>NC_135136.1:20000000-25000000 GCF_051014445.1 Colletes latitarsis | reverse complement strand
ATCACGTAGTAATGTGGTACCACACAGAAACAGTCCGTTACACTTGGATTCGATCAATATTTTAGAGTATAACACCGGTTAGGTCTGGGTTAGGTCTGGGTTATGCCCGCATCTGGCTCATGATTTTGCCTTCTTCGCATACTTGTTGGCCAGATCCTTGGTTTTTTCGGGTTGGATCACGTACTAATGTGGTACCACACTGAAACAGTCAATTAAACCTGGATTCGATCAGTTTTTTTGTCGGGAACACCGGTTAGGTCTGGGTTAGGTCTGGGTTATGCCCGCATGTGACTCATGATTTTGCATCATCCGCATTCTTGTTGGCCGGATCCTTGGTTTTCTCTGGTATCCATCACGTAGTAATGTGGTACCACAATGAAACAGACAATTAAACTTGGTTTCGATCAATATTTTAGAGGATAACACCGGTTAGGTCTGGGTTAGGTCTGGGTTATGCCCGCATCTGGCTCATGATTTTGCCTTCTTCGCATCCTTGTTGGCCAGATCCTGAGTTTTGTCGGGTTTGAATCACGTACTAATGTGGTTCCACACTGAAACAGTCAATTAAACCTGGTTTCGATCCACATTTTAGAGGATAAAACCGGTTAGGTCTGAGTTAGGTCTGGGTTATGCCCGCATCTGGCTCATGATTTTGCCTTCTTCGCATACTTGTTGGCCAGATCCTTGTTTTTTTCGGGTTGGATCACGTACTAATGTGGTACCACACTGAAACAGTCAATTAAAGCTGGATTCGATCCACATTTTAGAGGATAAGACCGGTTAGGTCAGAGTTAGGTCTGGGTTATGCCCGCATCTGGCTCATGATTTTGCCTTCTTCGCATACTTGGTGGCCAGATCCTGGGTTTTGTTGGGTTTGTACCACGTAGTAATGTGGTACCACACGGTAACAGTCAATTAAACCTGGATTCGGTCAGTATTTTAGTCGGTAAGACCGGTTAGGTCTGGGTTAGGTCTGGGTTATGGCTGCATCTGGCTCATGATTTCGCCTTTTCCGCATTCTTGTTGGCCAGATCCTGGGTTTTCTCTGGTTTGAAACACGTAGTAATGTGACACCTCACTGAAACAGCCAATTAAACCTGGTTCCGACCAATATTTTAGTCGGTAACACCGGTTAGGTCTGGGTTAGGCCTGGGTTATGCCCGCATCTGGCTCGTGATTTTGCCTTTCCGCATTCTTGCTGGCCAGATCCTGGTTTTTCTCTGGCATGATCACGTAGTAATGTGGTACCACACTGAAACTGACAATTAGACCTGGTTTCCATCTATATTTTAGAGGATCAGACCGGTTAGGTCTGGGTTAGGTCTCGGTTATGCCCGCATCTGGCTCATGATTTTGCCTTCTTCGCATACTTGTTGGCCAGATCCATGGTTTTTTCGGGTTTGAATCACGTAGCAATGTGGTACCACACAGTAACAGTCAATGAAACCTGGATTCGGTCAGTTTTTTAGTCGGGAACACCGGTTAGGTCTGGGTTAGGTCTGGGTTATGCCCGCATGTGACTCATGATTTTGCATTTTCCGCATTCTTGTTGGCCGGATCCTTGGTTTTCTCTGGTATCCATCACGTAGTAATGTGGTACCACAATGAAACAGACAATTAAACTTGGTTTCGATCAATATTTTAGAGGATAACACCGGTTAGGTCTGGGTTAGGTCTGGGTTATGCCCGCATCTGGCTCATGATTTTGCCTTCTTCGCATCCTTGTTGGCCAGATCCTGAGTTTTTTCGGGTTTGAATCACGTACTAATGTGGTACCACACTGAAACAGTCAATTAAACCTGGTTTCGACCCACATTTTAGGGGATAACACCGGTTAGGTCTGCGTTAGGTCTGGGTTATGCCCCCATCTGGCTCATGATTTTGCCTTCTTCGCATTCTTGTTGGCCAGATCCTTGGTTTTCTCTGGTTTCAATCACATAGTAATGTGGTACCATAATGAAACAGACAATTAAACCTGGTTTCGATCAATATTTAAGAGGATAACACCGGTTAGGTCTGGGTTAGGTCTGGGTTATGCCCCCATCTGGCTCATGATTTTGCCTTTTCCGAATTCTTGTTGGCCAGATCCTGGTTTTTCTCTGGCTTGAATCACGTAGTAATGTGGTACGACACTGAAACTGACAATTAAACCTGGTTTCGATCAATATTTTTGAGGATAAGACCGGTTAGGTCTGGGTTAGTTCTGGGTTAGGTCTGGGTTATGCCCGCATCTGGCTCATGATTGTGCCTTCTTCGCATACTTGTTGCTCAGATCCTGGGAATTTTCGGGTTTGAATCACGTAGTAATGTGGTACCACACAGTAACAGTCAATTAAACCTGGATTCGGTCAGTACTTTAGTCGGGAACACCGGTTAGGACTGGGTTAGGTCTGGGTTATGCCCGCATCTGGCTCATGATTTTGCCTTCTTCGCATACTTGTTGGCCAGATCCTGGGTTTTTTCGGGTTTGTATCATGTAGTAATGTGGTACCACACAGTAACAGTCAATTAAACCTGGATTCGATCAATATTTTAGAGGATAAAACCGGTTAGGTCTGGGTTAGGTCTGGGTTACGCCCGCATCTGGCTCATGATTTTGCCTTCTTCGCATACTTGTTGGCCAGATCCTTGGTTTTTTCGGGTTTGGATCACGTACTAATGTGGTTCCACACTGAAACAGTCAATTAAACCTGGTTTCGATCCACATTTTAGAGGATAAAACCGGTTAGGTCTGAGTTAGGTCTGGGTTATGCCCGCATCTGGCTCATGATTTTGCCTTCTTCGCATACTTGTTGGCCAGATCCTTGGTTTTTTCGGGTTTGGATCACGTACTAATGTGGTTCCACACTGAAACAGTCAATTAAACCTGGTTTCGATCCACATTTCAGAGGATAAAACCGGTTAGGTCTGAGTTAGGTCTGGGTTATGCCCGCATCTGGCTCATGATTTTGCCCTCTTCGCATACTTGTTGGCCAGATCCTTGGTTTTTTCGGGTTGGATCACGTACTAATGTGGTACCACACTGAAACAGTCAATTAAAGCTGGATTCGATCCACATTTTAGAGGATAAGACCGGTTAGGTCTGAGTTAGGACTGGGTTATGCCCGCATCTGGCTCATGATTTTGCCTTCTTCGCATACTTGTTGGCCAGATCCTGGGTTTTGTTGGGTTTGAATCATGTAGTAATGTGGAACCACACTGAAACAGACAATTAAGCCTGGTTTCGACCAATATTTTAGAGGATAAATCTGATTAGGTCTGGGTTAGGTCTGGGTTATGCCCGCATCTGGCTCATGATTTTGCGTTCTTCGCATACTTGTTGGCCAGGTCCTGGGTTTTTTCTGGTTTCAATCATGTAGTAATGTGGTACCACACTGAAACAGTCAATTAAAGCTGGATTCGATCCACATTTTAGAGGATAAAACCGGTTAGGTCTGGGTTAGGTCTCGGTTATGCCCGCATCTGGCTCATGATTTTGCCTTCTTCGCATACTTGTTGGCCAGATCCATGGTTTTTTCGGGTTTGAATCACGTAGCAATGTGGTACCACACAGTAACAGTCAATTAAACCTGGATTCGGTCAGTTTTTTAGTCGGGAACACCGGTGAGGTGTGGGTTAGGTCTGGGTTATGCCCGCATGTGACTCATGATTTTGCATTTTCCGCATTCTTGTTGGCCGGATCCTTGGTTTTCTCTGGTATCCATCACGTAGTAATGTGGTACCACAATGAAACAGACAATTAAACTTGGTTTCGATCGATATTTTACAGGATAACACCGGTTAGGTCTGGGTTAGGTCTGGGTTATGCCCGCATCTGGCTCATGATTTTGCCTTCTTCGCATCCTTGTTGGCCAGATCCTGAGTTTTTTCGGGTTTGAATCACGTACTAATGTGGTACCACACTGAAACAGTCAATTAAACCTGGTTTCGACCCACATTTTAGGGGATAACACCGGTTAGGTCTGCGTTAGGTCTGGGTTATGCCCCCATCTGGCTCATGATTTTGCCTTCTTCGCATTCTTGTTGGCCAGATCCTTGGTTTTCTCTGGTTTCAATCACATAGTAATGTGGTACCATAATGAAACAGACAATTAAACCTGGTTTCGATCAATATTTAAGAGGATAACACCGGTTAGGTCTGGGTTAGGTCTGGGTTATGCCCCCATCTGGCTCATGACTTTGCCTTTTCCGAATTCTTGTTGGCCAGATCCTGGTTTTTCTCTGGCATGAATCACGTAGTAATGTGGTACGACACTGAAACTGACAATTAAACCTGGTTTCGATCAATATTTTAGAGGATAAGACCGGTTAGGTCTGGGTTAGGTCTGGGTTAGGTCTGGGTTATGCCCGCATCGGGCTCATGATTCTGCTTTCTTCGCATACTTATTGCTCAGATCCTGGGAATTTCCGGGTTTGATTCACGTAGTAATGTGGTACCACAGTAACAGTCAATTAAACCTGGATTCCGTCAGTATTTTAATCGCTAACACCGGTTAGGTCTGGGTTAAGTCTTGGTTATGCCCTAATCTGGCTCATGTTTTTGCCTTTTCCGCATACTTGTTGGCCAGGTCCTGGGTTTTTTCGGGTTTGAATCGCGTCGTAATGTGGTACCACATTGAAACAGTCAATTAAACCTGGTTTCTATCCACATTTTAAAGGATAACACTGGTTAGGTCTGGGTTATGCCCGCGTCTGGCTCATGATTTTGCCATCTTCGCATACTTGTTGGCCAGATCCTGGGTTTTTTCTGGTTTCAATCATGTAGTAATGTGGTACCACACTGAAACAGTCAATTAAAGCTGGATTCGATCCACATTTTAGAGGATAAAACCGGTTAGGTCTGAGTTAGGACTGGGTTATGCCCGCATCTGGCTCATGATTTTGCCTTCTTCGCATACTTGTTGGCCAGATCCTGGGTTTTTTAGGGTTTGAATCACGTAGTAATGTGGAACCACACAGAAACAGACAATTAAGCCTGGTTTCGACCAATATTTTAGAGGATAAATCTGATTAGGTCTGGGTTATGCCCGCATCTGGCTCATGATTTTGCGTTCTTCGCATACTTGTTGGCCAGGTCCTGGGAATTTCCGGGTTTGTACCACGTAGTAATGTGGTACCACACAGTAACAGTCAATTAAACCTGGATTCGGCCAGTATTTTAGTCGGTAAGACCGGTTAGGTCTGGGTTAGGTCTGGGTTATGCCCGCATCTGGCTCATGATTTCGCCTTTTCCGCATTCTTGTTGGCCAGATCACTGGTTTTCTCTGGTTTGAAACACGTAGTGATGTGACACCTCACTGAAACAGACAATTATACCTGGTTCCGACCAATATTTTAGTCGGTAACACCGGTTAGGTCTGGGTTCGGTCTGGGTTATGACCGCATCTGGCTCATGATTTTGCCTTTTCCGCTTTCTTGTTGGCCAGATCCTGGGTTTTTTCGGGTTTGAATCACGCAGTAATGTGGTACCACGCAGAAACAGTCCGTTAAACTTGGATTCGATCAATATTTTAGAGTATAACACCGGTTAGGTCTGGGTTAGGCCTGGGTTATGCCCGCATCTGGCTCATGATTTTGCCTTTCCGCATTCTTGCTGGCCAGATCCTGGTTTTTCTCTGGCTTGATCACGTAGTAATGTGGTACCACACTGAGACTGACAATTAGACCTGGTTTCCATCAATATTTTAGAGGACCAGGCCGGTTAGGTCTGGGTTAGGTCTGGATTATGCCCGCATCTGGCTCATGATTTTGCCTTCTTCGCATACTTGTTGGCCAGATCCATGGTTTTTTCGGGTTTGTATCACATAGTAATGTGGTACCACACTGAAACAGACAATTAAACCTGGTTTCGATCAATATTTTAGAGGATAACACCGGTTAGGTCTGGGTTAGGTCTGGGTTATGCCGGAATCTGGCTCATGATTTTGCCTTCTTCGCATTCTTGCAGGTCAGTTCCTTGGTTTTCTCTGGTTTCAATCACGTAGTAATGTGGTACGACACTGAAACTGACAATTAGACCTCGTTTCCATCAATATTTTAGAGGATAAAACCAGTTAGGTCTGAGTTAGGACTGGGTTATGCCCGCATCTGGCTCATGATTTTGCCTTCTTCGCATACTTGTGTGCCAGATCCTGAGTTTTTTAAGGTTTGAATCACGTAGTAATGTGGTACCACGTTGAAACAGTCAATTAAACCTGGTTTCGATCAGTATTTTAGAGGATAACACCGGTTGGGTCTGGGTTAGGTTTGGGTTATGCCCACATCTGGCTCATGATTGTGCCTTCTTCGCATACTTGTTGCTCAGATCCTGGGAATTTCCGGGTTTGAATCACGTAGTAATGTGGTACCACACAGTAACAGTCAATTAAACCTGGATTCGGTCAGTATTTTAGGCGGGAACACCGGTTAGGTCTGGGTTAGGTCTGGGTTATGTCCGCATCTGACTCATGATTTTGCCTTTTCCGCATTCTTGTTGGCAGGATCCTTGGTTTTCTCTGGATTCAATCACGTAAGTAATGTGGTTCCACGATGAAACAGGCAATTAAACCTGGTTTCGATCAATATTTTAGAGGATAACACCGGTTAGGTCTGGGTTAGGTCTGGGTTATGCCCCCATCTGGCTCCTGATTTTGCCATTTCCGCATTCTTGTTGGCCAGATCCTTGGTCCTCTCTGGTTTGAAACATGTAGTAATGTGACACCTCACTGAAACAGATAATTAAACGTGGTTCCGATCAATATTTTAGAGGATAACACCGGTTACGCCTGGGTTAGGTCTGGGTTATGCCCGCATCTGGCTCGTGATTTTGCCTTCTTCGCATACTTGTTGGCCAGATCCTGGGTTTTTTAGGGTTTGAATCACGTAGTAATGTGGTACCACACTGAAACAGTCAATTGAACCTGGTTTCGATCCACATTTTAGAGGATAAAACCGGTTAGGTCTGTGTCAGGTCTGGGTTATGCTCGCATCTGGCCCATGATTTTGCCTTCTTCGCATACTTGTTGGCCAGATCCTTGGTTTTTTCGGATTTGTATCACGTAGTAATGAGGTACCACACAGTAACAGTCAATTAAACCTGGATTCGGTCAGTATTTTAGTCGGTAACACCGGTTAGGTCTGGGTTAGGTCTGGGTTAAGCCCGCATCTGGCTCATGATTTTGCGTTCTTCGCATACTTGTTGGCCAGATCCTGGGTTTTCCCTGGTTTGAAACACGTAGCAATGTGACACCTTATTGAAACAGACAATTAAACCTGGTTCCGACCAATATTTTAGTCGGTAACACCGGTTAGGTCTGTGTTAGGTCTGGGTTATGACCGCATCTGGCTCATGATTTTGCCTTTTCCGCATTCTTGTTGGCCAGGTCCTGGGTTTTTTCGGGTTTGAATCACGCAGTAATGTGGTACCACACAGAAACAGTCCGTTAAACTTGGATTCGTTCAATATTTTAGAGTATAACACCGGTTAGGTCTGGGTTAGGTCTGGGTTATGCCCGCATCTGTCTCATGATTTTGCCGTTCCGCATTCTTGTTGGCCAGATCCTGGTTTTTCTCTAGCTTGAATCACGTAGTAATGTGGTACGACACTGAAACTGACAATTAGACCTGGTTTCCATCAATATTTTAGAGGATCAGACCGGTTAGGTCTGGGTTAGGTCTGGGTTATGCCCGCATCTGGCTCATGATTTTGCCTTCTTCGCATACTTGTTGGCCAGATCCATGGTTTTTTCGGGTTTGAATCACGTAGTAATGTGGTACCACACAGTAACAGTCAATTAAACCTGGATTCGGTCAGTTTTTTAGTCGCGAACACCGGTTAGGTCTGGGTTATGCCCGCATGTGACTCATGATTTTGCCTTTTCCGCATTCTTGTTGGCCGAATCCTTGGTTTTTCTCTGGCTTGAATCACGTAGTAATGTGGTACGACACTGAAACAGACAATTAAACTTGGTTTCGATCAATATTTTAGAGGATAACACCGGTTAGGTCTGGGTTAGGTCTGGGTTATGCCCGCATCTGGCTCATGATTTTGCCTTCTTCGCATCCTTGTTGGCCAGATCCTGAGTTTTTTCGGGTTTGAATCACGTACTAATGTGGTACCACACTGAAACAGTCAATTAAACCTGGTTTCGACACACATTTTAGGGGATAACACCGGTTAGGTCTGCGTTAGGTCTGGGTTAAGCCCGCATCTGGCTCATGGTTTTGCCTTCTTCGCATACTTGTTGGCCAGATCCATGGTTTTTTCGGGTTTGAATCACGTAGTAATGTGGTACCACACAGTAGCAGTCAATTAAACCTGGATTCGGTCAGTTTTTTAGTCGGGAACACCGGTTAGGTCTGGGTTAGGGCTGGGTTATGCCCGCATCTGACTCATGATTTTGCCTTTTCCGCATTCTTGTTGGCAGGATCCTTGGTTTTCTCTGGATTCAATCACGTAAGTAATGTGGTTCCACAATGAAACAGGCAATTAAACCTGGTTTCGATCAATAATTTAGAGGATAACACCGGTTAGGTCTGGGTTAGGTCTGGGTTATGCCCCCATCTGGCTCCTGATTTTGCCATTTCCGCATTCTTGTTGGCCAGATCCTTGGTTCTCTCTGGTTTGAAACATGTAGTAATGTGACACCTCACTGAAACAGACAATTAAACGTGGATCCGATCAATATTTTAGAGGATAACACCGGTTACGTCTGGGTTAGGTCTGGGTTATGCCCGCATCTGGCTCGTGATTTTGCCTTCTTCGCATACTTGTTGGCCAGATCCTGGGTTTTTTAGGGTTTGAATCACGTAGTAATGTGGTACCACACTGAAACAGTCAATTAAACCTGGTTTCGATCCACATTTTGGAGGATAAAACAGGTTAGGTCTGTGTCAGGTCTGGGTTAAGCCCGCATCTGGCTCATGATTTTGCCTTCTTCGCATACTTGTTGGCCAGATCCATGGTTTTTTCGGGTTTGAATCACGTAGTAATGTGGTACCACACAGTAACAGTCAATTAAACCTGGATTCGGTCAGTTTTTTAGTCGGGAACACCGGTTAGGTCTGGGTTATGCCCGCATGTGACTCATGATTTTGCCTTCTTCGCATTCTTGTTGGCCAGATCCTTGGTTTTCTCTGGTTTCAATCACATAGTAATGTGGTACCATAATGAAACAGACAATTAAACCTGGTTTCGATCAATATTTAAGAGGATAACACCGGTTAGGTCTGGGTTAGGTCTGGGTTATGCCCCCATCTGGCTCATGATTTTGCCTTTTCCGAATTCTTGTTGGCCAGATCCTGGTTTTTCTCTGGCTTGAATCACGTAGTAATGTGGTACGACACTGAAACTGACAATTAAACCTGGTTTCGATCAATATTTTAGAGGATAAGGCCGGTTAGGTCTGGGTTAGGTCTGGGTTATGCCCGCATCGGGCTCATGATTGCGCCTTCTTCGCATACTCGTTGGCCAAATCCTGAGTTTTTTAGGGTTTGAATCACGTAGTAATGTGGTACCACGTTGAAACAGTCAATTAAACCTGGTTTCGATCAGTATTTTAGAGGATAACACCGGTTAGGTCTGGGTAAGGTTTGGGTTATGCCGGCCTCTGGCTCATGATTTTGCCTTTTCCTAATTCTTGTTGGCCGGATCCTTGGTTTTCACTGGTTTCAATCATGTAGTAATGTGACACCTCACTGAAACACACAATTAAACGTGGTTCCGTTCAATATTTTAGAGGATAACACCGGTTACGTCTGGGTTTGGTCTGGGTTATGCCCCCATCTGGCTCATGATTTTGCCTTTTCCGCATTCTTGTTGGCCAGATCCTTGGTTTTCTCTGGTTTCAATCACGTAGTAATGTGGTACGACACTGAAACTGACAATTAGACCTCGTTTCCATCAATATTTTAGAGGATAAGACCGGTTAGGTCTGGGTTAGGTATGGGTTATGCCCGCATCTGGCTCATGATTTTGCCTTCTTCGCATACTTGTTGGCCAGATCCTGAGTTCTTTAAGGTTTGAATCACGTAGTAATGTGGTACCACGTTGAAACAGTCAATTAAACCTGGTTTCGATCAGTATTTTAGAGGATAACACCGGTTGGGTCTGGGTTAGGTTTGGGTTATGCCCGCATCTGGCTCATGATTGTGCCTTCTTCGCATACTTGTTGCTCAGATCCTGGGAATTTCCGGGTTTGAATCACGTAGTAATGTGGTACCACACAGTAACAGTCAATTAAACCTGGATTCGGTCAGTATTTTAGTCAGGAACACCGGTTAGGTCTGGGTTAGGTCTGGGTTATGCCCGCATCTGACTCATGATTTTGCCTTTTCCGCATTCTTGTTGGCAGGATCCTTGGTTTTCTCTGGATTCAATCATGTAAGTAATGTGGTTCCACAATGAAACAGGCAATTAAACCTGGTTTCGATCAATATTTTAGAGGATAACACCGGTTAGGTCTGGGTTAGGTCTGGGTTATGCCCGCATCTGGCTCGTGGTTTTGCCTTCTTCGCATACTTGTTGGCCAGATCCTGGGTTTTTTAGGGTTTGAATCACGTAGTAATGTGGTACCACACTTAAACAGTCAATTAAACCTGGTTTCGATCCACATTTTAGAGGATAAAACCGGTTAGGTCTGAGTCAGGTCTGGGTTATGCCCGCATCTGGCTCATGATTTTGCCTTCTTCGCATACTTGTTGGCCAGATCCTTGGTTTTTTCGGGTTTGTATCACGTAGTAATGTGATACCACACAGTAACAGTCAATTAAACCTGGATTCGGTCAGTATTTTAGTCGGTAACACCGGTTACGTCTGGGTTAGGTCTGGGTTAAGCCCGCATCTGACTCATGATTTTGCGTTCTTCGCATACTTGTTGGCCAGATCCTGGGTTTTCTCTGGTTTGAAACACGTAGCAATGTGACACCTTACTGAAACAGACAATTAAACCTGGTTCCGACCAATATTTTAGTCGGTAACACCGGTTAGGTCTGTGTTAGGTCTGGGTTATGACCGCATGTGACTCATGATTTTGCCTTTTCCGCATTCTTGATGGCCGGATCCTTGGTTTTCTCTGGTATCAATCACGTAGTAATTTGGTACCACAATGAAACAGACAATTAAACTTGGTTTCGATCAATATTTTAGAGGATGACACCGGTTAGGTCTGGGTTAGGTCTGGGTTATGCCCGCATCTGGCTCATGATTTTGCCTTCTTCGCATCCTTGTTGGCCAGATCCTGAGTTTTTTCGGGTTTGAATCACGTACTAATGTGGTACCACACTGAAACAGTCAAATAAATCTGGTTTCGACCCACATTTTAGGGGATAACACCGGTTAGGTCTGCGTTAGGTCTGGGTTATGCCCCCATCTGGCTCATGATTTTGCCTTCTTCGCATTCTTGTTGGCCAGGTCCTTGGTTTTCTCTGGTTTCAATCACATAGTAATGTGGTACCATAATGAAACAGACAATTAAACCTGGTTTCGATCAATATTTAAGAGGATAACACCGGTTAGGTCTGGGTTAGGTCTGGGTTATGCCCCCATCTGGCTCATGATTTTGCCTTTTCCGAATTCTTGGTGGCCAGATCCTGGATTTTCTCTGGCTTGAATCACGTAGTAATGTGGTACGACACTGAAACAGACAATTAAACGTGGTTCCGATCAATATTTTAGAGGATAACACCGGTTACGTCTGGGTTTGGTCTGGGTTATGCCCCCATCTGACTCATGATTTTGCCTTTTCCGCATTCTTGTTGGCCAGATCCTTGGTTTTCTCTGGTTTGAATCATGTAGTAATGTGACACCTCACTGAAACAGACAATTAAACGTGGTTCTGATCAATATTTTAGAGGACAACACCTGTTAGGTCTGGGTTAGGTCTGGGTTATGCCCCCATCTGGCTCATGATTTTGCCTTTTCCGCATTCATGTTGGCCAGATCCTTGGTTTTCTCTGGTTTCAATCACGTAGTAATATGGTACCACACTGAAGCAGACAATTAAACCTGGTTTCGATCAATATTTTAGTGTATGAAACCGATTAGGTCTGGGTTAGGTCTGGGTTATGCACGCATCTGGCTCATGATTTTGCCTTCTTCGCATACTTGTTGGTCAGATCCTGGGTTTTTTCGGGTATGAATCACGTAGTAATTATAGTACCACACTGAAACAGTCCATTAAACTTGGTTTCGATCAATATTTTAGAGGATAAAACCGGTTAGGTCTGGGTTAGGTCTGGGTTATGCCCCCATCTGGCTCATGATTTTGCCTTTTCCGCATTCTTGTTGGCCAGATCCTTGGTTTTCTCTGGTTTGAATCATGTAGTAATGTGACACTTCACTGAAACAGACAATTAAACGTGGTTCCGATCAATATTTTAGAGGATAACACCGGTTACGTCTGGGTTTGGTCTGGGTTATGCCCCCATCTGGCTCATGATTTTGCCTTTTCCGCATTCTTGTTGGCCAGATCCTTGGTTTTCTCTGGTTTGAATCATGTAGTAATGTGACACCTCACTGAAACAGACAATTAAACGTGGTTCTGATCAATATTTTAGAAGATAACACCGGTTAGGTCTGGGTTAGGTTTGGGTTATGCCCGCATCTGGCTCATGATTTTGCCTTTTCCGCATTCTTGTTGGCCAGATCCTTGGTTTTCTCTGGTTTGAATCATGTAGTAATGTGACACCTCACTGAAACAGACAATTAAACGTGGTTCTGATCAATATTTTAGAAGATAACACCGTTTAGGTCTGGGTTAGGTTTGGGTTATGCCCGCATCTGGCTCATGATTTTGCCTTTTCCGCATTCTTGTTGGACAGATCCTTGGTTTTCTCTGGTTTCAATCACGTAGTAATGTGGTACCTCACTGAAACAGACAATTAAACCTGGTTTCGATCAATATTTTAGAGGATGAAACCGATTAGGTCTGGGTGAGGTCTGGGTGATGCCCGCATCTGGCTCATGATTTTGACTTCTTCGCATACTTGTTGGTCAGATCCTGGGTTTTTTCGGGTATGAATCACGTAGTAATTATGGTACCACACTGAAACAGTCCATTAAACCTGGATTCGGTCAGTATTTTAGTCGGGAACACCGGTTAGGTCTGGGTTAGGTCTGGGTTATGTCCGCATCTGGCTCATTATTGTGCCTTTTCCGCATTCATGTTGGCCAGATCCTTGGTTTTCTCTGGTTTGAAACACGTAGTAATGTGACACCTCACTGAAACAGACAATTAAACCTGGTTCCGACCAATATTTTAGTTGGTAACACCGGTTAGGTCTGGGTTAGTTCTGGGTTTTGACCGCATCTGGCTCATGATTTTGCCTTTTCCGCATTCTTGTTGGACAGATCCTGGGTTTTTTCGGGTTTGAATCACGCAGTAATGTGGTACCACACAGAAACAGTCCGTTAAACTTGGATTCGATCAATATTTTAGAGTATAACACCGGTTAGGTCTGGGTTATGCCCGCATCTGGCTCATGATTTTGCCTTTCCGCATTCTTGTTGGCCAGATCCTGGTTCTCCACTGGCTTGAATCACGGAGTAATGTGGTACCACACTGAAACTGACAATTAGACCTGGTTTCCATCAATATTTTAGAGGAGCAGACCGGTTAGGTCTGGGTTAGGTCTGGGTTATGCCCGCATCTGGCTCATGATTTTGCCTTCTTCGCATACTTGTTGGCCAGATCCATGGTTTTTTCGGGTTTGAATCACGTAGTAATGTGGTACCACACAGTAACAGTCAACTAAACCTGGATTCGGTCAGTTTTTTAGTCGGGAACACCGGTTAGGTCTGGGTTAGGTCTGGGTTATGCCCGCATGTGACTCATGATTATGCCTTTTCCGCATTTTAGTTGGCCGGATCCTTGGTTTTCTCTGGTATCAATCACGTAGCAATGTGGTACCACAATGAAACAGACAATTAAACCTGGTTTCGATCAATATTTTAGAGGATAACACCGGTTAGGTCTGGGTTAGGTCTGGGTTATGCCCGCATCTGGTTCATGATTTTGCCTTCTTCGCATCCTTGTTGGCCAGATCCTGGGTTTTTTCGGGTTTGAATCACGTACTAATGTGGTACCACACTGAATCTGTCAATTAAACCTGGTTTCGATCCACATTTTAGGGGATAACACCGGTTAGGTCTGGGTTAGGTCTGGGTTATGCCCGCATCTGGCTCATGATTTTGCCTTCCTCGCATACTAGTTGGCCAGACCCTGGTTTTTCTCTGGCTTGAATCACGTAGTCATGTGGTGCGACACTGAAACTGACAATTAGACCTCGTTTCCATCAATATTTTAGAGGATAAGACCGGTTAGGTCTGGGTTAGGTCTGGGTTATGCCAGCATCTGGCTCATGATTTTGCCTTCTTCGCATACTTGTTGTTCAGATCCTGGGTTTTTTCGGGTTTGAATCACGTAGTAATTATGGTACCACACTGAAACAGTCCATTAAACCTGGTTTCGATCAATATTTAAGAGGATAACACCGGTTAGGTCTGGGTTAGGTCTGGGTTATGCCCCCATCTGGCTCATGATTTTGCCTTTTCCGAATTCTTGTTGGCCAGATCCTGGTTTTTCTCTGGTTTGAAACACGTAGTAATGTGACACCTCACTGAAACAGACAATTAAACGTGGTTCCGACTAATATTTTAGTCGGTAACACCGGTTAGGTCTGGGTTAGGTCTGGGTTATGGCCACATCTGGCTCATGATTTTGCCTTTTCCGCATTCTTGTTGGCCAGATCCTGCGTTTTTTCGGGTCTGAATCACGCAGTAATGTGGTACCACACAGAAACAGTCCGTTAAACTTGGAATCGATCAATATTTTAGAGGATAACACCGGTTAGGTCTGGGTTAGGTCTGGGTTATGCCGGAATCTGGCTCATGATTTTGCCTTCTTCGCATACTTGTTGGCCAGATCCTGAGTTTTTTCGGGTTTGAATCACGTACTAATGTGGTACCACACGGAAACAGTCAATTAAACCTGGTTTCGATCCACATTTTAGGGGATAACACCGGTTAGGTCAGCGATAGGTCTGGGTTATGCTCCCATCTGGCTCATGATTTTGCCTTCTTCGCATTCTTGTTGGCCAGTTCCTTGGTTTTCTCTGGTTTCAATCACGTAGTAATGTGGTACGACACTGAAACTGACAATTAGACCTCGTTTCCATCAATATTTTAGAGGATAAGACCGGTTAGGTCTGGGTTAGGTCTGGGTTATGCCCGCATCTGGCTCATGATTTTGCCTTCTTCGCATACTTGTTGGCCAGATCCTGGGAATTTCCGGGTTTGAATCACGTAGTAATGTGGTACCACACAGTAACAGTCAATTAAACCTGGATTCGGTCAGTATTTTAGGCGGGAACACCGGTTAGGTCTGGGTTAGGGCTGGGTTATGCCCGCATCTGACTCATGATTTTGCCTTTTCCGCATTCTTGTTGGCAGGATCCATGGTTTTCTCTGGATTCAATCACGTAAGTAATGTGGTTCCACAATGAAACAGGCAATTAAACCTGGTTTCGATCAATAATTTAGAGGATAACACCGGTTAGGTCTGGGTTAGGTCTGGGTTATGCCCCCATCTGGCTCCTGGTTTTGCCATTTCCGCATTCTTGTTGGCCAGATCCTTGGTTCTCTCTGGTTTGAAACATGTAGTAATGTGACACCTCACTGAAACAGACAATTAAACGTGGTTCCGATCAATATTTTAGAGGATAACACCGGTTACGTCTGGGTTAGGTCTGGGTTATGCCCGCATCTGGCTCGTGATTTTGCCTTCTTCGCATACTTGTTGGCCAGATCCTGGGTTTTTTAGGGTTTGAATCACGTAGTAATGTGGTACCACACTGAAACAGTCAATTAAACCTGGTTTCGATCCACATTTTAGAGGATAAAACAGGTTAGGTCTGTGTCAGGTCTGGGTTAAGCCCGCATCTGGCTCATGATTTTGCCTTCTTCGCATACTTGTTGGCCAGATCCATGGTTTTTTCGGGTTTGAATCACGTAGTAATGTGGTACCACACAGTAACAGTCAATTAAACCTGGATTCGGTCAGTTTTTTAGTCGGGAACACCGGTTAGGTCTGGGTTATGCCCGCATGTGACTCATGATTTTGCCTTCTTCGCATTCTTGTTGGCCAGATCCTTGGTTTTCTCTGGTTTCAATCACATAGTAATGTGGTACCATAATGAAACAGACAATTAAACCTGGTTTCGATCAATATTTAAGAGGATAACACCGGTTAGGTCTGGGTTAGGTCTGGGTTATGCCCCCATCTGGCTCATGATTTTGCCTTTTCCGAATTCTTGTTGGCCAGATCCTGGTTTTTCTCTGGCTTGAATCACGTAGTAATGTGGTACGACACTGAAACTGACAATTAAACCTGGTTTCGATCAATATTTTAGAGGATAAGGCCGGTTAGGTCTGGGTTAGGTCTGGGTTATGCCCGCATCGGGCTCATGATTGCGCCTTCTTCGCATACTCGTTGGCCAAATCCTGAGTTTTTTAGGGTTTGAATCACGTAGTAATGTGGTACCACGTTGAAACAGTCAATTAAACCTGGTTTCGATCAGTATTTTAGAGGATAACACCGGTTAGGTCTGGGTAAGGTTTGGGTTATGCCCGCCTCTGGCTCATGATTTTGCCTTTTCCTAATTCTTGTTGGCCGGATCCTTGGTTTTCTCTGGTTTGAATCATGTAGTAATGTGACACCTCACTGAAACACACAATTAAACGTGGTTCCGATCAATATTTTAGAGGATAACACCGGTTACGTCTGGGTTTGGTCTGGGTTATGCCCCCATCTGGCTCATGATTTTGCCTTTTCCGCATTCTTGTTGGCCAGATCCTTGGTTTTCTCTGGTTTCAATCACGTAGTAATGTGGTACGACACTGAAACTGACAATTAGACCTCGTTTCCATCAATATTTTAGAGGATAAGACCGGTTAGGTCTGGGTTAGGTATGGGTTATGCCCGCATCTGGCTCATGATTTTGCCTTCTTCGCATACTTGTTGGCCAGATCCTGAGTTCTTTAAGGTTTGAATCACGTAGTAATGTGGTACCACGTTGAAACAGTCAATTAAACCTGGTTTCGATCAGTATTTTAGAGGATAACACCGGTTGGGTCTGGGTTAGGTTTGGGTTATGCCCGCATCTGGCTCATGATTGTGCCTTCTTCGCATACTTGTTGCTCAGATCCTGGGAATTTCCGGGTTTGAATCACGTAGTAATGTGGTACCACACAGTAACAGTCAATTAAACCTGGATTCGGTCAGTATTTTAGTCAGGAACACCGGTTAGGTCTGGGTTAGGTCTGGGTTATGCCCGCATCTGACTCATGATTTTGCCTTTTCTGCATTCTTGTTGGCAGGATCCTTGGTTTTCTCTGGATTCAATCACGTAAGTAATGTGGTTCCACAATGAAACAGGCAATTAAACCGTGTTTCGATCAATATTTTAGAGGATAACACCGGTTAGGTCTGGGTTAGGTCTGGGTTATGCCCGCATCTGGCTCGTGATTTTGCCTTCTTCGCATACTTGTTGGCCAGATCCCGGGTTTTTTAGGGTTTGAATCACGTAGTAATGTGGTACCACACTGAAACAGTCAATTAAACCTGGTTTCGATCCACATTTTAGAGGATAAAACCGGTTAGGTCTGAGTCAGGTCTGGGTTATGCCCGCATCTGGCTCATGATTTTGCCTTCTTCGCATACTTGTTGGCCAGATCCTTGGTTTTTTCGGGTTTGTATCACGTAGTAATGTGATACCACACAGTAACAGTCAATTAAACCTGGATTCGGTCAGTATTTTAGTCGGTAACACCGGTTAGGTCTGGGTTAGGTCTGGGTTAAGCCCGCATCTGGCTCATGATTTTGCGTTCTTCGCATACTTGTTGGCCAGATCCTGGGTTTTCTCTGGTTTGAAACACGTAGCAATGTGACACCTTACTGAAACAGACAATTAAACCTGGTTCCGACCAATATTTTAGTCGGTAACACCGGTTAGGTCTGTGTTAGGTCTGGGTTATGACCGCATGTGACTCATGATTTTGCCTTCTTCGCATACTTGTTGGCCAGATCCATGGTTTTTTCGGGTTTGAATCACGTAGTAATGTGGTACCACACAGTAACAGTCATTTAAACCTGGATTCGGTCAGTTTTTTAGTCGGGAACGCCGGTTAGGTCTGGGTTAGCTCTGGGTTATGCCCGCATGTGACTCATGATCTTGCCTTTTCCGCATTCTTGATGGCCGGATCCTTGGTTTTCTCTGGTATCAATCACGTAGTAATTTAGTACCACAATGAAACAGACAATTAAACTTGGTTTCGATCAATATTTTAGAGGATGACACCGGTTAGGTCTGGGTTAGGTCTTGGTTATGCCCGCATCTGGCTCATGATTTTGCCTTCTTCGCATCCTTGTTGGCCAGATCCTGAGTTTTTTCGGGTTTGAATCACGTACTAATGTGGTACCACACTGAAACAGTCAAATAAATCTGGTTTCGACCCACATTTTAGGGGATAACACCGGTTAGGTCTGCGTTAGGTCTGGGTTATGCCCCCATCTGGCTCATGATTTTGCCTTCTTCGCATTCTTGTTGGCCAGGTCCTTGGTTTTCTCTGGTTTCAATCACATAGTAATGTGGTACCATAATGAAACAGACAATTAAACCTGGTTTCGATCAATATTTAAGAGGATAACACCGGTTAGGTCTGGGTTAGGTCTGGGTTATGCCCCCATCTGGCTCATGATTTTGCCTTTTCCGAATTCTTGGTGGCCAGATCCTGGATTTTCTCTGGGTTGAATCACGTAGTAATGTGGTACGACACTGAAACTGACAATTAAACCTGGTTTCGATCAATATTTTAGAGGATAAGACCGGTTAGGTCAGGGTTAGGTCTGGGTTATGCCCGCATCGGGCTCATGATTGTGCCTTCTTCGCATACTCGTTGGCCAAATCCTGAGTTTTTTAGGGTTTGAATCACGTAGTAATGTGGTACCACGTTGAAACAGTCAATTAAACCTGGTTTCGATCAGTATTTTAGAGGATAACACCGGTTAGGTCTGGGTAAGGTTTGGGTTATGCCCTCATCTGGCTCATGATTTTGCCTTTTCCTAATTCTTGTTGGCCGGATCCTTGGTTTTCTCTGGTTTGAATCATGTAGTAATGTGACACCACACTGAAACAGTCCATTAAACTTGGTTTCGATCAATATTTTAGAGGATAAAACCGGTTAGGTCTGGGTTAGGTCTGGGTTATGCCCCCATCTGGCTCATGATTTTGCCTTTTCCGCATTCTTGTTGGCCAGATCCTTGGTTTTCTCTGGTTTGAATCATGTAGTAATGTGACACCTCACTGAAACAGACAATTAAACGTGGTTCTGATCAATATTTTAGAAGATAACACCGGTTAGGTCTGGGTTAGGTTTGGGTTATGCCCGCATCTGGCTCATGATTTTGCCTTTTCCGCATTCTTGTTGGCCAGATCCTTGGTTTTCTCTGGTTTGAATCATGTAGTAATGTGACACCTCACTGAAACAGACAATTAAACGTGGTTCCGATCAATATTTTAGAGGATAACACCGGTTACGTCTGGGTTTGGTCTGGGTTATGCCCCCATCTGGCTCATGATTTTGCCTTTTCCGCATTCTTGTTGGCCAGATCCTTGGTTTTCTCTGGTTTGAATCATGTAGTAATGTGACACCTCACTGAAACAGACAATTAAACGTGGTTCTGATCAATATTTTAGAAGATAACACCGGTTAGATCTGGGTTAGGTTTGGGTTATGCCCGCATCTGGCTCATGATTTTGCCTTTTCCGCATTCTTGTTGGCCAGATCCTTGGTTTTCTCTGGTTTGAATCATGTAGTAATGTGACACCTCACTGAAACAGACAATTAAACGTGGTTCTGATCAATATTTTAGACGATAACACCGTTTAGGTCTGGGTTAGGTTTGGGTTATGCCCGCATCTGGCTCATGATTTTGCCTTTTCCGCATTCTTGTTGGACAGATCCTTGGTTTTCTCTGGTTTCAATCACGTAGTAATGTGGTACCTCACTGAAACAGACAATTAAACCTGGTTTCGATCAATATTTTAGAGGATGAAACCGATTAGGTCTGGGTGAGGTCTGGGTGATGCCCGCATCTGGCTCATGATTTTGACTTCTTCGCATACTTGTTGTCAAGATCCTGGGTTTTTTCGGGTATGAATCACGTAGTAATTATGGTACCACACTGAAACAGTCCATTAAACCTGGATTCGGTCAGTATTTTAGTCGGGAACAACGGTTAGGTCTGGGTTAGGTCTGGGTTATGTCCGCATCTGGCTCATTATTGTGCCTTTTCCGCATTCATGTTGGCCAGATCCTTGGTTTTCTCTGGTTTGAAACACGTAGTAATGTGACACCTCACTGAAACAGACAATTAAACCTGGTTCCGACCAATATTTTAGTTGGTAACACCGGTTAGGTCTGGGTTAGTTCTGGGTTTTGACCGCATCTGGCTCATGATTTTGCCTTTTCCGCATTCTTGTTGGACAGATCCTGGGTTTTTTCGGGTTTGAATCACGCAGTAATGTGGTACCACACAGAAACAGTCCGTTAAACTTGGATTCGATCAATATTTTAGAGTATAACACCGGTTAGGTCTGGGTTAGGTCTGGGTTATGCCCGCATCTGGCTCTTGATTTTGCCTTTCCGCATTCTTGTTGGCCAGATCCTGGTTCTTCTCTGGCTTGAATCACGGAGTAATGTGGTACCACACTGAAACTGACAATTAGACCTGGTTTCCATCAATATTTTAGAGGAGCAGACCGGTTAGGTCTGGGTTAGGTCTGGGTTATGCCCGCATCTGGCTCATGATTTTGCCTTCTTCGCATACTTGTTGGCCAGATCCATGGTTTTTTCGGGTTTGAATCACGTAGTAATGTGGTACCACACAGTAACAGTCAACTAAACCTGGATTCGGTCAGTTTTTTAGTCGGGAACACCGGTTAGGTCTGGGTTAGGTCTGGGTTATGCCCGCATGTGACTCATGATTATGCATTTTCCGCATTTTAGTTGGCCGGATCCTTGGTTTTCTCTGGTATCAATCACGTAGCAATGTGGTACCACAATGAAACAGACAATTAAACCTGGTTTCGATCAATATTTTAGAGGATAACACCGGTTAGGTCTGGGTTAGGTCTGGGTTATGCCCGCATCTGGCTCATGATTTTGCCTTCTTCGCATCCTTGTTGGCCAGATCCTGGGTTTTTTCGGGTTTGAATCACGTACTAATGTGGTACCACACTGAATCTGTCAATTAAACCTGGTTTCGATCCACATTTTAGGGGATAACACCGGTTAGGTCTGGGTTAGGTCTGGGTTATGGCCGCATCTGGCTCATGATTTTGCCTTCCTCGCATACTAGTTGGCCAGACCCTGGTTTTTCTCTGGCTTGAATCACGTAGTCATGTGGTGCGACACTGAAACTGACAATTAGACCTCGTTTCCATCAATATTTTAGAGGATAAGACCGGGTAAGTCTGGGTTAGCTCTGGGTTATGCCAGCATCTGGCTCATGATTTTGCCTTCTTCGCATACTTGTTGTTCAGATCCTGGGTTTTTTCGGGTTTGAATCACGTAGTAATTATGGTACCATACTGAAACAGTCCATTAAACTTGGTTTCGATCAATATTTCAGAGGATAACACCGGTTAGGTCTGGGTTATGCCCGCATCTGGCTCATGATTTTGCCTTCTTCGCATACTTGTTGGTCAGATCATGGGTTTTTTCGGGTATGAATCACGTAGTAATTATGCTACCACACTGAAACAGTCCATAAAACTTGGTTTCGATCAATATTTTAGAGGATAAGACCGGTTAGGTCTGGGTTAGGTCTGGGTTATGCCCGCATCTGGCTCATTATTGTGCCTTTTCCGCATTCTTCTTGGCCAGATCCTTGGTTTTCTCTGGTTTGAGTCATGTAGTAATGTGACACCTCACTGAAACAGACAATTAAACGTGGTTCCGATCAATATTTTAGACGATAACACCGGTTACGTCAGGGTTAGGTCTGGGTTACGCCCCCATCTGGCTCATGATTATGCCTTTACCGCATTCTTGTTGGCCAGATCCTTGGTTTTCTCCGGTTTCAATCACGTAGTAATGTGGTACCACAATGAAACAGACAATTAAACCTGGTTTCGATCAATATTTTAGAGGATAACACCGGTTAGGTCTGGGTTAGGTCTGGGTTATGCCCGCATCTGGCTCATGATTTTGCCTCCTTCGCAGACCACACAGTAACAGTCAATTAAACCTGGATTCGGTCAGTATTTTAGTCGGTAACACCGGTTAGGTCTGGGTTAGGTCTGGGTTAAGCCCGCATCTGGCTCATGATTTTGCGTTCTTCGCATACTTGTTGGCCAGATCGTGGGTTTTCTCTGGTTTGAAACACGTAGCAATGTGACACCTTACTGAAACAGACAATTAAACCTGGTTCCGACCAATATTTTAGTCGGTAACACCGGTTAGGTCTGTGTTAGGTCTGGGTTATGACCGCATCTGGCTCATGATTTTGCCTCTTCCGCATTCTTGTTGGCCAGGTCCTGGGTTTTTTCGGGTTTGAATCACGCAGTAATGTGGTACCACACAGAAACAGTCGGTTAAACTTGGATTCGATCAATATTTTAGAGTATAACACCGGTTAGGTCTGGGTTAGGTCTGGGTTATGCCCGCATCTGGCTCATGATTTTGCCTTCTTCGCATACTTGTTGGCCAGATCCATGGTTTTTTCGGGTTTGAATCACGTAGTAATGTGGTACCACACAGTAACAGTCATTTAAACCTGGATTCGGTCAGTTTTTTAGTCGGGAACGCCGGTTAGGTCTGGGTTAGGTCTGGGTTATGCCCGCATGTGACTCATGATTTTGCCTTTTCCGCATTCTTGATGGCCGGATCCTTGGTTTTCTCTGGTATCAATCACGTAGTAATTTGGTACCACAATGAAACAGACAATTAAACTTGGTTTCGATCAATATTTTAGGGGATAACACCGGTTAGCTCTGCGTTAGGTCTGGGTTATGCCCCCATCTGGCTCATGATTTTGCCTTTTCCGAATTCTTGGTGGCCAGATCCTGGTTTTTCTCTGGCTTGAATCACGTAGTAATGTGGTACGACACTGAAACTGACAATTAAACCTGGTTTCGATCAATATTTTAGAGGATAAGACCGGTTAGGTCTGGGTTAGGTCTGGGTTATGCCCGCATCGGGCTCATGATTGTGCCTTCTTCGCATACTCGTTGGCCAAATCCTGAGTTTTTTAGGGTTTGAATCACGTAGTAATGTGGTACCACGTTGAAACAGTCAATTAAACCTGGTTTCGATCAGTATTTTAGAGGATAACACCGGTTAGGTCTGGGTAAGGTTTGGGTTATGCCCGCATCTGGCTCATGATTTTGCCTTTTCCTAATTCCTGTTGGCCGGATCCTTGGTTTTCTCTGGTTTGAATCATGTAGTAATGTGACACCTCACTGAAACAGACAATTAAACGTGGTTCCGATCAATATTTGAGAGGATAACACCGGTTACGTCTGGGTTTGGTCTGGGTTATGCCCCCATCTGACTCATGATTTTGCCTTTTCCGCATTCTTGTTGGCCAGATCCTTGGTTTTCTCTGGTTTGAATCATGTAGTAATGTGACACCTCACTGAAACAGACAATTAAACGTGGTTCTGATCAATATTTTAGAGGACAACACCGGTTAGGTCTGGGTTAGGTCTGGGTTATGCCCCCATCTGGCTCAAGATTTTGCCTTTTCCGCATTCTTGTTGGCCAGATCCTTGGTTTTCTCTGGTTTGAATCATGTAGTAATGTGACACCTCACTGAAACAGACAATTAAACGTGGTTCTGATCAATATTTTAGAGGACAACACCGGTTAGGTCTGGGTTAGGTCTGGGTTATGCCCCCATCTGGCTCATGATTTTGCCTTTTCCGCAATCATGTTGGCCAGATCCTTGGTTTTCTCTGGTTTCAATCACGTAGTAATGTGGTACCACACTGAAGCAGACAATTAAACCTGGTTTCGATCAATATTTTAGTGTATGAAACCGATTAGGTCTTTGTTAGGTCTGGGTTATGCACGCATCTGGCTCATGATTTTGCCTTCTTCGCATACTTGTTGGTCAGATCCTGGGTTTTTTCGGGTATGAATCACGTAGTAATTATAGTACCACACTGAAACAGTCCATTAAACTTGGTTTCGATCAATATTTTAGAGGATAAAACCGGTTAGGTCTGGGTTTGGTCTGGGTTATGCCCCCATCTGGCTCATGATTTTGCCTTTTCCGCATTCTTGTTGGCCAGATCCTTGGTTTTCTCTGGTTTGAATCATGTAGTAATGTGACACCTCACTGAAACAGACAATTAAACGTGGTGCTGATCAATATTTTAGAGGATAACACCGGTTACGTCTGGGTTAGTTCTGGGTTATGCCCCCATCTGGCTCATGATTTTGCCTTTTCCGCATGCTTGTTGGCCAGATCCTTGGTTTTCTCTGGTTTGAATCATGTAGTAATGTGACACCTCACTGAAACAGACAATTAAACGTGGTTCTGATCAATATTTTAGAAGATAACACCGGTTAGGTCCGGGTTAGGTTTGGGTTATGCCCGCATCTGGCTCATGATTTTGCCTTTCCGCATTCTTGTTGGCCAGATCCTTGGTTTTCTCTGGTTTGAATCATGTAGTAATGTGACACCTCACTGAAACAGACAATTAAACGTGGTTCCGATCAATATTTTAGAGGATAACACCGGTTACGTCTGGGTTTGGTCTGGGTTATGCCCCCATCTGGCTCATGATTTTGCCTTTTCCGCATTCTTGTTGGCCAGATCCTTGGTTTTCTCTGGTTTGAATCATGTAGTAATGTGACACCTCACTGAAACAGACAATTAAACGTGGTTCTGATCAATATTTTAGAAGATAACACCGTTTAGGTCTGGGTTAGGTTTGGGTTACGCCCGCATCTGGCTCATGATTTTGCCTTTTCCGCATTCTTGTTGGACAGATCCTTGGTTTTCTCTGGTTTCAATCACGTAGTAATGTGGTACCTCACTGAAACAGACAATTAAACCTGGTTTCGATCAATATTTTAGAGGATGAAACCGATTAGGTCTGGGTGACGTCTGGGTGATGCCCGCATCTGGCTCATGATTTTGACTTCTTCGCATACTTGTTGGTCAGATCCTGGGTTTTTTCGGGTATGAATCACGTAGTAATTATGGTACCACACTGAAACAGTCCATTAAACCTGGATACGGTCAGTATTTTAGTCGGGAACACCGGTTAGGTCTGGGTTAGGTCTGGGATATGTCCGCATCTGGCTCATTATTGTGCCTTTTCCGCATTCATGTTGGCCAGATCCTTGGTTTTCTCTGGTTTGAAACACGTAGTAATGTGACACCTCACTGAAACAGACAATTAAACCTGGTTCCGACCAATATTTTAGTTGGTAACACCGGTTAGGTCTGGGTTAGTTCTGGGTTTTGACCGCATCTGGCTCATGATTTTGCCTTTTCCGCATTCTTGTTGGACAGATCCTGGGTTTTTTCGGGTTTGAATCACGCAGTAATGTGGTACCACACAGAAACAGTCCGCTAAACTTGGATTCGATCAATATTTTAGAGTATAACACCGGTTAGGTCTGGGTTAGGTCTGGGTTATGCCCGCATCTGGCTCATGATTTTGCCTTTCCGCATTCTTGTTGGCCAGATCCTGGTTCTTCTCTGGCTTGAATCACGGAGTAATGTGGTACCACACTGAAACTGACAATTAGACCTGGTTTCCATCAATATTTTAGAGGAGCAGACCGGTTAGGTCTGGGTTAGGTCTGGGTTATGCCCGCATCTGGCTCATGATTTTGCCTTCTTCGCATACTTGTTGGCCAGATCCATGGTTTTTTCGGGTTTGAATCACGTAGTAATGTGGTACCACACAGTAACAGTCAACTAAACCTGGTTTCGATCAATATTTTAGAGGATAACACCGGTTAGGTCTGGGTTAGGTCTGGGTTATGCCCGCATCTGGCTCATGATTTTGCCTTCTTCGCATCCTTGTTGGCCAGATCCTGGGTTTTTTCGGGTTTGAATCACGTACTAATGTGGTACCACACTGAATCTGTCAATTAAACCTGGATTCGATCCACATTTTAGGGGATAACACCGGTTAGGTCTGGGTTAGGTCTGGGTTATGCCCGCATCTGGCTCATGATTTTGCCTTCCTCGCATACTAGTTGGCCAGACCCTGGTTTTTCTCTGGCTTGAATCACGTAGTAATGTGGTGCGACACTGAAACTGACAATTAGACCTCGTTTCCATCAATATTTTAGAGGATAAGGCCGGTTTGGTCTGGGTTAGGTCTGGGTTATGCCCGCATCTGGCTCATGATTTTGCCTTCTTCGCATACTTGTTGGCCAGATCCTGAGTTTTTTCGGGTTTGAATCACGTACTAATGTGGTACCACACTGAAACAGTCAATTAAACCTGGTTTCGATCCACATTTTAGGGGATAACACCGGTTAGGTCTGGGTTAGGTCTGGGTTATGCCCGCATCTGGCTCATGATTTTGCCTTCCTCGCATACTAGTTGGCCAGATCCTGGTTTTTCTCTGGCATGAATCACGTTGTAATGTGGTACGACACTGAAACTGACAATTAGACCTCGTTTCCATCAATATTTTAGAGGATAACACCGGTTAGGTCTGGGTTATGCCCCCATCTGGCTCATGATTTTGCCTTTTCCGCATTCTTGTTGGCCAGATCCTTGGTTTTCTCTGGTTTGAATCATGTAGTAATGTGACACCTCACTGAAACAGACAATTAAACGTGGTTCCGATCAATATTTTAGAGGATAACACCGGTTACGTCTGGGTTTGGTCTGGGTTATGCCCCCATCTGGCTCATGATTTTGCCTTTTCCGCATTCTTGTTGGCCAGATCCTTGGTTTTCTCTGGTTTGAATCATGTAGTAATGTGACACCTCACTGAAACAGACAATTAAACGTGGTTCTGATCAATATTTTAGAAGATAACACCGGTTAGGTCTGGGTTAGGTCTGGGTTATGCCCGCATCTGACTCATGATTTTGTCTTTTCCGCATTCTTGTTGGCCGGATCCTTGGTTTTCTCTGGTTTCAATCACGTAGTAATGTGGTACCACACTGAAACAGACAATTAAACCTGCTTTCGATCAATATTTTAGAGGATAACACCGGTTAGGTCTGGGTTAGGTCTGGGTTAGGTCTGGGTTATGCCCGCATCTGGCTCATGATTTTGCCTTCTTCGCATTCTTGTTGGCCAGATCCTTGGCTTTCTCTGGTTTCAATCACGTAGTAATGTGGTACCACACTGAAACGGACAATTAAACATGGTTTCGATCAATATTTTAGAGGATGAAGCCGATTAGGTCTGGGTTAGGTCTGGGTTATGCCAGCATCTGGCTCATGATTTTGCCTTCTTCGCATACTTGTTGTTCAGATCCTGGGTTTTTTCGGGTTTGAATCACGTAGTAATTACGGTACCACACTGAAACAGTCCATTAAACTTGGTTTCGATCAATATTTTAGAGGATAAGACCGGTTAGTTCTGGGTTAGGTCTGGGTTATGCCCGCATCTGCCTCATGATTGTGCCTTCTTCGCATACTTGTTGCTCACATCCTGGGAATTTCCGGGTTTGAATCACGTAGTAATGTGGTACCACACAGTAACAGTCAATTAAACCTGGATTCGGTCAGTATTTTAGTCGGGAACACCGGTTAGGTCTGGGTTAGGTCTGGGTTATGCCCGCATCTGACTCATGATTTTGCCTTTTCCGCATTCTTGTTGGCCGGATCCATGGTTTTCTCTGGATTCAATCACGTAAGTAATTATGGTACCACACTGAAACAGTCCATTAAACTTGGTTTCGATCAATATTTCAGAGGATAACACCGGTTAGGTCTGGGTTAGGTCTGGGTTATGCCCGCATCTGGTTCATGATTTTGCCTTCTTCGCATACTTGTTGGTCAGATCATGGGTTTTTTCGGGTATGAATCACGTAGTAATTATGCTACCACACTGAAACAGTCAATAAAACTTGGTTTCGATCAATATTTTAGAGGATAAGACCGGTTAGGTCTGGGTTAGGTCTGGGTTATGCCCGCATCTGGCTCATTATTGTGCCTTTTCCGCATTCTTCTTGGCCAGATCCTTGGTTTTCTCTGGTTTGAGTCATGTAGTAATGTGACACCTCACTGAAACAGACAATTAAACGTGGTTCCGATCAATATTTTAGACGATAACACCGGTTACGTCAGGGTTAGGTCTGGGTTACGCCCCCATCTGGCTCATGATTATGCCTTTACCGCATTCTTGTTGGCCAGATCCTTGGTTTTCTCCGGTTTCAATCACGTAGTAATGTGGTACCACAATGAAACAGACAATTAAACCTGGTTTCGATCAATATTTTAGAGGATAACACCGGTTAGGTCTGGGTTAGGTCTGGGTTATGCCCGCATCTGGCTCATGATTTTGCCTCCTTCGCATACTTGTTGTTCAGATCCTGGGTTTTTTCGGGTTTGAATCACGTAGTAATTACTGTACCACACTGAAACAGTCCATTAAACTAGGTTTCGATCAATATTTTAGGGGATAACACCGGTTAGGTCTGGGTTAGGTCTGGGTTATGCCCGCATCTGGCTCATGATTTTGCCTTCTTCGCATTTTGTTGGCCAGATCCTTGGTTTTCTCTGGTTTGAATCATGTAGTAATGTGGAGCCACACTGCAACAGTCCATTAAACTTGGTTTCGATCAATATTTTAGGGGATAAAACCGATTAGGTCTGGGTTAGGTCTGGGTTATGCCCGCAACTGGCTCATGATTTAGCATTCTTCGCATACTTGTTGGTCAGATCATGGGTTTTTTCGGGTATGAATCACGTAGTAATTATGCTACCACACTGAAACAGTCCATTAAACTTGGTTTCGATCAATATTTTAGAGGATAACACCGGTTAGGTCTGGGTTAGGTCTGGGTTATGCCCGCATCTGGCTCATGATTTCACCTTTTCCGCATTCTTTTTGGCCAGATCCTTGGGTTTTTCGGGTTTGGATCACGTACTAATGTGGTACCACACTGAAACAATCAATTAAACCTGGTTTCGATCCACATTTTAGAGGATAAAACCGGTTAGGTCTGAGTTATGTCTGGGTTATGCCCGCATCTGGCTCATGATTTTGCATTCTTCGCATACTTGTTGGTCAGATCCTGGGTTTATTCGGGTTTGAATCAGGTAGTAATTATGGTACCACACTGAAACAGTCCAATAAACTTGGTTTCGATCAATATTTTAGAGGATAACAACGGTTAGGTCTGGGTTAGGTCTGGGTTATGCCCGCATCTGGCTCATGATTTTGCCTTCTTCGCATTCTTGTTGGCCAGATCCTGGTTTTTCTCTGGCATGAATCACGTAGTAATGTGGTACGACACTGAAACTGACAATTAGACCTCGTTTCCATCAATATTTTAGAGGATAAGACCGGTTAGGTCTGGGTTAGGTCTGGGTTATGCCCGCATCTGGCTCATGATTTTGCCTTCTTCGCATACTTGTTGGCCAGGTCCTGAGTTTTTTCGGGTTTGAATCACGTACTAATGTGGTACCACACTGAAACAGTCAATTAAACCTGGTTTCGATCCACATTTTAGGGGATAACCCCGGTTAGGTCTGGGTTAGGTCTGGGTTATGCCCGCATCTGGCTCATGATTTTGCCTTCCTCGCATACTAGTTGGCCAGATCCTGGTTTTTCTCTGGCATGAATCACGTAGTAATGTGGTACGACACTGAAACTGACAATTAGACCTCGTTTCCATCAATATTTTAGAGGATAACACCGGTTAGGTCTGGGTTAGGTCTGGGTTATGCCCCCATCTGGCTCATGATTTTGCCTTTTCCGCATTCTTGTTGGCCAGATCCTTGGTTTTCTCTGGTTTGAATCATGTAGTAATGTGACACCTCACTGAAACAGACAATTAAACGTGGTTCTGATCAATATTTTAGAAGATAACACCGGTTAGGTCTGGGTTAGGTCTGGGTTATGCCCGCATCTGACTCATGATTTTGCCTTTTCCGCATTCTTGTTGGCCGGATCCTTGGTTTTCTCTGGATTCAATCACGTAAGTAATGTGGTTCCACAATGAAACAGGCAATTAAACCTGGTTTCGGTCAATATTTTAGAGGATAACACCGGTTAGGTCTGGGTTAGGTCTGGGTTATGCCCCCATCTGGCTCCTGATTTTGCCTTTTCCGCATTCTTGTTGGCCAGATCCTTGGTTTTCTCTGGTTTGAAACATGTAGTAATGTGACACCTCACTGAAACAGACAATTAAACGTGGTTCTGATCAATATTTTAGAGGATAACACCGGTTACGTCTGGGTTACGTCTGGGTTATGCCCGCATCTGGCTCATGCTTTTGCCTTCTTCGCATACTTGTTGGTCAGATCCTGGGTTTTTTCGGGTTTGAATCACGTAGTAATTATGGTACCACACTGAAACAGTCCATTAAACTTGGTTTCGATCAATATTTCAGAGGATAACACCGGTTAGGTCTGGGTTAGGTCTGGGTTATGCCCGCATCTGGCTCATGATTTTGCCTTCTTCGCATACTTGTTGGTCAGATCATGGGTTTTTTCGGGTATGAATCACGTAGTAATTATGCTACCACACTGAAACAGTCCATAAAACTTGGTTTCGATCAATATTTCAGAGGATAACACCGGTTAGGTCTGGGTTAGGTCTGGGTTATGCCCGCATCTGGCTCATTATTGTGCCTTTTCCGCATTCTTCTTGGCCAGATCCTTGGTTTTCTCTGGTTTGAATCATGTAGTAATGTGACACCTCACTGAAACAGACAATTAAACGTGGTTCCGATCAATATTTTAGACGATAACACCGGTTACGTCAGGGTTAGGTCTGGGTTACGCCCCCATCTGGCTCATGATTATGCCTTTACCGCATTCTTGTTGGCCAGATCCTTGGTTTTCTCCGGTATCAATCACGTAGTAATGTGGTACCACAATGAAACAGACAATTAAACCTGGTTTCGATCAATATTTTAGAGGATAACACCGGTTAGGTCTGGGTTAGGTCTGTGTTATGCCCGCATCTGTCTCATGATTTTGCCTCCTTCGCATACTTGTTGTTCAGATCCTGGGTTTTTTCGGGTTTGAATCACGTAGTAATTACTGTACCACACTGAAACAGTCCATTAAACTAGGTTTCGATCAATATTTTAGGGGATAACACCGGTTAGGTCTGGGTTAGGTCTGGGTTATGCCCGCATCTGGCTCATGATTTTGCCTTCTTCGCATTTTGTTGCCAGATCCTTGGTTTTCTCTGGTTTGAATCATGTAGTAATGTGGAGCCACACTGCAACAGTCCATTAAACTTGGTTTCGATCAATATTTTAGAGGATAAAACCGATTAGGTCTGGGTTACGTCTGGGTTATGCCCGCAACTGGCTCATGATTTAGCATTCTTCGCATACTTGTTGGTCAGATCATGGGTTTTTTCGGGTATGAATCACGTAGTAATTATGCTACCACACTGAAACAGTCCATTAAACTTGGTTTCGATCAATATTTTAGAGGATAACACCGGTTAGGTCTGGGTTAGGTCTGGGTTATGCCCGCATCTGGCCCATGATTTTGCCTTCTTCGAACACTTGTTGGACAGATCCTTGGTTTTCTCTGGTTTGAATAACGTAGTAATGTGGTACCACACAGTAACAGTCAATTAAACCTGGATTCGGTCAGTATTTTAGTCGGTAACACCGGTTAGGTCTGGGTTAGGTCTGGGTTATGCCCGCATCTGGCTTATGATTTTGCCTTCTTCGCATACTTGTTGGTCAGATCATGGGTTTTTTCGGGTATGAATCACGTAGTAATTATGCTACCACACTGAAACAGTCCATAAAACTTGGTTTCGATCAATATTTTAGAGGATAAGACCTGTTAGGTCTGGGTTAGGTCTGGGTTATGCCCGCATCTGGCTCATTATTGTGCCTTTTCCGCATACTTGTTGGTCAGATCCTGGGTTTATTCGGGTTTGAATCAGGTAGTAATTATGGTACCACACTGAAACAGTCCAATAAACTTGGTTTCGATCAATATTTTAGAGGATAACAACGGTTAGGTCTGGGTTAGATCTGGGTTATGCCCGCATCTGGCTCATTATTGTGCCTTTTCCGCATTCTTCTTGGCCAGATCCTTGGTTTTCTCTGGTTTGAATCATGTAGTAATGTGACACCTCACTGAAACAGACAATTAAACGTGGTTCCGATCAATATTTTAGACGATAACACCGGTTACGTCAGGGTTAGGTCTGGGTTACGCCCCCATCTGGCTCATGATTATGCCTTTACCGCATTCTTGTTGGCCAGATCCTTGGTTTTCTCCGGTATCAATCACGTAGTAATGTGGTACCACAATGAAACAGACAATTAAACCTGGTTTCGATCAATATTTTAGAGGATAACACCGGTTAGGTCTGGGTTAGGTCTGTGTTATGCCCGCATCTGGCTCATGATTTTGCCTCCTTCGCATACTTGTTGTTCAGATCCTGGGTTTTTTCGGGTTTGAATCACGTAGTAATTACTGTACCACACTGAAACAGTCCATTAAACTAGGTTTCGATCAATATTTTAGGGGATAACACCGGTTAGGTCTGGGTTAGGTCTGGGTTATGCCCGCATCTGGCTCATGATTTTGCCTTCTTCGCATTTTGTTGGCCAGATCCTTGGTTTTCTCTGGTTTGAATCATGTAGTAATGTGGAGCCACACTGCAACAGTCCATTAAACTTGGTTTCGATCAATATTTTAGAGGATAAAACCGATTAGGTCTGGGTTAGGTCTGGGTTATGCCCGCAACTGGCTCATGATTTAGCATTCTTCGCATACTTGTTGGACAGATCCTTGGTTTTCTCTGGTTTGAATAACGTAGTAATGTGGTACCACACAGTAACAGTCAATTAAACCTGGATTCGGTCAGTATTTTAGTCGGTAACACCGGTTAGGTCTGGGTTAGGTCTGGGTTATGCCCGCATCTGGCTCATGATTTCGCCTTTTCCGCATTCTTTTTGGCCAGATCCTTGGTTTTTTCGGGTTTGGATCACGTACTAATGTGGTACCACACTGAAACAATCAATTAAACCTGGTTTCGATCCACATTTTAGAGGATAAAACCGGTTAGGTCTGAGTTAGGTCTGGGTTATGCCCGCATCTGGCTCATGATTTTGCATTCTTCGCATACTTGTTGGTCAGATCCTGGGTTTATTCGGGTTTGAATCAGGTAGTAATTATGGTACCACACTGAAACAGTCCAATAAACTTGGTTTCGATCAATATTTTAGAGGATAACAACGGTTAGGTCTGGGTTAGATCTGGGTTATGCCCGCATCTGGCTCATTATTGTGCCTTTTCCGCATTCTTCTTGGCCAGATCCTTGGTTTTCTCTGGTTTGAATCATGTAGTTTTGTGACACCTCACTGAAACAGACAATTAAACGTGGTTCCGATCAATATTTTAGACGATAACACCGGTTACGTCAGGGTTAGGTCTGGGTTACACCCCCATCTGGCTCATGATTATGCCTTTACCGCATTCTTGTTGGCCAGATCCTTGGTTTTCTCCGGTTTCAATCACGTAGTAATGTGGTACCACAATGAAACAGACAATTAAACCTGGTTTCGATCAATATTTTAGAGGATAACACCGGTTAGGTCTGGGTTAGGTCTTTTTTTTTTTTTTTTTTTTTTTGTCGTGGGGAAAATCTTCGAAAGACTCCCTCCCACCTCCTTGGGGAGAGGTGGGAGGGGTGTGTGGGATTCCCCGCGCCCGTACAACGACAGGCGCGGGACCTACCCACTAAAAACCCCACGGTGACCCTTCGGCACGCTTTGGGAGGATACCGGGAATCGCTCGAAGCATTCTTCCGGTATCCTCCCCGTGCCCGCGCTTTCGCGCCCATCCCCCGGGGGGACAATCGGTCCCCCCAGTAGACACACTGCCTCATAGCGGCGGGACGGGGCCACTCCATCCCGCCGCTATCCGTCCCGGGCCGCGTTTAGTGGCGGCTGCGAGCCCGAACTCGCAACCGCCCGCGACCCCGTTTCCACCCCTCGGCGGCCGGGCGTTCATGGCCACACCAGACCGCCGAGGGTGCCTCCCCTTGCGTCGGACCGGTAGGGGGAGGCACTCCTACCCCCAACCGGTCCGACCCGGCGCCGCCTGGCGGGAGGAGGGTCCCCTCAGGACCCCCCTCCCAGCCTAGGTCATCCGCCACGCCGAGGCGGCCGCCCGCGACGCCTCGCGACCGGGCGACGACCTCGGGCCACCGCACGAGCGCGAGCTTCAGCGCGCCACTGAAGCTCGCGCTCCCTCCCCGCGGCCTCCTTCTGCAACATTACGATCTCGCAGAAGGAGGCCACGGCCCTCCACTTCTCCTCGCTGCCGAGCATGGCGCGCACCACGCCCGGCAGCGAGACATCCCGCCCGACGACGCCGACCAGGACACGGCGCTCCCCCTCCCACGCGGGGCATACCTCCAGGGTATGATCCGCCGTGTCCTGCTCAGCGTCGCAGTGGCAGCAACGCGCCGTCGGCTCCTTCCCTATCCGGCACAGGTATCTTCCGAAGCTGCCATGCCCGGAAAATACCTGTGCCAGCCGGTAGGTGAGGCTGCCATGGCCTCTGTCCATCCACTCCTTCAGGAGTGGCCGAACAGCCCCGACAGTCCGGTGCCCCGCGGTTGGCAGAGCCAGCCGCTCCTGCCACGCGAGCAACACGGACTGCCGGGCCTGGCGCTTCAAATCGCCCCAAGCAGGTTCCTGCCCGCCCGGGACCGCCCCCACCCCCGCGCGACGGTCGACGCGGTGCCGGTACATCACCGCGTGCGACCGCGCGAGCAGGTCCATGGGCGGCATCCCCGCTAGAACCGTCGCCGCCTCATGTGACATGGTCCGATACCCGCGGACGACCCTGAGCGCCATGCGCCTCTGCACCCGACGCAGCATAGTCATGCTGCGCCGGGAGGCAGCCAGGTCGTCCGCCCAGACGGGGGCCCCGTATAGGGCCACCGACTGGACCATTGCCACATAGAGGCGACGAACTCTGCCCGCCGGGCCCCCCAAGTTGGGCAAGATCCGGCCCAGAGCCGCAACCATCCTTTCCAACCGGGGGACCAGGCAGCGGAAATGCTTCTCGAAACGCCAGTGGCTATCGAGGATCAGCCCCAGATACCTGATCTGGGGCTTCACCTCGATGTCAGCCCCACCCACCCGAATCAGAGGGGGTGGCGGATCCTGCCGAGGTGAATGAAACGCAATCACCTCGGTCTTATGGACCGCCACCGTCATCCCCATCCCCCTGATCCGGTCGACGACGCGTTGCGACCCCTCCTCCGCGCGACGCATGGCCCTCCCCCAGTGCGCCCCGACGGCCAGCACCAGTGTGTCATCCGCATAACACACCGTGCTGACGCCGTCGGGGAGGCCGGCCCGCAACACCGAGTCGTACGCGATGTTCCACAGGAGTGGCCCGAGGACCGACCCCTGCGGAACACCGCAGTACACCTCCCTCCGCATATCACCATCCCGGCCCGGATACTCGATCCACCTGCCGCGGAGATAATCCCCGACGACCGCCCTGAGACAAGGGGGGACTCGATGATATTCGAGCCCCCTCCTTATCTCTTCCCAGGGGAGGGTGTTAAAGGCATTGGCAATATCCAAGGATATTGCCAATGCCACCCCTCCCCGGGAGACGGCCGCCTCCGAGAGGGCCCTCACACGACCTATCGCGTCGATAGTCGATCGGCCCCCCCGGAAACCGAACTGGCAGTCGGCCAGACCGGGATCACCCCGCGACAGGTGCTCGACGAGGCGGGCAGCAATCACACGCTCGAAGAGCTTGCCCACCTCGTCGAGGAGACAAATGGGCCGGTATGCGGAGGGAGACTCCGCGGGCCGACCCTCCTTCCGGAGGAGGACCATCCTCGCCACCTTCCAACTGGGGGGGAATCGCCCGTCCCTCAGGCAGCGGTCGAACAACCGCCTGAGGTCGGCCCCAAGGACGCCCTGGGTCAAGACCCAAACCCGGCCGGGCACACCATCCGGACCCGGGGCCGTGTTACGAACCCCGAGCCGTCTGATGGCCGCTGCCAGCTCCTCCTGCGTGACCCCCAGCTCGGCCGTCCACTCCACTGGGACAGCCGCCGCCGCCGGAGGACGCGGTCCCCTCTCCCCAATTGGGAAGAGTGTATTGACCACGTCCTCCAGCAGCCGGGGGTCAAGACCCTCGGTGACGGGGGGCGCCCACGGGCGGAGCTTATTCAGCACCACCTTATATGGGCGCCCCCATGGATCGTCATCAAGGGTCTGGAGGAGCTCCTTCCATGCCTGGGTCTTGGCCCGTTTGATGGCGACCTGCAGAGCAACCCGCGCCACGCGGTATGCTCCATACAGGTCATCAGCTGCCCTCGCTCGCGCCACGCCGTCGCCTGTACGTTGACGACGGCGCGCGCGGGTGTACTGGCGTCGGGCGCGGACAGTCGCGACTCGCAACTCCGCGATCGCGTCCGACCACCAGTACACCGCCCGGCGAGGAGAAGCCCGCCCGACCCGAGGCATCGCCGCGTCGCAAATACCCGCGACCAATGCTCCGAGCCGGGCGACCTCCTCCTCTATGCTCGGCAACTCGGCCGCTCCCTGCGGCCAAGTTGCAGCGAGGGCAGCTGCCATCAGGGCGTCCTTGTCCAGGCGCCGAAGCGCCCAGCGGCGTGGTGGGGTGCCACGCAGGCGGCCGTGTCGGGATGCACTCGCGACGGCAGAGACCTCCATCCGGATGTACCGGTGATCGGAGAGTGTCTCTGCCCCCGCGACCACGTGCCAACCCGACACCATGCGCACGGCGTTGGGGGTCGCGAATCCAACATCCACGATGGACCCCCCATATCGCCGCACGCATGTGTGCTCCGACCCCCGGTTCAATACCCGGAGGTCGAGCCCCGCCACCCAATCGCCCAGGATCCCGCCGCGAACGGAGGTCCTGGGGGATCCCCAAGCCACCGACTTGGCATTAAAATCCCCCAGGACCAGCACCGGCCGGGCCGCGTAGCGCTGCACGCATGCCGCGACCTCGGCCAAGTACAGCTCGAACGCAGCGTGACCGCTACGGGGCGAAATGTAGCACCCCACCACAGCGACTCCCCCCCAGTCCACGGCGACGAATCCCCGACCGCGCTCCAACAAGGAGAACGGTGGGGACCCGTCGCCCCCTCCCCATACCGTCGCCACCAAGCCGTCCGCGTCGCCCACCCAATGAGGGTGATCAGGGACGCGGTACGGCTCGGCGGCGACCGCCAGGCCAACCCCCCACTCCGCGAGGACTTGGGACATCAAGTCCTGTGCCGCGCGGCAGTGGTTGAGGTTGGCCTGGAGGAGGAGGCGGGGCGGCATTAATTAATGGCCGCGCCAGCCTCCTCCCGGCCGTCCGTCCCCGTAGCACCGTCCACCTCCATGGAGGACGATGCCACCGCCCTCGGCACCGGAGCCGGTGCAGCCCGCCTCTTCCTCTCCTTCCGGGAGGGGGGGGAGCACTTCTTGCTCCCCACCCTGTGATCGGCTGGCCTCCCCACGTCCGCACACAGCGGGCAGTGGGGGGCCGCCGAGCACTGGCTCGCACGGTGCTCTTTGGCACCGCAGCGGTAACACTGACCGCTGCGGTCCACCGGCGAGGTGCACCACTGCCTCACGTGCCCCAATTCGAGGCAGCGGTGACACTGGAGCGGGCGCGGCGCGAGGATTTCCACTCGCGCCGAAACCCACCCCACCAACACCCTCCCGGATTCCGCCACCTTACGGGCGGCGGAGAGGGGGCACCGGGCCCACACCGACCCGAGGCCGGAGGGCGACCTGCGGATCTCTCCGATCCGCAGGTCCTCCATAGTACAGTCCCCCGCCCTCGCAAGGGCACGGGACACATCCTGTGCGCTGACCGAGTCGTCCAGCCCACAAACGCGCATCTCCGTGCGCTTCGTGGGCCGGGCGACCCGGACACCTCGCTCGCCCAGCTGCTCCCGGAGCCTCTGGGCGAGACGATCCGCCTTCGCGCCGCCTTCTGCACCGGGGATCTCCAGCAAGAGACCCCCGGTCACGGCCCTCTTCGCCCTCACGGAGGCGATGCCCAGCTCTTCCAGGGAGATATTCTCCCTGGCGAGCCGCATCGCCTCCGCGAGGGTCAGGTCGCCCCCCTGCGCAACGGTCAGCGTCACCGCTGCCGTTTTTGGGGGACGACCTGGTCGTGCCTTCCCGACCTTCGCGGCCTTTACCTTGGCCGCCGGCGGCGAAGGCGGAGGCTGCGGTTGCGAGGCCTTCCTCGCCGCCCGCTTCGCCTTCCGCCCCACCACCTCACTCCACGCCACCCCCCCTTGGGAGGGTGCTGTGGAGGACGCGACCACCGCGACCACGGGTACACCACCCCCCTTGGGGGTCGCGACCCGGGGCCCTGGTGCCGCAACGCTGGGCGGAGCCTTCACTCCGCCCTTCTTTGCCTTCCCCGACTGTACCGGAACAGGTCGGGGAGGCACCGCCTTCCTGCTGACCGCTCTTCCGGCGAGGAGCTCCTCCCGGAAGGCGGCCAGCTTGCCATCAATCATGTCCCCAATCCTCCTCAGAAGATCGTCTTCTGAGGAGGACGGGGGCTTCTTCACGGGCGGAGTGCGGGTGGAGGGGCCCGCCGTGCCCCGCACCACTGCCGCCGCACTCCGCTTATTTACCTCCGCCGAGGGACGCGGCGGTGGAGGAGGAGGGAGGATGGGAGGGAGGGCCGCGCTGTTCCACAGCGCCTCTGCCCTCCTCCTCCCCTGTCGCTCCTCCTCCAACAGGAGCTGCAGACGGGCGTTCCGCCCTCTGAGCTCCCGCGCCGCCTCCCTCATTTCCTCCGCCGCGGCCTTCAGGGCCTCCGCGCCACCGCTTTTCTGCCCCTTAAAGGCGCAGGCAGCGGCGACTTTCTCCACCCGCCTCAGGGACGAGGAGATCCTCTCCGATATCTCCTCGGTCACCTCGTCCCTGAGGCAACTCAGCCTCACCGACGGGCTCATCGCCCCGCCCACCTCGACGACGGCCTGCCCCGTCCTCTTCCTCTTAGAGCCTATGTGGCTCGTGCTGGAGGAGAAGGACGAGACCGACGCCGTCTCGTCGTCCTCCTCCACCCTCCACGAAGCCGGACCTGGCGCTGAGTGGGGCGCGAGCGCCGCCACCCTAACCCCAACCCCGTCTCCGTCCTCCCCAACCGACAAAACCCGCCCCATCCCCATTTTATTTTCTGTGTCCATAATAGTCCCACGAGATGGTCGGAAATAAAGGTCCACCCGGGCAGAGCCGCCTTACCCGGGTAAGCCTAATACTCCGGGGGTTCGGCAGGTTCCCCGGAGGTGGTCGCTTGGGATTGGGCCTTCTCCCCCAACCATGCATCCCATCGCCGCGCACCATAGCTTAGGATTGGAGGGCGATTTTATAGAGTCGCCATACTCGTGGCCCAGGCGGTTAAGCCAAGACCCCCGTTCCTCCTGCCGTCACGTACCATTCACAAAACCAATAGGGAATTGTGAATGGGTCGTTGTGACGACCAACAGGAGGCTTACGGTGTGTGTATGACTCGGGTACCCCGGGTTCGTTAAGCCCGTACTGCAGCTGAAAGGCTGGCAGCCCCTGAGGGACTGGGTTAGGTCTGGGTTATGCCCGCATCTGGCTCATGATTTTGCCTCCTTCGCATACTTGTTGTTCAGATCCTGGGTTTTTTCGGGTTTGAATCACGTAGTAATTACTGTACCACACTGAAACAGTCCATTAAACTAGGTTTCGATGAATATTTTAGGGGATAACACCGATTAGGTCTGGGTTAGGTCTGGGTTATGCCCGCATCTGGCTCATGATTTAGCATTCTTCGCATTCTTGTTGGCCGGATCCTTGGTTTTCTCTGGTTTCAATCACGTAGTAATGTGGTACCACACTGAAACAGACAATTAAACCTGCTTTCGATCAATATTGTAGAGGATAACACCGGTTAGGTCTGGGTTAGGTCTGGGTTATGCCCGCATCTGGCTCATGATTTTGCCTCCTTCGCATACTTGTTGTTCAGATCCTGGGTTTTTTCGGGTTTGAATCACGTAGTAATTACTGTACCACACTGAAACAGTCCATTAAACTAGGTTTCGATCAATATTTTTGGGGATAACACCGGTTAGGTCTGGGTTAGGTCTGGGTTATGCCCGCATCTGGCTCATGATTTTGCCATCTTCGCATTTTGTTGGCCAGATCCTTGGATTTCTCTGGCATGAATCACGTAGTAATGTGGTACGACACTGAAACTGACAATTAGACCTCGTTTCCATCAATATTTTAGAGGATAACACCGGTTAGGTCTGGGTTATGCCCCCATCTGGCTCATAATTTTGCCTTTTCCGCATTCTTGTTGGCCAGATCCTTGGTTTTCTCTGGTTTGAATCATGTAGTAATGTGACATCTCACTGAAACAGACAATTCAACGTGGTTCCGATCAATATTTTAGAGGATAACACCGGTTACGTCTGGGTTTGGTCTGGGTTATGCCCCCATCTGGCTCATGATTATGCCTTTACCGCATTCTTGTTGGCCAGATCCTTGGTTTTCTCCGGTATCAATCACGTAGTAATGTGGTACCACAATGAAACAGACAATTAAACCTGGTTTCGATCAATATTTTAGAGGATAAAACCGGTTAGGTCTGGGTTAGGTCTGTGTTATGCCCGCATCTGGCTCATGATTTTGCCTCCTTCGCATACTTGTTGTTCAGATCCTGGGTTTTTTCGGGTTTGAATCACGTAGTAATTACTGTACCACACTGAAACAGTCCATTAAACTAGGTTTCGATCAATATTTTAGGGGATAACACCGGTTAGGTCTGGGTTAGGTCTGGGTTATGCCCGCATCTGGCTCATGATTTTGCCTTCTTCCATACTTGTTGGCCAGATCCATGGTTTTTTCGGGTTTGAATCACCTAGTAGTGTGGTACCACACAGTAACAGTCAATTAAACCTGGATTCGGTCAGTTTTTTAGTCGGGAACACCGGTTAGGTCTGGGTTAGGTCTGGGTTATGCCCGCATGTGACTCATGATTTTGCCTTTTCCGCATTCTTCTTGGCCAGATCCTTGGTTATCTCTGGTTTGAAACATGTAGTAATGTGACACCTCACTGAAACAGACAATTAAACGTGGTTCCGATCAATATTTTAGACGATAACACCGGTTACGTCAGGGTTAGGTCTGGGTTACGCCCCCATCTGGCTCATGATTATGCCTTTACCGCATTCTTGTTGGCCAGATCCTTGGTTTTCTCCGGTATCAATCACGTAGTAATGTGGTACCACAATGAAACAGACAATTAAACCTGGTTTCGATCAATATTTTAGAGGATAAAACCGGTTAGGTCTGGGTTAGGTCTGTGTTATGCCCGCATCTGGCTCATGATTTTGCCTCCTTCGCATACTTGTTGTTCAGATCCTGGGTTTTTTCGGGTTTGAATCACGTAGTAATTACTGTACCACACTGAAACAGTCCATTAAACTAGGTTTCGATCAATATTTCAGGGGATAACACCGGTTAGGTCTGGGTTAGGTCTGGGTTATGCCCGCATCTGGCTCATGATTTTGCCTTCTTCGCATTTTGTTGGCCAGATCCTTGGTTTTCTCTGGTTTGAATCATGTAGTAATGTGGAGCCACACTGCAACAGTCCATTAAACTTGGTTTCGATCAATATTTTAGAGGATAAAACCGGTTAGGTCTGGGTTAGGTCTGTATTATGCCCGCATCTGGCTCATGATTTTGCCTCCTTCGCATACTTGTTGTTCAGATTCTGGGTTTTTTCGGGTTTGAATCACGTAGTAATTACTGTACCACACTGAAACAGTCCATTAAACTAGGTTTCGATCAATATTTTAGGGGATAACACCGGTTAGGTCTGGGTTAGGTCTGGGTTATGCCCGCATCTGGCTCATGATTTTGCCTTCTTCCATACTTGTTGGCCAGATCCATGGTTTTTTCGGGTTTGAATCACCTAGTAGTGTGGTACCACACAGTAACAGTCAATTAAACCTGGATTCGGTCAGTTTTTTAGTCGGGAACACCGGTTAGGTCTGGGTTAGGTCTGGGTTATGCCCGCATGTGACTCATGATTTTGCCTTTTCCGCATTCTTCTTGGCCAGATCCTTGGTTATCTCTGGTTTGAATCATGTAGTAATGTGACACCTCACTGAAACAGACAATTAAACGTGGTTCCGATCAATATTTTAGACGATAACACCGGTTACGTCAGGGTTAGGTCTGGATAACGCCCCCATCTGGCTCATGATTATGCCTTTACCGCATTCTTGTTGGCCAGATCCTTGGTTTTCTCCGGTATCAATCACGTAGTAATGTGGTACCACAATGAAACAGACAATTAAACCTGGTTTCGATCAATATTTTAGAGGATAAAACCGGTTAGGTCTGGGTTAGGTCTGGGTTATGCCCGCATCTGGCTCATGATTTTGCCTTCTTCGCATTTTGTTGGCCAGATCCTTGGTTTTCTCTGGTTTGAATCATGTAGTAATGTGGAGCCACACTGCAACAGTCCATTAAACTTGGTTTCGATCAATATTTTAGAGGATAAAACCGATTAGGTCTGGGTTAGGTCTGGGTTATGCCCGCAACTGGCTCATGATTTAGCATTCTTCGCATACTTGTTGGTCAGATCATGGGTTTTTTCGGGTATGAATCACGTAGTAATTATGCTACCACACTGAAACAGTCCATTAAACTTGGTTTCGATCAATATTTTAGAGGATAACACCGGTTAGGTCTGGGTTAGGTCTGGGTTATGCCCGCATCTGGCTCATGATTTCGCCTTTTCCGCATTCTTTTTGGCCAGATCCTTGGTTTTTTCGGGTTTGGATCACGTACTAATGTGGTACCACACTGAAACAATCAATTAAACCTGGATTCGGTCAGTTTTTTAGTCGGGAACACCGGTTAGGTCTGGGTTAGGTCTGGGTTATGCCCGCATGTGACTCATGATTATGCCTTTTCCGCATTTTTGTTGGCCGGATCCTTGGTTTTCTCTGGTATCAATCACGTAGCAATGTGGCACCACAATGAAACAGACAATTAAACCTTGTTTCGATCAATATTTTAGAGGATAACACCGGTTAGGTCTGGGTTAGGTCTGGGTTATGCCCGCATCTGGCTCATGATTTTGTCTTCTTCGCATCCTTGTTGGCCAGATCCTGCGTTTTTTCGGGTTTGAATCACGTACTAATGTGGTACCACACTGAAGCTGTCAATTAAACCTGGTTTCGATCCACATTTTAGGGGATAACACCGGTTAGGTCTGGGTTAGGTCTGGGTTATGCCCGCATCTGGCTCATGATTTTGCCTTCCTCGCATACTAGTTGGCCAGACCCTAGTTTTTCTCTGGCATGAATCACGTAGTAATGTGGTACGACACTGAAACTGACAATTAGACCTCGTTTCCATCAATATTTTAGAGGATAAGACCGGTTAGGTCTGGGTTAGGTCTGGGTTATGCCCGCATCTGGCTCATGATTTTGCCTCCTTCGCATACTTGTTGGCCAGGTCCTGAGTTTTTTCGGGTTTGAATCACGTACTAATGTGGTACCACACTGAAACAGTCAATTAAACCTGGTTTCGATCCACATTTTAGGGGATAACACCGGTTAGGTCTGGGTTAGGTCTGGGTTATGCCCGCATCTGGCTCATGATTTTGCCTTCCTCGCATACTAGTTGGCCAGATCCTGGTTTTTCTCTGGCATGAATCACGTAGTAATGTGGTACGACACTGAAACTGACAATTAGACCTCGTTTCCATCAATATTTTAGAGGATAACACCGGTTAGGTCTGGGTTAGGTCTGGGCTATGCCCCCATCTGGCTCATGATTTTGCCTTTTCCGCATTCTTGTTGGCCAGATCCTTGGTTTTCTCTGGTTTGAATCATGTAGTAATGTGACACCTCACTGAAACAGACAATTAAACGTGGTTCCGATCAATATTTTAGAAGATAACACCGGTTAGGTCTGGGTTAGGTCTGCGTTATGCCCGCATCTGACTCATGATTTTGCCTTTTCCGCATTCTTGTTGGCCGGATCCTTGGTTTTCTCTGGTTTCAATCACGTAGTAATGTGGTACCACACTGAGACAGACAATTAAACCTGCTTTCGATCAATATTGTAGAGGATAACACCGGTTAGGTCTGGGTTAGGTCTGGGTTATGCCCGCATCTGGCTCATGATTTTGCCTTCTTCGCATTCTTGTTGGCCAGATCCTTGGCTTTCTCTGGTTTCAATCACGTAGTAATGTGGTACCACACTGAAACGGACAATTAAACATGGTTTCGATCAATATTTTAGAGGATGAAGCCGATTAGGTCTGGGTTAGGTCTGGGTTATGCCCGCATCTGGCTCATGATTTTGCCTTCATCGCATACTTGTTGTTCAGATCCTGGGTTTTTTCGGGTTTGAATCACGTAGTAATTACGGTACCACACTGAAACAGTCCATTAAACTTGGTTTCGATCAATATTTTAGAGGATAAGACCGGTTAGTTCTGGGTTAGGTCTGGGTTATGCCCGCATCTGCCTCATGATTGTGCCTTCTTCGCATACTTGTTGCTCAGATCCTGGGAATTTCCGGGTTTGAATCACGTAGTAATGTGGTACCACACAGTAACAGTCAATTAAACCTGGATTCGGTCAGTATTTTAGTCGGGAACACCGGTTAGGTCTTGGTCAGGTCTGGGTTATGCCCGCATCTGACTCATGATTTTGCCTTTTCCGCATTCTTGTTGGCCGGATCCTTGGTTTTCTCTGGATTCAATCACGTAAGTAATGTGGTTCCACAATGAAACAGGCAATTAAACCTGGTTCTGATCAATATTTTAGAGGATAACACCGGTTACGTCTGGGTTAGGTCTGGGTTATGCCCGCATCTGGCTCATGCTTTTGCCTTCTTCGCATACTTGTTGGTCAGATCCTGGGTTTTTTCGGGTTTGAATCACGTAGTAATTATGGTACCACACTGAAACAGTCCATTAAACTTGGTTTCGATCAATATTTCAGAGGATAACACCGGTTAGGTCTGGGTTAGGTCTGGGTTATGCCCGCATCTGGCTCATGATTTTGCCTTCTTCGCATACTTGTTGGTCAGATCATGGGTTTTTTCGGGTATGAATCACGTAGTAATTATGCTACCACACTGAAACAGTCCATAAAACTTGGTTTCGATCAATATTTTAGAGGATAAGACAGGTTAGGTCTGGGTTAGGTCTGGGTTATGCCCGCATCTGGCTCATTATTGTGCCTTTTCCGCATTCTTCTTGGCCAGATCCTTGGTTTTCTCTGGTTTGAATCATGTAGTAATGTGACACCTCACTGAAACAGACAATTAAACGTGGTTCCGATCAATATTTTAGACGATAACACCGGTTACGTCAGGGTTAGGTCTGGGTTACACCCCCATCTGGCTCATGATTATGCCTTTACCGCATTCTTGTTGGCCAGATCCTTGGTTTTCTCCGGTTTCAATCACGTAGTAATGTGGTACCACAATGAAACAGACAATTAAACCTGGTTTCGATCAATATTTTAGAGGATAACACCGGTTAGGTCTGGGTTAGGTCTGGGTTATGCCCGCATCTGGCTCATGATTTTGCCTCCTTCGCATACTTGTTGTTCAGATCCTGGGTTTTTTCGGGTTTGAATCACGTAGTAATTACTGTACCACACTGAAACAGTCCATTAAACTAGGTTTCGATGAATATTTTAGGGGATAACACCGATTAGGTCTGGGTTAGGTCCGGGTTATGCCCGCATCTGGCTCATGATTTAGCATTCTTCGCATACTTGTTGGTCAGATCATGGGTTTTTTCGGGTATGAATCACGTAGTAATTATGCTACCACACTGAAACAGTCCATTAAACTTGGTTTCGATCAATATTTTAGAGGATAAGACCGGTTAGGTCTGGGTTAGGTCTGGGTTATGCCCGCATCTGGCTCATTATTGTGCCTTTTCCGCATTCTTCTTGGCCAGATCCTTGGTTATCTCTGGTTTGAATCATGTAGTAATGTGACACCTCACTGAAACAGACAATTAAACGTGGTTCCGATCAATATTTTAGACGATAACACCGGTTACGTCAGGTTTAGGTCTGGGTTACGCCCCCATCTGGCTCATGATTATGCCTTTACCGCATTCTTGTTGGCCAGATCCTTGGTTTTCTCCGGTATCAATCACGTAGTAATGTGGTACCACAATGAAACAGACAATTAAACCTGGTTTCGATCAATATTTTAGAGGATAAAACCGGTTAGGTCTGGGTTAGGTCTGTGTTATGCCCGCATCTGGCTCATGATTTTGCCTCCTTCGCATACTTGTTGTTCAGATCCTGGGTTTTTTCGGGTTTGAATCACGTAGTAATTACTGTACCACACTGAAACAGTCCATTAAACTAGGTTTCGATCAATATTTCAGGGGATAACACCGGTTAGGTCTGGGTTAGGTCTGGGTTATGCCCGCATCTGGCTCATGATTTTGCCTTCTTCGCATTTTGTTGGCCAGATCCTTGGTTTTCTCTGGTTTGAATCATGTAGTAATGTGGAGCCACACTGCAACAGTCCATTAAACTTGGTTTCGATCAATATTTTAGAGGATAAAACCGGTTAGGTCTGGGTTAGGTCTGTATTATGCCCGCATCTGGCTCATGATTTTGCCTCCTTCGCATACTTGTTGTTCAGATTCTGGGTTTTTTCGGGTTTGAATCACGTAGTAATTACTGTACCACACTGAAACAGTCCATTAAACTAGGTTTCGATCAATATTTTAGGGGATAACACCGGTTAGGTCTGGGTTAGGTCTGGGTTATGCCCGCATCTGGCTCATGATTTTGCCTTCTTCCATACTTGTTGGCCAGATCCATGGTTTTTTCGGGTTTGAATCACCTAGTAGTGTGGTACCACACAGTAACAGTCAATTAAACCTGGATTCGGTCAGTTTTTTAGTCGGGAACACCGGTTAGGTCTGGGTTAGGTCTGGGTTATGCCCGCATGTGACTCATGATTTTGCCTTTTCCGCATTCTTCTTGGCCAGATCCTTGGTTATCTCTGGTTTGAATCATGTAGTAATGTGACACCTCACTGAAACAGACAATTAAACGTGGTTCCGATCAATATTTTAGACGATAACACCGGTTACGTCAGGGTTAGGTCTGGATAACGCCCCCATCTGGCTCATGATTATGCCTTTACCGCATTCTTGTTGGCCAGATCCTTGGTTTTCTCCGGTATCAATCACGTAGTAATGTGGTACCACAATGAAACAGACAATTAAACCTGGTTTCGATCAATATTTTAGAGGATAAAACCGGTTAGGTCTGGGTTAGGTCTGGGTTATGCCCGCATCTGGCTCATGATTTTGCCTTCTTCGCATTTTGTTGGCCAGATCCTTGGTTTTCTCTGGTTTGAATCATGTAGTAATGTGGAGCCACACTGCAACAGTCCATTAAACTTGGTTTCGATCAATATTTTAGAGGATAAAACCGATTAGGTCTGGGTTAGGTCTGGGTTATGCCCGCAACTGGCTCATGATTTAGCATTCTTCGCATACTTGTTGGTCAGATCATGGGTTTTTTCGGGTATGAATCACGTAGTAATTATGCTACCACACTGAAACAGTCCATTAAACTTGGTTTCGATCAATATTTTAGAGGATAACACCGGTTAGGTCTGGGTTAGGTCTGGGTTATGCCCGCATCTGGCTCATGATTTCGCCTTTTCCGCATTCTTTTTGGCCAGATCCTTGGTTTTTTCGGGTTTGGATCACGTACTAATGTGGTACCACACTGAAACAATCAATTAAACCTGGATTCGGTCAGTTTTTTAGTCGGGAACACCGGTTAGGTCTGGGTTAGGTCTGGGTTATGCCCGCATGTGACTCATGATTATGCCTTTTCCGCATTTTTGTTGGCCGGATCCTTGGTTTTCTCTGGTATCAATCACGTAGCAATGTGGCACCACAATGAAACAGACAATTAAACCTTGTTTCGATCAATATTTTAGAGGATAACACCGGTTAGGTCTGGGTTAGGTCTGGGTTATGCCCGCATCTGGCTCATGATTTTGTCTTCTTCGCATCCTTGTTGGCCAGATCCTGCGTTTTTTCGGGTTTGAATCACGTACTAATGTGGTACCACACTGAAGCTGTCAATTAAACCTGGTTTCGATCCACATTTTAGGGGATAACACCGGTTAGGTCTGGGTTAGGTCTGGGTTATGCCCGCATCTGGCTCATGATTTTGCCTTCCTCGCATACTAGTTGGCCAGACCCTAGTTTTTCTCTGGCATGAATCACGTAGTAATGTGGTACGACACTGAAACTGACAATTAGACCTCGTTTCCATCAATATTTTAGAGGATAAGACCGGTTAGGTCTGGGTTAGGTCTGGGTTATGCCCGCATCTGGCTCATGATTTTGCCTCCTTCGCATACTTGTTGGCCAGGTCCTGAGTTTTTTCGGGTTTGAATCACGTACTAATGTGGTACCACACTGAAACAGTCAATTAAACCTGGTTTCGATCCACATTTTAGGGGATAACACCGGTTAGGTCTGGGTTAGGTCTGGGTTATGCCCGCATCTGGCTCATGATTTTGCCTTCCTCGCATACTAGTTGGCCAGATCCTGGTTTTTCTCTGGCATGAATCACGTAGTAATGTGGTACGACACTGAAACTGACAATTAGACCTCGTTTCCATCAATATTTTAGAGGATAACACCGGTTAGGTCTGGGTTAGGTCTGGGCTATGCCCCCATCTGGCTCATGATTTTGCCTTTTCCGCATTCTTGTTGGCCAGATCCTTGGTTTTCTCTGGTTTGAATCATGTAGTAATGTGACACCTCACTGAGACAGACAATTAAACGTGGTTCCGATCAATATTTTAGAAGATAACACCGGTTAGGTCTGGGTTAGGTCTGCGTTATGCCCGCATCTGACTCATGATTTTGCCTTTTCCGCATTCTTGTTGGCCGGATCCTTGGTTTTCTCTGGTTTCAATCACGTAGTAATGTGGTACCACACTGAGACAGACAATTAAACCTGCTTTCGATCAATATTGTAGAGGATAACACCGGTTAGGTCTGGGTTAGGTCTGGGTTATGCCCGCATCTGGCTCATGATTTTGCCTTCTTCGCATTCTTGTTGGCCAGATCCTTGGCTTTCTCTGGTTTCAATCACGTAGTAATGTGGTACCACACTGAAACGGACAATTAAACATGGTTTCGATCAATATTTTAGAGGATGAAGCCGATTAGGTCTGGGTTAGGTCTGGGTTATGCCCGCATCTGGCTCATGATTTTGCCTTCATCGCATACTTGTTGTTCAGATCCTGGGTTTTTTCGGGTTTGAATCACGTAGTAATTACGGTACCACACTGAAACAGTCCATTAAACTTGGTTTCGATCAATATTTTAGAGGATAAGACCGGTTAGTTCTGGGTTAGGTCTGGGTTATGCCCGCATCTGCCTCATGATTGTGCCTTCTTCGCATACTTGTTGCTCAGATCCTGGGAATTTCCGGGTTTGAATCACGTAGTAATGTGGTACCACACAGTAACAGTCAATTAAACCTGGATTCGGTCAGTATTTTAGTCGGGAACACCGGTTAGGTCTTGGTCAGGTCTGGGTTATGCCCGCATCTGACTCATGATTTTGCCTTTTCCGCATTCTTGTTGGCCGGATCCTTGGTTTTCTCTGGATTCAATCACGTAAGTAATGTGGTTCCACAATGAAACAGGCAATTAAACCTGGTTCTGATCAATATTTTAGAGGATAACACCGGTTACGTCTGGGTTAGGTCTGGGTTATGCCCGCATCTGGCTCATGCTTTTGCCTTCTTCGCATACTTGTTGGTCAGATCCTGGGTTTTTTCGGGTTTGAATCACGTAGTAATTATGGTACCACACTGAAACAGTCCATTAAACTTGGTTTCGATCAATATTTCAGAGGATAACACCGGTTAGGTCTGGGTTAGGTCTGGGTTATGCCCGCATCTGGCTCATGATTTTGCCTTCTTCGCATACTTGTTGGTCAGATCATGGGTTTTTTCGGGTATGAATCACGTAGTAATTATGCTACCACACTGAAACAGTCCATAAAACTTGGTTTTGATCAATATTTTAGAGGATAAGACAGGTTAGGTCTGGGTTAGGTCTGGGTTATGCCCGCATCTGGCTCATTATTGTGCCTTTTCCGCATTCTTCTTGGCCAGATCCTTGGTTTTCTCTGGTTTGAATCATGTAGTAATGTGACACCTCACTGAAACAGACAATTAAACGTGGTTCCGATCAATATTTTAGACGATAACACCGGTTACGTCAGGGTTAGGTCTGGGTTACACCCCCATCTGGCTCATGATTATGCCTTTACCGCATTCTTGTTGGCCAGATCCTTGGTTTTCTCCGGTTTCAATCACGTAGTAATGTGGTACCACAATGAAACAGACAATTAAACCTGGTTTCGATCAATATTTTAGAGGATAACACCGGTTAGGTCTGGGTTAGGTCTGGGTTATGCCCGCATCTGGCTCATGATTTTGCCTCCTTCGCATACTTGTTGTTCAGATCCTGGGTTTTTTCGGGTTTGAATCACGTAGTAATTACTGTACCACACTGAAACAGTCCATTAAACTAGGTTTCGATGAATATTTTAGGGGATAACACCGATTAGGTCTGGGTTAGGTCCGGGTTATGCCCGCATCTGGCTCATGATTTAGCATTCTTCGCATACTTGTTGGTCAGATCATGGGTTTTTTCGGGTATGAATCACGTAGTAATTATGCTACCACACTGAAACAGTCCATTAAACTTGGTTTCGATCAATATTTTAGAGGATAAGACCGGTTAGGTCTGGGTTAGGTCTGGGTTATGCCCGCATCTGGCTCATTATTGTGCCTTTTCCGCATTCTTCTTGGCCAGATCCTTGGTTATCTCTGGTTTGAATCATGTAGTAATGTGACACCTCACTGAAACAGACAATTAAACGTGGTTCCGATCAATATTTTAGACGATAACACCGGTTACGTCAGGTTTAGGTCTGGGTTACGCCCCCATCTGGCTCATGATTATGCCTTTACCGCATTCTTGTTGGCCAGATCCTTGGTTTTCTCCGGTATCAATCACGTAGTAATGTGGTACCACAATGAAACAGACAATTAAACCTGGTTTCGATCAATATTTTAGAGGATAAAACCGGTTAGGTCTGGGTTAGGTCTGTGTTATGCCCGCATCTGGCTCATGATTTTGCCTCCTTCGCATACTTGTTGTTCAGATCCTGGGATTTTTCGGGTTTGAATCACGTAGTAATTACTGTACCACACTGAAACAGTCCATTAAACTAGGTTTCGATCAATATTTTAGGGGATAACACCGGTTAGGTCTGGGTTAGGTCTGGGTTATGCCCGCATCTGGCTCATGATTTTGCCTTCTTCCATACTTGTTGGCCAGATCCATGGTTTTTTCGGGTTTGAATCACCTAGTAGTGTGGTACCACACAGTAACAGTCAATTAAACCTGGATTCGGTCAGTTTTTTAGTCGGGAACACCGGTTAGGTCTGGGTTAGGTCTGGGTTATGCCCGCATGTGACTCATGATTTTGCCTTTTCCGCATTCTTCTTGGCCAGATCCTTGGTTATCTCTGGTTTGAATCATGTAGTAATGTGACACCTCACTGAAACAGACAATTAAACGTGGTTCCGATCAATATTTTAGACGATAACACCGGTTACGTCAGGGTTAGGTCTGGATAACGCCCCCATCTGGCTCATGATTATGCCTTTACCGCATTCTTGTTGGCCAGATCCTTGGTTTTCTCCGGTATCAATCACGTAGTAATGTGGTACCACAATGAAACAGACAATTAAACCTGGTTTCGATCAATATTTTAGAGGATAAAACCGGTTAGGTCTGGGTTAGGTCTGGGTTATGCCCGCATCTGGCTCATGATTTTGCCTTCTTCGCATTTTGTTGGCCAGATCCTTGGTTTTCTCTGGTTTGAATCATGTAGTAATGTGGAGCCACACTGCAACAGTCCATTAAACTTGGTTTCGATCAATATTTTAGAGGATAAAACCGATTAGGTCTGGGTTAGGTCTGGGTTATGCCCGCAACTGGCTCATGATTTAGCATTCTTCGCATACTTGTTGGTCAGATCATGGGTTTTTTCGGGTATGAATCACGTAGTAATTATGCTACCACACTGAAACAGTCCATTAAACTTGGTTTCGATCAATATTTTAGAGGATAACACCGGTTAGGTCTGGGTTAGGTCTGGGTTATGCCCGCATCTGGCTCATGATTTCGCCTTTTCCGCATTCTTTTTGGCCAGATCCTTGGTTTTTTCGGGTTTGGATCACGTACTAATGTGGTACCACACTGAAACAATCAATTAAACCTGGATTCGGTCAGTTTTTTAGTCGGGAACACCGGTTAGGTCTGGGTTAGGTCTGGGTTATGCCCGCATGTGACTCATGATTATGCCTTTTCCGCATTTTTGTTGGCCGGATCCTTGGTTTTCTCTGGTATCAATCACGTAGCAATGTGGCACCACAATGAAACAGACAATTAAACCTTGTTTCGATCAATATTTTAGAGGATAACACCGGTTAGGTCTGGGTTAGGTCTGGGTTATGCCCGCATCTGGCTCATGATTTTGTCTTCTTCGCATCCTTGTTGGCCAGATCCTGCGTTTTTTCGGGTTTGAATCACGTACTAATGTGGTACCACACTGAAGCTGTCAATTAAACCTGGTTTCGATCCACATTTTAGGGGATAACACCGGTTAGGTCTGGGTTAGGTCTGGGTTATGCCCGCATCTGGCTCATGATTTTGCCTTCCTCGCATACTAGTTGGCCAGACCCTAGTTTTTCTCTGGCATGAATCACGTAGTAATGTGGTACGACACTGAAACTGACAATTAGACCTCGTTTCCATCAATATTTTAGAGGATAAGACCGGTTAGGTCTGGGTTAGGTCTGGGTTATGCCCGCATCTGGCTCATGATTTTGCCTCCTTCGCATACTTGTTGGCCAGGTCCTGAGTTTTTTCGGGTTTGAATCACGTACTAATGTGGTACCACACTGAAACAGTCAATTAAACCTGGTTTCGATCCACATTTTAGGGGATAACACCGGTTAGGTCTGGGTTAGGTCTGGGTTATGCCCGCATCTGGCTCATGATTTTGCCTTCCTCGCATACTAGTTGGCCAGATCCTGGTTTTTCTCTGGCATGAATCACGTAGTAATGTGGTACGACACTGAAACTGACAATTAGACCTCGTTTCCATCAATATTTTAGAGGATAACACCGGTTAGGTCTGGGTTAGGTCTGGGCTATGCCCCCATCTGGCTCATGATTTTGCCTTTTCCGCATTCTTGTTGGCCAGATCCTTGGTTTTCTCTGGTTTGAATCATGTAGTAATGTGACACCTCACTGAAACAGACAATTAAACGTGGTTCCGATCAATATTTTAGAAGATAACACCGGTTAGGTCTGGGTTAGGTCTGCGTTATGCCCGCATCTGACTCATGATTTTGCCTTTTCCGCATTCTTGTTGGCCGGATCCTTGGTTTTCTCTGGTTTCAATCACGTAGTAATGTGGTACCACACTGAGACAGACAATTAAACCTGCTTTCGATCAATATTGTAGAGGATAACACCGGTTAGGTCTGGGTTAGGTCTGGGTTATGCCCGCATCTGGCTCATGATTTTGCCTTCTTCGCATTCTTGTTGGCCAGATCCTTGGCTTTCTCTGGTTTCAATCACGTAGTAATGTGGTACCACACTGAAACGGACAATTAAACATGGTTTCGATCAATATTTTAGAGGATGAAGCCGATTAGGTCTGGGTTAGGTCTGGGTTATGCCCGCATCTGGCTCATGATTTTGCCTTCATCGCATACTTGTTGTTCAGATCCTGGGTTTTTTCGGGTTTGAATCACGTAGTAATTACGGTACCACACTGAAACAGTCCATTAAACTTGGTTTCGATCAATATTTTAGAGGATAAGACCGGTTAGTTCTGGGTTAGGTCTGGGTTATGCCCGCATCTGCCTCATGATTGTGCCTTCTTCGCATACTTGTTGCTCAGATCCTGGGAATTTCCGGGTTTGAATCACGTAGTAATGTGGTACCACACAGTAACAGTCAATTAAACCTGGATTCGGTCAGTATTTTAGTCGGGAACACCGGTTAGGTCTTGGTCAGGTCTGGGTTATGCCCGCATCTGACTCATGATTTTGCCTTTTCCGCATTCTTGTTGGCCGGATCCTTGGTTTTCTCTGGATTCAATCACGTAAGTAATGTGGTTCCACAATGAAACAGGCAATTAAACCTGGTTCTGATCAATATTTTAGAGGATAACACCGGTTACGTCTGGGTTAGGTCTGGGTTATGCCCGCATCTGGCTCATGCTTTTGCCTTCTTCGCATACTTGTTGGTCAGATCCTGGGTTTTTTCGGGTTTGAATCACGTAGTAATTATGGTACCACACTGAAACAGTCCATTAAACTTGGTTTCGATCAATATTTCAGAGGATAACACCGGTTAGGTCTGGGTTAGGTCTGGGTTATGCCCGCATCTGGCTCATGATTTTGCCTTCTTCGCATACTTGTTGGTCAGATCATGGGTTTTTTCGGGTATGAATCACGTAGTAATTATGCTACCACACTGAAACAGTCCATAAAACTTGGTTTCGATCAATATTTTAGAGGATAAGACAGGTTAGGTCTGGGTTAGGTCTGGGTTATGCCCGCATCTGGCTCATTATTGTGCCTTTTCCGCATTCTTCTTGGCCAGATCCTTGGTTTTCTCTGGTTTGAATCATGTAGTAATGTGACACCTCACTGAAACAGACAATTAAACGTGGTTCCGATCAATATTTTAGACGATAACACCGGTTACGTCAGGGTTAGGTCTGGGTTACACCCCCATCTGGCTCATGATTATGCCTTTACCGCATTCTTGTTGGCCAGATCCTTGGTTTTCTCCGGTTTCAATCACGTAGTAATGTGGTACCACAATGAAACAGACAATTAAACCTGGTTTCGATCAATATTTTAGAGGATAACACCGGTTAGGTCTGGGTTAGGTCTGGGTTATGCCCGCATCTGGCTCATGATTTTGCCTCCTTCGCATACTTGTTGTTCAGATCCTGGGTTTTTTCGGGTTTGAATCACGTAGTAATTACTGTACCACACTGAAACAGTCCATTAAACTAGGTTTCGATGAATATTTTAGGGGATAACACCGATTAGGTCTGGGTTAGGTCCGGGTTATGCCCGCATCTGGCTCATGATTTAGCATTCTTCGCATACTTGTTGGTCAGATCATGGGTTTTTTCGGGTATGAATCACGTAGTAATTATGCTACCACACTGAAACAGTCCATTAAACTTGGTTTCGATCAATATTTTAGAGGATAAGACCGGTTAGGTCTGGGTTAGGTCTGGGTTATGCCCGCATCTGGCTCATTATTGTGCCTTTTCCGCATTCTTCTTGGCCAGATCCTTGGTTATCTCTGGTTTGAATCATGTAGTAATGTGACACCTCACTGAAACAGACAATTAAACGTGGTTCCGGTCAATATTTTAGACGATAACACCGGTTACGTCAGGTTTAGGTCTGGGTTACGCCCCCATCTGGCTCATGATTATGCCTTTACCGCATTCTTGTTGGCCAGATCCTTGGTTTTCTCCGGTATCAATCACGTAGTAATGTGGTACCACAATGAAACAGACAATTAAACCTGGTTTCGATCAATATTTTAGAGGATAAAACCGGTTAGGTCTGGGTTAGGTCTGTGTTATGCCCGCATCTGGCTCATGATTTTGCCTCCTTCGCATACTTGTTGTTCAGATCCTGGGATTTTTCGGGTTTGAATCACGTAGTAATTACTGTACCACACTGAAACAGTCCATTAAACTAGGTTTCGATCAATATTTTAGGGGATAACACCGGTTAGGTCTGGGTTAGGTCTGGGTTATGCCCGCATCTGGCTCATGATTTTGCCTTCTTCCATACTTGTTGGCCAGATCCATGGTTTTTTCGGGTTTGAATCACCTAGTAGTGTGGTACCACACAGTAACAGTCAATTAAACCTGGATTCGGTCAGTTTTTTAGTCGGGAACACCGGTTAGGTCTGGGTTAGGTCTGGGTTATGCCCGCATGTGACTCATGATTTTGCCTTTTCCGCATTCTTCTTGGCCAGATCCTTGGTTATCTCTGGTTTGAATCATGTAGTAATGTGACACCTCACTGAAACAGACAATTAAACGTGGTTCCGATCAATATTTTAGACGATAACACCGGTTACGTCAGGGTTAGGTCTGGATAACGCCCCCATCTGGCTCATGATTATGCCTTTACCGCATTCTTGTTGGCCAGATCCTTGGTTTTCTCCGGTATCAATCACGTAGTAATGTGGTACCACAATGAAACAGACAATTAAACCTGGTTTCGATCAATATTTTAGAGGATAAAACCGGTTAGGTCTGGGTTAGGTCTGGGTTATGCCCGCATCTGGCTCATGATTTTGCCTTCTTCGCATTTTGTTGGCCAGATCCTTGGTTTTCTCTGGTTTGAATCATGTAGTAATGTGGAGCCACACTGCAACAGTCCATTAAACTTGGTTTCGATCAATATTTTAGAGGATAAAACCGATTAGGTCTGGGTTAGGTCTGGGTTATGCCCGCAACTGGCTCATGATTTAGCATTCTTCGCATACTTGTTGGTCAGATCATGGGTTTTTTCGGGTATGAATCACGTAGTAATTATGCTACCACACTGAAACAGTCCATTAAACTTGGTTTCGATCAATATTTTAGAGGATAACACCGGTTAGGTCTGGGTTAGGTCTGGGTTATGCCCGCATCTGGCTCATGATTTCGCCTTTTCCGCATTCTTTTTGGCCAGATCCTTGGTTTTTTCGGGTTTGGATCACGTACTAATGTGGTACCACACTGAAACAATCAATTAAACCTGGATTCGGTCAGTTTTTTAGTCGGGAACACCGGTTAGGTCTGGGTTAGGTCTGGGTTATGCCCGCATGTGACTCATGATTATGCCTTTTCCGCATTTTTGTTGGCCGGATCCTTGGTTTTCTCTGGTATCAATCACGTAGCAATGTGGCACCACAATGAAACAGACAATTAAACCTTGTTTCGATCAATATTTTAGAGGATAACACCGGTTAGGTCTGGGTTAGGTCTGGGTTATGCCCGCATCTGGCTCATGATTTTGTCTTCTTCGCATCCTTGTTGGCCAGATCCTGCGTTTTTTCGGGTTTGAATCACGTACTAATGTGGTACCACACTGAAACTGTCAATTAAACCTGGTTTCGATCCACATTTTAGGGGATAACACCGGTTAGGTCTGGGTTAGGTCTGGGTTATGCCCGCATCTGGCTCATGATTTTGCCTTCCTCGCATACTAGTTGGCCAAACCCTAGTTTTTCTCTGGCATGAATCACGTAGTAATGTGGTACGACACTGAAACTGACAATTAGACCTCGTTTCCATCAATATTTTAGAGGATAAGACCGGTTAGGTCTGGGTTAGGTCTGGGTTATGCCCGCATCTGGCTCATGATTTTGCCTCCTTCGCATACTTGTTGGCCAGGTCCTGAGTTTTTTCGGGTTTGAATCACGTACTAATGTGGTTCCACAATGAAACAGGCAATTAAACCTGGTTCTGATCAATATTTTAGAGGATAACACCGGTTACGTCTGGGTTAGGTCTGGGTTATGCCCGCATCTGGCTCATGCTTTTGCCTTCTTCGCATACTTGTTGGTCAGATCCTGGGTTTTTTCGGGTTTGAATCACGTAGTAATTATGGTACCACACTGAAACAGTCCATTAAACTTGGTTTCGATCAATATTTTAGAGGATAACACCGGTTACGTCTGGGTTACGTCTGGGTTATGCCCGCATCTGGCTCATGCTTTTGCCTTCTTCGCATACTTGTTGGTCAGATCCTGGGTTTTCTCTGGTTTGAATCATGTAGTAATGTGACACCTCACTGAAACAGACAATTAAACGTGGTTCCGATCAATATTTTAGAGGATAACACCGGTTACGTCTGGGTTTGGTCTGGGTTATGCCCCCATCTGGCTCATGATTTTGCCTTTTCCGCATTCTTGTTGGCCAGATCCTTGGTTTTCTCTGGTTTGAATCATGTAGTAATGTGACACCTCACTGAAACAGACAATTAAACGTGGTTCTGATCAATATTTTAGAAGATAACACCGGTTAGGTCTGGGTTAGGTCTGCGTTATGCCCGCATCTGACTCATGATTTTGCCTTTTCCGCATTCTTGTTGGCCGGATCCTTGGTTTTCTCTGGTTTCAATCACGTAGTAATGTGGTACCACACTGAGACAGACAATTAAACCTGCTTTCGATCAATATTGTAGAGGATAACACCGGTTAGGTCTGGGTTAGGTCTGGGTTATGCCCGCATCTGGCTCATGATTTTGCCTTCTTCGCATTCTTGTTGGCCAGATCCTTGGCTTTCTCTGGTTTCAATCACGTAGTAATGTGGTACCACACCGAAACGGACAATTAAACATGGTTTCGATCAATATTTTAGAGGATGAAGCCGATTAGGTCTGGGTTAGGTCTGGGTTATGCCCGCATCTGGCTCATGATTTTGCCTTCTTCGCATACTTGTTGTTCAGATCCTGGGTTTTTTCGGGTTTGAATCACGTAGTAATTACGGTACCACACTGAAACAGTCCATTAAACTTGGTTTCGATCAATATTTTAGAGGATAAGACCGGTTAGTTCTGGGTTAGGTCTGGGTTATGCCCGCATCTGCCTCATGATTGTGCCTTCTTCGCATACTTGTTGCTCAGATCCTGGGAATTTCCGGGTTTGAATCACGTAGTAATGTGGTACCACACAGTAACAGTCAATTAAACCTGGATTCGGTCAGTATTTTAGTCGGGAACACCGGTTAGGTCTTGGTCAGGTCTGGGTTATGCCCGCATCTGACTCATGATTTTGCCTTTTCCGCATTCTTGTTGGCCGGATCCTTGGTTTTCTCTGGATTCAATCACGTAAGTAATGTGGTTCCACAATGAAACAGGCAATTAAACCTGGTTCTGATCAATATTTTAGAGGATAACACCGGTTACGTCTGGGTTAGGTCTGGGTTATGCCCGCATCTGGCTCATGCTTTTGCCTTCTTCGCATACTTGTTGGTCAGATCCTGGGTTTTTTCGGGTTTGAATCACGTAGTAATTATGGTACCACACTGAAACAGTCCATTAAACTTGGTTTCGATCAATATTTCAGAGGATAACACCGGTTAGGTCTGGGTTAGGTCTGGGTTATGCCCGCATCTGGCTCATGATTTTGCCTTCTTCGCATACTTGTTGGTCAGATCATGGGTTTTTTCGGGTATGAATCACGTAGTAATTATGCTACCACACTGAAACAGTCCATAAAACTTGGTTTCGATCAATATTTTAGAGGATAAGACCGGTTAGGTCTGGGTTAGGTCTGGGTTATGCCCGCATCTGGCTCATTATTGTGCCTTTTCCGCATTCTTCTTGGCCAGATCCTTGGTTTTCTCTGGTTTGAATCATGTAGTAATGTGACACCTCACTGAAACAGACAATTAAACGTGGTTCCGATCAATATTTTAGACGATAACACCGGTTACGTCAGGGTTAGGTCTGGGTTACACCCCCATCTGGCTCATGATTATGCCTTTACCGCATTCTTGTTGGCCAGATCCTTGGTTTTCTCCGGTTTCAATCACGTAGTAATGTGGTACCACAATGAAACAGACAATTAAACCTGGTTTCGATCAATATTTTAGAGGATAACACCGGTTAGGTCTGGGTTAGGTCTGGGTTATGCCCGCATCTGGCTCATGATTTTGCCTCCTTCGCATACTTGTTGTTCAGATCCTGGGTTTTTTCGGGTTTGAATCACGTAGTAATTACTGTACCACACTGAAACAGTCCATTAAACTAGGTTTCGATGAATATTTTAGGGGATAACACCGATTAGGTCTGGGTTAGGTCTGGGTTATGCCCGCATCTGGCTCATGATTTAGCATTCTTCGCATACTTGTTGGTCAGATCATGGGTTTTTTCGGGTATGAATCACGTAGTAATTATGCTACCACACTGAAACAGTCCATTAAACTTGGTTTCGATCAATATTTTAGAGGATAAGACCAGTTAGGTCTGGGTTAGGTCTGGGTTATGCCCGCATCTGGCTCATTATTGTGCCTTTTCCGCATTCTTCTTGGCCAGATCCTTGGTTATCTCTGGTTTGAATCATGTAGTAATGTGACACCTCACTGAAACAGACAATTAAACGTGGTTCCGATCAATATTTTAGACGATAACACCGGTTACGTCAGGTTTAGGTCTGGGTTACGCCCCCATCTGGCTCATGATTATGCCTTTACCGCATTCTTGTTGGCCAGATCCTTGGTTTTCTCCGGTATCAATCACGTAGTAATGTGGTACCACAATGAAACAGACAATTAAACCTGGTTTCGATCAATATTTTAGAGGATAAAACCGGTTAGGTCTGGGTTAGGTCTGTGTTATGCCCGCATCTGGCTCATGATTTTGCCTCCTTCGCATACTTGTTGTTCAGATCCTGGGATTTTTCGGGTTTGAATCACGTAGTAATTACTGTACCACACTGAAACAGTCCATTAAACTAGGTTTCGATCAATATTTTAGGGGATAACACCGGTTAGGTCTGGGTTAGGTCTGGGTTATGCCCGCATCTGGCTCATGATTTTGCCTTCTTCGCATTTTGTTGGCCAGATCCTTGGTTTTCTCTGGCATGAATCACGTAGTAATGTGGTACGACACTGAAACTGACAATTAGACCTCGTTTCCATCAATATTTTAGAGGATAACACCGGTTAGGTCTGGGTTATGCCCCCATCTGGCTCATGATTTTGCCTTTTCCGCATTCTTGTTGGCCAGATCCTTGGTTTTCTCTGGTTTGGATCATGTAGTAATGTGACACCTCACTGAAACAGACAATTAAACGTGGTTCCGATCAATATTTTAGAGGATAACACCGGTTACGTCTGGGTTTGGTCTGGGTTATGCCCGCATCTGGCTCATGATTTTGCCTTCCTCGCATACTAGTTGGCCAAACCCTAGTTTTTCTCTGGCATGAATCACGTAGTAATGTGGTACGACACTGAAACTGACAATTAGACCTCGTTTCCATCAATATTTTAGAGGATAAGACCGGTTAGGTCTGGGTTAGGTCTGGGTTATGCCCGCATCTGGCTCATGATTTTGCCTCCTTCGCATACTTGTTGGCCAGGTCCTGAGTTTTTTCGGGTTTGAATCACGTACTAATGTGGTACCACACTGAAACAGTCAATTAAACCTGGTTTCGATCCACATTTTAGGGGATAACACCGGTTAGGTCTGGGTTAGGTCTGGGTTATGCCCGCATCTGGCTCATGATTTTGCCTTCCTCGCATACTAGTTGGCCAGATCCTGGTTTTTCTCTGGCATGAATCACGTAGTAATGTGGTACGACACTGAAACTGACAATTAGACCTCGTTTCCATCAATATTTTAGAGGATAACACCGGTTAGGTCTGGGTTAGGTCTGGGCTATGCCCCCATCTGGCTCATGATTTTGCCTTTTCCGCATTCTTGTTGGCCAGATCCTTGGTTTTCTCTGGTTTGAATCATGTAGTAATGTGACACCTCACTGAAACAGACAATTAAACGTGGTTCCGATCAATATTTTAGAGGATAACACCGGTTACGTCTGGGTTTGGTCTGGGTTATGCCCCCATCTGGCTCATGATTTTGCCTTTTCCGCATTCTTGTTGGCCAGATCCTTGGTTTTCTCTGGTTTGAATCATGTAGTAATGTGACACCTCACTGAAACAGACAATTAAACGTGGTTCTGATCAATATTTTAGAAGATAACACCGGTTAGGTCTGGGTTAGGTCTGCGTTATGCCCGCATCTGACTCATGATTTTGCCTTTTCCGCATTCTTGTTGGCCGGATCCTTGGTTTTCTCTGGTTTCAATCACGTAGTAATGTGGTACCACACTGAGACAGACAATTAAACCTGCTTTCGATCAATATTGTAGAGGATAACACCGGTTAGGTCTGGGTTAGGTCTGGGTTATGCCCGCATCTGGCTCATGATTTTGCCTTCTTCGCATTCTTGTTGGCCAGATCCTTGGCTTTCTCTGGTTTCAATCACGTAGTAATGTGGTACCACACCGAAACGGACAATTAAACATGGTTTCGATCAATATTTTAGAGGATGAAGCCGATTAGGTCTGGGTTAGGTCTGGGTTATGCCCGCATCTGGCTCATGATTTTGCCTTCTTCGCATACTTGTTGTTCAGATCCTGGGTTTTTTCGGGTTTGAATCACGTAGTAATTACGGTACCACACTGAAACAGTCCATTAAACTTGGTTTCGATCAATATTTTAGAGGATAAGACCGGTTAGTTCTGGGTTAGGTCTGGGTTATGCCCGCATCTGCCTCATGATTGTGCCTTCTTCGCATACTTGTTGCTCAGATCCTGGGAATTTCCGGGTTTGAATCACGTAGTAATGTGGTACCACACAGTAACAGTCAATTAAACCTGGATTCGGTCAGTATTTTAGTCGGGAACACCGGTTAGGTCTTGGTCAGGTCTGGGTTATGCCCGCATCTGACTCATGATTTTGCCTTTTCCGCATTCTTGTTGGCCGGATCCTTGGTTTTCTCTGGATTCAATCACGTAAGTAATGTGGTTCCACAATGAAACAGGCAATTAAACCTGGTTCTGATCAATATTTTAGAGGATAACACCGGTTACGTCTGGGTTAGGTCTGGGTTATGCCCGCATCTGGCTCATGCTTTTGCCTTCTTCGCATACTTGTTGGTCAGATCCTGGGTTTTTTCGGGTTTGAATCACGTAGTAATTATGGTACCACACTGAAACAGTCCATTAAACTTGGTTTCGATCAATATTTCAGAGGATAACACCGGTTAGGTCTGGGTTAGGTCTGGGTTATGCCCGCATCTGGCTCATGATTTTGCCTTCTTCGCATACTTGTTGGTCAGATCATGGGTTTTTTCGGGTATGAATCACGTAGTAATTATGCTACCACACTGAAACAGTCCATAAAACTTGGTTTCGATCAATATTTTAGAGGATAAGACCGGTTAGGTCTGGGTTAGGTCTGGGTTATGCCCGCATCTGGCTCATTATTGTGCCTTTTCCGCATTCTTCTTGGCCAGATCCTTGGTTTTCTCTGGTTTGAATCATGTAGTAATGTGACACCTCACTGAAACAGACAATTAAACGTGGTTCCGATCAATATTTTAGACGATAACACCGGTTACGTCAGGGTTAGGTCTGGGTTACACCCCCATCTGGCTCATGATTATGCCTTTACCGCATTCTTGTTGGCCAGATCCTTGGTTTTCTCCGGTTTCAATCACGTAGTAATGTGGTACCACAATGAAACAGACAATTAAACCTGGTTTCGATCAATATTTTAGAGGATAACACCGGTTAGGTCTGGGTTAGGTCTGGGTTATGCCCGCATCTGGCTCATGATTTTGCCTCCTTCGCATACTTGTTGTTCAGATCCTGGGTTTTTTCGGGTTTGAATCACGTAGTAATTACTGTACCACACTGAAACAGTCCATTAAACTAGGTTTCGATGAATATTTTAGGGGATAACACCGATTAGGTCTGGGTTAGGTCTGGGTTATGCCCGCATCTGGCTCATGATTTAGCATTCTTCGCATACTTGTTGGTCAGATCATGGGTTTTTTCGGGTATGAATCACGTAGTAATTATGCTACCACACTGAAACAGTCCATTAAACTTGGTTTCGATCAATATTTTAGAGGATAAGACCAGTTAGGTCTGGGTTAGGTCTGGGTTATGCCCGCATCTGGCTCATTATTGTGCCTTTTCCGCATTCTTCTTGGCCAGATCCTTGGTTATCTCTGGTTTGAATCATGTAGTAATGTGACACCTCACTGAAACAGACAATTAAACGTGGTTCCGATCAATATTTTAGACGATAACACCGGTTACGTCAGGTTTAGGTCTGGGTTACGCCCCCATCTGGCTCATGATTATGCCTTTACCGCATTCTTGTTGGCCAGATCCTTGGTTTTCTCCGGTATCAATCACGTAGTAATGTGGTACCACAATGAAACAGACAATTAAACCTGGTTTCGATCAATATTTTAGAGGATAAAACCGGTTAGGTCTGGGTTAGGTCTGTGTTATGCCCGCATCTGGCTCATGATTTTGCCTCCTTCGCATACTTGTTGTTCAGATCCTGGGATTTTTCGGGTTTGAATCACGTAGTAATTACTGTACCACACTGAAACAGTCCATTAAACTAGGTTTCGATCAATATTTTAGGGGATAACACCGGTTAGGTCTGGGTTAGGTCTGGGTTATGCCCGCATCTGGCTCATGATTTTGCCTTCTTCGCATTTTGTTGGCCAGATCCTTGGTTTTCTCTGGCATGAATCACGTAGTAATGTGGTACGACACTGAAACTGACAATTAGACCTCGTTTCCATCAATATTTTAGAGGATAACACCGGTTAGGTCTGGGTTATGCCCCCATCTGGCTCATGATTTTGCCTTTTCCGCATTCTTGTTGGCCAGATCCTTGGTTTTCTCTGGTTTGGATCATGTAGTAATGTGACACCTCACTGAAACAGACAATTAAACGTGGTTCCGATCAATATTTTAGAGGATAACACCGGTTACGTCTGGGTTTGGTCTGGGTTATGCCCCCATCTGGCTCATGATTTTGCCTTTTCCGCATTCTTGTTGGCCAGATCCTTGGTTTTCTCTGGTTTGAATCATGTAGTAATGTGACACCTCACTGAAACAGACAATTAAACGTGGTTCTGATCAATATTTTAGAAGATAACACCGGTTAGGTCTGGGTTAGGTCTGGGTTATGCCCGCATCTGACTCATGATTTTGCCTTTTCCGCATTCTTGTTGGCCGGATCCTTGGTTTTCTCTGGTTTCAATCACGTAGTAATGTGGTACCACACTGAAACAGACAATTAAACCTGCTTTCGATCAATATTTTAGAGGATAACACCGGTTAGGTCTGGGTTAGGTCTGGGTTATGCCCGCATCTGGCTCATGATTTTGCCTTCTTCGCATTCTTGTTGGCCAGATCCTTGGCTTTCTCTGGTTTCAATCACGTAGTAATGTGGTACCACACTGAAACGGACAATTAAACATGGTTTCGATCAATATTTTAGAGGATGAAGCCGATTAGGTCTGGGTTAGGTCTGGGTTATGCCCGCATCTGGCTCATGATTTTGCCTTCTTCGCATACTTGTTGTTCAGATCCTGGGTTTTTTCGGGTTTGAATCACGTAGTAATTACTGTACCACACTGAAACAGTCCATTAAACTAGGTTTCGATGAATATTTTAGGGGATAACACCGATTAGGTCTGGGTTAGGTCTGGGTTATGCCCGCATCTGGCTCATGATTTAGCATTCTTCGCATACTTGTTGGTCAGATCATGGGTTTTTTCGGGTATGAATCACGTAGTAATTATGCTACCACACTGAAACAGTCCATTAAACTTGGTTTCGATCAATATTTTAGAGGATAAGACCGGTTAGGTCTGGGTTAGGTCTGGGTTATGCCCGCATCTGGCTCATTATTGTGCCTTTTCCGCATTCTTCTTGGCCAGATCCTTGGTTATCTCTGGTTTGAATCATGTAGTAATGTGACACCTCACTGAAACAGACAATTAAACGTGGTTCCGATCATTATTTTAGACGATAACACCGGTTACGTCAGGGTTAGGTCTGGGTTACGCCCCCATCTGGCTCATGATTATGCCTTTACCGCATTCTTGTTGGCCAGATCCTTGGTTTTCTCCGGTATCAATCACGTAGTAATGTGGTACCACAATGAAACAGACAATTAAACCTGGTTTCGATCAATATTTTAGAGGATAAAACCGGTTAGGTCTGGGTTAGGTCTGTGTTATGCCCGCATCTGGCTCATGATTTTGCCTCCTTCGCATACTTGTTGTTCAGATCCTGGGTTTTTTCGGGTTTGAATCACGTAGTAATTACTGTACCACACTGAAACAGTCCATTAAACTAGGTTTCGATCAATATTTCAGGGGATAACACCGGTTAGGTCTGGGTTAGGTCTGGGTTATGCCCGCATCTGGCTCATGATTTTGCCTTCTTCGCATTTTGTTGGCCAGATCCTTGGTTTTCTCTGGTTTGAATCATGTAGTAATGTGGAGCCACACTGCAACAGTCCATTAAACTTGGTTTCGATCAATATTTTAGAGGATAAAACCGATTAGGTCTGGGTTAGGTCTGGGTTATGCCCGCAACTGGCTCATGATTTAGCATTCTTCGCATACTTGTTGGTCAGATCATGGGTTTTTTCGGGTATGAATCACGTAGTAATTATGCTACCACACTGAAACAGTCCATTAAACTTGGTTTCGATCCATATTTCAGAGGATAACACCGGTTAGGTCTGGGTTAGGTCTGGGTTATGCCCGCATCTGGCTCATGATTTCGCCTTTTCCGCATTCTTTTTGGCCAGATCCTTGGTTTTTTCGGGTTTGGATCACGTACTAATGTGGTACCACACTGAAACAATCAATTAAACCTGGATTCGGTCAGTTTTTTAGTCGGGAACACCGGTTAGGTCTGGGTTAGGTCTGGGTTATGCCCGCATGTGACTCATGATTATGCCTTTTCCGCATTTTTGTTGGCCGGATCCTTGGTTTTCTCTGGTATCAATCACGTAGCAATGTGGTACCACAATGAAACAGACAATTAAACCTTGTTTCGATCAATATTTTAGAGGATAACACCGGTTAGGTCTGGGTTAGGTCTGGGTTATGCCCGCATCTGGCTCATGATTATGCCTTTACCGCATTCTTGTTGGCCAGATCCTTGGTTTTCTCCGGTATCAATCACGTAGTAATGTGGTACCACAATGAAACAGACAATTAAACCTGGTTTCGATCAATATTTTAGAGGATAAAACCGGTTAGGTCTGGGTTAGGTCTGTGTTATGCCCGCATCTGGCTCATGATTTTGCCTCCTTCGCATACTTGTTGTTCAGATCCTGGGTTTTTTGGGTTTGAATCACGTAGTAATTACTGTACCACACTGAAACAGTCCATTAAACTAGGTTTCGATCAATATTTTAGGGGATAACACCGGTTAGGTCTGGGTTAGGTCTGGGTTATGCCCGCATCTGGCTCATGATTTTGCCTTCTTCCATACTTGTTGGCCAGATCCATGGTTTTTTCGGGTTTGAATCACCTAGTAGTGTGGTACCACACAGTAACAGTCAATTAAACCTGGATTCGGTCAGTTTTTTAGTCGGGAACACCGGTTAGGTCTGGGTTAGGTCTGGGTTATGCCCGCATGTGACTCATGATTTTGCCTTTTCCGCATTCTTCTTGGCCAGATCCTTGGTTATCTCTGGTTTGAATCATGTAGTAATGTGACACCTCACTGAAACAGACAATTAAACGTGGTTCCGATCAATATTTTAGAGGATAACACCGGTTAGGTCTGGGTTAGGTCTGGGTTATGCCCGCATCTGGCTCATGATTTTGCCTTTTCCGCATTCTTGTTGGCCAGATCCTTGGTTTTCTCTGGTTTGAATCATGTAGTAATGTGACACCTCACTGAAACAGACAATTAAACGTGGTTCTGATCAATATTTTAGAAGATAACACCGGTTAGGTCTGGGTTAGGTCTGGGTTATGCCCGCATCTGGCTCATGATTTTGCCTTCTTCGCATTCTTGTTGGCCAGATCCTTGGCTTTCTCTGGTTTCAATCACGTAGTAATGTGGTACCACACTGAAACGGACAATTAAACATGGTTTCGATCAATATTTTAGAGGATGAAGCCGATTAGGTCTGGGTTAGGTCTGGGTTATGCCCGCATCTGGCTCATGATTTTGCCTTCTTCGCATACTTGTTGTTCAGATCCTGGGTTTTTTCAGGTTTGAATCACGTAGTAATTACGGTACCACACTGAAACAGTCCATTAAACTTGGTTTCGATCAATATTTTAGAGGATAAGACCGGTTAGTTCTGGGTTAGGTCTGGGTTATGCCCGCATCTGCCTCATGATTGTGCCTTCTTCGCATACTTGTTGCTCAGATCCTGGGAATTTCCGGGTTTGAATCACGTAGTAATGTGGTACCACACAGTAACAGTCAATTAAACCTGGATTCGGTCAGTATTTTAGTCGGGAACACCGGTTAGGTCTTGGTCAGGTCTGGGTTATGCCCGCATCTGACTCATGATTATGCCTTTTCCGCATTCTTGTTGGCCGGATCCTTGGTTTTCTCTGGATTCAATCACGTAAGTAATGTGGTTCCACAATGAAACAGGCAATTAAACCTGGTTTCGATCAATATTTTAGAGGATAACACCGGTTAGGTCTGGGTTAGGTCTGGGTTATGCCCCCATCTGGCTCCTGATTTTGCCTTTTCCGCATTCTTGTTGGCCAGATCCTTGGTTTTCTCTGGTTTGAAACATGTAGTAATGTGACACCTCACTGAAACAGACAATTAAACGTGGTTCTGATCAATATTTTAGAGGATAACACCGGTTACGTCAGGGTTAGGTCTGGGTTACGCCCCCATCTGGCTCATGATTATGCCTTTACCGCATTCTTGTTGGCCAGATCCTTGGTTTTCTCCGGTTTCAATCACGTAGTAATGTGGTACCACAAAGAAGCAGACAATTAAACCTGGTTTCGATCAATATTTTAGAGGATAACACCGGTTAGGTCTGGGTTAGGTCTGTGTTATGCCCGCATCTGGCTCATGATTTAGCATTCTTCGCATACTTGTTGGTCAGATCATGGGTTTTTTCGGGTATGAATCACGTAGTAATTATGCTACCACACTGAAACAGTCCATTAAACTTGGTTTCGATCAATATTTTAGAGGATAACACCGGTTAGGTCTGGGTTAGGTCTGGGTTATGCCCGCATCTGGCCCATGATTTTGCCTTCTTCGAACACTTGTTGGACAGATCCTTGGTTTTCTCTGGTTTGAATAACGTAGTAATGTGGTACCACACAGTAACAGTCAATTAAACCTGGATTCGGTCAGTATTTTAGTCGGTAACACCGGTTAGGTCTGGGTTAGGTCTGGGTTATGCCCGCAACTGGCTCATGATTTAGCATTCTTCGCATACTTGTTGGTCAGATCATGGGTTTTTTCGGGTATGAATCACGTAGTAATTATGCTACCACACTGAAACAGTCCATTAAACTTGGTTTCGATCAATATTTTAGAGGATAACACCGGTTAGGTCTGGGTTAGGTCTGGGTTATGCCCGCATCTGGCCCATGATTTTGCCTTCTTCGAACACTTGTTGGACAGATCCTTGGTTTTCTCTGGTTTGAATAACGTAGTAATGTGGTACCACACAGTAACAGTCAATTAAACCTGGATTCGGTCAGTATTTTAGTCGGTAACACCGGTTAGGTCTGGGTTAGGTCTGGGTTATGCCCGCATCTGGCTCATGATTTCGCCTTTTCCGCATTCTTTTTGGCCAGATCCTTGGTTTTTTCGGGTTTGGATCACGTACTAATGTGGTACCACACTGAAACAATCAATTAAACCTGGTTTCGATCCACATTTTAGAGGATAAAACCGGTTAGGTCTGAGTTAGGTCTGGGTTATGCCCGCATCTGGCTCATAATTTTGCATTCTTCGCATACTTGTTGGTCTGATCCTGGGTTTATTCGGGTTTGAATCAGTTAGTAATTATGGTACCACACTGAAACAGTCCAATAAACTTGGTTTCGATCAATATTTTAGAGGATAACAACGGTTAGGTCTGGGTTAGATCCGGGTTATGCCCGCATCTGGCTCATTATTGTGCCTTTTCCGCATTCTTCTTGGCCAGATCCTTGGTTTTCTCTGGTTTGAATCATGTAGTAATGTGACACCTCACTGAAACAGACAATTAAACGTGGTTCCGATCAATATTTTAGACGATAACACCGGTTACGTCAGGGTTAGGTCTGGGTTACGCCCCCATCTGGCTCATGATTATGCCTTTACCGCATTCTTGTTGGCCAGATCCTTGGTTTTCTCCGGTTTCAATCACGTAGTAATGTGGTACCACAATGAAACAGACAATTAAACCTGGTTTCGATCAATATTTTAGAGGATAACACCGGTTAGGTCTGGGTTAGGTCTGGGTTATGCCCGCATCTGGCCCATGATTTTGCCTTCTTCGAACACTTGTTGGACAGATCCTTGGTTTTCTCTGGTTTGAATAACGTAGTAATGTGGTACCACACAGTAACAGTCAATTAAACCTGGATTCGGTCAGTATTTTAGTCGGTAACACCGGTTAGGTCTGGGTTAGGTCTGGGTTATGCCCGCATCTGGCTCATGATTTCGCCTTTTCCGCATTCTTTTTGGCCAGATCCTTGGTTTTTTCGGGTTTGGATCACGTACTAATGTGGTACCACACTGAAACAATCAATTAAACCTGGTTTCGATCCACATTTTAGAGGATAAAACCGGTTAGGTCTGAGTTAGGTCTGGGTTATGCCCGCATCTGGCTCATGATTTTGCCTCCTTCGCATACTTGTTGTTCAGATCCTGGGTTTTTTCGGGTTTGAATCACGTAGTAATTACTGTACCACACTGAAACAGTCCATTAAACTAGGTTTCGATCAATATTTTAGGGGATAACACCGGTTAGGTCTGGGTTAGATCTGGGTTATGCCCGCATCTGGCTCATGATTTTGCCTTCTTCGCATTTTGTTGGCCAGATCCTTGGTTTTCTCTGGTTTGAATCATGTAGTAATGTGGAGCCGCACTGCAACAGTCCATTAAACTTGGGTTGGATCAATATTTTAGAGGATAAAACCGATTAGGTCTGGGTTAGGTCTGGGTTATGCCCGCAACTGGCTCATGATTTAGCATTCTTCGCATACTTGTTGGTCAGATCATGGGTTTTTCGGGTATGAATCACGTAGTAATTATGCTACCACACTGAAACAGTCCATTAAACTTGGTTTCGATCAATATTTTGGAGGATAACACTGGTTAGGTCTGGGTTAGGTCTGGGTTATGCCCGCATCTGGCTCATGATTTCGCCTTTTCCGCATTCTTTTTGGCCAGATCCTTGGTTTTTTCGGGTTTGGATCACGTACTAATGTGGTACCACACTGAAACAATCAATTAAACCTGGTTTCGATCCACATTTTAGAGGATAAAACCGGTTAGGTCTGAGTTATGTCTGGGTTATGCCCGCATCTGGCTCATGATTTTGCCTTCTTCGCATACTTGTTGGCCAGATCCTGGGTTTTTTCTGGTTTGAATCACGTAGTAATTATGGTACCACACTGGAACAATCCATTAAACTTGGTTTCGATCAATATTTTAGAGGATGAGACCGGTTAGGTCTGGGTTAGGTCTGGGTTATGCCCGCATCTGGCTCATTATTATGCCCTTTCCGCATTCTTGTTGGCCAGATCCTTGGTTTTCTCTGGTTTGAATCATGTAGTAATGTGACACCTCACTGAAACAGACAATTAAACGTGGTTCCGATCAATATTTTAGAGGATAACACCGGTTACGTCAGGGTTAGGTTTGGGTTACGCCCCCATCTGGCTCATGATTATGCCTTTACCGCATTCTTGTTGGCCAGATCCTTGGTTTTCTCCGGTTTCAATCACGTAGTAATGTGGTACCACAATGAAACAGACAATTAAACCTGGTTTCGATCAATATGTTAGAGGATAACACCGGTTAGGTCTGGGTTAGGTCTGGGTTATGCCCGCATCTGGCTCATGATTTTGCCTTCTTCGCATTTTGTTGGCCAGATCCTTGGTTTTCTCTGGTTTGAACCATGTAGTAATGTGGAGCCACACTGCAACAGTCCATTAAACTTGGGTTGGATCAATATTTTAGAGGATAAAACCGATTAGGTCTGGGTTAGGTCTGGGTTATGCCCGCAACTGGCTCATGATTTAGCATTCTTCGCATACTTGTTGGTCAGATCATGGGTTTTTCGGGTATGAATCACGTAGTAATTATGGTACCACACTGAAACAGTCCAATAAACTTGGTTTCGATCAATATTTTAGAGGATAACAACGGTTAGGTCTGGGTTAGGTCTGGGTTATGCCCGCATCTGGCTCATGATTTTGCCTTCTTCGCATTCTTGTTGGCCAGATCCTTGGTTTTCTCTGGTTTGAATCATGTAGTAATGTGGAGCCACACTGGAACAGTCCATTAAACTTGGTTTCGATCAATATTTTAGAGGATAAAACGGATTAGGTCTGGGTTAGGTCTGGGTTATGCCCGCAACTGGCTAATGATTTTGCACTCTTCGCATACTTGTTGGTCAGATCCTGGGTTTTTTCTGGTTTGAATCACGTAGTAATTATGGTACCACACTGGAACAATCCATTAAACTTGGTTTCGATCAATATTTTAGAGGATGAGACCGGTTAGGTCTGGGTTAGGTCTGGGTTATGCCCGCATCTGGCTCATTATTATGCCCTTTCCGCATTCTTGTTGGCCAGATCCTTGGTTTTCTCTGGTTTGAATCATGTAGTAATGTGACACCTCACTGAAACAGACAATTAAACGTGGTTCCGATCAATATTTTAGAGGATAACACCGGTTACGTCAGGGTTAGGTTTGGGTTACGCCCCCATCTGGCTCATGATTATGCCTTTACCGCATTCTTGTTGGCCAGATCCTTGGTTTTCTCCGGTTTCAATCACGTAGTAATGTGGTACCACAATGAAACAGACAATTAAACCTGGTTTCGATCAATATTTTAGAGGATAACACCGGTTAGGTCTGGGTTAGGTCTGGGTTATGCCCGCATCTGGCTCATGATTTTGCCTCCTTCGCATACTTGTTTTTCAGATCCTGGGTTTTTTCGGGTTTGAATCACGTAGTAATTACGGTACCACACTGAAACAGTCCATTAAACTAGGTTTCGATCAATATTTTAGAGGATAACACCGGTTAGGTCTGGGTTAGGTCTGGGTTATGCCCGCATCTGGCCCATGATTTTGCCTTCTTCGAACACTTGTTGGACAGATCCTTGGTTTTCTCTGGTTTGAATAACGTAGTAATGTGGTACCACACAGTAACAGTCAATTAAACCTGGATTCGGTCAGTATTTTAGTCGGTAACACCGGTTAGGTCTGGGTTAGGTCTGGGTTATGCCCGCAACTGGCTAATGATTTTGCATTCTTCGCATACTTGTTGGTCAGATCCTGGGTTTTTTCTGGTTTGAATCACGTAGTAATTATGGTACCACACTGGAACAGTCCAATAAACTTGGTTTCGATCAATATTTTAGAGGATGAGACCGGTTAGGTCTGGGTTAGGTCTGGGTTATGCCCGCATCTGGCTCATTATTATGCCCTTTCCGCAGTCTTGTTGGCCAGATCCTTGGTTTTCTCTGGTTTGAATCATGTAGTAATGTGACACCTCACTGAAACAGACAATTAAACGTGGTTCCGATCAATATTTTAGGGGATAACACCGGTTACGTCAGGGTTAGGTTTGGGTTACGCCCCCATCTGGCTCATGATTATGCCTTTACCGCATTCTTGTTGGCCAGATCCTTGGTTTTCTCCGGTTTCAATCACGTAGTAATGTGGTACCACAATGAAACAGACAATTAAACCTGGTTTCGATCAATATTTTAGAGGATAACACCGGTTAGGTCTGGGTTAGGTCTGGGTTATGCCCGCATCTGGCTCATGATTTTGCCTCCTTCGCATAATTGTTTTTCAGATCCTGGGTTTTTTCGGGTTTGAATCACGTAGTAATTACGGTACCACACTGAAACAGTCCATTAAACTAGGTTTCGATCAATATTTTAGAGGATAACACCGGTTAGGTCTGGGTTAGGTCTGGGTTATGCCCGCATCTGGCCCATGATTTTGCCTTCTTCGAACACTTGTTGGACAGATCCTTGGTTTTCTCTGGTTTGAATAACGTAGTAATGTGGTACCACACAGTAACAGTCAATTAAACCTGGATTCGGTCAGTATTTTAGTCGGTAACACCGGTTAGGTCTGGGTTAGGTCTGGGTTATGCCCGCAACTGGCTAATGATTTTGCATTCTTCGCATACTTGTTGGTCAGATCCTGGGTTTTTTCTGGTTTGAATCACGTAGTAATTATGGTACCACACTGGAACAGTCCATTAAACTTGGTTTCGATCAATATTTTAGAGGTTAACACCGGTTACGTCTGGGTTAGGTCTGGGTTATGCCCCCATCTGGCTCATAATTTTGCCTTTTCCGCATTCTTGTTGGCCAGATCCTTGGTTTTCTCTGGTTTGAATCATGTAGTAATGTGACACCTCACTGAAACAGACAATCAAACGTGGTTCCGATCAATATTTTAGAGTATAACACCGGTTAGGTCTGAGTTAGGTCTGGGTTATGCCCGCATCTGGCTCATGATTTTGCATTCTTCGCATATTTGTTGGTCAGATCCTGGGTTTATTCGGGTTTGAATCAGGTAGTAATTATGGTACCACACTGAAACAGTCCAATAAACTTGGTTTCGATCAATATTTTAGAGGATAACAACGGTTAGGTCTGGGTTATGCCCGCATCTGGCTCATGATTTTGCCTTCTTCGCATTCTTGTTTGCCAGATCCTTGGTTTTCTCTGGTTTGAATCAAGTAGTAATGTGGAGCCACACTGGAACAGTCCATTAAACTTGGTTTCGATCAATATTTTAGAGGATAAAACGGATTAGGTCTGGGTTAGGTCTGGGTTATGCCCGCAACTGGCTAATGATTTTGCATTCTTCGCATACTTGTTGGTCATATCCTGGGTTTTTTCTGGTTTGAATCACGTAGTAATTATGGTACCACACTGGAACAGTCCAATAAACTTGGTTTCGATCAATATTTTAGAGGTTAACAGCGGTTAGGTCTGGGTTAGGTCTGGGTTATGCCCGCATCTGGCTCATGATTTTGCCTTCTTCGCATGGTTGTTGGCCAGATCCTGGGAATCTTCGGGTTTGTATCACGTTGTAATGTGGTACCACACAGTAGCAGTCAATTAAACCTGGATTCGGTCAGTATTTTAGTCGGTAACACCGGTTAGGTCTGGGTTAGGTCTGGGTTATGCCCGCATCTGGCTCATTATTTTGCCTTCTTCGCATACTTATTGGCCAGATCCTGGGTTTTTTAGGGTTTGAATCACGTAGTAATGTGGTACCACAATGAAACAGTCAATTAAACCTGGTTTCGATCCACATTTTAAAGGATAACACTGGTTAGGTCTGGGTTAGGTCTGGGTTATGCCCGCATCTGGCTCATGATTTTGCCTTTTCCGCATACTTGTTGGCCAGGTCCTGGGCTTTTTCGGGTTTGAATCGCGTCGTAATGTGGTACCACATTGAAACAGACAATTAAACCTGGTTCCGACCAATATTTTAGGCGGTAACACCGGTTAGGTCTGGGTTAGGTCTGGGTTAGGTCTGGGTTAGGTCTGGGTTATGCCCGCATCTGACTCATGATTTTGCATTCTTCGCATACTTGTTGGTCAGATCCTGGGTTTATTCGGGTTTGAATCAGGTAGTATTTATGGTACCACACTGAAACAGGCCATTAAACTTGGTTTCGATCAATACTTTAGTCGGTAACACCGGTTAGGTCTGGGTTAGGTCTGGGTTATGCCCGCATCTGGCTCATGATTTTGCCTTTTCCGCATACTTGTTGGCCAGGTCCTGGGCTTTTTCGGGTTTGAATCGCGTCGTAATGTGGTACCACATTGAAACAGTCAATTAAACCTGGTTTCGATCCACATTTTAAAGGATAAGACTGGTTAGGTCTGGGTTATGCCCGCGTCTGGCTCATGATTTTGCCTCCTTCGCATACTTGTTGGCCAGGTCCTTGGTTTTCTCGAGTTTGTATCACGTACTAATGTGGTACCACACTGAAACAATCAATTAATCCTGGTTTCGATCCACATTTTAGAGGATAAAACAGGTTAGGTCTGAGTTAGGTCTGGGTTATGCCCGCATCTGGCTCATGATTTTGCATTCTTCGCATACTTGTTGGTCAGATCCTGGGTTTATTCGGGTTTGAATCAGGTAGTATTTATGCTACCACACTGAAACAGGCCATTAAACTTGGTTTCGATCAATATTTTAACCGGTAACACCGGTTAGGTCTGGGTTAGGTCTGGGTTATGCCCGCATCTGGCTCATAATTTTGCCTTCTTCGCATTCATGTTGGCCAGATCCTTGGTTTTCTCTGGTTTGAATCACGTAGTAATGTGGAGACACACTGGAACAGTTACATTAAACTTAGTTTCGATCAATATTTTAGAGGATAAAGCCGATTAGGTCTGGGTTAGGTCTGGGTTATGCCCGCAACTGGCTCATGATTTTGGATTCTTCGCGTACTTGTTGGTCAGATCCTGGGTTTTTTCGGGTTTGAATCACGTAGTAATTACGGTACCACACTGAAACAGTCCATTAAACTAGGTTTCGATCAATATTTTAGAGGATAACACCGGTTAGGTCTGGGTTAGGTCTGGGTTATGCCCGCATCTGGCCCATGATTTTGCCTTCTTCGAACACTTGTTGGACAGATCCTTGGTTTTCTCTGGTTTGAATAACGTAGTAATGTGGTACCACACAGTAACAGTCAATTAAACCTGGATTCGGTCAGTATTTTAGTCGGTAACACCGGTTAGGTCTGGGTTAGGTCTGGGTTATGCCCGCAACTGGCTAATGATTTTGCATTCTTCGCATACTTGTTGGTCAGATCCTGGGTTTTTTCTGGTTTGAATCACGTAGTAATTATGGTACCACACTGGAACAGTCCAATAAACTTGGTTTCGATCAATATTTTAGAGGATGAGACCGGTTAGGTCTGGGTTAGGTCTGGGTTATGCCCGCATCTGGCTCATTATTATGCCCTTTCCGCATTCTTGTTGGCCAGATCCTTGGTTTTCTCTGGTTTGAATCATGTAGTAATGTGACACCTCACTGAAACAGACAATTAAACGTGGTTCCGATCAATATTTTAGAGGATAACACCGGTTACGTCAGGGTTAGGTTTGGGTTACGCCCCCACTTGGCTCATGATTATGCCTTTACCGCATTCTTGTTGGCCAGATCCTTGGTTTTCTCCGGTTTCAATCACGTAGTAATGTGGTACCACAATGAAACAGACAATTAAACCTGGTTTCGATCAATATTTTAGAGGATAACACCAGTTAGGTCTGGGTTAGGTCTGGGTTATGCCCGCATCTGGCTCATGATTTTGCCTCCTTCGCATAATTGTTTTTCAGATCCTGGGTTTTTTCGGGTTTGAATCACGTAGTAATTACGGTACCACACTGAAACAGTCCATTAAACTAGGTTTCGATCAATATTTTAGAGGATAACACCGGTTAGGTCTGGGTTAGGTCTGGGTTATGCCCGCATCTGGCCCATGATTTTGCCTTCTTCGAACACTTGTTGGACAGATCCTTGGTTTTCTCTGGTTTGAATAACGTAGTAATGTGGTACCACACAGTAACAGTCAATTAAACCTGGATTCGGTCAGTATTTTAGTCGGTAACACCGGTTAGGTCTGGGTTAGGTCTGGGTTATGCCCGCAACTGGCTAATGATTTTGCATTCTTCGCATACTTGTTGGTCAGATCCTGGGTTTTTTCTGGTTTGAATCACGTAGTAATTATGGTACCACACTGGAACAGTCCATTAAACTTGGTTTCGATCAATATTTTAGAGGTTAACACCGGTTACGTCTGGGTTAGGTCTGGGTTATGCCCCCATCTGGCTCATAATTTTGCCTTTTCCGCATTCTTGTTGGCCAGATCCTTGGTTTTCTCTGGTTTGAATCATGTAGTAATGTGACACCTCACTGAAACAGACAATCAAACGTGGTTCCGATCAATATTTTAGAGTATAACACCGGTTAGGTCTGAGTTAGGTCTGGGTTATGCCCGCATCTGGCTCATGATTTTGCATTCTTCGCATATTTGTTGGTCAGATCCTGGGTTTATTCGGGTTTGAATCAGGTAGTAATTATGGTACCACACTGAAACAGTCCAATAAACTTGGTTTCGATCAATATTTTAGAGGATAACAACGGTTAGGTCTGGGTTATGCCCGCATCTGGCTCATGATTTTGCCTTCTTCGCATTCTTGTTTGCCAGATCCTTGGTTTTCTCTGGTTTGATTCAAGTAGTAATGTGGAGCCACACTGGAACAGTCCATTAAACTTGGTTTCGATCAATATTTTAGAGGATAAAACGGATTAGGTCTGGGTTAGGTCTGGGTTATGCCCGCAACTGGCTAATGATTTTGCATTCTTCGCATACTTGTTGGTCATATCCTGGGTTTTTTCTGGTTTGAATCACGTAGTAATTATGGTACCACACTGGAACAGTCCAATAAACTTGGTTTCGATCAATATTTTAGAGGTTAACAGCGGTTAGGTCTGGGTTAGGTCTGGGTTATGCCCGCATCTGGCTCATGATTTTGCCTTCTTCGCATGGTTGTTGGCCAGATCCTGGGAATCTTCGGGTTTGTATCACGTAGTAATGTGGTACCACACAGTAGCAGTCAATTAAACCTGGATTCGGTCAGTATTTTAGTCGGTAACACCGGTTAGGTCTGGGTTAGGTCTGGGTTATGCCCGCATCTGGCTCATTATTTTGCCTTCTTCGCATACTTATTGGCCAGATCCTGGGTTTGTTAGGGTTTGAATCACGTAGTAATGTGGTACCACAATGAAACAGTCAATTAAACCTGGTTTCGATCCACATTTTAAAGGATAACACTGGTTAGGTCTGGGTTAGGTCTGGGTTATGCCCGCATCTGGCTCATGATTGTGCCGTCTTCGCATACTTGTTGCTCAGATCCTGGGAATTTCCGGGTTTGAATCACGTAGTAATGTGGTACCACACAGTAACAGTCAATTAAACCTGGCTCCGGTCAGTATTTTAGTCGGGAACACCGGTTAGGTCTGGGTTAGGTCTGGGTTAGGTCTGGGTTATGCCCGCATCTGACTCATGATTTTGCATTCTTCGCATACTTGTTGGTCATATCCTGGGTTTATTCGGGTTTGAATCAGGTAGTATTTATGGTACCACACTGGAACAGTCCAATAAACTTGGTTTCGATCAATATTTTAGAGGATGAGACCGGTTAGGTCTGGGTTAGGTCTGGGTTATGCCCGCATCTGGCTCATTATTATGCCCTTTCCGCATTCTTGTTGGCCAGATCCTTGGTTTTCTCTGGTTTGAATCATGTAGTAATGTGACACCTCACTGAAACAGACAATTAAACGTGGTTCCGATCAATATTTTAGAGGATAACACCGGTTACGTCAGGGTTAGGTTTGGGTTACGCCCCCACTTGGCTCATGATTATGCCTTTACCGCATTCTTGTTGGCCAGATCCTTGGTTTTCTCCGGTTTCAATCACGTAGTAATGTGGTACCACAATGAAACAGACAATTAAACCTGGTTTCGATCAATATTTTAGAGGATAACACCAGTTAGGTCTGGGTTAGGTCTGGGTTATGCCCGCATCTGGCTCATGATTTTGCCTCCTTCGCATAATTGTTTTTCAGATCCTGGGTTTTTTCGGGTTTGAATCACGTAGTAATTACGGTACCACACTGAAACAGTCCATTAAACTAGGTTTCGATCAATATTTTAGAGGATAACACCGGTTAGGTCTGGGTTAGGTCTGGGTTATGCCCGCATCTGGCCCATGATTTTGCCTTCTTCGAACACTTGTTGGACAGATCCTTGGTTTTCTCTGGTTTGAATAACGTAGTAATGTGGTACCACACAGTAACAGTCAATTAAACCTGGATTCGGTCAGTATTTTAGTCGGTAACACCGGTTAGGTCTGGGTTAGGTCTGGGTTATGCCCGCAACTGGCTAATGATTTTGCATTCTTCGCATACTTGTTGGTCAGATCCTGGGTTTTTTCTGGTTTGAATCACGTAGTAATTATGGTACCACACTGGAACAGTCCATTAAACTTGGTTTCGATCAATATTTTAGAGGTTAACACCGGTTACGTCTGGGTTAGGTCTGGGTTATGCCCCCATCTGGCTCATAATTTTGCCTTTTCCGCATTCTTGTTGGCCAGATCCTTGGTTTTCTCTGGTTTGAATCATGTAGTAATGTGACACCTCACTGAAACAGACAATCAAACGTGGTTCCGATCAATATTTTAGAGTATAACACCGGTTAGGTCTGAGTTAGGTCTGGGTTATGCCCGCATCTGGCTCATGATTTTGCATTCTTCGCATATTTGTTGGTCAGATCCTGGGTTTATTCGGGTTTGAATCAGGTAGTAATTATGGTACCACACTGAAACAGTCCAATAAACTTGGTTTCGATCAATATTTTAGAGGATAACAACGGTTAGGTCTGGGTTATGCCCGCATCTGGCTCATGATTTTGCCTTCTTCGCATTCTTGTTTGCCAGATCCTTGGTTTTCTCTGGTTTGATTCAAGTAGTAATGTGGAGCCACACTGGAACAGTCCATTAAACTTGGTTTCGATCAATATTTTAGAGGATAAAACGGATTAGGTCTGGGTTAGGTCTGGGTTATGCCCGCAACTGGCTAATGATTTTGCATTCTTCGCATACTTGTTGGTCATATCCTGGGTTTTTTCTGGTTTGAATCACGTAGTAATTATGGTACCACACTGGAACAGTCCAATAAACTTGGTTTCGATCAATATTTTAGAGGTTAACAGCGGTTAGGTCTGGGTTAGGTCTGGGTTATGCCCGCATCTGGCTCATGATTTTGCCTTCTTCGCATGGTTGTTGGCCAGATCCTGGGAATCTTCGGGTTTGTATCACGTAGTAATGTGGTACCACACAGTAGCAGTCAATTAAACCTGGATTCGGTCAGTATTTTAGTCGGTAACACCGGTTAGGTCTGGGTTAGGTCTGGGTTATGCCCGCATCTGGCTCATTATTTTGCCTTCTTCGCATACTTATTGGCCAGATCCTGGGTTTGTTAGGGTTTGAATCACGTAGTAATGTGGTACCACAATGAAACAGTCAATTAAACCTGGTTTCGATCCACATTTTAAAGGATAACACTGGTTAGGTCTGGGTTAGGTCTGGGTTATGCCCGCATCTGGCTCATGATTGTGCCGTCTTCGCATACTTGTTGCTCAGATCCTGGGAATTTCCGGGTTTGAATCACGTAGTAATGTGGTACCACACAGTAACAGTCAATTAAACCTGGCTCCGGTCAGTATTTTAGTCGGGAACACCGGTTAGGTCTGGGTTAGGTCTGGGTTAGGTCTGGGTTATGCCCGCATCTGACTCATGATTTTGCATTCTTCGCATACTTGTTGGTCATATCCTGGGTTTATTCGGGTTTGAATCAGGTAGTATTTATGGTACCACACTGAAACAGGCCATTAAACTTGGTTTCGATCAATACTTTAGTCGGTAACACCGGTTAGGTCTGGGTTAGGTCTGGGTTATGCCCGCATCTGGCTCATGATTTTGCCTTTTCCGCATACTTGTTGGCCAGGTCCTGGGCTTTTTCGGGTTTGAATCGCGTCGTAATGTGGTACCACATTGAAACAGTCAATTAAACCTGGTTTCGATCCACATTTTAAAGGATAAGACTGGTTAGGTCTGGGTTATGCCCGCGTCTGGCTCATGATTTTGCCTCCTTCGCATACTTGTTGGCCAGGTCCTTGGTTTTCTCGAGTTTGTATCACGTACTAATGTGGTACCACACTGAAACAATCAATTAAACCTGGTTTCGATCCACATTTTAGAGGATAAAACAGGTTAGGTCAGAGTTAGATCTGGGTTATGCCCGCATCTGGCTCATGATTTTGCATTCTTCGCATACTTGTTGGTCAGATCCTGGGTTTATTCGGGTTTGAATCAGGTAGTATTTATGCTACCACACTGAAACAGGCCATTAAACTTGGTTTCGATCAATATTTTAGTCGGTAACACCGGTTAGGTCTGGGTTAGGTCTGGGTTATCCCCGCATCTGGCTCATAATTTTGCCTTCTTCGCATTCTTGTTGGCCAGATCCTTGGTTTTCTCTGGTTTGAATCACGTAGTAATGTGGAGACACACTGGAACAGTTACATTAAACTTAGTTTCGATCAATATTTTAGAGGATAAAGCCGATTAGGTCTGGGTTAGGTCTGGGTTATGCCCGCAACTGGCTCATGATTTTGGATTCTTCGCGTACTTGTTGGTCAGATCCTGGGTTTTTTCGGGTTTGAATCACGTAGTAACTATGGCACCACTCTGGAACAGTCCATTAAACTTGGTTTCGATCAATATTTTAGAGGATAACACCGGTTAGGTCTGGGTTAGGTCGGGGTTATGCCCGCATCTGGCTCATGATTTTGCCTTTTCCGCATTCTTGTTGGCCAGATCCTTGGTTTTCTCTGGATTGAAACACGTAGTAATATGACACCTCACTGAAACAGACAATTAAACCTGGTTCCGACCAATATTTTAGGCGGTAACACCGGTTAGGTCTGGGTTAGGTCTGGGTTAGGTCTGGGTTAGGTCTGGGTTATGCCCGCATCTGACTCATGATTTTGCATTCTTCGCATACTTGTTGGTCAGATCCTGGGTTTATTCGGGTTTGAATCAGGTAGTATTTATGGTACCACACTGAAACAGGCCATTAAACTTGGTTTCGATCAATACTTTAGTCGGTAACACCGGTTAGGTCTGGGTTAGGTCTGGGTTATGCCCGCATCTGGCTCATGATTTTGCCTTTTCCGCATACTTGTTGGCCAGGTCCTGGGCTTTTTCGGGTTTGAATCGCGTCGTAATGTGGTACCACATTGAAACAGTCAATTAAACCTGGTTTCGATCCACATTTTAAAGGATAAGACTGGTTAGGTCTGGGTTATGCCCGCGTCTGGCTCATGATTTTGCCTCCTTCGCATACTTGTTGGCCAGGTCCTTGGTTTTCTCGAGTTTGTATCACGTACTAATGTGGTACCACACTGAAACAATCAATTAATCCTGGTTTCGATCCACATTTTAGAGGATAAAACAGGTTAGGTCTGAGTTAGGTCTGGGTTATGCCCGCATCTGGCTCATGATTTTGCATTCTTCGCATACTTGTTGGTCAGATCCTGGGTTTATTCGGGTTTGAATCAGGTAGTATTTATGCTACCACACTGAAACAGGCCATTAAACTTGGTTTCGATCAATATTTTAACCGGTAACACCGGTTAGGTCTGGGTTAGGTCTGGGTTATGCCCGCATCTGGCTCATAATTTTGCCTTCTTCGCATTCATGTTGGCCAGATCCTTGGTTTTCTCTGGTTTGAATCACGTAGTAATGTGGAGACACACTGGAACAGTTACATTAAACTTAGTTTCGATCAATATTTTAGAGGATAAAGCCGATTAGGTCTGGGTTAGGTCTGGGTTATGCCCGCAACTGGCTCATGATTTTGGATTCTTCGCGTACTTGTTGGTCGGATCCTGGGTTTTTTCGGGTTTGAATCACGTAGTAATTATGGCACCACTCTGGAACAGTCCATTAAACTTGGTTTCGATCAATATTTTAGAGCATAACACCGGTTAGGTCTGGGTTAGGTCGGGGTTATGCCCGCATCTGGCTCATGATTTTGCCTTTTCCGCATTCTTGTTGGCCAGATCCTTGGTTTTCTCTGGATTGAAACACGTAGTAATGTGACACCTCACTGAAACAGACAATTAAACCTGGTTCCGACCAATATTTTAGGCGGTAACACCGGTTAGGTCTGGGTTAGGTCTGGGTTATGCCCAAATCTGGCTCATGATTTTGCTTTCTTCGCAAACTTGTTGGCCAGATCCTGGGTTTTTTCGGGTTTGAATCACGTAGTAATATGGTACCACATTGAAACAGTCAATTAAACCTGGTTTCGATCCACATTTTAAAGGATAACGCTGGTTAGGTCTGGGTTAGGTCAGGGTTATGCCCGCATCTGGCTCATGATTTTGCCTTCTTCCCATAGTTGTTGGCCAGATCCTGGGATTTTCGGGTTTGTATCACGTAGTAATGTGGTACCACACAGTAACAGTCAATTAAACCTGGATTCGATCAATATTTTGGAGGATAACACCGGTTAGGTCTGGGTTAAGTCTGGGTTATGCCCGCATCTGGCTCATGATTTTGCCTTCTTCGCATATTTGTTGGCCAGATCATGGGTTTTTTTCGGGTTTGAATCACGTAGTAATGTTGTACCACACTGAAACAGTCGATTAAACTTGGTTTCGATCAATATTTTAGAGGATAACACCGGTTAGGTCTGGGTTAGGTCTGGGTTATGCCCGCATCTGGCTCATGATTTTGCCTCCTTCGCATACTTGTTGGCCAGATCCTTGGTTTTTTCGGGTTTGGATCACGTACTAATGTGGTAACACACAGTAACAGTCAATTAAATCTGGATTCGGTCAGTATTTTAGTCGGTAACACCAGTTAGGTCTGGGTTAGGTCAGGGTTATGCCCGCATCTGGCTCATGATTTCGCCTTTTCCGCATTCTTGTTGACCAGATCCTGGGTTTTTTCGGGTTTGAATCGCGCAGTAATTTGGTACCACACAGAAACAGTCCATTAAACTTGGTTTCGATCAATATTTTAGAGGATAACACTGGTTAGGTCTGGGTTAGGTCTGGGTTATGCCCGCATCTGGCCCATGATTTTGCCTTCTTCGAACACTTGTTGGACAGATCCTTGGTTTTCTCTGGTTTGAATAACGTAGTAATGTGGTACCACACACTAACATTCAATTAAACCTGGATTCGGTCAGTATTTTAGTCGGTAACACCGGTTAGGTCTGGGTTAGGTCTCGGTTATGCCCGCATCTGGCTAATGATTTTACCTTCTTCGCATAGTTGTTGGCCAGATCCTGGGTTTTTTCGGGTATTAATCACGTAGTAATGTGGTACCACACAGTAACAGTCAATTAAACCTGGTTTCGATCCACATTTTAGAGGATAAAACCGGTTAGGTCTGGGTTAGGTCTGGGTTATGCCCACATCAGCCACATGACTTTGCATTCCTCGCATTCTTGTTGGCCAGATCCTTGGTTTTCTCTGGTTTGAATCACGTACTAATGTGGTACCACACTGAAACAGTCAATTAAACCTGGTTTCGGTCTGTATTTTAGTCGGTAACACGGGCTAGGTCTGGGTTAGGTCTGGGTTATGCCCGCATCTGGCTAATGATTTTACCTTCTTCGCATAGTTGTTGGCCAGATCCTGGGTTTTTTCGGGTATTAATCACGTAGTAATGTGGTACCACACAGTAACAGTCAATTAAACCTGGTTTCGATCCACATTTTAGAGGATAAAACCGGATAGGTCTGAGTTAGGTCTGGGTTATGCCCGCATCTGGCTCATGATTTTGCCTTCTTCATAAAGTTGTTGGCCAGGTCCTTGGAATTTTCGGGTTTGTATCACGTAGTAATGTGGTACCACACAGTAACAGTCAATTAAACCTGGTTTCGATACACATTTCAGAGGATAAAACCGGTTAGGTCTGGGTTAGGTCTGGGTTATGCCCACATCAGGCTCATGATTTTGCCTTCTTCGCATACTTGTTGGCCAGATCCTTGGTTTTTTCGGGTTTGGATCCCGTACTAATGTGGTACCACACTGAAACAATCAATTAAACCTGGTTTCGATCCACATTTTAGAGGATAAAACCGGTTAGGTCTGAGTTAGGTCTGGGTTATGCCCGCATCTGGCTCATAATTTTGCATTCTTCGCATACTTGTTGGTCAGATCCTGGGTTTATTCGGGTTTGAATCAGTTAGTAATTATGGTACCACACTGAAACAGTCCAATAAACTTGGTTTCGATCAATATTTTAGAGGATAACAACGGTTAGGTCTGGGTTAGATCTGGGTTATGCCCGCATCTGGCTCATTATTGTGCCTTTTCCGCATTCTTCTTGGCCAGATCCTTGGTTTTCTCTGGTTTGAATCATGTAGTAATGTGACACCTCACTGAAACAGACAATTAAACGTGGTTCCGATCAATATTTTAGACGATAACACCGGTTGCGTCAGGGTTAGGTCTGGGTTACGCCCCCATCTGGCTCATGATTATGCCTTTACCGCATTCTTGTTGGCCAGATCCTTGGTTTTCTCCGGTTTCAATCACGTAGTAATGTGGTACCACAATGAAACAGACAATTAAACCTGGTTTCGATCAATATTTTAGAGGATAACACCGGTTAGGTCTGGGTTAGGTCTGGGTTATGCCCGCATCTGGCCCATGATTTTGCCTTCTTCGAACACTTGTTGGACAGATCCTTGGTTTCTCTGGTTTGAATAACGTAGTAATGTGGTACCACACAGTAACAGTCAATTAAACCTGGATTCGGTCAGTATTTTAGTCGGTAACACCGGTTAGGTCTGGGTTAGGTCTGGGTTATGCCCGCATCTGGCTCATGATTTCGCCTTTTCCGCATTCTTTTTGGCCAGATCCTTGGTTTTTTCGGGTTTGGATCACGTACTAATGTGGTACCACACTGAAACAATCAATTAAACCTGGTTTCGATCCACATTTTAGAGGATAAAACCGGTTAGGTCTGAGTTAGGTCTGGGTTATGCCCGCATCTGGCTCATGATTTTGCCTCCTTCGCATACTTGTTGTTCAGATCCTGGGTTTTTTCGGGTTTGAATCACGTAGTAATTACTGTACCACACTGAAACAGTCCATTAAACTAGGTTTCGATCAATATTTTAGGGGATAACACCGGTTAGGTCTGGGTTAGATCTGGGTTATGCCCGCATCTGGCTCATGATTTTGCCTTCTTCGCATTTTGTTGGCCAGATCCTTGGTTTTCTCTGGTTTGAATCATGTAGTAATGTGGAGCCGCACTGCAACAGTCCATTAAACTTGGGTTGGATCAATATTTTAGAGGATAAAACCGATTAGGTCTGGGTTAGGTCTGGGTTATGCCCGCAACTGGCTCATGATTTAGCATTCTTCGCATACTTGTTGGTCAGATCATGGGTTTTTTCGGGTATGAATCACGTAGTAATTATGCTACCACACTGAAACAGTCCATTAAACTTGGTTTCGATCAATATTTTAGAGGATAACACTGGTTAGGTCTGGGTTAGGTCTGGGTTATGCCCGCATCTGGCTCATGATTTCGCCTTTTCCGCATTCTTTTTGGCCAGATCCTTGGTTTTTTCGGGTTTGGATCACGTACTAATGTGGTACCACACTGAAACAATCAATTAAACCTGGTTTCGATCCACATTTTAGAGGATAAAACCGGTTAGGTCTGAGTTATGTCTGGGTTATGCCCGCATCTGGCTCATGATTTTGCCTTCTTCGCATACTTGTTGGCCAGATCCTGGGTTTATTCAGGTTTGAATCAGGTAGTAATTATGGTACCACACTGAAACAGTCCAATAAACTTGGTTTCGATCAATATCTTAGAGGATAGCAACGGTTAGGTCTGGGTTAGGTCTGGGTTATGCCCGCATCTGGCTCATGATTTTGCCTTCTTCGCATTCTTGTTGGCCAGATCCTTGGTTTTCTCTGGTTTGAATCATGTAGTAATGTGGAGCCACACTGGAACAGTCCATTAAACTTGGTTTCGATCAATATTTTAGAGGATAAAACGGATTAGGTCTGGTTTAGGTCTGGGTTATGCCCGCAACTGGCTAATGATTTTGCACTCTTCGCATACTTGTTGGTCAGATCCTGGGTTTTTTCTGGTTTGAATCACGTAGTAATTATGGTACCACACTGAAACTGACAATTAGACCTGGTTTCCATCAATATTTTAGAGGAGCAGACCGGTTAGGTCTGGGTTAGGTCTGGGTTATGCCCGCATCTGGCTCATGATTTTGCCTTCTTCGCATTCTTGTTGGCCAGATCCTGGTTTTTCTCTGGCATGAATCACGTAGTAATGTGGTACGACACTGAAACTGACAATTAGACCTCGTTTCCATCAATATTTTAGAGGATAACACCGGTTAGGTCTGGGTTAGGTCTGGGCTATGCCCCCATCTGGCTCATGATTTTGCCTTTTCCGCATTCTTGTTGGCCAGATCCTTGGTTTTCTCTGGTTTGAATCATGTAGTAATGTGACACCTCACTGAAACAGACAATTAAACGTGGTTCCGATCAATATTTTAGAGGATAACACCGGTTACGTCTGGGTTTGGTCTGGGTTATGCCCCCATCTGGCTCATGATTTTGCCTTTTCCGCATTCTTGTTGGCCAGATCCTTGGTTTTCTCTGGTTTGAATCATGTAGTAATGTGACACCTCACTGAAACAGACAATTAAACGTGGTTCTGATCAATATTTTAGAAGATAACACCGGTTAGGTCTGGGTTAGGTCTGGGTTATGCCCGCATCTGACTCATGATTTTGCCTTTTCCGCATTCTTGTTGGCCGGATCCTTGGTTTTCTCTGGTTTCAATCACGTAGTAATGTGGTACCACACTGAAACAGACAATTAAACCTGCTTTCGATCAATATTTTAGAGGATAACACCGGTTAGGTTTGGGTTAGGTCTGGGTTATGCCCCCATCTGGCTCCTGATTTTGCCTTTTCCGCATTCTTGTTGGCCAGATCCTTGGTTTTCTCTGGTTTGAAACATGTAGTAATGTGACACCTCACTGAAACAAACAATTAAACGTGGTTCTGATCAATATTTTAGAGGATAACACCGGTTACGTCTGGGTTAGGTCTGGGTTATGCCCGCATCTGGCTCATGCTTTTGCCTTCTTCGCATACTTGTTGGTCAGATCCTGGGTTTTTTCGGGTTTGAATCACGTAGTAATTACGGTACCACACTGAAACAGTCCATTAAACTTGGTTTCGATCAATATTTTAGAGGATAAGACCGGTTAGTTCTGGGTTAGGTCTGGGTTATGCCCGCATCTGGCTCATGATTTTGCCTTCTTCGCATTCTTGTTGGCCGGATCCTTGGCTTTCTCTGGTTTCAATCACGTAGTAATGTGGTACCACACTGAAACGGACAATTAAACATGGTTTCGATCAATATTTTAGAGGATAGCAACGGTTAGGTCTGGGTTAGGTCTGGGTTATGCCCGCATCTGGCTCATGATTTTGCCTTCTTCGCATTCTTGTTGGCCAGATCCTTGGTTTTCTCTGGTTTGAATCATGTAGTAATGTGGAGCCACACTGGAACAGTCCATTAAACTTGGTTTCGATCAATATTTTAGAGGATAAAACGGATTAGGTCTGGTTTAGGTCTGGGTTATGCCCGCAACTGGCTAATGATTTTGCACTCTTCGCATACTTGTTGGTCAGATCCTGGGTTTTTTCTGGTTTGAATCACGTAGTAATTATGGTACCACACTGGAACAGTCCATTAAACTTGGTTTCGATCAATATTTTAGAGGATGAGACCGGTTAGGTCTGGGTTAGGTCTGGGTTATGCCCGCATCTGGCTCATGATTTTGCCTTCTTCGCATTCTTGTTGGCCAGATCCTTGGTTTTCTCTGGTTTGAATTATGTAGTAATGTGGAGCCACACTGGAACAGTCCATTAAACTTGGTTTCGATCAATATTTTAGAGGATAAAACGGATTAGGTCTGGGTTAGGTCTGGGTTATGCCCGCAACTGGCTAATGATTTTGCACTCTTCGCATACTTGTTGGTCAGATCCTGGGTTTTTTCTGGTTTGAATCACGTAGTAATTATGGTACCACACTGAAACTGACAATTAGACCTGGTTTCCATCAATATTTTAGAGGAGCAGACCGGTTAGGTCTGGGTTAGGTCTGGGTTATGCCCGCATCTGGCTCATGATTTTGCCTTCTTCGCATTCTTGTTGGCCAGATCCTGGTTTTTCTCTGGCATGAATCACGTAGTAATGTGGTACGACACTGAAACTGACAATTAGACCTCGTTTCCATCAATATTTTAGAGGATAACACTGGTTAGGTCTGGGTTAGGTCTGGGTTATGCCCGCATCTGGCTCATGATTTCGCCTTTTCCGCATTCTTTTTGGCCAGATCCTTGGTTTTTTCGGGTTTGGATCACGTACTAATGTGGTACCACACTGAAACAATCAATTAAACCTGGTTTCGATCCACATTTTAGAGGATAAAACCGGTTAGGTCTGAGTTATGTCTGGGTTATGCCCGCATCTGGCTCATGATTTTGCCTTCTTCGCATACTTGTTGGCCAGATCCTGGGTTTATTCGGGTTTGAATCAGGTAGTAATTATGGTACCACACTGAAACAGTCCAATAAACTTGGTTTCGATCATTATTTTAGAGGATAGCAACGGTTAGGTCTGGGTTAGGTCTGGGTTATGCCCGCATCTGGCTCATGATTTTGCCTTCTTCGCATTCTTGTTGGCCAGATCCTTGGTTTTCTCTGGTTTGAATCATGTAGTAATGTGGAGCCACACTGGAACAGTCCATTAAACTTGGTTTCGATCAATATTTTAGAGGATAAAACGGATTAGGTCTGGTTTAGGTCTGGGTTATGCCCGCAACTGGCTAATGATTTTGCACTCTTCGCATACTTGTTGGTCAGATCCTGGGTTTTTTCTGGTTTGAATCACGTAGTAATTATGGTACCACACTGGAACAGTCCATTAAACTTGGTTTCGATCAATATTTTAGAGGATGAGACCGGTTAGGTCTGGGTTAGGTCTGGGTTATGCCCGCATCTGGCTCATGATTTTGCCTTCTTCGCATTCTTGTTGGCCAGATCCTTGGTTTTCTCTGGTTTGAATTATGTAGTAATGTGGAGCCACACTGGAACAGTCCATTAAACTTGGTTTCGATCAATATTTTAGAGGATAAAACGGATTAGGTCTGGGTTAGGTCTGGGTTATGCCCGCAACTGGCTAATGATTTTGCACTCTTCGCATACTTGTTGGTCAGATCCTGGGTTTTTTCTGGTTTGAATCACGTAGTAATTATGGTACCACACTGAAACTGACAATTAGACCTGCTTTCGATCAATATTTTAGAGGATAACACCGGTTAGGTCTGGGTTAGGTCTGGGTTATGCCCCCATCTGGCTCCTGATTTTGCCTTTTCCGCATTCTTGTTGGCCAGATCCTTGGTTTTCTCTGGCATGAATCACGTAGTAATGTGGTACGACACTGAAACTGACAATTAGACCTCGTTTCCATCAATATTTTAGAGGATAACACCGGTTAGGTCTGGGTTAGGTCTGGGCTATGCCCCCATCTGGCTCATGATTTTGCCTTTTCCGCATTCTTGTTGGCCAGATCCTTGGTTTTCTCTGGTTTGAATCATGTAGTAATGTGACACCTCACTGAAACAGACAATTAAACGTGGTTCCGATCAATATTTTAGAGGATAACACCGGTTACGTCTGGGTTTGGTCTGGGTTATGCCCCCATCTGGCTCATGATTTTGCCTTTTCCGCATTCTTGTTGGCCAGATCCTTGGTTTTCTCTGGTTTGAATCATGTAGTAATGTGACACCTCACTGAAACAGACAATTAAACGTGGTTCTGATCAATATTTTAGAAGATAACACCGGTTAGGTCTGGGTTAGGTCTGGGTTATGCCCGCATCTGACTCATGATTTTGCCTTTTCCGCATTCTTGTTGGCCGGATCCTTGGTTTTCTCTGGTTTCAATCACGTAGTAATGTGGTACCACACTGAAACAGACAATTAAACCTGCTTTCGATCAATATTTTAGAGGATAACACCGGTTAGGTCTGGGTTAGGTCTGGGTTATGCCCCCATCTGGCTCCTGATTTTGCCTTTTCCGCATTCTTGTTGGCCAGATCCTTGGTTTTCTCTGGTTTGAAACATGTAGTAATGTGACACCTCACTGAAACAAACAATTAAACGTGGTTCTGATCAATATTTTAGAGGATAACACCGGTTACGTCTGGGTTAGGTCTGGGTTATGCCCGCATCTGGCTCATGCTTTTGCCTTCTTCGCATACTTGTTGGTCAGATCCTGGGTTTTTTCGGGTTTGAATCACGTAGTAATTACGGTACCACACTGAAACAGTCCATTAAACTTGGTTTCGATCAATATTTTAGAGGATAAGACCGGTTAGTTCTGGGTTAGGTCTGGGTTATGCCCGCATCTGGCTCATGATTTTGCCTTCTTCGCATTCTTGTTGGCCGGATCCTTGGCTTTCTCTGGTTTCAATCACGTAGTAATGTGGTACCACACTGAAACGGACAATTAAACATGGTTTCGATCAATATTTTAGAGGATGAAGCCGATTAGGTCTGGGTTAGGTCTGGGTTATGCCCGCATCTGGCTCATGATTTTGCCTTCTTCGCATACTTGTTGTTCAGATCCTGTGTTTTTTCGGGTTTGAATCATGTAGTAATTACGGTACCACACTGAAACAGTCCATTAAACTTGGTTTCGATCAATATTTTAGAGGATAAGACCGGTTAGTTCTGGGTTAGGTCTGGGTTATGCTCGCATCTGCCTCATGATTGTGCCTTCTTCGCATACTTGTTGCTCAGATCCTGGGAATTTCCGGGTTTGAATCACGTAGTAATGTGGTACCACACAGTAACAGTCAATTAAACCTGGATTCGGTCAGTATTTTAGTCGGGAACACCGGTTAGGTCTTGGTTAGGTCTGGGTTATGCCCGCATCTGACTCATGATTTTGCCTTTTCCGCATTCTTGTTGGCCGGATCCTTGGTTTTCTCTGGATTCAATCACGTAAGTAATGTGGTTCCACAATGAAACAGGCAATTAAACCTGGTTTCGATCAATATTTTAGAGGATAACACCGGTTAGGTCTGGGTTAGGTCTGGGTTATGCCCCCATCTGGCTCCTGATTTTGCCTTTTCCGCATTCTTGTTGGCCAGATCCTTGGTTTTCTCTGGTTTGAAACATGTAGTAATGTGACACCTCACTGAAACAGACAATTAAACGGGGTTCTGATCAATATTTTAGAGGATAACACCGGTTACGTCTGGGTTAGGTCTGGGTTATGCCCGCATCTGGCTCATGCTTTTGCCTTCTTCGCATACTTGTTGGTCAGATCCTGGGTTTTTTCGGGTTTGAATCACGTAGTAATTATGGTACCACACTGAAACAGTCCATTAAACTTGGTTTCGATCAATATTTCAGAGGATAACACCGGTTAGGTCTGGGTTAGGTCTGGGTTATGCCCGCATCTGGCTCATGATTTTGCCTTCTTCGCATACTTGTTGGTCAGATCATGGGTTTTTTCGGGTATGAATCACGTAGTAATTATGCTACCACACTGAAACAGTCCATAAAACTTGGTTTCGATCAATATTTTAGAGGATAAGACCGGTTAGGTCTGGGTTAGGTCTGGGTTATGCGCGCATCTGGCTCATTATTGTGCCTTTTCCGCATTCTTCTTGGCCAGATCCTTGGTTTTCTCTGGTTTGAATCATGTAGTAATGTGACACCTCACTGAAACAGACAATTAAACGTGGTTCCGATCAATATTTTAGACGATAACACCGGTTACGTCAGGGTTAGGTCTGGGTTATGCCCGCATCTGGCTCATGCTTTTGCCTTCTTCGCATACTTGTTGGTCAGATCCTGGGTTTTTTCGGGTTTGAATCACGTAGTAATTACGGTACCACACTGAAACAGTCCATTAAACTTGGTTTCGATCAATATTTTAGAGGATAAGACCGGTTAGTTCTGGGTTAGGTCTGGGTTATGCCCGCATCTGGCTCATGATTTTGCCTTCTTCGCATTCTTGTTGGCCGGATCCTTGGCTTTCTCTGGTTTCAATCACGTAGTAATGTGGTACCACACTGAAACGGACAATTAAACATGGTTTCGATCAATATTTTAGAGGATGAAGCCGATTAGGTCTGGGTTAGGTCTGGGTTATGCCCGCATCTGGCTCATGATTTTGCCTTCTTCGCATACTTGTTGTTCAGATCCTGTGTTTTTTCGGGTTTGAATCATGTAGTAATTACGGTACCACACTGAAACAGTCCATTAAACTTGGTTTCGATCAATATTTTAGAGGATAAGACCGGTTAGTTCTGGGTTAGGTCTGGGTTATGCTCGCATCTGCCTCATGATTGTGCCTTCTTCGCATACTTGTTGCTCAGATCCTGGGAATTTCCGGGTTTGAATCACGTAGTAATGTGGTACCACACAGTAACAGTCAATTAAACCTGGATTCGGTCAGTATTTTAGTCGGGAACACCGGTTAGGTCTTGGTTAGGTCTGGGTTATGCCCGCATCTGACTCATGATTTTGCCTTTTCCGCATTCTTGTTGGCCGGATCCTTGGTTTTCTCTGGATTCAATCACGTAAGTAATGTGGTTCCACAATGAAACAGGCAATTAAACCTGGTTTCGATCAATATTTTAGAGGATAACACCGGTTAGGTCTGGGTTAGGTCTGGGTTATGCCCCCATCTGGCTCATGATTTTGCCTTTTCCGCATTCTTGTTGGCCAGATCCTTGGTTTTCTCTGGTTTGAAACATGTAGTAATGTGACACCTCACTGAAACAGACAATTAAACGGGGTTCTGATCAATATTTTAGAGGATAACACCGGTTACGTCTGGGTTAGGTCTGGGTTATGCCCGCATCTGGCTCATGCTTTTGCCTTCTTCGCATACTTGTTGGTCAGATCCTGGGTTTTTTCGGGTTTGAATCACGTAGTAATTATGGTACCACACTGAAACAGTCCATTAAACTTGGTTTCGATCAATATTTCAGAGGATAACACCGGTTAGGTCTGGGTTAGGTCTGGGTTATGCCCGCATCTGGCTCATGATTTTGCCTTCTTCGCATACTTGTTGGTCAGATCATGGGTTTTTTCGGGTATGAATCACGTAGTAATTACGGTACCACACTGAAACAGTCCATTAAACTTGGTTTCGATCAATATTTTAGAGGATAAGACCGGTTAGTTCTGGGTTAGGTCTGGGTTATGCCCGCATCTGGCTCATGATTTTGCCTTCTTCGCATTCTTGTTGGCCGGATCCTTGGCTTTCTCTGGTTTCAATCACGTAGTAATGTGGTACCACACTGAAACGGACAATTAAACATGGTTTCGATCAATATTTTAGAGGATGAAGCCGATTAGGTCTGGGTTAGGTCTGGGTTATGCCCGCATCTGGCTCATGATTTTGCCTTCTTCGCATACTTGTTGTTCAGATCCTGTGTTTTTTCGGGTTTGAATCATGTAGTAATTACGGTACCACACTGAAACAGTCCATTAAACTTGGTTTCGATCAATATTTTAGAGGATAAGACCGGTTAGTTCTGGGTTAGGTCTGGGTTATGCTCGCATCTGCCTCATGATTGTGCCTTCTTCGCATACTTGTTGCTCAGATCCTGGGAATTTCCGGGTTTGAATCACGTAGTAATGTGGTACCACACAGTAACAGTCAATTAAACCTGGATTCGGTCAGTATTTTAGTCGGGAACACCGGTTAGGTCTTGGTTAGGTCTGGGTTATGCCCGCATCTGACTCATGATTTTGCCTTTTCCGCATCCTTGTTGGCCGGATCCTTGGTTTTCTCTGGATTCAATCACGTAAGTAATGTGGTTCCACAATGAAACAGGCAATTAAACCTGGTTTCGATCAATATTTTAGAGGATAACACCGGTTAGGTCTGGGTTAGGTCTGGGTTATGCCCCCATCTGGCTCATGATTTTGCCTTTTCCGCATTCTTGTTGGCCAGATCCTTGGTTTTCTCTGGTTTGAAACATGTAGTAATGTGACACCTCACTGAAACAGACAATTAAACGGGGTTCTGATCAATATTTTAGAGGATAACACCGGTTACGTCTGGGTTAGGTCTGGGTTATGCCCGCATCTGGCTCATGCTTTTGCCTTCTTCGCATACTTGTTGGTCAGATCCTGGGTTTTTTCGGGTTTGAATCACGTAGTAATTATGGTACCACACTGAAACATTCCATTAAACTTGGTTTCGATCAATATTTCAGAGGATAACACCGGTTAGGTCTGGGTTAGGTCTGGGTTATGCCCGCATCTGGCTCATGATTTTGCCTTCTTCGCATACTTGTTGGTCAGATCATGGGTTTTTTCGGGTATGAATCACGTAGTAATTATGCTACCACACTGAAACAGTCCATAAAACTTGGTTTCGATCAATATTTTAGAGGATAAGACCGGTTAGGTCTGGGTTAGGTCTGGGTTATGCCCGCATCTGGCTCATTATTGTGCCTTTTCCGCATTCTTCTTGGCCAGATCCTTGGTTTTCTCTGGTTTGAATCATGTAGTAATGTGGAGCCACACTGCAACAGTCCATTAAACTTGGTTTCGATCAATATTTTAGAGGATAAAACCGATTAGGTCTGGGTTAGGTCTGGGTTATGCCCGCAACTGGCTCATGATTTAGCATTCTTCGCATACTTGTTGGTCAGATCATGGGTTTTTTCGGGTATGAATCACGTAGTAATTATGCTACCACACTGAAACAGTCCATTAAACTTGGTTTCGATCAATATTTTAGAGGATAACACCGGTTAGGTCTGGGTTAGGTCTGGGTTATGCCCGCATCTGGCCCATGATTTTGCCTTCTTCGAACACTTGTTGGACAGATCCTTGGTTTTCTCTGGTTTGAATAACGTAGTAATGTGGTACCACACAGTAACAGTCAATTAAACCTGGATTCGGTCAGTATTTTACTCGGTAACACCGGTTAGGTCTGGGTTAGGTCTGGGTTATGCCCGCATCTGGCTCATGATTTCGCCTTTTCCGCATTCTTTTTGGCCAGATCCTTGGTTTTTTCGGGTTTGGATCACGTACTAATGTGGTACCACACTGAAACAATCAATTAAACCTGGTTTCGATCCACATTTTAGAGGATAAAACCGGTTAGGTCTGAGTTAGGTCTGGGTTATGCCCGCATCTGGCTCATGATTTTGCATTCTTCGCATACTTGTTGGTCAGATCCTGGGTTTATTCGGGTTTGAATCAGGTAGTAATTATGGTACCACACTGAAACAGTCCAATAAACTTGGTTTCGATCAATATTTTAGAGGATAACAACGGTTAGGTCTGGGTTAGATCTGGGTTATGCCCGCATCTGGCTAATTATTGTGCCTTTTCCGCATTCTTCTTGGCCAGATCCTTGGTTTTCTCTGGTTTGAGTCATGTAGTAATGTGACACCTCACTGAAACAGACAATTAAACGTGGTTCCGATCAATATTTTAGACGATAACACCGGTTACGTCAGGGTTAGGTCTGGGTTACGCCCGCAACTGGCTAATGATTTTGCACTCTTCGCATACTTGTTGGTCAGATCCTGGGTTTTTTCTGGTTTGAATCACGTAGTAATTATGGTACCACACTGGAACAATCCATTAAACTTGGTTTCGATCAATATTTTAGAGGATGAGACCGGTTAGGTCTGGGTTAGGTCTGGGTTATGCCCGCATCTGGCTCATTATTGTGCCTTTTCCGCATTCTTCTTGGCCAGATCCTTGGTTTTCTCTGGTTTGAATCATGTAGTAATGTGACACCTCACTGAAACAGACAATTAAACGTGGTTCCGATCAATATTTTAGACGATAACACCGGTTACGTCAGGGTTAGGTCTGGGTTACGCCCCCATCTGGCTCATGATTATGCCTTTACCGCATTCTTGTTGGCCAGATCCTTGGATTTCTCCGGTTTCAATCTCGTAGTAATGTGGTACCACAATGAAACAGACAATTAAACCTGGTTTCGATCAATATTTTAGAGTATAACACCGGTTAGGTCTGGGTTAGGTCTGTGTTATGCCCGCATCTGGCTCATGATTTTGCCTCCTTCGCATACTTGTTGTTCAGATCCTGGGTTTTTTCGGGTTTGAATCACGTAGTAATTACTGTACCACACTGAAACAGTCCATTAAACTAGGTTTCGATCAATATTTTAGGAGATAACACCGGTTAGGTCTGGGTTAGGTCTGGGTTATGCCCGCATCTGGCTCATGATTTTGCCTTCTTCGCATTTTGTTGGCCAGATCCTTGGTTTTCTCTGGTTTGAATCATGTAGTAATGTGGAGCCACACTGCAACAGTCCATTAAACTTGGTTTCGATCAATATTTTAGAGGATAAAACCGATTAGGTCTGGGTTAGGTCTGGGTTATGCCCGCAACTGGCTCATGATTTAGCATTCTTCGCATACTTGTTGGTCAGATCATGGGTTTTTTCGGGTATGAATCACGTAGTAATTATGCTACCACACTGAAACAGTCCATTAAACTTGGTTTCGATCAATATTTTAGAGGATAACACCGGTTAGGTCTGGGTTAGGTCTGGGTTATGCCCGCATCTGGCCCATGATTTTGCCTTCTTCGAACACTTGTTGGACAGATCCTTGGTTTTCTCTGGTTTGAATAACGTAGTAATGTGGTACCACACAGTAACAGTCAATTAAACCTGGATTCGGTCAGTATTTTACTCGGTAACACCGGTTAGGTCTGGGTTAGGTCTGGGTTATGCCCGCATCTGGCTCATGATTTCGCCTTTTCCGCATTCTTTTTGGCCAGATCCTTGGTTTTTTCGGGTTTGGATCACGTACTAATGTGGTACCACACTGAAACAATCAATTAAACCTGGTTTCAATCCACATTTTAGAGGATAAAACCGGTTAGGTCTGAGTTAGGTCTGGGTTATGCCCGCATCTGGCTCATGATTTTGCATTCTTCGCATACTTGTTGGTCAGATCCTGGGTTTATTCGGGTTTGAATCAGGTAGTAATTATGGTACCACACTGAAACAGTCCAATAAACTTGGTTTCGATCAATATTTTAGAGGATAACAACGGTTAGGTCTGGGTTAGATCTGGGTTATGCCCGCATCTGGCTAATTATTGTGCCTTTTCCGCATTCTTCTTGGCCAGATCCTTGGTTTTCTCTGGTTTGAGTCATGTAGTAATGTGACACCTCACTGAAACAGACAATTAAACGTGGTTCCGATCAATATTTTAGACGATAACACCGGTTACGTCAGGGTTAGGTTTGGGTTACGCCCCCATCTGGCTCATGATTATGCCTTTACCGCATTCTTGTTGGCCAGATCCTTGGTTTTCTCCGGTTTCAATCACGTAGTAATGTGGTACCACAATGAAACAGACAATTAAACCTGGTTTCGATCAATATTTTAGAGGATAACACCGGTTAGGTCTGGGGTAGGTCTGGGTTATGCCCGCATCTGGCTCATGATTTTGCCTCCTTCGCATACTTGTTTTTCAGATCCTGGGTTTTTTCGGGTTTGAATCACGTAGTAATTACGGTACCACACTGAAACAGTCCATTAAACTAGGTTTCGATCAATATTTTAGAGGATAACACCGGTTAGGTCTGGGTTAGGTCTGGGTTATGCCCGCATCTGGCCCATGATTTTGCCTTCTTCGAACACTTGTTGGACAGATCCTTGGTTTTCTCTGGTTTGAATAACGTAGTAATGTGGTACCACACAGTAACAGTCAATTAAACCTGGATTCGGTCAGTATTTTAGTCGGTAACACCGGTTAGGTCTGGGTTAGGTCTGGGTTATGCCCGCAACTGGCTAATGATTTTGCATTCTTCGCATACTTGTTGGTCAGATCCTGGGTTTTTTCTGGTTTGAATCACGTAGTAATTATGGTACCACACTGGAACAGTCCAATAAACTTGGTTTCGATCAATATTTTAGAGGATGAGACCGGTTAGGTCTGGGTTAGGTCTGGGTTATGCCCGCATCTGGCTCATTATTATGCCCTTTCCGCATTCTTGTTGGCCAGATCCTTGGTTTTCTCTGGTTTGAATCATGTAGTAATGTGACACCTCACTGAAACAGACAATTAAACGTGGTTCCGATCAATATTTTAGAGGATAACACCGGTTACGTCAGGGTTAGGTTTGGGTTACGCCCCCATCTGGCTCATGATTATGCCTTTACCGCATTCTTGTTGGCCAGATCCTTGGTTTTCTCCGGTTTCAATCACGTAGTAATGTGGTACCACAATGAAACAGACAATTAAACCTGGTTTCGATCAATATTTTAGAGGATAACACCGGTTAGGTCTGGGTTAGGTCTGGGTTATGCCCGCATCTGGCTCATGATTTTGCCTCCTTCGCATAATTGTTTTTCAGATCCTGGGTTTTTTCGGGTTTGAATCACGTAGTAATTACGGTACCACACTGAAACAGTCCATTAAACTAGGTTTCGATCAATATTTTAGAGGATAACACCGGTTAGGTCTGGGTTAGGTCTGGGTTATGCCCGCATCTGGCCCATGATTTTGCCTTCTTCGAACACTTGTTGGACAGATCCTTGGTTTTCTCTGGTTTGAATAACGTAGTAATGTGGTACCACACAGTAACAGTCAATTAAACCTGGATTCGGTCAGTATTTTAGTCGGTAACACCGGTTAGGTCTGGGTTAGGTCTGGGTTACGCCCGCAACTGGCTAATGATTTTGCATTCTTCGCATACTTGTTGGTCAGATCCTGGGTTTTTTCTGGTTTGAATCACGTAGTAATTATGGTACCACACTGGAACAGTCCATTAAACTTGGTTTCGATCAATATTTTAGAGGTTAACACCGGTTACGTCTGGGTTAGGTCTGGGTTATGCCCCCATCTGGCTCATAATTTTGCCTTTTCCGCATTCTTGTTGGCCAGATCCTTGGTTTTCTCTGGTTTGAATCATGTAGTAATGTGACACCTCACTGAAACAGACAATCAAACGTGGTTCCGATCAATATTTTAGAGTATAACACCGGTTAGGTCTGAGTTAGGTCTGGGTTATGCCCGCATCTGGCTCATGATTTTGCATTCTTCGCATATTTGTTGGTCAGATCCTGGGTTTATTCGGGTTTGAATCAGGTAGTAATTATGGTACCACACTGAAACAGTCCAATAAACTTGGTTTCGATCAATATTTTAGAGGATAACAACGGTTAGGTCTGGGTTATGCCCGCATCTGGCTCATGATTTTGCCTTCTTCGCATTCTTGTTTGCCAGATCCTTGGTTTTCTCTGGTTTGAATCAAGTAGTAATGTGGAGCCACACTGGAACAGTCCATTAAACTTGGTTTCGATCAATATTTTAGAGGATAAAACGGATTAGGTCTGGGTTAGGTCTGGGTTATGCCCGCAACTGGCTAATGATTTTGCATTCTTCGCATACTTGTTGGTCATATCCTGGGTTTTTTCTGGTTTGAATCACGTAGTAATTATGGTACCACACTGGAACAGTCCAATAAACTTGGTTTCGATCAATATTTTAGAGGTTAACAGCGGTTTGGTCTGGGTTAGGTCTGGGTTATGCCCGCATCTGGCTCATGATTTTGCCTTCTTCGCATGGTTGTTGGCCAGATCCTGGGAATCTTCGGGTTTGTATCACGTAGTAATGTGGTACCACACAGTAACAGTCAATTAAACCTGGATTCGGTCAGTATTTTAGTCGGTAACACCGGTTAGGTCTGGGTTAGGTCTGGGTTATGCCCGCATCTGGCTCATTATTTTGCCTTCTTCGCATACTTATTGGCCAAATCCTGGGTTTTTTAGGGTTTGAATCACGTAGTAATGTGGTACCACAATGAAACAGTCAATTAAACCTGGTTTCGATCCACATTTTAAAGGATAACACTGGTTAGGTCTGGGTTAGGTCTGGGTTATGCCCGCATCTGGCTCATGATTGTGCCGTCTTCGCATACTTGTTGCTCAGATCCTGGGAATTTCCGGGTTTGAATCACGTAGTAATGTGGTACCACACAGTAACAGTCAATTAAACCTGGCTCCGGTCAGTATTTTAGTCGAGAACACCGGTTAGGTCTGGGTTAGGTCTGGGTTAGGTCTGGGTTATGCCCGCATCTGACTCATGATTTTGCATTCTTCGCATACTTGTTGGTCATATCCTGGGTTTATTCGGGTTTGAATCAGGTAGTATTTATGGTACCACACTGAAACAGGCCATTAAACTTGGTTTCGATCAATACTTTAGTCGGTAACACCGGTTAGGTCTGGGTTAGGTCTGGGTTATGCCCGCATCTGGCTCATGATTTTGCCTTTTCCGCATACTTGTTGGCCAGGTCCTGGGCTTTTTCGGGTTTGAATCGCGTCGTAATGTGGTACCACATTGAAACAGTCAATTAAACCTGGTTTCGATCCACATTTTAAAGGATAAGACTGGTTAGGTCTGGGTTATGCCCGCGTCTGGCTCATGATTTTGCCTCCTTCGCATACTTGTTGGCCAGGTCCTTGGTTTTCTCGAGTTTGTATCACGTACTAATGTGGTACCACACTGAAATAATCAATTAAACCTGGTTTCGATCCACATTTTAGAGGATAAAACAGGTTAGGTCTGAGTTAGGTCTGGGTTATGCCCGCATCTGGCTCATGATTTTGCATTCTTCGCATACTTGTTGGTCAGATCCTGGGTTTATTCGGGTTTGAATCAGGTAGTATTTATGCTACCACACTGAAACAGGCCATTAAACTTGGTTTCGATCAATATTTTAGTCGGTAACACCGGTTAGGTCTGGGTTAGGTCTGGGTTATGCCCGCATCTGGCTCATAATTTTGCCTTCTTCGCATTCTTGTTGGCCAGATCCTTGGTTTTCTCTGGTTTGAATCACGTAGTAATGTGGAGACACACTGGAACAGTTACATTAAACTTAGTTTCGATCAATATTTTAGAGGATAAAGCCGATTAGGTCTGGGTTAGGTCTGGGTTATGCCCGCAACTGGCTCATGATTTTGGATTCTTCGCGTACTTGTTGGTCAGATCCTGGGTTTTTTCGGGTTTGAATCACGTAGTAATTATGGCACCACTCTGGAACAGTCCATTAAACTTGGTTTCGATCAATATTTTAGAGGATAACACCGGTTAGGTCTGGGTTAGGTCGGGGTTATGCCCGCATCTGGCTCATGATTTTGCCTTTTCCGCATTCTTGTTGGCCAGATCCTTGGTTTTCTCTGGATTGAAACACGTAGTAATGTGACACCTCACTGAAACAGACAATTAAACCTGGTTCCGACCAATATTTTAGGCGGTAACACCGGTTAGGTCTGGGTTAGGTCTGGGTTAGGTCTGGGTTAGGTCTGGGTTATGCCCGCATCTGACTCATGATTTTGCATTCTTCGCATACTTGTTGGTCAGATCCTGGGTTTATTCGGGTTTGAATCAGGTAGTATTTATGGTACCACACTGAAACAGGCCATTAAACTTGGTTTCGATCAATACTTTAGTCGGTAACACCGGTTAGGTCTGGGTTAGGTCTGGGTTATGCCCGCATCTGGCTCATGATTTTGCCTTTTCCGCATACTTGTTGGCCAGGTCCTGGGCTTTTTCGGGTTTGAATCGCGTCGTAATGTGGTACCACATTGAAACAGTCAATTAAACCTGGTTTCGATCCACATTTTAAAGGATAAGACTGGTTAGGTCTGGGTTATGCCCGCGTCTGGCTCATGATTTTGCCTCCTTCGCATACTTGTTGGCCAGGTCCTTGGTTTTCTCGAGTTTGTATCACGTACTAATGTGGTACCACACTGAAACAATCAATTAAACCTGGTTTCGATCCACATTTTAGAGGATAAAACAGGTTAGGTCTGTGTTAGGTCTGGGTTATGCCCGCATCTGGCTCATGATTTTGCATTCTTCGCATACTTGTTGGTCAGATCCTGGGTTTATTCGGGTTTGAATCAGGTAGTATTTATGCTACCACACTGAAACAGGCCATTAAACTTGGTTTCGATCAATATTTTAACCGGTAACACCGGTTAGGTCTGGGTTAGGTCTGGGTTATGCCCGCATCTGGCTCATAATTTTGCCTTCTTCGCATTCATGTTGGCCAGATCCTTGGTTTTCTCTGGTTTGAATCACGTAGTAATGTGGAGACACACTGGAACAGTTACATTAAACTTAGTTTCGATCAATATTTTAGAGGATAAAGCCGATTAGGTCTGGGTTAGGTCTGGGTTATGCCCGCAACTGGCTCATGATTTTGGATTCTTCGCGTACTTGTTGGTCAGATCCTGGGTTTTTTCGGGTTTGAATCACGTAGTAATTATGGCACCACTCTGGAACAGTCCATTAAACTTGGTTTCGATCAATATTTTAGAGGATAACACCGGTTAGGTCTGGGTTAGGTCGGGGTTATGCCCGCATCTGGCTCATGATTTTGCCTTTTCCGCATTCTTGTTGGCCAGATCCTTGGTTTTCTCTGGATTGAAACACGTAGTAATGTGACACCTCACTGAAACAGACAATTAAACCTGGTTCCGACCAATATTTTAGGCGGTAACACCGGTTAGGTCTGGGTTAGGTCTGGGTTATGCCCAAATCTGGCTCATGATTTTGCTTTCTTCGCAAACTTGTTGGCCAGATCCTGGGTTTTTTCGGGTTTGAATCACGTAGTAATATGGTACCACATTGAAACAGTCAATTAAACCTGGTTTCGATCCACATTTTAAAGGATAACGCTGGTTAGGTCTGGGTTAGGTCAGGGTTATGCCCGCATCTGGCTCATGATTTTGCCTTCTTCCCATAGTTGTTGGCCAGATCCTGCGATTTTCGGGTTTGTATCACGTAGTAATGTGGTACCACACAGTAACAGTCAATTAAACCTGGATTCGATCAATATTTTGGAGGATAACACCGGTTAGGTCTGGGTTAAGTCTGGGTTATGCCCGCATCTGGCTCATGATTTTGCCTTCTTCGCATATTTGTTGGCCAGATCATGGGTTTTTTTCGGGTTTGAATCACGTAGTAATGTTGTACCACACTGAAACAGTCGATTAAACTTGGTTTCGATCAATATTTTAGAGGATAACACCGGTTAGGTCTGGGTTAGGTCTGGGTTAAGCCCGCATCTGGCTCATGATTTTGCCTCCTTCGCATACTTGTTGGCCAGATCCTTGGTTTTTTCGGGTTTGGATCACGTACTAATGTGGTACCACACTGAAGCAGTCAATTAAAACTGGTTTCGATCCACATTTTAGGGGATAACACCCGTTAGGTCTGGGTTAGGTCTGGGTTATGCCCGCATCTGGCTCATGATTTTGCATTCTTCGCATAGTTGTTGGCCAGATCCTGGGTTTTTTCGGGTTTGGATCACGTACTAATGTGGTACCACACTGAAGCAGTCAATTAAACCTGGTTTCGATCCACATTTTAGGGGATAACACCGGTTAGGTCTGGGTTAGGTCTGGGTTATGCCCGCATCTGGCTCATGATTTTGCATTCTTCGCATACTTGTTGGTCAGATCCTCGGAATTTTCGGGTTTGTATCACGTAGTAATGTGGTAACACACAGTAACAGTCAATTAAATCTGGATTCGGTCAGTATTTTAGTCGGTAACACCAGTTAGGTCTGGGTTAGGTCAGGGTTATGCCCGCATCTGGCTCATGATTTCGCCTTTTCCGCATTCTTGTTGACCAGATCCTGGGTTTTTTCGGGTTTGAATCGCGCAGTAATTTGGTACCACACAGAAACAGTCCATTAAACTTGGTTTCGATCAATATTTTAGAGGATAACACTGGTTAGGTCTGGGTTAGGTCTGGGTTATGCCCGCATCTGGCCCATGATTTTGCCTTCTTCGAACACTTGTTGGACAGATCCTTGGTTTTCTCTGGTTTGAATCACGTACTAATGTGGTACCACACAGTAACAGTCAATTAAACCTGGTTTCGATCCACATTTTAGAGGATAAAACCGGTTAGGTCTGGGTTAGGTCTGGGTTATGCCCACATCAGCCACATGACTTTGCATTCCTCGCATTCTTGTTGGCCAGATCCTTGGTTTTCTCTGGTTTGAATCACGTACTAATGTGGTACCACACTGAAACAGTCAATTAAACCTGGTTTCGGTCTGTATTTTAGTCGGTAACACGGGCTAGGTCTGGGTTAGGTCTGGGTTATGCCCGCATCTGGCTAATGATTTTACCTTCTTCGCATAGTTGTTGGCCAGCTCCTGGGTTTTTTCGGGTATTAATCACGTAGTAATGTGGTACCACACAGTAACAGTCAATTAAACCTGGTTTCGATCCACATTTTAGAGGATAAAACCGGATAGGTCTGAGTTAGGTCTGGGTTATGCCCGCATCTGGCTCATGATTTTGCCTTCTTCATAAAGTTGTTGGCCAGGTCCTTGGAATTTTCGGGTTTGTATCACGTAGTAATGTGGTACCACACAGTAACAGTCAATTAAACCTGGTTTCGATACACATTTCAGAGGATAAAACCGGTTAGGTCTGGGTTAGGTCTGGGTTATGCCCACATCAGGCTCATGATTTTGCCTTCTTCGCATACTTGTTGGCCAGATCCTTGGTTTTTTCGGGTTTGGATCCCGTACTAATGTGGTACCACACTGAAACAATCAATTAAACCTGGATTCGATCCACATTTTAGGGGATAACACCGGTTAGGTCTGGGTTAGGTCTGGGTTATGCCCGCATCTGGCTCATGATTTTGCCTGCTTCGCATAATTGTTGGCCAGATCCTTGGTTTTTTCGGGTATGGATCACGTACTAATGTGGTACCACACTGAAGCAGTCAATTAAACCTGGTTTCGATCCACATTTTAGGGGATAACACCGGTTAGGTCTGGGTTAGGTCTGGGTTGTGCCCACATCTGGCTCATGATTTTGCATTCTTCGCATAGTTGTTGGCCAGATCCTGGGTTTTTTCGGGTTTGGATCACGTACTAATGTGGTACCACACTGAAGCAGTCAATTAAACCTGGTTTCGATCCACATTTTAGGGGATAACACCGGTTAGGTCTGGGTTACGTCTGGGTTATGCCCGCATCTGGCTCATGATTTTGCATTCTTCGCATACTTGTTGGTCAGATCCTGGGAATTTTCGGGTTTGTATCACGTAGTAATGTGGTAACACACAGTAACAGTCAATTAAATCTGGATTCGGTCAGTATTTTAGTCGGTAACACCAGTTAGGTCTGGGTTAGGTCAGGGTTATGCCCGCATCTGGCTCATGATTTCGCCTTTTCCGCATTCTTGTTGACCAGATCTTGGGTTTTTTCGGGTTTGAATCGCGCAGTAATTTGGTACCACACAGAAACAGTCCATTAAACTTGGTTTCGATCAATATTTTAGAGGATAACACTGGCTAGGTCTGGGTTAGGTCTGGGTTATGCCCGCATCTGGCCCATGATTTTGCCTTCTTCGAACACTTGTTGGACAGATCCTTGGTTTTCTCTGGTTTGAATAACGTAGTAATGTGGTACCACACACTAACATTCAATTAAACCTGGATTCGGTCAGTATTTTAGTCGGTAACACCGGTTAGGTCTGGGTTAGGTCTGGGTTGTGCCCGCATCTGGCTAATGATTTTACCTTCTTCGCATAGTTGTTGGCCAGATCCTGGGTTTTTTCGGGTACTAATCACGTAGTAATGTGGTACCACACAGTAACAGTCAATTAAACCTGGTTTCGATCCACATTTTAGAGGATAAAACCGGTTAGGTCTGGGTTAGGTCTGGGTTATGCCCACATCAGCCACATGATTTTGCATTCCTCGCATTCTTGTTGGCCAGATCCTTGGTTTTCTCTGGTTTGAATCACGTACTAATGTGGTACCACACTGAAACAGTCAATTAAACCTGGTTTCGGTCTGTATTTTAGTCGGTAACACGGGCTAGGTCTGGGTTAGGTCTGGGTTATGCCCGCATCTGGCTAATGATTTTACCTTCTTCGCATAGTTGTTGGCCAGATCCTGGGTTTTTTCGGGTATTAATCACGTAGTAATGTGGTACCACACAGTAACAGTCAATTAAACCTGGTTTCGATCCACATTTTAGAGGATAAAACCGGATAGGTCTGAGTTAGGTCTGGGTTATGCCCGCATCTGGCTCATGATTTTGCCTTCTTCGTAAAGTTGTTGGCCAGGTCCTTGGAATTTTCGGGTTTGTATCACGTAGTAATGTGGTACCACACAGTAACAGTCAATTAAACCCGGTTTCGATACACATTTCTGAGGATAAAACCGGTTAGGTCTGGGTTAGGTCTGGGTTGTGCCCGCATCTGGCTCATGATTTTGCATTCTTCGCATAGTTGTTGGCCAGATCCTGGGTTTCTTCGGGTTTGGATCACGTACTAATGTGGTACCACACTGAAGCAGTCAATTAAACCTGGTTTCGATCCACATTTTAGCGGATAACACCGGTTAGGCTTGGGTTAGGTCTGGGTTATGCCCGCATCTGGGTCATGATTTTGCATTCTTCGCATACTTGTTGGTCAGATCCTGGGAATTTTCGGGATTGTATCACGTAGTAATGTGGTACCACACTGAAGCAGTCAATTAAACCTGGTTTCGATCCACATTTTAGGGGATAACACCCGTTAGGTCTGGGTTAGGTCTGGGTTATGCCCGCATCTGGCTCATGATTTCGCCTTTTCCGCATTCTTGTTGACCAGATCCTGGGTTTTTTCGGGTTTGAATCACGCAGTAATGTGGTACCACACAGAAACAGTCCATTAAACTTGGTTTCGATCAATATTTTAGAGGATAACACTGGTTAGGTCTGGGTTAGGTCTGGGTTATGCCCGCATCTGGCCCATGATTTTGCCTTCTTCGCATACTTGTTGGCCAGATCCTTGGTTTTTTCGGGTTTGGATCCCGTACTAATGTGGTACCACACTGAAACAATCAATTAAACCTGGATTCGATCCACATTTTAGGGGATGACACCGGTTAGGTCTGGGTTAGGTCTGGGTTATGCCCGCATCTGGCTCATGATTTTGCCTGCTTCGCATAATTGTTGGCCAGATCCTTGGTTTTTTCGGGTATGGATCACGTACTAATGTGGTACCACACTGAAGCAGTCAATTAAACCTGGTTTCGATCCACATTTTAGGGGATAACACAGGTTAGGTCTGGGTTAGGTCTGGGTTGTGCCCACATCTGGCTCATGATTTTGCATTCTTCGCATAGTTGTTGGCCAGATCCTGGGTTTTTTCGGGTTTGGATCACGTACTAATGTGGTACCACACTGAAGCAGTCAATTAAACCTGGTTTCGATCCACATTTTAGGGGATAACGCCGGTTAGGTCTGGGTTAGGTCTGGGTTATGCCCGCATCTGGCTCATGATTTTGCATTCTTCGCATACTTGTTGGTCAGATCCTGGGAATTTTCGGGTTTGTATCACGTAGTAATGTGGTAACACACAGTAACAGTCAATTAAATCTGGATTCGGTCAGTATTTTAGTCGGTAACACCGGTTAGGTCTGGGTTAGGTCGGGGTTATGCCCGCATCTGGCTCATGATTTTGCCTTTTCCGCATTCTTGTTGGCCAGATCCTTGGTTTTCTCTGGATTGAAACACGTAGTAATGTGACACCTCACTGAAACAGACAATTAAACCTGGTTCCGACCAATATTTTAGGCGGTAACACCGGTTAGGTCTGGGTTAGGTCTGGGTTATGCCCAAATCTGGCTCATGATTTTGCTTTCTTCGCAAACTTGTTGGCCAGATCCTGGGTTTTTTCGGGTTTGAATCACGTAGTAATATGGTACCACATTGAAACAGTCAATTAAACCTGGTTTCGATCCACATTTTAAAGGATAACGCTGGTTAGGTCTGGGTTAGGTCAGGGTTATGCCCGCATCTGGCTCATGATTTTGCCTTCTTCCCATAGTTGTTGGCCAGATCCTGGGATTTTCGGGTTTGTATCACGTAGTAATGTGGTACCACACAGTAACAGTCAATTAAACCTGGATTCGATCAATATTTTGGAGGATAACACCGGTTAGGTCTGGGTTAAGTCTGGGTTATGCCCGCATCTGGCTCATGATTTTGCCTTCTTCGCATATTTGTTGGCCAGATCATGGGGTTTTTTTCGGGTTTGAATCACGTAGTAATGTTGTACCACACTGAAACAGTCGATTAAACTTGGTTTCGATCAATATTTTAGAGGATAACACCGGTTAGGTCTGGGTTAGGTCTGGGTTAAGCCCGCATCTGGCTCATGATTTTGCCTCCTTCGCATACTTGTTGGCCAGATCCTTGGTTTTTTCGGGTTTGGATCACGTACTAATGTGGTACCACACTGAAGCAGTCAATTAAAACTGGTTTCGATCCACATTTTAGGGGATAACACCCGTTAGGTCTGGGTTAGGTCTGGGTTATGCCCGCATCTGGCTCATGATTTTGCATTCTTCGCATAGTTGTTGGCCAGATCCTGGGTTTTTTCGGGTTTGGATCACGTACTAATGTGGTACCACACTGAAGCAGTCAATTAAACCTGGTTTCGATCCACATTTTAGGGGATAACACCGGTTAGGTCTGGGTTAGGTCTGGGTTATGCCCGCATCTGGCTCATGATTTTGCATTCTTCGCATACTTGTTGGTCAGATCCTGGGAATTTTCGGGTTTGTATCACGTAGTAATGTGGTAACACACAGTAACAGTCAATTAAATCTGGATTCGGTCAGTATTTTAGTCGGTAACACCAGTTAGGTCTGGGTTAGGTCAGGGTTATGCCCGCATCTGGCTCATGATTTCGCCTTTTCCGCATTCTTGTTGACCAGATCCTGGGTTTTTTCGGGTTTGAATCGCGCAGTAATTTGGTACCACACAGAAACAGTCCATTAAACTTGGTTTCGATCAATATTTTAGAGGATAACACTGGTTAGGTCTGGGTTAGGTCTGGGTTATGCCCGCATCTGGCCCATGATTTTGCCTTCTTCGAACACTTGGTGGACAGATCCTTCGTTTTCTCTGGTTTGAATCACGTACTAATGTGGTACCACACAGTAACAGTCAATTAAACCTGGTTTCGATCCACATTTTAGAGGATAAAACCGGTTAGGTCTGGGTTAGGTCTGGGTTATGCCCACATCAGCCACATGACTTTGCATTCCTCGCATTCTTGTTGGCCAGATCCTTGGTTTTCTCTGGTTTGAATCACGTACTAATGTGGTACCACACTGAAACAGTCAATTAAACCTGGTTTCGGTCTGTATTTTAGTCGGTAACACGGGCTAGGTCTGGGTTAGGTCTGGGTTATGCCCGCATCTGGCTAATGATTTTACCTTCTTCGCATAGTTGTTGGCCAGATCCTGGGTTTTTTCGGGTATTAATCACGTAGTAATGTGGTACCACACAGTAACAGTCAATTAAACCTGGTTTCGATCCACATTTTAGAGGATAAAACCGGATAGGTCTGAGTTAGGTCTGGGTTATGCCCGCATCTGGCTCATGATTTTGCCTTCTTCATAAAGTTGTTGGCCAGGTCCTTGGAATTTTCGGGTTTGTATCACGTAGTAATGTGGTACCACACAGTAACAGTCAATTAAACCTGGTTTCGATACACATTTCAGAGGATAAAACCGGTTAGGTCTGGGTTAGGTCTGGGTTATGCCCACATCAGGCTCATGATTTTGCCTTCTTCGCATACTTGTTGGCCAGATCCTTGGTTTTTTCGGGTTTGGATCCCGTACTAATGTGGTACCACACTGAAACAATCAATTAAACCTGGATTCGATCCACATTTTAGGGGATAACACCGGTTAGGTCTGGGTTAGGTCTGGGTTATGCCCGCATCTGGCTCATGATTTTGCCTGCTTCGCATAATTGTTGGCCAGATCCTTGGTTTTTTCGGGTATGGATCACGTACTAATGTGGTACCACACTGAAGCAGTCAATTAAACCTGGTTTCGATCCACATTTTAGGGGATAACACCGGTTAGGTCTGGGTTAGGTCTGGGTTGTGCCCACATCTGGCTCATGATTTTGCATTCTTCGCATAGTTGTTGGCCAGATCCTGGGTTTTTTCGGGTTTGGATCACGTACTAATGTGGTACCACACTGAAGCAGTCAATTAAACCTGGTTTCGATCCACATTTTAGGGGATAACACCGGTTAGGTCTGGGTTAGGTCTGGGTTATGCCCGCATCTGGCTCATGATTTTGCATTCTTCGCATACTTGTTGGTCAGATCCTGGGAATTTTCGGGTTTGTATCACGTAGTAATGTGGTAACACACAGTAACAGTCAATTAAATCTGGATTCGGTCAGTATTTTAGTCGGTAACACCAGTTAGGTCTGGGTTAGGTCAGGGTTATGCCCGCATCTGGCTCATGATTTCGCCTTTTCCGCATTCTTGTTGACCAGATCTTGGGTTTTTTCGGGTTTGAATCGCGCAGTAATTTGGTACCACACAGAAACAGTCCATTAAACTTGGTTTCGATCAATATTTTAGAGGATAACACTGGTTAGGTCTGGGTTAGGTCTGGGTTATGCCCGCATCTGGCCCATGATTTTGCCTTCTTCGAACACTTGTTGGACAGATCCTTGGTTTTCTCTGGTTTGAATAACGTAGTAATGTGGTACCACACACTAACATTCAATTAAACCTGGATTCGGTCAGTATTTTAGTCGGTAACACCGGTTAGGTCTGGGTTAGGTCTGGGTTGTGCCCGCATCTGGCTAATGATTTTACCTTCTTCGCATAGTTGTTGGCCAGATCCTGGGTTTTTTCGGGTACTAATCACGTAGTAATGTGGTACCACACAGTAACAGTCAATTAAACCTGGTTTCGATCCACATTTTAGAGGATAAAACCGGTTAGGTCTGGGTTAGGTCTGGGTTATGCCCACATCAGCCACATGATTTTGCATTCCTCGCATTCTTGTTGGCCAGATCCTTGGTTTTCTCTGGTTTGAATCACGTACTAATGTGGTACCACACTGAAACAGTCAATTAAACCTGGTTTCGGTCTGTATTTTAGTCGGTAACACGGGCTAGGTCTGGGTTAGGTCTGGGTTATGCCCGCATCTGGCTAATGATTTTACCTTCTTCGCATAGTTGTTGGCCAGATCCTGGGTTTTTTCGGGTATTAATCACGTAGTAATGTGGTACCACACAGTAACAGTCAATTAAACCTGGTTTCGATCCACATTTTAGAGGATAAAACCGGATAGGTCTGAGTTAGGTCTGGGTTATGCCCGCATCTGGCTCATGATTTTGCCTTCTTCGTAAAGTTGTTGGCCAGGTCCTTGGAATTTTCGGGTTTGTATCACGTAGTAATGTGGTACCACACAGTAACAGTCAATTAAACCCGGTTTCGATACACATTTCTGAGGATAAAACCGGTTAGGTCTGGGTTAGGTCTGGGTTGTGCCCGCATCTGGCTCATGATTTTGCATTCTTCGCATAGTTGTTGGCCAGATCCTGGGTTTTTTCGGGTTTGGATCACGTACTAATGTGGTACCACACTGAAGCAGTCAATTAAACCTGGTTTCGATCCACATTTTAGCGGATAACACCGGTTAGGCTTGGGTTAGGTCTGGGTTATGCCCGCATCTGGCTCATGATTTTGCATTCTTCGCATACTTGTTGGTCAGATCCTGGGAATTTTCGGGATTGTATCACGTAGTAATGTGGTACCACACTGAAGCAGTCAATTAAACCTGGTTTCGATCCACATTTTAGGGGATAACACCCGTTAGGTCTGGGTTAGGTCTGGGTTATGCCCGCATCTGGCTCATGATTTCGCCTTTTCCGCATTCTTGTTGACCAGATCCTGGGTTTTTTCGGGTTTGAATCACGCAGTAATGTGGTACCACACAGAAACAGTCCATTAAACTTGGTTTCGATCAATATTTTAGAGGATAACACTGGTTAGGTCTGGGTTAGGTCTGGGTTATGCCCGCATCTGGCCCATGATTTTGCCTTCTTCGAACACTTGTTGGACAGATCCTCGGTTTTCTCTGGTTTGAATAACGTAGTAATGTGGTACCACACACTAACAGTCAATTAAACCTGGATTCGGTCAGTATTTTAGTCGGTAACACCGGTTAAGTCTGGGTTAGGTCTGGGTTATGCCCGCATCTGGCTCATGATTTCGCCTTTTCCGCATTCTTGTTGACTAGATCCTGGGTTTTTTCGGTTTTGAATCACGCAGTAATGTGGGACCACACAGAAACAGTCCATTAAACTTGGTTTCGATCAATATTTTAGAGGATAACACTGGTTAGGTCTGGGTTAGGTCTGGGTTATGCCCGCATCAGGCTCATGATTTTGTCTTTTCCGCATTCTTGTTGGCCAGATCATGGGTTTTCTCTGGCTTGAATCACGCAGTAATGTGGTACCACACTGAAACTGACAATTAGACCTGGTTTCCCACAATATTTTAGAGGACAACACCGGTTAGGTCTGGGTTAGGTCTAGGTTATGCCCGCATCTGGCTCATGATTTTGCCTTCTTCGCATACTTCTTGGCCAGATCCTTGGTTTTCTCTGGTTTGAATCACGTAGTAATGTGGAGCCACACTGGAACAGACAATTAAACTTGGTTTCGATCAATATTTTAGAGGATAACACTGGTTATGTCTGAGTTAGGACTGGGTTATGCCCGCATCTGGCCCATGATTTTGCATTCTTCGCATACTTGTTGGTCAGATCCTGGGTATTTTCGGGTTTGTATCACGTAGTAATGTGGTACCACACTGTAACAGTCAATTAAACCTGGATTCGATCCACATTTTAGGGGATAACACCGGTTAGGTCTGGGTTAGGTCTGGGTTATGCCCGCATCTGGCTCATGATTTTGCCTCCTTCGCATACTTGTTGGCCAGATCCTTGGTTTTTTCGGGTTTGGATCACGTACTAATGTGGTACCACACTGAAGCAGTCAATTAAAACTGGTTTCGATCCACATTTTAGGGGATAACACCCGTTAGGTCTGGGTTAGGTCTGGGTTATGCCCGCATCTGGCTCATGATTTTGCATTCTTCGCATAGTTGTTGGCCAGATCCTGGGTTTTTTCGGGTTTGGATCACGTACTAATGTGGTACCACACTGAAGCAGTCAATTAAACCTGGTTTCGATCCTCATTTTAGGGGATAACACCGGTTAGGTCTGGGTTAGGTCTGGGTTATGCCCGCATCTGGCTCATGATTTTGCATTCTTCGCATACTTGTTGGTCAGATCCTGGGAATTTTCGTGTTTGTATCACGTAGTAATGTGGTAACACACAGTAACAGTCAATTAAATCTGGATTCGGTCAGTATTTTAGTCGGTAACACCAGTTAGGTCTGGGTTAGGTCAAGGTTATGCCCGCATCTGGCTCATGATTTCGCCTTTTCCGCATTCTTGTTGACCAGATCCTGGGTTTTTTCGGGTTTGAATCGCGCAGTAATTTGGTACCACACAGAAACAGTCCATTAAACTTGGTTTCGATCAATATTTTAGAGGATAACACTGGTTAGGTCTGGGTTAGGTCTGGGTTATGCCCGCATCTGGCCCATGATTTTGCCTTCTTCGAACACTTGTTGGACAGATCCTTGGTTTTCTCTGGTTTGAATAACGTAGTAATGTGGTGCCACACACTAACATTCAATTAAACCTGGATTCGGTCAGTATTTTAGTCGGTAACACCGGTTAGGTCTGGGTTAGGTCTCGGTTATGCCCGCATCAGGCTAATGATTTCACCTTCTTCGCATAGTTGTTGGCCAGATCCTGTGTTTTTTCGGGTATTAATCACGTAGTAATGTGGTACCACACTGAAACAGTCAATTAAACCTGCTTTCGGTCTGTATTTTAGTCGGTAACACGGGCTAGGTCTGGGTTAGGTCTGGGTTATGCCCGCATCTGGCTAATGATTTTACCTTCTTCGCATAGTTGTTGGCCAGATCCTGTGTTTTTCCGGGTATTAATCACGTAGTAATGTGGTACCACACAGTAACAGTCAATTAAACCTGGTTTCGATCCACATTTTAGAGGATAAAACCGGTTAGGTCTGGGTTAGGTCTGGGTTATGCCCACATCAGCCACATGACTTTGCATTCCTCGCATTCTTGTTGGCCAGATCCTTGGTTTTCTCTGGTTTGAATCACGTACTAATGTGGTACCACACTGAAGCAGTCAATTAAACCTGGTTTCGATCCACATTTTAGGGGATAACACCGGTTAGGTCTGGGTTAGGTCTGGGTTATGCCCGCATCTGGCTCATGATTTTGCATTCTTCGCATACTTGTTGGTCAGATCCTGGGAATTTTCGGGTTTGTATCACGTAGTAATGTGGTAACACACAGTAACAGTCAATTAAAACAGGATTCGGTCAGTATTTTAGTCGGTAACACCAGTTAGGTCTGGGTTAGGTCAGGGTTATGCCCGCATCTGGCTCATGATTTCGCCTTTTCCGCATTCTTGTTGACCAGATCCTGGGTTTTTTCGGGTTTGAATCGCGCAGTAATTTGGTACCACACTGAAACAGTCCATTAAACTTGGTTTCGATCAATATTTTAGAGGATAACACTGGTTAGGTCTGGGTTAGGTCTGGGTTATGCCCGCATCTGGCCCATGATTTTGCCTTCTTCGAACACTTGTTGGACAGATCCTTGGTTTTCTCTGGTTTGAATAACGTAGTAATGTGGTACCACACACTAACATTCAATTAAACCTGGATTCGGTCAGTATTTTAGTCGGTAACACCGGTTAGGTCTGGGTTAGGTCTGGGTTATGCCCGCATCTGGCTAATGATTTTACCTTCTTCGCATAGTTGTGGGCCAGATCCTGGGTTTTTTCGGGTACTAATCACGTAGTAATGTGGTAGCACACAGTAACAGTCAATTAAACCTGGTTTCGATCCACATTTTAGAGGATAAAACCGGTTAGGTCTGGGTTAGGTCTGGGTTATGCCCACATCAGCCACATGATTTTGCATTCCTCGCATTCTTGTTGGCCAGATCCTTGGTTTTCTCTGGTTTGAATCACGTACTAATGTGGTACCACACTGAAACAGTCAATTAAACCTGGTTTCGGTCTGTATTTTAGTCGGTAACACGGGCTAGGTCTGGGTTAGGTCTGGGTTATGCCCGCATCTGGCTCATGATTTTGCCTTCTTCGTAAAGTTGTTGGCCAGGTCCTTGGTATTTTCGGGTTTGTATCACGTAGTAATGTGGTACCACACAGTAACAGTCAATTAAACCTGGTTTCGATACACATTTCTGAGGATAAAACCGGTTAGGTCTGGGTTAGGTCTGGGTTGTGCCCGCATCTGGCTCATGATTTTGCATTCTTCGCATAGTTGTTGGCCAGATCCTGGGTTTTTTCGGGTTTGGATAACGTACTAATGTGGTACCACACTGAAGCAGTCAATTAAACCTGGTTTCGATCCACATTTTAGCGGATAACACCGGTTAGGCTTGGGTTAGGTCTGGGTTATGCCCGCATCTGGCTCATGATTTTGCATTCTTCGCATACTTGTTGGTCAGATCCTGGGAATTTTCGGGTTTGTATCACGTAGTAATGTGGTAACACACAGTAACAGTCAATTAAACCTGGATTCGGTCAGTATTTTAGTCGGTAACACCAGTTAGGTCTGGGTTAGGTCTGGGTTATGCCCGCATCTGGCTCATGATTTCGCCTTTTCCGCATTCTTGTTGACCAGATCCTGGGTTTTTTCGGGTTTGAATCACGCAGTAATGTGGTACCACACAGAAACAGTCCATTAAACTTGGTTTCGATCAATATTTTAGAGGATAACACTGGTTAGGTCTGGGTTAGGTCTGGGTTATGCCCGCATCTGGCCCATGATTTTGCCTTCTTCGAACACTTGTTGTACAGATCCTCGGTTTTCTCTGGTTTGAATAACGTAGTAATGTGGTACCACACACTAACAGTCAATTAAACCTGGATTCGGTCAGTATTTTAGTCGGTAACACCGGTTAGGTCTGGGTTAGGTCAGGGTTATGCCCGCATCTGGCTCATGATTTTGCATTCTTCGCATAGTTGTTGGCCAGATCCTGGGTTTTTTCGTGTTTGAATCACGTACTAATATGATACCACACTGAAGCAGTCAATTAAACCTGGTTTCGATCCACATTTTAGCGGATAACACCCGTTAGGTCTGGGTTAGGTCTGGGTTATGCCCGCATCTGGCTCATGATTTCGCCTTTTCCGCATTCTTGTTGACCAGATCCTGGGTTTTTTCGGGTTTGAATCACGCAGTAATGTGGTAACACACAGTAACAGTCAATTAAACTTGGTTTCGATCAATATTTTAGAGGATAACACTGGATAGGTCTGGGTTAGGTCTGGGTTATGCCCGCATCTGACCCATGATTTTGCCTTCTTCGAACACTTGTTGGACAGATCCTCGGTTTTCTCTGGTTTGAATAACGTAGTAATGTGGTACCACACACTAACAGTCAATTAAACCTGGATTCGGTCAGTATTTTAGTCGGTAACACCGGTTACGTCTGGGTTAGGTCTGTGTTATGCCCTCATCTAGCTAATGATTTTACCTTCTTAGCATAGTTGTTGGCCAGATCCTGGGTTTTTTCGGGTATTAATCACGTAGTAATGGGGCACCACACAGTAACACACAATTAAACCTGGTTTCAATCCACATTTTAGAGGATAAAACCGGTTAGGTCTGGGTTAGGTCTGGGTTATGCCCACATCAGGCTCATGATTTTGCCTTCCTCGCATTCTTGTTCGCCAGATCCTTGGTTTTCTCTGGTTTGAATCACGTACTAATGTGGTACCACACTGAAACAGTCAATTAAACCTGGTTTCGGTCTGTATTTTAGTCGGTAACACGGGCTAGGTCTGGGCTAGGTCTGGGTTATGCCCGCATCTGGCTAATGATTTTACCTTCTTCGCATAGTTGTTGGCCAGATCCTGGGCTTTTTCGGGTATTAATCACGTAGTAATGTGGTACCACACAGTAACAGTCAATTAAACCTGGATTCGATCCACATTTTAGAGGATAATACCGGTTAGGTCTGAGTTAGGTCTGGGTTATGCCCGCATCTGGCTCATGATTTCGCCTTTTCCGCATTCTTGTTGACCAGATCCCGGGTTTTTTCGGGTTTGAATCACGCAGTAATGTGGTACCACACAGAAACAGTCCATTAAACTTGGTTTCGATCAATATATTAGAGGATAACACTAGTTAGGTCTGGGTTAGGGCTGAGTTATGCCCGCATCTGGCCCATGATTTTGCCTTCTTCGAACACTTGTTGGACAGATCCTTGGTTTTCTCTGGTTTGAATAACGTAGTAATGTGGTACCACACACTAACATTCAATTAAACCTGGATTCGGTCAGTATTTTAGTCGGTAACACCGGTTAGGTCTGGGTTAGGTCTGGGTTATGCCCGCATCTGCCTAATGATTTTACCTTCTTAGCATAGTTGTTGGCCAGATCCTGGGTTTTTTCGGGTATTAATCACGTAGTAATGTGGCACCACACAGTAACAGACAATTAAACCTGGTTTCGATCCACATTTTAGAGGATAAAACCGGTTAGGTCTAGGTTAGGTCTGGGTTATGCCCACATCAGGCTCATGATTTTGCCTTCCTCGCGTTCTTGTTGGCCAGGTCCTTGGATTTCTCTGGTTTGAATCACGTACTAATGTGGTACCACACTGAAACAGACAACAAACCTGGTTTCGATCAATATTTTAGAGGATGAAACCGATTAGGTCTGGGTTAGGTCTGGGTTATGCCCGCATCTGGCTCATGATTTTGCCTTCTTCGCATACTTGTTGGTCAGATCCTGGGTTTTTTCGGGTTTGAATCACGTAGTAATTACGGTACCACACTGAAAGAGTCCATTAAACTTGGGGTCGATCAATATTTTAGAGGATAAGACAGGTTAGGTGTGGGTTAGGTCTGGGTTATACCCGCATCTGGCTCATGATTGTGCCTTCTTCGCATACTTGTTGCTCAGATCCTGGGAATTTCCGGGTTTGAATCACGTAGTAATGTGGTACCACACAGTAACAGTCAATTACACCTGGCTCCGGTCAGTATTTTAGTCGGGAACACCGGTTAGGTCTGGGTTAGGTCAGGGTTATGCCCGCATCAGGCTCATGATTTTGTCTTTTCCGCATTCTTGTTGGCCAGATCATGGGTTTTCTCTGGCTTGAATCACGCAGTAATGTGGTACCACACAGAAACAGTCCGTTAAACTTGGTTTCGAACAATATTTTAGAGGATAACACCGGTTAGGTCTGGGTTAGGTCTGGGTTATGCCCGCATCTGGCTCATGATTTTGCCTTCTTCGCATAGTTGATGGCCAGATCCTGGGTTTTTTTGGATTTGAATCACGTAGGAATGTGGTGCCACGTTGAAACAGTCAATTAAACCAGGTTCCGATCAATATTTTAGTCGGTAACACCGGTTAGGTCTGGGTTAGGTCAGGGTTATGCCCGCATCAGGCTCATGCTTTTGGCTTTTCCGCATTCTTGTTGGCCTGGTCATGGGTATTCTCTGGCTTGAATCACGTAGTAATGTGGTACCACACTGAAACTGACAATTAGACCTGGTTTCCCACAATATTTTAGAGGACAACACCGGTTAGGTCTGGGTTAGGTCTGGGTTATGCCCGCATCTGGCTCATGATTTTGCCTTCTTCGTAAAGTTGTTGGCCAGGTCCTGGGAATTTTCGGGTTTGTATCACGTAGTAATGTGGTACCACACAGTAACAGTCAATTAAACCTGGATTCGGTCAGTATTTTAGTCGGTAACACCGGTTAGGTCTGGGTTAGGTCTGGGTTATGCCCGCATCTGGCTCATGATTTTGCCTTCTTCGTAAAGTTGTTGGCCAGGTCCTTGGTTTTCTCTGGTTTGAATAACGTAGTAATGTGGTACCACACACTAACAGTCAATTAAACCTGGATTCGGTCAGTATTTTAGTCGGTAACACCGGTTAGGTCTGGGTTAGGTCTGTGTTATGCCCTCATCTGGCTAATGATTTTACCTTCTTCGCATAGTTGTTGGCCAGATCCTGGGTTTTTTCGGGTATTAATCACGTAGTAATGTGGTACCACACAGTAACAGTCAATTAAACCTGGTTTCGATACACATTTCAGAGGATAAAACCGGTTAGGTCTGGGTTAGGTCTGGGTTATGCCCACATCAGGCTCATGATTTTGCCTTCTTCGCATACTTGTTGGCCAGATCCTTGGTTTTTTCGGGTTTGGATCCCGTACTAATGTGGTACCACACTGAAACAATCAATTAAACCTGGATTCGATCCACATTTTAGGGGATAACACCGGTTAGGTCTGGGTTAGGTCTGGGTTATGCCCGCATCTGGCTCATGATTTTGCCTCCTTCGCATAGTTGATGGCCAGATCCTGGGTTTTTTTGGATTTGAATCACGTAGTAATGTGGTGCCACGTTGAAACAGTCAATTAAACCTGGTTTCGATCAATATTTTAGAGGATAAAACCGGTTAGGTCTGGGTTAGGTCTGGGTCATGACCGCATCTGGCTCATGATTTTGCCTTCTTCGTAAAGTTGTTGGCCAGGTCCTGGGAATTTTCGGGTTTGTATCACGTAGTAATGTGGTACCACACAGTAACAGTCAATTAAACCTGGATTCGGTCAGTATTTTAGTCGGTAACACCGGTTAGGTCTGGGTTAGGTCTGAGTTATGCCCGCATCTGGCTCATGATTTCGCCTTTTCAGCATTCTTGTTGACCAGATCCTGGGTTTTTTCGGTTTTGAATCACGCAGTAATGTGGTACCACACAGAAACAGTCCATTAAACTTGGTTTCGATCAATATTTTAGAGGATAACACTGGTTAGTTCTGGGTTAGGTCAGGGTTATGCCCGCATCTGGCTCATGATTTTGCCTTCTTCGTAAAGTTGTTGGCCAGGTCCTGGGAATTTTCGGGTTTGTATCACGTAGTAATGTGGTACCACACAGTAACAGTCAATTAAACCTGGATTCGGTCAGTATTTTAGTCGGTAACACCGGTTAGGTCTGGGTTAGGTCTGGGTTATGCCCGCATCTGGCTCATGATTTCGCCTTTTCCGCATTCTTGTTGACCAGATCCTGGGTTTTTTCGGTTTTGAATCACGCAGTAATGCGGTACCACACAGCAACAGTCCATTAAACTTGGTTTCGATCAATATTTTAGAGGATAACACCGGTTAGGTCTGGGTTAGGTCTAGGTTATGCCCGCATCTGGCTCATGATTTTGCCTTCTTCGCATACTTCTTGGCCAGATCCTTGGTTTTCTCTGGTTTGAATCACGTAGTAATGTGGAGCCACACTGGAGCAGACAATTAAACTTGGTTTCGATCAATATTTTAGAGGATAACACTGGTTATGTCTGAGTTAGGTCTGGGTTATGCCCGCATCTGGCCCATGATTTTGCATTCTTCGCATAGTTGTTGGCCAGATCCTGGGTTTTTTCGGGTTTGGATCACGTACTAATGTGGTACCACACTGAAGCAGTCAATTAAACCTGGTTTCGATCCACATTTTAGGGGGTAACACCGGTTAGGTCTGGGTTAGGTCTGGGTTATGCCCGCATCTGGCTCATGATTTTGCATTCTTCGCATACTTGTTGGTCAGATCCTGGGAATTTTCGGGTTTGTATCACGTAGTAATGTGGTAACACACAGTAACAGTCAATTAAATCTGGATTCGGTCAGTATTTTAGTCGGTAACACCAGTTAGGTCTGGGTTAGGTCAGGGTTATGCCCGCATCTGGCTCATGATTTCGCCTTTTCCGCATTCTTGTTGACCAGATCCTGGGTTTTTTCGGGTTTGAATCGCGCAGTAATTTGGTACCACACAGAAACAGTCCATTAAACTTGGTTTCGATCAATATTTTAGAGGATAACACTGGTTAGGTCTGGGTTAGGTCTGGGTTATGCCCGCATCTGGCCCATGATTTTGCCTTCTTCGAACACTTGTTGGACAGATCCTTGGTTTTCTCTGGTTTGAATAACGTAGTAATGTGGTACCACACACTAACATTCAATTAAACCTGGATTCGGTCAGTATTTTAGTCGGTAACACCGGTTAGGTCTGGGTTAGGTCTGGGTTATGCCCGCATCTGGCTAATGATTTTACCTTCTTCGCATAGTTGTTGGCCAGATCCTTGGTTTTTTCGGGTTTGGATCCCGTACTAATGTGGTACCACACTGAAACAATCAATTAGACCTGGATTCGATCCACATTTTAGGGGTTAACACCGGTTAGGTCTGGGTTAGGTCTGGGTTATGCCCGCATCTGGCTCATGATTTTGCCTGCTTCGCATAATTGTTGGCCAGATCCTTGGTTTTTTCGGGTATGGATCACGTACTAATGTGGTACCACACTGAAGCAGTCAATTAAACCTGGTTTCGATCCACATTTTAGAGGATAAAACCGGTTAGGTCTGGGTTAGGTCTGGGTTATGCCCACATCAGCCACATGATTTTGCATTCCTCGCATTCTTGTTGGCCAGATCCTTGGTTTTCTCTGGTTTGAATCACGTACTAATGTGGTACCACACTGAAACAGTCAATTAAACCTGGTTTCGGTCTGTATTCTAGTCGGTAACACGGGCTAGGTCTGGGTTAGGTCTGGGTTATGCCCGCATCTGGCTCATGATTTTGCCTTCTTCGTAAAGTTGTTGGCCAGGTCCTGGGAATTTTCGGGTTTGTATCACGTAGTAATGTGGTACCACACAGTAACAGTCAATTAAACCTGGATTCGGTCAGTATTTTAGTCGGTAACACCGGTTAGGTCTGGGTTAGGTCTGGGTTATGCCCGCATCTGGCTCATGATTTTGCCTTCTTCGTAAAGTTGTTGGCCAGGTCCTTGGTTTTCTCTGGTTTGAATAACGTAGTAATGTGGTACCACACACTAACAGTCAATTAAACCTGGATTCGATCCACATTTTAGGGGATAACACCGGTTAGGTCTGGGTTAGGTCTGGGTTATGCCCGCATCTGGCTCATGATTTTGCCTCCTTCGCATAGTTGATGGCCAGATCCTGGGTTTTTTTGGATTTGAATCACGTAGTAATGTGGTGCCACGTTGAAACAGTCAATTAAACCTGGTTTCGATCAATATTTTAGAGGATAAAACCGGTTAGGTCTGGGTTAGGTCTGGGTCATGCCCGCATCTGGCTCATGATTTTGCCTTCTTCGTAAAGTTGTTGGCCAGGTCCTGGGAATTTTCGGGTTTGTATCACGTAGTAATGTGGTACCACACAGTAACAGTCAATTAAACCTGGATTCGGTCAGTATTTTAGTCGGTAACACCGGTTAGGTCTGGGCTAGGTCTGAGTTATGCCCGCATCTGGCTCATGATTTCGCCTTTTCAGCATTCTTGTTGACCAGATCCTGGGTTTTTTCGGTTTTGAATCACGCAGTAATGTGGTACCACACAGAAACAGTCCATTAAACTTGGTTTCGATCAATATTTTAGAGGATAACACTGGTTAGTTCTGGGTTAGGTCAGGGTTATGCCCGCATCTGGCTCATGATTTTGCCTTATTCGTAAAGTTGTTGGCCAGGTCCTGGGAATTTTCGGGTTTGTATCACGTAGTAATGTGGTACCACACAGTAACAGTCAATTAAACCTGGATTCGGTCAGTATTTTAGTCGGTAACACCGGTTAGGTCTGGGTTAGGTCTGGGTTATGCCCGCATCTGGCTCATGATTTCGCCTTTTCCGCATTCTTGTTGACCAGATCCTGGGTTTTTTCGGTTTTGAATCACGCAGTAATGCGGTACCACACAGCAACAGTCCATTAAACTTGGTTTCGATCAATATTTTAGAGGATAACACTGGTTAGTTCTGGGATAGGTCTGGGTTATGCCCGCATGTGGCCCATGATTTTGCCTTCTTCGCATACTTGTTGGCCAGATCCTTGGTTTTTTAAGGTTTGAATCACGTACTAATGTGGTACCACACTGAAACAGTCAATTAAACCTGGTTTCGGTCTGTATTTTAGTCGGTAACACGGGCTAGGTCTGGGTTAGGTCTGGGTTATGCCCGCATCTGGCTAATGATTTTACCTTCTTCGCATAGTTGTTGGCCAGATCCTGGGTTTTTTCGGGTATTAATCACGTAGTAATGTGGTACCACACAGTAACAGTCAATTAAACCTGGATTCGGTCAGTATTTTAGTCGGTAACACCGGTTAGGTCTGGGTTAGGTCTGGGTTATGCCCGCATCTGGCTCATGATTTCGCCTTTTCCGCATTCTTGTTGACTAGATCCTGGATTTTTTCGGTTTTGAATCACGCAGTAATGTGGGACCACACAGAAACAGTCCATTAAACTTGGTTTCGATCAATATTTTAGAGGATAACACTGGTTAGGTCTGGGTTAGGTCTGGGTTATGCCCGCATCAGGCTCATGATTTTGTCTTTTCCGCATTCTTGTTGGCCAGATCATGGGTTTTCTCTGGCTTGAATCACGCAGTAATGTGGTACCACACAGAAACAGTCCGTTAAACTTGGTTTCGAACAATATTTTAGAGGATAACACCGGTTAGGTCTGGGTTAGGTCTAGGTTATGCCCGCATCTGGCTCATGATTTTGCCTTCTTCGCATAGTTGATGGCCAGATCCTGGGTTTTCTCTGGCTTGAATCACGTAGTAATGTGGTACCACACTGAAACTGACAATTAGGCCTGGTTTCCCACAATATTTTAGAGGACAACACCGGTTAGGTCTGGGTTAGGTCTAGGTTATGCCCGCATCTGGCTCATGATTTTGCCTTCTTCGCATACTTCTTGGCCAGATCCTTGGTTTTCTCTGGTTTGAATCACGTAGTAATGTGGAGCCACACTGGAGCAGACAATTAAACTTGGTTTCGATCAATATTTTAGAGGATAACACTGGTTATGTCTGAGTTAGGTCTGGGTTATGCCCGCATCTGGCCCATGATTTTGCATTCTTCGCATACTTGTTGGTCAGATCCTGGGTATTTTCGGGTTTGTATCACGTAGTAATGTGGTACCACACTGTAACAGTCAATTAAACCTGGATTCGATCCACATTTTAGGGGATAACACCGGTTAGGTCTGGGTTAGGTCTGGGTTATGCCCGCATCTGGCTCATGATTTTGCATTCTTCGCATAGTTGTTGGCCAGATCCTGGGTTTTTTCGGGTTTGGATCACGTACTAATGTGGTACCACACTGAAGCAGTCAATTAAACCTGGTTTCGATCCACATCTTAGGGGATAACACCGGTTAGGTCTGGGTTAGGTCTGGGTTATGCCCGCATCTGGCTCATGATTTTGCATTCTTCGCATACTTGTTGGTCAGATCCTGGGAATTTTCGGGTTTGTATCACGTAGTAATCTGGTAACACACAGTAACAGTCAATTAAATCTGGATTCGGTCAGTATTTTAGTCGGTAACACCAGTTAGGTCTGGGTTAGGTCAGGGTTATGCCCGCATCTGGCTCATGATTTCGCCTTTTCCGCATTCTTGTTGACCAGATCCTGGGTTTCTTCGGGTTTGAATCGCGCAGTAATTTGGTACCACACAGAAACAGTCCATTAAACTTGGTTTCGATCAATATTTTAGAGGATAACACTGGTTAGGTCTGGGTTAGGTCTGGGTTATGCCCGCATCTGGCCCATGATTTTGCCTTCTTCGAACACTTGTTGGACAGATCCTTGGTTTTCTCTGGTTTGAATAACGTAGTAATGTGGTACCACACACTAACATTCAATTAAACCTGGATTCGGTCAGTATTTTAGTCGGTAACACCGGTTAGGTCTGGGTTAGGTCTGGGTTATGCCCGCATCTGGCTAATGATTTTACGTTCTTCGCATAGTTGTTGGCCAGATCCTGGGTTTTTTCGGGTATTAATCACGTAGTAATGTGGTACCACACAGTAACAGTCAATTAAACCTGGTTTCGATCCACATTTTAGAGGATAAAACCGGTTAGGTCTGGGTTAGGTCTGGGTTATGCCCACATCAGCCACATGATTTTGCATTCCTCGCATTCTTGTTGGCCAGATCCTTGGTTTTCTCTGGTTTGAATCACGTACTAATGTGGTACCACACTGAAACAGTCAATTAAACCTGGTTTCGGTCTGTATTTTAGTCGGTAACACGGGCTAGGTCTGGGTTAGGTCTGGGTTATGCCCGCATCTGGCTAATGATTTTACCTTCTTCGCATAGTTGTTGGCCAGATCCTTGGTTTTTTCGGGTTTGGATCCCGTACTAATGTGGTACCACACTGAAACAATCAATTAGACCTGGATTCGATCCACATTTTAGGGGATAACACCGGTTAGGTCTGGGTTAGGTCTGGGTTATGCCCGCATCTGGCTCATGATTTTGCCTGCTTCGCATAATTGTTGGCCAGATCCTTGGTTTTTTCGGGTATGGATCACGTACTAATGTGGTACCACACTGAAGCAGTCAATTAAACCTGGTTTCGATCCACATTTTAGGGGATAACATCGGTTAGGTCTGGGTTAGGTCTGGGTTGTGCCCGCATCTGGCTCATGATTTTGCATTCTTCGCATAGTTGTTGGCCAGATCCTGGGTTTTTTCGGGTTTGGATCACGTACTAATGTGGTACCACACTGAAGCAGTCAATTAAACCTGGTTTCGATCCACATTTTAGCGGATAACACCGGTTAGGCTTGGGTTAGGTCTGGGTTATGCCCGCATCTGGCTCATGATTTTGCATTCTTCGCATACTTGTTGGTCTGATCCTGGGAATTTTGGGGTTTGTATCACGTAGTAATGTGGTAACACACAGTAACAGTCAATTAAACCTGGATTCGGTCAGTATTTTAGTCGGTAACACCAGTTAGGTCTGGGTTAGGTCTGGGTTATGCCCGCATCTGGCTCATGATTTCGCCTTTTCCGCATTCTTGTTGACCAGATCCTGGGTTTTTTCGGGTTTGAATCACGCAGTAATGTGGTACCACACAGAAACAGTCCATTAAACTTGGTTTCGATCAATATTTTAGAGGATAACACTGGTTAGGTCTGGATTAGGTCTGGGATATGCCCGCATCTGGCCCATGATTTTGCCTTCTTCGAACACTTGTTGGACAGATCCTTGGTTTTCTCTGGTTTGAATAACGTAGTAATGTGGTACCACACACTAACAGTCAATTAAACCTGGATTCGGTCAGTATTTTAGTCGGTAACACCGGTTACGTCTGGGTTAGGTCTGTGTTATGCCCTCATCTGGCTAATGATTTTACCTTCTTAGCATAGTTGTTGGCCAGATCCTGGGTTTTTTCGGGTATTAATCACGTAGTAATGGGGCACCACACAGTAACACACAATTAAACCTGGTTTCGATCAACATTTTAGAGGATAAAACCGGTTAGGTCTGGGTTAGGTCTGGGTTATGCCCACATCAGGCTCATGATTTTGCCTTCCTCGCATTCTTGTTCGCCAGATCCTTGGTTTTCTCTGGTTTGAATCACGTACTAATGTGGTACCACACTGAAACAGTCAATTAAACCTGGTTTCGGTCTGTATTTTAGTCGGTAACACGGGCTAGGTCTGGGCTAGGTCTGGGTTATGCCCGCATCTGGCTAATGATTTTACCTTCTTCGCATAGTTGTTGGCCAGATCCTGGGTTTTTTCGGGTATTAATCACGTAGTAATGTGGTACCACACAGTAACAGTCAATTAAACCTGGATTCGATCCACATTTTAGAGGATAATACCGGTTAGGTCTGAGTTAGGTCTGGGTTATGCCCGCATCTGGCTCATGATTTCGCCTTTTCCGCATTCTTGTTGACCAGATCCTGGGTTTTTTCGGGTATTAATCACGTAGTAGTGTGGTACCACACAGTAACAGTCAATTAAACCTGGATTCGGTCAGTATTTTAGTCGGTAACACCGGTTAGGTCTGGGTTAGGTCTGGGTTATGCCCGCATCTGGCTCATGATTTCGCCTTTTCCGCATTCGTGTTGACTAGATCCTGGGTTTTTTCGGTTTTGAATCACGCAGTAATGTGGGACCACACAGAAACAGTCCATTAAACTTGGTTTCGATCAATATTTTAGAGGATAACACTGGTTAGGTCTGGGTTAGGTCTGGGTTATGCCCGCATCAGGCTCATGATTTTGTCTTTTCCGCATTCTTGTTGGCCAGATCATGGGTTTTCTCTGGCTTGAATCACGCAGTAATGTGGTACCACACAGAAACAGTCCGTTAAACTTGGTTTCGAACAATATTTTAGAGGATAACACCGGTTAGGTCTGGGTTAGGTCTGGGTTATGCCCGCATCTGGCTCATGATTTTGCCTTCTTCGCATAGTTGATGGCCAGATCCTGGGTTTTCTCTGGCTTGAATCACGTAGTAATGTGGTACCACACTGAAACTGACAATAAGGCCTGGTTTCCCACAATATTTTAGAGGACAACACCGGTTAGGTCTGGGTTAGGTCTAGGTTATGCCCGCATCTGGCTCATGATTTTGCCTTCTTCGCATACTTCTTGGCCAGATCCTTGGTTTTCTCTGGTTTGAATCACGTAGTAATGTGGAGCCACACTGGAGCAGACAATTAAACTTGGTTTCGATCAATATTTTAGAGGATAACACTGGTTATGTCTGAGTTAGGTCTGGGTTATGCCCGCATCTGGCCCATGATTTTGCATTCTTCGCATACTTGTTGGTCAGATCCTGGGTATTTTCGGGTTTGTATCACGTAGTAATGTGGTACCACACAGTAACAGTCAATTAAACCTGGTTTCGATCCACATTTTAGAGGATAAAACCGGTTAGGTCTGGGTTAGGTCTGGGTTATGCCCACATCAGCCACATGATTTTGCATTCCTCGAATTCTTGTTGGCCAGATCCTTGGTTTTCTCTGGTTTGAATCACGTACTAATGTGGTACCACACTGAAACAGTCAATTAAACCTGGTTTCGGTCTGTATTTTAGTCGGTAACACGGGCTAGGTCTGGGTTAGGTCTGGGTTATGCCCGCATCTGGCTAATGATTTTACCTTCTTCGCATAGTTGTTGGCCAGATCCTTGGTTTTTTCGGGTTTGGATCCCGTACTAATGTGGTACCACACTGAAACAATCAATTAAACCTGGATTCGATCCACATTTTAGGGGATAACACCGGTTAGGTCTGGGTTAGGTCTGGGTTATGCCCGCATCTGGCTCATGATTTTGCCTGCTTCGCATAATTGTTGGCCAGATCCTTGGTTTTTTCGGGTATGGATCACGTACTAATGTGGTACCACACTGAAGCAGTCAATTAAACCTGGTTTCGATCCACATTTTAGGGGATGACATCGGTTAGGTCTGGGTTAGGTCTGGGTTGTGCCCGCATCTGGCTCATGATTTTGCATTCTTCGCATAGTTGTTGGCCAGATCCTGGGTTTTTTCGGGTTTGGATCACGTACTAATGTGGTACCACACTGAAGCAGTCAATTAAACCTGGTTTCGATCCACATTTTAGCGGATAACACCGGTTAGGCTTGGGTTAGGTCTGGGTTATGCCCGCATCTGGCTCATGATTTTGCATTCTTCGCATACTTGTTGGTCTGATCCTGGGAATTTTCGGGTTTGTATCACGTAGTAATGTGGTAACACACAGTAACAGTCAATTAAACCTGGATTCGGTCAGTATTTTAGTCGGTAACACCAGTTAGGTCTGGGTTAGGTCTGGGTTATGCCCGCATCTGGCTCATGATTTCGCCTTTTCCGCATTCTTGTTGACCAGATCCTGGGTTTTTTCGGGTTTGAATCACGCAGTAATGTGGTACCACACAGAAACAGTCCATTAAACTTGGTTTCGATCAATATTTTAGAGGATAACACTGGTTAGGTCTGGGTTAGGTCTGGGTTATGCCCGCATCTGGCCCATGATTTTGCCTTCTTCGAACACTTGTTGGACAGATCCTTGGTTTTCTCTGGTTTGAATAACGTAGTAATGTGGTACCACACACTAACATTCAATTAAACCTGGATTCGGTCAGTATTTTAGTCGGTAACACCGGTTAGGTCTGGGTTAGGTCTGGGTTATGCCCGCATCTGGCTAATGATTTTACCTTCTTAGCATAGTTGTTGGCCAGATCCTGGGTTTTTTCGGGTATTAATCACGTAGTAATGTGGCACCACACAGTAACAGACAATTAAACCTGGTTTCGATCCACATTTTAGAGGATAAAACCGGTTAGGTCTGGGTTAGGTCTGGGTTATGCCCACATCAGGCTCATGATTTTGCCTTCCTCGCATTCTTCTTCGCCAGATCCTTGGTTTTCTCTGGTTTGAATCACGTACTAATGTGGTACCACACTGAAACGGTCAATTAAACCTGGTTTCGGTCTGTATTTTAGTCGGTAACACGGGCTAGGTCTGGGTTAGATCTGGGTTATGCCCGCATCTGGCTAATGATTTTACCTTCTTCGCATAGTTGTTGGCCAGATCCTGGGTTTTTTCGGGTATTAATCACGTAGTAATGTGGTATCACACAGGAACAGTCAATTAAACCTGGTTTCGATCCACATTTTAGAGGATAAAACCGGTTAGGTCTGAGTTAGGTCTGGGTTATGCCCGCATCTGGCTCATGATTTTGCATTCTTCGCATAGTTGTTGGCCAGATCCTGGGTTTTTTCGGGTTTGAATCAGGTACTAATATGATACCACACTAAAGCAGTCAATTAAACCTGGTTTCGATCCACATTTTAGGGGATAACACCGGTTAGGTCTGGGTTAGGTCTGGGTTATGCCCGCATCTGGCTCATGATTTTGCATTCGTCGCATACTTGTTGGTCAGATCCTGGGAATTTTCGGGTTTGTATCACGTAGTAATGTGGTAACACACAGTAACAGTCAATTAAACTTGGTTTCGATCAATATTCTAGAGGATAACACTGGTTAGGGCTGGGTTAGGTCTGGGTTATGCCCGCATCAGCCACATGATTTTGCATTCCTCGAATTCTTGTTGGCCAGATCCTTGGTTTTCTCTGGTTTGAATCACGTACTAATGTGGTACCACACTGAAACAGTCAATTAAACCTGGTTTCGGTCTGTATTTTAGTCGGTAACACGGGCTAGGTCTGGGTTAGGTCTGGGTTATGCCCGCATCTGGCTAATGATTTTACCTTCTTCGCATAGTTGTTGGCCAGATCCTTGGTTTTTTCGGGTTTGGATCCCGTACTAATGTGGTACCACACTGAAACAATCAATTAAACCTGGATTCGATCCACATTTTAGGGGATAACACCGGTTAGGTCTGGGTTAGGTCTGGGTTATGCCCGCATCTGGCTCATGATTTTGCCTGCTTCGCATTCTTGTTGGCCAGGTCCTTGGATTTCTCTGGTTTGAATCACGTACTAATGTGGTACCACACTGAAACAGTCAATTAAACCTGGTTTCGATCAATATTTTAGAGGATGAAACCGATTAGGTCTGGGTCAGGTCTGGGTTATGCCCGCATCTGGCTCATGATTTTGCCTTCTTCGCATACTTGTTGGTCAGATCCTGGGTTTTTTCGGGTTTGAATCACGTAGTAATTACGGTACCACACTGAAAGAGTCCATTAAACTTGGGGTCGAGCAATATTTTAGAGGATAAGACAGGTTAGGTGTGGGTTAGGTCTGGGTTATGCCCGCATCTGGCTCATGAGTGTGCCTTCTTCGCATACTTGTTGCTCAGATCCTGGGAATTTCCGGGTTTGAATCACGTAGTAATGTGGTACCACACAGTAACAGTCAATTACACCTGGCTCCGGTCAGTATTTTAGTCGGGAACACCGGTTAGGTCTGGGTTAGGTCAGGGTTATGCCCGCATCAGGCTCATGATTTTGCCTTCTTCGCATACTTGTTGGCCAGATCATGGGTTTTTTTCGGGTTTGAATCACGTAGTAATGTTGTACCACACTGAAACAGTCGATTAAACTTGGTTTCGATCAATATTTTAGAGGATAACACCGGTTAGGTCTGGGTTAGGTCTGGGTTATGCCCGCATCTGGCTCATGATTTTGCCTCCTTCGCATACTTGTTGGCCAGATCCTTGGTTTTTTCGGGTTTGGATCACGTACTAATGTGGTACCACACTGAAGCAATCAATTAAACCTGGTTTCGATCCACATTTTAGGGGATTACACCGGTTAGGTCTGGGTTAGGTCTGGGTTATGCCCGCATCTGGCTCATGATTTTGCATTCTTCGCATAGTTGTTGGCCAGATCCTGGTTTTTTAGGGTTTGGATCACGTACTAATGTGGTACCACACTGAAGCAGTCAATTAAACCTGGTTTCGATCCACATTTTAGGGGATAACACCGGTTAGGTCTGGGTTAGGTCTGGGTTATGCCCGCATCTGGCTCATGATTTTGCATTCTTTGCATACTTGTTGGTCAGATCCTGGGAATTTTCGGGTTTGTATCACGTAGTAATGTGGTAACACACAGTAACAGTCAATTAAATCTGGATTCGGTCAGTATTTTAGTCGGTAACACCAGTTAGGTCTGGGTTAGGTCTGGGTTATGCCCGCATCTGGCTCATGATTTCGCCTTTTCCGCATTCTTGTTGACCAGATCCTGGGTTTTTTCGGGTTTGAATCACGCAGTAATGTGGTACCACACAGAAACAGTCCATTAAACTTGGTTTCGATCAATATTTTAGAGGATAACACTGGTTAGGTCTGGGTTAGGTCTGGGTTATGCCCGCATCTGGCCCATGGTTTTGCCTTCTTCGAACACTTGTTGGACAGATCCTTGGTTTTCTCTGGTTTGAATAACGTAGTAATGTGGTACCACACACTAACATTCAATTAAACCTGGATTCGGTCAGTATTTTAGTCGGTAACACCGGTTAGGTCTGGGTTAGGTCTGGGTTATGCCCGCATCTGGCTAATGATTTTACCTCCTTCACATAGTTGTTGGCCAGATCCTGGGTTTTTTCGGGTATTAATCACGTAGTAATGTGGTACGACATACTAACAGACAATTAAACCTGGTTTCGATCCACATTTTAGAGGATAAAACCGGTTAGGTCTGGGTTAGGTCTGGGTTATGCCCACATCAGCCTCATGATTTTGCCTTCCTCGCATTCTTGTTGGCCAGATCCTTGGTTTTCTCTGGTTTGAATCACGTACTAATGTGGTACCACACTGAAACAGTCAATTAAACCTGGTTTCGGTCTGTATTTTAGTCGGTAACACGGGCTAGGTCTGGGTTAGGTCTGGGTTATGCCCGCATCTGGCTAATGATTTTACCTTCTTCGCATAGTTGTTGGCCAGATCCTTGGTTTTTTAGGGTTTGGATCACGTACTAATGTGATACCACACTGAAACAATCAATTAAACCTGGTTTCGATCCACATTTTAGAGGATAAAACCGGTTAGGTCTGAGTTAGGTCTGGGTTATGCCCGCATCTGCCTCATGATTTTGCATTCTTCGCATACTTGTTGGTCAGATCCTGGGTATTTTCGGGTTTGTATCACGTAGTAATGTGGTACCACACTGTAACAGTCAATTAAACCTGGATTCGATCCACATTTTAGGGGATAACACCGGTTAGGTCTGGGTTAGGTCTGGTTTATGCCCGCATCTGGCTCATGATTTTGCCTCCTTCGAACACTTGTTGGACAGATCCTTGGTTTTCTCTGGTTTGAATAACGTAGTAATGTGGTACCATACAGTAACAGTCAATTAAACCTGGTTTCGATCCACATTTTAGGGGATAACACCGGTTAGGTCTGGGTTAGGTCTGGGTTATGCCCGCATCTGGCTCATGATTTTGCATTCTTCGCATAGTTGTTGGCCAGATCCTGGTTTTTTTCGGGTTTGGATCACGTACTAATGTGGTACCACACTGAAGCAGTCAATTAATCCTGGTTTCGATCCACATTTTAGGGGATAACACCGGTTAGGTCTGGGTTAGGTCTGGGTTATGCCCGCATCGGGCTCATGATTTTGCATTCTTTGCATACTTGTTGGTCAGATCCTGGGAATTTTCGGGTTTGTATCACGTAGTAATGTGGTAACACACAGTAACAGTCATTTAAATCTGGATTCGGTCAGTATTTTAGTCGGTAACACCAGTTAGGTCTGGGTTAGGTCTGGGTTATGCCCGCATCTGGCTCATGATTTTGCCTTTTCCGCATTCTTGTTGACCAGATCCTGGGTTTTTTCGGGTTTGAATCACGCAGTAATGTGGTACCACACAGAAACAGTCCATTAAACTTGGTTTCGATCAATATTTTAGAGGATAACACTGGTTAGGTCTGGGTTATGCCCGCATCTGGCCCATGATTTTGCCATCTTCGAACACTTGTTGGACAGATCCTTGGTTTTCTCTGGTTTGAATAACGTAGTAATGTGGTACCACACACTAACATTCAATTAAACCTGGATTCGGTCAGTATTTTAGTCGGTAACACCGGTTAGGTCTGGGTTAGGTCTGGGTTATGCCCGCATCTGGCTAATGATTTTACCTCCTTCACATAGTTGTTGGCCAGATCCTGGGTTTTTTCGGGTATTAATCACGTAGTAATGTGATACGACACACTAACAGACAATTAAACCTGGTTTCGATCCACATTTTAGAGGATAAAACCGGTTAGGTCTGGGTTAGGTCTGGGTTATGCACACATCAGCCTCATGATTTTGCATCCTCGCATTCTTGTTGGCCAGATCCTTGGTTTTCTCTGGTTTGAATCACGTACTAATGTGGTACCACACTGAAACAGTCAATTAAACCTGGTTTCGGTCTGTATTTTAGTCGGTAACACGGGCTAGGTCTGGGTTAGGTCTGGGTTATGCCCGCATCTGGCTAATGATTTTACCTTCTTCGCATAGTTGTTGGCCAGGTCCTGGGTTTTTTCGGGTATTAATCACGTAGTAATGTGGTACCACACAGTAACAGTCAATTAAACCTGGTTTCGATCCACATTTTAGAGGATAAAAACGGATAGGTCTGAGTTAGGTCTGGGTTATGCCCGCATCTGGCTCATGATTTTGCCTTCTTCGTAAAGTTGTCGGCCAGGTCCTTGGAATTTTCGGGTTTGTATCACGTAGTAATGTGGTACCACACAGTAACAGTCAATTAAACCTGGTTTCGATACACATTTCAGAGGATAAAACCGGTTAGGTCTGGGTTAGGTCTGGGTTATGCCCACATCAGGCTCATGATTTTGCCTTCTTCGCAAACTTGTTGGCCAGATCATTGGTTTTTTCGGGTTTGGATCCCGTACTAATGTGGTACCACACTGAAACAATCAATTAAACCTGGATTCGATCCACATTTTAGGGGATAACACCGGTTAGGTCTGGGTTAGGTCTGGGTTATGCCCGCATCTGGCTCATGATTTTGCATTCTTCGCATACTTGTTGGTCAGATCCTGGGAATTTTCGGGTTTGTATCACGTAGTAATGTGGTAACACACAGTAACAGTCAATTAAACCTAGATTCGGTCAGTATTTTAGTCGGTAACACCAGTTAGGTCTGGGTTAGGTCTGGGTTATGCCCACATCTGGCTCATGATTTCGCCTTTTCCGCATTCTTGTTGACCAGATCCTGGGTTTTTTCGGGTTTGAATCACGCAGTAATGTGGTACCACACAGAAACAGTCCATTAACCTTGGTTTCGATCAATATTTTAGAGGATAACACAGGTTAGGTCTGGGTTAGGTCTGGATTATGCCCGCATCTGGCCCATGATTTTGCCTTCTTCGAACACTTGTTGGACAGATCCTTGGTTTTCTCTGGTTTGAATAACGTAGTAATCTGGTACCACACACTAACATTCAATTAAACCTGGATTCGGTCAGTATTTTAGTCGGTAACACCGGTTAGGTCTGGGTTAGGTCTGGGTTATGCCCGGATCTGGCTCATGATTTCGCCTTTTCCGCATTCTTGTTGACCTGATCCTGGGTTTTTTCGGTTTTGAATCACGCAATAATGTGGTACCACACAGAAACAGTCCATTAAACTTGGTTTCGATCAATATTTTAGAGGATAACACTGGTTAGGTCTGGGTTAGGTCTGGGTCATGCCCGCATGTGGCCCATGATTTTGCCTTCTTCGAACACTTGTTGGTCAGATCCTTGGTTTTCTCTGGTTTGAATAACGTAGTAATCTGGTACCACACACTAACAGTCAACTAAACGTGGATTCGGTCCGTATTTTAGTCGGTGACACCGGTTAGGTCTGGGTTTGGTCTGTGTTATGCCCTCATCTGGCTAGTGATTTTACCTTCTTCGCATAGTTGTTGGCCAGATCCTGGGTTGTTTCGGGTATTAATCAGGTAGTAATGTGGTACCACACAGTAACAGTCAATTAAACCTGGTTTCGATACACATTTCAGAGGATAAAACCGGTTAGGTCCGGGTTAGGTCTGGGTTATGCCCACATCAGGCTCATGATTTTGCCTTCTTCTCATACTTGTTGGCCAGATCCTTGGTTTTTTCGGGTTTGGATCCCGTACTAATGTGGTACCACACTGAAACAATCAATTAAACCTGGTTTCGATCCACATTTTAGAGGATAATACCGGTTAGGTCTGAGTTAGGTCTGGGTTATGCCCGCATCTGGCTCATGATTTTGCATTCTTCGCATACTTGTTGGTCAGATCCTGGGAATTTTCGGGTTTGAATCACGTACTAATATGATACCACACTGAAGCAGTCAATTAAACCTGGTTTCGACCCACATTTTAGGGGATAACACCGATTAGGTCTGGGTTAGGTCTGGGTTATGCCCGCATCTGGCTCATGATTTTGCCTTCCTCGCATTCTTGTTCGCCAGATCCTTGGTTTTCTCTGGTTTGAATCACGTACTAATGTGGTACCACACTGAAACAGTCAATTAAACCTGGTTTCGGTCTGTATTTTAGTCGGTAACACGGGCTAGGTCTGGGTTAGGTCTGGGTTATGCCCGCATCTGGCTAATGATTTTACCTTCGTCGCATAGTTGTTGGCCAGATCCTGGGTTTTTTCGGGTATTAATCACGTAGTAATGTGGTACCACACAGTAACAGTCAATTAAACCTGGATTCGGTCAGTATTTTAGTCGGTAACACCGGTTAGGTCTGGGTTAGGTCTGTGTTATGCCCTCATCTGGCTAATGATTTTACCTTCTTAGCATAGTTGTTGGCCAGATCCTGGGTTTTTTCGGGTATTAATCACGTAGTAATGGGGCACCACACAGTAACAGACAATTAAACCTGGTTTCGATCCACATTTTAGAGGATAAAACCGGTTAGGTCTGGGTTAGGTCTGGGTTATGCCCACATCAGGCTCATGATTTTGCCTTCCTCGCATTCTTGTTCGCCAGATCCTTGGTTTTCTCTGGTTTGAATCACGTACTAATGTGGTACCACACTGAAACAGTCAATTAAACCTGGTTTCGGTCTGTATTTTAGTCGGTAACACGGGCTAGGTCTGGGTTAGGTCTGGGTTATGCCCGCATCTGGCTAATGATTTTACCTTCGTCGCATAGTTGTTGGCCAGATCCTGGGTTTTTTCGGGTATTAATCACGTAGTAATGTGGTACCACACAGTAACAGTCAATTAAACCTGGATTCGATCCACATTTTAGAGGATAATACCGGTTAGGTCTGAGTTAGGTCTGGGTTATGCCCGCATCTGGCTCATGATTTTGCATACTTCGCATACTTGTTGGTCAGATCCTGGGAATTTTCGGGTTTGTATCACGTAGTAATGTGGTACCACACAGTAACAGTCAATTAAACCTGGATTCGGTCAGTATTTTAGTCGGTAACACCGGTTAGGTCTGTGTTAGGTCTGGTTTATGCCCGCATCTGGCTCATGATTTTGCATCCTTCGCATAGTTGTTGGCCAGATCCTGGGTTTTTTAGGGTTTGAATCACGTACTAATATGATACCACACTGAAGCAGTCAATTAAACTTGGTTTCGATCCACATTTTAGGGGATAACACTGGTTAGGTCAGGGTTAGGTCTGGGTTATGCCCGCATCTGGCTCATGATTTTGCATTCGTCGCATACTTGTTGGTCAGATCCTGGGTTTTTTTGGTTTTGAATCACACAGTAATGTGGTACCACACAGAAACAGTCCATTAAACTTGGTTTCGATCAATATTTTAGAGGATAACACTGGTTAGGTCTGGGTTAGGTCTGGGTTATGCCCGCATCTGACCCATGATTTTGCCTTCTTCGAACACTTGTTGGACAGATCCTTGGTTTTCTCTGGTTTGAATAACGTAGTAATGTGGTACCATACAGTAACAGTCAATTAAACCTGGTTTCGATCCACATTTTAGAGGATAAAACCGGTTAGGTCTGAGTTAGGTCTGGGTTATGTCCGCATCTGGCTCATGATTTTGCATTCTTCGCATACTTGTTGGTCAGATCCTGGGAATTTTCGGGTTTTGTATCACGTAGTAATGTGGTAACACACAGTAACAGTCAATTAAACTTGGTTTCGATCAATATTTTAGAGGATAACACTGGATAGGTCTGGGTTAGGTCTGGGTTATGCCCGCATCTGACCCATGATTTTGCCTTCTTCGAACACTTGTTGGACAGATCCTTGGTTTTCTCTGGTTTGAATAACGTAGTAATGTGGTACCACACACTAACAGTCAATTAAACCTGGATTCGGTCAGTATTTTAGTCGGTAACACCGGTTAGGTCTGGGTTAGGTCTGGGTTATGCCCGCATCTGGCTAATGATTTTACCTTCTTCGCATAGCTGTTGGCCAGATCCTGGGTTTTTTCGGGTATTAATCACGTAGTAATGTGGTACCACACAGTAACAGTCAATTAAACCTGGTTTCGATCCACATTTTAGAGGATAAAACCGGTTAGGTCTGGGTTAGGTCTGGGTTATGCCCGCAACTGGCTCATGATTTTGCATTCTTGGAATACTTGTTGGTCAGATCCTGGGTTTTTTCTGGTTTGAATCACGTAGTAATTATGGTACCACACTGGAACAGTCCATTAAACTTGGTTTCGATCAATATTTTAGAGGATAACACCGGTTAGGTCTGGGTTAGGTCTGGGTTATAACCGCATCTGGCTCATGATTTTGCCTTTTCCGCATTCTTGTTGGCCAGATCCTGGGTTTTTTCGGGTTTGAATCACGCAGTAATGTGGTATCACACAGAAACAGTCCGTTACACTTGGATTCGATCAATATTTTAGAGTATAACACCGGTTAGGTCTGGGTTAGGTCTGGGTTATGCCCGCATCTGGCTCATGATTTTGACTTCTTCGCATAGTTGTTGGCCAGATCCTGGGAATTTTCGGGTTTGTATCACGTAGTAATGTGGTACCACACAGTAACAGTCAATTAAACCTGGATTCGGTCAGTATTTTAGTCGGCAACATCGGTTAGGTCTGGGTTCGGTCTGGGTTATGCCCGCATCTGGCTCATGATTTCGCCTTTTCCGCATTCTTGTTGGCCAGATCCCGGGTTTTTTCGGGTTTGAATCACGCAGTAATGTGGTACCACACAGAAACAGTCAATTAATCCTGGTTTCGATCCACATTTTAGAGGATAAAACCGGTTAGGTCTGGGTAAGGTCTGGGTTATGCCCGCATCTGGCTCACGATTTCGCCTTTTCCGCATTCTAGTTGGCCATATCCCGGGTTTTTTCGGGTTTGAATCACGCAGTAATGTGATACCACACAGAAACAGTCAATTAATCCTGGTTTCGATCAATATTTTAGAGGATAAAACCGGTTAGGTATGGGTTAGGTCTGGGTTATGCCCGCATCTGGCTCATGATTTTGCCTTCTTCGCATACTTGTTGGCCAGATCCTGGGTTTTTTTAGGGTTTGAATCACGTAGTAATGTGGTACCACAACGAAACAGACAATTAAACCTGGTTTCGATCCACATTTTAAAGTATAACACTGGTTAGGTCTGGGTTAGGTCTGGGTTATGCCCGCATCTGGCTCATGATTTTGCCTTCTTCGCATAGTTGTTGGCCAGATCCTGGGAATTTTCGTGTTTGTATCTCGTAGTAATGTGGTACCACACAGTAACAGTCAATTAAACCTGGATTCGGTCAGTATTTTAGTCGGTAACACCGGTTCGGTCTGGGTTAGGTCTGGGTTATGCCTGCATCAGGCTCATGATTTTGCCTTCTTCGCATACTTGTTGGCCAGATCCTGGGTTTTTTAGGGTTTGAATCACGTAGTAATGTGGTACCACGTTGAAACAGTCAATTAAACCTGGTTTCGATCAATATTTTAGAGGATAAAACCGGTTAGGTCTGGGTTAGGTCTGGGTTATGCCCGCATCTGGCTCATGATTTTGCCTTTTCCGCATTCTTGTTGGCCAGATCCTGGATTTTTTCGGGTTTGAATCACGCAGTAATGTGGTACCACACAGAAACAGTCCGTTAAACTTGGTTTCGATCAATATTTTAGAGGATAACACCGGTTAGGCCTGGGTTAGGTCTGGGTTATGCCCGCATCTGGCTCATGATTTTGCGTTCTTCGCATACTTGTTGGCCAGATCCTGGGAATTTTCGGGTTTGTATCACGTAGTAATGTGGTACCACACAGTAACAGTCAATTAAACCTGGATTCGGTCAGTATTTTAGTCGGTAACACCGGTTAGGTCTGGGTTAGGTCTGGGTTATGACCGCATCTGGCTCATGATTTTGCCTTTTCCGCATTCTTGTTGGCCAGATCCTGGGAATTTTCGGGTTTGTATCACGTAGTAATGTGGTAACACACAGTAACAGTCAATTAAACCTGGATTCGGTCAGTATTTTAGTCGGTAACACCGGTTAGGTCTGGGTTAGGTCTGGGTTATCCCCGCATCTGGCTCATGATTTTGCCTTTCCCGCATTCTTGTTGACCAGATCCTGGGTTTTTTCGGGTTTGAATCACGCAGTCATGTGGTACTACACAGAAGCAGTCCATTAAACTTGGTTTCGATCAATATTTTAGAGGATAAAACCGGTTAGGTCTGGGTTAGGTCTGGGTTATGCCCGCATCTGGCTCATGATTTTGCCTTTTCCGCATTCTTATTGGCCAGATCCTGGGTTTTTTCGGGGTTGAATCACGTAGTAATGTGGTACCACACAGTAACAGTCAATTATACCTGGATTCGGTCAGTATTTTAGTCGGTAACACCGGTTAGGTCTGGGTTAGGTCTGGGTTATGACCGCATCTGGCTCATGATTTTGCCTTTTCCGCATTCTTGTTGGCCAGATCCTGGATTTTTTCGGGTTTGAATCACGCAGTAATGTGGTACCACACAGAAACAGTCCGTTAAACTTGGATTCGATCAATATTTTAGAGTATAACACCGGTTAGGTCTCGGTTAGGTCTGGGTTATGCCCACATCTGGCTCATGATTTTGCCTTCTTCGCATAGTTGTTGGCCAGATCCTGGGAATTTTCGGGTTTGTATCACGTAGTAATGTGGTACCACACAGTAACAGTCAATTAAACCTGGATTCGGTCAGTATTTTAGTCGGTAACACCGGTTAGGTCTGGGTTAGGTCTGGGTTATCCCCGCATCTGGCTCATGATTTTGCCTTCTTCGCATACTTGTTGGCCAGATCCTGGGTTTTTTTAGGGTTTGAATCACGTAGTAATGTGGTACCACAATGAAACAGACAATTAAACCTGGTTTCGATCCACATTTAAAAGGATAACACTGGTTAGGTCTGGGTTAAGTCTGGGTTATGCCCGCATCTGGCTCATGATTTTCCCTTCTTCGCATAGTTGTTGGCCAGATCCTGGGAATTTTCGTGTTTGTATCTCGTAGTAATGTGGTACCACACAGTAACAGTCAATTAAACCTGGATTCGGTCAGTATTTTAGTCGGTAACACCAGTTAGGTCTGGGTTAGGTCTGGGTTATGCCCGCATCTGGCTCATGATTTTGCCTCCTTCGCATACTTGTTGGCCAGATCCTGGGTTTTTTTCGGGTTTGAATCACGTAGTAATGTTGTACCACACTGAAATAGTCGATTAAACTTGGTTTCGATCAATATTTTAGAGGATAACACCGGTTAGGTCTGGGTTAGGTCTGGGTTATGCCCGCATCTGGCTCATGATTTTGCGTTCTTCGCATACTTGTTGGCCAGATCCTGGGAATTTTCGGGTTTGTATCACGTAGTAATGTGGTACCACACAGTAACAGTCAATTAAACCTGGATTCGGTCAGTATTTTAGTCGGTAACACCGGTTAGGTCTGGGTTAGGTCTGGGTTATGACCGCATCTGGCTCATGATTTTGCCTTTTCCGCATTCTTGTTGGCCAGATCCTGGATTTTTTCGGGTTTGAATCACGCAGTAATGTGGTACCACACAGAAACAGTCCGTTAAACTTGGTTTCGATCAATATTTTAGAGGATAACACCGGTTAGGCCTGGGTTAGGTCTGGGTTATGCCCGCATCTGGCTCATGATTTTGCGTTCTTCGCATACTTGTTGGCCAGATCCTGGGAATTTTCGGGTTTGTATCACGTAGTAATGTGGTACCACACAGTAACAGTCAATTAAACCTGGATTCGGTCAGTATTTTAGTCGGTAACACCGGTTAGGTCTTGGTTAGGTCTGGGTTATGACCGCATCTGGCTCATGATTTTGCCTTTTCCGCATTCTTGTTGGCCAGATCCTGGGAATTTTCGGGTTTGTATCACGTAGTAATGTGGTAACACACAGTAACAGGCAATTAAACCTGGATTCGGTCAGTATTTTAGTCGGTAACACCGGTTAGGTCTGGGTTAGGTCTGGGTTATCCCCGCATCTGGCTCATGATTTTGCCTTTCCCGCATTCTTGTTGACCAGATCCTGGGTTTTTTCGGGTTTGAATCACGCAGTCATGTGGTACTACACAGAAGCAGTCCATTAAACTTGGTTTCGATCAATATTTTAGAGGATAAAACCGGTTAGGTCTGGGTTAGGTCTGGGTTATGCCCGCATCTGGCTCATGATTTTGCCTTTTCCGCATTCTTGTTGGCCAGATCCTGGATTTTTTCGGGTTTGAATCACGCAGTAATGTGGTACCACACAGAAACAGTCCGTTAAACTTGGATTCGATCAATATTTTAGAGTATAACACCGGTTAGGTCTCGGTTAGGTCTGGGTTATGCCCACATCTGGCTCATGATTTTGCCTTCTTCGCATACTTGTTGGCCAGATCCTGGGTTTTTTTAGGGTTTGAATCACGTAGTAATGTGGTACCACAATGAAACAGACAATTAAACCTGGTTTCGATCCACATTTAAAAGGATAACACTGGTTAGGTCTGGGTTAGGTCTGGGTTATGCCCGCATCTGGCTCATGATTTTCCCTTCTTCGCATAGTTGTTGGCCAGATCCTGGGAATTTTCGTGTTTGTATCTCGTAGTAATGTGGTACCACACAGTAACAGTCAATTAAACCTGGATTCGGTCAGTATTTTAGTCGGTAACACCAGTTAGGTCTGTGTTAGGTCTGGGTTATGCCCGCATCTGGCTCATGATTTCGCCTTTTCCGCATTCTTATTGGCCAGATCCCGGGTTTTTTCGGGTTTGAATCACGCAGTAATGTGGTACCACACAGAAACAGTCAATTAATCCTGGTTTCGATCCACATTTTAGAGGATAAAACCGGTTAGGTCTGGGTAAGGTCTGGGTTATGCCCGCATCTGGCTCACGATTTCGCCTTTTCCGCATTCTAGTTGGCCATATCCCGGGTTTTTTCGGGTTTGAATCACGCAGTAATGTGATACCACACAGAAACAGTCAATTAATCCTGGTTTCGATCAATATTTTAGAGGATAAAACCGGTTAGGTCTGGGTTAGGTCTGGGTTATGCCCGCATCTGGCTCATGATTCTGCCTTCTTCGCATAGTTGTTGGCCAGATCCTGGGAATTTTCGTGTTTGTATCTCGTAGTAATGTGGTACCACACAGTAACAGTCAATTACACCTGGATTCAGTCAGTATTTTAGTCGGTAACACCGGTTCGGTCTGGGTTAGGTCTGGGTTATGCCTGCATCAGGCTTATGATTTTGCCTTCTTCGCATACTTGTTGGCCAGATCCTGGGTTTTTTAGGGTTTGAATCACGTAGTAATGTGGTACCACACAGTAACAGTCAATTAAACCTGGATTCGGTCAGTATTTTAGTCGGTAACACCAGTTAGGTCTGTGTTAGGTCTGGGTTATGCCCGCATCTGGCTCATGATTTCGCCTTTTCCGCATTCTTGTTGGCCAGATCCCGGGTTTTTTCGGGTTTGAATCACGCAGTAATGTGGTACCACACAGTAACAGTCAATTAAACCTGGATTCGGTCAGTATTTTAGTCGGTAACACCGGTTCGGTCTGGGTTAGGTCTGGGTTATGCCTGCATCAGGCTCATGATTTTGCCTTCTTCGCCTACTTGTTGGCCAGATCCTGGGTTTTTTAGGGTTTGAATCACGTAGTAATGTGGTACCACGTTGAAACAGTCAATTAAACCTGGTTTCGATCAATATTTTAGAGGATAAAACCGGTTAGGTCTGGGTTAGGTCTGGGTTATGCCCGCATCTGGCTCATGATTTTGCCTCCTTCGCATACTTGTTGGCCAGATCCTGGGTTTTTTTCGGGTTTGAATCACGTAGTAATGTTGTACCACACTGAAATAGTCGATTAAACTTGGTTTCGATCAATATTTTAGAGGATAACACCGGTTAGGTCTGGGTTAGGTCTGGGTTATGCCCGCATCTGGCTCATGATTTTGCGTTCTTCGCATACTTGTTGGCCAGATCTAGGGAATTTTCGGGTTTGTATCACGTAGTAATGTGGTACCACACAGTAACAGTCAATTAAACCTGGATTCGGTCAGTATTTTAGTCGGTAACACCGGTTAGGTCTGGGTTAGGTCTGGGTTATGACCGCATCTGGCTCATGATTTTGCCTTTTCCGCATTCTTGTTGGCCAGATCCTGGATTTTTTCGGGTTTGAATCACGCAGTAATGTGGTACCACACAGAAACAGTCCGTTAAACTTGGTTTCGATCAATATTTTAGAGGATAACACCGGTTAGGCCTGGGTTAGGTCTGGGTTATGCCCGCATCTGGCTCATGATTTTGCGTTCTTCGCATACTTGTTGGCCAGATCCTGGGAATTTTCGGATTTGTATCACGTAGTAATGTGGTACCACACAGTAACAGTCAATTAAACCTGGATTCGGTCAGTATTTTAGTCGGTAACACCGGTTAGGTCTGGGTTAGGTCTGGGTTATGACCGCATCTGGCTCATGATTTTGCCTTTTCCGCATTCTTGTTGGCCAGATCCTGGGAATTTTCGGGTTTGTATCACGTAGTAATGTGGTAACACACAGTAACAGTCAATTAAACCTGGATTCGGTCAGTATTTTAGTCGGTAACACCGGTTAGGTCTGGGTTAGGTCTGGGTTATCCCCGCATCTGGCTCATGATTTTGCCTTTCCCGCATTCTTGTTGACCAGATCCTGGGTTTTTTCGGGTTTGAATCACGCAGTCATGTGGTACTACACAGAAGCAGTCCATTAAACTTGGTTTCGATCAATATTTTAGAGGATAACACCGGTTAGGCCTGGGTTAGGTCTGGGTTATGCCCGCATCTGGCTCATGATTTTGCGTTCTTCGCATACTTGTTGGCCAGATCCTGGGAATTTTCGGGTTTGTATCACGTAGTAATGTGGTACCACACAGTAACAGTCAATTAAACCTGGATTCGGTCAGTATTTTAGTCGGTAACACCGGTTAGGTCTGGGTTAGGTCTGGGTTATGACCGCATCTGGCTCATGATTTTGCCTTTTCCGCATTCTTGTTGGCCAGATCCTGGGAATTTTCGGGTTTGTATCACGTAGTAATGAGGTAACACACAGTAACAGGCAATTAAACCTGGATTCGGTCAGTATTTTAGTCGGTAACACCGGTTAGGTCTGGGTTAGGTCTGGGTTATCCCCGCATCTGGCTCATGATTTTGCCTTTCCCGCATTCTTGTTGACCAGATCCTGGGTTTTTTCGGGTTTGAATCACGCAGTCATGTGGTACTACACAGAAGCAGTCCATTAAACTTGGTTTCGATCAATATTTTAGAGGATAAAACCGGTTAGGTCTGGGTTAGGTCTGGGTTATGCCCGCATCTGGCTCATGATTTTGCCTTTTCCGCATTCTTATTGGCCAGATCCTGGGTTTTTTCGGGGTTGAATCACGTAGTAATGTGGTACCACACAGTAACAGTCAATTATACCTGGATTCGGTCAGTATTTTAGTCGGTAACACCGGTTAGGTCTGGGTTAGGTCTGGGTTATGACCGCATCTGGCTCATGATTTTACCTTTTCCGCATTCTTGTTGGCCAGATCCTGGATTTTTTCGGGTTTGAATCACGCAGTAATGTGGTACCACACAGAAACAGTCCGTTAAACTTGGATTCGATCAATATTTTAGAGTATAACACCGGTTAGGTCTCGGTTAGGTCTGGGTTATGCCCACATCTGGCTCATGATTTTGCCTTCTTCGCATAGTTGTTGGCCAGATCCTGGGAATTTTCGGGTTTGTATCACGTAGTAATGTGGTACCACACAGTAACAGTCAATTAAACCTGGATTCGGTCAGTATTTTAGTCGGTAACACCGGTTAGGTCTGGGTTAGGTCTGGGTTATGCCCGCATCTGGCTCATGATTTTGCCTTCTTCGCATACTTGTTGGCCAGATCCTGGGTTTTTTTAGGGTTTGAATCACGTAGTAATGTGGTACCACAATGAAACAGACAATTAAACCTGGTTTCGATCCACATTTAAAAGGATAACACTGGTTAGGTCTGGGTTAGGTCTGGGTTATGCCCGCATCTGGCTCATGATTTTCCCTTCTTCGCATAGTTGTTGGCCAGATCCTGGGAATTTTCGTGTTTGTATCTCGTAGTAATGTGGTACCACACAGTAACAGTCAATTAAACCTGGATTCGGTCAGTATTTTAGTCGGTAACACCAGTTAGGTCTGTGTTAGGTCTGGGTTATGCCCGCATCTGGCTCATGATTTCGCCTTTTCCGCATTCTTGTTGGCCAGATCCCGGGTTTTTTCGGGTTTGAATCACGCAGTAATGTGGTACCACACAGAAACAGTCAATTAATCCTGGTTTCGATCCACATTTTAGAGGATAAAACCGGTTAGGTCTGGGTAAGGTCTGGGTTATGCCCGCATCTGGCTCACGATTTCGCCTTTTCCGCATTCTAGTTGGCCATATCCCGGGTTTTTTCGGGTTTGAATCACGCAGTAATGTGATACCACACAGAAACAGTCAATTAATCCTGGTTTCGATCAATATTTTAGAGGATAAAACCGGTTAGGTATGGGTTAGGTCTGGGTTATGCCCGCATCTGGCTCATGATTCTGCCTTCTTCGCATAGTTGTTGGCCAGATCCTGGGAATTTTCGTGTTTGTATCTCGTAGTAATGTGGTACCACACAGTAACAGTCAATTACACCTGGATTCAGTCAGTATTTTAGTCGGTAACAACGGTTCGGTCTGGGTTAGGTCTGGGTTATGCCTGCATCAGGCTTATGATTTTGCCTTCTTCGCATACTTGTTGGCCAGATCCTGGGTTTTTTAGGGTTTGAATCACGTAGTAATGTGGTACCACACAGTAACAGTCAATTAAACCTGGATTCGGTCAGTATTTTAGTCGGTAACACCAGTTAGGTCTGTGTTAGGTCTGGGTTATGCCCGCATCTGGCTCATGATTTCGCCTTTTCCGCATTCTTGTTGGCCAGATCCCGGGTTTTTTCGGGTTTGAATCACGCAGTAATGTGGTACCACACAGTAACAGTCAATTAAACCTGGATTCGGTCAGTATTTTAGTCGGTAACACCGGTTCGGTCTGGGTTAGGTCTGGGTTATGCCTGCATCAGGCTCATGATTTTGCCTTCTTCGCCTACTTGTTGGCCAGATCCTGGGTTTTTTAGGGTTTGAATCACGTAGTAATGTGGTACCACGTTGAAACAGTCAATTAAACCTGGTTTCGATCAATATTTTAGAGGATAAAACCGGTTAGGTCTGGGTTAGGTCTGGGTTATGCCCGCATCTGGCTCATGATTTTGCCTCCTTCGCATACTTGTTGGCCAGATCCTGGGTTTTTTTCGGGTTTGAATCACGTAGTAATGTTGTACCACACTGAAATAGTCGATTAAACTTGGTTTCGATCAATATTTTAGAGGATAACACCGGTTAGGTCTGGGTTAGGTCTGGGTTATGCCCGCATCTGGCTCATGATTTTGCGTTCTTCGCATACTTGTTGGCCAGATCTAGGGAATTTTCGGGTTTGTATCACGTAGTAATGTGGTACCACACAGTAACAGTCAATTAAACCTGGATTCGGTCAGTATTTTAGTCGGTAACACCGGTTAGGTCTGGGTTAGGTCTGGGTTATGACCGCATCTGGCTCATGATTTTGCCTTTTCCGCATTCTTGTTGGCCAGATCCTGGATTTTTTCGGGTTTGAATCACGCAGTAATGTGGTACCACACAGAAACAGTCCGTTAAACTTGGTTTCGATCAATATTTTAGAGGATAACACCGGTTAGGCCTGGGTTAGGTCTGGGTTATGCCCGCATCTGGCTCATGATTTTGCGTTCTTCGCATACTTGTTGGCCAGATCCTGGGAAATTTCGGGTTTGTATCACGTAGTAATGTGGTACCACACAGTAACAGTCAATTAAACCTGGATTCGGTCAGTATTTTAGTCGGTAACACCGGTTAGGTCTGGGTTAGGTCTGGGTTATGACCGCATCTGGCTCATGATTTTGCCTTTTCCGCATTCTTGTTGGCCAGATCCTGGGAATTTTCGGGTTTGTATCACGTAGTAATGTGGTAACACACAGTAACAGTCAATTAAACCTGGATTCGGTCAGTATTTTAGTCGGTAACACCGGTTAGGTCTGGGTTATCCCCGCATCTGGCTCATGATTTTGCCTTTCCCGCATTCTTGTTGACCAGATCCTGGGTTTTTTCGGGTTTGAATCACGCAGTCATGTGGTACTACACAGAAGCAGTCCATTAAACTTGGTTTCGATCAATATTTTAGAGGATAAAACCGGTTAGGTCTGGGTTAGGTCTGGGTTATGCCCGCATCTGGCTCATGATTTTCCCTTCTTCGCATAGTTGTTGGCCAGATCCTGGGAATTTTCGTGTTTGTATCTCGTAGTAATGTGGTACCACACAGTAACAGTCAATTAAACCTGGATTCGGTCAGTATTTTAGTCGGTAACACCAGTTAGGTCTGTGTTAGGTCTGGGTTATGCCCGCATCTGGCTCATGATTTCGCCTTTTCCGCATTCTTGTTGGCCAGATCCCGGGTTTTTTCGGGTTTGAATCACGCAGTAATGTGGTACCACACAGAAACAGTCAATTAATCCTGGTTTCGATCCACATTTTAGAGGATAAAACCGGTTAGGTCTGGGTAAGGTCTGGGTTATGCCCGCATCTGGCTCACGATTTCGCCTTTTCCGCATTCTAGTTGGCCATATCCCGGGTTTTTTCGGGTTTGAATCACGCAGTAATGTGATACCACACAGAAACAGTCAATTAATCCTGGTTTCGATCAATATTTTAGAGGATAAAACCGGTTAGGTATGGGTTAGGTCTGGGTTATGCCCGCATCTGGCTCATGATTCTGCCTTCTTCGCATAGTTGTTGGCCAGATCCTGGGAATTTTCGTGTTTGTATCTCGTAGTAATGTGGTACCACACAGTAACAGTCAATTACACCTGGATTCAGTCAGTATTTTAGTCGGTAACAACGGTTCGGTCTGGGTTAGGTCTGGGTTATGCCTGCATCAGGCTTATGATTTTGCCTTCTTCGCATACTTGTTGGCCAGATCCTGGGTTTTTTAGGGTTTGAATCACGTAGTAATGTGGTACCACACAGTAACAGTCAATTAAACCTGGATTCGGTCAGTATTTTAGTCGGTAACACCAGTTAGGTCTGTGTTAGGTCTGGGTTATGCCCGCATCTGGCTCATGATTTCGCCTTTTCCGCATTCTTGTTGGCCAGATCCCGGGTTTTTTCGGGTTTGAATCACGCAGTAATGTGGTACCACACAGTAACAGTCAATTAAACCTGGATTCGGTCAGTATTTTAGTCGGTAACACCGGTTCGGTCTGGGTTAGGTCTGGGTTATGCCTGCATCAGGCTCATGATTTTGCCTTCTTCGCCTACTTGTTGGCCAGATCCTGGGTTTTTTAGGGTTTGAATCACGTAGTAATGTGGTACCACGTTGAAACAGTCAATTAAACCTGGTTTCGATCAATATTTTAGAGGATAAAACCGGTTAGGTCTGGGTTAGGTCTGGGTTATGCCCGCATCTGGCTCATGATTTTGCCTCCTTCGCATACTTGTTGGCCAGATCCTGGGTTTTTTTCGGGTTTGAATCACGTAGTAATGTTGTACCACACTGAAATAGTCGATTAAACTTGGTTTCGATCAATATTTTAGAGGATAACACCGGTTAGGTCTGGGTTAGGTCTGGGTTATGCCCGCATCTGGCTCATGATTTTGCGTTCTTCGCATACTTGTTGGCCAGATCTAGGGAATTTTCGGGTTTGTATCACGTAGTAATGTGGTACCACACAGTAACAGTCAATTAAACCTGGATTCGGTCAGTATTTTAGTCGGTAACACCGGTTAGGTCTGGGTTAGGTCTGGGTTATGACCGCATCTGGCTCATGATTTTGCCTTTTCCGCATTCTTGTTGGCCAGATCCTGGATTTTTTCGGGTTTGAATCACGCAGTAATGTGGTACCACACAGAAACAGTCCGTTAAACTTGGTTTCGATCAATATTTTAGAGGATAACACCGGTTAGGCCTGGGTTAGGTCTGGGTTATGCCCGCATCTGGCTCATGATTTTGCGTTCTTCGCATACTTGTTGGCCAGATCCTGGGAAATTTCGGGTTTGTATCACGTAGTAATGTGGTACCACACAGTAACAGTCAATTAAACCTGGATTCGGTCAGTATTTTAGTCGGTAACACCGGTTAGGTCTGGGTTAGGTCTGGGTTATGACCGCATCTGGCTCATGATTTTGCCTTTTCCGCATTCTTGTTGGCCAGATCCTGGGAATTTTCGGGTTTGTATCACGTAGTAATGTGGTAACACACAGTAACAGTCAATTAAACCTGGATTCGGTCAGTATTTTAGTCGGTAACACCGGTTAGGTCTGGGTTATCCCCGCATCTGGCTCATGATTTTGCCTTTCCCGCATTCTTGTTGACCAGATCCTGGGTTTTTTCGGGTTTGAATCACGCAGTCATGTGGTACTACACAGAAGCAGTCCATTAAACTTGGTTTCGATCAATATTTTAGAGGATAAAACCGGTTAGGTCTGGGTTAGGTCTGGGTTATGCCCGCATCTGGCTCATGATTTTGCCTTTTCCGCATTCTTATTGGCCAGATCCTGGGTTTTTTCGGGGTTGAATCACGTAGTAATGTGGTACCACACAGTAACAGTCAATTATACCTGGATTCGGTCAGTATTTTAGTCGGTAACACCGGTTAGGTCTGGGTTAGGTCTGGGTTATGACCGCATCTGGCTCATGATTTTGCCTTTTCCGCATTCTTGTTGGCCAGATCCTGGATTTTTTCGGGTTTGAATCACGCAGTAATGTGGTACCACACAGAAACAGTCCGTTAAACTTGGATTCGATCAATATTTTAGAGTATAACACCGGTTAGGTCTCGGTTAGGTCTGGGTTATGCCCACATCTGGCTCATGATTTTGCCTTCTTCGCATAGTTGTTGGCCAGATCCTGGGAATTTTCGGGTTTGTATCACGTAGTAATGTGGTACCACACAGTAACAGTCAATTAAACCTGGATTCGGTCAGTATTTTAGACGGTAACACCGGTTAGGTCTGGGTTAGGTCTGGGTTATGACCGCATCTGGCTCATGATTTTGCCTTTTCCGCATTCTTGTTGGCCAGATCCTGGATTTTTTCGGGTTTGAATCACGCAGTAATGTGGTACCACACAGAAACAGTGCGTTAAACTTGGTTTCGATCAATATTTTAGAGGATAACACCGGTTAGGCCTGGGTTAGGTCTGGGTTATGCCCGCATCTGGCTCATGATTTTGCGTTCTTCGCATACTTGTTGGCCAGATCCTGGGAATTTTCGGGTTTGTATCACGTAGTAATGTGGTACCACACAGTAACAGTCAATTAAACCTGGATTCGGTCAGTATTTTAGTCGGTAACACCGGTTAGGTCTGGGTTAGGTCTGGGTTATGACCGCATCTGGCTCATGATTTTGCCTTTTCCGCATTCTTGTTGGCCAGATCCTGGGAATTTTCGGGTTTGTATCACGTAGTAATGTGGTAACACACAGTAACAGTCAATTAAACCTGGATTCGGTCAGTATTTTAGTCGGTAACACCGGTTAGGTCTGGGTTAGGTCTGGGTTATCCCCGCATCTGGCTCATGATTTTGCCTTTCCCGCATTCTTGTTGACCAGATCCTGGGTTTTTTCGGGTTTGAATCACGCAGTCATGTGGTACTTCACAGAAGCAGTCCATTAAACTTGGTTTCGATCAATATTTTAGAGGATAAAACCGGTTAGGTCTGGGTTAGGTCTGGGTTATGCCCGCATCTGGCTCATGATTTTGCCTTTTCCGCATTCTTGTTGGCCAGATCCTGGATTTTTTCGGGTTTGAATCACGCAGTAATGTGGTACCACACAGAAACAGTCCGTTAAACTTGGATTCGATCAATATTTTAGAGTATAACACCGGTTAGGTCTCGGTTAGGTCTGGGTTATGCCCACATCTGGCTCATGATTTTGCCTTCTTCGCATAGTTGTTGGCCAGATGCTGGGAATTTTCGGGTTTGTATCACGTAGTAATGTGGTACCACACAGTAACAGTCAATTAAACCTGGATTCGGTCAGTATTTTAGTCGGTAACACCGGTTAGGTCTGGGTTAGGTCTGGGTTATGCCCGCATCTGGCTCATGATTTTGCCTTCTTCGCATACTTGTTGGCCAGATCCTGGGTTTTTTTAGGGTTTGAATCACGTAGTAATGTGGTACCACAATGAAACAGACAATTAAACCTGGTTTCGATCCACATTTAAAAGGATAACACTGGTTAGGTCTGGGTTAGGTCTGGGTTATGCCCGCATCTGGCTCATGATTTTCCCTTCTTCGCATAGTTGTTGGCCAGATCCTGGGAATTTTCGTGTTTGTATCTCGTAGTAATGTGGTACCACACAGTAACAGTCAATTAAACCTGGATTCGGTCAGTATTTTAGTCGGTAACACCAGTTAGGTCTGTGTTAGGTCTGGGTTATGCCCGCATCTGGCTCATGATTTCGCCTTTTCCGCATTCTTGTTGGCCAGATCCCGGGTTTTTTCGGGTTTGAATCACGCAGTAATGTGGTACCACACAGAAACAGTCAATTAATCCTGGTTTCGATCCACATTTTAGAGGATAAAACCGGTTAGGTCTGGGTAAGGTCTGGGTTATGCCCGCATCTGGCTCACGATTTCGCCTTTTCCGCATTCTAGTTGGCCATATCCCGGGTTTTTTCGGGTTTGAATCACGCAGTAATGTGATACCACACAGAAACAGTCAATTAATCCTGGTTTCGATCAATATTTTAGAGGATAAAACCGGTTAGGTCTGGGTTAGGTCTGGGTTATGCCCGCATCTGGCTCATGATTCTGCCTTCTTCGCATAGTTGTTGGCCAGATCCTGGGAATTTTCGTGTTTGTATCTCGTAGTAATGTGGTACCACACAGTAACAGTCAATTACACCTGGATTCGGTCAGTATTTTAGTCGGTAACACCGGTTCGGTCTGGGTTAGGTCTGGGTTATGCCTGCATCAGGCTTATGATTTTGCCTTCTTCGCATACTTGTTGGCCAGATCCTGGGTTTTTTAGGGTTTGAATCACGTAGTAATGTGGTACCACGTTGAAACAGTCAATTAAACCTGGTTTCGATCAATATTTTAGAGGATAAAACCGGTTAGGTCTGGGTTAGGTCTGGGTTATGCCCACGTCAGGCTCATGATTATGCCTTCCTCGCATAGTTGTTGGCCAGATCCTGGGTTTTTTAGGGTTTGAATCACGTAGTAATGTGGTACCACAATGAAACAGTCAATTAAACCTGGTTTCGATCCACATTTTAATGGATAACACTGGTTAGGTCTGGGTTAGGTCTGGGTTATGCCCGCATCTGGCTCATGATTTTGCCTTCTTCGCATAGTTGTTGGCCAGATCCTGGAAATTTTCGGGTTTGTATCACGTAGTAATGTGGTACCACACAGTAACAGTCAATGAAACCTGGATTCGGTCAGTATTTTAGTCGGTAACACCAGTTAGGTCTGGGTTAGGTCTGGGTTATGCCCGCATCTGGCTCATGATTTCCTCTTTTCCGCATTCTTGTTGACCAGATTCTAGGTTTTTTCGGGTTTGAATCACGCAGTAATGTGGTACCACACAGAAACAGTCCATTAAACTTGGTTTCGATCAATATTTTAGGGGATAACACTGGTTAGGTCTGGGTTAGGTCTGGGTTATGCCCGCATCTGGCTAATCATTTTACCTTCTTCGCATAGTTGTTGACCAGATCCTGGGTTTTTTCGGGTTTGAATCACGCAGTAATGTGGTACTACACAGAAGCAGTCCATTAAACTTGGTTTCGATCTATATTTTAGAGGATAAAACCGGTTAGGTCTGGGTTAGGTCTGGGTTATGCCCGCATCTGACTCATGATTTTGCCTTTTCCGCATTCTTGTTGGCCGGATCCTTGGTTTTTTCTGGTTTCAATCACGTAGTAATGTGGTACCACACTGGAACAGTCCATTAAACTTGGTTTCGATCAATATTTTAGAGGATGAAACCGATTAGGTCTGGGTTAGGTCTGTGTTATGCCCGCAACTGGCTCATGATTTTGCATTCTTCGCATACTGGTTGGTCAGATCCTGGGTTTTTTCTGGTTTGAATCACGTAGTAATTATGGTACCACACTGGAACAGTCCATTAAACCTGGATTCGGTCAGTATTTTAGTCGGGAACACCGGTTAGGTCTGGGTTAGGTCTGGGTTATGCCCGCATCTGACTCATGATTTTGCCTTTACCGCATTCTTGTTGGCCGGATCCTCGGTTTTCTCTGGTTTCAATCACGTAGTAATGTGGTACCACACTGAAAGAGACAATTAAACCTGGTTTCGATCAATATTTTAGAGGATGAAACCGATTAGGGCTGGGTTAGGTCTGGGTTATGCCCGCATCTGGCTCATGATTTTGCCTTCTTCGCATAGTTGTTGGCCAGATCCTGGGAATTTTCGTGTTTGTATCACGTAGTAATGTGGTACCACACAGTAACAGTCGATTAAACCTGGATTCGGTCAGTATTTTAGTCGGTAACACCGGTTAGGTCAGGGTTAGGTCTGGGTTATGACCGCATCTGGCTCATGATTTTGCCTTCTTCGCATACTTGTTGGCCAGATCCTGGGTTTTGTAGGGTTTGAATCACGTAGTAATGTGGAACCACACTGAAACAGACAATTAAGCCTGGTTTCGATCAATATTTTAGAGGATAAAACCGATCAGGTCTGGGTTAGGTCTGGGTTATGCCCGCATCTGGCTCATGATTTTGCGTTCTTCGCATACTTGTTAGCCAGATCCTGGTAATTTTCGGGTTTGTATCACGTAGTAATGTGGTACCACACAGTAACAGTCAATTAAACCTGGATTCGGTCAGTATTTTAGTCGGTAACACCGGTTAGGTCTGGGTTAGGTCTGGGTTATGACCGCATCTGGCTCATGATTTTGCCTTTTCCGCATTCTGGTTGGCCAGATCCGGAATTTTTTCGGGTTTGAATCACGCAGTAATGTGGTACCACACAGAAACAGTCTGTTAAACTTGGATTCGATCAATATTTTAGAGTATAACACTGGTTAGGTCTCGGTTAGGTCTGGGTTATGCCCGCATCTGGCTCATGATTTTGCCTTCTTCGCATAGTTGTTGGCCAGATCCTGGGAATTTTCGGGTTTGTATCACGTAGTAATCTGGTACCACACAGTAACAGTCAATTAAACCTGGATTCGGTCAGTATTATAGTCGGCAACATCGGTTAGGTCTGGGTTCGGTCTGGGTTATGCCCGCATCTGGCTCATGATTTTGCCTTCTTCGCATACTTGTTGGCCGGATCCTGAGTTTTTTTAGGGTTTGAATCACGTAGTAATGTGGTACCACACTGAAACAGACAATTAAACCTGGTTTCGATCAATATTTTAGAGGATGAAACCGATTAGGTCTGGGTTAGGTCTGGGTTATGCCCGCATCTGGCTCATGATTTTGCCTTCTTCGCATACTTGTGGGCCAGATCCTGGGTTTTTTCGGGTTTGAATCACGTAGTAATTACGGTACCACACTGAAACAGTTCATTATACTTGGTTTCGATCAATACTTTAGAGGATAAGACCGGTTAGGTCTGGGTTAGGTCTGGGTTATGCCCGTATCTGGCTCATGATTGTGCCTTCTTCGCATTCTTGTTGGACAGATCCTTGGTTTTCTCTGGTTTGAATCACGTACTAATGTGGTACGACACTGAAACAGTCAATTAAACCTGGTTTCGGTCTGTATTTTAGTCGGTAACACGGGCTAGGTCTGGGTTAGGTCTGTGTTATGCCCGCATCTGGCTAATGATTTTACCTTCTTCGCATAGTTGTTGGCCAGATCCTGGGTTTTTTCGGGTATTAATCACGTAGTAATGTGGTACCACACAGTAACAGTCAATTAAACCTGGTTTCGATCCACATTTTAGAGGATAATACCGGTTAGGTCTGAGTTAGGTCTGGGTTATGCCCGCATCTGGCTCATGATTTTGCATTCTTCGCATACTTGTTGGTCATATCCTGGGAATTTTCGGGTTTGTATCACGTAGTAATGTGGTAACACACAGTAACAGTCAATTAAACTTGGTGTCGATAAATATTTTAGAGGATAACGCTGGTTAGGTCTGGGTTAGGTCTGGGTTATGCCCGCATGTGGCCCATGATTTTGCCTTCTTCGAACACTTGTTGGTCAGATCCTTGGTTTTCTCTGGTTTGAATAACGTAGTAATGTGGTACCACACACTAACAGTCAATTAAACGTGGATTCGGTCCGTATTTTAGTCGGTAACACCGGTTAGGTCTGGGTTTGGTCTGTGTTATGCCCTCATCTGGCTAATGATTTTACCTTCTTCGCATAGTTGTTGGCCAGATCCTGGGTTTTTTCGGGTATTAATCACGTAGTAATGTGGTACCACACAGTAACAGTCAATTAAACCTGGTTTCGATCCACATTTCAGAGGATAATACCGGTTAGGTCTGAGTTAGGTCTGGGTTATGCCCGCATCTGGCTCATGATTTTGCATTCGTCGCATACTTGTTGGTCAGATCCTGGGAATTTTCGGGTTTGTATCACGTACTAATGTGGTAACACACAGTAACAGTCAATTAAACTTGGTTTCGATCAATATTTTAGAGGATAACACTGGTTAGGTCTGGGTTAGGTCTGGGTTATGCCCGCATCTGGCCCATGATTTTGCCTTCTTCGAACACTTGTTGGACAGATCCTTGGTTTTCTCTGGTTTGAATAACGTACTAATATGATACCACACTGAAGCAGTCAATTAAACCTGGTTTCGATCCACATTTTAGGGGATAACACCGGTTAGGTCTGGGTTAGGTCTGGGTTATGCCCGCATCTGGCTCATGATTTTGCATTCGTCGCATACTTGTTGGTCAGATCCTGGGAATTTTCGGGTTTGTATCACGTAGTAATGTGGTAACACACAGTAACAGTCAATTAAACTTGGTTTCGATCAATATTTTAGAGGATAACACTGGTTAGGTCTGGATTAGGTCTGGGTTATGCCCGCATCTGGCCCATGATTTTGCCCTCTTCGAACACTCGTTGGACAGATCCTTGGTTTTCTCTGGTTTGAATAACGTAGTAATGTGGTACCACACACTAACAGTCAATTAAACCTGGATTCGGTCAGTATTTTAGTCGGTAACACCGGTTAGGTCTGGATTAGGTCTGGGTTATGCCCGCATCTGGCTAATGATTTTACCTTCTTCGCATAGTTGTTGGCCAGATCCTGGGTTTTTTCGGGTATTAATCACGTAGTAATGTGGTACCACACAGTAACAGTCAATTAAACCTGGTTTCGATCCACATTTTAGAGGATAAAACCGGTTAGGTCTGGGTTAGGTCTGGGTTATGCCCACATCAGGCTCATGATTTTGCCTTCCTCGCATTCTTGTTGGCCAGATCCTTGGATTTCTCTGGTTTGAATCACGTTCTAATGTGGTACCATACAGTAACAGTCAATTAAACCTGGTTTCGATCCACATTTTAGAGGATAAAACCGGTTAGGTCTGAGTTAGGTCTGGGTTATGCCCGCATCTGGCTCATGATTTTGCATTCTTCGCATACTTGTTGGTCAGATCCTGGGAATTTTCGGGTTTTTTATCACGTAGTAATGTGGTAACACACAGTAACAGTCAATTAAACCTGGATTCGGTCAGTATCTTAGTCGGTAACACCGGTTAGGTCTGGGTTAGGTCTGGGTTATGCCCGCATCTGGCTCATGATTTCGCCTTTTCCGCATTCTTGTTGACCAGATCCTGGGTTTTTTCGGTTTTGAATCACGCAGTAATGTGGTACCACAATGAAACAGACAATTAAACTTGGTTTCGATCAATATTTTAGAGGATAAAACCGATTAGGTCTGGGTTAGGTCTGTGTTATGCCCGCAACTGGCTCATGATGTTGCATTCTTCGCATACTTGTTGGTCAGATCCTGGGTTTTTTCTGGTTTGAATCACGTAGTAATTATGGTGCCACACTGGAACAGTCCATTAAACTTGGTTTCGATCAATATTTTAGAGGATAACACCGGTTAGGTCTGGGTTAGGTCTGGGTTATAACCGCATCTGGCTCATGATTTTGCATTCGTCGCATACTTGTTGGTCAGATCCTGGGAATTTTCGGGTTTGTATCACGTAGTAATGTGGTAACACACAGTAACAGTCAATTAAACTTGGTTTCGATCAATATTTTAGAGGATAACACTGGTTAGGTCTGGGTTAGGTCTGGGTTATGCCCGCATCTGGCCCATGATTTTGCCTTCTTCGAACACTTGTTGGACAGATCCTTGGTTTTCTCTGGTTTGAATAACGTACTAATATGATACCACACTGAAGCAGTCAATTAAACCTGGTTTCGATCCACATTTTAGGGGATAACACCGGTTAGGTCTGGGTTAGGTCTGGGTTATGCCCGCATCTGGCTCATGATTTTGCATTCGTCGCATACTTGTTGGTCAGATCCTGGGAATTTTCGGGTTTGTATCACGTAGTAATGTGGTAACACACAGTAACAGTCAATTAAACTTGGTTTCGATCAATATTTTAGAGGATAACACTGGTTAGGTCTGGGTTAGGTCTGGGTTATGCCCGCATCTGGCCCATGATTTTGCCTTCTTCGAACACTCGTTGGACAGATCCTTGGTTTTCTCTGGTTTGAATAACGTAGTAATGTGGTACCACACACTAACAGTCAATTAAACCTGGATTCGGTCAGTATTTTAGTCGGTAACACCGGTTAGGTCTGGATTAGGTCTGGGTTATGCCCGCATCTGGCTAATGATTTTACCTTCTTCGCATAGTTGTTGGTCAGATCCTGGGTTTTTTCTGGTTTGAATCACGTAGTAATTATGGTACCACACTGGAACAGTCCATTAAACTTGGTTTCGATCAATATTTTAGAGGATAACACTGGTTAGGTCTGGGTTAGGTCTGGGTTATGCCCGCATCTGGCCCATGATTTTGCCTTCTTCGAACACTCGTTGGACAGATCCTTGGTTTTCTCTGGTTTGAATAACGTAGTAATGTGGTACCACACACTAACAGTCAATTAAACCTGGATTCGGTCAGTATTTTAGTCGGTTACACCGGTTAGGTCTGGATTAGGTCTGGGTTATGCCCGCATCTAGCTAATGATTTTACCTTCTTCGCATAGTTGTTGGTCAGATCCTGGGTTTTTTCTGGTTTGAATCACGTAGTAATTATGGTACCACACTGGAACAGTCCATTAAACTTGGTTTCGATCAATATTTTAGAGGATAACACCGGTTAGGTCTGGGTTAGGTCTGGGTTATAACCGCATCTGGCTCATGATTTTGCCTTTTCCGCATTCTTGTTGGCCAGATCCTGGGTTTTTTCGGGTTTGAATCACGCAGTAATGTGGTATCACACAGAAACAGTCCGTTACACTTGGATTCGATCAATATTTTAGAGTATAGCACCGGTTAGGACTGGGTTAGGTCTGGGTTATGCCCGCATCTGGCTCATGATTTTGCCTTCTTCGCATAGTTGTTGGCCAGATCCTGGGAATTTTCGGGTTTGTATCACGTAGTAATGTGGTACCACACAGTAACAGTCAATTAAACCTGGTTTCGGTCAGTATTTTAGTCGGCAACATCGGTTAGGTCTGGGTTCGGTCTGGGTTATGCCCGCATCTGGCTCATGATTTTGCCTTCTTCGCATACTTGTTGGCCAGATCCTGGGTTTTTTTAGGGTTTGAATCACGTAGTAATGTGGTACCACAATGAAACAGACAATTAAACCTGGTTTCGATCCACATTTTAAAGGATAACACTGGTTAGGTCTGGGTTAGGTCTGGGTTATGCCCGCATCTGGCTCATGATTTTGCCTTCTTCGCATAGTTGTTGGCCAGATCCTGGGAATTTTCGTGTTTGTATCTCGTAGTAATGTGGTACCACACAGTAACAGTCAATTAAACCTGGATTCGGTCAGTATTTTAGTCGGTAACACCGGTTCGGTCTGGGGTAGGTCTGGGTTATGCCTGCATCAGGCTCATGATTTTGCCTTCTTCGCATACTTGTTGCCCAGATCCTGGGTTTTTTAGGGTTTGAATCACGTAGTAATGTGGTACCACGTTGAAACAGTCAATTAAACCTGGTTTCGATCAATATTTTAGAGGATAAAACCGGTTAGGTCTGGGTTAGGTCTGGGTTATGCCCACGTCAGGCTCATGATTATGCCTTCCTCGCATAGTTGTTGGCCAGATCCTGGGTTTTTTTAGGGTTTGAATCACGTAGTAATGTGGTACCACAATGAAACAGTCAATTAAACCTGGTTTCGATCCACATTTTAATGGATAATACTGGTTAGGTCTGGGTTAGGTCTGGGTTATGCCCGCATCTGGCTCATGATTTTGCCTTCTTCGCATAGTTGTTGGCCAGATCCTGGAAATTTTCGGGTTTGTATCACGTAGTAATGTGGTACCACACAGTAACAGTCAATTAAACCTGGATTCGGTCAGTATTTTAGTCGGTAACACCAGTTAGGTCTGGGTTAGGTCTGGGTTATGCCCGCATCTGGCTCATGATTTCGTCTTTTCCGCATTCTTGTTGACCAGATTCTAGGTTTTTTCGGGTTTGAATCACGCAGTAATGTGGTACCACACAGAAACAGTCCATTGAACTTGGTTTCGATCAATATTTTAGGGGATAACACTGGTTAGGTCTGGGTTAGGTCTGGGTTATGCCCGCATCTGGCCCATGATTTTGCCTTCTTCGAACACTTGTTGGACAGATCCTTGGTTTTCTCTGGTTTGAATAACGTAGTAATGTGGTACCACACACTAACAGTCAATTAAACCTGGATTCGGTCAGTATTTTAGTCGGTAACACCGGTTAGGTCTGGGTTAGGTCTGGGTTATGCCCACATCTGGCCCATGATTTTGCCTTCTTCGAACACTTGTTGGACAGATCCTTGGTTTTCTCTGGTTTCAATAACGTAGTAATGCGGTACCACACACTAACAGTCAATTAAACCTGGATTCGGTCAGTATTTTAGTCGGTAACACCGGTTAGGTCTGGGTTAGGTCTGGGTTATGCCCGCATCTGGCTAATCATTTTACCTTCTTCGCATAGTTGTTGGCCAGATCCTGGGGTGTTTCGGGTATTAATCACGTAGTAATGTGGTACCACACAGTAACAGTCAATTAAACCTGGTTTCGATCCACATTTTAGAGGATAAAACCGGTTAGGTCTGGGTTAGGTCTGGGTTATGCCCACATCAGGCTCATGATTTTGCCTTCCTCGCATGCTTGTTGGCCAGATCCTTGGATTTCCCTGGTTTGAGTCACGTACTAATGTGGTACCACACTGAAACAGTCAATTAAACCTGGTTTCGGTCTGTATTTTAGTCGGTAACACGGGCTAGGTCTGGGTTAGGTCTGGGTTATGCCCGCATCTGGCTAATGATTTTACCTTCTTCGCATAGTTGTTGGCCAGATCCTGGGTTTTTTCGGGTATTAATCACGTAGTAATGTGGTACCATACAGTAACAGTCAATTAAACCTGGTTTCGATCCACATTTTAGAAGATAAAACCGGTTAGGTCTGAGTTAGGTCTGGGTAATGCCCGCATCTGGCTCATGATTTTGCATTCTTCGCATACTTGTTGACCAGGTCCTGGGTTTTTTCGGGTTTGAATCACGCAGTAATGTGGTACTACACAGAAGCAGTCCATTAAACTTGGTTTCGATCTATATTTTAGAGGATAAAACCGGTTAGGTCTGGGTTAGGTCTGGGTTATGCCCGCATCTGGCTCATGATTTCGCCTTTCCCGCATTCTTGTTGACCAGATCCTGGGTTTTTTCGGGTTTGAATCACGCAGTAATGTGGTACTACACAGAAGCAGTCCATTAAACTTGGTTTCGATCAATATTTTAGAGGATAAAACCGGTTAGGTCTGGGTTAGGTCTGGGTTATGCCCGCATCTGGCTCATGATTTTGCCTTTTCCGAATTCTTATTGGCCAGATCCTGGGTTTTTTCGGGTTTGAATCACGTAGTAATGTGGTACCACACAGTAACAGTCAATTAAACCTGGATTCGGTCAGTATTTTAGTCGGGAACACCGGTTAGGTCTGGGTTAGGTCTGGGTTATGCCCGCATCTGACTCATGATTTTGCCTTTTCCGCATTCTTGTTGGCCGGATCCTTGGTTTTTTCTGGTTTCAATCACGTAGTAATGTGGTACCACACTGGAACAGTCCATTAAACTTGGTTTCGATCAATATTTTAGAGGATGAAACCGATTAGGTCTGAGTTAGGTCTGGGTAATGCCCGCATCTGGCTCATGATTTTGCATTCTTCGCATACTTGTTGGTCAGATCCTGGGTTTTTTCTGGTTTGAATCACGTAGTAATTATGGTACCACACTGGAACAGTCCATTAAACTTGGTTTCGATCAATATTTTAGAGGATAACACCGGTTAGGTCTGGGTTAGGTCTGGGTTATGCCCGCATCTGGCTAATGATTTTACCTTCTTCGCATAGTTGTTGGCCAGATCCTGGGTTTTTTCGGGTATTAATCACGTAGTAATGTGGTACCATACAGTAACAGTCAATTAAACCTGGTTTCGATCCACATTTTAGAAGATAAAACCGGTTAGGTCTGAGTTAGGTCTGGGTAATGCCCGCATCTGGCTCATGATTTTGCATTCTTCGCATACTTGTTGGTCAGATCCTGGGTTTTTTCTGGTTTGAATCACGTAGTAATTATGGTACCACACTGGAACAGTCCATTAAACTTGGTTTCGATCAATATTTTAGAGGATAACACCGGTTAGGTCTGGGTTAGGTCTGGGTTATAACCGTATCTGGCTCATGATTTTGCCTTTTCCGCATTCATGTTGGCCAGATCCTGGGTTTTTTCGGGTTTGAATCACGCAGTAATGTGGTACCACACAGAAACAGTCCGTTACACTTGGATTCGATCAATATTTTAGAGTATAACACCGGTTAGGTCTGGGTTAGGTCTGGGTTATGCCCGCATCTGGCTCATGATTTTGCCTTCTTCGCATAGTTGTTGGCCAGATCCTGGGAATTTTCGGGTTTGTATCACGTAGTAATGTGGTACCACACAGTAACAGTCGATTAAACCTGGATTCGGTCAGTATTTTAGTCGGTAACACCGGTTAGGTCTGGGTTAGGTCTGGGTTATGACCGCATCTGGCTCATGATTTTGCCTTCTTCGCATACTTGTTGGCCAGATCCTGGGTTTTGTAGGGTTTGAATCACGTAGTAATGTGGAACCACACTGAAACAGACAATTAAGCCTGGTTTCGATCAATATTATAGAGGATAAAACCGATTAGGTCTGGGTTAGGTCTGGGTTATGCCCGCATCTGGCTCATGATTTTGCGTTCTTCGCATACTTGTTGGCCAGATCCTGGGAATTTTCGGGTTTGTATCACGTAGTAATGTGGTACCACACAGTAACAGTCAATTAAACCTGGATTCGGTCAGTATTTTAGTCGGCAACATCGGTTAGGTCTGGGTTCGGTCTGGGTTATGCCCGCATCTGGCTCATGATTTTGCCTTCTTCGCATACTTGTTGGCCGGATCCTGAGTTTTTTTAGGGTTTGAATCACGTAGTAATGTGGTACCACACTGAAACAGACAATTAAACCTGGTTTCGATCAATATTTTAGAGGATGAAACCGATTAGGTCTGGGTTAGGTCTGGGTTATGCCCGCATCTGGCTCATGATTTTGCCTTCTTCGCATACTTGTGGGCCAGATCCTGGGTTTTTTCGGGTTTGAATCACGTAGTAATTACGGTACCACACTGAAACAGTCCATTATACTTGGTTTCGATCAATACTTTAGAGGATAAGACCGGTTAGGTCTGGGTTAGGTCTGGGTTATGCCCGTATCTGGCTCATGATTGTGCCTTCTTCGCATTCTTGTTGGCCAGATCCTTGGTTCTCTCTGGTTTGAATCACGTAGTAATGTGGAGCCATACTGGAACAGTTACATTAAACTTGGTTTCGATCAATATTTTAGAGGATAAAACCGATTAGGTCTGGGTTATGTCTGGGTTATGCCCGCAACTGGCTCATGATTTTGCATTCTTCGCATACTTGTTGGTCAGATCCTGGGTTTTTTCGGGTTTGAATCACGTAGTAATTATGGTACCACTCTGGAACAGTCCATTAAAATTGGTTTCGATCAATATTTTAGAGGATAACACCGGTTAGGTCTGGGTTAGGTCTGGGTTATGCCCGCATCTGGCTCATGATCTTGCCTTCTTCGCATACTTGTTGGCCAGATCCTGGGTTTTTTAGGGTTTGTATCACGTAGTAATGTGGTAACACACACTAACAGTCAATTAAACCTGGATTCGGTCAGTATTTTAGTCGGTAACACCGGTTAGGTCTGGGTTAGGTCAGGGTTATGACCGCATCTGGCTCATGATTTTGCATTCTTCGCATAGTTGTTGGCGGGATCCTGGGTTTTTTCGGGTTTGAATCACGTACTAATATGATACCACACTGAAGCAGTCAATTAAACCTGGTTTCGATCCACATTTTAGGGGGTAACACCGGTTAGGTCTGGGTTAGGTCTGGGTTATGCCCGCATCTGGCTCATGATTTTGCATTCGTCGCATACTTGTTGGTCAGATCCTGGGAATTTTCGGGTTTGTATCATGTAGTAATGTGGTAACACACAGTAACAGTCAATTAAACTTGGTTTCGATCAATATTTTAGAGGATAACACTGGATAGGTCTGGACTAGGTCTGGGTTATGCCCGCATCTGACCCACGATTTTGCCTTCTTCGAACACTTGTTGGACAGATCCTTGGTTTTCTCTGGTTTGAATCACGTACTAATGTGGTACGACACTGAAACAGTAATTTGAACCTGGTTTCGGTCTGTATTTTAGTCGGTAACACGGGCTAGGTCTGGGTTAGGTCTGTGTTATGCCCGCATCTGGCTAATGATTTTACCTTCTTCGCATAGTTGTTGGCCAGATCCTGGGTTTTTTCGGGTATTAATCACGTAGTAATGTGGTACCACACAGTAACAGTCAATTAAACCTGGTTTCGATCCACATTTTAGAGGATAATACCGGTTAGGTCTGAGTTAGGTCTGGGTTATGCCCGCATCTGGCTCATGATTTTGCATTCTTCGCATACTTGTTGGTCAGATCCTGGGAATTTTCGGGATTGTATCACGTAGTAATGTGGTAACACACAGTAACAGTCAATTAAACTTGGTTTCGATCAATATTTTAGAGGATAACACTGGTTAGGTCTGGGTTAGGTCTGGGTTATGCCCGCATGTGGCCCATGATTTTGCCTTCTTCGAACACTTGTTGGTCAGATCCTTGGTTTTCTCTGGTTTGGATCACGTACTAATATGGTACCACACTGAAACAATCAATTAAACCTGGTTTCGATCCACATTTTAGAGGATAAAACCGGTTAGGTCTGAGTTAGGTCTGGGTTATGCCCGCATCTGGCTCATGATTTTGCATTCTTCGCATATTTGTTGGTCAGATCCTGGGTTTATTCGGGTTTGAATCAGGTAGTAATTATGGTACCACACTGAAACAGTCCAATAAACTTGGTTTCGATCAATATTTTAGAGGATAACAACGGTTAGGTCTGGGTTATGCCCGCATCTGGCTCATGATTTTGCCTTCTTCGCATTCTTGTTTGCCAGATCCTTGGTTTTCTCTGGTTTGAATCAAGTAGTAATGTGGAGCCACACTGGAACAGTCCATTAAACTTGGTTTCGATCAATATTTTAGAGGATAAAACGGATTAGGTCTGGGTTAGGTCTGGGTTATGCCCGCAACTGGCTAATGATTTTGCCTTCTTCGCATGGTTGTTGGCCAGATCCTGGGAATCTTCGGGTTTGTATCACGTAGTAATGTGGTACCACACAGTAACAGTCAATTAAACCTGGATTCGGCCAGTATTTTAGTCGGTAACACCGGTTAGGTCTGGGTTAGGTCTGGGTTATGCCCGCATCTAGCTCATTATTTTGCATTCTTCGCATACTTATTGGCCAGATCCTGGGTTTTTTAGGGTTTGAATCACGTAGTAATGTGGTACCACAATGAAACAGTCAATTAAACCTGGTTTCGATCCACATTTTAAAGGATAACACTGGTTAGGTCTGGGTTAGGTCTGGGTTATGCCCGCATCTGGCTCATGATTGTGCCGTCTTCGCATACTTGTTGCTCAGATCCTGGAAATTTCCGGGTTTGAATCACGTAGTAATGTGGTACCACACAGTAACAGTCAATTAAACCTGGCTCCGGTCAGTATTTTAGTCGGGAACACCGGTTAGGTCTGGGTTAGGTCTGGGTTAGGTCTGGGTTATGCCCGCATCTGACTCATGATTTTGCATTCTTCGCATACTTGTTGGTCAGATCCTGGGTTTATTCGGGTTTGAATCAGGTAGTATTTATGGTACCACACTGAAACAGGCCATTAAACTTGGTTTCGATCAATACTTTAGTCGGTAACACCGGTTAGGTCTGGGTTAGGTCTGGGTTATGCCCGCATCTGGCTCATGATTTTGCCTTTTCCGCATACTTGTTGGCCAGGTCCTGGGTTTTGTCGGGTTTGAATCACGTAGTAATGTGGTACCACACAGTAACAGTCAATTAAACCTGGATTCGGTCAGTATTTTAGTCGGGAACACCGGTTAGGTCTGGGTTAGGTCTGGGTTATGCCCGCATCTGACTCATGATTTTGCCTTTTCCGCATTCTTGTTGGCCGGATCCTTGGTTTTTTCTGGTTTCAATCACGTAGTAATGTGGTACCACACTGGAACAGTCCATTAAACTTGGTTTCGATCAATATTTTAGAGGATGAAACCGATTAGGTCTGGGTTAGGTCTGTGTTATGCCCGCAACTGGCTCATGATTTTGCATTCTTCGCATACTTGTTGGTCAGATCCTGGGTTTTTTCTGGTTTGAATCACGTAGTAATTATAGTACCACATTGGAACAGTCCATTAAACTTGGTTTCGATCAATATTTTAGAGGATAACACCGGTTAGGTCTGGGTTAGGTCTGGGTTATAACCGTATCTGGCTCATGATTTTGCCTTTTCCGCATTCATGTTGGCCAGATCCTGGGTTTTTTCGGGTTTGAATCACGCAGTAATGTGGTACCACACAGAAACAGTCCGCTACACTTGGATTCGATCAATATTTTAGAGTATAACACCGGTTAGGTCTGGGTTAGGTCTGGGTTATACCCGCATCTGGCTCATGATTTTGCCTTCTTCGCATAGTTGTTGGCCAGATCCTGGGAATTTTCGGGTTTGTATCACGTAGTAATGTGGTACCACACAGTAACAGTCGATTAAACCTGGATTCGGTCAGTATTTTAGTCGGTAACACCGGTTAGGTCTGGGTTAGGTCTGGGTTATGACCGCATCTGGCTCATGATTTTGCCTTCTTCGCATACTTGTTGGCCAGATCCTGGGTTTTGTAGGGTTTGAATCACGTAGTAATGTGGAACCACACTGAAACAGACAATTAAGCCTGGTTTCGATCAATATTATAGAGGATAAAACCGATTAGGTCTGGGTTAGGTCTGGGTTATGCCCGCATCTGGCTCATGATTTTGCGTTCTTCGCATACTTGTTGGCCAGATCCTGGGAATTTTCGGGTTTGTATCACGTAGTAATGTGGTACCACACAGTAACAGTCAATTAAACCTGGATTCGGTCAGTATTTTAGTCGGCAACATCGGTTAGGTCTGGGTTCGGTCTGGGTTATGCCCGCATCTGGCTCATGATTTTGCCTTCTTCGCATACTTGTTGGCCGGATCCTGAGTTTTTTTAGGGTTTGAATCACGTAGTAATGTGGTACCACACTGAAACAGACAATTAAACCTGGTTTCGATCAATATTTTAGAGGATGAAACCGATTAGGTCTGGGTTAGGTCTGGGTTATGCCCGCATCTGGCTCATGATTTTGCCTTCTTCGCAAACTTGTGGGCCAGATCCTGGGTTTTTTCGGGTTTGAATCACGTAGTAATTACGGTACCACACTGAAACAGTCCATTATACTTGGTTTCGATCAATACTTTAGAGGATAAGACCGGTTAGGTCTGGGTTAGGTCTGGGTTATGCCCGTATCTGGCTCATGATTGTGCCTTCTTCGCATTCTTGTTGGCCAGATCCTTGGTTCTCTCTGGTTTGAATCACGTAGTAATGTGGAGCCATACTGGAACAGTTACATTAAACTTGGTTTCGATCAATATTTTAGAGGATAAAACCGATTAGGTCTGGGTTATGTCTGGGTTATGCCCGCAACTGGCTCATGATTTTGCATTCTTCGCATACTTGTTGGTCAGATCCTGGGTTTTTTCGGGTTTGAATCACGTAGTAATTATGGTACCACTCTGGAACAGTCCATTAAAATTGGTTTCGATCAATATTTTAGAGGATAACACCGGTTAGGTCTGGGTTAGGTCTGGGTTATGCCCGCATCTGGCTCATGATCTTGCCTTCTTCGCATACTTGTTGGCCAGATCCTGGGTTTTTTAGGGTTTGTATCACGTAGTAATGTGGTAACACACACTAACAGTCAATTAAACCTGGATTCGGTCAGTATTTTAGTCGGTAACACCGGTTAGGTCTGGGTTAGGTCAGGGTTATGACCGCATCTGGCTCATGATTTTGCATTCTTCGCATAGTTGTTGGCGGGATCCTGGGTTTTTTCGGGTTTGAATCACGTACTAATATGATACCACACTGAAGCAGTCAATTAAACCTGGTTTCGATCCACATTTTAGGGGGTAACACCGGTTAGGTCTGGGTTAGGTCTGGGTTATGCCCGCATCTGGCTCATGATTTTGCATTCGTCGCATACTTGTTGGTCAGATCCTGGGAATTTTCGGGTTTGTATCATGTAGTAATGTGGTAACACACAGTAACAGTCAATTAAACTTGGTTTCGATCAATATTTTAGAGGATAACACTGGATAGGTCTGGATTAGGTCTGGGTTATGCCCGCATCTGACCCATGATTTTGCCTTCTTCGAACACTTGTTGGACAGATCCTTGGTTTTCTCTGGTTTGAATCACGTACTAATGTGGTACGACACTGAAACAGTAATTTGAACCTGGTTTCGGTCTGTATTTTAGTCGGTAACACGGGCTAGGTCTGGGTTAGGTCTGTGTTATGCCCGCATCTGGCTAATGATTTTACATTCTTCGCATAGTTGTTGGCCAGATCCTGGGTTTTTTCGGGTATTAATCACGTAGTAATGTAGTACCACACAGTAACAGTCAATTAAACCTGGTTTCGATCCACATTTTAGAGGATAATACCGGTTAGGTCTGAGTTAGGTCTGGGTTATGCCCGCATCTGGCTCATGATTTTGCATTCTTCGCATACTTGTTGGTCAGATCCTGGGAATTTTCGGGATTGTATCACGTAGTAATGTGGTAACACACAGTAACAGTCAATTAAACTTGGTTTCGATCAATATTTTAGAGGATAACACTGGTTAGGTCTGGGTTAGGTCTGGGTTATGCCCGCATGTGGCCCATGATTTTGCCTTCTTCGAACACTTGTTGGTCAGATCCTTGGTTTTCTCTGGTTTGAATAACGTAGTAATGTGGTACCACACACTAACAGTCAATTAAACGTGGATTCGGTCCGTATTTTAGTCGGTAACACCGGTTAGGTCTGGGTTTGGTCTGTGTTATGCCCTCATCTGGCTAATGATTTTACCTTCTTCGCATAGTTGTTGGCCAGATCCTGGGTTTTTTCGGGTATTAATCACGTAGTAATGTGGTACCACACAGTAACAGTCAATTAAACCTGGTTTCGATCCACATTTTAGAGGATAATACCGGTTAGGTCTGAGTTAGGTCTGGGTTATGCCCGCATCTGGCTCATGATTTTGCATTCGTCGCATACTTGTTGGTCAGATCCTGGGAATTTTCGGGTTTGTATCACGTAGTAATGTGGTAACACACAGTAACAGTCAATTAAACTTGGTTTCGATCAATATTTTAGAGGATAACACTGGTTAGGTCTGGGTTAGGTCTGGGTTATGCCCGCATCTGGCCCATGATTTTGCCTTCTTCGAACACTTGTTGGACAGATCCTTGGTTTTCTCTGGTTTGAATAACGTACTAATATGATACCACACTGAAGCAGTCAATTAAACCTGGTTTCGATCCACATTTTAGGGGATAACACCGGTTAGGTCTGGGTTAGGTCTGGGTTATGCCCGCATCTGGCTCATGATTTTGCATTCGTCGCATACTTGTTGGTCAGATCCTGGGAATTTTCGGGTTTGTATCACGTAGTAATGTGGTAACACACAGTAACAGTCAATTAAACTTGGTTTCGATCAATATTTTAGAGGATAACACTGGTTAGGTCTGGGTTAGGTCTGGGTTATGCCCGCATCTGGCCCATGATTTTGCCTTCTTCGAACACTTGTTGGACAGATCCTTGGTTTTCTCTGGTTTGAATAACGTACTAATATGATACCACACTGAAGCAGTCAATTAAACCTGGTTTCGATCCACATTTTAGGGGATAACACCGGTTAGGTCTGGGTTAGGTCTGGGTTATGCCCGCATCTGGCTCATGATTTTGCATTCGTCGCATACTTGTTGGTCAGATCCTGGGAATTTTCGGGTTTGTATCACGTAGTAATATGGTAACACACAGTAACAGTCAATTAAACTTGGTTTCGATCAATATTTTAGAGGATAAAACCGGTTAGGTCTGGGTTAGGTCTGGGTTATGCCCACATCAGGCTCATGATTTTGCCTTCCTCGCATTCTTGTTGGCCAGATCCTTGGATTTCTCTGGTTTGAATCACGTACTAATGTGGTACCATACAGTAACAGTCAATTAAACCTGGTTTCGATCCACGTTTTGGAGGATAAAACCGGTTAGGTCTGAGTTAGGTCTGGGTTATGCCCGCATCTGGCTCATGATTTTGCATTCTTCGCATACTTGTTGGTCAGATCCTGGGAATTTTCGGGTTTTTTATCACGTAGTAATGTGGTAACACACAGTAACAGTCAATTAAACCTGGATTCGGTCAGTATTTTAGTCGGTAACACCGGTTAGGTCTGGGTTAGGTCTGGGTTATGCCCGCATCTGGCTCATGATTTCGCCTTTTCCGCATTCTTGTTGACCAGATCCTGGGTTTTTTCGGTTTTGAATCACGCAGTAATGTGGTACCACACTGGAACAGTCCATTAAACTTGGTTTCGATCAATATTTTAGAGGATAACACCGGTTAGGTCTGGGTTAGGTCTGGGTTATGCCCGCATCTGGCTCATGATTTTGCCTTTTCCGCATTCTTGTTGGTCAGATCCTGGGTTTTTTCGGGTTTGAATCACGCAGTAATGTGGTATCACACAGAAACAGTCCGTTAAACTTGGATTCGATGAATATTTTAGAGGTTAACACCGGTTAGGTCTGGGTTAGGTCTGGGTTATGCCCGCATGTGGCTCATGATTTTGCTTTCTTCGCAAACTTGTTGGCCAGATCCTGGGTTTTTTCGGGTTTGAATCACGCAGTAATGTGGTACCACACAAAAACAGTACGTTAAACTTGGATTCGATCATTATTTTAGAGTATAACACCGTTTATGTCTGGCTTAGGTCTGGGTTATGCCCCCATCTGGCTCATGATTTTGCCTTCTTCGCATAGTTGTTGGCCAGCTCCTGGGAATTTCCGGGTTTGAATAACGTAGTAATGTGGTACCACACAGTAACAGACAATTAAACCTGAATTCGGTCAGTATTTTAGTCGGTAACACCGGTTAGGTCTGGGTTAGGTCTGGGTTATGCCCGCATCTGGCTCATGATTTTGCCTTGTTCGCATACTTGTTGGCCAGATCCTTGGTTTTTTCGGGTTTGAATCACGTACTAATATGATACCACACTGAAACAGTCAATTAAACCTGGTTTCGATCCACATTTTAGGGGATAACACCGGTTAGGTCTGGGTTAGGTCTGGGTTATGCCCGCATCTGGCTCATGATTTTGCCTCCTTCGCATACTTGTTGGCCAGATCCTTGGTTTTTTCGGGTTTGGATCACGTACTAATGTGGTACCACACTGAAACAATCAATTAAACCTGGTTTCGATCCACATTTTAGAGGATAAAACCGGTTAGGTCTGGGTTAGGTCTGGGTTATGCCCACATCAGGCTCATGATTTTGCCTTCTCGCATTGTTGTTGGCCAGATCCTTGGTTTTCTCTGGTTTGAATCACGTACTAATGTGGTACCACACTGAAACAGTCAATTAAACCTGGTTTCGGTCTGTATTTTAATCGGTAACACGGGTTAGGTCTGGGTTAGGTCTGGGTTATGCCCGCATCTGGCTAATGATTTTACCTGCTTCGCATAGCTGTTGGCCAGATCCTGGGTTTTTTCGGGTATTAATCACGTAGTAATGTGGTACCACACAGTAACAGTCAATTAAACCTGGTTTCGATCCACATTTTAGAGGATAAAACCGGTTAGGTCTGAGTTAGGTCTGGGTTATGCCCGCATCTGGCTCATAATTTTGCATTCTTCGCATACTTGTTGGCCAGATCCTTGGTTTTCTTTGGTTTGAATCACGTACTAATGTGGTACAACACTGAAACAGTCAATTAAACCTGGTTTCGGTCTGTATTTTAGTCGGTAACACGGGTTAGGTCTGGGTTAGGTCTGGGTTATGCCCGCATCTGGCTCATGGTTTTGCCTTTTCCGCATACTTGTTGGCCAGATCCTTGGTTTTCTCTGGTTTGAAACACGTAGTAATGTGACACCTCACTGAAACAGACAATTAAACCTGGTTCCGACCAATATTTTAGTCGGTAACACCGGCTAGGTCTGGGTAAGGTCTGGGTTATGCCCGCATCTGGCTCATGATTTTGTCTTCTTCGCATAGATGTTGGCCAGATCCTGGGTTTTTTTCGGGTTTGAATCACGTAGTAATGTTGTACCACACTGAAACAGTCGATTAAACTTGGTTTCGATCAATATTTTAGAGGATAACACCGGTTAGGTCTGGGTTAGGTCTGGGTTATGCCCGCATCTGGCTCATGGTTTTGCCTTTTCCGCATACTTGTTGGCCAGATCCTTGGTTTTCTCTGGTTTGAAACACGTAGTAATGTGACACCTCACTGAAACAGACAATTAAACCTGGTTCCGACCAATATTTTAGTCGGTAACACCGGCTAGGTCTGGGTAAGGTCTGGGTTATGCCCGCATCTGGCTCATGATTTTGCCTTCCTCGCATAGTTGTTGGCCAGATCCTGGGTTTTTTTGGATTTGAATCACGTAGTAATGTGGTACCACACTGAAACAGTCGATTAAACTTGGTTTCGATCAATATTTTAGAGGATAAAACCGGTTAGGGCTGGGTTAGGTCTGGGTTATGCCCACATCTGGCTCATGATTTTGCCTTTTTCGCATACTTGTTGTTTTCAGATCCTGAGAATTTCCGGGCTTGAATAACGTAGTAATGTGGTACCACACAGTAACAGACAATTAAACCTGGATTCGGTCAGTATTTTAGTCGGTAACACCGGTTAGGTCTGGGTTAGGTCTGGGTTATGCCCGCATCTGGCTCATGATTTTGCCTCCTTCGCATACTTGTTGGCCAGATCCTTGGTTTTTTCGGGTTTGGATCACGTACTAATGTGGTACCACACTGAAACAATCAATTAAACCTGGTTTCGATCCACATTTTAGAGGATAAAACCGGTTAGGTCTGGGTTAGGTCTGGGTTATGCCCACATCAGGCTCATGATTTTGCCTTCTCGCATTCTTGTTGGCCAGATCCTTCGTTTTCTCTGGTTTGAATCACGTACTAATGTGGTACCACACTGAAACAGTCAATTAAACCTGGTTTCGGTCTGTATTTTAGTCGGTAACACGAGTTAGGTCTGGGTTAGGTCTGGGTTATGCCCGCATCTGGCTCATGATTTTGCCTTGTTCGCATACTTGTTGGCCAGATCCTTGGTTTTTTCGGGTTTGGATCACGTACTAATGTGGTACCACACTGAAACAATCAATTAAACCTGGTTTCGATCCACATTTTAGATGATAAAACCGGTTAGGTCTGAGTTAGGTCTGGGTTATGCCCGCATCTGGCTCATGATTTTGCATTCTTCGCATACATGTTGGTCAGATCCTGGGAATTTTCGGGTATTAATCACGTAGTAATGTGGTACCACACTGAAACAGTCAATTAAACCTGGTTTCGGTCTGTATTTTAGTCGGTAACACGGGTTAGGTCTGGGTTAGGTCTGGGTTATGCCCGCATCTGGCTCATGATTTTGCCTTCTTCGCATACTTGTTGGCCAGATCCTTGGTTTTTTCGGGTTTGGATCACGTACTAATGTGGTACCACACTGAAACAATCAATTAAACCTGGTTTCGATCCACATTTTAGAGGATAAAACCGGTTAGGTCTGGGTTAGGTCTGGGTTATGCCCGCATCTGGCTTATGATTTTGCCTTCTTCGCATAGTTGTTGGCCAGATCCTGGGTTTTTTCGGGTTTGAATCAGGTACTAATGTGGTACCACACTGAAACAATCAATTAAACCTGGTTTCGATCCACATTTTAGAGGATAAAACCGGTTAGGACTGAGTTAGGTCTGGGTTATGCCCGCATCTGGCTCATGATTTTGCATTCTTCGCATACTTGTGGGTCGGATCCGGGGTTTTCTCTGGTTTGAATAACGAAGTAATGTGGTACCACACACTAACAGTCAATTAAACCTGGATTCGGTCAGTATTTTAGTCGGTAACACCGGTTAGGTCTGGGTTAGGTCTGGGTTATGCCCGCAACTGGCTCATGATTTTGCCTTCTTCGCATACTTGTTGGCCAGATCCTTGGTTTTTTCGAGTTTGGATCACGTACTAATGTGGTACCACACTGAAACAATCAATTAAACCTGGTTTCGATGCACATTTTAGAGGATAAAACCGGTTAGGTCTGGGTTAGGTCTGGGTTATGCCCACATCAGACTCATGATTTTGCCTTCCTAGCATTCTTGTTGGGCAGATCCTTGGTTTTTTCTGGTTTGAATCACGTACTAATGTGGTACCACACTGAAACAGTCAATTAAACCTGGTTTCGGTCTGTATTTTAGTCGGTAACACGGGTTAGGTCTGGGTTAGGTCTGGGTTATGCCCGCATCTGGCTCATGGTTTTGCCTTTTCCGCATACTTGTTGGCCATATCCTTGGTTTTCTCTGGTTTGAAACACGTAGTAATGTGACACCTCACTGAAACAGACAATTAAACCGGGTTCCGACCAATATTTTAGTCGGTAACACCGGCTAGGTCTGGGTAAGGTCTGGGTTATGCCCGCATCTGGCTCATGATTTTGTCTTCTTCTCACAGATGTTGGCCAGATCCTGGGTTTTTTTCGGGTTTGAATCACGTAGTAATGTTGTACCACACTGAAACAGTCGATTAAACTTGGTTTCGATCAATATTTTAGAGGATAACACCGGTTAGGTCTGGGTTAGGTCTGGGTTATGCCCGCAACTGGCTCATGATTTTGCCTTCTTCGCATACTTGTTGGCCAGATCCTTGGTTTTTTCGAGTTTGGATCACGTACTAATGTGGTACCACACTGAAACAATCAATTAAACCTGGTTTCGATCCACATTTTAGATGATAAAACCGGTTAGGTCTGAGTTAGGTCTGGGTTATGCCCGCATCTGGATCATGATTTTGCATTCTTCGCATACATGTTGGCCAGATCCTGGGTTTTTTCGGGTTTGAATCAAGTACTAATGTGGTACCACACTGAAACAATCAATTAAACCTGGTTTCGATCCACATTTTAGAGGATAAAACCGGTTAGGACTGAGTTAGGTCTGGGTTATGCCCGCATCTGGCTCATGATTTTGCATTCTTCGCATACTTGTTGGCCAGATCCTGGGTTTTTTAGGGTTTGTATCACGTAGTAATGTGGTAACACACACTAACAGTCAATTAAACCTGGATTCGGTCAGTATTTTAGTCGGTAACACCGGTTAGGTCTGGGTTAGGTCAGGGTTATGACCGCATCTGGCTCATGATTTTGCATTCTTCGCATAGTTGTTGGCGGGATCCTGGGTTTTTTCGGGTTTGAATCACGTACTAATATGATACCACACTGAAGCAGTCAATTAAACCTGGTTTCGATCCACATTTTAGGGGGTAACACCGGTTAGGTCTGGGTTAGGTCTGGGTTATGCCCGCATCTGGCTCATGATTTTGCATTCGTCGCATACTTGTTGGTCAGATCCTGGGAATTTTCGGGTTTGTATCATGTAGTAATGTGGTAACACACAGTAACAGTCAATTAAACTTGGTTTCGATCAATATTTTAGAGGATAACACTGGATAGGTCTGGACTAGGTCTGGGTTATGCCCGCATCTGACCCACGATTTTGCCTTCTTCGAACACTTGTTGGACAGATCCTTGGTTTTCTCTGGTTTGAATCACGTACTAATGTGGTACGACACTGAAACAGTAATTTGAACCTGGTTTCGGTCTGTATTTTAGTCGGTAACACGGGCTAGGTCTGGGTTAGGTCTGTGTTATGCCCGCATCTGGCTAATGATTTTACCTTCTTCGCATAGTTGTTGGCCAGGTCCTGGGTTTTTTCGGGTATTAATCACGTAGTAATGTGGTACCACACAGTAACAGTCAATTAAACCTGGTTTCGATCCACATTTTAGAGGATAATACCGGTTAGGTCTGAGTTAGGTCTGGGTTATGCCCGCATCTGGCTCATGATTTGCATTCTTCGCATACTTGTTGGTCAGATCCTGGGAATTTTCGGGATTGTATCACGTAGTAATGTGGTAACACACAGTAACAGTCAATTAAACTTGGTTTCGATCAATATTTTAGAGGATAACACTGGTTAGGTCTGGGTTATGCCCGCATGTGGCCCATGATTTTGCCTTCTTCGAACACTTGTTGGTCAGATCCTTGGTTTTCTCTGGTTTGGATCACGTACTAATATGGTACCACACTGAAACAATCAATTAAACCTGGTTTCGATCCACATTTTAGAGGATAAAACCGGTTAGGTCTGAGTTAGGTCTGGGTTATGCCCGCATCTGGCTCATGATTTTGCATTCTTCGCATATTTGTTGGTCAGATCCTGGGTTTATTCGGGTTTGAATCAGGTAGTAATTATGGTACCACACTGAAACAGTCCAATAAACTTGGTTTCGATCAATATTTTAGAGGATAACAACGGTTAGGTCTGGGTTATGCCCGCATCTGGCTCATGATTTTGCCTTCTTCGCATTCTTGTTTGCCAGATCCTTGGTTTTCTCTGGTTTGAATCAAGTAGTAATGTGGAGCCACACTGGAACAGTCCATTAAACTTGGTTTCGATCAATATTTTAGAGGATAAAACGGATTAGGTCTGGGTTAGGTCTGGGTTATGCCCGCAACTGGCTAATGATTTTGCCTTCTTCGCATGGTTGTTGGCCAGATCCTGGGAATCTTCGGGTTTGTATCACGTAGTAATGTGGTACCACACAGTAACAGTCAATTAAACCTGGATTCGGCCAGTATTTTAGTCGGTAACACCGGTTAGGTCTGGGTTAGGTCTGGGTTATGCCCGCATCTAGCTCATTATTTTGCATTCTTCGCATACTTATTGGCCAGATCCTGGGTTTTTTAGGGTTTGAATCACGTAGTAATGTGGTACCACAATGAAACAGTCAATTAAACCTGGTTTCGATCCACATTTTAAAGGATAACACTGGTTAGGTCTGGGTTAGGTCTGGGTTATGCCCGCATCTGGCTCATGATTGTGCCGTCTTCGCATACTTGTTGCTCAGATCCTGGAAATTTCCGGGTTTGAATCACGTAGTAATGTGGTACCACACAGTAACAGTCAATTAAACCTGGCTCCGGTCAGTATTTTAGTCGGGAACACCGGTTAGGTCTGGGTTAGGTCTGGGTTAGGTCTGGGTTATGCCCGCATCTGACTCATGATTTTGCATTCTTCGCATACTTGTTGGTCAGATCCTGGGTTTATTCGGGTTTGAATCAGGTAGTATTTATGGTACCACACTGAAACAGGCCATTAAACTTGGTTTCGATCAATACTTTAGTCGGTAACACCGGTTAGGTCTGGGTTAGGTCTGGGTTATGCCCGCATCTGGCTCATGATTTTGCCTTTTCCGCATACTTGTTGGCCAGGTCCTGGGTTTTTTCGGGTTTGAATCACGTAGTAATGTGGTACCACACAGTAACAGTCAATTAAACCTGGATTCGGTCAGTATTTTAGTCGGGAACACCGGTTAGGTCTGGGTTAGGTCTGGGTTATGCCCGCATCTGACTCATGATTTTGCCTTTTCCGCATTCTTGTTGGCCGGATCCTTGGTTTTTTCTGGTTTCAATCACGTAGTAATGTGGTACCACACTGGAACAGTCCATTAAACTTGGTTTCGATCAATATTTTAGAGGATGAAACCGATTAGGTCTGGGTTAGGTCTGTGTTATGCCCGCAACTGGCTCATGATTTTGCATTCTTCGCATACTTGTTGGTCAGATCCTGGGTTTTTTCTGGTTTGAATCACGTAGTAATTATAGTACCACACTGGAACAGTCCATTAAACTTGGTTTCGATCAATATTTTAGAGGATAACACCGGTTAGGTCTGGGTTAGGTCTGGGTTATAACCGTATCTGGCTCATGATTTTGCCTTTTCCGCATTCATGTTGGCCAGATCCTGGGTTTTTTCGGGTTTGAATCACGCAGTAATGTGGTACCACACAGAAACAGTCCGCTACACTTGGATTCGATCAATATTTTAGAGTATAACACCGGTTAGGTCTGGGTTAGGTCTGGGTTATACCCGCATCTGGCTCATGATTTTGCCTTCTTCGCATAGTTGTTGGCCAGATCCTGGGAATTTTCGGGTTTGTATCACGTAGTAATTACGGTACCACACTGAAACAGTCCATTATACTTGGTTTCGATCAATACTTTAGAGGATAAGACCGGTTAGGTCTGGGTTAGGTCTGGGTTATGCCCGTATCTGGCTCATGATTGTGCCTTCTTCGCATTCTTGTTGGCCAGATCCTTGGTTCTCTCTGGTTTGAATCACGTAGTAATGTGGAGCCATACTGGAACAGTTACATTAAACTTGGTTTCGATCAATATTTTAGAGGATAAAACCGATTAGGTCTGGGTTATGTCTGGGTTATGCCCGCAACTGGCTCATGATTTTGCATTCTTCGCATACTTGTTGGTCAGATCCTGGGTTTTTTCGGGTTTGAATCACGTAGTAATTATGGTACCACTCTGGAACAGTCCATTAAAATTGGTTTCGATCAATATTTTAGAGGATAACACCGGTTAGGTCTGGGTTAGGTCTGGGTTATGCCCGCATCTGGCTCATGATCTTGCCTTCTTCGCATACTTGTTGGCCAGATCCTGGGTTTTTTAGGGTTTGTATCACGTAGTAATGTGGTAACACACACTAACAGTCAATTAAACCTGGATTCGGTCAGTATTTTAGTCGGTAACACCGGTTAGGTCTGGGTTAGGTCAGGGTTATGACCGCATCTGGCTCATGATTTTGCATTCTTCGCATAGTTGTTGGCGGGATCCTGGGTTTTTTCGGGTTTGAATCACGTACTAATATGATACCACACTGAAGCAGTCAATTAAACCTGGTTTCGATCCACATTTTAGGGGGTAACACCGGTTAGGTCTGGGTTAGGTCTGGGTTATGCCCGCATCTGGCTCATGATTTTGCATTCGTCGCATACTTGTTGGTCAGATCCTGGGAATTTTCGGGTTTGTATCATGTAGTAATGTGGTAACACACAGTAACAGTCAATTAAACTTGGTTTCGATCAATATTTTAGAGGATAACACTGGATAGGTCTGGATTAGGTCTGGGTTATGCCCGCATCTGACCCATGATTTTGCCTTCTTCGAACACTTGTTGGAGAGATCCTTGGTTTTCTCTGGTTTGAATCACGTACTAATGTGGTACGACACTGAAACAGTAATTTGAACCTGGTTTCGGTCTGTATTTTAGTCGGTAACACGGGCTAGGTCTGGGTTAGGTCTGTGTTATGCCCGCATCTGGCTAATGATTTTACATTCTTCGCATAGTTGTTGGCCAGATCCTGGGTTTTTTCGGGTATTAATCACGTAGTAATGTAGTACCACACAGTAACAGTCAATTAAACCTGGTTTCGATCCACATTTTAGAGGATAATACCGGTTAGGTCTGAGTTAGGTCTGGGTAATGCCCGCATCTGGCTCATGATTTTGCATTCTTCGCATACTTGTTGGTCAGATCCTGGGAATTTTCGGGATTGTATCACGTAGTAATGTGGTAACACACAGTAACAGTCAATTAAACTTGGTTTCGATCAATATTTTAGAGGATAACACTGGTTAGGTCTGGGTTAGGTCTGGGTTATGCCCGCATGTGGCCCATGATTTTGCCTTCTTCGAACACTTGTTGGTCAGATCCTTGGTTTTCTCTGGTTTGAATAACGTAGTAATGTGGTACCACACACTAACAGTCAATTAAACGTGGATTCGGTCCGTATTTTAGTCGGTAACACCGGTTAGGTCTGGGTTTGGTCTGTGTTATGCCCTCATCTGGCTAATGATTTTACCTTCTTCGCATAGTTGTTGGCCAGATCCTGGGTTTTTTCGGGTATTAATCACGTAGTAATGTGGTACCACACAGTAACAGTCAATTAAACCTGGTTTCGATCCACATTTTAGAGGATAATACCGGTTAGGTCTGAGTTAGGTCTGGGTTATGCCCGCATCTGGCTCATGATTTTGCATTCGTCGCATACTTGTTGGTCAGATCCTGGGAATTTTCGGGTTTGTATCACGTAGTAATGTGGTAACACACAGTAACAGTCAATTAAACTTGGTTTCGATCAATATTTTAGAGGATAACACTGGTTAGGTCTGGGTTAGGTCTGGGTTATGCCCGCATCTGGCCCATGATTTTGCCTTCTTCGAACACTTGTTGGACAGATCCTTGGTTTTCTCTGGTTTGAATAACGTACTAATATGATACCACACTGAAGCAGTCAATTAAACCTGGTTTCGATCCACATTTTAGGGGATAACACCGGTTAGGTCTGGGTTAGGTCTGGGTTATGCCCGCATCTGGCTCATGATTTTGCATTCGTCGCATACTTGTTGGTCAGATCCTGGGAATTTTCGGGTTTGTATCACGTAGTAATGTGGTAACACACAGTAACAGTCAATTAAACTTGGTATCGATCAATATTTTAGAGGATAACACTGGTTAGGTCTGGGTTAGGTCTGGGTTATGCCCGCATCTGGCCCATGATTTTGCCTTCTTCGAACACTTGTTGGACAGATCCTTGGTTTTCTCTGGTTTGAATAACGTACTAATATGATACCACACTGAAGCAGTCAATTAAACCTGGTTTCGATCCACATTTTAGGGGATAACACCGGTTAGGTCTGGGTTAGGTCTGGGTTATGCCCGCATCTGGCTCATGATTTTGCATTCGTCGCATACTTGTTGGTCAGATCCTGGGAATTTTCGGGTTTGTATCACGTAGTAATATGGTAACACACAGTAACAGTCAATTAAACTTGGTTTCGATCAATATTTTAGAGGATAAAACCGGTTAGGTCTGGGTTAGGTCTGGGTTATGCCCACATCAGGCTCATGATTTTGCCTTCCTCGCATTCTTGTTGGCCAGATCCTTGGATTTCTCTGGTTTGAATCACGTACTAATGTGGTACCATACAGTAACAGTCAATTAAACCTGGTTTCGATCCACGTTTTGGAGGATAAAACCGGTTAGGTCTGAGTTAGGTCTGGGTTATGCCCGCATCTGGCTCATGATTTTGCATTCTTCGCATACTTGTTGGTCAGATCCTGGGAATTTTCGGGTTTTTTATCACGTAGTAATGTGGTAACACACAGTAACAGTCAATTAAACCTGGATTCGGTCAGTATTTTAGTCGGTAACACCGGTTAGGTCTGGGTTAGGTCTGGGTTATGCCCGCATCTGGCTCATGATTTCGCCTTTTCCGCATTCTTGTTGACCAGATCCTGGGTTTTTTCGGTTTTGAATCACGCAGTAATGTGGTACCACACTGGAACACTCCATTAAACTTGGTTTCGATCTATATTTTAGAGGATAACACCGGTTAGGTCTGGGTTAGGTCTGGGTTATGCCCGCATCTGGCTCATGATTTTGCCTTTTCCGCATTCTTGTTGGTCAGATCCTGGGTTTTTTCGGGTTTGAATCACGCAGTAATGTGGTATCACACAGAAACAGTCCGTTAAACTTGGATTCGATGAATATTTTAGAGGTTAACACCGGTTAGGTCTGGGTTAGGTCTGGGTTATGCCCGCATGTGGCTCATGATTTTGCTTTCTTCGCAAACTTGTTGGCCAGATCCTGGGTTTTTTCGGGTTTGAATCACGCAGTAATGTGGTACCACACAAAAACAGTACGTTAAACTTGGATTCGATCATTATTTTAGAGTATAACACCGTTTATGTCTGGCTTAGGTCTGGGTTATGCCCCCATCTGGCTCATGATTTTGCCTTCTTCGCATAGTTGTTGGCCAGCTCCTGGGAATTTCCGGGTTTGAATAACGTAGTAATGTGGTACCACACAGTAACAGACAATTAAACCTGAATTCGGTCAGTATTTTAGTCGGTAACACCGGTTAGGTCTGGGTTAGGTCTGGGTTATGCCCGCATCTGGCTCATGATTTTGCCTTGTTCGCATACTTGTTGGCCAGATCCTTGGTTTTTTCGGGTTTGAATCACGTACTAATATGATACCACACTGAAACAGTCAATTAAACCTGGTTTCGATCCACATTTTAGGGGATAACACCGGTTAGGTCTGGGTTAGGTCTGGGTTATGCCCGCATCTGGCTCATGATTTTGCCTCCTTCGCATACTTGTTGGCCAGATCCTTGGTTTTTTCGGGTTTGGATCACGTACTAATGTGGTACCACACTGAAACAATCAATTAAACCTGGTTTCGATCCACATTTTAGAGGATAAAACCGGTTAGGTCTGGGTTAGGTCTGGGTTATGCCCACATCAGGCTCATGATTTTGCCTTCTCGCATTGTTGTTGGCCAGATCCTTGGTTTTCTCTGGTTTGAATCACGTACTAATGTGGTACCACACTGAAACAGTCAATTAAACCTGGTTTCGGTCTGTATTTTAATCGGTAACACGGGTTAGGTCTGGGTTAGGTCTGGGTTATGCCCGCATCTGGCTAATGATTTTACCTGCTTCGCATAGCTGTTGGCCAGATCCTGGGTTTTTTCGGGTATTAATCACGTAGTAATGTGGTACCACACAGTAACAGTCAATTAAACCTGGTTTCGATCCACATTTTAGAGGATAAAACCGGTTAGGTATGAGTTAGGTCTGGGTTATGCCCACATCAGGCTCATGATTTTGCCTTCTCGCATTGTTGTTGGCCAGATCCTTGGTTTTCTCTGGTTTGAATCACGTACTAATGTGGTACCACACTGAAACAGTCAATTAAACCTGGTTTCGGTCTGTATTTTAGTCGGTAACACGGGTTAGGTCTGGGTTAGGTCTGGGTTATGCCCGCATCTGGCTCATGGTTTTGCCTTTTCCGCATACTTGTTGGCCAGATCCTTGGTTTTCTCTGGTTTGAAACACGTAGTAATGTGACACCTCACTGAAACAGACAATTAAACCTGGTTCCGACCAATATTTTAGTCGGTAACACCGGCTAGGTCTGGGTAAGGTCTGGGTTATGCCCGCATCTGGCTCATGATTTTGTCTTCTTCGCATAGATGTTGGCCAGATCCTGGGTTTTTTTCGGGTTTGAATCACGTAGTAATGTTGTACCACACTGAAACAGTCGATTAAACTTGGTTTCGATCAATATTTTAGAGGATAACACCGGTTAGGTCTGGGTTAGGTCTGGGTTATGCCCGCATCTGGCTCATGGTTTTGCCTTTTCCGCATACTTGTTGGCCAGATCCTTGGTTTTCTCTGGTTTGAAACACGTAGTAATGTGACACCTCACTGAAACAGACAATTAAACCTGGTTCCGACCAATATTTTAGTCGGTAACACCGGCTAGGTCTGGGTAAGGTCTGGGTTATGCCCGCATCTGGCTCATGATTTTGCCTTCCTCGCATAGTTGTTGGCCAGATCCTGGGTTTTTTTGGATTTGAATCACGTAGTAATGTGGTACCACACTGAAACAGTCGATTAAACTTGGTTTCGATCAATATTTTAGAGGATAAAACCGGTTAGGGCTGGGTTAGGTCTGGGTTATGCCCACATCTGGCTCATGATTTTGCCTTTTTCGCATACTTGTTGTTTTCAGATCCTGAGAATTTCCGGGCTTGAATAACGTAGTAATGTGGTACCACACAGTAACAGACAATTAAACCTGGATTCGGTCAGTATTTTAGTCGGTAACACCGGTTAGGTCTGGGTTAGGTCTGGGTTATGCCCGCATCTGGCTCATGATTTTGCCTCCTTCGCATACTTGTTGGCCAGATCCTTGGTTTTTTCGGGTTTGGATCACGTACTAATGTGGTACCACACTGAAACAATCAATTAAACCTGGTTTCGATCCACATTTTAGAGGATAAAACCGGTTAGGTCTGGGTTAGGTCTGGGTTATGCCCACATCAGGCTCATGATTTTGCCTTCTCGCATTCTTGTTGGCCAGATCCTTCGTTTTCTCTGGTTTGAATCACGTACTAATGTGGTACCACACTGAAACAGTCAATTAAACCTGGTTTCGGTCTGTATTTTAGTCGGTAACACGAGTTAGGTCTGGGTTAGGTCTGGGTTATGCCCGCATCTGGCTCATGATTTTGCCTTGTTCGCATACTTGTTGGCCAGATCCTTGGTTTTTTCGGGTTTGGATCACGTACTAATGTGGTACCACACTGAAACAATCAATTAAACCTGGTTTCGATCCACATTTTAGATGATAAAACCGGTTAGGTCTGAGTTAGGTCTGGGTTATGCCCGCATCTGGCTCATGATTTTGCATTCTTCGCATACATGTTGGTCAGATCCTGGGAATTTTCGGGTATTAATCACGTAGTAATGTGGTACCACACTGAAACAGTCAATTAAACCTGGTTTCGGTCTGTATTTTAGTCGGTAACACGGGTTAGGTCTGGGTTAGGTCTGGGTTATGCCCGCATCTGGCTCATGATTTTGCCTTCTTCGCATACTTGTTGGCCAGATCCTTGGTTTTTTCGGGTTTGGATCACGTACTAATGTGGTACCACACTGAAACAATCAATTAAACCTGGTTTCGATCCACATTTTAGAGGATAAAACCGGTTAGGTCTGGGTTAGGTCTGGGTTATGCCCGCATCTGGCTTATGATTTTGCCTTCTTCGCATAGTTGTTGGCCAGATCCTGGGTTTTTTCGGGTTTGAATCAGGTACTAATGTGGTACCACACTGAAACAATCAATTAAACCTGGTTTCGATCCACATTTTAGAGGATAAAACCGGTTAGGACTGAGTTAGGTCTGGGTTATGCCCGCATCTGGCTCATGATTTTGCATTCTTCGCATACTTGTGGGTCGGATCCGGGGTTTTCTCTGGTTTGAATAACGAAGTAATGTGGTACCACACACTAACAGTCAATTAAACCTGGATTCGGTCAGTATTTTAGTCGGTAACACCGGTTAGGTCTGGGTTAGGTCTGGGTTATGCCCGCAACTGGCTCATGATTTTGCCTTCTTCGCATACTTGTTGGCCAGATCCTTGGTTTTTTCGAGTTTGGATCACGTACTAATGTGGTACCACACTGAAACAATCAATTAAACCTGGTTTCGATGCACATTTTAGAGGATAAAACCGGTTAGGTCTGGGTTAGGTCTGGGTTATGCCCACATCAGACTCATGATTTTGCCTTCCTAGCATTCTTGTTGGGCAGATCCTTGGTTTTTTCTGGTTTGAATCACGTACTAATGTGGTACCACACTGAAACAGTCAATTAAACCTGGTTTCGGTCTGTATTTTAGTCGGTAACACGGGTTAGGTCTGGGTTAGGTCTGGGTTATGCCCGCATCTGGCTCATGGTTTTGCCTTTTCCGCATACTTGTTGGCCATATCCTTGGTTTTCTCTGGTTTGAAACACGTAGTAATGTGACACCTCACTGAAACAGACAATTAAACCGGGTTCCGACCAATATTTTAGTCGGTAACACCGGCTAGGTCTGGGTAAGGTCTGGGTTATGCCCGCATCTGGCTCATGATTTTGTCTTCTTCTCACAGATGTTGGCCAGATCCTGGGTTTTTTTCGGGTTTGAATCACGTAGTAATGTTGTACCACACTGAAACAGTCGATTAAACTTGGTTTCGATCAATATTTTAGAGGATAACACCGGTTAGGTCTGGGTTAGGTCTGGGTTATGCCCGCATCTGGCTCATGATTTTGCTTTCTTCGCATAGTTGTTGGCCAGATCCTGGGTTTTTTGGATTTGAATCACGTAGTAATGTGGTACCACACTGAAACAGTCGATTAAACTTGGTTTCGATCAATATTTTAGAGGATAAAACCGGTTAGGGCTGGGTTAGGTCTGGGTTATGCCCACATCTGGCTCATGATTTTGCCTTTTTCGCATACTTGTTGGTCAGATCCTGAGAATTTCCGGGCTTGAATAACGTAGTAATGTGGTACCACACAGTAACAGACAATTAAACCTGGATTCGGTCAGTATTTTATTCGGTAACACCGGTTAGGTCTGGGTTAGGTCTGGGTAATGCCAGCATCTGACTCATGATTTTGATTTTCCGCATTCTTGTTGGACGGATCCTTGGTTTTCTCTGGTCTCAATCACGAAGTTATGTGGTACCACAATGAAACAGACAATTAGACCTGGTTCCGACCAATATTTTAGTCGGTAACTCCGGTTAGGTCTGGGTTAGGTCTGGGTTATGCCCGCATCTGGCTCATGATTTTGCCTTCCTCGCATTCTTGTTGGCCAGATCCTTGGTTTTCTCTGGTTTGAATCACGTACTAATGTGGTACCACACTGAAACAGTCAATTAAACCTGGTTTCGGTCTGTATTTTAGTCGGTAACACGGTTTAGGTCTGGGTTAGGTCTGGGTTATGCCCGCATCTGCCTCATGATTTTGCCTTCTTCGCATACTTGTTGGCCAGATCCTGGGAATTTTCGGGTTTGTATCACGTAGTAATGTGGTACCACACAGTAACAGTCAATTAAACCTGGATTCGGTCAGTATTTTAGTCGGTAACACCGGTTAGGTCTGGGTTTGGTCTGGGTTATGCCCGCATCTGGCTCAGGATTTTGCCTTCTTCGCATACTTGTTGGTCAGATCCTGGGAATTTCCGGGTTTGAATAACGTAGTAATGTGGTACCACACAAAAACAGACAATTAAACCTGGATTCGGTCAGTATTTTAGTCGGTAACACCGGTTAGGTCTGGGTTAGGTCTGGGTTATGCCCGCATCTGGCTCAAGATTTTGCCTTGCTCGCATACTTGTTGGCCAGATCCTTGGTTTTTTCGGGTTTGGATCACGTACTAATGTGGTACGACACTGAAACAATCAATTAAACCTGGTTTCGATCCACATTTTAGAGGATAAAACCGGTTAGGTCTGAGTTAGGTCTGGGTTCTGCCCGCATCTGGCTCATGATTTTGCATTCTTCGCATACATGTTGGTCAGATCCTGGGAATTTTCGGGTTTGTATCACGTAGTAATATGGTACCGCACAGTAACAGTCAATTAAACCTGGATTCGGTCAGTATTTTAGTCGGTAACACCGGTTAGGTCTGGGTTAGGTCTGGGTTATGCCCGCATCTGGCTCATGATTTCGCCTTTTCCGCATTCTCGTTCGCCAGATCCTGGGTTTTCTCTGGTTTCAAACACGTAGTAATGTGACACCTCACTGAAACAGACAATTAAACCTGGTTCCGACCAATATTTTAGTCGGTAACTCAGGTTAGGTCTGGATTAGGTCTGGGTTATGCCCGCATCTGGCTCATGATTTTGCCTTCTTCGCATAGTTGTTGGCCAGATCCTGGGTTTTTTCGGGTTTGAATCACGTACTAATATGATACCACACTGAAACAGTCAATTAAACCTGGTTTCGATCCACATTTTAGGGGATAACACCGGTTAGGTCTGGGTTAGGTCTGGGTTATGCCCGCATCTGGCTCATGATTTTGCCTCCTTCGCATACTTGTTGGCCATATCCTTGGTTTTTTCGGGTTTGGATCACGTGCTAATGTGGTACCACACTGAAACAATCAATTAAACCTGGTTTCGATCCACATTTTAGAGGATAAAACCGGTTAGGTCTGGGTTAGGTCTGGGTTATGCCCACATCAGGCTCATGATTTTGCCTTCCTCGCATTCTTGTTGGCCGGATCCTTGGTTTTCTCTGGTTTGAATCACGTACTAATGTGGTACCACACTGAAACAGTCAATTAAACCTGGTTTCGGTCTGTATTTTAGTCGGTAACACGGGTTAGGTCTGGGTTAGGTCTTGGTTATGCCCGCATCTGGCTCATGATTTTGCCTTCTTCGCATACTTGTTGGCCAGATCCTTGGTTTTTTCGGGTTTGAATCACGTACTAATGTGGTACCACACTGAAACAATCAATTAAACCTGGATTCGATCCACATTTTAGAGGATAAAACCGGTTAGGTCTGGGTTAGGTCTGGGTTATGCCCGCATCTGGCTCATGATTTTGCCTTCTTCGCATAGTTGTTGGCCAGATCCTGGGTTTTTTCGGGTTTGAATCAGGTACTAATGTGGTACCACACTGAAACAATCAATTAAACCTGGTTTCGATCCACATTTTAGAGGATAAAACCGGTTAGGTCTGAGTTAGGTCTGGGTTATGCCCGCATCTGGCTCATGATTTTGCATTCTTCGCATACTTGTTGGTCGGATCCGGGGTTTTCTCTGGTTTGAATAACGTAGTAATGTGGTACCACACACTAACAGTCAATTAAACCTGGATTCGGTCAGTATTTTAGTCGGTAACACCGGTTAGGTCTGGGTTAGGTCTGGGTTATGCCCGCAACTGGCTCATGATTTTGCCTTCTTCGCATACTTGTTGGCCAGATCCTTGGTTTTTTCGGGTTTGGATCACGTACTAATGTGGTGCCACATTGAAACAATCAATTAAACCTGGTTTCGATCCACATTTTAGAGTATAAAACCGGTTAGGTCTGAGTTAGGTCTGGGTTATGCCCGCATTTGGCTCATGATTTTGCATTCTTCGCATACTTGTTGGTCAGATCCTGGGAATTTTCGGGTTTGTATCACGTAGTAATGTGGTACCACACAGTAACAGTCAATTAAACCTGGATTCGGTCAGTATTTTAGTCGGTAACACCGGTTAGGTCTGGGTTAGGTCTGGGTTATGCCCGCAACTGGCTCATGATTTTGCCTTCTTCGCATACTTGTTGGCCAGATCCTTGGTTTTTTCGGGTTAGGATCACGTACTAATGTGGTGCCACATTGAAACAATAAATTAAACCTGGTTTCGATCCACATTTTAGAGTATAAAACCGGTTAGGTCTGAGTTAGGTCTGGGTTATGCCCGCATCTGGCTCATGATTTTGCATTCTTCGAACACTTGTTGGACAGATCCTTGGTTTTCTCTGGATTGAATAACGTAGTAATGTGGTACCACACACTAACAGTCAGTTAAACCTGGATTCGGTCAGTATTTTAGTCGGTAACACCGGTTAGGTCTGGGTAAGGTCTGCGTTATGCCCGCATCTGGCTCATGATATTGCCTCCTTCGCATACTTGTTGGCCAGATCCTTGGTTTTTTCGGGTTTGGATCACGTACTAATGTGGTACCACACTGAAGCAATCAATTAAACCTGGTTTCGATCCACATTTTGGGGGATAACACCGGTTAGGTCTGGGTTAGGTCTGGGTTATGCCCGCATCTGGCTCATGATTTTGCCTCCTTCGCATACTTGTTGGCCAGATCCTTGGTTTTTTCGGGTTTGGATCACGTACTAATGTGGTACCACACTGAAACAATCAATTAAACCTTGTTTCGATCCACATTTTAGAGGATAAAACCGGTTAGGTCTGAGTTAGGTCTGGGTTATGCCCGCATCTGGCTCATGATTTCGCCTTTTCCGCATTCTTGTTGGCCAGATCCTTGGTTTTCTCTGGTTTGAATCACGTACTAATGTGGTACCACACTGAAACAGTCAATTAAACCTGGTTTCGGTCTGTATTTTAGTCGGTAACACGGGTTAGGTCTGGGTTAGGTCTGGGTTATGCCCGCATTTGGCTCATGACTTTGCCTTCTTCGCATACTTAGTGGCCAGATCCTTGGTTTTTTCGGGTTTGAATCACGCAGTAATGTGGTACCACACAGAAACAGTCCATTAAACTTGGTTTCGATCAATATTTTAGAGGATAACACTGGTTAGGACTGGGTTAGGTCTGGGTTATGCCCGCATCTGGCCCATGATTTTGCCTTCTTCGAACACTTGTTGGCCAGATCCTGGGTGTTTTCGGGTTTGGATCACGTACTAATGTGGTACCACACTGAAGCAATCAATTAAACCTGGATTCGATCCACATTTTGGGGGATAACACCGGTTAGGTCTGGGTTAGGTCTGGGTTATGCCCGCATCTGGCTCATGATTTTGCATTCCTCGCATTCTTGTTGGCCAGATCCTTTGTTTTCTCTGGTTTGAATCACGTACTAATGTGGTACCACACTGAAACAATCAATTAAACCTGGTTTCGATCCACATTTTAGAGGATAAAACCTGTTAGGTCTGAGTTAGGTCTGGGTTATGGCCGCATCTGGCTCATGATTTCGCCATTTCCGCATTCTTGTTGGCCAGATCCTTGGTTTTCTCTGGTTTGAATCACGTACTAATGTGGGACCACACTGAAACAGTCAATTAAACCTGGTTTCGGTCTGTATTTTAGTCGGTAACACGGGTTAGGTCTGGGTTAGGTCTGTGTTATGCCCGCATCTGGCCGATGATTTTGCCTTCTTCGAACACTTGTTGGACAGATCCTTGGTTTTCTCTGGTATGGATCACGTACTAATGTGGTACCACACTGAAACAATCAATTAAACCTGGTTTCGATCCACATTTTAGAGGATAAAACCGGTTAGGTCTGAGTTAGGTCTGGGTTATGCCCGCATCTGGCTCATGATTTTGCCTTCTTCGCATACTTGTTGGCCAGATCCTTGGTTTTTTCGGGTTTGGATCACGTACTAATGTGGTACCACACTGAAACAATCAATTAAACCTGGTTTCGATCCACATTTTAGAGGATAAAACCGGTTAGGTCTGAGTTAGGTCTGGGTTATGCCCGCATCTGGCTCATGATTTTGCGTTCTTCGCATACATGTTGGTCAGATCCTGGGAATTTTCGGGTATTAATCACGTAGTAATGTGGTACCACACAGTAACAGTCAATTAAACCTGGATTCGGTCAGTATTTTAGTCGGTAACACCGGTTAGGTCTGGGTTAGGTCTGGGTTATGCCCGCATCTGGCTCATGATTTTGCATTCCTCGCATTCTTGTTGGCCAGATCCTTGGTTTTCTCTGGTTTGAATCACGTACTAATGTGGTACCACATTGAAACAATCAATTAAACCTGGTTTCGATCCACATTTTAGAGGATAAAACCGGTTAGGTCTGAGTTAGGTCTAGGTTATGCCCGCATCTGGCTCATGATTTTGCGTTCTTCGCATACATGTTGGTCAGATCCTGGGAATTTTCGGGTATTAATCACGTAGTAATGTGGTACCACACAGTAACAGTCAATTAAACCTGGTTTCGATCCACATTTTAGAGGATAAAACCGGTTAGGTCTGAGTTAGGTCTGGGTTATGCCCGCATCTGGCTCATGATTTTGCATTCTTCGCATACTTGTTTGTCAGATCCTGGGAATTTTCGGGTTTGAATAACGTAGTAATGTGGTACCACTCACTAACAGTCAATTAAACCTGGATTCGGTCAGTATTTTAGTCGGTAACACCGGTTAGGTCTGGGTTAGGTCTGGGTTATGCCCGCATCTGGCTCATGATTTTGTCTTCTTCGCATACTTGTTGGCCAGATCCTTGGTTTTTTCGGGTTTGGATCACGTACTAATGTGGTACCACACTGAAACAATCAATTAAACCTGGTTTCGATCCACATTTTAGAGGATAAAACCGGTTAGGTCTGGGTTAGGTCTGGGTTATGCCCACATCAAGCTCATGATTTTGCATTCCTCGCATTCATGTTGGCCAGATCCTTGGTTTTCTCTGGTTTGAATCATGTACTAATGTGGTACCACACCGAAACTGTCAATTAAACCTGGTTTCGGTCTGTATTTTGGTCGGTAACACGGGTTAGGTCTGGGTTATGCCCGCATCTGGCTCATGATTTTGCCTTCTTCGCATACTTGTTGGCCAGATCCTTGGTTTTTTCGGGTTTGGATCACGTACTAATGTGGTACCACACTGAAGCAATCAATTAAACCTGGTTTCGATCCACATTTTGGGGGATAACACCGGTTAGGTCTGGGTTAGGTCTGGGTTATGCCCATATCTGGCTCATGATTTTGCCTCCTTCGCATACTTGTTGGCCAGATCCTTGGTTTTTTCGGGTTTGGATCACGTACTAATGTGGTACCACACTGAAACAATCAATTAAACCTTGTTTCGATCCACATTTTAGAGGATAAAACCGGTTAGGTCTGAGTTAGGTCTGGGTTATGCCCGCATCTGGCTCATGATTTCGCCTTTTCCGCATTCTTGTTGGCCAGATCCTTGGTATTCTCTGGTTTGAATCACGTACTAATGTGGTACCACACTGAAACAGTCAATTAAACCTGGTTTCGGTCTGTATTTTAGTCGGTAACACGGGTTAGGTCTTGGTTAGGTCTGGGTTATGCCCGCATCTGGCTCATGATTTTGCCTTCTTCGAACACTTGTTGGCCAGATCCTGGGTTTCTTCGGGTTTGAATCATGTACTAATGTGGTACCACTCTGAATCAGTCAATTAAACCTGGTTTCGATCAACATTTTAGAGGATAAAACCGGTTAGGTCTGAGTTAGGTCTGGGTTATGCCCGCATCTGGCTCATGATTTTGCCTTCTTCGCATACTTGTTGGCCAGATCCTTGGTTTTCTCTGGTTTGAAACACGTAGTAATGTGACACCTCACTGAAACAGACAATTAAACCTGGTTCCGACCAATATTTTAGTCGGTAACACCGGTTAGGTCAGAGTTAGGTCTGGATTATGCCCGCATCTGGCTCATGGTTTTGCCTTTTCCGCATACTTGTTGGCCAGATCCTTGGTATTCTCTGGTTTGAAACACGTAGTAAAGTGACACCTCACTGAAACAGACAATTAAACCTGGTTCCGACCAATATTTTAGTCGGTAACACCGGTTAGGTCTGGGTAAGGTCTGGGTTATGCCCGCATCTGGCTCATGATTTTGTCTTCTTCGCATAGATGTTGGCCAGATCCTGGGTTTTTTTCGGGTTTGAATCACGTAGTAATGTTGTACCACACTGAAACAGACGATTAAACTTGGTTTCGATCAATATTTTAGAGGATAACACCGGTTAGGTCTGGGTTAGGTCTGGGTTATGCCCGCATCTGGCTCATGATTTTGCTTTCTTCGCAAACTTGTTGGCCAGATCCTGGGTTTTTTCGGGTTTGAATCACGCAGTAATGTGGTACCACACAGAAACAGTCCGTTAAACTTGGATTCGATGAATATTTTAGAGGATAACACCGGTTAGGTCTGGGTTAGGTCTGGGTTATGCCCGCATCTGGCTCATGATTTTGCCTCCTTCGCATACTTGTTGGCCAGATCCTTGGTTTTTTCGGGTTTGGATCACGTACTAATGTGGTACCACTCTGAAACAATCAATTAAACCTGGTTTCGATCCACATTTTAGAGGATAAAATCGGTTAGGTCTGAGATAGGTCTGGGTTATGCCCGCATCTGGCTCATGATTTCGCCTTTTCCGCATTCTTGTTGGCCAGATCCTTGGTTTTCTCTGGTTTGAATCACGTACTAATGTGGTACCACACTGAAACAGTCAATTAAACCTGGTTTCGGTCTGTATTTTAGTCGGTAACACGGGTTAGGTCTGGGTTAGGTCTGGGTTATGCCCGCATCTGGCTAATGATTTTACCTTCTTCGCATAGTTGTTGACCAGATCCTGGGTTTTTTCGGGTATTAATCACGTACTATTGTGGTACCACACAGTAACAGTCAATTAAACCTGGTTTCGATCCACATTTTAGAGGATAAAACCGGTTAGGTCTGGGTTAGGTATGGGTTATGCCCACATCAGGCTCATGATTTTGCCTTCCTCGCATTCTTGTTGGCCATGTCCTTGGTTTTCTCTGGTTTGAATCACGTACTAATGCGGTACCACACTGAAACAGTCAATTAAACCTGGTTTCGGTCTGTATTTTAGTCGGTAACACGGGTTAGGTCTGGGTTAGGTCTGGGTTATGCCCGCATCTGGATAATGATTTTACCTTCTTCGCATAGTTGTTGGCCAGATCCTGGGTTTTTTCGGGTATTAATCACGTACTATTGTGGTACCACACAGTAACAGTCAATTAAACCTGGTTTCGATCCACATTTTAGAGGATAAAACCGGTTAGGTCTGGGTTAGGTCTGGGTTATGCCCACATCAGGCTCATGATTTCGCCTTCCTCGCATTCTTGTTGGCCAGATCCTTGGTTTCCTTTGGTTTGAATCAGGTACTAATGTGGTACCACACTGAAACAGTCAATTAAACCTGGTTTCGGTCTGTATTTTAGTCGGTAACACGGGTTAGGTCTGGGTTAGGTCTGGGTTATGCCCGCATCTGGCTCATGGTTTTGCCTTTTCCGCATACTTGTTGGCCAGATCCTTGGTTTTCTCTGGTTTGAAACACGTAGTAATGTGACACCTCACTGAAACAGACAATTAAACCTGGTTCCGACCAATATTTTAGTCGGTAACACCGGCTAGGTCTGTGTAAGGTCTGGGTTATGCCCGCATCTGGCTCATGATTTTGTCTTCTTCGCATAGATGTTGGCCAGATCCTGGGTTTTTTTCGGGTTTGAATCACGTAGTAATGTTGTACCACACTGAAACAGTCGATTAAACTTGGTTTCCATCAATATTTTAGAGGATAACAGCGGTTAGGTCTGGGTTAGGTCTGGGTTATGCCCGCATCTGGCTCATGATTTTGCTTTCTTCGCAAACTTGTTGGCCAGATCCTGGGTTTTTTCGGGTTTGAATCACGCAGTAATGTGGTACCACACAGAAACAGTCCGTTAAACTTGGATTCGATGAATATTTTAGAGGATAACACCGGTTAGGTCTGGGTTAGGTCTGGGTTATGCCCGCATCTGGCTCATGATTTTGCCTTCTTCGCATACTTGTTGGCCAGATCCTGGGTTTTTTAGGGTTTGAATCACGTAGTAATGTGGTACCACATTGAAACAGTCAATTAAACCTGGTTTCGATCCACATTTTAAAGGATAACACTGGTTAGGTCTGGGTTAGGTCTCGGCTATGCCCGCATCTGGCTCATGATCTTGCCTTCCTCGCATAGTTGTTGGCCAGATCCTGGGTTTTTTTGGATTTGAATCACGTAGTAATGTGGTACCACACTGAAACAGTCGATTAAACTTGGTTTCGATCAATATTTTAGAGGATAAAACCGGTTAGGGCTGGGTTAGGTCTGGGTTATGCCCACATCTGGCTCATGATTTTGCCTTTTTCGCATACTTGTTGTTTTCAGATCCTGAGAATTTCCGGGCTTGAATAACGTAGTAATGTGGTACCACACAGTAACAGACAATTAAACCTGGATTCGGTCAGTATTTTATTCGGTAACACCGGTTAGGTCTGGGTTAGGTCTGGGTAATGCCAGCATCTGACTCATGATTTTGATTTTCCGCATTCTTGTTGGACGGATCCTTGGTTTTCTCTGGTCTCAATCACGAAGTTATGTGGTACCACAATGAAACAGACAATTAGACCTGGTTCCGACCAATATTTTAGTCGGTAACACCGGTTAGGTCTGGGTTAGGTCTGGGTTATGCCCGCATCTGGCTCATGATTTTGCTTTCTTCGCAAACTTGTTGGCCAGATCCTGGGTTTTTTCGGGTTTGAATCACGCAGTAATGTGGTACCACACAGAAACAGTACGTTAAACTTGGATTCGATCAATATTTTAGAGTATAACACCGTTTAGGTCTGGCTTAGGTCTGGGTTATGCCCCCATCTGGCTCATGATTTTGCCTTCTTCGCATAGTTGTTGGCCAGATCCTGGGAATTTTCGGGTTTGTATCACGTAGTAATGTGGTACCACACAGTAAAAGTCAATTAAACCTGGATTCGGTCAGTATTTTAGTCGGTAACACCGGTTAGGTCTGGGTTAGGTGTGGGTTATGCCCGCATCTGGCTCATGATTTTGCCTTCTTCGCATACTTGTTGGCCAGATCCTGGGTTTTTTAGGGTTTGAATCACGTAGTAATGTGGTACCACATTGAAACAGTCAATTAAACCTGGTTTCGATCCACATTTTAAAGGATAACACTGGTTAGGTCTGGGTTAGGTCTCGGTTATGCCCGCATCTGGCTCATGATCTTGCCTTCCTCGCATACTTGTTGGCCAGATCCTTGGTTTTTTCGGGTTTGGATCACGTACTAATGTGGTACCACACTGAAACAATCAATTAAACCTGGTTTCGATCCACATTTTAGATGATAAAACCGGTTAGGTCTGAGTTAGGTCTGGGTTATGCCCGCATCTGGCTCATGATTTTGCATTCTTCGCATACATGTTGGTCAGATCCTGGGAATTTTCGGGTATTAATCACGTAGTAATGTGGTACCACACTGAAACAGTCAATTAAACCTGGTTTCGGTCTGTATTTTAGTCGGTAACACGGGTTAGGTCTGGGTTAGGTCTGGGTTATGCCCGCATCTGGCTAATGATTTTACCTTCTTCGCATAGCTGTTGGCCAGATCCTGGGTTTTTTCGGGTATTAATCACGTAGTAATGTGGTACCACACAGTAACAGTCAATTAAACCTGGTTTCGATCCACATTTTAGAGGATAAAACCGGTTAGGTCTGAGTTAGGTCTGGGTTATGCCCGCATCTGGCTCATGATTTTGCATTCTTCGCATACTTGTTGGTCAGATCCTGGGAATTTTCGGGTTTGAATAACGTAGTAATGTGGTACCACTCACTAACAGTCAATTAAACCTGGATTCGGTCAGTATTTTAGTCGGTAACACCGGTTAGGTCTGGGTTAGGTCTGGGTTATGCCCGCATCTGGCTCATGATTTTGTCTTCTTCGCATACTTGTTGGCCAGATCCTTGGTTTTTTCGGGTTTGGATCACGTACTAATGTGGTACCACACTGAAACAATCAATTAAACCTGGTTTCGATCCACATTTTAGAGGATAAAACCGGTTAGGTCTGGGTTAGGTCTGGGTTATGCCCACATCAAGCTCATGATTTTGCATTCCTCGCATTCATGTTGGCCAGATCCTTGGTTTTCTCTGGTTTGAATCATGTACTAATGTGGTACCACACCGAAACTGTCAATTAAACCTGGTTTCGGTCTGTATTTTGGTCGGTAACACGGGTTAGGTCTGGGTTATGCCCGCATCTGGCTCATGATTTTGCCTTCTTCGCATACTTGTTGGCCAGATCCTTGGTTTTTCGGGTTTGGATCACGTACTAATGTGGTACCACACTGAAGCAATCAATTAAACCTGGTTTCGATCCACATTTTGGGGGATAACACCGGTTAGGTCTGGGTTAGGTCTGGGTTATGCCCATATCTGGCTCATGATTTTGCCTCCTTCGCATACTTGTTGGCCAGATCCTTGGTTTTTTCGGGTTTGGATCACGTACTAATGTGGTACCACACTGAAACAATCAATTAAACCTTGTTTCGATCCACATTTTAGAGGATAAAACCGGTTAGGTCTGAGTTAGGTCTGGGTTATGCCCGCATCTGGCTCATGATTTCGCCTTTTCCGCATTCTTGTTGGCCAGATCCTTGGTATTCTCTGGTTTGAATCACGTACTAATGTGGTACCACACAGAAACAGTCAATTAAACCTGGTTTCGGTCTGTATTTTAGTCGGTAACACGCGTTAGGTCTTGGTTAGGTCTGGGTTATGCCCGCATCTGGCTCATGATTTTGCCTTCTTCGCATACTTAGTGGCCAGATCCTTGGTTTTTTCGGGTTTGAATCACGCAGTAATGTGGTACCACACAGAAACAGTCCATTAAACTTGGTTTCGATCAATATTTTAGAGGATAACACTGGTTAGGACTGGGTTAGGTCTGGGTTATGCCCGCATCTGGCCCATGATTTTGCCTTCTTCGAACACTTGTTGGCCAGATCCTGGGTGTTTTCGGGTTTGGATCACGTACTAGTGTGGTACCACACTGAAGCAATCAATTAAACCTGGATTCGATCCACATTTTGGGGGATAACACCGGTTAGGTCTGGGTTAGGTCTGGGTTATGCCCGCATCTGGCTCATGATTTTGCATTCCTCGCATTCTTGTTGGCCAGATCCTTTGTTTTCTCTGGTTTGAATCACGTACTAATGTGGTACCACACTGAAACAATCAATTAAACCTGGTTTCGATCCACATTTTAGAGGATAAAACCTGTTAGGTCTGAGTTAGGTCTGGGTTATGGCCGCATCTGGCTCATGATTTCGCCATTTCCGCATTCTTGTTGGCCAGATCCTTGGTTTTCTCTGGTTTGAATCACGTACTAATGTGGGACCACACTGAAACAGTCAATTAAACCTGGTTTCGGTCTGTATTTTAGTCGGTAACACGGGTTAGGTCTGGGTTAGGTCTGTGTTATGCCCGCATCTGGCCGATGATTTTGCCTTCTTCGAACACTTGTTGGACAGATCCTTGGTTTTCTCTGGTATGGATCACGTACTAATGTGGTACCACACTGAAACAATCAATTAAACCTGGTTTCGATCCACATTTTAGAGGATAAAACCGGTTAGGTCTGAGTTAGGTCTGGGTTATGCCCGCATCTGGCTCATGATTTTGCCTTCTTCGCATACTTGTTGGCCAGATCCTTGGTTTTTTCGGGTTTGGATCACGTACTAATGTGGTACCACACTGAAACAATCAATTAAACCTGGTTTCGATCCACATTTTAGAGGATAAAACCGGTTAGGTCTGAGTTAGGTCTGGGTTATGCCCGCATCTGGCTCATGATTTTGCGTTCTTCGCATACATGTTGGTCAGATCCTGGGAATTTTCGGGTATTAATCACGTAGTAATGTGGTACCACACAGTAACAGTCAATTAAACCTGGATTCGGTCAGTATTTTAGTCGGTAACACCGGTTAGGTCTGGGTTAGGTCTGGGTTATGCCCGCATCTGGCTCATGATTTTGCATTCCTCGCATTCTTGTTGGCCAGATCCTTGGTTTTCTCTGGTTTGAATCACGTACTAATGTGGTACCACATTGAAACAATCAATTAAACCTGGTTTCGATCCACATTTTAGAGGATAAAACCGGTTAGGTCTGAGTTAGGTCTAGGTTATGCCCGCATCTGGCTCATGATTTTGCGTTCTTCGCATACATGTTGGTCAGATCCTGGGAATTTTCGGGTATTAATCACGTAGTAATGTGGTACCACACAGTAACAGTCAATTAAACCTGGTTTCGATCCACATTTTAGAGGATAAAACCGGTTAGGTCTGAGTTAGGTCTGGGTTATGCCCGCATCTGGCTCATGATTTTGCATTCTTCGCATACTTGTTGGTCAGATCCTGGGAATTTTCGGGTTTGAATAACGTAGTAATGTGGTACCACTCACTAACAGTCAATTAAACCTGGATTCGGTCAGTATTTTAGTCGGTAACACCGGTTAGGTCTGGGTTAGGTCTGGGTTATGCCCGCATCTGGCTCATGATTTTGTCTTCTTCGCATACTTGTTGGCCAGATCCTTGGTTTTTTCGGGTTTGGATCACGTACTAATGTGGTACCACACTGAAACAATCAATTAAACCTGGTTTCGATCCACATTTTAGAGGATAAAACCGGTTAGGTCTGGGTTAGGTCTGGGTTATGCCCACATCAAGCTCATGATTTTGCATTCCTCGCATTCATGTTGGCCAGATCCTTGGTTTTCTCTGGTTTGAATCATGTACTAATGTGGTACCACACCGAAACTGTCAATTAAACCTGGTTTCGGTCTGTATTTTGGTCGGTAACACGGGTTAGGTCTGGGTTATGCCCGCATCTGGCTCATGATTTTGCCTTCTTCGCATACTTGTTGGCCAGATCCTTGGTTTTTTCGGGTTTGGATCACGTACTAATGTGGTACCACACTGAAGCAATCAATTAAACCTGGTTTCGATCCACATTTTGGGGGATAACACCGGTTAGGTCTGGGTTAGGTCTGGGTTATGCCCATATCTGGCTCATGATTTTGCCTCCTTCGCATACTTGTTGGCCAGATCCTTGGTTTTTTCGGGTTTGGATCACGTACTAATGTGGTACCACACTGAAACAATCAATTAAACCTTGTTTCGATCCACATTTTAGAGGATAAAACCGGTTAGGTCTGAGTTAGGTCTGGGTTATGCCCGCATCTGGCTCATGATTTCGCCTTTTCCGCATTCTTGTTGGCCAGATCCTTGGTATTCTCTGGTTTGAATCACGTACTAATGTGGTACCACACTGAAACAGTCAATTAAACCTGGTTTCGGTCTGTATTTTAGTCGGTAACACGGGTTAGGTCTTGGTTAGGTCTGGGTTATGCCCGCATCTGGCTCATGATTTTGCCTTCTTCGAACACTTGTTGGCCAGATCCTGGGTTTCTTCGGGTTTGAATCATGTACTAATGTGGTACCACTCTGAATCAGTCAATTAAACCTGGTTTCGATCAACATTTTAGAGGATAAAACCGGTTAGGTCTGAGTTAGGTCTGGGTTATGCCCGCATCTGGCTCATGATTTTGCCTTCTTCGCATACTTGTTGGCCAGATCCTTGGTTTTCTCTGGTTTGAAACACGTAGTAATGTGACACCTCACTGAAACAGACAATTAAACCTGGTTCCGACCAATATTTTAGTCGGTAACACCGGTTAGGTCAGAGTTAGGTCTGGATTATGCCCGCATCTGGCTCATGGTTTTGCCTTTTGCATACTTGTTGGCCAGATCCTGGGTTTTTTTCGGGTTTGAATCACGTAGTAATGTTGTACCACACTGAAACAGACGATTAAACTTGGTTTCGATCAATATTTTAGAGGATAACACCGGTTAGGTCTGGGTTAGGTCTGGGTTATGCCCGCATCTGGCTCATGATTTTGCTTTCTTCGCAAACTTGTTGGCCAGATCCTGGGTTTTTTCGGGTTTGAATCACGCAGTAATGTGGTACCACACAGAAACAGTCCGTTAAACTTGGATTCGATGAATATTTTAGAGGATAACACCGGTTAGGTCTGGGTTAGGTCTGGGTTATGCCCGCATCTGGCTCATGATTTTGCCTCCTTCGCATACTTGTTGGCCAGATCCTTGGTTTTTTCGGGTTTGGATCACGTACTAATGTGGTACCACTCTGAAACAATCAATTAAACCTGGTTTCGATCCACATTTTAGAGGATAAAATCGGTTAGGTCTGAGATAGGTCTGGGTTATGCCCGCATCTGGCTCATGATTTCGCCTTTTCCGCATTCTTGTTGGCCAGATCCTTGGTTTTCTCTGGTTTGAATCACGTACTAATGTGGTACCACACTGAAACAGTCAATTAAACCTGGTTTCGGTCTGTATTTTAGTCGGTAACACGGGTTAGGTCTGGGTTAGGTCTGGGTTATGCCCGCATCTGGCTAATGATTTTACCTTCTTCGCATAGTTGTTGACCAGATCCTGGGTTTTTTCGGGTATTAATCACGTACTATTGTGGTACCACACAGTAACAGTCAATTAAACCTGGTTTCGATCCACATTTTAGAGGATAAAACCGGTTAGGTCTGGGTTAGGTATGGGTTATGCCCACATCAGGCTCATGATTTTGCCTTCCTCGCATTCTTGTTGGCCATGTCCTTGGTTTTCTCTGGTTTGAATCACGTACTAATGCGGTACCACACTGAAACAGTCAATTAAACCTGGTTTCGGTCTGTATTTTAGTCGGTAACACGGGTTAGGTCTGGGTTAAGTCTGGGTTATGCCCGCATCTGGATAATGATTTTACCTTCTTCGCATAGTTGTTGGCCAGATCCTGGGTTTTTTCGGGTATTAATCACGTACTATTGTGGTACCACACAGTAACAGTCAATTAAACCTGGTTTCGATCCACATTTTAGAGGATAAAACCGGTTAGGTCTGGGTTAGGTCTGGGTTATGCCCACATCAGGCTCATGATTTCGCCTTCCTCGCATTCTTGTTGGCCAGATCCTTGGTTTCCTTTGGTTTGAATCAGGTACTAATGTGGTACCACACTGAAACAGTCAATTAAACCTGGTTTCGGTCTGTATTTTAGTCGGTAACACGGGTTAGGTCTGGGTTAGGTCTGGGTTATGCCCGCATCTGGCTCATGGTTTTGCCTTTTCCGCATACTTGTTGGCCAGATCCTTGGTTTTCTCTGGTTTGAAACACGTAGTAATGTGACACCTCACTGAAACAGACAATTAAACCTGGTTCCGACCAATATTTTAGTCGGTAACACCGGCTAGGTCTGTGTAAGGTCTGGGTTATGCCCGCATCTGGCTCATGATTTTGTCTTCTTCGCATAGATGTTGGCCAGATCCTGGGTTTTTTTCGGGTTTGAATCACGTAGTAATGTTGTACCACACTGAAACAGTCGATTAAACTTGGTTTCCATCAATATTTTAGAGGATAACAGCGGTTAGGTCTGGGTTAGGTCTGGGTTATGCCCGCATCTGGCTCATGATTTTGCTTTCTTCGCAAACTTGTTGGCCAGATCCTGGGTTTTTTCGGGTTTGAATCACGCAGTAATGTGGTACCACACAGAAACAGTCCGTTAAACTTGGATTCGATGAATATTTTAGAGGATAACACCGGTTAGGTCTGGGTTAGGTCTGGGTTATGCCCGCATCTGGCTCATGATTTTGCCTTCTTCGCATACTTGTTGGCCAGATCCTGGGTTTTTTAGGGTTTGAATCACGTAGTAATGTGGTACCACATTGAAACAGTCAATTAAACCTGGTTTCGATCCACATTTTAAAGGATAACACTGGTTAGGTCTGGGTTAGGTCTCGGCTATGCCCGCATCTGGCTCATGATCTTGCCTTCCTCGCATAGTTGTTGGCCAGATCCTGGGTTTTTTTGGATTTGAATCACGTAGTAATGTGGTACCACACTGAAGCAGTCGATTAAACTTGGTTTCGATCAATATTATAGAGGATAAAACCGGTTAGGGCTGGGTTAGGTCTGGGTTATGCCCACATCTGGCTCATGATTTTGCCTTTTTCGCATACTTGTTGTTTTCAGATCCTGAGAATTTCCGGGCTTGAATAACGTAGTAATTTGGTACCACACAGTAACAGACAATTAAACCTGGATTCGGTCAGTATTTTATTCGGTAACACCGGTTAGGTCTGGGTTAGGTCTGGGTAATGCCAGCATCTGACTCATGATTTTGATTTTCCGCATTCTTGTTGGACGGATCCTTGGTTTTCTCTGGTCTCAATCACGAAGTTATGTGGTACCACAATGAAACAGACAATTAGACCTGGTTCCGACCAATATTTTAGTCGGTAACACCGGTTAGGTCTGGGTTAGGTCTGGGTTATGCCCGCATCTGGCTCATGATTTTGCTTTCTTCGCAAACTTGTTGGCCAGATCCTGGGTTTTTTCGGGTTTGAATCACGCAGTAATGTGGTACCACACAGAAACAGTACGTTAAACTTGGATTCGATCAATATTTTAGAGTATAACACCGTTTAGGTCTGGCTTAGGTCTGGGTTATGCCCCCATCTGGCTCATGATTTTGCCTTCTTCGCATAGTTGTTGGCCAGATCCTGGGAATTTTCGGGTTTGTATCACGTAGTAATGTGGTACCACACAGTAACAGTCAATTAAACCTGGATTCGGTCAGTATTTTAGTCGGTAACACCGGTTAGGTCTGGGTTTGGTCTGGGTTATGCCCGCATCTGGCTCAGGATTTTGCCTTCTTCGCATACTTGTTGGTCAGATCCTGGGAATTTCCGGGTTTGAATAACGTAGTAATGTGGTACCACACAGTAACAGACAATTAAACCTGGATTCGGTCAGTATTTTAGTCGGTAACACCGGTTAGGTCTGGGTTAGGTGTGGGTTATGCCCGCATCTGGCTCATGATTTTGCCATGTTCGCATACTTGTTGGCCAGATCCTTGGTTTTTTCGGGTTTGAATCACGTACTAATATGATACCACACTGAAACAGTCAATTGAACCTGGTTTCGATCCACATTTTAGGGGATAACACCGGTTAGGTCTGGGTTAGGTCTGTGTTATGCCCGCATCTGGCTCATGATTTTGCCTCCTTCGCATACTTGTTGGCCAGATCCTTGGTTTTTTCGGGTTTGGATCACGTACTAATGTGGTACCACACTGAAACAATCAATTAAACCTGGTTTCGATCCACATTTTAGAGGATAAAACCGGTTATGTCTGGGTTAGGTCTGGGTTATGCCCCCATCTGGCTCATGATTTTGCCTTCTTCGCATAGTTGTTGGCCAGATCCTGGGAATTTTCGGGTGTGTATCACGTAGTAATGTGGTACCACACAGTAACAGTCAATTAAACCTGGATTCGGTCAGTATTTTAGTCGGTAACACCGGTTAGGTCTGGGTTAGGTGTGGGTTATGCCCGCATCTGGCTCATGATTTTGCCTTCTTCGCATACTTGTTGGCCAGATCCTGGGTTTTTTAGGGTTTGAATCACGTAGTAATGTGGTACCACATTGAAACAGTCAATTAAACCTGGTTTCGATCCACATTTTAAAGGATAACACTGGTTAGGTCTGGGTTAGGTCTCGGTTATGCCCGCATCTGGCTCATGATCTTGCCTTCCTCGCATACTTGTTGGCCAGATCCTTGGTTTTTTCGGGTTTGGATCACGTACTAATGTGGTACCACACTGAAACAATCAATTAAACCTGGTTTCGATCCACATTTTAGATGATAAAACCGGTTAGGTCTGAGTTAGGTCTGGGTTATGCCCGCATCTGGCTCATGATTTTGCATTCTTCGCATACATGTTGGTCAGATCCTGGGAATTTTCGGGTATTAATCACGTAGTAATGTGGTACCACACTGAAACAGTCAATTAAACCTGGTTTCGGTCTGTATTTTAGTCGGTAACACGGGTTAGGTCTGGGTTAGGTCTGGGTTATGCCCGCATCTGGCTAATGATTTTACCTTCTTCGCATAGCTGTTGGCCAGATCCTGGGTTTTTTCGGGTATTAATCACGTAGTAATGTGGTACCACACAGTAACAGTCAATTAAACCTGGTTTCGATCCACATTTTAGAGGATAAAACCGGTTAGGTCTGAGTTAGGTCTGGGTTATGCCCGCATCTGGCTCATGATTTTGCATTCTTCGCATACTTGTTGGTCAGATCCTGGGAATTTTCGGGTTTGAATAACGTAGTAATGTGGTACCACTCACTAACAGTCAATTAAACCTGGATTCGGTCAGTATTTTAGTCGGTAACACCGGTTAGGTCTGGGTTAGGTCTGGGTTATGCCCGCATCTGGCTCATGATTTTGTCTTCTTCGCATACTTGTTGGCCAGATCCTTGGTTTTTTCGGGTTTGGATCACGTACTAATGTGGTACCACACTGAAACAATCAATTAAACCTGGTTTCGATCCACATTTTAGAGGATAAAACCGGTTAGGTCTGGGTTAGGTCTGGGTTATGCCCACATCAAGCTCATGATTTTGCATTCCTCGCATTCATGTTGGCCAGATCCTTGGTTTTCTCTGGTTTGAATCATGTACTAATGTGGTACCACACCGAAACTGTCAATTAAACCTGGTTTCGGTCTGTATTTTGGTCGGTAACACGGGTTAGGTCTGGGTTATGCCCGCATCTGGCTCATGATTTTGCCTTCTTCGCATACTTGTTGGCCAGATCCTTGGTTTTTTCGGGTTTGGATCACGTACTAATGTGGTACCACACTGAAGCAATCAATTAAACCTGGTTTCGATCCACATTTTGGGGGATAACACCGGTTAGGTCTGGGTTAGGTCTGGGTTATGCCCATATCTGGCTCATGATTTTGCCTCCTTCGCATACTTGTTGGCCAGATCCTTGGTTTTTTCGGGTTTGGATCACGTACTAATGTGGTACCACACTGAAACAATCAATTAAACCTTGTTTCGATCCACATTTTAGAGGATAAAACCGGTTATGTCTGAGTTAGGTCTGGGTTATGCCCGCATCTGGCTCATGATTTCGCCTTTTCCGCATTCTTGTTGGCCAGATCCTTGGTATTCTCTGGTTTGAATCACGTACTAATGTGGTACCACACAGAAACAGTCAATTAAACCTGGTTTCGGTCTGTATTTTAGTCGGTAACACGCGTTAGGTCTTGGTTAGGTCTGGGTTATGCCCGCATCTGGCTCATGATTTTGCCTTCTTCGCATACTTAGTGGCCAGATCCTTGGTTTTTTCGGGTTTGAATCACGCAGTAATGTGGTACCACACAGAAACAGTCCATTAAACTTGGTTTCGATCAATATTTTAGAGGATAACACTGGTTAGGACTGGGTTAGGTCTGGGTTATGCCCGCATCTGGCCCATGATTTTGCCTTCTTCGAACACTTGTTGGCCAGATCCTGGGTTTCTTCGGGTTTGAATCATGTACTAATGTGGTACCACTCTGAATCAGTCAATTAAACCTGGTTTCGATCAACATTTTACAGGATAAAACCGGTTAGGTCTGAGTTAGGTCTGGGTTATGCCCGCATCTGGCTCATGATTTTGCCTTCTTCGCATACTTGTTGGCCAGATCCTTGGTTTTCTCTGGTTTGAAACACGTAGTAATGTGACACCTCACTGAAACAGACAATTAAACCTGGTTCCGACCAATATTTTAGTCGGTAACACCGGTTAGGTCAGGGTTAGGTCTGGATTATGCCCGCATCTGGCTCATGGTTTTGCCTTTTCCGCATACTTGTTGGCCAGATCCTTGGTTTTCTCTGGTTTGAAACACGTAGTAAAGTGACACCTCACTGAAACAGACAATTAAACCTGGTTCCGACCAATATTTTAGTCGGTAACACCGGTTAGGTCTGGGTAAGGTCTGGGTTATGCCCGCATCTGGCTCATGATTTTGTCTTCTTCGCATAGATGTTGGCCAGATCCTGGGTTTTTTTCGGGTTTGAATCACGTAGTAATGTTGTACCACACTGAAACAGACGATTAAACTTGGTTTCGATCAATATTTTAGAGGATAACACCGGTTAGGTCTGGGTTAGGTCTGGGTTATGCCCGCATCTGGCTCATGATTTTGCTTTCTTCGCAAACTTGTTGGCCAGATCCTGGTTTTTTCGGGTTTGAATCACGCAGTAATGTGGTACCACACAGAAACAGTCCGTTAAACTTGGATTCGATGAATATTTTAGAGGATAACACCGGTTAGGTCTGGGTTAGGTCTGGGTTATGCCCGCATCTGGCTCATGATTTTGCCTCCTTCGCATACTTGTTGGCCAGATCCTTGGTTTTTTCGGGTTTGGATCACGTACTAATGTGGTACCACTCTGAAACAATCAATTAAACCTGGTTTCGATCCACATTTTAGAGGATAAAACCGGTTAGGTCTGAGATAGGTCTGGGTTATGCCCGCATCTGGCTCATGATTTCGCCTTTTCCGCATTCTTGTTGGCCAGATCCTTGGTCTTCTCTGGTTTGAATCACGTACTAATGTGGTACCACACTGAAACAGTCAATTAAACCTGGTTTCGGTCTGTATTTTAGTCGGTAACACGGGTTAGGTCTGGGTTAGGTCTGGGTTATGCCCGCATCTGGCTAATGATTTTACCTTCTTCGCATAGTTGTTGACCAGATCCTGGGTTTTTTCGGGTATTAATCACGTACTATTGTGGTACCACACAGTAACAGTCAATTAAACCTGGTTTCGATCCACATTTTAGAGGATAAAACCGGTTAGGTCTGGGTTAGGTATGGGTTATGCCCACATCAGGCTCATGATTTTGCCTTCCTCGCATTCTTGTTGGCCATATCCTTGGTTTTCTCTGGTTTGAATCACGTACTAATGCGGTACCACACTGAAACAGTCAATTAAACCTGGTTTCGGTCTGTATTTTAGTCGGTAACACGGGTTAGGTCTGGGTTAGGTCTGGGTTATGCCCGCATCTGGCTAATGATTTTACCTTCTTCGCATAGTTGTTGGCCAGATCCTGGGTTTTTTCGGGTATTAATCACGTACTATTGTGGTACCACACAGTAACAGTCAATTAAACCTGGTTTCGATCCACATTTTAGAGGATAAAACCGGTTAGGTCTGGGTTAGGTCTGGGTTATGCCCACATCAGGCTCATGATTTCGCCTTCCTCGCATTCTTGTTGGCCAGATCCTTGGTTTTCTTTGGTTTGAATCAGGTACTAATGTGGTACCACACTGAAACAGTCAATTAAACCTGGTTTCGGTCTGTATTTTAGTCGGTAACACGGGTTAGGTCTGGGTTAGGTCTGGGTTATGCCCGCATCTGGCTCATGGTTTTGCCTTTTCCGCATACTTGTTGGCCAGATCCTTGGTTTTCTCTGGTTTGAAACACGTAGTAATGTGACACCTCACTGAAACAGACAATTAAACCTGGTTCCGACCAATATTTTAGTCGGTAACACCGGCTAGGTCTGTGTAAGGTCTGGGTTATGCCCGCATCTGGCTCATGATTTTGTCTTCTTCGCATAGATGTTGGCCAGATCCTGGGTTTTTTTCGGGTTTGAATCACGTAGTAATGTTGTACCACACTGAAACAGTCGATTAAACTTGGTTTCCATCAATATTTTAGAGGATAACAGCGGTTAGGTCTGGGTTAGGTCTGGGTTATGCCCGCATCTGGCTCATGATCTTGCCTTCCTCGCATACTTGTTGGCCAGATCCTGGGTTTTTTAGGGTTTGAATCACGTAGTAATGTGGTACCACATTGAAACAGTCAATTAAACCTGGTTTCGATCCACATTTTAAAGGATAACACTGGTTAGGTCTGGGTTAGGTCTCGGCTATGCCCGCATCTGGCTCATGATCTTGCCTTCCTCGCATAGTTGTTGGCCAGATCCTGGGTTTTTTTGGATTTGAATCACGTAGTAATGTGGTACCACACTGAAACAGTCGATTAAACTTGGTTTCGATCAATATTTTAGAGGATAAAACCGGTTAGGGCTGGGTTAGGTCTGGGTTATGCCCACATCTGGCTCATGATTTTGCCTTTTTCGCATACTTGTTGTTTTCAGATCCTGAGAATTTCCGGGCTTGAATAACGTAGTAATGTGGTACCACACAGTAACAGACAATTAAACCTGGATTCGGTCAGTATTTTATTCGGTAACACCGGTTAGGTCTGGGTTAGGTCTGGGTAATGCCAGCATCTGACTCATGATTTTGATTTTCCGCATTCTTGTTGGACGGATCCTTGGTTTTCTCTGGTCTCAATCACGAAGTTATGTGGTACCACAATGAAACAGACAATTAGACCTGGTTCCGACCAATATTTTAGTCGGTAACACCGGTTAGGTCTGGGTTAGGTCTGGGTTATGCCCGCATCTGGCTCATGATTTTGCTTTCTTCGCAAACTTGTTGGCCAGATCCTGGGTTTTTTCGGGTTTGAATCACGCAGTAATGTGGTACCACACAGAAACAGTACGTTAAACTTGGATTCGATCAATATTTTAGAGTATAACACCGTTTAGGTCTGGCTTAGGTCTGGGTTATGCCCCCATCTGGCTCATGATTTTGCCTTCTTCGCATAGTTGTTGGCCAGATCCTGGGAATTTTCGGGTTTGTATCACGTAGTAATGTGGTACCACACAGTAACAGTCAATTAAACCTGGATTCGGTCAGTATTTTAGTCGGTAACACCGGTTAGGTCTGGGTTTGGTCTGGGTTATGCCCGCATCTGGCTCAGGATTTAGCCTTCTTCGCATACTTGTTGGTCAGATCCTGGGAATTTCCGGGTTTGAATAACGTAGTAATGTGGTACCACACAGTAACAGACAATTAAACCTGGATTCGGTCAGTATTTTAGTCGGTAACACCGGTTAGGTCTGGGTTAGGTGTGGGTTATGCCCGCATCTGGCTCATGATTTTGCCATGTTCGCATACTTGTTGGCCAGATCCTTGGTTTTTTCGGGTTTGAATCACGTACTAATATGATACCACACTGAAACAGTCAATTAAACCTGGTTTCGATCCACATTTTAGGGGATAACACCGGTTAGGTCTGGGTTAGGTCTGTGTTATGCCCGCATCTGGCTCATGATTTTGCCTCCTTCGCATACTTGTTGGCCAGATCCTTGGTTTTTTCGGGTTTGGATCACGTACTAATGTGGTACCACACTGAAACAATCAATTAAACCTGGTTTCGATCCACATTTTAGAGGATAAAACCGGTTATGTCTGGGTTAGGTCTGGGTTATGCCCCCATCTGGCTCATGATTTTGCCTTCTTCGCATAGTTGTTGGCCAGATCCTGGGAATTTTCGGGTTTGTATCACGTAGTAATGTGGTACCACACAGTAACAGTCAATTAAACCTGGATTCGGTCAGTATTTTAGTCGGTAACACCGGTTAGGTCTGGGTTAGGTGTGGGTTATGCCCGCATCTGGCTCATGATTTTGCCTTCTTCGCATACTTGTTGGCCAGATCCTGGGTTTTTTAGGGTTTGAATCACGTAGTAATGTGGTACCACATTGAAACAGTCAATTAAACCTGGTTTGGATCCACATTTTAAAGGATAACACTGGTTAGGTCTGGGTTAGGTCTCGGTTATGCCCGCATCTGGCTCATGATCTTGCCTTCCTCGCATACTTGTTGGCCAGATCCTTGGTTTTTTCGGGTTTGGATCACGTACTAATGTGGTACCACACTGAAACAATCAATTAAACCTGGTTTCGATCCACATTTTAGATGATAAAACCGGTTAGGTCTGAGTTAGGTCTGGGTTATGCCAGCATCTGGCTCATGATTTTGCATTCTTCGCATACATGTTGGTCAGATCCTGGGAATTTTCGGGTATTAATCACGTAGTAATGTGGTACCACACTGAAACAGTCAATTAAACCTGGTTTCGGTCTGTATTTTAGTCGGTAACACGGGTTAGGTCTGGGTTAGGTCTGGGTTATGCCCGCATCTGGCTAATGATTTTACCTTCTTCGCATAGCTGTTGGCCAGATCCTGGGTTTTTTCGGGTATTAATCACGTAGTAATGTGGTACCACACAGTAACAGTCAATTAAACCTGGTTTCGATCCACATTTTAGAGGATAAAACCGGTTAGGTCTGAGTTAGGTCTGGGTTATGCCCGCATCTGGCTCATGATTTTGCATTCTTCGCATACTTGTTGGTCAGATCCTGGGAATTTTCGGGTTTGAATAACGTAGTAATGTGGTACCACACACTAACATTCAATTAAACCTGGATTCGGTCAGTATTTTAGTCGGTAACACCGGTTAGGTCTGGGTTAGGTCTGGGTTATGCCCACATCAGGCTCATGATTTCGCCTTCCTCGCATTCTTGTTGGCCAGATCCTTGGTTTTCTTTGGTTTGAATCAGGAACTAATGTGGTACCACACTGAAACAGTCAATTAAACCTGGTTTCGGTCTGTATTTTAGTCGGTAACACGGGTTAGGTCTGGGTTAGGTCTGGGTTATGCCCGCATCTGGCTCATGGTTTTGCCTTTTCCGCATACTTGTTGGCCAGATCCTTGGTTTTCTCTGGTTTGAAACACGTAGTAATGTGACACCTCACTGAAACAGACAATTAAACCTGGTTCCGACCAATATTTTAGTCGGTAACACCGGCTAGGTCTGTGTAAGGTCTGGGTTATGCCCGCATCTGGCTCATGATTTTGTCTTCTTCGCATAGATGTTGGCCAGATCCTGGGTTTTTTTCGGGTTTGAATCACGTAGTAATGTTGTACCACACTGAAACAGTCGATTAAACTTGGTTTCCATCAATATTTTAGAGGATAACAGCGGTTAGGTCTGGGTTAGGTCTGGGTTATGCCCGCATCTGGCTCATGATTTTGCTTTCTTCGCAAACTTGTTGGCCAGATCCTGGGTTTTTTCGGGTTTGAATCACGCAGTATTGTGGTACCACACAGAAACAGTCCGTTAAACTTGGATTCGATGAATATTTTAGAGGATAACACCGGTTAGGTCTGGGTTAGGTCTGGGTTATGCCCGCATCTGGCTCATGATTTTGCCTTCTTCGCATACTTGTTGGCCAGATCCTGGGTTTTTTAGGGTTTGAATCACGTAGTAATGTGGTACCACATTGAAACAGTCAATTAAACCTGGTTTCGATCCACATTTTAAAGGATAACACTGGTTAGGTCTGGGTTAGGTCTCGGCTATGCCCGCATCTGGCTCATGATCTTGCCTTCCTCGCATAGTTATTGGCCAGATCCTGGGTTTTTTTGGATTTGAATCACGTAGTAATGTGGTACCACACTGAAACAGTCGATTAAACTTGGTTTCGATCAATATTTTAGAGGATAAAACCGGTTAGGGCTGGGTTAGGTCTGGGTTATGCCCACATCTGGCTCATGATTTTGCCTTTTTCGCATACTTGTTGTTTTCAGATCCTGAGAATTTCCGGGCTTGAATAACGTAGTAATGTGGTACCACACAGTAACAGACAATTAAACCTGGATTCGGTCAGTATTTTATTCGGTAACACCGGTTAGGTCTGGGTTAGGTCTGGGTAATGCCAGCATCTGACTCATGATTTTGATTTTCCGCATTCTTGTTGGACGGATCCTTGGTTTTCTCTGGTCTCAATCACGAAGTTATGTGGTACCACAATGAAACAGACAATTAGACCTGGTTCCGACCAATATTTTAGTCGGTAACACCGGTTAGGTCTGGGTTATGCCCGCATCTGGCTCATGATTTTGCTTTCTTCGCAAACTTGTTGGCCAGATCCTGGGTTTTTTCGGGTTTGAATCACGCAGTAATGTGGTACCACACAGAAACAGTACGTTAAACTTGGATTCGATCAATATTTTAGAGTATAACACCGTTTAGGTCTGGCTTAGGTCTGGGTTATGCCCCCATCTGGCTCATGATTTTGCCTTCTTCGCATAGTTGTTGGCCAGATCCTGGGAATTTTCGGGTTTGTATCACGTAGTAATGTGGTACCACACAGTAACAGTCAATTAAACCTGGATTCGGTCAGTATTTTAGTCGGTAACACCGGTTAGGTCTGGGTTTGGTCTGGGTTATGCCCGCATCTGGCTCAGGATTTTGCCTTCTTCGCATACTTGTTGGTCAGATCCTGGGAATTTCCGGGTTTGAATAACGTAGTAATGTGGTACCACACAGTAACAGACAATTAAACCTGGATTCGGTCAGTATTTTAGTCGGTAACACCGGTTAGGTCTGGGTTAGGTGTGGGTTATGCCCGCATCTGGCTCATGATTTTGCCTTGTTCGCATACTTGTTGGCCAGATCCTGGGAATTTTCGGGTTTGTATCACGTAGTAATGTGGTACCACACAGTAACAATCAATTAAACCTGGTTTCGATCCACATTTTAGAGGATAAAACCGGTTATGTCTGGGTTAGGTCTGGGTTATGCACCCATCTGGCTCATGATTTTGCCTTCTTCGCATAGTTGTTGGCCAGATCCTGGGAATTTTCGGGTTTGTATCACGTAGTAATGTGGTACCACACAGTAACAGTCAATTAAACCTGGATTCGGTCAATATTTTAGAGTATAACACCGGTTAGGTCTGGGTTAGGTCTGGGTTATGCCCGCATCTGGCTCATGATTTTGCCTCCTTCGCATACTTGTTGGCCAGATCCTTGGTTTTTTCGGGTTTGGATCACGTACTAATGTGGTACCACACTGAAACAATCAATTAAACCTGGTTTCGACCCACATTTTAGAGGATAAAACCGGTTAGGTCTGGGTTAGGTCTGGGTTATGCCCGCATCTGGCTCATGATTTTGCATTCTTCGCATACTTGTTGGCCAGATCCTGGGAATTTTCGGGTTTGTATCACGTAGTAATGTGGTACCACACAGTAACAGTCAATTAAACCTGGATTCGGTCAGTATTTTAGTCGGTAACACCGGTTAGGTCTGGGTTAGGTGTGGGTTATGCCCGCATCTGGCTCATGATTTTGCCTTCTTCGCATACTTGTTGGCCAGATCCTGGGTTTTTTAGGGTTTGAATCACGTAGTAATGTGGTACCACATTGAAACAGTCAATTAAACCTGGTTTCGATCCACATTTTAAAGGATAACACTGGTTAGGTCTGGGTTAGGTCTCGGCTATGCCCGCATCTGGCTCATGATCTTGCCTTCCTCGCATACTTGTTGGCCAGATCCTTGGTTTTTTCGGGTTTGGATCACGTACTAATGTGGTACCACACTGAAACAATCAATTAAACCTGGTTTCGATCCACATTTTAGATGATAAAACCGGTTAGGTCTGAGTTAGGTCTGGGTTATGCCCGCATCTGGCTCATGATTTTGCATTCTTCGCATACATGTTGGTCAGATCCTGGGAATTTTCGGGTATTAATCACGTAGTAATGTGGTACCACACTGAAACAGTCAATTAAACCTGGTTTCGGTCTGTATTTTAGTCGGTAACACGGGTTAGGTCTGGGTTAGGTCTGGGTTATGCCCGCATCTGGCTAATGATTTTACCTTCTTCGCATAGCTGTTGGCCAGATCCTGGGTTTTTTCGGGTATTAATCACGTAGTAATGTGGTACCACACAGTAACAGTCAATTAAACCTGGTTTCGATCCACATTTTAGAGGATAAAACCGGTTAGGTCTGAGTTAGGTCTGGGTTATGCCCGCATCTGGCTCATGATTTTGCATTCTTCGCATACTTGTTGGTCAGATCCTGGGAATTTTCGGGTTTGAATAACGTAGTAATGTGGTACCACACACTAACATTCAATTAAACCTGGATTCGGTCAGTATTTTAGTCGGTAACACCGGTTAGGTCTGGGTTAGGTCTGGGTTATGCCCGCATCTAGCTCATGATTTCGTCTTTTCCGCATTCTTGTTCGCCAGATCCTGGGTTTTCTCTGGTTTGAAACACGTAGTAATGTCACACCTCACTGAAACAGACAATTAAACCCGGTTCCGAACAATATTTTAGTCGGTAACTCCGGTTAGGTCTGGGTTAGGTCTGGGTTATGCCCGCATCTGGCTCATGATTTTGCCTTCTTCGCATAGTTGTTGGCCAGATCCTGGGAATTTTCGGGTTTGTATCACGTAGTAATGTGGTACCACACAGTAATAGTCAATTAAACCTGGATTCGGTCAGTATTTTAGTCGGTAACACCGGTTAGGTCTGGGTTTGGTCTGGGTTATGCCCGCATCTGGCTCAGGATTTTGCCTTCTTCGCATACTTGTTGGTCAGATCCTGGGAATTTCCGGGTTTGAATAACGTAGTAATGTGGTACCACACAGTAACAGCCAATTAAACCTGGATTCGGTCAGTATTTTAGTCGGTAACACCGGTTAGGTCTGGGTTAGGTGTGGGTTATGCCCGCATCTGGCTCATGATTTTGCCTTGTTCGCATACTTGTTGGCCAGATCCTTGGTTTTTTCGGGTTTGAATCACGTACTAATATGATACCACACTGAAACAGTCAATTAAACCTGGTTTCGATCCACATTTTAGATGATAAAACCGGTTAGGTCTGAGTTAGGTCTGGGTTATGCCCGCATCTGGCTCATGATTTTGCATTCTTCGCATATATGTTGGTCAGATCCTGGGAATTTTCGGGTATTAATCACGTAGTAATGTGGTACCACACTGAAACAGTCAATTAAACCTGGTTTCGGTCTGTATTTTAGTCGGTAACACGGGTTAGGTCTGGGTTAGGTCTGGGTTATGCCCGCATCTGGCTAATGATTTTACCTTCTTCGCATAGCTGTTGGCCAGATCCTGGGTTTTTTCGGGTATTAATCACGTAGTAATGTGGTACCACACAGTAACAGTCAATTAAACCTGGTTTCGATCCACATTTTAGAGGATAAAACCGGTTAGGTCTGAGTTAGGTCTGGGTTATGCCCGCATCTGGCTCATGATTTTGCATTCTTCGCATACTTGTTGGTCAGATCCTGGGAATTTTCGGGTTTGAATAACGTAGTAATGTGGTACCACACACTAACATTCAATTAAACCTGGATTCGGTCAGTATTTTAGTCGGTAACACCGGTTAGGTCTGGGTTAGGTCTGGGTTATGCCCGCATCTAGCTCATGATTTCGTCTTTTCCGCATTCTTGTTCGCCAGATCCTGGGTTTTCTCTGGTTTGAAACACGTAGTAATGTCACACCTCACTGAAACAGACAATTAAACCCGGTTCCGACCAATATTTTAGTCGGTAACTCCGGTTAGGTCTGGGTTAGGTCTGGGTTATGCCCGCATCTGGCTCATGATTTTGCCTTCTTCGCATAGTTGTTGGCCAGATCCTGGGTTTTTTCGGGTTTGAATCACGTACTAATATGATACCACACTGAAACAGTCAATTAAACCTTGGTTTCGATCCACATTTTAGGGGATATCACCGGTTAGGTCTGGGTTAGGTCTGGGTAATGCCAGCATCTGACTCATGATTTTGATTTTCCGCATTCTTGTTGGACGGATCCTTGGTTTTCTCTGGTCTCAATCACGAAGTTATGTGGTACCACAATGAAACAGACAATTAGACCTGGTTCCGACCAATATTTTAGTCGGTAACACCGGTTAGGTCTGGGTTAGGTCTGGGTTATGCCCGCATCTGGCTCATGATTTTGCTTTCTTCGCAAACTTGTTGGCCAGATCCTGGGTTTTTTCGGGTTTGAATCACGTACTAATATGATACCACACTGAAACAGTCAATTAAACCTGGTTTCGATCCACATTTTAGGGGATAACACCGGTTAGGTCTGGGTTAGGTCTGGGTTATGCCCGCATCTGGCTCATGATTTTGCCTCCTTCGCATACTTGTTGGCCAGATCCTTGGTATTTTCCGGTTTGGATCACGTACTAATGTGGTACCACACTGAAACAATCAATTAAACCTGGTTTCGATCCACATTTTAGATGATAAAACCGGTTAGGTCTGAGTTAGGTCTGGGTTATGCCCGCATCTGGCTCATGATTTTGCATTCTTCGCATACATGTTGGTCAGATCCTGGGAATTTTCGGGTATTAATCACGTAGTAATGTGGTACCACACTGAAACAGTCAATTAAACCTGGATTCGGTCAGTATTTTAGTCGGTAACACCGGTTAGGTCTGGGTTAGGTGTGGGTTATGCCCGCATCTGGCTCATGATTTTGCCTTCTTCGCATAGTTGTTGGCCAGATCCTGGGAATTTTCGGGTTTGTATCACGTAGTAATGTGGTACCACACAGTAACAGTCAATTAAACCTGGATTCGGTCAGTATTTTAGTCGGTAACACCGGTTAGGTCTGGGTTAGGTGTGGGTTATGCCCGCATCTGGCTCATGATTTTGCCTTCTTCGCATACTTGTTAGCCAGATCCTGGGTTTTTTAGGGTTTGAATCACGTAGTAATGTGGTACCACATTGAAACAGTCAATTAAACCTGGTTTCGATCCACATTTTAAAGGATAACACTGGTTGGGTCTGGGTTAGGTCTCGGCTATGCCCGCATCTGGCTCATGATCTTGCCTTCCTCGCATACTTGTTGGCCAGATCCTTGGTTTTTTCGGGTTTGGATCACGTACTAATGTGGTACCACACTGAAACAATCAATTAAACCTGGTTTCGATCCACATTTTAGATGATAAAACCGGTTAGGTCTGAGTTAGGTCTGGGTTATGCCCGCATCTGGCTCATGATTTTGCATTCTTCGCATACATGTTGGTCAGATCCTGGGAATTTTCGGGTATTAATCACGTAGTAATGTGGTACCACACTGAAACAGTCAATTAAACCTGGTTTCGGTCTGTATTTTAGTCGGTAACACGGGTTAGGTCTGGGTTAGGTCTGGGTTATGCCCGCATCTGGCTCATGATTTTGCATTCTTCGCATACATGTTGGTCAGATCCTGGGAATTTTCAGGTATTAATCACGTAGTAATGTGGTACCACACTGAAACAGTCAATTAAACCTGGTTTCGGTCTGTATTTTAGTCGGTAACACGGGTTAGGTCTGGGTTAGGTCTGGGTTATGCCCGCATCTGGCTAATGATTTTACCTTCTTCGCATAGCTGTTGGCCAGATCCTGGGTTTTTTCGGGTATTAACCACGTAGTAATGTGGTACCACACAGTAACAGTCAATTAAACCTGGTTTCGATCCACATTTTAGAGGATAAAACCGGTTAGGTCTGAGTTAGGTCTGGGTTATGCCCGCATCTGGCTCATGATTTTGCATTCTTCGCATACTTGTTGGTCAGATCCTGGGAATTTTCGGGTTTGAATAACGTAGTAATGTGGTACCACACACTAACATTCAATTAAACCTGGATTCGGTCAGTATTTTAGTCGGTAACACCGGTTAGGTCTGGGTTAGGTCTGGGTTATGCCCGCATCTGGCTCATGATTTTGCCTTGTTCGCATACTTGTTGGCCAGATCCTTGGTTTTTTCGGGTTTGAATCACGTACTAATATGATACCACACTGAAACAGTCAATTAAACCTGGTTTCGATCCACATTTTAGGGGATAACACCGGTTAGGTCTGGGTTAGGTCTGGGTTATGCCCGCATCTGGCTCATGATTTTGCCTCCTTCGCATACTTGTTGGCCAGATCCTTGGTTTTTTCGGGTTTGAATAACGTAGTAATGTGGTACCACACTGAAACAATCAATTAAACCTGGTTTCGATCCACATTTTAGAGGATAAAACCGGTTATGTCTGGGTTAGGTCTGGGTTATGCCCCCATCTGGCTCATGATTTTGCCTTCTTCGCATAGTTGTTGGCCAGATCCTGGGAATTTTCGGGTTTGTATCACGTAGTAATGTGGTACCACACAGTAACAGTCAATTAAACCTGGATTCGGTCAGTATTTTAGTCGGTAACACCGGTTAGGTCTGGGTTAGGTGTGGGTTATGCCCGCATCTGGCTCATGATTTTGCCTTCTTCGCATACTTGTTGGCCAGATCCTGGGTTTTTTAGGGTTTGAATCACGTAGTAATGTGGTACCACATTGAAACAGTCAATTAAACCTGGTTTCGATCCACATTTTAAAGGATAACACTGGTTAGGTCTGGGTTAGGTCTCGGTTATGCCCGCATCTGGCTCATGATCTTGCCTTCCTCGCATACTTGTTGGCCAGATCCTTGGTTTTTTCGGGTTTGGATCACGTACTAATGTGGTACCACACTGAAACAATCAATTAAACCTGGTTTCGATCCACATTTTAGATGATAAAACCGGTTAGGTCTGAGTTAGGTCTGGGTTATGCCCGCATCTGGCTCATGATTTTGCATTCTTCGCATACATGTTGGTCAGATCCTGGGAATTTTCCGGTATTAATCACGTAGTAATGTGGTACCACACTGAAACAGTCAATTAAACCTGGTTTCGGTCTGTATTTTAGTCGGTAACACGGGTTAGGTCTGGGTTAGGTATGGGTTATGCCCGCATCTGGCTAATGATTTTACCTTCTTCGCATAGCTGTTGGCCAGATCCTGGGTTTTTTCGGGTATTAATCACGTAGTAATGTGGTACCACACAGTAACAGTCAATTAAACCTGGTTTCGATCCACATTTTAGAGGATAAAACCGGTTAGGTCTGAGTTAGGTCTGGGTTATGCCCGCATCTGGCTCATGATTTTGCATTCTTCGCATACTTGTTGGTCAGATCCTGGGAATTTTCGGGTTTGAATAACGTAGTAATGTGGTACCACACACTAACATTCAATTAAACCTGGATTCGGTCAGTATTTTAGTCGGTAACACCGGTTAGGTCTGGGTTAGGTCTGGGTTATGCCCGCATCTAGCTCATGATTTCGTCTTTTCCGCATTCTTGTTCGCCAGACCCTGGGTTTTCTCTGGTTTGAAACACGTAGTAATGTCACACCTCACTGAAACAGACAATTAAACCCGGTTCCGACCAATATTTTAGTCGGTAACTCCGGTTAGGTCTGGGTTAGGTCTGGGTTATGCCCGCATCTGGCTCATGATTTTGCCTTCTTCGCATAGTTGTTGGCCAGATCCTGGGTTTTTTCGGGTTTGAATCACGCAGTAATGTGGTACCACACAGAAACAGTACGTTAAACTTGGATTCGATCAATATTTTAGAGTATAACACCGTTTAGGTCTGGCTTAGGTCTGGGTTATGCCCCCATCTGGCTCATGATTTTGCCTTCTTCGCATAGTTATTGGCCAGATCCTGGGAATTTTCGGGTTTGTATCACGTAGTAATGTGGTACCACACAGTAACAGTCAATTAAACCTGGATTCGGTCAGTATTTTAGTCGGTAACACCGGTTAGGTCTGGGTTTGGTCTGGGTTATGCCCGCATCTGGCTCAGGATTTTGCCTTCTTCGCATACTTGTTGGTCAGATCCTGGGAATTTCCGGGTTTGAATAACGTAGTAATGTGGTACCACACAGTAACAGACAATTAAACCTGGATTCGGTCAGTATTTTAGTCGGTAACACCGGTTAGGTCTGGGTTAGGTGTGGGTTATGCCCGCATCTGGCTCATGATTTTGCCTTGTTCGCATACTTGTTGGCCAGATCCTTGGTTTTTTCGGGTTTGAATCACGTACTAATATGATACCACACTGAAACAGTCAATTAAACCTGGTTTCGATCCACATTTTAGGGGATAACACCGGTTAGGTCTGGGTTAGGTCTGGGTTATGCCCGCATCTGGCTCATGATTTTGCCTCCTTCGCATACTTGTTGGCCAGATCCTTGGTTTTTTCAGGTTTGGATCACGTACTAATGTGGTACTACACTGAAACAATCAATTAAACCTGGTTTCGATCCACATTTTAGAGGATAAAACCGGTTAGGTCTGGGTTAGGTCTGGGTTATGCCCCCATCTGGCTCATGATTTTGCCTTCTTCGCATAGTTGTTGGCCAGATCCTGGGAATTTTCGGGTTTGTATCACGTAGTAATGTGGTACCACACAGTAACAGTCAATTAAACCTGGATTCGGTCAGTATTTTAGTCGGTAACACCGGTTAGGTCTGGGTTAGGTGTGGGTTATGCCCGCATCTGGCTCATGATTTTGCCTTCTTCGCATACTTGTTGGCCAGATCCTGGGTTTTTTAGGGTTTGAATCACGTAGTAATGTGGTACCACATTGAAACAGTCAATTAAACCTGGTTTCGATCCACATTTTAAAGGATAACACTGGTTAGGTCTGGGTTAGGTCTCGGCTATGCCCGCATCTGGCTCATGATCTTGCCTTCCTCGCATACTTGTTGGCCAGATCCTTGGTTTTTTCGGGTTTGGATCACGTACTAATGTGGTACCACACTGAAACAATCAATTAAACCTGGTTTCGATCCACATTTTAGATGACAAAACCGGTTAGGTCTGAGTTAGGTCTGGGTTATGCCCGCATCTGGCTCATGATTTTGCATTCTTCGCATACATGTTGGTCAGATCCTGGGAATTTTCGGGTATTAATCACGTAGTAATGTGGTACCACACTGAAACAGTCAATTAAACCTGGTTTCGGGCTGTATTTTAGTCGGTAACACGGGTTAGGTCTGGGTTAGGTCTGGGTTATGCCCGCATCTGGCTAATGATTTTACCTTCTTCGCATAGCTGTTGGCCAGATCCTGGGTTTTTTCGGGTATTAATCACGTAGTAATGTGGTACCACACAGTAACAGTCAATTAAACCTGGTTTCGATCCACATTTTAGAGGATAAAACCGGTTAGGTCTGAGTTAGGTCTGGGTTATGCCCGCATCTGGCTCATGATTTTGCATTCTTCGCATACTTGTTGGTCAGATCCTGGGAATTTTCGGGTTTGAATAACGTAGTAATGTGGTACCACACACTCACATTCAATTAAACCTGGATTCGGTCAGTATTTTAGTCGGTAACACCGGTTAGGTCTGGGTTAGGTCTGGATTATGCCCGCATCTGGCTCATGATTTCGTCTTTTCCGCATTCTTGTTCGCCAGATCCTGGGTTTTCTCTGGTTTGAAACACGTAGTAATGTCACACCTCACTGAAACAGACAATTAAACCCGGTTCCGACCAATATTTTAGTCGGTAACTCCGGTTAGGTCTGGGTTAGGTCTGGGTTATGCCCGCATCTGGCTCATGACTTTGCCTTCTTCGCATAGTTGTTGGCCAGATCCTGGGTTTTTTCGGGTTTGAATCACGTACTAATATGATACCACACTGAAACAGTCAATTAAACCTTGGTTTCGATCCACATTTTAGGGGATATCACCGGTTAGTTCTGGGTTAGGTCTGGGTTATGCCCGCATCTGGCTCATGATTTTGCCTTCTTCGCATAGCTGTTGGCCAGATCCTGGGTTTTTTCGGGTATTAATCACGTAGTAATGTGGTACCACACAGTAACAGTCAATTAAACCTGGTTTCGATGCACATTTTAGAGGATAAAACCGGTTAGGTCTGAGTTAGGTCTGGGTTAAGCCCGCATCTGGCTCATGATTTTGCATTCTTCGCATACTTGTTGGTCAGATCCTGGGAATTTTCGGGTTTGAATAACGTAGTAATGTGGTACCACACACTAACATTCAATTAAACCTGGATTCGGTCAGTATTTTATTCGGTAACACCGGTTAGGTCTGGGTTAGGTCTGGGTAATGCCAGCATCTGACTCATGATTTTGCCTCCTTCGCATACTTGTTGGCCAGATCCTTGGTTTTTTCAGGTTTGAATCACGCAGTAATGTGGTACCACACAGAAACAGTACGTTAAACTTGGATTCGATCAATATTTTAGAGTATAACACCGTTTAGGTCTGGCTTAGGTCCGGGTTATGCCCCCATCTGGCTCATGATTTTGCCTTCTTCGCATAGTTGTTGGCCAGATCCTGGGAATTTTCGGGTTTGTATCACGTAGTAATGTGGTACCACACAGTAACAGTCAATTAAACCTGGATTCGGTCAGTATTTTAGTCGGTAACACCGGTTAGGTCTGGGTTTGGTCTGGGTTATGCCCGCATCTGGCTCAGGATTTTGCCTTCTTCGCATACTTGTTGGTCAGATCCTGGGAATTTCCGGGTTTGAATAACGTAGTAATGTGGTACCACACAGTAACAAACAATTAAACCTGGATTCGGTCAGTATTTTAGTCGGTAACACCGGTTAGGTCTGGGTTAGGTGTGGGTTATGCCCGCATCTGGCTCATGATTTTGCCTTGTTCGCATACTTGTTGGCCAGATCCTTGGTTTCTTCGGGTTTGTGTCACGTACTAATATGATACCACACTGAAACAGTCAATTAAACCTGGTTTCGATCCACATTTTAGGGGATAACACCGGTTAGGTCTGGGTTAGGTCTGGGTTATGCCCGCATCTGGCTCATGATTTTGCCTCCTTCGCATACTTGTTGGCCAGATCCTTGGTTTTTTCAGGTTTGGATCACGTACTAATGTGGTACCACACTGAAACAATCAATTAAACCTGGTTTCGATCCACATTTTAGAGGATAAAACCGGTTAGGTCTGGGTTAGGTCTGGGTTATGCCCCCATCTGGCTCATGATTTTGCCATCTTCGCATAGTTGTTGGCCAGATCCTGGGAATTTTCGGGTTTGTATCACGTAGTAATGTGGTACCACACAGTAACAGTCAATTAAACCTGGATTCGGTCAGTATTTTAGTCGGTAACACCGGTTAGGTCTGGGTTAGGTGTGGGTTATGCCCGCATCTGGCTCATGATTTTGCCTTCTTCGCATACTTGTTGGCCAGATCCTGGGTTTTTTAGGGTTTGAATCACGTAGTAATGTGGTACCACATTGAAACAGTGAATTAAACCTGGTTTCGATCCACATTTTAAAGGATAACACTGGTTAGGTCTGGGTTAGGTCTCGGCTATGCCCGCATCTGGCTCATGATCTTGCCTTCCTCGCATACTTGTTGGCCAGATCCTTGGTTTTTTCGGGTTTGGATCACGTACTAATGTGGTACCACACTGAAACAATCAATTAAACCTGGTTTCGATCCACATTTTACATGATAAAACCGGTTAGGTCTGAGTTAGGTCTGGGTTATGCCCGCATCTGGCTCATGATTTTGCATTCTTCGCATACATGTTGGTCAGATCCTGGGAATTTTCGGGTATTAATCACGTAGTAATGTGGTACCACACTGAAACAGTCAATTAAACCTGGTTTCGGTCTGTATTTTAGTCGGTAACACGGGTTAGGTCTGGGTTAGGTCTGGGTTATGCCCGCATCTGGCTAATGATTTTACCTTCTTCGCATAGCTGTTGGCCAGATCCTGGGTTTTTTCGGGTATTAATCACGTAGTAATGTGGTACCACACAGTAACAGTCAATTAAACCTGGTTTCGATCCACATTTTAGAGGATAAAACCGGTTAGGTCTGAGTTAGGTCTGGGTTATGCCCGCATCTGGCTCATGATTTTGCATTCTTCGCATACTTGTTGGTCAGATCCTGGGAATTTTCGGGTTTGAATAACGTAGTAATGTGGTACCACACACTAACATTCAATTAAACCTGGATTCGGTCAGTATTTTAGTCGGTAACACCGGTTAGGTCTGGGTTAGGTCTGGGTTATGCCCGCATCTGGCTCATGATTTCGTCTTTTCCGCATTCTTGTTCGCCAGATCCTGGGTTTTCTCTGGTTTGAAACACGTAGTAATGTCACACCTCACTGAAACAGACAATTAAACCCGGTTCCGACCAATATTTTAGTCGGTAACTCCGGTTAGGTCTGGGTTAGGTCTGGGTTATGCCCGCATCTGGCTCATGATTTTGCCTTCTTCGCATAGTTGTTGGCCAGATCCTGGGTTTTTTCGGGTTTGAATCACGTACTAATATGATACCACACTGAAACAGTCAATTAAACCTTGGTTTCGATCCACATTTTAGGGGATATCACCGGTTAGGTCTGGGTTAGGTCTGGGTTATGCCCGCATCTGGCTCATGATTTTGCCTTCTTCTCATAGCTGTTGGCCAGATCCTGTGTTTTTTCGGGTTTGAATCAGGTACTAATGTGGTACCACACTGAAACAGTCAATTAAACCTGGTTTCGGTCTGTATTTTAGTCGGTAACACGGGTTAGGTCTGGGTTATGCCCGCATCTGGCTCATGATGTTGCCTTCTTCGCATACTTGTTGGCCAGATCCTTGGTTTTTTCGGGTTTGGATCACGTACTAATGTGGTACCACACTCAAACAATCATTTAAACCTGGTTTCGATCCACATTTTAGAGGATAAAACCGGTTAGGTCTGGATTAGGTCTGGGTTATGCCCGCATCTGGCTCATGATTTTGCCTTCTTCGCATAGTTGTTGGCCAGATCCTGGGTTTTTTCAGGTTTGAATCACGTACTAATATGATACCACACTGAAACAGTCAATTAAACCTGGTTTCGATCCACATTTTAGGGGATAACACCGGTTAGGTCTGGGTTAGGTCTGGGTTATGCCCGCATCTGGCTCATGATTTTGCCTCCTTCGCATACTTGTTGGCCAGACCCTTTTTTTTTTTTTTTTTTTTTTGTCGTGGGGAAAATCTTCGAAATACTCCCACCCACCTCCTTGGGGAGAGGTGGGAGGGGTGTGTGGGATTCCCCGCGCCCGTACAACGACAGGCGCGGGACCTCCCCCCAATAACCCCACGGTGACCCTTCGGCACGCTTTGGGAGGATACCGGGAATCGCTCGAAGCATTCTTCCGGTATCCTCCCCGTGCCCGCGCTTTCGCGCCCATCCCCCGGGGGGACAATCGGTCCCCCCAGTAGACACACTGCCTCATAGCGGCGGGACGGGGCCACTCCATCCCGCCGCTATCCGTCCAGGGGCCGCGTTTAGTGGCGGCTGCGAGCCCCAACTCGCAACCGCCCGCGACCCCGTTTCCACCCCTCGGCGGCCGGGCGTTCATGGCCGCACCAGACCACCGTTGGCCAGATCCTTGGTTTTTTCGGGATTGGATCACGTACTAATGTGGTACCACACTGAAACAATCAATTAAACCTGGTTTCGATCCACATTTTAGAGGATAAAACCGGTTAGGTCTGGGTTAGGTCTGGGTTATGCCCACATCAGGCTCATGATTTTGCCTTCCTCGCATTCTTGTTGGCCGGATCCTTGGTTTTCTCTGGTTTGAATCACGTACTAATGTGGTACCACACTGAAACAGTCAATTAAACCTGGATTCGGTCAGTATTTTAGTCGGTAACACCGGTTAGGTCTGGGTTAGGTCTGGGTTATGCCCGCATCTGGCTCATGATTTTGCCTTCTTCGCATAGTTGTTGGCCAGATCCTGGGAATTTTCGGGTTTGTATCACGTAGTAATGTGGTAACACACAGTAACAGTCAATTAAACCTGGATTCGGTCAGTATTTTAGTCGGTAACACCAGTTAGGTCTGGGTTAGGTCTGGGTTATGCCCGCATCTGGCTCATGATTTCGCCTTTTCCGCATTCTTGTTGACCAGATCCTGGGTTTTTTAGGGTTTGAATCACGCAGTAATGTGGTACCACACAGAAACAGTCAATTAAACCTGGTTTCGATCCACATTTTAGAGGATAAAACCGGTTAGGTCTGAGTTAGGTCTGGGTTATGCCCGCATCTGGCTCATAATTTTGCATTCTTCGCATACTTGTTGGTCAGATCCTGGGAATTTTCGGGTTTGTATCACGTAGTAATGTGGTAACACACAGTAACAGTCAATTAAACCTGGATTCGGTCAGTATTTTAGTCGGTAACACCAGATAGGTCTGGGTTAGGTCTGGGTTATGCCCGCATCTGGCTCATGATTTCGCCTTTTCCGCATTCTTGTTGACCAGATCCTGGGTTTTTTCGGGTTTGAATCACGCAGTAATGTGGTACCACACAGAAACAGTCCATTAAACTTGGTTTCGATCAATATTTTAGAGGATAACACTGGTTAGCTCTGGGTTAGGTCTGGGTTATGCCCGCATCTGGCTCATGATTTTGCATTCTTCGCATACTTGTTGGTCAGATCCAGAGAATTTTCGGGATTGTATCACGTAGTAATGTGGTAACACACAGTAACAGACAATTAAACCTGGATTCGGTCAGTATTTTAGTCTGTAACACCAGTTAGGTCTGGGTTAGGTCTGGGTTATGCCCGCATCTGGCTCATGATTTCGCCTTTTCCGCATTCTTGTTGACCAGATCCTGGGTTTTTTCGGGTTTGAATCACGCAGTAATGTGGTACCACACAGAAACAGTTAATTAAACCTGGTTTCGATCCACATTTTAGAGGATAAAACCGGTTAGGTCTGGGTTAGGTCTGGGTTATGCCAGCATGTGGCTAATGATTTTACCTTCTTCGCGTAGCTGTTGGCCAGATCCTGGGTTTTTTCGGGTATTAATCACGTAGTAATGTGGTACCACACTGAAACAATCAATTAAACCTGGTTTCGATCCACATTTTAGAGGATAAAACCGGTTAGGTCTGGGTTAGGTGTGGGTTATGCCCGCATCTGGCTCATGATTTTGCCTTCTTCGCATAGTTCTTGGCCAGATCCTGGGTTTTTTCGGGTTTGAATCACGTACTAATATGATACCACACTGAAACAATCAATGAAACCTGGTTTCGATCCACATTTTAGGGGATAACACCGGTTAGGTCTGGGTTAGGTCTGGGATATGCCCGCATCTGGCTCATGATTTTGCCTCCTTCGCATACTTGTTGGCCAGATCCTCGGTTTTTTCGGGTTTGGATCACGTACTAATGTGGTACCACACTGAAACAATCAATTAAACCTGGTTTCGATCCACATTTTAGAGGATAAAACCGGTTAGGTCTGGGTTAGGTCTGGGTTATGCCCACATCAGGCTCATGATTTTGCGTTCCTCGCATTCTTGTTGGCCGCATCCTTGGTTTTCTCTGGTTTGAATCACGTACTAATGTGGTACCACACTGAAACAGGCAATTAAACCTGGTTTCGGTCTGTATTTTAGTCGGTAACACGGGTTAGGTCTGGGTTAGGTCTGGGTTATGCCCGCATCTGGCTCATGATTTTGCCTTCTTCGCATACTTGTTGGCCAGATCCTTGGTTTTTTCGGGTTTGGATCACGTACTAATGTGGTACCACACTGAAACAATCAATTAAACCTGGTTTCGATCCACATTTTAGAGGATAAAACCGGTTAGGTCTGAGTTAGGTCTGGGTTATGCCCGCATCTGGCTCATGATTTTGCATTCTTCGCATACTTGTTGGTCAGATCCTGGGAATTTTCGGGTTTGTATCACGAAGTAGTGTGGTAACACACAGTAACAGTCAATTAAACCTGGATTCGGTCAGTATTTTAGTCGGTAACACCAGTTAGGTCTGGGTTAGGTCTGGGTTATACCCGCATCTGGCACATGATTTCGCCTTTTCCGCATTCTTGTTGACCATATCCTGGGTTTTTTAGGGTTTGAATCACGCAGTAATGTGGTACCACACAGAAACAGTCAATTAAACCTGGTTTCGATCCACATTTTAGAGGATAAAACCGGTTAGGTCTGAGTTAGGTCTGGGTTATGCCCGCATCTGGCTCATAATTTTGCATTCTTCGCATACTTGTTGGTCAGATCCTGGGAATTTTCGGGTTTGTATCACGTAGTAATGTGGTAACACACAGTAACAGTCAATTAAACCTGGATTCGGTCAGTATTTTAGTCGGTAACAGCAGTTAGGTCTGGGTTAGGTCTGGGTTATGCCCGCATCTGGCTCATGATTTCGCCTTTTCCGCATTCTTGTTGACCAGATCCTGGGTTTTTTCGGGTTTGAATCACGCAGTAATGTGGTACCACACAGAAACAGTCCATTAAACTTGGTTTCGATCAATATTTTAGAGGATAACACTGGTTAGCTCTGGGTTAGGTCTGGGTTATGCCCGCATCTGGCTAATGATTTTACCTTCTTCGCATAGTTGTTGGCCAGATCCTTGGTTTTCTCTGGTTTGAATCACGTACTAATGTGGTACCACACTGAAACAGTCAATTAAACCTAGTTTCGGTCTGTACTTTAGTCGGTAACAACAGTTAGGTCTGGGTTAGGCCTGGGTTATGCCCGCATCTGGCTCATGATTTTGCATTCTTCGCATACTGGTTGGTCAGATCCTGAGAATTTTCGGGTTTGTATCACGTAGTAATGTGGTAACACACAGTAACAGACAATTAAACCTGGATTCGGTCAGTATTTTAGTCGGTAACACCAGTTAGGTCTGGGTTAGGTCTGGGTTATGCCCGCATCTGGCTCATGATTTCGCCTTTTCAAAATTCTTGTTGACCAGATCCTGGGTTTTTTCGGGTTTGAATAACGTAGTAATGTGGTACCACACACTAACAGTCAATTAAACCTGGATTCGGTCAGTATTTGAGTCGGTAACACCGGTTAGGTCTGGGTTAGGTCTGGCTTATGCCCGTATCTGGCTCATGATTTCGCCTTTTCCGCATTCTTGTTGACCAGATTCTGGGTTTTCTCTGGTTTGAAACACGTAGTAATGTGACACCTCACTGAAACAGACAATTAAACCTGGTTCCGACCAATATTTTAGTCGGTAACTCAGGTTAGCTCTGGATTAGGTCTGGGTTATGCCCGCATCTGGCTCATGATTTTGCCTTCCTCGCATTCTTGTTGGCCAGATCCTTGGTTTTCTCTGGTTTGAATCACGTACTAACGTGGTACCACACTGAAACAGTCAATTAAACCTGGTTTCGGTATGTATTTTAGTCGGTAACACCAGTTAGGTCTGGGTTAGGTCTGGGCTATGCCCGCATCTGGCTCATGATTTCGCCTTTTCCGCATTCTTGTTGGCCAGATCCTGGGTTTTCTCTGGTTTGAAACACGTAGTAATGTGATACCACACTGAAACAGTCAATTAAACCTGGTTTCGGTCTGTATTTTAGTCGGTAACACGGGCTAGGTCTGGGTAAGGTCTGGGTTATGCCCGCATCTGGCTCATGATTTTGCCTTCTTCGCATACTTGTTGGCCAGATCCTGGGTTTTTTTCGGGTTTGAATCACGTAGTAATGTTGTATCACACTGAAACAGTCGATTAAACTTGGTTTCGATCAATATTTTAGAGGATAACACCGGTTAGGTCTGGGTTAGGTCTGGGTTATGCCTCATCTGGCTCATGATTTAGCCTTCTTCGCATACTTGTTGGCCAGATCCTGGGTTTTTTAGGGTTTGAATCACGTAGTAATGTGGTACCACATTGAAACAGTCAATTAAACCTGGTTGCGATCCACATTTTAAAGGATAACACTGGTTAGGTCTGGGTTAGGTCTCGGCTATGCCCGCATCTGGCTCATGATTTTGCTTTCCTCGCATAGTTGTTGGCCAGATCCTGGGTTTTTTTGGATTTGAATCACGTAGTAATGTGGTACCACACTGAAACAGTCGATTAAACTTGGTTTCGATCAATATTTTAGAGCATAAAACCGGTTAGGGCTGGGTTAGGTCTGGGTTATGCCCACATCTGGCACATGATTTTGCTTTTCCGCATTCTTGTTGGCCGGATCCTTGGTTTTCTCTGGTTTCAATCACGAAGTTATGTGGTACCACAATGAAACAGACAATTAAACCTGGTTCCGACCAATATTTTAGTCGGTAACACCGGTTAGGTCTGGGTTAGGTCTGGGTTATGCCCGCATCTGGCTCATGATTTTGCTTTCTTCGCAAACTTGTTGGCCAGATCCTGGGATTTTCGGGTTTGAATCACGTAGTAATGTGGTACCACATTGAAACAGTCAATTAAACCTGGTTTCGATCCACATTTTAAAGGATAACACTGGTTAGGTCTGGGTTAGGTCTGGGTTATGCCCGCATCTGGCTCATGATTTTGCCTTCTTCGCATAGTTGTTGGCCAGATCCTGGGTTTTTTTGGATTTGAATCACGTAGTAATGTGGTACCACACTGAAACAGTCGATTAAACTTGGTTTCGATCAATATTTTAGAGCATAAAACCGGTTAGGGCTGGGTTAGGTCTGGGTTATGCCCACATCTGGCTCATGATTTTGCCTTTTTCGCATACTTATTGGTCAGATCCTGGGAATTTCCGGGTTTGAATAACGTAGTAATGTGGTACCACACAGTAACAGACAATTAAACCTGGATTCGGTCAGTATTTTATTCGGTAACACCGGTTAGGTCTGGGTTAGGTCTGGGTTATACCCGCATCTGGCACATGATTTCGCCTTTTCCGCATTCTTGTTGACCATATCCTGGGTTTTTTAGGGTTTGAATCACGCAGTAATGTGGTACCACACATAAACAGTCAATTAAACCTGGTTTCGATCCACATTTTAGAGGATAAAACCGGTTAGGTCTGAGTTAGGTCTGGGTTATGCCCGCATCTGGCTCATAATTTTGCATTCTTCGCATACTTGTTGGTCAGATCCTGGGAATTTTCGGGTTTGTATCACGTAGTAATGTGGTAACACACAGTAACAGTCAATTAAACCTGGATTCGGTCAGTATTTTAGTCGGTAACAGCAGTTAGGTCTGGGTTAGGTCTGGGTTATGCCCGCATCTGGCTCATGATTTCGCCTTTTCCGCATTCTTGTTGACCAGATCCTGGGTTTTTTCGGGTTTGAATCACGCAGTAATGTGGTACCACACAGAAACAGTCCATTAAACTTGGTTTCGATCAATATTTTAGAGGATAACACTGGTTAGCTCTGGGTTAGGTCTGGGTTATGCCCGCATCTGGCTAATGATTTTACCTTCTTCGCATAGTTGTTGGCCAGATCCTTGGTTTTCTCTGGTTTGAATCACGTACTAATGTGGTACCACACTGAAACAGTCAATTAAACCTAGTTTCGGTCTGTACTTTAGTCGGTAACAACAGTTAGGTCTGGGTTAGGCCTGGGTTATGCCCGCATCTGGCTCATGATTTTGCATTCTTCTCATACTGGTTGGTCAGATCCTGAGAATTTTCGGGTTTGTATCACGTAGTAATGTGGTAACACACAGTAACAGACAATTAAACCTGGATTCGGTCAGTATTTTAGTCGGTAACACCAGTTAGGTCTGGGTTAGGTCTGGGTTATGCCCGCATCTGGCTCATGATTTCGCCTTTTCAAAATTCTTGTTGACCAGATCCTGGGTTTTTTCGGGTTTGAATAACGTAGTAATGTGGTACCACACACTAACAGTCAATTAAACCTGGATTCGGTCAGTATTTGAGTTGGTAACACCGGTTAGGTCTGGGTTAGGTCTGGCTTATGCCCGTATCTGGCTCATGATTTCGCCTTTTCCGCATTCTTGTTGACCAGATTCTGGGTTTTCTCTGGTTTGAAACACGTAGTAATGTGACACCTCACTGAAACAGACAATTAAACCTGGTTCCGACCAATATTTTAGTCGGTAACTCAGGTTAGCTCTGGATTAGGTCTGGGTTATGCCCGCATCTGGCTCATGATTTTGCCTTCCTCGCATTCTTGTTGGCCAGATCCTTGGTTTTCTCTGGTTTGAATCACGTACTAATGTGGTACCACACTGAAACAGTCAATTAAACCTGGTTTCGGTATGTATTTTAGTCGGTAACACCAGTTAGGTCTGGGTTAGGTCTGGGCTATGCCCGCATCTGGCTCATGATTTCGCCTTTTCCGCATTCTTGTTGGCCAGATCCTGGGTTTTCTCTGGTTTGAAACACGTAGTAATGTGATACCACACTGAAACAGTCAATTAAACCTGGTTTCGGTCTGTATTTTAGTCGGTAACACGGGCTAGGTCTGGGTAAGGTCTGGGTTATGCCCGCATCTGGCTCATGATTTTGCCTTCTTCGCATACTTGTTGGCCAGATCCTGGGTTTTTTTCGGGTTTGAATCACGTAGTAATGTTGTATCACACTGAAACAGTCGATTAAACTTGGTTTCGATCAATATTTTAGAGGATAACACCGGTTAGGTCTGGGTTAGGTCTGGGTTATGCCTCATCTGGCTCATGATTTAGCCTTCTTCGCATACTTGTTGGCCAGATCCTGGGTTTTTTAGGGTTTGAATCACGTAGTAATGTGGTACCACATTGAAACAGTCAATTAAACCTGGTTGCGATCCACATTTTAAAGGATAACACTGGTTAGGTCTGGGTTAGGTCTCGGCTATGCCCGCATCTGGCTCATGATTTTGCTTTCCTCGCATAGTTGTTGGCCAGATCCTGGGTTTTTTTGGATTTGAATCACGTAGTAATGTGGTACCACACTGAAACAGTCGATTAAACTTGGTTTCGATCAATATTTTAGAGCATAAAACCGGTTAGGGCTGGGTTAGGTCTGGGTTATGCCCACATCTGGCACATGATTTTGCTTTTCCGCATTCTTGTTGGCCGGATCCTTGGTTTTCTCTGGTTTCAATCACGAAGTTATGTGGTACCACAATGAAACAGACAATTAAACCTGGTTCCGACCAATATTTTAGTCGGTAACACCGGTTAGGTCTGGGTTAGGTCTGGGTTATGCCCGCATCTGGCTCATGATTTTGCTTTCTTCGCAAACTTGTTGGCCAGATCCTGGGATTTTCGGGTTTGAATCACGTAGTAATGTGGTACCACATTGAAACAGTCAATTAAACCTGGTTTCGATCCACATTTTAAAGGATAACACTGGTTAGGTCTGGGTTAGGTCTGGGTTATGCCCGCATCTGGCTCATGATTTTGCCTTCTTCGCATAGTTGTTGGCCAGATCCTGGGTTTTTTTGGATTTGAATCACGTAGTAATGTGGTACCACACTGAAACAGTCGATTAAACTTGGTTTCGATCAATATTTTAGAGCATAAAACCGGTTAGGGCTGGGTTAGGTCTGGGTTATGCCCACATCTGGCTCATGATTTTGCCTTTTTCGCATACTTATTGGTCAGATCCTGGGAATTTCCGGGTTTGAATAACGTAGTAATGTGGTACCACACAGTAACAGACAATTAAACCTGGATTCGGTCAGTATTTTATTCGGTAACACCGGTTAGGTCTGGGTTAGGTCTGGGTAATGCCAGCATCTGACTCATGATTTTGCTTTTCCGCATTCTTGTTGGCCGGATCCTTGGTTTTCTCTGGTTTCAATCACGAAGTTATGTGGTACCACAATGAAACAGACAATTAAACCTGGTTCCGACCAATATTTTAGTCGGTAACACCGGTTAGGTCTGGGTTAGGTCTGGGTTATGCCCGCATCTGGCTCATGATTTTGCTTTCTTCGCAAACTTGTTGGCCAGATCCTTGGTTTTTCGGGTTTGAATCACGTAGTAATGTGGTACCACATTGAAACAGTCAATTAAACCTGGTTTCGATCCACATTTTAAAGGATAACACTGGTTAGGTCTGGGTTAGGTCTGGGTTATGCCCGCATCTGGCTCATGATTTTGCCTTCTTCGCATAGTTGTTGGCCAGATCCTGGGAATTTTCGGGTTTGTATCACGTACTAATGTTGTACCACACTGAAACAGTCGATTAAACTTGGTTTCGATCAATATTTTGGAGGATAACACCGGTCAGGTCTGGGTTAGATCTGGGATATGCGTCATCTGGCTCATGATTTTGCCTTCTTCGCATACTTGTTGGTCAGATCCTGGGAATTTCCGGGTTTGAATAACGTAGTAATGTGGTACCACACAGTAACAGACAATTAAACCTGGATTCCGTCAGTATTTTAGTCGGTAACACCGGTTAGGTCTGGGTTAGGTCTGGGTTATGCCAGCATCTGACTGATGATTTTGCCTTTTCCGCATTCTTGTTGGCCGGATCCTTGGTTTTCTCTGGTTTCAATCACGTAGTTATGTGGTACCATAATGAAACAGACAATTAAACCTGGTTTCGATCAATATTTTAGAGGATAACACAGGTTAGGTCTGGGTTAGGTCTGGATTATGCTCCCATCTGGCTCATGATTTTGCCTTTTCCGCATTCTTGTTGGCCAGATCCTTGGTTTTCTCTGGTTTGAAACACGTAGTAATGTGACACCTCACTGAAACAGACAATTAAACCTGGTTCCGACCAATATTTTAGTCGGTAACACCGGTTAGGTCTTGGTTAGGTCTGGGTTAAGCCCGCATCTGGCTCATGATTTTGCATTCTTCGCAAACTTGTTGGCCAGATCCTGGGTTTTTTCGGGTTTGAATCACGCAGTAATGTGGTACCACACAGAAACAGTCAATTAAACCTGGTTTCGATCCACATTTTAGAGGATAAAACCGGTTAGGTCTGAGTTAGGTCTGGGTTATGCCCGCATCTGGCTCATGATTTTGCATTCTTCGCATACTGGTTGGTCAGATCCTGAGAATTTTCGGGTTTGTATCACGTAGTAATGTGGTAACACACAGTAACAGACAATTAAACCTGGATTCGGTCAGTATTTTAGTCGGTAACACCAGTTAGGTCTGGGTTAGGTCTGGGTTATGCCCGCATCTGGCTTATGATTTTGCTTTCTTCGCAAACTTGTTGGCCATATCCTTGGTTTTCTCTGGTTTGAAACACGTAGTAATGTGGAACCACACTGAAACAGACAATTAAGCCTGGTTTCGATCAATATTTTAGAGGATAAAACCGATTAGATCTGGGTTAGGTCTGGGTTATGCCCGCATCTGGCTCATGATTTTGCCTTCCTCGCATAGTTGTTGGCCAGATCCTGGGTTTTTTTGGATTTGAATCACGTAGTAATGTGGTACCACACTGAAACAGTCGATTAAACTTGGTTTCGATCAATATTTTAGAGCATAAAACCGGTTAGGGCTGGGTTAGATCTGGGTTATGCCCACATCTGGCTCATGATTTTGCCTTTTTCGCATACTTGTTGGTCAGATCCTGGGAATTTCCGGGTTTGAATAACGTAGTAATGTGGTACCACACAGTAACAGACAATTAAACCTGGATGCGGTCAGTATTTTATTCGGTAACACCGGTTAGGTCTGGGTTAGGTCTGCGTAATGCCAGCATCTGACTCATGATTTTGCCTTTTCCGCATTCTTGTAGGCCGGATCCTTGGTTTTCTCTGGTTTCAATCACGTAGTTATGTGGTGCCATAATGAAACAGACAATTAAACCTGGTTTCGATCAATATTTTAGAGGATAACACAGGTTAGGTCTGGGATAGGTCTGGATTATGCTCCCATCTGGCTCATGATTTTGCCTTTTCCGCATTCTTGTTGGCCAGATCCTTGGTTTTCTCTGGTTTGAAACACGTAGTAATGTGACACCTCACTGAAACAGACAATTAAACCTGGTTCCGACCAATATTTTAGTCGGTAACACCGGTTAGGTCTGGGTTAGGTCTGGGTTATGCCCGCATCTGGCTCATGATTTTGCTTTCTTCGCAAACTTGTTGGCCATATCCTTGGTTTTCTCTGGTTTGGAACACGTAGTAATGTGACACCTCACTGAAACAGACAATTAAACCTGGTTCCGACCAATATTTTAGTCGGTAACACCGGTTAGGTCTGGGTTAGGTCTGGGTTATGCCCGCATCTGGCTCATGATTTTGCCTTCTTCGCATACTTGTTGGTCAGATCCTGGGTTTTTTCGGGTTTGAATGACGTAGTAATGTTGTACCACACTGAAACAGTCCATTAAACTTGGTTTCGATCAATATTTTAGAGGATATCACCGGTTAGGTCTTGGTTAGGTCTGGGTTAAGCCCGCATCTGGCTCATGATTTTGCATTCTTCGCAAACTTGTTGGCCAGATCCTGGGTTTTTTCGGGTTTGAATCACGTAGTTATGTGGTACCACATTGAAACAGTCAATTAAACCTGGTTTCGATCCACATTTTAAAGGATAACACTGGTTAGGTCTGGGTTAGGTCTGGGTTATGCCCGCATCTGGCTCATGATTTTGCCTTCTTCGCATAGTTGTTGGCCAGATCCTGGGAACTTTCGGGTTTGTATCACGTAGTAATGTGGTACCACACAGTAACAGTCAATTAAAGCTGGATTCGATCATTATTTTGGAGGATAACACCGTTTAGGTCTGGGTTAGGTCTGGGTTATGCCCGCATCTGGCTCATGATTTTGCCTTCTTCGCATACTTGTTGGCCAGATCCTGGGTTTTTTCGGGTTTGATTCACGTAGTAATGTTGTACCACACTGAAACAGTCGATTAAACTTGGTTTCGATCAATATTTTAGAGGATAACACCGGTTAGGTCTGGGTTAGGTCTGGGTTATGCCCGCAACTGGCTCATGATTCTGCCTTCTTCGCATACTTGTTGCTCAGATCCTGGGAATTTCCGGGTTTGAATAACGTAGTAATGTGGTACCACACAGTAACAGTCAATTAAACCTGGATTCGGTCAGTATTTTAGTCGGTAACACCGGTTAGGTCTGGGTTTGGTGTGGGTCATGCCCGCATCTGGCTCATGATTTTGCCTTTTCCGCATTCATGTTGGCCGGATCCTTGGTTTTCTCTGGTTTCAATCACGTAGTAATGTGGTACCACACTGAAACAGTCAATTAAACCTGGTTTCGGTATGTATTTTAGTCGGTAACACCAGTTAGGTCTGGGTTAGGTCTGGGCTATGCCCGCATCTGGCTCATGATTTCGCCTTTTCCGCATTCTTGTTGGCCAGATCCTGGGTTTTCTCTGGTTTGAAACACGTAGTAATGTGATACCACACTGAAACAGTCAATTAAACCTGGTTTCGGTCTGTATTTTAGTCGGTAACACGGGCTAGGTCTGGGTAAGGTCTGGGTTATGCCCGCATCTGGCTCATGATTTTGCCTTCTTCGCATACTTGTTGGCCAGATCCTGGGTTTTTTTCGGGTTTGAATCACGTAGTAATGTTGTATCACACTGAAACAGTCGATTAAACTTGGTTTCGATCAATATTTTAGAGGATAACACCGGTTAGGTCTGGGTTAGGTCTGGGTTATGCCTCATCTGGCTCATGATTTAGCCTTCTTCGCATACTTGTTGGCCAGATCCTGGGTTTTTTAGGGTTTGAATCACGTAGTAATGTGGTACCACATTGAAACAGTCAATTAAACCTGGTTGCGATCCACATTTTAAAGGATAACACTGGTTAGGTCTGGGTTAGGTCTCGGCTATGCCCGCATCTGGCTCATGATTTTGCTTTCCTCGCATAGTTGTTGGCCAGATCCTGGGTTTTTTTGGATTTGAATCACGTAGTAATGTGGTACCACACTGAAACAGTCGATTAAACTTGGTTTCGATCAATATTTTAGAGCATAAAACCGGTTAGGGCTGGGTTAGGTCTGGGTTATGCCCACATCTGGCACATGATTTTGCTTTTCCGCATTCTTGTTGGCCGGATCCTTGGTTTTCTCTGGTTTCAATCACGAAGTTATGTGGTACCACAATGAAACAGACAATTAAACCTGGTTCCGACCAATATTTTAGTCGGTAACACCGGTTAGGTCTGGGTTAGGTCTGGGTTATGCCCGCATCTGGCTCATGATTTTGCTTTCTTCGCAAACTTGTTGGCCAGATCCTGGGATTTTCGGGTTTGAATCACGTAGTAATGTGGTACCACATTGAAACAGTCAATTAAACCTGGTTTCGATCCACATTTTAAAGGATAACACTGGTTAGGTCTGGGTTAGGTCTGGGTTATGCCCGCATCTGGCTCATGATTTTGCCTTCTTCGCATAGTTGTTGGCCAGATCCTGGGTTTTTTTGGATTTGAATCACGTAGTAATGTGGTACCACACTGAAACAGTCGATTAAACTTGGTTTCGATCAATATTTTAGAGCATAAAACCGGTTAGGGCTGGGTTAGGTCTGGGTTATGCCCACATCTGGCTCATGATTTTGCCTTTTTCGCATACTTATTGGTCAGATCCTGGGAATTTCCGGGTTTGAATAACGTAGTAATGTGGTACCACACAGTAACAGACAATTAAACCTGGATTCGGTCAGTATTTTATTCGGTAACACCGGTTAGGTCTGGGTTAGGTCTGGGTAATGCCAGCATCTGACTCATGATTTTGCTTTTCCGCATTCTTGTTGGCCGGATCCTTGGTTTTCTCTGGTTTCAATCACGAAGTTATGTGGTACCACAATGAAACAGACAATTAAACCTGGTTCCGACCAATATTTTAGTCGGTAACACCGGTTAGGTCTGGGTTAGGTCTGGGTTATGCCCGCATCTGGCTCATGATTTTGCTTTCTTCGCAAACTTGTTGGCCAGATCCTTGGTTTTTCGGGTTTGATTCACGTAGTAATGTTGTACCACACTGAAACAGTCGATTAAACTTGGTTTCGATCAATATTTTAGAGGATAACACCGGTCAGGTCTGGGTTAGATCTGGGATATGCGTCATCTGGCTCATGATTTTGCCTTCTTCGCATACTTGTTGGTCAGATCCTGGGAATTTCCGGGTTTGAATAACGTAGTAATGTGGTACCACACAGTAACAGACAATTAAACCTGGATTCCGTCAGTATTTTAGTCGGTAACACCGGTTAGGTCTGGGTTAGGTCTGGGTTATGCCAGCATCTGACTGATGATTTTGCCTTTTCCGCATTCTTGTTGGCCGGATCCTTGGTTTTCTCTGGTTTCAATCACGTAGTTATGTGGTACCATAATGAAACAGACAATTAAACCTGGTTTCGATCAATATTTTAGAGGATAACACAGGTTAGGTCTGGGTTAGGTCTGGATTATGCTCCCATCTGGCTCATGATTTTGCCTTTTCCGCATTCTTGTTGGCCAGATCCTTGGTTTTCTCTGGTTTGAAACACGTAGTAATGTGACACCTCACTGAAACAGACAATTAAACCTGGTTCCGACCAATATTTTAGTCGGTAACACCGGTTAGGTCTTGGTTAGGTCTGGGTTAAGCCCGCATCTGGCTCATGATTTTGCATTCTTCGCAAACTTGTTGGCCAGATCCTGGGTTTTTTCGGGTTTGAATCACGCAGTAATGTGGTACCACACAGAAACAGTCAATTAAACCTGGTTTCGATCCACATTTTAGAGGATAAAACCGGTTAGGTCTGAGTTAGGTCTGGGTTATGCCCGCATCTGGCTCATGATTTTGCATTCTTCGCATACTGGTTGGTCAGATCCTGAGAATTTTCGGGTTTGTATCACGTAGTAATGTGGTAACACACAGTAACAGACAATTAAACCTGGATTCGGTCAGTATTTTAGTCGGTAACACCAGTTAGGTCTGGGTTAGGTCTGGGTTATGCCCGCATCTGGCTTATGATTTTGCTTTCTTCGCAAACTTGTTGGCCATATCCTTGGTTTTCTCTGGTTTGAAACACGTAGTAATGTGGAACCACACTGAAACAGACAATTAAGCCTGGTTTCGATCAATATTTTAGAGGATAAAACCGATTAGATCTGGGTTAGGTCTGGGTTATGCCCGCATCTGGCTCATGATTTTGCCTTCCTCGCATAGTTGTTGGCCAGATCCTGGGTTTTTTTGGATTTGAATCACGTAGTAATGTGGTACCACACTGAAACAGTCGATTAAACTTGGTTTCGATCAATATTTTAGAGCATAAAACCGGTTAGGGCTGGGTTAGATCTGGGTTATGCCCACATCTGGCTCATGATTTTGCCTTTTTCGCATACTTGTTGGTCAGATCCTGGGAATTTCCGGGTTTGAATAACGTAGTAATGTGGTACCACACAGTAACAGACAATTAAACCTGGATGCGGTCAGTATTTTATTCGGTAACACCGGTTAGGTCTGGGTTAGGTCTGCGTAATGCCAGCATCTGACTCATGATTTTGCCTTTTCCGCATTCTTGTAGGCCGGATCCTTGGTTTTCTCTGGTTTCAATCACGTAGTTATGTGGTGCCATAATGAAACAGACAATTAAACCTGGTTTCGATCAATATTTTAGAGGATAACACAGGTTAGGTCTGGGATAGGTCTGGATTATGCTCCCATCTGGCTCATGATTTTGCCTTTTCCGCATTCTTGTTGGCCAGATCCTTGGTTTTCTCTGGTTTGAAACACGTAGTAATGTGACACCTCACTGAAACAGACAATTAAACCTGGTTCCGACCAATATTTTAGTCGGTAACACCGGTTAGGTCTGGGTTAGGTCTGGGTTATGCCCGCATCTGGCTCATGATTTTGCTTTCTTCGCAAACTTGTTGGCCATATCCTTGGTTTTCTCTGGTTTGGAACACGTAGTAATGTGACACCTCACTGAAACAGACAATTAAACCTGGTTCCGACCAATATTTTAGTCGGTAACACCGGTTAGGTCTGGGTTAGGTCTGGGTTATGCCCGCATCTGGCTCATGATTTTGCCTTCTTCGCATACTTGTTGGTCAGATCCTGGGTTTTTTCGGGTTTGAATGACGTAGTAATGTTGTACCACACTGAAACAGTCCATTAAACTTGGTTTCGATCAATATTTTAGAGGATATCACCGGTTAGGTCTTGGTTAGGTCTGGGTTAAGCCCGCATCTGGCTCATGATTTTGCATTCTTCGCAAACTTGTTGGCCAGATCCTGGGTTTTTTCGGGTTTGAATCACGTAGTTATGTGGTACCACATTGAAACAGTCAATTAAACCTGGTTTCGATCCACATTTTAAAGGATAACACTGGTTAGGTCTGGGTTAGGTCTGGGTTATGCCCGCATCTGGCTCATGATTTTGCCTTCTTCGCATAGTTGTTGGCCAGATCCTGGGAACTTTCGGGTTTGTATCACGTAGTAATGTGGTACCACACAGTAACAGTCAATTAAAGCTGGATTCGATCATTATTTTGGAGGATAACACCGTTTAGGTCTGGGTTAGGTCTGGGTTATGCCCGCATCTGGCTCATGATTTTGCCTTCTTCGCATACTTGTTGGCCAGATCCTGGGTTTTTTCGGGTTTGATTCACGTAGTAATGTTGTACCACACTGAAACAGTCGATTAAACTTGGTTTCGATCAATATTTTAGAGGATAACACCGGTTAGGTCTGGGTTAGGTCTGGGTTATGCCCGCAACTGGCTCATGATTCTGCCTTCTTCGCATACTTGTTGCTCAGATCCTGGGAATTTCCGGGTTTGAATAACGTAGTAATGTGGTACCACACAGTAACAGTCAATTAAACCTGGATTCGGTCAGTATTTTAGTCGGTAACACCGGTTAGGTCTGGGTTTGGTGTGGGTCATGCCCGCATCTGGCTCATGATTTTGCCTTTTCCGCATTCATGTTGGCCGGATCCTTGGTTTTCTCTGGTTTCAATCACGTAGTAATGTGATACCACAATGAAACAGACAATTAAACCTGGTTTCGATCAATATTTTTGAGGATAACACTGGTTAGGTCTGGGTTAGGTCTGGGTTATGCCCGCATCTGGCTCATGATTTTGCCTTTTCCGCATTCTTGTTGGCCAGATCCTGGGTTTTTTCGGGTTTGAATCACGCAGTAATGTGGTACCACACAGAAACAGTACGTTAAACTAGGATTCGATCAACATTTTAGAGTATAACACCGTTTAGGTCTGGGTTAGGTCTGGGTTATGCCCCCATCTGGCTCATGATTTTGCCTTCTTCGCCTAGTTGTTGGCCAGATCCTGGGAATTTTCGGGTTTGTATCACGTAGTAATGTGGTACCACACAGTAACAGTCAATTAAACCTGGATTCGGTCAGTATTTTAGTCGGTAACATCGGTTAGGTCTGGGTTAGGTCTGGGTTATGCCCGCATCTGGCTCAGGATTTTGCCTTTTCCGCGTTCTTGTTGGCCAGATCCTTGGTTTTCTCTGGTTTGAAACACGTAGTAATGTGACACCTCACTGAAACAGACAATTAAACCTGGTTCCGACCAATATTTTAGTCGGTAACACCGGTTAGGTCTGGGTTAAGTCTGGGTTATGCCCGCATCTGGCTCATGATTTTGCTTTCTTCGCAAACTTGTTGGCCATATCCTTGGTTTTCTCTGGTTTGAAACACGTAGTAATGTGACACCTCACTGAAACAGACAATTAAACCTGGTTCCGACCAATATTTTAGTCGGTAACACCGGTTAGGTCTGTGTTAGGTCTGGGTTATGCCCGCATCTGGCTCATGATTTTGCATTCTTCGCATACTTGTTGGTCAGATCCTGGGAATTTTCGGGTTTGTATCACGTAGTAATGTGGTACCACACAGTAACAGTCAATTAAACCTGGATTCGGTCAGTATTTTAGTCGGTAACACCGGTTAGGTCTGGGTTAGGTCTGGGTTATGCCCGCATCTGGCTCAGGATTTTGCCTTCTTCGCATACTTGTTGGCCAGATCCTGGGTTTTTTAGGGTTTGAATCACGTAGTAATGTGGTACCACATTGAAACAGTCAATTAAACCTGGTTTCGATCAATATTTTAGAGGATAACACAGGTTAGGTCTGGGTTAGGTCTGGGTTATGCCCCCATCTGGCTCATGATTTTGCCTTTTCCGCGTTCTTGTTGGCCAGATCCTTGGTTTTCTCTGGTTTGAAACACGTAGTAATGTGACACCTCACTGAAACAGACAATTAAACCTGGTTCCGACCAATATTTTAGTCGGTAACACCGGTTAGGTCTGGGTTAAGTCTGGGTTATGCCCGCATCTGGCTCATGATTTTGCTTTCTTCGCAAACTTGTTGGCCATATCCTTGGTTTTCTCTGGTTTGAAACACGTAGTAATGTGACACCTCACTGAAACAGACAATTAAACCTGGTTCCGACCAATATTTTAGTCGGTAACACCGGTTAGGTCTGTGTTAGGTCTGGGTTATGCCCGCATCTGGCTCATGATTTTGCATTCTTCGCATACTTGTTGGTCAGATCCTGGGAATTTTCGGGTTTGTATCACGTAGTAATGTGGTACCACACAGTAACAGTCAATTAAACCTGGATTCGGTCAGTATTTTAGTCGGTAACACCGGTTAGGTCTGGGTTAGGTCTGGGTTATGCCCGCATCTGGCTCATGATTTTGCATTCTTCGCATACTTGTTGGTCAGATCCTGGGTTTTTTCGGGTTTGAATCACGTAGTAATGTTGTACCACACTGAAACAGTCGATTAAACTTGGTTTCGATCAATATTTTAGAGGATAACACCGGTTAGGTCTGGGTTAGGTCTGGGTTATGCCCGCATCTGGCTCATGAATTTGCCTTCTTCGCATACTTGTTGGTCAGATCCTGGGAATTTCCGGGTTTGAATAACGTAGTAATGTGGTACCACACAGTAACAGTCAATTAAACCTGGATTCGGTCAGTATTTTAGTCGGTAACACCGGTTAGGTCTGGGTTAGGTGTGGGTTATGCCCGCATCTGGCTCATGATTTTGCCTTTTCCGCATTCTTGTTGGCCGGATCCTTGGTTTTCTCTGGTTTGAAACACGTAGTAATGTGGAACCACACTGAAACAGACAATTAAGCCTGGTTTCGATCAATATTTTAGAGGATAAAACCGATTAGATCTGGGTTAGGTCTGGGTTATGCCCGCATCTGGCTCATGATTTTGCTTTCTTCGCAAACTTGTTGGCCAGATCCTGGGTTTTTTCGGGTTTGAATCACGTAGTAATGTGGTACCACACTGAAACAGACAATTAAGCCTGGTTTCGATCAATATTTTAGAGAATAAAACCGATTAAGTCTGGGTTAGGTCTGGGTTATGCCCGCATCTGGCTCATGATTTTGCTTTCTTCGCAAACTTGTTGGCCAGATCCTGGGTTTTTTCGGGTTTGCATCACGTAGTAATGTGGTACCACATTGAAACAGTCAATTAAACCTGGTTTCGATCCACATTTTAAAGGATAACAGTGGTTAGGTCTGGGTTAGGTCTGGGTTATGCCCGCATCTGGCTCATGATTTTGCTTTCTTCGCAAAATTGTTGCCCAGATCCTGGGTTTTTTCGGGTTTGAATCACGTAGTAATGTGGTACCACATTGAAACAGTCAATTAAACCTGGTTTCGATCCACATTTTAAAGGATAACACCGGTTAGGTCTGGGTTAGGTCTGGGTTATGCCCACATCTGGCTCATGATTTTGCCTTCTTCGCATACTTGTTGGTCAGATCCTGGGAATTTCCGGGTTTGAATAACGTAGTAATGTGGTACCACACAGTAACAGACAATTAAACCTGGATTCCGTCAGTATTTTAGTCGGTAACACCGGTTAGGTCTGGGTTAGGTCTGGGTTATGCCAGCATCTGACTCATGATTTTGCCTTTTCCGCATTCTTGTTGGCCGGATCCTTGGTTTTCTCTGGTTTCAATCACGTAGTTATGTGGTACCATAATGAAACAGACAATTAAACCTGGTTTCGATCAATATTTTAGAGGATAACACAGGTTAGGTCTGGGTTAGGACTGGATTATGCTCCCATCTGGCTCATGATTTTGCCTTTTCCGCATTCTTGTTGGCCAGATCCTTGGTTTTCTCTGGTTTGAAACACGTAGTAATGTGACACCTCACAGAAACAGACAATTAAACCTGGTTCCGACCAATATTTTAGTCGGTAACACCGGTTAGGTATGGGTTAGGTCTGGGTTATGCCCGCATCTGGCTTATGATTTTGCTTTCTTCGCAAACTTGTTGGCCATATCCTTGGTTTTCTCTGGTTTGAAACACGTAGTAATGTGGAGCCACACTGAAACAGACAATTAAGCCTGGTTTCGATCAATATTTTAGAGGATAAAACCGATTAGATCTGGGTTAGGTCTGGGTTATGCCCGCATCTGGCTCATGATTTTGCTTTCTTCGCAAACTTGTTGGCCAGATCCTGGGTTTTTTCGGGTTTGAATCACGTAGTAATGTGGTACCACACTGAAACAGACAATTAAGCCTGGGTTTCGATCAATATTTTAGAGAATAAAACCGATTAAGTCTGGGTTAGGTCTGGGTTATGCCCGCATCTGGCTCATGATTTTGCTTTCTTCGCAAACTTGTTGGCCAGATCCTGGGTTTTTTCGGGTTTGCATCACGTAGTAATATGGTACCACATTGAAACAGTCAATTAAACCTGGTTTCGATCCACATTTTAAAGGATAACAGTGGTTAGGTCTGGGTTAGGTCTGGGTTATGCCCGCATCTGGCTCATGATTTTGCTTTCTTCGCAAAATTGTTGGCCAGATCCTGGGTTTTTTCGGGTTTGAATCACGTAGTAATGTGGTACCACATTGAAACAGTCAATTAAACCTGGTTTCGATCCACATTTTAAAGGATAACACCGGTTAGGTCTGGGTTAGGTCTGGGTTATGCCCACATCTGGCTCATGATTTTGCCTTCTTCGCATACTTGTTGGTCAGATCCTGGGAATTTCCGGGTTTGAATAACGTAGTAATGTGGTACCACACAGTAACAGACAATTAAACCTGGATTCGGTCAGTATTTTAGTCGGTAACACCGGTTAGGTCTGGGTTAGGTCTGGGTTATGCCAGCATCTGACTCATGATTTTGCCTTTTCCGCATTCTTGTTGGCCGGATCCTTGGGTTTCTTAGGGTTTGAATCACGTAGTAATGTGGAACCACACTGAAACAGACAATTAAAGCTGGTCTCGATCAATATTTTAGAGGATGAAACCGATTAGGTCTGGGTTAGGTCTGGGTTATGCCCGCATCTGGCTCATGATTTTGCCTTCTTCGCATGGTTGTTGGCCGGATCCTGGGTTTTATCGGGTTTGAATCACGTAGTAATGTGGTACCACACAGAAACAGTCCATTAAACTTGGATTCGATCAATATTTTAGAGGATAACACCGGTTAGGTCTGGGTAAGGTCTGGGTTATGCCATCATCTGGCTCATGATTTTGCCTTGTTCGCATACGTGTTGGCCACGTGTTGGCGATAAAACTGTAAGATAATGGATGAATTAAGTTCCAAGTCCCCAAAATTTGCCAAATCATAGATTTAAAAATGATTTAGATATTTACATGATTTTAGTGTGGGTATTATACAAGTATATAAATCTCTATTTATGCATAACATGTTACCCCTAAATGGGCAAGTTAAGGAATAATATACATGTTGATTGTATATTAATAACCCTTTGTTCCTCATAAAAATACACAACTGAATTGCTATCATTCTTAAAAAATCCATCCCGAAATATATTATCAAAACTAGTAATAAATTATTTGAACAAGGTGATAACAGATTTAAAATATTTAATAAAATTTAAATATCAGAGACTGATAGTATTAACAAAAGATAATATTAATACTATTTCGACTACTCTTATTTGATTTTAATATTAATTATAGATACTTTGATTATTGATTTATTAAAACATAAGTTAACTAAAAGTCCCAGTAGATTATAATTATATTTTAAAGAGCATGAATTAGCATAGAATTTCATAAAAAATTTGACCAGTGATAGAAGTAACTTGAATAATCTGAATTTTCTAGCTTATACTATATCTTTGGATATTGTTTAAATATCGCGTGAGTCCGAAACGGAGAAACTCAGCCGCGATGCCCGTATCTATATTGAATTCGCGGAATTCTAGATGGTTGTGCTGACGTGGAAATTTTCCATCGTTCAGTTTTGTATACCGCTGCTATTTACGTGTTTTTTCCAGTTAGCTTCACGGGAATTCTCGAGTTTTGAGAGAAATTCTAGGAATTGTGTTGCTAGCGACGAGAAAGAGAGAGAAACGAGATCTATCGAAGAAAGGTCGATAGACGAAACGCGGCAGCGCCGCGCCGTGGCCACGCAGCGAGGAGCTGCCCGGCGCCCAGCAGCGCGATGCGTCGCTAACCAGTACTGCGCCTGCGCGACGGAGCCAGCCGGGGCCGTGGCTGCTTGCAGATCGTCACGCTTCAGTACTGAGCCGTCGGTGATCCAGAGCAGACCTATTTACGATCTCGCTCCGGTTTTCAATCGAAGCTCAGAAGAGTGTGAGCTAAGCTCGCTCTTAAATAGAAACAGCAAGTAGACAGCGATAATAATTTAGTGGAAAATCTCGTCATCGTGACTTGAGATTTTCCCAGAGATAGGACAATCTGCCTGTTGTTGTAGCGATCGCACGGCACGCCGGGTGTGAAGCGATCGTAGACGCAGGAGTGTGATTGAACGTTGCCGGTCGTGGATGCGATTGCGACGTTGGAGACTCGGTGTCAATCGCCTTGAGTCTTCTTCCAATTATCCGGTTAGAGCTACTGGAAGGCTGATACTGATATACTAGTATCGCCTGGTGGTAGTTCACCGTTTGTAGAAGTCGTACGAAACCCACTGAAGCCACCCGTCCTGTGTACCGTAGAGAGTACACCGACCGGTGGGGTGGAAAGTTTCACCGACCAGTCTGGAGCTATACGGCGTAGGAGCAACCGGAAGGTAGATATTCAGGAAGGATATCACCTCGTGGTGCTCTCCGTGCATCGGGCTTCTGAGAACCCGTTCCAATATACCGTCGTGAGGGGACAATAAGTGTGGCCTAAGCGTACGGTGGAGCAAAGGGTTCGAAGAGCCTTCCTCCCACCTCTACACCTACTACCAGCTGTGAGTCGACCACACTGGGCTGTAAAAGTAGGGTGGATAGGTTAGCAGGGGAATTTCATCCTAATCTGGCGAGCCGCAGGACAGTTCCTCGGACTATAGGAGCCGCCGTCGAGGTCGCTACGGCTGGCTGTCGGGCATTCCTGGTTGAAAGGAATCGCTGGCTAGGCAGCTGCGTAGGCAGGCCGCAGGTCGCTCCTGAGGAGCAGCTGACGAGGGAGCCGAACCAAGACAAGACGTCCTCTTGCGTAGGTGGTGTCCAGACGCCACTCGCACGGTGAGCGTGCTTGCGGGATATAGCCTCTTGAAGCCTTACAACCTCCATTTGGTTTCCCGTCCGTGGCATTGCGAGAGCGAACCCGGTAGATAGGAGGAGATCTTCATCTACCCGGTTGTGCACGTCGGTGAGATCGTAAGAAACGAATCTCATCGACCAGAAAGAATATACAGTCCACTGGTTAGAGCGCTAAATTGCCAGCCAGCTCTCCCCTCCAAACACACTAGACTGTCGCTGGAGCGCGAGATAAGCAGCTGACGCGCGCGTTAACGTGTAAGCTGTCCGCAAAATATTCATACTTTGCTGTACAATTGTGTTACAGAAGGCCTCCACCAAGGTAAATGAATTAGGAGAAAGAAAAGAGGAGACCGGCCGGAAAAGTGAGCCGTGTTTTCCGCAATTTTTGTTTTCCTTTATATTTATTTTCACATTTTAGTTTTGTTTGAAATTATATTTTGTAAAATAAATTTAACTTTTTTTGTAAAAGTTGTAACTGTTTCTCTGCCTGTCTATCCCCTCATGCGGACCCACGTTAAAGTCCCTTAGTACTTTAACAGATATGGAATCGCAGATTCATTTTATTAGTGGTGTGACTAATAATATTAAGTTCTATGTTATCCAACTATTATTTTTATTAATAAAAATAGAGATAGTGCTGATGATTTACTCAGACTCGTTAAAGTAAGTGGGCCAAGTGGGAAGAATATTAAGATAGATAGATAGATATTGGTAAAAATATCCTTCTTGTCTTTATATAGGAAATCTTTAATATTAAAAATAAACTCTTTCTGTAAAATCATCATACTTATCATCATAATTTATAAAATTAAAGTCAACGCATCTAATAATGAAAGGAGAAACTGACTTTATATCTTGTGTATCGGATAACATAGAGTTAGATTCTTTTACCGATGAATTATGAACAAACTGAACTCAAGTATTTTATAGGACTTGTCAAGAACGTTTTTTTCTTTTTTCATGTATTTATTTTTACTTTTGAAGTATGGAAAATAAAACTTACAGAGGCTTTGTTTACTTAAATGTTAAAACTTACCTTTTGTAAAAATCGGCGATATCGACTGTATAAATCGCCTTACGTTCGTGCCCGTAAGTGAGGTAGAGTACGTGCTCGATTTAGGTTATGTAAGTAAATTTCACCTGCTACTCTCACGACGAAAGTTTCGTGTATTTCGTGAGCAGCATCCCATGCTTGTCGCCAAATTGAAGTGTCCTTGAATTCGGAAGACTGGTTACGTGTGAATCTTGGTTGATCGTCTACCTTCAACTTCATTAATAACAACTCGTGAATACAGGTGTTACGTCGGGATTCCGTCGACATTTGTAAAAGAGAATTTCCCTATACAGGGATGCTTGTCCCCTGCAACACGGCATCATATCCCCTATAACACGCTTTCGCTCTAACACGATAAGAAAATTGCGAAAACCTTTGTACAGCACTGGATAACATGATTTTTGCTTAACATATTTAAAACCTAAATTACCTTAAAGTAATGACGCGAAAGAATAATGAAAGAAATATAGTGGCTTTACATGAAAAAATATATTATTAGAAATTATAATTTATTAAATTAAGGTTGCGTTAAATTAAAATAATATTTTTTGTGTTTTTTTGTTTTCTGTTATACATACATACATTCTAGAGGCCAAAATAAGACGAAAATCAAGAATACCAATTTGTTGATGGTGGCTTCGTTAAAAAGTTATTAACGTTTAAAGTTCCGCCAATACTGAATTTTTTCTCGAAAGTGGGTAAGATTTCGGGAGTATGTCTATTCACCGAAAATGATTATAATTTACCTCCGCAACCGAAAATAATTTTTCCAGAACGATTTGAAACTTTTCAATTTCGCCGAAAAATTTAGGCACCTACCTACCTACCTACCTACCTACCTACCTATCCCCTGTTGATTTTTCTTAAAAATTCGTTTTTGATTTTTAATAATTTCGCTTGACGTCCTACAGAAAAGTTGTTTAATACTTTTTTGTAGGTACCTATGGGCTCTACTTGAGAAAAAAGTTTCATTGAAATATATTCACTATTATAGGAGTTATGGCTATATAAGTTGAAAATTGGACCATTTTTATGGGGGTTTTCTAACATTACGGGGCCAAGGAACAACCTTTCCAATATTTTTATAATTGTTACATATTCTACACTAAAATACGCGGCGTTTGGCTTTTTTAACATTAAAATCGTCCAATCCGTTCAGAAGTTATGGTGTTTTAAAGATTCAAACATAAAATTTACGGGAAGCATTTTTCGTCTGAAATTATATTTTCGGTAAGGAATTTTTTTCTCGAAAATGGTTACGATTTCGAGGGTATGTCTATCGACCAAAAATTATTATAATTGGTCCCTGCAATCAGAAATAATTTTTTTAGAACGATTAAAAATTTTTTAATTTTGTTGAAAAATTTCACACCTTCTCGAATTTTTTTCTCCAAACTGGGTAGGATTTCCGGGGTATATCTATTCATAAAAAATGATTATAATCGACCCTTGCAATCGGAAATAATTTTTTTAGAACGATTTCAAAAATTTTTTTTTTCGCCGAGAAATTTCACCACCTACCCGAATTTTTTTCTCGAAGGAGGGTAGGATTGTCGGGGATATGTGTATTCATAAAAAATGATTGTAATTGACCCCCGCAACCGAAAATAATTTTTCCAAAACGATTTGAAATTTTTTAATTTAATTTAATTTAATTTAACTTTTTAACGAAGCCTCCATCAACAAATTGATATTCTTGATTTTCGTCTTATTTTGGCCTCTAGAATCTCCCATTAAAATTTTTCCCAGGGGTGGTCGAACACCCTGTATACATAGAAAAATTAAATTGCTTATGTAGAATGTGAGAAAGCGATCTATATGTGTTTGATATAAAATAGGTCGTTGAGATGCGCGTCATTCACATCGTTGACGGTTTTGTTTCTTTCGTCTTGGGGACGCCTTCTCGCGACGTTTCTCGTATGTTACGTTTTGATTTGCATTACGAGCTGCAACAGCCTGCTTGCGCTCATTCATATTTATTTAATTATTTCCTGTTATGTTAAATATATTACTTATTTAAACAAATACTGTGTGGTAAATTCTGTCATTGAATTAAAAAAAAATATTCGTTTTTAATAAGTTTTCGGACCATAAACTCCCCTCCCTTTTCGAGTGAACTGGCTCTGGGTTAGGTCTCATATAACACGGTTTCAGACAACACGGCATTTTATAGGAACCGATCTACCGTGTTATAGGAGGGTTTCAAACTGTATTTCGTTTATTTAATGAAGTTTAATCCTCCTCCGGGGGCGGCGGAGCGGAGACAGTGTGTCGCGTGAATGGGAATTCGGAACAAAAATCATAGCTTCTAAAGAATTCCAGTCAATTTTCGACCTAAGACCTCTTACACTTTTTTTTTAAAGAGAATACAAAGATACAACAAACAAATCGATAGACAAAAATTATATATTTTTGTTAAAAAAAAATTGAAACGACCTTGATTTTTTGTTGAATAAAAACTGTTTTGCTAATTTCTTGTCAAGTGTTGTCATTTCTGTGTAACTTTTGTTCGAAAAGTTTTTTGATTGGTTTAGAGGAAGTGTCTGAAATCAGAGGTGCCAGAAGTGCACCGAAGGCATAGTGTGCTCTCTCACGCGTACGTGAGCTCGTAATGTTTCGGAAAGTCGACAAAGGCAAACTGACGCTGCCCGAAGTAATTTCGGACCGCCTCGTGAGAGTCGAGAGAGAAAGGCTCACATTTGCCTTCTCGCTCTTAACAACTGAAATCCGACCTCCCGTCAACGGCATACGATTTGGAATCTCGAGTCGAGATTCTCGACTGACTGCCCAGGCATTTTTACTTTCCGACGCACATGACGATGTAGGCGCACATAAGCAAAGTACGTAAGTAGTTTGAAAAAGAAATTTTGTAAAATTTATTTTACGAAAATAAATGGGTTTTAAAACCCCCTGATCATATTTTAATTATTGAAAAAAAAAGAAATTTTTTTCTTATTATTATTCTTATATGTGAGCGTAACATATGTATATTATTAATACGATTTTTCAAAATCAATAGTTTAAGATTGAAAATTAATAAATTAAAATGAGAATCCACTCTTTGCCAGTATCGTGCACGCTGTGGGATTTTTCAATAAGGAGAGTTTTTATTTTTATAACATAAACAAAACTTAGTAGTAGAATTAATAGTTGCAGAAATTAATTAATAATGATTTTCCTCGATATGTTTTTAGATAACCGTATAATAAAACCGTATAAACCGTATAGTATTATATGTTTGATTTGGCTTAACTTTGCATAAAAAAATAATTGTATCGATCCATCAGAATTAATAACGTGCACCATCAAACCGTTTAAACCACAAAAGAAAAGTGATCCCGTTTACCAGTTTAATACAAAGTATGGGTTGGATTAAAAATTTTAAAAGGACATAGTCGAATACAAAACATAGCGTTTCATTTTCATCAGAACAGTAACATGAGTTAGCAGGTAATGTCATAAAACTGTTTTACCCGGTTATACCCCTTTTTACCTCAAGTATAAGGTAAAAAGTACGAGGTACGACTATCCAAAAAAAGGTTCACATTTTATCAATGTAAATGAAGCGGTCATTCCATTCCATCATCATCATTAAATAGAAAATTTTGTAATTTCTGTGAAAACAGAACTTTCGTTAGATGCACGTGGTGCTTGAAATTTTTATGTTTTGACTGTTTTTACGAAAAGTACCATCCAGATTCATGTACTTCGTACATTGAAAATAACATATTATGTTATAAATGTAATTTTGGTTAAATTCAACTTTAAAAAAAAGAAATATTCGAAGGGCATACAAAAATATAATGTCACATGTTATGTACGATTGTACGAAAATATGATTGAAAAAATAAAAAAAAGATTTGTTCTACCAGGGTTCGAATCTGCAGAGCAAAAGAAGAAGCTCGAACTTGCAGGCAAACACCTTATCACTCACGGCCACGCTGATTAGTGGTGAATAGAATATAGTTCTATTTCTGAAAATAGTACCTGTAATAACTTTAATAATACATATCTTAAAGTAAAACCTAACCCAAAACCGGGTACCATTCCAACTTTTCCTTGTTAGAACCGAGTTTTCAATTTGTCTTAGCGAAAAAAACAGCTGGTTAATAACCTGCTTACCTGTTTTCAATTACCAAACATTTATTTCTCAATTAACCCTTTGCGAGTGAGACCATTTTGCAGATTATTCTGAAACATTTGTGGTATTCGTTTTCAATGCGATTTAAGTAAGCATGTAATGTATAAGATTTCATCTCATTTAATTTTTTCTTTTCTAGAGAAGGCAGAGAACAAATTTATTTAATTTTTTTTTACAGAAAATTTAATTCTTGCCAAGATTTATATGAAACATTTAAAAGATTTTTCATAAATTATGCCTATGGATCGGAAGGAACAACTATAAAACAAGAGGTAAAAAATTTTTCAAATCGTTCTAAAAAAATTATTTTAGGTTGTGAGGGTAAATTACAATAATTTTTGGTCATTACACATACCCCCGAGATCCTACGCATTTTCGAGAAAAAAATTCCTTACCAAAAATCTAATTAGGTGACAGAGAAAAAAAAATTCAATTCAAATCGTTTTGGAAAAATTATTTTCGGTTGCGGGGGTCAATTACAATCATTTTTGGTCATTGCGTAATGACACATACCCTCGAAATCCTACCCACTTTCTAGAAAAAAATTCGAGAAGGTGTGAAATTTTTCGACGAAATTAAAATATTTCAAATCGTTCTGAAAAAAATATTGTTAGCTGTGGGGGTCAATTAGAATCATTTTTGGTGAACAGACATACCCCAGAAATCCTACCCACTTTCTAGAAAAAAATTCGAAAAGGTGTGAAAACGGTTGTTCGACGGAAAAAAAAATTCAATTCAAATCGTTTTGGAAAAATTATTTGCGGTTGCGGGGGTCAATTACAATCATTTTTAGTGGAATAGACATACCCCCGAAATCTTGCGCATTTTACCGACGGAACTTTAAACGTTAATAATTACTTTTTAACGAAGTCTCCATCAACAAATTAGAAAATTATTTTCTTCTATCTATTGTAATTAATAGTAAAATTTAAGAAATAAACGGCTTAATCGTATAAGGCGACTAAGCGAAAATAAATTCAACTTGCACCGATTATTTTCCATTTGCCCAGCGTTCCTTCCCTCGAGATCCGGACGAGGTTAGGTTAGGCGAGGTGTTTAAACCTCCTCCCCTTAAAACACATTGCTTTAACAGTATAATAAAAAATACTTAACTGTCCAATTACATCTACTCTTACATCCAATGAAATCTACTTTAATATCCAAAGAAAATAACTAAAAAATCATTTCAAGTTCCACGTTACCCTTTTTTTAATACTTCTTTATTTATTTATTTATTTATTTATTTACGGGTTTGTACACCCTTTGTTGATATAATACAGTTGCATAATATGTATAAAAGTCACATTAATTGCGTATAATATGAGATGCAGTGCGTACAACACTAATGACATGCTATTTGAAGGAATACGGAGAACTGTTAAAGAAGTCCATATGCTGGCTAAACTGGTTAGCTTGGATATATGGTTAATACAATTATTGTATGTATAATGTCGTTTAAATGTTAGAATATAGAATAATTCCATATTTCCATATAATCCATATAATTCCATATTTATACGTAGTTATTGATGATTTTATAAACAAACAACATATCATATCATAGTTCTACGTTGTACTTTTCTAAGAAAATAAATTTTTCACGTGAAATTTTCTGCATAAACTTCTTAAATAACTTTATTCTTGGTAAAAAAAAGAAACAACAATTAACAACAACAACACCAAGCTGTAGTAAGAATGTTGAATAAGCATCACATGAAAGACTACTTACCTTTTTAATACAGAAAAGTATTAATAAGAAAGAATTTAGAAGTAATATATGAAAGATGAATTGTGGTCTGGTTAGGTCTGGGTTAAGTTAATAAAAGTTAATAATAGACTTTTCAAATTTCAAATAAAGAAAGAAAGAAAGAAAGAAAATGAAGATAAGCCAAATGAAGAAGGGGATGACGAACCTATTTACCCTCTGAAAAAATAGATACAATAATAAAGAGAGACAAATTTTTTTAATCTGTGTAATCTCGAAATTCAGAGATAAAAAATAAGAAAGAATGTTTAACCAAATGTATTACCAAAAGTAGTTGACTTAATTGATATTGGCAACTTCGTCTTCATTGATTTCACTTATCTTATAACAGAATTAACTAATTCTGATATAGATTTATTAGATAATTTAGATTAACAGAACATTTTACAAAAGATTACTTTAGAAAAGTATTCAAATTACATGAAAAAGAAGATATCAAGGTAAAGAGGTTTGAAAATTTAGTATATAAAAAATATAATAAGATATTTAAGATAATCGACAAATGATACTTACCGATTGGGACATCCCAATCACTTTTTTTGTAAAAATGAAACGAATTTCGAATTTTTGGTCATAGAAAATGAAAATATAAAGGCACGAAGAGGACTGTTTTTATGCAAAATAAATTAAATTATTATTTATGTATATGTAAGTTTAATTATGATTTTTATCTTCTAAAGTGTGATAAAACTGTAAGATAAAAGATGAATTAAGTTCCAAGTCCCTAAAATTTTCCAAATCATAGATTTAAAAATGATTTAGATATTTACATGATTTTAGTGTGGGTTTATATTTATACAAGTATATAAATATCTAAATGGGCAAGTTAAAGAACGATATACATGTTGATAGTATAATAATATCCCTTTATTCCTCATAAAAATTCACAACTGAATTCCTTTTATTCCATTCTTAAAACATCCATCCCAAAATATATTATCAAAGCTAGTAATAAATTATTTGAACAAGGTGATAACAGATTTAAAATATTTAATAAAATTTAAATATCAGAGACTGATAGTATTAACAAAAGATAATATTAATACTATTTCGACTACTCTTATTTGATTTTAATATTAATTATAGATACTTTGATTATTGATTTATTAAAACATAAGTTAACTAAAAGTCCCAGTAGATTATAATTATATTTTAAAGAGCATGAATTTCATAAAAAATTTGACCAGTGATAGAAGTAACTTGAATAATCTGAATTTTCTAGCTTATACTATATCTTTGGATATGGAATCGCAGATTCATTTTATTAGTGGTGTGACTAATAATATTAAGTTCTATGTTATCCAACTATTATTTTTATTAATAAAAATAGAGATAGTACTGATGATTTACTCAGACTCGTTAAAGTAAGTGGGCCAAGTGGGAAGAATATTAAGATAGATAGATAGATATTGGTAAAAATATCCTTCTTGTCTTTATATAGGAAATCTTTAATATTAAAAATAAACTCTTTCTGTAAAATCATCATACTTATCATCATAATTTATAAAATTAAAGTCAACGCATCTAATAATGAAAGGAGAAACTGACTTTATATCTTGTGTATCGGATAACATAGAGTTAGATTCTTTTACCGATGAATTATGAACAAACTGAACTCAAGTATTTTATAGGACTTGTCAAGAACGTTTTTTTCTTTTTTCATGTATTTATTTTTACTTTTGAAGTATGGAAAATAAAACTTACAGAGGCTTTGTTTACTTAAATGTTAAAACTTACCTTTTGTAAAAATCGGCGATATCGACTGTATAAATCGCCTTACGTTCGTGCCCGTAAGTGAGGTAGAGTACGTGCTCGATTTAGGTTATGTAAGTAAATTTCACCTGCTACTCTCACGACGAAAGTTTCGTGTATTTCGTGAGCAGCATCCCATGCTTGTCGCCAAATTGAAGTGTCCTTGAATTCGGAAGACTGGTTACGTGTGAATCTTGGTTGATCGTCTACCTTCAACTTCATTAATAACAACTCGTGAATACAGGTGTTACGTCGGGATTCCGTCGACATTTGTAAAAGAGAATTTCCCTATACAGGGATGCTTGTCCCCTGCAACACGGCATCATATCCCCTATAACACGCTTTCGCTCTAACACGATAAGAAAATTGCGAAAACCTTTGTACAGCACTGGATAACATGATTTTTGCTTAACATATTTAAAACCTAAATTACCTTAAAGTAATGACGCGAAAGAATAATGAAAGAAATATAGTGGCTTTACATGAAAAAATATATTATTAGAAATTATAATTTATTAAATTAAGGTTGCGTTAAATTAAAATAATATTTTTTGTGTTTTTTTGTTTTCTGTTATACATACATACATTCTAGAGGCCAAAATAAGACGAAAATCAAGAATACCAATTTGTTGATGGTGGCTTCGTTAAAAAGTTATTAACGTTTAAAGTTCCGCCAATACTGAATTTTTTCTCGAAAGTGGGTAAGATTTCGGGAGTATGTCTATTCACCGAAAATGATTATAATTTACCTCCGCAACCGAAAATAATTTTTCCAGAACGATTTGAAACTTTTCAATTTCGCCGAAAAATTTAGGCACCTACCTACCTACCTACCTACCTACCTACCTATCCCCTGTTGATTTTTCTTAAAAATTCGTTTTTGATTTTTAATAATTTCGCTTGACGTCCTACAGAAAAGTTGTTTAATACTTTTTTGTAGGTACCTATGGGCTCTACTTGAGAAAAAAGTTTCATTGAAATATATTCACTATTATAGGAGTTATGGCTATATAAGTTGAAAATTGGACCATTTTTATGGGGGTTTTCTAACATTACGGGGCCAAGGAACAACCTTTCCAATATTTTTATAATTGTTACATATTCTACACTAAAATACGCGGCGTTTGGCTTTTTTAACATTAAAATCGTCCAATCCGTTCAGAAGTTATGGTGTTTTAAAGATTCAAACATAAAATTTACGGGAAGCATTTTTCGTCTGAAATTGTATTTTCGGTAAGGAATTTTTTTCTCGAAAATGGTTACGATTTCGAGGGTATGTCTATCGACCAAAAATTATTATAATTGGTCCCTGCAATCAGAAATAATTTTTTTAGAACGATTAAAAATTTTTTAATTTTGTTGAAAAATTTCACACCCTCTCGAATTTTTTTCTCCAAACTGGGTAGGATTTCCGGGGTATATCTATTCATAAAAAATGATTATAATCGACCCTTGCAATCGGAAATAATTTTTTTAGAACGATTTCAAAAATTTTTTTTTTCGCCGAGAAATTTCACCACCTACCCGAATTTTTTTCTCGAAGGAGGGTAGGATTGTCGGGGATATGTGTATTCATAAAAAATGATTGTAATTGACCCCCGCAACCGAAAATAATTTTTCCAAAACGATTTGAAATTTTTTAATTTAATTTAATTTAATTTAACTTTTTAACGAAGCCTCCATCAACAAATTGATATTCTTGATTTTCGTCTTATTTTGGCCTCTAGAATCTCCCATTAAAATTTTTCCCAGGGGTGGTCGAACACCCTGTATACATAGAAAAATTAAATTGCTTATATAGAATGTGAGAAAGCGATCTATATGTGTTTGATATAAAATAGGTCGTTGAGATGCGCGTCATTCACATCGTTGACGGTTTTGTTTCTTTCGTCTTGGGGACGCCTTCTCGCGACGTTTCTCGTATGTTACGTTTTGATTTGCATTACGAGCTGCAACAGCCTGCTTGCGCTCATTCATATTTATTTAATTATTTCCTGTTATGTTAAATATATTACTTATTTAAACAAATACTGTGTGGTAAAATCTGTCATTGAATTAAAAAAAAATATTCGTTTTTAATAAGTTTTCGGACCATAAACTCCCCTCCCTTTTCGAGTGAACTGGCTCTGGGTTAGGTCTCATATAACACGGTTTCAGACAACACGGCATTTTATAGGAACCGATCTACCGTGTTATAGGAGGGTTTCAAACTGTATTTCGTTTATTTAATGAAGTTTAATCCTCCTCCGGGGGCGGCGGAGCGGAGACAGTGTGTCGCGTGAATGGGAATTCGGAACAAAAATCATAGCTTCTAAAGAATTCCAGTCAATTTTCGACCTAAGACCTCTTACACTTTTTTTTTAAAGAGAATACAAAGATACAACAAACAAATCGATAGACAAAAATTATATATTTTTGTTAAAAAAAAATTGAAACGACCTTGATTTTTTGTTGAATAAAAACTGTTTTGCTAATTTCTTGTCAAGTGTTGTCATTTCTGTGTAACTTTTGTTTGAAAAGTTTTTTGATTGGTTTAGAGGAAGTGTCTGAAATCAGAGGTGCCAGAAGTGCACCGAAGGCATAGTGTGCTCTCTCACGCGTACGTGAGCTCGTAATGTTTCGGAAAGTCGACAAAGGCAAACTGACGCTGCCCGAAGTAATTTCGGACCGCCTCGTGAGAGTCGAGAGAGAAAGGCTCACATTTGCCTTCTCGCTCTTAACAACTGAAATCCGACCTCCCGTCAACGGCATACGATTTGGAATCTCGAGTCGAGATTCTCGACTGACTGCCCAGGCATTTTTACTTTCCGACGCACATGACGATGTAGGCGCACATAAGCAAAGTACGTAAGTAGTTTGAAAAAGAAATTTTGTAAAATTTATTTTACGAAAATAAATGGGTTTTAAAACCCCCTGATCATATTTTAATTATTGAAAAAAAAAGAAATTTTTTTCTTATTATTATTCTTATATGTGAGCGTAACATATGTATATTATTAATACGATTTTTCAAAATCAATAGTTTAAGATTGAAAATTAATAAATTAAAATGAGAATCCACTCTTTGCCAGTATCGTGCACGCTGTGGGATTTTTCAATAAGGAGAGTTTTTATTTTTATAACATAAACAAAACTTAGTAGTAGAATTAATAGTTGCAGAAATTAATTAATAATGATTTTCCTCGATATGTTTTTAGATAACCGTATAATAAAACCGTATAAACCGTATAGTATTATATGTTTGATTTGGCTTAACTTTGCATAAAAAAATAATTGTATCGATCCATCAGAATTAATAACGTGCACCATCAAACCGTTTAAACCACAAAAGAAAAGTGATCCCGTTTACCAGTTTAATACAAAGTATGGGTTGGATTAAAAATTTTAAAAGGACATAGTCGAATACAAAACATAGCGTTTCATTTTCATCAGAACAGTAACATGAGTTAGCAGGTAATGTCATAAAACTGTTTTACCCGGTTATACCCCTTTTTACCTCAAGTATAAGGTAAAAAGTACGAGGTACGACTATCCAAAAAAAGGTTCACATTTTATCAATGTAAATGAAGCGGTCATTCCATTCCATCATCATCATTAAATAGAAAATTTTGTAATTTCTGTGAAAACAGAACTTTCGTTAGATGCACGTGGTGCTTGAAATTTTTATGTTTTGACTGTTTTTACGAAAAGTACCATCCAGATTCATGTACTTCGTACATTGAAAATAACATATTATGTTATAAATGTAATTTTGGTTAAATTCAACTTTAAAAAAAAGAAATATTCGAAGGGCATACAAAAATATAATGTCACATGTTATGTACGATTGTACGAAAATATGATTGAAAAAATAAAAAAAAGATTTGTTCTACCAGGGTTCGAATCTGCAGAGCAAAAGAAGAAGCTCGAACTTGCAGGCAAACACCTTATCACTCACGGCCACGCTGATTAGTGGTGAATAGAATATAGTTCTATTTCTGAAAATAGTACCTGTAATAACTTTAATAATACATATCTTAAAGTAAAACCTAACCCAAAACCGGGTACCATTCCAACTTTTCCTTGTTAGAACCGAGTTTTCAATTTGTCTTAGCGAAAAAAACAGCTGGTTAATAACCTGCTTACCTGTTTTCAATTACCAAACATTTATTTCTCAATTAACCCTTTGCGAGTGAGACCATTTTGCAGATTATTCTGAAACATTTGTGGTATTCGTTTTCAATGCGATTTAAGTAAGCATGTAATGTATAAGATTTCATCTCATTTAATTTTTTCTTTTCTAGAGAAGGCAGAGAACAAATTTATTTAATTTTTTTTTACAGAAAATTTAATTCTTGCCAAGATTTATATGAAACATTTAAAAGATTTTTCATAAATTATGCCTATGGATCGGAAGGAACAACTATAAAACAAGAGGTAAAAAATTTTTCAAATCGTTCTAAAAAAATTATTTTCGGTTGTGAGGGTAAATTACAATAATTTTTGGTCATTACACATACCCCCCGAGATCCTACGCATTTTCGAGAAAAAAATTCCTTACCGAAAATCTAATTAGGTGACAGAGAAAAAAAAATTCAATTCAAATCGTTTTGGAAAAATTATTTTCGGTTGCGGGGGTCAATTACAATCATTTTTGGTCATTGCGTAATGACACATACCCTCGAAATCCTACCCACTTTCTAGAAAAAAATTCGAGAAGGTGTGAAATTTTTCGACGAAATTAAAATATTTCAAATCGTTCTGAAAAAAATATTGTTAGCTGTGGGGGTCAATTAGAATCATTTTTGGTGAACAGACATACCCCAGAAATCCTACCCACTTTCTAGAAAAAAATTCGAGAAGGTGTGAAAACGGTTGTTCGACGGAAAAAAAAATTCAATTCAAATCGTTTTGGAAAAATTATTTGCGGTTGCGGGGGTCAATTACAATCATTTTTAGTGGAATAGACATACTCCCGAAATCTTGCGCATTTTACCGACGGAACTTTAAACGTTAATAATTACTTTTTAACGAAGTCTCCATCAACAAATTAGAAAATTATTTTCTTCTATCTATTGTAATTAAGAGTAAAATTTAAGAAATAAACGGCTTAATCGTATAAGGCGACTAAGCGAAAATAAATTCAACTTGCACCGATTATTTTCCATTTGCCCAGCGTTCCTTCCCTCGAGATCCGGACGAGGTTAGGTTAGGCGAGGTGTTTAAACCTCCTCCCCTTAAAACACATTGCTTTAACAGTATAATAAAAAATACTTAACTGTCCAATTACATCTACTCTTACATCCAATGAAATCTACTTTAATATCCAAAGAAAATAACTAAAAAATCATTTCAAGTTCCACGTTACCCTTTTTTTAATACTTCTTTATTTATTTATTTATTTATTTATTTATTTACGGGTTTGTACACCCTTTGTTGATATAATACAGTTGCATAATATGTATAAAAGTCACATTAATTGCGTATAATATGAGATGCAGTGCGTACAACACTAATGACATGCTATTTGAAGGAATACGGAGAACTGTTAAAGAAGTCCATATGCTGGCTAAACTGGTTAGCTTGGATATATGGTTAATACAATTATTGTATGTATAATGTCGTTTAAATGTTAGAATATAGAATAATTCCATATTTCCATATAATCCATATAATTCCATATTTATACGTAGTTATTGATGATTTTATAAACAAACAACATATCATATCATAGTTCTACGTTGTACTTTTCTAAGAAAATAAATTTTTCACGTGAAATTTTCTGCATAAACTTCTTAAATAACTTTATTCTTGGTAAAAAAAAGAAACAACAATTAACAACAACAACACCAAGCTGTAGTAAGAATGTTGAATAAGCATCACATGAAAGACTACTTACCTTTTTAATACAGAAAAGTATTAATAAGAAAGAATTTAGAAGTAATATATGAAAGATGAATTGTGGTCTGGTTAGGTCTGGGTTAAGTTAATAAAAGTTAATAATAGACTTTTCAAATTTCAAATAAAGAAAGAAAGAAAGAAAGAAAATGAAGATAAGCCAAATGAAGAAGGGGATGACGAACCTATTTACCCTCTGAAAAAATAGATACAATAATAAAGAGAGACAAATTTTTTTAATCTGTGTAATCTCGAAATTCAGAGATAAAAAATAAGAAAGAATGTTTAACCAAATGTATTACCAAAAGTAGTTGACTTAATTGATATTGGCAACTTCGTCTTCATTGATTTCACTTATCTTATAACAGAATTAACTAATTCTGATATAGATTTATTAGATAATTTAGATTAACAGAACATTTTACAAAAGATTACTTTAGAAAAGTATTCAAATTACATGAAAAAGAAGATATCAAGGTAAAGAGGTTTGAAAATTTAGTATATAAAAAATATAATAAGATATTTAAGATAATCGACAAATGATACTTACCGATTGGGACATCCCAATCACTTTTTTTGTAAAAATGAAACGAATTTCGAATTTTTGGTCATAGAAAATGAAAATATAAAGGCACGAAGAGGACTGTTTTTATGCAAAATAAATTAAATTATTACTTATGTATATGTAAGTTTAATTATGATTTTTATCTTCTAAAGTGTGATAAAACTGTAAGATAAAAGATGAATTAAGTTCCAAGTCCCTAAAATTTTCCAAATCATAGATTTAAAAATGATTTAGATATTTACATGATTTTAGTGTGGGTTTATATTTATACAAGTATATAAATATCTAAATGGGCAAGTTAAAGAACGATATACATGTTGATAGTATAATAATATCCCTTTATTCCTCATAAAAATTCACAACTGAATTCCTTTTATTCCATTCTTAAAACATCCATCCCAAAATATATTATCAAAGCTAGTAATAAATTATTTGAACAAGGTGATAACAGATTTAAAATATTTAATAAAATTTAAATATCAGAGACTGATAGTATTAACAAAAGATAATATTAATACTATTTCGACTACTCTTATTTGATTTTAATATTAATTATAGATACTTTGATTATTGATTTATTAAAACATAAGTTAACTAAAAGTCCCAGTAGATTATAATTATATTTTAAAGAGCATGAATTTCATAAAAAATTTGACCAGTGATAGAAGTAACTTGAATAATCTGAATTTTCTAGCTTATACTATATCTTTGGATATGGAATCGCAGATTCATTTTATTAGTGGTGTGACTAATAATATTAAGTTCTATGTTATCCAACTATTATTTTTATTAATAAAAATAGAGATAGTACTGATGATTTACTCAGACTCGTTAAAGTAAGTGGGCCAAGTGGGAAGAATATTAAGATAGATAGATAGATATTGGTAAAAATATCCTTCTTGTCTTTATATAGGAAATCTTTAATATTAAAAATAAACTCTTTCTGTAAAATCATCATACTTATCATCATAATTTATAAAATTAAAGTCAACGCATCTAATAATGAAAGGAGAAACTGACTTTATATCTTGTGTATCGGATAACATAGAGTTAGATTCTTTTACCGATGAATTATGAACAAACTGAACTCAAGTATTTTATAGGACTTGTCAAGAACGTTTTTTTCTTTTTTCATGTATTTATTTCTACTTTTGAAGTATGGAAAATAAAACTTACAGAAGCTTTGTTTACTTAAATGTTAAAACTTACCTTTTGTAAAAATCGGCGATATCGACTGTATAAATCGCCTTACGTTCGTGCCCGTAAGTGAGGTAGAGTACGTGCTCGATTTAGGTTATGTAAGTAAATTTCACCTGCTACTCTCACGACGAAAGTTTCGTGTATTTCGTGAGCAGCATCCCATGCTTGTCGCCAAATTGAAGTGTCCTTGAATTCGGAAGACTGGTTACGTGTGAATCTTGGTTGATCGTCTACCTTCAACTTCATTAATAACAACTCGTGAATACAGGTGTTACGTCGGGATTCCGTCGACATTTGTAAAAGAGAATTTCCCTATACAGGGATGCTTGTCCCCTGCAACACGGCATCATATCCCCTATAACACGCTTTCGCTCTAACACGATAAGAAAATTGCGAAAACCTTTGTACAGCACTGGATAACATGATTTTTGCTTAACATATTTAAAACCTAAATTACCTTAAAGTAATGACGCGAAAGAATAATGAAAGAAATATAGTGGCTTTACATGAAAAAATATATTATTAGAAATTATAATTTATTAAATTAAGGTTGCGTTAAATTAAAATAATATTTTTTGTGTTTTTTTGTTTTCTGTTATACATACATACATTCTAGAGGCCAAAATAAGACGAAAATCAAGAATACCAATTTGTTGATGGTGGCTTCGTTAAAAAGTTATTAACGTTTAAAGTTCCGCCAATACTGAATTTTTTCTCGAAAGTGGGTAAGATTTCGGGAGTATGCTATTCACCGAAAATGATTATAATTTACCTCCGCAACCGAAAATAATTTTTCCAGAACGATTTGAAACTTTTCAATTTCGCCGAAAAATTTAGGCACCTACCTACCTACCTACCTACCTACCTACCTATCCCCTGTTGATTTTTCTTAAAAATTCGTTTTTGATTTTTAATAATTTCGCTTGACGTCCTACAGAAAAGTTGTTTAATACTTTTTTGTAGGTACCTATGGGCTCTACTTGAGAAAAAAGTTTCATTGAAATATATTCACTATTATAGGAGTTATGGCTATATAAGTTGAAAATTGGACCATTTTTATGGGGGTTTTCTAACATTACGGGGCCAAGGAACAACCTTTCTGTTTGGAGGGCAGCTCCCGGTTAGAAGACTCGGAAATGAAATGGTGTTAACTCACAAACAAGATTTATTAATTATACATAACATGAATAAACGTCGTAGTCGCGGAAAGGTAAAACATGTCGTTATATGAAGAAGAAACAACTGCAAACTCGTCGTCGCCAAACAGTCGCGCGTCGGTCCCGACGAGGCAACGACAGGGGCGTATGACTCGATTCGGGTCGCCCCCCGATGTGGAATCTTAACACTTCCCCTCGACGTGCACTAGGCATAAGTGCATAGTCGTATGATGTCCAAAGCGCGGGCTCCTTTGAAATAGAATCCCATGCTTCCCCGGAACATTCGTCGGCCGTGCTCCTATGGACAACAAAAATTTAATCCGAGCTTTTTCAAACAAGCCCAATGTTTTGATCCTGAGATCCCTTTAGTGAATACGTCAGCGGCCATGTCTTGAGATGGCAGATGCTGAAGTTTCATCCATCCTTCTGCCAGGACTTCTCGCACAAAATGATGTTTGACATCTATGTGCTTGCTCCTGTTGTGAAACACAGGATTTTCTGCCAATTTGATGGTCCCACAATTATCATCAAACATTTGCACAGATGCAAGCTCGTCGAACCCCAACTCGAACATGAAACGTCGAAGGTGGATGGCCTCCTTGGTTGCCTCAGCTAACGCCATGTACTCTGCCTCAGTTGTCGAAAGAGCCACCGTCCTCTGTTTCTTCGATTCCCAGGATATTGGTGATCCGCCTAATACAAAAGCAAATCCGGAGTAAGATCTCCTATCCTGTGAGTCGTTGGCCCAATCTGCATCGACGAAACCAGTCAAAGGTTCGAGCTTCCTATAATATCGAAGTCCCACGTCGGACGTACCCTTCAGGTACCGCAGCACGCGTTTTCCGGCGTTCCAATGACTCTCGTCGTGTCCAGAATTAAACTGGCTGAGATAACTCGCAGCATAAGCGATGTCGGGCCTTGAACAAACGGCCAGATACATCAACGAGCCCACTAGCTCTCGATATGGGTGTTTCGACGGTACAGGTGAAAGTTCCTCCTCGATCTTCTTCAATTTGGTGCTCAGGTCGATGGGAGTTTTTACAGGATTGCAGTCAACCATGCCGAATCTGGATAACAAGTCGTTGACGTATCCCTTCTGATTGATACTTATCCCATCCTGGTCCTTGCTGAATTCCATTCCTAGGAAATACTTGACCTTCCCTAGTTTCTTCATCTGAAAACACTTTGACAGATAAGTTTCAAGGTCGTTTACCTTCTTTTGGTTTCGTGTAACGACTAAAATATCGTCCACATAAACGACAACGATGAAAATGTCCTCTCCTTTTCCTGAGTAAAACACGCAGGAATCTGCTGATGACTGAGAAAGCCCATAATGCTTTAATTTTTCGCTCAGCTTTATGTGCCATCGACGTCCCGCTTGTTTCAAGCCATAGATGGACTTCTTAAGTAAGCACACCTTGTCTCCGCTCGCCAGATCGCTCAACATCTGCTTCGCTTTCCTCAGGATGTCTCTGTTTCCGCTGTTGGTTCGGATTATTTCTTCCAAGACGTCTTCTGTGAAGTCTGGAACCTCCATCAGGACATCTTCTTCCAATTCGCCATTCAGGTAGGCAGTCTCTACGTCGAACTGAAAAATGTCCAAATCATACTGAGCAGCGAGAGATGTTATTAGTCGAATGGAGCCCACGCGCGCGACTGGGGCAAAGGTTTCCGAGAAATCGATGCCGGGTCTTTGTGAAAAACCACGAGCAACGATTCGGGCCTTCCTCCTGGCCAGAGTGCCGTCCGGATGATACTTGTTCGTCAGGACGGTGCGGCTGCCAATCACTTTCCGATCCTTAGGTCGTTGTACGAGTTTCCAGGTGTCGTTCTTCAACATGGAGATGAGTTCCGAAGCCATAGCACGAATCCATTCGCTCATATCGGGTCCGTTTAGCGCTTTCTTCAATGGTACTTCCATCAGAAAAACTTCTTCGGTATCACATACCTCGGCTTTGGTAGCCGTATGGAACAATTTTCGAGGTCTTCCCCTCAAACCCGTCCTTATGATCCGCGGACGTCCACGTGCTCGTCTAGGTGTTTCCTCTTGCTCGTCAGTTACGTCGTCGCCTGAATCGCTAGCACTCACTTCCCCCGATTCAACGTCGACGATCTCGTCTGGTTCTTGCTGACGAATCTGTCCTCTTTCCTCGTTTGAATCGTCATTCGGGAATAATACTACCTCGAGAAGTCCAGTAGGTTCAGATTTTCCTACTTCTCCGGATGTTGTCGACTTCTCTTGTATATCGACTTTCCTCTCTACAATGGAGTTTTCGTCCATGAAAATAACATCGCGCGTGATGTCGATTCTTCTTTCTTCTGGAACCCACACACGATAAGCCTTTGAGGTCTCCGAATATCCGACGAATATTCCTCTTCTTGAACGGGGTCTGAGCTTCCCCTGATTCGGTGTCCTGTCACGAGAATACACGTCGCAACCAAAAATCCGTAGATGACGTACGTCTGGAACTCGCCCTGTCCACTTTTCAAATGGTGTTGTGCCTCCGAGGCTGGCAGACGGGCATCGGTTGCGTATATAATTTGCCGTGTTTGCGGCTTCCCCCCAAAAACCATCTGGTAACGACGATTGCAACAACAGACATCGCGTCATGTCCAAAATCGTCTTGTTCTTCCTTTCGGCTAGCCCATTCTGTTCGGGGGTGTAAGTGACGCTGAGTCGTCGCTTAATACCGGCTTCGTTCAAGAACTTGTCAAACGCGGTATTCACATATTCGCGCCCATTATCGGATTGCAAATACTTAATCCTTTTTCCGGTTACATTCTCGGCATACGTTTTAAAATCTTTAAAACTATCGAAAACTTGATCTTTCGACTTGATCATACGGATCTCACACCATCGAGAAAAGTCGTCAATAAAAGTCACAAAATACGCGGCACCGCCATTCGATCTCACGCGAAAAGGGCCGCATACGTCAGAATGAACGATCTCTAATAAACTAGAACTCCGTTCTGATGACTTTGTAAAAGGTAACCGAGACATTTTTCCGCGAATGCATATATCGCACTTTAAATTACCAGATCTTTTAATGTCTATTCCGTGTACTTTACCGTCTCTAGCACACTTTTCAAGATCTTTAAAGTTTAAATGTCCCATCTTCCGATGCCATACCTCAGCTGATGCCACGAACGATCGATAAATCGGGCTGGTGCGAGTGGCCGTACGACACTGAGGTGCCGATTCCCTTACAATGTAAAGACCGTTTACGCGAGGTGCCCGTAGAACAGTTTTTCGGTTGCCGTCTACCACCGTCGCCACGTGTTTTTCAAACACGACACTGTAACCTTTATCCGTAATTTTACTCACTGATAATAAATTGCTACGTAAGTCCGGGACATGTAGCGTATCACTTAAAGTAACTAAGTCTGTTTTTCCATTTACCACTGTGTTCATAGAAACAGTTCCGCGCGCTGCAACTTCCGTCGATGCACTATTCGCGAGATTTAGTTTTCCGGGAAACATTTTAACCCCATTCGCGAATTTCTCTCGATTTTTGCACATGTGTGCCGTGCACCCACTGTCCAGGCACCAAGTATCACTTCTATTTTCTTCCACACTGTACGCCTCTTGCGTCTTCAATGAGACAAAGAAGCCGGTTTTCGCCTGTTCGACGTTCTTCGGTAGCTGTTTACACTCGCTCACTTTGTGTCCGAATTTGTGACATCGAAAGCACTTAACTTTTCTCTTATGATCGCTTTTCGATTCACTGTTTCCTCTTGCGTTCGCGCCTGTATATCTATTTGTCCTTTTCGCAAAGAGTGCGTTCGTTTCGACACTGCGCTCGTCCTTTTTTCGAGCGTCGCTCTCTTCCACGATTTTTACTCGAAGGTCCTCTGGTGGCGGTAAGTTGTCTCTCGATTCAATTGCGCATCGGAAATTTTCGAAGCTCATTGGTAAACTATAGAGCAACATTATCGACAGTTGGTCTTGATCCAGGATTACCCCCATATCGGTCAATTTATCCAACGTGTCGAAAAAATCCCTGAGGTGATCTCGAATGTCACCATTTTCCTCCATGCGATGCAGCATAAGGCGTTTCAGCAGCGTGGCTTTCCGAGCCGGACCTTTTGATTGATACGTCTTTTGTAAACGTAGCCAAACATCTCGGGAAGTGACGCATTCCTTCACCTGCTTTAATTCTCTCGGGCTGATTCCAAGGATGATGTCGGACTTTGCCTTGCGATCTTCCTTCTCCCATTTCTTTACCGCTTCGATTGATGCCGCGTTCCCCTCTACAAGTTCCGGCTTTTTCGTTTCGCCGTTGACATAATCCCACATTTCGTTCTTTATTAATAACGATTCCATATGGATCTTCCAAGTATCGTAGTTATCCTTCGTCAAAGACTCGATTTTAACCGACGTCGTCGTCATCTTGGAAGAAAAAAAAAATCGCACGAACTCAGGAGACGCACAATCACGACACTCGCGTTATTTGCCGATGTTACACTTCTTTCGATTTCCTATCTGGGCCCATAACCTGTTTGGAGGGCAGCTCCCGGTTAGAAGACTCGGAAATGAAATGGTGTTAACTCACAAACAAGATTTATTAATTATACATAACATGAATAAACGTCGTAGTCGCGGAAAGGTAAAACATGTCGTTATATGAAGAAGAAACAACTGCAAACTCGTCGTCGCCAAACAGTCGCGCGTCGGTCCCGACGAGGCAACGACAGGGGCGTATGACTCGATTCGGGTCGCCCCCCGATGTGGAATCTTAACACTTTCCAATATTTTTATAATTGTTACATATTCTACACTAAAATACGCGGCGTTTGGCTTTTTTAACATTAAAATCGTCCAATCCGTTCAGAAGTTATGGTGTTTTAAAGATTCAAACATAAAATTTACGGGAAGCATTTTTCGTCTGAAATTATATTTTCGGTAAGGAATTTTTTTCTCGAAAATGGTTACGATTTCGAGGGTATGTCTATCGACCAAAAATTATTATAATTGGTCCCTGCAATCAGAAATAATTTTTTTAGAACGATTAAAAATTTTTTAATTTTGTTGAAAAATTTCACACCTTCTCGAATTTTTTTCTCCAAACTGGGTAGGATTTCCGGGGTATATCTATTCATAAAAAATGATTATAATCGACCCTTGCAATCGGAAATAATTTTTTTAGAACGATTTCAAAAATTTTTTTTTTCGCCGAGAAATTTCACCACCTACCCGAATTTTTTTCTCGAAGGAGGGTAGGATTGTCGGGGATATGTGTATTCATAAAAAATGATTGTAATTGACCCCCGCAACCGAAAATAATTTTTCCAAAACGATTTGAAATTTTTTAATTTAATTTAATTTAATTTAACTTTTTAACGAAGCCTCCATCAACAAATTGATATTCTTGATTTTCGTCTTATTTTGGCCTCTAGAATCTCCCATTAAAATTTTTCCCAGGGGTGGTCGAACACCCTGTATACATAGAAAAATTAAATTGCTTATGTAGAATGTGAGAAAGCGATCTATATGTGTTTGATATAAAATAGGTCGTTGAGATGCGCGTCATTCACATCGTTGACGGTTTTGTTTCTTTCGTCTTGGGGACGCCTTCTCGCGACGTTTCTCGTATGTTACGTTTTGATTTGCATTACGAGCTGCAACAGCCTGCTTGCGCTCATTCATATTTATTTAATTATTTCCTGTTATGTTAAATATATTACTTATTTAAACAAATACTGTGTGGTAAATTCTGTCATTGAATTAAAAAAAAATATTCGTTTTTAATAAGTTTTCGGACCATAAACTCCCCTCCCTTTTCGAGTGAACTGGCTCTGGGTTAGGTCTCATATAACACGGTTTCAGACAACACGGCATTTTATAGGAACCGATCTACCGTGTTATAGGAGGGTTTCAAACTGTATTTCGTTTATTTAATGAAGTTTAATCCTCCTCCGGGGGCGGCGGAGCGGAGACAGTGTGTCGCGTGAATGGGAATTCGGAACAAAAATCATAGCTTCTAAAGAATTCCAGTCAATTTTCGACCTAAGACCTCTTACACTTTTTTTTTAAAGAGAATACAAAGATACAACAAACAAATCGATAGACAAAAATTATATATTTTTGTTAAAAAAAAATTGAAACGACCTTGATTTTTTGTTGAATAAAAACTGTTTTGCTAATTTCTTGTCAAGTGTTGTCATTTCTGTGTAACTTTTGTTCGAAAAGTTTTTTGATTGGTTTAGAGGAAGTGTCTGAAATCAGAGGTGCCAGAAGTGCACCGAAGGCATAGTGTGCTCTCTCACGCGTACGTGAGCTCGTAATGTTTCGGAAAGTCGACAAAGGCAAACTGACGCTGCCCGAAGTAATTTCGGACCGCCTCGTGAGAGTCGAGAGAGAAAGGCTCACATTTGCCTTCTCGCTCTTAACAACTGAAATCCGACCTCCCGTCAACGGCATACGATTTGGAATCTCGAGTCGAGATTCTCGACTGACTGCCCAGGCATTTTTACTTTCCGACGCACATGACGATGTAGGCGCACATAAGCAAAGTACGTAAGTAGTTTGAAAAAGAAATTTTGTAAAATTTATTTTACGAAAATAAATGGGTTTTAAAACCCCCTGATCATATTTTAATTATTGAAAAAAAAAGAAATTTTTTTCTTATTATTATTCTTATATGTGAGCGTAACATATGTATATTATTAATACGATTTTTCAAAATCAATAGTTTAAGATTGAAAATTAATAAATTAAAATGAGAATCCACTCTTTGCCAGTATCGTGCACGCTGTGGGATTTTTCAATAAGGAGAGTTTTTATTTTTATAACATAAACAAAACTTAGTAGTAGAATTAATAGTTGCAGAAATTAATTAATAATGATTTTCCTCGATATGTTTTTAGATAACCGTATAATAAAACCGTATAAACCGTATAGTATTATATGTTTGATTTGGCTTAACTTTGCATAAAAAAATAATTGTATCGATCCATCAGAATTAATAACGTGCACCATCAAACCGTTTAAACCACAAAAGAAAAGTGATCCCGTTTACCAGTTTAATACAAAGTATGGGTTGGATTAAAAATTTTAAAAGGACATAGTCGAATACAAAACATAGCGTTTCATTTTCATCAGAACAGTAACATGAGTTAGCAGGTAATGTCATAAAACTGTTTTACCCGGTTATACCCCTTTTTACCTCAAGTATAAGGTAAAAAGTACGAGGTACGACTATCCAAAAAAAGGTTCACATTTTATCAATGTAAATGAAGCGGTCATTCCATTCCATCATCATCATTAAATAGAAAATTTTGTAATTTCTGTGAAAACAGAACTTTCGTTAGATGCACGTGGTGCTTGAAATTTTTATGTTTTGACTGTTTTTACGAAAAGTACCATCCAGATTCATGTACTTCGTACATTGAAAATAACATATTATGTTATAAATGTAATTTTGGTTAAATTCAACTTTAAAAAAAAGAAATATTCGAAGGGCATACAAAAATATAATGTCACATGTTATGTACGATTGTACGAAAATATGATTGAAAAAATAAAAAAAAGATTTGTTCTACCAGGGTTCGAATCTGCAGAGCAAAAGAAGAAGCTCGAACTTGCAGGCAAACACCTTATCACTCACGGCCACGCTGATTAGTGGTGAATAGAATATAGTTCTATTTCTGAAAATAGTACCTGTAATAACTTTAATAATACATATCTTAAAGTAAAACCTAACCCAAAACCGGGTACCATTCCAACTTTTCCTTGTTAGAACCGAGTTTTCAATTTGTCTTAGCGAAAAAAACAGCTGGTTAATAACCTGCTTACCTGTTTTCAATTACCAAACATTTATTTCTCAATTAACCCTTTGCGAGTGAGACCATTTTGCAGATTATTCTGAAACATTTGTGGTATTCGTTTTCAATGCGATTTAAGTAAGCATGTAATGTATAAGATTTCATCTCATTTAATTTTTTCTTTTCTAGAGAAGGCAGAGAACAAATTTATTTAATTTTTTTTTACAGAAAATTTAATTCTTGCCAAGATTTATATGAAACATTTAAAAGATTTTTCATAAATTATGCCTATGGATCGGAAGGAACAACTATAAAACAAGAGGTAAAAAATTTTTCAAATCGTTCTAAAAAAATTATTTTAGGTTGTGAGGGTAAATTACAATAATTTTTGGTCATTACACATACCCCCGAGATCCTACGCATTTTCGAGAAAAAAATTCCTTACCAAAAATCTAATTAGGTGACAGAGAAAAAAAAATTCAATTCAAATCGTTTTGGAAAAATTATTTTCGGTTGCGGGGGTCAATTACAATCATTTTTGGTCATTGCGTAATGACACATACCCTCGAAATCCTACCCACTTTCTAGAAAAAAATTCGAGAAGGTGTGAAATTTTTCGACGAAATTAAAATATTTCAAATCGTTCTGAAAAAAATATTGTTAGCTGTGGGGGTCAATTAGAATCATTTTTGGTGAACAGACATACCCCAGAAATCCTACCCACTTTCTAGAAAAAAATTCGAGAAGGTGTGAAAACGGTTGTTCGACGGAAAAAAAAATTCAATTCAAATCGTTTTGGAAAAATTATTTGCGGTTGCGGGGGTCAATTACAATCATTTTTAGTGGAATAGACATACCCCCGAAATCTTGCGCATTTTACCGACGGAACTTTAAACGTTAATAATTACTTTTTAACGAAGTCTCCATCAACAAATTAGAAAATTATTTTCTTCTATCTATTGTAATTAAGAGTAAAATTTAAGAAATAAACGGCTTAATCGTATAAGGCGACTAAGCGAAAATAAATTCAACTTGCACCGATTATTTTCCATTTGCCCAGCGTTCCTTCCCTCGAGATCCGGACGAGGTTAGGTTAGGCGAGGTGTTTAAACCTCCTCCCCTTAAAACACATTGCTTTAACAGTATAATAAAAAATACTTAACTGTCCAATTACATCTACTCTTACATCCAATGAAATCTACTTTAATATCCAAAGAAAATAACTAAAAAATCATTTCAAGTTCCACGTTACCCTTTTTTTAATACTTCTTTATTTATTTATTTATTTATTTATTTACGGGTTTGTACACCCTTTGTTGATATAATACAGTTGCATAATATGTATAAAAGTCACATTAATTGCGTATAATATGAGATGCAGTGCGTACAACACTAATGACATGCTATTTGAAGGAATACGGAGAACTGTTAAAGAAGTCCATATGCTGGCTAAACTGGTTAGCTTGGATATATGGTTAATACAATTATTGTATGTATAATGTCGTTTAAATGTTAGAATATAGAATAATTCCATATTTCCATATAATCCATATAATTCCATATTTATACGTAGTTATTGATGATTTTATAAACAAACAACATATCATATCATAGTTCTACGTTGTACTTTTCTAAGAAAATAAATTTTTCACGTGAAATTTTCTGCATAAACTTCTTAAATAACTTTATTCTTGGTAAAAAAAAGAAACAACAATTAACAACAACAACACCAAGCTGTAGTAAGAATGTTGAATAAGCATCACATGAAAGACTACTTACCTTTTTAATACAGAAAAGTATTAATAAGAAAGAATTTAGAAGTAATATATGAAAGATGAATTGTGGTCTGGTTAGGTCTGGGTTAAGTTAATAAAAGTTAATAATAGACTTTTCAAATTTCAAATAAAGAAAGAAAGAAAGAAAGAAAATGAAGATAAGCCAAATGAAGAAGGGGATGACGAACCTATTTACCCTCTGAAAAAATAGATACAATAATAAAGAGAGACAAATTTTTTTAATCTGTGTAATCTCGAAATTCAGAGATAAAAAATAAGAAAGAATGTTTAACCAAATGTATTACCAAAAGTAGTTGACTTAATTGATATTGGCAACTTCGTCTTCATTGATTTCACTTATCTTATAACAGAATTAACTAATTCTGATATAGATTTATTAGATAATTTAGATTAACAGAACATTTTACAAAAGATTACTTTAGAAAAGTATTCAAATTACATGAAAAAGAAGATATCAAGGTAAAGAGGTTTGAAAATTTAGTATATAAAAAATATAATAAGATATTTAAGATAATCGACAAATGATACTTACCGATTGGGACATCCCAATCACTTTTTTTGTAAAAATGAAACGAATTTCGAATTTTTGGTCATAGAAAATGAAAATATAAAGGCACGAAGAGGACTGTTTTTATGCAAAATAAATTAAATTATTATTTATGTATATGTAAGTTTAATTATGATTTTTATCTTCTAAAGTGTGATAAAACTGTAAGATAAAAGATGAATTAAGTTCCAAGTCCCTAAAATTTTCCAAATCATAGATTTAAAAATGATTTAGATATTTACATGATTTTAGTGTGGGTTTATATTTATACAAGTATATAAATATCTAAATGGGCAAGTTAAAGAACGATATACATGTTGATAGTATAATAATATCCCTTTATTCCTCATAAAAATTCACAACTGAATTCCTTTTATTCCATTCTTAAAACATCCATCCCAAAATATATTATCAAAGCTAGTAATAAATTATTTGAACAAGGTGATAACAGATTTAAAATATTTAATAAAATTTAAATATCAGAGACTGATAGTATTAACAAAAGATAATATTAATACTATTTCGACTACTCTTATTTGATTTTAATATTAATTATAGATACTTTGATTATTGATTTATTAAAACATAAGTTAACTAAAAGTCCCAGTAGATTATAATTATATTTTAAAGAGCATGAATTTCATAAAAAATTTGACCAGTGATAGAAGTAACTTGAATAATCTGAATTTTCTAGCTTATACTATATCTTTGGATATGGAATCGCAGATTCATTTTATTAGTGGTGTGACTAATAATATTAAGTTCTATGTTATCCAACTATTATTTTTATTAATAAAAATAGAGATAGTACTGATGATTTACTCAGACTCGTTAAAGTAAGTGGGCCAAGTGGGAAGAATATTAAGATAGATAGATAGATATTGGTAAAAATATCCTTCTTGTCTTTATATAGGAAATCTTTAATATTAAAAATAAACTCTTTCTGTAAAATCATCATACTTATCATCATAATTTATAAAATTAAAGTCAACGCATCTAATAATGAAAGGAGAAACTGACTTTATATCTTGTGTATCGGATAACATAGAGTTAGATTCTTTTACCGATGAATTATGAACAAACTGAACTCAAGTATTTTATAGGACTTGTCAAGAACGTTTTTTTCTTTTTTCATGTATTTATTTTTACTTTTGAAGTATGGAAAATAAAACTTACAGAGGCTTTGTTTACTTAAATGTTAAAACTTACCTTTTGTAAAAATCGGCGATATCGACTGTATAAATCGCCTTACGTTCGTGCCCGTAAGTGAGGTAGAGTACGTGCTCGATTTAGGTTATGTAAGTAAATTTCACCTGCTACTCTCACGACGAAAGTTTCGTGTATTTCGTGAGCAGCATCCCATGCTTGTCGCCAAATTGAAGTGTCCTTGAATTCGGAAGACTGGTTACGTGTGAATCTTGGTTGATCGTCTACCTTCAACTTCATTAATAACAACTCGTGAATACAGGTGTTACGTCGGGATTCCGTCGACATTTGTAAAAGAGAATTTCCCTATACAGGGATGCTTGTCCCCTGCAACACGGCATCATATCCCCTATAACACGCTTTCGCTCTAACACGATAAGAAAATTGCGAAAACCTTTGTACAGCACTGGATAACATGATTTTTGCTTAACATATTTAAAACCTAAATTACCTTAAAGTAATGACGCGAAAGAATAATGAAAGAAATATAGTGGCTTTACATGAAAAAATATATTATTAGAAATTATAATTTATTAAATTAAGGTTGCGTTAAATTAAAATAATATTTTTTGTGTTTTTTTGTTTTCTGTTATACATACATACATTCTAGAGGCCAAAATAAGACGAAAATCAAGAATACCAATTTGTTGATGGTGGCTTCGTTAAAAAGTTATTAACGTTTAAAGTTCCGCCAATACTGAATTTTTTCTCGAAAGTGGGTAAGATTTCGGGAGTATGTCTATTCACCGAAAATGATTATAATTTACCTCCGCAACCGAAAATAATTTTTCCAGAACGATTTGAAACTTTTCAATTTCGCCGAAAAATTTAGGCACCTACCTACCTACCTACCTACCTACCTACCTATCCCCTGTTGATTTTTCTTAAAAATTCGTTTTTGATTTTTAATAATTTCGCTTGACGTCCTACAGAAAAGTTGTTTAATACTTTTTTGTAGGTACCTATGGGCTCTACTTGAGAAAAAAGTTTCATTGAAATATATTCACTATTATAGGAGTTATGGCTATATAAGTTGAAAATTGGACCATTTTTATGGGGGTTTTCTAACATTACGGGGCCAAGGAACAACCTTTCCAATATTTTTATAATTGTTACATATTCTACACTAAAATACGCGGCGTTTGGCTTTTTTAACATTAAAATCGTCCAATCCGTTCAGAAGTTATGGTGTTTTAAAGATTCAAACATAAAATTTACGGGAAGCATTTTTCGTCTGAAATTGTATTTTCGGTAAGGAATTTTTTTCTCGAAAATGGTTACGATTTCGAGGGTATGTCTATCGACCAAAAATTATTATAATTGGTCCCTGCAATCAGAAATAATTTTTTTAGAACGATTAAAAATTTTTTAATTTTGTTGAAAAATTTCACACCCTCTCGAATTTTTTTCTCCAAACTGGGTAGGATTTCCGGGGTATATCTATTCATAAAAAATGATTATAATCGACCCTTGCAATCGGAAATAATTTTTTTAGAACGATTTCAAAAATTTTTTTTTTCGCCGAGAAATTTCACCACCTACCCGAATTTTTTTCTCGAAGGAGGGTAGGATTGTCGGGGATATGTGTATTCATAAAAAATGATTGTAATTGACCCCCGCAACCGAAAATAATTTTTCCAAAACGATTTGAAATTTTTTAATTTAATTTAATTTAATTTAACTTTTTAACGAAGCCTCCATCAACAAATTGATATTCTTGATTTTCGTCTTATTTTGGCCTCTAGAATCTCCCATTAAAATTTTTCCCAGGGGTGGTCGAACACCCTGTATACATAGAAAAATTAAATTGCTTATATAGAATGTGAGAAAGCGATCTATATGTGTTTGATATAAAATAGGTCGTTGAGATGCGCGTCATTCACATCGTTGACGGTTTTGTTTCTTTCGTCTTGGGGACGCCTTCTCGCGACGTTTCTCGTATGTTACGTTTTGATTTGCATTACGAGCTGCAACAGCCTGCTTGCGCTCATTCATATTTATTTAATTATTTCCTGTTATGTTAAATATATTACTTATTTAAACAAATACTGTGTGGTAAAATCTGTCATTGAATTAAAAAAAAATATTCGTTTTTAATAAGTTTTCGGACCATAAACTCCCCTCCCTTTTCGAGTGAACTGGCTCTGGGTTAGGTCTCATATAACACGGTTTCAGACAACACGGCATTTTATAGGAACCGATCTACCGTGTTATAGGAGGGTTTCAAACTGTATTTCGTTTATTTAATGAAGTTTAATCCTCCTCCGGGGGCGGCGGAGCGGAGACAGTGTGTCGCGTGAATGGGAATTCGGAACAAAAATCATAGCTTCTAAAGAATTCCAGTCAATTTTCGACCTAAGACCTCTTACACTTTTTTTTTAAAGAGAATACAAAGATACAACAAACAAATCGATAGACAAAAATTATATATTTTTGTTAAAAAAAAATTGAAACGACCTTGATTTTTTGTTGAATAAAAACTGTTTTGCTAATTTCTTGTCAAGTGTTGTCATTTCTGTGTAACTTTTGTTTGAAAAGTTTTTTGATTGGTTTAGAGGAAGTGTCTGAAATCAGAGGTGCCAGAAGTGCACCGAAGGCATAGTGTGCTCTCTCACGCGTACGTGAGCTCGTAATGTTTCGGAAAGTCGACAAAGGCAAACTGACGCTGCCCGAAGTAATTTCGGACCGCCTCGTGAGAGTCGAGAGAGAAAGGCTCACATTTGCCTTCTCGCTCTTAACAACTGAAATCCGACCTCCCGTCAACGGCATACGATTTGGAATCTCGAGTCGAGATTCTCGACTGACTGCCCAGGCATTTTTACTTTCCGACGCACATGACGATGTAGGCGCACATAAGCAAAGTACGTAAGTAGTTTGAAAAAGAAATTTTGTAAAATTTATTTTACGAAAATAAATGGGTTTTAAAACCCCCTGATCATATTTTAATTATTGAAAAAAAAAGAAATTTTTTTCTTATTATTATTCTTATATGTGAGCGTAACATATGTATATTATTAATACGATTTTTCAAAATCAATAGTTTAAGATTGAAAATTAATAAATTAAAATGAGAATCCACTCTTTGCCAGTATCGTGCACGCTGTGGGATTTTTCAATAAGGAGAGTTTTTATTTTTATAACATAAACAAAACTTAGTAGTAGAATTAATAGTTGCAGAAATTAATTAATAATGATTTTCCTCGATATGTTTTTAGATAACCGTATAATAAAACCGTATAAACCGTATAGTATTATATGTTTGATTTGGCTTAACTTTGCATAAAAAAATAATTGTATCGATCCATCAGAATTAATAACGTGCACCATCAAACCGTTTAAACCACAAAAGAAAAGTGATCCCGTTTACCAGTTTAATACAAAGTATGGGTTGGATTAAAAATTTTAAAAGGACATAGTCGAATACAAAACATAGCGTTTCATTTTCATCAGAACAGTAACATGAGTTAGCAGGTAATGTCATAAAACTGTTTTACCCGGTTATACCCCTTTTTACCTCAAGTATAAGGTAAAAAGTACGAGGTACGACTATCCAAAAAAAGGTTCACATTTTATCAATGTAAATGAAGCGGTCATTCCATTCCATCATCATCATTAAATAGAAAATTTTGTAATTTCTGTGAAAACAGAACTTTCGTTAGATGCACGTGGTGCTTGAAATTTTTATGTTTTGACTGTTTTTACGAAAAGTACCATCCAGATTCATGTACTTCGTACATTGAAAATAACATATTATGTTATAAATGTAATTTTGGTTAAATTCAACTTTAAAAAAAAGAAATATTCGAAGGGCATACAAAAATATAATGTCACATGTTATGTACGATTGTACGAAAATATGATTGAAAAAATAAAAAAAAGATTTGTTCTACCAGGGTTCGAATCTGCAGAGCAAAAGAAGAAGCTCGAACTTGCAGGCAAACACCTTATCACTCACGGCCACGCTGATTAGTGGTGAATAGAATATAGTTCTATTTCTGAAAATAGTACCTGTAATAACTTTAATAATACATATCTTAAAGTAAAACCTAACCCAAAACCGGGTACCATTCCAACTTTTCCTTGTTAGAACCGAGTTTTCAATTTGTCTTAGCGAAAAAAACAGCTGGTTAATAACCTGCTTACCTGTTTTCAATTACCAAACATTTATTTCTCAATTAACCCTTTGCGAGTGAGACCATTTTGCAGATTATTCTGAAACATTTGTGGTATTCGTTTTCAATGCGATTTAAGTAAGCATGTAATGTATAAGATTTCATCTCATTTAATTTTTTCTTTTCTAGAGAAGGCAGAGAACAAATTTATTTAATTTTTTTTTACAGAAAATTTAATTCTTGCCAAGATTTATATGAAACATTTAAAAGATTTTTCATAAATTATGCCTATGGATCGGAAGGAACAACTATAAAACAAGAGGTAAAAAATTTTTCAAATCGTTCTAAAAAAATTATTTTCGGTTGTGAGGGTAAATTACAATAATTTTTGGTCATTACACATACCCCCCGAGATCCTACGCATTTTCGAGAAAAAAATTCCTTACCGAAAATCTAATTAGGTGACAGAGAAAAAAAAATTCAATTCAAATCGTTTTGGAAAAATTATTTTCGGTTGCGGGGGTCAATTACAATCATTTTTGGTCATTGCGTAATGACACATACCCTCGAAATCCTACCCACTTTCTAGAAAAAAATTCGAGAAGGTGTGAAATTTTTCGACGAAATTAAAATATTTCAAATCGTTCTGAAAAAAATATTGTTAGCTGTGGGGGTCAATTAGAATCATTTTTGGTGAACAGACATACCCCAGAAATCCTACCCACTTTCTAGAAAAAAATTCGAGAAGGTGTGAAAACGGTTGTTCGACGGAAAAAAAAATTCAATTCAAATCGTTTTGGAAAAATTATTTGCGGTTGCGGGGGTCAATTACAATCATTTTTAGTGGAATAGACATACTCCCGAAATCTTGCGCATTTTACCGACGGAACTTTAAACGTTAATAATTACTTTTTAACGAAGTCTCCATCAACAAATTAGAAAATTATTTTCTTCTATCTATTGTAATTAAGAGTAAAATTTAAGAAATAAACGGCTTAATCGTATAAGGCGACTAAGCGAAAATAAATTCAACTTGCACCGATTATTTTCCATTTGCCCAGCGTTCCTTCCCTCGAGATCCGGACGAGGTTAGGTTAGGCGAGGTGTTTAAACCTCCTCCCCTTAAAACACATTGCTTTAACAGTATAATAAAAAATACTTAACTGTCCAATTACATCTACTCTTACATCCAATGAAATCTACTTTAATATCCAAAGAAAATAACTAAAAAATCATTTCAAGTTCCACGTTACCCTTTTTTTAATACTTCTTTATTTATTTATTTATTTATTTATTTATTTACGGGTTTGTACACCCTTTGTTGATATAATACAGTTGCATAATATGTATAAAAGTCACATTAATTGCGTATAATATGAGATGCAGTGCGTACAACACTAATGACATGCTATTTGAAGGAATACGGAGAACTGTTAAAGAAGTCCATATGCTGGCTAAACTGGTTAGCTTGGATATATGGTTAATACAATTATTGTATGTATAATGTCGTTTAAATGTTAGAATATAGAATAATTCCATATTTCCATATAATCCATATAATTCCATATTTATACGTAGTTATTGATGATTTTATAAACAAACAACATATCATATCATAGTTCTACGTTGTACTTTTCTAAGAAAATAAATTTTTCACGTGAAATTTTCTGCATAAACTTCTTAAATAACTTTATTCTTGGTAAAAAAAAGAAACAACAATTAACAACAACAACACCAAGCTGTAGTAAGAATGTTGAATAAGCATCACATGAAAGACTACTTACCTTTTTAATACAGAAAAGTATTAATAAGAAAGAATTTAGAAGTAATATATGAAAGATGAATTGTGGTCTGGTTAGGTCTGGGTTAAGTTAATAAAAGTTAATAATAGACTTTTCAAATTTCAAATAAAGAAAGAAAGAAAGAAAGAAAATGAAGATAAGCCAAATGAAGAAGGGGATGACGAACCTATTTACCCTCTGAAAAAATAGATACAATAATAAAGAGAGACAAATTTTTTTAATCTGTGTAATCTCGAAATTCAGAGATAAAAAATAAGAAAGAATGTTTAACCAAATGTATTACCAAAAGTAGTTGACTTAATTGATATTGGCAACTTCGTCTTCATTGATTTCACTTATCTTATAACAGAATTAACTAATTCTGATATAGATTTATTAGATAATTTAGATTAACAGAACATTTTACAAAAGATTACTTTAGAAAAGTATTCAAATTACATGAAAAAGAAGATATCAAGGTAAAGAGGTTTGAAAATTTAGTATATAAAAAATATAATAAGATATTTAAGATAATCGACAAATGATACTTACCGATTGGGACATCCCAATCACTTTTTTTGTAAAAATGAAACGAATTTCGAATTTTTGGTCATAGAAAATGAAAATATAAAGGCACGAAGAGGACTGTTTTTATGCAAAATAAATTAAATTATTACTTATGTATATGTAAGTTTAATTATGATTTTTATCTTCTAAAGTGTGATAAAACTGTAAGATAAAAGATGAATTAAGTTCCAAGTCCCTAAAATTTTCCAAATCATAGATTTAAAAATGATTTAGATATTTACATGATTTTAGTGTGGGTTTATATTTATACAAGTATATAAATATCTAAATGGGCAAGTTAAAGAACGATATACATGTTGATAGTATAATAATATCCCTTTATTCCTCATAAAAATTCACAACTGAATTCCTTTTATTCCATTCTTAAAACATCCATCCCAAAATATATTATCAAAGCTAGTAATAAATTATTTGAACAAGGTGATAACAGATTTAAAATATTTAATAAAATTTAAATATCAGAGACTGATAGTATTAACAAAAGATAATATTAATACTATTTCGACTACTCTTATTTGATTTTAATATTAATTATAGATACTTTGATTATTGATTTATTAAAACATAAGTTAACTAAAAGTCCCAGTAGATTATAATTATATTTTAAAGAGCATGAATTTCATAAAAAATTTGACCAGTGATAGAAGTAACTTGAATAATCTGAATTTTCTAGCTTATACTATATCTTTGGATATGGAATCGCAGATTCATTTTATTAGTGGTGTGACTAATAATATTAAGTTCTATGTTATCCAACTATTATTTTTATTAATAAAAATAGAGATAGTACTGATGATTTACTCAGACTCGTTAAAGTAAGTGGGCCAAGTGGGAAGAATATTAAGATAGATAGATAGATATTGGTAAAAATATCCTTCTTGTCTTTATATAGGAAATCTTTAATATTAAAAATAAACTCTTTCTGTAAAATCATCATACTTATCATCATAATTTATAAAATTAAAGTCAACGCATCTAATAATGAAAGGAGAAACTGACTTTATATCTTGTGTATCGGATAACATAGAGTTAGATTCTTTTACCGATGAATTATGAACAAACTGAACTCAAGTATTTTATAGGACTTGTCAAGAACGTTTTTTTCTTTTTTCATGTATTTATTTCTACTTTTGAAGTATGGAAAATAAAACTTACAGAAGCTTTGTTTACTTAAATGTTAAAACTTACCTTTTGTAAAAATCGGCGATATCGACTGTATAAATCGCCTTACGTTCGTGCCCGTAAGTGAGGTAGAGTACGTGCTCGATTTAGGTTATGTAAGTAAATTTCACCTGCTACTCTCACGACGAAAGTTTCGTGTATTTCGTGAGCAGCATCCCATGCTTGTCGCCAAATTGAAGTGTCCTTGAATTCGGAAGACTGGTTACGTGTGAATCTTGGTTGATCGTCTACCTTCAACTTCATTAATAACAACTCGTGAATACAGGTGTTACGTCGGGATTCCGTCGACATTTGTAAAAGAGAATTTCCCTATACAGGGATGCTTGTCCCCTGCAACACGGCATCATATCCCCTATAACACGCTTTCGCTCTAACACGATAAGAAAATTGCGAAAACCTTTGTACAGCACTGGATAACATGATTTTTGCTTAACATATTTAAAACCTAAATTACCTTAAAGTAATGACGCGAAAGAATAATGAAAGAAATATAGTGGCTTTACATGAAAAAATATATTATTAGAAATTATAATTTATTAAATTAAGGTTGCGTTAAATTAAAATAATATTTTTTGTGTTTTTTTGTTTTCTGTTATACATACATACATTCTAGAGGCCAAAATAAGACGAAAATCAAGAATACCAATTTGTTGATGGTGGCTTCGTTAAAAAGTTATTAACGTTTAAAGTTCCGCCAATACTGAATTTTTTCTCGAAAGTGGGTAAGATTTCGGGAGTATGCTATTCACCGAAAATGATTATAATTTACCTCCGCAACCGAAAATAATTTTTCCAGAACGATTTGAAACTTTTCAATTTCGCCGAAAAATTTAGGCACCTACCTACCTACCTACCTACCTACCTACCTATCCCCTGTTGATTTTTCTTAAAAATTCGTTTTTGATTTTTAATAATTTCGCTTGACGTCCTACAGAAAAGTTGTTTAATACTTTTTTGTAGGTACCTATGGGCTCTACTTGAGAAAAAAGTTTCATTGAAATATATTCACTATTATAGGAGTTATGGCTATATAAGTTGAAAATTGGACCATTTTTATGGGGGTTTTCTAACATTACGGGGCCAAGGAACAACCTTTCTGTTTGGAGGGCAGCTCCCGGTTAGAAGACTCGGAAATGAAATGGTGTTAACTCACAAACAAGATTTATTAATTATACATAACATGAATAAACGTCGTAGTCGCGGAAAGGTAAAACATGTCGTTATATGAAGAAGAAACAACTGCAAACTCGTCGTCGCCAAACAGTCGCGCGTCGGTCCCGACGAGGCAACGACAGGGGCGTATGACTCGATTCGGGTCGCCCCCCGATGTGGAATCTTAACACTTCCCCTCGACGTGCACTAGGCATAAGTGCATAGTCGTATGATGTCCAAAGCGCGGGCTCCTTTGAAATAGAATCCCATGCTTCCCCGGAACATTCGTCGGCCGTGCTCCTATGGACAACAAAAATTTAATCCGAGCTTTTTCAAACAAGCCCAATGTTTTGATCCTGAGATCCCTTTAGTGAATACGTCAGCGGCCATGTCTTGAGATGGCAGATGCTGAAGTTTCATCCATCCTTCTGCCAGGACTTCTCGCACAAAATGATGTTTGACATCTATGTGCTTGCTCCTGTTGTGAAACACAGGATTTTCTGCCAATTTGATGGTCCCACAATTATCATCAAACATTTGCACAGATGCAAGCTCGTCGAACCCCAACTCGAACATGAAACGTCGAAGGTGGATGGCCTCCTTGGTTGCCTCAGCTAACGCCATGTACTCTGCCTCAGTTGTCGAAAGAGCCACCGTCCTCTGTTTCTTCGATTCCCAGGATATTGGTGATCCGCCTAATACAAAAGCAAATCCGGAGTAAGATCTCCTATCCTGTGAGTCGTTGGCCCAATCTGCATCGACGAAACCAGTCAAAGGTTCGAGCTTCCTATAATATCGAAGTCCCACGTCGGACGTACCCTTCAGGTACCGCAGCACGCGTTTTCCGGCGTTCCAATGACTCTCGTCGTGTCCAGAATTAAACTGGCTGAGATAACTCGCAGCATAAGCGATGTCGGGCCTTGAACAAACGGCCAGATACATCAACGAGCCCACTAGCTCTCGATATGGGTGTTTCGACGGTACAGGTGAAAGTTCCTCCTCGATCTTCTTCAATTTGGTGCTCAGGTCGATGGGAGTTTTTACAGGATTGCAGTCAACCATGCCGAATCTGGATAACAAGTCGTTGACGTATCCCTTCTGATTGATACTTATCCCATCCTGGTCCTTGCTGAATTCCATTCCTAGGAAATACTTGACCTTCCCTAGTTTCTTCATCTGAAAACACTTTGACAGATAAGTTTCAAGGTCGTTTACCTTCTTTTGGTTTCGTGTAACGACTAAAATATCGTCCACATAAACGACAACGATGAAAATGTCCTCTCCTTTTCCTGAGTAAAACACGCAGGAATCTGCTGATGACTGAGAAAGCCCATAATGCTTTAATTTTTCGCTCAGCTTTATGTGCCATCGACGTCCCGCTTGTTTCAAGCCATAGATGGACTTCTTAAGTAAGCACACCTTGTCTCCGCTCGCCAGATCGCTCAACATCTGCTTCGCTTTCCTCAGGATGTCTCTGTTTCCGCTGTTGGTTCGGATTATTTCTTCCAAGACGTCTTCTGTGAAGTCTGGAACCTCCATCAGGACATCTTCTTCCAATTCGCCATTCAGGTAGGCAGTCTCTACGTCGAACTGAAAAATGTCCAAATCATACTGAGCAGCGAGAGATGTTATTAGTCGAATGGAGCCCACGCGCGCGACTGGGGCAAAGGTTTCCGAGAAATCGATGCCGGGTCTTTGTGAAAAACCACGAGCAACGATTCGGGCCTTCCTCCTGGCCAGAGTGCCGTCCGGATGATACTTGTTCGTCAGGACGGTGCGGCTGCCAATCACTTTCCGATCCTTAGGTCGTTGTACGAGTTTCCAGGTGTCGTTCTTCAACATGGAGATGAGTTCCGAAGCCATAGCACGAATCCATTCGCTCATATCGGGTCCGTTTAGCGCTTTCTTCAATGGTACTTCCATCAGAAAAACTTCTTCGGTATCACATACCTCGGCTTTGGTAGCCGTATGGAACAATTTTCGAGGTCTTCCCCTCAAACCCGTCCTTATGATCCGCGGACGTCCACGTGCTCGTCTAGGTGTTTCCTCTTGCTCGTCAGTTACGTCGTCGCCTGAATCGCTAGCACTCACTTCCCCCGATTCAACGTCGACGATCTCGTCTGGTTCTTGCTGACGAATCTGTCCTCTTTCCTCGTTTGAATCGTCATTCGGGAATAATACTACCTCGAGAAGTCCAGTAGGTTCAGATTTTCCTACTTCTCCGGATGTTGTCGACTTCTCTTGTATATCGACTTTCCTCTCTACAATGGAGTTTTCGTCCATGAAAATAACATCGCGCGTGATGTCGATTCTTCTTTCTTCTGGAACCCACACACGATAAGCCTTTGAGGTCTCCGAATATCCGACGAATATTCCTCTTCTTGAACGGGGTCTGAGCTTCCCCTGATTCGGTGTCCTGTCACGAGAATACACGTCGCAACCAAAAATCCGTAGATGACGTACGTCTGGAACTCGCCCTGTCCACTTTTCAAATGGTGTTGTGCCTCCGAGGCTGGCAGACGGGCATCGGTTGCGTATATAATTTGCCGTGTTTGCGGCTTCCCCCCAAAAACCATCTGGTAACGACGATTGCAACAACAGACATCGCGTCATGTCCAAAATCGTCTTGTTCTTCCTTTCGGCTAGCCCATTCTGTTCGGGGGTGTAAGTGACGCTGAGTCGTCGCTTAATACCGGCTTCGTTCAAGAACTTGTCAAACGCGGTATTCACATATTCGCGCCCATTATCGGATTGCAAATACTTAATCCTTTTTCCGGTTACATTCTCGGCATACGTTTTAAAATCTTTAAAACTATCGAAAACTTGATCTTTCGACTTGATCATACGGATCTCACACCATCGAGAAAAGTCGTCAATAAAAGTCACAAAATACGCGGCACCGCCATTCGATCTCACGCGAAAAGGGCCGCATACGTCAGAATGAACGATCTCTAATAAACTAGAACTCCGTTCTGATGACTTTGTAAAAGGTAACCGAGACATTTTTCCGCGAATGCATATATCGCACTTTAAATTACCAGATCTTTTAATGTCTATTCCGTGTACTTTACCGTCTCTAGCACACTTTTCAAGATCTTTAAAGTTTAAATGTCCCATCTTCCGATGCCATACCTCAGCTGATGCCACGAACGATCGATAAATCGGGCTGGTGCGAGTGGCCGTACGACACTGAGGTGCCGATTCCCTTACAATGTAAAGACCGTTTACGCGAGGTGCCCGTAGAACAGTTTTTCGGTTGCCGTCTACCACCGTCGCCACGTGTTTTTCAAACACGACACTGTAACCTTTATCCGTAATTTTACTCACTGATAATAAATTGCTACGTAAGTCCGGGACATGTAGCGTATCACTTAAAGTAACTAAGTCTGTTTTTCCATTTACCACTGTGTTCATAGAAACAGTTCCGCGCGCTGCAACTTCCGTCGATGCACTATTCGCGAGATTTAGTTTTCCGGGAAACATTTTAACCCCATTCGCGAATTTCTCTCGATTTTTGCACATGTGTGCCGTGCACCCACTGTCCAGGCACCAAGTATCACTTCTATTTTCTTCCACACTGTACGCCTCTTGCGTCTTCAATGAGACAAAGAAGCCGGTTTTCGCCTGTTCGACGTTCTTCGGTAGCTGTTTACACTCGCTCACTTTGTGTCCGAATTTGTGACATCGAAAGCACTTAACTTTTCTCTTATGATCGCTTTTCGATTCACTGTTTCCTCTTGCGTTCGCGCCTGTATATCTATTTGTCCTTTTCGCAAAGAGTGCGTTCGTTTCGACACTGCGCTCGTCCTTTTTTCGAGCGTCGCTCTCTTCCACGATTTTTACTCGAAGGTCCTCTGGTGGCGGTAAGTTGTCTCTCGATTCAATTGCGCATCGGAAATTTTCGAAGCTCATTGGTAAACTATAGAGCAACATTATCGACAGTTGGTCTTGATCCAGGATTACCCCCATATCGGTCAATTTATCCAACGTGTCGAAAAAATCCCTGAGGTGATCTCGAATGTCACCATTTTCCTCCATGCGATGCAGCATAAGGCGTTTCAGCAGCGTGGCTTTCCGAGCCGGACCTTTTGATTGATACGTCTTTTGTAAACGTAGCCAAACATCTCGGGAAGTGACGCATTCCTTCACCTGCTTTAATTCTCTCGGGCTGATTCCAAGGATGATGTCGGACTTTGCCTTGCGATCTTCCTTCTCCCATTTCTTTACCGCTTCGATTGATGCCGCGTTCCCCTCTACAAGTTCCGGCTTTTTCGTTTCGCCGTTGACATAATCCCACATTTCGTTCTTTATTAATAACGATTCCATATGGATCTTCCAAGTATCGTAGTTATCCTTCGTCAAAGACTCGATTTTAACCGACGTCGTCGTCATCTTGGAAGAAAAAAAAAATCGCACGAACTCAGGAGACGCACAATCACGACACTCGCGTTATTTGCCGATGTTACACTTCTTTCGATTTCCTATCTGGGCCCATAACCTGTTTGGAGGGCAGCTCCCGGTTAGAAGACTCGGAAATGAAATGGTGTTAACTCACAAACAAGATTTATTAATTATACATAACATGAATAAACGTCGTAGTCGCGGAAAGGTAAAACATGTCGTTATATGAAGAAGAAACAACTGCAAACTCGTCGTCGCCAAACAGTCGCGCGTCGGTCCCGACGAGGCAACGACAGGGGCGTATGACTCGATTCGGGTCGCCCCCCGATGTGGAATCTTAACACTTTCCAATATTTTTATAATTGTTACATATTCTACACTAAAATACGCGGCGTTTGGCTTTTTTAACATTAAAATCGTCCAATCCGTTCAGAAGTTATGGTGTTTTAAAGATTCAAACATAAAATTTACGGGAAGCATTTTTCGTCTGAAATTATATTTTCGGTAAGGAATTTTTTTCTCGAAAATGGTTACGATTTCGAGGGTATGTCTATCGACCAAAAATTATTATAATTGGTCCCTGCAATCAGAAATAATTTTTTTAGAACGATTAAAAATTTTTTAATTTTGTTGAAAAATTTCACACCTTCTCGAATTTTTTTCTCCAAACTGGGTAGGATTTCCGGGGTATATCTATTCATAAAAAATGATTATAATCGACCCTTGCAATCGGAAATAATTTTTTTAGAACGATTTCAAAAATTTTTTTTTTCGCCGAGAAATTTCACCACCTACCCGAATTTTTTTCTCGAAGGAGGGTAGGATTGTCGGGGATATGTGTATTCATAAAAAATGATTGTAATTGACCCCCGCAACCGAAAATAATTTTTCCAAAACGATTTGAAATTTTTTAATTTAATTTAATTTAATTTAACTTTTTAACGAAGCCTCCATCAACAAATTGATATTCTTGATTTTCGTCTTATTTTGGCCTCTAGAATCTCCCATTAAAATTTTTCCCAGGGGTGGTCGAACACCCTGTATACATAGAAAAATTAAATTGCTTATGTAGAATGTGAGAAAGCGATCTATATGTGTTTGATATAAAATAGGTCGTTGAGATGCGCGTCATTCACATCGTTGACGGTTTTGTTTCTTTCGTCTTGGGGACGCCTTCTCGCGACGTTTCTCGTATGTTACGTTTTGATTTGCATTACGAGCTGCAACAGCCTGCTTGCGCTCATTCATATTTATTTAATTATTTCCTGTTATGTTAAATATATTACTTATTTAAACAAATACTGTGTGGTAAATTCTGTCATTGAATTAAAAAAAAATATTCGTTTTTAATAAGTTTTCGGACCATAAACTCCCCTCCCTTTTCGAGTGAACTGGCTCTGGGTTAGGTCTCATATAACACGGTTTCAGACAACACGGCATTTTATAGGAACCGATCTACCGTGTTATAGGAGGGTTTCAAACTGTATTTCGTTTATTTAATGAAGTTTAATCCTCCTCCGGGGGCGGCGGAGCGGAGACAGTGTGTCGCGTGAATGGGAATTCGGAACAAAAATCATAGCTTCTAAAGAATTCCAGTCAATTTTCGACCTAAGACCTCTTACACTTTTTTTTTAAAGAGAATACAAAGATACAACAAACAAATCGATAGACAAAAATTATATATTTTTGTTAAAAAAAAATTGAAACGACCTTGATTTTTTGTTGAATAAAAACTGTTTTGCTAATTTCTTGTCAAGTGTTGTCATTTCTGTGTAACTTTTGTTCGAAAAGTTTTTTGATTGGTTTAGAGGAAGTGTCTGAAATCAGAGGTGCCAGAAGTGCACCGAAGGCATAGTGTGCTCTCTCACGCGTACGTGAGCTCGTAATGTTTCGGAAAGTCGACAAAGGCAAACTGACGCTGCCCGAAGTAATTTCGGACCGCCTCGTGAGAGTCGAGAGAGAAAGGCTCACATTTGCCTTCTCGCTCTTAACAACTGAAATCCGACCTCCCGTCAACGGCATACGATTTGGAATCTCGAGTCGAGATTCTCGACTGACTGCCCAGGCATTTTTACTTTCCGACGCACATGACGATGTAGGCGCACATAAGCAAAGTACGTAAGTAGTTTGAAAAAGAAATTTTGTAAAATTTATTTTACGAAAATAAATGGGTTTTAAAACCCCCTGATCATATTTTAATTATTGAAAAAAAAAGAAATTTTTTTCTTATTATTATTCTTATATGTGAGCGTAACATATGTATATTATTAATACGATTTTTCAAAATCAATAGTTTAAGATTGAAAATTAATAAATTAAAATGAGAATCCACTCTTTGCCAGTATCGTGCACGCTGTGGGATTTTTCAATAAGGAGAGTTTTTATTTTTATAACATAAACAAAACTTAGTAGTAGAATTAATAGTTGCAGAAATTAATTAATAATGATTTTCCTCGATATGTTTTTAGATAACCGTATAATAAAACCGTATAAACCGTATAGTATTATATGTTTGATTTGGCTTAACTTTGCATAAAAAAATAATTGTATCGATCCATCAGAATTAATAACGTGCACCATCAAACCGTTTAAACCACAAAAGAAAAGTGATCCCGTTTACCAGTTTAATACAAAGTATGGGTTGGATTAAAAATTTTAAAAGGACATAGTCGAATACAAAACATAGCGTTTCATTTTCATCAGAACAGTAACATGAGTTAGCAGGTAATGTCATAAAACTGTTTTACCCGGTTATACCCCTTTTTACCTCAAGTATAAGGTAAAAAGTACGAGGTACGACTATCCAAAAAAAGGTTCACATTTTATCAATGTAAATGAAGCGGTCATTCCATTCCATCATCATCATTAAATAGAAAATTTTGTAATTTCTGTGAAAACAGAACTTTCGTTAGATGCACGTGGTGCTTGAAATTTTTATGTTTTGACTGTTTTTACGAAAAGTACCATCCAGATTCATGTACTTCGTACATTGAAAATAACATATTATGTTATAAATGTAATTTTGGTTAAATTCAACTTTAAAAAAAAGAAATATTCGAAGGGCATACAAAAATATAATGTCACATGTTATGTACGATTGTACGAAAATATGATTGAAAAAATAAAAAAAAGATTTGTTCTACCAGGGTTCGAATCTGCAGAGCAAAAGAAGAAGCTCGAACTTGCAGGCAAACACCTTATCACTCACGGCCACGCTGATTAGTGGTGAATAGAATATAGTTCTATTTCTGAAAATAGTACCTGTAATAACTTTAATAATACATATCTTAAAGTAAAACCTAACCCAAAACCGGGTACCATTCCAACTTTTCCTTGTTAGAACCGAGTTTTCAATTTGTCTTAGCGAAAAAAACAGCTGGTTAATAACCTGCTTACCTGTTTTCAATTACCAAACATTTATTTCTCAATTAACCCTTTGCGAGTGAGACCATTTTGCAGATTATTCTGAAACATTTGTGGTATTCGTTTTCAATGCGATTTAAGTAAGCATGTAATGTATAAGATTTCATCTCATTTAATTTTTTCTTTTCTAGAGAAGGCAGAGAACAAATTTATTTAATTTTTTTTTACAGAAAATTTAATTCTTGCCAAGATTTATATGAAACATTTAAAAGATTTTTCATAAATTATGCCTATGGATCGGAAGGAACAACTATAAAACAAGAGGTAAAAAATTTTTCAAATCGTTCTAAAAAAATTATTTTAGGTTGTGAGGGTAAATTACAATAATTTTTGGTCATTACACATACCCCCGAGATCCTACGCATTTTCGAGAAAAAAATTCCTTACCAAAAATCTAATTAGGTGACAGAGAAAAAAAAATTCAATTCAAATCGTTTTGGAAAAATTATTTTCGGTTGCGGGGGTCAATTACAATCATTTTTGGTCATTGCGTAATGACACATACCCTCGAAATCCTACCCACTTTCTAGAAAAAAATTCGAGAAGGTGTGAAATTTTTCGACGAAATTAAAATATTTCAAATCGTTCTGAAAAAAATATTGTTAGCTGTGGGGGTCAATTAGAATCATTTTTGGTGAACAGACATACCCCAGAAATCCTACCCACTTTCTAGAAAAAAATTCGAAAAGGTGTGAAAACGGTTGTTCGACGGAAAAAAAAATTCAATTCAAATCGTTTTGGAAAAATTATTTGCGGTTGCGGGGGTCAATTACAATCATTTTTAGTGGAATAGACATACCCCCGAAATCTTGCGCATTTTACCGACGGAACTTTAAACGTTAATAATTACTTTTTAACGAAGTCTCCATCAACAAATTAGAAAATTATTTTCTTCTATCTATTGTAATTAATAGTAAAATTTAAGAAATAAACGGCTTAATCGTATAAGGCGACTAAGCGAAAATAAATTCAACTTGCACCGATTATTTTCCATTTGCCCAGCGTTCCTTCCCTCGAGATCCGGACGAGGTTAGGTTAGGCGAGGTGTTTAAACCTCCTCCCCTTAAAACACATTGCTTTAACAGTATAATAAAAAATACTTAACTGTCCAATTACATCTACTCTTACATCCAATGAAATCTACTTTAATATCCAAAGAAAATAACTAAAAAATCATTTCAAGTTCCACGTTACCCTTTTTTTAATACTTCTTTATTTATTTATTTATTTATTTATTTACGGGTTTGTACACCCTTTGTTGATATAATACAGTTGCATAATATGTATAAAAGTCACATTAATTGCGTATAATATGAGATGCAGTGCGTACAACACTAATGACATGCTATTTGAAGGAATACGGAGAACTGTTAAAGAAGTCCATATGCTGGCTAAACTGGTTAGCTTGGATATATGGTTAATACAATTATTGTATGTATAATGTCGTTTAAATGTTAGAATATAGAATAATTCCATATTTCCATATAATCCATATAATTCCATATTTATACGTAGTTATTGATGATTTTATAAACAAACAACATATCATATCATAGTTCTACGTTGTACTTTTCTAAGAAAATAAATTTTTCACGTGAAATTTTCTGCATAAACTTCTTAAATAACTTTATTCTTGGTAAAAAAAAGAAACAACAATTAACAACAACAACACCAAGCTGTAGTAAGAATGTTGAATAAGCATCACATGAAAGACTACTTACCTTTTTAATACAGAAAAGTATTAATAAGAAAGAATTTAGAAGTAATATATGAAAGATGAATTGTGGTCTGGTTAGGTCTGGGTTAAGTTAATAAAAGTTAATAATAGACTTTTCAAATTTCAAATAAAGAAAGAAAGAAAGAAAGAAAATGAAGATAAGCCAAATGAAGAAGGGGATGACGAACCTATTTACCCTCTGAAAAAATAGATACAATAATAAAGAGAGACAAATTTTTTTAATCTGTGTAATCTCGAAATTCAGAGATAAAAAATAAGAAAGAATGTTTAACCAAATGTATTACCAAAAGTAGTTGACTTAATTGATATTGGCAACTTCGTCTTCATTGATTTCACTTATCTTATAACAGAATTAACTAATTCTGATATAGATTTATTAGATAATTTAGATTAACAGAACATTTTACAAAAGATTACTTTAGAAAAGTATTCAAATTACATGAAAAAGAAGATATCAAGGTAAAGAGGTTTGAAAATTTAGTATATAAAAAATATAATAAGATATTTAAGATAATCGACAAATGATACTTACCGATTGGGACATCCCAATCACTTTTTTTGTAAAAATGAAACGAATTTCGAATTTTTGGTCATAGAAAATGAAAATATAAAGGCACGAAGAGGACTGTTTTTATGCAAAATAAATTAAATTATTATTTATGTATATGTAAGTTTAATTATGATTTTTATCTTCTAAAGTGTGATAAAACTGTAAGATAAAAGATGAATTAAGTTCCAAGTCCCTAAAATTTTCCAAATCATAGATTTAAAAATGATTTAGATATTTACATGATTTTAGTGTGGGTTTATATTTATACAAGTATATAAATATCTAAATGGGCAAGTTAAAGAACGATATACATGTTGATAGTATAATAATATCCCTTTATTCCTCATAAAAATTCACAACTGAATTCCTTTTATTCCATTCTTAAAACATCCATCCCAAAATATATTATCAAAGCTAGTAATAAATTATTTGAACAAGGTGATAACAGATTTAAAATATTTAATAAAATTTAAATATCAGAGACTGATAGTATTAACAAAAGATAATATTAATACTATTTCGACTACTCTTATTTGATTTTAATATTAATTATAGATACTTTGATTATTGATTTATTAAAACATAAGTTAACTAAAAGTCCCAGTAGATTATAATTATATTTTAAAGAGCATGAATTTCATAAAAAATTTGACCAGTGATAGAAGTAACTTGAATAATCTGAATTTTCTAGCTTATACTATATCTTTGGATATGGAATCGCAGATTCATTTTATTAGTGGTGTGACTAATAATATTAAGTTCTATGTTATCCAACTATTATTTTTATTAATAAAAATAGAGATAGTACTGATGATTTACTCAGACTCGTTAAAGTAAGTGGGCCAAGTGGGAAGAATATTAAGATAGATAGATAGATATTGGTAAAAATATCCTTCTTGTCTTTATATAGGAAATCTTTAATATTAAAAATAAACTCTTTCTGTAAAATCATCATACTTATCATCATAATTTATAAAATTAAAGTCAACGCATCTAATAATGAAAGGAGAAACTGACTTTATATCTTGTGTATCGGATAACATAGAGTTAGATTCTTTTACCGATGAATTATGAACAAACTGAACTCAAGTATTTTATAGGACTTGTCAAGAACGTTTTTTTCTTTTTTCATGTATTTATTTTTACTTTTGAAGTATGGAAAATAAAACTTACAGAGGCTTTGTTTACTTAAATGTTAAAACTTACCTTTTGTAAAAATCGGCGATATCGACTGTATAAATCGCCTTACGTTCGTGCCCGTAAGTGAGGTAGAGTACGTGCTCGATTTAGGTTATGTAAGTAAATTTCACCTGCTACTCTCACGACGAAAGTTTCGTGTATTTCGTGAGCAGCATCCCATGCTTGTCGCCAAATTGAAGTGTCCTTGAATTCGGAAGACTGGTTACGTGTGAATCTTGGTTGATCGTCTACCTTCAACTTCATTAATAACAACTCGTGAATACAGGTGTTACGTCGGGATTCCGTCGACATTTGTAAAAGAGAATTTCCCTATACAGGGATGCTTGTCCCCTGCAACACGGCATCATATCCCCTATAACACGCTTTCGCTCTAACACGATAAGAAAATTGCGAAAACCTTTGTACAGCACTGGATAACATGATTTTTGCTTAACATATTTAAAACCTAAATTACCTTAAAGTAATGACGCGAAAGAATAATGAAAGAAATATAGTGGCTTTACATGAAAAAATATATTATTAGAAATTATAATTTATTAAATTAAGGTTGCGTTAAATTAAAATAATATTTTTTGTGTTTTTTTGTTTTCTGTTATACATACATACATTCTAGAGGCCAAAATAAGACGAAAATCAAGAATACCAATTTGTTGATGGTGGCTTCGTTAAAAAGTTATTAACGTTTAAAGTTCCGCCAATACTGAATTTTTTCTCGAAAGTGGGTAAGATTTCGGGAGTATGTCTATTCACCGAAAATGATTATAATTTACCTCCGCAACCGAAAATAATTTTTCCAGAACGATTTGAAACTTTTCAATTTCGCCGAAAAATTTAGGCACCTACCTACCTACCTACCTACCTACCTACCTATCCCCTGTTGATTTTTCTTAAAAATTCGTTTTTGATTTTTAATAATTTCGCTTGACGTCCTACAGAAAAGTTGTTTAATACTTTTTTGTAGGTACCTATGGGCTCTACTTGAGAAAAAAGTTTCATTGAAATATATTCACTATTATAGGAGTTATGGCTATATAAGTTGAAAATTGGACCATTTTTATGGGGGTTTTCTAACATTACGGGGCCAAGGAACAACCTTTCCAATATTTTTATAATTGTTACATATTCTACACTAAAATACGCGGCGTTTGGCTTTTTTAACATTAAAATCGTCCAATCCGTTCAGAAGTTATGGTGTTTTAAAGATTCAAACATAAAATTTACGGGAAGCATTTTTCGTCTGAAATTGTATTTTCGGTAAGGAATTTTTTTCTCGAAAATGGTTACGATTTCGAGGGTATGTCTATCGACCAAAAATTATTATAATTGGTCCCTGCAATCAGAAATAATTTTTTTAGAACGATTAAAAATTTTTTAATTTTGTTGAAAAATTTCACACCCTCTCGAATTTTTTTCTCCAAACTGGGTAGGATTTCCGGGGTATATCTATTCATAAAAAATGATTATAATCGACCCTTGCAATCGGAAATAATTTTTTTAGAACGATTTCAAAAATTTTTTTTTTCGCCGAGAAATTTCACCACCTACCCGAATTTTTTTCTCGAAGGAGGGTAGGATTGTCGGGGATATGTGTATTCATAAAAAATGATTGTAATTGACCCCCGCAACCGAAAATAATTTTTCCAAAACGATTTGAAATTTTTTAATTTAATTTAATTTAATTTAACTTTTTAACGAAGCCTCCATCAACAAATTGATATTCTTGATTTTCGTCTTATTTTGGCCTCTAGAATCTCCCATTAAAATTTTTCCCAGGGGTGGTCGAACACCCTGTATACATAGAAAAATTAAATTGCTTATATAGAATGTGAGAAAGCGATCTATATGTGTTTGATATAAAATAGGTCGTTGAGATGCGCGTCATTCACATCGTTGACGGTTTTGTTTCTTTCGTCTTGGGGACGCCTTCTCGCGACGTTTCTCGTATGTTACGTTTTGATTTGCATTACGAGCTGCAACAGCCTGCTTGCGCTCATTCATATTTATTTAATTATTTCCTGTTATGTTAAATATATTACTTATTTAAACAAATACTGTGTGGTAAAATCTGTCATTGAATTAAAAAAAAATATTCGTTTTTAATAAGTTTTCGGACCATAAACTCCCCTCCCTTTTCGAGTGAACTGGCTCTGGGTTAGGTCTCATATAACACGGTTTCAGACAACACGGCATTTTATAGGAACCGATCTACCGTGTTATAGGAGGGTTTCAAACTGTATTTCGTTTATTTAATGAAGTTTAATCCTCCTCCGGGGGCGGCGGAGCGGAGACAGTGTGTCGCGTGAATGGGAATTCGGAACAAAAATCATAGCTTCTAAAGAATTCCAGTCAATTTTCGACCTAAGACCTCTTACACTTTTTTTTTAAAGAGAATACAAAGATACAACAAACAAATCGATAGACAAAAATTATATATTTTTGTTAAAAAAAAATTGAAACGACCTTGATTTTTTGTTGAATAAAAACTGTTTTGCTAATTTCTTGTCAAGTGTTGTCATTTCTGTGTAACTTTTGTTTGAAAAGTTTTTTGATTGGTTTAGAGGAAGTGTCTGAAATCAGAGGTGCCAGAAGTGCACCGAAGGCATAGTGTGCTCTCTCACGCGTACGTGAGCTCGTAATGTTTCGGAAAGTCGACAAAGGCAAACTGACGCTGCCCGAAGTAATTTCGGACCGCCTCGTGAGAGTCGAGAGAGAAAGGCTCACATTTGCCTTCTCGCTCTTAACAACTGAAATCCGACCTCCCGTCAACGGCATACGATTTGGAATCTCGAGTCGAGATTCTCGACTGACTGCCCAGGCATTTTTACTTTCCGACGCACATGACGATGTAGGCGCACATAAGCAAAGTACGTAAGTAGTTTGAAAAAGAAATTTTGTAAAATTTATTTTACGAAAATAAATGGGTTTTAAAACCCCCTGATCATATTTTAATTATTGAAAAAAAAAGAAATTTTTTTCTTATTATTATTCTTATATGTGAGCGTAACATATGTATATTATTAATACGATTTTTCAAAATCAATAGTTTAAGATTGAAAATTAATAAATTAAAATGAGAATCCACTCTTTGCCAGTATCGTGCACGCTGTGGGATTTTTCAATAAGGAGAGTTTTTATTTTTATAACATAAACAAAACTTAGTAGTAGAATTAATAGTTGCAGAAATTAATTAATAATGATTTTCCTCGATATGTTTTTAGATAACCGTATAATAAAACCGTATAAACCGTATAGTATTATATGTTTGATTTGGCTTAACTTTGCATAAAAAAATAATTGTATCGATCCATCAGAATTAATAACGTGCACCATCAAACCGTTTAAACCACAAAAGAAAAGTGATCCCGTTTACCAGTTTAATACAAAGTATGGGTTGGATTAAAAATTTTAAAAGGACATAGTCGAATACAAAACATAGCGTTTCATTTTCATCAGAACAGTAACATGAGTTAGCAGGTAATGTCATAAAACTGTTTTACCCGGTTATACCCCTTTTTACCTCAAGTATAAGGTAAAAAGTACGAGGTACGACTATCCAAAAAAAGGTTCACATTTTATCAATGTAAATGAAGCGGTCATTCCATTCCATCATCATCATTAAATAGAAAATTTTGTAATTTCTGTGAAAACAGAACTTTCGTTAGATGCACGTGGTGCTTGAAATTTTTATGTTTTGACTGTTTTTACGAAAAGTACCATCCAGATTCATGTACTTCGTACATTGAAAATAACATATTATGTTATAAATGTAATTTTGGTTAAATTCAACTTTAAAAAAAAGAAATATTCGAAGGGCATACAAAAATATAATGTCACATGTTATGTACGATTGTACGAAAATATGATTGAAAAAATAAAAAAAAGATTTGTTCTACCAGGGTTCGAATCTGCAGAGCAAAAGAAGAAGCTCGAACTTGCAGGCAAACACCTTATCACTCACGGCCACGCTGATTAGTGGTGAATAGAATATAGTTCTATTTCTGAAAATAGTACCTGTAATAACTTTAATAATACATATCTTAAAGTAAAACCTAACCCAAAACCGGGTACCATTCCAACTTTTCCTTGTTAGAACCGAGTTTTCAATTTGTCTTAGCGAAAAAAACAGCTGGTTAATAACCTGCTTACCTGTTTTCAATTACCAAACATTTATTTCTCAATTAACCCTTTGCGAGTGAGACCATTTTGCAGATTATTCTGAAACATTTGTGGTATTCGTTTTCAATGCGATTTAAGTAAGCATGTAATGTATAAGATTTCATCTCATTTAATTTTTTCTTTTCTAGAGAAGGCAGAGAACAAATTTATTTAATTTTTTTTTACAGAAAATTTAATTCTTGCCAAGATTTATATGAAACATTTAAAAGATTTTTCATAAATTATGCCTATGGATCGGAAGGAACAACTATAAAACAAGAGGTAAAAAATTTTTCAAATCGTTCTAAAAAAATTATTTTCGGTTGTGAGGGTAAATTACAATAATTTTTGGTCATTACACATACCCCCCGAGATCCTACGCATTTTCGAGAAAAAAATTCCTTACCGAAAATCTAATTAGGTGACAGAGAAAAAAAAATTCAATTCAAATCGTTTTGGAAAAATTATTTTCGGTTGCGGGGGTCAATTACAATCATTTTTGGTCATTGCGTAATGACACATACCCTCGAAATCCTACCCACTTTCTAGAAAAAAATTCGAGAAGGTGTGAAATTTTTCGACGAAATTAAAATATTTCAAATCGTTCTGAAAAAAATATTGTTAGCTGTGGGGGTCAATTAGAATCATTTTTGGTGAACAGACATACCCCAGAAATCCTACCCACTTTCTAGAAAAAAATTCGAGAAGGTGTGAAAACGGTTGTTCGACGGAAAAAAAAATTCAATTCAAATCGTTTTGGAAAAATTATTTGCGGTTGCGGGGGTCAATTACAATCATTTTTAGTGGAATAGACATACTCCCGAAATCTTGCGCATTTTACCGACGGAACTTTAAACGTTAATAATTACTTTTTAACGAAGTCTCCATCAACAAATTAGAAAATTATTTTCTTCTATCTATTGTAATTAAGAGTAAAATTTAAGAAATAAACGGCTTAATCGTATAAGGCGACTAAGCGAAAATAAATTCAACTTGCACCGATTATTTTCCATTTGCCCAGCGTTCCTTCCCTCGAGATCCGGACGAGGTTAGGTTAGGCGAGGTGTTTAAACCTCCTCCCCTTAAAACACATTGCTTTAACAGTATAATAAAAAATACTTAACTGTCCAATTACATCTACTCTTACATCCAATGAAATCTACTTTAATATCCAAAGAAAATAACTAAAAAATCATTTCAAGTTCCACGTTACCCTTTTTTTAATACTTCTTTATTTATTTATTTATTTATTTATTTATTTACGGGTTTGTACACCCTTTGTTGATATAATACAGTTGCATAATATGTATAAAAGTCACATTAATTGCGTATAATATGAGATGCAGTGCGTACAACACTAATGACATGCTATTTGAAGGAATACGGAGAACTGTTAAAGAAGTCCATATGCTGGCTAAACTGGTTAGCTTGGATATATGGTTAATACAATTATTGTATGTATAATGTCGTTTAAATGTTAGAATATAGAATAATTCCATATTTCCATATAATCCATATAATTCCATATTTATACGTAGTTATTGATGATTTTATAAACAAACAACATATCATATCATAGTTCTACGTTGTACTTTTCTAAGAAAATAAATTTTTCACGTGAAATTTTCTGCATAAACTTCTTAAATAACTTTATTCTTGGTAAAAAAAAGAAACAACAATTAACAACAACAACACCAAGCTGTAGTAAGAATGTTGAATAAGCATCACATGAAAGACTACTTACCTTTTTAATACAGAAAAGTATTAATAAGAAAGAATTTAGAAGTAATATATGAAAGATGAATTGTGGTCTGGTTAGGTCTGGGTTAAGTTAATAAAAGTTAATAATAGACTTTTCAAATTTCAAATAAAGAAAGAAAGAAAGAAAGAAAATGAAGATAAGCCAAATGAAGAAGGGGATGACGAACCTATTTACCCTCTGAAAAAATAGATACAATAATAAAGAGAGACAAATTTTTTTAATCTGTGTAATCTCGAAATTCAGAGATAAAAAATAAGAAAGAATGTTTAACCAAATGTATTACCAAAAGTAGTTGACTTAATTGATATTGGCAACTTCGTCTTCATTGATTTCACTTATCTTATAACAGAATTAACTAATTCTGATATAGATTTATTAGATAATTTAGATTAACAGAACATTTTACAAAAGATTACTTTAGAAAAGTATTCAAATTACATGAAAAAGAAGATATCAAGGTAAAGAGGTTTGAAAATTTAGTATATAAAAAATATAATAAGATATTTAAGATAATCGACAAATGATACTTACCGATTGGGACATCCCAATCACTTTTTTTGTAAAAATGAAACGAATTTCGAATTTTTGGTCATAGAAAATGAAAATATAAAGGCACGAAGAGGACTGTTTTTATGCAAAATAAATTAAATTATTACTTATGTATATGTAAGTTTAATTATGATTTTTATCTTCTAAAGTGTGATAAAACTGTAAGATAAAAGATGAATTAAGTTCCAAGTCCCTAAAATTTTCCAAATCATAGATTTAAAAATGATTTAGATATTTACATGATTTTAGTGTGGGTTTATATTTATACAAGTATATAAATATCTAAATGGGCAAGTTAAAGAACGATATACATGTTGATAGTATAATAATATCCCTTTATTCCTCATAAAAATTCACAACTGAATTCCTTTTATTCCATTCTTAAAACATCCATCCCAAAATATATTATCAAAGCTAGTAATAAATTATTTGAACAAGGTGATAACAGATTTAAAATATTTAATAAAATTTAAATATCAGAGACTGATAGTATTAACAAAAGATAATATTAATACTATTTCGACTACTCTTATTTGATTTTAATATTAATTATAGATACTTTGATTATTGATTTATTAAAACATAAGTTAACTAAAAGTCCCAGTAGATTATAATTATATTTTAAAGAGCATGAATTTCATAAAAAATTTGACCAGTGATAGAAGTAACTTGAATAATCTGAATTTTCTAGCTTATACTATATCTTTGGATATGGAATCGCAGATTCATTTTATTAGTGGTGTGACTAATAATATTAAGTTCTATGTTATCCAACTATTATTTTTATTAATAAAAATAGAGATAGTACTGATGATTTACTCAGACTCGTTAAAGTAAGTGGGCCAAGTGGGAAGAATATTAAGATAGATAGATAGATATTGGTAAAAATATCCTTCTTGTCTTTATATAGGAAATCTTTAATATTAAAAATAAACTCTTTCTGTAAAATCATCATACTTATCATCATAATTTATAAAATTAAAGTCAACGCATCTAATAATGAAAGGAGAAACTGACTTTATATCTTGTGTATCGGATAACATAGAGTTAGATTCTTTTACCGATGAATTATGAACAAACTGAACTCAAGTATTTTATAGGACTTGTCAAGAACGTTTTTTTCTTTTTTCATGTATTTATTTCTACTTTTGAAGTATGGAAAATAAAACTTACAGAAGCTTTGTTTACTTAAATGTTAAAACTTACCTTTTGTAAAAATCGGCGATATCGACTGTATAAATCGCCTTACGTTCGTGCCCGTAAGTGAGGTAGAGTACGTGCTCGATTTAGGTTATGTAAGTAAATTTCACCTGCTACTCTCACGACGAAAGTTTCGTGTATTTCGTGAGCAGCATCCCATGCTTGTCGCCAAATTGAAGTGTCCTTGAATTCGGAAGACTGGTTACGTGTGAATCTTGGTTGATCGTCTACCTTCAACTTCATTAATAACAACTCGTGAATACAGGTGTTACGTCGGGATTCCGTCGACATTTGTAAAAGAGAATTTCCCTATACAGGGATGCTTGTCCCCTGCAACACGGCATCATATCCCCTATAACACGCTTTCGCTCTAACACGATAAGAAAATTGCGAAAACCTTTGTACAGCACTGGATAACATGATTTTTGCTTAACATATTTAAAACCTAAATTACCTTAAAGTAATGACGCGAAAGAATAATGAAAGAAATATAGTGGCTTTACATGAAAAAATATATTATTAGAAATTATAATTTATTAAATTAAGGTTGCGTTAAATTAAAATAATATTTTTTGTGTTTTTTTGTTTTCTGTTATACATACATACATTCTAGAGGCCAAAATAAGACGAAAATCAAGAATACCAATTTGTTGATGGTGGCTTCGTTAAAAAGTTATTAACGTTTAAAGTTCCGCCAATACTGAATTTTTTCTCGAAAGTGGGTAAGATTTCGGGAGTATGCTATTCACCGAAAATGATTATAATTTACCTCCGCAACCGAAAATAATTTTTCCAGAACGATTTGAAACTTTTCAATTTCGCCGAAAAATTTAGGCACCTACCTACCTACCTACCTACCTACCTACCTATCCCCTGTTGATTTTTCTTAAAAATTCGTTTTTGATTTTTAATAATTTCGCTTGACGTCCTACAGAAAAGTTGTTTAATACTTTTTTGTAGGTACCTATGGGCTCTACTTGAGAAAAAAGTTTCATTGAAATATATTCACTATTATAGGAGTTATGGCTATATAAGTTGAAAATTGGACCATTTTTATGGGGGTTTTCTAACATTACGGGGCCAAGGAACAACCTTTCTGTTTGGAGGGCAGCTCCCGGTTAGAAGACTCGGAAATGAAATGGTGTTAACTCACAAACAAGATTTATTAATTATACATAACATGAATAAACGTCGTAGTCGCGGAAAGGTAAAACATGTCGTTATATGAAGAAGAAACAACTGCAAACTCGTCGTCGCCAAACAGTCGCGCGTCGGTCCCGACGAGGCAACGACAGGGGCGTATGACTCGATTCGGGTCGCCCCCCGATGTGGAATCTTAACACTTCCCCTCGACGTGCACTAGGCATAAGTGCATAGTCGTATGATGTCCAAAGCGCGGGCTCCTTTGAAATAGAATCCCATGCTTCCCCGGAACATTCGTCGGCCGTGCTCCTATGGACAACAAAAATTTAATCCGAGCTTTTTCAAACAAGCCCAATGTTTTGATCCTGAGATCCCTTTAGTGAATACGTCAGCGGCCATGTCTTGAGATGGCAGATGCTGAAGTTTCATCCATCCTTCTGCCAGGACTTCTCGCACAAAATGATGTTTGACATCTATGTGCTTGCTCCTGTTGTGAAACACAGGATTTTCTGCCAATTTGATGGTCCCACAATTATCATCAAACATTTGCACAGATGCAAGCTCGTCGAACCCCAACTCGAACATGAAACGTCGAAGGTGGATGGCCTCCTTGGTTGCCTCAGCTAACGCCATGTACTCTGCCTCAGTTGTCGAAAGAGCCACCGTCCTCTGTTTCTTCGATTCCCAGGATATTGGTGATCCGCCTAATACAAAAGCAAATCCGGAGTAAGATCTCCTATCCTGTGAGTCGTTGGCCCAATCTGCATCGACGAAACCAGTCAAAGGTTCGAGCTTCCTATAATATCGAAGTCCCACGTCGGACGTACCCTTCAGGTACCGCAGCACGCGTTTTCCGGCGTTCCAATGACTCTCGTCGTGTCCAGAATTAAACTGGCTGAGATAACTCGCAGCATAAGCGATGTCGGGCCTTGAACAAACGGCCAGATACATCAACGAGCCCACTAGCTCTCGATATGGGTGTTTCGACGGTACAGGTGAAAGTTCCTCCTCGATCTTCTTCAATTTGGTGCTCAGGTCGATGGGAGTTTTTACAGGATTGCAGTCAACCATGCCGAATCTGGATAACAAGTCGTTGACGTATCCCTTCTGATTGATACTTATCCCATCCTGGTCCTTGCTGAATTCCATTCCTAGGAAATACTTGACCTTCCCTAGTTTCTTCATCTGAAAACACTTTGACAGATAAGTTTCAAGGTCGTTTACCTTCTTTTGGTTTCGTGTAACGACTAAAATATCGTCCACATAAACGACAACGATGAAAATGTCCTCTCCTTTTCCTGAGTAAAACACGCAGGAATCTGCTGATGACTGAGAAAGCCCATAATGCTTTAATTTTTCGCTCAGCTTTATGTGCCATCGACGTCCCGCTTGTTTCAAGCCATAGATGGACTTCTTAAGTAAGCACACCTTGTCTCCGCTCGCCAGATCGCTCAACATCTGCTTCGCTTTCCTCAGGATGTCTCTGTTTCCGCTGTTGGTTCGGATTATTTCTTCCAAGACGTCTTCTGTGAAGTCTGGAACCTCCATCAGGACATCTTCTTCCAATTCGCCATTCAGGTAGGCAGTCTCTACGTCGAACTGAAAAATGTCCAAATCATACTGAGCAGCGAGAGATGTTATTAGTCGAATGGAGCCCACGCGCGCGACTGGGGCAAAGGTTTCCGAGAAATCGATGCCGGGTCTTTGTGAAAAACCACGAGCAACGATTCGGGCCTTCCTCCTGGCCAGAGTGCCGTCCGGATGATACTTGTTCGTCAGGACGGTGCGGCTGCCAATCACTTTCCGATCCTTAGGTCGTTGTACGAGTTTCCAGGTGTCGTTCTTCAACATGGAGATGAGTTCCGAAGCCATAGCACGAATCCATTCGCTCATATCGGGTCCGTTTAGCGCTTTCTTCAATGGTACTTCCATCAGAAAAACTTCTTCGGTATCACATACCTCGGCTTTGGTAGCCGTATGGAACAATTTTCGAGGTCTTCCCCTCAAACCCGTCCTTATGATCCGCGGACGTCCACGTGCTCGTCTAGGTGTTTCCTCTTGCTCGTCAGTTACGTCGTCGCCTGAATCGCTAGCACTCACTTCCCCCGATTCAACGTCGACGATCTCGTCTGGTTCTTGCTGACGAATCTGTCCTCTTTCCTCGTTTGAATCGTCATTCGGGAATAATACTACCTCGAGAAGTCCAGTAGGTTCAGATTTTCCTACTTCTCCGGATGTTGTCGACTTCTCTTGTATATCGACTTTCCTCTCTACAATGGAGTTTTCGTCCATGAAAATAACATCGCGCGTGATGTCGATTCTTCTTTCTTCTGGAACCCACACACGATAAGCCTTTGAGGTCTCCGAATATCCGACGAATATTCCTCTTCTTGAACGGGGTCTGAGCTTCCCCTGATTCGGTGTCCTGTCACGAGAATACACGTCGCAACCAAAAATCCGTAGATGACGTACGTCTGGAACTCGCCCTGTCCACTTTTCAAATGGTGTTGTGCCTCCGAGGCTGGCAGACGGGCATCGGTTGCGTATATAATTTGCCGTGTTTGCGGCTTCCCCCCAAAAACCATCTGGTAACGACGATTGCAACAACAGACATCGCGTCATGTCCAAAATCGTCTTGTTCTTCCTTTCGGCTAGCCCATTCTGTTCGGGGGTGTAAGTGACGCTGAGTCGTCGCTTAATACCGGCTTCGTTCAAGAACTTGTCAAACGCGGTATTCACATATTCGCGCCCATTATCGGATTGCAAATACTTAATCCTTTTTCCGGTTACATTCTCGGCATACGTTTTAAAATCTTTAAAACTATCGAAAACTTGATCTTTCGACTTGATCATACGGATCTCACACCATCGAGAAAAGTCGTCAATAAAAGTCACAAAATACGCGGCACCGCCATTCGATCTCACGCGAAAAGGGCCGCATACGTCAGAATGAACGATCTCTAATAAACTAGAACTCCGTTCTGATGACTTTGTAAAAGGTAACCGAGACATTTTTCCGCGAATGCATATATCGCACTTTAAATTACCAGATCTTTTAATGTCTATTCCGTGTACTTTACCGTCTCTAGCACACTTTTCAAGATCTTTAAAGTTTAAATGTCCCATCTTCCGATGCCATACCTCAGCTGATGCCACGAACGATCGATAAATCGGGCTGGTGCGAGTGGCCGTACGACACTGAGGTGCCGATTCCCTTACAATGTAAAGACCGTTTACGCGAGGTGCCCGTAGAACAGTTTTTCGGTTGCCGTCTACCACCGTCGCCACGTGTTTTTCAAACACGACACTGTAACCTTTATCCGTAATTTTACTCACTGATAATAAATTGCTACGTAAGTCCGGGACATGTAGCGTATCACTTAAAGTAACTAAGTCTGTTTTTCCATTTACCACTGTGTTCATAGAAACAGTTCCGCGCGCTGCAACTTCCGTCGATGCACTATTCGCGAGATTTAGTTTTCCGGGAAACATTTTAACCCCATTCGCGAATTTCTCTCGATTTTTGCACATGTGTGCCGTGCACCCACTGTCCAGGCACCAAGTATCACTTCTATTTTCTTCCACACTGTACGCCTCTTGCGTCTTCAATGAGACAAAGAAGCCGGTTTTCGCCTGTTCGACGTTCTTCGGTAGCTGTTTACACTCGCTCACTTTGTGTCCGAATTTGTGACATCGAAAGCACTTAACTTTTCTCTTATGATCGCTTTTCGATTCACTGTTTCCTCTTGCGTTCGCGCCTGTATATCTATTTGTCCTTTTCGCAAAGAGTGCGTTCGTTTCGACACTGCGCTCGTCCTTTTTTCGAGCGTCGCTCTCTTCCACGATTTTTACTCGAAGGTCCTCTGGTGGCGGTAAGTTGTCTCTCGATTCAATTGCGCATCGGAAATTTTCGAAGCTCATTGGTAAACTATAGAGCAACATTATCGACAGTTGGTCTTGATCCAGGATTACCCCCATATCGGTCAATTTATCCAACGTGTCGAAAAAATCCCTGAGGTGATCTCGAATGTCACCATTTTCCTCCATGCGATGCAGCATAAGGCGTTTCAGCAGCGTGGCTTTCCGAGCCGGACCTTTTGATTGATACGTCTTTTGTAAACGTAGCCAAACATCTCGGGAAGTGACGCATTCCTTCACCTGCTTTAATTCTCTCGGGCTGATTCCAAGGATGATGTCGGACTTTGCCTTGCGATCTTCCTTCTCCCATTTCTTTACCGCTTCGATTGATGCCGCGTTCCCCTCTACAAGTTCCGGCTTTTTCGTTTCGCCGTTGACATAATCCCACATTTCGTTCTTTATTAATAACGATTCCATATGGATCTTCCAAGTATCGTAGTTATCCTTCGTCAAAGACTCGATTTTAACCGACGTCGTCGTCATCTTGGAAGAAAAAAAAAATCGCACGAACTCAGGAGACGCACAATCACGACACTCGCGTTATTTGCCGATGTTACACTTCTTTCGATTTCCTATCTGGGCCCATAACCTGTTTGGAGGGCAGCTCCCGGTTAGAAGACTCGGAAATGAAATGGTGTTAACTCACAAACAAGATTTATTAATTATACATAACATGAATAAACGTCGTAGTCGCGGAAAGGTAAAACATGTCGTTATATGAAGAAGAAACAACTGCAAACTCGTCGTCGCCAAACAGTCGCGCGTCGGTCCCGACGAGGCAACGACAGGGGCGTATGACTCGATTCGGGTCGCCCCCCGATGTGGAATCTTAACACTTTCCAATATTTTTATAATTGTTACATATTCTACACTAAAATACGCGGCGTTTGGCTTTTTTAACATTAAAATCGTCCAATCCGTTCAGAAGTTATGGTGTTTTAAAGATTCAAACATAAAATTTACGGGAAGCATTTTTCGTCTGAAATTATATTTTCGGTAAGGAATTTTTTTCTCGAAAATGGTTACGATTTCGAGGGTATGTCTATCGACCAAAAATTATTATAATTGGTCCCTGCAATCAGAAATAATTTTTTTAGAACGATTAAAAATTTTTTAATTTTGTTGAAAAATTTCACACCTTCTCGAATTTTTTTCTCCAAACTGGGTAGGATTTCCGGGGTATATCTATTCATAAAAAATGATTATAATCGACCCTTGCAATCGGAAATAATTTTTTTAGAACGATTTCAAAAATTTTTTTTTTCGCCGAGAAATTTCACCACCTACCCGAATTTTTTTCTCGAAGGAGGGTAGGATTGTCGGGGATATGTGTATTCATAAAAAATGATTGTAATTGACCCCCGCAACCGAAAATAATTTTTCCAAAACGATTTGAAATTTTTTAATTTAATTTAATTTAATTTAACTTTTTAACGAAGCCTCCATCAACAAATTGATATTCTTGATTTTCGTCTTATTTTGGCCTCTAGAATCTCCCATTAAAATTTTTCCCAGGGGTGGTCGAACACCCTGTATACATAGAAAAATTAAATTGCTTATGTAGAATGTGAGAAAGCGATCTATATGTGTTTGATATAAAATAGGTCGTTGAGATGCGCGTCATTCACATCGTTGACGGTTTTGTTTCTTTCGTCTTGGGGACGCCTTCTCGCGACGTTTCTCGTATGTTACGTTTTGATTTGCATTACGAGCTGCAACAGCCTGCTTGCGCTCATTCATATTTATTTAATTATTTCCTGTTATGTTAAATATATTACTTATTTAAACAAATACTGTGTGGTAAATTCTGTCATTGAATTAAAAAAAAATATTCGTTTTTAATAAGTTTTCGGACCATAAACTCCCCTCCCTTTTCGAGTGAACTGGCTCTGGGTTAGGTCTCATATAACACGGTTTCAGACAACACGGCATTTTATAGGAACCGATCTACCGTGTTATAGGAGGGTTTCAAACTGTATTTCGTTTATTTAATGAAGTTTAATCCTCCTCCGGGGGCGGCGGAGCGGAGACAGTGTGTCGCGTGAATGGGAATTCGGAACAAAAATCATAGCTTCTAAAGAATTCCAGTCAATTTTCGACCTAAGACCTCTTACACTTTTTTTTTAAAGAGAATACAAAGATACAACAAACAAATCGATAGACAAAAATTATATATTTTTGTTAAAAAAAAATTGAAACGACCTTGATTTTTTGTTGAATAAAAACTGTTTTGCTAATTTCTTGTCAAGTGTTGTCATTTCTGTGTAACTTTTGTTCGAAAAGTTTTTTGATTGGTTTAGAGGAAGTGTCTGAAATCAGAGGTGCCAGAAGTGCACCGAAGGCATAGTGTGCTCTCTCACGCGTACGTGAGCTCGTAATGTTTCGGAAAGTCGACAAAGGCAAACTGACGCTGCCCGAAGTAATTTCGGACCGCCTCGTGAGAGTCGAGAGAGAAAGGCTCACATTTGCCTTCTCGCTCTTAACAACTGAAATCCGACCTCCCGTCAACGGCATACGATTTGGAATCTCGAGTCGAGATTCTCGACTGACTGCCCAGGCATTTTTACTTTCCGACGCACATGACGATGTAGGCGCACATAAGCAAAGTACGTAAGTAGTTTGAAAAAGAAATTTTGTAAAATTTATTTTACGAAAATAAATGGGTTTTAAAACCCCCTGATCATATTTTAATTATTGAAAAAAAAAGAAATTTTTTTCTTATTATTATTCTTATATGTGAGCGTAACATATGTATATTATTAATACGATTTTTCAAAATCAATAGTTTAAGATTGAAAATTAATAAATTAAAATGAGAATCCACTCTTTGCCAGTATCGTGCACGCTGTGGGATTTTTCAATAAGGAGAGTTTTTATTTTTATAACATAAACAAAACTTAGTAGTAGAATTAATAGTTGCAGAAATTAATTAATAATGATTTTCCTCGATATGTTTTTAGATAACCGTATAATAAAACCGTATAAACCGTATAGTATTATATGTTTGATTTGGCTTAACTTTGCATAAAAAAATAATTGTATCGATCCATCAGAATTAATAACGTGCACCATCAAACCGTTTAAACCACAAAAGAAAAGTGATCCCGTTTACCAGTTTAATACAAAGTATGGGTTGGATTAAAAATTTTAAAAGGACATAGTCGAATACAAAACATAGCGTTTCATTTTCATCAGAACAGTAACATGAGTTAGCAGGTAATGTCATAAAACTGTTTTACCCGGTTATACCCCTTTTTACCTCAAGTATAAGGTAAAAAGTACGAGGTACGACTATCCAAAAAAAGGTTCACATTTTATCAATGTAAATGAAGCGGTCATTCCATTCCATCATCATCATTAAATAGAAAATTTTGTAATTTCTGTGAAAACAGAACTTTCGTTAGATGCACGTGGTGCTTGAAATTTTTATGTTTTGACTGTTTTTACGAAAAGTACCATCCAGATTCATGTACTTCGTACATTGAAAATAACATATTATGTTATAAATGTAATTTTGGTTAAATTCAACTTTAAAAAAAAGAAATATTCGAAGGGCATACAAAAATATAATGTCACATGTTATGTACGATTGTACGAAAATATGATTGAAAAAATAAAAAAAAGATTTGTTCTACCAGGGTTCGAATCTGCAGAGCAAAAGAAGAAGCTCGAACTTGCAGGCAAATACCTTATCACTCACGGCCACGCTGATTAGTGGTGAATAGAATATAGTTCTATTTCTGAAAATAGTACCTGTAATAACTTTAATAATACATATCTTAAAGTAAAACCTAACCCAAAACCGGGTACCATTCCAACTTTTCCTTGTTAGAACCGAGTTTTCAATTTGTCTTAGCGAAAAAAACAGCTGGTTAATAACCTGCTTACCTGTTTTCAATTACCAAACATTTATTTCTCAATTAACCCTTTGCGAGTGAGACCATTTTGCAGATTATTCTGAAACATTTGTGGTATTCGTTTTCAATGCGATTTAAGTAAGCATGTAATGTATAAGATTTCATCTCATTTAATTTTTTCTTTTCTAGAGAAGGCAGAGAACAAATTTATTTAATTTTTTTTTACAGAAAATTTAATTCTTGCCAAGATTTATATGAAACATTTAAAAGATTTTTCATAAATTATGCCTATGGATCGGAAGGAACAACTATAAAACAAGAGGTAAAAAATTTTTCAAATCGTTCTAAAAAAATTATTTTCGGTTGTGAGGGTAAATTACAATAATTTTTGGTCATTACACATACCCCCCGAGATCCTACGCATTTTCGAGAAAAAAATTCCTTACCGAAAATCTAATTAGGTGACAGAGAAAAAAAAATTCAATTCAAATCGTTTTGGAAAAATTATTTTCGGTTGCGGGGGTCAATTACAATCATTTTTGGTCATTGCGTAATGACACATACCCTCGAAATCCTACCCACTTTCTAGAAAAAAATTCGAGAAGGTGTGAAATTTTTCGACGAAATTAAAATATTTCAAATCGTTCTGAAAAAAATATTGTTAGCTGTGGGGGTCAATTAGAATCATTTTTGGTGAACAGACATACCCCAGAAATCCTACCCACTTTCTAGAAAAAAATTCGAGAAGGTGTGAAAACGGTTGTTCGACGGAAAAAAAAATTCAATTCAAATCGTTTTGGAAAAATTATTTGCGGTTGCGGGGGTCAATTACAATCATTTTTAGTGGAATAGACATACCCCCGAAATCTTGCGCATTTTACCGACGGAACTTTAAACGTTAATAATTACTTTTTAACGAAGTCTCCATCAACAAATTAGAAAATTATTTTCTTCTATCTATTGTAATTAAGAGTAAAATTTAAGAAATAAACGGCTTAATCGTATAAGGCGACTAAGCGAAAATAAATTCAACTTGCACCGATTATTTTCCATTTGCCCAGCGTTCCTTCCCTCGAGATCCGGACGAGGTTAGGTTAGGCGAGGTGTTTAAACCTCCTCCCCTTAAAACACATTGCTTTAACAGTATAATAAAAAATACTTAACTGTCCAATTACATCTACTCTTACATCCAATGAAATCTACTTTAATATCCAAAGAAAATAACTAAAAAATCATTTCAAGTTCCACGTTACCCTTTTTTTAATACTTCTTTATTTATTTATTTATTTATTTATTTATTTACGGGTTTGTACACCCTTTGTTGATATAATACAGTTGCATAATATGTATAAAAGTCACATTAATTGCGTATAATATGAGATGCAGTGCGTACAACACTAATGACATGCTATTTGAAGGAATACGGAGAACTGTTAAAGAAGTCCATATGCTGGCTAAACTGGTTAGCTTGGATATATGGTTAATACAATTATTGTATGTATAATGTCGTTTAAATGTTAGAATATAGAATAATTCCATATTTCCATATAATCCATATAATTCCATATTTATACGTAGTTATTGATGATTTTATAAACAAACAACATATCATATCATAGTTCTACGTTGTACTTTTCTAAGAAAATAAATTTTTCACGTGAAATTTTCTGCATAAACTTCTTAAATAACTTTATTCTTGGTAAAAAAAAGAAACAACAATTAACAACAACAACACCAAGCTGTAGTAAGAATGTTGAATAAGCATCACATGAAAGACTACTTACCTTTTTAATACAGAAAAGTATTAATAAGAAAGAATTTAGAAGTAATATATGAAAGATGAATTGTGGTCTGGTTAGGTCTGGGTTAAGTTAATAAAAGTTAATAATAGACTTTTCAAATTTCAAATAAAGAAAGAAAGAAAGAAAGAAAATGAAGATAAGCCAAATGAAGAAGGGGATGACGAACCTATTTACCCTCTGAAAAAATAGATACAATAATAAAGAGAGACAAATTTTTTTAATCTGTGTAATCTCGAAATTCAGAGATAAAAAATAAGAAAGAATGTTTAACCAAATGTATTACCAAAAGTAGTTGACTTAATTGATATTGGCAACTTCGTCTTCATTGATTTCACTTATCTTATAACAGAATTAACTAATTCTGATATAGATTTATTAGATAATTTAGATTAACAGAACATTTTACAAAAGATTACTTTAGAAAAGTATTCAAATTACATGAAAAAGAAGATATCAAGGTAAAGAGGTTTGAAAATTTAGTATATAAAAAATATAATAAGATATTTAAGATAATCGACAAATGATACTTACCGATTGGGACATCCCAATCACTTTTTTTGTAAAAATGAAACGAATTTCGAATTTTTGGTCATAGAAAATGAAAATATAAAGGCACGAAGAGGACTGTTTTTATGCAAAATAAATTAAATTATTACTTATGTATATGTAAGTTTAATTATGATTTTTATCTTCTAAAGTGTGATAAAACTGTAAGATAAAAGATGAATTAAGTTCCAAGTCCCTAAAATTTTCCAAATCATAGATTTAAAAATGATTTAGATATTTACATGATTTTAGTGTGGGTTTATATTTATACAAGTATATAAATATCTAAATGGGCAAGTTAAAGAACGATATACATGTTGATAGTATAATAATATCCCTTTATTCCTCATAAAAATTCACAACTGAATTCCTTTTATTCCATTCTTAAAACATCCATCCCAAAATATATTATCAAAGCTAGTAATAAATTATTTGAACAAGGTGATAACAGATTTAAAATATTTAATAAAATTTAAATATCAGAGACTGATAGTATTAACAAAAGATAATATTAATACTATTTCGACTACTCTTATTTGATTTTAATATTAATTATAGATACTTTGATTATTGATTTATTAAAACATAAGTTAACTAAAAGTCCCAGTAGATTATAATTATATTTTAAAGAGCATGAATTTCATAAAAAATTTGACCAGTGATAGAAGTAACTTGAATAATCTGAATTTTCTAGCTTATACTATATCTTTGGATATGGAATCGCAGATTCATTTTATTAGTGGTGTGACTAATAATATTAAGTTCTATGTTATCCAACTATTATTTTTATTAATAAAAATAGAGATAGTACTGATGATTTACTCAGACTCGTTAAAGTAAGTGGGCCAAGTGGGAAGAATATTAAGATAGATAGATAGATATTGGTAAAAATATCCTTCTTGTCTTTATATAGGAAATCTTTAATATTAAAAATAAACTCTTTCTGTAAAATCATCATACTTATCATCATAATTTATAAAATTAAAGTCAACGCATCTAATAATGAAAGGAGAAACTGACTTTATATCTTGTGTATCGGATAACATAGAGTTAGATTCTTTTACCGATGAATTATGAACAAACTGAACTCAAGTATTTTATAGGACTTGTCAAGAACGTTTTTTTCTTTTTTCATGTATTTATTTTTACTTTTGAAGTATGGAAAATAAAACTTACAGAGGCTTTGTTTACTTAAATGTTAAAACTTACCTTTTGTAAAAATCGGCGATATCGACTGTATAAATCGCCTTACGTTCGTGCCCGTAAGTGAGGTAGAGTACGTGCTCGATTTAGGTTATGTAAGTAAATTTCACCTGCTACTCTCACGACGAAAGTTTCGTGTATTTCGTGAGCAGCATCCCATGCTTGTCGCCAAATTGAAGTGTCCTTGAATTCGGAAGACTGGTTACGTGTGAATCTTGGTTGATCGTCTACCTTCAACTTCATTAATAACAACTCGTGAATACAGGTGTTACGTCGGGATTCCGTCGACATTTGTAAAAGAGAATTTCCCTATACAGGGATGCTTGTCCCCTGCAACACGGCATCATATCCCCTATAACACGCTTTCGCTCTAACACGATAAGAAAATTGCGAAAACCTTTGTACAGCACTGGATAACATGATTTTTGCTTAACATATTTAAAACCTAAATTACCTTAAAGTAATGACGCGAAAGAATAATGAAAGAAATATAGTGGCTTTACATGAAAAAATATATTATTAGAAATTATAATTTATTAAATTAAGGTTGCGTTAAATTAAAATAATATTTTTTGTGTTTTTTTGTTTTCTGTTATACATACATACATTCTAGAGGCCAAAATAAGACGAAAATCAAGAATACCAATTTGTTGATGGTGGCTTCGTTAAAAAGTTATTAACGTTTAAAGTTCCGCCAATACTGAATTTTTTCTCGAAAGTGGGTAAGATTTCGGGAGTATGTCTATTCACCGAAAATGATTATAATTTACCTCCGCAACCGAAAATAATTTTTCCAGAACGATTTGAAACTTTTCAATTTCGCCGAAAAATTTAGGCACCTACCTACCTACCTACCTACCTACCTACCTATCCCCTGTTGATTTTTCTTAAAAATTCGTTTTTGATTTTTAATAATTTCGCTTGACGTCCTACAGAAAAGTTGTTTAATACTTTTTTGTAGGTACCTATGGGCTCTACTTGAGAAAAAAGTTTCATTGAAATATATTCACTATTATAGGAGTTATGGCTATATAAGTTGAAAATTGGACCATTTTTATGGGGGTTTTCTAACATTACGGGGCCAAGGAACAACCTTTCCAATATTTTTATAATTGTTACATATTCTACACTAAAATACGCGGCGTTTGGCTTTTTTAACATTAAAATCGTCCAATCCGTTCAGAAGTTATGGTGTTTTAAAGATTCAAACATAAAATTTACGGGAAGCATTTTTCGTCTGAAATTATATTTTCGGTAAGGAATTTTTTTCTCGAAAATGGTTACGATTTCGAGGGTATGTCTATCGACCAAAAATTATTATAATTGGTCCCTGCAATCAGAAATAATTTTTTTAGAACGATTAAAAATTTTTTAATTTTGTTGAAAAATTTCACACCTTCTCGAATTTTTTTCTCCAAACTGGGTAGGATTTCCGGGGTATATCTATTCATAAAAAATGATTATAATCGACCCTTGCAATCGGAAATAATTTTTTTAGAACGATTTCAAAAATTTTTTTTTTCGCCGAGAAATTTCACCACCTACCCGAATTTTTTTCTCGAAGGAGGGTAGGATTGTCGGGGATATGTGTATTCATAAAAAATGATTGTAATTGACCCCCGCAACCGAAAATAATTTTTCCAAAACGATTTGAAATTTTTTAATTTAATTTAATTTAATTTAACTTTTTAACGAAACCTCCATCAACAAATTGATATTCTTGATTTTCGTCTTATTTTGGCCTCTAGAATCTCCCATTAAAATTTTTCCCAGGGGTGGTCGAACACCCTGTATACATAGAAAAATTAAATTGCTTATGTAGAATGTGAGAAAGCGATCTATATGTGTTTGATATAAAATAGGTCGTTGAGATGCGCGTCATTCACATCGTTGACGGTTTTGTTTCTTTCGTCTTGGGGACGCCTTCTCGCGACGTTTCTCGTATGTTACGTTTTGATTTGCATTACGAGCTGCAACAGCCTGCTTGCGCTCATTCATATTTATTTAATTATTTCCTGTTATGTTAAATATATTACTTATTTAAACAAATACTGTGTGGTAAATTCTGTCATTGAATTAAAAAAAAATATTCGTTTTTAATAAGTTTTCGGACCATAAACTCCCCTCCCTTTTCGAGTGAACTGGCTCTGGGTTAGGTCTCATATAACACGGTTTCAGACAACACGGCATTTTATAGGAACCGATCTACCGTGTTATAGGAGGGTTTCAAACTGTATTTCGTTTATTTAATGAAGTTTAATCCTCCTCCGGGGGCGGCGGAGCGGAGACAGTGTGTCGCGTGAATGGGAATTCGGAACAAAAATCATAGCTTCTAAAGAATTCCAGTCAATTTTCGACCTAAGACCTCTTACACTTTTTTTTTAAAGAGAATACAAAGATACAACAAACAAATCGATAGACAAAAATTATATATTTTTGTTAAAAAAAAATTGAAACGACCTTGATTTTTTGTTGAATAAAAACTGTTTTGCTAATTTCTTGTCAAGTGTTGTCATTTCTGTGTAACTTTTGTTCGAAAAGTTTTTTGATTGGTTTAGAGGAAGTGTCTGAAATCAGAGGTGCCAGAAGTGCACCGAAGGCATAGTGTGCTCTCTCACGCGTACGTGAGCTCGTAATGTTTCGGAAAGTCGACAAAGGCAAACTGACGCTGCCCGAAGTAATTTCGGACCGCCTCGTGAGAGTCGAGAGAGAAAGGCTCACATTTGCCTTCTCGCTCTTAACAACTGAAATCCGACCTCCCGTCAACGGCATACGATTTGGAATCTCGAGTCGAGATTCTCGACTGACTGCCCAGGCATTTTTACTTTCCGACGCACATGACGATGTAGGCGCACATAAGCAAAGTACGTAAGTAGTTTGAAAAAGAAATTTTGTAAAATTTATTTTACGAAAATAAATGGGTTTTAAAACCCCCTGATCATATTTTAATTATTGAAAAAAAAAGAAATTTTTTTCTTATTATTATTCTTATATGTGAGCGTAACATATGTATATTATTAATACGATTTTTCAAAATCAATAGTTTAAGATTGAAAATTAATAAATTAAAATGAGAATCCACTCTTTGCCAGTATCGTGCACGCTGTGGGATTTTTCAATAAGGAGAGTTTTTATTTTTATAACATAAACAAAACTTAGTAGTAGAATTAATAGTTGCAGAAATTAATTAATAATGATTTTCCTCGATATGTTTTTAGATAACCGTATAATAAAACCGTATAAACCGTATAGTATTATATGTTTGATTTGGCTTAACTTTGCATAAAAAAATAATTGTATCGATCCATCAGAATTAATAACGTGCACCATCAAACCGTTTAAACCACAAAAGAAAAGTGATCCCGTTTACCAGTTTAATACAAAGTATGGGTTGGATTAAAAATTTTAAAAGGACATAGTCGAATACAAAACATAGCGTTTCATTTTCATCAGAACAGTAACATGAGTTAGCAGGTAATGTCATAAAACTGTTTTACCCGGTTATACCCCTTTTTACCTCAAGTATAAGGTAAAAAGTACGAGGTACGACTATCCAAAAAAAGGTTCACATTTTATCAATGTAAATGAAGCGGTCATTCCATTCCATCATCATCATTAAATAGAAAATTTTGTAATTTCTGTGAAAACAGAACTTTCGTTAGATGCACGTGGTGCTTGAAATTTTTATGTTTTGACTGTTTTTACGAAAAGTACCATCCAGATTCATGTACTTCGTACATTGAAAATAACATATTATGTTATAAATGTAATTTTGGTTAAATTCAACTTTAAAAAAAAGAAATATTCGAAGGGCATACAAAAATATAATGTCACATGTTATGTACGATTGTACGAAAATATGATTGAAAAAATAAAAAAAAGATTTGTTCTACCAGGGTTCGAATCTGCAGAGCAAAAGAAGAAGCTCGAACTTGCAGGCAAACACCTTATCACTCACGGCCACGCTGATTAGTGGTGAATAGAATATAGTTCTATTTCTGAAAATAGTACCTGTAATAACTTTAATAATACATATCTTAAAGTAAAACCTAACCCAAAACCGGGTACCATTCCAACTTTTCCTTGTTAGAACCGAGTTTTCAATTTGTCTTAGCGAAAAAAACAGCTGGTTAATAACCTGCTTACCTGTTTTCAATTACCAAACATTTATTTCTCAATTAACCCTTTGCGAGTGAGACCATTTTGCAGATTATTCTGAAACATTTGTGGTATTCGTTTTCAATGCGATTTAAGTAAGCATGTAATGTATAAGATTTCATCTCATTTAATTTTTTCTTTTCTAGAGAAGGCAGAGAACAAATTTATTTAATTTTTTTTTACAGAAAATTTAATTCTTGCCAAGATTTATATGAAACATTTAAAAGATTTTTCATAAATTATGCCTATGGATCGGAAGGAACAACTATAAAACAAGAGGTAAAAAATTTTTCAAATCGTTCTAAAAAAATTATTTTCGGTTGTGAGGGTAAATTACAATAATTTTTGGTCATTACACATACCCTCCGAGATCCTACGCATTTTCGAGAAAAAAATTCCTTACCGAAAATCTAATTAGGTGACAGAGAAAAAAAAATTCAATTCAAATCGTTTTGGAAAAATTATTTTCGGTTGCGGGGGTCAATTACAATCATTTTTGGTCATTGCGTAATGACACATACCCTCGAAATCCTACCCACTTTCTAGAAAAAAATTCGAGAAGGTGTGAAATTTTTCGACGAAATTAAAATATTTCAAATCGTTCTGAAAAAAATATTGTTAGCTGTGGGGGTCAATTAGAATCATTTTTGGTGAACAGACATACCCCAGAAATCCTACCCACTTTCTAGAAAAAAATTCGAGAAGGTGTGAAAACGGTTGTTCGACGGAAAAAAAAATTCAATTCAAATCGTTTTGGAAAAATTATTTGCGGTTGCGGGGGTCAATTACAATCATTTTTAGTGGAATAGACATACCCCCGAAATCTTGCGCATTTTACCGACGGAACTTTAAACGTTAATAATTACTTTTTAACGAAGTCTCCATCAACAAATTAGAAAATTATTTTCTTCTATCTATTGTAATTAAGAGTAAAATTTAAGAAATAAACGGCTTAATCGTATAAGGCGACTAAGCGAAAATAAATTCAACTTGCACCGATTATTTTCCATTTGCCCAGCGTTCCTTCCCTCGAGATCCGGACGAGGTTAGGTTAGGCGAGGTGTTTAAACCTCCTCCCCTTAAAACACATTGCTTTAACAGTATAATAAAAAATACTTAACTGTCCAATTACATCTACTCTTACATCCAATGAAATCTACTTTAATATCCAAAGAAAATAACTAAAAAATCATTTCAAGTTCCACGTTACCCTTTTTTTAATACTTCTTTATTTATTTATTTATTTATTTATTTATTTACGGGTTTGTACACCCTTTGTTGATATAATACAGTTGCATAATATGTATAAAAGTCACATTAATTGCGTATAATATGAGATGCAGTGCGTACAACACTAATGACATGCTATTTGAAGGAATACGGAGAACTGTTAAAGAAGTCCATATGCTGGCTAAACTGGTTAGCTTGGATATATGGTTAATACAATTATTGTATGTATAATGTCGTTTAAATGTTAGAATATAGAATAATTCCATATTTCCATATAATCCATATAATTCCATATTTATACGTAGTTATTGATGATTTTATAAACAAACAACATATCATATCATAGTTCTACGTTGTACTTTTCTAAGAAAATAAATTTTTCACGTGAAATTTTCTGCATAAACTTCTTAAATAACTTTATTCTTGGTAAAAAAAAGAAACAACAATTAACAACAACAACACCAAGCTGTAGTAAGAATGTTGAATAAGCATCACATGAAAGACTACTTACCTTTTTAATACAGAAAAGTATTAATAAGAAAGAATTTAGAAGTAATATATGAAAGATGAATTGTGGTCTGGTTAGGTCTGGGTTAAGTTAATAAAAGTTAATAATAGACTTTTCAAATTTCAAATAAAGAAAGAAAGAAAGAAAGAAAATGAAGATAAGCCAAATGAAGAAGGGGATGACGAACCTATTTACCCTCTGAAAAAATAGATACAATAATAAAGAGAGACAAATTTTTTTAATCTGTGTAATCTCGAAATTCAGAGATAAAAAATAAGAAAGAATGTTTAACCAAATGTATTACCAAAAGTAGTTGACTTAATTGATATTGGCAACTTCGTCTTCATTGATTTCACTTATCTTATAACAGAATTAACTAATTCTGATATAGATTTATTAGATAATTTAGATTAACAGAACATTTTACAAAAGATTACTTTAGAAAAGTATTCAAATTACATGAAAAAGAAGATATCAAGGTAAAGAGGTTTGAAAATTTAGTATATAAAAAATATAATAAGATATTTAAGATAATCGACAAATGATACTTACCGATTGGGACATCCCAATCACTTTTTTTGTAAAAATGAAACGAATTTCGAATTTTTGGTCATAGAAAATGAAAATATAAAGGCACGAAGAGGACTGTTTTTATGCAAAATAAATTAAATTATTATTTATGTATATGTAAGTTTAATTATGATTTTTATCTTCTAAAGTGTGATAAAACTGTAAGATAAAAGATGAATTAAGTTCCAAGTCCCTAAAATTTTCCAAATCATAGATTTAAAAATGATTTAGATATTTACATGATTTTAGTGTGGGTTTATATTTATACAAGTATATAAATATCTAAATGGGCAAGTTAAAGAACGATATACATGTTGATAGTATAATAATATCCCTTTATTCCTCATAAAAATTCACAACTGAATTCCTTTTATTCCATTCTTAAAACATCCATCCCAAAATATATTATCAAAGCTAGTAATAAATTATTTGAACAAGGTGATAACAGATTTAAAATATTTAATAAAATTTAAATATCAGAGACTGATAGTATTAACAAAAGATAATATTAATACTATTTCGACTACTCTTATTTGATTTTAATATTAATTATAGATACTTTGATTATTGATTTATTAAAACATAAGTTAACTAAAAGTCCCAGTAGATTATAATTATATTTTAAAGAGCATGAATTTCATAAAAAATTTGACCAGTGATAGAAGTAACTTGAATAATCTGAATTTTCTAGCTTATACTATATCTTTGGATATGGAATCGCAGATTCATTTTATTAGTGGTGTGACTAATAATATTAAGTTCTATGTTATCCAACTATTATTTTTATTAATAAAAATAGAGATAGTACTGATGATTTACTCAGACTCGTTAAAGTAAGTGGGCCAAGTGGGAAGAATATTAAGATAGATAGATAGATATTGGTAAAAATATCCTTCTTGTCTTTATATAGGAAATCTTTAATATTAAAAATAAACTCTTTCTGTAAAATCATCATACTTATCATCATAATTTATAAAATTAAAGTCAACGCATCTAATAATGAAAGGAGAAACTGACTTTATATCTTGTGTATCGGATAACATAGAGTTAGATTCTTTTACCGATGAATTATGAACAAACTGAACTCAAGTATTTTATAGGACTTGTCAAGAACGTTTTTTTCTTTTTTCATGTATTTATTTTTACTTTTGAAGTATGGAAAATAAAACTTACAGAGGCTTTGTTTACTTAAATGTTAAAACTTACCTTTTGTAAAAATCGGCGATATCGACTGTATAAATCGCCTTACGTTCGTGCCCGTAAGTGAGGTAGAGTACGTGCTCGATTTAGGTTATGTAAGTAAATTTCACCTGCTACTCTCACGACGAAAGTTTCGTGTATTTCGTGAGCAGCATCCCATGCTTGTCGCCAAATTGAAGTGTCCTTGAATTCGGAAGACTGGTTACGTGTGAATCTTGGTTGATCGTCTACCTTCAACTTCATTAATAACAACTCGTGAATACAGGTGTTACGTCGGGATTCCGTCGACATTTGTAAAAGAGAATTTCCCTATACAGGGATGCTTGTCCCCTGCAACACGGCATCATATCCCCTATAACACGCTTTCGCTCTAACACGATAAGAAAATTGCGAAAACCTTTGTACAGCACTGGATAACATGATTTTTGCTTAACATATTTAAAACCTAAATTACCTTAAAGTAATGACGCGAAAGAATAATGAAAGAAATATAGTGGCTTTACATGAAAAAATATATTATTAGAAATTATAATTTATTAAATTAAGGTTGCGTTAAATTAAAATAATATTTTTTGTGTTTTTTTGTTTTCTGTTATACATACATACATTCTAGAGGCCAAAATAAGACGAAAATCAAGAATACCAATTTGTTGATGGTGGCTTCGTTAAAAAGTTATTAACGTTTAAAGTTCCGCCAATACTGAATTTTTTCTCGAAAGTGGGTAAGATTTCGGGAGTATGTCTATTCACCGAAAATGATTATAATTTACCTCCGCAACCGAAAATAATTTTTCCAGAACGATTTGAAACTTTTCAATTTCGCCGAAAAATTTAGGCACCTACCTACCTACCTACCTACCTACCTACCTATCCCCTGTTGATTTTTCTTAAAAATTCGTTTTTGATTTTTAATCATTTCGCTTGACGTCCTACAGAAAAGTTGTTTAATACTTTTTTGTAGGTACCTATGGGCTCTACTTGAGAAAAAAGTTTCATTGAAATATATTCACTATTATAGGAGTTATGGCTATATAAGTTGAAAATTGGACCATTTTTATGGGGGTTTTCTAACATTACGGGGCCAAGGAACAACCTTTCCAATATTTTTATAATTGTTACATATTCTACACTAAAATACGCGGCGTTTGGCTTTTTTAACATTAAAATCGTCCAATCCGTTCAGAAGTTATGGTGTTTTAAAGATTCAAACATAAAATTTACGGGAAGCATTTTTCGTCTGAAATTATATTTTCGGTAAGGAATTTTTTTCTCGAAAATGGTTACGATTTCGAGGGTATGTCTATCGACCAAAAATTATTATAATTGGTCCCTGCAATCAGAAATAATTTTTTTAGAACGATTAAAAATTTTTTAATTTTGTTGAAAAATTTCACACCTTCTCGAATTTTTTTCTCCAAACTGGGTAGGATTTCCGGGGTATATCTATTCATAAAAAATGATTATAATCGACCCTTGCAATCGGAAATAATTTTTTTAGAACGATTTCAAAAATTTTTTTTTTCGCCGAGAAATTTCACCACCTACCCGAATTTTTTTCTCGAAGGAGGGTAGGATTGTCGGGGATATGTGTATTCATAAAAAATGATTGTAATTGACCCCCGCAACCGAAAATAATTTTTCCAAAACGATTTGAAATTTTTTAATTTAATTTAATTTAATTTAACTTTTTAACGAAGCCTCCATCAACAAATTGATATTCTTGATTTTCGTCTTATTTTGGCCTCTAGAATCTCCCATTAAAATTTTTCCCAGGGGTGGTCGAACACCCTGTATACATAGAAAAATTAAATTGCTTATGTAGAATGTGAGAAAGCGATCTATATGTGTTTGATATAAAATAGGTCGTTGAGATGCGCGTCATTCACATCGTTGACGGTTTTGTTTCTTTCGTCTTGGGGACGCCTTCTCGCGACGTTTCTCGTATGTTACGTTTTGATTTGCATTACGAGCTGCAACAGCCTGCTTGCGCTCATTCATATTTATTTAATTATTTCCTGTTATGTTAAATATATTACTTATTTAAACAAATACTGTGTGGTAAATTCTGTCATTGAATTAAAAAAAAATATTCGTTTTTAATAAGTTTTCGGACCATAAACTCCCCTCCCTTTTCGAGTGAACTGGCTCTGGGTTAGGTCTCATATAACACGGTTTCAGACAACACGGCATTTTATAGGAACCGATCTACCGTGTTATAGGAGGGTTTCAAACTGTATTTCGTTTATTTAATGAAGTTTAATCCTCCTCCGGGGGCGGCGGAGCGGAGACAGTGTGTCGCGTGAATGGGAATTCGGAACAAAAATCATAGCTTCTAAAGAATTCCAGTCAATTTTCGACCTAAGACCTCTTACACTTTTTTTTTAAAGAGAATACAAAGATACAACAAACAAATCGATAGACAAAAATTATATATTTTTGTTAAAAAAAAATTGAAACGACCTTGATTTTTTGTTGAATAAAAACTGTTTTGCTAATTTCTTGTCAAGTGTTGTCATTTCTGTGTAACTTTTGTTCGAAAAGTTTTTTGATTGGTTTAGAGGAAGTGTCTGAAATCAGAGGTGCCAGAAGTGCACCGAAGGCATAGTGTGCTCTCTCACGCGTACGTGAGCTCGTAATGTTTCGGAAAGTCGACAAAGGCAAACTGACGCTGCCCGAAGTAATTTCGGACCGCCTCGTGAGAGTCGAGAGAGAAAGGCTCACATTTGCCTTCTCGCTCTTAACAACTGAAATCCGACCTCCCGTCAACGGCATACGATTTGGAATCTCGAGTCGAGATTCTCGACTGACTGCCCAGGCATTTTTACTTTCCGACGCACATGACGATGTAGGCGCACATAAGCAAAGTACGTAAGTAGTTTGAAAAAGAAATTTTGTAAAATTTATTTTACGAAAATAAATGGGTTTTAAAACCCCCTGATCATATTTTAATTATTGAAAAAAAAAGAAATTTTTTTCTTATTATTATTCTTATATGTGAGCGTAACATATGTATATTATTAATACGATTTTTCAAAATCAATAGTTTAAGATTGAAAATTAATAAATTAAAATGAGAATCCACTCTTTGCCAGTATCGTGCACGCTGTGGGATTTTTCAATAAGGAGAGTTTTTATTTTTATAACATAAACAAAACTTAGTAGTAGAATTAATAGTTGCAGAAATTAATTAATAATGATTTTCCTCGATATGTTTTTAGATAACCGTATAATAAAACCGTATAAACCGTATAGTATTATATGTTTGATTTGGCTTAACTTTGCATAAAAAAATAATTGTATCGATCCATCAGAATTAATAACGTGCACCATCAAACCGTTTAAACCACAAAAGAAAAGTGATCCCGTTTACCAGTTTAATACAAAGTATGGGTTGGATTAAAAATTTTAAAAGGACATAGTCGAATACAAAACATAGCGTTTCATTTTCATCAGAACAGTAACATGAGTTAGCAGGTAATGTCATAAAACTGTTTTACCCGGTTATACCCCTTTTTACCTCAAGTATAAGGTAAAAAGTACGAGGTACGACTATCCAAAAAAAGGTTCACATTTTATCAATGTAAATGAAGCGGTCATTCCATTCCATCATCATCATTAAATAGAAAATTTTGTAATTTCTGTGAAAACAGAACTTTCGTTAGATGCACGTGGTGCTTGAAATTTTTATGTTTTGACTGTTTTTACGAAAAGTACCATCCAGATTCATGTACTTCGTACATTGAAAATAACATATTATGTTATAAATGTAATTTTGGTTAAATTCAACTTTAAAAAAAAGAAATATTCGAAGGGCATACAAAAATATAATGTCACATGTTATGTACGATTGTACGAAAATATGATTGAAAAAATAAAAAAAAGATTTGTTCTACCAGGGTTCGAATCTGCAGAGCAAAAGAAGAAGCTCGAACTTGCAGGCAAACACCTTATCACTCACGGCCACGCTGATTAGTGGTGAATAGAATATAGTTCTATTTCTGAAAATAGTACCTGTAATAACTTTAATAATACATATCTTAAAGTAAAACCTAACCCAAAACCGGGTACCATTCCAACTTTTCCTTGTTAGAACCGAGTTTTCAATTTGTCTTAGCGAAAAAAACAGCTGGTTAATAACCTGCTTACCTGTTTTCAATTACCAAACATTTATTTCTCAATTAACCCTTTGCGAGTGAGACCATTTTGCAGATTATTCTGAAACATTTGTGGTATTCGTTTTCAATGCGATTTAAGTAAGCATGTAATGTATAAGATTTCATCTCATTTAATTTTTTCTTTTCTAGAGAAGGCAGAGAACAAATTTATTTAATTTTTTTTTACAGAAAATTTAATTCTTGCCAAGATTTATATGAAACATTTAAAAGATTTTTCATAAATTATGCCTATGGATCGGAAGGAACAACTATAAAACAAGAGGTAAAAAATTTTTCAAATCGTTCTAAAAAAATTATTTTCGGTTGTGAGGGTAAATTACAATAATTTTTGGTCATTACACATACCCCCCGAGATCCTACGCATTTTCGAGAAAAAAATTCCTTACCGAAAATCTAATTAGGTGACAGAGAAAAAAAAATTCAATTCAAATCGTTTTGGAAAAATTATTTTCGGTTGCGGGGGTCAATTACAATCATTTTTGGTCATTGCGTAATGACACATACCCTCGAAATCCTACCCACTTTCTAGAAAAAAATTCGAGAAGGTGTGAAATTTTTCGACGAAATTAAAATATTTCAAATCGTTCTGAAAAAAATATTGTTAGCTGTGGGGGTCAATTAGAATCATTTTTGGTGAACAGACATACCCCAGAAATCCTACCCACTTTCTAGAAAAAAATTCGAGAAGGTGTGAAAACGGTTGTTCGACGGAAAAAAAAATTCAATTCAAATCGTTTTGGAAAAATTATTTGCGGTTGCGGGGGTCAATTACAATCATTTTTAGTGGAATAGACATACCCCCGAAATCTTGCGCATTTTACCGACGGAACTTTAAACGTTAATAATTACTTTTTAACGAAGTCTCCATCAACAAATTAGAAAATTATTTTCTTCTATCTATTGTAATTAAGAGTAAAATTTAAGAAATAAACGGCTTAATCGTATAAGGCGACTAAGCGAAAATAAATTCAACTTGCACCGATTATTTTCCATTTGCCCAGCGTTCCTTCCCTCGAGATCCGGACGAGGTTAGGTTAGGCGAGGTGTTTAAACCTCCTCCCCTTAAAACACATTGCTTTAACAGTATAATAAAAAATACTTAACTGTCCAATTACATCTACTCTTACATCCAATGAAATCTACTTTAATATCCAAAGAAAATAACTAAAAAATCATTTCAAGTTCCACGTTACCCTTTTTTTAATACTTCTTTATTTATTTATTTATTTATTTATTTATTTACGGGTTTGTACACCCTTTGTTGATATAATACAGTTGCATAATATGTATAAAAGTCACATTAATTGCGTATAATATGAGATGCAGTGCGTACAACACTAATGACATGCTATTTGAAGGAATACGGAGAACTGTTAAAGAAGTCCATATGCTGGCTAAACTGGTTAGCTTGGATATATGGTTAATACAATTATTGTATGTATAATGTCGTTTAAATGTTAGAATATAGAATAATTCCATATTTCCATATAATCCATATAATTCCATATTTATACGTAGTTATTGATGATTTTATAAACAAACAACATATCATATCATAGTTCTACGTTGTACTTTTCTAAGAAAATAAATTTTTCACGTGAAATTTTCTGCATAAACTTCTTAAATAACTTTATTCTTGGTAAAAAAAAGAAACAACAATTAACAACAACAACACCAAGCTGTAGTAAGAATGTTGAATAAGCATCACATGAAAGACTACTTACCTTTTTAATACAGAAAAGTATTAATAAGAAAGAATTTAGAAGTAATATATGAAAGATGAATTGTGGTCTGGTTAGGTCTGGGTTAAGTTAATAAAAGTTAATAATAGACTTTTCAAATTTCAAATAAAGAAAGAAAGAAAGAAAGAAAGAAAATGAAGATAAGCCAAATGAAGAAGGGGATGACGAACCTATTTACCCTCTGAAAAAATAGATACAATAATAAAGAGAGACAAATTTTTTTAATCTGTGTAATCTCGAAATTCAGAGATAAAAAATAAGAAAGAATGTTTAACCAAATGTATTACCAAAAGTAGTTGACTTAATTGATATTGGCAACTTCGTCTTCATTGATTTCACTTATCTTATAACAGAATTAACTAATTCTGATATAGATTTATTAGATAATTTAGATTAACAGAACATTTTACAAAAGATTACTTTAGAAAAGTATTCAAATTACATGAAAAAGAAGATATCAAGGTAAAGAGGTTTGAAAATTTAGTATATAAAAAATATAATAAGATATTTAAGATAATCGACAAATGATACTTACCGATTGGGACATCCCAATCACTTTTTTTGTAAAAATGAAACGAATTTCGAATTTTTGGTCATAGAAAATGAAAATATAAAGGCACGAAGAGGACTGTTTTTATGCAAAATAAATTAAATTATTATTTATGTATATGTAAGTTTAATTATGATTTTTATCTTCTAAAGTGTGATAAAACTGTAAGATAAAAGATGAATTAAGTTCCAAGTCCCTAAAATTTTCCAAATCATAGATTTAAAAATGATTTAGATATTTACATGATTTTAGTGTGGGTTTATATTTATACAAGTATATAAATATCTAAATGGGCAAGTTAAAGAACGATATACATGTTGATAGTATAATAATATCCCTTTATTCCTCATAAAAATTCACAACTGAATTCCTTTTATTCCATTCTTAAAACATCCATCCCAAAATATATTATCAAAGCTAGTAATAAATTATTTGAACAAGGTGATAACAGATTTAAAATATTTAATAAAATTTAAATATCAGAGACTGATAGTATTAACAAAAGATAATATTAATACTATTTCGACTACTCTTATTTGATTTTAATATTAATTATAGATACTTTGATTATTGATTTATTAAAACATAAGTTAACTAAAAGTCCCAGTAGATTATAATTATATTTTAAAGAGCATGAATTTCATAAAAAATTTGACCAGTGATAGAAGTAACTTGAATAATCTGAATTTTCTAGCTTATACTATATCTTTGGATATGGAATCGCAGATTCATTTTATTAGTGGTGTGACTAATAATATTAAGTTCTATGTTATCCAACTATTATTTTTATTAATAAAAATAGAGATAGTACTGATGATTTACTCAGACTCGTTAAAGTAAGTGGGCCAAGTGGGAAGAATATTAAGATAGATAGATAGATATTGGTAAAAATATCCTTCTTGTCTTTATATAGGAAATCTTTAATATTAAAAATAAACTCTTTCTGTAAAATCATCATACTTATCATCATAATTTATAAAATTAAAGTCAACGCATCTAATAATGAAAGGAGAAACTGACTTTATATCTTGTGTATCGGATAACATAGAGTTAGATTCTTTTACCGATGAATTATGAACAAACTGAACTCAAGTATTTTATAGGACTTGTCAAGAACGTTTTTTTCTTTTTTCATGTATTTATTTTTACTTTTGAAGTATGGAAAATAAAACTTACAGAGGCTTTGTTTACTTAAATGTTAAAACTTACCTTTTGTAAAAATCGGCGATATCGACTGTATAAATCGCCTTACGTTCGTGCCCGTAAGTGAGGTAGAGTACGTGCTCGATTTAGGTTATGTAAGTAAATTTCACCTGCTACTCTCACGACGAAAGTTTCGTGTATTTCGTGAGCAGCATCCCATGCTTGTCGCCAAATTGAAGTGTCCTTGAATTCGGAAGACTGGTTACGTGTGAATCTTGGTTGATCGTCTACCTTCAACTTCATTAATAACAACTCGTGAATACAGGTATTACGTCGGGATTCCGTCGACATTTGTAAAAGAGAATTTCCCTATACAGGGATGCTTGTCCCCTGCAACACGGCATCATATCCCCTATAACACGCTTTCGCTCTAACACGATAAGAAAATTGCGAAAACCTTTGTACAGCACTGGATAACATGATTTTTGCTTAACATATTTAAAACCTAAATTACCTTAAAGTAATGACGCGAAAGAATAATGAAAGAAATATAGTGGCTTTACATGAAAAAATATATTATTAGAAATTATAATTTATTAAATTAAGGTTGCGTTAAATTAAAATAATATTTTTTGTGTTTTTTTGTTTTCTGTTATACATACATACATTCTAGAGGCCAAAATAAGACGAAAATCAAGAATACCAATTTGTTGATGGTGGCTTCGTTAAAAAGTTATTAACGTTTAAAGTTCCGCCAATACTGAATTTTTTCTCGAAAGTGGGTAAGATTTCGGGAGTATGTCTATTCACCGAAAATGATTATAATTTACCTCCGCAACCGAAAATAATTTTTCCAGAACGATTTGAAACTTTTCAATTTCGCCAAAAAATTTAGGCACCTACCTACCTACCTACCTACCTACCTACCTATCCCCTGTTGATTTTTCTTAAAAATTCGTTTTTGATTTTTAATCATTTCGCTTGACGTCCTACAGAAAAGTTGTTTAATACTTTTTTGTAGGTACCTATGGGCTCTACTTGAGAAAAAAGTTTCATTGAAATATATTCACTATTATAGGAGTTATGGCTATATAAGTTGAAAATTGGACCATTTTTATGGGGGTTTTCTAACATTACGGGGCCAAGGAACAACCTTTCCAATATTTTTATAATTGTTACATATTCTACACTAAAATACGCGGCGTTTGGCTTTTTTAACATTAAAATCGTCCAATCCGTTCAGAAGTTATGGTGTTTTAAAGATTCAAACATAAAATTTACGGGAAGCATTTTTCGTCTGAAATTATATTTTCGGTAAGGAATTTTTTTCTCGAAAATGGTTACGATTTCGAGGGTATGTCTATCGACCAAAAATTATTATAATTGGTCCCTGCAATCAGAAATAATTTTTTTAGAACGATTAAAAATTTTTTAATTTTGTTGAAAAATTTCACACCTTCTCGAATTTTTTTCTCCAAACTGGGTAGGATTTCCGGGGTATATCTATTCATAAAAAATGATTATAATCGACCCTTGCAATCGGAAATAATTTTTTTAGAACGATTTCAAAAATTTTTTTTTTCGCCGAGAAATTTCACCACCTACCCGAATTTTTTTCTCGAAGGAGGGTAGGATTGTCGGGGATATGTGTATTCATAAAAAATGATTGTAATTGACCCCCGCAACCGAAAATAATTTTTCCAAAACGATTTGAAATTTTTTAATTTAATTTAATTTAATTTAACTTTTTAACGAAGCCTCCATCAACAAATTGATATTCTTGATTTTCGTCTTATTTTGGCCTCTAGAATCTCCCATTAAAATTTTTCCCAGGGGTGGTCGAACACCCTGTATACATAGAAAAATTAAATTGCTTATGTAGAATGTGAGAAAGCGATCTATATGTGTTTGATATAAAATAGGTCGTTGAGATGCGCGTCATTCACATCGTTGACGGTTTTGTTTCTTTCGTCTTGGGGACGCCTTCTCGCGACGTTTCTCGTATGTTACGTTTTGATTTGCATTACGAGCTGCAACAGCCTGCTTGCGCTCATTCATATTTATTTAATTATTTCCTGTTATATTAAATATATTACTTATTTAAACAAATACTGTGTGGTAAATTCTGTCATTGAATTAAAAAAAAATATTCGTTTTTAATAAGTTTTCGGACCATAAACTCCCCTCCCTTTTCGAGTGAACTGGCTCTGGGTTAGGTCTCATATAACACGGTTTCAGACAACACGGCATTTTATAGGAACCGATCTACCGTGTTATAGGAGGGTTTCAAACTGTATTTCGTTTATTTAATGAAGTTTAATCCTCCTCCGGGGGCGGCGGAGCGGAGACAGTGTGTCGCGTGAATGGGAATTCGGAACAAAAATCATAGCTTCTAAAGAATTCCAGTCAATTTTCGACCTAAGACCTCTTACACTTTTTTTTTAAAGAGAATACAAAGATACAACAAACAAATCGATAGACAAAAATTATATATTTTTGTTAAAAAAAAATTGAAACGACCTTGATTTTTTGTTGAATAAAAACTGTTTTGCTAATTTCTTGTCAAGTGTTGTCATTTCTGTGTAACTTTTGTTCGAAAAGTTTTTTGATTGGTTTAGAGGAAGTGTCTGAAATCAGAGGTGCCAGAAGTGCACCGAAGGCATAGTGTGCTCTCTCACGCGTACGTGAGCTCGTAATGTTTCGGAAAGTCGACAAAGGCAAACTGACGCTGCCCGAAGTAATTTCGGACCGCCTCGTGAGAGTCGAGAGAGAAAGGCTCACATTTGCCTTCTCGCTCTTAACAACTGAAATCCGACCTCCCGTCAACGGCATACGATTTGGAATCTCGAGTCGAGATTCTCGACTGACTGCCCAGGCATTTTTACTTTCCGACGCACATGACGATGTAGGCGCACATAAGCAAAGTACGTAAGTAGTTTGAAAAAGAAATTTTGTAAAATTTATTTTACGAAAATAAATGGGTTTTAAAACCCCCTGATCATATTTTAATTATTGAAAAAAAAAGAAATTTTTTTCTTATTATTATTCTTATATGTGAGCGTAACATATGTATATTATTAATACGATTTTTCAAAATCAATAGTTTAAGATTGAAAATTAATAAATTAAAATGAGAATCCACTCTTTGCCAGTATCGTGCACGCTGTGGGATTTTTCAATAAGGAGAGTTTTTATTTTTATAACATAAACAAAACTTAGTAGTAGAATTAATAGTTGCAGAAATTAATTAATAATGATTTTCCTCGATATGTTTTTAGATAACCGTATAATAAAACCGTATAAACCGTATAGTATTATATGTTTGATTTGGCTTAACTTTGCATAAAAAAATAATTGTATCGATCCATCAGAATTAATAACGTGCACCATCAAACCGTTTAAACCACAAAAGAAAAGTGATCCCGTTTACCAGTTTAATACAAAGTATGGGTTGGATTAAAAATTTTAAAAGGACATAGTCGAATACAAAACATAGCGTTTCATTTTCATCAGAACAGTAACATGAGTTAGCAGGTAATGTCATAAAACTGTTTTACCCGGTTATACCCCTTTTTACCTCAAGTATAAGGTAAAAAGTACGAGGTACGACTATCCAAAAAAAGGTTCACATTTTATCAATGTAAATGAAGCGGTCATTCCATTCCATCATCATCATTAAATAGAAAATTTTGTAATTTCTGTGAAAACAGAACTTTCGTTAGATGCACGTGGTGCTTGAAATTTTTATGTTTTGACTGTTTTTACGAAAAGTACCATCCAGATTCATGTACTTCGTACATTAAAAATAACATATTATGTTATAAATGTAATTTTGGTTAAATTCAACTTTAAAAAAAAGAAATATTCGAAGGGCATACAAAAATATAATGTCACATGTTATGTACGATTGTACGAAAATATGATTGAAAAAATAAAAAAAAGATTTGTTCTACCAGGGTTCGAATCTGCAGAGCAAAAGAAGAAGCTCGAACTTGCAGGCAAACACCTTATCACTCACGGCCACGCTGATTAGTGGTGAATAGAATATAGTTCTATTTCTGAAAATAGTACCTGTAATAACTTTAATAATACATATCTTAAAGTAAAACCTAACCCAAAACCGGGTACCATTCCAACTTTTCCTTGTTAGAACCGAGTTTTCAATTTGTCTTAGCGAAAAAAACAGCTGGTTAATAACCTGCTTACCTGTTTTCAATTACCAAACATTTATTTCTCAATTAACCCTTTGCGAGTGAGACCATTTTGCAGATTATTCTGAAACATTTGTGGTATTCGTTTTCAATGCGATTTAAGTAAGCATGTAATGTATAAGATTTCATCTCATTTAATTTTTTCTTTTCTAGAGAAGGCAGAGAACAAATTTATTTAATTTTTTTTTACAGAAAATTTAATTCTTGCCAAGATTTATATGAAACATTTAAAAGATTTTTCATAAATTATGCCTATGGATCGGAAGGAACAACTATAAAACAAGAGGTAAAAAATTTTTCAAATCGTTCTAAAAAAATTATTTTCGGTTGTGAGGGTAAATTACAATAATTTTTGGTCATTACACATACCCCCCGAGATCCTACGCATTTTCGAGAAAAAAATTCCTTACCGAAAATCTAATTAGGTGACAGAGAAAAAAAAATTCAATTCAAATCGTTTTGGAAAAATTATTTTCGGTTGCGGGGGTCAATTACAATCATTTTTGGTCATTGCGTAATGACACATACCCTCGAAATCCTACCCACTTTCTAGAAAAAAATTCGAGAAGGTGTGAAATTTTTCGACGAAATTAAAATATTTCAAATCGTTCTGAAAAAAATATTGTTAGCTGTGGGGGTCAATTAGAATCATTTTTGGTGAACAGACATACCCCAGAAATCCTACCCACTTTCTAGAAAAAAATTCGAGAAGGTGTGAAAACGGTTGTTCGACGGAAAAAAAAATTCAATTCAAATCGTTTTGGAAAAATTATTTGCGGTTGCGGGGGTCAATTACAATCATTTTTAGTGGAATAGACATACCCCCGAAATCTTGCGCATTTTACCGACGGAACTTTAAACGTTAATAATTACTTTTTAACGAAGTCTCCATCAACAAATTAGAAAATTATTTTCTTCTATCTATTGTAATTAAGAGTAAAATTTAAGAAATAAACGGCTTAATCGTATAAGGCGACTAAGCGAAAATAAATTCAACTTGCACCGATTATTTTCCATTTGCCCAGCGTTCCTTCCCTCGAGATCCGGACGAGGTTAGGTTAGGCGAGGTGTTTAAACCTCCTCCCCTTAAAACACATTGCTTTAACAGTATAATAAAAAATACTTAACTGTCCAATTACATCTACTCTTACATCCAATGAAATCTACTTTAATATCCAAAGAAAATAACTAAAAAATCATTTCAAGTTCCACGTTACCCTTTTTTTAATACTTCTTTATTTATTTATTTATTTATTTATTTACGGGTTTGTACACCCTTTGTTGATATAATACAGTTGCATAATATGTATAAAAGTCACATTAATTGCGTATAATATGAGATGCAGTGCGTACAACACTAATGACATGCTATTTGAAGGAATACGGAGAACTGTTAAAGAAGTCCATATGCTGGCTAAACTGGTTAGCTTGGATATATGGTTAATACAATTATTGTATGTATAATGTCGTTTAAATGTTAGAATATAGAATAATTCCATATTTCCATATAATCCATATAATTCCATATTTATACGTAGTTATTGATGATTTTATAAACAAACAACATATCATATCATAGTTCTACGTTGTACTTTTCTAAGAAAATAAATTTTTCACGTGAAATTTTCTGCATAAACTTCTTAAATAACTTTATTCTTGGTAAAAAAAAGAAACAACAATTAACAACAACAACACCAAGCTGTAGTAAGAATGTTGAATAAGCATCACATGAAAGACTACTTACCTTTTTAATACAGAAAAGTATTAATAAGAAAGAATTTAGAAGTAATATATGAAAGATGAATTGTGGTCTGGTTAGGTCTGGGTTAAGTTAATAAAAGTTAATAATAGACTTTTCAAATTTCAAATAAAGAAAGAAAGAAAGAAAGAAAATGAAGATAAGCCAAATGAAGAAGGGGATGACGAACCTATTTACCCTCTGAAAAAATAGATACAATAATAAAGAGAGACAAATTTTTTTAATCTGTGTAATCTCGAAATTCAGAGATAAAAAATAAGAAAGAATGTTTAACCAAATGTATTACCAAAAGTAGTTGACTTAATTGATATTGGCAACTTCGTCTTCATTGATTTCACTTATCTTATAACAGAATTAACTAATTCTGATATAGATTTATTAGATAATTTAGATTAACAGAACATTTTACAAAAGATTACTTTAGAAAAGTATTCAAATTACATGAAAAAGAAGATATCAAGGTAAAGAGGTTTGAAAATTTAGTATATAAAAAATATAATAAGATATTTAAGATAATCGACAAATGATACTTACCGATTGGGACATCCCAATCACTTTTTTTGTAAAAATGAAACGAATTTCGAATTTTTGGTCATAGAAAATGAAAATATAAAGGCACGAAGAGGACTGTTTTTATACAAAATAAATTAAATTATTATTTATGTATATGTAAGTTTAATTATGATTTTTATCTTCTAAAGTGTGATAAAACTGTAAGATAAAAGATGAATTAAGTTCCAAGTCCCTAAAATTTTCCAAATCATAGATTTAAAAATGATTTAGATATTTACATGATTTTAGTGTGGGTTTATATTTATACAAGTATATAAATATCTAAATGGGCAAGTTAAAGAACGATATACATGTTGATAGTATAATAATATCCCTTTATTCCTCATAAAAATTCACAACTGAATTCCTTTTATTCCATTCTTAAAACATCCATCCCAAAATATATTATCAAAGCTAGTAATAAATTATTTGAACAAGGTGATAACAGATTTAAAATATTTAATAAAATTTAAATATCAGAGACTGATAGTATTAACAAAAGATAATATTAATACTATTTCGACTACTCTTATTTGATTTTAATATTAATTATAGATACTTTGATTATTGATTTATTAAAACATAAGTTAACTAAAAGTCCCAGTAGATTATAATTATATTTTAAAGAGCATGAATTTCATAAAAAATTTGACCAGTGATAGAAGTAACTTGAATAATCTGAATTTTCTAGCTTATACTATATCTTTGGATATGGAATCGCAGATTCATTTTATTAGTGGTGTGACTAATAATATTAAGTTCTATGTTATCCAACTATTATTTTTATTAATAAAAATAGAGATAGTACTGATGATTTACTCAGACTCGTTAAAGTAAGTGGGCCAAGTGGGAAGAATATTAAGATAGATAGATAGATATTGGTAAAAATATCCTTCTTGTCTTTATATAGGAAATCTTTAATATTAAAAATAAACTCTTTCTGTAAAATCATCATACTTATCATCATAATTTATAAAATTAAAGTCAACGCATCTAATAATGAAAGGAGAAACTGACTTTATATCTTGTGTATCGGATAACATAGAGTTAGATTCTTTTACCGATGAATTATGAACAAACTGAACTCAAGTATTTTATAGGACTTGTCAAGAACGTTTTTTTCTTTTTTCATGTATTTATTTTTACTTTTGAAGTATGGAAAATAAAACTTACAGAGGCTTTGTTTACTTAAATGTTAAAACTTACCTTTTGTAAAAATCGGCGATATCGACTGTATAAATCGCCTTACGTTCGTGCCCGTAAGTGAGGTAGAGTACGTGCTCGATTTAGGTTATGTAAGTAAATTTCACCTGCTACTCTCACGACGAAAGTTTCGTGTATTTCGTGAGCAGCATCCCATGCTTGTCGCCAAATTGAAGTGTCCTTGAATTCGGAAGACTGGTTACGTGTGAATCTTGGTTGATCGTCTACCTTCAACTTCATTAATAACAACTCGTGAATACAGGTGTTACGTCGGGATTCCGTCGACATTTGTAAAAGAGAATTTCCCTATACAGGGATGCTTGTCCCCTGCAACACGGCATCATATCCCCTATAACACGCTTTCGCTCTAACACGATAAGAAAATTGCGAAAACCTTTGTACAGCACTGGATAACATGATTTTTGCTTAACATATTTAAAACCTAAATTACCTTAAAGTAATGACGCGAAAGAATAATGAAAGAAATATAGTGGCTTTACATGAAAAAATATATTATTAGAAATTATAATTTATTAAATTAAGGTTGCGTTAAATTAAAATAATATTTTTTGTGTTTTTTTGTTTTCTGTTATACATACATACATTCTAGAGGCCAAAATAAGACGAAAATCAAGAATACCAATTTGTTGATGGTGGCTTCGTTAAAAAGTTATTAACGTTTAAAGTTCCGCCAATACTGAATTTTTTCTCGAAAGTGGGTAAGATTTCGGGAGTATGTCTATTCACCGAAAATGATTATAATTTACCTCCGCAACCGAAAATAATTTTTCCAGAACGATTTGAAACTTTTCAATTTCGCCGAAAAATTTAGGCACCTACCTACCTACCTACCTACCTACCTACCTATCCCCTGTTGATTTTTCTTAAAAATTCGTTTTTGATTTTTAATCATTTCGCTTGACGTCCTACAGAAAAGTTGTTTAATACTTTTTTGTAGGTACCTATGGGCTCTACTTGAGAAAAAAGTTTCATTGAAATATATTCACTATTATAGGAGTTATGGCTATATAAGTTGAAAATTGGACCATTTTTATGGGGGTTTTCTAACATTACGGGGCCAAGGAACAACCTTTCCAATATTTTTATAATTGTTACATATTCTACACTAAAATACGCGGCGTTTGGCTTTTTTAACATTAAAATCGTCCAATCCGTTCAGAAGTTATGGTGTTTTAAAGATTCAAACATAAAATTTACGGGAAGCATTTTTCGTCTGAAATTGTATTTTCGGTAAGGAATTTTTTTCTCGAAAATGGTTACGATTTCGAGGGTATGTCTATCGACCAAAAATTATTATAATTGGTCCCTGCAATCAGAAATAATTTTTTTAGGACGATTAAAAATTTTTTAATTTTGTTGAAAAATTTCACACCTTCTCGAATTTTTTTCTCCAAACTGGGTAGGATTTCCGGGGTATATCTATTCATAAAAAATGATTATAATCGACCCTTGCAATCGGAAATAATTTTTTTAGAACGATTTCAAAAATTTTTTTTTTCTCCGAGAAATTTCACCACCTACCCGAATTTTTTTCTCGAAGGAGGGTAGGATTGTCGGGGATATGTGTATTCATAAAAAATGATTGTAATTGACCCCCGCAACCGAAAATAATTTTTCCAAAACGATTTGAAATTTTTTAATTTAATTTAATTTAATTTAACTTTTTAACGAAGCCTCCATCAACAAATTGATATTCTTGATTTTCGTCTTATTTTGGCCTCTAGAATCTCCCATTAAAATTTTTCCCAGGGGTGGTCGAACACCCTGTATACATAGAAAAATTAAATTGCTTATGTAGAATGTGAGAAAGCGATCTATATGTGTTTGATATAAAATAGGTCGTTGAAATGCGCGTCATTCACATCGTTGACGGTTTTGTTTCTTTCGTCTTGGGGACGCCTTCTCGCGACGTTTCTCGTATGTTACGTTTTGATTTGCATTACGAGCTGCAACAGCCTGCTTGCGCTCATTCATATTTATTTAATTATTTCCTGTTATATTAAATATATTACTTATTTAAACAAATACTGTGTGGTAAATTCTGTCATTGAATTAAAAAAAAATATTCGTTTTTAATAAGTTTTCGGACCATAAACTCCCCTCCCTTTTCGAGTGAACTGGCTCTGGGTTAGGTCTCATATAACACGGTTTCAGACAACACGGCATTTTATAGGAACCGATCTACCGTGTTATAGGAGGGTTTAAAACTGTATTTCGTTTATTTAATGAAGTTTAATCCTCCTCCGGGGGCGGCGGAGCGGAGACAGTGTGTCGCGTGAATGGGAATTCGGAACAAAAATCATAGCTTCTAAAGAATTCCAGTCAATTTTCGACCTAAGACCTCTTACACTTTTTTTTTAAAGAGAATACAAAGATACAACAAACAAATCGATAGACAAAAATTATATATTTTTGTTAAAAAAAAATTGAAACGACCTTGATTTTTTGTTGAATAAAAACTGTTTTGCTAATTTCTTGTCAAGTGTTGTCATTTCTGTGTAACTTTTGTTCGAAAAGTTTTTTGATTGGTTTAGAGGAAGTGTCTGAAATCAGAGGTGCCAGAAGTGCACCGAAGGCATAGTGTGCTCTCTCACGCGTACGTGAGCTCGTAATGTTTCGGAAAGTCGACAAAGGCAAACTGACGCTGCCCGAAGTAATTTCGGACCGCCTCGTGAGAGTCGAGAGAGAAAGGCTCACATTTGCCTTCTCGCTCTTAACAACTGAAATCCGACCTCCCGTCAACGGCATACGATTTGGAATCTCGAGTCGAGATTCTCGACTGACTGCCCAGGCATTTTTACTTTCCGACGCACATGACGATGTAGGCGCACATAAGCAAAGTACGTAAGTAGTTTGAAAAAGAAATTTTGTAAAATTTATTTTACGAAAATAAATGGGTTTTAAAACCCCCTGATCATATTTTAATTATTGAAAAAAAAAGAAATTTTTTTCTTATTATTATTCTTATATGTGAGCGTAACATATGTATATTATTAATACGATTTTTCAAAATCAATAGTTTAAGATTGAAAATTAATAAATTAAAATGAGAATCCACTCTTTGCCAGTATCGTGCACGCTGTGGGATTTTTCAATAAGGAGAGTTTTTATTTTTATAACATAAACAAAACTTAGTAGTAGAATTAATAGTTGCAGAAATTAATTAATAATGATTTTCCTCGATATGTTTTTAGATAACCGTATAATAAAACCGTATAAACCGTATAGTATTATATGTTTGATTTGGCTTAACTTTGCATAAAAAAATAATTGTATCGATCCATCAGAATTAATAACGTGCACCATCAAACCGTTTAAACCACAAAAGAAAAGTGATCCCGTTTACCAGTTTAATACAAAGTATGGGTTGGATTAAAAATTTTAAAAGGACATAGTCGAATACAAAACATAGCGTTTCATTTTCATCAGAACAGTAACATGAGTTAGCAGGTAATGTCATAAAACTGTTTTACCCGGTTATACCCCTTTTTACCTCAAGTATAAGGTAAAAAGTACGAGGTACGACTATCCAAAAAAAGGTTCACATTTTATCAATGTAAATGAAGCGGTCATTCCATTCCATCATCATCATTAAATAGAAAATTTTGTAATTTCTGTGAAAACAGAACTTTCGTTAGATGCACGTGGTGCTTGAAATTTTTATGTTTTGACTGTTTTTACGAAAAGTACCATCCAGATTCATGTACTTCGTACATTGAAAATAACATATTATGTTATAAATGTAATTTTGGTTAAATTCAACTTTAAAAAAAAGAAATATTCGAAGGGCATACAAAAATATAATGTCACATGTTATGTACGATTGTACGAAAATATGATTGAAAAAATAAAAAAAAGATTTGTTCTACCAGGGTTCGAATCTGCAGAGCAAAAGAAGAAGCTCGAACTTGCAGGCAAACACCTTATCACTCACGGCCACGCTGATTAGTGGTGAATAGAATATAGTTCTATTTCTGAAAATAGTACCTGTAATAACTTTAATAATACATATCTTAAAGTAAAACCTAACCCAAAACCGGGTACCATTCCAACTTTTCCTTGTTAGAACCGAGTTTTCAATTTGTCTTAGCGAAAAAAACAGCTGGTTAATAACCTGCTTACCTGTTTTCAATTACCAAACATTTATTTCTCAATTAACCCTTTGCGAGTGAGACCATTTTGCAGATTATTCTGAAACATTTGTGGTATTCGTTTTCAATGCGATTTAAGTAAGCATGTAATGTATAAGATTTCATCTCATTTAATTTTTTCTTTTCTAGAGAAGGCAGAGAACAAATTTATTTAATTTTTTTTTACAGAAAATTTAATTCTTGCCAAGATTTATATGAAACATTTAAAAGATTTTTCATAAATTATGCCTATGGATCGGAAGGAACAACTATAAAACAAGAGGTAAAAAATTTTTCAAATCGTTCTAAAAAAATTATTTTCGGTTGTGAGGGTAAATTACAATAATTTTTGGTCATTACACATACCCCCCGAGATCCTACGCATTTTCGAGAAAAAAATTCCTTACCGAAAATCTAATTAGGTGACAGAGAAAAAAAAATTCAATTCAAATCGTTTTGGAAAAATTATTTTCGGTTGCGGGGGTCAATTACAATCATTTTTGGTCATTGCGTAATGACACATACCCTCGAAATCCTACCCACTTTCTAGAAAAAAATTCGAGAAGGTGTGAAATTTTTCGACGAAATTAAAATATTTCAAATCGTTCTGAAAAAAATATTGTTAGCTGTGGGGGTCAATTAGAATCATTTTTGGTGAACAGACATACCCCAGAAATCCTACCCACTTTCTAGAAAAAAATTCGAGAAGGTGTGAAAACGGTTGTTCGACGGAAAAAAAAATTCAATTCAAATCGTTTTGGAAAAATTATTTGCGGTTGCGGGGGTCAATTACAATCATTTTTAGTGGAATAGACATACCCCCGAAATCTTGCGCATTTTACCGACGGAACTTTAAACGTTAATAATTACTTTTTAACGAAGTCTCCATCAACAAATTAGAAAATTATTTTCTTCTATCTATTGTAATTAAGAGTAAAATTTAAGAAATAAACGGCTTAATCGTATAAGGCGACTAAGCGAAAATAAATTCAACTTGCACCGATTATTTTCCATTTGCCCAGCGTTCCTTCCCTCGAGATCCGGACGAGGTTAGGTTAGGCGAGGTGTTTAAACCTCCTCCCCTTAAAACACATTGCTTTAACAGTATAATAAAAAATACTTAACTGTCCAATTACATCTACTCTTACATCCAATGAAATCTACTTTAATATCCAAAGAAAATAACTAAAAAATCATTTCAAGTTCCACGTTACCCTTTTTTTAATACTTCTTTATTTATTTATTTATTTATTTATTTACGGGTTTGTACACCCTTTGTTGATATAATACAGTTGCATAATATGTATAAAAGTCACATTAATTGCGTATAATATGAGATGCAGTGCGTACAACACTAATGACATGCTATTTGAAGGAATACGGAGAACTGTTAAAGAAGTCCATATGCTGGCTAAACTGGTTAGCTTGGATATATGGTTAATACAATTATTGTATGTATAATGTCGTTTAAATGTTAGAATATAGAATAATTCCATATTTCCATATAATCCATATAATTCCATATTTATACGTAGTTATTGATGATTTTATAAACAAACAACATATCATATCATAGTTCTACGTTGTACTTTTCTAAGAAAATAAATTTTTCACGTGAAATTTTCTGCATAAACTTCTTAAATAACTTTATTCTTGGTAAAAAAAAGAAACAACAATTAACAACAACAACACCAAGCTGTAGTAAGAATGTTGAATAAGCATCACATGAAAGACTACTTACCTTTTTAATACAGAAAAGTATTAATAAGAAAGAATTTAGAAGTAATATATGAAAGATGAATTGTGGTCTGGTTAGGTCTGGGTTAAGTTAATAAAAGTTAATAATAGACTTTTCAAATTTCAAATAAAGAAAGAAAGAAAGAAAGAAAATGAAGATAAGCCAAATGAAGAAGGGGATGACGAACCTATTTACCCTCTGAAAAAATAGATACAATAATAAAGAGAGACAAATTTTTTTAATCTGTGTAATCTCGAAATTCAGAGATAAAAAATAAGAAAGAATGTTTAACCAAATGTATTACCAAAAGTAGTTGACTTAATTGATATTGGCAACTTCGTCTTCATTGATTTCACTTATCTTATAACAGAATTAACTAATTCTGATATAGATTTATTAGATAATTTAGATTAACAGAACATTTTACAAAAGATTACTTTAGAAAAGTATTCAAATTACATGAAAAAGAAGATATCAAGGTAAAGAGGTTTGAAAATTTAGTATATAAAAAATATAATAAGATATTTAAGATAATCGACAAATGATACTTACCGATTGGGACATCCCAATCACTTTTTTTGTAAAAATGAAACGAATTTCGAATTTTTGGTCATAGAAAATGAAAATATAAAGGCACGAAGAGGACTGTTTTTATACAAAATAAATTAAATTATTATTTATGTATATGTAAGTTTAATTATGATTTTTATCTTCTAAAGTGTGATAAAACTGTAAGATAAAAGATGAATTAAGTTCCAAGTCCCTAAAATTTTCCAAATCATAGATTTAAAAATGATTTAGATATTTACATGATTTTAGTGTGGGTTTATATTTATACAAGTATATAAATATCTAAATGGGCAAGTTAAAGAACGATATACATGTTGATAGTATAATAATATCCCTTTATTCCTCATAAAAATTCACAACTGAATTCCTTTTATTCCATTCTTAAAACATCCATCCCAAAATATATTATCAAAGCTAGTAATAAATTATTTGAACAAGGTGATAACAGATTTAAAATATTTAATAAAATTTAAATATCAGAGACTGATAGTATTAACAAAAGATAATATTAATACTATTTCGACTACTCTTATTTGATTTTAATATTAATTATAGATACTTTGATTATTGATTTATTAAAACATAAGTTAACTAAAAGTCCCAGTAGATTATAATTATATTTTAAAGAGCATGAATTTCATAAAAAATTTGACCAGTGATAGAAGTAACTTGAATAATCTGAATTTTCTAGCTTATACTATATCTTTGGATATGGAATCGCAGATTCATTTTATTAGTGGTGTGACTAATAATATTAAGTTCTATGTTATCCAACTATTATTTTTATTAATAAAAATAGAGATAGTACTGATGATTTACTCAGACTCGTTAAAGTAAGTGGGCCAAGTGGGAAGAATATTAAGATAGATAGATAGATATTGGTAAAAATATCCTTCTTGTCTTTATATAGGAAATCTTTAATATTAAAAATAAACTCTTTCTGTAAAATCATCATACTTATCATCATAATTTATAAAATTAAAGTCAACGCATCTAATAATGAAAGGAGAAACTGACTTTATATCTTGTGTATCGGATAACATAGAGTTAGATTCTTTTACCGATGAATTATGAACAAACTGAACTCAAGTATTTTATAGGACTTGTCAAGAACGTTTTTTTCTTTTTTCATGTATTTATTTTTACTTTTGAAGTATGGAAAATAAAACTTACAGAGGCTTTGTTTACTTAAATGTTAAAACTTACCTTTTGTAAAAATCGGCGATATCGACTGTATAAATCGCCTTACGTTCGTGCCCGTAAGTGAGGTAGAGTACGTGCTCGATTTAGGTTATGTAAGTAAATTTCACCTGCTACTCTCACGACGAAAGTTTCGTGTATTTCGTGAGCAGCATCCCATGCTTGTCGCCAAATTGAAGTGTCCTTGAATTCGGAAGACTGGTTACGTGTGAATCTTGGTTGATCGTCTACCTTCAACTTCATTAATAACAACTCGTGAATACAGGTGTTACGTCGGGATTCCGTCGACATTTGTAAAAGAGAATTTCCCTATACAGGGATGCTTGTCCCCTGCAACACGGCATCATATCCCCTATAACACGCTTTCGCTCTAACACGATAAGAAAATTGCGAAAACCTTTGTACAGCACTGGATAACATGATTTTTGCTTAACATATTTAAAACCTAAATTACCTTAAAGTAATGACGCGAAAGAATAATGAAAGAAATATAGTGGCTTTACATGAAAAAATATATTATTAGAAATTATAATTTATTAAATTAAGGTTGCGTTAAATTAAAATAATATTTTTTGTGTTTTTTTGTTTTCTGTTATACATACATACATTCTAGAGGCCAAAATAAGACGAAAATCAAGAATACCAATTTGTTGATGGTGGCTTCGTTAAAAAGTTATTAACGTTTAAAGTTCCGCCAATACTGAATTTTTTCTCGAAAGTGGGTAAGATTTCGGGAGTATGTCTATTCACCGAAAATGATTATAATTTACCTCCGCAACCGAAAATAATTTTTCCAGAACGATTTGAAACTTTTCAATTTCGCCGAAAAATTTAGGCACCTACCTACCTACCTACCTATCCCCTGTTGATTTTTCTTAAAAATTCGTTTTTGATTTTTAATCATTTCGCTTGACGTCCTACAGAAAAGTTGTTTAATACTTTTTTGTAGGTACCTATGGGCTCTACTTGAGAAAAAAGTTTCATTGAAATATATTCACTATTATAGGAGTTATGGCTATATAAGTTGAAAATTGGACCATTTTTATGGGGGTTTTCTAACATTACGGGGCCAAGGAACAACCTTTCCAATATTTTTATAATTGTTACATATTCTACACTAAAATACGCGGCGTTTGGCTTTTTTAACATTAAAATCGTCCAATCCGTTCAGAAGTTATGGTGTTTTAAAGATTCAAACATAAAATTTACGGGAAGCATTTTTCGTCTGAAATTGTATTTTCGGTAAGGAATTTTTTTCTCGAAAATGGTTACGATTTCGAGGGTATGTCTATCGACCAAAAATTATTATAATTGGTCCCTGCAATCAGAAATAATTTTTTTAGGACGATTAAAAATTTTTTAATTTTGTTGAAAAATTTCACACCTTCTCGAATTTTTTTCTCCAAACTGGGTAGGATTTCCGGGGTATATCTATTCATAAAAAATGATTATAATCGACCCTTGCAATCGGAAATAATTTTTTTAGAACGATTTCAAAAATTTTTTTTTTCTCCGAGAAATTTCACCACCTACCCGAATTTTTTTCTCGAAGGAGGGTAGGATTGTCGGGGATATGTGTATTCATAAAAAATGATTGTAATTGACCCCCGCAACCGAAAATAATTTTTCCAAAACGATTTGAAATTTTTTAATTTAATTTAATTTAATTTAACTTTTTAACGAAGCCTCCATCAACAAATTGATATTCTTGATTTTCGTCTTATTTTGGCCTCTAGAATCTCCCATTAAAATTTTTCCCAGGGGTGGTCGAACACCCTGTATACATAGAAAAATTAAATTGCTTATGTAGAATGTGAGAAAGCGATCTATATGTGTTTGATATAAAATAGGTCGTTGAAATGCGCGTCATTCACATCGTTGACGGTTTTGTTTCTTTCGTCTTGGGGACGCCTTCTCGCGACGTTTCTCGTATGTTACGTTTTGATTTGCATTACGAGCTGCAACAGCCTGCTTGCGCTCATTCATATTTATTTAATTATTTCCTGTTATATTAAATATATTACTTATTTAAACAAATACTGTGTGGTAAATTCTGTCATTGAATTAAAAAAAAATATTCGTTTTTAATAAGTTTTCGGACCATAAACTCCCCTCCCTTTTCGAGTGAACTGGCTCTGGGTTAGGTCTCATATAACACGGTTTCAGACAACACGGCATTTTATAGGAACCGATCTACCGTGTTATAGGAGGGTTTAAAACTGTATTTCGTTTATTTAATGAAGTTTAATCCTCCTCCGGGGGCGGCGGAGCGGAGACAGTGTGTCGCGTGAATGGGAATTCGGAACAAAAATCATAGCTTCTAAAGAATTCCAGTCAATTTTCGACCTAAGACCTCTTACACTTTTTTTTTAAAGAGAATACAAAGATACAACAAACAAATCGATAGACAAAAATTATATATTTTTGTTAAAAAAAAATTGAAACGACCTTGATTTTTTGTTGAATAAAAACTGTTTTGCTAATTTCTTGTCAAGTGTTGTCATTTCTGTGTAACTTTTGTTCGAAAAGTTTTTTGATTGGTTTAGAGGAAGTGTCTGAAATCAGAGGTGCCAGAAGTGCACCGAAGGCATAGTGTGCTCTCTCACGCGTACGTGAGCTCGTAATGTTTCGGAAAGTCGACAAAGGCAAACTGACGCTGCCCGAAGTAATTTCGGACCGCCTCGTGAGAGTCGAGAGAGAAAGGCTCACATTTGCCTTCTCGCTCTTAACAACTGAAATCCGACCTCCCGTCAACGGCATACGATTTGGAATCTCGAGTCGAGATTCTCGACTGACTGCCCAGGCATTTTTACTTTCCGACGCACATGACGATGTAGGCGCACATAAGCAAAGTACGTAAGTAGTTTGAAAAAGAAATTTTGTAAAATTTATTTTACGAAAATAAATGGGTTTTAAAACCCCCTGATCATATTTTAATTATTGAAAAAAAAAGAAATTTTTTTCTTATTATTATTCTTATATGTGAGCGTAACATATGTATATTATTAATACGATTTTTCAAAATCAATAGTTTAAGATTGAAAATTAATAAATTAAAATGAGAATCCACTCTTTGCCAGTATCGTGCACGCTGTGGGATTTTTCAATAAGGAGAGTTTTTATTTTTATAACATAAACAAAACTTAGTAGTAGAATTAATAGTTGCAGAAATTAATTAATAATGATTTTCCTCGATATGTTTTTAGATAACCGTATAATAAAACCGTATAAACCGTATAGTATTATATGTTTGATTTGGCTTAACTTTGCATAAAAAAATAATTGTATCGATCCATCAGAATTAATAACGTGCACCATCAAACCGTTTAAACCACAAAAGAAAAGTGATCCCGTTTACCAGTTTAATACAAAGTATGGGTTGGATTAAAAATTTTAAAAGGACATAGTCGAATACAAAACATAGCGTTTCATTTTCATCAGAACAGTAACATGAGTTAGCAGGTAATGTCATAAAACTGTTTTACCCGGTTATACCCCTTTTTACCTCAAGTATAAGGTAAAAAGTACGAGGTACGACTATCCAAAAAAAGGTTCACATTTTATCAATGTAAATGAAGCGGTCATTCCATTCCATCATCATCATTAAATAGAAAATTTTGTAATTTCTGTGAAAACAGAACTTTCGTTAGATGCACGTGGTGCTTGAAATTTTTATGTTTTGACTGTTTTTACGAAAAGTACCATCCAGATTCATGTACTTCGTACATTGAAAATAACATATTATGTTATAAATGTAATTTTGGTTAAATTCAACTTTAAAAAAAAGAAATATTCGAAGGGCATACAAAAATATAATGTCACATGTTATGTACGATTGTACGAAAATATGATTGAAAAAATAAAAAAAAGATTTGTTCTACCAGGGTTCGAATCTGCAGAGCAAAAGAAGAAGCTCGAACTTGCAGGCAAACACCTTATCACTCACGGCCACGCTGATTAGTGGTGAATAGAATATAGTTCTATTTCTGAAAATAGTACCTGTAATAACTTTAATAATACATATCTTAAAGTAAAACCTAACCCAAAACCGGGTACCATTCCAACTTTTCCTTGTTAGAACCGAGTTTTCAATTTGTCTTAGCGAAAAAAACAGCTGGTTAATAACCTGCTTACCTGTTTTCAATTACCAAACATTTATTTCTCAATTAACCCTTTGCGAGTGAGACCATTTTGCAGATTATTCTGAAACATTTGTGGTATTCGTTTTCAATGCGATTTAAGTAAGCATGTAATGTATAAGATTTCATCTCATTTAATTTTTTCTTTTCTAGAGAAGGCAGAGAACAAATTTATTTAATTTTTTTTTACAGAAAATTTAATTCTTGCCAAGATTTATATGAAACATTTAAAAGATTTTTCATAAATTATGCCTATGGATCGGAAGGAACAACTATAAAACAAGAGGTAAAAAATTTTTCAAATCGTTCTAAAAAAATTATTTTCGGTTGTGAGGGTAAATTACAATAATTTTTGGTCATTACACATACCCCCCGAGATCCTACGCATTTTCGAGAAAAAAATTCCTTACCGAAAATCTAATTAGGTGACAGAGAAAAAAAAATTCAATTCAAATCGTTTTGGAAAAATTATTTTCGGTTGCGGGGGTCAATTACAATCATTTTTGGTCATTGCGTAATGACACATACCCTCGAAATCCTACCCACTTTCTAGAAAAAAATTCGAGAAGGTGTGAAATTTTTCGACGAAATTAAAATATTTCAAATCGTTCTGAAAAAAATATTGTTAGCTGTGGGGGTCAATTAGAATCATTTTTGGTGAACAGACATACCCCAGAAATCCTACCCACTTTCTAGAAAAAAATTCGAGAAGGTGTGAAAACGGTTGTTCGACGGAAAAAAAAATTCAATTCAAATCGTTTTGGAAAAATTATTTGCGGTTGCGGGGGTCAATTACAATCATTTTTAGTGGAATAGACATACCCCCGAAATCTTGCGCATTTTACCGACGGAACTTTAAACGTTAATAATTACTTTTTAACGAAGTCTCCATCAACAAATTAGAAAATTATTTTCTTCTATCTATTGTAATTAAGAGTAAAATTTAAGAAATAAACGGCTTAATCGTATAAGGCGACTAAGCGAAAATAAATTCAACTTGCACCGATTATTTTCCATTTGCCCAGCGTTCCTTCCCTCGAGATCCGGACGAGGTTAGGTTAGGCGAGGTGTTTAAACCTCCTCCCCTTAAAACACATTGCTTTAACAGTATAATAAAAAATACTTAACTGTCCAATTACATCTACTCTTACATCCAATGAAATCTACTTTAATATCCAAAGAAAATAACTAAAAAATCATTTCAAGTTCCACGTTACCCTTTTTTTAATACTTCTTTATTTATTTATTTATTTATTTATTTACGGGTTTGTACACCCTTTGTTGATATAATACAGTTGCATAATATGTATAAAAGTCACATTAATTGCGTATAATATGAGATGCAGTGCGTACAACACTAATGACATGCTATTTGAAGGAATACGGAGAACTGTTAAAGAAGTCCATATGCTGGCTAAACTGGTTAGCTTGGATATATGGTTAATACAATTATTGTATGTATAATGTCGTTTAAATGTTAGAATATAGAATAATTCCATATTTCCATATAATCCATATAATTCCATATTTATACGTAGTTATTGATGATTTTATAAACAAACAACATATCATATCATAGTTCTACGTTGTACTTTTCTAAGAAAATAAATTTTTCACGTGAAATTTTCTGCATAAACTTCTTAAATAACTTTATTCTTGGTAAAAAAAAGAAACAACAATTAACAACAACAACACCAAGCTGTAGTAAGAATGTTGAATAAGCATCACATGAAAGACTACTTACCTTTTTAATACAGAAAAGTATTAATAAGAAAGAATTTAGAAGTAATATATGAAAGATGAATTGTGGTCTGGTTAGGTCTGGGTTAAGTTAATAAAAGTTAATAATAGACTTTTCAAATTTCAAATAAAGAAAGAAAGAAAGAAAGAAAGAAAATGAAGATAAGCCAAATGAAGAAGGGGATGACGAACCTATTTACCCTCTGAAAAAATAGATACAATAATAAAGAGAGACAAATTTTTTTAATCTGTGTAATCTCGAAATTCAGAGATAAAAAATAAGAAAGAATGTTTAACCAAATGTATTACCAAAAGTAGTTGACTTAATTGATATTGGCAACTTCGTCTTCATTGATTTCACTTATCTTATAACAGAATTAACTAATTCTGATATAGATTTATTAGATAATTTAGATTAACAGAACATTTTACAAAAGATTACTTTAGAAAAGTATTCAAATTACATGAAAAAGAAGATATCAAGGTAAAGAGGTTTGAAAATTTAGTATATAAAAAATATAATAAGATATTTAAGATAATCGACAAATGATACTTACCGATTGGGACATCCCAATCACTTTTTTTGTAAAAATGAAACGAATTTCGAATTTTTGGTCATAGAAAATGAAAATATAAAGGCACGAAGAGGACTGTTTTTATACAAAATAAATTAAATTATTATTTATGTATATGTAAGTTTAATTATGATTTTTATCTTCTAAAGTGTGATAAAACTGTAAGATAAAAGATGAATTAAGTTCCAAGTCCCTAAAATTTTCCAAATCATAGATTTAAAAATGATTTAGATATTTACATGATTTTAGTGTGGGTTTATATTTATACAAGTATATAAATATCTAAATGGGCAAGTTAAAGAACGATATACATGTTGATAGTATAATAATATCCCTTTATTCCTCATAAAAATTCACAACTGAATTCCTTTTATTCCATTCTTAAAACATCCATCCCAAAATATATTATCAAAGCTAGTAATAAATTATTTGAACAAGGTGATAACAGATTTAAAATATTTAATAAAATTTAAATATCAGAGACTGATAGTATTAACAAAAGATAATATTAATACTATTTCGACTACTCTTATTTGATTTTAATATTAATTATAGATACTTTGATTATTGATTTATTAAAACATAAGTTAACTAAAAGTCCCAGTAGATTATAATTATATTTTAAAGAGCATGAATTTCATAAAAAATTTGACCAGTGATAGAAGTAACTTGAATAATCTGAATTTTCTAGCTTATACTATATCTTTGGATATGGAATCGCAGATTCATTTTATTAGTGGTGTGACTAATAATATTAAGTTCTATGTTATCCAACTATTATTTTTATTAATAAAAATAGAGATAGTACTGATGATTTACTCAGACTCGTTAAAGTAAGTGGGCCAAGTGGGAAGAATATTAAGATAGATAGATAGATATTGGTAAAAATATCCTTCTTGTCTTTATATAGGAAATCTTTAATATTAAAAATAAACTCTTTCTGTAAAATCATCATACTTATCATCATAATTTATAAAATTAAAGTCAACGCATCTAATAATGAAAGGAGAAACTGACTTTATATCTTGTGTATCGGATAACATAGAGTTAGATTCTTTTACCGATGAATTATGAACAAACTGAACTCAAGTATTTTATAGGACTTGTCAAGAACGTTTTTTTCTTTTTTCATGTATTTATTTTTACTTTTGAAGTATGGAAAATAAAACTTACAGAGGCTTTGTTTACTTAAATGTTAAAACTTACCTTTTGTAAAAATCGGCGATATCGACTGTATAAATCGCCTTACGTTCGTGCCCGTAAGTGAGGTAGAGTACGTGCTCGATTTAGGTTATGTAAGTAAATTTCACCTGCTACTCTCACGACGAAAGTTTCGTGTATTTCGTGAGCAGCATCCCATGCTTGTCGCCAAATTGAAGTGTCCTTGAATTCGGAAGACTGGTTACGTGTGAATCTTGGTTGATCGTCTACCTTCAACTTCATTAATAACAACTCGTGAATACAGGTGTTACGTCGGGATTCCGTCGACATTTGTAAAAGAGAATTTCCCTATACAGGGATGCTTGTCCCCTGCAACACGGCATCATATCCCCTATAACACGCTTTCGCTCTAACACGATAAGAAAATTGCGAAAACCTTTGTACAGCACTGGATAACATGATTTTTGCTTAACATATTTAAAACCTAAATTACCTTAAAGTAATGACGCGAAAGAATAATGAAAGAAATATAGTGGCTTTACATGAAAAAATATATTATTAGAAATTATAATTTATTAAATTAAGGTTGCGTTAAATTAAAATAATATTTTTTGTGTTTTTTTGTTTTCTGTTATACATACATACATTCTAGAGGCCAAAATAAGACGAAAATCAAGAATACCAATTTGTTGATGGTGGCTTCGTTAAAAAGTTATTAACGTTTAAAGTTCCGCCAATACTGAATTTTTTCTCGAAAGTGGGTAAGATTTCGGGAGTATGTCTATTCACCGAAAATGATTATAATTTACCTCCGCAACCGAAAATAATTTTTCCAGAACGATTTGAAACTTTTCAATTTCGCCGAAAAATTTAGGCACCTACCTACCTACCTACCTACCTACCTACCTATCCCCTGTTGATTTTTCTTAAAAATTCGTTTTTGATTTTTAATCATTTCGCTTGACGTCCTACAGAAAAGTTGTTTAATACTTTTTTGTAGGTACCTATGGGCTCTACTTGAGAAAAAAGTTTCATTGAAATATATTCACTATTATAGGAGTTATGGCTATATAAGTTGAAAATTGGACCATTTTTATGGGGGTTTTCTAACATTACGGGGCCAAGGAACAACCTTTCCAATATTTTTATAATTGTTACATATTCTACACTAAAATACGCGGCGTTTGGCTTTTTTAACATTAAAATCGTCCAATCCGTTCAGAAGTTATGGTGTTTTAAAGATTCAAACATAAAATTTACGGGAAGCATTTTTCGTCTGAAATTGTATTTTCGGTAAGGAATTTTTTTCTCGAAAATGGTTACGATTTCGAGGGTATGTCTATCGACCAAAAATTATTATAATTGGTCCCTGCAATCAGAAATAATTTTTTTAGGACGATTAAAAATTTTTTAATTTTGTTGAAAAATTTCACACCTTCTCGAATTTTTTTCTCCAAACTGGGTAGGATTTCCGGGGTATATCTATTCATAAAAAATGATTATAATCGACCCTTGCAATCGGAAATAATTTTTTTAGAACGATTTCAAAAATTTTTTTTTTCGCCGAGAAATTTCACCACCTACCCGAATTTTTTTCTCGAAGGAGGGTAGGATTGTCGGGGATATGTGTATTCATAAAAAATGATTGTAATTGACCCCCGCAACCGAAAATAATTTTTCCAAAACGATTTGAAATTTTTTAATTTAATTTAATTTAATTTAACTTTTTAACGAAGCCTCCATCAACAAATTGATATTCTTGATTTTCGTCTTATTTTGGCCTCTAGAATCTCCCATTAAAATTTTTCCCAGGGGTGGTCGAACACCCTGTATACATAGAAAAATTAAATTGCTTATGTAGAATGTGAGAAAGCGATCTATATGTGTTTGATATAAAATAGGTCGTTGAGATGCGCGTCATTCACATCGTTGACGGTTTTGTTTCTTTCGTCTTGGGGACGCCTTCTCGCGACGTTTCTCGTATGTTACGTTTTGATTTGCATTACGAGCTGCAACAGCCTGCTTGCGCTCATTCATATTTATTTAATTATTTCCTGTTATGTTAAATATATTACTTATTTAAACAAATACTGTGTGGTAAATTCTGTCATTGAATTAAAAAAAAATATTCGTTTTTAATAAGTTTTCGGACCATAAACTCCCCTCCCTTTTCGAGTGAACTGGCTCTGGGTTAGGTCTCATATAACACGGTTTCAGACAACACGGCATTTTATAGGAACCGATCTACCGTGTTATAGGAGGGTTTAAAACTGTATTTCGTTTATTTAATGAAGTTTAATCCTCCTCCGGGGGCGGCGGAGCGGAGACAGTGTGTCGCGTGAATGGGAATTCGGAACAAAAATCATAGCTTCTAAAGAATTCCAGTCAATTTTCGACCTAAGACCTCTTACACTTTTTTTTTAAAGAGAATACAAAGATACAACAAACAAATCGATAGACAAAAATTATATATTTTTGTTAAAAAAAAATTGAAACGACCTTGATTTTTTGTTGAATAAAAACTGTTTTGCTAATTTCTTGTCAAGTGTTGTCATTTCTGTGTAACTTTTGTTCGAAAAGTTTTTTGATTGGTTTAGAGGAAGTGTCTGAAATCAGAGGTGCCAGAAGTGCACCGAAGGCATAGTGTGCTCTCTCACGCGTACGTGAGCTCGTAATGTTTCGGAAAGTCGACAAAGGCAAACTGACGCTGCCCGAAGTAATTTCGGACCGCCTCGTGAGAGTCGAGAGAGAAAGGCTCACATTTGCCTTCTCGCTCTTAACAACTGAAATCCGACCTCCCGTCAACGGCATACGATTTGGAATCTCGAGTCGAGATTCTCGACTGACTGCCCAGGCATTTTTACTTTCCGACGCACATGACGATGTAGGCGCACATAAGCAAAGTACGTAAGTAGTTTGAAAAAGAAATTTTGTAAAATTTATTTTACGAAAATAAATGGGTTTTAAAACCCCCTGATCATATTTTAATTATTGAAAAAAAAAGAAATTTTTTTCTTATTATTATTCTTATATGTGAGCGTAACATATGTATATTATTAATACGATTTTTCAAAATCAATAGTTTAAGATTGAAAATTAATAAATTAAAATGAGAATCCACTCTTTGCCAGTATCGTGCACGCTGTGGGATTTTTCAATAAGGAGAGTTTTTATTTTTATAACATAAACAAAACTTAGTAGTAGAATTAATAGTTGCAGAAATTAATTAATAATGATTTTCCTCGATATGTTTTTAGATAACCGTATAATAAAACCGTATAAACCGTATAGTATTATATGTTTGATTTGGCTTAACTTTGCATAAAAAAATAATTGTATCGATCCATCAGAATTAATAACGTGCACCATCAAACCGTTTAAACCACAAAAGAAAAGTGATCCCGTTTACCAGTTTAATACAAAGTATGGGTTGGATTAAAAATTTTAAAAGGACATAGTCGAATACAAAACATAGCGTTTCATTTTCATCAGAACAGTAACATGAGTTAGCAGGTAATGTCATAAAACTGTTTTACCCGGTTATACCCCTTTTTACCTCAAGTATAAGGTAAAAAGTACGAGGTACGACTATCCAAAAAAAGGTTCACATTTTATCAATGTAAATGAAGCGGTCATTCCATTCCATCATCATCATTAAATAGAAAATTTTGTAATTTCTGTGAAAACAGAACTTTCGTTAGATGCACGTGGTGCTTGAAATTTTTATGTTTTGACTGTTTTTACGAAAAGTACCATCCAGATTCATGTACTTCGTACATTGAAAATAACATATTATGTTATAAATGTAATTTTGGTTAAATTCAACTTTAAAAAAAAGAAATATTCGAAGGGCATACAAAAATATAATGTCACATGTTATGTACGATTGTACGAAAATATGATTGAAAAAATAAAAAAAAGATTTGTTCTACCAGGGTTCGAATCTGCAGAGCAAAAGAAGAAGCTCGAACTTGCAGGCAAACACCTTATCACTCACGGCCACGCTGATTAGTGGTGAATAGAATATAGTTCTATTTCTGAAAATAGTACCTGTAATAACTTTAATAATACATATCTTAAAGTAAAACCTAACCCAAAACCGGGTACCATTCCAACTTTTCCTTGTTAGAACCGAGTTTTCAATTTGTCTTAGCGAAAAAAACAGCTGGTTAATAACCTGCTTACCTGTTTTCAATTACCAAACATTTATTTCTCAATTAACCCTTTGCGAGTGAGACCATTTTGCAGATTATTCTGAAACATTTGTGGTATTCGTTTTCAATGCGATTTAAGTAAGCATGTAATGTATAAGATTTCATCTCATTTAATTTTTTCTTTTCTAGAGAAGGCAGAGAACAAATTTATTTAATTTTTTTTTACAGAAAATTTAATTCTTGCCAAGATTTATATGAAACATTTAAAAGATTTTTCATAAATTATGCCTATGGATCGGAAGGAACAACTATAAAACAAGAGGTAAAAAATTTTTCAAATCGTTCTAAAAAAATTATTTTCGGTTGTGAGGGTAAATTACAATAATTTTTGGTCATTACACATACCCCCCGAGATCCTACGCATTTTCGAGAAAAAAATTCCTTACCGAAAATCTAATTAGGTGACAGAGAAAAAAAAATTCAATTCAAATCGTTTTGGAAAAATTATTTTCGGTTGCGGGGGTCAATTACAATCATTTTTGGTCATTGCGTAATGACACATACCCTCGAAATCCTACCCACTTTCTAGAAAAAAATTCGAGAAGGTGTGAAATTTTTCGACGAAATTAAAATATTTCAAATCGTTCTGAAAAAAATATTGTTAGCTGTGGGGGTCAATTAGAATCATTTTTGGTGAACAGACATACCCCAGAAATCCTACCCACTTTCTAGAAAAAAATTCGAGAAGGTGTGAAAACGGTTGTTCGACGGAAAAAAAAATTCAATTCAAATCGTTTTGGAAAAATTATTTGCGGTTGCGGGGGTCAATTACAATCATTTTTAGTGGAATAGACATACCCCCGAAATCTTGCGCATTTTACCGACGGAACTTTAAACGTTAATAATTACTTTTTAACGAAGTCTCCATCAACAAATTAGAAAATTATTTTCTTCTATCTATTGTAATTAAGAGTAAAATTTAAGAAATAAACGGCTTAATCGTATAAGGCGACTAAGCGAAAATAAATTCAACTTGCACCGATTATTTTCCATTTGCCCAGCGTTCCTTCCCTCGAGATCCGGACGAGGTTAGGTTAGGCGAGGTGTTTAAACCTCCTCCCCTTAAAACACATTGCTTTAACAGTATAATAAAAAATACTTAACTGTCCAATTACATCTACTCTTACATCCAATGAAATCTACTTTAATATCCAAAGAAAATAACTAAAAAATCATTTCAAGTTCCACGTTACCCTTTTTTTAATACTTCTTTATTTATTTATTTATTTATTTATTTACGGGTTTGTACACCCTTTGTTGATATAATACAGTTGCATAATATGTATAAAAGTCACATTAATTGCGTATAATATGAGATGCAGTGCGTACAACACTAATGACATGCTATTTGAAGGAATACGGAGAACTGTTAAAGAAGTCCATATGCTGGCTAAACTGGTTAGCTTGGATATATGGTTAATACAATTATTGTATGTATAATGTCGTTTAAATGTTAGAATATAGAATAATTCCATATTTCCATATAATCCATATAATTCCATATTTATACGTAGTTATTGATGATTTTATAAACAAACAACATATCATATCATAGTTCTACGTTGTACTTTTCTAAGAAAATAAATTTTTCACGTGAAATTTTCTGCATAAACTTCTTAAATAACTTTATTCTTGGTAAAAAAAAGAAACAACAATTAACAACAACAACACCAAGCTGTAGTAAGAATGTTGAATAAGCATCACATGAAAGACTACTTACCTTTTTAATACAGAAAAGTATTAATAAGAAAGAATTTAGAAGTAATATATGAAAGATGAATTGTGGTCTGGTTAGGTCTGGGTTAAGTTAATAAAAGTTAATAATAGACTTTTCAAATTTCAAATAAAGAAAGAAAGAAAGAAAGAAAGAAAATGAAGATAAGCCAAATGAAGAAGGGGATGACGAACCTATTTACCCTCTGAAAAAATAGATACAATAATAAAGAGAGACAAATTTTTTTAATCTGTGTAATCTCGAAATTCAGAGATAAAAAATAAGAAAGAATGTTTAACCAAATGTATTACCAAAAGTAGTTGACTTAATTGATATTGGCAACTTCGTCTTCATTGATTTCACTTATCTTATAACAGAATTAACTAATTCTGATATAGATTTATTAGATAATTTAGATTAACAGAACATTTTACAAAAGATTACTTTAGAAAAGTATTCAAATTACATGAAAAAGAAGATATCAAGGTAAAGAGGTTTGAAAATTTAGTATATAAAAAATATAATAAGATATTTAAGATAATCGACAAATGATACTTACCGATTGGGACATCCCAATCACTTTTTTTGTAAAAATGAAACGAATTTCGAATTTTTGGTCATAGAAAATGAAAATATAAAGGCACGAAGAGGACTGTTTTTATACAAAATAAATTAAATTATTATTTATGTATATGTAAGTTTAATTATGATTTTTATCTTCTAAAGTGTGATAAAACTGTAAGATAAAAGATGAATTAAGTTCCAAGTCCCTAAAATTTTCCAAATCATAGATTTAAAAATGATTTAGATATTTACATGATTTTAGTGTGGGTTTATATTTATACAAGTATATAAATATCTAAATGGGCAAGTTAAAGAACGATATACATGTTGATAGTATAATAATATCCCTTTATTCCTCATAAAAATTCACAACTGAATTCCTTTTATTCCATTCTTAAAACATCCATCCCAAAATATATTATCAAAGCTAGTAATAAATTATTTGAACAAGGTGATAACAGATTTAAAATATTTAATAAAATTTAAATATCAGAGACTGATAGTATTAACAAAAGATAATATTAATACTATTTCGACTACTCTTATTTGATTTTAATATTAATTATAGATACTTTGATTATTGATTTATTAAAACATAAGTTAACTAAAAGTCCCAGTAGATTATAATTATATTTTAAAGAGCATGAATTTCATAAAAAATTTGACCAGTGATAGAAGTAACTTGAATAATCTGAATTTTCTAGCTTATACTATATCTTTGGATATGGAATCGCAGATTCATTTTATTAGTGGTGTGACTAATAATATTAAGTTCTATGTTATCCAACTATTATTTTTATTAATAAAAATAGAGATAGTACTGATGATTTACTCAGACTCGTTAAAGTAAGTGGGCCAAGTTGGAAGAATATTAAGATAGATAGATAGATATTGGTAAAAATATCCTTCTTGTCTTTATATAGGAAATCTTTAATATTAAAAATAAACTCTTTCTGTAAAATCATCATACTTATCATCATAATTTATAAAATTAAAGTCAACGCATCTAATAATGAAAGGAGAAACTGACTTTATATCTTGTGTATCGGATAACATAGAGTTAGATTCTTTTACCGATGAATTATGAACAAACTGAACTCAAGTATTTTATAGGACTTGTCAAGAACGTTTTTTTCTTTTTTCATGTATTTATTTTTACTTTTGAAGTATGGAAAATAAAACTTACAGAGGCTTTGTTTACTTAAATGTTAAAACTTACCTTTTGTAAAAATCGGCGATATCGACTGTATAAATCGCCTTACGTTCGTGCCCGTAAGTGAGGTAGAGTACGTGCTCGATTTAGGTTATGTAAGTAAATTTCACCTGCTACTCTCACGACGAAAGTTTCGTGTATTTCGTGAGCAGCATCCCATGCTTGTCGCCAAATTGAAGTGTCCTTGAATTCGGAAGACTGGTTACGTGTGAATCTTGGTTGATCGTCTACCTTCAACTTCATTAATAACAACTCGTGAATACAGGTGTTACGTCGGGATTCCGTCGACATTTGTAAAAGAGAATTTCCCTATACAGGGATGCTTGTCCCCTGCAACACGGCATCATATCCCCTATAACACGCTTTCGCTCTAACACGATAAGAAAATTGCGAAAACCTTTGTACAGCACTGGATAACATGATTTTTGCTTAACATATTTAAAACCTAAATTACCTTAAAGTAATGACGCGAAAGAATAATGAAAGAAATATAGTGGCTTTACATGAAAAAATATATTATTAGAAATTATAATTTATTAAATTAAGGTTGCGTTAAATTAAAATAATATTTTTTGTGTTTTTTTGTTTTCTGTTATACATACATACATTCTAGAGGCCAAAATAAGACGAAAATCAAGAATACCAATTTGTTGATGGTGGCTTCGTTAAAAAGTTATTAACGTTTAAAGTTCCGCCAATACTGAATTTTTTCTCGAAAGTGGGTAAGATTTCGGGAGTATGTCTATTCACCGAAAATGATTATAATTTACCTCCGCAACCGAAAATAATTTTTCCAGAACGATTTGAAACTTTTCAATTTCGCCGAAAAATTTAGGCACCTACCTACCTACCTACCTACCTACCTACCTATCCCCTGTTGATTTTTCTTAAAAATTCGTTTTTGATTTTTAATCATTTCGCTTGACGTCCTACAGAAAAGTTGTTTAATACTTTTTTGTAGGTACCTATGGGCTCTACTTGAGAAAAAAGTTTCATTGAAATATATTCACTATTATAGGAGTTATGGCTATATAAGTTGAAAATTGGACCATTTTTATGGGGGTTTTCTAACATTACGGGGCCAAGGAACAACCTTTCCAATATTTTTATAATTGTTACATATTCTACACTAAAATACGCGGCGTTTGGCTTTTTTAACATTAAAATCGTCCAATCCGTTCAGAAGTTATGGTGTTTTAAAGATTCAAACATAAAATTTACGGGAAGCATTTTTCGTCTGAAATTGTATTTTCGGTAAGGAATTTTTTTCTCGAAAATGGTTACGATTTCGAGGGTATGTCTATCGACCAAAAATTATTATAATTGGTCCCTGCAATCAGAAATAATTTTTTTAGGACGATTAAAAATTTTTTAATTTTGTTGAAAAATTTCACACCTTCTCGAATTTTTTTCTCCAAACTGGGTAGGATTTCCGGGGTATATCTATTCATAAAAAATGATTATAATCGACCCTTGCAATCGGAAATAATTTTTTTAGAACGATTTCAAAAATTTTTTTTTTCGCCGAGAAATTTCACCACCTACCCGAATTTTTTTCTCGAAGGAGGGTAGGATTGTCGGGGATATGTGTATTCATAAAAAATGATTGTAATTGACCCCCGCAACCGAAAATAATTTTTCCAAAACGATTTGAAATTTTTTAATTTAATTTAATTTAATTTAACTTTTTAACGAAGCCTCCATCAACAAATTGATATTCTTGATTTTCGTCTTATTTTGGCCTCTAGAATCTCCCATTAAAATTTTTCCCAGGGGTGGTCGAACACCCTGTATACATAGAAAAATTAAATTGCTTATGTAGAATGTGAGAAAGCGATCTATATGTGTTTGATATAAAATAGGTCGTTGAGATGCGCGTCATTCACATCGTTGACGGTTTTGTTTCTTTCGTCTTGGGGACGCCTTCTCGCGACGTTTCTCGTATGTTACGTTTTGATTTGCATTACGAGCTGCAACAGCCTGCTTGCGCTCATTCATATTTATTTAATTATTTCCTGTTATGTTAAATATATTACTTATTTAAACAAATACTGTGTGGTAAATTCTGTCATTGAATTAAAAAAAAATATTCGTTTTTAATAAGTTTTCGGACCATAAACTCCCCTCCCTTTTCGAGTGAACTGGCTCTGGGTTAGGTCTCATATAACACGGTTTCAGACAACACGGCATTTTATAGGAACCGATCTACCGTGTTATAGGAGGGTTTCAAACTGTATTTCGTTTATTTAATGAAGTTTAATCCTCCTCCGGGGGCGGCGGAGCGGAGACAGTGTGTCGCGTGAATGGGAATTCGGAACAAAAATCATAGCTTCTAAAGAATTCCAGTCAATTTTCGACCTAAGACCTCTTACACTTTTTTTTTAAAGAGAATACAAAGATACAACAAACAAATCGATAGACAAAAATTATATATTTTTGTTAAAAAAAAATTGAAACGACCTTGATTTTTTGTTGAATAAAAACTGTTTTGCTAATTTCTTGTCAAGTGTTGTCATTTCTGTGTAACTTTTGTTCGAAAAGTTTTTTGATTGGTTTAGAGGAAGTGTCTGAAATCAGAGGTGCCAGAAGTGCACCGAAGGCATAGTGTGCTCTCTCACGCGTACGTGAGCTCGTAATGTTTCGGAAAGTCGACAAAGGCAAACTGACGCTGCCCGAAGTAATTTCGGACCGCCTCGTGAGAGTCGAGAGAGAAAGGCTCACATTTGCCTTCTCGCTCTTAACAACTGAAATCCGACCTCCCGTCAACGGCATACGATTTGGAATCTCGAGTCGAGATTCTCGACTGACTGCCCAGGCATTTTTACTTTCCGACGCACATGACGATGTAGGCGCACATAAGCAAAGTACGTAAGTAGTTTGAAAAAGAAATTTTGTAAAATTTATTTTACGAAAATAAATGGGTTTTAAAACCCCCTGATCATATTTTAATTATTGAAAAAAAAAGAAATTTTTTTCTTATTATTATTCTTATATGTGAGCGTAACATATGTATATTATTAATACGATTTTTCAAAATCAATAGTTTAAGATTGAAAATTAATAAATTAAAATGAGAATCCACTCTTTGCCAGTATCGTGCACGCTGTGGGATTTTTCAATAAGGAGAGTTTTTATTTTTATAACATAAACAAAACTTAGTAGTAGAATTAATAGTTGCAGAAATTAATTAATAATGATTTTCCTCGATATGTTTTTAGATAACCGTATAATAAAACCGTATAAACCGTATAGTATTATATGTTTGATTTGGCTTAACTTTGCATAAAAAAATAATTGTATCGATCCATCAGAATTAATAACGTGCACCATCAAACCGTTTAAACCACAAAAGAAAAGTGATCCCGTTTACCAGTTTAATACAAAGTATGGGTTGGATTAAAAATTTTAAAAGGACATAGTCGAATACAAAACATAGCGTTTCATTTTCATCAGAACAGTAACATGAGTTAGCAGGTAATGTCATAAAACTGTTTTACCCGGTTATACCCCTTTTTACCTCAAGTATAAGGTAAAAAGTACGAGGTACGACTATCCAAAAAAAGGTTCACATTTTATCAATGTAAATGAAGCGGTCATTCCATTCCATCATCATCATTAAATAGAAAATTTTGTAATTTCTGTGAAAACAGAACTTTCGTTAGATGCACGTGGTGCTTGAAATTTTTATGTTTTGACTGTTTTTACGAAAAGTACCATCCAGATTCATGTACTTCGTACATTGAAAATAACATATTATGTTATAAATGTAATTTTGGTTAAATTCAACTTTAAAAAAAAGAAATATTCGAAGGGCATACAAAAATATAATGTCACATGTTATGTACGATTGTACGAAAATATGATTGAAAAAATAAAAAAAAGATTTGTTCTACCAGGGTTCGAATCTGCAGAGCAAAAGAAGAAGCTCGAACTTGCAGGCAAACACCTTATCACTCACGGCCACGCTGATTAGTGGTGAATAGAATATAGTTCTATTTCTGAAAATAGTACCTGTAATAACTTTAATAATACATATCTTAAAGTAAAACCTAACCCAAAACCGGGTACCATTCCAACTTTTCCTTGTTAGAACCGAGTTTTCAATTTGTCTTAGCGAAAAAAACAGCTGGTTAATAACCTGCTTACCTGTTTTCAATTACCAAACATTTATTTCTCAATTAACCCTTTGCGAGTGAGACCATTTTGCAGATTATTCTGAAACATTTGTGGTATTCGTTTTCAATGCGATTTAAGTAAGCATGTAATGTATAAGATTTCATCTCATTTAATTTTTTCTTTTCTAGAGAAGGCAGAGAACAAATTTATTTAATTTTTTTTTACAGAAAATTTAATTCTTGCCAAGATTTATATGAAACATTTAAAAGATTTTTCATAAATTATGCCTATGGATCGGAAGGAACAACTATAAAACAAGAGGTAAAAAATTTTTCAAATCGTTCTAAAAAAATTATTTTCGGTTGTGAGGGTAAATTACAATAATTTTTGGTCATTACACATACCCCCCGAGATCCTACGCATTTTCGAGAAAAAAATTCCTTACCGAAAATCTAATTAGGTGACAGAGAAAAAAAAATTCAATTCAAATCGTTTTGGAAAAATTATTTTCGGTTGCGGGGGTCAATTACAATCATTTTTGGTCATTGCGTAATGACACATACCCTCGAAATCCTACCCACTTTCTAGAAAAAAATTCGAGAAGGTGTGAAATTTTTCGACGAAATTAAAATATTTCAAATCGTTCTGAAAAAAATATTGTTAGCTGTGGGGGTCAATTAGAATCATTTTTGGTGAACAGACATACCCCAGAAATCCTACCCACTTTCTAGAAAAAAATTCGAGAAGGTGTGAAAACGGTTGTTCGACGGAAAAAAAAATTCAATTCAAATCGTTTTGGAAAAATTATTTGCGGTTGCGGGGGTCAATTACAATCATTTTTAGTGGAATAGACATACCCCCGAAATCTTGCGCATTTTACCGACGGAACTTTAAACGTTAATAATTACTTTTTAACGAAGTCTCCATCAACAAATTAGAAAATTATTTTCTTCTATCTATTGTAATTAAGAGTAAAATTTAAGAAATAAACGGCTTAATCGTATAAGGCGACTAAGCGAAAATAAATTCAACTTGCACCGATTATTTTCCATTTGCCCAGCGTTCCTTCCCTCGAGATCCGGACGAGGTTAGGTTAGGCGAGGTGTTTAAACCTCCTCCCCTTAAAACACATTGCTTTAACAGTATAATAAAAAATACTTAACTGTCCAATTACATCTACTCTTACATCCAATGAAATCTACTTTAATATCCAAAGAAAATAACTAAAAAATCATTTCAAGTTCCACGTTACCCTTTTTTTAATACTTCTTTATTTATTTATTTATTTATTTATTTACGGGTTTGTACACCCTTTGTTGATATAATACAGTTGCATAATATGTATAAAAGTCACATTAATTGCGTATAATATGAGATGCAGTGCGTACAACACTAATGACATGCTATTTGAAGGAATACGGAGAACTGTTAAAGAAGTCCATATGCTGGCTAAACTGGTTAGCTTGGATATATGGTTAATACAATTATTGTATGTATAATGTCGTTTAAATGTTAGAATATAGAATAATTCCATATTTCCATATAATCCATATAATTCCATATTTATACGTAGTTATTGATGATTTTATAAACAAACAACATATCATATCATAGTTCTACGTTGTACTTTTCTAAGAAAATAAATTTTTCACGTGAAATTTTCTGCATAAACTTCTTAAATAACTTTATTCTTGGTAAAAAAAAGAAACAACAATTAACAACAACAACACCAAGCTGTAGTAAGAATGTTGAATAAGCATCACATGAAAGACTACTTACCTTTTTAATACAGAAAAGTATTAATAAGAAAGAATTTAGAAGTAATATATGAAAGATGAATTGTGGTCTGGTTAGGTCTGGGTTAAGTTAATAAAAGTTAATAATAGACTTTTCAAATTTCAAATAAAGAAAGAAAGAAAGAAAGAAAATGAAGATAAGCCAAATGAAGAAGGGGATGACGAACCTATTTACCCTCTGAAAAAATAGATACAATAATAAAGAGAGACAAATTTTTTTAATCTGTGTAATCTCGAAATTCAGAGATAAAAAATAAGAAAGAATGTTTAACCAAATGTATTACCAAAAGTAGTTGACTTAATTGATATTGGCAACTTCGTCTTCATTGATTTCACTTATCTTATAACAGAATTAACTAATTCTGATATAGATTTATTAGATAATTTAGATTAACAGAACATTTTACAAAAGATTACTTTAGAAAAGTATTCAAATTACATGAAAAAGAAGATATCAAGGTAAAGAGGTTTGAAAATTTAGTATATAAAAAATATAATAAGATATTTAAGATAATCGACAAATGATACTTACCGATTGGGACATCCCAATCACTTTTTTTGTAAAAATGAAACGAATTTCGAATTTTTGGTCATAGAAAATGAAAATATAAAGGCACGAAGAGGACTGTTTTTATACAAAATAAATTAAATTATTATTTATGTATATGTAAGTTTAATTATGATTTTTATCTTCTAAAGTGTGATAAAACTGTAAGATAAAAGATGAATTAAGTTCCAAGTCCCTAAAATTTTCCAAATCATAGATTTAAAAATGATTTAGATATTTACATGATTTTAGTGTGGGTTTATATTTATACAAGTATATAAATATCTAAATGGGCAAGTTAAAGAACGATATACATGTTGATAGTATAATAATATCCCTTTATTCCTCATAAAAATTCACAACTGAATTCCTTTTATTCCATTCTTAAAACATCCATCCCAAAATATATTATCAAAGCTAGTAATAAATTATTTGAACAAGGTGATAACAGATTTAAAATATTTAATAAAATTTAAATATCAGAGACTGATAGTATTAACAAAAGATAATATTAATACTATTTCGACTACTCTTATTTGATTTTAATATTAATTATAGATACTTTGATTATTGATTTATTAAAACATAAGTTAACTAAAAGTCCCAGTAGATTATAATTATATTTTAAAGAGCATGAATTTCATAAAAAATTTGACCAGTGATAGAAGTAACTTGAATAATCTGAATTTTCTAGCTTATACTATATCTTTGGATATGGAATCGCAGATTCATTTTATTAGTGGTGTGACTAATAATATTAAGTTCTATGTTATCCAACTATTATTTTTATTAATAAAAATAGAGATAGTACTGATGATTTACTCAGACTCGTTAAAGTAAGTGGGCCAAGTGGGAAGAATATTAAGATAGATAGATAGATATTGGTAAAAATATCCTTCTTGTCTTTATATAGGAAATCTTTAATATTAAAAATAAACTCTTTCTGTAAAATCATCATACTTATCATCATAATTTATAAAATTAAAGTCAACGCATCTAATAATGAAAGGAGAAACTGACTTTATATCTTGTGTATCGGATAACATAGAGTTAGATTCTTTTACCGATGAATTATGAACAAACTGAACTCAAGTATTTTATAGGACTTGTCAAGAACGTTTTTTTCTTTTTTCATGTATTTATTTTTACTTTTGAAGTATGGAAAATAAAACTTACAGAGGCTTTGTTTACTTAAATGTTAAAACTTACCTTTTGTAAAAATCGGCGATATCGACTGTATAAATCGCCTTACGTTCGTGCCCGTAAGTGAGGTAGAGTACGTGCTCGATTTAGGTTATGTAAGTAAATTTCACCTGCTACTCTCACGACGAAAGTTTCGTGTATTTCGTGAGCAGCATCCCATGCTTGTCGCCAAATTGAAGTGTCCTTGAATTCGGAAGACTGGTTACGTGTGAATCTTGGTTGATCGTCTACCTTCAACTTCATTAATAACAACTCGTGAATACAGGTGTTACGTCGGGATTCCGTCGACATTTGTAAAAGAGAATTTCCCTATACAGGGATGCTTGTCCCCTGCAACACGGCATCATATCCCCTATAACACGCTTTCGCTCTAACACGATAAGAAAATTGCGAAAACCTTTGTACAGCACTGGATAACATGATTTTTGCTTAACATATTTAAAACCTAAATTACCTTAAAGTAATGACGCGAAAGAATAATGAAAGAAATATAGTGGCTTTACATGAAAAAATATATTATTAGAAATTATAATTTATTAAATTAAGGTTGCGTTAAATTAAAATAATATTTTTTGTGTTTTTTTGTTTTCTGTTATACATACATACATTCTAGAGGCCAAAATAAGACGAAAATCAAGAATACCAATTTGTTGATGGTGGCTTCGTTAAAAAGTTATTAACGTTTAAAGTTCCGCCAATACTGAATTTTTTCTCGAAAGTGGGTAAGATTTCGGGAGTATGTCTATTCACCGAAAATGATTATAATTTACCTCCGCAACCGAAAATAATTTTTCCAGAACGATTTGAAACTTTTCAATTTCGCCGAAAAATTTAGGCACCTACCTACCTACTTACCTACCTACCTACCTATCCCCTGTTGATTTTTCTTAAAAATTCGTTTTTGATTTTTAATCATTTCGCTTGACGTCCTACAGAAAAGTTGTTTAATACTTTTTTGTAGGTACCTATGGGCTCTACTTGAGAAAAAAGTTTCATTGAAATATATTCACTATTATAGGAGTTATGGCTATATAAGTTGAAAATTGGACCATTTTTATGGGGGTTTTCTAACATTACGGGGCCAAGGAACAACCTTTCCAATATTTTTATAATTGTTACATATTCTACACTAAAATACGCGGCGTTTGGCTTTTTTAACATTAAAATCGTCCAATCCGTTCAGAAGTTATGGTGTTTTAAAGATTCAAACATAAAATTTACGGGAAGCATTTTTCGTCTGAAATTGTATTTTCGGTAAGGAATTTTTTTCTCGAAAATGGTTACGATTTCGAGGGTATGTCTATCGACCAAAAATTATTATAATTGGTCCCTGCAATCAGAAATAATTTTTTTAGGACGATTAAAAATTTTTTAATTTTGTTGAAAAATTTCACACCTTCTCGAATTTTTTTCTCCAAACTGGGTAGGATTTCCGGGGTATATCTATTCATAAAAAATGATTATAATCGACCCTTGCAATCGGAAATAATTTTTTTAGAACGATTTCAAAAATTTTTTTTTTCGCCGAGAAATTTCACCACCTACCCGAATTTTTTTCTCGAAGGAGGGTAGGATTGTCGGGGATATGTGTATTCATAAAAAATGATTGTAATTGACCCCCGCAACCGAAAATAATTTTTCCAAAACGATTTGAAATTTTTTAATTTAATTTAATTTAATTTAACTTTTTAACGAAGCCTCCATCAACAAATTGATATTCTTGATTTTCGTCTTATTTTGGCCTCTAGAATCTCCCATTAAAATTTTTCCCAGGGGTGGTCGAACACCCTGTATACATAGAAAAATTAAATTGCTTATGTAGAATGTGAGAAAGCGATCTATATGTGTTTGATATAAAATAGGTCGTTGAGATGCGCGTCATTCACATCGTTGACGGTTTTGTTTCTTTCGTCTTGGGGACGCCTTCTCGCGACGTTTCTCGTATGTTACGTTTTGATTTGCATTACGAGCTGCAACAGCCTGCTTGCGCTCATTCATATTTATTTAATTATTTCCTGTTATGTTAAATATATTACTTATTTAAACAAATACTGTGTGGTAAATTCTGTCATTGAATTAAAAAAAAATATTCGTTTTTAATAAGTTTTCGGACCATAAACTCCCCTCCCTTTTCGAGTGAACTGGCTCTGGGTTAGGTCTCATATAACACGGTTTCAGACAACACGGCATTTTATAGGAACCGATCTACCGTGTTATAGGAGGGTTTCAAACTGTATTTCGTTTATTTAATGAAGTTTAATCCTCCTCCGGGGGCGGCGGAGCGGAGACAGTGTGTCGCGTGAATGGGAATTCGGAACAAAAATCATAGCTTCTAAAGAATTCCAGTCAATTTTCGACCTAAGACCTCTTACACTTTTTTTTTAAAGAGAATACAAAGATACAACAAACAAATCGATAGACAAAAATTATATATTTTTGTTAAAAAAAAATTGAAACGACCTTGATTTTTTGTTGAATAAAAACTGTTTTGCTAATTTCTTGTCAAGTGTTGTCATTTCTGTGTAACTTTTGTTCGAAAAGTTTTTTGATTGGTTTAGAGGAAGTGTCTGAAATCAGAGGTGCCAGAAGTGCACCGAAGGCATAGTGTGCTCTCTCACGCGTACGTGAGCTCGTAATGTTTCGGAAAGTCGACAAAGGCAAACTGACGCTGCCCGAAGTAATTTCGGACCGCCTCGTGAGAGTCGAGAGAGAAAGGCTCACATTTGCCTTCTCGCTCTTAACAACTGAAATCCGACCTCCCGTCAACGGCATACGATTTGGAATCTCGAGTCGAGATTCTCGACTGACTGCCCAGGCATTTTTACTTTCCGACGCACATGACGATGTAGGCGCACATAAGCAAAGTACGTAAGTAGTTTGAAAAAGAAATTTTGTAAAATTTATTTTACGAAAATAAATGGGTTTTAAAACCCCCTGATCATATTTTAATTATTGAAAAAAAAAGAAATTTTTTTCTTATTATTATTCTTATATGTGAGCGTAACATATGTATATTATTAATACGATTTTTCAAAATCAATAGTTTAAGATTGAAAATTAATAAATTAAAATGAGAATCCACTCTTTGCCAGTATCGTGCACGCTGTGGGATTTTTCAATAAGGAGAGTTTTTATTTTTATAACATAAACAAAACTTAGTAGTAGAATTAATAGTTGCAGAAATTAATTAATAATGATTTTCCTCGATATGTTTTTAGATAACCGTATAATAAAACCGTATAAACCGTATAGTATTATATGTTTGATTTGGCTTAACTTTGCATAAAAAAATAATTGTATCGATCCATCAGAATTAATAACGTGCACCATCAAACCGTTTAAACCACAAAAGAAAAGTGATCCCGTTTACCAGTTTAATACAAAGTATGGGTTGGATTAAAAATTTTAAAAGGACATAGTCGAATACAAAACATAGCGTTTCATTTTCATCAGAACAGTAACATGAGTTAGCAGGTAATGTCATAAAACTGTTTTACCCGGTTATACCCCTTTTTACCTCAAGTATAAGGTAAAAAGTACGAGGTACGACTATCCAAAAAAAGGTTCACATTTTATCAATGTAAATGAAGCGGTCATTCCATTCCATCATCATCATTAAATAGAAAATTTTGTAATTTCTGTGAAAACAGAACTTTCGTTAGATGCACGTGGTGCTTGAAATTTTTATGTTTTGACTGTTTTTACGAAAAGTACCATCCAGATTCATGTACTTCGTACATTGAAAATAACATATTATGTTATAAATGTAATTTTGGTTAAATTCAACTTTAAAAAAAAGAAATATTCGAAGGGCATACAAAAATATAATGTCACATGTTATGTACGATTGTACGAAAATATGATTGAAAAAATAAAAAAAAGATTTGTTCTACCAGGGTTCGAATCTGCAGAGCAAAAGAAGAAGCTCGAACTTGCAGGCAAACACCTTATCACTCACGGCCACGCTGATTAGTGGTGAATAGAATATAGTTCTATTTCTGAAAATAGTACCTGTAATAACTTTAATAATACATATCTTAAAGTAAAACCTAACCCAAAACCGGGTACCATTCCAACTTTTCCTTGTTAGAACCGAGTTTTCAATTTGTCTTAGCGAAAAAAACAGCTGGTTAATAACCTGCTTACCTGTTTTCAATTACCAAACATTTATTTCTCAATTAACCCTTTGCGAGTGAGACCATTTTGCAGATTATTCTGAAACATTTGTGGTATTCGTTTTCAATGCGATTTAAGTAAGCATGTAATGTATAAGATTTCATCTCATTTAATTTTTTCTTTTCTAGAGAAGGCAGAGAACAAATTTATTTAATTTTTTTTTACAGAAAATTTAATTCTTGCCAAGATTTATATGAAACATTTAAAAGATTTTTCATAAATTATGCCTATGGATCGGAAGGAACAACTATAAAACAAGAGGTAAAAAATTTTTCAAATCGTTCTAAAAAAATTATTTTCGGTTGTGAGGGTAAATTACAATAATTTTTGGTCATTACACATACCCCCCGAGATCCTACGCATTTTCGAGAAAAAAATTCCTTACCGAAAATCTAATTAGGTGACAGAGAAAAAAAAATTCAATTCAAATCGTTTTGGAAAAATTATTTTCGGTTGCGGGGGTCAATTACAATCATTTTTGGTCATTGCGTAATGACACATACCCTCGAAATCCTACCCACTTTCTAGAAAAAAATTCGAGAAGGTGTGAAATTTTTCGACGAAATTAAAATATTTCAAATCGTTCTGAAAAAAATATTGTTAGCTGTGGGGGTCAATTAGAATCATTTTTGGTGAACAGACATACCCCAGAAATCCTACCCACTTTCTAGAAAAAAATTCGAGAAGGTGTGAAAACGGTTGTTCGACGGAAAAAAAAATTCAATTCAAATCGTTTTGGAAAAATTATTTGCGGTTGCGGGGGTCAATTACAATCATTTTTAGTGGAATAGACATACCCCCGAAATCTTGCGCATTTTACCGACGGAACTTTAAACGTTAATAATTACTTTTTAACGAAGTCTCCATCAACAAATTAGAAAATTATTTTCTTCTATCTATTGTAATTAAGAGTAAAATTTAAGAAATAAACGGCTTAATCGTATAAGGCGACTAAGCGAAAATAAATTCAACTTGCACCGATTATTTTCCATTTGCCCAGCGTTCCTTCCCTCGAGATCCGGACGAGGTTAGGTTAGGCGAGGTGTTTAAACCTCCTCCCCTTAAAACACATTGCTTTAACAGTATAATAAAAAATACTTAACTGTCCAATTACATCTACTCTTACATCCAATGAAATCTACTTTAATATCCAAAGAAAATAACTAAAAAATCATTTCAAGTTCCACGTTACCCTTTTTTTAATACTTCTTTATTTATTTATTTATTTATTTATTTACGGGTTTGTACACCCTTTGTTGATATAATACAGTTGCATAATATGTATAAAAGTCACATTAATTGCGTATAATATGAGATGCAGTGCGTACAACACTAATGACATGCTATTTGAAGGAATACGGAGAACTGTTAAAGAAGTCCATATGCTGGCTAAACTGGTTAGCTTGGATATATGGTTAATACAATTATTGTATGTATAATGTCGTTTAAATGTTAGAATATAGAATAATTCCATATTTCCATATAATCCATATAATTCCATATTTATACGTAGTTATTGATGATTTTATAAACAAACAACATATCATATCATAGTTCTACGTTGTACTTTTCTAAGAAAATAAATTTTTCACGTGAAATTTTCTGCATAAACTTCTTAAATAACTTTATTCTTGGTAAAAAAAAGAAACAACAATTAACAACAACAACACCAAGCTGTAGTAAGAATGTTGAATAAGCATCACATGAAAGACTACTTACCTTTTTAATACAGAAAAGTATTAATAAGAAAGAATTTAGAAGTAATATATGAAAGATGAATTGTGGTCTGGTTAGGTCTGGGTTAAGTTAATAAAAGTTAATAATAGACTTTTCAAATTTCAAATAAAGAAAGAAAGAAAGAAAGAAAGAAAATGAAGATAAGCCAAATGAAGAAGGGGATGACGAACCTATTTACCCTCTGAAAAAATAGATACAATAATAAAGAGAGACAAATTTTTTTAATCTGTGTAATCTCGAAATTCAGAGATAAAAAATAAGAAAGAATGTTTAACCAAATGTATTACCAAAAGTAGTTGACTTAATTGATATTGGCAACTTCGTCTTCATTGATTTCACTTATCTTATAACAGAATTAACTAATTCTGATATAGATTTATTAGATAATTTAGATTAACAGAACATTTTACAAAAGATTACTTTAGAAAAGTATTCAAATTACATGAAAAAGAAGATATCAAGGTAAAGAGGTTTGAAAATTTAGTATATAAAAAATATAATAAGATATTTAAGATAATCGACAAATGATACTTACCGATTGGGACATCCCAATCACTTTTTTTGTAAAAATGAAACGAATTTCGAATTTTTGGTCATAGAAAATGAAAATATAAAGGCACGAAGAGGACTGTTTTTATACAAAATAAATTAAATTATTATTTATGTATATGTAAGTTTAATTATGATTTTTATCTTCTAAAGTGTGATAAAACTGTAAGATAAAAGATGAATTAAGTTCCAAGTCCCTAAAATTTTCCAAATCATAGATTTAAAAATGATTTAGATATTTACATGATTTTAGTGTGGGTTTATATTTATACAAGTATATAAATATCTAAATGGGCAAGTTAAAGAACGATATACATGTTGATAGTATAATAATATCCCTTTATTCCTCATAAAAATTCACAACTGAATTCCTTTTATTCCATTCTTAAAACATCCATCCCAAAATATATTATCAAAGCTAGTAATAAATTATTTGAACAAGGTGATAACAGATTTAAAATATTTAATAAAATTTAAATATCAGAGACTGATAGTATTAACAAAAGATAATATTAATACTATTTCGACTACTCTTATTTGATTTTAATATTAATTATAGATACTTTGATTATTGATTTATTAAAACATAAGTTAACTAAAAGTCCCAGTAGATTATAATTATATTTTAAAGAGCATGAATTTCATAAAAAATTTGACCAGTGATAGAAGTAACTTGAATAATCTGAATTTTCTAGCTTATACTATATCTTTGGATATGGAATCGCAGATTCATTTTATTAGTGGTGTGACTAATAATATTAAGTTCTATGTTATCCAACTATTATTTTTATTAATAAAAATAGAGATAGTACTGATGATTTACTCAGACTCGTTAAAGTAAGTGGGCCAAGTGGGAAGAATATTAAGATAGATAGATAGATATTGGTAAAAATATCCTTCTTGTCTTTATATAGGAAATCTTTAATATTAAAAATAAACTCTTTCTGTAAAATCATCATACTTATCATCATAATTTATAAAATTAAAGTCAACGCATCTAATAATGAAAGGAGAAACTGACTTTATATCTTGTGTATCGGATAACATAGAGTTAGATTCTTTTACCGATGAATTATGAACAAACTGAACTCAAGTATTTTATAGGACTTGTCAAGAACGTTTTTTTCTTTTTTCATGTATTTATTTTTACTTTTGAAGTATGGAAAATAAAACTTACAGAGGCTTTGTTTACTTAAATGTTAAAACTTACCTTTTGTAAAAATCGGCGATATCGACTGTATAAATCGCCTTACGTTCGTGCCCGTAAGTGAGGTAGAGTACGTGCTCGATTTAGGTTATGTAAGTAAATTTCACCTGCTACTCTCACGACGAAAGTTTCGTGTATTTCGTGAGCAGCATCCCATGCTTGTCGCCAAATTGAAGTGTCCTTGAATTCGGAAGACTGGTTACGTGTGAATCTTGGTTGATCGTCTACCTTCAACTTCATTAATAACAACTCGTGAATACAGGTGTTACGTCGGGATTCCGTCGACATTTGTAAAAGAGAATTTCCCTATACAGGGATGCTTGTCCCCTGCAACACGGCATCATATCCCCTATAACACGCTTTCGCTCTAACACGATAAGAAAATTGCGAAAACCTTTGTACAGCACTGGATAACATGATTTTTGCTTAACATATTTAAAACCTAAATTACCTTAAAGTAATGACGCGAAAGAATAATGAAAGAAATATAGTGGCTTTACATGAAAAAATATATTATTAGAAATTATAATTTATTAAATTAAGGTTGCGTTAAATTAAAATAATATTTTTTGTGTTTTTTTGTTTTCTGTTATACATACATACATTCTAGAGGCCAAAATAAGACGAAAATCAAGAATACCAATTTGTTGATGGTGGCTTCGTTAAAAAGTTATTAACGTTTAAAGTTCCGCCAATACTGAATTTTTTCTCGAAAGTGGGTAAGATTTCGGGAGTATGTCTATTCACCGAAAATGATTATAATTTACCTCCGCAACCGAAAATAATTTTTCCAGAACGATTTGAAACTTTTCAATTTCGCCGAAAAATTTAGGCACCTACCTACCTACCTACCTACCTACCTACCTATCCCCTGTTGATTTTTCTTAAAAATTCGTTTTTGATTTTTAATCATTTCGCTTGACGTCCTACAGAAAAGTTGTTTAATACTTTTTTGTAGGTACCTATGGGCTCTACTTGAGAAAAAAGTTTCATTGAAATATATTCACTATTATAGGAGTTATGGCTATATAAGTTGAAAATTGGACCATTTTTATGGGGGTTTTCTAACATTACGGGGCCAAGGAACAACCTTTCCAATATTTTTATAATTGTTACATATTCTACACTAAAATACGCGGCGTTTGGCTTTTTTAACATTAAAATCGTCCAATCCGTTCAGAAGTTATGGTGTTTTAAAGATTCAAACATAAAATTTACGGGAAGCATTTTTCGTCTGAAATTGTATTTTCGGTAAGGAATTTTTTTCTCGAAAATGGTTACGATTTCGAGGGTATGTCTATCGACCAAAAATTATTATAATTGGTCCCTGCAATCAGAAATAATTTTTTTAGGACGATTAAAAATTTTTTAATTTTGTTGAAAAATTTCACACCTTCTCGAATTTTTTTCTCCAAACTGGGTAGGATTTCCGGGGTATATCTATTCATAAAAAATGATTATAATCGACCCTTGCAATCGGAAATAATTTTTTTAGAACGATTTCAAAAATTTTTTTTTTCGCCGAGAAATTTCACCACCTACCCGAATTTTTTTCTCGAAGGAGGGTAGGATTGTCGGGGATATGTGTATTCATAAAAAATGATTGTAATTGACCCCCGCAACCGAAAATAATTTTTCCAAAACGATTTGAAATTTTTTAATTTAATTTAATTTAATTTAACTTTTTAACGAAGCCTCCATCAACAAATTGATATTCTTGATTTTCGTCTTATTTTGGCCTCTAGAATCTCCCATTAAAATTTTTCCCAGGGGTGGTCGAACACCCTGTATACATAGAAAAATTAAATTGCTTATGTAGAATGTGAGAAAGCGATCTATATGTGTTTGATATAAAATAGGTCGTTGAGATGCGCGTCATTCACATCGTTGACGGTTTTGTTTCTTTCGTCTTGGGGACGCCTTCTCGCGACGTTTCTCGTATGTTACGTTTTGATTTGCATTACGAGCTGCAACAGCCTGCTTGCGCTCATTCATATTTATTTAATTATTTCCTGTTATGTTAAATATATTACTTATTTAAACAAATACTGTGTGGTAAATTCTGTCATTGAATTAAAAAAAAATATTCGTTTTTAATAAGTTTTCGGACCATAAACTCCCCTCCCTTTTCGAGTGAACTGGCTCTGGGTTAGGTCTCATATAACACGGTTTCAGACAACACGGCATTTTATAGGAACCGATCTACCGTGTTATAGGAGGGTTTAAAACTGTATTTCGTTTATTTAATGAAGTTTAATCCTCCTCCGGGGGCGGCGGAGCGGAGACAGTGTGTCGCGTGAATGGGAATTCGGAACAAAAATCATAGCTTCTAAAGAATTCCAGTCAATTTTCGACCTAAGACCTCTTACACTTTTTTTTTAAAGAGAATACAAAGATACAACAAACAAATCGATAGACAAAAATTATATATTTTTGTTAAAAAAAAATTGAAACGACCTTGATTTTTTGTTGAATAAAAACTGTTTTGCTAATTTCTTGTCAAGTGTTGTCATTTCTGTGTAACTTTTGTTCGAAAAGTTTTTTGATTGGTTTAGAGGAAGTGTCTGAAATCAGAGGTGCCAGAAGTGCACCGAAGGCATAGTGTGCTCTCTCACGCGTACGTGAGCTCGTAATGTTTCGGAAAGTCGACAAAGGCAAACTGACGCTGCCCGAAGTAATTTCGGACCGCCTCGTGAGAGTCGAGAGAGAAAGGCTCACATTTGCCTTCTCGCTCTTAACAACTGAAATCCGACCTCCCGTCAACGGCATACGATTTGGAATCTCGAGTCGAGATTCTCGACTGACTGCCCAGGCATTTTTACTTTCCGACGCACATGACGATGTAGGCGCACATAAGCAAAGTACGTAAGTAGTTTGAAAAAGAAATTTTGTAAAATTTATTTTACGAAAATAAATGGGTTTTAAAACCCCCTGATCATATTTTAATTATTGAAAAAAAAAGAAATTTTTTTCTTATTATTATTCTTATATGTGAGCGTAACATATGTATATTATTAATACGATTTTTCAAAATCAATAGTTTAAGATTGAAAATTAATAAATTAAAATGAGAATCCACTCTTTGCCAGTATCGTGCACGCTGTGGGATTTTTCAATAAGGAGAGTTTTTATTTTTATAACATAAACAAAACTTAGTAGTAGAATTAATAGTTGCAGAAATTAATTAATAATGATTTTCCTCGATATGTTTTTAGATAACCGTATAATAAAACCGTATAAACCGTATAGTATTATATGTTTGATTTGGCTTAACTTTGCATAAAAAAATAATTGTATCGATCCATCAGAATTAATAACGTGCACCATCAAACCGTTTAAACCACAAAAGAAAAGTGATCCCGTTTACCAGTTTAATACAAAGTATGGGTTGGATTAAAAATTTTAAAAGGACATAGTCGAATACAAAACATAGCGTTTCATTTTCATCAGAACAGTAACATGAGTTAGCAGGTAATGTCATAAAACTGTTTTACCCGGTTATACCCCTTTTTACCTCAAGTATAAGGTAAAAAGTACGAGGTACGACTATCCAAAAAAAGGTTCACATTTTATCAATGTAAATGAAGCGGTCATTCCATTCCATCATCATCATTAAATAGAAAATTTTGTAATTTCTGTGAAAACAGAACTTTCGTTAGATGCACGTGGTGCTTGAAATTTTTATGTTTTGACTGTTTTTACGAAAAGTACCATCCAGATTCATGTACTTCGTACATTGAAAATAACATATTATGTTATAAATGTAATTTTGGTTAAATTCAACTTTAAAAAAAAGAAATATTCGAAGGGCATACAAAAATATAATGTCACATGTTATGTACGATTGTACGAAAATATGATTGAAAAAATAAAAAAAAGATTTGTTCTACCAGGGTTCGAATCTGCAGAGCAAAAGAAGAAGCTCGAACTTGCAGGCAAACACCTTATCACTCACGGCCACGCTGATTAGTGGTGAATAGAATATAGTTCTATTTCTGAAAATAGTACCTGTAATAACTTTAATAATACATATCTTAAAGTAAAACCTAACCCAAAACCGGGTACCATTCCAACTTTTCCTTGTTAGAACCGAGTTTTCAATTTGTCTTAGCGAAAAAAACAGCTGGTTAATAACCTGCTTACCTGTTTTCAATTACCAAACATTTATTTCTCAATTAACCCTTTGCGAGTGAGACCATTTTGCAGATTATTCTGAAACATTTGTGGTATTCGTTTTCAATGCGATTTAAGTAAGCATGTAATGTATAAGATTTCATCTCATTTAATTTTTTCTTTTCTAGAGAAGGCAGAGAACAAATTTATTTAATTTTTTTTTACAGAAAATTTAATTCTTGCCAAGATTTATATGAAACATTTAAAAGATTTTTCATAAATTATGCCTATGGATCGGAAGGAACAACTATAAAACAAGAGGTAAAAAATTTTTCAAATCGTTCTAAAAAAATTATTTTCGGTTGTGAGGGTAAATTACAATAATTTTTGGTCATTACACATACCCCCCGAGATCCTACGCATTTTCGAGAAAAAAATTCCTTACCGAAAATCTAATTAGGTGACAGAGAAAAAAAAATTCAATTCAAATCGTTTTGGAAAAATTATTTTCGGTTGCGGGGGTCAATTACAATCATTTTTGGTCATTGCGTAATGACACATACCCTCGAAATCCTACCCACTTTCTAGAAAAAAATTCGAGAAGGTGTGAAATTTTTCGACGAAATTAAAATATTTCAAATCGTTCTGAAAAAAATATTGTTAGCTGTGGGGGTCAATTAGAATCATTTTTGGTGAACAGACATACCCCAGAAATCCTACCCACTTTCTAGAAAAAAATTCGAGAAGGTGTGAAAACGGTTGTTCGACGGAAAAAAAAATTCAATTCAAATCGTTTTGGAAAAATTATTTGCGGTTGCGGGGGTCAATTACAATCATTTTTAGTGGAATAGACATACCCCCGAAATCTTGCGCATTTTACCGACGGAACTTTAAACGTTAATAATTACTTTTTAACGAAGTCTCCATCAACAAATTAGAAAATTATTTTCTTCTATCTATTGTAATTAAGAGTAAAATTTAAGAAATAAACGGCTTAATCGTATAAGGCGACTAAGCGAAAATAAATTCAACTTGCACCGATTATTTTCCATTTGCCCAGCGTTCCTTCCCTCGAGATCCGGACGAGGTTAGGTTAGGCGAGGTGTTTAAACCTCCTCCCCTTAAAACACATTGCTTTAACAGTATAATAAAAAATACTTAACTGTCCAATTACATCTACTCTTACATCCAATGAAATCTACTTTAATATCCAAAGAAAATAACTAAAAAATCATTTCAAGTTCCACGTTACCCTTTTTTTAATACTTCTTTATTTATTTATTTATTTATTTATTTACGGGTTTGTACACCCTTTGTTGATATAATACAGTTGCATAATATGTATAAAAGTCACATTAATTGCGTATAATATGAGATGCAGTGCGTACAACACTAATGACATGCTATTTGAAGGAATACGGAGAACTGTTAAAGAAGTCCATATGCTGGCTAAACTGGTTAGCTTGGATATATGGTTAATACAATTATTGTATGTATAATGTCGTTTAAATGTTAGAATATAGAATAATTCCATATTTCCATATAATCCATATAATTCCATATTTATACGTAGTTATTGATGATTTTATAAACAAACAACATATCATATCATAGTTCTACGTTGTACTTTTCTAAGAAAATAAATTTTTCACGTGAAATTTTCTGCATAAACTTCTTAAATAACTTTATTCTTGGTAAAAAAAAGAAACAACAATTAACAACAACAACACCAAGCTGTAGTAAGAATGTTGAATAAGCATCACATGAAAGACTACTTACCTTTTTAATACAGAAAAGTATTAATAAGAAAGAATTTAGAAGTAATATATGAAAGATGAATTGTGGTCTGGTTAGGTCTGGGTTAAGTTAATAAAAGTTAATAATAGACTTTTCAAATTTCAAATAAAGAAAGAAAGAAAGAAAGAAAGAAAATGAAGATAAGCCAAATGAAGAAGGGGATGACGAACCTATTTACCCTCTGAAAAAATAGATACAATAATAAAGAGAGACAAATTTTTTTAATCTGTGTAATCTCGAAATTCAGAGATAAAAAATAAGAAAGAATGTTTAACCAAATGTATTACCAAAAGTAGTTGACTTAATTGATATTGGCAACTTCGTCTTCATTGATTTCACTTATCTTATAACAGAATTAACTAATTCTGATATAGATTTATTAGATAATTTAGATTAACAGAACATTTTACAAAAGATTACTTTAGAAAAGTATTCAAATTACATGAAAAAGAAGATATCAAGGTAAAGAGGTTTGAAAATTTAGTATATAAAAAATATAATAAGATATTTAAGATAATCGACAAATGATACTTACCGATTGGGACATCCCAATCACTTTTTTTGTAAAAATGAAACGAATTTCGAATTTTTGGTCATAGAAAATGAAAATATAAAGGCACGAAGAGGACTGTTTTTATACAAAATAAATTAAATTATTATTTATGTATATGTAAGTTTAATTATGATTTTTATCTTCTAAAGTGTGATAAAACTGTAAGATAAAAGATGAATTAAGTTCCAAGTCCCTAAAATTTTCCAAATCATAGATTTAAAAATGATTTAGATATTTACATGATTTTAGTGTGGGTTTATATTTATACAAGTATATAAATATCTAAATGGGCAAGTTAAAGAACGATATACATGTTGATAGTATAATAATATCCCTTTATTCCTCATAAAAATTCACAACTGAATTCCTTTTATTCCATTCTTAAAACATCCATCCCAAAATATATTATCAAAGCTAGTAATAAATTATTTGAACAAGGTGATAACAGATTTAAAATATTTAATAAAATTTAAATATCAGAGACTGATAGTATTAACAAAAGATAATATTAATACTATTTCGACTACTCTTATTTGATTTTAATATTAATTATAGATACTTTGATTATTGATTTATTAAAACATAAGTTAACTAAAAGTCCCAGTAGATTATAATTATATTTTAAAGAGCATGAATTTCATAAAAAATTTGACCAGTGATAGAAGTAACTTGAATAATCTGAATTTTCTAGCTTATACTATATCTTTGGATATGGAATCGCAGATTCATTTTATTAGTGGTGTGACTAATAATATTAAGTTCTATGTTATCCAACTATTATTTTTATTAATAAAAATAGAGATAGTACTGATGATTTACTCAGACTCGTTAAAGTAAGTGGGCCAAGTGGGAAGAATATTAAGATAGATAGATAGATATTGGTAAAAATATCCTTCTTGTCTTTATATAGGAAATCTTTAATATTAAAAATAAACTCTTTCTGTAAAATCATCATACTTATCATCATAATTTATAAAATTAAAGTCAACGCATCTAATAATGAAAGGAGAAACTGACTTTATATCTTGTGTATCGGATAACATAGAGTTAGATTCTTTTACCGATGAATTATGAACAAACTGAACTCAAGTATTTTATAGGACTTGTCAAGAACGTTTTTTTCTTTTTTCATGTATTTATTTTTACTTTTGAAGTATGGAAAATAAAACTTACAGAGGCTTTGTTTACTTAAATGTTAAAACTTACCTTTTGTAAAAATCGGCGATATCGACTGTATAAATCGCCTTACGTTCGTGCCCGTAAGTGAGGTAGAGTACGTGCTCGATTTAGGTTATGTAAGTAAATTTCACCTGCTACTCTCACGACGAAAGTTTCGTGTATTTCGTGAGCAGCATCCCATGCTTGTCGCCAAATTGAAGTGTCCTTGAATTCGGAAGACTGGTTACGTGTGAATCTTGGTTGATCGTCTACCTTCAACTTCATTAATAACAACTCGTGAATACAGGTGTTACGTCGGGATTCCGTCGACATTTGTAAAAGAGAATTTCCCTATACAGGGATGCTTGTCCCCTGCAACACGGCATCATATCCCCTATAACACGCTTTCGCTCTAACACGATAAGAAAATTGCGAAAACCTTTGTACAGCACTGGATAACATGATTTTTGCTTAACATATTTAAAACCTAAATTACCTTAAAGTAATGACGCGAAAGAATAATGAAAGAAATATAGTGGCTTTACATGAAAAAATATATTATTAGAAATTATAATTTATTAAATTAAGGTTGCGTTAAATTAAAATAATATTTTTTGTGTTTTTTTGTTTTCTGTTATACATACATACATTCTAGAGGCCAAAATAAGACGAAAATCAAGAATACCAATTTGTTGATGGTGGCTTCGTTAAAAAGTTATTAACGTTTAAAGTTCCGCCAATACTGAATTTTTTCTCGAAAGTGGGTAAGATTTCGGGAGTATGTCTATTCACCGAAAATGATTATAATTTACCTCCGCAACCGAAAATAATTTTTCCAGAACGATTTGAAACTTTTCAATTTCGCCGAAAAATTTAGGCACCTACCTACCTACCTACCTACCTACCTACCTATCCCCTGTTGATTTTTCTTAAAAATTCGTTTTTGATTTTTAATCATTTCGCTTGACGTCCTACAGAAAAGTTGTTTAATACTTTTTTGTAGGTACCTATGGGCTCTACTTGAGAAAAAAGTTTCATTGAAATATATTCACTATTATAGGAGTTATGGCTATATAAGTTGAAAATTGGACCATTTTTATGGGGGTTTTCTAACATTACGGGGCCAAGGAACAACCTTTCCAATATTTTTATAATTGTTACATATTCTACACTAAAATACGCGGCGTTTGGCTTTTTTAACATTAAAATCGTCCAATCCGTTCAGAAGTTATGGTGTTTTAAAGATTCAAACATAAAATTTACGGGAAGCATTTTTCGTCTGAAATTGTATTTTCGGTAAGGAATTTTTTTCTCGAAAATGGTTACGATTTCGAGGGTATGTCTATCGACCAAAAATTATTATAATTGGTCCCTGCAATCAGAAATAATTTTTTTAGGACGATTAAAAATTTTTTAATTTTGTTGAAAAATTTCACACCTTCTCGAATTTTTTTCTCCAAACTGGGTAGGATTTCCGGGGTATATCTATTCATAAAAAATGATTATAATCGACCCTTGCAATCGGAAATAATTTTTTTAGAACGATTTCAAAAATTTTTTTTTTCGCCGAGAAATTTCACCACCTACCCGAATTTTTTTCTCGAAGGAGGGTAGGATTGTCGGGGATATGTGTATTCATAAAAAATGATTGTAATTGACCCCCGCAACCGAAAATAATTTTTCCAAAACGATTTGAAATTTTTTAATTTAATTTAATTTAATTTAACTTTTTAACGAAGCCTCCATCAACAAATTGATATTCTTGATTTTCGTCTTATTTTGGCCTCTAGAATCTCCCATTAAAATTTTTCCCAGGGGTGGTCGAACACCCTGTATACATAGAAAAATTAAATTGCTTATGTAGAATGTGAGAAAGCGATCTATATGTGTTTGATATAAAATAGGTCGTTGAGATGCGCGTCATTCACATCGTTGACGGTTTTGTTTCTTTCGTCTTGGGGACGCCTTCTCGCGACGTTTCTCGTATGTTACGTTTTGATTTGCATTACGAGCTGCAACAGCCTGCTTGCGCTCATTCATATTTATTTAATTATTTCCTGTTATGTTAAATATATTACTTATTTAAACAAATACTGTGTGGTAAATTCTGTCATTGAATTAAAAAAAAATATTCGTTTTTAATAAGTTTTCGGACCATAAACTCCCCTCCCTTTTCGAGTGAACTGGCTCTGGGTTAGGTCTCATATAACACGGTTTCAGACAACACGGCATTTTATAGGAACCGATCTACCGTGTTATAGGAGGGTTTCAAACTGTATTTCGTTTATTTAATGAAGTTTAATCCTCCTCCGGGGGCGGCGGAGCGGAGACAGTGTGTCGCGTGAATGGGAATTCGGAACAAAAATCATAGCTTCTAAAGAATTCCAGTCAATTTTCGACCTAAGACCTCTTACACTTTTTTTTTAAAGAGAATACAAAGATACAACAAACAAATCGATAGACAAAAATTATATATTTTTGTTAAAAAAAAATTGAAACGACCTTGATTTTTTGTTGAATAAAAACTGTTTTGCTAATTTCTTGTCAAGTGTTGTCATTTCTGTGTAACTTTTGTTCGAAAAGTTTTTTGATTGGTTTAGAGGAAGTGTCTGAAATCAGAGGTGCCAGAAGTGCACCGAAGGCATAGTGTGCTCTCTCACGCGTACGTGAGCTCGTAATGTTTCGGAAAGTCGACAAAGGCAAACTGACGCTGCCCGAAGTAATTTCGGACCGCCTCGTGAGAGTCGAGAGAGAAAGGCTCACATTTGCCTTCTCGCTCTTAACAACTGAAATCCGACCTCCCGTCAACGGCATACGATTTGGAATCTCGAGTCGAGATTCTCGACTGACTGCCCAGGCATTTTTACTTTCCGACGCACATGACGATGTAGGCGCACATAAGCAAAGTACGTAAGTAGTTTGAAAAAGAAATTTTGTAAAATTTATTTTACGAAAATAAATGGGTTTTAAAACCCCCTGATCATATTTTAATTATTGAAAAAAAAAGAAATTTTTTTCTTATTATTATTCTTATATGTGAGCGTAACATATGTATATTATTAATACGATTTTTCAAAATCAATAGTTTAAGATTGAAAATTAATAAATTAAAATGAGAATCCACTCTTTGCCAGTATCGTGCACGCTGTGGGATTTTTCAATAAGGAGAGTTTTTATTTTTATAACATAAACAAAACTTAGTAGTAGAATTAATAGTTGCAGAAATTAATTAATAATGATTTTCCTCGATATGTTTTTAGATAACCGTATAATAAAACCGTATAAACCGTATAGTATTATATGTTTGATTTGGCTTAACTTTGCATAAAAAAATAATTGTATCGATCCATCAGAATTAATAACGTGCACCATCAAACCGTTTAAACCACAAAAGAAAAGTGATCCCGTTTACCAGTTTAATACAAAGTATGGGTTGGATTAAAAATTTTAAAAGGACATAGTCGAATACAAAACATAGCGTTTCATTTTCATCAGAACAGTAACATGAGTTAGCAGGTAATGTCATAAAACTGTTTTACCCGGTTATACCCCTTTTTACCTCAAGTATAAGGTAAAAAGTACGAGGTACGACTATCCAAAAAAAGGTTCACATTTTATCAATGTAAATGAAGCGGTCATTCCATTCCATCATCATCATTAAATAGAAAATTTTGTAATTTCTGTGAAAACAGAACTTTCGTTAGATGCACGTGGTGCTTGAAATTTTTATGTTTTGACTGTTTTTACGAAAAGTACCATCCAGATTCATGTACTTCGTACATTGAAAATAACATATTATGTTATAAATGTAATTTTGGTTAAATTCAACTTTAAAAAAAAGAAATATTCGAAGGGCATACAAAAATATAATGTCACATGTTATGTACGATTGTACGAAAATATGATTGAAAAAATAAAAAAAAGATTTGTTCTACCAGGGTTCGAATCTGCAGAGCAAAAGAAGAAGCTCGAACTTGCAGGCAAACACCTTATCACTCACGGCCACGCTGATTAGTGGTGAATAGAATATAGTTCTATTTCTGAAAATAGTACCTGTAATAACTTTAATAATACATATCTTAAAGTAAAACCTAACCCAAAACCGGGTACCATTCCAACTTTTCCTTGTTAGAACCGAGTTTTCAATTTGTCTTAGCGAAAAAAACAGCTGGTTAATAACCTGCTTACCTGTTTTCAATTACCAAACATTTATTTCTCAATTAACCCTTTGCGAGTGAGACCATTTTGCAGATTATTCTGAAACATTTGTGGTATTCGTTTTCAATGCGATTTAAGTAAGCATGTAATGTATAAGATTTCATCTCATTTAATTTTTTCTTTTCTAGAGAAGGCAGAGAACAAATTTATTTAATTTTTTTTTACAGAAAATTTAATTCTTGCCAAGATTTATATGAAACATTTAAAAGATTTTTCATAAATTATGCCTATGGATCGGAAGGAACAACTATAAAACAAGAGGTAAAAAATTTTTCAAATCGTTCTAAAAAAATTATTTTCGGTTGTGAGGGTAAATTACAATAATTTTTGGTCATTACACATACCCCCCGAGATCCTACGCATTTTCGAGAAAAAAATTCCTTACCGAAAATCTAATTAGGTGACAGAGAAAAAAAAATTCAATTCAAATCGTTTTGGAAAAATTATTTTCGGTTGCGGGGGTCAATTACAATCATTTTTGGTCATTGCGTAATGACACATACCCTCGAAATCCTACCCACTTTCTAGAAAAAAATTCGAGAAGGTGTGAAATTTTTCGACGAAATTAAAATATTTCAAATCGTTCTGAAAAAAATATTGTTAGCTGTGGGGGTCAATTAGAATCATTTTTGGTGAACAGACATACCCCAGAAATCCTACCCACTTTCTAGAAAAAAATTCGAGAAGGTGTGAAAACGGTTGTTCGACGGAAAAAAAAATTCAATTCAAATCGTTTTGGAAAAATTATTTGCGGTTGCGGGGGTCAATTACAATCATTTTTAGTGGAATAGACATACCCCCGAAATCTTGCGCATTTTACCGACGGAACTTTAAACGTTAATAATTACTTTTTAACGAAGTCTCCATCAACAAATTAGAAAATTATTTTCTTCTATCTATTGTAATTAAGAGTAAAATTTAAGAAATAAACGGCTTAATCGTATAAGGCGACTAAGCGAAAATAAATTCAACTTGCACCGATTATTTTCCATTTGCCCAGCGTTCCTTCCCTCGAGATCCGGACGAGGTTAGGTTAGGCGAGGTGTTTAAACCTCCTCCCCTTAAAACACATTGCTTTAACAGTATAATAAAAAATACTTAACTGTCCAATTACATCTACTCTTACATCCAATGAAATCTACTTTAATATCCAAAGAAAATAACTAAAAAATCATTTCAAGTTCCACGTTACCCTTTTTTTAATACTTCTTTATTTATTTATTTATTTATTTATTTACGGGTTTGTACACCCTTTGTTGATATAATACAGTTGCATAATATGTATAAAAGTCACATTAATTGCGTATAATATGAGATGCAGTGCGTACAACACTAATGACATGCTATTTGAAGGAATACGGAGAACTGTTAAAGAAGTCCATATGCTGGCTAAACTGGTTAGCTTGGATATATGGTTAATACAATTATTGTATGTATAATGTCGTTTAAATGTTAGAATATAGAATAATTCCATATTTCCATATAATCCATATAATTCCATATTTATACGTAGTTATTGATGATTTTATAAACAAACAACATATCATATCATAGTTCTACGTTGTACTTTTCTAAGAAAATAAATTTTTCACGTGAAATTTTCTGCATAAACTTCTTAAATAACTTTATTCTTGGTAAAAAAAAGAAACAACAATTAACAACAACAACACCAAGCTGTAGTAAGAATGTTGAATAAGCATCACATGAAAGACTACTTACCTTTTTAATACAGAAAAGTATTAATAAGAAAGAATTTAGAAGTAATATATGAAAGATGAATTGTGGTCTGGTTAGGTCTGGGTTAAGTTAATAAAAGTTAATAATAGACTTTTCAAATTTCAAATAAAGAAAGAAAGAAAGAAAGAAAGAAAATGAAGATAAGCCAAATGAAGAAGGGGATGACGAACCTATTTACCCTCTGAAAAAATAGATACAATAATAAAGAGAGACAAATTTTTTTAATCTGTGTAATCTCGAAATTCAGAGATAAAAAATAAGAAAGAATGTTTAACCAAATGTATTACCAAAAGTAGTTGACTTAATTGATATTGGCAACTTCGTCTTCATTGATTTCACTTATCTTATAACAGAATTAACTAATTCTGATATAGATTTATTAGATAATTTAGATTAACAGAACATTTTACAAAAGATTACTTTAGAAAAGTATTCAAATTACATGAAAAAGAAGATATCAAGGTAAAGAGGTTTGAAAATTTAGTATATAAAAAATATAATAAGATATTTAAGATAATCGACAAATGATACTTACCGATTGGGACATCCCAATCACTTTTTTTGTAAAAATGAAACGAATTTCGAATTTTTGGTCATAGAAAATGAAAATATAAAGGCACGAAGAGGACTGTTTTTATACAAAATAAATTAAATTATTATTTATGTATATGTAAGTTTAATTATGATTTTTATCTTCTAAAGTGTGATAAAACTGTAAGATAAAAGATGAATTAAGTTCCAAGTCCCTAAAATTTTCCAAATCATAGATTTAAAAATGATTTAGATATTTACATGATTTTAGTGTGGGTTTATATTTATACAAGTATATAAATATCTAAATGGGCAAGTTAAAGAACGATATACATGTTGATAGTATAATAATATCCCTTTATTCCTCATAAAAATTCACAACTGAATTCCTTTTATTCCATTCTTAAAACATCCATCCCAAAATATATTATCAAAGCTAGTAATAAATTATTTGAACAAGGTGATAACAGATTTAAAATATTTAATAAAATTTAAATATCAGAGACTGATAGTATTAACAAAAGATAATATTAATACTATTTCGACTACTCTTATTTGATTTTAATATTAATTATAGATACTTTGATTATTGATTTATTAAAACATAAGTTAACTAAAAGTCCCAGTAGATTATAATTATATTTTAAAGAGCATGAATTTCATAAAAAATTTGACCAGTGATAGAAGTAACTTGAATAATCTGAATTTTCTAGCTTATACTATATCTTTGGATATGGAATCGCAGATTCATTTTATTAGTGGTGTGACTAATAATATTAAGTTCTATGTTATCCAACTATTATTTTTATTAATAAAAATAGAGATAGTACTGATGATTTACTCAGACTCGTTAAAGTAAGTGGGCCAAGTGGGAAGAATATTAAGATAGATAGATAGATATTGGTAAAAATATCCTTCTTGTCTTTATATAGGAAATCTTTAATATTAAAAATAAACTCTTTCTGTAAAATCATCATACTTATCATCATAATTTATAAAATTAAAGTCAACGCATCTAATAATGAAAGGAGAAACTGACTTTATATCTTGTGTATCGGATAACATAGAGTTAGATTCTTTTACCGATGAATTATGAACAAACTGAACTCAAGTATTTTATAGGACTTGTCAAGAACGTTTTTTTCTTTTTTCATGTATTTATTTTTACTTTTGAAGTATGGAAAATAAAACTTACAGAGGCTTTGTTTACTTAAATGTTAAAACTTACCTTTTGTAAAAATCGGCGATATCGACTGTATAAATCGCCTTACGTTCGTGCCCGTAAGTGAGGTAGAGTACGTGCTCGATTTAGGTTATGTAAGTAAATTTCACCTGCTACTCTCACGACGAAAGTTTCGTGTATTTCGTGAGCAGCATCCCATGCTTGTCGCCAAATTGAAGTGTCCTTGAATTCGGAAGACTGGTTACGTGTGAATCTTGGTTGATCGTCTACCTTCAACTTCATTAATAACAACTCGTGAATACAGGTGTTACGTCGGGATTCCGTCGACATTTGTAAAAGAGAATTTCCCTATACAGGGATGCTTGTCCCCTGCAACACGGCATCATATCCCCTATAACACGCTTTCGCTCTAACACGATAAGAAAATTGCGAAAACCTTTGTACAGCACTGGATAACATGATTTTTGCTTAACATATTTAAAACCTAAATTACCTTAAAGTAATGACGCGAAAGAATAATGAAAGAAATATAGTGGCTTTACATGAAAAAATATATTATTAGAAATTATAATTTATTAAATTAAGGTTGCGTTAAATTAAAATAATATTTTTTGTGTTTTTTTGTTTTCTGTTATACATACATACATTCTAGAGGCCAAAATAAGACGAAAATCAAGAATACCAATTTGTTGATGGTGGCTTCGTTAAAAAGTTATTAACGTTTAAAGTTCCGCCAATACTGAATTTTTTCTCGAAAGTGGGTAAGATTTCGGGAGTATGTCTATTCACCGAAAATGATTATAATTTACCTCCGCAACCGAAAATAATTTTTCCAGAACGATTTGAAACTTTTCAATTTCGCCGAAAAATTTAGGCACCTACCTACCTACCTACCTACCTACCTACCTATCCCCTGTTGATTTTTCTTAAAAATTCGTTTTTGATTTTTAATCATTTCGCTTGACGTCCTACAGAAAAGTTGTTTAATACTTTTTTGTAGGTACCTATGGGCTCTACTTGAGAAAAAAGTTTCATTGAAATATATTCACTATTATAGGAGTTATGGCTATATAAGTTGAAAATTGGACCATTTTTATGGGGGTTTTCTAACATTACGGGGCCAAGGAACAACCTTTCCAATATTTTTATAATTGTTACATATTCTACACTAAAATACGCGGCGTTTGGCTTTTTTAACATTAAAATCGTCCAATCCGTTCAGAAGTTATGGTGTTTTAAAGATTCAAACATAAAATTTACGGGAAGCATTTTTCGTCTGAAATTGTATTTTCGGTAAGGAATTTTTTTCTCGAAAATGGTTACGATTTCGAGGGTATGTCTATCGACCAAAAATTATTATAATTGGTCCCTGCAATCAGAAATAATTTTTTTAGAACGATTAAAAATTTTTTAACTTTGTTGAAAAATTTCACACCCTCTCGAATTTTTTTCTCCAAACTGGGTAGGATTTCCGGGGTATATCTATTCATAAAAAATGATTATAATCGACCCTTGCAATCGGAAATAATTTTTTTAGAACGATTTCAAAAATTTTTTTTTTCGCCGAGAAATTTCACCACCTACCCGAATTTTTTTCTCGAAGGAGGGTAGGATTGTCGGGGATATGTGTATTCATAAAAAATGATTGTAATTGACCCCCGCAACCGAAAATAATTTTTCCAAAACGATTTGAAATTTTTTAATTTAATTTAATTTAATTTAACTTTTTAACGAAGCCTCCATCAACAAATTGATATTCTTGATTTTCGTCTTATTTTGGCCTCTAGAATCTCCCATTAAAATTTTTCCCAGGGGTGGTCGAACACCCTGTATACATAGAAAAATTAAATTGCTTATGTAGAATGTGAGAAAGCGATCTATATGTGTTTGATATAAAATAGGTCGTTGAGATGCGCGTCATTCACATCGTTGACGGTTTTGTTTCTTTCGTCTTGGGGACGCCTTCTCGCGACGTTTCTCGTATGTTACGTTTTGATTTGCATTACGAGCTGCAACAGCCTGCTTGCGCTCATTCATATTTATTTAATTATTTCCTGTTATGTTAAATATATTACTTATTTAAACAAATACTGTGTGGTAAATTCTGTCATTGAATTAAAAAAAAATATTCGTTTTTAATAAGTTTTCGGACCATAAACTCCCCTCCCTTTTCGAGTGAACTGGCTCTGGGTTAGGTCTCATATAACACGGTTTCAGACAACACGGCATTTTATAGGAACCGATCTACCGTGTTATAGGAGGGTTTCAAACTGTATTTCGTTTATTTAATGAAGTTTAATCCTCCTCCGGGGGCGGCGGAGCGGAGACAGTGTGTCGCGTGAATGGGAATTCGGAACAAAAATCATAGCTTCTAAAGAATTCCAGTCAATTTTCGACCTAAGACCTCTTACACTTTTTTTTTAAAGAGAATACAAAGATACAACAAACAAATCGATAGACAAAAATTATATATTTTTGTTAAAAAAAAATTGAAACGACCTTGATTTTTTGTTGAATAAAAACTGTTTTGCTAATTTCTTGTCAAGTGTTGTCATTTCTGTGTAACTTTTGTTCGAAAAGTTTTTTGATTGGTTTAGAGGAAGTGTCTGAAATCAGAGGTGCCAGAAGTGCACCGAAGGCATAGTGTGCTCTCTCACGCGTACGTGAGCTCGTAATGTTTCGGAAAGTCGACAAAGGCAAACTGACGCTGCCCGAAGTAATTTCGGACCGCCTCGTGAGAGTCGAGAGAGAAAGGCTCACATTTGCCTTCTCGCTCTTAACAACTGAAATCCGACCTCCCGTCAACGGCATACGATTTGGAATCTCGAGTCGAGATTCTCGACTGACTGCCCAGGCATTTTTACTTTCCGACGCACATGACGATGTAGGCGCACATAAGCAAAGTACGTAAGTAGTTTGAAAAAGAAATTTTGTAAAATTTATTTTACGAAAATAAATGGGTTTTAAAACCCCCTGATCATATTTTAATTATTGAAAAAAAAAGAAATTTTTTTCTTATTATTATTCTTATATGTGAGCGTAACATATGTATATTATTAATACGATTTTTCAAAATCAATAGTTTAAGATTGAAAATTAATAAATTAAAATGAGAATCCACTCTTTGCCAGTATCGTGCACGCTGTGGGATTTTTCAATAAGGAGAGTTTTTATTTTTATAACATAAACAAAACTTAGTAGTAGAATTAATAGTTGCAGAAATTAATTAATAATGATTTTCCTCGATATGTTTTTAGATAACCGTATAATAAAACCGTATAAACCGTATAGTATTATATGTTTGATTTGGCTTAACTTTGCATAAAAAAATAATTGTATCGATCCATCAGAATTAATAACGTGCACCATCAAACCGTTTAAACCACAAAAGAAAAGTGATCCCGTTTACCAGTTTAATACAAAGTATGGGTTGGATTAAAAATTTTAAAAGGACATAGTCGAATACAAAACATAGCGTTTCATTTTCATCAGAACAGTAACATGAGTTAGCAGGTAATGTCATAAAACTGTTTTACCCGGTTATACCCCTTTTTACCTCAAGTATAAGGTAAAAAGTACGAGGTACGACTATCCAAAAAAAGGTTCACATTTTATCAATGTAAATGAAGCGGTCATTCCATTCCATCATCATCATTAAATAGAAAATTTTGTAATTTCTGTGAAAACAGAACTTTCGTTAGATGCACGTGGTGCTTGAAATTTTTATGTTTTGACTGTTTTTACGAAAAGTACCATCCAGATTCATGTACTTCGTACATTGAAAATAACATATTATGTTATAAATGTAATTTTGGTTAAATTCAACTTTAAAAAAAAGAAATATTCGAAGGGCATACAAAAATATAATGTCACATGTTATGTACGATTGTACGAAAATATGATTGAAAAAATAAAAAAAAGATTTGTTCTACCAGGGTTCGAATCTGCAGAGCAAAAGAAGAAGCTCGAACTTGCAGGCAAACACCTTATCACTCACGGCCACGCTGATTAGTGGTGAATAGAATATAGTTCTATTTCTGAAAATAGTACCTGTAATAACTTTAATAATACATATCTTAAAGTAAAACCTAACCCAAAACCGGGTACCATTCCAACTTTTCCTTGTTAGAACCGAGTTTTCAATTTGTCTTAGCGAAAAAAACAGCTGGTTAATAACCTGCTTACCTGTTTTCAATTACCAAACATTTATTTCTCAATTAACCCTTTGCGAGTGAGACCATTTTGCAGATTATTCTGAAACATTTGTGGTATTCGTTTTCAATGCGATTTAAGTAAGCATGTAATGTATAAGATTTCATCTCATTTAATTTTTTCTTTTCTAGAGAAGGCAGAGAACAAATTTATTTAATTTTTTTTTACAGAAAATTTAATTCTTGCCAAGATTTATATGAAACATTTAAAAGATTTTTCATAAATTATGCCTATGGATCGGAAGGAACAACTATAAAACAAGAGGTAAAAAATTTTTCAAATCGTTCTAAAAAAATTATTTTCGGTTGTGAGGGTAAATTACAATAATTTTTGGTCATTACACATACCCCCCGAGATCCTACGCATTTTCGAGAAAAAAATTCCTTACCGAAAATCTAATTAGGTGACAGAGAAAAAAAAATTCAATTCAAATCGTTTTGGAAAAATTATTTTCGGTTGCGGGGGTCAATTACAATCATTTTTGGTCATTGCGTAATGACACATACCCTCGAAATCCTACCCACTTTCTAGAAAAAAATTCGAGAAGGTGTGAAATTTTTCGACGAAATTAAAATATTTCAAATCGTTCTGAAAAAAATATTGTTAGCTGTGGGGGTCAATTAGAATCATTTTTGGTGAACAGACATACCCCAGAAATCCTACCCACTTTCTAGAAAAAAATTCGAGAAGGTGTGAAAACGGTTGTTCGACGGAAAAAAAAATTCAATTCAAATCGTTTTGGAAAAATTATTTGCGGTTGCGGGGGTCAATTACAATCATTTTTAGTGGAATAGACATACCCCCGAAATCTTGCGCATTTTACCGACGGAACTTTAAACGTTAATAATTACTTTTTAACGAAGTCTCCATCAACAAATTAGAAAATTATTTTCTTCTATCTATTGTAATTAAGAGTAAAATTTAAGAAATAAACGGCTTAATCGTATAAGGCGACTAAGCGAAAATAAATTCAACTTGCACCGATTATTTTCCATTTGCCCAGCGTTCCTTCCCTCGAGATCCGGACGAGGTTAGGTTAGGCGAGGTGTTTAAACCTCCTCCCCTTAAAACACATTGCTTTAACAGTATAATAAAAAATACTTAACTGTCCAATTACATCTACTCTTACATCCAATGAAATCTACTTTAATATCCAAAGAAAATAACTAAAAAATCATTTCAAGTTCCACGTTACCCTTTTTTTAATACTTCTTTATTTATTTATTTATTTATTTATTTACGGGTTTGTACACCCTTTGTTGATATAATACAGTTGCATAATATGTATAAAAGTCACATTAATTGCGTATAATATGAGATGCAGTGCGTACAACACTAATGACATGCTATTTGAAGGAATACGGAGAACTGTTAAAGAAGTCCATATGCTGGCTAAACTGGTTAGCTTGGATATATGGTTAATACAATTATTGTATGTATAATGTCGTTTAAATGTTAGAATATAGAATAATTCCATATTTCCATATAATCCATATAATTCCATATTTATACGTAGTTATTGATGATTTTATAAACAAACAACATATCATATCATAGTTCTACGTTGTACTTTTCTAAGAAAATAAATTTTTCACGTGAAATTTTCTGCATAAACTTCTTAAATAACTTTATTCTTGGTAAAAAAAAGAAACAACAATTAACAACAACAACACCAAGCTGTAGTAAGAATGTTGAATAAGCATCACATGAAAGACTACTTACCTTTTTAATACAGAAAAGTATTAATAAGAAAGAATTTAGAAGTAATATATGAAAGATGAATTGTGGTCTGGTTAGGTCTGGGTTAAGTTAATAAAAGTTAATAATAGACTTTTCAAATTTCAAATAAAGAAAGAAAGAAAGAAAGAAAGAAAATGAAGATAAGCCAAATGAAGAAGGGGATGACGAACCTATTTACCCTCTGAAAAAATAGATACAATAATAAAGAGAGACAAATTTTTTTAATCTGTGTAATCTCGAAATTCAGAGATAAAAAATAAGAAAGAATGTTTAACCAAATGTATTACCAAAAGTAGTTGACTTAATTGATATTGGCAACTTCGTCTTCATTGATTTCACTTATCTTATAACAGAATTAACTAATTCTGATATAGATTTATTAGATAATTTAGATTAACAGAACATTTTACAAAAGATTACTTTAGAAAAGTATTCAAATTACATGAAAAAGAAGATATCAAGGTAAAGAGGTTTGAAAATTTAGTATATAAAAAATATAATAAGATATTTAAGATAATCGACAAATGATACTTACCGATTGGGACATCCCAATCACTTTTTTTGTAAAAATGAAACGAATTTCGAATTTTTGGTCATAGAAAATGAAAATATAAAGGCACGAAGAGGACTGTTTTTATGCAAAATAAATTAAATTATTATTTATGTATATGTAAGTTTAATTATGATTTTTATCTTCTAAAGTGTGATAAAACTGTAAGATAAAAGATGAATTAAGTTCCAAGTCCCTAAAATTTTCCAAATCATAGATTTAAAAATGATTTAGATATTTACATGATTTTAGTGTGGGTTTATATTTATACAAGTATATAAATATCTAAATGGGCAAGTTAAAGAACGATATACATGTTGATAGTATAATAATATCCCTTTATTCCTCATAAAAATTCACAACTGAATTCCTTTTATTCCATTCTTAAAACATCCATCCCAAAATATATTATCAAAGCTAGTAATAAATTATTTGAACAAGGTGATAACAGATTTAAAATATTTAATAAAATTTAAATATCAGAGACTGATAGTATTAACAAAAGATAATATTAATACTATTTCGACTACTCTTATTTGATTTTAATATTAATTATAGATACTTTGATTATTGATTTATTAAAACATAAGTTAACTAAAAGTCCCAGTAGATTATAATTATATTTTAAAGAGCATGAATTTCATAAAAAATTTGACCAGTGATAGAAGTAACTTGAATAATCTGAATTTTCTAGCTTATACTATATCTTTGGATATGGAATCGCAGATTCATTTTATTAGTGGTGTGACTAATAATATTAAGTTCTATGTTATCCAACTATTATTTTTATTAATAAAAATAGAGATAGTACTGATGATTTACTCAGACTCGTTAAAGTAAGTGGGCCAAGTGGGAAGAATATTAAGATAGATAGATAGATATTGGTAAAAATATCCTTCTTGTCTTTATATAGGAAATCTTTAATATTAAAAATAAACTCTTTCTGTAAAATCATCATACTTATCATCATAATTTATAAAATTAAAGTCAACGCATCTAATAATGAAAGGAGAAACTGACTTTATATCTTGTGTATCGGATAACATAGAGTTAGATTCTTTTACCGATGAATTATGAACAAACTGAACTCAAGTATTTTATAGGACTTGTCAAGAACGTTTTTTTCTTTTTTCATGTATTTATTTTTACTTTTGAAGTATGGAAAATAAAACTTACAGAGGCTTTGTTTACTTAAATGTTAAAACTTACCTTTTGTAAAAATCGGCGATATCGACTGTATAAATCGCCTTACGTTCGTGCCCGTAAGTGAGGTAGAGTACGTGCTCGATTTAGGTTATGTAAGTAAATTTCACCTGCTACTCTCACGACGAAAGTTTCGTGTATTTCGTGAGCAGCATCCCATGCTTGTCGCCAAATTGAAGTGTCCTTGAATTCGGAAGACTGGTTACGTGTGAATCTTGGTTGATCGTCTACCTTCAACTTCATTAATAACAACTCGTGAATACAGGTGTTACGTCGGGATTCCGTCGACATTTGTAAAAGAGAATTTCCCTATACAGGGATGCTTGTCCCCTGCAACACGGCATCATATCCCCTATAACACGCTTTCGCTCTAACACGATAAGAAAATTGCGAAAACCTTTGTACAGCACTGGATAACATGATTTTTGCTTAACATATTTAAAACCTAAATTACCTTAAAGTAATGACGCGAAAGAATAATGAAAGAAATATAGTGGCTTTACATGAAAAAATATATTATTAGAAATTATAATTTATTAAATTAAGGTTGCGTTAAATTAAAATAATATTTTTTGTGTTTTTTTGTTTTCTGTTATACATACATACATTCTAGAGGCCAAAATAAGACGAAAATCAAGAATACCAATTTGTTGATGGTGGCTTCGTTAAAAAGTTATTAACGTTTAAAGTTCCGCCAATACTGAATTTTTTCTCGAAAGTGGGTAAGATTTCGGGAGTATGTCTATTCACCGAAAATGATTATAATTTACCTCCGCAACCGAAAATAATTTTTCCAGAACGATTTGAAACTTTTCAATTTCGCCGAAAAATTTAGGCACCTACCTACCTACTTACCTACCTACCTACCTATCCCCTGTTGATTTTTCTTAAAAATTCGTTTTTGATTTTTAATAATTTCGCTTGACGTCCTACAGAAAAGTTGTTTAATACTTTTTTGTAGGTACCTATGGGCTCTACTTGAGAAAAAAGTTTCATTGAAATATATTCACTATTATAGGAGTTATGGCTATATAAGTTGAAAATTGGACCATTTTTATGGGGGTTTTCTAACATTACGGGGCCAAGGAACAACCTTTCCAATATTTTTATAATTGTTACATATTCTACACTAAAATACGCGGCGTTTGGCTTTTTTAACATTAAAATCGTCCAATCCGTTCAGAAGTTATGGTGTTTTAAAGATTCAAACATAAAATTTACGGGAAGCATTTTTCGTCTGAAATTGTATTTTCGGTAAGGAATTTTTTTCTCGAAAATGGTTACGATTTCGAGGGTATGTCTATCGACCAAAAATTATTATAATTGGTCCCTGCAATCAGAAATAATTTTTTTAGGACGATTAAAAATTTTTTAATTTTGTTGAAAAATTTCACACCTTCTCGAATTTTTTTCTCCAAACTGGGTAGGATTTCCGGGGTATATCTATTCATAAAAAATGATTATAATCGACCCTTGCAATCGGAAATAATTTTTTTAGAACGATTTCAAAAATTTTTTTTTTCGCCGAGAAATTTCACCACCTACCCGAATTTTTTTCTCGAAGGAGGGTAGGATTGTCGGGGATATGTGTATTCATAAAAAATGATTGTAATTGACCCCCGCAACCGAAAATAATTTTTCCAAAACGATTTGAAATTTTTTAATTTAATTTAATTTAATTTAACTTTTTAACGAAGCCTCCATCAACAAATTGATATTCTTGATTTTCGTCTTATTTTGGCCTCTAGAATCTCCCATTAAAATTTTTCCCAGGGGTGGTCGAACACCCTGTATACATAGAAAAATTAAATTGCTTATGTAGAATGTGAGAAAGCGATCTATATGTGTTTGATATAAAATAGGTCGTTGAGATGCGCGTCATTCACATCGTTGACGGTTTTGTTTCTTTCGTCTTGGGGACGCCTTCTCGCGACGTTTCTCGTATGTTACGTTTTGATTTGCATTACGAGCTGCAACAGCCTGCTTGCGCTCATTCATATTTATTTAATTATTTCCTGTTATGTTAAATATATTACTTATTTAAACAAATACTGTGTGGTAAATTCTGTCATTGAATTAAAAAAAAATATTCGTTTTTAATAAGTTTTCGGACCATAAACTCCCCTCCCTTTTCGAGTGAACTGGCTCTGGGTTAGGTCTCATATAACACGGTTTCAGACAACACGGCATTTTATAGGAACCGATCTACCGTGTTATAGGAGGGTTTCAAACTGTATTTCGTTTATTTAATGAAGTTTAATCCTCCTCCGGGGGCGGCGGAGCGGAGACAGTGTGTCGCGTGAATGGGAATTCGGAACAAAAATCATAGCTTCTAAAGAATTCCAGTCAATTTTCGACCTAAGACCTCTTACACTTTTTTTTTAAAGAGAATACAAAGATACAACAAACAAATCGATAGACAAAAATTATATATTTTTGTTAAAAAAAAATTGAAACGACCTTGATTTTTTGTTGAATAAAAACTGTTTTGCTAATTTCTTGTCAAGTGTTGTCATTTCTGTGTAACTTTTGTTCGAAAAGTTTTTTGATTGGTTTAGAGGAAGTGTCTGAAATCAGAGGTGCCAGAAGTGCACCGAAGGCATAGTGTGCTCTCTCACGCGTACGTGAGCTCGTAATGTTTCGGAAAGTCGACAAAGGCAAACTGACGCTGCCCGAAGTAATTTCGGACCGCCTCGTGAGAGTCGAGAGAGAAAGGCTCACATTTGCCTTCTCGCTCTTAACAACTGAAATCCGACCTCCCGTCAACGGCATACGATTTGGAATCTCGAGTCGAGATTCTCGACTGACTGCCCAGGCATTTTTACTTTCCGACGCACATGACGATGTAGGCGCACATAAGCAAAGTACGTAAGTAGTTTGAAAAAGAAATTTTGTAAAATTTATTTTACGAAAATAAATGGGTTTTAAAACCCCCTGATCATATTTTAATTATTGAAAAAAAAAGAAATTTTTTTCTTATTATTATTCTTATATGTGAGCGTAACATATGTATATTATTAATACGATTTTTCAAAATCAATAGTTTAAGATTGAAAATTAATAAATTAAAATGAGAATCCACTCTTTGCCAGTATCGTGCACGCTGTGGGATTTTTCAATAAGGAGAGTTTTTATTTTTATAACATAAACAAAACTTAGTAGTAGAATTAATAGTTGCAGAAATTAATTAATAATGATTTTCCTCGATATGTTTTTAGATAACCGTATAATAAAACCGTATAAACCGTATAGTATTATATGTTTGATTTGGCTTAACTTTGCATAAAAAAATAATTGTATCGATCCATCAGAATTAATAACGTGCACCATCAAACCGTTTAAACCACAAAAGAAAAGTGATCCCGTTTACCAGTTTAATACAAAGTATGGGTTGGATTAAAAATTTTAAAAGGACATAGTCGAATACAAAACATAGCGTTTCATTTTCATCAGAACAGTAACATGAGTTAGCAGGTAATGTCATAAAACTGTTTTACCCGGTTATACCCCTTTTTACCTCAAGTATAAGGTAAAAAGTACGAGGTACGACTATCCAAAAAAAGGTTCACATTTTATCAATGTAAATGAAGCGGTCATTCCATTCCATCATCATCATTAAATAGAAAATTTTGTAATTTCTGTGAAAACAGAACTTTCGTTAGATGCACGTGGTGCTTGAAATTTTTATGTTTTGACTGTTTTTACGAAAAGTACCATCCAGATTCATGTACTTCGTACATTGAAAATAACATATTATGTTATAAATGTAATTTTGGTTAAATTCAACTTTAAAAAAAAGAAATATTCGAAGGGCATACAAAAATATAATGTCACATGTTATGTACGATTGTACGAAAATATGATTGAAAAAATAAAAAAAAGATTTGTTCTACCAGGGTTCGAATCTGCAGAGCAAAAGAAGAAGCTCGAACTTGCAGGCAAACACCTTATCACTCACGGCCACGCTGATTAGTGGTGAATAGAATATAGTTCTATTTCTGAAAATAGTACCTGTAATAACTTTAATAATACATATCTTAAAGTAAAACCTAACCCAAAACCGGGTACCATTCCAACTTTTCCTTGTTAGAACCGAGTTTTCAATTTGTCTTAGCGAAAAAAACAGCTGGTTAATAACCTGCTTACCTGTTTTCAATTACCAAACATTTATTTCTCAATTAACCCTTTGCGAGTGAGACCATTTTGCAGATTATTCTGAAACATTTGTGGTATTCGTTTTCAATGCGATTTAAGTAAGCATGTAATGTATAAGATTTCATCTCATTTAATTTTTTCTTTTCTAGAGAAGGCAGAGAACAAATTTATTTAATTTTTTTTTACAGAAAATTTAATTCTTGCCAAGATTTATATGAAACATTTAAAAGATTTTTCATAAATTATGCCTATGGATCGGAAGGAACAACTATAAAACAAGAGGTAAAAAATTTTTCAAATCGTTCTAAAAAAATTATTTTCGGTTGTGAGGGTAAATTACAATAATTTTTGGTCATTACACATACCCCCCGAGATCCTACGCATTTTCGAGAAAAAAATTCCTTACCGAAAATCTAATTAGGTGACAGAGAAAAAAAAATTCAATTCAAATCGTTTTGGAAAAATTATTTTCGGTTGCGGGGGTCAATTACAATCATTTTTGGTCATTGCGTAATGACACATACCCTCGAAATCCTACCCACTTTCTAGAAAAAAATTCGAGAAGGTGTGAAATTTTTCGACGAAATTAAAATATTTCAAATCGTTCTGAAAAAAATATTGTTAGCTGTGGGGGTCAATTAGAATCATTTTTGGTGAACAGACATACCCCAGAAATCCTACCCACTTTCTAGAAAAAAATTCGAGAAGGTGTGAAAACGGTTGTTCGACGGAAAAAAAAATTCAATTCAAATCGTTTTGGAAAAATTATTTGCGGTTGCGGGGGTCAATTACAATCATTTTTAGTGGAATAGACATACCCCCGAAATCTTGCGCATTTTACCGACGGAACTTTAAACGTTAATAATTACTTTTTAACGAAGTCTCCATCAACAAATTAGAAAATTATTTTCTTCTATCTATTGTAATTAAGAGTAAAATTTAAGAAATAAACGGCTTAATCGTATAAGGCGACTAAGCGAAAATAAATTCAACTTGCACCGATTATTTTCCATTTGCCCAGCGTTCCTTCCCTCGAGATCCGGACGAGGTTAGGTTAGGCGAGGTGTTTAAACCTCCTCCCCTTAAAACACATTGCTTTAACAGTATAATAAAAAATACTTAACTGTCCAATTACATCTACTCTTACATCCAATGAAATCTACTTTAATATCCAAAGAAAATAACTAAAAAATCATTTCAAGTTCCACGTTACCCTTTTTTTAATACTTCTTTATTTATTTATTTATTTATTTATTTACGGGTTTGTACACCCTTTGTTGATATAATACAGTTGCATAATATGTATAAAAGTCACATTAATTGCGTATAATATGAGATGCAGTGCGTACAACACTAATGACATGCTATTTGAAGGAATACGGAGAACTGTTAAAGAAGTCCATATGCTGGCTAAACTGGTTAGCTTGGATATATGGTTAATACAATTATTGTATGTATAATGTCGTTTAAATGTTAGAATATAGAATAATTCCATATTTCCATATAATCCATATAATTCCATATTTATACGTAGTTATTGATGATTTTATAAACAAACAACATATCATATCATAGTTCTACGTTGTACTTTTCTAAGAAAATAAATTTTTCACGTGAAATTTTCTGCATAAACTTCTTAAATAACTTTATTCTTGGTAAAAAAAAGAAACAACAATTAACAACAACAACACCAAGCTGTAGTAAGAATGTTGAATAAGCATCACATGAAAGACTACTTACCTTTTTAATACAGAAAAGTATTAATAAGAAAGAATTTAGAAGTAATATATGAAAGATGAATTGTGGTCTGGTTAGGTCTGGGTTAAGTTAATAAAAGTTAATAATAGACTTTTCAAATTTCAAATAAAGAAAGAAAGAAAGAAAGAAAGAAAATGAAGATAAGCCAAATGAAGAAGGGGATGACGAACCTATTTACCCTCTGAAAAAATAGATACAATAATAAAGAGAGACAAATTTTTTTAATCTGTGTAATCTCGAAATTCAGAGATAAAAAATAAGAAAGAATGTTTAACCAAATGTATTACCAAAAGTAGTTGACTTAATTGATATTGGCAACTTCGTCTTCATTGATTTCACTTATCTTATAACAGAATTAACTAATTCTGATATAGATTTATTAGATAATTTAGATTAACAGAACATTTTACAAAAGATTACTTTAGAAAAGTATTCAAATTACATGAAAAAGAAGATATCAAGGTAAAGAGGTTTGAAAATTTAGTATATAAAAAATATAATAAGATATTTAAGATAATCGACAAATGATACTTACCGATTGGGACATCCCAATCACTTTTTTTGTAAAAATGAAACGAATTTCGAATTTTTGGTCATAGAAAATGAAAATATAAAGGCACGAAGAGGACTGTTTTTATGCAAAATAAATTAAATTATTATTTATGTATATGTAAGTTTAATTATGATTTTTATCTTCTAAAGTGTGATAAAACTGTAAGATAAAAGATGAATTAAGTTCCAAGTCCCTAAAATTTTCCAAATCATAGATTTAAAAATGATTTAGATATTTACATGATTTTAGTGTGGGTTTATATTTATACAAGTATATAAATATCTAAATGGGCAAGTTAAAGAACGATATACATGTTGATAGTATAATAATATCCCTTTATTCCTCATAAAAATTCACAACTGAATTCCTTTTATTCCATTCTTAAAACATCCATCCCAAAATATATTATCAAAGCTAGTAATAAATTATTTGAACAAGGTGATAACAGATTTAAAATATTTAATAAAATTTAAATATCAGAGACTGATAGTATTAACAAAAGATAATATTAATACTATTTCGACTACTCTTATTTGATTTTAATATTAATTATAGATACTTTGATTATTGATTTATTAAAACATAAGTTAACTAAAAGTCCCAGTAGATTATAATTATATTTTAAAGAGCATGAATTTCATAAAAAATTTGACCAGTGATAGAAGTAACTTGAATAATCTGAATTTTCTAGCTTATACTATATCTTTGGATATGGAATCGCAGATTCATTTTATTAGTGGTGTGACTAATAATATTAAGTTCTATGTTATCCAACTATTATTTTTATTAATAAAAATAGAGATAGTACTGATGATTTACTCAGACTCGTTAAAGTAAGTGGGCCAAGTGGGAAGAATATTAAGATAGATAGATAGATATTGGTAAAAATATCCTTCTTGTCTTTATATAGGAAATCTTTAATATTAAAAATAAACTCTTTCTGTAAAATCATCATACTTATCATCATAATTTATAAAATTAAAGTCAACGCATCTAATAATGAAAGGAGAAACTGACTTTATATCTTGTGTATCGGATAACATAGAGTTAGATTCTTTTACCGATGAATTATGAACAAACTGAACTCAAGTATTTTATAGGACTTGTCAAGAACGTTTTTTTCTTTTTTCATGTATTTATTTTTACTTTTGAAGTATGGAAAATAAAACTTACAGAGGCTTTGTTTACTTAAATGTTAAAACTTACCTTTTGTAAAAATCGGCGATATCGACTGTATAAATCGCCTTACGTTCGTGCCCGTAAGTGAGGTAGAGTACGTGCTCGATTTAGGTTATGTAAGTAAATTTCACCTGCTACTCTCACGACGAAAGTTTCGTGTATTTCGTGAGCAGCATCCCATGCTTGTCGCCAAATTGAAGTGTCCTTGAATTCGGAAGACTGGTTACGTGTGAATCTTGGTTGATCGTCTACCTTCAACTTCATTAATAACAACTCGTGAATACAGGTGTTACGTCGGGATTCCGTCGACATTTGTAAAAGAGAATTTCCCTATACAGGGATGCTTGTCCCCTGCAACACGGCATCATATCCCCTATAACACGCTTTCGCTCTAACACGATAAGAAAATTGCGAAAACCTTTGTACAGCACTGGATAACATGATTTTTGCTTAACATATTTAAAACCTAAATTACCTTAAAGTAATGACGCGAAAGAATAATGAAAGAAATATAGTGGCTTTACATGAAAAAATATATTATTAGAAATTATAATTTATTAAATTAAGGTTGCGTTAAATTAAAATAATATTTTTTGTGTTTTTTTGTTTTCTGTTATACATACATACATTCTAGAGGCCAAAATAAGACGAAAATCAAGAATACCAATTTGTTGATGGTGGCTTCGTTAAAAAGTTATTAACGTTTAAAGTTCCGCCAATACTGAATTTTTTCTCGAAAGTGGGTAAGATTTCGGGAGTATGTCTATTCACCGAAAATGATTATAATTTACCTCCGCAACCGAAAATAATTTTTCCAGAACGATTTGAAACTTTTCAATTTCGCCGAAAAATTTAGGCACCTACCTACCTACCTACCTACCTACCTACCTATCCCCTGTTGATTTTTCTTAAAAATTCGTTTTTGATTTTTAATCATTTCGCTTGACGTCCTACAGAAAAGTTGTTTAATACTTTTTTGTAGGTACCTATGGGCTCTACTTGAGAAAAAAGTTTCATTGAAATATATTCACTATTATAGGAGTTATGGCTATATAAGTTGAAAATTGGACCATTTTTATGGGGGTTTTCTAACATTACGGGGCCAAGGAACAACCTTTCCAATATTTTTATAATTGTTACATATTCTACACTAAAATACGCGGCGTTTGGCTTTTTTAACATTAAAATCGTCCAATCCGTTCAGAAGTTATGGTGTTTTAAAGATTCAAACATAAAATTTACGGGAAGCATTTTTCGTCTGAAATTGTATTTTCGGTAAGGAATTTTTTTCTCGAAAATGGTTACGATTTCGAGGGTATGTCTATCGACCAAAAATTATTATAATTGGTCCCTGCAATCAGAAATAATTTTTTTAGAACGATTAAAAATTTTTTAATTTTTTTGAAAAATTTCACACCCTCTCGAATTTTTTTCTCCAAACTGGGTAGGATTTCCGGGGTATATCTATTCATAAAAAATGATTATAATCGACCCTTGCAATCGGAAATAATTTTTTTAGAACGATTTCAAAAATTTTTTTTTTCGCCGAGAAATTTCACCACCTACCCGAATTTTTTTCTCGAAGGAGGGTAGGATTGTCGGGGATATGTGTATTCATAAAAAATGATTGTAATTGACCCCCGCAACCGAAAATAATTTTTCCAAAACGATTTGAAATTTTTTAATTTAATTTAATTTAATTTAACTTTTTAACGAAGCCTCCATCAACAAATTGATATTCTTGATTTTCGTCTTATTTTGGCCTCTAGAATCTCCCATTAAAATTTTTCCCAGGGGTGGTCGAACACCCTGTATACATAGAAAAATTAAATTGCTTATGTAGAATGTGAGAAAGCGATCTATATGTGTTTGATATAAAATAGGTCGTTGAGATGCGCGTCATTCACATCGTTGACGGTTTTGTTTCTTTCGTCTTGGGGACGCCTTCTCGCGACGTTTCTCGTATGTTACGTTTTGATTTGCATTACGAGCTGCAACAGCCTGCTTGCGCTCATTCATATTTATTTAATTATTTCCTGTTATGTTAAATATATTACTTATTTAAACAAATACTGTGTGGTAAATTCTGTCATTGAATTAAAAAAAAATATTCGTTTTTAATAAGTTTTCGGACCATAAACTCCCCTCCCTTTTCGAGTGAACTGGCTCTGGGTTAGGTCTCATATAACACGGTTTCAGACAACACGGCATTTTATAGGAACCGATCTACCGTGTTATAGGAGGGTTTCAAACTGTATTTCGTTTATTTAATGAAGTTTAATCCTCCTCCGGGGGCGGCGGAGCGGAGACAGTGTGTCGCGTGAATGGGAATTCGGAACAAAAATCATAGCTTCTAAAGAATTCCAGTCAATTTTCGACCTAAGACCTCTTACACTTTTTTTTTAAAGAGAATACAAAGATACAACAAACAAATCGATAGACAAAAATTATATATTTTTGTTAAAAAAAAATTGAAACGACCTTGATTTTTTGTTGAATAAAAACTGTTTTGCTAATTTCTTGTCAAGTGTTGTCATTTCTGTGTAACTTTTGTTCGAAAAGTTTTTTGATTGGTTTAGAGGAAGTGTCTGAAATCAGAGGTGCCAGAAGTGCACCGAAGGCATAGTGTGCTCTCTCACGCGTACGTGAGCTCGTAATGTTTCGGAAAGTCGACAAAGGCAAACTGACGCTGCCCGAAGTAATTTCGGACCGCCTCGTGAGAGTCGAGAGAGAAAGGCTCACATTTGCCTTCTCGCTCTTAACAACTGAAATCCGACCTCCCGTCAACGGCATACGATTTGGAATCTCGAGTCGAGATTCTCGACTGACTGCCCAGGCATTTTTACTTTCCGACGCACATGACGATGTAGGCGCACATAAGCAAAGTACGTAAGTAGTTTGAAAAAGAAATTTTGTAAAATTTATTTTACGAAAATAAATGGGTTTTAAAACCCCCTGATCATATTTTAATTATTGAAAAAAAAAGAAATTTTTTTCTTATTATTATTCTTATATGTGAGCGTAACATATGTATATTATTAATACGATTTTTCAAAATCAATAGTTTAAGATTGAAAATTAATAAATTAAAATGAGAATCCACTCTTTGCCAGTATCGTGCACGCTGTGGGATTTTTCAATAAGGAGAGTTTTTATTTTTATAACATAAACAAAACTTAGTAGTAGAATTAATAGTTGCAGAAATTAATTAATAATGATTTTCCTCGATATGTTTTTAGATAACCGTATAATAAAACCGTATAAACCGTATAGTATTATATGTTTGATTTGGCTTAACTTTGCATAAAAAAATAATTGTATCGATCCATCAGAATTAATAACGTGCACCATCAAACCGTTTAAACCACAAAAGAAAAGTGATCCCGTTTACCAGTTTAATACAAAGTATGGGTTGGATTAAAAATTTTAAAAGGACATAGTCGAATACAAAACATAGCGTTTCATTTTCATCAGAACAGTAACATGAGTTAGCAGGTAATGTCATAAAACTGTTTTACCCGGTTATACCCCTTTTTACCTCAAGTATAAGGTAAAAAGTACGAGGTACGACTATCCAAAAAAAGGTTCACATTTTATCAATGTAAATGAAGCGGTCATTCCATTCCATCATCATCATTAAATAGAAAATTTTGTAATTTCTGTGAAAACAGAACTTTCGTTAGATGCACGTGGTGCTTGAAATTTTTATGTTTTGACTGTTTTTACGAAAAGTACCATCCAGATTCATGTACTTCGTACATTGAAAATAACATATTATGTTATAAATGTAATTTTGGTTAAATTCAACTTTAAAAAAAAGAAATATTCGAAGGGCATACAAAAATATAATGTCACATGTTATGTACGATTGTACGAAAATATGATTGAAAAAATAAAAAAAAGATTTGTTCTACCAGGGTTCGAATCTGCAGAGCAAAAGAAGAAGCTCGAACTTGCAGGCAAACACCTTATCACTCACGGCCACGCTGATTAGTGGTGAATAGAATATAGTTCTATTTCTGAAAATAGTACCTGTAATAACTTTAATAATACATATCTTAAAGTAAAACCTAACCCAAAACCGGGTACCATTCCAACTTTTCCTTGTTAGAACCGAGTTTTCAATTTGTCTTAGCGAAAAAAACAGCTGGTTAATAACCTGCTTACCTGTTTTCAATTACCAAACATTTATTTCTCAATTAACCCTTTGCGAGTGAGACCATTTTGCAGATTATTCTGAAACATTTGTGGTATTCGTTTTCAATGCGATTTAAGTAAGCATGTAATGTATAAGATTTCATCTCATTTAATTTTTTCTTTTCTAGAGAAGGCAGAGAACAAATTTATTTAATTTTTTTTTACAGAAAATTTAATTCTTGCCAAGATTTATATGAAACATTTAAAAGATTTTTCATAAATTATGCCTATGGATCGGAAGGAACAACTATAAAACAAGAGGTAAAAAATTTTTCAAATCGTTCTAAAAAAATTATTTTCGGTTGTGAGGGTAAATTACAATAATTTTTGGTCATTACACATACCCCCCGAGATCCTACGCATTTTCGAGAAAAAAATTCCTTACCGAAAATCTAATTAGGTGACAGAGAAAAAAAAATTCAATTCAAATCGTTTTGGAAAAATTATTTTCGGTTGCGGGGGTCAATTACAATCATTTTTGGTCATTGCGTAATGACACATACCCTCGAAATCCTACCCACTTTCTAGAAAAAAATTCGAGAAGGTGTGAAATTTTTCGACGAAATTAAAATATTTCAAATCGTTCTGAAAAAAATATTGTTAGCTGTGGGGGTCAATTAGAATCATTTTTGGTGAACAGACATACCCCAGAAATCCTACCCACTTTCTAGAAAAAAATTCGAGAAGGTGTGAAAACGGTTGTTCGACGGAAAAAAAAATTCAATTCAAATCGTTTTGGAAAAATTATTTGCGGTTGCGGGGGTCAATTACAATCATTTTTAGTGGAATAGACATACCCCCGAAATCTTGCGCATTTTACCGACGGAACTTTAAACGTTAATAATTACTTTTTAACGAAGTCTCCATCAACAAATTAGAAAATTATTTTCTTCTATCTATTGTAATTAAGAGTAAAATTTAAGAAATAAACGGCTTAATCGTATAAGGCGACTAAGCGAAAATAAATTCAACTTGCACCGATTATTTTCCATTTGCCCAGCGTTCCTTCCCTCGAGATCCGGACGAGGTTAGGTTAGGCGAGGTGTTTAAACCTCCTCCCCTTAAAACACATTGCTTTAACAGTATAATAAAAAATACTTAACTGTCCAATTACATCTACTCTTACATCCAATGAAATCTACTTTAATATCCAAAGAAAATAACTAAAAAATCATTTCAAGTTCCACGTTACCCTTTTTTTAATACTTCTTTATTTATTTATTTATTTATTTATTTACGGGTTTGTACACCCTTTGTTGATATAATACAGTTGCATAATATGTATAAAAGTCACATTAATTGCGTATAATATGAGATGCAGTGCGTACAACACTAATGACATGCTATTTGAAGGAATACGGAGAACTGTTAAAGAAGTCCATATGCTGGCTAAACTGGTTAGCTTGGATATATGGTTAATACAATTATTGTATGTATAATGTCGTTTAAATGTTAGAATATAGAATAATTCCATATTTCCATATAATCCATATAATTCCATATTTATACGTAGTTATTGATGATTTTATAAACAAACAACATATCATATCATAGTTCTACGTTGTACTTTTCTAAGAAAATAAATTTTTCACGTGAAATTTTCTGCATAAACTTCTTAAATAACTTTATTCTTGGTAAAAAAAAGAAACAACAATTAACAACAACAACACCAAGCTGTAGTAAGAATGTTGAATAAGCATCACATGAAAGACTACTTACCTTTTTAATACAGAAAAGTATTAATAAGAAAGAATTTAGAAGTAATATATGAAAGATGAATTGTGGTCTGGTTAGGTCTGGGTTAAGTTAATAAAAGTTAATAATAGACTTTTCAAATTTCAAATAAAGAAAGAAAGAAAGAAAGAAAGAAAATGAAGATAAGCCAAATGAAGAAGGGGATGACGAACCTATTTACCCTCTGAAAAAATAGATACAATAATAAAGAGAGACAAATTTTTTTAATCTGTGTAATCTCGAAATTCAGAGATAAAAAATAAGAAAGAATGTTTAACCAAATGTATTACCAAAAGTAGTTGACTTAATTGATATTGGCAACTTCGTCTTCATTGATTTCACTTATCTTATAACAGAATTAACTAATTCTGATATAGATTTATTAGATAATTTAGATTAACAGAACATTTTACAAAAGATTACTTTAGAAAAGTATTCAAATTACATGAAAAAGAAGATATCAAGGTAAAGAGGTTTGAAAATTTAGTATATAAAAAATATAATAAGATATTTAAGATAATCGACAAATGATACTTACCGATTGGGACATCCCAATCACTTTTTTTGTAAAAATGAAACGAATTTCGAATTTTTGGTCATAGAAAATGAAAATATAAAGGCACGAAGAGGACTGTTTTTATACAAAATAAATTAAATTATTATTTATGTATATGTAAGTTTAATTATGATTTTTATCTTCTAAAGTGTGATAAAACTGTAAGATAAAAGATGAATTAAGTTCCAAGTCCCTAAAATTTTCCAAATCATAGATTTAAAAATGATTTAGATATTTACATGATTTTAGTGTGGGTTTATATTTATACAAGTATATAAATATCTAAATGGGCAAGTTAAAGAACGATATACATGTTGATAGTATAATAATATCCCTTTATTCCTCATAAAAATTCACAACTGAATTCCTTTTATTCCATTCTTAAAACATCCATCCCAAAATATATTATCAAAGCTAGTAATAAATTATTTGAACAAGGTGATAACAGATTTAAAATATTTAATAAAATTTAAATATCAGAGACTGATAGTATTAACAAAAGATAATATTAATACTATTTCGACTACTCTTATTTGATTTTAATATTAATTATAGATACTTTGATTATTGATTTATTAAAACATAAGTTAACTAAAAGTCCCAGTAGATTATAATTATATTTTAAAGAGCATGAATTTCATAAAAAATTTGACCAGTGATAGAAGTAACTTGAATAATCTGAATTTTCTAGCTTATACTATATCTTTGGATATGGAATCGCAGATTCATTTTATTAGTGGTGTGACTAATAATATTAAGTTCTATGTTATCCAACTATTATTTTTATTAATAAAAATAGAGATAGTACTGATGATTTACTCAGACTCGTTAAAGTAAGTGGGCCAAGTGGGAAGAATATTAAGATAGATAGATAGATATTGGTAAAAATATCCTTCTTGTCTTTATATAGGAAATCTTTAATATTAAAAATAAACTCTTTCTGTAAAATCATCATACTTATCATCATAATTTATAAAATTAAAGTCAACGCATCTAATAATGAAAGGAGAAACTGACTTTATATCTTGTGTATCGGATAACATAGAGTTAGATTCTTTTACCGATGAATTATGAACAAACTGAACTCAAGTATTTTATAGGACTTGTCAAGAACGTTTTTTTCTTTTTTCATGTATTTATTTTTACTTTTGAAGTATGGAAAATAAAACTTACAGAGGCTTTGTTTACTTAAATGTTAAAACTTACCTTTTGTAAAAATCGGCGATATCGACTGTATAAATCGCCTTACGTTCGTGCCCGTAAGTGAGGTAGAGTACGTGCTCGATTTAGGTTATGTAAGTAAATTTCACCTGCTACTCTCACGACGAAAGTTTCGTGTATTTCGTGAGCAGCATCCCATGCTTGTCGCCAAATTGAAGTGTCCTTGAATTCGGAAGACTGGTTACGTGTGAATCTTGGTTGATCGTCTACCTTCAACTTCATTAATAACAACTCGTGAATACAGGTGTTACGTCGGGATTCCGTCGACATTTGTAAAAGAGAATTTCCCTATACAGGGATGCTTGTCCCCTGCAACACGGCATCATATCCCCTATAACACGCTTTCGCTCTAACACGATAAGAAAATTGCGAAAACCTTTGTACAGCACTGGATAACATGATTTTTGCTTAACATATTTAAAACCTAAATTACCTTAAAGTAATGACGCGAAAGAATAATGAAAGAAATATAGTGGCTTTACATGAAAAAATATATTATTAGAAATTATAATTTATTAAATTAAGGTTGCGTTAAATTAAAATAATATTTTTTGTGTTTTTTTGTTTTCTGTTATACATACATACATTCTAGAGGCCAAAATAAGACGAAAATCAAGAATACCAATTTGTTGATGGTGGCTTCGTTAAAAAGTTATTAACGTTTAAAGTTCCGCCAATACTGAATTTTTTCTCGAAAGTGGGTAAGATTTCGGGAGTATGTCTATTCACCGAAAATGATTATAATTTACCTCCGCAACCGAAAATAATTTTTCCAGAACGATTTGAAACTTTTCAATTTCGCCGAAAAATTTAGGCACCTACCTACCTACCTACCTACCTACCTACCTATCCCCTGTTGATTTTTCTTAAAAATTCGTTTTTGATTTTTAATAATTTCGCTTGACGTCCTACAGAAAAGTTGTTTAATACTTTTTTGTAGGTACCTATGGGCTCTACTTGAGAAAAAAGTTTCATTGAAATATATTCACTATTATAGGAGTTATGGCTATATAAGTTGAAAATTGGACCATTTTTATGGGGGTTTTCTAACATTACGGGGCCAAGGAACAACCTTTCCAATATTTTTATAATTGTTACATATTCTACACTAAAATACGCGGCGTTTGGCTTTTTTAACATTAAAATCGTCCAATCCGTTCAGAAGTTATGGTGTTTTAAAGATTCAAACATAAAATTTACGGGAAGCATTTTTCGTCTGAAATTGTATTTTCGGTAAGGAATTTTTTTCTCGAAAATGGTTACGATTTCGAGGGTATGTCTATCGACCAAAAATTATTATAATTGGTCCCTGCAATCAGAAATAATTTTTTTAGAACGATTAAAAATTTTTTAATTTTGTTGAAAAATTTCACACCCTCTCGAATTTTTTTCTCCAAACTGGGTAGGATTTCCGGGGTATATCTATTCATAAAAAATGATTATAATCGACCCTTGCAATCGGAAATAATTTTTTTAGAACGATTTCAAAAATTTTTTTTTTCGCCGAGAAATTTCACCACCTACCCGAATTTTTTTCTCGAAGGAGGGTAGGATTGTCGGGGATATGTGTATTCATAAAAAATGATTGTAATTGACCCCCGCAACCGAAAATAATTTTTCCAAAACGATTTGAAATTTTTTAATTTAATTTAATTTAATTTAACTTTTTAACGAAGCCTCCATCAACAAATTGATATTCTTGATTTTCGTCTTATTTTGGCCTCTAGAATCTCCCATTAAAATTTTTCCCAGGGGTGGTCGAACACCCTGTATACATAGAAAAATTAAATTGCTTATGTAGAATGTGAGAAAGCGATCTATATGTGTTTGATATAAAATAGGTCGTTGAGATGCGCGTCATTCACATCGTTGACGGTTTTGTTTCTTTCGTCTTGGGGACGCCTTCTCGCGACGTTTCTCGTATGTTACGTTTTGATTTGCATTACGAGCTGCAACAGCCTGCTTGCGCTCATTCATATTTATTTAATTATTTCCTGTTATGTTAAATATATTACTTATTTAAACAAATACTGTGTGGTAAATTCTGTCATTGAATTAAAAAAAAATATTCGTTTTTAATAAGTTTTCGGACCATAAACTCCCCTCCCTTTTCGAGTGAACTGGCTCTGGGTTAGGTCTCATATAACACGGTTTCAGACAACACGGCATTTTATAGGAACCGATCTACCGTGTTATAGGAGGGTTTCAAACTGTATTTCGTTTATTTAATGAAGTTTAATCCTCCTCCGGGGGCGGCGGAGCGGAGACAGTGTGTCGCGTGAATGGGAATTCGGAACAAAAATCATAGCTTCTAAAGAATTCCAGTCAATTTTCGACCTAAGACCTCTTACACTTTTTTTTTAAAGAGAATACAAAGATACAACAAACAAATCGATAGACAAAAATTATATATTTTTGTTAAAAAAAAATTGAAACGACCTTGATTTTTTGTTGAATAAAAACTGTTTTGCTAATTTCTTGTCAAGTGTTGTCATTTCTGTGTAACTTTTGTTCGAAAAGTTTTTTGATTGGTTTAGAGGAAGTGTCTGAAATCAGAGGTGCCAGAAGTGCACCGAAGGCATAGTGTGCTCTCTCACGCGTACGTGAGCTCGTAATGTTTCGGAAAGTCGACAAAGGCAAACTGACGCTGCCCGAAGTAATTTCGGACCGCCTCGTGAGAGTCGAGAGAGAAAGGCTCACATTTGCCTTCTCGCTCTTAACAACTGAAATCCGACCTCCCGTCAACGGCATACGATTTGGAATCTCGAGTCGAGATTCTCGACTGACTGCCCAGGCATTTTTACTTTCCGACGCACATGACGATGTAGGCGCACATAAGCAAAGTACGTAAGTAGTTTGAAAAAGAAATTTTGTAAAATTTATTTTACGAAAATAAATGGGTTTTAAAACCCCCTGATCATATTTTAATTATTGAAAAAAAAAGAAATTTTTTTCTTATTATTATTCTTATATGTGAGCGTAACATATGTATATTATTAATACGATTTTTCAAAATCAATAGTTTAAGATTGAAAATTAATAAATTAAAATGAGAATCCACTCTTTGCCAGTATCGTGCACGCTGTGGGATTTTTCAATAAGGAGAGTTTTTATTTTTATAACATAAACAAAACTTAGTAGTAGAATTAATAGTTGCAGAAATTAATTAATAATGATTTTCCTCGATATGTTTTTAGATAACCGTATAATAAAACCGTATAAACCGTATAGTATTATATGTTTGATTTGGCTTAACTTTGCATAAAAAAATAATTGTATCGATCCATCAGAATTAATAACGTGCACCATCAAACCGTTTAAACCACAAAAGAAAAGTGATCCCGTTTACCAGTTTAATACAAAGTATGGGTTGGATTAAAAATTTTAAAAGGACATAGTCGAATACAAAACATAGCGTTTCATTTTCATCAGAACAGTAACATGAGTTAGCAGGTAATGTCATAAAACTGTTTTACCCGGTTATACCCCTTTTTACCTCAAGTATAAGGTAAAAAGTACGAGGTACGACTATCCAAAAAAAGGTTCACATTTTATCAATGTAAATGAAGCGGTCATTCCATTCCATCATCATCATTAAATAGAAAATTTTGTAATTTCTGTGAAAACAGAACTTTCGTTAGATGCACGTGGTGCTTGAAATTTTTATGTTTTGACTGTTTTTACGAAAAGTACCATCCAGATTCATGTACTTCGTACATTGAAAATAACATATTATGTTATAAATGTAATTTTGGTTAAATTCAACTTTAAAAAAAAGAAATATTCGAAGGGCATACAAAAATATAATGTCACATGTTATGTACGATTGTACGAAAATATGATTGAAAAAATAAAAAAAAGATTTGTTCTACCAGGGTTCGAATCTGCAGAGCAAAAGAAGAAGCTCGAACTTGCAGGCAAACACCTTATCACTCACGGCCACGCTGATTAGTGGTGAATAGAATATAGTTCTATTTCTGAAAATAGTACCTGTAATAACTTTAATAATACATATCTTAAAGTAAAACCTAACCCAAAACCGGGTACCATTCCAACTTTTCCTTGTTAGAACCGAGTTTTCAATTTGTCTTAGCGAAAAAAACAGCTGGTTAATAACCTGCTTACCTGTTTTCAATTACCAAACATTTATTTCTCAATTAACCCTTTGCGAGTGAGACCATTTTGCAGATTATTCTGAAACATTTGTGGTATTCGTTTTCAATGCGATTTAAGTAAGCATGTAATGTATAAGATTTCATCTCATTTAATTTTTTCTTTTCTAGAGAAGGCAGAGAACAAATTTATTTAATTTTTTTTTACAGAAAATTTAATTCTTGCCAAGATTTATATGAAACATTTAAAAGATTTTTCATAAATTATGCCTATGGATCGGAAGGAACAACTATAAAACAAGAGGTAAAAAATTTTTCAAATCGTTCTAAAAAAATTATTTTCGGTTGTGAGGGTAAATTACAATAATTTTTGGTCATTACACATACCCCCCGAGATCCTACGCATTTTCGAGAAAAAAATTCCTTACCGAAAATCTAATTAGGTGACAGAGAAAAAAAAATTCAATTCAAATCGTTTTGGAAAAATTATTTTCGGTTGCGGGGGTCAATTACAATCATTTTTGGTCATTGCGTAATGACACATACCCTCGAAATCCTACCCACTTTCTAGAAAAAAATTCGAGAAGGTGTGAAATTTTTCGACGAAATTAAAATATTTCAAATCGTTCTGAAAAAAATATTGTTAGCTGTGGGGGTCAATTAGAATCATTTTTGGTGAACAGACATACCCCAGAAATCCTACCCACTTTCTAGAAAAAAATTCGAGAAGGTGTGAAAACGGTTGTTCGACGGAAAAAAAAATTCAATTCAAATCGTTTTGGAAAAATTATTTGCGGTTGCGGGGGTCAATTACAATCATTTTTAGTGGAATAGACATACCCCCGAAATCTTGCGCATTTTACCGACGGAACTTTAAACGTTAATAATTACTTTTTAACGAAGTCTCCATCAACAAATTAGAAAATTATTTTCTTCTATCTATTGTAATTAAGAGTAAAATTTAAGAAATAAACGGCTTAATCGTATAAGGCGACTAAGCGAAAATAAATTCAACTTGCACCGATTATTTTCCATTTGCCCAGCGTTCCTTCCCTCGAGATCCGGACGAGGTTAGGTTAGGCGAGGTGTTTAAACCTCCTCCCCTTAAAACACATTGCTTTAACAGTATAATAAAAAATACTTAACTGTCCAATTACATCTACTCTTACATCCAATGAAATCTACTTTAATATCCAAAGAAAATAACTAAAAAATCATTTCAAGTTCCACGTTACCCTTTTTTTAATACTTCTTTATTTATTTATTTATTTATTTATTTACGGGTTTGTACACCCTTTGTTGATATAATACAGTTGCATAATATGTATAAAAGTCACATTAATTGCGTATAATATGAGATGCAGTGCGTACAACACTAATGACATGCTATTTGAAGGAATACGGAGAACTGTTAAAGAAGTCCATATGCTGGCTAAACTGGTTAGCTTGGATATATGGTTAATACAATTATTGTATGTATAATGTCGTTTAAATGTTAGAATATAGAATAATTCCATATTTCCATATAATCCATATAATTCCATATTTATACGTAGTTATTGATGATTTTATAAACAAACAACATATCATATCATAGTTCTACGTTGTACTTTTCTAAGAAAATAAATTTTTCACGTGAAATTTTCTGCATAAACTTCTTAAATAACTTTATTCTTGGTAAAAAAAAGAAACAACAATTAACAACAACAACACCAAGCTGTAGTAAGAATGTTGAATAAGCATCACATGAAAGACTACTTACCTTTTTAATACAGAAAAGTATTAATAAGAAAGAATTTAGAAGTAATATATGAAAGATGAATTGTGGTCTGGTTAGGTCTGGGTTAAGTTAATAAAAGTTAATAATAGACTTTTCAAATTTCAAATAAAGAAAGAAAGAAAGAAAGAAAGAAAATGAAGATAAGCCAAATGAAGAAGGGGATGACGAACCTATTTACCCTCTGAAAAAATAGATACAATAATAAAGAGAGACAAATTTTTTTAATCTGTGTAATCTCGAAATTCAGAGATAAAAAATAAGAAAGAATGTTTAACCAAATGTATTACCAAAAGTAGTTGACTTAATTGATATTGGCAACTTCGTCTTCATTGATTTCACTTATCTTATAACAGAATTAACTAATTCTGATATAGATTTATTAGATAATTTAGATTAACAGAACATTTTACAAAAGATTACTTTAGAAAAGTATTCAAATTACATGAAAAAGAAGATATCAAGGTAAAGAGGTTTGAAAATTTAGTATATAAAAAATATAATAAGATATTTAAGATAATCGACAAATGATACTTACCGATTGGGACATCCCAATCACTTTTTTTGTAAAAATGAAACGAATTTCGAATTTTTGGTCATAGAAAATGAAAATATAAAGGCACGAAGAGGACTGTTTTTATGCAAAATAAATTAAATTATTATTTATGTATATGTAAGTTTAATTATGATTTTTATCTTCTAAAGTGTGATAAAACTGTAAGATAAAAGATGAATTAAGTTCCAAGTCCCTAAAATTTTCCAAATCATAGATTTAAAAATGATTTAGATATTTACATGATTTTAGTGTGGGTTTATATTTATACAAGTATATAAATATCTAAATGGGCAAGTTAAAGAACGATATACATGTTGATAGTATAATAATATCCCTTTATTCCTCATAAAAATTCACAACTGAATTCCTTTTATTCCATTCTTAAAACATCCATCCCAAAATATATTATCAAAGCTAGTAATAAATTATTTGAACAAGGTGATAACAGATTTAAAATATTTAATAAAATTTAAATATCAGAGACTGATAGTATTAACAAAAGATAATATTAATACTATTTCGACTACTCTTATTTGATTTTAATATTAATTATAGATACTTTGATTATTGATTTATTAAAACATAAGTTAACTAAAAGTCCCAGTAGATTATAATTATATTTTAAAGAGCATGAATTTCATAAAAAATTTGACCAGTGATAGAAGTAACTTGAATAATCTGAATTTTCTAGCTTATACTATATCTTTGGATATGGAATCGCAGATTCATTTTATTAGTGGTGTGACTAATAATATTAAGTTCTATGTTATCCAACTATTATTTTTATTAATAAAAATAGAGATAGTACTGATGATTTACTCAGACTCGTTAAAGTAAGTGGGCCAAGTGGGAAGAATATTAAGATAGATAGATAGATATTGGTAAAAATATCCTTCTTGTCTTTATATAGGAAATCTTTAATATTAAAAATAAACTCTTTCTGTAAAATCATCATACTTATCATCATAATTTATAAAATTAAAGTCAACGCATCTAATAATGAAAGGAGAAACTGACTTTATATCTTGTGTATCGGATAACATAGAGTTAGATTCTTTTACCGATGAATTATGAACAAACTGAACTCAAGTATTTTATAGGACTTGTCAAGAACGTTTTTTTCTTTTTTCATGTATTTATTTTTACTTTTGAAGTATGGAAAATAAAACTTACAGAGGCTTTGTTTACTTAAATGTTAAAACTTACCTTTTGTAAAAATCGGCGATATCGACTGTATAAATCGCCTTACGTTCGTGCCCGTAAGTGAGGTAGAGTACGTGCTCGATTTAGGTTATGTAAGTAAATTTCACCTGCTACTCTCACGACGAAAGTTTCGTGTATTTCGTGAGCAGCATCCCATGCTTGTCGCCAAATTGAAGTGTCCTTGAATTCGGAAGACTGGTTACGTGTGAATCTTGGTTGATCGTCTACCTTCAACTTCATTAATAACAACTCGTGAATACAGGTGTTACGTCGGGATTCCGTCGACATTTGTAAAAGAGAATTTCCCTATACAGGGATGCTTGTCCCCTGCAACACGGCATCATATCCCCTATAACACGCTTTCGCTCTAACACGATAAGAAAATTGCGAAAACCTTTGTACAGCACTGGATAACATGATTTTTGCTTAACATATTTAAAACCTAAATTACCTTAAAGTAATGACGCGAAAGAATAATGAAAGAAATATAGTGGCTTTACATGAAAAAATATATTATTAGAAATTATAATTTATTAAATTAAGGTTGCGTTAAATTAAAATAATATTTTTTGTGTTTTTTTGTTTTCTGTTATACATACATACATTCTAGAGGCCAAAATAAGACGAAAATCAAGAATACCAATTTGTTGATGGTGGCTTCGTTAAAAAGTTATTAACGTTTAAAGTTCCGCCAATACTGAATTTTTTCTCGAAAGTGGGTAAGATTTCGGGAGTATGTCTATTCACCGAAAATGATTATAATTTACCTCCGCAACCGAAAATAATTTTTCCAGAACGATTTGAAACTTTTCAATTTCGCCGAAAAATTTAGGCACCTACCTACCTACCTACCTACCTACCTACCTATCCCCTGTTGATTTTTCTTAAAAATTCGTTTTTGATTTTTAATAATTTCGCTTGACGTCCTACAGAAAAGTTGTTTAATACTTTTTTGTAGGTACCTATGGGCTCTACTTGAGAAAAAAGTTTCATTGAAATATATTCACTATTATAGGAGTTATGGCTATATAAGTTGAAAATTGGACCATTTTTATGGGGGTTTTCTAACATTACGGGGCCAAGGAACAACCTTTCCAATATTTTTATAATTGTTACATATTCTACACTAAAATACGCGGCGTTTGGCTTTTTTAACATTAAAATCGTCCAATCCGTTCAGAAGTTATGGTGTTTTAAAGATTCAAACATAAAATTTACGGGAAGCATTTTTCGTCTGAAATTATATTTTCGGTAAGGAATTTTTTTCTCGAAAATGGTTACGATTTCGAGGGTATGTCTATCGACCAAAAATTATTATGATTGGTCCCTGCAATCAGAAATAATTTTTTTAGAACGATTAAAAATTTTTTAATTTTGTTGAAAAATTTCACACCTTCTCGAATTTTTTTCTCCAAACTGGGTAGGATTTCCGGGGTATATCTATTCAAAAAAAATGATTATAATCGACCCTTGCAATCGGAAATAATTTTTTTAGAACGATTTCAAAAATTTTTTTTTTCGCCGAGAAATTTCACCACCTACCCGAATTTTTTTCTCGAAGGAGGGTAGGATTGTCGGGGATATGTGTATTCATAAAAAATGATTGTAATTGACCCCCGCAACCGAAAATAATTTTTCCAAAACGATTTGAAATTTTTTAATTTAATTTAATTTAATTTAACTTTTTAACGAAGCCTCCATCAACAAATTGATATTCTTGATTTTCGTCTTATTTTGGCCTCTAGAATCTCCCATTAAAATTTTTCCCAGGGGTGGTCGAACACCCTGTATACATAGAAAAATTAAATTGCTTATGTAGAATGTGAGAAAGCGATCTATATGTGTTTGATATAAAATAGGTCGTTGAGATGCGCGTCATTCACATCGTTGACGGTTTTGTTTCTTTCGTCTTGGGGACGCCTTCTCGCGACGTTTCTCGTATGTTACGTTTTGATTTGCATTACGAGCTGCAACAGCCTGCTTGCGCTCATTCATATTTATTTAATTATTTCCTGTTATGTTAAATATATTACTTATTTAAACAAATACTGTGTGGTAAATTCTGTCATTGAATTAAAAAAAAATATTCGTTTTTAATAAGTTTTCGGACCATAAACTCCCCTCCCTTTTCGAGTGAACTGGCTCTGGGTTAGGTCTCATATAACACGGTTTCAGACAACACGGCATTTTATAGGAACCGATCTACCGTGTTATAGGAGGGTTTAAAACTGTATTTCGTTTATTTAATGAAGTTTAATCCTCCTCCGGGGGCGGCGGAGCGGAGACAGTGTGTCGCGTGAATGGGAATTCGGAACAAAAATCATAGCTTCTAAAGAATTCCAGTCAATTTTCGACCTAAGACCTCTTACACTTTTTTTTTAAAGAGAATACAAAGATACAACAAACAAATCGATAGACAAAAATTATATATTTTTGTTAAAAAAAAATTGAAACGACCTTGATTTTTTGTTGAATAAAAACTGTTTTGCTAATTTCTTGTCAAGTGTTGTCATTTCTGTGTAACTTTTGTTCGAAAAGTTTTTTGATTGGTTTAGAGGAAGTGTCTGAAATCAGAGGTGCCAGAAGTGCACCGAAGGCATAGTGTGCTCTCTCACGCGTACGTGAGCTCGTAATGTTTCGGAAAGTCGACAAAGGCAAACTGACGCTGCCCGAAGTAATTTCGGACCGCCTCGTGAGAGTCGAGAGAGAAAGGCTCACATTTGCCTTCTCGCTCTTAACAACTGAAATCCGACCTCCCGTCAACGGCATACGATTTGGAATCTCGAGTCGAGATTCTCGACTGACTGCCCAGGCATTTTTACTTTCCGACGCACATGACGATGTAGGCGCACATAAGCAAAGTACGTAAGTAGTTTGAAAAAGAAATTTTGTAAAATTTATTTTACGAAAATAAATGGGTTTTAAAACCCCCTGATCATATTTTAATTATTGAAAAAAAAAGAAATTTTTTTCTTATTATTATTCTTATATGTGAGCGTAACATATGTATATTATTAATACGATTTTTCAAAATCAATAGTTTAAGATTGAAAATTAATAAATTAAAATGAGAATCCACTCTTTGCCAGTATCGTGCACGCTGTGGGATTTTTCAATAAGGAGAGTTTTTATTTTTATAACATAAACAAAACTTAGTAGTAGAATTAATAGTTGCAGAAATTAATTAATAATGATTTTCCTCGATATGTTTTTAGATAACCGTATAATAAAACCGTATAAACCGTATAGTATTATATGTTTGATTTGGCTTAACTTTGCATAAAAAAATAATTGTATCGATCCATCAGAATTAATAACGTGCACCATCAAACCGTTTAAACCACAAAAGAAAAGTGATCCCGTTTACCAGTTTAATACAAAGTATGGGTTGGATTAAAAATTTTAAAAGGACATAGTCGAATACAAAACATAGCGTTTCATTTTCATCAGAACAGTAACATGAGTTAGCAGGTAATGTCATAAAACTGTTTTACCCGGTTATACCCCTTTTTACCTCAAGTATAAGGTAAAAAGTACGAGGTACGACTATCCAAAAAAAGGTTCACATTTTATCAATGTAAATGAAGCGGTCATTCCATTCCATCATCATCATTAAATAGAAAATTTTGTAATTTCTGTGAAAACAGAACTTTCGTTAGATGCACGTGGTGCTTGAAATTTTTATGTTTTGACTGTTTTTACGAAAAGTACCATCCAGATTCATGTACTTCGTACATTGAAAATAACATATTATGTTATAAATGTAATTTTGGTTAAATTCAACTTTAAAAAAAAGAAATATTCGAAGGGCATACAAAAATATAATGTCACATGTTATGTACGATTGTACGAAAATATGATTGAAAAAATAAAAAAAAGATTTGTTCTACCAGGGTTCGAATCTGCAGAGCAAAAGAAGAAGCTCGAACTTGCAGGCAAACACCTTATCACTCACGGCCACGCTGATTAGTGGTGAATAGAATATAGTTCTATTTCTGAAAATAGTACCTGTAATAACTTTAATAATACATATCTTAAAGTAAAACCTAACCCAAAACCGGGTACCATTCCAACTTTTCCTTGTTAGAACCGAGTTTTCAATTTGTCTTAGCGAAAAAAACAGCTGGTTAATAACCTGCTTACCTGTTTTCAATTACCAAACATTTATTTCTCAATTAACCATTTGCGAGTGAGACCATTTTGCAGATTATTCTGAAACATTTGTGGTATTCGTTTTCAATGCGATTTAAGTAAGCATGTAATGTATAAGATTTCATCTCATTTAATTTTTTCTTTTCTAGAGAAGGCAGAGAACAAATTTATTTAATTTTTTTTTACAGAAAATTTAATTCTTGCCAAGATTTATATGAAACATTTAAAAGATTTTTCATAAATTATGCCTATGGATCGGAAGGAACAACTATAAAACAAGAGGTAAAAAATTTTTCAAATCGTTCTAAAAAAATTATTTTCGGTTGTGAGGGTAAATTACAATAATTTTTGGTCATTACACATACCCCCCGAGATCCTACGCATTTTCGAGAAAAAAATTCCTTACCGAAAATCTAATTAGGTGACAGAGAAAAAAAAATTCAATTCAAATCGTTTTGGAAAAATTATTTGCGGTTGCGGGGGTCAATTACAATCATTTTTAGTGGAATAGACATACCCCCGAAATCTTGCGCATTTTACCGACGGAACTTTAAACGTTAATAATTACTTTTTAACGAAGTCTCCATCAACAAATTAGAAAATTATTTTCTTCTATCTATTGTAATTAAGAGTAAAATTTAAGAAATAAACGGCTTAATCGTATAAGGCGACTAAGCGAAAATAAATTCAACTTGCACCGATTATTTTCCATTTGCCCAGCGTTCCTTCCCTCGAGATCCGGACGAGGTTAGGTTAGGCGAGGTGTTTAAACCTCCTCCCCTTAAAACACATTGCTTTAACAGTATAATAAAAAATACTTAACTGTCCAATTACATCTACTCTTACATCCAATGAAATCTACTTTAATATCCAAAGAAAATAACTAAAAAATCATTTCAAGTTCCACGTTACCCTTTTTTTAATACTTCTTTATTTATTTATTTATTTATTTATTTACGGGTTTGTACACCCTTTGTTGATATAATACAGTTGCATAATATGTATAAAAGTCACATTAATTGCGTATAATATGAGATGCAGTGCGTACAACACTAATGACATGCTATTTGAAGGAATACGGAGAACTGTTAAAGAAGTCCATATGCTGGCTAAACTGGTTAGCTTGGATATATGGTTAATACAATTATTGTATGTATAATGTCGTTTAAATGTTAGAATATAGAATAATTCCATATTTCCATATAATCCATATAATTCCATATTTATACGTAGTTATTGATGATTTTATAAACAAACAACATATCATATCATAGTTCTACGTTGTACTTTTCTAAGAAAATAAATTTTTCACGTGAAATTTTCTGCATAAACTTCTTAAATAACTTTATTCTTGGTAAAAAAAAGAAACAACAATTAACAACAACAACACCAAGCTGTAGTAAGAATGTTGAATAAGCATCACATGAAAGACTACTTACCTTTTTAATACAGAAAAGTATTAATAAGAAAGAATTTAGAAGTAATATATGAAAGATGAATTGTGGTCTGGTTAGGTCTGGGTTAAGTTAATAAAAGTTAATAATAGACTTTTCAAATTTCAAATAAAGAAAGAAAGAAAGAAAGAAAGAAAATGAAGATAAGCCAAATGAAGAAGGGGATGACGAACCTATTTACCCTCTGAAAAAATAGATACAATAATAAAGAGAGACAAATTTTTTTAATCTGTGTAATCTCGAAATTCAGAGATAAAAAATAAGAAAGAATGTTTAACCAAATGTATTACCAAAAGTAGTTGACTTAATTGATATTGGCAACTTCGTCTTCATTGATTTCACTTATCTTATAACAGAATTAACTAATTCTGATATAGATTTATTAGATAATTTAGATTAACAGAACATTTTACAAAAGATTACTTTAGAAAAGTATTCAAATTACATGAAAAAGAAGATATCAAGGTAAAGAGGTTTGAAAATTTAGTATATAAAAAATATAATAAGATATTTAAGATAATCGACAAATGATACTTACCGATTGGGACATCCCAATCACTTTTTTTGTAAAAATGAAACGAATTTCGAATTTTTGGTCATAGAAAATGAAAATATAAAGGCACGAAGAGGACTGTTTTTATGCAAAATAAATTAAATTATTATTTATGTATATGTAAGTTTAATTATGATTTTTATCTTCTAAAGTGTGATAAAACTGTAAGATAAAAGATGAATTAAGTTCCAAGTCCCTAAAATTTTCCAAATCATAGATTTAAAAATGATTTAGATATTTACATGATTTTAGTGTGGGTTTATATTTATACAAGTATATAAATATCTAAATGGGCAAGTTAAAGAACGATATACATGTTGATAGTATAATAATATCCCTTTATTCCTCATAAAAATTCACAACTGAATTCCTTTTATTCCATTCTTAAAACATCCATCCCAAAATATATTATCAAAGCTAGTAATAAATTATTTGAACAAGGTGATAACAGATTTAAAATATTTAATAAAATTTAAATATCAGAGACTGATAGTATTAACAAAAGATAATATTAATACTATTTCGACTACTCTTATTTGATTTTAATATTAATTATAGATACTTTGATTATTGATTTATTAAAACATAAGTTAACTAAAAGTCCCAGTAGATTATAATTATATTTTAAAGAGCATGAATTTCATAAAAAATTTGACCAGTGATAGAAGTAACTTGAATAATCTGAATTTTCTAGCTTATACTATATCTTTGGATATGGAATCGCAGATTCATTTTATTAGTGGTGTGACTAATAATATTAAGTTCTATGTTATCCAACTATTATTTTTATTAATAAAAATAGAGATAGTACTGATGATTTACTCAGACTCGTTAAAGTAAGTGGGCCAAGTGGGAAGAATATTAAGATAGATAGATAGATATTGGTAAAAATATCCTTCTTGTCTTTATATAGGAAATCTTTAATATTAAAAATAAACTCTTTCTGTAAAATCATCATACTTATCATCATAATTTATAAAATTAAAGTCAACGCATCTAATAATGAAAGGAGAAACTGACTTTATATCTTGTGTATCGGATAACATAGAGTTAGATTCTTTTACCGATGAATTATGAACAAACTGAACTCAAGTATTTTATAGGACTTGTCAAGAACGTTTTTTTCTTTTTTCATGTATTTATTTTTACTTTTGAAGTATGGAAAATAAAACTTACAGAGGCTTTGTTTACTTAAATGTTAAAACTTACCTTTTGTAAAAATCGGCGATATCGACTGTATAAATCGCCTTACGTTCGTGCCCGTAAGTGAGGTAGAGTACGTGCTCGATTTAGGTTATGTAAGTAAATTTCACCTGCTACTCTCACGACGAAAGTTTCGTGTATTTCGTGAGCAGCATCCCATGCTTGTCGCCAAATTGAAGTGTCCTTGAATTCGGAAGACTGGTTACGTGTGAATCTTGGTTGATCGTCTACCTTCAACTTCATTAATAACAACTCGTGAATACAGGTGTTACGTCGGGATTCCGTCGACATTTGTAAAAGAGAATTTCCCTATACAGGGATGCTTGTCCCCTGCAACACGGCATTGTTGCGAATCACGTGGTTGGTGAGTTAGGGAATTAAGGTCGTGGGACGGTGCCCGTGGAGCGCTGAACCGCTCTGCTCGGCGAGGCGCGCGGAAATCAAACACTCAATTACGTAAAAATACTTTAACAACTTTATTCAGTACTTTTCTTTGGATATCTCTAAATAGCGATTGAAAACGTTCTCTAGCGCAACACGATAGCTCGTATAGACTGAGAGAGAGAGAGCCCCGGCCACGCGGGCTCGGTCTTATATATCCAGTCGTCCCGATCGGCGTTTGTTTCTTCCTTTCCCCGGTTGCCAAGTTTTCGGCGCGTGCCATGGAATATTCCCGATCCTCCGAGCGAGAACCGGCGACATGGCCAACCGAGCGATTCTCACACACACACATAACCGCGCCACAAGCATACAGCCTATCTCTAGCGGTCAAAACTACACTGTATGCACAAAGTATCGCCAACGGTCTACAAATGCTCGGTTTGTGCCTGGAATTCCTCGCGTTGAATTTCCTACAATAATACTACGCATTACAATACGCGATTTCGTTTGAATCTCCCTCGCTCAAATCGCAGCTTCGATGGTGAGAAAACCAGTTCCAGCAATTTCCCGTCGCGCCGCTGTATGTACATAAACCCTACGTCATGCAAATGCGTAACACCTTCCCCCTTATACAAAAAGGTGTTTTCATAAAACAGCTTTTAAGTAAAAGTCAACATTTATTATTACTACCCTGAGCCAGGTCGGTGTCGGTTAACAATATTTATCACGTAAAATATACACATACCTATCACGCGCTTTATGATTTCGAGATTACTTAATATCCGCAGGGAAATAGTTAATACATTCCGGTATCGACATGTATTAAACTAGACGGTTAACAAAAGTCGGTGTGGTGATTTGCAGTAAGCTATACAGAGTCAGTTGGGATATACATTATATACGGAGACATAAATTAGAGCGTAGTCCCGAATCCGCAAAACATTACATTGAGTAACTACATCGAGTATTACAGGTTATTTACTTTATTTAATCTCCCGCGGAGGGAGAGTCCGGTCTTATATGCGCTAGTTTTAATTTATTGGTATGCACTATCTTAAATCTATTTTTCGTTAACTCTATCTCGGCGGTTAAATCGCTAAATAATCGGTTTATCTTATAGGGGCCTAACCAAGTACAATCGAATTTGGAGGTTCTGGGCTCCTTAAGCAAGTATACCATATCGTTTAAATCAAATTTACAAGGTCTAAGTGTTTGATCATAATAATTTTTACTTTTCTGTTTCGCCTTTTCTAGATTCTGTGCAGCAGTCGTCTGAGTAGTTTGTAAGGTTATCTTGCAGGGTAAGTAGGTACTGATTACCTCTTTTAGTTACGGGTAGGGGCCCGACTATATCCATTTGCAACTTTTCAAATGCGCGTTTAGGGGTGTCGGTAATTCGCATCGGCTGTTTTGTTTGCCTAGTATGATTCTTGTTCCTTTGACAGGTGGGGCACGAACAACGAACTCTACAATTTCCTTTGCCATACCGGGCCAGTAAAACCGTTCCTGGATAAGTTGATGAAGTTTAAAGGAGCCACGGTGATCTCCGACTACCGATTCATGGTGCTCTTTAATAATCTGTGACCAGTCCGACCTTGGTGGGATTATAGTCTCCCTACTGCGTATGGTAATGTTGTGTTGCGGGTCATTAACGATTTTCCTAAGTAAGTTTAATATACTATACTGAACGGGGAAAATTTAATTTGTTTGGGTCTACCGAATTTTCTACCGAGGTCACACCACTGGATATCCCTGTGCGGTCCTGGTCATCCCCATTCACACTTCCATCTGGCATCACCCGCCAGGATACCCGCAAACCTCGGTCCACCTGACCGAGTTGCAAACATCCACCCGGTCCACCTGACCGGATGGGATACTCATTCACACTTCCATCTGGCATCACCCGCCAGGATTCACGCAAACCTCGGTCCACCTGACCGAGTTGCAACCATCCACCCGGTCCACCTGACCGGATAGGATATTCATTCACACGGGGCGCCCCTCTCCCCTGAGACGACACAGGTTGCACGTCGAGTACAGATTCCCTCTCACGGCCCCCGAAGCGGGTTCCTGGGGTTCGGATTATACACCCGTTAGCCAACGAAAGACCGAGTTGAGGAGACTCTGGGGTACTCGACTGGGGTGTTCCTTCAGGAAATTCTCTCGCGACATCTATTACCGAGCATGATTTTTCCGAATCAAAAATCTTTACTACGCCGTCGGTGACCTCGTTTACTTTCCCCTCTGTTTTCCTGCGCGCTAGGAACACAGAGGCAATGAATCTATCGTTCTCCGCGGATTTCGCGTCATCTCTCCTGCTAGTAATTTTATGACTTAAATATGCAATTTCCTTTTTGCAGGAACGACATTCCTCTGCTTGAAGAGCCAGTCCGACGTTTTGCTTCCTCGGAAAACGATATCAATGATAAGGTTTTAGCGCCTCGCCAAAGTGCCTCTCTCTTCCCATTGGTTCGATGCAAAACGCTCGCTAGGCGTAACCGGCTGATACCTTACGTCCCACCATCGTTTTCCAAAATTGAAGAACTACGTTCACAATAGAACTACCCGATCCGATTTTCGTTGATTCTTGATAGTCTATTATTCTCGCAAATTCTACAAATAAATTCGAAAGAAAACATTCGTGGACCAGGTGATCAGATACACGCGCGGTCTCGCAATCACTATTCATATTCGTAATAAAGAGAGACATGGGGCGGCCAACTTTTCAGAGTATATCTCCTCTTTCGAGTTCCGTCCGTATCGTGTTTCTCATCGTGCCGTTCGAGCCTCTCCATAGAGGATGATCGTCGGATTCGTTTGATAAATTATCATTTTTCCCTGGGGCTGTACGAACGAACAGAGAGGAAGACGACGATCGATGGATACCGCAAATTCCGCGTGGTAAGATACATTATATAAATATTTATCAGAGCTTAGTCAAATTTCTTTCCCGTGTTCCTTGTTATGCTCAAAACTAGCTTACTTTCTTTTCCTCCTTTTGCATAAATTACTTTAATATTAGTCCATGGGTCTGATTTTAATTCCTTCCGTTCTATTAGGTTCACTTGGAAGCCGGTGTCGATCAAGAATTTAACTGAGCCGCGGTAACCTGGGTGCTGTATCCGACTTTGAATTAACGCGAGCAAGTACGGTTTTTCCTCTATCCCAACCAACGAGTCCGCCAATTTACACTGGGCGATGAATTGGTCGACTTGGGACGGGTTCCCATCAAAATAGGATATGAGGCCGGAGACTAAATCATATGGCATGCGCGACGGAGTTCTCGGAATTTCCGGCGGCAGGGTCGAGACGGGAGATCGAACAGGGGTGGCGATCGAGTTAACGGAAAGAGTTTGAGAGGCGCACGACATAGGGGGTGACGAGAACGTGCTGTTAATTATATTTAAGGGACTGTCTGTCGCGTTGGACCCGTGAATTATTGGCTGTACGGGGGTTAAACTTGTCTCGTTAGTTCGCGGTACCACGGTTTCGGAAGTAGGGGGGTCTATGTGGGGAGATTTTAGTAACTCTTCCATAAATGTCCCACTACCACCACTCAGACGCTGCTTACGGCTCCTTTTAGCCCTCACGTATTTCTTTAAAAACGGCGGCGTTTCACCGACTAACTAAATCTAATTGAGGCGAGTATATCAGACTAGTACAAACAAATCTAGCTACTAGTCTGCGCAATGATTATTACTAACGTAGTACTACACTTACAGTGCGCTAGCAATTACGACGGAAACGCTCAGGAACGTCGCTGATCGGTTCTCCTGCAACGGGGCCCTCCACTCGTCGTCGGTCTGCTGGGCTGGCGGTCTGCGTCCCGGACGAAGATGTTGAAAACCGGCGATGGTCCGCGATGTCCTTCAGGTGCTCCAGGCGTCAGGGGATGGTCCGTGATGTCCTCCAGGTGTTCCAGTCGTCGGCGATGATCCGTGATGACCTCCAGGTGTTCCAGTCGTCGGCGATGTTCGTCTCTCTGCTTTACAGGAACCTCGTTCAGTGGCGTTCGTCTCTCCGTGCTGAGTAAGGCGGAAGCTCAACCGCGACGTGAACAGGGTGCATGTGATAACGGTGGTGGCTTGCACGGCCGCCGAAATCACCCGTCTCCGGTATTTACCCGTGCCCTTAGGGAAACCGTGCGAAAACCCAAGGGAGAGCGGATGCACTGATTCTGATGTTCACTTTGTACTATAGAAGTTCAATAAAACGGTTCACCAAAATTCAAAGTTTTGAAGCGCGCACTCGCGAGCCGGCAAAGTTTGTCTTAGGTCCGAGTGTAATTCTAATTTACTTTAAACTAATCCTACCGCTGTCACCAAAAATATATGTTGCGAATCACGTGGTTGGTGAGTTAGGGAATTAAGGTCGTGGGACGGTGCCCGTGGAGCGCTGAACCGCTCTGCTCGGCGAGGCGCGCGGAAATCAAACACTCAATTACGTAAAAATACTTTAACAACTTTATTCAGTACTTTTCTTTGGATATCTCTAAATAGCGATTGAAAACGTTCTCTAGCGCAACACGATAGCTCGTATAGACTGAGAGAGAGAGAGCCCCGGCCACGCGGGCTCGGTCTTATATATCCAGTCGTCCCGATCGGCGTTTGTTTCTTCCTTTCCCCGGTTGCCAAGTTTTCGGCGCGTGCCATGGAATATTCCCGATCCTCCGAGCGAGAACCGGCGACATGGCCAACCGAGCGATTCTCACACACACACATAACCGCGCCACAAGCATACAGCCTATCTCTAGCGGTCAAAACTACACTGTATGCACAAAGTATCGCCAACGGTCTACAAATGCTCGGTTTGTGCCTGGAATTCCTCGCGTTGAATTTCCTACAATAATACTACGCATTACAATACGCGATTTCGTTTGAATCTCCCTCGCTCAAATCGCAGCTTCGATGGTGAGAAAACCAGTTCCAGCAATTTCCCGTCGCGCCGCTGTATGTACATAAACCCTACGTCATGCAAATGCGTAACAGCATCATATCCCCTATAACACGCTTTCGCTCTAACACGATAAGAAAATTGCGAAAACCTTTGTACAGCACTGGATAACATGATTTTTGCTTAACATATTTAAAACCTAAATTACCTTAAAGTAATGACGCGAAAGAATAATGAAAGAAATATAGTGGCTTTACATGAAAAAATATATTATTAGAAATTATAATTTATTAAATTAAGGTTGCGTTAAATTAAAATAATATTTTTTGTGTTTGTTTGTTTTCTGTTATACATACATACATTCTAGAGGCCAAAATAAGACGAAAATCAAGAATACCAATTTGTTGATGGTGGCTTCGTTAAAAAGTTATTAACGTTTAAAGTTCCGCCAATACTGAATTTTTTCTCGAAAGTGGGTAAGATTTCGGGAGTATGTCTATTCACCGAAAATGATTATAATTTACCTCCGCAACCGAAAATAATTTTTCCAGAACGATTTGAAACTTTTCAATTTCGCCGAAAAATTTAGGCACCTACCTACCTACCTACCTACCTACCTACCTATCCCCTGTTGATTTTTCTTAAAAATTCGTTTTTGATTTTTAATCATTTCGCTTGACGTCCTACAGAAAAGTTGTTTAATACTTTTTTGTAGGTACCTATGGGCTCTACTTGAGAAAAAAGTTTCATTGAAATATATTCACTATTATAGGAGTTATGGCTATATAAGTTGAAAATTGGACCATTTTTATGGGGGTTTTCTAACATTACGGGGCCAAGGAACAACCTTTCCAATATTTTTATAATTGTTACATATTCTACACTAAAATACGCGGCGTTTGGCTTTTTTAACATTAAAATCGTCCAATCCGTTCAGAAGTTATGGTGTTTTAAAGATTCAAACATAAAATTTACGGGAAGCATTTTTCGTCTGAAATTGTATTTTCGGTAAGGAATTTTTTTCTCGAAAATGGTTACGATTTCGAGGGTATGTCTATCGACCAAAAATTATTATAATTGGTCCCTGCAATCAGAAATAATTTTTTTAGAACGATTAAAAATTTTTTAATTTTGTTGAAAAATTTCACACCCTCTCGAATTTTTTTCTCCAAACTGGGTAGGATTTCCGGGGTATATCTATTCATAAAAAATGATTATAATCGACCCTTGCAATCGGAAATAATTTTTTTAGAACGATTTCAAAAATTTTTTTTTTCGCCGAGAAATTTCACCACCTACCCGAATTTTTTTCTCGAAGGAGGGTAGGATTGTCGGGGATATGTGTATTCATAAAAAATGATTGTAATTGACCCCCGCAACCGAAAATAATTTTTCCAAAACGATTTGAAATTTTTTAATTTAATTTAATTTAATTTAACTTTTTAACGAAGCCTCCATCAACAAATTGATATTCTTGATTTTCGTCTTATTTTGGCCTCTAGAATCTCCCATTAAAATTTTTCCCAGGGGTGGTCGAACACCCTGTATACATAGAAAAATTAAATTGCTTATGTAGAATGTGAGAAAGCGATCTATATGTGTTTGATATAAAATAGGTCGTTGAGATGCGCGTCATTCACATCGTTGACGGTTTTGTTTCTTTCGTCTTGGGGACGCCTTCTCGCGACGTTTCTCGTATGTTACGTTTTGATTTGCATTACGAGCTGCAACAGCCTGCTTGCGCTCATTCATATTTATTTAATTATTTCCTGTTATGTTAAATATATTACTTATTTAAACAAATACTGTGTGGTAAATTCTGTCATTGAATTAAAAAAAAATATTCGTTTTTAATAAGTTTTCGGACCATAAACTCCCCTCCCTTTTCGAGTGAACTGGCTCTGGGTTAGGTCTCATATAACACGGTTTCAGACAACACGGCATTTTATAGGAACCGATCTACCGTGTTATAGGAGGGTTTCAAACTGTATTTCGTTTATTTAATGAAGTTTAATCCTCCTCCGGGGGCGGCGGAGCGGAGACAGTGTGTCGCGTGAATGGGAATTCGGAACAAAAATCATAGCTTCTAAAGAATTCCAGTCAATTTTCGACCTAAGACCTCTTACACTTTTTTTTTAAAGAGAATACAAAGATACAACAAACAAATCGATAGACAAAAATTATATATTTTTGTTAAAAAAAAATTGAAACGACCTTGATTTTTTGTTGAATAAAAACTGTTTTGCTAATTTCTTGTCAAGTGTTGTCATTTCTGTGTAACTTTTGTTCGAAAAGTTTTTTGATTGGTTTAGAGGAAGTGTCTGAAATCAGAGGTGCCAGAAGTGCACCGAAGGCATAGTGTGCTCTCTCACGCGTACGTGAGCTCGTAATGTTTCGGAAAGTCGACAAAGGCAAACTGACGCTGCCCGAAGTAATTTCGGACCGCCTCGTGAGAGTCGAGAGAGAAAGGCTCACATTTGCCTTCTCGCTCTTAACAACTGAAATCCGACCTCCCGTCAACGGCATACGATTTGGAATCTCGAGTCGAGATTCTCGACTGACTGCCCAGGCATTTTTACTTTCCGACGCACATGACGATGTAGGCGCACATAAGCAAAGTACGTAAGTAGTTTGAAAAAGAAATTTTGTAAAATTTATTTTACGAAAATAAATGGGTTTTAAAACCCCCTGATCATATTTTAATTATTGAAAAAAAAAGAAATTTTTTTCTTATTATTATTCTTATATGTGAGCGTAACATATGTATATTATTAATACGATTTTTCAAAATCAATAGTTTAAGATTGAAAATTAATAAATTAAAATGAGAATCCACTCTTTGCCAGTATCGTGCACGCTGTGGGATTTTTCAATAAGGAGAGTTTTTATTTTTATAACATAAACAAAACTTAGTAGTAGAATTAATAGTTGCAGAAATTAATTAATAATGATTTTCCTCGATATGTTTTTAGATAACCGTATAATAAAACCGTATAAACCGTATAGTATTATATGTTTGATTTGGCTTAACTTTGCATAAAAAAATAATTGTATCGATCCATCAGAATTAATAACGTGCACCATCAAACCGTTTAAACCACAAAAGAAAAGTGATCCCGTTTACCAGTTTAATACAAAGTATGGGTTGGATTAAAAATTTTAAAAGGACATAGTCGAATACAAAACATAGCGTTTCATTTTCATCAGAACAGTAACATGAGTTAGCAGGTAATGTCATAAAACTGTTTTACCCGGTTATACCCCTTTTTACCTCAAGTATAAGGTAAAAAGTACGAGGTACGACTATCCAAAAAAAGGTTCACATTTTATCAATGTAAATGAAGCGGTCATTCCATTCCATCATCATCATTAAATAGAAAATTTTGTAATTTCTGTGAAAACAGAACTTTCGTTAGATGCACGTGGTGCTTGAAATTTTTATGTTTTGACTGTTTTTACGAAAAGTACCATCCAGATTCATGTACTTCGTACATTGAAAATAACATATTATGTTATAAATGTAATTTTGGTTAAATTCAACTTTAAAAAAAAGAAATATTCGAAGGGCATACAAAAATATAATGTCACATGTTATGTACGATTGTACGAAAATATGATTGAAAAAATAAAAAAAAGATTTGTTCTACCAGGGTTCGAATCTGCAGAGCAAAAGAAGAAGCTCGAACTTGCAGGCAAACACCTTATCACTCACGGCCACGCTGATTAGTGGTGAATAGAATATAGTTCTATTTCTGAAAATAGTACCTGTAATAACTTTAATAATACATATCTTAAAGTAAAACCTAACCCAAAACCGGGTACCATTCCAACTTTTCCTTGTTAGAACCGAGTTTTCAATTTGTCTTAGCGAAAAAAACAGCTGGTTAATAACCTGCTTACCTGTTTTCAATTACCAAACATTTATTTCTCAATTAACCCTTTGCGAGTGAGACCATTTTGCAGATTATTCTGAAACATTTGTGGTATTCGTTTTCAATGCGATTTAAGTAAGCATGTAATGTATAAGATTTCATCTCATTTAATTTTTTCTTTTCTAGAGAAGGCAGAGAACAAATTTATTTAATTTTTTTTTACAGAAAATTTAATTCTTGCCAAGATTTATATGAAACATTTAAAAGATTTTTCATAAATTATGCCTATGGATCGGAAGGAACAACTATAAAACAAGAGGTAAAAAATTTTTCAAATCGTTCTAAACAAATTATTTTCGGTTGTGAGGGTAAATTACAATAATTTTTGGTCATTACACATACCCCCCGAGATCCTACGCATTTTCGAGAAAAAAATTCCTTACCGAAAATCTAATTAGGTGACAGAGAAAAAAAAATTCAATTCAAATCGTTTTGGAAAAATTATTTTCGGTTGCGGGGGTCAATTACAATCATTTTTGGTCATTGCGTAATGACACATACCCTCGAAATCCTACCCACTTTCTAGAAAAAAATTCGAGAAGGTGTGAAATTTTTCGACGAAATTAAAATATTTCAAATCGTTCTGAAAAAAATATTGTTAGCTGTGGGGGTCAATTAGAATCATTTTTGGTGAACAGACATACCCCAGAAATCCTACCCACTTTCTAGAAAAAAATTCGAGAAGGTGTGAAAACGGTTGTTCGACGGAAAAAAAAATTCAATTCAAATCGTTTTGGAAAAATTATTTGCGGTTGCGGGGGTCAATTACAATCATTTTTAGTGGAATAGACATACCCCCGAAATCTTGCGCATTTTACCGACGGAACTTTAAACGTTAATAATTACTTTTTAACGAAGTCTCCATCAACAAATTAGAAAATTATTTTCTTCTATCTATTGTAATTAAGAGTAAAATTTAAGAAATAAACGGCTTAATCGTATAAGGCGACTAAGCGAAAATAAATTCAACTTGCACCGATTATTTTCCATTTGCCCAGCGTTCCTTCCCTCGAGATCCGGACGAGGTTAGGTTAGGCGAGGTGTTTAAACCTCCTCCCCTTAAAACACATTGCTTTAACAGTATAATAAAAAATACTTAACTGTCCAATTACATCTACTCTTACATCCAATGAAATCTACTTTAATATCCAAAGAAAATAACTAAAAAATCATTTCAAGTTCCACGTTACCCTTTTTTTAATACTTCTTTATTTATTTATTTATTTATTTATTTACGGGTTTGTACACCCTTTGTTGATATAATACAGTTGCATAATATGTATAAAAGTCACATTAATTGCGTATAATATGAGATGCAGTGCGTACAACACTAATGACATGCTATTTGAAGGAATACGGAGAACTGTTAAAGAAGTCCATATGCTGGCTAAACTGGTTAGCTTGGATATATGGTTAATACAATTATTGTATGTATAATGTCGTTTAAATGTTAGAATATAGAATAATTCCATATTTCCATATAATCCATATAATTCCATATTTATACGTAGTTATTGATGATTTTATAAACAAACAACATATCATATCATAGTTCTACGTTGTACTTTTCTAAGAAAATAAATTTTTCACGTGAAATTTTCTGCATAAACTTCTTAAATAACTTTATTCTTGGTAAAAAAAAGAAACAACAATTAACAACAACAACACCAAGCTGTAGTAAGAATGTTGAATAAGCATCACATGAAAGACTACTTACCTTTTTAATACAGAAAAGTATTAATAAGAAAGAATTTAGAAGTAATATATGAAAGATGAATTGTGGTCTGGTTAGGTCTGGGTTAAGTTAATAAAAGTTAATAATAGACTTTTCAAATTTCAAATAAAGAAAGAAAGAAAGAAAGAAAGAAAATGAAGATAAGCCAAATGAAGAAGGGGATGACGAACCTATTTACCCTCTGAAAAAATAGATACAATAATAAAGAGAGACAAATTTTTTTAATCTGTGTAATCTCGAAATTCAGAGATAAAAAATAAGAAAGAATGTTTAACCAAATGTATTACCAAAAGTAGTTGACTTAATTGATATTGGCAACTTCGTCTTCATTGATTTCACTTATCTTATAACAGAATTAACTAATTCTGATATAGATTTATTAGATAATTTAGATTAACAGAACATTTTACAAAAGATTACTTTAGAAAAGTATTCAAATTACATGAAAAAGAAGATATCAAGGTAAAGAGGTTTGAAAATTTAGTATATAAAAAATATAATAAGATATTTAAGATAATCGACAAATGATACTTACCGATTGGGACATCCCAATCACTTTTTTTGTAAAAATGAAACGAATTTCGAATTTTTGGTCATAGAAAATGAAAATATAAAGGCACGAAGAGGACTGTTTTTATGCAAAATAAATTAAATTATTATTTATGTATATGTAAGTTTAATTATGATTTTTATCTTCTAAAGTGTGATAAAACTGTAAGATAAAAGATGAATTAAGTTCCAAGTCCCTAAAATTTTCCAAATCATAGATTTAAAAATGATTTAGATATTTACATGATTTTAGTGTGGGTTTATATTTATACAAGTATATAAATATCTAAATGGGCAAGTTAAAGAACGATATACATGTTGATAGTATAATAATATCCCTTTATTCCTCATAAAAATTCACAACTGAATTCCTTTTATTCCATTCTTAAAACATCCATCCCAAAATATATTATCAAAGCTAGTAATAAATTATTTGAACAAGGTGATAACAGATTTAAAATATTTAATAAAATTTAAATATCAGAGACTGATAGTATTAACAAAAGATAATATTAATACTATTTCGACTACTCTTATTTGATTTTAATATTAATTATAGATACTTTGATTATTGATTTATTAAAACATAAGTTAACTAAAAGTCCCAGTAGATTATAATTATATTTTAAAGAGCATGAATTTCATAAAAAATTTGACCAGTGATAGAAGTAACTTGAATAATCTGAATTTTCTAGCTTATACTATATCTTTGGATATGGAATCGCAGATTCATTTTATTAGTGGTGTGACTAATAATATTAAGTTCTATGTTATCCAACTATTATTTTTATTAATAAAAATAGAGATAGTACTGATGATTTACTCAGACTCGTTAAAGTAAGTGGGCCAAGTGGGAAGAATATTAAGATAGATAGATAGATATTGGTAAAAATATCCTTCTTGTCTTTATATAGGAAATCTTTAATATTAAAAATAAACTCTTTCTGTAAAATCATCATACTTATCATCATAATTTATAAAATTAAAGTCAACGCATCTAATAATGAAAGGAGAAACTGACTTTATATCTTGTGTATCGGATAACATAGAGTTAGATTCTTTTACCGATGAATTATGAACAAACTGAACTCAAGTATTTTATAGGACTTGTCAAGAACGTTTTTTTCTTTTTTCATGTATTTATTTTTATTTTTGAAGTATGGAAAATAAAACTTACAGAGGCTTTGTTTACTTAAATGTTAAAACTTACCTTTTGTAAAAATCGGCGATATCGACTGTATAAATCGCCTTACGTTCGTGCCCGTAAGTGAGGTAGAGTACGTGCTCGATTTAGGTTATGTAAGTAAATTTCACCTGCTACTCTCACGACGAAAGTTTCGTGTATTTCGTGAGCAGCATCCCATGCTTGTCGCCAAATTGAAGTGTCCTTGAATTCGGAAGACTGGTTACGTGTGAATCTTGGTTGATCGTCTACCTTCAACTTCATTAATAACAACTCGTGAATACAGGTGTTACGTCGGGATTCCGTCGACATTTGTAAAAGAGAATTTCCCTATACAGGGATGCTTGTCCCCTGCAACACGGCATCATATCCCCTATAACACGCTTTCGCTCTAACACGATAAGAAAATTGCGAAAACCTTTGTACAGCACTGGATAACATGATTTTTGCTTAACATATTTAAAACCTAAATTACCTTAAAGTAATGACGCGAAAGAATAATGAAAGAAATATAGTGGCTTTACATGAAAAAATATATTATTAGAAATTATAATTTATTAAATTAAGGTTGCGTTAAATTAAAATAATATTTTTTGTGTTTTTTTGTTTTCTGTTATACATACATACATTCTAGAGGCCAAAATAAGACGAAAATCAAGAATACCAATTTGTTGATGGTGGCTTCGTTAAAAAGTTATTAACGTTTAAAGTTCCGCCAATACTGAATTTTTTCTCGAAAGTGGGTAAGATTTCGGGAGTATGTCTATTCACCGAAAATGATTATAATTTACCTCCGCAACCGAAAATAATTTTTCCAGAACGATTTGAAACTTTTCAATTTCGCCGAAAAATTTAGGCACCTACCTACCTACCTACCTACCTACCTACCTATCCCCTGTTGATTTTTCTTAAAAATTCGTTTTTGATTTTTAATCATTTCGCTTGACGTCCTACAGAAAAGTTGTTTAATACTTTTTTGTAGGTACCTATGGGCTCTACTTGAGAAAAAAGTTTCATTGAAATATATTCACTATTATAGGAGTTATGGCTATATAAGTTGAAAATTGGACCATTTTTATGGGGGTTTTCTAACATTACGGGGCCAAGGAACAACCTTTCCAATATTTTTATAATTGTTACATATTCTACACTAAAATACGCGGCGTTTGGCTTTTTTAACATTAAAATCGTCCAATCCGTTCAGAAGTTATGGTGTTTTAAAGATTCAAACATAAAATTTACGGGAAGCATTTTTCGTCTGAAATTGTATTTTCGGTAAGGAATTTTTTTCTCGAAAATGGTTACGATTTCGAGGGTATGTCTATCGACCAAAAATTATTATAATTGGTCCCTGCAATCAGAAATAATTTTTTTAGGACGATTAAAAATTTTTTAATTTTGTTGAAAAATTTCACACCTTCTCGAATTTTTTTCTCCAAACTGGGTAGGATTTCCGGGGTATATCTATTCATAAAAAATGATTATAATCGACCCTTGCAATCGGAAATAATTTTTTTAGAACGATTTCAAAAATTTTTTTTTTCGCCGAGAAATTTCACCACCTACCCGAATTTTTTTCTCGAAGGAGGGTAGGATTGTCGGGGATATGTGTATTCATAAAAAATGATTGTAATTGACCCCCGCAACCGAAAATAATTTTTCCAAAACGATTTGAAATTTTTTAATTTAATTTAATTTAATTTAACTTTTTAACGAAGCCTCCATCAACAAATTGATATTCTTGATTTTCGTCTTATTTTGGCCTCTAGAATCTCCCATTAAAATTTTTCCCAGGGGTGGTCGAACACCCTGTATACATAGAAAAATTAAATTGCTTATGTAGAATGTGAGAAAGCGATCTATATGTGTTTGATATAAAATAGGTCGTTGAGATGCGCGTCATTCACATCGTTGACGGTTTTGTTTCTTTCGTCTTGGGGACGCCTTCTCGCGACGTTTCTCGTATGTTACGTTTTGATTTGCATTACGAGCTGCAACAGCCTGCTTGCGCTCATTCATATTTATTTAATTATTTCCTGTTATGTTAAATATATTACTTATTTAAACAAATACTGTGTGGTAAATTCTGTCATTGAATTAAAAAAAAATATTCGTTTTTAATAAGTTTTCGGACCATAAACTCCCCTCCCTTTTCGAGTGAACTGGCTCTGGGTTAGGTCTCATATAACACGGTTTCAGACAACACGGCATTTTATAGGAACCGATCTACCGTGTTATAGGAGGGTTTCAAACTGTATTTCGTTTATTTAATGAAGTTTAATCCTCCTCCGGGGGCGGCGGAGCGGAGACAGTGTGTCGCGTGAATGGGAATTCGGAACAAAAATCATAGCTTCTAAAGAATTCCAGTCAATTTTCGACCTAAGACCTCTTACACTTTTTTTTTAAAGAGAATACAAAGATACAACAAACAAATCGATAGACAAAAATTATATATTTTTGTTAAAAAAAAATTGAAACGACCTTGATTTTTTGTTGAATAAAAACTGTTTTGCTAATTTCTTGTCAAGTGTTGTCATTTCTGTGTAACTTTTGTTCGAAAAGTTTTTTGATTGGTTTAGAGGAAGTGTCTGAAATCAGAGGTGCCAGAAGTGCACCGAAGGCATAGTGTGCTCTCTCACGCGTACGTGAGCTCGTAATGTTTCGGAAAGTCGACAAAGGCAAACTGACGCTGCCCGAAGTAATTTCGGACCGCCTCGTGAGAGTCGAGAGAGAAAGGCTCACATTTGCCTTCTCGCTCTTAACAACTGAAATCCGACCTCCCGTCAACGGCATACGATTTGGAATCTCGAGTCGAGATTCTCGACTGACTGCCCAGGCATTTTTACTTTCCGACGCACATGACGATGTAGGCGCACATAAGCAAAGTACGTAAGTAGTTTGAAAAAGAAATTTTGTAAAATTTATTTTACGAAAATAAATGGGTTTTAAAACCCCCTGATCATATTTTAATTATTGAAAAAAAAAGAAATTTTTTTCTTATTATTATTCTTATATGTGAGCGTAACATATGTATATTATTAATACGATTTTTCAAAATCAATAGTTTAAGATTGAAAATTAATAAATTAAAATGAGAATCCACTCTTTGCCAGTATCGTGCACGCTGTGGGATTTTTCAATAAGGAGAGTTTTTATTTTTATAACATAAACAAAACTTAGTAGTAGAATTAATAGTTGCAGAAATTAATTAATAATGATTTTCCTCGATATGTTTTTAGATAACCGTATAATAAAACCGTATAAACCGTATAGTATTATATGTTTGATTTGGCTTAACTTTGCATAAAAAAATAATTGTATCGATCCATCAGAATTAATAACGTGCACCATCAAACCGTTTAAACCACAAAAGAAAAGTGATCCCGTTTACCAGTTTAATACAAAGTATGGGTTGGATTAAAAATTTTAAAAGGACATAGTCGAATACAAAACATAGCGTTTCATTTTCATCAGAACAGTAACATGAGTTAGCAGGTAATGTCATAAAACTGTTTTACCCGGTTATACCCCTTTTTACCTCAAGTATAAGGTAAAAAGTACGAGGTACGACTATCCAAAAAAAGGTTCACATTTTATCAATGTAAATGAAGCGGTCATTCCATTCCATCATCATCATTAAATAGAAAATTTTGTAATTTCTGTGAAAACAGAACTTTCGTTAGATGCACGTGGTGCTTGAAATTTTTATGTTTTGACTGTTTTTACGAAAAGTACCATCCAGATTCATGTACTTCGTACATTGAAAATAACATATTATGTTATAAATGTAATTTTGGTTAAATTCAACTTTAAAAAAAAGAAATATTCGAAGGGCATACAAAAATATAATGTCACATGTTATGTACGATTGTACGAAAATATGATTGAAAAAATAAAAAAAAGATTTGTTCTACCAGGGTTCGAATCTGCAGAGCAAAAGAAGAAGCTCGAACTTGCAGGCAAACACCTTATCACTCACGGCCACGCTGATTAGTGGTGAATAGAATATAGTTCTATTTCTGAAAATAGTACCTGTAATAACTTTAATAATACATATCTTAAAGTAAAACCTAACCCAAAACCGGGTACCATTCCAACTTTTCCTTGTTAGAACCGAGTTTTCAATTTGTCTTAGCGAAAAAAACAGCTGGTTAATAACCTGCTTACCTGTTTTCAATTACCAAACATTTATTTCTCAATTAACCATTTGCGAGTGAGACCATTTTGCAGATTATTCTGAAACATTTGTGGTATTCGTTTTCAATGCGATTTAAGTAAGCATGTAATGTATAAGATTTCATCTCATTTAATTTTTTCTTTTCTAGAGAAGGCAGAGAACAAATTTATTTAATTTTTTTTTACAGAAAATTTAATTCTTGCCAAGATTTATATGAAACATTTAAAAGATTTTTCATAAATTATGCCTATGGATCGGAAGGAACAACTATAAAACAAGAGGTAAAAAATTTTTCAAATCGTTCTAAAAAAATTATTTTCGGTTGTGAGGGTAAATTACAATAATTTTTGGTCATTACACATACCCCCCGAGATCCTACGCATTTTCGAGAAAAAAATTCCTTACCGAAAATCTAATTAGGTGACAGAGAAAAAAAAATTCAATTCAAATCGTTTTGGAAAAATTATTTGCGGTTGCGGGGGTCAATTACAATCATTTTTAGTGGAATAGACATACCCCCGAAATCTTGCGCATTTTACCGACGGAACTTTAAACGTTAATAATTACTTTTTAACGAAGTCTCCATCAACAAATTAGAAAATTATTTTCTTCTATCTATTGTAATTAAGAGTAAAATTTAAGAAATAAACGGCTTAATCGTATAAGGCGACTAAGCGAAAATAAATTCAACTTGCACCGATTATTTTCCATTTGCCCAGCGTTCCTTCCCTCGAGATCCGGACGAGGTTAGGTTAGGCGAGGTGTTTAAACCTCCTCCCCTTAAAACACATTGCTTTAACAGTATAATAAAAAATACTTAACTGTCCAATTACATCTACTCTTACATCCAATGAAATCTACTTTAATATCCAAAGAAAATAACTAAAAAATCATTTCAAGTTCCACGTTACCCTTTTTTTAATACTTCTTTATTTATTTATTTATTTATTTATTTACGGGTTTGTACACCCTTTGTTGATATAATACAGTTGCATAATATGTATAAAAGTCACATTAATTGCGTATAATATGAGATGCAGTGCGTACAACACTAATGACATGCTATTTGAAGGAATACGGAGAACTGTTAAAGAAGTCCATATGCTGGCTAAACTGGTTAGCTTGGATATATGGTTAATACAATTATTGTATGTATAATGTCGTTTAAATGTTAGAATATAGAATAATTCCATATTTCCATATAATCCATATAATTCCATATTTATACGTAGTTATTGATGATTTTATAAACAAACAACATATCATATCATAGTTCTACGTTGTACTTTTCTAAGAAAATAAATTTTTCACGTGAAATTTTCTGCATAAACTTCTTAAATAACTTTATTCTTGGTAAAAAAAAGAAACAACAATTAACAACAACAACACCAAGCTGTAGTAAGAATGTTGAATAAGCATCACATGAAAGACTACTTACCTTTTTAATACAGAAAAGTATTAATAAGAAAGAATTTAGAAGTAATATATGAAAGATGAATTGTGGTCTGGTTAGGTCTGGGTTAAGTTAATAAAAGTTAATAATAGACTTTTCAAATTTCAAATAAAGAAAGAAAGAAAGAAAGAAAATGAAGATAAGCCAAATGAAGAAGGGGATGACGAACCTATTTACCCTCTGAAAAAATAGATACAATAATAAAGAGAGACAAATTTTTTTAATCTGTGTAATCTCGAAATTCAGAGATAAAAAATAAGAAAGAATGTTTAACCAAATGTATTACCAAAAGTAGTTGACTTAATTGATATTGGCAACTTCGTCTTCATTGATTTCACTTATCTTATAACAGAATTAACTAATTCTGATATAGATTTATTAGATAATTTAGATTAACAGAACATTTTACAAAAGATTACTTTAGAAAAGTATTCAAATTACATGAAAAAGAAGATATCAAGGTAAAGAGGTTTGAAAATTTAGTATATAAAAAATATAATAAGATATTTAAGATAATCGACAAATGATACTTACCGATTGGGACATCCCAATCACTTTTTTTGTAAAAATGAAACGAATTTCGAATTTTTGGTCATAGAAAATGAAAATATAAAGGCACGAAGAGGACTGTTTTTATGCAAAATAAATTAAATTATTATTTATGTATATGTAAGTTTAATTATGATTTTTATCTTCTAAAGTGTGATAAAACTGTAAGATAAAAGATGAATTAAGTTCCAAGTCCCTAAAATTTTCCAAATCATAGATTTAAAAATGATTTAGATATTTACATGATTTTAGTGTGGGTTTATATTTATACAAGTATATAAATATCTAAATGGGCAAGTTAAAGAACGATATACATGTTGATAGTATAATAATATCCCTTTATTCCTCATAAAAATTCACAACTGAATTCCTTTTATTCCATTCTTAAAACATCCATCCCAAAATATATTATCAAAGCTAGTAATAAATTATTTGAACAAGGTGATAACAGATTTAAAATATTTAATAAAATTTAAATATCAGAGACTGATAGTATTAACAAAAGATAATATTAATACTATTTCGACTACTCTTATTTGATTTTAATATTAATTATAGATACTTTGATTATTGATTTATTAAAACATAAGTTAACTAAAAGTCCCAGTAGATTATAATTATATTTTAAAGAGCATGAATTTCATAAAAAATTTGACCAGTGATAGAAGTAACTTGAATAATCTGAATTTTCTAGCTTATACTATATCTTTGGATATGGAATCGCAGATTCATTTTATTAGTGGTGTGACTAATAATATTAAGTTCTATGTTATCCAACTATTATTTTTATTAATAAAAATAGAGATAGTACTGATGATTTACTCAGACTCGTTAAAGTAAGTGGGCCAAGTGGGAAGAATATTAAGATAGATAGATAGATATTGGTAAAAATATCCTTCTTGTCTTTATATAGGAAATCTTTAATATTAAAAATAAACTCTTTCTGTAAAATCATCATACTTATCATCATAATTTATAAAATTAAAGTCAACGCATCTAATAATGAAAGGAGAAACTGACTTTATATCTTGTGTATCGGATAACATAGAGTTAGATTCTTTTACCGATGAATTATGAACAAACTGAACTCAAGTATTTTATAGGACTTGTCAAGAACGTTTTTTTCTTTTTTCATGTATTTATTTTTATTTTTGAAGTATGGAAAATAAAACTTACAGAGGCTTTGTTTACTTAAATGTTAAAACTTACCTTTTGTAAAAATCGGCGATATCGACTGTATAAATCGCCTTACGTTCGTGCCCGTAAGTGAGGTAGAGTACGTGCTCGATTTAGGTTATGTAAGTAAATTTCACCTGCTACTCTCACGACGAAAGTTTCGTGTATTTCGTGAGCAGCATCCCATGCTTGTCGCCAAATTGAAGTGTCCTTGAATTCGGAAGACTGGTTACGTGTGAATCTTGGTTGATCGTCTACCTTCAACTTCATTAATAACAACTCGTGAATACAGGTGTTACGTCGGGATTCCGTCGACATTTGTAAAAGAGAATTTCCCTATACAGGGATGCTTGTCCCCTGCAACACGGCATTGTTGCGAATCACGTGGTTGGTGAGTTAGGGAATTAAGGTCGTGGGACGGTGCCCGTGGAGCGCTGAACCGCTCTGCTCGGCGAGGCGCGCGGAAATCAAACACTCAATTACGTAAAAATACTTTAACAACTTTATTCAGTACTTTTCTTTGGATATCTCTAAATAGCGATTGAAAACGTTCTCTAGCGCAACACGATAGCTCGTATAGACTGAGAGAGAGAGAGCCCCGGCCACGCGGGCTCGGTCTTATATATCCAGTCGTCCCGATCGGCGTTTGTTTCTTCCTTTCCCCGGTTGCCAAGTTTTCGGCGCGTGCCATGGAATATTCCCGATCCTCCGAGCGAGAACCGGCGACATGGCCAACCGAGCGATTCTCACACACACACATAACCGCGCCACAAGCATACAGCCTATCTCTAGCGGTCAAAACTACACTGTATGCACAAAGTATCGCCAACGGTCTACAAATGCTCGGTTTGTGCCTGGAATTCCTCGCGTTGAATTTCCTACAATAATACTACGCATTACAATACGCGATTTCGTTTGAATCTCCCTCGCTCAAATCGCAGCTTCGATGGTGAGAAAACCAGTTCCAGCAATTTCCCGTCGCGCCGCTGTATGTACATAAACCCTACGTCATGCAAATGCGTAACACCTTCCCCCTTATACAAAAAGGTGTTTTCATAAAACAGCTTTTAAGTAAAAGTCAACATTTATTATTACTACCCTGAGCCAGGTCGGTGTCGGTTAACAATATTTATCACGTAAAATATACACATACCTATCACGCGCTTTATGATTTCGAGATTACTTAATATCCGCAGGGAAATAGTTAATACATTCCGGTATCGACATGTATTAAACTAGACGGTTAACAAAAGTCGGTGTGGTGATTTGCAGTAAGCTATACAGAGTCAGTTGGGATATACATTATATACGGAGACATAAATTAGAGCGTAGTCCCGAATCCGCAAAACATTACATTGAGTAACTACATCGAGTATTACAGGTTATTTACTTTATTTAATCTCCCGCGGAGGGAGAGTCCGGTCTTATATGCGCTAGTTTTAATTTATTGGTATGCACTATCTTAAATCTATTTTTCGTTAACTCTATCTCGGCGGTTAAATCGCTAAATAATCGGTTTATCTTATAGGGGCCTAACCAAGTACAATCGAATTTGGAGGTTCTGGGCTCCTTAAGCAAGTATACCATATCGTTTAAATCAAATTTACAAGGTCTAAGTGTTTGATCATAATAATTTTTACTTTTCTGTTTCGCCTTTTCTAGATTCTGTGCAGCAGTCGTCTGAGTAGTTTGTAAGGTTATCTTGCAGGGTAAGTAGGTACTGATTACCTCTTTTAGTTACGGGTAGGGGCCCGACTATATCCATTTGCAACTTTTCAAATGCGCGTTTAGGGGTGTCGGTAATTCGCATCGGCTGTTTTGTTTGCCTAGTATGATTCTTGTTCCTTTGACAGGTGGGGCACGAACAACGAACTCTACAATTTCCTTTGCCATACCGGGCCAGTAAAACCGTTCCTGGATAAGTTGATGAAGTTTAAAGGAGCCACGGTGATCTCCGACTACCGATTCATGGTGCTCTTTAATAATCTGTGACCAGTCCGACCTTGGTGGGATTATAGTCTCCCTACTGCGTATGGTAATGTTGTGTTGCGGGTCATTAACGATTTTCCTAAGTAAGTTTAATATACTATACTGAACGGGGAAAATTTAATTTGTTTGGGTCTACCGAATTTTCTACCGAGGTCACACCACTGGATATCCCTGTGCGGTCCTGGTCATCCCCATTCACACTTCCATCTGGCATCACCCGCCAGGATACCCGCAAACCTCGGTCCACCTGACCGAGTTGCAAACATCCACCCGGTCCACCTGACCGGATGGGATACTCATTCACACTTCCATCTGGCATCACCCGCCAGGATTCACGCAAACCTCGGTCCACCTGACCGAGTTGCAACCATCCACCCGGTCCACCTGACCGGATAGGATATTCATTCACACGGGGCGCCCCTCTCCCCTGAGACGACACAGGTTGCACGTCGAGTACAGATTCCCTCTCACGGCCCCCGAAGCGGGTTCCTGGGGTTCGGATTATACACCCGTTAGCCAACGAAAGACCGAGTTGAGGAGACTCTGGGGTACTCGACTGGGGTGTTCCTTCAGGAAATTCTCTCGCGACATCTATTACCGAGCATGATTTTTCCGAATCAAAAATCTTTACTACGCCGTCGGTGACCTCGTTTACTTTCCCCTCTGTTTTCCTGCGCGCTAGGAACACAGAGGCAATGAATCTATCGTTCTCCGCGGATTTCGCGTCATCTCTCCTGCTAGTAATTTTATGACTTAAATATGCAATTTCCTTTTTGCAGGAACGACATTCCTCTGCTTGAAGAGCCAGTCCGACGTTTTGCTTCCTCGGAAAACGATATCAATGATAAGGTTTTAGCGCCTCGCCAAAGTGCCTCTCTCTTCCCATTGGTTCGATGCAAAACGCTCGCTAGGCGTAACCGGCTGATACCTTACGTCCCACCATCGTTTTCCAAAATTGAAGAACTACGTTCACAATAGAACTACCCGATCCGATTTTCGTTGATTCTTGATAGTCTATTATTCTCGCAAATTCTACAAATAAATTCGAAAGAAAACATTCGTGGACCAGGTGATCAGATACACGCGCGGTCTCGCAATCACTATTCATATTCGTAATAAAGAGAGACATGGGGCGGCCAACTTTTCAGAGTATATCTCCTCTTTCGAGTTCCGTCCGTATCGTGTTTCTCATCGTGCCGTTCGAGCCTCTCCATAGAGGATGATCGTCGGATTCGTTTGATAAATTATCATTTTTCCCTGGGGCTGTACGAACGAACAGAGAGGAAGACGACGATCGATGGATACCGCAAATTCCGCGTGGTAAGATACATTATATAAATATTTATCAGAGCTTAGTCAAATTTCTTTCCCGTGTTCCTTGTTATGCTCAAAACTAGCTTACTTTCTTTTCCTCCTTTTGCATAAATTACTTTAATATTAGTCCATGGGTCTGATTTTAATTCCTTCCGTTCTATTAGGTTCACTTGGAAGCCGGTGTCGATCAAGAATTTAACTGAGCCGCGGTAACCTGGGTGCTGTATCCGACTTTGAATTAACGCGAGCAAGTACGGTTTTTCCTCTATCCCAACCAACGAGTCCGCCAATTTACACTGGGCGATGAATTGGTCGACTTGGGACGGGTTCCCATCAAAATAGGATATGAGGCCGGAGACTAAATCATATGGCATGCGCGACGGAGTTCTCGGAATTTCCGGCGGCAGGGTCGAGACGGGAGATCGAACAGGGGTGGCGATCGAGTTAACGGAAAGAGTTTGAGAGGCGCACGACATAGGGGGTGACGAGAACGTGCTGTTAATTATATTTAAGGGACTGTCTGTCGCGTTGGACCCGTGAATTATTGGCTGTACGGGGGTTAAACTTGTCTCGTTAGTTCGCGGTACCACGGTTTCGGAAGTAGGGGGGTCTATGTGGGGAGATTTTAGTAACTCTTCCATAAATGTCCCACTACCACCACTCAGACGCTGCTTACGGCTCCTTTTAGCCCTCACGTATTTCTTTAAAAACGGCGGCGTTTCACCGACTAACTAAATCTAATTGAGGCGAGTATATCAGACTAGTACAAACAAATCTAGCTACTAGTCTGCGCAATGATTATTACTAACGTAGTACTACACTTACAGTGCGCTAGCAATTACGACGGAAACGCTCAGGAACGTCGCTGATCGGTTCTCCTGCAACGGGGCCCTCCACTCGTCGTCGGTCTGCTGGGCTGGCGGTCTGCGTCCCGGACGAAGATGTTGAAAACCGGCGATGGTCCGCGATGTCCTTCAGGTGCTCCAGGCGTCAGGGGATGGTCCGTGATGTCCTCCAGGTGTTCCAGTCGTCGGCGATGATCCGTGATGACCTCCAGGTGTTCCAGTCGTCGGCGATGTTCGTCTCTCTGCTTTACAGGAACCTCGTTCAGTGGCGTTCGTCTCTCCGTGCTGAGTAAGGCGGAAGCTCAACCGCGACGTGAACAGGGTGCATGTGATAACGGTGGTGGCTTGCACGGCCGCCGAAATCACCCGTCTCCGGTATTTACCCGTGCCCTTAGGGAAACCGTGCGAAAACCCAAGGGAGAGCGGATGCACTGATTCTGATGTTCACTTTGTATTATAGAAGTTCAATAAAACGGTTCACCAAAATTCAAAGTTTTGAAGCGCGCACTCGCGAGCCGGCAAAGTTTGTCTTAGGTCCGAGTGTAATTCTAATTTACTTTAAACTAATCCTACCGCTGTCACCAAAAATATATGTTGCGAATCACGTGGTTGGTGAGTTAGGGAATTAAGGTCGTGGGACGGTGCCCGTGGAGCGCTGAACCGCTCTGCTCGGCGAGGCGCGCGGAAATCAAACACTCAATTACGTAAAAATACTTTAACAACTTTATTCAGTACTTTTCTTTGGATATCTCTAAATAGCGATTGAAAACGTTCTCTAGCGCAACACGATAGCTCGTATAGACTGAGAGAGAGAGAGCCCCGGCCACGCGGGCTCGGTCTTATATATCCAGTCGTCCCGATCGGCGTTTGTTTCTTCCTTTCCCCGGTTGCCAAGTTTTCGGCGCGTGCCATGGAATATTCCCGATCCTCCGAGCGAGAACCGGCGACATGGCCAACCGAGCGATTCTCACACACACACATAACCGCGCCACAAGCATACAGCCTATCTCTAGCGGTCAAAACTACACTGTATGCACAAAGTATCGCCAACGGTCTACAAATGCTCGGTTTGTGCCTGGAATTCCTCGCGTTGAATTTCCTACAATAATACTACGCATTACAATACGCGATTTCGTTTGAATCTCCCTCGCTCAAATCGCAGCTTCGATGGTGAGAAAACCAGTTCCAGCAATTTCCCGTCGCGCCGCTGTATGTACATAAACCCTACGTCATGCAAATGCGTAACAGCATCATATCCCCTATAACACGCTTTCGCTCTAACACGATAAGAAAATTGCGAAAACCTTTGTACAGCACTGGATAACATGATTTTTGCTTAACATATTTAAAACCTAAATTACCTTAAAGTAATGACGCGAAAGAATAATGAAAGAAATATAGTGGCTTTACATGAAAAAATATATTATTAGAAATTATAATTTATTAAATTAAGGTTGCGTTAAATTAAAATAATATTTTTTGTGTTTGTTTGTTTTCTGTTATACATACATACATTCTAGAGGCCAAAATAAGACGAAAATCAAGAATACCAATTTGTTGATGGTGGCTTCGTTAAAAAGTTATTAACGTTTAAAGTTCCGCCAATACTGAATTTTTTCTCGAAAGTGGGTAAGATTTCGGGAGTATGTCTATTCACCGAAAATGATTATAATTTACCTCCGCAACCGAAAATAATTTTTCCAGAACGATTTGAAACTTTTCAATTTCGCCGAAAAATTTAGGCACCTACCTACCTACCTACCTACCTACCTACCTATCCCCTGTTGATTTTTCTTAAAAATTCGTTTTTGATTTTTAATAATTTCGCTTGACGTCCTACAGAAAAGTTGTTTAATACTTTTTTGTAGGTACCTATGGGCTCTACTTGAGAAAAAAGTTTCATTGAAATATATTCACTATTATAGGAGTTATGGCTATATAAGTTGAAAATTGGACCATTTTTATGGGGGTTTTCTAACATTACGGGGCCAAGGAACAACCTTTCCAATATTTTTATAATTGTTACATATTCTACACTAAAATACGCGGCGTTTGGCTTTTTTAACATTAAAATCGTCCAATCCGTTCAGAAGTTATGGTGTTTTAAAGATTCAAACATAAAATTTACGGGAAGCATTTTTCGTCTGAAATTATATTTTCGGTAAGGAATTTTTTTCTCGAAAATGGTTACGATTTCGAGGGTATGTCTATCGACCAAAAATTATTATAATTGGTCCCTGCAATCAGAAATAATTTTTTTAGAACGATTAAAAATTTTTTAATTTTGTTGAAAAATTTCACACCTTCTCGAATTTTTTTCTCCAAACTGGGTAGGATTTCCGGGGTATATCTATTCATAAAAAATGATTATAATCGACCCTTGCAATCGAAAATAATTTTTTTAGAACGATTTCAAAAATTTTTTTTTTCGCCGAGAAATTTCACCACCTACCCGAATTTTTTTCTCGAAGGAGGGTAGGATTGTCGGGGATATGTGTATTCATAAAAAATGATTGTAATTGACCCCCGCAACCGAAAATAATTTTTCCAAAACGATTTGAAATTTTTTAATTTAATTTAATTTAATTTAACTTTTTAACGAAGCCTCCATCAACAAATTGATATTCTTGATTTTCGTCTTATTTTGGCCTCTAGAATCTCCCATTAAAATTTTTCCCAGGGGTGGTCGAACACCCTGTATACATAGAAAAATTAAATTGCTTATGTAGAATGTGAGAAAGCGATCTATATGTGTTTGATATAAAATAGGTCGTTGAGATGCGCGTCATTCACATCGTTGACGGTTTTGTTTCTTTCGTCTTGGGGACGCCTTCTCGCGACGTTTCTCGTATGTTACGTTTTGATTTGCATTACGAGCTGCAACAGCCTGCTTGCGCTCATTCATATTTATTTAATTATTTCCTGTTATGTTAAATATATTACTTATTTAAACAAATACTGTGTGGTAAATTCTGTCATTGAATTAAAAAAAAATATTCGTTTTTAATAAGTTTTCGGACCATAAACTCCCCTCCCTTTTCGAGTGAACTGGCTCTGGGTTAGGTCTCATATAACACGGTTTCAGACAACACGGCATTTTATAGGAACCGATCTACCGTGTTATAGGAGGGTTTCAAACTGTATTTCGTTTATTTAATGAAGTTTAATCCTCCTCCGGGGGCGGCGGAGCGGAGACAGTGTGTCGCGTGAATGGGAATTCGGAACAAAAATCATAGCTTCTAAAGAATTCCAGTCAATTTTCGACCTAAGACCTCTTACACTTTTTTTTTAAAGAGAATACAAAGATACAACAAACAAATCGATAGACAAAAATTATATATTTTTGTTAAAAAAAAATTGAAACGACCTTGATTTTTTGTTGAATAAAAACTGTTTTGCTAATTTCTTGTCAAGTGTTGTCATTTCTGTGTAACTTTTGTTCGAAAAGTTTTTTGATTGGTTTAGAGGAAGTGTCTGAAATCAGAGGTGCCAGAAGTGCACCGAAGGCATAGTGTGCTCTCTCACGCGTACGTGAGCTCGTAATGTTTCGGAAAGTCGACAAAGGCAAACTGACGCTGCCCGAAGTAATTTCGGACCGCCTCGTGAGAGTCGAGAGAGAAAGGCTCACATTTGCCTTCTCGCTCTTAACAACTGAAATCCGACCTCCCGTCAACGGCATACGATTTGGAATCTCGAGTCGAGATTCTCGACTGACTGCCCAGGCATTTTTACTTTCCGACGCACATGACGATGTAGGCGCACATAAGCAAAGTACGTAAGTAGTTTGAAAAAGAAATTTTGTAAAATTTATTTTACGAAAATAAATGGGTTTTAAAACCCCCTGATCATATTTTAATTATTGAAAAAAAAAGAAATTTTTTTCTTATTATTATTCTTATATGTGAGCGTAACATATGTATATTATTAATACGATTTTTCAAAATCAATAGTTTAAGATTGAAAATTAATAAATTAAAATGAGAATCCACTCTTTGCCAGTATCGTGCACGCTGTGGGATTTTTCAATAAGGAGAGTTTTTATTTTTATAACATAAACAAAACTTAGTAGTAGAATTAATAGTTGCAGAAATTAATTAATAATGATTTTCCTCGATATGTTTTTAGATAACCGTATAATAAAACCGTATAAACCGTATAGTATTATATGTTTGATTTGGCTTAACTTTGCATAAAAAAATAATTGTATCGATCCATCAGAATTAATAACGTGCACCATCAAACCGTTTAAACCACAAAAGAAAAGTGATCCCGTTTACCAGTTTAATACAAAGTATGGGTTGGATTAAAAATTTTAAAAGGACATAGTCGAATACAAAACATAGCGTTTCATTTTCATCAGAACAGTAACATGAGTTAGCAGGTAATGTCATAAAACTGTTTTACCCGGTTATACCCCTTTTTACCTCAAGTATAAGGTAAAAAGTACGAGGTACGACTATCCAAAAAAAGGTTCACATTTTATCAATGTAAATGAAGCGGTCATTCCATTCCATCATCATCATTAAATAGAAAATTTTGTAATTTCTGTGAAAACAGAACTTTCGTTAGATGCACGTGGTGCTTGAAATTTTTATGTTTTGACTGTTTTTACGAAAAGTACCATCCAGATTCATGTACTTCGTACATTGAAAATAACATATTATGTTATAAATGTAATTTTGGTTAAATTCAACTTTAAAAAAAAGAAATATTCGAAGGGCATACAAAAATATAATGTCACATGTTATGTACGATTGTACGAAAATATGATTGAAAAAATAAAAAAAAGATTTGTTCTACCAGGGTTCGAATCTGCAGAGCAAAAGAAGAAGCTCGAACTTGCAGGCAAACACCTTATCACTCACGGCCACGCTGATTAGTGGTGAATAGAATATAGTTCTATTTCTGAAAATAGTACCTGTAATAACTTTAATAATACATATCTTAAAGTAAAACCTAACCCAAAACCGGGTACCATTCCAACTTTTCCTTGTTAGAACCGAGTTTTCAATTTGTCTTAGCGAAAAAAACAGCTGGTTAATAACCTGCTTACCTGTTTTCAATTACCAAACATTTATTTCTCAATTAACCCTTTGCGAGTGAGACCATTTTGCAGATTATTCTGAAACATTTGTGGTATTCGTTTTCAATGCGATTTAAGTAAGCATGTAATGTATAAGATTTCATCTCATTTAATTTTTTCTTTTCTAGAGAAGGCAGAGAACAAATTTATTTAATTTTTTTTTACAGAAAATTTAATTCTTGCCAAGATTTATATGAAACATTTAAAAGATTTTTCATAAATTATGCCTATGGATCGGAAGGAACAACTATAAAACAAGAGGTAAAAAATTTTTCAAATCGTTCTAAACAAATTATTTTCGGTTGTGAGGGTAAATTACAATAATTTTTGGTCATTACACATACCCCCCGAGATCCTACGCATTTTCGAGAAAAAAATTCCTTACCGAAAATCTAATTAGGTGACAGAGAAAAAAAAATTCAATTCAAATCGTTTTGGAAAAATTATTTTCGGTTGCGGGGGTCAATTACAATCATTTTTGGTCATTGCGTAATGACACATACCCTCGAAATCCTACCCACTTTCTAGAAAAAAATTCGAGAAGGTGTGAAATTTTTCGACGAAATTAAAATATTTCAAATCGTTCTGAAAAAAATATTGTTAGCTGTGGGGGTCAATTAGAATCATTTTTGGTGAACAGACATACCCCAGAAATCCTACCCACTTTCTAGAAAAAAATTCGAGAAGGTGTGAAAACGGTTGTTCGACGGAAAAAAAAATTCAATTCAAATCGTTTTGGAAAAATTATTTGCGGTTGCGGGGGTCAATTACAATCATTTTTAGTGGAATAGACATACCCCCGAAATCTTGCGCATTTTACCGACGGAACTTTAAACGTTAATAATTACTTTTTAACGAAGTCTCCATCAACAAATTAGAAAATTATTTTCTTCTATCTATTGTAATTAAGAGTAAAATTTAAGAAATAAACGGCTTAATCGTATAAGGCGACTAAGCGAAAATAAATTCAACTTGCACCGATTATTTTCCATTTGCCCAGCGTTCCTTCCCTCGAGATCCGGACGAGGTTAGGTTAGGCGAGGTGTTTAAACCTCCTCCCCTTAAAACACATTGCTTTAACAGTATAATAAAAAATACTTAACTGTCCAATTACATCTACTCTTACATCCAATGAAATCTACTTTAATATCCAAAGAAAATAACTAAAAAATCATTTCAAGTTCCACGTTACCCTTTTTTTAATACTTCTTTATTTATTTATTTATTTATTTATTTACGGGTTTGTACACCCTTTGTTGATATAATACAGTTGCATAATATGTATAAAAGTCACATTAATTGCGTATAATATGAGATGCAGTGCGTACAACACTAATGACATGCTATTTGAAGGAATACGGAGAACTGTTAAAGAAGTCCATATGCTGGCTAAACTGGTTAGCTTGGATATATGGTTAATACAATTATTGTATGTATAATGTCGTTTAAATGTTAGAATATAGAATAATTCCATATTTCCATATAATCCATATAATTCCATATTTATACGTAGTTATTGATGATTTTATAAACAAACAACATATCATATCATAGTTCTACGTTGTACTTTTCTAAGAAAATAAATTTTTCACGTGAAATTTTCTGCATAAACTTCTTAAATAACTTTATTCTTGGTAAAAAAAAGAAACAACAATTAACAACAACAACACCAAGCTGTAGTAAGAATGTTGAATAAGCATCACATGAAAGACTACTTACCTTTTTAATACAGAAAAGTATTAATAAGAAAGAATTTAGAAGTAATATATGAAAGATGAATTGTGGTCTGGTTAGGTCTGGGTTAAGTTAATAAAAGTTAATAATAGACTTTTCAAATTTCAAATAAAGAAAGAAAGAAAGAAAGAAAGAAAATGAAGATAAGCCAAATGAAGAAGGGGATGACGAACCTATTTACCCTCTGAAAAAATAGATACAATAATAAAGAGAGACAAATTTTTTTAATCTGTGTAATCTCGAAATTCAGAGATAAAAAATAAGAAAGAATGTTTAACCAAATGTATTACCAAAAGTAGTTGACTTAATTGATATTGGCAACTTCGTCTTCATTGATTTCACTTATCTTATAACAGAATTAACTAATTCTGATATAGATTTATTAGATAATTTAGATTAACAGAACATTTTACAAAAGATTACTTTAGAAAAGTATTCAAATTACATGAAAAAGAAGATATCAAGGTAAAGAGGTTTGAAAATTTAGTATATAAAAAATATAATAAGATATTTAAGATAATCGACAAATGATACTTACCGATTGGGACATCCCAATCACTTTTTTTGTAAAAATGAAACGAATTTCGAATTTTTGGTCATAGAAAATGAAAATATAAAGGCACGAAGAGGACTGTTTTTATGCAAAATAAATTAAATTATTATTTATGTATATGTAAGTTTAATTATGATTTTTATCTTCTAAAGTGTGATAAAACTGTAAGATAAAAGATGAATTAAGTTCCAAGTCCCTAAAATTTTCCAAATCATAGATTTAAAAATGATTTAGATATTTACATGATTTTAGTGTGGGTTTATATTTATACAAGTATATAAATATCTAAATGGGCAAGTTAAAGAACGATATACATGTTGATAGTATAATAATATCCCTTTATTCCTCATAAAAATTCACAACTGAATTCCTTTTATTCCATTCTTAAAACATCCATCCCAAAATATATTATCAAAGCTAGTAATAAATTATTTGAACAAGGTGATAACAGATTTAAAATATTTAATAAAATTTAAATATCAGAGACTGATAGTATTAACAAAAGATAATATTAATACTATTTCGACTACTCTTATTTGATTTTAATATTAATTATAGATACTTTGATTATTGATTTATTAAAACATAAGTTAACTAAAAGTCCCAGTAGATTATAATTATATTTTAAAGAGCATGAATTTCATAAAAAATTTGACCAGTGATAGAAGTAACTTGAATAATCTGAATTTTCTAGCTTATACTATATCTTTGGATATGGAATCGCAGATTCATTTTATTAGTGGTGTGACTAATAATATTAAGTTCTATGTTATCCAACTATTATTTTTATTAATAAAAATAGAGATAGTACTGATGATTTACTCAGACTCGTTAAAGTAAGTGGGCCAAGTGGGAAGAATATTAAGATAGATAGATAGATATTGGTAAAAATATCCTTCTTGTCTTTATATAGGAAATCTTTAATATTAAAAATAAACTCTTTCTGTAAAATCATCATACTTATCATCATAATTTATAAAATTAAAGTCAACGCATCTAATAATGAAAGGAGAAACTGACTTTATATCTTGTGTATCGGATAACATAGAGTTAGATTCTTTTACCGATGAATTATGAACAAACTGAACTCAAGTATTTTATAGGACTTGTCAAGAACGTTTTTTTCTTTTTTCATGTATTTATTTTTACTTTTGAAGTATGGAAAATAAAACTTACAGAGGCTTTGTTTACTTAAATGTTAAAACTTACCTTTTGTAAAAATCGGCGATATCGACTGTATAAATCGCCTTACGTTCGTGCCCGTAAGTGAGGTAGAGTACGTGCTCGATTTAGGTTATGTAAGTAAATTTCACCTGCTACTCTCACGACGAAAGTTTCGTGTATTTCGTGAGCAGCATCCCATGCTTGTCGCCAAATTGAAGTGTCCTTGAATTCGGAAGACTGGTTACGTGTGAATCTTGGTTGATCGTCTACCTTCAACTTCATTAATAACAACTCGTGAATACAGGTGTTACGTCGGGATTCCGTCGACATTTGTAAAAGAGAATTTTCCTATACAGGGATGCTTGTCCCCTGCAACACGGCATCATATCCCCTATAACACGCTTTCGCTCTAACACGATAAGAAAATTGCGAAAACCTTTGTACAGCACTGGATAACATGATTTTTGCTTAACATATTTAAAACCTAAATTACCTTAAAGTAATGACGCGAAAGAATAATGAAAGAAATATAGTGGCTTTACATGAAAAAATATATTATTAGAAATTATAATTTATTAAATTAAGGTTGCGTTAAATTAAAATAATATTTTTTGTGTTTTTTTGTTTTCTGTTATACATACATACATTCTAGAGGCCAAAATAAGACGAAAATCAAGAATACCAATTTGTTGATGGTGGCTTCGTTAAAAAGTTATTAACGTTTAAAGTTCCGCCAATACTGAATTTTTTCTCGAAAGTGGGTAAGATTTCGGGAGTATGTCTATTCACCGAAAATGATTATAATTTACCTCCGCAACCGAAAATAATTTTTCCAGAACGATTTGAAACTTTTCAATTTCGCCGAAAAATTTAGGCACCTACCTACCTACCTACCTACCTACCTACCTATCCCCTGTTGATTTTTCTTAAAAATTCGTTTTTGATTTTTAATAATTTCGCTTGACGTCCTACAGAAAAGTTGTTTAATACTTTTTTGTAGGTACCTATGGGCTCTACTTGAGAAAAAAGTTTCATTGAAATATATTCACTATTATAGGAGTTATGGCTATATAAGTTGAAAATTGGACCATTTTTATGGGGGTTTTCTAACATTACGGGGCCAAGGAACAACCTTTCCAATATTTTTATAATTGTTACATATTCTACACTAAAATACGCGGCGTTTGGCTTTTTTAACATTAAAATCGTCCAATCCGTTCAGAAGTTATGGTGTTTTAAAGATTCAAACATAAAATTTACGGGAAGCATTTTTCGTCTGAAATTATATTTTCGGTAAGGAATTTTTTTCTCGAAAATGGTTACGATTTCGAGGGTATGTCTATCGACCAAAAATTATTATGATTGGTCCCTGCAATCAGAAATAATTTTTTTAGAACGATTAAAAATTTTTTAATTTTGTTGAAAAATTTCACACCTTCTCGAATTTTTTTCTCCAAACTGGGTAGGATTTCCGGGGTATATCTATTCATAAAAAATGATTATAATCGACCCTTGCAATCGAAAATAATTTTTTTAGAACGATTTCAAAAATTTTTTTTTTCGCCGAGAAATTTCACCACCTACCCGAATTTTTTTCTCGAAGGAGGGTAGGATTGTCGGGGATATGTGTATTCATAAAAAATGATTGTAATTGACCCCCGCAACCGAAAATAATTTTTCCAAAACGATTTGAAATTTTTTAATTTAATTTAATTTAATTTAACTTTTTAACGAAGCCTCCATCAACAAATTGATATTCTTGATTTTCGTCTTATTTTGGCCTCTAGAATCTCCCATTAAAATTTTTCCCAGGGGTGGTCGAACACCCTGTATACATAGAAAAATTAAATTGCTTATGTAGAATGTGAGAAAGCGATCTATATGTGTTTGATATAAAATAGGTCGTTGAGATGCGCGTCATTCACATCGTTGACGGTTTTGTTTCTTTCGTCTTGGGGACGCCTTCTCGCGACGTTTCTCGTATGTTACGTTTTGATTTGCATTACGAGCTGCAACAGCCTGCTTGCGCTCATTCATATTTATTTAATTATTTCCTGTTATGTTAAATATATTACTTATTTAAACAAATACTGTGTGGTAAATTCTGTCATTGAATTAAAAAAAAATATTCGTTTTTAATAAGTTTTCGGACCATAAACTCCCCTCCCTTTTCGAGTGAACTGGCTCTGGGTTAGGTCTCATATAACACGGTTTCAGACAACACGGCATTTTATAGGAACCGATCTACCGTGTTATAGGAGGGTTTCAAACTGTATTTCGTTTATTTAATGAAGTTTAATCCTCCTCCGGGGGCGGCGGAGCGGAGACAGTGTGTCGCGTGAATGGGAATTCGGAACAAAAATCATAGCTTCTAAAGAATTCCAGTCAATTTTCGACCTAAGACCTCTTACACTTTTTTTTTAAAGAGAATACAAAGATACAACAAACAAATCGATAGACAAAAATTATATATTTTTGTTAAAAAAAAATTGAAACGACCTTGATTTTTTGTTGAATAAAAACTGTTTTGCTAATTTCTTGTCAAGTGTTGTCATTTCTGTGTAACTTTTGTTCGAAAAGTTTTTTGATTGGTTTAGAGGAAGTGTCTGAAATCAGAGGTGCCAGAAGTGCACCGAAGGCATAGTGTGCTCTCTCACGCGTACGTGAGCTCGTAATGTTTCGGAAAGTCGACAAAGGCAAACTGACGCTGCCCGAAGTAATTTCGAACCGCCTCGTGAGAGTCGAGAGAGAAAGGCTCACATTTGCCTTCTCGCTCTTAACAACTGAAATCCGACCTCCCGTCAACGGCATACGATTTGGAATCTCGAGTCGAGATTCTCGACTGACTGCCCAGGCATTTTTACTTTCCGACGCACATGACGATGTAGGCGCACATAAGCAAAGTACGTAAGTAGTTTGAAAAAGAAATTTTGTAAAATTTATTTTACGAAAATAAATGGGTTTTAAAACCCCCTGATCATATTTTAATTATTGAAAAAAAAAGAAATTTTTTTCTTATTATTATTCTTATATGTGAGCGTAACATATGTATATTATTAATACGATTTTTCAAAATCAATAGTTTAAGATTGAAAATTAATAAATTAAAATGAGAATCCACTCTTTGCCAGTATCGTGCACGCTGTGGGATTTTTCAATAAGGAGAGTTTTTATTTTTATAACATAAACAAAACTTAGTAGTAGAATTAATAGTTGCAGAAATTAATTAATAATGATTTTCCTCGATATGTTTTTAGATAACCGTATAATAAAACCGTATAAACCGTATAGTATTATATGTTTGATTTGGCTTAACTTTGCATAAAAAAATAATTGTATCGATCCATCAGAATTAATAACGTGCACCATCAAACCGTTTAAACCACAAAAGAAAAGTGATCCCGTTTACCAGTTTAATACAAAGTATGGGTTGGATTAAAAATTTTAAAAGGACATAGTCGAATACAAAACATAGCGTTTCATTTTCATCAGAACAGTAACATGAGTTAGCAGGTAATGTCATAAAACTGTTTTACCCGGTTATACCCCTTTTTACCTCAAGTATAAGGTAAAAAGTACGAGGTACGACTATCCAAAAAAAGGTTCACATTTTATCAATGTAAATGAAGCGGTCATTCCATTCCATCATCATCATTAAATAGAAAATTTTGTAATTTCTGTGAAAACAGAACTTTCGTTAGATGCACGTGGTGCTTGAAATTTTTATGTTTTGACTGTTTTTACGAAAAGTACCATCCAGATTCATGTACTTCGTACATTGAAAATAACATATTATGTTATAAATGTAATTTTGGTTAAATTCAACTTTAAAAAAAAGAAATATTCGAAGGGCATACAAAAATATAATGTCACATGTTATGTACGATTGTACGAAAATATGATTGAAAAAATAAAAAAAAGATTTGTTCTACCAGGGTTCGAATCTGCAGAGCAAAAGAAGAAGCTCGAACTTGCAGGCAAACACCTTATCACTCACGGCCACGCTGATTAGTGGTGAATAGAATATAGTTCTATTTCTGAAAATAGTACCTGTAATAACTTTAATAATACATATCTTAAAGTAAAACCTAACCCAAAACCGGGTACCATTCCAACTTTTCCTTGTTAGAACCGAGTTTTCAATTTGTCTTAGCGAAAAAAACAGCTGGTTAATAACCTGCTTACCTGTTTTCAATTACCAAACATTTATTTCTCAATTAACCCTTTGCGAGTGAGACCATTTTGCAGATTATTCTGAAACATTTGTGGTATTCGTTTTCAATGCGATTTAAGTAAGCATGTAATGTATAAGATTTCATCTCATTTAATTTTTTCTTTTCTAGAGAAGGCAGAGAACAAATTTATTTAATTTTTTTTTACAGAAAATTTAATTCTTGCCAAGATTTATATGAAACATTTAAAAGATTTTTCATAAATTATGCCTATGGATCGGAAGGAACAACTATAAAACAAGAGGTAAAAAATTTTTCAAATCGTTCTAAAAAAATTATTTTCGGTTGTGAGGGTAAATTACAATAATTTTTGGTCATTACACATACCCCCCGAGATCCTACGCATTTTCGAGAAAAAAATTCCTTACCGAAAATCTAATTAGGTGACAGAGAAAAAAAAATTCAATTCAAATCGTTTTGGAAAAATTATTTTCGGTTGCGGGGGTCAATTACAATCATTTTTGGTCATTGCGTAATGACACATACCCTCGAAATCCTACCCACTTTCTAGAAAAAAATTCGAGAAGGTGTGAAATTTTTCGACGAAATTAAAATATTTCAAATCGTTCTGAAAAAAATATTGTTAGCTGTGGGGGTCAATTAGAATCATTTTTGGTGAACAGACATACCCCAGAAATCCTACCCACTTTCTAGAAAAAAATTCGAGAAGGTGTGAAAACGGTTGTTCGACGGAAAAAAAAATTCAATTCAAATCGTTTTGGAAAAATTATTTGCGGTTGCGGGGGTCAATTACAATCATTTTTAGTGGAATAGACATACCCCCGAAATCTTGCGCATTTTACCGACGGAACTTTAAACGTTAATAATTACTTTTTAACGAAGTCTCCTGTTAGAGATATGGGTTTTTCTTTATTAAAAGAACAGGACGCCGTGTGACTCCTTCGTATGAAAACCCTTTATTCCCCCTCTACAACCGACGACCACACTTGGTTTCTACATCCAAAGACGCGCGCGAATTACAAAACGCTCACATCTCCAACACCTCCTCTTAAGACGCGCGCGAAACAATCTCTTTTACATTCATCTCGCTCATACAAAAGTAATGCTTGTCCCTTGATAACGGTTTGGTGAGTACATCCGCAGGCATACGATCCGTTGACATATACTGTAAACTTAAACTTTCGTTTCGCAAAGCATCCCTTATAAAATGAAACTTAATATCGATGTGCTTTGTCCTCGGATGTACGATCGCATTCCTCGACAACAATTGCGCTCCCTTGTTATCGTTGTAAATTACAATATTATCCAAATGACTTACATTTAATTCTTTGAGAAACTTAGATATATACAACGCATGTTTAACAGCTTCCGCGATTGCCACATATTCCGCTTCCGTGGAGGACATGGCAACTGTTCGTTGCTTCTGTGATTTCCAGCTGATTGGACCCATCGACATATTAAATACATATCCGGTGTACGATCTCCTGTCAAGCTTACACCTTCCCCAATCAGCATCCACGTGTGCCACTATCTTGGCGTCTGATTTCCTAAAAACAATACCGTAATTTAGTGTTCTCTTAAGGTATCGTAATACCCTCTTAGCTGCTTGCCAGTGAGTCTCTGTACTGCAATCGTTGAATTGGGCCAGGGCGCTCACTGCGTGAGCAATATCAGGCCTGGTGGCCACAGCCAAATACATTAGTGAACCAACCAATTCACGATAAGGCCTCCTCTGGTTTTCCACACCCTTATTGTTTTCCAATGCTGCTTCTTTATCCATTGGTGTATATACTGGATTACAACCATCCATTTTAAATCTTTGTAACAAATCGGTAACATATTTTTCTTGCGTCATACTTATTCCCTCAGCGTCTTGTTTAATATTAATACCCAAACAATACCCTATTTTTCCTAGATCTTTTATATCGAAATCCTTGGCCAATTCAATTTTTACGTACCTGATCCACTTATAATCATCAGACACAATTATAATATCATCTACATATACGGCTATATACAACCTAGTATTTCCTCTTTGGCCACTGTATACGCACGGATCAGAAACCGTAGGACTTAATCCTAAATTCTTCAATTTTTCGTCTAATCTTTCATTCCACTGTTTCCCGGCTTGTTTCAGGCCATACAAAGCTTTATTCAAATAACATACAGGACGATTCCGGGACTTTATTTGCTCTAATATACCTTTCGCCTTTTTCTGTATCATTTTCTCTTCTCTCGTATCCTCTGCTATTTCCGCTAGACTCTCTACAAATCCTTCAGGAATGTCCATATAAATGTCTTCTTTTAAAATCCCATTAAGATATGCACTTGTTACATCTAGTTGTTCCACTCTCATGTTCAATTTAACTGCCAAAGCTAAGAGTAATCTGATGGAATCCAGCCTCGCAACCGGTGCGAACGTATCTCCGAAATCAATTCCTGGGCGTTGTGTGAACCCCCTCGCCACTATCCTAGCCTTTCGCTTTTCTAACGATCCATCCGCCCGGTATTTATTTGCGAGAACCGTGCGACATCCTACTACCTTTCCGTTCTCCGGCTTCTCCGTAATGTCAAAAGTATCATTTTTAATTAAACATCTTACCTCTGTTTTTATGGCTCTTCTCCACTGTTCTTGGTCATCTCCTTGCAGTGCATCTTTTATCGATATGTCAGCCATGTTAGCAGCTAACATAACCAAGTTGGCCTCTGCAATCTGGCTACTTCCATTCTCTTCAGCCATTTCATCATTTTGCATCGAATCTTGTGTATAATCTTCATTTTGTATGTTCTTGTAATGAAATAGTTTTGTAGGACGACCTCTCATACCTGTCCTCACAATTTTTGGCCTCCCAGGTGCCCTTTGTAATATATTGGTTACATTTCCTTCCTCTGTACTCTCACCTGTAGCCTGGACAACAGTCGTCATGTCAGGATCGACATTAGTATGACTAATTTCACCCTGCATTTGTATTACATTTTTAACCTCCTCTTGCTTCCTCTCCTGATGAGGGGCTTGCTTTTCGTATTCCTCGTCTTTATGTTCGATTACTCTGATATCCCTCGATACTATCACTTTCCTTTCTGCTGGTAGCCAAACTCTGTATGCTTTGGATCGTTCGCAGTAGCCTATAAAAATCCCTGTTTTTGTTCTATCTTCAAACTTCTTCTTTCTTGGATTTTTATTTAAAACGTATGCTTTCATTCCAAATATTCTTAAATGTGATAAAATCGGTGATCTTCCTGTCCATAGTTCGAATGGAGTTTTTCCATTCAATGCTCTGGCCGGGCATCTATTTCTAATATAATTGGCAGTTGAAACTGCTTCCGCCCAATATCCTTGTGATAATCCTGCCTGCAACAGCATACATCTTGCCATCTCTATTAATGTGCGATTCTTCCGTTCAGCTAAACCATTTTGTTGCGGCGTGTGCGGTACTGTTAGCCGCCTCTGAATTCCATTTTCTTTTAGGAACTCGTCGTATCTTATGTTACAATACTCCCGACCATTGTCTGTTTGCAAGTACTTTATTTTCCTCTCGGTCAACGTCTCGGCATATTTCTTAAATTCCTGGAACATCTGTAAAACTTCATCTTTTGACTTTAAAAAATATACTTGGCACCATCTTGAATAATCGTCAATAAACGTTAATATGTATCTTGATCCACCTATGGATTCTGTTTTCATGGGTCCACATAAATCAGAATGTACTATTTCCAATAATCTTGTACTTCTTTTCGATTCTCTTGGAAAAGGTGTTGAAGTCAGCTTACCTTGTATGCATTTTTCACATGATGGCATAGTATCTTTCCCTTGAATTTTAATTCCTATTACCTTCTCCGTCCTTACCATATATGTTAAATCCTTTAAATTCAAATGTCCGAGACGTTCATGCCACAGTTTTAAGTTTGAATTCCCTTCTTGACATTTCACAGTTCTAGCATGCTCTGTACATTCTTGTATGTAATATAAATTGCCAACTCTGTTTGCTTTGGCTTTTATTCTTCCATCTCTTCCCTTTACAACAGCTCCATGCTTGGTAAAGATTACTACATTATCTCTTTCTGTAATCTGTGCTACAGATGCTAAATTGACTCTTAAATCAGGCACATATAAGGCATCCTGAAATTCAATATCTTTAATATTATTATCTAGATATGATTTAATTTGTACATTTCCTTGGGCTTCGACATTAGCTGACATGTGGCTAGCTAAATTCAATTTTTTATGTTCCGATGGGTGCAAGTCAACAAATTTCCCTTTATCCTTGCACAAATGTTTGGTACAACCACTATCCAAACACCACTTATTGTGTTCTGGATCCATTGCAATTGCACATGCTTGTTCCATCTCTACATGATTTACGTAAAACATCTCTTGTACCGAACTTGCACTGGGTCTATTGGTAGCCCCCCTTCTCGCATAACAATTGATCGCTTTGTGCCCCAACTTACCACATTGAAAACATTTCATGGGTAATCTATTACTATTTATATTTTTGTCATACCTGCTATTGTTGTTCTTATTGTACTTCCATCTTGTTCCCTTTCCTTGTTCTTGCTGGTTAGCTGCCATTGCACCAGGTTCATCGTCATGTCTTTGTTTTCTGGTTTCGAATTCCTCTAAAATCTTTATTTTTAATGTCTCTAGATCTGGCAGCTCATCACGTGATTCAATCGCACATCTGAAGTTTTCATATGTCTCTGGTAGGCTACTCAACAACATTGCACTTTGCAGATCCTTATGAATCTCGATATTCATATCCCCAAGTTTATCCACCACTTCTATAAACTTATTTATGTGCTCACGCACATCTGCACCATGTGCCATGCGGTGACTGGTGAGTTTTCTCAATAAGGCAGCCTTTTTCGCCGGCCCTTTGGACGCATATATGGATTGCAGCTTTTCCCACACCTCATACGCAGTTCTGCATCCTTTAATCTGCTTTAATTCGTTAGCGCTTATCGCAAGTATAATGTCCGATTTTGCCTTTTGATCGGCAGCGTCCCATGCCCGAGCCGCTACTTCCGAGGCAGCATCAGTTCCTGTGGGCCTACGACTTTTCCATTTGCATACTCCCAGCCATCATTTTTTATCAGTAGTGCTTCAGCCTGGATACACCACGTATCGTAGTTATCCTTCGTTAATAACTCGATTCGATTCGATACTCCGATACTCGCAGCCATTATACCACGTGTCGACCTAACCTCAAATTTGCACTTCTCACTTTTTTCCCCCAGTTCTCACTTCACTTTTCTTTTTAATCACTTTTCATACTTCACCCTTCTCTTTTTTCTATTTTTTAACTAATTACTTTCGTGACTGGGCCCATAACCTGTTAGAGATATGGGTTTTTCTTTATTAAAAGAACAGGACGCCGTGTGACTCCTTCGTATGAAAACCCTTTATTCCCCCTCTACAACCGACGACCACACTTGGTTTCTACATCCAAAGACGCGCGCGAATTACAAAACGCTCACATCTCCAACATCTCCATCAACAAATTAGAAAATTATTTTCTTCTATCTATTGTAATTAAGAGTAAAATTTAAGAAATAAACGGCTTAATCGTATAAGGCGACTAAGCGAAAATAAATTCAACTTGCACCGATTATTTTCCATTTGCCCAGCGTTCCTTCCCTCGAGATCCGGACGAGGTTAGGTTAGGCGAGGTGTTTAAACCTCCTCCCCTTAAAACACATTGCTTTAACAGTATAATAAAAAATACTTAACTGTCCAATTACATCTACTCTTACATCCAATGAAATCTACTTTAATATCCAAAGAAAATAACTAAAAAATCATTTCAAGTTCCACGTTACCCTTTTTTTAATACTTCTTTATTTATTTATTTATTTATTTATTTACGGGTTTGTACACCCTTTGTTGATATAATACAGTTGCATAATATGTATAAAAGTCACATTAATTGCGTATAATATGAGATGCAGTGCGTACAACACTAATGACATGCTATTTGAAGGAATACGGAGAACTGTTAAAGAAGTCCATATGCTGGCTAAACTGGTTAGCTTGGATATATGGTTAATACAATTATTGTATGTATAATGTCGTTTAAATGTTAGAATATAGAATAATTCCATATTTCCATATAATCCATATAATTCCATATTTATACGTAGTTATTGATGATTTTATAAACAAACAACATATCATATCATAGTTCTACGTTGTACTTTTCTAAGAAAATAAATTTTTCACGTGAAATTTTCTGCATAAACTTCTTAAATAACTTTATTCTTGGTAAAAAAAAGAAACAACAATTAACAACAACAACACCAAGCTGTAGTAAGAATGTTGAATAAGCATCACATGAAAGACTACTTACCTTTTTAATACAGAAAAGTATTAATAAGAAAGAATTTAGAAGTAATATATGAAAGATGAATTGTGGTCTGGTTAGGTCTGGGTTAAGTTAATAAAAGTTAATAATAGACTTTTCAAATTTCAAATAAAGAAAGAAAGAAAGAAAGAAAATGAAGATAAGCCAAATGAAGAAGGGGATGACGAACCTATTTACCCTCTGAAAAAATAGATACAATAATAAAGAGAGACAAATTTTTTTAATCTGTGTAATCTCGAAATTCAGAGATAAAAAATAAGAAAGAATGTTTAACCAAATGTATTACCAAAAGTAGTTGACTTAATTGATATTGGCAACTTCGTCTTCATTGATTTCACTTATCTTATAACAGAATTAACTAATTCTGATATAGATTTATTAGATAATTTAGATTAACAGAACATTTTACAAAAGATTACTTTAGAAAAGTATTCAAATTACATGAAAAAGAAGATATCAAGGTAAAGAGGTTTGAAAATTTAGTATATAAAAAATATAATAAGATATTTAAGATAATCGACAAATGATACTTACCGATTGGGACATCCCAATCACTTTTTTTGTAAAAATGAAACGAATTTCGAATTTTTGGTCATAGAAAATGAAAATATAAAGGCACGAAGAGGACTGTTTTTATGCAAAATAAATTAAATTATTATTTATGTATATGTAAGTTTAATTATGATTTTTATCTTCTAAAGTGTGATAAAACTGTAAGATAAAAGATGAATTAAGTTCCAAGTCCCTAAAATTTTCCAAATCATAGATTTAAAAATGATTTAGATATTTACATGATTTTAGTGTGGGTTTATATTTATACAAGTATATAAATATCTAAATGGGCAAGTTAAAGAACGATATACATGTTGATAGTATAATAATATCCCTTTATTCCTCATAAAAATTCACAACTGAATTCCTTTTATTCCATTCTTAAAACATCCATCCCAAAATATATTATCAAAGCTAGTAATAAATTATTTGAACAAGGTGATAACAGATTTAAAATATTTAATAAAATTTAAATATCAGAGACTGATAGTATTAACAAAAGATAATATTAATACTATTTCGACTACTCTTATTTGATTTTAATATTAATTATAGATACTTTGATTATTGATTTATTAAAACATAAGTTAACTAAAAGTCCCAGTAGATTATAATTATATTTTAAAGAGCATGAATTTCATAAAAAATTTGACCAGTGATAGAAGTAACTTGAATAATCTGAATTTTCTAGCTTATACTATATCTTTGGATATGGAATCGCAGATTCATTTTATTAGTGGTGTGACTAATAATATTAAGTTCTATGTTATCCAACTATTATTTTTATTAATAAAAATAGAGATAGTACTGATGATTTACTCAGACTCGTTAAAGTAAGTGGGCCAAGTGGGAAGAATATTAAGATAGATAGATAGATATTGGTAAAAATATCCTTCTTGTCTTTATATAGGAAATCTTTAATATTAAAAATAAACTCTTTCTGTAAAATCATCATACTTATCATCATAATTTATAAAATTAAAGTCAACGCATCTAATAATGAAAGGAGAAACTGACTTTATATCTTGTGTATCGGATAACATAGAGTTAGATTCTTTTACCGATGAATTATGAACAAACTGAACTCAAGTATTTTATAGGACTTGTCAAGAACGTTTTTTTCTTTTTTCATGTATTTATTTTTACTTTTGAAGTATGGAAAATAAAACTTACAGAGGCTTTGTTTACTTAAATGTTAAAACTTACCTTTTGTAAAAATCGGCGATATCGACTGTATAAATCGCCTTACGTTCGTGCCCGTAAGTGAGGTAGAGTACGTGCTCGATTTAGGTTATGTAAGTAAATTTCACCTGCTACTCTCACGACGAAAGTTTTGTGTATTTCGTGAGCAGCATCCCATGCTTGTCGCCAAATTGTAGTGTCCTTGAATTCGGAAGACTGGTTACGTGTGAATCTTGGTTGATCGTCTACCTTCAACTTCATTAATAACAACTCGTGAATACAGGTGTTACGTCGGGATTCCGTCGACATTTGTAAAAGAGAATTTCCCTATACAGGGATGCTTGTCCCCTGCAACACGGCATCATATCCCCTATAACACGCTTTCGCTCTAACACGATAAGAAAATTGCGAAAACCTTTGTACAGCACTGGATAACATGATTTTTGCTTAACATATTTAAAACCTAAATTACCTTAAAGTAATGACGCGAAAGAATAATGAAAGAAATATAGTGGCTTTACATGAAAAAATATATTATTAGAAATTATAATTTATTAAATTAAGGTTGCGTTAAATTAAAATAATATTTTTTGTGTTTGTTTGTTTTCTGTTATACATACATACATTCTAGAGGCCAAAATAAGACGAAAATCAAGAATACCAATTTGTTGATGGTGGCTTCGTTAAAAAGTTATTAACGTTTAAAGTTCCGCCAATACTGAATTTTTTCTCGAAAGTGGGTAAGATTTCGGGAGTATGTCTATTCACCGAAAATGATTATAATTTACCTCCGCAACCGAAAATAATTTTTCCAGAACGATTTGAAACTTTTCAATTTCGCCGAAAAATTTAGGCACCTACCTACCTACCTACCTATCCCCTGTTGATTTTTCTTAAAAATTCGTTTTTGATTTTTAATCATTTCGCTTGACGTCCTACAGAAAAGTTGTTTAATACTTTTTTGTAGGTACCTATGGGCTCTACTTGAGAAAAAAGTTTCATTGAAATATATTCACTATTATAGGAGTTATGGCTATATAAGTTGAAAATTGGACCATTTTTATGGGGGTTTTCTAACATTACGGGGCCAAGGAACAACCTTTCCAATATTTTTATAATTGTTACATATTCTACACTAAAATACGCGGCGTTTGGCTTTTTTAACATTAAAATCGTCCAATCCGTTCAGAAGTTATGGTGTTTTAAAGATTCAAACATAAAATTTACGGGAAGCATTTTTCGTCTGAAATTGTATTTTCGGTAAGGAATTTTTTTCTCGAAAATGGTTACGATTTCGAGGGTATGTCTATCGACCAAAAATTATTATAATTGGTCCCTGCAATCAGAAATAATTTTTTTAGAACGATTAAAAATTTTTTAATTTTGTTGAAAAATTTCACACCTTCTCGAATTTTTTTCTCCAAACTGGGTAGGATTTCCGGGGTATATCTATTCATAAAAAATGATTATAATCGACCCTTGCAATCGGAAATAATTTTTTTAGAACGATTTCAAAAATTTTTTTTTTCGCCGAGAAATTTCACCACCTACCCGAATTTTTTTCTCGAAGGAGGGTAGGATTGTCGGGGATATGTGTATTCATAAAAAATGATTGTAATTGACCCCCGCGACCGAAAATAATTTTTCCAAAACGATTTGAAATTTTTTAATTTAATTTAATTTAATTTAACTTTTTAACGAAGCCTCCATCAACAAATTGATATTCTTGATTTTCGTCTTATTTTGGCCTCTAGAATCTCCCATTAAAATTTTTCCCAGGGGTGGTCGAACACCCTGTATACATAGAAAAATTAAATTGCTTATGTAGAATGTGAGAAAGCGATCTATATGTGTTTGATATAAAATAGGTCGTTGAGATGCGCGTCATTCACATCGTTGACGGTTTTGTTTCTTTCGTCTTGGGGACGCCTTCTCGCGACGTTTCTCGTATGTTACGTTTTGATTTGCATTACGAGCTGCAACAGCCTGCTTGCGCTCATTCATATTTATTTAATTATTTCCTGTTATGTTAAATATATTACTTATTTAAACAAATACTGTGTGGTAAATTCTGTCATTGAATTAAAAAAAAATATTCGTTTTTAATAAGTTTTCGGACCATAAACTCCCCTCCCTTTTCGAGTGAACTGGCTCTGGGTTAGGTCTCATATAACACGGTTTCAGACAACACGGCATTTTATAGGAACCGATCTACCGTGTTATAGGAGGGTTACAAACTGTATTTCGTTTATTTAATGAAGTTTAATCCTCCTCCGGGGGCGGCGGAGCGGAGACAGTGTGTCGCGTGAATGGGAATTCGGAACAAAAATCATAGCTTCTAAAGAATTCCAGTCAATTTTCGACCTAAGACCTCTTATACTTTTTTTTTAAAGAGAATACAAAGATACAACAAACAAATCGATAGACAAAAATTATATATTTTTGTTAAAAAAAAATTGAAACGACCTTGATTTTTTGTTGAATAAAAACTGTTTTGCTAATTTCTTGTCAAGTGTTGTCATTTCTGTGTAACTTTTGTTCGAAAAGTTTTTTGATTGGTTTAGAGGAAGTGTCTGAAATCAGAGGTGCCAGAAGTGCACCGAAGGCATAGTGTGCTCTCTCACGCGTACGTGAGCTCGTAATGTTTCGGAAAGTCGACAAAGGCAAACTGACGCTGCCCGAAGTAATTTCGGACCGCCTCGTGAGAGTCGAGAGAGAAAGGCTCACATTTGCCTTCTCGCTCTTAACAACTGAAATCCGACCTCCCGTCAACGGCATACGATTTGGAATCTCGAGTCGAGATTCTCGACTGACTGCCCAGGCATTTTTACTTTCCGACGCACATGACGATGTAGGCGCACATAAGCAAAGTACGTAAGTAGTTTGAAAAAGAAATTTTGTAAAATTTATTTTACGAAAATAAATGGGTTTTAAAACCCCCTGATCATATTTTAATTATTGAAAAAAAAAGAAATTTTTTTCTTATTATTATTCTTATATGCGAGCGTAACATATGTATATTATTAATACGATTTTTCAAAATAAATAGTTTAAGATTGAAAATTAATAAATTAAAATGAGAATCCACTCTTTGCCAGTATCGTGCACGCTGTGGGATTTTTCAATAAGGAGAGTTTTTATTTTTATAACATAAACAAAACTTAGTAGTAGAATTAATAGTTGCAGAAATTAATTAATAATGATTTTCCTCGATATGTTTTTAGATAACCGTATAATAAAACCGTATAAACCGTATAGTATTATATGTTTGATTTGGCTTAACTTTGCATAAAAAAATAATTGTATCGATCCATCAGAATTAATAACGTGCACCATCAAACCGTTTAAACCACAAAAGAAAAGTGATCCCGTTTACCAGTTTAATACAAAGTATGGGTTGGATTAAAAATTTTAAAAGGACATAGTCGAATACAAAACATAGCGTTTCATTTTCATCAGAACAGTAACATGAGTTAGCAGGTAATGTCATAAAACTGTTTTACCCGGTTATACCCCTTTTTACCTCAAGTATAAGGTAAAAAGTACGAGGTACGACTATCCAAAACAAGGTTCACATTTTATCAATGTAAATGAAGCGGTCATTCCATTCCATCATCATCATTAAATAGAAAATTTTGTAATTTCTGTGAAAACAGAACTTTCGTTAGATGCACGTGGTGCTTGAAATTTTTATGTTTTGACTGTTTTTACGAAAAGTACCATCCAGATTCATGTACTTCGTACATTGAAAATAACATATTATGTTATAAATGTAATTTTGGTTAAATTCAACTTTAAAAAAAAGAAATATTCGAAGGGCATACAAAAATATAATGTCACATGTTATGTACGATTGTACGAAAATATGATTGAAAAAATAAAAAAAAGATTTGTTCTACCAGGGTTCGAATCTGCAGAGCAAAAGAAGAAGCTCGAACTTGCAGGCAAACACCTTATCACTCACGGCCACGCTGATTAGTGGTGAATAGAATATAGTTCTATTTCTGAAAATAGTACCTGTAATAACTTTAATAATACATATCTTAAAGTAAAACCTAACCCAAAACCGGGTACCATTCCAACTTTTCCTTGTTAGAACCGAGTTTTCAATTTGTCTTAGCGAAAAAAACAGCTGGTTAATAACCTGCTTACCTGTTTTCAATTACCAAACATTTATTTCTCGATTAACCCTTTGCGAGTGAGACCATTTTGCAGATTATTCTGAAACATTTGTGGTATTCGTTTTCAATGCGATTTAAGTAAGCATGTAATGTATAAGATTTCATCTCATTTAATTTTTTCTTTTCTAGAGAAGGCAGAGAACAAATTTATTTAATTTTTTTTTACAGAAAATTTAATTCTTGCCAAGATTTATATGAAACATTTAAAAGATTTTTCATAAATTATGCCTATGGATCGGAAGGAACAACTATAAAACAAGAGGTAAAAAATTTTTCAAATCGTTCTAAACAAATTATTTTCGGTTGTGAGGGTAAATTACAATAATTTTTGGTCATTACACATACCCCCCGAGATCCTACGCATTTTCGAGAAAAAAATTCCTTACCGAAAATCTAATTAGGTGACAGAGAGAAAAAAATTCAATTCAAATCGTTTTGGAAAAATTATTTTCGGTTGCGGGGGTCAATTACAATCATTTTTGGTCATTGTGTAATGACACATACCCTCGAAATCCTACCCACTTTCTAGAAAAAAATTCGAGAAGGTGTGAAATTTTTCGACGAAATTAAAATATTTCAAATCGTTCTGAAAAAAATATTGTTAGCTGTGGGGGTCAATTAGAATCATTTTTGGTGAACAGACATACCCCAGAAATCCTACCCACTTTCTAGAAAAAAATTCGAGAAGGTGTGAAAACGGTTGTTCGACGGAAAAAAAAATTCAATTCAAATCGTTTTGGAAAAATTATTTGCGGTTGCGGGGGTCAATTACAATCATTTTTAGTGGAATAGACATACCCCCGAAATCTTGCGCATTTTACCGACGGAACTTTAAACGTTAATAATTACTTTTTAACGAAGTCTCCATCAACAAATTAGAAAATTATTTTCTTCTATCTATTGTAATTAAGAGTAAAATTTAAGAAATAAACGGCTTAATCGTATAAGGCGACTAAGCGAAAATAAATTCAACTTGCACCGATTATTTTCCATTTGCCCAGCGTTCCTTCCCTCGAGATCCGGACGAGGTTAGGTTAGGCGAGGTGTTTAAACCTCCTCCCCTTAAAACACATTGCTTTAACAGTATAATAAAAAATACTTAACTGTCCAATTACATCTACTCTTACATCCAATGAAATCTACTTTAATATCCAAAGAAAATAACTAAAAAATCATTTCAAGTTCCACGTTACCCTTTTTTTAATACTTCTTTATTTATTTATTTATTTATTTATTTACGGGTTTGTACACCCTTTGTTGATATAATACAGTTGCATAATATGTATAAAAGTCACATTAATTGCGTATAATATGAGATGCAGTGCGTACAACACTAATGACATGCTATTTGAAGGAATACGGAGAACTGTTAAAGAAGTCCATATGCTGGCTAAACTGGTTAGCTTGGATATATGGTTAATACAATTATTGTATGTATAATGTCGTTTAAATGTTAGAATATAGAATAATTCCATATTTCCATATAATCCATATAATTCCATATTTATACGTAGTTATTGATGATTTTATAAACAAACAACATATCATATCATAGTTCTACGTTGTACTTTTCTAAGAAAATAAATTTTTCACGTGAAATTTTCTGCATAAACTTCTTAAATAACTTTATTCTTGGTAAAAAAAAGAAACAACAATTAACAACAACAACACCAAGCTGTAGTAAGAATGTTGAATAAGCATCACATGAAAGACTACTTACCTTTTTAATACAGAAAAGTATTAATAAGAAAGAATTTAGAAGTAATATATGAAAGATGAATTGTGGTCTGGTTAGGTCTGGGTTAAGTTAATAAAAGTTAATAATAGACTTTTCAAATTTCAAATAAAGAAAGAAAGAAAGAAAGAAAATGAAGATAAGCCAAATGAAGAAGGGGATGACGAACCTATTTACCCTCTGAAAAAATAGATACAATAATAAAGAGAGACAAATTTTTTTAATCTGTGTAATCTCGAAATTCAGAGATAAAAAATAAGAAAGAATGTTTAACCAAATGTATTACCAAAAGTAGTTGACTTAATTGATATTGGCAACTTCGTCTTCATTGATTTCACTTATCTTATAACAGAATTAACTAATTCTGATATAGATTTATTAGATAATTTAGATTAACAGAACATTTTACAAAAGATTACTTTAGAAAAGTATTCAAATTACATGAAAAAGAAGATATCAAGGTAAAGAGGTTTGAAAATTTAGTATATAAAAAATATAATAAGATATTTAAGATAATCGACAAATGATACTTACCGATTGGGACATCCCAATCACTTTTTTTGTAAAAATGAAACGAATTTCGAATTTTTGGTCATAGAAAATGAAAATATAAAGGCACGAAGAGGACTGTTTTTATGCAAAATAAATTAAATTATTATTTATGTATATGTAAGTTTAATTATGATTTTTATCTTCTAAAGTGTGATAAAACTGTAAGATAAAAGATGAATTAAGTTCCAAGTCCCTAAAATTTTCCAAATCATAGATTTAAAAATGATTTAGATATTTACATGATTTTAGTGTGGGTTTATATTTATACAAGTATATAAATATCTAAATGGGCAAGTTAAAGAACGATATACATGTTGATAGTATAATAATATCCCTTTATTCCTCATAAAAATTCACAACTGAATTCCTTTTATTCCATTCTTAAAACATCCATCCCAAAATATATTATCAAAGCTAGTAATAAATTATTTGAACAAGGTGATAACAGATTTAAAATATTTAATAAAATTTAAATATCAGAGACTGATAGTATTAACAAAAGATAATATTAATACTATTTCGACTACTCTTATTTGATTTTAATATTAATTATAGATACTTTGATTATTGATTTATTAAAACATAAGTTAACTAAAAGTCCCAGTAGATTATAATTATATTTTAAAGAGCATGAATTTCATAAAAAATTTGACCAGTGATAGAAGTAACTTGAATAATCTGAATTTTCTAGCTTATACTATATCTTTGGATATGGAATCGCAGATTCATTTTATTAGTGGTGTGACTAATAATATTAAGTTCTATGTTATCCAACTATTATTTTTATTAATAAAAATAGAGATAGTACTGATGATTTACTCAGACTCGTTAAAGTAAGTGGGCCAAGTGGGAAGAATATTAAGATAGATAGATAGATATTGGTAAAAATATCCTTCTTGTCTTTATATAGGAAATCTTTAATATTAAAAATAAACTCTTTCTGTAAAATCATCATACTTATCATCATAATTTATAAAATTAAAGTCAACGCATCTAATAATGAAAGGAGAAACTGACTTTATATCTTGTGTATCGGATAACATAGAGTTAGATTCTTTTACCGATGAATTATGAACAAACTGAACTCAAGTATTTTATAGGACTTGTCAAGAACGTTTTTTTCTTTTTTCATGTATTTATTTTTACTTTTGAAGTATGGAAAATAAAACTTACAGAGGCTTTGTTTACTTAAATGTTAAAACTTACCTTTTGTAAAAATCGGCGATATCGACTGTATAAATCGCCTTACGTTCGTGCCCGTAAGTGAGGTAGAGTACGTGCTCGATTTAGGTTATGTAAGTAAATTTCACCTGCTACTCTCACGACGAAAGTTTCGTGTATTTCGTGAGCAGCATCCCATGCTTGTCGCCAAATTGAAGTGTCCTTGAATTCGGAAGACTGGTTACGTGTGAATCTTGGTTGATCGTCTACCTTCAACTTCATTAATAACAACTCGTGAATACAGGTGTTACGTCGGGATTCCGTCGACATTTGTAAAAGAGAATTTCCCTATACAGGGATGCTTGTCCCCTGCAACACGGCATCATATCCCCTATAACACGCTTTCGCTCTAACACGATAAGAAAATTGCGAAAACCTTTGTACAGCACTGGATAACATGATTTTTGCTTAACATATTTAAAACCTAAATTACCTTAAAGTAATGACGCGAAAGAATAATGAAAGAAATATAGTGGCTTTACATGAAAAAATATATTATTAGAAATTATAATTTATTAAATTAAGGTTGCGTTAAATTAAAATAATATTTTTTGTGTTTGTTTGTTTTCTGTTATACATACATACATTCTAGAGGCCAAAATAAGACGAAAATCAAGAATACCAATTTGTTGATGGTGGCTTCGTTAAAAAGTTATTAACGTTTAAAGTTCCGCCAATACTGAATTTTTTCTCGAAAGTGGGTAAGATTTCGGGAGTATGTCTATTCACCGAAAATGATTATAATTTACCTCCGCAACCGAAAATAATTTTTCCAGAACGATTTGAAACTTTTCAATTTCGCCGAAAAATTTAGGCACCTACCTACCTACCTACCTACCTACCTACCTATCCCCTGTTGATTTTTCTTAAAAATTCGTTTTTGATTTTTAATCATTTCGCTTGACGTCCTACAGAAAAGTTGTTTAATACTTTTTTGTAGGTACCTATGGGCTCTACTTGAGAAAAAAGTTTCATTGAAATATATTCACTATTATAGGAGTTATGGCTATATAAGTTGAAAATTGGACCATTTTTATGGGGGTTTTCTAACATTACGGGGCCAAGGAACAACCTTTCCAATATTTTTATAATTGTTACATATTCTACACTAAAATACGCGGCGTTTGGCTTTTTTAACATTAAAATCGTCCAATCCGTTCAGAAGTTATGGTGTTTTAAAGATTCAAACATAAAATTTACGGGAAGCATTTTTCGTCTGAAATTATATTTTCGGTAAGGAATTTTTTTCTCGAAAATGGTTACGATTTCGAGGGTATGTCTATCGACCAAAAATTATTATAATTGGTCCCTGCAATCAGAAATAATTTTTTTAGAACGATTAAAAATTTTTTAATTTTGTTGAAAAATTTCACACCTTCTCGAATTTTTTTCTCCAAACTGGGTAGGATTTCCGGGGTATATCTATTCATAAAAAATGATTATAATCGACCCTTGCAATCGGAAATAATTTTTTTAGAACGATTTCAAAAATTTTTTTTTTCGCCGAGAAATTTCACCACCTACCCGAATTTTTTTCTCGAAGGAGGGTAGGATTGTCGGGGATATGTGTATTCATAAAAAATGATTGTAATTGACCCCCGCAACCGAAAATAATTTTTCCAAAACGATTTGAAATTTTTTAATTTAATTTAATTTAATTTAACTTTTTAACGAAGCCTCCATCAACAAATTGATATTCTTGATTTTCGTCTTATTTTGGCCTCTAGAATCTCCCATTAAAATTTTTCCCAGGGGTGGTCGAACACCCTGTATACATAGAAAAATTAAATTGCTTATGTAGAATGTGAGAAAGCGATCTATATGTGTTTGATATAAAATAGGTCGTTGAGATACGCGTCATTCACATCGTTGACGGTTTTGTTTCTTTCGTCTTGGGGACGCCTTCTCGCGACGTTTCTCGTATGTTACGTTTTGATTTGCATTACGAGCTGCAACAGCCTGCTTGCGCTCATTCATATTTATTTAATTATTTCCTGTTATGTTAAATATATTACTTATTTAAACAAATACTGTGTGGTAAATTCTGTCATTGAATTAAAAAAAAATATTCGTTTTTAATAAGTTTTCGGGCCATAAACTCCCCTCCCTTTTCGAGTGAACTGGCTCTGGGTTAGGTCTCATATAACACGGTTTCAGACAACACGGCATTTTATAGGAACCGATCTACCGTGTTATAGGAGGGTTTCAAACTGTATTTCGTTTATTTAATGAAGTTTAATCCTCCTCCGGGGGCGGCGGAGCGGAGACAGTGTGTCGCGTGAATGGGAATTCGGAACAAAAATCATAGCTTCTAAAGAATTCCAGTCAATTTTCGACCTAAGACCTCTTACACTTTTTTTTTAAAGAGAATACAAAGATACAACAAACAAATCGATAGACATGTTATAAATTTGAATATAACTTTGAAAATTTCGGAACGTTCTCGCCGCCAAGGTTCTGGGGTAAGTGCCAAGAGGTCAAACTTAGTCCTCTTACCAGAAGGCACCCTCGCCTTCCCCACTCCGTGGCCAGATCCTCAAGGAACAGCGTTCCTATTCTTTAAAGCAAGACAACGTCGGGTCGCTTGCCTTTTCCTAACATACCCATGGTTTCTTTCAAACAATCAATCCTATGACGCCCGATAGCTACGTGACTCCGAGTCACCAGCCATCGATAGGCATCTGGTTTGTATCCTTACGACTATCCCTCTTGGGCCGCACGCAGGCCGAGTCCCTATCATAAATCGTTCGAAAACGAAATATCGTCGAGCTAATTGCCCTCGACGTCCCTTAAAATAAGCTGTCGCTAACACGGCCAACCTGACATGCTTCACGTTCTCGGGAAGCATTGTCTGATCGGAACAGATTATAACAATTACAACATAGCTCACCGAGTCGATCGTCTCCTCAAACCTCCTTAGTTAATTTTACACACTTCTCAGGCATCTAAGTATTCGCCATTCTTTACATTACTTGTTCCCTGGCGCTACCGCCAGCATTTTCCAAACCGTGCTTCCAGACCGCGTAACACCCCCAGCTCCGCACCTTACCTGTGCCCTGCTACGGTCATCGCCAAACACTTCGACTTCAAGTGTCTCCAGGTGTCGTGACCTTCACAGCTCGGCCCCTTATTCGTGCCCTGCTACAGTCACCACCAAACACTTTAACCACAGTGTTACATCGAGACATAACGTCCTCTATTCTGCGCCGCTCGTGTACTTTTCAAACGCCATCCTTCGAAGAGCACTGTATCAAGTCCGTGGCCTCGTAACCACCCATGACAAAGGTTTTCTTCGAACTTATAACGCTACTCTATTCTGTACACGGCATTGTCGCTTTTCATACGTTATTCCCGAACACTGGCCCAGATGTAAAACATCACTATGACTTTTACATGCGCAAGCGTATGCCTTTCAAACATTCAAATACTACCCCAAGTCCGTGACTTTATGTCACCCGAGGGGGAGTTTTATATTGAGATGTTGTCTATTCCGCATACAACACAACGCAACTGTGGCAACGCCTACAGTCAGCATAATCATCGAGATCGCGACATCCATGGCTCCGTGCAGCTAACTGCACCCTACTGTCGTCGGTCTCGAACACATCCGCACAGAACACACTCTGCAGGGATGCTGATGATATCTCATAATCACATCTCAGGTAAAAGGGATAAGTCCAACTCAAATTCTATGGAAAATGCAATAGCGTATATTCGATTAAAATCATGAACAACAAAATATTTGTACAGATAAAGATCGAAATCTCTGGTCAAAACGCTCAAATTCTGCCTGCGTACTACATTCAATCGCTAACACGATTCATCCAGACACTCACCGATAACATCTTCTTCACCGTCACCCGACCATTCACCCTTCCACAATCGCAAACGGTCTTTCGGCGCAATTTGTGGTTTTCCACTCTTACCGACAATCTCATACCTATCGTTGGCTAAGATTTTCGTGACGGAATACGGACCTACGAATTTGTCCTCCAATTTTGCTCTGCGCGAATCACCGGGTCGTATGAATACGGTATCTCCCAAATTGTATGTTATATTATTTTTTCGTTTCTTGTTAAATCTAATGTCTTGCAAGTTCGCATTTTTTGTCAAACGCTCGTACGCAATTTCTCTATCACGAGACACATCAATCTTTTCACTTAAATCTGGTAATTACCCTTCGGCAACAACTGCATGACCTGCACACCTTTCGACCCCGAACAATAACCGGGTCGGTGAAAACCCCGTCGATTTTTGCACTGTTGTGTTTAGAGAGAGTTGGATTTTTGGTAATTTGTTCGGCCATTCTGCTATTTTATTCAGTTCTGCTGTTAAAAGATTTGTGACTGTAGAAACGTATCGTTCTGCTTGTCCATTAGCTCGAGGAGCGCCTGTAGCAATTAGATGTAATTGAATCCCTTGTTTCTGTAAGAACTGAGCTAGCGGTTTGTACGTAAAATTTGTCCCACGATCAAGAATTACCAATCGCGGTGTACCGAACAAAGTTAGGCGTTCCTTAAAAACACGTAAAGTTTCTACCCCACTTAGAGACGTTAATGGAATCAATTGTACATATTTTGTAAACGCGTCAATAATAATGAGAATATGTTTATAACCGTCTTTAGACTCGTCGAACGGTCCTACACAATCGCCGTGAACCGTGTCGAACGGAATTGGCCTTCTTTTTATAGAGTGCAATAATCCTTGCTTCGGACCCGCGGCTCGTTTTGCTACCGTGCAGGTAATGCAGTGTTCCAAATATTTTTTTACAAAGCTTCGCATCCGTGGGAACCAATATTTCTGTGCCACACGATCGAAAGTTTTATCAATGCCGACGTGACAATTCTCGTCGTGGTATAATCTCAGGAGTCCGATCCTGCTACCTTTCGGTACATAGCTTCTGTAAATAGTACGCCCGTTGTCTTTAGAAATTTTTCGGCACAATATGCCCTCTCTAACCTCAAAATCGCTAGCTATGGATTCCTTAGCAAGGACCCTTCGCATAATTTCATTGGTCTCGGCATCCTTCTTTTGAACAATTTCTAACCACGATCCTTCACAAATGACATTTATACGGTAGTTCGGTTTCGGATTGCGACTCAGAAAATCTACATGTTCTACATATTTTCCCTTTCGATATTCAAGATCGAAATTAAAATCTTGTAAGAACACCCACCACCTAGCAATACGCGGAAGCAAGTCTTTCTTTGTACTTGTCGCCTTTATGGCGTTACAATCCGTCACGACCTTAAATTTGATACCTAAAAGGTATACACGAAAGTGCTTCAACGCATTAACGATCGCTAGCGTTTCTAGTTCGTACGAATGATATTTGGATTCTTCCGGAGTCGTACGGCGACTAAAGTATGCAACAACTCGCAAATCGGACTCTACTTTCTGGAACAGGATCGCGCCATAACCGATACTACTAGCGTCCGTATGCAGCTCCGTTTCTTTTTCAAAATCGAAAACTACTAACAGCGGTTTTGAGCTAAGTTTATCGATAACGTAACGTCGAGCTTCCTCTTGCTCTTTATCCCAGTGCCATGGCATACCTAACTTAGTCAATTTTGAAATACAAGCCGTTCGCGTTGCGAATTCAGGAATAAATTTGCGGAAGTAGCTCGCCAGGCCCATAAACTGCCTTACTTGCCGCACGTTCGTAGGGACCGGTGATTCGTGCAAAGCTCTAACTTTCCCTTCACCTGGTCGGATGCCCTCGGCAGACACCTCCCTTCACAAATATTCAACCTTTTCTTGTAAAAATTTACACTTTGCGAGATTCAGTGAAAATCCCGCCAGTGACAAGGCTTTTAAAACTTGGTCTAGTCTGTCTAGCCCTTCTTCAACTGTCGACGATGGAATAAGTACGTCGTCAAGGTAAACTAGCGCGACTTTATTCCGCAGATTCCCCAGGGCCTTATTTATTGCTCGTTGGAAAACTGCGGGGGCATTGCTCAAACCGAAGGGCATCCGAAGGTATTCAAAGTGACCATCGGGCGTCACGAACGCGGTTTTTTCGATTGATTCCGCGGCGATCGGTATTTGATGAAATCCCGACGTCATGTCAAGCGTCGTGAAATATCGACCTTTCCCCAGTCGATCGAGCTGGTCGTCTATCAGGGGGAGAGGATAACGATCTTTAACGGTGACCCGATTTAGTGCCCGATAGTCAACGCAAAGTCTATCTGATCCATTCTTCTTTTTTACTAATATGATCGGGCTGGCAAAAGGCGATACTGACTCGCGTATAATATTATTTTGAAGCAAGTCGTTAATAATACCTCTTACCTTTTCTCACTCAGTAAAAGATAGACGGTACGGGTGATAGTTTACCACTTTGTCGTCCTTGACGATAATCTTCATTTCTCCCGTGGTCACCGGTCGAATCCGGCCGCACGAAGAAAGCATTTCCTCGTACCGCTGCAAGATCTCCTCCACTGGACCACGCGCTTCGTCGACGACTGTCGTGGCGACGCAGCATTGTTGTCCAGGCTGGTTACCGATGACTGCATCAGGGACTCGCAGCAACCTCGTACCACTGACATCCGTTACCATTCGTAGATCGGCATGTGAGAGGACGTTTCTCCCGATTATGACGTCGTGCAAGGAGTCACAATCGCTGACAACAAATAAGTCCATCTCCACAGACACATCCTCTGATTGCATTAGAACCGATGAACGTCCGATCGTCGATACATTCACTTTCCCGAGCCCATATACCGTCGTGACAAAAGGAACGACGTTACATCCCACCCTTTTTGCAACGGATTCCTTTATGAGCGAGCAATCAGCTCCGCTGTCCATTAGACAATAAACAGGGGTGGTTTTTAGCAAAATGGGCGTTAGGTTGTGACTCGACGTGTGACAGACGTTCGCTTCTGGTTTCTTTCGACCTTGATTGTTCCCCTGGGTCCGCTGCTTGATCCAACACTTCGATTCGTCGTGCCCTTTCTTCGAACAGAACGAACAGGTGATCACTTTCTTCGTCAATTCTTCACTCGTACCCTGTCTACGTTTCTTAGGGCAATCGTGTTGGAAATGACCCACTTCATTGCAGGTGTAGCACCTCTTCCTGTTGTCCCTTTTCTGTCGATCCCTGTTCTCCGTCCCCTTATATTCTTCTCTGGACTTGGACGGTTTCGCAAATTGAGTTATGCCGACTAACAAATCGGAAGTGGTTTGATAATTTCCGTTTATCAGTGATTGGCGTACGCTTTGGTCAATGATGGCCCCGATAATTAGTTCAATAAGTTCCTCCGGCTTAAAATTAACACGTGTTTGCTCTAAATATAGCAATTTGGTTCGCGCATATTCAATATATGTCGTAGCCATGTCACTTTTAAACGACACCGCGCGAAGTAAGCGTTCGTGAAGTTTCTTTTCAGACACGAACACCGCACACAAATCCTGTCGGAACTTTTCCCAATTACGCGGTTTACCCTTCCACTCCTTGTACCATTTCTTCGCTGCACCAGTTAATGCGTGGGTGGCAAGGCACAGTCTTTGTTGAGCACTAGCATTTTTCGTTATTTCCTCTACCACGTCGCACCATCCACTCGCGTCGTCCCCCAAGTCGGAACCGTCGAATTCCGGTAGGACCTCCATCGAATTATCAGGTAAGGTCGCACTAGCGCTTGCGACAGGCACTACGCTACGTGCTATTTTCTCCATTACCTCCCGAACAATGTCCTCAAGAGATGGGGTCACGGACGCACTGGCCATCGTTCGCGCGATGTTAATAACTACGCGACACAAATTGAGGTAACAGAAAGAGAAGAAGGAAAGAGAAAAAAAAATGTCCAACCGCGATATGGTATCACACCGAATAACGTCGCGCGTAACTTAATAATGTGGCCGCACTTCTTTATCCCGCTTCTGATGTTATAAATTTGAATATAACTTTGAAAATTTCGGAACGTTCTCGCCGCCAAGGTTCTGGGGTAAGTGCCAAGAGGTCAAACTTAGTCCTCTTACCAGAAGGCACCCTCGCCTTCCCCACTCCGTGGCCAGATCCTCAAGGAACAGCGTTCCTATTCTTTAAAGCAAGACAACGTCGGGTCGCTTGCCTTTTCCTAACATACCCATGGTTTCTTTCAAACAATCAATCCTATGACGCCCGATAGCTACGTGACTCCGAGTCACCAGCCATCGACAGGCATCTGGTTTGTATCCTTACGACTATCCCTCTTGGGCCGCACGCAGGCCGAGTCCCTATCATAAATCGTTCGAAAACGAAATATCGACGAGCTAATTGCCCTCGACGTCCCTTAAAATAAGCTGTCGCTAACAGACAAAAATTATATATTTTTGTTAAAAAAAAATTGAAACGACCTTGATTTTTTGTTGAATAAAAACTGTTTTGCTAATTTCTTGTCAAGTGTTGTCATTTCTGTGTAACTTTTGTTCGAAAAGTTTTTTGATTGGTTTAGAGGAAGTGTCTGAAATCAGAGGTGCCAGAAGTGCACCGAAGGCATAGTGTGCTCTCTCACGCGTACGTGAGCTCGTAATGTTTCGGAAAGTCGACAAAGGCAAACTGACGCTGCCCGAAGTAATTTCGGACCGCCTCGTGAGAGTCGAGAGAGAAAGGCTCACATTTGCCTTCTCGCTCTTAACAACTGAAATCCGACCTCCCGTCAACGGCATACGATTTGGAATCTCGAGTCGAGATTCTCGACTGACTGCCCAGGCATTTTTACTTTCCGACGCACATGACGATGTAGGCGCACATAAGCAAAGTACGTAAGTAGTTTGAAAAAGAAATTTTGTAAAATTTATTTTACGAAAATAAATGGGTTTTAAACCCCCCTGATCATATTTTAATTATTGAAAAAAAAAGAAATTTTTTCTTATTATTATTCTTATATGTGAGCGTAACATATGTATATTATTAATACGATTTTTCAAAATCAATAGTTTAAGATTGAAAATTAATAAATTAAAATGAGAATCCACTCTTTGCCAGTATCGTGCACGCTGTGGGATTTTTCAATAAGGAGAGTTTTTATTTTTATAACATAAACAAAACTTAGTAGTAGAATTAATAGTTGCAGAAATTAATTAATAATGATTTTCCTCGATATGTTTTTAGATAACCGTATAATAAAACCGTATAAACCGTATAGTATTATATGTTTGATTTGGCTTAACTTTGCATAAAAAAATAATTGTATCGATCCATCAGAATTAATAACGTGCACCATCAAACCGTTTAAACCACAAAAGAAAAGTGATCCCGTTTACCAGTTTAATACAAAGTATGGGTTGGATTAAAAATTTTAAAAGGACATAGTCGAATACAAAACATAGCGTTTCATTTTCATCAGAACAGTAACATGAGTTAGCAGGTAATGTCATAAAACTGTTTTACCCGGTTATACCCCTTTTTACCTCAAGTATAAGGTAAAAAGTACGAGGTACGACTATCCAAAAAAAGGTTCACATTTTATCAATGTAAATGAAGCGGTCATTCCATTCCATCATCATCATTAAATAGAAAATTTTGTAATTTCTGTGAAAACAGAACTTTCGTTAGATGCACGTGGTGCTTGAAATTTTTATGTTTTGACTGTTTTTACGAAAAGTACCATCCAGATTCATGTACTTCGTACATTGAAAATAACATATTATGTTATAAATGTAATTTTGGTTAAATTCAACTTTAAAAAAAAGAAATATTCGAAGGGCATACAAAAATATAATGTCACATGTTATGTACGATTGTACGAAAATATGATTGAAAAAATAAAAAAAAGATTTGTTCTACCAGGGTTCGAATCTGCAGAGCAAAAGAAGAAGCTCGAACTTGCAGGCAAACACCTTATCACTCACGGCCACGCTGATTAGTGGTGAATAGAATATAGTTCTATTTCTGAAAACAGTACCTGTAATAACTTTAATAATACATATCTTAAAGTAAAACCTAACCCAAAACCGGGTATCATTCCAACTTTTCCTTGTTAGAACCGAGTTTTCAATTTGTCTTAGCGAAAAAACAGCTGGTTAATAACCTGCTTACCTGTTTTCAATTACCAAACATTTATTTCTCAATTAACCCTTTGCGAGTGAGACCATTTTGCAGATTATTCTGAAACATTTGTGGTATTCGTTTTCAATGCGATTTAAGTAAGCATGTAATGTATAAGATTTCATCTCATTTAATTTTTTCTTTTCTAGAGAAGGCAGAGAACAAATTTATTTAATTTTTTTTTACAGAAAATTTAATTCTTGCCAAGATTTATATGAAACATTTAAAAGATTTTTCATAAATTATGCCTATGGATCGGAAGGAACAACTATAAAACAAGAGGTAAAAAATTTTTCAAATCGTTCTAAACAAATTATTTTCGGTTGTGAGGGTAAATTACAATAATTTTTGGTCATTACACATACCCCCCGAGATCCTACGCATTTTCGAGAAAAAAATTCCTTACCGAAAATCTAATTAGGTGACAGAGAGAAAAAAATTCAATTCAAATCGTTTTGGAAAAATTATTTTCGGTTGCGGGGGTCAATTACAATCATTTTTGGTCATTGTGTAATGACACATACCCTCGAAATCCTACCCACTTTCTAGAAAAAAATTCGAGAAGGTGTGAAATTTTTCGACGAAATTAAAATATTTCAAATCGTTCTGAAAAAAATATTGTTAGCTGTGGGGGTCAATTAGAATCATTTTTGGTGAACAGACATACCCCAGAAATCCTACCCACTTTCTAGAAAAAAATTCGAGAAGGTGTGAAAACGGTTGTTCGACGGAAAAAAAAATTCAATTCAAATCGTTTTGGAAAAATTATTTGCGGTTGCGGGGGTCAATTACAATCATTTTTAGTGGAATAGACATACCCCCGAAATCTTACGCATTTTACCGACGGAACTTTAAACGTTAATAATTACTTTTTAACGAAGTCTCCATCAACAAATTAGAAAATTATTTTCTTCTATCTATTGTAATTAAGAGTAAAATTTAAGAAATAAACGGCTTAATCGTATAAGGCGACTAAGCGAAAATAAATTCAACTTGCACCGATTATTTTCCATTTGCCCAGCGTTCCTTCCCTCGAGATCCGGACGAGGTTAGGTTAGGCGAGGTGTTTAAACCTCCTCCCCTTAAAACACATTGCTTTAACAGTATAATAAAAAATACTTAACTGTCCAATTACATCTACTCTTACATCCAATGAAATCTACTTTAATATCCAAAGAAAATAACTAAAAAATCATTTCAAGTTCCACGTTACCCTTTTTTTAATACTTCTTTATTTATTTATTTATTTATTTATTTATTTACGGGTTTGTACACCCTTTGTTGATATAATACAGTTGCATAATATGTATAAAAGTCACATTAATTGCGTATAATATGAGATGCAGTGCGTACAACACTAATGACATGCTATTTGAAGGAATACGGAGAACTGTTAAAGAAGTCCATATGCTGGCTAAACTGGTTAGCTTGGATATATGGTTAATACAATTATTGTATGTATAATGTCGTTTAAATGTTAGAATATAGAATAATTCCATATTTCCATATAATCCATATAATTCCATATTTATACGTAGTTATTGATGATTTTATAAACAAACAACATATCATATCATAGTTCTACGTTGTACTTTTCTAAGAAAATAAATTTTTCACGTGAAATTTTCTGCATAAACTTCTTAAATAACTTTATTCTTGGTAAAAAAAAGAAACAACAATTAACAACAACAACACCAAGCTGTAGTAAGAATGTTGAATAAGCATCACATGAAAGACTACTTACCTTTTTAATACAGAAAAGTATTAATAAGAAAGAATTTAGAAGTAATATATGAAAGATGAATTGTGGTCTGGTTAGGTCTGGGTTAAGTTAATAAAAGTTAATAATAGACTTTTCAAATTTCAAATAAAGAAAGAAAGAAAGAAAGAAAATGAAGATAAGCCAAATGAAGAAGGGGATGACGAACCTATTTACCCTCTGAAAAAATAGATACAATAATAAAGAGAGACAAATTTTTTTAATCTGTGTAATCTCGAAATTCAGAGATAAAAAATAAGAAAGAATGTTTAACCAAATGTATTACCAAAAGTAGTTGACTTAATTGATATTGGCAACTTCGTCTTCATTGATTTCACTTATCTTATAACAGAATTAACTAATTCTGATATAGATTTATTAGATAATTTAGATTAACAGAACATTTTACAAAAGATTACTTTAGAAAAGTATTCAAATTACATGAAAAAGAAGATATCAAGGTAAAGAGGTTTGAAAATTTAGTATATAAAAAATATAATAAGATATTTAAGATAATCGACAAATGATACTTACCGATTGGGACATCCCAATCACTTTTTTTGTAAAAATGAAACGAATTTCGAATTTTTGGTCATAGAAAATGAAAATATAAAGGCACGAAGAGGACTGTTTTTATGCAAAATAAATTAAATTATTATTTATGTATATGTAAGTTTAATTATGATTTTTATCTTCTAAAGTGTGATAAAACTGTAAGATAAAAGATGAATTAAGTTCCAAGTCCCTAAAATTTTCCAAATCATAGATTTAAAAATGATTTAGATATTTACATGATTTTAGTGTGGGTTTATATTTATACAAGTATATAAATATCTAAATGGGCAAGTTAAAGAACGATATACATGTTGATAGTATAATAATATCCCTTTATTCCTCATAAAAATTCACAACTGAATTCCTTTTATTCCATTCTTAAAACATCCATCCCAAAATATATTATCAAAGCTAGTAATAAATTATTTGAACAAGGTGATAACAGATTTAAAATATTTAATAAAATTTAAATATCAGAGACTGATAGTATTAACAAAAGATAATATTAATACTATTTCGACTACTCTTATTTGATTTTAATATTAATTATAGATACTTTGATTATTGATTTATTAAAACATAAGTTAACTAAAAGTCCCAGTAGATTATAATTATATTTTAAAGAGCATGAATTTCATAAAAAATTTGACCAGTGATAGAAGTAACTTGAATAATCTGAATTTTCTAGCTTATACTATATCTTTGGATATGGAATCGCAGATTCATTTTATTAGTGGTGTGACTAATAATATTAAGTTCTATGTTATCCAACTATTATTTTTATTAATAAAAATAGAGATAGTACTGATGATTTACTCAGACTCGTTAAAGTAAGTGGGCCAAGTGGGAAGAATATTAAGATAGATAGATAGATATTGGTAAAAATATCCTTCTTGTCTTTATATAGGAAATCTTTAATATTAAAAATAAACTCTTTCTGTAAAATCATCATACTTATCATCATAATTTATAAAATTAAAGTCAACGCATCTAATAATGAAAGGAGAAACTGACTTTATATCTTGTGTATCGGATAACATAGAGTTAGATTCTTTTACCGATGAATTATGAACAAACTGAACTCAAGTATTTTATAGGACTTGTCAAGAACGTTTTTTTCTTTTTTCATGTATTTATTTTTACTTTTGAAGTATGGAAAATAAAACTTACAGAGGCTTTGTTTACTTAAATGTTAAAACTTACCTTTTGTAAAAATCGGCGATATCGACTGTATAAATCGCCTTACGTTCGTGCCCGTAAGTGAGGTAGAGTACGTGCTCGATTTAGGTTATGTAAGTAAATTTCACCTGCTACTCTCACGACGAAAGTTTCGTGTATTTCGTGAGCAGCATCCCATGCTTGTCGCCAAATTGAAGTGTCCTTGAATTCGGAAGACTGGTTACGTGTGAATCTTGGTTGATCGTCTACCTTCAACTTCATTAATAACAACTCGTGAATACAGGTGTTACGTCGGGATTCCGTCGACATTTGTAAAAGAGAATTTCCCTATACAGGGATGCTTGTCCCCTGCAACACGGCATCATATCCCCTATAACACGCTTTCGCTCTAACACGATAAGAAAATTGCGAAAACCTTTGTACAGCACTGGATAACATGATTTTTGCTTAACATATTTAAAACCTAAATTACCTTAAAGTAATGACGCGAAAGAATAATGAAAGAAATATAGTGGCTTTACATGAAAAAATATATTATTAGAAATTATAATTTATTAAATTAAGGTTGCGTTAAATTAAAATAATATTTTTTGTGTTTGTTTGTTTTCTGTTATACATACATACATTCTAGAGGCCAAAATAAGACGAAAATCAAGAATACCAATTTGTTGATGGTGGCTTCGTTAAAAAGTTATTAACGTTTAAAGTTCCGCCAATACTGAATTTTTTCTCGAAAGTGGGTAAGATTTCGGGAGTATGTCTATTCACCGAAAATGATTATAATTTACCTCCGCAACCGAAAATAATTTTTCCAGAACGATTTGAAACTTTTCAATTTCGCCGAAAAATTTAGGCACCTACCTACCTACCTACCTACCTACCTACCTATCCCCTGTTGATTTTTCTTAAAAATTCGTTTTTGATTTTTAATCATTTCGCTTGACGTCCTACAGAAAAGTTGTTTAATACTTTTTTGTAGGTACCTATGGGCTCTACTTGAGAAAAAAGTTTCATTGAAATATATTCACTATTATAGGAGTTATGGCTATATACGTTGAAAATTGGACCATTTTTATGGGGGTTTTCTAACATTACGGGGCCAAGGAACAACCTTTCCAATATTTTTATAATTGTTACATATTCTACACTAAAATACGCGGCGTTTGGCTTTTTTAACATTAAAATCGTCCAATCCGTTCAGAAGTTATGGTGTTTTAAAGATTCAAACATAAAATTTACGGGAAGCATTTTTCGTCTGAAATTATATTTTCGGTAAGGAATTTTTTTCTCGAAAATGGTTACGATTTCGAGGGTATGTCTATCGACCAAAAATTATTATAATTGGTCCCTGCAATCAGAAATAATTTTTTTAGAACGATTAAAAATTTTTTAATTTTGTTGAAAAATTTCACACCTTCTCGAATTTTTTTCTCCAAACTGGGTAGGATTTCCGGGGTATATCTATTCATAAAAAATGATTATAATCGACCCTTGCAATCGGAAATAATTTTTTTAGAACGATTTCAAAAATTTTTTTTTTCGCCGAGAAATTTCACCACCTACCCGAATTTTTTTCTCGAAGGAGGGTAGGATTGTCGGGGATATGTGTATTCATAAAAAATGATTGTAATTGACTCCCGCAACCGAAAATAATTTTTCCAAAACGATTTGAAATTTTTTAATTTAATTTAATTTAATTTAACTTTTTAACGAAGCCTCCATCAACAAATTGATTTTCTTGATTTTCGTCTTATTTTGGCCTCTAGAATCTCCCATTAAAATTTTTCCCAGGGGTGGTCGAACACCCTGTATACATAGAAAAATTAAATTGCTTATGTAGAATGTGAGAAAGCGATCTATATGTGTTTGATATAAAATAGGTCGTTGAGATGCGCGTCATTCACATCGTGACGGTTTTGTTTCTTTCGTCTTGGGGACGCCTTCTCGCGACGTTTCTCGTATGTTACGTTTTGATTTGCATTACGAGCTGCAACAGCCTGCTTGCGCTCATTCATATTTATTTAATTATTTCCTGTTATGTTAAATATATTACTTATTTAAACAAATACTGTGTGGTAAATTCTGTCATTGAATTAAAAAAAAATATTCGTTTTTAATAAGTTTTCGGACCAAAAACTCCCCTCCCTTTTCGAGTGAACTGGCTCTGGGTTAGGTCTCATATAACACGGTTTCAGACAACACGGCATTTTATAGGAACCGATCTACCGTGTTATAGGAGGGTTTCAAACTGTATTTCGTTTATTTAATGAAGTTTAATCCTCCTCCGGGGGCGGCGGAGCGGAGACAGTGTGTCGCGTGAATGGGAATTCGGAACAAAAATCATAGCTTCTAAAGAATTCCAGTCAATTTTCGACCTAAGACCTCTTACACTTTTTTTTTAAAGAGAATACAAAGATACAACAAACAAATCGATAGACAAAAATTATATATTTTTGTTAAAAAAAAATTGAAACGACCTTGATTTTTTGTTGAATAAAAACTGTTTTGCTAATTTCTTGTCAAGTGTTGTCATTTCTGTGTAACTTTTGTTCGAAAAGTTTTTTGATTGGTTTAGAGGAAGTGTCTGAAATCAGAGGTGCCAGAAGTGCACCGAAGGCATAGTGTGCTCTCTCACGCGTACGTGAGCTCGTAATGTTTCGGAAAGTCGACAAAGGCAAACTGACGCTGCCCGAAGTAATTTCGGACCGCCTCGTGAGAGTCGAGAGAGAAAGGCTCACATTTGCCTTCTCGCTCTTAACAACTGAAATCCGACCTCCCGTCAACGGCATACGATTTGGAATCTCGAGTCGAGATTCTCGACTGACTGCCCAGGCATTTTTACTTTCCGACGCACATGACGATGTAGGCGCACATAAGCAAAGTACGTAAGTAGTTTGAAAAAGAAATTTTGTAAAATTTATTTTACGAAAATAAATGGGTTTTAAACCCCCCTGATCATATTTTAATTATTGAAAAAAAAAGAAATTTTTTCTTATTATTATTCTTATATGTGAGCGTAACATATGTATATTATTAATACGATTTTTCAAAATCAATAGTTTAAGATTGAAAATTAATAAATTAAAATGAGAATCCACTCTTTGCCAGTATCGTGCACGCTGTGGGATTTTTCAATAAGGAGAGTTTTTATTTTTATAACATAAACAAAACTTAGTAGTAGAATTAATAGTTGCAGAAATTAATTAATAATGATTTTCCTCGATATGTTTTTAGATAACCGTATAATAAAACCGTATAAACCGTATAGTATTATATGTTTGATTTGGCTTAACTTTGCATAAAAAAATAATTGTATCGATCCATCAGAATTAATAACGTGCACCATCAAACCGTTTAAACCACAAAAGAAAAGTGATCCCGTTTACCAGTTTAATACAAAGTATGGGTTGGATTAAAAATTTTAAAAGGACATAGTCGAATACAAAACATAGCGTTTCATTTTCATCAGAACAGTAACATGAGTTAGCAGGTAATGTCATAAAACTGTTTTACCCGGTTATACCCCTTTTTACCTCAAGTATAAGGTAAAAAGTACGAGGTACGACTATCCAAAAAAAGGTTCACATTTTATCAATGTAAATGAAGCGGTCATTCCATTCCATCATCATCATTAAATAGAAAATTTTGTAATTTCTGTGAAAACAGAACTTTCGTTAGATGCACGTGGTGCTTGAAATTTTTATGTTTTGACTGTTTTTACGAAAAGTACCATCCAGATTCATGTACTTCGTACATTGAAAATAACATATTATGTTATAAATGTAATTTTGGTTAAATTCAACTTTAAAAAAAAGAAATATTCGAAGGGCATACAAAAATATAATGTCACATGTTATGTACGATTGTACGAAAATATGATTGAAAAAATAAAAAAAAGATTTGTTCTACCAGGGTTCGAATCTGCAGAGCAAAAGAAGAAGCTCGAACTTGCAGGCAAACACCTTATCACTCACGGCCACGCTGATTAGTGGTGAATAGAATATAGTTCTATTTCTGAAAATAGTACCTGTAATAACTTTAATAATACATATCTTAAAGTAAAACCTAACCCAAAACCGGGTACCATTCCAACTTTTCCTTGTTAGAACCGAGTTTTCAATTTGTCTTAGCGAAAAAAACAGCTGGTTAATAACCTGCTTACCTGTTTTCAATTACCAAACATTTATTTCTCGATTAACCCTTTGCGAGTGAGACCATTTTGCAGATTATTCTGAAACATTTGTGGTATTCGTTTTCAATGCGATTTAAGTAAGCATGTAATGTATAAGATTTCATCTCATTTAATTTTTTCTTTTCTAGAGAAGGCAGAGAACAAATTTATTTAATTTTTTTTTACAGAAAATTTAATTCTTGCCAAGATTTATATGAAACATTTAAAAGATTTTTCATAAATTATGCCTATGGATCGGAAGGAACAACTATAAAACAAGAGGTAAAAAATTTTTCAAATCGTTCTAAACAAATTATTTTCGGTTGTGAGGGTAAATTACAATAATTTTTGGTCATTACACATACCCCCCGAGATCCTACGCATTTTCGAGAAAAAAATTCCTTACCGAAAATCTAATTAGGTGACAGAGAGAAAAAAATTCAATTCAAATCGTTTTGGAAAAATTATTTTCGGTTGCGGGGGTCAATTACAATCATTTTTGGTCATTGTGTAATGACACATACCCTCGAAATCCTACCCACTTTCTAGAAAAAAATTCGAGAAGGTGTGAAATTTTTCGACGAAATTAAAATATTTCAAATCGTTCTGAAAAAAATATTGTTAGCTGTGGGGGTCAATTAGAATCATTTTTGGTGAACAGACATACCCCAGAAATCCTACCCACTTTCTAGAAAAAAATTCGAGAAGGTGTGAAAACGGTTGTTCGACGGAAAAAAAAATTCAATTCAAATCGTTTTGGAAAAATTATTTGCGGTTGCGGGGGTCAATTACAGTCATTTTTAGTGGAATAGACATACCCCCGAAATCTTGCGCATTTTACCGACGGAACTTTAAACGTTAATAATTACTTTTTAACGAAGTCTCCATCAACAAATTAGAAAATTATTTTCTTCTATCTATTGTAATTAAGAGTAAAATTTAAGAAATAAACGGCTTAATCGTATAAGGCGACTAAGCGAAAATAAATTCAACTTGCACCGATTATTTTCCATTTGCCCAGCGTTCCTTCCCTCGAGATCCGGACGAGGTTAGGTTAGGCGAGGTGTTTAAACCTCCTCCCCTTAAAACACATTGCTTTAACAGTATAATAAAAAATACTTAACTGTCCAATTACATCTACTCTTACATCCAATGAAATCTACTTTAATATCCAAAGAAAATAACTAAAAAATCATTTCAAGTTCCACGTTACCCTTTTTTTAATACTTCTTTATTTATTTATTTATTTATTTATTTACGGGTTTGTACACCCTTTGTTGATATAATACAGTTGCATAATATGTATAAAAGTCACATTAATTGCGTATAATATGAGATGCAGTGCGTACAACACTAATGACATGCTATTTGAAGGAATACGGAGAACTGTTAAAGAAGTCCATATGCTGGCTAAACTGGTTAGCTTGGATATATGGTTAATACAATTATTGTATGTATAATGTCGTTTAAATGTTAGAATATAGAATAATTCCATATTTCCATATAATCCATATAATTCCATATTTATACGTAGTTATTGATGATTTTATAAACAAACAACATATCATATCATAGTTCTACGTTGTACTTTTCTAAGAAAATAAATTTTTCACGTGAAATTTTCTGCATAAACTTCTTAAATAACTTTATTCTTGGTAAAAAAAAGAAACAACAATTAACAACAACAACACCAAGCTGTAGTAAGAATGTTGAATAAGCATCACATGAAAGACTACTTACCTTTTTAATACAGAAAAGTATTAATAAGAAAGAATTTAGAAGTAATATATGAAAGATGAATTGTGGTCTGGTTAGGTCTGGGTTAAGTTAATAAAAGTTAATAATAGACTTTTCAAATTTCAAATAAAGAAAGAAAGAAAGAAAGAAAATGAAGATAAGCCAAATGAAGAAGGGGATGACGAACCTATTTACCCTCTGAAAAAATAGATACAATAATAAAGACAGACAAATTCAGTCCAAACGAGACGTACGAGCGATTTTCTAAAAGTTTGCACATGTTGCTACACGTAATAGCTACAAATGCACGTCGAAAATTTAGCAGGATCCGTGTTCCCCGAGCAGAAAAACGACTTCTCGCTAAAATCATGAAAGTCAAAATTCTGTCCAAACGAGACGTACGAGCGATTTTCTAAAAGTTTGCACATGTTGCTACACGTAATAGCTACAAATGCACGTCGAAAATTTAGCAGGATCCGTGTTCCCCGAGCAGAAAAACGACTTCTCGCTAAAATCATGAAAGTCAAAATTCAGTCCAAACGAGACGTACGAGCGATTTTCTAAAAGTTTGCACATGTTGCTACACGTAATAGCTACAAATGCACGTCGAAAATTTAGCAGGATCCGTGTTCCCCGAGCAGAAAAACGACTTCTCGCTAAAATCATGAAAGTCAAAATTCTGTCCAAACGAGACGTACGAGCGATTTTCTAAAAGTTTGCACATGTTGCTACACGTAATAGCTACAAATGCACGTCGAAAATTTAACAGGATCCGTGTTCCCCGAGCAGAAAAAGGACTGCTCGCTAAAATCATGAAAATCAAAATTCTGTCCATACGAGACGTACGAGCGATTTTCTAAAAGTTTGCACATGTTGCTACACGTAATAGCTACAAATGCACGTCGAAAATTTAGCAGGATCCGTGTTCCCCGAGCAGAAAAACGACTTCTCGCTAAAATCATGAAAGTCAAAATTCTGTCCAAACGAGACGTACGAGCGATTTTCTAAAAGTTTGCACATGTTGCTACACGTAATAGCTACAAATGCACGTCGAAAATTTAGCAGGATACGTGTTCCCCGAGCAGAAAAACGATTTCTCGCTAAAATCATGAAAGTCAAAATTCTGTCCAAACCAGACGTACGAGCGATTTTCTAAAAGTTTGCACATGTTGCTACACGTAATAATAGCTACAAATGCACGTCGAAAATTTAGCAGGATCCGTGTTCACCGAGCAGAAAAACGACTTCTCGCTAAAATCATGAAAGTCAAAATTCTGTCCAAACGAGACGTACGAGCGATTTTCTAAAAGTTTGCACATGTTGCTACACGTAATAGCTACAAATGCACGTCGAAAATTTAGCAGGATCCGTGTTCCCCGAGCAGAAAAACGACTTCTCGCTAAAATCATGAAAGTCAAAATTCGGTCCAAACGAGACGTACGAGCGATTTTCTAAAAGTTTGCGCATGTTGCTACACGTAATAGCTACAAATGCACGTCGAAAATTTAGCAGGATCCGTGTTCCCCGAGCAGAAAAACGACTTCTCGCTAAAATTATGAAAGTCAAAATTCTGTCCAAACGAGATGTACGAGCGATTTTCTAAAAGTTTGCACATGTTGCTACACGTAATAGCTACAAATGCACGTCGAAAATTTAGAAGGATCCGTGATCCCCGAGCAGAAAAACGACTTCTCGCTAAAATCATGAAAGTCAAAATTCTGTCCAAACGAGACGTACGAGCGATTTTCTAAAAGTTTGCACATGTTGCTACACGTAATAGCTACAAATGCACGTCGAAAATTTAACAGGATCCGTGTTCCCCGAGCAGAAAAAGGACTGCTCGCTAAAATCATGAAAATCAAAATTCTGTCCAAACGAGACGTACGAGCGATTTTCTAAAAGTTTGCACATGTTGCTACACGTAATAGCTACAAATGCACGTTGAAAATTTAGCAGGATCCGTGTTCCCCGAGCAGAAAAACGACTTCTCGCTAAAATCATGAAAGTCAAAATTCTGTCCAAACGAGACGTACGAGCGATTTTCTAAAAGTTTGCACATGTTGCTACACGTAATAGCTACAAATGCACGTCGAAAATTTAGCAGGATACGTGTTCCCCGAGCAGAAAAACGATTTCTCGCTAAAATCATGAAAGTCAAAATTCTGTCCAAACCAGACGTACGAGCGATTTTCTAAAAGCTTGCACATGTTGCTACACGTAATAGCTACAAATGCACGTCGAAAATTTAGCAGGATCCGTGTTCCCCGAGCAGAAAAACGACTTCTCGCTAAAATCATGAAAGTCAAAATTCTGTCCAAACGAGACGTACGAGCGATTTTCTAAAAGCTTGCACATGTTGCTACACGTAATAGCTACAAATGCATGTCGAAAATTTAGCAGGATCCGTGTTCCCCGAGCAGAAAAACGACTTCTCGCTAAAATCATGAAAGTCAAAATTCTGTCCAAACGAGACGTACGAGCGATTTTCTAAAAGTTTGCACATGTTGCTACACGTAATAGCTACAAATGCAGGTCGAAAATTTAGCAGGATCCGTGTTCACCGAGCAGAAAAACGACTTCTCGCTAAAATCATGAAAGTCAAAATTCTGTCCAAACGAGCCGTACGAGCGATTTTCTAAAAGTTTGCACATGTTGCTACACGTAATAGCTACAAATGCACGTCGAAAATTTAGCAGGATCCGTGTTCCCCGAGCAGAAAAACGACTTCTCGCTAAAATCATGAAAGTCAAAATTCTGTCCAAACGAGACGTACGAGCGATTTTCTAAAAGTTTGCACATGTTGCTACACGTAATAGCTACAAATGCACGTCGAAAATTTAGCAGGATCCGTGTTCCCCGAGCAGAAAAACGACTTCTCCCTAAAATCATGAAAGTCAAAATTCAGTCCAAACGAGACGTACGAGCGATTTTCTAAAAGTTTGCACATGTTGCTACACGTAATAGCTACAAATGCACGTCGAAAATTTAGCAGGATCCGTGTTCCCCGAGCAGAAAAACGACTTCTCGCTAAAATCATGAAAGTCAAAATTCTGTCCAAACGAGACGTACGAGCGATTTTCTAAAAGTTTGCACATGTTGCTACACGTAATAGCTACAAATGCACGTCGAAAATTTAACAGGATCCGTGTTCCCCGAGCAGAAAAAGGACTGCTCGCTAAAATCATGAAAATCAAAATTCTGTCCATACGAGACGTACGAGCGATTTTCTAAAAGTTTGCACATGTTGCTACACGTAATAGCTACAAATGCACGTCGAAAATTTAGCAGGATCCGTGTTCCCCGAGCAGAAAAACGACTTCTCGCTAAAATCATGAAAGTCAAAATTCTGTCCAAACGAGACGTACGAGCGATTTTCTAAAAGTTTGCACATGTTGCTACACGTAATAGCTACAAATGCACGTCGAAAATTTAGCAGGATACGTGTTCCCCGAGCAGAAAAACGATTTCTCGCTAAAATCATGAAAGTCAAAATTCTGTCCAAACCAGACGTACGAGCGATTTTCTAAAAGTTTGCACATGTTGCTACACGTAATAGCTACAAATGCACGTCGAAAATTTAGCAGGATCCGTGTTCACCGAGCAGAAAAACGACTTCTCGCTAAAATCATGAAAGTCAAAATTCTGTCCAAACGAGACGTACGAGCGATTTTCTAAAAGTTTGCACATGTTGCTACACGTAATAGCTACAAATGCACGTCGAAAATTTAGCAGGATCCGTGTTCCCCGAGCAGAAAAACGACTTCTCGCTAAAATCATGAAAGTCAAAATTCGGTCCAAACGAGACGTACGAGCGATTTTCTAAAAGTTTGCGCATGTTGCTACACGTAATAGCTACAAATGCACGTCGAAAATTTAGCAGGATCCGTGTTCCCCGAGCAGAAAAACGACTTCTCGCTAAAATTATGAAAGTCAAAATTCTGTCCAAACGAGATGTACGAGCGATTTTCTAAAAGTTTGCACATGTTGCTACACGTAATAGCTACAAATGCACGTCGAAAATTTAGAAGGATCCGTGATCCCCGAGCAGAAAAACGACTTCTCGCTAAAATCATGAAAGTCAAAATTCTGTCCAAACGAGACGTACGAGCGATTTTCTAAAAGTTTGCACATGTTGCTACACGTAATAGCTACAAATGCACGTCGAAAATTTAACAGGATCCGTGTTCCCCGAGCAGAAAAAGGACTGCTCGCTAAAATCATGAAAATCAAAATTCTGTCCAAACGAGACGTACGAGCGATTTTCTAAAAGTTTGCACATGTTGCTACACGTAATAGCTACAAATGCACGTTGAAAATTTAGCAGGATCCGTGTTCCCCGAGCAGAAAAACGACTTCTCGCTAAAATCATGAAAGTCAAAATTCTGTCCAAACGAGACGTACGAGCGATTTTCTAAAAGTTTGCACATGTTGCTACACGTAATAGCTACAAATGCACGTCGAAAATTTAGCAGGATACGTGTTCCCCGAGCAGAAAAACGATTTCTCGCTAAAATCATGAAAGTCAAAATTCTGTCCAAACCAGACGTACGAGCGATTTTCTAAAAGCTTGCACATGTTGCTACACGTAATAGCTACAAATGCACGTCGAAAATTTAGCAGGATCCGTGTTCCCCGAGCAGAAAAACGACTTCTCGCTAAAATCATGAAAGTCAAAATTCTGTCCAAACGAGACGTACGAGCGATTTTCTAAAAGCTTGCACATGTTGCTACACGTAATAGCTACAAATGCATGTCGAAAATTTAGCAGGATCCGTGTTCCCCGAGCAGAAAAACGACTTCTCGCTAAAATCATGAAAGTCAAAATTCTGTCCAAACGAGACGTACGAGCGATTTTCTAAAAGTTTGCACATGTTGCTACACGTAATAGCTACAAATGCAGGTCGAAAATTTAGCAGGATCCGTGTTCACCGAGCAGAAAAACGACTTCTCGCTAAAATCATGAAAGTCAAAATTCTGTCCAAACGAGACGTACGAGCGATTTTCTAAAAGTTTGCACATGTTGCTACACGTAATAGCTACAAATGCACGTCGAAAATTTAGCAGGATCCGTGTTCACCGAGCAGAAAAACGACTTCTCGCTAAAATCATGAAAGTCAAAATTCTGTCCAAACGAGACGTACGAGCGATTTTCTAATAGTTTGCACATGTTGCTACACGTAATAGCTACAAATGCACGTCGAAAATTTAGCAAGATTCGTGTTCACCGAGCAGAAAAACGACTTCTCGCTAAAATCATGAAAGTCAAAATTCTGTCCAAACGAGACGTACGAGCGATTTTCTAAAAGTTTGCCCATGTTGCTACACGTAATAGCTACAAATGCACGTCGAAAATTTAGCAGGATCCGTGTTCACCGAGCAGAAAAACGACTTCTCGCTAAAATCATGAAAGTCAAAATTCTGTCCAAACGAGACGTACGAGCGATTTTCTAAAAGTTTGCACATGTTGCTACACGTAATAGCTACAAATGCACGTCGAAAATTTAGCAGGATCCGTGTTCACCGAGCAGAAAAACGACTTCTCGCTAAAATCATGAAAGTCAAAATTCTGTCCAAACGAGACGTACGAGCGATTCTCTAAAAGTTTGCACATGTTGCTACACGTAATAGCTACAAATGCACGTCGAAAATTTAGCAGGATCCGTGTTCCCCGAGCAGAAAAACGACTTCTCGCTAAAATCATGAAAGTCAATGTTCTGTCCAAACCAGACGTACGAGCGATTTTCTAAAAGTTTGCACATGTTGCTACACGTAATAGCTACAAATGCACGTCGAAAATTTAGCAGGATACGTGTTCCCCGAGCAGAAAAACGATTTCTCGCTAAAATCATGAAAGTCAAAATTCTGTCCAAACCAGACGTACGAGCGATTTTCTAAAAGTTTGCACATGTTGCTACACGTAATAGCTACAAATGCACGTCGAAAATTTAGCAGGATCCGTGTTCCCCGAGCAGAAAAACGACTTCTCGGTAAAATCATGAAAGTCAAAATTCTGTCCAAACGAGACGTACGAGCGATTTTCTAAAAGTTTGCACATGTTGATACACGTAATAGCTACAAATGCACGTCGAAAATTTAGCAGGATCCGTGTTCCCCGAGCAGAAAAACGACTTCTCGCTAAAATCATGAAAGTCAAAATTCTGTCCAAACGAGACGTACGAGCGATTTTCTAAAAGTTTGCACATGCTGCTACACGTAATAGCTACAAGTGCACGTCGAAAATTTAGCAGGATCCGTGTTCCCCGAGCAGAAAAACGACTTCTCGCTAAAATCATGAAAGTCAAAATTCTGTCCAAACCAGACGTACGAGCGATTTTCTAAAAGTTTGCACATGTTGCTACACGTAATAGCTACAAATGCACGTCGAAAATTTAGCAGGATCCGTGTTCCCCGAGCAGAAAAACGACTTCTCGCTAAAATCATGAAAGTCAAAATTCAGTCCAAACGAGACGTACGAGCGATTTTCTAAAAGTTTGCACATGCTGCTACACGTAATAGCTACAAATGCACGTCGAAAATTTAGCAGGATCCGTGTTCCCCGAGCAGAAAAACGACTTCTCGCTAAAATCATGAAAGTCAAAATTCTGTCCAAACCTGACGTACGAGCGATTTTCTAAAAGTTTGCACATGTTGCTACACGTAATAGCTACAAATGCACGTCGAAAATTTAGCAGGATCCGTGTTTCCCGAGCAGAAAAACGACTTCTCGCTGAAATCATGAAAGTCAAAATTCTGTCCAAACGAGACGTACGAGCGATTTTCTAAAAGTTTGCACATGTTGCTACACGTAATAGCTACAAATGCACGTCGAAAATTTAGCAGGATTCGTGTTCACCGAGCAGAAAAACGACTTCTCGCTAAAATCATGAAAGTCAAAATTCTGTCCAAACTAGACGTACGAGCGATTTTCTAAAAGTTTGCACATGTTGCTACACGTAATAGCTACAAATGCACGTCGAAAATTTAGCAGGATCTGTGTTCACCGAGCAGAAAAACGACTACTCGCTAAAATCATGAAAGTCAAAATTCTGTCCAAACGAGACGTACGAGCGATTTTCTAAAAGTTTGCACATGTTGCTACACGTAATAATAGCCATAAATGCACGTCGAAAATTTAGCAGGATCCGTGTTCCCCGAGCAGAAAAACGACTTCTCGCTAAAATCATGAAAGTCAAAATTCTGTCCAAACGAGACGTACGAGCGATTTTCTAAAAGTTTGCCCATGTTGCTACACGTAATAGCTACAAATGCACGTCGAAAATTTAGCAGGATCCGTGTTCACCGAGCAGAAAAACGACTTCTCGCTAAAATCATGAAAGTCAAAATTCTGTCCAAACGAGACGTACGAGCGATTTTCTAAAAGTTTGCACATGTTGCTACACGTAATAGCTACAAATGCACGTCGAAAATTTAGCAGGATACGTGGTCCCCGAGCAGAAAAACGATTTCTCGCTAAAATCATGAAAGTCAAAATTCTGTCCAAACCAGACGTACGAGCGATTTTCTAAAAGTTTGCACATGTTGCTACACGTAATAGCTACAAATGCACGTCGAAAATTTAGCAGGATCCGTGTTCCCCGAGCAGAAAAACGACTTCTCGGTAAAATCATGAAAGTCAAAATTCTGTCCAAACGAGACGTACGAGCGATTTTCTAAAAGTTTGCACATGTTGATACACGTAATAGCTACAAATGCACGTCGAAAATTTAGCAGGATCCGTGTTCCCCGAGCAGAAAAACGACTTCTCGCTAAAATCATGAAAGTCAAAATTCTGTCCAAACGAGACGTACGAGCGATTTTCTAAAAGTTTGCACATGCTGCTACACGTAATAGCTACAAGTGCACGTCGAAAATTTAGCAGGATCCGTGTTCCCCGAGCAGAAAAACGACTTCTCGCTAAAATCATGAAAGTCAAAATTCTGTCCAAACCAGACGTACGAGCGATTTTCTAAAAGTTTGCACATGTTGCTACACGTAATAGCTACAAATGCACGTCGAAAATTTAGCAGGATTCGTGTTCACCGAGCAGAAAAACGACTTCTCGCTAAAATCATGAAAGTCAAAATTCTGCCCAAACTAGACGTACGAGCGATTTTCTAAAAGTTTGCACATGTTGCTACACGTAATAGCTACAAATGCACGTCGAAAATTTAGCAGGATCTGTGTTCACCGAGCAGAAAAACGACTACTCGCTAAAATCATGAAAGTCAAAATTCTGTCCAAACGAGACGTACGAGCGATTTTCTAAAAGTTTGCACATGTTGCTACACGTAATAATAGCCATAAATGCACGTCGAAAATTTAGCAGGATCCGTGTTCACCGAGCAGAAAAACGACTTCTCGCTAAAATCATGAAAGTCAAAATTCTGTCCAAACGAGACGTACGAGCGATTTTCTAAAAGTTTGCCCATGTTGCTACACGTAATAGCTACAAATGCACGTCGAAAATTTAGCAGGATCCGTGTTCACCGAGCAGAAAAACGACTTCTCGCTAAAATCATGAAAGTCAAAATTCTGTCCAAACGAGACGTACGAGCGATTTTCTAAAAGTTTGCACATGTTGCTACACGTAATAGCTACAAATGCACGTCGAAAATTTAGCAGGATCCGTGTTCACCGAGCAGAAAAACGACTTCTCGCTAAAATCATGAAAGTCAAAATTCTGTCCAAACGATACGTACGAGCGATTTTCTAAAAGGTTGCACATGTTGCTACACGTAATAGCTACAAATGCACGACGAAAATTTAGCAGGATCCGTGTTCCCCGAGCAGAAAAACGCGTTCTCGCTAAAATCATGAAAGTCAAAATTCTGTCCAAACTAGACGTACGAGCGATTTTCTAAAAGTTTGCACATGTTGCTACACGTAATAGCTACAAATGCACGTCGAAAATTTAGCAGGATCCGTGTTCACCGAGCAGAAAAACGACTTCTCGCTGAAATCATGAAAGTCAAAATTCTGTCCAAACGATACGTACGAGCGATTTTCTAAAAGTTTGCACATGTTGCTACACGTAATAGCTACAAATGCACGTCGAAAATTTAGCAGGATCCGTGTTCCCCGAGCAGAAAAACGGCTTCTCGCTAAAATCATGAAAGTCAAAATTCTGTCCAAACGAGACGTACGAGCGATTTTCTAAAAGTTTGCACATGTTGCTACACGTAATAGCTACAAATGCACGTCGAAAATTTAGCAGGATCCGTGTTCCCCGAGCAGAAAAACGACTTCTCGCTAAAATCATGAAAGTCAAAATTCTGTCCAAACGAGACGTACGAGCGATTTTCTAAAAGGTTGCACATGATGCTACACGTAATAGCTACAAATGCACGACGAAAATTTAGCAGGATCCGTGTTCCCCGAGCAGAAAAACGACTTCTCGCTAAAATCATGAAAGTCAAAATTCTGTCCAAACGAGACGTACGAGCGATTTTCTAAAAGTTTGCACATGCTGCTACACGTAATAGCTACAAGTGCACGTCGAAAATTCAGCAGGATCCGTGTTCCCCGAGCAGAAAAACGACTTCTCGCTAAAATCATGAAAGTCAAAATTCTGTCCAAACCAGACGTACGAGCGATTTTCTAAAAGTTTGCACATGTTGCTACACGTAATAGCTACAAATGCACGTCGAAAATTTAGCAGGATCCGTGTTCCCCGAGCAGAAAAACGACTTCTCGCTAAAATCATGAAAGTCAAAATTCTGTCCAAACGAGACGTACGAGCGATTTTCTAAAAGTTTGCACATGCTGCTACACGTAATAGCTACAAATGCACGTCGAAAATTTAGCAGGATCCGTGTTCCCCGAGCAGAAAAACGACTTCTCGCTAAAATCATGAAAGTCAAAATTCTGTCCAAACGAGACGTACGAGCGATTTTCTAAAAGTTTGCACATGTTGCTACACGTAATAGCTACAAATGCACGTCGAAAATTTAGCAGGATCCGTGTTCACCAAGCAGAAAAACGACTTCTCGTTAAAATCATGAAAGTCAAAATTCTGTCCAAACGAGACGTACGAGCGATTTTCTAAAAGTTTGCACATGCTGCTACACGTAATAGCTACAAATGCACGTCGAAAATTTAGCAGGATCCGTGTTCACCAAGCAGAAAAACGACTTCTCGCTAAAATCATGAAAGTCAAAATTCTGTCCAAACGAGACGTACGAGCGATTTTCTAAAAGTTTGCACATGTTGCTACACGTAATAGCTACAAATGCACGTCGAAAATTTAGCAGGATACGTGTTCCCCGAGCAGAAAAACGATTTCTCGCTAAAATCATGAAAGTCAAAATTCTGTCCAAACGAGACGTACGATCGATTTTCTAAAAGTTTGCACATGTTGCTACACGTAATAGCTACAAATGCACGTCGAAAATTTAGCAGGATCCGTGTTCACCAAGCAGAAAAACGACTTCTCGCTAAAATCATGAAAGTCAAAATTCTGTCCAAATCAGACGTACGAGCGATTTTCTAAAAGTTTGCACATGTTGCTACACGTAATAGCTACAAATGCACGTCGAAAATTTAGCAGGATCCGTGTTCCCCGAGCAGAAAAACGACTTCTCGGTAAAATCATGAAAGTCAAAATTCTGTCCAAACGAGACGTACGATCGATTTTCTAAAAGTTTGCACATGTTGATACACGTAATAGCTACAAATGCACGTCGAAAATTTAGCAGGATCCGTGTTCCCCGAGCAGAAAAACGACTTCTCGCTAAAATCATGAAAGTCAAAATTCTGTCCAAACGAGACGTACGAGCGATTCTCTAAAAGTTTCCACATGTTGCTACACGTAATAGCTACAAATGCACGTCGAAAATTTAGCAGGATGCGTGTTCCCCGAGCAGAAAAACGACTTCTCGCTAAAATCATGAAAGTCAAAATTCTGTCCAAACGAGACGTACGAGCGATTTTCTAAAAGTTTGCACATGTTGATACACGTAATAGCTACAAATGCACGTCGAAAATTTAGCAGGATCCGTGTTCCCCGAGCAGAAAAACGACTTCTCGCTAAAATCATGAAAGTCAAAATTCTGTCCAAACGAGACGTACGAGCGATTTTCTAAAAGTTTGCACATGTTGCTACACGTAATAGCTACAAATGCACGTCGAAAATTTAGCAGGATCCGTGTTCCCCGAGCAGCAAAACGACTTCTCGCTAAAATCATGAAAGTCAAAATTCTGTCCAAACGAGACGTACGAGCGATTTTCTAAAAGTTTGCACATGTTGCTACACGTAATAATAGCTACAAATGCACGTCGAAAATTTTGCAGGATCCGTGTTCACCGAGCAGAAAAACGACTTCTCGCTAAAATCATGAAAGTCAAAATTCTGTCCAAACGAGACGTACGAGCGATTTTCTAAAAGTTTGCACATGTTGCTACACGTAATAGCTACAAATGCACGTCGAAAATTTAGCAGGATGCGTGTTCCCCGAGCAGAAAAACGACTTCTCGCTAAAATCATGAAAGTCAAAATTCTGTCCAAACGAGACGTACGAGCGATTTTCTAAAAGTTTGCACATGTTGCTACACGTAATAGCTACAAATGCACGTCGAAAATTTAGCAGGATCCGTGTTCCCCGAGCAGCAAAACGACTTCTCGCTAAAATCATGAAAGTCAAAATTCTGTCCAAACGAGACGTACGAGCGATTTTCTAAAAGTTTGCACATGTTGCTACACGTAATAATAGCTACAAATGCACGTCGAAAATTTAGCAGGATCCGTGTTCACCGAGCAGAAAAACGACTTCTCGCTAAAATCATGAAAGTCAAAATTCTGTCCAAACGAGACGTACGAGCGATTTTCTAAAAGTTTGCACATGTTGCTACACGTAATAGCTACAAATGCACGTCGAAAATTTAGCAGGATCCGTGTTCACCGAGCAGAAAAACGACTTCTCGCTGAAATCATGAAAGTCAAAATTCTGTCCAAACGATACGTACGAGCGATTTTCTAAAAGTTTGCACATGTTGCTACACGTAATAGCTACAAATGCACGTCGAAAATTTAGCAGGATCCGTGTTCCCCGAGCAGAAAAACGGCTTCTCGCTAAAATCATGAAAGTCAAAATTCTGTCCAAACGAGACGTACGAGCGATTTTCTAAAAGTTTGCACATGTTGCTACACGTAATAGCTACAAATGCACGTCGAAAATTTAGCAGGATCCGTGTTCCCCGAGCAGAAAAACGACTTCTCGCTAAAATCATGAAAGTCAAAATTCTGTCCAAACGAGACGTACGAGCGATTTTCTAAAAGGTTGCACATGATGCTACACGTAATAGCTACAAATGCACGACGAAAATTTAGCAGGATCCGTGTTCCCCGAGCAGAAAAACGACTTCTCGCTAAAATCATGAAAGTCAAAATTCTGTCCAAACGAGACGTACGAGCGATTTTCTAAAAGTTTGCACATGCTGCTACACGTAATAGCTACAAGTGCACGTCGAAAATTCAGCAGGATCCGTGTTCCCCGAGCAGAAAAACGACTTCTCGCTAAAATCATGAAAGTCAAAATTCTGTCCAAACCAGACGTACGAGCGATTTTCTAAAAGTTTGCACATGTTGCTACACGTAATAGCTACAAATGCACGTCGAAAATTTAGCAGGATCCGTGTTCCCCGAGCAGAAAAACGACTTCTCGCTAAAATCATGAAAGTCAAAATTCTGTCCAAACGAGACGTACGAGCGATTTTCTAAAAGTTTGCACATGCTGCTACACGTAATAGCTACAAATGCACGTCGAAAATTTAGCAGGATCCGTGTTCCCCGAGCAGAAAAACGACTTCTCGCTAAAATCATGAAAGTCAAAATTCTGTCCAAATGAGACGTACGAGCGATTTTCTAAAAGTTTGCACATGTTGCTACACGTAATAGCTACAAATGCACGTCGAAAATTTAGCAGGATACGTGTTCCCGAGCAGAAAAACGACTTCTCGCTAAAATCATGAAAGTCAAAATTCTGTCCAAACGAGACGTACCAGCGATTTTCTAAAAGTTTGCACATGTTGCTACACGTAATAGCTACAAATGCACGTCGAAAATTTAGCAGGATTCGTGTTCCCCGAGCAGAAAAACGACTTCTCGCTAAAATCATGAAAGTCAAAATTCTGTCCAAACGAGACGTACGAGCGATTTTCTAAAAGTTTGCACATGTTGCTACACGTAATAGCTACAAATGCACGTCGAAAATTTAGCAGGATCCGTGTTCACCAAGCAGAAAAACGACTTCTCGCTAAAATCATGAAAGTCAAAATTCTGTCCAAACGAGACGTACGAGCGATTTTCTAAAAGTTTGCACATGCTGCTACACGTAATAGCTACAAATGCACGTCGAAAATTTAGCAGGATCCGTGTTCACCAAGCAGAAAAACGACTTCTCGCTAAAATCATGAAAGTCAAAATTCTGTCCAAACGAGACGTACGAGCGATTTTCTAAAAGTTTGCACATGTTGCTACACGTAATAGCTACAAATGCACGTCGAAAATTTAGCAGGATACGTGTTCCCCGAGCAGAAAAACGATTTCTCGCTAAAATCATGAAAGTCAAAATTCTGTCCAAACGAGACGTACGAGCGATTTTCTAAAAGTTTGCACATGCTGCTACACGTAATAGCTACAAATGCACGTCGAAAATTTAGCAGGATCCGTGTTCCCCGAGCAGAAAAACGACTTCTCGCTAAAATCATGAAAGTCAAAATTCTGTCCAAACGAGACGTACGAGCGATTTTCTAAAAGTTTGCACATGCTGCTACACGTAATAGCTACAAGTGCACGTCGAAAATTCAGCAGGATCCGTGTTCCCCGAGCAGAAAAACGACTTCTCGCTAAAATCATGAAAGTCAAAATTCTGTCCAAACCAGACGTACGAGCGATTTTCTAAAAGTTTGCACATGTTGCTACACGTAATAGCTACAAATGCACGTCGAAAATTTAGCAGGATCCGTGTTCCCCGAGCAGAAAAACGACTTCTCGCTAAAATCATGAAAGTCAAAATTCTGTCCAAACGAGACGTACGAGCGATTTTCTAAAAGTTTGCACATGCTGCTACACGTAATAGCTACAAATGCACGTCGAAAATTTAGCAGGATCCGTGTTCCCCGAGCAGAAAAACGACTTCTCGCTAAAATCATGAAAGTCAAAATTCTGTCCAAACGAGACGTACGAGCGATTTTCTAAAAGTTTGCACATGTTGCTACACGTAATAGCTACAAATGCACGTCGAAAATTTAGCAGGATCCGTGTTCACCAAGCAGAAAAACGACTTCTCGTTAAAATCATGAAAGTCAAAATTCTGTCCAAACGAGACGTACGAGCGATTTTCTAAAAGTTTGCACATGCTGCTACACGTAATAGCTACAAATGCACGTCGAAAATTTAGCAGGATCCGTGTTCACCAAGCAGAAAAACGACTTCTCGCTAAAATCATGAAAGTCAAAATTCTGTCCAAACGAGACGTACGAGCGATTTTCTAAAAGTTTGCACATGTTGCTACACGTAATAGCTACAAATGCACGTCGAAAATTTAGCAGGATACGTGTTCCCCGAGCAGAAAAACGATTTCTCGCTAAAATCATGAAAGTCAAAATTCTGTCCAAACGAGACGTACGATCGATTTTCTAAAAGTTTGCACATGTTGCTACACGTAATAGCTACAAATGCACGTCGAAAATTTAGCAGGATCCGTGTTCACCAAGCAGAAAAACGACTTCTCGCTAAAATCATGAAAGTCAAAATTCTGTCCAAATCAGACGTACGAGCGATTTTCTAAAAGTTTGCACATGTTGCTACACGTAATAGCTACAAATGCACGTCGAAAATTTAGCAGGATCCGTGTTCCCCGAGCAGAAAAACGACTTCTCGGTAAAATCATGAAAGTCAAAATTCTGTCCAAACGAGACGTACGATCGATTTTCTAAAAGTTTGCACATGTTGATACACGTAATAGCTACAAATGCACGTCGAAAATTTAGCAGGATCCGTGTTCCCCGAGCAGAAAAACGACTTCTCGCTAAAATCATGAAAGTCAAAATTCTGTCCAAACGAGACGTACGAGCGATTCTCTAAAAGTTTCCACATGTTGCTACACGTAATAGCTACAAATGCACGTCGAAAATTTAGCAGGATGCGTGTTCCCCGAGCAGAAAAACGACTTCTCGCTAAAATCATGAAAGTCAAAATTCTGTCCAAACGAGACGTACGAGCGATTTTCTAAAAGTTTGCACATGTTGATACACGTAATAGCTACAAATGCACGTCGAAAATTTAGCAGGATCCGTGTTCACCGAGCAGAAAAACGACTTCTCGCTAAAATCATGAAAGTCAAAATTCTGTCCAAACGAGACGTACGAGCGATTTTCTAAAAGTTTGCACATGTTGCTACACGTAATAGCTACAAATGCACGTCGAAAATTTAGCAGGATCCGTGTTCACCGAGCAGAAAAACGACTTCTCGCTAAAATCATGAAAGTCAAAATTCTGTCCAAACGAGACGTACGAGCGATTTTCTAAAAGTTTGCACATGTTGCTACACGTAATAGCTACAAATGCACGTCGAAAATTTAGCAGGATCCGTGTTCACCGAGCAGAAAAACGACTTCTCGCTAAAATCATGAAAGTCAAAATTCTGTCCAAACGAGACGTACGAGCGATTTTCTAAAAGTTTGCACATGTTGCTACACGTAATAGCTACAAATGCACGTCGAAAATTTAGCAGGATCCGTGTTCACCGAGCAGAAAAACGACTTCTCGCTAAAATCATGAAAGTCAAAATTCTGTCCAAACGAGACGTACGAGCGATTTTCTAAAAGTTTGCACATGTTGCTACACGTAATAGCTACAAATGCACGTCGAAAATTTAGCAGGATCCGTGTTCACCGAGCAGAAAAACGACTTCTCGCTAAAATCATGAAAGTCAAAATTCTGTCCAAACGAGACGTACGAGCGATTTTCTAAAAGTTTGCACATGTTGCTACACGTAATAGCTACAAATGCACGTCGAAAATTTAGCAGGATCCGTGTTCACCGAGCAGAAAAACGACTTCTCGCTAAAATCATGAAAGTCAAAATTCTGTCCAAACGAGACGTACGAGCGATTTTCTAAAAGTTTGCACATGTTGCTACACGTAATAGCTACAAATGCACGTCGAAAATTTAGCAGGATCCGTGTTCACCGAGCAGAAAAACGACTTCTCGCTAAAATCATGAAAGTCAAAATTCTGTCCAAACGAGACGTACGAGCGATTTTCTAAAAGTTTGCACATGTTGCTACACGTAATAGCTACAAATGCACGTCGAAAATTTAGCAGGATCCGTGTTCACCGAGCAGAAAAACGACTTCTCGCTAAAATCATGAAAGTCAAAATTCTGTCCAAACGAGACGTACGAGCGATTTTCTAAAAGTTTGCACATGTTGCTACACGTAATAGCTACAAATGCACGTCGAAAATTTAGCAGGATCCGTGTTCACCGAGCAGAAAAACGACTTCTCGCTAAAATCATGAAAGTCAAAATTCTGTCCAAACGAGACGTACGAGCGATTTTCTAAAAGTTTGCACATGTTGCTACACGTAATAGCTACAAATGCACGTCGAAAATTTAGCAGGATCCGTGTTCACCGAGCAGAAAAACGACTTCTCGCTAAAATCATGAAAGTCAAAATTCTGTCCAAACGAGACGTACGAGCGATTTTCTAAAAGTTTGCACATGTTGCTACACGTAATAGCTACAAATGCACGTCGAAAATTTAGCAGGATCCGTGTTCACCGAGCAGAAAAACGACTTCTCGCTAAAATCATGAAAGTCAAAATTCTGTCCAAACGAGACGTACGAGCGATTTTCTAAAAGTTTGCACATGTTGCTACACGTAATAGCTACAAATGCACGTCGAAAATTTAGCAGGATCCGTGTTCACCGAGCAGAAAAACGACTTCTCGCTAAAATCATGAAAGTCAAAATTCTGTCCAAACGAGACGTACGAGCGATTTTCTAAAAGTTTGCACATGTTGCTACACGTAATAGCTACAAATGCACGTCGAAAATTTAGCAGGATCCGTGTTCACCGAGCAGAAAAACGACTTCTCGCTAAAATCATGAAAGTCAAAATTCTGTCCAAACGAGACGTACGAGCGATTTTCTAAAAGTTTGCACATGTTGCTACACGTAATAGCTACAAATGCACGTCGAAAATTTAGCAGGATCCGTGTTCACCGAGCAGAAAAACGACTTCTCGCTAAAATCATGAAAGTCAAAATTCTGTCCAAACGAGACGTACGAGCGATTTTCTAAAAGTTTGCACATGTTGCTACACGTAATAGCTACAAATGCACGTCGAAAATTTAGCAGGATCCGTGTTCACCGAGCAGAAAAACGACTTCTCGCTAAAATCATGAAAGTCAAAATTCTGTCCAAACGAGACGTACGAGCGATTTTCTAAAAGTTTGCACATGTTGCTACACGTAATAGCTACAAATGCACGTCGAAAATTTAGCAGGATCCGTGTTCACCGAGCAGAAAAACGACTTCTCGCTAAAATCATGAAAGTCAAAATTCTGTCCAAACGAGACGTACGAGCGATTTTCTAAAAGTTTGCACATGTTGCTACACGTAATAGCTACAAATGCACGTCGAAAATTTAGCAGGATCCGTGTTCACCGAGCAGAAAAACGACTTCTCGCTAAAATCATGAAAGTCAAAATTCTGTCCAAACGAGACGTACGAGCGATTTTCTAAAAGTTTGCACATGTTGCTACACGTAATAGCTACAAATGCACGTCGAAAATTTAGCAGGATCCGTGTTCACCGAGCAGAAAAACGACTTCTCGCTAAAATCATGAAAGTCAAAATTCTGTCCAAACGAGACGTACGAGCGATTTTCTAAAAGTTTGCACATGTTGCTACACGTAATAGCTACAAATGCACGTCGAAAATTTAGCAGGATCCGTGTTCACCGAGCAGAAAAACGACTTCTCGCTAAAATCATGAAAGTCAAAATTCTGTCCAAACGAGACGTACGAGCGATTTTCTAAAAGTTTGCACATGTTGCTACACGTAATAGCTACAAATGCACGTCGAAAATTTAGCAGGATCCGTGTTCACCGAGCAGAAAAACGACTTCTCGCTAAAATCATGAAAGTCAAAATTCTGTCCAAACGAGACGTACGAGCGATTTTCTAAAAGTTTGCACATGTTGCTACACGTAATAGCTACAAATGCACGTCGAAAATTTAGCAGGATCCGTGTTCACCGAGCAGAAAAACGACTTCTCGCTAAAATCATGAAAGTCAAAATTCTGTCCAAACGAGACGTACGAGCGATTTTCTAAAAGTTTGCACATGTTGCTACACGTAATAGCTACAAATGCACGTCGAAAATTTAGCAGGATCCGTGTTCACCGAGCAGAAAAACGACTTCTCGCTAAAATCATGAAAGTCAAAATTCTGTCCAAACGAGACGTACGAGCGATTTTCTAAAAGTTTGCACATGTTGCTACACGTAATAGCTACAAATGCACGTCGAAAATTTAGCAGGATCCGTGTTCACCGAGCAGAAAAACGACTTCTCGCTAAAATCATGAAAGTCAAAATTCTGTCCAAACGAGACGTACGAGCGATTTTCTAAAAGTTTGCACATGTTGCTACACGTAATAGCTACAAATGCACGTCGAAAATTTAGCAGGATCCGTGTTCACCGAGCAGAAAAACGACTTCTCGCTAAAATCATGAAAGTCAAAATTCTGTCCAAACGAGACGTACGAGCGATTTTCTAAAAGTTTGCACATGTTGCTACACGTAATAGCTACAAATGCACGTCGAAAATTTAGCAGGATCCGTGTTCACCGAGCAGAAAAACGACTTCTCGCTAAAATCATGAAAGTCAAAATTCTGTCCAAACGAGACGTACGAGCGATTTTCTAAAAGTTTGCACATGTTGCTACACGTAATAGCTACAAATGCACGTCGAAAATTTAGCAGGATCCGTGTTCACCGAGCAGAAAAACGACTTCTCGCTAAAATCATGAAAGTCAAAATTCTGTCCAAACGAGACGTACGAGCGATTTTCTAAAAGTTTGCACATGTTGCTACACGTAATAGCTACAAATGCACGTCGAAAATTTAGCAGGATCCGTGTTCACCGAGCAGAAAAACGACTTCTCGCTAAAATCATGAAAGTCAAAATTCTGTCCAAACGAGACGTACGAGCGATTTTCTAAAAGTTTGCACATGTTGCTACACGTAATAGCTACAAATGCACGTCGAAAATTTAGCAGGATCCGTGTTCACCGAGCAGAAAAACGACTTCTCGCTAAAATCATGAAAGTCAAAATTCTGTCCAAACGAGACGTACGAGCGATTTTCTAAAAGTTTGCACATGTTGCTACACGTAATAGCTACAAATGCACGTCGAAAATTTAGCAGGATCCGTGTTCACCGAGCAGAAAAACGACTTCTCGCTAAAATCATGAAAGTCAAAATTCTGTCCAAACGAGACGTACGAGCGATTTTCTAAAAGTTTGCACATGTTGCTACACGTAATAGCTACAAATGCACGTCGAAAATTTAGCAGGATCCGTGTTCACCGAGCAGAAAAACGACTTCTCGCTAAAATCATGAAAGTCAAAATTCTGTCCAAACGAGACGTACGAGCGATTTTCTAAAAGTTTGCACATGTTGCTACACGTAATAGCTACAAATGCACGTCGAAAATTTAGCAGGATCCGTGTTCACCGAGCAGAAAAACGACTTCTCGCTAAAATCATGAAAGTCAAAATTCTGTCCAAACGAGACGTACGAGCGATTTTCTAAAAGTTTGCACATGTTGCTACACGTAATAGCTACAAATGCACGTCGAAAATTTAGCAGGATCCGTGTTCACCGAGCAGAAAAACGACTTCTCGCTAAAATCATGAAAGTCAAAATTCTGTCCAAACGAGACGTACGAGCGATTTTCTAAAAGTTTGCACATGTTGCTACACGTAATAGCTACAAATGCACGTCGAAAATTTAGCAGGATCCGTGTTCACCGAGCAGAAAAACGACTTCTCGCTAAAATCATGAAAGTCAAAATTCTGTCCAAACGAGACGTACGAGCGATTTTCTAAAAGTTTGCACATGTTGCTACACGTAATAGCTACAAATGCACGTCGAAAATTTAGCAGGATCCGTGTTCACCGAGCAGAAAAACGACTTCTCGCTAAAATCATGAAAGTCAAAATTCTGTCCAAACGAGACGTACGAGCGATTTTCTAAAAGTTTGCACATGTTGCTACACGTAATAGCTACAAATGCACGTCGAAAATTTAGCAGGATCCGTGTTCACCGAGCAGAAAAACGACTTCTCGCTAAAATCATGAAAGTCAAAATTCTGTCCAAACGAGACGTACGAGCGATTTTCTAAAAGTTTGCACATGTTGCTACACGTAATAGCTACAAATGCACGTCGAAAATTTAGCAGGATCCGTGTTCACCGAGCAGAAAAACGACTTCTCGCTAAAATCATGAAAGTCAAAATTCTGTCCAAACGAGACGTACGAGCGATTTTCTAAAAGTTTGCACATGTTGCTACACGTAATAGCTACAAATGCACGTCGAAAATTTAGCAGGATCCGTGTTCACCGAGCAGAAAAACGACTTCTCGCTAAAATCATGAAAGTCAAAATTCTGTCCAAACGAGACGTACGAGCGATTTTCTAAAAGTTTGCACATGTTGCTACACGTAATAGCTACAAATGCACGTCGAAAATTTAGCAGGATCCGTGTTCACCGAGCAGAAAAACGACTTCTCGCTAAAATCATGAAAGTCAAAATTCTGTCCAAACGAGACGTACGAGCGATTTTCTAAAAGTTTGCACATGTTGCTACACGTAATAGCTACAAATGCACGTCGAAAATTTAGCAGGATCCGTGTTCACCGAGCAGAAAAACGACTTCTCGCTAAAATCATGAAAGTCAAAATTCTGTCCAAACGAGACGTACGAGCGATTTTCTAAAAGTTTGCACATGTTGCTACACGTAATAGCTACAAATGCACGTCGAAAATTTAGCAGGATCCGTGTTCACCGAGCAGAAAAACGACTTCTCGCTAAAATCATGAAAGTCAAAATTCTGTCCAAACGAGACGTACGAGCGATTTTCTAAAAGTTTGCACATGTTGCTACACGTAATAGCTACAAATGCACGTCGAAAATTTAGCAGGATCCGTGTTCACCGAGCAGAAAAACGACTTCTCGCTAAAATCATGAAAGTCAAAATTCTGTCCAAACGAGACGTACGAGCGATTTTCTAAAAGTTTGCACATGTTGCTACACGTAATAGCTACAAATGCACGTCGAAAATTTAGCAGGATCCGTGTTCACCGAGCAGAAAAACGACTTCTCGCTAAAATCATGAAAGTCAAAATTCTGTCCAAACGAGACGTACGAGCGATTTTCTAAAAGTTTGCACATGTTGCTACACGTAATAGCTACAAATGCACGTCGAAAATTTAGCAGGATCCGTGTTCACCGAGCAGAAAAACGACTTCTCGCTAAAATCATGAAAGTCAAAATTCTGTCCAAACGAGACGTACGAGCGATTTTCTAAAAGTTTGCACATGTTGCTACACGTAATAGCTACAAATGCACGTCGAAAATTTAGCAGGATCCGTGTTCACCGAGCAGAAAAACGACTTCTCGCTAAAATCATGAAAGTCAAAATTCTGTCCAAACGAGACGTACGAGCGATTTTCTAAAAGTTTGCACATGTTGCTACACGTAATAGCTACAAATGCACGTCGAAAATTTAGCAGGATCCGTGTTCACCGAGCAGAAAAACGACTTCTCGCTAAAATCATGAAAGTCAAAATTCTGTCCAAACGAGACGTACGAGCGATTTTCTAAAAGTTTGCACATGTTGCTACACGTAATAGCTACAAATGCACGTCGAAAATTTAGCAGGATCCGTGTTCACCGAGCAGAAAAACGACTTCTCGCTAAAATCATGAAAGTCAAAATTCTGTCCAAACGAGACGTACGAGCGATTTTCTAAAAGTTTGCACATGTTGCTACACGTAATAGCTACAAATGCACGTCGAAAATTTAGCAGGATCCGTGTTCACCGAGCAGAAAAACGACTTCTCGCTAAAATCATGAAAGTCAAAATTCTGTCCAAACGAGACGTACGAGCGATTTTCTAAAAGTTTGCACATGTTGCTACACGTAATAGCTACAAATGCACGTCGAAAATTTAGCAGGATCCGTGTTCACCGAGCAGAAAAACGACTTCTCGCTAAAATCATGAAAGTCAAAATTCTGTCCAAACGAGACGTACGAGCGATTTTCTAAAAGTTTGCACATGTTGCTACACGTAATAGCTACAAATGCACGTCGAAAATTTAGCAGGATCCGTGTTCACCGAGCAGAAAAACGACTTCTCGCTAAAATCATGAAAGTCAAAATTCTGTCCAAACGAGACGTACGAGCGATTTTCTAAAAGTTTGCACATGTTGCTACACGTAATAGCTACAAATGCACGTCGAAAATTTAGCAGGATCCGTGTTCACCGAGCAGAAAAACGACTTCTCGCTAAAATCATGAAAGTCAAAATTCTGTCCAAACGAGACGTACGAGCGATTTTCTAAAAGTTTGCACATGTTGCTACACGTAATAGCTACAAATGCACGTCGAAAATTTAGCAGGATCCGTGTTCACCGAGCAGAAAAACGACTTCTCGCTAAAATCATGAAAGTCAAAATTCTGTCCAAACGAGACGTACGAGCGATTTTCTAAAAGTTTGCACATGTTGCTACACGTAATAGCTACAAATGCACGTCGAAAATTTAGCAGGATCCGTGTTCACCGAGCAGAAAAACGACTTCTCGCTAAAATCATGAAAGTCAAAATTCTGTCCAAACGAGACGTACGAGCGATTTTCTAAAAGTTTGCACATGTTGCTACACGTAATAGCTACAAATGCACGTCGAAAATTTAGCAGGATCCGTGTTCACCGAGCAGAAAAACGACTTCTCGCTAAAATCATGAAAGTCAAAATTCTGTCCAAACGAGACGTACGAGCGATTTTCTAAAAGTTTGCACATGTTGCTACACGTAATAGCTACAAATGCACGTCGAAAATTTAGCAGGATCCGTGTTCACCGAGCAGAAAAACGACTTCTCGCTAAAATCATGAAAGTCAAAATTCTGTCCAAACGAGACGTACGAGCGATTTTCTAAAAGTTTGCACATGTTGCTACACGTAATAGCTACAAATGCACGTCGAAAATTTAGCAGGATCCGTGTTCACCGAGCAGAAAAACGACTTCTCGCTAAAATCATGAAAGTCAAAATTCTGTCCAAACGAGACGTACGAGCGATTTTCTAAAAGTTTGCACATGTTGCTACACGTAATAGCTACAAATGCACGTCGAAAATTTAGCAGGATCCGTGTTCACCGAGCAGAAAAACGACTTCTCGCTAAAATCATGAAAGTCAAAATTCTGTCCAAACGAGACGTACGAGCGATTTTCTAAAAGTTTGCACATGTTGCTACACGTAATAGCTACAAATGCACGTCGAAAATTTAGCAGGATCCGTGTTCACCGAGCAGAAAAACGACTTCTCGCTAAAATCATGAAAGTCAAAATTCTGTCCAAACGAGACGTACGAGCGATTTTCTAAAAGTTTGCACATGTTGCTACACGTAATAGCTACAAATGCACGTCGAAAATTTAGCAGGATCCGTGTTCACCGAGCAGAAAAACGACTTCTCGCTAAAATCATGAAAGTCAAAATTCTGTCCAAACGAGACGTACGAGCGATTTTCTAAAAGTTTGCACATGTTGCTACACGTAATAGCTACAAATGCACGTCGAAAATTTAGCAGGATCCGTGTTCACCGAGCAGAAAAACGACTTCTCGCTAAAATCATGAAAGTCAAAATTCTGTCCAAACGAGACGTACGAGCGATTTTCTAAAAGTTTGCACATGTTGCTACACGTAATAGCTACAAATGCACGTCGAAAATTTAGCAGGATCCGTGTTCACCGAGCAGAAAAACGACTTCTCGCTAAAATCATGAAAGTCAAAATTCTGTCCAAACGAGACGTACGAGCGATTTTCTAAAAGTTTGCACATGTTGCTACACGTAATAGCTACAAATGCACGTCGAAAATTTAGCAGGATCCGTGTTCACCGAGCAGAAAAACGACTTCTCGCTAAAATCATGAAAGTCAAAATTCTGTCCAAACGAGACGTACGAGCGATTTTCTAAAAGTTTGCACATGTTGCTACACGTAATAGCTACAAATGCACGTCGAAAATTTAGCAGGATCCGTGTTCACCGAGCAGAAAAACGACTTCTCGCTAAAATCATGAAAGTCAAAATTCTGTCCAAACGAGACGTACGAGCGATTTTCTAAAAGTTTGCACATGTTGCTACACGTAATAGCTACAAATGCACGTCGAAAATTTAGCAGGATCCGTGTTCACCGAGCAGAAAAACGACTTCTCGCTAAAATCATGAAAGTCAAAATTCTGTCCAAACGAGACGTACGAGCGATTTTCTAAAAGTTTGCACATGTTGCTACACGTAATAGCTACAAATGCACGTCGAAAATTTAGCAGGATCCGTGTTCACCGAGCAGAAAAACGACTTCTCGCTAAAATCATGAAAGTCAAAATTCTGTCCAAACGAGACGTACGAGCGATTTTCTAAAAGTTTGCACATGTTGCTACACGTAATAGCTACAAATGCACGTCGAAAATTTAGCAGGATCCGTGTTCACCGAGCAGAAAAACGACTTCTCGCTAAAATCATGAAAGTCAAAATTCTGTCCAAACGAGACGTACGAGCGATTTTCTAAAAGTTTGCACATGTTGCTACACGTAATAGCTACAAATGCACGTCGAAAATTTAGCAGGATCCGTGTTCACCGAGCAGAAAAACGACTTCTCGCTAAAATCATGAAAGTCAAAATTCTGTCCAAACGAGACGTACGAGCGATTTTCTAAAAGTTTGCACATGTTGCTACACGTAATAGCTACAAATGCACGTCGAAAATTTAGCAGGATCCGTGTTCACCGAGCAGAAAAACGACTTCTCGCTAAAATCATGAAAGTCAAAATTCTGTCCAAACGAGACGTACGAGCGATTTTCTAAAAGTTTGCACATGTTGCTACACGTAATAGCTACAAATGCACGTCGAAAATTTAGCAGGATCCGTGTTCACCGAGCAGAAAAACGACTTCTCGCTAAAATCATGAAAGTCAAAATTCTGTCCAAACGAGACGTACGAGCGATTTTCTAAAAGTTTGCACATGTTGCTACACGTAATAGCTACAAATGCACGTCGAAAATTTAGCAGGATCCGTGTTCACCGAGCAGAAAAACGACTTCTCGCTAAAATCATGAAAGTCAAAATTCTGTCCAAACGAGACGTACGAGCGATTTTCTAAAAGTTTGCACATGTTGCTACACGTAATAGCTACAAATGCACGTCGAAAATTTAGCAGGATCCGTGTTCACCGAGCAGAAAAACGACTTCTCGCTAAAATCATGAAAGTCAAAATTCTGTCCAAACGAGACGTACGAGCGATTTTCTAAAAGTTTGCACATGTTGCTACACGTAATAGCTACAAATGCACGTCGAAAATTTAGCAGGATCCGTGTTCACCGAGCAGAAAAACGACTTCTCGCTAAAATCATGAAAGTCAAAATTCTGTCCAAACGAGACGTACGAGCGATTTTCTAAAAGTTTGCACATGTTGCTACACGTAATAGCTACAAATGCACGTCGAAAATTTAGCAGGATCCGTGTTCACCGAGCAGAAAAACGACTTCTCGCTAAAATCATGAAAGTCAAAATTCTGTCCAAACGAGACGTACGAGCGATTTTCTAAAAGTTTGCACATGTTGCTACACGTAATAGCTACAAATGCACGTCGAAAATTTAGCAGGATCCGTGTTCACCGAGCAGAAAAACGACTTCTCGCTAAAATCATGAAAGTCAAAATTCTGTCCAAACGAGACGTACGAGCGATTTTCTAAAAGTTTGCACATGTTGCTACACGTAATAGCTACAAATGCACGTCGAAAATTTAGCAGGATCCGTGTTCACCGAGCAGAAAAACGACTTCTCGCTAAAATCATGAAAGTCAAAATTCTGTCCAAACGAGACGTACGAGCGATTTTCTAAAAGTTTGCACATGTTGCTACACGTAATAGCTACAAATGCACGTCGAAAATTTAGCAGGATCCGTGTTCACCGAGCAGAAAAACGACTTCTCGCTAAAATCATGAAAGTCAAAATTCTGTCCAAACGAGACGTACGAGCGATTTTCTAAAAGTTTGCACATGTTGCTACACGTAATAGCTACAAATGCACGTCGAAAATTTAGCAGGATCCGTGTTCACCGAGCAGAAAAACGACTTCTCGCTAAAATCATGAAAGTCAAAATTCTGTCCAAACGAGACGTACGAGCGATTTTCTAAAAGTTTGCACATGTTGCTACACGTAATAGCTACAAATGCACGTCGAAAATTTAGCAGGATCCGTGTTCACCGAGCAGAAAAACGACTTCTCGCTAAAATCATGAAAGTCAAAATTCTGTCCAAACGAGACGTACGAGCGATTTTCTAAAAGTTTGCACATGTTGCTACACGTAATAGCTACAAATGCACGTCGAAAATTTAGCAGGATCCGTGTTCACCGAGCAGAAAAACGACTTCTCGCTAAAATCATGAAAGTCAAAATTCTGTCCAAACGAGACGTACGAGCGATTTTCTAAAAGTTTGCACATGTTGCTACACGTAATAGCTACAAATGCACGTCGAAAATTTAGCAGGATCCGTGTTCACCGAGCAGAAAAACGACTTCTCGCTAAAATCATGAAAGTCAAAATTCTGTCCAAACGAGACGTACGAGCGATTTTCTAAAAGTTTGCACATGTTGCTACACGTAATAGCTACAAATGCACGTCGAAAATTTAGCAGGATCCGTGTTCACCGAGCAGAAAAACGACTTCTCGCTAAAATCATGAAAGTCAAAATTCTGTCCAAACGAGACGTACGAGCGATTTTCTAAAAGTTTGCACATGTTGCTACACGTAATAGCTACAAATGCACGTCGAAAATTTAGCAGGATCCGTGTTCACCGAGCAGAAAAACGACTTCTCGCTAAAATCATGAAAGTCAAAATTCTGTCCAAACGAGACGTACGAGCGATTTTCTAAAAGTTTGCACATGTTGCTACACGTAATAGCTACAAATGCACGTCGAAAATTTAGCAGGATCCGTGTTCACCGAGCAGAAAAACGACTTCTCGCTAAAATCATGAAAGTCAAAATTCTGTCCAAACGAGACGTACGAGCGATTTTCTAAAAGTTTGCACATGTTGCTACACGTAATAGCTACAAATGCACGTCGAAAATTTAGCAGGATCCGTGTTCACCGAGCAGAAAAACGACTTCTCGCTAAAATCATGAAAGTCAAAATTCTGTCCAAACGAGACGTACGAGCGATTTTCTAAAAGTTTGCACATGTTGCTACACGTAATAGCTACAAATGCACGTCGAAAATTTAGCAGGATCCGTGTTCACCGAGCAGAAAAACGACTTCTCGCTAAAATCATGAAAGTCAAAATTCTGTCCAAACGAGACGTACGAGCGATTTTCTAAAAGTTTGCACATGTTGCTACACGTAATAGCTACAAATGCACGTCGAAAATTTAGCAGGATCCGTGTTCACCGAGCAGAAAAACGACTTCTCGCTAAAATCATGAAAGTCAAAATTCTGTCCAAACGAGACGTACGAGCGATTTTCTAAAAGTTTGCACATGTTGCTACACGTAATAGCTACAAATGCACGTCGAAAATTTAGCAGGATCCGTGTTCACCGAGCAGAAAAACGACTTCTCGCTAAAATCATGAAAGTCAAAATTCTGTCCAAACGAGACGTACGAGCGATTTTCTAAAAGTTTGCACATGTTGCTACACGTAATAGCTACAAATGCACGTCGAAAATTTAGCAGGATCCGTGTTCACCGAGCAGAAAAACGACTTCTCGCTAAAATCATGAAAGTCAAAATTCTGTCCAAACGAGACGTACGAGCGATTTTCTAAAAGTTTGCACATGTTGCTACACGTAATAGCTACAAATGCACGTCGAAAATTTAGCAGGATCCGTGTTCACCGAGCAGAAAAACGACTTCTCGCTAAAATCATGAAAGTCAAAATTCTGTCCAAACGAGACGTACGAGCGATTTTCTAAAAGTTTGCACATGTTGCTACACGTAATAGCTACAAATGCACGTCGAAAATTTAGCAGGATCCGTGTTCACCGAGCAGAAAAACGACTTCTCGCTAAAATCATGAAAGTCAAAATTCTGTCCAAACGAGACGTACGAGCGATTTTCTAAAAGTTTGCACATGTTGCTACACGTAATAGCTACAAATGCACGTCGAAAATTTAGCAGGATCCGTGTTCACCGAGCAGAAAAACGACTTCTCGCTAAAATCATGAAAGTCAAAATTCTGTCCAAACGAGACGTACGAGCGATTTTCTAAAAGTTTGCACATGTTGCTACACGTAATAGCTACAAATGCACGTCGAAAATTTAGCAGGATCCGTGTTCACCGAGCAGAAAAACGACTTCTCGCTAAAATCATGAAAGTCAAAATTCTGTCCAAACGAGACGTACGAGCGATTTTCTAAAAGTTTGCACATGTTGCTACACGTAATAGCTACAAATGCACGTCGAAAATTTAGCAGGATCCGTGTTCACCGAGCAGAAAAACGACTTCTCGCTAAAATCATGAAAGTCAAAATTCTGTCCAAACGAGACGTACGAGCGATTTTCTAAAAGTTTGCACATGTTGCTACACGTAATAGCTACACATATGCACGTCGAAAATTTAGCAGGATCCGTGTTCACCGAGCAGAAAAACGACTTCTCGCTAAAATCATGAAAGTCAAAATTCTGTCCAAACGAGACGTACGAGCGATTTTCTAAAAGTTTGCACATGTTGCTACACGTAATAGCTACAAATGCACGTCGAAAATTTAGCAGGATCCGTGTTCACCGAGCAGAAAAACGACTTCTCGCTAAAATCATGAAAGTCAAAATTCTGTCCAAACGAGACGTACGAGCGATTTTCTAAAAGTTTGCACATGTTGCTACACGTAATAGCTACAAATGCACGTCGAAAATTTAGCAGGATCCGTGTTCACCGAGCAGAAAAACGACTTCTCGCTAAAATCATGAAAGTCAAAATTCTGTCCAAACGAGACGTACGAGCGATTTTCTAAAAGTTTGCACATGTTGCTACACGTAATAGCTACAAATGCACGTCGAAAATTTAGCAGGATCCGTGTTCACCGAGCAGAAAAACGACTTCTCGCTAAAATCATGAAAGTCAAAATTCTGTCCAAACGAGACGTACGAGCGATTTTCTAAAAGTTTGCACATGTTGCTACACGTAATAGCTACAAATGCACGTCGAAAATTTAGCAGGATCCGTGTTCACCGAGCAGAAAAACGACTTCTCGCTAAAATCATGAAAGTGTCACGTCCCGGTTTTTCGTCGCGGTAAAATAAAAGAGATCACCACGAATCCGGGTCGTCACGATTTGAGTAGTTGTTTTTGGTCCACGTGGCACTTCCGTCCACGTCTAACCGGGATTTTAACGCACGGTAACAGGCTTCAAGCGTACAATAGGATAGGGACTCACCGGTTGATGTTAAGTTGCCGGTACGCTGGTTGACGAACTATTTGCGGCCGCTGGTGCTGAAGGAAGCTGTAGGTAATTTGCCGGCTGTAGATCGGCGAATGAGGGAGCAGCTCACAGCTGCTGGTGATGCAGGAGTCCGTCGGTAATGAGCCGACTGCAGAACGGCGAATGGAAGAGCAGCTCACGGCTGCTGATGATGCAGGAATCCGTCGGCAATGAACCGACTGCAGAACGGCGAATGGAAGAGCAGCTCCCGGCTGCTGATGATGCAGGAAATCCGTCGGCAATATGCCGGCTGTAGATCTGGCGCTGCCTTGGTGTTTTATGCCAGCTCTGGCATTGAACGGTTGATACGAGGATCGTTAACGGCGGCTGACGTCTGCTGCGTTGTGACAGGAGTCGGTACGGCGAAATGCTGCCACGGCGTTACCCTAAATTCTGGGGTGTCGTCCAGCGAAGATACAGCTACGACGACTGGATACTGGATTTTTACTATTGAAGTAATCACTGGCACCTCGCGAACTCCCAACGGATATTTCTCCGCGACCGCCGGATAATATAATTCCGCGAATACTTTTCGTAGTTGAGCCTTACGGCCTGCGCGTCGGTTCTTAGGCATTGACTCTCACTATTATATTACTTAAACAATTATAAAATGAATTTACGCGATCAATGAAATGCTCGCCTGAAGAATCTCTCAAAGCAGGTTAACTCTCCGTGAAACCCCGTGCCTCTGGTGGGCACAGATAGGCCCCCTTTGAATTAACACGGTTCTGAGAGGAATGATGGAAATATTCGCCACACTGTCCCGTGCCTCTGGTGGGCACAGATAGACAGGTTTTGAACAGGAATAGGTATGAATATTATAGGCGGAAACGGTTTTCCACAAATCCCGTGCCTCTGGTGGGCACCGATAGATTTGCTTGAACCGTGATAGGATTATTTGGTAAAGGTGTGGTCGTTCTGGAACACACAGTCGAGTTACTATAATATTCAATCTTGACTTTAATGCGATTAAATTCAATGCCGAAGATGCTTTACTTCAAGTTATTCAAAATAAGTTATACTTAATGCGAAGTAAGAAGTTAGTTGTAAATTATGAATTATTACTTTATAAAAATTGTGATCCCTTGCTCGGATCGAGTAGTAGTTAATTATCGACGAGGTTTGATTGAATTGAGACGTTGAAGTATTAAAATCGTAGTTTATTTCGTAGTACAATTAAGGACCCTTTGCTCGAGTCTTGGATTAGAATATTGAACGCTGCGGACAATTAGCGCGACTATTAAGACGACGACTAAAGGCTCTCGCTCTCATTAGAGCGCTTAATTTATATGATTTTTCCTTTCTAGGTTGGACAGAAAACGCTGTTGAGAACTCCTGGCTGGAGCGAGATGAAAGTGCAGTCTCAGCAGTTGGTGGTTGGAACGGTGCAGGTATTGCGCGACAGCAATACTGCGTCAGCAGCTACTGGTGCGAGGAGGATGGCTGCTCTCGTGCTCTCTCTCTCCCTCTGGGAACTGCTGATTCAGCGCGTGCCTCTATGCTGGAGCTGGCCGGATGCTGCTATCTTGGCTCCACGTACCGGGTGCTCGGCGAAATGTGTACAACGGGTGTCTCGATTGAATTTGTACAATGTTTAATAAATGTTGTTCATAATAAATGTTATTTAACTGAGCTGGTCCCTGATAATACAATTCTCCTACTCTTAATTAATAATAAAAATCCTCACGTTCCTCCATTCTTAGTTAACAATTCAAATTCTCACATACGTCCATTCTTATTTAACAATTCAAATTCATGCATACCTTCATTCTTTTAATTATGCATAAAATTTGTTATAAACGTATAATACTGATTATTGTTTATAATAATAGAAAACGTTACAATGTTAATTCGTAATACTGAACATTATTTATAATAATGGAAAATACTGAATATAAATGATACAGAGTACTTAATACCTTAATTTACAATACTGAATATTATTTATAACAAAAGGGGAATATTAATATGGTTATTCGCGATACGGAATATAAATGAAAATCCTACAACATTAAATATAAATTCGTTATATTATTTATGATGAAAGAGAATATATTGAATTGAACGATAATACATTAATTTTAATTAACAAAGTACGGAATATAGTAATAGAAAACATGCTAGATCAAACGTCGTGCGTACGACGTAACACCTCCCCTCCTGGCGGTAAAGAAATTTTTCCGCAGGGAAAATTTCTTTCGCAGTAAAGTTTTTTAATTGTCTGAGGAATTATACGACCAGCGTCGTGCTGAATAGGAGGCAGCGCGTTCTGCGTTATTTGAATGTGAAGTTTGACTCACCGCATCAGCTTGTGGTGTGGCTTCGTCTAGTGGTGCGATGGCCAAATTCCTTATATTTGCTGTTTCCCGATTTTGGCCACGGAAGAGAAGGGCAGTAGTTAGTGAGCCCCATATCGCGCCCAACAGATGTAAGCCCCAACCGTATGTTGCGTGGAGTGCGAAGCCGTTGACGATTGTGCTCAGGGCTCCTTTCACTAGACGAATTATAATATAGATTCCAATCACCCCCGCGCTAAACGAACCGAAGGAAATAAATCCTTCCCACATCTTGGAACCGGCCGATTTGGCTATTTTTTCCAGCGATTCTTCGTCGATGAGGTTGAACATGGAGATGGCACCTGGTGTATATTGTCGACCCGTGGCCCCCTGTGCCAAGGAGCTGACTATCGCCCCCCTTTCGATGGGGAACATGATGTGCTCTTTCAGGTTTTCCAGGTCCTCGTGCGAGTAAATCCCGCCATTAGCGAGATTCTTTGGGTCGATGTATTTCCACGTTGATTTCGTCAGCGGAGCTAAGGGTTGCGGCGGTAAGCTTTCCACCAGCTTCGGAGACAGCCTATACCATGTTCCCTGGAGCTTATATAAGGTAGGCATTAATTCATAGCAAGATTTTCGTGTCCCTGTTCTAGAGAGGATATGGGTGCGCGGTAAGAGGAAATAAGATGCATTGTTATAGGTTACGGGAAGTTCATTATAGCATTCTTCTGTTTTTCGAATCTGGCAAATTACTGGAATGCACTTCACCAAATGCAAAGCTTCCCCCGAGGGAATTATCATGTAACCTGGTGCGCGGGCTATTGCGATTGCTACTTCCTCCGGCGCACTATGTATTAGGGCGAGTGCGTTTTGTAGCACCTGTTGTTCTACGAGGCATCGTTGTTTCACCAAGTCCTGATACAGCTGCTTAATTTGCACTTTCATATGTTTCTCTACGTAAACAAATTTAGAATTAACATACGTGAATATGTCCAGATTGCTAACTGGAATTCTCGCTTTTTCTTTGAACCTCCCGGACTGCGTGATTTCTAGGATGAACAGCTTAGGGTGTTCCGTTTTTGCCAGGGTGTAACCGCAGGTAGTGATACGGCTGGTTTCTGTCAACGCGAACATCGCGTCTTCTGAGGCGACGGTGTACACTATGGGTCCCTTATCCCCTGGAGGTGTGATACGGGTGGCTTTTCCGTCGTATAGAACATCGTATCCGTTGAAATTACAAGAGTCTACTGGTGCACTGTCCCAGTAGCTGAAACCATCTTCTGAGTCCAAACAATGCCCGAGTTGTAGCTTGCATCGTTGTCCTGAATGTAAGATCACCTCGTTCGTACTTAACTTCACCGGAGCCACATAATTCTTTAACGAAATTCTTGCTACTGCTTGTACCACCACTCCTGTCCACGTTCCGTACGGGTCGCTGTATGTAGTCCCTGAGCAGGTACCCTCTGAATTCACTATTCCGGCCAGGGTGAGGCTCCTTGTTGTCGTGGAATTTGGCAATACACCGGTGACCTGTATGGCGGTATTTATGAATATTGTCCCCGTGTTATGAAGAGTCCTGCAGTCTTCCCTGGATATTGTGGATATATACTGTTGTCTGCCGTTGTTCACTATTGACACGTGTGAATGCATCCCGCAATAAAATATCGTCCTGTCGATCTCGATGTTGCATTGCTCAACTGCTGTTTCTTTAAAGTCTGCTAATTGAAGCAGCTGGATATTTCGTACTTCGGTTATTGGTTCAATTCCTTCAGAGTCGCAGTCTGGTTTGTCGAGGGCGGAGAAAGTGGTAATATTTAATGTTCGGCCTCCACAATCGTAGCCGATGATGGCCAATACGTGGCCGAGAATAACATTTATGATTGCTGCCTGGATATACATTGTTTGACTGTTCGCGAAAACTGACTATTCCAAGGCACGAGCCTCGTTTTATACCTAGGCCCTTTGTGGTGGGGGAAGATTTGAGCAACTCGGGCGTTCCTTTTGTCCCTGCGCTTATGGTATGATCGCTGAATATGATTTCCCTTGGTAGCGGATTGCATGCGGATTAATAAGATATTCGCGTATTTGCACGTTGTTCTGCCGTCATATGGCAGGCGAGATATTTGTGATTTGAACTCGTCGTTTACGTTATGCCATACCGAAACGGATTCGGGTTTATAGGGATAGTAGCTTCCTTCCGTATTTGGGGAAATTATATTCAGTACTACTTTATAATTTGACGACGAAGAATTTGACATAGTAGAATCGGTTTTAGAAATAATATCGGACGAAGAAATAGAGTTGACGTGCACTTGTGATTCTGGCTCTTTATCGAAGGATGCCGAAACGGATTCGGGCTTATCAGAATTATTACGACTTGCCGGAGCGGATCCGGGCTTACTAAAATCATTAGGACTTGCCGGAGCGGATCCGGGCTTACAGTGTTCAACGAAGAATGCCGAAACGGATTCGGGCTTATTATATTCACGTGGCACATTTTCATTATTCTGGATTGATTCTATTTCTTCTATCTCTAAGAATGGCATCGGAAAAGTAACCGATTCATTAGTCGTGTTCGCGCATTTGACATAAACGTACCCGTCGCGATTTTGGACGAGCGAATCACAAATTAGCACTCCGCTCTTAATTTCTTGCTTGCGTAAAAAACCCACGGCGGGCCCGGTGGTCCCTGCTTCGATGCATGCTACAGTGCGAGCGGGAATTACTGTTTGTTTAGTGTTGTGAAACGGAATTTCAGTTCCCTTCCATTGGATCGAGCTTTTTGCGTAAGATATTTCCGCGCCCTCTTTTAGAAAGATTGATCCCAAAATTCCATTAGTAGGTATCGGGAAATCCTCGTGGACCACACAAAATTTTACGGGGCAGGAATTGATTTTAATTGATGTTGTTCCCAGGGTTTTAACATGACCCTCTGTAATGCCGCACAATTTGATTATTTCTGTCGGATCGATGGTGACCTCTCTTTTTAATGCATTTTCCTTTATGAGATTTAGTTCCGCGCCCGTGTCAATCATAAAAATGGCAGCGTTAGTTAATTCGGGTGCGGAAACTAGAATTTGCGGTACTGTAGAATTTTCTAGTGTTCGGATGCCGGCGACTCGGTAATTTCCGATGTTATCGGCCTGATTGTTTTCGAAGGTACCTCCTCCCGTCGCTGGCCGGAAGTCGAGGGGAGGGGTTGCCCGTTTCCCGAATTTCGAGCATTGAACTCCCTTTTTCTACACTCGTGTATATCATGACCCGGAGTTTTGCAATAATTACAGAATCGAGAATTATAATTGTCGCGCCTAGGACCGGAATTATGCACGGGTGAAGTTATGCCACGAACCGGCGTCTCGTATCGCGGAGATAACAATTCGCGAGAAGCGGGAGCTTGATATCGCGTGCGCTCCGTGCTAGAATATGACCAGTTGCTTGGTCTTGGAGGAATGCTATTTGTACGTACCGGGTGGTTAATAATTTCACGTCTCCCTTCTGAAAATTGCACGCGTTTTGACGGCTCGTAACGGGTTCTATCTAGTTCGTATTGTTTAAAGGCTTCGATCGCCGCATCATACGCTGAGCCTAATGTAGTATGCGGTCGCGATTTTACATCTATACGCAAGACTGGAATTAGACCATTTATAAAACTATCGTGCGTTAGGCGATTTATGTCCATCGGATCTGGATTACCTCGCTCGCAATCGAGAATCGCGGTTCTTAGGTCCTTAACTCGGCTGATGTAGTCTAAAATGTGTTCCGATGGCCCTTGAAAAATATTTGCTAGTTCTCCGCGATAATGGTCTATGGTTTTGTTCGATCCAAATACGTCCTGTAACCGGTTGCATAACTGCGAGATATTTCGGCAGCCTTCGTCCTCTACTGCGGTATAGGCCCTTCCGCGCAGTTTATTAATGACAAGTTTCGTCAGAGTACCTTCTATATGGGGCGGTATAATATCTCGAGCGCGTCGACAGGCGCGATTGAAGGAAAATATTGGCATGTTGCAACCGTCAAAAATTGGTATTGATTCTACTGCCTCTTTTAGTGAATAGTTTCCCGGTTCCGGATTATCTATGTTTAATCTAGCTCGCGGTATATCCTCCATAACCCTTTCTTCTCGAAGTTCGCGCAGACGGTCGATTTCGCGCCTAGCTTCGTTTAGTTCGGCCCGGATTTCTTCCATATTGAAACCCGGAGGATTAGTTTTCGCAATTTTCAACTCGGAGTTTAATCTTTCTAATTCTAATTTTAAGTCCGCGGTTTCCTGAATTTCACGGCGTTGCGCTTCTAATGCCTTATCCTCTTTACGTAACCGTTTCTCTTTTTCATTTAATTGTTTCTGCAGGGCGATTAATTCTGCTTCTGAGATTAGAGATTGGGGACTAGTTGCTCCTTTCGAACGCGTGTTCATATTGTCTTTGCTACTCATGTTGTAAAGTTAAAGTTAAAATTCGAAAATGCTCGTAGCTATCACTAGAAGTTTCTCACTGCCACCGGAAGTTTGATACTGTCACCAAAATTTGCTCGTTACCTAAAATACTCGTTCCCGACCTAACGTGCTTTTACTGTTCCATACGCACTACTCGAAATTATCCCACCGCTGCCACCAAAAATTTGTCACGTCCCGGTTTTTCGTCGCGGTAAAATAAAAGAGATCACCACGAATCCGGGTCGTCACGATTTGAGTAGTTGTTTTTGGTCCACGTGGCACTTCCGTCCACGTCTAACCGGGATTTTAACGCACGGTAACAGGCTTCAAGCGTACAATAGGATAGGGACTCACCGGTTGATGTTAAGTTGCCGGTACGCTGGTTGACGAACTATTTGCGGCCGCTGGTGCTGAAGGAAGCTGTAGGTAATTTGCCGGCTGTAGATCGGCGAATGAGGGAGCAGCTCACAGCTGCTGGTGATGCAGGAGTCCGTCGGTAATGAGCCGACTGCAGAACGGCGAATGGAAGAGCAGCTCACGGCTGCTGATGATGCAGGAATCCGTCGGCAATGAACCGACTGCAGAACGGCGAATGGAAGAGCAGCTCCCGGCTGCTGATGATGCAGGAAATCCGTCGGCAATATGCCGGCTGTAGATCTGGCGCTGCCTTGGTGTTTTATGCCAGCTCTGGCATTGAACGGTTGATACGAGGATCGTTAACGGCGGCTGACGTCTGCTGCGTTGTGACAGGAGTCGGTACGGCGAAATGCTGCCACGGCGTTACCCTAAATTCTGGGGTGTCGGCCAGCGAAGATACAGCTACGACGACTGGATACTGGATTTTTACTATTGAAGTAATCACTGGCACCTCGCGAACTCCCAACGGATATTTCTCCGCGACCGCCGGATAATATAATTCCGCGAATACTTTTCGTAGTTGAGCCTTACGGCCTGCGCGTCGGTTCTTAGGCATTGACTCTCACTATTATATTACTTAAACAATTATAAAATGAATTTACGCGATCAATGAAATGCTCGCCTGAAGAATCTCTCAAAGCAGGTTAACTCTCCGTGAAACCCCGTGCCTCTGGTGGGCACAGATAGGCCCCCTTTGAATTAACACGGTTCTGAGAGGAATGATGGAAATATTCGCCACACTGTCCCGTGCCTCTGGTGGGCACAGATAGACAGGTTTTGAACAGGAATAGGTATGAATATTATAGGCGGAAACGGTTTTCCACAAATCCCGTGCCTCTGGTGGGCACCGATAGATTTGCTTGAACCGTGATAGGATTATTTGGTAAAGGTGTGGTCGTTCTGGAACACACAGTCGAGTTACTATAATATTCAATCTTGACTTTAATGCGATTAAATTCAATGCCGAAGATGCTTTACTTCAAGTTATTCAAAATAAGTTATACTTAATGCGAAGTAAGAAGTTAGTTGTAAATTATGAATTATTACTTTATAAAAATTGTGATCCCTTGCTCGGATCGAGTAGTAGTTAATTATCGACGAGGTTTGATTGAATTGAGACGTTGAAGTATTAAAATCGTAGTTTATTTCGTAGTACAATTAAGGACCCTTTGCTCGAGTCTTGGATTAGAATATTGAACGCTGCGGACAATTAGCGCGACTATTAAGACGACGACTAAAGGCTCTCGCTCTCATTAGAGCGCTTAATTTATATGATTTTTCCTTTCTAGGTTGGACAGAAAACGCTGTTGAGAACTCCTGGCTGGAGCGAGATGAAAGTGCAGTCTCAGCAGTTGGTGGTTGGAACGGTGCAGGTATTGCGCGACAGCAATACTGCGTCAGCAGCTACTGGTGCGAGGAGGATGGCTGCTCTCGTGCTCTCTCTCTCCCTCTGGGAACTGCTGATTCAGCGCGTGCCTCTATGCTGGAGCTGGCCGGATGCTGCTATCTTGGCTCCACGTACCGGGTGCTCGGCGAAATGTGTACAACGGGTGTCTCGATTGAATTTGTACAATGTTTAATAAATGTTGTTCATAATAAATGTTATTTAACTGAGCTGGTCCCTGATAATACAATTCTCCTACTCTTAATTAATAATAAAAATCCTCACGTTCCTCCATTCTTAGTTAACAATTCAAATTCTCACATACGTCCATTCTTATTTAACAATTCAAATTCATGCATACCTTCATTCTTTTAATTATGCATAAAATTTGTTATAAACGTATAATACTGATTATTGTTTATAATAATAGAAAACGTTACAATGTTAATTCGTAATACTGAACATTATTTATAATAATGGAAAATACTGAATATAAATGATACAGAGTACTTAATACCTTAATTTACAATACTGAATATTATTTATAACAAAAGGGGAATATTAATATGGTTATTCGCGATACGGAATATAAATGAAAATCCTACAACATTAAATATAAATTCGTTATATTATTTATGATGAAAGAGAATATATTGAATTGAACGATAATACATTAATTTTAATTAACAAAGTACGGAATATAGTAATAGAAAACATGCTAGATCAAACGTCGTGCGTACGACGTAACAAAAGTCAAAATTCTGTCCAAACGAGACGTACGAGCGATTTTCTAAAAGTTTGCACATGTTGCTACACGTAATAGCTACACATATGCACGTCGAAAATTTAGCAGGATCCGTGTTCACCGAGCAGAAAAACGACTTCTCGCTAAAATCATGAAAGTCAAAATTCTGTCCAAACGAGACGTACGAGCGATTTTCTAAAAGTTTGCACATGTTGCTACACGTAATAGCTACAAATGCACGTCGAAAATTTAGCAGGATCCGTGTTCACCGAGCAGAAAAACGACTTCTCGCTAAAATCATGAAAGTCAAAATTCTGTCCAAACGAGACGTACGAGCGATTTTCTAAAAGTTTGCACATGTTGCTACACGTAATAGCTACAAATGCACGTCGAAAATTTAGCAGGATCCGTGTTCACCGAGCAGAAAAACGACTTCTCGCTAAAATCATGAAAGTCAAAATTCTGTCCAAACATGACGTACGAGCGATTTTCTAAAAGTTTGCACATGTTGCTACACGTAATAGCTACAAATGCACGTCGAAAATTTAGCAGGATCCGTGTTCACCGAGCAGAAAAACGACTTCTCGCTAAAATCATGAAAGTCAAAATTCTGTCCAAACGAGACGTACGAGCGATTTTCTAAAAGTTTGCACATGTTGCTACACGTAATAGCTACAAATGCACGTCGAAACTTTAGCAGGATCCGTGTTCACCGAGCAGAAAAACGACTTCTCGCTAAAATCATGAAAGTCAAAATTCTGTCCAAACGAGACGTACGAGCGATTTTCTAAAAGTTTGCACATGTTGCTACACGTAATAGCTACAAATGCACGTCGAAAATTTAGCAGGATCCGTGTTCACCGAGCAGAAAAACGACTTCTCGCTAAAATCATGAAAGTCAAAATTCTGTCCAAACGAGACGTACGAGCGATTTTCTAAAAGTTTGCACATGTTGCTACACGTAATAGCTACAAATGCACGTCGAAAATTTAGCAGGATCCGTGTTCACCGAGCAGAAAAACGACTTCTCGCTAAAATCATGAAAGTCAAAATTCTATCCAAACGAGACGTACGAGCGATTTTCTAAAAGTTTGCACATGTTGCTACACGTAATAGCTACAAATGCACGTCGAAAATTTAGCAGGATCCGTGTTCACCGAGCAGAAAAACGACTTCTCGCTAAAATCATGAAAGTCAAAATTCTGTCCAAACGAGACGTACGAGCGATTTTCTAAAAGTTTGCACATGTTGCTACACGTAATAGCTACAAATGCACGTCGAAAATTTAGCAGGATCCGTGTTCACCGAGCAGAAAAACGACTTCTCGCTAAAATCATGAAAGTCAAAATTCTGTCCAAACGAGACGTACGAGCGATTTTCTAAAAGTTTGCACATGTTGCTACACGTAATAGCTACAAATGCACGTCGAAAATTTAGCAGGATCCGTGTTCACCGAGCAGAAAAACGACTTCTCGCTAAAATCATGAAAGTCAAAATTCTGTCCAAACGAGACGTACGAGCGATTTTCTAAAAGTTTGCACATGTTGCTACACGTAATAGCTACAAATGCACGTCGAAAATTTAGCAGGATCCGTGTTCACCGAGCAGAAAAACGACTTCTCGCTAAAATCATGAAAGTCAAAATTCTGTCCAAACGAGACGTACGAGCGATTTTCTAAAAGTTTGCACATGTTGCTACACGTAATAGCTACAAATGCACGTCGAAAATTTAGCAGGATCCGTGTTCACCGAGCAGAAAAACGACTTCTCGCTAAAATCATGAAAGTCAAAATTCTGTCCAAACGAGACGTACGAGCGATTTTCTAAAAGTTTGCACATGTTGCTACACGTAATAGCTACAAATGCACGTCGAAAATTTAGCAGGATCCGTGTTCACCGAGCAGAAAAACGACTTCTCGCTAAAATCATGAAAGTCAAAATTCTGTCCAAACGAGACGTACGAGCGATTTTCTAAAAGTTTGCACATGTTGCTACACGTAATAGCTACAAATGCACGTCGAAAATTTAGCAGGATCCGTGTTCACCGAGCAGAAAAACGACTTCTCGCTAAAATCATGAAAGTCAAAATTCTGTCCAAACGAGACGTACGAGCGATTTTCTAAAAGTTTGCACATGTTGCTACACGTAATAGCTACAAATGCACGTCGAAAATTTAGCAGGATCCGTGTTCACCGAGCAGAAAAACGACTTCTCGCTAAAATCATGAAAGTCAAAATTCTGTCCAAACGAGACGTACGAGCGATTTTCTAAAAGTTTGCACATGTTGCTACACGTAATAGCTACAAATGCACGTCGAAAATTTAGCAGGATCCGTGTTCACCGAGCAGAAAAACGACTTCTCGCTAAAATCATGAAAGTCAAAATTCTGTCCAAACGAGACGTACGAGCGATTTTCTAAAAGTTTGCACATGTTGCTACACGTAATAGCTACAAATGCACGTCGAAAATTTAGCAGGATCCGTGTTCACCGAGCAGAAAAACGACTTCTCGCTAAAATCATGAAAGTCAAAATTCTGTCCAAACGAGACGTACGAGCGATTTTCTAAAAGTTTGCACATGTTGCTACACGTAATAGCTACAAATGCACGTCGAAAATTTAGCAGGATCCGTGTTCACCGAGCAGAAAAACGACTTCTCGCTAAAATCATGAAAGTCAAAATTCTGTCCAAACGAGACGTACGAGCGATTTTCTAAAAGTTTGCACATGTTGCTACACGTAATAGCTACAAATGCACGTCGAAAATTTAGCAGGATCCGTGTTCACCGAGCAGAAAAACGACTTCTCGCTAAAATCATGAAAGTCAAAATTCTGTCCAAACGAGACGTACGAGCGATTTTCTAAAAGTTTGCACATGTTGCTACACGTAATAGCTACAAATGCACGTCGAAAATTTAGCAGGATCCGTGTTCACCGAGCAGAAAAACGACTTCTCGCTAAAATCATGAAAGTCAAAATTCTGTCCAAACGAGACGTACGAGCGATTTTCTAAAAGTTTGCACATGTTGCTACACGTAATAGCTACAAATGCACGTCGAAAATTTAGCAGGATCCGTGTTCACCGAGCAGAAAAACGACTTCTCGCTAAAATCATGAAAGTCAAAATTCTGTCCAAACGAGACGTACGAGCGATTTTCTAAAAGTTTGCACATGTTGCTACACGTAATAGCTACAAATGCACGTCGAAAATTTAGCAGGATCCGTGTTCACCGAGCAGAAAAACGACTTCTCGCTAAAATCATGAAAGTCAAAATTCTGTCCAAACGAGACGTACGAGCGATTTTCTAAAAGTTTGCACATGTTGCTACACGTAATAGCTACAAATGCACGTCGAAAATTTAGCAGGATCCGTGTTCACCGAGCAGAAAAACGACTTCTCGCTAAAATCATGAAAGTCAAAATTCTGTCCAAACGAGACGTACGAGCGATTTTCTAAAAGTTTGCACATGTTGCTACACGTAATAGCTACAAATGCACGTCGAAAATTTAGCAGGATCCGTGTTCACCGAGCAGAAAAACGACTTCTCGCTAAAATCATGAAAGTCAAAATTCTGTCCAAACGAGACGTACGAGCGATTTTCTAAAAGTTTGCACATGTTGCTACACGTAATAGCTACAAATGCACGTCGAAAATTTAGCAGGATCCGTGTTCACCGAGCAGAAAAACGACTTCTCGCTAAAATCATGAAAGTCAAAATTCTGTCCAAACGAGACGTACGAGCGATTTTCTAAAAGTTTGCACATGTTGCTACACGTAATAGCTACAAATGCACGTCGAAAATTTAGCAGGATCCGTGTTCACCGAGCAGAAAAACGACTTCTCGCTAAAATCATGAAAGTCAAAATTCTGTCCAAACGAGACGTACGAGCGATTTTCTAAAAGTTTGCACATGTTGCTACACGTAATAGCTACAAATGCACGTCGAAAATTTAGCAGGATCCGTGTTCACCGAGCAGAAAAACGACTTCTCGCTAAAATCATGAAAGTCAAAATTCTGTCCAAACGAGACGTACGAGCGATTTTCTAAAAGTTTGCACATGTTGCTACACGTAATAGCTACAAATGCACGTCGAAAATTTAGCAGGATCCGTGTTCACCGAGCAGAAAAACGACTTCTCGCTAAAATCATGAAAGTCAAAATTCTGTCCAAACGAGACGTACGAGCGATTTTCTAAAAGTTTGCACATGTTGCTACACGTAATAGCTACAAATGCACGTCGAAAATTTAGCAGGATCCGTGTTCACCGAGCAGAAAAACGACTTCTCGCTAAAATCATGAAAGTCAAAATTCTGTCCAAACGAGACGTACGAGCGATTTTCTAAAAGTTTGCACATGTTGCTACACGTAATAGCTACAAATGCACGTCGAAAATTTAGCAGGATCCGTGTTCACCGAGCAGAAAAACGACTTCTCGCTAAAATCATGAAAGTCAAAATTCTGTCCAAACGAGACGTACGAGCGATTTTCTAAAAGTTTGCACATGTTGCTACACGTAATAGCTACAAATGCACGTCGAAAATTTAGCAGGATCCGTGTTCACCGAGCAGAAAAACGACTTCTCGCTAAAATCATGAAAGTCAAAATTCTGTCCAAACGAGACGTACGAGCGATTTTCTAAAAGTTTGCACATGTTGCTACACGTAATAGCTACAAATGCACGTCGAAAATTTAGCAGGATCCGTGTTCACCGAGCAGAAAAACGACTTCTCGCTAAAATCATGAAAGTCAAAATTCTGTCCAAACGAGACGTACGAGCGATTTTCTAAAAGTTTGCACATGTTGCTACACGTAATAGCTACAAATGCACGTCGAAAATTTAGCAGGATCCGTGTTCACCGAGCAGAAAAACGACTTCTCGCTAAAATCATGAAAGTCAAAATTCTGTCCAAACGAGACGTACGAGCGATTTTCTAAAAGTTTGCACATGTTGCTACACGTAATAGCTACAAATGCACGTCGAAAATTTAGCAGGATCCGTGTTCACCGAGCAGAAAAACGACTTCTCGCTAAAATCATGAAAGTCAAAATTCTGTCCAAACGAGACGTACGAGCGATTTTCTAAAAGTTTGCACATGTTGCTACACGTAATAGCTACAAATGCACGTCGAAAATTTAGCAGGATCCGTGTTCACCGAGCAGAAAAACGACTTCTCGCTAAAATCATGAAAGTCAAAATTCTGTCCAAACGAGACGTACGAGCGATTTTCTAAAAGTTTGCACATGTTGCTACACGTAATAGCTACAAATGCACGTCGAAAATTTAGCAGGATCCGTGTTCACCGAGCAGAAAAACGACTTCTCGCTAAAATCATGAAAGTCAAAATTCTGTCCAAACGAGACGTACGAGCGATTTTCTAAAAGTTTGCACATGTTGCTACACGTAATAGCTACAAATGCACGTCGAAAATTTAGCAGGATCCGTGTTCACCGAGCAGAAAAACGACTTCTCGCTAAAATCATGAAAGTCAAAATTCTGTCCAAACGAGACGTACGAGCGATTTTCTAAAAGTTTGCACATGTTGCTACACGTAATAGCTACAAATGCACGTCGAAAATTTAGCAGGATCCGTGTTCACCGAGCAGAAAAACGACTTCTCGCTAAAATCATGAAAGTCAAAATTCTGTCCAAACGAGACGTACGAGCGATTTTCTAAAAGTTTGCACATGTTGCTACACGTAATAGCTACAAATGCACGTCGAAAATTTAGCAGGATCCGTGTTCACCGAGCAGAAAAACGACTTCTCGCTAAAATCATGAAAGTCAAAATTCTGTCCAAACGAGACGTACGAGCGATTTTCTAAAAGTTTGCACATGTTGCTACACGTAATAGCTACAAATGCACGTCGAAAATTTAGCAGGATCCGTGTTCACCGAGCAGAAAAACGACTTCTCGCTAAAATCATGAAAGTCAAAATTCTGTCCAAACGAGACGTACGAGCGATTTTCTAAAAGTTTGCACATGTTGCTACACGTAATAGCTACAAATGCACGTCGAAAATTTAGCAGGATCCGTGTTCACCGAGCAGAAAAACGACTTCTCGCTAAAATCATGAAAGTCAAAATTCTGTCCAAACGAGACGTACGAGCGATTTTCTAAAAGTTTGCACATGTTGCTACACGTAATAGCTACAAATGCACGTCGAAAATTTAGCAGGATCCGTGTTCACCGAGCAGAAAAACGACTTCTCGCTAAAATCATGAAAGTCAAAATTCTGTCCAAACGAGACGTACGAGCGATTTTCTAAAAGTTTGCACATGTTGCTACACGTAATAGCTACAAATGCACGTCGAAAATTTAGCAGGATCCGTGTTCACCGAGCAGAAAAACGACTTCTCGCTAAAATCATGAAAGTCAAAATTCTGTCCAAACGAGACGTACGAGCGATTTTCTAAAAGTTTGCACATGTTGCTACACGTAATAGCTACAAATGCACGTCGAAAATTTAGCAGGATCCGTGTTCACCGAGCAGAAAAACGACTTCTCGCTAAAATCATGAAAGTCAAAATTCTGTCCAAACGAGACGTACGAGCGATTTTCTAAAAGTTTGCACATGTTGCTACACGTAATAGCTACAAATGCACGTCGAAAATTTAGCAGGATCCGTGTTCACCGAGCAGAAAAACGACTTCTCGCTAAAATCATGAAAGTCAAAATTCTGTCCAAACGAGACGTACGAGCGATTTTCTAAAAGTTTGCACATGTTGCTACACGTAATAGCTACAAATGCACGTCGAAAATTTAGCAGGATCCGTGTTCACCGAGCAGAAAAACGACTTCTCGCTAAAATCATGAAAGTCAAAATTCTGTCCAAACGAGACGTACGAGCGATTTTCTAAAAGTTTGCACATGTTGCTACACGTAATAGCTACAAATGCACGTCGAAAATTTAGCAGGATCCGTGTTCACCGAGCAGAAAAACGACTTCTCGCTAAAATCATGAAAGTCAAAATTCTGTCCAAACGAGACGTACGAGCGATTTTCTAAAAGTTTGCACATGTTGCTACACGTAATAGCTACAAATGCACGTCGAAAATTTAGCAGGATCCGTGTTCACCGAGCAGAAAAACGACTTCTCGCTAAAATCATGAAAGTCAAAATTCTGTCCAAACGAGACGTACGAGCGATTTTCTAAAAGTTTGCACATGTTGCTACACGTAATAGCTACAAATGCACGTCGAAAATTTAGCAGGATCCGTGTTCACCGAGCAGAAAAACGACTTCTCGCTAAAATCATGAAAGTCAAAATTCTGTCCAAACGAGACGTACGAGCGATTTTCTAAAAGTTTGCACATGTTGCTACACGTAATAGCTACAAATGCACGTCGAAAATTTAGCAGGATCCGTGTTCACCGAGCAGAAAAACGACTTCTCGCTAAAATCATGAAAGTCAAAATTCTGTCCAAACGAGACGTACGAGCGATTTTCTAAAAGTTTGCACATGTTGCTACACGTAATAGCTACAAATGCACGTCGAAAATTTAGCAGGATCCGTGTTCACCGAGCAGAAAAACGACTTCTCGCTAAAATCATGAAAGTCAAAATTCTGTCCAAACGAGACGTACGAGCGATTTTCTAAAAGTTTGCACATGTTGCTACACGTAATAGCTACAAATGCACGTCGAAAATTTAGCAGGATCCGTGTTCACCGAGCAGAAAAACGACTTCTCGCTAAAATCATGAAAGTCAAAATTCTGTCCAAACGAGACGTACGAGCGATTTTCTAAAAGTTTGCACATGTTGCTACACGTAATAGCTACAAATGCACGTCGAAAATTTAGCAGGATCCGTGTTCACCGAGCAGAAAAACGACTTCTCGCTAAAATCATGAAAGTCAAAATTCTGTCCAAACGAGACGTACGAGCGATTTTCTAAAAGTTTGCACATGTTGCTACACGTAATAGCTACAAATGCACGTCGAAAATTTAGCAGGATCCGTGTTCACCGAGCAGAAAAACGACTTCTCGCTAAAATCATGAAAGTCAAAATTCTGTCCAAACGAGACGTACGAGCGATTTTCTAAAAGTTTGCACATGTTGCTACACGTAATAGCTACAAATGCACGTCGAAAATTTAGCAGGATCCGTGTTCACCGAGCAGAAAAACGACTTCTCGCTAAAATCATGAAAGTCAAAATTCTGTCCAAACGAGACGTACGAGCGATTTTCTAAAAGTTTGCACATGTTGCTACACGTAATAGCTACAAATGCACGTCGAAAATTTAGCAGGATCCGTGTTCACCGAGCAGAAAAACGACTTCTCGCTAAAATCATGAAAGTCAAAATTCTGTCCAAACGAGACGTACGAGCGATTTTCTAAAAGTTTGCACATGTTGCTACACGTAATAGCTACAAATGCACGTCGAAAATTTAGCAGGATCCGTGTTCACCGAGCAGAAAAACGACTTCTCGCTAAAATCATGAAAGTCAAAATTCTGTCCAAACGAGACGTACGAGCGATTTTCTAAAAGTTTGCACATGTTGCTACACGTAATAGCTACAAATGCACGTCGAAAATTTAGCAGGATCCGTGTTCACCGAGCAGAAAAACGACTTCTCGCTAAAATCATGAAAGTCAAAATTCTGTCCAAACGAGACGTACGAGCGATTTTCTAAAAGTTTGCACATGTTGCTACACGTAATAGCTACAAATGCACGTCGAAAATTTAGCAGGATCCGTGTTCACCGAGCAGAAAAACGACTTCTCGCTAAAATCATGAAAGTCAAAATTCTGTCCAAACGAGACGTACGAGCGATTTTCTAAAAGTTTGCACATGTTGCTACACGTAATAGCTACAAATGCACGTCGAAAATTTAGCAGGATCCGTGTTCACCGAGCAGAAAAACGACTTCTCGCTAAAATCATGAAAGTCAAAATTCTGTCCAAACGAGACGTACGAGCGATTTTCTAAAAGTTTGCACATGTTGCTACACGTAATAGCTACAAATGCACGTCGAAAATTTAGCAGGATCCGTGTTCACCGAGCAGAAAAACGACTTCTCGCTAAAATCATGAAAGTCAAAATTCTGTCCAAACGAGACGTACGAGCGATTTTCTAAAAGTTTGCACATGTTGCTACACGTAATAGCTACAAATGCACGTCGAAAATTTAGCAGGATCCGTGTTCACCGAGCAGAAAAACGACTTCTCGCTAAAATCATGAAAGTCAAAATTCTGTCCAAACGAGACGTACGAGCGATTTTCTAAAAGTTTGCACATGTTGCTACACGTAATAGCTACAAATGCACGTCGAAAATTTAGCAGGATCCGTGTTCACCGAGCAGAAAAACGACTTCTCGCTAAAATCATGAAAGTCAAAATTCTGTCCAAACGAGACGTACGAGCGATTTTCTAAAAGTTTGCACATGTTGCTACACGTAATAGCTACAAATGCACGTCGAAAATTTAGCAGGATCCGTGTTCACCGAGCAGAAAAACGACTTCTCGCTAAAATCATGAAAGTCAAAATTCTGTCCAAACGAGACGTACGAGCGATTTTCTAAAAGTTTGCACATGTTGCTACACGTAATAGCTACAAATGCACGTCGAAAATTTAGCAGGATCCGTGTTCACCGAGCAGAAAAACGACTTCTCGCTAAAATCATGAAAGTCAAAATTCTATCCAAACGAGACGTACGAGCGATTTTCTAAAAGTTTGCACATGTTGCTACACGTAATAGCTACAAATGCACGTCGAAAATTTAGCAGGATCCGTGTTCACCGAGCAGAAAAACGACTTCTCGCTAAAATCATGAAAGTCAAAATTCTGTCCAAACGAGACGTACGAGCGATTTTCTAAAAGTTTGCACATGTTGCTACACGTAATAGCTACAAACGCACGTCGAAAATTTAGCAGGATCCGTGTTCACCGAGCAGAAAAACGACTTCTCGCTAAAATCATGGAAGTCAAAATTCTGTCGAAACGAGACGTACGAGCGATTTTCTAAAAGTTTGCACATGTTGCTACACGTAATAGCTACAAATGCACGTCGAAAATTTAGCAGGATCCGTGTTCACCGAGCAGAAAAACGACTTCTCGCTAAAATCATGAAAGTCAAAATTCTGTCCAAACGAGACGTACGAGCGATTTTCTAAAAGTTTGCACATGTTGCTACACGTAATAGCTACAAATGCACGTCGAAAATTTAGCAGGATCCGTGTTCACCGAGCAGAAAAACGACTTCTCGCTAAAATCATGAAAGTCAAAATTCTGTCCAAACGAGACGTACGAGCGATTTTCTAAAAGTTTGCACATGTTGCTACACGTAATAGCTACAAATGCACGTCGAAAATTTAGCAGGATCCGTGTTCACCGAGCAGAAAAACGACTTCTCGCTAAAATCATGAAAGTCAAAATTCTGTCCAAACGAGACGTACGAGCGATTTTCTAAAAGTTTGCACATGTTGCTACACGTAATAGCTACAAATGCACGTCGAAAATTTAGCAGGATCCGTGTTCACCGAGCAGAAAAACGACTTCTCGCTAAAATCATGAAAGTCAAAATTCTGTCCAAACGAGACGTACGAGCGATTTTCTAAAAGTTTGCACATGTTGCTACACGTAATAGCTACAAATGCACGTCGAAAATTTAGCAGGATCCGTGTTCACCGAGCAGAAAAACGACTTCTCGCTAAAATCATGAAAGTCAAAATTCTGTCCAAACGAGACGTACGAGCGATTTTCTAAAAGTTTGCACATGTTGCTACACGTAATAGCTACAAATGCACGTCGAAAATTTAGCAGGATCCGTGTTCACCGAGCAGAAAAACGACTTCTCGCTAAAATCATGAAAGTCAAAATTCTGTCCAAACGAGACGTACGAGCGATTTTCTAAAAGTTTGCACATGTTGCTACACGTAATAGCTACAAATGCACGTCGAAAATTTAGCAGGATCCGTGTTCACCGAGCAGAAAAACGACTTCTCGCTAAAATCATGAAAGTCAAAATTCTGTCCAAACGAGACGTACGAGCGATTTTCTAAAAGTTTGCACATGTTGCTACACGTAATAGCTACAAATGCACGTCGAAAATTTAGCAGGATCCGTGTTCACCGAGCAGAAAAACGACTTCTCGCTAAAATCATGAAAGTCAAAATTCTGTCCAAACGAGACGTACGAGCGATTTTCTAAAAGTTTGCACATGTTGCTACACGTAATAGCTACAAATGCACGTCGAAAATTTAGCAGGATCCGTGTTCACCGAGCAGAAAAACGACTTCTCGCTAAAATCATGAAAGTCAAAATTCTGTCCAAACGAGACGTACGAGCGATTTTCTAAAAGTTTGCACATGTTGCTACACGTAATAGCTACAAATGCACGTCGAAAATTTAGCAGGATCCGTGTTCACCGAGCAGAAAAACGACTTCTCGCTAAAATCATGAAAGTCAAAATTCTGTCCAAACGAGACGTACGAGCGATTTTCTAAAAGTTTGCACATGTTGCTACACGTAATAGCTACAAATGCACGTCGAAAATTTAGCAGGATCCGTGTTCACCGAGCAGAAAAACGACTTCTCGCTAAAATCATGAAAGTCAAAATTCTGTCCAAATGAGGAGTAGGAGTGATTTTCTAAGAGTTTGCTCATGATGCTACACGTAATAGCTACAAATGCACCTCATCGAAAATTTTTATTTAAAAGTATAGATTGAGAAAGTGGCACGTGAGGAACGTACGTAACTTAGATCGATGCACGTGTTTTACTGCACCGGGCACGAACGTACGACGATTTACACACACACACACACACACACAGTCAATATCGCCGGTTTTTACAAAAGGCAAAGTCTTAAGTAAACATTTAAAGCCTCTGTAAGTTTTATCGCTTTTGCATTCTTGCAACTTAATTTAATTGGTTGTTTTTTGGAAAACAGATAAAACTATAAAAAGAATGAAAAACGGTTTTGACGAGTCCTGTACCTATGTTTAGTTCAGAATTTCGAATTCAGCGGTAAAAGTATGTAAATCTATATTATCCAATACACAGGACATAAAGGTAAGAGGAATGGATATTTTTACCAATACATTCATATTCTTAAATATCTGAATATTCTTCCTACTTGACCGACTTACTTTATAAATATATTTTTTAGGGACACGTGTCGTTCGGTTGAAGGAAACAGGATATCTATACAGTGTATAGGTATTCAAAAACCCTTGGGAAAAATTTTAGACTTTGTTGAAAAGTTATGGAACATTCCTAGCAAACGCTAGGCCCGTTCACGGATCGGGGTGAGTTATACATTATTCGATTCGCCTAATTCAGTACATTATTGATATGCATTTCTATGCATCTGTGGAAATTCGTTATTTTTTTATAAACTGTTACTGTTATTGTTAGAAATATGACTTAAAATTCGTTAGTTTCTTTAGTGTTTAGGCTGTGTGTGTGTGTGTGTGTGTGTGTGTGTGTGTGTGTGTGTGTGTGTGTGTGTTGTGAGAGAAGCACACGTCGAGGAATGTTCTTTTAGTTTTTAAGTTTTCTTTTCACAATGGAAAATAAGTGTGTTTGTTTTGTAACAAGATTCATTATAATAAATAATATAAACAGTATTTTAACATGGTAGCAGAGGTCCGTGGTTTGTTCGTTAACAGTAAAGAAAAGAAATTTAGTTGTGAAAGGAAGATAACCTAAGTTTGAAGCATGGCAAGTGAAAAAAAGGACGATTTCATGTTACAAATATTTTATGGAACTGGAAATTCAGGCTAAATTTATTTTTAGAAATGAAAGACTGTAACGAGGTTATTCTACATGATGAAAGACCGGCTGAAATAAGAGTCGAAGATTGGAATAAAAAAGGAAATTAAAGCAAAAAGTTACATCGTAAACAGTATTTCAAACACTCAGTTAGAATTAATAATATCAGAAACGACTGCGAAAAATATGATTGCAAAGCTTGACGAAATTTATCTAGTTAAAAACAGTGCAGTAAAGCTATTGTGTAAAAGAAGATTGTTAGAATTAAAAATGAAAGAAGGTGAAAATCCAAGTGACTTCTTTAACGAATTTGAAACGCATATAAATAGGCTTAAAAATACTGGTGAGACTGTGAATGAAGAGGATAAATTGAATTATCTGTTATTAACGTTAACTTCTCACGTATTGTTGATATTATTGATGCACTGCCAACGAAGGAGAAAACAGTTGAGTATGTAAAATCTAAATTACTGTTAGAGTATCAAAAGAGAAACGGTAAAAGTTACTACTTTGAGTACAGCAGAAATTACACTCGCACGTTTAGTTCAAATTTAACTAAAAATCCTAGAGGTCATAGGTTTCGACACGTACAACGCAATCAGAACAAGTATCTCAATTCAAAGGATAATCAGCATAGCAGTGCAACGACTACTGAAGCGGTATGTTAAGTCAGTGTAATAAGTCAGGGCACATCCAACGTTACTGCCCAGAAAACTTTAATAATTATTACAAAAGGCAACCTTTTCAAACATATACAAAATAGACACGATAGAAAAGTGGCTGGAAATTCGAGTCTAGATGACAGTAGAAATTACAATTCATTCAAGGTTGAAGTAATGAAAAGTAGCAAAATAGAAGAAGTAGAAATATTAAATGGCTACTAGATAGTGGTTGCTCAGATCACATAATAAACACAGATGAGTACTTTTATGAATCCAAAAATCTACAAAACCCGGTTGATATTAAAGTTGGTGATGGTTTTAAACTAATATCTGGAAAGATTGGTAATGTAATGATTAACATTAAATCGTTGCTATGTTCATTTTAAAAATTATAAATAATTTATCTAATTGGATCTATTCTACATTGTCAAATGGGAATTTGTAGAAGAATTTGTATGATGCATAAAAATCATTTTTTTAGGCATAGAACTTCCACGAGTCGGTCAGGTGGACAGTATTAAAACCAGGTATGTAGACAGTACATGCAGCAACAGTAAAAAATGTCTCCCCGCCGCTGACAGTGTTTACAATATATAGTAAATTACTATTGCACGCAGTACGTTGGCTTAACTTGTTTTTATTATTAAATTTCATTATCATCTAAGTCTGGTATATTTTGATTTTTTACAGAATCAATCATCATCAAATGAAATTTCTGAAATTTCTTTTAAGAACTGATTAAATAAATCATCCTTTCCTTGCTTGGAAGGTTTATAAAACACGTAATGGCTTAAGTACCCAATGAAATTATCTTTTTTGCTGAAAATAGAAAATATAATATTTATTATTTTGTATTATATGTTAGAAAAACATATTAAAAAACGTGTGGAACTGCAAATACTAACCGACAATATTCAGGCAAAAAGTGTTTACTATGCTTCCACGTAGTTTCTGTTTTATTCGTATGAGCGCCTGTTTCTGGATCTTTAAAATGTAAACTATTTACGGTTTACGGTGAGATGTTTATACCCTTAGTTTTTAAAAGCCATTGCATTATATAAAGATATTTGAAAAGCAAAGAACGTGGTTTTCTAAAAACAAACTCAGTTACAGATATTGTTTTAAAATTACCATATATGCTAACGTATAATTATGAGCAATGTCGTGATATATTATATAACTAACATTAAATAAAAATACTGCGCAGCAATTGTGGAAGGGTAGAGTAGATAGAGACTGATGAATCAACATTTTGTTGTAGAAATAATGGCACAGAGGCCATTTGAAAATTAATCACAGCGTCAATTTTCAAGATCTCATTACTGATGCTTACATGAATTAAATTGAAGACACCACTTTTTTCTAACATATAATACTATCAATATTTTATATTTCCAATAAGAGTAACTTCATTGGATACCTGAGCCATTATGTATTTAGTAAATGTATATGTAATAGAAAGATGGTGATTTATTCAATGAGATATTTGCAGAAATAGCAGAAATTTCATTCAACAAATGTTATTGTTAACAAATTAGCATTTTACTAGCTGGCATTTTGAACACAGGTAACGACAGTCACTTGTTTCCACCTGTGAACCTATCAGAATATATTTAAAATACTTAGTTACTTTGTAAAAATACCGAATTTCCGCAGATAATGAAATGCATATACTAATGAAATAATATACTGAATTAGACGAATCGAATTACGTATAACTCATCCCGATCGTTGAACGGGTCGTTTGCTAGGAATATACCAAAAAACGTTCTTGACAAGTCTATAAAATACTTCAGTTCACTTTCATTATTAGATGCGTTGACTTTAATTCTATAAATTATAATGATAAGTTCAAGATTTTACAGAAAGAGTTTATTTGTAATATTAAAGATTTCCTATATAAGGACAAGAAGTATACTTTTACCAATATCTATCCATCTATCTTAATATTCTTCCCACTTGGCCCACTTACTTTAACGAGTCTGAGCAAATCATCAGTACTATCTCTATTTTTATTAATAAAATGAATCTGTGATTCCATATCCAAAGATATAGTAAAAGCTACAAAATTCAGATTATTCAAGTTACATTCTATCACTCATCAAATTTTTTATGAAATTCTATGCTAATTCATGCTCTTTAAAATATTTATAATCTACTGGGACTTCATTAACTTTATGTTTTAATAAATCAATAATCAAAGTATCTATAATTAATATTAAAATCAAATAACAGTGTCAAAATAGTATTAATATTATATTTTATTAATACTATCAATATCTGGTATTTAAATTTTATTAAATATTTCAAATCTGTTATCACCTTGTTCAAATAATTTATTACTAGTTTTGATAATATATTTTGGGATGGATTTTTTTAGAATGATAGCAATTCAGTTGTGAATTTTTATGAGGAACAAAGGGTTATTATTATACAATTAACATGTATACAGGGTGTTCGGCCACTCCTGGGAAAAATTTTAATGGGGGATTCTAGAGGCCAAAATAAGACGAAAATCAAGAATACCAATTTGTTGATCGAGGCTTTGTTAAAAAATTATTAACGTTTAAAGTTCCGCCCATAATGAATTTTTTTCTAGAAAATGCGCAAGATTTCGAGGGTATGCGTAATGACCAAAAATTATTGTAATTGACCCCTGCAACTAAAAATATTTTTTCCAAAACGATTTGGAATTTTTTTTTTCCGTCGAAAAATTTCACACATTCTCGAATTTTTTTCTCGAAAGTGGGTAGAATTCCGGGAGTATGTCTAGTGACCAAAAATTATTGTAATTTACCCCTGCAACTAAAAATATTTTTTCCAGAACGTTTTGAAATTTTTTTTTTTCGTCGAAAAATTTAGGCGCCAAATTAGATTTTCGGTAAGGAATTTTTTTCTCGATAGTGCGTAGGATTTCGAGGGTACGTGTAATGACCAAAAATGATTGTAATTGACCCCCGCAACCGAAAATAATTTTTCCAAAACGATTTGACAAATTTTTTTTTCGTCGAAAAACTTCAACACCTTCTCGAATTTTTTTCTCGAAAGTGGATAAGATTTCGGAGGTATGTGTAATGACCAAAAATGATTGTAATTGACCCCCGCAGCTGAAAATAATTTTTTCAGAACGATTTGAAATTGTTGAATTTAATTGTTAATAACTTTTTAACGAAGCCTCCATCAACAAATTTTTATTCTTGATTTTCGTCTTATTTTGGCCTCTAGAATCCCTCATTAAAATTTTTCCCAGGGGTGGCCGAACACCCTGTATAATTCATTAACTTGCCCATTTAGGGGTAACATGTTATGCATAAATAGAGATTTACATACTTGTATAAATACCCACACTAAAATCATGTAAATATCTAAATCATTTTTAAATCTATGATTTGGAAAATTTTAGGGACTTGGAACTTAATTCATCCTTTATCTTACAGTTTTATCGCCAACCAGTGGCCAACACGTATGCGAAGAAGGCGAAATCATGAGCCAGATGCGGGCATAACCCAGACCTAACCCAGACCTAACCGGTGTTATCCTCTAAAATACTGTCCGAATCCAGGTTTAATGGACTGTTTCTGTGTGATACCACATTACTACGTGATTCAAACCCAAAAAAAACCCAGGATCTGGCCAACAAGTATGCGAAGAAGGCAAAATCATGAGCCAGATGCGGGCATAACCCAGACCTAACCCAGACCTAACCGGTGTTGTCCTCTAAAATATTGATCGAAACCAGGTTTAATTGACTGCTTCAGTGTGTTACCACATTACTACGTGATCCAAACACGAAAAAAACCCAGGATCTGGCCAACAAGTATGCGAAGAAGGCAAAATCATGAGCCAGATGCGGGCATAACCCAGACCTAATCCAGACCTAACCGGTGTTATCCTCTAAAATATTGATCGAAACCAGATTTAATTGACTGCTTCAGTGTGTTACCACATTACTACGTGATCCATACCCGAAAAAAACCCAGGATCTTGCCAACAAGTTTGCGAAAAAGGCGAAAGTATAAGGCAGATGCGCGCATATCCCAGACCTAACCCAGACCTAACCGGTGTTATCCTCTAAAATATTGATCGAAACCAGGTTTAATTGACTGCTTCAGTGTGTTACCACATTACTACGTGATTCAAACACGAAAAAAACCCAGGATCTGGCCAACAAGTATGCGAAGAAGGCATAATCATGAGCCAGATGCGGGCATAACCCAGACCTAACCCAGACCTAACCGGTGTTATCCTCTAAAATACTGACCGAATCCAGGTTTAATTGACTGTTACTGTGTGGTACCACATTACTACGTGATTCAAACCCGAAAAAAACCCAGGATCTGGCCAACAAGTATGCGAAGAAGGCATAATCATGAGCCAGATGCGGGCATAACCCAGACCTGACCCAGACCTAACCGGTGTTATCCTCTAAAATATTGATCGAAATCAGGTTTAATTGACTGCTTCTTTGTGGGCCCACATTACTGCGTGATTCAAACCGGAACAAACCATGGATCTGACCAACATAGTAGTATACAGGGTGTTCGGCCAGCCCTGAGAAACATTTTAATAGGAGATTCTAGAGGCCAAACTAAGACGAAAATCAAGAATACCAATTTGTTGATGGAGGCTTCGTTAAAAAGTTATTAACAATTAAATTCAAAAATTTCAAATCGTTCCGGAAAAATTATTTTCGGCTGCGGAGGTCAATTACAAGCATTTTCAGTGAATAGACATATATTCGAAATCCTACTCAGTTTCGAGAAAAAAATTCGAGTATGTGTTGATATTTTTCGGCGAAAAAGAAATTTTTCAAAAATTTTTCTAAAAAAATTATTTTCGGTTGCGGGGGTCAATTACAATCATTTTTGGTCATTACACATACCCCCGAAATCCTACGCACTTTCGAGGAAAAAATTCCTTACCGAAAATCTAATCGGGTGCCTATATTTTTCGATGAAAAAAAAAGATTTCAAATCGTTCTGTGAAAAATTATTTTCAGTTGCGAGGGTCGGTGACAATCATTTTTTATGTATAGACATACCCCCGAAATCTTGCGCATTTTCGAGAAAAAAATTCAGTACGAGCGGAACTTTAAACATTAATAACTTTTTAACAGTGCCTCCATCAACAAATTGGTATTCTTGATTTTCGTCTTATTTTTACCTCTAGAATCCCCCATTAAAATTTTTCCCATGGATGGCCGAACACCCTGTATGTAGGGAACCGTGCAGTTGAAAATTATTAAATCGCGCACGAATTTTTGGCCGTACAGCGAATCGTTCGCTGTCCACGAGCTTGCACGAGCGAAGACGGTTACCGCCGAAAAAGCCGTCAACACGCGGCGAGCGTACGGCCGAACAGCTGATGGGTGAATAACCCAGAAAGCGAGAAAAGACAGCACGGAAGAGAGAAAGATTGAAGAAAAGTACGTAGTAGGTGTGACTGTGTTTAACGAAATAAATACGAGTGTGCCGATTAACGAACAAACACGGTTCCTGATAATCCCATACATACATACGTACAGTGTTGTTCCAAGTGGAGTTTGAAAAAGATGCTAATAAAAATGTTGCATAGTCATAACCACCTGGTTCAGTTACTACATTCACCCTGTAAAAACAACACAATAATATTATTTATTATTTTCTTTTCACGTTCTTAACTTTATTTTTATTTTTAGTTTGAGTTTTACATTTCTCCTTCTCTTCGTCTTGCTTTTCTTTCTCCTTTTCCTTTTCCTTTTCATTTTTCTGTTTTTCTTTCTTTTTTCAATAGCTTTTCTTCTTTTAATTTCTCGGCTTGTTTTTTTCTTTTCTAATCGTTCTTCTTTCATTCTTTGTTTTTCTTTTTCCTGGTTATCAATTGCTTCTATTTTTTCAAGCTGAGCCTATTTTCATGTCTTTGATGTAACTTTGATTGCACACACTCTTTCTATATTTCTTTTCTTTTCTTTTCTTTTCTTTTCTTTTCTTTGTTGTTTTTTCAATCTTTTGATAATGTTGATAATGTTTATCCAGAATAGATTCTGAAGAATCTTTGTCTTTACGAGAAAATAAGTAAAGTAACGTTGTAGAATTAATGTAGTTTGATTTCAGTACCATCGGAAACAAAACAATTCCCATTAGAAAAAAGTAAAAGCATCATTGTCATGAAATATTAAAGTTAATTAATGATCAGTATATCATATATTAGTTTCTTCTAGCGAAACGTTGTTAAATTAGTCTTCTACACTGGTATTGGTTTTACTGTTACTATGAACTGCACTGCGTTGAACATCAGCAGTGCTTTCTCTCTGCGAGTTGTGTCTTGTGTTGTGTCTTAGTTGTGTCCCGATTGTATTTTAATATTTTCTATATAGAAAAGAAAATTGTTCCCCTCTCAGATCATCTGGAATATGCTCTTGAATGCTATGTAAAACTACCTATATTGCTGTCATTGATGTCAGTTTCATCTGGCGACATGAATTCTAATTTATTTTCTTCTTTCTGAAATACGTTTTGTCTAGTAAATTGTATTTGAGTTAAACGGTCATAGGCCACCACAAGCTTTAAAAGCATTTCCTTCTTCATGGAATTTATATATGGTATGATATATATATTGGTGCGAAATTCACCTTCGTAATGGGTTTAGTCTACCTACGTACTTTGTCTATGTTCCTGCACTACCCTTCGCCATGCAACTTTTAATCGTCTAAATATTCCTACATCGCATGGCTGGAAAATATGAGTTGCATTAGGTAATAATATACAAAAAAGTAAAATGAGTTTACTCAAAACAAAAATTATGTAAATTGAAATTTATGCAGGACCTGCGACCATCTAATAATACCAATATAGGAAAGGTGACTCCATTCTCGACCATTTATGGTACATACACACAATATATGTATTAGTGTGGGGATTGAAATGAATTCGGTCAAGGTGTAATTTCATTAATATTGATTTAATATATACAGGGTGTTTGGCCACACCTGGGAAAAATTTTAATGGGAGATTCTAGAAGCCAAAATAAGACGAAAATTAAGAATATCAATTTTTCGACTGAGGTTTCGTTAAAAAGTAGTTATTAATAACATTAAATAAAAAAATTTCAAATCGTTCTGAAAAAATTACTTTCGGTTTCGGGGGTCAATTACAATTATTTTCGGTGAATAGACATACCACATACGAAATCCTGCGCATTTTCGAGAAAAAAATTCGAAAGTAAGAGCGGAACTTTAAACGTCAATAACTTTGTTTAGTATCGTATTACTCCATCAACAAATTGGTATTCTTGATTTTCGTTCTACTTTAACCTCTAGAATCTCCCATTACAATTTCTCCCAGGGGATTCTAGAGACCAAAGTAAGACGAAAATCAAGAATACCAATTTGTTAATGGAGGCTTTATTAAAAAGTTGTTAACGTTTAAAGTTCCGCCCGTACTGAATTTCTTTCTCGAAAATGCGCATGATTAGGGGGATATGACGATTCACCCAAAATGGTTGTAAGTAACCCCCGCAACCGAAGATAATTTTTCCAAAACGATTTGAAATTTTTCTTTTCCATCGAACAAATTTCACACATTCTCGAATTTTTATCTCGAAAGTGGGTAAGATTTCGGAGGTATGTGTATTCACCAAAAATGATTGTAATTGACCCCCGCAACCGATAACAATTTTTCCAGAACGATTTGAAATTTTTTAGTTTAATTGTTAATAACTTTTTAACGTAGCCTCTATCAACAAATTGGTATTCTTGATTTTCGTCTGTATTTTCGTATTTTGGCATCTAGAATCCCCCATTAAAATTTTTCCCAGGGGTGGCCGAACACCCTGTACATATGTGTTCCCCGAGCAGGAAAACGACTTTTCGCTATAATCATGAAAGTAAAAATTCTGTCCAAATGAGGAGTAGGAGTGATTTTCTAAGAGTTTGCTCATGATGCTACACGTAATAGCTACAAATGCACCTCATCGAAAATTTTTATTTAAAAGTATAGATTGAGAAAGTGGCACGTGAGGAACGTACGTAACTTAGATCGATGCACGTGTTTTACTGCACCGGGCACGAACGTACGACGATTTACACACACACACACACACACACAGTCAATATCGCCGGTTTTTACAAAAGGCAAAGTCTTAAGTAAACATTTAAAGCCTCTGTAAGTTTTATCGCTTTTGCATTCTTGCAACTTAATTTAATTGGTTGTTTTTTGGAAAACAGATAAAACTATAAAAAGAATGAAAAACGGTTTTGACGAGTCCTGTACCTATGTTTAGTTCAGAATTTCGAATTCAGCGGTAAAAGTATGTAAATCTATATTATCCAATACACAGGACATAAAGGTAAGAGGAATGGATATTTTTACCAATACATTCATATTCTTAAATATCTGAATATTCTTCCTACTTGACCGACTTACTTTATAAATATATTTTTTAGGGACACGTGTCGTTCGGTTGAAGGAAACAGGATATCTATACAGTGTATAGGTATTCAAAAACCCTTGGGAAAAATTTTAGACTTTGTTGAAAAGTTATGGAACATTCCTAGCAAACGCTAGGCCCGTTCACGGATCGGGGTGAGTTATACATTATTCGATTCGCCTAATTCAGTACATTATTGATATGCATTTCTATGCATCTGTGGAAATTCGTTATTTTTTTATAAATTGTTACTGTTATTGTTAGAAATATGACTTAAAATTCGTTAGTTTCTTTAGTGTTTAGGCTGTGTGTGTGTGTGTGTGTGTGTGTGTGTGTGTGTGTGTGTGTGTGTGTTTGTGAGAGAAGCACACGTCGAGGAATGTTCTTTTAGTTTTTAAGTTTTCTTTTCACAATGGAAAATAAGTGTGTTTGTTTTGTAACAAGATTCATTATAATAAATAATATAAACAGTATTTTAACATGGTAGCAGAGGTCCGTGGTTTGTTCGTTAACAGTAAAGAAAAGAAATTTAGTTGTGAAAGGAAGATAACCTAAGTTTGAAGCATGGCAAGTGAAAAAAAGGACGATTTCATGTTACAAATATTTTATGGAACTGGAAATTCAGGCTAAATTTATTTTTAGAAATGAAAGACTGTAACGAGGTTATTCTACATGATGAAAGACCGGCTGAAATAAGAGTCGAAGATTGGAATAAAAAAGGAAATTAAAGCAAAAAGTTACATCGTAAACAGTATTTCAAACACTCAGTTAGAATTAATAATATCAGAAACGACTGCGAAAAATATGATTGCAAAGCTTGACGAAATTTATCTAGTTAAAAACAGTGCAGTAAAGCTATTGTGTAAAAGAAGATTGTTAGAATTAAAAATGAAAGAAGGTGAAAATCCAAGTGACTTCTTTAACGAATTTGAAACGCATATAAATAGGCTTAAAAATACTGGTGAGACTGTGAATGAAGAGGATAAATTGAATTATCTGTTATTAACGTTAACTTCTCACGTATTGTTGATATTATTGATGCACTGCCAACGAAGGAGAAAACAGTTGAGTATGTAAAATCTAAATTACTGTTAGAGTATCAAAAGAGAAACGGTAAAAGTTACTACTTTGAGTACAGCAGAAATTACACTCGCACGTTTAGTTCAAATTTAACTAAAAATCCTAGAGGTCATAGGTTTCGACACGTACAACGCAATCAGAACAAGTATCTCAATTCAAAGGATAATCAGCATAGCAGTGCAACGACTACTGAAGCGGTATGTTAAGTCAGTGTAATAAGTCAGGGCACATCCAACGTTACTGCCCAGAAAACTTTAATAATTATTACAAAAGGCAACCTTTTCAAACATATACAAAATAGACACGATAGAAAAGTGGCTGGAAATTCGAGTCTAGATGACAGTAGAAATTACAATTCATTCAAGGTTGAAGTAATGAAAAGTAGCAAAATAGAAGAAGTAGAAATATTAAATGGCTACTAGATAGTGGTTGCTCAGATCACATAATAAACACAGATGAGTACTTTTATGAATCCAAAAATCTACAAAACCCGGTTGATATTAAAGTTGGTGATGGTTTTAAACTAATATCTGGAAAGATTGGTAATGTAATGATTAACATTAAATCGTTGCTATGTTCATTTTAAAAATTATAAATAATTTATCTAATTGGATCTATTCTACATTGTCAAATGGGAATTTGTAGAAGAATTTGTATGATGCATAAAAATCATTTTTTTAGGCATAGAACTTCCACGAGTCGGTCAGGTGGACAGTATTAAAACCAGGTATGTAGACAGTACATGCAGCAACAGTAAAAAATGTCTCCCCGCCGCTGACAGTGTTTACAATATATAGTAAATTACTATTGCACGCAGTACGTTGGCTTAACTTGTTTTTATTATTAAATTTCATTATCATCTAAGTCTGGTATATTTTGATTTTTTACAGAATCAATCATCATCAAATGAAATTTCTGAAATTTCTTTTAAGAACTGATTAAATAAATCATCCTTTCCTTGCTTGGAAGGTTTATAAAACACGTAATGGCTTAAGTACCCAATGAAATTATCTTTTTTGCTGAAAATAGAAAATATAATATTTATTATTTTGTATTATATGTTAGAAAAACATATTAAAAAACGTGTGGAACTGCAAATACTAACCGACAATATTCAGGCAAAAAGTGTTTACTATGCTTCCACGTAGTTTCTGTTTTATTCGTATGAGCGCCTGTTTCTGGATCTTTAAAATGTAAACTATTTACGGTTTACGGTGAGATGTTTATACCCTTAGTTTTTAAAAGCCATTGCATTATATAAAGATATTTGAAAAGCAAAGAACGTGGTTTTCTAAAAACAAACTCAGTTACAGATATTGTTTTAAAATTACCATATATGCTAACGTATAATTATGAGCAATGTCGTGATATATTATATAACTAACATTAAATAAAAATACTGCGCAGCAATTGTGGAAGGGTAGAGTAGATAGAGACTGATGAATCAACATTTTGTTGTAGAAATAATGGCACAGAGGCCATTTGAAAATTAATCACAGCGTCAATTTTCAAGATCTCATTACTGATGCTTACATGAATTAAATTGAAGACACCACTTTTTTCTAACATATAATACTATCAATATTTTATATTTCCAATAAGAGTAACTTCATTGGATACCTGAGCCATTATGTATTTAGTAAATGTATATGTAATAGAAAGATGGTGATTTATTCAATGAGATATTTGCAGAAATAGCAGAAATTTCATTCAACAAATGTTATTGTTAACAAATTAGCATTTTACTAGCTGGCATTTTGAACACAGGTAACGACAGTCACTTGTTTCCACCTGTGAACCTATCAGAATATATTTAAAATACTTAGTTACTTTGTAAAAATACCGAATTTCCGCAGATAATGAAATGCATATACTAATGAAATAATATACTGAATTAGACGAATCGAATTACGTATAACTCATCCCGATCGTTGAACGGGTCGTTTGCTAGGAATATACCAAAAAACGTTCTTGACAAGTCTATAAAATACTTCAGTTCACTTTCATTATTAGATGCGTTGACTTTAATTCTATAAATTATAATGATAAGTTCAAGATTTTACAGAAAGAGTTTATTTGTAATATTAAAGATTTCCTATATAAGGACAAGAAGTATACTTTTACCAATATCTATCCATCTATCTTAATATTCTTCCCACTTGGCCCACTTACTTTAACGAGTCTGAGCAAATCATCAGTACTATCTCTATTTTTATTAATAAAATGAATCTGTGATTCCATATCCAAAGATATAGTAAAAGCTACAAAATTCAGATTATTCAAGTTACATTCTATCACTCATCAAATTTTTTATGAAATTCTATGCTAATTCATGCTCTTTAAAATATTTATAATCTACTGGGACTTCATTAACTTTATGTTTTAATAAATCAATAATCAAAGTATCTATAATTAATATTAAAATCAAATAACAGTGTCAAAATAGTATTAATATTATATTTTATTAATACTATCAATATCTGGTATTTAAATTTTATTAAATATTTCAAATCTGTTATCACCTTGTTCAAATAATTTATTACTAGTTTTGATAATATATTTTGGGATGGATTTTTTTAGAATGATAGCAATTCAGTTGTGAATTTTTATGAGGAACAAAGGGTTATTATTATACAATTAACATGTATACAGGGTGTTCGGCCACTCCTGGGAAAAATTTTAATGGGGGATTCTAGAGGCCAAAATAAGACGAAAATCAAGAATACCAATTTGTTGATCGAGGCTTTGTTAAAAAATTATTAACGTTTAAAGTTCCGCCCATAATGAATTTTTTTCTAGAAAATGCGCAAGATTTCGAGGGTATGCGTAATGACCAAAAATTATTGTAATTGACCCCTGCAACTAAAAATATTTTTTCCAAAACGATTTGGAATTTTTTTTTTCCGTCGAAAAATTTCACACATTCTCGAATTTTTTTCTCGAAAGTGGGTAGAATTCCGGGAGTATGTCTAGTGACCAAAAATTATTGTAATTTACCCCTGCAACTAAAAATATTTTTTCCAGAACGTTTTGAAATTTTTTTTTTTCGTCGAAAAATTTAGGCGCCAAATTAGATTTTCGGTAAGGAATTTTTTTCTCGATAGTGCGTAGGATTTCGAGGGTACGTGTAATGACCAAAAATGATTGTAATTGACCCCCGCAACCGAAAATAATTTTTCCAAAACGATTTGACAAATTTTTTTTTCGTCGAAAAACTTCAACACCTTCTCGAATTTTTTTCTCGAAAGTGGATAAGATTTCGGAGGTATGTGTAATGACCAAAAATGATTGTAATTGACCCCCGCAGCTGAAAATAATTTTTTCAGAACGATTTGAAATTGTTGAATTTAATTGTTAATAACTTTTTAACGAAGCCTCCATCAACAAATTTTTATTCTTGATTTTCGTCTTATTTTGGCCTCTAGAATCCCTCATTAAAATTTTTCCCAGGGGTGGCCGAACACCCTGTATAATTCATTAACTTGCCCATTTAGGGGTAACATGTTATGCATAAATAGAGATTTACATACTTGTATAAATACCCACACTAAAATCATGTAAATATCTAAATCATTTTTAAATCTATGATTTGGAAAATTTTAGGGACTTGGAACTTAATTCATCCTTTATCTTACAGTTTTATCGCCAACCAGTGGCCAACACGTATGCGAAGAAGGCGAAATCATGAGCCAGATGCGGGCATAACCCAGACCTAACCCAGACCTAACCGGTGTTATCCTCTAAAATACTGTCCGAATCCAGGTTTAATGGACTGTTTCTGTGTGATACCACATTACTACGTGATTCAAACCCAAAAAAAACCCAGGATCTGGCCAACAAGTATGCGAAGAAGGCAAAATCATGAGCCAGATGCGGGCATAACCCAGACCTAACCCAGACCTAACCGGTGTTGTCCTCTAAAATATTGATCGAAACCAGGTTTAATTGACTGCTTCAGTGTGTTACCACATTACTACGTGATCCAAACACGAAAAAAACCCAGGATCTGGCCAACAAGTATGCGAAGAAGGCAAAATCATGAGCCAGATGCGGGCATAACCCAGACCTAATCCAGACCTAACCGGTGTTATCCTCTAAAATATTGATCGAAACCAGATTTAATTGACTGCTTCAGTGTGTTACCACATTACTACGTGATCCATACCCGAAAAAAACCCAGGATCTTGCCAACAAGTTTGCGAAAAAGGCGAAAGTATAAGGCAGATGCGCGCATATCCCAGACCTAACCCAGACCTAACCGGTGTTATCCTCTAAAATATTGATCGAAACCAGGTTTAATTGACTGCTTCAGTGTGTTACCACATTACTACGTGATTCAAACACGAAAAAAACCCAGGATCTGGCCAACAAGTATGCGAAGAAGGCATAATCATGAGCCAGATGCGGGCATAACCCAGACCTAACCCAGACCTAACCGGTGTTATCCTCTAAAATACTGACCGAATCCAGGTTTAATTGACTGTTACTGTGTGGTACCACATTACTACGTGATTCAAACCCGAAAAAAACCCAGGATCTGGCCAACAAGTATGCGAAGAAGGCATAATCATGAGCCAGATGCGGGCATAACCCAGACCTGACCCAGACCTAACCGGTGTTATCCTCTAAAATATTGATCGAAATCAGGTTTAATTGACTGCTTCTTTGTGGGCCCACATTACTGCGTGATTCAAACCGGAACAAACCATGGATCTGACCAACATAGTAGTATACAGGGTGTTCGGCCAGCCCTGAGAAACATTTTAATAGGAGATTCTAGAGGCCAAACTAAGACGAAAATCAAGAATACCAATTTGTTGATGGAGGCTTCGTTAAAAAGTTATTAACAATTAAATTCAAAAATTTCAAATCGTTCCGGAAAAATTATTTTCGGCTGCGGAGGTCAATTACAAGCATTTTCAGTGAATAGACATATATTCGAAATCCTACTCAGTTTCGAGAAAAAAATTCGAGTATGTGTTGATATTTTTCGGCGAAAAAGAAATTTTTCAAAAATTTTTCTAAAAAAATTATTTTCGGTTGCGGGGGTCAATTACAATCATTTTTGGTCATTACACATACCCCCGAAATCCTACGCACTTTCGAGGAAAAAATTCCTTACCGAAAATCTAATCGGGTGCCTATATTTTTCGATGAAAAAAAAAGATTTCAAATCGTTCTGTGAAAAATTATTTTCAGTTGCGAGGGTCGGTGACAATCATTTTTTATGTATAGACATACCCCCGAAATCTTGCGCATTTTCGAGAAAAAAATTCAGTACGAGCGGAACTTTAAACATTAATAACTTTTTAACAGTGCCTCCATCAACAAATTGGTATTCTTGATTTTCGTCTTATTTTTACCTCTAGAATCCCCCATTAAAATTTTTCCCATGGATGGCCGAACACCCTGTATGTAGGGAACCGTGCAGTTGAAAATTATTAAATCGCGCACGAATTTTTGGCCGTACAGCGAATCGTTCGCTGTCCACGAGCTTGCACGAGCGAAGACGGTTACCGCCGAAAAAGCCGTCAACACGCGGCGAGCGTACGGCCGAACAGCTGATGGGTGAATAACCCAGAAAGCGAGAAAAGACAGCACGGAAGAGAGAAAGATTGAAGAAAAGTACGTAGTAGGTGTGACTGTGTTTAACGAAATAAATACGAGTGTGCCGATTAACGAACAAACACGGTTCCTGATAATCCCATACATACATACGTACAGTGTTGTTCCAAGTGGAGTTTGAAAAAGATGCTAATAAAAATGTTGCATAGTCATAACCACCTGGTTCAGTTACTACATTCACCCTGTAAAAACAACACAATAATATTATTTATTATTTTCTTTTCACGTTCTTAACTTTATTTTTATTTTTAGTTTGAGTTTTACATTTCTCCTTCTCTTCGTCTTGCTTTTCTTTCTCCTTTTCCTTTTCCTTTTCATTTTTCTGTTTTTCTTTCTTTTTTCAATAGCTTTTCTTCTTTTAATTTCTCGGCTTGTTTTTTTCTTTTCTAATCGTTCTTCTTTCATTCTTTGTTTTTCTTTTTCCTGGTTATCAATTGCTTCTATTTTTTCAAGCTGAGCCTATTTTCATGTCTTTGATGTAACTTTGATTGCACACACTCTTTCTATATTTCTTTTCTTTTCTTTTCTTTTCTTTTCTTTTCTTTGTTGTTTTTTCAATCTTTTGATAATGTTGATAATGTTTATCCAGAATAGATTCTGAAGAATCTTTGTCTTTACGAGAAAATAAGTAAAGTAACGTTGTAGAATTAATGTAGTTTGATTTCAGTACCATCGGAAACAAAACAATTCCCATTAGAAAAAAGTAAAAGCATCATTGTCATGAAATATTAAAGTTAATTAATGATCAGTATATCATATATTAGTTTCTTCTAGCGAAACGTTGTTAAATTAGTCTTCTACACTGGTATTGGTTTTACTGTTACTATGAACTGCACTGCGTTGAACATCAGCAGTGCTTTCTCTCTGCGAGTTGTGTCTTGTGTTGTGTCTTAGTTGTGTCCCGATTGTATTTTAATATTTTCTATATAGAAAAGAAAATTGTTCCCCTCTCAGATCATCTGGAATATGCTCTTGAATGCTATGTAAAACTACCTATATTGCTGTCATTGATGTCAGTTTCATCTGGCGACATGAATTCTAATTTATTTTCTTCTTTCTGAAATACGTTTTGTCTAGTAAATTGTATTTGAGTTAAACGGTCATAGGCCACCACAAGCTTTAAAAGCATTTCCTTCTTCATGGAATTTATATATGGTATGATATATATATTGGTGCGAAATTCACCTTCGTAATGGGTTTAGTCTACCTACGTACTTTGTCTATGTTCCTGCACTACCCTTCGCCATGCAACTTTTAATCGTCTAAATATTCCTACATCGCATGGCTGGAAAATATGAGTTGCATTAGGTAATAATATACAAAAAAGTAAAATGAGTTTACTCAAAACAAAAATTATGTAAATTGAAATTTATGCAGGACCTGCGACCATCTAATAATACCAATATAGGAAAGGTGACTCCATTCTCGACCATTTATGGTACATACACACAATATATGTATTAGTGTGGGGATTGAAATGAATTCGGTCAAGGTGTAATTTCATTAATATTGATTTAATATATACAGGGTGTTTGGCCACACCTGGGAAAAATTTTAATGGGAGATTCTAGAAGCCAAAATAAGACGAAAATTAAGAATATCAATTTTTCGACTGAGGTTTCGTTAAAAAGTAGTTATTAATAACATTAAATAAAAAAATTTCAAATCGTTCTGAAAAAATTACTTTCGGTTTCGGGGGTCAATTACAATTATTTTCGGTGAATAGACATACCACATACGAAATCCTGCGCATTTTCGAGAAAAAAATTCGAAAGTAAGAGCGGAACTTTAAACGTCAATAACTTTGTTTAGTATCGTATTACTCCATCAACAAATTGGTATTCTTGATTTTCGTTCTACTTTAACCTCTAGAATCTCCCATTACAATTTCTCCCAGGGGATTCTAGAGACCAAAGTAAGACGAAAATCAAGAATACCAATTTGTTAATGGAGGCTTTATTAAAAAGTTGTTAACGTTTAAAGTTCCGCCCGTACTGAATTTCTTTCTCGAAAATGCGCATGATTAGGGGGATATGACGATTCACCCAAAATGGTTGTAAGTAACCCCCGCAACCGAAGATAATTTTTCCAAAACGATTTGAAATTTTTCTTTTCCATCGAACAAATTTCACACATTCTCGAATTTTTATCTCGAAAGTGGGTAAGATTTCGGAGGTATGTGTATTCACCAAAAATGATTGTAATTGACCCCCGCAACCGATAACAATTTTTCCAGAACGATTTGAAATTTTTTAGTTTAATTGTTAATAACTTTTTAACGTAGCCTCTATCAACAAATTGGTATTCTTGATTTTCGTCTGTATTTTCGTATTTTGGCATCTAGAATCCCCCATTAAAATTTTTCCCAGGGGTGGCCGAACACCCTGTACATATGTGTTCCCCGAGCAGGAAAACGACTTTTCGCTATAATCATGAAAGTAAAAATTCTGTCCAAATGAGGAGTAGGAGTGATTTTCTAAGAGTTTGCTCATGATGCTACACGTAATAGCTACAAATGCACCTCATCGAAAATTTTTATTTAAAAGTATAGATTGAGAAAGTGGCACGTGAGGAACGTACGTAACTTAGATCGATGCACGTGTTTTACTGCACCGGGCACGAACGTACGACGATTTACACACACACACACACACACACACAGTCAATATCGCCGGTTTTTACAAAAGGCAAAGTCTTAAGTAAACATTTAAAGCCTCTGTAAGTTTTATCGCTTTTGCATTCTTGCAACTTAATTTAATTGGTTGTTTTTTGGAAAACAGATAAAACTATAAAAAGAATGAAAAACGGTTTTGACGAGTCCTGTACCTATGTTTAGTTCAGAATTTCGAATTCAGCGGTAAAAGTATGTAAATCTATATTATCCAATACACAGGACATAAAGGTAAGAGGAATGGATATTTTTACCAATACATTCATATTCTTAAATATCTGAATATTCTTCCTACTTGACCGACTTACTTTATAAATATATTTTTTAGGGACACGTGTCGTTCGGTTGAAGGAAACAGGATATCTATACAGTGTATAGGTATTCAAAAACCCTTGGGAAAAATTTTAGACTTTGTTGAAAAGTTATGGAACATTCCTAGCAAACGCTAGGCCCGTTCACGGATCGGGGTGAGTTATACATTATTCGATTCGCCTAATTCAGTACATTATTGATATGCATTTCTATGCATCTGTGGAAATTCGTTATTTTTTTATAAACTGTTACTGTTATTGTTAGAAATATGACTTAAAATTCGTTAGTTTCTTTAGTGTTTAGGCTCGTGTGTGTGTGTGTGTGTGTGTGTGTGTGTGTGTGTGTGTGTGTGTGTGTGTGTGTGTGTGTGAGAGAAGCACACGTCGAGGAATGTTCTTTTAGTTTTTAAGTTTTCTTTTCACAATGGAAAATAAGTGTGTTTGTTTTGTAACAAGATTCATTATAATAAATAATATAAACAGTATTTTAACATGGTAGCAGAGGTCCGTGGTTTGTTCGTTAACAGTAAAGAAAAGAAATTTAGTTGTGAAAGGAAGATAACCTAAGTTTGAAGCATGGCAAGTGAAAAAAAGGACGATTTCATGTTACAAATATTTTATGGAACTGGAAATTCAGGCTAAATTTATTTTTAGAAATGAAAGACTGTAACGAGGTTATTCTACATGATGAAAGACCGGCTGAAATAAGAGTCGAAGATTGGAATAAAAAAGGAAATTAAAGCAAAAAGTTACATCGTAAACAGTATTTCAAACACTCAGTTAGAATTAATAATATCAGAAACGACTGCGAAAAATATGATTGCAAAGCTTGACGAAATTTATCTAGTTAAAAACAGTGCAGTAAAGCTATTGTGTAAAAGAAGATTGTTAGAATTAAAAATGAAAGAAGGTGAAAATCCAAGTGACTTCTTTAACGAATTTGAAACGCATATAAATAGGCTTAAAAATACTGGTGAGACTGTGAATGAAGAGGATAAATTGAATTATCTGTTATTAACGTTAACTTCTCACGTATTGTTGATATTATTGATGCACTGCCAACGAAGGAGAAAACAGTTGAGTATGTAAAATCTAAATTACTGTTAGAGTATCAAAAGAGAAACGGTAAAAGTTACTACTTTGAGTACAGCAGAAATTACACTCGCACGTTTAGTTCAAATTTAACTAAAAATCCTAGAGGTCATAGGTTTCGACACGTACAACGCAATCAGAACAAGTATCTCAATTCAAAGGATAATCAGCATAGCAGTGCAACGACTACTGAAGCGGTATGTTAAGTCAGTGTAATAAGTCAGGGCACATCCAACGTTACTGCCCAGAAAACTTTAATAATTATTACAAAAGGCAACCTTTTCAAACATATACAAAATAGACACGATAGAAAAGTGGCTGGAAATTCGAGTCTAGATGACAGTAGAAATTACAATTCATTCAAGGTTGAAGTAATGAAAAGTAGCAAAATAGAAGAAGTAGAAATATTAAATGGCTACTAGATAGTGGTTGCTCAGATCACATAATAAACACAGATGAGTACTTTTATGAATCCAAAAATCTACAAAACCCGGTTGATATTAAAGTTGGTGATGGTTTTAAACTAATATCTGGAAAGATTGGTAATGTAATGATTAACATTAAATCGTTGCTATGTTCATTTTAAAAATTATAAATAATTTATCTAATTGGATCTATTCTACATTGTCAAATGGGAATTTGTAGAAGAATTTGTATGATGCATAAAAATCATTTTTTTAGGCATAGAACTTCCACGAGTCGGTCAGGTGGACAGTATTAAAACCAGGTATGTAGACAGTACATGCAGCAACAGTAAAAAATGTCTCCCCGCCGCTGACAGTGTTTACAATATATAGTAAATTACTATTGCACGCAGTACGTTGGCTTAACTTGTTTTTATTATTAAATTTCATTATCATCTAAGTCTGGTATATTTTGATTTTTTACAGAATCAATCATCATCAAATGAAATTTCTGAAATTTCTTTTAAGAACTGATTAAATAAATCATCCTTTCCTTGCTTGGAAGGTTTATAAAACACGTAATGGCTTAAGTACCCAATGAAATTATCTTTTTTGCTGAAAATAGAAAATATAATATTTATTATTTTGTATTATATGTTAGAAAAACATATTAAAAAACGTGTGGAACTGCAAATACTAACCGACAATATTCAGGCAAAAAGTGTTTACTATGCTTCCACGTAGTTTCTGTTTTATTCGTATGAGCGCCTGTTTCTGGATCTTTAAAATGTAAACTATTTACGGTTTACGGTGAGATGTTTATACCCTTAGTTTTTAAAAGCCATTGCATTATATAAAGATATTTGAAAAGCAAAGAACGTGGTTTTCTAAAAACAAACTCAGTTACAGATATTGTTTTAAAATTACCATATATGCTAACGTATAATTATGAGCAATGTCGTGATATATTATATAACTAACATTAAATAAAAATACTGCGCAGCAATTGTGGAAGGGTAGAGTAGATAGAGACTGATGAATCAACATTTTGTTGTAGAAATAATGGCACAGAGGCCATTTGAAAATTAATCACAGCGTCAATTTTCAAGATCTCATTACTGATGCTTACATGAATTAAATTGAAGACACCACTTTTTTCTAACATATAATACTATCAATATTTTATATTTCCAATAAGAGTAACTTCATTGGATACCTGAGCCATTATGTATTTAGTAAATGTATATGTAATAGAAAGATGGTGATTTATTCAATGAGATATTTGCAGAAATAGCAGAAATTTCATTCAACAAATGTTATTGTTAACAAATTAGCATTTTACTAGCTGGCATTTTGAACACAGGTAACGACAGTCACTTGTTTCCACCTGTGAACCTATCAGAATATATTTAAAATACTTAGTTACTTTGTAAAAATACCGAATTTCCGCAGATAATGAAATGCATATACTAATGAAATAATATACTGAATTAGACGAATCGAATTACGTATAACTCATCCCGATCGTTGAACGGGTCGTTTGCTAGGAATATACCAAAAAACGTTCTTGACAAGTCTATAAAATACTTCAGTTCACTTTCATTATTAGATGCGTTGACTTTAATTCTATAAATTATAATGATAAGTTCAAGATTTTACAGAAAGAGTTTATTTGTAATATTAAAGATTTCCTATATAAGGACAAGAAGTATACTTTTACCAATATCTATCCATCTATCTTAATATTCTTCCCACTTGGCCCACTTACTTTAACGAGTCTGAGCAAATCATCAGTACTATCTCTATTTTTATTAATAAAATGAATCTGTGATTCCATATCCAAAGATATAGTAAAAGCTACAAAATTCAGATTATTCAAGTTACATTCTATCACTCATCAAATTTTTTATGAAATTCTATGCTAATTCATGCTCTTTAAAATATTTATAATCTACTGGGACTTCATTAACTTTATGTTTTAATAAATCAATAATCAAAGTATCTATAATTAATATTAAAATCAAATAACAGTGTCAAAATAGTATTAATATTATATTTTATTAATACTATCAATATCTGGTATTTAAATTTTATTAAATATTTCAAATCTGTTATCACCTTGTTCAAATAATTTATTACTAGTTTTGATAATATATTTTGGGATGGATTTTTTTAGAATGATAGCAATTCAGTTGTGAATTTTTATGAGGAACAAAGGGTTATTATTATACAATTAACATGTATACAGGGTGTTCGGCCACTCCTGGGAAAAATTTTAATGGGGGATTCTAGAGGCCAAAATAAGACGAAAATCAAGAATACCAATTTGTTGATCGAGGCTTTGTTAAAAAATTATTAACGTTTAAAGTTCCGCCCATAATGAATTTTTTTCTAGAAAATGCGCAAGATTTCGAGGGTATGCGTAATGACCAAAAATTATTGTAATTGACCCCTGCAACTAAAAATATTTTTTCCAAAACGATTTGGAATTTTTTTTTTCCGTCGAAAAATTTCACACATTCTCGAATTTTTTTCTCGAAAGTGGGTAGAATTCCGGGAGTATGTCTAGTGACCAAAAATTATTGTAATTTACCCCTGCAACTAAAAATATTTTTTCCAGAACGTTTTGAAATTTTTTTTTTTCGTCGAAAAATTTAGGCGCCAAATTAGATTTTCGGTAAGGAATTTTTTTCTCGATAGTGCGTAGGATTTCGAGGGTACGTGTAATGACCAAAAATGATTGTAATTGACCCCCGCAACCGAAAATAATTTTTCCAAAACGATTTGACAAATTTTTTTTTCGTCGAAAAACTTCAACACCTTCTCGAATTTTTTTCTCGAAAGTGGATAAGATTTCGGAGGTATGTGTAATGACCAAAAATGATTGTAATTGACCCCCGCAGCTGAAAATAATTTTTTCAGAACGATTTGAAATTGTTGAATTTAATTGTTAATAACTTTTTAACGAAGCCTCCATCAACAAATTTTTATTCTTGATTTTCGTCTTATTTTGGCCTCTAGAATCCCTCATTAAAATTTTTCCCAGGGGTGGCCGAACACCCTGTATAATTCATTAACTTGCCCATTTAGGGGTAACATGTTATGCATAAATAGAGATTTACATACTTGTATAAATACCCACACTAAAATCATGTAAATATCTAAATCATTTTTAAATCTATGATTTGGAAAATTTTAGGGACTTGGAACTTAATTCATCCTTTATCTTACAGTTTTATCGCCAACCAGTGGCCAACACGTATGCGAAGAAGGCGAAATCATGAGCCAGATGCGGGCATAACCCAGACCTAACCCAGACCTAACCGGTGTTATCCTCTAAAATACTGTCCGAATCCAGGTTTAATGGACTGTTTCTGTGTGATACCACATTACTACGTGATTCAAACCCAAAAAAAACCCAGGATCTGGCCAACAAGTATGCGAAGAAGGCAAAATCATGAGCCAGATGCGGGCATAACCCAGACCTAACCCAGACCTAACCGGTGTTGTCCTCTAAAATATTGATCGAAACCAGGTTTAATTGACTGCTTCAGTGTGTTACCACATTACTACGTGATCCAAACACGAAAAAAACCCAGGATCTGGCCAACAAGTATGCGAAGAAGGCAAAATCATGAGCCAGATGCGGGCATAACCCAGACCTAATCCAGACCTAACCGGTGTTATCCTCTAAAATATTGATCGAAACCAGATTTAATTGACTGCTTCAGTGTGTTACCACATTACTACGTGATCCATACCCGAAAAAAACCCAGGATCTTGCCAACAAGTTTGCGAAAAAGGCGAAAGTATAAGGCAGATGCGCGCATATCCCAGACCTAACCCAGACCTAACCGGTGTTATCCTCTAAAATATTGATCGAAACCAGGTTTAATTGACTGCTTCAGTGTGTTACCACATTACTACGTGATTCAAACACGAAAAAAACCCAGGATCTGGCCAACAAGTATGCGAAGAAGGCATAATCATGAGCCAGATGCGGGCATAACCCAGACCTAACCCAGACCTAACCGGTGTTATCCTCTAAAATACTGACCGAATCCAGGTTTAATTGACTGTTACTGTGTGGTACCACATTACTACGTGATTCAAACCCGAAAAAAACCCAGGATCTGGCCAACAAGTATGCGAAGAAGGCATAATCATGAGCCAGATGCGGGCATAACCCAGACCTGACCCAGACCTAACCGGTGTTATCCTCTAAAATATTGATCGAAATCAGGTTTAATTGACTGCTTCTTTGTGGGCCCACATTACTGCGTGATTCAAACCGGAACAAACCATGGATCTGACCAACATAGTAGTATACAGGGTGTTCGGCCAGCCCTGAGAAACATTTTAATAGGAGATTCTAGAGGCCAAACTAAGACGAAAATCAAGAATACCAATTTGTTGATGGAGGCTTCGTTAAAAAGTTATTAACAATTAAATTCAAAAATTTCAAATCGTTCCGGAAAAATTATTTTCGGCTGCGGAGGTCAATTACAAGCATTTTCAGTGAATAGACATATATTCGAAATCCTACTCAGTTTCGAGAAAAAAATTCGAGTATGTGTTGATATTTTTCGGCGAAAAAGAAATTTTTCAAAAATTTTTCTAAAAAAATTATTTTCGGTTGCGGGGGTCAATTACAATCATTTTTGGTCATTACACATACCCCCGAAATCCTACGCACTTTCGAGGAAAAAATTCCTTACCGAAAATCTAATCGGGTGCCTATATTTTTCGATGAAAAAAAAAGATTTCAAATCGTTCTGTGAAAAATTATTTTCAGTTGCGAGGGTCGGTGACAATCATTTTTTATGTATAGACATACCCCCGAAATCTTGCGCATTTTCGAGAAAAAAATTCAGTACGAGCGGAACTTTAAACATTAATAACTTTTTAACAGTGCCTCCATCAACAAATTGGTATTCTTGATTTTCGTCTTATTTTTACCTCTAGAATCCCCCATTAAAATTTTTCCCATGGATGGCCGAACACCCTGTATGTAGGGAACCGTGCAGTTGAAAATTATTAAATCGCGCACGAATTTTTGGCCGTACAGCGAATCGTTCGCTGTCCACGAGCTTGCACGAGCGAAGACGGTTACCGCCGAAAAAGCCGTCAACACGCGGCGAGCGTACGGCCGAACAGCTGATGGGTGAATAACCCAGAAAGCGAGAAAAGACAGCACGGAAGAGAGAAAGATTGAAGAAAAGTACGTAGTAGGTGTGACTGTGTTTAACGAAATAAATACGAGTGTGCCGATTAACGAACAAACACGGTTCCTGATAATCCCATACATACATACGTACAGTGTTGTTCCAAGTGGAGTTTGAAAAAGATGCTAATAAAAATGTTGCATAGTCATAACCACCTGGTTCAGTTACTACATTCACCCTGTAAAAACAACACAATAATATTATTTATTATTTTCTTTTCACGTTCTTAACTTTATTTTTATTTTTAGTTTGAGTTTTACATTTCTCCTTCTCTTCGTCTTGCTTTTCTTTCTCCTTTTCCTTTTCCTTTTCATTTTTCTGTTTTTCTTTCTTTTTTCAATAGCTTTTCTTCTTTTAATTTCTCGGCTTGTTTTTTTCTTTTCTAATCGTTCTTCTTTCATTCTTTGTTTTTCTTTTTCCTGGTTATCAATTGCTTCTATTTTTTCAAGCTGAGCCTATTTTCATGTCTTTGATGTAACTTTGATTGCACACACTCTTTCTATATTTCTTTTCTTTTCTTTTCTTTTCTTTTCTTTTCTTTGTTGTTTTTTCAATCTTTTGATAATGTTGATAATGTTTATCCAGAATAGATTCTGAAGAATCTTTGTCTTTACGAGAAAATAAGTAAAGTAACGTTGTAGAATTAATGTAGTTTGATTTCAGTACCATCGGAAACAAAACAATTCCCATTAGAAAAAAGTAAAAGCATCATTGTCATGAAATATTAAAGTTAATTAATGATCAGTATATCATATATTAGTTTCTTCTAGCGAAACGTTGTTAAATTAGTCTTCTACACTGGTATTGGTTTTACTGTTACTATGAACTGCACTGCGTTGAACATCAGCAGTGCTTTCTCTCTGCGAGTTGTGTCTTGTGTTGTGTCTTAGTTGTGTCCCGATTGTATTTTAATATTTTCTATATAGAAAAGAAAATTGTTCCCCTCTCAGATCATCTGGAATATGCTCTTGAATGCTATGTAAAACTACCTATATTGCTGTCATTGATGTCAGTTTCATCTGGCGACATGAATTCTAATTTATTTTCTTCTTTCTGAAATACGTTTTGTCTAGTAAATTGTATTTGAGTTAAACGGTCATAGGCCACCACAAGCTTTAAAAGCATTTCCTTCTTCATGGAATTTATATATGGTATGATATATATATTGGTGCGAAATTCACCTTCGTAATGGGTTTAGTCTACCTACGTACTTTGTCTATGTTCCTGCACTACCCTTCGCCATGCAACTTTTAATCGTCTAAATATTCCTACATCGCATGGCTGGAAAATATGAGTTGCATTAGGTAATAATATACAAAAAAGTAAAATGAGTTTACTCAAAACAAAAATTATGTAAATTGAAATTTATGCAGGACCTGCGACCATCTAATAATACCAATATAGGAAAGGTGACTCCATTCTCGACCATTTATGGTACATACACACAATATATGTATTAGTGTGGGGATTGAAATGAATTCGGTCAAGGTGTAATTTCATTAATATTGATTTAATATATACAGGGTGTTTGGCCACACCTGGGAAAAATTTTAATGGGAGATTCTAGAAGCCAAAATAAGACGAAAATTAAGAATATCAATTTTTCGACTGAGGTTTCGTTAAAAAGTAGTTATTAATAACATTAAATAAAAAAATTTCAAATCGTTCTGAAAAAATTACTTTCGGTTTCGGGGGTCAATTACAATTATTTTCGGTGAATAGACATACCACATACGAAATCCTGCGCATTTTCGAGAAAAAAATTCGAAAGTAAGAGCGGAACTTTAAACGTCAATAACTTTGTTTAGTATCGTATTACTCCATCAACAAATTGGTATTCTTGATTTTCGTTCTACTTTAACCTCTAGAATCTCCCATTACAATTTCTCCCAGGGGATTCTAGAGACCAAAGTAAGACGAAAATCAAGAATACCAATTTGTTAATGGAGGCTTTATTAAAAAGTTGTTAACGTTTAAAGTTCCGCCCGTACTGAATTTCTTTCTCGAAAATGCGCATGATTAGGGGGATATGACGATTCACCCAAAATGGTTGTAAGTAACCCCCGCAACCGAAGATAATTTTTCCAAAACGATTTGAAATTTTTCTTTTCCATCGAACAAATTTCACACATTCTCGAATTTTTATCTCGAAAGTGGGTAAGATTTCGGAGGTATGTGTATTCACCAAAAATGATTGTAATTGACCCCCGCAACCGATAACAATTTTTCCAGAACGATTTGAAATTTTTTAGTTTAATTGTTAATAACTTTTTAACGTAGCCTCTATCAACAAATTGGTATTCTTGATTTTCGTCTGTATTTTCGTATTTTGGCATCTAGAATCCCCCATTAAAATTTTTCCCAGGGGTGGCCGAACACCCTGTACATATGTGTTCCCCGAGCAGGAAAACGACTTTTCGCTATAATCATGAAAGTAAAAATTCTGTCCAAATGAGGAGTAGGAGTGATTTTCTAAGAGTTTGCTCATGATGCTACACGTAATAGCTACAAATGCACCTCATCGAAAATTTTTATTTAAAAGTATAGATTGAGAAAGTGGCACGTGAGGAACGTACGTAACTTAGATCGATGCACGTGTTTTACTGCACCGGGCACGAACGTACGACGATTTACACACACACACACACACACACACAGTCAATATCGCCGGTTTTTACAAAAGGCAAAGTCTTAAGTAAACATTTAAAGCCTCTGTAAGTTTTATCGCTTTTGCATTCTTGCAACTTAATTTAATTGGTTGTTTTTTGGAAAACAGATAAAACTATAAAAAGAATGAAAAACGGTTTTGACGAGTCCTGTACCTATGTTTAGTTCAGAATTTCGAATTCAGCGGTAAAAGTATGTAAATCTATATTATCCAATACACAGGACATAAAGGTAAGAGGAATGGATATTTTTACCAATACATTCATATTCTTAAATATCTGAATATTCTTCCTACTTGACCGACTTACTTTATAAATATATTTTTTAGGGACACGTGTCGTTCGGTTGAAGGAAACAGGATATCTATACAGTGTATAGGTATTCAAAAACCCTTGGGAAAAATTTTAGACTTTGTTGAAAAGTTATGGAACATTCCTAGCAAACGCTAGGCCCGTTCACGGATCGGGGTGAGTTATACATTATTCGATTCGCCTAATTCAGTACATTATTGATATGCATTTCTATGCATCTGTGGAAATTCGTTATTTTTTTATAAACTGTTACTGTTATTGTTAGAAATATGACTTAAAATTCGTTAGTTTCTTTAGTGTTTAGGCTCTGTGTGTGTGTGTGTGTGTGTGTGTGTGTGTGTGTGTGTGTGTGTGTGTGTGTGTGTGTGAGAGAAGCACACGTCGAGGAATGTTCTTTTAGTTTTTAAGTTTTCTTTTCACAATGGAAAATAAGTGTGTTTGTTTTGTAACAAGATTCATTATAATAAATAATATAAACAGTATTTTAACATGGTAGCAGAGGTCCGTGGTTTGTTCGTTAACAGTAAAGAAAAGAAATTTAGTTGTGAAAGGAAGATAACCTAAGTTTGAAGCATGGCAAGTGAAAAAAAGGACGATTTCATGTTACAAATATTTTATGGAACTGGAAATTCAGGCTAAATTTATTTTTAGAAATGAAAGACTGTAACGAGGTTATTCTACATGATGAAAGACCGGCTGAAATAAGAGTCGAAGATTGGAATAAAAAAGGAAATTAAAGCAAAAAGTTACATCGTAAACAGTATTTCAAACACTCAGTTAGAATTAATAATATCAGAAACGACTGCGAAAAATATGATTGCAAAGCTTGACGAAATTTATCTAGTTAAAAACAGTGCAGTAAAGCTATTGTGTAAAAGAAGATTGTTAGAATTAAAAATGAAAGAAGGTGAAAATCCAAGTGACTTCTTTAACGAATTTGAAACGCATATAAATAGGCTTAAAAATACTGGTGAGACTGTGAATGAAGAGGATAAATTGAATTATCTGTTATTAACGTTAACTTCTCACGTATTGTTGATATTATTGATGCACTGCCAACGAAGGAGAAAACAGTTGAGTATGTAAAATCTAAATTACTGTTAGAGTATCAAAAGAGAAACGGTAAAAGTTACTACTTTGAGTACAGCAGAAATTACACTCGCACGTTTAGTTCAAATTTAACTAAAAATCCTAGAGGTCATAGGTTTCGACACGTACAACGCAATCAGAACAAGTATCTCAATTCAAAGGATAATCAGCATAGCAGTGCAACGACTACTGAAGCGGTATGTTAAGTCAGTGTAATAAGTCAGGGCACATCCAACGTTACTGCCCAGAAAACTTTAATAATTATTACAAAAGGCAACCTTTTCAAACATATACAAAATAGACACGATAGAAAAGTGGCTGGAAATTCGAGTCTAGATGACAGTAGAAATTACAATTCATTCAAGGTTGAAGTAATGAAAAGTAGCAAAATAGAAGAAGTAGAAATATTAAATGGCTACTAGATAGTGGTTGCTCAGATCACATAATAAACACAGATGAGTACTTTTATGAATCCAAAAATCTACAAAACCCGGTTGATATTAAAGTTGGTGATGGTTTTAAACTAATATCTGGAAAGATTGGTAATGTAATGATTAACATTAAATCGTTGCTATGTTCATTTTAAAAATTATAAATAATTTATCTAATTGGATCTATTCTACATTGTCAAATGGGAATTTGTAGAAGAATTTGTATGATGCATAAAAATCATTTTTTTAGGCATAGAACTTCCACGAGTCGGTCAGGTGGACAGTATTAAAACCAGGTATGTAGACAGTACATGCAGCAACAGTAAAAAATGTCTCCCCGCCGCTGACAGTGTTTACAATATATAGTAAATTACTATTGCACGCAGTACGTTGGCTTAACTTGTTTTTATTATTAAATTTCATTATCATCTAAGTCTGGTATATTTTGATTTTTTACAGAATCAATCATCATCAAATGAAATTTCTGAAATTTCTTTTAAGAACTGATTAAATAAATCATCCTTTCCTTGCTTGGAAGGTTTATAAAACACGTAATGGCTTAAGTACCCAATGAAATTATCTTTTTTGCTGAAAATAGAAAATATAATATTTATTATTTTGTATTATATGTTAGAAAAACATATTAAAAAACGTGTGGAACTGCAAATACTAACCGACAATATTCAGGCAAAAAGTGTTTACTATGCTTCCACGTAGTTTCTGTTTTATTCGTATGAGCGCCTGTTTCTGGATCTTTAAAATGTAAACTATTTACGGTTTATGGTGAGATGTTTATACCCTTAGTTTTTAAAAGCCATTGCATTATATAAAGATATTTGAAAAGCAAAGAACGTGGTTTTCTAAAAACAAACTCAGTTACAGATATTGTTTTAAAATTACCATATATGCTAACGTATAATTATGAGCAATGTCGTGATATATTATATAACTAACATTAAATAAAAATACTGCGCAGCAATTGTGGAAGGGTAGAGTAGATAGAGACTGATGAATCAACATTTTGTTGTAGAAATAATGGCACAGAGGCCATTTGAAAATTAATCACAGCGTCAATTTTCAAGATCTCATTACTGATGCTTACATGAATTAAATTGAAGACACCACTTTTTTCTAACATATAATACTATCAATATTTTATATTTCCAATAAGAGTAACTTCATTGGATACCTGAGCCATTATGTATTTAGTAAATGTATATGTAATAGAAAGATGGTGATTTATTCAATGAGATATTTGCAGAAATAGCAGAAATTTCATTCAACAAATGTTATTGTTAACAAATTAGCATTTTACTAGCTGGCATTTTGAACACAGGTAACGACAGTCACTTGTTTCCACCTGTGAACCTATCAGAATATATTTAAAATACTTAGTTACTTTGTAAAAATACCGAATTTCCGCAGATAATGAAATGCATATACTAATGAAATAATATACTGAATTAGACGAATCGAATTACGTATAACTCATCCCGATCGTTGAACGGGTCGTTTGCTAGGAATATACCAAAAAACGTTCTTGACAAGTCTATAAAATACTTCAGTTCACTTTCATTATTAGATGCGTTGACTTTAATTCTATAAATTATAATGATAAGTTCAAGATTTTACAGAAAGAGTTTATTTGTAATATTAAAGATTTCCTATATAAGGACAAGAAGTATACTTTTACCAATATCTATCCATCTATCTTAATATTCTTCCCACTTGGCCCACTTACTTTAACGAGTCTGAGCAAATCATCAGTACTATCTCTATTTTTATTAATAAAATGAATCTGTGATTCCATATCCAAAGATATAGTAAAAGCTACAAAATTCAGATTATTCAAGTTACATTCTATCACTCATCAAATTTTTTATGAAATTCTATGCTAATTCATGCTCTTTAAAATATTTATAATCTACTGGGACTTCATTAACTTTATGTTTTAATAAATCAATAATCAAAGTATCTATAATTAATATTAAAATCAAATAACAGTGTCAAAATAGTATTAATATTATATTTTATTAATACTATCAATATCTGGTATTTAAATTTTATTAAATATTTCAAATCTGTTATCACCTTGTTCAAATAATTTATTACTAGTTTTGATAATATATTTTGGGATGGATTTTTTTAGAATGATAGCAATTCAGTTGTGAATTTTTATGAGGAACAAAGGGTTATTATTATACAATTAACATGTATACAGGGTGTTCGGCCACTCCTGGGAAAAATTTTAATGGGGGATTCTAGAGGCCAAAATAAGACGAAAATCAAGAATACCAATTTGTTGATCGAGGCTTTGTTAAAAAATTATTAACGTTTAAAGTTCCGCCCATAATGAATTTTTTTCTAGAAAATGCGCAAGATTTCGAGGGTATGCGTAATGACCAAAAATTATTGTAATTGACCCCTGCAACTAAAAATATTTTTTCCAAAACGATTTGGAATTTTTTTTTTCCGTCGAAAAATTTCACACATTCTCGAATTTTTTTCTCGAAAGTGGGTAGAATTCCGGGAGTATGTCTAGTGACCAAAAATTATTGTAATTTACCCCTGCAACTAAAAATATTTTTTCCAGAACGTTTTGAAATTTTTTTTTTTCGTCGAAAAATTTAGGCGCCAAATTAGATTTTCGGTAAGGAATTTTTTTCTCGATAGTGCGTAGGATTTCGAGGGTACGTGTAATGACCAAAAATGATTGTAATTGACCCCCGCAACCGAAAATAATTTTTCCAAAACGATTTGACAAATTTTTTTTTCGTCGAAAAACTTCAACACCTTCTCGAATTTTTTTCTCGAAAGTGGATAAGATTTCGGAGGTATGTGTAATGACCAAAAATGATTGTAATTGACCCCCGCAGCTGAAAATAATTTTTTCAGAACGATTTGAAATTGTTGAATTTAATTGTTAATAACTTTTTAACGAAGCCTCCATTAACAAATTTTTATTCTTGATTTTCGTCTTATTTTGGCCTCTAGAATCCCTCATTAAAATTTTTCCCAGGGGTGGCCGAACACCCTGTATAATTCATTAACTTGCCCATTTAGGGGTAACATGTTATGCATAAATAGAGATTTACATACTTGTATAAATACCCACACTAAAATCATGTAAATATCTAAATCATTTTTAAATCTATGATTTGGAAAATTTTAGGGACTTGGAACTTAATTCATCCTTTATCTTACAGTTTTATCGCCAACCAGTGGCCAACACGTATGCGAAGAAGGCGAAATCATGAGCCAGATGCGGGCATAACCCAGACCTAACCCAGACCTAACCGGTGTTGTCCTCTAAAATATTGATCGAAACCAGGTTTAATTGACTGCTTCAATGTGGTACCACATTACTGCGGTATTCAAACCCGAAAAAAACCCAGGATCTAGCCAACAAGTTTACGAAAAAGGCGAAAGTATAAGCCAGATGCGCGCATATCCCAGACCTAACCCAGACCTAACCGGTGTTATCCTCTGAAATATTGATCGAAACCAGGTTTAATTGACTGCTTCAGTGTGTCACCACATTACTACGTGATTCAAACACGGAAAATACCCAGGATCTGGCCAACAAGTATGCGAAGAAGGCAAAATCATGAGCCAGATGCGGGCATAACCCAGACCTAACCCAGACCTAACCGGTGTTATCCTCTAAAATATTGATCGAAACCAGGTTTAATTGACAGCTTCAGTGTGTTACCACATTATTACGTGATTCAAACACGGAAAATACCCAGGATCTAGCCAACAAGTTTGCGAAAAAGGCGAAAGTATAAGCCAGATGCGCGCATTTCCCAGACCTAACCCAGACCTAACCGGCGTTATCCTCTAAAATATTGATCGAAACCAGGTTTAATTGACTGCTTCAATGTGGTACCACATTACTGCGGTATTCAAACCCGAAAAAAACCCAGGATCTAGCCAACAAGTTTACGAAAAAGGCGAAAGTATAAGCCAGATGCGCGCATATCCCAGACCTAACCCAGACCTAACCGGTGTTATCCTCTAAAATATTGATCGAAACCAGGTTTAATTGACAGCTTCAGTGTGTTACCACATTATTACGTGATTCAAACCCGAAAAAAACCCAGGATCTAGCCAACAAGTTTGCGAAAAAGGCAAAATCATGAGCCAGATGCGGGCATAACCCAGACCTAACCCAGACCTAACCGGTGTTATCCTCTAAAATATTGATCGAAACCAGGTTTATTTGACAGCTTCAGTGTGTTACCACATTATTACGTGATTCAAACACGAAAAAAACCCAGGATCTGGCCAACAAGTATGCGAAGAAGGCAAAATCATGAGCCAGATGCGGGCATAACCCAGACCTAACCCAGACCTAACCGGTGTTATCCTCTAAAATATTGATCGAAACCAGGTTTAATTGACTGCTTCAGTGTGTCACCACATTACTACGTGATTCAAACACGGAAAATACCCAGGATCTAGCCAACAAGTTTGCGAAAAAGGCGAAAGTATAAGCCAGATGCGCGCATTTCCCAGACCTAACCCAGACCTAACCGGCGTTATCCTCTAAAATATTGATCGAAACCAGGTTTAATTGACTGCTTCAATGTGGTACCACATTACTGCGGTATTCAAACCCGAAAAAAACCCAGGATCTAGCCAACAAGTTTACGAAAAAGGCGAAAGTATAAGCCAGATGCGCGCATATCCCAGACCTAACCCAGACCTAACCGGTGTTATCCTCTAAAATATTGATCGAAACCAGGTTTAATTGACAGCTTCAGTGTGTTACCACATTATTACGTGATTCAAACCCGAAAAAAACCCAGGATCTAGCCAACAAGTTTGCGAAAAAGGCAAAATCATGAGCCAGATGCGGGCATAACCCAGACCTAACCCAGACCTAACCGGTGTTATCCTCTAAAATATTGATCGAAACCAGGTTTATTTGACAGCTTCAGTGTGTTACCACATTATTACGTGATTCAAACACGAAAAAAACCCAGGATCTGGCCAACAAGTATGCGAAGAAGGCAAAATCATGAGCCTGATGCGCGCATATCCCAGACCTAACCCAGACCTAACCGGTGTTATCCTCTAAAATACTGACCGAATCCAGGTTTAATTGACTGTTACTGTGTGGTACCACATTACTACGTGATTCAAACCAGAAGAAACCCAGGATCTGGCCAACAAGTATGCGAAGAAGGCATAATCATGAGCCAGATGCGGGCATAACCCAGACCTAACCCAGACCTAACCGGTGTTATCCTCTAAAATATTGATCGAAACCAGGTTTAATTGACTGCTTCAGTGTGTTACCACATTACTACGTGATTCAAATACGAAAAAAACCCAGGATCTGGCCAACAAGTATGCGAAGAAGGCAAAATCATGAGCCAGATGCGGGCATATCCCAGACCTAACCCAGACCTAACCGGTGTTATCCTCTAAAATACTGGCCGAATCCAGGTTTAATTGACTGTTACTGTGTGGTACCACATTACTACGTGATTCAAACCCGAAAAAAACCCAGGATCTGGCCAACAAGTATGCGAAGAAGGCATAATCATGAGCCAGATGCGCGCATTTCCCAGACCTAACCGGCGTTATCCTCTAAAATATTGATCGAAACCAGGTTTAATTGACTGCTTCAGTGTGTCACCACATTACTACGTGATTCAAACACGAAAAAACCCCAGGATCTGGCCAACAAGTATGCGAAGACGGCAAAATCATGAGCCAGATGCGGGCATAACCCAGACCTAACCCAGACCTAACCGGTGTTATCCTCTAAAATACTGATCGAAACCAGGTTTAATTGACAGCTTCAGTGTGTTACCACATTATTACGTGATTCAAACACGAAAAAAACCCAGGATCTGGCCAACAAGTATGCGAAGAAGGCAATATCAGGAGCCAGATGCGCGCATTTCCCAGACCTAACCCAGACCTAACCGGTGTTATCCTCTAAAATATTGATCGAAACCAGGTTTAATTGACTGCTTCAGTGTGTTACCACATTACTACGTGATTCAAACACGGAAAATACCCAGGATCTGGCCAACAAGTATGCGAAGAAGGCAATATCAGGAGCCAGATGCGCGCATTTCCCAGACCTAACCCAGACCTAACCGGTGTTATCCTCTAAAATATTGATCGAAACCAGGTTTAATTGACTGCTTCAGTGTGTCACCACATTACTACGTGATTCAAACACGGAAAATACCCAGGATCTAGCCAACAAGTTTGCGAAAAAGGCGAAAGTATAAGCCAGATGCGCGCATTTACCAGACCTAACCCAGACCTAACCGGCGTTATCCTCTAAAATATTGATCGAAACCAGGTTTAATTGACTGCTTCAATGTGGTACCACATTACTGCGGTATTCAAACCCGAAAAAAACCCAGGATCTAGCCAACAAGTTTACGAAAAAGGCGAAAGTATAAGCCAGATGCGCGCATATCCCAGACCTAACCCAGACCTAACCGGTGTTATCCTCTAAAATATTGATCGAAACCAGGTTTAATTGACAGCTTCAGTGTGTTACCACATTATTACGTGATTCAAACCCGAAAAAAACCCAGGATCTAGCCAACAAGTTTGCGAAAAAGGCAAAATCATGAGCCAGATGCGGGCATAACCCAGACCTAACCCAGACCTAACCGGTGTTATCCTCTAAAATATTGATCGAAACCAGGTTTATTTGACAGCTTCAGTGTGTTACCACATTATTACGTGATTCAAACACGAAAAAAACCCAGGATCTGGCCAACAAGTATGCGAAGAAGGCAAAATCATGAGCCTGATGCGCGCATATCCCAGACCTAACCCAGACCTAACCGGTGTTATCCTCTAAAATACTGACCGAATCCAGGTTTAATTGACTGTTACTGTGTGGTACCACATTACTACGTGATTCAAACCAGAAGAAACCCAGGATCTGGCCAACAAGTATGCGAAGAAGGCATAATCATGAGCCAGATGCGGGCATAACCCAGACCTAACCCAGACCTAACCGGTGTTATCCTCTAAAATATTGATCGAAACCAGGTTTAATTGACTGCTTCAGTGTGTTACCACATTACTACGTGATTCAAATACGAAAAAAACCCAGGATCTGGCCAACAAGTATGCGAAGAAGGCAAAATCATGAGCCAGATGCGGGCATATCCCAGACCTAACCCAGACCTAACCGGTGTTATCCTCTAAAATACTGGCCGAATCCAGGTTTAATTGACTGTTACTGTGTGGTACCACATTACTACGTGATTCAAACCCGAAAAAAACCCAGGATCTGGCCAACAAGTATGCGAAGAAGGCATAATCATGAGCCAGATGCGCGCATTTCCCAGACCTAACCGGCGTTATCCTCTAAAATATTGATCGAAACCAGGTTTAATTGACTGCTTCAGTGTGTCACCACATTACTACGTGATTCAAACACGAAAAAACCCCAGGATCTGGCCAACAAGTATGCGAAGACGGCAAAATCATGAGCCAGATGCGGGCATAACCCAGACCTAACCCAGACCTAACCGGTGTTATCCTCTAAAATACTGATCGAAACCAGGTTTAATTGACAGCTTCAGTGTGTTACCACATTATTACGTGATTCAAACACGAAAAAAACCCAGGATCTGGCCAACAAGTATGCGAAGAAGGCAATATCAGGAGCCAGATGCGCGCATTTCCCAGACCTAACCCAGACCTAACCGGTGTTATCCTCTAAAATATTGATCGAAACCAGGTTTAATTGACTGCTTCAGTGTGTTACCACATTACTACGTGATTCAAACACGGAAAATACCCAGGATCTGGCCAACAAGTATGCGAAGAAGGCAATATCAGGAGCCAGATGCGCGCATTTCCCAGACCTAACCCAGACCTAACCGGTGTTATCCTCTAAAATATTGATCGAAACCAGGTTTAATTGACTGCTTCAGTGTGTCACCACATTACTACGTGATTCAAACACGAAAAAACCCCAGGATCTGGCCAACAAGTATGCGAATACGGTCAATCATGAGCCAGATGCGCGCATTTCCCAGACCTAACCCAGACCTAACCGGCGTTATCCTCTAAAATATTGATCGAAACCAGGTTTAATTGACTGCTTCAGTGTGTTACCACATTATTACGTGATTCAAACACGAAAAAAACCCAGGATCTGGCCAACAAGTATGCGAAGAAGGCAAAATCATGAGACAGATGCGGGCATAACCCAGACCTAACCCAGACCTAACCGGTGTTATCCTCTGAAATATTGATCGAAACCAGGTTTAATTGACTGCTTCAGTGTGTTACCACATTACTACGTGATTCAAACACGAAAAAACCCCAGGATCTGGCCAACAAGTATGCGAAGACGGCAAAATCATGAGCCAGATGCGGGCATAACCCAGACCTAACCCAGACCTAACCGGTGTTATCCTCTAAAATACTGACCGAATCCAGGTTTCATTGACTGTTACTGTGTGGTACCACATTACTACGTGATTCAAACCAGAAGAAACCCAGAATCTGGCCAACAAGTATGCGAAGAAGGCAAAATCATGAGCCAGATGCGCGCATTTCCCAGACCTAACCCAGACCTAACCGGCGTTATCCTCTAAAATATTGATCGAAACCAGGTTTATTTGACAGCTTCAGTGTGTTACCACATTATTACGTGATTCAAACACGAAAAAACCCCAGGATCTGGCCAACAAGTATGCGAAGACGGCAAAATCATGAGCCAGATGCGGGCATAACCCAGACCTAACCCAGACCTAACCGGTGTTATCCTCTAAAATATTGATCGAAACCAGGTTTAATTGACTGCTTCAGTGTGTCACCACATTACTACGTGATTCAAACACGGAAAATACCCAGGATCTAGCCAACAAGTTTGCGAAAAAGGCGAAAGTATAAGCCAGATGCGCGCATTTCCCAGACCTAACCCAGACCTAACCGGCGTTATCCTCTAAAATATTGATCGAAACCAGGTTTAATTGACTGCTTCAATGTGGTACCACATTACTGCGGTATTCAAACCCGAAAAAAACCCAGGATCTAGCCAACAAGTTTACGAAAAAGGCGAAAGTATAAGCCAGATGCGCGCATATCCCAGACCTAACCCAGACCTAACCGGTGTTATCCTCTAAAATATTGATCGAAACCAGGTTTATTTGACAGCTTCAGTGTGTTACCACATTATTACGTGATTCAAACACGAAAAAACCCCAGGATCTGGCCAACAAGTATGCGAAGACGGCAAAATCATGAGCCAGATGCGGGCATAACCCAGACCTAACCCAGACCTAACCGGCGTTATCCTCTAAAATATTGATCGAAACCAGGTTTAATTGACTGCTTCAGTGTGTTACCACATTATTACGTGATTCAAACACGAAAAAAACCCAGGATCTGGCCAACAAGTATGCGAAGAAGGCAATATCAGGAGCCAGATGCGCGCATTTCCCAGACCTAACCCAGACCTAACCGGTGTTATCCTCTAAAATATTGATCGAAACCAGGTTTAATTGACTGCTTCAGTGTGTTACCACATTACTACGTGATTCAAACACGGAAAATACCCAGGATCTGGCCAACAAGTATGCGAAGAAGGCAATATCAGGAGCCAGATGCGCGCATTTCCCAGACCTAACCCAGACCTAACCGGTGTTATCCTCTAAAATATTGATCGAAACCAGGTTTAATTGACTGCTTCAGTGTGTCACCACATTACTACGTGATTCAAACACGAAAAAACCCCAGGATCTGGCCAACAAGTATGCGAAGACGGCAAAATCATGAGCCAGATGCGCGCATTTCCCAGACCTAACCCAGACCTAACCGGCGTTATCCTCTAAAATATTGATCGAAACCAGGTTTAATTGACTGCTTCAATGTGGTACCACATTACTGCGGTATTCAAACCCGAAAAAAACCCAGGATCTAGCCAACAAGTTTACGAAAAAGGCGAAAGTATAAGCCAGATGCGCGCATATCCCAGACCTAACCCAGACCTAACCGGTGTTATCCTCTGAAATATTGATCGAAACCAGGTTTAATTGACTGCTTCAGTGTGTCACCACATTACTACGTGATTCAAACACGAATAAACCCCAGGATCTGGCCAACAAGTATGCGAAGACGGCAAAATCATGAGCCAGATGCGGGCATAACCCAGACCTAACCCAGACCTAACCGGTGTTATCCTCTAAAATATTGATCGAAACCAGGTTTAATTGACTGCTTCAGTGTGTCACCACATTACTACGTGATTCAAACACGAAAAAACCCCAGGATCTGGCCAACAAGTATGCGAAGACGGCAAAATCATGAGCCAGATGCGGGCATAACCCAGACCTAACCCAGACCTAACCGGCGTTATCCTCTAAAATATTGATCGAAACCAGGTTTAATTGACTGCTTCAGTGTGTCACCACATTACTACGTGATTCAAACACGAAAAAACCCCAGGATCTGGCCAACAAGTATGCGAATACGGTCAATCATGAGCCAGATGCGCGCATTTCCCAGACCTAACCCAGACCTAACCGGCGTTATCCTCTAAAATATTGATCGAAACCAGGTTTAATTGACTGCTTCAGTGTGTTACCACATTATTACGTGATTCAAACACGAAAAAAACCCAGGATCTGGCCAACAAGTATGCGAAGAAGGCAAAATCATGAGACAGATGCGGGCATAACCCAGACCTAACCCAGACCTAACCGGTGTTATCCTCTGAAATATTGATCGAAACCAGGTTTAATTGACTGCTTCAGTGTGTTACCACATTACTACGTGATTCAAACACGAAAAAACCCCAGGATCTGGCCAACAAGTATGCGAAGACGGCAAAATCATGAGCCAGATGCGGGCATAACCCAGACCTAACCCAGACCTAACCGGTGTTATCCTCTAAAATACTGACCGAATCCAGGTTTCATTGACTGTTACTGTGTGGTACCACATTACTACGTGATTCAAACCAGAAGAAACCCAGAATCTGGCCAACAAGTATGCGAAGAAGGCAAAATCATGAGCCAGATGCGGGCATAACCCAGACCTAACCCAGACCTAACCGGTGTTATCCTCTAAAATACTGACCGAATCCAGGTTTCATTGACTGTTACTGTGTGGTACCACATTACTACGTGATTCAAACCAGAAGAAACCCAGAATCTGGCCAACAAGTATGCGAAGAAGGCAAAATCATGAGACAGATGCGGGCATAACCCAGACCTAACCCAGACCTAACCGGCGTTATCCTCTAAAATATTGATCGAAACCAGGTTTAATTGACTGCTTCAGTGTGTCACCACATTACTACGTGATTCAAACACGAAAAAACCCCAGGATCTGGCCAACAAGTATGCGAAGACGGCAAAATCATGAGCCAGATGCGGGCATAACCCAGACCTAACCCAGACCTAACCGGCGTTATCCTCTAAAATATTGATCGAAACCAGGTTTAATTGACTGCTTCAATGTGGTACCACATTACTGCGGTATTCAAACCCGAAAAAAACCCAGGATCTAGCCAACAAGTTTACGAAAAAGGCGAAAGTATAAGCCAGATGCGCGCATATCCCAGACCTAACCCAGACCTAACCGGTGTTATCCTCTGAAATATTGATCGAAACCAGGTTTAATTGACTGCTTCAGTGTGTCACCACATTACTACGTGATTCAAACACGAAAAAACCCCAGGATCTGGCCAACAAGTATGCGAAGACGGCAAAATCATGAGCCAGATGCGGGCATAACCCAGACCTAACCCAGACCTAACCGGTGTTATCCTCTAAAATATTGATCGAAACCAGGTTTAATTGACTGCTTCAGTGTGTCACCACATTACTACGTGATTCAAACACGAAAAAAACCCAGGATCTGGCCAACAAGTATGCGAAGAAGGCAAAATCATGAGCCAGATGCGCGCATTTCCCAGACCTAACCGGCGTTATCCTCTAAAATATTGATCGAAACCAGGTTTAATTGACTGCTTCAGTGTGTCACCACATTACTACGTGATTCAAACACGAAAAAACCCCAGGATCTGGCCAACAAGTATGCGAAGACGGCAAAATCATGAGCCAGATGCGGGCATAACCCAGACCTAACCCAGACCTAACCGGTGTTATCCTCTAAAATACTGATCGAAACCAGGTTTAATTGACAGCTTCAGTGTGTTACCACATTATTACGTGATTCAAACACGAAAAAAACCCAGGATCTGGCCAACAAGTATGCGAAGAAGGCAATATCAGGAGCCAGATGCGCGCATTTCCCAGACCTAACCCAGACCTAACCGGTGTTATCCTCTAAAATATTGATCGAAACCAGGTTTAATTGACTGCTTCAGTGTGTTACCACATTACTACGTGATTCAAACACGGAAAATACCCAGGATCTGGCCAACAAGTATGCGAAGAAGGCAATATCAGGAGCCAGATGCGCGCATTTCCCAGACCTAACCCAGACCTAACCGGTGTTATCCTCTAAAATATTGATCGAAACCAGGTTTAATTGACTGCTTCAGTGTGTCACCACATTACTACGTGATTCAAACACGAAAAAACCCCAGGATCTGGCCAACAAGTATGCGAATACGGTCAATCATGAGCCAGATGCGCGCATTTCCCAGACCTAACCCAGACCTAACCGGCGTTATCCTCTAAAATATTGATCGAAACCAGGTTTAATTGACTGCTTCAGTGTGTTACCACATTATTACGTGATTCAAACACGAAAAAAACCCAGGATCTGGCCAACAAGTATGCGAAGAAGGCAAAATCATGAGACAGATGCGGGCATAACCCAGACCTAACCCAGACCTAACCGGTGTTATCCTCTGAAATATTGATCGAAACCAGGTTTAATTGACTGCTTCAGTGTGTTACCACATTACTACGTGATTCAAACACGAAAAAACCCCAGGATCTGGCCAACAAGTATGCGAAGACGGCAAAATCATGAGCCAGATGCGGGCATAACCCAGACCTAACCCAGACCTAACCGGTGTTATCCTCTAAAATACTGACCGAATCCAGGTTTCATTGACTGTTACTGTGTGGTACCACATTACTACGTGATTCAAACCAGAAGAAACCCAGAATCTGGCCAACAAGTATGCGAAGAAGGCAAAATCATGAGCCAGATGCGCGCATTTCCCAGACCTAACCCAGACCTAACCGGCGTTATCCTCTAAAATATTGATCGAAACCAGGTTTAATTGACTGCTTCAGTGTGTCACCACATTACTACGTGATTCAAACACGGAAAATACCCAGGATCTAGCCAACAAGTTTGCGAAAAAGGCGAAAGTATAAGCCAGATGCGCGCATTTCCCAGACCTAACCCAGACCTAACCGGCGTTATCCTCTAAAATATTGATCGAAACCAGGTTTAATTGACTGCTTCAATGTGGTACCACATTACTGCGGTATTCAAACCCGAAAAAAACCCAGGATCTAGCCAACAAGTTTACGAAAAAGGCGAAAGTATAAGCCAGATGCGCGCATATCCCAGACCTAACCCAGACCTAACCGGTGTTATCCTCTAAAATATTGATCGAAACCAGGTTTATTTGACAGCTTCAGTGTGTTACCACATTATTACGTGATTCAAACACGAAAAAAACCCAGGATCTGGCCAACAAGTATGCGAAGAAGGCAAAATCATGAGCCAGATGCGGGCATAACCCAGACCTAACCCAGACCTAACCGGTGTTATCCTCTAAAATATTGATCGAAACCAGGTTTAATTGACTGCTTCAGTGTGTCACCACATTACTACGTGATTCAAACACGGAAAATACCCAGGATCTAGCCAACAAGTTTGCGAAAAAGGCGAAAGTATAAGCCAGATGCGCGCATTTCCCAGACCTAACCCAGACCTAACCGGCGTTATCCTCTAAAATATTGATCGAAACCAGGTTTAATTGACTGCTTCAATGTGGTACCACATTACTGCGGTATTCAAACCCGAAAAAAACCCAGGATCTAGCCAACAAGTTTACGAAAAAGGCGAAAGTATAAGCCAGATGCGCGCATATCCCAGACCTAACCCAGACCTAACCGGTGTTATCCTCTAAAATACTGACCGAATCCAGGTTTAATTGACTGTTACTGTGTGGTACCACATTACTACGTGATTCAAACCAGAAGAAACCCAGGATCTGGCCAACAAGTATGCGAAGAAGGCATAATCATGAGCCAGATGCGGGCATAACCCAGACCTAACCCAGACCTAACCGGTGTTATCCTCTAAAATATTGATCGAAACCAGGTTTAATTGACTGCTTCAGTGTGTCACCACATTACTACGTGATTCAAACACGGAAAATACCCAGGATCTAGCCAACAAGTTTGCGAAAAAGGCGAAAGTATAAGCCAGATGCGCGCATATCCCAGACCTAACCCAGACCTAACCGGTGTTATCCTCTAAAATATTGATCGAAACCAGGTTTAATTGACAGCTTCAGTGTGTTACCACATTATTACGTGATTCAAACACGGAAAATACCCAGGATCTGGCCAACAAGTATGCGAAGAAGGCAAAATCATGAGCCAGATGCGGGCATAACCCAGACCTAACCCAGACCTAACCGGCGTTATCCTCTAAAATATTGATCGAAACCAGGTTTAATTGACTGCTTCAGTGTGTCACCACATTACTACGTGATTCAAACACGAAAAAACCCCAGGATCTGGCCAACAAGTATGCGAAGACGGCAAAATCATGAGCCAGATGCGGGCATAACCCAGACCTAACCCAGACCTAACCGGCGTTATCCTCTAAAATATTGATCGAAACCAGGTTTAATTGACTGCTTCAATGTGGTACCACATTACTGCGGTATTCAAACCCGAAAAAAACCCAGGATCTAGCCAACAAGTTTACGAAAAAGGCGAAAGTATAAGCCAGATGCGCGCATATCCCAGACCTAACCCAGACCTAACCGGTGTTATCCTCTGAAATATTGATCGAAACCAGGTTTAATTGACTGCTTCAGTGTGTCACCACATTACTACGTGATTCAAACACGAAAAAACCCCAGGATCTGGCCAACAAGTATGCGAAGACGGCAAAATCATGAGCCAGATGCGGGCATAACCCAGACCTAACCCAGACCTAACCGGTGTTATCCTCTAAAATACTGATCGAAACCAGGTTTAATTGACAGCTTCAGTGTGTTACCACATTATTACGTGATTCAAACACGAAAAAAACCCAGGATCTGGCCAACAAGTATGCGAAGAAGGCAATATCAGGAGCCAGATGCGCGCATTTCCCAGACCTAACCCAGACCTAACCGGTGTTATCCTCTAAAATATTGATCGAAACCAGGTTTAATTGACTGCTTCAGTGTGTTACCACATTACTACGTGATTCAAACACGGAAAATACCCAGGATCTGGCCAACAAGTATGCGAAGAAGGCAATATCAGGAGCCAGATGCGCGCATTTCCCAGACCTAACCCAGACCTAACCGGTGTTATCCTCTAAAATATTGATCGAAACCAGGTTTAATTGACTGCTTCAGTGTGTCACCACATTACTACGTGATTCAAACACGAAAAAACCCCAGGATCTGGCCAACAAGTATGCGAATACGGTCAATCATGAGCCAGATGCGCGCATTTCCCAGACCTAACCCAGACCTAACCGGCGTTATCCTCTAAAATATTGATCGAAACCAGGTTTAATTGACTGCTTCAGTGTGTTACCACATTATTACGTGATTCAAACACGAAAAAAACCCAGGATCTGGCCAACAAGTATGCGAAGAAGGCAAAATCATGAGACAGATGCGGGCATAACCCAGACCTAACCCAGACCTAACCGGTGTTATCCTCTGAAATATTGATCGAAACCAGGTTTAATTGACTGCTTCAGTGTGTTACCACATTACTACGTGATTCAAACACGAAAAAACCCCAGGATCTGGCCAACAAGTATGCGAAGACGGCAAAATCATGAGCCAGATGCGGGCATAACCCAGACCTAACCCAGACCTAACCGGTGTTATCCTCTAAAATACTGACCGAATCCAGGTTTCATTGACTGTTACTGTGTGGTACCACATTACTACGTGATTCAAACCAGAAGAAACCCAGAATCTGGCCAACAAGTATGCGAAGAAGGCAAAATCATGAGCCAGATGCGCGCATTTCCCAGACCTAACCCAGACCTAACCGGCGTTATCCTCTAAAATATTGATCGAAACCAGGTTTATTTGACAGCTTCAGTGTGTTACCACATTATTACGTGATTCAAACACGAAAAAAACCCAGGATCTGGCCAACAAGTATGCGAAGAAGGCAAAATCATGAGACAGATGCGGGCATAACCCAGACCTAACCCAGACCTAACCGGTGTTATCCTCTGAAATATTGATCGAAACCAGGTTTAATTGACTGCTTCAGTGTGTTACCACATTACTACGTGATTCAAACACGAAAAAACCCCAGGATCTGGCCAACAAGTATGCGAAGACGGCAAAATCATGAGCCAGATGCGGGCATAACCCAGACCTAACCCAGACCTAACCGGTGTTATCCTCTAAAATATTGATCGAAACCAGGTTTAATTGACTGCTTCAGTGTGTTACCACATTACTACGTGATTCAAACCCGAAAAAAATCCAGGATCTAGCCAACAAGTTTGCGAAAAAGGCAAAATCATGAGCCAGATGCGGGCATAACCCAGACCTAACCCAGACCTAACCGGTGTTATCCTCTAAAATATTGATCGAAACCAGGTTTAATTGACTGCTTCAGTGTGTCACCACATTACTACGTGATTCAAACACGGAAAATACCCAGGATCTAGCCAACAAGTTTGCGAAAAAGGCGAAAGTATAAGCCAGATGCGCGCATATCCCAGACCTAACCCAGACCTAACCGGCGTTATCCTCTAAAATATTGATCGAAACCAGGTTTAATTGACTGCTTCAGTGTGTCACCACATTACTACGTGATTCAAACACGAAAAAACCCCAGTATCTGGCCAACAAGTATGCGAAGAAGGCAAAATCATGAGCCAGATGCGCGCATTTCCCAGACCTAACCCAGACCTAACCGGTGTTATCCTCTGAAATATTGATCGAAACCAGGTTTAATTGACTGCTTCAGTGTGTCACCACATTATTACGTGATTCAAACACGAAAAAAACCCAGGATCTGGCCAACAAGTATGCGAAGAAGGCAAAATCATGAGCCAGATGCGCGCATTTCCCAGACCTAACCCAGACCTAACCGGTGTTATCCTCTGAAATATTGATCGAAACCAGGTTTAATTGACTGCTTCAGTGTGTCACCACATTACTACGTGATTCAAACACGAAAAAACCCCAGGATCTGGCCAACAAGTATGCGAAGACGGCAAAATCATGAGCCAGATGCGGGCATAACCCAGACCTAACCCAGACCTAACCGGCGTTATCCTCTAAAATATTGATCGAAACCAGGTTTAATTGACTGCTTCAGTGTGTTACCACATTATTACGTGATTCAAACACGAAAAAAACCCAGGATCTGGCCAACAAGTATGCGAAGAAGGCAATATCAGGAGCCAGATGCGCGCATTTCCCAGACCTAACCCAGACCTAACCGGTGTTATCCTCTAAAATATTGATCGAAACCAGGTTTAATTGACTGCTTCAGTGTGTTACCACATTACTACGTGATTCAAACACGGAAAATACCCAGGATCTGGCCAACAAGTATGCGAAGAAGGCAATATCAGGAGCCAGATGCGCGCATTTCCCAGACCTAACCCAGACCTAACCGGTGTTATCCTCTAAAATATTGATCGAAACCAGGTTTAATTGACTGCTTCAGTGTGTCACCACATTACTACGTGATTCAAACACGAAAAAACCCCAGGATCTGGCCAACAAGTATGCGAAGACGGCAAAATCATGAGCCAGATGCGCGCATTTCCCAGACCTAACCCAGACCTAACCGGCGTTATCCTCTAAAATATTGATCGAAACCAGGTTTAATTGACTGCTTCAATGTGGTACCACATTACTGCGGTATTCAAACCCGAAAAAAACCCAGGATCTAGCCAACAAGTTTACGAAAAAGGCGAAAGTATAAGCCAGATGCGCGCATATCCCAGACCTAACCCAGACCTAACCGGTGTTATCCTCTGAAATATTGATCGAAACCAGGTTTAATTGACTGCTTCAGTGTGTCACCACATTACTACGTGATTCAAACACGAAAAAACCCCAGGATCTGGCCAACAAGTATGCGAAGACGGCAAAATCATGAGCCAGATGCGGGCATAACCCAGACCTAACCCAGACCTAACCGGTGTTATCCTCTAAAATATTGATCGAAACCAGGTTTAATTGACTGCTTCAGTGTGTCACCACATTACTACGTGATTCAAACACGAAAAAACCCCAGGATCTGGCCAACAAGTATGCGAAGACGGCAAAATCATGAGCCAGATGCGGGCATAACCCAGACCTAACCCAGACCTAACCGGCGTTATCCTCTAAAATATTGATCGAAACCAGGTTTAATTGACTGCTTCAGTGTGTCACCACATTACTACGTGATTCAAACACGAAAAAACCCCAGGATCTGGCCAACAAGTATGCGAATACGGTCAATCATGAGCCAGATGCGCGCATTTCCCAGACCTAACCCAGACCTAACCGGCGTTATCCTCTAAAATATTGATCGAAACCAGGTTTAATTGACTGCTTCAGTGTGTTACCACATTATTACGTGATTCAAACACGAAAAAAACCCAGGATCTGGCCAACAAGTATGCGAAGAAGGCAAAATCATGAGACAGATGCGGGCATAACCCAGACCTAACCCAGACCTAACCGGTGTTATCCTCTGAAATATTGATCGAAACCAGGTTTAATTGACTGCTTCAGTGTGTTACCACATTACTACGTGATTCAAACACGAAAAAACCCCAGGATCTGGCCAACAAGTATGCGAAGACGGCAAAATCATGAGCCAGATGCGGGCATAACCCAGACCTAACCCAGACCTAACCGGTGTTATCCTCTAAAATACTGACCGAATCCAGGTTTCATTGACTGTTACTGTGTGGTACCACATTACTACGTGATTCAAACCAGAAGAAACCCAGAATCTGGCCAACAAGTATGCGAAGAAGGCAAAATCATGAGCCAGATGCGGGCATAACCCAGACCTAACCCAGACCTAACCGGTGTTATCCTCTAAAATACTGACCGAATCCAGGTTTCATTGACTGTTACTGTGTGGTACCACATTACTACGTGATTCAAACCAGAAGAAACCCAGAATCTGGCCAACAAGTATGCGAAGAAGGCAAAATCATGAGACAGATGCGGGCATAACCCAGACCTAACCCAGACCTAACCGGCGTTATCCTCTAAAATATTGATCGAAACCAGGTTTAATTGACTGCTTCAGTGTGTCACCACATTACTACGTGATTCAAACACGAAAAAACCCCAGGATCTGGCCAACAAGTATGCGAAGACGGCAAAATCATGAGCCAGATGCGGGCATAACCCAGACCTAACCCAGACCTAACCGGCGTTATCCTCTAAAATATTGATCGAAACCAGGTTTAATTGACTGCTTCAATGTGGTACCACATTACTGCGGTATTCAAACCCGAAAAAAACCCAGGATCTAGCCAACAAGTTTACGAAAAAGGCGAAAGTATAAGCCAGATGCGCGCATATCCCAGACCTAACCCAGACCTAACCGGTGTTATCCTCTGAAATATTGATCGAAACCAGGTTTAATTGACTGCTTCAGTGTGTCACCACATTACTACGTGATTCAAACACGAAAAAACCCCAGGATCTGGCCAACAAGTATGCGAAGACGGCAAAATCATGAGCCAGATGCGGGCATAACCCAGACCTAACCCAGACCTAACCGGTGTTATCCTCTAAAATATTGATCGAAACCAGGTTTAATTGACTGCTTCAGTGTGTCACCACATTACTACGTGATTCAAACACGAAAAAAACCCAGGATCTGGCCAACAAGTATGCGAAGAAGGCAAAATCATGAGCCAGATGCGCGCATTTCCCAGACCTAACCGGCGTTATCCTCTAAAATATTGATCGAAACCAGGTTTAATTGACTGCTTCAGTGTGTCACCACATTACTACGTGATTCAAACACGAAAAAACCCCAGGATCTGGCCAACAAGTATGCGAAGACGGCAAAATCATGAGCCAGATGCGGGCATAACCCAGACCTAACCCAGACCTAACCGGTGTTATCCTCTAAAATACTGATCGAAACCAGGTTTAATTGACAGCTTCAGTGTGTTACCACATTATTACGTGATTCAAACACGAAAAAAACCCAGGATCTGGCCAACAAGTATGCGAAGAAGGCAAAATCATGAGACAGATGCGGGCATAACCCAGACCTAACCCAGACCTAACCGGTGTTATCCTCTGAAATATTGATCGAAACCAGGTTTAATTGACTGCTTCAGTGTGTTACCACATTATTACGTGATTCAAACACGAAAAAAACCCAGGATCTGGCCAACAAGTATGCGAAGAAGGCAAAATCATGAGACAGATGCGGGCATAACCCAGACCTAACCCAGACCTAACCGGTGTTATCCTCTGAAATATTGATCGAAACCAGGTTTAATTGACTGCTTCAGTGTGTTACCACATTACTACGTGATTCAAACACGAAAAAACCCCAGGATCTGGCCAACAAGTATGCGAAGACGGCAAAATCATGAGCCAGATGCGGGCATAACCCAGACCTAACCCAGACCTAACCGGTGTTATCCTCTAAAATACTGACCGAATCCAGGTTTCATTGACTGTTACTGTGTGGTACCACATTACTACGTGATTCAAACCAGAAGAAACCCAGAATCTGGCCAACAAGTATGCGAAGAAGGCAAAATCATGAGCCAGATGCGCGCATTTCCCAGACCTAACCCAGACCTAACCGGCGTTATCCTCTAAAATATTGATCGAAACCAGGTTTAATTGACTGCTTCAGTGTGTCACCACATTACTACGTGATTCAAACACGGAAAATACCCAGGATCTAGCCAACAAGTTTGCGAAAAAGGCGAAAGTATAAGCCAGATGCGCGCATTTCCCAGACCTAACCCAGACCTAACCGGCGTTATCCTCTAAAATATTGATCGAAACCAGGTTTAATTGACTGCTTCAATGTGGTACCACATTACTGCGGTATTCAAACCCGAAAAAAACCCAGGATCTAGCCAACAAGTTTACGAAAAAGGCGAAAGTATAAGCCAGATGCGCGCATATCCCAGACCTAACCCAGACCTAACCGGTGTTATCCTCTAAAATATTGATCGAAACCAGGTTTATTTGACAGCTTCAGTGTGTTACCACATTATTACGTGATTCAAACACGAAAAAAACCCAGGATCTGGCCAACAAGTATGCGAAGAAGGCAAAATCATGAGCCAGATGCGGGCATAACCCAGACCTAACCCAGACCTAACCGGTGTTATCCTCTAAAATATTGATCGAAACCAGGTTTAATTGACTGCTTCAGTGTGTCACCACATTACTACGTGATTCAAACACGGAAAATACCCAGGATCTAGCCAACAAGTTTGCGAAAAAGGCGAAAGTATAAGCCAGATGCGCGCATTTCCCAGACCTAACCCAGACCTAACCGGCGTTATCCTCTAAAATATTGATCGAAACCAGGTTTAATTGACTGCTTCAATGTGGTACCACATTACTGCGGTATTCAAACCCGAAAAAAACCCAGGATCTAGCCAACAAGTTTACGAAAAAGGCGAAAGTATAAGCCAGATGCGCGCATATCCCAGACCTAACCCAGACCTAACCGGTGTTATCCTCTAAAATACTGACCGAATCCAGGTTTAATTGACTGTTACTGTGTGGTACCACATTACTACGTGATTCAAACCAGAAGAAACCCAGGATCTGGCCAACAAGTATGCGAAGAAGGCATAATCATGAGCCAGATGCGGGCATAACCCAGACCTAACCCAGACCTAACCGGTGTTATCCTCTAAAATATTGATCGAAACCAGGTTTAATTGACTGCTTCAGTGTGTTACCACATTACTACGTGATTCAAATACGAAAAAAACCCAGGATCTGGCCAACAAGTATGCGAAGAAGGCAAAATCATGAGCCAGATGCGGGCATAACCCAGACCTCACCCAGACCTAACCGGTGTTATCCTCTAAAATATTGATCGAAACCAGGTTTAATTGACTGTTACTGTGTGGTACCACATTACTACGTGATTCAAACCCGAAAAAAACCCAGGATCTGGCCAACAAGTATGCGAAGAAGGCATAATCATGAGCCAGATGCGGGCATAACCCAGACCTCACCCAGACCTAACCGGTGTTATCCTCTAAAATATTGATCGAAATCAGGTTTAATTGACTGCTTCTTTGTGGGCCCACATTACTGCGTGATTCAAACCGGAACAAACCAACATAGTAGTATACAGGGTGTTCGGCCAGCCCTGAGAAACATTTTAATAGGAGATTCTAGAGGCCAAACTAAGACGAAAATCAAGAATACCAATTTGTTGATGGAGGCTTCGTTAAAAAGTTATTAACAATTAAATTCAAAAATTTCAAATCGTTCCGGAAAAATTATTTTCGGCTGCGGAGGTCAATTACAAGCATTTTCAGTGAATAGACATATATTCGAAATCCTACTCAGTTTCGAGAAAAAAATTCGAGTATATGTTGATATTTTTCGGCGAAAAAGAAATTTTTCAAAAATTTTTCTAAAAAAATTATTTTCGGTTGCAGGGGTCAATTACAATCATTTTTGGTCATTACACATACCCCCGAAATCCTACGCACTTTCGAGAAAAAAATTCCTTACCGAAAATCTAATCGGGTGCCTATATTTTTCGATGAAAAAGAAAGATTTCAAATCGTCCTGTGAAAAATTATTTTCAGTTGCGAGGGTCGGTGACAATCATTTTTTATGTATAGACATACCCCCGTAATCTTGCGCATTTTCGAGAAAAAAATTCAGTACGAGCGGAACTTTAAACATTAATAACTTTTTAATAGTGCCTCCATCAACAAATTGGTATTCTTGATTTTCGTCTTATTTTGACCTCTAGAATCCCCCATTAAAATTTTTCCCATGGATGGCCGAACACCCTGTATGTAGGGAACCGTGCAGTTGAAAATTATTAAATCGCGCACGAATTTTTGGCCGAACAGCGAATCGTTCGCTGTCCACGAGCTTGCACGAGCGAAGACGGTTACCGCCGAAAAAGCCGTCAACACGCGGCGAGCGTACGGCCGAACAGCTGATGGGTGAATAACCCAGAAAGCGAGAAAAGACAGCACGGAAGAGAGAAAGATTGAAGAAAAGTACGTAGTAGGTGTGACTGTGTTTAACGAAATAAATACGAGTGTGCCGATTAACGAACAAACACGGTTCCTGATAATCCCATACATACATACGTACAGTGTTGTTCCAAGTGGAGTTTGAAAAAGATGCTAATAAAAATGTTGCATAGTCATAACCACCTGGTTCAGTTACTACATTCACCCTGTAAAAACAACACAATAATATTATTTATTATTTTCTTTTCACGTTCTTAACTTTATTTTTATTTTTAGTTTGAGTTTTACATTTCTCCTTCTCTTCGTCTTGCTTTTCTTTCTCCTTTTCCTTTTCATTTTTCTGTTTTTCTTTCTTTTTTCAATAGCTTTTCTTCTTTTAATTTCTCGGCTTGTTTTTTTCTTTTCTAATCGTTCTTCTTTCATTCTTTGTTTTTCTTTTTCCTGGTTATCAATTGCTTCTATTTTTTCAAGCTGAGTCTATTTCCATGTCTTTGATGTAACTTTGATTGCACACACTCTTTCTATATTTCTTTTCTTTTCTTTTCTTTTCTTTTCTTTGTTGTTTTTTCAATTTTTTGATAATGTTGATAATGTTTATCCAGAATAGATTCTGAAGAATCTTTGTCTTTACGAGAAAATAAGTAAAGTAACGTTGTAGAATTAATGTAGTTTGATTTCAGTACCATCGGAAACAAAACAATTCCCATTAGAAAAAAGTAAAAGCATCATTGTCATGAAATATTAAAGTTAATTAATGATCAGTATATCATATATTAGTTTCTTCTAGCGAAACGTTGTTAAATTAGTCTTCTACACTGGTATTGGTTTTACTGTTACTATGAACTGCACTGCGTTGAACATCAGCAGTGCTTTCTCTCTGCGAGTTGTGTCTTGTGTTGTGTCTTAGTTGTGTCCCGATTGTATTTTAATATTTTCTATATAGAAAAGAAAATTGTTCCCCTCTCAGATCATCTGGAATATGCTCTTGAATGCTATGTAAAACTACCTATATTGCTGTCATTGATGTCAGTTTCATCTGGCGACATGAATTCTAATTTATTTTCTTCTTTCTGAAATACGTTTTGTCTAGTAAATTGTATTTGAGTTAAACGGTCATAGGCCACCACAAGCTTTAAAAGCATTTCCTTCTTCATGGAATTTATATATGGTATGATATATATATTGGTGCGAAATTCACCTTCGTAATGGGTTTAGTCTACCTACGTACTTTGTCTATGTTCCTGTACTACCTTTCGCCATGCAACTTTTAATCGTCTAAATATTCCTACATCGCATGGCTGGAAAATATGAGTTGCATTAGGTAATATACAAAAAAGTAAAATGAGTTTACTCAAAACAAAAATTATGTAAATTGAAATTTATGCAGGACCTGCGACCATCTAATAATACCAGTATAGGAAAGGTGACTCCATTCTCAACCATTTATGGGCTACACACAATATATGTATTAGTGTGGGGGGATTGAAATGAATTCGGTCAAGGTGTAATTTCATTAATATTGATTTAATATATACAGGGTGTTTGGCCACCCCTGGGAAAAATTTTAATGGGAGATTCTAGAAGCCAAAATAAGACGAAAATTAAGAATATCAATTTTTCGACTGAGGTTTCGTTAAAAAGTAGTTATTAATAACATTAAATAAAAAAATTTCAAATCGTTCTGAAAAAATTATTTTTGGTCGCGGAGGTCAGTTAGAATCGTACCCCCGAAATCCTACTCAGTTTCGACAAAAAAAATTCAAGTAAAAAAGAATTTCGAATCGTCTTGGAAGAATTAGTTTTCGTTGCAGGGGTCAGTTACAAGCATTTTTTTTTTTTGGTCGACAGCCGGATTGAACGATTTTAATGTTTCAAACAGCAACACAACGCATATTTTAATGGAGAATATGTAGAGATGTTGGAAAAGTTGTTCCTTGACCCCGTAAAGTGAGAAAAATCCCATATAACTGGTCAAATTTTCAAACAGCCCCCGCAACTCCTACTGATATAGTGAATAGTGAATATTTTCCAATGAAACGTTTTTTTTCGCGAGTAGAGCTCATGGGTACCTACACAAAGAGTATTATTAAACAACTATTTTACAAACTGAATAAAAATCAGAAAGGAATTTTTAAGAAAAATCGACAGACAGTGCCTAAATTTTTCGACGAAAGAAAAAGAAAATTTCAAATCGTTCTGAACAAAATTACTTTCGGTTTCGGGGGTCAATTACAATTATTTTCGGTGAATAGACATACCACATACGAAATCCTGCGCATTTTCGAGAAAAAAATTCGAAAGTAAGAGCGGAACTTTAAACGTCAATAACTTGTTTAGTATCGTATTACTCCATCAACAAATTGGTATTCTTGATTTTCATCCTACTTTAACCTCTAGAATCTCCCATTACAATTTCTCCCAGGGGATTCTAGAGACCAAAGTAAGACGAAAATCAAGAATACCAATTTGTTAATGGAGGCTTTATTAAAAAGTTATTAACGTTTAAAGTTCCGCCCGTACTGAATTTCTTTCTCGAAAATGCGCATGATTAGGGGGGTATGACGATTCACCCAAAATGGTTGTAAGTAACCCCCGCAACCGATAACAATTTTTCCAAAACGATTTGAAATTTTTCTTTTCCATCGAAAAAATTTCACACATTCTCGAATTTTTATCTCGAAAGTGGGTAAGATTTCGGAGGTATGTGTATTCACCAAAAATGATTGCAATTGACCCCCGCAACCGATAACAATTTTTCCAGAACGATTTGAAATTTTTGAGTTTAATTGTTAATAACTTTTCAACGTAGCCTCTATCAACAAATTGGTATTCTTGATTTTCGTCTGTATTTTCGTATTTTGGCATCTAGAATCCCCCATTAAAATTTTTCCCAGGGGTGGCCGAACACCCTGTACATATGTGTTCCCCGAGCAGGAAAACGACTTTTCGCTAAAATCATGAAAGTAAAAATTCTGTCCAAATGAGGAGTAGGAGTGATTTTCTAAGTAATTTTTATGTAAAAGTATAGATTGAGAAAGTGGCACGTGAGGAACGTACGTAACCTAGATCGATGCACGTGTTTTACTGCACCGGGCACGAACGTACGACGATTTACACACACACAGTCAATATCGCCGGTTTTTACAAAAGGTAAAGTCTTAAGTAAACATTTTGTTTTATAATTTTCTATTAAAGCCTCTGTAAGTTTTATCGCTTTTGCATTCTTGCAACTTAATTTAATTGGTTGTTTTTTGGAAAACAGATAAAACTATAAAAAGAATAAAAAACGGTTTTTACGAGTCCTGTACCTATGTTTAGTTCAGAATTTCGAATTCAGCGGTAAAAGTATGTAAATCTATATTATCCAATACACAGGACATAAAGGTAAGAGGAATGGATATTTTTACCAATATATTCATATTCTTAAATATCTGAATATTCTTCCTACTTGACCGACTTACTTTATAAATATATTTTTTAGGGACACATGTCGTTCGGTTGAAGGAAACAGGATATCTATACAGTGTATAGGTATTCAAAAACCCTTGGGAAAAATTTTAGACTTTGTTGAAAAGTTATGGAACATTATATTCCTAGCAAACGCTAGGCCCGTTCACGGATCGGGGTGAGTTATACATTATTCGATTCGCCTAATTCAGTACATTATTGATATGCATTTCTATGCATCTGTGGAAATTCGTTATTTTTTTATAAACTGTTACTGTTATTGTTAGAAATATGACTTAAAATTCGTTAGTTTCTTTAGTGTTTAGGAGTGTGTGTGTGTTTGTGAGAGAAGCACACGTCGAGGAATGTTCTTTTAGTTTTTAAGTTTTCTTTTCACAATGGAAAATAAGTGTGTTTGTTTTGTAACAAGATTCATTATAATAAATAATATAAACAGTATTTTAACATGGTAGCAGAGGTCCGTGGTTTGTTCGTTAACAGTAAAGAAAAGAAATTTAGTTGTGAAAGGAAGATAACCTAAGTTTGAAGCATGGCAAGTGAAAAAAAGGACGATTTCATGTTACAAATATTTTATGGAACTGGAAATTCAGGCTAAATTTATTTTTAGAAATGAAAGACTGTAACGAGGTTATTCTACATGATGAAAGACCGGCTGAAATAAGAGTCGAAGATTGGAATAAAAAAGGAAATTAAAGCAAAAAGTTACATCGTAAACAGTATTTCAAACACTCAGTTAGAATTAATAATATCAGAAACGACTGCGAAAAATATGATTGCAAAGCTTGACGAAATTTATCTAGTTAAAAACAGTGCAGTAAAGCTATTGTGTAAAAGAAGATTGTTAGAATTAAAAATGAAAGAAGGTGAAAATCCAAGTGACTTCTTTAACGAATTTGAAACGCATATAAATAGGCTCAAAAATACTGGTGAGACTGTGAATGAAGAGGATAAATTGAATTATCTGTTATTAACGTTAACTTCTCACGTATTGTTGATATTATTGATGCACTGCCAACGAAGGAGAAAACAGTTGAGTATGTAAAATCTAAATTACTGTTAGAGTATCAAAAGAGAAACGGTAAAAGTTACTACTTTGAGTACAGCAGAAATTACACTCGCACGTTTAGTTCAAATTTAACTAAAAATCCTAGAGGTCATAGGTTTCGACACGTACAACGCAATCAGAACAAGTATCTCAATTCAAAGGATAATCAGCATAGCAGTGCAACGACTACTGAAGCGGTATGTTAAGTCAGTGTAATAAGTCAGGGCACATCCAACGTTACTGCCCAGAAAACTTTAATAATTATTACAAAAGGCAACCTTTTCAAACATATACAAAATAGACACGATAGAAAAGTGGCTGGAAATTCGAGTCTAGATGACAGTAGAAATTACAATTCATTCAAGGTTGAAGTAATGAAAAGTAGCAAAATAGAAGAAGTAGAAATATTAAATGGCTACTAGATAGTGGTTGCTCAGATCACATAATAAACACAGATGAGTACTTTTATGAATCCAAAAATCTACAAAACCCGGTTGATATTAAAGTTGGTGATGGTTTTAAACTAATATCTGGAAAGATTGGTAATGTAATGATTAACATTAAATCGTTGCTATGTTCATTTTAAAAATTATAAATAATTTATCTAATTGGATCTATTCTACATTGTCAAATGGGAATTTGTAGAAGAATTTGTATGATGCATAAAAATCATTTTTTTAGGCATAGAACTTCCACGAGTCGGTCAGGTGGACAGTATTAAAACCAGGTATGTAGACAGTACATGCAGCAACAGTAAAAAATGTCTCCCCGCCGCTGACAGTGTTTACAATATATAGTAAATTACTATTGCACGCAGTACGTTGGTTTAACTTGTTTTTATTATTAAATTTCATTATCATCTAAGTCTGGTATATTTTGATTTTTTACAGAATCAATCATCATCAAATGAAATTTCTGAAATTTCTTTTAAGAACTGATTAAATAAATCATCCTTTCCTTGCTTGGAAGGTTTATAAAACACGTAATGGCTTAAGAGTACCCAATGAAATTATCTTTTTTGCTGAAAATAGAAAATATAATATTTATTATTTTGTATTATATGTTAGAAAAATATATTAAAAAACGTGTGGAACTGCAAATGCTAACCGACAATATTCAGGCAAAAAGTGTTTACTATGCTTCCACGTAGTTTCTGTTTTATTCGTATGAGCGCCTGTTTCTGGATCTTTAAAATGTAAACTATTTACGGTTTACGGTGAGATGTTTATACCCTTAGTTTTTAAAAGCCATTGCATTATATAAAGATATTTGAAAAGCAAAGAACGTGGTTTTCTAAAAACAAACTCAGTTACAGATATTGTTTTAAAATTACCATATATGCTAACGTATAATTATGAGCAATGTCGTGATATATTATATAACTAACATTAAATAAAAATACTGCGCAGCAATTGTGGAAGGGTAGAGTAGATAGAGACTGATGAATCAACATTTTGTTGTAGAAATAATGGCACAGAGGCCATTTGAAAATTAATCACAGCGTCAATTTTCAAGATCTCATTACTGATGCTTACATGAATTAAATTGAAGACACCACTTTTTTCTAACATATAATACTATCAATATTTTATATTTCCAATAAGAGTAACTTCATTGGATACCTGAGCCATTATGTATTTAGTAAATGTATATATAATAGAAAGATGGTGATTTATTCAATGAGATATTTGCAGAAATAGCAGAAATTTCATTCAACAAATGTTATTGTTAACAAATTAGCATTTTACTAGCTGGCATTTTGAACACAGGTAACGACAGTCACTTGTTTCCACCTGTGAACCTATCAGAATATATTTAAAATACTTAGTTACTTTGTAAAAATACCGAATTTCCGCAGATAATGAAATGCATATACTAATGAAATAATATACTGAATTAGACGAATCGAATTACGTATAACTCATCCCGATCGTTGAACGGGTCGTTTGCTAGGAATATACCAAAAAACGTTCTTGACAAGTCTATAAAATACTTCAGTTCACTTTCATTATTAGATGCGTTGACTTTAATTCTATAAATTATAATGATAAGTTCAAGATTTTACAGAAAGAGTTTATTTGTAATATTAAAGATTTCCTATATAAGGACAAGAAGTATACTTTTACCAATATCTATCCATCTATCTTAATATTCTTCCCACTTGGCCCACTTACTTTAACGAGTCTGAGTAAATCATCAGTACTATCTCTATTTTTATTAATAAAATGAATCTGTGATTCCATATCCAAAGATATAGTAAAAGCTACAAAATTCAGATTATTCAAGTTACTTCTATCACTCATCAAATTTTTTATGAAATTCTATGCTAATTCATGCTCTTTAAAATATTTATAATCTACTGGGACTTCATTAACTTTATGTTTTAATAAATCAATAATCAAAGTATCTATAATTAATATTAAAATCAAATAACAGTGTCAAAATAGTATTAATATTATATTTTATTAATACTATCAATATCTGGTATTTAAATTTTATTAAATATTTCAAATCTGTTATCACCTTGTTCAAATAATTTATTACTAGTTTTGATAATATATTTTGGGATGGATTTTTTTAGAATGATAGCAATTCAGTTGTGAATTTTTATGAGGAACAAAGGGTTATTATTATACAATTAACATGTATATAATTCATTAACTTGCCCATTTAGGGGTAACATGTTATGCATAAATAGAGATTTACATACTTGTATGAATACCCACACTAAAATCATGTAAATATCTAAATCATTTTTAAATCTATGATTTGGAAAATTTTAGGGACTTGGAACTTAATTCATCCTTTATCTTACAGTTTTATCGTCAACACGTGGCCAACACGTATGCGAAGAAGGCAAAATCATGAGCCAGATGCTGGTATAACCCAGACCTAACCAAGACCTAACCGGTGTTATCCTCTAAAATATTGATCGAAACCAGGTTTAATTGACTGCTTCAGTGTGGTACCACATTACTACGTGATTCAAACACGAAAAAAACCCAGGATCTGGCCAACAAGTTTGCGAAAAAGGCGAAAGTATAAGCCAGATGCGCGCATATCCCAGACCTAACCCAGACCTAACCGGTGTTATCCTCTAAAATATTGATCGAAACCAGGTTTAAATGACTGCTTCAGTGTGTTACCACATTACTACGTGATTCAAACACGAAAAAAACCCAGGATCTGGCCAACAAGTATGCGAAGAAGGCAAAATCATGAGCCAGATGCGGGCATAACCCAGACCTAACCCAGACCTAACCGGTGTTATCCTCTAAAATATTGATCGAACCCAGGTTTAATTGACTGCTTCAGTGTGTCACCACATTACTACGTGATTCAAACACGAAAAAACCCCAGGATCTGGCCAACAAGTATGCGAAAACGGCAAAATCATGAGCCAGATGCGGGCATAACCCAGACCTAACCGGTGTTATCCTCTAAAATATTGATCGAAACCAGGTTTTATTGACTGCTTCAGTGTATTACCACATTACTACGTGATTCAAACACGAAAAAAGCCCAGGATCTGGCCAACAAGTATGCGAAGAAGGCAAGATCATGAGCCAGATGCGGGCATATCCCGGACCTATCCCAGACCTAACCGGTGTTATCCTCTAAAATATTCATCGAAACCAGGTTTTATTGACTGCTTCAGTGTGTTACCACATTACTACGTGCTTCAAACACGGAAAAAACCCAGGATCTGGCCAACAAGTTTGCGAAAAAGGCGAAAGTATAAGCCAGATGCGCGCATATCCCAGACCTAACCCAGACCTAACCGGTGTTATCCTCTAAAATATTGATCGAAACCAGGTTTAATTGACTGCTTCAGTTTGTTACCACATTACTACGTGATTCAAACACGAAAAAAGCCCAGGATCTGGCCAACAAGTATGCGAAGAAGGCAAGATCATGAGCCAGATGCGGGCATAACCCAGACCTAACCCAGACCTAACCGGTGTTATCCTCTAAAATATTCATCGAAACCAGGTTTTATTGACTGCTTCAGTGTGTTACCACATTACTACGTGCTTCAAACACGGAAAAAACCCAGGATCTGGCCAACAAGTTTGCGAAAAAGGCGAAAGTATAAGCCAGATGCGCGCATATCCCAGACCTAACCCAGACCTAACCGGTGTTATCCTCTAAAATACTGACCGAATCCAGGTTTAATTCACTGTTACTGTGTGGTACCACATTACTACGTGATTCAAACCAGAAGAAACCCAGGATCTGGCCAACAAGTATGCGAAGAAGGCATAATCATGAGCCAGATGCGGGCATAACCCAGACCTAATCCAGACCTCACCGGTGTTATCCTCTAAAATATTGATCGAAACCAGGTTTAATTGACTGCTTCAGTGTGTTACCACATTACTACGTGATTCAAACACGAAAAAACCCCAGGATCTGGCCAACAAGTATGCGAAGACGGCAAAATCATGAGCCAGATGCGGGCATAACCCAGACCTAACCCAGACCTAACCGGTGTTATCCTCTAAAATATTGATCGAAACCAGGTTTGATTGACTGCTTCAGTGTGTTACCACATTACTACGTGATTCAAACCAGAAGAAACCCAGGATCTGGCCAACAAGTATGCGAAGAAGGCAAAATCGTGAGCCAGATGCGCGCATTTCCCAGACCTAACCCAGACCTAACCGGCGTTATCCTCTAAAATATTGATCGAAACCAGGTTTAATTGACTGCTTCAATGTGGTACCACATTACTGCGGTATTCAAACCCGAAAAAAACCCAGGATCTAGCCAACAAGTTTACGAAAAAGGCGAAAGTATAAGCCAGATGCGCGCATATCCCAGACCTAACCCAGACCTAACCGGTGTTATCCTCTGAAATATTGATCGAAACCAGGTTTAATTGACTGCTTCAGTGTGTCACCACATTACTACGTGATTCAAACACGGAAAATACCCAGGATCTGGCCAACAAGTATGCGAAGACGGCAAAATCATGAGCCAGATGCGGGCATAACCCAGACCTAACCCAGACCTAACCGGTGTTATCCTCTAAAATATTGATCGAAACCAGGTTTTATTGACTGCTTCAGTGTATTACCACATTACTACCTGATTCAAACACGAAAAAAGCCCAGGATCTGGCCAACAAGTATGCGAAGAAGGCAAGATCATGAGCCAGATGCGCGCATATCCCAGACCTAACCCAGACCTAACCGGTGTTATCCTCTAAAATATTGATCGAAACCAGGTTTAATTGACTGCTTCAGTTTGTTACCACATTACTACGTGATTCAAACACGAAAAAAGCCCAGGATCTGGCCAACAAGTATGCGAAGAAGGCAAGATCATGAGCCAGATGCGGGCATAACCCAGACCTAACCCAGACCTAACCGGTGTTATCCTCTAAAATATTGATCGAAACCAGGTTTAATTGACTGCTTCAGTGTGTCACCACATTACTACGTGATTCAAACACGAAAAAAGCCCAGGATCTGGCCAACAAGTATGCGAAGACGGCAAAATCATGAGCCAGATGCGGGCATAACCCAGACCTAACCCAGACCTAACCGGTGTTATCCTCTAAAATATTGATCGAAACCAGGTTTAATTGACTGCTTCAGTGTGTCACCACATTACTACGTGATTCAAACACGAAAAAAGCCCAGGATCTGGCCAACAAGTATGCGAAGACGGCAAAATCATGAGCCAGATGCGCGCATTTCCCAGACCTAACCCAGACCTAACCGGTGTTATCCTCTAAAATATTGATCGAAACCAGGTTTAATTGACTGCTTCAGTGTGTCACCACATTACTACGTGATTCAAACACGAAAAAAGCCCAGGATCTGGCCAACAAGTATGCGAAGACGGCAAAATCATGAGCCAGATGCGGGCATAACCCAGACCTAACCCAGACCTAACCGGTGTTATCCTCTAAAATATTGATCGAAACCAGGTTTAATTGACTGCTTCAGTGTGTTACCACATTACTACGTGATTCAAACACGGAAAATACCCAGGATCTGGCCAACAAGTATGCGAAGAAGGCAATATCAGGAGCCAGATGCGCGCATTTCCCAGACCTAACCCAGACCTAACCGGTGTTATCCTCTAAAATATTGATCGAAACCAGGTTTAATTGACTGCTTCAGTGTGTCACCACATTACTACGTGATTCAAACACGAAAAAACCCCAGGATCTGGCCAACAAGTATGCGAATACGGTCAATCATGAGCCAGATGCGCGCATTTCCCAGACCTAACCCAGACCTAACCGGCGTTATCCTCTAAAATATTGATCGAAACCAGGTTTAATTGACTGCTTCAGTGTGTTACCACATTATTACGTGATTCAAACACGAAAAAAACCCAGGATCTGGCCAACAAGTATGCGAAGAAGGCAAAATCATGAGACAGATGCGGGCATAACCCAGACCTAACCCAGACCTAACCGGTGTTATCCTCTGAAATATTGATCGAAACCAGGTTTAATTGACTGCTTCAGTGTGTTACCACATTACTACGTGATTCAAACACGAAAAAACCCCAGGATCTGGCCAACAAGTATGCGAAGACGGCAAAATCATGAGCCAGATGCGGGCATAACCCAGACCTAACCCAGACCTAACCGGTGTTATCCTCTAAAATACTGACCGAATCCAGGTTTCATTGACTGTTACTGTGTGGTACCACATTACTACGTGATTCAAACCAGAAGAAACCCAGAATCTGGCCAACAAGTATGCGAAGAAGGCAAAATCATGAGCCAGATGCGCGCATTTCCCAGACCTAACCCAGACCTAACCGGCGTTATCCTCTAAAATATTGATCGAAACCAGGTTTATTTGACAGCTTCAGTGTGTTACCACATTATTACGTGATTCAAACACGAAAAAAACCCAGGATCTGGCCAACAAGTATGCGAAGAAGGCAAAATCATGAGACAGATGCGGGCATAACCCAGACCTAACCCAGACCTAACCGGTGTTATCCTCTGAAATATTGATCGAAACCAGGTTTAATTGACTGCTTCAGTGTGTTACCACATTACTACGTGATTCAAACACGAAAAAACCCCAGGATCTGGCCAACAAGTATGCGAAGACGGCAAAATCATGAGCCAGATGCGGGCATAACCCAGACCTAACCCAGACCTAACCGGTGTTATCCTCTAAAATATTGATCGAAACCAGGTTTAATTGACTGCTTCAGTGTGTTACCACATTACTACGTGATTCAAACCCGAAAAAAATCCAGGATCTAGCCAACAAGTTTGCGAAAAAGGCAAAATCATGAGCCAGATGCGGGCATAACCCAGACCTAACCCAGACCTAACCGGTGTTATCCTCTAAAATATTGATCGAAACCAGGTTTAATTGACTGCTTCAGTGTGTCACCACATTACTACGTGATTCAAACACGGAAAATACCCAGGATCTAGCCAACAAGTTTGCGAAAAAGGCGAAAGTATAAGCCAGATGCGCGCATATCCCAGACCTAACCCAGACCTAACCGGCGTTATCCTCTAAAATATTGATCGAAACCAGGTTTAATTGACTGCTTCAGTGTGTCACCACATTACTACGTGATTCAAACACGAAAAAACCCCAGTATCTGGCCAACAAGTATGCGAAGAAGGCAAAATCATGAGCCAGATGCGGGCATAACCCAGACCTAACCCAGACCTAACCGGTGTTATCCTCTAAAATATTGATCGAAACCAGGTTTAATTGACAGCTTCAGTGTGTTACCACATTATTACGTGATTCAAACACGAAAAAAACCCAGGATCTGGCCAACAAGTATGCGAAGAAGGCAAAATCATGAGCCAGATGCGCGCATTTCCCAGACCTAACCCAGACCTAACCGGTGTTATCCTCTGAAATATTGATCGAAACCAGGTTTAATTGACTGCTTCAGTGTGTCACCACATTACTACGTGATTCAAACACGAAAAAACCCCAGGATCTGGCCAACAAGTATGCGAAGACGGCAAAATCATGAGCCAGATGCGGGCATAACCCAGACCTAACCCAGACCTAACCGGCGTTATCCTCTAAAATATTGATCGAAACCAGGTTTAATTGACTGCTTCAGTGTGTTACCACATTATTACGTGATTCAAACACGAAAAAAACCCAGGATCTGGCCAACAAGTATGCGAAGAAGGCAATATCAGGAGCCAGATGCGCGCATTTCCCAGACCTAACCCAGACCTAACCGGTGTTATCCTCTAAAATATTGATCGAAACCAGGTTTAATTGACTGCTTCAGTGTGTTACCACATTACTACGTGATTCAAACACGGAAAATACCCAGGATCTGGCCAACAAGTATGCGAAGAAGGCAATATCAGGAGCCAGATGCGCGCATTTCCCAGACCTAACCCAGACCTAACCGGTGTTATCCTCTAAAATATTGATCGAAACCAGGTTTAATTGACTGCTTCAGTGTGTCACCACATTACTACGTGATTCAAACACGAAAAAACCCCAGGATCTGGCCAACAAGTATGCGAAGACGGCAAAATCATGAGCCAGATGCGCGCATTTCCCAGACCTAACCCAGACCTAACCGGCGTTATCCTCTAAAATATTGATCGAAACCAGGTTTAATTGACTGCTTCAATGTGGTACCACATTACTACGTGATTCAAACACGAAAAAACCCCAGGATCTGGCCAACAAGTATGCGAAGACGGCAAAATCATGAGCCAGATGCGGGCATAACCCAGACCTAACCCAGACCTAACCGGCGTTATCCTCTAAAATATTGATCGAAACCAGGTTTAATTGACTGCTTCAATGTGGTACCACATTACTGCGGTATTCAAACCCGAAAAAAACCCAGGATCTAGCCAACAAGTTTACGAAAAAGGCGAAAGTATAAGCCAGATGCGCGCATATCCCAGACCTAACCCAGACCTAACCGGTGTTATCCTCTGAAATATTGATCGAAACCAGGTTTAATTGACTGCTTCAGTGTGTCACCACATTACTACGTGATTCAAACACGAAAAAAACCCAGGATCTGGCCAACAAGTATGCGAAGAAGGCAAAATCATGAGCCAGATGCGCGCATTTCCCAGACCTAACCGGCGTTATCCTCTAAAATATTGATCGAAACCAGGTTTAATTGACTGCTTCAGTGTGTCACCACATTACTACGTGATTCAAACACGAAAAAACCCCAGGATCTGGCCAACAAGTATGCGAAGACGGCAAAATCATGAGCCAGATGCGGGCATAACCCAGACCTAACCCAGACCTAACCGGTGTTATCCTCTAAAATACTGATCGAAACCAGGTTTAATTGACAGCTTCAGTGTGTTACCACATTATTACGTGATTCAAACACGAAAAAAACCCAGGATCTGGCCAACAAGTATGCGAAGAAGGCAATATCAGGAGCCAGATGCGCGCATTTCCCAGACCTAACCCAGACCTAACCGGTGTTATCCTCTAAAATATTGATCGAAACCAGGTTTAATTGACTGCTTCAGTGTGTTACCACATTACTACGTGATTCAAACACGGAAAATACCCAGGATCTGGCCAACAAGTATGCGAAGAAGGCAATATCAGGAGCCAGATGCGCGCATTTCCCAGACCTAACCCAGACCTAACCGGTGTTATCCTCTAAAATATTGATCGAAACCAGGTTTAATTGACTGCTTCAGTGTGTCACCACATTACTACGTGATTCAAACACGAAAAAACCCCAGGATCTGGCCAACAAGTATGCGAATACGGTCAATCATGAGCCAGATGCGCGCATTTCCCAGACCTAACCCAGACCTAACCGGCGTTATCCTCTAAAATATTGATCGAAACCAGGTTTAATTGACTGCTTCAGTGTGTTACCACATTATTACGTGATTCAAACACGAAAAAAACCCAGGATCTGGCCAACAAGTATGCGAAGAAGGCAAAATCATGAGACAGATGCGGGCATAACCCAGACCTAACCCAGACCTAACCGGTGTTATCCTCTGAAATATTGATCGAAACCAGGTTTAATTGACTGCTTCAGTGTGTTACCACATTACTACGTGATTCAAACACGAAAAAACCCCAGGATCTGGCCAACAACTATGCGAAGACGGCAAAATCATGAGCCAGATGCGGGCATAACCCAGACCTAACCCAGACCTAACCGGTGTTATCCTCTAAAATACTGACCGAATCCAGGTTTCATTGACTGTTACTGTGTGGTACCACATTACTACGTGATTCAAACCAGAAGAAACCCAGAATCTGGCCAACAAGTATGCGAAGAAGGCAAAATCATGAGCCAGATGCGCGCATTTCCCAGACCTAACCCAGACCTAACCGGCGTTATCCTCTAAAATATTGATCGAAACCAGGTTTATTTGACAGCTTCAGTGTGTTACCACATTATTACGTGATTCAAACACGAAAAAAACCCAGGATCTGGCCAACAAGTATGCGAAGAAGGCAAAATCATGAGACAGATGCGGGCATAACCCAGACCTAACCCAGACCTAACCGGTGTTATCCTCTGAAATATTGATCGAAACCAGGTTTAATTGACTGCTTCAGTGTGTTACCACATTACTACGTGATTCAAACACGAAAAAACCCCAGGATCTGGCCAACAAGTATGCGAAGACGGCAAAATCATGAGCCAGATGCGGGCATAACCCAGACCTAACCCAGACCTAACCGGTGTTATCCTCTAAAATATTGATCGAAACCAGGTTTAATTGACTGCTTCAGTGTGTCACCACATTACTACGTGATTCAAACACGAAAAAACCCCAGGATCTGGCCAACAAGTATGCGAAGACGGCAAAATCATGAGCCAGATGCGGGCATAACCCAGACCTAACCCAGACCTAACCGGTGTTATCCTCTAAAATATTGATCGAAACCAGGTTTAATTGACAGCTTCAGTGTGTTACCACATTATTACGTGATTCAAACCCGAAAAAAACCCAGGATCTAGCCAACAAGTTTGCGAAAAAGGCAAAATCATGAGCCAGATGCGGGCATAACCCAGACCTAACCCAGACCTAACCGGTGTTATCCTCTAAAATATTGATCGAAACCAGGTTTAATTGACTGCTTCAGTGTGTCACCACATTACTACGTGATTCAAACACGGAAAATACCCAGGATCTAGCCAACAAGTTTGCGAAAAAGGCGAAAGTATAAGCCAGATGCGCGCATATCCCAGACCTAACCCAGACCTAACCGGTGTTATCCTCTAAAATATTGATCGAAACCAGGTTTAATTGACAGCTTCAGTGTGTTACCACATTATTACGTGATTCAAACACGGAAAATACCCAGGATCTGGCCAACAAGTATGCGAAGAAGGCAAAATCATGAGCCAGATGCGGGCATAACCCAGACCTAACCCAGACCTAACCGGCGTTATCCTCTAAAATATTGATCGAAACCAGGTTTAATTGACTGCTTCAGTGTGTCACCACATTACTACGTGATTCAAACACGAAAAAACCCCAGGATCTGGCCAACAAGTATGCGAAGACGGCAAAATCATGAGCCAGATGCGGGCATAACCCAGACCTAACCCAGACCTAACCGGCGTTATCCTCTAAAATATTGATCGAAACCAGGTTTAATTGACTGCTTCAATGTGGTACCACATTACTGCGGTATTCAAACCCGAAAAAAACCCAGGATCTAGCCAACAAGTTTACGAAAAAGGCGAAAGTATAAGCCAGATGCGCGCATATCCCAGACCTAACCCAGACCTAACCGGTGTTATCCTCTGAAATATTGATCGAAACCAGGTTTAATTGACTGCTTCAGTGTGTCACCACATTACTACGTGATTCAAACACGAAAAAACCCCAGGATCTGGCCAACAAGTATGCGAAGACGGCAAAATCATGAGCCAGATGCGGGCATAACCCAGACCTAACCCAGACCTAACCGGTGTTATCCTCTAAAATACTGATCGAAACCAGGTTTAATTGACAGCTTCAGTGTGTTACCACATTATTACGTGATTCAAACACGAAAAAAACCCAGGATCTGGCCAACAAGTATGCGAAGAAGGCAATATCAGGAGCCAGATGCGCGCATTTCCCAGACCTAACCCAGACCTAACCGGTGTTATCCTCTAAAATATTGATCGAAACCAGGTTTAATTGACTGCTTCAGTGTGTTACCACATTACTACGTGATTCAAACACGGAAAATACCCAGGATCTGGCCAACAAGTATGCGAAGAAGGCAATATCAGGAGCCAGATGCGCGCATTTCCCAGACCTAACCCAGACCTAACCGGTGTTATCCTCTAAAATATTGATCGAAACCAGGTTTAATTGACTGCTTCAGTGTGTCACCACATTACTACGTGATTCAAACACGAAAAAACCCCAGGATCTGGCCAACAAGTATGCGAATACGGTCAATCATGAGCCAGATGCGCGCATTTCCCAGACCTAACCCAGACCTAACCGGCGTTATCCTCTAAAATATTGATCGAAACCAGGTTTAATTGACTGCTTCAGTGTGTTACCACATTATTACGTGATTCAAACACGAAAAAAACCCAGGATCTGGCCAACAAGTATGCGAAGAAGGCAAAATCATGAGACAGATGCGGGCATAACCCAGACCTAACCCAGACCTAACCGGTGTTATCCTCTGAAATATTGATCGAAACCAGGTTTAATTGACTGCTTCAGTGTGTTACCACATTACTACGTGATTCAAACACGAAAAAACCCCAGGATCTGGCCAACAAGTATGCGAAGACGGCAAAATCATGAGCCAGATGCGGGCATAACCCAGACCTAACCCAGACCTAACCGGTGTTATCCTCTAAAATACTGACCGAATCCAGGTTTCATTGACTGTTACTGTGTGGTACCACATTACTACGTGATTCAAACCAGAAGAAACCCAGAATCTGGCCAACAAGTATGCGAAGAAGGCAAAATCATGAGCCAGATGCGCGCATTTCCCAGACCTAACCCAGACCTAACCGGCGTTATCCTCTAAAATATTGATCGAAACCAGGTTTATTTGACAGCTTCAGTGTGTTACCACATTATTACGTGATTCAAACACGAAAAAAACCCAGGATCTGGCCAACAAGTATGCGAAGAAGGCAAAATCATGAGACAGATGCGGGCATAACCCAGACCTAACCCAGACCTAACCGGTGTTATCCTCTGAAATATTGATCGAAACCAGGTTTAATTGACTGCTTCAGTGTGTTACCACATTACTACGTGATTCAAACACGAAAAAACCCCAGGATCTGGCCAACAAGTATGCGAAGACGGCAAAATCATGAGCCAGATGCGGGCATAACCCAGACCTAACCCAGACCTAACCGGTGTTATCCTCTAAAATATTGATCGAAACCAGGTTTAATTGACTGCTTCAGTGTGTTACCACATTACTACGTGATTCAAACCCGAAAAAAATCCAGGATCTAGCCAACAAGTTTGCGAAAAAGGCAAAATCATGAGCCAGATGCGGGCATAACCCAGACCTAACCCAGACCTAACCGGTGTTATCCTCTAAAATATTGATCGAAACCAGGTTTAATTGACTGCTTCAGTGTGTCACCACATTACTACGTGATTCAAACACGGAAAATACCCAGGATCTAGCCAACAAGTTTGCGAAAAAGGCGAAAGTATAAGCCAGATGCGCGCATATCCCAGACCTAACCCAGACCTAACCGGCGTTATCCTCTAAAATATTGATCGAAACCAGGTTTAATTGACTGCTTCAGTGTGTCACCACATTACTACGTGATTCAAACACGAAAAAACCCCAGTATCTGGCCAACAAGTATGCGAAGAAGGCAAAATCATGAGCCAGATGCGCGCATTTCCCAGACCTAACCCAGACCTAACCGGTGTTATCCTCTGAAATATTGATCGAAACCAGGTTTAATTGACTGCTTCAGTGTGTCACCACATTATTACGTGATTCAAACACGAAAAAAACCCAGGATCTGGCCAACAAGTATGCGAAGAAGGCAAAATCATGAGCCAGATGCGCGCATTTCCCAGACCTAACCCAGACCTAACCGGTGTTATCCTCTGAAATATTGATCGAAACCAGGTTTAATTGACTGCTTCAGTGTGTCACCACATTACTACGTGATTCAAACACGAAAAAACCCCAGGATCTGGCCAACAAGTATGCGAAGACGGCAAAATCATGAGCCAGATGCGGGCATAACCCAGACCTAACCCAGACCTAACCGGCGTTATCCTCTAAAATATTGATCGAAACCAGGTTTAATTGACTGCTTCAGTGTGTTACCACATTATTACGTGATTCAAACACGAAAAAAACCCAGGATCTGGCCAACAAGTATGCGAAGAAGGCAATATCAGGAGCCAGATGCGCGCATTTCCCAGACCTAACCCAGACCTAACCGGTGTTATCCTCTAAAATATTGATCGAAACCAGGTTTAATTGACTGCTTCAGTGTGTTACCACATTACTACGTGATTCAAACACGGAAAATACCCAGGATCTGGCCAACAAGTATGCGAAGAAGGCAATATCAGGAGCCAGATGCGCGCATTTCCCAGACCTAACCCAGACCTAACCGGTGTTATCCTCTAAAATATTGATCGAAACCAGGTTTAATTGACTGCTTCAGTGTGTCACCACATTACTACGTGATTCAAACACGAAAAAACCCCAGGATCTGGCCAACAAGTATGCGAAGACGGCAAAATCATGAGCCAGATGCGCGCATTTCCCAGACCTAACCCAGACCTAACCGGCGTTATCCTCTAAAATATTGATCGAAACCAGGTTTAATTGACTGCTTCAATGTGGTACCACATTACTGCGGTATTCAAACCCGAAAAAAACCCAGGATCTAGCCAACAAGTTTACGAAAAAGGCGAAAGTATAAGCCAGATGCGCGCATATCCCAGACCTAACCCAGACCTAACCGGTGTTATCCTCTGAAATATTGATCGAAACCAGGTTTAATTGACTGCTTCAGTGTGTCACCACATTACTACGTGATTCAAACACGAAAAAACCCCAGGATCTGGCCAACAAGTATGCGAAGACGGCAAAATCATGAGCCAGATGCGGGCATAACCCAGACCTAACCCAGACCTAACCGGTGTTATCCTCTAAAATATTGATCGAAACCAGGTTTAATTGACTGCTTCAGTGTGTCACCACATTACTACGTGATTCAAACACGAAAAAACCCCAGGATCTGGCCAACAAGTATGCGAAGACGGCAAAATCATGAGCCAGATGCGGGCATAACCCAGACCTAACCCAGACCTAACCGGCGTTATCCTCTAAAATATTGATCGAAACCAGGTTTAATTGACTGCTTCAGTGTGTCACCACATTACTACGTGATTCAAACACGAAAAAACCCCAGGATCTGGCCAACAAGTATGCGAATACGGTCAATCATGAGCCAGATGCGCGCATTTCCCAGACCTAACCCAGACCTAACCGGCGTTATCCTCTAAAATATTGATCGAAACCAGGTTTAATTGACTGCTTCAGTGTGTTACCACATTATTACGTGATTCAAACACGAAAAAAACCCAGGATCTGGCCAACAAGTATGCGAAGAAGGCAAAATCATGAGACAGATGCGGGCATAACCCAGACCTAACCCAGACCTAACCGGTGTTATCCTCTGAAATATTGATCGAAACCAGGTTTAATTGACTGCTTCAGTGTGTTACCACATTACTACGTGATTCAAACACGAAAAAACCCCAGGATCTGGCCAACAAGTATGCGAAGACGGCAAAATCATGAGCCAGATGCGGGCATAACCCAGACCTAACCCAGACCTAACCGGTGTTATCCTCTAAAATACTGACCGAATCCAGGTTTCATTGACTGTTACTGTGTGGTACCACATTACTACGTGATTCAAACCAGAAGAAACCCAGAATCTGGCCAACAAGTATGCGAAGAAGGCAAAATCATGAGCCAGATGCGGGCATAACCCAGACCTAACCCAGACCTAACCGGTGTTATCCTCTAAAATACTGACCGAATCCAGGTTTCATTGACTGTTACTGTGTGGTACCACATTACTACGTGATTCAAACCAGAAGAAACCCAGAATCTGGCCAACAAGTATGCGAAGAAGGCAAAATCATGAGACAGATGCGGGCATAACCCAGACCTAACCCAGACCTAACCGGCGTTATCCTCTAAAATATTGATCGAAACCAGGTTTAATTGACTGCTTCAGTGTGTCACCACATTACTACGTGATTCAAACACGAAAAAACCCCAGGATCTGGCCAACAAGTATGCGAAGACGGCAAAATCATGAGCCAGATGCGGGCATAACCCAGACCTAACCCAGACCTAACCGGCGTTATCCTCTAAAATATTGATCGAAACCAGGTTTAATTGACTGCTTCAATGTGGTACCACATTACTGCGGTATTCAAACCCGAAAAAAACCCAGGATCTAGCCAACAAGTTTACGAAAAAGGCGAAAGTATAAGCCAGATGCGCGCATATCCCAGACCTAACCCAGACCTAACCGGTGTTATCCTCTGAAATATTGATCGAAACCAGGTTTAATTGACTGCTTCAGTGTGTCACCACATTACTACGTGATTCAAACACGAAAAAACCCCAGGATCTGGCCAACAAGTATGCGAAGACGGCAAAATCATGAGCCAGATGCGGGCATAACCCAGACCTAACCCAGACCTAACCGGTGTTATCCTCTAAAATATTGATCGAAACCAGGTTTAATTGACTGCTTCAGTGTGTCACCACATTACTACGTGATTCAAACACGAAAAAAACCCAGGATCTGGCCAACAAGTATGCGAAGAAGGCAAAATCATGAGCCAGATGCGCGCATTTCCCAGACCTAACCGGCGTTATCCTCTAAAATATTGATCGAAACCAGGTTTAATTGACTGCTTCAGTGTGTCACCACATTACTACGTGATTCAAACACGAAAAAACCCCAGGATCTGGCCAACAAGTATGCGAAGACGGCAAAATCATGAGCCAGATGCGGGCATAACCCAGACCTAACCCAGACCTAACCGGTGTTATCCTCTAAAATACTGATCGAAACCAGGTTTAATTGACAGCTTCAGTGTGTTACCACATTATTACGTGATTCAAACACGAAAAAAACCCAGGATCTGGCCAACAAGTATGCGAAGAAGGCAAAATCATGAGACAGATGCGGGCATAACCCAGACCTAACCCAGACCTAACCGGTGTTATCCTCTGAAATATTGATCGAAACCAGGTTTAATTGACTGCTTCAGTGTGTTACCACATTATTACGTGATTCAAACACGAAAAAAACCCAGGATCTGGCCAACAAGTATGCGAAGAAGGCAAAATCATGAGACAGATGCGGGCATAACCCAGACCTAACCCAGACCTAACCGGTGTTATCCTCTGAAATATTGATCGAAACCAGGTTTAATTGACTGCTTCAGTGTGTTACCACATTACTACGTGATTCAAACACGAAAAAACCCCAGGATCTGGCCAACAAGTATGCGAAGACGGCAAAATCATGAGCCAGATGCGGGCATAACCCAGACCTAACCCAGACCTAACCGGTGTTATCCTCTAAAATACTGACCGAATCCAGGTTTCATTGACTGTTACTGTGTGGTACCACATTACTACGTGATTCAAACCAGAAGAAACCCAGAATCTGGCCAACAAGTATGCGAAGAAGGCAAAATCATGAGCCAGATGCGCGCATTTCCCAGACCTAACCCAGACCTAACCGGCGTTATCCTCTAAAATATTGATCGAAACCAGGTTTAATTGACTGCTTCAGTGTGTCACCACATTACTACGTGATTCAAACACGGAAAATACCCAGGATCTAGCCAACAAGTTTGCGAAAAAGGCGAAAGTATAAGCCAGATGCGCGCATTTCCCAGACCTAACCCAGACCTAACCGGCGTTATCCTCTAAAATATTGATCGAAACCAGGTTTAATTGACTGCTTCAATGTGGTACCACATTACTGCGGTATTCAAACCCGAAAAAAACCCAGGATCTAGCCAACAAGTTTACGAAAAAGGCGAAAGTATAAGCCAGATGCGCGCATATCCCAGACCTAACCCAGACCTAACCGGTGTTATCCTCTAAAATATTGATCGAAACCAGGTTTATTTGACAGCTTCAGTGTGTTACCACATTATTACGTGATTCAAACACGAAAAAAACCCAGGATCTGGCCAACAAGTATGCGAAGAAGGCAAAATCATGAGCCAGATGCGGGCATAACCCAGACCTAACCCAGACCTAACCGGTGTTATCCTCTAAAATATTGATCGAAACCAGGTTTAATTGACTGCTTCAGTGTGTCACCACATTACTACGTGATTCAAACACGGAAAATACCCAGGATCTAGCCAACAAGTTTGCGAAAAAGGCGAAAGTATAAGCCAGATGCGCGCATTTCCCAGACCTAACCCAGACCTAACCGGCGTTATCCTCTAAAATATTGATCGAAACCAGGTTTAATTGACTGCTTCAATGTGGTACCACATTACTGCGGTATTCAAACCCGAAAAAAACCCAGGATCTAGCCAACAAGTTTACGAAAAAGGCGAAAGTATAAGCCAGATGCGCGCATATCCCAGACCTAACCCAGACCTAACCGGTGTTATCCTCTAAAATACTGACCGAATCCAGGTTTAATTGACTGTTACTGTGTGGTACCACATTACTACGTGATTCAAACCAGAAGAAACCCAGGATCTGGCCAACAAGTATGCGAAGAAGGCATAATCATGAGCCAGATGCGGGCATAACCCAGACCTAACCCAGACCTAACCGGTGTTATCCTCTAAAATATTGATCGAAACCAGGTTTAATTGACTGCTTCAGTGTGTTACCACATTACTACGTGATTCAAATACGAAAAAAACCCAGGATCTGGCCAACAAGTATGCGAAGAAGGCAAAATCATGAGCCAGATGCGGGCATAACCCAGACCTCACCCAGACCTAACCGGTGTTATCCTCTAAAATATTGATCGAAACCAGGTTTAATTGACTGTTACTGTGTGGTACCACATTACTACGTGATTCAAACCCGAAAAAAACCCAGGATCTGGCCAACAAGTATGCGAAGAAGGCATAATCATGAGCCAGATGCGGGCATAACCCAGACCTCACCCAGACCTAACCGGTGTTATCCTCTAAAATATTGATCGAAATCAGGTTTAATTGACTGCTTCTTTGTGGGCCCACATTACTGCGTGATTCAAACCGGAACAAACCAACATAGTAGTATACAGGGTGTTCGGCCAGCCCTGAGAAACATTTTAATAGGAGATTCTAGAGGCCAAACTAAGACGAAAATCAAGAATACCAATTTGTTGATGGAGGCTTCGTTAAAAAGTTATTAACAATTAAATTCAAAAATTTCAAATCGTTCCGGAAAAATTATTTTCGGCTGCGGAGGTCAATTACAAGCATTTTCAGTGAATAGACATATATTCGAAATCCTACTCAGTTTCGAGAAAAAAATTCGAGTATATGTTGATATTTTTCGGCGAAAAAGAAATTTTTCAAAAATTTTTCTAAAAAAATTATTTTCGGTTGCAGGGGTCAATTACAATCATTTTTGGTCATTACACATACCCCCGAAATCCTACGCACTTTCGAGAAAAAAATTCCTTACCGAAAATCTAATCGGGTGCCTATATTTTTCGATGAAAAAGAAAGATTTCAAATCGTCCTGTGAAAAATTATTTTCAGTTGCGAGGGTCGGTGACAATCATTTTTTATGTATAGACATACCCCCGTAATCTTGCGCATTTTCGAGAAAAAAATTCAGTACGAGCGGAACTTTAAACATTAATAACTTTTTAATAGTGCCTCCATCAACAAATTGGTATTCTTGATTTTCGTCTTATTTTGACCTCTAGAATCCCCCATTAAAATTTTTCCCATGGATGGCCGAACACCCTGTATGTAGGGAACCGTGCAGTTGAAAATTATTAAATCGCGCACGAATTTTTGGCCGAACAGCGAATCGTTCGCTGTCCACGAGCTTGCACGAGCGAAGACGGTTACCGCCGAAAAAGCCGTCAACACGCGGCGAGCGTACGGCCGAACAGCTGATGGGTGAATAACCCAGAAAGCGAGAAAAGACAGCACGGAAGAGAGAAAGATTGAAGAAAAGTACGTAGTAGGTGTGACTGTGTTTAACGAAATAAATACGAGTGTGCCGATTAACGAACAAACACGGTTCCTGATAATCCCATACATACATACGTACAGTGTTGTTCCAAGTGGAGTTTGAAAAAGATGCTAATAAAAATGTTGCATAGTCATAACCACCTGGTTCAGTTACTACATTCACCCTGTAAAAACAACACAATAATATTATTTATTATTTTCTTTTCACGTTCTTAACTTTATTTTTATTTTTAGTTTGAGTTTTACATTTCTCCTTCTCTTCGTCTTGCTTTTCTTTCTCCTTTTCCTTTTCATTTTTCTGTTTTTCTTTCTTTTTTCAATAGCTTTTCTTCTTTTAATTTCTCGGCTTGTTTTTTTCTTTTCTAATCGTTCTTCTTTCATTCTTTGTTTTTCTTTTTCCTGGTTATCAATTGCTTCTATTTTTTCAAGCTGAGTCTATTTCCATGTCTTTGATGTAACTTTGATTGCACACACTCTTTCTATATTTCTTTTCTTTTCTTTTCTTTTCTTTTCTTTGTTGTTTTTTCAATTTTTTGATAATGTTGATAATGTTTATCCAGAATAGATTCTGAAGAATCTTTGTCTTTACGAGAAAATAAGTAAAGTAACGTTGTAGAATTAATGTAGTTTGATTTCAGTACCATCGGAAACAAAACAATTCCCATTAGAAAAAAGTAAAAGCATCATTGTCATGAAATATTAAAGTTAATTAATGATCAGTATATCATATATTAGTTTCTTCTAGCGAAACGTTGTTAAATTAGTCTTCTACACTGGTATTGGTTTTACTGTTACTATGAACTGCACTGCGTTGAACATCAGCAGTGCTTTCTCTCTGCGAGTTGTGTCTTGTGTTGTGTCTTAGTTGTGTCCCGATTGTATTTTAATATTTTCTATATAGAAAAGAAAATTGTTCCCCTCTCAGATCATCTGGAATATGCTCTTGAATGCTATGTAAAACTACCTATATTGCTGTCATTGATGTCAGTTTCATCTGGCGACATGAATTCTAATTTATTTTCTTCTTTCTGAAATACGTTTTGTCTAGTAAATTGTATTTGAGTTAAACGGTCATAGGCCACCACAAGCTTTAAAAGCATTTCCTTCTTCATGGAATTTATATATGGTATGATATATATATTGGTGCGAAATTCACCTTCGTAATGGGTTTAGTCTACCTACGTACTTTGTCTATGTTCCTGTACTACCTTTCGCCATGCAACTTTTAATCGTCTAAATATTCCTACATCGCATGGCTGGAAAATATGAGTTGCATTAGGTAATATACAAAAAAGTAAAATGAGTTTACTCAAAACAAAAATTATGTAAATTGAAATTTATGCAGGACCTGCGACCATCTAATAATACCAGTATAGGAAAGGTGACTCCATTCTCAACCATTTATGGGCTACACACAATATATGTATTAGTGTGGGGGGATTGAAATGAATTCGGTCAAGGTGTAATTTCATTAATATTGATTTAATATATACAGGGTGTTTGGCCACCCCTGGGAAAAATTTTAATGGGAGATTCTAGAAGCCAAAATAAGACGAAAATTAAGAATATCAATTTTTCGACTGAGGTTTCGTTAAAAAGTAGTTATTAATAACATTAAATAAAAAAATTTCAAATCGTTCTGAAAAAATTATTTTTGGTCGCGGAGGTCAGTTAGAATCGTACCCCCGAAATCCTACTCAGTTTCGACAAAAAAAATTCAAGTAAAAAAGAATTTCGAATCGTCTTGGAAGAATTAGTTTTCGTTGCAGGGGTCAGTTACAAGCATTTTTTTTTTTTGGTCGACAGCCGGATTGAACGATTTTAATGTTTCAAACAGCAACACAACGCATATTTTAATGGAGAATATGTAGAGATGTTGGAAAAGTTGTTCCTTGACCCCGTAAAGTGAGAAAAATCCCATATAACTGGTCAAATTTTCAAACAGCCCCCGCAACTCCTACTGATATAGTGAATAGTGAATATTTTCCAATGAAACGTTTTTTTTCGCGAGTAGAGCTCATGGGTACCTACACAAAGAGTATTATTAAACAACTATTTTACAAACTGAATAAAAATCAGAAAGGAATTTTTAAGAAAAATCGACAGACAGTGCCTAAATTTTTCGACGAAAGAAAAAGAAAATTTCAAATCGTTCTGAACAAAATTACTTTCGGTTTCGGGGGTCAATTACAATTATTTTCGGTGAATAGACATACCACATACGAAATCCTGCGCATTTTCGAGAAAAAAATTCGAAAGTAAGAGCGGAACTTTAAACGTCAATAACTTGTTTAGTATCGTATTACTCCATCAACAAATTGGTATTCTTGATTTTCATCCTACTTTAACCTCTAGAATCTCCCATTACAATTTCTCCCAGGGGATTCTAGAGACCAAAGTAAGACGAAAATCAAGAATACCAATTTGTTAATGGAGGCTTTATTAAAAAGTTATTAACGTTTAAAGTTCCGCCCGTACTGAATTTCTTTCTCGAAAATGCGCATGATTAGGGGGGTATGACGATTCACCCAAAATGGTTGTAAGTAACCCCCGCAACCGATAACAATTTTTCCAAAACGATTTGAAATTTTTCTTTTCCATCGAAAAAATTTCACACATTCTCGAATTTTTATCTCGAAAGTGGGTAAGATTTCGGAGGTATGTGTATTCACCAAAAATGATTGCAATTGACCCCCGCAACCGATAACAATTTTTCCAGAACGATTTGAAATTTTTGAGTTTAATTGTTAATAACTTTTCAACGTAGCCTCTATCAACAAATTGGTATTCTTGATTTTCGTCTGTATTTTCGTATTTTGGCATCTAGAATCCCCCATTAAAATTTTTCCCAGGGGTGGCCGAACACCCTGTACATATGTGTTCCCCGAGCAGGAAAACGACTTTTCGCTAAAATCATGAAAGTAAAAATTCTGTCCAAATGAGGAGTAGGAGTGATTTTCTAAGTAATTTTTATGTAAAAGTATAGATTGAGAAAGTGGCACGTGAGGAACGTACGTAACCTAGATCGATGCACGTGTTTTACTGCACCGGGCACGAACGTACGACGATTTACACACACACAGTCAATATCGCCGGTTTTTACAAAAGGTAAAGTCTTAAGTAAACATTTTGTTTTATAATTTTCTATTAAAGCCTCTGTAAGTTTTATCGCTTTTGCATTCTTGCAACTTAATTTAATTGGTTGTTTTTTGGAAAACAGATAAAACTATAAAAAGAATAAAAAACGGTTTTTACGAGTCCTGTACCTATGTTTAGTTCAGAATTTCGAATTCAGCGGTAAAAGTATGTAAATCTATATTATCCAATACACAGGACATAAAGGTAAGAGGAATGGATATTTTTACCAATATATTCATATTCTTAAATATCTGAATATTCTTCCTACTTGACCGACTTACTTTATAAATATATTTTTTAGGGACACATGTCGTTCGGTTGAAGGAAACAGGATATCTATACAGTGTATAGGTATTCAAAAACCCTTGGGAAAAATTTTAGACTTTGTTGAAAAGTTATGGAACATTATATTCCTAGCAAACGCTAGGCCCGTTCACGGATCGGGGTGAGTTATACATTATTCGATTCGCCTAATTCAGTACATTATTGATATGCATTTCTATGCATCTGTGGAAATTCGTTATTTTTTTATAAACTGTTACTGTTATTGTTAGAAATATGACTTAAAATTCGTTAGTTTCTTTAGTGTTTAGGAGTGTGTGTGTGTTTGTGAGAGAAGCACACGTCGAGGAATGTTCTTTTAGTTTTTAAGTTTTCTTTTCACAATGGAAAATAAGTGTGTTTGTTTTGTAACAAGATTCATTATAATAAATAATATAAACAGTATTTTAACATGGTAGCAGAGGTCCGTGGTTTGTTCGTTAACAGTAAAGAAAAGAAATTTAGTTGTGAAAGGAAGATAACCTAAGTTTGAAGCATGGCAAGTGAAAAAAAGGACGATTTCATGTTACAAATATTTTATGGAACTGGAAATTCAGGCTAAATTTATTTTTAGAAATGAAAGACTGTAACGAGGTTATTCTACATGATGAAAGACCGGCTGAAATAAGAGTCGAAGATTGGAATAAAAAAGGAAATTAAAGCAAAAAGTTACATCGTAAACAGTATTTCAAACACTCAGTTAGAATTAATAATATCAGAAACGACTGCGAAAAATATGATTGCAAAGCTTGACGAAATTTATCTAGTTAAAAACAGTGCAGTAAAGCTATTGTGTAAAAGAAGATTGTTAGAATTAAAAATGAAAGAAGGTGAAAATCCAAGTGACTTCTTTAACGAATTTGAAACGCATATAAATAGGCTCAAAAATACTGGTGAGACTGTGAATGAAGAGGATAAATTGAATTATCTGTTATTAACGTTAACTTCTCACGTATTGTTGATATTATTGATGCACTGCCAACGAAGGAGAAAACAGTTGAGTATGTAAAATCTAAATTACTGTTAGAGTATCAAAAGAGAAACGGTAAAAGTTACTACTTTGAGTACAGCAGAAATTACACTCGCACGTTTAGTTCAAATTTAACTAAAAATCCTAGAGGTCATAGGTTTCGACACGTACAACGCAATCAGAACAAGTATCTCAATTCAAAGGATAATCAGCATAGCAGTGCAACGACTACTGAAGCGGTATGTTAAGTCAGTGTAATAAGTCAGGGCACATCCAACGTTACTGCCCAGAAAACTTTAATAATTATTACAAAAGGCAACCTTTTCAAACATATACAAAATAGACACGATAGAAAAGTGGCTGGAAATTCGAGTCTAGATGACAGTAGAAATTACAATTCATTCAAGGTTGAAGTAATGAAAAGTAGCAAAATAGAAGAAGTAGAAATATTAAATGGCTACTAGATAGTGGTTGCTCAGATCACATAATAAACACAGATGAGTACTTTTATGAATCCAAAAATCTACAAAACCCGGTTGATATTAAAGTTGGTGATGGTTTTAAACTAATATCTGGAAAGATTGGTAATGTAATGATTAACATTAAATCGTTGCTATGTTCATTTTAAAAATTATAAATAATTTATCTAATTGGATCTATTCTACATTGTCAAATGGGAATTTGTAGAAGAATTTGTATGATGCATAAAAATCATTTTTTTAGGCATAGAACTTCCACGAGTCGGTCAGGTGGACAGTATTAAAACCAGGTATGTAGACAGTACATGCAGCAACAGTAAAAAATGTCTCCCCGCCGCTGACAGTGTTTACAATATATAGTAAATTACTATTGCACGCAGTACGTTGGTTTAACTTGTTTTTATTATTAAATTTCATTATCATCTAAGTCTGGTATATTTTGATTTTTTACAGAATCAATCATCATCAAATGAAATTTCTGAAATTTCTTTTAAGAACTGATTAAATAAATCATCCTTTCCTTGCTTGGAAGGTTTATAAAACACGTAATGGCTTAAGAGTACCCAATGAAATTATCTTTTTTGCTGAAAATAGAAAATATAATATTTATTATTTTGTATTATATGTTAGAAAAATATATTAAAAAACGTGTGGAACTGCAAATGCTAACCGACAATATTCAGGCAAAAAGTGTTTACTATGCTTCCACGTAGTTTCTGTTTTATTCGTATGAGCGCCTGTTTCTGGATCTTTAAAATGTAAACTATTTACGGTTTACGGTGAGATGTTTATACCCTTAGTTTTTAAAAGCCATTGCATTATATAAAGATATTTGAAAAGCAAAGAACGTGGTTTTCTAAAAACAAACTCAGTTACAGATATTGTTTTAAAATTACCATATATGCTAACGTATAATTATGAGCAATGTCGTGATATATTATATAACTAACATTAAATAAAAATACTGCGCAGCAATTGTGGAAGGGTAGAGTAGATAGAGACTGATGAATCAACATTTTGTTGTAGAAATAATGGCACAGAGGCCATTTGAAAATTAATCACAGCGTCAATTTTCAAGATCTCATTACTGATGCTTACATGAATTAAATTGAAGACACCACTTTTTTCTAACATATAATACTATCAATATTTTATATTTCCAATAAGAGTAACTTCATTGGATACCTGAGCCATTATGTATTTAGTAAATGTATATATAATAGAAAGATGGTGATTTATTCAATGAGATATTTGCAGAAATAGCAGAAATTTCATTCAACAAATGTTATTGTTAACAAATTAGCATTTTACTAGCTGGCATTTTGAACACAGGTAACGACAGTCACTTGTTTCCACCTGTGAACCTATCAGAATATATTTAAAATACTTAGTTACTTTGTAAAAATACCGAATTTCCGCAGATAATGAAATGCATATACTAATGAAATAATATACTGAATTAGACGAATCGAATTACGTATAACTCATCCCGATCGTTGAACGGGTCGTTTGCTAGGAATATACCAAAAAACGTTCTTGACAAGTCTATAAAATACTTCAGTTCACTTTCATTATTAGATGCGTTGACTTTAATTCTATAAATTATAATGATAAGTTCAAGATTTTACAGAAAGAGTTTATTTGTAATATTAAAGATTTCCTATATAAGGACAAGAAGTATACTTTTACCAATATCTATCCATCTATCTTAATATTCTTCCCACTTGGCCCACTTACTTTAACGAGTCTGAGTAAATCATCAGTACTATCTCTATTTTTATTAATAAAATGAATCTGTGATTCCATATCCAAAGATATAGTAAAAGCTACAAAATTCAGATTATTCAAGTTACTTCTATCACTCATCAAATTTTTTATGAAATTCTATGCTAATTCATGCTCTTTAAAATATTTATAATCTACTGGGACTTCATTAACTTTATGTTTTAATAAATCAATAATCAAAGTATCTATAATTAATATTAAAATCAAATAACAGTGTCAAAATAGTATTAATATTATATTTTATTAATACTATCAATATCTGGTATTTAAATTTTATTAAATATTTCAAATCTGTTATCACCTTGTTCAAATAATTTATTACTAGTTTTGATAATATATTTTGGGATGGATTTTTTTAGAATGATAGCAATTCAGTTGTGAATTTTTATGAGGAACAAAGGGTTATTATTATACAATTAACATGTATATAATTCATTAACTTGCCCATTTAGGGGTAACATGTTATGCATAAATAGAGATTTACATACTTGTATGAATACCCACACTAAAATCATGTAAATATCTAAATCATTTTTAAATCTATGATTTGGAAAATTTTAGGGACTTGGAACTTAATTCATCCTTTATCTTACAGTTTTATCGTCAACACGTGGCCAACACGTATGCGAAGAAGGCAAAATCATGAGCCAGATGCTGGTATAACCCAGACCTAACCAAGACCTAACCGGTGTTATCCTCTAAAATATTGATCGAAACCAGGTTTAATTGACTGCTTCAGTGTGGTACCACATTACTACGTGATTCAAACACGAAAAAAACCCAGGATCTGGCCAACAAGTTTGCGAAAAAGGCGAAAGTATAAGCCAGATGCGCGCATATCCCAGACCTAACCCAGACCTAACCGGTGTTATCCTCTAAAATATTGATCGAAACCAGGTTTAAATGACTGCTTCAGTGTGTTACCACATTACTACGTGATTCAAACACGAAAAAAACCCAGGATCTGGCCAACAAGTATGCGAAGAAGGCAAAATCATGAGCCAGATGCGGGCATAACCCAGACCTAACCCAGACCTAACCGGTGTTATCCTCTAAAATATTGATCGAACCCAGGTTTAATTGACTGCTTCAGTGTGTCACCACATTACTACGTGATTCAAACACGAAAAAACCCCAGGATCTGGCCAACAAGTATGCGAAAACGGCAAAATCATGAGCCAGATGCGGGCATAACCCAGACCTAACCGGTGTTATCCTCTAAAATATTGATCGAAACCAGGTTTTATTGACTGCTTCAGTGTATTACCACATTACTACGTGATTCAAACACGAAAAAAGCCCAGGATCTGGCCAACAAGTATGCGAAGAAGGCAAGATCATGAGCCAGATGCGGGCATATCCCGGACCTATCCCAGACCTAACCGGTGTTATCCTCTAAAATATTCATCGAAACCAGGTTTTATTGACTGCTTCAGTGTGTTACCACATTACTACGTGCTTCAAACACGGAAAAAACCCAGGATCTGGCCAACAAGTTTGCGAAAAAGGCGAAAGTATAAGCCAGATGCGCGCATATCCCAGACCTAACCCAGACCTAACCGGTGTTATCCTCTAAAATATTGATCGAAACCAGGTTTAATTGACTGCTTCAGTTTGTTACCACATTACTACGTGATTCAAACACGAAAAAAGCCCAGGATCTGGCCAACAAGTATGCGAAGAAGGCAAGATCATGAGCCAGATGCGGGCATAACCCAGACCTAACCCAGACCTAACCGGTGTTATCCTCTAAAATATTCATCGAAACCAGGTTTTATTGACTGCTTCAGTGTGTTACCACATTACTACGTGCTTCAAACACGGAAAAAACCCAGGATCTGGCCAACAAGTTTGCGAAAAAGGCGAAAGTATAAGCCAGATGCGCGCATATCCCAGACCTAACCCAGACCTAACCGGTGTTATCCTCTAAAATACTGACCGAATCCAGGTTTAATTCACTGTTACTGTGTGGTACCACATTACTACGTGATTCAAACCAGAAGAAACCCAGGATCTGGCCAACAAGTATGCGAAGAAGGCATAATCATGAGCCAGATGCGGGCATAACCCAGACCTAATCCAGACCTCACCGGTGTTATCCTCTAAAATATTGATCGAAACCAGGTTTAATTGACTGCTTCAGTGTGTTACCACATTACTACGTGATTCAAACACGAAAAAACCCCAGGATCTGGCCAACAAGTATGCGAAGACGGCAAAATCATGAGCCAGATGCGGGCATAACCCAGACCTAACCCAGACCTAACCGGTGTTATCCTCTAAAATATTGATCGAAACCAGGTTTGATTGACTGCTTCAGTGTGTTACCACATTACTACGTGATTCAAACCAGAAGAAACCCAGGATCTGGCCAACAAGTATGCGAAGAAGGCAAAATCGTGAGCCAGATGCGCGCATTTCCCAGACCTAACCCAGACCTAACCGGCGTTATCCTCTAAAATATTGATCGAAACCAGGTTTAATTGACTGCTTCAATGTGGTACCACATTACTGCGGTATTCAAACCCGAAAAAAACCCAGGATCTAGCCAACAAGTTTACGAAAAAGGCGAAAGTATAAGCCAGATGCGCGCATATCCCAGACCTAACCCAGACCTAACCGGTGTTATCCTCTGAAATATTGATCGAAACCAGGTTTAATTGACTGCTTCAGTGTGTCACCACATTACTACGTGATTCAAACACGGAAAATACCCAGGATCTGGCCAACAAGTATGCGAAGACGGCAAAATCATGAGCCAGATGCGGGCATAACCCAGACCTAACCCAGACCTAACCGGTGTTATCCTCTAAAATATTGATCGAAACCAGGTTTTATTGACTGCTTCAGTGTATTACCACATTACTACCTGATTCAAACACGAAAAAAGCCCAGGATCTGGCCAACAAGTATGCGAAGAAGGCAAGATCATGAGCCAGATGCGCGCATATCCCAGACCTAACCCAGACCTAACCGGTGTTATCCTCTAAAATATTGATCGAAACCAGGTTTAATTGACTGCTTCAGTTTGTTACCACATTACTACGTGATTCAAACACGAAAAAAGCCCAGGATCTGGCCAACAAGTATGCGAAGAAGGCAAGATCATGAGCCAGATGCGGGCATAACCCAGACCTAACCCAGACCTAACCGGTGTTATCCTCTAAAATATTGATCGAAACCAGGTTTAATTGACTGCTTCAGTGTGTCACCACATTACTACGTGATTCAAACACGAAAAAAGCCCAGGATCTGGCCAACAAGTATGCGAAGACGGCAAAATCATGAGCCAGATGCGGGCATAACCCAGACCTAACCCAGACCTAACCGGTGTTATCCTCTAAAATATTGATCGAAACCAGGTTTAATTGACTGCTTCAGTGTGTCACCACATTACTACGTGATTCAAACACGAAAAAAGCCCAGGATCTGGCCAACAAGTATGCGAAGACGGCAAAATCATGAGCCAGATGCGCGCATTTCCCAGACCTAACCCAGACCTAACCGGTGTTATCCTCTAAAATATTGATCGAAACCAGGTTTAATTGACTGCTTCAGTGTGTCACCACATTACTACGTGATTCAAACACGAAAAAAGCCCAGGATCTGGCCAACAAGTATGCGAAGACGGCAAAATCATGAGCCAGATGCGGGCATAACCCAGACCTAACCCAGACCTAACCGGTGTTATCCTCTAAAATATTGATCGAAACCAGGTTTAATTGACTGCTTCAGTGTGTTACCACATTACTACGTGATTCAAACACGGAAAATACCCAGGATCTGGCCAACAAGTATGCGAAGAAGGCAATATCAGGAGCCAGATGCGCGCATTTCCCAGACCTAACCCAGACCTAACCGGTGTTATCCTCTAAAATATTGATCGAAACCAGGTTTAATTGACTGCTTCAGTGTGTCACCACATTACTACGTGATTCAAACACGAAAAAACCCCAGGATCTGGCCAACAAGTATGCGAATACGGTCAATCATGAGCCAGATGCGCGCATTTCCCAGACCTAACCCAGACCTAACCGGCGTTATCCTCTAAAATATTGATCGAAACCAGGTTTAATTGACTGCTTCAGTGTGTTACCACATTATTACGTGATTCAAACACGAAAAAAACCCAGGATCTGGCCAACAAGTATGCGAAGAAGGCAAAATCATGAGCCAGATGCGGGCATAACCCAGACCTAACCCAGACCTAACCGGTGTTATCCTCTAAAATACTGACCGAATCCAGGTTTAATTCACTGTTACTGTGTGGTACCACATTACTACGTGATTCAAACCAGAAGAAACCCAGGATCTGGCCAACAAGTATGCGAAGAAGGCATAATCATGAGCCAGATGCGGGCATAACCCAGACCTAATCCAGACCTAACCGGTGTTATCCTCTAAAATATTGATCGAAACCAGGTTTGATTGACTGCTTCAGTGTGTTACCACATTACTACGTGATTCAAACCAGAAGAAACCCAGGATCTGGCCAACAAGTATGCGAAGAAGGCATAATCATGAGCCAGATGCGGGCATAACCCAGACCTAATCCAGACCTAACCGGTGTTATCCTCTAAAATATTGATCGAAACCAGGTTTAATTGACTGCTTCAATGTGGTACCACATTACTGCGGTATTCAAACCCGAAAAAAACCCAGGATCTAGCCAACAAGTTTACGAAAAAGGCGAAAGTATAAGCCAGATGCGCGCATATCCCAGACCTAACCCAGACCTAACCGGTGTTATCCTCTGAAATATTGATCGAAACCAGGTTTAATTGACTGCTTCAGTGTGTCACCACATTACTACGTGATTCAAACACGGAAAATACCCAGGATCTGGCCAACAAGTATGCGAAGAAGGCAAAATCATGAGCCAGATGAGGGCATAACCCAGACCTAACCCAGACCTAACCGGTGTTATCCTCTAAAATATTGATCGAAACCAGCTTTAATTGACTGCTTCAGTGTGTTACCACATTACCACGTGATTCAAACACGAAAAAACCCCAGGATCTGGCCAACAAGTATGCGAAGACGGCAAAATCATGAGCCAGATGAGGGCATAACCCAGACCTAACCCAGACCTAACCGGTGTTATCCTCTAAAATACTGACCGAATCCAGGTTTAATTCACTGTTACTGTGTGGTACCACATTACTACGTGATTCAAACCAGAAGAAACCCAGGATCTGGCCAACAAGTATGCGAAGAAGGCATAATCATGAGCCAGATGCGGGCATAACCCAGACCTAACCCAGACCTAACCGGTGTTATCCTCTGAAATATTGATCGAAACCAGGTTTAATTGACTGCTTCAGTGTGTCACCACATTATTACGTGATTCAAACACGAAAAAAACCCAGGATCTGGCCAACAAGTATGCGAAGACGGCAAAATCATGAGCCAGATGAGGGCATAACCCAGACCTAACCCAGACCTAACCGGTGTTATCCTCTGAAATATTGATCGAAACCAGGTTTAATTGACTGCTTCAGTGTGTCACCACATTACTACGTGATTCAAACACGGAAAATACCCAGGATCTGGCCAACAAGTATGCGAAGACGGCAAAATCATGAGCCAGATGAGGGCATAACCCAGACCTAACCCAGACCTAACCGGTGTTATCCTCTAAAATATTGATCGAAACCAGGTTTAATTGACTGCTTCAGTGTGTCACCACATTACTACGTGATTCAAACACGAAAAAACCCCAGGATCTGGCCAACAAGTATGCGAAGACGGCAAAATCATGAGCCAGATGCGCGCATTTCCCAGACCTAACCCAGACCTAACCGGCGTTATCCTCTAAAATATTGATCGAAACCAGGTTTAATTGACTGCTTCAATGTGGTACCACATTACTGCGGTATTCAAACCCGAAAAAAACCCAGGATCTAGCCAACAAGTTTACGAAAAAGGCGAAAGTATAAGCCAGATGCGCGCATATCCCAGACCTAACCCAGACCTAACCGGTATTATCCTCTGAAATATTGATCGAAACCAGGTTTAATTGACTGCTTCAGTGTGTCACCACATTACTACGTGATTCAAACACGAAAAAACCCCAGGATCTGGCCAACAAGTATGCGAAGACGGCAAAATCATGAGCCAGATGCGGGCATAACCCAGACCTAACCCAGACCTAACCGGTGTTATCCTCTAAAATATTGATCGAAACCAGGTTTAATTGACAGCTTCAGTGTGTTACCACATTATTACGTGATTCAAACCCGAAAAAAACCCAGGATCTAGCCAACAAGTTTGCGAAAAAGGCAAAATCATGAGCCAGATGCGGGCATAACCCAGACCTAACCCAGACCTAACCGGTGTTATCCTCTAAAATATTGATCGAAACCAGGTTTATTTGACAGCTTCAGTGTGTTACCACATTATTACGTGATTCAAACACGAAAAAAACCCAGGATCTGGCCAACAAGTATGCGAAGAAGGCAAAATCATGAGCCTGATGCGCGCATATCCCAGACCTAACCCAGACCTAACCGGTGTTATCCTCTGAAATATTGATCGAAACCAGGTTTAATTGACTGCTTCAGTGTGTTACCACATTACTACGTGTTTCAAACACGGAAAATACCCAGGATCTGGCCAACAAGTTTGCGAAAAAGGCGAAAGTATAAGCCATATGCGCGCAAATCCCAGACCTAACCGGTGTTATCCTCTAAAATATTGATCGAAACCAGGTTTAATTGACTGCTTCAGTGTGTCACCACATTACTACGTGATTCAAACACGAAAAAACCCCAGGATCTGGCCAACAAGTATGCGAAGAAGGCAAAATCATGAGACAGATGCGGGCATAACCCAGACCTAACCCAGACCTAACCGGTGTTATCCTCTGAAATATTGATCGAAACCAGGTTTAATTGACTGCTTCAGTGTGTTACCACATTACTACGTGATTCAAACACGAAAAAACCCCAGGATCTGGCCAACAAGTATGCGAAGACGGCAAAATCATGAGCCAGATGCGGGCATAACCCAGACCTAACCCAGACCTAACCGGTGTTATCCTCTAAAATACTGACCGAATCCAGGTTTCATTGACTGTTACTGTGTGGTACCACATTACTACGTGATTCAAACCAGAAGAAACCCAGAATCTGGCCAACAAGTATGCGAAGAAGGCAAAATCATGAGCCAGATGCGCGCATTTCCCAGACCTAACCCAGACCTAACCGGCGTTATCCTCTAAAATATTGATCGAAACCAGGTTTAATTGACTGCTTCAGTGTGTCACCACATTACTACGTGATTCAAACACGGAAAATACCCAGGATCTAGCCAACAAGTTTGCGAAAAAGGCGAAAGTATAAGCCAGATGCGCGCATTTCCCAGACCTAACCCAGACCTAACCGGCGTTATCCTCTAAAATATTGATCGAAACCAGGTTTAATTGACTGCTTCAATGTGGTACCACATTACTGCGGTATTCAAACCCGAAAAAAACCCAGGATCTAGCCAACAAGTTTACGAAAAAGGCGAAAGTATAAGCCAGATGCGCGCATATCCCAGACCTAACCCAGACCTAACCGGTGTTATCCTCTAAAATATTGATCGAAACCAGGTTTATTTGACAGCTTCAGTGTGTTACCACATTATTACGTGATTCAAACACGAAAAAAACCCAGGATCTGGCCAACAAGTATGCGAAGAAGGCAAAATCATGAGCCAGATGCGGGCATAACCCAGACCTAACCCAGACCTAACCGGTGTTATCCTCTAAAATATTGATCGAAACCAGGTTTAATTGACTGCTTCAGTGTGTCACCACATTACTACGTGATTCAAACACGGAAAATACCCAGGATCTAGCCAACAAGTTTGCGAAAAAGGCGAAAGTATAAGCCAGATGCGCGCATTTCCCAGACCTAACCCAGACCTAACCGGCGTTATCCTCTAAAATATTGATCGAAACCAGGTTTAATTGACTGCTTCAATGTGGTACCACATTACTGCGGTATTCAAACCCGAAAAAAACCCAGGATCTAGCCAACAAGTTTACGAAAAAGGCGAAAGTATAAGCCAGATGCGCGCATATCCCAGACCTAACCCAGACCTAACCGGTGTTATCCTCTAAAATACTGACCGAATCCAGGTTTAATTGACTGTTACTGTGTGGTACCACATTACTACGTGATTCAAACCAGAAGAAACCCAGGATCTGGCCAACAAGTATGCGAAGAAGGCATAATCATGAGCCAGATGCGGGCATAACCCAGACCTAACCCAGACCTAACCGGTGTTATCCTCTAAAATATTGATCGAAACCAGGTTTAATTGACTGCTTCAGTGTGTTACCACATTACTACGTGATTCAAATACGAAAAAAACCCAGGATCTGGCCAACAAGTATGCGAAGAAGGCAAAATCATGAGCCAGATGCGGGCATAACCCAGACCTCACCCAGACCTAACCGGTGTTATCCTCTAAAATATTGATCGAAACCAGGTTTAATTGACTGTTACTGTGTGGTACCACATTACTACGTGATTCAAACCCGAAAAAAACCCAGGATCTGGCCAACAAGTATGCGAAGAAGGCATAATCATGAGCCAGATGCGGGCATAACCCAGACCTCACCCAGACCTAACCGGTGTTATCCTCTAAAATATTGATCGAAATCAGGTTTAATTGACTGCTTCTTTGTGGGCCCACATTACTGCGTGATTCAAACCGGAACAAACCAACATAGTAGTATACAGGGTGTTCGGCCAGCCCTGAGAAACATTTTAATAGGAGATTCTAGAGGCCAAACTAAGACGAAAATCAAGAATACCAATTTGTTGATGGAGGCTTCGTTAAAAAGTTATTAACAATTAAATTCAAAAATTTCAAATCGTTCCGGAAAAATTATTTTCGGCTGCGGAGGTCAATTACAAGCATTTTCAGTGAATAGACATATATTCGAAATCCTACTCAGTTTCGAGAAAAAAATTCGAGTATATGTTGATATTTTTCGGCGAAAAAGAAATTTTTCAAAAATTTTTCTAAAAAAATTATTTTCGGTTGCAGGGGTCAATTACAATCATTTTTGGTCATTACACATACCCCCGAAATCCTACGCACTTTCGAGAAAAAAATTCCTTACCGAAAATCTAATCGGGTGCCTATATTTTTCGATGAAAAAGAAAGATTTCAAATCGTCCTGTGAAAAATTATTTTCAGTTGCGAGGGTCGGTGACAATCATTTTTTATGTATAGACATACCCCCGTAATCTTGCGCATTTTCGAGAAAAAAATTCAGTACGAGCGGAACTTTAAACATTAATAACTTTTTAATAGTGCCTCCATCAACAAATTGGTATTCTTGATTTTCGTCTTATTTTGACCTCTAGAATCCCCCATTAAAATTTTTCCCATGGATGGCCGAACACCCTGTATGTAGGGAACCGTGCAGTTGAAAATTATTAAATCGCGCACGAATTTTTGGCCGAACAGCGAATCGTTCGCTGTCCACGAGCTTGCACGAGCGAAGACGGTTACCGCCGAAAAAGCCGTCAACACGCGGCGAGCGTACGGCCGAACAGCTGATGGGTGAATAACCCAGAAAGCGAGAAAAGACAGCACGGAAGAGAGAAAGATTGAAGAAAAGTACGTAGTAGGTGTGACTGTGTTTAACGAAATAAATACGAGTGTGCCGATTAACGAACAAACACGGTTCCTGATAATCCCATACATACATACGTACAGTGTTGTTCCAAGTGGAGTTTGAAAAAGATGCTAATAAAAATGTTGCATAGTCATAACCACCTGGTTCAGTTACTACATTCACCCTGTAAAAACAACACAATAATATTATTTATTATTTTCTTTTCACGTTCTTAACTTTATTTTTATTTTTAGTTTGAGTTTTACATTTCTCCTTCTCTTCGTCTTGCTTTTCTTTCTCCTTTTCCTTTTCATTTTTCTGTTTTTCTTTCTTTTTTCAATAGCTTTTCTTCTTTTAATTTCTCGGCTTGTTTTTTTCTTTTCTAATCGTTCTTCTTTCATTCTTTGTTTTTCTTTTTCCTGGTTATCAATTGCTTCTATTTTTTCAAGCTGAGTCTATTTCCATGTCTTTGATGTAACTTTGATTGCACACACTCTTTCTATATTTCTTTTCTTTTCTTTTCTTTTCTTTTCTTTGTTGTTTTTTCAATTTTTTGATAATGTTGATAATGTTTATCCAGAATAGATTCTGAAGAATCTTTGTCTTTACGAGAAAATAAGTAAAGTAACGTTGTAGAATTAATGTAGTTTGATTTCAGTACCATCGGAAACAAAACAATTCCCATTAGAAAAAAGTAAAAGCATCATTGTCATGAAATATTAAAGTTAATTAATGATCAGTATATCATATATTAGTTTCTTCTAGCGAAACGTTGTTAAATTAGTCTTCTACACTGGTATTGGTTTTACTGTTACTATGAACTGCACTGCGTTGAACATCAGCAGTGCTTTCTCTCTGCGAGTTGTGTCTTGTGTTGTGTCTTAGTTGTGTCCCGATTGTATTTTAATATTTTCTATATAGAAAAGAAAATTGTTCCCCTCTCAGATCATCTGGAATATGCTCTTGAATGCTATGTAAAACTACCTATATTGCTGTCATTGATGTCAGTTTCATCTGGCGACATGAATTCTAATTTATTTTCTTCTTTCTGAAATACGTTTTGTCTAGTAAATTGTATTTGAGTTAAACGGTCATAGGCCACCACAAGCTTTAAAAGCATTTCCTTCTTCATGGAATTTATATATGGTATGATATATATATTGGTGCGAAATTCACCTTCGTAATGGGTTTAGTCTACCTACGTACTTTGTCTATGTTCCTGTACTACCTTTCGCCATGCAACTTTTAATCGTCTAAATATTCCTACATCGCATGGCTGGAAAATATGAGTTGCATTAGGTAATATACAAAAAAGTAAAATGAGTTTACTCAAAACAAAAATTATGTAAATTGAAATTTATGCAGGACCTGCGACCATCTAATAATACCAGTATAGGAAAGGTGACTCCATTCTCAACCATTTATGGGCTACACACAATATATGTATTAGTGTGGGGGGATTGAAATGAATTCGGTCAAGGTGTAATTTCATTAATATTGATTTAATATATACAGGGTGTTTGGCCACCCCTGGGAAAAATTTTAATGGGAGATTCTAGAAGCCAAAATAAGACGAAAATTAAGAATATCAATTTTTCGACTGAGGTTTCGTTAAAAAGTAGTTATTAATAACATTAAATAAAAAAATTTCAAATCGTTCTGAAAAAATTATTTTTGGTCGCGGAGGTCAGTTAGAATCGTACCCCCGAAATCCTACTCAGTTTCGACAAAAAAAATTCAAGTAAAAAAGAATTTCGAATCGTCTTGGAAGAATTAGTTTTCGTTGCAGGGGTCAGTTACAAGCATTTTTTTTTTTTGGTCGACAGCCGGATTGAACGATTTTAATGTTTCAAACAGCAACACAACGCATATTTTAATGGAGAATATGTAGAGATGTTGGAAAAGTTGTTCCTTGACCCCGTAAAGTGAGAAAAATCCCATATAACTGGTCAAATTTTCAAACAGCCCCCGCAACTCCTACTGATATAGTGAATAGTGAATATTTTCCAATGAAACGTTTTTTTTCGCGAGTAGAGCTCATGGGTACCTACACAAAGAGTATTATTAAACAACTATTTTACAAACTGAATAAAAATCAGAAAGGAATTTTTAAGAAAAATCGACAGACAGTGCCTAAATTTTTCGACGAAAGAAAAAGAAAATTTCAAATCGTTCTGAACAAAATTACTTTCGGTTTCGGGGGTCAATTACAATTATTTTCGGTGAATAGACATACCACATACGAAATCCTGCGCATTTTCGAGAAAAAAATTCGAAAGTAAGAGCGGAACTTTAAACGTCAATAACTTGTTTAGTATCGTATTACTCCATCAACAAATTGGTATTCTTGATTTTCATCCTACTTTAACCTCTAGAATCTCCCATTACAATTTCTCCCAGGGGATTCTAGAGACCAAAGTAAGACGAAAATCAAGAATACCAATTTGTTAATGGAGGCTTTATTAAAAAGTTATTAACGTTTAAAGTTCCGCCCGTACTGAATTTCTTTCTCGAAAATGCGCATGATTAGGGGGGTATGACGATTCACCCAAAATGGTTGTAAGTAACCCCCGCAACCGATAACAATTTTTCCAAAACGATTTGAAATTTTTCTTTTCCATCGAAAAAATTTCACACATTCTCGAATTTTTATCTCGAAAGTGGGTAAGATTTCGGAGGTATGTGTATTCACCAAAAATGATTGCAATTGACCCCCGCAACCGATAACAATTTTTCCAGAACGATTTGAAATTTTTGAGTTTAATTGTTAATAACTTTTCAACGTAGCCTCTATCAACAAATTGGTATTCTTGATTTTCGTCTGTATTTTCGTATTTTGGCATCTAGAATCCCCCATTAAAATTTTTCCCAGGGGTGGCCGAACACCCTGTACATATGTGTTCCCCGAGCAGGAAAACGACTTTTCGCTAAAATCATGAAAGTAAAAATTCTGTCCAAATGAGGAGTAGGAGTGATTTTCTAAGTAATTTTTATGTAAAAGTATAGATTGAGAAAGTGGCACGTGAGGAACGTACGTAACCTAGATCGATGCACGTGTTTTACTGCACCGGGCACGAACGTACGACGATTTACACACACACAGTCAATATCGCCGGTTTTTACAAAAGGTAAAGTCTTAAGTAAACATTTTGTTTTATAATTTTCTATTAAAGCCTCTGTAAGTTTTATCGCTTTTGCATTCTTGCAACTTAATTTAATTGGTTGTTTTTTGGAAAACAGATAAAACTATAAAAAGAATAAAAAACGGTTTTTACGAGTCCTGTACCTATGTTTAGTTCAGAATTTCGAATTCAGCGGTAAAAGTATGTAAATCTATATTATCCAATACACAGGACATAAAGGTAAGAGGAATGGATATTTTTACCAATATATTCATATTCTTAAATATCTGAATATTCTTCCTACTTGACCGACTTACTTTATAAATATATTTTTTAGGGACACATGTCGTTCGGTTGAAGGAAACAGGATATCTATACAGTGTATAGGTATTCAAAAACCCTTGGGAAAAATTTTAGACTTTGTTGAAAAGTTATGGAACATTATATTCCTAGCAAACGCTAGGCCCGTTCACGGATCGGGGTGAGTTATACATTATTCGATTCGCCTAATTCAGTACATTATTGATATGCATTTCTATGCATCTGTGGAAATTCGTTATTTTTTTATAAACTGTTACTGTTATTGTTAGAAATATGACTTAAAATTCGTTAGTTTCTTTAGTGTTTAGGAGTGTGTGTGTGTTTGTGAGAGAAGCACACGTCGAGGAATGTTCTTTTAGTTTTTAAGTTTTCTTTTCACAATGGAAAATAAGTGTGTTTGTTTTGTAACAAGATTCATTATAATAAATAATATAAACAGTATTTTAACATGGTAGCAGAGGTCCGTGGTTTGTTCGTTAACAGTAAAGAAAAGAAATTTAGTTGTGAAAGGAAGATAACCTAAGTTTGAAGCATGGCAAGTGAAAAAAAGGACGATTTCATGTTACAAATATTTTATGGAACTGGAAATTCAGGCTAAATTTATTTTTAGAAATGAAAGACTGTAACGAGGTTATTCTACATGATGAAAGACCGGCTGAAATAAGAGTCGAAGATTGGAATAAAAAAGGAAATTAAAGCAAAAAGTTACATCGTAAACAGTATTTCAAACACTCAGTTAGAATTAATAATATCAGAAACGACTGCGAAAAATATGATTGCAAAGCTTGACGAAATTTATCTAGTTAAAAACAGTGCAGTAAAGCTATTGTGTAAAAGAAGATTGTTAGAATTAAAAATGAAAGAAGGTGAAAATCCAAGTGACTTCTTTAACGAATTTGAAACGCATATAAATAGGCTCAAAAATACTGGTGAGACTGTGAATGAAGAGGATAAATTGAATTATCTGTTATTAACGTTAACTTCTCACGTATTGTTGATATTATTGATGCACTGCCAACGAAGGAGAAAACAGTTGAGTATGTAAAATCTAAATTACTGTTAGAGTATCAAAAGAGAAACGGTAAAAGTTACTACTTTGAGTACAGCAGAAATTACACTCGCACGTTTAGTTCAAATTTAACTAAAAATCCTAGAGGTCATAGGTTTCGACACGTACAACGCAATCAGAACAAGTATCTCAATTCAAAGGATAATCAGCATAGCAGTGCAACGACTACTGAAGCGGTATGTTAAGTCAGTGTAATAAGTCAGGGCACATCCAACGTTACTGCCCAGAAAACTTTAATAATTATTACAAAAGGCAACCTTTTCAAACATATACAAAATAGACACGATAGAAAAGTGGCTGGAAATTCGAGTCTAGATGACAGTAGAAATTACAATTCATTCAAGGTTGAAGTAATGAAAAGTAGCAAAATAGAAGAAGTAGAAATATTAAATGGCTACTAGATAGTGGTTGCTCAGATCACATAATAAACACAGATGAGTACTTTTATGAATCCAAAAATCTACAAAACCCGGTTGATATTAAAGTTGGTGATGGTTTTAAACTAATATCTGGAAAGATTGGTAATGTAATGATTAACATTAAATCGTTGCTATGTTCATTTTAAAAATTATAAATAATTTATCTAATTGGATCTATTCTACATTGTCAAATGGGAATTTGTAGAAGAATTTGTATGATGCATAAAAATCATTTTTTTAGGCATAGAACTTCCACGAGTCGGTCAGGTGGACAGTATTAAAACCAGGTATGTAGACAGTACATGCAGCAACAGTAAAAAATGTCTCCCCGCCGCTGACAGTGTTTACAATATATAGTAAATTACTATTGCACGCAGTACGTTGGTTTAACTTGTTTTTATTATTAAATTTCATTATCATCTAAGTCTGGTATATTTTGATTTTTTACAGAATCAATCATCATCAAATGAAATTTCTGAAATTTCTTTTAAGAACTGATTAAATAAATCATCCTTTCCTTGCTTGGAAGGTTTATAAAACACGTAATGGCTTAAGAGTACCCAATGAAATTATCTTTTTTGCTGAAAATAGAAAATATAATATTTATTATTTTGTATTATATGTTAGAAAAATATATTAAAAAACGTGTGGAACTGCAAATGCTAACCGACAATATTCAGGCAAAAAGTGTTTACTATGCTTCCACGTAGTTTCTGTTTTATTCGTATGAGCGCCTGTTTCTGGATCTTTAAAATGTAAACTATTTACGGTTTACGGTGAGATGTTTATACCCTTAGTTTTTAAAAGCCATTGCATTATATAAAGATATTTGAAAAGCAAAGAACGTGGTTTTCTAAAAACAAACTCAGTTACAGATATTGTTTTAAAATTACCATATATGCTAACGTATAATTATGAGCAATGTCGTGATATATTATATAACTAACATTAAATAAAAATACTGCGCAGCAATTGTGGAAGGGTAGAGTAGATAGAGACTGATGAATCAACATTTTGTTGTAGAAATAATGGCACAGAGGCCATTTGAAAATTAATCACAGCGTCAATTTTCAAGATCTCATTACTGATGCTTACATGAATTAAATTGAAGACACCACTTTTTTCTAACATATAATACTATCAATATTTTATATTTCCAATAAGAGTAACTTCATTGGATACCTGAGCCATTATGTATTTAGTAAATGTATATGTAATAGAAAGATGGTGATTTATTCAATGAGATATTTGCAGAAATAGCAGAAATTTCATTCAACAAATGTTATTGTTAACAAATTAGCATTTTACTAGCTGGCATTTTGAACACAGGTAACGACAGTCACTTGTTTCCACCTGTGAACCTATCAGAATATATTTAAAATACTTAGTTACTTTGTAAAAATACCGAATTTCCGCAGATAATGAAATGCATATACTAATGAAATAATATACTGAATTAGACGAATCGAATTACGTATAACTCATCCCGATCGTTGAACGGGTCGTTTGCTAGGAATATACCAAAAAACGTTCTTGACAAGTCTATAAAATACTTCAGTTCACTTTCATTATTAGATGCGTTGACTTTAATTCTATAAATTATAATGATAAGTTCAAGATTTTACAGAAAGAGTTTATTTGTAATATTAAAGATTTCCTATATAAGGACAAGAAGTATACTTTTACCAATATCTATCCATCTATCTTAATATTCTTCCCACTTGGCCCACTTACTTTAACGAGTCTGAGTAAATCATCAGTACTATCTCTATTTTTATTAATAAAATGAATCTGTGATTCCATATCCAAAGATATAGTAAAAGCTACAAAATTCAGATTATTCAAGTTACTTCTATCACTCATCAAATTTTTTATGAAATTCTATGCTAATTCATGCTCTTTAAAATATTTATAATCTACTGGGACTTCATTAACTTTATGTTTTAATAAATCAATAATCAAAGTATCTATAATTAATATTAAAATCAAATAACAGTGTCAAAATAGTATTAATATTATATTTTATTAATACTATCAATATCTGGTATTTAAATTTTATTAAATATTTCAAATCTGTTATCACCTTGTTCAAATAATTTATTACTAGTTTTGATAATATATTTTGGGATGGATTTTTTTAGAATGATAGCAATTCAGTTGTGAATTTTTATGAGGAACAAAGGGTTATTATTATACAATTAACATGTATATAATTCATTAACTTGCCCATTTAGGGGTAACATGTTATGCATAAATAGAGATTTACATACTTGTATAAATACCCACACTAAAATCATGTAAATATCTAAATCATTTTTAAATCTATGATTTGGAAAATTTTAGGGACTTGGAACTTAATTCATCCTTTATCTTACAGTTTTATCGTCAACACGTGGCCAACACGTATGCGAAGAAGGCAAAATCATGAGCCAGATGCTGGTATAACCCAGACCTAACCAAGACCTAACCGGTGTTATCCTCTAAAATATTGATCGAAACCAGGTTTAATTGACTGCTTCAGTGTGGTACCACATTACTACGTGATTCAAACACGAAAAAAACCCAGGATCTGGCCAACAAGTTTGCGAAAAAGGCGAATGTATAAGCCAGATGCGCGCATATCCCAGACCTAACCCAGACCTAACCGGTGTTATCCTCTAAAATATTGATCGAAACCAGGTTTAATTGACTGCTTCAGTGTGTTACCACATTAGTACGTGATTCAAACACGAAAAAAACCCAGGATCTGGCCAACAAGTATGCGAAGAAGGCATAATCATGAGCCAGATGCGGGCATAACCCAGACCTAACCCAGACCTAACCGGTGTTATCCTCTAAAATATTGATCGAAACCAGAGATGCCAGAAAAGCACCGAAGGTGCTTTCTCACACTATGCCAGATCACGCGTACATGAGCTCGTGGAGTTTCGGAAAGTCGACAAAGGCAAAATGACACATGCCCTCTTTCACGATTCTCCGAAGTTGCCCGAAGTAATTTCGGACCGCCTCGTGAGAGTCGAGAGAGAAAGGCTTACATTTGCGTTCTCGCTCTTAACAATTGAAATCCGACCTCCCGTCTACGGCATACGATTTGGAATCTCGAGCCGTGATTCTCGACTGCCCAGGCATTTTTCCTTTCCAACCTACAGCGACTCGCATTAATATTCGGACACCATGCTGTGTGCGAGATTATTGCTCTATATATTTGTTTACACTAGTGTTATTGAATTGTTTTTTTCGTAATATATTAAGACACTTATTGTAGTTAGTAGAAACATAAACTTTATTTATTTCACACACATAGTTTTTTGCAAAATACGTGATAAAGTCAAGAATGTCGAAATTTAACATCGCAAAAATATTCGGACACATCAGTTTATTAGCTGTAGTAAGTCGTTGGATCCAGTCGGTTATTTGGCTAGTGTACATTGTTTGTAAACATAACGTCTAGCGTGCATCCAAGAGTCAGTACTGTTATTGACTTCGTTAATAGTATACGTATTATTAGTGAATATGGGACGAAAAGGCAAAAATACATCCTTTGAAATTCGACAACTGGTTATTTACCACAAAGAAAAGGGAAAATCATATCGAGAAATAGCCAAATTGCTAAATGTAAGCAGGAGTACTGTAGCAGATATTGTACACAGGTATATTCATGAAGATCGAATCGATTCAATTCGGCAAAAGGGACGTCCAAAATTATTAGATTCTCGCGAAGAACGCAAGATTGTTAGAAAAATAAAGAATGATCCTAAAAAAAGTGCTATAAAACTAGCTGCCGAATTATTCCAAGAATCTGGAAAGAAAGTGCATCCCGACACAGTGCGTCGGGTATTAAAAAACCATGGATACAACGGCAGGGTTCCACGAAGAAAACCATACATAAACGAAGTGAATCGTAAGAAACGATTAAATTTTGCTAAAGACTACGTTTCTAAAGACCAAACATGCTGGAACAATGTAATATTTGCGGATGAAAGCAAATTTAATCTTTTTGGGTCAGATGGACGAAGAACGATATGGCGTAAAGTCAACGAAGAATTGAAATTGAAAAATTTGAGAGCAACAGTGAAACACGGCGATGGCAGTGTAATGGTGTGGGGTTGCATCTCAACTGCAGGTGTTGGTGAACTAGTTTTTATCGACGGCATTTTAGATAAGATGAAATATTTAGACTTATTGAAACAAAATTTAATCAAAAGTGCTGTTAATATGAACATACGCAATAGTTTTAAGTTTTATCAGGACAACGATCCTAAGCACAAATCGAGAATCGTTCAGGAATACTTACTATATAACTGCCCTAAAGTGTTACACCCTCCGCCTCAATCGCCAGATATAAATCCTATTGAGAATTTATGGAATCAATTGGATCGTAAAATTCGAACAACACCCATAAAAACAATAAAAGAATTAAAAGAACGTTTATTACAAGAATGGAAATGTATAACACTGGAATATTTAAATAAAATTATAACAAATATGCCCAAACGATTACAGGAAGTAAGAAGACAAAAGGGTCAACCTACAAAATATTAATACCGTTCAAAAAATATGTATATTTTATATAAAATTTATGTAAGTTATTCACTGGCCGAATATTTTTGCGATGTTAAATTTCGACATTCTTGACTTTATCACTTATTTTGCAAAAAATTATGTGTGTGAAATAAATAAAGTTTATGTTTCTACTAACTACAATAAGTGTTTTAATATATTACGAAAAAAACAATTCAATAACACTAGTGTAAACAAATATATAGAGCAATAATCTCGCACACAGCATGGTGTCCGAATATTAATGCGAGTCACTGTATGTAGGCGCACATAAGCGAAGTACCCATAATGGGGAAAAAATTTTGTAAAATTTATTTTACGGAAATACACGTTTTAAGACCCCCTGATCATATTTTAATTATTGAAAAAAAAGAAATTTTTTTTTATTATTCTTATGTATGAGTGTACATATGTATATTATTAATACGAATGAGTATAAATGGCTGAATGAATTTAAATGGAACTTTACATTTAAGTTTTATGTTCTCATTTCAAAGTCCGATTAGTCTTTGTCTATAATCAGCCCATGGATAATAATGATTATATCTCTTGTTTCATAGTTGTTCCGATACATAGGCGTAATTTATAAAAGATCTTTTAAGTGTTTCATATAAATCTTGGGAAGAATTCAATTTTATGTAAAAAAAATTAAATAAACTTTTTCTTTATCTTCTCTAGAAAAGAAAAACTTAAATGAAATCGTATACATTACAGGGTGTTTGGCCACCTCTGGGAAAAATTTTAATTGGGGATTCTAGAGGCCAAAATAAGACGAAAATCAAGAATACCAATTTATTGATGGAGGCTCCGTTAAAAAGTTATTAACAATTAAATTGAAAAATTTCAAATAGTTCTGGAAAAATTATTTTTGGTTGCAGGGGTCAATTATAAGGACTTTTGGTGAATAGACATATCCCTGAAATCCTCCTCATTTTCGAGACAAAAAATCAGGTAAGTGTTGAAACTTTTTGGCAGAAAAAAAAATTTTACAAATCGTTTTAAAAAAATTATTTTCGGTTGCAAGAGTCGATCGCAATCATTTTTGGTCATTACACATACCCCCGAAATCCTACGCATTTTCAAGAAAAAAATTCCTTACCGAAAATGTAATTTATGGCCAGAAATGTAACCCGAAAATTTCATGCGAATCTTTAAAATGTCATAACTTCTGAACGAATTGACGGATTTTAATTTTCAAAAATGCAAACAATGCATATTTTAGTGAAGAATACGTAGAAATTCCAAAAATATTCGAAAAGATGATTCTTCAGTCCGTAAAATGAGAAAAACTCCATAAAAATGGTCCAATTTTCAAATGACCATAACTCCTGCAATAGTGAATATATTTCAATGAAATTTTAGGAGGAAGTAGATCTCATAGGCACCTGCAAAAAAGTATTAAACAACTTTTCTGTACAGCGCCAACCAAATTTATTAAAAATGAAGAACGAATTAAGAAAAATCGAAAAGAGGCGGGTAAATACCTAAATTTTTCAACGAAAAAAAAAAATTTCAAATCGTTCTGAAAAAATTATTTTCGGTTGCGGGGGTCAATTACAATCATTTTTTGTGAATAGACATATTCCCAAAATCCTACGCACTTTCGAGAAAAAAATTCAGTACGAACGAAACTTTAAACATTAATAATTTTTTAACGAAATCTCCATCAACAAATTAGTATTCTTGATTTTCATCTTATTTTGGCTTCTAGAATCTCCCATTAAAATTTTTACAAGAGGTGGCCGAACACCCTGTATATGTTTACTTAAATCGCATTGAAAACGAATACCACAAATGTTTTAGAATAATGTGCAAAATGGTTTTACTCGCAAACGGTTAATTGAGAAATAAATGCTTGGTAATTAAAAACAGCAGTAAGCAGCTTAACCGGCTAGGATTTTCGCTAAAACAAATTGAAAACTCGGTTCTAACAAGGGAAAGTTGGAATGGTACCCGGTTTTGGGTTAAGTTTTACTGCAAGATACTATTGAAGTTATTACAGCTACTTATCTTCAAAAATAGAACCAAATTCACCAACAACTAGCATATCGTGAAGGATGAGGTGTTTGACTGCAAGTTCGAGCTTCTTTTGTTCTGCAGATTCGAACCCTGCTAAAAGAAATCTTTTTTTTCTTAATTATATTTTAATCGTACACTAAATGTGACATTATATTTTTGTCTGATCTTCGAATATTTTTTTTTAAAGTTGAATTTACCAATTACAATTAACATGTGTTATTTTCAATATATGAAGTACATGAATCTGAATGGTATTTTTCGTAAAAGCAGTCAAAACATAAAAATTTTAAACACCACGTACATCTAATGAAAATTCTGTTTTCACAGAAATTACAAAATTTTGTATTTAACTCTGATGGAAAGACCGCTTCATTTACATTGATATAATGTGAATGATTTTCGGATTTCGATTTACTTGTACCTCGTACTTTTTACCTTATACTTCAGGTAAAAAGGGATATAACTGGCTAAAACAGTTTTATGATAGTACTTGCTAACTCATGTTACTGTTCTAAAATGAAACGCTATGTTTTGTACCTTTAAAAATATTCGACTATGTCCTTTTCAAATTTAAAATCCAATCCATACTTTGTATCACACTGGCAAACGGGATCACTATTCCTTTGTTTTTAAACGGTTTGATGGTGGGGATCTCGTGACTTTAGCTGGTATGTACATTAATCAAAAATTAATGTATCTACGAGCTCTTTTTTCATTACATTAGTTTAAACATTTCAATATTGCGCATTGCATAATTAAATAACAATTTTTTACATTTCCCTCCTGATGGAAGAGACCACCACCTTCCCGTGGTTTCCATTGAGCGGTATCGTGCACGTTATTAATTTTGATGGATCGATACAATCATTTTTTTATGCAAAATTAAGCCAAATCAAACATATACTATTTAGTTCGTCATAACAAATTGATACGGTTAACTCAAAATATATCGAGGAAAATCATTATTAATTAATTTCCGCAACTATTAATTCTACTTTTTTGTTTATGTTATAAAAATAAGAACTCTTCTTATTGAAAAATGCCACAGCGTGCACGATACTGGCAAAGAGTGGACTCTCATTTTAATTTATTAATTTTCAATCTTAAAGAATTTTGATTTCAAAAAATCGTATTATTAATATACATATGTACGCTCATACATGGGAATAATAAAAAAAAATTTCTTCTTTTTCAATAATTAAAATATGATCAGGGGGTCTTAAAACGTGTATTTCCGTAAAATAAATTTTATAAAATTTTTTTTCCATTATGGGTACTTTGCTTATATGCGCTGTTACGCATTCGCGTGACGTAGGGTCGATGTACATACAGCGGCGCGACGGGAATTTACTGGAACTGGTTTTATTACCATCGAGGCTGCGATTTGAGCGAGCGAGATTCAAACGAACTCGCGTATTGTAATGCGTATTATTATTGTAGGAAATTCAACGCGAGGAAATCTAGGCGAAAACCGAGCATTTGTAGACCGTTACCGATACTTTGTGTATACAATGTAGTTTTGACCGTTAGAGGTAGGCTGTATGCTTGTGTCGCGCATATGTGTGTGTGTAAGAATCGATCGGTTGGCCATGTCGCCGGTTCTCGCTCGAAGGATCGGGAATATTCCATGGCACGCGCCGAGAACTTGGCAACCGGCAAAAGGAAGGAACAAAAGGACGATCGGGACGCTGGATATATGTATAAGACCGAGCCCCGCTTGGCTGGGCTCTCTCTCAGTCTATACAAGCTATCGTCCTGCACTAGAGAACGCTTTCCAATCGCTATTTAGAAATATCTAAGGAACAGTACTGAATAAAGTTGTTGAAGTATTTTTAACGTATCGAGCAGTTTGATTTCCGCGCATCTCGCCGAGCAGAGTGGTTCAGCGCTCCACGGGCACCGTCCCACGACCTTATTTCCCTAACACACCGACCACGGGGACGCAACAGCGCCTACATACAGTGACTCGCATTAATATTCGGACACCATGCTGTGTGCGAGATTATTGCTCTATATATTTGTTTACACTAGTGTTATTGAATTGTTTTTTTCGTAATATATTAAAACACTTATTGTAGTTAGTAGAAACATAAACTTTATTTATTTCACACACATAATTTTTTGCAAAATAAGTGATAAAGTCAAGAATGTCGAAATTTAACATCGCAAAAATATTCGGACAGTGAATAACTTACATAAATTTTATATAAAATATACATATTTTTTGAACAGTATTAATATTTTGTAGGTTGACCCTTTTGTCTTCTTACTTCCTGTAATCGTTTGGGCATATTTGTTATAATTTTATTTAAATATTCCTGTGTTATACATTTCCATTCTTGTAATAAACGTTCTTTTAATTCTTTTATTGTTTTTATGGGTGTTGTTCGAATTTTACGATCCAATTGATTCCATAAATTCTCAATAGGATTTATATCTGGCGATTGAGGCGGAGGGTGTAACACTTTAGGGCAGTTATATAGTAAGTATTCCTGAACGATTCTCGATTTGTGCTTAGGATCGTTGTCCTGATAAAACTTAAAACTATTGCGTATGTTCATATTAACAGCACTTTTGATTAAATTTTGTTTCAATAAGTCTAAATATTTCATCTTATCTAAAATGCCGTCGATAAAAACTAGTTCACCAACACCTGCAGTTGAGATGCAACCCCACACCATTACACTGCCATCGCCGTGTTTCACTGTTGCTCTCAAATTTTTCAATTTCAATTCTTCGTTGACTTTACGCCATATCGTTCTTCGTCCATCTGACCCAAAAAGATTAAATTTGCTTTCATCCGCAAATATTACATTGTTCCAGCATGTTTGGTCTTTAGAAACGTAGTCTTTAGCAAAATTTAATCGTTTCTTACGATTCACTTCGTTTATGTATGGTTTTCTTCGTGGAACCCTGCCGTTGTATCCATGGTTTTTTAATACCCGACGCACTGTGTCGGGATGCACTTTCTTTCCAGATTCTTGGAATAATTCGGCAGCTAGTTTTATAGCACTTTTTTAGGATCATTCTTTATTTTTCTAACAATCTTGCGTTCTTCGCGAGAATCTAATAATTTTGGACGTCCCTTTTGCCGAATTGAATCGATTCGATCTTCATGAATATACCTGTGTACAATATCTGCTACAGTACTCCTGCTTACATTTAGCAATTTGGCTATTTCTCGATATGATTTTCCCTTTTCTTTGTGGTAAATAACCAGTTGTCGAATTTCAAAGGATGTATTTTTGCCTTTTCGTCCCATATTCACTAATAATACGTCTACTATTAACGAAGTCAATAACAGTACTGACTCTTGGATGCACGCTAGACGTTATGTTTACAAACAATGTACACTAGCCAAATAACCGACTGGATCCAACGACTTACTACAGCTAATAAACTGTTGTGCCCGAATATTTTTGCGATGTTAAATTTCGACATTCTTGACTTTATCACGTATTTTGCAAAAAACTATGTGTGTGAAATAAATAAAGTTTATGTTTCTACTAACTACAATAAGTGTCTTAATATATTACGAAAAAAACAATTCAATAACACTAGTGTAAACAAATATATAGAGCAATAATCTCGCACACAGCATGGTGTCCGAATATTAATGCGAGTCGCTGTAGGTTGGAAAGGAAAAATGCCTGGGCAGTCGAGAATCACGGCTCGAGATTCCAAATCGTATGCCGTACATGGGAGGTCGGATTTCAATTGTTAAGAGCGAGAAGGCAAATGTGAGCCTTTCTCTCTCTCCTCCCACGAGGCGGACCGAAATTACTTCGAGCAACTTCGGAGAATCGAGAAAGAGGGCATGTGTCAGTTTGCCTTTGTCGACTTTCCGAAACTCCACGAGCTCACGTACGCGTGATCAGGCATAGTGTGAGTATCGCACCGGGTGCTGAATCTGGCATCTATGACCGAAACCAGGTTTAATTGACTGCTTCAGTGTGGTACCACATTACTACGTGATTCAAACACGAAAAAAACCCAGGATCTGGCCAACAAGTATGCGAAAAAGGCGAAAGTATAAGCCAGATGCGCGCACATCCCAGACCTAACCCAGACCTAACCGGTGTTATCCTCTAAAATACTGACCGAATCCAGGTTTAATTGACTGTTACTGTGTGGTACCACATTACTACGTGATTCAAACCAGAAGAAACCCAGGATCTGGCCAACAAGTATGCGAAGAAGGCATAATCATGAGCCAGATGCGGGCATAACCCAGACCTAACCCAGACCTAACCGGTGTTATCCTCTAAAATATTGATCGAAACCAGGTTTAATTGACTGCTTCAGTGTGTTACCACATTACTACGTGATTCAAATACGAAAAAAACCCAGGATCTGGCCAACAAGTATGCGAAGAAGGCAAAATCATGAGCCAGATGCGGGCATATCCCAGACCTAACCCAGACCTAACCGGTGTTATCCTCTAAAATACTGGCCGAATCCAGGTTTAATTGACTGTTACTGTGTGGTACCACATTACTACGTGATTCAAACCCGAAAAAAACCCAGGATCTGGCCAACAAGTATGCGAAGAAGGCATAATCATGAGCCAGATGCGGGCATAACCCAGACCTCACCCAGACCTAACCGGTGTTATCCTCTAAAATATTGATCGAAATCAGGTTTAATTGACTGCTTCTTTGTGGGCCCACATTACTGCGTGATTCAAACCGGAACAAACCAACATAGTAGTATACAGGGTGTTCGGCCAGCCCTGAGAAACATTTTAATAGGAGATTCTAGAGGCCAAACTAAGACGAAAATCAAGAATACCAATTTGTTGATGGAGGCTTCGTTAAAAAGTTATTAACAATTAAATTCAAAAATTTCAAATCGTTCCGGAAAAATTATTTTCGGCTGCGGAGGTCAATTACAAGCATTTTCAGTGAATAGACATATATTCGAAATCCTACTCAGTTTCGAGAAAAAAATTCGAGTATATGTTGATATTTTTCGGCGAAAAAGAAATTTTTCAAAAATTTTTCTAAAAAAATTATTTTCGGTTGCAGGGGTCAATTACAATCATTTTTGGTCATTACACATACCCCCGAAATCCTACGCACTTTCGAGAAAAAAATTCCTTACCGAAAATCTAATCGGGTGCCTATATTTTTCGATGAAAAAGAAAGATTTCAAATCGTCCTGTGAAAAATTATTTTCAGTTGCGAGGGTCGGTGACAATCATTTTTTATGTATAGACATACCCCCGTAATCTTGCGCATTTTCGAGAAAAAAATTCAGTACGAGCGGAACTTTAAACATTAATAACTTTTTAATAGTGCCTCCATCAACAAATTGGTATTCTTGATTTTCGTCTTATTTTGACCTCTAGAATCCCCCATTAAAATTTTTCCCATGGATGGCCGAACACCCTGTATGTAGGGAACCGTGCAGTTGAAAATTATTAAATCGCGCACGAATTTTTGGCCGAACAGCGAATCGTTCGCTGTCCACGAGCTTGCACGAGCGAAGACGGTTACCGCCGAAAAAGCCGTCAACACGCGGCGAGCGTACGGCCGAACAGCTGATGGGTGAATAACCCAGAAAGCGAGAAAAGACAGCACGGAAGAGAGAAAGATTGAAGAAAAGTACGTAGTAGGTGTGACTGTGTTTAACGAAATAAATACGAGTGTGCCGATTAACGAACAAACACGGTTCCTGATAATCCCATACATACATACGTACAGTGTTGTTCCAAGTGGAGTTTGAAAAAGATGCTAATAAAAATGTTGCATAGTCATAACCACCTGGTTCAGTTACTACATTCACCCTGTAAAAACAACACAATAATATTATTTATTATTTTCTTTTCACGTTCTTAACTTTATTTTTATTTTTAGTTTGAGTTTTACATTTCTCCTTCTCTTCGTCTTGCTTTTCTTTCTCCTTTTCCTTTTCATTTTTCTGTTTTTCTTTCTTTTTTCAATAGCTTTTCTTCTTTTAATTTCTCGGCTTGTTTTTTTCTTTTCTAATCGTTCTTCTTTCATTCTTTGTTTTTCTTTTTCCTGGTTATCAATTGCTTCTATTTTTTCAAGCTGAGTCTATTTCCATGTCTTTGATGTAACTTTGATTGCACACACTCTTTCTATATTTCTTTTCTTTTCTTTTCTTTTCTTTTCTTTGTTGTTTTTTCAATTTTTTGATAATGTTGATAATGTTTATCCAGAATAGATTCTGAAGAATCTTTGTCTTTACGAGAAAATAAGTAAAGTAACGTTGTAGAATTAATGTAGTTTGATTTCAGTACCATCGGAAACAAAACAATTCCCATTAGAAAAAAGTAAAAGCATCATTGTCATGAAATATTAAAGTTAATTAATGATCAGTATATCATATATTAGTTTCTTCTAGCGAAACGTTGTTAAATTAGTCTTCTACACTGGTATTGGTTTTACTGTTACTATGAACTGCACTGCGTTGAACATCAGCAGTGCTTTCTCTCTGCGAGTTGTGTCTTGTGTTGTGTCTTAGTTGTGTCCCGATTGTATTTTAATATTTTCTATATAGAAAAGAAAATTGTTCCCCTCTCAGATCATCTGGAATATGCTCTTGAATGCTATGTAAAACTACCTATATTGCTGTCATTGATGTCAGTTTCATCTGGCGACATGAATTCTAATTTATTTTCTTCTTTCTGAAATACGTTTTGTCTAGTAAATTGTATTTGAGTTAAACGGTCATAGGCCACCACAAGCTTTAAAAGCATTTCCTTCTTCATGGAATTTATATATGGTATGATATATATATTGGTGCGAAATTCACCTTCGTAATGGGTTTAGTCTACCTACGTACTTTGTCTATGTTCCTGTACTACCTTTCGCCATGCAACTTTTAATCGTCTAAATATTCCTACATCGCATGGCTGGAAAATATGAGTTGCATTAGGTAATATACAAAAAAGTAAAATGAGTTTACTCAAAACAAAAATTATGTAAATTGAAATTTATGCAGGACCTGCGACCATCTAATAATACCAGTATAGGAAAGGTGACTCCATTCTCAACCATTTATGGGCTACACACAATATATGTATTAGTGTGGGGGGATTGAAATGAATTCGGTCAAGGTGTAATTTCATTAATATTGATTTAATATATACAGGGTGTTTGGCCACCCCTGGGAAAAATTTTAATGGGAGATTCTAGAAGCCAAAATAAGACGAAAATTAAGAATATCAATTTTTCGACTGAGGTTTCGTTAAAAAGTAGTTATTAATAACATTAAATAAAAAAATTTCAAATCGTTCTGAAAAAATTATTTTTGGTCGCGGAGGTCAGTTAGAATCGTACCCCCGAAATCCTACTCAGTTTCGACAAAAAAAATTCAAGTAAAAAAGAATTTCGAATCGTCTTGGAAGAATTAGTTTTCGTTGCAGGGGTCAGTTACAAGCATTTTTTTTTTTTGGTCGACAGCCGGATTGAACGATTTTAATGTTTCAAACAGCAACACAACGCATATTTTAATGGAGAATATGTAGAGATGTTGGAAAAGTTGTTCCTTGACCCCGTAAAGTGAGAAAAATCCCATATAACTGGTCAAATTTTCAAACAGCCCCCGCAACTCCTACTGATATAGTGAATAGTGAATATTTTCCAATGAAACGTTTTTTTTCGCGAGTAGAGCTCATGGGTACCTACACAAAGAGTATTATTAAACAACTATTTTACAAACTGAATAAAAATCAGAAAGGAATTTTTAAGAAAAATCGACAGACAGTGCCTAAATTTTTCGACGAAAGAAAAAGAAAATTTCAAATCGTTCTGAACAAAATTACTTTCGGTTTCGGGGGTCAATTACAATTATTTTCGGTGAATAGACATACCACATACGAAATCCTGCGCATTTTCGAGAAAAAAATTCGAAAGTAAGAGCGGAACTTTAAACGTCAATAACTTGTTTAGTATCGTATTACTCCATCAACAAATTGGTATTCTTGATTTTCATCCTACTTTAACCTCTAGAATCTCCCATTACAATTTCTCCCAGGGGATTCTAGAGACCAAAGTAAGACGAAAATCAAGAATACCAATTTGTTAATGGAGGCTTTATTAAAAAGTTATTAACGTTTAAAGTTCCGCCCGTACTGAATTTCTTTCTCGAAAATGCGCATGATTAGGGGGGTATGACGATTCACCCAAAATGGTTGTAAGTAACCCCCGCAACCGATAACAATTTTTCCAAAACGATTTGAAATTTTTCTTTTCCATCGAAAAAATTTCACACATTCTCGAATTTTTATCTCGAAAGTGGGTAAGATTTCGGAGGTATGTGTATTCACCAAAAATGATTGCAATTGACCCCCGCAACCGATAACAATTTTTCCAGAACGATTTGAAATTTTTGAGTTTAATTGTTAATAACTTTTCAACGTAGCCTCTATCAACAAATTGGTATTCTTGATTTTCGTCTGTATTTTCGTATTTTGGCATCTAGAATCCCCCATTAAAATTTTTCCCAGGGGTGGCCGAACACCCTGTACATATGTGTTCCCCGAGCAGGAAAACGACTTTTCGCTAAAATCATGAAAGTAAAAATTCTGTCCAAATGAGGAGTAGGAGTGATTTTCTAAGTAATTTTTATGTAAAAGTATAGATTGAGAAAGTGGCACGTGAGGAACGTACGTAACCTAGATCGATGCACGTGTTTTACTGCACCGGGCACGAACGTACGACGATTTACACACACACAGTCAATATCGCCGGTTTTTACAAAAGGTAAAGTCTTAAGTAAACATTTTGTTTTATAATTTTCTATTAAAGCCTCTGTAAGTTTTATCGCTTTTGCATTCTTGCAACTTAATTTAATTGGTTGTTTTTTGGAAAACAGATAAAACTATAAAAAGAATAAAAAACGGTTTTTACGAGTCCTGTACCTATGTTTAGTTCAGAATTTCGAATTCAGCGGTAAAAGTATGTAAATCTATATTATCCAATACACAGGACATAAAGGTAAGAGGAATGGATATTTTTACCAATATATTCATATTCTTAAATATCTGAATATTCTTCCTACTTGACCGACTTACTTTATAAATATATTTTTTAGGGACACATGTCGTTCGGTTGAAGGAAACAGGATATCTATACAGTGTATAGGTATTCAAAAACCCTTGGGAAAAATTTTAGACTTTGTTGAAAAGTTATGGAACATTATATTCCTAGCAAACGCTAGGCCCGTTCACGGATCGGGGTGAGTTATACATTATTCGATTCGCCTAATTCAGTACATTATTGATATGCATTTCTATGCATCTGTGGAAATTCGTTATTTTTTTATAAACTGTTACTGTTATTGTTAGAAATATGACTTAAAATTCGTTAGTTTCTTTAGTGTTTAGGAGTGTGTGTGTGTTTGTGAGAGAAGCACACGTCGAGGAATGTTCTTTTAGTTTTTAAGTTTTCTTTTCACAATGGAAAATAAGTGTGTTTGTTTTGTAACAAGATTCATTATAATAAATAATATAAACAGTATTTTAACATGGTAGCAGAGGTCCGTGGTTTGTTCGTTAACAGTAAAGAAAAGAAATTTAGTTGTGAAAGGAAGATAACCTAAGTTTGAAGCATGGCAAGTGAAAAAAAGGACGATTTCATGTTACAAATATTTTATGGAACTGGAAATTCAGGCTAAATTTATTTTTAGAAATGAAAGACTGTAACGAGGTTATTCTACATGATGAAAGACCGGCTGAAATAAGAGTCGAAGATTGGAATAAAAAAGGAAATTAAAGCAAAAAGTTACATCGTAAACAGTATTTCAAACACTCAGTTAGAATTAATAATATCAGAAACGACTGCGAAAAATATGATTGCAAAGCTTGACGAAATTTATCTAGTTAAAAACAGTGCAGTAAAGCTATTGTGTAAAAGAAGATTGTTAGAATTAAAAATGAAAGAAGGTGAAAATCCAAGTGACTTCTTTAACGAATTTGAAACGCATATAAATAGGCTCAAAAATACTGGTGAGACTGTGAATGAAGAGGATAAATTGAATTATCTGTTATTAACGTTAACTTCTCACGTATTGTTGATATTATTGATGCACTGCCAACGAAGGAGAAAACAGTTGAGTATGTAAAATCTAAATTACTGTTAGAGTATCAAAAGAGAAACGGTAAAAGTTACTACTTTGAGTACAGCAGAAATTACACTCGCACGTTTAGTTCAAATTTAACTAAAAATCCTAGAGGTCATAGGTTTCGACACGTACAACGCAATCAGAACAAGTATCTCAATTCAAAGGATAATCAGCATAGCAGTGCAACGACTACTGAAGCGGTATGTTAAGTCAGTGTAATAAGTCAGGGCACATCCAACGTTACTGCCCAGAAAACTTTAATAATTATTACAAAAGGCAACCTTTTCAAACATATACAAAATAGACACGATAGAAAAGTGGCTGGAAATTCGAGTCTAGATGACAGTAGAAATTACAATTCATTCAAGGTTGAAGTAATGAAAAGTAGCAAAATAGAAGAAGTAGAAATATTAAATGGCTACTAGATAGTGGTTGCTCAGATCACATAATAAACACAGATGAGTACTTTTATGAATCCAAAAATCTACAAAACCCGGTTGATATTAAAGTTGGTGATGGTTTTAAACTAATATCTGGAAAGATTGGTAATGTAATGATTAACATTAAATCGTTGCTATGTTCATTTTAAAAATTATAAATAATTTATCTAATTGGATCTATTCTACATTGTCAAATGGGAATTTGTAGAAGAATTTGTATGATGCATAAAAATCATTTTTTTAGGCATAGAACTTCCACGAGTCGGTCAGGTGGACAGTATTAAAACCAGGTATGTAGACAGTACATGCAGCAACAGTAAAAAATGTCTCCCCGCCGCTGACAGTGTTTACAATATATAGTAAATTACTATTGCACGCAGTACGTTGGTTTAACTTGTTTTTATTATTAAATTTCATTATCATCTAAGTCTGGTATATTTTGATTTTTTACAGAATCAATCATCATCAAATGAAATTTCTGAAATTTCTTTTAAGAACTGATTAAATAAATCATCCTTTCCTTGCTTGGAAGGTTTATAAAACACGTAATGGCTTAAGAGTACCCAATGAAATTATCTTTTTTGCTGAAAATAGAAAATATAATATTTATTATTTTGTATTATATGTTAGAAAAATATATTAAAAAACGTGTGGAACTGCAAATGCTAACCGACAATATTCAGGCAAAAAGTGTTTACTATGCTTCCACGTAGTTTCTGTTTTATTCGTATGAGCGCCTGTTTCTGGATCTTTAAAATGTAAACTATTTACGGTTTACGGTGAGATGTTTATACCCTTAGTTTTTAAAAGCCATTGCATTATATAAAGATATTTGAAAAGCAAAGAACGTGGTTTTCTAAAAACAAACTCAGTTACAGATATTGTTTTAAAATTACCATATATGCTAACGTATAATTATGAGCAATGTCGTGATATATTATATAACTAACATTAAATAAAAATACTGCGCAGCAATTGTGGAAGGGTAGAGTAGATAGAGACTGATGAATCAACATTTTGTTGTAGAAATAATGGCACAGAGGCCATTTGAAAATTAATCACAGCGTCAATTTTCAAGATCTCATTACTGATGCTTACATGAATTAAATTGAAGACACCACTTTTTTCTAACATATAATACTATCAATATTTTATATTTCCAATAAGAGTAACTTCATTGGATACCTGAGCCATTATGTATTTAGTAAATGTATATATAATAGAAAGATGGTGATTTATTCAATGAGATATTTGCAGAAATAGCAGAAATTTCATTCAACAAATGTTATTGTTAACAAATTAGCATTTTACTAGCTGGCATTTTGAACACAGGTAACGACAGTCACTTGTTTCCACCTGTGAACCTATCAGAATATATTTAAAATACTTAGTTACTTTGTAAAAATACCGAATTTCCGCAGATAATGAAATGCATATACTAATGAAATAATATACTGAATTAGACGAATCGAATTACGTATAACTCATCCCGATCGTTGAACGGGTCGTTTGCTAGGAATATACCAAAAAACGTTCTTGACAAGTCTATAAAATACTTCAGTTCACTTTCATTATTAGATGCGTTGACTTTAATTCTATAAATTATAATGATAAGTTCAAGATTTTACAGAAAGAGTTTATTTGTAATATTAAAGATTTCCTATATAAGGACAAGAAGTATACTTTTACCAATATCTATCCATCTATCTTAATATTCTTCCCACTTGGCCCACTTACTTTAACGAGTCTGAGTAAATCATCAGTACTATCTCTATTTTTATTAATAAAATGAATCTGTGATTCCATATCCAAAGATATAGTAAAAGCTACAAAATTCAGATTATTCAAGTTACTTCTATCACTCATCAAATTTTTTATGAAATTCTATGCTAATTCATGCTCTTTAAAATATTTATAATCTACTGGGACTTCATTAACTTTATGTTTTAATAAATCAATAATCAAAGTATCTATAATTAATATTAAAATCAAATAACAGTGTCAAAATAGTATTAATATTATATTTTATTAATACTATCAATATCTGGTATTTAAATTTTATTAAATATTTCAAATCTGTTATCACCTTGTTCAAATAATTTATTACTAGTTTTGATAATATATTTTGGGATGGATTTTTTTAGAATGATAGCAATTCAGTTGTGAATTTTTATGAGGAACAAAGGGTTATTATTATACAATTAACATGTATATAATTCATTAACTTGCCCATTTAGGGGTAACATGTTATGCATAAATAGAGATTTACATACTTGTATGAATACCCACACTAAAATCATGTAAATATCTAAATCATTTTTAAATCTATGATTTGGAAAATTTTAGGGACTTGGAACTTAATTCATCCTTTATCTTACAGTTTTATCGTCAACACGTGGCCAACACGTATGCGAAGAAGGCAAAATCATGAGCCAGATGCTGGTATAACCCAGACCTAACCAAGACCTAACCGGTGTTATCCTCTAAAATATTGATCGAAACCAGGTTTAATTGACTGCTTCAGTGTGGTACCACATTACTACGTGATTCAAACACGAAAAAAACCCAGGATCTGGCCAACAAGTTTGCGAAAAAGGCGAAAGTATAAGCCAGATGCGCGCATATCCCAGACCTAACCCAGACCTAACCGGTGTTATCCTCTAAAATATTGATCGAAACCAGGTTTAAATGACTGCTTCAGTGTGTTACCACATTACTACGTGATTCAAACACGAAAAAAACCCAGGATCTGGCCAACAAGTATGCGAAGAAGGCAAAATCATGAGCCAGATGCGGGCATAACCCAGACCTAACCCAGACCTAACCGGTGTTATCCTCTAAAATATTGATCGAACCCAGGTTTAATTGACTGCTTCAGTGTGTCACCACATTACTACGTGATTCAAACACGAAAAAACCCCAGGATCTGGCCAACAAGTATGCGAAAACGGCAAAATCATGAGCCAGATGCGGGCATAACCCAGACCTAACCGGTGTTATCCTCTAAAATATTGATCGAAACCAGGTTTTATTGACTGCTTCAGTGTATTACCACATTACTACGTGATTCAAACACGAAAAAAGCCCAGGATCTGGCCAACAAGTATGCGAAGAAGGCAAGATCATGAGCCAGATGCGGGCATATCCCGGACCTATCCCAGACCTAACCGGTGTTATCCTCTAAAATATTCATCGAAACCAGGTTTTATTGACTGCTTCAGTGTGTTACCACATTACTACGTGCTTCAAACACGGAAAAAACCCAGGATCTGGCCAACAAGTTTGCGAAAAAGGCGAAAGTATAAGCCAGATGCGCGCATATCCCAGACCTAACCCAGACCTAACCGGTGTTATCCTCTAAAATATTGATCGAAACCAGGTTTAATTGACTGCTTCAGTTTGTTACCACATTACTACGTGATTCAAACACGAAAAAAGCCCAGGATCTGGCCAACAAGTATGCGAAGAAGGCAAGATCATGAGCCAGATGCGGGCATAACCCAGACCTAACCCAGACCTAACCGGTGTTATCCTCTAAAATATTCATCGAAACCAGGTTTTATTGACTGCTTCAGTGTGTTACCACATTACTACGTGCTTCAAACACGGAAAAAACCCAGGATCTGGCCAACAAGTTTGCGAAAAAGGCGAAAGTATAAGCCAGATGCGCGCATATCCCAGACCTAACCCAGACCTAACCGGTGTTATCCTCTAAAATACTGACCGAATCCAGGTTTAATTCACTGTTACTGTGTGGTACCACATTACTACGTGATTCAAACCAGAAGAAACCCAGGATCTGGCCAACAAGTATGCGAAGAAGGCATAATCATGAGCCAGATGCGGGCATAACCCAGACCTAATCCAGACCTCACCGGTGTTATCCTCTAAAATATTGATCGAAACCAGGTTTAATTGACTGCTTCAGTGTGTTACCACATTACTACGTGATTCAAACACGAAAAAACCCCAGGATCTGGCCAACAAGTATGCGAAGACGGCAAAATCATGAGCCAGATGCGGGCATAACCCAGACCTAACCCAGACCTAACCGGTGTTATCCTCTAAAATATTGATCGAAACCAGGTTTGATTGACTGCTTCAGTGTGTTACCACATTACTACGTGATTCAAACCAGAAGAAACCCAGGATCTGGCCAACAAGTATGCGAAGAAGGCAAAATCGTGAGCCAGATGCGCGCATTTCCCAGACCTAACCCAGACCTAACCGGCGTTATCCTCTAAAATATTGATCGAAACCAGGTTTAATTGACTGCTTCAATGTGGTACCACATTACTGCGGTATTCAAACCCGAAAAAAACCCAGGATCTAGCCAACAAGTTTACGAAAAAGGCGAAAGTATAAGCCAGATGCGCGCATATCCCAGACCTAACCCAGACCTAACCGGTGTTATCCTCTGAAATATTGATCGAAACCAGGTTTAATTGACTGCTTCAGTGTGTCACCACATTACTACGTGATTCAAACACGGAAAATACCCAGGATCTGGCCAACAAGTATGCGAAGACGGCAAAATCATGAGCCAGATGCGGGCATAACCCAGACCTAACCCAGACCTAACCGGTGTTATCCTCTAAAATATTGATCGAAACCAGGTTTTATTGACTGCTTCAGTGTATTACCACATTACTACCTGATTCAAACACGAAAAAAGCCCAGGATCTGGCCAACAAGTATGCGAAGAAGGCAAGATCATGAGCCAGATGCGCGCATATCCCAGACCTAACCCAGACCTAACCGGTGTTATCCTCTAAAATATTGATCGAAACCAGGTTTAATTGACTGCTTCAGTTTGTTACCACATTACTACGTGATTCAAACACGAAAAAAGCCCAGGATCTGGCCAACAAGTATGCGAAGAAGGCAAGATCATGAGCCAGATGCGGGCATAACCCAGACCTAACCCAGACCTAACCGGTGTTATCCTCTAAAATATTGATCGAAACCAGGTTTAATTGACTGCTTCAGTGTGTCACCACATTACTACGTGATTCAAACACGAAAAAAGCCCAGGATCTGGCCAACAAGTATGCGAAGACGGCAAAATCATGAGCCAGATGCGGGCATAACCCAGACCTAACCCAGACCTAACCGGTGTTATCCTCTAAAATATTGATCGAAACCAGGTTTAATTGACTGCTTCAGTGTGTCACCACATTACTACGTGATTCAAACACGAAAAAAGCCCAGGATCTGGCCAACAAGTATGCGAAGACGGCAAAATCATGAGCCAGATGCGCGCATTTCCCAGACCTAACCCAGACCTAACCGGTGTTATCCTCTAAAATATTGATCGAAACCAGGTTTAATTGACTGCTTCAGTGTGTCACCACATTACTACGTGATTCAAACACGAAAAAAGCCCAGGATCTGGCCAACAAGTATGCGAAGACGGCAAAATCATGAGCCAGATGCGGGCATAACCCAGACCTAACCCAGACCTAACCGGTGTTATCCTCTAAAATATTGATCGAAACCAGGTTTAATTGACTGCTTCAGTGTGTTACCACATTACTACGTGATTCAAACACGGAAAATACCCAGGATCTGGCCAACAAGTATGCGAAGAAGGCAATATCAGGAGCCAGATGCGCGCATTTCCCAGACCTAACCCAGACCTAACCGGTGTTATCCTCTAAAATATTGATCGAAACCAGGTTTAATTGACTGCTTCAGTGTGTCACCACATTACTACGTGATTCAAACACGAAAAAACCCCAGGATCTGGCCAACAAGTATGCGAATACGGTCAATCATGAGCCAGATGCGCGCATTTCCCAGACCTAACCCAGACCTAACCGGCGTTATCCTCTAAAATATTGATCGAAACCAGGTTTAATTGACTGCTTCAGTGTGTTACCACATTATTACGTGATTCAAACACGAAAAAAACCCAGGATCTGGCCAACAAGTATGCGAAGAAGGCAAAATCATGAGCCAGATGCGGGCATAACCCAGACCTAACCCAGACCTAACCGGTGTTATCCTCTAAAATACTGACCGAATCCAGGTTTAATTCACTGTTACTGTGTGGTACCACATTACTACGTGATTCAAACCAGAAGAAACCCAGGATCTGGCCAACAAGTATGCGAAGAAGGCATAATCATGAGCCAGATGCGGGCATAACCCAGACCTAATCCAGACCTAACCGGTGTTATCCTCTAAAATATTGATCGAAACCAGGTTTGATTGACTGCTTCAGTGTGTTACCACATTACTACGTGATTCAAACCAGAAGAAACCCAGGATCTGGCCAACAAGTATGCGAAGAAGGCATAATCATGAGCCAGATGCGGGCATAACCCAGACCTAATCCAGACCTAACCGGTGTTATCCTCTAAAATATTGATCGAAACCAGGTTTAATTGACTGCTTCAATGTGGTACCACATTACTGCGGTATTCAAACCCGAAAAAAACCCAGGATCTAGCCAACAAGTTTACGAAAAAGGCGAAAGTATAAGCCAGATGCGCGCATATCCCAGACCTAACCCAGACCTAACCGGTGTTATCCTCTGAAATATTGATCGAAACCAGGTTTAATTGACTGCTTCAGTGTGTCACCACATTACTACGTGATTCAAACACGGAAAATACCCAGGATCTGGCCAACAAGTATGCGAAGAAGGCAAAATCATGAGCCAGATGAGGGCATAACCCAGACCTAACCCAGACCTAACCGGTGTTATCCTCTAAAATATTGATCGAAACCAGCTTTAATTGACTGCTTCAGTGTGTTACCACATTACCACGTGATTCAAACACGAAAAAACCCCAGGATCTGGCCAACAAGTATGCGAAGACGGCAAAATCATGAGCCAGATGAGGGCATAACCCAGACCTAACCCAGACCTAACCGGTGTTATCCTCTAAAATACTGACCGAATCCAGGTTTAATTCACTGTTACTGTGTGGTACCACATTACTACGTGATTCAAACCAGAAGAAACCCAGGATCTGGCCAACAAGTATGCGAAGAAGGCATAATCATGAGCCAGATGCGGGCATAACCCAGACCTAACCCAGACCTAACCGGTGTTATCCTCTGAAATATTGATCGAAACCAGGTTTAATTGACTGCTTCAGTGTGTCACCACATTATTACGTGATTCAAACACGAAAAAAACCCAGGATCTGGCCAACAAGTATGCGAAGACGGCAAAATCATGAGCCAGATGAGGGCATAACCCAGACCTAACCCAGACCTAACCGGTGTTATCCTCTGAAATATTGATCGAAACCAGGTTTAATTGACTGCTTCAGTGTGTCACCACATTACTACGTGATTCAAACACGGAAAATACCCAGGATCTGGCCAACAAGTATGCGAAGACGGCAAAATCATGAGCCAGATGAGGGCATAACCCAGACCTAACCCAGACCTAACCGGTGTTATCCTCTAAAATATTGATCGAAACCAGGTTTAATTGACTGCTTCAGTGTGTTACCACATTATTACGTGATTCAAACACGAAAAAAACCCAGGATCTGGCCAACAAGTATGCGAAGAAGGCAAAATCATGAGCCAGATGCGCGCATTTCCCAGACCTAACCCAGACCTAACCGGTGTTATCCTCTGAAATATTGATCGAAACCAGGTTTAATTGACTGCTTCAGTGTGTCACCACATTACTACGTGATTCAAACACGAAAAAAACCCAGGATCTGGCCAACAAGTATGCGAAGAAGGCAAAATCATGAGCCAGATGCGCGCATTTCCCAGACCTAACCCAGACCTAACCGGCGTTATCCTCTAAAATATTGATCGAAACCAGGTTTAATTGACTGCTTCAGTGTGTCACCACATTACTACGTGATTCAAACACGAAAAAACCCCAGGATCTGGCCAACAAGTATGCGAAGACGGCAAAATCATGAGCCAGATGCGGGCATAACCCAGACCTAACCCAGACCTAACCGGTGTTATCCTCTAAAATATTGATCGAAACCAGGTTTAATTGACAGCTTCAGTGTGTTACCACATTATTACGTGATTCAAACCCGAAAAAAACCCAGGATCTAGCCAACAAGTTTGCGAAAAAGGCAAAATCATGAGCCTGATGCGCGCATATCCCAGACCTAACCCAGACCTAACCGGTGTTATCCTCTGAAATATTGATCGAAACCAGGTTTAATTGACAGCTTCAGTGTGTTACCACATTACTACGTGTTTCAAACACGGAAAATACCCAGGATCTGGCCAACAAGTTTGCGAAAAAGGCGAAAGTATAAGCCATATGCGCGCAAATCCCAGACCTAACCGGTGTGTTCCTCTAAAATATTGATCGAAACCAGGTTTAATTGACTGCTTCAGTGTGTTACCACATTACTACGTGATTCAAACACGGAAAATACCCAGGATCTGGCCAACAAGTATGCGAAGACGGCAAAATCATGAGACAGATGCGGGCATAACCCAGACCTAACCCAGACCTAACCGGTGTTATCCTCTAAAATATTAATCGAAACCAGGTTTAATTGACTGCTTCAGTGTGTCACCACATTACTACGTGATTCAAACACGGAAAATACCCAGGATCTGGCCAACAAGTATGCGAAGACGGCAAAATCATGAGCCAGATGCGGGCATAACGCAGACCTAACCCAGACCTAACCGGTGTTATCCTCTAAAATATTGATCGAAACCAGGTTTAATTGACTGCTTCAATGTGTTACCACATTACTACGTGATTCAAACACGAAAAAAGCCCAGGATCTGGCCAACAAGTATGCGAAGAAGGCAAAATCATGAGCCAGATGCGCGCATTTCCCAGACCTAACCCAGACCTAACCGGTGTTATCCTCTGAAATATTGATCGAAACCAGGTTTAATTGACTGCTTCAGTGTGTCACCACATTACTACGTGATTCAAACACGGAAAATACCCAGGATCTGGCCAACAAGTATGCGAAGACGGCAAAATCATGAGCCAGATGCGCGCATTTCCCAGACCTAACCCAGACCTAACCGGCGTTATCCTCTAAAATATTGATCGAGTCCAGGTTTAATTGACTGCTTCAATGTGGTACCACATTACTGCGGTATTCAAACCCGAAAAAAACCCAGGATCTAGCCAACAAGTTTACGAAAAAGGCGAAAGTATAAGCCAGATGCGCGCATATCCCAGACCTAACCCAGACCTAACCGGTGTTATCCTCTGAAATATTGATCGAAACCAGGTTTAATTGACTGCTTCAGTGTGTCACCACATTACTACGTGATTCAAACACGGAAAATACCCAGGATCTGGCCAACAAGTATGCGAAGAAGGCAAAATCATGAGCCAGATGCGGGCATAACCCAGACCTAACCCAGACCTAACCGGTGTTATCCTCTAAAATATTGATCGAAACCAGGTTTATTTGACAGCTTCAGTGTGTTACCACATTATTACGTGATTCAAACACGAAAAAAACCCAGGATCTGGCCAACAAGTATGCGAAGAAGGCAAAATCATGAGACAGATGCGGGCATAACCCAGACCTAACCCAGACCTAACCGGTGTTATCCTCTGAAATATTGATCGAAACCAGGTTTAATTGACTGCTTCAATGTGGTACCACATTACTGCTGTATTCAAACCCGAAAAAAACCCAGGATCTAGCCAACAAGTATGCGAAGAAGGCATAATCATGAGCCAGATGCGGGCATAACCCAGACCTAACCCAGACCTAACCGGCGTTATCCTCTAAAATATTGATCGAAACCAGGTTTAATTGACTGCTTCAGTGTGTCACCACATTACTACGTGATTCAAACACGAAAAAACCCCAGGATCTGGCCAACAAGTATGCGAAGACGGCAAAATCATGAGCCAGATGCGGGCATAACCCAGACCTAACCCAGACCTAACCGGTGTTATCCTCTAAAATATTGATCGAAACCAGGTTTAATTGACAGCTTCAGTGTGTTACCACATTATTACGTGATTCAAACCCGAAAAAAACCCAGGATCTAGCCAACAAGTTTGCGAAAAAGGCAAAATCATGAGCCAGATGCGGGCATAACCCAGACCTAACCCAGACCTAACCGGTGTTATCCTCTAAAATATTGATCGAAACCAGGTTTAATTGACTGCTTCAGTGTGTCACCACATTACTACGTGATTCAAACACGGAAAATACCCAGGATCTAGCCAACAAGTTTGCGAAAAAGGCGAAAGTATAAGCCAGATGCGCGCATATCCCAGACCTAACCCAGACCTAACCGGTGTTATCCTCTAAAATATTGATCGAAACCAGGTTTAATTGACAGCTTCAGTGTGTTACCACATTATTACGTGATTCAAACACGGAAAATACCCAGGATCTGGCCAACAAGTATGCGAAGAAGGCAAAATCATGAGCCAGATGCGGGCATAACCCAGACCTAACCCAGACCTAACCGGCGTTATCCTCTAAAATATTGATCGAAACCAGGTTTAATTGACTGCTTCAGTGTGTCACCACATTACTACGTGATTCAAACACGAAAAAACCCCAGGATCTGGCCAACAAGTATGCGAAGACGGCAAAATCATGAGCCAGATGCGGGCATAACCCAGACCTAACCCAGACCTAACCGGCGTTATCCTCTAAAATATTGATCGAAACCAGGTTTAATTGACTGCTTCAATGTGGTACCACATTACTGCGGTATTCAAACCCGAAAAAAACCCAGGATCTAGCCAACAAGTTTACGAAAAAGGCGAAAGTATAAGCCAGATGCGCGCATATCCCAGACCTAACCCAGACCTAACCGGTGTTATCCTCTGAAATATTGATCGAAACCAGGTTTAATTGACTGCTTCAGTGTGTCACCACATTACTACGTGATTCAAACACGAAAAAACCCCAGGATCTGGCCAACAAGTATGCGAAGACGGCAAAATCATGAGCCAGATGCGGGCATAACCCAGACCTAACCCAGACCTAACCGGTGTTATCCTCTAAAATACTGATCGAAACCAGGTTTAATTGACAGCTTCAGTGTGTTACCACATTATTACGTGATTCAAACACGAAAAAAACCCAGGATCTGGCCAACAAGTATGCGAAGAAGGCAATATCAGGAGCCAGATGCGCGCATTTCCCAGACCTAACCCAGACCTAACCGGTGTTATCCTCTAAAATATTGATCGAAACCAGGTTTAATTGACTGCTTCAGTGTGTTACCACATTACTACGTGATTCAAACACGGAAAATACCCAGGATCTGGCCAACAAGTATGCGAAGAAGGCAATATCAGGAGCCAGATGCGCGCATTTCCCAGACCTAACCCAGACCTAACCGGTGTTATCCTCTAAAATATTGATCGAAACCAGGTTTAATTGACTGCTTCAGTGTGTCACCACATTACTACGTGATTCAAACACGAAAAAACCCCAGGATCTGGCCAACAAGTATGCGAAGACGGCAAAATCATGAGCCAGATGCGCGCATTTCCCAGACCTAACCCAGACCTAACCGGCGTTATCCTCTAAAATATTGATCGAAACCAGGTTTAATTGACTGCTTCAATGTGGTACCACATTACTGCGGTATTCAAACCCGAAAAAAACCCAGGATCTAGCCAACAAGTTTACGAAAAAGGCGAAAGTATAAGCCAGATGCGCGCATATCCCAGACCTAACCCAGACCTAACCGGTATTATCCTCTGAAATATTGATCGAAACCAGGTTTAATTGACTGCTTCAGTGTGTCACCACATTACTACGTGATTCAAACACGAAAAAACCCCAGGATCTGGCCAACAAGTATGCGAAGACGGCAAAATCATGAGCCAGATGCGGGCATAACCCAGACCTAACCCAGACCTAACCGGTGTTATCCTCTAAAATATTGATCGAAACCAGGTTTAATTGACAGCTTCAGTGTGTTACCACATTATTACGTGATTCAAACCCGAAAAAAACCCAGGATCTAGCCAACAAGTTTGCGAAAAAGGCAAAATCATGAGCCAGATGCGGGCATAACCCAGACCTAACCCAGACCTAACCGGTGTTATCCTCTAAAATATTGATCGAAACCAGGTTTATTTGACAGCTTCAGTGTGTTACCACATTATTACGTGATTCAAACACGAAAAAAACCCAGGATCTGGCCAACAAGTATGCGAAGAAGGCAAAATCATGAGCCTGATGCGCGCATATCCCAGACCTAACCCAGACCTAACCGGTGTTATCCTCTGAAATATTGATCGAAACCAGGTTTAATTGACTGCTTCAGTGTGTTACCACATTACTACGTGTTTCAAACACGGAAAATACCCAGGATCTGGCCAACAAGTTTGCGAAAAAGGCGAAAGTATAAGCCATATGCGCGCAAATCCCAGACCTAACCGGTGTGTTCCTCTAAAATATTGATCGAAACCAGGTTTTATTGACTGCTTCAGTTTGTTACCACATTACTACGTGATTCAAACCCGAAAAAAACCCAGGATCTAGTAAACATAGTAGTATAGAGGGTGTTCGGCCAGCCCTGAGAAACATTTTAATAGGATATTCTAGAGGCCAAACTAAGACGAAAATCAAGAATACCAATTTGTTGATGGAGGCTTCGTTAAAAAGTTATTAACAATTTGATTCAAAAATTTCAAATCGTTCCAGAAAAATTATTTTCGGCTGCGGAGGTCAATTACAAGCATTTTTAGTGAATAGACATATATTCGAAATCCTACTCTGTTTCGAGAAAAAAATTCGAGTATGTGTTGATATTTTTCGGCGAAAAAGAAATTTTTCAAAAATTTTTCTAAAAAAATTATTTTCGGTTGCAGGGGTCAATTACAATCATTTTTGGTCATTACACATACCCCCGAAATCCTACGCACTTTCGAGAAAAAAATTCCTTACCGAAAATCTAATCGGGTGCCTATATTTTTCGATGAAAAAGAAAGATTTCAAATCGTCCTGTGAAAAATTATTTTCAGTTGCGAGGGTCGGTGACAATCATTTTTTATGTATAGACATACCCCCGTAATCTTGCGCATTTTCGAGAAAAAAATTCAGTACGAGCGGAACTTTAAACATTAATAACTTTTTAATAGTGCCTCCATCAACAAATTGGTATTCTTGATTTTCGTCTTATTTTGACCTCTAGAATCCCCCATTAAAATTTTTCCCATGGATGGCCGAACACCCTGTATGTAGGGAACCGTGCAGTTGAAAATTATTAAATCGCGCACGAATTTTTGGCCGAACAGCGAATCGTTCGCTGTCCACGAGCTTGCACGAGCGAAGACGGTTACCGCCGAAAAAGCCGTCAACACGCGGCGAGCGTACGGCCGAACAGCTGATGGGTGAATAACCCAGAAAGCGAGAAAAGACAGCACGGAAGAGAGAAAGATTGAAGAAAAGTACGTAGTAGGTGTGACTGTGTTTAACGAAATAAATACGAGTGTGCCGATTAACGAACAAACACGGTTCCTGATAATCCCATACATACATACGTACAGTGTTGTTCCAAGTGGAGTTTGAAAAAGATGCTAATAAAAATGTTGCATAGTCATAACCACCTGGTTCAGTTACTACATTCACCCTGTAAAAACAACACAATAATATTATTTATTATTTTCTTTTCACGTTCTTAACTTTATTTTTATTTTTAGTTTGAGTTTTACATTTCTCCTTCTCTTCGTCTTGCTTTTCTTTCTCCTTTTCCTTTTCATTTTTCTGTTTTTCTTTCTTTTTTCAATAGCTTTTCTTCTTTTAATTTCTCGGCTTGTTTTTTTCTTTTCTAATCGTTCTTCTTTCATTCTTTGTTTTTCTTTTTCCTGGTTATCAATTGCTTCTATTTTTTCAAGCTGAGTCTATTTCCATGTCTTTGATGTAACTTTGATTGCACACACTCTTTCTATATTTCTTTTCTTTTCTTTTCTTTTCTTTTCTTTGTTGTTTTTTCAATTTTTTGATAATGTTGATAATGTTTATCCAGAATAGATTCTGAAGAATCTTTGTCTTTACGAGAAAATAAGTAAAGTAACGTTGTAGAATTAATGTAGTTTGATTTCAGTACCATCGGAAACAAAACAATTCCCATTAGAAAAAAGTAAAAGCATCATTGTCATGAAATATTAAAGTTAATTAATGATCAGTATATCATATATTAGTTTCTTCTAGCGAAACGTTGTTAAATTAGTCTTCTACACTGGTATTGGTTTTACTGTTACTATGAACTGCACTGCGTTGAACATCAGCAGTGCTTTCTCTCTGCGAGTTGTGTCTTGTGTTGTGTCTTAGTTGTGTCCCGATTGTATTTTAATATTTTCTATATAGAAAAGAAAATTGTTCCCCTCTCAGATCATCTGGAATATGCTCTTGAATGCTATGTAAAACTACCTATATTGCTGTCATTGATGTCAGTTTCATCTGGCGACATGAATTCTAATTTATTTTCTTCTTTCTGAAATACGTTTTGTCTAGTAAATTGTATTTGAGTTAAACGGTCATAGGCCACCACAAGCTTTAAAAGCATTTCCTTCTTCATGGAATTTATATATGGTATGATATATATATTGGTGCGAAATTCACCTTCGTAATGGGTTTAGTCTACCTACGTACTTTGTCTATGTTCCTGTACTACCTTTCGCCATGCAACTTTTAATCGTCTAAATATTCCTACATCGCATGGCTGGAAAATATGAGTTGCATTAGGTAATATACAAAAAAGTAAAATGAGTTTACTCAAAACAAAAATTATGTAAATTGAAATTTATGCAGGACCTGCGACCATCTAATAATACCAGTATAGGAAAGGTGACTCCATTCTCAACCATTTATGGGCTACACACAATATATGTATTAGTGTGGGGGGATTGAAATGAATTCGGTCAAGGTGTAATTTCATTAATATTGATTTAATATATACAGGGTGTTTGGCCACCCCTGGGAAAAATTTTAATGGGAGATTCTAGAAGCCAAAATAAGACGAAAATTAAGAATATCAATTTTTCGACTGAGGTTTCGTTAAAAAGTAGTTATTAATAACATTAAATAAAAAAATTTCAAATCGTTCTGAAAAAATTATTTTTGGTCGCGGAGGTCAGTTAGAATCGTACCCCCGAAATCCTACTCAGTTTCGACAAAAAAAATTCAAGTAAAAAAGAATTTCGAATCGTCTTGGAAGAATTAGTTTTCGTTGCAGGGGTCAGTTACAAGCATTTTTTTTTTTTGGTCGACAGCCGGATTGAACGATTTTAATGTTTCAAACAGCAACACAACGCATATTTTAATGGAGAATATGTAGAGATGTTGGAAAAGTTGTTCCTTGACCCCGTAAAGTGAGAAAAATCCCATATAACTGGTCAAATTTTCAAACAGCCCCCGCAACTCCTACTGATATAGTGAATAGTGAATATTTTCCAATGAAACGTTTTTTTTCGCGAGTAGAGCTCATGGGTACCTACACAAAGAGTATTATTAAACAACTATTTTACAAACTGAATAAAAATCAGAAAGGAATTTTTAAGAAAAATCGACAGACAGTGCCTAAATTTTTCGACGAAAGAAAAAGAAAATTTCAAATCGTTCTGAACAAAATTACTTTCGGTTTCGGGGGTCAATTACAATTATTTTCGGTGAATAGACATACCACATACGAAATCCTGCGCATTTTCGAGAAAAAAATTCGAAAGTAAGAGCGGAACTTTAAACGTCAATAACTTGTTTAGTATCGTATTACTCCATCAACAAATTGGTATTCTTGATTTTCATCCTACTTTAACCTCTAGAATCTCCCATTACAATTTCTCCCAGGGGATTCTAGAGACCAAAGTAAGACGAAAATCAAGAATACCAATTTGTTAATGGAGGCTTTATTAAAAAGTTATTAACGTTTAAAGTTCCGCCCGTACTGAATTTCTTTCTCGAAAATGCGCATGATTAGGGGGGTATGACGATTCACCCAAAATGGTTGTAAGTAACCCCCGCAACCGATAACAATTTTTCCAAAACGATTTGAAATTTTTCTTTTCCATCGAAAAAATTTCACACATTCTCGAATTTTTATCTCGAAAGTGGGTAAGATTTCGGAGGTATGTGTATTCACCAAAAATGATTGCAATTGACCCCCGCAACCGATAACAATTTTTCCAGAACGATTTGAAATTTTTGAGTTTAATTGTTAATAACTTTTCAACGTAGCCTCTATCAACAAATTGGTATTCTTGATTTTCGTCTGTATTTTCGTATTTTGGCATCTAGAATCCCCCATTAAAATTTTTCCCAGGGGTGGCCGAACACCCTGTACATATGTGTTCCCCGAGCAGGAAAACGACTTTTCGCTAAAATCATGAAAGTAAAAATTCTGTCCAAATGAGGAGTAGGAGTGATTTTCTAAGTAATTTTTATGTAAAAGTATAGATTGAGAAAGTGGCACGTGAGGAACGTACGTAACCTAGATCGATGCACGTGTTTTACTGCACCGGGCACGAACGTACGACGATTTACACACACACAGTCAATATCGCCGGTTTTTACAAAAGGTAAAGTCTTAAGTAAACATTTTGTTTTATAATTTTCTATTAAAGCCTCTGTAAGTTTTATCGCTTTTGCATTCTTGCAACTTAATTTAATTGGTTGTTTTTTGGAAAACAGATAAAACTATAAAAAGAATAAAAAACGGTTTTTACGAGTCCTGTACCTATGTTTAGTTCAGAATTTCGAATTCAGCGGTAAAAGTATGTAAATCTATATTATCCAATACACAGGACATAAAGGTAAGAGGAATGGATATTTTTACCAATATATTCATATTCTTAAATATCTGAATATTCTTCCTACTTGACCGACTTACTTTATAAATATATTTTTTAGGGACACATGTCGTTCGGTTGAAGGAAACAGGATATCTATACAGTGTATAGGTATTCAAAAACCCTTGGGAAAAATTTTAGACTTTGTTGAAAAGTTATGGAACATTATATTCCTAGCAAACGCTAGGCCCGTTCACGGATCGGGGTGAGTTATACATTATTCGATTCGCCTAATTCAGTACATTATTGATATGCATTTCTATGCATCTGTGGAAATTCGTTATTTTTTTATAAACTGTTACTGTTATTGTTAGAAATATGACTTAAAATTCGTTAGTTTCTTTAGTGTTTAGGAGTGTGTGTGTGTTTGTGAGAGAAGCACACGTCGAGGAATGTTCTTTTAGTTTTTAAGTTTTCTTTTCACAATGGAAAATAAGTGTGTTTGTTTTGTAACAAGATTCATTATAATAAATAATATAAACAGTATTTTAACATGGTAGCAGAGGTCCGTGGTTTGTTCGTTAACAGTAAAGAAAAGAAATTTAGTTGTGAAAGGAAGATAACCTAAGTTTGAAGCATGGCAAGTGAAAAAAAGGACGATTTCATGTTACAAATATTTTATGGAACTGGAAATTCAGGCTAAATTTATTTTTAGAAATGAAAGACTGTAACGAGGTTATTCTACATGATGAAAGACCGGCTGAAATAAGAGTCGAAGATTGGAATAAAAAAGGAAATTAAAGCAAAAAGTTACATCGTAAACAGTATTTCAAACACTCAGTTAGAATTAATAATATCAGAAACGACTGCGAAAAATATGATTGCAAAGCTTGACGAAATTTATCTAGTTAAAAACAGTGCAGTAAAGCTATTGTGTAAAAGAAGATTGTTAGAATTAAAAATGAAAGAAGGTGAAAATCCAAGTGACTTCTTTAACGAATTTGAAACGCATATAAATAGGCTCAAAAATACTGGTGAGACTGTGAATGAAGAGGATAAATTGAATTATCTGTTATTAACGTTAACTTCTCACGTATTGTTGATATTATTGATGCACTGCCAACGAAGGAGAAAACAGTTGAGTATGTAAAATCTAAATTACTGTTAGAGTATCAAAAGAGAAACGGTAAAAGTTACTACTTTGAGTACAGCAGAAATTACACTCGCACGTTTAGTTCAAATTTAACTAAAAATCCTAGAGGTCATAGGTTTCGACACGTACAACGCAATCAGAACAAGTATCTCAATTCAAAGGATAATCAGCATAGCAGTGCAACGACTACTGAAGCGGTATGTTAAGTCAGTGTAATAAGTCAGGGCACATCCAACGTTACTGCCCAGAAAACTTTAATAATTATTACAAAAGGCAACCTTTTCAAACATATACAAAATAGACACGATAGAAAAGTGGCTGGAAATTCGAGTCTAGATGACAGTAGAAATTACAATTCATTCAAGGTTGAAGTAATGAAAAGTAGCAAAATAGAAGAAGTAGAAATATTAAATGGCTACTAGATAGTGGTTGCTCAGATCACATAATAAACACAGATGAGTACTTTTATGAATCCAAAAATCTACAAAACCCGGTTGATATTAAAGTTGGTGATGGTTTTAAACTAATATCTGGAAAGATTGGTAATGTAATGATTAACATTAAATCGTTGCTATGTTCATTTTAAAAATTATAAATAATTTATCTAATTGGATCTATTCTACATTGTCAAATGGGAATTTGTAGAAGAATTTGTATGATGCATAAAAATCATTTTTTTAGGCATAGAACTTCCACGAGTCGGTCAGGTGGACAGTATTAAAACCAGGTATGTAGACAGTACATGCAGCAACAGTAAAAAATGTCTCCCCGCCGCTGACAGTGTTTACAATATATAGTAAATTACTATTGCACGCAGTACGTTGGTTTAACTTGTTTTTATTATTAAATTTCATTATCATCTAAGTCTGGTATATTTTGATTTTTTACAGAATCAATCATCATCAAATGAAATTTCTGAAATTTCTTTTAAGAACTGATTAAATAAATCATCCTTTCCTTGCTTGGAAGGTTTATAAAACACGTAATGGCTTAAGAGTACCCAATGAAATTATCTTTTTTGCTGAAAATAGAAAATATAATATTTATTATTTTGTATTATATGTTAGAAAAATATATTAAAAAACGTGTGGAACTGCAAATGCTAACCGACAATATTCAGGCAAAAAGTGTTTACTATGCTTCCACGTAGTTTCTGTTTTATTCGTATGAGCGCCTGTTTCTGGATCTTTAAAATGTAAACTATTTACGGTTTACGGTGAGATGTTTATACCCTTAGTTTTTAAAAGCCATTGCATTATATAAAGATATTTGAAAAGCAAAGAACGTGGTTTTCTAAAAACAAACTCAGTTACAGATATTGTTTTAAAATTACCATATATGCTAACGTATAATTATGAGCAATGTCGTGATATATTATATAACTAACATTAAATAAAAATACTGCGCAGCAATTGTGGAAGGGTAGAGTAGATAGAGACTGATGAATCAACATTTTGTTGTAGAAATAATGGCACAGAGGCCATTTGAAAATTAATCACAGCGTCAATTTTCAAGATCTCATTACTGATGCTTACATGAATTAAATTGAAGACACCACTTTTTTCTAACATATAATACTATCAATATTTTATATTTCCAATAAGAGTAACTTCATTGGATACCTGAGCCATTATGTATTTAGTAAATGTATATATAATAGAAAGATGGTGATTTATTCAATGAGATATTTGCAGAAATAGCAGAAATTTCATTCAACAAATGTTATTGTTAACAAATTAGCATTTTACTAGCTGGCATTTTGAACACAGGTAACGACAGTCACTTGTTTCCACCTGTGAACCTATCAGAATATATTTAAAATACTTAGTTACTTTGTAAAAATACCGAATTTCCGCAGATAATGAAATGCATATACTAATGAAATAATATACTGAATTAGACGAATCGAATTACGTATAACTCATCCCGATCGTTGAACGGGTCGTTTGCTAGGAATATACCAAAAAACGTTCTTGACAAGTCTATAAAATACTTCAGTTCACTTTCATTATTAGATGCGTTGACTTTAATTCTATAAATTATAATGATAAGTTCAAGATTTTACAGAAAGAGTTTATTTGTAATATTAAAGATTTCCTATATAAGGACAAGAAGTATACTTTTACCAATATCTATCCATCTATCTTAATATTCTTCCCACTTGGCCCACTTACTTTAACGAGTCTGAGTAAATCATCAGTACTATCTCTATTTTTATTAATAAAATGAATCTGTGATTCCATATCCAAAGATATAGTAAAAGCTACAAAATTCAGATTATTCAAGTTACTTCTATCACTCATCAAATTTTTTATGAAATTCTATGCTAATTCATGCTCTTTAAAATATTTATAATCTACTGGGACTTCATTAACTTTATGTTTTAATAAATCAATAATCAAAGTATCTATAATTAATATTAAAATCAAATAACAGTGTCAAAATAGTATTAATATTATATTTTATTAATACTATCAATATCTGGTATTTAAATTTTATTAAATATTTCAAATCTGTTATCACCTTGTTCAAATAATTTATTACTAGTTTTGATAATATATTTTGGGATGGATTTTTTTAGAATGATAGCAATTCAGTTGTGAATTTTTATGAGGAACAAAGGGTTATTATTATACAATTAACATGTATATAATTCATTAACTTGCCCATTTAGGGGTAACATGTTATGCATAAATAGAGATTTACATACTTGTATGAATACCCACACTAAAATCATGTAAATATCTAAATCATTTTTAAATCTATGATTTGGAAAATTTTAGGGACTTGGAACTTAATTCATCCTTTATCTTACAGTTTTATCGTCAACACGTGGCCAACACGTATGCGAAGAAGGCAAAATCATGAGCCAGATGCTGGTATAACCCAGACCTAACCAAGACCTAACCGGTGTTATCCTCTAAAATATTGATCGAAACCAGGTTTAATTGACTGCTTCAGTGTGGTACCACATTACTACGTGATTCAAACACGAAAAAAACCCAGGATCTGGCCAACAAGTTTGCGAAAAAGGCGAAAGTATAAGCCAGATGCGCGCATATCCCAGACCTAACCCAGACCTAACCGGTGTTATCCTCTAAAATATTGATCGAAACCAGGTTTAAATGACTGCTTCAGTGTGTTACCACATTACTACGTGATTCAAACACGAAAAAAACCCAGGATCTGGCCAACAAGTATGCGAAGAAGGCAAAATCATGAGCCAGATGCGGGCATAACCCAGACCTAACCCAGACCTAACCGGTGTTATCCTCTAAAATATTGATCGAACCCAGGTTTAATTGACTGCTTCAGTGTGTCACCACATTACTACGTGATTCAAACACGAAAAAACCCCAGGATCTGGCCAACAAGTATGCGAAAACGGCAAAATCATGAGCCAGATGCGGGCATAACCCAGACCTAACCGGTGTTATCCTCTAAAATATTGATCGAAACCAGGTTTTATTGACTGCTTCAGTGTATTACCACATTACTACGTGATTCAAACACGAAAAAAGCCCAGGATCTGGCCAACAAGTATGCGAAGAAGGCAAGATCATGAGCCAGATGCGGGCATATCCCGGACCTATCCCAGACCTAACCGGTGTTATCCTCTAAAATATTCATCGAAACCAGGTTTTATTGACTGCTTCAGTGTGTTACCACATTACTACGTGCTTCAAACACGGAAAAAACCCAGGATCTGGCCAACAAGTTTGCGAAAAAGGCGAAAGTATAAGCCAGATGCGCGCATATCCCAGACCTAACCCAGACCTAACCGGTGTTATCCTCTAAAATATTGATCGAAACCAGGTTTAATTGACTGCTTCAGTTTGTTACCACATTACTACGTGATTCAAACACGAAAAAAGCCCAGGATCTGGCCAACAAGTATGCGAAGAAGGCAAGATCATGAGCCAGATGCGGGCATAACCCAGACCTAACCCAGACCTAACCGGTGTTATCCTCTAAAATATTCATCGAAACCAGGTTTTATTGACTGCTTCAGTGTGTTACCACATTACTACGTGCTTCAAACACGGAAAAAACCCAGGATCTGGCCAACAAGTTTGCGAAAAAGGCGAAAGTATAAGCCAGATGCGCGCATATCCCAGACCTAACCCAGACCTAACCGGTGTTATCCTCTAAAATACTGACCGAATCCAGGTTTAATTCACTGTTACTGTGTGGTACCACATTACTACGTGATTCAAACCAGAAGAAACCCAGGATCTGGCCAACAAGTATGCGAAGAAGGCATAATCATGAGCCAGATGCGGGCATAACCCAGACCTAATCCAGACCTCACCGGTGTTATCCTCTAAAATATTGATCGAAACCAGGTTTAATTGACTGCTTCAGTGTGTTACCACATTACTACGTGATTCAAACACGAAAAAACCCCAGGATCTGGCCAACAAGTATGCGAAGACGGCAAAATCATGAGCCAGATGCGGGCATAACCCAGACCTAACCCAGACCTAACCGGTGTTATCCTCTAAAATATTGATCGAAACCAGGTTTGATTGACTGCTTCAGTGTGTTACCACATTACTACGTGATTCAAACCAGAAGAAACCCAGGATCTGGCCAACAAGTATGCGAAGAAGGCAAAATCGTGAGCCAGATGCGCGCATTTCCCAGACCTAACCCAGACCTAACCGGCGTTATCCTCTAAAATATTGATCGAAACCAGGTTTAATTGACTGCTTCAATGTGGTACCACATTACTGCGGTATTCAAACCCGAAAAAAACCCAGGATCTAGCCAACAAGTTTACGAAAAAGGCGAAAGTATAAGCCAGATGCGCGCATATCCCAGACCTAACCCAGACCTAACCGGTGTTATCCTCTGAAATATTGATCGAAACCAGGTTTAATTGACTGCTTCAGTGTGTCACCACATTACTACGTGATTCAAACACGGAAAATACCCAGGATCTGGCCAACAAGTATGCGAAGACGGCAAAATCATGAGCCAGATGCGGGCATAACCCAGACCTAACCCAGACCTAACCGGTGTTATCCTCTAAAATATTGATCGAAACCAGGTTTTATTGACTGCTTCAGTGTATTACCACATTACTACCTGATTCAAACACGAAAAAAGCCCAGGATCTGGCCAACAAGTATGCGAAGAAGGCAAGATCATGAGCCAGATGCGCGCATATCCCAGACCTAACCCAGACCTAACCGGTGTTATCCTCTAAAATATTGATCGAAACCAGGTTTAATTGACTGCTTCAGTTTGTTACCACATTACTACGTGATTCAAACACGAAAAAAGCCCAGGATCTGGCCAACAAGTATGCGAAGAAGGCAAGATCATGAGCCAGATGCGGGCATAACCCAGACCTAACCCAGACCTAACCGGTGTTATCCTCTAAAATATTGATCGAAACCAGGTTTAATTGACTGCTTCAGTGTGTCACCACATTACTACGTGATTCAAACACGAAAAAAGCCCAGGATCTGGCCAACAAGTATGCGAAGACGGCAAAATCATGAGCCAGATGCGGGCATAACCCAGACCTAACCCAGACCTAACCGGTGTTATCCTCTAAAATATTGATCGAAACCAGGTTTAATTGACTGCTTCAGTGTGTCACCACATTACTACGTGATTCAAACACGAAAAAAGCCCAGGATCTGGCCAACAAGTATGCGAAGACGGCAAAATCATGAGCCAGATGCGCGCATTTCCCAGACCTAACCCAGACCTAACCGGTGTTATCCTCTAAAATATTGATCGAAACCAGGTTTAATTGACTGCTTCAGTGTGTCACCACATTACTACGTGATTCAAACACGAAAAAAGCCCAGGATCTGGCCAACAAGTATGCGAAGACGGCAAAATCATGAGCCAGATGCGGGCATAACCCAGACCTAACCCAGACCTAACCGGTGTTATCCTCTAAAATATTGATCGAAACCAGGTTTAATTGACTGCTTCAGTGTGTTACCACATTACTACGTGATTCAAACACGGAAAATACCCAGGATCTGGCCAACAAGTATGCGAAGAAGGCAATATCAGGAGCCAGATGCGCGCATTTCCCAGACCTAACCCAGACCTAACCGGTGTTATCCTCTAAAATATTGATCGAAACCAGGTTTAATTGACTGCTTCAGTGTGTCACCACATTACTACGTGATTCAAACACGAAAAAACCCCAGGATCTGGCCAACAAGTATGCGAATACGGTCAATCATGAGCCAGATGCGCGCATTTCCCAGACCTAACCCAGACCTAACCGGCGTTATCCTCTAAAATATTGATCGAAACCAGGTTTAATTGACTGCTTCAGTGTGTTACCACATTATTACGTGATTCAAACACGAAAAAAACCCAGGATCTGGCCAACAAGTATGCGAAGAAGGCAAAATCATGAGCCAGATGCGGGCATAACCCAGACCTAACCCAGACCTAACCGGTGTTATCCTCTAAAATACTGACCGAATCCAGGTTTAATTCACTGTTACTGTGTGGTACCACATTACTACGTGATTCAAACCAGAAGAAACCCAGGATCTGGCCAACAAGTATGCGAAGAAGGCATAATCATGAGCCAGATGCGGGCATAACCCAGACCTAATCCAGACCTAACCGGTGTTATCCTCTAAAATATTGATCGAAACCAGGTTTGATTGACTGCTTCAGTGTGTTACCACATTACTACGTGATTCAAACCAGAAGAAACCCAGGATCTGGCCAACAAGTATGCGAAGAAGGCATAATCATGAGCCAGATGCGGGCATAACCCAGACCTAATCCAGACCTAACCGGTGTTATCCTCTAAAATATTGATCGAAACCAGGTTTAATTGACTGCTTCAATGTGGTACCACATTACTGCGGTATTCAAACCCGAAAAAAACCCAGGATCTAGCCAACAAGTTTACGAAAAAGGCGAAAGTATAAGCCAGATGCGCGCATATCCCAGACCTAACCCAGACCTAACCGGTGTTATCCTCTGAAATATTGATCGAAACCAGGTTTAAATGACTGCTTCAGTGTGTCACCACATTACTACGTGATTCAAACACGGAAAATACCCAGGATCTGGCCAACAAGTATGCGAAGAAGGCAAAATCATGAGCCAGATGAGGGCATAACCCAGACCTAACCCAGACCTAACCGGTGTTATCCTCTAAAATATTGATCGAAACCAGCTTTAATTGACTGCTTCAGTGTGTTACCACATTACCACGTGATTCAAACACGAAAAAACCCCAGGATCTGGCCAACAAGTATGCGAAGACGGCAAAATCATGAGCCAGATGAGGGCATAACCCAGACCTAACCCAGACCTAACCGGTGTTATCCTCTAAAATACTGACCGAATCCAGGTTTAATTCACTGTTACTGTGTGGTACCACATTACTACGTGATTCAAACCAGAAGAAACCCAGGATCTGGCCAACAAGTATGCGAAGAAGGCATAATCATGAGCCAGATGCGGGCATAACCCAGACCTAACCCAGACCTAACCGGTGTTATCCTCTGAAATATTGATCGAAACCAGGTTTAATTGACTGCTTCAGTGTGTCACCACATTATTACGTGATTCAAACACGAAAAAAACCCAGGATCTGGCCAACAAGTATGCGAAGACGGCAAAATCATGAGCCAGATGAGGGCATAACCCAGACCTAACCCAGACCTAACCGGTGTTATCCTCTGAAATATTGATCGAAACCAGGTTTAATTGACTGCTTCAGTGTGTCACCACATTACTACGTGATTCAAACACGGAAAATACCCAGGATCTGGCCAACAAGTATGCGAAGACGGCAAAATCATGAGCCAGATGAGGGCATAACCCAGACCTAACCCAGACCTAACCGGTGTTATCCTCTAAAATATTGATCGAAACCAGGTTTAATTGACTGCTTCAGTGTGTTACCACATTATTACGTGATTCAAACACGAAAAAAACCCAGGATCTGGCCAACAAGTATGCGAAGAAGGCAAAATCATGAGCCAGATGCGCGCATTTCCCAGACCTAACCCAGACCTAACCGGTGTTATCCTCTGAAATATTGATCGAAACCAGGTTTAATTGACTGCTTCAGTGTGTCACCACATTACTACGTGATTCAAACACGAAAAAAACCCAGGATCTGGCCAACAAGTATGCGAAGAAGGCAAAATCATGAGCCGGATGCGCGCATTTCCCAGACCTAACCCAGACCTAACCGGCGTTATCCTCTAAAATATTGATCGAAACCAGGTTTAATTGACTGCTTCAGTGTGTCACCACATTACTACGTGATTCAAACACGAAAAAACCCCAGGATCTGGCCAACAAGTATGCGAAGACGGCAAAATCATGAGCCAGATGCGGGCATAACCCAGACCTAACCCAGACCTAACCGGTGTTATCCTCTAAAATATTGATCGAAACCAGGTTTAATTGACAGCTTCAGTGTGTTACCACATTATTACGTGATTCAAACCCGAAAAAAACCCAGGATCTAGCCAACAAGTTTGCGAAAAAGGCAAAATCATGAGCCTGATGCGCGCATATCCCAGACCTAACCCAGACCTAACCGGTGTTATCCTCTGAAATATTGATCGAAACCAGGTTTAATTGACAGCTTCAGTGTGTTACCACATTACTACGTGTTTCAAACACGGAAAATACCCAGGATCTGGCCAACAAGTTTGCGAAAAAGGCGAAAGTATAAGCCATATGCGCGCAAATCCCAGACCTAACCGGTGTGTTCCTCTAAAATATTGATCGAAACCAGGTTTAATTGACTGCTTCAGTGTGTTACCACATTACTACGTGATTCAAACACGGAAAATACCCAGGATCTGGCCAACAAGTATGCGAAGACGGCAAAATCATGAGACAGATGCGGGCATAACCCAGACCTAACCCAGACCTAACCGGTGTTATCCTCTAAAATATTAATCGAAACCAGGTTTAATTGACTGCTTCAGTGTGTCACCACATTACTACGTGATTCAAACACGGAAAATACCCAGGATCTGGCCAACAAGTATGCGAAGACGGCAAAATCATGAGCCAGATGCGGGCATAACGCAGACCTAACCCAGACCTAACCGGTGTTATCCTCTAAAATATTGATCGAAACCAGGTTTAATTGACTGCTTCAATGTGTTACCACATTACTACGTGATTCAAACACGAAAAAAGCCCAGGATCTGGCCAACAAGTATGCGAAGAAGGCAAAATCATGAGCCAGATGCGCGCATTTCCCAGACCTAACCCAGACCTAACCGGTGTTATCCTCTGAAATATTGATCGAAACCAGGTTTAATTGACTGCTTCAGTGTGTCACCACATTACTACGTGATTCAAACACGGAAAATACCCAGGATCTGGCCAACAAGTATGCGAAGACGGCAAAATCATGAGCCAGATGCGGGCATAACCCAGACCTAACCCAGACCTAACCGGTGTTATCCTCTAAAATATTGATCGAAACCAGGTTTAATTGACTGCTTCAGTGTGTCACCACATTACTACGTGATTCAAACACGGAAAATACCCAGGATCTGGCCAACAAGTATGCGAAGACGGCAAAATCATGAGCCAGATGCGCGCATTTCCCAGACCTAACCCAGACCTAACCGGCGTTATCCTCTAAAATATTGATCGAGTCCAGGTTTAATTGACTGCTTCAATGTGGTACCACATTACTGCGGTATTCAAACCCGAAAAAAACCCAGGATCTAGCCAACAAGTTTACGAAAAAGGCGAAAGTATAAGCCAGATGCGCGCATATCCCAGACCTAACCCAGACCTAACCGGTGTTATCCTCTGAAATATTGATCGAAACCAGGTTTAATTGACTGCTTCAGTGTGTCACCACATTACTACGTGATTCAAACACGGAAAATACCCAGGATCTGGCCAACAAGTATGCGAAGAAGGCAAAATCATGAGCCAGATGCGGGCATAACCCAGACCTAACCCAGACCTAACCGGTGTTATCCTCTAAAATATTGATCGAAACCAGGTTTATTTGACAGCTTCAGTGTGTTACCACATTATTACGTGATTCAAACACGAAAAAAACCCAGGATCTGGCCAACAAGTATGCGAAGAAGGCAAAATCATGAGACAGATGCGGGCATAACCCAGACCTAACCCAGACCTAACCGGTGTTATCCTCTGAAATATTGATCGAAACCAGGTTTAATTGACTGCTTCAGTGTGTTACCACATTACTACGTGATTCAAACACGAAAAAACCCCAGGATCTGGCCAACAAGTATGCGAAGACGGCAAAATCATGAGCCAGATGCGGGCATAACCCAGACCTAACCCAGACCTAACCGGTGTTATCCTCTAAAATATTGATCGAAACCAGGTTTAATTGACTGCTTCAATGTGGTACCACATTACTGCTGTATTCAAACCCGAAAAAAACCCAGGATCTAGCCAACAAGTATGCGAAGAAGGCATAATCATGAGCCAGATGCGGGCATAACCCAGACCTAACCCAGACCTAACCGGCGTTATCCTCTAAAATATTGATCGAAACCAGGTTTAATTGACTGCTTCAGTGTGTCACCACATTACTACGTGATTCAAACACGAAAAAACCCCAGGATCTGGCCAACAAGTATGCGAAGACGGCAAAATCATGAGCCAGATGCGGGCATAACCCAGACCTAACCCAGACCTAACCGGTGTTATCCTCTAAAATATTGATCGAAACCAGGTTTAATTGACAGCTTCAGTGTGTTACCACATTATTACGTGATTCAAACCCGAAAAAAACCCAGGATCTAGCCAACAAGTTTGCGAAAAAGGCAAAATCATGAGCCAGATGCGGGCATAACCCAGACCTAACCCAGACCTAACCGGTGTTATCCTCTAAAATATTGATCGAAACCAGGTTTAATTGACTGCTTCAGTGTGTCACCACATTACTACGTGATTCAAACACGGAAAATACCCAGGATCTAGCCAACAAGTTTGCGAAAAAGGCGAAAGTATAAGCCAGATGCGCGCATATCCCAGACCTAACCCAGACCTAACCGGTGTTATCCTCTAAAATATTGATCGAAACCAGGTTTAATTGACAGCTTCAGTGTGTTACCACATTATTACGTGATTCAAACACGGAAAATACCCAGGATCTGGCCAACAAGTATGCGAAGAAGGCAAAATCATGAGCCAGATGCGGGCATAACCCAGACCTAACCCAGACCTAACCGGCGTTATCCTCTAAAATATTGATCGAAACCAGGTTTAATTGACTGCTTCAGTGTGTCACCACATTACTACGTGATTCAAACACGAAAAAACCCCAGGATCTGGCCAACAAGTATGCGAAGACGGCAAAATCATGAGCCAGATGCGGGCATAACCCAGACCTAACCCAGACCTAACCGGCGTTATCCTCTAAAATATTGATCGAAACCAGGTTTAATTGACTGCTTCAATGTGGTACCACATTACTGCGGTATTCAAACCCGAAAAAAACCCAGGATCTAGCCAACAAGTTTACGAAAAAGGCGAAAGTATAAGCCAGATGCGCGCATATCCCAGACCTAACCCAGACCTAACCGGTGTTATCCTCTAAAATATTGATCGAACCCAGGTTTAATTGACTGCTTCAGTGTGTCACCACATTACTACGTGATTCAAACACGAAAAAACCCCAGGATCTGGCCAACAAGTATGCGAAAACGGCAAAATCATGAGCCAGATGCGGGCATAACCCAGACCTAACCGGTGTTATCCTCTAAAATATTGATCGAAACCAGGTTTTATTGACTGCTTCAGTGTATTACCACATTACTACGTGATTCAAACACGAAAAAAGCCCAGGATCTGGCCAACAAGTATGCGAAGAAGGCAAGATCATGAGCCAGATGCGGGCATATCCCGGACCTATCCCAGACCTAACCGGTGTTATCCTCTAAAATATTCATCGAAACCAGGTTTTATTGACTGCTTCAGTGTGTTACCACATTACTACGTGCTTCAAACACGGAAAAAACCCAGGATCTGGCCAACAAGTTTGCGAAAAAGGCGAAAGTATAAGCCAGATGCGCGCATATCCCAGACCTAACCCAGACCTAACCGGTGTTATCCTCTAAAATATTGATCGAAACCAGGTTTAATTGACTGCTTCAGTTTGTTACCACATTACTACGTGATTCAAACACGAAAAAAGCCCAGGATCTGGCCAACAAGTATGCGAAGAAGGCAAGATCATGAGCCAGATGCGGGCATAACCCAGACCTAACCCAGACCTAACCGGTGTTATCCTCTAAAATATTCATCGAAACCAGGTTTTATTGACTGCTTCAGTGTGTTACCACATTACTACGTGCTTCAAACACGGAAAAAACCCAGGATCTGGCCAACAAGTTTGCGAAAAAGGCGAAAGTATAAGCCAGATGCGCGCATATCCCAGACCTAACCCAGACCTAACCGGTGTTATCCTCTAAAATACTGACCGAATCCAGGTTTAATTCACTGTTACTGTGTGGTACCACATTACTACGTGATTCAAACCAGAAGAAACCCAGGATCTGGCCAACAAGTATGCGAAGAAGGCATAATCATGAGCCAGATGCGGGCATAACCCAGACCTAATCCAGACCTCACCGGTGTTATCCTCTAAAATATTGATCGAAACCAGGTTTAATTGACTGCTTCAGTGTGTTACCACATTACTACGTGATTCAAACACGAAAAAACCCCAGGATCTGGCCAACAAGTATGCGAAGACGGCAAAATCATGAGCCAGATGCGGGCATAACCCAGACCTAACCCAGACCTAACCGGTGTTATCCTCTAAAATATTGATCGAAACCAGGTTTGATTGACTGCTTCAGTGTGTTACCACATTACTACGTGATTCAAACCAGAAGAAACCCAGGATCTGGCCAACAAGTATGCGAAGAAGGCAAAATCGTGAGCCAGATGCGCGCATTTCCCAGACCTAACCCAGACCTAACCGGCGTTATCCTCTAAAATATTGATCGAAACCAGGTTTAATTGACTGCTTCAATGTGGTACCACATTACTGCGGTATTCAAACCCGAAAAAAACCCAGGATCTAGCCAACAAGTTTACGAAAAAGGCGAAAGTATAAGCCAGATGCGCGCATATCCCAGACCTAACCCAGACCTAACCGGTGTTATCCTCTGAAATATTGATCGAAACCAGGTTTAATTGACTGCTTCAGTGTGTCACCACATTACTACGTGATTCAAACACGGAAAATACCCAGGATCTGGCCAACAAGTATGCGAAGACGGCAAAATCATGAGCCAGATGCGGGCATAACCCAGACCTAACCCAGACCTAACCGGTGTTATCCTCTAAAATATTGATCGAAACCAGGTTTTATTGACTGCTTCAGTGTATTACCACATTACTACCTGATTCAAACACGAAAAAAGCCCAGGATCTGGCCAACAAGTATGCGAAGAAGGCAAGATCATGAGCCAGATGCGCGCATATCCCAGACCTAACCCAGACCTAACCGGTGTTATCCTCTAAAATATTGATCGAAACCAGGTTTAATTGACTGCTTCAGTTTGTTACCACATTACTACGTGATTCAAACACGAAAAAAGCCCAGGATCTGGCCAACAAGTATGCGAAGAAGGCAAGATCATGAGCCAGATGCGGGCATAACCCAGACCTAACCCAGACCTAACCGGTGTTATCCTCTAAAATATTGATCGAAACCAGGTTTAATTGACTGCTTCAGTGTGTCACCACATTACTACGTGATTCAAACACGAAAAAAGCCCAGGATCTGGCCAACAAGTATGCGAAGACGGCAAAATCATGAGCCAGATGCGGGCATAACCCAGACCTAACCCAGACCTAACCGGTGTTATCCTCTAAAATATTGATCGAAACCAGGTTTAATTGACTGCTTCAGTGTGTCACCACATTACTACGTGATTCAAACACGAAAAAAGCCCAGGATCTGGCCAACAAGTATGCGAAGACGGCAAAATCATGAGCCAGATGCGCGCATTTCCCAGACCTAACCCAGACCTAACCGGTGTTATCCTCTAAAATATTGATCGAAACCAGGTTTAATTGACTGCTTCAGTGTGTCACCACATTACTACGTGATTCAAACACGAAAAAAGCCCAGGATCTGGCCAACAAGTATGCGAAGACGGCAAAATCATGAGCCAGATGCGGGCATAACCCAGACCTAACCCAGACCTAACCGGTGTTATCCTCTAAAATATTGATCGAAACCAGGTTTAATTGACTGCTTCAGTGTGTTACCACATTACTACGTGATTCAAACACGGAAAATACCCAGGATCTGGCCAACAAGTATGCGAAGAAGGCAATATCAGGAGCCAGATGCGCGCATTTCCCAGACCTAACCCAGACCTAACCGGTGTTATCCTCTAAAATATTGATCGAAACCAGGTTTAATTGACTGCTTCAGTGTGTCACCACATTACTACGTGATTCAAACACGAAAAAACCCCAGGATCTGGCCAACAAGTATGCGAATACGGTCAATCATGAGCCAGATGCGCGCATTTCCCAGACCTAACCCAGACCTAACCGGCGTTATCCTCTAAAATATTGATCGAAACCAGGTTTAATTGACTGCTTCAGTGTGTTACCACATTATTACGTGATTCAAACACGAAAAAAACCCAGGATCTGGCCAACAAGTATGCGAAGAAGGCAAAATCATGAGACAGATGCGGGCATAACCCAGACCTAACCCAGACCTAACCGGTGTTATCCTCTGAAATATTGATCGAAACCAGGTTTAATTGACTGCTTCAGTGTGTTACCACATTACTACGTGATTCAAACACGAAAAAACCCCAGGATCTGGCCAACAAGTATGCGAAGACGGCAAAATCATGAGCCAGATGCGGGCATAACCCAGACCTAACCCAGACCTAACCGGTGTTATCCTCTAAAATACTGACCGAATCCAGGTTTCATTGACTGTTACTGTGTGGTACCACATTACTACGTGATTCAAACCAGAAGAAACCCAGAATCTGGCCAACAAGTATGCGAAGAAGGCAAAATCATGAGCCAGATGCGCGCATTTCCCAGACCTAACCCAGACCTAACCGGCGTTATCCTCTAAAATATTGATCGAAACCAGGTTTATTTGACAGCTTCAGTGTGTTACCACATTATTACGTGATTCAAACACGAAAAAAACCCAGGATCTGGCCAACAAGTATGCGAAGAAGGCAAAATCATGAGACAGATGCGGGCATAACCCAGACCTAACCCAGACCTAACCGGTGTTATCCTCTGAAATATTGATCGAAACCAGGTTTAATTGACTGCTTCAGTGTGTTACCACATTACTACGTGATTCAAACACGAAAAAACCCCAGGATCTGGCCAACAAGTATGCGAAGACGGCAAAATCATGAGCCAGATGCGGGCATAACCCAGACCTAACCCAGACCTAACCGGTGTTATCCTCTAAAATATTGATCGAAATCAGGTTTAATTGACTGCTTCAGTGTGTTACCACATTACTACGTGATTCAAACCCGAAAAAAATCCAGGATCTAGCCAACAAGTTTGCGAAAAAGGCAAAATCATGAGCCAGATGCGGGCATAACCCAGACCTAACCCAGACCTAACCGGTGTTATCCTCTAAAATATTGATCGAAACCAGGTTTAATTGACTGCTTCAGTGTGTCACCACATTACTACGTGATTCAAACACGGAAAATACCCAGGATCTAGCCAACAAGTTTGCGAAAAAGGCGAAAGTATAAGCCAGATGCGCGCATATCCCAGACCTAACCCAGACCTAACCGGCGTTATCCTCTAAAATATTGATCGAAACCAGGTTTAATTGACTGCTTCAGTGTGTCACCACATTACTACGTGATTCAAACACGAAAAAACCCCAGTATCTGGCCAACAAGTATGCGAAGAAGGCAAAATCATGAGCCAGATGCGGGCATAACCCAGACCTAACCCAGACCTAACCGGTGTTATCCTCTAAAATATTGATCGAAACCAGGTTTAATTGACAGCTTCAGTGTGTTACCACATTATTACGTGATTCAAACACGAAAAAAACCCAGGATCTGGCCAACAAGTATGCGAAGAAGGCAAAATCATGAGCCAGATGCGCGCATTTCCCAGACCTAACCCAGACCTAACCGGTGTTATCCTCTGAAATATTGATCGAAACCAGGTTTAATTGACTGCTTCAGTGTGTCACCACATTACTACGTGATTCAAACACGAAAAAACCCCAGGATCTGGCCAACAAGTATGCGAAGACGGCAAAATCATGAGCCAGATGCGGGCATAACCCAGACCTAACCCAGACCTAACCGGCGTTATCCTCTAAAATATTGATCGAAACCAGGTTTAATTGACTGCTTCAGTGTGTTACCACATTATTACGTGATTCAAACACGAAAAAAACCCAGGATCTGGCCAACAAGTATGCGAAGAAGGCAATATCAGGAGCCAGATGCGCGCATTTCCCAGACCTAACCCAGACCTAACCGGTGTTATCCTCTAAAATATTGATCGAAACCAGGTTTAATTGACTGCTTCAGTGTGTTACCACATTACTACGTGATTCAAACACGGAAAATACCCAGGATCTGGCCAACAAGTATGCGAAGAAGGCAATATCAGGAGCCAGATGCGCGCATTTCCCAGACCTAACCCAGACCTAACCGGTGTTATCCTCTAAAATATTGATCGAAACCAGGTTTAATTGACTGCTTCAGTGTGTCACCACATTACTACGTGATTCAAACACGAAAAAACCCCAGGATCTGGCCAACAAGTATGCGAAGACGGCAAAATCATGAGCCAGATGCGCGCATTTCCCAGACCTAACCCAGACCTAACCGGCGTTATCCTCTAAAATATTGATCGAAACCAGGTTTAATTGACTGCTTCAATGTGGTACCACATTACTGCGGTATTCAAACCCGAAAAAAACCCAGGATCTAGCCAACAAGTTTACGAAAAAGGCGAAAGTATAAGCCAGATGCGCGCATATCCCAGACCTAACCCAGACCTAACCGGTGTTATCCTCTGAAATATTGATCGAAACCAGGTTTAATTGACTGCTTCAGTGTGTCACCACATTACTACGTGATTCAAACACGAAAAAACCCCAGGATCTGGCCAACAAGTATGCGAAGACGGCAAAATCATGAGCCAGATGCGGGCATAACCCAGACCTAACCCAGACCTAACCGGTGTTATCCTCTAAAATATTGATCGAAACCAGGTTTAATTGACTGCTTCAGTGTGTCACCACATTACTACGTGATTCAAACACGAAAAAACCCCAGGATCTGGCCAACAAGTATGCGAAGACGGCAAAATCATGAGCCAGATGCGGGCATAACCCAGACCTAACCCAGACCTAACCGGCGTTATCCTCTAAAATATTGATCGAAATCAGGTTTAATTGACTGCTTCAGTGTGTTACCACATTACTACGTGATTCAAACCCGAAAAAAATCCAGGATCTAGCCAACAAGTTTGCGAAAAAGGCAAAATCATGAGCCAGATGCGGGCATAACCCAGACCTAACCCAGACCTAACCGGTGTTATCCTCTAAAATATTGATCGAAACCAGGTTTAATTGACTGCTTCAGTGTGTTACCACATTATTACGTGATTCAAACACGAAAAAAACCCAGGATCTGGCCAACAAGTATGCGAAGAAGGCAAAATCATGAGACAGATGCGGGCATAACCCAGACCTAACCCAGACCTAACCGGTGTTATCCTCTGAAATATTGATCGAAACCAGGTTTAATTGACTGCTTCAGTGTGTTACCACATTACTACGTGATTCAAACACGAAAAAACCCCAGGATCTGGCCAACAAGTATGCGAAGACGGCAAAATCATGAGCCAGATGCGGGCATAACCCAGACCTAACCCAGACCTAACCGGTGTTATCCTCTAAAATACTGACCGAATCCAGGTTTCATTGACTGTTACTGTGTGGTACCACATTACTACGTGATTCAAACCAGAAGAAACCCAGAATCTGGCCAACAAGTATGCGAAGAAGGCAAAATCATGAGCCAGATGCGGGCATAACCCAGACCTAACCCAGACCTAACCGGTGTTATCCTCTAAAATACTGACCGAATCCAGGTTTCATTGACTGTTACTGTGTGGTACCACATTACTACGTGATTCAAACCAGAAGAAACCCAGAATCTGGCCAACAAGTATGCGAAGAAGGCAAAATCATGAGACAGATGCGGGCATAACCCAGACCTAACCCAGACCTAACCGGCGTTATCCTCTAAAATATTGATCGAAACCAGGTTTAATTGACTGCTTCAGTGTGTCACCACATTACTACGTGATTCAAACACGAAAAAACCCCAGGATCTGGCCAACAAGTATGCGAAGACGGCAAAATCATGAGCCAGATGCGGGCATAACCCAGACCTAACCCAGACCTAACCGGCGTTATCCTCTAAAATATTGATCGAAACCAGGTTTAATTGACTGCTTCAATGTGGTACCACATTACTGCGGTATTCAAACCCGAAAAAAACCCAGGATCTAGCCAACAAGTTTACGAAAAAGGCGAAAGTATAAGCCAGATGCGCGCATATCCCAGACCTAACCCAGACCTAACCGGTGTTATCCTCTGAAATATTGATCGAAACCAGGTTTAATTGACTGCTTCAGTGTGTCACCACATTACTACGTGATTCAAACACGAAAAAACCCCAGGATCTGGCCAACAAGTATGCGAAGACGGCAAAATCATGAGCCAGATGCGGGCATAACCCAGACCTAACCCAGACCTAACCGGTGTTATCCTCTAAAATATTGATCGAAACCAGGTTTAATTGACTGCTTCAGTGTGTCACCACATTACTACGTGATTCAAACACGAAAAAAACCCAGGATCTGGCCAACAAGTATGCGAAGAAGGCAAAATCATGAGCCAGATGCGCGCATTTCCCAGACCTAACCGGCGTTATCCTCTAAAATATTGATCGAAACCAGGTTTAATTGACTGCTTCAGTGTGTCACCACATTACTACGTGATTCAAACACGAAAAAACCCCAGGATCTGGCCAACAAGTATGCGAAGACGGCAAAATCATGAGCCAGATGCGGGCATAACCCAGACCTAACCCAGACCTAACCGGTGTTATCCTCTAAAATACTGATCGAAACCAGGTTTAATTGACAGCTTCAGTGTGTTACCACATTATTACGTGATTCAAACACGAAAAAAACCCAGGATCTGGCCAACAAGTATGCGAAGAAGGCAATATCAGGAGCCAGATGCGCGCATTTCCCAGACCTAACCCAGACCTAACCGGTGTTATCCTCTAAAATATTGATCGAAACCAGGTTTAATTGACTGCTTCAGTGTGTTACCACATTACTACGTGATTCAAACACGGAAAATACCCAGGATCTGGCCAACAAGTATGCGAAGAAGGCAATATCAGGAGCCAGATGCGCGCATTTCCCAGACCTAACCCAGACCTAACCGGTGTTATCCTCTAAAATATTGATCGAAACCAGGTTTAATTGACTGCTTCAGTGTGTCACCACATTACTACGTGATTCAAACACGAAAAAACCCCAGGATCTGGCCAACAAGTATGCGAATACGGTCAATCATGAGCCAGATGCGCGCATTTCCCAGACCTAACCCAGACCTAACCGGCGTTATCCTCTAAAATATTGATCGAAACCAGGTTTAATTGACTGCTTCAGTGTGTTACCACATTATTACGTGATTCAAACACGAAAAAAACCCAGGATCTGGCCAACAAGTATGCGAAGAAGGCAAAATCATGAGACAGATGCGGGCATAACCCAGACCTAACCCAGACCTAACCGGTGTTATCCTCTGAAATATTGATCGAAACCAGGTTTAATTGACTGCTTCAGTGTGTTACCACATTACTACGTGATTCAAACACGAAAAAACCCCAGGATCTGGCCAACAAGTATGCGAAGACGGCAAAATCATGAGCCAGATGCGGGCATAACCCAGACCTAACCCAGACCTAACCGGTGTTATCCTCTAAAATACTGACCGAATCCAGGTTTCATTGACTGTTACTGTGTGGTACCACATTACTACGTGATTCAAACCAGAAGAAACCCAGAATCTGGCCAACAAGTATGCGAAGAAGGCAAAATCATGAGCCAGATGCGCGCATTTCCCAGACCTAACCCAGACCTAACCGGCGTTATCCTCTAAAATATTGATCGAAACCAGGTTTATTTGACAGCTTCAGTGTGTTACCACATTATTACGTGATTCAAACACGAAAAAAACCCAGGATCTGGCCAACAAGTATGCGAAGAAGGCAAAATCATGAGACAGATGCGGGCATAACCCAGACCTAACCCAGACCTAACCGGTGTTATCCTCTGAAATATTGATCGAAACCAGGTTTAATTGACTGCTTCAGTGTGTTACCACATTACTACGTGATTCAAACACGAAAAAACCCCAGGATCTGGCCAACAAGTATGCGAAGACGGCAAAATCATGAGCCAGATGCGGGCATAACCCAGACCTAACCCAGACCTAACCGGTGTTATCCTCTAAAATATTGATCGAAACCAGGTTTAATTGACTGCTTCAGTGTGTTACCACATTACTACGTGATTCAAACCCGAAAAAAATCCAGGATCTAGCCAACAAGTTTGCGAAAAAGGCAAAATCATGAGCCAGATGCGGGCATAACCCAGACCTAACCCACACCTAACCGGTGTTATCCTCTAAAATATTGATCGAAACCAGGTTTAATTGACTGCTTCAGTGTGTCACCACATTACTACGTGATTCAAACACGGAAAATACCCAGGATCTAGCCAACAAGTTTGCGAAAAAGGCGAAAGTATAAGCCAGATGCGCGCATATCCCAGACCTAACCCAGACCTAACCGGCGTTATCCTCTAAAATATTGATCGAAACCAGGTTTAATTGACTGCTTCAGTGTGTCACCACATTACTACGTGATTCAAACACGAAAAAACCCCAGTATCTGGCCAACAAGTATGCGAAGAAGGCAAAATCATGAGCCAGATGCGGGCATAACCCAGACCTAACCCAGACCTAACCGGTGTTATCCTCTAAAATATTGATCGAAACCAGGTTTAATTGACAGCTTCAGTGTGTTACCACATTATTACGTGATTCAAACACGAAAAAAACCCAGGATCTGGCCAACAAGTATGCGAAGAAGGCAAAATCATGAGCCAGATGCGCGCATTTCCCAGACCTAACCCAGACCTAACCGGTGTTATCCTCTGAAATATTGATCGAAACCAGGTTTAATTGACTGCTTCAGTGTGTCACCACATTACTACGTGATTCAAACACGAAAAAAACCCAGGATCTGGCCAACAAGTATGCGAAGAAGGCAAAATCATGAGCCAGATGCGCGCATTTCCCAGTCCTAACCCAGACCTAACCGGCGTTATCCTCTAAAATATTGATCGAAACCAGGTTTAATTGACTGCTTCAGTGTGTCACCACATTACTACGTGATTCAAACACGAAAAAACCCCAGGATCTGGCCAACAAGTATGCGAAGACGGCAAAATCATGAGCCAGATGCGGGCATAACCCAGACCTAACCCAGACCTAACCGGTGTTATCCTCTAAAATACTGATCGAAACCAGGTTTAATTGACAGCTTCAGTGTGTTACCACATTATTACGTGATTCAAACACGAAAAAAACCCAGGATCTGGCCAACAAGTATGCGAAGAAGGCAATATCAGGAGCCAGATGCGCGCATTTCCCAGACCTAACCCAGACCTAACCGGTGTTATCCTCTAAAATATTGATCGAAACCAGGTTTAATTGACTGCTTCAGTGTGTTACCACATTACTACGTGATTCAAACACGGAAAATACCCAGGATCTGGCCAACAAGTATGCGAAGAAGGCAATATCAGGAGCCAGATGCGCGCATTTCCCAGACCTAACCCAGACCTAACCGGTGTTATCCTCTAAAATATTGATCGAAACCAGGTTTAATTGACTGCTTCAGTGTGTCACCACATTACTACGTGATTCAAACACGAAAAAACCCCAGGATCTGGCCAACAAGTATGCGAAGACGGCAAAATCATGAGCCAGATGCGCGCATTTCCCAGACCTAACCCAGACCTAACCGGCGTTATCCTCTAAAATATTGATCGAAACCAGGTTTAATTGACTGCTTCAATGTGGTACCACATTACTGCGGTATTCAAACCCGAAAAAAACCCAGGATCTAGCCAACAAGTTTACGAAAAAGGCGAAAGTATAAGCCAGATGCGCGCATATCCCAGACCTAACCCAGACCTAACCGGTATTATCCTCTGAAATATTGATCGAAACCAGGTTTAATTGACTGCTTCAGTGTGTCACCACATTACTACGTGATTCAAACACGAAAAAACCCCAGGATCTGGCCAACAAGTATGCGAAGACGGCAAAATCATGAGCCAGATGCGGGCATAACCCAGACCTAACCCAGACCTAACCGGTGTTATCCTCTAAAATATTGATCGAAACCAGGTTTAATTGACAGCTTCAGTGTGTTACCACATTATTACGTGATTCAAACCCGAAAAAAACCCAGGATCTAGCCAACAAGTTTGCGAAAAAGGCAAAATCATGAGCCAGATGCGGGCATAACCCAGACCTAACCCAGACCTAACCGGTGTTATCCTCTAAAATATTGATCGAAACCAGGTTTATTTGACAGCTTCAGTGTGTTACCACATTATTACGTGATTCAAACACGAAAAAAACCCAGGATCTGGCCAACAAGTATGCGAAGAAGGCAAAATCATGAGCCTGATGCGCGCATATCCCAGACCTAACCCAGACCTAACCGGTGTTATCCTCTGAAATATTGATCGAAACCAGGTTTAATTGACTGCTTCAGTGTGTTACCACATTACTACGTGTTTCAAACACGGAAAATACCCAGGATCTGGCCAACAAGTTTGCGAAAAAGGCGAAAGTATAAGCCATATGCGCGCAAATCCCAGACCTAACCGGTGTGTTCCTCTAAAATATTGATCGAAACCAGGTTTTATTGACTGCTTCAGTTTGTTACCACATTACTACGTGATTCAAACCCGAAAAAAACCCAGGATCTAGTAAACATAGTAGTATAGAGGGTGTTCGGCCAGCCCTGAGAAACATTTTAATAGGATATTCTAGAGGCCAAACTAAGACGAAAATCAAGAATACTTGATGGAGGCTTCGTTAAAAAGTTATTAACAATTTGATTCAAAAATTTCAAATCGTTCCAGAAAAATTATTTTCGGCTGCGGAGGTCAATTACAAGCATTTTTAGTGAATAGACATATATTCGAAATCCTACTCTGTTTCGAGAAAAAAATTCGAGTATGTGTTGATATTTTTCGGCGAAAAAGAAATTTTTCAAAAATTTTTCTAAAAAAATTATTTTCGGTTGCAGGGGTCAATTACAATCATTTTTGGTCATTACACATACCCCCGAAATCCTACGCACTTTCGAGAAAAAAATTCCTTACCGAAAATCTAATCGGGTGCCTATATTTTTCGATGAAAAAGAAAGATTTCAAATCGTCCTGTGAAAAATTATTTTCAGTTGCGAGGGTCGGTGACAATCATTTTTTATGTATAGACATACCCCCGTAATCTTGCGCATTTTCGAGAAAAAAATTCAGTACGAGCGGAACTTTAAACATTAATAACTTTTTAATAGTGCCTCCATCAACAAATTGGTATTCTTGATTTTCGTCTTATTTTGACCTCTAGAATCCCCCATTAAAATTTTTCCCATGGATGGCCGAACACCCTGTATGTAGGGAACCGTGCAGTTGAAAATTATTAAATCGCGCACGAATTTTTGGCCGAACAGCGAATCGTTCGCTGTCCACGAGCTTGCACGAGCGAAGACGGTTACCGCCGAAAAAGCCGTCAACACGCGGCGAGCGTACGGCCGAACAGCTGATGGGTGAATAACCCAGAAAGCGAGAAAAGACAGCACGGAAGAGAGAAAGATTGAAGAAAAGTACGTAGTAGGTGTGACTGTGTTTAACGAAATAAATACGAGTGTGCCGATTAACGAACAAACACGGTTCCTGATAATCCCATACATACATACGTACAGTGTTGTTCCAAGTGGAGTTTGAAAAAGATGCTAATAAAAATGTTGCATAGTCATAACCACCTGGTTCAGTTACTACATTCACCCTGTAAAAACAACACAATAATATTATTTATTATTTTCTTTTCACGTTCTTAACTTTATTTTTATTTTTAGTTTGAGTTTTACATTTCTCCTTCTCTTCGTCTTGCTTTTCTTTCTCCTTTTCCTTTTCATTTTTCTGTTTTTCTTTCTTTTTTCAATAGCTTTTCTTCTTTTAATTTCTCGGCTTGTTTTTTTCTTTTCTAATCGTTCTTCTTTCATTCTTTGTTTTTCTTTTTCCTGGTTATCAATTGCTTCTATTTTTTCAAGCTGAGTCTATTTCCATGTCTTTGATGTAACTTTGATTGCACACACTCTTTCTATATTTCTTTTCTTTTCTTTTCTTTTCTTTTCTTTGTTGTTTTTTCAATTTTTTGATAATGTTGATAATGTTTATCCAGAATAGATTCTGAAGAATCTTTGTCTTTACGAGAAAATAAGTAAAGTAACGTTGTAGAATTAATGTAGTTTGATTTCAGTACCATCGGAAACAAAACAATTCCCATTAGAAAAAAGTAAAAGCATCATTGTCATGAAATATTAAAGTTAATTAATGATCAGTATATCATATATTAGTTTCTTCTAGCGAAACGTTGTTAAATTAGTCTTCTACACTGGTATTGGTTTTACTGTTACTATGAACTGCACTGCGTTGAACATCAGCAGTGCTTTCTCTCTGCGAGTTGTGTCTTGTGTTGTGTCTTAGTTGTGTCCCGATTGTATTTTAATATTTTCTATATAGAAAAGAAAATTGTTCCCCTCTCAGATCATCTGGAATATGCTCTTGAATGCTATGTAAAACTACCTATATTGCTGTCATTGATGTCAGTTTCATCTGGCGACATGAATTCTAATTTATTTTCTTCTTTCTGAAATACGTTTTGTCTAGTAAATTGTATTTGAGTTAAACGGTCATAGGCCACCACAAGCTTTAAAAGCATTTCCTTCTTCATGGAATTTATATATGGTATGATATATATATTGGTGCGAAATTCACCTTCGTAATGGGTTTAGTCTACCTACGTACTTTGTCTATGTTCCTGTACTACCTTTCGCCATGCAACTTTTAATCGTCTAAATATTCCTACATCGCATGGCTGGAAAATATGAGTTGCATTAGGTAATATACAAAAAAGTAAAATGAGTTTACTCAAAACAAAAATTATGTAAATTGAAATTTATGCAGGACCTGCGACCATCTAATAATACCAGTATAGGAAAGGTGACTCCATTCTCAACCATTTATGGGCTACACACAATATATGTATTAGTGTGGGGGGATTGAAATGAATTCGGTCAAGGTGTAATTTCATTAATATTGATTTAATATATACAGGGTGTTTGGCCACCCCTGGGAAAAATTTTAATGGGAGATTCTAGAAGCCAAAATAAGACGAAAATTAAGAATATCAATTTTTCGACTGAGGTTTCGTTAAAAAGTAGTTATTAATAACATTAAATAAAAAAATTTCAAATCGTTCTGAAAAAATTATTTTTGGTCGCGGAGGTCAGTTAGAATCGTACCCCCGAAATCCTACTCAGTTTCGACAAAAAAAATTCAAGTAAAAAAGAATTTCGAATCGTCTTGGAAGAATTAGTTTTCGTTGCAGGGGTCAGTTACAAGCATTTTTTTTTTTTGGTCGACAGCCGGATTGAACGATTTTAATGTTTCAAACAGCAACACAACGCATATTTTAATGGAGAATATGTAGAGATGTTGGAAAAGTTGTTCCTTGACCCCGTAAAGTGAGAAAAATCCCATATAACTGGTCAAATTTTCAAACAGCCCCCGCAACTCCTACTGATATAGTGAATAGTGAATATTTTCCAATGAAACGTTTTTTTTCGCGAGTAGAGCTCATGGGTACCTACACAAAGAGTATTATTAAACAACTATTTTACAAACTGAATAAAAATCAGAAAGGAATTTTTAAGAAAAATCGACAGACAGTGCCTAAATTTTTCGACGAAAGAAAAAGAAAATTTCAAATCGTTCTGAACAAAATTACTTTCGGTTTCGGGGGTCAATTACAATTATTTTCGGTGAATAGACATACCACATACGAAATCCTGCGCATTTTCGAGAAAAAAATTCGAAAGTAAGAGCGGAACTTTAAACGTCAATAACTTGTTTAGTATCGTATTACTCCATCAACAAATTGGTATTCTTGATTTTCATCCTACTTTAACCTCTAGAATCTCCCATTACAATTTCTCCCAGGGGATTCTAGAGACCAAAGTAAGACGAAAATCAAGAATACCAATTTGTTAATGGAGGCTTTATTAAAAAGTTATTAACGTTTAAAGTTCCGCCCGTACTGAATTTCTTTCTCGAAAATGCGCATGATTAGGGGGGTATGACGATTCACCCAAAATGGTTGTAAGTAACCCCCGCAACCGATAACAATTTTTCCAAAACGATTTGAAATTTTTCTTTTCCATCGAAAAAATTTCACACATTCTCGAATTTTTATCTCGAAAGTGGGTAAGATTTCGGAGGTATGTGTATTCACCAAAAATGATTGCAATTGACCCCCGCAACCGATAACAATTTTTCCAGAACGATTTGAAATTTTTGAGTTTAATTGTTAATAACTTTTCAACGTAGCCTCTATCAACAAATTGGTATTCTTGATTTTCGTCTGTATTTTCGTATTTTGGCATCTAGAATCCCCCATTAAAATTTTTCCCAGGGGTGGCCGAACACCCTGTACATATGTGTTCCCCGAGCAGGAAAACGACTTTTCGCTAAAATCATGAAAGTAAAAATTCTGTCCAAATGAGGAGTAGGAGTGATTTTCTAAGTAATTTTTATGTAAAAGTATAGATTGAGAAAGTGGCACGTGAGGAACGTACGTAACCTAGATCGATGCACGTGTTTTACTGCACCGGGCACGAACGTACGACGATTTACACACACACAGTCAATATCGCCGGTTTTTACAAAAGGTAAAGTCTTAAGTAAACATTTTGTTTTATAATTTTCTATTAAAGCCTCTGTAAGTTTTATCGCTTTTGCATTCTTGCAACTTAATTTAATTGGTTGTTTTTTGGAAAACAGATAAAACTATAAAAAGAATAAAAAACGGTTTTTACGAGTCCTGTACCTATGTTTAGTTCAGAATTTCGAATTCAGCGGTAAAAGTATGTAAATCTATATTATCCAATACACAGGACATAAAGGTAAGAGGAATGGATATTTTTACCAATATATTCATATTCTTAAATATCTGAATATTCTTCCTACTTGACCGACTTACTTTATAAATATATTTTTTAGGGACACATGTCGTTCGGTTGAAGGAAACAGGATATCTATACAGTGTATAGGTATTCAAAAACCCTTGGGAAAAATTTTAGACTTTGTTGAAAAGTTATGGAACATTATATTCCTAGCAAACGCTAGGCCCGTTCACGGATCGGGGTGAGTTATACATTATTCGATTCGCCTAATTCAGTACATTATTGATATGCATTTCTATGCATCTGTGGAAATTCGTTATTTTTTTATAAACTGTTACTGTTATTGTTAGAAATATGACTTAAAATTCGTTAGTTTCTTTAGTGTTTAGGAGTGTGTGTGTGTTTGTGAGAGAAGCACACGTCGAGGAATGTTCTTTTAGTTTTTAAGTTTTCTTTTCACAATGGAAAATAAGTGTGTTTGTTTTGTAACAAGATTCATTATAATAAATAATATAAACAGTATTTTAACATGGTAGCAGAGGTCCGTGGTTTGTTCGTTAACAGTAAAGAAAAGAAATTTAGTTGTGAAAGGAAGATAACCTAAGTTTGAAGCATGGCAAGTGAAAAAAAGGACGATTTCATGTTACAAATATTTTATGGAACTGGAAATTCAGGCTAAATTTATTTTTAGAAATGAAAGACTGTAACGAGGTTATTCTACATGATGAAAGACCGGCTGAAATAAGAGTCGAAGATTGGAATAAAAAAGGAAATTAAAGCAAAAAGTTACATCGTAAACAGTATTTCAAACACTCAGTTAGAATTAATAATATCAGAAACGACTGCGAAAAATATGATTGCAAAGCTTGACGAAATTTATCTAGTTAAAAACAGTGCAGTAAAGCTATTGTGTAAAAGAAGATTGTTAGAATTAAAAATGAAAGAAGGTGAAAATCCAAGTGACTTCTTTAACGAATTTGAAACGCATATAAATAGGCTCAAAAATACTGGTGAGACTGTGAATGAAGAGGATAAATTGAATTATCTGTTATTAACGTTAACTTCTCACGTATTGTTGATATTATTGATGCACTGCCAACGAAGGAGAAAACAGTTGAGTATGTAAAATCTAAATTACTGTTAGAGTATCAAAAGAGAAACGGTAAAAGTTACTACTTTGAGTACAGCAGAAATTACACTCGCACGTTTAGTTCAAATTTAACTAAAAATCCTAGAGGTCATAGGTTTCGACACGTACAACGCAATCAGAACAAGTATCTCAATTCAAAGGATAATCAGCATAGCAGTGCAACGACTACTGAAGCGGTATGTTAAGTCAGTGTAATAAGTCAGGGCACATCCAACGTTACTGCCCAGAAAACTTTAATAATTATTACAAAAGGCAACCTTTTCAAACATATACAAAATAGACACGATAGAAAAGTGGCTGGAAATTCGAGTCTAGATGACAGTAGAAATTACAATTCATTCAAGGTTGAAGTAATGAAAAGTAGCAAAATAGAAGAAGTAGAAATATTAAATGGCTACTAGATAGTGGTTGCTCAGATCACATAATAAACACAGATGAGTACTTTTATGAATCCAAAAATCTACAAAACCCGGTTGATATTAAAGTTGGTGATGGTTTTAAACTAATATCTGGAAAGATTGGTAATGTAATGATTAACATTAAATCGTTGCTATGTTCATTTTAAAAATTATAAATAATTTATCTAATTGGATCTATTCTACATTGTCAAATGGGAATTTGTAGAAGAATTTGTATGATGCATAAAAATCATTTTTTTAGGCATAGAACTTCCACGAGTCGGTCAGGTGGACAGTATTAAAACCAGGTATGTAGACAGTACATGCAGCAACAGTAAAAAATGTCTCCCCGCCGCTGACAGTGTTTACAATATATAGTAAATTACTATTGCACGCAGTACGTTGGTTTAACTTGTTTTTATTATTAAATTTCATTATCATCTAAGTCTGGTATATTTTGATTTTTTACAGAATCAATCATCATCAAATGAAATTTCTGAAATTTCTTTTAAGAACTGATTAAATAAATCATCCTTTCCTTGCTTGGAAGGTTTATAAAACACGTAATGGCTTAAGAGTACCCAATGAAATTATCTTTTTTGCTGAAAATAGAAAATATAATATTTATTATTTTGTATTATATGTTAGAAAAATATATTAAAAAACGTGTGGAACTGCAAATGCTAACCGACAATATTCAGGCAAAAAGTGTTTACTATGCTTCCACGTAGTTTCTGTTTTATTCGTATGAGCGCCTGTTTCTGGATCTTTAAAATGTAAACTATTTACGGTTTACGGTGAGATGTTTATACCCTTAGTTTTTAAAAGCCATTGCATTATATAAAGATATTTGAAAAGCAAAGAACGTGGTTTTCTAAAAACAAACTCAGTTACAGATATTGTTTTAAAATTACCATATATGCTAACGTATAATTATGAGCAATGTCGTGATATATTATATAACTAACATTAAATAAAAATACTGCGCAGCAATTGTGGAAGGGTAGAGTAGATAGAGACTGATGAATCAACATTTTGTTGTAGAAATAATGGCACAGAGGCCATTTGAAAATTAATCACAGCGTCAATTTTCAAGATCTCATTACTGATGCTTACATGAATTAAATTGAAGACACCACTTTTTTCTAACATATAATACTATCAATATTTTATATTTCCAATAAGAGTAACTTCATTGGATACCTGAGCCATTATGTATTTAGTAAATGTATATATAATAGAAAGATGGTGATTTATTCAATGAGATATTTGCAGAAATAGCAGAAATTTCATTCAACAAATGTTATTGTTAACAAATTAGCATTTTACTAGCTGGCATTTTGAACACAGGTAACGACAGTCACTTGTTTCCACCTGTGAACCTATCAGAATATATTTAAAATACTTAGTTACTTTGTAAAAATACCGAATTTCCGCAGATAATGAAATGCATATACTAATGAAATAATATACTGAATTAGACGAATCGAATTACGTATAACTCATCCCGATCGTTGAACGGGTCGTTTGCTAGGAATATACCAAAAAACGTTCTTGACAAGTCTATAAAATACTTCAGTTCACTTTCATTATTAGATGCGTTGACTTTAATTCTATAAATTATAATGATAAGTTCAAGATTTTACAGAAAGAGTTTATTTGTAATATTAAAGATTTCCTATATAAGGACAAGAAGTATACTTTTACCAATATCTATCCATCTATCTTAATATTCTTCCCACTTGGCCCACTTACTTTAACGAGTCTGAGTAAATCATCAGTACTATCTCTATTTTTATTAATAAAATGAATCTGTGATTCCATATCCAAAGATATAGTAAAAGCTACAAAATTCAGATTATTCAAGTTACTTCTATCACTCATCAAATTTTTTATGAAATTCTATGCTAATTCATGCTCTTTAAAATATTTATAATCTACTGGGACTTCATTAACTTTATGTTTTAATAAATCAATAATCAAAGTATCTATAATTAATATTAAAATCAAATAACAGTGTCAAAATAGTATTAATATTATATTTTATTAATACTATCAATATCTGGTATTTAAATTTTATTAAATATTTCAAATCTGTTATCACCTTGTTCAAATAATTTATTACTAGTTTTGATAATATATTTTGGGATGGATTTTTTTAGAATGATAGCAATTCAGTTGTGAATTTTTATGAGGAACAAAGGGTTATTATTATACAATTAACATGTATATAATTCATTAACTTGCCCATTTAGGGGTAACATGTTATGCATAAATAGAGATTTACATACTTGTATGAATACCCACACTAAAATCATGTAAATATCTAAATCATTTTTAAATCTATGATTTGGAAAATTTTAGGGACTTGGAACTTAATTCATCCTTTATCTTACAGTTTTATCGTCAACACGTGGCCAACACGTATGCGAAGAAGGCAAAATCATGAGCCAGATGCTGGTATAACCCAGACCTAACCAAGACCTAACCGGTGTTATCCTCTAAAATATTGATCGAAACCAGGTTTAATTGACTGCTTCAGTGTGGTACCACATTACTACGTGATTCAAACACGAAAAAAACCCAGGATCTGGCCAACAAGTTTGCGAAAAAGGCGAAAGTATAAGCCAGATGCGCGCATATCCCAGACCTAACCCAGACCTAACCGGTGTTATCCTCTAAAATATTGATCGAAACCAGGTTTAAATGACTGCTTCAGTGTGTTACCACATTACTACGTGATTCAAACACGAAAAAAACCCAGGATCTGGCCAACAAGTATGCGAAGAAGGCAAAATCATGAGCCAGATGCGGGCATAACCCAGACCTAACCCAGACCTAACCGGTGTTATCCTCTAAAATATTGATCGAACCCAGGTTTAATTGACTGCTTCAGTGTGTCACCACATTACTACGTGATTCAAACACGAAAAAACCCCAGGATCTGGCCAACAAGTATGCGAAAACGGCAAAATCATGAGCCAGATGCGGGCATAACCCAGACCTAACCGGTGTTATCCTCTAAAATATTGATCGAAACCAGGTTTTATTGACTGCTTCAGTGTATTACCACATTACTACGTGATTCAAACACGAAAAAAGCCCAGGATCTGGCCAACAAGTATGCGAAGAAGGCAAGATCATGAGCCAGATGCGGGCATATCCCGGACCTATCCCAGACCTAACCGGTGTTATCCTCTAAAATATTCATCGAAACCAGGTTTTATTGACTGCTTCAGTGTGTTACCACATTACTACGTGCTTCAAACACGGAAAAAACCCAGGATCTGGCCAACAAGTTTGCGAAAAAGGCGAAAGTATAAGCCAGATGCGCGCATATCCCAGACCTAACCCAGACCTAACCGGTGTTATCCTCTAAAATATTGATCGAAACCAGGTTTAATTGACTGCTTCAGTTTGTTACCACATTACTACGTGATTCAAACACGAAAAAAGCCCAGGATCTGGCCAACAAGTATGCGAAGAAGGCAAGATCATGAGCCAGATGCGGGCATAACCCAGACCTAACCCAGACCTAACCGGTGTTATCCTCTAAAATATTCATCGAAACCAGGTTTTATTGACTGCTTCAGTGTGTTACCACATTACTACGTGCTTCAAACACGGAAAAAACCCAGGATCTGGCCAACAAGTTTGCGAAAAAGGCGAAAGTATAAGCCAGATGCGCGCATATCCCAGACCTAACCCAGACCTAACCGGTGTTATCCTCTAAAATACTGACCGAATCCAGGTTTAATTCACTGTTACTGTGTGGTACCACATTACTACGTGATTCAAACCAGAAGAAACCCAGGATCTGGCCAACAAGTATGCGAAGAAGGCATAATCATGAGCCAGATGCGGGCATAACCCAGACCTAATCCAGACCTCACCGGTGTTATCCTCTAAAATATTGATCGAAACCAGGTTTAATTGACTGCTTCAGTGTGTTACCACATTACTACGTGATTCAAACACGAAAAAACCCCAGGATCTGGCCAACAAGTATGCGAAGACGGCAAAATCATGAGCCAGATGCGGGCATAACCCAGACCTAACCCAGACCTAACCGGTGTTATCCTCTAAAATATTGATCGAAACCAGGTTTGATTGACTGCTTCAGTGTGTTACCACATTACTACGTGATTCAAACCAGAAGAAACCCAGGATCTGGCCAACAAGTATGCGAAGAAGGCAAAATCGTGAGCCAGATGCGCGCATTTCCCAGACCTAACCCAGACCTAACCGGCGTTATCCTCTAAAATATTGATCGAAACCAGGTTTAATTGACTGCTTCAATGTGGTACCACATTACTGCGGTATTCAAACCCGAAAAAAACCCAGGATCTAGCCAACAAGTTTACGAAAAAGGCGAAAGTATAAGCCAGATGCGCGCATATCCCAGACCTAACCCAGACCTAACCGGTGTTATCCTCTGAAATATTGATCGAAACCAGGTTTAATTGACTGCTTCAGTGTGTCACCACATTACTACGTGATTCAAACACGGAAAATACCCAGGATCTGGCCAACAAGTATGCGAAGACGGCAAAATCATGAGCCAGATGCGGGCATAACCCAGACCTAACCCAGACCTAACCGGTGTTATCCTCTAAAATATTGATCGAAACCAGGTTTTATTGACTGCTTCAGTGTATTACCACATTACTACCTGATTCAAACACGAAAAAAGCCCAGGATCTGGCCAACAAGTATGCGAAGAAGGCAAGATCATGAGCCAGATGCGCGCATATCCCAGACCTAACCCAGACCTAACCGGTGTTATCCTCTAAAATATTGATCGAAACCAGGTTTAATTGACTGCTTCAGTTTGTTACCACATTACTACGTGATTCAAACACGAAAAAAGCCCAGGATCTGGCCAACAAGTATGCGAAGAAGGCAAGATCATGAGCCAGATGCGGGCATAACCCAGACCTAACCCAGACCTAACCGGTGTTATCCTCTAAAATATTCATCGAAACCAGGTTTTATTGACTGCTTCAGTGTGTTACCACATTACTACGTGCTTCAAACACGGAAAAAACCCAGGATCTGGCCAACAAGTTTGCGAAAAAGGCGAAAGTATAAGCCAGATGCGCGCATATCCCAGACCTAACCCAGACCTAACCGGTGTTATCCTCTAAAATACTGACCGAATCCAGGTATAATTGACTGTTACTGTGTGGTACCACATTACTACGTGATTCAAACCAGAAGAAACCCAGGATCTGGCCAACAAGTATGCGAAGAAGGCAAAATCATGAGCCAGATGCGCGCATATCCCAGACCTAACCCAGACCTAACCGGTGTTATCCTCTAAAATATTGATCGAAACCAGGTTTAAATGACTGCTTCAGTGTGTTACCACATTACTACGTGATTCAAACACGAAAAAAGCCCAGGATCTGGCCAACAAGTATGCGAAGAAGGCAAGATCATGAGCCAGATGCGGGCATAACCCAGACCTAACCCAGACCTAACCGGTGTTATCCTCTAAAATATTCATCGAAACCAGGTTTTATTGACTGCTTCAGTGTGTTACCACATTACTACGTGCTTCAAACACGGAAAAAACCCAGGATCTGGCCAACAAGTTTGCGAAAAAGGCGAAAGTATAAGCCAGATGCGCGCATATCCCAGACCTAACCCAGACCTAACCGGTGTCATCCTCTAAAATACTGACCGAATCCAGGTTTAATTGACTGTTACTGTGTGGTACCACATTACTACGTGATTCAAACCAGAAGAAACCCAGGATCTGGCCAACAAGTATGCGAAGAAGGCATAATCATGAGCCAGATGCGGGCATAACCCAGACCTAATCCAGACCTAACCGGTGTTATCCTCTAAAATATTGATCGAAACCAGGTTTAATTGACTGCTTCAGTGTGTTACCACATTATTACGTGATTCAAACACGAAAAAACCCCAGGATCTGGCCAACAAGTATGCGAAGACGGCAAAATCATGAGCCAGATGCGGGCATAACCCAGACCTAACCCAGACCTAACCGGTGTTATCCTCTAAAATACTGACCGAATCCAGGTTTAATTCACTGTTACTGTGTGGTACCACATTACTACGTGATTCAAACCAGAAGAAACCCAGGATCTGGCCAACAAGTATGCGAAGAAGGCATAATCATGAGCCAGATGCGGGCATAACCCAGACCTAATCCAGACCTAACCGGTGTTATCCTCTAAAATATTGATCGAAACCAGGTTTGATTGACTGCTTCAGTGTGTTACCACATTACTACGTGATTCAAACCAGAAGAAACCCAGGATCTGGCCAACAAGTATGCGAAGAAGGCATAATCATGAGCCAGATGCGGGCATAACCCAGACCTAATCCAGACCTAACCGGTGTTATCCTCTAAAATATTGATCGAAACCAGGTTTAATTGACTGCTTCAATGTGGTACCACATTACTGCGGTAATCAAACCCGAAAAAAACCCAGGATCTAGCCAACAAGTTTACGAAAAAGGCGAAAGTATAAGCCAGATGCGCGCATATCCCAGACCTAACCCAGACCTAACCGGTGTTATCCTCTGAAATATTGATCGAAACCAGGTTTAATTGACTGCTTCAGTGTGTCACCACATTACTACGTGATTCAAACACGGAAAATACCCAGGATCTGGCCAACAAGTATGCGAAGAAGGCAAAATCATGAGCCAGATGAGGGCATAACCCAGACCTAACCCAGACCTAACCGGTGTTATCCTCTAAAATATTGATCGAAACCAGGTTTAATTGACTGCTTCAGTGTGTTACCACATTACCACGTGATTCAAACACGAAAAAACCCCAGGATCTGGCCAACAAGTATGCGAAGACGGCAAAATCATGAGCCAGATGAGGGCATAACCCAGTCCTAACCCAGACCTAACCGGTGTTATCCTCTAAAATACTGACCGAATCCAGGTTTAATTCACTGTTACTGTGTGGTACCACATTACTACGTGATTCAAACCAGAAGAAACCCAGGATCTGGCCAACAAGTATGCGAAGAAGGCATAATCATGAGCCAGATGCGGGCATAACCCAGACCTAACCCAGACCTAACCGGTGTTATCCTCTGAAATATTGATCGAAACCAGGTTTAATTGACTGCTTCAGTGTGTTACCACATTACCACGTGATTCAAACACGAAAAAACCCCAGGATCTGGCCAACAAGTATGCGAAGACGGCAAAATCATGAGCCAGATGAGGGCATAACCCAGACCTAACCCAGACCTAACCGGCGTTATCCTCTAAAATATTGATCGAAACCAGGTTTAATTGACTGCTTCAGTGTGTCACCACATTATTACGTGATTCAAACACGAAAAAAACCCAGGATCTGGCCAACAAGTATGCGAAGACGGCAAAATCATGAGCCAGATGAGGGCATAACCCAGACCTAACCCAGACCTAACCGGTGTTATCCTCTGAAATATTGATCGAAACCAGGTTTAATTGACTGCTTCAGTGTGTCACCACATTACTACGTGATTCAAACACGGAAAATACCCAGGATCTGGCCAACAAGTATGCGAAGACGGCAAAATCATGAGCCAGATGAGGGCATAACCCAGACCTAACCCAGACCTAACCGGTGTTATCCTCTAAAATATTGATCGAAACCAGGTTTAATTGACTGCTTCAGTGTGTTACCACATTATTACGTGATTCAAACACGAAAAAAACCCAGGATCTGGCCAACAAGTATGCGAAGAAGGCTAAATCATGAGCCAGATGCGCGCATTTCCCAGACCTAACCCAGACCTAACCGGTGTTATCCTCTGAAATATTGATCGAAACCAGGTTTAATTGACTGCTTCAGTGTGTCACCACATTACTACGTGATTCAAACACGAAAAAAACCCAGGATCTGGCCAACAAGTATGCGAAGAAGGCAAAATCATGAGCCAGATGCGCGCATTTCCCAGACCTAACCCAGACCTAACCGGCGTTATCCTCTAAAATATTGATCGAAACCAGGTTTAATTGACTGCTTCAGTGTGTCACCACATTACTACGTGATTCAAACACGAAAAAACCCCAGGATCTGGCCAACAAGTATGCGAAGACGGCAAAATCATGAGCCAGATGCGGGCATAACCCAGACCTAACCCAGACCTAACCGGTGTTATCCTCTAAAATATTGATCGAAACCAGGTTTAATTGACAGCTTCAGTGTGTTACCACATTATTACGTGATTCAAACACGAAAAAAGCCCAGGATCTGGCCAACAAGTATGCGAAGACGGCAAAATCATGAGCCAGATGCGGGCATAACCCAGACCTAACCCAGACCTAACCGGTGTTATCCTCTGAAATATTGGTCGAAACCAGGTTTAATTGACAGCTTCAGTGTGTTACCACATTACTACGTGTTTCAAACACGGAAAATACCCAGGATCTGGCCAACAAGTTTGCGAAAAAGGCGAAAGTATAAGCCATATGCGCGCAAATCCCAGACCTAACCGGTGTGTTCCTCTAAAATATTGATCGAAACCAGGTTTAATTGACTGCTTCAGTGTGTTACCACATTACTACGTGATTCAAACACGGAAAATACCCAGGATCTGGCCAACAAGTATGCGAAGACGGCAAAATCATGAGACAGATGCGGGCATAACCCAGACCTAACCCAGACCTAACCGGTGTTATCCTCTAAAATATTGATCGAAACCAGGTTTAATTGACTGCTTCAGTGTGTCACCACATTACTACGTGATTCAAACACGGAAAATACCCAGGATCTGGCCAACAAGTATGCGAAGACGGCAAAATCATGAGCCAGATGCGGGCATAACCCAGACCTAACCCAGACCTAACCGGTGTTATCCTCTAAAATATTGATCGAAACCAGGTTTAATTAACTGCTTCAGTGTGTTACCACATTACTACGTGATTCAAACACGAAAAAAGCCCAGGATCTGGCCAACAAGTATGCGAAGAAGGCAAAATCATGAGCCAGATGCGCGCATTTCCCAGACCTAACCCAGACCTAACCGGTGTTATCCTCTGAAATATTGATCGAAACCAGGTTTAATTGACTGCTTCAGTGTGTCACCACATTACTACGTGATTCAAACACGGAAAATACCCAGGATCTGGCCAACAAGTATGCGAAGACGGCAAAATCATGAGCCAGATGCGGGCATAACCCAGACCTAACCCAGACCTAACCGGCGTTATCCTCTAAAATATTGATCGAAACCAGGTTTAATTGACTGCTTCAGTGTGTCACCACATTACTACGTGATTCAAACACGGAAAATACCCAGGATCTGGCCAACAAGTATGCGAAGAAGGCAAAATCATGAGCCAGATGCGGGCATAACCCAGACCTAACCCAGACCTAACCGGTGTTATCCTCTGAAATATTGATCGAAACCAGGTTTAATTGACTGCTTCAGTGTGTTACCACATTACTACGTGATTCAAACACGAGAAAACCCCAGGATCTGGCCAACAAGTATGCGAAGACGGCAAAATCATGAGCCAGATGCGGGCATAACCCAGACCTAACCCAGACCTAACCGGTGTTATCCTCTAAAATATTGATCGAAACCAGGTTTAATTGACTGCTTCAGTGTGTTACCACATTACTACGTGATTCAAACACGGAAAATACCCAGGATCTGGCCAACAAGTATGCGAAGAAGGCAAAATCATGAGCCAGATGCGGGCATAACCCAGACCTAACCCAGACCTAACCGGTGTTATCCTCTAAAATATTGATCGAAACCAGGTTTGATTGACTGCTTCAGTGTGTTACCACATTACTACGTGATTCAAACACGAAAAAACCCCAGGATCTGGCCAACAAGTATGCGAAGACGGCAAAATCATGAGCCAGATGCGGGCATAACCCAGACCTAACCCAGACCTAACCGGTGTTATCCTCTAAAATATTGATCGAAACCAGGTTTGATTGACTGCTTCAGTGTGTTACCACATTACTACGTGATTCAAACCAGAAGAAACCCAGGATCTGGCCAACAAGTATGCGAAGAAGGCAAAATCATGAGCCAGATGCGCGCATTTCCCAGACCTAACCCAGACCTAACCGGCGTTATCCTCTAAAATATTGATCGAAACCAGGTTTAATTGACTGCTTCAATGTGGTACCACATTACTGCGGTATTCAAACCCGAAAAAAACCCAGGATCTAGCCAACAAGTTTACGAAAAAGGCGAAAGTATAAGCCAGATGCGCGCATATCCCAGACCTAACCCAGACCTAACCGGTGTTATCCTCTGAAATATTGATCGAAACCAGGTTTAATTGACTGCTTCAGTGTGTCACCACATTACTACGTGATTCAAACACGGAAAATACCCAGGATCTGGCCAACAAGTATGCGAAGACGGCAAAATCATGAGCCAGATGCGGGCATAACCCAGACCTAACCCAGACCTAACCGGCGTTATCCTCTAAAATATTGATCGAAACCAGGTTTAATTGACTGCTTCAATGTGGTACCACATTACTGCGGTATTCAAACCCGAAAAAAACCCAGGATCTAGCCAACAAGTTTACGAAAAAGGCGAAAGTATAAGCCAGATGCGCGCATATCCCAGACCTAACCCAGACCTAACCGGTGTTATCCTCTGAAATATTGATCGAAACCAGGTTTAATTGACTGCTTCAGTGTGTCACCACATTACTACGTGATTCAAACACGGAAAATACCCAGGATCTGGCCAACAAGTATGCGAAGAAGGCAAAATCATGAGCCAGATGCGGGCATAACCCAGACCTAACCCAGACCTAACCGGTGTTATCCTCTAAAATATTGATCGAAACCAGGTTTAATTGACAGCTTCAGTGTGTTACCACATTATTACGTGATTCAAACACGAAAAAAACCCAGGATCTGGCCAACAAGTATGCGAAGAAGGCAAAATCATGAGCCAGATGCGGGCATAACCCAGACCTAACCCAGACCTAACCGGTGTTATCCTCTAAAATATTGATCGAAACCAGGTTTAATTGACTGCTTCAGTGTGTCACCACATTACTACGTGATTCAAACACGGAAAATACCCAGGATCTAGCCAACAAGTTTGCGAAAAAGGCGAAAGTATAAGCCAGATGCGCGCATTTCCCAGACCTAACCCAGACCTAACCGGCGTTATCCTCTAAAATATTGATCGAAACCAGGTTTAATTGACTGCTTCAATGTGGTACCACATTACTGCGGTATTCAAACCCGAAAAAAACCCAGGATCTAGCCAACAAGTTTACGAAAAAGGCGAAAGTATAAGCCAGATGCGCGCATATCCCAGACCTAACCCAGACCTAACCGGTGTTATCCTCTAAAATATTGATCGAAACCAGGTTTAATTGACAGCTTCAGTGTGTTACCACATTATTACGTGATTCAAACCCGAAAAAAACCCAGGATCTAGCCAACAAGTTTGCGAAAAAGGCAAAATCATGAGCCAGATGCGGGCATAACCCAGACCTAACCCAGACCTAACCGGTGTTATCCTCTAAAATATTGATCGAAACCAGGTTTATTTGACAGCTTCAGTGTGTTACCACATTATTACGTGATTCAAACACGAAAAAAACCCAGGATCTGGCCAACAAGTATGCGAAGAAGGCAAAATCATGAGCCAGATGCGGGCATAACCCAGACCTAACCCAGACCTAACCGGTGTTATCCTCTAAAATATTGATCGAAACCAGGTTTAATTGACTGCTTCAGTGTGTCACCACATTACTACGTGATTCAAACACGGAAAATACCCAGGATCTAGCCAACAAGTTTGCGAAAAAGGCGAAAGTATAAGCCAGATGCGCGCATTTCCCAGACCTAACCCAGACCTAACCGGCGTTATCCTCTAAAATATTGATCGAAACCAGGTTTAATTGACTGCTTCAATGTGGTACCACATTACTGCGGTATTCAAACCCGAAAAAAACCCAGGATCTAGCCAACAAGTTTACGAAAAAGGCGAAAGTATAAGCCAGATGCGCGCATATCCCAGACCTAACCCAGACCTAACCGGTGTTATCCTCTAAAATATTGATCGAAACCAGGTTTATTTGACAGCTTCAGTGTGTTACCACATTATTACGTGATTCAAACACGAAAAAAACCCAGGATCTGGCCAACAAGTATGCGAAGAAGGCAAAATCATGAGCCTGATGCGCGCATATCCCAGACCTAACCCAGACCTAACCGGTGTTATCCTCTAAAATACTGACCGAATCCAGGTTTAATTGACTGTTACTGTGTGGTACCACATTACTACGTGATTCAAACCAGAAGAAACCCAGGATCTGGCCAACAAGTATGCGAAGAAGGCATAATCATGAGCCAGATGCGGGCATAACCCAGACCTAACCCAGACCTAACCGGTGTTATCCTCTAAAATATTGATCGAAACCAGGTTTAATTGACTGCTTCAGTGTGTTACCACATTACTACGTGATTCAAATACGAAAAAAACCCAGGATCTGGCCAACAAGTATGCGAAGAAGGCAAAATCATGAGCCAGATGCGGGCATATCCCAGACCTAACCCAGACCTAACCGGTGTTATCCTCTAAAATACTGGCCGAATCCAGGTTTAATTGACTGTTACTGTGTGGTACCACATTACTACGTGATTCAAACCCGAAAAAAACCCAGGATCTGGCCAACAAGTATGCGAAGAAGGCATAATCATGAGCCAGATGCGGGCATAACCCAGACCTCACCCAGACCTAACCGGTGTTATCCTCTAAAATATTGATCGAAATCAGGTTTAATTGACTGCTTCTTTGTGGGCCCACATTACTGCGTGATTCAAACCGGAACAAACCAACATAGTAGTATACAGGGTGTTCGGCCAGCCCTGAGAAACATTTTAATAGGAGATTCTAGAGGCCAAACTAAGACGAAAATCAAGAATACCAATTTGTTGATGGAGGCTTCGTTAAAAAGTTATTAACAATTAAATTCAAAAATTTCAAATCGTTCCGGAAAAATTATTTTCGGCTGCGGAGGTCAATTACAAGCATTTTCAGTGAATAGACATATATTCGAAATCCTACTCAGTTTCGAGAAAAAAATTCGAGTATATGTTGATATTTTTCGGCGAAAAAGAAATTTTTCAAAAATTTTTCTAAAAAAATTATTTTCGGTTGCAGGGGTCAATTACAATCATTTTTGGTCATTACACATACCCCCGAAATCCTACGCACTTTCGAGAAAAAAATTCCTTACCGAAAATCTAATCGGGTGCCTATATTTTTCGATGAAAAAGAAAGATTTCAAATCGTCCTGTGAAAAATTATTTTCAGTTGCGAGGGTCGGTGACAATCATTTTTTATGTATAGACATACCCCCGTAATCTTGCGCATTTTCGAGAAAAAAATTCAGTACGAGCGGAACTTTAAACATTAATAACTTTTTAATAGTGCCTCCATCAACAAATTGGTATTCTTGATTTTCGTCTTATTTTGACCTCTAGAATCCCCCATTAAAATTTTTCCCATGGATGGCCGAACACCCTGTATGTAGGGAACCGTGCAGTTGAAAATTATTAAATCGCGCACGAATTTTTGGCCGAACAGCGAATCGTTCGCTGTCCACGAGCTTGCACGAGCGAAGACGGTTACCGCCGAAAAAGCCGTCAACACGCGGCGAGCGTACGGCCGAACAGCTGATGGGTGAATAACCCAGAAAGCGAGAAAAGACAGCACGGAAGAGAGAAAGATTGAAGAAAAGTACGTAGTAGGTGTGACTGTGTTTAACGAAATAAATACGAGTGTGCCGATTAACGAACAAACACGGTTCCTGATAATCCCATACATACATACGTACAGTGTTGTTCCAAGTGGAGTTTGAAAAAGATGCTAATAAAAATGTTGCATAGTCATAACCACCTGGTTCAGTTACTACATTCACCCTGTAAAAACAACACAATAATATTATTTATTATTTTCTTTTCACGTTCTTAACTTTATTTTTATTTTTAGTTTGAGTTTTACATTTCTCCTTCTCTTCGTCTTGCTTTTCTTTCTCCTTTTCCTTTTCATTTTTCTGTTTTTCTTTCTTTTTTCAATAGCTTTTCTTCTTTTAATTTCTCGGCTTGTTTTTTTCTTTTCTAATCGTTCTTCTTTCATTCTTTGTTTTTCTTTTTCCTGGTTATCAATTGCTTCTATTTTTTCAAGCTGAGTCTATTTCCATGTCTTTGATGTAACTTTGATTGCACACACTCTTTCTATATTTCTTTTCTTTTCTTTTCTTTTCTTTTCTTTGTTGTTTTTTCAATTTTTTGATAATGTTGATAATGTTTATCCAGAATAGATTCTGAAGAATCTTTGTCTTTACGAGAAAATAAGTAAAGTAACGTTGTAGAATTAATGTAGTTTGATTTCAGTACCATCGGAAACAAAACAATTCCCATTAGAAAAAAGTAAAAGCATCATTGTCATGAAATATTAAAGTTAATTAATGATCAGTATATCATATATTAGTTTCTTCTAGCGAAACGTTGTTAAATTAGTCTTCTACACTGGTATTGGTTTTACTGTTACTATGAACTGCACTGCGTTGAACATCAGCAGTGCTTTCTCTCTGCGAGTTGTGTCTTGTGTTGTGTCTTAGTTGTGTCCCGATTGTATTTTAATATTTTCTATATAGAAAAGAAAATTGTTCCCCTCTCAGATCATCTGGAATATGCTCTTGAATGCTATGTAAAACTACCTATATTGCTGTCATTGATGTCAGTTTCATCTGGCGACATGAATTCTAATTTATTTTCTTCTTTCTGAAATACGTTTTGTCTAGTAAATTGTATTTGAGTTAAACGGTCATAGGCCACCACAAGCTTTAAAAGCATTTCCTTCTTCATGGAATTTATATATGGTATGATATATATATTGGTGCGAAATTCACCTTCGTAATGGGTTTAGTCTACCTACGTACTTTGTCTATGTTCCTGTACTACCTTTCGCCATGCAACTTTTAATCGTCTAAATATTCCTACATCGCATGGCTGGAAAATATGAGTTGCATTAGGTAATATACAAAAAAGTAAAATGAGTTTACTCAAAACAAAAATTATGTAAATTGAAATTTATGCAGGACCTGCGACCATCTAATAATACCAGTATAGGAAAGGTGACTCCATTCTCAACCATTTATGGGCTACACACAATATATGTATTAGTGTGGGGGGATTGAAATGAATTCGGTCAAGGTGTAATTTCATTAATATTGATTTAATATATACAGGGTGTTTGGCCACCCCTGGGAAAAATTTTAATGGGAGATTCTAGAAGCCAAAATAAGACGAAAATTAAGAATATCAATTTTTCGACTGAGGTTTCGTTAAAAAGTAGTTATTAATAACATTAAATAAAAAAATTTCAAATCGTTCTGAAAAAATTATTTTTGGTCGCGGAGGTCAGTTAGAATCGTACCCCCGAAATCCTACTCAGTTTCGACAAAAAAAATTCAAGTAAAAAAGAATTTCGAATCGTCTTGGAAGAATTAGTTTTCGTTGCAGGGGTCAGTTACAAGCATTTTTTTTTTTTGGTCGACAGCCGGATTGAACGATTTTAATGTTTCAAACAGCAACACAACGCATATTTTAATGGAGAATATGTAGAGATGTTGGAAAAGTTGTTCCTTGACCCCGTAAAGTGAGAAAAATCCCATATAACTGGTCAAATTTTCAAACAGCCCCCGCAACTCCTACTGATATAGTGAATAGTGAATATTTTCCAATGAAACGTTTTTTTTCGCGAGTAGAGCTCATGGGTACCTACACAAAGAGTATTATTAAACAACTATTTTACAAACTGAATAAAAATCAGAAAGGAATTTTTAAGAAAAATCGACAGACAGTGCCTAAATTTTTCGACGAAAGAAAAAGAAAATTTCAAATCGTTCTGAACAAAATTACTTTCGGTTTCGGGGGTCAATTACAATTATTTTCGGTGAATAGACATACCACATACGAAATCCTGCGCATTTTCGAGAAAAAAATTCGAAAGTAAGAGCGGAACTTTAAACGTCAATAACTTGTTTAGTATCGTATTACTCCATCAACAAATTGGTATTCTTGATTTTCATCCTACTTTAACCTCTAGAATCTCCCATTACAATTTCTCCCAGGGGATTCTAGAGACCAAAGTAAGACGAAAATCAAGAATACCAATTTGTTAATGGAGGCTTTATTAAAAAGTTATTAACGTTTAAAGTTCCGCCCGTACTGAATTTCTTTCTCGAAAATGCGCATGATTAGGGGGGTATGACGATTCACCCAAAATGGTTGTAAGTAACCCCCGCAACCGATAACAATTTTTCCAAAACGATTTGAAATTTTTCTTTTCCATCGAAAAAATTTCACACATTCTCGAATTTTTATCTCGAAAGTGGGTAAGATTTCGGAGGTATGTGTATTCACCAAAAATGATTGCAATTGACCCCCGCAACCGATAACAATTTTTCCAGAACGATTTGAAATTTTTGAGTTTAATTGTTAATAACTTTTCAACGTAGCCTCTATCAACAAATTGGTATTCTTGATTTTCGTCTGTATTTTCGTATTTTGGCATCTAGAATCCCCCATTAAAATTTTTCCCAGGGGTGGCCGAACACCCTGTACATATGTGTTCCCCGAGCAGGAAAACGACTTTTCGCTAAAATCATGAAAGTAAAAATTCTGTCCAAATGAGGAGTAGGAGTGATTTTCTAAGTAATTTTTATGTAAAAGTATAGATTGAGAAAGTGGCACGTGAGGAACGTACGTAACCTAGATCGATGCACGTGTTTTACTGCACCGGGCACGAACGTACGACGATTTACACACACACAGTCAATATCGCCGGTTTTTACAAAAGGTAAAGTCTTAAGTAAACATTTTGTTTTATAATTTTCTATTAAAGCCTCTGTAAGTTTTATCGCTTTTGCATTCTTGCAACTTAATTTAATTGGTTGTTTTTTGGAAAACAGATAAAACTATAAAAAGAATAAAAAACGGTTTTTACGAGTCCTGTACCTATGTTTAGTTCAGAATTTCGAATTCAGCGGTAAAAGTATGTAAATCTATATTATCCAATACACAGGACATAAAGGTAAGAGGAATGGATATTTTTACCAATATATTCATATTCTTAAATATCTGAATATTCTTCCTACTTGACCGACTTACTTTATAAATATATTTTTTAGGGACACATGTCGTTCGGTTGAAGGAAACAGGATATCTATACAGTGTATAGGTATTCAAAAACCCTTGGGAAAAATTTTAGACTTTGTTGAAAAGTTATGGAACATTATATTCCTAGCAAACGCTAGGCCCGTTCACGGATCGGGGTGAGTTATACATTATTCGATTCGCCTAATTCAGTACATTATTGATATGCATTTCTATGCATCTGTGGAAATTCGTTATTTTTTTATAAACTGTTACTGTTATTGTTAGAAATATGACTTAAAATTCGTTAGTTTCTTTAGTGTTTAGGAGTGTGTGTGTGTTTGTGAGAGAAGCACACGTCGAGGAATGTTCTTTTAGTTTTTAAGTTTTCTTTTCACAATGGAAAATAAGTGTGTTTGTTTTGTAACAAGATTCATTATAATAAATAATATAAACAGTATTTTAACATGGTAGCAGAGGTCCGTGGTTTGTTCGTTAACAGTAAAGAAAAGAAATTTAGTTGTGAAAGGAAGATAACCTAAGTTTGAAGCATGGCAAGTGAAAAAAAGGACGATTTCATGTTACAAATATTTTATGGAACTGGAAATTCAGGCTAAATTTATTTTTAGAAATGAAAGACTGTAACGAGGTTATTCTACATGATGAAAGACCGGCTGAAATAAGAGTCGAAGATTGGAATAAAAAAGGAAATTAAAGCAAAAAGTTACATCGTAAACAGTATTTCAAACACTCAGTTAGAATTAATAATATCAGAAACGACTGCGAAAAATATGATTGCAAAGCTTGACGAAATTTATCTAGTTAAAAACAGTGCAGTAAAGCTATTGTGTAAAAGAAGATTGTTAGAATTAAAAATGAAAGAAGGTGAAAATCCAAGTGACTTCTTTAACGAATTTGAAACGCATATAAATAGGCTCAAAAATACTGGTGAGACTGTGAATGAAGAGGATAAATTGAATTATCTGTTATTAACGTTAACTTCTCACGTATTGTTGATATTATTGATGCACTGCCAACGAAGGAGAAAACAGTTGAGTATGTAAAATCTAAATTACTGTTAGAGTATCAAAAGAGAAACGGTAAAAGTTACTACTTTGAGTACAGCAGAAATTACACTCGCACGTTTAGTTCAAATTTAACTAAAAATCCTAGAGGTCATAGGTTTCGACACGTACAACGCAATCAGAACAAGTATCTCAATTCAAAGGATAATCAGCATAGCAGTGCAACGACTACTGAAGCGGTATGTTAAGTCAGTGTAATAAGTCAGGGCACATCCAACGTTACTGCCCAGAAAACTTTAATAATTATTACAAAAGGCAACCTTTTCAAACATATACAAAATAGACACGATAGAAAAGTGGCTGGAAATTCGAGTCTAGATGACAGTAGAAATTACAATTCATTCAAGGTTGAAGTAATGAAAAGTAGCAAAATAGAAGAAGTAGAAATATTAAATGGCTACTAGATAGTGGTTGCTCAGATCACATAATAAACACAGATGAGTACTTTTATGAATCCAAAAATCTACAAAACCCGGTTGATATTAAAGTTGGTGATGGTTTTAAACTAATATCTGGAAAGATTGGTAATGTAATGATTAACATTAAATCGTTGCTATGTTCATTTTAAAAATTATAAATAATTTATCTAATTGGATCTATTCTACATTGTCAAATGGGAATTTGTAGAAGAATTTGTATGATGCATAAAAATCATTTTTTTAGGCATAGAACTTCCACGAGTCGGTCAGGTGGACAGTATTAAAACCAGGTATGTAGACAGTACATGCAGCAACAGTAAAAAATGTCTCCCCGCCGCTGACAGTGTTTACAATATATAGTAAATTACTATTGCACGCAGTACGTTGGTTTAACTTGTTTTTATTATTAAATTTCATTATCATCTAAGTCTGGTATATTTTGATTTTTTACAGAATCAATCATCATCAAATGAAATTTCTGAAATTTCTTTTAAGAACTGATTAAATAAATCATCCTTTCCTTGCTTGGAAGGTTTATAAAACACGTAATGGCTTAAGAGTACCCAATGAAATTATCTTTTTTGCTGAAAATAGAAAATATAATATTTATTATTTTGTATTATATGTTAGAAAAATATATTAAAAAACGTGTGGAACTGCAAATGCTAACCGACAATATTCAGGCAAAAAGTGTTTACTATGCTTCCACGTAGTTTCTGTTTTATTCGTATGAGCGCCTGTTTCTGGATCTTTAAAATGTAAACTATTTACGGTTTACGGTGAGATGTTTATACCCTTAGTTTTTAAAAGCCATTGCATTATATAAAGATATTTGAAAAGCAAAGAACGTGGTTTTCTAAAAACAAACTCAGTTACAGATATTGTTTTAAAATTACCATATATGCTAACGTATAATTATGAGCAATGTCGTGATATATTATATAACTAACATTAAATAAAAATACTGCGCAGCAATTGTGGAAGGGTAGAGTAGATAGAGACTGATGAATCAACATTTTGTTGTAGAAATAATGGCACAGAGGCCATTTGAAAATTAATCACAGCGTCAATTTTCAAGATCTCATTACTGATGCTTACATGAATTAAATTGAAGACACCACTTTTTTCTAACATATAATACTATCAATATTTTATATTTCCAATAAGAGTAACTTCATTGGATACCTGAGCCATTATGTATTTAGTAAATGTATATATAATAGAAAGATGGTGATTTATTCAATGAGATATTTGCAGAAATAGCAGAAATTTCATTCAACAAATGTTATTGTTAACAAATTAGCATTTTACTAGCTGGCATTTTGAACACAGGTAACGACAGTCACTTGTTTCCACCTGTGAACCTATCAGAATATATTTAAAATACTTAGTTACTTTGTAAAAATACCGAATTTCCGCAGATAATGAAATGCATATACTAATGAAATAATATACTGAATTAGACGAATCGAATTACGTATAACTCATCCCGATCGTTGAACGGGTCGTTTGCTAGGAATATACCAAAAAACGTTCTTGACAAGTCTATAAAATACTTCAGTTCACTTTCATTATTAGATGCGTTGACTTTAATTCTATAAATTATAATGATAAGTTCAAGATTTTACAGAAAGAGTTTATTTGTAATATTAAAGATTTCCTATATAAGGACAAGAAGTATACTTTTACCAATATCTATCCATCTATCTTAATATTCTTCCCACTTGGCCCACTTACTTTAACGAGTCTGAGTAAATCATCAGTACTATCTCTATTTTTATTAATAAAATGAATCTGTGATTCCATATCCAAAGATATAGTAAAAGCTACAAAATTCAGATTATTCAAGTTACATTCTATCACTCATCAAATTTTTTATGAAATTCTATGCTAATTCATGCTCTTTAAAATATTTATAATCTACTGGGACTTCATTAACTTTATGTTTTAATAAATCAATAATCAAAGTATCTATAATTAATATTAAAATCAAATAACAGTGTCAAAATAGTATTAATATTATATTTTATTAATACTATCAATATCTGGTATTTAAATTTTATTAAATATTTCAAATCTGTTATCACCTTGTTCAAATAATTTATTACTAGTTTTGATAATATATTTTGGGATGGATTTTTTTAGAATGATAGCAATTCAGTTGTGAATTTTTATGAGGAACAAAGGGTTATTATTATACAATTAACATGTATATAATTCATTAACTTGCCCATTTAGGGGTAACATGTTATGCATAAATAGAGATTTACATACTTGTATGAATACCCACACTAAAATCATGTAAATATCTAAATCATTTTTAAATCTATGATTTGGAAAATTTTAGGGACTTGGAACTTAATTCATCCTTTATCTTACAGTTTTATCGTCAACACGTGGCCAACACGTATGCGAAGAAGGCAAAATCATGAGCCAGATGCTGGCATAACCCAGACCTAACCAAGACCTAACCGGTGTTATCCTCTAAAATATTGATCGAAACCAGGTTTAATTGACTGCTTCAGTGTGGTACCACATTACTACGTGATTCAAACACGAAAAAAACCCAGGATCTGGCCAACAAGTTTGCGAAAAAGGCGAAAGTATAAGCCAGATGCGCGCATATCCCAGACCTAACCCAGACCTAACCGGTGTTATCCTCTAAAATATTGATCGAAACCAGGTTTTATTGACTGCTTCAGTGTATTACCACATTACTACGTGATTCAAACACGAAAAAAGCCCAGGATCTGGCCAACAAGTATGCGAAGAAGGCAAGATCATGAGCCAGATGCGGGCATATCCCGGACCTATCCCAGACCTAACCGGTGTTATCCTCTAAAATATTCATCGAAACCAGGTTTTATTGACTGCTTCAGTGTGTTACCACATTACTACGTGCTTCAAACACGGAAAAAACCCAGGATCTGGCCAACAAGTTTGCGAAAAAGGCGAAAGTATAAGCCAGATGCGCGCATATCCCAGACCTAACCCAGACCTAACCGGTGTTATCCTCTAAAATACTGACCGAATCCAGGTTTAATTCACTGTTACTGTGTGGTACCACATTACTACGTGATTCAAACCAGAAGAAACCCAGGATCTGGCCAACAAGTATGCGAAGAAGGCATAATCATGAGCCAGATGCGGGCATAACCCAGACCTAATCCAGACCTAACCGGTGTTATCCTCTAAAATATTGATCGAAACCAGGTTTAATTGACTGCTTCAGTGTGTTACCACATTACTACGTGCTTCAAACACGGAAAAAACCCAGGATCTGGCCAACAAGTTTGCGAAAAAGGCGAAAGTATAAGCCAGATGCGCGCATATCCCAGACCTAACCCAGACCTAACCGGTGTTATCCTCTAAAATACTGACCGAATCCAGGTTTAATTCACTGTTACTGTGTGGTACCACATTACTACGTGATTCAAACCAGAAGAAACCCAGGATCTGGCCAACAAGTATGCGAAGAAGGCATAATCATGAGCCAGATGCGGGCATAACCCAGACCTAATCCAGACCTAACCGGTGTTATCCTCTAAAATATTGATCGAAACCAGGTTTAATTGACTGCTTCAGTGTGTTACCACATTACTACGTGATTCAAACACGAAAAAACCCCAGGATCTGGCCAACAAGTATGCGAAGACGGCAAAATCATGAGCCAGATGCGGGCATAACCCAGACCTAACCCAGACCTAACCGGTGTTATCCTCTAAAATATTGATCGAAACCAGGTTTGATTGACTGCTTCAGTGTGTTACCACATTACTACGTGATTCAAACCAGAAGAAACCCAGGATCTGGCCAACAAGTATGCGAAGAAGGCAAAATCATGAGCCAGATGCGCGCATTTCCCAGACCTAACCCAGACCTAACCGGCGTTATCCTCTAAAATATTGATCGAAACCAGGTTTAATTGACTGCTTCAATGTGGTACCACATTACTGCGGTATTCAAACCCGAAAAAAACCCAGGATCTAGCCAACAAGTTTACGAAAAAGGCGAAAGTATAAGCCAGATGCGCGCATATCCCAGACCTAACCCAGACCTAACCGGTGTTATCCTCTGAAATATTGATCGAAACCAGGTTTAATTGACTGCTTCAGTGTGTCACCACATTACTACGTGATTCAAACACGGAAAATACCCAGGATCTGGCCAACAAGTATGCGAAGACGGCAAAATCATGAGCCAGATGCGGGCATAACCCAGACCTAACCCAGACCTAACCGGTGTTATCCTCTAAAATATTGATCGAAACCAGGTTTTATTGACTGCTTCAGTGTATTACCACATTACTACCTGATTCAAACACGAAAAAAGCCCAGGATCTGGCCAACAAGTATGCGAAGAAGGCAAGATCATGAGCCAGATGCGCGCATATCCCAGACCTAACCCAGACCTAACCGGTGTTATCCTCTAAAATATTGATCGAAACCAGGTTTAATTGACTGCTTCAGTTTGTTACCACATTACTACGTGATTCAAACACGAAAAAAGCCCAGGATCTGGCCAACAAGTATGCGAAGAAGGCAAGATCATGAGCCAGATGCGGGCATAACCCAGACCTAATCCAGACCTAACCGGTGTTATCCTCTAAAATATTGATCGAAACCAGGTTTAAATGACTGCTTCAGTGTGTTACCACATTACTACGTGATTCAAACACGAAAAAAGCCCAGGATCTGGCCAACAAGTATGCGAAGACGGCAAAATCATGAGCCAGATGCGGGCATAACCCAGACCTAACCCAGACCTAACCGGTGTTATCCTCTAAAATACTGACCGAATCCAGGTTTAATTCACTGTTACTGTGTGGTACCACATTACTACGTGATTCAAACCAGAAGAAACCCAGGATCTGGCCAACATGTATGCGAAGAAGGCATAATCATGAGCCAGATGCGGGCATAACCCAGACCTAATCCAGACCTAACCGGTGTTATCCTCTAAAATATTGATCGAAACCAGGTTTGATTGACTGCTTCAGTGTGTTACCACATTACTACGTGATTCAAACCAGAAGAAACCCAGGATCTGGCCAACAAGTATGCGAAGAAGGCATAATCATGAGCCAGATGCGGGCATAACCCAGACCTAATCCAGACCTAACCGGTGTTATCCTGTAAAATATTGATCGAAACCAGGTTTAATTGACTGCTTCAATGTGGTACCACATTACTGCGGTATTCAAACCCGAAAAAAACCCAGGATCTAGCCAACAAGTTTACGAAAAAGGCGAAAGTATAAGCCAGATGCGCGCATATCCCAGACCTAACCCAGACCTAACCGGTGTTATCCTCTGAAATATTGATCGAAACCAGGTTTAATTGACTGCTTCAGTGTGTCACCACATTACTACGTGATTCAAACACGGAAAATACCCAGGATCTGGCCAACAAGTATGCGAAGAAGGCAAAATCATGAGCCAGATGAGGGCATAACCCAGACCTAACCCAGACCTAACCGGTGTTATCCTCTAAAATATTGATCGAAACCAGGTTTAATTGACTGCTTCAGTGTGTTACCACATTACCACGTGATTCAAACACGAAAAAACCCCAGGATCTGGCCAACAAGTATGCGAAGACGGCAAAATCATGAGCCAGATGAGGGCATAACCCAGACCTAACCCAGACCTAACCGGTGTTATCCTCTAAAATACTGACCGAATCCAGGTTTAATTCACTGTTACTGTGTGGTACCACATTACTACGTGATTCAAACCAGAAGAAACCCAGGATCTGGCCAACAAGTATGCGAAGAAGGCATAATCATGAGCCAGATGCGGGCATAACCCAGACCTAACCCAGACCTAACCGGCGTTATCCTCTGAAATATTGATCGAAACCAGGTTTAATTGACTGCTTCAGTGTGTTACCACATTACCACGTGATTCAAACACGAAAAAACCCCAGGATCTGGCCAACAAGTATGCGAAGACGGCAAAATCATGAGCCAGATGAGGGCATAACCCAGACCTAACCCAGACCTAACCGGCGTTATCCTCTAAAATATTGATCGAAACCAGGTTTAATTGACTGCTTCAGTGTGTCACCACATTATTACGTGATTCAAACACGAAAAAAACCCAGGATCTGGCCAACAAGTATGCGAAGACGGCAAAATCATGAGCCAGATGAGGGCATAACCCAGACCTAACCCAGACCTAACCGGTGTTATCCTCTGAAATATTGATCGAAACCAGGTTTAATTGACTGCTTCAGTGTGTCACCACATTACTACGTGATTCAAACACGGAAAATACCCAGGATCTGGCCAACAAGTATGCGAAGACGGCAAAATCATGAGCCAGATGCGGGCATAACCCAGACCTAACCCAGACCTAACCGGTGTTATCCTCTAAAATATTGATCGAAACCAGGTTTAATTGACTGCTTCAGTGTGTCACCACATTACTACGTGATTCAAACACGGAAAATACCCAGGATCTGGCCAACAAGTATGCGAAGACGGCAAAATCATGAGCCAGATGCGCGCATTTCCCAGACCTAACCCAGACCTAACCGGCGTTATCCTCTAAAATATTGATCGAAACCAGGTTTAATTGACTGCTTCAATGTGGTACCACATTACTGCGGTATTCAAACCCGAAAAAAACCCAGGATCTAGCCAACAAGTTTACGAAAAAGGCGAAAGTATAAGCCAGATGCGCGCATATCCCAGACCTAACCCAGACCTAACCGGTGTTATCCTCTGAAATATTGATCGAAACCAGGTTTAATTGACTGCTTCAGTGTGTCACCACATTACTACGTGATTCAAACACGGAAAATACCCAGGATCTGGCCAACAAGTATGCGAAGAAGGCAAAATCATGAGCCAGATGCGGGCATAACCCAGACCTAACCCAGACCTAACCGGTGTTATCCTCTAAAATATTGATCGAAACCAGGTTTATTTGACAGCTTCAGTGTGTTACCACATTATTACGTGATTCAAACACGAAAAAAACCCAGTATCTGGCCAACAAGTATGCGAAGAAGGCAAAATCATGAGCCAGATGCGGGCATAACCCAGACCTAACCCAGACCTAACCGGTGTTATCCTCTAAAATATTGATCGAAACCAGGTTTAATTGACTGCTTCAATGTGGTACCACATTACTGCTGTATTCAAACCCGAAAAAAACCCAGGATCTAGCCAACAAGTTTGCGAAAAAGGCGAAAGTATAAGCCAGATGCGCGCATATCCCAGACCTAACCCAGACCTAACCGGTGTTATCCTCTAAAATATTGATCGAAACCAGGTTTAATTGACAGCTTCAGTGTGTTACCACATTACTACGTGATTCAAACACGAAAAAAACCCAGGATCTGGCCAACAAGTATGCGAAGAAGGCAAAATCATGAGCCAGATGCGCGCATTTCCCAGACCTAACCCAGACCTAACCGGCGTTATCCTCTAAAATATTGATCGAAACCAGGTTTAATTGACTGCTTCAGTGTGTCACCACATTACTACGTGATTCAAACACGAAAAAACCCCAGGATCTGGCCAACAAGTATGCGAAGACGGCAAAATCATGAGCCAGATGCGCGCATTTCCCAGACCTAACCCAGACCTAACCGGTGTTATCCTCTGAAATATTGATCGAAACCAGGTTTAATTGACTGCTTCAGTGTGTCACCACATTACTACGTGATTCAAACACGGAAAATACCCAGGATCTAGCCAACAAGTTTGCGAAAAAGGCGAAAGTATAAGCCAGATGCGCGCATATCCCAGACCTAACCCAGACCTAACCGGTGTTATCCTCTAAAATACTGACCGAATCCAGGTTTAATTCACTGTTACTGTGTGGTACCACATTACTACGTGATTCAAACCAGAAGAAACCCAGGATCTGGCCAACAAGTATGCGAAGAAGGCATAATCATGAGCCAGATGCGGGCATAACCCAGACCTAATCCAGACCTAACCGGTGTTATCCTCTGAAATATTGATCGAAACCAGGTTTAATTGACTGCTTCAGTGTGTCACCACATTACTACGTGATTCAAACACGGAAAATACCCAGGATCTGGCCAACAAGTATGCGAAGAAGGCAAAATCATGAGCCAGATGAGGGCATAACCCAGACCTAACCCAGACCTAACCGGTGTTATCCTCTAAAATATTGATCGAAACCAGGTTTAATTGACTGCTTCAGTGTGTTACCACATTACCACGTGATTCAAACACGAAAAAACCCCAGGATCTGGCCAACAAGTATGCGAAGACGGCAAAATCATGAGCCAGATGAGGGCATAACCCAGACCTAACCCAGACCTAACCGGTGTTATCCTCTAAAATACTGACCGAATCCAGGTTTAATTCACTGTTACTGTGTGGTACCACATTACTACGTGATTCAAACCAGAAGAAACCCAGGATCTGGCCAACAAGTATGCGAAGAAGGCATAATCATGAGCCAGATGCGGGCATAACCCAGACCTAACCCAGACCTAACCGGTGTTATCCTCTAAAATATTGATCGAAACCAGGTTTAATTGACTGCTTCAGTGTGTTACCACATTACCACGTGATTCAAACACGAAAAAACCCCAGGATCTGGCCAACAAGTATGCGAAGACGGCAAAATCATGAGCCAGATGAGGGCATAACCCAGACCTAACCCAGACCTAACCGGCGTTATCCTCTAAAATATTGATCGAAACCAGGTTTAATTGACTGCTTCAGTGTGTCACCACATTATTACGTGATTCAAACACGAAAAAAACCCAGGATCTGGCCAACAAGTATGCGAAGACGGCAAAATCATGAGCCAGATGAGGGCATAACCCAGACCTAACCCAGACCTAACCGGTGTTATCCTCTGAAATATTGATCGAAACCAGGTTTAATTGACTGCTTCAGTGTGTCACCACATTACTACGTGATTCAAACACGGAAAATACCCAGGATCTGGCCAACAAGTATGCGAAGACGGCAAAATCATGAGCCAGATGAGGGCATAACCCAGACCTAACCCAGACCTAACCGGTGTTATCCTCTAAAATATTGATCGAAACCAGGTTTAATTGACTGCTTCAGTGTGTTACCACATTATTACGTGATTCAAACACGAAAAAAACCCAGGATCTGGCCAACAAGTATGCGAAGAAGGCAAAATCATGAGCCAGATGCGCGCATTTCCCAGACCTAACCCAGACCTAACCGGTGTTATCCTCTGAAATATTGATCGAAACCAGGTTTAATTGACTGCTTCAGTGTGTCACCACATTACTACGTGATTCAAACACGAAAAAAACCCAGGATCTGGCCAACAAGTATGCGAAGAAGGCAAAATCATGAGCCAGATGCGCGCATTTCCCAGACCTAACCCAGACCTAACCGGCGTTATCCTCTAAAATATTGATCGAAACCAGGTTTAATTGACTGCTTCAGTGTGTCACCACATTACTACGTGATTCAAACACGAAAAAACCCCAGGATCTGGCCAACAAGTATGCGAAGACGGCAAAATCATGAGCCAGATGCGGGCATAACCCAGACCTAACCCAGACCTAACCGGTGTTATCCTCTAAAATATTGATCGAAACCAGGTTTAATTGACAGCTTCAGTGTGTTACCACATTATTACGTGATTCAAACCCGAAAAAAACCCAGGATCTAGCCAACAAGTTTGCGAAAAAGGCAAAATCATGAGCCTGATGCGCGCATATCCCAGACCTAACCCAGACCTAACCGGTGTTATCCTCTAAAATATTGATCGAAACCAGGTTTAATTGACTGCTTCAATGTGGTACCACATTACTGCGGTATTCAAACCCGAAAAAAACCCAGGATCTAGCCAACAAGTATGCGAAAACGGCAAAATCATGAGCCAGATGCGGGCATAACCCAGACCTAACCCAGACCTAACCGGTGTTATCCTCTAAAATATTGATCGAAACCAGGTTTTATTGACTGCTTCAGTGTATTACCACATTACTACGTGATTCAAACACGAAAAAAGCCCAGGATCTGGCCAACAAGTATGCGAAGAAGGCAAGATCATGAGCCAGATGCGGGCATATCCCGGACCTATCCCAGACCTAACCGGTGTTATCCTCTAAAATATTCATCGAAACCAGGTTTTATTGACTGCTTCAGTGTGTTACCACATTACTACGTGCTTCAAACACGGAAAAAACCCAGGATCTGGCCAACAAGTTTGCGAAAAAGGCGAAAGTATAAGCCAGATGCGCGCATATCCCAGACCTAACCCAGACCTAACCGGTGTTATCCTCTAAAATATTGATCGAAACCAGGTTTAATTGACTGCTTCAGTTTGTTACCACATTACTACGTGATTCAAACACGAAAAAAGCCCAGGATCTGGCCAACAAGTATGCGAAGAAGGCAAGATCATGAGCCAGATGCGGGCATAACCCAGACCTAACCCAGACCTAACCGGTGTTATCCTCTAAAATATTCATCGAAACCAGGTTTTATTGACTGCTTCAGTGTGTTACCACATTACTACGTGCTTCAAACACGGAAAAAACCCAGGATCTGGCCAACAAGTTTGCGAAAAAGGCGAAAGTATAAGCCAGATGCGCGCATATCCCAGACCTAACCCAGACCTAACCGGTGTTATCCTCTAAAATACTGACCGAATCCAGGTTTAATTCACTGTTACTGTGTGGTACCACATTACTACGTGATTCAAACCAGAAGAAACCCAGGATCTGGCCAACAAGTATGCGAAGAAGGCATAATCATGAGCCAGATGCGAGCATAACCCAGACCTAATCCAGACCTAACCGGTGTTATCCTCTAAAATATTGATCGAAACCAGGTTTAATTGACTGCTTCAGTGTGTTACCACATTACTACGTGATTCAAACCAGAAGAAACCCAGGATCTGGCCAACAAGTATGCGAAGACGGCAAAATCATGAGCCAGATGCGGGCATAACCCAGACCTAACCCAGACCTAACCGGTGTTATCCTCTAAAATATTGATCGAAACCAGGTTTGATTGACTGCTTCAGTGTGTTACCACATTACTACGTGATTCAAACCAGAAGAAACCCAGGATCTGGCCAACAAGTATGCGAAGAAGGCAAAATCATGAGCCAGATGCGCGCATTTCCCAGACCTAACCCAGACCTAACCGGCGTTATCCTCTAAAATATTGATCGAAACCAGGTTTAATTGACTGCTTCAATGTGGTACCACATTACTGCGGTATTCAAACCCGAAAAAAACCCAGGATCTAGCCAACAAGTTTACGAAAAAGGCGAAAGTATAAGCCAGATGCGCGCATATCCCAGACCTAACCCAGACCTAACCGGTGTTATCCTCTGAAATATTGATCGAAACCAGGTTTAATTGACTGCTTCAGTGTGTCACCACATTACTACGTGATTCAAACACGGAAAATACCCAGGATCTGGCCAACAAGTATGCGAAGACGGCAAAATCATGAGCCAGATGCGGGCATAACCCAGACCTAACCCAGACCTAACCGGTGTTATCCTCTAAAATATTGATCGAAACCAGGTTTTATTGACTGCTTCAGTGTATTACCACATTACTACCTGATTCAAACACGAAAAAAGCCCAGGATCTGGCCAACAAGTATGCGAAGAAGGCAAGATCATGAGCCAGATGCGCGCATATCCCAGACCTAACCCAGACCTAACCGGTGTTATCCTCTAAAATATTGATCGAAACCAGGTTTAATTGACTGCTTCAGTTTGTTACCACATTACTACGTGATTCAAACACGAAAAAAGCCCAGGATCTGGCCAACAAGTATGCGAAGAAGGCAAGATCATGAGCCAGATGCGGGCATAACCCAGACCTAACCCAGACCTAACCGGTGTTATCCTCTAAAATATTCATCGAAACCAGGTTTTATTGACTGCTTCAGTGTGTTACCACATTACTACGTGCTTCAAACACGGAAAAAACCCAGGATCTGGCCAACAAGTTTGCGAAAAAGGCGAAAGTATAAGCCAGATGCGCGCATATCCCAGACCTAACCCAGACCTAACCGGTGTTATCCTCTAAAATACTGACCGAATCCAGGTATAATTGACTGTTACTGTGTGGTACCACATTACTACGTGATTCAAACCAGAAGAAACCCAGGATCTGGCCAACAAGTATGCGAAGAAGGCAAAATCATGAGCCAGATGCGCGCATATCCCAGACCTAACCCAGACCTAACCGGTGTTATCCTCTAAAATATTGATCGAAACCAGGTTTAAATGACTGCTTCAGTGTGTTACCACATTACTACGTGATTCAAACACGAAAAAAGCCCAGGATCTGGCCAACAAGTATGCGAAGAAGGCAAGATCATGAGCCAGATGCGGGCATAACCCAGACCTAACCCAGACCTAACCGATGTTATCCTCTAAAATATTCATCGAAACCAGGTTTTATTGACTGCTTCAGTGTGTTACCACATTACTACGTGCTTCAAACACGGAAAAAACCCAGGATCTGGCCAACAAGTTTGCGAAAAAGGCGAAAGTATAAGCCAGATGCGCGCATATCCCAGACCTAACCCAGACCTAACCGGTGTCATCCTCTAAAATACTGACCGAATCCAGGTTTAATTGACTGTTACTGTGTGGTACCACATTACTACGTGATTCAAACCAGAAGAAACCCAGGATCTGGCCAACAAGTATGCGAAGAAGGCATAATCATGAGCCAGATGCGGGCATAACCCAGACCTAATCCAGACCTAACCGGTGTTATCCTCTAAAATATTGATCGAAACCAGGTTTAATTGACTGCTTCAGTGTGTTACCACATTATTACGTGATTCAAACACGAAAAAACCCCAGGATCTGGCCAACAAGTATGCGAAGACGGCAAAATCATGAGCCAGATGCGGGCATAACCCAGACCTAACCCAGACCTAACCGGTGTTATCCTCTAAAATACTGACCGAATCCAGGTTTAATTCACTGTTACTGTGTGGTACCACATTACTACGTGATTCAAACCAGAAGAAACCCAGGATCTGGCCAACAAGTATGCGAAGAAGGCATAATCATGAGCCAGATGCGGGCATAAACCAGACCTAATCCAGACCTAACCGGTGTTATCCTCTAAAATATTGATCGAAACCAGGTTTGATTGACTGCTTCAGTGTGTTACCACATTACTACGTGATTCAAACCAGAAGAAACCCAGGATCTGGCCAACAAGTATGCGAAGAAGGCATAATCATGAGCCAGATGCGGGCATAACCCAGACCTAATCCAGACCTAACCGGTGTTATCCTGTAAAATATTGATCGAAACCAGGTTTAATTGACTGCTTCAATGTGGTACCACATTACTGCGGTATTCAAACCCGAAAAAAACCCAGGATCTAGCCAACAAGTTTACGAAAAAGGCGAAAGTATAAGCCAGATGCGCGCATATCCCAGACCTAACCCAGACCTAACCGGTGTTATCCTCTGAAATATTGATCGAAACCAGGTTTAATTGACTGCTTCAGTGTGTCACCACATTACTACGTGATTCAAACACGGAAAATACCCAGGATCTGGCCAACAAGTATGCGAAGAAGGCAAAATCATGAGCCAGATGAGGGCATAACCCAGACCTAACCCAGACCTAACCGGTGTTATCCTCTAAAATATTGATCGAAACCAGGTTTAATTGACTGCTTCAGTGTGTTACCACATTACCACGTGATTCAAACACGAAAAAACCCCAGGATCTGGCCAACAAGTATGCGAAGACGGCAAAATCATGAGCCAGATGAGGGCATAACCCAGACCTAACCCAGACCTAACCGGTGTTATCCTCTAAAATACTGACCGAATCCAGGTTTAATTCACTGTTACTGTGTGGTACCACATTACTACGTGATTCAAACCAGAAGAAACCCAGGATCTGGCCAACAAGTATGCGAAGAAGGCATAATCATGAGCCAGATGCGGGCATAACCCAGACCTAACCCAGACCTAACCGGTGTTATCCTCTGAAATATTGATCGAAACCAGGTTTAATTGACTGCTTCAGTGTGTTACCACATTACCACGTGATTCAAACACGAAAAAACCCCAGGATCTGGCCAACAAGTATGCGAAGACGGCAAAATCATGAGCCAGATGAGGGCATAACCCAGACCTAACCCAGACCTAACCGGCGTTATCCTCTAAAATATTGATCGAAACCAGGTTTAATTGACTGCTTCAGTGTGTCACCACATTATTACGTGATTCAAACACGAAAAAAACCCAGGATCTGGCCAACAAGTATGCGAAGACGGCAAAATCATGAGCCAGATGAGGGCATAACCCAGACCTAACCCAGACCTAACCGGTGTTATCCTCTGAAATATTGATCGAAACCAGGTTTAATTGACTGCTTCAGTGTGTCACCACATTACTACGTGATTTAAACACGGAAAATACCCAGGATCTGGCCAACAAGTATGCGAAGACGGCAAAATCATGAGCCAGATGAGGGCATAACCCAGACCTAACCCAGACCTAACCGGTGTTATCCTCTAAAATATTGATCGAAACCAGGTTTAATTGACTGCTTCAGTGTGTTACCACATTATTACGTGATTCAAACACGAAAAAAACCCAGGATCTGGCCAACAAGTATGCGAAGAAGGCAAAATCATGAGCCAGATGCGCGCATTTCCCAGACCTAACCCAGACCTAACCGGTGTTATCCTCTGAAATGTTGATCGAAACCAGGTTTAATTGACTGCTTCAGTGTGTCACCACATTACTACGTGATTCAAACACGAAAAAAACCCAGGATCTGGCCAACAAGTATGCGAAGAAGGCAAAATCATGAGCCAGATGCGCGCATTTCCCAGACCTAACCCAGACCTAACCGGCGTTATCCTCTAAAATATTGATCGAAACCAGGTTTAATTGACTGCTTCAGTGTGTCACCACATTACTACGTGATTCAAACACGAAAAAACCCCAGGATCTGGCCAACAAGTATGCGAAGACGGCAAAATCATGAGCCAGATGCGGGCATAACCCAGACCTAACCCAGACCTAACCGGTGTTATCCTCTAAAATATTGATCGAAACCAGGTTTAATTGACAGCTTCAGTGTGTTACCACATTATTACGTGATTCAAACCCGAAAAAAACCCAGGATCTAGCCAACAAGTTTGCGAAAAAGGCAAAATCATGAGCCTGATGCGCGCATATCCCAGACCTAACCCAGACCTAACCGGTGTTATCCTCTGAAATATTGATCGAAACCAGGTTTAATTGACTGCTTCAGTGTGTTACCACATTACTACGTGATTCAAACACGAAAAAAGCCCAGGATCTGGCCAACAAGTATGCGAAGACGGCAAAATCATGAGCCAGATGCGGGCATAACCCAGACCTAACCCAGACCTAACCGGTGTTATCCTCTGAAATATTGATCGAAACCAGGTTTAATTGACAGCTTCAGTGTGTTACCACATTACTACGTGTTTCAAACACGGAAAATACCCAGGATCTGGCCAACAAGTTTGCGAAAAAGGCGAAAGTATAAGCCATATGCGCGCAAATCCCAGACCTAACCGGTGTGTTCCTCTAAAATATTGATCGAAACCAGGTTTAATTGACTGCTTCAGTGTGTTACCACATTACTACGTGATTCAAACACGGAAAATACCCAGGATCTGGCCAACAAGTATGCGAAGACGGCAAAATCATGAGACAGATGCGGGCATAACCCAGACCTAACCCAGACCTAACCGGTGTTATCCTCTAAAATATTGATCGAAACCAGGTTTAATTGACTGCTTCAGTGTGTCACCACATTACTACGTGATTCAAACACGGAAAATACCCAGGATCTGGCCAACAAGTATGCGAAGACGGCAAAATCATGAGCCAGATGCGGGCATAACCCAGACCTAACCCAGACCTAACCGGTGTTATCCTCTAAAATATTGATCGAAACCAGGTTTAATTGACTGCTTCAATGTGTTACCACATTACTACGTGATTCAAACACGAAAAAAGCCCAGGATCTGGCCAACAAGTATGCGAAGAAGGCAAAATCATGAGCCAGATGCGCGCATTTCCCAGACCTAACCCAGACCTAACCGGTGTTATCCTCTGAAATATTGATCGAAACCAGGTTTAATTGACTGCTTCAGTGTGTCACCACATTACTACGTGATTCAAACACGGAAAATACCCAGGATCTGGCCAACAAGTATGCGAAGACGGCAAAATCATGAGCCAGATGCGGGCATAACCCAGACCTAACCCAGACCTAACCGGTGTTATCCTCTAAAATATTGATCGAAACCAGGTTTAATTGACTGCTTCAGTGTGTCACCACATTACTACGTGATTCAAACACGGAAAATACCCAGGATCTGGCCAACAAGTATGCGAAGACGGCAAAATCATGAGCCAGATGCGCGCATTTCCCAGACCTAACCCAGACCTAACCGGCGTTATCCTCTAAAATATTGATCGAAACCAGGTTTAATTGACTGCTTCAATGTGGTACCACATTACTGCGGTATTCAAACCCGAAAAAAACCCAGGATCTAGCCAACAAGTTTACGAAAAAGGCGAAAGTATAAGCCAGATGCGCGCATATCCCAGACCTAACCCAGACCTAACCGGTGTTATCCTCTGAAATATTGATCGAAACCAGGTTTAATTGACTGCTTCAGTGTGTCACCACATTACTACGTGATTCAAACACGGAAAATACCCAGGATCTGGCCAACAAGTATGCGAAGAAGGCAAAATCATGAGCCAGATGCGGGCATAACCCAGACCTAACCCAGACCTAACCGGTGTTATCCTCTAAAATATTGATCGAAACCAGGTTTATTTGACAGCTTCAGTGTGTTACCACATTATTACGTGATTCAAACACGAAAAAAACCCAGGATCTGGCCAACAAGTATGCGAAGAAGGCAAAATCATGAGCCAGATGCGGGCATAACCCAGACCTAACCCAGACCTAACCGGTGTTATCCTCTAAAATATTGATCGAAACCAGGTTTAATTGACTGCTTCAATGTGGTACCACATTACTGCTGTATTCAAACCCGAAAAAAACCCAGGATCTAGCCAACAAGTTTGCGAAAAAGGCGAAAGTATAAGCCAGATGCGCGCATATCCCAGACCTAACCCAGACCTAACCGGTGTTATCCTCTAAAATATTGATCGAAACCAGGTTTAATTGACAGCTTCAGTGTGTTACCACATTACTACGTGATTCAAACACGAAAAAAACCCAGGATCTGGCCAACAAGTATGCGAAGAAGGCAAAATCATGAGCCAGATGCGCGCATTTCCCAGACCTAACCGAGACCTAACCGGCGTTATCCTCTAAAATATTGATCGAAACCAGGTTTAATTGACTGCTTCAGTGTGTCACCACATTACTACGTGATTCAAACACGAAAAAACCCCAGGATCTGGCCAACAAGTATGCGAAGACGGCAAAATCATGAGCCAGATGCGGGCATAACCCAGACCTAACCCAGACCTAAGCGGTGTTATCCTCTAAAATATTGATCGAAACCAGGTTTAATTGACAGCTTCAGTGTGTTACCACATTATTACGTGATTCAAACCCGAAAAAAACCCTGGATCTAGCCAACAAGTTTGCGAAAAAGGCAAAATCATGAGCCAGATGCGGGCATAACCCAGACCTAACCCAGACCTAACCGGTGTTATCCTCTAAAATATTGATCGAAACCAGGTTTAATTGACTGCTTCAGTGTGTCACCACATTACTACGTGATTCAAACACGGAAAATACCCAGGATCTAGCCAACAAGTTTGCGAAAAAGGCGAAAGTATAAGCCAGATGCGCGCATATCCCAGACCTAACCCAGACCTAACCGGTGTTATCCTCTAAAATATTGATCGAAACCAGGTTTAATTGACAGCTTCAGTGTGTTACCACATTATTACGTGATTCAAACACGGAAAATACCCAGGATCTGGCCAACAAGTATGCGAAGAAGGCAAAATCATGAGCCAGATGCGGGCATAACCCAGACCTAACCCAGACCTAACCGGTGTTATCCTCTAAAATATTGATCGAAACCAGGTTTAATTGACAGCTTCAGTGTGTTACCACATTATTACGTGATTCAAACACGAAAAAAACCCAGGATCTGGCCAACAAGTATGCGAAGAAGGCAAAATCATGAGCCAGATGCGCGCATAACCCAGACCTAACCCAGACCTAACCGGTGTTATCCTCTAAAATATTGATCGAAACCAGGTTTAATTGACTGCTTCAGTGTGTCACCACATTACTACGTGATTCAAACACGGAAAATACCCAGGATCTAGCCAACAAGTTTGCGAAAAAGGCGAAAGTATAAGCCAGATGCGCGCATATCCCAGACCTAACCCAGACCTAACCGGTGTTATCCTCTAAAATATTGATCGAAACCAGGTTTAATTGACAGCTTCAGTGTGTTACCACATTATTACGTGATTCAAACACGGAAAATACCCAGGATCTGGCCAACAAGTATGCGAAGAAGGCAAAATCATGAGCCAGATGCGGGCATAACCCAGACCTAACCCAGACCTAACCGGTGTTATCCTCTAAAATATTGATCGAAACCAGGTTTAATTGACTGCTTCAGTGTGTCACCACATTACTACGTGATTCAAACACGGAAAATACCCAGGATCTAGCCAACAAGTTTGCGAAAAAGGCGAAAGTATAAGCCAGATGCGCGCATATCCCAGACCTAACCCAGACCTAACCGGTGTTATCCTCTAAAATATTGATCGAAACCAGGTTTAATTGACAGCTTCAGTGTGTTACCACATTATTACGTGATTCAAACACGGAAAATACCCAGGATCTGGCCAACAAGTATGCGAAGAAGGCAAAATCATGAGCCAGATGCGGGCATAACCCAGACCTAACCCAGACCTAACCGGCGTTATCCTCTAAAATATTGATCGAAACCAGGTTTAATTGACTGCTTCAATGTGGTACCACATTACTGCGGTATTCAAACCCGAAAAAAACCCAGGATCTGGCCAACAAGTATGCGAAGAAGGCAAAATCATGAGCCAGATGCGCGCATTTCCCAGACCTAACCCAGACCTAACCGGCGTTATCGTCTAAAATATTGATCGAAACCAGGTTTAATTGACTGCTTCAGTGTGTCACCACATTACTACGTGATTCAAACACGAAAAAACCCCAGGATCTGGCCAACAAGTATGCGAAGACGGCAAAATCATGAGCCAGATGCGGGCATAACCCAGACCTAACCCAGACCTAAGCGGTGTTATCCTCTAAAATATTGATCGAAACCAGGTTTAATTGACTGCTTCAGTGTGTTACCACATTACTACGTGATTCAAACACGGAAAATACCCAGGATCTGGCCAACAAGTATGCGAAGAAGGCAATATCAGGAGCCAGATGCGCGCATTTCCCAGACCTAACCCAGACCTAACCGGTGTTATCCTCTAAAATATTGATCGAAACCAGGTTTAATTGACTGCTTCAGTGTGTCACCACATTACTACGTGATTCAAACACGAAAAAACCCCAGGATCTGGCCAACAAGTATGCGAAGACGGCAAAATCATGAGCCAGATGCGCGCATTTCCCAGACCTAACCCAGACCTAACCGGCGTTATCCTCTAAAATATTGATCGAAACCAGGTTTAATTGACTGCTTCAATGTGGTACCACATTACTGCGGTATTCAAACCCGCAAAAAACCCAGGATCTAGCCAACAAGTTTACGAAAAAGGCGAAAGTATAAGCCAGATGCGCGCATATCCCAGACCTAACCCAGACCTAACCGGTGTTATCCTCTGAAATATTGATCGAAACCAGGTTTAATTGACTGCTTCAGTGTGTCACCACATTACTACGTGATTCAAACACGAAAAAACCCCAGGATCTGGCCAACAAGTATGCGAAGACGGCAAAATCATGAGCCAGATGCGGGCATAACCCAGACCTAACCCAGACCTAACCGGTGTTATCCTCTAAAATATTGATCGAAACCAGGTTTAATTGACAGCTTCAGTATGTTACCACATTATTACGTGATTCAAACCCGAAAAAAACCCAGGATCTAGCCAACAAGTTTGCGAAAAAGGCAAAATCATGAGCCAGATGCGGGCATAACCCAGACCTAACCCAGACCTAACCGGTGTTATCCTCTAAAATATTGATCGAAACCAGGTTTATTTGACAGCTTCAGTGTGTTACCACATTATTACGTGATTCAAACACGAAAAAAACCCAGGATCTGGCCAACAAGTATGCGAAGAAGGCAAAATCATGAGCCAGATGCGGGCATAACCCAGACCTAACCCAGACCTAACCGGTGTTATCCTCTGAAATATTGATCGAAACCAGGTTTAATGGACTGCTTCAGTGTGTTACCACATTACTACGTGTTTCAAACACGGAAAATACCCAGGATCTGGCCAACAAGTTTGCGAAAAAGGCGAAAGTATAAGCCATATGCGCGCAAATCCCAGACCTAACCGGTGTGTTCCTCTAAAATATTGATCGAAACCAGGTTTTATTGACTGCTTCAGTGTGTCACCACATTACTACGTGATTCAAACACGAAAAAACCCCAGGATCTGGCCAACAAGTATGCGAAGACGGCAAAATCATGAGCCAGATGCGCGCATTTCCCAGACCTAACCCAGACCTAACCGGTGTTATCCTCTAAAATATTGATCGAAACCAGGTTTAATTGACAGCTTCAGTGTGTTACCACATTATTACGTGATTCAAACACGGAAAATACCCAGGATCTGGCCAACAAGTATGCGAAGAAGGCAAAATCATGAGCCAGATGCGGGCATAACCCAGACCTAACCCAGACCTAACCGGTGATATCCTCTAAAATATTGATCGAAACCAGGTTTAATTGACTGCTTCAGTGTGGTACCACATTACTACGTGATTCAAACACGAAAAAAACCCAGGATCTGGCCAACAAGTTTGCGAAAAAGGCGATAGTATAAGCCAGATGCGCGCATATCCCAGACCTAACCCAGACCTAACCGGTGTTATCCTCTAAAATACTGACCGAATCCAGGTTTAATTGACTGTTACTGTGTGGTACCACATTACTACGTGATTCAAACCAGAAGAAACCCAGGATCTGGCCAACAAGTATGCGAAGAAGGCAAAATCATGAGCCAGATGCGCGCATATCCCAGACCTAACCCAGACCTAACCGGTGTTATCCTCTGAAATATTGATCGAAACCAGGTTTAATTGACTGCTTCAGTGTGTCACCACATTACTACGTGATTCAAACACGAAAAAACCCCAGGATCTGGCCAACAAGTATGCGAAGACGGCAAAATCATGAGCCAGATGCGGGCATAACCCAGACCTAACCCAGACCTAACCGGTGTTATCCTCTAAAATACTGATCGAAACCAGGTTTAATTGACAGCTTCAGTGTGTTACCACATTATTACGTGATTCAAACACGAAAAAAACCCAGGATCTGGCCAACAAGTATGCGAAGAAGGCAAAATCATGAGCCAGATGCGCGCATTTCCCAGACCTAACCCAGACCTAACCGGCGTTATCCTCTAAAATATTGATCGAAACCAGGTTTAATTGACTGCTTCAATGTGGTACCACATTACTGCGGTATTCAAACCCGAAAAAAACCCAGGATCTAGCCAACAAGTTTACGAAAAAGGCGAAAGTATAAGCCAGATGCGCGCATATCCCAGACCTAACCCAGACCTAACCGGTGTTAGCCTCTGAAATATTGATCGAAACCAGGTTTAATTGACTGCTTCAGTGTGTCACCACATTACTACGTGATTCAAACACGAAAAAAACCCAGGATCTGGCCAACAAGTATGCGAAGAAGGCAAAATCATGAGCCAGATGCGCGCATTTCCCAGACCTAACCCAGACCTAACCGGCGTTATCCTCTAAAATATTGATCGAAACCAGGTTTAATTGACTGCTTCAGTGTGTCACCACATTACTACGTGATTCAAACACGAAAAAACCCCAGGATCTGGCCAACAAGTATGCGAAGACGGCAAAATCATGAGCCAGATGCGGGCATAACCCAGACCTAACCCAGACCTAACCGGTGTTATCCTCTAAAATATTGATCGAAACCAGGTTTAATTGACAGCTTCAGTGTGTTACCACATTATTACGTGATTCAAACCCGAAAAAAACCCAGGATCTAGCCAACAAGTTTGCGAAAAAGGCAAAATCATGAGCCAGATGCGGGCATAACCCAGACCTAACCCAGACCTAACCGGTGTTATCCTCTAAAATATTGATCGAAACCAGGTTTATTTGACAGCTTCAGTGTGTTACCACATTATTACGTGATTCAAACACGAAAAAAACCCAGGATCTGGCCAACAAGTATGCGAAGAAGGCAAAATCATGAGCCTGATGCGCGCATATCCCAGACCTAACCCAGACCTAACCGGTGTTATCCTCTGAAATACTGACCGAATCCAGGTTTAATTGACTGTTACTGTGTGGTACCACATTACTACGTGATTCAAACCAGAAGAAACCCGGGATCTGGCCAACAAGTAAGCGAAGAAGGCATAATCATGAGCCAGATGCGGGCATAACCCAGACCTAATCCAGACCTAACCGGTGTTATCCTCTAAAATATTGATCGAAACCAGGTTTAATTGACTGCTTCAGTGTGTCACCACATTACTACGTGATTCAAACACGAAAAAACCCCAGGATCTGGCCAACAAGTATGCGAAGACGGCAAAATCATGAGCCAGATGCGGGCATAACCCAGACCTAACCCAGACCTAACCGGTGTTATCCTCTGAAATACTGACCGAATCCAGGTTTAATTGACAGCTTCAGTGTGTCACCACATTACTACGTGATTCAAACACGGAAAATACCCAGGATCTAGCCAACAAGTTTGCGAAAAAGGCGAAAGTATAAGCCAGATGCGCGCATATCCCAGACCTAACCCAGACCTAACCGGTGTTATCCTCTAAAATATTGATCGAAACCAGGTTTAATTGACAGCTTCTGTGTGTTACCACATTATTACGTGATTCAAACACGGAAAATACCCAGGATCTGGCCAACAAGTATGCGAAGACGGCAAAATCATGAGCCAGATGCGGGCATAACCCAGACCTAACCCAGACCTAACCGGTGTTATCCTCTAAAATACTGATCGAAACCAGGTTTAATTGACAGCTTCAGTGTGTTACCACATTATTACGTGATTCAAACACGAAAAAAACCCAGGATCTGGCCAACAAGTATGCGAAGAAGGCAATATCAGGAGCCAGATGCGCGCATTTCCCAGACCTAACCCAGACCTAACCGGCGTTATCCTCTAAAATATTGATCGAAACCAGGTTTAATTGACTGCTTCAATGTGGTACCACATTACTGCGGTATTCAAACCCGAAAAAAACCCAGGATCTAGCCAACAAGTTTACGAAAAAGGCGAAAGTATAAGCCAGATGCGCGCATATCCCAGACCTAACCCAGACCTAACCGGTGTTATCCTCTGAAATATTGATCGAAACCAGGTTTAATTGACAGCTTCAGTGTGTCACCACATTACTACGTGATTCAAACACGAAAAAACCCCAGGATCTGGCCAACAAGTATGCGAAGACGGCAAAATCATGAGCCAGATGCGGGCATAACCCAGACCTAACCCAGACCTAACCGGTGTTATCCTCTAAAATATTGATCGAAACCAGGTTTATTTGACAGCTTCAGTGTGTTACCACATTATTACGTGATTCAAACACGAAAAAAACCCAGGATCTGGCCAACAAGTATGCGAAGAAGGCAAAATCATGAGACAGATGCGGGCATAACCCAGACCTAACCCAGACCTAACCGGTGTTATCCTCTGAAATATTGATCGAAACCAGGTTTAATTGACTGCTTCAGTGTGTTACCACATTACTACGTGATTCAAACACGAAAAAACCCCAGGATCTGGCCAACAAGTATGCGAAGACGGCAAAATCATGAGCCAGATGCGGGCATAACCCAGACCTAACCCAGACCTAACCGGTGTTATCCTCTAAAATATTGATCGAAACCAGGTTTAATTGACTGCTTCAATGTGGTACCACATTACTGCTGTATTCAAACCCGAAAAAAACCCAGGATCTAGCCAACAAGTATGCGAAGAAGGCATAATCATGAGCCAGATGCGGGCATAACCCAGACCTAACCCAGACCTAACCGGCGTTATCCTCTAAAATATTGATCGAAACCAGGTTTAATTGACTGCTTCAGTGTGTCACCACATTACTACGTGATTCAAACACGAAAAAACCCCAGGATCTGGCCAACAAGTATGCGAAGACGGCAAAATCATGAGCCAGATGCGGGCATAACCCTGACCTAACCCAGACCTAACCGGTGTTATCCTCTAAAATATTGATCGAAACCAGGTTTAATTGACAGCTTCAGTGTGTTACCACATTATTACGTGATTCAAACCCGAAAAAAACCCAGGATCTAGCCAACAAGTTTGCCAAAAAGGCAAAATCATGAGCCAGATGCGGGCATAACCCAGACCTAACCCAGACCTAACCGGTGTTATCCTCTAAAATATTGATCGAAACCAGGTTTAATTGACTGCTTCAGTGTGTCACCACATTACTACGTGATTCAAACACGGAAAATACCCAGGATCTAGCCAACAAGTTTGCGAAAAAGGCGAAAGTATAAGCCAGATGCGCGCATATCCCAGACCTAACCCAGACCTAACCGGTGTTATCCTCTAAAATATTGATCGAAACCAGGTTTAATTGACAGCTTCAGTGTGTTACCACATTATTACGTGATTCAAACACGGAAAATACCCAGGATCTGGCCAACAAGTATGCGAAGAAGGCAAAATCATGAGCCAGATGCGGGCATAACCCAGACCTAACCCAGACCTAACCGGCGTTATCCTCTAAAATATTGATCGAAACCAGGTTTAATTGACTGCTTCAGTGTGTCACCACATTACTACGTGATTCAAACACGAAAAAACCCCAGGATCTGGCCAACAAGTATGCGAAGACGGCAAAATCATGAGCCAGATGCGGGCATAACCCAGACCTAACCCAGACCTAACCGGTGTTATCCTCTAAAATACTGATCGAAACCAGGTTTAATTGACAGCTTCAGTGTGTTACCACATTATTACGTGATTCAAACACGAAAAAAACCCAGGATCTGGCCAACAAGTATGCGAAGAAGGCAATATCAGGAGCCAGATGCGCGCATTTCCCAGACCTAACCCAGACCTAACCGGTGTTATCCTCTAAAATATTGATCGAAACCAGGTTTAATTGACTGCTTCAGTGTGTTACCACATTACTACGTGATTCAAACACGGAAAATACCCAGGATCTGGCCAACAAGTATGCGAAGAAGGCAATATCAGGAGCCAGATGCGCGCATTTCCCAGACCTAACCCAGACCTAACCGGTGTTATCCTCTAAAATATTGATCGAAACCAGGTTTAATTGACTGCTTCAGTGTGTCACCACATTACTACGTGATTCAAACACGAAAAAACCCCAGGATCTGGCCAACAAGTATGCGAATACGGTCAATCATGAGCCAGATGCGGGCATAACCCAGACCTAACCCAGACCTAACCGGTGTTATCCTCTAAAATATTCATCGAAACCAGGTTTTATTGACTGCTTCAGTGTGTTACCACATTACTACGTGCTTCAAACACGGAAAAAACCCAGGATCTGGCCAACAAGTTTGCGAAAAAGGCGAAAGTATAAGCCAGATGCGCGCATATCCCAGACCTAACCCAGACCTAACCGGTGTTATCCTCTAAAATACTGACCGAATCCAGGTTTAATTGACTGTTTTGTGTGTGGCACCACATTACTACGTGATTCAAACCAGAAGAAACCCAGGATCTGGCCAACAAGTATGCGAAGAAGGCAAAATCATGAGCCAGATGCGCGCATTTCCCAGACCTAACCCAGACCTAACCGGCGTTATCCTCTAAAATATTGATCGAAACCAGGTTTATTTGACAGCTTCAGTGTGTTACCACATTATTACGTGATTCAAACACGAAAAAAACCCAGGATCTGGCCAACAAGTATGCGAAGAAGGCAAAATCATGAGACAGATGCGGGCATAACCCAGACCTAACCCAGACCTAACCGGTGTTATCCTCTGAAATATTGATCGAAACCAGGTTTAATTGACTGCTTCAGTGTGTTACCACATTACTACGTGATTCAAACACGAAAAAACCCCAGGATCTGGCCAACAAGTATGCGAAGACGGCAAAATCATGAGCCAGATGCGGGCATAACCCAGACCTAACCCAGACCTAACCGGTGTTATCCTCTAAAATATTGATCGAAACCAGGTTTAATTGACTGCTTCAGTGTGTTACCACATTACTACGTGATTCAAACCCGAAAAAAACCCAGGATCTAGCCAACAAGTTTGCGAAAAAGGCAAAATCATGAGCCAGATGCGGGCATAACCCAGACCTAACCCAGACCTAACCGGTGTTATCCTCTAAAATATTGATCGAAACCAGGTTTAATTGACTGCTTCAGTGTGTCACCACATTACTACGTGATTCAAACACGGAAAATACCCAGGATCTAGCCAACAAGTTTGCGAAAAAGGCGAAAGTATAAGCCAGATGCGCGCATATCCCAGACCTAACCCAGACCTAACCGGTGTTATCCTCTAAAATATTGATCGAAACCAGGTTTAATTGACAGCTTCCGTGTGTTACCACATTATTACGTGAATCAAACACGAAAAAAACCCAGGATCTGGCCAACAAGTATGCGAAGACGGCAAAATCATGAGCCAGATGCGGGCATAACCCAGACCTAACCCAGACCTAACCGGTGTTATCCTCTAAAATATTGATCGAAACCAGGTTTAATTGACAGCTTCAGTGTGTTACCACATTATTACGTGATTCAAACCCGAAAAAAACCCAGGATCTAGCCAACAAGTTTGCGAAAAAGGCAAAATCATGAGCCAGATGCGGGCATAACCCAGACCTAACCCAGACCTAACCGGTGTTATCCTCTAAAATATTGATCGAAACCAGGTTTAATTGACTGCTTCAGTGTGTCACCACATTACTACGTGATTCAAACACGGAAAATACCCAGGATCTAGCCAACAAGTTTGCGAAAAAGGCGAAAGTATAAGCCAGATGCGCGCATATCCCAGACCTAACCCAGACCTAACCGGTGTTATCCTCTAAAATATTGATCGAAACCAGGTTTAATTGACAGCTTCAGTGTGTTACCACATTATTACGTGATTCAAACACGGAAAATACCCAGGATCTGGCCAACAAGTATGCGAAGAAGGCAAAATCATGAGCCAGATGCGGGCATAACCCAGACCTAACCCAGACCTAACCGGCGTTATCCTCTAAAATATTGATCGAAACCAGGTTTAATTGACTGCTTCAGTGTGTCACCACATTACTACGTGATTCAAACACGAAAAAACCCCAGGATCTGGCCAACAAGTATGCGAAGACGGCAAAATCATGAGCCAGATGCGGGCATAACCCAGACCTAACCCAGACCTAACCGGCGTTATCCTCTAAAATATTGATCGAAACCAGGTTTAATTGACTGCTTCAATGTGGTACCACATTACTGCGGTATTCAAACCCGAAAAAAACCCAGGATCTAGCCAACAAGTTTACGAAAAAGGCGAAAGTATAAGCCAGATGCGCGCATATCCCAGACCTAACCCAGACCTAACCGGTGTTATCCTCTGAAATATTGATCGAAACCAGGTTTAATTGACTGCTTCAGTGTGTCACCACATTACTACGTGATTCAAACACGAAAAAACCCCAGGATCTGGCCAACAAGTATGCGAAGACGGCAAAATCATGAGCCAGATGCGGGCATAACCCAGACCTAACCCAGACCTAACCGGTGTTATCCTCTAAAATATTGATCGAAACCAGGTTTAATTGACTGCTTCAGTGTGTCACCACATTACTACGTGATTCAAACACGAAAAAAACCCAGGATCTGGCCAACAAGTATGCGAAGAAGGCAAAATCATGAGCCAGATGCGCGCATTTCCCAGACCTAACCGGCGTTATCCTCTAAAATATTGATCGAAACCAGGTTTAATTGACTGCTTCAGTGTGTCACCACATTACTACGTGATTCAAACACGAAAAAACCCCAGGGTCTGGCCAACAAGTATGCGAAGACGGCAAAATCATGAGCCAGATGCGGGCATAACCCAGACCTAACCCAGACCTAACCGGTGTTATCCTCTAAAATACTGATCGAAACCAGGTTTAATTGACAGCTTCAGTGTGTTACCACATTATTACGTGATTCAAACACGAAAAAAACCCAGGATCTGGCCAACAAGTATGCGAAGAAGGCAATATCAGGAGCCAGATGCGCGCATTTCCCAGACCTAACCCAGACCTAACCGGTGTTATCCTCTAAAATATTGATCGAAACCAGGTTTAATTGACTGCTTCAGTGTGTTACCACATTACTACGTGATTCAAACACGGAAAATACCCAGGATCTGGCCAACAAGTATGCGAAGAAGGCAATATCAGGAGCCAGATGCGCGCATTTCCCAGACCTAACCCAGACCTAACCGGTGTTATCCTCTAAAATATTGATCGAAACCAGGTTTAATTGACTGCTTCAGTGTGTCACCACATTACTACGTGATTCAAACACGAAAAAACCCCAGGATCTGGCCAACAAGTATGCGAATACGGTCAATCATGAGCCAGATGCGCGCATTTCCCAGACCTAACCCAGACCTAACCGGCGTTATCCTCTAAAATATTGATCGAAACCAGGTTTAATTGACTGCTTCAGTGTGTTACCACATTATTACGTGATTCAAACACGAAAAAAACCCAGGATCTGGCCAACAAGTATGCGAAGAAGGCAAAATCATGAGACAGATGCGGGCATAACCCAGACCTAACCCAGACCTAACCGGTGTTATCCTCTGAAATATTGATCGAAACCAGGTTTAATTGACTGCTTCAGTGTGTTACCACATTACTACGTGATTCAAACACGAAAAAACCCCAGGATCTGGCCAACAAGTATGCGAAGACGGCAAAATCATGAGCCAGATGCGGGCATAACCCAGACCTAACCCAGACCTAACCGGTGTTATCCTCTAAAATACTGACCGAATCCAGGTTTCATTGACTGTTACTGTGTGGTACCACATTACTACGTGATTCAAACCAGAAGAAACCCAGAATCTGGCCAACAAGTATGCGAAGAAGGCAAAATCATGAGCCAGATGCGCGCATTTCCCAGACCTAACCCAGACCTAACCGGCGTTATCCTCTAAAATATTGATCGAAACCAGGTTTATTTGACAGCTTCAGTGTGTTACCACATTATTACGTGATTCAAACACGAAAAAAACCCAGGATCTGGCCAACAAGTATGCGAAGAAGGCAAAATCATGAGACAGATGCGGGCATAACCCAGACCTAACCCAGACCTAACCGGTGTTATCCTCTGAAATATTGATCGAAACCAGGTTTAATTGACTGCTTCAGTGTGTTACCACATTACTACGTGATTCAAACACGAAAAAACCCCAGGATCTGGCCAACAAGTATGCGAAGACGGCAAAATCATGAGCCAGATGCGGGCATAACCCAGACCTAACCCAGACCTAACCGGTGTTATCCTCTAAAATATTGATCGAAACCAGGTTTAATTGACTGCTTCAGTGTGTTACCACATTACTACGTGATTCAAACCCGAAAAAAATCCAGGATCTAGCCAACAAGTTTGCGAAAAAGGCAAAATCATGAGCCAGATGCGGGCATAACCCAGACCTAACCCACACCTAACCGGTGTTATCCTCTAAAATATTGATCGAAACCAGGTTTAATTGACTGCTTCAGTGTGTCACCACATTACTACGTGATTCAAACACGGAAAATACCCAGGATCTAGCCAACAAGTTTGCGAAAAAGGCGAAAGTATAAGCCAGATGCGCGCATATCCCAGACCTAACCCAGACCTAACCGGCGTTATCCTCTAAAATATTGATCGAAACCAGGTTTAATTGACTGCTTCAGTGTGTCACCACATTACTACGTGATTCAAACACGAAAAAACCCCAGTATCTGGCCAACAAGTATGCGAAGAAGGCAAAATCATGAGCCAGATGCGGGCATAACCCAGACCTAACCCAGACCTAACCGGTGTTATCCTCTAAAATATTGATCGAAACCAGGTTTAATTGACAGCTTCAGTGTGTTACCACATTATTACGTGATTCAAACACGAAAAAAACCCAGGATCTGGCCAACAAGTATGCGAAGAAGGCAAAATCATGAGCCAGATGCGCGCATTTCCCAGACCTAACCCAGACCTAACCGGTGTTATCCTCTGAAATATTGATCGAAACCAGGTTTAATTGACTGCTTCAGTGTGTCACCACATTACTACGTGATTCAAACACGAAAAAAACCCAGGATCTGGCCAACAAGTATGCGAAGAAGGCAAAATCATGAGCCAGATGCGCGCATTTCCCAGTCCTAACCCAGACCTAACCGGCGTTATCCTCTAAAATATTGATCGAAACCAGGTTTAATTGACTGCTTCAGTGTGTCACCACATTACTACGTGATTCAAACACGAAAAAACCCCAGGATCTGGCCAACAAGTATGCGAAGACGGCAAAATCATGAGCCAGATGCGGGCATAACCCAGACCTAACCCAGACCTAACCGGTGTTATCCTCTAAAATACTGATCGAAACCAGGTTTAATTGACAGCTTCAGTGTGTTACCACATTATTACGTGATTCAAACACGAAAAAAACCCAGGATCTGGCCAACAAGTATGCGAAGAAGGCAATATCAGGAGCCAGATGCGCGCATTTCCCAGACCTAACCCAGACCTAACCGGTGTTATCCTCTAAAATATTGATCGAAACCAGGTTTAATTGACTGCTTCAGTGTGTTACCACATTACTACGTGATTCAAACACGGAAAATACCCAGGATCTGGCCAACAAGTATGCGAAGAAGGCAATATCAGGAGCCAGATGCGCGCATTTCCCAGACCTAACCCAGACCTAACCGGTGTTATCCTCTAAAATATTGATCGAAACCAGGTTTAATTGACTGCTTCAGTGTGTCACCACATTACTACGTGATTCAAACACGAAAAAACCCCAGGATCTGGCCAACAAGTATGCGAAGACGGCAAAATCATGAGCCAGATGCGCGCATTTCCCAGACCTAACCCAGACCTAACCGGCGTTATCCTCTAAAATATTGATCGAAACCAGGTTTAATTGACTGCTTCAATGTGGTACCACATTACTGCGGTATTCAAACCCGAAAAAAACCCAGGATCTAGCCAACAAGTTTACGAAAAAGGCGAAAGTATAAGCCAGATGCGCGCATATCCCAGACCTAACCCAGACCTAACCGGTATTATCCTCTGAAATATTGATCGAAACCAGGTTTAATTGACTGCTTCAGTGTGTCACCACATTACTACGTGATTCAAACACGAAAAAACCCCAGGATCTGGCCAACAAGTATGCGAAGACGGCAAAATCATGAGCCAGATGCGGGCATAACCCAGACCTAACCCAGACCTAACCGGTGTTATCCTCTAAAATATTGATCGAAACCAGGTTTAATTGACAGCTTCAGTGTGTTACCACATTATTACGTGATTCAAACCCGAAAAAAACCCAGGATCTAGCCAACAAGTTTGCGAAAAAGGCAAAATCATGAGCCAGATGCGGGCATAACCCAGACCTAACCCAGACCTAACCGGTGTTATCCTCTAAAATATTGATCGAAACCAGGTTTATTTGACAGCTTCAGTGTGTTACCACATTATTACGTGATTCAAACACGAAAAAAACCCAGGATCTGGCCAACAAGTATGCGAAGAAGGCAAAATCATGAGCCTGATGCGCGCATATCCCAGACCTAACCCAGACCTAACCGGTGTTATCCTCTGAAATATTGATCGAAACCAGGTTTAATTGACTGCTTCAGTGTGTTACCACATTACTACGTGTTTCAAACACGGAAAATACCCAGGATCTGGCCAACAAGTTTGCGAAAAAGGCGAAAGTATAAGCCATATGCGCGCAAATCCCAGACCTAACCGGTGTGTTCCTCTAAAATATTGATCGAAACCAGGTTTTATTGACTGCTTCAGTTTGTTACCACATTACTACGTGATTCAAACCCGAAAAAAACCCAGGATCTAGTAAACATAGTAGTATAGAGGGTGTTCGGCCAGCCCTGAGAAACATTTTAATAGGATATTCTAGAGGCCAAACTAAGACGAAAATCAAGAATACTTGATGGAGGCTTCGTTAAAAAGTTATTAACAATTTGATTCAAAAATTTCAAATCGTTCCAGAAAAATTATTTTCGGCTGCGGAGGTCAATTACAAGCATTTTTAGTGAATAGACATATATTCGAAATCCTACTCTGTTTCGAGAAAAAAATTCGAGTATGTGTTGATATTTTTCGGCGAAAAAGAAATTTTTCAAAAATTTTTCTAAAAAAATTATTTTCGGTTGCAGGGGTCAATTACAATCATTTTTGGTCATTACACATACCCCCGAAATCCTACGCACTTTCGAGGAAAAAATTCCTTACCGAAAATCTAATCGGGTGCCTATATTTTTCGATGAAAAAGAAAGATTTCAAATCGTCCTGTGAAAAATTATTTTCAGTTGCGAGGGTCGGTGACAATCATTTTTTATGTATAGACATACCCCCGTAATCTTGCGCATTTTCGAGAAAAAAATTCAGTACGAGCGGAACTTTAAACATTAATAACTTTTTAATAGTGCCTCCATCAACAAATTGGTATTCTTGATTTTCGTCTTATTTTGACCTCTAGAATCCCCCATTAAAATTTTTCCCATGGATGGCCGAACACCCTGTATGTAGGGAACCGTGCAGTTGAAAATTATTAAATCGCGCACGAATTTTTGGCCGAACAGCGAATCGTTCGCTGTCCACGAGCTTGCACGAGCGAAGACGGTTACCGCCGAAAAAGCCGTCAACACGCGGCGAGCGTACGGCCGAACAGCTGATGGGTGAATAACCCAGAAAGCGAGAAAAGACAGCACGGAAGAGAGAAAGATTGAAGAAAAGTACGTAGTAGGTGTGACTGTGTTTAACGAAATAAATACGAGTGTGCCGATTAACGAACAAACACGGTTCCTGATAATCCCATACATACATACGTACAGTGTTGTTCCAAGTGGAGTTTGAAAAAGATGCTAATAAAAATGTTGCATAGTCATAACCACCTGGTTCAGTTACTACATTCACCCTGTAAAAACAACACAATAATATTATTTATTATTTTCTTTTCACGTTCTTAACTTTATTTTTATTTTTAGTTTGAGTTTTACATTTCTCCTTCTCTTCGTCTTGCTTTTCTTTCTCCTTTTCCTTTTCATTTTTCTGTTTTTCTTTCTTTTTTCAATAGCTTTTCTTCTTTTAATTTCTCGGCTTGTTTTTTTCTTTTCTAATCGTTCTTCTTTCATTCTTTGTTTTTCTTTTTCCTGGTTATCAATTGCTTCTATTTTTTCAAGCTGAGTCTATTTCCATGTCTTTGATGTAACTTTGATTGCACACACTCTTTCTATATTTCTTTTCTTTTCTTTTCTTTTCTTTTCTTTGTTGTTTTTTCAATTTTTTGATAATGTTGATAATGTTTATCCAGAATAGATTCTGAAGAATCTTTGTCTTTACGAGAAAATAAGTAAAGTAACGTTGTAGAATTAATGTAGTTTGATTTCAGTACCATCGGAAACAAAACAATTCCCATTAGAAAAAAGTAAAAGCATCATTGTCATGAAATATTAAAGTTAATTAATGATCAGTATATCATATATTAGTTTCTTCTAGCGAAACGTTGTTAAATTAGTCTTCTACACTGGTATTGGTTTTACTGTTACTATGAACTGCACTGCGTTGAACATCAGCAGTGCTTTCTCTCTGCGAGTTGTGTCTTGTGTTGTGTCTTAGTTGTGTCCCGATTGTATTTTAATATTTTCTATATAGAAAAGAAAATTGTTCCCCTCTCAGATCATCTGGAATATGCTCTTGAATGCTATGTAAAACTACCTATATTGCTGTCATTGATGTCAGTTTCATCTGGCGACATGAATTCTAATTTATTTTCTTCTTTCTGAAATACGTTTTGTCTAGTAAATTGTATTTGAGTTAAACGGTCATAGGCCACCACAAGCTTTAAAAGCATTTCCTTCTTCATGGAATTTATATATGGTATGATATATATATTGGTGCGAAATTCACCTTCGTAATGGGTTTAGTCTACCTACGTACTTTGTCTATGTTCCTGTACTACCTTTCGCCATGCAACTTTTAATCGTCTAAATATTCCTACATCGCATGGCTGGAAAATATGAGTTGCATTAGGTAATATACAAAAAAGTAAAATGAGTTTACTCAAAACAAAAATTATGTAAATTGAAATTTATGCAGGACCTGCGACCATCTAATAATACCAGTATAGGAAAGGTGACTCCATTCTCAACCATTTATGGGCTACACACAATATATGTATTAGTGTGGGGGGATTGAAATGAATTCGGTCAAGGTGTAATTTCATTAATATTGATTTAATATATACAGGGTGTTTGGCCACCCCTGGGAAAAATTTTAATGGGAGATTCTAGAAGCCAAAATAAGACGAAAATTAAGAATATCAATTTTTCGACTGAGGTTTCGTTAAAAAGTAGTTATTAATAACATTAAATAAAAAAATTTCAAATCGTTCTGAAAAAATTATTTTTGGTCGCGGAGGTCAGTTAGAATCGTACCCCCGAAATCCTACTCAGTTTCGACAAAAAAAATTCAAGTAAAAAAGAATTTCGAATCGTCTTGGAAGAATTAGTTTTCGTTGCAGGGGTCAGTTACAAGCATTTTTTTTTTTTGGTCGACAGCCGGATTGAACGATTTTAATGTTTCAAACAGCAACACAACGCATATTTTAATGGAGAATATGTAGAGATGTTGGAAAAGTTGTTCCTTGACCCCGTAAAGTGAGAAAAATCCCATATAACTGGTCAAATTTTCAAACAGCCCCCGCAACTCCTACTGATATAGTGAATAGTGAATATTTTCCAATGAAACGTTTTTTTTCGCGAGTAGAGCTCATGGGTACCTACACAAAGAGTATTATTAAACAACTATTTTACAAACTGAATAAAAATCAGAAAGGAATTTTTAAGAAAAATCGACAGACAGTGCCTAAATTTTTCGACGAAAGAAAAAGAAAATTTCAAATCGTTCTGAACAAAATTACTTTCGGTTTCGGGGGTCAATTACAATTATTTTCGGTGAATAGACATACCACATACGAAATCCTGCGCATTTTCGAGAAAAAAATTCGAAAGTAAGAGCGGAACTTTAAACGTCAATAACTTGTTTAGTATCGTATTACTCCATCAACAAATTGGTATTCTTGATTTTCATCCTACTTTAACCTCTAGAATCTCCCATTACAATTTCTCCCAGGGGATTCTAGAGACCAAAGTAAGACGAAAATCAAGAATACCAATTTGTTAATGGAGGCTTTATTAAAAAGTTATTAACGTTTAAAGTTCCGCCCGTACTGAATTTCTTTCTCGAAAATGCGCATGATTAGGGGGGTATGACGATTCACCCAAAATGGTTGTAAGTAACCCCCGCAACCGATAACAATTTTTCCAAAACGATTTGAAATTTTTCTTTTCCATCGAAAAAATTTCACACATTCTCGAATTTTTATCTCGAAAGTGGGTAAGATTTCGGAGGTATGTGTATTCACCAAAAATGATTGCAATTGACCCCCGCAACCGATAACAATTTTTCCAGAACGATTTGAAATTTTTGAGTTTAATTGTTAATAACTTTTCAACGTAGCCTCTATCAACAAATTGGTATTCTTGATTTTCGTCTGTATTTTCGTATTTTGGCATCTAGAATCCCCCATTAAAATTTTTCCCAGGGGTGGCCGAACACCCTGTACATATGTGTTCCCCGAGCAGGAAAACGACTTTTCGCTAAAATCATGAAAGTAAAAATTCTGTCCAAATGAGGAGTAGGAGTGATTTTCTAAGTAATTTTTATGTAAAAGTATAGATTGAGAAAGTGGCACGTGAGGAACGTACGTAACCTAGATCGATGCACGTGTTTTACTGCACCGGGCACGAACGTACGACGATTTACACACACACAGTCAATATCGCCGGTTTTTACAAAAGGTAAAGTCTTAAGTAAACATTTTGTTTTATAATTTTCTATTAAAGCCTCTGTAAGTTTTATCGCTTTTGCATTCTTGCAACTTAATTTAATTGGTTGTTTTTTGGAAAACAGATAAAACTATAAAAAGAATAAAAAACGGTTTTTACGAGTCCTGTACCTATGTTTAGTTCAGAATTTCGAATTCAGCGGTAAAAGTATGTAAATCTATATTATCCAATACACAGGACATAAAGGTAAGAGGAATGGATATTTTTACCAATATATTCATATTCTTAAATATCTGAATATTCTTCCTACTTGACCGACTTACTTTATAAATATATTTTTTAGGGACACATGTCGTTCGGTTGAAGGAAACAGGATATCTATACAGTGTATAGGTATTCAAAAACCCTTGGGAAAAATTTTAGACTTTGTTGAAAAGTTATGGAACATTATATTCCTAGCAAACGCTAGGCCCGTTCACGGATCGGGGTGAGTTATACATTATTCGATTCGCCTAATTCAGTACATTATTGATATGCATTTCTATGCATCTGTGGAAATTCGTTATTTTTTTATAAACTGTTACTGTTATTGTTAGAAATATGACTTAAAATTCGTTAGTTTCTTTAGTGTTTAGGAGTGTGTGTGTGTTTGTGAGAGAAGCACACGTCGAGGAATGTTCTTTTAGTTTTTAAGTTTTCTTTTCACAATGGAAAATAAGTGTGTTTGTTTTGTAACAAGATTCATTATAATAAATAATATAAACAGTATTTTAACATGGTAGCAGAGGTCCGTGGTTTGTTCGTTAACAGTAAAGAAAAGAAATTTAGTTGTGAAAGGAAGATAACCTAAGTTTGAAGCATGGCAAGTGAAAAAAAGGACGATTTCATGTTACAAATATTTTATGGAACTGGAAATTCAGGCTAAATTTATTTTTAGAAATGAAAGACTGTAACGAGGTTATTCTACATGATGAAAGACCGGCTGAAATAAGAGTCGAAGATTGGAATAAAAAAGGAAATTAAAGCAAAAAGTTACATCGTAAACAGTATTTCAAACACTCAGTTAGAATTAATAATATCAGAAACGACTGCGAAAAATATGATTGCAAAGCTTGACGAAATTTATCTAGTTAAAAACAGTGCAGTAAAGCTATTGTGTAAAAGAAGATTGTTAGAATTAAAAATGAAAGAAGGTGAAAATCCAAGTGACTTCTTTAACGAATTTGAAACGCATATAAATAGGCTCAAAAATACTGGTGAGACTGTGAATGAAGAGGATAAATTGAATTATCTGTTATTAACGTTAACTTCTCACGTATTGTTGATATTATTGATGCACTGCCAACGAAGGAGAAAACAGTTGAGTATGTAAAATCTAAATTACTGTTAGAGTATCAAAAGAGAAACGGTAAAAGTTACTACTTTGAGTACAGCAGAAATTACACTCGCACGTTTAGTTCAAATTTAACTAAAAATCCTAGAGGTCATAGGTTTCGACACGTACAACGCAATCAGAACAAGTATCTCAATTCAAAGGATAATCAGCATAGCAGTGCAACGACTACTGAAGCGGTATGTTAAGTCAGTGTAATAAGTCAGGGCACATCCAACGTTACTGCCCAGAAAACTTTAATAATTATTACAAAAGGCAACCTTTTCAAACATATACAAAATAGACACGATAGAAAAGTGGCTGGAAATTCGAGTCTAGATGACAGTAGAAATTACAATTCATTCAAGGTTGAAGTAATGAAAAGTAGCAAAATAGAAGAAGTAGAAATATTAAATGGCTACTAGATAGTGGTTGCTCAGATCACATAATAAACACAGATGAGTACTTTTATGAATCCAAAAATCTACAAAACCCGGTTGATATTAAAGTTGGTGATGGTTTTAAACTAATATCTGGAAAGATTGGTAATGTAATGATTAACATTAAATCGTTGCTATGTTCATTTTAAAAATTATAAATAATTTATCTAATTGGATCTATTCTACATTGTCAAATGGGAATTTGTAGAAGAATTTGTATGATGCATAAAAATCATTTTTTTAGGCATAGAACTTCCACGAGTCGGTCAGGTGGACAGTATTAAAACCAGGTATGTAGACAGTACATGCAGCAACAGTAAAAAATGTCTCCCCGCCGCTGACAGTGTTTACAATATATAGTAAATTACTATTGCACGCAGTACGTTGGTTTAACTTGTTTTTATTATTAAATTTCATTATCATCTAAGTCTGGTATATTTTGATTTTTTACAGAATCAATCATCATCAAATGAAATTTCTGAAATTTCTTTTAAGAACTGATTAAATAAATCATCCTTTCCTTGCTTGGAAGGTTTATAAAACACGTAATGGCTTAAGAGTACCCAATGAAATTATCTTTTTTGCTGAAAATAGAAAATATAATATTTATTATTTTGTATTATATGTTAGAAAAATATATTAAAAAACGTGTGGAACTGCAAATGCTAACCGACAATATTCAGGCAAAAAGTGTTTACTATGCTTCCACGTAGTTTCTGTTTTATTCGTATGAGCGCCTGTTTCTGGATCTTTAAAATGTAAACTATTTACGGTTTACGGTGAGATGTTTATACCCTTAGTTTTTAAAAGCCATTGCATTATATAAAGATATTTGAAAAGCAAAGAACGTGGTTTTCTAAAAACAAACTCAGTTACAGATATTGTTTTAAAATTACCATATATGCTAACGTATAATTATGAGCAATGTCGTGATATATTATATAACTAACATTAAATAAAAATACTGCGCAGCAATTGTGGAAGGGTAGAGTAGATAGAGACTGATGAATCAACATTTTGTTGTAGAAATAATGGCACAGAGGCCATTTGAAAATTAATCACAGCGTCAATTTTCAAGATCTCATTACTGATGCTTACATGAATTAAATTGAAGACACCACTTTTTTCTAACATATAATACTATCAATATTTTATATTTCCAATAAGAGTAACTTCATTGGATACCTGAGCCATTATGTATTTAGTAAATGTATATATAATAGAAAGATGGTGATTTATTCAATGAGATATTTGCAGAAATAGCAGAAATTTCATTCAACAAATGTTATTGTTAACAAATTAGCATTTTACTAGCTGGCATTTTGAACACAGGTAACGACAGTCACTTGTTTCCACCTGTGAACCTATCAGAATATATTTAAAATACTTAGTTACTTTGTAAAAATACCGAATTTCCGCAGATAATGAAATGCATATACTAATGAAATAATATACTGAATTAGACGAATCGAATTACGTATAACTCATCCCGATCGTTGAACGGGTCGTTTGCTAGGAATATACCAAAAAACGTTCTTGACAAGTCTATAAAATACTTCAGTTCACTTTCATTATTAGATGCGTTGACTTTAATTCTATAAATTATAATGATAAGTTCAAGATTTTACAGAAAGAGTTTATTTGTAATATTAAAGATTTCCTATATAAGGACAAGAAGTATACTTTTACCAATATCTATCCATCTATCTTAATATTCTTCCCACTTGGCCCACTTACTTTAACGAGTCTGAGTAAATCATCAGTACTATCTCTATTTTTATTAATAAAATGAATCTGTGATTCCATATCCAAAGATATAGTAAAAGCTACAAAATTCAGATTATTCAAGTTACTTCTATCACTCATCAAATTTTTTATGAAATTCTATGCTAATTCATGCTCTTTAAAATATTTATAATCTACTGGGACTTCATTAACTTTATGTTTTAATAAATCAATAATCAAAGTATCTATAATTAATATTAAAATCAAATAACAGTGTCAAAATAGTATTAATATTATATTTTATTAATACTATCAATATCTGGTATTTAAATTTTATTAAATATTTCAAATCTGTTATCACCTTGTTCAAATAATTTATTACTAGTTTTGATAATATATTTTGGGATGGATTTTTTTAGAATGATAGCAATTCAGTTGTGAATTTTTATGAGGAACAAAGGGTTATTATTATACAATTAACATGTATATAATTCATTAACTTGCCCATTTAGGGGTAACATGTTATGCATAAATAGAGATTTACATACTTGTATGAATACCCACACTAAAATCATGTAAATATCTAAATCATTTTTAAATCTATGATTTGGAAAATTTTAGGGACTTGGAACTTAATTCATCCTTTATCTTACAGTTTTATCGTCAACACGTGGCCAACACGTATGCGAAGAAGGCAAAATCATGAGCCAGATGCTGGTATAACCCAGACCTAACCAAGACCTAACCGGTGTTATCCTCTAAAATATTGATCGAAACCAGGTTTAATTGACTGCTTCAGTGTGGTACCACATTACTACGTGATTCAAACACGAAAAAAACCCAGGATCTGGCCAACAAGTTTGCGAAAAAGGCGAAAGTATAAGCCAGATGCGCGCATATCCCAGACCTAACCCAGACCTAACCGGTGTTATCCTCTAAAATATTGATCGAAACCAGGTTTAAATGACTGCTTCAGTGTGTTACCACATTACTACGTGATTCAAACACGAAAAAAACCCAGGATCTGGCCAACAAGTATGCGAAGAAGGCAAAATCATGAGCCAGATGCGGGCATAACCCAGACCTAACCCAGACCTAACCGGTGTTATCCTCTAAAATATTGATCGAACCCAGGTTTAATTGACTGCTTCAGTGTGTCACCACATTACTACGTGATTCAAACACGAAAAAACCCCAGGATCTGGCCAACAAGTATGCGAAAACGGCAAAATCATGAGCCAGATGCGGGCATAACCCAGACCTAACCGGTGTTATCCTCTAAAATATTGATCGAAACCAGGTTTTATTGACTGCTTCAGTGTATTACCACATTACTACGTGATTCAAACACGAAAAAAGCCCAGGATCTGGCCAACAAGTATGCGAAGACGGCAAAATCATGAGCCAGATGCGGGCATAACCCAGACCTAATCCAGACCTAACCGGTGTTATCCTCTAAAATATTGATCGAAACCAGGTTTAATTGACTGCTTCAGTGTGTCACCACATTACTACGTGATTCAAACACGAAAAAACCCCAGGATCTGGCCAACAAGTATGCGAAGAAGGCAATATCAGGAGCCAGATGCGCGCATTTCCCAGACCTAACCCAGACCTAACCGGTGTTATCCTCTAAAATATTGATCGAAACCAGGTTTAATTGACTGCTTCAGTGTGTTACCACATTACTACGTGATTCAAACACGGAAAATACCCAGGATCTGGCCAACAAGTATGCGAAGAAGGCAATATCAGGAGCCAGATGCGCGCATTTCCCAGACCTAACCCAGACCTAACCGGTGTTATCCTCTAAAATATTGATCGAAACCAGGTTTAATTGACTGCTTCAGTGTGTCACCACATTACTACGTGATTCAAACACGAAAAAACCCCAGGATCTGGCCAACAAGTATGCGAAGACGGCAAAATCATGAGCCAGATGCGCGCATTTCCCAGACCTAACCCAGACCTAACCGGCGTTATCCTCTAAAATATTGATCGAAACCAGGTTTAATTGACTGCTTCAATGTGGTACCACATTACTGCGGTATTCAAACCCGAAAAAAACCCAGGATCTAGCCAACAAGTTTACGAAAAAGGCGAAAGTATAAGCCAGATGCGCGCATATCCCAGACCTAACCCAGACCTAACCGGTATTATCCTCTGAAATATTGATCGAAACCAGGTTTAATTGACTGCTTCAGTGTGTCACCACATTACTACGTGATTCAAACACGAAAAAACCCCAGGATCTGGCCAACAAGTATGCGAAGACGGCAAAATCATGAGCCAGATGCGGGCATAACCCAGACCTAACCCAGACCTAACCGGTGTTATCCTCTAAAATATTGATCGAAACCAGGTTTAATTGACAGCTTCAGTGTGTTACCACATTATTACGTGATTCAAACCCGAAAAAAACCCAGGATCTAGCCAACAAGTTTGCGAAAAAGGCAAAATCATGAGCCAGATGCGGGCATAACCCAGACCTAACCCAGACCTAACCGGTGTTATCCTCTAAAATATTGATCGAAACCAGGTTTATTTGACAGCTTCAGTGTGTTACCACATTATTACGTGATTCAAACACGAAAAAAACCCAGGATCTGGCCAACAAGTATGCGAAGAAGGCAAAATCATGAGCCTGATGCGCGCATATCCCAGACCTAACCCAGACCTAACCGGTGTTATCCTCTGAAATATTGATCGAAACCAGGTTTAATTGACTGCTTCAGTGTGTTACCACATTACTACGTGTTTCAAACACGGAAAATACCCAGGATCTGGCCAACAAGTTTGCGAAAAAGGCGAAAGTATAAGCCATATGCGCGCAAATCCCAGACCTAACCGGTGTGTTCCTCTAAAATATTGATCGAAACCAGGTTTTATTGACTGCTTCAGTTTGTTACCACATTACTACGTGATTCAAACCCGAAAAAAACCCAGGATCTAGTAAACATAGTAGTATAGAGGGTGTTCGGCCAGCCCTGAGAAACATTTTAATAGGATATTCTAGAGGCCAAACTAAGACGAAAATCAAGAATACTTGATGGAGGCTTCGTTAAAAAGTTATTAACAATTTGATTCAAAAATTTCAAATCGTTCCAGAAAAATTATTTTCGGCTGCGGAGGTCAATTACAAGCATTTTTAGTGAATAGACATATATTCGAAATCCTACTCTGTTTCGAGAAAAAAATTCGAGTATGTGTTGATATTTTTCGGCGAAAAAGAAATTTTTCAAAAATTTTTCTAAAAAAATTATTTTCGGTTGCAGGGGTCAATTACAATCATTTTTGGTCATTACACATACCCCCGAAATCCTACGCACTTTCGAGAAAAAAATTCCTTACCGAAAATCTAATCGGGTGCCTATATTTTTCGATGAAAAAGAAAGATTTCAAATCGTCCTGTGAAAAATTATTTTCAGTTGCGAGGGTCGGTGACAATCATTTTTTATGTATAGACATACCCCCGTAATCTTGCGCATTTTCGAGAAAAAAATTCAGTACGAGCGGAACTTTAAACATTAATAACTTTTTAATAGTGCCTCCATCAACAAATTGGTATTCTTGATTTTCGTCTTATTTTGACCTCTAGAATCCCCCATTAAAATTTTTCCCATGGATGGCCGAACACCCTGTATGTAGGGAACCGTGCAGTTGAAAATTATTAAATCGCGCACGAATTTTTGGCCGAACAGCGAATCGTTCGCTGTCCACGAGCTTGCACGAGCGAAGACGGTTACCGCCGAAAAAGCCGTCAACACGCGGCGAGCGTACGGCCGAACAGCTGATGGGTGAATAACCCAGAAAGCGAGAAAAGACAGCACGGAAGAGAGAAAGATTGAAGAAAAGTACGTAGTAGGTGTGACTGTGTTTAACGAAATAAATACGAGTGTGCCGATTAACGAACAAACACGGTTCCTGATAATCCCATACATACATACGTACAGTGTTGTTCCAAGTGGAGTTTGAAAAAGATGCTAATAAAAATGTTGCATAGTCATAACCACCTGGTTCAGTTACTACATTCACCCTGTAAAAACAACACAATAATATTATTTATTATTTTCTTTTCACGTTCTTAACTTTATTTTTATTTTTAGTTTGAGTTTTACATTTCTCCTTCTCTTCGTCTTGCTTTTCTTTCTCCTTTTCCTTTTCATTTTTCTGTTTTTCTTTCTTTTTTCAATAGCTTTTCTTCTTTTAATTTCTCGGCTTGTTTTTTTCTTTTCTAATCGTTCTTCTTTCATTCTTTGTTTTTCTTTTTCCTGGTTATCAATTGCTTCTATTTTTTCAAGCTGAGTCTATTTCCATGTCTTTGATGTAACTTTGATTGCACACACTCTTTCTATATTTCTTTTCTTTTCTTTTCTTTTCTTTTCTTTGTTGTTTTTTCAATTTTTTGATAATGTTGATAATGTTTATCCAGAATAGATTCTGAAGAATCTTTGTCTTTACGAGAAAATAAGTAAAGTAACGTTGTAGAATTAATGTAGTTTGATTTCAGTACCATCGGAAACAAAACAATTCCCATTAGAAAAAAGTAAAAGCATCATTGTCATGAAATATTAAAGTTAATTAATGATCAGTATATCATATATTAGTTTCTTCTAGCGAAACGTTGTTAAATTAGTCTTCTACACTGGTATTGGTTTTACTGTTACTATGAACTGCACTGCGTTGAACATCAGCAGTGCTTTCTCTCTGCGAGTTGTGTCTTGTGTTGTGTCTTAGTTGTGTCCCGATTGTATTTTAATATTTTCTATATAGAAAAGAAAATTGTTCCCCTCTCAGATCATCTGGAATATGCTCTTGAATGCTATGTAAAACTACCTATATTGCTGTCATTGATGTCAGTTTCATCTGGCGACATGAATTCTAATTTATTTTCTTCTTTCTGAAATACGTTTTGTCTAGTAAATTGTATTTGAGTTAAACGGTCATAGGCCACCACAAGCTTTAAAAGCATTTCCTTCTTCATGGAATTTATATATGGTATGATATATATATTGGTGCGAAATTCACCTTCGTAATGGGTTTAGTCTACCTACGTACTTTGTCTATGTTCCTGTACTACCTTTCGCCATGCAACTTTTAATCGTCTAAATATTCCTACATCGCATGGCTGGAAAATATGAGTTGCATTAGGTAATATACAAAAAAGTAAAATGAGTTTACTCAAAACAAAAATTATGTAAATTGAAATTTATGCAGGACCTGCGACCATCTAATAATACCAGTATAGGAAAGGTGACTCCATTCTCAACCATTTATGGGCTACACACAATATATGTATTAGTGTGGGGGGATTGAAATGAATTCGGTCAAGGTGTAATTTCATTAATATTGATTTAATATATACAGGGTGTTTGGCCACCCCTGGGAAAAATTTTAATGGGAGATTCTAGAAGCCAAAATAAGACGAAAATTAAGAATATCAATTTTTCGACTGAGGTTTCGTTAAAAAGTAGTTATTAATAACATTAAATAAAAAAATTTCAAATCGTTCTGAAAAAATTATTTTTGGTCGCGGAGGTCAGTTAGAATCGTACCCCCGAAATCCTACTCAGTTTCGACAAAAAAAATTCAAGTAAAAAAGAATTTCGAATCGTCTTGGAAGAATTAGTTTTCGTTGCAGGGGTCAGTTACAAGCATTTTTTTTTTTTGGTCGACAGCCGGATTGAACGATTTTAATGTTTCAAACAGCAACACAACGCATATTTTAATGGAGAATATGTAGAGATGTTGGAAAAGTTGTTCCTTGACCCCGTAAAGTGAGAAAAATCCCATATAACTGGTCAAATTTTCAAACAGCCCCCGCAACTCCTACTGATATAGTGAATAGTGAATATTTTCCAATGAAACGTTTTTTTTCGCGAGTAGAGCTCATGGGTACCTACACAAAGAGTATTATTAAACAACTATTTTACAAACTGAATAAAAATCAGAAAGGAATTTTTAAGAAAAATCGACAGACAGTGCCTAAATTTTTCGACGAAAGAAAAAGAAAATTTCAAATCGTTCTGAACAAAATTACTTTCGGTTTCGGGGGTCAATTACAATTATTTTCGGTGAATAGACATACCACATACGAAATCCTGCGCATTTTCGAGAAAAAAATTCGAAAGTAAGAGCGGAACTTTAAACGTCAATAACTTGTTTAGTATCGTATTACTCCATCAACAAATTGGTATTCTTGATTTTCATCCTACTTTAACCTCTAGAATCTCCCATTACAATTTCTCCCAGGGGATTCTAGAGACCAAAGTAAGACGAAAATCAAGAATACCAATTTGTTAATGGAGGCTTTATTAAAAAGTTATTAACGTTTAAAGTTCCGCCCGTACTGAATTTCTTTCTCGAAAATGCGCATGATTAGGGGGGTATGACGATTCACCCAAAATGGTTGTAAGTAACCCCCGCAACCGATAACAATTTTTCCAAAACGATTTGAAATTTTTCTTTTCCATCGAAAAAATTTCACACATTCTCGAATTTTTATCTCGAAAGTGGGTAAGATTTCGGAGGTATGTGTATTCACCAAAAATGATTGCAATTGACCCCCGCAACCGATAACAATTTTTCCAGAACGATTTGAAATTTTTGAGTTTAATTGTTAATAACTTTTCAACGTAGCCTCTATCAACAAATTGGTATTCTTGATTTTCGTCTGTATTTTCGTATTTTGGCATCTAGAATCCCCCATTAAAATTTTTCCCAGGGGTGGCCGAACACCCTGTACATATGTGTTCCCCGAGCAGGAAAACGACTTTTCGCTAAAATCATGAAAGTAAAAATTCTGTCCAAATGAGGAGTAGGAGTGATTTTCTAAGTAATTTTTATGTAAAAGTATAGATTGAGAAAGTGGCACGTGAGGAACGTACGTAACCTAGATCGATGCACGTGTTTTACTGCACCGGGCACGAACGTACGACGATTTACACACACACAGTCAATATCGCCGGTTTTTACAAAAGGTAAAGTCTTAAGTAAACATTTTGTTTTATAATTTTCTATTAAAGCCTCTGTAAGTTTTATCGCTTTTGCATTCTTGCAACTTAATTTAATTGGTTGTTTTTTGGAAAACAGATAAAACTATAAAAAGAATAAAAAACGGTTTTTACGAGTCCTGTACCTATGTTTAGTTCAGAATTTCGAATTCAGCGGTAAAAGTATGTAAATCTATATTATCCAATACACAGGACATAAAGGTAAGAGGAATGGATATTTTTACCAATATATTCATATTCTTAAATATCTGAATATTCTTCCTACTTGACCGACTTACTTTATAAATATATTTTTTAGGGACACATGTCGTTCGGTTGAAGGAAACAGGATATCTATACAGTGTATAGGTATTCAAAAACCCTTGGGAAAAATTTTAGACTTTGTTGAAAAGTTATGGAACATTATATTCCTAGCAAACGCTAGGCCCGTTCACGGATCGGGGTGAGTTATACATTATTCGATTCGCCTAATTCAGTACATTATTGATATGCATTTCTATGCATCTGTGGAAATTCGTTATTTTTTTATAAACTGTTACTGTTATTGTTAGAAATATGACTTAAAATTCGTTAGTTTCTTTAGTGTTTAGGAGTGTGTGTGTGTTTGTGAGAGAAGCACACGTCGAGGAATGTTCTTTTAGTTTTTAAGTTTTCTTTTCACAATGGAAAATAAGTGTGTTTGTTTTGTAACAAGATTCATTATAATAAATAATATAAACAGTATTTTAACATGGTAGCAGAGGTCCGTGGTTTGTTCGTTAACAGTAAAGAAAAGAAATTTAGTTGTGAAAGGAAGATAACCTAAGTTTGAAGCATGGCAAGTGAAAAAAAGGACGATTTCATGTTACAAATATTTTATGGAACTGGAAATTCAGGCTAAATTTATTTTTAGAAATGAAAGACTGTAACGAGGTTATTCTACATGATGAAAGACCGGCTGAAATAAGAGTCGAAGATTGGAATAAAAAAGGAAATTAAAGCAAAAAGTTACATCGTAAACAGTATTTCAAACACTCAGTTAGAATTAATAATATCAGAAACGACTGCGAAAAATATGATTGCAAAGCTTGACGAAATTTATCTAGTTAAAAACAGTGCAGTAAAGCTATTGTGTAAAAGAAGATTGTTAGAATTAAAAATGAAAGAAGGTGAAAATCCAAGTGACTTCTTTAACGAATTTGAAACGCATATAAATAGGCTCAAAAATACTGGTGAGACTGTGAATGAAGAGGATAAATTGAATTATCTGTTATTAACGTTAACTTCTCACGTATTGTTGATATTATTGATGCACTGCCAACGAAGGAGAAAACAGTTGAGTATGTAAAATCTAAATTACTGTTAGAGTATCAAAAGAGAAACGGTAAAAGTTACTACTTTGAGTACAGCAGAAATTACACTCGCACGTTTAGTTCAAATTTAACTAAAAATCCTAGAGGTCATAGGTTTCGACACGTACAACGCAATCAGAACAAGTATCTCAATTCAAAGGATAATCAGCATAGCAGTGCAACGACTACTGAAGCGGTATGTTAAGTCAGTGTAATAAGTCAGGGCACATCCAACGTTACTGCCCAGAAAACTTTAATAATTATTACAAAAGGCAACCTTTTCAAACATATACAAAATAGACACGATAGAAAAGTGGCTGGAAATTCGAGTCTAGATGACAGTAGAAATTACAATTCATTCAAGGTTGAAGTAATGAAAAGTAGCAAAATAGAAGAAGTAGAAATATTAAATGGCTACTAGATAGTGGTTGCTCAGATCACATAATAAACACAGATGAGTACTTTTATGAATCCAAAAATCTACAAAACCCGGTTGATATTAAAGTTGGTGATGGTTTTAAACTAATATCTGGAAAGATTGGTAATGTAATGATTAACATTAAATCGTTGCTATGTTCATTTTAAAAATTATAAATAATTTATCTAATTGGATCTATTCTACATTGTCAAATGGGAATTTGTAGAAGAATTTGTATGATGCATAAAAATCATTTTTTTAGGCATAGAACTTCCACGAGTCGGTCAGGTGGACAGTATTAAAACCAGGTATGTAGACAGTACATGCAGCAACAGTAAAAAATGTCTCCCCGCCGCTGACAGTGTTTACAATATATAGTAAATTACTATTGCACGCAGTACGTTGGTTTAACTTGTTTTTATTATTAAATTTCATTATCATCTAAGTCTGGTATATTTTGATTTTTTACAGAATCAATCATCATCAAATGAAATTTCTGAAATTTCTTTTAAGAACTGATTAAATAAATCATCCTTTCCTTGCTTGGAAGGTTTATAAAACACGTAATGGCTTAAGAGTACCCAATGAAATTATCTTTTTTGCTGAAAATAGAAAATATAATATTTATTATTTTGTATTATATGTTAGAAAAATATATTAAAAAACGTGTGGAACTGCAAATGCTAACCGACAATATTCAGGCAAAAAGTGTTTACTATGCTTCCACGTAGTTTCTGTTTTATTCGTATGAGCGCCTGTTTCTGGATCTTTAAAATGTAAACTATTTACGGTTTACGGTGAGATGTTTATACCCTTAGTTTTTAAAAGCCATTGCATTATATAAAGATATTTGAAAAGCAAAGAACGTGGTTTTCTAAAAACAAACTCAGTTACAGATATTGTTTTAAAATTACCATATATGCTAACGTATAATTATGAGCAATGTCGTGATATATTATATAACTAACATTAAATAAAAATACTGCGCAGCAATTGTGGAAGGGTAGAGTAGATAGAGACTGATGAATCAACATTTTGTTGTAGAAATAATGGCACAGAGGCCATTTGAAAATTAATCACAGCGTCAATTTTCAAGATCTCATTACTGATGCTTACATGAATTAAATTGAAGACACCACTTTTTTCTAACATATAATACTATCAATATTTTATATTTCCAATAAGAGTAACTTCATTGGATACCTGAGCCATTATGTATTTAGTAAATGTATATATAATAGAAAGATGGTGATTTATTCAATGAGATATTTGCAGAAATAGCAGAAATTTCATTCAACAAATGTTATTGTTAACAAATTAGCATTTTACTAGCTGGCATTTTGAACACAGGTAACGACAGTCACTTGTTTCCACCTGTGAACCTATCAGAATATATTTAAAATACTTAGTTACTTTGTAAAAATACCGAATTTCCGCAGATAATGAAATGCATATACTAATGAAATAATATACTGAATTAGACGAATCGAATTACGTATAACTCATCCCGATCGTTGAACGGGTCGTTTGCTAGGAATATACCAAAAAACGTTCTTGACAAGTCTATAAAATACTTCAGTTCACTTTCATTATTAGATGCGTTGACTTTAATTCTATAAATTATAATGATAAGTTCAAGATTTTACAGAAAGAGTTTATTTGTAATATTAAAGATTTCCTATATAAGGACAAGAAGTATACTTTTACCAATATCTATCCATCTATCTTAATATTCTTCCCACTTGGCCCACTTACTTTAACGAGTCTGAGTAAATCATCAGTACTATCTCTATTTTTATTAATAAAATGAATCTGTGATTCCATATCCAAAGATATAGTAAAAGCTACAAAATTCAGATTATTCAAGTTACTTCTATCACTCATCAAATTTTTTATGAAATTCTATGCTAATTCATGCTCTTTAAAATATTTATAATCTACTGGGACTTCATTAACTTTATGTTTTAATAAATCAATAATCAAAGTATCTATAATTAATATTAAAATCAAATAACAGTGTCAAAATAGTATTAATATTATATTTTATTAATACTATCAATATCTGGTATTTAAATTTTATTAAATATTTCAAATCTGTTATCACCTTGTTCAAATAATTTATTACTAGTTTTGATAATATATTTTGGGATGGATTTTTTTAGAATGATAGCAATTCAGTTGTGAATTTTTATGAGGAACAAAGGGTTATTATTATACAATTAACATGTATATAATTCATTAACTTGCCCATTTAGGGGTAACATGTTATGCATAAATAGAGATTTACATACTTGTATGAATACCCACACTAAAATCATGTAAATATCTAAATCATTTTTAAATCTATGATTTGGAAAATTTTAGGGACTTGGAACTTAATTCATCCTTTATCTTACAGTTTTATCGTCAACACGTGGCCAACACGTATGCGAAGAAGGCAAAATCATGAGCCAGATGCTGGTATAACCCAGACCTAACCAAGACCTAACCGGTGTTATCCTCTAAAATATTGATCGAAACCAGGTTTAATTGACTGCTTCAGTGTGGTACCACATTACTACGTGATTCAAACACGAAAAAAACCCAGGATCTGGCCAACAAGTTTGCGAAAAAGGCGAAAGTATAAGCCAGATGCGCGCATATCCCAGACCTAACCCAGACCTAACCGGTGTTATCCTCTAAAATATTGATCGAAACCAGGTTTAAATGACTGCTTCAGTGTGTTACCACATTACTACGTGATTCAAACACGAAAAAAACCCAGGATCTGGCCAACAAGTATGCGAAGAAGGCAAAATCATGAGCCAGATGCGGGCATAACCCAGACCTAACCCAGACCTAACCGGTGTTATCCTCTAAAATATTGATCGAACCCAGGTTTAATTGACTGCTTCAGTGTGTCACCACATTACTACGTGATTCAAACACGAAAAAACCCCAGGATCTGGCCAACAAGTATGCGAAAACGGCAAAATCATGAGCCAGATGCGGGCATAACCCAGACCTAACCGGTGTTATCCTCTAAAATATTGATCGAAACCAGGTTTTATTGACTGCTTCAGTGTATTACCACATTACTACGTGATTCAAACACGAAAAAAGCCCAGGATCTGGCCAACAAGTATGCGAAGAAGGCAAGATCATGAGCCAGATGCGGGCATATCCCGGACCTATCCCAGACCTAACCGGTGTTATCCTCTAAAATATTCATCGAAACCAGGTTTTATTGACTGCTTCAGTGTGTTACCACATTACTACGTGCTTCAAACACGGAAAAAACCCAGGATCTGGCCAACAAGTTTGCGAAAAAGGCGAAAGTATAAGCCAGATGCGCGCATATCCCAGACCTAACCCAGACCTAACCGGTGTTATCCTCTAAAATATTGATCGAAACCAGGTTTAATTGACTGCTTCAGTTTGTTACCACATTACTACGTGATTCAAACACGAAAAAAGCCCAGGATCTGGCCAACAAGTATGCGAAGAAGGCAAGATCATGAGCCAGATGCGGGCATAACCCAGACCTAACCCAGACCTAACCGGTGTTATCCTCTAAAATATTCATCGAAACCAGGTTTTATTGACTGCTTCAGTGTGTTACCACATTACTACGTGCTTCAAACACGGAAAAAACCCAGGATCTGGCCAACAAGTTTGCGAAAAAGGCGAAAGTATAAGCCAGATGCGCGCATATCCCAGACCTAACCCAGACCTAACCGGTGTTATCCTCTAAAATACTGACCGAATCCAGGTTTAATTCACTGTTACTGTGTGGTACCACATTACTACGTGATTCAAACCAGAAGAAACCCAGGATCTGGCCAACAAGTATGCGAAGAAGGCATAATCATGAGCCAGATGCGGGCATAACCCAGACCTAATCCAGACCTCACCGGTGTTATCCTCTAAAATATTGATCGAAACCAGGTTTAATTGACTGCTTCAGTGTGTTACCACATTACTACGTGATTCAAACACGAAAAAACCCCAGGATCTGGCCAACAAGTATGCGAAGACGGCAAAATCATGAGCCAGATGCGGGCATAACCCAGACCTAACCCAGACCTAACCGGTGTTATCCTCTAAAATATTGATCGAAACCAGGTTTGATTGACTGCTTCAGTGTGTTACCACATTACTACGTGATTCAAACCAGAAGAAACCCAGGATCTGGCCAACAAGTATGCGAAGAAGGCAAAATCGTGAGCCAGATGCGCGCATTTCCCAGACCTAACCCAGACCTAACCGGCGTTATCCTCTAAAATATTGATCGAAACCAGGTTTAATTGACTGCTTCAATGTGGTACCACATTACTGCGGTATTCAAACCCGAAAAAAACCCAGGATCTAGCCAACAAGTTTACGAAAAAGGCGAAAGTATAAGCCAGATGCGCGCATATCCCAGACCTAACCCAGACCTAACCGGTGTTATCCTCTGAAATATTGATCGAAACCAGGTTTAATTGACTGCTTCAGTGTGTCACCACATTACTACGTGATTCAAACACGGAAAATACCCAGGATCTGGCCAACAAGTATGCGAAGACGGCAAAATCATGAGCCAGATGCGGGCATAACCCAGACCTAACCCAGACCTAACCGGTGTTATCCTCTAAAATATTGATCGAAACCAGGTTTTATTGACTGCTTCAGTGTATTACCACATTACTACCTGATTCAAACACGAAAAAAGCCCAGGATCTGGCCAACAAGTATGCGAAGAAGGCAAGATCATGAGCCAGATGCGCGCATATCCCAGACCTAACCCAGACCTAACCGGTGTTATCCTCTAAAATATTGATCGAAACCAGGTTTAATTGACTGCTTCAGTTTGTTACCACATTACTACGTGATTCAAACACGAAAAAAGCCCAGGATCTGGCCAACAAGTATGCGAAGAAGGCAAGATCATGAGCCAGATGCGGGCATAACCCAGACCTAACCCAGACCTAACCGGTGTTATCCTCTAAAATATTGATCGAAACCAGGTTTAATTGACTGCTTCAGTGTGTCACCACATTACTACGTGATTCAAACACGAAAAAAGCCCAGGATCTGGCCAACAAGTATGCGAAGACGGCAAAATCATGAGCCAGATGCGGGCATAACCCAGACCTAACCCAGACCTAACCGGTGTTATCCTCTAAAATATTGATCGAAACCAGGTTTAATTGACTGCTTCAGTGTGTCACCACATTACTACGTGATTCAAACACGAAAAAAGCCCAGGATCTGGCCAACAAGTATGCGAAGACGGCAAAATCATGAGCCAGATGCGCGCATTTCCCAGACCTAACCCAGACCTAACCGGTGTTATCCTCTAAAATATTGATCGAAACCAGGTTTAATTGACTGCTTCAGTGTGTCACCACATTACTACGTGATTCAAACACGAAAAAAGCCCAGGATCTGGCCAACAAGTATGCGAAGACGGCAAAATCATGAGCCAGATGCGGGCATAACCCAGACCTAACCCAGACCTAACCGGTGTTATCCTCTAAAATATTGATCGAAACCAGGTTTAATTGACTGCTTCAGTGTGTTACCACATTACTACGTGATTCAAACACGGAAAATACCCAGGATCTGGCCAACAAGTATGCGAAGAAGGCAATATCAGGAGCCAGATGCGCGCATTTCCCAGACCTAACCCAGACCTAACCGGTGTTATCCTCTAAAATATTGATCGAAACCAGGTTTAATTGACTGCTTCAGTGTGTCACCACATTACTACGTGATTCAAACACGAAAAAACCCCAGGATCTGGCCAACAAGTATGCGAATACGGTCAATCATGAGCCAGATGCGCGCATTTCCCAGACCTAACCCAGACCTAACCGGCGTTATCCTCTAAAATATTGATCGAAACCAGGTTTAATTGACTGCTTCAGTGTGTTACCACATTATTACGTGATTCAAACACGAAAAAAACCCAGGATCTGGCCAACAAGTATGCGAAGAAGGCAAAATCATGAGCCAGATGCGGGCATAACCCAGACCTAACCCAGACCTAACCGGTGTTATCCTCTAAAATACTGACCGAATCCAGGTTTAATTCACTGTTACTGTGTGGTACCACATTACTACGTGATTCAAACCAGAAGAAACCCAGGATCTGGCCAACAAGTATGCGAAGAAGGCATAATCATGAGCCAGATGCGGGCATAACCCAGACCTAATCCAGACCTAACCGGTGTTATCCTCTAAAATATTGATCGAAACCAGGTTTGATTGACTGCTTCAGTGTGTTACCACATTACTACGTGATTCAAACCAGAAGAAACCCAGGATCTGGCCAACAAGTATGCGAAGAAGGCATAATCATGAGCCAGATGCGGGCATAACCCAGACCTAATCCAGACCTAACCGGTGTTATCCTCTAAAATATTGATCGAAACCAGGTTTAATTGACTGCTTCAATGTGGTACCACATTACTGCGGTATTCAAACCCGAAAAAAACCCAGGATCTAGCCAACAAGTTTACGAAAAAGGCGAAAGTATAAGCCAGATGCGCGCATATCCCAGACCTAACCCAGACCTAACCGGTGTTATCCTCTGAAATATTGATCGAAACCAGGTTTAAATGACTGCTTCAGTGTGTCACCACATTACTACGTGATTCAAACACGGAAAATACCCAGGATCTGGCCAACAAGTATGCGAAGAAGGCAAAATCATGAGCCAGATGAGGGCATAACCCAGACCTAACCCAGACCTAACCGGTGTTATCCTCTAAAATATTGATCGAAACCAGCTTTAATTGACTGCTTCAGTGTGTTACCACATTACCACGTGATTCAAACACGAAAAAACCCCAGGATCTGGCCAACAAGTATGCGAAGACGGCAAAATCATGAGCCAGATGAGGGCATAACCCAGACCTAACCCAGACCTAACCGGTGTTATCCTCTAAAATACTGACCGAATCCAGGTTTAATTCACTGTTACTGTGTGGTACCACATTACTACGTGATTCAAACCAGAAGAAACCCAGGATCTGGCCAACAAGTATGCGAAGAAGGCATAATCATGAGCCAGATGCGGGCATAACCCAGACCTAACCCAGACCTAACCGGTGTTATCCTCTGAAATATTGATCGAAACCAGGTTTAATTGACTGCTTCAGTGTGTCACCACATTATTACGTGATTCAAACACGAAAAAAACCCAGGATCTGGCCAACAAGTATGCGAAGACGGCAAAATCATGAGCCAGATGAGGGCATAACCCAGACCTAACCCAGACCTAACCGGTGTTATCCTCTGAAATATTGATCGAAACCAGGTTTAATTGACTGCTTCAGTGTGTCACCACATTACTACGTGATTCAAACACGGAAAATACCCAGGATCTGGCCAACAAGTATGCGAAGACGGCAAAATCATGAGCCAGATGAGGGCATAACCCAGACCTAACCCAGACCTAACCGGTGTTATCCTCTAAAATATTGATCGAAACCAGGTTTAATTGACTGCTTCAGTGTGTTACCACATTATTACGTGATTCAAACACGAAAAAAACCCAGGATCTGGCCAACAAGTATGCGAAGAAGGCAAAATCATGAGCCAGATGCGCGCATTTCCCAGACCTAACCCAGACCTAACCGGTGTTATCCTCTGAAATATTGATCGAAACCAGGTTTAATTGACTGCTTCAGTGTGTCACCACATTACTACGTGATTCAAACACGAAAAAAACCCAGGATCTGGCCAACAAGTATGCGAAGAAGGCAAAATCATGAGCCGGATGCGCGCATTTCCCAGACCTAACCCAGACCTAACCGGCGTTATCCTCTAAAATATTGATCGAAACCAGGTTTAATTGACTGCTTCAGTGTGTCACCACATTACTACGTGATTCAAACACGAAAAAACCCCAGGATCTGGCCAACAAGTATGCGAAGACGGCAAAATCATGAGCCAGATGCGGGCATAACCCAGACCTAACCCAGACCTAACCGGTGTTATCCTCTAAAATATTGATCGAAACCAGGTTTAATTGACAGCTTCAGTGTGTTACCACATTATTACGTGATTCAAACCCGAAAAAAACCCAGGATCTAGCCAACAAGTTTGCGAAAAAGGCAAAATCATGAGCCTGATGCGCGCATATCCCAGACCTAACCCAGACCTAACCGGTGTTATCCTCTGAAATATTGATCGAAACCAGGTTTAATTGACAGCTTCAGTGTGTTACCACATTACTACGTGTTTCAAACACGGAAAATACCCAGGATCTGGCCAACAAGTTTGCGAAAAAGGCGAAAGTATAAGCCATATGCGCGCAAATCCCAGACCTAACCGGTGTGTTCCTCTAAAATATTGATCGAAACCAGGTTTAATTGACTGCTTCAGTGTGTTACCACATTACTACGTGATTCAAACACGGAAAATACCCAGGATCTGGCCAACAAGTATGCGAAGACGGCAAAATCATGAGACAGATGCGGGCATAACCCAGACCTAACCCAGACCTAACCGGTGTTATCCTCTAAAATATTAATCGAAACCAGGTTTAATTGACTGCTTCAGTGTGTCACCACATTACTACGTGATTCAAACACGGAAAATACCCAGGATCTGGCCAACAAGTATGCGAAGACGGCAAAATCATGAGCCAGATGCGGGCATAACGCAGACCTAACCCAGACCTAACCGGTGTTATCCTCTAAAATATTGATCGAAACCAGGTTTAATTGACTGCTTCAATGTGTTACCACATTACTACGTGATTCAAACCCGAAAAAAACCCAGGATCTAGCCAACAAGTTTACGAAAAAGGCGAAAGTATAAGCCAGATGCGCGCATATCCCAGACCTAACCCAGACCTAACCGGTGTTATCCTCTGAAATATTGATCGAAACCAGGTTTAATTGACTGCTTCAGTGTGTCACCACATTACTACGTGATTCAAACACGGAAAATACCCAGGATCTGGCCAACAAGTATGCGAAGAAGGCAAAATCATGAGCCAGATGCGGGCATAACCCAGACCTAACCCAGACCTAACCGGTGTTATCCTCTAAAATATTGATCGAAACCAGGTTTATTTGACAGCTTCAGTGTGTTACCACATTATTACGTGATTCAAACACGAAAAAAACCCAGGATCTGGCCAACAAGTATGCGAAGAAGGCAAAATCATGAGACAGATGCGGGCATAACCCAGACCTAACCCAGACCTAACCGGTGTTATCCTCTGAAATATTGATCGAAACCAGGTTTAATTGACTGCTTCAGTGTGTTACCACATTACTACGTGATTCAAACACGAAAAAACCCCAGGATCTGGCCAACAAGTATGCGAAGACGGCAAAATCATGAGCCAGATGCGGGCATAACCCAGACCTAACCCAGACCTAAGCGGTGTTATCCTCTAAAATATTGATCGAAACCAGGTTTAATTGACAGCTTCAGTGTGTTACCACATTATTACGTGATTCAAACCCGAAAAAAACCCAGGATCTAGCCAACAAGTTTGCGAAAAAGGCAAAATCATGAGCCAGATGCGGGCATAACCCAGACCTAACCCAGACCTAACCGGTGTTATCCTCTAAAATATTGATCGAAACCAGGTTTAATGGACTGCTTCAGTGTGTTACCACATTACTACGTGTTTCAAACACGGAAAATACCCAGGATCTGGCCAACAAGTTTGCGAAAAAGGCGAAAGTATAAGCCAGATGCGGGCATATCCCAGACCTAACCCAGACCTAACCGGTGTTATCCTCTGAAATATTAATCGAAACCAGGTTTAATTGACTGCTTCAGTGTGTCACCACATTACTACGTGCTTCAAACACGTAAAAAACCCAGGATCTGGCCAACAAGTTTGCGAAGACGGCAAAATCATGAGCCAGATGCGGGCATAACCCAGACCTAACCCAGACCTAACCGGTGTTATCCTCTAAAATATTGATCGAAACCAGGTTTGATTGACTGCTTCAGTGTGTTACCACATTACTACGTGATTCAAACCAGAAGAAACCCAGGATCTGGCCAACAAGTATGCGAAGAAGGCAAAATCATGAGCCAGATGCGCGCATTTCCCAGACCTAACCCAGACCTAACCGGTGTTATCCTCTAAAATATTGATCGAAACCAGGTTTAATTGACTGCTCCAGTGTGTTACCACATTATTACGTGATTCAAACACGAAAAAAACCCAGGATCTGGCCAACAAGTATGCGAAGAAGGCAAAATCATGAGCCTGATGCGCGCATATCCCAGACCTAACCCAGACCTAACCGGTGTTATCCTCTGAAATACTGACCGAATCCAGGTTTAATTGACTGTTACTGTGTGGTACCACATTACTACGTGATTCAAACCAGAAGAAACCCGGGATCTGGCCAACAAGTATGCGAAGAAGGCATAATCATGAGCCAGATGCGGGCATAACCCAGACCTAATCCAGACCTAACCGGTGTTATCCTCTAAAATATTGATCGAAACCAGGTTTAATTGACTGCTTCAGTGTGTTACCACATTACTACGTGATTCAAACACGAAAAAACCCCAGGATCTGGCCAACAAGTATGCGAAGACGGCAAAATCATGAGCCAGATGCGGGCATAACCCAGACCTAACCCAGACCTAACCGGTGTTATCCTCTAAAATATTGATCGAAACCAGGTTTAATTGACTGCTTCAGTGTGTCACCACATTACTACGTGATTCAAACACGGAAAATACCCAGGATCTAGCCAACAAGTTTGCGAAAAAGGCGAAAGTATAAGCCAGATGCGCGCATATCCCAGACCTAACCCAGACCTAACCGGTGTTATCCTCTAAAATATTGATCGAAACCAGGTTTAATTGACAGCTTCTGTGTGTTACCACATTATTACGTGATTCAAACGCGGAAAATACCCAGGATCTGGCCAACAAGTATGCGAAGAAGGCAAAATCATGAGCCAGATGCGGGCATAACCCAGACCTAACCGGTGTTATCCTCTAAAATATTGATCGAAACCAGGTTTAATTGACAGCTTCCGTGTGTTACCACATTATTACGTGATTCAAACACGAAAAAAACCCAGGATCTGGCCAACAAGTATGCGAAGAAGGCAAAATCATGAGCCAGATGCGCGCATTTCCCAGACCTAACCCAGACCTAACCGGTGTTATCCTCTGAAATATTGATCGAAACCAGGTTTAATTGACTGCTTCAGTGTGTCACCACATTACTACGTGATTCAAACACGAAAAAACCCCAGGATCTGGCCAACAAGTATGCGAAGACGGCAAAATCATGAGCCAGATGCGGGCATAACCCGGACCTAACCCAGACCTAACCGGTGTTATCCTCTAAAATACTGATCGAAACCAGGTTTAATTGACAGCTTCAGTGTGTTACCACATTATTACGTGATTCAAACACGAAAAAAACCCAGGATCTGGCCAACAAGTATGCGAAGAAGGCAATATCAGGAGCCAGATGCGCGCATTTCCCAGACCTAACCCAGACCTAACCGGCGTTATCCTCTAAAATATTGATCGAAACCAGGTTTAATTGACTGCTTCAATGTGGTACCACATTACTGCGGTATTCAAACCCGAAAAAAACCCAGGATCTAGCCAACAAGTTTACGAAAAAGGCGAAAGTATAAGCCAGATGCGCGCATATCCTAGACCTAACCCAGACCTAACCGGTGTTATCCTCTGAAATATTGATCGAAACCAGGTTTAATTGACTGCTTCAGTGTGTCACCACATTACTACGTGATTCAAACACGAAAAAACCCCAGGATCTGGCCAACAAGTATGCGAAGACGGCAAAATCATGAGCCAGATGCGCGCATTTCCCAGACCTAACCCAGACCTAACCGGCGTTATCCTCTAAAATATTGATCGAAACCAGGTTTAATTGACTGCTTCAATGTGGTACCACATTACTGCGGTATTCAAACCCGAAAAAAACCCAGGATCTAGCCAACAAGTTTACGAAAAAGGCGAAAGTATAAGCCAGATGCGCGCATATCCTAGACCTAACCCAGACCTAACCGGTGTTATCCTCTGAAATATTGATCGAAACCAGGTTTAATTGACTGCTTCAGTGTGTCACCACATTACTACGTGATTCAAACACGAAAAAACCCCAGGATCTGGCCAACAAGTATGCGAAGACGGCAAAATCATGAGCCAGATGCGGGCATAACCCAGACCTAACCCAGACCTAACCGGTGTTATCCTCTAAAATATTGATCGAAACCAGGTTTATTTGACAGCTTCAGTGTGTTACCACATTATTACGTGATTCAAACACGAAAAAAACCCAGGATCTGGCCAACAAGTATGCGAAGAAGGCAAAATCATGAGACAGATGCGGGCATAACCCAGACCTAACCCAGACCTAACCGGTGTTATCCTCTGAAATATTGATCGAAACCAGGTTTAATTGACTGCTTCAGTGTGTTACCACATTACTACGTGATTCAAACACGAAAAAACCCCAGGATCTGGCCAACAAGTATGCGAAGACGGCAAAATCATGAGCCAGATGCGGGCATAACCCAGACCTAACCCAGACCTAACCGGTGTTATCCTCTAAAATATTGATCGAAACCAGGTTTAATTGACTGCTTCAATGTGGTACCACATTACTGCTGTATTCAAACCCGAAAAAAACCCAGGATCTAGCCAACAAGTATGCGAAGAAGGCATAATCATGAGCCAGATGCGGGCATAACCCAGACCTAACCCAGACCTAACCGGCGTTATCCTCTAAAATATTGATCGAAACCAGGTTTAATTGACTGCTTCAGTGTGTCACCACATTACTACGTGATTCAAACACGAAAAAACCCCAGGATCTGGCCAACAAGTATGCGAAGACGGCAAAATCATGAGCCAGATGCGGGCATAACCCAGACCTAACCCAGACCTAACCGGTGTTATCCTCTAAAATATTGATCGAAACCAGGTTTAATTGACAGCTTCAGTGTGTTACCACATTATTACGTGATTCAAACCCGAAAAAAACCCAGGATCTAGCCAACAAGTTTGCGAAAAAGGCAAAATCATGAGCCAGATGCGGGCATAACCCAGACCTAACCCAGACCTAACCGGTGTTATCCTCTAAAATATTGATCGAAACCAGGTTTAATTGACTGCTTCAGTGTGTCACCACATTACTACGTGATTCAAACACGGAAAATACCCAGGATCTAGCCAACAAGTTTGCGAAAAAGGCGAAAGTATAAGCCAGATGCGCGCATATCCCAGACCTAACCCAGACCTAACCGGTGTTATCCTCTAAAATATTGATCGAAACCAGGTTTAATTGACAGCTTCAGTGTGTTACCACATTATTACGTGATTCAAACACGGAAAATACCCAGGATCTGGCCAACAAGTATGCGAAGAAGGCAAAATCATGAGCCAGATGCGGGCATAACCCAGACCTAACCCAGACCTAACCGGCGTTATCCTCTAAAATATTGATCGAAACCAGGTTTAATTGACTGCTTCAGTGTGTCACCACATTACTACGTGATTCAAACACGAAAAAACCCCAGGATCTGGCCAACAAGTATGCGAAGACGGCAAAATCATGAGCCAGATGCGGGCATAACCCAGACCTAACCCAGACCTAACCGGCGTTATCCTCTAAAATATTGATCGAAACCAGGTTTAATTGACTGCTTCAATGTGGTACCACATTACTGCGGTATTCAAACCCGAAAAAAACCCAGGATCTAGCCAACAAGTTTACGAAAAAGGCGAAAGTATAAGCCAGATGCGCGCATATCCCAGACCTAACCCAGACCTAACCGGTGTTATCCTCTGAAATATTGATCGAAACCAGGTTTAATTGACTGCTTCAGTGTGTCACCACATTACTACGTGATTCAAACACGAAAAAACCCCAGGATCTGGCCAACAAGTATGCGAAGACGGCAAAATCATGAGCCAGATGCGGGCATAACCCAGACCTAACCCAGACCTAACCGGTGTTATCCTCTAAAATACTGATCGAAACCAGGTTTAATTGACAGCTTCAGTGTGTTACCACATTATTACGTGATTCAAACACGAAAAAAACCCAGGATCTGGCCAACAAGTATGCGAAGAAGGCAATATCAGGAGCCAGATGCGCGCATTTCCCAGACCTAACCCAGACCTAACCGGTGTTATCCTCTAAAATATTGATCGAAACCAGGTTTAATTGACTGCTTCAGTGTGTTACCACATTACTACGTGATTCAAACACGGAAAATACCCAGGATCTGGCCAAGAAGTATGCGAAGAAGGCAATATCAGGAGCCAGATGCGCGCATTTCCCAGACCTAACCCAGACCTAACCGGTGTTATCCTCTAAAATATTGATCGAAACCAGGTTTAATTGACTGCTTCAGTGTGTCACCACATTACTACGTGATTCAAACACGAAAAAACCCCAGGATCTGGCCAACAAGTATGCGAAGACGGCAAAATCATGAGCCAGATGCGCGCATTTCCCAGACCTAACCCAGACCTAACCGGCGTTATCCTCTAAAATATTGATCGAAACCAGGTTTAATTGACTGCTTCAATGTGGTACCACATTACTGCGGTATTCAAACCCGAAAAAAACCCAGGATCTAGCCAACAAGTTTACGAAAAAGGCGAAAGTATAAGCCAGATGCGCGCATATCCCAGACCTAACCCAGACCTAACCGGTATTATCCTCTGAAATATTGATCGAAACCAGGTTTAATTGACTGCTTCAGTGTGTCACCACATTACTACGTGATTCAAACACGAAAAAACCCCAGGATCTGGCCAACAAGTATGCGAAGACGGCAAAATCATGAGCCAGATGCGGGCATAACCCAGACCTAACCCAGACCTAACCGGTGTTATCCTCTAAAATATTGATCGAAACCAGGTTTAATTGACAGCTTCAGTGTGTTACCACATTATTACGTGATTCAAACCCGAAAAAAACCCAGGATCTAGCCAACAAGTTTGCGAAAAAGGCAAAATCATGAGCCAGATGCGGGCATAACCCAGACCTAACCCAGACCTAACCGGTGTTATCCTCTAAAATATTGATCGAAACCAGGTTTATTTGACAGCTTCAGTGTGTTACCACATTATTACGTGATTCAAACACGAAAAAAACCCAGGATCTGGCCAACAAGTATGCGAAGAAGGCAAAATCATGAGCCTGATGCGCGCATATCCCAGACCTAACCCAGACCTAACCGGTGTTATCCTCTGAAATATTGATCGAAACCAGGTTTAATTGACTGCTTCAGTGTGTTACCACATTACTACGTGTTTCAAACACGGAAAATACCCAGGATCTGGCCAACAAGTTTGCGAAAAAGGCGAAAGTATAAGCCATATGCGCGCAAATCCCAGACCTAACCGGTGTGTTCCTCTAAAATATTGATCGAAACCAGGTTTTATTGACTGCTTCAGTTTGTTACCACATTACTACGTGATTCAAACCCGAAAAAAACCCAGGATCTAGTAAACATAGTAGTATAGAGGGTGTTCGGCCAGCCCTGAGAAACATTTTAATAGGATATTCTAGAGGCCAAACTAAGACGAAAATCAAGAATACCAATTTGTTGATGGAGGCTTCGTTAAAAAGTTATTAACAATTTGATTCAAAAATTTCAAATCGTTCCAGAAAAATTATTTTCGGCTGCGGAGGTCAATTACAAGCATTTTTAGTGAATAGACATATATTCGAAATCCTACTCTGTTTCGAGAAAAAAATTCGAGTATGTGTTGATATTTTTCGGCGAAAAAGAAATTTTTCAAAAATTTTTCTAAAAAAATTATTTTCGGTTGCAGGGGTCAATTACAATCATTTTTGGTCATTACACATACCCCCGAAATCCTACGCACTTTCGAGAAAAAAATTCCTTACCGAAAATCTAATCGGGTGCCTATATTTTTCGATGAAAAAGAAAGATTTCAAATCGTCCTGTGAAAAATTATTTTCAGTTGCGAGGGTCGGTGACAATCATTTTTTATGTATAGACATACCCCCGTAATCTTGCGCATTTTCGAGAAAAAAATTCAGTACGAGCGGAACTTTAAACATTAATAACTTTTTAATAGTGCCTCCATCAACAAATTGGTATTCTTGATTTTCGTCTTATTTTGACCTCTAGAATCCCCCATTAAAATTTTTCCCATGGATGGCCGAACACCCTGTATGTAGGGAACCGTGCAGTTGAAAATTATTAAATCGCGCACGAATTTTTGGCCGAACAGCGAATCGTTCGCTGTCCACGAGCTTGCACGAGCGAAGACGGTTACCGCCGAAAAAGCCGTCAACACGCGGCGAGCGTACGGCCGAACAGCTGATGGGTGAATAACCCAGAAAGCGAGAAAAGACAGCACGGAAGAGAGAAAGATTGAAGAAAAGTACGTAGTAGGTGTGACTGTGTTTAACGAAATAAATACGAGTGTGCCGATTAACGAACAAACACGGTTCCTGATAATCCCATACATACATACGTACAGTGTTGTTCCAAGTGGAGTTTGAAAAAGATGCTAATAAAAATGTTGCATAGTCATAACCACCTGGTTCAGTTACTACATTCACCCTGTAAAAACAACACAATAATATTATTTATTATTTTCTTTTCACGTTCTTAACTTTATTTTTATTTTTAGTTTGAGTTTTACATTTCTCCTTCTCTTCGTCTTGCTTTTCTTTCTCCTTTTCCTTTTCATTTTTCTGTTTTTCTTTCTTTTTTCAATAGCTTTTCTTCTTTTAATTTCTCGGCTTGTTTTTTTCTTTTCTAATCGTTCTTCTTTCATTCTTTGTTTTTCTTTTTCCTGGTTATCAATTGCTTCTATTTTTTCAAGCTGAGTCTATTTCCATGTCTTTGATGTAACTTTGATTGCACACACCTTTCTATATTTCTTTTCTTTTCTTTTCTTTTCTTTGTTGTTTTTTCAATTTTTTGATAATGTTGATAATGTTTATCCAGAATAGATTCTGAAGAATCTTTGTCTTTACGAGAAAATAAGTAAAGTAACGTTGTAGAATTAATGTAGTTTGATTTCAGTACCATCGGAAACAAAACAATTCCCATTAGAAAAAAGTAAAAGCATCATTGTCATGAAATATTAAAGTTAATTAATGATCAGTATATCATATATTAGTTTCTTCTAGCGAAACGTTGTTAAATTAGTCTTCTACACTGGTATTGGTTTTACTGTTACTATGAACTGCACTGCGTTGAACATCAGCAGTGCTTTCTCTCTGCGAGTTGTGTCTTGTGTTGTGTCTTAGTTGTGTCCCGATTGTATTTTAATATTTTCTATATAGAAAAGAAAATTGTTCCCCTCTCAGATCATCTGGAATATGCTCTTGAATGCTATGTAAAACTACCTATATTGCTGTCATTGATGTCAGTTTCATCTGGCGACATGAATTCTAATTTATTTTCTTCTTTCTGAAATACGTTTTGTCTAGTAAATTGTATTTGAGTTAAACGGTCATAGGCCACCACAAGCTTTAAAAGCATTTCCTTCTTCATGGAATTTATATATGGTATGATATATATATTGGTGCGAAATTCACCTTCGTAATGGGTTTAGTCTACCTACGTACTTTGTCTATGTTCCTGTACTACCTTTCGCCATGCAACTTTTAATCGTCTAAATATTCCTACATCGCATGGCTGGAAAATATGAGTTGCATTAGGTAATATACAAAAAAGTAAAATGAGTTTACTCAAAACAAAAATTATGTAAATTGAAATTTATGCAGGACCTGCGACCATCTAATAATACCAGTATAGGAAAGGTGACTCCATTCTCAACCATTTATGGGCTACACACAATATATGTATTAGTGTGGGGGGATTGAAATGAATTCGGTCAAGGTGTAATTTCATTAATATTGATTTAATATATACAGGGTGTTTGGCCACCCCTGGGAAAAATTTTAATGGGAGATTCTAGAAGCCAAAATAAGACGAAAATTAAGAATATCAATTTTTCGACTGAGGTTTCGTTAAAAAGTAGTTATTAATAACATTAAATAAAAAAATTTCAAATCGTTCTGAAAAAATTATTTTTGGTCGCGGAGGTCAGTTAGAATCGTACCCCCGAAATCCTACTCAGTTTCGACAAAAAAAATTCAAGTAAAAAAGAATTTCGAATCGTCTTGGAAGAATTAGTTTTCGTTGCAGGGGTCAGTTACAAGCATTTTTTTTTTTTGGTCGACAGCCGGATTGAACGATTTTAATGTTTCAAACAGCAACACAACGCATATTTTAATGGAGAATATGTAGAGATGTTGGAAAAGTTGTTCCTTGACCCCGTAAAGTGAGAAAAATCCCATATAACTGGTCAAATTTTCAAACAGCCCCCGCAACTCCTACTGATATAGTGAATAGTGAATATTTTCCAATGAAACGTTTTTTTTCGCGAGTAGAGCTCATGGGTACCTACACAAAGAGTATTATTAAACAACTATTTTACAAACTGAATAAAAATCAGAAAGGAATTTTTAAGAAAAATCGACAGACAGTGCCTAAATTTTTCGACGAAAGAAAAAGAAAATTTCAAATCGTTCTGAACAAAATTACTTTCGGTTTCGGGGGTCAATTACAATTATTTTCGGTGAATAGACATACCACATACGAAATCCTGCGCATTTTCGAGAAAAAAATTCGAAAGTAAGAGCGGAACTTTAAACGTCAATAACTTGTTTAGTATCGTATTACTCCATCAACAAATTGGTATTCTTGATTTTCATCCTACTTTAACCTCTAGAATCTCCCATTACAATTTCTCCCAGGGGATTCTAGAGACCAAAGTAAGACGAAAATCAAGAATACCAATTTGTTAATGGAGGCTTTATTAAAAAGTTATTAACGTTTAAAGTTCCGCCCGTACTGAATTTCTTTCTCGAAAATGCGCATGATTAGGGGGGTATGACGATTCACCCAAAATGGTTGTAAGTAACCCCCGCAACCGATAACAATTTTTCCAAAACGATTTGAAATTTTTCTTTTCCATCGAAAAAATTTCACACATTCTCGAATTTTTATCTCGAAAGTGGGTAAGATTTCGGAGGTATGTGTATTCACCAAAAATGATTGCAATTGACCCCCGCAACCGATAACAATTTTTCCAGAACGATTTGAAATTTTTGAGTTTAATTGTTAATAACTTTTCAACGTAGCCTCTATCAACAAATTGGTATTCTTGATTTTCGTCTGTATTTTCGTATTTTGGCATCTAGAATCCCCCATTAAAATTTTTCCCAGGGGTGGCCGAACACCCTGTACATATGTGTTCCCCGAGCAGGAAAACGACTTTTCGCTAAAATCATGAAAGTAAAAATTCTGTCCAAATGAGGAGTAGGAGTGATTTTCTAAGTAATTTTTATGTAAAAGTATAGATTGAGAAAGTGGCACGTGAGGAACGTACGTAACCTAGATCGATGCACGTGTTTTACTGCACCGGGCACGAACGTACGACGATTTACACACACACAGTCAATATCGCCGGTTTTTACAAAAGGTAAAGTCTTAAGTAAACATTTTGTTTTATAATTTTCTATTAAAGCCTCTGTAAGTTTTATCGCTTTTGCATTCTTGCAACTTAATTTAATTGGTTGTTTTTTGGAAAACAGATAAAACTATAAAAAGAATAAAAAACGGTTTTTACGAGTCCTGTACCTATGTTTAGTTCAGAATTTCGAATTCAGCGGTAAAAGTATGTAAATCTATATTATCCAATACACAGGACATAAAGGTAAGAGGAATGGATATTTTTACCAATATATTCATATTCTTAAATATCTGAATATTCTTCCTACTTGACCGACTTACTTTATAAATATATTTTTTAGGGACACATGTCGTTCGGTTGAAGGAAACAGGATATCTATACAGTGTATAGGTATTCAAAAACCCTTGGGAAAAATTTTAGACTTTGTTGAAAAGTTATGGAACATTATATTCCTAGCAAACGCTAGGCCCGTTCACGGATCGGGGTGAGTTATACATTATTCGATTCGCCTAATTCAGTACATTATTGATATGCATTTCTATGCATCTGTGGAAATTCGTTATTTTTTTATAAACTGTTACTGTTATTGTTAGAAATATGACTTAAAATTCGTTAGTTTCTTTAGTGTTTAGGAGTGTGTGTGTGTTTGTGAGAGAAGCACACGTCGAGGAATGTTCTTTTAGTTTTTAAGTTTTCTTTTCACAATGGAAAATAAGTGTGTTTGTTTTGTAACAAGATTCATTATAATAAATAATATAAACAGTATTTTAACATGGTAGCAGAGGTCCGTGGTTTGTTCGTTAACAGTAAAGAAAAGAAATTTAGTTGTGAAAGGAAGATAACCTAAGTTTGAAGCATGGCAAGTGAAAAAAAGGACGATTTCATGTTACAAATATTTTATGGAACTGGAAATTCAGGCTAAATTTATTTTTAGAAATGAAAGACTGTAACGAGGTTATTCTACATGATGAAAGACCGGCTGAAATAAGAGTCGAAGATTGGAATAAAAAAGGAAATTAAAGCAAAAAGTTACATCGTAAACAGTATTTCAAACACTCAGTTAGAATTAATAATATCAGAAACGACTGCGAAAAATATGATTGCAAAGCTTGACGAAATTTATCTAGTTAAAAACAGTGCAGTAAAGCTATTGTGTAAAAGAAGATTGTTAGAATTAAAAATGAAAGAAGGTGAAAATCCAAGTGACTTCTTTAACGAATTTGAAACGCATATAAATAGGCTCAAAAATACTGGTGAGACTGTGAATGAAGAGGATAAATTGAATTATCTGTTATTAACGTTAACTTCTCACGTATTGTTGATATTATTGATGCACTGCCAACGAAGGAGAAAACAGTTGAGTATGTAAAATCTAAATTACTGTTAGAGTATCAAAAGAGAAACGGTAAAAGTTACTACTTTGAGTACAGCAGAAATTACACTCGCACGTTTAGTTCAAATTTAACTAAAAATCCTAGAGGTCATAGGTTTCGACACGTACAACGCAATCAGAACAAGTATCTCAATTCAAAGGATAATCAGCATAGCAGTGCAACGACTACTGAAGCGGTATGTTAAGTCAGTGTAATAAGTCAGGGCACATCCAACGTTACTGCCCAGAAAACTTTAATAATTATTACAAAAGGCAACCTTTTCAAACATATACAAAATAGACACGATAGAAAAGTGGCTGGAAATTCGAGTCTAGATGACAGTAGAAATTACAATTCATTCAAGGTTGAAGTAATGAAAAGTAGCAAAATAGAAGAAGTAGAAATATTAAATGGCTACTAGATAGTGGTTGCTCAGATCACATAATAAACACAGATGAGTACTTTTATGAATCCAAAAATCTACAAAACCCGGTTGATATTAAAGTTGGTGATGGTTTTAAACTAATATCTGGAAAGATTGGTAATGTAATGATTAACATTAAATCGTTGCTATGTTCATTTTAAAAATTATAAATAATTTATCTAATTGGATCTATTCTACATTGTCAAATGGGAATTTGTAGAAGAATTTGTATGATGCATAAAAATCATTTTTTTAGGCATAGAACTTCCACGAGTCGGTCAGGTGGACAGTATTAAAACCAGGTATGTAGACAGTACATGCAGCAACAGTAAAAAATGTCTCCCCGCCGCTGACAGTGTTTACAATATATAGTAAATTACTATTGCACGCAGTACGTTGGTTTAACTTGTTTTTATTATTAAATTTCATTATCATCTAAGTCTGGTATATTTTGATTTTTTACAGAATCAATCATCATCAAATGAAATTTCTGAAATTTCTTTTAAGAACTGATTAAATAAATCATCCTTTCCTTGCTTGGAAGGTTTATAAAACACGTAATGGCTTAAGAGTACCCAATGAAATTATCTTTTTTGCTGAAAATAGAAAATATAATATTTATTATTTTGTATTATATGTTAGAAAAATATATTAAAAAACGTGTGGAACTGCAAATGCTAACCGACAATATTCAGGCAAAAAGTGTTTACTATGCTTCCACGTAGTTTCTGTTTTATTCGTATGAGCGCCTGTTTCTGGATCTTTAAAATGTAAACTATTTACGGTTTACGGTGAGATGTTTATACCCTTAGTTTTTAAAAGCCATTGCATTATATAAAGATATTTGAAAAGCAAAGAACGTGGTTTTCTAAAAACAAACTCAGTTACAGATATTGTTTTAAAATTACCATATATGCTAACGTATAATTATGAGCAATGTCGTGATATATTATATAACTAACATTAAATAAAAATACTGCGCAGCAATTGTGGAAGGGTAGAGTAGATAGAGACTGATGAATCAACATTTTGTTGTAGAAATAATGGCACAGAGGCCATTTGAAAATTAATCACAGCGTCAATTTTCAAGATCTCATTACTGATGCTTACATGAATTAAATTGAAGACACCACTTTTTTCTAACATATAATACTATCAATATTTTATATTTCCAATAAGAGTAACTTCATTGGATACCTGAGCCATTATGTATTTAGTAAATGTATATGTAATAGAAAGATGGTGATTTATTCAATGAGATATTTGCAGAAATAGCAGAAATTTCATTCAACAAATGTTATTGTTAACAAATTAGCATTTTACTAGCTGGCATTTTGAACACAGGTAACGACAGTCACTTGTTTCCACCTGTGAACCTATCAGAATATATTTAAAATACTTAGTTACTTTGTAAAAATACCGAATTTCCGCAGATAATGAAATGCATATACTAATGAAATAATATACTGAATTAGACGAATCGAATTACGTATAACTCATCCCGATCGTTGAACGGGTCGTTTGCTAGGAATATACCAAAAAACGTTCTTGACAAGTCTATAAAATACTTCAGTTCACTTTCATTATTAGATGCGTTGACTTTAATTCTATAAATTATAATGATAAGTTCAAGATTTTACAGAAAGAGTTTATTTGTAATATTAAAGATTTCCTATATAAGGACAAGAAGTATACTTTTACCAATATCTATCCATCTATCTTAATATTCTTCCCACTTGGCCCACTTACTTTAACGAGTCTGAGTAAATCATCAGTACTATCTCTATTTTTATTAATAAAATGAATCTGTGATTCCATATCCAAAGATATAGTAAAAGCTACAAAATTCAGATTATTCAAGTTACTTCTATCACTCATCAAATTTTTTATGAAATTCTATGCTAATTCATGCTCTTTAAAATATTTATAATCTACTGGGACTTCATTAACTTTATGTTTTAATAAATCAATAATCAAAGTATCTATAATTAATATTAAAATCAAATAACAGTGTCAAAATAGTATTAATATTATATTTTATTAATACTATCAATATCTGGTATTTAAATTTTATTAAATATTTCAAATCTGTTATCACCTTGTTCAAATAATTTATTACTAGTTTTGATAATATATTTTGGGATGGATTTTTTTAGAATGATAGCAATTCAGTTGTGAATTTTTATGAGGAACAAAGGGTTATTATTATACAATTAACATGTATATAATTCATTAACTTGCCCATTTAGGGGTAACATGTTATGCATAAATAGAGATTTACATACTTGTATAAATACCCACACTAAAATCATGTAAATATCTAAATCATTTTTAAATCTATGATTTGGAAAATTTTAGGGACTTGGAACTTAATTCATCCTTTATCTTACAGTTTTATCGTCAACACGTGGCCAACACGTATGCGAAGAAGGCAAAATCATGAGCCAGATGCTGGTATAACCCAGACCTAACCAAGACCTAACCGGTGTTATCCTCTAAAATATTGATCGAAACCAGGTTTAATTGACTGCTTCAGTGTGGTACCACATTACTACGTGATTCAAACACGAAAAAAACCCAGGATCTGGCCAACAAGTTTGCGAAAAAGGCGAATGTATAAGCCAGATGCGCGCATATCCCAGACCTAACCCAGACCTAACCGGTGTTATCCTCTAAAATATTGATCGAAACCAGGTTTAATTGACTGCTTCAGTGTGTTACCACATTAGTACGTGATTCAAACACGAAAAAAACCCAGGATCTGGCCAACAAGTATGCGAAGAAGGCATAATCATGAGCCAGATGCGGGCATAACCCAGACCTAACCCAGACCTAACCGGTGTTATCCTCTAAAATATTGATCGAAACCAGAGATGCCAGAAAAGCACCGAAGGTGCTTTCTCACACTATGCCAGATCACGCGTACATGAGCTCGTGGAGTTTCGGAAAGTCGACAAAGGCAAAATGACACATGCCCTCTTTCACGATTCTCCGAAGTTGCCCGAAGTAATTTCGGACCGCCTCGTGAGAGTCGAGAGAGAAAGGCTTACATTTGCGTTCTCGCTCTTAACAATTGAAATCCGACCTCCCGTCTACGGCATACGATTTGGAATCTCGAGCCGTGATTCTCGACTGCCCAGGCATTTTTCCTTTCCAACCTACAGCGACTCGCATTAATATTCGGACACCATGCTGTGTGCGAGATTATTGCTCTATATATTTGTTTACACTAGTGTTATTGAATTGTTTTTTTCGTAATATATTAAGACACTTATTGTAGTTAGTAGAAACATAAACTTTATTTATTTCACACACATAGTTTTTTGCAAAATACGTGATAAAGTCAAGAATGTCGAAATTTAACATCGCAAAAATATTCGGACACATCAGTTTATTAGCTGTAGTAAGTCGTTGGATCCAGTCGGTTATTTGGCTAGTGTACATTGTTTGTAAACATAACGTCTAGCGTGCATCCAAGAGTCAGTACTGTTATTGACTTCGTTAATAGTATACGTATTATTAGTGAATATGGGACGAAAAGGCAAAAATACATCCTTTGAAATTCGACAACTGGTTATTTACCACAAAGAAAAGGGAAAATCATATCGAGAAATAGCCAAATTGCTAAATGTAAGCAGGAGTACTGTAGCAGATATTGTACACAGGTATATTCATGAAGATCGAATCGATTCAATTCGGCAAAAGGGACGTCCAAAATTATTAGATTCTCGCGAAGAACGCAAGATTGTTAGAAAAATAAAGAATGATCCTAAAAAAAGTGCTATAAAACTAGCTGCCGAATTATTCCAAGAATCTGGAAAGAAAGTGCATCCCGACACAGTGCGTCGGGTATTAAAAAACCATGGATACAACGGCAGGGTTCCACGAAGAAAACCATACATAAACGAAGTGAATCGTAAGAAACGATTAAATTTTGCTAAAGACTACGTTTCTAAAGACCAAACATGCTGGAACAATGTAATATTTGCGGATGAAAGCAAATTTAATCTTTTTGGGTCAGATGGACGAAGAACGATATGGCGTAAAGTCAACGAAGAATTGAAATTGAAAAATTTGAGAGCAACAGTGAAACACGGCGATGGCAGTGTAATGGTGTGGGGTTGCATCTCAACTGCAGGTGTTGGTGAACTAGTTTTTATCGACGGCATTTTAGATAAGATGAAATATTTAGACTTATTGAAACAAAATTTAATCAAAAGTGCTGTTAATATGAACATACGCAATAGTTTTAAGTTTTATCAGGACAACGATCCTAAGCACAAATCGAGAATCGTTCAGGAATACTTACTATATAACTGCCCTAAAGTGTTACACCCTCCGCCTCAATCGCCAGATATAAATCCTATTGAGAATTTATGGAATCAATTGGATCGTAAAATTCGAACAACACCCATAAAAACAATAAAAGAATTAAAAGAACGTTTATTACAAGAATGGAAATGTATAACACTGGAATATTTAAATAAAATTATAACAAATATGCCCAAACGATTACAGGAAGTAAGAAGACAAAAGGGTCAACCTACAAAATATTAATACCGTTCAAAAAATATGTATATTTTATATAAAATTTATGTAAGTTATTCACTGGCCGAATATTTTTGCGATGTTAAATTTCGACATTCTTGACTTTATCACTTATTTTGCAAAAAATTATGTGTGTGAAATAAATAAAGTTTATGTTTCTACTAACTACAATAAGTGTTTTAATATATTACGAAAAAAACAATTCAATAACACTAGTGTAAACAAATATATAGAGCAATAATCTCGCACACAGCATGGTGTCCGAATATTAATGCGAGTCACTGTATGTAGGCGCACATAAGCGAAGTACCCATAATGGGGAAAAAATTTTGTAAAATTTATTTTACGGAAATACACGTTTTAAGACCCCCTGATCATATTTTAATTATTGAAAAAAAAGAAATTTTTTTTTATTATTCTTATGTATGAGTGTACATATGTATATTATTAATACGAATGAGTATAAATGGCTGAATGAATTTAAATGGAACTTTACATTTAAGTTTTATGTTCTCATTTCAAAGTCCGATTAGTCTTTGTCTATAATCAGCCCATGGATAATAATGATTATATCTCTTGTTTCATAGTTGTTCCGATACATAGGCGTAATTTATAAAAGATCTTTTAAGTGTTTCATATAAATCTTGGGAAGAATTCAATTTTATGTAAAAAAAATTAAATAAACTTTTTCTTTATCTTCTCTAGAAAAGAAAAACTTAAATGAAATCGTATACATTACAGGGTGTTTGGCCACCTCTGGGAAAAATTTTAATTGGGGATTCTAGAGGCCAAAATAAGACGAAAATCAAGAATACCAATTTATTGATGGAGGCTCCGTTAAAAAGTTATTAACAATTAAATTGAAAAATTTCAAATAGTTCTGGAAAAATTATTTTTGGTTGCAGGGGTCAATTATAAGGACTTTTGGTGAATAGACATATCCCTGAAATCCTCCTCATTTTCGAGACAAAAAATCAGGTAAGTGTTGAAACTTTTTGGCAGAAAAAAAAATTTTACAAATCGTTTTAAAAAAATTATTTTCGGTTGCAAGAGTCGATCGCAATCATTTTTGGTCATTACACATACCCCCGAAATCCTACGCATTTTCAAGAAAAAAATTCCTTACCGAAAATGTAATTTATGGCCAGAAATGTAACCCGAAAATTTCATGCGAATCTTTAAAATGTCATAACTTCTGAACGAATTGACGGATTTTAATTTTCAAAAATGCAAACAATGCATATTTTAGTGAAGAATACGTAGAAATTCCAAAAATATTCGAAAAGATGATTCTTCAGTCCGTAAAATGAGAAAAACTCCATAAAAATGGTCCAATTTTCAAATGACCATAACTCCTGCAATAGTGAATATATTTCAATGAAATTTTAGGAGGAAGTAGATCTCATAGGCACCTGCAAAAAAGTATTAAACAACTTTTCTGTACAGCGCCAACCAAATTTATTAAAAATGAAGAACGAATTAAGAAAAATCGAAAAGAGGCGGGTAAATACCTAAATTTTTCAACGAAAAAAAAAAATTTCAAATCGTTCTGAAAAAATTATTTTCGGTTGCGGGGGTCAATTACAATCATTTTTTGTGAATAGACATATTCCCAAAATCCTACGCACTTTCGAGAAAAAAATTCAGTACGAACGAAACTTTAAACATTAATAATTTTTTAACGAAATCTCCATCAACAAATTAGTATTCTTGATTTTCATCTTATTTTGGCTTCTAGAATCTCCCATTAAAATTTTTACAAGAGGTGGCCGAACACCCTGTATATGTTTACTTAAATCGCATTGAAAACGAATACCACAAATGTTTTAGAATAATGTGCAAAATGGTTTTACTCGCAAACGGTTAATTGAGAAATAAATGCTTGGTAATTAAAAACAGCAGTAAGCAGCTTAACCGGCTAGGATTTTCGCTAAAACAAATTGAAAACTCGGTTCTAACAAGGGAAAGTTGGAATGGTACCCGGTTTTGGGTTAAGTTTTACTGCAAGATACTATTGAAGTTATTACAGCTACTTATCTTCAAAAATAGAACCAAATTCACCAACAACTAGCATATCGTGAAGGATGAGGTGTTTGACTGCAAGTTCGAGCTTCTTTTGTTCTGCAGATTCGAACCCTGCTAAAAGAAATCTTTTTTTTCTTAATTATATTTTAATCGTACACTAAATGTGACATTATATTTTTGTCTGATCTTCGAATATTTTTTTTTAAAGTTGAATTTACCAATTACAATTAACATGTGTTATTTTCAATATATGAAGTACATGAATCTGAATGGTATTTTTCGTAAAAGCAGTCAAAACATAAAAATTTTAAACACCACGTACATCTAATGAAAATTCTGTTTTCACAGAAATTACAAAATTTTGTATTTAACTCTGATGGAAAGACCGCTTCATTTACATTGATATAATGTGAATGATTTTCGGATTTCGATTTACTTGTACCTCGTACTTTTTACCTTATACTTCAGGTAAAAAGGGATATAACTGGCTAAAACAGTTTTATGATAGTACTTGCTAACTCATGTTACTGTTCTAAAATGAAACGCTATGTTTTGTACCTTTAAAAATATTCGACTATGTCCTTTTCAAATTTAAAATCCAATCCATACTTTGTATCACACTGGCAAACGGGATCACTATTCCTTTGTTTTTAAACGGTTTGATGGTGGGGATCTCGTGACTTTAGCTGGTATGTACATTAATCAAAAATTAATGTATCTACGAGCTCTTTTTTCATTACATTAGTTTAAACATTTCAATATTGCGCATTGCATAATTAAATAACAATTTTTTACATTTCCCTCCTGATGGAAGAGACCACCACCTTCCCGTGGTTTCCATTGAGCGGTATCGTGCACGTTATTAATTTTGATGGATCGATACAATCATTTTTTTATGCAAAATTAAGCCAAATCAAACATATACTATTTAGTTCGTCATAACAAATTGATACGGTTAACTCAAAATATATCGAGGAAAATCATTATTAATTAATTTCCGCAACTATTAATTCTACTTTTTTGTTTATGTTATAAAAATAAGAACTCTTCTTATTGAAAAATGCCACAGCGTGCACGATACTGGCAAAGAGTGGACTCTCATTTTAATTTATTAATTTTCAATCTTAAAGAATTTTGATTTCAAAAAATCGTATTATTAATATACATATGTACGCTCATACATGGGAATAATAAAAAAAAATTTCTTCTTTTTCAATAATTAAAATATGATCAGGGGGTCTTAAAACGTGTATTTCCGTAAAATAAATTTTATAAAATTTTTTTTCCATTATGGGTACTTTGCTTATATGCGCTGTTACGCATTCGCGTGACGTAGGGTCGATGTACATACAGCGGCGCGACGGGAATTTACTGGAACTGGTTTTATTACCATCGAGGCTGCGATTTGAGCGAGCGAGATTCAAACGAACTCGCGTATTGTAATGCGTATTATTATTGTAGGAAATTCAACGCGAGGAAATCTAGGCGAAAACCGAGCATTTGTAGACCGTTACCGATACTTTGTGTATACAATGTAGTTTTGACCGTTAGAGGTAGGCTGTATGCTTGTGTCGCGCATATGTGTGTGTGTAAGAATCGATCGGTTGGCCATGTCGCCGGTTCTCGCTCGAAGGATCGGGAATATTCCATGGCACGCGCCGAGAACTTGGCAACCGGCAAAAGGAAGGAACAAAAGGACGATCGGGACGCTGGATATATGTATAAGACCGAGCCCCGCTTGGCTGGGCTCTCTCTCAGTCTATACAAGCTATCGTCCTGCACTAGAGAACGCTTTCCAATCGCTATTTAGAAATATCTAAGGAACAGTACTGAATAAAGTTGTTGAAGTATTTTTAACGTATCGAGCAGTTTGATTTCCGCGCATCTCGCCGAGCAGAGTGGTTCAGCGCTCCACGGGCACCGTCCCACGACCTTATTTCCCTAACACACCGACCACGGGGACGCAACAGCGCCTACATACAGTGACTCGCATTAATATTCGGACACCATGCTGTGTGCGAGATTATTGCTCTATATATTTGTTTACACTAGTGTTATTGAATTGTTTTTTTCGTAATATATTAAAACACTTATTGTAGTTAGTAGAAACATAAACTTTATTTATTTCACACACATAATTTTTTGCAAAATAAGTGATAAAGTCAAGAATGTCGAAATTTAACATCGCAAAAATATTCGGACAGTGAATAACTTACATAAATTTTATATAAAATATACATATTTTTTGAACAGTATTAATATTTTGTAGGTTGACCCTTTTGTCTTCTTACTTCCTGTAATCGTTTGGGCATATTTGTTATAATTTTATTTAAATATTCCTGTGTTATACATTTCCATTCTTGTAATAAACGTTCTTTTAATTCTTTTATTGTTTTTATGGGTGTTGTTCGAATTTTACGATCCAATTGATTCCATAAATTCTCAATAGGATTTATATCTGGCGATTGAGGCGGAGGGTGTAACACTTTAGGGCAGTTATATAGTAAGTATTCCTGAACGATTCTCGATTTGTGCTTAGGATCGTTGTCCTGATAAAACTTAAAACTATTGCGTATGTTCATATTAACAGCACTTTTGATTAAATTTTGTTTCAATAAGTCTAAATATTTCATCTTATCTAAAATGCCGTCGATAAAAACTAGTTCACCAACACCTGCAGTTGAGATGCAACCCCACACCATTACACTGCCATCGCCGTGTTTCACTGTTGCTCTCAAATTTTTCAATTTCAATTCTTCGTTGACTTTACGCCATATCGTTCTTCGTCCATCTGACCCAAAAAGATTAAATTTGCTTTCATCCGCAAATATTACATTGTTCCAGCATGTTTGGTCTTTAGAAACGTAGTCTTTAGCAAAATTTAATCGTTTCTTACGATTCACTTCGTTTATGTATGGTTTTCTTCGTGGAACCCTGCCGTTGTATCCATGGTTTTTTAATACCCGACGCACTGTGTCGGGATGCACTTTCTTTCCAGATTCTTGGAATAATTCGGCAGCTAGTTTTATAGCACTTTTTTAGGATCATTCTTTATTTTTCTAACAATCTTGCGTTCTTCGCGAGAATCTAATAATTTTGGACGTCCCTTTTGCCGAATTGAATCGATTCGATCTTCATGAATATACCTGTGTACAATATCTGCTACAGTACTCCTGCTTACATTTAGCAATTTGGCTATTTCTCGATATGATTTTCCCTTTTCTTTGTGGTAAATAACCAGTTGTCGAATTTCAAAGGATGTATTTTTGCCTTTTCGTCCCATATTCACTAATAATACGTCTACTATTAACGAAGTCAATAACAGTACTGACTCTTGGATGCACGCTAGACGTTATGTTTACAAACAATGTACACTAGCCAAATAACCGACTGGATCCAACGACTTACTACAGCTAATAAACTGTTGTGCCCGAATATTTTTGCGATGTTAAATTTCGACATTCTTGACTTTATCACGTATTTTGCAAAAAACTATGTGTGTGAAATAAATAAAGTTTATGTTTCTACTAACTACAATAAGTGTCTTAATATATTACGAAAAAAACAATTCAATAACACTAGTGTAAACAAATATATAGAGCAATAATCTCGCACACAGCATGGTGTCCGAATATTAATGCGAGTCGCTGTAGGTTGGAAAGGAAAAATGCCTGGGCAGTCGAGAATCACGGCTCGAGATTCCAAATCGTATGCCGTACATGGGAGGTCGGATTTCAATTGTTAAGAGCGAGAAGGCAAATGTGAGCCTTTCTCTCTCTCCTCCCACGAGGCGGACCGAAATTACTTCGAGCAACTTCGGAGAATCGAGAAAGAGGGCATGTGTCAGTTTGCCTTTGTCGACTTTCCGAAACTCCACGAGCTCACGTACGCGTGATCTGGCATAGTGTGAGTATCGCACCGGGTGCTGAATCTGGCATCTATGACCGAAACCAGGTTTAATTGACTGCTTCAGTGTGGTACCACATTACTACGTGATTCAAACACGAAAAAAACCCAGGATCTGGCCAACAAGTATGCGAAAAAGGCGAAAGTATAAGCCAGATGCGCGCACATCCCAGACCTAACCCAGACCTAACCGGTGTTATCCTCTAAAATACTGACCGAATCCAGGTTTAATTGACTGTTACTGTGTGGTACCACATTACTACGTGATTCAAACCAGAAGAAACCCAGGATCTGGCCAACAAGTATGCGAAGAAGGCATAATCATGAGCCAGATGCGGGCATAACCCAGACCTAACCCAGACCTAACCGGTGTTATCCTCTAAAATATTGATCGAAACCAGGTTTAATTGACTGCTTCAGTGTGTTACCACATTACTACGTGATTCAAATACGAAAAAAACCCAGGATCTGGCCAACAAGTATGCGAAGAAGGCAAAATCATGAGCCAGATGCGGGCATATCCCAGACCTAACCCAGACCTAACCGGTGTTATCCTCTAAAATACTGGCCGAATCCAGGTTTAATTGACTGTTACTGTGTGGTACCACATTACTACGTGATTCAAACCCGAAAAAAACCCAGGATCTGGCCAACAAGTATGCGAAGAAGGCATAATCATGAGCCAGATGCGGGCATAACCCAGACCTCACCCAGACCTAACCGGTGTTATCCTCTAAAATATTGATCGAAATCAGGTTTAATTGACTGCTTCTTTGTGGGCCCACATTACTGCGTGATTCAAACCGGAACAAACCAACATAGTAGTATACAGGGTGTTCGGCCAGCCCTGAGAAACATTTTAATAGGAGATTCTAGAGGCCAAACTAAGACGAAAATCAAGAATACCAATTTGTTGATGGAGGCTTCGTTAAAAAGTTATTAACAATTAAATTCAAAAATTTCAAATCGTTCCGGAAAAATTATTTTCGGCTGCGGAGGTCAATTACAAGCATTTTCAGTGAATAGACATATATTCGAAATCCTACTCAGTTTCGAGAAAAAAATTCGAGTATATGTTGATATTTTTCGGCGAAAAAGAAATTTTTCAAAAATTTTTCTAAAAAAATTATTTTCGGTTGCAGGGGTCAATTACAATCATTTTTGGTCATTACACATACCCCCGAAATCCTACGCACTTTCGAGAAAAAAATTCCTTACCGAAAATCTAATCGGGTGCCTATATTTTTCGATGAAAAAGAAAGATTTCAAATCGTCCTGTGAAAAATTATTTTCAGTTGCGAGGGTCGGTGACAATCATTTTTTATGTATAGACATACCCCCGTAATCTTGCGCATTTTCGAGAAAAAAATTCAGTACGAGCGGAACTTTAAACATTAATAACTTTTTAATAGTGCCTCCATCAACAAATTGGTATTCTTGATTTTCGTCTTATTTTGACCTCTAGAATCCCCCATTAAAATTTTTCCCATGGATGGCCGAACACCCTGTATGTAGGGAACCGTGCAGTTGAAAATTATTAAATCGCGCACGAATTTTTGGCCGAACAGCGAATCGTTCGCTGTCCACGAGCTTGCACGAGCGAAGACGGTTACCGCCGAAAAAGCCGTCAACACGCGGCGAGCGTACGGCCGAACAGCTGATGGGTGAATAACCCAGAAAGCGAGAAAAGACAGCACGGAAGAGAGAAAGATTGAAGAAAAGTACGTAGTAGGTGTGACTGTGTTTAACGAAATAAATACGAGTGTGCCGATTAACGAACAAACACGGTTCCTGATAATCCCATACATACATACGTACAGTGTTGTTCCAAGTGGAGTTTGAAAAAGATGCTAATAAAAATGTTGCATAGTCATAACCACCTGGTTCAGTTACTACATTCACCCTGTAAAAACAACACAATAATATTATTTATTATTTTCTTTTCACGTTCTTAACTTTATTTTTATTTTTAGTTTGAGTTTTACATTTCTCCTTCTCTTCGTCTTGCTTTTCTTTCTCCTTTTCCTTTTCATTTTTCTGTTTTTCTTTCTTTTTTCAATAGCTTTTCTTCTTTTAATTTCTCGGCTTGTTTTTTTCTTTTCTAATCGTTCTTCTTTCATTCTTTGTTTTTCTTTTTCCTGGTTATCAATTGCTTCTATTTTTTCAAGCTGAGTCTATTTCCATGTCTTTGATGTAACTTTGATTGCACACACTCTTTCTATATTTCTTTTCTTTTCTTTTCTTTTCTTTTCTTTGTTGTTTTTTCAATTTTTTGATAATGTTGATAATGTTTATCCAGAATAGATTCTGAAGAATCTTTGTCTTTACGAGAAAATAAGTAAAGTAACGTTGTAGAATTAATGTAGTTTGATTTCAGTACCATCGGAAACAAAACAATTCCCATTAGAAAAAAGTAAAAGCATCATTGTCATGAAATATTAAAGTTAATTAATGATCAGTATATCATATATTAGTTTCTTCTAGCGAAACGTTGTTAAATTAGTCTTCTACACTGGTATTGGTTTTACTGTTACTATGAACTGCACTGCGTTGAACATCAGCAGTGCTTTCTCTCTGCGAGTTGTGTCTTGTGTTGTGTCTTAGTTGTGTCCCGATTGTATTTTAATATTTTCTATATAGAAAAGAAAATTGTTCCCCTCTCAGATCATCTGGAATATGCTCTTGAATGCTATGTAAAACTACCTATATTGCTGTCATTGATGTCAGTTTCATCTGGCGACATGAATTCTAATTTATTTTCTTCTTTCTGAAATACGTTTTGTCTAGTAAATTGTATTTGAGTTAAACGGTCATAGGCCACCACAAGCTTTAAAAGCATTTCCTTCTTCATGGAATTTATATATGGTATGATATATATATTGGTGCGAAATTCACCTTCGTAATGGGTTTAGTCTACCTACGTACTTTGTCTATGTTCCTGTACTACCTTTCGCCATGCAACTTTTAATCGTCTAAATATTCCTACATCGCATGGCTGGAAAATATGAGTTGCATTAGGTAATATACAAAAAAGTAAAATGAGTTTACTCAAAACAAAAATTATGTAAATTGAAATTTATGCAGGACCTGCGACCATCTAATAATACCAGTATAGGAAAGGTGACTCCATTCTCAACCATTTATGGGCTACACACAATATATGTATTAGTGTGGGGGGATTGAAATGAATTCGGTCAAGGTGTAATTTCATTAATATTGATTTAATATATACAGGGTGTTTGGCCACCCCTGGGAAAAATTTTAATGGGAGATTCTAGAAGCCAAAATAAGACGAAAATTAAGAATATCAATTTTTCGACTGAGGTTTCGTTAAAAAGTAGTTATTAATAACATTAAATAAAAAAATTTCAAATCGTTCTGAAAAAATTATTTTTGGTCGCGGAGGTCAGTTAGAATCGTACCCCCGAAATCCTACTCAGTTTCGACAAAAAAAATTCAAGTAAAAAAGAATTTCGAATCGTCTTGGAAGAATTAGTTTTCGTTGCAGGGGTCAGTTACAAGCATTTTTTTTTTTTGGTCGACAGCCGGATTGAACGATTTTAATGTTTCAAACAGCAACACAACGCATATTTTAATGGAGAATATGTAGAGATGTTGGAAAAGTTGTTCCTTGACCCCGTAAAGTGAGAAAAATCCCATATAACTGGTCAAATTTTCAAACAGCCCCCGCAACTCCTACTGATATAGTGAATAGTGAATATTTTCCAATGAAACGTTTTTTTTCGCGAGTAGAGCTCATGGGTACCTACACAAAGAGTATTATTAAACAACTATTTTACAAACTGAATAAAAATCAGAAAGGAATTTTTAAGAAAAATCGACAGACAGTGCCTAAATTTTTCGACGAAAGAAAAAGAAAATTTCAAATCGTTCTGAACAAAATTACTTTCGGTTTCGGGGGTCAATTACAATTATTTTCGGTGAATAGACATACCACATACGAAATCCTGCGCATTTTCGAGAAAAAAATTCGAAAGTAAGAGCGGAACTTTAAACGTCAATAACTTGTTTAGTATCGTATTACTCCATCAACAAATTGGTATTCTTGATTTTCATCCTACTTTAACCTCTAGAATCTCCCATTACAATTTCTCCCAGGGGATTCTAGAGACCAAAGTAAGACGAAAATCAAGAATACCAATTTGTTAATGGAGGCTTTATTAAAAAGTTATTAACGTTTAAAGTTCCGCCCGTACTGAATTTCTTTCTCGAAAATGCGCATGATTAGGGGGGTATGACGATTCACCCAAAATGGTTGTAAGTAACCCCCGCAACCGATAACAATTTTTCCAAAACGATTTGAAATTTTTCTTTTCCATCGAAAAAATTTCACACATTCTCGAATTTTTATCTCGAAAGTGGGTAAGATTTCGGAGGTATGTGTATTCACCAAAAATGATTGCAATTGACCCCCGCAACCGATAACAATTTTTCCAGAACGATTTGAAATTTTTGAGTTTAATTGTTAATAACTTTTCAACGTAGCCTCTATCAACAAATTGGTATTCTTGATTTTCGTCTGTATTTTCGTATTTTGGCATCTAGAATCCCCCATTAAAATTTTTCCCAGGGGTGGCCGAACACCCTGTACATATGTGTTCCCCGAGCAGGAAAACGACTTTTCGCTAAAATCATGAAAGTAAAAATTCTGTCCAAATGAGGAGTAGGAGTGATTTTCTAAGTAATTTTTATGTAAAAGTATAGATTGAGAAAGTGGCACGTGAGGAACGTACGTAACCTAGATCGATGCACGTGTTTTACTGCACCGGGCACGAACGTACGACGATTTACACACACACAGTCAATATCGCCGGTTTTTACAAAAGGTAAAGTCTTAAGTAAACATTTTGTTTTATAATTTTCTATTAAAGCCTCTGTAAGTTTTATCGCTTTTGCATTCTTGCAACTTAATTTAATTGGTTGTTTTTTGGAAAACAGATAAAACTATAAAAAGAATAAAAAACGGTTTTTACGAGTCCTGTACCTATGTTTAGTTCAGAATTTCGAATTCAGCGGTAAAAGTATGTAAATCTATATTATCCAATACACAGGACATAAAGGTAAGAGGAATGGATATTTTTACCAATATATTCATATTCTTAAATATCTGAATATTCTTCCTACTTGACCGACTTACTTTATAAATATATTTTTTAGGGACACATGTCGTTCGGTTGAAGGAAACAGGATATCTATACAGTGTATAGGTATTCAAAAACCCTTGGGAAAAATTTTAGACTTTGTTGAAAAGTTATGGAACATTATATTCCTAGCAAACGCTAGGCCCGTTCACGGATCGGGGTGAGTTATACATTATTCGATTCGCCTAATTCAGTACATTATTGATATGCATTTCTATGCATCTGTGGAAATTCGTTATTTTTTTATAAACTGTTACTGTTATTGTTAGAAATATGACTTAAAATTCGTTAGTTTCTTTAGTGTTTAGGAGTGTGTGTGTGTTTGTGAGAGAAGCACACGTCGAGGAATGTTCTTTTAGTTTTTAAGTTTTCTTTTCACAATGGAAAATAAGTGTGTTTGTTTTGTAACAAGATTCATTATAATAAATAATATAAACAGTATTTTAACATGGTAGCAGAGGTCCGTGGTTTGTTCGTTAACAGTAAAGAAAAGAAATTTAGTTGTGAAAGGAAGATAACCTAAGTTTGAAGCATGGCAAGTGAAAAAAAGGACGATTTCATGTTACAAATATTTTATGGAACTGGAAATTCAGGCTAAATTTATTTTTAGAAATGAAAGACTGTAACGAGGTTATTCTACATGATGAAAGACCGGCTGAAATAAGAGTCGAAGATTGGAATAAAAAAGGAAATTAAAGCAAAAAGTTACATCGTAAACAGTATTTCAAACACTCAGTTAGAATTAATAATATCAGAAACGACTGCGAAAAATATGATTGCAAAGCTTGACGAAATTTATCTAGTTAAAAACAGTGCAGTAAAGCTATTGTGTAAAAGAAGATTGTTAGAATTAAAAATGAAAGAAGGTGAAAATCCAAGTGACTTCTTTAACGAATTTGAAACGCATATAAATAGGCTCAAAAATACTGGTGAGACTGTGAATGAAGAGGATAAATTGAATTATCTGTTATTAACGTTAACTTCTCACGTATTGTTGATATTATTGATGCACTGCCAACGAAGGAGAAAACAGTTGAGTATGTAAAATCTAAATTACTGTTAGAGTATCAAAAGAGAAACGGTAAAAGTTACTACTTTGAGTACAGCAGAAATTACACTCGCACGTTTAGTTCAAATTTAACTAAAAATCCTAGAGGTCATAGGTTTCGACACGTACAACGCAATCAGAACAAGTATCTCAATTCAAAGGATAATCAGCATAGCAGTGCAACGACTACTGAAGCGGTATGTTAAGTCAGTGTAATAAGTCAGGGCACATCCAACGTTACTGCCCAGAAAACTTTAATAATTATTACAAAAGGCAACCTTTTCAAACATATACAAAATAGACACGATAGAAAAGTGGCTGGAAATTCGAGTCTAGATGACAGTAGAAATTACAATTCATTCAAGGTTGAAGTAATGAAAAGTAGCAAAATAGAAGAAGTAGAAATATTAAATGGCTACTAGATAGTGGTTGCTCAGATCACATAATAAACACAGATGAGTACTTTTATGAATCCAAAAATCTACAAAACCCGGTTGATATTAAAGTTGGTGATGGTTTTAAACTAATATCTGGAAAGATTGGTAATGTAATGATTAACATTAAATCGTTGCTATGTTCATTTTAAAAATTATAAATAATTTATCTAATTGGATCTATTCTACATTGTCAAATGGGAATTTGTAGAAGAATTTGTATGATGCATAAAAATCATTTTTTTAGGCATAGAACTTCCACGAGTCGGTCAGGTGGACAGTATTAAAACCAGGTATGTAGACAGTACATGCAGCAACAGTAAAAAATGTCTCCCCGCCGCTGACAGTGTTTACAATATATAGTAAATTACTATTGCACGCAGTACGTTGGTTTAACTTGTTTTTATTATTAAATTTCATTATCATCTAAGTCTGGTATATTTTGATTTTTTACAGAATCAATCATCATCAAATGAAATTTCTGAAATTTCTTTTAAGAACTGATTAAATAAATCATCCTTTCCTTGCTTGGAAGGTTTATAAAACACGTAATGGCTTAAGAGTACCCAATGAAATTATCTTTTTTGCTGAAAATAGAAAATATAATATTTATTATTTTGTATTATATGTTAGAAAAATATATTAAAAAACGTGTGGAACTGCAAATGCTAACCGACAATATTCAGGCAAAAAGTGTTTACTATGCTTCCACGTAGTTTCTGTTTTATTCGTATGAGCGCCTGTTTCTGGATCTTTAAAATGTAAACTATTTACGGTTTACGGTGAGATGTTTATACCCTTAGTTTTTAAAAGCCATTGCATTATATAAAGATATTTGAAAAGCAAAGAACGTGGTTTTCTAAAAACAAACTCAGTTACAGATATTGTTTTAAAATTACCATATATGCTAACGTATAATTATGAGCAATGTCGTGATATATTATATAACTAACATTAAATAAAAATACTGCGCAGCAATTGTGGAAGGGTAGAGTAGATAGAGACTGATGAATCAACATTTTGTTGTAGAAATAATGGCACAGAGGCCATTTGAAAATTAATCACAGCGTCAATTTTCAAGATCTCATTACTGATGCTTACATGAATTAAATTGAAGACACCACTTTTTTCTAACATATAATACTATCAATATTTTATATTTCCAATAAGAGTAACTTCATTGGATACCTGAGCCATTATGTATTTAGTAAATGTATATGTAATAGAAAGATGGTGATTTATTCAATGAGATATTTGCAGAAATAGCAGAAATTTCATTCAACAAATGTTATTGTTAACAAATTAGCATTTTACTAGCTGGCATTTTGAACACAGGTAACGACAGTCACTTGTTTCCACCTGTGAACCTATCAGAATATATTTAAAATACTTAGTTACTTTGTAAAAATACCGAATTTCCGCAGATAATGAAATGCATATACTAATGAAATAATATACTGAATTAGACGAATCGAATTACGTATAACTCATCCCGATCGTTGAACGGGTCGTTTGCTAGGAATATACCAAAAAACGTTCTTGACAAGTCTATAAAATACTTCAGTTCACTTTCATTATTAGATGCGTTGACTTTAATTCTATAAATTATAATGATAAGTTCAAGATTTTACAGAAAGAGTTTATTTGTAATATTAAAGATTTCCTATATAAGGACAAGAAGTATACTTTTACCAATATCTATCCATCTATCTTAATATTCTTCCCACTTGGCCCACTTACTTTAACGAGTCTGAGTAAATCATCAGTACTATCTCTATTTTTATTAATAAAATGAATCTGTGATTCCATATCCAAAGATATAGTAAAAGCTACAAAATTCAGATTATTCAAGTTACTTCTATCACTCATCAAATTTTTTATGAAATTCTATGCTAATTCATGCTCTTTAAAATATTTATAATCTACTGGGACTTCATTAACTTTATGTTTTAATAAATCAATAATCAAAGTATCTATAATTAATATTAAAATCAAATAACAGTGTCAAAATAGTATTAATATTATATTTTATTAATACTATCAATATCTGGTATTTAAATTTTATTAAATATTTCAAATCTGTTATCACCTTGTTCAAATAATTTATTACTAGTTTTGATAATATATTTTGGGATGGATTTTTTTAGAATGATAGCAATTCAGTTGTGAATTTTTATGAGGAACAAAGGGTTATTATTATACAATTAACATGTATATAATTCATTAACTTGCCCATTTAGGGGTAACATGTTATGCATAAATAGAGATTTACATACTTGTATAAATACCCACACTAAAATCATGTAAATATCTAAATCATTTTTAAATCTATGATTTGGAAAATTTTAGGGACTTGGAACTTAATTCATCCTTTATCTTACAGTTTTATCGTCAACACGTGGCCAACACGTATGCGAAGAAGGCAAAATCATGAGCCAGATGCTGGTATAACCCAGACCTAACCAAGACCTAACCGGTGTTATCCTCTAAAATATTGATCGAAACCAGGTTTAATTGACTGCTTCAGTGTGGTACCACATTACTACGTGATTCAAACACGAAAAAAACCCAGGATCTGGCCAACAAGTTTGCGAAAAAGGCGAATGTATAAGCCAGATGCGCGCATATCCCAGACCTAACCCAGACCTAACCGGTGTTATCCTCTAAAATATTGATCGAAACCAGGTTTAATTGACTGCTTCAGTGTGTTACCACATTAGTACGTGATTCAAACACGAAAAAAACCCAGGATCTGGCCAACAAGTATGCGAAGAAGGCATAATCATGAGCCAGATGCGGGCATAACCCAGACCTAACCCAGACCTAACCGGTGTTATCCTCTAAAATATTGATCGAAACCAGAGATGCCAGAAAAGCACCGAAGGTGCTTTCTCACACTATGCCAGATCACGCGTACATGAGCTCGTGGAGTTTCGGAAAGTCGACAAAGGCAAAATGACACATGCCCTCTTTCACGATTCTCCGAAGTTGCCCGAAGTAATTTCGGACCGCCTCGTGAGAGTCGAGAGAGAAAGGCTTACATTTGCGTTCTCGCTCTTAACAATTGAAATCCGACCTCCCGTCTACGGCATACGATTTGGAATCTCGAGCCGTGATTCTCGACTGCCCAGGCATTTTTCCTTTCCAACCTACAGCGACTCGCATTAATATTCGGACACCATGCTGTGTGCGAGATTATTGCTCTATATATTTGTTTACACTAGTGTTATTGAATTGTTTTTTTCGTAATATATTAAGACACTTATTGTAGTTAGTAGAAACATAAACTTTATTTATTTCACACACATAGTTTTTTGCAAAATACGTGATAAAGTCAAGAATGTCGAAATTTAACATCGCAAAAATATTCGGACACATCAGTTTATTAGCTGTAGTAAGTCGTTGGATCCAGTCGGTTATTTGGCTAGTGTACATTGTTTGTAAACATAACGTCTAGCGTGCATCCAAGAGTCAGTACTGTTATTGACTTCGTTAATAGTATACGTATTATTAGTGAATATGGGACGAAAAGGCAAAAATACATCCTTTGAAATTCGACAACTGGTTATTTACCACAAAGAAAAGGGAAAATCATATCGAGAAATAGCCAAATTGCTAAATGTAAGCAGGAGTACTGTAGCAGATATTGTACACAGGTATATTCATGAAGATCGAATCGATTCAATTCGGCAAAAGGGACGTCCAAAATTATTAGATTCTCGCGAAGAACGCAAGATTGTTAGAAAAATAAAGAATGATCCTAAAAAAAGTGCTATAAAACTAGCTGCCGAATTATTCCAAGAATCTGGAAAGAAAGTGCATCCCGACACAGTGCGTCGGGTATTAAAAAACCATGGATACAACGGCAGGGTTCCACGAAGAAAACCATACATAAACGAAGTGAATCGTAAGAAACGATTAAATTTTGCTAAAGACTACGTTTCTAAAGACCAAACATGCTGGAACAATGTAATATTTGCGGATGAAAGCAAATTTAATCTTTTTGGGTCAGATGGACGAAGAACGATATGGCGTAAAGTCAACGAAGAATTGAAATTGAAAAATTTGAGAGCAACAGTGAAACACGGCGATGGCAGTGTAATGGTGTGGGGTTGCATCTCAACTGCAGGTGTTGGTGAACTAGTTTTTATCGACGGCATTTTAGATAAGATGAAATATTTAGACTTATTGAAACAAAATTTAATCAAAAGTGCTGTTAATATGAACATACGCAATAGTTTTAAGTTTTATCAGGACAACGATCCTAAGCACAAATCGAGAATCGTTCAGGAATACTTACTATATAACTGCCCTAAAGTGTTACACCCTCCGCCTCAATCGCCAGATATAAATCCTATTGAGAATTTATGGAATCAATTGGATCGTAAAATTCGAACAACACCCATAAAAACAATAAAAGAATTAAAAGAACGTTTATTACAAGAATGGAAATGTATAACACTGGAATATTTAAATAAAATTATAACAAATATGCCCAAACGATTACAGGAAGTAAGAAGACAAAAGGGTCAACCTACAAAATATTAATACCGTTCAAAAAATATGTATATTTTATATAAAATTTATGTAAGTTATTCACTGGCCGAATATTTTTGCGATGTTAAATTTCGACATTCTTGACTTTATCACTTATTTTGCAAAAAATTATGTGTGTGAAATAAATAAAGTTTATGTTTCTACTAACTACAATAAGTGTTTTAATATATTACGAAAAAAACAATTCAATAACACTAGTGTAAACAAATATATAGAGCAATAATCTCGCACACAGCATGGTGTCCGAATATTAATGCGAGTCACTGTATGTAGGCGCACATAAGCGAAGTACCCATAATGGGGAAAAAATTTTGTAAAATTTATTTTACGGAAATACACGTTTTAAGACCCCCTGATCATATTTTAATTATTGAAAAAAAAGAAATTTTTTTTTATTATTCTTATGTATGAGTGTACATATGTATATTATTAATACGAATGAGTATAAATGGCTGAATGAATTTAAATGGAACTTTACATTTAAGTTTTATGTTCTCATTTCAAAGTCCGATTAGTCTTTGTCTATAATCAGCCCATGGATAATAATGATTATATCTCTTGTTTCATAGTTGTTCCGATACATAGGCGTAATTTATAAAAGATCTTTTAAGTGTTTCATATAAATCTTGGGAAGAATTCAATTTTATGTAAAAAAAATTAAATAAACTTTTTCTTTATCTTCTCTAGAAAAGAAAAACTTAAATGAAATCGTATACATTACAGGGTGTTTGGCCACCTCTGGGAAAAATTTTAATTGGGGATTCTAGAGGCCAAAATAAGACGAAAATCAAGAATACCAATTTATTGATGGAGGCTCCGTTAAAAAGTTATTAACAATTAAATTGAAAAATTTCAAATAGTTCTGGAAAAATTATTTTTGGTTGCAGGGGTCAATTATAAGGACTTTTGGTGAATAGACATATCCCTGAAATCCTCCTCATTTTCGAGACAAAAAATCAGGTAAGTGTTGAAACTTTTTGGCAGAAAAAAAAATTTTACAAATCGTTTTAAAAAAATTATTTTCGGTTGCAAGAGTCGATCGCAATCATTTTTGGTCATTACACATACCCCCGAAATCCTACGCATTTTCAAGAAAAAAATTCCTTACCGAAAATGTAATTTATGGCCAGAAATGTAACCCGAAAATTTCATGCGAATCTTTAAAATGTCATAACTTCTGAACGAATTGACGGATTTTAATTTTCAAAAATGCAAACAATGCATATTTTAGTGAAGAATACGTAGAAATTCCAAAAATATTCGAAAAGATGATTCTTCAGTCCGTAAAATGAGAAAAACTCCATAAAAATGGTCCAATTTTCAAATGACCATAACTCCTGCAATAGTGAATATATTTCAATGAAATTTTAGGAGGAAGTAGATCTCATAGGCACCTGCAAAAAAGTATTAAACAACTTTTCTGTACAGCGCCAACCAAATTTATTAAAAATGAAGAACGAATTAAGAAAAATCGAAAAGAGGCGGGTAAATACCTAAATTTTTCAACGAAAAAAAAAAATTTCAAATCGTTCTGAAAAAATTATTTTCGGTTGCGGGGGTCAATTACAATCATTTTTTGTGAATAGACATATTCCCAAAATCCTACGCACTTTCGAGAAAAAAATTCAGTACGAACGAAACTTTAAACATTAATAATTTTTTAACGAAATCTCCATCAACAAATTAGTATTCTTGATTTTCATCTTATTTTGGCTTCTAGAATCTCCCATTAAAATTTTTACAAGAGGTGGCCGAACACCCTGTATATGTTTACTTAAATCGCATTGAAAACGAATACCACAAATGTTTTAGAATAATGTGCAAAATGGTTTTACTCGCAAACGGTTAATTGAGAAATAAATGCTTGGTAATTAAAAACAGCAGTAAGCAGCTTAACCGGCTAGGATTTTCGCTAAAACAAATTGAAAACTCGGTTCTAACAAGGGAAAGTTGGAATGGTACCCGGTTTTGGGTTAAGTTTTACTGCAAGATACTATTGAAGTTATTACAGCTACTTATCTTCAAAAATAGAACCAAATTCACCAACAACTAGCATATCGTGAAGGATGAGGTGTTTGACTGCAAGTTCGAGCTTCTTTTGTTCTGCAGATTCGAACCCTGCTAAAAGAAATCTTTTTTTTCTTAATTATATTTTAATCGTACACTAAATGTGACATTATATTTTTGTCTGATCTTCGAATATTTTTTTTTAAAGTTGAATTTACCAATTACAATTAACATGTGTTATTTTCAATATATGAAGTACATGAATCTGAATGGTATTTTTCGTAAAAGCAGTCAAAACATAAAAATTTTAAACACCACGTACATCTAATGAAAATTCTGTTTTCACAGAAATTACAAAATTTTGTATTTAACTCTGATGGAAAGACCGCTTCATTTACATTGATATAATGTGAATGATTTTCGGATTTCGATTTACTTGTACCTCGTACTTTTTACCTTATACTTCAGGTAAAAAGGGATATAACTGGCTAAAACAGTTTTATGATAGTACTTGCTAACTCATGTTACTGTTCTAAAATGAAACGCTATGTTTTGTACCTTTAAAAATATTCGACTATGTCCTTTTCAAATTTAAAATCCAATCCATACTTTGTATCACACTGGCAAACGGGATCACTATTCCTTTGTTTTTAAACGGTTTGATGGTGGGGATCTCGTGACTTTAGCTGGTATGTACATTAATCAAAAATTAATGTATCTACGAGCTCTTTTTTCATTACATTAGTTTAAACATTTCAATATTGCGCATTGCATAATTAAATAACAATTTTTTACATTTCCCTCCTGATGGAAGAGACCACCACCTTCCCGTGGTTTCCATTGAGCGGTATCGTGCACGTTATTAATTTTGATGGATCGATACAATCATTTTTTTATGCAAAATTAAGCCAAATCAAACATATACTATTTAGTTCGTCATAACAAATTGATACGGTTAACTCAAAATATATCGAGGAAAATCATTATTAATTAATTTCCGCAACTATTAATTCTACTTTTTTGTTTATGTTATAAAAATAAGAACTCTTCTTATTGAAAAATGCCACAGCGTGCACGATACTGGCAAAGAGTGGACTCTCATTTTAATTTATTAATTTTCAATCTTAAAGAATTTTGATTTCAAAAAATCGTATTATTAATATACATATGTACGCTCATACATGGGAATAATAAAAAAAAATTTCTTCTTTTTCAATAATTAAAATATGATCAGGGGGTCTTAAAACGTGTATTTCCGTAAAATAAATTTTATAAAATTTTTTTTCCATTATGGGTACTTTGCTTATATGCGCTGTTACGCATTCGCGTGACGTAGGGTCGATGTACATACAGCGGCGCGACGGGAATTTACTGGAACTGGTTTTATTACCATCGAGGCTGCGATTTGAGCGAGCGAGATTCAAACGAACTCGCGTATTGTAATGCGTATTATTATTGTAGGAAATTCAACGCGAGGAAATCTAGGCGAAAACCGAGCATTTGTAGACCGTTACCGATACTTTGTGTATACAATGTAGTTTTGACCGTTAGAGGTAGGCTGTATGCTTGTGTCGCGCATATGTGTGTGTGTAAGAATCGATCGGTTGGCCATGTCGCCGGTTCTCGCTCGAAGGATCGGGAATATTCCATGGCACGCGCCGAGAACTTGGCAACCGGCAAAAGGAAGGAACAAAAGGACGATCGGGACGCTGGATATATGTATAAGACCGAGCCCCGCTTGGCTGGGCTCTCTCTCAGTCTATACAAGCTATCGTCCTGCACTAGAGAACGCTTTCCAATCGCTATTTAGAAATATCTAAGGAACAGTACTGAATAAAGTTGTTGAAGTATTTTTAACGTATCGAGCAGTTTGATTTCCGCGCATCTCGCCGAGCAGAGTGGTTCAGCGCTCCACGGGCACCGTCCCACGACCTTATTTCCCTAACACACCGACCACGGGGACGCAACAGCGCCTACATACAGTGACTCGCATTAATATTCGGACACCATGCTGTGTGCGAGATTATTGCTCTATATATTTGTTTACACTAGTGTTATTGAATTGTTTTTTTCGTAATATATTAAAACACTTATTGTAGTTAGTAGAAACATAAACTTTATTTATTTCACACACATAATTTTTTGCAAAATAAGTGATAAAGTCAAGAATGTCGAAATTTAACATCGCAAAAATATTCGGACAGTGAATAACTTACATAAATTTTATATAAAATATACATATTTTTTGAACAGTATTAATATTTTGTAGGTTGACCCTTTTGTCTTCTTACTTCCTGTAATCGTTTGGGCATATTTGTTATAATTTTATTTAAATATTCCTGTGTTATACATTTCCATTCTTGTAATAAACGTTCTTTTAATTCTTTTATTGTTTTTATGGGTGTTGTTCGAATTTTACGATCCAATTGATTCCATAAATTCTCAATAGGATTTATATCTGGCGATTGAGGCGGAGGGTGTAACACTTTAGGGCAGTTATATAGTAAGTATTCCTGAACGATTCTCGATTTGTGCTTAGGATCGTTGTCCTGATAAAACTTAAAACTATTGCGTATGTTCATATTAACAGCACTTTTGATTAAATTTTGTTTCAATAAGTCTAAATATTTCATCTTATCTAAAATGCCGTCGATAAAAACTAGTTCACCAACACCTGCAGTTGAGATGCAACCCCACACCATTACACTGCCATCGCCGTGTTTCACTGTTGCTCTCAAATTTTTCAATTTCAATTCTTCGTTGACTTTACGCCATATCGTTCTTCGTCCATCTGACCCAAAAAGATTAAATTTGCTTTCATCCGCAAATATTACATTGTTCCAGCATGTTTGGTCTTTAGAAACGTAGTCTTTAGCAAAATTTAATCGTTTCTTACGATTCACTTCGTTTATGTATGGTTTTCTTCGTGGAACCCTGCCGTTGTATCCATGGTTTTTTAATACCCGACGCACTGTGTCGGGATGCACTTTCTTTCCAGATTCTTGGAATAATTCGGCAGCTAGTTTTATAGCACTTTTTTAGGATCATTCTTTATTTTTCTAACAATCTTGCGTTCTTCGCGAGAATCTAATAATTTTGGACGTCCCTTTTGCCGAATTGAATCGATTCGATCTTCATGAATATACCTGTGTACAATATCTGCTACAGTACTCCTGCTTACATTTAGCAATTTGGCTATTTCTCGATATGATTTTCCCTTTTCTTTGTGGTAAATAACCAGTTGTCGAATTTCAAAGGATGTATTTTTGCCTTTTCGTCCCATATTCACTAATAATACGTCTACTATTAACGAAGTCAATAACAGTACTGACTCTTGGATGCACGCTAGACGTTATGTTTACAAACAATGTACACTAGCCAAATAACCGACTGGATCCAACGACTTACTACAGCTAATAAACTGTTGTGCCCGAATATTTTTGCGATGTTAAATTTCGACATTCTTGACTTTATCACGTATTTTGCAAAAAACTATGTGTGTGAAATAAATAAAGTTTATGTTTCTACTAACTACAATAAGTGTCTTAATATATTACGAAAAAAACAATTCAATAACACTAGTGTAAACAAATATATAGAGCAATAATCTCGCACACAGCATGGTGTCCGAATATTAATGCGAGTCGCTGTAGGTTGGAAAGGAAAAATGCCTGGGCAGTCGAGAATCACGGCTCGAGATTCCAAATCGTATGCCGTACATGGGAGGTCGGATTTCAATTGTTAAGAGCGAGAAGGCAAATGTGAGCCTTTCTCTCTCTCCTCCCACGAGGCGGACCGAAATTACTTCGAGCAACTTCGGAGAATCGAGAAAGAGGGCATGTGTCAGTTTGCCTTTGTCGACTTTCCGAAACTCCACGAGCTCACGTACGCGTGATCTGGCATAGTGTGAGTATCGCACCGGGTGCTGAATCTGGCATCTATGACCGAAACCAGGTTTAATTGACTGCTTCAGTGTGGTACCACATTACTACGTGATTCAAACACGAAAAAAACCCAGGATCTGGCCAACAAGTATGCGAAAAAGGCGAAAGTATAAGCCAGATGCGCGCACATCCCAGACCTAACCCAGACCTAACCGGTGTTATCCTCTAAAATACTGACCGAATCCAGGTTTAATTGACTGTTACTGTGTGGTACCACATTACTACGTGATTCAAACCAGAAGAAACCCAGGATCTGGCCAACAAGTATGCGAAGAAGGCATAATCATGAGCCAGATGCGGGCATAACCCAGACCTAACCCAGACCTAACCGGTGTTATCCTCTAAAATATTGATCGAAACCAGGTTTAATTGACTGCTTCAGTGTGTTACCACATTACTACGTGATTCAAATACGAAAAAAACCCAGGATCTGGCCAACAAGTATGCGAAGAAGGCAAAATCATGAGCCAGATGCGGGCATATCCCAGACCTAACCCAGACCTAACCGGTGTTATCCTCTAAAATACTGGCCGAATCCAGGTTTAATTGACTGTTACTGTGTGGTACCACATTACTACGTGATTCAAACCCGAAAAAAACCCAGGATCTGGCCAACAAGTATGCGAAGAAGGCATAATCATGAGCCAGATGCGGGCATAACCCAGACCTCACCCAGACCTAACCGGTGTTATCCTCTAAAATATTGATCGAAATCAGGTTTAATTGACTGCTTCTTTGTGGGCCCACATTACTGCGTGATTCAAACCGGAACAAACCAACATAGTAGTATACAGGGTGTTCGGCCAGCCCTGAGAAACATTTTAATAGGAGATTCTAGAGGCCAAACTAAGACGAAAATCAAGAATACCAATTTGTTGATGGAGGCTTCGTTAAAAAGTTATTAACAATTAAATTCAAAAATTTCAAATCGTTCCGGAAAAATTATTTTCGGCTGCGGAGGTCAATTACAAGCATTTTCAGTGAATAGACATATATTCGAAATCCTACTCAGTTTCGAGAAAAAAATTCGAGTATATGTTGATATTTTTCGGCGAAAAAGAAATTTTTCAAAAATTTTTCTAAAAAAATTATTTTCGGTTGCAGGGGTCAATTACAATCATTTTTGGTCATTACACATACCCCCGAAATCCTACGCACTTTCGAGAAAAAAATTCCTTACCGAAAATCTAATCGGGTGCCTATATTTTTCGATGAAAAAGAAAGATTTCAAATCGTCCTGTGAAAAATTATTTTCAGTTGCGAGGGTCGGTGACAATCATTTTTTATGTATAGACATACCCCCGTAATCTTGCGCATTTTCGAGAAAAAAATTCAGTACGAGCGGAACTTTAAACATTAATAACTTTTTAATAGTGCCTCCATCAACAAATTGGTATTCTTGATTTTCGTCTTATTTTGACCTCTAGAATCCCCCATTAAAATTTTTCCCATGGATGGCCGAACACCCTGTATGTAGGGAACCGTGCAGTTGAAAATTATTAAATCGCGCACGAATTTTTGGCCGAACAGCGAATCGTTCGCTGTCCACGAGCTTGCACGAGCGAAGACGGTTACCGCCGAAAAAGCCGTCAACACGCGGCGAGCGTACGGCCGAACAGCTGATGGGTGAATAACCCAGAAAGCGAGAAAAGACAGCACGGAAGAGAGAAAGATTGAAGAAAAGTACGTAGTAGGTGTGACTGTGTTTAACGAAATAAATACGAGTGTGCCGATTAACGAACAAACACGGTTCCTGATAATCCCATACATACATACGTACAGTGTTGTTCCAAGTGGAGTTTGAAAAAGATGCTAATAAAAATGTTGCATAGTCATAACCACCTGGTTCAGTTACTACATTCACCCTGTAAAAACAACACAATAATATTATTTATTATTTTCTTTTCACGTTCTTAACTTTATTTTTATTTTTAGTTTGAGTTTTACATTTCTCCTTCTCTTCGTCTTGCTTTTCTTTCTCCTTTTCCTTTTCATTTTTCTGTTTTTCTTTCTTTTTTCAATAGCTTTTCTTCTTTTAATTTCTCGGCTTGTTTTTTTCTTTTCTAATCGTTCTTCTTTCATTCTTTGTTTTTCTTTTTCCTGGTTATCAATTGCTTCTATTTTTTCAAGCTGAGTCTATTTCCATGTCTTTGATGTAACTTTGATTGCACACACTCTTTCTATATTTCTTTTCTTTTCTTTTCTTTTCTTTTCTTTGTTGTTTTTTCAATTTTTTGATAATGTTGATAATGTTTATCCAGAATAGATTCTGAAGAATCTTTGTCTTTACGAGAAAATAAGTAAAGTAACGTTGTAGAATTAATGTAGTTTGATTTCAGTACCATCGGAAACAAAACAATTCCCATTAGAAAAAAGTAAAAGCATCATTGTCATGAAATATTAAAGTTAATTAATGATCAGTATATCATATATTAGTTTCTTCTAGCGAAACGTTGTTAAATTAGTCTTCTACACTGGTATTGGTTTTACTGTTACTATGAACTGCACTGCGTTGAACATCAGCAGTGCTTTCTCTCTGCGAGTTGTGTCTTGTGTTGTGTCTTAGTTGTGTCCCGATTGTATTTTAATATTTTCTATATAGAAAAGAAAATTGTTCCCCTCTCAGATCATCTGGAATATGCTCTTGAATGCTATGTAAAACTACCTATATTGCTGTCATTGATGTCAGTTTCATCTGGCGACATGAATTCTAATTTATTTTCTTCTTTCTGAAATACGTTTTGTCTAGTAAATTGTATTTGAGTTAAACGGTCATAGGCCACCACAAGCTTTAAAAGCATTTCCTTCTTCATGGAATTTATATATGGTATGATATATATATTGGTGCGAAATTCACCTTCGTAATGGGTTTAGTCTACCTACGTACTTTGTCTATGTTCCTGTACTACCTTTCGCCATGCAACTTTTAATCGTCTAAATATTCCTACATCGCATGGCTGGAAAATATGAGTTGCATTAGGTAATATACAAAAAAGTAAAATGAGTTTACTCAAAACAAAAATTATGTAAATTGAAATTTATGCAGGACCTGCGACCATCTAATAATACCAGTATAGGAAAGGTGACTCCATTCTCAACCATTTATGGGCTACACACAATATATGTATTAGTGTGGGGGGATTGAAATGAATTCGGTCAAGGTGTAATTTCATTAATATTGATTTAATATATACAGGGTGTTTGGCCACCCCTGGGAAAAATTTTAATGGGAGATTCTAGAAGCCAAAATAAGACGAAAATTAAGAATATCAATTTTTCGACTGAGGTTTCGTTAAAAAGTAGTTATTAATAACATTAAATAAAAAAATTTCAAATCGTTCTGAAAAAATTATTTTTGGTCGCGGAGGTCAGTTAGAATCGTACCCCCGAAATCCTACTCAGTTTCGACAAAAAAAATTCAAGTAAAAAAGAATTTCGAATCGTCTTGGAAGAATTAGTTTTCGTTGCAGGGGTCAGTTACAAGCATTTTTTTTTTTTGGTCGACAGCCGGATTGAACGATTTTAATGTTTCAAACAGCAACACAACGCATATTTTAATGGAGAATATGTAGAGATGTTGGAAAAGTTGTTCCTTGACCCCGTAAAGTGAGAAAAATCCCATATAACTGGTCAAATTTTCAAACAGCCCCCGCAACTCCTACTGATATAGTGAATAGTGAATATTTTCCAATGAAACGTTTTTTTTCGCGAGTAGAGCTCATGGGTACCTACACAAAGAGTATTATTAAACAACTATTTTACAAACTGAATAAAAATCAGAAAGGAATTTTTAAGAAAAATCGACAGACAGTGCCTAAATTTTTCGACGAAAGAAAAAGAAAATTTCAAATCGTTCTGAACAAAATTACTTTCGGTTTCGGGGGTCAATTACAATTATTTTCGGTGAATAGACATACCACATACGAAATCCTGCGCATTTTCGAGAAAAAAATTCGAAAGTAAGAGCGGAACTTTAAACGTCAATAACTTGTTTAGTATCGTATTACTCCATCAACAAATTGGTATTCTTGATTTTCATCCTACTTTAACCTCTAGAATCTCCCATTACAATTTCTCCCAGGGGATTCTAGAGACCAAAGTAAGACGAAAATCAAGAATACCAATTTGTTAATGGAGGCTTTATTAAAAAGTTATTAACGTTTAAAGTTCCGCCCGTACTGAATTTCTTTCTCGAAAATGCGCATGATTAGGGGGGTATGACGATTCACCCAAAATGGTTGTAAGTAACCCCCGCAACCGATAACAATTTTTCCAAAACGATTTGAAATTTTTCTTTTCCATCGAAAAAATTTCACACATTCTCGAATTTTTATCTCGAAAGTGGGTAAGATTTCGGAGGTATGTGTATTCACCAAAAATGATTGCAATTGACCCCCGCAACCGATAACAATTTTTCCAGAACGATTTGAAATTTTTGAGTTTAATTGTTAATAACTTTTCAACGTAGCCTCTATCAACAAATTGGTATTCTTGATTTTCGTCTGTATTTTCGTATTTTGGCATCTAGAATCCCCCATTAAAATTTTTCCCAGGGGTGGCCGAACACCCTGTACATATGTGTTCCCCGAGCAGGAAAACGACTTTTCGCTAAAATCATGAAAGTAAAAATTCTGTCCAAATGAGGAGTAGGAGTGATTTTCTAAGTAATTTTTATGTAAAAGTATAGATTGAGAAAGTGGCACGTGAGGAACGTACGTAACCTAGATCGATGCACGTGTTTTACTGCACCGGGCACGAACGTACGACGATTTACACACACACAGTCAATATCGCCGGTTTTTACAAAAGGTAAAGTCTTAAGTAAACATTTTGTTTTATAATTTTCTATTAAAGCCTCTGTAAGTTTTATCGCTTTTGCATTCTTGCAACTTAATTTAATTGGTTGTTTTTTGGAAAACAGATAAAACTATAAAAAGAATAAAAAACGGTTTTTACGAGTCCTGTACCTATGTTTAGTTCAGAATTTCGAATTCAGCGGTAAAAGTATGTAAATCTATATTATCCAATACACAGGACATAAAGGTAAGAGGAATGGATATTTTTACCAATATATTCATATTCTTAAATATCTGAATATTCTTCCTACTTGACCGACTTACTTTATAAATATATTTTTTAGGGACACATGTCGTTCGGTTGAAGGAAACAGGATATCTATACAGTGTATAGGTATTCAAAAACCCTTGGGAAAAATTTTAGACTTTGTTGAAAAGTTATGGAACATTATATTCCTAGCAAACGCTAGGCCCGTTCACGGATCGGGGTGAGTTATACATTATTCGATTCGCCTAATTCAGTACATTATTGATATGCATTTCTATGCATCTGTGGAAATTCGTTATTTTTTTATAAACTGTTACTGTTATTGTTAGAAATATGACTTAAAATTCGTTAGTTTCTTTAGTGTTTAGGAGTGTGTGTGTGTTTGTGAGAGAAGCACACGTCGAGGAATGTTCTTTTAGTTTTTAAGTTTTCTTTTCACAATGGAAAATAAGTGTGTTTGTTTTGTAACAAGATTCATTATAATAAATAATATAAACAGTATTTTAACATGGTAGCAGAGGTCCGTGGTTTGTTCGTTAACAGTAAAGAAAAGAAATTTAGTTGTGAAAGGAAGATAACCTAAGTTTGAAGCATGGCAAGTGAAAAAAAGGACGATTTCATGTTACAAATATTTTATGGAACTGGAAATTCAGGCTAAATTTATTTTTAGAAATGAAAGACTGTAACGAGGTTATTCTACATGATGAAAGACCGGCTGAAATAAGAGTCGAAGATTGGAATAAAAAAGGAAATTAAAGCAAAAAGTTACATCGTAAACAGTATTTCAAACACTCAGTTAGAATTAATAATATCAGAAACGACTGCGAAAAATATGATTGCAAAGCTTGACGAAATTTATCTAGTTAAAAACAGTGCAGTAAAGCTATTGTGTAAAAGAAGATTGTTAGAATTAAAAATGAAAGAAGGTGAAAATCCAAGTGACTTCTTTAACGAATTTGAAACGCATATAAATAGGCTCAAAAATACTGGTGAGACTGTGAATGAAGAGGATAAATTGAATTATCTGTTATTAACGTTAACTTCTCACGTATTGTTGATATTATTGATGCACTGCCAACGAAGGAGAAAACAGTTGAGTATGTAAAATCTAAATTACTGTTAGAGTATCAAAAGAGAAACGGTAAAAGTTACTACTTTGAGTACAGCAGAAATTACACTCGCACGTTTAGTTCAAATTTAACTAAAAATCCTAGAGGTCATAGGTTTCGACACGTACAACGCAATCAGAACAAGTATCTCAATTCAAAGGATAATCAGCATAGCAGTGCAACGACTACTGAAGCGGTATGTTAAGTCAGTGTAATAAGTCAGGGCACATCCAACGTTACTGCCCAGAAAACTTTAATAATTATTACAAAAGGCAACCTTTTCAAACATATACAAAATAGACACGATAGAAAAGTGGCTGGAAATTCGAGTCTAGATGACAGTAGAAATTACAATTCATTCAAGGTTGAAGTAATGAAAAGTAGCAAAATAGAAGAAGTAGAAATATTAAATGGCTACTAGATAGTGGTTGCTCAGATCACATAATAAACACAGATGAGTACTTTTATGAATCCAAAAATCTACAAAACCCGGTTGATATTAAAGTTGGTGATGGTTTTAAACTAATATCTGGAAAGATTGGTAATGTAATGATTAACATTAAATCGTTGCTATGTTCATTTTAAAAATTATAAATAATTTATCTAATTGGATCTATTCTACATTGTCAAATGGGAATTTGTAGAAGAATTTGTATGATGCATAAAAATCATTTTTTTAGGCATAGAACTTCCACGAGTCGGTCAGGTGGACAGTATTAAAACCAGGTATGTAGACAGTACATGCAGCAACAGTAAAAAATGTCTCCCCGCCGCTGACAGTGTTTACAATATATAGTAAATTACTATTGCACGCAGTACGTTGGTTTAACTTGTTTTTATTATTAAATTTCATTATCATCTAAGTCTGGTATATTTTGATTTTTTACAGAATCAATCATCATCAAATGAAATTTCTGAAATTTCTTTTAAGAACTGATTAAATAAATCATCCTTTCCTTGCTTGGAAGGTTTATAAAACACGTAATGGCTTAAGAGTACCCAATGAAATTATCTTTTTTGCTGAAAATAGAAAATATAATATTTATTATTTTGTATTATATGTTAGAAAAATATATTAAAAAACGTGTGGAACTGCAAATGCTAACCGACAATATTCAGGCAAAAAGTGTTTACTATGCTTCCACGTAGTTTCTGTTTTATTCGTATGAGCGCCTGTTTCTGGATCTTTAAAATGTAAACTATTTACGGTTTACGGTGAGATGTTTATACCCTTAGTTTTTAAAAGCCATTGCATTATATAAAGATATTTGAAAAGCAAAGAACGTGGTTTTCTAAAAACAAACTCAGTTACAGATATTGTTTTAAAATTACCATATATGCTAACGTATAATTATGAGCAATGTCGTGATATATTATATAACTAACATTAAATAAAAATACTGCGCAGCAATTGTGGAAGGGTAGAGTAGATAGAGACTGATGAATCAACATTTTGTTGTAGAAATAATGGCACAGAGGCCATTTGAAAATTAATCACAGCGTCAATTTTCAAGATCTCATTACTGATGCTTACATGAATTAAATTGAAGACACCACTTTTTTCTAACATATAATACTATCAATATTTTATATTTCCAATAAGAGTAACTTCATTGGATACCTGAGCCATTATGTATTTAGTAAATGTATATATAATAGAAAGATGGTGATTTATTCAATGAGATATTTGCAGAAATAGCAGAAATTTCATTCAACAAATGTTATTGTTAACAAATTAGCATTTTACTAGCTGGCATTTTGAACACAGGTAACGACAGTCACTTGTTTCCACCTGTGAACCTATCAGAATATATTTAAAATACTTAGTTACTTTGTAAAAATACCGAATTTCCGCAGATAATGAAATGCATATACTAATGAAATAATATACTGAATTAGACGAATCGAATTACGTATAACTCATCCCGATCGTTGAACGGGTCGTTTGCTAGGAATATACCAAAAAACGTTCTTGACAAGTCTATAAAATACTTCAGTTCACTTTCATTATTAGATGCGTTGACTTTAATTCTATAAATTATAATGATAAGTTCAAGATTTTACAGAAAGAGTTTATTTGTAATATTAAAGATTTCCTATATAAGGACAAGAAGTATACTTTTACCAATATCTATCCATCTATCTTAATATTCTTCCCACTTGGCCCACTTACTTTAACGAGTCTGAGTAAATCATCAGTACTATCTCTATTTTTATTAATAAAATGAATCTGTGATTCCATATCCAAAGATATAGTAAAAGCTACAAAATTCAGATTATTCAAGTTACTTCTATCACTCATCAAATTTTTTATGAAATTCTATGCTAATTCATGCTCTTTAAAATATTTATAATCTACTGGGACTTCATTAACTTTATGTTTTAATAAATCAATAATCAAAGTATCTATAATTAATATTAAAATCAAATAACAGTGTCAAAATAGTATTAATATTATATTTTATTAATACTATCAATATCTGGTATTTAAATTTTATTAAATATTTCAAATCTGTTATCACCTTGTTCAAATAATTTATTACTAGTTTTGATAATATATTTTGGGATGGATTTTTTTAGAATGATAGCAATTCAGTTGTGAATTTTTATGAGGAACAAAGGGTTATTATTATACAATTAACATGTATATAATTCATTAACTTGCCCATTTAGGGGTAACATGTTATGCATAAATAGAGATTTACATACTTGTATGAATACCCACACTAAAATCATGTAAATATCTAAATCATTTTTAAATCTATGATTTGGAAAATTTTAGGGACTTGGAACTTAATTCATCCTTTATCTTACAGTTTTATCGTCAACACGTGGCCAACACGTATGCGAAGAAGGCAAAATCATGAGCCAGATGCTGGTATAACCCAGACCTAACCAAGACCTAACCGGTGTTATCCTCTAAAATATTGATCGAAACCAGGTTTAATTGACTGCTTCAGTGTGGTACCACATTACTACGTGATTCAAACACGAAAAAAACCCAGGATCTGGCCAACAAGTTTGCGAAAAAGGCGAAAGTATAAGCCAGATGCGCGCATATCCCAGACCTAACCCAGACCTAACCGGTGTTATCCTCTAAAATATTGATCGAAACCAGGTTTAAATGACTGCTTCAGTGTGTTACCACATTACTACGTGATTCAAACACGAAAAAAACCCAGGATCTGGCCAACAAGTATGCGAAGAAGGCAAAATCATGAGCCAGATGCGGGCATAACCCAGACCTAACCCAGACCTAACCGGTGTTATCCTCTAAAATATTGATCGAACCCAGGTTTAATTGACTGCTTCAGTGTGTCACCACATTACTACGTGATTCAAACACGAAAAAACCCCAGGATCTGGCCAACAAGTATGCGAAAACGGCAAAATCATGAGCCAGATGCGGGCATAACCCAGACCTAACCGGTGTTATCCTCTAAAATATTGATCGAAACCAGGTTTTATTGACTGCTTCAGTGTATTACCACATTACTACGTGATTCAAACACGAAAAAAGCCCAGGATCTGGCCAACAAGTATGCGAAGACGGCAAAATCATGAGCCAGATGCGGGCATAACCCAGACCTAATCCAGACCTAACCGGTGTTATCCTCTAAAATATTGATCGAAACCAGGTTTAATTGACTGCTTCAGTGTGTCACCACATTACTACGTGATTCAAACACGAAAAAACCCCAGGATCTGGCCAACAAGTATGCGAAGAAGGCAATATCAGGAGCCAGATGCGCGCATTTCCCAGACCTAACCCAGACCTAACCGGTGTTATCCTCTAAAATATTGATCGAAACCAGGTTTAATTGACTGCTTCAGTGTGTTACCACATTACTACGTGATTCAAACACGGAAAATACCCAGGATCTGGCCAACAAGTATGCGAAGAAGGCAATATCAGGAGCCAGATGCGCGCATTTCCCAGACCTAACCCAGACCTAACCGGTGTTATCCTCTAAAATATTGATCGAAACCAGGTTTAATTGACTGCTTCAGTGTGTCACCACATTACTACGTGATTCAAACACGAAAAAACCCCAGGATCTGGCCAACAAGTATGCGAAGACGGCAAAATCATGAGCCAGATGCGCGCATTTCCCAGACCTAACCCAGACCTAACCGGCGTTATCCTCTAAAATATTGATCGAAACCAGGTTTAATTGACTGCTTCAATGTGGTACCACATTACTGCGGTATTCAAACCCGAAAAAAACCCAGGATCTAGCCAACAAGTTTACGAAAAAGGCGAAAGTATAAGCCAGATGCGCGCATATCCCAGACCTAACCCAGACCTAACCGGTATTATCCTCTGAAATATTGATCGAAACCAGGTTTAATTGACTGCTTCAGTGTGTCACCACATTACTACGTGATTCAAACACGAAAAAACCCCAGGATCTGGCCAACAAGTATGCGAAGACGGCAAAATCATGAGCCAGATGCGGGCATAACCCAGACCTAACCCAGACCTAACCGGTGTTATCCTCTAAAATATTGATCGAAACCAGGTTTAATTGACAGCTTCAGTGTGTTACCACATTATTACGTGATTCAAACCCGAAAAAAACCCAGGATCTAGCCAACAAGTTTGCGAAAAAGGCAAAATCATGAGCCAGATGCGGGCATAACCCAGACCTAACCCAGACCTAACCGGTGTTATCCTCTAAAATATTGATCGAAACCAGGTTTATTTGACAGCTTCAGTGTGTTACCACATTATTACGTGATTCAAACACGAAAAAAACCCAGGATCTGGCCAACAAGTATGCGAAGAAGGCAAAATCATGAGCCTGATGCGCGCATATCCCAGACCTAACCCAGACCTAACCGGTGTTATCCTCTGAAATATTGATCGAAACCAGGTTTAATTGACTGCTTCAGTGTGTTACCACATTACTACGTGTTTCAAACACGGAAAATACCCAGGATCTGGCCAACAAGTTTGCGAAAAAGGCGAAAGTATAAGCCATATGCGCGCAAATCCCAGACCTAACCGGTGTGTTCCTCTAAAATATTGATCGAAACCAGGTTTTATTGACTGCTTCAGTTTGTTACCACATTACTACGTGATTCAAACCCGAAAAAAACCCAGGATCTAGTAAACATAGTAGTATAGAGGGTGTTCGGCCAGCCCTGAGAAACATTTTAATAGGATATTCTAGAGGCCAAACTAAGACGAAAATCAAGAATACTTGATGGAGGCTTCGTTAAAAAGTTATTAACAATTTGATTCAAAAATTTCAAATCGTTCCAGAAAAATTATTTTCGGCTGCGGAGGTCAATTACAAGCATTTTTAGTGAATAGACATATATTCGAAATCCTACTCTGTTTCGAGAAAAAAATTCGAGTATGTGTTGATATTTTTCGGCGAAAAAGAAATTTTTCAAAAATTTTTCTAAAAAAATTATTTTCGGTTGCAGGGGTCAATTACAATCATTTTTGGTCATTACACATACCCCCGAAATCCTACGCACTTTCGAGAAAAAAATTCCTTACCGAAAATCTAATCGGGTGCCTATATTTTTCGATGAAAAAGAAAGATTTCAAATCGTCCTGTGAAAAATTATTTTCAGTTGCGAGGGTCGGTGACAATCATTTTTTATGTATAGACATACCCCCGTAATCTTGCGCATTTTCGAGAAAAAAATTCAGTACGAGCGGAACTTTAAACATTAATAACTTTTTAATAGTGCCTCCATCAACAAATTGGTATTCTTGATTTTCGTCTTATTTTGACCTCTAGAATCCCCCATTAAAATTTTTCCCATGGATGGCCGAACACCCTGTATGTAGGGAACCGTGCAGTTGAAAATTATTAAATCGCGCACGAATTTTTGGCCGAACAGCGAATCGTTCGCTGTCCACGAGCTTGCACGAGCGAAGACGGTTACCGCCGAAAAAGCCGTCAACACGCGGCGAGCGTACGGCCGAACAGCTGATGGGTGAATAACCCAGAAAGCGAGAAAAGACAGCACGGAAGAGAGAAAGATTGAAGAAAAGTACGTAGTAGGTGTGACTGTGTTTAACGAAATAAATACGAGTGTGCCGATTAACGAACAAACACGGTTCCTGATAATCCCATACATACATACGTACAGTGTTGTTCCAAGTGGAGTTTGAAAAAGATGCTAATAAAAATGTTGCATAGTCATAACCACCTGGTTCAGTTACTACATTCACCCTGTAAAAACAACACAATAATATTATTTATTATTTTCTTTTCACGTTCTTAACTTTATTTTTATTTTTAGTTTGAGTTTTACATTTCTCCTTCTCTTCGTCTTGCTTTTCTTTCTCCTTTTCCTTTTCATTTTTCTGTTTTTCTTTCTTTTTTCAATAGCTTTTCTTCTTTTAATTTCTCGGCTTGTTTTTTTCTTTTCTAATCGTTCTTCTTTCATTCTTTGTTTTTCTTTTTCCTGGTTATCAATTGCTTCTATTTTTTCAAGCTGAGTCTATTTCCATGTCTTTGATGTAACTTTGATTGCACACACTCTTTCTATATTTCTTTTCTTTTCTTTTCTTTTCTTTTCTTTGTTGTTTTTTCAATTTTTTGATAATGTTGATAATGTTTATCCAGAATAGATTCTGAAGAATCTTTGTCTTTACGAGAAAATAAGTAAAGTAACGTTGTAGAATTAATGTAGTTTGATTTCAGTACCATCGGAAACAAAACAATTCCCATTAGAAAAAAGTAAAAGCATCATTGTCATGAAATATTAAAGTTAATTAATGATCAGTATATCATATATTAGTTTCTTCTAGCGAAACGTTGTTAAATTAGTCTTCTACACTGGTATTGGTTTTACTGTTACTATGAACTGCACTGCGTTGAACATCAGCAGTGCTTTCTCTCTGCGAGTTGTGTCTTGTGTTGTGTCTTAGTTGTGTCCCGATTGTATTTTAATATTTTCTATATAGAAAAGAAAATTGTTCCCCTCTCAGATCATCTGGAATATGCTCTTGAATGCTATGTAAAACTACCTATATTGCTGTCATTGATGTCAGTTTCATCTGGCGACATGAATTCTAATTTATTTTCTTCTTTCTGAAATACGTTTTGTCTAGTAAATTGTATTTGAGTTAAACGGTCATAGGCCACCACAAGCTTTAAAAGCATTTCCTTCTTCATGGAATTTATATATGGTATGATATATATATTGGTGCGAAATTCACCTTCGTAATGGGTTTAGTCTACCTACGTACTTTGTCTATGTTCCTGTACTACCTTTCGCCATGCAACTTTTAATCGTCTAAATATTCCTACATCGCATGGCTGGAAAATATGAGTTGCATTAGGTAATATACAAAAAAGTAAAATGAGTTTACTCAAAACAAAAATTATGTAAATTGAAATTTATGCAGGACCTGCGACCATCTAATAATACCAGTATAGGAAAGGTGACTCCATTCTCAACCATTTATGGGCTACACACAATATATGTATTAGTGTGGGGGGATTGAAATGAATTCGGTCAAGGTGTAATTTCATTAATATTGATTTAATATATACAGGGTGTTTGGCCACCCCTGGGAAAAATTTTAATGGGAGATTCTAGAAGCCAAAATAAGACGAAAATTAAGAATATCAATTTTTCGACTGAGGTTTCGTTAAAAAGTAGTTATTAATAACATTAAATAAAAAAATTTCAAATCGTTCTGAAAAAATTATTTTTGGTCGCGGAGGTCAGTTAGAATCGTACCCCCGAAATCCTACTCAGTTTCGACAAAAAAAATTCAAGTAAAAAAGAATTTCGAATCGTCTTGGAAGAATTAGTTTTCGTTGCAGGGGTCAGTTACAAGCATTTTTTTTTTTTGGTCGACAGCCGGATTGAACGATTTTAATGTTTCAAACAGCAACACAACGCATATTTTAATGGAGAATATGTAGAGATGTTGGAAAAGTTGTTCCTTGACCCCGTAAAGTGAGAAAAATCCCATATAACTGGTCAAATTTTCAAACAGCCCCCGCAACTCCTACTGATATAGTGAATAGTGAATATTTTCCAATGAAACGTTTTTTTTCGCGAGTAGAGCTCATGGGTACCTACACAAAGAGTATTATTAAACAACTATTTTACAAACTGAATAAAAATCAGAAAGGAATTTTTAAGAAAAATCGACAGACAGTGCCTAAATTTTTCGACGAAAGAAAAAGAAAATTTCAAATCGTTCTGAACAAAATTACTTTCGGTTTCGGGGGTCAATTACAATTATTTTCGGTGAATAGACATACCACATACGAAATCCTGCGCATTTTCGAGAAAAAAATTCGAAAGTAAGAGCGGAACTTTAAACGTCAATAACTTGTTTAGTATCGTATTACTCCATCAACAAATTGGTATTCTTGATTTTCATCCTACTTTAACCTCTAGAATCTCCCATTACAATTTCTCCCAGGGGATTCTAGAGACCAAAGTAAGACGAAAATCAAGAATACCAATTTGTTAATGGAGGCTTTATTAAAAAGTTATTAACGTTTAAAGTTCCGCCCGTACTGAATTTCTTTCTCGAAAATGCGCATGATTAGGGGGGTATGACGATTCACCCAAAATGGTTGTAAGTAACCCCCGCAACCGATAACAATTTTTCCAAAACGATTTGAAATTTTTCTTTTCCATCGAAAAAATTTCACACATTCTCGAATTTTTATCTCGAAAGTGGGTAAGATTTCGGAGGTATGTGTATTCACCAAAAATGATTGCAATTGACCCCCGCAACCGATAACAATTTTTCCAGAACGATTTGAAATTTTTGAGTTTAATTGTTAATAACTTTTCAACGTAGCCTCTATCAACAAATTGGTATTCTTGATTTTCGTCTGTATTTTCGTATTTTGGCATCTAGAATCCCCCATTAAAATTTTTCCCAGGGGTGGCCGAACACCCTGTACATATGTGTTCCCCGAGCAGGAAAACGACTTTTCGCTAAAATCATGAAAGTAAAAATTCTGTCCAAATGAGGAGTAGGAGTGATTTTCTAAGTAATTTTTATGTAAAAGTATAGATTGAGAAAGTGGCACGTGAGGAACGTACGTAACCTAGATCGATGCACGTGTTTTACTGCACCGGGCACGAACGTACGACGATTTACACACACACAGTCAATATCGCCGGTTTTTACAAAAGGTAAAGTCTTAAGTAAACATTTTGTTTTATAATTTTCTATTAAAGCCTCTGTAAGTTTTATCGCTTTTGCATTCTTGCAACTTAATTTAATTGGTTGTTTTTTGGAAAACAGATAAAACTATAAAAAGAATAAAAAACGGTTTTTACGAGTCCTGTACCTATGTTTAGTTCAGAATTTCGAATTCAGCGGTAAAAGTATGTAAATCTATATTATCCAATACACAGGACATAAAGGTAAGAGGAATGGATATTTTTACCAATATATTCATATTCTTAAATATCTGAATATTCTTCCTACTTGACCGACTTACTTTATAAATATATTTTTTAGGGACACATGTCGTTCGGTTGAAGGAAACAGGATATCTATACAGTGTATAGGTATTCAAAAACCCTTGGGAAAAATTTTAGACTTTGTTGAAAAGTTATGGAACATTATATTCCTAGCAAACGCTAGGCCCGTTCACGGATCGGGGTGAGTTATACATTATTCGATTCGCCTAATTCAGTACATTATTGATATGCATTTCTATGCATCTGTGGAAATTCGTTATTTTTTTATAAACTGTTACTGTTATTGTTAGAAATATGACTTAAAATTCGTTAGTTTCTTTAGTGTTTAGGAGTGTGTGTGTGTTTGTGAGAGAAGCACACGTCGAGGAATGTTCTTTTAGTTTTTAAGTTTTCTTTTCACAATGGAAAATAAGTGTGTTTGTTTTGTAACAAGATTCATTATAATAAATAATATAAACAGTATTTTAACATGGTAGCAGAGGTCCGTGGTTTGTTCGTTAACAGTAAAGAAAAGAAATTTAGTTGTGAAAGGAAGATAACCTAAGTTTGAAGCATGGCAAGTGAAAAAAAGGACGATTTCATGTTACAAATATTTTATGGAACTGGAAATTCAGGCTAAATTTATTTTTAGAAATGAAAGACTGTAACGAGGTTATTCTACATGATGAAAGACCGGCTGAAATAAGAGTCGAAGATTGGAATAAAAAAGGAAATTAAAGCAAAAAGTTACATCGTAAACAGTATTTCAAACACTCAGTTAGAATTAATAATATCAGAAACGACTGCGAAAAATATGATTGCAAAGCTTGACGAAATTTATCTAGTTAAAAACAGTGCAGTAAAGCTATTGTGTAAAAGAAGATTGTTAGAATTAAAAATGAAAGAAGGTGAAAATCCAAGTGACTTCTTTAACGAATTTGAAACGCATATAAATAGGCTCAAAAATACTGGTGAGACTGTGAATGAAGAGGATAAATTGAATTATCTGTTATTAACGTTAACTTCTCACGTATTGTTGATATTATTGATGCACTGCCAACGAAGGAGAAAACAGTTGAGTATGTAAAATCTAAATTACTGTTAGAGTATCAAAAGAGAAACGGTAAAAGTTACTACTTTGAGTACAGCAGAAATTACACTCGCACGTTTAGTTCAAATTTAACTAAAAATCCTAGAGGTCATAGGTTTCGACACGTACAACGCAATCAGAACAAGTATCTCAATTCAAAGGATAATCAGCATAGCAGTGCAACGACTACTGAAGCGGTATGTTAAGTCAGTGTAATAAGTCAGGGCACATCCAACGTTACTGCCCAGAAAACTTTAATAATTATTACAAAAGGCAACCTTTTCAAACATATACAAAATAGACACGATAGAAAAGTGGCTGGAAATTCGAGTCTAGATGACAGTAGAAATTACAATTCATTCAAGGTTGAAGTAATGAAAAGTAGCAAAATAGAAGAAGTAGAAATATTAAATGGCTACTAGATAGTGGTTGCTCAGATCACATAATAAACACAGATGAGTACTTTTATGAATCCAAAAATCTACAAAACCCGGTTGATATTAAAGTTGGTGATGGTTTTAAACTAATATCTGGAAAGATTGGTAATGTAATGATTAACATTAAATCGTTGCTATGTTCATTTTAAAAATTATAAATAATTTATCTAATTGGATCTATTCTACATTGTCAAATGGGAATTTGTAGAAGAATTTGTATGATGCATAAAAATCATTTTTTTAGGCATAGAACTTCCACGAGTCGGTCAGGTGGACAGTATTAAAACCAGGTATGTAGACAGTACATGCAGCAACAGTAAAAAATGTCTCCCCGCCGCTGACAGTGTTTACAATATATAGTAAATTACTATTGCACGCAGTACGTTGGTTTAACTTGTTTTTATTATTAAATTTCATTATCATCTAAGTCTGGTATATTTTGATTTTTTACAGAATCAATCATCATCAAATGAAATTTCTGAAATTTCTTTTAAGAACTGATTAAATAAATCATCCTTTCCTTGCTTGGAAGGTTTATAAAACACGTAATGGCTTAAGAGTACCCAATGAAATTATCTTTTTTGCTGAAAATAGAAAATATAATATTTATTATTTTGTATTATATGTTAGAAAAATATATTAAAAAACGTGTGGAACTGCAAATGCTAACCGACAATATTCAGGCAAAAAGTGTTTACTATGCTTCCACGTAGTTTCTGTTTTATTCGTATGAGCGCCTGTTTCTGGATCTTTAAAATGTAAACTATTTACGGTTTACGGTGAGATGTTTATACCCTTAGTTTTTAAAAGCCATTGCATTATATAAAGATATTTGAAAAGCAAAGAACGTGGTTTTCTAAAAACAAACTCAGTTACAGATATTGTTTTAAAATTACCATATATGCTAACGTATAATTATGAGCAATGTCGTGATATATTATATAACTAACATTAAATAAAAATACTGCGCAGCAATTGTGGAAGGGTAGAGTAGATAGAGACTGATGAATCAACATTTTGTTGTAGAAATAATGGCACAGAGGCCATTTGAAAATTAATCACAGCGTCAATTTTCAAGATCTCATTACTGATGCTTACATGAATTAAATTGAAGACACCACTTTTTTCTAACATATAATACTATCAATATTTTATATTTCCAATAAGAGTAACTTCATTGGATACCTGAGCCATTATGTATTTAGTAAATGTATATATAATAGAAAGATGGTGATTTATTCAATGAGATATTTGCAGAAATAGCAGAAATTTCATTCAACAAATGTTATTGTTAACAAATTAGCATTTTACTAGCTGGCATTTTGAACACAGGTAACGACAGTCACTTGTTTCCACCTGTGAACCTATCAGAATATATTTAAAATACTTAGTTACTTTGTAAAAATACCGAATTTCCGCAGATAATGAAATGCATATACTAATGAAATAATATACTGAATTAGACGAATCGAATTACGTATAACTCATCCCGATCGTTGAACGGGTCGTTTGCTAGGAATATACCAAAAAACGTTCTTGACAAGTCTATAAAATACTTCAGTTCACTTTCATTATTAGATGCGTTGACTTTAATTCTATAAATTATAATGATAAGTTCAAGATTTTACAGAAAGAGTTTATTTGTAATATTAAAGATTTCCTATATAAGGACAAGAAGTATACTTTTACCAATATCTATCCATCTATCTTAATATTCTTCCCACTTGGCCCACTTACTTTAACGAGTCTGAGTAAATCATCAGTACTATCTCTATTTTTATTAATAAAATGAATCTGTGATTCCATATCCAAAGATATAGTAAAAGCTACAAAATTCAGATTATTCAAGTTACTTCTATCACTCATCAAATTTTTTATGAAATTCTATGCTAATTCATGCTCTTTAAAATATTTATAATCTACTGGGACTTCATTAACTTTATGTTTTAATAAATCAATAATCAAAGTATCTATAATTAATATTAAAATCAAATAACAGTGTCAAAATAGTATTAATATTATATTTTATTAATACTATCAATATCTGGTATTTAAATTTTATTAAATATTTCAAATCTGTTATCACCTTGTTCAAATAATTTATTACTAGTTTTGATAATATATTTTGGGATGGATTTTTTTAGAATGATAGCAATTCAGTTGTGAATTTTTATGAGGAACAAAGGGTTATTATTATACAATTAACATGTATATAATTCATTAACTTGCCCATTTAGGGGTAACATGTTATGCATAAATAGAGATTTACATACTTGTATGAATACCCACACTAAAATCATGTAAATATCTAAATCATTTTTAAATCTATGATTTGGAAAATTTTAGGGACTTGGAACTTAATTCATCCTTTATCTTACAGTTTTATCGTCAACACGTGGCCAACACGTATGCGAAGAAGGCAAAATCATGAGCCAGATGCTGGTATAACCCAGACCTAACCAAGACCTAACCGGTGTTATCCTCTAAAATATTGATCGAAACCAGGTTTAATTGACTGCTTCAGTGTGGTACCACATTACTACGTGATTCAAACACGAAAAAAACCCAGGATCTGGCCAACAAGTTTGCGAAAAAGGCGAAAGTATAAGCCAGATGCGCGCATATCCCAGACCTAACCCAGACCTAACCGGTGTTATCCTCTAAAATATTGATCGAAACCAGGTTTAAATGACTGCTTCAGTGTGTTACCACATTACTACGTGATTCAAACACGAAAAAAACCCAGGATCTGGCCAACAAGTATGCGAAGAAGGCAAAATCATGAGCCAGATGCGGGCATAACCCAGACCTAACCCAGACCTAACCGGTGTTATCCTCTAAAATATTGATCGAACCCAGGTTTAATTGACTGCTTCAGTGTGTCACCACATTACTACGTGATTCAAACACGAAAAAACCCCAGGATCTGGCCAACAAGTATGCGAAAACGGCAAAATCATGAGCCAGATGCGGGCATAACCCAGACCTAACCGGTGTTATCCTCTAAAATATTGATCGAAACCAGGTTTTATTGACTGCTTCAGTGTATTACCACATTACTACGTGCTTCAAACACGGAAAAAACCCAGGATCTGGCCAACAAGTTTGCGAAAAAGGCGAAAGTATAAGCCAGATGCGCGCATATCCCAGACCTAACCCAGACCTAACCGGTGTTATCCTCTAAAATACTGACCGAATCCAGGTTTAATTCACTGTTACTGTGTGGTACCACATTACTACGTGATTCAAACCAGAAGAAACCCAGGATCTGGCCAACAAGTATGCGAAGAAGGCATAATCATGAGCCAGATGCGGGCATAACCCAGACCTAATCCAGACCTAACCGGTGTTATCCTCTAAAATATTGATCGAAACCAGGTTTAATTGACTGCTTCAGTGTGTTACCACATTACTACGTGATTCAAACACGAAAAAACCCCAGGATCTGGCCAACAAGTATGCGAAGACGGCAAAATCATGAGCCAGATGCGGGCATAACCCAGACCTAACCCAGACCTAACCGGTGTTATCCTCTAAAATATTGATCGAAACCAGGTTTGAATGACTGCTTCAGTGTGTTACCACATTACTACGTGATTCAAACCAGAAGAAACCCAGGATCTGGCCAACAAGTATGCGAAGAAGGCAAAATCGTGAGCCAGATGCGCGCATTTCCCAGACCTAACCCAGACCTAACCGGCGTTATCCTCTAAAATATTGATCGAAACCAGGTTTAATTGACTGCTTCAATGTGGTACCACATTACTGCGGTATTCAAACCCGAAAAAAACCCAGGATCTAGCCAACAAGTTTACGAAAAAGGCGAAAGTATAAGCCAGATGCGCGCATATCCCAGACCTAACCCAGACCTAACCGGTGTTATCCTCTGAAATATTGATCGAAACCAGGTTTAATTGACTGCTTCAGTGTGTCACCACATTACTACGTGATTCAAACACGGAAAATACCCAGGATCTGGCCAACAAGTATGCGAAGACGGCAAAATCATGAGCCAGATGCGGGCATAACCCAGACCTAACCCAGACCTAACCGGTGTTATCCTCTAAAATATTGATCGAAACCAGGTTTAATTGACTGCTTCAGTTTGTTACCACATTACTACGTGATTCAAACACGAAAAAAGCCCAGGATCTGGCCAACAAGTATGCGAAGAAGGCAAGATCATGAGCCAGATGCGGGCATAACCCAGACCTAATCCAGACCTAACCGGTGTTATCCTCTAAAATATTGATCGAAACCAGGTTTAAATGACTGCTTCAGTGTGTTACCACATTACTACGTGATTCAAACACGAAAAAAGCCCAGGATCTGGCCAACAAGTATGCGAAGACGGCAAAATCATGAGCCAGATGCGGGCATAACCCAGACCTAACCCAGACCTAACCGGTGTTATCCTCTAAAATACTGACCGAATCCAGGTTTAATTCACTGTTACTGTGTGGTACCACATTACTACGTGATTCAAACCAGAAGAAACCCAGGATCTGGCCAACATGTATGCGAAGAAGGCATAATCATGAGCCAGATGCGGGCATAACCCAGACCTAATCCAGACCTAACCGGTGTTATCCTCTAAAATATTGATCGAAACCAGGTTTGATTGACTGCTTCAGTGTGTTACCACATTACTACGTGATTCAAACCAGAAGAAACCCAGGATCTGGCCAACAAGTATGCGAAGAAGGCATAATCATGAGCCAGATGCGGGCATAACCCAGACCTAATCCAGACCTAACCGGTGTTATCCTGTAAAATATTGATCGAAACCAGGTTTAATTGACTGCTTCAATGTGGTACCACATTACTGCGGTATTCAAACCCGAAAAAAACCCAGGATCTAGCCAACAAGTTTACGAAAAAGGCGAAAGTATAAGCCAGATGCGCGCATATCCCAGACCTAACCCAGACCTAACCGGTGTTATCCTCTGAAATATTGATCGAAACCAGGTTTAATTGACTGCTTCAGTGTGTCACCACATTACTACGTGATTCAAACACGGAAAATACCCAGGATCTGGCCAACAAGTATGCGAAGAAGGCAAAATCATGAGCCAGATGAGGGCATAACCCAGACCTAACCCAGACCTAACCGGTGTTATCCTCTAAAATATTGATCGAAACCAGGTTTAATTGACTGCTTCAGTGTGTTACCACATTACCACGTGATTCAAACACGAAAAAACCCCAGGATCTGGCCAACAAGTATGCGAAGACGGCAAAATCATGAGCCAGATGAGGGCATAACCCAGACCTAACCCAGACCTAACCGGTGTTATCCTCTAAAATACTGACCGAATCCAGGTTTAATTCACTGTTACTGTGTGGTACCACATTACTACGTGATTCAAACCAGAAGAAACCCAGGATCTGGCCAACAAGTATGCGAAGAAGGCATAATCATGAGCCAGATGCGGGCATAACCCAGACCTAATCCAGACCTAACCGGTGTTATCCTCTAAAATATTGATCGAAACCAGGTTTGATTGACTGCTTCAGTGTGTTACCACATTACTACGTGATTCAAACCAGAAGAAACCCAGGATCTGGCCAACAAGTATGCGAAGAAGGCATAATCATGAGCCAGATGCGGGCATAACCCAGACCTAATCCAGACCTAACCGGTGTTATCCTGTAAAATATTGATCGAAACCAGGTTTAATTGACTGCTTCAATGTGGTACCACATTACTGCGGTATTCAAACCCGAAAAAAACCCAGGATCTAGCCAACAAGTTTACGAAAAAGGCGAAAGTATAAGCCAGATGCGCGCATATCCCAGACCTAACCCAGACCTAACCGGTGTTATCCTCTGAAATATTGATCGAAACCAGGTTTAATTGACTGCTTCAGTGTGTCACCACATTACTACGTGATTCAAACACGGAAAATACCCAGGATCTGGCCAACAAGTATGCGAAGAAGGCAAAATCATGAGCCAGATGAGGGCATAACCCAGACCTAACCCAGACCTAACCGGTGTTATCCTCTAAAATATTGATCGAAACCAGGTTTAATTGACTGCTTCAGTGTGTTACCACATTACCACGTGATTCAAACACGAAAAAACCCCAGGATCTGGCCAACAAGTATGCGAAGACGGCAAAATCATGAGCCAGATGAGGGCATAACCCAGACCTAACCCAGACCTAACCGGTGTTATCCTCTAAAATACTGACCGAATCCAGGTTTAATTCACTGTTACTGTGTGGTACCACATTACTACGTGATTCAAACCAGAAGAAACCCAGGATCTGGCCAACAAGTATGCGAAGAAGGCATAATCATGAGCCAGATGCGGGCATAACCCAGACCTAACCCAGACCTAACCGGCGTTATCCTCTGAAATATTGATCGAAACCAGGTTTAATTGACTGCTTCAGTGTGTTACCACATTACCACGCGATTCAAACACGAAAAAACCCCAGGATCTGGCCAACAAGTATGCGAAGACGGCAAAATCATGAGCCAGATGAGGGCATAACCCAGACCTAACCCAGACCTAACCGGCGTTATCCTCTAAAATATTGATCGAAACCAGGTTTAATTGACTGCTTCAGTGTGTCACCACATTATTACGTGATTCAAACACGAAAAAAACCCAGGATCTGGCCAACAAGTATGCGAAGACGGCAAAATCATGAGCCAGATGAGGGCATAACCCAGACCTAACCCAGACCTAACCGGTGTTATCCTCTGAAATATTGATCGAAACCAGGTTTAATTGACTGCTTCAGTGTGTCACCACATTACTACGTGATTCAAACACGGAAAATACCCAGGATCTGGCCAACAAGTATGCGAAGACGGCAAAATCATGAGCCAGATGAGGGCATAACCCAGACCTAACCCAGACCTAACCGGTGTTATCCTCTAAAATATTGATCGAAACCAGGTTTAATTGACTGCTTCAGTGTGTTACCACATTATTACGTGATTCAAACACGAAAAAAACCCAGGATCTGGCCAACAAGTATGCGAAGAAGGCAAAATCATGAGCCAGATGCGCGCATATCCCAGACCTAACCCAGACCTAACCGGTGTTATCCTCTGAAATATTGATCGAAACCAGGTTTAATTGACTGCTTCAGTGTGTTACCACATTACTACGTGATTCAAACACGAAAAAAGCCCAGGATCTGGCCAACAAGTATGCGAAGACGGCAAAATCATGAGCCAGATGCGGGCATAACCCAGACCTAACCCAGACCTAACCGGTGTTATCCTCTGAAATATTGATCGAAACCAGGTTTAATTGACAGCTTCAGTGTGTTACCACATTACTACGTGTTTCAAACACGGAAAATACCCAGGATCTGGCCAACAAGTTTGCGAAAAAGGCGAAAGTATAAGCCATATGCGCGCAAATCCCAGACCTAACCGGTGTGTTCCTCTAAAATATTGATCGAAACCAGGTTTAATTGACTGCTTCAGTGTGTTACCACATTACTACGTGATTCAAACACGGAAAATACCCAGGATCTGGCCAACAAGTATGCGAAGACGGCAAAATCATGAGACAGATGCGGGCATAACCCAGACCTAACCCAGACCTAACCGGTGTTATCCTCTAAAATATTGATCGAAACCAGGTTTAATTGACTGCTTCAGTGTGTCACCACATTACTACGTGATTCAAACACGGAAAATACCCAGGATCTGGCCAACAAGTATGCGAAGACGGCAAAATCATGAGCCAGATGCGGGCATAACCCAGACCTAACCCAGACCTAACCGGCGTTATCCTCTAAAATATTGATTGAAACCAGGTTTAATTGACTGCTTCAGTGTGTCACCACATTACTACGTGATTCAAACACGGAAAATACCCAGGATCTGGCCAACAAGTATGCGAAGAAGGCAAAATCATGAGCCAGATGCGGGCATAACCCAGACCTAACCCAGACCTAACCGGTGTTATCCTCTAAAATATTGATCGAAACCAGGTTTATTTGACAGCTTCAGTGTGTTACCACATTATTACGTGATTCAAACACGAAAAAAACCCAGGATCTGGCCAACAAGTATGCGAAGAAGGCAAAATCATGAGACAGATGCGGGCATAACCCAGACCTAACCCAGACCTAACCGGTGTTATCCTCTGAAATATTGATCGAAACCAGGTTTAATTGACTGCTTCAGTGTGTTACCACATTACTACGTGATTCAAACACGAAAAAACCCCAGGATCTGGCCAACAAGTATGCGAAGACGGCAAAATCATGAGCCAGATGCGGGCATAACCCAGACCTAACCCAGACCTAACCGGTGTTATCCTCTAAAATATTGATCGAAACCAGGTTTAATTGACTGCTTCAGTGTGTTACCACATTACTACGTGATTCAAACACGGAAAATACCCAGGATCTGGCCAACAAGTATGCGAAGAAGGCAAAATCATGAGCCAGATGCGGGCATAACCCAGACCTAACCCAGACCTAACCGGTGTTATCCTCTAAAATATTGATCGAAACCAGGTTTGATTGACTGCTTCAGTGTGTTACCACATTACTACGTGATTCAAACACGAAAAAACCCCAGGATCTGGCCAACAAGTATGCGAAGACGGCAAAATCATGAGCCAGATGCGGGCATAACCCAGACCTAACCCAGACCTAACCGGTGTTATCCTCTAAAATATTGATCGAAACCAGGTTTGATTGACTGCTTCAGTGTGTTACCACATTACTACGTGATTCAAACCAGAAGAAACCCAGGATCTGGCCAACAAGTATGCGAAGAAGGCAAAATCATGAGCCAGATGCGCGCATTTCCCAGACCTAACCCAGACCTAACCGGCGTTATCCTCTAAAATATTGATCGAAACCAGGTTTAATTGACTGCTTCAATGTGGTACCACATTACTGCGGTATTCAAACCCGAAAAAAACCCAGGATCTAGCCAACAAGTTTACGAAAAAGGCGAAAGTATAAGCCAGATGCGCGCATATCCCAGACCTAACCCAGACCTAACCGGTGTTATCCTCTGAAATATTGATCGAAACCAGGTTTAATTGACTGCTTCAGTGTGTCACCACATTACTACGTGATTCAAACACGGAAAATACCCAGGATCTGGCCAACAAGTATGCGAAGAAGGCAAAATCATGAGCCAGATGCGGGCATAACCCAGACCTAACCCAGACCTAACCGGTGTTATCCTCTAAAATATTGATCGAAACCAGGTTTATTTGACAGCTTCAGTGTGTTACCACATTATTACGTGATTCAAACACGAAAAAAACCCAGGATCTGGCCAACAAGTATGCGAAGAAGGCAAAATCATGAGACAGATGCGGGCATAACCCAGACCTAACCCAGACCTAACCGGTGTTATCCTCTGAAATATTGATCGAAACCAGGTTTAATTGACTGCTTCAGTGTGTTACCACATTACTACGTGATTCAAACACGAAAAAACCCCAGGATCTGGCCAACAAGTATGCGAAGACGGCAAAATCATGAGCCAGATGCGGGCATAACCCAGACCTAACCCAGACCTAACCGGTGTTATCCTCTAAAATATTGATCGAAACCAGGTTTAATTGACTGCTTCAATGTGGTACCACATTACTGCTGTATTCAAACCCGAAAAAAACCCAGGATCTAGCCAACAAGTATGCGAAGAAGGCATAATCATGAGCCAGATGCGGGCATAACCCAGACCTAACCCAGACCTAACCGGCGTTATCCTCTAAAATATTGATCGAAACCAGGTTTAATTGACTGCTTCAGTGTGTCACCACATTACTACGTGATTCAAACACGAAAAAAACCCAGGATCTAGCCAACAAGTTTGCGAAAAAGGCAAAATCATGAGCCAGATGCGGGCATAACCCAGACCTAACCCAGACCTAACCGGTGTTATCCTCTAAAATATTGATCGAAACCAGGTTTAATTGACAGCTTCAGTGTGTTACCACATTATTACGTGATTCAAACCCGAAAAAAACCCAGGATCTAGCCAACAAGTTTGCGAAAAAGGCAAAATCATGAGCCAGATGCGGGCATAACCCAGACCTAACCCAGACCTAACCGGTGTTATCCTCTAAAATATTGATCGAAACCAGGTTTAATTGACTGCTTCAGTGTGTCACCACATTACTACGTGATTCAAACACGGAAAATACCCAGGATCTAGCCAACAAGTTTGCGAAAAAGGCGAAAGTATAAGCCAGATGCGCGCATATCCCAGACCTAACCCAGACCTAACCGGTGTTATCCTCTAAAATATTGATCGAAACCAGGTTTAATTGACAGCTTCAGTGTGTTACCACATTATTACGTGATTCAAACACGGAAAATACCCAGGATCTGGCCAACAAGTATGCGAAGAAGGCAAAATCATGAGCCAGATGCGGGCATAACCCAGACCTAACCCAGACCTAACCGGTGTTATCCTCTAAAATATTGATCGAAACCAGGTTTAATTGACAGCTTCAGTGTGTTACCACATTATTACGTGATTCAAACACGAAAAAAACCCAGGATCTGGCCAACAAGTATGCGAAGAAGGCAAAATCATGAGCCAGATGCGCGCATTTCCCAGACCTAACCCAGACCTAACCGGTGTTATCCTCTGAAATATTGATCGAAACCAGGTTTAATTGACTGCTTCAGTGTGTCACCACATTACTACGTGATTCAAACACGAAAAAAACCCAGGATCTGGCCAACAAGTATGCGAAGAAGGCAAAATCATGAGCCAGATGCGCGCATTTCCCAGTCCTAACCCAGACCTAACCGGCGTTATCCTCTAAAATATTGATCGAAACCAGGTTTAATTGACTGCTTCAGTGTGTCACCACATTACTACGTGATTCAAACACGAAAAAACCCCAGGATCTGGCCAACAAGTATGCGAAGACGGCAAAATCATGAGCCAGATGCGCGCATTTCCCAGACCTAACCCAGACCTAACCGGCGTTATCCTCTAAAATATTGATCGAAACCAGGTTTAATTGACTGCTTCAGTGTGTCACCACATTACTACGTGATTCAAACACGAAAAAACCCCAGGATCTGGCCAACAAGTATGCGAAGACGGCAAAATCATGAGCCAGATGCGGGCATAACCCAGACCTAACCCAGACCTAACCGGTGTTATCCTCTAAAATACTGATCGAAACCAGGTTTAATTGACAGCTTCAGTGTGTTACCACATTATTACGTGATTCAAACACGAAAAAAACCCAGGATCTGGCCAACAAGTATGCGAAGAAGGCAATATCAGGAGCCAGATGCGCGCATTTCCCAGACCTAACCCAGACCTAACCGGTGTTATCCTCTAAAATATTGATCGAAACCAGGTTTAATTGACTGCTTCAGTGTGTTACCACATTACTACGTGATTCAAATACGGAAAATACCCAGGATCTGGCCAACAAGTATGCGAAGAAGGCAATATCAGGAGCCAGATGCGCGCATTTCCCAGACCTAACCCAGACCTAACCGGTGTTATCCTCTCAAATATTGATCGAAACCAGGTTTAATTGACTGCTTCAGTGTGTCACCACATTACTACGTGATTCAAACACGAAAAAACCCCAGGATCTGGCCAACAAGTATGCGAAGACGGCAAAATCATGAGCCAGATGCGCGCATTTCCCAGACCTAACCCAGACCTAACCGGCGTTATCCTCTAAAATATTGATCGAAACCAGGTTTAATTGACTGCTTCAATGTGGTACCACATTACTGCGGTATTCAAACCCGAAAAAAACCCAGGATCTAGCCAACAAGTTTACGAAAAAGGCGAAAGTATAAGCCAGATGCGCGCATATCCCAGACCTAACCCAGACCTAACCGGTGTTATCCTCTGAAATATTGATCGAAACCAGGTTTAATTGACTGCTTCAGTGTGTCACCACATTACTACGTGATTCAAACACGAAAAAACCCCAGGATCTGGCCAACAAGTATGCGAAGACGGCAAAATCATGAGCCAGATGCGGGCATAACCCAGACCTAACCCAGACCTAACCGGTGTTATCCTCTAAAATATTGATCGAAACCAGGTTTAATTGACAGCTTCAGTGTGTTACCACATTATTACGTGATTCAAACCCGAAAAAAACCCAGGATCTAGCCAACAAGTTTGCGAAAAAGGCAAAATCATGAGCCAGATGCGGGCATAACCCAGACCTAACCCAGACCTAACCGGTGTTATCCTCTAAAATATTGATCGAAACCAGGTTTATTTGACAGCTTCAGTGTGTTACCACATTATTACGTGATTCAAACACGAAAAAAACCCAGGATCTGGCCAACAAGTATGCGAAGAAGGCAAAATCATGAGCCTGATGCGCGCATATCCCAGACCTAACCCAGACCTAACCGGTGTTATCCTCTGAAATATTGATCGAAACCAGGTTTAATTGACTGCTTCAGTGTGTTACCACATTACTACGTGTTTCAAACCCGAAAAAAACCCAGGATCTGGCCAACAAGTATGCGAAGACGGCAAAATCATGAGCCAGATGCGCGCATTTCCCAGACCTAACCCAGACCTAACCGGCGTTATCCTCTAAAATATTGATCGAAACCAGGTTTAATTGACTGCTTCAATGTGGTACCACATTACTGCGGTATTCAAACCCGAAAAAAACCCAGGATCTAGCCAACAAGTTTACGAAAAAGGCGAAAGTATAAGCCAGATGCGCGCATATCCCAGACCTAACCCAGACCTAACCGGTGTTATCCTCTGAAATATTGATCGAAACCAGGTTTAATTGACTGCTTCAGTGTGTCACCACATTACTACGTGATTCAAACACGAAAAAACCCCAGGATCTGGCCAACAAGTATGCGAAGACGGCAAAATCATGAGCCAGATGCGGGCATAACACAGACCTAACCCAGACCTAACCGGTGTTATCCTCTAAAATATTGATCGAAACCAGGTTTAATTGACTGCTTCAATGTGGTACCACATTACTGCGGTATTCAAACCCGAAAAAAACCCAGGATCTAGCCAACAAGTTTACGAAAAAGGCGAAAGTATAAGCCAGATGCGCGCATATCCCAGACCTAACCCAGACCTAACCGGTGTTATCCTCTGAAATATTGATCGAAACCAGGTTTAATTGACTGCTTCAGTGTGTCACCACATTACTACGTGATTCAAACACGAAAAAACCCCAGGATCTGGCCAACAAGTATGCGAAGACGGCAAAATCATGAGCCAGATGCGGGCATAACCCAGACCTAACCCAGACCTAACCGGTGTTATCCTCTAAAATATTGATCGAAACCAGGTTTAATTGACAGCTTCAGTGTGTTACCACATTATTACGTGATTCAAACCCGAAAAAAACCCAGGATCTAGCCAACAAGTTTGCGAAAAAGGCAAAATCATGAGCCAGATGCGGGCATAACCCAGACCTAACCCAGACCTAACCGGTGTTATCCTCTAAAATATTGATCGAAACCAGGTTTATTTGACAGCTTCAGTGTGTTACCACATTATTACGTGATTCAAACACGAAAAAAACCCAGGATCTGGCCAACAAGTATGCGAAGAAGGCAAAATCATGAGCCTGATGCGCGCATATCCCAGACCTAACCCAGACCTAACCGGTGTTATCCTCTGAAATATTGATCGAAACCAGGTTTAATTGACTGCTTCAGTGTGTTACCACATTACTACGTGCTTCAAACACGGAAAAAACCCAGGATCTGGCCAACAAGTTTGCGAAAAAGGCGAAAGTATAAGCCAGATGCGCGCATATCCCAGACCTAACCCAGACCTAACCGGTGTTATCCTCTAAAATACTGATCGAAACCAGGTTTAATTGACAGCTTCAGTGTGTTACCACATTATTACGTGATTCAAACACGAAAAAAACCCAGGATCTGGCCAACAAGTATGCGAAGAAGGCAATATCAGGAGCCAGATGCGCGCATTTCCCAGACCTAATCCAGACCTAACCGGTGTTATCCTCTAAAATATTGATCGAAACCAGGTTTAATTGACTGCTTCAGTGTGTTACCACATTACTACGTGATTCAAACACGAAAAAACCCCAGGATCTGGCCAACAAGTATGCGAAGACGGCAAAATCATGAGCCAGATGCGGGCATAACCCAGACCTAACCCAGACCTAACCGGTGTTATCCTCTAAAATATTGATCGAAACCAGGTTTGATTGACTGCTTCAGTGTGTTACCACATTACTACGTGATTCAAACCAGAAGAAACCCAGGATCTGGCCAACAAGTATGCGAAGAAGGCAAAATCATGAGCCAGATGCGCGCATTTCCCAGACCTAACCCAGACCTAACCGGCGTTATCCTCTAAAATATTGATCGAAACCAGGTTTAATTGACTGCTTCAATGTGGTACCACATTACTGCGGTATTCAAACCCGAAAAAAACCCAGGATCTAGCCAACAAGTTTACGAAAAAGGCGAAAGTATAAGCCAGATGCGCGCATATCCCAGACCTAACCCAGACCTAACCGGTGTTATCCTCTGAAATATTGATCGAAACCAGGTTTAATTGACTGCTTCAGTGTGTCACCACATTACTACGTGATTCAAACACGGAAAATACCCAGGATCTGGCCAACAAGTATGCGAAGAAGGCAAAATCATGAGCCAGATGCGGGCATAACCCAGACCTAACCCAGACCTAACCGGTGTTATCCTCTAAAATATTGATCGAAACCAGGTTTATTTGACAGCTTCAGTGTGTTACCACATTATTACGTGATTCAAACACGAAAAAAACCCAGGATCTGGCCAACAAGTATGCGAAGAAGGCAAAATCATGAGACAGATGCGGGCATAACCCAGACCTAACCCAGACCTAACCGGTGTTATCCTCTGAAATATTGATCGAAACCAGGTTTAATTGACTGCTTCAGTGTGTTACCACATTACTACGTGATTCAAACACGAAAAAACCCCAGGATCTGGCCAACAAGTATGCGAAGACGGCAAAATCATGAGCCAGATGCGGGCATAACCCAGACCTAACCCAGACCTAACCGGTGTTATCCTCTAAAATATTGATCGAAACCAGGTTTAATTGACTGCTTCAATGTGGTACCACATTACTGCTGTATTCAAACCCGAAAAAAACCCAGGATCTAGCCAACAAGTATGCGAAGAAGGCATAATCATGAGCCAGATGCGGGCATAACCCAGACCTAACCCAGACCTAACCGGCGTTATCCTCTAAAATATTGATCGAAACCAGGTTTAATTGACTGCTTCAGTGTGTCACCACATTACTACGTGATTCAAACACGAAAAAAACCCAGGATCTAGCCAACAAGTTTGCGAAAAAGGCAAAATCATGAGCCAGATGCGGGCATAACCCAGACCTAACCCAGACCTAACCGGTGTTATCCTCTAAAATATTGATCGAAACCAGGTTTAATTGACAGCTTCAGTGTGTTACCACATTATTACGTGATTCAAACCCGAAAAAAACCCAGGATCTAGCCAACAAGTTTGCGAAAAAGGCAAAATCATGAGCCAGATGCGGGCATAACCCAGACCTAACCCAGACCTAACCGGTGTTATCCTCTAAAATATTGATCGAAACCAGGTTTAATTGACTGCTTCAGTGTGTCACCACATTACTACGTGATTCAAACACGGAAAATACCCAGGATCTAGCCAACAAGTTTGCGAAAAAGGCGAAAGTATAAGCCAGATGCGCGCATATCCCAGACCTAACCCAGACCTAACCGGTGTTATCCTCTAAAATATTGATCGAAACCAGGTTTAATTGACAGCTTCAGTGTGTTACCACATTATTACGTGATTCAAACACGGAAAATACCCAGGATCTGGCCAACAAGTATGCGAAGAAGGCAAAATCATGAGCCAGATGCGGGCATAACCCAGACCTAACCCAGACCTAACCGGTGTTATCCTCTAAAATATTGATCGAAACCAGGTTTAATTGACAGCTTCAGTGTGTTACCACATTATTACGTGATTCAAACACGAAAAAAACCCAGGATCTGGCCAACAAGTATGCGAAGAAGGCAAAATCATGAGCCAGATGCGCGCATTTCCCAGACCTAACCCAGACCTAACCGGTGTTATCCTCTGAAATATTGATCGAAACCAGGTTTAATTGACTGCTTCAGTGTGTCACCACATTACTACGTGATTCAAACACGAAAAAAACCCAGGATCTGGCCAACAAGTATGCGAAGAAGGCAAAATCATGAGCCAGATGCGCGCATTTCCCAGACCTAACCCAGACCTAACCGGCGTTATCCTCTAAAATATTGATCGAAACCAGGTTTAATTGACTGCTTCAGTGTGTCACCACATTACTACGTGATTCAAACACGAAAAAACCCCAGGATCTGGCCAACAAGTATGCGAAGACGGCAAAATCATGAGCCAGATGCGCGCATTTCCCAGACCTAACCCAGACCTAACCGGCGTTATCCTCTAAAATATTGATCGAAACCAGGTTTAATTGACTGCTTCAGTGTGTCACCACATTACTACGTGATTCAAACACGAAAAAACCCCAGGATCTGGCCAACAAGTATGCGAAGACGGCAAAATCATGAGCCAGATGCGGGCATATCCCAGACCTAACCCAGACCTAACCGGCGTTATCCTCTAAAATATTGATCGAAACCAGGTTTAATTGACTGCTTCAGTGTGTTACCACATTATTACGTGATTCAAACACGAAAAAAACCCAGGATCTGGCCAACAAGTATGCGAAGAAGGCAATATCAGGAGCCAGATGCGCGCATTTCCCAGACCTAACCCAGACCTAACCGGTGTTATCCTCTAAAATATTGATCGAAACCAGGTTTAATTGACTGCTTCAGTGTGTTACCACATTACTACGTGATTCAAACCCGAAAAAAATCCAGGATCTAGCCAACAAGTTTGCGAAAAAGGCAAAATCATGAGCCAGATGCGGGCATAACCCAGACCTAACCCACACCTAACCGGTGTTATCCTCTAAAATATTGATCGAAACCAGGTTTAATTGACTGCTTCAGTGTGTCACCACATTACTACGTGATTCAAACACGGAAAATACCCAGGATCTAGCCAACAAGTTTGCGAAAAAGGCGAAAGTATAAGCCAGATGCGCGCATATCCCAGACCTAACCCAGACCTAACCGGCGTTATCCTCTAAAATATTGATCGAAACCAGGTTTAATTGACTGCTTCAGTGTGTCACCACATTACTACGTGATTCAAACACGAAAAAACCCCAGTATCTGGCCAACAAGTATGCGAAGAAGGCAAAATCATGAGCCAGATGCGGGCATAACCCAGACCTAACCCAGACCTAACCGGTGTTATCCTCTAAAATATTGATCGAAACCAGGTTTAATTGACAGCTTCAGTGTGTTACCACATTATTACGTGATTCAAACACGAAAAAAACCCAGGATCTGGCCAACAAGTATGCGAAGACGGCAAAATCATGAGCCAGATGCGGGCATAACCCAGACCTAACCCAGACCTAACCGGTGTTATCCTCTAAAATATTGATCGAAACCAGGTTTAATTGACTGCTTCAGTGTGTTACCACATTACTACGTGATTCAAACCCGAAAAAAATCCAGGATCTAGCCAACAAGTTTGCGAAAAAGGCAAAATCATGAGCCAGATGCGGGCATAACCCAGACCTAACCCACACCTAACCGGTGTTATCCTCTAAAATATTGATCGAAACCAGGTTTAATTGACTGCTTCAGTGTGTCACCACATTACTACGTGATTCAAACACGGAAAATACCCAGGATCTAGCCAACAAGTTTGCGAAAAAGGCGAAAGTATAAGCCAGATGCGCGCATATCCCAGACCTAACCCAGACCTAACCGGCGTTATCCTCTAAAATATTGATCGAAACCAGGTTTAATTGACTGCTTCAGTGTGTCACCACATTACTACGTGATTCAAACACGAAAAAACCCCAGTATCTGGCCAACAAGTATGCGAAGAAGGCAAAATCATGAGCCAGATGCGGGCATAACCCAGACCTAACCCAGACCTAACCGGTGTTATCCTCTAAAATATTGATCGAAACCAGGTTTAATTGACAGCTTCAGTGTGTTACCACATTATTACGTGATTCAAACACGAAAAAAACCCAGGATCTGGCCAACAAGTATGCGAAGAAGGCAAAATCATGAGCCAGATGCGCGCATTTCCCAGACCTAACCCAGACCTAACCGGTGTTATCCTCTGAAATATTGATCGAAACCAGGTTTAATTGACTGCTTCAGTGTGTCACCACATTACTACGTGATTCAAACACGAAAAAAACCCAGGATCTGGCCAACAAGTATGCGAAGAAGGCAAAATCATGAGCCAGATGCGCGCATTTCCCAGTCCTAACCCAGACCTAACCGGCGTTATCCTCTAAAATATTGATCGAAACCAGGTTTAATTGACTGCTTCAGTGTGTCACCACATTACTACGTGATTCAAACACGAAAAAACCCCAGGATCTGGCCAACAAGTATGCGAAGACGGCAAAATCATGAGCCAGATGCGGGCATAACCCAGACCTAACCCAGACCTAACCGGTGTTATCCTCTAAAATACTGATCGAAACCAGGTTTAATTGACAGCTTCAGTGTGTTACCACATTATTACGTGATTCAAACACGAAAAAAACCCAGGATCTGGCCAACAAGTATGCGAAGAAGGCAATATCAGGAGCCAGATGCGCGCATTTCCCAGACCTAACCCAGACCTAACCGGTGTTATCCTCTAAAATATTGATCGAAACCAGGTTTAATTGACTGCTTCAGTGTGTTACCACATTACTACGTGATTCAAACACGGAAAATACCCAGGATCTGGCCAACAAGTATGCGAAGAAGGCAATATCAGGAGCCAGATGCGCGCATTTCCCAGACCTAACCCAGACCTAACCGGTGTTATCCTCTAAAATATTGATCGAAACCAGGTTTAATTGACTGCTTCAGTGTGTCACCACATTACTACGTGATTCAAACACGAAAAAACCCCAGGATCTGGCCAACAAGTATGCGAAGACGGCAAAATCATGAGCCAGATGCGCGCATTTCCCAGACCTAACCCAGACCTAACCGGCGTTATCCTCTAAAATATTGATCGAAACCAGGTTTAATTGACTGCTTCAATGTGGTACCACATTACTGCGGTATTCAAACCCGAAAAAAACCCAGGATCTAGCCAACAAGTTTACGAAAAAGGCGAAAGTATAAGCCAGATGCGCGCATATCCCAGACCTAACCCAGACCTAACCGGTATTATCCTCTGAAATATTGATCGAAACCAGGTTTAATTGACTGCTTCAGTGTGTCACCACATTACTACGTGATTCAAACACGAAAAAACCCCAGGATCTGGCCAACAAGTATGCGAAGACGGCAAAATCATGAGCCAGATGCGGGCATAACCCAGACCTAACCCAGACCTAACCGGTGTTATCCTCTAAAATATTGATCGAAACCAGGTTTAATTGACAGCTTCAGTGTGTTACCACATTATTACGTGATTCAAACCCGAAAAAAACCCAGGATCTAGCCAACAAGTTTGCGAAAAAGGCAAAATCATGAGCCAGATGCGGGCATAACCCAGACCTAACCCAGACCTAACCGGTGTTATCCTCTAAAATATTGATCGAAACCAGGTTTATTTGACAGCTTCAGTGTGTTACCACATTATTACGTGATTCAAACACGAAAAAAACCCAGGATCTGGCCAACAAGTATGCGAAGAAGGCAAAATCATGAGCCTGATGCGCGCATATCCCAGACCTAACCCAGACCTAACCGGTGTTATCCTCTGAAATATTGATCGAAACCAGGTTTAATTGACTGCTTCAGTGTGTTACCACATTACTACGTGATTCAAACCCGAAAAAAACCCAGGATCTAGTAAACATAGTAGTATAGAGGGTGTTCGGCCAGCCCTGAGAAACATTTTAATAGGATATTCTAGAGGCCAAACTAAGACGAAAATCAAGAATACCAATTTGTTGATGGAGGCTTCGTTAAAAAGTTATTAACAATTTGATTCAAAAATTTCAAATCGTTCCAGAAAAATTATTTTCGGCTGCGGAGGTCAATTACAAGCATTTTTAGTGAATAGACATATATTCGAAATCCTACTCTGTTTCGAGAAAAAAATTCGAGTATGTGTTGATATTTTTCGGCGAAAAAGAAATTTTTCAAAAATTTTTCTAAAAAAATTATTTTCGGTTGCAGGGGTCAATTACAATCATTTTTGGTCATTACACATACCCCCGAAATCCTACGCACTTTCGAGAAAAAAATTCCTTACCGAAAATCTAATCGGGTGCCTATATTTTTCGATGAAAAAGAAAGATTTCAAATCGTCCTGTGAAAAATTATTTTCAGTTGCGAGGGTCGGTGACAATCATTTTTTATGTATAGACATACCCCCGTAATCTTGCGCATTTTCGAGAAAAAAATTCAGTACGAGCGGAACTTTAAACATTAATAACTTTTTAATAGTGCCTCCATCAACAAATTGGTATTCTTGATTTTCGTCTTATTTTGACCTCTAGAATCCCCCATTAAAATTTTTCCCATGGATGGCCGAACACCCTGTATGTAGGGAACCGTGCAGTTGAAAATTATTAAATCGCGCACGAATTTTTGGCCGAACAGCGAATCGTTCGCTGTCCACGAGCTTGCACGAGCGAAGACGGTTACCGCCGAAAAAGCCGTCAACACGCGGCGAGCGTACGGCCGAACAGCTGATGGGTGAATAACCCAGAAAGCGAGAAAAGACAGCACGGAAGAGAGAAAGATTGAAGAAAAGTACGTAGTAGGTGTGACTGTGTTTAACGAAATAAATACGAGTGTGCCGATTAACGAACAAACACGGTTCCTGATAATCCCATACATACATACGTACAGTGTTGTTCCAAGTGGAGTTTGAAAAAGATGCTAATAAAAATGTTGCATAGTCATAACCACCTGGTTCAGTTACTACATTCACCCTGTAAAAACAACACAATAATATTATTTATTATTTTCTTTTCACGTTCTTAACTTTATTTTTATTTTTAGTTTGAGTTTTACATTTCTCCTTCTCTTCGTCTTGCTTTTCTTTCTCCTTTTCCTTTTCATTTTTCTGTTTTTCTTTCTTTTTTCAATAGCTTTTCTTCTTTTAATTTCTCGGCTTGTTTTTTTCTTTTCTAATCGTTCTTCTTTCATTCTTTGTTTTTCTTTTTCCTGGTTATCAATTGCTTCTATTTTTTCAAGCTGAGTCTATTTCCATGTCTTTGATGTAACTTTGATTGCACACACTCTTTCTATATTTCTTTTCTTTTCTTTTCTTTTCTTTTCTTTGTTGTTTTTTCAATTTTTTGATAATGTTGATAATGTTTATCCAGAATAGATTCTGAAGAATCTTTGTCTTTACGAGAAAATAAGTAAAGTAACGTTGTAGAATTAATGTAGTTTGATTTCAGTACCATCGGAAACAAAACAATTCCCATTAGAAAAAAGTAAAAGCATCATTGTCATGAAATATTAAAGTTAATTAATGATCAGTATATCATATATTAGTTTCTTCTAGCGAAACGTTGTTAAATTAGTCTTCTACACTGGTATTGGTTTTACTGTTACTATGAACTGCACTGCGTTGAACATCAGCAGTGCTTTCTCTCTGCGAGTTGTGTCTTGTGTTGTGTCTTAGTTGTGTCCCGATTGTATTTTAATATTTTCTATATAGAAAAGAAAATTGTTCCCCTCTCAGATCATCTGGAATATGCTCTTGAATGCTATGTAAAACTACCTATATTGCTGTCATTGATGTCAGTTTCATCTGGCGACATGAATTCTAATTTATTTTCTTCTTTCTGAAATACGTTTTGTCTAGTAAATTGTATTTGAGTTAAACGGTCATAGGCCACCACAAGCTTTAAAAGCATTTCCTTCTTCATGGAATTTATATATGGTATGATATATATATTGGTGCGAAATTCACCTTCGTAATGGGTTTAGTCTACCTACGTACTTTGTCTATGTTCCTGTACTACCTTTCGCCATGCAACTTTTAATCGTCTAAATATTCCTACATCGCATGGCTGGAAAATATGAGTTGCATTAGGTAATATACAAAAAAGTAAAATGAGTTTACTCAAAACAAAAATTATGTAAATTGAAATTTATGCAGGACCTGCGACCATCTAATAATACCAGTATAGGAAAGGTGACTCCATTCTCAACCATTTATGGGCTACACACAATATATGTATTAGTGTGGGGGGATTGAAATGAATTCGGTCAAGGTGTAATTTCATTAATATTGATTTAATATATACAGGGTGTTTGGCCACCCCTGGGAAAAATTTTAATGGGAGATTCTAGAAGCCAAAATAAGACGAAAATTAAGAATATCAATTTTTCGACTGAGGTTTCGTTAAAAAGTAGTTATTAATAACATTAAATAAAAAAATTTCAAATCGTTCTGAAAAAATTATTTTTGGTCGCGGAGGTCAGTTAGAATCGTACCCCCGAAATCCTACTCAGTTTCGACAAAAAAAATTCAAGTAAAAAAGAATTTCGAATCGTCTTGGAAGAATTAGTTTTCGTTGCAGGGGTCAGTTACAAGCATTTTTTTTTTTTGGTCGACAGCCGGATTGAACGATTTTAATGTTTCAAACAGCAACACAACGCATATTTTAATGGAGAATATGTAGAGATGTTGGAAAAGTTGTTCCTTGACCCCGTAAAGTGAGAAAAATCCCATATAACTGGTCAAATTTTCAAACAGCCCCCGCAACTCCTACTGATATAGTGAATAGTGAATATTTTCCAATGAAACGTTTTTTTTCGCGAGTAGAGCTCATGGGTACCTACACAAAGAGTATTATTAAACAACTATTTTACAAACTGAATAAAAATCAGAAAGGAATTTTTAAGAAAAATCGACAGACAGTGCCTAAATTTTTCGACGAAAGAAAAAGAAAATTTCAAATCGTTCTGAACAAAATTACTTTCGGTTTCGGGGGTCAATTACAATTATTTTCGGTGAATAGACATACCACATACGAAATCCTGCGCATTTTCGAGAAAAAAATTCGAAAGTAAGAGCGGAACTTTAAACGTCAATAACTTGTTTAGTATCGTATTACTCCATCAACAAATTGGTATTCTTGATTTTCATCCTACTTTAACCTCTAGAATCTCCCATTACAATTTCTCCCAGGGGATTCTAGAGACCAAAGTAAGACGAAAATCAAGAATACCAATTTGTTAATGGAGGCTTTATTAAAAAGTTATTAACGTTTAAAGTTCCGCCCGTACTGAATTTCTTTCTCGAAAATGCGCATGATTAGGGGGGTATGACGATTCACCCAAAATGGTTGTAAGTAACCCCCGCAACCGATAACAATTTTTCCAAAACGATTTGAAATTTTTCTTTTCCATCGAAAAAATTTCACACATTCTCGAATTTTTATCTCGAAAGTGGGTAAGATTTCGGAGGTATGTGTATTCACCAAAAATGATTGCAATTGACCCCCGCAACCGATAACAATTTTTCCAGAACGATTTGAAATTTTTGAGTTTAATTGTTAATAACTTTTCAACGTAGCCTCTATCAACAAATTGGTATTCTTGATTTTCGTCTGTATTTTCGTATTTTGGCATCTAGAATCCCCCATTAAAATTTTTCCCAGGGGTGGCCGAACACCCTGTACATATGTGTTCCCCGAGCAGGAAAACGACTTTTCGCTAAAATCATGAAAGTAAAAATTCTGTCCAAATGAGGAGTAGGAGTGATTTTCTAAGTAATTTTTATGTAAAAGTATAGATTGAGAAAGTGGCACGTGAGGAACGTACGTAACCTAGATCGATGCACGTGTTTTACTGCACCGGGCACGAACGTACGACGATTTACACACACACAGTCAATATCGCCGGTTTTTACAAAAGGTAAAGTCTTAAGTAAACATTTTGTTTTATAATTTTCTATTAAAGCCTCTGTAAGTTTTATCGCTTTTGCATTCTTGCAACTTAATTTAATTGGTTGTTTTTTGGAAAACAGATAAAACTATAAAAAGAATAAAAAACGGTTTTTACGAGTCCTGTACCTATGTTTAGTTCAGAATTTCGAATTCAGCGGTAAAAGTATGTAAATCTATATTATCCAATACACAGGACATAAAGGTAAGAGGAATGGATATTTTTACCAATATATTCATATTCTTAAATATCTGAATATTCTTCCTACTTGACCGACTTACTTTATAAATATATTTTTTAGGGACACATGTCGTTCGGTTGAAGGAAACAGGATATCTATACAGTGTATAGGTATTCAAAAACCCTTGGGAAAAATTTTAGACTTTGTTGAAAAGTTATGGAACATTATATTCCTAGCAAACGCTAGGCCCGTTCACGGATCGGGGTGAGTTATACATTATTCGATTCGCCTAATTCAGTACATTATTGATATGCATTTCTATGCATCTGTGGAAATTCGTTATTTTTTTATAAACTGTTACTGTTATTGTTAGAAATATGACTTAAAATTCGTTAGTTTCTTTAGTGTTTAGGAGTGTGTGTGTGTTTGTGAGAGAAGCACACGTCGAGGAATGTTCTTTTAGTTTTTAAGTTTTCTTTTCACAATGGAAAATAAGTGTGTTTGTTTTGTAACAAGATTCATTATAATAAATAATATAAACAGTATTTTAACATGGTAGCAGAGGTCCGTGGTTTGTTCGTTAACAGTAAAGAAAAGAAATTTAGTTGTGAAAGGAAGATAACCTAAGTTTGAAGCATGGCAAGTGAAAAAAAGGACGATTTCATGTTACAAATATTTTATGGAACTGGAAATTCAGGCTAAATTTATTTTTAGAAATGAAAGACTGTAACGAGGTTATTCTACATGATGAAAGACCGGCTGAAATAAGAGTCGAAGATTGGAATAAAAAAGGAAATTAAAGCAAAAAGTTACATCGTAAACAGTATTTCAAACACTCAGTTAGAATTAATAATATCAGAAACGACTGCGAAAAATATGATTGCAAAGCTTGACGAAATTTATCTAGTTAAAAACAGTGCAGTAAAGCTATTGTGTAAAAGAAGATTGTTAGAATTAAAAATGAAAGAAGGTGAAAATCCAAGTGACTTCTTTAACGAATTTGAAACGCATATAAATAGGCTCAAAAATACTGGTGAGACTGTGAATGAAGAGGATAAATTGAATTATCTGTTATTAACGTTAACTTCTCACGTATTGTTGATATTATTGATGCACTGCCAACGAAGGAGAAAACAGTTGAGTATGTAAAATCTAAATTACTGTTAGAGTATCAAAAGAGAAACGGTAAAAGTTACTACTTTGAGTACAGCAGAAATTACACTCGCACGTTTAGTTCAAATTTAACTAAAAATCCTAGAGGTCATAGGTTTCGACACGTACAACGCAATCAGAACAAGTATCTCAATTCAAAGGATAATCAGCATAGCAGTGCAACGACTACTGAAGCGGTATGTTAAGTCAGTGTAATAAGTCAGGGCACATCCAACGTTACTGCCCAGAAAACTTTAATAATTATTACAAAAGGCAACCTTTTCAAACATATACAAAATAGACACGATAGAAAAGTGGCTGGAAATTCGAGTCTAGATGACAGTAGAAATTACAATTCATTCAAGGTTGAAGTAATGAAAAGTAGCAAAATAGAAGAAGTAGAAATATTAAATGGCTACTAGATAGTGGTTGCTCAGATCACATAATAAACACAGATGAGTACTTTTATGAATCCAAAAATCTACAAAACCCGGTTGATATTAAAGTTGGTGATGGTTTTAAACTAATATCTGGAAAGATTGGTAATGTAATGATTAACATTAAATCGTTGCTATGTTCATTTTAAAAATTATAAATAATTTATCTAATTGGATCTATTCTACATTGTCAAATGGGAATTTGTAGAAGAATTTGTATGATGCATAAAAATCATTTTTTTAGGCATAGAACTTCCACGAGTCGGTCAGGTGGACAGTATTAAAACCAGGTATGTAGACAGTACATGCAGCAACAGTAAAAAATGTCTCCCCGCCGCTGACAGTGTTTACAATATATAGTAAATTACTATTGCACGCAGTACGTTGGTTTAACTTGTTTTTATTATTAAATTTCATTATCATCTAAGTCTGGTATATTTTGATTTTTTACAGAATCAATCATCATCAAATGAAATTTCTGAAATTTCTTTTAAGAACTGATTAAATAAATCATCCTTTCCTTGCTTGGAAGGTTTATAAAACACGTAATGGCTTAAGAGTACCCAATGAAATTATCTTTTTTGCTGAAAATAGAAAATATAATATTTATTATTTTGTATTATATGTTAGAAAAATATATTAAAAAACGTGTGGAACTGCAAATGCTAACCGACAATATTCAGGCAAAAAGTGTTTACTATGCTTCCACGTAGTTTCTGTTTTATTCGTATGAGCGCCTGTTTCTGGATCTTTAAAATGTAAACTATTTACGGTTTACGGTGAGATGTTTATACCCTTAGTTTTTAAAAGCCATTGCATTATATAAAGATATTTGAAAAGCAAAGAACGTGGTTTTCTAAAAACAAACTCAGTTACAGATATTGTTTTAAAATTACCATATATGCTAACGTATAATTATGAGCAATGTCGTGATATATTATATAACTAACATTAAATAAAAATACTGCGCAGCAATTGTGGAAGGGTAGAGTAGATAGAGACTGATGAATCAACATTTTGTTGTAGAAATAATGGCACAGAGGCCATTTGAAAATTAATCACAGCGTCAATTTTCAAGATCTCATTACTGATGCTTACATGAATTAAATTGAAGACACCACTTTTTTCTAACATATAATACTATCAATATTTTATATTTCCAATAAGAGTAACTTCATTGGATACCTGAGCCATTATGTATTTAGTAAATGTATATGTAATAGAAAGATGGTGATTTATTCAATGAGATATTTGCAGAAATAGCAGAAATTTCATTCAACAAATGTTATTGTTAACAAATTAGCATTTTACTAGCTGGCATTTTGAACACAGGTAACGACAGTCACTTGTTTCCACCTGTGAACCTATCAGAATATATTTAAAATACTTAGTTACTTTGTAAAAATACCGAATTTCCGCAGATAATGAAATGCATATACTAATGAAATAATATACTGAATTAGACGAATCGAATTACGTATAACTCATCCCGATCGTTGAACGGGTCGTTTGCTAGGAATATACCAAAAAACGTTCTTGACAAGTCTATAAAATACTTCAGTTCACTTTCATTATTAGATGCGTTGACTTTAATTCTATAAATTATAATGATAAGTTCAAGATTTTACAGAAAGAGTTTATTTGTAATATTAAAGATTTCCTATATAAGGACAAGAAGTATACTTTTACCAATATCTATCCATCTATCTTAATATTCTTCCCACTTGGCCCACTTACTTTAACGAGTCTGAGTAAATCATCAGTACTATCTCTATTTTTATTAATAAAATGAATCTGTGATTCCATATCCAAAGATATAGTAAAAGCTACAAAATTCAGATTATTCAAGTTACTTCTATCACTCATCAAATTTTTTATGAAATTCTATGCTAATTCATGCTCTTTAAAATATTTATAATCTACTGGGACTTCATTAACTTTATGTTTTAATAAATCAATAATCAAAGTATCTATAATTAATATTAAAATCAAATAACAGTGTCAAAATAGTATTAATATTATATTTTATTAATACTATCAATATCTGGTATTTAAATTTTATTAAATATTTCAAATCTGTTATCACCTTGTTCAAATAATTTATTACTAGTTTTGATAATATATTTTGGGATGGATTTTTTTAGAATGATAGCAATTCAGTTGTGAATTTTTATGAGGAACAAAGGGTTATTATTATACAATTAACATGTATATAATTCATTAACTTGCCCATTTAGGGGTAACATGTTATGCATAAATAGAGATTTACATACTTGTATAAATACCCACACTAAAATCATGTAAATATCTAAATCATTTTTAAATCTATGATTTGGAAAATTTTAGGGACTTGGAACTTAATTCATCCTTTATCTTACAGTTTTATCGTCAACACGTGGCCAACACGTATGCGAAGAAGGCAAAATCATGAGCCAGATGCTGGTATAACCCAGACCTAACCAAGACCTAACCGGTGTTATCCTCTAAAATATTGATCGAAACCAGGTTTAATTGACTGCTTCAGTGTGGTACCACATTACTACGTGATTCAAACACGAAAAAAACCCAGGATCTGGCCAACAAGTTTGCGAAAAAGGCGAATGTATAAGCCAGATGCGCGCATATCCCAGACCTAACCCAGACCTAACCGGTGTTATCCTCTAAAATATTGATCGAAACCAGGTTTAATTGACTGCTTCAGTGTGTTACCACATTAGTACGTGATTCAAACACGAAAAAAACCCAGGATCTGGCCAACAAGTATGCGAAGAAGGCATAATCATGAGCCAGATGCGGGCATAACCCAGACCTAACCCAGACCTAACCGGTGTTATCCTCTAAAATATTGATCGAAACCAGAGATGCCAGAAAAGCACCGAAGGTGCTTTCTCACACTATGCCAGATCACGCGTACATGAGCTCGTGGAGTTTCGGAAAGTCGACAAAGGCAAAATGACACATGCCCTCTTTCACGATTCTCCGAAGTTGCCCGAAGTAATTTCGGACCGCCTCGTGAGAGTCGAGAGAGAAAGGCTTACATTTGCGTTCTCGCTCTTAACAATTGAAATCCGACCTCCCGTCTACGGCATACGATTTGGAATCTCGAGCCGTGATTCTCGACTGCCCAGGCATTTTTCCTTTCCAACCTACAGCGACTCGCATTAATATTCGGACACCATGCTGTGTGCGAGATTATTGCTCTATATATTTGTTTACACTAGTGTTATTGAATTGTTTTTTTCGTAATATATTAAGACACTTATTGTAGTTAGTAGAAACATAAACTTTATTTATTTCACACACATAGTTTTTTGCAAAATACGTGATAAAGTCAAGAATGTCGAAATTTAACATCGCAAAAATATTCGGACACATCAGTTTATTAGCTGTAGTAAGTCGTTGGATCCAGTCGGTTATTTGGCTAGTGTACATTGTTTGTAAACATAACGTCTAGCGTGCATCCAAGAGTCAGTACTGTTATTGACTTCGTTAATAGTATACGTATTATTAGTGAATATGGGACGAAAAGGCAAAAATACATCCTTTGAAATTCGACAACTGGTTATTTACCACAAAGAAAAGGGAAAATCATATCGAGAAATAGCCAAATTGCTAAATGTAAGCAGGAGTACTGTAGCAGATATTGTACACAGGTATATTCATGAAGATCGAATCGATTCAATTCGGCAAAAGGGACGTCCAAAATTATTAGATTCTCGCGAAGAACGCAAGATTGTTAGAAAAATAAAGAATGATCCTAAAAAAAGTGCTATAAAACTAGCTGCCGAATTATTCCAAGAATCTGGAAAGAAAGTGCATCCCGACACAGTGCGTCGGGTATTAAAAAACCATGGATACAACGGCAGGGTTCCACGAAGAAAACCATACATAAACGAAGTGAATCGTAAGAAACGATTAAATTTTGCTAAAGACTACGTTTCTAAAGACCAAACATGCTGGAACAATGTAATATTTGCGGATGAAAGCAAATTTAATCTTTTTGGGTCAGATGGACGAAGAACGATATGGCGTAAAGTCAACGAAGAATTGAAATTGAAAAATTTGAGAGCAACAGTGAAACACGGCGATGGCAGTGTAATGGTGTGGGGTTGCATCTCAACTGCAGGTGTTGGTGAACTAGTTTTTATCGACGGCATTTTAGATAAGATGAAATATTTAGACTTATTGAAACAAAATTTAATCAAAAGTGCTGTTAATATGAACATACGCAATAGTTTTAAGTTTTATCAGGACAACGATCCTAAGCACAAATCGAGAATCGTTCAGGAATACTTACTATATAACTGCCCTAAAGTGTTACACCCTCCGCCTCAATCGCCAGATATAAATCCTATTGAGAATTTATGGAATCAATTGGATCGTAAAATTCGAACAACACCCATAAAAACAATAAAAGAATTAAAAGAACGTTTATTACAAGAATGGAAATGTATAACACTGGAATATTTAAATAAAATTATAACAAATATGCCCAAACGATTACAGGAAGTAAGAAGACAAAAGGGTCAACCTACAAAATATTAATACCGTTCAAAAAATATGTATATTTTATATAAAATTTATGTAAGTTATTCACTGGCCGAATATTTTTGCGATGTTAAATTTCGACATTCTTGACTTTATCACTTATTTTGCAAAAAATTATGTGTGTGAAATAAATAAAGTTTATGTTTCTACTAACTACAATAAGTGTTTTAATATATTACGAAAAAAACAATTCAATAACACTAGTGTAAACAAATATATAGAGCAATAATCTCGCACACAGCATGGTGTCCGAATATTAATGCGAGTCACTGTATGTAGGCGCACATAAGCGAAGTACCCATAATGGGGAAAAAATTTTGTAAAATTTATTTTACGGAAATACACGTTTTAAGACCCCCTGATCATATTTTAATTATTGAAAAAAAAGAAATTTTTTTTTATTATTCTTATGTATGAGTGTACATATGTATATTATTAATACGAATGAGTATAAATGGCTGAATGAATTTAAATGGAACTTTACATTTAAGTTTTATGTTCTCATTTCAAAGTCCGATTAGTCTTTGTCTATAATCAGCCCATGGATAATAATGATTATATCTCTTGTTTCATAGTTGTTCCGATACATAGGCGTAATTTATAAAAGATCTTTTAAGTGTTTCATATAAATCTTGGGAAGAATTCAATTTTATGTAAAAAAAATTAAATAAACTTTTTCTTTATCTTCTCTAGAAAAGAAAAACTTAAATGAAATCGTATACATTACAGGGTGTTTGGCCACCTCTGGGAAAAATTTTAATTGGGGATTCTAGAGGCCAAAATAAGACGAAAATCAAGAATACCAATTTATTGATGGAGGCTCCGTTAAAAAGTTATTAACAATTAAATTGAAAAATTTCAAATAGTTCTGGAAAAATTATTTTTGGTTGCAGGGGTCAATTATAAGGACTTTTGGTGAATAGACATATCCCTGAAATCCTCCTCATTTTCGAGACAAAAAATCAGGTAAGTGTTGAAACTTTTTGGCAGAAAAAAAAATTTTACAAATCGTTTTAAAAAAATTATTTTCGGTTGCAAGAGTCGATCGCAATCATTTTTGGTCATTACACATACCCCCGAAATCCTACGCATTTTCAAGAAAAAAATTCCTTACCGAAAATGTAATTTATGGCCAGAAATGTAACCCGAAAATTTCATGCGAATCTTTAAAATGTCATAACTTCTGAACGAATTGACGGATTTTAATTTTCAAAAATGCAAACAATGCATATTTTAGTGAAGAATACGTAGAAATTCCAAAAATATTCGAAAAGATGATTCTTCAGTCCGTAAAATGAGAAAAACTCCATAAAAATGGTCCAATTTTCAAATGACCATAACTCCTGCAATAGTGAATATATTTCAATGAAATTTTAGGAGGAAGTAGATCTCATAGGCACCTGCAAAAAAGTATTAAACAACTTTTCTGTACAGCGCCAACCAAATTTATTAAAAATGAAGAACGAATTAAGAAAAATCGAAAAGAGGCGGGTAAATACCTAAATTTTTCAACGAAAAAAAAAAATTTCAAATCGTTCTGAAAAAATTATTTTCGGTTGCGGGGGTCAATTACAATCATTTTTTGTGAATAGACATATTCCCAAAATCCTACGCACTTTCGAGAAAAAAATTCAGTACGAACGAAACTTTAAACATTAATAATTTTTTAACGAAATCTCCATCAACAAATTAGTATTCTTGATTTTCATCTTATTTTGGCTTCTAGAATCTCCCATTAAAATTTTTACAAGAGGTGGCCGAACACCCTGTATATGTTTACTTAAATCGCATTGAAAACGAATACCACAAATGTTTTAGAATAATGTGCAAAATGGTTTTACTCGCAAACGGTTAATTGAGAAATAAATGCTTGGTAATTAAAAACAGCAGTAAGCAGCTTAACCGGCTAGGATTTTCGCTAAAACAAATTGAAAACTCGGTTCTAACAAGGGAAAGTTGGAATGGTACCCGGTTTTGGGTTAAGTTTTACTGCAAGATACTATTGAAGTTATTACAGCTACTTATCTTCAAAAATAGAACCAAATTCACCAACAACTAGCATATCGTGAAGGATGAGGTGTTTGACTGCAAGTTCGAGCTTCTTTTGTTCTGCAGATTCGAACCCTGCTAAAAGAAATCTTTTTTTTCTTAATTATATTTTAATCGTACACTAAATGTGACATTATATTTTTGTCTGATCTTCGAATATTTTTTTTTAAAGTTGAATTTACCAATTACAATTAACATGTGTTATTTTCAATATATGAAGTACATGAATCTGAATGGTATTTTTCGTAAAAGCAGTCAAAACATAAAAATTTTAAACACCACGTACATCTAATGAAAATTCTGTTTTCACAGAAATTACAAAATTTTGTATTTAACTCTGATGGAAAGACCGCTTCATTTACATTGATATAATGTGAATGATTTTCGGATTTCGATTTACTTGTACCTCGTACTTTTTACCTTATACTTCAGGTAAAAAGGGATATAACTGGCTAAAACAGTTTTATGATAGTACTTGCTAACTCATGTTACTGTTCTAAAATGAAACGCTATGTTTTGTACCTTTAAAAATATTCGACTATGTCCTTTTCAAATTTAAAATCCAATCCATACTTTGTATCACACTGGCAAACGGGATCACTATTCCTTTGTTTTTAAACGGTTTGATGGTGGGGATCTCGTGACTTTAGCTGGTATGTACATTAATCAAAAATTAATGTATCTACGAGCTCTTTTTTCATTACATTAGTTTAAACATTTCAATATTGCGCATTGCATAATTAAATAACAATTTTTTACATTTCCCTCCTGATGGAAGAGACCACCACCTTCCCGTGGTTTCCATTGAGCGGTATCGTGCACGTTATTAATTTTGATGGATCGATACAATCATTTTTTTATGCAAAATTAAGCCAAATCAAACATATACTATTTAGTTCGTCATAACAAATTGATACGGTTAACTCAAAATATATCGAGGAAAATCATTATTAATTAATTTCCGCAACTATTAATTCTACTTTTTTGTTTATGTTATAAAAATAAGAACTCTTCTTATTGAAAAATGCCACAGCGTGCACGATACTGGCAAAGAGTGGACTCTCATTTTAATTTATTAATTTTCAATCTTAAAGAATTTTGATTTCAAAAAATCGTATTATTAATATACATATGTACGCTCATACATGGGAATAATAAAAAAAAATTTCTTCTTTTTCAATAATTAAAATATGATCAGGGGGTCTTAAAACGTGTATTTCCGTAAAATAAATTTTATAAAATTTTTTTTCCATTATGGGTACTTTGCTTATATGCGCTGTTACGCATTCGCGTGACGTAGGGTCGATGTACATACAGCGGCGCGACGGGAATTTACTGGAACTGGTTTTATTACCATCGAGGCTGCGATTTGAGCGAGCGAGATTCAAACGAACTCGCGTATTGTAATGCGTATTATTATTGTAGGAAATTCAACGCGAGGAAATCTAGGCGAAAACCGAGCATTTGTAGACCGTTACCGATACTTTGTGTATACAATGTAGTTTTGACCGTTAGAGGTAGGCTGTATGCTTGTGTCGCGCATATGTGTGTGTGTAAGAATCGATCGGTTGGCCATGTCGCCGGTTCTCGCTCGAAGGATCGGGAATATTCCATGGCACGCGCCGAGAACTTGGCAACCGGCAAAAGGAAGGAACAAAAGGACGATCGGGACGCTGGATATATGTATAAGACCGAGCCCCGCTTGGCTGGGCTCTCTCTCAGTCTATACAAGCTATCGTCCTGCACTAGAGAACGCTTTCCAATCGCTATTTAGAAATATCTAAGGAACAGTACTGAATAAAGTTGTTGAAGTATTTTTAACGTATCGAGCAGTTTGATTTCCGCGCATCTCGCCGAGCAGAGTGGTTCAGCGCTCCACGGGCACCGTCCCACGACCTTATTTCCCTAACACACCGACCACGGGGACGCAACAGCGCCTACATACAGTGACTCGCATTAATATTCGGACACCATGCTGTGTGCGAGATTATTGCTCTATATATTTGTTTACACTAGTGTTATTGAATTGTTTTTTTCGTAATATATTAAAACACTTATTGTAGTTAGTAGAAACATAAACTTTATTTATTTCACACACATAATTTTTTGCAAAATAAGTGATAAAGTCAAGAATGTCGAAATTTAACATCGCAAAAATATTCGGACAGTGAATAACTTACATAAATTTTATATAAAATATACATATTTTTTGAACAGTATTAATATTTTGTAGGTTGACCCTTTTGTCTTCTTACTTCCTGTAATCGTTTGGGCATATTTGTTATAATTTTATTTAAATATTCCTGTGTTATACATTTCCATTCTTGTAATAAACGTTCTTTTAATTCTTTTATTGTTTTTATGGGTGTTGTTCGAATTTTACGATCCAATTGATTCCATAAATTCTCAATAGGATTTATATCTGGCGATTGAGGCGGAGGGTGTAACACTTTAGGGCAGTTATATAGTAAGTATTCCTGAACGATTCTCGATTTGTGCTTAGGATCGTTGTCCTGATAAAACTTAAAACTATTGCGTATGTTCATATTAACAGCACTTTTGATTAAATTTTGTTTCAATAAGTCTAAATATTTCATCTTATCTAAAATGCCGTCGATAAAAACTAGTTCACCAACACCTGCAGTTGAGATGCAACCCCACACCATTACACTGCCATCGCCGTGTTTCACTGTTGCTCTCAAATTTTTCAATTTCAATTCTTCGTTGACTTTACGCCATATCGTTCTTCGTCCATCTGACCCAAAAAGATTAAATTTGCTTTCATCCGCAAATATTACATTGTTCCAGCATGTTTGGTCTTTAGAAACGTAGTCTTTAGCAAAATTTAATCGTTTCTTACGATTCACTTCGTTTATGTATGGTTTTCTTCGTGGAACCCTGCCGTTGTATCCATGGTTTTTTAATACCCGACGCACTGTGTCGGGATGCACTTTCTTTCCAGATTCTTGGAATAATTCGGCAGCTAGTTTTATAGCACTTTTTTAGGATCATTCTTTATTTTTCTAACAATCTTGCGTTCTTCGCGAGAATCTAATAATTTTGGACGTCCCTTTTGCCGAATTGAATCGATTCGATCTTCATGAATATACCTGTGTACAATATCTGCTACAGTACTCCTGCTTACATTTAGCAATTTGGCTATTTCTCGATATGATTTTCCCTTTTCTTTGTGGTAAATAACCAGTTGTCGAATTTCAAAGGATGTATTTTTGCCTTTTCGTCCCATATTCACTAATAATACGTCTACTATTAACGAAGTCAATAACAGTACTGACTCTTGGATGCACGCTAGACGTTATGTTTACAAACAATGTACACTAGCCAAATAACCGACTGGATCCAACGACTTACTACAGCTAATAAACTGTTGTGCCCGAATATTTTTGCGATGTTAAATTTCGACATTCTTGACTTTATCACGTATTTTGCAAAAAACTATGTGTGTGAAATAAATAAAGTTTATGTTTCTACTAACTACAATAAGTGTCTTAATATATTACGAAAAAAACAATTCAATAACACTAGTGTAAACAAATATATAGAGCAATAATCTCGCACACAGCATGGTGTCCGAATATTAATGCGAGTCGCTGTAGGTTGGAAAGGAAAAATGCCTGGGCAGTCGAGAATCACGGCTCGAGATTCCAAATCGTATGCCGTACATGGGAGGTCGGATTTCAATTGTTAAGAGCGAGAAGGCAAATGTGAGCCTTTCTCTCTCTCCTCCCACGAGGCGGACCGAAATTACTTCGAGCAACTTCGGAGAATCGAGAAAGAGGGCATGTGTCAGTTTGCCTTTGTCGACTTTCCGAAACTCCACGAGCTCACGTACGCGTGATCTGGCATAGTGTGAGTATCGCACCGGGTGCTGAATCTGGCATCTATGACCGAAACCAGGTTTAATTGACTGCTTCAGTGTGGTACCACATTACTACGTGATTCAAACACGAAAAAAACCCAGGATCTGGCCAACAAGTATGCGAAAAAGGCGAAAGTATAAGCCAGATGCGCGCACATCCCAGACCTAACCCAGACCTAACCGGTGTTATCCTCTAAAATACTGACCGAATCCAGGTTTAATTGACTGTTACTGTGTGGTACCACATTACTACGTGATTCAAACCAGAAGAAACCCAGGATCTGGCCAACAAGTATGCGAAGAAGGCATAATCATGAGCCAGATGCGGGCATAACCCAGACCTAACCCAGACCTAACCGGTGTTATCCTCTAAAATATTGATCGAAACCAGGTTTAATTGACTGCTTCAGTGTGTTACCACATTACTACGTGATTCAAATACGAAAAAAACCCAGGATCTGGCCAACAAGTATGCGAAGAAGGCAAAATCATGAGCCAGATGCGGGCATATCCCAGACCTAACCCAGACCTAACCGGTGTTATCCTCTAAAATACTGGCCGAATCCAGGTTTAATTGACTGTTACTGTGTGGTACCACATTACTACGTGATTCAAACCCGAAAAAAACCCAGGATCTGGCCAACAAGTATGCGAAGAAGGCATAATCATGAGCCAGATGCGGGCATAACCCAGACCTCACCCAGACCTAACCGGTGTTATCCTCTAAAATATTGATCGAAATCAGGTTTAATTGACTGCTTCTTTGTGGGCCCACATTACTGCGTGATTCAAACCGGAACAAACCAACATAGTAGTATACAGGGTGTTCGGCCAGCCCTGAGAAACATTTTAATAGGAGATTCTAGAGGCCAAACTAAGACGAAAATCAAGAATACCAATTTGTTGATGGAGGCTTCGTTAAAAAGTTATTAACAATTAAATTCAAAAATTTCAAATCGTTCCGGAAAAATTATTTTCGGCTGCGGAGGTCAATTACAAGCATTTTCAGTGAATAGACATATATTCGAAATCCTACTCAGTTTCGAGAAAAAAATTCGAGTATATGTTGATATTTTTCGGCGAAAAAGAAATTTTTCAAAAATTTTTCTAAAAAAATTATTTTCGGTTGCAGGGGTCAATTACAATCATTTTTGGTCATTACACATACCCCCGAAATCCTACGCACTTTCGAGAAAAAAATTCCTTACCGAAAATCTAATCGGGTGCCTATATTTTTCGATGAAAAAGAAAGATTTCAAATCGTCCTGTGAAAAATTATTTTCAGTTGCGAGGGTCGGTGACAATCATTTTTTATGTATAGACATACCCCCGTAATCTTGCGCATTTTCGAGAAAAAAATTCAGTACGAGCGGAACTTTAAACATTAATAACTTTTTAATAGTGCCTCCATCAACAAATTGGTATTCTTGATTTTCGTCTTATTTTGACCTCTAGAATCCCCCATTAAAATTTTTCCCATGGATGGCCGAACACCCTGTATGTAGGGAACCGTGCAGTTGAAAATTATTAAATCGCGCACGAATTTTTGGCCGAACAGCGAATCGTTCGCTGTCCACGAGCTTGCACGAGCGAAGACGGTTACCGCCGAAAAAGCCGTCAACACGCGGCGAGCGTACGGCCGAACAGCTGATGGGTGAATAACCCAGAAAGCGAGAAAAGACAGCACGGAAGAGAGAAAGATTGAAGAAAAGTACGTAGTAGGTGTGACTGTGTTTAACGAAATAAATACGAGTGTGCCGATTAACGAACAAACACGGTTCCTGATAATCCCATACATACATACGTACAGTGTTGTTCCAAGTGGAGTTTGAAAAAGATGCTAATAAAAATGTTGCATAGTCATAACCACCTGGTTCAGTTACTACATTCACCCTGTAAAAACAACACAATAATATTATTTATTATTTTCTTTTCACGTTCTTAACTTTATTTTTATTTTTAGTTTGAGTTTTACATTTCTCCTTCTCTTCGTCTTGCTTTTCTTTCTCCTTTTCCTTTTCATTTTTCTGTTTTTCTTTCTTTTTTCAATAGCTTTTCTTCTTTTAATTTCTCGGCTTGTTTTTTTCTTTTCTAATCGTTCTTCTTTCATTCTTTGTTTTTCTTTTTCCTGGTTATCAATTGCTTCTATTTTTTCAAGCTGAGTCTATTTCCATGTCTTTGATGTAACTTTGATTGCACACACTCTTTCTATATTTCTTTTCTTTTCTTTTCTTTTCTTTTCTTTGTTGTTTTTTCAATTTTTTGATAATGTTGATAATGTTTATCCAGAATAGATTCTGAAGAATCTTTGTCTTTACGAGAAAATAAGTAAAGTAACGTTGTAGAATTAATGTAGTTTGATTTCAGTACCATCGGAAACAAAACAATTCCCATTAGAAAAAAGTAAAAGCATCATTGTCATGAAATATTAAAGTTAATTAATGATCAGTATATCATATATTAGTTTCTTCTAGCGAAACGTTGTTAAATTAGTCTTCTACACTGGTATTGGTTTTACTGTTACTATGAACTGCACTGCGTTGAACATCAGCAGTGCTTTCTCTCTGCGAGTTGTGTCTTGTGTTGTGTCTTAGTTGTGTCCCGATTGTATTTTAATATTTTCTATATAGAAAAGAAAATTGTTCCCCTCTCAGATCATCTGGAATATGCTCTTGAATGCTATGTAAAACTACCTATATTGCTGTCATTGATGTCAGTTTCATCTGGCGACATGAATTCTAATTTATTTTCTTCTTTCTGAAATACGTTTTGTCTAGTAAATTGTATTTGAGTTAAACGGTCATAGGCCACCACAAGCTTTAAAAGCATTTCCTTCTTCATGGAATTTATATATGGTATGATATATATATTGGTGCGAAATTCACCTTCGTAATGGGTTTAGTCTACCTACGTACTTTGTCTATGTTCCTGTACTACCTTTCGCCATGCAACTTTTAATCGTCTAAATATTCCTACATCGCATGGCTGGAAAATATGAGTTGCATTAGGTAATATACAAAAAAGTAAAATGAGTTTACTCAAAACAAAAATTATGTAAATTGAAATTTATGCAGGACCTGCGACCATCTAATAATACCAGTATAGGAAAGGTGACTCCATTCTCAACCATTTATGGGCTACACACAATATATGTATTAGTGTGGGGGGATTGAAATGAATTCGGTCAAGGTGTAATTTCATTAATATTGATTTAATATATACAGGGTGTTTGGCCACCCCTGGGAAAAATTTTAATGGGAGATTCTAGAAGCCAAAATAAGACGAAAATTAAGAATATCAATTTTTCGACTGAGGTTTCGTTAAAAAGTAGTTATTAATAACATTAAATAAAAAAATTTCAAATCGTTCTGAAAAAATTATTTTTGGTCGCGGAGGTCAGTTAGAATCGTACCCCCGAAATCCTACTCAGTTTCGACAAAAAAAATTCAAGTAAAAAAGAATTTCGAATCGTCTTGGAAGAATTAGTTTTCGTTGCAGGGGTCAGTTACAAGCATTTTTTTTTTTTGGTCGACAGCCGGATTGAACGATTTTAATGTTTCAAACAGCAACACAACGCATATTTTAATGGAGAATATGTAGAGATGTTGGAAAAGTTGTTCCTTGACCCCGTAAAGTGAGAAAAATCCCATATAACTGGTCAAATTTTCAAACAGCCCCCGCAACTCCTACTGATATAGTGAATAGTGAATATTTTCCAATGAAACGTTTTTTTTCGCGAGTAGAGCTCATGGGTACCTACACAAAGAGTATTATTAAACAACTATTTTACAAACTGAATAAAAATCAGAAAGGAATTTTTAAGAAAAATCGACAGACAGTGCCTAAATTTTTCGACGAAAGAAAAAGAAAATTTCAAATCGTTCTGAACAAAATTACTTTCGGTTTCGGGGGTCAATTACAATTATTTTCGGTGAATAGACATACCACATACGAAATCCTGCGCATTTTCGAGAAAAAAATTCGAAAGTAAGAGCGGAACTTTAAACGTCAATAACTTGTTTAGTATCGTATTACTCCATCAACAAATTGGTATTCTTGATTTTCATCCTACTTTAACCTCTAGAATCTCCCATTACAATTTCTCCCAGGGGATTCTAGAGACCAAAGTAAGACGAAAATCAAGAATACCAATTTGTTAATGGAGGCTTTATTAAAAAGTTATTAACGTTTAAAGTTCCGCCCGTACTGAATTTCTTTCTCGAAAATGCGCATGATTAGGGGGGTATGACGATTCACCCAAAATGGTTGTAAGTAACCCCCGCAACCGATAACAATTTTTCCAAAACGATTTGAAATTTTTCTTTTCCATCGAAAAAATTTCACACATTCTCGAATTTTTATCTCGAAAGTGGGTAAGATTTCGGAGGTATGTGTATTCACCAAAAATGATTGCAATTGACCCCCGCAACCGATAACAATTTTTCCAGAACGATTTGAAATTTTTGAGTTTAATTGTTAATAACTTTTCAACGTAGCCTCTATCAACAAATTGGTATTCTTGATTTTCGTCTGTATTTTCGTATTTTGGCATCTAGAATCCCCCATTAAAATTTTTCCCAGGGGTGGCCGAACACCCTGTACATATGTGTTCCCCGAGCAGGAAAACGACTTTTCGCTAAAATCATGAAAGTAAAAATTCTGTCCAAATGAGGAGTAGGAGTGATTTTCTAAGTAATTTTTATGTAAAAGTATAGATTGAGAAAGTGGCACGTGAGGAACGTACGTAACCTAGATCGATGCACGTGTTTTACTGCACCGGGCACGAACGTACGACGATTTACACACACACAGTCAATATCGCCGGTTTTTACAAAAGGTAAAGTCTTAAGTAAACATTTTGTTTTATAATTTTCTATTAAAGCCTCTGTAAGTTTTATCGCTTTTGCATTCTTGCAACTTAATTTAATTGGTTGTTTTTTGGAAAACAGATAAAACTATAAAAAGAATAAAAAACGGTTTTTACGAGTCCTGTACCTATGTTTAGTTCAGAATTTCGAATTCAGCGGTAAAAGTATGTAAATCTATATTATCCAATACACAGGACATAAAGGTAAGAGGAATGGATATTTTTACCAATATATTCATATTCTTAAATATCTGAATATTCTTCCTACTTGACCGACTTACTTTATAAATATATTTTTTAGGGACACATGTCGTTCGGTTGAAGGAAACAGGATATCTATACAGTGTATAGGTATTCAAAAACCCTTGGGAAAAATTTTAGACTTTGTTGAAAAGTTATGGAACATTATATTCCTAGCAAACGCTAGGCCCGTTCACGGATCGGGGTGAGTTATACATTATTCGATTCGCCTAATTCAGTACATTATTGATATGCATTTCTATGCATCTGTGGAAATTCGTTATTTTTTTATAAACTGTTACTGTTATTGTTAGAAATATGACTTAAAATTCGTTAGTTTCTTTAGTGTTTAGGAGTGTGTGTGTGTTTGTGAGAGAAGCACACGTCGAGGAATGTTCTTTTAGTTTTTAAGTTTTCTTTTCACAATGGAAAATAAGTGTGTTTGTTTTGTAACAAGATTCATTATAATAAATAATATAAACAGTATTTTAACATGGTAGCAGAGGTCCGTGGTTTGTTCGTTAACAGTAAAGAAAAGAAATTTAGTTGTGAAAGGAAGATAACCTAAGTTTGAAGCATGGCAAGTGAAAAAAAGGACGATTTCATGTTACAAATATTTTATGGAACTGGAAATTCAGGCTAAATTTATTTTTAGAAATGAAAGACTGTAACGAGGTTATTCTACATGATGAAAGACCGGCTGAAATAAGAGTCGAAGATTGGAATAAAAAAGGAAATTAAAGCAAAAAGTTACATCGTAAACAGTATTTCAAACACTCAGTTAGAATTAATAATATCAGAAACGACTGCGAAAAATATGATTGCAAAGCTTGACGAAATTTATCTAGTTAAAAACAGTGCAGTAAAGCTATTGTGTAAAAGAAGATTGTTAGAATTAAAAATGAAAGAAGGTGAAAATCCAAGTGACTTCTTTAACGAATTTGAAACGCATATAAATAGGCTCAAAAATACTGGTGAGACTGTGAATGAAGAGGATAAATTGAATTATCTGTTATTAACGTTAACTTCTCACGTATTGTTGATATTATTGATGCACTGCCAACGAAGGAGAAAACAGTTGAGTATGTAAAATCTAAATTACTGTTAGAGTATCAAAAGAGAAACGGTAAAAGTTACTACTTTGAGTACAGCAGAAATTACACTCGCACGTTTAGTTCAAATTTAACTAAAAATCCTAGAGGTCATAGGTTTCGACACGTACAACGCAATCAGAACAAGTATCTCAATTCAAAGGATAATCAGCATAGCAGTGCAACGACTACTGAAGCGGTATGTTAAGTCAGTGTAATAAGTCAGGGCACATCCAACGTTACTGCCCAGAAAACTTTAATAATTATTACAAAAGGCAACCTTTTCAAACATATACAAAATAGACACGATAGAAAAGTGGCTGGAAATTCGAGTCTAGATGACAGTAGAAATTACAATTCATTCAAGGTTGAAGTAATGAAAAGTAGCAAAATAGAAGAAGTAGAAATATTAAATGGCTACTAGATAGTGGTTGCTCAGATCACATAATAAACACAGATGAGTACTTTTATGAATCCAAAAATCTACAAAACCCGGTTGATATTAAAGTTGGTGATGGTTTTAAACTAATATCTGGAAAGATTGGTAATGTAATGATTAACATTAAATCGTTGCTATGTTCATTTTAAAAATTATAAATAATTTATCTAATTGGATCTATTCTACATTGTCAAATGGGAATTTGTAGAAGAATTTGTATGATGCATAAAAATCATTTTTTTAGGCATAGAACTTCCACGAGTCGGTCAGGTGGACAGTATTAAAACCAGGTATGTAGACAGTACATGCAGCAACAGTAAAAAATGTCTCCCCGCCGCTGACAGTGTTTACAATATATAGTAAATTACTATTGCACGCAGTACGTTGGTTTAACTTGTTTTTATTATTAAATTTCATTATCATCTAAGTCTGGTATATTTTGATTTTTTACAGAATCAATCATCATCAAATGAAATTTCTGAAATTTCTTTTAAGAACTGATTAAATAAATCATCCTTTCCTTGCTTGGAAGGTTTATAAAACACGTAATGGCTTAAGAGTACCCAATGAAATTATCTTTTTTGCTGAAAATAGAAAATATAATATTTATTATTTTGTATTATATGTTAGAAAAATATATTAAAAAACGTGTGGAACTGCAAATGCTAACCGACAATATTCAGGCAAAAAGTGTTTACTATGCTTCCACGTAGTTTCTGTTTTATTCGTATGAGCGCCTGTTTCTGGATCTTTAAAATGTAAACTATTTACGGTTTACGGTGAGATGTTTATACCCTTAGTTTTTAAAAGCCATTGCATTATATAAAGATATTTGAAAAGCAAAGAACGTGGTTTTCTAAAAACAAACTCAGTTACAGATATTGTTTTAAAATTACCATATATGCTAACGTATAATTATGAGCAATGTCGTGATATATTATATAACTAACATTAAATAAAAATACTGCGCAGCAATTGTGGAAGGGTAGAGTAGATAGAGACTGATGAATCAACATTTTGTTGTAGAAATAATGGCACAGAGGCCATTTGAAAATTAATCACAGCGTCAATTTTCAAGATCTCATTACTGATGCTTACATGAATTAAATTGAAGACACCACTTTTTTCTAACATATAATACTATCAATATTTTATATTTCCAATAAGAGTAACTTCATTGGATACCTGAGCCATTATGTATTTAGTAAATGTATATATAATAGAAAGATGGTGATTTATTCAATGAGATATTTGCAGAAATAGCAGAAATTTCATTCAACAAATGTTATTGTTAACAAATTAGCATTTTACTAGCTGGCATTTTGAACACAGGTAACGACAGTCACTTGTTTCCACCTGTGAACCTATCAGAATATATTTAAAATACTTAGTTACTTTGTAAAAATACCGAATTTCCGCAGATAATGAAATGCATATACTAATGAAATAATATACTGAATTAGACGAATCGAATTACGTATAACTCATCCCGATCGTTGAACGGGTCGTTTGCTAGGAATATACCAAAAAACGTTCTTGACAAGTCTATAAAATACTTCAGTTCACTTTCATTATTAGATGCGTTGACTTTAATTCTATAAATTATAATGATAAGTTCAAGATTTTACAGAAAGAGTTTATTTGTAATATTAAAGATTTCCTATATAAGGACAAGAAGTATACTTTTACCAATATCTATCCATCTATCTTAATATTCTTCCCACTTGGCCCACTTACTTTAACGAGTCTGAGTAAATCATCAGTACTATCTCTATTTTTATTAATAAAATGAATCTGTGATTCCATATCCAAAGATATAGTAAAAGCTACAAAATTCAGATTATTCAAGTTACTTCTATCACTCATCAAATTTTTTATGAAATTCTATGCTAATTCATGCTCTTTAAAATATTTATAATCTACTGGGACTTCATTAACTTTATGTTTTAATAAATCAATAATCAAAGTATCTATAATTAATATTAAAATCAAATAACAGTGTCAAAATAGTATTAATATTATATTTTATTAATACTATCAATATCTGGTATTTAAATTTTATTAAATATTTCAAATCTGTTATCACCTTGTTCAAATAATTTATTACTAGTTTTGATAATATATTTTGGGATGGATTTTTTTAGAATGATAGCAATTCAGTTGTGAATTTTTATGAGGAACAAAGGGTTATTATTATACAATTAACATGTATATAATTCATTAACTTGCCCATTTAGGGGTAACATGTTATGCATAAATAGAGATTTACATACTTGTATGAATACCCACACTAAAATCATGTAAATATCTAAATCATTTTTAAATCTATGATTTGGAAAATTTTAGGGACTTGGAACTTAATTCATCCTTTATCTTACAGTTTTATCGTCAACACGTGGCCAACACGTATGCGAAGAAGGCAAAATCATGAGCCAGATGCTGGTATAACCCAGACCTAACCAAGACCTAACCGGTGTTATCCTCTAAAATATTGATCGAAACCAGGTTTAATTGACTGCTTCAGTGTGGTACCACATTACTACGTGATTCAAACACGAAAAAAACCCAGGATCTGGCCAACAAGTTTGCGAAAAAGGCGAAAGTATAAGCCAGATGCGCGCATATCCCAGACCTAACCCAGACCTAACCGGTGTTATCCTCTAAAATATTGATCGAAACCAGGTTTAAATGACTGCTTCAGTGTGTTACCACATTACTACGTGATTCAAACACGAAAAAAACCCAGGATCTGGCCAACAAGTATGCGAAGAAGGCAAAATCATGAGCCAGATGCGGGCATAACCCAGACCTAACCCAGACCTAACCGGTGTTATCCTCTAAAATATTGATCGAACCCAGGTTTAATTGACTGCTTCAGTGTGTCACCACATTACTACGTGATTCAAACACGAAAAAACCCCAGGATCTGGCCAACAAGTATGCGAAAACGGCAAAATCATGAGCCAGATGCGGGCATAACCCAGACCTAACCGGTGTTATCCTCTAAAATATTGATCGAAACCAGGTTTTATTGACTGCTTCAGTGTATTACCACATTACTACGTGATTCAAACACGAAAAAAGCCCAGGATCTGGCCAACAAGTATGCGAAGAAGGCAAGATCATGAGCCAGATGCGGGCATATCCCGGACCTATCCCAGACCTAACCGGTGTTATCCTCTAAAATATTCATCGAAACCAGGTTTTATTGACTGCTTCAGTGTGTTACCACATTACTACGTGCTTCAAACACGGAAAAAACCCAGGATCTGGCCAACAAGTTTGCGAAAAAGGCGAAAGTATAAGCCAGATGCGCGCATATCCCAGACCTAACCCAGACCTAACCGGTGTTATCCTCTAAAATATTGATCGAAACCAGGTTTAATTGACTGCTTCAGTTTGTTACCACATTACTACGTGATTCAAACACGAAAAAAGCCCAGGATCTGGCCAACAAGTATGCGAAGAAGGCAAGATCATGAGCCAGATGCGGGCATAACCCAGACCTAACCCAGACCTAACCGGTGTTATCCTCTAAAATATTCATCGAAACCAGGTTTTATTGACTGCTTCAGTGTGTTACCACATTACTACGTGCTTCAAACACGGAAAAAACCCAGGATCTGGCCAACAAGTTTGCGAAAAAGGCGAAAGTATAAGCCAGATGCGCGCATATCCCAGACCTAACCCAGACCTAACCGGTGTTATCCTCTAAAATACTGACCGAATCCAGGTTTAATTCACTGTTACTGTGTGGTACCACATTACTACGTGATTCAAACCAGAAGAAACCCAGGATCTGGCCAACAAGTATGCGAAGAAGGCATAATCATGAGCCAGATGCGGGCATAACCCAGACCTAATCCAGACCTCACCGGTGTTATCCTCTAAAATATTGATCGAAACCAGGTTTAATTGACTGCTTCAGTGTGTTACCACATTACTACGTGATTCAAACACGAAAAAACCCCAGGATCTGGCCAACAAGTATGCGAAGACGGCAAAATCATGAGCCAGATGCGGGCATAACCCAGACCTAACCCAGACCTAACCGGTGTTATCCTCTAAAATATTGATCGAAACCAGGTTTGATTGACTGCTTCAGTGTGTTACCACATTACTACGTGATTCAAACCAGAAGAAACCCAGGATCTGGCCAACAAGTATGCGAAGAAGGCAAAATCGTGAGCCAGATGCGCGCATTTCCCAGACCTAACCCAGACCTAACCGGCGTTATCCTCTAAAATATTGATCGAAACCAGGTTTAATTGACTGCTTCAATGTGGTACCACATTACTGCGGTATTCAAACCCGAAAAAAACCCAGGATCTAGCCAACAAGTTTACGAAAAAGGCGAAAGTATAAGCCAGATGCGCGCATATCCCAGACCTAACCCAGACCTAACCGGTGTTATCCTCTGAAATATTGATCGAAACCAGGTTTAATTGACTGCTTCAGTGTGTCACCACATTACTACGTGATTCAAACACGGAAAATACCCAGGATCTGGCCAACAAGTATGCGAAGACGGCAAAATCATGAGCCAGATGCGGGCATAACCCAGACCTAACCCAGACCTAACCGGTGTTATCCTCTAAAATATTGATCGAACCCAGGTTTAATTGACTGCTTCAGTGTGTCACCACATTACTACGTGATTCAAACACGAAAAAACCCCAGGATCTGGCCAACAAGTATGCGAAAACGGCAAAATCATGAGCCAGATGCGGGCATAACCCAGACCTAACCGGTGTTATCCTCTAAAATATTGATCGAAACCAGGTTTTATTGACTGCTTCAGTGTATTACCACATTACTACCTGATTCAAACACGAAAAAAGCCCAGGATCTGGCCAACAAGTATGCGAAGAAGGCAAGATCATGAGCCAGATGCGCGCATATCCCAGACCTAACCCAGACCTAACCGGTGTTATCCTCTAAAATATTGATCGAAACCAGGTTTAATTGACTGCTTCAGTTTGTTACCACATTACTACGTGATTCAAACACGAAAAAAGCCCAGGATCTGGCCAACAAGTATGCGAAGAAGGCAAGATCATGAGCCAGATGCGCGCATATCCCAGACCTAACCCAGACCTAACCGGTGTTATCCTCTAAAATATTGATCGAAACCAGGTTTAATTGACTGCTTCAGTGTGTCACCACATTACTACGTGATTCAAACACGGAAAATACCCAGGATCTGGCCAACAAGTATGCGAAGACGGCAAAATCATGAGCCAGATGCGGGCATAACCCAGACCTAACCCAGACCTAACCGGTGTTATCCTCTAAAATATTGATCGAAACCAGGTTTTATTGACTGCTTCAGTGTATTACCACATTACTACCTGATTCAAACACGAAAAAAGCCCAGGATCTGGCCAACAAGTATGCGAAGAAGGCAAGATCATGAGCCAGATGCGCGCATATCCCAGACCTAACCCAGACCTAACCGGTGTTATCCTCTAAAATATTGATCGAAACCAGGTTTAATTGACTGCTTCAGTTTGTTACCACATTACTACGTGATTCAAACACGAAAAAAGCCCAGGATCTGGCCAACAAGTATGCGAAGAAGGCAAGATCATGAGCCAGATGCGGGCATAACCCAGACCTAACCCAGACCTAACCGGTGTTATCCTCTAAAATATTGATCGAAACCAGGTTTAATTGACTGCTTCAGTGTGTCACCACATTACTACGTGATTCAAACACGAAAAAAGCCCAGGATCTGGCCAACAAGTATGCGAAGACGGCAAAATCATGAGCCAGATGCGGGCATAACCCAGACCTAACCCAGACCTAACCGGTGTTATCCTCTAAAATATTGATCGAAACCAGGTTTAATTGACTGCTTCAGTGTGTCACCACATTACTACGTGATTCAAACACGAAAAAAGCCCAGGATCTGGCCAACAAGTATGCGAAGACGGCAAAATCATGAGCCAGATGCGCGCATTTCCCAGACCTAACCCAGACCTAACCGGTGTTATCCTCTAAAATATTGATCGAAACCAGGTTTAATTGACTGCTTCAGTGTGTCACCACATTACTACGTGATTCAAACACGAAAAAAGCCCAGGATCTGGCCAACAAGTATGCGAAGACGGCAAAATCATGAGCCAGATGCGGGCATAACCCAGACCTAACCCAGACCTAACCGGTGTTATCCTCTAAAATATTGATCGAAACCAGGTTTAATTGACTGCTTCAGTGTGTTACCACATTACTACGTGATTCAAACACGGAAAATACCCAGGATCTGGCCAACAAGTATGCGAAGAAGGCAATATCAGGAGCCAGATGCGCGCATTTCCCAGACCTAACCCAGACCTAACCGGTGTTATCCTCTAAAATATTGATCGAAACCAGGTTTAATTGACTGCTTCAGTGTGTCACCACATTACTACGTGATTCAAACACGAAAAAACCCCAGGATCTGGCCAACAAGTATGCGAATACGGTCAATCATGAGCCAGATGCGCGCATTTCCCAGACCTAACCCAGACCTAACCGGCGTTATCCTCTAAAATATTGATCGAAACCAGGTTTAATTGACTGCTTCAGTGTGTTACCACATTATTACGTGATTCAAACACGAAAAAAACCCAGGATCTGGCCAACAAGTATGCGAAGAAGGCAAAATCATGAGACAGATGCGGGCATAACCCAGACCTAACCCAGACCTAACCGGTGTTATCCTCTGAAATATTGATCGAAACCAGGTTTAATTGACTGCTTCAGTGTGTTACCACATTACTACGTGATTCAAACACGAAAAAACCCCAGGATCTGGCCAACAAGTATGCGAAGACGGCAAAATCATGAGCCAGATGCGGGCATAACCCAGACCTAACCCAGACCTAACCGGTGTTATCCTCTAAAATACTGACCGAATCCAGGTTTCATTGACTGTTACTGTGTGGTACCACATTACTACGTGATTCAAACCAGAAGAAACCCAGAATCTGGCCAACAAGTATGCGAAGAAGGCAAAATCATGAGCCAGATGCGCGCATTTCCCAGACCTAACCCAGACCTAACCGGCGTTATCCTCTAAAATATTGATCGAAACCAGGTTTATTTGACAGCTTCAGTGTGTTACCACATTATTACGTGATTCAAACACGAAAAAAACCCAGGATCTGGCCAACAAGTATGCGAAGAAGGCAAAATCATGAGACAGATGCGGGCATAACCCAGACCTAACCCAGACCTAACCGGTGTTATCCTCTGAAATATTGATCGAAACCAGGTTTAATTGACTGCTTCAGTGTGTTACCACATTACTACGTGATTCAAACACGAAAAAACCCCAGGATCTGGCCAACAAGTATGCGAAGACGGCAAAATCATGAGCCAGATGCGGGCATAACCCAGACCTAACCCAGACCTAACCGGTGTTATCCTCTAAAATATTGATCGAAATCAGGTTTAATTGACTGCTTCAGTGTGTTACCACATTACTACGTGATTCAAACCCGAAAAAAATCCAGGATCTAGCCAACAAGTTTGCGAAAAAGGCAAAATCATGAGCCAGATGCGGGCATAACCCAGACCTAACCCAGACCTAACCGGTGTTATCCTCTAAAATATTGATCGAAACCAGGTTTAATTGACTGCTTCAGTGTGTCACCACATTACTACGTGATTCAAACACGGAAAATACCCAGGATCTAGCCAACAAGTTTGCGAAAAAGGCGAAAGTATAAGCCAGATGCGCGCATATCCCAGACCTAACCCAGACCTAACCGGCGTTATCCTCTAAAATATTGATCGAAACCAGGTTTAATTGACTGCTTCAGTGTGTCACCACATTACTACGTGATTCAAACACGAAAAAACCCCAGTATCTGGCCAACAAGTATGCGAAGAAGGCAAAATCATGAGCCAGATGCGGGCATAACCCAGACCTAACCCAGACCTAACCGGTGTTATCCTCTAAAATATTGATCGAAACCAGGTTTAATTGACAGCTTCAGTGTGTTACCACATTATTACGTGATTCAAACACGAAAAAAACCCAGGATCTGGCCAACAAGTATGCGAAGAAGGCAAAATCATGAGCCAGATGCGCGCATTTCCCAGACCTAACCCAGACCTAACCGGTGTTATCCTCTGAAATATTGATCGAAACCAGGTTTAATTGACTGCTTCAGTGTGTCACCACATTACTACGTGATTCAAACACGAAAAAACCCCAGGATCTGGCCAACAAGTATGCGAAGACGGCAAAATCATGAGCCAGATGCGGGCATAACCCAGACCTAACCCAGACCTAACCGGCGTTATCCTCTAAAATATTGATCGAAACCAGGTTTAATTGACTGCTTCAGTGTGTTACCACATTATTACGTGATTCAAACACGAAAAAAACCCAGGATCTGGCCAACAAGTATGCGAAGAAGGCAATATCAGGAGCCAGATGCGCGCATTTCCCAGACCTAACCCAGACCTAACCGGTGTTATCCTCTAAAATATTGATCGAAACCAGGTTTAATTGACTGCTTCAGTGTGTTACCACATTACTACGTGATTCAAACACGGAAAATACCCAGGATCTGGCCAACAAGTATGCGAAGAAGGCAATATCAGGAGCCAGATGCGCGCATTTCCCAGACCTAACCCAGACCTAACCGGTGTTATCCTCTAAAATATTGATCGAAACCAGGTTTAATTGACTGCTTCAGTGTGTCACCACATTACTACGTGATTCAAACACGAAAAAACCCCAGGATCTGGCCAACAAGTATGCGAAGACGGCAAAATCATGAGCCAGATGCGCGCATTTCCCAGACCTAACCCAGACCTAACCGGCGTTATCCTCTAAAATATTGATCGAAACCAGGTTTAATTGACTGCTTCAATGTGGTACCACATTACTGCGGTATTCAAACCCGAAAAAAACCCAGGATCTAGCCAACAAGTTTACGAAAAAGGCGAAAGTATAAGCCAGATGCGCGCATATCCCAGACCTAACCCAGACCTAACCGGTGTTATCCTCTGAAATATTGATCGAAACCAGGTTTAATTGACTGCTTCAGTGTGTCACCACATTACTACGTGATTCAAACACGAAAAAACCCCAGGATCTGGCCAACAAGTATGCGAAGACGGCAAAATCATGAGCCAGATGCGGGCATAACCCAGACCTAACCCAGACCTAACCGGTGTTATCCTCTAAAATATTGATCGAAACCAGGTTTAATTGACTGCTTCAGTGTGTCACCACATTACTACGTGATTCAAACACGAAAAAACCCCAGGATCTGGCCAACAAGTATGCGAAGACGGCAAAATCATGAGCCAGATGCGGGCATAACCCAGACCTAACCCAGACCTAACCGGCGTTATCCTCTAAAATATTGATCGAAACCAGGTTTAATTGACTGCTTCAGTGTGTCACCACATTACTACGTGATTCAAACACGAAAAAACCCCAGGATCTGGCCAACAAGTATGCGAATACGGTCAATCATGAGCCAGATGCGCGCATTTCCCAGACCTAACCCAGACCTAACCGGCGTTATCCTCTAAAATATTGATCGAAACCAGGTTTAATTGACTGCTTCAGTGTGTTACCACATTATTACGTGATTCAAACACGAAAAAAACCCAGGATCTGGCCAACAAGTATGCGAAGAAGGCAAAATCATGAGACAGATGCGGGCATAACCCAGACCTAACCCAGACCTAACCGGTGTTATCCTCTGAAATATTGATCGAAACCAGGTTTAATTGACTGCTTCAGTGTGTTACCACATTACTACGTGATTCAAACACGAAAAAACCCCAGGATCTGGCCAACAAGTATGCGAAGACGGCAAAATCATGAGCCAGATGCGGGCATAACCCAGACCTAACCCAGACCTAACCGGTGTTATCCTCTAAAATACTGACCGAATCCAGGTTTCATTGACTGTTACTGTGTGGTACCACATTACTACGTGATTCAAACCAGAAGAAACCCAGAATCTGGCCAACAAGTATGCGAAGAAGGCAAAATCATGAGCCAGATGCGGGCATAACCCAGACCTAACCCAGACCTAACCGGTGTTATCCTCTAAAATACTGACCGAATCCAGGTTTCATTGACTGTTACTGTGTGGTACCACATTACTACGTGATTCAAACCAGAAGAAACCCAGAATCTGGCCAACAAGTATGCGAAGAAGGCAAAATCATGAGACAGATGCGGGCATAACCCAGACCTAACCCAGACCTAACCGGCGTTATCCTCTAAAATATTGATCGAAACCAGGTTTAATTGACTGCTTCAGTGTGTCACCACATTACTACGTGATTCAAACACGAAAAAACCCCAGGATCTGGCCAACAAGTATGCGAAGACGGCAAAATCATGAGCCAGATGCGGGCATAACCCAGACCTAACCCAGACCTAACCGGCGTTATCCTCTAAAATATTGATCGAAACCAGGTTTAATTGACTGCTTCAATGTGGTACCACATTACTGCGGTATTCAAACCCGAAAAAAACCCAGGATCTAGCCAACAAGTTTACGAAAAAGGCGAAAGTATAAGCCAGATGCGCGCATATCCCAGACCTAACCCAGACCTAACCGGTGTTATCCTCTGAAATATTGATCGAAACCAGGTTTAATTGACTGCTTCAGTGTGTCACCACATTACTACGTGATTCAAACACGAAAAAACCCCAGGATCTGGCCAACAAGTATGCGAAGACGGCAAAATCATGAGCCAGATGCGGGCATAACCCAGACCTAACCCAGACCTAACCGGTGTTATCCTCTAAAATATTGATCGAAACCAGGTTTAATTGACTGCTTCAGTGTGTCACCACATTACTACGTGATTCAAACACGAAAAAAACCCAGGATCTGGCCAACAAGTATGCGAAGAAGGCAAAATCATGAGCCAGATGCGCGCATTTCCCAGACCTAACCGGCGTTATCCTCTAAAATATTGATCGAAACCAGGTTTAATTGACTGCTTCAGTGTGTCACCACATTACTACGTGATTCAAACACGAAAAAACCCCAGGATCTGGCCAACAAGTATGCGAAGACGGCAAAATCATGAGCCAGATGCGGGCATAACCCAGACCTAACCCAGACCTAACCGGTGTTATCCTCTAAAATACTGATCGAAACCAGGTTTAATTGACAGCTTCAGTGTGTTACCACATTATTACGTGATTCAAACACGAAAAAAACCCAGGATCTGGCCAACAAGTATGCGAAGAAGGCAATATCAGGAGCCAGATGCGCGCATTTCCCAGACCTAACCCAGACCTAACCGGTGTTATCCTCTAAAATATTGATCGAAACCAGGTTTAATTGACTGCTTCAGTGTGTTACCACATTACTACGTGATTCAAACACGGAAAATACCCAGGATCTGGCCAACAAGTATGCGAAGAAGGCAATATCAGGAGCCAGATGCGCGCATTTCCCAGACCTAACCCAGACCTAACCGGTGTTATCCTCTAAAATATTGATCGAAACCAGGTTTAATTGACTGCTTCAGTGTGTCACCACATTACTACGTGATTCAAACACGAAAAAACCCCAGGATCTGGCCAACAAGTATGCGAATACGGTCAATCATGAGCCAGATGCGCGCATTTCCCAGACCTAACCCAGACCTAACCGGCGTTATCCTCTAAAATATTGATCGAAACCAGGTTTAATTGACTGCTTCAGTGTGTTACCACATTATTACGTGATTCAAACACGAAAAAAACCCAGGATCTGGCCAACAAGTATGCGAAGAAGGCAAAATCATGAGACAGATGCGGGCATAACCCAGACCTAACCCAGACCTAACCGGTGTTATCCTCTGAAATATTGATCGAAACCAGGTTTAATTGACTGCTTCAGTGTGTTACCACATTACTACGTGATTCAAACACGAAAAAACCCCAGGATCTGGCCAACAAGTATGCGAAGACGGCAAAATCATGAGCCAGATGCGGGCATAACCCAGACCTAACCCAGACCTAACCGGTGTTATCCTCTAAAATACTGACCGAATCCAGGTTTCATTGACTGTTACTGTGTGGTACCACATTACTACGTGATTCAAACCAGAAGAAACCCAGAATCTGGCCAACAAGTATGCGAAGAAGGCAAAATCATGAGCCAGATGCGCGCATTTCCCAGACCTAACCCAGACCTAACCGGCGTTATCCTCTAAAATATTGATCGAAACCAGGTTTATTTGACAGCTTCAGTGTGTTACCACATTATTACGTGATTCAAACACGAAAAAAACCCAGGATCTGGCCAACAAGTATGCGAAGAAGGCAAAATCATGAGACAGATGCGGGCATAACCCAGACCTAACCCAGACCTAACCGGTGTTATCCTCTGAAATATTGATCGAAACCAGGTTTAATTGACTGCTTCAGTGTGTTACCACATTACTACGTGATTCAAACACGAAAAAACCCCAGGATCTGGCCAACAAGTATGCGAAGACGGCAAAATCATGAGCCAGATGCGGGCATAACCCAGACCTAACCCAGACCTAACCGGTGTTATCCTCTAAAATATTGATCGAAACCAGGTTTAATTGACTGCTTCAGTGTGTTACCACATTACTACGTGATTCAAACCCGAAAAAAATCCAGGATCTAGCCAACAAGTTTGCGAAAAAGGCAAAATCATGAGCCAGATGCGGGCATAACCCAGACCTAACCCACACCTAACCGGTGTTATCCTCTAAAATATTGATCGAAACCAGGTTTAATTGACTGCTTCAGTGTGTCACCACATTACTACGTGATTCAAACACGGAAAATACCCAGGATCTAGCCAACAAGTTTGCGAAAAAGGCGAAAGTATAAGCCAGATGCGCGCATATCCCAGACCTAACCCAGACCTAACCGGCGTTATCCTCTAAAATATTGATCGAAACCAGGTTTAATTGACTGCTTCAGTGTGTCACCACATTACTACGTGATTCAAACACGAAAAAACCCCAGTATCTGGCCAACAAGTATGCGAAGAAGGCAAAATCATGAGCCAGATGCGGGCATAACCCAGACCTAACCCAGACCTAACCGGTGTTATCCTCTAAAATATTGATCGAAACCAGGTTTAATTGACAGCTTCAGTGTGTTACCACATTATTACGTGATTCAAACACGAAAAAAACCCAGGATCTGGCCAACAAGTATGCGAAGAAGGCAAAATCATGAGCCAGATGCGCGCATTTCCCAGACCTAACCCAGACCTAACCGGTGTTATCCTCTGAAATATTGATCGAAACCAGGTTTAATTGACTGCTTCAGTGTGTCACCACATTACTACGTGATTCAAACACGAAAAAAACCCAGGATCTGGCCAACAAGTATGCGAAGAAGGCAAAATCATGAGCCAGATGCGCGCATTTCCCAGTCCTAACCCAGACCTAACCGGCGTTATCCTCTAAAATATTGATCGAAACCAGGTTTAATTGACTGCTTCAGTGTGTCACCACATTACTACGTGATTCAAACACGAAAAAACCCCAGGATCTGGCCAACAAGTATGCGAAGACGGCAAAATCATGAGCCAGATGCGGGCATAACCCAGACCTAACCCAGACCTAACCGGTGTTATCCTCTAAAATACTGATCGAAACCAGGTTTAATTGACAGCTTCAGTGTGTTACCACATTATTACGTGATTCAAACACGAAAAAAACCCAGGATCTGGCCAACAAGTATGCGAAGAAGGCAATATCAGGAGCCAGATGCGCGCATTTCCCAGACCTAACCCAGACCTAACCGGTGTTATCCTCTAAAATATTGATCGAAACCAGGTTTAATTGACTGCTTCAGTGTGTTACCACATTACTACGTGATTCAAACACGGAAAATACCCAGGATCTGGCCAACAAGTATGCGAAGAAGGCAATATCAGGAGCCAGATGCGCGCATTTCCCAGACCTAACCCAGACCTAACCGGTGTTATCCTCTAAAATATTGATCGAAACCAGGTTTAATTGACTGCTTCAGTGTGTCACCACATTACTACGTGATTCAAACACGAAAAAACCCCAGGATCTGGCCAACAAGTATGCGAAGACGGCAAAATCATGAGCCAGATGCGCGCATTTCCCAGACCTAACCCAGACCTAACCGGCGTTATCCTCTAAAATATTGATCGAAACCAGGTTTAATTGACTGCTTCAATGTGGTACCACATTACTGCGGTATTCAAACCCGAAAAAAACCCAGGATCTAGCCAACAAGTTTACGAAAAAGGCGAAAGTATAAGCCAGATGCGCGCATATCCCAGACCTAACCCAGACCTAACCGGTATTATCCTCTGAAATATTGATCGAAACCAGGTTTAATTGACTGCTTCAGTGTGTCACCACATTACTACGTGATTCAAACACGAAAAAACCCCAGGATCTGGCCAACAAGTATGCGAAGACGGCAAAATCATGAGCCAGATGCGGGCATAACCCAGACCTAACCCAGACCTAACCGGTGTTATCCTCTAAAATATTGATCGAAACCAGGTTTAATTGACAGCTTCAGTGTGTTACCACATTATTACGTGATTCAAACCCGAAAAAAACCCAGGATCTAGCCAACAAGTTTGCGAAAAAGGCAAAATCATGAGCCAGATGCGGGCATAACCCAGACCTAACCCAGACCTAACCGGTGTTATCCTCTAAAATATTGATCGAAACCAGGTTTATTTGACAGCTTCAGTGTGTTACCACATTATTACGTGATTCAAACACGAAAAAAACCCAGGATCTGGCCAACAAGTATGCGAAGAAGGCAAAATCATGAGCCTGATGCGCGCATATCCCAGACCTAACCCAGACCTAACCGGTGTTATCCTCTGAAATATTGATCGAAACCAGGTTTAATTGACTGCTTCAGTGTGTTACCACATTACTACGTGTTTCAAACACGGAAAATACCCAGGATCTGGCCAACAAGTTTGCGAAAAAGGCGAAAGTATAAGCCATATGCGCGCAAATCCCAGACCTAACCGGTGTGTTCCTCTAAAATATTGATCGAAACCAGGTTTTATTGACTGCTTCAGTTTGTTACCACATTACTACGTGATTCAAACCCGAAAAAAACCCAGGATCTAGTAAACATAGTAGTATAGAGGGTGTTCGGCCAGCCCTGAGAAACATTTTAATAGGATATTCTAGAGGCCAAACTAAGACGAAAATCAAGAATACTTGATGGAGGCTTCGTTAAAAAGTTATTAACAATTTGATTCAAAAATTTCAAATCGTTCCAGAAAAATTATTTTCGGCTGCGGAGGTCAATTACAAGCATTTTTAGTGAATAGACATATATTCGAAATCCTACTCTGTTTCGAGAAAAAAATTCGAGTATGTGTTGATATTTTTCGGCGAAAAAGAAATTTTTCAAAAATTTTTCTAAAAAAATTATTTTCGGTTGCAGGGGTCAATTACAATCATTTTTGGTCATTACACATACCCCCGAAATCCTACGCACTTTCGAGAAAAAAATTCCTTACCGAAAATCTAATCGGGTGCCTATATTTTTCGATGAAAAAGAAAGATTTCAAATCGTCCTGTGAAAAATTATTTTCAGTTGCGAGGGTCGGTGACAATCATTTTTTATGTATAGACATACCCCCGTAATCTTGCGCATTTTCGAGAAAAAAATTCAGTACGAGCGGAACTTTAAACATTAATAACTTTTTAATAGTGCCTCCATCAACAAATTGGTATTCTTGATTTTCGTCTTATTTTGACCTCTAGAATCCCCCATTAAAATTTTTCCCATGGATGGCCGAACACCCTGTATGTAGGGAACCGTGCAGTTGAAAATTATTAAATCGCGCACGAATTTTTGGCCGAACAGCGAATCGTTCGCTGTCCACGAGCTTGCACGAGCGAAGACGGTTACCGCCGAAAAAGCCGTCAACACGCGGCGAGCGTACGGCCGAACAGCTGATGGGTGAATAACCCAGAAAGCGAGAAAAGACAGCACGGAAGAGAGAAAGATTGAAGAAAAGTACGTAGTAGGTGTGACTGTGTTTAACGAAATAAATACGAGTGTGCCGATTAACGAACAAACACGGTTCCTGATAATCCCATACATACATACGTACAGTGTTGTTCCAAGTGGAGTTTGAAAAAGATGCTAATAAAAATGTTGCATAGTCATAACCACCTGGTTCAGTTACTACATTCACCCTGTAAAAACAACACAATAATATTATTTATTATTTTCTTTTCACGTTCTTAACTTTATTTTTATTTTTAGTTTGAGTTTTACATTTCTCCTTCTCTTCGTCTTGCTTTTCTTTCTCCTTTTCCTTTTCATTTTTCTGTTTTTCTTTCTTTTTTCAATAGCTTTTCTTCTTTTAATTTCTCGGCTTGTTTTTTTCTTTTCTAATCGTTCTTCTTTCATTCTTTGTTTTTCTTTTTCCTGGTTATCAATTGCTTCTATTTTTTCAAGCTGAGTCTATTTCCATGTCTTTGATGTAACTTTGATTGCACACACTCTTTCTATATTTCTTTTCTTTTCTTTTCTTTTCTTTTCTTTGTTGTTTTTTCAATTTTTTGATAATGTTGATAATGTTTATCCAGAATAGATTCTGAAGAATCTTTGTCTTTACGAGAAAATAAGTAAAGTAACGTTGTAGAATTAATGTAGTTTGATTTCAGTACCATCGGAAACAAAACAATTCCCATTAGAAAAAAGTAAAAGCATCATTGTCATGAAATATTAAAGTTAATTAATGATCAGTATATCATATATTAGTTTCTTCTAGCGAAACGTTGTTAAATTAGTCTTCTACACTGGTATTGGTTTTACTGTTACTATGAACTGCACTGCGTTGAACATCAGCAGTGCTTTCTCTCTGCGAGTTGTGTCTTGTGTTGTGTCTTAGTTGTGTCCCGATTGTATTTTAATATTTTCTATATAGAAAAGAAAATTGTTCCCCTCTCAGATCATCTGGAATATGCTCTTGAATGCTATGTAAAACTACCTATATTGCTGTCATTGATGTCAGTTTCATCTGGCGACATGAATTCTAATTTATTTTCTTCTTTCTGAAATACGTTTTGTCTAGTAAATTGTATTTGAGTTAAACGGTCATAGGCCACCACAAGCTTTAAAAGCATTTCCTTCTTCATGGAATTTATATATGGTATGATATATATATTGGTGCGAAATTCACCTTCGTAATGGGTTTAGTCTACCTACGTACTTTGTCTATGTTCCTGTACTACCTTTCGCCATGCAACTTTTAATCGTCTAAATATTCCTACATCGCATGGCTGGAAAATATGAGTTGCATTAGGTAATATACAAAAAAGTAAAATGAGTTTACTCAAAACAAAAATTATGTAAATTGAAATTTATGCAGGACCTGCGACCATCTAATAATACCAGTATAGGAAAGGTGACTCCATTCTCAACCATTTATGGGCTACACACAATATATGTATTAGTGTGGGGGGATTGAAATGAATTCGGTCAAGGTGTAATTTCATTAATATTGATTTAATATATACAGGGTGTTTGGCCACCCCTGGGAAAAATTTTAATGGGAGATTCTAGAAGCCAAAATAAGACGAAAATTAAGAATATCAATTTTTCGACTGAGGTTTCGTTAAAAAGTAGTTATTAATAACATTAAATAAAAAAATTTCAAATCGTTCTGAAAAAATTATTTTTGGTCGCGGAGGTCAGTTAGAATCGTACCCCCGAAATCCTACTCAGTTTCGACAAAAAAAATTCAAGTAAAAAAGAATTTCGAATCGTCTTGGAAGAATTAGTTTTCGTTGCAGGGGTCAGTTACAAGCATTTTTTTTTTTTGGTCGACAGCCGGATTGAACGATTTTAATGTTTCAAACAGCAACACAACGCATATTTTAATGGAGAATATGTAGAGATGTTGGAAAAGTTGTTCCTTGACCCCGTAAAGTGAGAAAAATCCCATATAACTGGTCAAATTTTCAAACAGCCCCCGCAACTCCTACTGATATAGTGAATAGTGAATATTTTCCAATGAAACGTTTTTTTTCGCGAGTAGAGCTCATGGGTACCTACACAAAGAGTATTATTAAACAACTATTTTACAAACTGAATAAAAATCAGAAAGGAATTTTTAAGAAAAATCGACAGACAGTGCCTAAATTTTTCGACGAAAGAAAAAGAAAATTTCAAATCGTTCTGAACAAAATTACTTTCGGTTTCGGGGGTCAATTACAATTATTTTCGGTGAATAGACATACCACATACGAAATCCTGCGCATTTTCGAGAAAAAAATTCGAAAGTAAGAGCGGAACTTTAAACGTCAATAACTTGTTTAGTATCGTATTACTCCATCAACAAATTGGTATTCTTGATTTTCATCCTACTTTAACCTCTAGAATCTCCCATTACAATTTCTCCCAGGGGATTCTAGAGACCAAAGTAAGACGAAAATCAAGAATACCAATTTGTTAATGGAGGCTTTATTAAAAAGTTATTAACGTTTAAAGTTCCGCCCGTACTGAATTTCTTTCTCGAAAATGCGCATGATTAGGGGGGTATGACGATTCACCCAAAATGGTTGTAAGTAACCCCCGCAACCGATAACAATTTTTCCAAAACGATTTGAAATTTTTCTTTTCCATCGAAAAAATTTCACACATTCTCGAATTTTTATCTCGAAAGTGGGTAAGATTTCGGAGGTATGTGTATTCACCAAAAATGATTGCAATTGACCCCCGCAACCGATAACAATTTTTCCAGAACGATTTGAAATTTTTGAGTTTAATTGTTAATAACTTTTCAACGTAGCCTCTATCAACAAATTGGTATTCTTGATTTTCGTCTGTATTTTCGTATTTTGGCATCTAGAATCCCCCATTAAAATTTTTCCCAGGGGTGGCCGAACACCCTGTACATATGTGTTCCCCGAGCAGGAAAACGACTTTTCGCTAAAATCATGAAAGTAAAAATTCTGTCCAAATGAGGAGTAGGAGTGATTTTCTAAGTAATTTTTATGTAAAAGTATAGATTGAGAAAGTGGCACGTGAGGAACGTACGTAACCTAGATCGATGCACGTGTTTTACTGCACCGGGCACGAACGTACGACGATTTACACACACACAGTCAATATCGCCGGTTTTTACAAAAGGTAAAGTCTTAAGTAAACATTTTGTTTTATAATTTTCTATTAAAGCCTCTGTAAGTTTTATCGCTTTTGCATTCTTGCAACTTAATTTAATTGGTTGTTTTTTGGAAAACAGATAAAACTATAAAAAGAATAAAAAACGGTTTTTACGAGTCCTGTACCTATGTTTAGTTCAGAATTTCGAATTCAGCGGTAAAAGTATGTAAATCTATATTATCCAATACACAGGACATAAAGGTAAGAGGAATGGATATTTTTACCAATATATTCATATTCTTAAATATCTGAATATTCTTCCTACTTGACCGACTTACTTTATAAATATATTTTTTAGGGACACATGTCGTTCGGTTGAAGGAAACAGGATATCTATACAGTGTATAGGTATTCAAAAACCCTTGGGAAAAATTTTAGACTTTGTTGAAAAGTTATGGAACATTATATTCCTAGCAAACGCTAGGCCCGTTCACGGATCGGGGTGAGTTATACATTATTCGATTCGCCTAATTCAGTACATTATTGATATGCATTTCTATGCATCTGTGGAAATTCGTTATTTTTTTATAAACTGTTACTGTTATTGTTAGAAATATGACTTAAAATTCGTTAGTTTCTTTAGTGTTTAGGAGTGTGTGTGTGTTTGTGAGAGAAGCACACGTCGAGGAATGTTCTTTTAGTTTTTAAGTTTTCTTTTCACAATGGAAAATAAGTGTGTTTGTTTTGTAACAAGATTCATTATAATAAATAATATAAACAGTATTTTAACATGGTAGCAGAGGTCCGTGGTTTGTTCGTTAACAGTAAAGAAAAGAAATTTAGTTGTGAAAGGAAGATAACCTAAGTTTGAAGCATGGCAAGTGAAAAAAAGGACGATTTCATGTTACAAATATTTTATGGAACTGGAAATTCAGGCTAAATTTATTTTTAGAAATGAAAGACTGTAACGAGGTTATTCTACATGATGAAAGACCGGCTGAAATAAGAGTCGAAGATTGGAATAAAAAAGGAAATTAAAGCAAAAAGTTACATCGTAAACAGTATTTCAAACACTCAGTTAGAATTAATAATATCAGAAACGACTGCGAAAAATATGATTGCAAAGCTTGACGAAATTTATCTAGTTAAAAACAGTGCAGTAAAGCTATTGTGTAAAAGAAGATTGTTAGAATTAAAAATGAAAGAAGGTGAAAATCCAAGTGACTTCTTTAACGAATTTGAAACGCATATAAATAGGCTCAAAAATACTGGTGAGACTGTGAATGAAGAGGATAAATTGAATTATCTGTTATTAACGTTAACTTCTCACGTATTGTTGATATTATTGATGCACTGCCAACGAAGGAGAAAACAGTTGAGTATGTAAAATCTAAATTACTGTTAGAGTATCAAAAGAGAAACGGTAAAAGTTACTACTTTGAGTACAGCAGAAATTACACTCGCACGTTTAGTTCAAATTTAACTAAAAATCCTAGAGGTCATAGGTTTCGACACGTACAACGCAATCAGAACAAGTATCTCAATTCAAAGGATAATCAGCATAGCAGTGCAACGACTACTGAAGCGGTATGTTAAGTCAGTGTAATAAGTCAGGGCACATCCAACGTTACTGCCCAGAAAACTTTAATAATTATTACAAAAGGCAACCTTTTCAAACATATACAAAATAGACACGATAGAAAAGTGGCTGGAAATTCGAGTCTAGATGACAGTAGAAATTACAATTCATTCAAGGTTGAAGTAATGAAAAGTAGCAAAATAGAAGAAGTAGAAATATTAAATGGCTACTAGATAGTGGTTGCTCAGATCACATAATAAACACAGATGAGTACTTTTATGAATCCAAAAATCTACAAAACCCGGTTGATATTAAAGTTGGTGATGGTTTTAAACTAATATCTGGAAAGATTGGTAATGTAATGATTAACATTAAATCGTTGCTATGTTCATTTTAAAAATTATAAATAATTTATCTAATTGGATCTATTCTACATTGTCAAATGGGAATTTGTAGAAGAATTTGTATGATGCATAAAAATCATTTTTTTAGGCATAGAACTTCCACGAGTCGGTCAGGTGGACAGTATTAAAACCAGGTATGTAGACAGTACATGCAGCAACAGTAAAAAATGTCTCCCCGCCGCTGACAGTGTTTACAATATATAGTAAATTACTATTGCACGCAGTACGTTGGTTTAACTTGTTTTTATTATTAAATTTCATTATCATCTAAGTCTGGTATATTTTGATTTTTTACAGAATCAATCATCATCAAATGAAATTTCTGAAATTTCTTTTAAGAACTGATTAAATAAATCATCCTTTCCTTGCTTGGAAGGTTTATAAAACACGTAATGGCTTAAGAGTACCCAATGAAATTATCTTTTTTGCTGAAAATAGAAAATATAATATTTATTATTTTGTATTATATGTTAGAAAAATATATTAAAAAACGTGTGGAACTGCAAATGCTAACCGACAATATTCAGGCAAAAAGTGTTTACTATGCTTCCACGTAGTTTCTGTTTTATTCGTATGAGCGCCTGTTTCTGGATCTTTAAAATGTAAACTATTTACGGTTTACGGTGAGATGTTTATACCCTTAGTTTTTAAAAGCCATTGCATTATATAAAGATATTTGAAAAGCAAAGAACGTGGTTTTCTAAAAACAAACTCAGTTACAGATATTGTTTTAAAATTACCATATATGCTAACGTATAATTATGAGCAATGTCGTGATATATTATATAACTAACATTAAATAAAAATACTGCGCAGCAATTGTGGAAGGGTAGAGTAGATAGAGACTGATGAATCAACATTTTGTTGTAGAAATAATGGCACAGAGGCCATTTGAAAATTAATCACAGCGTCAATTTTCAAGATCTCATTACTGATGCTTACATGAATTAAATTGAAGACACCACTTTTTTCTAACATATAATACTATCAATATTTTATATTTCCAATAAGAGTAACTTCATTGGATACCTGAGCCATTATGTATTTAGTAAATGTATATATAATAGAAAGATGGTGATTTATTCAATGAGATATTTGCAGAAATAGCAGAAATTTCATTCAACAAATGTTATTGTTAACAAATTAGCATTTTACTAGCTGGCATTTTGAACACAGGTAACGACAGTCACTTGTTTCCACCTGTGAACCTATCAGAATATATTTAAAATACTTAGTTACTTTGTAAAAATACCGAATTTCCGCAGATAATGAAATGCATATACTAATGAAATAATATACTGAATTAGACGAATCGAATTACGTATAACTCATCCCGATCGTTGAACGGGTCGTTTGCTAGGAATATACCAAAAAACGTTCTTGACAAGTCTATAAAATACTTCAGTTCACTTTCATTATTAGATGCGTTGACTTTAATTCTATAAATTATAATGATAAGTTCAAGATTTTACAGAAAGAGTTTATTTGTAATATTAAAGATTTCCTATATAAGGACAAGAAGTATACTTTTACCAATATCTATCCATCTATCTTAATATTCTTCCCACTTGGCCCACTTACTTTAACGAGTCTGAGTAAATCATCAGTACTATCTCTATTTTTATTAATAAAATGAATCTGTGATTCCATATCCAAAGATATAGTAAAAGCTACAAAATTCAGATTATTCAAGTTACTTCTATCACTCATCAAATTTTTTATGAAATTCTATGCTAATTCATGCTCTTTAAAATATTTATAATCTACTGGGACTTCATTAACTTTATGTTTTAATAAATCAATAATCAAAGTATCTATAATTAATATTAAAATCAAATAACAGTGTCAAAATAGTATTAATATTATATTTTATTAATACTATCAATATCTGGTATTTAAATTTTATTAAATATTTCAAATCTGTTATCACCTTGTTCAAATAATTTATTACTAGTTTTGATAATATATTTTGGGATGGATTTTTTTAGAATGATAGCAATTCAGTTGTGAATTTTTATGAGGAACAAAGGGTTATTATTATACAATTAACATGTATATAATTCATTAACTTGCCCATTTAGGGGTAACATGTTATGCATAAATAGAGATTTACATACTTGTATGAATACCCACACTAAAATCATGTAAATATCTAAATCATTTTTAAATCTATGATTTGGAAAATTTTAGGGACTTGGAACTTAATTCATCCTTTATCTTACAGTTTTATCGTCAACACGTGGCCAACACGTATGCGAAGAAGGCAAAATCATGAGCCAGATGCTGGTATAACCCAGACCTAACCAAGACCTAACCGGTGTTATCCTCTAAAATATTGATCGAAACCAGGTTTAATTGACTGCTTCAGTGTGGTACCACATTACTACGTGATTCAAACACGAAAAAAACCCAGGATCTGGCCAACAAGTTTGCGAAAAAGGCGAAAGTATAAGCCAGATGCGCGCATATCCCAGACCTAACCCAGACCTAACCGGTGTTATCCTCTAAAATATTGATCGAAACCAGGTTTAAATGACTGCTTCAGTGTGTTACCACATTACTACGTGATTCAAACACGAAAAAAACCCAGGATCTGGCCAACAAGTATGCGAAGAAGGCAAAATCATGAGCCAGATGCGGGCATAACCCAGACCTAACCCAGACCTAACCGGTGTTATCCTCTAAAATATTGATCGAACCCAGGTTTAATTGACTGCTTCAGTGTGTCACCACATTACTACGTGATTCAAACACGAAAAAACCCCAGGATCTGGCCAACAAGTATGCGAAAACGGCAAAATCATGAGCCAGATGCGGGCATAACCCAGACCTAACCGGTGTTATCCTCTAAAATATTGATCGAAACCAGGTTTTATTGACTGCTTCAGTGTATTACCACATTACTACGTGATTCAAACACGAAAAAAGCCCAGGATCTGGCCAACAAGTATGCGAAGAAGGCAAGATCATGAGCCAGATGCGGGCATATCCCGGACCTATCCCAGACCTAACCGGTGTTATCCTCTAAAATATTCATCGAAACCAGGTTTTATTGACTGCTTCAGTGTGTTACCACATTACTACGTGCTTCAAACACGGAAAAAACCCAGGATCTGGCCAACAAGTTTGCGAAAAAGGCGAAAGTATAAGCCAGATGCGCGCATATCCCAGACCTAACCCAGACCTAACCGGTGTTATCCTCTAAAATATTGATCGAAACCAGGTTTAATTGACTGCTTCAGTTTGTTACCACATTACTACGTGATTCAAACACGAAAAAAGCCCAGGATCTGGCCAACAAGTATGCGAAGAAGGCAAGATCATGAGCCAGATGCGGGCATAACCCAGACCTAACCCAGACCTAACCGGTGTTATCCTCTAAAATATTCATCGAAACCAGGTTTTATTGACTGCTTCAGTGTGTTACCACATTACTACGTGCTTCAAACACGGAAAAAACCCAGGATCTGGCCAACAAGTTTGCGAAAAAGGCGAAAGTATAAGCCAGATGCGCGCATATCCCAGACCTAACCCAGACCTAACCGGTGTTATCCTCTAAAATACTGACCGAATCCAGGTTTAATTCACTGTTACTGTGTGGTACCACATTACTACGTGATTCAAACCAGAAGAAACCCAGGATCTGGCCAACAAGTATGCGAAGAAGGCATAATCATGAGCCAGATGCGGGCATAACCCAGACCTAATCCAGACCTCACCGGTGTTATCCTCTAAAATATTGATCGAAACCAGGTTTAATTGACTGCTTCAGTGTGTTACCACATTACTACGTGATTCAAACACGAAAAAACCCCAGGATCTGGCCAACAAGTATGCGAAGACGGCAAAATCATGAGCCAGATGCGGGCATAACCCAGACCTAACCCAGACCTAACCGGTGTTATCCTCTAAAATATTGATCGAAACCAGGTTTGATTGACTGCTTCAGTGTGTTACCACATTACTACGTGATTCAAACCAGAAGAAACCCAGGATCTGGCCAACAAGTATGCGAAGAAGGCAAAATCGTGAGCCAGATGCGCGCATTTCCCAGACCTAACCCAGACCTAACCGGCGTTATCCTCTAAAATATTGATCGAAACCAGGTTTAATTGACTGCTTCAATGTGGTACCACATTACTGCGGTATTCAAACCCGAAAAAAACCCAGGATCTAGCCAACAAGTTTACGAAAAAGGCGAAAGTATAAGCCAGATGCGCGCATATCCCAGACCTAACCCAGACCTAACCGGTGTTATCCTCTGAAATATTGATCGAAACCAGGTTTAATTGACTGCTTCAGTGTGTCACCACATTACTACGTGATTCAAACACGGAAAATACCCAGGATCTGGCCAACAAGTATGCGAAGACGGCAAAATCATGAGCCAGATGCGGGCATAACCCAGACCTAACCCAGACCTAACCGGTGTTATCCTCTAAAATATTGATCGAACCCAGGTTTAATTGACTGCTTCAGTGTGTCACCACATTACTACGTGATTCAAACACGAAAAAACCCCAGGATCTGGCCAACAAGTATGCGAAAACGGCAAAATCATGAGCCAGATGCGGGCATAACCCAGACCTAACCGGTGTTATCCTCTAAAATATTGATCGAAACCAGGTTTTATTGACTGCTTCAGTGTATTACCACATTACTACGTGATTCAAACACGAAAAAAGCCCAGGATCTGGCCAACAAGTATGCGAAGAAGGCAAGATCATGAGCCAGATGCGGGCATATCCCGGACCTATCCCAGACCTAACCGGTGTTATCCTCTAAAATATTCATCGAAACCAGGTTTTATTGACTGCTTCAGTGTGTTACCACATTACTACGTGCTTCAAACACGGAAAAAACCCAGGATCTGGCCAACAAGTTTGCGAAAAAGGCGAAAGTATAAGCCAGATGCGCGCATATCCCAGACCTAACCCAGACCTAACCGGTGTTATCCTCTAAAATACTGACCGAATCCAGGTATAATTGACTGTTACTGTGTGGTACCACATTACTACGTGATTCAAACCAGAAGAAACCCAGGATCTGGCCAACAAGTATGCGAAGAAGGCAAAATCATGAGCCAGATGCGCGCATATCCCAGACCTAACCCAGACCTAACCGGTGTTATCCTCTAAAATATTGATCGAAACCAGGTTTAAATGACTGCTTCAGTGTGTTACCACATTACTACGTGATTCAAACACGAAAAAAGCCCAGGATCTGGCCAACAAGTATGCGAAGAAGGCAAGATCATGAGCCAGATGCGGGCATAACCCAGACCTAACCCAGACCTAACCGGTGTTATCCTCTAAAATATTCATCGAAACCAGGTTTTATTGACTGCTTCAGTGTGTTACCACATTACTACGTGCTTCAAACACGGAAAAAACCCAGGATCTGGCCAACAAGTTTGCGAAAAAGGCGAAAGTATAAGCCAGATGCGCGCATATCCCAGACCTAACCCAGACCTAACCGGTGTCATCCTCTAAAATACTGACCGAATCCAGGTTTAATTGACTGTTACTGTGTGGTACCACATTACTACGTGATTCAAACCAGAAGAAACCCAGGATCTGGCCAACAAGTATGCGAAGAAGGCATAATCATGAGCCAGATGCGGGCATAACCCAGACCTAATCCAGACCTAACCGGTGTTATCCTCTAAAATATTGATCGAAACCAGGTTTAATTGACTGCTTCAGTGTGTTACCACATTATTACGTGATTCAAACACGAAAAAACCCCAGGATCTGGCCAACAAGTATGCGAAGACGGCAAAATCATGAGCCAGATGCGGGCATAACCCAGACCTAACCCAGACCTAACCGGTGTTATCCTCTAAAATACTGACCGAATCCAGGTTTAATTCACTGTTACTGTGTGGTACCACATTACTACGTGATTCAAACCAGAAGAAACCCAGGATCTGGCCAACAAGTATGCGAAGAAGGCATAATCATGAGCCAGATGCGGGCATAACCCAGACCTAATCCAGACCTAACCGGTGTTATCCTCTAAAATATTGATCGAAACCAGGTTTGATTGACTGCTTCAGTGTGTTACCACATTACTACGTGATTCAAACCAGAAGAAACCCAGGATCTGGCCAACAAGTATGCGAAGAAGGCATAATCATGAGCCAGATGCGGGCATAACCCAGACCTAATCCAGACCTAACCGGTGTTATCCTCTAAAATATTGATCGAAACCAGGTTTAATTGACTGCTTCAATGTGGTACCACATTACTGCGGTAATCAAACCCGAAAAAAACCCAGGATCTAGCCAACAAGTTTACGAAAAAGGCGAAAGTATAAGCCAGATGCGCGCATATCCCAGACCTAACCCAGACCTAACCGGTGTTATCCTCTGAAATATTGATCGAAACCAGGTTTAATTGACTGCTTCAGTGTGTCACCACATTACTACGTGATTCAAACACGGAAAATACCCAGGATCTGGCCAACAAGTATGCGAAGAAGGCAAAATCATGAGCCAGATGAGGGCATAACCCAGACCTAACCCAGACCTAACCGGTGTTATCCTCTAAAATATTGATCGAAACCAGGTTTAATTGACTGCTTCAGTGTGTTACCACATTACCACGTGATTCAAACACGAAAAAACCCCAGGATCTGGCCAACAAGTATGCGAAGACGGCAAAATCATGAGCCAGATGAGGGCATAACCCAGTCCTAACCCAGACCTAACCGGTGTTATCCTCTAAAATACTGACCGAATCCAGGTTTAATTCACTGTTACTGTGTGGTACCACATTACTACGTGATTCAAACCAGAAGAAACCCAGGATCTGGCCAACAAGTATGCGAAGAAGGCATAATCATGAGCCAGATGCGGGCATAACCCAGACCTAACCCAGACCTAACCGGTGTTATCCTCTGAAATATTGATCGAAACCAGGTTTAATTGACTGCTTCAGTGTGTTACCACATTACCACGTGATTCAAACACGAAAAAACCCCAGGATCTGGCCAACAAGTATGCGAAGACGGCAAAATCATGAGCCAGATGAGGGCATAACCCAGACCTAACCCAGACCTAACCGGCGTTATCCTCTAAAATATTGATCGAAACCAGGTTTAATTGACTGCTTCAGTGTGTCACCACATTATTACGTGATTCAAACACGAAAAAAACCCAGGATCTGGCCAACAAGTATGCGAAGACGGCAAAATCATGAGCCAGATGAGGGCATAACCCAGACCTAACCCAGACCTAACCGGTGTTATCCTCTGAAATATTGATCGAAACCAGGTTTAATTGACTGCTTCAGTGTGTCACCACATTACTACGTGATTCAAACACGGAAAATACCCAGGATCTGGCCAACAAGTATGCGAAGACGGCAAAATCATGAGCCAGATGAGGGCATAACCCAGACCTAACCCAGACCTAACCGGTGTTATCCTCTAAAATATTGATCGAAACCAGGTTTAATTGACTGCTTCAGTGTGTTACCACATTATTACGTGATTCAAACACGAAAAAAACCCAGGATCTGGCCAACAAGTATGCGAAGAAGGCTAAATCATGAGCCAGATGCGCGCATTTCCCAGACCTAACCCAGACCTAACCGGTGTTATCCTCTGAAATATTGATCGAAACCAGGTTTAATTGACTGCTTCAGTGTGTCACCACATTACTACGTGATTCAAACACGAAAAAAACCCAGGATCTGGCCAACAAGTATGCGAAGAAGGCAAAATCATGAGCCAGATGCGCGCATTTCCCAGACCTAACCCAGACCTAACCGGCGTTATCCTCTAAAATATTGATCGAAACCAGGTTTAATTGACTGCTTCAGTGTGTCACCACATTACTACGTGATTCAAACACGAAAAAACCCCAGGATCTGGCCAACAAGTATGCGAAGACGGCAAAATCATGAGCCAGATGCGGGCATAACCCAGACCTAACCCAGACCTAACCGGTGTTATCCTCTAAAATATTGATCGAAACCAGGTTTAATTGACAGCTTCAGTGTGTTACCACATTATTACGTGATTCAAACCCGAAAAAAACCCAGGATCTAGCCAACAAGTTTGCGAATAAGGCAAAATCATGAGCCTGATGCGCGCATATCCCAGACCTAACCCAGACCTAACCGGTGTTATCCTCTGAAATATTGATCGAAACCAGGTTTAATTGACTGCTTCAGTGTGTTACCACATTACTACGTGATTCAAACACGAAAAAAGCCCAGGATCTGGCCAACAAGTATGCGAAGACGGCAAAATCATGAGCCAGATGCGGGCATAACCCAGACCTAACCCAGACCTAACCGGTGTTATCCTCTGAAATATTGGTCGAAACCAGGTTTAATTGACAGCTTCAGTGTGTTACCACATTACTACGTGTTTCAAACACGGAAAATACCCAGGATCTGGCCAACAAGTTTGCGAAAAAGGCGAAAGTATAAGCCATATGCGCGCAAATCCCAGACCTAACCGGTGTGTTCCTCTAAAATATTGATCGAAACCAGGTTTAATTGACTGCTTCAGTGTGTTACCACATTACTACGTGATTCAAACACGGAAAATACCCAGGATCTGGCCAACAAGTATGCGAAGACGGCAAAATCATGAGACAGATGCGGGCATAACCCAGACCTAACCCAGACCTAACCGGTGTTATCCTCTAAAATATTGATCGAAACCAGGTTTAATTGACTGCTTCAGTGTGTCACCACATTACTACGTGATTCAAACACGGAAAATACCCAGGATCTGGCCAACAAGTATGCGAAGACGGCAAAATCATGAGCCAGATGCGGGCATAACCCAGACCTAACCCAGACCTAACCGGTGTTATCCTCTAAAATATTGATCGAAACCAGGTTTAATTAACTGCTTCAGTGTGTTACCACATTACTACGTGATTCAAACACGAAAAAAGCCCAGGATCTGGCCAACAAGTATGCGAAGAAGGCAAAATCATGAGCCAGATGCGCGCATTTCCCAGACCTAACCCAGACCTAACCGGTGTTATCCTCTGAAATATTGATCGAAACCAGGTTTAATTGACTGCTTCAGTGTGTCACCACATTACTACGTGATTCAAACACGGAAAATACCCAGGATCTGGCCAACAAGTATGCGAAGACGGCAAAATCATGAGCCAGATGCGGGCATAACCCAGACCTAACCCAGACCTAACCGGTGTTATCCTCTAAAATATTGATCGAAACCAGGTTTGATTGACTGCTTCAGTGTGTTACCACATTACTACGTGATTCAAACACGAAAAAACCCCAGGATCTGGCCAACAAGTATGCGAAGACGGCAAAATCATGAGCCAGATGCGGGCATAACCCAGACCTAACCCAGACCTAACCGGTGTTATCCTCTAAAATATTGATCGAAACCAGGTTTGATTGACTGCTTCAGTGTGTTACCACATTACTACGTGATTCAAACCAGAAGAAACCCAGGATCTGGCCAACAAGTATGCGAAGAAGGCAAAATCATGAGCCAGATGCGCGCATTTCCCAGACCTAACCCAGACCTAACCGGCGTTATCCTCTAAAATATTGATCGAAACCAGGTTTAATTGACTGCTTCAATGTGGTACCACATTACTGCGGTATTCAAACCCGAAAAAAACCCAGGATCTAGCCAACAAGTTTACGAAAAAGGCGAAAGTATAAGCCAGATGCGCGCATATCCCAGACCTAACCCAGACCTAACCGGTGTTATCCTCTGAAATATTGATCGAAACCAGGTTTAATTGACTGCTTCAGTGTGTCACCACATTACTACGTGATTCAAACACGGAAAATACCCAGGATCTGGCCAACAAGTATGCGAAGACGGCAAAATCATGAGCCAGATGCGGGCATAACCCAGACCTAACCCAGACCTAACCGGCGTTATCCTCTAAAATATTGATCGAAACCAGGTTTAATTGACTGCTTCAATGTGGTACCACATTACTGCGGTATTCAAACCCGAAAAAAACCCAGGATCTAGCCAACAAGTTTACGAAAAAGGCGAAAGTATAAGCCAGATGCGCGCATATCCCAGACCTAACCCAGACCTAACCGGTGTTATCCTCTGAAATATTGATCGAAACCAGGTTTAATTGACTGCTTCAGTGTGTCACCACATTACTACGTGATTCAAACACGGAAAATACCCAGGATCTGGCCAACAAGTATGCGAAGAAGGCAAAATCATGAGCCAGATGCGGGCATAACCCAGACCTAACCCAGACCTAACCGGTGTTATCCTCTAAAATATTGATCGAAACCAGGTTTAATTGACAGCTTCAGTGTGTTACCACATTATTACGTGATTCAAACACGAAAAAAACCCAGGATCTGGCCAACAAGTATGCGAAGAAGGCAAAATCATGAGCCAGATGCGGGCATAACCCAGACCTAACCCAGACCTAACCGGTGTTATCCTCTAAAATATTGATCGAAACCAGGTTTAATTGACTGCTTCAGTGTGTCACCACATTACTACGTGATTCAAACACGGAAAATACCCAGGATCTAGCCAACAAGTTTGCGAAAAAGGCGAAAGTATAAGCCAGATGCGCGCATTTCCCAGACCTAACCCAGACCTAACCGGCGTTATCCTCTAAAATATTGATCGAAACCAGGTTTAATTGACTGCTTCAATGTGGTACCACATTACTGCGGTATTCAAACCCGAAAAAAACCCAGGATCTAGCCAACAAGTTTACGAAAAAGGCGAAAGTATAAGCCAGATGCGCGCATATCCCAGACCTAACCCAGACCTAACCGGTGTTATCCTCTAAAATATTGATCGAAACCAGGTTTAATTGACAGCTTCAGTGTGTTACCACATTATTACGTGATTCAAACCCGAAAAAAACCCAGGATCTAGCCAACAAGTTTGCGAAAAAGGCAAAATCATGAGCCAGATGCGGGCATAACCCAGACCTAACCCAGACCTAACCGGTGTTATCCTCTAAAATATTGATCGAAACCAGGTTTATTTGACAGCTTCAGTGTGTTACCACATTATTACGTGATTCAAACACGAAAAAAACCCAGGATCTGGCCAACAAGTATGCGAAGAAGGCAAAATCATGAGCCAGATGCGGGCATAACCCAGACCTAACCCAGACCTAACCGGTGTTATCCTCTAAAATATTGATCGAAACCAGGTTTAATTGACTGCTTCAGTGTGTCACCACATTACTACGTGATTCAAACACGGAAAATACCCAGGATCTAGCCAACAAGTTTGCGAAAAAGGCGAAAGTATAAGCCAGATGCGCGCATTTCCCAGACCTAACCCAGACCTAACCGGCGTTATCCTCTAAAATATTGATCGAAACCAGGTTTAATTGACTGCTTCAATGTGGTACCACATTACTGCGGTATTCAAACCCGAAAAAAACCCAGGATCTAGCCAACAAGTTTACGAAAAAGGCGAAAGTATAAGCCAGATGCGCGCATATCCCAGACCTAACCCAGACCTAACCGGTGTTATCCTCTAAAATATTGATCGAAACCAGGTTTATTTGACAGCTTCAGTGTGTTACCACATTATTACGTGATTCAAACACGAAAAAAACCCAGGATCTGGCCAACAAGTATGCGAAGAAGGCAAAATCATGAGCCTGATGCGCGCATATCCCAGACCTAACCCAGACCTAACCGGTGTTATCCTCTAAAATACTGACCGAATCCAGGTTTAATTGACTGTTACTGTGTGGTACCACATTACTACGTGATTCAAACCAGAAGAAACCCAGGATCTGGCCAACAAGTATGCGAAGAAGGCATAATCATGAGCCAGATGCGGGCATAACCCAGACCTAACCCAGACCTAACCGGTGTTATCCTCTAAAATATTGATCGAAACCAGGTTTAATTGACTGCTTCAGTGTGTTACCACATTACTACGTGATTCAAATACGAAAAAAACCCAGGATCTGGCCAACAAGTATGCGAAGAAGGCAAAATCATGAGCCTGATGCGCGCATATCCCAGACCTAACCCAGACCTAACCGGTGTTATCCTCTAAAATACTGGCCGAATCCAGGTTTAATTGACTGTTACTGTGTGGTACCACATTACTACGTGATTCAAACCAGAAGAAACCCAGGATCTGGCCAACAAGTATGCGAAGAAGGCAAAATCATGAGCCAGATGCGGGCATAACCCAGACCTAACCCAGACCTAACCGGTGTTATCCTCTAAAATATTGATCGAAACCAGGTTTAATTGACTGCTTCAGTGTGTCACCACATTACTACGTGATTCAAACACGGAAAATACCCAGGATCTAGCCAACAAGTTTGCGAAAAAGGCGAAAGTATAAGCCAGATGCGCGCATATCCCAGACCTAACCCAGACCTAACCGGCGTTATCCTCTAAAATATTGATCGAAACCAGGTTTAATTGACTGCTTCAGTGTGTCACCACATTACTACGTGATTCAAACACGAAAAAACCCCAGTATCTGGCCAACAAGTATGCGAAGAAGGCAAAATCATGAGCCAGATGCGGGCATAACCCAGACCTAACCCAGACCTAACCGGTGTTATCCTCTAAAATATTGATCGAAACCAGGTTTAATTGACAGCTTCAGTGTGTTACCACATTATTACGTGATTCAAACACGAAAAAAACCCAGGATCTGGCCAACAAGTATGCGAAGAAGGCAAAATCATGAGCCAGATGCGCGCATTTCCCAGACCTAACCCAGACCTAACCGGTGTTATCCTCTGAAATATTGATCGAAACCAGGTTTAATTGACTGCTTCAGTGTGTCACCACATTACTACGTGATTCAAACACGAAAAAAACCCAGGATCTGGCCAACAAGTATGCGAAGAAGGCAAAATCATGAGCCAGATGCGCGCATTTCCCAGTCCTAACCCAGACCTAACCGGCGTTATCCTCTAAAATATTGATCGAAACCAGGTTTAATTGACTGCTTCAGTGTGTCACCACATTACTACGTGATTCAAACACGAAAAAACCCCAGGATCTGGCCAACAAGTATGCGAAGACGGCAAAATCATGAGCCAGATGCGGGCATAACCCAGACCTAACCCAGACCTAACCGGTGTTATCCTCTAAAATACTGATCGAAACCAGGTTTAATTGACAGCTTCAGTGTGTTACCACATTATTACGTGATTCAAACACGAAAAAAACCCAGGATCTGGCCAACAAGTATGCGAAGAAGGCAATATCAGGAGCCAGATGCGCGCATTTCCCAGACCTAACCCAGACCTAACCGGTGTTATCCTCTAAAATATTGATCGAAACCAGGTTTAATTGACTGCTTCAGTGTGTTACCACATTACTACGTGATTCAAACACGGAAAATACCCAGGATCTGGCCAACAAGTATGCGAAGAAGGCAATATCAGGAGCCAGATGCGCGCATTTCCCAGACCTAACCCAGACCTAACCGGTGTTATCCTCTAAAATATTGATCGAAACCAGGTTTAATTGACTGCTTCAGTGTGTCACCACATTACTACGTGATTCAAACACGAAAAAACCCCAGGATCTGGCCAACAAGTATGCGAAGACGGCAAAATCATGAGCCAGATGCGCGCATTTCCCAGACCTAACCCAGACCTAACCGGCGTTATCCTCTAAAATATTGATCGAAACCAGGTTTAATTGACTGCTTCAATGTGGTACCACATTACTGCGGTATTCAAACCCGAAAAAAACCCAGGATCTAGCCAACAAGTTTACGAAAAAGGCGAAAGTATAAGCCAGATGCGCGCATATCCCAGACCTAACCCAGACCTAACCGGTATTATCCTCTGAAATATTGATCGAAACCAGGTTTAATTGACTGCTTCAGTGTGTCACCACATTACTACGTGATTCAAACACGAAAAAACCCCAGGATCTGGCCAACAAGTATGCGAAGACGGCAAAATCATGAGCCAGATGCGGGCATAACCCAGACCTAACCCAGACCTAACCGGTGTTATCCTCTAAAATATTGATCGAAACCAGGTTTAATTGACAGCTTCAGTGTGTTACCACATTATTACGTGATTCAAACCCGAAAAAAACCCAGGATCTAGCCAACAAGTTTGCGAAAAAGGCAAAATCATGAGCCAGATGCGGGCATAACCCAGACCTAACCCAGACCTAACCGGTGTTATCCTCTAAAATATTGATCGAAACCAGGTTTATTTGACAGCTTCAGTGTGTTACCACATTATTACGTGATTCAAACACGAAAAAAACCCAGGATCTGGCCAACAAGTATGCGAAGAAGGCAAAATCATGAGCCTGATGCGCGCATATCCCAGACCTAACCCAGACCTAACCGGTGTTATCCTCTGAAATATTGATCGAAACCAGGTTTAATTGACTGCTTCAGTGTGTTACCACATTACTACGTGTTTCAAACACGGAAAATACCCAGGATCTGGCCAACAAGTTTGCGAAAAAGGCGAAAGTATAAGCCATATGCGCGCAAATCCCAGACCTAACCGGTGTGTTCCTCTAAAATATTGATCGAAACCAGGTTTTATTGACTGCTTCAGTTTGTTACCACATTACTACGTGATTCAAACCCGAAAAAAACCCAGGATCTAGTAAACATAGTAGTATAGAGGGTGTTCGGCCAGCCCTGAGAAACATTTTAATAGGATATTCTAGAGGCCAAACTAAGACGAAAATCAAGAATACTTGATGGAGGCTTCGTTAAAAAGTTATTAACAATTTGATTCAAAAATTTCAAATCGTTCCAGAAAAATTATTTTCGGCTGCGGAGGTCAATTACAAGCATTTTTAGTGAATAGACATATATTCGAAATCCTACTCTGTTTCGAGAAAAAAATTCGAGTATGTGTTGATATTTTTCGGCGAAAAAGAAATTTTTCAAAAATTTTTCTAAAAAAATTATTTTCGGTTGCAGGGGTCAATTACAATCATTTTTGGTCATTACACATACCCCCGAAATCCTACGCACTTTCGAGAAAAAAATTCCTTACCGAAAATCTAATCGGGTGCCTATATTTTTCGATGAAAAAGAAAGATTTCAAATCGTCCTGTGAAAAATTATTTTCAGTTGCGAGGGTCGGTGACAATCATTTTTTATGTATAGACATACCCCCGTAATCTTGCGCATTTTCGAGAAAAAAATTCAGTACGAGCGGAACTTTAAACATTAATAACTTTTTAATAGTGCCTCCATCAACAAATTGGTATTCTTGATTTTCGTCTTATTTTGACCTCTAGAATCCCCCATTAAAATTTTTCCCATGGATGGCCGAACACCCTGTATGTAGGGAACCGTGCAGTTGAAAATTATTAAATCGCGCACGAATTTTTGGCCGAACAGCGAATCGTTCGCTGTCCACGAGCTTGCACGAGCGAAGACGGTTACCGCCGAAAAAGCCGTCAACACGCGGCGAGCGTACGGCCGAACAGCTGATGGGTGAATAACCCAGAAAGCGAGAAAAGACAGCACGGAAGAGAGAAAGATTGAAGAAAAGTACGTAGTAGGTGTGACTGTGTTTAACGAAATAAATACGAGTGTGCCGATTAACGAACAAACACGGTTCCTGATAATCCCATACATACATACGTACAGTGTTGTTCCAAGTGGAGTTTGAAAAAGATGCTAATAAAAATGTTGCATAGTCATAACCACCTGGTTCAGTTACTACATTCACCCTGTAAAAACAACACAATAATATTATTTATTATTTTCTTTTCACGTTCTTAACTTTATTTTTATTTTTAGTTTGAGTTTTACATTTCTCCTTCTCTTCGTCTTGCTTTTCTTTCTCCTTTTCCTTTTCATTTTTCTGTTTTTCTTTCTTTTTTCAATAGCTTTTCTTCTTTTAATTTCTCGGCTTGTTTTTTTCTTTTCTAATCGTTCTTCTTTCATTCTTTGTTTTTCTTTTTCCTGGTTATCAATTGCTTCTATTTTTTCAAGCTGAGTCTATTTCCATGTCTTTGATGTAACTTTGATTGCACACACCTTTCTATATTTCTTTTCTTTTCTTTTCTTTTCTTTGTTGTTTTTTCAATTTTTTGATAATGTTGATAATGTTTATCCAGAATAGATTCTGAAGAATCTTTGTCTTTACGAGAAAATAAGTAAAGTAACGTTGTAGAATTAATGTAGTTTGATTTCAGTACCATCGGAAACAAAACAATTCCCATTAGAAAAAAGTAAAAGCATCATTGTCATGAAATATTAAAGTTAATTAATGATCAGTATATCATATATTAGTTTCTTCTAGCGAAACGTTGTTAAATTAGTCTTCTACACTGGTATTGGTTTTACTGTTACTATGAACTGCACTGCGTTGAACATCAGCAGTGCTTTCTCTCTGCGAGTTGTGTCTTGTGTTGTGTCTTAGTTGTGTCCCGATTGTATTTTAATATTTTCTATATAGAAAAGAAAATTGTTCCCCTCTCAGATCATCTGGAATATGCTCTTGAATGCTATGTAAAACTACCTATATTGCTGTCATTGATGTCAGTTTCATCTGGCGACATGAATTCTAATTTATTTTCTTCTTTCTGAAATACGTTTTGTCTAGTAAATTGTATTTGAGTTAAACGGTCATAGGCCACCACAAGCTTTAAAAGCATTTCCTTCTTCATGGAATTTATATATGGTATGATATATATATTGGTGCGAAATTCACCTTCGTAATGGGTTTAGTCTACCTACGTACTTTGTCTATGTTCCTGTACTACCTTTCGCCATGCAACTTTTAATCGTCTAAATATTCCTACATCGCATGGCTGGAAAATATGAGTTGCATTAGGTAATATACAAAAAAGTAAAATGAGTTTACTCAAAACAAAAATTATGTAAATTGAAATTTATGCAGGACCTGCGACCATCTAATAATACCAGTATAGGAAAGGTGACTCCATTCTCAACCATTTATGGGCTACACACAATATATGTATTAGTGTGGGGGGATTGAAATGAATTCGGTCAAGGTGTAATTTCATTAATATTGATTTAATATATACAGGGTGTTTGGCCACCCCTGGGAAAAATTTTAATGGGAGATTCTAGAAGCCAAAATAAGACGAAAATTAAGAATATCAATTTTTCGACTGAGGTTTCGTTAAAAAGTAGTTATTAATAACATTAAATAAAAAAATTTCAAATCGTTCTGAAAAAATTATTTTTGGTCGCGGAGGTCAGTTAGAATCGTACCCCCGAAATCCTACTCAGTTTCGACAAAAAAAATTCAAGTAAAAAAGAATTTCGAATCGTCTTGGAAGAATTAGTTTTCGTTGCAGGGGTCAGTTACAAGCATTTTTTTTTTTTGGTCGACAGCCGGATTGAACGATTTTAATGTTTCAAACAGCAACACAACGCATATTTTAATGGAGAATATGTAGAGATGTTGGAAAAGTTGTTCCTTGACCCCGTAAAGTGAGAAAAATCCCATATAACTGGTCAAATTTTCAAACAGCCCCCGCAACTCCTACTGATATAGTGAATAGTGAATATTTTCCAATGAAACGTTTTTTTTCGCGAGTAGAGCTCATGGGTACCTACACAAAGAGTATTATTAAACAACTATTTTACAAACTGAATAAAAATCAGAAAGGAATTTTTAAGAAAAATCGACAGACAGTGCCTAAATTTTTCGACGAAAGAAAAAGAAAATTTCAAATCGTTCTGAACAAAATTACTTTCGGTTTCGGGGGTCAATTACAATTATTTTCGGTGAATAGACATACCACATACGAAATCCTGCGCATTTTCGAGAAAAAAATTCGAAAGTAAGAGCGGAACTTTAAACGTCAATAACTTGTTTAGTATCGTATTACTCCATCAACAAATTGGTATTCTTGATTTTCATCCTACTTTAACCTCTAGAATCTCCCATTACAATTTCTCCCAGGGGATTCTAGAGACCAAAGTAAGACGAAAATCAAGAATACCAATTTGTTAATGGAGGCTTTATTAAAAAGTTATTAACGTTTAAAGTTCCGCCCGTACTGAATTTCTTTCTCGAAAATGCGCATGATTAGGGGGGTATGACGATTCACCCAAAATGGTTGTAAGTAACCCCCGCAACCGATAACAATTTTTCCAAAACGATTTGAAATTTTTCTTTTCCATCGAAAAAATTTCACACATTCTCGAATTTTTATCTCGAAAGTGGGTAAGATTTCGGAGGTATGTGTATTCACCAAAAATGATTGCAATTGACCCCCGCAACCGATAACAATTTTTCCAGAACGATTTGAAATTTTTGAGTTTAATTGTTAATAACTTTTCAACGTAGCCTCTATCAACAAATTGGTATTCTTGATTTTCGTCTGTATTTTCGTATTTTGGCATCTAGAATCCCCCATTAAAATTTTTCCCAGGGGTGGCCGAACACCCTGTACATATGTGTTCCCCGAGCAGGAAAACGACTTTTCGCTAAAATCATGAAAGTAAAAATTCTGTCCAAATGAGGAGTAGGAGTGATTTTCTAAGTAATTTTTATGTAAAAGTATAGATTGAGAAAGTGGCACGTGAGGAACGTACGTAACCTAGATCGATGCACGTGTTTTACTGCACCGGGCACGAACGTACGACGATTTACACACACACAGTCAATATCGCCGGTTTTTACAAAAGGTAAAGTCTTAAGTAAACATTTTGTTTTATAATTTTCTATTAAAGCCTCTGTAAGTTTTATCGCTTTTGCATTCTTGCAACTTAATTTAATTGGTTGTTTTTTGGAAAACAGATAAAACTATAAAAAGAATAAAAAACGGTTTTTACGAGTCCTGTACCTATGTTTAGTTCAGAATTTCGAATTCAGCGGTAAAAGTATGTAAATCTATATTATCCAATACACAGGACATAAAGGTAAGAGGAATGGATATTTTTACCAATATATTCATATTCTTAAATATCTGAATATTCTTCCTACTTGACCGACTTACTTTATAAATATATTTTTTAGGGACACATGTCGTTCGGTTGAAGGAAACAGGATATCTATACAGTGTATAGGTATTCAAAAACCCTTGGGAAAAATTTTAGACTTTGTTGAAAAGTTATGGAACATTATATTCCTAGCAAACGCTAGGCCCGTTCACGGATCGGGGTGAGTTATACATTATTCGATTCGCCTAATTCAGTACATTATTGATATGCATTTCTATGCATCTGTGGAAATTCGTTATTTTTTTATAAACTGTTACTGTTATTGTTAGAAATATGACTTAAAATTCGTTAGTTTCTTTAGTGTTTAGGAGTGTGTGTGTGTTTGTGAGAGAAGCACACGTCGAGGAATGTTCTTTTAGTTTTTAAGTTTTCTTTTCACAATGGAAAATAAGTGTGTTTGTTTTGTAACAAGATTCATTATAATAAATAATATAAACAGTATTTTAACATGGTAGCAGAGGTCCGTGGTTTGTTCGTTAACAGTAAAGAAAAGAAATTTAGTTGTGAAAGGAAGATAACCTAAGTTTGAAGCATGGCAAGTGAAAAAAAGGACGATTTCATGTTACAAATATTTTATGGAACTGGAAATTCAGGCTAAATTTATTTTTAGAAATGAAAGACTGTAACGAGGTTATTCTACATGATGAAAGACCGGCTGAAATAAGAGTCGAAGATTGGAATAAAAAAGGAAATTAAAGCAAAAAGTTACATCGTAAACAGTATTTCAAACACTCAGTTAGAATTAATAATATCAGAAACGACTGCGAAAAATATGATTGCAAAGCTTGACGAAATTTATCTAGTTAAAAACAGTGCAGTAAAGCTATTGTGTAAAAGAAGATTGTTAGAATTAAAAATGAAAGAAGGTGAAAATCCAAGTGACTTCTTTAACGAATTTGAAACGCATATAAATAGGCTCAAAAATACTGGTGAGACTGTGAATGAAGAGGATAAATTGAATTATCTGTTATTAACGTTAACTTCTCACGTATTGTTGATATTATTGATGCACTGCCAACGAAGGAGAAAACAGTTGAGTATGTAAAATCTAAATTACTGTTAGAGTATCAAAAGAGAAACGGTAAAAGTTACTACTTTGAGTACAGCAGAAATTACACTCGCACGTTTAGTTCAAATTTAACTAAAAATCCTAGAGGTCATAGGTTTCGACACGTACAACGCAATCAGAACAAGTATCTCAATTCAAAGGATAATCAGCATAGCAGTGCAACGACTACTGAAGCGGTATGTTAAGTCAGTGTAATAAGTCAGGGCACATCCAACGTTACTGCCCAGAAAACTTTAATAATTATTACAAAAGGCAACCTTTTCAAACATATACAAAATAGACACGATAGAAAAGTGGCTGGAAATTCGAGTCTAGATGACAGTAGAAATTACAATTCATTCAAGGTTGAAGTAATGAAAAGTAGCAAAATAGAAGAAGTAGAAATATTAAATGGCTACTAGATAGTGGTTGCTCAGATCACATAATAAACACAGATGAGTACTTTTATGAATCCAAAAATCTACAAAACCCGGTTGATATTAAAGTTGGTGATGGTTTTAAACTAATATCTGGAAAGATTGGTAATGTAATGATTAACATTAAATCGTTGCTATGTTCATTTTAAAAATTATAAATAATTTATCTAATTGGATCTATTCTACATTGTCAAATGGGAATTTGTAGAAGAATTTGTATGATGCATAAAAATCATTTTTTTAGGCATAGAACTTCCACGAGTCGGTCAGGTGGACAGTATTAAAACCAGGTATGTAGACAGTACATGCAGCAACAGTAAAAAATGTCTCCCCGCCGCTGACAGTGTTTACAATATATAGTAAATTACTATTGCACGCAGTACGTTGGTTTAACTTGTTTTTATTATTAAATTTCATTATCATCTAAGTCTGGTATATTTTGATTTTTTACAGAATCAATCATCATCAAATGAAATTTCTGAAATTTCTTTTAAGAACTGATTAAATAAATCATCCTTTCCTTGCTTGGAAGGTTTATAAAACACGTAATGGCTTAAGAGTACCCAATGAAATTATCTTTTTTGCTGAAAATAGAAAATATAATATTTATTATTTTGTATTATATGTTAGAAAAATATATTAAAAAACGTGTGGAACTGCAAATGCTAACCGACAATATTCAGGCAAAAAGTGTTTACTATGCTTCCACGTAGTTTCTGTTTTATTCGTATGAGCGCCTGTTTCTGGATCTTTAAAATGTAAACTATTTACGGTTTACGGTGAGATGTTTATACCCTTAGTTTTTAAAAGCCATTGCATTATATAAAGATATTTGAAAAGCAAAGAACGTGGTTTTCTAAAAACAAACTCAGTTACAGATATTGTTTTAAAATTACCATATATGCTAACGTATAATTATGAGCAATGTCGTGATATATTATATAACTAACATTAAATAAAAATACTGCGCAGCAATTGTGGAAGGGTAGAGTAGATAGAGACTGATGAATCAACATTTTGTTGTAGAAATAATGGCACAGAGGCCATTTGAAAATTAATCACAGCGTCAATTTTCAAGATCTCATTACTGATGCTTACATGAATTAAATTGAAGACACCACTTTTTTCTAACATATAATACTATCAATATTTTATATTTCCAATAAGAGTAACTTCATTGGATACCTGAGCCATTATGTATTTAGTAAATGTATATATAATAGAAAGATGGTGATTTATTCAATGAGATATTTGCAGAAATAGCAGAAATTTCATTCAACAAATGTTATTGTTAACAAATTAGCATTTTACTAGCTGGCATTTTGAACACAGGTAACGACAGTCACTTGTTTCCACCTGTGAACCTATCAGAATATATTTAAAATACTTAGTTACTTTGTAAAAATACCGAATTTCCGCAGATAATGAAATGCATATACTAATGAAATAATATACTGAATTAGACGAATCGAATTACGTATAACTCATCCCGATCGTTGAACGGGTCGTTTGCTAGGAATATACCAAAAAACGTTCTTGACAAGTCTATAAAATACTTCAGTTCACTTTCATTATTAGATGCGTTGACTTTAATTCTATAAATTATAATGATAAGTTCAAGATTTTACAGAAAGAGTTTATTTGTAATATTAAAGATTTCCTATATAAGGACAAGAAGTATACTTTTACCAATATCTATCCATCTATCTTAATATTCTTCCCACTTGGCCCACTTACTTTAACGAGTCTGAGTAAATCATCAGTACTATCTCTATTTTTATTAATAAAATGAATCTGTGATTCCATATCCAAAGATATAGTAAAAGCTACAAAATTCAGATTATTCAAGTTACATTCTATCACTCATCAAATTTTTTATGAAATTCTATGCTAATTCATGCTCTTTAAAATATTTATAATCTACTGGGACTTCATTAACTTTATGTTTTAATAAATCAATAATCAAAGTATCTATAATTAATATTAAAATCAAATAACAGTGTCAAAATAGTATTAATATTATATTTTATTAATACTATCAATATCTGGTATTTAAATTTTATTAAATATTTCAAATCTGTTATCACCTTGTTCAAATAATTTATTACTAGTTTTGATAATATATTTTGGGATGGATTTTTTTAGAATGATAGCAATTCAGTTGTGAATTTTTATGAGGAACAAAGGGTTATTATTATACAATTAACATGTATATAATTCATTAACTTGCCCATTTAGGGGTAACATGTTATGCATAAATAGAGATTTACATACTTGTATGAATACCCACACTAAAATCATGTAAATATCTAAATCATTTTTAAATCTATGATTTGGAAAATTTTAGGGACTTGGAACTTAATTCATCCTTTATCTTACAGTTTTATCGTCAACACGTGGCCAACACGTATGCGAAGAAGGCAAAATCATGAGCCAGATGCTGGCATAACCCAGACCTAACCAAGACCTAACCGGTGTTATCCTCTAAAATATTGATCGAAACCAGGTTTAATTGACTGCTTCAGTGTGGTACCACATTACTACGTGATTCAAACACGAAAAAAACCCAGGATCTGGCCAACAAGTTTGCGAAAAAGGCGAAAGTATAAGCCAGATGCGCGCATATCCCAGACCTAACCCAGACCTAACCGGTGTTATCCTCTAAAATATTGATCGAAACCAGGTTTTATTGACTGCTTCAGTGTATTACCACATTACTACGTGATTCAAACACGAAAAAAGCCCAGGATCTGGCCAACAAGTATGCGAAGAAGGCAAGATCATGAGCCAGATGCGGGCATATCCCGGACCTATCCCAGACCTAACCGGTGTTATCCTCTAAAATATTCATCGAAACCAGGTTTTATTGACTGCTTCAGTGTGTTACCACATTACTACGTGCTTCAAACACGGAAAAAACCCAGGATCTGGCCAACAAGTTTGCGAAAAAGGCGAAAGTATAAGCCAGATGCGCGCATATCCCAGACCTAACCCAGACCTAACCGGTGTTATCCTCTAAAATACTGACCGAATCCAGGTTTAATTCACTGTTACTGTGTGGTACCACATTACTACGTGATTCAAACCAGAAGAAACCCAGGATCTGGCCAACAAGTATGCGAAGAAGGCATAATCATGAGCCAGATGCGGGCATAACCCAGACCTAATCCAGACCTAACCGGTGTTATCCTCTAAAATATTGATCGAAACCAGGTTTAATTGACTGCTTCAGTGTGTTACCACATTACTACGTGCTTCAAACACGGAAAAAACCCAGGATCTGGCCAACAAGTTTGCGAAAAAGGCGAAAGTATAAGCCAGATGCGCGCATATCCCAGACCTAACCCAGACCTAACCGGTGTTATCCTCTAAAATACTGACCGAATCCAGGTTTAATTCACTGTTACTGTGTGGTACCACATTACTACGTGATTCAAACCAGAAGAAACCCAGGATCTGGCCAACAAGTATGCGAAGAAGGCATAATCATGAGCCAGATGCGGGCATAACCCAGACCTAATCCAGACCTAACCGGTGTTATCCTCTAAAATATTGATCGAAACCAGGTTTAATTGACTGCTTCAGTGTGTTACCACATTACTACGTGATTCAAACACGAAAAAACCCCAGGATCTGGCCAACAAGTATGCGAAGACGGCAAAATCATGAGCCAGATGCGGGCATAACCCAGACCTAACCCAGACCTAACCGGTGTTATCCTCTAAAATATTGATCGAAACCAGGTTTGATTGACTGCTTCAGTGTGTTACCACATTACTACGTGATTCAAACCAGAAGAAACCCAGGATCTGGCCAACAAGTATGCGAAGAAGGCAAAATCATGAGCCAGATGCGCGCATTTCCCAGACCTAACCCAGACCTAACCGGCGTTATCCTCTAAAATATTGATCGAAACCAGGTTTAATTGACTGCTTCAATGTGGTACCACATTACTGCGGTATTCAAACCCGAAAAAAACCCAGGATCTAGCCAACAAGTTTACGAAAAAGGCGAAAGTATAAGCCAGATGCGCGCATATCCCAGACCTAACCCAGACCTAACCGGTGTTATCCTCTGAAATATTGATCGAAACCAGGTTTAATTGACTGCTTCAGTGTGTCACCACATTACTACGTGATTCAAACACGGAAAATACCCAGGATCTGGCCAACAAGTATGCGAAGACGGCAAAATCATGAGCCAGATGCGGGCATAACCCAGACCTAACCCAGACCTAACCGGTGTTATCCTCTAAAATATTGATCGAAACCAGGTTTTATTGACTGCTTCAGTGTATTACCACATTACTACCTGATTCAAACACGAAAAAAGCCCAGGATCTGGCCAACAAGTATGCGAAGAAGGCAAGATCATGAGCCAGATGCGCGCATATCCCAGACCTAACCCAGACCTAACCGGTGTTATCCTCTAAAATATTGATCGAAACCAGGTTTAATTGACTGCTTCAGTTTGTTACCACATTACTACGTGATTCAAACACGAAAAAAGCCCAGGATCTGGCCAACAAGTATGCGAAGAAGGCAAGATCATGAGCCAGATGCGGGCATAACCCAGACCTAATCCAGACCTAACCGGTGTTATCCTCTAAAATATTGATCGAAACCAGGTTTAAATGACTGCTTCAGTGTGTTACCACATTACTACGTGATTCAAACACGAAAAAAGCCCAGGATCTGGCCAACAAGTATGCGAAGACGGCAAAATCATGAGCCAGATGCGGGCATAACCCAGACCTAACCCAGACCTAACCGGTGTTATCCTCTAAAATACTGACCGAATCCAGGTTTAATTCACTGTTACTGTGTGGTACCACATTACTACGTGATTCAAACCAGAAGAAACCCAGGATCTGGCCAACATGTATGCGAAGAAGGCATAATCATGAGCCAGATGCGGGCATAACCCAGACCTAATCCAGACCTAACCGGTGTTATCCTCTAAAATATTGATCGAAACCAGGTTTGATTGACTGCTTCAGTGTGTTACCACATTACTACGTGATTCAAACCAGAAGAAACCCAGGATCTGGCCAACAAGTATGCGAAGAAGGCATAATCATGAGCCAGATGCGGGCATAACCCAGACCTAATCCAGACCTAACCGGTGTTATCCTGTAAAATATTGATCGAAACCAGGTTTAATTGACTGCTTCAATGTGGTACCACATTACTGCGGTATTCAAACCCGAAAAAAACCCAGGATCTAGCCAACAAGTTTACGAAAAAGGCGAAAGTATAAGCCAGATGCGCGCATATCCCAGACCTAACCCAGACCTAACCGGTGTTATCCTCTGAAATATTGATCGAAACCAGGTTTAATTGACTGCTTCAGTGTGTCACCACATTACTACGTGATTCAAACACGGAAAATACCCAGGATCTGGCCAACAAGTATGCGAAGAAGGCAAAATCATGAGCCAGATGAGGGCATAACCCAGACCTAACCCAGACCTAACCGGTGTTATCCTCTAAAATATTGATCGAAACCAGGTTTAATTGACTGCTTCAGTGTGTTACCACATTACCACGTGATTCAAACACGAAAAAACCCCAGGATCTGGCCAACAAGTATGCGAAGACGGCAAAATCATGAGCCAGATGAGGGCATAACCCAGACCTAACCCAGACCTAACCGGTGTTATCCTCTAAAATACTGACCGAATCCAGGTTTAATTCACTGTTACTGTGTGGTACCACATTACTACGTGATTCAAACCAGAAGAAACCCAGGATCTGGCCAACAAGTATGCGAAGAAGGCATAATCATGAGCCAGATGCGGGCATAACCCAGACCTAACCCAGACCTAACCGGCGTTATCCTCTGAAATATTGATCGAAACCAGGTTTAATTGACTGCTTCAGTGTGTTACCACATTACCACGTGATTCAAACACGAAAAAACCCCAGGATCTGGCCAACAAGTATGCGAAGACGGCAAAATCATGAGCCAGATGAGGGCATAACCCAGACCTAACCCAGACCTAACCGGCGTTATCCTCTAAAATATTGATCGAAACCAGGTTTAATTGACTGCTTCAGTGTGTCACCACATTATTACGTGATTCAAACACGAAAAAAACCCAGGATCTGGCCAACAAGTATGCGAAGACGGCAAAATCATGAGCCAGATGAGGGCATAACCCAGACCTAACCCAGACCTAACCGGTGTTATCCTCTGAAATATTGATCGAAACCAGGTTTAATTGACTGCTTCAGTGTGTCACCACATTACTACGTGATTCAAACACGGAAAATACCCAGGATCTGGCCAACAAGTATGCGAAGACGGCAAAATCATGAGCCAGATGCGGGCATAACCCAGACCTAACCCAGACCTAACCGGTGTTATCCTCTAAAATATTGATCGAAACCAGGTTTAATTGACTGCTTCAGTGTGTCACCACATTACTACGTGATTCAAACACGGAAAATACCCAGGATCTGGCCAACAAGTATGCGAAGACGGCAAAATCATGAGCCAGATGCGCGCATTTCCCAGACCTAACCCAGACCTAACCGGCGTTATCCTCTAAAATATTGATCGAAACCAGGTTTAATTGACTGCTTCAATGTGGTACCACATTACTGCGGTATTCAAACCCGAAAAAAACCCAGGATCTAGCCAACAAGTTTACGAAAAAGGCGAAAGTATAAGCCAGATGCGCGCATATCCCAGACCTAACCCAGACCTAACCGGTGTTATCCTCTGAAATATTGATCGAAACCAGGTTTAATTGACTGCTTCAGTGTGTCACCACATTACTACGTGATTCAAACACGGAAAATACCCAGGATCTGGCCAACAAGTATGCGAAGAAGGCAAAATCATGAGCCAGATGCGGGCATAACCCAGACCTAACCCAGACCTAACCGGTGTTATCCTCTAAAATATTGATCGAAACCAGGTTTATTTGACAGCTTCAGTGTGTTACCACATTATTACGTGATTCAAACACGAAAAAAACCCAGTATCTGGCCAACAAGTATGCGAAGAAGGCAAAATCATGAGCCAGATGCGGGCATAACCCAGACCTAACCCAGACCTAACCGGTGTTATCCTCTAAAATATTGATCGAAACCAGGTTTAATTGACTGCTTCAATGTGGTACCACATTACTGCTGTATTCAAACCCGAAAAAAACCCAGGATCTAGCCAACAAGTTTGCGAAAAAGGCGAAAGTATAAGCCAGATGCGCGCATATCCCAGACCTAACCCAGACCTAACCGGTGTTATCCTCTAAAATATTGATCGAAACCAGGTTTAATTGACAGCTTCAGTGTGTTACCACATTACTACGTGATTCAAACACGAAAAAAACCCAGGATCTGGCCAACAAGTATGCGAAGAAGGCAAAATCATGAGCCAGATGCGCGCATTTCCCAGACCTAACCCAGACCTAACCGGCGTTATCCTCTAAAATATTGATCGAAACCAGGTTTAATTGACTGCTTCAGTGTGTCACCACATTACTACGTGATTCAAACACGAAAAAACCCCAGGATCTGGCCAACAAGTATGCGAAGACGGCAAAATCATGAGCCAGATGCGCGCATTTCCCAGACCTAACCCAGACCTAACCGGTGTTATCCTCTGAAATATTGATCGAAACCAGGTTTAATTGACTGCTTCAGTGTGTCACCACATTACTACGTGATTCAAACACGGAAAATACCCAGGATCTAGCCAACAAGTTTGCGAAAAAGGCGAAAGTATAAGCCAGATGCGCGCATATCCCAGACCTAACCCAGACCTAACCGGTGTTATCCTCTAAAATATTGATCGAAACCAGGTTTAATTGACAGCTTCAGTGTGTTACCACATTATTACGTGATTCAAACACGGAAAATACCCAGGATCTGGCCAACAAGTATGCGAAGAAGGCAAAATCATGAGCCAGATGCGGGCATAACCCAGACCTAACCCAGACCTAACCGGTGTTATCCTCTAAAATATTGATCGAAACCAGGTTTAATTGACAGCTTCAGTGTGTTACCACATTATTACGTGATTCAAACACGAAAAAAACCCAGGATCTGGCCAACAAGTATGCGAAGAAGGCAAAATCATGAGCCAGATGCGCGCATTTCCCAGACCTAACCCAGACCTAACCGGTGTTATCCTCTGAAATATTGATCGAAACCAGGTTTAATTGACTGCTTCAGTGTGTCACCACATCACTACGTGATTCAAACACGGAAAATACCCAGGATCTAGCCAACAAGTTTGCGAAAAAGGCGAAAGTATAAGCCAGATGCGCGCATATCCCAGACCTAACCCAGACCTAACCGGTGTTATCCTCTAAAATACTGACCGAATCCAGGTTTAATTCACTGTTACTGTGTGGTACCACATTACTACGTGATTCAAACCAGAAGAAACCCAGGATCTGGCCAACAAGTATGCGAAGAAGGCATAATCATGAGCCAGATGCGGGCATAACCCAGACCTAATCCAGACCTAACCGGTGTTATCCTCTGAAATATTGATCGAAACCAGGTTTAATTGACTGCTTCAGTGTGTCACCACATTACTACGTGATTCAAACACGGAAAATACCCAGGATCTGGCCAACAAGTATGCGAAGAAGGCAAAATCATGAGCCAGATGAGGGCATAACCCAGACCTAACCCAGACCTAACCGGTGTTATCCTCTAAAATATTGATCGAAACCAGGTTTAATTGACTGCTTCAGTGTGTTACCACATTACCACGTGATTCAAACACGAAAAAACCCCAGGATCTGGCCAACAAGTATGCGAAGACGGCAAAATCATGAGCCAGATGAGGGCATAACCCAGACCTAACCCAGACCTAACCGGTGTTATCCTCTAAAATACTGACCGAATCCAGGTTTAATTCACTGTTACTGTGTGGTACCACATTACTACGTGATTCAAACCAGAAGAAACCCAGGATCTGGCCAACAAGTATGCGAAGAAGGCATAATCATGAGCCAGATGCGGGCATAACCCAGACCTAACCCAGACCTAACCGGTGTTATCCTCTAAAATATTGATCGAAACCAGGTTTAATTGACTGCTTCAGTGTGTTACCACATTACCACGTGATTCAAACACGAAAAAACCCCAGGATCTGGCCAACAAGTATGCGAAGACGGCAAAATCATGAGCCAGATGAGGGCATAACCCAGACCTAACCCAGACCTAACCGGCGTTATCCTCTAAAATATTGATCGAAACCAGGTTTAATTGACTGCTTCAGTGTGTCACCACATTATTACGTGATTCAAACACGAAAAAAACCCAGGATCTGGCCAACAAGTATGCGAAGACGGCAAAATCATGAGCCAGATGAGGGCATAACCCAGACCTAACCCAGACCTAACCGGTGTTATCCTCTGAAATATTGATCGAAACCAGGTTTAATTGACTGCTTCAGTGTGTCACCACATTACTACGTGATTCAAACACGGAAAATACCCAGGATCTGGCCAACAAGTATGCGAAGACGGCAAAATCATGAGCCAGATGAGGGCATAACCCAGACCTAACCCAGACCTAACCGGTGTTATCCTCTAAAATATTGATCGAAACCAGGTTTAATTGACTGCTTCAGTGTGTTACCACATTATTACGTGATTCAAACACGAAAAAAACCCAGGATCTGGCCAACAAGTATGCGAAGAAGGCAAAATCATGAGCCAGATGCGCGCATTTCCCAGACCTAACCCAGACCTAACCGGTGTTATCCTCTGAAATATTGATCGAAACCAGGTTTAATTGACTGCTTCAGTGTGTCACCACATTACTACGTGATTCAAACACGAAAAAAACCCAGGATCTGGCCAACAAGTATGCGAAGAAGGCAAAATCATGAGCCAGATGCGCGCATTTCCCAGACCTAACCCAGACCTAACCGGCGTTATCCTCTAAAATATTGATCGAAACCAGGTTTAATTGACTGCTTCAGTGTGTCACCACATTACTACGTGATTCAAACACGAAAAAACCCCAGGATCTGGCCAACAAGTATGCGAAGACGGCAAAATCATGAGCCAGATGCGGGCATAACCCAGACCTAACCCAGACCTAACCGGTGTTATCCTCTAAAATATTGATCGAAACCAGGTTTAATTGACAGCTTCAGTGTGTTACCACATTATTACGTGATTCAAACCCGAAAAAAACCCAGGATCTAGCCAACAAGTTTGCGAAAAAGGCAAAATCATGAGCCTGATGCGCGCATATCCCAGACCTAACCCAGACCTAACCGGTGTTATCCTCTAAAATATTGATCGAAACCAGGTTTAATTGACTGCTTCAATGTGGTACCACATTACTGCGGTATTCAAACCCGAAAAAAACCCAGGATCTAGCCAACAAGTATGCGAAAACGGCAAAATCATGAGCCAGATGCGGGCATAACCCAGACCTAACCCAGACCTAACCGGTGTTATCCTCTAAAATATTGATCGAAACCAGGTTTTATTGACTGCTTCAGTGTATTACCACATTACTACGTGATTCAAACACGAAAAAAGCCCAGGATCTGGCCAACAAGTATGCGAAGAAGGCAAGATCATGAGCCAGATGCGGGCATATCCCGGACCTATCCCAGACCTAACCGGTGTTATCCTCTAAAATATTCATCGAAACCAGGTTTTATTGACTGCTTCAGTGTGTTACCACATTACTACGTGCTTCAAACACGGAAAAAACCCAGGATCTGGCCAACAAGTTTGCGAAAAAGGCGAAAGTATAAGCCAGATGCGCGCATATCCCAGACCTAACCCAGACCTAACCGGTGTTATCCTCTAAAATATTGATCGAAACCAGGTTTAATTGACTGCTTCAGTTTGTTACCACATTACTACGTGATTCAAACACGAAAAAAGCCCAGGATCTGGCCAACAAGTATGCGAAGAAGGCAAGATCATGAGCCAGATGCGGGCATAACCCAGACCTAACCCAGACCTAACCGGTGTTATCCTCTAAAATATTCATCGAAACCAGGTTTTATTGACTGCTTCAGTGTGTTACCACATTACTACGTGCTTCAAACACGGAAAAAACCCAGGATCTGGCCAACAAGTTTGCGAAAAAGGCGAAAGTATAAGCCAGATGCGCGCATATCCCAGACCTAACCCAGACCTAACCGGTGTTATCCTCTAAAATACTGACCGAATCCAGGTTTAATTCACTGTTACTGTGTGGTACCACATTACTACGTGATTCAAACCAGAAGAAACCCAGGATCTGGCCAACAAGTATGCGAAGAAGGCATAATCATGAGCCAGATGCGAGCATAACCCAGACCTAATCCAGACCTAACCGGTGTTATCCTCTAAAATATTGATCGAAACCAGGTTTAATTGACTGCTTCAGTGTGTTACCACATTACTACGTGATTCAAACACGAAAAAACCCCAGGATCTGGCCAACAAGTATGCGAAGACGGCAAAATCATGAGCCAGATGCGGGCATAACCCAGACCTAACCCAGACCTAACCGGTGTTATCCTCTAAAATATTGATCGAAACCAGGTTTGATTGACTGCTTCAGTGTGTTACCACATTACTACGTGATTCAAACCAGAAGAAACCCAGGATCTGGCCAACAAGTATGCGAAGAAGGCAAAATCATGAGCCAGATGCGCGCATTTCCCAGACCTAACCCAGACCTAACCGGCGTTATCCTCTAAAATATTGATCGAAACCAGGTTTAATTGACTGCTTCAATGTGGTACCACATTACTGCGGTATTCAAACCCGAAAAAAACCCAGGATCTAGCCAACAAGTTTACGAAAAAGGCGAAAGTATAAGCCAGATGCGCGCATATCCCAGACCTAACCCAGACCTAACCGGTGTTATCCTCTGAAATATTGATCGAAACCAGGTTTAATTGACTGCTTCAGTGTGTCACCACATTACTACGTGATTCAAACACGGAAAATACCCAGGATCTGGCCAACAAGTATGCGAAGACGGCAAAATCATGAGCCAGATGCGGGCATAACCCAGACCTAACCCAGACCTAACCGGTGTTATCCTCTAAAATATTGATCGAAACCAGGTTTTATTGACTGCTTCAGTGTATTACCACATTACTACCTGATTCAAACACGAAAAAAGCCCAGGATCTGGCCAACAAGTATGCGAAGAAGGCAAGATCATGAGCCAGATGCGCGCATATCCCAGACCTAACCCAGACCTAACCGGTGTTATCCTCTAAAATATTGATCGAAACCAGGTTTAATTGACTGCTTCAGTTTGTTACCACATTACTACGTGATTCAAACACGAAAAAAGCCCAGGATCTGGCCAACAAGTATGCGAAGAAGGCAAGATCATGAGCCAGATGCGGGCATAACCCAGACCTAACCCAGACCTAACCGGTGTTATCCTCTAAAATATTCATCGAAACCAGGTTTTATTGACTGCTTCAGTGTGTTACCACATTACTACGTGCTTCAAACACGGAAAAAACCCAGGATCTGGCCAACAAGTTTGCGAAAAAGGCGAAAGTATAAGCCAGATGCGCGCATATCCCAGACCTAACCCAGACCTAACCGGTGTTATCCTCTAAAATACTGACCGAATCCAGGTATAATTGACTGTTACTGTGTGGTACCACATTACTACGTGATTCAAACCAGAAGAAACCCAGGATCTGGCCAACAAGTATGCGAAGAAGGCAAAATCATGAGCCAGATGCGCGCATATCCCAGACCTAACCCAGACCTAACCGGTGTTATCCTCTAAAATATTGATCGAAACCAGGTTTAAATGACTGCTTCAGTGTGTTACCACATTACTACGTGATTCAAACACGAAAAAAGCCCAGGATCTGGCCAACAAGTATGCGAAGAAGGCAAGATCATGAGCCAGATGCGGGCATAACCCAGACCTAACCCAGACCTAACCGATGTTATCCTCTAAAATATTCATCGAAACCAGGTTTTATTGACTGCTTCAGTGTGTTACCACATTACTACGTGCTTCAAACACGGAAAAAACCCAGGATCTGGCCAACAAGTTTGCGAAAAAGGCGAAAGTATAAGCCAGATGCGCGCATATCCCAGACCTAACCCAGACCTAACCGGTGTCATCCTCTAAAATACTGACCGAATCCAGGTTTAATTGACTGTTACTGTGTGGTACCACATTACTACGTGATTCAAACCAGAAGAAACCCAGGATCTGGCCAACAAGTATGCGAAGAAGGCATAATCATGAGCCAGATGCGGGCATAACCCAGACCTAATCCAGACCTAACCGGTGTTATCCTCTAAAATATTGATCGAAACCAGGTTTAATTGACTGCTTCAGTGTGTTACCACATTATTACGTGATTCAAACACGAAAAAACCCCAGGATCTGGCCAACAAGTATGCGAAGACGGCAAAATCATGAGCCAGATGCGGGCATAACCCAGACCTAACCCAGACCTAACCGGTGTTATCCTCTAAAATACTGACCGAATCCAGGTTTAATTCACTGTTACTGTGTGGTACCACATTACTACGTGATTCAAACCAGAAGAAACCCAGGATCTGGCCAACAAGTATGCGAAGAAGGCATAATCATGAGCCAGATGCGGGCATAAACCAGACCTAATCCAGACCTAACCGGTGTTATCCTCTAAAATATTGATCGAAACCAGGTTTGATTGACTGCTTCAGTGTGTTACCACATTACTACGTGATTCAAACCAGAAGAAACCCAGGATCTGGCCAACAAGTATGCGAAGAAGGCATAATCATGAGCCAGATGCGGGCATAACCCAGACCTAATCCAGACCTAACCGGTGTTATCCTGTAAAATATTGATCGAAACCAGGTTTAATTGACTGCTTCAATGTGGTACCACATTACTGCGGTATTCAAACCCGAAAAAAACCCAGGATCTAGCCAACAAGTTTACGAAAAAGGCGAAAGTATAAGCCAGATGCGCGCATATCCCAGACCTAACCCAGACCTAACCGGTGTTATCCTCTGAAATATTGATCGAAACCAGGTTTAATTGACTGCTTCAGTGTGTCACCACATTACTACGTGATTCAAACACGGAAAATACCCAGGATCTGGCCAACAAGTATGCGAAGAAGGCAAAATCATGAGCCAGATGAGGGCATAACCCAGACCTAACCCAGACCTAACCGGTGTTATCCTCTAAAATATTGATCGAAACCAGGTTTAATTGACTGCTTCAGTGTGTTACCACATTACCACGTGATTCAAACACGAAAAAACCCCAGGATCTGGCCAACAAGTATGCGAAGACGGCAAAATCATGAGCCAGATGAGGGCATAACCCAGACCTAACCCAGACCTAACCGGTGTTATCCTCTAAAATACTGACCGAATCCAGGTTTAATTCACTGTTACTGTGTGGTACCACATTACTACGTGATTCAAACCAGAAGAAACCCAGGATCTGGCCAACAAGTATGCGAAGAAGGCATAATCATGAGCCAGATGCGGGCATAACCCAGACCTAACCCAGACCTAACCGGTGTTATCCTCTGAAATATTGATCGAAACCAGGTTTAATTGACTGCTTCAGTGTGTTACCACATTACCACGTGATTCAAACACGAAAAAACCCCAGGATCTGGCCAACAAGTATGCGAAGACGGCAAAATCATGAGCCAGATGAGGGCATAACCCAGACCTAACCCAGACCTAACCGGCGTTATCCTCTAAAATATTGATCGAAACCAGGTTTAATTGACTGCTTCAGTGTGTCACCACATTATTACGTGATTCAAACACGAAAAAAACCCAGGATCTGGCCAACAAGTATGCGAAGACGGCAAAATCATGAGCCAGATGAGGGCATAACCCAGACCTAACCCAGACCTAACCGGTGTTATCCTCTGAAATATTGATCGAAACCAGGTTTAATTGACTGCTTCAGTGTGTCACCACATTACTACGTGATTTAAACACGGAAAATACCCAGGATCTGGCCAACAAGTATGCGAAGACGGCAAAATCATGAGCCAGATGAGGGCATAACCCAGACCTAACCCAGACCTAACCGGTGTTATCCTCTAAAATATTGATCGAAACCAGGTTTAATTGACTGCTTCAGTGTGTTACCACATTATTACGTGATTCAAACACGAAAAAAACCCAGGATCTGGCCAACAAGTATGCGAAGAAGGCAAAATCATGAGCCAGATGCGCGCATTTCCCAGACCTAACCCAGACCTAACCGGTGTTATCCTCTGAAATATTGATCGAAACCAGGTTTAATTGACTGCTTCAGTGTGTCACCACATTACTACGTGATTCAAACACGAAAAAAACCCAGGATCTGGCCAACAAGTATGCGAAGAAGGCAAAATCATGAGCCAGATGCGCGCATTTCCCAGACCTAACCCAGACCTAACCGGCGTTATCCTCTAAAATATTGATCGAAACCAGGTTTAATTGACTGCTTCAGTGTGTCACCACATTACTACGTGATTCAAACACGAAAAAACCCCAGGATCTGGCCAACAAGTATGCGAAGACGGCAAAATCATGAGCCAGATGCGGGCATAACCCAGACCTAACCCAGACCTAACCGGTGTTATCCTCTAAAATATTGATCGAAACCAGGTTTAATTGACAGCTTCAGTGTGTTACCACATTATTACGTGATTCAAACCCGAAAAAAACCCAGGATCTAGCCAACAAGTTTGCGAAAAAGGCAAAATCATGAGCCTGATGCGCGCATATCCCAGACCTAACCCAGACCTAACCGGTGTTATCCTCTGAAATATTGATCGAAACCAGGTTTAATTGACTGCTTCAGTGTGTTACCACATTACTACGTGATTCAAACACGAAAAAAGCCCAGGATCTGGCCAACAAGTATGCGAAGAAGGCAAAATCATGAGCCAGATGCGCGCATTTCCCAGACCTAACCGGTGTGTTCCTCTAAAATATTGATCGAAACCAGGTTTAATTGACTGCTTCAGTGTGTTACCACATTACTACGTGATTCAAACACGGAAAATACCCAGGATCTGGCCAACAAGTATGCGAAGACGGCAAAATCATGAGACAGATGCGGGCATAACCCAGACCTAACCCAGACCTAACCGGTGTTATCCTCTAAAATATTGATCGAAACCAGGTTTAATTGACTGCTTCAGTGTGTCACCACATTACTACGTGATTCAAACACGGAAAATACCCAGGATCTGGCCAACAAGTATGCGAAGACGGCAAAATCATGAGCCAGATGCGGGCATAACCCAGACCTAACCCAGACCTAACCGGTGTTATCCTCTAAAATATTGATCGAAACCAGGTTTAATTGACTGCTTCAATGTGTTACCACATTACTACGTGATTCAAACACGAAAAAAGCCCAGGATCTGGCCAACAAGTATGCGAAGAAGGCAAAATCATGAGCCAGATGCGCGCATTTCCCAGACCTAACCCAGACCTAACCGGTGTTATCCTCTGAAATATTGATCGAAACCAGGTTTAATTGACTGCTTCAGTGTGTCACCACATTACTACGTGATTCAAACACGGAAAATACCCAGGATCTGGCCAACAAGTATGCGAAGACGGCAAAATCATGAGCCAGATGCGGGCATAACCCAGACCTAACCCAGACCTAACCGGTGTTATCCTCTAAAATATTGATCGAAACCAGGTTTAATTGACTGCTTCAGTGTGTCACCACATTACTACGTGATTCAAACACGGAAAATACCCAGGATCTGGCCAACAAGTATGCGAAGACGGCAAAATCATGAGCCAGATGCGCGCATTTCCCAGACCTAACCCAGACCTAACCGGCGTTATCCTCTAAAATATTGATCGAAACCAGGTTTAATTGACTGCTTCAATGTGGTACCACATTACTGCGGTATTCAAACCCGAAAAAAACCCAGGATCTAGCCAACAAGTTTACGAAAAAGGCGAAAGTATAAGCCAGATGCGCGCATATCCCAGACCTAACCCAGACCTAACCGGTGTTATCCTCTGAAATATTGATCGAAACCAGGTTTAATTGACTGCTTCAGTGTGTCACCACATTACTACGTGATTCAAACACGGAAAATACCCAGGATCTGGCCAACAAGTATGCGAAGAAGGCAAAATCATGAGCCAGATGCGGGCATAACCCAGACCTAACCCAGACCTAACCGGTGTTATCCTCTAAAATATTGATCGAAACCAGGTTTATTTGACAGCTTCAGTGTGTTACCACATTATTACGTGATTCAAACACGAAAAAAACCCAGGATCTGGCCAACAAGTATGCGAAGAAGGCAAAATCATGAGCCAGATGCGGGCATAACCCAGACCTAACCCAGACCTAACCGGTGTTATCCTCTAAAATATTGATCGAAACCAGGTTTAATTGACTGCTTCAATGTGGTACCACATTACTGCTGTATTCAAACCCGAAAAAAACCCAGGATCTAGCCAACAAGTTTGCGAAAAAGGCGAAAGTATAAGCCAGATGCGCGCATATCCCAGACCTAACCCAGACCTAACCGGTGTTATCCTCTAAAATATTGATCGAAACCAGGTTTAATTGACAGCTTCAGTGTGTTACCACATTACTACGTGATTCAAACACGAAAAAAACCCAGGATCTGGCCAACAAGTATGCGAAGAAGGCAAAATCATGAGCCAGATGCGCGCATTTCCCAGACCTAACCCAGACCTAACCGGCGTTATCCTCTAAAATATTGATCGAAACCAGGTTTAATTGACTGCTTCAGTGTGTCACCACATTACTACGTGATTCAAACACGAAAAAACCCCAGGATCTGGCCAACAAGTATGCGAAGACGGCAAAATCATGAGCCAGATGCGGGCATAACCCAGACCTAACCCAGACCTAAGCGGTGTTATCCTCTAAAATATTGATCGAAACCAGGTTTAATTGACAGCTTCAGTGTGTTACCACATTATTACGTGATTCAAACCCGAAAAAAACCCTGGATCTAGCCAACAAGTTTGCGAAAAAGGCAAAATCATGAGCCAGATGCGGGCATAACCCAGACCTAACCCAGACCTAACCGGTGTTATCCTCTAAAATATTGATCGAAACCAGGTTTAATTGACTGCTTCAGTGTGTCACCACATTACTACGTGATTCAAACACGGAAAATACCCAGGATCTAGCCAACAAGTTTGCGAAAAAGGCGAAAGTATAAGCCAGATGCGCGCATATCCCAGACCTAACCCAGACCTAACCGGTGTTATCCTCTAAAATATTGATCGAAACCAGGTTTAATTGACAGCTTCAGTGTGTTACCACATTATTACGTGATTCAAACACGGAAAATACCCAGGATCTGGCCAACAAGTATGCGAAGAAGGCAAAATCATGAGCCAGATGCGGGCATAACCCAGACCTAACCCAGACCTAACCGGTGTTATCCTCTAAAATATTGATCGAAACCAGGTTTAATTGACAGCTTCAGTGTGTTACCACATTATTACGTGATTCAAACACGAAAAAAACCCAGGATCTGGCCAACAAGTATGCGAAGAAGGCAAAATCATGAGCCAGATGCGCGCATTTCCCAGACCTAACCCAGACCTAACCGGTGTTATCCTCTGAAATATTGATCGAAACCAGGTTTAATTGACTGCTTCAGTGTGTCACCACATCACTACGTGATTCAAACACGGAAAATACCCAGGATCTAGCCAACAAGTTTGCGAAAAAGGCGAAAGTATAAGCCAGATGCGCGCATATCCCAGACCTAACCCAGACCTAACCGGTGTTATCCTCTAAAATATTGATCGAAACCAGGTTTAATTGACAGCTTCAGTGTGTTACCACATTATTACGTGATTCAAACACGGAAAATACCCAGGATCTGGCCAACAAGTATGCGAAGAAGGCAAAATCATGAGCCAGATGCGGGCATAACCCAGACCTAACCCAGACCTAACCGGCGTTATCCTCTAAAATATTGATCGAAACCAGGTTTAATTGACTGCTTCAATGTGGTACCACATTACTGCGGTATTCAAACCCGAAAAAAACCCAGGATCTGGCCAACAAGTATGCGAAGAAGGCAAAATCATGAGCCAGATGCGCGCATTTCCCAGACCTAACCCAGACCTAACCGGCGTTATCGTCTAAAATATTGATCGAAACCAGGTTTAATTGACTGCTTCAGTGTGTCACCACATTACTACGTGATTCAAACACGAAAAAACCCCAGGATCTGGCCAACAAGTATGCGAAGACGGCAAAATCATGAGCCAGATGCGGGCATAACCCAGACCTAACCCAGACCTAAGCGGTGTTATCCTCTAAAATATTGATCGAAACCAGGTTTAATTGACTGCTTCAGTGTGTTACCACATTACTACGTGATTCAAACACGGAAAATACCCAGGATCTGGCCAACAAGTATGCGAAGAAGGCAATATCAGGAGCCAGATGCGCGCATTTCCCAGACCTAACCCAGACCTAACCGGTGTTATCCTCTAAAATATTGATCGAAACCAGGTTTAATTGACTGCTTCAGTGTGTCACCACATTACTACGTGATTCAAACACGAAAAAACCCCAGGATCTGGCCAACAAGTATGCGAAGACGGCAAAATCATGAGCCAGATGCGCGCATTTCCCAGACCTAACCCAGACCTAACCGGCGTTATCCTCTAAAATATTGATCGAAACCAGGTTTAATTGACTGCTTCAATGTGGTACCACATTACTGCGGTATTCAAACCCGAAAAAAACCCAGGATCTAGCCAACAAGTTTACGAAAAAGGCGAAAGTATAAGCCAGATGCGCGCATATCCCAGACCTAACCCAGACCTAACCGGTGTTATCCTCTGAAATATTGATCGAAACCAGGTTTAATTGACTGCTTCAGTGTGTCACCACATTACTACGTGATTCAAACACGAAAAAACCCCAGGATCTGGCCAACAAGTATGCGAAGACGGCAAAATCATGAGCCAGATGCGGGCATAACCCAGACCTAACCCAGACCTAACCGGTGTTATCCTCTAAAATATTGATCGAAACCAGGTTTAATTGACAGCTTCAGTATGTTACCACATTATTACGTGATTCAAACCCGAAAAAAACCCAGGATCTAGCCAACAAGTTTGCGAAAAAGGCAAAATCATGAGCCAGATGCGGGCATAACCCAGACCTAACCCAGACCTAACCGGTGTTATCCTCTAAAATATTGATCGAAACCAGGTTTATTTGACAGCTTCAGTGTGTTACCACATTATTACGTGATTCAAACACGAAAAAAACCCAGGATCTGGCCAACAAGTATGCGAAGAAGGCAAAATCATGAGCCAGATGCGGGCATAACCCAGACCTAACCCAGACCTAACCGGTGTTATCCTCTGAAATATTGATCGAAACCAGGTTTAATGGACTGCTTCAGTGTGTTACCACATTACTACGTGTTTCAAACACGGAAAATACCCAGGATCTGGCCAACAAGTTTGCGAAAAAGGCGAAAGTATAAGCCATATGCGCGCAAATCCCAGACCTAACCGGTGTGTTCCTCTAAAATATTGATCGAAACCAGGTTTTATTGACTGCTTCAGTGTGTCACCACATTACTACGTGATTCAAACACGAAAAAACCCCAGGATCTGGCCAACAAGTATGCGAAGACGGCAAAATCATGAGCCAGATGCGCGCATTTCCCAGACCTAACCCAGACCTAACCGGTGTTATCCTCTAAAATATTGATCGAAACCAGGTTTAATTGACAGCTTCAGTGTGTTACCACATTATTACGTGATTCAAACACGGAAAATACCCAGGATCTGGCCAACAAGTATGCGAAGAAGGCAAAATCATGAGCCAGATGCGGGCATAACCCAGACCTAACCCAGACCTAACCGGTGATATCCTCTAAAATATTGATCGAAACCAGGTTTAATTGACTGCTTCAGTGTGGTACCACATTACTACGTGATTCAAACACGAAAAAAACCCAGGATCTGGCCAACAAGTTTGCGAAAAAGGCGATAGTATAAGCCAGATGCGCGCATATCCCAGACCTAACCCAGACCTAACCGGTGTTATCCTCTAAAATACTGACCGAATCCAGGTTTAATTGACTGTTACTGTGTGGTACCACATTACTACGTGATTCAAACCAGAAGAAACCCAGGATCTGGCCAACAAGTATGCGAAGAAGGCAAAATCATGAGCCAGATGCGCGCATATCCCAGACCTAACCCAGACCTAACCGGTGTTATCCTCTGAAATATTGATCGAAACCAGGTTTAATTGACTGCTTCAGTGTGTCACCACATTACTACGTGATTCAAACACGAAAAAACCCCAGGATCTGGCCAACAAGTATGCGAAGACGGCAAAATCATGAGCCAGATGCGGGCATAACCCAGACCTAACCCAGACCTAACCGGTGTTATCCTCTAAAATACTGATCGAAACCAGGTTTAATTGACAGCTTCAGTGTGTTACCACATTATTACGTGATTCAAACACGAAAAAAACCCAGGATCTGGCCAACAAGTATGCGAAGAAGGCAAAATCATGAGCCAGATGCGCGCATTTCCCAGACCTAACCCAGACCTAACCGGCGTTATCCTCTAAAATATTGATCGAAACCAGGTTTAATTGACTGCTTCAATGTGGTACCACATTACTGCGGTATTCAAACCCGAAAAAAACCCAGGATCTAGCCAACAAGTTTACGAAAAAGGCGAAAGTATAAGCCAGATGCGCGCATATCCCAGACCTAACCCAGACCTAACCGGTGTTAGCCTCTGAAATATTGATCGAAACCAGGTTTAATTGACTGCTTCAGTGTGTCACCACATTACTACGTGATTCAAACACGAAAAAAACCCAGGATCTGGCCAACAAGTATGCGAAGAAGGCAAAATCATGAGCCAGATGCGCGCATTTCCCAGACCTAACCCAGACCTAACCGGCGTTATCCTCTAAAATATTGATCGAAACCAGGTTTAATTGACTGCTTCAGGGTGTCACCACATTACTACGTGATTCAAACACGAAAAAACCCCAGGATCTGGCCAACAAGTATGCGAAGACGGCAAAATCATGAGCCAGATGCGGGCATAACCCAGACCTAACCCAGACCTAACCGGTGTTATCCTCTAAAATATTGATCGAAACCAGGTTTAATTGACAGCTTCAGTGTGTTACCACATTATTACGTGATTCAAACCCGAAAAAAACCCAGGATCTAGCCAACAAGTTTGCGAAAAAGGCAAAATCATGAGCCAGATGCGGGCATAACCCAGACCTAACCCAGACCTAACCGGTGTTATCCTCTAAAATATTGATCGAAACCAGGTTTATTTGACAGCTTCAGTGTGTTACCACATTATTACGTGATTCAAACACGAAAAAAACCCAGGATCTGGCCAACAAGTATGCGAAGAAGGCAAAATCATGAGCCTGATGCGCGCATATCCCAGACCTAACCCAGACCTAACCGGTGTTATCCTCTGAAATACTGACCGAATCCAGGTTTAATTGACTGTTACTGTGTGGTACCACATTACTACGTGATTCAAACCAGAAGAAACCCGGGATCTGGCCAACAAGTAAGCGAAGAAGGCATAATCATGAGCCAGATGCGGGCATAACCCAGACCTAATCCAGACCTAACCGGTGTTATCCTCTAAAATATTGATCGAAACCAGGTTTAATTGACTGCTTCAGTGTGTCACCACATTACTACGTGATTCAAACACGAAAAAACCCCAGGATCTGGCCAACAAGTATGCGAAGACGGCAAAATCATGAGCCAGATGCGGGCATAACCCAGACCTAACCCAGACCTAACCGGTGTTATCCTCTGAAATACTGACCGAATCCAGGTTTAATTGACAGCTTCAGTGTGTCACCACATTACTACGTGATTCAAACACGGAAAATACCCAGGATCTAGCCAACAAATTTGCGAAAAAGGCGAAAGTATAAACTAGATGCGCGCATATCCCAGACCTAACCCAGACCTAACCGGTGTTATCCTCTAAAATATTGATCGAAACCAGGTTTAATTGACAGCTTCTGTGTGTTACCACATTATTACGTGATTCAAACACGGAAAATACCCAGGATCTGGCCAACAAGTATGCGAAGACGGCAAAATCATGAGCCAGATGCGGGCATAACCCAGACCTAACCCAGACCTAACCGGTGTTATCCTCTAAAATACTGATCGAAACCAGGTTTAATTGACAGCTTCAGTGTGTTACCACATTATTACGTGATTCAAACACGAAAAAAACCCAGGATCTGGCCAACAAGTATGCGAAGAAGGCAATATCAGGAGCCAGATGCGCGCATTTCCCAGACCTAACCCAGACCTAACCGGCGTTATCCTCTAAAATATTGATCGAAACCAGGTTTAATTGACTGCTTCAATGTGGTACCACATTACTGCGGTATTCAAACCCGAAAAAAACCCAGGATCTAGCCAACAAGTTTACGAAAAAGGCGAAAGTATAAGCCAGATGCGCGCATATCCCAGACCTAACCCAGACCTAACCGGTGTTATCCTCTGAAATATTGATCGAAACCAGGTTTAATTGACAGCTTCAGTGTGTCACCACATTACTACGTGATTCAAACACGAAAAAACCCCAGGATCTGGCCAACAAGTATGCGAAGACGGCAAAATCATGAGCCAGATGCGGGCATAACCCAGACCTAACCCAGACCTAACCGGTGTTATCCTCTAAAATATTGATCGAAACCAGGTTTATTTGACAGCTTCAGTGTGTTACCACATTATTACGTGATTCAAACACGAAAAAAACCCAGGATCTGGCCAACAAGTATGCGAAGAAGGCAAAATCATGAGACAGATGCGGGCATAACCCAGACCTAACCCAGACCTAACCGGTGTTATCCTCTGAAATATTGATCGAAACCAGGTTTAATTGACTGCTTCAGTGTGTTACCACATTACTACGTGATTCAAACACGAAAAAACCCCAGGATCTGGCCAACAAGTATGCGAAGACGGCAAAATCATGAGCCAGATGCGGGCATAACCCAGACCTAACCCAGACCTAACCGGTGTTATCCTCTAAAATATTGATCGAAACCAGGTTTAATTGACTGCTTCAATGTGGTACCACATTACTGCTGTATTCAAACCCGAAAAAAACCCAGGATCTAGCCAACAAGTATGCGAAGAAGGCATAATCATGAGCCAGATGCGGGCATAACCCAGACCTAACCCAGACCTAACCGGCGTTATCCTCTAAAATATTGATCGAAACCAGGTTTAATTGACTGCTTCAGTGTGTCACCACATTACTACGTGATTCAAACACGAAAAAACCCCAGGATCTGGCCAACAAGTATGCGAAGACGGCAAAATCATGAGCCAGATGCGGGCATAACCCTGACCTAACCCAGACCTAACCGGTGTTATCCTCTAAAATATTGATCGAAACCAGGTTTAATTGACAGCTTCAGTGTGTTACCACATTATTACGTGATTCAAACCCGAAAAAAACCCAGGATCTAGCCAACAAGTTTGCCAAAAAGGCAAAATCATGAGCCAGATGCGGGCATAACCCAGACCTAACCCAGACCTAACCGGTGTTATCCTCTAAAATATTGATCGAAACCAGGTTTAATTGACTGCTTCAGTGTGTCACCACATTACTACGTGATTCAAACACGGAAAATACCCAGGATCTAGCCAACAAGTTTGCGAAAAAGGCGAAAGTATAAGCCAGATGCGCGCATATCCCAGACCTAACCCAGACCTAACCGGTGTTATCCTCTAAAATATTGATCGAAACCAGGTTTAATTGACAGCTTCAGTGTGTTACCACATTATTACGTGATTCAAACACGGAAAATACCCAGGATCTGGCCAACAAGTATGCGAAGAAGGCAAAATCATGAGCCAGATGCGGGCATAACCCAGACCTAACCCAGACCTAACCGGCGTTATCCTCTAAAATATTGATCGAAACCAGGTTTAATTGACTGCTTCAGTGTGTCACCACATTACTACGTGATTCAAACACGAAAAAACCCCAGGATCTGGCCAACAAGTATGCGAAGACGGCAAAATCATGAGCCAGATGCGGGCATAACCCAGACCTAACCCAGACCTAACCGGTGTTATCCTCTAAAATACTGATCGAAACCAGGTTTAATTGACAGCTTCAGTGTGTTACCACATTATTACGTGATTCAAACACGAAAAAAACCCAGGATCTGGCCAACAAGTATGCGAAGAAGGCAATATCAGGAGCCAGATGCGCGCATTTCCCAGACCTAACCCAGACCTAACCGGTGTTATCCTCTAAAATATTGATCGAAACCAGGTTTAATTGACTGCTTCAGTGTGTTACCACATTACTACGTGATTCAAACACGGAAAATACCCAGGATCTGGCCAACAAGTATGCGAAGAAGGCAATATCAGGAGCCAGATGCGCGCATTTCCCAGACCTAACCCAGACCTAACCGGTGTTATCCTCTAAAATATTGATCGAAACCAGGTTTAATTGACTGCTTCAGTGTGTCACCACATTACTACGTGATTCAAACACGAAAAAACCCCAGGATCTGGCCAACAAGTATGCGAATACGGTCAATCATGAGCCAGATGCGGGCATAACCCAGACCTAACCCAGACCTAACCGGTGTTATCCTCTAAAATATTCATCGAAACCAGGTTTTATTGACTGCTTCAGTGTGTTACCACATTACTACGTGCTTCAAACACGGAAAAAACCCAGGATCTGGCCAACAAGTTTGCGAAAAAGGCGAAAGTATAAGCCAGATGCGCGCATATCCCAGACCTAACCCAGACCTAACCGGTGTTATCCTCTAAAATACTGACCGAATCCAGGTTTAATTGACTGTTACTGTGTGGCACCACATTACTACGTGATTCAAACCAGAAGAAACCCAGGATCTGGCCAACAAGTATGCGAAGAAGGCAAAATCATGAGCCAGATGCGCGCATTTCCCAGACCTAACCCAGACCTAACCGGCGTTATCCTCTAAAATATTGATCGAAACCAGGTTTATTTGACAGCTTCAGTGTGTTACCACATTATTACGTGATTCAAACACGAAAAAAACCCAGGATCTGGCCAACAAGTATGCGAAGAAGGCAAAATCATGAGACAGATGCGGGCATAACCCAGACCTAACCCAGACCTAACCGGTGTTATCCTCTGAAATATTGATCGAAACCAGGTTTAATTGACTGCTTCAGTGTGTTACCACATTACTACGTGATTCAAACACGAAAAAACCCCAGGATCTGGCCAACAAGTATGCGAAGACGGCAAAATCATGAGCCAGATGCGGGCATAACCCAGACCTAACCCAGACCTAACCGGTGTTATCCTCTAAAATATTGATCGAAACCAGGTTTAATTGACTGCTTCAGTGTGTTACCACATTACTACGTGATTCAAACCCGAAAAAAACCCAGGATCTAGCCAACAAGTTTGCGAAAAAGGCAAAATCATGAGCCAGATGCGGGCATAACCCAGACCTAACCCAGACCTAACCGGTGTTATCCTCTAAAATATTGATCGAAACCAGGTTTAATTGACTGCTTCAGTGTGTCACCACATTACTACGTGATTCAAACACGGAAAATACCCAGGATCTAGCCAACAAGTTTGCGAAAAAGGCGAAAGTATAAGCCAGATGCGCGCATATCCCAGACCTAACCCAGACCTAACCGGTGTTATCCTCTAAAATATTGATCGAAACCAGGTTTAATTGACAGCTTCCGTGTGTTACCACATTATTACGTGAATCAAACACGAAAAAAACCCAGGATCTGGCCAACAAGTATGCGAAGACGGCAAAATCATGAGCCAGATGCGGGCATAACCCAGACCTAACCCAGACCTAACCGGTGTTATCCTCTAAAATATTGATCGAAACCAGGTTTAATTGACAGCTTCAGTGTGTTACCACATTATTACGTGATTCAAACCCGAAAAAAACCCAGGATCTAGCCAACAAGTTTGCGAAAAAGGCAAAATCATGAGCCAGATGCGGGCATAACCCAGACCTAACCCAGACCTAACCGGTGTTATCCTCTAAAATATTGATCGAAACCAGGTTTAATTGACTGCTTCAGTGTGTCACCACATTACTACGTGATTCAAACACGGAAAATACCCAGGATCTAGCCAACAAGTTTGCGAAAAAGGCGAAAGTATAAGCCAGATGCGCGCATATCCCAGACCTAACCCAGACCTAACCGGTGTTATCCTCTAAAATATTGATCGAAACCAGGTTTAATTGACAGCTTCAGTGTGTTACCACATTATTACGTGATTCAAACACGGAAAATACCCAGGATCTGGCCAACAAGTATGCGAAGAAGGCAAAATCATGAGCCAGATGCGGGCATAACCCAGACCTAACCCAGACCTAACCGGCGTTATCCTCTAAAATATTGATCGAAACCAGGTTTAATTGACTGCTTCAGTGTGTCACCACATTACTACGTGATTCAAACACGAAAAAACCCCAGGATCTGGCCAACAAGTATGCGAAGACGGCAAAATCATGAGCCAGATGCGGGCATAACCCAGACCTAACCCAGACCTAACCGGCGTTATCCTCTAAAATATTGATCGAAACCAGGTTTAATTGACTGCTTCAATGTGGTACCACATTACTGCGGTATTCAAACCCGAAAAAAACCCAGGATCTAGCCAACAAGTTTACGAAAAAGGCGAAAGTATAAGCCAGATGCGCGCATATCCCAGACCTAACCCAGACCTAACCGGTGTTATCCTCTGAAATATTGATCGAAACCAGGTTTAATTGACTGCTTCAGTGTGTCACCACATTACTACGTGATTCAAACACGAAAAAACCCCAGGATCTGGCCAACAAGTATGCGAAGACGGCAAAATCATGAGCCAGATGCGGGCATAACCCAGACCTAACCCAGACCTAACCGGTGTTATCCTCTAAAATATTGATCGAAACCAGGTTTAATTGACTGCTTCAGTGTGTCACCACATTACTACGTGATTCAAACACGAAAAAAACCCAGGATCTGGCCAACAAGTATGCGAAGAAGGCAAAATCATGAGCCAGATGCGCGCATTTCCCAGACCTAACCGGCGTTATCCTCTAAAATATTGATCGAAACCAGGTTTAATTGACTGCTTCAGTGTGTCACCACATTACTACGTGATTCAAACACGAAAAAACCCCAGGGTCTGGCCAACAAGTATGCGAAGACGGCAAAATCATGAGCCAGATGCGGGCATAACCCAGACCTAACCCAGACCTAACCGGTGTTATCCTCTAAAATACTGATCGAAACCAGGTTTAATTGACAGCTTCAGTGTGTTACCACATTATTACGTGATTCAAACACGAAAAAAACCCAGGATCTGGCCAACAAGTATGCGAAGAAGGCAATATCAGGAGCCAGATGCGCGCATTTCCCAGACCTAACCCAGACCTAACCGGTGTTATCCTCTAAAATATTGATCGAAACCAGGTTTAATTGACTGCTTCAGTGTGTTACCACATTACTACGTGATTCAAACACGGAAAATACCCAGGATCTGGCCAACAAGTATGCGAAGAAGGCAATATCAGGAGCCAGATGCGCGCATTTCCCAGACCTAACCCAGACCTAACCGGTGTTATCCTCTAAAATATTGATCGAAACCAGGTTTAATTGACTGCTTCAGTGTGTCACCACATTACTACGTGATTCAAACACGAAAAAACCCCAGGATCTGGCCAACAAGTATGCGAATACGGTCAATCATGAGCCAGATGCGCGCATTTCCCAGACCTAACCCAGACCTAACCGGCGTTATCCTCTAAAATATTGATCGAAACCAGGTTTAATTGACTGCTTCAGTGTGTTACCACATTATTACGTGATTCAAACACGAAAAAAACCCAGGATCTGGCCAACAAGTATGCGAAGAAGGCAAAATCATGAGACAGATGCGGGCATAACCCAGACCTAACCCAGACCTAACCGGTGTTATCCTCTGAAATATTGATCGAAACCAGGTTTAATTGACTGCTTCAGTGTGTTACCACATTACTACGTGATTCAAACACGAAAAAACCCCAGGATCTGGCCAACAAGTATGCGAAGACGGCAAAATCATGAGCCAGATGCGGGCATAACCCAGACCTAACCCAGACCTAACCGGTGTTATCCTCTAAAATATTGATCGAAACCAGGTTTAATTGACTGCTTCAGTGTGTTACCACATTACTACGTGATTCAAACCCGAAAAAAATCCAGGATCTAGCCAACAAGTTTGCGAAAAAGGCAAAATCATGAGCCAGATGCGGGCATAACCCAGACCTAACCCACACCTAACCGGTGTTATCCTCTAAAATATTGATCGAAACCAGGTTTAATTGACTGCTTCAGTGTGTCACCACATTACTACGTGATTCAAACACGGAAAATACCCAGGATCTAGCCAACAAGTTTGCGAAAAAGGCGAAAGTATAAGCCAGATGCGCGCATATCCCAGACCTAACCCAGACCTAACCGGCGTTATCCTCTAAAATATTGATCGAAACCAGGTTTAATTGACTGCTTCAGTGTGTCACCACATTACTACGTGATTCAAACACGAAAAAACCCCAGTATCTGGCCAACAAGTATGCGAAGAAGGCAAAATCATGAGCCAGATGCGGGCATAACCCAGACCTAACCCAGACCTAACCGGTGTTATCCTCTAAAATATTGATCGAAACCAGGTTTAATTGACAGCTTCAGTGTGTTACCACATTATTACGTGATTCAAACACGAAAAAAACCCAGGATCTGGCCAACAAGTATGCGAAGAAGGCAAAATCATGAGCCAGATGCGCGCATTTCCCAGACCTAACCCAGACCTAACCGGTGTTATCCTCTGAAATATTGATCGAAACCAGGTTTAATTGACTGCTTCAGTGTGTCACCACATTACTACGTGATTCAAACACGAAAAAAACCCAGGATCTGGCCAACAAGTATGCGAAGAAGGCAAAATCATGAGCCAGATGCGCGCATTTCCCAGTCCTAACCCAGACCTAACCGGCGTTATCCTCTAAAATATTGATCGAAACCAGGTTTAATTGACTGCTTCAGTGTGTCACCACATTACTACGTGATTCAAACACGAAAAAACCCCAGGATCTGGCCAACAAGTATGCGAAGACGGCAAAATCATGAGCCAGATGCGGGCATAACCCAGACCTAACCCAGACCTAACCGGTGTTATCCTCTAAAATACTGATCGAAACCAGGTTTAATTGACAGCTTCAGTGTGTTACCACATTATTACGTGATTCAAACACGAAAAAAACCCAGGATCTGGCCAACAAGTATGCGAAGAAGGCAATATCAGGAGCCAGATGCGCGCATTTCCCAGACCTAACCCAGACCTAACCGGTGTTATCCTCTAAAATATTGATCGAAACCAGGTTTAATTGACTGCTTCAGTGTGTTACCACATTACTACGTGATTCAAACACGGAAAATACCCAGGATCTGGCCAACAAGTATGCGAAGAAGGCAATATCAGGAGCCAGATGCGCGCATTTCCCAGACCTAACCCAGACCTAACCGGTGTTATCCTCTAAAATATTGATCGAAACCAGGTTTAATTGACTGCTTCAGTGTGTCACCACATTACTACGTGATTCAAACACGAAAAAACCCCAGGATCTGGCCAACAAGTATGCGAAGACGGCAAAATCATGAGCCAGATGCGCGCATTTCCCAGACCTAACCCAGACCTAACCGGCGTTATCCTCTAAAATATTGATCGAAACCAGGTTTAATTGACTGCTTCAATGTGGTACCACATTACTGCGGTATTCAAACCCGAAAAAAACCCAGGATCTAGCCAACAAGTTTACGAAAAAGGCGAAAGTATAAGCCAGATGCGCGCATATCCCAGACCTAACCCAGACCTAACCGGTATTATCCTCTGAAATATTGATCGAAACCAGGTTTAATTGACTGCTTCAGTGTGTCACCACATTACTACGTGATTCAAACACGAAAAAACCCCAGGATCTGGCCAACAAGTATGCGAAGACGGCAAAATCATGAGCCAGATGCGGGCATAACCCAGACCTAACCCAGACCTAACCGGTGTTATCCTCTAAAATATTGATCGAAACCAGGTTTAATTGACAGCTTCAGTGTGTTACCACATTATTACGTGATTCAAACCCGAAAAAAACCCAGGATCTAGCCAACAAGTTTGCGAAAAAGGCAAAATCATGAGCCAGATGCGGGCATAACCCAGACCTAACCCAGACCTAACCGGTGTTATCCTCTAAAATATTGATCGAAACCAGGTTTATTTGACAGCTTCAGTGTGTTACCACATTATTACGTGATTCAAACACGAAAAAAACCCAGGATCTGGCCAACAAGTATGCGAAGAAGGCAAAATCATGAGCCTGATGCGCGCATATCCCAGACCTAACCCAGACCTAACCGGTGTTATCCTCTGAAATATTGATCGAAACCAGGTTTAATTGACTGCTTCAGTGTGTTACCACATTACTACGTGTTTCAAACACGGAAAATACCCAGGATCTGGCCAACAAGTTTGCGAAAAAGGCGAAAGTATAAGCCATATGCGCGCAAATCCCAGACCTAACCGGTGTGTTCCTCTAAAATATTGATCGAAACCAGGTTTTATTGACTGCTTCAGTTTGTTACCACATTACTACGTGATTCAAACCCGAAAAAAACCCAGGATCTAGTAAACATAGTAGTATAGAGGGTGTTCGGCCAGCCCTGAGAAACATTTTAATAGGATATTCTAGAGGCCAAACTAAGACGAAAATCAAGAATACTTGATGGAGGCTTCGTTAAAAAGTTATTAACAATTTGATTCAAAAATTTCAAATCGTTCCAGAAAAATTATTTTCGGCTGCGGAGGTCAATTACAAGCATTTTTAGTGAATAGACATATATTCGAAATCCTACTCTGTTTCGAGAAAAAAATTCGAGTATGTGTTGATATTTTTCGGCGAAAAAGAAATTTTTCAAAAATTTTTCTAAAAAAATTATTTTCGGTTGCAGGGGTCAATTACAATCATTTTTGGTCATTACACATACCCCCGAAATCCTACGCACTTTCGAGAAAAAAATTCCTTACCGAAAATCTAATCGGGTGCCTATATTTTTCGATGAAAAAGAAAGATTTCAAATCGTCCTGTGAAAAATTATTTTCAGTTGCGAGGGTCGGTGACAATCATTTTTTATGTATAGACATACCCCCGTAATCTTGCGCATTTTCGAGAAAAAAATTCAGTACGAGCGGAACTTTAAACATTAATAACTTTTTAATAGTGCCTCCATCAACAAATTGGTATTCTTGATTTTCGTCTTATTTTGACCTCTAGAATCCCCCATTAAAATTTTTCCCATGGATGGCCGAACACCCTGTATGTAGGGAACCGTGCAGTTGAAAATTATTAAATCGCGCACGAATTTTTGGCCGAACAGCGAATCGTTCGCTGTCCACGAGCTTGCACGAGCGAAGACGGTTACCGCCGAAAAAGCCGTCAACACGCGGCGAGCGTACGGCCGAACAGCTGATGGGTGAATAACCCAGAAAGCGAGAAAAGACAGCACGGAAGAGAGAAAGATTGAAGAAAAGTACGTAGTAGGTGTGACTGTGTTTAACGAAATAAATACGAGTGTGCCGATTAACGAACAAACACGGTTCCTGATAATCCCATACATACATACGTACAGTGTTGTTCCAAGTGGAGTTTGAAAAAGATGCTAATAAAAATGTTGCATAGTCATAACCACCTGGTTCAGTTACTACATTCACCCTGTAAAAACAACACAATAATATTATTTATTATTTTCTTTTCACGTTCTTAACTTTATTTTTATTTTTAGTTTGAGTTTTACATTTCTCCTTCTCTTCGTCTTGCTTTTCTTTCTCCTTTTCCTTTTCATTTTTCTGTTTTTCTTTCTTTTTTCAATAGCTTTTCTTCTTTTAATTTCTCGGCTTGTTTTTTTCTTTTCTAATCGTTCTTCTTTCATTCTTTGTTTTTCTTTTTCCTGGTTATCAATTGCTTCTATTTTTTCAAGCTGAGTCTATTTCCATGTCTTTGATGTAACTTTGATTGCACACACTCTTTCTATATTTCTTTTCTTTTCTTTTCTTTTCTTTTCTTTGTTGTTTTTTCAATTTTTTGATAATGTTGATAATGTTTATCCAGAATAGATTCTGAAGAATCTTTGTCTTTACGAGAAAATAAGTAAAGTAACGTTGTAGAATTAATGTAGTTTGATTTCAGTACCATCGGAAACAAAACAATTCCCATTAGAAAAAAGTAAAAGCATCATTGTCATGAAATATTAAAGTTAATTAATGATCAGTATATCATATATTAGTTTCTTCTAGCGAAACGTTGTTAAATTAGTCTTCTACACTGGTATTGGTTTTACTGTTACTATGAACTGCACTGCGTTGAACATCAGCAGTGCTTTCTCTCTGCGAGTTGTGTCTTGTGTTGTGTCTTAGTTGTGTCCCGATTGTATTTTAATATTTTCTATATAGAAAAGAAAATTGTTCCCCTCTCAGATCATCTGGAATATGCTCTTGAATGCTATGTAAAACTACCTATATTGCTGTCATTGATGTCAGTTTCATCTGGCGACATGAATTCTAATTTATTTTCTTCTTTCTGAAATACGTTTTGTCTAGTAAATTGTATTTGAGTTAAACGGTCATAGGCCACCACAAGCTTTAAAAGCATTTCCTTCTTCATGGAATTTATATATGGTATGATATATATATTGGTGCGAAATTCACCTTCGTAATGGGTTTAGTCTACCTACGTACTTTGTCTATGTTCCTGTACTACCTTTCGCCATGCAACTTTTAATCGTCTAAATATTCCTACATCGCATGGCTGGAAAATATGAGTTGCATTAGGTAATATACAAAAAAGTAAAATGAGTTTACTCAAAACAAAAATTATGTAAATTGAAATTTATGCAGGACCTGCGACCATCTAATAATACCAGTATAGGAAAGGTGACTCCATTCTCAACCATTTATGGGCTACACACAATATATGTATTAGTGTGGGGGGATTGAAATGAATTCGGTCAAGGTGTAATTTCATTAATATTGATTTAATATATACAGGGTGTTTGGCCACCCCTGGGAAAAATTTTAATGGGAGATTCTAGAAGCCAAAATAAGACGAAAATTAAGAATATCAATTTTTCGACTGAGGTTTCGTTAAAAAGTAGTTATTAATAACATTAAATAAAAAAATTTCAAATCGTTCTGAAAAAATTATTTTTGGTCGCGGAGGTCAGTTAGAATCGTACCCCCGAAATCCTACTCAGTTTCGACAAAAAAAATTCAAGTAAAAAAGAATTTCGAATCGTCTTGGAAGAATTAGTTTTCGTTGCAGGGGTCAGTTACAAGCATTTTTTTTTTTTGGTCGACAGCCGGATTGAACGATTTTAATGTTTCAAACAGCAACACAACGCATATTTTAATGGAGAATATGTAGAGATGTTGGAAAAGTTGTTCCTTGACCCCGTAAAGTGAGAAAAATCCCATATAACTGGTCAAATTTTCAAACAGCCCCCGCAACTCCTACTGATATAGTGAATAGTGAATATTTTCCAATGAAACGTTTTTTTTCGCGAGTAGAGCTCATGGGTACCTACACAAAGAGTATTATTAAACAACTATTTTACAAACTGAATAAAAATCAGAAAGGAATTTTTAAGAAAAATCGACAGACAGTGCCTAAATTTTTCGACGAAAGAAAAAGAAAATTTCAAATCGTTCTGAACAAAATTACTTTCGGTTTCGGGGGTCAATTACAATTATTTTCGGTGAATAGACATACCACATACGAAATCCTGCGCATTTTCGAGAAAAAAATTCGAAAGTAAGAGCGGAACTTTAAACGTCAATAACTTGTTTAGTATCGTATTACTCCATCAACAAATTGGTATTCTTGATTTTCATCCTACTTTAACCTCTAGAATCTCCCATTACAATTTCTCCCAGGGGATTCTAGAGACCAAAGTAAGACGAAAATCAAGAATACCAATTTGTTAATGGAGGCTTTATTAAAAAGTTATTAACGTTTAAAGTTCCGCCCGTACTGAATTTCTTTCTCGAAAATGCGCATGATTAGGGGGGTATGACGATTCACCCAAAATGGTTGTAAGTAACCCCCGCAACCGATAACAATTTTTCCAAAACGATTTGAAATTTTTCTTTTCCATCGAAAAAATTTCACACATTCTCGAATTTTTATCTCGAAAGTGGGTAAGATTTCGGAGGTATGTGTATTCACCAAAAATGATTGCAATTGACCCCCGCAACCGATAACAATTTTTCCAGAACGATTTGAAATTTTTGAGTTTAATTGTTAATAACTTTTCAACGTAGCCTCTATCAACAAATTGGTATTCTTGATTTTCGTCTGTATTTTCGTATTTTGGCATCTAGAATCCCCCATTAAAATTTTTCCCAGGGGTGGCCGAACACCCTGTACATATGTGTTCCCCGAGCAGGAAAACGACTTTTCGCTAAAATCATGAAAGTAAAAATTCTGTCCAAATGAGGAGTAGGAGTGATTTTCTAAGTAATTTTTATGTAAAAGTATAGATTGAGAAAGTGGCACGTGAGGAACGTACGTAACCTAGATCGATGCACGTGTTTTACTGCACCGGGCACGAACGTACGACGATTTACACACACACAGTCAATATCGCCGGTTTTTACAAAAGGTAAAGTCTTAAGTAAACATTTTGTTTTATAATTTTCTATTAAAGCCTCTGTAAGTTTTATCGCTTTTGCATTCTTGCAACTTAATTTAATTGGTTGTTTTTTGGAAAACAGATAAAACTATAAAAAGAATAAAAAACGGTTTTTACGAGTCCTGTACCTATGTTTAGTTCAGAATTTCGAATTCAGCGGTAAAAGTATGTAAATCTATATTATCCAATACACAGGACATAAAGGTAAGAGGAATGGATATTTTTACCAATATATTCATATTCTTAAATATCTGAATATTCTTCCTACTTGACCGACTTACTTTATAAATATATTTTTTAGGGACACATGTCGTTCGGTTGAAGGAAACAGGATATCTATACAGTGTATAGGTATTCAAAAACCCTTGGGAAAAATTTTAGACTTTGTTGAAAAGTTATGGAACATTATATTCCTAGCAAACGCTAGGCCCGTTCACGGATCGGGGTGAGTTATACATTATTCGATTCGCCTAATTCAGTACATTATTGATATGCATTTCTATGCATCTGTGGAAATTCGTTATTTTTTTATAAACTGTTACTGTTATTGTTAGAAATATGACTTAAAATTCGTTAGTTTCTTTAGTGTTTAGGAGTGTGTGTGTGTTTGTGAGAGAAGCACACGTCGAGGAATGTTCTTTTAGTTTTTAAGTTTTCTTTTCACAATGGAAAATAAGTGTGTTTGTTTTGTAACAAGATTCATTATAATAAATAATATAAACAGTATTTTAACATGGTAGCAGAGGTCCGTGGTTTGTTCGTTAACAGTAAAGAAAAGAAATTTAGTTGTGAAAGGAAGATAACCTAAGTTTGAAGCATGGCAAGTGAAAAAAAGGACGATTTCATGTTACAAATATTTTATGGAACTGGAAATTCAGGCTAAATTTATTTTTAGAAATGAAAGACTGTAACGAGGTTATTCTACATGATGAAAGACCGGCTGAAATAAGAGTCGAAGATTGGAATAAAAAAGGAAATTAAAGCAAAAAGTTACATCGTAAACAGTATTTCAAACACTCAGTTAGAATTAATAATATCAGAAACGACTGCGAAAAATATGATTGCAAAGCTTGACGAAATTTATCTAGTTAAAAACAGTGCAGTAAAGCTATTGTGTAAAAGAAGATTGTTAGAATTAAAAATGAAAGAAGGTGAAAATCCAAGTGACTTCTTTAACGAATTTGAAACGCATATAAATAGGCTCAAAAATACTGGTGAGACTGTGAATGAAGAGGATAAATTGAATTATCTGTTATTAACGTTAACTTCTCACGTATTGTTGATATTATTGATGCACTGCCAACGAAGGAGAAAACAGTTGAGTATGTAAAATCTAAATTACTGTTAGAGTATCAAAAGAGAAACGGTAAAAGTTACTACTTTGAGTACAGCAGAAATTACACTCGCACGTTTAGTTCAAATTTAACTAAAAATCCTAGAGGTCATAGGTTTCGACACGTACAACGCAATCAGAACAAGTATCTCAATTCAAAGGATAATCAGCATAGCAGTGCAACGACTACTGAAGCGGTATGTTAAGTCAGTGTAATAAGTCAGGGCACATCCAACGTTACTGCCCAGAAAACTTTAATAATTATTACAAAAGGCAACCTTTTCAAACATATACAAAATAGACACGATAGAAAAGTGGCTGGAAATTCGAGTCTAGATGACAGTAGAAATTACAATTCATTCAAGGTTGAAGTAATGAAAAGTAGCAAAATAGAAGAAGTAGAAATATTAAATGGCTACTAGATAGTGGTTGCTCAGATCACATAATAAACACAGATGAGTACTTTTATGAATCCAAAAATCTACAAAACCCGGTTGATATTAAAGTTGGTGATGGTTTTAAACTAATATCTGGAAAGATTGGTAATGTAATGATTAACATTAAATCGTTGCTATGTTCATTTTAAAAATTATAAATAATTTATCTAATTGGATCTATTCTACATTGTCAAATGGGAATTTGTAGAAGAATTTGTATGATGCATAAAAATCATTTTTTTAGGCATAGAACTTCCACGAGTCGGTCAGGTGGACAGTATTAAAACCAGGTATGTAGACAGTACATGCAGCAACAGTAAAAAATGTCTCCCCGCCGCTGACAGTGTTTACAATATATAGTAAATTACTATTGCACGCAGTACGTTGGTTTAACTTGTTTTTATTATTAAATTTCATTATCATCTAAGTCTGGTATATTTTGATTTTTTACAGAATCAATCATCATCAAATGAAATTTCTGAAATTTCTTTTAAGAACTGATTAAATAAATCATCCTTTCCTTGCTTGGAAGGTTTATAAAACACGTAATGGCTTAAGAGTACCCAATGAAATTATCTTTTTTGCTGAAAATAGAAAATATAATATTTATTATTTTGTATTATATGTTAGAAAAATATATTAAAAAACGTGTGGAACTGCAAATGCTAACCGACAATATTCAGGCAAAAAGTGTTTACTATGCTTCCACGTAGTTTCTGTTTTATTCGTATGAGCGCCTGTTTCTGGATCTTTAAAATGTAAACTATTTACGGTTTACGGTGAGATGTTTATACCCTTAGTTTTTAAAAGCCATTGCATTATATAAAGATATTTGAAAAGCAAAGAACGTGGTTTTCTAAAAACAAACTCAGTTACAGATATTGTTTTAAAATTACCATATATGCTAACGTATAATTATGAGCAATGTCGTGATATATTATATAACTAACATTAAATAAAAATACTGCGCAGCAATTGTGGAAGGGTAGAGTAGATAGAGACTGATGAATCAACATTTTGTTGTAGAAATAATGGCACAGAGGCCATTTGAAAATTAATCACAGCGTCAATTTTCAAGATCTCATTACTGATGCTTACATGAATTAAATTGAAGACACCACTTTTTTCTAACATATAATACTATCAATATTTTATATTTCCAATAAGAGTAACTTCATTGGATACCTGAGCCATTATGTATTTAGTAAATGTATATGTAATAGAAAGATGGTGATTTATTCAATGAGATATTTGCAGAAATAGCAGAAATTTCATTCAACAAATGTTATTGTTAACAAATTAGCATTTTACTAGCTGGCATTTTGAACACAGGTAACGACAGTCACTTGTTTCCACCTGTGAACCTATCAGAATATATTTAAAATACTTAGTTACTTTGTAAAAATACCGAATTTCCGCAGATAATGAAATGCATATACTAATGAAATAATATACTGAATTAGACGAATCGAATTACGTATAACTCATCCCGATCGTTGAACGGGTCGTTTGCTAGGAATATACCAAAAAACGTTCTTGACAAGTCTATAAAATACTTCAGTTCACTTTCATTATTAGATGCGTTGACTTTAATTCTATAAATTATAATGATAAGTTCAAGATTTTACAGAAAGAGTTTATTTGTAATATTAAAGATTTCCTATATAAGGACAAGAAGTATACTTTTACCAATATCTATCCATCTATCTTAATATTCTTCCCACTTGGCCCACTTACTTTAACGAGTCTGAGTAAATCATCAGTACTATCTCTATTTTTATTAATAAAATGAATCTGTGATTCCATATCCAAAGATATAGTAAAAGCTACAAAATTCAGATTATTCAAGTTACTTCTATCACTCATCAAATTTTTTATGAAATTCTATGCTAATTCATGCTCTTTAAAATATTTATAATCTACTGGGACTTCATTAACTTTATGTTTTAATAAATCAATAATCAAAGTATCTATAATTAATATTAAAATCAAATAACAGTGTCAAAATAGTATTAATATTATATTTTATTAATACTATCAATATCTGGTATTTAAATTTTATTAAATATTTCAAATCTGTTATCACCTTGTTCAAATAATTTATTACTAGTTTTGATAATATATTTTGGGATGGATTTTTTTAGAATGATAGCAATTCAGTTGTGAATTTTTATGAGGAACAAAGGGTTATTATTATACAATTAACATGTATATAATTCATTAACTTGCCCATTTAGGGGTAACATGTTATGCATAAATAGAGATTTACATACTTGTATAAATACCCACACTAAAATCATGTAAATATCTAAATCATTTTTAAATCTATGATTTGGAAAATTTTAGGGACTTGGAACTTAATTCATCCTTTATCTTACAGTTTTATCGTCAACACGTGGCCAACACGTATGCGAAGAAGGCAAAATCATGAGCCAGATGCTGGTATAACCCAGACCTAACCAAGACCTAACCGGTGTTATCCTCTAAAATATTGATCGAAACCAGGTTTAATTGACTGCTTCAGTGTGGTACCACATTACTACGTGATTCAAACACGAAAAAAACCCAGGATCTGGCCAACAAGTTTGCGAAAAAGGCGAATGTATAAGCCAGATGCGCGCATATCCCAGACCTAACCCAGACCTAACCGGTGTTATCCTCTAAAATATTGATCGAAACCAGGTTTAATTGACTGCTTCAGTGTGTTACCACATTAGTACGTGATTCAAACACGAAAAAAACCCAGGATCTGGCCAACAAGTATGCGAAGAAGGCATAATCATGAGCCAGATGCGGGCATAACCCAGACCTAACCCAGACCTAACCGGTGTTATCCTCTAAAATATTGATCGAAACCAGAGATGCCAGAAAAGCACCGAAGGTGCTTTCTCACACTATGCCAGATCACGCGTACATGAGCTCGTGGAGTTTCGGAAAGTCGACAAAGGCAAAATGACACATGCCCTCTTTCACGATTCTCCGAAGTTGCCCGAAGTAATTTCGGACCGCCTCGTGAGAGTCGAGAGAGAAAGGCTTACATTTGCGTTCTCGCTCTTAACAATTGAAATCCGACCTCCCGTCTACGGCATACGATTTGGAATCTCGAGCCGTGATTCTCGACTGCCCAGGCATTTTTCCTTTCCAACCTACAGCGACTCGCATTAATATTCGGACACCATGCTGTGTGCGAGATTATTGCTCTATATATTTGTTTACACTAGTGTTATTGAATTGTTTTTTTCGTAATATATTAAGACACTTATTGTAGTTAGTAGAAACATAAACTTTATTTATTTCACACACATAGTTTTTTGCAAAATACGTGATAAAGTCAAGAATGTCGAAATTTAACATCGCAAAAATATTCGGACACATCAGTTTATTAGCTGTAGTAAGTCGTTGGATCCAGTCGGTTATTTGGCTAGTGTACATTGTTTGTAAACATAACGTCTAGCGTGCATCCAAGAGTCAGTACTGTTATTGACTTCGTTAATAGTATACGTATTATTAGTGAATATGGGACGAAAAGGCAAAAATACATCCTTTGAAATTCGACAACTGGTTATTTACCACAAAGAAAAGGGAAAATCATATCGAGAAATAGCCAAATTGCTAAATGTAAGCAGGAGTACTGTAGCAGATATTGTACACAGGTATATTCATGAAGATCGAATCGATTCAATTCGGCAAAAGGGACGTCCAAAATTATTAGATTCTCGCGAAGAACGCAAGATTGTTAGAAAAATAAAGAATGATCCTAAAAAAAGTGCTATAAAACTAGCTGCCGAATTATTCCAAGAATCTGGAAAGAAAGTGCATCCCGACACAGTGCGTCGGGTATTAAAAAACCATGGATACAACGGCAGGGTTCCACGAAGAAAACCATACATAAACGAAGTGAATCGTAAGAAACGATTAAATTTTGCTAAAGACTACGTTTCTAAAGACCAAACATGCTGGAACAATGTAATATTTGCGGATGAAAGCAAATTTAATCTTTTTGGGTCAGATGGACGAAGAACGATATGGCGTAAAGTCAACGAAGAATTGAAATTGAAAAATTTGAGAGCAACAGTGAAACACGGCGATGGCAGTGTAATGGTGTGGGGTTGCATCTCAACTGCAGGTGTTGGTGAACTAGTTTTTATCGACGGCATTTTAGATAAGATGAAATATTTAGACTTATTGAAACAAAATTTAATCAAAAGTGCTGTTAATATGAACATACGCAATAGTTTTAAGTTTTATCAGGACAACGATCCTAAGCACAAATCGAGAATCGTTCAGGAATACTTACTATATAACTGCCCTAAAGTGTTACACCCTCCGCCTCAATCGCCAGATATAAATCCTATTGAGAATTTATGGAATCAATTGGATCGTAAAATTCGAACAACACCCATAAAAACAATAAAAGAATTAAAAGAACGTTTATTACAAGAATGGAAATGTATAACACTGGAATATTTAAATAAAATTATAACAAATATGCCCAAACGATTACAGGAAGTAAGAAGACAAAAGGGTCAACCTACAAAATATTAATACCGTTCAAAAAATATGTATATTTTATATAAAATTTATGTAAGTTATTCACTGGCCGAATATTTTTGCGATGTTAAATTTCGACATTCTTGACTTTATCACTTATTTTGCAAAAAATTATGTGTGTGAAATAAATAAAGTTTATGTTTCTACTAACTACAATAAGTGTTTTAATATATTACGAAAAAAACAATTCAATAACACTAGTGTAAACAAATATATAGAGCAATAATCTCGCACACAGCATGGTGTCCGAATATTAATGCGAGTCACTGTATGTAGGCGCACATAAGCGAAGTACCCATAATGGGGAAAAAATTTTGTAAAATTTATTTTACGGAAATACACGTTTTAAGACCCCCTGATCATATTTTAATTATTGAAAAAAAAGAAATTTTTTTTTATTATTCTTATGTATGAGTGTACATATGTATATTATTAATACGAATGAGTATAAATGGCTGAATGAATTTAAATGGAACTTTACATTTAAGTTTTATGTTCTCATTTCAAAGTCCGATTAGTCTTTGTCTATAATCAGCCCATGGATAATAATGATTATATCTCTTGTTTCATAGTTGTTCCGATACATAGGCGTAATTTATAAAAGATCTTTTAAGTGTTTCATATAAATCTTGGGAAGAATTCAATTTTATGTAAAAAAAATTAAATAAACTTTTTCTTTATCTTCTCTAGAAAAGAAAAACTTAAATGAAATCGTATACATTACAGGGTGTTTGGCCACCTCTGGGAAAAATTTTAATTGGGGATTCTAGAGGCCAAAATAAGACGAAAATCAAGAATACCAATTTATTGATGGAGGCTCCGTTAAAAAGTTATTAACAATTAAATTGAAAAATTTCAAATAGTTCTGGAAAAATTATTTTTGGTTGCAGGGGTCAATTATAAGGACTTTTGGTGAATAGACATATCCCTGAAATCCTCCTCATTTTCGAGACAAAAAATCAGGTAAGTGTTGAAACTTTTTGGCAGAAAAAAAAATTTTACAAATCGTTTTAAAAAAATTATTTTCGGTTGCAAGAGTCGATCGCAATCATTTTTGGTCATTACACATACCCCCGAAATCCTACGCATTTTCAAGAAAAAAATTCCTTACCGAAAATGTAATTTATGGCCAGAAATGTAACCCGAAAATTTCATGCGAATCTTTAAAATGTCATAACTTCTGAACGAATTGACGGATTTTAATTTTCAAAAATGCAAACAATGCATATTTTAGTGAAGAATACGTAGAAATTCCAAAAATATTCGAAAAGATGATTCTTCAGTCCGTAAAATGAGAAAAACTCCATAAAAATGGTCCAATTTTCAAATGACCATAACTCCTGCAATAGTGAATATATTTCAATGAAATTTTAGGAGGAAGTAGATCTCATAGGCACCTGCAAAAAAGTATTAAACAACTTTTCTGTACAGCGCCAACCAAATTTATTAAAAATGAAGAACGAATTAAGAAAAATCGAAAAGAGGCGGGTAAATACCTAAATTTTTCAACGAAAAAAAAAAATTTCAAATCGTTCTGAAAAAATTATTTTCGGTTGCGGGGGTCAATTACAATCATTTTTTGTGAATAGACATATTCCCAAAATCCTACGCACTTTCGAGAAAAAAATTCAGTACGAACGAAACTTTAAACATTAATAATTTTTTAACGAAATCTCCATCAACAAATTAGTATTCTTGATTTTCATCTTATTTTGGCTTCTAGAATCTCCCATTAAAATTTTTACAAGAGGTGGCCGAACACCCTGTATATGTTTACTTAAATCGCATTGAAAACGAATACCACAAATGTTTTAGAATAATGTGCAAAATGGTTTTACTCGCAAACGGTTAATTGAGAAATAAATGCTTGGTAATTAAAAACAGCAGTAAGCAGCTTAACCGGCTAGGATTTTCGCTAAAACAAATTGAAAACTCGGTTCTAACAAGGGAAAGTTGGAATGGTACCCGGTTTTGGGTTAAGTTTTACTGCAAGATACTATTGAAGTTATTACAGCTACTTATCTTCAAAAATAGAACCAAATTCACCAACAACTAGCATATCGTGAAGGATGAGGTGTTTGACTGCAAGTTCGAGCTTCTTTTGTTCTGCAGATTCGAACCCTGCTAAAAGAAATCTTTTTTTTCTTAATTATATTTTAATCGTACACTAAATGTGACATTATATTTTTGTCTGATCTTCGAATATTTTTTTTTAAAGTTGAATTTACCAATTACAATTAACATGTGTTATTTTCAATATATGAAGTACATGAATCTGAATGGTATTTTTCGTAAAAGCAGTCAAAACATAAAAATTTTAAACACCACGTACATCTAATGAAAATTCTGTTTTCACAGAAATTACAAAATTTTGTATTTAACTCTGATGGAAAGACCGCTTCATTTACATTGATATAATGTGAATGATTTTCGGATTTCGATTTACTTGTACCTCGTACTTTTTACCTTATACTTCAGGTAAAAAGGGATATAACTGGCTAAAACAGTTTTATGATAGTACTTGCTAACTCATGTTACTGTTCTAAAATGAAACGCTATGTTTTGTACCTTTAAAAATATTCGACTATGTCCTTTTCAAATTTAAAATCCAATCCATACTTTGTATCACACTGGCAAACGGGATCACTATTCCTTTGTTTTTAAACGGTTTGATGGTGGGGATCTCGTGACTTTAGCTGGTATGTACATTAATCAAAAATTAATGTATCTACGAGCTCTTTTTTCATTACATTAGTTTAAACATTTCAATATTGCGCATTGCATAATTAAATAACAATTTTTTACATTTCCCTCCTGATGGAAGAGACCACCACCTTCCCGTGGTTTCCATTGAGCGGTATCGTGCACGTTATTAATTTTGATGGATCGATACAATCATTTTTTTATGCAAAATTAAGCCAAATCAAACATATACTATTTAGTTCGTCATAACAAATTGATACGGTTAACTCAAAATATATCGAGGAAAATCATTATTAATTAATTTCCGCAACTATTAATTCTACTTTTTTGTTTATGTTATAAAAATAAGAACTCTTCTTATTGAAAAATGCCACAGCGTGCACGATACTGGCAAAGAGTGGACTCTCATTTTAATTTATTAATTTTCAATCTTAAAGAATTTTGATTTCAAAAAATCGTATTATTAATATACATATGTACGCTCATACATGGGAATAATAAAAAAAAATTTCTTCTTTTTCAATAATTAAAATATGATCAGGGGGTCTTAAAACGTGTATTTCCGTAAAATAAATTTTATAAAATTTTTTTTCCATTATGGGTACTTTGCTTATATGCGCTGTTACGCATTCGCGTGACGTAGGGTCGATGTACATACAGCGGCGCGACGGGAATTTACTGGAACTGGTTTTATTACCATCGAGGCTGCGATTTGAGCGAGCGAGATTCAAACGAACTCGCGTATTGTAATGCGTATTATTATTGTAGGAAATTCAACGCGAGGAAATCTAGGCGAAAACCGAGCATTTGTAGACCGTTACCGATACTTTGTGTATACAATGTAGTTTTGACCGTTAGAGGTAGGCTGTATGCTTGTGTCGCGCATATGTGTGTGTGTAAGAATCGATCGGTTGGCCATGTCGCCGGTTCTCGCTCGAAGGATCGGGAATATTCCATGGCACGCGCCGAGAACTTGGCAACCGGCAAAAGGAAGGAACAAAAGGACGATCGGGACGCTGGATATATGTATAAGACCGAGCCCCGCTTGGCTGGGCTCTCTCTCAGTCTATACAAGCTATCGTCCTGCACTAGAGAACGCTTTCCAATCGCTATTTAGAAATATCTAAGGAACAGTACTGAATAAAGTTGTTGAAGTATTTTTAACGTATCGAGCAGTTTGATTTCCGCGCATCTCGCCGAGCAGAGTGGTTCAGCGCTCCACGGGCACCGTCCCACGACCTTATTTCCCTAACACACCGACCACGGGGACGCAACAGCGCCTACATACAGTGACTCGCATTAATATTCGGACACCATGCTGTGTGCGAGATTATTGCTCTATATATTTGTTTACACTAGTGTTATTGAATTGTTTTTTTCGTAATATATTAAAACACTTATTGTAGTTAGTAGAAACATAAACTTTATTTATTTCACACACATAATTTTTTGCAAAATAAGTGATAAAGTCAAGAATGTCGAAATTTAACATCGCAAAAATATTCGGACAGTGAATAACTTACATAAATTTTATATAAAATATACATATTTTTTGAACAGTATTAATATTTTGTAGGTTGACCCTTTTGTCTTCTTACTTCCTGTAATCGTTTGGGCATATTTGTTATAATTTTATTTAAATATTCCTGTGTTATACATTTCCATTCTTGTAATAAACGTTCTTTTAATTCTTTTATTGTTTTTATGGGTGTTGTTCGAATTTTACGATCCAATTGATTCCATAAATTCTCAATAGGATTTATATCTGGCGATTGAGGCGGAGGGTGTAACACTTTAGGGCAGTTATATAGTAAGTATTCCTGAACGATTCTCGATTTGTGCTTAGGATCGTTGTCCTGATAAAACTTAAAACTATTGCGTATGTTCATATTAACAGCACTTTTGATTAAATTTTGTTTCAATAAGTCTAAATATTTCATCTTATCTAAAATGCCGTCGATAAAAACTAGTTCACCAACACCTGCAGTTGAGATGCAACCCCACACCATTACACTGCCATCGCCGTGTTTCACTGTTGCTCTCAAATTTTTCAATTTCAATTCTTCGTTGACTTTACGCCATATCGTTCTTCGTCCATCTGACCCAAAAAGATTAAATTTGCTTTCATCCGCAAATATTACATTGTTCCAGCATGTTTGGTCTTTAGAAACGTAGTCTTTAGCAAAATTTAATCGTTTCTTACGATTCACTTCGTTTATGTATGGTTTTCTTCGTGGAACCCTGCCGTTGTATCCATGGTTTTTTAATACCCGACGCACTGTGTCGGGATGCACTTTCTTTCCAGATTCTTGGAATAATTCGGCAGCTAGTTTTATAGCACTTTTTTAGGATCATTCTTTATTTTTCTAACAATCTTGCGTTCTTCGCGAGAATCTAATAATTTTGGACGTCCCTTTTGCCGAATTGAATCGATTCGATCTTCATGAATATACCTGTGTACAATATCTGCTACAGTACTCCTGCTTACATTTAGCAATTTGGCTATTTCTCGATATGATTTTCCCTTTTCTTTGTGGTAAATAACCAGTTGTCGAATTTCAAAGGATGTATTTTTGCCTTTTCGTCCCATATTCACTAATAATACGTCTACTATTAACGAAGTCAATAACAGTACTGACTCTTGGATGCACGCTAGACGTTATGTTTACAAACAATGTACACTAGCCAAATAACCGACTGGATCCAACGACTTACTACAGCTAATAAACTGTTGTGCCCGAATATTTTTGCGATGTTAAATTTCGACATTCTTGACTTTATCACGTATTTTGCAAAAAACTATGTGTGTGAAATAAATAAAGTTTATGTTTCTACTAACTACAATAAGTGTCTTAATATATTACGAAAAAAACAATTCAATAACACTAGTGTAAACAAATATATAGAGCAATAATCTCGCACACAGCATGGTGTCCGAATATTAATGCGAGTCGCTGTAGGTTGGAAAGGAAAAATGCCTGGGCAGTCGAGAATCACGGCTCGAGATTCCAAATCGTATGCCGTACATGGGAGGTCGGATTTCAATTGTTAAGAGCGAGAAGGCAAATGTGAGCCTTTCTCTCTCTCCTCCCACGAGGCGGACCGAAATTACTTCGAGCAACTTCGGAGAATCGAGAAAGAGGGCATGTGTCAGTTTGCCTTTGTCGACTTTCCGAAACTCCACGAGCTCACGTACGCGTGATCTGGCATAGTGTGAGTATCGCACCGGGTGCTGAATCTGGCATCTATGACCGAAACCAGGTTTAATTGACTGCTTCAGTGTGGTACCACATTACTACGTGATTCAAACACGAAAAAAACCCAGGATCTGGCCAACAAGTATGCGAAAAAGGCGAAAGTATAAGCCAGATGCGCGCACATCCCAGACCTAACCCAGACCTAACCGGTGTTATCCTCTAAAATACTGACCGAATCCAGGTTTAATTGACTGTTACTGTGTGGTACCACATTACTACGTGATTCAAACCAGAAGAAACCCAGGATCTGGCCAACAAGTATGCGAAGAAGGCATAATCATGAGCCAGATGCGGGCATAACCCAGACCTAACCCAGACCTAACCGGTGTTATCCTCTAAAATATTGATCGAAACCAGGTTTAATTGACTGCTTCAGTGTGTTACCACATTACTACGTGATTCAAATACGAAAAAAACCCAGGATCTGGCCAACAAGTATGCGAAGAAGGCAAAATCATGAGCCAGATGCGGGCATATCCCAGACCTAACCCAGACCTAACCGGTGTTATCCTCTAAAATACTGGCCGAATCCAGGTTTAATTGACTGTTACTGTGTGGTACCACATTACTACGTGATTCAAACCCGAAAAAAACCCAGGATCTGGCCAACAAGTATGCGAAGAAGGCATAATCATGAGCCAGATGCGGGCATAACCCAGACCTCACCCAGACCTAACCGGTGTTATCCTCTAAAATATTGATCGAAATCAGGTTTAATTGACTGCTTCTTTGTGGGCCCACATTACTGCGTGATTCAAACCGGAACAAACCAACATAGTAGTATACAGGGTGTTCGGCCAGCCCTGAGAAACATTTTAATAGGAGATTCTAGAGGCCAAACTAAGACGAAAATCAAGAATACCAATTTGTTGATGGAGGCTTCGTTAAAAAGTTATTAACAATTAAATTCAAAAATTTCAAATCGTTCCGGAAAAATTATTTTCGGCTGCGGAGGTCAATTACAAGCATTTTCAGTGAATAGACATATATTCGAAATCCTACTCAGTTTCGAGAAAAAAATTCGAGTATATGTTGATATTTTTCGGCGAAAAAGAAATTTTTCAAAAATTTTTCTAAAAAAATTATTTTCGGTTGCAGGGGTCAATTACAATCATTTTTGGTCATTACACATACCCCCGAAATCCTACGCACTTTCGAGAAAAAAATTCCTTACCGAAAATCTAATCGGGTGCCTATATTTTTCGATGAAAAAGAAAGATTTCAAATCGTCCTGTGAAAAATTATTTTCAGTTGCGAGGGTCGGTGACAATCATTTTTTATGTATAGACATACCCCCGTAATCTTGCGCATTTTCGAGAAAAAAATTCAGTACGAGCGGAACTTTAAACATTAATAACTTTTTAATAGTGCCTCCATCAACAAATTGGTATTCTTGATTTTCGTCTTATTTTGACCTCTAGAATCCCCCATTAAAATTTTTCCCATGGATGGCCGAACACCCTGTATGTAGGGAACCGTGCAGTTGAAAATTATTAAATCGCGCACGAATTTTTGGCCGAACAGCGAATCGTTCGCTGTCCACGAGCTTGCACGAGCGAAGACGGTTACCGCCGAAAAAGCCGTCAACACGCGGCGAGCGTACGGCCGAACAGCTGATGGGTGAATAACCCAGAAAGCGAGAAAAGACAGCACGGAAGAGAGAAAGATTGAAGAAAAGTACGTAGTAGGTGTGACTGTGTTTAACGAAATAAATACGAGTGTGCCGATTAACGAACAAACACGGTTCCTGATAATCCCATACATACATACGTACAGTGTTGTTCCAAGTGGAGTTTGAAAAAGATGCTAATAAAAATGTTGCATAGTCATAACCACCTGGTTCAGTTACTACATTCACCCTGTAAAAACAACACAATAATATTATTTATTATTTTCTTTTCACGTTCTTAACTTTATTTTTATTTTTAGTTTGAGTTTTACATTTCTCCTTCTCTTCGTCTTGCTTTTCTTTCTCCTTTTCCTTTTCATTTTTCTGTTTTTCTTTCTTTTTTCAATAGCTTTTCTTCTTTTAATTTCTCGGCTTGTTTTTTTCTTTTCTAATCGTTCTTCTTTCATTCTTTGTTTTTCTTTTTCCTGGTTATCAATTGCTTCTATTTTTTCAAGCTGAGTCTATTTCCATGTCTTTGATGTAACTTTGATTGCACACACTCTTTCTATATTTCTTTTCTTTTCTTTTCTTTTCTTTTCTTTGTTGTTTTTTCAATTTTTTGATAATGTTGATAATGTTTATCCAGAATAGATTCTGAAGAATCTTTGTCTTTACGAGAAAATAAGTAAAGTAACGTTGTAGAATTAATGTAGTTTGATTTCAGTACCATCGGAAACAAAACAATTCCCATTAGAAAAAAGTAAAAGCATCATTGTCATGAAATATTAAAGTTAATTAATGATCAGTATATCATATATTAGTTTCTTCTAGCGAAACGTTGTTAAATTAGTCTTCTACACTGGTATTGGTTTTACTGTTACTATGAACTGCACTGCGTTGAACATCAGCAGTGCTTTCTCTCTGCGAGTTGTGTCTTGTGTTGTGTCTTAGTTGTGTCCCGATTGTATTTTAATATTTTCTATATAGAAAAGAAAATTGTTCCCCTCTCAGATCATCTGGAATATGCTCTTGAATGCTATGTAAAACTACCTATATTGCTGTCATTGATGTCAGTTTCATCTGGCGACATGAATTCTAATTTATTTTCTTCTTTCTGAAATACGTTTTGTCTAGTAAATTGTATTTGAGTTAAACGGTCATAGGCCACCACAAGCTTTAAAAGCATTTCCTTCTTCATGGAATTTATATATGGTATGATATATATATTGGTGCGAAATTCACCTTCGTAATGGGTTTAGTCTACCTACGTACTTTGTCTATGTTCCTGTACTACCTTTCGCCATGCAACTTTTAATCGTCTAAATATTCCTACATCGCATGGCTGGAAAATATGAGTTGCATTAGGTAATATACAAAAAAGTAAAATGAGTTTACTCAAAACAAAAATTATGTAAATTGAAATTTATGCAGGACCTGCGACCATCTAATAATACCAGTATAGGAAAGGTGACTCCATTCTCAACCATTTATGGGCTACACACAATATATGTATTAGTGTGGGGGGATTGAAATGAATTCGGTCAAGGTGTAATTTCATTAATATTGATTTAATATATACAGGGTGTTTGGCCACCCCTGGGAAAAATTTTAATGGGAGATTCTAGAAGCCAAAATAAGACGAAAATTAAGAATATCAATTTTTCGACTGAGGTTTCGTTAAAAAGTAGTTATTAATAACATTAAATAAAAAAATTTCAAATCGTTCTGAAAAAATTATTTTTGGTCGCGGAGGTCAGTTAGAATCGTACCCCCGAAATCCTACTCAGTTTCGACAAAAAAAATTCAAGTAAAAAAGAATTTCGAATCGTCTTGGAAGAATTAGTTTTCGTTGCAGGGGTCAGTTACAAGCATTTTTTTTTTTTGGTCGACAGCCGGATTGAACGATTTTAATGTTTCAAACAGCAACACAACGCATATTTTAATGGAGAATATGTAGAGATGTTGGAAAAGTTGTTCCTTGACCCCGTAAAGTGAGAAAAATCCCATATAACTGGTCAAATTTTCAAACAGCCCCCGCAACTCCTACTGATATAGTGAATAGTGAATATTTTCCAATGAAACGTTTTTTTTCGCGAGTAGAGCTCATGGGTACCTACACAAAGAGTATTATTAAACAACTATTTTACAAACTGAATAAAAATCAGAAAGGAATTTTTAAGAAAAATCGACAGACAGTGCCTAAATTTTTCGACGAAAGAAAAAGAAAATTTCAAATCGTTCTGAACAAAATTACTTTCGGTTTCGGGGGTCAATTACAATTATTTTCGGTGAATAGACATACCACATACGAAATCCTGCGCATTTTCGAGAAAAAAATTCGAAAGTAAGAGCGGAACTTTAAACGTCAATAACTTGTTTAGTATCGTATTACTCCATCAACAAATTGGTATTCTTGATTTTCATCCTACTTTAACCTCTAGAATCTCCCATTACAATTTCTCCCAGGGGATTCTAGAGACCAAAGTAAGACGAAAATCAAGAATACCAATTTGTTAATGGAGGCTTTATTAAAAAGTTATTAACGTTTAAAGTTCCGCCCGTACTGAATTTCTTTCTCGAAAATGCGCATGATTAGGGGGGTATGACGATTCACCCAAAATGGTTGTAAGTAACCCCCGCAACCGATAACAATTTTTCCAAAACGATTTGAAATTTTTCTTTTCCATCGAAAAAATTTCACACATTCTCGAATTTTTATCTCGAAAGTGGGTAAGATTTCGGAGGTATGTGTATTCACCAAAAATGATTGCAATTGACCCCCGCAACCGATAACAATTTTTCCAGAACGATTTGAAATTTTTGAGTTTAATTGTTAATAACTTTTCAACGTAGCCTCTATCAACAAATTGGTATTCTTGATTTTCGTCTGTATTTTCGTATTTTGGCATCTAGAATCCCCCATTAAAATTTTTCCCAGGGGTGGCCGAACACCCTGTACATATGTGTTCCCCGAGCAGGAAAACGACTTTTCGCTAAAATCATGAAAGTAAAAATTCTGTCCAAATGAGGAGTAGGAGTGATTTTCTAAGTAATTTTTATGTAAAAGTATAGATTGAGAAAGTGGCACGTGAGGAACGTACGTAACCTAGATCGATGCACGTGTTTTACTGCACCGGGCACGAACGTACGACGATTTACACACACACAGTCAATATCGCCGGTTTTTACAAAAGGTAAAGTCTTAAGTAAACATTTTGTTTTATAATTTTCTATTAAAGCCTCTGTAAGTTTTATCGCTTTTGCATTCTTGCAACTTAATTTAATTGGTTGTTTTTTGGAAAACAGATAAAACTATAAAAAGAATAAAAAACGGTTTTTACGAGTCCTGTACCTATGTTTAGTTCAGAATTTCGAATTCAGCGGTAAAAGTATGTAAATCTATATTATCCAATACACAGGACATAAAGGTAAGAGGAATGGATATTTTTACCAATATATTCATATTCTTAAATATCTGAATATTCTTCCTACTTGACCGACTTACTTTATAAATATATTTTTTAGGGACACATGTCGTTCGGTTGAAGGAAACAGGATATCTATACAGTGTATAGGTATTCAAAAACCCTTGGGAAAAATTTTAGACTTTGTTGAAAAGTTATGGAACATTATATTCCTAGCAAACGCTAGGCCCGTTCACGGATCGGGGTGAGTTATACATTATTCGATTCGCCTAATTCAGTACATTATTGATATGCATTTCTATGCATCTGTGGAAATTCGTTATTTTTTTATAAACTGTTACTGTTATTGTTAGAAATATGACTTAAAATTCGTTAGTTTCTTTAGTGTTTAGGAGTGTGTGTGTGTTTGTGAGAGAAGCACACGTCGAGGAATGTTCTTTTAGTTTTTAAGTTTTCTTTTCACAATGGAAAATAAGTGTGTTTGTTTTGTAACAAGATTCATTATAATAAATAATATAAACAGTATTTTAACATGGTAGCAGAGGTCCGTGGTTTGTTCGTTAACAGTAAAGAAAAGAAATTTAGTTGTGAAAGGAAGATAACCTAAGTTTGAAGCATGGCAAGTGAAAAAAAGGACGATTTCATGTTACAAATATTTTATGGAACTGGAAATTCAGGCTAAATTTATTTTTAGAAATGAAAGACTGTAACGAGGTTATTCTACATGATGAAAGACCGGCTGAAATAAGAGTCGAAGATTGGAATAAAAAAGGAAATTAAAGCAAAAAGTTACATCGTAAACAGTATTTCAAACACTCAGTTAGAATTAATAATATCAGAAACGACTGCGAAAAATATGATTGCAAAGCTTGACGAAATTTATCTAGTTAAAAACAGTGCAGTAAAGCTATTGTGTAAAAGAAGATTGTTAGAATTAAAAATGAAAGAAGGTGAAAATCCAAGTGACTTCTTTAACGAATTTGAAACGCATATAAATAGGCTCAAAAATACTGGTGAGACTGTGAATGAAGAGGATAAATTGAATTATCTGTTATTAACGTTAACTTCTCACGTATTGTTGATATTATTGATGCACTGCCAACGAAGGAGAAAACAGTTGAGTATGTAAAATCTAAATTACTGTTAGAGTATCAAAAGAGAAACGGTAAAAGTTACTACTTTGAGTACAGCAGAAATTACACTCGCACGTTTAGTTCAAATTTAACTAAAAATCCTAGAGGTCATAGGTTTCGACACGTACAACGCAATCAGAACAAGTATCTCAATTCAAAGGATAATCAGCATAGCAGTGCAACGACTACTGAAGCGGTATGTTAAGTCAGTGTAATAAGTCAGGGCACATCCAACGTTACTGCCCAGAAAACTTTAATAATTATTACAAAAGGCAACCTTTTCAAACATATACAAAATAGACACGATAGAAAAGTGGCTGGAAATTCGAGTCTAGATGACAGTAGAAATTACAATTCATTCAAGGTTGAAGTAATGAAAAGTAGCAAAATAGAAGAAGTAGAAATATTAAATGGCTACTAGATAGTGGTTGCTCAGATCACATAATAAACACAGATGAGTACTTTTATGAATCCAAAAATCTACAAAACCCGGTTGATATTAAAGTTGGTGATGGTTTTAAACTAATATCTGGAAAGATTGGTAATGTAATGATTAACATTAAATCGTTGCTATGTTCATTTTAAAAATTATAAATAATTTATCTAATTGGATCTATTCTACATTGTCAAATGGGAATTTGTAGAAGAATTTGTATGATGCATAAAAATCATTTTTTTAGGCATAGAACTTCCACGAGTCGGTCAGGTGGACAGTATTAAAACCAGGTATGTAGACAGTACATGCAGCAACAGTAAAAAATGTCTCCCCGCCGCTGACAGTGTTTACAATATATAGTAAATTACTATTGCACGCAGTACGTTGGTTTAACTTGTTTTTATTATTAAATTTCATTATCATCTAAGTCTGGTATATTTTGATTTTTTACAGAATCAATCATCATCAAATGAAATTTCTGAAATTTCTTTTAAGAACTGATTAAATAAATCATCCTTTCCTTGCTTGGAAGGTTTATAAAACACGTAATGGCTTAAGAGTACCCAATGAAATTATCTTTTTTGCTGAAAATAGAAAATATAATATTTATTATTTTGTATTATATGTTAGAAAAATATATTAAAAAACGTGTGGAACTGCAAATGCTAACCGACAATATTCAGGCAAAAAGTGTTTACTATGCTTCCACGTAGTTTCTGTTTTATTCGTATGAGCGCCTGTTTCTGGATCTTTAAAATGTAAACTATTTACGGTTTACGGTGAGATGTTTATACCCTTAGTTTTTAAAAGCCATTGCATTATATAAAGATATTTGAAAAGCAAAGAACGTGGTTTTCTAAAAACAAACTCAGTTACAGATATTGTTTTAAAATTACCATATATGCTAACGTATAATTATGAGCAATGTCGTGATATATTATATAACTAACATTAAATAAAAATACTGCGCAGCAATTGTGGAAGGGTAGAGTAGATAGAGACTGATGAATCAACATTTTGTTGTAGAAATAATGGCACAGAGGCCATTTGAAAATTAATCACAGCGTCAATTTTCAAGATCTCATTACTGATGCTTACATGAATTAAATTGAAGACACCACTTTTTTCTAACATATAATACTATCAATATTTTATATTTCCAATAAGAGTAACTTCATTGGATACCTGAGCCATTATGTATTTAGTAAATGTATATATAATAGAAAGATGGTGATTTATTCAATGAGATATTTGCAGAAATAGCAGAAATTTCATTCAACAAATGTTATTGTTAACAAATTAGCATTTTACTAGCTGGCATTTTGAACACAGGTAACGACAGTCACTTGTTTCCACCTGTGAACCTATCAGAATATATTTAAAATACTTAGTTACTTTGTAAAAATACCGAATTTCCGCAGATAATGAAATGCATATACTAATGAAATAATATACTGAATTAGACGAATCGAATTACGTATAACTCATCCCGATCGTTGAACGGGTCGTTTGCTAGGAATATACCAAAAAACGTTCTTGACAAGTCTATAAAATACTTCAGTTCACTTTCATTATTAGATGCGTTGACTTTAATTCTATAAATTATAATGATAAGTTCAAGATTTTACAGAAAGAGTTTATTTGTAATATTAAAGATTTCCTATATAAGGACAAGAAGTATACTTTTACCAATATCTATCCATCTATCTTAATATTCTTCCCACTTGGCCCACTTACTTTAACGAGTCTGAGTAAATCATCAGTACTATCTCTATTTTTATTAATAAAATGAATCTGTGATTCCATATCCAAAGATATAGTAAAAGCTACAAAATTCAGATTATTCAAGTTACTTCTATCACTCATCAAATTTTTTATGAAATTCTATGCTAATTCATGCTCTTTAAAATATTTATAATCTACTGGGACTTCATTAACTTTATGTTTTAATAAATCAATAATCAAAGTATCTATAATTAATATTAAAATCAAATAACAGTGTCAAAATAGTATTAATATTATATTTTATTAATACTATCAATATCTGGTATTTAAATTTTATTAAATATTTCAAATCTGTTATCACCTTGTTCAAATAATTTATTACTAGTTTTGATAATATATTTTGGGATGGATTTTTTTAGAATGATAGCAATTCAGTTGTGAATTTTTATGAGGAACAAAGGGTTATTATTATACAATTAACATGTATATAATTCATTAACTTGCCCATTTAGGGGTAACATGTTATGCATAAATAGAGATTTACATACTTGTATGAATACCCACACTAAAATCATGTAAATATCTAAATCATTTTTAAATCTATGATTTGGAAAATTTTAGGGACTTGGAACTTAATTCATCCTTTATCTTACAGTTTTATCGTCAACACGTGGCCAACACGTATGCGAAGAAGGCAAAATCATGAGCCAGATGCTGGTATAACCCAGACCTAACCAAGACCTAACCGGTGTTATCCTCTAAAATATTGATCGAAACCAGGTTTAATTGACTGCTTCAGTGTGGTACCACATTACTACGTGATTCAAACACGAAAAAAACCCAGGATCTGGCCAACAAGTTTGCGAAAAAGGCGAAAGTATAAGCCAGATGCGCGCATATCCCAGACCTAACCCAGACCTAACCGGTGTTATCCTCTAAAATATTGATCGAAACCAGGTTTAAATGACTGCTTCAGTGTGTTACCACATTACTACGTGATTCAAACACGAAAAAAACCCAGGATCTGGCCAACAAGTATGCGAAGAAGGCAAAATCATGAGCCAGATGCGGGCATAACCCAGACCTAACCCAGACCTAACCGGTGTTATCCTCTAAAATATTGATCGAACCCAGGTTTAATTGACTGCTTCAGTGTGTCACCACATTACTACGTGATTCAAACACGAAAAAACCCCAGGATCTGGCCAACAAGTATGCGAAAACGGCAAAATCATGAGCCAGATGCGGGCATAACCCAGACCTAACCGGTGTTATCCTCTAAAATATTGATCGAAACCAGGTTTTATTGACTGCTTCAGTGTATTACCACATTACTACGTGATTCAAACACGAAAAAAGCCCAGGATCTGGCCAACAAGTATGCGAAGAAGGCAAGATCATGAGCCAGATGCGGGCATATCCCGGACCTATCCCAGACCTAACCGGTGTTATCCTCTAAAATATTCATCGAAACCAGGTTTTATTGACTGCTTCAGTGTGTTACCACATTACTACGTGCTTCAAACACGGAAAAAACCCAGGATCTGGCCAACAAGTTTGCGAAAAAGGCGAAAGTATAAGCCAGATGCGCGCATATCCCAGACCTAACCCAGACCTAACCGGTGTTATCCTCTAAAATATTGATCGAAACCAGGTTTAATTGACTGCTTCAGTTTGTTACCACATTACTACGTGATTCAAACACGAAAAAAGCCCAGGATCTGGCCAACAAGTATGCGAAGAAGGCAAGATCATGAGCCAGATGCGGGCATAACCCAGACCTAACCCAGACCTAACCGGTGTTATCCTCTAAAATATTCATCGAAACCAGGTTTTATTGACTGCTTCAGTGTGTTACCACATTACTACGTGCTTCAAACACGGAAAAAACCCAGGATCTGGCCAACAAGTTTGCGAAAAAGGCGAAAGTATAAGCCAGATGCGCGCATATCCCAGACCTAACCCAGACCTAACCGGTGTTATCCTCTAAAATACTGACCGAATCCAGGTTTAATTCACTGTTACTGTGTGGTACCACATTACTACGTGATTCAAACCAGAAGAAACCCAGGATCTGGCCAACAAGTATGCGAAGAAGGCATAATCATGAGCCAGATGCGGGCATAACCCAGACCTAATCCAGACCTCACCGGTGTTATCCTCTAAAATATTGATCGAAACCAGGTTTAATTGACTGCTTCAGTGTGTTACCACATTACTACGTGATTCAAACACGAAAAAACCCCAGGATCTGGCCAACAAGTATGCGAAGACGGCAAAATCATGAGCCAGATGCGGGCATAACCCAGACCTAACCCAGACCTAACCGGTGTTATCCTCTAAAATATTGATCGAAACCAGGTTTGATTGACTGCTTCAGTGTGTTACCACATTACTACGTGATTCAAACCAGAAGAAACCCAGGATCTGGCCAACAAGTATGCGAAGAAGGCAAAATCGTGAGCCAGATGCGCGCATTTCCCAGACCTAACCCAGACCTAACCGGCGTTATCCTCTAAAATATTGATCGAAACCAGGTTTAATTGACTGCTTCAATGTGGTACCACATTACTGCGGTATTCAAACCCGAAAAAAACCCAGGATCTAGCCAACAAGTTTACGAAAAAGGCGAAAGTATAAGCCAGATGCGCGCATATCCCAGACCTAACCCAGACCTAACCGGTGTTATCCTCTGAAATATTGATCGAAACCAGGTTTAATTGACTGCTTCAGTGTGTCACCACATTACTACGTGATTCAAACACGGAAAATACCCAGGATCTGGCCAACAAGTATGCGAAGACGGCAAAATCATGAGCCAGATGCGGGCATAACCCAGACCTAACCCAGACCTAACCGGTGTTATCCTCTAAAATATTGATCGAAACCAGGTTTTATTGACTGCTTCAGTGTATTACCACATTACTACCTGATTCAAACACGAAAAAAGCCCAGGATCTGGCCAACAAGTATGCGAAGAAGGCAAGATCATGAGCCAGATGCGCGCATATCCCAGACCTAACCCAGACCTAACCGGTGTTATCCTCTAAAATATTGATCGAAACCAGGTTTAATTGACTGCTTCAGTTTGTTACCACATTACTACGTGATTCAAACACGAAAAAAGCCCAGGATCTGGCCAACAAGTATGCGAAGAAGGCAAGATCATGAGCCAGATGCGGGCATAACCCAGACCTAACCCAGACCTAACCGGTGTTATCCTCTAAAATATTGATCGAAACCAGGTTTAATTGACTGCTTCAGTGTGTCACCACATTACTACGTGATTCAAACACGAAAAAAGCCCAGGATCTGGCCAACAAGTATGCGAAGACGGCAAAATCATGAGCCAGATGCGGGCATAACCCAGACCTAACCCAGACCTAACCGGTGTTATCCTCTAAAATATTGATCGAAACCAGGTTTAATTGACTGCTTCAGTGTGTCACCACATTACTACGTGATTCAAACACGAAAAAAGCCCAGGATCTGGCCAACAAGTATGCGAAGACGGCAAAATCATGAGCCAGATGCGCGCATTTCCCAGACCTAACCCAGACCTAACCGGTGTTATCCTCTAAAATATTGATCGAAACCAGGTTTAATTGACTGCTTCAGTGTGTCACCACATTACTACGTGATTCAAACACGAAAAAAGCCCAGGATCTGGCCAACAAGTATGCGAAGACGGCAAAATCATGAGCCAGATGCGGGCATAACCCAGACCTAACCCAGACCTAACCGGTGTTATCCTCTAAAATATTGATCGAAACCAGGTTTAATTGACTGCTTCAGTGTGTTACCACATTACTACGTGATTCAAACACGGAAAATACCCAGGATCTGGCCAACAAGTATGCGAAGAAGGCAATATCAGGAGCCAGATGCGCGCATTTCCCAGACCTAACCCAGACCTAACCGGTGTTATCCTCTAAAATATTGATCGAAACCAGGTTTAATTGACTGCTTCAGTGTGTCACCACATTACTACGTGATTCAAACACGAAAAAACCCCAGGATCTGGCCAACAAGTATGCGAATACGGTCAATCATGAGCCAGATGCGCGCATTTCCCAGACCTAACCCAGACCTAACCGGCGTTATCCTCTAAAATATTGATCGAAACCAGGTTTAATTGACTGCTTCAGTGTGTCACCACATTACTACGTGATTCAAACACGGAAAATACCCAGGATCTGGCCAACAAGTATGCGAAGAAGGCAAAATCATGAGCCAGATGAGGGCATAACCCAGACCTAACCCAGACCTAACCGGTGTTATCCTCTAAAATATTGATCGAAACCAGCTTTAATTGACTGCTTCAGTGTGTTACCACATTACCACGTGATTCAAACACGAAAAAACCCCAGGATCTGGCCAACAAGTATGCGAAGACGGCAAAATCATGAGCCAGATGAGGGCATAACCCAGACCTAACCCAGACCTAACCGGTGTTATCCTCTAAAATACTGACCGAATCCAGGTTTAATTCACTGTTACTGTGTGGTACCACATTACTACGTGATTCAAACCAGAAGAAACCCAGGATCTGGCCAACAAGTATGCGAAGAAGGCATAATCATGAGCCAGATGCGGGCATAACCCAGACCTAACCCAGACCTAACCGGTGTTATCCTCTGAAATATTGATCGAAACCAGGTTTAATTGACTGCTTCAGTGTGTCACCACATTATTACGTGATTCAAACACGAAAAAAACCCAGGATCTGGCCAACAAGTATGCGAAGACGGCAAAATCATGAGCCAGATGAGGGCATTTCCCAGACCTAACCCAGACCTAACCGGCGTTATCCTCTAAAATATTGATCGAAACCAGGTTTAATTGACTGCTTCAGTGTGTCACCACATTACTACGTGATTCAAACACGGAAAATACCCAGGATCTGGCCAACAAGTATGCGAAGAAGGCAAAATCATGAGCCAGATGAGGGCATAACCCAGACCTAACCCAGACCTAACCGGTGTTATCCTCTAAAATATTGATCGAAACCAGCTTTAATTGACTGCTTCAGTGTGTTACCACATTACCACGTGATTCAAACACGAAAAAACCCCAGGATCTGGCCAACAAGTATGCGAAGACGGCAAAATCATGAGCCAGATGAGGGCATAACCCAGACCTAACCCAGACCTAACCGGTGTTATCCTCTAAAATACTGACCGAATCCAGGTTTAATTCACTGTTACTGTGTGGTACCACATTACTACGTGATTCAAACCAGAAGAAACCCAGGATCTGGCCAACAAGTATGCGAAGAAGGCATAATCATGAGCCAGATGCGGGCATAACCCAGACCTAACCCAGACCTAACCGGTGTTATCCTCTGAAATATTGATCGAAACCAGGTTTAATTGACTGCTTCAGTGTGTCACCACATTATTACGTGATTCAAACACGAAAAAAACCCAGGATCTGGCCAACAAGTATGCGAAGAAGGCATAATCATGAGCCAGATGCGGGCATAACCCAGACCTAATCCAGACCTAACCGGTGTTATCCTCTAAAATATTGATCGAAACCAGGTTTAATTGACTGCTTCAGTGTGTTACCACATTATTACGTGATTCAAACACGAAAAAACCCCAGGATCTGGCCAACAAGTATGCGAAGACGGCAAAATCATGAGCCAGATGCGGGCATAACCCAGACCTAACCCAGACCTAACCGGTGTTATCCTCTAAAATACTGACCGAATCCAGGTTTAATTGACTGTTACTGTGTGGTACCACATTACTACGTGATTCAAACCAGAAGAAACCCAGGATCTGGCCAACAAGTATGCGAAGAAGGCAAAATCATGAGCCAGATGAGGGCATAACCCAGACCTAACCCAGACCTAACCGGTGTTATCCTCTAAAATATTGATCGAAACCAGGTTTAATTGACTGCTTCAGTGTGTTACCACATTACCACGTGATTCAAACACGAAAAAACCCCAGGATCTGGCCAACAAGTATGCGAAGACGGCAAAATCATGAGCCAGATGAGGGCATAACCCAGACCTAACCCAGACCTAACCGGTGTTATCCTCTAAAATACTGACCGAATCCAGGTTTAATTCACTGTTACTGTGTGGTACCACATTACTACGTGATTCAAACCAGAAGAAACCCAGGATCTGGCCAACAAGTATGCGAAGAAGGCATAATCATGAGCCAGATGCGGGCATAACCCAGACCTAACCCAGACCTAACCGGTGTTATCCTCTGAAATATTGATCGAAACCAGGTTTAATTGACTGCTTCAGTGTGTTACCACATTACCACGTGATTCAAACACGAAAAAACCCCAGGATCTGGCCAACAAGTATGCGAAGACGGCAAAATCATGAGCCAGATGAGGGCATAACCCAGACCTAACCCAGACCTAACCGGCGTTATCCTCTAAAATATTGATCGAAACCAGGTTTAATTGACTGCTTCAGTGTGTCACCACATTATTACGTGATTCAAACACGAAAAAAACCCAGGATCTGGCCAACAAGTATGCGAAGACGGCAAAATCATGAGCCAGATGAGGGCATAACCCAGACCTAACCCAGACCTAACCGGTGTTATCCTCTGAAATATTGATCGAAACCAGGTTTAATTGACTGCTTCAGTGTGTCACCACATTACTACGTGATTCAAACACGGAAAATACCCAGGATCTGGCCAACAAGTATGCGAAGAAGGCAAAATCATGAGCCAGATGCGGGCATAACCCAGACCTAACCCAGACCTAACCGGTGTTATCCTCTAAAATATTGATCGAAACCAGGTTTATTTGACAGCTTCAGTGTGTTACCACATTATTACGTGATTCAAACACGAAAAAAACCCAGGATCTGGCCAACAAGTATGCGAAGAAGGCAAAATCATGAGCCAGATGCGGGCATAACCCAGACCTAACCCAGACCTAACCGGTGTTATCCTCTAAAATACTGACCGAATCCAGGTTTAATTGACTGTTACTGTGTGGTACCACATTACTACGTGATTCAAACCAGAAGAAACCCAGGATCTGGCCAACAAGTATGCGAAGAAGGCAAAATCATGAGCCAGATGCGCGCATTTCCCAGACCTAACCCAGACCTAACCGGCGTTATCCTCTAAAATATTGATCGAAACCAGGTTTAATTGACTGCTTCAGTGTGTCACCACATTACTACGTGATTCAAACCCGAAAAAAACCCAGGATCTAGCCAACAAGTTTACGAAAAAGGCGAAAGTATAAGCCAGATGCGCGCATATCCCAGACCTAACCCAGACCTAACCGGTGTTATCCTCTGAAATATTGATCGAAACCAGGTTTAATTGACTGCTTCAGTGTGTCACCACATTACTACGTGATTCAAACACGGAAAATACCCAGGATCTGGCCAACAAGTATGCGAAGACGGCAAAATCATGAGCCAGATGCGGGCATAACCCAGACCTAACCCAGACCTAACCGGTGTTATCCTCTGAAATATTGATCGAAACCAGGTTTAATTGACTGCTTCAGTGTGTTACCACATTACTACGTGATTCAAACACGAAAAAACCCCAGGATCTGGCCAACAAGTATGCGAAGACGGCAAAATCATGAGCCAGATGCGGGCATAACCCAGACCTAACCCAGACCTAAGCGGTGTTATCCTCTAAAATATTGATCGAAACCAGGTTTAATTGACAGCTTCAGTGTGTTACCACATTATTACGTGATTCAAACCCGAAAAAAACCCAGGATCTAGCCAACAAGTTTGCGAAAAAGGCAAAATCATGAGCCAGATGCGGGCATAACCCAGACCTAACCCAGACCTAACCGGTGTTATCCTCTAAAATATTGATCGAAACCAGGTTTAATGGACTGCTTCAGTGTGTTACCACATTACTACGTGTTTCAAACACGGAAAATACCCAGGATCTGGCCAACAAGTTTGCGAAAAAGGCGAAAGTATAAGCCAGATGCGGGCATATCCCAGACCTAACCCAGACCTAACCGGTGTTATCCTCTGAAATATTAATCGAAACCAGGTTTAATTGACTGCTTCAGTGTGTCACCACATTACTACGTGCTTCAAACACGTAAAAAACCCAGGATCTGGCCAACAAGTTTGCGAAGACGGCAAAATCATGAGCCAGATGCGGGCATAACCCAGACCTAACCCAGACCTAACCGGTGTTATCCTCTAAAATATTGATCGAAACCAGGTTTGATTGACTGCTTCAGTGTGTTACCACATTACTACGTGATTCAAACCAGAAGAAACCCAGGATCTGGCCAACAAGTATGCGAAGAAGGCAAAATCATGAGCCAGATGCGCGCATTTCCCAGACCTAACCCAGACCTAACCGGTGTTATCCTCTAAAATATTGATCGAAACCAGGTTTAATTGACTGCTCCAGTGTGTTACCACATTATTACGTGATTCAAACACGAAAAAAACCCAGGATCTGGCCAACAAGTATGCGAAGAAGGCAAAATCATGAGCCTGATGCGCGCATATCCCAGACCTAACCCAGACCTAACCGGTGTTATCCTCTGAAATACTGACCGAATCCAGGTTTAATTGACTGTTACTGTGTGGTACCACATTACTACGTGATTCAAACCAGAAGAAACCCGGGATCTGGCCAACAAGTATGCGAAGAAGGCATAATCATGAGCCAGATGCGGGCATAACCCAGACCTAATCCAGACCTAACCGGTGTTATCCTCTAAAATATTGATCGAAACCAGGTTTAATTGACTGCTTCAGTGTGTTACCACATTACTACGTGATTCAAACACGAAAAAACCCCAGGATCTGGCCAACAAGTATGCGAAGACGGCAAAATCATGAGCCAGATGCGGGCATAACCCAGACCTAACCCAGACCTAACCGGTGTTATCCTCTAAAATATTGATCGAAACCAGGTTTAATTGACTGCTTCAGTGTGTCACCACATTACTACGTGATTCAAACACGGAAAATACCCAGGATCTAGCCAACAAGTTTGCGAAAAAGGCGAAAGTATAAGCCAGATGCGCGCATATCCCAGACCTAACCCAGACCTAACCGGTGTTATCCTCTAAAATATTGATCGAAACCAGGTTTAATTGACAGCTTCTGTGTGTTACCACATTATTACGTGATTCAAACGCGGAAAATACCCAGGATCTGGCCAACAAGTATGCGAAGAAGGCAAAATCATGAGCCAGATGCGGGCATAACCCAGACCTAACCGGTGTTATCCTCTAAAATATTGATCGAAACCAGGTTTAATTGACAGCTTCCGTGTGTTACCACATTATTACGTGATTCAAACACGAAAAAAACCCAGGATCTGGCCAACAAGTATGCGAAGAAGGCAAAATCATGAGCCAGATGCGCGCATTTCCCAGACCTAACCCAGACCTAACCGGTGTTATCCTCTGAAATATTGATCGAAACCAGGTTTAATTGACTGCTTCAGTGTGTCACCACATTACTACGTGATTCAAACACGAAAAAACCCCAGGATCTGGCCAACAAGTATGCGAAGACGGCAAAATCATGAGCCAGATGCGGGCATAACCCAGACCTAACCCAGACCTAACCGGTGTTATCCTCTAAAATACTGATCGAAACCAGGTTTAATTGACAGCTTCAGTGTGTTACCACATTATTACGTGATTCAAACACGAAAAAAACCCAGGATCTGGCCAACAAGTATGCGAAGAAGGCAATATCAGGAGCCAGATGCGCGCATTTCCCAGACCTAACCCAGACCTAACCGGTGTTATCCTCTGAAATATTGATCGAAACCAGGTTTAATTGACTGCTTCAGTGTGTCACCACATTACTACGTGATTCAAACACGAAAAAACCCCAGGATCTGGCCAACAAGTATGCGAAGACGGCAAAATCATGAGCCAGATGCGCGCATTTCCCAGACCTAACCCAGACCTAACCGGCGTTATCCTCTAAAATATTGATCGAAACCAGGTTTAATTGACTGCTTCAATGTGGTACCACATTACTGCGGTATTCAAACCCGAAAAAAACCCAGGATCTAGCCAACAAGTTTACGAAAAAGGCGAAAGTATAAGCCAGATGCGCGCATATCCTAGACCTAACCCAGACCTAACCGGTGTTATCCTCTGAAATATTGATCGAAACCAGGTTTAATTGACTGCTTCAGTGTGTCACCACATTACTACGTGATTCAAACACGAAAAAACCCCAGGATCTGGCCAACAAGTATGCGAAGACGGCAAAATCATGAGCCAGATGCGGGCATAACCCAGACCTAACCCAGACCTAACCGGTGTTATCCTCTAAAATATTGATCGAAACCAGGTTTATTTGACAGCTTCAGTGTGTTACCACATTATTACGTGATTCAAACACGAAAAAAACCCAGGATCTGGCCAACAAGTATGCGAAGAAGGCAAAATCATGAGACAGATGCGGGCATAACCCAGACCTAACCCAGACCTAACCGGTGTTATCCTCTGAAATATTGATCGAAACCAGGTTTAATTGACTGCTTCAGTGTGTTACCACATTACTACGTGATTCAAACACGAAAAAACCCCAGGATCTGGCCAACAAGTATGCGAAGACGGCAAAATCATGAGCCAGATGCGGGCATAACCCAGACCTAACCCAGACCTAACCGGTGTTATCCTCTAAAATATTGATCGAAACCAGGTTTAATTGACTGCTTCAATGTGGTACCACATTACTGCTGTATTCAAACCCGAAAAAAACCCAGGATCTAGCCAACAAGTATGCGAAGAAGGCATAATCATGAGCCAGATGCGGGCATAACCCAGACCTAACCCAGACCTAACCGGCGTTATCCTCTAAAATATTGATCGAAACCAGGTTTAATTGACTGCTTCAGTGTGTCACCACATTACTACGTGATTCAAACACGAAAAAACCCCAGGATCTGGCCAACAAGTATGCGAAGACGGCAAAATCATGAGCCAGATGCGGGCATAACCCAGACCTAACCCAGACCTAACCGGTGTTATCCTCTAAAATATTGATCGAAACCAGGTTTAATTGACAGCTTCAGTGTGTTACCACATTATTACGTGATTCAAACCCGAAAAAAACCCAGGATCTAGCCAACAAGTTTGCGAAAAAGGCAAAATCATGAGCCAGATGCGGGCATAACCCAGACCTAACCCAGACCTAACCGGTGTTATCCTCTAAAATATTGATCGAAACCAGGTTTAATTGACTGCTTCAGTGTGTCACCACATTACTACGTGATTCAAACACGGAAAATACCCAGGATCTAGCCAACAAGTTTGCGAAAAAGGCGAAAGTATAAGCCAGATGCGCGCATATCCCAGACCTAACCCAGACCTAACCGGTGTTATCCTCTAAAATATTGATCGAAACCAGGTTTAATTGACAGCTTCAGTGTGTTACCACATTATTACGTGATTCAAACACGGAAAATACCCAGGATCTGGCCAACAAGTATGCGAAGAAGGCAAAATCATGAGCCAGATGCGGGCATAACCCAGACCTAACCCAGACCTAACCGGCGTTATCCTCTAAAATATTGATCGAAACCAGGTTTAATTGACTGCTTCAGTGTGTCACCACATTACTACGTGATTCAAACACGAAAAAACCCCAGGATCTGGCCAACAAGTATGCGAAGACGGCAAAATCATGAGCCAGATGCGGGCATAACCCAGACCTAACCCAGACCTAACCGGCGTTATCCTCTAAAATATTGATCGAAACCAGGTTTAATTGACTGCTTCAATGTGGTACCACATTACTGCGGTATTCAAACCCGAAAAAAACCCAGGATCTAGCCAACAAGTTTACGAAAAAGGCGAAAGTATAAGCCAGATGCGCGCATATCCCAGACCTAACCCAGACCTAACCGGTGTTATCCTCTGAAATATTGATCGAAACCAGGTTTAATTGACTGCTTCAGTGTGTCACCACATTACTACGTGATTCAAACACGAAAAAACCCCAGGATCTGGCCAACAAGTATGCGAAGACGGCAAAATCATGAGCCAGATGCGGGCATAACCCAGACCTAACCCAGACCTAACCGGTGTTATCCTCTAAAATACTGATCGAAACCAGGTTTAATTGACAGCTTCAGTGTGTTACCACATTATTACGTGATTCAAACACGAAAAAAACCCAGGATCTGGCCAACAAGTATGCGAAGAAGGCAATATCAGGAGCCAGATGCGCGCATTTCCCAGACCTAACCCAGACCTAACCGGTGTTATCCTCTAAAATATTGATCGAAACCAGGTTTAATTGACTGCTTCAGTGTGTCACCACATTACTACGTGATTCAAACACGAAAAAACCCCAGGATCTGGCCAACAAGTATGCGAAGACGGCAAAATCATGAGCCAGATGCGCGCATTTCCCAGACCTAACCCAGACCTAACCGGCGTTATCCTCTAAAATATTGATCGAAACCAGGTTTAATTGACTGCTTCAATGTGGTACCACATTACTGCGGTATTCAAACCCGAAAAAAACCCAGGATCTAGCCAACAAGTTTACGAAAAAGGCGAAAGTATAAGCCAGATGCGCGCATATCCCAGACCTAACCCAGACCTAACCGGTATTATCCTCTGAAATATTGATCGAAACCAGGTTTAATTGACTGCTTCAGTGTGTCACCACATTACTACGTGATTCAAACACGAAAAAACCCCAGGATCTGGCCAACAAGTATGCGAAGACGGCAAAATCATGAGCCAGATGCGGGCATAACCCAGACCTAACCCAGACCTAACCGGTGTTATCCTCTAAAATATTGATCGAAACCAGGTTTAATTGACAGCTTCAGTGTGTTACCACATTATTACGTGATTCAAACCCGAAAAAAACCCAGGATCTAGCCAACAAGTTTGCGAAAAAGGCAAAATCATGAGCCAGATGCGGGCATAACCCAGACCTAACCCAGACCTAACCGGTGTTATCCTCTAAAATATTGATCGAAACCAGGTTTATTTGACAGCTTCAGTGTGTTACCACATTATTACGTGATTCAAACACGAAAAAAACCCAGGATCTGGCCAACAAGTATGCGAAGAAGGCAAAATCATGAGCCTGATGCGCGCATATCCCAGACCTAACCCAGACCTAACCGGTGTTATCCTCTGAAATATTGATCGAAACCAGGTTTAATTGACTGCTTCAGTGTGTTACCACATTACTACGTGTTTCAAACACGGAAAATACCCAGGATCTGGCCAACAAGTTTGCGAAAAAGGCGAAAGTATAAGCCATATGCGCGCAAATCCCAGACCTAACCGGTGTGTTCCTCTAAAATATTGATCGAAACCAGGTTTTATTGACTGCTTCAGTTTGTTACCACATTACTACGTGATTCAAACCCGAAAAAAACCCAGGATCTAGTAAACATAGTAGTATAGAGGGTGTTCGGCCAGCCCTGAGAAACATTTTAATAGGATATTCTAGAGGCCAAACTAAGACGAAAATCAAGAATACCAATTTGTTGATGGAGGCTTCGTTAAAAAGTTATTAACAATTTGATTCAAAAATTTCAAATCGTTCCAGAAAAATTATTTTCGGCTGCGGAGGTCAATTACAAGCATTTTTAGTGAATAGACATATATTCGAAATCCTACTCTGTTTCGAGAAAAAAATTCGAGTATGTGTTGATATTTTTCGGCGAAAAAGAAATTTTTCAAAAATTTTTCTAAAAAAATTATTTTCGGTTGCAGGGGTCAATTACAATCATTTTTGGTCATTACACATACCCCCGAAATCCTACGCACTTTCGAGAAAAAAATTCCTTACCGAAAATCTAATCGGGTGCCTATATTTTTCGATGAAAAAGAAAGATTTCAAATCGTCCTGTGAAAAATTATTTTCAGTTGCGAGGGTCGGTGACAATCATTTTTTATGTATAGACATACCCCCGTAATCTTGCGCATTTTCGAGAAAAAAATTCAGTACGAGCGGAACTTTAAACATTAATAACTTTTTAATAGTGCCTCCATCAACAAATTGGTATTCTTGATTTTCGTCTTATTTTGACCTCTAGAATCCCCCATTAAAATTTTTCCCATGGATGGCCGAACACCCTGTATGTAGGGAACCGTGCAGTTGAAAATTATTAAATCGCGCACGAATTTTTGGCCGAACAGCGAATCGTTCGCTGTCCACGAGCTTGCACGAGCGAAGACGGTTACCGCCGAAAAAGCCGTCAACACGCGGCGAGCGTACGGCCGAACAGCTGATGGGTGAATAACCCAGAAAGCGAGAAAAGACAGCACGGAAGAGAGAAAGATTGAAGAAAAGTACGTAGTAGGTGTGACTGTGTTTAACGAAATAAATACGAGTGTGCCGATTAACGAACAAACACGGTTCCTGATAATCCCATACATACATACGTACAGTGTTGTTCCAAGTGGAGTTTGAAAAAGATGCTAATAAAAATGTTGCATAGTCATAACCACCTGGTTCAGTTACTACATTCACCCTGTAAAAACAACACAATAATATTATTTATTATTTTCTTTTCACGTTCTTAACTTTATTTTTATTTTTAGTTTGAGTTTTACATTTCTCCTTCTCTTCGTCTTGCTTTTCTTTCTCCTTTTCCTTTTCATTTTTCTGTTTTTCTTTCTTTTTTCAATAGCTTTTCTTCTTTTAATTTCTCGGCTTGTTTTTTTCTTTTCTAATCGTTCTTCTTTCATTCTTTGTTTTTCTTTTTCCTGGTTATCAATTGCTTCTATTTTTTCAAGCTGAGTCTATTTCCATGTCTTTGATGTAACTTTGATTGCACACACCTTTCTATATTTCTTTTCTTTTCTTTTCTTTTCTTTGTTGTTTTTTCAATTTTTTGATAATGTTGATAATGTTTATCCAGAATAGATTCTGAAGAATCTTTGTCTTTACGAGAAAATAAGTAAAGTAACGTTGTAGAATTAATGTAGTTTGATTTCAGTACCATCGGAAACAAAACAATTCCCATTAGAAAAAAGTAAAAGCATCATTGTCATGAAATATTAAAGTTAATTAATGATCAGTATATCATATATTAGTTTCTTCTAGCGAAACGTTGTTAAATTAGTCTTCTACACTGGTATTGGTTTTACTGTTACTATGAACTGCACTGCGTTGAACATCAGCAGTGCTTTCTCTCTGCGAGTTGTGTCTTGTGTTGTGTCTTAGTTGTGTCCCGATTGTATTTTAATATTTTCTATATAGAAAAGAAAATTGTTCCCCTCTCAGATCATCTGGAATATGCTCTTGAATGCTATGTAAAACTACCTATATTGCTGTCATTGATGTCAGTTTCATCTGGCGACATGAATTCTAATTTATTTTCTTCTTTCTGAAATACGTTTTGTCTAGTAAATTGTATTTGAGTTAAACGGTCATAGGCCACCACAAGCTTTAAAAGCATTTCCTTCTTCATGGAATTTATATATGGTATGATATATATATTGGTGCGAAATTCACCTTCGTAATGGGTTTAGTCTACCTACGTACTTTGTCTATGTTCCTGTACTACCTTTCGCCATGCAACTTTTAATCGTCTAAATATTCCTACATCGCATGGCTGGAAAATATGAGTTGCATTAGGTAATATACAAAAAAGTAAAATGAGTTTACTCAAAACAAAAATTATGTAAATTGAAATTTATGCAGGACCTGCGACCATCTAATAATACCAGTATAGGAAAGGTGACTCCATTCTCAACCATTTATGGGCTACACACAATATATGTATTAGTGTGGGGGGATTGAAATGAATTCGGTCAAGGTGTAATTTCATTAATATTGATTTAATATATACAGGGTGTTTGGCCACCCCTGGGAAAAATTTTAATGGGAGATTCTAGAAGCCAAAATAAGACGAAAATTAAGAATATCAATTTTTCGACTGAGGTTTCGTTAAAAAGTAGTTATTAATAACATTAAATAAAAAAATTTCAAATCGTTCTGAAAAAATTATTTTTGGTCGCGGAGGTCAGTTAGAATCGTACCCCCGAAATCCTACTCAGTTTCGACAAAAAAAATTCAAGTAAAAAAGAATTTCGAATCGTCTTGGAAGAATTAGTTTTCGTTGCAGGGGTCAGTTACAAGCATTTTTTTTTTTTGGTCGACAGCCGGATTGAACGATTTTAATGTTTCAAACAGCAACACAACGCATATTTTAATGGAGAATATGTAGAGATGTTGGAAAAGTTGTTCCTTGACCCCGTAAAGTGAGAAAAATCCCATATAACTGGTCAAATTTTCAAACAGCCCCCGCAACTCCTACTGATATAGTGAATAGTGAATATTTTCCAATGAAACGTTTTTTTTCGCGAGTAGAGCTCATGGGTACCTACACAAAGAGTATTATTAAACAACTATTTTACAAACTGAATAAAAATCAGAAAGGAATTTTTAAGAAAAATCGACAGACAGTGCCTAAATTTTTCGACGAAAGAAAAAGAAAATTTCAAATCGTTCTGAACAAAATTACTTTCGGTTTCGGGGGTCAATTACAATTATTTTCGGTGAATAGACATACCACATACGAAATCCTGCGCATTTTCGAGAAAAAAATTCGAAAGTAAGAGCGGAACTTTAAACGTCAATAACTTGTTTAGTATCGTATTACTCCATCAACAAATTGGTATTCTTGATTTTCATCCTACTTTAACCTCTAGAATCTCCCATTACAATTTCTCCCAGGGGATTCTAGAGACCAAAGTAAGACGAAAATCAAGAATACCAATTTGTTAATGGAGGCTTTATTAAAAAGTTATTAACGTTTAAAGTTCCGCCCGTACTGAATTTCTTTCTCGAAAATGCGCATGATTAGGGGGGTATGACGATTCACCCAAAATGGTTGTAAGTAACCCCCGCAACCGATAACAATTTTTCCAAAACGATTTGAAATTTTTCTTTTCCATCGAAAAAATTTCACACATTCTCGAATTTTTATCTCGAAAGTGGGTAAGATTTCGGAGGTATGTGTATTCACCAAAAATGATTGCAATTGACCCCCGCAACCGATAACAATTTTTCCAGAACGATTTGAAATTTTTGAGTTTAATTGTTAATAACTTTTCAACGTAGCCTCTATCAACAAATTGGTATTCTTGATTTTCGTCTGTATTTTCGTATTTTGGCATCTAGAATCCCCCATTAAAATTTTTCCCAGGGGTGGCCGAACACCCTGTACATATGTGTTCCCCGAGCAGGAAAACGACTTTTCGCTAAAATCATGAAAGTAAAAATTCTGTCCAAATGAGGAGTAGGAGTGATTTTCTAAGTAATTTTTATGTAAAAGTATAGATTGAGAAAGTGGCACGTGAGGAACGTACGTAACCTAGATCGATGCACGTGTTTTACTGCACCGGGCACGAACGTACGACGATTTACACACACACAGTCAATATCGCCGGTTTTTACAAAAGGTAAAGTCTTAAGTAAACATTTTGTTTTATAATTTTCTATTAAAGCCTCTGTAAGTTTTATCGCTTTTGCATTCTTGCAACTTAATTTAATTGGTTGTTTTTTGGAAAACAGATAAAACTATAAAAAGAATAAAAAACGGTTTTTACGAGTCCTGTACCTATGTTTAGTTCAGAATTTCGAATTCAGCGGTAAAAGTATGTAAATCTATATTATCCAATACACAGGACATAAAGGTAAGAGGAATGGATATTTTTACCAATATATTCATATTCTTAAATATCTGAATATTCTTCCTACTTGACCGACTTACTTTATAAATATATTTTTTAGGGACACATGTCGTTCGGTTGAAGGAAACAGGATATCTATACAGTGTATAGGTATTCAAAAACCCTTGGGAAAAATTTTAGACTTTGTTGAAAAGTTATGGAACATTATATTCCTAGCAAACGCTAGGCCCGTTCACGGATCGGGGTGAGTTATACATTATTCGATTCGCCTAATTCAGTACATTATTGATATGCATTTCTATGCATCTGTGGAAATTCGTTATTTTTTTATAAACTGTTACTGTTATTGTTAGAAATATGACTTAAAATTCGTTAGTTTCTTTAGTGTTTAGGAGTGTGTGTGTGTTTGTGAGAGAAGCACACGTCGAGGAATGTTCTTTTAGTTTTTAAGTTTTCTTTTCACAATGGAAAATAAGTGTGTTTGTTTTGTAACAAGATTCATTATAATAAATAATATAAACAGTATTTTAACATGGTAGCAGAGGTCCGTGGTTTGTTCGTTAACAGTAAAGAAAAGAAATTTAGTTGTGAAAGGAAGATAACCTAAGTTTGAAGCATGGCAAGTGAAAAAAAGGACGATTTCATGTTACAAATATTTTATGGAACTGGAAATTCAGGCTAAATTTATTTTTAGAAATGAAAGACTGTAACGAGGTTATTCTACATGATGAAAGACCGGCTGAAATAAGAGTCGAAGATTGGAATAAAAAAGGAAATTAAAGCAAAAAGTTACATCGTAAACAGTATTTCAAACACTCAGTTAGAATTAATAATATCAGAAACGACTGCGAAAAATATGATTGCAAAGCTTGACGAAATTTATCTAGTTAAAAACAGTGCAGTAAAGCTATTGTGTAAAAGAAGATTGTTAGAATTAAAAATGAAAGAAGGTGAAAATCCAAGTGACTTCTTTAACGAATTTGAAACGCATATAAATAGGCTCAAAAATACTGGTGAGACTGTGAATGAAGAGGATAAATTGAATTATCTGTTATTAACGTTAACTTCTCACGTATTGTTGATATTATTGATGCACTGCCAACGAAGGAGAAAACAGTTGAGTATGTAAAATCTAAATTACTGTTAGAGTATCAAAAGAGAAACGGTAAAAGTTACTACTTTGAGTACAGCAGAAATTACACTCGCACGTTTAGTTCAAATTTAACTAAAAATCCTAGAGGTCATAGGTTTCGACACGTACAACGCAATCAGAACAAGTATCTCAATTCAAAGGATAATCAGCATAGCAGTGCAACGACTACTGAAGCGGTATGTTAAGTCAGTGTAATAAGTCAGGGCACATCCAACGTTACTGCCCAGAAAACTTTAATAATTATTACAAAAGGCAACCTTTTCAAACATATACAAAATAGACACGATAGAAAAGTGGCTGGAAATTCGAGTCTAGATGACAGTAGAAATTACAATTCATTCAAGGTTGAAGTAATGAAAAGTAGCAAAATAGAAGAAGTAGAAATATTAAATGGCTACTAGATAGTGGTTGCTCAGATCACATAATAAACACAGATGAGTACTTTTATGAATCCAAAAATCTACAAAACCCGGTTGATATTAAAGTTGGTGATGGTTTTAAACTAATATCTGGAAAGATTGGTAATGTAATGATTAACATTAAATCGTTGCTATGTTCATTTTAAAAATTATAAATAATTTATCTAATTGGATCTATTCTACATTGTCAAATGGGAATTTGTAGAAGAATTTGTATGATGCATAAAAATCATTTTTTTAGGCATAGAACTTCCACGAGTCGGTCAGGTGGACAGTATTAAAACCAGGTATGTAGACAGTACATGCAGCAACAGTAAAAAATGTCTCCCCGCCGCTGACAGTGTTTACAATATATAGTAAATTACTATTGCACGCAGTACGTTGGTTTAACTTGTTTTTATTATTAAATTTCATTATCATCTAAGTCTGGTATATTTTGATTTTTTACAGAATCAATCATCATCAAATGAAATTTCTGAAATTTCTTTTAAGAACTGATTAAATAAATCATCCTTTCCTTGCTTGGAAGGTTTATAAAACACGTAATGGCTTAAGAGTACCCAATGAAATTATCTTTTTTGCTGAAAATAGAAAATATAATATTTATTATTTTGTATTATATGTTAGAAAAATATATTAAAAAACGTGTGGAACTGCAAATGCTAACCGACAATATTCAGGCAAAAAGTGTTTACTATGCTTCCACGTAGTTTCTGTTTTATTCGTATGAGCGCCTGTTTCTGGATCTTTAAAATGTAAACTATTTACGGTTTACGGTGAGATGTTTATACCCTTAGTTTTTAAAAGCCATTGCATTATATAAAGATATTTGAAAAGCAAAGAACGTGGTTTTCTAAAAACAAACTCAGTTACAGATATTGTTTTAAAATTACCATATATGCTAACGTATAATTATGAGCAATGTCGTGATATATTATATAACTAACATTAAATAAAAATACTGCGCAGCAATTGTGGAAGGGTAGAGTAGATAGAGACTGATGAATCAACATTTTGTTGTAGAAATAATGGCACAGAGGCCATTTGAAAATTAATCACAGCGTCAATTTTCAAGATCTCATTACTGATGCTTACATGAATTAAATTGAAGACACCACTTTTTTCTAACATATAATACTATCAATATTTTATATTTCCAATAAGAGTAACTTCATTGGATACCTGAGCCATTATGTATTTAGTAAATGTATATGTAATAGAAAGATGGTGATTTATTCAATGAGATATTTGCAGAAATAGCAGAAATTTCATTCAACAAATGTTATTGTTAACAAATTAGCATTTTACTAGCTGGCATTTTGAACACAGGTAACGACAGTCACTTGTTTCCACCTGTGAACCTATCAGAATATATTTAAAATACTTAGTTACTTTGTAAAAATACCGAATTTCCGCAGATAATGAAATGCATATACTAATGAAATAATATACTGAATTAGACGAATCGAATTACGTATAACTCATCCCGATCGTTGAACGGGTCGTTTGCTAGGAATATACCAAAAAACGTTCTTGACAAGTCTATAAAATACTTCAGTTCACTTTCATTATTAGATGCGTTGACTTTAATTCTATAAATTATAATGATAAGTTCAAGATTTTACAGAAAGAGTTTATTTGTAATATTAAAGATTTCCTATATAAGGACAAGAAGTATACTTTTACCAATATCTATCCATCTATCTTAATATTCTTCCCACTTGGCCCACTTACTTTAACGAGTCTGAGTAAATCATCAGTACTATCTCTATTTTTATTAATAAAATGAATCTGTGATTCCATATCCAAAGATATAGTAAAAGCTACAAAATTCAGATTATTCAAGTTACTTCTATCACTCATCAAATTTTTTATGAAATTCTATGCTAATTCATGCTCTTTAAAATATTTATAATCTACTGGGACTTCATTAACTTTATGTTTTAATAAATCAATAATCAAAGTATCTATAATTAATATTAAAATCAAATAACAGTGTCAAAATAGTATTAATATTATATTTTATTAATACTATCAATATCTGGTATTTAAATTTTATTAAATATTTCAAATCTGTTATCACCTTGTTCAAATAATTTATTACTAGTTTTGATAATATATTTTGGGATGGATTTTTTTAGAATGATAGCAATTCAGTTGTGAATTTTTATGAGGAACAAAGGGTTATTATTATACAATTAACATGTATATAATTCATTAACTTGCCCATTTAGGGGTAACATGTTATGCATAAATAGAGATTTACATACTTGTATAAATACCCACACTAAAATCATGTAAATATCTAAATCATTTTTAAATCTATGATTTGGAAAATTTTAGGGACTTGGAACTTAATTCATCCTTTATCTTACAGTTTTATCGTCAACACGTGGCCAACACGTATGCGAAGAAGGCAAAATCATGAGCCAGATGCTGGTATAACCCAGACCTAACCAAGACCTAACCGGTGTTATCCTCTAAAATATTGATCGAAACCAGGTTTAATTGACTGCTTCAGTGTGGTACCACATTACTACGTGATTCAAACACGAAAAAAACCCAGGATCTGGCCAACAAGTTTGCGAAAAAGGCGAATGTATAAGCCAGATGCGCGCATATCCCAGACCTAACCCAGACCTAACCGGTGTTATCCTCTAAAATATTGATCGAAACCAGGTTTAATTGACTGCTTCAGTGTGTTACCACATTAGTACGTGATTCAAACACGAAAAAAACCCAGGATCTGGCCAACAAGTATGCGAAGAAGGCATAATCATGAGCCAGATGCGGGCATAACCCAGACCTAACCCAGACCTAACCGGTGTTATCCTCTAAAATATTGATCGAAACCAGAGATGCCAGAAAAGCACCGAAGGTGCTTTCTCACACTATGCCAGATCACGCGTACATGAGCTCGTGGAGTTTCGGAAAGTCGACAAAGGCAAAATGACACATGCCCTCTTTCACGATTCTCCGAAGTTGCCCGAAGTAATTTCGGACCGCCTCGTGAGAGTCGAGAGAGAAAGGCTTACATTTGCGTTCTCGCTCTTAACAATTGAAATCCGACCTCCCGTCTACGGCATACGATTTGGAATCTCGAGCCGTGATTCTCGACTGCCCAGGCATTTTTCCTTTCCAACCTACAGCGACTCGCATTAATATTCGGACACCATGCTGTGTGCGAGATTATTGCTCTATATATTTGTTTACACTAGTGTTATTGAATTGTTTTTTTCGTAATATATTAAGACACTTATTGTAGTTAGTAGAAACATAAACTTTATTTATTTCACACACATAGTTTTTTGCAAAATACGTGATAAAGTCAAGAATGTCGAAATTTAACATCGCAAAAATATTCGGACACATCAGTTTATTAGCTGTAGTAAGTCGTTGGATCCAGTCGGTTATTTGGCTAGTGTACATTGTTTGTAAACATAACGTCTAGCGTGCATCCAAGAGTCAGTACTGTTATTGACTTCGTTAATAGTATACGTATTATTAGTGAATATGGGACGAAAAGGCAAAAATACATCCTTTGAAATTCGACAACTGGTTATTTACCACAAAGAAAAGGGAAAATCATATCGAGAAATAGCCAAATTGCTAAATGTAAGCAGGAGTACTGTAGCAGATATTGTACACAGGTATATTCATGAAGATCGAATCGATTCAATTCGGCAAAAGGGACGTCCAAAATTATTAGATTCTCGCGAAGAACGCAAGATTGTTAGAAAAATAAAGAATGATCCTAAAAAAAGTGCTATAAAACTAGCTGCCGAATTATTCCAAGAATCTGGAAAGAAAGTGCATCCCGACACAGTGCGTCGGGTATTAAAAAACCATGGATACAACGGCAGGGTTCCACGAAGAAAACCATACATAAACGAAGTGAATCGTAAGAAACGATTAAATTTTGCTAAAGACTACGTTTCTAAAGACCAAACATGCTGGAACAATGTAATATTTGCGGATGAAAGCAAATTTAATCTTTTTGGGTCAGATGGACGAAGAACGATATGGCGTAAAGTCAACGAAGAATTGAAATTGAAAAATTTGAGAGCAACAGTGAAACACGGCGATGGCAGTGTAATGGTGTGGGGTTGCATCTCAACTGCAGGTGTTGGTGAACTAGTTTTTATCGACGGCATTTTAGATAAGATGAAATATTTAGACTTATTGAAACAAAATTTAATCAAAAGTGCTGTTAATATGAACATACGCAATAGTTTTAAGTTTTATCAGGACAACGATCCTAAGCACAAATCGAGAATCGTTCAGGAATACTTACTATATAACTGCCCTAAAGTGTTACACCCTCCGCCTCAATCGCCAGATATAAATCCTATTGAGAATTTATGGAATCAATTGGATCGTAAAATTCGAACAACACCCATAAAAACAATAAAAGAATTAAAAGAACGTTTATTACAAGAATGGAAATGTATAACACTGGAATATTTAAATAAAATTATAACAAATATGCCCAAACGATTACAGGAAGTAAGAAGACAAAAGGGTCAACCTACAAAATATTAATACCGTTCAAAAAATATGTATATTTTATATAAAATTTATGTAAGTTATTCACTGGCCGAATATTTTTGCGATGTTAAATTTCGACATTCTTGACTTTATCACTTATTTTGCAAAAAATTATGTGTGTGAAATAAATAAAGTTTATGTTTCTACTAACTACAATAAGTGTTTTAATATATTACGAAAAAAACAATTCAATAACACTAGTGTAAACAAATATATAGAGCAATAATCTCGCACACAGCATGGTGTCCGAATATTAATGCGAGTCACTGTATGTAGGCGCACATAAGCGAAGTACCCATAATGGGGAAAAAATTTTGTAAAATTTATTTTACGGAAATACACGTTTTAAGACCCCCTGATCATATTTTAATTATTGAAAAAAAAGAAATTTTTTTTTATTATTCTTATGTATGAGTGTACATATGTATATTATTAATACGAATGAGTATAAATGGCTGAATGAATTTAAATGGAACTTTACATTTAAGTTTTATGTTCTCATTTCAAAGTCCGATTAGTCTTTGTCTATAATCAGCCCATGGATAATAATGATTATATCTCTTGTTTCATAGTTGTTCCGATACATAGGCGTAATTTATAAAAGATCTTTTAAGTGTTTCATATAAATCTTGGGAAGAATTCAATTTTATGTAAAAAAAATTAAATAAACTTTTTCTTTATCTTCTCTAGAAAAGAAAAACTTAAATGAAATCGTATACATTACAGGGTGTTTGGCCACCTCTGGGAAAAATTTTAATTGGGGATTCTAGAGGCCAAAATAAGACGAAAATCAAGAATACCAATTTATTGATGGAGGCTCCGTTAAAAAGTTATTAACAATTAAATTGAAAAATTTCAAATAGTTCTGGAAAAATTATTTTTGGTTGCAGGGGTCAATTATAAGGACTTTTGGTGAATAGACATATCCCTGAAATCCTCCTCATTTTCGAGACAAAAAATCAGGTAAGTGTTGAAACTTTTTGGCAGAAAAAAAAATTTTACAAATCGTTTTAAAAAAATTATTTTCGGTTGCAAGAGTCGATCGCAATCATTTTTGGTCATTACACATACCCCCGAAATCCTACGCATTTTCAAGAAAAAAATTCCTTACCGAAAATGTAATTTATGGCCAGAAATGTAACCCGAAAATTTCATGCGAATCTTTAAAATGTCATAACTTCTGAACGAATTGACGGATTTTAATTTTCAAAAATGCAAACAATGCATATTTTAGTGAAGAATACGTAGAAATTCCAAAAATATTCGAAAAGATGATTCTTCAGTCCGTAAAATGAGAAAAACTCCATAAAAATGGTCCAATTTTCAAATGACCATAACTCCTGCAATAGTGAATATATTTCAATGAAATTTTAGGAGGAAGTAGATCTCATAGGCACCTGCAAAAAAGTATTAAACAACTTTTCTGTACAGCGCCAACCAAATTTATTAAAAATGAAGAACGAATTAAGAAAAATCGAAAAGAGGCGGGTAAATACCTAAATTTTTCAACGAAAAAAAAAAATTTCAAATCGTTCTGAAAAAATTATTTTCGGTTGCGGGGGTCAATTACAATCATTTTTTGTGAATAGACATATTCCCAAAATCCTACGCACTTTCGAGAAAAAAATTCAGTACGAACGAAACTTTAAACATTAATAATTTTTTAACGAAATCTCCATCAACAAATTAGTATTCTTGATTTTCATCTTATTTTGGCTTCTAGAATCTCCCATTAAAATTTTTACAAGAGGTGGCCGAACACCCTGTATATGTTTACTTAAATCGCATTGAAAACGAATACCACAAATGTTTTAGAATAATGTGCAAAATGGTTTTACTCGCAAACGGTTAATTGAGAAATAAATGCTTGGTAATTAAAAACAGCAGTAAGCAGCTTAACCGGCTAGGATTTTCGCTAAAACAAATTGAAAACTCGGTTCTAACAAGGGAAAGTTGGAATGGTACCCGGTTTTGGGTTAAGTTTTACTGCAAGATACTATTGAAGTTATTACAGCTACTTATCTTCAAAAATAGAACCAAATTCACCAACAACTAGCATATCGTGAAGGATGAGGTGTTTGACTGCAAGTTCGAGCTTCTTTTGTTCTGCAGATTCGAACCCTGCTAAAAGAAATCTTTTTTTTCTTAATTATATTTTAATCGTACACTAAATGTGACATTATATTTTTGTCTGATCTTCGAATATTTTTTTTTAAAGTTGAATTTACCAATTACAATTAACATGTGTTATTTTCAATATATGAAGTACATGAATCTGAATGGTATTTTTCGTAAAAGCAGTCAAAACATAAAAATTTTAAACACCACGTACATCTAATGAAAATTCTGTTTTCACAGAAATTACAAAATTTTGTATTTAACTCTGATGGAAAGACCGCTTCATTTACATTGATATAATGTGAATGATTTTCGGATTTCGATTTACTTGTACCTCGTACTTTTTACCTTATACTTCAGGTAAAAAGGGATATAACTGGCTAAAACAGTTTTATGATAGTACTTGCTAACTCATGTTACTGTTCTAAAATGAAACGCTATGTTTTGTACCTTTAAAAATATTCGACTATGTCCTTTTCAAATTTAAAATCCAATCCATACTTTGTATCACACTGGCAAACGGGATCACTATTCCTTTGTTTTTAAACGGTTTGATGGTGGGGATCTCGTGACTTTAGCTGGTATGTACATTAATCAAAAATTAATGTATCTACGAGCTCTTTTTTCATTACATTAGTTTAAACATTTCAATATTGCGCATTGCATAATTAAATAACAATTTTTTACATTTCCCTCCTGATGGAAGAGACCACCACCTTCCCGTGGTTTCCATTGAGCGGTATCGTGCACGTTATTAATTTTGATGGATCGATACAATCATTTTTTTATGCAAAATTAAGCCAAATCAAACATATACTATTTAGTTCGTCATAACAAATTGATACGGTTAACTCAAAATATATCGAGGAAAATCATTATTAATTAATTTCCGCAACTATTAATTCTACTTTTTTGTTTATGTTATAAAAATAAGAACTCTTCTTATTGAAAAATGCCACAGCGTGCACGATACTGGCAAAGAGTGGACTCTCATTTTAATTTATTAATTTTCAATCTTAAAGAATTTTGATTTCAAAAAATCGTATTATTAATATACATATGTACGCTCATACATGGGAATAATAAAAAAAAATTTCTTCTTTTTCAATAATTAAAATATGATCAGGGGGTCTTAAAACGTGTATTTCCGTAAAATAAATTTTATAAAATTTTTTTTCCATTATGGGTACTTTGCTTATATGCGCTGTTACGCATTCGCGTGACGTAGGGTCGATGTACATACAGCGGCGCGACGGGAATTTACTGGAACTGGTTTTATTACCATCGAGGCTGCGATTTGAGCGAGCGAGATTCAAACGAACTCGCGTATTGTAATGCGTATTATTATTGTAGGAAATTCAACGCGAGGAAATCTAGGCGAAAACCGAGCATTTGTAGACCGTTACCGATACTTTGTGTATACAATGTAGTTTTGACCGTTAGAGGTAGGCTGTATGCTTGTGTCGCGCATATGTGTGTGTGTAAGAATCGATCGGTTGGCCATGTCGCCGGTTCTCGCTCGAAGGATCGGGAATATTCCATGGCACGCGCCGAGAACTTGGCAACCGGCAAAAGGAAGGAACAAAAGGACGATCGGGACGCTGGATATATGTATAAGACCGAGCCCCGCTTGGCTGGGCTCTCTCTCAGTCTATACAAGCTATCGTCCTGCACTAGAGAACGCTTTCCAATCGCTATTTAGAAATATCTAAGGAACAGTACTGAATAAAGTTGTTGAAGTATTTTTAACGTATCGAGCAGTTTGATTTCCGCGCATCTCGCCGAGCAGAGTGGTTCAGCGCTCCACGGGCACCGTCCCACGACCTTATTTCCCTAACACACCGACCACGGGGACGCAACAGCGCCTACATACAGTGACTCGCATTAATATTCGGACACCATGCTGTGTGCGAGATTATTGCTCTATATATTTGTTTACACTAGTGTTATTGAATTGTTTTTTTCGTAATATATTAAAACACTTATTGTAGTTAGTAGAAACATAAACTTTATTTATTTCACACACATAATTTTTTGCAAAATAAGTGATAAAGTCAAGAATGTCGAAATTTAACATCGCAAAAATATTCGGACAGTGAATAACTTACATAAATTTTATATAAAATATACATATTTTTTGAACAGTATTAATATTTTGTAGGTTGACCCTTTTGTCTTCTTACTTCCTGTAATCGTTTGGGCATATTTGTTATAATTTTATTTAAATATTCCTGTGTTATACATTTCCATTCTTGTAATAAACGTTCTTTTAATTCTTTTATTGTTTTTATGGGTGTTGTTCGAATTTTACGATCCAATTGATTCCATAAATTCTCAATAGGATTTATATCTGGCGATTGAGGCGGAGGGTGTAACACTTTAGGGCAGTTATATAGTAAGTATTCCTGAACGATTCTCGATTTGTGCTTAGGATCGTTGTCCTGATAAAACTTAAAACTATTGCGTATGTTCATATTAACAGCACTTTTGATTAAATTTTGTTTCAATAAGTCTAAATATTTCATCTTATCTAAAATGCCGTCGATAAAAACTAGTTCACCAACACCTGCAGTTGAGATGCAACCCCACACCATTACACTGCCATCGCCGTGTTTCACTGTTGCTCTCAAATTTTTCAATTTCAATTCTTCGTTGACTTTACGCCATATCGTTCTTCGTCCATCTGACCCAAAAAGATTAAATTTGCTTTCATCCGCAAATATTACATTGTTCCAGCATGTTTGGTCTTTAGAAACGTAGTCTTTAGCAAAATTTAATCGTTTCTTACGATTCACTTCGTTTATGTATGGTTTTCTTCGTGGAACCCTGCCGTTGTATCCATGGTTTTTTAATACCCGACGCACTGTGTCGGGATGCACTTTCTTTCCAGATTCTTGGAATAATTCGGCAGCTAGTTTTATAGCACTTTTTTAGGATCATTCTTTATTTTTCTAACAATCTTGCGTTCTTCGCGAGAATCTAATAATTTTGGACGTCCCTTTTGCCGAATTGAATCGATTCGATCTTCATGAATATACCTGTGTACAATATCTGCTACAGTACTCCTGCTTACATTTAGCAATTTGGCTATTTCTCGATATGATTTTCCCTTTTCTTTGTGGTAAATAACCAGTTGTCGAATTTCAAAGGATGTATTTTTGCCTTTTCGTCCCATATTCACTAATAATACGTCTACTATTAACGAAGTCAATAACAGTACTGACTCTTGGATGCACGCTAGACGTTATGTTTACAAACAATGTACACTAGCCAAATAACCGACTGGATCCAACGACTTACTACAGCTAATAAACTGTTGTGCCCGAATATTTTTGCGATGTTAAATTTCGACATTCTTGACTTTATCACGTATTTTGCAAAAAACTATGTGTGTGAAATAAATAAAGTTTATGTTTCTACTAACTACAATAAGTGTCTTAATATATTACGAAAAAAACAATTCAATAACACTAGTGTAAACAAATATATAGAGCAATAATCTCGCACACAGCATGGTGTCCGAATATTAATGCGAGTCGCTGTAGGTTGGAAAGGAAAAATGCCTGGGCAGTCGAGAATCACGGCTCGAGATTCCAAATCGTATGCCGTACATGGGAGGTCGGATTTCAATTGTTAAGAGCGAGAAGGCAAATGTGAGCCTTTCTCTCTCTCCTCCCACGAGGCGGACCGAAATTACTTCGAGCAACTTCGGAGAATCGAGAAAGAGGGCATGTGTCAGTTTGCCTTTGTCGACTTTCCGAAACTCCACGAGCTCACGTACGCGTGATCTGGCATAGTGTGAGTATCGCACCGGGTGCTGAATCTGGCATCTATGACCGAAACCAGGTTTAATTGACTGCTTCAGTGTGGTACCACATTACTACGTGATTCAAACACGAAAAAAACCCAGGATCTGGCCAACAAGTATGCGAAAAAGGCGAAAGTATAAGCCAGATGCGCGCACATCCCAGACCTAACCCAGACCTAACCGGTGTTATCCTCTAAAATACTGACCGAATCCAGGTTTAATTGACTGTTACTGTGTGGTACCACATTACTACGTGATTCAAACCAGAAGAAACCCAGGATCTGGCCAACAAGTATGCGAAGAAGGCATAATCATGAGCCAGATGCGGGCATAACCCAGACCTAACCCAGACCTAACCGGTGTTATCCTCTAAAATATTGATCGAAACCAGGTTTAATTGACTGCTTCAGTGTGTTACCACATTACTACGTGATTCAAATACGAAAAAAACCCAGGATCTGGCCAACAAGTATGCGAAGAAGGCAAAATCATGAGCCAGATGCGGGCATATCCCAGACCTAACCCAGACCTAACCGGTGTTATCCTCTAAAATACTGGCCGAATCCAGGTTTAATTGACTGTTACTGTGTGGTACCACATTACTACGTGATTCAAACCCGAAAAAAACCCAGGATCTGGCCAACAAGTATGCGAAGAAGGCATAATCATGAGCCAGATGCGGGCATAACCCAGACCTCACCCAGACCTAACCGGTGTTATCCTCTAAAATATTGATCGAAATCAGGTTTAATTGACTGCTTCTTTGTGGGCCCACATTACTGCGTGATTCAAACCGGAACAAACCAACATAGTAGTATACAGGGTGTTCGGCCAGCCCTGAGAAACATTTTAATAGGAGATTCTAGAGGCCAAACTAAGACGAAAATCAAGAATACCAATTTGTTGATGGAGGCTTCGTTAAAAAGTTATTAACAATTAAATTCAAAAATTTCAAATCGTTCCGGAAAAATTATTTTCGGCTGCGGAGGTCAATTACAAGCATTTTCAGTGAATAGACATATATTCGAAATCCTACTCAGTTTCGAGAAAAAAATTCGAGTATATGTTGATATTTTTCGGCGAAAAAGAAATTTTTCAAAAATTTTTCTAAAAAAATTATTTTCGGTTGCAGGGGTCAATTACAATCATTTTTGGTCATTACACATACCCCCGAAATCCTACGCACTTTCGAGAAAAAAATTCCTTACCGAAAATCTAATCGGGTGCCTATATTTTTCGATGAAAAAGAAAGATTTCAAATCGTCCTGTGAAAAATTATTTTCAGTTGCGAGGGTCGGTGACAATCATTTTTTATGTATAGACATACCCCCGTAATCTTGCGCATTTTCGAGAAAAAAATTCAGTACGAGCGGAACTTTAAACATTAATAACTTTTTAATAGTGCCTCCATCAACAAATTGGTATTCTTGATTTTCGTCTTATTTTGACCTCTAGAATCCCCCATTAAAATTTTTCCCATGGATGGCCGAACACCCTGTATGTAGGGAACCGTGCAGTTGAAAATTATTAAATCGCGCACGAATTTTTGGCCGAACAGCGAATCGTTCGCTGTCCACGAGCTTGCACGAGCGAAGACGGTTACCGCCGAAAAAGCCGTCAACACGCGGCGAGCGTACGGCCGAACAGCTGATGGGTGAATAACCCAGAAAGCGAGAAAAGACAGCACGGAAGAGAGAAAGATTGAAGAAAAGTACGTAGTAGGTGTGACTGTGTTTAACGAAATAAATACGAGTGTGCCGATTAACGAACAAACACGGTTCCTGATAATCCCATACATACATACGTACAGTGTTGTTCCAAGTGGAGTTTGAAAAAGATGCTAATAAAAATGTTGCATAGTCATAACCACCTGGTTCAGTTACTACATTCACCCTGTAAAAACAACACAATAATATTATTTATTATTTTCTTTTCACGTTCTTAACTTTATTTTTATTTTTAGTTTGAGTTTTACATTTCTCCTTCTCTTCGTCTTGCTTTTCTTTCTCCTTTTCCTTTTCATTTTTCTGTTTTTCTTTCTTTTTTCAATAGCTTTTCTTCTTTTAATTTCTCGGCTTGTTTTTTTCTTTTCTAATCGTTCTTCTTTCATTCTTTGTTTTTCTTTTTCCTGGTTATCAATTGCTTCTATTTTTTCAAGCTGAGTCTATTTCCATGTCTTTGATGTAACTTTGATTGCACACACTCTTTCTATATTTCTTTTCTTTTCTTTTCTTTTCTTTTCTTTGTTGTTTTTTCAATTTTTTGATAATGTTGATAATGTTTATCCAGAATAGATTCTGAAGAATCTTTGTCTTTACGAGAAAATAAGTAAAGTAACGTTGTAGAATTAATGTAGTTTGATTTCAGTACCATCGGAAACAAAACAATTCCCATTAGAAAAAAGTAAAAGCATCATTGTCATGAAATATTAAAGTTAATTAATGATCAGTATATCATATATTAGTTTCTTCTAGCGAAACGTTGTTAAATTAGTCTTCTACACTGGTATTGGTTTTACTGTTACTATGAACTGCACTGCGTTGAACATCAGCAGTGCTTTCTCTCTGCGAGTTGTGTCTTGTGTTGTGTCTTAGTTGTGTCCCGATTGTATTTTAATATTTTCTATATAGAAAAGAAAATTGTTCCCCTCTCAGATCATCTGGAATATGCTCTTGAATGCTATGTAAAACTACCTATATTGCTGTCATTGATGTCAGTTTCATCTGGCGACATGAATTCTAATTTATTTTCTTCTTTCTGAAATACGTTTTGTCTAGTAAATTGTATTTGAGTTAAACGGTCATAGGCCACCACAAGCTTTAAAAGCATTTCCTTCTTCATGGAATTTATATATGGTATGATATATATATTGGTGCGAAATTCACCTTCGTAATGGGTTTAGTCTACCTACGTACTTTGTCTATGTTCCTGTACTACCTTTCGCCATGCAACTTTTAATCGTCTAAATATTCCTACATCGCATGGCTGGAAAATATGAGTTGCATTAGGTAATATACAAAAAAGTAAAATGAGTTTACTCAAAACAAAAATTATGTAAATTGAAATTTATGCAGGACCTGCGACCATCTAATAATACCAGTATAGGAAAGGTGACTCCATTCTCAACCATTTATGGGCTACACACAATATATGTATTAGTGTGGGGGGATTGAAATGAATTCGGTCAAGGTGTAATTTCATTAATATTGATTTAATATATACAGGGTGTTTGGCCACCCCTGGGAAAAATTTTAATGGGAGATTCTAGAAGCCAAAATAAGACGAAAATTAAGAATATCAATTTTTCGACTGAGGTTTCGTTAAAAAGTAGTTATTAATAACATTAAATAAAAAAATTTCAAATCGTTCTGAAAAAATTATTTTTGGTCGCGGAGGTCAGTTAGAATCGTACCCCCGAAATCCTACTCAGTTTCGACAAAAAAAATTCAAGTAAAAAAGAATTTCGAATCGTCTTGGAAGAATTAGTTTTCGTTGCAGGGGTCAGTTACAAGCATTTTTTTTTTTTGGTCGACAGCCGGATTGAACGATTTTAATGTTTCAAACAGCAACACAACGCATATTTTAATGGAGAATATGTAGAGATGTTGGAAAAGTTGTTCCTTGACCCCGTAAAGTGAGAAAAATCCCATATAACTGGTCAAATTTTCAAACAGCCCCCGCAACTCCTACTGATATAGTGAATAGTGAATATTTTCCAATGAAACGTTTTTTTTCGCGAGTAGAGCTCATGGGTACCTACACAAAGAGTATTATTAAACAACTATTTTACAAACTGAATAAAAATCAGAAAGGAATTTTTAAGAAAAATCGACAGACAGTGCCTAAATTTTTCGACGAAAGAAAAAGAAAATTTCAAATCGTTCTGAACAAAATTACTTTCGGTTTCGGGGGTCAATTACAATTATTTTCGGTGAATAGACATACCACATACGAAATCCTGCGCATTTTCGAGAAAAAAATTCGAAAGTAAGAGCGGAACTTTAAACGTCAATAACTTGTTTAGTATCGTATTACTCCATCAACAAATTGGTATTCTTGATTTTCATCCTACTTTAACCTCTAGAATCTCCCATTACAATTTCTCCCAGGGGATTCTAGAGACCAAAGTAAGACGAAAATCAAGAATACCAATTTGTTAATGGAGGCTTTATTAAAAAGTTATTAACGTTTAAAGTTCCGCCCGTACTGAATTTCTTTCTCGAAAATGCGCATGATTAGGGGGGTATGACGATTCACCCAAAATGGTTGTAAGTAACCCCCGCAACCGATAACAATTTTTCCAAAACGATTTGAAATTTTTCTTTTCCATCGAAAAAATTTCACACATTCTCGAATTTTTATCTCGAAAGTGGGTAAGATTTCGGAGGTATGTGTATTCACCAAAAATGATTGCAATTGACCCCCGCAACCGATAACAATTTTTCCAGAACGATTTGAAATTTTTGAGTTTAATTGTTAATAACTTTTCAACGTAGCCTCTATCAACAAATTGGTATTCTTGATTTTCGTCTGTATTTTCGTATTTTGGCATCTAGAATCCCCCATTAAAATTTTTCCCAGGGGTGGCCGAACACCCTGTACATATGTGTTCCCCGAGCAGGAAAACGACTTTTCGCTAAAATCATGAAAGTAAAAATTCTGTCCAAATGAGGAGTAGGAGTGATTTTCTAAGTAATTTTTATGTAAAAGTATAGATTGAGAAAGTGGCACGTGAGGAACGTACGTAACCTAGATCGATGCACGTGTTTTACTGCACCGGGCACGAACGTACGACGATTTACACACACACAGTCAATATCGCCGGTTTTTACAAAAGGTAAAGTCTTAAGTAAACATTTTGTTTTATAATTTTCTATTAAAGCCTCTGTAAGTTTTATCGCTTTTGCATTCTTGCAACTTAATTTAATTGGTTGTTTTTTGGAAAACAGATAAAACTATAAAAAGAATAAAAAACGGTTTTTACGAGTCCTGTACCTATGTTTAGTTCAGAATTTCGAATTCAGCGGTAAAAGTATGTAAATCTATATTATCCAATACACAGGACATAAAGGTAAGAGGAATGGATATTTTTACCAATATATTCATATTCTTAAATATCTGAATATTCTTCCTACTTGACCGACTTACTTTATAAATATATTTTTTAGGGACACATGTCGTTCGGTTGAAGGAAACAGGATATCTATACAGTGTATAGGTATTCAAAAACCCTTGGGAAAAATTTTAGACTTTGTTGAAAAGTTATGGAACATTATATTCCTAGCAAACGCTAGGCCCGTTCACGGATCGGGGTGAGTTATACATTATTCGATTCGCCTAATTCAGTACATTATTGATATGCATTTCTATGCATCTGTGGAAATTCGTTATTTTTTTATAAACTGTTACTGTTATTGTTAGAAATATGACTTAAAATTCGTTAGTTTCTTTAGTGTTTAGGAGTGTGTGTGTGTTTGTGAGAGAAGCACACGTCGAGGAATGTTCTTTTAGTTTTTAAGTTTTCTTTTCACAATGGAAAATAAGTGTGTTTGTTTTGTAACAAGATTCATTATAATAAATAATATAAACAGTATTTTAACATGGTAGCAGAGGTCCGTGGTTTGTTCGTTAACAGTAAAGAAAAGAAATTTAGTTGTGAAAGGAAGATAACCTAAGTTTGAAGCATGGCAAGTGAAAAAAAGGACGATTTCATGTTACAAATATTTTATGGAACTGGAAATTCAGGCTAAATTTATTTTTAGAAATGAAAGACTGTAACGAGGTTATTCTACATGATGAAAGACCGGCTGAAATAAGAGTCGAAGATTGGAATAAAAAAGGAAATTAAAGCAAAAAGTTACATCGTAAACAGTATTTCAAACACTCAGTTAGAATTAATAATATCAGAAACGACTGCGAAAAATATGATTGCAAAGCTTGACGAAATTTATCTAGTTAAAAACAGTGCAGTAAAGCTATTGTGTAAAAGAAGATTGTTAGAATTAAAAATGAAAGAAGGTGAAAATCCAAGTGACTTCTTTAACGAATTTGAAACGCATATAAATAGGCTCAAAAATACTGGTGAGACTGTGAATGAAGAGGATAAATTGAATTATCTGTTATTAACGTTAACTTCTCACGTATTGTTGATATTATTGATGCACTGCCAACGAAGGAGAAAACAGTTGAGTATGTAAAATCTAAATTACTGTTAGAGTATCAAAAGAGAAACGGTAAAAGTTACTACTTTGAGTACAGCAGAAATTACACTCGCACGTTTAGTTCAAATTTAACTAAAAATCCTAGAGGTCATAGGTTTCGACACGTACAACGCAATCAGAACAAGTATCTCAATTCAAAGGATAATCAGCATAGCAGTGCAACGACTACTGAAGCGGTATGTTAAGTCAGTGTAATAAGTCAGGGCACATCCAACGTTACTGCCCAGAAAACTTTAATAATTATTACAAAAGGCAACCTTTTCAAACATATACAAAATAGACACGATAGAAAAGTGGCTGGAAATTCGAGTCTAGATGACAGTAGAAATTACAATTCATTCAAGGTTGAAGTAATGAAAAGTAGCAAAATAGAAGAAGTAGAAATATTAAATGGCTACTAGATAGTGGTTGCTCAGATCACATAATAAACACAGATGAGTACTTTTATGAATCCAAAAATCTACAAAACCCGGTTGATATTAAAGTTGGTGATGGTTTTAAACTAATATCTGGAAAGATTGGTAATGTAATGATTAACATTAAATCGTTGCTATGTTCATTTTAAAAATTATAAATAATTTATCTAATTGGATCTATTCTACATTGTCAAATGGGAATTTGTAGAAGAATTTGTATGATGCATAAAAATCATTTTTTTAGGCATAGAACTTCCACGAGTCGGTCAGGTGGACAGTATTAAAACCAGGTATGTAGACAGTACATGCAGCAACAGTAAAAAATGTCTCCCCGCCGCTGACAGTGTTTACAATATATAGTAAATTACTATTGCACGCAGTACGTTGGCTTAACTTGTTTTTATTATTAAATTTCATTATCATCTAAGTCTGGTATATTTTGATTTTTTACAGAATCAATCATCATCAAATGAAATTTCTGAAATTTCTTTTAAGAACTGATTAAATAAATCATCCTTTCCTTGCTTGGAAGGTTTATAAAACACGTAATGGCTTAAGAGTACCCAATGAAATTATCTTTTTTGCTGAAAATAGAAAATATAATATTTATTATTTTGTATTATATGTTAGAAAAATATATTAAAAAACGTGTGGAACTGCAAATGCTAACCGACAATATTCAGGCAAAAAGTGTTTACTATGCTTCCACGTAGTTTCTGTTTTATTCGTATGAGCGCCTGTTTCTGGATCTTTAAAATGTAAACTATTTACGGTTTACGGTGAGATGTTTATACCCTTAGTTTTTAAAAGCCATTGCATTATATAAAGATATTTGAAAAGCAAAGAACGTGGTTTTCTAAAAACAAACTCAGTTACAGATATTGTTTTAAAATTACCATATATGCTAACGTATAATTATGAGCAATGTCGTGATATATTATATAACTAACATTAAATAAAAATACTGCGCAGCAATTGTGGAAGGGTAGAGTAGATAGAGACTGATGAATCAACATTTTGTTGTAGAAATAATGGCACAGAGGCCATTTGAAAATTAATCACAGCGTCAATTTTCAAGATCTCATTACTGATGCTTACATGAATTAAATTGAAGACACCACTTTTTTCTAACATATAATACTATCAATATTTTATATTTCCAATAAGAGTAACTTCATTGGATACCTGAGCCATTATGTATTTAGTAAATGTATATGTAATAGAAAGATGGTGATTTATTCAATGAGATATTTGCAGAAATAGCAGAAATTTCATTCAACAAATGTTATTGTTAACAAATTAGCATTTTACTAGCTGGCATTTTGAACACAGGTAACGACAGTCACTTGTTTCCACCTGTGAACCTATCAGAATATATTTAAAATACTTAGTTACTTTGTAAAAATACCGAATTTCCGCAGATAATGAAATGCATATACTAATGAAATAATATACTGAATTAGACGAATCGAATTACGTATAACTCATCCCGATCGTTGAACGGGTCGTTTGCTAGGAATATACCAAAAAACGTTCTTGACAAGTCTATAAAATACTTCAGTTCACTTTCATTATTAGATGCGTTGACTTTAATTCTATAAATTATAATGATAAGTTCAAGATTTTACAGAAAGAGTTTATTTGTAATATTAAAGATTTCCTATATAAGGACAAGAAGTATACTTTTACCAATATCTATCCATCTATCTTAATATTCTTCCCACTTGGCCCACTTACTTTAACGAGTCTGAGTAAATCATCAGTACTATCTCTATTTTTATTAATAAAATGAATCTGTGATTCCATATCCAAAGATATAGTAAAAGCTACAAAATTCAGATTATTCAAGTTACTTCTATCACTCATCAAATTTTTTATGAAATTCTATGCTAATTCATGCTCTTTAAAATATTTATAATCTACTGGGACTTCATTAACTTTATGTTTTAATAAATCAATAATCAAAGTATCTATAATTAATATTAAAATCAAATAACAGTGTCAAAATAGTATTAATATTATATTTTATTAATACTATCAATATCTGGTATTTAAATTTTATTAAATATTTCAAATCTGTTATCACCTTGTTCAAATAATTTATTACTAGTTTTGATAATATATTTCGGGATGGATTTTTTTAGAATGATAGCAATTCAGTTGTGAATTTTTATGAGGAACAAAGGGTTATTATTATACAATTAACATGTATATAATTCATTAACTTGCCCATTTAGGGGTAACATGTTATGCATAAATAGAGATTTACATACTTGTATGAATACCCACACTAAAATCATGTAAATATCTAAATCATTTTTAAATCTATGATTTGGAAAATTTTAGGGACTTGGAACTTAATTCATCCTTTATCTTACAGTTTTATCGTCAACACGTGGCCAACACGTATGCGAAGAAGGCAAGATCATGAGCCAGATGCGGGCATATCCCGGACCTATCCCAGACCTAACCGGTGTTATCCTCTAAAATATTCATCGAAACCAGGTTTTATTGACTGCTTCAGTGTGTTACCACATTACTACGTGCTTCAAACACGGAAAAAACCCAGGATCTGGCCAACAAGTTTGCGAAAAAGGCGAAAGTATAAGCCAGATGCGCGCATATCCCAGACCTAACCCAGACCTAACCGGTGTTATCCTCTAAAATACTGACCGAATCCAGGTTTAATTCACTGTTACTGTGTGGTACCACATTACTACGTGATTCAAACCAGAAGAAACCCAGGATCTGGCCAACAAGTATGCGAAGAAGGCATAATCATGAGCCAGATGCGGGCATAACCCAGACCTAATCCAGACCTAACCGGTGTTATCCTCTAAAATATTGATCGAAACCAGGTTTAATTGACTGCTTCAGTGTGTTACCACATTACTACGTGATTCAAACACGAAAAAACCCCAGGATCTGGCCAACAAGTATGCGAAGACGGCAAAATCATGAGCCAGATGCGGGCATAACCCAGACCTAACCCAGACCTAACCGGTGTTATCCTCTAAAATATTGATCGAAACCAGGTTTGATTGACTGCTTCAGTGTGTTACCACATTACTACGTGATTCAAACCAGAAGAAACCCAGGATCTGGCCAACAAGTATGCGAAGAAGGCAAAATCGTGAGCCAGATGCGCGCATTTCCCAGACCTAACCCAGACCTAACCGGCGTTATCCTCTAAAATATTGATCGAAACCAGGTTTAATTGACTGCTTCAATGTGGTACCACATTACTGCGGTATTCAAACCCGAAAAAAACCCAGGATCTAGCCAACAAGTTTACGAAAAAGGCGAAAGTATAAGCCAGATGCGCGCATATCCCAGACCTAACCCAGACCTAACCGGTGTTATCCTCTGAAATATTGATCGAAACCAGGTTTAATTGACTGCTTCAGTGTGTCACCACATTACTACGTGATTCAAACACGGAAAATACCCAGGATCTGGCCAACAAGTATGCGAAGACGGCAAAATCATGAGCCAGATGCGGGCATAACCCAGACCTAACCCAGACCTAACCGGTGTTATCCTCTAAAATATTGATCGAAACCAGGTTTTATTGACTGCTTCAGTGTATTACCACATTACTACCTGATTCAAACACGAAAAAAGCCCAGGATCTGGCCAACAAGTATGCGAAGAAGGCAAGATCATGAGCCAGATGCGCGCATATCCCAGACCTAACCCAGACCTAACCGGTGTTATCCTCTAAAATATTGATCGAAACCAGGTTTAATTGACTGCTTCAGTTTGTTACCACATTACTACGTGATTCAAACACGAAAAAAGCCCAGGATCTGGCCAACAAGTATGCGAAGAAGGCAAGATCATGAGCCAGATGCGGGCATAACCCAGACCTAATCCAGACCTAACCGGTGTTATCCTCTAAAATATTGATCGAAACCAGGTTTGATTGACTGCTTCAGTGTGTTACCACATTACTACGTGATTCAAACCAGAAGAAACCCAGGATCTGGCCAACAAGTATGCGAAGAAGGCATAATCATGAGCCAGATGCGGGCATAACCCAGACCTAATCCAGACCTAACCGGTGTTATCCTGTAAAATATTGATCGAAACCAGGTTTAATTGACTGCTTCAATGTGGTACCACATTACTGCGGTATTCAAACCCGAAAAAAACCCAGGATCTAGCCAACAAGTTTACGAAAAAGGCGAAAGTATAAGCCAGATGCGCGCATATCCCAGACCTAACCCAGACCTAACCGGTGTTATCCTCTGAAATATTGATCGAAACCAGGTTTAATTGACTGCTTCAGTGTGTCACCACATTACTACGTGATTCAAACACGGAAAATACCCAGGATCTGGCCAACAAGTATGCGAAGAAGGCAAAATCATGAGCCAGATGAGGGCATAACCCAGACCTAACCCAGACCTAACCGGTGTTATCCTCTAAAATATTGATCGAAACCAGGTTTAATTGACTGCTTCAGTGTGTTACCACATTACCACGTGATTCAAACACGAAAAAACCCCAGGATCTGGCCAACAAGTATGCGAAGACGGCAAAATCATGAGCCAGATGAGGGCATAACCCAGACCTAACCCAGACCTAACCGGTGTTATCCTCTAAAATACTGACCGAATCCAGGTTTAATTCACTGTTACTGTGTGGTACCACATTACTACGTGATTCAAACCAGAAGAAACCCAGGATCTGGCCAACAAGTATGCGAAGAAGGCATAATCATGAGCCAGATGCGGGCATAACCCAGACCTAATCCAGACCTAACCGGTGTTATCCTCTAAAATATTGATCGAAACCAGGTTTGATTGACTGCTTCAGTGTGTTACCACATTACTACGTGATTCAAACCAGAAGAAACCCAGGATCTGGCCAACAAGTATGCGAAGAAGGCATAATCATGAGCCAGATGCGGGCATAACCCAGACCTAATCCAGACCTAACCGGTGTTATCCTGTAAAATATTGATCGAAACCAGGTTTAATTGACTGCTTCAATGTGGTACCACATTACTGCGGTATTCAAACCCGAAAAAAACCCAGGATCTAGCCAACAAGTTTACGAAAAAGGCGAAAGTATAAGCCAGATGCGCGCATATCCCAGACCTAACCCAGACCTAACCGGTGTTATCCTCTGAAATATTGATCGAAACCAGGTTTAATTGACTGCTTCAGTGTGTCACCACATTACTACGTGATTCAAACACGGAAAATACCCAGGATCTGGCCAACAAGTATGCGAAGAAGGCAAAATCATGAGCCAGATGAGGGCATAACCCAGACCTAACCCAGACCTAACCGGTGTTATCCTCTAAAATATTGATCGAAACCAGGTTTAATTGACTGCTTCAGTGTGTTACCACATTACCACGTGATTCAAACACGAAAAAACCCCAGGATCTGGCCAACAAGTATGCGAAGACGGCAAAATCATGAGCCAGATGAGGGCATAACCCAGACCTAACCCAGACCTAACCGGTGTTATCCTCTAAAATACTGACCGAATCCAGGTTTAATTCACTGTTACTGTGTGGTACCACATTACTACGTGATTCAAACCAGAAGAAACCCAGGATCTGGCCAACAAGTATGCGAAGAAGGCATAATCATGAGCCAGATGCGGGCATAACCCAGACCTAACCCAGACCTAACCGGCGTTATCCTCTGAAATATTGATCGAAACCAGGTTTAATTGACTGCTTCAGTGTGTTACCACATTACCACGTGATTCAAACACGAAAAAACCCCAGGATCTGGCCAACAAGTATGCGAAGACGGCAAAATCATGAGCCAGATGAGGGCATAACCCAGACCTAACCCAGACCTAACCGGCGTTATCCTCTAAAATATTGATCGAAACCAGGTTTAATTGACTGCTTCAGTGTGTCACCACATTATTACGTGATTCAAACACGAAAAAAACCCAGGATCTGGCCAACAAGTATGCGAAGACGGCAAAATCATGAGCCAGATGAGGGCATAACCCAGACCTAACCCAGACCTAACCGGTGTTATCCTCTGAAATATTGATCGAAACCAGGTTTAATTGACTGCTTCAGTGTGTCACCACATTACTACGTGATTCAAACACGGAAAATACCCAGGATCTGGCCAACAAGTATGCGAAGACGGCAAAATCATGAGCCAGATGAGGGCATAACCCAGACCTAACCCAGACCTAACCGGTGTTATCCTCTAAAATATTGATCGAAACCAGGTTTAATTGACTGCTTCAGTGTGTTACCACATTATTACGTGATTCAAACACGAAAAAAACCCAGGATCTGGCCAACAAGTATGCGAAGAAGGCAAAATCATGAGCCAGATGCGCGCATATCCCAGACCTAACCCAGACCTAACCGGTGTTATCCTCTGAAATATTGATCGAAACCAGGTTTAATTGACTGCTTCAGTGTGTTACCACATTACTACGTGATTCAAACACGAAAAAAGCCCAGGATCTGGCCAACAAGTATGCGAAGACGGCAAAATCATGAGCCAGATGCGGGCATAACCCAGACCTAACCCAGACCTAACCGGTGTTATCCTCTGAAATATTGATCGAAACCAGGTTTAATTGACAGCTTCAGTGTGTTACCACATTACTACGTGTTTCAAACACGGAAAATACCCAGGATCTGGCCAACAAGTTTGCGAAAAAGGCGAAAGTATAAGCCATATGCGCGCAAATCCCAGACCTAACCGGTGTGTTCCTCTAAAATATTGATCGAAACCAGGTTTAATTGACTGCTTCAGTGTGTTACCACATTACTACGTGATTCAAACACGGAAAATACCCAGGATCTGGCCAACAAGTATGCGAAGACGGCAAAATCATGAGACAGATGCGGGCATAACCCAGACCTAACCCAGACCTAACCGGTGTTATCCTCTAAAATATTGATCGAAACCAGGTTTAATTGACTGCTTCAGTGTGTCACCACATTACTACGTGATTCAAACACGGAAAATACCCAGGATCTGGCCAACAAGTATGCGAAGACGGCAAAATCATGAGCCAGATGCGGGCATAACCCAGACCTAACCCAGACCTAACCGGCGTTATCCTCTAAAATATTGATTGAAACCAGGTTTAATTGACTGCTTCAGTGTGTCACCACATTACTACGTGATTCAAACACGGAAAATACCCAGGATCTGGCCAACAAGTATGCGAAGAAGGCAAAATCATGAGCCAGATGCGGGCATAACCCAGACCTAACCCAGACCTAACCGGTGTTATCCTCTAAAATATTGATCGAAACCAGGTTTATTTGACAGCTTCAGTGTGTTACCACATTATTACGTGATTCAAACACGAAAAAAACCCAGGATCTGGCCAACAAGTATGCGAAGAAGGCAAAATCATGAGACAGATGCGGGCATAACCCAGACCTAACCCAGACCTAACCGGTGTTATCCTCTGAAATATTGATCGAAACCAGGTTTAATTGACTGCTTCAGTGTGTTACCACATTACTACGTGATTCAAACACGAAAAAACCCCAGGATCTGGCCAACAAGTATGCGAAGACGGCAAAATCATGAGCCAGATGCGGGCATAACCCAGACCTAACCCAGACCTAACCGGTGTTATCCTCTAAAATATTGATCGAAACCAGGTTTAATTGACTGCTTCAGTGTGTTACCACATTACTACGTGATTCAAACACGGAAAATACCCAGGATCTGGCCAACAAGTATGCGAAGAAGGCAAAATCATGAGCCAGATGCGGGCATAACCCAGACCTAACCCAGACCTAACCGGTGTTATCCTCTAAAATATTGATCGAAACCAGGTTTGATTGACTGCTTCAGTGTGTTACCACATTACTACGTGATTCAAACACGAAAAAACCCCAGGATCTGGCCAACAAGTATGCGAAGACGGCAAAATCATGAGCCAGATGCGGGCATAACCCAGACCTAACCCAGACCTAACCGGTGTTATCCTCTAAAATATTGATCGAAACCAGGTTTGATTGACTGCTTCAGTGTGTTACCACATTACTACGTGATTCAAACCAGAAGAAACCCAGGATCTGGCCAACAAGTATGCGAAGAAGGCAAAATCATGAGCCAGATGCGCGCATTTCCCAGACCTAACCCAGACCTAACCGGCGTTATCCTCTAAAATATTGATCGAAACCAGGTTTAATTGACTGCTTCAATGTGGTACCACATTACTGCGGTATTCAAACCCGAAAAAAACCCAGGATCTAGCCAACAAGTTTACGAAAAAGGCGAAAGTATAAGCCAGATGCGCGCATATCCCAGACCTAACCCAGACCTAACCGGTGTTATCCTCTGAAATATTGATCGAAACCAGGTTTAATTGACTGCTTCAGTGTGTCACCACATTACTACGTGATTCAAACACGGAAAATACCCAGGATCTGGCCAACAAGTATGCGAAGAAGGCAAAATCATGAGCCAGATGCGGGCATAACCCAGACCTAACCCAGACCTAACCGGTGTTATCCTCTAAAATATTGATCGAAACCAGGTTTATTTGACAGCTTCAGTGTGTTACCACATTATTACGTGATTCAAACACGAAAAAAACCCAGGATCTGGCCAACAAGTATGCGAAGAAGGCAAAATCATGAGACAGATGCGGGCATAACCCAGACCTAACCCAGACCTAACCGGTGTTATCCTCTGAAATATTGATCGAAACCAGGTTTAATTGACTGCTTCAGTGTGTTACCACATTACTACGTGATTCAAACACGAAAAAACCCCAGGATCTGGCCAACAAGTATGCGAAGACGGCAAAATCATGAGCCAGATGCGGGCATAACCCAGACCTAACCCAGACCTAACCGGTGTTATCCTCTAAAATATTGATCGAAACCAGGTTTAATTGACTGCTTCAATGTGGTACCACATTACTGCTGTATTCAAACCCGAAAAAAACCCAGGATCTAGCCAACAAGTATGCGAAGAAGGCATAATCATGAGCCAGATGCGGGCATAACCCAGACCTAACCCAGACCTAACCGGCGTTATCCTCTAAAATATTGATCGAAACCAGGTTTAATTGACTGCTTCAGTGTGTCACCACATTACTACGTGATTCAAACACGAAAAAAACCCAGGATCTAGCCAACAAGTTTGCGAAAAAGGCAAAATCATGAGCCAGATGCGGGCATAACCCAGACCTAACCCAGACCTAACCGGTGTTATCCTCTAAAATATTGATCGAAACCAGGTTTAATTGACAGCTTCAGTGTGTTACCACATTATTACGTGATTCAAACCCGAAAAAAACCCAGGATCTAGCCAACAAGTTTGCGAAAAAGGCAAAATCATGAGCCAGATGCGGGCATAACCCAGACCTAACCCAGACCTAACCGGTGTTATCCTCTAAAATATTGATCGAAACCAGGTTTAATTGACTGCTTCAGTGTGTCACCACATTACTACGTGATTCAAACACGGAAAATACCCAGGATCTAGCCAACAAGTTTGCGAAAAAGGCGAAAGTATAAGCCAGATGCGCGCATATCCCAGACCTAACCCAGACCTAACCGGTGTTATCCTCTAAAATATTGATCGAAACCAGGTTTAATTGACAGCTTCAGTGTGTTACCACATTATTACGTGATTCAAACACGGAAAATACCCAGGATCTGGCCAACAAGTATGCGAAGAAGGCAAAATCATGAGCCAGATGCGGGCATAACCCAGACCTAACCCAGACCTAACCGGTGTTATCCTCTAAAATATTGATCGAAACCAGGTTTAATTGACAGCTTCAGTGTGTTACCACATTATTACGTGATTCAAACACGAAAAAAACCCAGGATCTGGCCAACAAGTATGCGAAGAAGGCAAAATCATGAGCCAGATGCGCGCATTTCCCAGACCTAACCCAGACCTAACCGGTGTTATCCTCTGAAATATTGATCGAAACCAGGTTTAATTGACTGCTTCAGTGTGTCACCACATTACTACGTGATTCAAACACGAAAAAAACCCAGGATCTGGCCAACAAGTATGCGAAGAAGGCAAAATCATGAGCCAGATGCGCGCATTTCCCAGTCCTAACCCAGACCTAACCGGCGTTATCCTCTAAAATATTGATCGAAACCAGGTTTAATTGACTGCTTCAGTGTGTCACCACATTACTACGTGATTCAAACACGAAAAAACCCCAGGATCTGGCCAACAAGTATGCGAAGACGGCAAAATCATGAGCCAGATGCGCGCATTTCCCAGACCTAACCCAGACCTAACCGGCGTTATCCTCTAAAATATTGATCGAAACCAGGTTTAATTGACTGCTTCAGTGTGTCACCACATTACTACGTGATTCAAACACGAAAAAACCCCAGGATCTGGCCAACAAGTATGCGAAGACGGCAAAATCATGAGCCAGATGCGGGCATAACCCAGACCTAACCCAGACCTAACCGGTGTTATCCTCTAAAATACTGATCGAAACCAGGTTTAATTGACAGCTTCAGTGTGTTACCACATTATTACGTGATTCAAACACGAAAAAAACCCAGGATCTGGCCAACAAGTATGCGAAGAAGGCAATATCAGGAGCCAGATGCGCGCATTTCCCAGACCTAACCCAGACCTAACCGGTGTTATCCTCTAAAATATTGATCGAAACCAGGTTTAATTGACTGCTTCAGTGTGTTACCACATTACTACGTGATTCAAATACGGAAAATACCCAGGATCTGGCCAACAAGTATGCGAAGAAGGCAATATCAGGAGCCAGATGCGCGCATTTCCCAGACCTAACCCAGACCTAACCGGTGTTATCCTCTCAAATATTGATCGAAACCAGGTTTAATTGACTGCTTCAGTGTGTCACCACATTACTACGTGATTCAAACACGAAAAAACCCCAGGATCTGGCCAACAAGTATGCGAAGACGGCAAAATCATGAGCCAGATGCGCGCATTTCCCAGACCTAACCCAGACCTAACCGGCGTTATCCTCTAAAATATTGATCGAAACCAGGTTTAATTGACTGCTTCAATGTGGTACCACATTACTGCGGTATTCAAACCCGAAAAAAACCCAGGATCTAGCCAACAAGTTTACGAAAAAGGCGAAAGTATAAGCCAGATGCGCGCATATCCCAGACCTAACCCAGACCTAACCGGTGTTATCCTCTGAAATATTGATCGAAACCAGGTTTAATTGACTGCTTCAGTGTGTCACCACATTACTACGTGATTCAAACACGAAAAAACCCCAGGATCTGGCCAACAAGTATGCGAAGACGGCAAAATCATGAGCCAGATGCGGGCATAACCCAGACCTAACCCAGACCTAACCGGTGTTATCCTCTAAAATATTGATCGAAACCAGGTTTAATTGACAGCTTCAGTGTGTTACCACATTATTACGTGATTCAAACCCGAAAAAAACCCAGGATCTAGCCAACAAGTTTGCGAAAAAGGCAAAATCATGAGCCAGATGCGGGCATAACCCAGACCTAACCCAGACCTAACCGGTGTTATCCTCTAAAATATTGATCGAAACCAGGTTTATTTGACAGCTTCAGTGTGTTACCACATTATTACGTGATTCAAACACGAAAAAAACCCAGGATCTGGCCAACAAGTATGCGAAGAAGGCAAAATCATGAGCCTGATGCGCGCATATCCCAGACCTAACCCAGACCTAACCGGTGTTATCCTCTGAAATATTGATCGAAACCAGGTTTAATTGACTGCTTCAGTGTGTTACCACATTACTACGTGTTTCAAACCCGAAAAAAACCCAGGATCTGGCCAACAAGTATGCGAAGACGGCAAAATCATGAGCCAGATGCGCGCATTTCCCAGACCTAACCCAGACCTAACCGGCGTTATCCTCTAAAATATTGATCGAAACCAGGTTTAATTGACTGCTTCAATGTGGTACCACATTACTGCGGTATTCAAACCCGAAAAAAACCCAGGATCTAGCCAACAAGTTTACGAAAAAGGCGAAAGTATAAGCCAGATGCGCGCATATCCCAGACCTAACCCAGACCTAACCGGTGTTATCCTCTGAAATATTGATCGAAACCAGGTTTAATTGACTGCTTCAGTGTGTCACCACATTACTACGTGATTCAAACACGAAAAAACCCCAGGATCTGGCCAACAAGTATGCGAAGACGGCAAAATCATGAGCCAGATGCGGGCATAACCCAGACCTAACCCAGACCTAACCGGTGTTATCCTCTAAAATATTGATCGAAACCAGGTTTAATTGACTGCTTCAATGTGGTACCACATTACTGCGGTATTCAAACCCGAAAAAAACCCAGGATCTAGCCAACAAGTTTACGAAAAAGGCGAAAGTATAAGCCAGATGCGCGCATATCCCAGACCTAACCCAGACCTAACCGGTGTTATCCTCTGAAATATTGATCGAAACCAGGTTTAATTGACTGCTTCAGTGTGTCACCACATTACTACGTGATTCAAACACGAAAAAACCCCAGGATCTGGCCAACAAGTATGCGAAGACGGCAAAATCATGAGCCAGATGCGGGCATAACCCAGACCTAACCCAGACCTAACCGGTGTTATCCTCTGAAATATTGATCGAAACCAGGTTTAATTGACTGCTTCAGTGTGTTACCACATTATTACGTGATTCAAACCCGAAAAAAACCCAGGATCTAGCCAACAAGTTTGCGAAAAAGGCAAAATCATGAGCCAGATGCGGGCATAACCCAGACCTAACCCAGACCTAACCGGTGTTATCCTCTAAAATATTGATCGAAACCAGGTTTATTTGACAGCTTCAGTGTGTTACCACATTATTACGTGATTCAAACACGAAAAAAACCCAGGATCTGGCCAACAAGTATGCGAAGAAGGCAAAATCATGAGCCTGATGCGCGCATATCCCAGACCTAACCCAGACCTAACCGGTGTTATCCTCTGAAATATTGATCGAAACCAGGTTTAATTGACTGCTTCAGTGTGTTACCACATTACTACGTGCTTCAAACACGGAAAAAACCCAGGATCTGGCCAACAAGTTTGCGAAAAAGGCGAAAGTATAAGCCAGATGCGCGCATATCCCAGACCTAACCCAGACCTAACCGGTGTTATCCTCTAAAATACTGATCGAAACCAGGTTTAATTGACAGCTTCAGTGTGTTACCACATTATTACGTGATTCAAACACGAAAAAAACCCAGGATCTGGCCAACAAGTATGCGAAGAAGGCAATATCAGGAGCCAGATGCGCGCATTTCCCAGACCTAATCCAGACCTAACCGGTGTTATCCTCTAAAATATTGATCGAAACCAGGTTTAATTGACTGCTTCAGTGTGTTACCACATTACTACGTGATTCAAACACGAAAAAACCCCAGGATCTGGCCAACAAGTATGCGAAGACGGCAAAATCATGAGCCAGATGCGGGCATAACCCAGACCTAACCCAGACCTAACCGGTGTTATCCTCTAAAATATTGATCGAAACCAGGTTTGATTGACTGCTTCAGTGTGTTACCACATTACTACGTGATTCAAACCAGAAGAAACCCAGGATCTGGCCAACAAGTATGCGAAGAAGGCAAAATCATGAGCCAGATGCGCGCATTTCCCAGACCTAACCCAGACCTAACCGGCGTTATCCTCTAAAATATTGATCGAAACCAGGTTTAATTGACTGCTTCAATGTGGTACCACATTACTGCGGTATTCAAACCCGAAAAAAACCCAGGATCTAGCCAACAAGTTTACGAAAAAGGCGAAAGTATAAGCCAGATGCGCGCATATCCCAGACCTAACCCAGACCTAACCGGTGTTATCCTCTGAAATATTGATCGAAACCAGGTTTAATTGACTGCTTCAGTGTGTCACCACATTACTACGTGATTCAAACACGGAAAATACCCAGGATCTGGCCAACAAGTATGCGAAGAAGGCAAAATCATGAGCCAGATGCGGGCATAACCCAGACCTAACCCAGACCTAACCGGTGTTATCCTCTAAAATATTGATCGAAACCAGGTTTATTTGACAGCTTCAGTGTGTTACCACATTATTACGTGATTCAAACACGAAAAAAACCCAGGATCTGGCCAACAAGTATGCGAAGAAGGCAAAATCATGAGACAGATGCGGGCATAACCCAGACCTAACCCAGACCTAACCGGTGTTATCCTCTGAAATATTGATCGAAACCAGGTTTAATTGACTGCTTCAGTGTGTTACCACATTACTACGTGATTCAAACACGAAAAAACCCCAGGATCTGGCCAACAAGTATGCGAAGACGGCAAAATCATGAGCCAGATGCGGGCATAACCCAGACCTAACCCAGACCTAACCGGTGTTATCCTCTAAAATATTGATCGAAACCAGGTTTAATTGACTGCTTCAATGTGGTACCACATTACTGCTGTATTCAAACCCGAAAAAAACCCAGGATCTAGCCAACAAGTATGCGAAGAAGGCATAATCATGAGCCAGATGCGGGCATAACCCAGACCTAACCCAGACCTAACCGGCGTTATCCTCTAAAATATTGATCGAAACCAGGTTTAATTGACTGCTTCAGTGTGTCACCACATTACTACGTGATTCAAACACGAAAAAAACCCAGGATCTAGCCAACAAGTTTGCGAAAAAGGCAAAATCATGAGCCAGATGCGGGCATAACCCAGACCTAACCCAGACCTAACCGGTGTTATCCTCTAAAATATTGATCGAAACCAGGTTTAATTGACAGCTTCAGTGTGTTACCACATTATTACGTGATTCAAACCCGAAAAAAACCCAGGATCTAGCCAACAAGTTTGCGAAAAAGGCAAAATCATGAGCCAGATGCGGGCATAACCCAGACCTAACCCAGACCTAACCGGTGTTATCCTCTAAAATATTGATCGAAACCAGGTTTAATTGACTGCTTCAGTGTGTCACCACATTACTACGTGATTCAAACACGGAAAATACCCAGGATCTAGCCAACAAGTTTGCGAAAAAGGCGAAAGTATAAGCCAGATGCGCGCATATCCCAGACCTAACCCAGACCTAACCGGTGTTATCCTCTAAAATATTGATCGAAACCAGGTTTAATTGACAGCTTCAGTGTGTTACCACATTATTACGTGATTCAAACACGGAAAATACCCAGGATCTGGCCAACAAGTATGCGAAGAAGGCAAAATCATGAGCCAGATGCGGGCATAACCCAGACCTAACCCAGACCTAACCGGTGTTATCCTCTAAAATATTGATCGAAACCAGGTTTAATTGACAGCTTCAGTGTGTTACCACATTATTACGTGATTCAAACACGAAAAAAACCCAGGATCTGGCCAACAAGTATGCGAAGAAGGCAAAATCATGAGCCAGATGCGCGCATTTCCCAGACCTAACCCAGACCTAACCGGTGTTATCCTCTGAAATATTGATCGAAACCAGGTTTAATTGACTGCTTCAGTGTGTCACCACATTACTACGTGATTCAAACACGAAAAAAACCCAGGATCTGGCCAACAAGTATGCGAAGAAGGCAAAATCATGAGCCAGATGCGCGCATTTCCCAGACCTAACCCAGACCTAACCGGCGTTATCCTCTAAAATATTGATCGAAACCAGGTTTAATTGACTGCTTCAGTGTGTCACCACATTACTACGTGATTCAAACACGAAAAAACCCCAGGATCTGGCCAACAAGTATGCGAAGACGGCAAAATCATGAGCCAGATGCGCGCATTTCCCAGACCTAACCCAGACCTAACCGGCGTTATCCTCTAAAATATTGATCGAAACCAGGTTTAATTGACTGCTTCAGTGTGTCACCACATTACTACGTGATTCAAACACGAAAAAACCCCAGGATCTGGCCAACAAGTATGCGAAGACGGCAAAATCATGAGCCAGATGCGGGCATAACCCAGACCTAACCCAGACCTAACCGGTGTTATCCTCTAAAATACTGATCGAAACCAGGTTTAATTGACAGCTTCAGTGTGTTACCACATTATTACGTGATTCAAACACGAAAAAAACCCAGGATCTGGCCAACAAGTATGCGAAGAAGGCAATATCAGGAGCCAGATGCGCGCATTTCCCAGACCTAACCCAGACCTAACCGGTGTTATCCTCTAAAATATTGATCGAAACCAGGTTTAATTGACTGCTTCAGTGTGTTACCACATTACTACGTGATTCAAACACGGAAAATACCCAGGATCTGGCCAACAAGTATGCGAAGAAGGCAATATCAGGAGCCAGATGCGCGCATTTCCCAGACCTAACCCAGACCTAACCGGTGTTATCCTCTGAAATATTGATCGAAACCAGGTTTAATTGACTGCTTCAGTGTGTTACCACATTACTACGTGTTTCAAACACGGAAAATACCCAGGATCTGGCCAACAAGTTTGCGAAAAAGGCGAAAGTATAAGCCATATGCGCGCAAATCCCAGACCTAACCGGTGTGTTCCTCTAAAATATTGATCGAAACCAGGTTTTATTGACTGCTTCAGTTTGTTACCACATTACTACGTGATTCAAACCCGAAAAAAACCCAGGATCTAGTAAACATAGTAGTATAGAGGGTGTTCGGCCAGCCCTGAGAAACATTTTAATAGGATATTCTAGAGGCCAAACTAAGACGAAAATCAAGAATACCAATTTGTTGATGGAGGCTTCGTTAAAAAGTTATTAACAATTTGATTCAAAAATTTCAAATCGTTCCAGAAAAATTATTTTCGGCTGCGGAGGTCAATTACAAGCATTTTTAGTGAATAGACATATATTCGAAATCCTACTCTGTTTCGAGAAAAAAATTCGAGTATGTGTTGATATTTTTCGGCGAAAAAGAAATTTTTCAAAAATTTTTCTAAAAAAATTATTTTCGGTTGCAGGGGTCAATTACAATCATTTTTGGTCATTACACATACCCCCGAAATCCTACGCACTTTCGAGAAAAAAATTCCTTACCGAAAATCTAATCGGGTGCCTATATTTTTCGATGAAAAAGAAAGATTTCAAATCGTCCTGTGAAAAATTATTTTCAGTTGCGAGGGTCGGTGACAATCATTTTTTATGTATAGACATACCCCCGTAATCTTGCGCATTTTCGAGAAAAAAATTCAGTACGAGCGGAACTTTAAACATTAATAACTTTTTAATAGTGCCTCCATCAACAAATTGGTATTCTTGATTTTCGTCTTATTTTGACCTCTAGAATCCCCCATTAAAATTTTTCCCATGGATGGCCGAACACCCTGTATGTAGGGAACCGTGCAGTTGAAAATTATTAAATCGCGCACGAATTTTTGGCCGAACAGCGAATCGTTCGCTGTCCACGAGCTTGCACGAGCGAAGACGGTTACCGCCGAAAAAGCCGTCAACACGCGGCGAGCGTACGGCCGAACAGCTGATGGGTGAATAACCCAGAAAGCGAGAAAAGACAGCACGGAAGAGAGAAAGATTGAAGAAAAGTACGTAGTAGGTGTGACTGTGTTTAACGAAATAAATACGAGTGTGCCGATTAACGAACAAACACGGTTCCTGATAATCCCATACATACATACGTACAGTGTTGTTCCAAGTGGAGTTTGAAAAAGATGCTAATAAAAATGTTGCATAGTCATAACCACCTGGTTCAGTTACTACATTCACCCTGTAAAAACAACACAATAATATTATTTATTATTTTCTTTTCACGTTCTTAACTTTATTTTTATTTTTAGTTTGAGTTTTACATTTCTCCTTCTCTTCGTCTTGCTTTTCTTTCTCCTTTTCCTTTTCCTTTTCATTTTTCTGTTTTTCTTTCTTTTTTCAATAGCTTTTCTTCTTTTAATTTCTCGGCTTGTTTTTTTCTTTTCTAATCGTTCTTCTTTCATTCTTTGTTTTTCTTTTTCCTGGTTATCAATTGCTTCTATTTTTTCAAGCTGAGTCTATTTCCATGTCTTTGATGTAACTTTGATTGCACACACCTTTCTATATTTCTTTTCTTTTCTTTTCTTTTCTTTGTTGTTTTTTCAATTTTTTGATAATGTTGATAATGTTTATCCAGAATAGATTCTGAAGAATCTTTGTCTTTACGAGAAAATAAGTAAAGTAACGTTGTAGAATTAATGTAGTTTGATTTCAGTACCATCGGAAACAAAACAATTCCCATTAGAAAAAAGTAAAAGCATCATTGTCATGAAATATTAAAGTTAATTAATGATCAGTATATCATATATTAGTTTCTTCTAGCGAAACGTTGTTAAATTAGTCTTCTACACTGGTATTGGTTTTACTGTTACTATGAACTGCACTGCGTTGAACATCAGCAGTGCTTTCTCTCTGCGAGTTGTGTCTTGTGTTGTGTCTTAGTTGTGTCCCGATTGTATTTTAATATTTTCTATATAGAAAAGAAAATTGTTCCCCTCTCAGATCATCTGGAATATGCTCTTGAATGCTATGTAAAACTACCTATATTGCTGTCATTGATGTCAGTTTCATCTGGCGACATGAATTCTAATTTATTTTCTTCTTTCTGAAATACGTTTTGTCTAGTAAATTGTATTTGAGTTAAACGGTCATAGGCCACCACAAGCTTTAAAAGCATTTCCTTCTTCATGGAATTTATATATGGTATGATATATATATTGGTGCGAAATTCACCTTCGTAATGGGTTTAGTCTACCTACGTACTTTGTCTATGTTCCTGTACTACCTTTCGCCATGCAACTTTTAATCGTCTAAATATTCCTACATCGCATGGCTGGAAAATATGAGTTGCATTAGGTAATATACAAAAAAGTAAAATGAGTTTACTCAAAACAAAAATTATGTAAATTGAAATTTATGCAGGACCTGCGACCATCTAATAATACCAGTATAGGAAAGGTGACTCCATTCTCAACCATTTATGGGCTACACACAATATATGTATTAGTGTGGGGGGATTGAAATGAATTCGGTCAAGGTGTAATTTCATTAATATTGATTTAATATATACAGGGTGTTTGGCCACCCCTGGGAAAAATTTTAATGGGAGATTCTAGAAGCCAAAATAAGACGAAAATTAAGAATATCAATTTTTCGACTGAGGTTTCGTTAAAAAGTAGTTATTAATAACATTAAATAAAAAAATTTCAAATCGTTCTGAAAAAATTATTTTTGGTCGCGGAGGTCAGTTAGAATCGTACCCCCGAAATCCTACTCAGTTTCGACAAAAAAAATTCAAGTAAAAAAGAATTTCGAATCGTCTTGGAAGAATTAGTTTTCGTTGCAGGGGTCAGTTACAAGCATTTTTTTTTTTTGGTCGACAGCCGGATTGAACGATTTTAATGTTTCAAACAGCAACACAACGCATATTTTAATGGAGAATATGTAGAGATGTTGGAAAAGTTGTTCCTTGACCCCGTAAAGTGAGAAAAATCCCATATAACTGGTCAAATTTTCAAACAGCCCCCGCAACTCCTACTGATATAGTGAATAGTGAATATTTTCCAATGAAACGTTTTTTTTCGCGAGTAGAGCTCATGGGTACCTACACAAAGAGTATTATTAAACAACTATTTTACAAACTGAATAAAAATCAGAAAGGAATTTTTAAGAAAAATCGACAGACAGTGCCTAAATTTTTCGACGAAAGAAAAAGAAAATTTCAAATCGTTCTGAACAAAATTACTTTCGGTTTCGGGGGTCAATTACAATTATTTTCGGTGAATAGACATACCACATACGAAATCCTGCGCATTTTCGAGAAAAAAATTCGAAAGTAAGAGCGGAACTTTAAACGTCAATAACTTGTTTAGTATCGTATTACTCCATCAACAAATTGGTATTCTTGATTTTCATCCTACTTTAACCTCTAGAATCTCCCATTACAATTTCTCCCAGGGGATTCTAGAGACCAAAGTAAGACGAAAATCAAGAATACCAATTTGTTAATGGAGGCTTTATTAAAAAGTTATTAACGTTTAAAGTTCCGCCCGTACTGAATTTCTTTCTCGAAAATGCGCATGATTAGGGGGGTATGACGATTCACCCAAAATGGTTGTAAGTAACCCCCGCAACCGATAACAATTTTTCCAAAACGATTTGAAATTTTTCTTTTCCATCGAAAAAATTTCACACATTCTCGAATTTTTATCTCGAAAGTGGGTAAGATTTCGGAGGTATGTGTATTCACCAAAAATGATTGCAATTGACCCCCGCAACCGATAACAATTTTTCCAGAACGATTTGAAATTTTTGAGTTTAATTGTTAATAACTTTTCAACGTAGCCTCTATCAACAAATTGGTATTCTTGATTTTCGTCTGTATTTTCGTATTTTGGCATCTAGAATCCCCCATTAAAATTTTTCCCAGGGGTGGCCGAACACCCTGTACATATGTGTTCCCCGAGCAGGAAAACGACTTTTCGCTAAAATCATGAAAGTAAAAATTCTGTCCAAATGAGGAGTAGGAGTGATTTTCTAAGTAATTTTTATGTAAAAGTATAGATTGAGAAAGTGGCACGTGAGGAACGTACGTAACCTAGATCGATGCACGTGTTTTACTGCACCGGGCACGAACGTACGACGATTTACACACACACAGTCAATATCGCCGGTTTTTACAAAAGGTAAAGTCTTAAGTAAACATTTTGTTTTATAATTTTCTATTAAAGCCTCTGTAAGTTTTATCGCTTTTGCATTCTTGCAACTTAATTTAATTGGTTGTTTTTTGGAAAACAGATAAAACTATAAAAAGAATAAAAAACGGTTTTTACGAGTCCTGTACCTATGTTTAGTTCAGAATTTCGAATTCAGCGGTAAAAGTATGTAAATCTATATTATCCAATACACAGGACATAAAGGTAAGAGGAATGGATATTTTTACCAATATATTCATATTCTTAAATATCTGAATATTCTTCCTACTTGACCGACTTACTTTATAAATATATTTTTTAGGGACACATGTCGTTCGGTTGAAGGAAACAGGATATCTATACAGTGTATAGGTATTCAAAAACCCTTGGGAAAAATTTTAGACTTTGTTGAAAAGTTATGGAACATTATATTCCTAGCAAACGCTAGGCCCGTTCACGGATCGGGGTGAGTTATACATTATTCGATTCGCCTAATTCAGTACATTATTGATATGCATTTCTATGCATCTGTGGAAATTCGTTATTTTTTTATAAACTGTTACTGTTATTGTTAGAAATATGACTTAAAATTCGTTAGTTTCTTTAGTGTTTAGGAGTGTGTGTGTGTTTGTGAGAGAAGCACACGTCGAGGAATGTTCTTTTAGTTTTTAAGTTTTCTTTTCACAATGGAAAATAAGTGTGTTTGTTTTGTAACAAGATTCATTATAATAAATAATATAAACAGTATTTTAACATGGTAGCAGAGGTCCGTGGTTTGTTCGTTAACAGTAAAGAAAAGAAATTTAGTTGTGAAAGGAAGATAACCTAAGTTTGAAGCATGGCAAGTGAAAAAAAGGACGATTTCATGTTACAAATATTTTATGGAACTGGAAATTCAGGCTAAATTTATTTTTAGAAATGAAAGACTGTAACGAGGTTATTCTACATGATGAAAGACCGGCTGAAATAAGAGTCGAAGATTGGAATAAAAAAGGAAATTAAAGCAAAAAGTTACATCGTAAACAGTATTTCAAACACTCAGTTAGAATTAATAATATCAGAAACGACTGCGAAAAATATGATTGCAAAGCTTGACGAAATTTATCTAGTTAAAAACAGTGCAGTAAAGCTATTGTGTAAAAGAAGATTGTTAGAATTAAAAATGAAAGAAGGTGAAAATCCAAGTGACTTCTTTAACGAATTTGAAACGCATATAAATAGGCTCAAAAATACTGGTGAGACTGTGAATGAAGAGGATAAATTGAATTATCTGTTATTAACGTTAACTTCTCACGTATTGTTGATATTATTGATGCACTGCCAACGAAGGAGAAAACAGTTGAGTATGTAAAATCTAAATTACTGTTAGAGTATCAAAAGAGAAACGGTAAAAGTTACTACTTTGAGTACAGCAGAAATTACACTCGCACGTTTAGTTCAAATTTAACTAAAAATCCTAGAGGTCATAGGTTTCGACACGTACAACGCAATCAGAACAAGTATCTCAATTCAAAGGATAATCAGCATAGCAGTGCAACGACTACTGAAGCGGTATGTTAAGTCAGTGTAATAAGTCAGGGCACATCCAACGTTACTGCCCAGAAAACTTTAATAATTATTACAAAAGGCAACCTTTTCAAACATATACAAAATAGACACGATAGAAAAGTGGCTGGAAATTCGAGTCTAGATGACAGTAGAAATTACAATTCATTCAAGGTTGAAGTAATGAAAAGTAGCAAAATAGAAGAAGTAGAAATATTAAATGGCTACTAGATAGTGGTTGCTCAGATCACATAATAAACACAGATGAGTACTTTTATGAATCCAAAAATCTACAAAACCCGGTTGATATTAAAGTTGGTGATGGTTTTAAACTAATATCTGGAAAGATTGGTAATGTAATGATTAACATTAAATCGTTGCTATGTTCATTTTAAAAATTATAAATAATTTATCTAATTGGATCTATTCTACATTGTCAAATGGGAATTTGTAGAAGAATTTGTATGATGCATAAAAATCATTTTTTTAGGCATAGAACTTCCACGAGTCGGTCAGGTGGACAGTATTAAAACCAGGTATGTAGACAGTACATGCAGCAACAGTAAAAAATGTCTCCCCGCCGCTGACAGTGTTTACAATATATAGTAAATTACTATTGCACGCAGTACGTTGGCTTAACTTGTTTTTATTATTAAATTTCATTATCATCTAAGTCTGGTATATTTTGATTTTTTACAGAATCAATCATCATCAAATGAAATTTCTGAAATTTCTTTTAAGAACTGATTAAATAAATCATCCTTTCCTTGCTTGGAAGGTTTATAAAACACGTAATGGCTTAAGTACCCAATGAAATTATCTTTTTTGCTGAAAATAGAAAATATAATATTTATTATTTTGTATTATATGTTAGAAAAACATATTAAAAAACGTGTGGAACTGCAAATACTAACCGACAATATTCAGGCAAAAAGTGTTTACTATGCTTCCACGTAGTTTCTGTTTTATTCGTATGAGCGCCTGTTTCTGGATCTTTAAAATGTAAACTATTTACGGTTTACGGTGAGATGTTTATACCCTTAGTTTTTAAAAGCCATTGCATTATATAAAGATATTTGAAAAGCAAAGAACGTGGTTTTCTAAAAACAAACTCAGTTACAGATATTGTTTTAAAATTACCATATATGCTAACGTATAATTATGAGCAATGTCGTGATATATTATATAACTAACATTAAATAAAAATACTGCGCAGCAATTGTGGAAGGGTAGAGTAGATAGAGACTGATGAATCAACATTTTGTTGTAGAAATAATGGCACAGAGGCCATTTGAAAATTAATCACAGCGTCAATTTTCAAGATCTCATTACTGATGCTTACATGAATTAAATTGAAGACACCACTTTTTTCTAACATATAATACTATCAATATTTTATATTTCCAATAAGAGTAACTTCATTGGATACCTGAGCCATTATGTATTTAGTAAATGTATATATAATAGAAAGATGGTGATTTATTCAATGAGATATTTGCAGAAATAGCAGAAATTTCATTCAACAAATGTTATTGTTAACAAATTAGCATTTTACTAGCTGGCATTTTGAACACAGGTAACGACAGTCACTTGTTTCCACCTGTGAACCTATCAGAATATATTTAAAATACTTAGTTACTTTGTAAAAATACCGAATTTCCGCAGATAATGAAATGCATATACTAATGAAATAATATACTGAATTAGACGAATCGAATTACGTATAACTCATCCCGATCGTTGAACGGGTCGTTTGCTAGGAATATACCAAAAAACGTTCTTGACAAGTCTATAAAATACTTCAGTTCACTTTCATTATTAGATGCGTTGACTTTAATTCTATAAATTATAATGATAAGTTCAAGATTTTACAGAAAGAGTTTATTTGTAATATTAAAGATTTCCTATATAAGGACAAGAAGTATACTTTTACCAATATCTATCCCATCTATCTTAATATTCTTCCCACTTGGCCCACTTACTTTAACGAGTCTGAGTAAATCATCAGTACTATCTCTATTTTTATTAATAAAATGAATCTGTGATTCCATATCCAAAGATATAGTAAAAGCTACAAAATTCAGATTATTCAAGTTACTTCTATCACTCATCAAATTTTTTATGAAATTCTATGCTAATTCATGCTCTTTAAAATATTTATAATCTACTGGGACTTCATTAACTTTATGTTTTAATAAATCAATAATCAAAGTATCTATAATTAATATTAAAATCAAATAACAGTGTCAAAATAGTATTAATATTATATTTTATTAATACTATCAATATCTGGTATTTAAATTTTATTAAATATTTCAAATCTGTTATCACCTTGTTCAAATAATTTATTACTAGTTTTGATAATATATTTTGGGATGGATTTTTTTAGAATGATAGCAATTCAGTTGTGAATTTTTATGAGGAACAAAGGGTTATTATTATACAATTAACATGTATATAATTCATTAACTTGCCCATTTAGGGGTAACATGTTATGCATAAATAGAGATTTACATACTTGTATAAATACCCACACTAAAATCATGTAAATATCTAAATCATTTTTAAATCTATGATTTGGAAAATTTTAGGGACTTGGAACTTAATTCATCCTTTATCTTACAGTTTTATCGTCAACACGTGGCCAACACGTATGCGAAGAAGGCAAAATCATGAGCCAGATGCTGGTATAACCCAGACCTAACCAAGACCTAACCGGTGTTATCCTCTAAAATATTGATCGAAACCAGGTTTAATTGACTGCTTCAGTGTGTCACCACATTACTACGTGATTCAAACACGGAAAATACCCAGGATCTGGCCAACAAGTTTGCGAAAAAGGCGAAAGTATAAGCCAGATGCGCGCATTTCCCAGACCTAACCCAGACCTAACCGGTGTTATCCTCTAAAATATTGATCGAAACCAGGTTTAATTGACTGCTTCAGTGTGTCACCACATTACTACGTGATTCAAACACGAAAAAAACCCAGGATCTGGCCAACAAGTATGCGAAGAAGGCAAAATCAGGAGCCAGATGCGCGCATAACCCAGACCTAACCGGTGTTATCCTCTAAAATAATGATCGAAACCAGGTTTAATTGACTGCTTCAGTTTGTCACCACATTACTACGTGATTCAAACACGAAAAAACCCCAGGATCTGGCCAACAAGTATGCGAAGACGGCAAAATCATGAGCCAGATGCGGGCATAGCCCAGACCTAACCCAGACCTAACCGGTGTTATCCTCTAAAATACTGTCCGAATCCAGGTTTAATGGACTGTTTCTGTGTGATACCACATTACTACGTGATACAAACACGAAAAAAACCCAGGATCTAGCCAACAAGTATGCGAAAAAGGCGAAAGTATAAGCCAGATGCGGGCATAACCCAGACCTAACCCAGACCTAACCGGTGTTATCCTCTAAAATATTGATCGAAACCAGGTTTAATTGACTGCTTCAGTGTGTTACCACATTACTACGTAAATCAAACACGAAAAAAACCCAGGATCTGGCCAACAAGTATGCGAAGAAGGCAAAATCATGAGCCAGATGCGGGCATAACCCAGACCTAACCCAGACCTAACCGGTGTTATCCTCTAAAATATTGATCGAAACCAGGTTTAATTGACTGCTTCAGTGTGTTACCACATTACTACGTAAATCAAACACGAAAAAAACCCAGGATCTGGCCAACAAGTATGCGAAGAAGGCAAAATCATGAGCCAGATGCGGGCATAACCCAGACCTAACCCAGACCTAACCGGTGTTATCCTCTAAAATATTGATCGAAACCAGGTTTAATTGACAGCTTCAGTGTGTTACCACATTATTACGTGATTCAAACACGAAAAAAACCCAGGATCTGACCAACAAGTATGCGAAGAAGGCAAAATCATGAGCCAGATGCGGGCATAACCCAGACCTAACCCAGACCTAACCGGTGTTATCCTCTAAAATATTGATCGAAACCAGGTTTAATTGACTGCTTCAGTGTGTCACCACATTACTACGTGATTCAAACCCGAAAAAAACCCAGGATCTGGCCAACAAGTATGCGAAGAAGGCAAAATCATGAGCCAGATGCGGGCATAGCCCAGACCTAACCCAGACCTAACCGGTGTTATCCTCTAAAATACTGACCGACTCCAGGTTTAATTGACTGTTACTGTGTGGTACCACATTACTACGTGATTCAAACCAGAAGAAACCCAGGATCTGGCCAACAAGTATGCGAAGAAGGCATAATCATGAGCCAGATGCGGGCATAACCCAGACCTAACCCAGACCTTACCGGTGTTATCCTCTAAAATACTGACCGAATCCAGGTTTAATTGACTGCTTCAGTGTGTTACCACATTACTACGTGATTCAAACCCGAAAAAAACCCAGGATCTGGCCAACAAGTATGCGAAGACGGCAAAATCATGAGCCAGATGCGGGCATAACCCAGACCTAACCCAGACCTAACCGGTGTTATCCTCTAAAATATTGATCGAAACCAGGTTTAATTGACTGCTTCAGTGTGTCACCACATTACTACGTGATTCAAACACGAAAAAAGCCCAGGATCTGGCCAACAAGTATGCGAAGAAGGCAAAATCAGGAGCCAGATGCGCGCATTTCCCAGACCTAACCCAGACCTAACCGGTGTTATCCTCTAAAATATTGATCGAAACCAGGTTTAATTGACTGCTTCAGTGTGTCACCACATTACTACGTGATTCAAACACGGAAAATACCCAGGATCTGGCCAACAAGTATGCGAAGAAGGCAAAATCATGAGCCAGATGCGGGCATAACCCAGACCTAACCCAGATCTAACCGGTGTTATCCTCTAAAATATTGATCGAAACCAGGTTTAATTGACAGCTTCTGTGTGTTACCACATTACTACGTGATTCAAACACGAAAAAAACCCAGGATCTGGCCAACAAGTATGCGAAGAAGGCAAAATCATGAGCCAGATGCGCGCATTTCCCAGACCTAACCCAGACCTAACCGGTGTTATCCTCTAAAATATTGATCGAAACCAGGTTTAATTGACTGCTTCAGTGTGTCACCACATTACTACGTGATTCAAACACGAAAAAACCCCAGGATCTGGCCAACAAGTATGCGAAGACGGCAAAATCATGAGCCAGATGCGGGCATAACCCAGACCTAACCCAGACCTAACCGGTGTTATCCTCTAAAATATTGATCGAAACCAGGTTTAATTGACTGCTTCAGTGTGTCACCACATTACTACGTGATTCAAACACGGAAAATACCCAGGATCTGGCCAACAAGTATGCGAAGAAGGCAAAATCATGAGCCAGATGCGGGCATAACCCAGACCTAACCCAGACCTAACCGGTGTTATCCTCTAAAATACTGACCGAATCCAGGTTTAATTGACTGTTACTGTGTGGTACCACATTACTACGTGATTCAAACACGGAAAATACCCAGGATCTGGCCAACAAGTATGCGAAGAAGGCAAAATCATGAGCCAGATGCGGGCATAACCCAGACCTAACCCAGACCTAACCGGTGTCATCCTCTAAAATATTTATCGAAACCAGGTTTAATTGACTGCTTCAGTGTGGTACCACATTACTACGTGATTCAAACACGAGAAAAACCCAGGATCTGGCCAACAAGTTTGCGAAAAAGGCGAAAGTATAAGCCAGATGCGCGCATATCCCAGACCTAACCCAGACCTAACCGGTGTTATCCTCTAAAATACTGACCGAATCCAGGTTTAATTGACTGTTACTGTGTGGTACCACATTACTACGTGATTCAAACCAGAAGAAACCCAGGATCTGGCCAACAAGTATGCGAAGAAGGCATAATCATGAGCCAGATGCGGGCATAACCCAGACCTAACCCAGACCTAACCGGTGTTATCCTCTAAAATACTGACCGAATCCAGGTTTAATTGACTGTTACTGTGTGGTACCACATTACTACGTGATTCAAACCCGAAAAAAACCCAGGATCTGGCCAACAAGTATGCGAAGAAGGCAAAATCATGAGCCAGATGCGGGCATAACCCAGACCTAACCCAGACCTAACCGGTGTTATCCTCTAAAATATTGATCGAAACCAGGTTTAATTGACTGCTTCAGTGTGTCACCACATTACTACGTGATTCAAACACGGAAAATACCCAGGATCTGGCCAACAAGTATGCGAAGAAGGCAAAATCATGAGCCAGATGCGGGCATAACCCAGACCTAACCCAGATCTAACCGGTGTTATCCTCTAAAATATTGATCGAAACCAGGTTTAATTGACAGCTTCTGTGTGTTACCACATTACTACGTGATTCAAACACGAAAAAAGCCCAGGATCTGGCCAACAAGTATGCGAAGAAGGCAAGATCATGAGCCAGATGCGTGCATAACCCAGACCTAACCCAGACCTAACCTGTGTTATCCTCTAAAATATTCATCGAAACCAGGTTTTATTGACTGCTTCAGTGTGTTACCACATTACTACGTGCTTCAATCACGGAAAATACCCAGGATCTGGCCAACAAGTATGCGAAGAAGGCAAAATCATGAGCCAGATGCGGGCATAACCCAGACCTAACCCAGACCTAACCGGTGTCATCCTCTAAAATATTTATCGAAACCAGGTTTAATTGACTGCTTCAGTGTGGTACCACATTACTACGTGATTCAAACACGAGAAAAACCCAGGATCTGGCCAACAAGTTTGCGAAAAAGGCGAAAGTATAAGCCAGATGCGCGCATATCCCAGACCTAACCCAGACCTAACCGGTGTTATCCTCTAAAATACTGACCGAATCCAGGTTTAATTGACTGTTACTGTGTGGTACCACATTACTACGTGATTCAAACCAGAAGAAACCCAGGATCTGGCCAACAAGTATGCGAAGAAGGCAAAATCATGAGCCAGATGCGGGCATATCCCGGACCTATCCCAGACCTAACCGGTGTTATCCTCTAAAATATTGATCGAAACCAGGTTTAATTGACTGCTTCAGTTTGTTACCACATTACTACGTGATTCAAACACGAAAAAAGCCCAGGATCTGGCCAACAAGTATGCGAAGAAGGCAAGATCATGAGCCAGATGCGGGCATATCCCGGACCTATCCCAGACCTAACCGGTGTTATCCTCTAAAATATTGATCGAAACCAGGTTTTATTGACTGCTTCAGTGTATTACCACATTACTACGTGATTCAAACACGAAAAAAGCCCAGGATCTGGCCAACAAGTATGCGAAGAAGGCAAGATCATGAGCCAGATGCGGGCATATCCCGGACCTATCCCAGACCTAACCGGTGTTATCCTCTAAAATATTGATCGAAACCAGGTTTAATTGACTGCTTCAGTTTGTTACCACATTACTACGTGATTCAACCACGAAAAAAGCCCAGGATCTGGCCAACAAGTATGCGAAGAAGGCAAGATCATGAGCCAGATGCGTGCATAACCCAGACCTAACCCAGACCTAACCTGTGTTATCCTCTAAAATATACATCGAAACCAGGTTTTATTGACTGCTTCAGTGTGTTACCACATTACTACGTGCTTCAATCACGGAAAATACCCAGGATCTGGCCAACAAGTATGCGAAGAAGGCAAAATCATGAGCCAGATGCGGGCATAACCCAGACCTAACCCAGACCTAACCGGTGTTATCCTCTAAAATATTGATCGAAACCAGGTTTAATTGAGTGTTACTGTGTGGTACCACATTACTACGTGATTCAAACACGGAAAATACCCAGGATCTGGCCAACAAGTATGCGAAGAAGGCAAAATCAGGAGCCAGATGCGCGCATTTCCCAGACCTAACCCAGACCTAACCGGCGTTATCCTCTAAAATATTGATCGAAACCAGGTTTTATTGACTGCTTCAGTGTATTACCACATTACTACGTGATTCAAACACGAAAAAAGCCCAGGATCTGGCCAACAAGTATGCGAAGAAGGCAAGATCATGAGCCAGATGCGGGCATATCCCGGACCTATCCCAGACCTAACCGGTGTTATCCTCTAAAATATTGATCGAAACCAGGTTTAATTGAGTGTTACTGTGTGGTACCACATTACTACGTGATTCAAACACGGAAAATACCCAGGATCTGGCCAACAAGTATGCGAAGAAGGCAAAATCAGGAGCCAGATGCGCGCATTTCCCAGACCTAACCCAGACCTAACCGGCGTTATCCTCTAAAATATTGATCGAAACCAGGTTTAATTGAGTGTTACTGTGTGGTACCACATTACTACGTGATTCAAACACGGAAAATACCCAGGATCTGGCCAACAAGTATGCGAAGAAGGCAAAATCAGGAGCCAGATGCGCGCATTTCCCAGACCTAACCCAGACCTAACCGGCGTTATCCTCTAAAATATTGATCGAAACCAGGTTTTATTGACTGCTTCAGTGTATTACCACATTACTACGTGATTCAAACACGAAAAAAACCCAGGATCTGGCCAACAAGTTTGCGAAAAAGGCGAAAGTATAAGCCAGGTGCGCGCAAATCTCAGACCTAACCCAGACCTAACCGGTGTTATCCTCTAAAATATTGATCGAAACCAGGTTTAATTGACTGCTTCAGTGTGGTACCACATTACTACGTGATTCAAACACGAGAAAAACCCAGGATCTGGCCAACAAGTTTGCGAAAAAGGCGAAAGTATAAGCCAGATGCGCGCATATCCCAGACCTATCCCAGACCTAACCGGTGTTATCCTCTAAAATACTGACCGAATCCAGGTTTAATTGACTGTTACTGTGTGGTACCACATTACTACGTGATTCAAACCAGAAGAAACCCAGGATCTGGCCAACAAGTATGCGAAGAAGGCATAATCATGAGCCAGATGCGGGCATAACCCAGACCTAACCCAGACCTAACCGGTGTTATCCTCTAAAATACTGACCGAATCCAGGTTTAATTGACTGTTACTGTGTGATACCACATTACTACGTGATACAAACACGAAAAAAACCCAGGATCTAGCCAACAAGTATGCGAAAAAGGCGAAAGTATAAGCCAGATGCGCGCATATCCCAGACCTAACCCAGACCTAACCGGTGTTATCCTCTGAAATATTGATCGAAACCAGGTTTAATTGACTGCTTCAGTGTGTCACCACATTACTACGTGATTCAAACACGGAAAATACCCAGGATCTGGCCAACAAGTATGCGAAGACGGCAAAATCATGAGCCAGATGCGGGCATAACCCAGACCTAACCCAGACCTAACCGGTGTTATCCTCTAAAATACTGACCGAATCCAGGTTTAATTGACTGTTACTGTGTGATACCACATTACTACGTGATTCAAACACGAAAAAACCCCAGGATCTGGCCAACAAGTATGCGAAGACGGCAAAATCATGAGCCAGATGCGGGCATAACCCAGACCTAACCCAGACCTAACCGGTGTTATCCTCTAAAATATTGATCGAAACCAGGTTTAATTGACTGTTACTGTGTGGTACCACATTACTACGTGATTCAATCACGGAAAATACCCAGGATCTGGCCAACAAGTATGCGAAGAAGGCAAAATCATGAGCCAGATGCGGGCATAACCCAGACCTAACCCAGACCTAACCGGTGTTATCCTCTAAAATACTGACCGAATCCAGGTTTAATTGACTGTTACTGTGTGATACCACATTACTACGTGATACAAACACGAAAAAAACCCAGGATCTAGCCAACAAGTATGCGAAAAAGGCGAAAGTATAAGCCAGATGCGCGCATATCCCAGACCTAACCCAGACCTAACCGGTGTTATCCTCTGAAATATTGATCGAAACCAGGTTTAATTGACTGCTTCAGTGTGTCACCACATTACTACGTGATTCAAACACGGAAAATACCCAGGATCTGGCCAACAAGTATGCGAAGAAGGCAAAATCATGAGCCAGATGCGGGCATAACCCAGACCTAACCCAGACCTAACCGGTGTTATCCTCTAAAATATTGACCGAAACCAGGTTTAATTGACAGCTTCAGTGTGTTACCACATTATTACGTGATTCAAACACGAAAAAACCCCAGGATCTGGCCAACAAGTATGCGAAGACGGCAAAATCATGAGCCAGATGCGGGCATAACCCAGACCTAACCCAGACCTAACCGGTGTTATCCTCTAAAATATTGATCGAAACCAGGTTTAATTGACTGCTTCAGTGTGTCACCACATTACTACGTGATTCAAACACGAAAAAACCCCAGGATCTGGCCAACAAGTATGCGAAGACGGCAAAATCATGAGCCAGATGCGGGCATAACCCAGACCTAACCCAGACCTAACCGGTGTTATCCTCTAAAATATTGATCGAAACCAGGTTTAATTGACTGCTTCAGTGTGTTACCACATTACTACGTGATTCAAACACGAAAAAAACCCAGGATCTGGCCAACAAGTATGCGAAGAAGGCAAAATCATGAGCCAGATGCGGGCATAACCCAGACCTAACCCAGACCTAACCGGTGTTATCCTCTAAAATATTGATCGAAACCAGGTTTAATTGACTGCTTCAGTGTGTCACCACATTACTACGTGATTCAAACACGAAAAAACCCCAGGATCTGGCCAACAAGTATGCGAAGACGGCAAAATCATGAGCCAGATGCGGGCATAACCCAGACCTAACCCAGACCTAACCGGTGTTATCCTCTAAAATATTGATCGAAACCAGGTTTAATTGACAGCTTCAGTGTGTTACCACATTACTACGTGATTCAAACACGGAAAATACCCAGGATCTGGCCAACAAGTATGCGAAGAAGGCAAAATCATGAGCCAGATGCGGGCATAACCCAGACCTAACCCAGACCTAACCGGTGTTATCCTCTAAAATATTGATCGAAACCAGGTTTAATTGACAGCTTCAGTGTGTTACCACATTACTACGTGATTCAAACACGAAAAAAACCCAGGATCTGGCCAACAAGTATGCGAAGAAGGCAAAATCATGAGCCAGATGCGGGCATAACCCAGACCTAACCCAGACCTAACCGGTGTTATCCTCTAAAATATTGTTCGAAACCAGGTTTAATTGACAGCTTCAGTGTGTTACCACATTATTACGTGATTCAAACACGAAAAAAACCCAGGATCTGGCCAACAAGTATGCGAAGAAGGCAAAATCATGAGCCAGATGCGGGCATAACCCAGACCTAACCCAGACCTAACCGGTGTTATCCTCTAAAATATTGATCGAAACCAGGTTTAATTGACTGCTTCAGTGTGTCACCACATTACTACGTGATTCAAACACGGAAAATACCCAGGATCTGGCCAACAAGTATGCGAAGAAGGCAAAATCATGAGCCAGATGCGGGCATAACCCAGACCTAACCCAGACCTAACCGGTGTTATCCTCTAAAATATTGATCGAAACCAGGTTTAATTGACAGCTTCAGTGTGTTACCACATTACTACGTGATTCAAACACGAAAAAAACCCAGGATCTGGCCAACAAGTATGCGAAGAAGGCAAAATCATGAGCCAGATGCGCGCATTTCCCAGACCTAACCCAGACCTAACCGGCGTTATCCTCTAAAATATTGATCGAAACCAGGTTTAATTGACTGCTTCAATGTGGTACCACATTACTGCGGTATTCAAACCCGAAAAAAACCCAGGATCTAGCCAACAAGTTTACGAAAAAGGCGAAAGTATAAGCCAGATGCGCGCATATCCCAGACCTAACCCAGACCTAACCGGTGTTATCCTCTGAAATATTGATCGAAACCAGGTTTAATAGACTGCTTCAGTGTGTCACCACATTACTACGTGATTCAAACACGAAAAAAACCCAGGATCTGGCCAACAAGTATGCGAAGACGGCAAAATCATGAGCCAGATGCGGGCATAACCCAGACCTAACCCAGACCTAACCGGTGTTATCCTCTAAAATATTGTTCGAAACCAGGTTTAATTGACTGCTTCAGTGTGTCACCACATTACTACGTGATTCAAACACGAAAAAAACCCAGGATCTGGCCAACAAGTATGCGAAGAAGGCAAAATCATGAGCCAGATGCGGGCATAACCCAGACCTAACCCAGACCTAACCGGTGTTATACTCTAAAATATTGATCGAAACCAGGCTTAATTGACTGCTTCAGTGTGTCACCACATTACTACGTGATTCAAACACGGAAAATACCCAGGATCTGGCCAACAAGTATGCGAAGAAGGCAAAATCATGAGCCAGATGCGGGCATAACGCAGACCTAACCCAGACCTAACCGGTGTTATCCTCTAAAATATTGATCGAAACCAGGTTTAATTGACTGCTTCAGTGTGTTACCACATTACTACGTGATTCAAACACGAAAAAAACCCAGGATCTGGCCAACAAGTATGCGAAGAAGGCAAAATCATGAGCCAGATGCGGGCATAACCCAGACCTAACCCAGACCTAACCGGTGTTATCCTCTGAAATATTGATCGAAACCAGGTTTAATTGACTGCTTCAGTGTGTTACCACATTACTACGTGATTCAAACCCGAAAAAAACCCAGGATCTGGCCAACAAGTATGCGAAGAAGGCAAAATCATGAGCCAGATGCGGGCGTAACCCAGACCTAACCCAGACCTAACCGGTGTTATCCTCTAAAATATTGATCGAAACCAGGTTTAATTGACTGCTTCTGTGTGTTACCACATTACTACGTGATTCAAACACGAAAAAACCCCAGGATCTGGCCAACAAGTATGCGAAGACGGCAAAATCATGAGCCAGATGCGGGCATAACCCAGACCTAACCCAGACCTAACCGGTGTTATCCTCTGAAATATTGATCGAAACCAGGTTTAATTGACTGCTTCAGTGTGTTACCACATTACTACGTGATTCAAACACGAAAAAACCCCAGGATCTGGCCAACAAGTATGCGAAGATGGCAAAATCATGAGCCAGATGCGGGCATAACCCAGACCTAACCCAGACCTAACCGGTGTTATCCTCTAAAATATTGATCGAAACCAGGTTTAATTGACTGCTTCTGTGTGTTACCACATTACTACGTGATTCAAACACGAAAAAACCCCAGGATCTGGCCAACAAGTATGCGAAGACGGCAAAATCATGAGCCAGATGCGGGCATAACCCAGACCTAACCCAGACCTAACCGGTGTTATCCTCTGAAATATTGATCGAAACCAGGTTTAATTGACTGCTTCAGTGTGTTACCACATTACTACGTGATTCAAACACGAAAAAACCCCAGGATCTGGCCAACAAGTATGCGAAGAAGGCAAAATCATGAGCCAGATGGGCGCATTTCCCAGACCTAACCCAGACCTAACCGGCGTTATCCTCTAAAATATTGATCGAAACCAGGTTTAATTGACTGCTTCAATGTGGTACCACATTACTACGTGTTTCAAACACGGAAAATACCCAGGATCTGGCCAACAAGTATGCGAAGAAGGCAAAATCATGAGCCAGATGGGCGCATTTCCCAGACCTAACCCAGACCTAACCGGCGTTATCCTCTAAAATATTGATCGAAACCAGGTTTAATTGACTGCTTCAATGTGGTACCACATTACTGCGGTATTCAAACCCGAAAAAAACCCAGGATCTAGCCAACAAGTTTGCGAAAAAGGCGAAAGTATAAGCCAGATGCGCGCATATCCCAGACCTAACCCAGACCTAACCGGTGTTATCCTCTGAAATATTGATCGAAACCAGGTTTAATTGACTGCTTCAGTGTGTTACCACATTACTACGTGTTTCAAACACGGAAAATACCCAGGATCTGGCCAACAAGTATGCGAAGACGGCAAAATCATGAGCCAGATGCGGGCATAACCCAGACCTAACCCAGACCTAACCGGTGTTATCCTCTAAAATATTGATCGAAACCAGGTTTAATTGACTGCTTCAGTGTGTCGCCACATTACTACGTGATTCAAACACGAAAAAACCCCAGGATCTGGCCAACAAGTATGCGAAGAAGGCAAAATCATGAGCCAGATGCGGGCATAACCCAGACCTAACCCAGTCCTAGCCGGCGTTATCCTCTAAAATATTGATCGAAACCAGGTTTAATTGACTGCTTCAGTGTGTCACCACATTACTACGTGATTCAAACACGAAAAAACCCCAGGATCTGGCCAACAAGTATGCGAAGACGGCAAAATCATGAGCCAGATGCGGGCATAACCCAGACCTAACCCAGACCTAACCGGTGTTATCCTCTAAAATATTGATCGAAACCAGGTTTAATTGACTGCTTCAGTGTGTCACCACATTACTACGTGATTCAAACACGAAAAAACCCCAGGATCTGGCCAACAAGTATGCGAAGACGGCAAAATCATGAGCCAGATGCGGGCATAACCCAGACCTAACCCAGACCTAACCGGTGTTATCCTCTAACATATTGATCGAAACCAGGTTTAATTGACTGCTTCAGTGTGTCACCACATTACTACGTGATTCAAACACGAAAAAAACCCAGGATCTGGCCAACAAGTATGCGAAGAAGGCAAAATCATGAGCCAGATGCGCGCATTTCCCAGACCTAACCCAGACCTAACCGGCGTTATCCTCTAAAATATTGATCGAAACCAGGTTTAATTGACTGCTTCAGTGTGTTACCACATTACTACGTGATTCAAACACGGGAAAACCCCAGGATCTGGCCAACAAGTATTGGAAGACGGCAAAATCATGAGCCAGATGCGGGCATAACCCAGACCTAACCCAGACCTAACCGGTGTTATCCTCTGAAATATTGATCGAAACCAGGTTTAATTGACTGCTTCAGTGTGTTACCACATTACTACGTGATTCAAACACGAAAAAACCCCAGGATCTGGCCAACAAGTATGCGAAGAAGGCAAAATCATGAGCCAGATGGGCGCATTTCCCAGACCTAACCCAGACCTAACCGGCGTTATCCTCTAAAATATTGATCGAAACCAGGTTTAATTGACTGCTTCAATGTGGTACCACATTACTGCGGTATTCAAACCCGAAAAAAACCCAGGATCTAGCCAACAAGTTTACGAAAAAGGCGAAAGTATAAGCCAGATGCGCGCATATCCCAGACCTAACCCAGACCTAACCGGTGTTATCCTCTGAAATATTGATCGAAACCAGGTTTAATTGACTGCTTCAATGTGGTACCACATTACTGCGGTATTCAAACCCGAAAAAAACCCAGGATCTAGCCAACAAGTTTACGAAAAAGGCGAAAGTATAAGCCAGATGCGCGCATATCCCAGACCTAACCCAGACCTAACCGGTGTTATCCTCTGAAATATTGATCGAAACCAGGTTTAATTGACTGCTTCAGTGTGTTACCACATTACTACATGATTCAAACACGAAAAAAACCCAAGATCTGGCCAACAAGTATGCGAAGAAGGCAAAATCATGAGCCAGATGCGGGCATAACCCAGGCGAAACCCAGACCTAACCGGTGTTATCCTCTGAAATATTGATCGAAACCAGGTTTAATTGACTGCTTCAGTGTGTTACCACATTACTACGTGATTGAAACACGAAAAAAACCCAAGATCTGGCCAACAAGTATGCGAAGACGGCAAAATCATGAGCCAGATGCGGGCATAACCCAGACCTAACCCAGACCTAACCGGTGTTATCCTCTGAAATATTGATCGAAACCAGGTTTAATTGACTGCTTCAGTGTGTTACCACATTACTACGTGATTCAAACACGGAAAATACCCAGGATCTGGCCAACAAGTATGCGAAGAAGGCAAAATCATGAGCCAGATGCGGGCATAACCCAGACCTAACCCAGACCTAACCGGTATTATCCTCTGAAATATTGATCGAAACCAGGTTTAATTGACTGTTTCAGTGTGTCACCACATTACTACGTGATTCAAACACGGAAAATACCCAGGATCTGGCCAACAAGTATGCGAAGAAGGCAAAATCATGAGCCAGATGCGGGCATAACCCTGACCTAACCCAGACCTAACCGGTGTTATCCTCTGAAATATTGATCGAAACCAGGTTTAATTGACTGCTTCAGTGTGTTACCACATTACTACGTGATTCAAACACGAAAAATACCCAGGATCTGGCCAACAAGTATGCGAAGAAGGCAAAATCATGAGCCAGATGGGCGCATTTCCCAGACCTAACCCAGACCTAACCGGCGTTATCCTCTAAAATATTGATCGAAACCAGGTTTAATTGACTGCTTCAGTGTGTTACCACATTACTACATGATTCAAACACGAAAAAAACCCAAGATCTGGCCAACAAGTATGCGAAGAAGGCAAAATCATGAGCCAGATGCGGGCATAACCCAGACCTAACCCAGACCTAACCGGTGTTATCCTCTGAAATATTGATCGAAACCAGGTTTAATTGACTGTTTCAGTGTGTCACCACATTACTACGTGATTCAAACACGGAAAATACCCAGGATCTGGCCAACAAGTATGCGAAGAAGGCAAAATCATGAGCCAGATGCGGGCATAACCCTGACCTAACCCAGACCTAACCGGTGTTATCCTCTGAAATATTGATCGAAACCAGGTTTAATTGACTGTTTCAGTGTGTCACCACATTACTACGTGATGCAAACACGAAAAAAACCCAGGATCTGGCCAACAAGTATGCGAAGACGGCAAAATCATGAGCCAGATGCGGGCATAACCCAGACCTAACCCAGACCTAACCGGTGTTATCCTCTGAAATATTGATCGAAACCAGGTTTAATTGACTGCTTCAGTGTGTTACCACATTACTACATGATTCAAACACGAAAAAAACCCAAGATCTGGCCAACAAGTATGCGAAGAAGGCAAAATCATGAGCCAGATGCGGGCATAACCCAGACCTAACCCAGACCTAACCGGTGTTATCCTCTGAAATATTGATCGAAACCAGGTTTAATTGACTGATTCAGTGTGTTACCACATTACTACGTGATTCAAACACGGAAAATACCCAGGATCTGGCCAACAAGTATGCGAAGAATGCGAAAGAATAAGCCAGATGCGCGCATTTCCCAGACCTAACCCAGACCTAACCGGTGTTATCCTCTGAAATATTGATCGAAACCAGGTTTAATTGACTGCTTCAGTGTGTGACCACATTACTACGTGATTCAAACACGGAAAAAACCCAGGATCTGGCCAACAAGTATGCGATGAAGGCAAAATCATGAGCCAGATGCGGGCATAACCCAGACCTAACCCAGACCTAACCGGTGTTATCCTCTAAAATATTGATCGAAACCAGGTTTAATTGACTGCTTCAGTGTGTTACCACATTACTACATGATTCAAACACGAAAAAAACCCAAGATCTGGCCAACAAGTATGCGAAGATGGCAAAATCATGAGCCAGGTGCGGACATAACCCAGGCGAAACCCAGACCTAACCGGTGTTATCCTCTGAAATATTGATCGAAACCAGGTTTAATTGACTGCTTCAGTGTGTTACCACATTACTACGTGATTGAAACACGAAAAAACCCCAGGATCTGGCCAACAAGTATGCGAAGACGGCAAAATCATGAGCCAGATGCGGGCATAACCCAGACCTAACCCAGACCTAACCGGTGTTATCCTCTAAAATATTAATCGAAACCTGGTTTAATTGACAGCTTCAGTGTGTTACCACATTATTACGTGATTCAAACACGAAAAAACCCCAGGATCTGGCCAACAAGTATGCGAAGACGGCAAAATCATGAGCCAGATGCGGGCATAATCCAGACCTAACCCAGACCTAACCGGCGTTATCCTCTAAAATATTGATCGAAACCAGGTTTAATTGACTGCTTCAGTGTGTCACCACATTACTACGTGATTCAAACACGGAAAATACCCAGGATCTGGCCAACAAGTATGCGAAGAAGGCAAAATCATGAGCCAGATGCGGGCATAACCCAGACCTAACCCAGACCTAACCGGTGTTATCCTCTGAAATATTGATCGAAACCAGGTTTAATTGACTGCTTCAGTGTGTTACCACATTACTACGTGATTCAAACACGAAAAAACCCCAGGATCTGGCCAACAAGTATGCGAAGAAGGCAAAATCATGAGCCAGATGGGCGCATTTCCCAGACCTAACCCAGACCTAACCGGCGTTATCCTCTAAAATATTGATCGAAACCAGGTTTAATTGACTGCTTCAATGTGGTACCACATTACTGCGGTATTCAAACCCGAAAAAAACCCAGGATCTAGCCAACAAGTTTACGAAAAAGGCGAAAGTATAAGCCAGATGCGCGCATATCCCAGACCTAACCCAGACCTAACCGGTGTTATCCTCTGAAATATTGATCGAAACCAGGTTTAATTGACTGCTTCAGTGTGTCACCACATTACTACGTGATTCAAACACGAAAAAAACCCAGGATCTGGCCAACAAGTATGCGAAGAAGGCAAAATCATGAGCCAGATGCGCGCATTTCCCAGACCTAACCCAGACCTAACCGGCGTTATCCTCTAAAATATTGATCGAAACCAGGTTTAATTGACTGCTTCAATGTGGTACCACATTACTGCGGTATTCAAACCCGAAAAAAACCCAGGATCTGGCCAACAAGTTTGCGAAAAAGGCGAAAGTATAAGCCATATGCGCGCAAATCCCAGACCTAACCCAGACCTAACCGGTGTTATCCTCTAAAATATTGATCGAAACCAGGTTTAATTGACAGCTTCAGTGTGTTACCACATTATTACGTGATTCAAACACGAAAAAACCCCAGGATCTGGCCAACAAGTATGCGAAGACGGCAAAATCATGAGCCAGATGCGGGCATAACCCAGACCTAACCCAGACCTAACCGGCGTTATCCTCTAAAATATTGATCGAAACCAGGTTTAATTGACTGCTTCAGTGTGTCGCCACATTACTACGTGATTCAAACACGAAAAAACCCCAGGATCTGGCCAACAAGTATGCGAAGAAGGCAAAATCATGAGCCAGATGCGGGCATAACCCAGACCTAACCCAGACCTAACCGGCGTTATCCTCTAAAATATTGATCGAAACCAGGTTTAATTGACTGCTTCAGTGTGTCGCCACATTACTACGTGATTCAAACACGAAAAACCCCAGGATCTGGCCAACAAGTATGCGAAGAAGGCAAAATCATGAGCCAGATGCGGGCATAACCCAGACCTAACCCAGACCTAACCGGTGTTATCCTCTAAAATATTGATCGAAACCAGGTTTAATTGACTGCTTCAGTGTGTTACCACATTACTACGTGATTCAAACACGAAAAAAACCCAGGATCTGGCCAACAAGTATGCGAAGAAGGCAAAATCATGAGCCAGATGCGGGCATAACCCAGACCTAACCCAGACCTAACCGGTGTTATCCTCTAAAATATTGATCGAAACCAGGTTTAATTGACTGCTTCAGTGTGTCACCACATTACTACGTGATTCAAACACGAAAAAACCCCAGGATCTGGCCAACAAGTATGCGAAGACGGCAAAATCATGAGCCAGATGCGGGCATAACCCAGACCTAACCCAGACCTAACCGGTGTTATCCTCTAAAATATTGATCGAAACCAGGTTTAATTGACTGCTTCAGTGTGTTACCACATTACTACGTGATTCAAACACGGAAAAAACCCAGGATCTGGCCAACAAGTATGCGATGAAGGCAAAATCATGAGCCAGATGCGGGCATAACCCAGACCTAACCCAGACCTAACCGGTGTTATCCTCTAAAATATTGATCGAAACCAGGTTTAATAGACTGCTTCAGTGTGTTACCACATTACTACGTGATTCAAACACGGAAAAAACCCAGGATCTGGCCAACAAGTATGCGAAGAAGGCAAAATCATGAGCCAGATGCGGGCATAACCCAGACCTAACCCAGACCTAACCGGTGTTATCCTCTAAAATATTGATCGAAACCAGGTTTAATTGACTGCTTCAGTGTATTACCACATTACTACGTGATTCAAACCCGAAAAAAACCCAGGATCTGGCCAACAAGTATGCGATGAAGGCAAAATCATGAGCCAGATGCGGGCATAACCCAGACCTAACCCAGACCTAACCGGTGTTATCCTCTAAAATATTGATCGAAACCAGGTTTAATAGACTGCTTCAGTGTGTTACCACATTACTACGTGATTCAAACACGGAAAAAACCCAGGATCTGGCCAACAAGTATGCGAAGAAGGCAAAATCATGAGCCAGATGCGGGCATAACCCAGACCTAACCCAGACCTAACCGGTGTTATCCTCTAAAATATTGATCGAAACCAGGTTTAATTGACTGCTTCAGTGTGTTACCACATTCCTACGTGATTCAAACACGAACAAAACCCAGGATCTGGCCAACAAGTATGCGAAGAAGGCGAAAGTATAAGCCAGATGCGCGCATCTCCCAGACCTAACCCAGACCTAACCGGTGTTATCCTCTGAAATATTGATCGAAACCAGGTTTAATAGACTGCTTCAGTGTGTTACCACATTACTACGTGATTCAAACACGGAAAAAACCCAGGATCTGGCCAACAAGTATGCGAAGAAGGCAGAATCATGAGCCAGATGCGGGCATAACCCAGACCTAACCCAGACCTAACCGGTGTTATCCTCTAAAATATTGATCGAAACCAGGTTTAATTGACTGGTTCAGTGTATTACCACATTACTACGTGATTCAAACACGGAAAAAACCCAGGATCTGGCCAACAAGTATGCGAAGAAGGCAGAATCATGAGCCAGATGCGGGCATAACCCAGACCTAACCCAGACCTAACCGGTGTTATCCTCTAAAATATTGATCGAAACCAGGTTTAATAGACTGCTTCAGTGTGTTACCACATTACTACGTGATTCAAACACGGAAAAAACCCAGGATCTGGCCAACAAGTATGCGAAGAAGGCAAAATCATGAGCCAGATGCGGGCGTAACCCAGACCTAACCCAGACCTAACCGGTGTTATCCTCTAAAATATTGATCGAAACCAGGTTTAATTGACTGCTTCAGTGTGTTACCACATTACTACGTGATTCAAACCCGAAAAAAACCCAGGATCTGGCCAACAAGTATGCGAAGAAGGCAAAATCATGAGCCAGATGCGGGCGTAACCCAGACCTAACCCAGACCTAACCGGTGTTATCCTCTAAAATATTGATCGAAACCAGGTTTAATTGACTGCTTCAGTGTGTTACCACATTACTACGTGATTCAAACACGGAAAAAACCCAGGATCTGGCCAACAAGTATGCGAAGAAGGCGAAAGTATAAGCCAGCTGCGCGCATATCCCAGACCAAACCCAGACCTAACCGGTGTTATCCTCTAAAATATTGATCGAAACCAGGTTTAATTGACTGCTTCAGTGTGTTACCACATTCCTACGTGATTCAAACACGAAAAAAACCCAGGATCTGGCCAACAAGTATGCGAAGAAGGCAAAATCGTGAGCCAGTTGCGGGCATAACCCAGACCTAACCCAGACCTAACCGGTGTTATCCTCTAAAATATTGATCGAAACCAGGTTTAATTGACTGCTTCAGTGTGTTACCACATTACTACGTGATTCAAACACGAAAAAAACCCAGGATCTGGCCAACAAGTATGCGATGAAGGCAAAATCATGAGCCAGATGCGGGCATAACCCAGACCTAACCCAGACCTAACCGGTGTTATCCTCTAAAATATTGATCGAAACCAGGTTTAATTGACTGCTTCAGTGTGTTACCACATTCCTACGTGATTCAAACACGAAAAAAACCCAGGATCTGGCCAACAAGTATGCGAAGAAGGCGAAAGTATAAGCCAGATGCGCGCATATCCCAGACCTAACCCAGACCTAACCGGTGTTATCCTCTAAAATATTGATCGAAACCAGGTTTAATTGACTGCTTCAGTGTATTACCACATTACTACGTGATTCAAACACGAAAAAAACCCAGGATCTGGCCAACAAGTATGCGATGAAGGCAAAATCATGAGCCAGATGCTGGCATAACCCAGACCTAACCCAGACCTAACCGGTGTTATCCTCTAAAATATTGATCGAAACCAGGTTTAATTGACTGCTTCAGTGTGTTACCACATTACTACGTGATTCAAACACGAAAAAAACCCAGGATCTGGCCATCAAGTATGCGAAGAAGGCAAAATCATGAGCCAGATGCGGGCATAACCCAGACCTAACCCAGACCTAACCGGTGTTATCCTCTAAAATATTGATCGAAACCAGGTTTTATTGACTGCTTCAGTTTGTTACCACATTACTACGTGATTCAAACACGAAAAAAACCCAGGATCTGGCCAACAAGTATGCGAAGAAGGCGAAAGTATAAGCCAGATGCGCGCATATCCCAGACCTAACCCAGACCTAACCGGTGTTATCCTCTAAAATATTGATCGAAACCAGGTTTAATTGACTGCTTCAATGTGGTACCACATTACTGCGGTATTCAAACCCGAAAAAAACCCAGGATCTAGCCAACAAGTTTACGAAAAAGGCGAAAGTATAAGCCAGATGCGCGCATATCCCAGACCTAACCCAGACCTAACCGGTGTTATCCTCTGTAATATTGATCGAAACCAGGTTTAATTGACTGCTTCAGTGTGTCACCACATTACTACGTGATTCAAACACGAAAAAAACCCAGGATCTGGCCAACAAGTATGCGAAGAAGGCGAAAGTATAAGCCAGATGCGCGCATATCCCAGACCTAACCCAGACCTAACCGGTGTTATCCTCTAAAATATTGATCGAAACCAGGTTTAATTGACTGCTTCAGTGTGTTACCACATTCCTACGTGATTCAAACACGAAAAAAACCCAGGATCTGGCCAACAAGTATGCGATGAAGGCAAAATCATGAGCCAGATGCGGGCATAACCCAGACCTAACCCAGACCTAACCGGTGTTATCCTCTAAAATATTGATCGAAACCAGGTTTAATTGACTGCTTCAGTGTGTTACCACATTCCTACGTGATTCAAACACGAAAAAAACCCAGGATCTGGCCAACAAGTATGCGAAGAAGGCGAAAGTATAAGCCAGATGCGCGCATATCCCAGACCTAACCCAGACCTAACCGGTGTTATCCTCTAAAATATTGATCGAAACCAGGTTTAATTGACTGCTTCAGTGTATTACCACATTACTACGTGATTCAAACCCGAAAAAAACCCAGGATCTGGCCAACAAGTATGCGATGAAGGCAAAATCATGAGCCAGATGCGGGCATAACCCAGACCTAACCCAGACCTAACCGGTGTTATCCTCTAAAATATTGATCGAAACCAGGTTTAATTGACTGCTTCAGTGTGTTACCACATTACTACGTGATTCAAACACGAAAAAAACCCAGGATCTGGCCATCAAGTATGCGAAGAAGGCAAAATCATGAGCCAGATGCGGGCATAACCCAGACCTAACCCAGACCTAACCGGTGTTATCCTCTAAAATATTGATCGAAACCAGGTTTAATTGACTGCTTCAGTGTATTACCACATTACTACGTGATTCAAACACGAAAAAAACCCAGGATCTGGCCATCAAGTATGCGAAGAAGGCAAAATCATGAGCCAGATGCGGGCATAACCCAGACCTAACCCAGACCTAACCGGTGTTATCCTCTAAAATATTGATCGAAACCAGGTTTAATAGACTGCTTCAGTGTGTTACCACATTACTACGTGATTCAAACACGAAAAAAACCCAGGATCTGGCCAACAAGTATGCGAAGAAGGCAAAATCATGAGCCAAATGCGGGCATAACCCAGACCTAACCCAGACCTAACCGGTGTTATCCTCTGAAATATTGATCGAAACCAGGTTTAATTGACTGCTTCAGTGTGTTACCACATTACTACGTGATTCAAACACGGAAAAAACCCAGGATCTGGCCAACAAGTTTGCGAAAAAGGCGAAAGTATAAGCCATATGCGCGCATATCCCGGACCTAACCCAGACCTAACCGGTGTTATCCTCCTAAATACTGTCCGAATCCAGGTTTAGTGGACTGTTTCTGTGTGGTACCACATTACTACGTGATTCAAACCCGAAAAAAACCCAGGATCTGGCCAACAAGTATGCGAAGAAGGCAAAATCATGAGCCAGATGCGGGCATAACCCAGACCTAACCCAGACCTAACCGGTGTTATCCTCTAAAATATTGATCGAAACCAGGTTTAATTGACTGCATCAGTGTGTTACCACATTACTACGTGTTTCAAACACGGAAAATACCCAGGATCTGGCCAACAAGTATGCGAAGAAGGCAGAATCATGAGCCAGATGCGGGCATAACCCAGACCTAACCCAGACCTAACCGGTGTTATCCTCTAAAATATTGATCGAAACCAGGTTTAATTGACTGCTTCAGTGTATTACCACATTACTACGTGATTCAAACACGGAAAATACCCAGGATCTGGCCAACAAGTTTGCGAAAAAGGCGAAAGTATAAGCCATATGCGCGCAAATCCCAGACCGAACCCAGACCTAACCGGTGTTATCCTCTAAAATATTGATCGAAGCCAGGTTTTATTGACTGCTTCAGTTTGTTACCACATTACTACGTGATTCAAACACGAAAAAAACCCAGGATCTGGCCAACAAGTATGCGAAGAAGGCGAAAGTATAAGCCAGATGCGCGCATATCCCAGACCAAACCCAGACCTAACCGGTGTTATCCTCTAAAATATTGATCGAAACCAGGTTTAATTGACTGCTTCAGTGTGTTACCACATTCCTACGTGATTCAAACACGAAAAAAACCCAGGATCTGGCCAACAAGTATGCGAAGAAGGCAAAATCATGAGCCAGTTGCGGGCATAACCCAGACCTAACCCAGACCTAACCGGTGTTATCCTCTAAAATATTGATCGAAACCAGGTTTAATTGACTGCTTCAGTGTGTTACCACATTACTACGTGATTCAAACACGAAAAAAACCCAGGATCTGGCCAACAAGTATGCGATGAAGGCAAAATCATGAGCCAGATGCGGGCATAACCCAGACCTAACCCAGACCTAACCGGTGTTATCCTCTAAAATATTGATCGAAACCAGGTTTAATTGACTGCTTCAGTGTGTTACCACATTACTACGTGATTCAAACACGAAAAAAACCCAGGATCTGGCCAACAAGTATGCGATGAAGGCAAAATCATGAGCCAGATGCGGGCATAACCCAGACCTAACCCAGACCTAACCGGTGTTATCCTCTAAAATATTGATCGAAACCAGGTTTAATAGACTGCTTCAGTGTGTTACCACATTACTACGTGATTCAAACACGAAAAAAACCCAGGATCTGGCCAACAAGTATGCGAAGAAGGCAAAATCATGAGCCAAATGCGGGCATAACCCAGACCTAACCCAGACCTAACCGGTGTTATCCTCTGAAATATTGATCGAAACCAGGTTTAATTGACTGCTTCAGTGTGTTACCACATTACTACGTGATTCAAACACGGAAAAAACCCAGGATCTGGCCAACAAGTATGCGAAGAAGGCAAAATCATGAGCCAAATGCGGGCATAACCCAGACCTAACCCAGACCTAACCGGTGTTATCCTCTAAAATATTGATCGAAACCAGGTTTAATTGACTGCATCAGTGTGTTACCACATTACTACGTGTTTCAAACACGGAAAATACCCAGGATCTGGCCAACAAGTATGCGAAGAAGGCAGAATCATGAGCCAGATGCGGGCATAACCCAGACCTAACCCAGACCTAACCGGTGTTATCCTCTAAAATATTGATCGAAACCAGGTTTAATTGACTGGTTCAGTGTATTACCACATTACTACGTGATTCAAACACGGAAAATACCCAGGATCTGGCCAACAAGTTTGCGAAAAAGGCGAAAGTATAAGCCATATGCGCGCAAATCCCAGACCGAACCCAGACCTAACCGGTGTTATCCTCTAAAATATTGATCGAAGCCAGGTTTTATTGACTGCTTCAGTTTGTTACCACATTACTACGTGATTCAAACACGAAAAAAACCCAGGATCTGGCCAACAAGTATGCGAAGAAGGCGAAAGTATAAGCCAGATGCGCGCATATCCCAGACCAAACCCAGACCTAACCGGTGTTATCCTCTAAAATATTGATCGAAACCAGGTTTAATTGACTGCTTCAGTGTGTTACCACATTCCTACGTGATTCAAACACGAAAAAAACCCAGGATCTGGCCAACAAGTATGCGAAGAAGGCAAAATCATGAGCCAGTTGCGGGCATAACCCAGACCTAACCCAGACCTAACCGGTGTTATCCTCTAAAATATTGATCGAAACCAGGTTTAATTGACTGCTTCAGTGTGTTACCACATTACTACGTGATTCAAACACGAAAAAAACCCAGGATCTGGCCAACAAGTATGCGATGAAGGCAAAATCATGAGCCAGATGCGGGCATAACCCAGACCTAACCCAGACCTAACCGGTGTTATCCTCTAAAATATTGATCGAAACCAGGTTTAATTGACTGCTTCAGTGTGTTACCACATTACTACGTGATTCAAACACGAAAAAAACCCAGGATCTGGCCAACAAGTATGCGATGAAGGCAAAATCATGAGCCAGATGCGGGCATAACCCAGACCTAACCCAGACCTAACCGGTGTTATCCTCTAAAATATTGATCGAAACCAGGTTTAATTGACTGCTTCAGTGTGTTACCACATTACTACGTGTTTCAAACACGGAAAATACCCAGGATCTGGCCAACAAGTATGCGAAGAAGGCAGAATCATGAGCCAGATGCGGGCATAACCCAGACCTAACCCAGACCTAACCGGTGTTATCCTCTAAAATATTGATCGAAACCAGGTTTAATTGACTGCTTCAGTGTATTACCACATTACTACGTGATTCAAACACGGAAAATACCCAGGATCTGGCCAACAAGTTTGCGAAAAAGGCGAAAGTATAAGCCATATGCGCGCAAATCCCAGACCGAACCCAGACCTAACCGGTGTTATCCTCTAAAATATTGATCGAAGCCAGGTTTTATTGACTGCTTCAGTTTGTTACCACATTACTACGTGATTCAAACACGAAAAAAACCCAGGATCTGGCCAACAAGTATGCGAAGAAGGCGAAAGTATAAGCCAGATGCGCGCATATCCCAGACCTAACCCAGACCTAACCGGTGTTATCCTCTAAAATATTGATCGAAACCAGGTTTAATTGACTGCTTCAGTGTGTTACCACATTACTACGTGTTTCAAACACGGAAAATACCCAGGATCTGGCCAACAAGTATGCGAAGAAGGCAGAATCATGAGCCAGATGCGGGCATAACCCAGACCTAACCCAGACCTAACCGGTGTTATCCTCTAAAATATTGATCGAAACCAGGTTTAATTGACTGCTTCAGTGTATTACCACATTACTACGTGATTCAAACACGGAAAATACCCAGGATCTGGCCAACAAGTTTGCGAAAAAGGCGAAAGTATAAGCCATATGCGCGCAAATCCCAGACCGAACCCAGACCTAACCGGTGTTATCCTCTAAAATATTGATCGAAGCCAGGTTTTATTGACTGCTTCAGTTTGTTACCACATTACTACGTGATTCAAACACGAAAAAAACCCAGGATCTGGCCAACAAGTATGCGAAGAAGGCGAAAGTATAAGCCAGATGCGCGCATATCCCAGTCCTAACCCAGACCTAACCGGTGTTATCCTCTAAAATATTGATCGAAACCAGGTTTAATTGACTGCTTCAGTGTATTACCACATTACTACGTGATTCAAACACGAAAAAAACCCAGGATCTGGCCAACAAGTATGCGATGAAGGCAAAATCATGAGCCAGATGCGGGCATAACCCAGACCTAACCCAGACCTAACCGGTGTTATCCTCTGAAATATTGATCGAAACCAGGTTTAATTGACTGCTTCAGTGTGTTACCACATTACTACGTGATTCAAACACGAAAAAAACCCAGGATCTGGCCATCAAGTATGCGAAGAAGGCAAAATCATGAGCCAGATGCGGGCATAACCCAGACCTAACCCAGACCTAACCGGTGTTATCCTCTAAAATATTGATCGAAACCAGGTTTAATTGACTGCTTCAGTGTATTACCACATTACTACGTGATTCAAACCCGAAAAAAACCCAGGATCTGGCCAACAAGTATGCGAAGAAGGCAAAATCATGAGCCAGATGCGGGCATAACCCAGACCTAACCCAGACCGGGAGGAGGCTGGCGCGGCCATTAATTAATGCCGCCCCGCTTCCTCCTCCAGGCCAACCTCAACCACTGCCGCGCGGCACAGGACTTGATGTCCCAAGTCCTCGCGGAGTGGGGGGTTGGCCTGGCGGTCGCCGCCGAGCCGTACCGCGTCCCTGATCACCCTCATTGGGTGGGCGACGCGGACGGCTTGGTGGCGACGGTATGGGGAGGGGGCGACGGGTCCCCACCGTTCTCCTTGTTGGAGCGCGGTCGGGGATTCGTCGCCGTGGACTGGGGGGGAGTCGCTGTGGTGGGGTGCTACATTTCGCCCCGTAGCGGTCACGCTGCGTTCGAGCTGTACTTGGCCGAGGTCGCGGCATGCGTGCAGCGCTGCGCGGCCCGGCCGGTGCTGGTCCTGGGGGATTTTAATGCCAAGTCGGTGGCTTGGGGATCCCCCAGGACCTCCGTTCGCGGCGGGATCCTGGGCGATTGGGCGGCGGGGCTCGACCTCCGGGTATTGAACCGGGGGTCGGAGCACACATGCGTGCGGCGATATGGGGGGTCCATCGTGGATGTTGGATTCGCGACCCCCAACGCCGTGCGCATGGTGTCGGGTTGGCACGTGGTCGCGGGGGCAGAGACACTTTCCGATCACCGGTACATCCGGATGGAGGTCTCTGCCGCCGCGAGTGCATCCCGACACGGCCGCCTGCGTGGCACCCCACCACGCCGCTGGGCGCTTCGGCGCCTGGACAAGGACGCCCTGATGGCAGCTGCCCTCGCTGCAACTTGGCCGCAGGGAGCGGCCGAGTTGCCGAGCATAGAGGAGGAGGTCGCCCGGCTCGGAGCATTGGTCGCGGGTATTTGCGACGCGGCGATGCCCCGGGTCGGGCGGGCTTCTCCTCGCCGGGCGGTGTACTGGTGGTCGGACGCGATCGCGGAGTTGCGAGTCGCGACTGTCCGCGCCCGACGCCAGTACACCCGCGCGCGCCGTCGTCAACGTACAGGCGACGGCGTGGCGCGAGCGAGGGCAGCTGATGACCTGTATGGAGCATACCGTGTGGCGCGGGTTGCTCTGCAGGTCGCCATCAAACGGGCCAAGACCCAGGCATGGAAGGAGCTCCTCCAGACCCTTGATGACGATCCATGGGGGCGCCCATATAAGGTGGTGCTGAATAAGCTCCGCCCGTGGGCGCCCCCCGTCACCGAGGGTCTTGACCCCCGGCTGCTGGAGGACGTGGTCAATACACTCTTCCCAATTGGGGAGAGGGGACCGCGTCCTCCGGCGGCGGCGGCTGTCCCAGTGGAGTGGACGGCCGAGCTGGAGGTCACGCAGGAGGAGCTGGCAGCGGCCATCAGACGGCTCGGGGTTCGTAACACGGCCCCGGGTCCGGATGGTGTGCCCGGCCGGGTTTGGGTCTTGACCCAGGGCGTCCTTGGGGCCGACCTCAGGCGGTTGTTCGACCGCTGCCTGAGGGACGGGCGATTCCCCCCCAGTTGGAAGGTGGCGAGGATGGTCCTCCTCCGGAAGGAGGGTCGGCCCGCGGAGTCTCCCTCCGCATACCGGCCCATTTGTCTCCTCGACGAGGTGGGCAAGCTCTTCGAGCGTGTGATTGCTGCCCGCCTCGTCGAGCACCTGTCGCGGGGTGATCCCGGTCTGGCCGACTGCCAGTTCGGTTTCCGGGGGGGCCGATCGACTATCGACGCGATAGGTCGTGTGAGGGCCCTCTCGGAGGCGGCCGTCTCCCGGGGAGGGGTGGCATTGGCAATATCCTTGGATATTGCCAATGCCTTTAACACCCTCCCCTGGGAAGAGATAAGGAGGGGACTCGAATATCATCGAGTCCCCCCTTGTCTCAGGGCGGTCGTCGGGGATTATCTCCGCGGCAGGTGGATCGAGTATCCGGGCCGGGATGGTGATATGCGGAGGGAGGTGTACTGCGGTGTTCCGCAGGGGTCGGTCCTCGGGCCACTCCTGTGGAACATCGCGTACGACTCGGTGTTGCGGGCCGGCCTCCCCGACGGCGTCAGCACGGTGTGTTATGCGGATGACACACTGGTGCTGGCCGTCGGGGCGCACTGGGGGAGGGCCATGCGTCGCGCGGAGGAGGGGTCGCAACGCGTCGTCGACCGGATCAGGGGGATGGGGATGACGGTGGCGGTCCATAAGACCGAGGTGATTGCGTTTCATTCACCTCGGCAGGATCCGCCACCCCCCCTGATCCGGGTGGGTGGGGCTGACATCGAGGTGAAGCCCCAGATCAGGTATCTGGGGCTGATCCTCGATAGCCACTGGCGTTTCGAGGAGCATTTCCGCTGCCTGGTCCCCCGGTTGGAAAGGATGGTTGCGGCTCTGGGCCGGATCCTGCCCAACTTGGGGGGCCCGGCGGGCCGAGTTCGTCGCCTCTATGTGGCAATGGTCCAGTCGGTGGCCCTATACGGGGCCCCCGTCTGGGCGGACGACCTGGCTGCCTCCCGGCGCGGCATGACTATGTTGCGTCGGGTGCAGAGGCGCATGGCGCTCAGGGTCGTCCGCGGGTATCGGACCATGTCACATGAGGCGGCGACGGTTCTAGCGGGGATGCCGCCCATGGACCTGCTCGCGCGGTCGCACGCGGTGATGTACCGGCACCGCGTCGACCGTCGCGCGGGGGTGGGGGCGGTCCCGGGCGGGCAGGAACCTGCTTGGGGCGATTTGAAGCGCCAGGCCCGGCAGTCCGTGTTGCTCGCGTGGCAGGAGCGGCTGGCTCTGCCAACCGCGGGGCACCGGACTGTCGGGGCGGTTCGGCCACTCCTGAAGGAGTGGCTGGACAGAGGCCATGGCAGCCTCACCTACCGGATGGCACAGGTATTTTCCGGGCATGGCAGCTTCGGAAGATACCTGTGCCGGATAGGGAAGGAGCCGACGGCGCGTTGCTGCCACTGCGACGCTGAGCAGGACACGGCGGATCATACCCTGGAGGTATGCCCCGCGTGGGAGGGGGAGCGCCGTGTCCTGGTCGGCGTCGTCGGGCGGGATGTCTCGCTGCCGGGCGTGGTGCGCGCCATGCTCGGCAGCGAGGAGAAGTGGAGGGCCGTGGCCTCCTTCTGCGAGAACGTAATGTTGCAGAAGGAGGCCGCGGGGAGGGAGCGCGAGCTTCAGCGGCGCGCTGAAGCTCGCGCTCGTGCGGTGGCCCGAGGTCGTCGCCCGGTCGCGAGGCGTCGCGGGCGGCCGCCTCGGCGTGGCGGATGACCTAGGCTGGGAGGGGGGTCCTGAGGGGACCCTCCTCCCGCCAGGCGGCGCCGGGTCGGACCGGTTGGGGGTAGAAGTGCCTCCCCCTACCGGTCCGACGCAAGGGGAGGCACCCTCGGCGGTCTGGTGCGGCCATGAACGCCCGGCCGCCGAGGGGTGGAAACGGGGTCGCGGGCGGTTGCGAGTTGGGGCTCGCAGCCGCCACTAAACGCGGCCCCGGGACGGATAGCGGCGGGATGGAGTGGCCCCGTCCCACCGCTATGAGGCAGTGTGTCTACTGGGGGGACCGATTGTCCCCCCGGAGGATGGGCGCGAAAGCGCGGGCACGGGGAGGATACCGGAAGAATGCTTCGAGCGATTCCCGGTATCCTCCCAAAGCGTGCCGAAGGGTCACCGTGGGGTTTTTAGTGGGTAGGTCCCGCGCCTGTCGTTGTACGGGCGCGGGGAATCCCACACACCCCTCCCACCTCTCCCCAAGCAGGTGGGAGGGAGTCTTTCGAAGATTTTCCCCACGACAAAAAAAAAAAAAAAAAAAAAAAAAAAAAAGACCTAACCCAGACCTAACCGGTGTTATCCTCTAAAATATTGATCGAAACCAGGTTTAATTGACTGCTTCAGTGTGTTACCACATTCCTACGTGATTCAAACACGAACAAAACCCAGGATCTGGCCAACAAGTATGCGAAGAAGGCGAAAGTATAAGCCAGATGCGCGCATCTCCCAGACCTAACCCAGACCTAACCGGTGTTATCCTCTGAAATATTGATCGAAACCAGGTTTAATAGACTGCTTCAGTGTGTTACCACATTACTACGTGATTCAAACACGGAAAAAACCCAGGATCTAGTAAACATAGTAGTATAGAGGGTGTTCGGCCAGCCCTGAGAAACATTTTAATAGGATATTCTAGAGGCCAAACTAAGACGAAAATCAAGAATACCAATTTGTTGATGGAGGCTTCGTTAAAAAGTTATTAACAATTTGATTCAAAAATTTCAAGTCGTTCCAGAAAAATTATTTTCGGCTGCGGAGGTCAATTACAAGCATTTTTAGTGAATAGACATATATTCGAAATCCTACTCAGTTTCGAGAAAAAAATTCGAGTATGTGTTGATATTTTTCGGCGAAAAACTAATTTTTCAAATCGTTCTAAAAAAATTATTTTCGGTTACAGGGGTCAATTACAATCATTTTTGGTCATTACACATACCCCCGAAATCCTACGCACTTTCGAGAAAAAAATTCCTTACCGAAAATCTAATCGGGTGCCTATATTTTTCGATGAAAAAGAAAGATTTCAAATCGTTCTGTGAAAAATTATTTTCAGTTGCGAGGGTCGGTGACAATCATTTTTTATGTATAGACATACCCCCGTAATCTTGCGCATTTTCGAGAAAAAAATTCAGTACGAGCGGAACTTTAAACATTAATAACTTTTTAACAGTGCCTCCATCAACAAATTGGTATTCTTGATTTTCGTCTTATTTTGACCTCTAGAATCCCCCATTAAAATTTTTCCCATGGATGGCCGAACACCCTGTATGTAGGGAACCGTGCAGTTGAAAATTATTAAATCGCGCACGAATTTTTGGCCGAACAGCGAATCGTTCGCTGTCCACGAGCTTGCACGAGCGAAGACGGTTACCGCCGAAAAAGCCGTCAACACGCGGCGAGCGTACGGCCGAACAGCTGATGGGTGAATAACCCAGAAAGCGAGAAAAGACAGCACGGAAGAGAGAAAGATTGAAGAAAAGTACGTAGTAGGTGTGACTGTGTTTAACGAAATAAATACGAGTGTGCCGATTAACGAACAAACACGGTTCCTGATAATCCCATACATACATACGTACAGTGTTGTTCCAAGTGGAGTTTGAAAAAGATGCTAATAAAAATGTTGCATAGTCATAACCACCTGGTTCAGTTACTACATTCACCCTGTAAAAACAACACAATAATATTATTTATTATTTTCTTTTCACGTTCTTAACTTTATTTTTATTTTTAGTTTGAGTTTTACATTTCTCCTTCTCTTCGTCTTGCTTTTCTTTCTCCTTTTCCTTTTCATTTTTCTGTTTTTCTTTCTTTTTTCAATAGCTTTTCTTCTTTTAATTTCTCGGCTTGTTTTTTTCTTTTCTAATCGTTCTTCTTTCATTCTTTGTTTTTCTTTTTCCTGGTTATCAATTGCTTCTATTTTTTCAAGCTGAGTCTATTTCCATGTCTTTGATGTAACTTTGATTGCACACACCTTTCTATATTTCTTTTCTTTTCTTTTCTTTTCTTTGTTGTTTTTTCAATTTTTTGATAATGTTGATAATGTTTATCCAGAATAGATTCTGAAGAATCTTTGTCTTTACGAGAAAATAAGTAAAGTAACGTTGTAGAATTAATGTAGTTTGATTTCAGTACCATCGGAAACAAAACAATTCCCATTAGAAAAAAGTAAAAGCATCATTGTCATGAAATATTAAAGTTAATTAATGATCAGTATATCATATATTAGTTTCTTCTAGCGAAACGTTGTTAAATTAGTCTTCTACACTGGTATTGGTTTTACTGTTACTATGAACTGCACTGCGTTGAACATCAGCAGTGCTTTCTCTCTGCGAGTTGTGTCTTGTGTTGTGTCTTAGTTGTGTCCCGATTGTATTTTAATATTTTCTATATAGAAAAGAAAATTGTTCCCCTCTCAGATCATCTGGAATATGCTCTTGAATGCTATGTAAAACTACCTATATTGCTGTCATTGATGTCAGTTTCATCTGGCGACATGAATTCTAATTTATTTTCTTCTTTCTGAAATACGTTTTGTCTAGTAAATTGTATTTGAGTTAAACGGTCATAGGCCACCACAAGCTTTAAAAGCATTTCCTTCTTCATGGAATTTATATATGGTATGATATATATATTGGTGCGAAATTCACCTTCGTAATGGGTTTAGTCTACCTACGTACTTTGTCTATGTTCCTGTACTACCTTTCGCCATGCAACTTTTAATCGTCTAAATATTCCTACATCGCATGGCTGGAAAATATGAGTTGCATTAGGTAATATACAAAAAAGTAAAATGAGTTTACTCAAAACAAAAATTATGTAAATTGAAATTTATGCAGGACCTGCGACCATCTAATAATACCAGTATAGGAAAGGTGACTCCATTCTCAACCATTTATGGGCTACACACAATATATGTATTAGTGTGGGGGGATTGAAATGAATTCGGTCAAGGTGTAATTTCATTAATATTGATTTAATATATACAGGGTGTTTGGCCACCCCTGGGAAAAATTTTAATGGGAGATTCTAGAAGCCAAAATAAGACGAAAATTAAGAATATCAATTTTTCGACTGAGGTTTCGTTAAAAAGTAGTTATTAATAACATTAAATAAAAAAATTTCAAATCGTTCTGAAAAAATTATTGTTGGTCGCGGAGGTCAGTTAGAATCGTACCCCCGAAATCCTACTCAGTTTCGACAAAAAAAATTCAAGTAAAAAAGAATTTCGAATCGTCTTGGAAGAATTAGTTTTCGTTGCAGGGGTCAGTTACAAGCATTTTTTTTTTTTGGTCGACAGCCGGATTGAACGATTTTAATGTTTCAAACAGCAACACAACGCATATTTTAATGGAGAATATGTAGAGATGTTGGAAAAGTTGTTCCTTGACCCCGTAAAGTGAGAAAAATCCCATATAACTGGTCAAATTTTCAAACAGCCCCCGCAACTCCTACTGATATAGTGAATAGTGAATATATTCCAATGAAACGTTTTTTTTTCGCGAGTAGAGCTCATGGGTACCTACACAAAGAGTATTATTAAACAACTATTTTACAAACTGAATAAAAATCAGAAAGGAATTTTTAAGAAAAATCGACAGGCAGTGCCTAAATTTTTCGACGAAAGAAAAAGAAAATTTCAAATCGTTCTGAAAAAATTACTTTCGGTTTCGGGGGTCAATTACAATTATTTTCGGTGAATAGACATACCACATACGAAATCCTGCGCATTTTCGAGAAAAAAATTCGAAAGTAAGAGCGGAACTTTAAACGTCAATAACTTGTTTAGTATCGTATTACTCCATCAACAAATTGGTATTCTTGATTTTCATCCTACTTTAACCTCTAGAATCTCCCATTACAATTTCTCCCAGGGGATTCTAGAGACCAAAGTAAGACGAAAATCAAGAATACCAATTTGTTAATGGAGGCTTTATTAAAAAGTTATTAACGTTTAAAGTTCCGCCCGTACTGAATTTCTTTCTCGAAAATGCGCATGATTAGGGGGGTATGACGATTCACCCAAAATGGTTGTAAGTAACCCCCGCAACCGATAACAATTTTTCCAAAACGATTTGAAATTTTTCTTTTCCATCGAAAAAATTTCACACATTCTCGAATTTTTATCTCGAAAGTGGGTAAGATTTCGGAGGTATGTGTATTCACCAAAAATGATTGCAATTGACCCCCGCAACCGATAACAATTTTTCCAGAACGATTTGAAATTTTTGAGTTTAATTGTTAATAACTTTTCAACGTAGCCTCTATCAACAAATTGGTATTCTTGATTTTCGTCTGTATTTTCGTATTTTGGCATCTAGAATCCCCCATTAAAATTTTTCCCAGGGGTGGCCGAACACCCTGTACATATGTGTTCCCCGAGCAGGAAAACGACTTTTCGCTAAAATCATGAAAGTAAAAATTCTGTCCAAATGAGGAGTAGGAGTGATTTTCTAAGTAATTTTTATGTAAAAGTATAGATTGAGAAAGTGGCACGTGAGGAACGTACGTAACCTAGATCGATGCACGTGTTTTACTGCACCGGGCACGAACGTACGACGATTTACACACACACAGTCAATATCGCCGGTTTTTACAAAAGGTAAAGTCTTAAGTAAACATTTTGTTTTATAATTTTCTATTAAAGCCTCTGTAAGTTTTATCGCTTTTGCATTCTTGCAACTTAATTTAATTGGTTGTTTTTTGGAAAACAGATAAAACTATAAAAAGAATAAAAAACGGTTTTTACGAGTCCTGTACCTATGTTTAGTTCAGAATTTCGAATTCAGCGGTAAAAGTATGTAAATCTATATTATCCAATACACAGGACATAAAGGTAAGAGGAATGGATATTTTTACCAATATATTCATATTCTTAAATATCTGAATATTCTTCCTACTTGACCGACTTACTTTATAAATATATTTTTTAGGGACACATGTCGTTCGGTTGAAGGAAACAGGATATCTATACAGTGTATAGGTATTCAAAAACCCTTGGGAAAAATTTTAGACTTTGTTGAAAAGTTATGGAACATTATATTCCTAGCAAACGCTAGGCCCGTTCACGGATCGGGGTGAGTTATACATTATTCGATTCGCCTAATTCAGTACATGTTACTGTTATTGTTAGAAATATGACTTAAAATTCGTTAGTTTCTTTAGTGTTTAGGAGTGTGTGTGTGTTTGTGAGAGAAGCACACGTCGAGGAATGTTTTTTAGTTTTTAAGTTTTCTTTTCACAATGGAAAATAAGTGTGTTTGTTTTGTAACAAGATTCATTATAATAAATAATATAAACAGTATTTTAACATGGTAGCAGAGGTCCGTGGTTTGTTCGTTAACAGTAAAGAAAAGAAATTTAGTTGTGAAAGGAAGATAACCTAAGTTTGAAGCATGGCAAGTGAAAAAAAGGACGATTTCATGTTACAAATATTTTATGGAACTGGAAATTCAGGCTAAATTTATTTTTAGAAATGAAAGACTGTAACGAGGTTATTCTACATGATGAAAGACCGGCTGAAATAAGAGTCGAAGATTGGAATAAAAAAGGAAATTAAAGCAAAAAGTTACATCGTAAACAGTATTTCAAACACTCAGTTAGAATTAATAATATCAGAAACGACTGCGAAAAATATGATTGCAAAGCTTGACGAAATTTATCTAGTTAAAAACAGTGCAGTAAAGCTATTGTGTAAAAGAAGATTGTTAGAATTAAAAATGAAAGAAGGTGAAAATCCAAGTGACTTCTTTAACGAATTTGAAACGCATATAAATAGGCTCAAAAATACTGGTGAGACTGTGAATGAAGAGGATAAATTGAATTATCTGTTATTAACGTTAACTTCTCACGTATTGTTGATATTATTGATGCACTGCCAACGAAGGAGAAAACAGTTGAGTATGTAAAATCTAAATTACTGTTAGAGTATCAAAAGAGAAACGGTAAAAGTTACTACTTTGAGTACAGCAGAAATTACACTCGCACGTTTAGTTCAAATTTAACTAAAAATCCTAGAGGTCATAGGTTTCGACACGTACAACGCAATCAGAACAAGTATCTCAATTCAAAGGATAATCAGCATAGCAGTGCAACGACTACTGAAGCGGTATGTTAAGTCAGTGTAATAAGTCAGGGCACATCCAACGTTACTGCCCAGAAAACTTTAATAATTATTACAAAATGCAACCTTTTCAAACATATACAAAATAGACACGATAGAAAAGTGGCTGGAAATTCGAGTCTAGATGACAGTAGAAATTACAATTCATTCAAGGTTGAAGTAATGAAAAGTAGCAAAATAGAAGAAGTAGAAATATTAAATGGCTACTAGATAGTGGTTGCTCAGATCACATAATAAACACAGATGAGTACTTTTATGAATCCAAAAATCTACAAAACCCGGTTGATATTAAAGTTGGTGATGGTTTTAAACTAATATCTGGAAAAATTGGTAATGTAATGATTAACATTAATGATAAGTCGGAGGAAATAAAGATTAAAAATGTATATACTATGTACCAGAAATGAAACAAAACTTACTAAGTGTCTCTTGTATTTGTAAATCAAAACAATTAAAAATAATGTTTGAGAAAGACAATGAATTACAATAAAATTTGTAATTCGAAAGAAAAACTCATTGCTATTGCTGTTAAAAGAAATAAACTCTTTGAATTAAATGGAGAAGTTGCCAGACTTGAGAATAAGAAAACAAGTACGTACACTAGTTCAATGGGAATTTCAAATATAGAAAAATGGCATAGATATATACTTTGTCACACAAATTTTAGAGATTTAAAATATTTGTGTGAAGCTCAGCTGCTAAATGGAACACCGGTGAAACTCGAAAACGAATTTATAAAATGCGAAGTTTGTCCGGAGAATAAAATGACAAATTTGAAATTTAAAAACAAACGTACAAGAGCAAATGATTTGTTACAAATAGTCCATACAGATGTCCATGGTCCAATAACTCAGACAGGTCATAATGGTGAGAAATACTTTGTGTCTTTTATAGATGATTTCAGTAAAATTGCTGTTGTGTATTGCATAAAACAAAAAAGTGATGTTTTTTATTGCTTCATTAGGTATATTAGGAAATTAGTAAAAAATCAAACTGGAAAAAGTATTAAAGAAATTCGATGTGACAATGGAAGAGAATCATATCTTAACAAAAACTTTGATGAATTAGCGAAACGAGAAGGTATTTATTTGAAACCAGGACCAGCATACACACACGAATTGAACGGAGTCGCCGAAAGGCACAACAGAACGATAATGGATCGTGCACGCTGCTTGCTGTCAGAGGCAAATGTCGACAAGTTTTATTGGCCAGAATGTATTTACACGGCTGCCTACATTGGAAATCGCCTATTAGCAAACACAAGAATAAGAAAAACACCATATGAAATATTTTTTAATAAAAGGGCTGATGTTTCAAACTTACACTTATATGGAAGCACTGCTTTTGTACGAATTCCCGAGGCATGCAGATATTCAAAGCTAAATCCAAAGGCCGAAAAAGGAATTAATATTAATAGGGTATACAGATATTGGTTAATGACAAAATAGTTGTAAGTCGTCACGTGCAAGATATACCATTTATAGAAATACTGATAACGAAGAAAAATACGAAGGGGAAACGCCAAAAGAAGAAGAAGAAGAAGAAGAAGAAGAAGAAGAAGAAGAAAGAGTTTTGAAAATAAAAGAAAATAAAACTGACGATGATCAATGCAGCAAAACTGAGGAAGTTAAATAAGATACACGCCCCAAGCGTAACATAATGTGTGAAATGTTGTGAAATTTGATGATCATGTCGTATATACAAACTATTGCAATGCTTTGATACCTGAAAACTACCAAGAACCATTGAACTGCGAAGAGTCAAGAAAATGGAAAGCGGCTATGAAACAAGAACTTGATGGTTTAAAAGAAAACGACACATGGGATTTGGTCAACGTTCCAATAAATAAGAAAATAATTGAAGTAAAGTGGATATATAGAATTAAGACAGATGGAGTATGCAAAGCGCGCATTGTCGCCAAAGTCGCATTTCCAACAGTTGTACCAAAGCGATGAAGAAGTTTATTCACCGGTTGCAAGAATGAGCACGCTAAAGGTGTTGCTGTCAATTGCATGTGTTAAAAATTTAAAAATAGAACAAATGGATGTTCAAACAGCTTTTTTAAACGGAAATATCAAGTCTGAAGTTTACATCTACCCTCCTGATGGTAGTAATATACAGTCAGATAAGGTTTGTTTACTTAAGAAGGCGCTTTATGGATTGAGAGAAAGTCCACGTGACTGGTATGATTGTTTTCATAATTACATGATAAGCTTGCATTTTAAAAGATCTGATTATGATTACTGTCTGTATACTGGAGAGATAAACGACACAAAAATATATATTATTTTATATGTGGATGATATATTAATCAGTGGTATAAATGAAATGGCTATAGATGAAGTTAAGATCATGCTTAATAAACGATTTCGCATGAAAGACTTGGGACAAATAAAGCAATACTTGGGAATTGAAGTACAACGTAACCAAAGTAAAGAGGAAATATACTTGAATCAAGAAAAATATATTGAAAATCTTAGTCATAAGTACGGAATAATAAATAGTAAAAGGTTCGATACACCTATGGAAATGAATCGAAAAATTGAACCTGCTGATATAGTGGATGAAGAACTGAAATATAGGAATTTAATTGGAGCATTATTGTATATTGCAAATGGTACTCGCCCAGACATTTCATTTGCGGTCAATTACCTAAGTCGATTCCAAAATAGCTATGACAGCACACGTGTTCTAAAATACTTGTATCACACTCGTTCCATAAATCTTGTTTATAACTCAACTACTCAGGAAATAATGGATGCATTTGTTGACGCTGATTGGGCTGCAGACACTACGGACAGAAAATCGACTACAGGGATAATCATACGAGTTTTTGGAAATGTAGTACTATGGAAATCGCAAAAACAAAAAATTGTCTCCAGAGCCTCAACGCATGCTGAATACTACGCTCTTGCTGATTGTGTAGAAGAAATCATTCCAATTAAGGGCATTTTATCTGTTTTTGACGTGAAGAATGACAATCCAGTAAAAATATATGAAGACAATATTGGAGCGATAGCCTTATCAAAAAATGGAAAATTTTCAAAAAATTCCAACCATATAGATATAAGTTATCATTTTGTTTATGATTATGAAAAAAGGGACTAATAAGTGTGACTACGGACGATCAAATTGCAGATGTACTGACTAAATCGTTAGGAAAGGCAAAATTTTTGTTGTTGTTTTGATAAATTTTAAGTCAAGAAGGCGTGTTAGAAATATGACTTAAAATTCGTTAGTTTCTTTAGTGTTTAGGAGTTTACCGTTTCAGATAAGAGGGGTAGTGTGTGGTGTGGTGTGCGCGCGCGCGTGCGTGCGTGTGTGTGTGTGTGAAAGAAGCACATGTAGAGGAATGTTCTTTTAGTTTTTAAGTTTTCTTTTCACAATGGAAAATAAGTGTGTTTGTTTTGTAACAAGATTCATTATAATAAATAATATAAACAGTATTTTAACAGTTATTATAAAAAGTTACAGTAAAAAAGTAAGGTCAAGTAGATTTTTTGACAGGTTCACAGATAGAAACTAGTGACCATCGTTGCTATGTTCATTTTAAAAATTATAAATAATTTATCTAATTGGATCTATTCTACATTGTCAAATGGGAATTTGTAGAAGAATTTGTATGAATTTGTTTCCACCTGTGAACCTGTCAGAATATATTTAAAATACTTAGTTACTTTGTAAAAATACCGAATTTCCGCAGATAATGAAATGCATATACTAATGAAATAATATACTGAATTAGACGAATCGAATTACGTATAACTCATCCCGATCGTTGAACGGGTCGTTTGCTAGGAATATACCAAAAAACGTTCTTGACAAGTCTATAAAATACTTCAGTTCACTTTCATTATTAGATGCGTTGACTTTAATTCTATAAATTATAATGATAAGTTCAAGATTTTACAGAAAGAGTTTATTTGTAATATTAAAGATTTCCTATATAAGGACAAGAAGAATACTTTTACCAATATCTATCCATCTATCTTAATATTCTTCCCACTTGGCCCACTTACTTTAACGAGCCTGAGTAAATCATCAGTACTATCTCTATTTTTATTAATAAAATGAATCTGTGATTCCATATCCAAAGATATAGTAAAAGCTACAAAATTCAGATTATTCAAGTTACTTCTATCACTCATCAAATTTTTTATGAAATTCTATGCTAATTCATGCTCTTTAAAATATTTATAATCTACTGGGACTTCATTAACTTTATGTTTTAATAAATCAATAATCAAAGTATCTATAATTAATATTAAAATCAAATAACAGTGTCAAAATAGTATTAATATTATCTTTCATTAATACTACTGGTATTTAAATTTTATTAAATATTTCAAATCTGTTATCACCTTGACCAAATAATTTATTACTAGTTTTGACAATATATTTTGGGATGGATTTTTTTAGAATGATAGCAATTCAGTTATGAATTTTTATGAGGAACAAAGGGTTATTATTATACAATTAACATGTATATAATTCATTAACTTGCCCATTTAGGGGTAACATGTTATGCATAAATAGAGATTTACATACTTGTATAAATACCCACACTAAAATCATCTAAATATCTAAATCATTTTTAAATCGATGATTTGGAAAATTTTAGGGACATGGAACTTAATTCATCCTATATCTTACAGTTTTATCGTCAACACGTGGCCAACAAGTATGCGAAGAAGGCAAAATCATGAGCCAGATGCGGGCATAACCCAGACCTAACCCAGACCTAACCGGTGTTATCCTCTAAAATATTGATCGAAACCAGGTTTAATTGACTGCATCAGTGTGTTACCACATTACTACGTGTTTCAAACACGGAAAATACCCAGGATCTGGCCAACAAGTATGCGAAGAAGGCAGAATCATGAGCCAGATGCGGGCATAACCCAGACCTAACCCAGACCTAACCGGTGTTATCCTCTAAAATATTGATCGAAGCCAGGTTTTATTGACTGCTTCAGTTTGTTACCACATTACTACGTGATTCAAACACGAAAAAAACCCAGGATCTGGCCAACAAGTATGCGAAGAAGGCGAAAGTATAAGCCAGATGCGCGCATATCCCAGACCAAACCCAGACCTAACCGGTGTTATCCTCTAAAATATTGATCGAAACCAGGTTTAATTGACTGCTTCAGTGTGTTACCACATTCCTACGTGATTCAAACACGAAAAAAACCCAGGATCTGGCCAACAAGTATGCGAAGAAGGCAAAATCATGAGCCAGTTGCGGGCATAACCCAGACCTAACCCAGACCTAACCGGTGTTATCCTCTAAAATATTGATCGAAACCAGGTTTAATTGACTGCTTCAGTGTGTTACCACATTACTACGTGATTCAAACACGAAAAAAACCCAGGATCTGGCCAACAAGTATGCGATGAAGGCAAAATCATGAGCCAGATGCGGGCATAACCCAGACCTAACCCAGACCTAACCGGTGTTATCCTCTAAAATATTGATCGAAACCAGGTTTAATTGACTGCTTCAGTGTGTTACCACATTCCTACGTGATTCAAACACGAAAAAAACCCAGGATCTGGCCAACAAGTATGCGAAGAAGGCGAAAGTATAAGCCAGATGCGCGCATATCCCAGACCTAACCCAGACCTAACCGGTGTTATCCTCTAAAATATTGATCGAAACCAGGTTTAATTGACTGCTTCAGTGTATTACCACATTACTACGTGATTCAAACACGAAAAAAACCCAGGATCTGGCCAACAAGTATGCGATGAAGGCAAAATCATGAGCCAGATGCGGGCATAACCCAGACCTAACCCAGACCTAACCGGTGTTATCCTCTAAAATATTGATCGAAACCAGGTTTAATTGACTGCTTCAGTGTGTTACCACATTACTACGTGTTTCAAACACGGAAAATACCCAGGATCTGGCCAACAAGTATGCGAAGAAGGCAGAATCATGAGCCAGATGCGGGCATAACCCAGACCTAACCCAGACCTAACCGGTGTTATCCTCTAAAATATTGATCGAAACCAGGTTTAATTGACTGCTTCAGTGTGTTACCACATTCCTACGTGATTCAAACACGAAAAAAACCCAGGATCTGGCCAACAAGTATGCGAAGAAGGCGAAAGTATAAGCCAGATGCGCGCATATCCCAGACCTAACCCAGACCTAACCGGTGTTATCCTCTAAAATATTGATCGAAACCAGGTTTAATTGACTGCTTCAGTGTATTACCACATTACTACGTGATTCAAACACGAAAAAAACCCAGGATCTGGCCAACAAGTATGCGAAGAAGGCAAAATCATGAGCCAGTTGCGGGCATAACCCAGACCTAACCCAGACCTAACCGGTGTTAACCTCTAAAATATTGATCGAAACCAGGTTTAATTGACTGCTTCAGTGTGTTACCACATTACTACGTGATTCAAACACGAAAAAAACCCAGGATCTGGCCAACAAGTATGCGATGAAGGCAAAATCATGAGCCAGATGCGGGCATAACCCAGACCTAACCCAGACCTAACCGGTGTTATCCTCTAAAATATTGATCGAAACCAGGTTTAATTGACTGCTTCAGTGTGTTACCACATTCCTACGTGATTCAAACACGAAAAAAACCCAGGATCTGGCCAACAAGTATGCGAAGAAGGCGAAAGTATAAGCCAGATGCGCGCATATCCCAGACCTAACCCAGACCTAACCGGTGTTATCCTCTAAAATATTGATCGAAACCAGGTTTAATTGACTGCTTCAGTGTATTACCACATTACTACGTGATTCAAACACGAAAAAAACCCAGGATCTGGCCAACAAGTATGCGATGAAGGCAAAATCATGAGCCAGATGCGGGCATAACCCAGACCTAACCCAGACCTAACCGGTGTTATCCTCTGAAATATTGATCGAAACCAGGTTTAATTGACTGCTTCAGTGTGTTACCACATTACTACGTGATTCAAACCCGAAAAAAACCCAGGATCTGGCCAACAAGTATGCGAAGAAGGCAAAATCATGAGCCAGATGCGGGCGTAACCCAGACCTAACCCAGACCTAACCGGTGTTATCCTCTAAAATATTGATCGAAACCAGGTTTAATTGACTGCTTCAGTGTGTTACCACATTACTACGTGATTCAAACACGAAAAAAACCCAGGATCTGGCCAACAAGTATGCGATGAAGGCAAAATCATGAGCCAGATGCGGGCATAACCCAGACCTAACCCAGACCTAACCGGTGTTATCCTCTAAAATATTGATCGAAACCAGGTTTAATTGACTGCTTCAGTGTGTTACCACATTCCTACGTGATTCAAACACGAACAAAACCCAGGATCTGGCCAACAAGTATGCGAAGAAGGCGAAAGTATAAGCCAGATGCGCGCATCTCCCAGACCAAACCCAGACCTAACCGGTGTTATCCTCTGAAATATTGATCGAAACCAGGTTTAATAGACTGCTTCAGTGTGTTACCACATTACTACGTGATTCAAACACGGAAAAAACCCAGGATCTGGCCAACAAGTATGCGAAGAAGGCAAAATCATGAGCCAGATGCGGGCGTAACCCAGACCTAACCCAGACCTAACCGGTGTTATCCTCTAAAATATTGATCGAAACCAGGTTTAATTGACTGCTTCAGTGTGTTACCACATTACTACGTGATTCAAACCCGAAAAAAACCCAGGATCTGGCCAACAAGTATGCGAAGAAGGCAAAATCATGAGCCAGATGCGGGCGTAACCCAGACCTAACCCAGACCTAACCGGTGTTATCCTCTAAAATATTGATCGAAACCAGGTTTAATTGACTGCTTCAGTGTGTTACCACATTACTACGTGATTCAAACACGGAAAAAACCCAGGATCTGGCCAACAAGTATGCGAAGAAGGCGAAAGTATAAGCCAGATGCGCGCATATCCCAGACCAAACCCAGACCTAACCGGTGTTATCCTCTAAAATATTGATCGAAACCAGGTTTAATTGACTGCTTCAGTGTGTTACCACATTCCTACGTGATTCAAACACGAAAAAAACCCAGGATCTGGCCAACAAGTATGCGAAGAAGGCAAAATCGTGAGCCAGTTGCGGGCATAACCCAGACCTAACCCAGACCTAACCGGTGTTATCCTCTAAAATATTGATCGAAACCAGGTTTAATTGACTGCTTCAGTGTGTTACCACATTACTACGTGATTCAAACACGAAAAAAACCCAGGATCTGGCCAACAAGTATGCGATGAAGGCAAAATCATGAGCCAGATGCGGGCATAACCCAGACCTAACCCAGACCTAACCGGTGTTATCCTCTAAAATATTGATCGAAACCAGGTTTAATTGACTGCTTCAGTGTGTTACCACATTCCTACGTGATTCAAACACGAAAAAAACCCAGGATCTGGCCAACAAGTATGCGAAGAAGGCGAAAGTATAAGCCAGATGCGCGCATATCCCAGACCTAACCCAGACCTAACCGGTGTTATCCTCTAAAATATTGATCGAAACCAGGTTTAATTGACTGCTTCAGTGTATTACCACATTACTACGTGATTCAAACACGAAAAAAACCCAGGATCTGGCCAACAAGTATGCGATGAAGGCAAAATCATGAGCCAGATGCTGGCATAACCCAGACCTAACCCAGACCTAACCGGTGTTATCCTCTAAAATATTGATCGAAACCAGGTTTAATTGACTGCTTCAGTGTGTTACCACATTACTACGTGATTCAAACACGAAAAAAACCCAGGATCTGGCCATCAAGTATGCGAAGAAGGCAAAATCATGAGCCAGATGCGGGCATAACCCAGACCTAACCCAGACCTAACCGGTGTTATCCTCTAAAATATTGATCGAAACCAGGTTTTATTGACTGCTTCAGTTTGTTACCACATTACTACGTGATTCAAACACGAAAAAAACCCAGGATCTGGCCAACAAGTATGCGAAGAAGGCGAAAGTATAAGCCAGATGCGCGCATATCCCAGACCTAACCCAGACCTAACCGGTGTTATCCTCTAAAATATTGATCGAAACCAGGTTTAATTGACTGCTTCAATGTGGTACCACATTACTGCGGTATTCAAACCCGAAAAAAACCCAGGATCTAGCCAACAAGTTTACGAAAAAGGCGAAAGTATAAGCCAGATGCGCGCATATCCCAGACCTAACCCAGACCTAACCGGTGTTATCCTCTGTAATATTGATCGAAACCAGGTTTAATTGACTGCTTCAGTGTGTCACCACATTACTACGTGATTCAAACACGAAAAAAACCCAGGATCTGGCCAACAAGTATGCGAAGAAGGCGAAAGTATAAGCCAGATGCGCGCATATCCCAGACCTAACCCAGACCTAACCGGTGTTATCCTCTAAAATATTGATCGAAACCAGGTTTAATTGACTGCTTCAGTGTGTTACCACATTCCTACGTGATTCAAACACGAAAAAAACCCAGGATCTGGCCAACAAGTATGCGATGAAGGCAAAATCATGAGCCAGATGCGGGCATAACCCAGACCTAACCCAGACCTAACCGGTGTTATCCTCTAAAATATTGATCGAAACCAGGTTTAATTGACTGCTTCAGTGTGTTACCACATTCCTACGTGATTCAAACACGAAAAAAACCCAGGATCTGGCCAACAAGTATGCGAAGAAGGCGAAAGTATAAGCCAGATGCGCGCATATCCCAGACCTAACCCAGACCTAACCGGTGTTATCCTCTAAAATATTGATCGAAACCAGGTTTAATTGACTGCTTCAGTGTATTACCACATTACTACGTGATTCAAACCCGAAAAAAACCCAGGATCTGGCCAACAAGTATGCGATGAAGGCAAAATCATGAGCCAGATGCGGGCATAACCCAGACCTAACCCAGACCTAACCGGTGTTATCCTCTAAAATATTGATCGAAACCAGGTTTAATTGACTGCTTCAGTGTGTTACCACATTACTACGTGATTCAAACACGAAAAAAACCCAGGATCTGGCCATCAAGTATGCGAAGAAGGCAAAATCATGAGCCAGATGCGGGCATAACCCAGACCTAACCCAGACCTAACCGGTGTTATCCTCTAAAATATTGATCGAAACCAGGTTTAATTGACTGCTTCAGTGTATTACCACATTACTACGTGATTCAAACACGAAAAAAACCCAGGATCTGGCCATCAAGTATGCGAAGAAGGCAAAATCATGAGCCAGATGCGGGCATAACCCAGACCTAACCCAGACCTAACCGGTGTTATCCTCTAAAATATTGATCGAAACCAGGTTTAATAGACTGCTTCAGTGTGTTACCACATTACTACGTGATTCAAACACGAAAAAAACCCAGGATCTGGCCAACAAGTATGCGAAGAAGGCAAAATCATGAGCCAAATGCGGGCATAACCCAGACCTAACCCAGACCTAACCGGTGTTATCCTCTGAAATATTGATCGAAACCAGGTTTAATTGACTGCTTCAGTGTGTTACCACATTACTACGTGATTCAAACACGGAAAAAACCCAGGATCTGGCCAACAAGTTTGCGAAAAAGGCGAAAGTATAAGCCATATGCGCGCATATCCCGGACCTAACCCAGACCTAACCGGTGTTATCCTCCTAAATACTGTCCGAATCCAGGTTTAGTGGACTGTTTCTGTGTGGTACCACATTACTACGTGATTCAAACCCGAAAAAAACCCAGGATCTGGCCAACAAGTATGCGAAGAAGGCAAAATCATGAGCCAGATGCGGGCATAACCCAGACCTAACCCAGACCTAACCGGTGTTATCCTCTAAAATATTGATCGAAACCAGGTTTAATTGACTGCATCAGTGTGTTACCACATTACTACGTGTTTCAAACACGGAAAATACCCAGGATCTGGCCAACAAGTATGCGAAGAAGGCAGAATCATGAGCCAGATGCGGGCATAACCCAGACCTAACCCAGACCTAACCGGTGTTATCCTCTAAAATATTGATCGAAACCAGGTTTAATTGACTGCTTCAGTGTATTACCACATTACTACGTGATTCAAACACGGAAAATACCCAGGATCTGGCCAACAAGTTTGCGAAAAAGGCGAAAGTATAAGCCATATGCGCGCAAATCCCAGACCGAACCCAGACCTAACCGGTGTTATCCTCTAAAATATTGATCGAAACCAGGTTTAATTGACTGCTTCAGTGTGTTACCACATTACTACGTGATTCAAACACGAAAAAAACCCAGGATCTGGCCAACAAGTATGCGATGAAGGCAAAATCATGAGCCAGATGCGGGCATAACCCAGACCTAACCCAGACCTAACCGGTGTTATCCTCTAAAATATTGATCGAAACCAGGTTTAATAGACTGCTTCAGTGTGTTACCACATTACTACGTGATTCAAACACGAAAAAAACCCAGGATCTGGCCAACAAGTATGCGAAGAAGGCAAAATCATGAGCCAAATGCGGGCATAACCCAGACCTAACCCAGACCTAACCGGTGTTATCCTCTGAAATATTGATCGAAACCAGGTTTAATTGACTGCTTCAGTGTGTTACCACATTACTACGTGATTCAAACACGGAAAAAACCCAGGATCTGGCCAACAAGTATGCGAAGAAGGCAAAATCATGAGCCAAATGCGGGCATAACCCAGACCTAACCCAGACCTAACCGGTGTTATCCTCTAAAATATTGATCGAAACCAGGTTTAATTGACTGCATCAGTGTGTTACCACATTACTACGTGTTTCAAACACGGAAAATACCCAGGATCTGGCCAACAAGTATGCGAAGAAGGCAGAATCATGAGCCAGATGCGGGCATAACCCAGACCTAACCCAGACCTAACCGGTGTTATCCTCTAAAATATTGATCGAAACCAGGTTTAATTGACTGGTTCAGTGTATTACCACATTACTACGTGATTCAAACACGGAAAATACCCAGGATCTGGCCAACAAGTTTGCGAAAAAGGCGAAAGTATAAGCCATATGCGCGCAAATCCCAGACCGAACCCAGACCTAACCGGTGTTATCCTCTAAAATATTGATCGAAGCCAGGTTTTATTGACTGCTTCAGTTTGTTACCACATTACTACGTGATTCAAACACGAAAAAAACCCAGGATCTGGCCAACAAGTATGCGAAGAAGGCGAAAGTATAAGCCAGATGCGCGCATATCCCAGACCAAACCCAGACCTAACCGGTGTTATCCTCTAAAATATTGATCGAAACCAGGTTTAATTGACTGCTTCAGTGTGTTACCACATTCCTACGTGATTCAAACACGAAAAAAACCCAGGATCTGGCCAACAAGTATGCGAAGAAGGCAAAATCATGAGCCAGTTGCGGGCATAACCCAGACCTAACCCAGACCTAACCGGTGTTATCCTCTAAAATATTGATCGAAACCAGGTTTAATTGACTGCTTCAGTGTGTTACCACATTACTACGTGATTCAAACACGAAAAAAACCCAGGATCTGGCCAACAAGTATGCGATGAAGGCAAAATCATGAGCCAGATGCGGGCATAACCCAGACCTAACCCAGACCTAACCGGTGTTATCCTCTAAAATATTGATCGAAACCAGGTTTAATTGACTGCTTCAGTGTGTTACCACATTACTACGTGATTCAAACACGAAAAAAACCCAGGATCTGGCCAACAAGTATGCGATGAAGGCAAAATCATGAGCCAGATGCGGGCATAACCCAGACCTAACCCAGACCTAACCGGTGTTATCCTCTAAAATATTGATCGAAACCAGGTTTAATTGACTGCTTCAGTGTGTTACCACATTACTACGTGTTTCAAACACGGAAAATACCCAGGATCTGGCCAACAAGTATGCGAAGAAGGCAGAATCATGAGCCAGATGCGGGCATAACCCAGACCTAACCCAGACCTAACCGGTGTTATCCTCTAAAATATTGATCGAAACCAGGTTTAATTGACTGCTTCAGTGTATTACCACATTACTACGTGATTCAAACACGGAAAATACCCAGGATCTGGCCAACAAGTTTGCGAAAAAGGCGAAAGTATAAGCCATATGCGCGCAAATCCCAGACCGAACCCAGACCTAACCGGTGTTATCCTCTAAAATATTGATCGAAGCCAGGTTTTATTGACTGCTTCAGTTTGTTACCACATTACTACGTGATTCAAACACGAAAAAAACCCAGGATCTGGCCAACAAGTATGCGAAGAAGGCGAAAGTATAAGCCAGATGCGCGCATATCCCAGACCTAACCCAGACCTAACCGGTGTTATCCTCTAAAATATTGATCGAAACCAGGTTTAATTGACTGCTTCAGTGTGTTACCACATTACTACGTGTTTCAAACACGGAAAATACCCAGGATCTGGCCAACAAGTATGCGAAGAAGGCAGAATCATGAGCCAGATGCGGGCATAACCCAGACCTAACCCAGACCTAACCGGTGTTATCCTCTAAAATATTGATCGAAACCAGGTTTAATTGACTGCTTCAGTGTATTACCACATTACTACGTGATTCAAACACGGAAAATACCCAGGATCTGGCCAACAAGTTTGCGAAAAAGGCGAAAGTATAAGCCATATGCGCGCAAATCCCAGACCGAACCCAGACCTAACCGGTGTTATCCTCTAAAATATTGATCGAAGCCAGGTTTTATTGACTGCTTCAGTTTGTTACCACATTACTACGTGATTCAAACACGAAAAAAACCCAGGATCTGGCCAACAAGTATGCGAAGAAGGCGAAAGTATAAGCCAGATGCGCGCATATCCCAGACCTAACCCAGACCTAACCGGTGTTATCCTCTAAAATATTGATCGAAACCAGGTTTAATTGACTGCTTCAGTGTATTACCACATTACTACGTGATTCAAACACGAAAAAAACCCAGGATCTGGCCAACAAGTATGCGATGAAGGCAAAATCATGAGCCAGATGCGGGCATAACCCAGACCTAACCCAGACCTAACCGGTGTTATCCTCTGAAATATTGATCGAAACCAGGTTTAATTGACTGCTTCAGTGTGTTACCACATTACTACGTGATTCAAACACGAAAAAAACCCAGGATCTGGCCATCAAGTATGCGAAGAAGGCAAAATCATGAGCCAGATGCGGGCATAACCCAGACCTAACCCAGACCTAACCGGTGTTATCCTCTAAAATATTGATCGAAACCAGGTTTAATTGACTGCTTCAGTGTATTACCACATTACTACGTGATTCAAACCCGAAAAAAACCCAGGATCTGGCCAACAAGTATGCGAAGAAGGCAAAATCATGAGCCAGATGCGGGCATAACCCAGACCTAACCCAGACCGGGAGGAGGCTGGCGCGGCCATTAATTAATGCCGCCCCGCTTCCTCCTCCAGGCCAACCTCAACCACTGCCGCGCGGCACAGGACTTGATGTCCCAAGTCCTCGCGGAGTGGGGGGTTGGCCTGGCGGTCGCCGCCGAGCCGTACCGCGTCCCTGATCACCCTCATTGGGTGGGCGACGCGGACGGCTTGGTGGCGACGGTATGGGGAGGGGGCGACGGGTCCCCACCGTTCTCCTTGTTGGAGCGCGGTCGGGGATTCGTCGCCGTGGACTGGGGGGGAGTCGCTGTGGTGGGGTGCTACATTTCGCCCCGTAGCGGTCACGCTGCGTTCGAGCTGTACTTGGCCGAGGTCGCGGCATGCGTGCAGCGCTGCGCGGCCCGGCCGGTGCTGGTCCTGGGGGATTTTAATGCCAAGTCGGTGGCTTGGGGATCCCCCAGGACCTCCGTTCGCGGCGGGATCCTGGGCGATTGGGCGGCGGGGCTCGACCTCCGGGTATTGAACCGGGGGTCGGAGCACACATGCGTGCGGCGATATGGGGGGTCCATCGTGGATGTTGGATTCGCGACCCCCAACGCCGTGCGCATGGTGTCGGGTTGGCACGTGGTCGCGGGGGCAGAGACACTTTCCGATCACCGGTACATCCGGATGGAGGTCTCTGCCGCCGCGAGTGCATCCCGACACGGCCGCCTGCGTGGCACCCCACCACGCCGCTGGGCGCTTCGGCGCCTGGACAAGGACGCCCTGATGGCAGCTGCCCTCGCTGCAACTTGGCCGCAGGGAGCGGCCGAGTTGCCGAGCATAGAGGAGGAGGTCGCCCGGCTCGGAGCATTGGTCGCGGGTATTTGCGACGCGGCGATGCCCCGGGTCGGGCGGGCTTCTCCTCGCCGGGCGGTGTACTGGTGGTCGGACGCGATCGCGGAGTTGCGAGTCGCGACTGTCCGCGCCCGACGCCAGTACACCCGCGCGCGCCGTCGTCAACGTACAGGCGACGGCGTGGCGCGAGCGAGGGCAGCTGATGACCTGTATGGAGCATACCGTGTGGCGCGGGTTGCTCTGCAGGTCGCCATCAAACGGGCCAAGACCCAGGCATGGAAGGAGCTCCTCCAGACCCTTGATGACGATCCATGGGGGCGCCCATATAAGGTGGTGCTGAATAAGCTCCGCCCGTGGGCGCCCCCCGTCACCGAGGGTCTTGACCCCCGGCTGCTGGAGGACGTGGTCAATACACTCTTCCCAATTGGGGAGAGGGGACCGCGTCCTCCGGCGGCGGCGGCTGTCCCAGTGGAGTGGACGGCCGAGCTGGAGGTCACGCAGGAGGAGCTGGCAGCGGCCATCAGACGGCTCGGGGTTCGTAACACGGCCCCGGGTCCGGATGGTGTGCCCGGCCGGGTTTGGGTCTTGACCCAGGGCGTCCTTGGGGCCGACCTCAGGCGGTTGTTCGACCGCTGCCTGAGGGACGGGCGATTCCCCCCCAGTTGGAAGGTGGCGAGGATGGTCCTCCTCCGGAAGGAGGGTCGGCCCGCGGAGTCTCCCTCCGCATACCGGCCCATTTGTCTCCTCGACGAGGTGGGCAAGCTCTTCGAGCGTGTGATTGCTGCCCGCCTCGTCGAGCACCTGTCGCGGGGTGATCCCGGTCTGGCCGACTGCCAGTTCGGTTTCCGGGGGGGCCGATCGACTATCGACGCGATAGGTCGTGTGAGGGCCCTCTCGGAGGCGGCCGTCTCCCGGGGAGGGGTGGCATTGGCAATATCCTTGGATATTGCCAATGCCTTTAACACCCTCCCCTGGGAAGAGATAAGGAGGGGACTCGAATATCATCGAGTCCCCCCTTGTCTCAGGGCGGTCGTCGGGGATTATCTCCGCGGCAGGTGGATCGAGTATCCGGGCCGGGATGGTGATATGCGGAGGGAGGTGTACTGCGGTGTTCCGCAGGGGTCGGTCCTCGGGCCACTCCTGTGGAACATCGCGTACGACTCGGTGTTGCGGGCCGGCCTCCCCGACGGCGTCAGCACGGTGTGTTATGCGGATGACACACTGGTGCTGGCCGTCGGGGCGCACTGGGGGAGGGCCATGCGTCGCGCGGAGGAGGGGTCGCAACGCGTCGTCGACCGGATCAGGGGGATGGGGATGACGGTGGCGGTCCATAAGACCGAGGTGATTGCGTTTCATTCACCTCGGCAGGATCCGCCACCCCCCCTGATCCGGGTGGGTGGGGCTGACATCGAGGTGAAGCCCCAGATCAGGTATCTGGGGCTGATCCTCGATAGCCACTGGCGTTTCGAGGAGCATTTCCGCTGCCTGGTCCCCCGGTTGGAAAGGATGGTTGCGGCTCTGGGCCGGATCCTGCCCAACTTGGGGGGCCCGGCGGGCCGAGTTCGTCGCCTCTATGTGGCAATGGTCCAGTCGGTGGCCCTATACGGGGCCCCCGTCTGGGCGGACGACCTGGCTGCCTCCCGGCGCGGCATGACTATGTTGCGTCGGGTGCAGAGGCGCATGGCGCTCAGGGTCGTCCGCGGGTATCGGACCATGTCACATGAGGCGGCGACGGTTCTAGCGGGGATGCCGCCCATGGACCTGCTCGCGCGGTCGCACGCGGTGATGTACCGGCACCGCGTCGACCGTCGCGCGGGGGTGGGGGCGGTCCCGGGCGGGCAGGAACCTGCTTGGGGCGATTTGAAGCGCCAGGCCCGGCAGTCCGTGTTGCTCGCGTGGCAGGAGCGGCTGGCTCTGCCAACCGCGGGGCACCGGACTGTCGGGGCGGTTCGGCCACTCCTGAAGGAGTGGCTGGACAGAGGCCATGGCAGCCTCACCTACCGGATGGCACAGGTATTTTCCGGGCATGGCAGCTTCGGAAGATACCTGTGCCGGATAGGGAAGGAGCCGACGGCGCGTTGCTGCCACTGCGACGCTGAGCAGGACACGGCGGATCATACCCTGGAGGTATGCCCCGCGTGGGAGGGGGAGCGCCGTGTCCTGGTCGGCGTCGTCGGGCGGGATGTCTCGCTGCCGGGCGTGGTGCGCGCCATGCTCGGCAGCGAGGAGAAGTGGAGGGCCGTGGCCTCCTTCTGCGAGAACGTAATGTTGCAGAAGGAGGCCGCGGGGAGGGAGCGCGAGCTTCAGCGGCGCGCTGAAGCTCGCGCTCGTGCGGTGGCCCGAGGTCGTCGCCCGGTCGCGAGGCGTCGCGGGCGGCCGCCTCGGCGTGGCGGATGACCTAGGCTGGGAGGGGGGTCCTGAGGGGACCCTCCTCCCGCCAGGCGGCGCCGGGTCGGACCGGTTGGGGGTAGAAGTGCCTCCCCCTACCGGTCCGACGCAAGGGGAGGCACCCTCGGCGGTCTGGTGCGGCCATGAACGCCCGGCCGCCGAGGGGTGGAAACGGGGTCGCGGGCGGTTGCGAGTTGGGGCTCGCAGCCGCCACTAAACGCGGCCCCGGGACGGATAGCGGCGGGATGGAGTGGCCCCGTCCCACCGCTATGAGGCAGTGTGTCTACTGGGGGGACCGATTGTCCCCCCGGAGGATGGGCGCGAAAGCGCGGGCACGGGGAGGATACCGGAAGAATGCTTCGAGCGATTCCCGGTATCCTCCCAAAGCGTGCCGAAGGGTCACCGTGGGGTTTTTAGTGGGTAGGTCCCGCGCCTGTCGTTGTACGGGCGCGGGGAATCCCACACACCCCTCCCACCTCTCCCCAAGCAGGTGGGAGGGAGTCTTTCGAAGATTTTCCCCACGACAAAAAAAAAAAAAAAAAAAAAAAAAAAAAAGACCTAACCCAGACCTAACCGGTGTTATCCTCTAAAATATTGATCGAAACCAGGTTTAATTGACTGCTTCAGTGTGTTACCACATTCCTACGTGATTCAAACACGAACAAAACCCAGGATCTGGCCAACAAGTATGCGAAGAAGGCGAAAGTATAAGCCAGATGCGCGCATCTCCCAGACCTAACCCAGACCTAACCGGTGTTATCCTCTGAAATATTGATCGAAACCAGGTTTAATAGACTGCTTCAGTGTGTTACCACATTACTACGTGATTCAAACACGGAAAAAACCCAGGATCTAGTAAACATAGTAGTATAGAGGGTGTTCGGCCAGCCCTGAGAAACATTTTAATAGGATATTCTAGAGGCCAAACTAAGACGAAAATCAAGAATACCAATTTGTTGATGGAGGCTTCGTTAAAAAGTTATTAACAATTTGATTCAAAAATTTCAAGTCGTTCCAGAAAAATTATTTTCGGCTGCGGAGGTCAATTACAAGCATTTTTAGTGAATAGACATATATTCGAAATCCTACTCAGTTTCGAGAAAAAAATTCGAGTATGTGTTGATATTTTTCGGCGAAAAACTAATTTTTCAAATCGTTCTAAAAAAATTATTTTCGGTTACAGGGGTCAATTACAATCATTTTTGGTCATTACACATACCCCCGAAATCCTACGCACTTTCGAGAAAAAAATTCCTTACCGAAAATCTAATCGGGTGCCTATATTTTTCGATGAAAAAGAAAGATTTCAAATCGTTCTGTGAAAAATTATTTTCAGTTGCGAGGGTCGGTGACAATCATTTTTTATGTATAGACATACCCCCGTAATCTTGCGCATTTTCGAGAAAAAAATTCAGTACGAGCGGAACTTTAAACATTAATAACTTTTTAACAGTGCCTCCATCAACAAATTGGTATTCTTGATTTTCGTCTTATTTTGACCTCTAGAATCCCCCATTAAAATTTTTCCCATGGATGGCCGAACACCCTGTATGTAGGGAACCGTGCAGTTGAAAATTATTAAATCGCGCACGAATTTTTGGCCGAACAGCGAATCGTTCGCTGTCCACGAGCTTGCACGAGCGAAGACGGTTACCGCCGAAAAAGCCGTCAACACGCGGCGAGCGTACGGCCGAACAGCTGATGGGTGAATAACCCAGAAAGCGAGAAAAGACAGCACGGAAGAGAGAAAGATTGAAGAAAAGTACGTAGTAGGTGTGACTGTGTTTAACGAAATAAATACGAGTGTGCCGATTAACGAACAAACACGGTTCCTGATAATCCCATACATACATACGTACAGTGTTGTTCCAAGTGGAGTTTGAAAAAGATGCTAATAAAAATGTTGCATAGTCATAACCACCTGGTTCAGTTACTACATTCACCCTGTAAAAACAACACAATAATATTATTTATTATTTTCTTTTCACGTTCTTAACTTTATTTTTATTTTTAGTTTGAGTTTTACATTTCTCCTTCTCTTCGTCTTGCTTTTCTTTCTCCTTTTCCTTTTCATTTTTCTGTTTTTCTTTCTTTTTTCAATAGCTTTTCTTCTTTTAATTTCTCGGCTTGTTTTTTTCTTTTCTAATCGTTCTTCTTTCATTCTTTGTTTTTCTTTTTCCTGGTTATCAATTGCTTCTATTTTTTCAAGCTGAGTCTATTTCCATGTCTTTGATGTAACTTTGATTGCACACACCTTTCTATATTTCTTTTCTTTTCTTTTCTTTTCTTTGTTGTTTTTTCAATTTTTTGATAATGTTGATAATGTTTATCCAGAATAGATTCTGAAGAATCTTTGTCTTTACGAGAAAATAAGTAAAGTAACGTTGTAGAATTAATGTAGTTTGATTTCAGTACCATCGGAAACAAAACAATTCCCATTAGAAAAAAGTAAAAGCATCATTGTCATGAAATATTAAAGTTAATTAATGATCAGTATATCATATATTAGTTTCTTCTAGCGAAACGTTGTTAAATTAGTCTTCTACACTGGTATTGGTTTTACTGTTACTATGAACTGCACTGCGTTGAACATCAGCAGTGCTTTCTCTCTGCGAGTTGTGTCTTGTGTTGTGTCTTAGTTGTGTCCCGATTGTATTTTAATATTTTCTATATAGAAAAGAAAATTGTTCCCCTCTCAGATCATCTGGAATATGCTCTTGAATGCTATGTAAAACTACCTATATTGCTGTCATTGATGTCAGTTTCATCTGGCGACATGAATTCTAATTTATTTTCTTCTTTCTGAAATACGTTTTGTCTAGTAAATTGTATTTGAGTTAAACGGTCATAGGCCACCACAAGCTTTAAAAGCATTTCCTTCTTCATGGAATTTATATATGGTATGATATATATATTGGTGCGAAATTCACCTTCGTAATGGGTTTAGTCTACCTACGTACTTTGTCTATGTTCCTGTACTACCTTTCGCCATGCAACTTTTAATCGTCTAAATATTCCTACATCGCATGGCTGGAAAATATGAGTTGCATTAGGTAATATACAAAAAAGTAAAATGAGTTTACTCAAAACAAAAATTATGTAAATTGAAATTTATGCAGGACCTGCGACCATCTAATAATACCAGTATAGGAAAGGTGACTCCATTCTCAACCATTTATGGGCTACACACAATATATGTATTAGTGTGGGGGGATTGAAATGAATTCGGTCAAGGTGTAATTTCATTAATATTGATTTAATATATACAGGGTGTTTGGCCACCCCTGGGAAAAATTTTAATGGGAGATTCTAGAAGCCAAAATAAGACGAAAATTAAGAATATCAATTTTTCGACTGAGGTTTCGTTAAAAAGTAGTTATTAATAACATTAAATAAAAAAATTTCAAATCGTTCTGAAAAAATTATTGTTGGTCGCGGAGGTCAGTTAGAATCGTACCCCCGAAATCCTACTCAGTTTCGACAAAAAAAATTCAAGTAAAAAAGAATTTCGAATCGTCTTGGAAGAATTAGTTTTCGTTGCAGGGGTCAGTTACAAGCATTTTTTTTTTTTGGTCGACAGCCGGATTGAACGATTTTAATGTTTCAAACAGCAACACAACGCATATTTTAATGGAGAATATGTAGAGATGTTGGAAAAGTTGTTCCTTGACCCCGTAAAGTGAGAAAAATCCCATATAACTGGTCAAATTTTCAAACAGCCCCCGCAACTCCTACTGATATAGTGAATAGTGAATATATTCCAATGAAACGTTTTTTTTTCGCGAGTAGAGCTCATGGGTACCTACACAAAGAGTATTATTAAACAACTATTTTACAAACTGAATAAAAATCAGAAAGGAATTTTTAAGAAAAATCGACAGGCAGTGCCTAAATTTTTCGACGAAAGAAAAAGAAAATTTCAAATCGTTCTGAAAAAATTACTTTCGGTTTCGGGGGTCAATTACAATTATTTTCGGTGAATAGACATACCACATACGAAATCCTGCGCATTTTCGAGAAAAAAATTCGAAAGTAAGAGCGGAACTTTAAACGTCAATAACTTGTTTAGTATCGTATTACTCCATCAACAAATTGGTATTCTTGATTTTCATCCTACTTTAACCTCTAGAATCTCCCATTACAATTTCTCCCAGGGGATTCTAGAGACCAAAGTAAGACGAAAATCAAGAATACCAATTTGTTAATGGAGGCTTTATTAAAAAGTTATTAACGTTTAAAGTTCCGCCCGTACTGAATTTCTTTCTCGAAAATGCGCATGATTAGGGGGGTATGACGATTCACCCAAAATGGTTGTAAGTAACCCCCGCAACCGATAACAATTTTTCCAAAACGATTTGAAATTTTTCTTTTCCATCGAAAAAATTTCACACATTCTCGAATTTTTATCTCGAAAGTGGGTAAGATTTCGGAGGTATGTGTATTCACCAAAAATGATTGCAATTGACCCCCGCAACCGATAACAATTTTTCCAGAACGATTTGAAATTTTTGAGTTTAATTGTTAATAACTTTTCAACGTAGCCTCTATCAACAAATTGGTATTCTTGATTTTCGTCTGTATTTTCGTATTTTGGCATCTAGAATCCCCCATTAAAATTTTTCCCAGGGGTGGCCGAACACCCTGTACATATGTGTTCCCCGAGCAGGAAAACGACTTTTCGCTAAAATCATGAAAGTAAAAATTCTGTCCAAATGAGGAGTAGGAGTGATTTTCTAAGTAATTTTTATGTAAAAGTATAGATTGAGAAAGTGGCACGTGAGGAACGTACGTAACCTAGATCGATGCACGTGTTTTACTGCACCGGGCACGAACGTACGACGATTTACACACACACAGTCAATATCGCCGGTTTTTACAAAAGGTAAAGTCTTAAGTAAACATTTTGTTTTATAATTTTCTATTAAAGCCTCTGTAAGTTTTATCGCTTTTGCATTCTTGCAACTTAATTTAATTGGTTGTTTTTTGGAAAACAGATAAAACTATAAAAAGAATAAAAAACGGTTTTTACGAGTCCTGTACCTATGTTTAGTTCAGAATTTCGAATTCAGCGGTAAAAGTATGTAAATCTATATTATCCAATACACAGGACATAAAGGTAAGAGGAATGGATATTTTTACCAATATATTCATATTCTTAAATATCTGAATATTCTTCCTACTTGACCGACTTACTTTATAAATATATTTTTTAGGGACACATGTCGTTCGGTTGAAGGAAACAGGATATCTATACAGTGTATAGGTATTCAAAAACCCTTGGGAAAAATTTTAGACTTTGTTGAAAAGTTATGGAACATTATATTCCTAGCAAACGCTAGGCCCGTTCACGGATCGGGGTGAGTTATACATTATTCGATTCGCCTAATTCAGTACATGTTACTGTTATTGTTAGAAATATGACTTAAAATTCGTTAGTTTCTTTAGTGTTTAGGAGTGTGTGTGTGTTTGTGAGAGAAGCACACGTCGAGGAATGTTTTTTAGTTTTTAAGTTTTCTTTTCACAATGGAAAATAAGTGTGTTTGTTTTGTAACAAGATTCATTATAATAAATAATATAAACAGTATTTTAACATGGTAGCAGAGGTCCGTGGTTTGTTCGTTAACAGTAAAGAAAAGAAATTTAGTTGTGAAAGGAAGATAACCTAAGTTTGAAGCATGGCAAGTGAAAAAAAGGACGATTTCATGTTACAAATATTTTATGGAACTGGAAATTCAGGCTAAATTTATTTTTAGAAATGAAAGACTGTAACGAGGTTATTCTACATGATGAAAGACCGGCTGAAATAAGAGTCGAAGATTGGAATAAAAAAGGAAATTAAAGCAAAAAGTTACATCGTAAACAGTATTTCAAACACTCAGTTAGAATTAATAATATCAGAAACGACTGCGAAAAATATGATTGCAAAGCTTGACGAAATTTATCTAGTTAAAAACAGTGCAGTAAAGCTATTGTGTAAAAGAAGATTGTTAGAATTAAAAATGAAAGAAGGTGAAAATCCAAGTGACTTCTTTAACGAATTTGAAACGCATATAAATAGGCTCAAAAATACTGGTGAGACTGTGAATGAAGAGGATAAATTGAATTATCTGTTATTAACGTTAACTTCTCACGTATTGTTGATATTATTGATGCACTGCCAACGAAGGAGAAAACAGTTGAGTATGTAAAATCTAAATTACTGTTAGAGTATCAAAAGAGAAACGGTAAAAGTTACTACTTTGAGTACAGCAGAAATTACACTCGCACGTTTAGTTCAAATTTAACTAAAAATCCTAGAGGTCATAGGTTTCGACACGTACAACGCAATCAGAACAAGTATCTCAATTCAAAGGATAATCAGCATAGCAGTGCAACGACTACTGAAGCGGTATGTTAAGTCAGTGTAATAAGTCAGGGCACATCCAACGTTACTGCCCAGAAAACTTTAATAATTATTACAAAATGCAACCTTTTCAAACATATACAAAATAGACACGATAGAAAAGTGGCTGGAAATTCGAGTCTAGATGACAGTAGAAATTACAATTCATTCAAGGTTGAAGTAATGAAAAGTAGCAAAATAGAAGAAGTAGAAATATTAAATGGCTACTAGATAGTGGTTGCTCAGATCACATAATAAACACAGATGAGTACTTTTATGAATCCAAAAATCTACAAAACCCGGTTGATATTAAAGTTGGTGATGGTTTTAAACTAATATCTGGAAAAATTGGTAATGTAATGATTAACATTAATGATAAGTCGGAGGAAATAAAGATTAAAAATGTATATACTATGTACCAGAAATGAAACAAAACTTACTAAGTGTCTCTTGTATTTGTAAATCAAAACAATTAAAAATAATGTTTGAGAAAGACAATGAATTACAATAAAATTTGTAATTCGAAAGAAAAACTCATTGCTATTGCTGTTAAAAGAAATAAACTCTTTGAATTAAATGGAGAAGTTGCCAGACTTGAGAATAAGAAAACAAGTACGTACACTAGTTCAATGGGAATTTCAAATATAGAAAAATGGCATAGATATATACTTTGTCACACAAATTTTAGAGATTTAAAATATTTGTGTGAAGCTCAGCTGCTAAATGGAACACCGGTGAAACTCGAAAACGAATTTATAAAATGCGAAGTTTGTCCGGAGAATAAAATGACAAATTTGAAATTTAAAAACAAACGTACAAGAGCAAATGATTTGTTACAAATAGTCCATACAGATGTCCATGGTCCAATAACTCAGACAGGTCATAATGGTGAGAAATACTTTGTGTCTTTTATAGATGATTTCAGTAAAATTGCTGTTGTGTATTGCATAAAACAAAAAAGTGATGTTTTTTATTGCTTCATTAGGTATATTAGGAAATTAGTAAAAAATCAAACTGGAAAAAGTATTAAAGAAATTCGATGTGACAATGGAAGAGAATCATATCTTAACAAAAACTTTGATGAATTAGCGAAACGAGAAGGTATTTATTTGAAACCAGGACCAGCATACACACACGAATTGAACGGAGTCGCCGAAAGGCACAACAGAACGATAATGGATCGTGCACGCTGCTTGCTGTCAGAGGCAAATGTCGACAAGTTTTATTGGCCAGAATGTATTTACACGGCTGCCTACATTGGAAATCGCCTATTAGCAAACACAAGAATAAGAAAAACACCATATGAAATATTTTTTAATAAAAGGGCTGATGTTTCAAACTTACACTTATATGGAAGCACTGCTTTTGTACGAATTCCCGAGGCATGCAGATATTCAAAGCTAAATCCAAAGGCCGAAAAAGGAATTAATATTAATAGGGTATACAGATATTGGTTAATGACAAAATAGTTGTAAGTCGTCACGTGCAAGATATACCATTTATAGAAATACTGATAACGAAGAAAAATACGAAGGGGAAACGCCAAAAGAAGAAGAAGAAGAAGAAGAAGAAGAAGAAGAAGAAGAAAGAGTTTTGAAAATAAAAGAAAATAAAACTGACGATGATCAATGCAGCAAAACTGAGGAAGTTAAATAAGATACACGCCCCAAGCGTAACATAATGTGTGAAATGTTGTGAAATTTGATGATCATGTCGTATATACAAACTATTGCAATGCTTTGATACCTGAAAACTACCAAGAACCATTGAACTGCGAAGAGTCAAGAAAATGGAAAGCGGCTATGAAACAAGAACTTGATGGTTTAAAAGAAAACGACACATGGGATTTGGTCAACGTTCCAATAAATAAGAAAATAATTGAAGTAAAGTGGATATATAGAATTAAGACAGATGGAGTATGCAAAGCGCGCATTGTCGCCAAAGTCGCATTTCCAACAGTTGTACCAAAGCGATGAAGAAGTTTATTCACCGGTTGCAAGAATGAGCACGCTAAAGGTGTTGCTGTCAATTGCATGTGTTAAAAATTTAAAAATAGAACAAATGGATGTTCAAACAGCTTTTTTAAACGGAAATATCAAGTCTGAAGTTTACATCTACCCTCCTGATGGTAGTAATATACAGTCAGATAAGGTTTGTTTACTTAAGAAGGCGCTTTATGGATTGAGAGAAAGTCCACGTGACTGGTATGATTGTTTTCATAATTACATGATAAGCTTGCATTTTAAAAGATCTGATTATGATTACTGTCTGTATACTGGAGAGATAAACGACACAAAAATATATATTATTTTATATGTGGATGATATATTAATCAGTGGTATAAATGAAATGGCTATAGATGAAGTTAAGATCATGCTTAATAAACGATTTCGCATGAAAGACTTGGGACAAATAAAGCAATACTTGGGAATTGAAGTACAACGTAACCAAAGTAAAGAGGAAATATACTTGAATCAAGAAAAATATATTGAAAATCTTAGTCATAAGTACGGAATAATAAATAGTAAAAGGTTCGATACACCTATGGAAATGAATCGAAAAATTGAACCTGCTGATATAGTGGATGAAGAACTGAAATATAGGAATTTAATTGGAGCATTATTGTATATTGCAAATGGTACTCGCCCAGACATTTCATTTGCGGTCAATTACCTAAGTCGATTCCAAAATAGCTATGACAGCACACGTGTTCTAAAATACTTGTATCACACTCGTTCCATAAATCTTGTTTATAACTCAACTACTCAGGAAATAATGGATGCATTTGTTGACGCTGATTGGGCTGCAGACACTACGGACAGAAAATCGACTACAGGGATAATCATACGAGTTTTTGGAAATGTAGTACTATGGAAATCGCAAAAACAAAAAATTGTCTCCAGAGCCTCAACGCATGCTGAATACTACGCTCTTGCTGATTGTGTAGAAGAAATCATTCCAATTAAGGGCATTTTATCTGTTTTTGACGTGAAGAATGACAATCCAGTAAAAATATATGAAGACAATATTGGAGCGATAGCCTTATCAAAAAATGGAAAATTTTCAAAAAATTCCAACCATATAGATATAAGTTATCATTTTGTTTATGATTATGAAAAAAGGGACTAATAAGTGTGACTACGGACGATCAAATTGCAGATGTACTGACTAAATCGTTAGGAAAGGCAAAATTTTTGTTGTTGTTTTGATAAATTTTAAGTCAAGAAGGCGTGTTAGAAATATGACTTAAAATTCGTTAGTTTCTTTAGTGTTTAGGAGTTTACCGTTTCAGATAAGAGGGGTAGTGTGTGGTGTGGTGTGCGCGCGCGCGTGCGTGCGTGTGTGTGTGTGTGAAAGAAGCACATGTAGAGGAATGTTCTTTTAGTTTTTAAGTTTTCTTTTCACAATGGAAAATAAGTGTGTTTGTTTTGTAACAAGATTCATTATAATAAATAATATAAACAGTATTTTAACAGTTATTATAAAAAGTTACAGTAAAAAAGTAAGGTCAAGTAGATTTTTTGACAGGTTCACAGATAGAAACTAGTGACCATCGTTGCTATGTTCATTTTAAAAATTATAAATAATTTATCTAATTGGATCTATTCTACATTGTCAAATGGGAATTTGTAGAAGAATTTGTATGAATTTGTTTCCACCTGTGAACCTGTCAGAATATATTTAAAATACTTAGTTACTTTGTAAAAATACCGAATTTCCGCAGATAATGAAATGCATATACTAATGAAATAATATACTGAATTAGACGAATCGAATTACGTATAACTCATCCCGATCGTTGAACGGGTCGTTTGCTAGGAATATACCAAAAAACGTTCTTGACAAGTCTATAAAATACTTCAGTTCACTTTCATTATTAGATGCGTTGACTTTAATTCTATAAATTATAATGATAAGTTCAAGATTTTACAGAAAGAGTTTATTTGTAATATTAAAGATTTCCTATATAAGGACAAGAAGAATACTTTTACCAATATCTATCCATCTATCTTAATATTCTTCCCACTTGGCCCACTTACTTTAACGAGCCTGAGTAAATCATCAGTACTATCTCTATTTTTATTAATAAAATGAATCTGTGATTCCATATCCAAAGATATAGTAAAAGCTACAAAATTCAGATTATTCAAGTTACTTCTATCACTCATCAAATTTTTTATGAAATTCTATGCTAATTCATGCTCTTTAAAATATTTATAATCTACTGGGACTTCATTAACTTTATGTTTTAATAAATCAATAATCAAAGTATCTATAATTAATATTAAAATCAAATAACAGTGTCAAAATAGTATTAATATTATCTTTCATTAATACTACTGGTATTTAAATTTTATTAAATATTTCAAATCTGTTATCACCTTGACCAAATAATTTATTACTAGTTTTGACAATATATTTTGGGATGGATTTTTTTAGAATGATAGCAATTCAGTTATGAATTTTTATGAGGAACAAAGGGTTATTATTATACAATTAACATGTATATAATTCATTAACTTGCCCATTTAGGGGTAACATGTTATGCATAAATAGAGATTTACATACTTGTATAAATACCCACACTAAAATCATCTAAATATCTAAATCATTTTTAAATCGATGATTTGGAAAATTTTAGGGACATGGAACTTAATTCATCCTATATCTTACAGTTTTATCGTCAACACGTGGCCAACAAGTATGCGAAGAAGGCAAAATCATGAGCCAGATGCGGGCATAACCCAGACCTAACCCAGACCTAACCGGTGTTATCCTCTAAAATATTGATCGAAACCAGGTTTAATTGACTGCATCAGTGTGTTACCACATTACTACGTGTTTCAAACACGGAAAATACCCAGGATCTGGCCAACAAGTATGCGAAGAAGGCAGAATCATGAGCCAGATGCGGGCATAACCCAGACCTAACCCAGACCTAACCGGTGTTATCCTCTAAAATATTGATCGAAACCAGGTTTAATTGACTGCTTCAGTGTATTACCACATTACTACGTGATTCAAACACGGAAAATACCCAGGATCTGGCCAACAAGTTTGCGAAAAAGGCGAAAGTATAAGCCATATGCGCGCAAATCCCAGACCGAACCCAGACCTAACCGGTGTTATCCTCTAAAATATTGATCGAAGCCAGGTTTTATTGACTGCTTCAGTTTGTTACCACATTACTACGTGTTTCAAACACGGAAAATACCCAGGATCTGGCCAACAAGTATGCGAAGAAGGCAGAATCATGAGCCAGATGCGGGCATAACCCAGACCTAACCCAGACCTAACCGGTGTTATCCTCTAAAATATTGATCGAAACCAGGTTTAATTGACTGCTTCAGTGTATTACCACATTACTACGTGATTCAAACACGGAAAATACCCAGGATCTGGCCAACAAGTTTGCGAAAAAGGCGAAAGTATAAGCCATATGCGCGCAAATCCCAGACCGAACCCAGACCTAACCGGTGTTATCCTCTAAAATATTGATCGAAGCCAGGTTTTATTGACTGCTTCAGTTTGTTACCACATTACTACGTGATTCAAACACGAAAAAAACCCAGGATCTGGCCAACAAGTATGCGAAGAAGGCGAAAGTATAAGCCAGATGCGCGCATATCCCAGACCAAACCCAGACCTAACCGGTGTTATCCTCTAAAATATTGATCGAAACCAGGTTTAATTGACTGCTTCAGTGTGTTACCACATTCCTACGTGATTCAAACACGAAAAAAACCCAGGATCTGGCCAACAAGTATGCGAAGAAGGCAAAATCATGAGCCAGTTGCGGGCATAACCCAGACCTAACCCAGACCTAACCGGTGTTATCCTCTAAAATATTGATCGAAACCAGGTTTAATTGACTGCTTCAGTGTGTTACCACATTACTACGTGATTCAAACACGAAAAAAACCCAGGATCTGGCCAACAAGTATGCGATGAAGGCAAAATCATGAGCCAGATGCGGGCATAACCCAGACCTAACCCAGACCTAACCGGTGTTATCCTCTAAAATATTGATCGAAACCAGGTTTAATTGACTGCTTCAGTGTGTTACCACATTACTACGTGATTCAAACACGAAAAAAACCCAGGATCTGGCCAACAAGTATGCGAAGAAGGCGAAAGTATAAGCCAGATGCGCGCATATCCCAGACCTAACCCAGACCTAACCGGTGTTATCCTCTAAAATATTGATCGAAACCAGGTTTAATTGACTGCTTCAGTGTATTACCACATTACTACGTGATTCAAACACGAAAAAAACCCAGGATCTGGCCAACAAGTATGCGATGAAGGCAAAATCATGAGCCAGATGCGGGCATAACCCAGACCTAACCCAGACCTAACCGGTGTTATCCTCTAAAATATTGATCGAAACCAGGTTTAATTGACTGCTTCAGTGTGTTACCACATTACTACGTGTTTCAAACACGGAAAATACCCAGGATCTGGCCAACAAGTATGCGAAGAAGGCAGAATCATGAGCCAGATGCGGGCATAACCCAGACCTAACCCAGACCTAACCGGTGTTATCCTCTAAAATATTGATCGAAACCAGGTTTAATTGACTGCTTCAGTGTATTACCACATTACTACGTGATTCAAACCCGAAAAAAACCCAGGATCTGGCCAACAAGTATGCGAAGAAGGCAAAATCATGAGCCAGATGCGGGCATAACCCAGACCTAACCCAGACCTAACCGGTGTTATCCTCTGAAATATTGATCGAAACCAGGTTTAATTGACTGCTTCAGTGTGTTATCACATTACTACGTGATTCAAACCCGAAAAAAACCCAGGATCTGGCCAACAAGTATGCGAAGAAGGCAAAATCATGAGCCAGATGCGGGCGTAACCCAGACCTAACCCAGACCTAACCGGTGTTATCCTCTAAAATATTGATCGAAACCAGGTTTAATTGACTGCTTCAGTGTGTTACCACATTACTACGTGATTCAAACACGAAAAAAACCCAGGATCTGGCCAACAAGTATGCGATGAAGGCAAAATCATGAGCCAGATGCGGGCATAACCCAGACCTAACCCAGACCTAACCGGTGTTATCCTCTAAAATATTGATCGAAACCAGGTTTAATTGACTGCTTCAGTGTGTTACCACATTCCTACGTGATTCAAACACGAACAAAACCCAGGATCTGGCCAACAAGTATGCGAAGAAGGCGAAAGTATAAGCCAGATGCGCGCATCTCCCAGACCAAACCCAGACCTAACCGGTGTTATCCTCTGAAATATTGATCGAAACCAGGTTTAATAGACTGCTTCAGTGTGTTACCACATTACTACGTGATTCAAACACGGAAAAAACCCAGGATCTGGCCAACAAGTATGCGAAGAAGGCAAAATCATGAGCCAGATGCGGGCGTAACCCAGACCTAACCCAGACCTAACCGGTGTTATCCTCTAAAATATTGATCGAAACCAGGTTTAATTGACTGCTTCAGTGTGTTACCACATTACTACGTGATTCAAACCCGAAAAAAACCCAGGATCTGGCCAACAAGTATGCGAAGAAGGCAAAATCATGAGCCAGATGCGGGCGTAACCCAGACCTAACCCAGACCTAACCGGTGTTATCCTCTAAAATATTGATCGAAACCAGGTTTAATTGACTGCTTCAGTGTGTTACCACATTACTACGTGATTCAAACACGGAAAAAACCCAGGATCTGGCCAACAAGTATGCGAAGAAGGCGAAAGTATAAGCCAGATGCGCGCATATCCCAGACCAAACCCAGACCTAACCGGTGTTATCCTCTAAAATATTGATCGAAACCAGGTTTAATTGACTGCTTCAGTGTGTTACCACATTCCTACGTGATTCAAACACGAAAAAAACCCAGGATCTGGCCAACAAGTATGCGAAGAAGGCAAAATCATGAGCCAGTTGCGGGCATAACCCAGACCTAACCCAGACCTAACCGGTGTTATCCTCTAAAATATTGATCGAAACCAGGTTTAATTGACTGCTTCAGTGTGTTACCACATTACTACGTGATTCAAACACGAAAAAAACCCAGGATCTGGCCAACAAGTATGCGATGAAGGCAAAATCATGAGCCAGATGCGGGCATAACCCAGACCTAACCCAGACCTAACCGGTGTTATCCTCTAAAATATTGATCGAAACCAGGTTTAATTGACTGCTTCAGTGTGTTACCACATTCCTACGTGATTCAAACACGAAAAAAACCCAGGATCTGGCCAACAAGTATGCGAAGAAGGCGAAAGTATAAGCCAGATGCGCGCATATCCCAGACCTAACCCAGACCTAACCGGTGTTATCCTCTAAAATATTGATCGAAACCAGGTTTAATTGACTGCTTCAGTGTATTACCACATTACTACGTGATTCAAACACGAAAAAAACCCAGGATCTGGCCAACAAGTATGCGATGAAGGCAAAATCATGAGCCAGATGCGGGCATAACCCAGACCTAACCCAGACCTAACCGGTGTTATCCTCTAAAATATTGATCGAAACCAGGTTTAATAGACTGCTTCAGTGTGTTACCACATTACTACGTGATTCAAACACGGAAAAAACCCAGGATCTGGCCAACAAGTATGCGAAGAAGGCAAAATCATGAGCCAGATGCGGGCATAACCCAGACCTAACCCAGACCTAACCGGTGTTATCCTCTAAAATATTGATCGAAACCAGGTTTAATTGACTGCTTCAGTGTATTACCACATTACTACGTGATTCAAACCCGAAAAAAACCCAGGATCTGGCCAACAAGTATGCGAAGAAGGCAAAATCATGAGCCAGATGCGGGCATAACCCAGACCTAACCCAGACCTAACCGGTGTTATCCTCTGAAATATTGATCGAAACCAGGTTTAATTGACTGCTTCAGTGTGTTACCACATTACTACGTGATTCAAACCCGAAAAAAACCCAGGATCTGGCCAACAAGTATGCGAAGAAGGCAAAATCATGAGCCAGATGCGGGCGTAACCCAGACCTAACCCAGACCTAACCGGTGTTATCCTCTAAAATATTGATCGAAACCAGGTTTAATTGACTGCTTCTGTGTGTTACCACATTACTACGTGATTCAAACACGAAAAAACCCCAGGATCTGGCCAACAAGTATGCGAAGACGGCAAAATCATGAGCCAGATGCGGGCATAACCCAGACCTAACCCAGACCTAACCGGTGTTATCCTCTGAAATATTGATCGAAACCAGGTTTAATTGACTGCTTCAGTGTGTTACCACATTACTACGTGATTCAAACACGAAAAAACCCCAGGATCTGGCCAACAAGTATGCGAAGATGGCAAAATCATGAGCCAGATGCGGGCATAACCCAGACCTAACCCAGACCTAACCGGCGTTATCCTCTAAAATATTGATCGAAACCAGGTTTAATTGACTGCTTCAGTGTGTTACCACATTACTACGTGATTCAAACACGAAAAAACCCCAGGATCTGGCCAACAAGTATGCGAAGAAGGCAAAATCATGAGCCAGATGGGCGCATTTCCCAGACCTAACCCAGACCTAACCGGCGTTATCCTCTAAAATATTGATCGAAACCAGGTTTAATTGACTGCTTCAATGTGGTACCACATTACTACGTGTTTCAAACACGGAAAATACCCAGGATCTGGCCAACAAGTATGCGAAGAAGGCAAAATCATGAGCCAGATGGGCGCATTTCCCAGACCTAACCCAGACCTAACCGGCGTTATCCTCTAAAATATTGATCGAAACCAGGTTTAATTGACTGCTTCAATGTGGTACCACATTACTGCGGTATTCAAACCCGAAAAAAACCCAGGATCTAGCCAACAAGTTTGCGAAAAAGGCAAAATCATGAGCCAGATGCGGGCGTAACCCAGACCTAACCCAGTCCTAGCCGGCGTTATCCTCTAAAATATTGATCGAAACCAGGTTTAATTGACTGCTTCAGTGTGTCACCACATTACTACGTGATTCAAACACGAAAAAACCCCAGGATCTGGCCAACAAGTATGCGAAGACGGCAAAATCATGAGCCAGATGCGGGCATAACCCAGACCTAACCCAGACCTAACCGGTGTTATCCTCTAAAATATTGATCGAAACCAGGTTTAATTGACTGCTTCAGTGTGTCACCACATTACTACGTGATTCAAACACGAAAAAACCCCAGGATCTGGCCAACAAGTATGCGAAGACGGCAAAATCATGAGCCAGATGCGGGCATAACCCAGACCTAACCCAGACCTAACCGGTGTTATCCTCTAACATATTGATCGAAACCAGGTTTAATTGACTGCTTCAGTGTGTCACCACATTACTACGTGATTCAAACACGAAAAAAACCCAGGATCTGGCCAACAAGTATGCGAAGAAGGCAAAATCATGAGCCAGATGCGCGCATTTCCCAGACCTAACCCAGACCTAACCGGCGTTATCCTCTAAAATATTGATCGAAACCAGGTTTAATTGACTGCTTCAGTGTGTTACCACATTACTACGTGATTCAAACACGGGAAAACCCCAGGATCTGGCCAACAAGTATTGGAAGACGGCAAAATCATGAGCCAGATGCGGGCATAACCCAGACCTAACCCAGACCTAACCGGTGTTATCCTCTGAAATATTGATCGAAACCAGGTTTAATTGACTGCTTCAGTGTGTTACCACATTACTACGTGATTCAAACACGAAAAAACCCCAGGATCTGGCCAACAAGTATGCGAAGAAGGCAAAATCATGAGCCAGATGGGCGCATTTCCCAGACCTAACCCAGACCTAACCGGCGTTATCCTCTAAAATATTGATCGAAACCAGGTTTAATTGACTGCTTCAATGTGGTACCACATTACTGCGGTATTCAAACCCGAAAAAAACCCAGGATCTAGCCAACAAGTTTACGAAAAAGGCGAAAGTATAAGCCAGATGCGCGCATATCCCAGACCTAACCCAGACCTAACCGGTGTTATCCTCTGAAATATTGATCGAAACCAGGTTTAATTGACTGCTTCAATGTGGTACCACATTACTGCGGTATTCAAACCCGAAAAAAACCCAGGATCTAGCCAACAAGTTTACGAAAAAGGCGAAAGTATAAGCCAGATGCGCGCATATCCCAGACCTAACCCAGACCTAACCGGTGTTATCCTCTGAAATATTGATCGAAACCAGGTTTAATTGACTGCTTCAGTGTGTTACCACATTACTACATGATTCAAACACGAAAAAAACCCAAGATCTGGCCAACAAGTATGCGAAGAAGGCAAAATCATGAGCCAGATGCGGGCATAACCCAGGCGAAACCCAGACCTAACCGGTGTTATCCTCTGAAATATTGATCGAAACCAGGTTTAATTGACTGCTTCAGTGTGTTACCACATTACTACGTGATTGAAACACGAAAAAAACCCAAGATCTGGCCAACAAGTATGCGAAGACGGCAAAATCATGAGCCAGATGCGGGCATAACCCAGACCTAACCCAGACCTAACCGGTGTTATCCTCTGAAATATTGATCGAAACCAGGTTTAATTGACTGCTTCAGTGTGTTACCACATTACTACGTGATTCAAACACGGAAAATACCCAGGATCTGGCCAACAAGTATGCGAAGAAGGCAAAATCATGAGCCAGATGCGGGCATAACCCAGACCTAACCCAGACCTAACCGGTATTATCCTCTGAAATATTGATCGAAACCAGGTTTAATTGACTGTTTCAGTGTGTCACCACATTACTACGTGATTCAAACACGGAAAATACCCAGGATCTGGCCAACAAGTATGCGAAGAAGGCAAAATCATGAGCCAGATGCGGGCATAACCCTGACCTAACCCAGACCTAACCGGTGTTATCCTCTGAAATATTGATCGAAACCAGGTTTAATTGACTGCTTCAGTGTGTTACCACATTACTACATGATTCAAACACGAAAAAAACCCAAGATCTGGCCAACAAGTATGCGAAGAAGGCAAAATCATGAGCCAGATGCGGGCATAACCCAGACCTAACCCAGACCTAACCGGTGTTATCCTCTGAAATATTGATCGAAACCAGGTTTAATTGACTGTTTCAGTGTGTCACCACATTACTACGTGATTCAAACACGGAAAATACCCAGGATCTGGCCAACAAGTATGCGAAGAAGGCAAAATCATGAGCCAGATGGGCGCATTTCCCAGACCTAACCCAGACCTAACCGGCGTTATCCTCTAAAATATTGATCGAAACCAGGTTTAATTGACTGCTTCAGTGTGTTACCACATTACTACATGATTCAAACACGAAAAAAACCCAAGATCTGGCCAACAAGTATGCGAAGAAGGCAAAATCATGAGCCAGATGCGGGCATAACCCAGACCTAACCCAGACCTAACCGGTGTTATCCTCTGAAATATTGATCGAAACCAGGTTTAATTGACTGTTTCAGTGTGTCACCACATTACTACGTGATTCAAACACGGAAAATACCCAGGATCTGGCCAACAAGTATGCGAAGAAGGCAAAATCATGAGCCAGATGCGGGCATAACCCTGACCTAACCCAGACCTAACCGGTGTTATCCTCTGAAATATTGATCGAAACCAGGTTTAATTGACTGTTTCAGTGTGTCACCACATTACTACGTGATGCAAACACGAAAAAAACCCAGGATCTGGCCAACAAGTATGCGAAGACGGCAAAATCATGAGCCAGATGCGGGCATAACCCAGACCTAACCCAGACCTAACCGGTGTTATCCTCTGAAATATTGATCGAAACCAGGTTTAATTGACTGCTTCAGTGTGTTACCACATTACTACATGATTCAAACACGAAAAAAACCCAAGATCTGGCCAACAAGTATGCGAAGAAGGCAAAATCATGAGCCAGATGCGGGCATAACCCAGACCTAACCCAGACCTAACCGGTGTTATCCTCTGAAATATTGATCGAAACCAGGTTTAATTGACTGATTCAGTGTGTTACCACATTACTACGTGATTCAAACACGGAAAATACCCAGGATCTGGCCAACAAGTATGCGAAGAATGCGAAAGAATAAGCCAGATGCGCGCATTTCCCAGACCTAACCCAGACCTAACCGGTGTTATCCTCTGAAATATTGATCGAAACCAGGTTTAATTGACTGCTTCAGTGTGTGACCACATTACTACGTGATTCAAACACGGAAAAAACCCAGGATCTGGCCAACAAGTATGCGATGAAGGCAAAATCATGAGCCAGATGCGGGCATAACCCAGACCTAACCCAGACCTAACCGGTGTTATCCTCTAAAATATTGATCGAAACCAGGTTTAATTGACTGCTTCAGTGTGTTACCACATTACTACATGATTCAAACACGAAAAAAACCCAAGATCTGGCCAACAAGTATGCGAAGATGGCAAAATCATGAGCCAGGTGCGGACATAACCCAGGCGAAACCCAGACCTAACCGGTGTTATCCTCTGAAATATTGATCGAAACCAGGTTTAATTGACTGCTTCAGTGTGTTACCACATTACTACGTGATTGAAACACGAAAAAACCCCAGGATCTGGCCAACAAGTATGCGAAGACGGCAAAATCATGAGCCAGATGCGGGCATAACCCAGACCTAACCCAGACCTAACCGGTGTTATCCTCTAAAATATTAATCGAAACCTGGTTTAATTGACAGCTTCAGTGTGTTACCACATTATTACGTGATTCAAACACGAAAAAACCCCAGGATCTGGCCAACAAGTATGCGAAGACGGCAAAATCATGAGCCAGATGCGGGCATAATCCAGACCTAACCCAGACCTAACCGGCGTTATCCTCTAAAATATTGATCGAAACCAGGTTTAATTGACTGCTTCAGTGTGTCACCACATTACTACGTGATTCAAACACGGAAAATACCCAGGATCTGGCCAACAAGTATGCGAAGAAGGCAAAATCATGAGCCAGATGCGGGCATAACCCAGACCTAACCCAGACCTAACCGGTGTTATCCTCTGAAATATTGATCGAAACCAGGTTTAATTGACTGCTTCAGTGTGTTACCACATTACTACGTGATTCAAACACGAAAAAACCCCAGGATCTGGCCAACAAGTATGCGAAGAAGGCAAAATCATGAGCCAGATGGGCGCATTTCCCAGACCTAACCCAGACCTAACCGGCGTTATCCTCTAAAATATTGATCGAAACCAGGTCTAATTGACTGCTTCAATGTGGTACCACATTACTGCGGTATTCAAACCCGAAAAAAACCCAGGATCTAGCCAACAAGTTTACGAAAAAGGCGAAAGTATAAGCCAGATGCGCGCATATCCCAGACCTAACCCAGACCTAACCGGTGTTATCCTCTGAAATATTGATCGAAACCAGGTTTAATTGACTGCTTCAGTGTGTCACCACATTACTACGTGATTCAAACACGAAAAAAACCCAGGATCTGGCCAACAAGTATGCGAAGAAGGCAAAATCATGAGCCAGATGCGCGCATTTCCCAGACCTAACCCAGACCTAACCGGCGTTATCCTCTAAAATATTGATCGAAACCAGGTTTAATTGACTGCTTCAATGTGGTACCACATTACTGCGGTATTCAAACCCGAAAAAAACCCAGGATCTGGCCAACAAGTTTGCGAAAAAGGCGAAAGTATAAGCCATATGCGCGCAAATCCCAGACCTAACCCAGACCTAACCGGTGTTATCCTCTAAAATATTGATCGAAACCAGGTTTAATTGACAGCTTCAGTGTGTTACCACATTATTACGTGATTCAAACACGAAAAAACCCCAGGATCTGGCCAACAAGTATGCGAAGACGGCAAAATCATGAGCCAGATGCGGGCATAACCCAGACCTAACCCAGACCTAACCGGCGTTATCCTCTAAAATATTGATCGAAACCAGGTTTAATTGACTGCTTCAGTGTGTCGCCACATTACTACGTGATTCAAACACGAAAAAACCCCAGGATCTGGCCAACAAGTATGCGAAGAAGGCAAAATCATGAGCCAGATGCGGGCATAACCCAGACCTAACCCAGACCTAACCGGCGTTATCCTCTAAAATATTGATCGAAACCAGGTTTAATTGACTGCTTCAGTGTGTCGCCACATTACTACGTGATTCAAACACGAAAAACCCCAGGATCTGGCCAACAAGTATGCGAAGAAGGCAAAATCATGAGCCAGATGCGGGCATAACCCAGACCTAACCCAGACCTAACCGGTGTTATCCTCTAAAATATTGATCGAAACCAGGTTTAATTGACTGCTTCAGTGTGTTACCACATTACTACGTGATTCAAACACGAAAAAAACCCAGGATCTGGCCAACAAGTATGCGAAGAAGGCAAAATCATGAGCCAGATGCGGGCATAACCCAGACCTAACCCAGACCTAACCGGTGTTATCCTCTAAAATATTGATCGAAACCAGGTTTAATTGACTGCTTCAGTGTGTCACCACATTACTACGTGATTCAAACACGAAAAAACCCCAGGATCTGGCCAACAAGTATGCGAAGACGGCAAAATCATGAGCCAGATGCGGGCATAACCCAGACCTAACCCAGACCTAACCGGTGTTATCCTCTAAAATATTGATCGAAACCAGGTTTAATTGACAGCTTCAGTGTGTTACCACATTATTACGTGATTCAAACACGAAAAAAACCCAGGATCTGGCCAACAAGTATGCGAAGAAGGCAAAATGATGAGCCAGATGCGCGCATTTCCCAGACCTAACCCAGACCTAACCGGCGTTATCCTCTAAAATATTGATCGAAACCAGGTTTAATTGACTGCTTCAGTGTGTCACCACATTACTGCGGTATTCAAACCCGAAAAAAACCCAGGATCTAGCCAACAAGTTTACGAAAAAGGCGAAAGTATAAGCCAGATGCGCGCATATCCCAGACCTAACCCAGACCTAACCGGTGTTATCCTCTGAAATATTGATCGAAACCAGGTTTAATTGACTGCTTCAGTGTGTTACCACATTCCTACGTGATTCAAACACGAACAAAACCCAGGATCTGGCCAACAAGTATGCGATGAAGGCAAAATCATGAGCCAGATGCGCGCATCTCCCAGACCTAACCCAGACCTAACCGGTGTTATCCTCTGAAATATTGATCGAAACCAGGTTTAATAGACTGCTTCAGTGTGTTACCACATTACTACGTGATTCAAACACGGAAAAAACCCAGGATCTGGCCAACAAGTATGCGAAGAAGGCAAAATGATGAGCCAGATGCGCGCATTTCCCAGACCTAACCCAGACCTAACCGGTGTTATCCTCTAAAATATTGATCGAAACCAGGTTTAATTCACTGCTTCAATGTGTTACCACATTACTACATGATTCAAACACGAAAAAAACCCAAGATCTGGCCAACAAGTATGCGAAGATGGCAAAATCATGATCCAGGTGCGGACATAACCCAGACGAAACCCAGACCTAACCGGTGTTATCCTCTGAAATATTGATCGAAACCAGGTTTAATTGACTGCTTCAGTGTGTTACCACATTACTACGTGATTGAAACACGAAAAAACCCCAGGATCTGGCCAACAAGTATGCGAAGACGGCAAAATCATGAGCCAGATGCGGGCATATTCCAGACCTAACCCAGACCTAACCGGCGTTATCCTCTAAAATATTGATCGAAACCAGGTTTAATTGACTGCTTCAGTGTGTCACCACATTACTACGTGATTCAAACACGGAAAATACCCAGGATCTGGCCAACAAGTATGCGAAGAGGGCAAAATCATGAGCCAGATGCGGGCATAACCCAGACCTAACCCAGACCTAACCGGTGTTATCCTCTGAAATATTGATCGAAACCAGGTTTAATTGACTGATTCAGTGTGTTACCACATTAATACGTGATTCAAACACGGAAAATACCCAGGATCTGGCCAACAAGTATGCGAAGAATGCGAAAGAATAAGCCAGATGCGCGCATTTCCCAGACCTAACCCAGACCTAACCGGTGTTATCCTCTGAAATATTGATCGAAACCAGGTTTAATTGACTGCTTCAGTGTGTTACCACATTACTACGTGATTGAAACACGAAAAAACCCCAGGATCTGGCCAACAAGTATGCGAAGACGGCAAAATCATGAGCCAGATGCGGGCATAACCCAGACCTAACCCAGACCTAACCGGTGTTATCCTCTGAAATATTGATCGAAACCAGGTTTAATTGACTGCTTCAGTGTGTTACCACATTACTACGTGATTCAAACACGAAAAAACCCCAGGATCTGGCCAACAAGTATGCGAAGATGGCAAAATCATGAGCCAGATGCGGGCATAACCCAGACCTAACCCAGACCTAACCGGCGTTATCCTCTAAAATATTGATCGAAACCAGGTTTAATTGACTGCTTCAGTGTGTTACCACATTACTACGTGATTCAAACACGAAAAAACCCCAGGATCTGGCCAACAAGTATGCGAAGAAGGCAAAATCATGAGCCAGATGGGCGCATTTCCCAGACCTAACCCAGACCTAACCGGCGTTATCCTCTAAAATATTGATCGAAACCAGGTTTAATTGACTGCTTCAATGTGGTACCACATTACTACGTGTTTCAAACACGGAAAATACCCAGGATCTGGCCAACAAGTATGCGAAGAAGGCAAAATCATGAGCCAGATGGGCGCATTTCCCAGACCTAACCCAGACCTAACCGGCGTTATCCTCTAAAATATTGATCGAAACCAGGTTTAATTGACTGCTTCAATGTGGTACCACATTACTGCGGTATTCAAACCCGAAAAAAACCCAGGATCTAGCCAACAAGTTTGCGAAAAAGGCGAAAGTATAAGCCAGATGCGCGCATATCCCAGACCTAACCCAGACCTAACCGGTGTTATCCTCTGAAATATTGATCGAAACCAGGTTTAATTGACTGCTTCAGTGTGTTACCACATTACTACGTGTTTCAAACACGGAAAATACCCAGGATCTGGCCAACAAGTATGCGAAGACGGCAAAATCATGAGCCAGATGCGGGCATAACCCAGACCTAACCCAGACCTAACCGGTGTTATCCTCTAAAATATTGATCGAAACCAGGTTTAATTGACTGCTTCAGTGTGTCGCCACATTACTACGTGATTCAAACACGAAAAAACCCCAGGATCTGGCCAACAAGTATGCGAAGAAGGCAAAATCATGAGCCAGATGCGGGCATAACCCAGACCTAACCCAGTCCTAGCCGGCGTTATCCTCTAAAATATTGATCGAAACCAGGTTTAATTGACTGCTTCAGTGTGTCACCACATTACTACGTGATTCAAACACGAAAAAACCCCAGGATCTGGCCAACAAGTATGCGAAGACGGCAAAATCATGAGCCAGATGCGGGCATAACCCAGACCTAACCCAGACCTAACCGGTGTTATCCTCTAAAATATTGATCGAAACCAGGTTTAATTGACTGCTTCAGTGTGTCACCACATTACTACGTGATTCAAACACGAAAAAACCCCAGGATCTGGCCAACAAGTATGCGAAGACGGCAAAATCATGAGCCAGATGCGGGCATAACCCAGACCTAACCCAGACCTAACCGGTGTTATCCTCTAACATATTGATCGAAACCAGGTTTAATTGACTGCTTCAGTGTGTCACCACATTACTACGTGATTCAAACACGAAAAAAACCCAGGATCTGGCCAACAAGTATGCGAAGAAGGCAAAATCATGAGCCAGATGCGCGCATTTCCCAGACCTAACCCAGACCTAACCGGCGTTATCCTCTAAAATATTGATCGAAACCAGGTTTAATTGACTGCTTCAGTGTGTTACCACATTACTACGTGATTCAAACACGGGAAAACCCCAGGATCTGGCCAACAAGTATTGGAAGACGGCAAAATCATGAGCCAGATGCGGGCATAACCCAGACCTAACCCAGACCTAACCGGTGTTATCCTCTGAAATATTGATCGAAACCAGGTTTAATTGACTGCTTCAGTGTGTTACCACATTACTACGTGATTCAAACACGAAAAAACCCCAGGATCTGGCCAACAAGTATGCGAAGAAGGCAAAATCATGAGCCAGATGGGCGCATTTCCCAGACCTAACCCAGACCTAACCGGCGTTATCCTCTAAAATATTGATCGAAACCAGGTTTAATTGACTGCTTCAATGTGGTACCACATTACTGCGGTATTCAAACCCGAAAAAAACCCAGGATCTAGCCAACAAGTTTACGAAAAAGGCGAAAGTATAAGCCAGATGCGCGCATATCCCAGACCTAACCCAGACCTAACCGGTGTTATCCTCTGAAATATTGATCGAAACCAGGTTTAATTGACTGCTTCAATGTGGTACCACATTACTGCGGTATTCAAACCCGAAAAAAACCCAGGATCTAGCCAACAAGTTTACGAAAAAGGCGAAAGTATAAGCCAGATGCGCGCATATCCCAGACCTAACCCAGACCTAACCGGTGTTATCCTCTGAAATATTGATCGAAACCAGGTTTAATTGACTGCTTCAGTGTGTTACCACATTACTACATGATTCAAACACGAAAAAAACCCAAGATCTGGCCAACAAGTATGCGAAGAAGGCAAAATCATGAGCCAGATGCGGGCATAACCCAGGCGAAACCCAGACCTAACCGGTGTTATCCTCTGAAATATTGATCGAAACCAGGTTTAATTGACTGCTTCAGTGTGTTACCACATTACTACGTGATTGAAACACGAAAAAAACCCAAGATCTGGCCAACAAGTATGCGAAGACGGCAAAATCATGAGCCAGATGCGGGCATAACCCAGACCTAACCCAGACCTAACCGGTGTTATCCTCTGAAATATTGATCGAAACCAGGTTTAATTGACTGCTTCAGTGTGTTACCACATTACTACGTGATTCAAACACGGAAAATACCCAGGATCTGGCCAACAAGTATGCGAAGAAGGCAAAATCATGAGCCAGATGCGGGCATAACCCAGACCTAACCCAGACCTAACCGGTATTATCCTCTGAAATATTGATCGAAACCAGGTTTAATTGACTGTTTCAGTGTGTCACCACATTACTACGTGATTCAAACACGGAAAATACCCAGGATCTGGCCAACAAGTATGCGAAGAAGGCAAAATCATGAGCCAGATGCGGGCATAACCCTGACCTAACCCAGACCTAACCGGTGTTATCCTCTGAAATATTGATCGAAACCAGGTTTAATTGACTGCTTCAGTGTGTTACCACATTACTACGTGATTCAAACACGAAAAATACCCAGGATCTGGCCAACAAGTATGCGAAGAAGGCAAAATCATGAGCCAGATGGGCGCATTTCCCAGACCTAACCCAGACCTAACCGGCGTTATCCTCTAAAATATTGATCGAAACCAGGTTTAATTGACTGCTTCAGTGTGTTACCACATTACTACATGATTCAAACACGAAAAAAACCCAAGATCTGGCCAACAAGTATGCGAAGAAGGCAAAATCATGAGCCAGATGCGGGCATAACCCAGACCTAACCCAGACCTAACCGGTGTTATCCTCTGAAATATTGATCGAAACCAGGTTTAATTGACTGTTTCAGTGTGTCACCACATTACTACGTGATGCAAACACGAAAAAAACCCAGGATCTGGCCAACAAGTATGCGAAGACGGCAAAATCATGAGCCAGATGCGGGCATAACCCAGACCTAACCCAGACCTAACCGGTGTTATCCTCTGAAATATTGATCGAAACCAGGTTTAATTGACTGCTTCAGTGTGTTACCACATTACTACATGATTCAAACACGAAAAAAACCCAAGATCTGGCCAACAAGTATGCGAAGAAGGCAAAATCATGAGCCAGATGCGGGCATAACCCAGACCTAACCCAGACCTAACCGGTGTTATCCTCTGAAATATTGATCGAAACCAGGTTTAATTGACTGATTCAGTGTGTTACCACATTACTACGTGATTCAAACACGGAAAATACCCAGGATCTGGCCAACAAGTATGCGAAGAATGCGAAAGAATAAGCCAGATGCGCGCATTTCCCAGACCTAACCCAGACCTAACCGGTGTTATCCTCTGAAATATTGATCGAAACCAGGTTTAATTGACTGCTTCAGTGTGTGACCACATTACTACGTGATTCAAACACGGAAAAAACCCAGGATCTGGCCAACAAGTATGCGATGAAGGCAAAATCATGAGCCAGATGCGGGCATAACCCAGACCTAACCCAGACCTAACCGGTGTTGTCCTCTAAAATATTGATCGAAACCAGGTTTAATTGACTGCTTCAGTGTGTTACCACATTACTACATGATTCAAACACGAAAAAAACCCAAGATCTGGCCAACAAGTATGCGAAGATGGCAAAATCATGAGCCAGGTGCGGACATAACCCAGGCGAAACCCAGACCTAACCGGTGTTATCCTCTGAAATATTGATCGAAACCAGGTTTAATTGACTGCTTCAGTGTGTTACCACATTACTACGTGATTGAAACACGAAAAAACCCCAGGATCTGGCCAACAAGTATGCGAAGACGGCAAAATCATGAGCCAGATGCGGGCATAACCCAGACCTAACCCAGACCTAACCGGTGTTATCCTCTAAAATATTAATCGAAACCTGGTTTAATTGACAGCTTCAGTGTGTTACCACATTATTACGTGATTCAAACACGAAAAAACCCCAGGATCTGGCCAACAAGTATGCGAAGACGGCAAAATCATGAGCCAGATGCGGGCATAATCCAGACCTAACCCAGACCTAACCGGCGTTATCCTCTAAAATATTGATCGAAACCAGGTTTAATTGACTGCTTCAGTGTGTCACCACATTACTACGTGATTCAAACACGGAAAATACCCAGGATCTGGCCAACAAGTATGCGAAGAAGGCAAAATCATGAGCCAGATGCGGGCATAACCCAGACCTAACCCAGACCTAACCGGTGTTATCCTCTGAAATATTGATCGAAACCAGGTTTAATTGACTGCTTCAGTGTGTTACCACATTACTACGTGATTCAAACACGAAAAAACCCCAGGATCTGGCCAACAAGTATGCGAAGAAGGCAAAATCATGAGCCAGATGGGCGCATTTCCCAGACCTAACCCAGACCTAACCGGCGTTATCCTCTAAAATATTGATCGAAACCAGGTTTAATTGACTGCTTCAATGTGGTACCACATTACTGCGGTATTCAAACCCGAAAAAAACCCAGGATCTAGCCAACAAGTTTACGAAAAAGGCGAAAGTATAAGCCAGATGCGCGCATATCCCAGACCTAACCCAGACCTAACCGGTGTTATCCTCTGAAATATTGATCGAAACCAGGTTTAATTGACTGCTTCAGTGTGTCACCACATTACTACGTGATTCAAACACGAAAAAAACCCAGGATCTGGCCAACAAGTATGCGAAGAAGGCAAAATCATGAGCCAGATGCGCGCATTTCCCAGACCTAACCCAGACCTAACCGGCGTTATCCTCTAAAATATTGATCGAAACCAGGTTTAATTGACTGCTTCAATGTGGTACCACATTACTGCGGTATTCAAACCCGAAAAAAACCCAGGATCTGGCCAACAAGTTTGCGAAAAAGGCGAAAGTATAAGCCATATGCGCGCAAATCCCAGACCTAACCCAGACCTAACCGGTGTTATCCTCTAAAATATTGATCGAAACCAGGTTTAATTGACAGCTTCAGTGTGTTACCACATTATTACGTGATTCAAACACGAAAAAACCCCAGGATCTGGCCAACAAGTATGCGAAGACGGCAAAATCATGAGCCAGATGCGGGCATAACCCAGACCTAACCCAGACCTAACCGGCGTTATCCTCTAAAATATTGATCGAAACCAGGTTTAATTGACTGCTTCAGTGTGTCGCCACATTACTACGTGATTCAAACACGAAAAAACCCCAGGATCTGGCCAACAAGTATGCGAAGAAGGCAAAATCATGAGCCAGATGCGGGCATAACCCAGACCTAACCCAGACCTAACCGGCGTTATCCTCTAAAATATTGATCGAAACCAGGTTTAATTGACTGCTTCAGTGTGTCGCCACAGTACTACGTGATTCAAACACGAAAAACCCCAGGATCTGGCCAACAAGTATGCGAAGAAGGCAAAATCATGAGCCAGATGCGGGCATAACCCAGACCTAACCCAGACCTAACCGGTGTTATCCTCTAAAATATTGATCGAAACCAGGTTTAATTGACTGCTTCAGTGTGTTACCACATTACTACGTGATTCAAACACGAAAAAAACCCAGGATCTGGCCAACAAGTATGCGAAGAAGGCAAAATCATGAGCCAGATGCGGGCATAACCCAGACCTAACCCAGACCTAACCGGTGTTATCCTCTAAAATATTGATCGAAACCAGGTTTAATTGACTGCTTCAGTGTGTCACCACATTACTACGTGATTCAAACACGAAAAAACCCCAGGATCTGGCCAACAAGTATGCGAAGACGGCAAAATCATGAGCCAGATGCGGGCATAACCCAGACCTAACCCAGACCTAACCGGTGTTATCCTCTAAAATATTGATCGAAACCAGGTTTAATTGACAGCTTCAGTGTGTTACCACATTATTACGTGATTCAAACACGAAAAAAACCCAGGATCTGGCCAACAAGTATGCGAAGAAGGCAAAATGATGAGCCAGATGCGCGCATTTCCCAGACCTAACCCAGACATAACCGGCGTTATCCTCTAAAATATTGATCGAAACCAGGTTTAATTGACTGCTTCAGTGTGTCACCACATTACTGCGGTATTCAAACCCGAAAAAAACCCAGGATCTAGCCAACAAGTTTACGAAAAAGGCGAAAGTATAAGCCAGATGCGCGCATATCCCAGACCTAACCCAGACCTAACCGGTGTTATCCTCTGAAATATTGATCGAAACCAGGTTTAATTGACTGCTTCAGTGTGTCACCACATTACTACGTGATTCAAACACGAAAAAAACCCAGGATCTGGCCAACAAGTATGCGAAGAAGGCAACATCATGAGCCAGATGCGCGCATATCCCAGACCTAACCCAGACCTAACCGGTGTTATCCTCTGAAATATTGATCGAAACCAGGTTTAATTGACTGCTTCAGTGTGTTACCACATTACTACGTGATTCAAACCCGAAAAAAACCCAGGATCTGGCCAACAAGTATGCGAAGAAGGCAAAATCATGAGCCAGATGCGGGCGTAACCCAGACCTAACCCAGACCTAACCGGTGTTATCCTCTAAAATATTGATCGAAACCAGGTTTAATTGACTGCTTCAGTGTGTTACCACATTCCTACGTGATTCAAACACGAACAAAACCCAGGATCTGGCCAACAAGTATGCGATGAAGGCAAAATCATGAGCCAGATGCGCGCATCTCCCAGACCTAACCCAGACCTAACCGGTGTTATCCTCTGAAATATTGATCGAAACCAGGTTTAATAGACTGCTTCAGTGTGTTACCACATTACTACGTGATTCAAACACGGAAAAAACCCAGGATCTAGTAAACATAGTAGTATAGAGGGTGTTCGGCCAGCCCTGAGAAACATTTTAATAGGATATTCTAGAGGCCAAACTAAGACGAAAATCAAGAATACCAATTTGTTGATGGAGGCTTCGTTAAAAAGTTATTAACAATTTGATTCAAAAATTTCAAGTCGTTCCAGAAAAATTATTTTCGGCTGCGGAGGTCAATTACAAGCATTTTTAGTGAATAGACATATATTCGAAATCCTACTCAGTTTCGAGAAAAAAATTCGAGTATGTGTTGATATTTTTCGGCGAAAAACTAATTTTTCAAATCGTTCTAAAAAAATTATTTTCGGTTACAGGGGTCAATTACAATCATTTTTGGTCATTACACATACCCCCGAAATCCTACGCACTTTCGAGAAAAAAATTCCTTACCGAAAATCTAATCGGGTGCCTATATTTTTCGATGAAAAAGAAAGATTTCAAATCGTTCTGTGAAAAATTATTTTCAGTTGCGAGGGTCGGTGACAATCATTTTTTATGTATAGACATACCCCCGTAATCTTGCGCATTTTCGAGAAAAAAATTCAGTACGAGCGGAACTTTAAACATTAATAACTTTTTAACAGTGCCTCCATCAACAAATTGGTATTCTTGATTTTCGTCTTATTTTGACCTCTAGAATCCCCCATTAAAATTTTTCCCATGGATGGCCGAACACCCTGTATGTAGGGAACCGTGCAGTTGAAAATTATTAAATCGCGCACGAATTTTTGGCCGAACAGCGAATCGTTCGCTGTCCACGAGCTTGCACGAGCGAAGACGGTTACCGCCGAAAAAGCCGTCAACACGCGGCGAGCGTACGGCCGAACAGCTGATGGGTGAATAACCCAGAAAGCGAGAAAAGACAGCACGGAAGAGAGAAAGATTGAAGAAAAGTACGTAGTAGGTGTGACTGTGTTTAACGAAATAAATACGAGTGTGCCGATTAACGAACAAACACGGTTCCTGATAATCCCATACATACATACGTACAGTGTTGTTCCAAGTGGAGTTTGAAAAAGATGCTAATAAAAATGTTGCATAGTCATAACCACCTGGTTCAGTTACTACATTCACCCTGTAAAAACAACACAATAATATTATTTATTATTTTCTTTTCACGTTCTTAACTTTATTTTTATTTTTAGTTTGAGTTTTACATTTCTCCTTCTCTTCGTCTTGCTTTTCTTTCTCCTTTTCCTTTTCATTTTTCTGTTTTTCTTTCTTTTTTCAATAGCTTTTCTTCTTTTAATTTCTCGGCTTGTTTTTTTCTTTTCTAATCGTTCTTCTTTCATTCTTTGTTTTTCTTTTTCCTGGTTATCAATTGCTTCTATTTTTTCAAGCTGAGTCTATTTCCATGTCTTTGATGTAACTTTGATTGCACACACCTTTCTATATTTCTTTTCTTTTCTTTTCTTTTCTTTGTTGTTTTTTCAATTTTTTGATAATGTTGATAATGTTTATCCAGAATAGATTCTGAAGAATCTTTGTCTTTACGAGAAAATAAGTAAAGTAACGTTGTAGAATTAATGTAGTTTGATTTCAGTACCATCGGAAACAAAACAATTCCCATTAGAAAAAAGTAAAAGCATCATTGTCATGAAATATTAAAGTTAATTAATGATCAGTATATCATATATTAGTTTCTTCTAGCGAAACGTTGTTAAATTAGTCTTCTACACTGGTATTGGTTTTACTGTTACTATGAACTGCACTGCGTTGAACATCAGCAGTGCTTTCTCTCTGCGAGTTGTGTCTTGTGTTGTGTCTTAGTTGTGTCCCGATTGTATTTTAATATTTTCTATATAGAAAAGAAAATTGTTCCCCTCTCAGATCATCTGGAATATGCTCTTGAATGCTATGTAAAACTACCTATATTGCTGTCATTGATGTCAGTTTCATCTGGCGACATGAATTCTAATTTATTTTCTTCTTTCTGAAATACGTTTTGTCTAGTAAATTGTATTTGAGTTAAACGGTCATAGGCCACCACAAGCTTTAAAAGCATTTCCTTCTTCATGGAATTTATATATGGTATGATATATATATTGGTGCGAAATTCACCTTCGTAATGGGTTTAGTCTACCTACGTACTTTGTCTATGTTCCTGTACTACCTTTCGCCATGCAACTTTTAATCGTCTAAATATTCCTACATCGCATGGCTGGAAAATATGAGTTGCATTAGGTAATATACAAAAAAGTAAAATGAGTTTACTCAAAACAAAAATTATGTAAATTGAAATTTATGCAGGACCTGCGACCATCTAATAATACCAGTATAGGAAAGGTGACTCCATTCTCAACCATTTATGGGCTACACACAATATATGTATTAGTGTGGGGGGATTGAAATGAATTCGGTCAAGGTGTAATTTCATTAATATTGATTTAATATATACAGGGTGTTTGGCCACCCCTGGGAAAAATTTTAATGGGAGATTCTAGAAGCCAAAATAAGACGAAAATTAAGAATATCAATTTTTCGACTGAGGTTTCGTTAAAAAGTAGTTATTAATAACATTAAATAAAAAAATTTCAAATCGTTCTGAAAAAATTATTGTTGGTCGCGGAGGTCAGTTAGAATCGTACCCCCGAAATCCTACTCAGTTTCGACAAAAAAAATTCAAGTAAAAAAGAATTTCGAATCGTCTTGGAAGAATTAGTTTTCGTTGCAGGGGTCAGTTACAAGCATTTTTTTTTTTTGGTCGACAGCCGGATTGAACGATTTTAATGTTTCAAACAGCAACACAACGCATATTTTAATGGAGAATATGTAGAGATGTTGGAAAAGTTGTTCCTTGACCCCGTAAAGTGAGAAAAATCCCATATAACTGGTCAAATTTTCAAACAGCCCCCGCAACTCCTACTGATATAGTGAATAGTGAATATATTCCAATGAAACGTTTTTTTTTCGCGAGTAGAGCTCATGGGTACCTACACAAAGAGTATTATTAAACAACTATTTTACAAACTGAATAAAAATCAGAAAGGAATTTTTAAGAAAAATCGACAGGCAGTGCCTAAATTTTTCGACGAAAGAAAAAGAAAATTTCAAATCGTTCTGAAAAAATTACTTTCGGTTTCGGGGGTCAATTACAATTATTTTCGGTGAATAGACATACCACATACGAAATCCTGCGCATTTTCGAGAAAAAAATTCGAAAGTAAGAGCGGAACTTTAAACGTCAATAACTTGTTTAGTATCGTATTACTCCATCAACAAATTGGTATTCTTGATTTTCATCCTACTTTAACCTCTAGAATCTCCCATTACAATTTCTCCCAGGGGATTCTAGAGACCAAAGTAAGACGAAAATCAAGAATACCAATTTGTTAATGGAGGCTTTATTAAAAAGTTATTAACGTTTAAAGTTCCGCCCGTACTGAATTTCTTTCTCGAAAATGCGCATGATTAGGGGGGTATGACGATTCACCCAAAATGGTTGTAAGTAACCCCCGCAACCGATAACAATTTTTCCAAAACGATTTGAAATTTTTCTTTTCCATCGAAAAAATTTCACACATTCTCGAATTTTTATCTCGAAAGTGGGTAAGATTTCGGAGGTATGTGTATTCACCAAAAATGATTGCAATTGACCCCCGCAACCGATAACAATTTTTCCAGAACGATTTGAAATTTTTGAGTTTAATTGTTAATAACTTTTCAACGTAGCCTCTATCAACAAATTGGTATTCTTGATTTTCGTCTGTATTTTCGTATTTTGGCATCTAGAATCCCCCATTAAAATTTTTCCCAGGGGTGGCCGAACACCCTGTACATATGTGTTCCCCGAGCAGGAAAACGACTTTTCGCTAAAATCATGAAAGTAAAAATTCTGTCCAAATGAGGAGTAGGAGTGATTTTCTAAGTAATTTTTATGTAAAAGTATAGATTGAGAAAGTGGCACGTGAGGAACGTACGTAACCTAGATCGATGCACGTGTTTTACTGCACCGGGCACGAACGTACGACGATTTACACACACACAGTCAATATCGCCGGTTTTTACAAAAGGTAAAGTCTTAAGTAAACATTTTGTTTTATAATTTTCTATTAAAGCCTCTGTAAGTTTTATCGCTTTTGCATTCTTGCAACTTAATTTAATTGGTTGTTTTTTGGAAAACAGATAAAACTATAAAAAGAATAAAAAACGGTTTTTACGAGTCCTGTACCTATGTTTAGTTCAGAATTTCGAATTCAGCGGTAAAAGTATGTAAATCTATATTATCCAATACACAGGACATAAAGGTAAGAGGAATGGATATTTTTACCAATATATTCATATTCTTAAATATCTGAATATTCTTCCTACTTGACCGACTTACTTTATAAATATATTTTTTAGGGACACATGTCGTTCGGTTGAAGGAAACAGGATATCTATACAGTGTATAGGTATTCAAAAACCCTTGGGAAAAATTTTAGACTTTGTTGAAAAGTTATGGAACATTATATTCCTAGCAAACGCTAGGCCCGTTCACGGATCGGGGTGAGTTATACATTATTCGATTCGCCTAATTCAGTACATGTTACTGTTATTGTTAGAAATATGACTTAAAATTCGTTAGTTTCTTTAGTGTTTAGGAGTGTGTGTGTGTTTGTGAGAGAAGCACACGTCGAGGAATGTTTTTTAGTTTTTAAGTTTTCTTTTCACAATGGAAAATAAGTGTGTTTGTTTTGTAACAAGATTCATTATAATAAATAATATAAACAGTATTTTAACATGGTAGCAGAGGTCCGTGGTTTGTTCGTTAACAGTAAAGAAAAGAAATTTAGTTGTGAAAGGAAGATAACCTAAGTTTGAAGCATGGCAAGTGAAAAAAAGGACGATTTCATGTTACAAATATTTTATGGAACTGGAAATTCAGGCTAAATTTATTTTTAGAAATGAAAGACTGTAACGAGGTTATTCTACATGATGAAAGACCGGCTGAAATAAGAGTCGAAGATTGGAATAAAAAAGGAAATTAAAGCAAAAAGTTACATCGTAAACAGTATTTCAAACACTCAGTTAGAATTAATAATATCAGAAACGACTGCGAAAAATATGATTGCAAAGCTTGACGAAATTTATCTAGTTAAAAACAGTGCAGTAAAGCTATTGTGTAAAAGAAGATTGTTAGAATTAAAAATGAAAGAAGGTGAAAATCCAAGTGACTTCTTTAACGAATTTGAAACGCATATAAATAGGCTCAAAAATACTGGTGAGACTGTGAATGAAGAGGATAAATTGAATTATCTGTTATTAACGTTAACTTCTCACGTATTGTTGATATTATTGATGCACTGCCAACGAAGGAGAAAACAGTTGAGTATGTAAAATCTAAATTACTGTTAGAGTATCAAAAGAGAAACGGTAAAAGTTACTACTTTGAGTACAGCAGAAATTACACTCGCACGTTTAGTTCAAATTTAACTAAAAATCCTAGAGGTCATAGGTTTCGACACGTACAACGCAATCAGAACAAGTATCTCAATTCAAAGGATAATCAGCATAGCAGTGCAACGACTACTGAAGCGGTATGTTAAGTCAGTGTAATAAGTCAGGGCACATCCAACGTTACTGCCCAGAAAACTTTAATAATTATTACAAAATGCAACCTTTTCAAACATATACAAAATAGACACGATAGAAAAGTGGCTGGAAATTCGAGTCTAGATGACAGTAGAAATTACAATTCATTCAAGGTTGAAGTAATGAAAAGTAGCAAAATAGAAGAAGTAGAAATATTAAATGGCTACTAGATAGTGGTTGCTCAGATCACATAATAAACACAGATGAGTACTTTTATGAATCCAAAAATCTACAAAACCCGGTTGATATTAAAGTTGGTGATGGTTTTAAACTAATATCTGGAAAAATTGGTAATGTAATGATTAACATTAATGATAAGTCGGAGGAAATAAAGATTAAAAATGTATATACTATGTACCAGAAATGAAACAAAACTTACTAAGTGTCTCTTGTATTTGTAAATCAAAACAATTAAAAATAATGTTTGAGAAAGACAATGAATTACAATAAAATTTGTAATTCGAAAGAAAAACTCATTGCTATTGCTGTTAAAAGAAATAAACTCTTTGAATTAAATGGAGAAGTTGCCAGACTTGAGAATAAGAAAACAAGTACGTACACTAGTTCAATGGGAATTTCAAATATAGAAAAATGGCATAGATATATACTTTGTCACACAAATTTTAGAGATTTAAAATATTTGTGTGAAGCTCAGCTGCTAAATGGAACACCGGTGAAACTCGAAAACGAATTTATAAAATGCGAAGTTTGTCCGGAGAATAAAATGACAAATTTGAAATTTAAAAACAAACGTACAAGAGCAAATGATTTGTTACAAATAGTCCATACAGATGTCCATGGTCCAATAACTCAGACAGGTCATAATGGTGAGAAATACTTTGTGTCTTTTATAGATGATTTCAGTAAAATTGCTGTTGTGTATTGCATAAAACAAAAAAGTGATGTTTTTTATTGCTTCATTAGGTATATTAGGAAATTAGTAAAAAATCAAACTGGAAAAAGTATTAAAGAAATTCGATGTGACAATGGAAGAGAATCATATCTTAACAAAAACTTTGATGAATTAGCGAAACGAGAAGGTATTTATTTGAAACCAGGACCAGCATACACACACGAATTGAACGGAGTCGCCGAAAGGCACAACAGAACGATAATGGATCGTGCACGCTGCTTGCTGTCAGAGGCAAATGTCGACAAGTTTTATTGGCCAGAATGTATTTACACGGCTGCCTACATTGGAAATCGCCTATTAGCAAACACAAGAATAAGAAAAACACCATATGAAATATTTTTTAATAAAAGGGCTGATGTTTCAAACTTACACTTATATGGAAGCACTGCTTTTGTACGAATTCCCGAGGCATGCAGATATTCAAAGCTAAATCCAAAGGCCGAAAAAGGAATTAATATTAATAGGGTATACAGATATTGGTTAATGACAAAATAGTTGTAAGTCGTCACGTGCAAGATATACCATTTATAGAAATACTGATAACGAAGAAAAATACGAAGGGGAAACGCCAAAAGAAGAAGAAGAAGAAGAAGAAGAAGAAGAAGAAGAAGAAAGAGTTTTGAAAATAAAAGAAAATAAAACTGACGATGATCAATGCAGCAAAACTGAGGAAGTTAAATAAGATACACGCCCCAAGCGTAACATAATGTGTGAAATGTTGTGAAATTTGATGATCATGTCGTATATACAAACTATTGCAATGCTTTGATACCTGAAAACTACCAAGAACCATTGAACTGCGAAGAGTCAAGAAAATGGAAAGCGGCTATGAAACAAGAACTTGATGGTTTAAAAGAAAACGACACATGGGATTTGGTCAACGTTCCAATAAATAAGAAAATAATTGAAGTAAAGTGGATATATAGAATTAAGACAGATGGAGTATGCAAAGCGCGCATTGTCGCCAAAGTCGCATTTCCAACAGTTGTACCAAAGCGATGAAGAAGTTTATTCACCGGTTGCAAGAATGAGCACGCTAAAGGTGTTGCTGTCAATTGCATGTGTTAAAAATTTAAAAATAGAACAAATGGATGTTCAAACAGCTTTTTTAAACGGAAATATCAAGTCTGAAGTTTACATCTACCCTCCTGATGGTAGTAATATACAGTCAGATAAGGTTTGTTTACTTAAGAAGGCGCTTTATGGATTGAGAGAAAGTCCACGTGACTGGTATGATTGTTTTCATAATTACATGATAAGCTTGCATTTTAAAAGATCTGATTATGATTACTGTCTGTATACTGGAGAGATAAACGACACAAAAATATATATTATTTTATATGTGGATGATATATTAATCAGTGGTATAAATGAAATGGCTATAGATGAAGTTAAGATCATGCTTAATAAACGATTTCGCATGAAAGACTTGGGACAAATAAAGCAATACTTGGGAATTGAAGTACAACGTAACCAAAGTAAAGAGGAAATATACTTGAATCAAGAAAAATATATTGAAAATCTTAGTCATAAGTACGGAATAATAAATAGTAAAAGGTTCGATACACCTATGGAAATGAATCGAAAAATTGAACCTGCTGATATAGTGGATGAAGAACTGAAATATAGGAATTTAATTGGAGCATTATTGTATATTGCAAATGGTACTCGCCCAGACATTTCATTTGCGGTCAATTACCTAAGTCGATTCCAAAATAGCTATGACAGCACACGTGTTCTAAAATACTTGTATCACACTCGTTCCATAAATCTTGTTTATAACTCAACTACTCAGGAAATAATGGATGCATTTGTTGACGCTGATTGGGCTGCAGACACTACGGACAGAAAATCGACTACAGGGATAATCATACGAGTTTTTGGAAATGTAGTACTATGGAAATCGCAAAAACAAAAAATTGTCTCCAGAGCCTCAACGCATGCTGAATACTACGCTCTTGCTGATTGTGTAGAAGAAATCATTCCAATTAAGGGCATTTTATCTGTTTTTGACGTGAAGAATGACAATCCAGTAAAAATATATGAAGACAATATTGGAGCGATAGCCTTATCAAAAAATGGAAAATTTTCAAAAAATTCCAACCATATAGATATAAGTTATCATTTTGTTTATGATTATGAAAAAAGGGACTAATAAGTGTGACTACGGACGATCAAATTGCAGATGTACTGACTAAATCGTTAGGAAAGGCAAAATTTTTGTTGTTGTTTTGATAAATTTTAAGTCAAGAAGGCGTGTTAGAAATATGACTTAAAATTCGTTAGTTTCTTTAGTGTTTAGGAGTTTACCGTTTCAGATAAGAGGGGTAGTGTGTGGTGTGGTGTGCGCGCGCGCGTGCGTGCGTGTGTGTGTGTGTGAAAGAAGCACATGTAGAGGAATGTTCTTTTAGTTTTTAAGTTTTCTTTTCACAATGGAAAATAAGTGTGTTTGTTTTGTAACAAGATTCATTATAATAAATAATATAAACAGTATTTTAACAGTTATTATAAAAAGTTACAGTAAAAAAGTAAGGTCAAGTAGATTTTTTGACAGGTTCACAGATAGAAACTAGTGACCATCGTTGCTATGTTCATTTTAAAAATTATAAATAATTTATCTAATTGGATCTATTCTACATTGTCAAATGGGAATTTGTAGAAGAATTTGTATGAATTTGTTTCCACCTGTGAACCTGTCAGAATATATTTAAAATACTTAGTTACTTTGTAAAAATACCGAATTTCCGCAGATAATGAAATGCATATACTAATGAAATAATATACTGAATTAGACGAATCGAATTACGTATAACTCATCCCGATCGTTGAACGGGTCGTTTGCTAGGAATATACCAAAAAACGTTCTTGACAAGTCTATAAAATACTTCAGTTCACTTTCATTATTAGATGCGTTGACTTTAATTCTATAAATTATAATGATAAGTTCAAGATTTTACAGAAAGAGTTTATTTGTAATATTAAAGATTTCCTATATAAGGACAAGAAGAATACTTTTACCAATATCTATCCATCTATCTTAATATTCTTCCCACTTGGCCCACTTACTTTAACGAGCCTGAGTAAATCATCAGTACTATCTCTATTTTTATTAATAAAATGAATCTGTGATTCCATATCCAAAGATATAGTAAAAGCTACAAAATTCAGATTATTCAAGTTACTTCTATCACTCATCAAATTTTTTATGAAATTCTATGCTAATTCATGCTCTTTAAAATATTTATAATCTACTGGGACTTCATTAACTTTATGTTTTAATAAATCAATAATCAAAGTATCTATAATTAATATTAAAATCAAATAACAGTGTCAAAATAGTATTAATATTATCTTTCATTAATACTACTGGTATTTAAATTTTATTAAATATTTCAAATCTGTTATCACCTTGACCAAATAATTTATTACTAGTTTTGACAATATATTTTGGGATGGATTTTTTTAGAATGATAGCAATTCAGTTATGAATTTTTATGAGGAACAAAGGGTTATTATTATACAATTAACATGTATATAATTCATTAACTTGCCCATTTAGGGGTAACATGTTATGCATAAATAGAGATTTACATACTTGTATAAATACCCACACTAAAATCATCTAAATATCTAAATCATTTTTAAATCGATGATTTGGAAAATTTTAGGGACATGGAACTTAATTCATCCTATATCTTACAGTTTTATCGTCAACACGTGGCCAACAAGTATGCGAAGAAGGCAAAATCATGAGCCAGATGCGGGCATAACCCAGACCTAACCCAGACCTAACCGGTGTTATCCTCTAAAATATTGATCGAAACCAGGTTTAATTGACTGCATCAGTGTGTTACCACATTACTACGTGTTTCAAACACGGAAAATACCCAGGATCTGGCCAACAAGTATGCGAAGAAGGCAGAATCATGAGCCAGATGCGGGCATAACCCAGACCTAACCCAGACCTAACCGGTGTTATCCTCTAAAATATTGATCGAAGCCAGGTTTTATTGACTGCTTCAGTTTGTTACCACATTACTACGTGATTCAAACACGAAAAAAACCCAGGATCTGGCCAACAAGTATGCGAAGAAGGCGAAAGTATAAGCCAGATGCGCGCATATCCCAGACCAAACCCAGACCTAACCGGTGTTATCCTCTAAAATATTGATCGAAACCAGGTTTAATTGACTGCTTCAGTGTGTTACCACATTCCTACGTGATTCAAACACGAAAAAAACCCAGGATCTGGCCAACAAGTATGCGAAGAAGGCAAAATCATGAGCCAGTTGCGGGCATAACCCAGACCTAACCCAGACCTAACCGGTGTTATCCTCTAAAATATTGATCGAAACCAGGTTTAATTGACTGCTTCAGTGTGTTACCACATTACTACGTGATTCAAACACGAAAAAAACCCAGGATCTGGCCAACAAGTATGCGATGAAGGCAAAATCATGAGCCAGATGCGGGCATAACCCAGACCTAACCCAGACCTAACCGGTGTTATCCTCTAAAATATTGATCGAAACCAGGTTTAATTGACTGCTTCAGTGTGTTACCACATTCCTACGTGATTCAAACACGAAAAAAACCCAGGATCTGGCCAACAAGTATGCGAAGAAGGCGAAAGTATAAGCCAGATGCGCGCATATCCCAGACCTAACCCAGACCTAACCGGTGTTATCCTCTAAAATATTGATCGAAACCAGGTTTAATTGACTGCTTCAGTGTATTACCACATTACTACGTGATTCAAACACGAAAAAAACCCAGGATCTGGCCAACAAGTATGCGATGAAGGCAAAATCATGAGCCAGATGCGGGCATAACCCAGACCTAACCCAGACCTAACCGGTGTTATCCTCTAAAATATTGATCGAAACCAGGTTTAATTGACTGCTTCAGTGTGTTACCACATTACTACGTGTTTCAAACACGGAAAATACCCAGGATCTGGCCAACAAGTATGCGAAGAAGGCAGAATCATGAGCCAGATGCGGGCATAACCCAGACCTAACCCAGACCTAACCGGTGTTATCCTCTAAAATATTGATCGAAACCAGGTTTAATTGACTGCTTCAGTGTGTTACCACATTCCTACGTGATTCAAACACGAAAAAAACCCAGGATCTGGCCAACAAGTATGCGAAGAAGGCGAAAGTATAAGCCAGATGCGCGCATATCCCAGACCTAACCCAGACCTAACCGGTGTTATCCTCTAAAATATTGATCGAAACCAGGTTTAATTGACTGCTTCAGTGTATTACCACATTACTACGTGATTCAAACACGAAAAAAACCCAGGATCTGGCCAACAAGTATGCGAAGAAGGCAAAATCATGAGCCAGTTGCGGGCATAACCCAGACCTAACCCAGACCTAACCGGTGTTAACCTCTAAAATATTGATCGAAACCAGGTTTAATTGACTGCTTCAGTGTGTTACCACATTACTACGTGATTCAAACACGAAAAAAACCCAGGATCTGGCCAACAAGTATGCGATGAAGGCAAAATCATGAGCCAGATGCGGGCATAACCCAGACCTAACCCAGACCTAACCGGTGTTATCCTCTAAAATATTGATCGAAACCAGGTTTAATTGACTGCTTCAGTGTGTTACCACATTCCTACGTGATTCAAACACGAAAAAAACCCAGGATCTGGCCAACAAGTATGCGAAGAAGGCGAAAGTATAAGCCAGATGCGCGCATATCCCAGACCTAACCCAGACCTAACCGGTGTTATCCTCTAAAATATTGATCGAAACCAGGTTTAATTGACTGCTTCAGTGTATTACCACATTACTACGTGATTCAAACACGAAAAAAACCCAGGATCTGGCCAACAAGTATGCGATGAAGGCAAAATCATGAGCCAGATGCGGGCATAACCCAGACCTAACCCAGACCTAACCGGTGTTATCCTCTGAAATATTGATCGAAACCAGGTTTAATTGACTGCTTCAGTGTGTTACCACATTACTACGTGATTCAAACCCGAAAAAAACCCAGGATCTGGCCAACAAGTATGCGAAGAAGGCAAAATCATGAGCCAGATGCGGGCGTAACCCAGACCTAACCCAGACCTAACCGGTGTTATCCTCTAAAATATTGATCGAAACCAGGTTTAATTGACTGCTTCAGTGTGTTACCACATTACTACGTGATTCAAACACGAAAAAAACCCAGGATCTGGCCAACAAGTATGCGATGAAGGCAAAATCATGAGCCAGATGCGGGCATAACCCAGACCTAACCCAGACCTAACCGGTGTTATCCTCTAAAATATTGATCGAAACCAGGTTTAATTGACTGCTTCAGTGTGTTACCACATTCCTACGTGATTCAAACACGAACAAAACCCAGGATCTGGCCAACAAGTATGCGAAGAAGGCGAAAGTATAAGCCAGATGCGCGCATCTCCCAGACCAAACCCAGACCTAACCGGTGTTATCCTCTGAAATATTGATCGAAACCAGGTTTAATAGACTGCTTCAGTGTGTTACCACATTACTACGTGATTCAAACACGGAAAAAACCCAGGATCTGGCCAACAAGTATGCGAAGAAGGCAAAATCATGAGCCAGATGCGGGCGTAACCCAGACCTAACCCAGACCTAACCGGTGTTATCCTCTAAAATATTGATCGAAACCAGGTTTAATTGACTGCTTCAGTGTGTTACCACATTACTACGTGATTCAAACCCGAAAAAAACCCAGGATCTGGCCAACAAGTATGCGAAGAAGGCAAAATCATGAGCCAGATGCGGGCGTAACCCAGACCTAACCCAGACCTAACCGGTGTTATCCTCTAAAATATTGATCGAAACCAGGTTTAATTGACTGCTTCAGTGTGTTACCACATTACTACGTGATTCAAACACGGAAAAAACCCAGGATCTGGCCAACAAGTATGCGAAGAAGGCGAAAGTATAAGCCAGATGCGCGCATATCCCAGACCAAACCCAGACCTAACCGGTGTTATCCTCTAAAATATTGATCGAAACCAGGTTTAATTGACTGCTTCAGTGTGTTACCACATTCCTACGTGATTCAAACACGAAAAAAACCCAGGATCTGGCCAACAAGTATGCGAAGAAGGCAAAATCGTGAGCCAGTTGCGGGCATAACCCAGACCTAACCCAGACCTAACCGGTGTTATCCTCTAAAATATTGATCGAAACCAGGTTTAATTGACTGCTTCAGTGTGTTACCACATTACTACGTGATTCAAACACGAAAAAAACCCAGGATCTGGCCAACAAGTATGCGATGAAGGCAAAATCATGAGCCAGATGCGGGCATAACCCAGACCTAACCCAGACCTAACCGGTGTTATCCTCTAAAATATTGATCGAAACCAGGTTTAATTGACTGCTTCAGTGTGTTACCACATTCCTACGTGATTCAAACACGAAAAAAACCCAGGATCTGGCCAACAAGTATGCGAAGAAGGCGAAAGTATAAGCCAGATGCGCGCATATCCCAGACCTAACCCAGACCTAACCGGTGTTATCCTCTAAAATATTGATCGAAACCAGGTTTAATTGACTGCTTCAGTGTATTACCACATTACTACGTGATTCAAACACGAAAAAAACCCAGGATCTGGCCAACAAGTATGCGATGAAGGCAAAATCATGAGCCAGATGCTGGCATAACCCAGACCTAACCCAGACCTAACCGGTGTTATCCTCTAAAATATTGATCGAAACCAGGTTTAATTGACTGCTTCAGTGTGTTACCACATTACTACGTGATTCAAACACGAAAAAAACCCAGGATCTGGCCATCAAGTATGCGAAGAAGGCAAAATCATGAGCCAGATGCGGGCATAACCCAGACCTAACCCAGACCTAACCGGTGTTATCCTCTAAAATATTGATCGAAACCAGGTTTTATTGACTGCTTCAGTTTGTTACCACATTACTACGTGATTCAAACACGAAAAAAACCCAGGATCTGGCCAACAAGTATGCGAAGAAGGCGAAAGTATAAGCCAGATGCGCGCATATCCCAGACCTAACCCAGACCTAACCGGTGTTATCCTCTAAAATATTGATCGAAACCAGGTTTAATTGACTGCTTCAATGTGGTACCACATTACTGCGGTATTCAAACCCGAAAAAAACCCAGGATCTAGCCAACAAGTTTACGAAAAAGGCGAAAGTATAAGCCAGATGCGCGCATATCCCAGACCTAACCCAGACCTAACCGGTGTTATCCTCTGTAATATTGATCGAAACCAGGTTTAATTGACTGCTTCAGTGTGTCACCACATTACTACGTGATTCAAACACGAAAAAAACCCAGGATCTGGCCAACAAGTATGCGAAGAAGGCGAAAGTATAAGCCAGATGCGCGCATATCCCAGACCTAACCCAGACCTAACCGGTGTTATCCTCTAAAATATTGATCGAAACCAGGTTTAATTGACTGCTTCAGTGTGTTACCACATTCCTACGTGATTCAAACACGAAAAAAACCCAGGATCTGGCCAACAAGTATGCGATGAAGGCAAAATCATGAGCCAGATGCGGGCATAACCCAGACCTAACCCAGACCTAACCGGTGTTATCCTCTAAAATATTGATCGAAACCAGGTTTAATTGACTGCTTCAGTGTGTTACCACATTCCTACGTGATTCAAACACGAAAAAAACCCAGGATCTGGCCAACAAGTATGCGAAGAAGGCGAAAGTATAAGCCAGATGCGCGCATATCCCAGACCTAACCCAGACCTAACCGGTGTTATCCTCTAAAATATTGATCGAAACCAGGTTTAATTGACTGCTTCAGTGTATTACCACATTACTACGTGATTCAAACCCGAAAAAAACCCAGGATCTGGCCAACAAGTATGCGATGAAGGCAAAATCATGAGCCAGATGCGGGCATAACCCAGACCTAACCCAGACCTAACCGGTGTTATCCTCTAAAATATTGATCGAAACCAGGTTTAATTGACTGCTTCAGTGTGTTACCACATTACTACGTGATTCAAACACGAAAAAAACCCAGGATCTGGCCATCAAGTATGCGAAGAAGGCAAAATCATGAGCCAGATGCGGGCATAACCCAGACCTAACCCAGACCTAACCGGTGTTATCCTCTAAAATATTGATCGAAACCAGGTTTAATTGACTGCTTCAGTGTATTACCACATTACTACGTGATTCAAACACGAAAAAAACCCAGGATCTGGCCATCAAGTATGCGAAGAAGGCAAAATCATGAGCCAGATGCGGGCATAACCCAGACCTAACCCAGACCTAACCGGTGTTATCCTCTAAAATATTGATCGAAACCAGGTTTAATAGACTGCTTCAGTGTGTTACCACATTACTACGTGATTCAAACACGAAAAAAACCCAGGATCTGGCCAACAAGTATGCGAAGAAGGCAAAATCATGAGCCAAATGCGGGCATAACCCAGACCTAACCCAGACCTAACCGGTGTTATCCTCTGAAATATTGATCGAAACCAGGTTTAATTGACTGCTTCAGTGTGTTACCACATTACTACGTGATTCAAACACGGAAAAAACCCAGGATCTGGCCAACAAGTTTGCGAAAAAGGCGAAAGTATAAGCCATATGCGCGCATATCCCGGACCTAACCCAGACCTAACCGGTGTTATCCTCCTAAATACTGTCCGAATCCAGGTTTAGTGGACTGTTTCTGTGTGGTACCACATTACTACGTGATTCAAACCCGAAAAAAACCCAGGATCTGGCCAACAAGTATGCGAAGAAGGCAAAATCATGAGCCAGATGCGGGCATAACCCAGACCTAACCCAGACCTAACCGGTGTTATCCTCTAAAATATTGATCGAAACCAGGTTTAATTGACTGCATCAGTGTGTTACCACATTACTACGTGTTTCAAACACGGAAAATACCCAGGATCTGGCCAACAAGTATGCGAAGAAGGCAGAATCATGAGCCAGATGCGGGCATAACCCAGACCTAACCCAGACCTAACCGGTGTTATCCTCTAAAATATTGATCGAAACCAGGTTTAATTGACTGCTTCAGTGTATTACCACATTACTACGTGATTCAAACACGGAAAATACCCAGGATCTGGCCAACAAGTTTGCGAAAAAGGCGAAAGTATAAGCCATATGCGCGCAAATCCCAGACCGAACCCAGACCTAACCGGTGTTATCCTCTAAAATATTGATCGAAGCCAGGTTTTATTGACTGCTTCAGTTTGTTACCACATTACTACGTGTTTCAAACACGGAAAATACCCAGGATCTGGCCAACAAGTATGCGAAGAAGGCAGAATCATGAGCCAGATGCGGGCATAACCCAGACCTAACCCAGACCTAACCGGTGTTATCCTCTAAAATATTGATCGAAACCAGGTTTAATTGACTGCTTCAGTGTATTACCACATTACTACGTGATTCAAACACGGAAAATACCCAGGATCTGGCCAACAAGTTTGCGAAAAAGGCGAAAGTATAAGCCATATGCGCGCAAATCCCAGACCGAACCCAGACCTAACCGGTGTTATCCTCTAAAATATTGATCGAAGCCAGGTTTTATTGACTGCTTCAGTTTGTTACCACATTACTACGTGATTCAAACACGAAAAAAACCCAGGATCTGGCCAACAAGTATGCGAAGAAGGCGAAAGTATAAGCCAGATGCGCGCATATCCCAGACCAAACCCAGACCTAACCGGTGTTATCCTCTAAAATATTGATCGAAACCAGGTTTAATTGACTGCTTCAGTGTGTTACCACATTCCTACGTGATTCAAACACGAAAAAAACCCAGGATCTGGCCAACAAGTATGCGAAGAAGGCAAAATCATGAGCCAGTTGCGGGCATAACCCAGACCTAACCCAGACCTAACCGGTGTTATCCTCTAAAATATTGATCGAAACCAGGTTTAATTGACTGCTTCAGTGTGTTACCACATTACTACGTGATTCAAACACGAAAAAAACCCAGGATCTGGCCAACAAGTATGCGATGAAGGCAAAATCATGAGCCAGATGCGGGCATAACCCAGACCTAACCCAGACCTAACCGGTGTTATCCTCTAAAATATTGATCGAAACCAGGTTTAATTGACTGCTCAGTGTGTTACCACATTCCTACGTGATTCAAACACGAAAAAAACCCAGGATCTGGCCAACAAGTATGCGAAGAAGGCGAAAGTATAAGCCAGATGCGCGCATATCCCAGACCTAACCCAGACCTAACCGGTGTTATCCTCTAAAATATTGATCGAAACCAGGTTTAATTGACTGCTTCAGTGTGTTACCACATTACTACGTGATTCAAACACGAAAAAAACCCAGGATCTGGCCAACAAGTATGCGATGAAGGCAAAATCATGAGCCAGATGCGGGCATAACCCAGACCTAACCCAGACCTAACCGGTGTTATCCTCTAAAATATTGATCGAAACCAGGTTTAATTGACTGCTTCAGTGTGTTACCACATTCCTACGTGATTCAAACACGAAAAAAACCCAGGATCTGGCCAACAAGTATGCGAAGAAGGCGAAAGTATAAGCCAGATGCGCGCATATCCCAGACCTAACCCAGACCTAACCGGTGTTATCCTCTAAAATATTGATCGAAACCAGGTTTAATTGACTGCTTCAGTGTATTACCACATTACTACGTGATTCAAACCCGAAAAAAACCCAGGATCTGGCCAACAAGTATGCGATGAAGGCAAAATCATGAGCCAGATGCGGGCATAACCCAGACCTAACGCAGACCTAACCGGTGTTATCCTCTAAAATATTGATCGAAACCAGGTTTAATTGACTGCTTCAGTGTGTTACCACATTACTACGTGATTCAAACACGAAAAAAACCCAGGATCTGGCCATCAAGTATGCGAAGAAGGCAAAATCATGAGCCAGATGCGGGCATAACCCAGACCTAACCCAGACCTAACCGGTGTTATCCTCTAAAATATTGATCGAAACCAGGTTTAATTGACTGCTTCAGTGTATTACCACATTACTACGTGATTCAAACACGAAAAAAACCCAGGATCTGGCCATCAAGTATGCGAAGAAGGCAAAATCATGAGCCAGATGCGGGCATAACCCAGACCTAACCCAGACCTAACCGGTGTTATCCTCTAAAATATTGATCGAAACCAGGTTTAATAGACTGCTTCAGTGTGTTACCACATTACTACGTGATTCAAACACGAAAAAAACCCAGGATCTGGCCAACAAGTATGCGAAGAAGGCAAAATCATGAGCCAAATGCGGGCATAACCCAGACCTAACCCAGACCTAACCGGTGTTATCCTCTGAAATATTGATCGAAACCAGGTTTAATTGACTGCTTCAGTGTGTTACCACATTACTACGTGATTCAAACACGGAAAAAACCCAGGATCTGGCCAACAAGTTTGCGAAAAAGGCGAAAGTCTAAGCCATATGCGCGCATATCCCGGACCTAACCCAGACCTAACCGGTGTTATCCTCCTAAATACTGTCCGAATCCAGGTTTAGTGGACTGTTTCTGTGTGGTACCACATTACTACGTGATTCAAACCCGAAAAAAACCCAGGATCTGGCCAACAAGTATGCGAAGAAGGCAAAATCATGAGCCAGATGCGGGCATAACCCAGACCTAACCCAGACCTAACCGGTGTTATCCTCTAAAATATTGATCGAAACCAGGTTTAATTGACTGCATCAGTGTGTTACCACATTACTACGTGTTTCAAACACGGAAAATACCCAGGATCTGGCCAACAAGTATGCGAAGAAGGCAGAATCATGAGCCAGATGCGGGCATAACCCAGACCTAACCCAGACCTAACCGGTGTTATCCTCTAAAATATTGATCGAAACCAGGTTTAATTGACTGCTTCAGTGTATTACCACATTACTACGTGATTCAAACACGGAAAATACCCAGGATCTGGCCAACAAGTTTGCGAAAAAGGCGAAAGTATAAGCCATATGCGCGCAAATCCCAGACCGAACCCAGACCTAACCGGTGTTATCCTCTAAAATATTGATCGAAGCCAGGTTTTATTGACTGCTTCAGTTTGTTACCACATTACTACGTGATTCAAACACGAAAAAAACCCAGGATCTGGCCAACAAGTATGCGAAGAAGGCGAAAGTATAAGCCAGATGCGCGCATATCCCAGACCAAACCCAGACCTAACCGGTGTTATCCTCTAAAATATTGATCGAAACCAGGTTTAATTGACTGCTTCAGTGTGTTACCACATTCCTACGTGATTCAAACACGAAAAAAACCCAGGATCTGGCCAACAAGTATGCGAAGAAGGCAAAATCATGAGCCAGTTGCGGGCATAACCCAGACCTAACCCAGACCTAACCGGTGTTATCCTCTAAAATATTGATCGAAACCAGGTTTAATTGACTGCTTCAGTGTGTTACCACATTACTACGTGATTCAAACACGAAAAAAACCCAGGATCTGGCCAACAAGTATGCGATGAAGGCAAAATCATGAGCCAGATGCGGGCATAACCCAGACCTAACCCAGACCTAACCGGTGTTATCCTCTAAAATATTGATCGAAACCAGGTTTAATTGACTGCTTCAGTGTGTTACCACATTACTACGTGATTCAAACACGAAAAAAACCCAGGATCTGGCCAACAAGTATGCGAAGAAGGCGAAAGTATAAGCCAGATGCGCGCATATCCCAGACCTAACCCAGACCTAACCGGTGTTATCCTCTAAAATATTGATCGAAACCAGGTTTAATTGACTGCTTCAGTGTATTACCACATTACTACGTGATTCAAACACGAAAAAAACCCAGGATCTGGCCAACAAGTATGCGATGAAGGCAAAATCATGAGCCAGATGCGGGCATAACCCAGACCTAACCCAGACCTAACCGGTGTTATCCTCTAAAATATTGATCGAAACCAGGTTTAATAGACTGCTTCAGTGTGTTACCACATTACTACGTGATTCAAACACGAAAAAAACCCAGGATCTGGCCAACAAGTATGCGAAGAAGGCAAAATCATGAGCCAAATGCGGGCATAACCCAGACCTAACCCAGACCTAACCGGTGTTATCCTCTGAAATATTGATCGAAACCAGGTTTAATTGACTGCTTCAGTGTGTTACCACATTACTACGTGATTCAAACACGGAAAAAACCCAGGATCTGGCCAACAAGTATGCGAAGAAGGCAAAATCATGAGCCAAATGCGGGCATAACCCAGACCTAACCCAGACCTAACCGGTGTTATCCTCTAAAATATTGATCGAAACCAGGTTTAATTGACTGCATCAGTGTGTTACCACATTACTACGTGTTTCAAACACGGAAAATACCCAGGATCTGGCCAACAAGTATGCGAAGAAGGCAGAATCATGAGCCAGATGCGGGCATAACCCAGACCTAACCCAGACCTAACCGGTGTTATCCTCTAAAATATTGATCGAAACCAGGTTTAATTGACTGCTTCAGTGTATTACCACATTACTACGTGATTCAAACACGGAAAATACCCAGGATCTGGCCAACAAGTTTGCGAAAAAGGCGAAAGTATAAGCCATATGCGCGCAAATCCCAGACCGAACCCAGACCTAACCGGTGTTATCCTCTAAAATATTGATCGAAGCCAGGTTTTATTGACTGCTTCAGTTTGTTACCACATTACTACGTGATTCAAACACGAAAAAAACCCAGGATCTGGCCAACAAGTATGCGAAGAAGGCGAAAGTATAAGCCAGATGCGCGCATATCCCAGACCAAACCCAGACCTAACCGGTGTTATCCTCTAAAATATTGATCGAAACCAGGTTTAATTGACTGCTTCAGTGTGTTACCACATTCCTACGTGATTCAAACACGAAAAAAACCCAGGATCTGGCCAACAAGTATGCGAAGAAGGCAAAATCATGAGCCAGTTGCGGGCATAACCCAGACCTAACCCAGACCTAACCGGTGTTATCCTCTAAAATATTGATCGAAACCAGGTTTAATTGACTGCTTCAGTGTGTTACCACATTACTACGTGATTCAAACACGAAAAAAACCCAGGATCTGGCCAACAAGTATGCGATGAAGGCAAAATCATGAGCCAGATGCGGGCATAACCCAGACCTAACCCAGACCTAACCGGTGTTATCCTCTAAAATATTGATCGAAACCAGGTTTAATTGACTGCTTCAGTGTGTTACCACATTACTACGTGATTCAAACACGAAAAAAACCCAGGATCTGGCCAACAAGTATGCGAAGAAGGCGAAAGTATAAGCCAGATGCGCGCATATCCCAGACCTAACCCAGACCTAACCGGTGTTATCCTCTAAAATATTGATCGAAACCAGGTTTAATTGACTGCTTCAGTGTATTACCACATTACTACGTGATTCAAACACGAAAAAAACCCAGGATCTGGCCAACAAGTATGCGATGAAGGCAAAATCATGAGCCAGATGCGGGCATAACCCAGACCTAACCCAGACCTAACCGGTGTTATCCTCTAAAATATTGATCGAAACCAGGTTTAATTGACTGCTTCAGTGTGTTACCACATTACTACGTGTTTCAAACACGGAAAATACCCAGGATCTGGCCAACAAGTATGCGAAGAAGGCAGAATCATGAGCCAGATGCGGGCATAACCCAGACCTAACCCAGACCTAACCGGTGTTATCCTCTAAAATATTGATCGAAACCAGGTTTAATTGACTGCTTCAGTGTATTACCACATTACTACGTGATTCAAACACGGAAAATACCCAGGATCTGGCCAACAAGTTTGCGAAAAAGGCGAAAGTATAAGCCATATGCGCGCAAATCCCAGACCGAACCCAGACCTAACCGGTGTTATCCTCTAAAATATTGATCGAAGCCAGGTTTTATTGACTGCTTCAGTTTGTTACCACATTACTACGTGATTCAAACACGAAAAAAACCCAGGATCTGGCCAACAAGTATGCGAAGAAGGCGAAAGTATAAGCCAGATGCGCGCATATCCCAGACCTAACCCAGACCTAACCGGTGTTATCCTCTAAAATATTGATCGAAACCAGGTTTAATTGACTGCTTCAGTGTATTACCACATTACTACGTGATTCAAACACGAAAAAAACCCAGGATCTGGCCAACAAGTATGCGATGAAGGCAAAATCATGAGCCAGATGCGGGCATAACCCAGACCTAACCCAGACCTAACCGGTGTTATCCTCTGAAATATTGATCGAAACCAGGTTTAATTGACTGCTTCAGTGTGTTACCACATTACTACGTGATTCAAACACGAAAAAAACCCAGGATCTGGCCATCAAGTATGCGAAGAAGGCAAAATCATGAGCCAGATGCGGGCATAACCCAGACCTAACCCAGACCTAACCGGTGTTATCCTCTAAAATATTGATCGAAACCAGGTTTAATTGACTGCTTCAGTGTATTACCACATTACTACGTGATTCAAACCCGAAAAAAACCCAGGATCTGGCCAACAAGTATGCGAAGAAGGCAAAATCATGAGCCAGATGCGGGCATAACCCAGACCTAACCCAGACCTAACCGGTGTTATCCTCTAAAATATTGATCGAAACCAGGTTTAATAGACTGCTTCAGTGTGTTACCACATTACTACGTGATTCAAACACGAAAAAAACCCAGGATCTGGCCAACAAGTATGCGAAGAAGGCAAAATCATGAGCCAGATGCGGGCATAACCCAGACCTAACCCAGACCTAACCGGTGTTATCCTCTGAAATATTGATCGAAACCAGGTTTAATTGACTGCTTCAGTGTGTTACCACATTACTACGTGATTCAAACACGGAAAAAACCCAGGATCTGGCCAACAAGTTTGCGAAAAAGGCGAAAGTATAAGCCATATGCGCGCATATCCCGGACCTAACCCAGACCTAACCGGTGTTATCCTCCTAAATACTGTCCGAATCCAGGTTTAGTGGACTGTTTCTGTGTGGTACCACATTACTACGTGATTCAAACCCGAAAAAAACCCAGGATCTGGCCAACAAGTATGCGATGAAGGCAAAATCATGAGCCAGATGCGGGCATAACCCAGACCTAACCCAGACCTAACCGGTGTTATCCTCTAAAATATTGATCGAAACCAGGTTTAATTGACTGCTTCAGTGTGTTACCACATTCCTACGTGATTCAAACACGAACAAAACCCAGGATCTGGCCAACAAGTATGCGAATAAGGCGAAAGTATAAGCCAGATGCGCGCATCTCCCAGACCTAACCCAGACCTAACCGGTGTTATCCTCTGAAATATTGATCGAAACCAGGTTTAATAGACTGCTTCAGTGTGTTACCACATTACTACGTAATTCAAACACGAAAAAAGCCGAGGATCTGGCCAACAAGTATGCGAAGAAGGCAAAATCATGAGCCAGATGCGCGCAAATCCCAGACCTAACCCAGACCTAACCGGTGTTATCCTCTAAAATATTGATCGAAACCAGGTTTAATTGACTGCTTCAGTGTGTTACCACATTACTACGTGTTTCAAACACGGAAAATACCCAGGATCTGGCCAACAAGTATGCGAAGAAGGCAGAATCATGAGCCAGATGCGGGCATATCCCGGACCTAACCCAGACCTAACCGGTGTTATCCTCTGAAATATTGATCGAAACCAGGTTTAATTGACTGCTTCAGTGTATTACCACATTACTACGTGATTCAAACCCGAAAAAAACCCAGGATCTGGCCAAGAAGTATGCGAAGAAGGCAAAATCATGAGCCAGATGCGGGCATAACCCAGACCTAACCCAGACCTAACCGGTGTTATCCTCTAAAATATTGATCGAAACCAGGTTTAATTGACTGCTTCAGTGTATTACCACATTACTACGTGATTCAAACACGGAAAATACCCAGGATCTGGCCAACAAGTTTGCGAAAAAGGCGAAAGTATAAGCCATATGCGCGCAAATCCCAGACCGAACCCAGACCTAACCGGTGTTATCCTCTAAAATATTGATCGAAACCAGGTTTAATTGACTGCTTCAGTGTATTACCACATTACTACGTGATTCAAACACGAAAAAAACCCAGGATCTGGCCAACAAGTATGCGATGAAGGCAAAAGCATGAGCCAGATGCGGGCATAACCCAGACCTAATCCAGACCTAACCGGTGTTATCCTCTAAAATATTGATCGAAACCAGGTTTAATTGACTGCTTCAGTGTGTTACCACATTACTACGTGATTCAAACACGAAAAAAGCCGAGGATCTGGCCAACAAGTATGCGAAGAAGGCAAAATCATGAGCCAGATGCGGGCATATCCCGGACCTAACCCAGACCTAACCGGTGTTATCCTCTGAAATATTGATCGAAACCAGGTTGAATTGACTGCTTCAGTGTGTTACCACATTACTACGTGATTCAAACACGAAAAAAGCCCAGGATCTGGCCAACAAGTATGCGAAGAAGGCAAAATCATGAGCCAGATGCGGGCATATCCCGGACCTAACCCAGACCTAACCGGTGTTATCCTCTGAAATATTGATCGAAACCAGGTTTAATTGACTGCTTCAGTGTGTTACCACATTACTACGTGATTCAAACACGAAAAAAACCCAGGATCTGGCCAACAAGTTTGCGAAAAAGGCGAAAGTATAAGCCATATGCGCGCAAATCCCAGACCTAACCCAGACCTAACCAGTGTTATCCTTTGAAATATTGATCGAAACCAGGTTTAATTGACTGCTTCAGTGTGTTACCACATTACTACGTGATTCAAACTCGAAAAAAACCCAGGATCTGGCCAACAAGTTTGCGAACAAGGCGAAAGCATAAGCCATATGCGCGCATTTCCCAGACCTAACCCAGACCTAACCGGTGTTATCCTCTGAAATATTGATCGAAACCAGGTTTAATTGACTGCTTCAGTGTGTTACCACATTACTACGTGATTCAAACACGAAAAAAACCCAGGATCTGGCCAACAAGTTTGCGAAAAAGGCGAAAGTATAAGCCATATGCGCGCAAATCCCAGACCTAACCCAGACCTAACCGGATTTATCCTCTAAAATATTGATCGAAACCAGGTTTAATTGACTGCTTCAGTGTGTTACCACATTACTACGTGATCCAAACCCGAAAAAAACCCAGGATCTGGCCAACAATTATGCGAAGAAGGCAAAAGCATGAGCCAGATGCGGGCATAACCCAGACCTAACCCAGACCTAACCGGTGTTATCCTCTAAAATATTGATCGAAACCAGGTTTAATTGACTGCTTCAGTGTGTTACCACATTCCTACGTGATTCAAACACGAAAAAAACCCAGGATCTGGCCAACAAGTATGCGAAGAAGGCGAAAGTATAAGCCATATGCGCGCAAATCCCAGACCGAACCCAGACCTAACCGGTGTTATCCTCTAAAATATTGATCGAAGCCAGGTTTTATTGACTGCTTCAGTTTGTTACCACATTACTACGTGATTCAAACACGAAAAAAACCCAGGATCTGGCCAACAAGTATGCGAAGAAGGCGAAAGTATAAGCCAGATGCGCGCATATCCCAGACCAAACCCAGACCTAACCGGTGTTATCCTCTAAAATATTGATCGAAACCAGGTTTAATTGACTGCTTCAGTGTGTTACCACATTCCTACGTGATTCAAACACGAAAAAAACCCAGGATCTGGCCAACAAGTATGCGAAGAAGGCAAAATCATGAGCCAGTTGCGGGCATAACCCAGACCTAACCCAGACCTAACCGGTGTTATCCTCTAAAATATTGATCGAAACCAGGTTTAATTGACTGCTTCAGTGTGTTACCACATTACTACGTGATTCAAACACGAAAAAAACCCAGGATCTGGCCAACAAGTATGCGATGAAGGCAAAATCATGAGCCAGATGCGGGCATAACCCAGACCTAACCCAGACCTAACCGGTGTTATCCTCTAAAATATTGATCGAAACCAGGTTTAATTGACTGCTTCAGTGTGTTACCACATTCCTACGTGATTCAAACACGAAAAAAACCCAGGATCTGGCCAACAAGTATGCGAAGAAGGCGAAAGTATAAGCCAGATGCGCGCATATCCCAGACCTAACCCAGACCTAACCGGTGTTATCCTCTAAAATATTGATCGAAACCAGGTTTAATTGACTGCTTCAGTGTATTACCACATTACTACGTGATTCAAACACGAAAAAAACCCAGGATCTGGCCAACAAGTATGCGATGAAGGCAAAATCATGAGCCAGATGCGGGCATAACCCAGACCTAACCCAGACCTAACCGGTGTTATCCTCTAAAATATTGATCGAAACCAGGTTTAATTGACTGCTTCAGTGTGTTACCACATTACTACGTGTTTCAAACACGGAAAATACCCAGGATCTGGCCAACAAGTATGCGAAGAAGGCAGAATCATGAGCCAGATGCGGGCATAACCCAGACCTAACCCAGACCTAACCGGTGTTATCCTCTAAAATATTGATCGAAACCAGGTTTAATTGACTGCTTCAGTGTGTTACCACATTCCTACGTGATTCAAACACGAAAAAAACCCAGGATCTGGCCAACAAGTATGCGAAGAAGGCGAAAGTATAAGCCAGATGCGCGCATATCCCAGACCTAACCCAGACCTAACCGGTGTTATCCTCTATAATATTGATCGAAACCAGGTTTAATTGACTGCTTCAGTGTATTACCACATTACTACGTGATTCAAACACGAAAAAAACCCAGGATCTGGCCAACAAGTATGCGAAGAAGGCAAAATCATGAGCCAGTTGCGGGCATAACCCAGACCTAACCCAGACCTAACCGGTGTGATCCTCTAAAATATTGATCGAAACCAGGTTTAATTGACTGCTTCAGTGTGTTACCACATTACTACGTGATTCAAACACGAAAAAAACCCAGGATCTGGCCAACAAGTATGCGATGAAGGCAAAATCATGAGCCAGATGCGGGCATAACCCAGACCTAACCCAGACCTAACCGGTGTTATCCTCTAAAATATTGATCGAAACCAGGTTTAATTGACTGCTTCAGTGTGTTACCACATTCCTACGTGATTCAAACACGAAAAAAACCCAGGATCTGGCCAACAAGTATGCGAAGAAGGCGAAAGTATAAGCCAGATGCGCGCATATCCCAGACCTAACCCAGACCTAACCGGTGTTATCCTCTGAAATATTGATCGAAACCAGGTTTAATTGACTGCTTCAGTGTGTTACCACATTACTACGTGATTCAAACACGGAAAAAACCCAGGATCTGGCCAACAAGTATGCGAAGAAGGCAAAATCATGAGCCAGATGCGGGCATAACCCAGACCTAACCCAGACCTAACCGGTGTTATCCTCTAAAATATTGATCGAAGCCAGGTTTTATTGACTGCTTCAGTTTGTTACCACATTACTACGTGATTCAAACACGAAAAAAACCCAGGATCTGGCCAACAAGTATGCGAAGAAGGCGAAAGTATAAGCCAGATGCGCGCATATCCCAGACCAAACCCAGACCTAACCGGTGTTATCCTCTAAAATATTGATCGAAACCAGGTTTAATTGACTGCTTCAGTGTGTTACCACATTCCTACGTGATTCAAACACGAAAAAAACCCAGGATCTGGCCAACAAGTATGCGAAGAAGGCAAAATCATGAGCCAGATGCGGGCATAACCCAGACCTAACCCAGACCTAACCGGTGTTATCCTCTAAAATATTGATCGAAACCAGGTTTAATTGACTGCTTCAGTGTGTTACCACATTCCTACGTGATTCAAACACGAAAAAAACCCAGGATCTGGCCAACAAGTATGCGAAGAAGGCGAAAGTATAAGCCAGATGCGCGCATATCCCAGACCTAACCCAGACCTAACCGGTGTTATCCTCTAAAATATTGATCGAAACCAGGTTTAATTGACTGCTTCAGTGTGTTACCACATTACTACGTGATTCAAACACGAAAAAAACCCAGGATCTGGCCATCAAGTATGCGAAGAAGGCAAAATCATGAGCCAGATGCGGGCATAACCCAGACCTAACCCAGACCTAACCGGTGTTATCCTCTAAAATATTGATCGAAACCAGGTTTAATTGACTGCTTCAGTGTATTACCACATTACTACGTGATTCAAACCCGAAAAAAACCCAGGATCTGGCCAACAAGTATGCGAAGAAGGCAAAATCATGAGCCAGATGCGGGCATAACCCAGACCTAACCCAGACCTAACCGGTGTTATCCTCTAAAATATTGATCGAAACCAGGTTTAATAGACTGCTTCAGTGTGTTACCACATTACTACGTGATTCAAACACGAAAAAAACCCAGGATCTGGCCAACAAGTATGCGAAGAAGGCAAAATCATGAGCCAAATGCGGGCATAACCCAGACCTAACCCAGACCTAACCGGTGTTATCCTCTGAAATATTGATCGAAACCAGGTTTAATTGACTGCTTCAGTGTGTTACCACATTACTACGTGATTCAAACACGGAAAAAACCCAGGATCTGGCCAACAAGTTTGCGAAAAAGGCGAAAGTATAAGCCATATGCGCGCATATCCCGGACCTAACCCAGACCTAACCGGTGTTATCCTCCTAAATACTGTCCGAATCCAGGTTTAGTGGACTGTTTCTGTGTGGTACCACATTACTACGTGATTCAAACCCGAAAAAAACCCAGGATCTGGCCAACAAGTATGCGAAGAAGGCAAAATCATGAGCCAGTTGCGGGCATAACCCAGACCTAACCCAGACCTAACCGGTGTGATCCTCTAAAATATTGATCGAAACCAGGTTTAATTGACTGCTTCAGTGTATTACCACATTACTACGTGATTCAAACACGAAAAAAACCCAGGATCTGGCCAACAAGTATGCGAAGAAGGCAAAATCATGAGCCAGTTGCGGGCATAACCCAGACCTAACCCAGACCTAACCGGTGTGATCCTCTAAAATATTGATCGAAACCAGGTTTAATTGACTGCTTCAGTGTGTTACCACATTACTACGTGATTCAAACACGAAAAAAACCCAGGATCTGGCCAACAAGTATGCGATGAAGGCAAAATCATGAGCCAGATGCGGGCATAACCCAGACCTAACCCAGACCTAACCGGTGTTATCCTCTAAAATATTGATCGAAACCAGGTTTAATTGACTGCTTCAGTGTGTTACCACATTCCTACGTGATTCAAACACGAAAAAAACCCAGGATCTGGCCAACAAGTATGCGAAGAAGGCGAAAGTATAAGCCAGATGCGCGCATATCCCAGACCTAACCCAGACCTAACCGGTGTTATCCTCTAAAATATTGATCGAAACCAGGTTTAATTGACTGCTTCAGTGTATTACCACATTACTACGTGATTCAAACACGAAAAAAACCCAGGATCTGGCCAACAAGTATGCGATGAAGGCAAAATCATGAGCCAGATGCGGGCATAACCCAGACCTAACCCAGACCTAACCGGTGTTATCCTCTGAAATATTGATCGAAACCAGGTTTAATTGACTGCTTCAGTGTGTTACCACATTACTACGTGATTCAAACACGGAAAAAACCCAGGATCTGGCCAACAAGTATGCGAAGAAGGCAAAATCATGAGCCAGATGCGGGCATAACCCAGACCTAACCCAGACCTAACCGGTGTTATCCTCTAAAATATTGATCGAAGCCAGGTTTTATTGACTGCTTCAGTTTGTTACCACATTACTACGTGATTCAAACACGAAAAAAACCCAGGATCTGGCCAACAAGTATGCGAAGAAGGCGAAAGTATAAGCCAGATGCGCGCATATCCCAGACCAAACCCAGACCTAACCGGTGTTATCCTCTAAAATATTGATCGAAACCAGGTTTAATTGACTGCTTCAGTGTGTTACCACATTCCTACGTGATTCAAACACGAAAAAAACCCAGGATCTGGCCAACAAGTATGCGAAGAAGGCAAAATCATGAGCCAGATGCGGGCATAACCCAGACCTAACCCAGACCTAACCGGTGTTATCCTCTAAAATATTGATCGAAACCAGGTTTAATTGACTGCTTCAGTGTGTTACCACATTCCTACGTGATTCAAACACGAAAAAAACCCAGGATCTGGCCAACAAGTATGCGAAGAAGGCGAAAGTATAAGCCAGATGCGCGCATATCCCAGACCTAACCCAGACCTAACCGGTGTTATCCTCTAAAATATTGATCGAAACCAGGTTTAATTGACTGCTTCAGTGTGTTACCACATTACTACGTGATTCAAACACGAAAAAAACCCAGGATCTGGCCATCAAGTATGCGAAGAAGGCAAAATCATGAGCCAGATGCGGGCATAACCCAGACCTAACCCAGACCTAACCGGTGTTATCCTCTAAAATATTGATCGAAACCAGGTTTAATTGACTGCTTCAGTGTATTACCACATTACTACGTGATTCAAACCCGAAAAAAACCCAGGATCTGGCCAACAAGTATGCGAAGAAGGCAAAATCATGAGCCAGATGCGGGCATAACCCAGACCTAACCCAGACCTAACCGGTGTTATCCTCTAAAATATTGATCGAAACCAGGTTTAATAGACTGCTTCAGTGTGTTACCACATTACTACGTGATTCAAACACGAAAAAAACCCAGGATCTGGCCAACAAGTATGCGAAGAAGGCAAAATCATGAGCCAAATGCGGGCATAACCCAGACCTAACCCAGACCTAACCGGTGTTATCCTCTGAAATATTGATCGAAACCAGGTTTAATTGACTGCTTCAGTGTGTTACCACATTACTACGTGATTCAAACACGGAAAAAACCCAGGATCTGGCCAACAAGTTTGCGAAAAAGGCGAAAGTATAAGCCATATGCGCGCATATCCCGGACCTAACCCAGACCTAACCGGTGTTATCCTCCTAAATACTGTCCGAATCCAGGTTTAGTGGACTGTTTCTGTGTGGTACCACATTACTACGTGATTCAAACCCGAAAAAAACCCAGGATCTGGCCAACAAGTATGCGAAGAAGGCAAAATCATGAGCCAGATGCGGGCATAACCCAGACCTAACCCAGACCTAACCGGTGTTATCCTCTAAAATATTGATCGAAACCAGGTTTAATTGACTGCTTCAGTGTGTTACCACATTCCTACGTGATTCAAACACGAACAAAACCCAGGATCTGGCCAACAAGTATGCGAAGAAGGCGAAAGTATAAGCCAGATGCGCGCATCTCCCAGACCTAACCCAGACCTAACCGGTGTTATCCTCTGAAATATTGATCGAAACCAGGTTTAATAGACTGCTTCAGTGTGTTACCACATTACTACGTGATTCAAACACGGAAAATACCCAGGATCTGGCCAACAAGTATGCGAAGAAGGCGAAAGTATAAGCCAGATGCGCGCATCTCCCAGACCTAACCCAGACCTAACCGGTGTTATCCTCTGAAATATTGATCGAAACCAGGTTTAATAGACTGCTTCAGTGTGTCACCACATTACTACGTGATTCAAACACGAAAAAAACCCAGGATCTGGCCAACAAGTATGCGAAGAAGGCAACATCATGAGCCAGATGCGCGCATATCCCAGACCTAACCCAGACCTAACCGGTGTTATCCTCTGAAATATTGATCGAAACCAGGTTTAATTGACTGCTTCAATGTGGTACCACATTACTGCGGTATTCAAACCCGAAAAAAACCCAGGATCTAGCCAACAAGTTTGCGAAAAAGGCGAAAGTATAAGCCAGATGCGCGCATATCCCAGACCTAACCCAGACCTAACCGGTGTTATCCTCTGAAATATTGATCGAAACCAGGTTTAATTGACTGCTTCAGTGTGTTACCACATTACTACGTGTTTCAAACACGGAAAATACCCAGGATCTGGCCAACAAGTTTGCGAAAAAGGCGAAAGTATAAGCCATATGCGCGCAAATCCCAGACCGAACCCAGACCTAACCGGTGTTATCCTCTAAAATATTGATCGAAGCCAGGTTTTATTGACTGCTTCAGTTTGTTACCACATTACTACGTGATTCAAACACGAAAAAAACCCAGGATCTGGCCAACAAGTATGCGAAGAAGGCGAAAGTATAAGCCAGATGCGCGCATATCCCAGACCTAACCCAGACCTAACCGGTGTTATCCTCTAAAATATTGATCGAAACCAGGTTTAATTGACTGCTTCAGTGTATTACCACATTACTACGTGATTCAAACACGAAAAAAACCCAGGATCTGGCCAACAAGTATGCGATGAAGGCAAAATCATGAGCCAGATGCGGGCATAACCCAGACCTAACCCAGACCTAACCGGTGTTATCCTCTAAAATATTGATCGAAACCAGGTTTAATTGACTGCTTCAGTGTGTTACCACATTACTACGTGATTCAAACACGAAAAAAACCCAGGATCTGGCCATCAAGTATGCGAAGAAGGCAAAATCATGAGCCAGATGCGGGCATAACCCAGACCTAACCCAGACCTAACCGGTGTTATCCTCTAAAATATTGATCGAAACCAGGTTTAATTGACTGCTTCAGTGTATTACCACATTACTACGTGATTCAAACCCGAAAAAAACCCAGGATCTGGCCAACAAGTATGCGAAGAAGGCAAAATCATGAGCCAGATGCGGGCATAACCCAGACCTAACCCAGACCTAACCGGTGTTATCCTCTAAAATATTGATCGAAACCAGGTTTAATAGACTGCTTCAGTGTGTTACCACATTACTACGTGATTCAAACACGAAAAAATCCCAGGATCTGGCCAACAAGTATGCGAAGAAGGCAAAATCATGAGCCAGATGCGGGCATAACCCAGACCTAACCCAGACCTAACCGGTGTTATCCTCTGAAATATTGATCGAAACCAGGTTTAATTGACTGCTTCAGTGTGTTACCACATTACTACGTGATTCAAACACGGAAAAAACCCAGGATCTGGCCAACAAGTTTGCGAAAAAGGCGAAAGTATAAGCCATATGCGCGCATATCCCGGACCTAACCCAGACCTAACCGGTGTTATCCTCCTAAATACTGTCCGAATCCAGGTTTAGTGGACTGTTTCTGTGTGGTACCACATTACTACGTGATTCAAACCCGAAAATAACCCAGGATCTGGCCAACAAGTATGCGAAGAAGGCAAAATCATGAGCCAGATGCGGGCATAACCCAGACCTAACCCAGACCTAACCGGTGTTATCCTCTAAAATATTGATCGAAACCAGGTTTAATTGACTGCTTCAGTGTGTTACCACATTTCTACGTGATTCAAACACGAACAAAACCCAGGATCTGGCCAACAAGTATGCGAAGAAGGCGAAAGTATAAGCCATATGCGCGCAAATCCCAGACCTAACCCAGACCTAACCGGTGTTATCCTCTAAAATATTGATCGAAACCAGGTTTAATTGACAGCTTCAGTGTGTTACCACATTATTACGTGTTTCAAACGCGGAAAATACCTAGGATCTGGCCAACAAGTTTGCGAAAAAGGCGAAAGAATAAGCCATATGCGCGCAAATCCCAGACCTAACCCAGACCTAACCGGTGTTATCCTCTAAAATATTGATCGAAACCAGGTTTAATTGACAGCTTCAGTGTGTTACCACATTACTACGTGATTCAAACACGAAAAAAACCCAGGATCTGGCCAACAATTATGCGAAGAAGGCAAAATCATGAGCCAGATGCGCGCATTTCCCAGACTTAACCCAGACCTAACCGGCGTTATCCTCTAAAATATTGATCGAAACCAGGTTTAATTGACTGCTTCAATGTGGTACCACATTACTGCGGTATTCAAACCCGAAAAAAACCCAGGATCTAGCCATCAAGTTTGCGAAAAAGGCGAAGGTATAAGCCATATGCGCGCATTTCCCAGACCTAACCCAGACCTAACCGGTGTTATCCTCTGAAATATTGATCGAAACCAGGTTTAATTGACTGCTTCAGTGTGTGACCACATTACTACGTGATTCAAACACGGAAAAAACCCAGGATCTGGCCAACAAGTATGCGATGAAGGCAAAATCATGAGCCAGATGCGGGCATAACCCAGACCTATCCCAGACCTAACCGGTGTTATCCTCTAAAATATTGATCGAAACCAGGTTTAATTGACTGCTTCAGTGTGTTACCACATTACTACGTGATTGAAACACGAAAAAACCCCAGGATCTGGCCAACAAGTATGCGAAGACGGCAAAATCATGAGCCAGATGCGGGCATATTCCAGACCTAACCCAGACCTAACCGGCGTTATCCTCTAAAATATTGATCGAAACCAGGTTTAATTGACTGCTTCAGTGTGTCACCACATTACTACGTGATTCAAACACGGAAAATACCCAGGATCTGGCCAACAAGTATGCGAAGAGGGCAAAATCATGAGCCAGATGCGGGCATAACCCAGACCTAACCCAGACCTAACCGGTGTTATCCTCTGAAATATTGATCGAAACCAGGTTTAATTGACTGATTCAGTGTGTTACCACATTAATACGTGATTCAAACACGGAAAATACCCAGGATCTGGCCAACAAGTATGCGAAGAATGCGAAAGAATAAGCCAGATGCGCGCATTTCCCAGACCTAACCCAGACCTAACCGGTGTTATCCTCTGAAATATTGATCGAAACCAGGTTTAATTGACTGCTTCAGTGTGTTACCACATTACTACGTGATTGAAACACGAAAAAACCCCAGGATCTGGCCAACAAGTATGCGAAGACGGCAAAATCATGAGCCAGATGCGGGCATAACCCAGACCTAACCCAGACCTAACCGGTGTTATCCTCTGAAATATTGATCGAAACCAGGTTTAATTGACTGCTTCAGTGTGTTACCACATTACTACGTGATTCAAACACGAAAAAACCCCAGGATCTGGCCAACAAGTATGCGAAGATGGCAAAATCATGAGCCAGATGCGGGCATAACCCAGACCTAACCCAGACCTAACCGGCGTTATCCTCTAAAATATTGATCGAAACCAGGTTTAATTGACTGCTTCAGTGTGTTACCACATTACTACGTGATTCAAACACGAAAAAACCCCAGGATCTGGCCAACAAGTATGCGAAGAAGGCAAAATCATGAGCCAGATGGGCGCATTTCCCAGACCTAACCCAGACCTAACCGGCGTTATCCTCTAAAATATTGATCGAAACCAGGTTTAATTGACTGCTTCAATGTGGTACCACATTACTACGTGTTTCAAACACGGAAAATACCCAGGATCTGGCCAACAAGTATGCGAAGAAGGCAAAATCATGAGCCAGATGGGCGCATTTCCCAGACCTAACCCAGACCTAACCGGCGTTATCCTCTAAAATATTGATCGAAACCAGGTTTAATTGACTGCTTCAATGTGGTACCACATTACTGCGGTATTCAAACCCGAAAAAAACCCAGGATCTAGCCAACAAGTTTGCGAAAAAGGCGAAAGTATAAGCCAGATGCGCGCATATCCCAGACCTAACCCAGACCTAACCGGTGTTATCCTCTGAAATATTGATCGAAACCAGGTTTAATTGACTGCTTCAGTGTGTTACCACATTACTACGTGTTTCAAACACGGAAAATACCCAGGATCTGGCCAACAAGTATGCGAAGACGGCAAAATCATGAGCCAGATGCGGGCATAACCCAGACCTAACCCAGACCTAACCGGTGTTATCCTCTAAAATATTGATCGAAACCAGGTTTAATTGACTGCTTCAGTGTGTCGCCACATTACTACGTGATTCAAACACGAAAAAACCCCAGGATCTGGCCAACAAGTATGCGAAGAAGGCAAAATCATGAGCCAGATGCGGGCATAACCCAGACCTAACCCAGTCCTAGCCGGCGTTATCCTCTAAAATATTGATCGAAACCAGGTTTAATTGACTGCTTCAGTGTGTCACCACATTACTACGTGATTCAAACACGAAAAAACCCCAGGATCTGGCCAACAAGTATGCGAAGACGGCAAAATCATGAGCCAGATGCGGGCATAACCCAGACCTAACCCAGACCTAACCGGTGTTATCCTCTAAAATATTGATCGAAACCAGGTTTAATTGACTGCTTCAGTGTGTCACCACATTACTACGTGATTCAAACACGAAAAAACCCCAGGATCTGGCCAACAAGTATGCGAAGACGGCAAAATCATGAGCCAGATGCGGGCATAACCCAGACCTAACCCAGACCTAACCGGTGTTATCCTCTAACATATTGATCGAAACCAGGTTTAATTGACTGCTTCAGTGTGTCACCACATTACTACGTGATTCAAACACGAAAAAAACCCAGGATCTGGCCAACAAGTATGCGAAGAAGGCAAAATCATGAGCCAGATGCGCGCATTTCCCAGACCTAACCCAGACCTAACCGGCGTTATCCTCTAAAATATTGATCGAAACCAGGTTTAATTGACTGCTTCAGTGTGTTACCACATTACTACGTGATTCAAACACGGGAAAACCCCAGGATCTGGCCAACAAGTATTGGAAGACGGCAAAATCATGAGCCAGATGCGGGCATAACCCAGACCTAACCCAGACCTAACCGGTGTTATCCTCTGAAATATTGATCGAAACCAGGTTTAATTGACTGCTTCAGTGTGTTACCACATTACTACGTGATTCAAACACGAAAAAACCCCAGGATCTGGCCAACAAGTATGCGAAGAAGGCAAAATCATGAGCCAGATGGGCGCATTTCCCAGACCTAACCCAGACCTAACCGGCGTTATCCTCTAAAATATTGATCGAAACCAGGTTTAATTGACTGCTTCAATGTGGTACCACATTACTGCGGTATTCAAACCCGAAAAAAACCCAGGATCTAGCCAACAAGTTTACGAAAAAGGCGAAAGTATAAGCCAGATGCGCGCATATCCCAGACCTAACCCAGACCTAACCGGTGTTATCCTCTGAAATATTGATCGAAACCAGGTTTAATTGACTGCTTCAATGTGGTACCACATTACTGCGGTATTCAAACCCGAAAAAAACCCAGGATCTAGCCAACAAGTTTACGAAAAAGGCGAAAGTATAAGCCAGATGCGCGCATATCCCAGACCTAACCCAGACCTAACCGGTGTTATCCTCTGAAATATTGATCGAAACCAGGTTTAATTGACTGCTTCAGTGTGTTACCACATTACTACATGATTCAAACACGAAAAAAACCCAAGATCTGGCCAACAAGTATGCGAAGAAGGCAAAATCATGAGCCAGATGCGGGCATAACCCAGGCGAAACCCAGACCTAACCGGTGTTATCCTCTGAAATATTGATCGAAACCAGGTTTAATTGACTGCTTCAGTGTGTTACCACATTACTACGTGATTGAAACACGAAAAAAACCCAAGATCTGGCCAACAAGTATGCGAAGACGGCAAAATCATGAGCCAGATGCGGGCATAACCCAGACCTAACCCAGACCTAACCGGTGTTATCCTCTGAAATATTGATCGAAACCAGGTTTAATTGACTGCTTCAGTGTGTTACCACATTACTACGTGATTCAAACACGGAAAATACCCAGGATCTGGCCAACAAGTATGCGAAGAAGGCAAAATCATGAGCCAGATGCGGGCATAACCCAGACCTAACCCAGACCTAACCGGTATTATCCTCTGAAATATTGATCGAAACCAGGTTTAATTGACTGTTTCAGTGTGTCACCACATTACTACGTGATTCAAACACGGAAAATACCCAGGATCTGGCCAACAAGTATGCGAAGAAGGCAAAATCATGAGCCAGATGCGGGCATAACCCTGACCTAACCCAGACCTAACCGGTGTTATCCTCTGAAATATTGATCGAAACCAGGTTTAATTGACTGCTTCAGTGTGTTACCACATTACTACGTGATTCAAACACGAAAAATACCCAGGATCTGGCCAACAAGTATGCGAAGAAGGCAAAATCATGAGCCAGATGGGCGCATTTCCCAGACCTAACCCAGACCTAACCGGCGTTATCCTCTAAAATATTGATCGAAACCAGGTTTAATTGACTGCTTCAGTGTGTTACCACATTACTACATGATTCAAACACGAAAAAAACCCAAGATCTGGCCAACAAGTATGCGAAGAAGGCAAAATCATGAGCCAGATGCGGGCATAACCCAGACCTAACCCAGACCTAACCGGTGTTATCCTCTGAAATATTGATCGAAACCAGGTTTAATTGACTGTTTCAGTGTGTCACCACATTACTACGTGATGCAAACACGAAAAAAACCCAGGATCTGGCCAACAAGTATGCGAAGACGGCAAAATCATGAGCCAGATGCGGGCATAACCCAGACCTAACCCAGACCTAACCGGTGTTATCCTCTGAAATATTGATCGAAACCAGGTTTAATTGACTGCTTCAGTGTGTTACCACATTACTACATGATTCAAACACGAAAAAAACCCAAGATCTGGCCAACAAGTATGCGAAGAAGGCAAAATCATGAGCCAGATGCGGGCATAACCCAGACCTAACCCAGACCTAACCGGTGTTATCCTCTGAAATATTGATCGAAACCAGGTTTAATTGACTGATTCAGTGTGTTACCACATTACTACGTGATTCAAACACGGAAAATACCCAGGATCTGGCCAACAAGTATGCGAAGAATGCGAAAGAATAAGCCAGATGCGCGCATTTCCCAGACCTAACCCAGACCTAACCGGTGTTATCCTCTGAAATATTGATCGAAACCAGGTTTAATTGACTGCTTCAGTGTGTGACCACATTACTACGTGATTCAAACACGGAAAAAACCCAGGATCTGGCCAACAAGTATGCGATGAAGGCAAAATCATGAGCCAGATGCGGGCATAACCCAGACCTAACCCAGACCTAACCGGTGTTGTCCTCTAAAATATTGATCGAAACCAGGTTTAATTGACTGCTTCAGTGTGTTACCACATTACTACATGATTCAAACACGAAAAAAACCCAAGATCTGGCCAACAAGTATGCGAAGATGGCAAAATCATGAGCCAGGTGCGGACATAACCCAGGCGAAACCCAGACCTAACCGGTGTTATCCTCTGAAATATTGATCGAAACCAGGTTTAATTGACTGCTTCAGTGTGTTACCACATTACTACGTGATTGAAACACGAAAAAACCCCAGGATCTGGCCAACAAGTATGCGAAGACGGCAAAATCATGAGCCAGATGCGGGCATAACCCAGACCTAACCCAGACCTAACCGGTGTTATCCTCTAAAATATTAATCGAAACCTGGTTTAATTGACAGCTTCAGTGTGTTACCACATTATTACGTGATTCAAACACGAAAAAACCCCAGGATCTGGCCAACAAGTATGCGAAGACGGCAAAATCATGAGCCAGATGCGGGCATAATCCAGACCTAACCCAGACCTAACCGGCGTTATCCTCTAAAATATTGATCGAAACCAGGTTTAATTGACTGCTTCAGTGTGTCACCACATTACTACGTGATTCAAACACGGAAAATACCCAGGATCTGGCCAACAAGTATGCGAAGAAGGCAAAATCATGAGCCAGATGCGGGCATAACCCAGACCTAACCCAGACCTAACCGGTGTTATCCTCTGAAATATTGATCGAAACCAGGTTTAATTGACTGCTTCAGTGTGTTACCACATTACTACGTGATTCAAACACGAAAAAACCCCAGGATCTGGCCAACAAGTATGCGAAGAAGGCAAAATCATGAGCCAGATGGGCGCATTTCCCAGACCTAACCCAGACCTAACCGGCGTTATCCTCTAAAATATTGATCGAAACCAGGTTTAATTGACTGCTTCAATGTGGTACCACATTACTGCGGTATTCAAACCCGAAAAAAACCCAGGATCTAGCCAACAAGTTTACGAAAAAGGCGAAAGTATAAGCCAGATGCGCGCATATCCCAGACCTAACCCAGACCTAACCGGTGTTATCCTCTGAAATATTGATCGAAACCAGGTTTAATTGACTGCTTCAGTGTGTCACCACATTACTACGTGATTCAAACACGAAAAAAACCCAGGATCTGGCCAACAAGTATGCGAAGAAGGCAAAATCATGAGCCAGATGCGCGCATTTCCCAGACCTAACCCAGACCTAACCGGCGTTATCCTCTAAAATATTGATCGAAACCAGGTTTAATTGACTGCTTCAATGTGGTACCACATTACTGCGGTATTCAAACCCGAAAAAAACCCAGGATCTGGCCAACAAGTTTGCGAAAAAGGCGAAAGTATAAGCCATATGCGCGCAAATCCCAGACCTAACCCAGACCTAACCGGTGTTATCCTCTAAAATATTGATCGAAACCAGGTTTAATTGACAGCTTCAGTGTGTTACCACATTATTACGTGATTCAAACACGAAAAAACCCCAGGATCTGGCCAACAAGTATGCGAAGACGGCAAAATCATGAGCCAGATGCGGGCATAACCCAGACCTAACCCAGACCTAACCGGCGTTATCCTCTAAAATATTGATCGAAACCAGGTTTAATTGACTGCTTCAGTGTGTCGCCACATTACTACGTGATTCAAACACGAAAAAACCCCAGGATCTGGCCAACAAGTATGCGAAGAAGGCAAAATCATGAGCCAGATGCGGGCATAACCCAGACCTAACCCAGACCTAACCGGCGTTATCCTCTAAAATATTGATCGAAACCAGGTTTAATTGACTGCTTCAGTGTGTCGCCACATTACTACGTGATTCAAACACGAAAAACCCCAGGATCTGGCCAACAAGTATGCGAAGAAGGCAAAATCATGAGCCAGATGCGGGCATAACCCAGACCTAACCCAGACCTAACCGGTGTTATCCTCTAAAATATTGATCGAAACCAGGTTTAATTGACTGCTTCAGTGTGTTACCACATTACTACGTGATTCAAACACGAAAAAAACCCAGGATCTGGCCAACAAGTATGCGAAGAAGGCAAAATCATGAGCCAGATGCGGGCATAACCCAGACCTAACCCAGACCTAACCGGTGTTATCCTCTAAAATATTGATCGAAACCAGGTTTAATTGACTGCTTCAGTGTGTCACCACATTACTACGTGATTCAAACACGAAAAAACCCCAGGATCTGGCCAACAAGTATGCGAAGACGGCAAAATCATGAGCCAGATGCGGGCATAACCCAGACCTAACCCAGACCTAACCGGTGTTATCCTCTAAAATATTGATCGAAACCAGGTTTAATTGACAGCTTCAGTGTGTTACCACATTATTACGTGATTCAAACACGAAAAAAACCCAGGATCTGGCCAACAAGTATGCGAAGAAGGCAAAATGATGAGCCAGATGCGCGCATTTCCCAGACCTAACCCAGACCTAACCGGCGTTATCCTCTAAAATATTGATCGAAACCAGGTTTAATTGACTGCTTCAGTGTGTCACCACATTACTGCGGTATTCAAACCCGAAAAAAACCCAGGATCTAGCCAACAAGTTTACGAAAAAGGCGAAAGTATAAGCCAGATGCGCGCATATCCCAGACCTAACCCAGACCTAACCGGTGTTATCCTCTGAAATATTGATCGAAACCAGGTTTAATTGACTGCTTCAGTGTGTCACCACATTACTACGTGATTCAAACACGAAAAAAACCCAGGATCTGGCCAACAAGTATGCGAAGAAGGCAACATCATGAGCCAGATGCGCGCATATCCCAGACCTAACCCAGACCTAACCGGTGTTATCCTCTGAAATATTGATCGAAACCAGGTTTAATTGACTGCTTCAGTGTGTTACCACATTACTACGTGATTCAAACCCGAAAAAAACCCAGGATCTGGCCAACAAGTATGCGAAGAAGGCAAAATCATGAGCCAGATGCGGGCGTAACCCAGACCTAACCCAGACCTAACCGGTGTTATCCTCTAAAATATTGATCGAAACCAGGTTTAATTGACTGCTTCAGTGTGTTACCACATTCCTACGTGATTCAAACACGAACAAAACCCAGGATCTGGCCAACAAGTATGCGATGAAGGCAAAATCATGAGCCAGATGCGCGCATCTCCCAGACCTAACCCAGACCTAACCGGTGTTATCCTCTGAAATATTGATCGAAACCAGGTTTAATAGACTGCTTCAGTGTGTTACCACATTACTACGTGATTCAAACACGGAAAAAACCCAGGATCTAGTAAACATAGTAGTATAGAGGGTGTTCGGCCAGCCCTGAGAAACATTTTAATAGGATATTCTAGAGGCCAAACTAAGACGAAAATCAAGAATACCAATTTGTTGATGGAGGCTTCGTTAAAAAGTTATTAACAATTTGATTCAAAAATTTCAAGTCGTTCCAGAAAAATTATTTTCGGCTGCGGAGGTCAATTACAAGCATTTTTAGTGAATAGACATATATTCGAAATCCTACTCAGTTTCGAGAAAAAAATTCGAGTATGTGTTGATATTTTTCGGCGAAAAACTAATTTTTCAAATCGTTCTAAAAAAATTATTTTCGGTTACAGGGGTCAATTACAATCATTTTTGGTCATTACACATACCCCCGAAATCCTACGCACTTTCGAGAAAAAAATTCCTTACCGAAAATCTAATCGGGTGCCTATATTTTTCGATGAAAAAGAAAGATTTCAAATCGTTCTGTGAAAAATTATTTTCAGTTGCGAGGGTCGGTGACAATCATTTTTTATGTATAGACATACCCCCGTAATCTTGCGCATTTTCGAGAAAAAAATTCAGTACGAGCGGAACTTTAAACATTAATAACTTTTTAACAGTGCCTCCATCAACAAATTGGTATTCTTGATTTTCGTCTTATTTTGACCTCTAGAATCCCCCATTAAAATTTTTCCCATGGATGGCCGAACACCCTGTATGTAGGGAACCGTGCAGTTGAAAATTATTAAATCGCGCACGAATTTTTGGCCGAACAGCGAATCGTTCGCTGTCCACGAGCTTGCACGAGCGAAGACGGTTACCGCCGAAAAAGCCGTCAACACGCGGCGAGCGTACGGCCGAACAGCTGATGGGTGAATAACCCAGAAAGCGAGAAAAGACAGCACGGAAGAGAGAAAGATTGAAGAAAAGTACGTAGTAGGTGTGACTGTGTTTAACGAAATAAATACGAGTGTGCCGATTAACGAACAAACACGGTTCCTGATAATCCCATACATACATACGTACAGTGTTGTTCCAAGTGGAGTTTGAAAAAGATGCTAATAAAAATGTTGCATAGTCATAACCACCTGGTTCAGTTACTACATTCACCCTGTAAAAACAACACAATAATATTATTTATTATTTTCTTTTCACGTTCTTAACTTTATTTTTATTTTTAGTTTGAGTTTTACATTTCTCCTTCTCTTCGTCTTGCTTTTCTTTCTCCTTTTCCTTTTCATTTTTCTGTTTTTCTTTCTTTTTTCAATAGCTTTTCTTCTTTTAATTTCTCGGCTTGTTTTTTTCTTTTCTAATCGTTCTTCTTTCATTCTTTGTTTTTCTTTTTCCTGGTTATCAATTGCTTCTATTTTTTCAAGCTGAGTCTATTTCCATGTCTTTGATGTAACTTTGATTGCACACACCTTTCTATATTTCTTTTCTTTTCTTTTCTTTTCTTTGTTGTTTTTTCAATTTTTTGATAATGTTGATAATGTTTATCCAGAATAGATTCTGAAGAATCTTTGTCTTTACGAGAAAATAAGTAAAGTAACGTTGTAGAATTAATGTAGTTTGATTTCAGTACCATCGGAAACAAAACAATTCCCATTAGAAAAAAGTAAAAGCATCATTGTCATGAAATATTAAAGTTAATTAATGATCAGTATATCATATATTAGTTTCTTCTAGCGAAACGTTGTTAAATTAGTCTTCTACACTGGTATTGGTTTTACTGTTACTATGAACTGCACTGCGTTGAACATCAGCAGTGCTTTCTCTCTGCGAGTTGTGTCTTGTGTTGTGTCTTAGTTGTGTCCCGATTGTATTTTAATATTTTCTATATAGAAAAGAAAATTGTTCCCCTCTCAGATCATCTGGAATATGCTCTTGAATGCTATGTAAAACTACCTATATTGCTGTCATTGATGTCAGTTTCATCTGGCGACATGAATTCTAATTTATTTTCTTCTTTCTGAAATACGTTTTGTGTAGTAAATTGTATTTGAGTTAAACGGTCATAGGCCACCACAAGCTTTAAAAGCATTTCCTTCTTCATGGAATTTATATATGGTATGATATATATATTGGTGCGAAATTCACCTTCGTAATGGGTTTAGTCTACCTACGTACTTTGTCTATGTTCCTGTACTACCTTTCGCCATGCAACTTTTAATCGTCTAAATATTCCTACATCGCATGGCTGGAAAATATGAGTTGCATTAGGTAATATACAAAAAAGTAAAATGAGTTTACTCAAAACAAAAATTATGTAAATTGAAATTTATGCAGGACCTGCGACCATCTAATAATACCAGTATAGGAAAGGTGACTCCATTCTCAACCATTTATGGGCTACACACAATATATGTATTAGTGTGGGGGGATTGAAATGAATTCGGTCAAGGTGTAATTTCATTAATATTGATTTAATATATACAGGGTGTTTGGCCACCCCTGGGAAAAATTTTAATGGGAGATTCTAGAAGCCAAAATAAGACGAAAATTAAGAATATCAATTTTTCGACTGAGGTTTCGTTAAAAAGTAGTTATTAATAACATTAAATAAAAAAATTTCAAATCGTTCTGAAAAAATTATTTTTGGTCGCGGAGGTCAGTTAGAATCGTACCCCCGAAATCCTACTCAGTTTCGACAAAAAAAATTCAAGTAAAAAAGAATTTCGAATCGTCTTGGAAGAATTAGTTTTCGTTGCAGGGGTCAGTTACAAGCATTTTTTTTTTTTGGTCGACAGCCGGATTGAACGATTTTAATGTTTCAAACAGCAACACAACGCATATTTTAATGGAGAATATGTAGAGATGTTGGAAAAGTTGTTCCTTGACCCCGTAAAGTGAGAAAAATCCCATATAACTGGTCAAATTTTCAAACAGCCCCCGCAACTCCTACTGATATAGTGAATAGTGAATATATTCCAATGAAACGTTTTTTTTTCGCGAGTAGAGCTCATGGGTACCTACACAAAGAGTATTATTAAACAACTATTTTACAAACTGAATAAAAATCAGAAAGGAATTTTTAAGAAAAATCGACAGGCAGTGCCTAAATTTTTCGACGAAAGAAAAAGAAAATTTCAAATCGTTCTGAAAAAATTACTTTCGGTTTCGGGGGTCAATTACAATTATTTTCGGTGAATAGACATACCACATACGAAATCCTGCGCATTTTCGAGAAAAAAATTCGAAAGTAAGAGCGGAACTTTAAACGTCAATAACTTGTTTAGTATCGTATTACTCCATCAACAAATTGGTATTCTTGATTTTCATCCTACTTTAACCTCTAGAATCTCCCATTACAATTTCTCCCAGGGGATTCTAGAGACCAAAGTAAGACGAAAATCAAGAATACCAATTTGTTAATGGAGGCTTTATTAAAAAGTTATTAACGTTTAAAGTTCCGCCCGTACTGAATTTCTTTCTCGAAAATGCGCATGATTAGGGGGGTATGACGATTCACCCAAAATGGTTGTAAGTAACCCCCGCAACCGATAACAATTTTTCCAAAACGATTTGAAATTTTTCTTTTCCATCGAAAAAATTTCACACATTCTCGAATTTTTATCTCGAAAGTGGGTAAGATTTCGGAGGTATGTGTATTCACCAAAAATGATTGCAATTGACCCCCGCAACCGATAACAATTTTTCCAGAACGATTTGAAATTTTTGAGTTTAATTGTTAATAACTTTTCAACGTAGCCTCTATCAACAAATTGGTATTCTTGATTTTCGTCTGTATTTTCGTATTTTGGCATCTAGAATCCCCCATTAAAATTTTTCCCAGGGGTGGCCGAACACCCTGTACATATGTGTTCCCCGAGCAGGAAAACGACTTTTCGCTAAAATCATGAAAGTAAAAATTCTGTCCAAATGAGGAGTAGGAGTGATTTTCTAAGTAATTTTTATGTAAAAGTATAGATTGAGAAAGTGGCACGTGAGGAACGTACGTAACCTAGATCGATGCACGTGTTTTACTGCACCGGGCACGAACGTACGACGATTTACACACACACAGTCAATATCGCCGGTTTTTACAAAAGGTAAAGTCTTAAGTAAACATTTTGTTTTATAATTTTCTATTAAAGCCTCTGTAAGTTTTATCGCTTTTGCATTCTTGCAACTTAATTTAATTGGTTGTTTTTTGGAAAACAGATAAAACTATAAAAAGAATAAAAAACGGTTTTTACGAGTCCTGTACCTATGTTTAGTTCAGAATTTCGAATTCAGCGGTAAAAGTATGTAAATCTATATTATCCAATACACAGGACATAAAGGTAAGAGGAATGGATATTTTTACCAATATATTCATATTCTTAAATATCTGAATATTCTTCCTACTTGACCGACTTACTTTATAAATATATTTTTTAGGGACACATGTCGTTCGGTTGAAGGAAACAGGATATCTATACAGTGTATAGGTATTCAAAAACCCTTGGGAAAAATTTTAGACTTTGTTGAAAAGTTATGGAACATTATATTCCTAGCAAACGCTAGGCCCGTTCACGGATCGGGGTGAGTTATACATTATTCGATTCGCCTAATTCAGTACATGTTACTGTTATTGTTAGAAATATGACTTAAAATTCGTTAGTTTCTTTAGTGTTTAGGAGTGTGTGTGTGTTTGTGAGAGAAGCACACGTCGAGGAATGTTTTTTAGTTTTTAAGTTTTCTTTTCACAATGGAAAATAAGTGTGTTTGTTTTGTAACAAGATTCATTATAATAAATAATATAAACAGTATTTTAACATGGTAGCAGAGGTCCGTGGTTTGTTCGTTAACAGTAAAGAAAAGAAATTTAGTTGTGAAAGGAAGATAACCTAAGTTTGAAGCATGGCAAGTGAAAAAAAGGACGATTTCATGTTACAAATATTTTATGGAACTGGAAATTCAGGCTAAATTTATTTTTAGAAATGAAAGACTGTAACGAGGTTATTCTACATGATGAAAGACCGGCTGAAATAAGAGTCGAAGATTGGAATAAAAAAGGAAATTAAAGCAAAAAGTTACATCGTAAACAGTATTTCAAACACTCAGTTAGAATTAATAATATCAGAAACGACTGCGAAAAATATGATTGCAAAGCTTGACGAAATTTATCTAGTTAAAAACAGTGCAGTAAAGCTATTGTGTAAAAGAAGATTGTTAGAATTAAAAATGAAAGAAGGTGAAAATCCAAGTGACTTCTTTAACGAATTTGAAACGCATATAAATAGGCTCAAAAATACTGGTGAGACTGTGAATGAAGAGGATAAATTGAATTATCTGTTATTAACGTTAACTTCTCACGTATTGTTGATATTATTGATGCACTGCCAACGAAGGAGAAAACAGTTGAGTATGTAAAATCTAAATTACTGTTAGAGTATCAAAAGAGAAACGGTAAAAGTTACTACTTTGAGTACAGCAGAAATTACACTCGCACGTTTAGTTCAAATTTAACTAAAAATCCTAGAGGTCATAGGTTTCGACACGTACAACGCAATCAGAACAAGTATCTCAATTCAAAGGATAATCAGCATAGCAGTGCAACGACTACTGAAGCGGTATGTTAAGTCAGTGTAATAAGTCAGGGCACATCCAACGTTACTGCCCAGAAAACTTTAATAATTATTACAAAATGCAACCTTTTCAAACATATACAAAATAGACACGATAGAAAAGTGGCTGGAAATTCGAGTCTAGATGACAGTAGAAATTACAATTCATTCAAGGTTGAAGTAATGAAAAGTAGCAAAATAGAAGAAGTAGAAATATTAAATGGCTACTAGATAGTGGTTGCTCAGATCACATAATAAACACAGATGAGTACTTTTATGAATCCAAAAATCTACAAAACCCGGTTGATATTAAAGTTGGTGATGGTTTTAAACTAATATCTGGAAAGATTGGTAATGTAATGATTAACATTAAATCGTTGCTATGTTCATTTTAAAAATTATAAATAATTTATCTAATTGGATCTATTCTACATTGTCAAATGGGAATTTGTAGAAGAATTTGTATGATGCATAAAAATCATTTTTTTAGGCATAGAACTTCCACGAGTCGGTCAGGTGGACAGTATTAAAACCAGGTATGTAGACAGTACATGCAGCAACAGTAAAAAATGTCTTCCCGCCGCTGACAGTGTTTACAATATATAGTAAATTACTATTGCACGCAGTACGTTGGCTTAACTTGTTTTTATTATTAAATTTCATTATCATCTAAGTCTGGTATATTTTGATTTTTTACAGAATCAATCATCATCAAATGAAATTTCTGAAATTTCTTTTAAGAACTGATTAAATAAATCATCCTTTCCTTGCTTGGAAGGTTTATAAAACACGTAATGGCTTAAGTACCCAATGAAATTATCTTTTTTGCTGAAAATAGAAAATATAATATTTATTATTTTGTATTATATGTTAGAAAAACATATTAAAAAACGTGTGGAACTGCAAATACTAACCGACAATATTCAGGCAAAAAGTGTTTACTATGCTTCCACGTAGTTTCTGTTTTATTCGTATGAGCGCCTGTTTCTGGATCTTTAAAATGTAAACTATTTACGGTTTACGGTGAGATGTTTATACCCTTAGTTTTTAAAAGCCATTGCATTATATAAAGATATTTGAAAAGCAAAGAACGTGGTTTTCTAAAAACAAACTCAGTTACAGATATTGTTTTAAAATTACCATATATGCTAACGTATAATTATGAGCAATGTCGTGATATATTATATAACTAACATTAAATAAAAATACTGCGCAGCAATTGTGGAAGGGTAGAGTAGATAGAGACTGATGAATCAACATTTTGTTGTAGAAATAATGGCACAGAGGCCATTTGAAAATTAATCACAGCGTCAATTTTCAAGATCTCATTACTGATGCTTACATGAATTAAATTGAAGACACCACTTTTTTCTAACATATAATACTATCAATATTTTATATTTCCAATAAGAGTAACTTCATTGGATACCTGAGCCATTATGTATTTAGTAAATGTATATATAATAGAAAGATGGTGATTTATTCAATGAGATATTTGCAGAAATAGCAGAAATTTCATTCAACAAATGTTATTGTTAACAAATTAGCATTTTACTAGCTGGCATTTTGAACACAGGTAACGACAGTCACTTGTTTCCACCTGTGAACCTATCAGAATATATTTAAAATACTTAGTTACTTTGTAAAAATACCGAATTTCCGCAGATAATGAAATGCATATACTAATGAAATAATATACTGAATTAGACGAATCGAATTACGTATAACTCATCCCGATCGTTGAACGGGTCGTTTGCTAGGAATATACCAAAAAACGTTCTTGACAAGTCTATAAAATACTTCAGTTCACTTTCATTATTAGATGCGTTGACTTTAATTCTATAAATTATAATGATAAGTTCAAGATTTTACAGAAAGAGTTTATTTGTAATATTAAAGATTTCCTATATAAGGACAAGAAGTATACTTTTACCAATATCTATCCATCTATCTTAATATTCTTCCCACTTGGCCCACTTACTTTAACGAGTCTGAGCAAATCATCAGTACTATCTCTATTTTTATTAATAAAATGAATCTGTGATTCCATATCCAAAGATATAGTAAAAGCTACAAAATTCAGATTATTCAAGTTACATTCTATCACTCATCAAATTTTTTATGAAATTCTATGCTAATTCATGCTCTTTAAAATATTTATAATCTACTGGGACTTCATTAACTTTATGTTTTAATAAATCAATAATCAAAGTATCTATAATTAATATTAAAATCAAATAACAGTGTCAAAATAGTATTAATATTATATTTTATTAATACTATCAATATCTGGTATTTAAATTTTATTAAATATTTCAAATCTGTTATCACCTTGTTCAAATAATTTATTACTAGTTTTGATAATATATTTTGGGATGGATTTTTTTAGAATGATAGCAATTCAGTTGTGAATTTTTATGAGGAACAAAGGGTTATTATTATACAATTAACATGTATATAATTCATTAACTTGCCCATTTAGGGGTAACATGTTATGCATAAATAGAGATTTACATACTTGTATAAATACCCACACTAAAATCATGTAAATATCTAAATCATTTTTAAATCTATGATTTGGAAAATTTTAGGGACTTGGAACTTAATTCATCCTTTATCTTACAGTTTTATCGTCAACACGTGGCCAACACGTATGCGAAGAAGGCAAAATCATGAGCCAGATGCTGGTATAACCCAGACCTAACCAAGACCTAACCGGTGTTATCCTCTAAAATATTCATCGAAACCAGGTTTAATTGACTGCTTCAGTGTGTTACCACATTACTACGTGAATCAAACACGAAAAAAACCCAGGATCTGGCCAACAAGTAAGCGAAGAAGGCAAAATCATGAGCCAGATGCGGGCATAACCCAGACGAAACCCAGACCTAACCGGTGTTATCCTCTGAAATATTGATCGAAACCAGGTTTAATTGACAGCTTCAGTGTGTTACCACATTATTACGTGATTCAAACACGAAAAAACCCCAGGATCTGGCCAACAAGTATGCGAAGAAGGCAAAATCATGAGCCAGATGCGGGCATAATCCAGACCTAACCCAGACCTAACCGGCGTTATCCTCTAAAATATTGATCGAAACCAGGTTTAATTGACAGCTTCAGTGTGTTACCACATTATTACGTGATTCAAACACGAAAAAACCCCAGGATCTGGCCAACAAGTATGCGAAGAAGGCAAAATCATGAGCCAGATGCGGGCATAACCCAGACCTAACCCAGACCTAACCGGTGTTATCCTCTAAAATATTGATCGAAACCAGGTTTAATTGACAGCTTCAGTGTGTTACCACATTATTACGTGATTCAAACACGAAAAAACCCCAGGATCTGGCCAACAAGTATGCGAAGACGGCAAAATCATGAGCCAGATGCGGGCATAATCCAGACCTAACCCAGACCTAACCGGCGTTATCCTCTAAAATATTGATCGAAACCAGGTTTAATTGACTGCTTCAGTGTGTCACCACATTACTACGTGATTCAAACACGAAAAAACCCCAGGATCTGGCCAACAAGTATGCGAAGACGGCAAAATCATGAGCCAGATGCGGGCATAATCCAGACCTAACCCAGACCTAACCGGTGTTATCCTCTAAAATATTGATCGAAACCAGGTTTAATTGACTGCTTCAGTGTGTTACCACATTACTACGTGATTGAAACACGAAAAAACCCCAGGATCTGGCCAACAAGTATGCGAAGAAGGCAAAATCATGAGCCAGATGCGGGCATAACCCAGACCTAACCCAGACCTAACCGGTGTTATCCTCTAAAATATTGATCGAAACCAGGTTTAATTGACAGCTTCAGTGTGTTACCACATTATTACGTGATTCAAACACGAAAAAACCCCAGGATCTGGCCAACAAGTATGCGAAGAAGGCAAAATCATGAGCCAGATGCGGGCATAACCCAGACCTAACCCAGACCTAACCGGTGTTATCCTCTAAAATATTGATCGAAACCAGGTTTAATTGACAGCTTCAGTGTGTTACCACATTATTACGTGATTCAAACACGAAAAAACCCCAGGATCTGGCCAACAAGTATGCGAAGACGGCAAAATCATGAGCCAGATGCGGGCATAATCCAGACCTAACCCAGACCTAACCGGCGTTATCCTCTAAAATATTGATCGAAACCAGGTTTAATTGACTGCTTCAGTGTGTCACCACATTACTACGTGATTCAAACACGAAAAAACCCCAGGATCTGGCCAACAAGTATGCGAAGACGGCAAAATCATGAGCCAGATGCGGGCATAATCCAGACCTAACCCAGACCTAACCGGTGTTATCCTCTAAAATATTGATCGAAACCAGGTTTAATTGACTGCTTCAGTGTGTTACCACATTACTACGTGATTGAAACACGAAAAAAACCCAGGATCTGGCCAACAAGTATGCGAAGAAGGCAAAATCATGAGCCAGATGCGGGCATAACCCAGACCTAACCCAGACCTAACCGGTGTTATCCTCTAAAATATTGATCGAAACCAGGTTTAATTGACTGCTTCAGTGTGTGACCACATTACTACGTGATTCAAACACGAAAAAAACCCAGGATCTGGCCAACAAGTATGCGAAGAAGGCAAAATCATGAGCCAGATGCTGGTATAACCCAGACCTAACCAAGACCTAACCGGTGTTATCCTCTAAAATATTCATCGAAACCAGGTTTAATTGACTGCTTCAGTGTGTTACCACATTACTACGTGAATCAAACACGAAAAAAACCCAGGATCTGGCCAACAAGTAAGCGAAGAAGGCAAAATCATGAGCCAGATGCGGGCATAACCCAGACGAAACCCAGACCTAACCGGTGTTATCCTCTGAAATATTGATCGAAACCAGGTTTAATTGACTGCTTCAGTGTGTTACCACATTACTACGTGATTGAAACACGAAAAAACCCCAGGATCTGGCCAACAAGTATGCGAAGAAGGCAAAATCATGAGCCAGATGCGGGCATAACCCAGACCTAACCCAGACCTAACCGGTGTTATCCTCTAAAATATTGATCGAAACCAGGTTTAATTGACAGCTTCAGTGTGTTACCACATTATTACGTGATTCAAACACGAAAAAACCCCAGGATCTGGCCAACAAGTATGCGAAGAAGGCAAAATCATGAGCCAGATGCGGGCATAACCCAGACCTAACCCAGACCTAACCGGTGTTATCCTCTAAAATATTGATCGAAACCAGGTTTAATTGACAGCTTCAGTGTGTTACCACATTATTACGTGATTCAAACACGAAAAAACCCCAGGATCTGGCCAACAAGTATGCGAAGACGGCAAAATCATGAGCCAGATGCGGGCATAATCCAGACCTAACCCAGACCTAACCGGCGTTATCCTCTAAAATATTGATCGAAACCAGGTTTAATTGACTGCTTCAGTGTGTCACCACATTACTACGTGATTCAAACACGAAAAAACCCCAGGATCTGGCCAACAAGTATGCGAAGACGGCAAAATCATGAGCCAGATGCGGGCATAATCCAGACCTAACCCAGACCTAACCGGTGTTATCCTCTAAAATATTGATCGAAACCAGGTTTAATTGACTGCTTCAGTGTGTTACCACATTACTACGTGATTGAAACACGAAAAAAACCCAGGATCTGGCCAACAAGTATGCGAAGAAGGCAAAATCATGAGCCAGATGCGGGCATAACCCAGACCTAACCCAGACCTAACCGGTGTTATCCTCTAAAATATTGATCGAAACCAGGTTTAATTGACTGCTTCAGTGTGTGACCACATTACTACGTGATTCAAACACGGAAAAAACCCAGGATCTGGCCAACAAGTATGCGATGAAGGCAAAATCATGAGCCAGATGCGGGCATAACCCAGACCTAACCCAGACCTAACCGGTGTTATCCTCTCAAATATTGATCGAAACCAGGTTTAATTGACTGCTTCAGTGTGTTACCACATTACTACGTGATTCAAACACGAAAAAACCCCAGGATCTGGCCAACAAGTATGCGAAGACGGCAAAATCATGAGCCAGATGCGGGCATAACCCAGACCTAACCCAGACCTAACCGGCGTTATCCTCTAAAATATTGATCGAAACCAGGTTTAATTGACTGCTTCAATGTGGTACCACATTACTGCGGTATTCAAACCCGAAAAAAACCCAGGATCTAGCCAACAAGTTTACGAAAAAGGCGAAAGTATAAGCCAGATGCGCGCATATCCCAGACCTAACCCAGACCTAACCGGTGTTATCCTCTGAAATATTGATCGAAACCAGGTTTAATTGACTGCTTCAGTGTGTTACCACATTACTACGTGATTCAAACACGAAAAAACCCCAGGATCTGGCCAACAAGTATGCGAAGACGGCAAAATCATGAGCCAGATGCGGGCATAACCCAGACCTAACCCAGACCTAACCGGCGTTATCCTCTAAAATATTGATCGAAACCAGGTTTAATTGACTGCTTCAGTGTGTCACCACATTACTACGTGATTCAAACACGAAAAAACCCCAGGATCTGGCCAACAAGTATGCGAAGACGGCAAAATCATGAGCCAGATGCGGGCATAACCCAGTCCTAACCCAGACCTAACCGGTGTTATCCTCTGAAATATTGATCGAAACCAGGTTTAATTGACTGCTTCAGTGTGTTACCACATTACTACGTGATTCAAACACGAAAAAAACCCAAGATCTGGCCAACAAGTATGCGAAGAAGGCAAAATCATGAGCCAGATGCGGGCATAACCCAGACCTAACCCAGACCTAACCGGTGTTATCCTCTAAAATATTGATCGAAACCAGGTTTAATTGACTGCTTCAGTGTGTTACCACATTACTACGTGATTCAAACACGAAAAAAACCCAGGATCTGGCCAACAAGTATGCGAAGAAGGCAAAATCATGAGCCAGATGCGGGCATAACCCAGACCTAACCCAGACCTAACCGGTGTTATCCTCTGAAATATTGATCGAAACCAGGTTTAATTGACTGCTTCAGTGTGTTACCACATTACTACGTGATTCAAACACGAAAAAAACCCAGGATCTGGCCAACAAGTATGCGAAGAAGGCAAAATCATGAGCCAGATGCGCGCATTTCCCAGACCTAACCCAGACCTAACCGGCGTTATCCTCTAAAATATTGATCGAAACCAGGTTTAATTGACTGCCTCAATGTGGTACCACATTACTGCGGTATTCAAGCCCGAAAAAAACCCAGGATCTAGCCAACAAGTTTGCGAAAAAGGCGAAAGTATAAGCCATATGCGCGCAAATCCCAGACCTAACCCAGACCTAACCGGTGTTATCCTCTAAAATATTGATCGAAACCAGGTTTAATTGACAGCTTCAGTGTGTTACCACATTATTACGTGTTTCAAACACGGAAAATACCCAGGATCTGGCCAACAAGTTTGCGAAAAAGGCGAAAGAATAAGCCATATGCGCGCAAATCCCAGACCTAACCCAGACCTAACCGGTGTTATCCTCTAAAATATTGATCGAAACCAGGTTTAATTGACTGCTTCAGTGTGTTACCACATTACTACGTGATTCAAACACGAAAAAAACCCAGGATCTGGCCAACAATTATGCGAAGAAGGCAAAATCATGAGCCAGATGCGCGCATTTCCCAGACTTAACCCAGACCTAACCGGCGTTATCCTCTAAAATATTGATCGAAACCAGGTTTAATTGACTGCTTCAATGTGGTACCACATTACTGCGGTATTCAAACCCGAAAAAAACCCAGGATCTAGCCATCAAGTTTGCGAAGAAGGCGAAGGTATAAGCCATATGCGCGCATTTCCCAGACCTAACCCAGACCTAACCGGTGTTATCCTCTGAAATATTGATCGAAACCAGGTTTAATTGACTGCTTCAGTGTGTGACCACATTACTACGTGATTCAAACACGGAAAAAACCCAGGATCTGGCCAACAAGTATGCGATGAAGGCAAAATCATGAGCCAGATGCGGGCATAACCCAGACCTATCCCAGACCTAACCGGTGTTATCCTCTAAAATATTGATCGAAACCAGGTTTAATTCACTGCTTCAATGTGTTACCACATTACTACATGATTCAAACACGAAAAAAACCCAAGATCTGGCCAACAAGTATGCGAAGATGGCAAAATCATGATCCAGGTGCGGACATAACCCAGACGAAACCCAGACCTAACCGGTGTTATCCTCTGAAATATTGATCGAAACCAGGTTTAATTGACTGCTTCAGTGTGTTACCACATTACTACGTGATTGAAACACGAAAAAACCCCAGGATCTGGCCAACAAGTTTGCGAAGAAGGCGAAGGTATAAGCCATATGCGCGCATTTCCCAGACCTAACCCAGACCTAACCGGTGTTATCCTCTGAAATATTGATCGAAACCAGGTTTAATTGACTGCTTCAGTGTGTCACCACATTACTACGTGATTCAAACACGGAAAATACCCAGCATCTGGCCAACAAGTATGCGAAGAGGGCAAAATCATGAGCCAGATGCGGGCATAACCCAGACCTAACCCAGACCTAACCGGTGTTATCCTCTGAAATATTGATCGAAACCAGGTTTAATTGACTGATTCAGTGTGTTACCACATTACTACGTGATTCAAACACGGAAAATACCCAGGATCTGGCCAACAAGTATGCGAAGAATGCGAAAGAATAAGCCAGATGCGCGCATTTCCCAGACCTAACCCAGACCTAACCGGTGTTATCCTCTGAAATATTGATCGAAACCAGGTTTAATTGACTGCTTCAGTGTGTTACCACATTACTACGTGATTGAAACACGAAAAAACCCCAGGATCTGGCCAACAAGTATGCGAAGACGGCAAAATCATGAGCCAGATGCGGGCATAACCCAGACCTAACCCAGACCTAACCGGTGTTATCCTCTGAAATATTGATCGAAACCAGGTTTAATTGACTGCTTCAGTGTGTCACCACATTACTACGTGATTCAAACACGAAAAAAACCCAGGATCTGGCCAACAAGTATGCGAAGAAGGCAAAATCATGAGCCAGATGCGCGCATTTCCCAGACCTAACCCAGACCTAACCGGCGTTATCCTCTAAAATATTGATCGAAACCAGGTTTAATTGACTGCTTCAATGTGGTACCACATTACTGCGGTATTCAAACCCGAAAAAAACCCAGGATCTAGCCAACAAGTTTGCGAAAAAGGCGAAAGTATAAGCCAGATGCGCGCATATCCCAGACCTAACCCAGACCTAACCGGTGTTATCCTCTGAAATATTGATCGAAACCAGGTTTAATTGACTGCTTCAGTGTGTTACCACATTACTACGTGTTTCAAACACGGAAAATACCCAGGATCTGGCCAACAAGTATGCGAAGACGGCAAAATCATGAGCCAGATGCGGGCATAACCCAGACCTAACCCAGACCTAACCGGTGTTATCCTCTAAAATATTGATCGAAACCAGGTTTAATTGACTGCTTCAGTGTGTCGCCACATTACTACGTGATTCAAACACGAAAAAACCCCAGGATCTGGCCAACAAGTATGCGAAGAAGGCAAAATCATGAGCCAGATGCGGGCATAACCCAGACCTAACCCAGTCCTAACCGGCGTTATCCTCTAAAATATTGATCGAAACCAGGTTTAATTGACTGCTTCAGTGTGTCACCACATTACTACGTGATTCAAACACGAAAAAACCCCAGGATCTGGCCAACAAGTATGCGAAGACGGCAAAATCATGAGCCAGATGCGGGCATAACCCAGACCTAACCCAGACCTAACCGGTGTTATCCTCTAAAATATTGATCGAAACCAGGTTTAATTGACTGCTTCAGTGTGTCACCACATTACTACGTGATTCAAACACGAAAAAACCCCAGGACCTGGCCAACAAGTATGCGAAGACGGCAAAATCATGAGCCAGATGCGGGCATAACCCAGACCTAACCCAGACCTAACCGGTGTTATCCTCTAACATATTGATCGAAACCAGGTTTAATTGACTGCTTCAGTGTGTCACCACATTACTACGTGATTCAAACACGAAAAAAACCCAGGATCTGGCCAACAAGTATGCGAATAAGGCAAAATCATGAGCCAGATGCGCGCATTTCCCAGACCTAACCCAGACCTAACCGGCGTTATCCTCTAAAATATTGATCGAAACCAGGTTTAATTGACTGCTTCAATGTGGTACCACATTACTGCGGTATTCAAACCCGAAAAAAACCCAGGATCTAGCCAACAAGTTTACGAAAAAGGCGAAAGTATAAGCCAGATGCGCGCATATCCCAGACCTAACCCAGACCTAACCGGTGTTATCCTCTGAAATATTGATCGAAACCAGGTTTAATTGACTGCTTCAGTGTGTTACCACATTACTACATGATTCAAACACGAAAAAAACCCAAGATCTGGCCAACAAGTATGCGAAGAAGGCAAAATCATGAGCCAGATGCGGGCATAACCCAGGCGAAACCCAGACCTAACCGGTGTTATCCTCTGAAATATTGATCGAAACCAGGTTTAATTGACTGCTTCAGTGTGTTACCACATTACTACGTGATTGAAACACGAAAAAAACCCAAGATCTGGCCAACAAGTATGCGAAGACGGCAAAATCATGAGCCAGATGCGGGCATAACCCAGACCTAACCCAGACCTAACCGGTGTTATCCTCTGAAATATTGATCGAAACCAGGTTTAATTGACTGCTTCAGTGTGTTACCACATTACTACGTGTTTCAAACACGGAAAATACCCAGGATCTGGCCAACAAGTATGCGAAGAAGGCAAAATCATGAGCCAGATGCGGGCATAACCCAGACCTAACCCAGACCTAACCGGTGTTATCCTCTGAAATATTGATCGAAACCAGGTTTAATTGACTGTTTCAGTGTGTCACCACATTACTACGTGATTCAAACACGGAAAATACCCAGGATCTGGCCAACAAGTATGCGAAGAAGGCAAAATCATGAGCCAGATGGGCGCATTTCCCAGACCTAACCCAGACCTAACCGGTGTTATCTTCTGAAATATTGATCGAAACCAGGTTTAATTGACTGATTCAGTGTGTTACCACATTACTACGTGATTCAAACACGGAAAATACCCAGGATCTGGCCAACAAGTATGCGAAGAATGCGAAAGAATAAGCCAGATGCGCGCATTTCCCAGACCTAACCCAGACCTAACCGGTGTTATCCTCTGAAATATTGATCGAAACCAGGTTTAATTGACTGCTTCAGTGTGTGACCACATTACTACGTGATTCAAACACGGAAAAAACCCAGGATCTGGCCAACAAGTATGCGATGAAGGCAAAATCATGAGCCAGATGCGGGCATAACCCAGACCTAACCCAGACCTAACCGGTGTTATCCTCTAAAATATTGATCGAAACCAGGTTTAATTGACTGCTTCAGTGTGTTACCACATTACTACATGATTCAAACACGAAAAAAACCCAAGATCTGGCCAACAAGTATGCGAAGATGGCAAAATCATGAGCCAGGTGCGGACATAACCCAGGCGAAACCCAGACCTAACCGGTGTTATCCTCTGAAATATTGATCGAAACCAGGTTTAATTGACTGCTTCAGTGTGTTACCACATTACTACGTGATTCAAACACGAAAAAACCCCAGGATCTGGCCAACAAGTATGCGAAGAAGGCAAAATCATGAGCCAGATGGGCGCATTTCCCAGACCTAACCCAGACCTAACCGGCGTTATCCTCTAAAATATTGATCGAAACCAGGTTTAATTGACTGCTTCAATGTGGTACCACATTACTGCGGTATTCAAACCCGAAAAAAACCCAGGATCTAGCCAACAAGTTTACGAAAAAGGCGAAAGTATAAGCCAGATGCGCGCATATCCCAGACCTAACCCAGACCTAACCGGTGTTATCCTCTGAAATATTGATCGAAACCAGGTTTAATTGACTGCTACAGTGTGTCACCACATTACTACGTGATTCAAACACGAAAAAAACCCAGGATCTGGCCAACATGTATGCGAAGAAGGCAAAATCATGAGCCAGATGCGCGCATTTCCCAGACCTAACCCAGACCTAACCGGCGTTATCCTCTAAAATATTGATCGAAACCAGGTTTAATTGACTGCTTCAATGTGGTACCACATTACTGCGGTATTCAAACCCGAAAAAAACCCAGGATCTAGCCAACAAGTTTGCGAAAAAGGCGAAAGTATAAGCCAGATGCGCGCATATCCCAGACCTAACCCAGACCTAACCGGTGTTATCCTCTGAAATATTGATCGAAACCAGGTTTAATTGACTGCTTCAGTGTGTTACCACATTACTACGTGTTTCAAACACGGAAAATACCCAGGATCTGGCCAACAAGTTTGCGAAAAAGGCGAAAGTATAAGCCATATGCGCGCAAATCCCAGACCTAACCCAGACCTAACCGGTGTTATCCTCTAAAATATTGATCGAAACCAGGTTTAATTGACAGCTTCAGTGTGTTACCACATTATTACGTGATTCAAACACGAAAAAACCCCAGGATCTGGCCAACAAGTATGCGAAGACGGCAAAATCATGAGCCAGATGCGGGCATAACCCAGACCTAACCCAGACCTAACCGGCGTTATCCTCTAAAATATTGATCGAAACCAGGTTTAATTGACTGCTTCAGTGTGTCGCCACATTACTACGTGATTCAAACACGAAAAAACCCCAGGATCTGGCCAACAAGTATGCGAAGAAGGCAAAATCATGAGCCAGATGCGGGCATAACCCAGACCTAACCCAGACCTAACCGGCGTTATCCTCTAAAATATTGATCGAAACCAGGTTTAATTGACTGCTTCAGTGTGTCGCCACATTACTACGTGATTCAAACACGAAAAAACCCCAGGATCTGGTCAACAAGTATGCGAAGAAGGCAAAATCATGAGCCAGATGCGGGCATAACCCAGACCTAACCCAGACCTAACCGGTGTTATCCTCTAAAATATTGATCGAAACCAGGTTTAATTGACTGCTTCAGTGTGTTACCACATTACTACGTGATTCAAACACGAAAAAAACCCAGGATCTGGCCAACAAGTATGCGAAGAAGGCAAAATCATGAGCCAGATGCGGGCATAACCCAGACCTAACCCAGACCTAACCGGTGTTATCCTCTAAAATATTGATCGAAACCAGGTTTAATTGACTGCTTCAGTGTGTCACCACATTACTACGTGATTCAAACACGAAAAAACCCCAGGATCTGGCCAACAAGTATGCGAAGACGGCAAAATCATGAGCCAGATGCGGGCATAACCCAGACCTAACCCAGACCTAACCGGTGTTATCCTCTAAAATATTGATCGAAACCAGGTTTAATTGACAGCTTCAGTGTGTTACCACATTATTACGTGATTCAAACACGAAAAAAACCCAGGATCTGGCCAACAAGTATGCGAAGAAGGCAAAATCATGAGCCAGATGCGCGCATTTCCCAGACCTAACCCAGACCTAACCGGCGTTATCCTCTAAAATATTGATCGAAACCAGGTTTAATTGACTGCTTCAATGTGGTACCACATTACTGCGTTATTCAAACCCGAAAAAAACCCAGGATCTAGCCAACAAGTTTACGAAAAAGGCGAAAGTATAAGCCAGATGCGCGCATATCCCAGACCTAACCCAGACCTAACCGGTGTTATCCTCTGAAATATTGATCGAAACCAGGTTTAATTGACTGCTTCAGTGTGTCACCACATTACTACGTGATTCAAACACGAAAAAAACCCAGGATCTGGCCAACAAGTATGCGAAGAAGGCAACATCATGAGCCAGATGCGCGCATATCCCAGACCTAACCCAGACCTAACCGGTGTTATCCTCTGAAATATTGATCGAAACCAGGTTTAATTGACTGCTTCAATGTGGTACCACATTACTGCGGTATTCAAACCCGAAAAAAACCCAGGATCTAGCCAACAAGTTTGCGAAAAAGGCGAAAGTATAAGCCAGATGCGCGCATATCCCAGACCTAACCCAGACCTAACCGGTGTTATCCTCTGAAATATTGATCGAAACCAGGTTTAATTGACTGCTTCAGTGTGTTACCACATTACTACGTGTTTCAAACACGGAAAATACCCAGGATCTGGCCAACAAGTTTGCGAAAAAGGCGAAAGTATAAGCCATATGCGCGCAAATCCCAGACCGAACCCAGACCTAACCGGTGTTATCCTCTAAAATATTGATCGAAGCCAGGTTTTATTGACTGCTTCAGTTTGTTACCACATTACTACGTGATTCAAACACGAAAAAAACCCAGGATCTGGCCAACAAGTATGCGAAGAAGGCGAAAGTATAAGCCAGATGCGCGCATATCCCAGACCTAACCCAGACCTAACCGGTGTTATCCTCTAAAATATTGATCGAAACCAGGTTTAATTGACTGCTTCAGTGTATTACCACATTACTACGTGATTCAAACACGAAAAAAACCCAGGATCTGGCCAACAAGTATGCGATGAAGGCAAAATCATGAGCCAGATGCGGGCATAACCCAGACCTAACCCAGACCTAACCGGTGTTATCCTCTAAAATATTGATCGAAACCAGGTTTAATTGACTGCTTCAGTGTGTTACCACATTACTACGTGATTCAAACACGAAAAAAACCCAGGATCTGGCCATCAAGTATGCGAAGAAGGCAAAATCATGAGCCAGATGCGGGCATAACCCAGACCTAACCCAGACCTAACCGGTGTTATCCTCTAAAATATTGATCGAAACCAGGTTTAATTGACTGCTTCAGTGTATTACCACATTACTACGTGATTCAAACCCGAAAAAAACCCAGGATCTGGCCAACAAGTATGCGAAGAAGGCAAAATCATGAGCCAGATGCGGGCATAACCCAGACCTAACCCAGACCTAACCGGTGTTATCCTCTAAAATATTGATCGAAACCAGGTTTAATAGACTGCTTCAGTGTGTTACCACATTACTACGTGATTCAAACACGAAAAAAACCCAGGATCTGGCCAACAAGTATGCGATGAAGGCAAAATCATGAGCCAGATGCGGGCATAACCCAGACCTAACCCAGACCTAACCGGTGTTATCCTCTGAAATATTGATCGAAACCAGGTTTAATTGACTGCTTCAGTGTGTTACCACATTACTACGTGATTCAAACACGGAAAAAACCCAGGATCTGGCCAACAAGTATGCGAAGAAGGCAAAATCATGAGCCAGATGCGGGCATAACCCAGACCAAACCCAGACCTAACCGGTGTTATCCTCTAAAATATTGATCGAAACCAGGTTTAATTGACTGCTTCAGTGTGTTACCACATTCCTACGTGATTCAAACACGAAAAAAACCCAGGATCTGGCCAACAAGTATGCGAAGAAGGCAAAATCTTGAGCCAGTTGCGGGCATAACCCAGACCTAACCCAGACCTAACCGGTGTTATCCTCTAAAATATTGATCGAAACCAGGTTTAATTGACTGCTTCAGTGTGTTACCACATTACTACGTGATTCAAACACGAAAAAAACCCAGGATCTGGCCAACAAGTATGCGATGAAGGCAAAATCATGAGCCAGATGCGGGCATAACCCAGACCTAACCCAGACCTAACCGGTGTTATCCTCTAAAATATTGATCGAAACCAGGTTTAATTGACTGCTTCAGTGTGTTACCACATTCCTACGTGATTCAAACACGAAAAAAACCCAGGATCTGGCCAACAAGTATGCGAAGAAGGCGAAAGTATAAGCCAGATGCGCGCATATCCCAGACCTAACCCAGACCTAACCGGTGTTATCCTCTAAAATATTGATCGAAACCAGGTTTAATTGACAGCTTCAGTGTGTTACCACATTATTACGTGTTTCAAACACGGAAAATACCCAGGATCTGGCCAACAAGTTTGCGAAAAAGGCGAAAGAATAAGCCATATGCGCGCAAATCCCAGACCTAACCCAGACCTAACCGGTGTTATCCTCTAAAATATTGATCGAAACCAGGTTTAATTGACTGCTTCAGTGTGTGACCACATTACTACGTGATTCAAACACGGAAAAAACCCAGGATCTGGCCAACAAGTATGCGAAGAAGGCAAAATCATGAGCCAGATGCGGGCATAACCCAGACCTAACCCAGACCTAACCGGTGTTATCCTCTGAAATATTGATCGAAACCAGGTTTAATTGACTGCTTCAGTGTGTGACCACATTACTACGTGATTCAAACACGGAAAAAACCCAGGATCTGGCCAACAAGTATGCGATGAAGGCAAAATCATGAGCCAGATGCGGGCATAACCCAGACCTATCCCAGACCTAACCGGTGTTATCCTCTAAAATATTGATCGAAACCAGGTTTAATTCACTGCTTCAATGTGTTACCACATTACTACATGATTCAAACACGAAAAAAACCCAAGATCTGGCCAACAAGTATGCGAAGATGGCAAAATCATGATCCAGGTGCGGACATAACCCAGACGAAACCCAGACCTAACCGGTGTTATCCTCTGAAATATTGATCGAAACCAGGTTTAATTGACTGCTTCAGTGTGTTACCACATTACTACGTGATTGAAACACGAAAAAACCCCAGGATCTGGCCAACAAGTATGCGAAGACGGCAAAATCATGAGCCAGATGCGGGCATATTCCAGACCTAACCCAGACCTAACCGGCGTTATCCTCTAAAATATTGATCGAAACCAGGTTTAATTGACTGCTTCAGTGTGTCACCACATTACTACGTGATTCAAACACGGAAAATACCCAGCATCTGGCCAACAAGTATGCGAAGAGGGCAAAATCATGAGCCAGATGCGGGCATAACCCAGACCTAACCCAGACCTAACCGGTGTTATCCTCTGAAATATTGATCGAAACCAGGTTTAATTGACTGATTCAGTGTGTTACCACATTACTACGTGATTCAAACACGGAAAATACCCAGGATCTGGCCAACAAGTATGCGAAGAATGCGAAAGAATAAGCCAGATGCGCGCATTTGCCAGACCTAACCCAGACCTAACCGGTGTTATCCTCTGAAATATTGATCGAAACCAGGTTTAATTGACTGCTTCAGTGTGTTACCACATTACTACGTGATTGAAACACGAAAAAACCCCAGGATCTGGCCAACAAGTATGCGAAGACGGCAAAATCATGAGCCAGATGCGGGCATAACCCAGACCTAACCCAGACCTAACCGGTGTTATCCTCTGAAATATTGATCGAAACCAGGTTTAATTGACTGCTTCAGTGTGTCACCACATTACTACGTGATTCAAACACGAAAAAAACCCAGGATCTGGCCAACAAGTATGCGAAGAAGGCAAAATCATGAGCCAGATGCGCGCATTTCCCAGACCTAACCCAGACCTAACCGGCGTTATCCTCTAAAATATTGATCGAAACCAGGTTTAATTGACTGCTTCAATGTGGTACCACATTACTGCGGTATTCAAACCCGAAAAAAACCCAGGATCTAGCCAACAAGTTTGCGAAAAAGGCGAAAGTATAAGCCAGATGCGCGCATATCCCAGACCTAACCCAGACCTAACCGGTGTTATCCTCTGAAATATTGATCGAAACCAGGTTTAATTGACTGCTTCAGTGTGTTACCACATTACTACGTGTTTCAAACACGGAAAATACCCAGGATCTGGCCAACAAGTATGCGAAGACGGCAAAATCATGAGCCAGATGCGGGCATAACCCAGACCTAACCCAGACCTAACCGGTGTTATCCTCTAAAATATTGATCGAAACCAGGTTTAATTGACTGCTTCAGTGTGTCGCCACATTACTACGTGATTCAAACACGAAAAAACCCCAGGATCTGGCCAACAAGTATGCGAAGAAGGCAAAATCATGAGCCAGATGCGGGCATAACCCAGACCTAACCCAGTCCTAACCGGCGTTATCCTCTAAAATATTGATCGAAACCAGGTTTAATTGACTGCTTCAGTGTGTCACCACATTACTACGTGATTCAAACACGAAAAAACCCCAGGATCTGGCCAACAAGTATGCGAAGACGGCAAAATCATGAGCCAGATGCGGGCATAACCCAGACCTAACCCAGACCTAACCGGTGTTATCCTCTAAAATATTGATCGAAACCAGGTTTAATTGACTGCTTCAGTGTGTCACCACATTACTACGTGATTCAAACACGAAAAAACCCCAGGACCTGGCCAACAAGTATGCGAAGACGGCAAAATCATGAGCCAGATGCGGGCATAACCCAGACCTAACCCAGACCTAACCGGTGTTATCCTCTAACATATTGATCGAAACCAGGTTTAATTGACTGCTTCAGTGTGTCACCACATTACTACGTGATTCAAACACGAAAAAAACCCAGGATCTGGCCAACAAGTATGCGAATAAGGCAAAATCATGAGCCAGATGCGCGCATTTCCCAGACCTAACCCAGACCTAACCGGCGTTATCCTCTAAAATATTGATCGAAACCAGGTTTAATTGACTGCTTCAGTGTGTTACCACATTACTACGTGATTCAAACACGGAAAAACCCCAGGATCTGGCCAACAAGTATTGGAAGACGGCAAAATCATGAGCCAGATGCGGGCATAACCCAGACCTAACCCAGACCTAACCGGTGTTATCCTCTGAAATATTGATCGAAACCAGGTTTAATTGACTGCTTCAGTGTGTTACCACATTACTACGTGATTCAAACACGAAAAAACCCCAGGATCTGGCCAACAAGTATGCGAAGAAGGCAAAATCATGAGCCAGATGGGCGCATTTCCCAGACCTAACCCAGACCTAACCGGCGTTATCCTCTAAAATATTGATCGAAACCAGGTTTAATTGACTGCTTCAATGTGGTACCACATTACTGCGGTATTCAAACCCGAAAAAAACCCAGGATCTAGCCAACAAGTTTACGAAAAAGGCGAAAGTATAAGCCAGATGCGCGCATATCCCAGACCTAACCCAGACCTAACCGGTGTTATCCTCTGAAATATTGATCGAAACCAGGTTTAATTGACTGCTTCAATGTGGTACCACATTACTGCGGTATTCAAACCCGAAAAAAACCCAGGATCTAGCCAACAAGTTTACGAAAAAGGCGAAAGTATAAGCCAGATGCGCGCATATCCCAGACCTAACCCAGACCTAACCGGTGTTATCCTCTGAAATATTGATCGAAACCAGGTTTAATTGACTGCTTCAGTGTGTTACCACATTACTACATGATTCAAACACGAAAAAAACCCAAGATCTGGCCAACAAGTATGCGAAGAAGGCAAAATCATGAGCCAGATGCGGGCATAACCCAGGCGAAACCCAGACCTAACCGGTGTTATCCTCTGAAATATTGATCGAAACCAGGTTTAATTGACTGCTTCAGTGTGTTACCACATTACTACGTGATTGAAACACGAAAAAAACCCAAGATCTGGCCAACAAGTATGCGAAGACGGCAAAATCATGAGCCAGATGCGGGCATAACCCAGACCTAACCCAGACCTAACCGGTGTTATCCTCTGAAATATTGATCGAAACCAGGTTTAATTGACTGCTTCAGTGTGTTACCACATTACTACGTGTTTCAAACACGGAAAATACCCAGGATCTGGCCAACAAGTATGCGAAGAAGGCAAAATCATGAGCCAGATGCGGGCATAACCCAGACCTAACCCAGACCTAACCGGTGTTATCCTCTGAAATATTGATCGAAACCAGGTTTAATTGACTGTTTCAGTGTGTCACCACATTACTACGTGATTCAAACACGGAAAATACCCAGGATCTGGCCAACAAGTATGCGAAGAAGGCAAAATCATGAGCCAGATGGGCGCATTTCCCAGACCTAACCCAGACCTAACCGGTGTTATCCTCTGAAATATTGATCGAAACCAGGTTTAATTGACTGATTCAGTGTGTTACCACATTACTACGTGATTCAAACACGGAAAATACCCAGGATCTGGCCAACAAGTATGCGAAGAATGCGAAAGAATAAGCCAGATGCGCGCATTTCCCAGACCTAACCCAGACCTAACCGGTGTTATCCTCTGAAATATTGATCGAAACCAGGTTTAATTGACTGCTTCAGTGTGTGACCACATTACTACGTGATTCAAACACGGAAAAAACCCAGGATCTGGCCAACAAGTATGCGATGAAGGCAAAATCATGAGCCAGATGCGGGCATAACCCAGACCTAACCCAGACCTAACCGGTGTTATCCTCTAAAATATTGATCGAAACCAGGTTTAATTGACTGCTTCAGTGTGTTACCACATTACTACATGATTCAAACACGAAAAAAACCCAAGATCTGGCCAACAAGTATGCGAAGATGGCAAAATCATGAGCCAGGTGCGGACATAACCCAGGCGAAACCCAGACCTAACCGGTGTTATCCTCTGAAATATTGATCGAAACCAGGTTTAATTGACTGCTTCAGTGTGTTACCACATTACTACGTGATTCAAACACGAAAAAACCCCAGGATCTGGCCAACAAGTATGCGAAGAAGGCAAAATCATGAGCCAGATGGGCGCATTTCCCAGACCTAACCCAGACCTAACCGGCGTTATCCTCTAAAATATTGATCGAAACCAGGTTTAATTGACTGCTTCAATGTGGTACCACATTACTGCGGTATTCAAACCCGAAAAAAACCCAGGATCTAGCCAACAAGTTTACGAAAAAGGCGAAAGTATAAGCCAGATGCGCGCATATCCCAGACCTAACCCAGACCTAACCGGTGTTATCCTCTGAAATATTGATCGAAACCAGGTTTAATTGACTGCTACAGTGTGTCACCACATTACTACGTGATTCAAACACGAAAAAAACCCAGGATCTGGCCAACATGTATGCGAAGAAGGCAAAATCATGAGCCAGATGCGCGCATTTCCCAGACCTAACCCAGACCTAACCGGCGTTATCCTCTAAAATATTGATCGAAACCAGGTTTAATTGACTGCTTCAATGTGGTACCACATTACTGCGGTATTCAAACCCGAAAAAAACCCAGGATCTAGCCAACAAGTTTGCGAAAAAGGCGAAAGTATAAGCCAGATGCGCGCATATCCCAGACCTAACCCAGACCTAACCGGTGTTATCCTCTGAAATATTGATCGAAACCAGGTTTAATTGACTGCTTCAGTGTGTTACCACATTACTACGTGTTTCAAACACGGAAAATACCCAGGATCTGGCCAACAAGTTTGCGAAAAAGGCGAAAGTATAAGCCATATGCGCGCAAATCCCAGACCTAACCCAGACCTAACCGGTGTTATCCTCTAAAATATTGATCGAAACCAGGTTTAATTGACAGCTTCAGTGTGTTACCACATTATTACGTGATTCAAACACGAAAAAACCCCAGTATCTGGCCAACAAGTATGCGAAGACGGCAAAATCATGAGCCAGATGCGGGCATAACCCAGACCTAACCCAGACCTAACCGGCGTTATCCTCTAAAATATTGATCGAAACCAGGTTTAATTGACTGCTTCAGTGTGTCGCCACATTACTACGTGATTCAAACACGAAAAAACCCCAGGATCTGGCCAACAAGTATGCGAAGAAGGCAAAATCATGAGCCAGATGCGGGCATAACCCAGACCTAACCCAGACCTAACCGGCGTTATCCTCTAAAATATTGATCGAAACCAGGTTTAATTGACTGCTTCAGTGTGTCGCCACATTACTACGTGATTCAAACACGAAAAAACCCCAGGATCTGGCCAACAAGTATGCGAAGAAGGCAAAATCATGAGCCAGATGCGGGCATAACCCAGACCTAACCCAGACCTAACCGGTGTTATCCTCTAAAATATTGATCGAAACCAGGTTTAATTGACTGCTTCAGTGTGTTACCACATTACTACGTGATTCAAACACGAAAAAAACCCAGGATCTGGCCAACAAGTATGCGAAGAAGGCAAAATCATGAGCCAGATGCGGGCATAACCCAGACCTAACCCAGACCTAACCGGTGTTATCCTCTAAAATATTGATCGAAACCAGGTTTAATTGACTGCTTCAGTGTGTCACCACATTACTACGTGATTCAAACACGAAAAAACCCCAGGATCTGGCCAACAAGTATGCGAAGACGGCAAAATCATGAGCCAGATGCGGGCATAACCCAGACCTAACCCAGACCTAACCGGTGTTATCCTCTAAAATATTGATCGAAACCAGGTTTAATTGACAGCTTCAGTGTGTTACCACATTATTACGTGATTCAAACACGAAAAAAACCCAGGATCTGGCCAACAAGTATGCGAAGAAGGCAAAATCATGAGCCAGATGCGCGCATTTCCCAGACCTAACCCAGACCTAACCGGCGTTATCCTCTAAAATATTGATCGAAACCAGGTTTAATTGACTGCTTCAATGTGGTACCACATTACTGCGTTATTCAAACCCGAAAAAAACCCAGGATCTAGCCAACAAGTTTACGAAAAAGGCGAAAGTATAAGCCAGATGCGCGCATATCCCAGACCTAACCCAGACCTAACCGGTGTTATCCTCTGAAATATTGATCGAAACCAGGTTTAATTGACTGCTTCAGTGTGTCACCACATTACTACGTGATTCAAACACGAAAAAAACCCAGGATCTGGCCAACAAGTATGCGAAGAAGGCAACATCATGAGCCAGATGCGCGCATATCCCAGACCTAACCCAGACCTAACCGGTGTTATCCTCTGAAATATTGATCGAAACCAGGTTTAATTGACTGCTTCAATGTGGTACCACATTACTGCGGTATTCAAACCCGAAAAAAACCCAGGATCTAGCCAACAAGTTTGCGAAAAAGGCGAAAGTATAAGCCAGATGCGCGCATATCCCAGACCTAACCCAGACCTAACCGGTGTTATCCTCTGAAATATTGATCGAAACCAGGTTTAATTGACTGCTTCAGTGTGTTACCACATTACTACGTGTTTCAAACACGGAAAATACCCAGGATCTGGCCAACAAGTTTGCGAAAAAGGCGAAAGTATAAGCCATATGCGCGCAAATCCCAGACCGAACCCAGACCTAACCGGTGTTATCCTCTAAAATATTGATCGAAGCCAGGTTTTATTGACTGCTTCAGTTTGTTACCACATTACTACGTGATTCAAACACGAAAAAAACCCAGGATCTGGCCAACAAGTATGCGAAGAAGGCGAAAGTATAAGCCAGATGCGCGCATATCCCAGACCTAACCCAGACCTAACCGGTGTTATCCTCTAAAATATTGATCGAAACCAGGTTTAATTGACTGCTTCAGTGTATTACCACATTACTACGTGATTCAAACACGAAAAAAACCCAGGATCTGGCCAACAAGTATGCGATGAAGGCAAAATCATGAGCCAGATGCGGGCATAACCCAGACCTAACCCAGACCTAACCGGTGTTATCCTCTAAAATATTGATCGAAACCAGGTTTAATTGACTGCTTCAGTGTGTTACCACATTACTACGTGATTCAAACACGAAAAAAACCCAGGATCTGGCCATCAAGTATGCGAAGAAGGCAAAATCATGAGCCAGATGCGGGCATAACCCAGACCTAACCCAGACCTAACCGGTGTTATCCTCTAAAATATTGATCGAAACCAGGTTTAATTGACTGCTTCAGTGTATTACCACATTACTACGTGATTCAAACCCGAAAAAAACCCAGGATCTGGCCAACAAGTATGCGAAGAAGGCAAAATCATGAGCCAGATGCGGGCATAACCCAGACCTAACCCAGACCTAACCGGTGTTATCCTCTAAAATATTGATCGAAACCAGGTTTAATAGACTGCTTCAGTGTGTTACCACATTACTACGTGATTCAAACACGAAAAAAACCCAGGATCTGGCCAACAAGTATGCGATGAAGGCAAAATCATGAGCCAGATGCGGGCATAACCCAGACCTAACCCAGACCTAACCGGTGTTATCCTCTGAAATATTGATCGAAACCAGGTTTAATTGACTGCTTCAGTGTGTTACCACATTACTACGTGATTCAAACACGGAAAAAACCCAGGATCTGGCCAACAAGTATGCGAAGAAGGCAAAATCATGAGCCAGATGCGGGCATAACCCAGACCAAACCCAGACCTAACCGGTGTTATCCTCTAAAATATTGATCGAAACCAGGTTTAATTGACTGCTTCAGTGTGTTACCACATTCCTACGTGATTCAAACACGAAAAAAACCCAGGATCTGGCCAACAAGTATGCGAAGAAGGCAAAATCTTGAGCCAGTTGCGGGCATAACCCAGACCTAACCCAGACCTAACCGGTGTTATCCTCTAAAATATTGATCGAAACCAGGTTTAATTGACTGCTTCAGTGTGTTACCACATTACTACGTGATTCAAACACGAAAAAAACCCAGGATCTGGCCAACAAGTATGCGATGAAGGCAAAATCATGAGCCAGATGCGGGCATAACCCAGACCTAACCCAGACCTAACCGGTGTTATCCTCTAAAATATTGATCGAAACCAGGTTTAATTGACTGCTTCAGTGTGTTACCACATTCCTACGTGATTCAAACACGAAAAAAACCCAGGATCTGGCCAACAAGTATGCGAAGAAGGCGAAAGTATAAGCCAGATGCGCGCATATCCCAGACCTAACCCAGACCTAACCGGTGTTATCCTCTAAAATATTGATCGAAACCAGGTTTAATTGACTGCTTCAGTGTATTACCACATTACTACGTGATTCAAACACGAAAAAAACCCAGGATCTGGCCAACAAGTATGCGATGAAGGCAAAATCATGAGCCAGATGCGGGCATAACCCTGACCTAACCCAGACCTAACCGGTGTTATCCTCTAAAATATTGATCGAAACCAGGTTTAATTGACTGCTTCAGTGTGTTACCACATTACTACGTGATTCAAACACGAAAAAAACCCAGGATCTGGCCATCAAGTATGCGAAGAAGGCAAAATCATGAGCCAGATACGGGCATAACCCAGACCTAACCCAGACCTAACCGGTGTTATCCTCTAAAATATTGATCGAAACCAGGTTTAATTGACTGCTTCAGTGTATTACCACATTACTACGTGATTCAAACCCGAAAAAAACCCAGGATCTGGCCAACAAGTATGCGAAGAAGGCAAAATCATGAGCCAGATGCGGGCATAACCCAGACCTAACCCAGACCTAACCGGTGTTATCCTCTAAAATATTGATCGAAACCAGGTTTAATAGACTGCTTCAGTGTGTTACCACATTACTACGTGATTCAAACACGAAAAAAACCCAGGATCTGGCCAACAAGTATGCGAAGAAGGCAAAATCATGAGCCAGATGCGGGCATAACCCAGACCTAACCCAGACCTAACCGGTGTTATCCTCTGAAATATTGATCGAAACCAGGTTTAATTGACTGCTTCAGTGTGTTACCACATTACTACGTGATTCAAACACGGAAAAAACCCAGGATCTGGCCAACAAGTTTGCGAAAAAGGCGAAAGTATAAGCCATATGCGCGCATATCCCGGACCTAACCCAGACCTAACCGGTGTTATCCTCCTAAATACTGTCCGAATCCAGGTTTAGTGGACTGTTTCTGTGTGGTACCACATTACTACGTGATTCAAACCCGAAAAAAACCCAGGATCTGGCCAACAAGTATGCGATGAAGGCAAAATCATGAGCCAGATGCGGGCATAACCCAGACCTAACCCAGACCTAACCGGTGTTATCCTCTAAAATATTGATCGAAACCAGGTTTAATTGACTGCTTCAGTGTGTCGCCACATTACTACGTGATTCAAACACGAAAAAACCCCAGGATCTGGCCAACAAGTATGCGATGAAGGCAAAATCATGAGCCAGATGCGGGCATAACCCAGACCTAACCCAGACCTAACCGGTGTTATCCTCTGAAATATTGATCGAAACCAGGTTTAATTGACTGCTTCAGTGTGTTACCACATTACTACGTGTTTCAAACACGGAAAATACCCAGGATCTGGCCAACAAGTATGCGAAGACGGCAAAATCATGAGCCAGATGCGGGCATAACCCAGACCTAACCCAGACCTAACCGGTGTTATCCTCTAAAATATTGATCGAAACCAGGTTTAATTGACTGCTTCAGTGTGTCGCCACATTACTACGTGATTCAAACACGAAAAAACCCCAGGATCTGGCCAACAAGTATGCGAAGAAGGCAAAATCATGAGCCAGATGCGGGCATAACCCAGACCTAACCCAGTCCTAACCGGCGTTATCCTCTAAAATATTGATCGAAACCAGGTTTAATTGACTGCTTCAGTGTGTCACCACATTACTACGTGATTCAAACACGAAAAAACCCCAGGATCTGGCCAACAAGTATGCGAAGACGGCAAAATCATGAGCCAGATGCGGGCATAACCCAGACCTAACCCAGACCTAACCGGTGTTATCCTCTAAAATATTGATCGAAACCAGGTTTAATTGACTGCTTCAGTGTGTCACCACATTACTACGTGATTCAAACACGAAAAAACCCCAGGACCTGGCCAACAAGTATGCGAAGACGGCAAAATCATGAGCCAGATGCGGGCATAACCCAGACCTAACCCAGACCTAACCGGCGTTATCCTCTAAAATATTGATCGAAACCAGGTTTAATTGACTGCTTCAATGTGGTACCACATTACTGCGGTATTCAAACCCGAAAAAAACCCAGGATCTAGCCAACAAGTTTACGAAAAAGGCGAAAGTATAAGCCAGATGCGCGCATATCCCAGACCTAACCCAGACCTAACCGGTGTTATCCTCTGAAATATTGATCGAAACCAGGTTTAATTGACTGTTTCAGTGTGTCACCACATTACTACGTGATGCAAACACGAAAAAAACCCAGGATCTGGCCAACAAGTATGCGAAGAAGGCAAAATCATGAGCCAGATGCGCGCAAATCCCAGACCTAACCCAGACCTAACTGGTGTTATCCTCTAAAATATTGATCGAAACCAGGTTTAATTGACAGCTTCAGTGTGTTACCACATTATTACGTGATTCAAACACGAAAAAACCCCAGGATCTGGCCAACAAGTATGCGAAGACGGCAAAATCATGAGCCAGATGCGCGCATATCCCAGACCTAACCCAGACCTAACCGGCGTTATCCTCTGAAATATTGATCGATACCAGGTTTAATTGACTGCTTCAGTGTGTCACCACATTACTACGTGATTCAAACACGAAAAAACCCCAGGATCTGGCCAACAAGTATGCGAAGACGGCAAAATCATGAGCCAGATGCGGGCATAACCCAGACCTAACCCAGACCTAACCGGTGTTATCCTCTGAAATATTGATCGAAACCAGGTTTAATTGACTGCTTCAGTGTGTTACCACATTACTACATGATTCAAACACGAAAAAAACCCAAGATCTGGCCAACAAGTATGCGAAGAAGGCAAAATCATGAGCCAGATGCGGGCATAACCCAGACCTAACCCAGACCTAACCGGTGTTATCCTCTGAAATATTGATCGAAACCAGGTTTAATTGACTGATTCAGTGTGTTACCACATTACTACGTGATTCAAACACGGAAAATACCCAGGATCTGGCCAACAAGTATGCGAAGAATGCGAAAGAATAAGCCAGATGCGCGCATTTCCCAGACCTAACCCAGACCTAACCGGTGTTATCCTCTGAAATATTGATCGAAACCAGGTTTAATTGACTGCTTCAGTGTGTTACCACATTACTACATGATTCAAACACGAAAAAAACCCAAGATCTGGCCAACAAGTATGCGAAGATGGCAAAATCATGAGCCAGGTGCGGACATAACCCAGGCGAAACCCAGACCTAACCGGTGTTATCCTCTGAAATATTGATCGAAACCAGGTTTAATTGACTGCTTCAATGTGTTACCACATTACTACGTGATTGAAACACGAAAAAACCCCAGGATCTGGCCAACAAGTATGCGAAGACGGCAAAATCATGAGCCAGATGCGGGCATAACCCAGACCTAACCCAGACCTAACCGGTGTTATCCTCTAAAATATTAATCGAAACCAGGTTTAATTGACAGCTTCAGTGTGTTACCACATTATTACGTGATTCAAACACGAAAAAACCCCAGGATCTGGCCAACAAGTATGCGAAGACGGCAAAATCATGAGCCAGATGCGGGCATAATCCAGACCTAACCCAGACCTAACCGGCGTTATCCTCTAAAATATTGATCGAAACCAGGTTTAATTGACTGCTTCAGTGTGTCACCACATTACTACGTGATTCAAACACGGAAAATACCCAGGATCTGGCCAACAAGTATGCGAAGAAGGCAAAATCATGAGCCAGATGCGGGCATAACCCAGACCTAACCCAGACCTAACCGGTGTTATCCTCTGAAATATTGATCGAAACCAGGTTTAATTGACTGCTTCAGTGTGTTACCACATTACTACGTGATTCAAACACGAAAAAACCCCAGGATCTGGCCAACAAGTATGCGAAGAAGGCAGAATCATGAGCCAGATGCGGGCATAACCCAGACCTAACCCAGACCTAACCGGTGTTATCCTCTAAAATATTGATCGAAACCAGGTTTAATTGACTGCTTCAGTGTGTTACCACATTCCTACGTGATTCAAACACGAAAAAAACCCAGGATCTGGCCAACAAGTATGCGAAGAAGGCGAAAGTATAAGCCAGATGCGCGCATATCCCAGACCTAACCCAGACCTAACCGGTGTTATCCTCTAAAATATTGATCGAAACCAGGTTTAATTGACTGCTTCAGTGTATTACCACATTACTACGTGATTCAAACACGAAAAAAACCCAGGATCTGGCCAACAAGTATGCGATGAAGGCAAAATCATGAGCCAGATGCTGGCATAACCCAGACCTAACCCAGACCTAACCGGTGTTATCCTCTAAAATATTGATCGAAACCAGGTTTAATTGACTGCTTCAGTGTGTTACCACATTACTACGTGATTCAAACACGAAAAAAACCCAGGATCTGGCCAACAAGTATGCGAAGAAGGCAAAATCATGAGCCAGATGCTGGCATAACCCAGACCTAACCCAGACCTAACCGGTGTTATCCTCTAAAATATTGATCGAAACCAGGTTTAATTGACTGCTTCAGTGTATTACCACATTACTACGTGATTCAAACACGAAAAAAACCCAGGATCTGGCCAACAAGTATGCGAAGAAGGCAAAATCATGAGCCAGTTGCGGGCATAACCCAGACCTAACCCAGACCTAACCGGTGTTATCCTCTAAAATATTGATCGAAACCAGGTTTAATTGACTGCTTCAGTGTGTTACCACATTACTACGTGATTCAAACACGAAAAAAACCCAGGATCTGGCCAACAAGTATGCGATGAAGGCAAAATCATGAGCCAGATGCGGGCATAACCCAGACCTAACCCAGACCTAACCGGTGTTATCCTCTAAAATATTGATCGAAACCAGGTTTAATTGACTGCTTCAGTGTGTTACCACATTCCTACGTGATTCAAACACGAAAAAAACCCAGGATCTGGCCAACAAGTATGCGATGAAGGCAAAATAATGAGCCAGATGCGGGCATAACCCAGACCTAACCCAGACCTAACCGGTGTTATCCTCTAAAATATTGATCGAAACCAGGTTTAATTGACTGCTTCAGTGTGTTACCACATTCCTACGTGATTCAAACACGAAAAAAACCCAGGATCTGGCCAACAAGTATGCGAAGAAGGCGAAAGTATAAGCCAGATGCGCGCATATCCCAGACCTAACCCAAACCTAACCGGTGTTATCCTCTAAAATATTGATCGAAACCAGGTTTAATTGACTGCTTCAGTGTATTACCACATTACTACGTGATTCAAACACGAAAAAAACCCAGGATCTGGCCAACAAGTATGCGATGATGGCAAAATCATGAGCCAGATGCGGGCATAACCCAGACCTAACCCAGACCTAACCGGTGTTATCCTCTAAAATATTGATCGAAACCAGGTTTAATTGACTGCTTCAGTGTGTTACCACATTACTACGTGATTCAAACACGAAAAAAACCCAGGATCTGGCCATCAAGTATGCGAAGAAGGCAAAATCATGAGCCAGATGCGGGCATAACCCAGACCTAACCCAGACCTAACCGGTGTTATCCTCTAAAATATTGATCGAAACCAGGTTTAATTGACTGCTTCAGTGTATTACCACATTACTACGTGATTCAAACCCGAAAAAAACCCAGGATCTGGCCAACAAGTATGCGAAGAAGGCAAAATCATGAGCCAGATGCGGGCATAACCCAGACCTAACCCAGACCTAACCGGTGTTATCCTCTAAAATATTGATCGAAACCAGGTTTAATAGACTGCTTCAGTGTGTTACCACATTACTACGTGATTCAAACACGAAAAAAACCCAGGATCTGGCCAACAAGTATGCGAAGAAGGCAAAATCATGAGCCAGATGCGGGCATAACCCAGACCTAACCCAGACCTAACCGGTGTTATCCTCTGAAATATTGATCGAAACCAGGTTTAATTGACTGCTTCAGTGTGTTACCACATTACTACGTGATTCAAACACGGAAAAAACCCAGGATCTGGCCAACAAGTTTGCGAAAAAAGCGAAAGTATAAGCCATATGCGCGCATATCCCGGACCTAACCCAGACCTAACCGGTGTTATCCTCTAAAATATTGATCGAAACCAGGTTTAATTGACTGCTTCAATGTGGTACCACATTACTGCGGTATTCAAACCCGAAAAAAACCCAGGATCTAGCCAACAAGTTTGCGAAAAAGGCGAAAGTATAAGCCAGATGCGCGCATATCCCAGACCTAACCCAGACCTAACCGGTGTTATCCTCTGAAATATTGATCGAAACCAGGTTTAATTGACTGCTTCAGTGTGTTACCACATTACTACGTGTTTCAAACACGGAAAATACCCAGGATCTGGCCAACAAGTTTGCGAAAAAGGCGAAAGTATAAGCCATATGCGCGCAAATCCCAGACCGAACCCAGACCTAACCGGTGTTATCCTCTAAAATATTGATCGAAGCCAGGTTTTATTGACTGCTTCAGTTTGTTACCACATTACTACGTGATTCAAACACGAAAAAAACCCAGGATCTGGCCAACAAGTATGCGAAGAAGGCGAAAGTATAAGCCAGATGCGCGCATATCCCAGACCTAACCCAGACCTAACCGGTGTTATCCTCTAAAATATTGATCGAAACCAGGTTTAATTGACTGCTTCAGTGTATTACCACATTACTACGTGATTCAAACACGAAAAAAACCCAGGATCTGTCCAACAAGTATGCGATGAAGGCAAAATCATGAGCCAGATGCGGGCATAACCCAGACCTAACCCAGACCTAACCGGTGTTATCCTCTAAAATATTGATCGAAACCAGGTTTAATTGACTGCTTCAGTGTGTTACCACATTACTACGTGATTCAAACCCGAAAAAAACCCAGGATCTGGCCAACAAGTATGCGAAGAAGGCAAAATCATGAGCCAGATGCGGGCATAACCCAGACCTAACCCAGACCTAACCGGTGTTATCCTCTAAAATATTGATCGAAACCAGGTTTAATAGACTGCTTCAGTGTGTTACCACATTACTACGTGATTCAAACACGAAAAAAACCCAGGATCTGGCCAACAAGTATGCGAAGAAGGCAGAATCATGAGCCAGATGCGGGCATAACCCAGACCTAACCCAGACCTAACCGGTGTTATCCTCTAAAATATTGATCGAAACCAGGTTTAATAGACTGCTTCAGTGTGTTACCACATTACTACGTGATTCAAACACGAAAAAAACCCAGGATCTGGCCAACAAGTATGCGAAGAAGGCAAAATCATGAGCCAGATGCGGGCATAACCCAGACCTAACCCAGACCTAACCGGTGTTATCCTCTGAAATATTGATCGAAACCAGGTTTAATTGACTGCTTCAGTGTGTTACCACATTACTACGTGATTCAAACCCGAAAAAAACCCAGGATCTGGCCAACAAGTATGCGAAGAAGGCAAAATCATGAGCCAGATGCGGGCGTAACCCAGACCTAACCCAGACCTAACCGGTGTTATCCTCTAAAATATTGATCGAAACCAGGTTTAATTGACTGCTTCAGTGTGTTACCACATTACTACGTGATTCAAACACGAAAAAAACCCAGGATCTGGCCAACAAGTATGCGATGAAGGCAAAATCATGAGCCAGATGCGGGCATAACCCAGACCTAACCCAGACCTAACCGGTGTTATCCTCTAAAATATTGATCGAAACCAGGTTTAATTGACTGCTTCAGTGTGTTACCACATTCCTACGTGATTCAAACACGAACAAAACCCAGGATCTGGCCAACAAGTATGCGAAGAAGGCGAAAGTATAAGCCAGATGCGCGCATCTCCCAGACCTAACCCAGACCTAACCGGTGTTATCCTCTGAAATATTGATCGAAACCAGGTTTAATAGACTGCTTCAGTGTGTTACCACATTACTACGTGATTCAAACACGGAAAAAACCCAGGATCTAGTAAACATAGTAGTATAGAGGGTGTTCGGCCAGCCCTGAGAAACATTTTAATAGGATATTCTAGAGGCCAAACTAAGACGAAAATCAAGAATACCAATTTGTTGATGGAGGCTTCGTTAAAAAGTTATTAACAATTTGATTCAAAAATTTCAAGTCGTTCCAGAAAAATTATTTTCGGCTGCGGAGGTCAATTACAAGCATTTTTAGTGAATAGACATATATTCGAAATCCTACTCAGTTTCGAGAAAAAAATTCGAGTATGTGTTGATATTTTTCGGCGAAAAACAAATTTTTCAAATCGTTCTAAAAAAATTATTTTCGGTTACAGGGGTCAATTACAATCATTTTTGGTCATTACACATACCCCCGAAATCCTACGCACTTTCGAGAAAAAAATTCCTTACCGAAAATCTAATCGGGTGCCTATATTTTTCGATGAAAAAGAAAGATTTCAAATCGTTCTGTGAAAAATTATTTTCAGTTGCGAGGGTCGGTGACAATCATTTTTTATGTATAGACATACCCCCGAAATCTTGCGCATTTTCGAGAAAAAAATTCAGTACGAGCGGAACTTTAAACATTAATAACTTTTTAACAGTGCCTCCATCAACAAATTGGTATTCTTGATTTTCGTCTTATTTTTACCTCTAGAATCCCCCATTAAAATTTTTCCCATGGATGGCCGAACACCCTGTATGTAGGGAACCGTGCAGTTGAAAATTATTAAATCGCGCACGAATTTTTGGCCGAACAGCGAATCGTTCGCTGTCCACGAGCTTGCACGAGCGAAGACGGTTACCGCCGAAAAAGCCGTCAACACGCGGCGAGCGTACGGCCGAACAGCTGATGGGTGAATAACCCAGAAAGCGAGAAAAGACAGCACGGAAGAGAGAAAGATTGAAGAAAAGTACGTAGTAGGTGTGACTGTGTTTAACGAAATAAATACGAGTGTGCCGATTAACGAACAAACACGGTTCCTGATAATCCCATACATACATACGTACAGTGTTGTTCCAAGTGGAGTTTGAAAAAGATGCTAATAAAAATGTTGCATAGTCATAACCACCTGGTTCAGTTACTACATTCACCCTGTAAAAACAACACAATAATATTATTTATTATTTTCTTTTCACGTTCTTAACTTTATTTTTATTTTTAGTTTGAGTTTTACATTTCTCCTTCTCTTCGTCTTGCTTTTCTTTCTCCTTTTCCTTTTCATTTTTCTGTTTTTCTTTCTTTTTTCAATAGCTTTTCTTCTTTTAATTTCTCGGCTTGTTTTTTTCTTTTCTAATCGTTCTTCTTTCATTCTTTGTTTTTCTTTTTCCTGGTTATCAATTGCTTCTATTTTTTCAAGCTGAGTCTATTTCCATGTCTTTGATGTAACTTTGATTGCACACACCTTTCTATATTTCTTTTCTTTTCTTTTCTTTTCTTTGTTGTTTTTTCAATTTTTTGATAATGTTGATAATGTTTATCCAGAATAGATTCTGAAGAATCTTTGTCTTTACGAGAAAATAAGTAAAGTAACGTTGTAGAATTAATGTAGTTTGATTTCAGTACCATCGGAAACAAAACAATTCCCATTAGAAAAAAGTAAAAGCATCATTGTCATGAAATATTAAAGTTAATTAATGATCAGTATATCATATATTAGTTTCTTCTAGCGAAACGTTGTTAAATTAGTCTTCTACACTGGTATTGGTTTTACTGTTACTATGAACTGCACTGCGTTGAACATCAGCAGTGCTTTCTCTCTGCGAGTTGTGTCTTGTGTTGTGTCTTAGTTGTGTCCCGATTGTATTTTAATATTTTCTATATAGAAAAGAAAATTGTTCCCCTCTCAGATCATCTGGAATATGCTCTTGAATGCTATGTAAAACTACCTATATTGCTGTCATTGATGTCAGTTTCATCTGGCGACATGAATTCTAATTTATTTTCTTCTTTCTGAAATACGTTTTGTCTAGTAAATTGTATTTGAGTTAAACGGTCATAGGCCACCACAAGCTTTAAAAGCATTTCCTTCTTCATGGAATTTATATATGGTATGATATATATATTGGTGCGAAATTCACCTTCGTAATGGGTTTAGTCTACCTACGTACTTTGTCTATGTTCCTGTACTACCTTTCGCCATGCAACTTTTAATCGTCTAAATATTCCTACATCGCATGGCTGGAAAATATGAGTTGCATTAGGTAATATACAAAAAAGTAAAATGAGTTTACTCAAAACAAAAATTATGTAAATTGAAATTTATGCAGGACCTGCGACCATCTAATAATACCAGTATAGGAAAGGTGACTCCATTCTCAACCATTTATGGGCTACACACAATATATGTATTAGTGTGGGGGGATTGAAATGAATTCGGTCAAGGTGTAATTTCATTAATATTGATTTAATATATACAGGGTGTTTGGCCACCCCTGGGAAAAATTTTAATGGGAGATTCTAGAAGCCAAAATAAGACGAAAATTAAGAATATCAATTTTTCGACTGAGGTTTCGTTAAAAAGTAGTTATTAATAACATTAAATAAAAAAATTTCAAATCGTTCTGAAAAAATTATTGTTGGTCGCGGAGGTCAGTTAGAATCGTACCCCCGAAATCCTACTCAGTTTCGACAAAAAAAATTCAAGTAAAAAAGAATTTCGAATCGTCTTGGAAGAATTAGTTTTCGTTGCAGGGGTCAGTTACAAGCATTTTTTTTTTTTGGTCGACAGCCGGATTGAACGATTTTAATGTTTCAAACAGCAACACAACGCATATTTTAATGGAGAATATGTAGAGATGTTGGAAAAGTTGTTCCTTGACCCCGTAAAGTGAGAAAAATCCCATATAACTGGTCAAATTTTCAAACAGCCCCCGCAACTCCTACTGATATAGTGAATAGTGAATATATTCCAATGAAACGTTTTTTTTTCGCGAGTAGAGCTCATGGGTACCTACACAAAGAGTATTATTAAACAACTATTTTACAAACTGAATAAAAATCAGAAAGGAATTTTTAAGAAAAATCGACAGGCAGTGCCTAAATTTTTCGACGAAAGAAAAAGAAAATTTCAAATCGTTCTGAAAAAATTACTTTCGGTTTCGGGGGTCAATTACAATTATTTTCGGTGAATAGACATACCACATACGAAATCCTGCGCATTTTCGAGAAAAAAATTCGAAAGTAAGAGCGGAACTTTAAACGTCAATAACTTGTTTAGTATCGTATTACTCCATCAACAAATTGGTATTCTTGATTTTCATCCTACTTTAACCTCTAGAATCTCCCATTACAATTTCTCCCAGGGGATTCTAGAGACCAAAGTAAGACGAAAATCAAGAATACCAATTTGTTAATGGAGGCTTTATTAAAAAGTTATTAACGTTTAAAGTTCCGCCCGTACTGAATTTCTTTCTCGAAAATGCGCATGATTAGGGGGGTATGACGATTCACCCAAAATGGTTGTAAGTAACCCCCGCAACCGATAACAATTTTTCCAAAACGATTTGAAATTTTTCTTTTCCATCGAAAAAATTTCACACATTCTCGAATTTTTATCTCGAAAGTGGGTAAGATTTCGGAGGTATGTGTATTCACCAAAAATGATTGCAATTGACCCCCGCAACCGATAACAATTTTTCCAGAACGATTTGAAATTTTTGAGTTTAATTGTTAATAACTTTTCAACGTAGCCTCTATCAACAAATTGGTATTCTTGATTTTCGTCTGTATTTTCGTATTTTGGCATCTAGAATCCCCCATTAAAATTTTTCCCAGGGGTGGCCGAACACCCTGTACATATGTGTTCCCCGAGCAGGAAAACGACTTTTCGCTAAAATCATGAAAGTAAAAATTCTGTCCAAATGAGGAGTAGGAGTGATTTTCTAAGTAATTTTTATGTAAAAGTATAGATTGAGAAAGTGGCACGTGAGGAACGTACGTAACCTAGATCGATGCACGTGTTTTACTGCACCGGGCACGAACGTACGACGATTTACACACACACAGTCAATATCGCCGGTTTTTACAAAAGGTAAAGTCTTAAGTAAACATTTTGTTTTATAATTTTCTATTAAAGCCTCTGTAAGTTTTATCGCTTTTGCATTCTTGCAACTTAATTTAATTGGTTGTTTTTTGGAAAACAGATAAAACTATAAAAAGAATAAAAAACGGTTTTTACGAGTCCTGTACCTATGTTTAGTTCAGAATTTCGAATTCAGCGGTAAAAGTATGTAAATCTATATTATCCAATACACAGGACATAAAGGTAAGAGGAATGGATATTTTTACCAATATATTCATATTCTTAAATATCTGAATATTCTTCCTACTTGACCGACTTACTTTATAAATATATTTTTTAGGGACACATGTCGTTCGGTTGAAGGAAACAGGATATCTATACAGTGTATAGGTATTCAAAAACCCTTGGGAAAAATTTTAGACTTTGTTGAAAAGTTATGGAACATTATATTCCTAGCAAACGCTAGGCCCGTTCACGGATCGGGGTGAGTTATACATTATTCGATTCGCCTAATTCAGTACATGTTACTGTTATTGTTAGAAATATGACTTAAAATTCGTTAGTTTCTTTAGTGTTTAGGAGTGTGTGTGTGTTTGTGAGAGAAGCACACGTCGAGGAATGTTTTTTAGTTTTTAAGTTTTCTTTTCACAATGGAAAATAAGTGTGTTTGTTTTGTAACAAGATTCATTATAATAAATAATATAAACAGTATTTTAACATGGTAGCAGAGGTCCGTGGTTTGTTCGTTAACAGTAAAGAAAAGAAATTTAGTTGTGAAAGGAAGATAACCTAAGTTTGAAGCATGGCAAGTGAAAAAAAGGACGATTTCATGTTACAAATATTTTATGGAACTGGAAATTCAGGCTAAATTTATTTTTAGAAATGAAAGACTGTAACGAGGTTATTCTACATGATGAAAGACCGGCTGAAATAAGAGTCGAAGATTGGAATAAAAAAGGAAATTAAAGCAAAAAGTTACATCGTAAACAGTATTTCAAACACTCAGTTAGAATTAATAATATCAGAAACGACTGCGAAAAATATGATTGCAAAGCTTGACGAAATTTATCTAGTTAAAAACAGTGCAGTAAAGCTATTGTGTAAAAGAAGATTGTTAGAATTAAAAATGAAAGAAGGTGAAAATCCAAGTGACTTCTTTAACGAATTTGAAACGCATATAAATAGGCTCAAAAATACTGGTGAGACTGTGAATGAAGAGGATAAATTGAATTATCTGTTATTAACGTTAACTTCTCACGTATTGTTGATATTATTGATGCACTGCCAACGAAGGAGAAAACAGTTGAGTATGTAAAATCTAAATTACTGTTAGAGTATCAAAAGAGAAACGGTAAAAGTTACTACTTTGAGTACAGCAGAAATTACACTCGCACGTTTAGTTCAAATTTAACTAAAAATCCTAGAGGTCATAGGTTTCGACACGTACAACGCAATCAGAACAAGTATCTCAATTCAAAGGATAATCAGCATAGCAGTGCAACGACTACTGAAGCGGTATGTTAAGTCAGTGTAATAAGTCAGGGCACATCCAACGTTACTGCCCAGAAAACTTTAATAATTATTACAAAATGCAACCTTTTCAAACATATACAAAATAGACACGATAGAAAAGTGGCTGGAAATTCGAGTCTAGATGACAGTAGAAATTACAATTCATTCAAGGTTGAAGTAATGAAAAGTAGCAAAATAGAAGAAGTAGAAATATTAAATGGCTACTAGATAGTGGTTGCTCAGATCACATAATAAACACAGATGAGTACTTTTATGAATCCAAAAATCTACAAAACCCGGTTGATATTAAAGTTGGTGATGGTTTTAAACTAATATCTGGAAAGATTGGTAATGTAATGATTAACATTAAATCGTTGCTATGTTCATTTTAAAAATTATAAATAATTTATCTAATTGGATCTATTCTACATTGTCAAATGGGAATTTGTAGAAGAATTTGTATGATGCATAAAAATCATTTTTTTAGGCATAGAACTTCCACGAGTCGGTCAGGTGGACAGTATTAAAACCAGGTATGTAGACAGTACATGCAGCAACAGTAAAAAATGTCTTCCCGCCGCTGACAGTGTTTACAATATATAGTAAATTACTATTGCACGCAGTACGTTGGCTTAACTTGTTTTTATTATTAAATTTCATTATCATCTAAGTCTGGTATATTTTGATTTTTTACAGAATCAATCATCATCAAATGAAATTTCTGAAATTTCTTTTAAGAACTGATTAAATAAATCATCCTTTCCTTGCTTGGAAGGTTTATAAAACACGTAATGGCTTAAGTACCCAATGAAATTATCTTTTTTGCTGAAAATAGAAAATATAATATTTATTATTTTGTATTATATGTTAGAAAAACATATTAAAAAACGTGTGGAACTGCAAATACTAACCGACAATATTCAGGCAAAAAGTGTTTACTATGCTTCCACGTAGTTTCTGTTTTATTCGTATGAGCGCCTGTTTCTGGATCTTTAAAATGTAAACTATTTACGGTTTACGGTGAGATGTTTATACCCTTAGTTTTTAAAAGCCATTGCATTATATAAAGATATTTGAAAAGCAAAGAACGTGGTTTTCTAAAAACAAACTCAGTTACAGATATTGTTTTAAAATTACCATATATGCTAACGTATAATTATGAGCAATGTCGTGATATATTATATAACTAACATTAAATAAAAATACTGCGCAGCAATTGTGGAAGGGTAGAGTAGATAGAGACTGATGAATCAACATTTTGTTGTAGAAATAATGGCACAGAGGCCATTTGAAAATTAATCACAGCGTCAATTTTCAAGATCTCATTACTGATGCTTACATGAATTAAATTGAAGACACCACTTTTTTCTAACATATAATACTATCAATATTTTATATTTCCAATAAGAGTAACTTCATTGGATACCTGAGCCATTATGTATTTAGTAAATGTATATATAATAGAAAGATGGTGATTTATTCAATGAGATATTTGCAGAAATAGCAGAAATTTCATTCAACAAATGTTATTGTTAACAAATTAGCATTTTACTAGCTGGCATTTTGAACACAGGTAACGACAGTCACTTGTTTCCACCTGTGAACCTATCAGAATATATTTAAAATACTTAGTTACTTTGTAAAAATACCGAATTTCCGCAGATAATGAAATGCATATACTAATGAAATAATATACTGAATTAGACGAATCGAATTACGTATAACTCATCCCGATCGTTGAACGGGTCGTTTGCTAGGAATATACCAAAAAACGTTCTTGACAAGTCTATAAAATACTTCAGTTCACTTTCATTATTAGATGCGTTGACTTTAATTCTATAAATTATAATGATAAGTTCAAGATTTTACAGAAAGAGTTTATTTGTAATATTAAAGATTTCCTATATAAGGACAAGAAGTATACTTTTACCAATATCTATCCATCTATCTTAATATTCTTCCCACTTGGCCCACTTACTTTAACGAGTCTGAGCAAATCATCAGTACTATCTCTATTTTTATTAATAAAATGAATCTGTGATTCCATATCCAAAGATATAGTAAAAGCTACAAAATTCAGATTATTCAAGTTACATTCTATCACTCATCAAATTTTTTATGAAATTCTATGCTAATTCATGCTCTTTAAAATATTTATAATCTACTGGGACTTCATTAACTTTATGTTTTAATAAATCAATAATCAAAGTATCTATAATTAATATTAAAATCAAATAACAGTGTCAAAATAGTATTAATATTATATTTTATTAATACTATCAATATCTGGTATTTAAATTTTATTAAATATTTCAAATCTGTTATCACCTTGTTCAAATAATTTATTACTAGTTTTGATAATATATTTTGGGATGGATTTTTTTAGAATGATAGCAATTCAGTTGTGAATTTTTATGAGGAACAAAGGGTTATTATTATACAATTAACATGTATATAATTCATTAACTTGCCCATTTAGGGGTAACATGTTATGCATAAATAGAGATTTACATACTTGTATAAATACCCACACTAAAATCATGTAAATATCTAAATCATTTTTAAATCTATGATTTGGAAAATTTTAGGGACTTGGAACTTAATTCATCCTTTATCTTACAGTTTTATCGTCAACACGTGGCCAACACGTATGCGAAGAAGGCAAAATCATGAGCCAGATGCTGGTATAACCCAGACCTAACCAAGACCTAACCGGTGTTATCCTCTAAAATATTCATCGAAACCAGGTTTAATTGACTGCTTCAGTGTGTTACCACATTACTACGTGAATCAAACACGAAAAAAACCCAGGATCTGGCCAACAAGTAAGCGAAGAAGGCAAAATCATGAGCCAGATGCGGGCATAACCCAGACGAAACCCAGGCCTAACCGGTGTTATCCTCTGAAATATTGATCGAAACCAGGTTTAATTGACAGCTTCAGTGTGTTACCACATTATTACGTGATTCAAACACGAAAAAACCCCAGGATCTGGCCAACAAGTATGCGAAGAAGGCAAAATCATGAGCCAGATGCGGGCATAATCCAGACCTAACCCAGACCTAACCGGCGTTATCCTCTAAAATATTGATCGAAACCAGGTTTAATTGACAGCTTCAGTGTGTTACCACATTATTACGTGATTCAAACACGAAAAAACCCCAGGATCTGGCCAACAAGTATGCGAAGAAGGCAAAATCATGAGCCAGATGCGGGCATAACCCAGACCTAACCCAGACCTAACCGGTGTTATCCTCTAAAATATTGATCGAAACCAGGTTTAATTGACAGCTTCAGTGTGTTACCACATTATTACGTGATTCAAACACGAAAAAACCCCAGGATCTGGCCAACAAGTATGCGAAGACGGCAAAATCATGAGCCAGATGCGGGCATAATCCAGACCTAACCCAGACCTAACCGGCGTTATCCTCTAAAATATTGATCGAAACCAGGTTTAATTGACTGCTTCAGTGTGTCACCACATTACTACGTGATTCAAACACGAAAAAACCCCAGGATCTGGCCAACAAGTATGCGAAGACGGCAAAATCATGAGCCAGATGCGGGCATAATCCAGACCTAACCCAGACCTAACCGGTGTTATCCTCTAAAATATTGATCGAAACCAGGTTTAATTGACTGCTTCAGTGTGTTACCACATTACTACGTGATTGAAACACGAAAAAACCCCAGGATCTGGCCAACAAGTATGCGAAGAAGGCAAAATCATGAGCCAGATGCGGGCATAACCCAGACCTAACCCAGACCTAACCGGTGTTATCCTCTAAAATATTGATCGAAACCAGGTTTAATTGACAGCTTCAGTGTGTTACCACATTATTACGTGATTCAAACACGAAAAAACCCCAGGATCTGGCCAACAAGTATGCGAAGAAGGCAAAATCATGAGCCAGATGCGGGCATAACCCAGACCTAACCCAGACCTAACCGGTGTTATCCTCTAAAATATTGATCGAAACCAGGTTTAATTGACAGCTTCAGTGTGTTACCACATTATTACGTGATTCAAACACGAAAAAACCCCAGGATCTGGCCAACAAGTATGCGAAGACGGCAAAATCATGAGCCAGATGCGGGCATAATCCAGACCTAACCCAGACCTAACCGGCGTTATCCTCTAAAATATTGATCGAAACCAGGTTTAATTGACTGCTTCAGTGTGTCACCACATTACTACGTGATTCAAACACGAAAAAACCCCAGGATCTGGCCAACAAGTATGCGAAGACGGCAAAATCATGAGCCAGATGCGGGCATAATCCAGACCTAACCCAGACCTAACCGGTGTTATCCTCTAAAATATTGATCGAAACCAGGTTTAATTGACTGCTTCAGTGTGTTACCACATTACTACGTGATTGAAACACGAAAAAAACCCAGGATCTGGCCAACAAGTATGCGAAGAAGTCAAAATCATGAGCCAGATGCGGGCATAACCCAGACCTAACCCAGACCTAACCGGTGTTATCCTCTAAAATATTGATCGAAACCAGGTTTAATTGACTGCTTCAGTGTGTTACCACATTACTACGTGAATCAAACACGAAAAAAACCCAGGATCTGGCCAACAAGTAAGCGAAGAAGGCAAAATCATGAGCCAGATGCGGGCATAACCCAGACGAAACCCAGACCTAACCGGTGTTATCCTCTGAAATATTGATCGAAACCAGGTTTAATTGACTGCTTCAGTGTGTTACCACATTACTACGTGATTGAAACACGAAAAAACCCCAGGATCTGGCCAACAAGTATGCGAAGAAGGCAAAATCATGAGCCAGATGCGGGCATAACCCAGACCTAACCCAGACCTAACCGGTGTTATCCTCTAAAATATTGATCGAAACCAGGTTTAATTGACAGCTTCAGTGTGTTACCACATTATTACGTGATTCAAACACGAAAAAACCCCAGGATCTGGCCAACAAGTATGCGAAGAAGGCAAAATCATGAGCCAGATGCGGGCATAACCCAGACCTAACCCAGACCTAACCGGTGTTATCCTCTAAAATATTGATCGAAACCAGGTTTAATTGACAGCTTCAGTGTGTTACCACATTATTACGTGATTCAAACACGAAAAAACCCCAGGATCTGGCCAACAAGTATGCGAAGACGGCAAAATCATGAGCCAGATGCGGGCATAATCCAGACCTAACCCAGACCTAACCGGCGTTATCCTCTAAAATATTGATCGAAACCAGGTTTAATTGACTGCTTCAGTGTGTCACCACATTACTACGTGATTCAAACACGAAAAAACCCCAGGATCTGGCCAACAAGTATGCGAAGACGGCAAAATCATGAGCCAGATGCGGGCATAATCCAGACCTAACCCAGACCTAACCGGTGTTATCCTCTAAAATATTGATCGAAACCAGGTTTAATTGACTGCTTCAGTGTGTTACCACATTACTACGTGATTGAAACACGAAAAAAACCCAGGATCTGGCCAACAAGTATGCGAAGAAGGCAAAATCATGAGCCAGATGCGGGCATAACCCAGACCTAACCCAGACCTAACCGGTGTTATCCTCTAAAATATTGATCGAAACCAGGTTTAATTGACTGCTTCAGTGTGTGACCACATTACTACGTGATTCAAACACGGAAAAAACCCAGGATCTGGCCAACAAGTATGCGATGAAGGCAAAATCATGAGCCAGATGCGGGCATAACCCAGACCTAACCCAGACCTAACCGGTGTTATCCTCTCAAATATTGATCGAAACCAGGTTTAATTGACTGCTTCAGTGTGTTACCACATTACTACGTGATTCAAACACGAAAAAACCCCAGGATCTGGCCAACAAGTATGCGAAGACGGCAAAATCATGAGCCAGATGCGGGCATAACCCAGACCTAACCCAGACCTAACCGGCGTTATCCTCTAAAATATTGATCGAAACCAGGTTTAATTGACTGCTTCAATGTGGTACCACATTACTGCGGTATTCAAACCTGAAAAAAACCCAGGATCTAGCCAACAAGTTTACGAAAAAGGCGAAAGTATAAGCCAGATGCGCGCATATCCCAGACCTAACCCAGACCTAACCGGTGTTATCCTCTGAAATATTGATCGAAACCAGGTTTAATTGACTGCTTCAGTGTGTTACCACATTACTACGTGATTCAAACACGAAAAAACCCCAGGATCTGGCCAACAAGTATGCGAAGACGGCAAAATCATGAGCCAGATGCGGGCATAACCCAGACCTAACCCAGACCTAACCGGCGTTATCCTCTAAAATATTGATCGAAACCAGGTTTAATTGACTGCTTCAGTGTGTCACCACATTACTACGTGATTCAAACACGAAAAAACCCCAGGATCTGGCCAACAAGTATGCGAAGACGGCAAAATCATGAGCCAGATGCGGGCATAACCCAGTCCTAACCCAGACCTAACCGGTGTTATCCTCTGAAATATTGATCGAAACCAGGTTTAATTGACTGCTTCAGTGTGTTACCACATTACTACGTGATTCAAACACGAAAAATACCCAAGATCTGGCCAACAAGTATGCGAAGAAGGCAAAATCATGAGCCAGATGCGGGCATAACCCAGACCTAACCCAGACCTAACCGGTGTTATCCTCTAAAATATTGATCGAAACCAGGTTTAATTGACTGCTTCAGTGTGTTACCACATTACTACGTGATTCAAACACGAAAAAAACCCAGGATCTGGCCAACAAGTATGCGAAGAAGGCAAAATCATGAGCCAGATGCGGGCATAACCCAGACCTAACCCAGACCTAACCGGTGTTATCCTCTGAAATATTGATCGAAACCAGGTTTAATTGACTGCTTCAGTGTGTTACCACATTACTACGTGATTCAAACACGGAAAATACCCAGGATCTGGCCAACAAGTATGCGAAGAATGCGAAAGAATAAGCCAGATGCGCGCATTTCCCAGACCTAACCCAGACCTAACCGGTGTTATCCTCTGAAATATTGATCGAAACCAGGTTTAATTGACTGCTTCAGTGTGTGACCACATTACTACGTGATTCAAACACGGAAAAAACCCAGGATCTGGCCAACAAGTATGCGAAGAAGGCAAAATCATGAGCCAGATGCGGGCATAACCCAGACCTAACCCAGACCTAACCGGTGTTATCCTCTGAAATATTGATCGAAACCAGGTTTAATTGACTGCTTCAGTGTGTTACCACATTACTACGTGATTCAAACACGAAAAAAACCCAGGATCTGGCCAACAAGTATGCGAAGAAGGCAAAATCATGAGCCAGATGCGCGCATTTCCCAGACCTAACCCAGACCTAACCGGCGTTATCCTCTAAAATATTGATCGAAACCAGGTTTAATTGACTGCCTCAATGTGGTACCACATTACTGCGGTATTCAAGCCCGAAAAAAACCCAGGATCTAGCCAACAAGTTTGCGAAAAAGGCGAAAGTATAAGCCATATGCGCGCAAATCCCAGACCTAACCCAGACCTAACCGGTGTTATCCTCTAAAATATTGATCGAAACCAGGTTTAATTGACAGCTTCAGTGTGTTACCACATTATTACGTGATTCAAACACGAAAAAACCCCAGGATCTGGCCAACAAGTATGCGAAGACGGCAAAATCATGAGCCAGATGCGGGCATAATCCAGACCTAACCCAGACCTAACCGGCGTTATCCTCTAAAATATTGATCGAAACCAGGTTTAATTGACTGCTTCAGTGTGTCACCACATTACTACGTGATTCAAACACGAAAAAACCCCAGGATCTGGCCAACAAGTATGCGAAGACGGCAAAATCATGAGCCAGATGCGGGCATAATCCAGACCTAACCCAGACCTAACCGGTGTTATCCTCTAAAATATTGATCGAAACCAGGTTTAATTGACTGCTTCAGTGTGTTACCACATTACTACGTGATTGAAACACGAAAAAAACCCAGGATCTGGCCAACAAGTATGCGAAGAAGGCAAAATCATGAGCCAGATGCGGGCATAACCCAGACCTAACCCAGACCTAACCGGTGTTATCCTCTAAAATATTGATCGAAACCAGGTTTAATTGACTGCTTCAGTGTGTGACCACATTACTACGTGATTCAAACACGAAAAAAACCCAGGATCTGGCCAACAAGTATGCGAAGAAGGCAAAATCATGAGCCAGATGCTGGTATAACCCAGACCTAACCAAGACCTAACCGGTGTTATCCTCTAAAATATTCATCGAAACCAGGTTTAATTGACTGCTTCAGTGTGTTACCACATTACTACGTGAATCAAACACGAAAAAAACCCAGGATCTGGCCAACAAGTAAGCGAAGAAGGCAAAATCATGAGCCAGATGCGGGCATAACCCAGACGAAACCCAGACCTAACCGGTGTTATCCTCTGAAATATTGATCGAAACCAGGTTTAATTGACTGCTTCAGTGTGTTACCACATTACTACGTGATTGAAACACGAAAAAACCCCAGGATCTGGCCAACAAGTATGCGAAGAAGGCAAAATCATGAGCCAGATGCGGGCATAACCCAGACCTAACCCAGACCTAACCGGTGTTATCCTCTAAAATATTGATCGAAACCAGGTTTAATTGACAGCTTCAGTGTGTTACCACATTATTACGTGATTCAAACACGAAAAAACCCCAGGATCTGGCCAACAAGTATGCGAAGAAGGCAAAATCATGAGCCAGATGCGGGCATAACCCAGACCTAACCCAGACCTAACCGGTGTTATCCTCTAAAATATTGATCGAAACCAGGTTTAATTGACAGCTTCAGTGTGTTACCACATTATTACGTGATTCAAACACGAAAAAACCCCAGGATCTGGCCAACAAGTATGCGAAGACGGCAAAATCATGAGCCAGATGCGGGCATAATCCAGACCTAACCCAGACCTAACCGGCGTTATCCTCTAAAATATTGATCGAAACCAGGTTTAATTGACTGCTTCAGTGTGTCACCACATTACTACGTGATTCAAACACGAAAAAACCCCAGGATCTGGCCAACAAGTATGCGAAGACGGCAAAATCATGAGCCAGATGCGGGCATAATCCAGACCTAACCCAGACCTAACCGGTGTTATCCTCTAAAATATTGATCGAAACCAGGTTTAATTGACTGCTTCAGTGTGTTACCACATTACTACGTGATTGAAACACGAAAAAAACCCAGGATCTGGCCAACAAGCATGCGAAGAAGGCAAAATCATGAGCCAGATGCGGGCATAACCCAGACCTAACCCAGACCTAACCGGTGTTATCCTCTAAAATATTGATCGAAACCAGGTTTAATTGACTGCTTCAGTGTGTGACCACATTACTACGTGATTCAAACACGGAAAAAACCCAGGATCTGGCCAACAAGTATGCGAAGAAGGCAAAATCATGAGCCAGATGCGGGCATAACCCAGACCTAACCCAGACCTAACCGGTGTTATCCTCTCAAATATTGATCGAAACCAGGTTTAATTGACTGCTTCAGTGTGTTACCACATTACTACGTGATTCAAACACGAAAAAAACCCAGGATCTGGCCAACAAGTATGCGAAGACGGCAAAATCATGAGCCAGATGCGGGCATAACCCAGACCTAACCCAGACCTAACCGGCGTTATCCTCTAAAATATTGATCGAAACCAGGTTTAATTGACTGCTTCAATGTGGTACCACATTACTGCGGTATTCAAACCCGAAAAAAACCCAGGATCTAGCCAACAAGTTTACGAAAAAGGCGAAAGTATAAGCCAGATGCGCGCATATCCCAGACCTAACCCAGACCTAACCGGTGTTATCCTCTGAAATATTGATCGAAACCAGGTTTAATTGACTGCTTCAGTGTGTTACCACATTACTACGTGATTCAAACACGAAAAAACCCCAGGATCTGGCCAACAAGTATGCGAAGACGGCAAAATCATGAGCCAGATGCGGGCATAACCCAGACCTAACCCAGACCTAACCGGCGTTATCCTCTAAAATATTGATCGAAACCAGGTTTAATTGACTGCTTCAGTGTGTCACCACATTACTACGTGATTCAAACACGAAAAAACCCCAGGATCTGGCCAACAAGTATGCGAAGACGGCAAAATCATGAGCCAGATGCGGGCATAACCCAGTCCTAACCCAGACCTAACCGGTGTTATCCTCTGAAATATTGATCGAAACCAGGTTTAATTGACTGCTTCAGTGTGTTACCACATTACTACGTGATTCAAACACGAAAAAAACCCAAGATCTGGCCAACAAGTATGCGAAGAAGGCAAAATCATGAGCCAGATGCGGGCATAACCCAGACCTAACCCAGACCTAACCGGTGTTATCCTCTAAAATATTGATCGAAACCAGGTTTAATTGACTGCTTCAGTGTGTTACCACATTACTACGTGATTCAAACACGAAAAAAACCCAGGATCTGGCCAACAAGTATGCGAAGAAGGCAAAATCATGAGCCAGATGCGGGCATAACCCAGACCTAACCCAGACCTAACCGGTGTTATCCTCTGAAATATTGATCGAAACCAGGTTTAATTGACTGCTTCAGTGTGTTACCACATTACTACGTGATTCAAACACGGAAAATACCCAGGATCTGGCCAACAAGTATGCGAAGAATGCGAAAGAATAAGCCAGATGCGCGCATTTCCCAGACCTAACCCAGACCTAACCGGTGTTATCCTCTGAAATATTGATCGAAACCAGGTTTAATTGACTGCTTCAGTGTGTGACCACATTACTACGTGATTCAAACACGGAAAAAACCCAGGATCTGGCCAACAAGTATGCGAAGAAGGCAAAATCATGAGCCAGATGCGGGCATAACCCAGACCTAACCCAGACCTAACCGGTGTTATCCTCTGAAATATTGATCGAAACCAGGTTTAATTGACTGCTTCAGTGTGTTACCACATTACTACGTGATTCAAACACGAAAAAAACCCAGGATCTGGCCAACAAGTATGCGAAGAAGGCAAAATCATGAGCCAGATGCGCGCATTTCCCAGACCTAACCCAGACCTAACCGGCGTTATCCTCTAAAATATTGATCGAAACCAGGTTTAATTGACTGCCTCAATGTGGTACCACATTACTGCGGTATTCAAGCCCGAAAAAAACCCAGGATCTAGCCAACAAGTTTGCGAAAAAGGCGAAAGTATAAGCCATATGCGCGCAAATCCCAGACCTAACCCAGACCTAACCGGTGTTATCCTCTAAAATATTGATCGAAACCAGGTTTAATTGACAGCTTCAGTGTGTTACCACATTATTACGTGTTTCAAACACGGAAAATACCCAGGATCTGGCCAACAAGTTTGCGAAAAAGGCGAAAGAATAAGCCATATGCGCGCAAATCCCAGACCTAACCCAGACCTAACCGGTGTTATCCTCTAAAATATAGATCGAAACCAGGTTTAATTGACTGCTTCAGTGTGTTACCACATTACTACGTGATTCAAACACGAAAAAAACCCAGGATCTGGCCAACAATTATGCGAAGAAGGCAAAATCATGAGCCAGATGCGCGCATTTCCCAGACTTAACCCAGACCTAACCGGCGTTATCCTCTAAAATATTGATCGAAACCAGGTTTAATTGACTGCTTCAATGTGGTACCACATTACTGCGGTATTCAAACCCGAAAAAAACCCAGGATCTAGCCATCAAGTTTGCGAAGAAGGCGAAGGTATAAGCCATATGCGCGCATTTCCCAGACCTAACCCAGACCTAACCGGTGTTATCCTCTGAAATATTGATCGAAACCAGGTTTAATTGACTGCTTCAGTGTGTGACCACATTACTACGTGATTCAAACACGGAAAAAACCCAGGATCTGGCCAACAAGTATGCGATGAAGGCAAAATCATGAGCCAGATGCGGGCATAACCCAGACCTATCCCAGACCTAACCGGTGTTATCCTCTAAAATATTGATCGAAACCAGGTTTAATTCACTGCTTCAATGTGTTACCACATTACTACATGATTCAAACACGAAAAAAACCCAAGATCTGGCCAACAAGTATGCGAAGATGGCAAAATCATGATCCAGGTGCGGACATAACCCAGACGAAACCCAGACCTAACCGGTGTTATCCTCTGAAATATTGATCGAAACCAGGTTTAATTGACTGCTTCAGTGTGTTACCACATTACTACGTGATTGAAACACGAAAAAACCCCAGGATCTGGCCAACAAGTATGCGAAGACGGCAAAATCATGAGCCAGATGCGGGCATATTCCAGACCTAACCCAGACCTAACCGGCGTTATCCTCTAAAATATTGATCGAAACCAGGTTTAATTGACTGCTTCAGTGTGTCACCACATTACTACGTGATTCAAACACGGAAAATACCCAGCATCTGGCCAACAAGTATGCGAAGAGGGCAAAATCATGAGCCAGATGCGGGCATAACCCAGACCTAACCCAGACCTAACCGGTGTTATCCTCTGAAATATTGATCGAAACCAGGTTTAATTGACTGATTCAGTGTGTTACCACATTACTACGTGATTCAAACACGGAAAATACCCAGGATCTGGCCAACAAGTATGCGAAGAATGCGAAAGAATAAGCCAGATGCGCGCATTTCCCAGACCTAACCCAGACCTAACCGGTGTTATCCTCTGAAATATTGATCGAAACCAGGTTTAATTGACTGCTTCAGTGTGTTACCACATTACTACGTGATTGAAACACGAAAAAACCCCAGGATCTGGCCAACAAGTATGCGAAGACGGCAAAATCATGAGCCAGATGCGGGCATAACCCAGACCTAACCCAGACCTAACCGGTGTTATCCTCTGAAATATTGATCGAAACCAGGTTTAATTGACTGCTTCAGTGTGTCACCACATTACTACGTGATTCAAACACGAAAAAAACCCAGGATCTGGCCAACAAGTATGCGAAGAAGGCAAAATCATGAGCCAGATGCGCGCATTTCCCAGACCTAACCCAGACCTAACCGGCGTTATCCTCTAAAATATTGATCGAAACCAGGTTTAATTGACTGCTTCAATGTGGTACCACATTACTGCGGTATTCAAACCCGAAAAAAACCCAGGATCTAGCCAACAAGTTTGCGAAAAAGGCGAAAGTATAAGCCAGATGCGCGCATATCCCAGACCTAACCCAGACCTAACCGGTGTTATCCTCTGAAATATTGATCGAAACCAGGTTTAATTGACTGCTTCAGTGTGTTACCACATTACTACGTGTTTCAAACACGGAAAATACCCAGGATCTGGCCAACAAGTATGCGAAGACGGCAAAATCATGAGCCAGATGCGGGCATAACCCAGACCTAACCCAGACCTAACCGGTGTTATCCTCTAAAATATTGATCGAAACCAGGTTTAATTGACTGCTTCAGTGTGTCGCCACATTACTACGTGATTCAAACACGAAAAAACCCCAGGATCTGGCCAACAAGTATGCGAAGAAGGCAAAATCATGAGCCAGATGCGGGCATAACCCAGACCTAACCCAGTCCTAACCGGCGTTATCCTCTAAAATATTGATCGAAACCAGGTTTAATTGACTGCTTCAGTGTGTCACCACATTACTACGTGATTCAAACACGAAAAAACCCCAGGATCTGGCCAACAAGTATGCGAAGACGGCAAAATCATGAGCCAGATGCGGGCATAACCCAGACCTAACCCAGACCTAACCGGTGTTATCCTCTAAAATATTGATCGAAACCAGGTTTAATTGACTGCTTCAGTGTGTCACCACATTACTACGTGATTCAAACACGAAAAAACCCCAGGACCTGGCCAACAAGTATGCGAAGACGGCAAAATCATGAGCCAGATGCGGGCATAACCCAGACCTAACCCAGACCTAACCGGTGTTATCCTCTAACATATTGATCGAAACCAGGTTTAATTGACTGCTTCAGTGTGTCACCACATTACTACGTGATTCAAACACGAAAAAAACCCAGGATCTGGCCAACAAGTATGCGAATAAGGCAAAATCATGAGCCAGATGCGCGCATTTCCCAGACCTAACCCAGACCTAACCGGCGTTATCCTCTAAAATATTGATCGAAACCAGGTTTAATTGACTGCTTCAGTGTGTTACCACATTACTACGTGATTCAAACACGGAAAAACCCCAGGATCTGGCCAACAAGTATTGGAAGACGGCAAAATCATGAGCCAGATGCGGGCATAACCCAGACCTAACCCAGACCTAACCGGTGTTATCCTCTGAAATATTGATCGAAACCAGGTTTAATTGACTGCTTCAGTGTGTTACCACATTACTACGTGATTCAAACACGAAAAAACCCCAGGATCTGGCCAACAAGTATGCGAAGAAGGCAAAATCATGAGCCAGATGGGCGCATTTCCCAGACCTAACCCAGACCTAACCGGCGTTATCCTCTAAAATATTGATCGAAACCAGGTTTAATTGACTGCTTCAATGTGGTACCACATTACTGCGGTATTCAAACCCGAAAAAAACCCAGGATCTAGCCAACAAGTTTACGAAAAAGGCGAAAGTATAAGCCAGATGCGCGCATATCCCAGACCTAACCCAGACCTAACCGGTGTTATCCTCTGAAATATTGATCGAAACCAGGTTTAATTGACTGCTTCAATGTGGTACCACATTACTGCGGTATTCAAACCCGAAAAAAACCCAGGATCTAGCCAACAAGTTTACGAAAAAGGCGAAAGTATAAGCCAGATGCGCGCATATCCCAGACCTAACCCAGACCTAACCGGTGTTATCCTCTGAAATATTGATCGAAACCAGGTTTAATTGACTGCTTCAGTGTGTTACCACATTACTACATGATTCAAACACGAAAAAAACCCAAGATCTGGCCAACAAGTATGCGAAGAAGGCAAAATCATGAGCCAGATGCGGGCATAACCCAGGCGAAACCCAGACCTAACCGGTGTTATCCTCTGAAATATTGATCGAAACCAGGTTTAATTGACTGCTTCAGTGTGTTACCACATTACTACGTGTTTCAAACACGGAAAATACCCAGGATCTGGCCAACAAGTATGCGAAGAAGGCAAAATCATGAGCCAGATGCGGGCATAACCCAGACCTAACCCAGACCTAACCGGTGTTATCCTCTGAAATATTGATCGAAACCAGGTTTAATTGACTGTTTCAGTGTGTCACCACATTACTACGTGATTCAAACACGGAAAATACTCAGGATCTGGCCAACAAGTATGCGAAGAAGGCAAAATCATGAGCCAGATGGGCGCATTTCCCAGACCTAACCCAGACCTAACCGGTGTTATCCTCTGAAATATTGATCGAAACCAGGTTTAATTGACTGCTTCAGTGTGTTACCACATTACTACGTGATTCAAACACGAAAAAAACCCAGGATCTGTCCAACAAGTATGCGAAGAAGGCAAAATCATGAGCCAGATGCGCGCATATCCCAGACCTAACCCAGACCTAAACGGTGTTATCCTCTAAAATATTGATCGAAACCAGGTTTAATTGACTGCTTCAGTGTGTTACCACATTACTACGTGATCCAAACACGAAAAAAACCCAGGATCTGGCCAACAAGTATGCGAAGAAGGCAAAATCATGAGCCAGATGCGGGCATAACCCAGACCTAATCCAGACCTAACCGGTGTTATCCTCTAAAATATTGATCGAAACCAGGTTTAATTGACTGTTTCAGTGTGTCACCACATTACTACGTGATTCAAACACGAAAAAACCCCAGGATCTGGCCAACAAGTATGCGAAGATGGCAAAATCATGAGCCAGATGCGGGCATAACCCAGACCTAACCCAGACCTAACCGGCGTTATCCTCTAAAATATTGATCGAAACCAGGTTTAATTGACTGCTTCAGTGTGTCACCACATTACTACGTGATTCAAACACGGAAAATACCCAGGATCTGGCCAACAAGTATGCGAAGAAGGCAAAATCATGAGCCAGATGCGGGCATAACCCAGACCTAACCCAGACCCAACCGGCGTTATCCTCTAAAATATTGATCGAAACCAGGTTTAATTGACTGCTTCAATGTGGTACCACATTACTGCGGTATTCAAACCCGAAAAAAACCCAGGATCTAGCCAACAAGTTTACGAAAAAGGCGAAAGTATAAGCCAGATGCGCGCATATCCCAGACCTAACCCAGACCTAACCGGTGTTATCCTCTGAAATATTGATCGAAACCAGGTTTAATTGACTGCTTCAGTGTGTCACCACATTACTACGTGATTCAAACACGAAAAAAACCCAGGATCTGGCCAACAAGTATGCGAAGAAGGCAAAATCATGAGCCAGATGCGCGCATTTCCCAGACCTAACCCAGACCTAACCGGCGTTATCCTCTAAAATATTGATCGAAACCAGGTTTAATTGACTGCTTCAATGTGGTACCACATTACTGCGGTATTCAAACCCGAAAAAAACCCAGGATCTAGCCAACAAGTTTGCGAAAAAGGCGAAAGTATAAGCCAGATGCGCGCATATCCCAGACCTAACCCAGACCTAACCGGTGTTATCCTCTGAAATATTGATCGAAACCAGGTTTAATTGACTGCTTCAGTGTGTTACCACATTACTACGTGTTTCAAACACGGAAAATACCCAGGATCTGGCCAACAAGTATGCGAAGACGGCAAAATCATGAGCCAGATGCGGGCATAACCCAGACCTAACCCAGACCTAACCGGTGTTATCCTCTAAAATATTGATCGAAACCAGGTTTAATTGACTGCTTCAGTGTGTCGCCACATTACTACGTGATTCAAACACGAAAAAACCCCAGGATCTGGCCAACAAGTATGCGAAGAAGGCAAAATCATGAGCCAGATGCGGGCATAACCCAGACCTAACCCAGTCCTAACCGGCGTTATCCTCTAAAATATTGATCGAAACCAGGTTTAATTGACTGCTTCAGTGTGTCACCACATTACTACGTGATTCAAACACGAAAAAACCCCAGGATCTGGCCAACAAGTATGCGAAGACGGCAAAATCATGAGCCAGATGCGGGCATAACCCAGACCTAACCCAGACCTAACCGGTGTTATCCTCTAAAATATTGATCGAAACCAGGTTTAATTGACTGCTTCAGTGTGTCACCACATTACTACGTGATTCAAACACGAAAAAACCCCAGGACCTGGCCAACAAGTATGCGAAGACGGCAAAATCATGAGCCAGATGCGGGCATAACCCAGACCTAACCCAGACCTAACCGGCGTTATCCTCTAAAATATTGATCGAAACCAGGTTTAATTGACTGCTTCAATGTGGTACCACATTACTGCGGTATTCAAACCCGAAAAAAACCCAGGATCTAGCCAACAAGTTTACGAAAAAGGCGAAAGTATAAGCCAGATGCGCGCATATCCCAGACCTAACCCAGACCTAACCGGTGTTATCCTCTGAAATATTGATCGAAACCAGGTTTAATTGACTGTTTCAGTGTGTCACCACATTACTACGTGATGCAAACACGAAAAAAACCCAGGATCTGGCCAACAAGTATGCGAAGAAGGCAAAATCATGAGCCAGATGCGCGCAAATCCCAGACCTAACCCAGACCTAACTGGTGTTATCCTCTAAAATATTGATCGAAACCAGGTTTAATTGACAGCTTCAGTGTGTTACCACATTATTACGTGATTCAAACACGAAAAAACCCCAGGATCTGGCCAACAAGTATGCGAAGACGGCAAAATCATGAGCCAGATGCGCGCATATCCCAGACCTAACCCAGACCTAACCGGCGTTATCCTCTGAAATATTGATCGATACCAGGTTTAATTGACTGCTTCAGTGTGTCACCACATTACTACGTGATTCAAACACGAAAAAACCCCAGGATCTGGCCAACAAGTATGCGAAGACGGCAAAATCATGAGCCAGATGCGGGCATAACCCAGACCTAACCCAGACCTAACCGGTGTTATCCTCTGAAATATTGATCGAAACCAGGTTTAATTGACTGCTTCAGTGTGTTACCACATTACTACATGATTCAAACACGAAAAAAACCCAAGATCTGGCCAACAAGTATGCGAAGAAGGCAAAATCATGAGCCAGATGCGGGCATAACCCAGACCTAACCCAGACCTAACCGGCGTTATCCTCTAAAATATTGATCGAAACCAGGTTTAATTGACTGCTTCAGTGTGTCACCACATTACTACGTGATTCAAACACGAAAAAACCCCAGGATCTGGCCAACAAGTATGCGAAGATGGCAAAATCATGAGCCAGATGCGGGCATAACCCAGACCTAACCCAGACCTAACCGGCGTTATCCTCTAAAATATTGATCGAAACCAGGTTTAATTGACTGCTTCAGTGTGTCACCACATTACTACGTGATTCAAACACGGAAAATACCCAGGATCTGGCCAACAAGTATGCGAAGAAGGCAAAATCATGAGCCAGATGCGGGCATAACCCAGACCTAACCCAGACCCAACCGGCGTTATCCTCTAAAATATTGATCGAAACCAGGTTTAATTGACTGCTTCAATGTGGTACCACATTACTGCGGTATTCAAACCCGAAAAAAACCCAGGATCTAGCCAACAAGTTTACGAAAAAGGCGAAAGTATAAGCCAGATGCGCGCATATCCCAGACCTAACCCAGACCTAACCGGTGTTATCCTCTGAAATATTGATCGAAACCAGGTTTAATTGACTGCTTCAGTGTGTCACCACATTACTACGTGATTCAAACACGAAAAAAACCCAGGATCTGGCCAACAAGTATGCGAAGAAGGCAAAATCATGAGCCAGATGCGCGCATTTCCCAGACCTAACCCAGACCTAACCGGCGTTATCCTCTAAAATATTGATCGAAACCAGGTTTAATTGACTGCTTCAATGTGGTACCACATTACTGCGGTATTCAAACCCGAAAAAAACCCAGGATCTAGCCAACAAGTTTGCGAAAAAGGCGAAAGTATAAGCCAGATGCGCGCATATCCCAGACCTAACCCAGACCTAACCGGTGTTATCCTCTGAAATATTGATCGAAACCAGGTTTAATTGACTGCTTCAGTGTGTTACCACATTACTACGTGTTTCAAACACGGAAAATACCCAGGATCTGGCCAACAAGTATGCGAAGACGGCAAAATCATGAGCCAGATGCGGGCATAACCCAGACCTAACCCAGACCTAACCGGTGTTATCCTCTAAAATATTGATCGAAACCAGGTTTAATTGACTGCTTCAGTGTGTCGCCACATTACTACGTGATTCAAACACGAAAAAACCCCAGGATCTGGCCAACAAGTATGCGAAGAAGGCAAAATCATGAGCCAGATGCGGGCATAACCCAGACCTAACCCAGTCCTAACCGGCGTTATCCTCTAAAATATTGATCGAAACCAGGTTTAATTGACTGCTTCAGTGTGTCACCACATTACTACGTGATTCAAACACGAAAAAACCCCAGGATCTGGCCAACAAGTATGCGAAGACGGCAAAATCATGAGCCAGATGCGGGCATAACCCAGACCTAACCCAGACCTAACCGGTGTTATCCTCTAAAATATTGATCGAAACCAGGTTTAATTGACTGCTTCAGTGTGTCACCACATTACTACGTGATTCAAACACGAAAAAACCCCAGGACCTGGCCAACAAGTATGCGAAGACGGCAAAATCATGAGCCAGATGCGGGCATAACCCAGACCTAACCCAGACCTAACCGGCGTTATCCTCTAAAATATTGATCGAAACCAGGTTTAATTGACTGCTTCAATGTGGTACCACATTACTGCGGTATTCAAACCCGAAAAAAACCCAGGATCTAGCCAACAAGTTTACGAAAAAGGCGAAAGTATAAGCCAGATGCGCGCATATCCCAGACCTAACCCAGACCTAACCGGTGTTATCCTCTGAAATATTGATCGAAACCAGGTTTAATTGACTGTTTCAGTGTGTCACCACATTACTACGTGATGCAAACACGAAAAAAACCCAGGATCTGGCCAACAAGTATGCGAAGAAGGCAAAATCATGAGCCAGATGCGCGCAAATCCCAGACCTAACCCAGACCTAACTGGTGTTATCCTCTAAAATATTGATCGAAACCAGGTTTAATTGACAGCTTCAGTGTGTTACCACATTATTACGTGATTCAAACACGAAAAAACCCCAGGATCTGGCCAACAAGTATGCGAAGACGGCAAAATCATGAGCCAGATGCGCGCATATCCCAGACCTAACCCAGACCTAACCGGCGTTATCCTCTGAAATATTGATCGATACCAGGTTTAATTGACTGCTTCAGTGTGTCACCACATTACTACGTGATTCAAACACGAAAAAACCCCAGGATCTGGCCAACAAGTATGCGAAGACGGCAAAATCATGAGCCAGATGCGGGCATAACCCAGACCTAACCCAGACCTAACCGGTGTTATCCTCTGAAATATTGATCGAAACCAGGTTTAATTGACTGCTTCAGTGTGTTACCACATTACTACATGATTCAAACACGAAAAAAACCCAAGATCTGGCCAACAAGTATGCGAAGAAGGCAAAATCATGAGCCAGATGCGGGCATAACCCAGACCTAACCCAGACCTAACCGGTGTTATCCTCTGAAATATTGATCGAAACCAGGTTTAATTGACTGATTCAGTGTGTTACCACATTACTACGTGATTCAAACACGGAAAATACCCAGGATCTGGCCAACAAGTATGCGAAGAATGCGAAAGAATAAGCCAGATGCGCGCATTTCCCAGACCTAACCCAGACCTAACCGGTGTTATCCTCTGAAATATTGATCGAAACCAGGTTTAATTGACTGCTTCAGTGTGTTACCACATTACTACATGATTCAAACACGAAAAAAACCCAAGATCTGGCCAACAAGTATGCGAAGATGGCAAAATCATGAGCCAGGTGCGGACATAACCCAGGCGAAACCCAGACCTAACCGGTGTTATCCTCTGAAATATTGATCGAAACCAGGTTTAATTGACTGCTTCAATGTGTTACCACATTACTACGTGATTGAAACACGAAAAAACCCCAGGATCTGGCCAACAAGTATGCGAAGACGGCAAAATCATGAGCCAGATGCGGGCATAACCCAGACCTAACCCAGACCTAACCGGTGTTATCCTCTAAAATATTAATCGAAACCAGGTTTAATTGACAGCTTCAGTGTGTTACCACATTATTACGTGATTCAAACACGAAAAAACCCCAGGATCTGGCCAACAAGTATGCGAAGACGGCAAAATCATGAGCCAGATGCGGGCATAATCCAGACCTAACCCAGACCTAACCGGCGTTATCCTCTAAAATATTGATCGAAACCAGGTTTAATTGACTGCTTCAGTGTGTCACCACATTACTACGTGATTCAAACACGGAAAATACCCAGGATCTGGCCAACAAGTATGCGAAGAAGGCAAAATCATGAGCCAGATGCGGGCATAACCCAGACCTAACCCAGACCTAACCGGTGTTATCCTCTGAAATATTGATCGAAACCAGGTTTAATTGACTGCTTCAGTGTGTTACCACATTACTACGTGATTCAAACACGAAAAAACCCCAGGATCTGGCCAACAAGTATGCGAAGAAGGCAGAATCATGAGCCAGATGCGGGCATAACCCAGACCTAACCCAGACCTAACCGGTGTTATCCTCTAAAATATTGATCGAAACCAGGTTTAATTGACTGCTTCAGTGTATTACCACATTACTACGTGATTCAAACACGGAAAATACCCAGGATCTGGCCAACAAGTATGCGAAGAAGGCAAAATCATGAGCCAGATGCGGGCATAACCCAGACCTAACCCAGACCTAACCGGCGTTATCCTCTAAAATATTGATCGAAACCAGGTTTAATTGACTGCTTCAGTGTGTTACCACATTCCTACGTGATTCAAACACGAAAAAAACCCAGGATCTGGCCAACAAGTATGCGAAGAAGGCGAAAGTATAAGCCAGATGCGCGCATATCCCAGACCTAACCCAGACCTAACCGGTGTTATCCTCTAAAATATTGATCGAAACCAGGTTTAATTGACTGCTTCAGTGTATTACCACATTACTACGTGATTCAAACACGAAAAAAACCCAGGATCTGGCCAACAAGTATGCGATGAAGGCAAAATCATGAGCCAGATGCTGGCATAACCCAGACCTAACCCAGACCTAACCGGTGTTATCCTCTAAAATATTGATCGAAACCAGGTTTAATTGACTGCTTCAGTGTGTTACCACATTACTACGTGATTCAAACACGAAAAAAACCCAGGATCTGGCCAACAAGTATGCGAAGAAGGCAAAATCATGAGCCAGATGCGCGCATTTCCCAGACCTAACCCAGACCTAACCGGCGTTATCCTCTAAAATATTGATCGAAACCAGGTTTAATTGACTGCTTCAGTGTGTTACCACATTACTACGTGATTCAAACACGGAAAAACCCCAGGATCTGGCCAACAAGTATTGGAAGACGGCAAAATCATGAGCCAGATGCGGGCGTAACCCAGACCTAACCCAGACCTAACCGGTGTTATCCTCTGAAATATTGATCGAAACCAGGTTTAATTGACTGCTTCAGTGTGTTACCACATTACTACGTGATTCAAACACGAAAAAACCCCAGGATCTGGCCAACAAGTATGCGAAGAAGGCAAAATCATGAGCCAGATGGGCGCATTTCCCAGACCTAACCCAGACCTAACCGGCGTTATCCTCTAAAATATTGATCGAAACCAGGTTTAATTGACTGCTTCAATGTGGTACCACATTACTGCGGTATTCAAACCCGAAAAAAACCCAGGATCTAGCCAACAAGTTTACGAAAAAGGCGAAAGTATAAGCCAGATGCGCGCATATCCCAGACCTAACCCAGACCTAACCGGTGTTATCCTCTGAAATATTGATCGAAACCAGGTTTAATTGACTGCTTCAATGTGGTACCACATTACTGCGGTATTCAAACCCGAAAAAAACCCAGGATCTAGCCAACAAGTTTACGAAAAAGGCGAAAGTATAAGCCAGATGCGCGCATATCCCAGACCTAACCCAGACCTAACCGGTGTTATCCTCTGAAATATTGATCGAAACCAGGTTTAATTGACTGCTTCAGTGTGTTACCACATTACTACATGATTCAAACACGAAAAAAACCCAAGATCTGGCCAACAAGTATGCGAAGAAGGCAAAATCATGAGCCAGATGCGGGCATAACCCAGGCGAAACCCAGACCTAACCGGTGTTATCCTCTGAAATATTGATCGAAACCAGGTTTAATTGACTGCTTCAGTGTGTTACCACATTACTACGTGTTTCAAACACGGAAAATACCCAGGATCTGGCCAACAAGTATGCGAAGAAGGCAAAATCATGAGCCAGATGCGGGCATAACCCAGACCTAACCCAGACCTAACCGGTGTTATCCTCTGAAATATTGATCGAAACCAGGTTTAATTGACTGTTTCAGTGTGTCACCACATTACTACGTGATTCAAACACGGAAAATACTCAGGATCTGGCCAACAAGTATGCGAAGAAGGCAAAATCATGAGCCAGATGGGCGCATTTCCCAGACCTAACCCAGACCTAACCGGTGTTATCCTCTAAAATATTGATCGAAACCAGGTTTAATTGACTGCTTCAGTGTGTTACCACATTACTACGTGATTCAAACACGAAAAAAACCCAGGATCTGTCCAACAAGTATGCGAAGAAGGCAAAATCATGAGCCAGATGCGCGCATATCCCAGACCTAACCCAGACCTAAACGGTGTTATCCTCTAAAATATTGATCGAAACCAGGTTTAATTGACTGCTTCAGTGTGTTACCACATTACTACGTGATCCAAACACGAAAAAAACCCAGGATCTGGCCAACAAGTATGCGAAGAAGGCAAAATCATGAGCCAGATGCGGGCATAACCCAGACCTAATCCAGACCTAACCGGTGTTATCCTCTAAAATATTGATCGAAACCAGGTTTAATTGACTGTTTCAGTGTGTCACCACATTACTACGTGATTCAAACACGAAAAAACCCCAGGATCTGGCCAACAAGTATGCGAAGATGGCAAAATCATGAGCCAGATGCGGGCATAACCCAGACCTAACCCAGACCTAACCGGCGTTATCCTCTAAAATATTGATCGAAACCAGGTTTAATTGACTGCTTCAGTGTGTCACCACATTACTACGTGATTCAAACACGGAAAATACCCAGGATCTGGCCAACAAGTATGCGAAGAAGGCAAAATCATGAGCCAGATGCGGGCATAACCCAGACCTAACCCAGACCCAACCGGCGTTATCCTCTAAAATATTGATCGAAACCAGGTTTAATTGACTGCTTCAATGTGGTACCACATTACTGCGGTATTCAAACCCGAAAAAAACCCAGGATCTAGCCAACAAGTTTACGAAAAAGGCGAAAGTATAAGCCAGATGCGCGCATATCCCAGACCTAACCCAGACCTAACCGGTGTTATCCTCTGAAATATTGATCGAAACCAGGTTTAATTGACTGCTTCAGTGTGTCACCACATTACTACGTGATTCAAACACGAAAAAAACCCAGGATCTGGCCAACAAGTATGCGAAGAAGGCAAAATCATGAGCCAGATGCGCGCATTTCCCAGACCTAACCCAGACCTAACCGGCGTTATCCTCTAAAATATTGATCGAAACCAGGTTTAATTGACTGCTTCAATGTGGTACCACATTACTGCGGTATTCAAACCCGAAAAAAACCCAGGATCTAGCCAACAAGTTTGCGAAAAAGGCGAAAGTATAAGCCAGATGCGCGCATATCCCAGACCTAACCCAGACCTAACCGGTGTTATCCTCTGAAATATTGATCGAAACCAGGTTTAATTGACTGCTTCAGTGTGTTACCACATTACTACGTGTTTCAAACACGGAAAATACCCAGGATCTGGCCAACAAGTATGCGAAGACGGCAAAATCATGAGCCAGATGCGGGCATAACCCAGACCTAACCCAGACCTAACCGGTGTTATCCTCTAAAATATTGATCGAAACCAGGTTTAATTGACTGCTTCAGTGTGTCGCCACATTACTACGTGATTCAAACACGAAAAAACCCCAGGATCTGGCCAACAAGTATGCGAAGAAGGCAAAATCATGAGCCAGATGCGGGCATAACCCAGACCTAACCCAGTCCTAACCGGCGTTATCCTCTAAAATATTGATCGAAACCAGGTTTAATTGACTGCTTCAGTGTGTCACCACATTACTACGTGATTCAAACACGAAAAAACCCCAGGATCTGGCCAACAAGTATGCGAAGACGGCAAAATCATGAGCCAGATGCGGGCATAACCCAGACCTAACCCAGACCTAACCGGTGTTATCCTCTAAAATATTGATCGAAACCAGGTTTAATTGACTGCTTCAGTGTGTCACCACATTACTACGTGATTCAAACACGAAAAAACCCCAGGACCTGGCCAACAAGTATGCGAAGACGGCAAAATCATGAGCCAGATGCGGGCATAACCCAGACCTAACCCAGACCTAACCGGCGTTATCCTCTAAAATATTGATCGAAACCAGGTTTAATTGACTGCTTCAATGTGGTACCACATTACTGCGGTATTCAAACCCGAAAAAAACCCAGGATCTAGCCAACAAGTTTACGAAAAAGGCGAAAGTATAAGCCAGATGCGCGCATATCCCAGACCTAACCCAGACCTAACCGGTGTTATCCTCTGAAATATTGATCGAAACCAGGTTTAATTGACTGTTTCAGTGTGTCACCACATTACTACGTGATGCAAACACGAAAAAAACCCAGGATCTGGCCAACAAGTATGCGAAGAAGGCAAAATCATGAGCCAGATGCGCGCAAATCCCAGACCTAACCCAGACCTAACTGGTGTTATCCTCTAAAATATTGATCGAAACCAGGTTTAATTGACAGCTTCAGTGTGTTACCACATTATTACGTGATTCAAACACGAAAAAACCCCAGGATCTGGCCAACAAGTATGCGAAGACGGCAAAATCATGAGCCAGATGCGCGCATATCCCAGACCTAACCCAGACCTAACCGGCGTTATCCTCTGAAATATTGATCGATACCAGGTTTAATTGACTGCTTCAGTGTGTCACCACATTACTACGTGATTCAAACACGAAAAAACCCCAGGATCTGGCCAACAAGTATGCGAAGACGGCAAAATCATGAGCCAGATGCGGGCATAACCCAGACCTAACCCAGACCTAACCGGTGTTATCCTCTGAAATATTGATCGAAACCAGGTTTAATTGACTGCTTCAGTGTGTTACCACATTACTACATGATTCAAACACGAAAAAAACCCAAGATCTGGCCAACAAGTATGCGAAGAAGGCAAAATCATGAGCCAGATGCGGGCATAACCCAGACCTAACCCAGACCTAACCGGTGTTATCCTCTGAAATATTGATCGAAACCAGGTTTAATTGACTGATTCAGTGTGTTACCACATTACTACGTGATTCAAACACGGAAAATACCCAGGATCTGGCCAACAAGTATGCGAAGAATGCGAAAGAATAAGCCAGATGCGCGCATTTCCCAGACCTAACCCAGACCTAACCGGTGTTATCCTCTGAAATATTGATCGAAACCAGGTTTAATTGACTGCTTCAGTGTGTTACCACATTACTACATGATTCAAACACGAAAAAAACCCAAGATCTGGCCAACAAGTATGCGAAGATGGCAAAATCATGAGCCAGGTGCGGACATAACCCAGGCGAAACCCAGACCTAACCGGTGTTATCCTCTGAAATATTGATCGAAACCAGGTTTAATTGACTGCTTCAATGTGTTACCACATTACTACGTGATTGAAACACGAAAAAACCCCAGGATCTGGCCAACAAGTATGCGAAGACGGCAAAATCATGAGCCAGATGCGGGCATAACCCAGACCTAACCCAGACCTAACCGGTGTTATCCTCTAAAATATTAATCGAAACCAGGTTTAATTGACAGCTTCAGTGTGTTACCACATTATTACGTGATTCAAACACGAAAAAACCCCAGGATCTGGCCAACAAGTATGCGAAGACGGCAAAATCATGAGCCAGATGCGGGCATAATCCAGACCTAACCCAGACCTAACCGGCGTTATCCTCTAAAATATTGATCGAAACCAGGTTTAATTGACTGCTTCAGTGTGTCACCACATTACTACGTGATTCAAACACGGAAAATACCCAGGATCTGGCCAACAAGTATGCGAAGAAGGCAAAATCATGAGCCAGATGCGGGCATAACCCAGACCTAACCCAGACCTAACCGGTGTTATCCTCTGAAATATTGATCGAAACCAGGTTTAATTGACTGCTTCAGTGTGTTACCACATTACTACGTGATTCAAACACGAAAAAACCCCAGGATCTGGCCAACAAGTATGCGAAGAAGGCAGAATCATGAGCCAGATGCGGGCATAACCCAGACCTAACCCAGACCTAACCGGTGTTATCCTCTAAAATATTGATCGAAACCAGGTTTAATTGACTGCTTCAGTGTATTACCACATTACTACGTGATTCAAACACGGAAAATACCCAGGATCTGGCCAACAAGTATGCGAAGAAGGCAAAATCATGAGCCAGATGCGGGCATAACCCAGACCTAACCCAGACCTAACCGGCGTTATCCTCTAAAATATTGATCGAAACCAGGTTTAATTGACTGCTTCAGTGTGTTACCACATTCCTACGTGATTCAAACACGAAAAAAACCCAGGATCTGGCCAACAAGTATGCGAAGAAGGCGAAAGTATAAGCCAGATGCGCGCATATCCCAGACCTAACCCAGACCTAACCGGTGTTATCCTCTAAAATATTGATCGAAACCAGGTTTAATTGACTGCTTCAGTGTATTACCACATTACTACGTGATTCAAACACGAAAAAAACCCAGGATCTGGCCAACAAGTATGCGATGAAGGCAAAATCATGAGCCAGATGCTGGCATAACCCAGACCTAACCCAGACCTAACCGGTGTTATCCTCTAAAATATTGATCGAAACCAGGTTTAATTGACTGCTTCAGTGTGTTACCACATTACTACGTGATTCAAACACGAAAAAAACCCAGGATCTGGCCAACAAGTATGCGAAGAAGGCAAAATCATGAGCCAGATGCTGGCATAACCCAGACCTAACCCAGACCTAACCGGTGTTATCCTCTAAAATATTGATCGAAACCAGGTTTAATTGACTGCTTCAGTGTATTACCACATTACTACGTGATTCAAACACGAAAAAAACCCAGGATCTGGCCAACAAGTATGCGAAGAAGGCAAAATCATGAGCCAGTTGCGGGCATAACCCAGACCTAACCCAGACCTAACCGGTGTTATCCTCTAAAATATTGATCGAAACCAGGTTTAATTGACTGCTTCAGTGTGTTACCACATTACTACGTGATTCAAACACGAAAAAAACCCAGGATCTGGCCAACAAGTATGCGATGAAGGCAAAATCATGAGCCAGATGCGGGCATAACCCAGACCTAACCCAGACCTAACCGGTGTTATCCTCTAAAATATTGATCGAAACCAGGTTTAATTGACTGCTTCAGTGTGTTACCACATTACTACGTGATTCAAACACGAAAAAAACCCAGGATCTGGCCATCAAGTATGCGAAGAAGGCAAAATCATGAGCCAGATGCGGGCATAACCCAGACCTAACCCAGACCTAACCGGTGTTATCCTCTGAAATATTGATCGAAACCAGGTTTAATTGACTGCTTCAGTGTGTTACCACATTACTACGTGATTCAAACACGGAAAAAACCCAGGATCTAGTAAACATAGTAGTATAGAGGGTGTTCGGCCAGCCCTGAGAAACATTTTAATAGGATATTCTAGAGGCCAAACTAAGACGAAAATCAAGAATACCAATTTGTTGATGGAGGCTTCGTTAAAAAGTTATTAACAATTTGATTCAAAAATTTCAAGTCGTTCCAGAAAAATTATTTTCGGCTGCGGAGGTCAATTACAAGCATTTTTAGTGAATAGACATATATTCGAAATCCTACTCAGTTTCGAGAAAAAAATTCGAGTATGTGTTGATATTTTTCGGCGAAAAACAAATTTTTCAAATCGTTCTAAAAAAATTATTTTCGGTTACAGGGGTCAATTACAATCATTTTTGGTCATTACACATACCCCCGAAATCCTACGCACTTTCGAGAAAAAAATTCCTTACCGAAAATCTAATCGGGTGCCTATATTTTTCGATGAAAAAGAAAGATTTCAAATCGTTCTGTGAAAAATTATTTTCAGTTGCGAGGGTCGGTGACAATCATTTTTTATGTATAGACATACCCCCGTAATCTTGCGCATTTTCGAGAAAAAAATTCAGTACGAGCGGAACTTTAAACATTAATAACTTTTTAACAGTGCCTCCATCAACAAATTGGTATTCTTGATTTTCGTCTTATTTTGACCTCTAGAATCCCCCATTAAAATTTTTCCCATGGATGGCCGAACACCCTGTATGTAGGGAACCGTGCAGTTGAAAATTATTAAATCGCGCACGAATTTTTGGCCGAACAGCGAATCGTTCGCTGTCCACGAGCTTGCACGAGCGAAGACGGTTACCGCCGAAAAAGCCGTCAACACGCGGCGAGCGTACGGCCGAACAGCTGATGGGTGAATAACCCAGAAAGCGAGAAAAGACAGCACGGAAGAGAGAAAGATTGAAGAAAAGTACGTAGTAGGTGTGACTGTGTTTAACGAAATAAATACGAGTGTGCCGATTAACGAACAAACACGGTTCCTGATAATCCCATACATACATACGTACAGTGTTGTTCCAAGTGGAGTTTGAAAAAGATGCTAATAAAAATGTTGCATAGTCATAACCACCTGGTTCAGTTACTACATTCACCCTGTAAAAACAACACAATAATATTATTTATTATTTTCTTTTCACGTTCTTAACTTTATTTTTATTTTTAGTTTGAGTTTTACATTTCTCCTTCTCTTCGTCTTGCTTTTCTTTCTCCTTTTCCTTTTCATTTTTCTGTTTTTCTTTCTTTTTTCAATAGCTTTTCTTCTTTTAATTTCTCGGCTTGTTTTTTTCTTTTCTAATCGTTCTTCTTTCATTCTTTGTTTTTCTTTTTCCTGGTTATCAATTGCTTCTATTTTTTCAAGCTGAGTCTATTTCCATGTCTTTGATGTAACTTTGATTGCACACACCTTTCTATATTTCTTTTCTTTTCTTTTCTTTTCTTTGTTGTTTTTTCAATTTTTTGATAATGTTGATAATGTTTATCCAGAATAGATTCTGAAGAATCTTTGTCTTTACGAGAAAATAAGTAAAGTAACGTTGTAGAATTAATGTAGTTTGATTTCAGTACCATCGGAAACAAAACAATTCCCATTAGAAAAAAGTAAAAGCATCATTGTCATGAAATATTAAAGTTAATTAATGATCAGTATATCATATATTAGTTTCTTCTAGCGAAACGTTGTTAAATTAGTCTTCTACACTGGTATTGGTTTTACTGTTACTATGAACTGCACTGCGTTGAACATCAGCAGTGCTTTCTCTCTGCGAGTTGTGTCTTGTGTTGTGTCTTAGTTGTGTCCCGATTGTATTTTAATATTTTCTATATAGAAAAGAAAATTGTTCCCCTCTCAGATCATCTGGAATATGCTCTTGAATGCTATGTAAAACTACCTATATTGCTGTCATTGATGTCAGTTTCATCTGGCGACATGAATTCTAATTTATTTTCTTCTTTCTGAAATACGTTTTGTCTAGTAAATTGTATTTGAGTTAAACGGTCATAGGCCACCACAAGCTTTAAAAGCATTTCCTTCTTCATGGAATTTATATATGGTATGATATATATATTGGTGCGAAATTCACCTTCGTAATGGGTTTAGTCTACCTACGTACTTTGTCTATGTTCCTGTACTACCTTTCGCCATGCAACTTTTAATCGTCTAAATATTCCTACATCGCATGGCTGGAAAATATGAGTTGCATTAGGTAATATACAAAAAAGTAAAATGAGTTTACTCAAAACAAAAATTATGTAAATTGAAATTTATGCAGGACCTGCGACCATCTAATAATACCAGTATAGGAAAGGTGACTCCATTCTCAACCATTTATGGGCTACACACAATATATGTATTAGTGTGGGGGGATTGAAATGAATTCGGTCAAGGTGTAATTTCATTAATATTGATTTAATATATACAGGGTGTTTGGCCACCCCTGGGAAAAATTTTAATGGGAGATTCTAGAAGCCAAAATAAGACGAAAATTAAGAATATCAATTTTTCGACTGAGGTTTCGTTAAAAAGTAGTTATTAATAACATTAAATAAAAAAATTTCAAATCGTTCTGAAAAAATTATTGTTGGTCGCGGAGGTCAGTTAGAATCGTACCCCCGAAATCCTACTCAGTTTCGACAAAAAAAATTCAAGTAAAAAAGAATTTCGAATCGTCTTGGAAGAATTAGTTTTCGTTGCAGGGGTCAGTTACAAGCATTTTTTTTTTTTGGTCGACAGCCGGATTGAACGATTTTAATGTTTCAAACAGCAACACAACGCATATTTTAATGGAGAATATGTAGAGATGTTGGAAAAGTTGTTCCTTGACCCCGTAAAGTGAGAAAAATCCCATATAACTGGTCAAATTTTCAAACAGCCCCCGCAACTCCTACTGATATAGTGAATAGTGAATATATTCCAATGAAACGTTTTTTTTTCGCGAGTAGAGCTCATGGGTACCTACACAAAGAGTATTATTAAACAACTATTTTACAAACTGAATAAAAATCAGAAAGGAATTTTTAAGAAAAATCGACAGGCAGTGCCTAAATTTTTCGACGAAAGAAAAAGAAAATTTCAAATCGTTCTGAAAAAATTACTTTCGGTTTCGGGGGTCAATTACAATTATTTTCGGTGAATAGACATACCACATACGAAATCCTGCGCATTTTCGAGAAAAAAATTCGAAAGTAAGAGCGGAACTTTAAACGTCAATAACTTGTTTAGTATCGTATTACTCCATCAACAAATTGGTATTCTTGATTTTCATCCTACTTTAACCTCTAGAATCTCCCATTACAATTTCTCCCAGGGGATTCTAGAGACCAAAGTAAGACGAAAATCAAGAATACCAATTTGTTAATGGAGGCTTTATTAAAAAGTTATTAACGTTTAAAGTTCCGCCCGTACTGAATTTCTTTCTCGAAAATGCGCATGATTAGGGGGGTATGACGATTCACCCAAAATGGTTGTAAGTAACCCCCGCAACCGATAACAATTTTTCCAAAACGATTTGAAATTTTTCTTTTCCATCGAAAAAATTTCACACATTCTCGAATTTTTATCTCGAAAGTGGGTAAGATTTCGGAGGTATGTGTATTCACCAAAAATGATTGCAATTGACCCCCGCAACCGATAACAATTTTTCCAGAACGATTTGAAATTTTTGAGTTTAATTGTTAATAACTTTTCAACGTAGCCTCTATCAACAAATTGGTATTCTTGATTTTCGTCTGTATTTTCGTATTTTGGCATCTAGAATCCCCCATTAAAATTTTTCCCAGGGGTGGCCGAACACCCTGTACATATGTGTTCCCCGAGCAGGAAAACGACTTTTCGCTAAAATCATGAAAGTAAAAATTCTGTCCAAATGAGGAGTAGGAGTGATTTTCTAAGTAATTTTTATGTAAAAGTATAGATTGAGAAAGTGGCACGTGAGGAACGTACGTAACCTAGATCGATGCACGTGTTTTACTGCACCGGGCACGAACGTACGACGATTTACACACACACAGTCAATATCGCCGGTTTTTACAAAAGGTAAAGTCTTAAGTAAACATTTTGTTTTATAATTTTCTATTAAAGCCTCTGTAAGTTTTATCGCTTTTGCATTCTTGCAACTTAATTTAATTGGTTGTTTTTTGGAAAACAGATAAAACTATAAAAAGAATAAAAAACGGTTTTTACGAGTCCTGTACCTATGTTTAGTTCAGAATTTCGAATTCAGCGGTAAAAGTATGTAAATCTATATTATCCAATACACAGGACATAAAGGTAAGAGGAATGGATATTTTTACCAATATATTCATATTCTTAAATATCTGAATATTCTTCCTACTTGACCGACTTACTTTATAAATATATTTTTTAGGGACACATGTCGTTCGGTTGAAGGAAACAGGATATCTATACAGTGTATAGGTATTCAAAAACCCTTGGGAAAAATTTTAGACTTTGTTGAAAAGTTATGGAACATTATATTCCTAGCAAACGCTAGGCCCGTTCACGGATCGGGGTGAGTTATACATTATTCGATTCGCCTAATTCAGTACATGTTACTGTTATTGTTAGAAATATGACTTAAAATTCGTTAGTTTCTTTAGTGTTTAGGAGTGTGTGTGTGTTTGTGAGAGAAGCACACGTCGAGGAATGTTTTTTAGTTTTTAAGTTTTCTTTTCACAATGGAAAATAAGTGTGTTTGTTTTGTAACAAGATTCATTATAATAAATAATATAAACAGTATTTTAACATGGTAGCAGAGGTCCGTGGTTTGTTCGTTAACAGTAAAGAAAAGAAATTTAGTTGTGAAAGGAAGATAACCTAAGTTTGAAGCATGGCAAGTGAAAAAAAGGACGATTTCATGTTACAAATATTTTATGGAACTGGAAATTCAGGCTAAATTTATTTTTAGAAATGAAAGACTGTAACGAGGTTATTCTACATGATGAAAGACCGGCTGAAATAAGAGTCGAAGATTGGAATAAAAAAGGAAATTAAAGCAAAAAGTTACATCGTAAACAGTATTTCAAACACTCAGTTAGAATTAATAATATCAGAAACGACTGCGAAAAATATGATTGCAAAGCTTGACGAAATTTATCTAGTTAAAAACAGTGCAGTAAAGCTATTGTGTAAAAGAAGATTGTTAGAATTAAAAATGAAAGAAGGTGAAAATCCAAGTGACTTCTTTAACGAATTTGAAACGCATATAAATAGGCTCAAAAATACTGGTGAGACTGTGAATGAAGAGGATAAATTGAATTATCTGTTATTAACGTTAACTTCTCACGTATTGTTGATATTATTGATGCACTGCCAACGAAGGAGAAAACAGTTGAGTATGTAAAATCTAAATTACTGTTAGAGTATCAAAAGAGAAACGGTAAAAGTTACTACTTTGAGTACAGCAGAAATTACACTCGCACGTTTAGTTCAAATTTAACTAAAAATCCTAGAGGTCATAGGTTTCGACACGTACAACGCAATCAGAACAAGTATCTCAATTCAAAGGATAATCAGCATAGCAGTGCAACGACTACTGAAGCGGTATGTTAAGTCAGTGTAATAAGTCAGGGCACATCCAACGTTACTGCCCAGAAAACTTTAATAATTATTACAAAATGCAACCTTTTCAAACATATACAAAATAGACACGATAGAAAAGTGGCTGGAAATTCGAGTCTAGATGACAGTAGAAATTACAATTCATTCAAGGTTGAAGTAATGAAAAGTAGCAAAATAGAAGAAGTAGAAATATTAAATGGCTACTAGATAGTGGTTGCTCAGATCACATAATAAACACAGATGAGTACTTTTATGAATCCAAAAATCTACAAAACCCGGTTGATATTAAAGTTGGTGATGGTTTTAAACTAATATCTGGAAAAATTGGTAATGTAATGATTAACATTAATGATAAGTCGGAGGAAATAAAGATTAAAAATGTATATACTATGTACCAGAAATGAAACAAAACTTACTAAGTGTCTCTTGTATTTGTAAATCAAAACAATTAAAAATAATGTTTGAGAAAGACAATGAATTACAATAAAATTTGTAATTCGAAAGAAAAACTCATTGCTATTGCTGTTAAAAGAAATAAACTCTTTGAATTAAATGGAGAAGTTGCCAGACTTGAGAATAAGAAAACAAGTACGTACACTAGTTCAATGGGAATTTCAAATATAGAAAAATGGCATAGATATATACTTTGTCACACAAATTTTAGAGATTTAAAATATTTGTGTGAAGCTCAGCTGCTAAATGGAACACCGGTGAAACTCGAAAACGAATTTATAAAATGCGAAGTTTGTCCGGAGAATAAAATGACAAATTTGAAATTTAAAAACAAACGTACAAGAGCAAATGATTTGTTACAAATAGTCCATACAGATGTCCATGGTCCAATAACTCAGACAGGTCATAATGGTGAGAAATACTTTGTGTCTTTTATAGATGATTTCAGTAAAATTGCTGTTGTGTATTGCATAAAACAAAAAAGTGATGTTTTTTATTGCTTCATTAGGTATATTAGGAAATTAGTAAAAAATCAAACTGGAAAAAGTATTAAAGAAATTCGATGTGACAATGGAAGAGAATCATATCTTAACAAAAACTTTGATGAATTAGCGAAACGAGAAGGTATTTATTTGAAACCAGGACCAGCATACACACACGAATTGAACGGAGTCGCCGAAAGGCACAACAGAACGATAATGGATCGTGCACGCTGCTTGCTGTCAGAGGCAAATGTCGACAAGTTTTATTGGCCAGAATGTATTTACACGGCTGCCTACATTGGAAATCGCCTATTAGCAAACACAAGAATAAGAAAAACACCATATGAAATATTTTTTAATAAAAGGGCTGATGTTTCAAACTTACACTTATATGGAAGCACTGCTTTTGTACGAATTCCCGAGGCATGCAGATATTCAAAGCTAAATCCAAAGGCCGAAAAAGGAATTAATATTAATAGGGTATACAGATATTGGTTAATGACAAAATAGTTGTAAGTCGTCACGTGCAAGATATACCATTTATAGAAATACTGATAACGAAGAAAAATACGAAGGGGAAACGCCAAAAGAAGAAGAAGAAGAAGAAGAAGAAGAAGAAGAAGAAGAAAGAGTTTTGAAAATAAAAGAAAATAAAACTGACGATGATCAATGCAGCAAAACTGAGGAAGTTAAATAAGATACACGCCCCAAGCGTAACATAATGTGTGAAATGTTGTGAAATTTGATGATCATGTCGTATATACAAACTATTGCAATGCTTTGATACCTGAAAACTACCAAGAACCATTGAACTGCGAAGAGTCAAGAAAATGGAAAGCGGCTATGAAACAAGAACTTGATGGTTTAAAAGAAAACGACACATGGGATTTGGTCAACGTTCCAATAAATAAGAAAATAATTGAAGTAAAGTGGATATATAGAATTAAGACAGATGGAGTATGCAAAGCGCGCATTGTCGCCAAAGTCGCATTTCCAACAGTTGTACCAAAGCGATGAAGAAGTTTATTCACCGGTTGCAAGAATGAGCACGCTAAAGGTGTTGCTGTCAATTGCATGTGTTAAAAATTTAAAAATAGAACAAATGGATGTTCAAACAGCTTTTTTAAACGGAAATATCAAGTCTGAAGTTTACATCTACCCTCCTGATGGTAGTAATATACAGTCAGATAAGGTTTGTTTACTTAAGAAGGCGCTTTATGGATTGAGAGAAAGTCCACGTGACTGGTATGATTGTTTTCATAATTACATGATAAGCTTGCATTTTAAAAGATCTGATTATGATTACTGTCTGTATACTGGAGAGATAAACGACACAAAAATATATATTATTTTATATGTGGATGATATATTAATCAGTGGTATAAATGAAATGGCTATAGATGAAGTTAAGATCATGCTTAATAAACGATTTCGCATGAAAGACTTGGGACAAATAAAGCAATACTTGGGAATTGAAGTACAACGTAACCAAAGTAAAGAGGAAATATACTTGAATCAAGAAAAATATATTGAAAATCTTAGTCATAAGTACGGAATAATAAATAGTAAAAGGTTCGATACACCTATGGAAATGAATCGAAAAATTGAACCTGCTGATATAGTGGATGAAGAACTGAAATATAGGAATTTAATTGGAGCATTATTGTATATTGCAAATGGTACTCGCCCAGACATTTCATTTGCGGTCAATTACCTAAGTCGATTCCAAAATAGCTATGACAGCACACGTGTTCTAAAATACTTGTATCACACTCGTTCCATAAATCTTGTTTATAACTCAACTACTCAGGAAATAATGGATGCATTTGTTGACGCTGATTGGGCTGCAGACACTACGGACAGAAAATCGACTACAGGGATAATCATACGAGTTTTTGGAAATGTAGTACTATGGAAATCGCAAAAACAAAAAATTGTCTCCAGAGCCTCAACGCATGCTGAATACTACGCTCTTGCTGATTGTGTAGAAGAAATCATTCCAATTAAGGGCATTTTATCTGTTTTTGACGTGAAGAATGACAATCCAGTAAAAATATATGAAGACAATATTGGAGCGATAGCCTTATCAAAAAATGGAAAATTTTCAAAAAATTCCAACCATATAGATATAAGTTATCATTTTGTTTATGATTATGAAAAAAGGGACTAATAAGTGTGACTACGGACGATCAAATTGCAGATGTACTGACTAAATCGTTAGGAAAGGCAAAATTTTTGTTGTTGTTTTGATAAATTTTAAGTCAAGAAGGCGTGTTAGAAATATGACTTAAAATTCGTTAGTTTCTTTAGTGTTTAGGAGTTTACCGTTTCAGATAAGAGGGGTAGTGTGTGGTGTGGTGTGCGCGCGCGCGTGCGTGCGTGTGTGTGTGTGTGAAAGAAGCACATGTAGAGGAATGTTCTTTTAGTTTTTAAGTTTTCTTTTCACAATGGAAAATAAGTGTGTTTGTTTTGTAACAAGATTCATTATAATAAATAATATAAACAGTATTTTAACAGTTATTATAAAAAGTTACAGTAAAAAAGTAAGGTCAAGTAGATTTTTTGACAGGTTCACAGATAGAAACTAGTGACCATCGTTGCTATGTTCATTTTAAAAATTATAAATAATTTATCTAATTGGATCTATTCTACATTGTCAAATGGGAATTTGTAGAAGAATTTGTATGAATTTGTTTCCACCTGTGAACCTGTCAGAATATATTTAAAATACTTAGTTACTTTGTAAAAATACCGAATTTCCGCAGATAATGAAATGCATATACTAATGAAATAATATACTGAATTAGACGAATCGAATTACGTATAACTCATCCCGATCGTTGAACGGGTCGTTTGCTAGGAATATACCAAAAAACGTTCTTGACAAGTCTATAAAATACTTCAGTTCACTTTCATTATTAGATGCGTTGACTTTAATTCTATAAATTATAATGATAAGTTCAAGATTTTACAGAAAGAGTTTATTTGTAATATTAAAGATTTCCTATATAAGGACAAGAAGAATACTTTTACCAATATCTATCCATCTATCTTAATATTCTTCCCACTTGGCCCACTTACTTTAACGAGCCTGAGTAAATCATCAGTACTATCTCTATTTTTATTAATAAAATGAATCTGTGATTCCATATCCAAAGATATAGTAAAAGCTACAAAATTCAGATTATTCAAGTTACTTCTATCACTCATCAAATTTTTTATGAAATTCTATGCTAATTCATGCTCTTTAAAATATTTATAATCTACTGGGACTTCATTAACTTTATGTTTTAATAAATCAATAATCAAAGTATCTATAATTAATATTAAAATCAAATAACAGTGTCAAAATAGTATTAATATTATCTTTCATTAATACTACTGGTATTTAAATTTTATTAAATATTTCAAATCTGTTATCACCTTGACCAAATAATTTATTACTAGTTTTGACAATATATTTTGGGATGGATTTTTTTAGAATGATAGCAATTCAGTTATGAATTTTTATGAGGAACAAAGGGTTATTATTATACAATTAACATGTATATAATTCATTAACTTGCCCATTTAGGGGTAACATGTTATGCATAAATAGAGATTTACATACTTGTATAAATACCCACACTAAAATCATCTAAATATCTAAATCATTTTTAAATCGATGATTTGGAAAATTTTAGGGACATGGAACTTAATTCATCCTATATCTTACAGTTTTATCGTCAACACGTGGCCAACAAGTATGCGAAGAAGGCAAAATCATGAGCCAGATGCGGGCATAACCCAGACCTAACCCAGACCTAACCGGTGTTATCCTCTAAAATATTGATCGAAACCAGGTTTAATTGACTGCTTCAGTGTGTTACCACATTCCTACGTGATTCAAACACGAAAAAAACCCAGGATCTGGCCAACAAGTATGCGAAGAAGGCGAAAGTATAAGCCAGATGCGCGCATATCCCAGACCTAACCCAGACCTAACCGGTGTTATCCTCTAAAATATTGATCGAAACCAGGTTTAATTGACTGCTTCAGTGTGTTACCACATTACTACGTGATTCAAACACGAAAAAAACCCAGGATCTGGCCAACAAGTATGCGATGAAGGCAAAATCATGAGCCAGATGCGGGCATAACCCAGACCTAACCCAGACCTAACCGGTGTTATCCTCTAAAATATTGATCGAAACCAGGTTTAATTGACTGCTCAGTGTGTTACCACATTCCTACGTGATTCAAACACGAAAAAAACCCAGGATCTGGCCAACAAGTATGCGAAGAAGGCGAAAGTATAAGCCAGATGCGCGCATATCCCAGACCTAACCCAGACCTAACCGGTGTTATCCTCTAAAATATTGATCGAAACCAGGTTTAATTGACTGCTTCAGTGTGTTACCACATTACTACGTGATTCAAACACGAAAAAAACCCAGGATCTGGCCAACAAGTATGCGATGAAGGCAAAATCATGAGCCAGATGCGGGCATAACCCAGACCTAACCCAGACCTAACCGGTGTTATCCTCTAAAATATTGATCGAAACCAGGTTTAATTGACTGCTTCAGTGTGTTACCACATTCCTACGTGATTCAAACACGAAAAAAACCCAGGATCTGGCCAACAAGTATGCGAAGAAGGCGAAAGTATAAGCCAGATGCGCGCATATCCCAGACCTAACCCAGACCTAACCGGTGTTATCCTCTAAAATATTGATCGAAACCAGGTTTAATTGACTGCTTCAGTGTATTACCACATTACTACGTGATTCAAACCCGAAAAAAACCCAGGATCTGGCCAACAAGTATGCGATGAAGGCAAAATCATGAGCCAGATGCGGGCATAACCCAGACCTAACCCAGACCTAACCGGTGTTATCCTCGAAAATATTGATCGAAACCAGGTTTAATTGACTGCTTCAGTGTGTTACCACATTACTACGTGATTCAAACACGAAAAAAACCCAGGATCTGGCCATCAAGTATGCGAAGAAGGCAAAATCATGAGCCAGATGCGGGCATAACCCAGACCTAACCCAGACCTAACCGGTGTTATCCTCTAAAATATTGATCGAAACCAGGTTTAATTGACTGCTTCAGTGTATTACCACATTACTACGTGATTCAAACACGAAAAAAACCCAGGATCTGGCCATCAAGTATGCGAAGAAGGCAAAATCATGAGCCAGATGCGGGCATAACCCAGACCTAACCCAGACCTAACCGGTGTTATCCTCTAAAATATTGATCGAAACCAGGTTAAATTGACTGCATCAGTGTGTTACCACATTACTACGTGTTTCAAACACGGAAAATACCCAGGATCTGGCCAACAAGTATGCGAAGAAGGCAGAATCATGAGCCAGATGCGGGCATAACCCAGACCTTTTTTTTTTTTTTTTTTTTTTTTTAACGTGGTGAAATCCTCATGGACACCCCGGCTCCCTGGGGGGGGGAGGCCGGGGTAGTGCCGAACTCTTACCGGCTAAAACACCACGGTGACCGCCTGCGCCCTTTATCTGGGGAGAGTCACGGGAACCAAACTAGCGATACTACCGTGACTCTCCCCGTTGGCGCAACACCCTACTACGGGCCCTTCCCGGGGGAGGAGAAGCGATCCTCCTCCCCCAATGGGGGGCAAACTAAACTGATTGCCCCCCGGCGACGCCGCGCGGTCACACGCGACGTCGCCCCCACTCGCGCCGTTGCTACTAGCCGCGACCGGGCCCCCACCCGATCGCGACCACGGCTGCGGGGCCGGCTAACACTGCCGCCCCCGCTAGACGGGGCCCCTACCACGGGCCCCCGGTCCGGTGATAGGCTGGGTGCGAGGGGGAATGAGGGGATAAAGTCCCTCACCTCACACCACAAACACCATCACCGACCCCTTCGCGCTCCCCCTGCCACGGGGAGCGGTGGAGGGTCTTACGGTCGGCGTCGCCGCCTGCCCCCCACCACCTCTCGCGCCCTTTCGGCGTCCTCCTTCGCGGCCATGACCTCTTCACAAAACAAGGCCATGGCCGCCCACGCCTCCTTACTGCCGACCATCGCACGAATGACGGCCGGCAGCGAGAGGTCCGCTCCAATCGCTCTAATAAGGACACCGCGCTGCGCTGCCCACGCCGGGCAAAACTGCAGCGTGTGCTGCGCGGTGTCCTCCCTTCCCCTGCAATGATGGCACGCAGCCGTCGCCTCCCGCCCTATCCGATGCAGGTACCGACCGAAGCAACCGTGTCCGGTCAGTACCTGTGTCAGGCGGTAGGTGGGCGTACCCCAGCTACGGCCCACCCAGGCATAAAACTCTGGGCGGACCGCCGCGGCGACGCGATCATCCCGCTGGTCTGGCTTGGATAACCAGACCAGCCACCGACTATAGACGCGTCGCCGCGCCTGGCTTCGGGCCCTGGCGGCCTCCTCGCCGTGCGGGTCCACACCCCGCTGGCGAAGGTCGCAGAGGTTTTGATAGACCTCTGCGTCCATTTTCGCCAGCAGGTGAAACGGTGCGGAACCCGCCAGCAAGGTGGCGGCTGTGTAGGAGATCGTGCGATATCCCCGCACGACTCTGATGGCGACCAACCTCTGTAACCGACGGAGTACAAATGCACCCCGCCGATTGGCCATCAGACCGCCGGCCCATATAGGCGCGCCATAAAGCGCCATGGACCGGACGACTCCCAAATACAGCCGCCGTGCCGCCATGTTGGTTCCCCCGAGATTGGGCATTATGCGACCTAACGCGGCCGCTGCCCTTTCAATACGGGGACCCAACCCTTCCAAATGATGCCCGAACCGCCAGGAGCTGTCGAGGGTGAGGCCCAGGTACTTCATCCGGCGCCCCACCCCGACTTGGGCTCCACCCACCCGTAGAGACGCCTGGCGCGGCACCCCACGACCACTGACGTTACACAGCCAGATGGCCTCGGTCTTTTGGGGTGCCACGCGCAACCCCAGACGCTCTACCTCGGCGACGACTCGTGCCGTCCCTTCCTCCGCGAGGGCCACGGCCCTCCACCACGTATCCCCGCCGGCTATCACCAGGGTGTCGTCGGCATAACAAACCAACGACACGCCGACGGGGAGGTCAGCCCGCAGCACCGCGTCATACGCCAAGTTCCACAGGAGCGGCCCGAGGACCGACCCCTGTGGAACGCCGCGGTGCACCGCTCTCTGCTCCATCCCGTTCCGACCCGGATATTGGACTACCCTGCCCCGCAGATAATCCCCGATCAGTCGACACAGATAGGCGGGCACCCGGCGGTACTGGAGTGCCCGACCTATCGCCCCCCAGGAGACGGTGTTAAAGGCGTTAGCTATGTCCAACGAGACTGCCAACGCCACACCCCCCCGGGAGATTGCCGATTCCGCCAGGGTCCGCACGGTCGCTATGGCGTCGACAGTGGAGCGGCCCCGGCGAAAGCCGAACTGTCGGTCGGCCAGATCAGGGCCGACGCGGGACAGATGCCCCTCGAGACGGGATACAATGACCCGCTCGAGGAGTTTCCCAGCCTCGTCCAACAGACAAATGGGTCGGAACGCGGATGGAGAATCCGCGGGCTTCCCTGGCTTGTGGAGGAGGACCAACCTCGCCACCTTCCATATGGGGGGGAACTGACCGGTCTGGAGGCACGCGTCGAAGACGCGTATCAACCCGCCACCCAAAACGCCCACCGCTACTGCCCAGGCCTTGCCGGGTATGCCGTCCGGTCCTGGCGCCGTCTTCTTGGCAGCCATTCTCCGGACGGCCCTAGCTAGCTCCTCCTCGGAGACCCCCAGTTCGTCGGACCACCAAGGCGGGTGATCCGGCTGTGGCTCGGGGGGATGCAGGAACGCCTCTCCCCCAGCGGGGAAGAGGACGCGCATAGTTTCCCCGAGCAGCTGGGGGTCGAGGCTCTCTGTGATCGGGGGCGCCCATGATCGCATCTTCCCTACGACCATATGATAAGGGCGCCCCCATGGATTTGCATCCAGAGACCCGAGGAGCTCCGTCCATGCCTGGGCTTTCGCGGTCGCGATGGCCCGGCGGAGGGTTCTTCGCGCCAGGGAAAATACCCCGCGCAACCCCACCACCTCTGCCTCCGTCGCCCCGCGCCGTCTCCTGGCGCGGGTGTACCGGCGTCGGGCGACAACGCACCGAGTGCGTAAATCCTCGATCTCGCCCGACCACCAGTACACGGGCATAACCCAGACCTAACCCAGACCTAACCGGTGTTATCCTCTAAAATATTGATCGAAACCAGGTTTAATTGACTGCTTCAGTGTATTACCACATTACTACGTGATTCAAACACGGAAAATACCCAGGATCTGGCCAACAAGTTTGCGAAAAAGGCGAAAGTATAAGCCATATGCGCGCAAATCCCAGACCGAACCCAGACCTAACCGGTGTTATCCTCTAAAATATTGATCGAAGCCAGGTTTTATTGACTGCTTCAGTTTGTTACCACATTACTACGTGTTTCAAACACGGAAAATACCCAGGATCTGGCCAACAAGTATGCGAAGAAGGCAGAATCATGAGCCAGATGCGGGCATAACCCAGACCTAACCCAGACCTAACCGGTGTTATCCTCTAAAATATTGATCGAAACCAGGTTTAATTGACTGCTTCAGTGTATTACCACATTACTACGTGATTCAAACACGGAAAATACCCAGGATCTGGCCAACAAGTTTGCGAAAAAGGCGAAAGTATAAGCCATATGCGCGCAAATCCCAGACCGAACCCAGACCTAACCGGTGTTATCCTCTAAAATATTGATCGAAGCCAGGTTTTATTGACTGCTTCAGTTTGTTACCACATTACTACGTGATTCAAACACGAAAAAAACCCAGGATCTGGCCAACAAGTATGCGAAGAAGGCGAAAGTATAAGCCAGATGCGCGCATATCCCAGACCAAACCCAGACCTAACCGGTGTTATCCTCTAAAATATTGATCGAAACCAGGTTTAATTGACTGCTTCAGTGTGTTACCACATTCCTACGTGATTCAAACACGAAAAAAACCCAGGATCTGGCCAACAAGTATGCGAAGAAGGCAAAATCATGAGCCAGTTGCGGGCATAACCCAGACCTAACCCAGACCTAACCGGTGTTATCCTCTAAAATATTGATCGAAACCAGGTTTAATTGACTGCTTCAGTGTGTTACCACATTACTACGTGATTCAAACACGAAAAAAACCCAGGATCTGGCCAACAAGTATGCGATGAAGGCAAAATCATGAGCCAGACGCGGGCATAACCCAGACCTAACCCAGACCTAACCGGTGTTATCCTCTAAAATATTGATCGAAACCAGGTTTAATTGACTGCTTCAGTGTGTTACCACATTACTACGTGATTCAAACACGAAAAAAACCCAGGATCTGGCCAACAAGTATGCGAAGAAGGCGAAAGTATAAGCCAGATGCGCGCATATCCCAGACCTAACCCAGACCTAACCGGTGTTATCCTCTAAAATATTGATCGAAACCAGGTTTAATTGACTGCTTCAGTGTATTACCACATTACTACGTGATTCAAACACGAAAAAAACCCAGGATCTGGCCAACAAGTATGCGATGAAGGCAAAATCATGAGCCAGATGCGGGCATAACCCAGACCTAACCCAGACCTAACCGGTGTTATCCTCTAAAATATTGATCGAAACCAGGTTTAATTGACTGCTTCAGTGTGTTACCACATTACTACGTGTTTCAAACACGGAAAATACCCAGGATCTGGCCAACAAGTATGCGAAGAAGGCAGAATCATGAGCCAGATGCGGGCATAACCCAGACCTAACCCAGACCTAACCGGTGTTATCCTCTAAAATATTGATCGAAACCAGGTTTAATTGACTGCTTCAGTGTATTACCACATTACTACGTGATTCAAACACGGAAAATACCCAGGATCTGGCCAACAAGTTTGCGAAAAAGGCGAAAGTATAAGCCATATGCGCGCAAATCCCAGACCGAACCCAGACCTAACCGGTGTTATCCTCTAAAATATTGATCGAAGCCAGGTTTTATTGACTGCTTCAGTTTGTTACCACATTACTACGTGATTCAAACACGAAAAAAACCCAGGATCTGGCCAACAAGTATGCGAAGAAGGCGAAAGTATAAGCCAGATGCGCGCATATCCCAGACCTAACCCAGACCTAACCGGTGTTATCCTCTAAAATATTGATCGAAACCAGGTTTAATTGACTGCTTCAGTGTATTACCACATTACTACGTGATTCAAACACGAAAAAAACCCAGGATCTGGCCAACAAGTATGCGATGAAGGCAAAATCATGAGCCAGATGCGGGCATAACCCAGACCTAACCCAGACCTAACCGGTGTTATCCTCTAAAATATTGATCGAAACCAGGTTTAATTGACTGCTTCAGTGTGTTACCACATTACTACGTGATTCAAACACGAAAAAAACCCAGGATCTGGCCATCAAGTATGCGAAGAAGGCAAAATCATGAGCCAGATGCGGGCATAACCCAGACCTAACCCAGACCTAACCGGTGTTATCCTCTAAAATATTGATCGAAACCAGGTTTAATTGACTGCTTCAGTGTATTACCACATTACTACGTGATTCAAACCCGAAAAAAACCCAGGATCTGGCCAACAAGTATGCGAAGAAGGCAAAATCATGAGCCAGATGCGGGCATAACCCAGACCTAACCCAGACCTAACCGGTGTTATCCTCTAAAATATTGATCGAAACCAGGTTTAATAGACTGCTTCAGTGTGTTACCACATTACTACGTGATTCAAACACGAAAAAAACCCAGGATCTGGCCAACAAGTATGCGAAGAAGGCAAAATCATGAGCCAGATGCGGGCATAACCCAGACCTAACCCAGACCTAACCGGTGTTATCCTCTGAAATATTGATCGAAACCAGGTTTAATTGACTGCTTCAGTGTGTTACCACATTACTACGTGATTCAAACACGGAAAAAACCCAGGATCTGGCCAACAAGTTTGCGAAAAAGGCGAAAGTATAAGCCATATGCGCGCATATCCCGGACCTAACCCAGACCTAACCGGTGTTATCCTCCTAAATACTGTCGGAATCCAGGTTTAGTGGACTGTTTCTGTGTGGTACCACATTACTACGTGATTCAAACCCGAAAAAAACCCAGGATCTGGCCAACAAGTATGCGAAGAAGGCAAAATCATGAGCCAGATGCGGGCATAACCCAGACCTAACCCAGACCTAACCGGTGTTATCCTCTAAAATATTGATCGAAACCAGGTTTAATTGACTGCTTCAGTGTGTTACCACATTCCTACGTGATTCAAACACGAACAAAACCCAGGATCTGGCCAACAAGTATGCGAAGAAGGCGAAAGTATAAGCCAGATGCGCGCATCTCCCAGACCTAACCCAGACCTAACCGGTGTTATCCTCTGAAATATTGATCGAAACCAGGTTTAATAGACTGCTTCAGTGTGTTACCACATTACTACGTAATTCAAACACGAAAAAAGCCGAGGATCTGGCCAACAAGTATGCGAAGAAGGCAAAATCATGAGCCAGATGCGCGCAAATCCCAGACCTAACCCAGACCTAACCGGTGTTATCCTCTAAAATATTGATCGAAACCAGGTTTAATTGACTGCTTCAGTGTGTTACCACATTACTACGTGTTTCAAACACGGAAAATACCCAGGATCTGGCCAACAAGTATGCGAAGAAGGCAGAATCATGAGCCAGATGCGGGCATATCCCGGACCTAACCCAGACCTAACCGGTGTTATCCTCTGAAATATTGATCGAAACCAGGTTTAATTGACTGCTTCAGTGTATTACCACATTACTACGTGATTCAAACCCGAAAAAAACCCAGGATCTGGCCAACAAGTATGCGAAGAAGGCAAAATCATGAGCCAGATGCGGGCATAACCCAGACCTAACCCAGACCTAACCGGTGTTATCCTCTAAAATATTGATCGAAACCAGGTTTAATTGACTGCTTCAGTGTATTACCACATTACTACGTGATTCAAACACGGAAAATACCCAGGATCTGGCCAACAAGTTTGCGAAAAAGGCGAAAGTATAAGCCATATGCGCGCAAATCCCAGACCGAACCCAGACCTAACCGGTGTTATCCTCTAAAATATTGATCGAAACCAGGTTTAATTGACTGCTTCAGTGTATTACCACATTACTACGTGATTCAAACACGAAAAAAACCCAGGATCTGGCCAACAAGTATGCGATGAAGGCAAAAGCATGAGCCAGATGCGGGCATAACCCAGACCTAACCCAGACCTAACCGGTGTTATCCTCTAAAATATTGATCGAAACCAGGTTTAATTGACTGCTTCAGTGTATTACCACATTACTACGTGATTCAAACCCGAAAAAAACCCAGGATCTGGCCAACAAGTATGCGAAGAAGGCAAAATCATGAGCCAGATGCGGGCATAACCCAGACCTAACCCAGACCTAACCGGTGTTATCCTCTAAAATATTGATCGAAACCAGGTTTAATTGACTGCTTCAGTGTATTACCACATTACTACGTGATTCAAACACGGAAAATACCCAGGATCTGGCCAACAAGTTTGCGAAAAAGGCGAAAGTATAAGCCATATGCGCGCAAATCCCAGACCGAACCCAGACCTAACCGGTGTTATCCTCTAAAATATTGATCGAAACCAGGTTTAATTGACTGCTTCAGTGTATTACCACATTACTACGTGATTCAAACACGAAAAAAACCCAGGATCTGGCCAACAAGTATGCGATGAAGGCAAAAGCATGAGCCAGATGCGGGCATAACCCAGACCTAATCCAGACCTAACCGGTGTTATCCTCTAAAATATTGATCGAAACCAGGTTTAATTGACTGCTTCAGTGTGTTACCACATTACTACGTGATTCAAACACGAGAAAAGCCGAGGATCTGGCCAACAAGTATGCGAAGAAGGCAAAATCATGAGCCAGATGCGGGCATATCCCGGACCTAACCCAGACCTAACCGGTGTTATCCTCTGAAATATTGATCGAAACCAGGTTTAATTGACTGCTTCAGTGTGTTACCGCATTACTACGTGATTCAAACACGAAAAAAGCCCAGGATCTGGCCAACAAGTATGCGAAGAAGGCAAAATCATGAGCCAGATGCGGGCATATCCCGGACCTAACCCAGACCTAACCGGTGTTATCCTCTGAAATATTGATCGAAACCAGGTTTAATTGACTGCTTCAGTGTGTTACCACATTACTACGTGATTCAAACACGAAAAAAACCCAGGATCTGGCCAACAAGTTTGCGAAAAAGGCGAAAGTATAAGCCATATGCGCGCAAATCCCAGACCTAACCCAGACCTAACCAGTGTTATCCTTTGAAATATTGATCGAAACCAGGTTTAATTGACTGCTTCAGTGTGTTACCACATTACTACGTGATTCAAACTCGAAAAAAACCCAGGATCTGGCCAACAAGTTTGCGAACAAGGCGAAAGCATAAGCCATATGCGCGCATTTCCCAGACCTAACCCAGACCTAACCGGTGTTATCCTCTGAAATATTGATCGAAACCAGGTTTAATTGACTGCTTCAGTGTGTTACCACATTACTACGTGATTCAAACACGAAAAAAACCCAGGATCTGGCCAACAAGTTTGCGAAAAAGGCGAAAGTATAAGCCATATGCGCGCAAATCCCAGACCTAACCCAGACCTAACCGGATTTATCCTCTAAAATATTGATCGAAACCAGGTTTTATTGACTGCTTCAGTTTGTTACCACATTACTACGTGATTCAAACACGAAAAAACCCCAGGATCTGGCCAACAAGTATGCGAAGAAGGCAAAATTATGAGCCAGATGCGGGCATAACCCAGACCTAACCCAGACCTAACCGGTGTTATCCTCTAAAATATTGATCGAAACCAGGTTTTATTGACTGCTTCAGTTTGTTACCACATTACTACGTGATTCAAACACGAAAAAAGCCCAGGATCTGGCCAACAAGTATGCGAAGAAGGCAAAATCATGAGCCAGATGCGGGCCAATCCCGGACCTAACCCAGACCTAACCGGTGTTATCCTCTGAAATATTGATCGAAACCAGGTTTAATTGACTGCTTCAGTGTGTTACCACATTACTACGTGATTCAAACACGAAAAAAACCCAGGATCTGGCCAACAAGTTTGCGAAAAAGGCGAAAGTATAAGCCATATGCGCGCAAATCCCAGACCTAACCCAGACCTAACCAGTGTTATCCTTTGAAATATTGATCGAAACCAGGTTTAATTGACTGCTTCAGTGTGTTACCACATTACTACGTGATTCAAACACGAAAAAAACCCAGGATCTGGCCAACAAGTTTGCGAAAAAGGCGAAAGTATAAGCCAGATGCGGGCATAACCCAGACCTAACCCAGACCTAACCGGTGTTATCCTCTAAAATACTGTCCGAATCCAGGTTTAATGGACTGTTTCTGTGTGTTACCACAGTACTACGTGATTCAAACACGAAAAAAACCCAGGATCTGGCCAACAAGTATGCGAAGAAGGCAAAAGCATGAGCCAGATGCGGGCATAACCCAGACCTAATCCAGACCTAACCGGTGTTATCCTCTAAAATATTGATCGAAACCAGGTTTAATTGACTGCTTCAGTGTGTTACCACATTACTACGTGATCCAAACCCGAAAAAAGCCCAGGATCTGGCCAACAAGTATGCGAAGAAGGCAAAATCATGAGCCAGATGCGGGCATATCCCGGACCTAACCCAGACCTAACCGGTGTTATCCTCTGAAATATTGATCGAAACCAGGTTTAATTGACTGCTTCAGTGTGTTACCACATTACTACGTGATTCAAACACGAAAAAAGCCCAGGATCTGGCCAACAAGTATGCGAAGAAGGCAAAATCATGAGCCAGATGCGGGCATATCCCGGACCTAACCCAGACCTAACCGGTGTTATCCTCTGAAATATTGATCGAAACCAGGTTTAATTGACTGCTTCAGTGTGTTACCACATTACTACGTGATTCAAACACGAAAAAAACCCAGGATCTGTCCAACAAGTTTGCGAAAAAGGCGAGAGTATAAGCCAGATGCGCGCATATCCCAGACCTAACCCAGACCTAACCGGTGTTATCCTCTTAAATATTGATCGAAACCAGGTTTAATTGACTGCTTCAGTGTGTTACCACATTACTACGTGATCCAAACCCGAAAAAAACCCAGGATCTGGCCAACAATTATGCGAAGAAGGCAAAAGCATGAGCCAGATGCGGGCATAACCCAGACCTAATCCAGACCTAACCGGTGTTATCCTCTAAAATATTGATCGAAACCAGGTTTAATTGACTGCTTCAGTGTGTTACCACATTACTACGTGATTCAAACACGAAAAAAACCCAGGATCTGTCCAACAAGTTTGCGAAAAAGGCGAGAGTATAAGCCAGATGCGCGCATATCCCAGACCTAACCCAGACCTAACCGGTGTTATCCTCTTAAATATTGATCGAAACCAGGTTTAATTGACTGCTTCAGTGTGTTACCACATTACTACGTGATTCAAACACGAAAAAAACCCAGGATCTGTCCAACAAGTTTGCGAAAAAGGCGAGAGTATAAGCCAGATGCGCGCATATCCCAGACCTAACCCAGACCTAACCGGTGTTATCCTCTTAAATATTGATCGAAACCAGGTTTAATTGACTGCTTCAGTGTGTTACCACATTACTACGTGATCCAAACCCGAAAAAAACCCAGGATCTGGCCAACAATTATGCGAAGAAGGCAAAAGCATGAGCCAGATGCGGGCATAACCCAGACCTAATCCAGACCTAACCGGTGTTATCCTCTAAAATATTGATCGAAACCAGGTTTAATTGACTGCTTCAGTGTGTTACCACATTACTACGTGATTCAAACCCGAAAAAAACCCAGGATCTGGCCAACAAGTATGCGAAGAAGGCAAAATCATGAGCCAGATGCGGGCATATCCCGGACCTAACCCAGACCTAACCGGTGTTATCCTCTGAAATATTGATCGAAACCAGGTTTAATTGACTGCTTCAGTGTGTTACCACATTACTACGTGATCCAAACCCGAAAAAAACCCAGGATCTGGCCAACAATTATGCGAAGAAGGCAAAAGCATGAGCCAGATGCGGGCATAACCCAGACCTAATCCAGACCTAACCGGTGTTATCCTCTAAAATATTGATCGAAACCAGGTTTAATTGACTGCTTCAGTGTGTTACCACATTACTACGTGATTCAAACACGAAAAAAACCCAGGATCTTGCCAACAAGTTTGCGAAAAAGGCGAAAGTATAAGGCAGATGCGCGCATATCCCAGACCTAACCCAGACCTAACCGGTGTTATCCTCTAAAATATTGATCGAAACCAGATTTAATTGACTGCTTCAGTGTGTTACCACATTACTACGTGATCCAAACCCGAAAAAAACCCAGGATCTTGCCAACAAGTTTGCGAAAAAGGCGAAAGTATAAGGCAGATGCGCGCATATCCCAGACCTAACCCAGACCTAACCGGTGTTATCCTCTAAAATATTGATCGAAACCAGGTTTAATTGACTGCTTCAGTGTGGTACCACATTACTACGTGATTCAAACACGAAAAAAACCCAGGATCTGGCCAACAAGTATGCGAAGAAGGCGAAAGTATAAGCCAGATGCGCGCATATCCCAGACCTAACCCAGACCTAACCGGTGTTATCCTCTAAAATACTGTCCGAATCTAGGTTTTATGGACTGTTTCTGTGTGTTACCACAGTACTACGTGATTCAAACACGAAAAAAACCCAGGATCTGTCCAACAAGTATGCGAAGAAGGCGAAAGTATAAGCCAGATGCGCGCATATCCCAGACCTGACCCAGACCTAACCGGTGTTATCCTCTAAAATATTGATCGAAACCAGATTTAATTGACTGCTTCAGTGTGTTACCACATTACTACGTGATTCAAACACGAAAAAAACCCAGGATCTGTCCAACAAGTTTGCGAAATGGCGAGAGTATAAGCCAGATGCGCGCATATCCCAGACCTAACCCAGACCTAACCGGTGTTATCCTCTAAAATATTGATCGAAACCAGGTTTAATTGACTGCTTCAGTGTGTTACCACATTACTACGTGATCCAAACCCGAAAAAAACCCAGGATCTGGCCAACAAGTATGCGAAGAAGGCAAAATCATGAGCCAGATGCGGGCATAACCCAGACCTAATCCAGACCTAACCGGTGTTATCCTCTAAAATATTGATCGAAACCAGGTTTAATTGACTGCTTCAGTGTGTTACCACATTACTACGTGATCCAAACCCGAAAAAAACCCAGGATCTGGCCAACAAGTATGCGAAGAAGGCAAAAGCATGAGCCAGATGCGGGCATAACCTAGACCTAATCCAGACCTAACCGGTGTTATCCTCTAAAATATTGATCGAAACCAGGTTTTATTGACTGCTTCAGTTTGTTACCACATTACTACGTGATTCAAACACGAAAAAAGCCCAGGATCTGGCCAACAAGTATGCGAAGAAGGCAAAATCATGAGCCAGATGCGGGCATATCCCGGACCTAACCCAGACCTAACCGGTGTTATCCTCTGAAATATTGATCGAAACCAGGTTTAATTGACTGCTTCAGTGTGTTACCACATTACTACGTGATTCAAACACGAAAAAAACCCAGGATCTGGCCAACAAGTTTGCGAAAAAGGCGAAAGTATAAGCCATATGCGCGCAAATCCCAGACCTAACCCAGACCTAACCAGTGTTATCCTTTGAAATATTGATCGAAACCAGGTTTAATTGACTGCTTCAGTGTGTTACCACATTACTACGTGATTCAAACTCGAAAAAAACCCAGGATCTGGCCAACAAGTTTGCGAACAAGGCGAAAGCATAAGCCATATGCGCGCATTTCCCAGACCTAACCCAGACCTAACCGGTGTTATCCTCTGAAATATTGATCGAAACCAGGTTTAATGGACTGTTTCTGTGTGTTACCACAGTACTACGTGATTCAAACACGAAAAAAACCCAGGATCTGGCCAACAAGTATGCGAAGAAGGCAAAATCATGAGCCAGATGCGGGCATATCCCGGACCTAACCCAGACCTAACCGGTGTTATCCTCTGAAATATTGATCGAAACCAGGTTTAATTGACTGCTTCAGTGTGTTACCACATTACTACCTGATTCAAACACGAAAAAAGCCCAGGATCTGGCCAACAAGTATGCGAAGAAGGCAAAATCATGAGCCAGATGCGGGCATAACCCAGACCTAACCCAGACCTAACCGGTGTTATCCTCTAAAATACTGTCCGAATCCAGGTTTAATGGACTGTTTCTGTGTGTTACCACAGTACTACGTGATTCAAACACGAAAAAAACCCAGGATCTGGCCAACAAGTATGCGAAGAAGGCGAAAATATAAGCCAGATGCGCGCATATCCCAGACCTAACCCAGACCTAACCGGTGTTATCCTCTAAAATACTGTCCGAATCCAGGTTTTATGGACTGTTTCTGTGTGTTACCACAGTACTACGTGATTCAAACACGAAAAAAACCCAGGATCTGTCCAACAAGTATGCGAAGAAGGCGAAAGTATAAGCCATATGCGCGCAAATCCCAGACCTAACCCAGACTTAACCGGTGTTATCCTTTGAAATATTGATCGAAACCAGGTTTAATTGACTGCTTCAGTGTGTTACCACATTACTACGTGATTCAAACACGAAAAAAACCCAGGATCTGGCCAACAAGTATGCGATGAAGGCAAAATCATGAGCCAGATGCGGGCATAACCCAGATCTAACCCAGACCTAACCGGAGTTATCCTCTAAAATATTGATCGAAACCAGGTTTAATTGACAGCTTCAGTGCGTTACCACATTACTACGTGATTCAAACACGAAAAAAACCCAGGATCTGGCCAACAAGTAAGCGAACAAGGCGAAAGCATAAGCCATATGCGCGCATTTCCCAGACCTAACCCAGACCTAACCGGTGTTATCCTCTGAAATATTGATCGAAACCAGGTTTAATGGACTGTTTCTGTGTGTTACCACAGTACTACGTGATTCAAACACGAAAAAAACCCAGGATCTGGCCAACAAGTATGCGAAGAAGGCAAAATCATGAGCCAGATGCGGGCATATCCCGGACCTAACCCAGACCTAACCGGTGTTATCCTCTGAAATATTGATCGAAACCAGGTTTAATTGACTGCTTCAGTGTGTTACCACATTACTACGTGATCCAAACCCGAAAAAAACCCAGGATCTGGCCAACAAGTATGCAAAGAAGGCAAAAGCATGAGCCAGATGCGGGCATAACCCAGACCTAATCCAGACCTAACCGGTGTTATCCTCTAAAATATTGATCGAAACCAGGTTTAATTGACTGCTTCAGTGTGTTACCACATTACTACGTGATTCAAACACGAAAAAAGCCCAGGATCTGGCCAACAAGTATGCGAAGAAGGCAAAATCATGAGCCAGATGCGGGCATATCCCGGACCTAACCCAGACCTAACCGGTGTTATCCTCTGAAATATTGATCGAAACCAGGTTTAATTGACTGCTTCAGTGTGTTACCACATTACTACGTGATCCACACCCGAAAAAAACCCAGGATCTGGCCAACAAGTATGCAAAGAAGGCAAAAGCATGAGCCAGATGCGGGCATAACCCAGACCTAATCCAGACCTAACCGGTGTTATCCTCTAAAATATTGATCGAAACCAGGTTTAATTGACTGCTTCAGTGTGTTACCACATTACTACGTGATTCAAACACGAAAAAAGCCCAGGATCTGGCCAACAAGTATGCGAAGAAGGCAAAATCATGAGCCAGATGCGGGCATATCCCGGACCTAACCCAGACCTAACCGGTGTTATCCTCTGAAATATTGATCGAAACCAGGTTTAATTGACTGCTTCAGTGTGTTACCACATTACTACGTGATTCAAACACGAAAAAAACCCAGGATCTGGCCAACAAGTATGCAAAGAAGGCAAAAGCATGAGCCAGATGCGGGCATAACCCAGACCTAATCCAGACCTAACCGGTGTTATCCTCTAAAATATTGATCGAAACCAGGTTTAATTGACTGCTTCAGTGTGTTACCACATTACTACGTGATTCAAACACGAAAAAAGCCCAGGATCTGGCCAACAAGTATGCGAAGAAGGCAAAATCATGAGCCAGATGCGGGCATATCCCGGACCTAACCCAGACCTAACCGGTGTTATCCTCTGAAATATTGATCGAAACCAGGTTTAATTGACTGCTTCAGTGTGTTACCACATTACTACGTGATTCAAACACGAAAAAAACCCAGGATCTGGCCAACAAGTTTGCGAAAAAGGCGAAAGTATAAGCCATATGCGCGCAAATCCCAGACCTAACCCAGACCTAACCAGTGTTATCCTTTGAAATATTGATCGAAACCAGGTTTAATTGACTGCTTCAGTGTGTTACCACATTACTACGTGATTCAAACTCGAAAAAAACCCAGGATCTGGCCAACAAGTTTGCGAACAAGGCGAAAGCATAAGCCATATGCGCGCATTTCCCAGACCTAACCCAGACCTAACCGGTGTTATCCTCTGAAATATTGATCGAAACCAGGTTTAATGGACTGTTTCTGTGTGTTACCACAGTACTACGTGATTCAAACACGAAAAAAACCCAGGATCTGGCCAACAAGTATGCGAAGAAGGCAAAATCATGAGCCAGATGCGGGCATATCCCGGACCTAACCCAGACCTAACCGGTGTTATCCTCTGAAATATTGATCGAAACCAGGTTTAATTGACTGCTTCAGTGTGTTACCACATTACTACGTGATTCAAACACGAAAAAAACCCAGGATCTGGCCAACAAGTATGCGAAGAAGGCAAAATCATGAGCCAGTTGCGGGCATAACCCAGACCTAACCCAGACCTAACCGGTGTTATCCTCTAAAATATTGATCGAAACCAGGTTTAATTGACTGCTTCAGTGTGTTACCACATTACTACGTGATTCAAACACGAAAAAAACCCAGGATCTGGCCAACAAGTATGCGATGAAGGCAAAATCATGAGCCAGATGCGGGCATAACCCAGACCTAACCCAGACCTAACCGGTGTTATCCTCTAAAATATTGATCGAAACCAGGTTTAATTGACTGCTTCAGTGTGTTACCACATTACTACGTGATTCAAACACGAAAAAAACCCAGGATCTGGCCAACAAGTATGCGAAGAAGGCGAAAGTATAAGCCAGATGCGCGCATATCCCAGACCTAACCCAGACCTAACCGGTGTTATCCTCTAAAATATTGATCGAAACCAGGTTTAATTGACTGCTTCAGTGTATTACCACATTACTACGTGATTCAAACACGAAAAAAACCCAGGATCTGGCCAACAAGTATGCGATGAAGGCAAAATCATGAGCCAGATGCGGGCATAACCCAGACCTAACCCAGACCTAACCGGTGTTATCCTCTAAAATATTGATCGAAACCAGGTTTAATTGACTGCTTCAGTGTGTTACCACATTACTACGTGTTTCAAACACGGAAAATACCCAGGATCTGGCCAACAAGTATGCGAAGAAGGCAGAATCATGAGCCAGATGCGGGCATAACCCAGACCTAACCCAGACCTAACCGGTGTTATCCTCTAAAATATTGATCGAAACCAGGTTTAATTGACTGCTTCAGTGTATTACCACATTACTACGTGATTCAAACACGGAAAATACCCAGGATCTGGCCAACAAGTTTGCGAAAAAGGCGAAAGTATAAGCCATATGCGCGCAAATCCCAGACCGAACCCAGACCTAACCGGTGTTATCCTCTAAAATATTGATCGAAGCCAGGTTTTATTGACTGCTTCAGTTTGTTACCACATTACTACGTGATTCAAACACGAAAAAAACCCAGGATCTGGCCAACAAGTATGCGAAGAAGGCGAAAGTATAAGCCAGATGCGCGCATATCCCAGACCTAACCCAGACCTAACCGGTGTTATCCTCTAAAATATTGATCGAAACCAGGTTTAATTGACTGCTTCAGTGTATTACCACATTACTACGTGATTCAAACACGAAAAAAACCCAGGATCTGGCCAACAAGTATGCGATGAAGGCAAAATCATGAGCCAGATGCGGGTATAACCCAGACCTAACCCAGACCTAACCGGTGTTATCCTCTAAAATATTGATCGAAACCAGGTTTAATTGACTGCTTCAGTGTATTACCACATTACTACGTGATTCAAACACGGAAAATACCCAGGATCTGGCCAACAAGTTTGCGAAAAAGGCGAAAGTATAAGCCATATGCGCGCAAATCCCAGACCGAACCCAGACCTAACCGGTGTTATCCTCTAAAATATTGATCGAAGCCAGGTTTTATTGACTGCTTCAGTTTGTTACCACATTACTACGTGATTCAAACACGAAAAAAACCCAGGATCTGGCCAACAAGTATGCGAAGAAGGCGAAAGTATAAGCCAGATGCGCGCATATCCCAGACCTAACCCAGACCTAACCGGTGTTATCCTCTAAAATATTGATCGAAACCAGGTTTAATTGACTGCTTCAGTGTATTACCACATTACTACGTGATTCAAACACGAAAAAAACCCAGGATCTGGCCAACAAGTATGCGATGAAGGCAAAATCATGAGCCAGATGCGGGCATAACCCAGACCTAACCCAGACCTAACCGGTGTTATCCTCTAAAATATTGATCGAAACCAGGTTTAATTGACTGCTTCAGTGTGATACCACATTACTACGTGATTCAAACTCGAAAAAAACCCAGGATCTGGCCATCAAGTATGCGAAGAAGGCAAAATCATGAGCCAGATGCGGGCATAACCCAGACCTAACCCAGACCTAACCGGTGTTATCCTCTAAAATATTGATCGAAACCAGGTTTAATTGACTGCTTCAGTGTATTACCACATTACTACGTGATTCAAACCCGAAAAAAACCCAGGATCTGGCCAACAAGTATGCGAAGAAGGCAAAATCATGAGCCAGATGCGGGCATAACCCAGACCTAACCCAGACCTAACCGGTGTTATCCTCTAAAATATTGATCGAAACCAGGTTTAATAGACTGCTTCAGTGTGTTACCACATTACTACGTGATTCAAACACGAAAAAAACCCAGGATCTGGCCAACAAGTATGCGAAGAAGGCAAAATCATGAGCCAGATGCGGGCATAACCCAGACCTAACCCAGACCTAACCGGTGTTATCCTCTGAAATATTGATCGAAACCAGGTTTAATTGACTGCTTCAGTGTGTTACCACATTACTACGTGATTCAAACACGGAAAAAACCCAGGATCTGGCCAACAAGTTTGCGAAAAAGGCGAAAGTATAAGCCATATGCGCGCATATCCCGGACCTAACCCAGACCTAACCGGTGTTATCCTCCTAAATACTGTCCGAATCCAGGTTTAGTGGACTGTTTCTGTGTGGTACCACATTACTACGTGATTCAAACCCGAAAAAAACCCAGGATCTGGCCAACAAGTATGCGAAGAAGGCAAAATCATGAGCCAGATGCGGGCATAACCCAGACCTAACCCAGACCTAACCGGTGTTATCCTCTAAAATATTGATCGAAACCAGGTTTAATTGACTGCTTCAGTGTGTTACCACATTCCTACGTGATTCAAACACGAACAAAACCCAGGATCTGGCCAACAAGTATGCGAAGAAGGCGAAAGTATAAGCCAGATGCGCGCATCTCCCAGACCTAACCCAGACCTAACCGGTGTTATCCTCTGAAATATTGATCGAAACCAGGTTTAATAGACTGCTTCAGTGTGTTACCACATTACTACGTAATTCAAACACGAAAAAAGCCGAGGATCTGGCCAACAAGTATGCGAAGAAGGCAAAATCATGAGCCAGATGCGCGCAAATCCCAGACCTAACCCAGACCTAACCGGTGTTATCCTCTAAAATATTGATCGAAACCAGGTTTAATTGACTGCTTCAGTGTGTTACCACATTACTACGTGTTTCAAACACGGAAAATACCCAGGATCTGGCCAACAAGTATGCGAAGAAGGCAGAATCATGAGCCAGATGCGGGCATATCCCGGACCTAACCCAGACCTAACCGGTGTTATCCTCTGAAATATTGATCGAAACCAGGTTTAATTGACTGCTTCAGTGTATTACCACATTACTACGTGATTCAAACCCGAAAAAAACCCAGGATCTGGCCAACAAGTATGCGAAGAAGGCAAAATCATGAGCCAGATGCGGGCATAACCCAGACCTAACCCAGACCTAACCGGTGTTATCCTCTAAAATATTGATCGAAACCAGGTTTAATTGACTGCTTCAGTGTATTACCACATTACTACGTGATTCAAACACGGAAAATACCCAGGATCTGGCCAACAAGTTTGCGAAAAAGGCGAAAGTATAAGCCATATGCGCGCAAATCCCAGACCGAACCCAGACCTAACCGGTGTTATCCTCTAAAATATTGATCGAAACCAGGTTTAATTGACTGCTTCAGTGTATTACCACATTACTACGTGATTCAAACACGAAAAAAACCCAGGATCTGGCCAACAAGTATGCGATGAAGGCAAAAGCATGAGCCAGATGCGGGCATAACCCAGACCTAATCCAGACCTAACCGGTGTTATCCTCTAAAATATTGATCGAAACCAGGTTTAATTGACTGCTTCAGTGTGTTACCACATTACTACGTGATTCAAACACGAGAAAAGCCGAGGATCTGGCCAACAAGTATGCGAAGAAGGCAAAATCATGAGCCAGATGCGGGCATATCCCGGACCTAACCCAGACCTAACCGGTGTTATCCTCTGAAATATTGATCGAAACCAGGTTTAATTGACTGCTTCAGTGTGTTACCGCATTACTACGTGATTCAAACACGAAAAAAGCCCAGGATCTGGCCAACAAGTATGCGAAGAAGGCAAAATCATGAGCCAGATGCGGGCATATCCCGGACCTAACCCAGACCTAACCGGTGTTATCCTCTGAAATATTGATCGAAACCAGGTTTAATTGACTGCTTCAGTGTGTTACCACATTACTACGTGATTCAAACACGAAAAAAACCCAGGATCTGGCCAACAAGTTTGCGAAAAAGGCGAAAGTATAAGCCATATGCGCGCAAATCCCAGACCTAACCCAGACCTAACCAGTGTTATCCTTTGAAATATTGATCGAAACCAGGTTTAATTGACTGCTTCAGTGTGTTACCACATTACTACGTGATTCAAACTCGAAAAAAACCCAGGATCTGGCCAACAAGTTTGCGAACAAGGCGAAAGCATAAGCCATATGCGCGCATTTCCCAGACCTAACCCAGACCTAACCGGTGTTATCCTCTGAAATATTGATCGAAACCAGGTTTAATTGACTGCTTCAGTGTGTTACCACATTACTACGTGATTCAAACACGAAAAAAACCCAGGATCTGGCCAACAAGTTTGCGAAAAAGGCGAAAGTATAAGCCATATGCGCGCAAATCCCAGACCTAACCCAGACCTAACCGGATTTATCCTCTAAAATATTGATCGAAACCAGGTTTTATTGACTGCTTCAGTTTGTTACCACATTACTACGTGATTCAAACACGAAAAAACCCCAGGATCTGGCCAACAAGTATGCGAAGAAGGCAAAATTATGAGCCAGATGCGGGCATAACCCAGACCTAACCCAGACCTAACCGGTGTTATCCTCTAAAATATTGATCGAAACCAGGTTTTATTGACTGCTTCAGTTTGTTACCACATTACTACGTGATTCAAACACGAAAAAAGCCCAGGATCTGGCCAACAAGTATGCGAAGAAGGCAAAATCATGAGCCAGATGCGGGCCAATCCCGGACCTAACCCAGACCTAACCGGTGTTATCCTCTGAAATATTGATCGAAACCAGGTTTAATTGACTGCTTCAGTGTGTTACCACATTACTACGTGATTCAAACACGAAAAAAACCCAGGATCTGGCCAACAAGTTTGCGAAAAAGGCGAAAGTATAAGCCATATGCGCGCAAATCCCAGACCTAACCCAGACCTAACCAGTGTTATCCTTTGAAATATTGATCGAAACCAGGTTTAATTGACTGCTTCAGTGTGTTACCACATTACTACGTGATTCAAACACGAAAAAAACCCAGGATCTGGCCAACAAGTTTGCGAAAAAGGCGAAAGTATAAGCCAGATGCGGGCATAACCCAGACCTAACCCAGACCTAACCGGTGTTATCCTCTAAAATACTGTCCGAATCCAGGTTTAATGGACTGTTTCTGTGTGTTACCACAGTACTACGTGATTCAAACACGAAAAAAACCCAGGATCTGGCCAACAAGTATGCGCAGAAGGCGAAAGCATGAGCCAGATGCGGGCATAACCCAGACCTAACCCAGACCTAACCGGTGTTATCCTCTGAAATATTGATCGAAACCAGGTTTAATTGACTGCTTCAGTGTGTTACCACATTACTACGTGATTCAAACACGAAAAAAGCCGAGGATCTGGCCAACAAGTATGCGAAGAAGGCAAAATCATGAGCCAGATGCGGGCATATCCCGGACCTAACCCAGACCTAACCGGTGTTATCCTCTGAAATATTGATCGAAACCAGGTTTAATTGACTGCTTCAGTGTGTTACCACATTACTACGTGATTCAAACACGAAAAAAACCCAGGATCTGTCCAACAAGTTTGCGAAAAAGGCGAGAGTATAAGCCAGATGCGCGCATATCCCAGACCTAACCCAGACCTAACCGGTGTTATCCTCTTAAATATTGATCGAAACCAGGTTTAATTGACTGCTTCAGTGTGTTACCACATTACTACGTGATCCAAACCCGAAAAAAACCCAGGATCTGGCCAACAATTATGCGAAGAAGGCAAAAGCATGAGCCAGATGCGGGCATAACCCAGACCTAATCCAGACCTAACCGGTGTTATCCTCTAAAATATTGATCGAAACCAGGTTTAATTGACTGCTTCAGTGTGTTACCACATTACTACGTGATTCAAACACGAAAAAAACCCAGGATCTGTCCAACAAGTTTGCGAAAAAGGCGAGAGTATAAGCCAGATGCGCGCATATCCCAGACCTAACCCAGACCTAACCGGTGTTATCCTCTTAAATATTGATCGAAACCAGGTTTAATTGACTGCTTCAGTGTGTTACCACATTACTACGTGATTCAAACACGAAAAAAACCCAGGATCTGTCCAACAAGTTTGCGAAAAAGGCGAGAGTATAAGCCAGATGCGCGCATATCCCAGACCTAACCCAGACCTAACCGGTGTTATCCTCTTAAATATTGATCGAAACCAGGTTTAATTGACTGCTTCAGTGTGTTACCACATTACTACGTGATCCAAACCCGAAAAAAACCCAGGATCTGGCCAACAATTATGCGAAGAAGGCAAAAGCATGAGCCAGATGCGGGCATAACCCAGACCTAATCCAGACCTAACCGGTGTTATCCTCTAAAATATTGATCGAAACCAGGTTTAATTGACTGCTTCAGTGTGTTACCACATTACTACGTGATTCAAACCCGAAAAAAACCCAGGATCTGGCCAACAAGTATGCGAAGAAGGCAAAATCATGAGCCAGATGCGGGCATATCCCGGACCTAACCCAGACCTAACCGGTGTTATCGTCTGAAATATTGATCGAAACCAGATTTAATTGACTGCTTCAGTGTGTTACCACATTACTACGTGATTCAAACACGAAAAAAACCCAGGATCTTGCCAACAAGTTTGCGAAAAAGGCGAAAGTATAAGGCAGATGCGCGCATATCCCAGACCTAACCCAGACCTAACCGGTGTTATCCTCTAAAATATTGATCGAAACCAGATTTAATTGACTGCTTCAGTGTGTTACCACATTACTACGTGATCCAAACCCGAAAAAAACCCAGGATCTTGCCAACAAGTTTGCGAAAAAGGCGAAAGTATAAGGCAGATGCGCGCATATCCCAGACCTAACCCAGACCTAACCGGTGTTATCCTCTAAAATATTGATCGAAACCAGGTTTAATTGACTGCTTCAGTGTGGTACCACATTACTACGTGATTCAAACACGAAAAAAACCCAGGATCTGGCCAACAAGTATGCGAAGAAGGCGAAAGTATAAGCCAGATGCGCGCATATCCCAGACCTAACCCAGACCTAACCGGTGTTATCCTCTAAAATACTGTCCGAATCCAGGTTTTATGGACTGTTTCTGTGTGTTACCACAGTACTACGTGATTCAAACACGAAAAAAACCCAGGATCTGTCCAACAAGTATGCGAAGAAGGCGAAAGTATAAGCCAGATGCGCGCATATCCCAGACCTGACCCAGACCTAACCGGTGTTATCCTCTAAAATATTGATCGAAACCAGATTTAATTGACTGCTTCAGTGTGTTACCACATTACTACGTGATCCAAACCCGAAAAAAACCCAGGATCTGGCCAACAAGTATGCGAAGAAGGCAAAAGCATGAGCCAGATGCGGGCATAACCTAGACCTAATCCAGACCTAACCGGTGTTATCCTCTAAAATATTGATCGAAACCAGGTTTTATTGACTGCTTCAGTTTGTTACCACATTACTACGTGATTCAAACACGAAAAAAGCCCAGGATCTGGCCAACAAGTATGCGAAGAAGGCAAAATCATGAGCCAGATGCGGGCATATCCCGGACCTAACCCAGACCTAACCGGTGTTATCCTCTGAAATATTGATCGAAACCAGGTTTAATTGACTGCTTCAGTGTGTTACCACATTACTACGTGATTCAAACACGAAAAAAACCCAGGATCTGGCCAACAAGTTTGCGAAAAAGGCGAAAGTATAAGCCATATGCGCGCAAATCCCAGACCTAACCCAGACCTAACCAGTGTTATCCTTTGAAATATTGATCGAAACCAGGTTTAATTGACTGCTTCAGTGTGTTACCACATTACTACGTGATTCAAACTCGAAAAAAACCCAGGATCTGGCCAACAAGTTTGCGAACAAGGCGAAAGCATAAGCCATATGCGCGCATTTCCCAGACCTAACCCAGACCTAACCGGTGTTATCCTCTGAAATATTGATCGAAACCAGGTTTAATGGACTGTTTCTGTGTGTTACCACAGTACTACGTGATTCAAACACGAAAAAAACCCAGGATCTGGCCAACAAGTATGCGAAGAAGGCAAAATCATGAGCCAGATGCGGGCATATCCCGGACCTAACCCAGACCTAACCGGTGTTATCCTCTAAAATACTGTCCGAATCCAGGTTTTATGGACTGTTTCTGTGTGTTACCACAGTACTACGTGATTCAAACACGAAAAAAACCCAGGATCTGGCCAACAAGTATGCGAAGAAGGCGAAAATATAAGCCAGATGCGCGCATATCCCAGACCTAACCCAGACCTAACCGGTGTTATCCTCTAAAATACTGTCCGAATCCAGGTTTTATGGACTGTTTCTGTGTGTTACCACAGTACTACGTGATTCAAACACGAAAAAAACCCAGGATCTGTCCAACAAGTATGCGAAGAAGGCGAAAGTATAAGCCATATGCGCGCAAATCCCAGACCTAACCCAGACTTAACCGGTGTTATCCTTTGAAATATTGATCGAAACCAGGTTTAATTGACTGCTTCAGTGTGTTACCACATTACTACGTGATTCAAACACGAAAAAAACCCAGGATCTGGCCAACAAGTATGCGATGAAGGCAAAATCATGAGCCAGATGCGGGCATAACCCAGATCTAACCCAGACCTAACCGGAGTTATCCTCTAAAATATTGATCGAAACCAGGTTTAATTGACAGCTTCAGTGCGTTACCACATTACTACGTGATTCAAACACGAAAAAAACCCAGGATCTGGCCAACAAGTAAGCGAACAAGGCGAAAGTATAAGCCAGATGCGCGCATATCCCAGACCTAACCCAGACCTAACCGGTGTTATCCTCTAAAATACTGTCCGAATCCAGGTTTTATGGACTGTTTCTGTGTGTTACCACAGTACTACGTGATTCAAACACGAAAAAAACCCAGGAGCTGTCCAACAAGTATGCGAAGAAGGCGAAAGTATAAGCCAGATGCGCGCATATCCCAGACCTGACCCAGACCTAACCGGTGTTATCCTCTAAAATATTGACCGAATCCAGGTTTAATTGACTGTTACTGTGTGGTACCACATTGCTACGTGATCCAAACCCGAAAAAAACCCAGGATCTTGCCAACAAGTTTGCGAAAAAGGCGAAAGCATGAGCCAGATGCGGGCATAACCCAGACCTAATCCAGACCTAACCGGTGTTATCCTCTAAAATATTGATCGAAACCAGGTTTAATTGACTGCTTCAGTGTGTTACCACATTACTACGTGATTCAAACACGAAAAAAGCCCAGGATCTGGCCAACAAGTATGCGAAGAAGGCAAAATCATGAGCCAGATGCGGGCATAACCCAGACCTAACCCAGACCTAACCGGTGTTATCCTCTAAAATACTGTCCGAATCCAGGTTTTATGGACTGTTTCTGTGTGTTACCACAGTACTACGTGATTCAAACACGAAAAAAACCCAGGATCTGTCCAACAAGTATGCGAAGAAGGCGAAAGTATAAGCCATATGCGCGCAAATCCCAGACCTAACCCAGACTTAACCGGTGTTATCCTTTGAAATATTGATCGAAACCAGGTTTAATTGACTGCTTCAGTGTGTTACCACATTACTACGTGATTCAAACTCGAAAAAAACCCAGGGTCTGGCCAACAAGTTTGCGAACAAGGCGAAAGCATAAGCCATATGCGCGCATTTCCCAGACCTAACCCAGACCTAACCGGTGTTATCCTCTGAAATATTGATCGAAACCAGGTTTAATTGACTGCTTCAGTGTGTTACCACATTACTACGTGATTCAAACACGAAAAAAACCCAGGATCTGGCCAACAAGTTTGCGAAAAAGGCGAAAGTATAAGCCATATGCGCGCAAATCCCAGACCTAACCCAGACCTAACCGGATTTATCCTCTAAAATATTGATCGAAACCAGGTTTTATTGACTGCTTCAGTTTGTTACCACATTACTACGTGATTCAAACACGAAAAAACCCCAGGATCTGGCCAACAAGTATGCGAAGAAGGCAAAATTATGAGCCAGATGCGGGCATAACCCAGACCTAACCCAGACCTAACCGGTGTTATCCTCTAAAATATTGATCGAAACCAGGTTTTATTGACTGCTTCAGTTTGTTACCACATTACTACGTGATTCAAACACGAAAAAAGCCCAGGATCTGGCCAACAAGTATGCGAAGAAGGCAAAATCATGAGCCAGATGCGGGCATATCCCGGACCTAACCCAGACCTAACCGGTGTTATCCTCTGAAATATTGATCGAAACCAGGTTTAATTGACTGCTTCAGTGTGTTACCACATTACTACGTGATTCAAACACGAAAAAAACCCAGGATCTGGCCAACAAGTTTGCGAAAAAGGCGAAAGTATAAGGCAGATGCGCGCATATCCCAGACCTAACCCAGACCTAACCGGTGTTATCCTCTAAAATATTGATCGAAACCAGGTTTAATTGACTGCTTCAGTGTGTTACCACATTACTACGTGATTCAAACACGAAACAAGCCCAGGATCTGGCCAACAAGTATGCGAAGAAGGCAAAATCATGAGCCAGATGCGGGCATATCCCGGACCTAACCCAGACCTAACCGGTGTTATCCTCTGAAATATTGATCGAAACCAGGTTTAATTGACTGCTTCAGTGTGTTACCACATTACTACGTGATTCAAACACGAAAAAAACCCAGGATCTGGCCAACAAGTTTGCGAAAAAGGCGAAAGTATAAGCCATATGCGCGCAAATCCCAGACCTAACCCAGACCTAACCGGTGTTATCCTCTGAAATATTGATCGAAACCAGGTTTAATTGACTGCTTCAGTGTGTTACCACATTACTACGTGATTCAAACACGAAAAAAGCCCAGGATCTGGCCAACAAGTATGCGAAGAAGGCAAAATCATGAGCCAGATGCGGGCATATCCCGGACCTAACCCAGACCTAACCGGTGTTATCCTCTGAAATATTGATCGAAACCAGGTTTAATTGACTGCTTCAGTGTGTTACCACATTACTACGTGATTCAAACTCGAAAAAAACCCAGGATCTGGCCAACAAGTTTGCGAAAAAGGCGAAAGTATAAGCCATATGCGCGCAAATCCCAGACCTAACCCAGACCTAACCGGTGTTATCCTCTAAAATATTGATCGAAACCAGATTTAATTGACTGCTTCAGTGTGTTACCACATTCCTACGTGATTCAAACTCGAAAAAAACCCAGGATCTGGCCAACAAGTATGCGAAAAAGGCGAAAGTATAAGCCAGATGCGCGCATATCCCAGACCTGACCCAGACCTAACCGGTGTTATCCTCTAAAATATTGACCGAATCCAGGTTTAATTGACTGTTACTGTGTGGTACCACATTGCTACGTGATCCAAACCCGAAAAAAACCCAGGATCTGGCCAACAAGTATGCGAAGAAGGCGAAAGTATAAGCCAGATGCGCGCATATCCCAGACCTAACCCAGACCTAACCGGTGTTATCCTCTAAAATATTGATCGAAACCAGGTTTAATTGACTGCTTCAGTGTGTTACCACATTACTACGTGATTCAAACACGAAAAAAGCCCAGGATCTGGCCAACAAGTATGCGAAGAAGGCAAAATCATGAGCCAGATGCGGGCATATCCCGGACCTAACCCAGACCTAACCGGTGTTATCCTCTAAAATACTGTCCGAATCCAGGTTTTATGGACTGTTTCTGTGTGTTACCACAGTACTACGTGATTCAAACACGAAAAAAACCCAGGAGCTGTCCAACAAGTATGCGAAGAAGGCGAAAGTATAAGCCAGATGCGCGCATATCCCAGACCTGACCCAGACCTAACCGGTGTTATCCTCTAAAATATTGACCGAATCCAGGTTTAATTGACTGTTACTGTGTGGTACCACATTGCTACGTGATCCAAACCCGAAAAAAACCCAGGATCTTGCCAACAAGTTTGCGAAAAAGGCGAAAGTATAAGCCAGATGCGGGCATAACCCAGACCTAACCCAGACCTAACCGGTGTTATCCTCTAAAATACTGTCCGAATCCAGGTTTAATGGACTGTTTCTGTGTGTTACCACAGTACTACGTGATTCAAACACGAAAAAAACCCAGGATCTGGCCAACAAGTATGCGAAGAAGGCGAAAGTATAAGCCAGATGCGCGCATATCCCAGACCTAACCCAGACCTAACCGGTGTTATCCTCTAAAATATTGATCGAAACCAGGTTTAATTGACTGCTTCAGTGTGTTACCACATTACTACGTGATCCAAACCCGAAAAAAACCCAGGATCTGGCCAACAAGTATGCAAAGAAGGCAAAAGCATGAGCCAGATGCGGGCATAACCCAGACCTAATCCAGACCTAACCGGTGTTATCCTCTAAAATATTGATCGAAACCAGGTTTAATTGACTGCTTCAGTGTGTTACCACATTACTACGTGATTCAAACACGAAAAAAGCCCAGGATCTGGCCAACAAGTATGCGAAGAAGGCAAAATCATGAGCCAGATGCGGGCATATCCCGGACCTAACCCAGACCTAACCGGTGTTATCCTCTGAAATATTGATCGAAACCAGGTTTAATTGACTGCTTCAGTGTGTTACCACATTACTACGTGATTCAAACACGAAAAAAACCCAGGATCTGGCCAACAAGTTTGCGAAAAAGGCGAAAGTATAAGCCATATGCGCGCATTTCCCAGACCTAACCCAGACCTAACCGGTGTTATCCTCTGAAATATTGATCGAAACCAGGTTTAATGGACTGTTTCTGTGTGTTACCACAGTACTACGTGATTCAAACACGAAAAAAACCCAGGATCTGGCCAACAAGTATGCGAAGAAGGCAAAATCATGAGCCAGATGCGGGCATATCCCGGACCTAACCCAGACCTAACCGGTGTTATCCTCTGAAATATTGATCGAAACCAGGTTTAATTGACTGCTTCAGTGTGTTACCACATTACTACGTGATTCAAACACGAAAAAAGCCCAGGATCTGGCCAACAAGTATGCGAAGAAGGCAAAATCATGAGCCAGATGCGGGCATAACCCAGACCTAACCCAGACCTAACCGGTGTTATCCTCTAAAATACTGTCCGAATCCAGGTTTAATGGACTGTTTCTGTGTGTTACCACAGTACTACGTGATTCAAACACGAAAAAAACCCAGGATCTGGCCAACAAGTATGCGAAGAAGGCGAAAATATAAGCCAGATGCGCGCATATCCCAGACCTAACCCAGACCTAACCGGTGTTATCCTCTAAAATACTGTCCGAATCCAGGTTTTATGGACTGTTTCTGTGTGTTACCACAGTACTACGTGATTCAAACACGAAAAAAACCCAGGATCTGTCCAACAAGTATGCGAAGAAGGCGAAAGTATAAGCCATATGCGCGCAAATCCCAGACCTAACCCAGACTTAACCGGTGTTATCCTTTGAAATATTGATCGAAACCAGGTTTAATTGACTGCTTCAGTGTGTTACCACATTACTACGTGATTCAAACACGAAAAAAACCCAGGATCTGGCCAACAAGTTTGCGAAAAAGGCGAAAGTATAAGCCATATGCGCGCAAATCCCAGACCTAACCCAGACCTAACCGGATTTATCCTCTAAAATATTGATCGAAACCAGGTTTTATTGACTGCTTCAGTTTGTTACCACATTACTACGTGATTCAAACACGAAAAAACCCCAGGATCTGGCCAACAAGTATGCGAAGAAGGCAAAATTATGAGCCAGATGCGGGCATAACCCAGACCTAACCCAGACCTAACCGGTGTTATCCTCTAAAATATTGATCGAAACCAGGTTTTATTGACTGCTTCAGTTTGTTACCACATTACTACGTGATTCAAACACGAAAAAAGCCCAGGATCTGGCCAACAAGTATGCGAAGAAGGCAAAATCATGAGCCAGATGCGGGCATATCCCGGACCTAACCCAGACCTAACCGGTGTTATCCTCTGAAATATTGATCGAAACCAGGTTTAATTGACTGCTTCAGTGTGTTACCACATTACTACGTGATTCAAACACGAAAAAAACCCAGGATCTGGCCAACAAGTTTGCGAAAAAGGCGAAAGTATAAGGCAGATGCGCGCATATCCCAGACCTAACCCAGACCTAACCGGTGTTATCCTCTAAAATATTGATCGAAACCAGGTTTAATTGACTGCTTCAGTGTGTTACCACATTACTACGTGATTCAAACACGAAAAAAACCCAGGATCTGGCCAACAAGTTTGCGAAAAAGGCGAAAGTATAAGCCATATGCGCGCAAATCCCAGACCTAACCCAGACCTAACCAGTGTTATCCTTTGAAATATTGATCGAAACCAGGTTTAATTGACTGCTTCAGTGTGTTACCACATTACTACGTGATTCAAACTCGAAAAAAACCCAGGATCTGGCCAACAAGTTTGCGAACAAGGCGAAAGCATAAGCCATATGCGCGCATTTCCCAGACCTAACCCAGACCTAACCGGTGTTATCCTCTGAAATATTGATCGAAACCAGGTTTAATTGACTGCTTCAGTGTGTTACCACATTACTACGTGATCCAAACCCGAAAAAAACCCAGGATCTGGCCAACAAGTATGCGAAGAAGGCAAAATCATGAGCCAGATGCGGGCATAACCCAGACCTAATCCAGACCTAACCGGTGTTATCCTCTAAAATATTGATCGAAACCAGGTTTAATTGACTGCTTCAGTGTGTTACCACATTACTACGTGATCCAAACCCGAAAAAAACCCAGGATCTGGCCAACAAGTATGCGAAGAAGGCAAAAGCATGAGCCAGATGCGGGCATAACCTAGACCTAATCCAGACCTAACCGGTGTTATCCTCTAAAATATTGATCGAAACCAGGTTTAATTGACTGCTTCAGTGTGTTACCACATTACTACGTGATTCAAACACGAAAAAAACCCAGGATCTGGCCAACAAGTTTGCGAAAAAGGCGAAAGTATAAGCCATATGCGCGCAAATCCCAGACCTAACCCAGACCTAACCGGATTTATCCTCTAAAATATTGATCGAAACCAGGTTTTATTGACTGCTTCAGTTTGTTACCACATTACTACGTGATTCAAACACGAAAAAACCCCAGGATCTGGCCAACAAGTATGCGAAGAAGGCAAAATTATGAGCCAGATGCGGGCATAACCCAGACCTAACCCAGACCTAACCGGTGTTATCCTCTAAAATATTGATCGAAACCAGGTTTTATTGACTGCTTCAGTTTGTTACCACATTACTACGTGATTCAAACACGAAAAAAGCCCAGGATCTGGCCAACAAGTATGCGAAGAAGGCAAAATCATGAGCCAGATGCGGGCATATCCCGGACCTAACCCAGACCTAACCGGTGTTATCCTCTGAAATATTGATCGAAACCAGGTTTAATTGACTGCTTCAGTGTGTTACCACATTACTACGTGATTCAAACACGAAAAAAACCCAGGATCTGGCCAACAAGTTTGCGAAAAAGGCGAAAGTATAAGGCAGATGCGCGCATATCCCAGACCTAACCCAGACCTAACCGGTGTTATCCTCTAAAATATTGATCGAAACCAGGTTTAATTGACTGCTTCAGTGTGTTACCACATTACTACGTGATTCAAACACGAAAAAAACCCAGGATCTGGCCAACAAGTTTGCGAAAAAGGCGAAAGTATAAGCCATATGCGCGCAAATCCCAGACCTAACCCAGACCTAACCAGTGTTATCCTTTGAAATATTGATCGAAACCAGGTTTAATTGACTGCTTCAGTGTGTTACCACATTACTACGTGATTCAAACTCGAAAAAAACCCAGGATCTGGCCAACAAGTTTGCGAACAAGGCGAAAGCATAAGCCATATGCGCGCATTTCCCAGACCTAACCCAGACCTAACCGGTGTTATCCTCTGAAATATTGATCGAAACCAGGTTTAATTGACTGCTTCAGTGTGTTACCACATTACTACGTGATTCAAACACGAAAAAAACCCAGGATCTGGCCAACAAGTTTGCGAAAAAGGCGAAAGTATAAGCCATATGCGCGCAAATCCCAGACCTAACCCAGACCTAACCGGATTTATCCTCTAAAATATTGATCGAAACCAGGTTTTATTGACTGCTTCAGTTTGTTACCACATTACTACGTGATTCAAACACGAAAAAAGCCCAGGATCTGGCCAACAAGTATGCGAAGAAGGCAAAATCATGAGCCAGATGCGGGCATATCCCGGACCTAACCCAGACCTAACCGGTGTTATCCTCTGAAATATTGATCGAAACCAGGTTTAATTGACTGCTTCAGTGTGTTACCACATTACTACGTGATTCAAACACGAAAAAAACCCAGGATCTAGCCAACAAGTTTGCGAAAAAGGCGAAAGTATAAGCCATATGCGCGCATATCCCAGACCTAACCCAGACCTAACCGGTGTTATCCTCTAAAATATTGATCGAAATCAGGTTTAATTGACTGCTTCTTTGTGGGCCCACATTACTGCGTGATTCAAACCGGAACAAACCATGGATCTGACCTACATAGTAGTATACAGGGTGTTCGGCCAGCCCTGAGAAACATTTTAATAGGAGATTCTAGAGGCCAAACTAAGACGAAAATCAAGAATACCAATTTGTTGATGAAGGCTTCGTTAAAAAGTTATTAACAATTAAATTCAAAAATTTCAAATCGTTCCGGAAAAATTATTTTCGGCTGCGGAGGTCAATTACAAGCATTTTCAGTGAATAGACATATATTCGAAATCCTACTCAGTTTCGAGAAAAAAATTCGAGTATGTGTTGATATTTTTCGGCGAAAAAGAAATTTTTCAAAAATTTTTCTAAAAAAATTATTTTCGATTGCAGGGGTCAATTACAATCATTTTTGGTCATTACACATACCCCCGAAATCCTACGCACTTTCGAGGAAAAAATTCCTTACCGAAAATCTAATCGGGTGCCTATATTTTTCGATGAAAAAAAAAGATTTCAAATCGCTCTGTGAAAAATTATTTTCAGTTGCGAGGGTCGGTGACAATCATTTTTTATGTATAGACATACCCCCGAAATCTTGCGCATTTTCGAGAAAAAAATTCAGTACGAGCGGAACTTTAAACATTAATAACTTTTTAACAGTGCCTCCATCAACAAATTGGTATTCTTGATTTTCGTCTTATTTTTACCTCTAGAATCCCCCATTAAAATTTTTCCCATGGATGGCCGAACACCCTGTATGTAGGGAACCGTGCAGTTGAAAATTATTAAATCGCGCACGAATTTTTGGCCGTACAGCGAATCGTTCGCTGTCCACGAGCTTGCACGAGCGAAGACGGTTACCGCCGAAAAAGCCGTCAACACGCGGCGAGCGTACGGCCGAACAGCTGATGGGTGAATAACCCAGAAAGCGAGAAAAGACAGCACGGAAGAGAGAAAGATTGAAGAAAAGTACGTAGTAGGTGTGACTGTGTTTAACGAAATAAATACGAGTGTGCCGATTAACGAACAAACACGGTTCCTGATAATCCCATACATACATACGTACAGTGTTGTTCCAAGTGGAGTTTGAAAAAGATGCTAATAAAAATGTTGCATAGTCATAACCACCTGGTTCAGTTACTACATTCACCCTGTAAAAAACACACACACAAAATAATATTATTTATTATTTTCTTTTCACGTTCTTAACTTTATTTTTATTTTTAGTTTGAGTTTTACATTTCTCCTTCTCTTCGTCTTGCTTTTCTTTCTCCTTTTCCTTTTCATTTTTCTGTTTTTCTTTCTTTTTTCAATAGCTTTTCTTCTTTTAATTTCTCGGCTTGTTTTTTTCTTTTCTAATCGTTCTTCTTTCATTCTTTCTTTTTCTTTTTCCTGGTTATCAATTGCTTCTATTTTTTCAAGCTGAGCCTATTTTCATGTCTTTGATGTAACTTTGATTGCACACACTCTTTCTATATTTCTTTTCTTTTCTTTTCTTTTCTTTTCTTTGTTGTTTTTTCAATCTTTTGATAATGTTGATAATGTTTATCCAGAATAGATTCTGAAGAATCTTTGTCTTTACGAGAAAATAAGTAATTAATGTAGTTTGATTTCAGTACCATCGGAAACAAAACAATTCCCATTAGAAAAAAGTAAAAGCATCATTGTCATGAAATATTAAAGTTAATTAATGATCAGTATATCATATATTAGTTTCTTCTAGCGAAACGTTGTTAAATTAGTCTTCTACACTGGTATTGGTTTTACTGTTACTATGAACTGCACTGCGTTGAACATCAGCAGTGCTTTCTCTCTGCGAGTTGTGGTGTCTTAGTTGTGTCCCGATTGTATTTTAATATTTTCTATATAGAAAAGAAAATTGTTCCCCTCTCAGATCATCTGGAATATGCTCTTGAATGCTATGTAAAACTACCTATATTGCTGTCATTGATGTCAGTTTCATCTGGCGACATGAATTCTAATTTATTTTCTTCTTTCTGAAATACGTTTTGTGTAGTAAATTGTATTTGAGTTAAACGGTCATAGGCCACCACAAGCTTTAAAAGCATTTCCTTCTTCATGGAATTTATATATGGTATGATATATTGGTGCGAAATTCACCTTCGTAATGGGTTTAGTCTACCTACGTACTTTGTCTATGTTCCTGCACTACCCTTCGCCATGCAACTTTTAATCGTCTAAATATTCCTACATCGCATGGCTGGAAAATATGAGTTGCATTAGGTAATAATATACAAAAAAGTAAAACGAGTTTACTCAAAACAAAAATTATGTAAATTGAAATTTATGCAGGACCTGCGACCATCTAAATTATTAACCAGTATAGGAAAGGTGACTCCATTCTCGACCATTTATGGTACATACACACAATATATGTATTAGTGTGGGGATTGAAATGAATTCGGTCAAGGTGTAATTTCATTAATATTGATTTAATATATACAGGGTGTTTGGCCACACCTGGGAAAAATTTTAATGGGAGATTCTAGAAGCCGAAATAAGACGAAAATTAAGAATATCAATTTTTCGACTGAGGTTTCGTTAAAAAGTAGTTATTAATAACATTAAATAAAAAAATTTCAAATCGTTCTGAAAAAATTATTTTTGGTCGCGGAGGTCAGGTAGAATCGTACCCCCGAAATCCTACTCAGTTTCGACAAAAAAAATTCAAGTAAAAAAGAATTTCGAATCGTCTTGGAAGAATTAGTTTTCGTTGCAGGGGTCAGTAACAAGCATTTTTTTTTTTTGGTCGACAGCCGGATCGAACGATTTTAATGTTTCAAACAGCAACACAACGCATATTTTAATGGAGAATATGTAGAGATGTTGGAAAAGTTGTTCCTTGACCCCGTAAAGTGAGAAAAATCCCATATAACTGGTCAAATTTTCAAACAGCCCCCGCAACTCCTACTGATATAGTGAATAGTGAATATATTCCAATGAAACGTTTTTTTTCGCGAGTAGAGCTCATGGGTACCTACACAAAGAGTATTATTAAACAACTATTTTACAAACTGAATAAAAATCAGAAAGGAATTTTTAAGAAAAATCGACAGGCAGTGCCTAAATTTTTCGACGAAAGAAAAAGAAAATTTCAAATCGTTCTGAAAAAATTACTTTCGGTTTCGGGGGTCAATTACAATTATTTTCGGTGAATAGACATACCACATACGAAATCCTGCGCATTTTCGAGAAAAAAATTCGAAAGTAAGAGCGGAACTTTAAACGTCAATAACTTGTTTAGTATCGTATTACCCCATCAACAAATTGGTATTCTTGATTTTCGTTCTACTTTAACCTCTAGAATCTCCCATTACAATTTCTCCCGGGGGATTCTAGAGACCAAAGTAAGACGAAAATCAAGAATACCAATTTGTTAATGGAGGCTTTATTAAAAAGTTATTAACGTTTAAAGTTCCGCCCGTACTGAATTTCTTTCTCGAAAATGCGCATGATTAGGGGGGTATGACGATTCACCCAAAATGGTTGTAAGTAACCCCCGCAACCGAAGATAATTTTTCCAAAACGATTTGAAATTTTTCTTTTCCATCGAACAAATTTCACACATTCTCGAATTTTTATCTCGAAAGTGGGTAAGATTTCGGAGGTATGTGTATTCACCAAAAATGATTGTAATTGACCCCCGCAACCGATAACAATTTTTCCAGAACGATTTGAAATTTTTTAGTTTAATTGTTAATAACTTTTTAACGTAGCCTCTATCAACAAATTGGTATTCTTGATTTTCGTCTGTATTTTCGTATTTTGGCATCTAGAATCCCCCATTAAAATTTTTCCCAGGGGTGGCCGAACACCCTGTACATATGTGTTCCCCGAGCAGGAAAACGACTTTTCGCTAAAATCATGAAAGTAAAAATTCTGTCCAAACGAGGAGTAGGAGTGATTTTCTAAGAGTTTGCTCATGATGCTACACGTAATAGCTACAAATGCACCTCATCGAAAATTTTTATTTAAAAGTATAGATTGAGAAAGTGGCACGTGAGGAACGTACGTAACCTAGATCGATGCACGTGTTTTACTGCACCGGGCACGAACGTACGACGATTTACACACACACACACACACAGCCAATATCGCCGGTTTTTACAAAAGGCAAAGTCTTAAGTAAACATTTAAAGCCTCTGTAAGTTTTATCGCTTTTGCATTCTTGCAACTTAATTTAATTGGTTGTTTTTTGGAAAACAGATAAAACTATAAAAAGAATGAAAAACGGTTTTGACGAGTCCTGTACCTATGTTTAGTTCAGAATTTCGAATTCAGCGGTAAAAGTATGTAAATCTATATTATCCAATACACAGGACATAAAGGTAAGAGGAATGGATATTTTTACCAATATATTCATATTCTTAAATATCTGAATATTCTTCCTACTTGACCGACTTACTTTATAAATATATTTTTTAGGGACACGTGTCGTTCGGTTGAAGGAAACAGGATAACAGGATACAGTGTATAGGTATTCAAAAACCCTTGGGAAAAATTTTAGACTTTGTTGAAAAGTTATGGAACATTCCTAGCAAACGCTAGGCCCGTTCACGGATCGGGGTGAGTTATACATTATTCGATTCGCCTAATTCAGTACATTATTGATATGCATTTCTATGCATCTGTGGAAATTCGTTATTTTTTTATAAACTGTTACTGTTATTGTTAGAAATATGACTTAAAATTCGTTAGTTTCTTTAGTGTTTAGGAGTGTGTGTGTGTGTGTGTGTGTTTGTGAGAGACGCACACGTCGAGGAATGTTCTTTTAGTTTTTAAGTTTTCTTTTCACAATGGAAAATAAGTGTGTTTGTTTTGTAACAAGATTCATTATAATAAATAATATAAACAGTATTTTAACATGGTAGCAGAGGTCCGTGGTTTGTTCGTTAACAGTAAAGAAAAGAAATTTAGTTGTGAAAGGAAGATAACCTAAGTTTGAAGCATGGCAAGTGAAAAAAAGGACGATTTCATGTTACAAATATTTTATGGAACTGGAAATTCAGGCTAAATTTATTTTTAGAAATGAAAGACTGTAACGAGGTTATTCTACATGATGAAAGACCGGCTGAAATAAGAGTCGAAGATTGGAATAAAAAAGGAAATTAAAGCAAAAAGTTACATCGTAAACAGTATTTCAAACACTCAGTTAGAATTAATAATATCAGAAACGACTGCGAAAAATATGATTGCAAAGCTTGACGAAATTTATCTAGTTAAAAACAGTGCAGTAAAGCTATTGTGTAAAAGAAGATTGTTAGAATTAAAAATGAAAGAAGGTGAAAATCCAAGTGACTTCTTTAACGAATTTGAAACGCATATAAATAGGCTCAAAAATACTGGTGAGACTGTGAATGAAGAGGATAAATTGAATTATCTGTTATTAACGTTAACTTCTCACGTATTGTTGATATTAAAATCTAAATTACTGTTAGAGTATCAAAAGAGAAACGGTAAAAGTTACTACTTTGAGTACAGCAGAAATTACACTCGCACGTTTAGTTCAAATTTAACTAAAAATCCTAGAGGTCATAGGTTTCGACACGTACAACGCAATCAGAACAAGTATCTCAATTCAAAGGATAATCAGCATAGCAGTGCAACGACTACTGAAGCGGTATGTTAAGTCAGTGTAATAAGTCAGGGCACATCCAACGTTACTGCCCAGAAAACTTTAATAATTATTACAAAAGGCAACCTTTTCAAACATATACAAAATAGACACGATAGAAAAGTGGCTGGAAATTCGAGTCTAGATGACAGTAGAAATTACAATTCATTCAAGGTTGAAGTAATGAAAAGTAGCAAAATAGAAGAAGTAGAAATATTAAATGGCTACTAGATAGTGGTTGCTCAGATCACATAATAAACACAGATGAGTACTTTTATGAATCCAAAAATCTACAAAACCCGGTTGATATTAAAGTTGGTGATGGTTTTAAACTAATATCTGGAAAGATTGGTAATGTAATGATTAACATTAAATCGTTGCTATGTTCATTTTAAAAATTATAAATAATTTATCTAATTGGATCTATTCTACATTGTCAAATGGGAATTTGTAGAAGAATTTGTATGATGCATAAAAATCATTTTTTTAGGCATAGAACTTCCACGAGTCGGTCAGGTGGACAGTATTAAAACCAGGTATGTAGACAGTACATGCAGCAACAGTAAAAAATGTCTCCCCGCCGCTGACAGTGTTTACAATATATAGTAAATTACTATTGCACGCAGTACGTTGGTTTAACTTGTTTTTATTATTAAATTTCATTATCATCTAAGTCTGGTGTATTTTGATTTTTTACAGAATCAATCATCATCGAATGAAATTTCTGAAATTTCTTTTAAGAACTGATTAAATAAATCATCCTTTCCTTGCTTGGAAGGTTTATAAAACACGTAATGGCTTAAGTACCCAATGAAATTATCTTTTTTGCTGAAAATAGAAAATATAATATTTATTATTTTGTATTATATGTTAGAAAAACATATTAAAAAACGTGTGGAACTGCAAATACTAACCGACAATATTCAGGCAAAAAGTGTTTACTATGCTTCCACGTAGTTTCTGTTTTATTCGTACGAGCGCCTGTTTCTGGATCTTTAAAATGTAAACTATTTACGGTTTACGGTGAGATGTTTATACCCTTAGTTTTTAAAAGCCATTGCATTATATAAAGATATTTGAAAAGCAAAGAACGTGGTTTTCTAAAAACAAACTCAGTTACAGATATTGTTTTAAAATTACCATATATGCTAACATATAATTATGAGCAATGTCGTGATATATTATATAACTAACATTAAATAAAAATACTGCGCAGCAATTGTGGAAGGGTAGAGTAGATAGAGACTGATGAATCAACATTTTGTTGTAGAAATAATGGCACAGAGGCCATTTGAAAATTAATCACAGCGTCAATTTTCAAGATCTCATTACTGATGCTTACATGAATTAAATTGAAGACACCACTTTTTTCTAACATATAATACTATCAATATTTTATATTTCCAATAAGAGTAACTTCATCGGATACCTGAGCCATTATGTATTTAGTAAATGTATATATAATAGAAAGATGGTGATTTATTCAATGAGATATTTGCAGAAATAGCAGAAATTTCATTCAACAAATGTTATTGTTAACAAATTAGCATTTTACTAGCTGGCATTTTGAACACAGGTAACGACAGTCACTTGTTTCCACCTGTGAACCTATCAGAATATATTTAAAATACTTAGTTACTTTGTAAAAATACCGAATTTCCGCAGATAATGAAATGCATATACTAATGAAATAATATACTGAATTAGACGAATCGAATTACGTATAACTCATCCCGATCGTTGAACGGGTCGTTTGCTAGGAATATACCAAAAAACGTTCTTGACAAGTCTATAAAATACTTCAGTTCACTTTCATTATTAGATGCGTTGACTTTAATTCTATAAATTATAATGATAAGTTCAAGATTTTACAGAAAGAGTTTATTTGTAATATTAAAGATTTCCTATATAAGGACAAGAAGTATACTTTTACCAATATCTATCCATCTATCTTAACATTCTTCCCACTTGGCCCACTTACTTTAACGAGTCTGAGTAAATCATCAGTACTATCTCTATTTTTATTAATAAAATGAAAATTAACAAAATTCAGATTATTCAAGTTACTTCTATCACTCATCAAATTTTTTATGAAATTCTATGCTAATTCATGCTCTTTAAAATATTTATAATCTACTGGGACTTCATTAACTTTATGTTTTAATAAATCAATAATCAAAGTATCTATAATTAATATTAAAATCAAATAACAGTGTCAAAATAGTATTAATATTATCTTTTATTAATACTATCAATATCTGGTATTTAAATTTTATTAAATATTTCAAATCTGTTATCACCTTGTTCAAATAATTTATTACTAGTTTTGATAATATATTTTGGGATGGATTTTTTTAGAATGATAGCAATTCAGTTGTGAATTTTTATGAGGAACAAAGGGTTATTATTATACAATTAACATGTATATAATTCATTAACTTGCCCATTTAGGGGTAACATGTTATGCATAAATAGAGATTTACATACTTGTATAAATACCCACACTAAAATCATGTAAATATCTAAATCATTTTTAAATCTATGATTTGGAAAATTTTAGGGACTTGGAACTTAATTCATCCGTTATCTTACAGTTTTATCGCCAACACGTGGCCAACACGTATGCGAAGAAGGCGAAATCATGAGCCAGATGCGGGCATAACCCAGACCTAACCCAGACCTAACCGGTGTTATCCTCTAAAATACTGTCCGAATCCAGGTTTAATGGACTGTTTCTGTGTGTTACCACATTACTACGTGATTCAAACACGAAAAAAACCCAGGATCTGGCCAACAAGTATGCGAAGAAGGCGAAAGTATAAGCCAGATGCGCGCATATCCCAGACCTAACCCAGACCTAACCGGTGTTATCCTCTAAAATATTGATCGAAACCAGGTTTAATTGACTGCTTCAGTGTGTTACCACATTACTACGTGTTTCAAACACGGAAAAAACCCAGGATCTGGCCAACAAGTTTGCGAAAAAGGCGAAAGTATAAGCCAGATGCGCGCATATCCCAGACCTAACCCAGACCTAACCGGTGTTATCCTCTAAAATATTGATCGAAACCAGATTTAATTGACTGCTTCAGTGTGTTACCACATTACTACGTGATTCAAACACGAAAAAAGCCCAGGATCTGGCCAACAAGTATGCGAAGAAGGCGAAAATATAAGCCAGATGCGCGCATATCCCAGACCTAACCCAGACCTAACCGGTGTAATCCTCTAAAATACTGTCCGAATCCAGGTTTAATGGACTGTTTCTGTGTGTTACCACAGTACTACGTGATTCAAACACGAAAAAAACCCAGGATCTGGCCAACAAGTATGCGAAGAAGGCGAAAATATAAGCCAGATGCGCGCATATCCCAGACCTAACCCAGACCTAACCGGTGTTATCCTCTAAAATACTGTCCGAATCCAGGTTTAATGGACTGTTTCTGTGTGATACCACATTACTACGTGATTCAAACCCGAAAAACACCCAGGATCTAGCCAACAAGTTTGCGAAAAAGGCAAAATCATGAGCCAGATGCGGGCATAACCCAGACCTAACTCAGACCTAACCGGTGTTATCCTCTAAAATACTGTCCGAATCCAGGTTTAATGGACTGTTTCTGTGTGATACCACATTACTACGTGATTCAAACCCGAAAAACACCCAGGATCTAGCCAACAAGTTTGCGAAAAAGGCGAAAGTATAAGGCAGATGCGCGCATATCCCAGACCTAACCCAGACCTAACCGGTGTTATCCTCTAAAATATTGATCGAAACCAGGTTTAATTGACAGCTTCAGTGCGTTACCACATTACTACGTGATTCAAACACGAAAAAAACCCAGGATCTGGCCAACAAGTAAGCGAACAAGGCAAAATCATGAGCCAGATGCGTGCATAACCCAGACCTAACCCAGACCTAACCGGCGTTATCCTCTGAAATATTGATCGAAACCAGGTTTAATTGACTGCTTCAGTGTGGTACCACATTACTACGTGATTCAAACACGAAAAAAACCCAGGATCTGGCCAACAAGTATGCGAAGAAGGCAAAAGCATGAGCCAGATGCGGGCATAACCCAGACCTAATCCAGACCTAACCGGTGTTATCCTCTAAAATACTGTCCGAATCCAGGTTTAATGGACTGTTTCTGTGTGTTACCACAGTACTACGTGATTCAAACACGAAAAAAACCCAGGATCTGGCCAACAAGTATGCGAAGAAGGCGAAAGTATAAGCCAGATGCGCGCATATCCCAGACCTAACCCAGACCTAACCTGTGTTATCCTCTAAAATATTGATCGAATCCAGGTTTAATTGACTGCTTCAGTGTGTTACCACATTACTACGTGATCCAAACCCGAAAAAAACCCAGGATCTGGCCAACAAGTATGCGAAGAAGGCAAAAGCATGAGCCAGATGCGGGCATAACCCAGACCTAATCCAGACCTAACCGGTGTTATCCTCTAAAATATTGATCGAAACCAGGTTTAATTGACTGCTTCAGTGTGTTACCACATTACTACGTGATTCAAACACGAAAAAAGCCCAGGATCTGGCCAACAAGTATGCGAAGAAGGCAAAATCATGAGCCAGATGCGGGCATATCCCGGACCTAACCCAGACCTAGCCGGTGTTATCCTCTAAAATATTGATCGAAACCAGGTTTAATTGACTGCTTCAGTGTGTTACCACATTACTACGTGATCCAAACCCGAAAAAAACCCAGGCTCTTGCCAACAAGTTTGCGAAAAAGGCGAAAGTATAAGGCACATGCGCGCATATCCCACACCTAACCCAGACCTAACCGGTGTTATCCTCTAAAATATTGCTCGAAACCAGGTTTAATTGACTGCTTCAGTGTGGTACCACATTACTACGTGATTCAAACACGAAAAAAACCCAGGATCTGGCCAACAAGTATGCGAAGAAGGCGAAAGTATAAGCCAGATGCGCGCATATCCCAGACCTAACCCAGACCTAACCGGTGTTATCCTCTAAAATACTGTCCGAATCCAGGTTTAATGGACTGTTTCTGTGTGTTACCACAGTACTACGTGATTCAAACACGAAAAAAACCCAGGATCTGGCCAACAAGTATGCGAAGAAGGCGAAAGTATAAGCCAGATGCGCGCATATCCCAGACCTAACCCAGACCTAACCGGTGTTATCCTCTAAAATATTGATCGAAACCAGGTTTAATTGACTGCTTCAGTGTGTTACCACATTACTACGTGATTCAAACACGAAAAAAACCCAGGATCTTGCCAACAAGTATGCGAAAAAGGCGAGAGTATAAGCCAGATGCGCGTATATCCCAGACCTAACCCAGACCTAACCGGTGTTATCCTCTAAAATATTGATCGAAACCAGGTTTAATTGACTGCTTCAGTGTGTTACCACATTACTACGTGATTCAAACACGAAAAAAGCCCAGGATCTGGCCAACAAGTATGCGAAGAAGGCAAAATCATGAGCCAGATGCGGGCATAACCCAGACCTAACCCAGACCTAACCGGTGTTATCCTCTAAAATACTGTCCGAATCCAGGTTTAATGGACTGTTTCTGTGTGTTACCACAGTACTACGTGATTCAAACACGAAAAAAACCCAGGATCTGGCCAACAAGTATGCGAAGAAGGCGAAAGTATAAGCCAGATGCGCGCATATCCCAGACCTAACCCAGACCTAACCGGTGTTATCCTCTAAAATATTGATCGAAACCAGGTTTAATTGACTGCTTCAGTGTGTTACCACATTACTACGTGATTCAAACACGAAAAAAACCCAGGATCTGGCCAACAAGTATGCGAAGAAGGCAAAAGCATGAGCCAGATGCGGGCATAACCCAGACCTAATCCAGACCTAACCGGTGTTATCCTCTAAAATATTGATCGAAACCAGGTTTAATTGACTGCTTCAGTGTGTTACCACATTACTACGTGATTCAAACACGAAAAAAGCCCAGGATCTGGCCAACAAGTATGCGAAGAAGGCAAAATCATGAGCCAGATGCGGGCATATCCCGGACCTAACCCAGACCTAACCGGTGTTATCCTCTGAAATATTGATCGAAACCAGGTTTAATTGACTGCTTCAGTGTGTTACCACATTACTACGTGATTCAAACACGAAAAAAGCCCAGGATCTGGCCAACAAGTATGCGAAGAAGGCAAAATCATGAGCCAGATGCGGGCATATCCCGGACCTAACCCAGACCTAACCGGTGTTATCCTCTGAAATATTGATCGAAACCAGGTTTAATTGACTGCTTCAGTGTGTTACCACATTACTACGTGTTTCAAACACGGAAGAAACCCAGGATCTGGCCAACAAGTTTGCGAAAAAGGCGAAAGTATAAGCCAGATGCGCGCATTTCCCAGACCTAACCCAGACCTAACCGGTGTTATCCTCTAAAATATTGATCGAAACCAGGTTTAATTGACTGCTTCAGTGTGTTACCACATTACTACGTGTTTCAAACACGGAAAAAACCCAGGATCTGGCCAACAAGTTTGCGAAAAAGGCGAAAGTATAAGCCAGATGCGCGCATTTCCCAGACCTAACCCAGACCTAACCGGTGTTATCCTCTAAAATACTGTCCGAATCCAGGTTTAATGGACTGTTTCTGTGTGATACCACATTACTACGTGATTCAAACCCGAAAAACACCCAGGATCTAGCCAACAAGTTTGCGAAAAGGGCGAAAGTATAAGGCAGATGCGCGCATATCCCAGACCTAACCCAGACCTAACCGGTGTTATCCTCTAAAATATTGATCGAAACCAGGTTTAATTGACAGCTTCAGTGCGTTACCACATTACTACGTGATTCAAACACGAAAAAAACCCAGGATCTGGCCAACAAGTAAGCGAACAAGGCAAAATCATGAGCCAGATGCGTGCATAACCCAGACCTAACCCAGACCTAACCGGCGTTATCCTCTGAAATATTGATCGAAACCAGGTTTAATTGACTGCTTCAGTGTGTTACCACACTACTACGTGATTCAAACACGGAAAAAACCCAGGATCTGGCCAACAAGTATGCGAAGAAGGCGAAAGTATGAGCCATATGCGCGCAAATCCCAGACCTAACCCAGACCTAACCGGTGTTATCCTCCAAAATATTGATCGAAACCAGGTTTAATTGACTGCTTCAGTGTGTTACCACATTACTACGTGATTCAAACACGAAAAAAACCCAGGATCTGGCCAACAAGTTTGCGAAAAAGGCGAAAGTATAAGCCATATGCGCGCAAATCCCAGACCTAACCCAGACCTAACCAGTGTTATCCTTTGAAATATTGATCGAAACCAGGTTTAATTGACTGCTTCAGTGTGTTACCACATTACTACGTGATTCAAACTCGAAAAAAACCCAGGATCTGGCCAACAAGTTTGTGAACAAGGCAAAATCATGAGCCTGATGCGGGCATATCCCGGACCTAACCCAGACCTAACCGGTGTTATCCTCTGAAATATTGATCGAAACCAGGTTTAATTGACTGCTTCAGTGTGTTACCACATTACTACGTGATTCAAACACGAAAAAAGCCCAGGATCTGGCCAACAAGTATGCGAAGAAGGCAAAATCATGAGCCAGATGCGGGCATATCCCGGACCTAACCCAGACCTAACCGGTGTAATCCTCTGAAATATTGATCGAAACCAGGTTTAATTGACTGCTTCAGTGTGTTACCACATTACTACGTGATTCAAACACGAAAAAAACCCAGGATCTGGCCAACAAGTTTGCGAAAAAGGCGAAAGTATAAGCCATATGCGCGCAAATCCCAGACCTAACCCAGACCTAACCAGTGTTATCCTTTGAAATATTGATCGAAACCAGGTTTAATTGACTGCTTCAGTGTGTTACCACATTACTACGTGATTCAAACACGAAAAAACCCCAGGATCTGGCCAACAAGTATGCGAAGAAGGCATAATTATGAGCCAGATGCGGGCATAACCCAGACCTAACCCAGACCTAACCGGTGTTATCCTCTAAAATATTGATCGAAACCAGGTTTTATTGACTGCTTCAGTTTGTTACCACATTACTACGTGATTCAAACACGAAAAAAGCCCAGGATCTGGCCAACAAGTATGCGAAGAAGGCAAAATCATGAGCCAGATGCGGGCATATCCCGGACCTAACCCAGACCTAACCGGTGTTATCCTCTGAAATATTGATCGAAACCAGGTTTAATTGACTGCTTCAGTGTGTTACCACATTACTACGTGATTCAAACACGAAAAAAACCCAGGATCTGGCCAACAAGTTTGCGAAAAAGGCGAAAGTATAAGCCATATGCGCGCAAATCCCAGACCTAACCCAGACCTAACCAGTGTTATCCTTTGAAATATTGATCGAAACCAGGTTTAATTGACTGCTTCAGTGTGTTACCACATTACTACGTGATTCAAACACGAAAAAAACCCAGGATCTGGCCAACAAGTTTGCGAAAAAGGCGAAAGTATAAGCCAGATGCGGGCATAACCCAGACCTAACCCAGACCTAACCGGTGTTATCCTCTAAAATACTGTCCGAATCCAGGTTTAATGGACTGTTTCTGTGTGTTACCACAGTACTACGTGATTCAAACACGAAAAAAACCCAGGATCTGGCCAACAAGTATGCGAAGAAGGCGAAAGTATAAGCCAGATGCGCGCATATCCCAGACCTAACCCAGACCTAACCGGTGTTATCCTCTAAAATATTGATCGAAACCAGGTTTAATTGACTGCTTCAGTGTGTTACCACATTACTACGTGATTCAAACACGAAAAAAACCCAGGATCTGGCCAACAAGTATGCGAAGAAGGCAAAAGCATGAGCCAGATGCGGGCATAACCCAGACCTAATCCAGACCTAACCGGTGTTATCCTCTAAAATATTGATCGAAACCAGGTTTAATTGACTGCTTCAGTGTGTTACCACATTACTACGTGATCCAAACCCGAAAAAAACCCAGGATCTGGCCAACAAGTATGCGAAGAAGGCAAAAGCATGAGCCAGATGCGGGCATAACCCAGACCTAATCCAGACCTAACCGGTGTTATCCTCAAAAATATTGATCGAAACCAGGTTTAATTGACTGCTTCAGTGTGTTACCACATTACTACGTGATTCAAACACGAAAAAAGCCGAGGATCTGGCCAACAAGTATGCGAAGAAGGCAAAATCATGAGCCAGATGCGGGCATATCCCGGACCTAACCCAGACCTAACCGGTGTTATCCTCTGAAATATTGATCGAAACCAGGTTTAATTGACTGCTTCAGTGTGTTACCACATTACTACGTGATTCAAACACGAAAAAAGCCCAGGATCTGGCCAACAAGTATGCGAAGAAGGCAAAATCATGAGCCAGATGCGGGCATATCCCGGACCTAACCCAGACCTAACCGGTGTTATCCTCTGAAATATTGATCGAAACCAGGTTTAATTGACTGCTTCAGTGTGTTACCACATTACTACGTGATTCAAACACGAAAAAAACCCAGGATCTGGCCAACAAGTTTGCGAAAAAGGCGAAAGTATAAGCCATATGCGCGCAAATCCCAGACCTAACCCAGACCTAACCAGTGTTATCCTTTGAAATATTGATCGAAACCAGGTTTAATTGACTGCTTCAGTGTGTTACCACATTACTACGTGATTCAAACTCGAAAAAAACCCAGGATCTGGCCAACAAGTTTGCGAACAAGGCGAAAGCATAAGCCATATGCGCGCATTACCCAGACCTAACCCAGACCTAACCGGTGTTATCCTCTGAAATATTGATCGAAACCAGGTTTAATTGACTGCTTCAGTGTGTTACCACATTACTACGTGATTCAAACACGAAAAAAACCCAGGATCTGGCCAACAAGTTTGCGAAAAAGGCGAAAGTATAAGCCATATGCGCGCAAATCCCAGACCTAACCCAGACCTAACCGGATTTATCCTCTAAAATATTGATCGAAACCAGGTTTTATTGACTGCTTCAGTTTGTTACCACATTACTACGTGATTCAAACACGAAAAAACCCCAGGATCTGGCCAACAAGTATGCGAAGAAGGCAAAATTATGAGCCAGATGCGGGCATAACCCAGACCTAACCCAGACCTAACCGGTGTTATCCTCTAAAATATTGATCGAATCCAGGTTTAATGGACTGTTTCTGTGTGTTACCACAGTACTACGTGATTCAAACACGAATAAAACCCAGGATCTGGCCAACAAGTATGCGAAGAAGGCAAAAGCATGAGCCAGATGCGGGCATATCCCGGACCTAACCCAGACCTAACCGGTGTTATCCTCTGAAATATTGATCGAAACCAGATTTAATTGACTGCTTCAGTGTGTTACCACATTACTACGTGATTCAAACACGAAAAAAACCCAGGATCTGTCCAACAAGTTTGCGAAAAAGGCGAGAGTATAAGCCAGATGCGCGCATATCCCAGACCTAACCCAGACCTAACCGGTGTTATCCTCTAAAATATTGATCGAAACCAGGTTTAATTGACTGCTTCAGTGTGTTACCACATTACTACGTGATTCAAACACGAAAAAAGCCCAGGATCTGGCCAACAAGTATGCGAAGAAGGCAAAATCATGAGCCAGATGCGGGCATATCCCGGACCTAACCCAGACCTAACCGGTGTTATCCTCTGAAATATTGATCGAAACCAGATTTAATTGACTGCTTCAGTGTGTTACCACATTACTACGTGATTCAAACACGAAAAAAACCCAGGATCTTGCCAACAAGTTTGCGAAAAAGGCGAAAGTATAAGGCAGATGCGCGCATATCCCAGACCTAACCCAGACCTAACCGGTGTTATCCTCTAAAATATTGATCGAAACCAGGTTTAATTGACTGCTTCAGTGTGTTACCACATTACTACGTGATTCAAACACGAAAAAAACCCAGGATCTGTCCAACAAGTATGCGAAGAAGGCAAAATCATGAGCCAGATGCGCGCATATCCCAGACCTAACCCAGACTTAACCGGTGTTATCCTCTAAAATATTGATCGAAACCAGATTTAATTGACTGCTTCAGTGTGTTACCACATTACTACGTGATCCAAACCCGAAAAAAACCCAGGATCTTGCCAACAAGTTTGCGAAAAAGGCGAAAGTATAAGGCAGATGCGCGCATATCCCAGACCTAACCCAGACCTAACCGGTGTTATCCTCTAAAATACTGTCCGAATCCAGGTTTTATGGACTGTTTCTGTGTGTTACCACAGTACTACGTGATTCAAACACGAAAAAAACCCAGGATCTGTCCAACAAGTATGCGAAGAAGGCGAAAGTATAAGCCAGATGCGCGCATATCCCAGACCTGACCCAGACCTAACCGGTGTTATCCTCTAAAATATTGATCGAAACCAGATTTAATTGACTGCTTCAGTGTGTTACCACATTACTACGTGATTCAAACACGAAAAAAACCCAGGATCTGTCCAACAAGTTTGCGAAAAAGGCGAGAGTATAAGCCAGATGCGCGCATATCCCAGACCTAACCCAGACCTAACCGGTGTTATCCTCTAAAATATTGATCGAAACCAGGTTTAATTGACTGCTTCAGTGTGTTACCACATTACTACGTAATCCAAACCCGAAAAAAACCCAGGATCTGGCCAACAAGTATGCGAAGAAGGCAAAATCATGAGCCAGATGCGGGCATAACCCAGACCTAATCCAGACCTAACCGGTGTTATCCTCTAAAATATTGATCGAAACCAGGTTTAATTGACTGCTTCAGTGTGTTACCACATTACTACGTGATCCAAACCCGAAAAAAACCCAGGATCTGGCCAACAAGTATGCGAAGAAGGCAAAAGCATGAGCCAGATGCGGGCATAACCTAGACCTAATCCAGACCTAACCGGTGTTATCCTCTAAAATATTGATCGAAACCAGGTTTAATTGACTGCTTCAGTGTGTTACCACATTACTACGTGATTCAAACACGAAAAAAACCCAGGATCTGGCCAACAAGTTTGCGAAAAAGGCGAAAGTATAAGCCATATGCGCGCAAATCCCAGACCTAACCCAGACCTAACCGGATTTATCCTCTAAAATATTGATCGAAACCAGGTTTTATTGACTGCTTCAGTTTGTTACCACATTACTACGTGATTCAAACACGAAAAAACCCCAGGATCTGGCCAACAAGTATGCGAAGAAGGCAAAATTATGAGCCAGATGCGGGCATAACCCAGACCTAACCCAGACCTAACCGGTGTTATCCTCTAAAATATTGATCGAAACCAGGTTTTATTGACTGCTTCAGTTTGTTACCACATTACTACGTGATTCAAACACGAAAAAAGCCCAGGATCTGGCCAACAAGTATGCGAAGAAGGCAAAATCATGAGCCAGATGCGGGCATATCCCGGACCTAACCCAGACCTAACCGGTGTTATCCTCTGAAATATTGATCGAAACCAGGTTTAATTGACTGCTTCAGTGTGTTACCACATTACTACGTGATTCAAACACGAAAAAAACCCAGGATCTGGCCAACAAGTTTGCGAAAAAGGCGAAAGTATAAGGCAGATGCGCGCATATCCCAGACCTAACCCAGACCTAACCGGTGTTATCCTCTAAAATATTGATCGAAACCAGGTTTAATTGACTGCTTCAGTGTGTTACCACATTACTACGTGATTCAAACACGAAAAAAACCCAGGATCTGGCCAACAAGTTTGCGAAAAAGGCGAAAGTATAAGCCATATGCGCGCAAATCCCAGACCTAACCCAGACCTAACCAGTGTTATCCTTTGAAATATTGATCGAAACCAGGTTTAATTGACTGCTTCAGTGTGTTACCACATTACTACGTGATTCAAACTCGAAAAAAACCCAGGATCTGGCCAACAAGTTTGCGAACAAGGCGAAAGCATAAGCCATATGCGCGCATTTCCCAGACCTAACCCAGACCTAACCGGTGTTATCCTCTGAAATATTGATCGAAACCAGGTTTAATTGACTGCTTCAGTGTGTTACCACATTACTACGTGATTCAAACACGAAAAAAACCCAGGATCTGGCCAACAAGTTTGCGAAAAAGGCGAAAGTATAAGCCATATGCGCGCAAATCCCAGACCTAACCCAGACCTAACCGGATTTATCCTCTAAAATATTGATCGAAACCAGGTTTTATTGACTGCTTCAGTTTGTTACCACATTACTACGTGATTCAAACACGAAAAAAGCCCAGGATCTGGCCAACAAGTATGCGAAGAAGGCAAAATCATGAGCCAGATGCGGGCATATCCCGGACCTAACCCAGACCTAACCGGTGTTATCCTCTGAAATATTGATCGAAACCAGGTTTAATTGACTGCTTCAGTGTGTTACCACATTACTACGTGATTCAAACACGAAAAAAGCCCAGGATCTGGCCCACAAGTATGCGAAGAAGGCAAAAGCATGAGCCAGATGCGGGCATATCCCGGACCTAACCCAGACCTAACCGGTGTTATCCTCTGAAATATTGATCGAAACCAGGTTTAATTGACTGCTTCAGTGTGTTACCACAATACTACGTGATTCAAACACGAAAAAAACCCAGGATCTGGCCAACAAGTATGCGAAGAAGGCGAAAATATAAGCCAGATGCGCGCATATCCCAGACCTAACCCAGACCTAACCGGTGTTATCCTCTAAAATACTGTCCGAATCCAGGTTTAATGGACTGTTTCTGTGTGATACCACATTACTACGTGATTCAAACCCGAAAAACACCCAGGATCTAGCCAACAAGTTTGCGAAAAAGGCAAAATCATGAGCCAGATGCGGGCATATCCCGGACCTAACCCAGACCTAACCGGTGTTATCCTCTGAAATATTGATCGAAACCAGGTTTAATTGACAGCTTCAGTGTGTTACCACATTACTACGTGATTCAAACACGAAAAAAACCCAGGATCTGGCCAACAAGTATGCGAAGAAGGCAAAATCATGAGCCAGATGCGGGCATAACCCAGACCTAACCCAGACCTAACCGGTGTTATCCTCTAAAATATTGATCGAAACCAGGTTTAATTGACTGCTTCAGTGTATTACCACATTACTACGTGATTCAAACACGGAAAATACCCAGGATCTGGCCAACAAGTATGCGAAAAAGGCGAAAGTATAAGCCAGGTGCGCGCAAATCCCAGACCTAACCCAGACCTAACCGGTGTTATCCTCTAAAATATTGATCGAAACCAGGTTTTATTGACTGCTTCAGTGTGCTACCACATTACTACGTGATCAAACACGGAAAAAACACAGGATCTGGCCAACAAGTATGCGAAGAAGGCAAAATCATGAGCCAGATGCGGGCAAAACCCAGACCTAACCCAGACCTAACCGGTGTTATCCTCTGAAATATTGATCGAAACCAGGTTTAATTGACTGCTTCAGTGTGTTACCACATTACTACGTGATTCAAACACGGAAAATACCCAGGATCTGGCCAACAAGTATGCGAAGAAGGCTAAATCATGAGCCAGATGCGGACATAACCCAGACCTAACCCGGACCTAACCGGTGTTAGCCTCTAAAATATTGATCGAAACCAGGTTTAATTGACTGCTTGAGTGTGTTACCACATTACTACGTGATTCAAACACGAAAAAACCCCAGGATCTGGCCAACAAGTATGCGAAGAAGGCAAAATCATGAGCCAGATGCGGGCATAACCCAGACCTAACCCAGACCTAACCGGTGTTATCCTCTAAAATATTGATCGAAACCAGGTTTAATTGACTGCTTCAGTGTATTACCACATTACTACGTGATTCAAACACGAAAAAAACCCAGGATCTGGCCAACAAGTATGCGAAGAAGGCAAAATCATGAGCCAGATGCGGGCATAACCCAGACCTAACCCAGACCTAACCGGTGTTATCCTCTGAAATATTGATCGAAACCAGGTTTAATTGACAGCTTCAGTGCGTTACCACATTACTACGTGATTCAAACACGAAAAAAACCCAGGATCTGGCCAACAAGTAAGCGAACAAGGCAAAATCATGAGCCAGATGCGCGCATATCCCAGACCTAACCCAGACCTAACCGGTGTTATCCTCTAAAATATTGATCGAAACCAGATTTAATTGACTGCTTCAGTGTGTTACCACATTCCTACGTGATTCAAACACGAAAAAAACCCAGGATCTGGCCAACAAGTATGCGAAAAAGGCGAAAGTATAAGCCAGATGCGCGCATATCCCAGACCTAACCCAGACCTAACCGGTGTTATCCTCTGAAATATTGATCGGAACCAGGTTTAATTGACAGCTTCAGTGTGTTACCACATTACTACGTGATTCAAACACGGGAAAAACCCAGGATCTGGCCAACAAGTATGCGAAGAAGGCAAAATCATGAGCCAGATGCGGGCATTTCCCAGACCTAACCCACACCTAACCGGTGTTATCCTCTGAAATATTGATTGAAACCAGGTTTAATTGACTACTTCAGTGTGTTACCACATTACTACCTGATTCAAACACGGAAAAAACTCAGGATCTGGCCAACAAGTATGCGATGAAGGCAAAATCATGAGCCAGATGCGGGCATAACCCAGACCTAGCCGGTGTTATCCTCTAAAATATTGATCGAAACCAGGTTTAATTGACTGCTTCAGTGTGTTACCACATTACTACGTGATTCAAACACGAAAAAAACCCAAGATCTGGCCAACAAGTATGCGAAGAAGGCAAAATCATGAGCCGGATGCGGGCATAACCCAGACCTAACCCAGACCTAACCGGTGTTATCCTCTGAAATATTGATCGAAACCAGGTTTAATTGACTGCTTCAGTGTGTTACCACATTACTACGTGATTGAAACACGGAAAATGCCCAGGATCTGGCCAACAAGTTTGCGAAGAAGGCGAAAGTATAAGCCAGATGCGCGCATTTCCCAGACCTAACCTAGACCTAACCGGTGTTATCCTCTGAAATATTGATCGAAACCAGGTTTAATTGACTGCTTCAGTGTGTTACCACATTACTACGTGATTCAAACACAGAAAAAACCCAGGATCTGGCCAACAAGTATGCGATGAAGGCAAAATCATGAGCCAGATGCGGGCATAACCCAGATCTAACCCAGACCTAACCGGAGTTATCCTCTAAAATATTGATCGAAACCAGGTTTAATTGACAGCTTCAGTGCGTTACCACATTACTACGTGATTCAAACACGAAAAAAACCCAGGATCTGGCCAACAAGTAAGCGAACAAGGCGAAAGTATAAGCCAGATGCGCGCATATCCCAGACCTAACCCAGACCTAACCGGTGTTATCCTCTAAAATACTGTCCGAATCCAGGTTTTATGGACTGTTTCTGTGTGTTACCACAGTACTACGTGATTCAAACACGAAAAAAACCCAGGAGCTGTCCAACAAGTATGCGAAGAAGGCGAAAGTATAAGCCAGATGCGCGCATATCCCAGACCTGACCCAGACCTAACCGGTGTTATCCTCTAAAATATTGACCGAATCCAGGTTTAATTGACTGTTACTGTGTGGTACCACATTGCTACGTGATCCAAACCCGAAAAAAACCCAGGATCTTGCCAACAAGTTTGCGAAAAAGGCGAAAGTATAAGCCAGATGCGGGCATAACCCAGACCTAACCCAGACCTAACCGGTGTTATCCTCTAAAATATTGATCGAAACCAGGTTTAATTGACTGCTTCAGTGTGTTACCACATTACTACGTGATCCAAACCCGAAAAAAACCCAGGATCTGGCCAACAAGTATGCAAAGAAGGCAAAAGCATGAGCCAGATGCGGGCATAACCCAGACCTAATCCAGACCTAACCGGTGTTATCCTCTAAAATACTGTCCGAATCCAGGTTTAATGGACTGTTTCTGTGTGTTACCACAGTACTACGTGATTCAAACACGAAAAAAACCCAGGATCTGGCCAACAAGTATGCGAAGAAGGCAAAATCATGAGCCAGATGCGGGCATATCCCGGACCTAACCCAGACCTAACCGGTGTTATCCTCTAAAATACTGTCCGAATCCAGGTTTAATGGACTGTTTCTGTGTGTTACCACAGTACTACGTGATTCAAACACGAAAAAAACCCAGGATCTGGCCAACAAGTATGCGAAGAAGGCAAAATCATGAGCCAGATGCGGGCATATCCCGGACCTAACCCAGACCTAACCGGTGTTATCCTCTGAAATATTGATCGAAACCAGGTTTAATGGACTGTTTCTGTGTGTTACCACAGTACTACGTGATTCAAACACGAAAAAAACCCAGGATCTGTCCAACAAGTATGCGAAGAAGGCGAAAGTATAAGCCATATGCGCGCAAATCCCAGACCTAACCCAGACTTAACCGGTGTTATCCTTTGAAATATTGATCGAAACCAGGTTTAATTGACTGCTTCAGTGTGTTACCACATTACTACGTGATTCAAACACGAAAAAAACCCAGGATCTGGCCAACAAGTTTGCGAAAAAGGCGAAAGTATAAGCCATATGCGCGCAAATCCCAGACCTAACCCAGACCTAACTGGATTTATCCTCTAAAATATTGATCGAAACCAGGTTTTATTGACTGCTTCAGTTTGTTACCACATTACTACGTGATTCAAACACGAAAAAACCCCAGGATCTGGCCAACAAGTATGCGAAGAAGGCAAAATTATGAGCCAGATGCGGGCATAACCCAGACCTAACCCAGACCTAACCGGTGTTATCCTCTAAAATATTGATCGAAACCAGGTTTTATTGACTGCTTCAGTTTGTTACCACATTACTACGTGATTCAAACACGAAAAAAGCCCAGGATCTGGCCAACAAGTATGCGAAGAAGGCAAAATCATGAGCCAGATGCGGGCATATCCCGGACCTAACCCAGACCTAACCGGTGTTATCCTCTGAAATATTGATCGAAACCAGGTTTAATTGACTGCTTCAGTGTGTTACCACATTACTACGTGATTCAAACACGAAAAAAACCCAGGATCTGGCCAACAAGTTTGCGAAAAAGGCGAAAGTATAAGGCAGATGCGCGCATATCCCAGACCTAACCCAGACCTAACCGGTGTTATCCTCTAAAATATTGATCGAAACCAGGTTTAATTGACTGCTTCAGTTTGTTACCACATTACTACGTGATTCAAACACGAAAAAAGCCCAGGATCTGGCCAACAAGTATGCGAAGAAGGCAAAATCATGAGCCAGATGCGGGCATATCCCGGACCTAACCCAGACCTAACCGGTGTTATCCTCTGAAATATTGATCGAAACCAGGTTTAATTGACTGCTTCAGTGTGTTACCACATTACTACGTGATTCAAACACGAAAAAAACCCAGGATCTGGCCAACAAGTTTGCGAAAAAGGCGAAAGTATAAGGCAGATGCGCGCATATCCCAGACCTAACCCAGACCTAACCGGTGTTATCCTCTAAAATATTGATCGAAACCAGGTTTAATTGACTGCTTCAGTGTGTTACCACATTACTACGTGATTCAAACACGAAAAAAACCCAGGATCTGGCCAACAAGTTTGCGAAAAAGGCGAAAGTATAAGCCATATGCGCGCAAATCCCAGACCTAACCCAGACCTAACCGGATTTATCCTCTAAAATATTGATCGAAACCAGGTTTTATTGACTGCTTCAGTTTGTTACCACATTACTACGTGATTCAAACACGAAAAAACCCCAGGATCTGGCCAACAAGTATGCGAAGAAGGCAAAATTATGAGCCAGATGCGGGCATAACCCAGACCTAACCCAGACCTAACCGGTGTTATCCTCTAAAATATTGATCGAAACCAGGTTTTATTGACTGCTTCAGTTTGTTACCACATTACTACGTGATTCAAACACGAAAAAAGCCCAGGATCTGGCCAACAAGTATGCGAAGAAGGCAAAATCATGAGCCAGATGCGGGCATATCCCGGACCTAACCCAGACCTAACCGGTGTTATCCTCTGAAATATTGATCGAAACCAGGTTTAATTGACTGCTTCTTTGTGGGCCCACATTACTGCGTGATTCAAACCGGAACAAACCATGGATCTGACCTACATAGTAGTATACAGGGTGTTCGGCCAGCCCTGAGAAACATTTTAATAGGAGATTCTAGAGGCCAAACTAAGACGAAAATCAAGAATACCAATTTGTTGATGGAGGCTTCGTTAAAAAGTTATTAACAATTAAATTCAAAAATTTCAAATCGTTCCGGAAAAATTATTTTCGGCTGCGGAGGTCAATTACAAGCATTTTCAGTGAATAGACATATATTCGAAATCCTACTCAGTTTCGAGAAAAAAATTCGAGTATGTGTTGATATTTTTCGGCGAAAAAGAAATTTTTCAAAAATTTTTCTAAAAAAATTATTTTCGATTGCAGGGGTCAATTACAATCATTTTTGGTCATTACACATACCCCCGAAATCCTACGCACTTTCGAGGAAAAAATTCCTTACCGAAAATCTAATCGGGTGCCTATATTTTTCGATGAAAAAAAAAGATTTCAAATCGCTCTGTGAAAAATTATTTTCAGTTGCGAGGGTCGGTGACAATCATTTTTTATGTATAGACATACCCCCGAAATCTTGCGCATTTTCGAGAAAAAAATTCAGTACGAGCGGAACTTTGAACATTAATAACTTTTTAACAGTGCCTCCATCAACAAATTGGTATTCTTGATTTTCGTCTTATTTTTACCTCTAGAATCCCCCATTAAAATTTTTCCCATGGATGGCCGAACACCCTGTATGTAGGGAACCGTGCAGTTGAAAATTATTAAATCGCGCACGAATTTTTGGCCGTACAGCGAATCGTTCGCTGTCCACGAGCTTGCACGAGCGAAGACGGTTACCGCCGAAAAAGCCGTCAACACGCGGCGAGCGTACGGCCGAACAGCTGATGGGTGAATAACCCAGAAAGCGAGAAAAGACAGCACGGAAGAGAGAAAGATTGAAGAAAAGTACGTAGTAGGTGTGACTGTGTTTAACGAAATAAATACGAGTGTGCCGATTAACGAACAAACACGGTTCCTGATAATCCCATACATACATACGTACAGTGTTGTTCCAAGTGGAGTTTGAAAAAGATGCTAATAAAAATGTTGCATAGTCATAACCACCTGGTTCAGTTACTACATTCACCCTGTAAAAAACACACACACAAAATAATATTATTTATTATTTTCTTTTCACGTTCTTAACTTTATTTTTATTTTTAGTTTGAGTTTTACATTTCTCCTTCTCTTCGTCTTGCTTTTCTTTCTCCTTTTCCTTTTCATTTTTCTGTTTTTCTTTCTTTTTTCAATAGCTTTTCTTCTTTTAATTTCTCGGCTTGTTTTTTTCTTTTCTAATCGTTCTTCTTTCATTCTTTCTTTTTCTTTTTCCTGGTTATCAATTGCTTCTATTTTTTCAAGCTGAGCCTATTTTCATGTCTTTGATGTAACTTTGATTGCACACACTCTTTCTATATTTCTTTTCTTTTCTTTTCTTTTCTTTTCTTTGTTGTTTTTTCAATCTTTTGATAATGTTGATAATGTTTATCCAGAATAGATTCTGAAGAATCTTTGTCTTTACGAGAAAATAAGTAATTAATGTAGTTTGATTTCAGTACCATCGGAAACAAAACAATTCCCATTAGAAAAAAGTAAAAGCATCATTGTCATGAAATATTAAAGTTAATTAATGATCAGTATATCATATATTAGTTTCTTCTAGCGAAACGTTGTTAAATTAGTCTTCTACACTGGTATTGGTTTTACTGTTACTATGAACTGCACTGCGTTGAACATCAGCAGTGCTTTCTCTCTGCGAGTTGTGGTGTCTTAGTTGTGTCCCGATTGTATTTTAATATTTTCTATATAGAAAAGAAAATTGTTCCCCTCTCAGATCATCTGGAATATGCTCTTGAATGCTATGTAAAACTACCTATATTGCTGTCATTGATGTCAGTTTCATCTGGCGACATGAATTCTAATTTATTTTCTTCTTTCTGAAATACGTTTTGTGTAGTAAATTGTATTTGAGTTAAACGGTCATAGGCCACCACAAGCTTTAAAAGCATTTCCTTCTTCATGGAATTTATATATGGTATGATATATTGGTGCGAAATTCACCTTCGTAATGGGTTTAGTCTACCTACGTACTTTGTCTATGTTCCTGCACTACCCTTCGCCATGCAACTTTTAATCGTCTAAATATTCCTACATCGCATGGCTGGAAAATATGAGTTGCATTAGGTAATAATATACAAAAAAGTAAAACGAGTTTACTCAAAACAAAAATTATGTAAATTGAAATTTATGCAGGACCTGCGACCATCTAAATTATTAACCAGTATAGGAAAGGTGACTCCATTCTCGACCATTTATGGTACATACACACAATATATGTATTAGTGTGGGGATTGAAATGAATTCGGTCAAGGTGTAATTTCATTAATATTGATTTAATATATACAGGGTGTTTGGCCACACCTGGGAAAAATTTTAATGGGAGATTCTAGAAGCCGAAATAAGACGAAAATTAAGAATATCAATTTTTCGACTGAGGTTTCGTTAAAAAGTAGTTATTAATAACATTAAATAAAAAAATTTCAAATCGTTCTGAAAAAATTATTTTTGGTCGCGGAGGTCAGGTAGAATCGTACCCCCGAAATCCTACTCAGTTTCGACAAAAAAAATTCAAGTAAAAAAGAATTTCGAATCGTCTTGGAAGAATTAGTTTTCGTTGCAGGGGTCAGTAACAAGCATTTTTTTTTTTTGGTCGACAGCCGGATCGAACGATTTTAATGTTTCAAACAGCAACACAACGCATATTTTAATGGAGAATATGTAGAGATGTTGGAAAAGTTGTTCCTTGACCCCGTAAAGTGAGAAAAATCCCATATAACTGGTCAAATTTTCAAACAGCCCCCGCAACTCCTACTGATATAGTGAATAGTGAATATATTCCAATGAAACGTTTTTTTTCGCGAGTAGAGCTCATGGGTACCTACACAAAGAGTATTATTAAACAACTATTTTACAAACTGAATAAAAATCAGAAAGGAATTTTTAAGAAAAATCGACAGGCAGTGCCTAAATTTTTCGACGAAAGAAAAAGAAAATTTCAAATCGTTCTGAAAAAATTACTTTCGGTTTCGGGGGTCAATTACAATTATTTTCGGTGAATAGACATACCACATACGAAATCCTGCGCATTTTCGAGAAAAAAATTCGAAAGTAAGAGCGGAACTTTAAACGTCAATAACTTGTTTAGTATCGTATTACCCCATCAACAAATTGGTATTCTTGATTTTCGTTCTACTTTAACCTCTAGAATCTCCCATTACAATTTCTCCCGGGGGATTCTAGAGACCAAAGTAAGACGAAAATCAAGAATACCAATTTGTTAATGGAGGCTTTATTAAAAAGTTATTAACGTTTAAAGTTCCGCCCGTACTGAATTTCTTTCTCGAAAATGCGCATGATTAGGGGGGTATGACGATTCACCCAAAATGGTTGTAAGTAACCCCCGCAACCGAAGATAATTTTTCCAAAACGATTTGAAATTTTTCTTTTCCATCGAACAAATTTCACACATTCTCGAATTTTTATCTCGAAAGTGGGTAAGATTTCGGAGGTATGTGTATTCACCAAAAATGATTGTAATTGACCCCCGCAACCGATAACAATTTTTCCAGAACGATTTGAAATTTTTTAGTTTAATTGTTAATAACTTTTTAACGTAGCCTCTATCAACAAATTGGTATTCTTGATTTTCGTCTGTATTTTCGTATTTTGGCATCTAGAATCCCCCATTAAAATTTTTCCCAGGGGTGGCCGAACACCCTGTACATATGTGTTCCCCGAGCAGGAAAACGACTTTTCGCTAAAATCATGAAAGTAAAAATTCTGTCCAAACGAGGAGTAGGAGTGATTTTCTAAGAGTTTGCTCATGATGCTACACGTAATAGCTACAAATGCACCTCATCGAAAATTTTTATTTAAAAGTATAGATTGAGAAAGTGGCACGTGAGGAACGTACGTAACCTAGATCGATGCACGTGTTTTACTGCACCGGGCACGAACGTACGACGATTTACACACACACACACACACAGCCAATATCGCCGGTTTTTACAAAAGGCAAAGTCTTAAGTAAACATTTAAAGCCTCTGTAAGTTTTATCGCTTTTGCATTCTTGCAACTTAATTTAATTGGTTGTTTTTTGGAAAACAGATAAAACTATAAAAAGAATGAAAAACGGTTTTGACGAGTCCTGTACCTATGTTTAGTTCAGAATTTCGAATTCAGCGGTAAAAGTATGTAAATCTATATTATCCAATACACAGGACATAAAGGTAAGAGGAATGGATATTTTTACCAATATATTCATATTCTTAAATATCTGAATATTCTTCCTACTTGACCGACTTACTTTATAAATATATTTTTTAGGGACACGTGTCGTTCGGTTGAAGGAAACAGGATAACAGGATACAGTGTATAGGTATTCAAAAACCCTTGGGAAAAATTTTAGACTTTGTTGAAAAGTTATGGAACATTCCTAGCAAACGCTAGGCCCGTTCACGGATCGGGGTGAGTTATACATTATTCGATTCGCCTAATTCAGTACATTATTGATATGCATTTCTATGCATCTGTGGAAATTCGTTATTTTTTTATAAACTGTTACTGTTATTGTTAGAAATATGACTTAAAATTCGTTAGTTTCTTTAGTGTTTAGGAGTGTGTGTGTGTGTGTGTGTGTTTGTGAGAGACGCACACGTCGAGGAATGTTCTTTTAGTTTTTAAGTTTTCTTTTCACAATGGAAAATAAGTGTGTTTGTTTTGTAACAAGATTCATTATAATAAATAATATAAACAGTATTTTAACATGGTAGCAGAGGTCCGTGGTTTGTTCGTTAACAGTAAAGAAAAGAAATTTAGTTGTGAAAGGAAGATAACCTAAGTTTGAAGCATGGCAAGTGAAAAAAAGGACGATTTCATGTTACAAATATTTTATGGAACTGGAAATTCAGGCTAAATTTATTTTTAGAAATGAAAGACTGTAACGAGGTTATTCTACATGATGAAAGACCGGCTGAAATAAGAGTCGAAGATTGGAATAAAAAAGGAAATTAAAGCAAAAAGTTACATCGTAAACAGTATTTCAAACACTCAGTTAGAATTAATAATATCAGAAACGACTGCGAAAAATATGATTGCAAAGCTTGACGAAATTTATCTAGTTAAAAACAGTGCAGTAAAGCTATTGTGTAAAAGAAGATTGTTAGAATTAAAAATGAAAGAAGGTGAAAATCCAAGTGACTTCTTTAACGAATTTGAAACGCATATAAATAGGCTCAAAAATACTGGTGAGACTGTGAATGAAGAGGATAAATTGAATTATCTGTTATTAACGTTAACTTCTCACGTATTGTTGATATTAAAATCTAAATTACTGTTAGAGTATCAAAAGAGAAACGGTAAAAGTTACTACTTTGAGTACAGCAGAAATTACACTCGCACGTTTAGTTCAAATTTAACTAAAAATCCTAGAGGTCATAGGTTTCGACACGTACAACGCAATCAGAACAAGTATCTCAATTCAAAGGATAATCAGCATAGCAGTGCAACGACTACTGAAGCGGTATGTTAAGTCAGTGTAATAAGTCAGGGCACATCCAACGTTACTGCCCAGAAAACTTTAATAATTATTACAAAAGGCAACCTTTTCAAACATATACAAAATAGACACGATAGAAAAGTGGCTGGAAATTCGAGTCTAGATGACAGTAGAAATTACAATTCATTCAAGGTTGAAGTAATGAAAAGTAGCAAAATAGAAGAAGTAGAAATATTAAATGGCTACTAGATAGTGGTTGCTCAGATCACATAATAAACACAGATGAGTACTTTTATGAATCCAAAAATCTACAAAACCCGGTTGATATTAAAGTTGGTGATGGTTTTAAACTAATATCTGGAAAGATTGGTAATGTAATGATTAACATTAAATCGTTGCTATGTTCATTTTAAAAATTATAAATAATTTATCTAATTGGATCTATTCTACATTGTCAAATGGGAATTTGTAGAAGAATTTGTATGATGCATAAAAATCATTTTTTTAGGCATAGAACTTCCACGAGTCGGTCAGGTGGACAGTATTAAAACCAGGTATGTAGACAGTACATGCAGCAACAGTAAAAAATGTCTCCCCGCCGCTGACAGTGTTTACAATATATAGTAAATTACTATTGCACGCAGTACGTTGGTTTAACTTGTTTTTATTATTAAATTTCATTATCATCTAAGTCTGGTGTATTTTGATTTTTTACAGAATCAATCATCATCGAATGAAATTTCTGAAATTTCTTTTAAGAACTGATTAAATAAATCATCCTTTCCTTGCTTGGAAGGTTTATAAAACACGTAATGGCTTAAGTACCCAATGAAATTATCTTTTTTGCTGAAAATAGAAAATATAATATTTATTATTTTGTATTATATGTTAGAAAAACATATTAAAAAACGTGTGGAACTGCAAATACTAACCGACAATATTCAGGCAAAAAGTGTTTACTATGCTTCCACGTAGTTTCTGTTTTATTCGTACGAGCGCCTGTTTCTGGATCTTTAAAATGTAAACTATTTACGGTTTACGGTGAGATGTTTATACCCTTAGTTTTTAAAAGCCATTGCATTATATAAAGATATTTGAAAAGCAAAGAACGTGGTTTTCTAAAAACAAACTCAGTTACAGATATTGTTTTAAAATTACCATATATGCTAACATATAATTATGAGCAATGTCGTGATATATTATATAACTAACATTAAATAAAAATACTGCGCAGCAATTGTGGAAGGGTAGAGTAGATAGAGACTGATGAATCAACATTTTGTTGTAGAAATAATGGCACAGAGGCCATTTGAAAATTAATCACAGCGTCAATTTTCAAGATCTCATTACTGATGCTTACATGAATTAAATTGAAGACACCACTTTTTTCTAACATATAATACTATCAATATTTTATATTTCCAATAAGAGTAACTTCATCGGATACCTGAGCCATTATGTATTTAGTAAATGTATATATAATAGAAAGATGGTGATTTATTCAATGAGATATTTGCAGAAATAGCAGAAATTTCATTCAACAAATGTTATTGTTAACAAATTAGCATTTTACTAGCTGGCATTTTGAACACAGGTAACGACAGTCACTTGTTTCCACCTGTGAACCTATCAGAATATATTTAAAATACTTAGTTACTTTGTAAAAATACCGAATTTCCGCAGATAATGAAATGCATATACTAATGAAATAATATACTGAATTAGACGAATCGAATTACGTATAACTCATCCCGATCGTTGAACGGGTCGTTTGCTAGGAATATACCAAAAAACGTTCTTGACAAGTCTATAAAATACTTCAGTTCACTTTCATTATTAGATGCGTTGACTTTAATTCTATAAATTATAATGATAAGTTCAAGATTTTACAGAAAGAGTTTATTTGTAATATTAAAGATTTCCTATATAAGGACAAGAAGTATACTTTTACCAATATCTATCCATCTATCTTAACATTCTTCCCACTTGGCCCACTTACTTTAACGAGTCTGAGTAAATCATCAGTACTATCTCTATTTTTATTAATAAAATGAAAATTAACAAAATTCAGATTATTCAAGTTACTTCTATCACTCATCAAATTTTTTATGAAATTCTATGCTAATTCATGCTCTTTAAAATATTTATAATCTACTGGGACTTCATTAACTTTATGTTTTAATAAATCAATAATCAAAGTATCTATAATTAATATTAAAATCAAATAACAGTGTCAAAATAGTATTAATATTATCTTTTATTAATACTATCAATATCTGGTATTTAAATTTTATTAAATATTTCAAATCTGTTATCACCTTGTTCAAATAATTTATTACTAGTTTTGATAATATATTTTGGGATGGATTTTTTTAGAATGATAGCAATTCAGTTGTGAATTTTTATGAGGAACAAAGGGTTATTATTATACAATTAACATGTATATAATTCATTAACTTGCCCATTTAGGGGTAACATGTTATGCATAAATAGAGATTTACATACTTGTATAAATACCCACACTAAAATCATGTAAATATCTAAATCATTTTTAAATCTATGATTTGGAAAATTTTAGGGACTTGGAACTTAATTCATCCGTTATCTTACAGTTTTATCGCCAACACGTGGCCAACACGTATGCGAAGAAGGCGAAATCATGAGCCAGATGCGGGCATAACCCAGACCTAACCCAGACCTAACCGGTGTTATCCTCTAAAATACTGTCCGAATCCAGGTTTAATGGACTGTTTCTGTGTGTTACCACATTACTACGTGATTCAAACACGAAAAAAACCCAGGATCTGGCCAACAAGTATGCGAAGAAGGCGAAAGTATAAGCCAGATGCGCGCATATCCCAGACCTAACCCAGACCTAACCGGTGTTATCCTCTAAAATATTGATCGAAACCAGGTTTAATTGACTGCTTCAGTGTGTTACCACATTACTACGTGTTTCAAACACGGAAAAAACCCAGGATCTGGCCAACAAGTTTGCGAAAAAGGCGAAAGTATAAGCCAGATGCGCGCATATCCCAGACCTAACCCAGACCTAACCGGTGTTATCCTCTAAAATATTGATCGAAACCAGATTTAATTGACTGCTTCAGTGTGTTACCACATTACTACGTGATTCAAACACGAAAAAAGCCCAGGATCTGGCCAACAAGTATGCGAAGAAGGCGAAAATATAAGCCAGATGCGCGCATATCCCAGACCTAACCCAGACCTAACCGGTGTTATCCTCTAAAATACTGTCCGAATCCAGGTTTAATGGACTGTTTCTGTGTGTTACCACAGTACTACGTGATTCAAACACGAAAAAAACCCAGGATCTGGCCAACAAGTATGCGAAGAAGGCGAAAATATAAGCCAGATGCGCGCATATCCCAGACCTAACCCAGACCTAACCGGTGTTATCCTCTAAAATACTGTCCGAATCCAGGTTTAATGGACTGTTTCTGTGTGATACCACATTACTACGTGATTCAAACCCGAAAAACACCCAGGATCTAGCCAACAAGTTTGCGAAAAAGGCAAAATCATGAGCCAGATGCGGGCATAACCCAGACCTAACTCAGACCTAACCGGTGTTATCCTCTAAAATACTGTCCGAATCCAGGTTTAATGGACTGTTTCTGTGTGATACCACATTACTACGTGATTCAAACCCGAAAAACACCCAGGATCTAGCCAACAAGTTTGCGAAAAAGGCGAAAGTATAAGGCAGATGCGCGCATATCCCAGACCTAACCCAGACCTAACCGGTGTTATCCTCTAAAATATTGATCGAAACCAGGTTTAATTGACAGCTTCAGTGCGTTACCACATTACTACGTGATTCAAACACGAAAAAAACCCAGGATCTGGCCAACAAGTAAGCGAACAAGGCAAAATCATGAGCCAGATGCGTGCATAACCCAGACCTAACCCAGACCTAACCGGCGTTATCCTCTGAAATATTGATCGAAACCAGGTTTAATTGACTGCTTCAGTGTGGTACCACATTACTACGTGATTCAAACACGAAAAAAACCCAGGATCTGGCCAACAAGTATGCGAAGAAGGCAAAAGCATGAGCCAGATGCGGGCATAACCCAGACCTAATCCAGACCTAACCGGTGTTATCCTCTAAAATACTGTCCGAATCCAGGTTTAATGGACTGTTTCTGTGTGTTACCACAGTACTACGTGATTCAAACACGAAAAAAACCCAGGATCTGGCCAACAAGTATGCGAAGAAGGCGAAAGTATAAGCCAGATGCGCGCATATCCCAGACCTAACCCAGACCTAACCTGTGTTATCCTCTAAAATATTGATCGAATCCAGGTTTAATTGACTGCTTCAGTGTGTTACCACATTACTACGTGATCCAAACCCGAAAAAAACCCAGGATCTGGCCAACAAGTATGCGAAGAAGGCAAAAGCATGAGCCAGATGCGGGCATAACCCAGACCTAATCCAGACCTAACCGGTGTTATCCTCTAAAATATTGATCGAAACCAGGTTTAATTGACTGCTTCAGTGTGTTACCACATTACTACGTGATTCAAACACGAAAAAAGCCCAGGATCTGGCCAACAAGTATGCGAAGAAGGCAAAATCATGAGCCAGATGCGGGCATATCCCGGACCTAACCCAGACCTAGCCGGTGTTATCCTCTAAAATATTGATCGAAACCAGGTTTAATTGACTGCTTCAGTGTGTTACCACATTACTACGTGATCCAAACCCGAAAAAAACCCAGGCTCTTGCCAACAAGTTTGCGAAAAAGGCGAAAGTATAAGGCACATGCGCGCATATCCCACACCTAACCCAGACCTAACCGGTGTTATCCTCTAAAATATTGCTCGAAACCAGGTTTAATTGACTGCTTCAGTGTGGTACCACATTACTACGTGATTCAAACACGAAAAAAACCCAGGATCTGGCCAACAAGTATGCGAAGAAGGCGAAAGTATAAGCCAGATGCGCGCATATCCCAGACCTAACCCAGACCTAACCGGTGTTATCCTCTAAAATACTGTCCGAATCCAGGTTTAATGGACTGTTTCTGTGTGTTACCACAGTACTACGTGATTCAAACACGAAAAAAACCCAGGATCTGGCCAACAAGTATGCGAAGAAGGCGAAAGTATAAGCCAGATGCGCGCATATCCCAGACCTAACCCAGACCTAACCGGTGTTATCCTCTAAAATATTGATCGAAACCAGGTTTAATTGACTGCTTCAGTGTGTTACCACATTACTACGTGATTCAAACACGAAAAAAACCCAGGATCTTGCCAACAAGTATGCGAAAAAGGCGAGAGTATAAGCCAGATGCGCGTATATCCCAGACCTAACCCAGACCTAACCGGTGTTATCCTCTAAAATATTGATCGAAACCAGGTTTAATTGACTGCTTCAGTGTGTTACCACATTACTACGTGATTCAAACACGAAAAAAGCCCAGGATCTGGCCAACAAGTATGCGAAGAAGGCAAAATCATGAGCCAGATGCGGGCATAACCCAGACCTAACCCAGACCTAACCGGTGTTATCCTCTAAAATACTGTCCGAATCCAGGTTTAATGGACTGTTTCTGTGTGTTACCACAGTACTACGTGATTCAAACACGAAAAAAACCCAGGATCTGGCCAACAAGTATGCGAAGAAGGCGAAAGTATAAGCCAGATGCGCGCATATCCCAGACCTAACCCAGACCTAACCGGTGTTATCCTCTAAAATATTGATCGAAACCAGGTTTAATTGACTGCTTCAGTGTGTTACCACATTACTACGTGATTCAAACACGAAAAAAACCCAGGATCTGGCCAACAAGTATGCGAAGAAGGCAAAAGCATGAGCCAGATGCGGGCATAACCCAGACCTAATCCAGACCTAACCGGTGTTATCCTCTAAAATATTGATCGAAACCAGGTTTAATTGACTGCTTCAGTGTGTTACCACATTACTACGTGATTCAAACACGAAAAAAGCCCAGGATCTGGCCAACAAGTATGCGAAGAAGGCAAAATCATGAGCCAGATGCGGGCATATCCCGGACCTAACCCAGACCTAACCGGTGTTATCCTCTGAAATATTGATCGAAACCAGGTTTAATTGACTGCTTCAGTGTGTTACCACATTACTACGTGATTCAAACACGAAAAAAGCCCAGGATCTGGCCAACAAGTATGCGAAGAAGGCAAAATCATGAGCCAGATGCGGGCATATCCCGGACCTAACCCAGACCTAACCGGTGTTATCCTCTGAAATATTGATCGAAACCAGGTTTAATTGACTGCTTCAGTGTGTTACCACATTACTACGTGTTTCAAACACGGAAGAAACCCAGGATCTGGCCAACAAGTTTGCGAAAAAGGCGAAAGTATAAGCCAGATGCGCGCATTTCCCAGACCTAACCCAGACCTAACCGGTGTTATCCTCTAAAATATTGATCGAAACCAGGTTTAATTGACTGCTTCAGTGTGTTACCACATTACTACGTGTTTCAAACACGGAAAAAACCCAGGATCTGGCCAACAAGTTTGCGAAAAAGGCGAAAGTATAAGCCAGATGCGCGCATTTCCCAGACCTAACCCAGACCTAACCGGTGTTATCCTCTAAAATACTGTCCGAATCCAGGTTTAATGGACTGTTTCTGTGTGATACCACATTACTACGTGATTCAAACCCGAAAAACACCCAGGATCTAGCCAACAAGTTTGCGAAAAGGGCGAAAGTATAAGGCAGATGCGCGCATATCCCAGACCTAACCCAGACCTAACCGGTGTTATCCTCTAAAATATTGATCGAAACCAGGTTTAATTGACAGCTTCAGTGCGTTACCACATTACTACGTGATTCAAACACGAAAAAAACCCAGGATCTGGCCAACAAGTAAGCGAACAAGGCAAAATCATGAGCCAGATGCGTGCATAACCCAGACCTAACCCAGACCTAACCGGCGTTATCCTCTGAAATATTGATCGAAACCAGGTTTAATTGACTGCTTCAGTGTGTTACCACACTACTACGTGATTCAAACACGGAAAAAACCCAGGATCTGGCCAACAAGTATGCGAAGAAGGCGAAAGTATGAGCCATATGCGCGCAAATCCCAGACCTAACCCAGACCTAACCGGTGTTATCCTCCAAAATATTGATCGAAACCAGGTTTAATTGACTGCTTCAGTGTGTTACCACATTACTACGTGATTCAAACACGAAAAAAACCCAGGATCTGGCCAACAAGTTTGCGAAAAAGGCGAAAGTATAAGCCATATGCGCGCAAATCCCAGACCTAACCCAGACCTAACCAGTGTTATCCTTTGAAATATTGATCGAAACCAGGTTTAATTGACTGCTTCAGTGTGTTACCACATTACTACGTGATTCAAACTCGAAAAAAACCCAGGATCTGGCCAACAAGTTTGTGAACAAGGCAAAATCATGAGCCTGATGCGGGCATATCCCGGACCTAACCCAGACCTAACCGGTGTTATCCTCTGAAATATTGATCGAAACCAGGTTTAATTGACTGCTTCAGTGTGTTACCACATTACTACGTGATTCAAACACGAAAAAAGCCCAGGATCTGGCCAACAAGTATGCGAAGAAGGCAAAATCATGAGCCAGATGCGGGCATATCCCGGACCTAACCCAGACCTAACCGGTGTAATCCTCTGAAATATTGATCGAAACCAGGTTTAATTGACTGCTTCAGTGTGTTACCACATTACTACGTGATTCAAACACGAAAAAAACCCAGGATCTGGCCAACAAGTTTGCGAAAAAGGCGAAAGTATAAGCCATATGCGCGCAAATCCCAGACCTAACCCAGACCTAACCAGTGTTATCCTTTGAAATATTGATCGAAACCAGGTTTAATTGACTGCTTCAGTGTGTTACCACATTACTACGTGATTCAAACACGAAAAAACCCCAGGATCTGGCCAACAAGTATGCGAAGAAGGCATAATTATGAGCCAGATGCGGGCATAACCCAGACCTAACCCAGACCTAACCGGTGTTATCCTCTAAAATATTGATCGAAACCAGGTTTTATTGACTGCTTCAGTTTGTTACCACATTACTACGTGATTCAAACACGAAAAAAGCCCAGGATCTGGCCAACAAGTATGCGAAGAAGGCAAAATCATGAGCCAGATGCGGGCATATCCCGGACCTAACCCAGACCTAACCGGTGTTATCCTCTGAAATATTGATCGAAACCAGGTTTAATTGACTGCTTCAGTGTGTTACCACATTACTACGTGATTCAAACACGAAAAAAACCCAGGATCTGGCCAACAAGTTTGCGAAAAAGGCGAAAGTATAAGCCATATGCGCGCAAATCCCAGACCTAACCCAGACCTAACCAGTGTTATCCTTTGAAATATTGATCGAAACCAGGTTTAATTGACTGCTTCAGTGTGTTACCACATTACTACGTGATTCAAACACGAAAAAAACCCAGGATCTGGCCAACAAGTTTGCGAAAAAGGCGAAAGTATAAGCCAGATGCGGGCATAACCCAGACCTAACCCAGACCTAACCGGTGTTATCCTCTAAAATACTGTCCGAATCCAGGTTTAATGGACTGTTTCTGTGTGTTACCACAGTACTACGTGATTCAAACACGAAAAAAACCCAGGATCTGGCCAACAAGTATGCGAAGAAGGCGAAAGTATAAGCCAGATGCGCGCATATCCCAGACCTAACCCAGACCTAACCGGTGTTATCCTCTAAAATATTGATCGAAACCAGGTTTAATTGACTGCTTCAGTGTGTTACCACATTACTACGTGATTCAAACACGAAAAAAACCCAGGATCTGGCCAACAAGTATGCGAAGAAGGCAAAAGCATGAGCCAGATGCGGGCATAACCCAGACCTAATCCAGACCTAACCGGTGTTATCCTCTAAAATATTGATCGAAACCAGGTTTAATTGACTGCTTCAGTGTGTTACCACATTACTACGTGATCCAAACCCGAAAAAAACCCAGGATCTGGCCAACAAGTATGCGAAGAAGGCAAAAGCATGAGCCAGATGCGGGCATAACCCAGACCTAATCCAGACCTAACCGGTGTTATCCTCAAAAATATTGATCGAAACCAGGTTTAATTGACTGCTTCAGTGTGTTACCACATTACTACGTGATTCAAACACGAAAAAAGCCGAGGATCTGGCCAACAAGTATGCGAAGAAGGCAAAATCATGAGCCAGATGCGGGCATATCCCGGACCTAACCCAGACCTAACCGGTGTTATCCTCTGAAATATTGATCGAAACCAGGTTTAATTGACTGCTTCAGTGTGTTACCACATTACTACGTGATTCAAACACGAAAAAAGCCCAGGATCTGGCCAACAAGTATGCGAAGAAGGCAAAATCATGAGCCAGATGCGGGCATATCCCGGACCTAACCCAGACCTAACCGGTGTTATCCTCTGAAATATTGATCGAAACCAGGTTTAATTGACTGCTTCAGTGTGTTACCACATTACTACGTGATTCAAACACGAAAAAAACCCAGGATCTGGCCAACAAGTTTGCGAAAAAGGCGAAAGTATAAGCCATATGCGCGCAAATCCCAGACCTAACCCAGACCTAACCAGTGTTATCCTTTGAAATATTGATCGAAACCAGGTTTAATTGACTGCTTCAGTGTGTTACCACATTACTACGTGATTCAAACTCGAAAAAAACCCAGGATCTGGCCAACAAGTTTGCGAACAAGGCGAAAGCATAAGCCATATGCGCGCATTACCCAGACCTAACCCAGACCTAACCGGTGTTATCCTCTGAAATATTGATCGAAACCAGGTTTAATTGACTGCTTCAGTGTGTTACCACATTACTACGTGATTCAAACACGAAAAAAACCCAGGATCTGGCCAACAAGTTTGCGAAAAAGGCGAAAGTATAAGCCATATGCGCGCAAATCCCAGACCTAACCCAGACCTAACCGGATTTATCCTCTAAAATATTGATCGAAACCAGGTTTTATTGACTGCTTCAGTTTGTTACCACATTACTACGTGATTCAAACACGAAAAAACCCCAGGATCTGGCCAACAAGTATGCGAAGAAGGCAAAATTATGAGCCAGATGCGGGCATAACCCAGACCTAACCCAGACCTAACCGGTGTTATCCTCTAAAATATTGATCGAATCCAGGTTTAATGGACTGTTTCTGTGTGTTACCACAGTACTACGTGATTCAAACACGAATAAAACCCAGGATCTGGCCAACAAGTATGCGAAGAAGGCAAAAGCATGAGCCAGATGCGGGCATATCCCGGACCTAACCCAGACCTAACCGGTGTTATCCTCTGAAATATTGATCGAAACCAGATTTAATTGACTGCTTCAGTGTGTTACCACATTACTACGTGATTCAAACACGAAAAAAACCCAGGATCTGTCCAACAAGTTTGCGAAAAAGGCGAGAGTATAAGCCAGATGCGCGCATATCCCAGACCTAACCCAGACCTAACCGGTGTTATCCTCTAAAATATTGATCGAAACCAGGTTTAATTGACTGCTTCAGTGTGTTACCACATTACTACGTGATTCAAACACGAAAAAAGCCCAGGATCTGGCCAACAAGTATGCGAAGAAGGCAAAATCATGAGCCAGATGCGGGCATATCCCGGACCTAACCCAGACCTAACCGGTGTTATCCTCTGAAATATTGATCGAAACCAGATTTAATTGACTGCTTCAGTGTGTTACCACATTACTACGTGATTCAAACACGAAAAAAACCCAGGATCTTGCCAACAAGTTTGCGAAAAAGGCGAAAGTATAAGGCAGATGCGCGCATATCCCAGACCTAACCCAGACCTAACCGGTGTTATCCTCTAAAATATTGATCGAAACCAGGTTTAATTGACTGCTTCAGTGTGTTACCACATTACTACGTGATTCAAACACGAAAAAAACCCAGGATCTGTCCAACAAGTATGCGAAGAAGGCAAAATCATGAGCCAGATGCGCGCATATCCCAGACCTAACCCAGACTTAACCGGTGTTATCCTCTAAAATATTGATCGAAACCAGATTTAATTGACTGCTTCAGTGTGTTACCACATTACTACGTGATCCAAACCCGAAAAAAACCCAGGATCTTGCCAACAAGTTTGCGAAAAAGGCGAAAGTATAAGGCAGATGCGCGCATATCCCAGACCTAACCCAGACCTAACCGGTGTTATCCTCTAAAATACTGTCCGAATCCAGGTTTTATGGACTGTTTCTGTGTGTTACCACAGTACTACGTGATTCAAACACGAAAAAAACCCAGGATCTGTCCAACAAGTATGCGAAGAAGGCGAAAGTATAAGCCAGATGCGCGCATATCCCAGACCTGACCCAGACCTAACCGGTGTTATCCTCTAAAATATTGATCGAAACCAGATTTAATTGACTGCTTCAGTGTGTTACCACATTACTACGTGATTCAAACACGAAAAAAACCCAGGATCTGTCCAACAAGTTTGCGAAAAAGGCGAGAGTATAAGCCAGATGCGCGCATATCCCAGACCTAACCCAGACCTAACCGGTGTTATCCTCTAAAATATTGATCGAAACCAGGTTTAATTGACTGCTTCAGTGTGTTACCACATTACTACGTAATCCAAACCCGAAAAAAACCCAGGATCTGGCCAACAAGTATGCGAAGAAGGCAAAATCATGAGCCAGATGCGGGCATAACCCAGACCTAATCCAGACCTAACCGGTGTTATCCTCTAAAATATTGATCGAAACCAGGTTTAATTGACTGCTTCAGTGTGTTACCACATTACTACGTGATCCAAACCCGAAAAAAACCCAGGATCTGGCCAACAAGTATGCGAAGAAGGCAAAAGCATGAGCCAGATGCGGGCATAACCTAGACCTAATCCAGACCTAACCGGTGTTATCCTCTAAAATATTGATCGAAACCAGGTTTAATTGACTGCTTCAGTGTGTTACCACATTACTACGTGATTCAAACACGAAAAAAACCCAGGATCTGGCCAACAAGTTTGCGAAAAAGGCGAAAGTATAAGCCATATGCGCGCAAATCCCAGACCTAACCCAGACCTAACCGGATTTATCCTCTAAAATATTGATCGAAACCAGGTTTTATTGACTGCTTCAGTTTGTTACCACATTACTACGTGATTCAAACACGAAAAAACCCCAGGATCTGGCCAACAAGTATGCGAAGAAGGCAAAATTATGAGCCAGATGCGGGCATAACCCAGACCTAACCCAGACCTAACCGGTGTTATCCTCTAAAATATTGATCGAAACCAGGTTTTATTGACTGCTTCAGTTTGTTACCACATTACTACGTGATTCAAACACGAAAAAAGCCCAGGATCTGGCCAACAAGTATGCGAAGAAGGCAAAATCATGAGCCAGATGCGGGCATATCCCGGACCTAACCCAGACCTAACCGGTGTTATCCTCTGAAATATTGATCGAAACCAGGTTTAATTGACTGCTTCAGTGTGTTACCACATTACTACGTGATTCAAACACGAAAAAAACCCAGGATCTGGCCAACAAGTTTGCGAAAAAGGCGAAAGTATAAGGCAGATGCGCGCATATCCCAGACCTAACCCAGACCTAACCGGTGTTATCCTCTAAAATATTGATCGAAACCAGGTTTAATTGACTGCTTCAGTGTGTTACCACATTACTACGTGATTCAAACACGAAAAAAACCCAGGATCTGGCCAACAAGTTTGCGAAAAAGGCGAAAGTATAAGCCATATGCGCGCAAATCCCAGACCTAACCCAGACCTAACCAGTGTTATCCTTTGAAATATTGATCGAAACCAGGTTTAATTGACTGCTTCAGTGTGTTACCACATTACTACGTGATTCAAACTCGAAAAAAACCCAGGATCTGGCCAACAAGTTTGCGAACAAGGCGAAAGCATAAGCCATATGCGCGCATTTCCCAGACCTAACCCAGACCTAACCGGTGTTATCCTCTGAAATATTGATCGAAACCAGGTTTAATTGACTGCTTCAGTGTGTTACCACATTACTACGTGATTCAAACACGAAAAAAACCCAGGATCTGGCCAACAAGTTTGCGAAAAAGGCGAAAGTATAAGCCATATGCGCGCAAATCCCAGACCTAACCCAGACCTAACCGGATTTATCCTCTAAAATATTGATCGAAACCAGGTTTTATTGACTGCTTCAGTTTGTTACCACATTACTACGTGATTCAAACACGAAAAAAGCCCAGGATCTGGCCAACAAGTATGCGAAGAAGGCAAAATCATGAGCCAGATGCGGGCATATCCCGGACCTAACCCAGACCTAACCGGTGTTATCCTCTGAAATATTGATCGAAACCAGGTTTAATTGACTGCTTCAGTGTGTTACCACATTACTACGTGATTCAAACACGAAAAAAACCCAGGATCTAGCCAACAAGTTTGCGAAAAAGGCGAAAGTATAAGCCATATGCGCGCATATCCCAGACCTAACCCAGACCTAACCGGTGTTATCCTCTAAAATATTGATCGAAATCAGGTTTAATTGACTGCTTCTTTGTGGGCCCACATTACTGCGTGATTCAAACCGGAACAAACCATGGATCTGACCTACATAGTAGTATACAGGGTGTTCGGCCAGCCCTGAGAAACATTTTAATAGGAGATTCTAGAGGCCAAACTAAGACGAAAATCAAGAATACCAATTTGTTGATGAAGGCTTCGTTAAAAAGTTATTAACAATTAAATTCAAAAATTTCAAATCGTTCCGGAAAAATTATTTTCGGCTGCGGAGGTCAATTACAAGCATTTTCAGTGAATAGACATATATTCGAAATCCTACTCAGTTTCGAGAAAAAAATTCGAGTATGTGTTGATATTTTTCGGCGAAAAAGAAATTTTTCAAAAATTTTTCTAAAAAAATTATTTTCGATTGCAGGGGTCAATTACAATCATTTTTGGTCATTACACATACCCCCGAAATCCTACGCACTTTCGAGGAAAAAATTCCTTACCGAAAATCTAATCGGGTGCCTATATTTTTCGATGAAAAAAAAAGATTTCAAATCGCTCTGTGAAAAATTATTTTCAGTTGCGAGGGTCGGTGACAATCATTTTTTATGTATAGACATACCCCCGAAATCTTGCGCATTTTCGAGAAAAAAATTCAGTACGAGCGGAACTTTAAACATTAATAACTTTTTAACAGTGCCTCCATCAACAAATTGGTATTCTTGATTTTCGTCTTATTTTTACCTCTAGAATCCCCCATTAAAATTTTTCCCATGGATGGCCGAACACCCTGTATGTAGGGAACCGTGCAGTTGAAAATTATTAAATCGCGCACGAATTTTTGGCCGTACAGCGAATCGTTCGCTGTCCACGAGCTTGCACGAGCGAAGACGGTTACCGCCGAAAAAGCCGTCAACACGCGGCGAGCGTACGGCCGAACAGCTGATGGGTGAATAACCCAGAAAGCGAGAAAAGACAGCACGGAAGAGAGAAAGATTGAAGAAAAGTACGTAGTAGGTGTGACTGTGTTTAACGAAATAAATACGAGTGTGCCGATTAACGAACAAACACGGTTCCTGATAATCCCATACATACATACGTACAGTGTTGTTCCAAGTGGAGTTTGAAAAAGATGCTAATAAAAATGTTGCATAGTCATAACCACCTGGTTCAGTTACTACATTCACCCTGTAAAAAACACACACACAAAATAATATTATTTATTATTTTCTTTTCACGTTCTTAACTTTATTTTTATTTTTAGTTTGAGTTTTACATTTCTCCTTCTCTTCGTCTTGCTTTTCTTTCTCCTTTTCCTTTTCATTTTTCTGTTTTTCTTTCTTTTTTCAATAGCTTTTCTTCTTTTAATTTCTCGGCTTGTTTTTTTCTTTTCTAATCGTTCTTCTTTCATTCTTTCTTTTTCTTTTTCCTGGTTATCAATTGCTTCTATTTTTTCAAGCTGAGCCTATTTTCATGTCTTTGATGTAACTTTGATTGCACACACTCTTTCTATATTTCTTTTCTTTTCTTTTCTTTTCTTTTCTTTGTTGTTTTTTCAATCTTTTGATAATGTTGATAATGTTTATCCAGAATAGATTCTGAAGAATCTTTGTCTTTACGAGAAAATAAGTAATTAATGTAGTTTGATTTCAGTACCATCGGAAACAAAACAATTCCCATTAGAAAAAAGTAAAAGCATCATTGTCATGAAATATTAAAGTTAATTAATGATCAGTATATCATATATTAGTTTCTTCTAGCGAAACGTTGTTAAATTAGTCTTCTACACTGGTATTGGTTTTACTGTTACTATGAACTGCACTGCGTTGAACATCAGCAGTGCTTTCTCTCTGCGAGTTGTGGTGTCTTAGTTGTGTCCCGATTGTATTTTAATATTTTCTATATAGAAAAGAAAATTGTTCCCCTCTCAGATCATCTGGAATATGCTCTTGAATGCTATGTAAAACTACCTATATTGCTGTCATTGATGTCAGTTTCATCTGGCGACATGAATTCTAATTTATTTTCTTCTTTCTGAAATACGTTTTGTGTAGTAAATTGTATTTGAGTTAAACGGTCATAGGCCACCACAAGCTTTAAAAGCATTTCCTTCTTCATGGAATTTATATATGGTATGATATATTGGTGCGAAATTCACCTTCGTAATGGGTTTAGTCTACCTACGTACTTTGTCTATGTTCCTGCACTACCCTTCGCCATGCAACTTTTAATCGTCTAAATATTCCTACATCGCATGGCTGGAAAATATGAGTTGCATTAGGTAATAATATACAAAAAAGTAAAACGAGTTTACTCAAAACAAAAATTATGTAAATTGAAATTTATGCAGGACCTGCGACCATCTAAATTATTAACCAGTATAGGAAAGGTGACTCCATTCTCGACCATTTATGGTACATACACACAATATATGTATTAGTGTGGGGATTGAAATGAATTCGGTCAAGGTGTAATTTCATTAATATTGATTTAATATATACAGGGTGTTTGGCCACACCTGGGAAAAATTTTAATGGGAGATTCTAGAAGCCGAAATAAGACGAAAATTAAGAATATCAATTTTTCGACTGAGGTTTCGTTAAAAAGTAGTTATTAATAACATTAAATAAAAAAATTTCAAATCGTTCTGAAAAAATTATTTTTGGTCGCGGAGGTCAGGTAGAATCGTACCCCCGAAATCCTACTCAGTTTCGACAAAAAAAATTCAAGTAAAAAAGAATTTCGAATCGTCTTGGAAGAATTAGTTTTCGTTGCAGGGGTCAGTAACAAGCATTTTTTTTTTTTGGTCGACAGCCGGATCGAACGATTTTAATGTTTCAAACAGCAACACAACGCATATTTTAATGGAGAATATGTAGAGATGTTGGAAAAGTTGTTCCTTGACCCCGTAAAGTGAGAAAAATCCCATATAACTGGTCAAATTTTCAAACAGCCCCCGCAACTCCTACTGATATAGTGAATAGTGAATATATTCCAATGAAACGTTTTTTTTCGCGAGTAGAGCTCATGGGTACCTACACAAAGAGTATTATTAAACAACTATTTTACAAACTGAATAAAAATCAGAAAGGAATTTTTAAGAAAAATCGACAGGCAGTGCCTAAATTTTTCGACGAAAGAAAAAGAAAATTTCAAATCGTTCTGAAAAAATTACTTTCGGTTTCGGGGGTCAATTACAATTATTTTCGGTGAATAGACATACCACATACGAAATCCTGCGCATTTTCGAGAAAAAAATTCGAAAGTAAGAGCGGAACTTTAAACGTCAATAACTTGTTTAGTATCGTATTACCCCATCAACAAATTGGTATTCTTGATTTTCGTTCTACTTTAACCTCTAGAATCTCCCATTACAATTTCTCCCGGGGGATTCTAGAGACCAAAGTAAGACGAAAATCAAGAATACCAATTTGTTAATGGAGGCTTTATTAAAAAGTTATTAACGTTTAAAGTTCCGCCCGTACTGAATTTCTTTCTCGAAAATGCGCATGATTAGGGGGGTATGACGATTCACCCAAAATGGTTGTAAGTAACCCCCGCAACCGAAGATAATTTTTCCAAAACGATTTGAAATTTTTCTTTTCCATCGAACAAATTTCACACATTCTCGAATTTTTATCTCGAAAGTGGGTAAGATTTCGGAGGTATGTGTATTCACCAAAAATGATTGTAATTGACCCCCGCAACCGATAACAATTTTTCCAGAACGATTTGAAATTTTTTAGTTTAATTGTTAATAACTTTTTAACGTAGCCTCTATCAACAAATTGGTATTCTTGATTTTCGTCTGTATTTTCGTATTTTGGCATCTAGAATCCCCCATTAAAATTTTTCCCAGGGGTGGCCGAACACCCTGTACATATGTGTTCCCCGAGCAGGAAAACGACTTTTCGCTAAAATCATGAAAGTAAAAATTCTGTCCAAACGAGGAGTAGGAGTGATTTTCTAAGAGTTTGCTCATGATGCTACACGTAATAGCTACAAATGCACCTCATCGAAAATTTTTATTTAAAAGTATAGATTGAGAAAGTGGCACGTGAGGAACGTACGTAACCTAGATCGATGCACGTGTTTTACTGCACCGGGCACGAACGTACGACGATTTACACACACACACACACACAGCCAATATCGCCGGTTTTTACAAAAGGCAAAGTCTTAAGTAAACATTTAAAGCCTCTGTAAGTTTTATCGCTTTTGCATTCTTGCAACTTAATTTAATTGGTTGTTTTTTGGAAAACAGATAAAACTATAAAAAGAATGAAAAACGGTTTTGACGAGTCCTGTACCTATGTTTAGTTCAGAATTTCGAATTCAGCGGTAAAAGTATGTAAATCTATATTATCCAATACACAGGACATAAAGGTAAGAGGAATGGATATTTTTACCAATATATTCATATTCTTAAATATCTGAATATTCTTCCTACTTGACCGACTTACTTTATAAATATATTTTTTAGGGACACGTGTCGTTCGGTTGAAGGAAACAGGATAACAGGATACAGTGTATAGGTATTCAAAAACCCTTGGGAAAAATTTTAGACTTTGTTGAAAAGTTATGGAACATTCCTAGCAAACGCTAGGCCCGTTCACGGATCGGGGTGAGTTATACATTATTCGATTCGCCTAATTCAGTACATTATTGATATGCATTTCTATGCATCTGTGGAAATTCGTTATTTTTTTATAAACTGTTACTGTTATTGTTAGAAATATGACTTAAAATTCGTTAGTTTCTTTAGTGTTTAGGAGTGTGTGTGTGTGTGTGTGTGTTTGTGAGAGACGCACACGTCGAGGAATGTTCTTTTAGTTTTTAAGTTTTCTTTTCACAATGGAAAATAAGTGTGTTTGTTTTGTAACAAGATTCATTATAATAAATAATATAAACAGTATTTTAACATGGTAGCAGAGGTCCGTGGTTTGTTCGTTAACAGTAAAGAAAAGAAATTTAGTTGTGAAAGGAAGATAACCTAAGTTTGAAGCATGGCAAGTGAAAAAAAGGACGATTTCATGTTACAAATATTTTATGGAACTGGAAATTCAGGCTAAATTTATTTTTAGAAATGAAAGACTGTAACGAGGTTATTCTACATGATGAAAGACCGGCTGAAATAAGAGTCGAAGATTGGAATAAAAAAGGAAATTAAAGCAAAAAGTTACATCGTAAACAGTATTTCAAACACTCAGTTAGAATTAATAATATCAGAAACGACTGCGAAAAATATGATTGCAAAGCTTGACGAAATTTATCTAGTTAAAAACAGTGCAGTAAAGCTATTGTGTAAAAGAAGATTGTTAGAATTAAAAATGAAAGAAGGTGAAAATCCAAGTGACTTCTTTAACGAATTTGAAACGCATATAAATAGGCTCAAAAATACTGGTGAGACTGTGAATGAAGAGGATAAATTGAATTATCTGTTATTAACGTTAACTTCTCACGTATTGTTGATATTATTGATGCACTGCCAACGAAGGAGAAAACAGTTGAGTATGTAAAATCTAAATTACTGTTAGAGTATCAAAAGAGAAACGGTAAAAGTTACTACTTTGAGTACAGCAGAAATTACACTCGCACGTTTAGTTCAAATTTAACTAAAAATCCTAGAGGTCATAGGTTTCGACACGTACAACGCAATCAGAACAAGTATCTCAATTCAAAGGATAATCAGCATAGCAGTGCAACGACTACTGAAGCGGTATGTTAAGTCAGTGTAATAAGTCAGGGCACATCCAACGTTACTGCCCAGAAAACTTTAATAATTATTACAAAATGCAACCTTTTCAAACATATACAAAATAGACACGATAGAAAAGTGGCTGGAAATTCGAGTCTAGATGACAGTAGAAATTACAATTCATTCAAGGTTGAAGTAATGAAAAGTAGCAAAATAGAAGAAGTAGAAATATTAAATGGCTACTAGATAGTGGTTGCTCAGATCACATAATAAACACAGATGAGTACTTTTATGAATCCAAAAATCTACAAAACCCGGTTGATATTAAAGTTGGTGATGGTTTTAAACTAATATCTGGAAAGATTGGTAATGTAATGATTAACATTAAATCGTTGCTATGTTCATTTTAAAAATTATAAATAATTTATCTAATTGGATCTATTCTACATTGTCAAATGGGAATTTGTAGAAGAATTTGTATGATGCATAAAAATCATTTTTTTAGGCATAGAACTTCCACGAGTCGGTCAGGTGGACAGTATTAAAACCAGGTATGTAGACAGTACATGCAGCAACAGTAAAAAATGTCTCCCCGCCGCTGACAGTGTTTACAATATATAGTAAATTACTATTGCACGCAGTACGTTGGTTTAACTTGTTTTTATTATTAAATTTCATTATCATCTAAGTCTGGTGTATTTTGATTTTTTACAGAATCAATCATCATCGAATGAAATTTCTGAAATTTCTTTTAAGAACTGATTAAATAAATCATCCTTTCCTTGCTTGGAAGGTTTATAAAACACGTAATGGCTTAAGTACCCAATGAAATTATCTTTTTTGCTGAAAATAGAAAATATAATATTTATTATTTTGTATTATATGTTAGAAAAACATATTAAAAAACGTGTGGAACTGCAAATACTAACCGACAATATTCAGGCAAAAAGTGTTTACTATGCTTCCACGTAGTTTCTGTTTTATTCGTACGAGCGCCTGTTTCTGGATCTTTAAAATGTAAACTATTTACGGTTTACGGTGAGATGTTTATACCCTTAGTTTTTAAAAGCCATTGCATTATATAAAGATATTTGAAAAGCAAAGAACGTGGTTTTCTAAAAACAAACTCAGTTACAGATATTGTTTTAAAATTACCATATATGCTAACATATAATTATGAGCAATGTCGTGATATATTATATAACTAACATTAAATAAAAATACTGCGCAGCAATTGTGGAAGGGTAGAGTAGATAGAGACTGATGAATCAACATTTTGTTGTAGAAATAATGGCACAGAGGCCATTTGAAAATTAATCACAGCGTCAATTTTCAAGATCTCATTACTGATGCTTACATGAATTAAATTGAAGACACCACTTTTTTCTAACATATAATACTATCAATATTTTATATTTCCAATAAGAGTAACTTCATCGGATACCTGAGCCATTATGTATTTAGTAAATGTATATATAATAGAAAGATGGTGATTTATTCAATGAGATATTTGCAGAAATAGCAGAAATTTCATTCAACAAATGTTATTGTTAACAAATTAGCATTTTACTAGCTGGCATTTTGAACACAGGTAACGACAGTCACTTGTTTCCACCTGTGAACCTATCAGAATATATTTAAAATACTTAGTTACTTTGTAAAAATACCGAATTTCCGCAGATAATGAAATGCATATACTAATGAAATAATATACTGAATTAGACGAATCGAATTACGTATAACTCATCCCGATCGTTGAACGGGTCGTTTGCTAGGAATATACCAAAAAACGTTCTTGACAAGTCTATAAAATACTTCAGTTCACTTTCATTATTAGATGCGTTGACTTTAATTCTATAAATTATAATGATAAGTTCAAGATTTTACAGAAAGAGTTTATTTGTAATATTAAAGATTTCCTATATAAGGACAAGAAGTATACTTTTACCAATATCTATCCATCTATCTTAACATTCTTCCCACTTGGCCCACTTACTTTAACGAGTCTGAGTAAATCATCAGTACTATCTCTATTTTTATTAATAAAATGAAAATTAACAAAATTCAGATTATTCAAGTTACTTCTATCACTCATCAAATTTTTTATGAAATTCTATGCTAATTCATGCTCTTTAAAATATTTATAATCTACTGGGACTTCATTAACTTTATGTTTTAATAAATCAATAATCAAAGTATCTATAATTAATATTAAAATCAAATAACAGTGTCAAAATAGTATTAATATTATCTTTTATTAATACTATCAATATCTGGTATTTAAATTTTATTAAATATTTCAAATCTGTTATCACCTTGTTCAAATAATTTATTACTAGTTTTGATAATATATTTTGGGATGGATTTTTTTAGAATGATAGCAATTCAGTTGTGAATTTTTATGAGGAACAAAGGGTTATTATTATACAATTAACATGTATATAATTCATTAACTTGCCCATTTAGGGGTAACATGTTATGCATAAATAGAGATTTACATACTTGTATAAATACCCACACTAAAATCATGTAAATATCTAAATCATTTTTAAATCTATGATTTGGAAAATTTTAGGGACTTGGAACTTAATTCATCCGTTATCTTACAGTTTTATCGCCAACACGTGGCCAACACGTATGCGAAGAAGGCGAAATCATGAGCCAGATGCGGGCATAACCCAGACCTAACCCAGACCTAACCGGTGTTATCCTCTAAAATACTGTCCGAATCCAGGTTTAATGGACTGTTTCTGTGTGATACCACATTACTACGTGATTCAAACACGAAAAAAACCCAGGATCTGGCCAACAAGTATGCGAAGAAGGCGAAAGTATAAGCCAGATGCGCGCATATCCCAGACCTAACCCAGACCTAACCGGTGTTATCCTCTAAAATATTGATCGAAACCAGGTTTAATTGACTGCTTCAGTGTGTTACCACATTACTACGTGATTCAAACACGAAAAAAACCCAGGATCTGGCCAACAAGTATGCGAAGAAGGCAAAAGCATGAGCCAGATGCGGGCATAACCCAGACCTAATCCAGACCTAACCGGTGTTATCCTCTAAAATATTGATCGAAACCAGATTTAATTGACTGCTTCAGTGTGTTACCACATTACTACGTGATTCAAACACGAAAAAAACCCAGGATCTGTCCAACAAGTATGCGAAGAAGGCAAAATCATGAGCCAGATGCGCGCATATCCCAGACCTAACCCAGACCTAACCGGTGTTATCCTCTAAAATATTGATCGAAACCAGGTTTAATGGACTGTTTCTGTGTGTTACCACAGTACTACGTGATTCAAACACGAAAAAAACCCAGGATCTGGCCAACAAGTATGCGAAGAAGGCGAAAATATAAGCCAGATGCGCGCATATCCCAGACCTAACCCAGACCTAACCGGTGTTATCCTCTAAAATACTGTCCGAATCCAGGTTTAATGGACTGTTTCTGTGTGATACCACATTACTACGTGATTCAAACCCGAAAAACACCCAGGATCTAGCCAACAAGTTTGCGAAAAAGGCAAAATCATGAGCCAGATGCGGGCATAACCCAGACCTAACTCAGACCTAACCGGTGTTATCCTCTAAAATACTGTCCGAATCCAGGTTTAATGGACTGTTTCTGTGTGATACCACATTACTACGTGATTCAAACCCGAAAAAAGCCCAGGATCTGGCCAACAAGTATGCGAAGAAGGCAAAATCATGAGCCAGATGCGGGCATATCCCGGACCTAACCCAGACCTAACCGGTGTTATCCTCTGAAATATTGATCGAAACCAGGTTTAATTGACTGCTTCAGTGTGTTACCACATTACTACGTGATTCAAACACGAAAAAAGCCCAGGATCTGGCCAACAAGTATGCGAAGAAGGCAAAATCATGAGCCAGATGCGGGCATATCCCGGACCTAACCCAGACCTAACCGGTGTTATCCTCTGAAATATTGATCGAAACCAGGTTTAATTGACTGCTTCAGTGTGTTACCACATTACTACGTGTTTCAAACACGGAAAAAACCCAGGATCTGGCCAACAAGTTTGCGAAAAAGGCGAAAGTATAAGCCAGATGCGCGCATTTCCCAGACCTAACCCAGACCTAACCGGTGTTATCCTCTAAAATATTGATCGAAACCAGGTTTAATTGACTGCTTCAGTGTGTTACCACATTACTACGTGTTTCAAATACGGAAAAAACCCAGGATCTGGCCAACAAGTTTGCGAAAAAGGCGAAAGTATAAGCCAGATGCGCGCATTTCCCAGACCTAACCAAGACCTAACCGGTGCTATCCTCTAAAATATTGATCGAAACCAGATTTAATTGACTGCTTCAGTGTGTTACCACATTACTACGTGATTCAAACACGAAAAAAGCCCAGGATCTGGCCAACAAGTATGCGAAGAAGGCAAAATCATGAGCCAGATGCGGGCATAACCCAGACCTAACCCAGACCTAACCGGTGTTATCCTCTAAAATACTGTCCGAATCCAGGTTTAATGGACTGTTTCTGTGTGTTACCACAGTACTACGTGATTCAAACACGAAAAAAACCCAGGATCTGGCCAACAAGTATGCGAAGAAGGCGAAAATATAAGCCAGATGCGCGCATATCCCAGACCTAACCCAGACCTAACCGGTGTTATCCTCTAAAATACTGTCCGAATCCAGGTTTAATGGACTGTTTCTGTGTGATACCACATTACTACGTGATTCAAACCCGAAAAACACCCAGGATCTAGCCAACAAGTTTGCGAAAAAGGCAAAATCATGAGCCAGATGCGGGCATAACCCAGACCTAACTCAGACCTAACCGGTGTTATCCTCTAAAATACTGTCCGAATCCAGGTTTAATGGACTGTTTCTGTGTGATACCACATTACTACGTGATTCAAACCCGAAAAACACCCAGGATCTAGCCAACAAGTTTGCGAAAAAGGCGAAAGTATAAGGCAGATGCGCGCATATCCCAGACCTAACCCAGACCTAACCGGTGTTATCCTCTAAAATATTGATCGAAACCAGATTTAATTGACTGCTTCAGTGCGTTACCACATTACTACGTGATTCAAACACGAAAAAAACCCAGGATCTGGCCAACAAGTAAGCGAACAAGGCAAAATCATGAGCCAGATGCGTGCATAACCCAGACCTGACCCAGACCTAACCGGCGTTATCCTCTGAAATATTGATCGAAACCAGGTTTAATTGACTGCTTCAGTGTGTTACCACACTACTACGTGATTCAAACACGGAAAAAACCCAGGATCTGGCCAACAAGTATGCGAAGAAGGCGAAAGTATGAGCCATATGCGCGCAAATCCCAGACCTAACCCAGACCTAACCGGTGTTATCCTCTAAAATACTGTCCGAATCCAGGTTTAATGGACTGTTTCTGTGTGTTACCACATTACTACGTGATTCAAACACGAAAAAAACCCAGGATCTGGCCAACAAGTATGCGAAGAAGGCGAAAGTATAAGCCAGATGCGCGCATATCCCAGACCTAACCCAGACCTAACCGGTGTTATCCTCTAAAATATTGATCGAAACCAGATTTAATTGACTGCTTCAGTGTGTTACCACATTACTACGTGATTCAAACACGAAAAAAACCCAGGATCTGTCCAACAAGTTTGCGAAAAAGGCGAGAGTATAAGCCAGATGCGCGCATATCCCAGACCTAACCCAGACCTAACCGGTGTTATCCTCTAAAATATTGATCGAAACCAGGTTTAATTGACTGCTTCAGTGTGTTACCACATTACTACGTGATTCAAACACGAAAAAAGCCCAGGATCTGGCCAACAAGTATGCGAAGAAGGCAAAATCATGAGCCAGATGCGGGCATATCCCGGACCTAACCCAGACCTAACCGGTGTTATCCTCTGAAATATTGATCGAAACCAGGTTTAATTGACTGCTTCAGTGTGTTACCACAATACTACGTGATTCAAACACGAAAAAAACCCAGGATCTGGCCAACAAGTATGCGAAGAAGGCGAAAATATAAGCCAGATGCGCGCATATCCCAGACCTAACCCAGACCTAACCGGTGTTATCCTCTAAAATACTGTCCGAATCCAGGTTTAATGGACTGTTTCTGTGTGATACCACATTACTACGTGATTCAAACCCGAAAAACACCCAGGATCTAGCCAACAAGTTTGCGAAAAAGGCAAAATCATGAGCCAGATGCGGGCATAACCCAGACCTAACTCAGACCTAACCGGTGTTATCCTCTAAAATATTGATCGAAACCAGGTTTAATTGACTGCTTCAGTGTGTTACCACATTACTACGTGATTCAAACACGAAAAAAGCCCAGGATCTGGCCAACAAGTATGCGAAGAAGGCAAAATCATGAGCCAGATGCGGGCATATCCCGGACCTAACCCAGACCTAACCGGTGTTATCCTCTGAAATATTGATCGAAACCAGGTTTAATTGACTGCTTCAGTGTGTTACCACATTACTACGTGTTTCAAACACGGAAAAAACCCAGGATCTGGCCAACAAGTTTGCGAAAAAGGCGAAAGTATAAGCCAGATGCGCGCATTTCCCAGACCTAACCCAGACCTAACCGGTGTTATCCTCTAAAATATTGATCGAAACCAGGTTTAATTGACTGCTTCAGTGTGTTACCACATTACTACGTGTTTCAAACACGGAAAAAACCCAGGATCTGGCCAACAAGTATGCGAAGAAGGCGAAAGTATGAGCCATATGCGCGCAAATCCCAGACCTAACCCAGACCTAACCGGTGTTATCCTCTAAAATATTGATCGAAACCAGGTTTAATTGACTGCTTCAGTGTGTTACCACATTACTACGTGTTTCAAACACGGAAAAAACCCAGGATCTGGCCAACAAGTTTGCGAAAAAGGCGAAAGTATAAGCCAGATGCGCGCATTTCCCAGACCTAACCCAGACCTAACCGGTGTTATCCTCTAAAATATTGATCGAAACCAGGTTTAATTGACTGCTTCAGTGTGTTACCACATTACTACGTGTTTCAAACACGGAAAAAACCCAGGATCTGGCCAACAAGTTTGCGAAAAAGGCGAAAGTATAAGCCAGATGCGCGCATTTCCCAGACCTAACCCAGACCTAACCGGTGTTATCCTCTAAAATATTGATCGAAACCAGGTTTAATTGACTGCTTCAGTGTGTTACCACATTACTACGTGATCCAAACCCGAAAAAAACCCAGGATCTTGCCAACAAGTTTGCGAAAAAGGCGAAAGTATAAGGCAGATGCGCGCATATCCCAGACCTAACCCAGACCTAACCGGTGTTATCCTCTAAAATATTGATCGAAACCAGGTTTAATTGACTGCTTCAGTGTGGTACCACATTACTACGTGATTCAAACACGAAAAAAACCCAGGATCTGGCCAACAAGTATGCGAAGAAGGCGAAAGTATAAGCCAGATGCGCGCATATCCCAGACCTAACCCAGACCTAACCGGTGTTATCCTCTAAAATACTGTCCGAATCCAGGTTTTATGGACTGTTTCTGTGTGTTACCACAGTACTACGTGATTCAAACACGAAAAAAACCCAGGAGCTGTCCAACAAGTATGCGAAGAAGGCGAAAGTATAAGCCAGATGCGCGCATATCCCAGACCTGACCCAGACCTAACCGGTGTTATCCTCTAAAATATTGACCGAATCCAGGTTTAATTGACTGTTACTGTGTGGTACCACATTGCTACGTGATCCAAACCCGAAAAAAACCCAGGATCTTGCCAACAAGTTTGCGAAAAAGGCGAAAGTATAAGCCAGATGCGGGCATAACCCAGACCTAACCCAGACCTAACCGGTGTTATCCTCTAAAATACTGTCCGAATCCAGGTTTAATGGACTGTTTCTGTGTGTTACCACAGTACTACGTGATTCAAACACGAAAAAAACCCAGGATCTGGCCAACAAGTATGCGAAGAAGGCGAAAGTATAAGCCAGATGCGCGCATATCCCAGACCTAACCCAGACCTAACCGGTGTTATCCTCTAAAATATTGATCGAAACCAGGTTTAATTGACTGCTTCAGTGTGTTACCACATTACTACGTGATCCAAACCCGAAAAAAACCCAGGATCTGGCCAACAAGTATGCAAAGAAGGCAAAAGCATGAGCCAGATGCGGGCATAACCCAGACCTAATCCAGACCTAACCGGTGTTATCCTCTAAAATATTGATCGAAACCAGGTTTAATTGACTGCTTCAGTGTGTTACCACATTACTACGTGATTCAAACACGAAAAAAGCCCAGGATCTGGCCAACAAGTATGCGAAGAAGGCAAAATCATGAGCCAGATGCGGGCATATCCCGGACCTAACCCAGACCTAACCGGTGTTATCCTCTGAAATATTGATCGAAACCAGGTTTAATTGACTGCTTCAGTGCGTTACCACATTACTACGTGATTCAAACACGAAAAAAACCCAGGATCTGGCCAACAAGTAAGCGAACAAGGCAAAATCATGAGCCAGATGCGGGCATAACCCAGACCTAATCCAGACCTAACCGGTGTTATCCTCTAAAATATTGATCGAAACCAGATTTAATTGACTGCTTCAGTGTGTTACCACATTACTACGTGATTCAAACACGAAAAAAACCCAGGATCTGTCCAACAAGTTTGCGAAAAAGGCGAGAGTATAAGCCAGATGCGCGCATATCCCAGACCTAACCCAGACCTAACCGGTGTTATCCTCTAAAATATTGATCGAAACCAGGTTTAATTGACTGCTTCAGTGTGTTACCACATTACTACGTGATCCAAACCCGAAAAAAACCCAGGATCTGGCCAACAAGTATGCGAAGAAGGCAAAAGCATGAGCCAGATGCGGGCATAACCCAGACCTAATCCAGACCTAACCGGTGTTATCCTCTAAAATATTGATCGAAACCAGGTTTAATTGACTGCTTCAGTGTGTTACCACATTACTACGTGATTCAAACACGAAAAAAGCCCAGGATCTGGCCAACAAGTATGCGAAGAAGGCAAAATCATGAGCCAGATGCGGGCATATCCCGGACCTAACCCAGACCTAACCGGTGTTATCCTCTAAAATATTGATCGAAACCAGGTTTAATTGACTGCTTCAGTGTGTTACCACATTACTACGTGATTCAAACACGAAAAAAGCCCAGGATCTGGCCAACAAGTATGCGAAGAAGGCAAAAGCATGAGCCAGATGCGGGCATAACCCAGACCTAATCCAGACCTAACCGGTGTTATCCTCTAAAATATTGATCGAAACCAGATTTAATTGACTGCTTCAGTGTGTTACCACATTACTACGTGTTTCAAACACGGAAAAAACCCAGGATCTGGCCAACAAGTTTGCGAAAAAGGCGAAAGTATAAGCCAGATGCGCGCATTTCCCAGACCTAACCCAGACCTAACCGGTGTTATCCTCTAAAATATTGATCGAAACCAGGTTTAATTGACAGCTTCAGTGCGTTACCACATTACTACGTGATTCAAACACGAAAAAAACCCAGGATCTGGCCAACAAGTAAGCGAACAAGGCAAAATCATGAGCCAGATGCGGGCATAACCCAGACCTAACTCAGACCTAACCGGTGTTATCCTCTAAAATACTGTCCGAATCCAGGTTTAATGGACTGTTTCTGTGTGATACCACATTACTACGTGATTCAAACCCGAAAAACACCCAGGATCTAGCCAACAAGTTTGCGAAAAAGGCGAAAGTATAAGGCAGATGCGCGCATATCCCAGACCTAACCCAGACCTAACCGGTGTTATCCTCTAAAATATTGATCGAAACCAGGTTTAATTGACAGCTTCTGTGCGTTACCACATTACTACGTGATTCAAACACGAAAAAAACCCAGGATCTGGCCAACAAGTAAGCGAACAAGGCAAAATCATGAGCCAGATGCGTGCATAACCCAGACCTGACCCAGACCTAACCGGCGTTATCCTCTGAAATATTGATCGAAACCAGGTTTAATTGACTGCTTCAGTGTGTTACTACACTACTACGTGATTCAAACACGGAAAAATCCCAGGATCTGGCCAACAAGTATGCGAAGAAGGCGAAAGTATGAGCCATATGCGCGCAAATCCCAGACCTAACCCAGACCTAACCGGTGTTATCCTCTAAAATACTGTCCGAATCCAGGTTTAATGGACTGTTTCTGTGTGATACCACATTACTACGTGATTCAAACCCGAAAAACACCCAGGATCTAGCCAACAAGTTTGCGAAAAAGGCAAAATCATGAGCCAGATGCGGGCATATCCCAGACCTAACCCAGACCTAACCGGTGTTATCCTCTAAAATACTGTCCGAATCCAGGTTTAATGGACTGCTTCTGTGTGATACCACATTACTACGTGATTCAAACCCGAAAAACACCCAGGATCTAGCCAACAAGTTTGCGAAAAAGGCAAAATCATGAGCCAGATGCGCGCATATCCCAGACCTAACCCAGACCTAACCGGTGTTATCCTCTAAAATATTGATCGAAACCAGATTTAATTGACTGCTTCAGTGTGTTACCACATTACTACGTGATCCAAACCCCAAAAAAACCCAGGATCTTGCCAACAAGTTTGCGAAAAAGGCGAAAGTATAAGGCAGATGCGCGCATATCCCAGACCTAACCCAGACCTAACCGTTGTTATCCTCTAAAATATTGATCGAAACCAGGTTTAATTGACTGCTTCAGTGTGGTACCACATTACTACGTGATTCAAACACGAAAAAAACCCAGGATCTGGCCAACAAGTATGCGAAGAAGGCGAAAGTATAAGCCAGATGCGCGCATATCCCAGACCTAACCCAGACCTAACCGGTGTTATCCTCTAAAATACTGTCCGAATCCAGGTTTTATGGACTGTTTCTGTGTGTTACCACAGTACTACGTGATTCAAACACGAAAAAAACCCAGGATCTGTCCAACAAGTATGCGAAGAAGGCGAAAGTATAAGCCAGATGCGCGCATATCCCAGACCTGACCCAGACCTAACCGGTGTTATCCTCTAAAATATTGACCGAATCCAGGTTTAATTGACTGTTACTGTGTGGTACCACATTGCTACGTGATCCAAACCCGAAAAAAACCCAGGATCTTGCCAACAAGTTTGCGAAAAAGGCGAAAGTATAAGCCAGATGCGGGCATAACCCAGACCTAACCCAGACCTAACCGGTGTTATCCTCTAAAATACTGTCCGAATCCAGGTTTAATGGACTGTTTCTGTGTGTTACCACAGTACTACGTGATTCAAACACGAAAAAAACCCAGGATCTGTCCAACAAGTTTGCGAAAAAGGCGAGAGTATAAGCCAGATGCGCGCATATCCCAGACCTAACCCAGACCTAACCGGTGTTATCCTCTAAAATATTGATCGAAACCAGGTTTAATTGACTGCTTCAGTGTGTTACCACATTACTACGTGATCCAAGCCCGAAAAAAACCCAGGATCTGGCCAACAAGTATGCGAAGAAGGCAAAAGCATGAGCCAGATGCGGGCATAACCCAGACCTAATCCAGACCTAACCGGTGTTATCCTCTAAAATATTAATCGAAACCAGGTTTAATTGACTGCTTCAGTGTGTTACTACACTACTACGTGATTCAAACACGAAAAAAACCCAGGATCTGGCCAACAAGTATGCGAAGAAGGCGAAAGTATAAGATGCGCGCATTTCCCAGACCTAACCCAGACCTAACCGGTGTTATCCTCTGAAATATTGATCGAAACCAGGTTTAATTGACTGCTTCAGTGTGTTACCACATTACTACGTAATTCAAACACGGAAAAAACCCAGGATCTGGCCAACAAGTATGCGATGAAGGCAAAATCATAGGCCAGATGCGGGCATAACCCAGACCTAACCCAGACCTAACCGGTGTTATCCTCTAAAATATTGATCGAAACCAGGTTTAATTGACAGCTTCAGTGTGTTACCACATTACTACGTGATTCAAACACGAAAAAACCCCAGGATCTGGCCAACAAGTATGCGAAGAAGGCAAAATCATGAGCCAGATGCGGGCATATCCCGGACCTATCCCAGACCTAACCGGTGTTATCCTCTAAAATATTGATCGAAACCAGGTTTAATTGACTGCTTCAGTGTATTACCACATTACTACGTGATTCAAACACGAAAAAAACCCAGGATCTGGCCAACAAGTATGCGAAGAAGGCAAAATCATGTGCCAGATGCGGGCATAACCCAGACCTAACCCAGACCTAACCGGTGTTATCCTCTAAAATATTGATCGAAACCAGGTTTAATTGACTGCTTCAGTGTGTTACCACATTACTACGTGATTCAAACACGGAAAATACCCAGGATCTGGCCAACAAGTATGCGAAGAAGGCTAAATCATGAGCCAGATGCGGACATAACCCAGACCTAACCCGGACCTAACCGGTGTTAGCCTCTAAAATATTGATCGAAACCAGGTTTAATTGACTGCTTGAGTGTGTTACCACATTACTACGTGATTCAAACACGAAAAAACCCCAGGATCTGGCCAACAAGTATGCGAAGAAGGCAAAATCATGAGCCAGATGCGGGCATAACCCAGACCTAACCCAGACCTAACCGGTGTTATCCTCTAAAATATTGATCGAAACCAGGTTTAATTGACTGCTTCAGTGTATTACCACATTACTACGTGATTCAAACACGAAAAAAACCCAGGATCTGGCCAACAAGTATGCGAAGAAGGCAAAATCATGAGCCAGATGCGGGCATAACCCAGACCTAACCCAGACCTAACCGGTGTTATCCTCTGAAATATTGATCGAAACCAGGTTTAATTGACAGCTTCAGTGCGTTACCACATTACTACGTGATTCAAACACGAAAAAAACCCAGGATCTGGCCAACAAGTAAGCGAACAAGGCAAAATCATGAGCCAGATGCGCGCATATCCCAGACCTAACCCAGACCTAACCGGTGTTATCCTCTAAAATATTGATCGAAACCAGATTTAATTGACTGCTTCAGTGTGTTACCACATTCCTACGTGATTCAAACACGAAAAAAACCCAGGATCTGGCCAACAAGTATGCGAAAAAGGCGAAAGTATAAGCCAGATGCGCGCATATCCCAGACCTAACCCAGACCTAACCGGTGTTATCCTCTGAAATATTGATCGGAACCAGGTTTAATTGACAGCTTCAGTGTGTTACCACATTACTACGTGATTCAAACACGGGAAAAACCCAGGATCTGGCCAACAAGTATGCGAAGAAGGCAAAATCATGAGCCAGATGCGGGCATTTCCCAGACCTAACCCACACCTAACCGGTGTTATCCTCTGAAATATTGATTGAAACCAGGTTTAATTGACTACTTCAGTGTGTTACCACATTACTACCTGATTCAAACACGGAAAAAACTCAGGATCTGGCCAACAAGTATGCGAAGAAGGCAAAATCATGAGCCGGATGCGGGCATAACCCAGATCTAACCCAGACCTAACCGGAGTTATCCTCTAAAATATTGATCGAAACCAGGTTTAATTGACTGCTTCAGTGTGTTACCACATTACTACGTGATTCAAACACGAAAAAAACCCAAGATCTGGCCAACAAGTATGCGAAGAAGGCAAAATCATGAGCCGGATGCGGGCATAACCCAGATCTAACCCAGACCTAACCGGAGTTATCCTCTAAAATATTGATCGAAACCAGGTTTAATTGACTGCTTCAGTGTGTTACCACATTACTACGTGATTCAAACACAGAAAAAACCCAGGATCTGGCCAACAAGTATGCGATGAAGGCAAAATCATGAGCCAGATGCGGGCATAACCCAGATCTAACCCAGACCTAACCGGAGTTATCCTCTAAAATATTGATCGAAACCAGGTTTAATTGACAGCTTCAGTGCGTTACCACATTACTACGTGATTCAAACACGAAAAAAACCCAGGATCTGGCCAACAAGTAAGCGAACAAGGCAAAATCATGAGCCAGATGCGTGCATAACCCAGACCTAACCCAGACCTAACCGGTGTTATCCTCCAAAATATTGATCGAAACCAGGTTTAATTGACAGCTTCAGTGTGTTACCACATTACTACGTGATTCAAACACAAAAAAAACCCAGGATCTGGCCAACAAGTATGCGAAGAAGGCAAAATTATGAGCCAGATGCGGGCATAACCCAGACCTAACCCAGACCTAACCGGTGTTATCCTCTAAAATATTGATCGAAACCAGGTTTAATTGACTGCTTCAGTGTGTTACCACATTACTACGTGATTCAACCACGAAAAAAACCCAGGATCTGTCCAACAAGTATGCGAAGAAGGCAAAATCATCAGCCAGATGCGCGCATATCCCAGACCTAACCCAGACCTAACCGGTGTTATCCTCTAAAATATTGATCGAAACCAGTTTTAATTGACTGCTTCAGTGTGGTACCACATTACTACGTGATTCAAACACGAAAAAAACCCAGGATCTGGCCAACAAGTTTGCGAACAAGGCGAAAGCATAAGCCAGATGCGCGCATATCCCAGACCTAACCCAGACCTAACCGTTGTTATCCTCTAAAATACTGTCCGAATCCAGGTTTAATTGACTGCTTCAGTGTGTTACCACATTACTACGTGATTCAAACACGAAAAAACCCAGGATCTAGCCAACAAGTTTGCGAAAAAGGCGATAGTATAAGCCAGATGCGCGCATATCCCAGACCTAACCCAGACCTAACCGGTGTTATCCTCTAAAATACTGTCCGAGTCCAGGTTTTATGGACTGTTTCTGTGTGTTACCACAGTACTACGTGATTCAAACACGACAAAAACCCACGATCTGGCCAACAAGTATGCGAAGAAGGCGAAAGTATAAGCCAGATGCGCGCATATCCCAGACCTAACCCAGACCTAACCGGTGTTATCCTCTAAAATACTGTCCGAATCCAAGTTTTATGGACTGTTTCTGTGTGTTACCACAGTACTACGTGATTCAAACACGAAAAAAACCCAGGATCTGTCCAACAAGTATGCGAAGAAGGCGAAAGTATAAGCCATATGCGCGCAAATCCCAGACCTAACCCAGACTTAACCGGTGTTATCCTTTGAAATATTGATCGAAACCAGGTTTAATTGACTGCTTCAGTGTGTTACCACATTACTACGTGATTCAAACTCGAAAAAAACCCAGGGTCTGGCCAACAAGTTTGCGAACAAGGCGAAAGCATAAGCCATATGCGCGCATTTCCCAGACCTAACCCAGACCTAACCGGTGTTATCCTCTGAAATATTGATCGAAACCAGGTTTAATTGACTGCTTCAGTGTGTTACCACATTACTACGTGATTCAAACACGAAAAAAACCCAGGATCTGGCCAACAAGTTTGCGAAAAAGGCGAAAGTATAAGCCATATGCGCGCAAATCCCAGACCTAACCCAGACCTAACCGGATTTATCCTCTAAAATATTGATCGAAACCAGGTTTTATTGACTGCTTCAGTTTGTTACCACATTACTACGTGATTCAAACACGAAAAAACCCCAGGATCTGGCCAACAAGTATGCGAAGAAGGCAAAATTATGAGCCAGATGCGGGCATAACCCAGACCTAACCCAGACCTAACCGGTGTTATCCTCTAAAATATTGATCGAAACCAGGTTTTATTGACTGCTTCAGTTTGTTACCACATTACTACGTGATTCAAACACGAAAAAAGCCCAGGATCTGGCCAACAAGTATGCGAAGAAGGCAAAATCATGAGCCAGATGCGGGCATATCCCGGACCTAACCCAGACCTAACCGGTGTTATCCTCTGAAATATTGATCGAAACCAGGTTTAATTGACTGCTTCAGTGTGTTACCACATTACTACGTGATTCAAACACGAAAAAAACCCAGGATCTGGCCAACAAGTTTGCGAAAAAGGCGAAAGTATAAGGCAGATGCGCGCATATCCCAGACCTAACCCAGACCTAACCGGTGTTATCCTCTAAAATATTGATCGAAACCAGGTTTAATTGACTGCTTCAGTGTGTTACCACATTACTACGTGATTCAAACACGAAAAAAGCCCAGGATCTGGCCAACAAGTATGCGAAGAAGGCAAAATCATGAGCCAGATGCGGGCATATCCCGGACCTAACCCAGACCTAACCGGTGTTATCCTCTGAAATATTGATCGAAACCAGGTTTAATTGACTGCTTCAGTGTGTTACCACATTACTACGTGATTCAAACACGAAAAAAACCCAGGATCTGGCCAACAAGTTTGCGAAAAAGGCGAAAGTATAAGCCATATGCGCGCAAATCCCAGACCTAACCCAGACCTAACCGGTGTTATCCTCTGAAATATTGATCGAAACCAGGTTTAATTGACTGCTTCAGTGTGTTACCACATTACTACGTGATTCAAACACGAAAAAAGCCCAGGATCTGGCCAACAAGTATGCGAAGAAGGCAAAATCATGAGCCAGATGCGGGCATATCCCGGACCTAACCCAGACCTAACCGGTGTTATCCTCTGAAATATTGATCGAAACCAGGTTTAATTGACTGCTTCAGTGTGTTACCACATTACTACGTGATTCAAACTCGAAAAAAACCCAGGATCTGGCCAACAAGTTTGCGAAAAAGGCGAAAGTATAAGCCATATGCGCGCAAATCCCAGACCTAACCCAGACCTAACCGGTGTTATCCTCTAAAATATTGATCGAAACCAGATTTAATTGACTGCTTCAGTGTGTTACCACATTCCTACGTGATTCAAACTCGAAAAAAACCCAGGATCTGGCCAACAAGTATGCGAAAAAGGCGAAAGTATAAGCCAGATGCGCGCATATCCCAGACCTGACCCAGACCTAACCGGTGTTATCCTCTAAAATATTGACCGAATCCAGGTTTAATTGACTGTTACTGTGTGGTACCACATTGCTACGTGATCCAAACCCGAAAAAAACCCAGGATCTGGCCAACAAGTATGCGAAGAAGGCGAAAGTATAAGCCAGATGCGCGCATATCCCAGACCTAACCCAGACCTAACCGGTGTTATCCTCTAAAATATTGATCGAAACCAGGTTTAATTGACTGCTTCAGTGTGTTACCACATTACTACGTGATTCAAACACGAAAAAAGCCCAGGATCTGGCCAACAAGTATGCGAAGAAGGCAAAATCATGAGCCAGATGCGGGCATATCCCGGACCTAACCCAGACCTAACCGGTGTTATCCTCTAAAATACTGTCCGAATCCAGGTTTTATGGACTGTTTCTGTGTGTTACCACAGTACTACGTGATTCAAACACGAAAAAAACCCAGGAGCTGTCCAACAAGTATGCGAAGAAGGCGAAAGTATAAGCCAGATGCGCGCATATCCCAGACCTGACCCAGACCTAACCGGTGTTATCCTCTAAAATATTGACCGAATCCAGGTTTAATTGACTGTTACTGTGTGGTACCACATTGCTACGTGATCCAAACCCGAAAAAAACCCAGGATCTTGCCAACAAGTTTGCGAAAAAGGCGAAAGTATAAGCCAGATGCGGGCATAACCCAGACCTAACCCAGACCTAACCGGTGTTATCCTCTAAAATACTGTCCGAATCCAGGTTTAATGGACTGTTTCTGTGTGTTACCACAGTACTACGTGATTCAAACACGAAAAAAACCCAGGATCTGGCCAACAAGTATGCGAAGAAGGCGAAAGTATAAGCCAGATGCGCGCATATCCCAGACCTAACCCAGACCTAACCGGTGTTATCCTCTAAAATATTGATCGAAACCAGGTTTAATTGACTGCTTCAGTGTGTTACCACATTACTACGTGATCCAAACCCGAAAAAAACCCAGGATCTGGCCAACAAGTATGCAAAGAAGGCAAAAGCATGAGCCAGATGCGGGCATAACCCAGACCTAATCCAGACCTAACCGGTGTTATCCTCTAAAATATTGATCGAAACCAGGTTTAATTGACTGCTTCAGTGTGTTACCACATTACTACGTGATTCAAACACGAAAAAAGCCCAGGATCTGGCCAACAAGTATGCGAAGAAGGCAAAATCATGAGCCAGATGCGGGCATATCCCGGACCTAACCCAGACCTAACCGGTGTTATCCTCTGAAATATTGATCGAAACCAGGTTTAATTGACTGCTTCAGTGTGTTACCACATTACTACGTGATTCAAACACGAAAAAAACCCAGGATCTGGCCAACAAGTTTGCGAAAAAGGCGAAAGTATAAGCCATATGCGCGCATTTCCCAGACCTAACCCAGACCTAACCGGTGTTATCCTCTGAAATATTGATCGAAACCAGGTTTAATGGACTGTTTCTGTGTGTTACCACAGTACTACGTGATTCAAACACGAAAAAAACCCAGGATCTGGCCAACAAGTATGCGAAGAAGGCAAAATCATGAGCCAGATGCGGGCATATCCCGGACCTAACCCAGACCTAACCGGTGTTATCCTCTGAAATATTGATCGAAACCAGGTTTAATTGACTGCTTCAGTGTGTTACCACATTACTACGTGATTCAAACACGAAAAAAGCCCAGGATCTGGCCAACAAGTATGCGAAGAAGGCAAAATCATGAGCCAGATGCGGGCATAACCCAGACCTAACCCAGACCTAACCGGTGTTATCCTCTAAAATACTGTCCGAATCCAGGTTTAATGGACTGTTTCTGTGTGTTACCACAGTACTACGTGATTCAAACACGAAAAAAACCCAGGATCTGGCCAACAAGTATGCGAAGAAGGCGAAAATATAAGCCAGATGCGCGCATATCCCAGACCTAACCCAGACCTAACCGGTGTTATCCTCTAAAATACTGTCCGAATCCAGGTTTTATGGACTGTTTCTGTGTGTTACCACAGTACTACGTGATTCAAACACGAAAAAAACCCAGGATCTGTCCAACAAGTATGCGAAGAAGGCGAAAGTATAAGCCATATGCGCGCAAATCCCAGACCTAACCCAGACTTAACCGGTGTTATCCTTTGAAATATTGATCGAAACCAGGTTTAATTGACTGCTTCAGTGTGTTACCACATTACTACGTGATTCAAACACGAAAAAAACCCAGGATCTGGCCAACAAGTTTGCGAAAAAGGCGAAAGTATAAGCCATATGCGCGCAAATCCCAGACCTAACCCAGACCTAACCGGATTTATCCTCTAAAATATTGATCGAAACCAGGTTTTATTGACTGCTTCAGTTTGTTACCACATTACTACGTGATTCAAACACGAAAAAACCCCAGGATCTGGCCAACAAGTATGCGAAGAAGGCAAAATTATGAGCCAGATGCGGGCATAACCCAGACCTAACCCAGACCTAACCGGTGTTATCCTCTAAAATATTGATCGAAACCAGGTTTTATTGACTGCTTCAGTTTGTTACCACATTACTACGTGATTCAAACACGAAAAAAGCCCAGGATCTGGCCAACAAGTATGCGAAGAAGGCAAAATCATGAGCCAGATGCGGGCATATCCCGGACCTAACCCAGACCTAACCGGTGTTATCCTCTGAAATATTGATCGAAACCAGGTTTAATTGACTGCTTCAGTGTGTTACCACATTACTACGTGATTCAAACACGAAAAAAACCCAGGATCTGGCCAACAAGTTTGCGAAAAAGGCGAAAGTATAAGGCAGATGCGCGCATATCCCAGACCTAACCCAGACCTAACCGGTGTTATCCTCTAAAATATTGATCGAAACCAGGTTTAATTGACTGCTTCAGTGTGTTACCACATTACTACGTGATTCAAACACGAAAAAAACCCAGGATCTGGCCAACAAGTTTGCGAAAAAGGCGAAAGTATAAGCCATATGCGCGCAAATCCCAGACCTAACCCAGACCTAACCAGTGTTATCCTTTGAAATATTGATCGAAACCAGGTTTAATTGACTGCTTCAGTGTGTTACCACATTACTACGTGATTCAAACTCGAAAAAAACCCAGGATCTGGCCAACAAGTTTGCGAACAAGGCGAAAGCATAAGCCATATGCGCGCATTTCCCAGACCTAACCCAGACCTAACCGGTGTTATCCTCTGAAATATTGATCGAAACCAGGTTTAATTGACTGCTTCAGTGTGTTACCACATTACTACGTGATTCAAACACGAAAAAAACCCAGGATCTGGCCAACAAGTTTGCGAAAAAGGCGAAAGTATAAGCCATATGCGCGCAAATCCCAGACCTAACCCAGACCGAACCGGATTTATCCTCTAAAATATTGATCGAAACCAGGTTTTATTGACTGCTTCAGTTTGTTACCACATTACTACGTGATTCAAACACGAAAAAAGCCCAGGATCTGGCCAACAAGTATGCGAAGAAGGCAAAATCATGAGCCAGATGCGGGCATATCCCGGACCTAACCCAGACCTAACCGGTGTTATCCTCTGAAATATTGATCGAAACCAGGTTTAATTGACTGCTTCAGTGTGTTACCACATTACTACGTGATTCAAACACGAAAAAAACCCAGGATCTAGCCAACAAGTTTGCGAAAAAGGCGAAAGTATAAGCCATATGCGCGCATATCCCAGACCTAACCCAGACCTAACCGGTGTTATCCTCTAAAATATTGATCGAAATCAGGTTTAATTGACTGCTTCTTTGTGGGCCCACATTACTGCGTGATTCAAACCGGAACAAACCATGGATCTGACCTACATAGTAGTATACAGGGTGTTCGGCCAGCCCTGAGAAACATTTTAATAGGAGATTCTAGAGGCCAAACTAAGACGAAAATCAAGAATACCAATTTGTTGATGAAGGCTTCGTTAAAAAGTTATTAACAATTAAATTCAAAAATTTCAAATCGTTCCGGAAAAATTATTTTCGGCTGCGGAGGTCAATTACAAGCATTTTCAGTGAATAGACATATATTCGAAATCCTACTCAGTTTCGAGAAAAAAATTCGAGTATGTGTTGATATTTTTCGGCGAAAAAGAAATTTTTCAAAAATTTTTCTAAAAAAATTATTTTCGATTGCAGGGGTCAATTACAATCATTTTTGGTCATTACACATACCCCCGAAATCCTACGCACTTTCGAGGAAAAAATTCCTTACCGAAAATCTAATCGGGTGCCTATATTTTTCGATGAAAAAAAAAGATTTCAAATCGCTCTGTGAAAAATTATTTTCAGTTGCGAGGGTCGGTGACAATCATTTTTTATGTATAGACATACCCCCGAAATCTTGCGCATTTTCGAGAAAAAAATTCAGTACGAGCGGAACTTTAAACATTAATAACTTTTTAACAGTGCCTCCATCAACAAATTGGTATTCTTGATTTTCGTCTTATTTTTACCTCTAGAATCCCCCATTAAAATTTTTCCCATGGATGGCCGAACACCCTGTATGTAGGGAACCGTGCAGTTGAAAATTATTAAATCGCGCACGAATTTTTGGCCGTACAGCGAATCGTTCGCTGTCCACGAGCTTGCACGAGCGAAGACGGTTACCGCCGAAAAAGCCGTCAACACGCGGCGAGCGTACGGCCGAACAGCTGATGGGTGAATAACCCAGAAAGCGAGAAAAGACAGCACGGAAGAGAGAAAGATTGAAGAAAAGTACGTAGTAGGTGTGACTGTGTTTAACGAAATAAATACGAGTGTGCCGATTAACGAACAAACACGGTTCCTGATAATCCCATACATACATACGTACAGTGTTGTTCCAAGTGGAGTTTGAAAAAGATGCTAATAAAAATGTTGCATAGTCATAACCACCTGGTTCAGTTACTACATTCACCCTGTAAAAAACACACACACAAAATAATATTATTTATTATTTTCTTTTCACGTTCTTAACTTTATTTTTATTTTTAGTTTGAGTTTTACATTTCTCCTTCTCTTCGTCTTGCTTTTCTTTCTCCTTTTCCTTTTCATTTTTCTGTTTTTCTTTCTTTTTTCAATAGCTTTTCTTCTTTTAATTTCTCGGCTTGTTTTTTTCTTTTCTAATCGTTCTTCTTTCATTCTTTCTTTTTCTTTTTCCTGGTTATCAATTGCTTCTATTTTTTCAAGCTGAGCCTATTTTCATGTCTTTGATGTAACTTTGATTGCACACACTCTTTCTATATTTCTTTTCTTTTCTTTTCTTTTCTTTTCTTTGTTGTTTTTTCAATCTTTTGATAATGTTGATAATGTTTATCCAGAATAGATTCTGAAGAATCTTTGTCTTTACGAGAAAATAAGTAATTAATGTAGTTTGATTTCAGTACCATCGGAAACAAAACAATTCCCATTAGAAAAAAGTAAAAGCATCATTGTCATGAAATATTAAAGTTAATTAATGATCAGTATATCATATATTAGTTTCTTCTAGCGAAACGTTGTTAAATTAGTCTTCTACACTGGTATTGGTTTTACTGTTACTATGAACTGCACTGCGTTGAACATCAGCAGTGCTTTCTCTCTGCGAGTTGTGGTGTCTTAGTTGTGTCCCGATTGTATTTTAATATTTTCTATATAGAAAAGAAAATTGTTCCCCTCTCAGATCATCTGGAATATGCTCTTGAATGCTATGTAAAACTACCTATATTGCTGTCATTGATGTCAGTTTCATCTGGCGACATGAATTCTAATTTATTTTCTTCTTTCTGAAATACGTTTTGTGTAGTAAATTGTATTTGAGTTAAACGGTCATAGGCCACCACAAGCTTTAAAAGCATTTCCTTCTTCATGGAATTTATATATGGTATGATATATTGGTGCGAAATTCACCTTCGTAATGGGTTTAGTCTACCTACGTACTTTGTCTATGTTCCTGCACTACCCTTCGCCATGCAACTTTTAATCGTCTAAATATTCCTACATCGCATGGCTGGAAAATATGAGTTGCATTAGGTAATAATATACAAAAAAGTAAAACGAGTTTACTCAAAACAAAAATTATGTAAATTGAAATTTATGCAGGACCTGCGACCATCTAAATTATTAACCAGTATAGGAAAGGTGACTCCATTCTCGACCATTTATGGTACATACACACAATATATGTATTAGTGTGGGGATTGAAATGAATTCGGTCAAGGTGTAATTTCATTAATATTGATTTAATATATACAGGGTGTTTGGCCACACCTGGGAAAAATTTTAATGGGAGATTCTAGAAGCCGAAATAAGACGAAAATTAAGAATATCAATTTTTCGACTGAGGTTTCGTTAAAAAGTAGTTATTAATAACATTAAATAAAAAAATTTCAAATCGTTCTGAAAAAATTATTTTTGGTCGCGGAGGTCAGGTAGAATCGTACCCCCGAAATCCTACTCAGTTTCGACAAAAAAAATTCAAGTAAAAAAGAATTTCGAATCGTCTTGGAAGAATTAGTTTTCGTTGCAGGGGTCAGTAACAAGCATTTTTTTTTTTTGGTCGACAGCCGGATCGAACGATTTTAATGTTTCAAACAGCAACACAACGCATATTTTAATGGAGAATATGTAGAGATGTTGGAAAAGTTGTTCCTTGACCCCGTAAAGTGAGAAAAATCCCATATAACTGGTCAAATTTTCAAACAGCCCCCGCAACTCCTACTGATATAGTGAATAGTGAATATATTCCAATGAAACGTTTTTTTTCGCGAGTAGAGCTCATGGGTACCTACACAAAGAGTATTATTAAACAACTATTTTACAAACTGAATAAAAATCAGAAAGGAATTTTTAAGAAAAATCGACAGGCAGTGCCTAAATTTTTCGACGAAAGAAAAAGAAAATTTCAAATCGTTCTGAAAAAATTACTTTCGGTTTCGGGGGTCAATTACAATTATTTTCGGTGAATAGACATACCACATACGAAATCCTGCGCATTTTCGAGAAAAAAATTCGAAAGTAAGAGCGGAACTTTAAACGTCAATAACTTGTTTAGTATCGTATTACCCCATCAACAAATTGGTATTCTTGATTTTCGTTCTACTTTAACCTCTAGAATCTCCCATTACAATTTCTCCCGGGGGATTCTAGAGACCAAAGTAAGACGAAAATCAAGAATACCAATTTGTTAATGGAGGCTTTATTAAAAAGTTATTAACGTTTAAAGTTCCGCCCGTACTGAATTTCTTTCTCGAAAATGCGCATGATTAGGGGGGTATGACGATTCACCCAAAATGGTTGTAAGTAACCCCCGCAACCGAAGATAATTTTTCCAAAACGATTTGAAATTTTTCTTTTCCATCGAACAAATTTCACACATTCTCGAATTTTTATCTCGAAAGTGGGTAAGATTTCGGAGGTATGTGTATTCACCAAAAATGATTGTAATTGACCCCCGCAACCGATAACAATTTTTCCAGAACGATTTGAAATTTTTTAGTTTAATTGTTAATAACTTTTTAACGTAGCCTCTATCAACAAATTGGTATTCTTGATTTTCGTCTGTATTTTCGTATTTTGGCATCTAGAATCCCCCATTAAAATTTTTCCCAGGGGTGGCCGAACACCCTGTACATATGTGTTCCCCGAGCAGGAAAACGACTTTTCGCTAAAATCATGAAAGTAAAAATTCTGTCCAAACGAGGAGTAGGAGTGATTTTCTAAGAGTTTGCTCATGATGCTACACGTAATAGCTACAAATGCACCTCATCGAAAATTTTTATTTAAAAGTATAGATTGAGAAAGTGGCACGTGAGGAACGTACGTAACCTAGATCGATGCACGTGTTTTACTGCACCGGGCACGAACGTACGACGATTTACACACACACACACACACAGCCAATATCGCCGGTTTTTACAAAAGGCAAAGTCTTAAGTAAACATTTAAAGCCTCTGTAAGTTTTATCGCTTTTGCATTCTTGCAACTTAATTTAATTGGTTGTTTTTTGGAAAACAGATAAAACTATAAAAAGAATGAAAAACGGTTTTGACGAGTCCTGTACCTATGTTTAGTTCAGAATTTCGAATTCAGCGGTAAAAGTATGTAAATCTATATTATCCAATACACAGGACATAAAGGTAAGAGGAATGGATATTTTTACCAATATATTCATATTCTTAAATATCTGAATATTCTTCCTACTTGACCGACTTACTTTATAAATATATTTTTTAGGGACACGTGTCGTTCGGTTGAAGGAAACAGGATAACAGGATACAGTGTATAGGTATTCAAAAACCCTTGGGAAAAATTTTAGACTTTGTTGAAAAGTTATGGAACATTCCTAGCAAACGCTAGGCCCGTTCACGGATCGGGGTGAGTTATACATTATTCGATTCGCCTAATTCAGTACATTATTGATATGCATTTCTATGCATCTGTGGAAATTCGTTATTTTTTTATAAACTGTTACTGTTATTGTTAGAAATATGACTTAAAATTCGTTAGTTTCTTTAGTGTTTAGGAGTGTGTGTGTGTGTGTGTGTGTTTGTGAGAGACGCACACGTCGAGGAATGTTCTTTTAGTTTTTAAGTTTTCTTTTCACAATGGAAAATAAGTGTGTTTGTTTTGTAACAAGATTCATTATAATAAATAATATAAACAGTATTTTAACATGGTAGCAGAGGTCCGTGGTTTGTTCGTTAACAGTAAAGAAAAGAAATTTAGTTGTGAAAGGAAGATAACCTAAGTTTGAAGCATGGCAAGTGAAAAAAAGGACGATTTCATGTTACAAATATTTTATGGAACTGGAAATTCAGGCTAAATTTATTTTTAGAAATGAAAGACTGTAACGAGGTTATTCTACATGATGAAAGACCGGCTGAAATAAGAGTCGAAGATTGGAATAAAAAAGGAAATTAAAGCAAAAAGTTACATCGTAAACAGTATTTCAAACACTCAGTTAGAATTAATAATATCAGAAACGACTGCGAAAAATATGATTGCAAAGCTTGACGAAATTTATCTAGTTAAAAACAGTGCAGTAAAGCTATTGTGTAAAAGAAGATTGTTAGAATTAAAAATGAAAGAAGGTGAAAATCCAAGTGACTTCTTTAACGAATTTGAAACGCATATAAATAGGCTCAAAAATACTGGTGAGACTGTGAATGAAGAGGATAAATTGAATTATCTGTTATTAACGTTAACTTCTCACGTATTGTTGATATTAAAATCTAAATTACTGTTAGAGTATCAAAAGAGAAACGGTAAAAGTTACTACTTTGAGTACAGCAGAAATTACACTCGCACGTTTAGTTCAAATTTAACTAAAAATCCTAGAGGTCATAGGTTTCGACACGTACAACGCAATCAGAACAAGTATCTCAATTCAAAGGATAATCAGCATAGCAGTGCAACGACTACTGAAGCGGTATGTTAAGTCAGTGTAATAAGTCAGGGCACATCCAACGTTACTGCCCAGAAAACTTTAATAATTATTACAAAAGGCAACCTTTTCAAACATATACAAAATAGACACGATAGAAAAGTGGCTGGAAATTCGAGTCTAGATGACAGTAGAAATTACAATTCATTCAAGGTTGAAGTAATGAAAAGTAGCAAAATAGAAGAAGTAGAAATATTAAATGGCTACTAGATAGTGGTTGCTCAGATCACATAATAAACACAGATGAGTACTTTTATGAATCCAAAAATCTACAAAACCCGGTTGATATTAAAGTTGGTGATGGTTTTAAACTAATATCTGGAAAGATTGGTAATGTAATGATTAACATTAAATCGTTGCTATGTTCATTTTAAAAATTATAAATAATTTATCTAATTGGATCTATTCTACATTGTCAAATGGGAATTTGTAGAAGAATTTGTATGATGCATAAAAATCATTTTTTTAGGCATAGAACTTCCACGAGTCGGTCAGGTGGACAGTATTAAAACCAGGTATGTAGACAGTACATGCAGCAACAGTAAAAAATGTCTCCCCGCCGCTGACAGTGTTTACAATATATAGTAAATTACTATTGCACGCAGTACGTTGGTTTAACTTGTTTTTATTATTAAATTTCATTATCATCTAAGTCTGGTGTATTTTGATTTTTTACAGAATCAATCATCATCGAATGAAATTTCTGAAATTTCTTTTAAGAACTGATTAAATAAATCATCCTTTCCTTGCTTGGAAGGTTTATAAAACACGTAATGGCTTAAGTACCCAATGAAATTATCTTTTTTGCTGAAAATAGAAAATATAATATTTATTATTTTGTATTATATGTTAGAAAAACATATTAAAAAACGTGTGGAACTGCAAATACTAACCGACAATATTCAGGCAAAAAGTGTTTACTATGCTTCCACGTAGTTTCTGTTTTATTCGTACGAGCGCCTGTTTCTGGATCTTTAAAATGTAAACTATTTACGGTTTACGGTGAGATGTTTATACCCTTAGTTTTTAAAAGCCATTGCATTATATAAAGATATTTGAAAAGCAAAGAACGTGGTTTTCTAAAAACAAACTCAGTTACAGATATTGTTTTAAAATTACCATATATGCTAACATATAATTATGAGCAATGTCGTGATATATTATATAACTAACATTAAATAAAAATACTGCGCAGCAATTGTGGAAGGGTAGAGTAGATAGAGACTGATGAATCAACATTTTGTTGTAGAAATAATGGCACAGAGGCCATTTGAAAATTAATCACAGCGTCAATTTTCAAGATCTCATTACTGATGCTTACATGAATTAAATTGAAGACACCACTTTTTTCTAACATATAATACTATCAATATTTTATATTTCCAATAAGAGTAACTTCATCGGATACCTGAGCCATTATGTATTTAGTAAATGTATATATAATAGAAAGATGGTGATTTATTCAATGAGATATTTGCAGAAATAGCAGAAATTTCATTCAACAAATGTTATTGTTAACAAATTAGCATTTTACTAGCTGGCATTTTGAACACAGGTAACGACAGTCACTTGTTTCCACCTGTGAACCTATCAGAATATATTTAAAATACTTAGTTACTTTGTAAAAATACCGAATTTCCGCAGATAATGAAATGCATATACTAATGAAATAATATACTGAATTAGACGAATCGAATTACGTATAACTCATCCCGATCGTTGAACGGGTCGTTTGCTAGGAATATACCAAAAAACGTTCTTGACAAGTCTATAAAATACTTCAGTTCACTTTCATTATTAGATGCGTTGACTTTAATTCTATAAATTATAATGATAAGTTCAAGATTTTACAGAAAGAGTTTATTTGTAATATTAAAGATTTCCTATATAAGGACAAGAAGTATACTTTTACCAATATCTATCCATCTATCTTAACATTCTTCCCACTTGGCCCACTTACTTTAACGAGTCTGAGTAAATCATCAGTACTATCTCTATTTTTATTAATAAAATGAAAATTAACAAAATTCAGATTATTCAAGTTACTTCTATCACTCATCAAATTTTTTATGAAATTCTATGCTAATTCATGCTCTTTAAAATATTTATAATCTACTGGGACTTCATTAACTTTATGTTTTAATAAATCAATAATCAAAGTATCTATAATTAATATTAAAATCAAATAACAGTGTCAAAATAGTATTAATATTATCTTTTATTAATACTATCAATATCTGGTATTTAAATTTTATTAAATATTTCAAATCTGTTATCACCTTGTTCAAATAATTTATTACTAGTTTTGATAATATATTTTGGGATGGATTTTTTTAGAATGATAGCAATTCAGTTGTGAATTTTTATGAGGAACAAAGGGTTATTATTATACAATTAACATGTATATAATTCATTAACTTGCCCATTTAGGGGTAACATGTTATGCATAAATAGAGATTTACATACTTGTATAAATACCCACACTAAAATCATGTAAATATCTAAATCATTTTTAAATCTATGATTTGGAAAATTTTAGGGACTTGGAACTTAATTCATCCGTTATCTTACAGTTTTATCGCCAACACGTGGCCAACACGTATGCGAAGAAGGCGAAATCATGAGCCAGATGCGGGCATAACCCAGACCTAACCCAGACCTAACCGGTGTTATCCTCTAAAATACTGTCCGAATCCAGGTTTAATGGACTGTTTCTGTGTGTTACCACATTACTACGTGATTCAAACACGAAAAAAACCCAGGATCTGGCCAACAAGTATGCGAAGAAGGCGAAAGTATAAGCCAGATGCGCGCATATCCCAGACCTAACCCAGACCTAACCGGTGTTATCCTCTAAAATATTGATCGAAACCAGGTTTAATTGACTGCTTCAGTGTGTTACCACATTACTACGTGATTCAAACACGAAAAAAACCCAGGATCTGGCCAACAAGTATGCGAAGAAGGCAAAAGCATGAGCCAGATGCGGGCATAACCCAGACCTAATCCAGACCTAACCGGTGTTATCCTCTAAAATATTGATCGAAACCAGATTTAATTGACTGCTTCAGTGTGTTACCACATTACTACGTGATTCAAACACGAAAAAAACCCAGGATCTGTCCAACAAGTATGCGAAGAAGGCAAAATCATGAGCCAGATGCGCGCATATCCCAGACCTAACCCAGACCTAACCGGTGTTATCCTCTAAAATATTGATCGAAACCAGGTTTAATGGACTGTTTCTGTGTGTTACCACAGTACTACGTGATTCAAACACGAAAAAAACCCAGGATCTGGCCAACAAGTATGCGAAGAAGGCGAAAATATAAGCCAGATGCGCGCATATCCCAGACCTAACCCAGACCTAACCGGTGTTATCCTCTAAAATACTGTCCGAATCCAGGTTTAATGGACTGTTTCTGTGTGATACCACATTACTACGTGATTCAAACCCGAAAAACACCCAGGATCTAGCCAACAAGTTTGCGAAAAAGGCAAAATCATGAGCCAGATGCGGGCATAACCCAGACCTAACTCAGACCTAACCGGTGTTATCCTCTAAAATACTGTCCGAATCCAGGTTTAATGGACTGTTTCTGTGTGATACCACATTACTACGTGATTCAAACCCGAAAAACACCCAGGATCTAGCCAACAAGTTTGCGAAAAAGGCGAAAGTATAAGGCAGATGCGCGCATATCCCAGACCTAACCCAGACCTAACCGGTGTTATCCTCTAAAATATTGATCGAAACCAGGTTTAATTGACAGCTTCAGTGCGTTACCACATTACTACGTGATTCAAACACGAAAAAAACCCAGGATCTGGCCAACAAGTAAGCGAACAAGGCAAAATCATGAGCCAGATGCGTGCATAACCCAGACCTGACCCAGACCTAACCGGCGTTATCCTCTGAAATATTGATCGAAACCAGGTTTAATTGACTGCTTCAGTGTGTTACCACACTACTACGTGATTCAAACACGGAAAAAACCCAGGATCTGGCCAACAAGTATGCGAAGAAGGCGAAAGTATGAGCCATATGCGCGCAAATCCCAGACCTAACCCAGACCTAACCGGTGTTATCCTCTAAAATACTGTCCGAATCCAGGTTTAATGGACTGTTTCTGTGTGTTACCACATTACTACGTGATTCAAACACGAAAAAAACCCAGGATCTGGCCAACAAGTATGCGAAGAAGGCGAAAGTATAAGCCAGATGCGCGCATATCCCAGACCTAACCCAGACCTAACCGGTGTTATCCTCTAAAATATTGATCGAAACCAGATTTAATTGACTGCTTCAGTGTGTTACCACATTACTACGTGATTCAAACACGAAAAAAACCCAGGATCTGTCCAACAAGTTTGCGAAAAAGGCGAGAGTATAAGCCAGATGCGCGCATATCCCAGACCTAACCCAGACCTAACCGGTGTTATCCTCTAAAATATTGATCGAAACCAGGTTTAATTGACTGCTTCAGTGTGTTACCACATTACTACGTGATTCAAACACGAAAAAAGCCCAGGATCTGGCCAACAAGTATGCGAAGAAGGCAAAATCATGAGCCAGATGCGGGCATATCCCGGACCTAACCCAGACCTAACCGGTGTTATCCTCTGAAATATTGATCGAAACCAGGTTTAATTGACTGCTTCAGTGTGTTACCACAATACTACGTGATTCAAACACGAAAAAAACCCAGGATCTGGCCAACAAGTATGCGAAGAAGGCGAAAATATAAGCCAGATGCGCGCATATCCCAGACCTAACCCAGACCTAACCGGTGTTATCCTCTAAAATACTGTCCGAATCCAGGTTTAATGGACTGTTTCTGTGTGATACCACATTACTACGTGATTCAAACCCGAAAAACACCCAGGATCTAGCCAACAAGTTTGCGAAAAAGGCAAAATCATGAGCCAGATGCGGGCATATCCCGGACCTAACCCAGACCTAACCGGTGTTATCCTCTGAAATATTGATCGAAACCAGGTTTAATTGACAGCTTCAGTGTGTTACCACATTACTACGTGATTCAAACACGAAAAAAACCCAGGATCTGGCCAACAAGTAAGCGAACAAGGCAAAATCATGAGCCAGATGCGTGCATAACCCAGACCTGACCCAGACCTAACCGGCGTTATCCTCTGAAATATTGATCGAAACCAGGTTTAATTGACAGCTTCAGTGTGTTACCACATTACTACGTGATTCAAACACGAAAAAAACCCAGGATCTGGCCAACAAGTAAGCGAACAAGGCAAAATCATGAGCCAGATGCGTGCATAACCCAGACCTGACCCAGACCTAACCGGCGTTATCCTCTGAAATATTGATCGAAACCAGGTTTAATTGACTGCTTCAGTGTGTTACCACACTACTACGTGATTCAAACACGGAAAAAACCCAGGATCTGGCCAACAAGTATGCGAAGAAGGCGAAAGTATGAGCCATATGCGCGCAAATCCCAGACCTAACCCAGACCTAACCGGTGTTATCCTCTAAAATACTGTCCGAATCCAGGTTTAATGGACTGTTTCTGTGTGATACCACATTACTACGTGATTCAAACCCGAAAAACACCCAGGATCTAGCCAACAAGTTTGCGAAAAAGGCAAAATCATGAGCCAGATGCGGGCATAACCCAGACCTAACCCAGACCTAACCGGTGTTATCCTCTAAAATACTGTCCGAATCCAGGTTTAATGGACTGTTTCTGTGTGATACCACATTACTACGTGATTCAAACCCGAAAAACACCCAGGATCTAGCCAACAATTTTGCGAAAAAGGCGAAAGTATAAGGCAGATGCGCGCATATCCCAGACCTAACCCAGACCTAACTGGTGTTATCCTCCAAAATATTGATCGAAACCAGGTTTAATTGACAGCTTCAGTGTGTTACCACATTACTACGTGATTCAAACACGAAAAAAACCCAGGATCTGGCCAACAAGTATGCGAAGAAGGCGAAAGTATAAGCCAGATGCGCGCATATCCCAGACCTAACCCAGACCTAACCGGTGTTATCCTCTAAAATATTGATCGAAACCAGATTTAATTGACTGCTTCAGTGTGTTACCACATTACTACGTGATCCAAACCCGAAAAAAACCCAGGATCTTGCCAACAAGTTTGCGAAAAAGGCGAAAGTATAAGGCAGATGCGCGCATATCCCAGACCTAACCCAGACCTAACCGGTGTTATCCTCTAAAATATTGATCGAAACCAGGTTTAATTGACTGCTTCAGTGTGGTACCACATTACTACGTGATTCAAACACGAAAAAAACCCAGGATCTGGCCAACAAGTATGCGAAGAAGGCGAAAGTATAAGCCAGATGCGCGCATATCCCAGACCTAACCCAGACCTAACCGGTGTTATCCTCTAAAATACTGTCCGAATCCAGGTTTTATGGACTGTTTCTGTGTGTTACCACAGTACTACGTGATTCAAACACGAAAAAAACCCAGGAGCTGTCCAACAAGTATGCGAAGAAGGCGAAAGTATAAGCCAGATGCGCGCATATCCCAGACCTGACCCAGACCTAACCGGTGTTATCCTCTAAAATATTGACCGAATCCAGGTTTAATTGACTGTTACTGTGTGGTACCACATTGCTACGTGATCCAAACCCGAAAAAAACCCAGGATCTTGCCAACAAGTTTGCGAAAAAGGCGAAAGTATAAGCCAGATGCGGGCATAACCCAGACCTAACCCAGACCTAACCGGTGTTATCCTCTAAAATACTGTCCGAATCCAGGTTTAATGGACTGTTTCTGTGTGTTACCACAGTACTACGTGATTCAAACACGAAAAAAACCCAGGATCTGGCCAACAAGTATGCGAAGAAGGCGAAAGTATAAGCCAGATGCGCGCATATCCCAGACCTAACCCAGACCTAACCGGTGTTATCCTCTAAAATATTGATCGAAACCAGGTTTAATTGACTGCTTCAGTGTGTTACCACATTACTACGTGATCCAAACCCGAAAAAAACCCAGGATCTGGCCAACAAGTATGCAAAGAAGGCAAAAGCATGAGCCAGATGCGGGCATAACCCAGACCTAATCCAGACCTAACCGGTGTTATCCTCTAAAATATTGATCGAAACCAGGTTTAATTGACTGCTTCAGTGTGTTACCACATTACTACGTGATTCAAACACGAAAAAAGCCCAGGATCTGGCCAACAAGTATGCGAAGAAGGCAAAATCATGAGCCAGATGCGGGCATATCCCGGACCTAACCCAGACCTAACCGGTGTTATCCTCTGAAATATTGATCGAAACCAGGTTTAATTGACTGCTTCAGTGCGTTACCACATTACTACGTGATTCAAACACGAAAAAAACCCAGGATCTGGCCAACAAGTAAGCGAACAAGGCAAAATCATGAGCCAGATGCGGGCATAACCCAGACCTAATCCAGACCTAACCGGTGTTATCCTCTAAAATATTGATCGAAACCAGATTTAATTGACTGCTTCAGTGTGTTACCACATTACTACGTGATTCAAACACGAAAAAAACCCAGGATCTGTCCAACAAGTTTGCGAAAAAGGCGAGAGTATAAGCCAGATGCGCGCATATCCCAGACCTAACCCAGACCTAACCGGTGTTATCCTCTAAAATATTGATCGAAACCAGGTTTAATTGACTGCTTCAGTGTGTTACCACATTACTACGTGATCCAAACCCGAAAAAAACCCAGGATCTGGCCAACAAGTATGCGAAGAAGGCAAAAGCATGAGCTAGATGCGGGCATAACCCAGACCTAATCCAGACCTAACCGGTGTTATCCTCTAAAATATTGATCGAAACCAGGTTTAATTGACTGCTTCAGTGTGTTACCACATTACTACGTGATTCAAACACGAAAAAAGCCCAGGATCTGGCCAACAAGTATGCGAAGAAGGCAAAATCATGAGCCAGATGCGGGCATATCCCGGACCTAACCCAGACCTAACCGGTGTTATCCTCTGAAATATTGATCGAAACCAGATTTAATTGACTGCTTCAGTGTGTTACCACATTACTACGTGATTCAAACACGAAAAAAGCCCAGGATCTGGCCAACAAGTATGCGAAGAAGGCAAAATCATGAGCCAGATGCGGGCATAACCCAGACCTAACCCAGACCTAACCGGTGTTATCCTCTAAAATACTGTCCGAATCCAGGTTTAATGGACTGTTTCTGTGTGATACCACATTACTACGTGATTCAAACCCGAAAAACACCCAGGATCTAGCCAACAAGTTTGCGAAAAAGGCGAAAGTATAAGGCAGATGCACGCATATCCCAGACCTAACCCAGACCTAACCGGTGTTATCCTCTAAAATATTGATCGAAACCAGGTTTAATTGACAGCTTCAGTGCGTTACCACATTACTACGTGATTCAAACACGAAAAAAACCCAGGATCTGGCCAACAAGTAAGCGAACAAGGCAAAATCATGAGCCAGATGCGTGCATAACCCAGACCTGACCCAGACCTAACCGGCGTTATCCTCTGAAATATTGACCGAAACCAGGTTTAATTGACTGCTTCAGTGTGTTACCACACTACTACGTGATTCAAACACGGAAAAAACCCAGGATCTGGCCAACAAGTATGCGAAGAAGGCGAAAGTATGAGCCATATGCGCGCAAATCCCAGACCTAACCCAGACCTAACCGGTGTTATCCTCTAAAATACTGTCCGAATCCAGGTTTAATGGACTGTTTCTGTGTGATACCACATTACTACGTGATTCAAACCCGAAAAACACCCAGGATCTAGCCAACAAGTTTGCGAAAATGGCAAAATCATGAGCCAGATGCGGGCATAACCCAGACCTAACCCAGACCTAACCGGTGTTATCCTCTAAAATACTGTCCGAATCCAGGTTTAATGGACTGTTTCTGTGTGATACCACATTACTACGTGATTCAAACCCGAAAAACACCCAGGATCTAGCCAACAAGTTTGCGAAAAAGGCGAAAGTATAAGGCAGATGCGCGCATATCCCAGACCTAACCCAGACCTAACCGGTGTTATCCTCCAAAATATTGATCGAAACCAGGTTTAATTGACAGCTTCTGTGTGTTACCACATTACTACGTGATTCAAACACGAAAAAAACCCAGGATCTGGCCAACAAGTATGCGAAGAAGGCGAAAGTATAAGCCAGATGCGCGCATATCCCAGACCTAACCCAGACCTAACCGGTGTTATCCTCTAAAATATTGATCGAAACCAGATTTAATTGACTGCTTCAGTGTGTTACCACATTACTACGTGATCCAAACCCGAAAAAAACCCAGGATCTTGCCAACAAGTTTGCGAAAAAGGCGAAAGTATAAGGCAGATGCGCGCATATCCCAGACCTAACCCAGACCTAACCGGTGTTATCCTCTAAAATATTGATCGAAACCAGGTTTAATTGACTGCTTCAGTGTGGTACCACATTACTACGTGATTCAAACACGAAAAAAACCCAGGATCTGGCCAACAAGTATGCGAAGAAGGCGAAAGTATAAGCCAGATGCGCGCATATCCCAGACCTAACCCAGACCTAACCGGTGTTATCCTCTAAAATACTGTCCGAATCCAGGTTTTATGGACTGTTTCTGTGTGTTACCACAGTACTACGTGATTCAAACACGAAAAAAACCCAGGAGCTGTCCAACAAGCATGCGAAGAAGGCGAAAGTATAAGCCAGATGCGCGCATATCCCAGACCTGACCCAGACCTAACCGGTGTTATCCTCTAAAATATTGACCGAATCCAGGTTTAATTGACTGTTACTGTGTGGTACCACATTGCTACGTGATCCAAACCCGAAAAAAACCCAGGATCTTGCCAACAAGTTTGCGAAAAAGGCGAAAGTATAAGCCAGATGCGGGCATAACCCAGACCTAACCCAGACCTAACCGGTGTTATCCTCTAAAATACTGTCCGAATCCAGGTTTAATGGACTGTTTCTGTGTGTTACCACAGTACTACGTGATTCAAACACGAAAAAAACCCAGGATCTGGCCAACAAGTATGCGAAGAAGGCGAAAGTATAAGCCAGATGCGCGCATATCCCAGACCTAACCCAGACCTAACCGGGGTTATCCTCTAAAATATTGATCGAAACCAGGTTTAATTGACTGCTTCAGTGTGTTACCACATTACTACGTGATCCAAACCCGAAAAAACCCAGGATCTGGCCAACAAGTATGCAAAGAAGGCAAAAGCATGAGCCAGATGCGGGCATAACCCAGACCTAATCCAGACCTAACCGGTGTTATCCTCTAAAATATTGATCGAAACCAGGTTTAATTGACTGCTTCAGTGTGTTACCACATTACTACGTGATTCAAACACGAAAAAAGCCCAGGATCTGGCCAACAAGTATGCGAAGAAGGCAAAATCATGAGCCAGATGCGGGCATATCCCGGACCTAACCCAGACCTAACCGGTGTTATCCTCTGAAATATTGATCGAAACCAGGTTTAATTGACTGCTTCAGTGCGTTACCACATTACTACGTGATTCAAACACGAAAAAAACCCAGGATCTGGCCAACAAGTAAGCGAACAAGGCAAAATCATGAGCCAGATGCGGGCATAACCCAGACCTAATCCAGACCTAACCGGTGTTATCCTCTAAAATATTGATCGAAACCAGATTTAATTGACTGCTTCAGTGTGTTACCACATTACTACGTGATTCAAACACGAAAAAAACCCAGGATCTGTCCAACAAGTTTGCGAAAAAGGCGAGAGTATAAGCCAGATGCGCGCATATCCCAGACCTAACCCAGACCTAACCGGTGTTATCCTCTAAAATATTGATCGAAACCAGGTTTAATTGACTGCTTCAGTGTGTTACCACATTACTACGTGATCCAAACCCGAAAAAAACCCAGGATCTGGCCAACAAGTATGCGAAGAAGGCAAAAGCATGAGCCAGATGCGGGCATAACCCAGACCTAATCCAGACCTAACCGGTGTTATCCTCTAAAATATTGATCGAAACCAGGTTTAATTGACTGCTTCAGTGTGTTACCACATTACTACGTGATTCAAACACGAAAAAAGCCCAGGATCTGGCCAACAAGTATGCGAAGAAGGCAAAATCATGAGCCAGATGCGGGCATATCCCGGACCTAACCCAGACCTAACCGGTGTTATCCTCTGAAATATTGATCGAAACCAGGTTTAATTGACTGCTTCAGTGTGTTACCACATTACTACGTGTTTCAAACACGGAAAAAACCCAGGATCTGGCCAACAAGTTTGCGAAAAAGGCGAAAGTATAAGCCAGATGCGCGCATTTCCCAGACCTAACCCAGACCTAACCGGTGTTATCCTCTAAAATATTGATCGAAACCAGGTTTAATTGACTGCTTCAGTGTGTTACCACATTACTACGTGTTTCAAACACGGAAAAAACCCAGGATCTGGCCAACAAGTTTGCGAAGAAGGCGAAAGTATAAGCCAGATGCGCGCATTTCCCAGACCTAACCAAGACCTAACCGGTGCTATGCTCTAAAATATTGATCGAAACCAGATTTAATTGACTGCTTCAGTGTGTTACCACATTACTACGTGATTCAAACACGAAAAAAGCCCAGGATCTGGCCAACAAGTATGCGAAGAAGGCAAAATCATGAGCCAGATGCGGGCATAACCCAGACCTAACCCAGACCTAACCGGTGTTATCCTCTAAAATACTGTCCGAATCCAGGTTTAATGGACTGTTTCTGTGTGTTACCACAGTACTACGTGATTCAAACACGAAAAAAACCCAGGATCTGGCCAACAAGTATGCGAAGAAGGCGAAAATATAAGCCAGATGCGCGCATATCCCAGACCTAACCCAGACCTAACCGGTGTTATCCTCTAAAATACTGTCCGAATCCAGGTTTAATGGACTGTTTCTGTGTGATACCACATTACTACGTGATTCAAACCCGAAAAACACCCAGGATCTAGCCAACAAGTTTGCGAAAAAGGCAAAATCATGAGCCAGATGCGGGCATATCCCAGACCTAACTCAGACCTAACCGGTGTTATCCTCTAAAATACTGTCCGAATCCAGGTTTAATGGACTGTTTCTGTGTGATACCACATTACTACGTGATTCAAACCCGAAAAACACCCAGGATCTAGCCAACAAGTTTGCGAAAAAGGCGAAAGTATAAGGCAGATGCGCGCATATCCCAGACCTAACCCAGACCTAACCGGTGTTATCCTCTAAAATATTGATCGAAACCAGGTTTAATTGACAGCTTCAGTGCGTTACCACATTACTACGTGATTCAAACACGAAAAAAACCCAGGATCTGGCCAACAAGTAAGCGAACAAGGCAAAATCATGAGCCAGATGCGTGCATAACCCAGACCTAACCCAGACCTAACCGGCGTTATCCTCTGAAATATTGATCGAAACCAGGTTTAATTGACTGCTTCAGTGTGTTACCACACTACTACGTGATTCAAACACGGAAAAAACCCAGGATCTGGCCAACAAGTATGCGAAGAAGGCGAAAGTATGAGCCATATGCGCGCAAATCCCAGACCTAACCCAGACCTAACCGGTGTTATCCTCTAAAATACTGTCCGAATCCAGGTTTAATGGACTGTTTCTGTGTGATACCACATTACTACGTGATTCAAACCCGAAAAACACCCAGGATCTAGCCAACAAGTTTGCGAAAAAGGCAAAATCATGAGCCAGATGCGGGCATAACCCAGACCTAACCCAGACCTAACCGGTGTTATCCTCTAAAATACTGTCCGAATCCAGGTTTAATGGACTGTTTCTGTGTGATACCACATTACTACGTGATTCAAACCCGAAAAACACCCAGGATCTAGCCAACAAGTTTGCGAAAAAGGCAAAATCATGAGCCAGATGCGCGCATATCCCAGACCTAACCCAGACCTAACCGGTGTTATCCTCTAAAATATTGATCGAAACCAGATTTAATTGACTGCTTCAGTGTGTTACCACATTACTACGTGATCCAAACCCGAAAAAAACCCAGGATCTTGCCAACAAGTTTGCGAAAAAGGCGAAAGTATAAGGCAGATGCGCGCATATCCCAGACCTAACCCAGACCTAACCGTCGTTATCCTCTAAAATATTGATCGAAACCAGGTTTAATTGACTGCTTCAGTGTGTTACCACATTACTACGTGATTCAAACACGAAAAAAACCGAAGATCTGGCCAACAAGTATGCGAAGAAGGCAAAATCATGAGCCAGATGCGCGCAAATCCCAGACCTAACCCAGACCTAACCGGTGTTATCCTCTAAAATACTGTCCGAATCCAGGTTTAATGGACTGTTTCTGTGTGATACCACATTACTACGTGATTCAAACCCGAAAAACACCCAGGATCTAGCCAACAAGTTTGCGAAAAAGGCAAAATCATGAGCCAGATGCGCGCATATCCCAGACCTAACCCAGACCTAACCGGTGTTATCCTCTAAAATATTGATCGAAACCAGATTTAATTGACTGCTTCAGTGTGTTACCACATTACTACGTGATCCAAACCCGAAAAAAACCCAGGATCTGTCCAACAAGTATGCGAAGAAGGCGAAAGTATAAGCCAGATGCGCGCATATCCCAGACCTGACCCAGACCTAACCGGTGTTATCCTCTAAAATATTGACCGAATCCAGGTTTAATTGACTGTTACTGTGTGGTACCACATTGCTACGTGATCCAAACCCGAAAAAAACCCAGGATCTTGCCAACAAGTTTGCGAAAAAGGCGAAAGTATAAGCCAGATGCGGGCATATCCCAGACCTAACCCAGACCTAACCGGTGTTATCCTCTAAAATATTGATCGAAACCAGGTTTAATTGACTGCTTCAGTGTGTTACCACATTACTACGTGATCCAAACCCGAAAAAAACCCAGGATCTGGCCAACAAGTATGCGAAGAAGGCAAAAGCATGAGCCAGATGCGGGCATAACCCAGACCTAATCCAGACCTAACCGGTGTTATCCTCTAAAATATTGATCGAAACCAGGTTTAATTGACTGCTTCAGTGTGTTACCACATTACTACGTGATTCAAACACGAAAAAAACCCAGGATCTGGCCAACAAGTATGCGAAGAAGGCGAAAGTATAAGATGCGCGCATTTCCCAGACCTAACCCAGACCTAACCGGTGTTATCCTCTGAAATATTGATCGAAACCAGGTTTAATTGACTGCTTCAGTGTGTTACCACATTACTACGTAATTCAAACACGAAAAAGCCCCAGGATCTGGCCAACAAGTATGCGAAGGCAAAATCATGAGCCAGATGCGGGCATATCCCGGACCTATCCCAGACCTAACCGGTGTTATCCTCTAAAATATTGATCGAAACCAGGTTTAATTGACTGCTTCAGTGTATTACCACATTACTACGTGATTCAAACACGAAAAAAACCCAGGATCTGGCCAACAAGTATGCGAAGAAGGCAAAATCATGAGCCAGATGCGGGCATAACCCAGACCTAACCCAGACCTAACCGGTGTTATCCTCTAAAATATTGATCGAAACCAGGTTTAATTGACTGCTTCAGTGTATTACCACATTACTACGTGATTCAAACACGGAAAATACCCAGGATCTGGCCAACAAGTATGCGAAAAAGGCGAAAGTATAAGCCAGGTGCGCGCAAATCCCAGACCTAACCCAGACCTAACCGGTGTTATCCTCTAAAATATTGATCGAAACCAGGTTTTATTGACTGCTTCAGTGTGCTACCACATTACTACGTGATCAAACACGGAAAAAACACAGGATCTGGCCAACAAGTATGCGAAGAAGGCAAAATCATGAGCCAGATGCGGGCAAAACCCAGACCTAACCCAGACCTAACCGGTGTTATCCTCTGAAATATTGATCGAAACCAGGTTTAATTGACTGCTTCAGTGTGTTACCACATTACTACGTGATTCAAACACGGAAAATACCCAGGATCTGGCCAACAAGTATGCGAAGAAGGCTAAATCATGAGCCAGATGCGGACATAACCCAGACCTAACCCGGACCTAACCGGTGTTAGCCTCTAAAATATTGATCGAAACCAGGTTTAATTGACTGCTTGAGTGTGTTACCACATTACTACGTGATTCAAACACGAAAAAACCCCAGGATCTGGCCAACAAGTATGCGAAGAAGGCAAAATCATGAGCCAGATGCGGGCATAACCCAGACCTAACCCAGACCTAACCGGTGTTATCCTCTAAAATATTGATCGAAACCAGGTTTAATTGACTGCTTCAGTGTATTACCACATTACTACGTGATTCAAACACGAAAAAAACCCAGGATCTGGCCAACAAGTATGCGAAGAAGGCAAAATCATGAGCCAGATGCGGGCATAACCCAGACCTAACCCAGACCTAACCGGTGTTATCCTCTGAAATATTGATCGAAACCAGGTTTAATTGACAGCTTCAGTGCGTTACCACATTACTACGTGATTCAAACACGAAAAAAACCCAGGATCTGGCCAACAAGTAAGCGAACAAGGCAAAATCATGAGCCAGATGCGCGCATATCCCAGACCTAACCCAGACCTAACCGGTGTTATCCTCTAAAATATTGATCGAAACCAGATTTAATTGACTGCTTCAGTGTGTTACCACATTCCTACGTGATTCAAACACGAAAAAAACCCAGGATCTGGCCAACAAGTATGCGAAAAAGGCGAAAGTATAAGCCAGATGCGCGCATATCCCAGACCTAACCCAGACCTAACCGGTGTTATCCTCTGAAATATTGATCGGAACCAGGTTTAATTGACTGCTTCAGTGTGTTACCACATTACTACGTGATTGAAACACGGAAAATGCCCAGGATCTGGCCAACAAGTTTGCGAAGAAGGCGAAAGTATAAGCCAGATGCGGGCATAACCCAGACCTAGCCGGTGTTATCCTCTAAAATATTGATCGGAACCAGGTTTAATTGACTGCTTCAGTGTGTTACCACATTACTACGTGATTGAAACACGGAAAATGCCCAGGATCTGGCCAACAAGTAAGCGAACAAGGCAAAATCATGAGCCAGATGCGGGCATAACCCAGACCTAGCCGGTGTTATCCTCTAAAATATTGATCGAAACCAGGTTTAATTGACTGCTTCAGTGTGTTACCACATTACTACGTGATTCAAACACGAAAAAAACCCAAGATCTGGCCAACAAGTATGCGAAGAAGGCAAAATCATGAGCCGGATGCGGGCATAACCCAGACCTAACCCAGACCTAACCGGTGTTATCCTCTGAAATATTGATCGAAACCAGGTTTAATTGACTGCTTCAGTGTGTTACCACATTACTACGTGATTGAAACACGGAAAATGCCCAGGATCTGGCCAACAAGTTTGCGAAGAAGGCGAAAGTATAAGCCAGATGCGCGCATTTCCCAGACCTAACCTAGACCTAACCGGTGTTATCCTCTGAAATATTGATCGAAACCAGGTTTAATTGACTGCTTCAGTGTGTTACCACATTACTACGTGATTCAAACACAGAAAAAACCCAGGATCTGGCCAACAAGTATGCGATGAAGGCAAAATCATGAGCCAGATGCGGGCATAACCCAGATCTAACCCAGACCTAACCGGAGTTATCCTCTAAAATATTGATCGAAACCAGGTTTAATTGACAGCTTCAGTGCGTTACCACATTACTACGTGATTCAAACACGAAAAAAACCCAGGATCTGGCCAACAAGTAAGCGAACAAGGCGAAAGTATAAGCCAGATGCGCGCATATCCCAGACCTAACCCAGACCTAACCGGTGTTATCCTCTAAAATACTGTCCGAATCCAGGTTTTATGGACTGTTTCTGTGTGTTACCACAGTACTACGTGATTCAAACACGAAAAAAACCCAGGAGCTGTCCAACAAGTATGCGAAGAAGGCGAAAGTATAAGCCAGATGCGCGCATATCCCAGACCTGACCCAGACCTAACCGGTGTTATCCTCTAAAATATTGACCGAATCCAGGTTTAATTGACTGTTACTGTGTGGTACCACATTGCTACGTGATCCAAACCCGAAAAAAACCCAGGATCTTGCCAACAAGTTTGCGAAAAAGGCGAAAGTATAAGCCAGATGCGGGCATAACCCAGACCTAACCCAGACCTAACCGGTGTTATCCTCTAAAATATTGATCGAAACCAGGTTTAATTGACTGCTTCAGTGTGTTACCACATTACTACGTGATCCAAACCCGAAAAAAACCCAGGATCTGGCCAACAAGTATGCAAAGAAGGCAAAAGCATGAGCCAGATGCGGGCATAACCCAGACCTAATCCAGACCTAACCGGTGTTATCCTCTAAAATATTGATCGAAACCAGGTTTAATTGACTGCTTCAGTGTGTTACCACATTACTACGTGATTCAAACACGAAAAAAGCCCAGGATCTGGCCAACAAGTATGCGAAGAAGGCAAAATCATGAGCCAGATGCGGGCATATCCCGGACCTAACCCAGACCTAACCGGTGTTATCCTCTGAAATATTGATCGAAACCAGGTTTAATTGACTGCTTCAGTGTGTTACCACATTACTACGTGATTCAAACACGAAAAAAACCCAGGATCTGGCCAACAAGTTTGCGAAAAAGGCGAAAGTATAAGCCATATGCGCGCAAATCCCAGACCTAACCCAGACCTAACCAGTGTTATCCTTTGAAATATTGATCGAAACCAGGTTTAATTGACTGCTTCAGTGTGTTACCACATTACTACGTGATTCAAACTCGAAAAAAACCCAGGATCTGGCCAACAAGTTTGCGAACAAGGCGAAAGCATAAGCCATATGCGCGCATTTCCCAGACCTAACCCAGACCTAACCGGAGTTATCCTCTGAAATATTGATCGAAACCAGGTTTAATGGACTGTTTCTGTGTGTTACCACAGTACTACGTGATTCAAACACGAAAAAAACCCAGGATCTGGCCAACAAGTATGCGAAGAAGGCAAAATCATGAGCCAGATGCGGGCATATCCCGGACCTAACCCAGACCTAACCGGTGTTATCCTCTGAAATATTGATCGAAACCAGGTTTAATTGACTGCTTCAGTGTGTTACCACATTACTACGTGATTCAAACACGAAAAAAGCCCAGGATCTGGCCAACAAGTATGCGAAGAAGGCGAAAGTATAAGCCATATGCGCGCAAATCCCAGACCTAACCCAGACTTAACCGGTGTTATCCTTTGAAATATTGATCGAAACCAGGTTTAATTGACTGCTTCAGTGTGTTACCACATTACTACGTGATTCAAACACGAAAAAAACCCAGGATCTGGCCAACAAGTATGCGAAGAAGGCAAAATCATGAGCCAGATGCGGGCATATCCCGGACCTAACCCAGACCTAACCGGTGTTATCCTCTAAAATACTGTCCGAATCCAGGTTTTATGGACTGTTTCTGTGTGTTACCACAGTACTACGTGATTCAAACACGAAAAAAACCCAGGATCTGTCCAACAAGTATGCGAAGAAGGCAAAATTATGAGCCAGATGCGGGCATAACCCAGACCTAACCCAGACTTAACCGGTGTTATCCTTTGAAATATTGATCGAAACCAGGTTTAATTGACTGCTTCAGTGTGTTACCACATTACTACGTGATTCAAACACGAAAAAAACCCAGGATCTGGCCAACAAGTATGCGAAGAAGGCAAAATCATGAGCCAGATGCGGGCATATCCCGGACCTAACCCAGACCTAACCGGTGTTATCCTCTAAAATACTGTCCGAATCCAGGTTTTATGGACTGTTTCTGTGTGTTACCACAGTACTACGTGATTCAAACACGAAAAAAACCCAGGATCTGTCCAACAAGTATGCGAAGAAGGCGAAAGTATAAGCCATATGCGCGCAAATCCCAGACCTAACCCAGACTTAACCGGTGTTATCCTTTGAAATATTGATCGAAACCAGGTTTAATTGACTGCTTCAGTGTGTTACCACATTACTACGTGATTCAAACACGAAAAAAACCCAGGATCTGGCCAACAAGTTTGCGAAAAAGGCGAAAGTATAAGCCATATGCGCGCAAATCCCAGACCTAACCCAGACCTAACTGGATTTATCCTCTAAAATATTGATCGAAACCAGGTTTTATTGACTGCTTCAGTTTGTTACCACATTACTACGTGATTCAAACACGAAAAAACCCCAGGATCTGGCCAACAAGTATGCGAAGAAGGCAAAATTATGAGCCAGATGCGGGCATAACCCAGACCTAACCCAGACCTAACCGGTGTTATCCTCTAAAATATTGATCGAAACCAGGTTTTATTGACTGCTTCAGTTTGTTACCACATTACTACGTGATTCAAACACGAAAAAAGCCCAGGATCTGGCCAACAAGTATGCGAAGAAGGCAAAATCATGAGCCAGATGCGGGCATATCCCGGACCTAACCCAGACCTAACCGGTGTTATCCTCTGAAATATTGATCGAAACCAGGTTTAATTGACTGCTTCAGTGTGTTACCACATTACTACGTGATTCAAACACGAAAAAAACCCAGGATCTGGCCAACAAGTTTGCGAAAAAGGCGAAAGTATAAGGCAGATGCGCGCATATCCCAGACCTAATCCAGACCTAACCGGTGTTATCCTCTAAAATACTGTCCGAATCCAGGTTTAATGGACTGTTTCTGTGTGATACCACATTACTACGTGATTCAAACCCGAAAAACACCCAGGATCTAGCCAACAAGTTTGCGAAAAAGGCAAAATCATGAGCCAGATGCGGGCATAACCCAGACCTAACCCAGACCTAACCGGTGTTATCCTCTAAAATATTGATCGAAACCAGGTTTAATTGACTGCTTCAGTGTGTTACCACATTACTACGTGATCCAAACCCGAAAAAAACCCAGGATCTGGCCAACAAGTATGCGAAGAAGGCAAAATCATGAGCCAGATGCGGGCATATCCCGGACCTAACCCAGACCTAACCGGTGTTATCCTCTGAAATATTGATCGAAACCAGGTTTAATTGACTGCTTCAGTGTGTTACCACATTACTACGTGATCCAAACCCGAAAAAAACCCAGGATCTGGCCAACAAGTATGCGAAGAAGGCAAAATCATGAGCCAGATGCGGGCATATCCCGGACCTAACCCAGACCTAACCGGTGTTATCCTCTGAAATATTGATCGAAACCAGGTTTAATTGACTGCTTCAGTGTGTTACCACATTACTACGTGATTCAAACACGAAAAAAGCCCAGGATCTGGCCCACAAGTATGCGAAGAAGGCAAAATCATGAGCCAGATGCGGGCATATCCCGGACCTAACCCAGACCTAACCGGTGTTATCCTCTGAAATATTGATCGAAACCAGGTTTAATTGACTGCTTCAGTGTGTTACCACAATACTACGTGATTCAAACACGAAAAAAACCCAGGATCTGGCCAACAAGTATGCGAAGAAGGCGAAAATATAAGCCAGATGCGCGCATATCCCAGACCTAACCCAGACCTAACCGGTGTTATCCTCTAAAATACTGTCCGAATCCAGGTTTAATGGACTGTTTCTGTGTGATACCACATTACTACGTGATTCAAACCCGAAAAACACCCAGGATCTAGCCAACAAGTTTGCGAAAAAGGCAAAATCATGAGCCAGATGCGGGCATATCCCGGACCTAACCCAGACCTAACCGGTGTTATCCTCTGAAATATTGATCGAAACCAGGTTTAATTGACAGCTTCAGTGTGTTACCACATTACTACGTGATTCAAACACGAAAAAAACCCAGGATCTGGCCAACAAGTATGCGAAGAAGGCAAAATCATGAGCCAGATGCGGGCATAACCCAGACCTAACCCAGACCTAACCGGTGTTATCCTCTAAAATATTGATCGAAACCAGGTTTAATTGACTGCTTCAGTGTATTACCACATTACTACGTGATTCAAACACGGAAAATACCCAGGATCTGGCCAACAAGTATGCGAAAAAGGCGAAAGTATAAGCCAGGTGCGCGCAAATCCCAGACCTAACCCAGACCTAACCGGTGTTATCCTCTAAAATATTGATCGAAACCAGGTTTTATTGACTGCTTCAGTGTGCTACCACATTACTACGTGATCAAACACGGAAAAAACACAGGATCTGGCCAACAAGTATGCGAAGAAGGCAAAATCATGAGCCAGATGCGGGCAAAACCCAGACCTAACCCAGACCTAACCGGTGTTATCCTCTGAAATATTGATCGAAACCAGGTTTAATTGACTGCTTCAGTGTGTTACCACATTACTACGTGATTCAAACACGGAAAATACCCAGGATCTGGCCAACAAGTATGCGAAGAAGGCTAAATCATGAGCCAGATGCGGACATAACCCAGACCTAACCCGGACCTAACCGGTGTTAGCCTCTAAAATATTGATCGAAACCAGGTTTAATTGACTGCTTGAGTGTGTTACCACATTACTACGTGATTCAAACACGAAAAAACCCCAGGATCTGGCCAACAAGTATGCGAAGAAGGCAAAATCATGAGCCAGATGCGGGCATAACCCAGACCTAACCCAGACCTAACCGGTGTTATCCTCTAAAATATTGATCGAAACCAGGTTTAATTGACTGCTTCAGTGTATTACCACATTACTACGTGATTCAAACACGAAAAAAACCCAGGATCTGGCCAACAAGTATGCGAAGAAGGCAAAATCATGAGCCAGATGCGGGCATAACCCAGACCTAACCCAGACCTAACCGGTGTTATCCTCTGAAATATTGATCGAAACCAGGTTTAATTGACAGCTTCAGTGCGTTACCACATTACTACGTGATTCAAACACGAAAAAAACCCAGGATCTGGCCAACAAGTAAGCGAACAAGGCAAAATCATGAGCCAGATGCGCGCATATCCCAGACCTAACCCAGACCTAACCGGTGTTATCCTCTAAAATATTGATCGAAACCAGATTTAATTGACTGCTTCAGTGTGTTACCACATTCCTACGTGATTCAAACACGAAAAAAACCCAGGATCTGGCCAACAAGTATGCGAAAAAGGCGAAAGTATAAGCCAGATGCGCGCATATCCCAGACCTAACCCAGACCTAACCGGTGTTATCCTCTGAAATATTGATCGGAACCAGGTTTAATTGACAGCTTCAGTGTGTTACCACATTACTACGTGATTCAAACACGGGAAAAACCCAGGATCTGGCCAACAAGTATGCGAAGAAGGCAAAATCATGAGCCAGATGCGGGCATTTCCCAGACCTAACCCACACCTAACCGGTGTTATCCTCTGAAATATTGATTGAAACCAGGTTTAATTGACTACTTCAGTGTGTTACCACATTACTACCTGATTCAAACACGGAAAAAACTCAGGATCTGGCCAACAAGTATGCGATGAAGGCAAAATCATGAGCCAGATGCGGGCATAACCCAGACCTAGCCGGTGTTATCCTCTAAAATATTGATCGAAACCAGGTTTAATTGACTGCTTCAGTGTGTTACCACATTACTACGTGATTCAAACACGAAAAAAACCCAAGATCTGGCCAACAAGTATGCGAAGAAGGCAAAATCATGAGCCGGATGCGGGCATAACCCAGACCTAACCCAGACCTAACCGGTGTTATCCTCTGAAATATTGATCGAAACCAGGTTTAATTGACTGCTTCAGTGTGTTACCACATTACTACGTGATTGAAACACGGAAAATGCCCAGGATCTGGCCAACAAGTTTGCGAAGAAGGCGAAAGTATAAGCCAGATGCGCGCATTTCCCAGACCTAACCTAGACCTAACCGGTGTTATCCTCTGAAATATTGATCGAAACCAGGTTTAATTGACTGCTTCAGTGTGTTACCACATTACTACGTGATTCAAACACAGAAAAAACCCAGGATCTGGCCAACAAGTATGCGATGAAGGCAAAATCATGAGCCAGATGCGGGCATAACCCAGATCTAACCCAGACCTAACCGGAGTTATCCTCTAAAATATTGATCGAAACCAGGTTTAATTGACAGCTTCAGTGCGTTACCACATTACTACGTGATTCAAACACGAAAAAAACCCAGGATCTGGCCAACAAGTAAGCGAACAAGGCGAAAGTATAAGCCAGATGCGCGCATATCCCAGACCTAACCCAGACCTAACCGGTGTTATCCTCTAAAATACTGTCCGAATCCAGGTTTTATGGACTGTTTCTGTGTGTTACCACAGTACTACGTGATTCAAACACGAAAAAAACCCAGGAGCTGTCCAACAAGTATGCGAAGAAGGCGAAAGTATAAGCCAGATGCGCGCATATCCCAGACCTGACCCAGACCTAACCGGTGTTATCCTCTAAAATATTGACCGAATCCAGGTTTAATTGACTGTTACTGTGTGGTACCACATTGCTACGTGATCCAAACCCGAAAAAAACCCAGGATCTTGCCAACAAGTTTGCGAAAAAGGCGAAAGTATAAGCCAGATGCGGGCATAACCCAGACCTAACCCAGACCTAACCGGTGTTATCCTCTAAAATATTGATCGAAACCAGGTTTAATTGACTGCTTCAGTGTGTTACCACATTACTACGTGATCCAAACCCGAAAAAAACCCAGGATCTGGCCAACAAGTATGCAAAGAAGGCAAAAGCATGAGCCAGATGCGGGCATAACCCAGACCTAATCCAGACCTAACCGGTGTTATCCTCTAAAATACTGTCCGAATCCAGGTTTAATGGACTGTTTCTGTGTGTTACCACAGTACTACGTGATTCAAACACGAAAAAAACCCAGGATCTGGCCAACAAGTATGCGAAGAAGGCAAAATCATGAGCCAGATGCGGGCATATCCCGGACCTAACCCAGACCTAACCGGTGTTATCCTCTAAAATACTGTCCGAATCCAGGTTTAATGGACTGTTTCTGTGTGTTACCACAGTACTACGTGATTCAAACACGAAAAAAACCCAGGATCTGGCCAACAAGTATGCGAAGAAGGCAAAATCATGAGCCAGATGCGGGCATATCCCGGACCTAACCCAGACCTAACCGGTGTTATCCTCTGAAATATTGATCGAAACCAGGTTTAATGGACTGTTTCTGTGTGTTACCACAGTACTACGTGATTCAAACACGAAAAAAACCCAGGATCTGTCCAACAAGTATGCGAAGAAGGCGAAAGTATAAGCCATATGCGCGCAAATCCCAGACCTAACCCAGACTTAACCGGTGTTATCCTTTGAAATATTGATCGAAACCAGGTTTAATTGACTGCTTCAGTGTGTTACCACATTACTACGTGATTCAAACACGAAAAAAACCCAGGATCTGGCCAACAAGTTTGCGAAAAAGGCGAAAGTATAAGCCATATGCGCGCAAATCCCAGACCTAACCCAGACCTAACTGGATTTATCCTCTAAAATATTGATCGAAACCAGGTTTTATTGACTGCTTCAGTTTGTTACCACATTACTACGTGATTCAAACACGAAAAAACCCCAGGATCTGGCCAACAAGTATGCGAAGAAGGCAAAATTATGAGCCAGATGCGGGCATAACCCAGACCTAACCCAGACCTAACCGGTGTTATCCTCTAAAATATTGATCGAAACCAGGTTTTATTGACTGCTTCAGTTTGTTACCACATTACTACGTGATTCAAACACGAAAAAAGCCCAGGATCTGGCCAACAAGTATGCGAAGAAGGCAAAATCATGAGCCAGATGCGGGCATATCCCGGACCTAACCCAGACCTAACCGGTGTTATCCTCTGAAATATTGATCGAAACCAGGTTTAATTGACTGCTTCAGTGTGTTACCACATTACTACGTGATTCAAACACGAAAAAAACCCAGGATCTGGCCAACAAGTTTGCGAAAAAGGCGAAAGTATAAGGCAGATGCGCGCATATCCCAGACCTAACCCAGACCTAACCGGTGTTATCCTCTAAAATATTGATCGAAACCAGGTTTAATTGACTGCTTCAGTTTGTTACCACATTACTACGTGATTCAAACACGAAAAAAGCCCAGGATCTGGCCAACAAGTATGCGAAGAAGGCAAAATCATGAGCCAGATGCGGGCATATCCCGGACCTAACCCAGACCTAACCGGTGTTATCCTCTGAAATATTGATCGAAACCAGGTTTAATTGACTGCTTCAGTGTGTTACCACATTACTACGTGATTCAAACACGAAAAAAACCCAGGATCTGGCCAACAAGTTTGCGAAAAAGGCGAAAGTATAAGGCAGATGCGCGCATATCCCAGACCTAACCCAGACCTAACCGGTGTTATCCTCTAAAATATTGATCGAAACCAGGTTTAATTGACTGCTTCAGTGTGTTACCACATTACTACGTGATTCAAACACGAAAAAAACCCAGGATCTGGCCAACAAGTTTGCGAAAAAGGCGAAAGTATAAGCCATATGCGCGCAAATCCCAGACCTAACCCAGACCTAACCGGATTTATCCTCTAAAATATTGATCGAAACCAGGTTTTATTGACTGCTTCAGTTTGTTACCACATTACTACGTGATTCAAACACGAAAAAACCCCAGGATCTGGCCAACAAGTATGCGAAGAAGGCAAAATTATGAGCCAGATGCGGGCATAACCCAGACCTAACCCAGACCTAACCGGTGTTATCCTCTAAAATATTGATCGAAACCAGGTTTTATTGACTGCTTCAGTTTGTTACCACATTACTACGTGATTCAAACACGAAAAAAGCCCAGGATCTGGCCAACAAGTATGCGAAGAAGGCAAAATCATGAGCCAGATGCGGGCATATCCCGGACCTAACCCAGACCTAACCGGTGTTATCCTCTGAAATATTGATCGAAACCAGGTTTAATTGACTGCTTCTTTGTGGGCCCACATTACTGCGTGATTCAAACCGGAACAAACCATGGATCTGACCTACATAGTAGTATACAGGGTGTTCGGCCAGCCCTGAGAAACATTTTAATAGGAGATTCTAGAGGCCAAACTAAGACGAAAATCAAGAATACCAATTTGTTGATGGAGGCTTCGTTAAAAAGTTATTAACAATTAAATTCAAAAATTTCAAATCGTTCCGGAAAAATTATTTTCGGCTGCGGAGGTCAATTACAAGCATTTTCAGTGAATAGACATATATTCGAAATCCTACTCAGTTTCGAGAAAAAAATTCGAGTATGTGTTGATATTTTTCGGCGAAAAAGAAATTTTTCAAAAATTTTTCTAAAAAAATTATTTTCGATTGCAGGGGTCAATTACAATCATTTTTGGTCATTACACATACCCCCGAAATCCTACGCACTTTCGAGGAAAAAATTCCTTACCGAAAATCTAATCGGGTGCCTATATTTTTCGATGAAAAAAAAAGATTTCAAATCGCTCTGTGAAAAATTATTTTCAGTTGCGAGGGTCGGTGACAATCATTTTTTATGTATAGACATACCCCCGAAATCTTGCGCATTTTCGAGAAAAAAATTCAGTACGAGCGGAACTTTGAACATTAATAACTTTTTAACAGTGCCTCCATCAACAAATTGGTATTCTTGATTTTCGTCTTATTTTTACCTCTAGAATCCCCCATTAAAATTTTTCCCATGGATGGCCGAACACCCTGTATGTAGGGAACCGTGCAGTTGAAAATTATTAAATCGCGCACGAATTTTTGGCCGTACAGCGAATCGTTCGCTGTCCACGAGCTTGCACGAGCGAAGACGGTTACCGCCGAAAAAGCCGTCAACACGCGGCGAGCGTACGGCCGAACAGCTGATGGGTGAATAACCCAGAAAGCGAGAAAAGACAGCACGGAAGAGAGAAAGATTGAAGAAAAGTACGTAGTAGGTGTGACTGTGTTTAACGAAATAAATACGAGTGTGCCGATTAACGAACAAACACGGTTCCTGATAATCCCATACATACATACGTACAGTGTTGTTCCAAGTGGAGTTTGAAAAAGATGCTAATAAAAATGTTGCATAGTCATAACCACCTGGTTCAGTTACTACATTCACCCTGTAAAAAACACACACACAAAATAATATTATTTATTATTTTCTTTTCACGTTCTTAACTTTATTTTTATTTTTAGTTTGAGTTTTACATTTCTCCTTCTCTTCGTCTTGCTTTTCTTTCTCCTTTTCCTTTTCATTTTTCTGTTTTTCTTTCTTTTTTCAATAGCTTTTCTTCTTTTAATTTCTCGGCTTGTTTTTTTCTTTTCTAATCGTTCTTCTTTCATTCTTTCTTTTTCTTTTTCCTGGTTATCAATTGCTTCTATTTTTTCAAGCTGAGCCTATTTTCATGTCTTTGATGTAACTTTGATTGCACACACTCTTTCTATATTTCTTTTCTTTTCTTTTCTTTTCTTTTCTTTGTTGTTTTTTCAATCTTTTGATAATGTTGATAATGTTTATCCAGAATAGATTCTGAAGAATCTTTGTCTTTACGAGAAAATAAGTAATTAATGTAGTTTGATTTCAGTACCATCGGAAACAAAACAATTCCCATTAGAAAAAAGTAAAAGCATCATTGTCATGAAATATTAAAGTTAATTAATGATCAGTATATCATATATTAGTTTCTTCTAGCGAAACGTTGTTAAATTAGTCTTCTACACTGGTATTGGTTTTACTGTTACTATGAACTGCACTGCGTTGAACATCAGCAGTGCTTTCTCTCTGCGAGTTGTGGTGTCTTAGTTGTGTCCCGATTGTATTTTAATATTTTCTATATAGAAAAGAAAATTGTTCCCCTCTCAGATCATCTGGAATATGCTCTTGAATGCTATGTAAAACTACCTATATTGCTGTCATTGATGTCAGTTTCATCTGGCGACATGAATTCTAATTTATTTTCTTCTTTCTGAAATACGTTTTGTGTAGTAAATTGTATTTGAGTTAAACGGTCATAGGCCACCACAAGCTTTAAAAGCATTTCCTTCTTCATGGAATTTATATATGGTATGATATATTGGTGCGAAATTCACCTTCGTAATGGGTTTAGTCTACCTACGTACTTTGTCTATGTTCCTGCACTACCCTTCGCCATGCAACTTTTAATCGTCTAAATATTCCTACATCGCATGGCTGGAAAATATGAGTTGCATTAGGTAATAATATACAAAAAAGTAAAACGAGTTTACTCAAAACAAAAATTATGTAAATTGAAATTTATGCAGGACCTGCGACCATCTAAATTATTAACCAGTATAGGAAAGGTGACTCCATTCTCGACCATTTATGGTACATACACACAATATATGTATTAGTGTGGGGATTGAAATGAATTCGGTCAAGGTGTAATTTCATTAATATTGATTTAATATATACAGGGTGTTTGGCCACACCTGGGAAAAATTTTAATGGGAGATTCTAGAAGCCGAAATAAGACGAAAATTAAGAATATCAATTTTTCGACTGAGGTTTCGTTAAAAAGTAGTTATTAATAACATTAAATAAAAAAATTTCAAATCGTTCTGAAAAAATTATTTTTGGTCGCGGAGGTCAGGTAGAATCGTACCCCCGAAATCCTACTCAGTTTCGACAAAAAAAATTCAAGTAAAAAAGAATTTCGAATCGTCTTGGAAGAATTAGTTTTCGTTGCAGGGGTCAGTAACAAGCATTTTTTTTTTTTGGTCGACAGCCGGATCGAACGATTTTAATGTTTCAAACAGCAACACAACGCATATTTTAATGGAGAATATGTAGAGATGTTGGAAAAGTTGTTCCTTGACCCCGTAAAGTGAGAAAAATCCCATATAACTGGTCAAATTTTCAAACAGCCCCCGCAACTCCTACTGATATAGTGAATAGTGAATATATTCCAATGAAACGTTTTTTTTCGCGAGTAGAGCTCATGGGTACCTACACAAAGAGTATTATTAAACAACTATTTTACAAACTGAATAAAAATCAGAAAGGAATTTTTAAGAAAAATCGACAGGCAGTGCCTAAATTTTTCGACGAAAGAAAAAGAAAATTTCAAATCGTTCTGAAAAAATTACTTTCGGTTTCGGGGGTCAATTACAATTATTTTCGGTGAATAGACATACCACATACGAAATCCTGCGCATTTTCGAGAAAAAAATTCGAAAGTAAGAGCGGAACTTTAAACGTCAATAACTTGTTTAGTATCGTATTACCCCATCAACAAATTGGTATTCTTGATTTTCGTTCTACTTTAACCTCTAGAATCTCCCATTACAATTTCTCCCGGGGGATTCTAGAGACCAAAGTAAGACGAAAATCAAGAATACCAATTTGTTAATGGAGGCTTTATTAAAAAGTTATTAACGTTTAAAGTTCCGCCCGTACTGAATTTCTTTCTCGAAAATGCGCATGATTAGGGGGGTATGACGATTCACCCAAAATGGTTGTAAGTAACCCCCGCAACCGAAGATAATTTTTCCAAAACGATTTGAAATTTTTCTTTTCCATCGAACAAATTTCACACATTCTCGAATTTTTATCTCGAAAGTGGGTAAGATTTCGGAGGTATGTGTATTCACCAAAAATGATTGTAATTGACCCCCGCAACCGATAACAATTTTTCCAGAACGATTTGAAATTTTTTAGTTTAATTGTTAATAACTTTTTAACGTAGCCTCTATCAACAAATTGGTATTCTTGATTTTCGTCTGTATTTTCGTATTTTGGCATCTAGAATCCCCCATTAAAATTTTTCCCAGGGGTGGCCGAACACCCTGTACATATGTGTTCCCCGAGCAGGAAAACGACTTTTCGCTAAAATCATGAAAGTAAAAATTCTGTCCAAACGAGGAGTAGGAGTGATTTTCTAAGAGTTTGCTCATGATGCTACACGTAATAGCTACAAATGCACCTCATCGAAAATTTTTATTTAAAAGTATAGATTGAGAAAGTGGCACGTGAGGAACGTACGTAACCTAGATCGATGCACGTGTTTTACTGCACCGGGCACGAACGTACGACGATTTACACACACACACACACACAGCCAATATCGCCGGTTTTTACAAAAGGCAAAGTCTTAAGTAAACATTTAAAGCCTCTGTAAGTTTTATCGCTTTTGCATTCTTGCAACTTAATTTAATTGGTTGTTTTTTGGAAAACAGATAAAACTATAAAAAGAATGAAAAACGGTTTTGACGAGTCCTGTACCTATGTTTAGTTCAGAATTTCGAATTCAGCGGTAAAAGTATGTAAATCTATATTATCCAATACACAGGACATAAAGGTAAGAGGAATGGATATTTTTACCAATATATTCATATTCTTAAATATCTGAATATTCTTCCTACTTGACCGACTTACTTTATAAATATATTTTTTAGGGACACGTGTCGTTCGGTTGAAGGAAACAGGATAACAGGATACAGTGTATAGGTATTCAAAAACCCTTGGGAAAAATTTTAGACTTTGTTGAAAAGTTATGGAACATTCCTAGCAAACGCTAGGCCCGTTCACGGATCGGGGTGAGTTATACATTATTCGATTCGCCTAATTCAGTACATTATTGATATGCATTTCTATGCATCTGTGGAAATTCGTTATTTTTTTATAAACTGTTACTGTTATTGTTAGAAATATGACTTAAAATTCGTTAGTTTCTTTAGTGTTTAGGAGTGTGTGTGTGTGTGTGTGTGTTTGTGAGAGACGCACACGTCGAGGAATGTTCTTTTAGTTTTTAAGTTTTCTTTTCACAATGGAAAATAAGTGTGTTTGTTTTGTAACAAGATTCATTATAATAAATAATATAAACAGTATTTTAACATGGTAGCAGAGGTCCGTGGTTTGTTCGTTAACAGTAAAGAAAAGAAATTTAGTTGTGAAAGGAAGATAACCTAAGTTTGAAGCATGGCAAGTGAAAAAAAGGACGATTTCATGTTACAAATATTTTATGGAACTGGAAATTCAGGCTAAATTTATTTTTAGAAATGAAAGACTGTAACGAGGTTATTCTACATGATGAAAGACCGGCTGAAATAAGAGTCGAAGATTGGAATAAAAAAGGAAATTAAAGCAAAAAGTTACATCGTAAACAGTATTTCAAACACTCAGTTAGAATTAATAATATCAGAAACGACTGCGAAAAATATGATTGCAAAGCTTGACGAAATTTATCTAGTTAAAAACAGTGCAGTAAAGCTATTGTGTAAAAGAAGATTGTTAGAATTAAAAATGAAAGAAGGTGAAAATCCAAGTGACTTCTTTAACGAATTTGAAACGCATATAAATAGGCTCAAAAATACTGGTGAGACTGTGAATGAAGAGGATAAATTGAATTATCTGTTATTAACGTTAACTTCTCACGTATTGTTGATATTATTGATGCACTGCCAACGAAGGAGAAAACAGTTGAGTATGTAAAATCTAAATTACTGTTAGAGTATCAAAAGAGAAACGGTAAAAGTTACTACTTTGAGTACAGCAGAAATTACACTCGCACGTTTAGTTCAAATTTAACTAAAAATCCTAGAGGTCATAGGTTTCGACACGTACAACGCAATCAGAACAAGTATCTCAATTCAAAGGATAATCAGCATAGCAGTGCAACGACTACTGAAGCGGTACGTTACAAGTGTAATAAGTCAGGGCACATCCAACGTTACTGCCCAGAAAACTTTAATAATTATTACAAAAGGCAACCTTTTCAAACATATACAAAATAGACACGATACAAAAGTGGCTGGAAATTCGAGTCTAGATGACAGTAGAAATTACAATTCATTCAAGGTTGAAGTAATGAAAAGTAGCAAAATAGAAGAAGTAGAAATATTAAATGGCTACTAGATAGTGGTTGCTCAGATCACATAATAAACACAGATGAGTACTTTTATGAATCCAAAAATCTACAAAACCCGGTTGATATTAAAGTTGGTGATGGTTTTAAACTAATATCTGGAAAGATTGGTAATGTAATGATTAACATTAAATCGTTGCTATGTTCATTTTAAAAATTATAAATAATTTATCTAATTGGATCTATTCTACATTGTCAAATGGGAATTTGTAGAAGAATTTGTATGATGCATAAAAATCATTTTTTTAGGCATAGAACTTCCACGAGTCGGTCAGGTGGACAGTATTAAAACCAGGTATGTAGACAGTACATGCAGCAACAGTAAAAAATGTCTCCCCGCCGCTGACAGTGTTTACAATATATAGTAAATTACTATTGCACGCAGTACGTTGGTTTAACTTGTTTTTATTATTAAATTTCATTATCATCTAAGTCTGGTGTATTTTGATTTTTTACAGAATCAATCATCATCGAATGAAATTTCTGAAATTTCTTTTAAGAACTGATTAAATAAATCATCCTTTCCTTGCTTGGAAGGTTTATAAAACACGTAATGGCTTAAGTACCCAATGAAATTATCTTTTTTGCTGAAAATAGAAAATATAATATTTATTATTTTGTATTATATGTTAGAAAAACATATTAAAAAACGTGTGGAACTGCAAATACTAACCGACAATATTCAGGCAAAAAGTGTTTACTATGCTTCCACGTAGTTTCTGTTTTATTCGTACGAGCGCCTGTTTCTGGATCTTTAAAATGTAAACTATTTACGGTTTACGGTGAGATGTTTATACCCTTAGTTTTTAAAAGCCATTGCATTATATAAAGATATTTGAAAAGCAAAGAACGTGGTTTTCTAAAAACAAACTCAGTTACAGATATTGTTTTAAAATTACCATATATGCTAACATATAATTATGAGCAATGTCGTGATATATTATATAACTAACATTAAATAAAAATACTGCGCAGCAATTGTGGAAGGGTAGAGTAGATAGAGACTGATGAATCAACATTTTGTTGTAGAAATAATGGCACAGAGGCCATTTGAAAATTAATCACAGCGTCAATTTTCAAGATCTCATTACTGATGCTTACATGAATTAAATTGAAGACACCACTTTTTTCTAACATATAATACTATCAATATTTTATATTTCCAATAAGAGTAACTTCATCGGATACCTGAGCCATTATGTATTTAGTAAATGTATATATAATAGAAAGATGGTGATTTATTCAATGAGATATTTGCAGAAATAGCAGAAATTTCATTCAACAAATGTTATTGTTAACAAATTAGCATTTTACTAGCTGGCATTTTGAACACAGGTAACGACAGTCACTTGTTTCCACCTGTGAACCTATCAGAATATATTTAAAATACTTAGTTACTTTGTAAAAATACCGAATTTCCGCAGATAATGAAATGCATATACTAATGAAATAATATACTGAATTAGACGAATCGAATTACGTATAACTCATCCCGATCGTTGAACGGGTCGTTTGCTAGGAATATACCAAAAAACGTTCTTGACAAGTCTATAAAATACTTCAGTTCACTTTCATTATTAGATGCGTTGACTTTAATTCTATAAATTATAATGATAAGTTCAAGATTTTACAGAAAGAGTTTATTTGTAATATTAAAGATTTCCTATATAAGGACAAGAAGTATACTTTTACCAATATCTATCCATCTATCTTAACATTCTTCCCACTTGGCCCACTTACTTTAACGAGTCTGAGTAAATCATCAGTACTATCTCTATTTTTATTAATAAAATGAAAATTAACAAAATTCAGATTATTCAAGTTACTTCTATCACTCATCAAATTTTTTATGAAATTCTATGCTAATTCATGCTCTTTAAAATATTTATAATCTACTGGGACTTCATTAACTTTATGTTTTAATAAATCAATAATCAAAGTATCTATAATTAATATTAAAATCAAATAACAGTGTCAAAATAGTATTAATATTATCTTTTATTAATACTATCAATATCTGGTATTTAAATTTTATTAAATATTTCAAATCTGTTATCACCTTGTTCAAATAATTTATTACTAGTTTTGATAATATATTTTGGGATGGATTTTTTTAGAATGATAGCAATTCAGTTGTGAATTTTTATGAGGAACAAAGGGTTATTATTATACAATTAACATGTATATAATTCATTAACTTGCCCATTTAGGGGTAACATGTTATGCATAAATAGAGATTTACATACTTGTATAAATACCCACACTAAAATCATGTAAATATCTAAATCATTTTTAAATCTATGATTTGGAAAATTTTAGGGACTTGGAACTTAATTCATCCGTTATCTTACAGTTTTATCGCCAACACGTGGCCAACACGTATGCGAAGAAGGCGAAATCATGAGCCAGATGCGGGCATAACCCAGACCTAACCCAGACCTAACCGGTGTTATCCTCTAAAATACTGTCCGAATCCAGGTTTAATGGACTGTTTCTGTGTGTTACCACATTACTACGTGATTCAAACACGAAAAAAACCCAGGATCTGGCCAACAAGTATGCGAAGAAGGCGAAAGTATAAGCCAGATGCGCGCATATCCCAGACCTAACCCAGACCTAACCGGTGTTATCCTCTAAAATATTGATCGAAACCAGGTTTAATTGACTGCTTCAGTGTGTTACCACATTACTACGTGATCCAAACCCGAAAAAAACCCAGGATCTAGCCATCAAGTTTGCGAAAAAGGCGAAAGTATAAGCCAGATGCGGGCATATCGCGGACCTATCCCAGACCTAACCGGTGTTATCCTCTAAAATATTGATCGAAACCAGGTTTAATTGACTGCTTCAGTGTGTTACCACATTACTACGTGATTCAAACACGGAAAAAACCCAGGATCTGGCCAACAAGTATGCGAAGAAGGCATAATCATGAGCCAGATGCGGGCATAACCCAGACCTAATCCAGACCTAACCGGTGTTATCCTCTAAAATATTGATCGAAACCAGATTTAATTGACTGCTTCAGTGTGTTACCACATTACTACGTGATTCAAACACGAAAAAAGCCCAGGATCTGGCCAACAAGTATGCGAAGAAGGCAAAATCATGAGCCAGATGCGGGCATAACCCAGACCTAATCCAGACCTAACCGGTGTTATCCTCTAAAATATTGATCGAAACCAGATTTAATTGACTATTTCAGTGTGTTACCACATTACTACGTGATCCAAACCCGAATAAAACCCAGGATCTTGCCAACAAGTTTGCGAAAAAGGCGAAAGTATAAGCCAGATGCGCGCATATCCCAGACCTAACCCAGACCTAACCGGTGTTATCCTCTAAAATACTGTCCGAATCCAGGTTTAATGGACTGTTTCTGTGTGATACCACATTACTACGTGATTCAAACCCGAAAAACACCCAGGATCTGGCCAACAAGTATGCGAAGAAGGCGAAAGTATAAGCCAGATGCGCGCATATCCCAGACCTAACCCAGACCTAACCGGTGTTATCCTCTAAAATACTGTCCCAATCCAGGTTTAATGGACTGTTTCTGTGTGTTACCACAGTACTACGTGATTCAAACACGAAAAAAACCCAGGATCTGGCCAACAAGTATGCGAAGAAGGCGAAAGTATAAGCCAGATGCGGGCATAACCCAGACCTAACCCAGACCTAACCGGTGTTATCCTCTAAAATACTGTCCGAATCCAGGTTTAATGGACTGTTTCTGTGTGATACCACATTACTACATGATTCAAACCCGCAAAACACCCAGGATCTAGCCAACAAGTTTGCGAAAAAGGCGAAAGTATAAGGCAGATGCGCGCATATCCCAGACCTAACCCAGACCTAACCGGTGTTATCCTCTAAAATATTGATCGAAACCAGGTTTAATTGACTGCTTCAGTGTGTTACCACATTACTACGTGATTCAAACACGAAAAAAGCCCAGGATCTGGCCAACAAGTATGCGAAGAAGGCAAAATCATGAGCCAGATGCGGGCATATCCCGGACCTAACCCAGACCTAACCGGTGTTATCCTCTGAAATATTGATCGAAACCAGGTTTAATTGACTGCTTCAGTGTGTTACCACATTACTACGTGATCCAAACACGAAAAACACCCAGAATCTGGCCAACAAGTATGCGAAGAAGGCGAAAGTATAAGCCAGATGCGCGCATATCCCAGACCTAACCCAGACCTAACCGATGTTATCCTCTAAAATACTGTCCGAATCCAGGTTTTATGGACTGTTTCTGTGTGTTACCACAGTACTACGTGATTCAAACACGAAAAAAACCCAGGATCTGGCCAACAAGTATGCGAAGAAGGCGAAAGTATAAGCCAGATGCGCGCATATCCCAGACCTAACCCAGACCTAACCGGTGTTATCCTCTAAAATACTGTCCGAATCCAGGTTTTATGGATTGTTTCTGTGTGTTACCACATTACTACGTGATCCAAACCCGAAAAAAACCCAGGATCTGGCCAACAAGTATGCGAAGAAGGCGAAAGTATAAGCCATATGCGCGCATATCCCAGACCTAACCCAGACCTAACCGGTGTTATCCTCTAAAATATTGATCGAAACCAGGTTTAATTGACTGCTTCAGTGTGTTACCACATTACTACGTGATCCAAACACGAAAAAAACCCAGGATCTGGCCAACAAGTATGCGAAGAAGGCAAAATCATGAGCCAGATGCGGGCATAACCCAGACCTAATCCAGACCTAACCGGTGTTATCCTCTAAAATATTGATCGAAACCAGATTTAATTGACTGCTTCAGTGTGTTACCACATTACTACGTGATTCAAACACGAAAAAAACCCACGATCTGTCCAACAAGTTTGCGAAAAAGGCGAGAGTATAAGCCAGATGCGCGCATATCCCAGACCTAACCCAGACCTAACCGGTGTTATCCTCTAAAATACTGTCCGAATCCAGGTTTTATGGACTGTTTCTGTGTGTTACCACATTACTACGTGATCCAAACCCGAAAAAAACCCAGGATCTGGCCAACAAGTATGCGAAGAAGGCGAAAGTATAAGCCATATGCGCGCATATCCCAGACCTAACCCAGACCTAACCGGTGTTATCCTCTAAAATATTGATCGACACCAGGTTTAATTGACTGCTTCAGTGTGTTACCACATTACTACGTGATCCAAACCCGAAAAAAACCCAGGATCTTGCCAACAAGTTTGCGAAAAAGGCGAAAGTATAAGGCAGATGCGCGCATATCCCAGACCTAACCCAGACCTAACCGGTGTTATCCTCTAAAATATTGATCGAAACCAGGTTTAATTGACTGCTTCAGTGTGTTACCACATTACTACGTGATCCAAACACGAAAAAAACCCAGGATCTGGCCAACAAGTATGCGAAGAAGGCAAAATCATGAGCCAGATGCGGGCATAACCCAGACCTAATCCAGACCTAACCGGTGTTATCCTCTAAAATATTGATCGAAACCAGATTTAATTGACTGCTTCAGTGTGTTACCACATTACTACGTGATTCAAACACGAAAAAAACCCAGGATCTGTCCAACAAGTTTGCGAAAAAGGCGAGAGTATAAGCCAGATGCGCGCATATCCCAGACCTAACCCAGACCTAACCGGTGTTATCCTCTAAAATATTGATCGAAACCAGGTTTAATTGACAGCTTCAGTATGTTACCACATTACTACGTGATCCAAACCCGAAAAAAACCCAGGATCTGTCCAACAAGTATGCGAAGAAGGCGAAAGTATAAGCCAGATGCGCGCATATCCCAGACCTAACCCAGACCTAAGCGGTGTTAACCTCTAAAATATTGTTCGAAACCAGGTTTAATTGACTGCTTCAGTGTGTTGCCACATTACTACGTGATCCAAACCCGAAAAAAACCCAGGATCTTGCCAAGAAGTTTGCGAAAAAGGCGAAAGTATAAGCCAGATGCGCGCATATCCCAGACCTAACCCAGACCTAACCGGTGTTATCCTCTAAAATAGTGATCGAAACCAGGTTTAATTGACTGCTTCAGTGTGTTACCACATTACTACGTGATTCAAACACGAAAAAAACCCAGGATCTAGCCAACAAGTTTGCGAAAAAGGCGAAAGTATAAACCAGATGCGCGCATATCCCAGACCTAACCCAGACCTAACCGGTGTTATCCTCTAAAATATTGATCGAAACCAGGTTTAATTGACTGCTTCAGTGTGTTACCACATTACTACGTGATCCAAACCCGAAAAAAACCCAGGATCTGGCCAACAAGTATGCGAAGAAGGCAAAATCATGAGCCAGATGCGGGCATAACCCAGACCTAATCCAGACCTAACCGGTGTTATCCTCTAAAATATTGATCGAAACCAGATTTAATTGACTGCTTCAGTGTGTTACCACATTACTACGTGATTCAAACACGAAAAAAACCCAGGATCTGTCCAACAAGTTTGCGAAAAAGGCGAGAGTATAAGCCAGATGCGCGCATATCCCAGACCTAACCCAGACCTAACCGGTGTTATCCTCTAAAATATTGATCGAAACAAGGTTGAATTGACTGCTTCAGTGTGTTACCACATTACTACGTGATCCAAACACGAAAAAAACCCAGGATCTGGCCAACAAGTATGCGAAGAAGGCAAAATCATGAGCCAGATGCGGGCATAACCCAGACCTAATCTAAACCTAACCGGTGTTATCCTTTAAAATATTGATCGAAACCAGATTTAATTGACTGCTTCAGTGTGTTACCACATTACTACGTGATCCAGACCCGAAAAAAACCCAGGATCTGGCCAACAAGTATGCGAAGAAGGCGAAAGTATAAGCCATATGCGCGCATATCCCAGACCTAACCCAGACCTAACCGGTGTTATCCTCTAAAATATTGATCGAAACCAGGTTTAATTGACTGCTTCAGTGTGTTACCACATTACTACGTGATCCAAACCCGAAAAAAACCCAGGATCTTGCCAACAAGTTTGCGAAAAAGGCGAAAGTATAAGGCAGATGCGCGCATATCCCAGACCTAACCCAGACCTAACCGGTGTTATCCTCTAAAATATTGATCGAAACCAGGTTTAATTGACTGCTTCAGTGTGTTACCACATTACTACGTGATCCAAACACGAAAAAAACCCAGGATCTGGCCAACAAGTATGCGAAGAAGGCGAAAGTATAAGCCAGATGCGCGCATATCCCAGACCTAACCCAGACCTAACCGGTGTTATCCTCTAAAATATTGTTCGAAACCAGGTTTAATTGACTGCTTCAGTGTGTTGCCACATTACTACGTGATCCAAACCCGAAAAAAACCCAGGATCTTGCCAACAAGTTTGCGAAAAAGGCGAAAGTATAAGGCAGATGCGCGCATATCCCAGACCTAACCCAGACCTAACCGGTGTTATCCTCTAAAATATTGATCGAAACCAGATTTAATTGACTGCTTCAGTGTGTTACCACATTACTACGTGATTCAAACACGAAAAAAACCCAGGATCTAGCCAACAAGTTTGCGAAAAAGGCGAAAGTATAAGCCAGATGCGCGCATATCCCAGACCTAACCCAGACCTAACCGGTGTTATCCTCTAAAATACTGTCCGAATCCAGGTTTAATTGACTGCTTCAGTGTGTTACCACATTACTACGGGATTCAAACACGAAAAAAACCCAGGATCTAGCCAACAAGTTTGCGAAAAAGGCGATAGTATAAGCCAGATGCGCGCATATCCCAGACCTAACCCAGACCTAACCGGTGTTATCCTCTAAAATACTGTCCGAATCCAGGTTTTATGGACTGTTTCTGTGTGTTACCACAGTACTACGTGATTCAAACACGAAAAAAACCCAGGATCTGGCCAACAAGTATGCGAAGAAGGCGAAAGTATAAGCCAGATGCGCGCATATCCCAGACCTAACCCAGACCTAACCGGTGTTATCCTCTAAAATATTGACCGAATCCAGGTTTAATTGACTGTTACTGTGTGGTACCACATTGCTACGTGATCCAAACCCGAAAAAAACCCAGGATCTTGCCAACAAGTTTGCGAACAAGGCGAAAGCATAAGCCATATGCGCGCATTTCCCAGACCTAACCCAGACCTAACCGGTGTTATCCTCTAAAATATTGATCGAAACCAGGTTTAATTGACTGCTTCAGTGTGTTACCACATTACTACGTGATCCAAACACGAAAAAAACCCAGGATCTGGCCAACAAGTATGCGAAGAAGGCGAAAGTATAAGCCAGATGCGCGCATATCCCAGACCTAACCCAGACCTAACCGGTGTTATCCTCTAAAATATTGATCGAAACCAGGTTTAATTGACTGCTTCAGTGTGTTACCACATTACTACGTGATTCAAACACGAAAAAAACCCAGGATCTAGCCAACAAGTTTGCGAAAAAGGCGAAAGTATAAACCAGATGCGCGCATATCCCAGACCTAACCCAGACCTAACCGGTGTTATCCTCTAAAATATTGATCGAAACCAGGTTTAATTGACTGCTTCAGTGTGTTACCACATTACTACGTGGTTCAAACACGAAGAAAACCCAGGATCTGTCCAACAAGTTTGCGAAAAAGGCGAGAGTATAAGCCAGATGCGGGCGTAACCCAGACCTAATCCAGACCTAACCGGTGTTATCCTCTAAAATATTGATCGAAACCAGGTTTAATTGACTGCTTCAGTGTGTTACCACATTACTACGTGATCCAAACACGAAAAAAACCCAGGATCTGGCCAACAAGTATGCGAAGAAGGCAAAATCATGAGCCAGATGCGGGCGTAACCCAGACCTAATCCAGACCTAACCGGTGTTATCCTCTAAAATATTGATCGAAACCAGATTTAATTGACTGCTTCAGTGTGTTACCACATTACTACGTGATCCAAACCCGAAAAAAACCCAGGATCTGGCCAACAAGTATGCGAAGAAGGCGAAAGTATAAGCCAGATGCGCGCATATCCCAGACCTAACCCAGACCTAACCGGTGTTATCCTCTAAAATATTGATCGAAACCAGGTTTAATTGACTGCTTCAGTGTGTTACCACATTACTACGTGATTCAAACACGAAAAAAACCCAGGATCTGGCCAACAAGTATGCGAAGAAGGCAAAAGCATGAGCCAGATGCGGGCATAACCCAGACCTAATCCAGACCTAACCGGTGTTATCCTCTAAAATATTGATCGAAACCAGATTTAATTGACTGCTTCAGTGTGTTGCCACATTACTACGTGATTCAAACACGAAAAAAACCCAGGATCTGTCCAACAAGTGTGCGAAAAAGGCGAGAGTATAAGCCAGATGCGCGCATATCCCAGACCTAACCCGGACCTAACCGGTGTTATCCTCTAAAATATTGATCGAAACCAGGTTTAATTGACTGCTTCAGTGTGTTACCACATTACTACGTGATCCAAACCCGAAAAAAATCCAGGATCTGGCCAACAAGTATGCGAAGAAGGCAAAAGCATGAGCCAGATGCGGGCATAACCCAGACCTAATCCAGACCTAACCGGTGTTATCCTCTAAAATATTGATCGAAACCAGGTTTAATTGACTGCTTCAGTGTGTTACCACATTACTACGTGATTCAAACACGAAAAAAGCCCAGGATCTGGCCAACAAGTATGCGAATAAGGCAAAATCATCAGCCAGATGCGGGCATATCCCGGACCTAACCCAGACCTAACCGGTGTTATCCTCTGAAATATTGATCGAAACCAGGTTTAATTGACTGCTTCAGTGTGTTACCACATTACTACGTGTTTCAAACACGGAAAAAACCCAGGATCTGGCCAACAAGTTTGCGAAAAAGGCGAAAGTATAAGCCAGATGCGCGCATTTCCCAGACCTAACCAAGACCTAACCGGTGCTATCCTCTAAAATATTGATCGAAACCAGATTTAATTGACTGCTTCAGTGTGTTACCACATTACTACGTGATTCAAACACGAAAAAAACCCAGGATCTGGCCAACAAGTATGCGAAGAAGGCAAAATCATGAGCCAGATGCGGGCATAACCCAGACCTAACCCAGACCTAACCGGTGTTATCCTCTAAAATACTGTCCGAATCCAGGTTTAATGGACTGTTTCTGTGTGTTACCACAGTACTACGTGATTCAAACACGAAAAAAACCCAGGATCTGGCCAACAAGTATGCGAAGAAGGCGAAAATATAAGCCAGATGCGCGCATATCCCAGACCTAACCCAGACCTAACCGGTGTTATCCTCTAAAATACTGTCCGAATCCAGGTTTAATGGACTGTTTCTGTGTGATACCACATTACTACGTGATTCAAACCCGAAAAACACCCAGGATCTAGCCAACAAGTTTGCGAAAAAGGCAAAATCATGAGCCAGATGCGGGCATAACCCAGACCTAACCCAGGCCTAACCCGTGTTATCCTCTAAAATACTGTCCGAATCCAGGTTTAATGGACTGTTTCTGTGTGATACCACATTACTACGTGATTCAAACCCGAAAAACACCCAGGATCTAGCCAACAAGTTTGCGAAAAAGGCGAAAGTATAAGCCATATGCGCGCAAATCCCAGACCTAACCCAGACCTAACTGGTGTTATCCTCTGAAATATTGATCGAAACCAGGTTTAATTGACTGCTTCAGTGTGTTACCACATTACTACGTGATTCAAACACGAAAAAAACCCAGGATCTGGCCAACAAGTTTGCGAAAAAGGCGAAAGTATAAGCCAAATGCGCGCAAATCCCAGACCTAACCCAGACCTAACTGGATTTATCCTCTAAAATATTGATCGAAACCAGGTTTTATTGACTGCTTCAGTTTGTTACCACATTACTACGTGATTCAAACACGAAAAAACCCCAGGATCTGGCCAACAAGTATGCGAAGAAGGCAAAATCATGTGCCAGATGCGGGCATAACCCAGACCTAACCCAGACCTAACCGGTGTTATCCTCTAAAATATTGATCGAAACCAGGTTTAATTGACTGCTTCAGTGTGTTACCACATTACTACGTGATTCAAACACGAAAAAAACCCAGGATCTGGGCAACAAGTATGCGAAGAAGGCAAAATCATGAGCCAGATGCGGGCATAACCCAGACCTAACCCAGACCTAACCGGTGTTATCCTTTAAAATATTGATCGAAACCAGGTTTAATTGACTGCTTCAGTGTGTTACCACATTACTACGTGTTTCAAACACGGAAAATACCCAGGATCTGGCCAACAAGTTTGCGAAAAAGGCGAAAGTATAAGCCATATGCGCGCAAATCCCAGACCTAACCCAGACCTAACCAGATTTATCCTCTAAAATATAGATCGAAACCAGGTTTTATTGACTGCTTCAGTTTGTTACCACATTACTACGTGATTCAAACACGAAAAAACCCCAGGATCTGGCCAACAAGTATGCGAAGAAGGCAAAATCATGAGCCAGATGCGGGCATATCCCGGACCTAACCCTGACCTAACCGGTGTTATCCTCTGAAATATTGATCGAAACCAGGTTTAATTGACAGCTTCAGTGTGTTACCACATTACTACGTGATTCAAACACGAAAAAACCCCAGGATCTGGCCAACAAGTATGCGAAGAAGGCAAAATCATGAGCCAGATGCGGGCATAACCCAGACCTAACCCAGACCTAACCGGTGTTATCCTCTAAAATACTGTCCGAATCCAGGTTTAATGGACTGTTTCTGTGTGTTACCACAGTACTACGTGATTCAAACACGAAAAAAACCCAGGATCTGGCCAACAAGTATGCGAAGAAGGCGAAAATATAAGCCAGATGCGCGCATATCCCAGACCTAACCCAGACCTAACCGGTGTTATCCTCTAAAATATTGATCGAAACCAGGTTTAATTGACTGCTTTAGTGTGGTACCACATTACTACGTGATTCAAACACGAAAAAAACCCAGGATCTGGCCAACAAGTTTGCGAAAAAGGCGAAAGTATAAGGCAGATGCGCGCATATCCCAGACCTAACCCAGACCTAACCGGTGTTATCCTCTAAAATATTGATCGAAACCAGATTTAATTGACTGCTTCAGTGTGTTACCACATTACTACGTGATTCAAACACGAAAAAAACCCAGGATCTAGCCAACAAGTTTGCGAAAAAGGCGAAAGTATAAGCCAGATGCGCGCATATCCCAGACCTAACCCAGACCTAACCGGTGTTATCCTCTAAAATACTGTCCGAATCCAGGTTTAATTGACTGCTTCAGTGTGTTACCACATTACTACGTGATTCAAACACGAAAAAAACCCAGGATCTAGCCAACAAGTTTGCGAAAAAGGCGATAGTATAAGCCAGATGCGCGCATATCCCAGACCTAACCCAGACCTAGCCGGTGTTATCCTCTAAAATACTGTCCGAATCCAGGTTTTATGGACTGCTTCTGTGTGTTACCACAGTACTACGGGATTCAAACACGAAAAAAACCCAGGATCTGACCAACAAGTATGCGAAGAAGGCGAAAGTATAAGCCAGATGCGCGCATATCCCAGACCTAACCCAGACCTAACCGGTGTTATCCTCTAAAATACTGTCCGAATTCAGGTTTTATGGACTGTTTCTGTGTGTTACCACAGTACTACGTGATTCAAACACGAAAAAAACCCAGGATCTGGCCAACAAGTATGCGAAGAAGGCGAAAGTATAAGCCAGATGCGCGCATATCCCAGACCTGACCCAGACCTAACCGGTGTTATCCTCTAAAATATTGACCGAATCCAGGTTTAATTGACTGTTACTGTGTGGTACCACATTGCTACGTGATCCAAACCCGAAAAAAACCCAGGGTCTTGCCAACAAGTTTGCGAACAAGGCGAAAGCATAAGCCATATGCGCGCATTTCCCAGACCTAACCCAGACCTAACCGGTGTTATCCTCTAAAATATTGATCGAAACCAGGTTTAATTGACTGCTTCAGTGTGTTACCACATTACTACGTGTTTCAAACACGGAAAATACCCAGGATCTGGCCAACAAGTTTGCGAAAAAGGCGAAAGTATGAGCCATATGCGCGCAAATCCCAGACCTAACCCAGACCTAACCGGTGTTATCCTCTGAAATATGGATCGAAACCAGGTTTAATTGACTGCTTCAGTGTGTTACCACATTACTACGTGATTCAAACTCGAAAAAAACCCAGGATCTGGCCAACAAGTTTGCGAACAAGGCAAAAGCATAAGCCATATGCGCGCATTTCCCAGACCTAACCCAGACCTAACCGGCGTTATCCTCTGAAATATTGATCGAAACCAGGTTTAATTGACTGCTTCAGTGTGTTACCACACTACTACGTGATTCAAACACGGAAAAAACCCAGGATCTGGCCAACAAGTATGCGAAGAAGGCAAAATCATGAGCCAGATGCGGGCATAACCCAGACCTAACCCAGACCTAACCGGTGTTATCCTCTAAAATATTGATCGAAACCAGGTTTAATTGACTGCTTCAGTGTGTTACCACATTACTACGTGATTCAAACATGAAAAAAACCCAGGATCTGGCCAACAAGTTTGCGTAAAAGGCGAAAGTATAAGCCAGATGCGCGCATATCCCAGACCTAACCCAGACCCAACCGGTGTTATCCTCTGAAATATTTATCGAAACCAGGTTTAATTGACTGCTTCAGTGTGTTACCAGATTACTACGTGATTCAAACACGAAAAAAACCCAGGATCTGGCCAACAAGTATGCGAAGAAGGCAAAATCATGAGCCAGATGCGGGCATAAGCCAGACCTAACCCAGACCTAACCGGTGTTATCCTCTAAAATATTGATCGAAACCAGGTTTAATTGACTGCTTCAGTGTGTTACCACATTACTACGTGATTCAAACACGAAAAAAGCCCAGGATCTGGCCAACAAGTATGCGAAGAAGGCAAAAGCATGAGCCAGATGCGGGCATAACCCAGACCTAATCCAGACCTAACCGGTGTTATCCTCTAAAATATTGATCGAAACCAGGTTTAATTGACTGCTTCAGTGTGGTACCACATTACTACGTGATTCAAACACGGAAAAAACCCAGGATCTGTCCAACAAGTATGCGAAGAAGGCGAAAGTATAAGCCAGATGCGGGCATAACCCAGACCTAACCCAGACCTAACCGGTGTTATCCTCTGAAATATTGATCGAAACCAGGTTTAATTGACTGCTTCAGTGTGTTACCACATTACTACGTGATTGAAACACGGAAAATGCCCAGGATCTGGCCAACAAGTTTGCGAAAAAGGCGAAAGTATAAGCCAGATGCGCGCAAATCCCAGACCTAACCCAGACGTAACCGGTGTTATCCTCTAAAATATTGATCGAAACCAGGTTTAATTGACTGCTTCAGTGTGTTACCACATTACTACGTCATCAAACACGAAAAAAACCCAGGATCTGGCCAACAAGTATGCGAAGAAGGCAAAATCATGAGCCAGATGCGGGCATATCCCGGACCTAACACAGACCTAACCGGTGTTATCCTCTAAAATATTGATCGAAACCAGGTTTAATTGACTGCTTCAGTGTGTTTCCACATTCCTACGTGATTCAAACACGAAAAAAACCCAGGATCTGGCCAACAAGTATGTGAAGAAGGCGAAAGTATAAGCCAGATGCGCGCATTTCCCAGACCTAACCCAGACCTAACCGGTGTTATCCTCTGAAATATTGATCGAAACCAGGTTTAATTGACTGCTTCAGTGTGTTACCACATTACTACGTGATTCAAACACAGAAAAAACCCAGGATCTGGCCAACAAGTATGCGATGAAGGCAAAATCATGAGCCAGATGCGGGCATAACCCAGACCTAACCCAGACCTAACCGGAGTTATCCTCTAAAATATTGATCGAAACCAGGTTTAATTGACAGCTTCAGTGCGGTACCACATTACTACGTGATTCAAACACGAAAAAAACCCAGGATCTGGCCAACAAGTAAGCGAACAAGGCAAAATCATGAGCCAGATGCGTGCATAACCCAGACCTAACCCAGACCTAACCGGTGTTATCCTCCAAAATATTGATCGAAACCAGGTTTAATTGACAGCTTCAGTGTGTTACCACATTACTACGTGATTCAAACACAAAAAAAACCCAGGATCTGGCCAACAAGTATGCGAAGAAGGCAAAATCATGAGCCAGATGCGGGCATAACCCAGACCTAACCCAGACCTAACCGGTGTTATCCTCTAAAATATTGCTCGAAACCAGGTTTAATTGACTGCTTCAGTGTGTTACCACATTACTACGTGATTCAAACACGAAAAAAACCCAGGATCTGTCCAACAAGTATGCGAAGAAGGCAAAATCATGAGCCAGATGCGCGCATATCCCAGACCTAACCCAGACCTAACCGGTGTTATCCTCTAAAATATTGATCGAAACCAGATTTAATTGACTGCTTCAGTGTGTTACCACATTACTACGTGATCCAAACCCGAAAAAAACCCAGGATCTTGCCAACAAGTTTGCGAAAAAGGCGAAAGTATAAGGCAGATGCGCGAATATCCCAGACCTAACCCAGACCTAACCGGTGTTATCCTCTAAAATATTGATCGAAACCAGGTTTAATTGACTGCTTCAGTGTGGTACCACATTACTACGTGATTCAAACACGAAAAAAACCCAGGATCTGGCCAACAAGTATGCGAAGAAGGCGAAAGTATAAGCCAGATGCGCGCATATCCCAGACCTAACCCAGACCTAACCGGTGTTATCCTCTAAAATACTGTCCGAATCCAGGTTTTATGGACTGTTTCTGTGTGTTACCACAGTACTACGTGATTCAAACACGAAAAAAACCCAGGATCTGTCCAACAAGTATGCGAAGAAGGCGAAAGTATAAGCCAGATGCGCGCATATCCCAGACCTGACCCAGACCTAACCGGTGTTATCCTCTAAAATATTGACCGAATCCAGGTTTAATTAACTGTTACTGTGTGGTACCACATTGCTACGTGATCCAAACCCGAAAAAAACCCAGGATCTTGCCAACAAGTTTGCGAAAAAGGCGAAAGTATAAGGCAGATACGCGCATATCCCAGACCTAACCCAGACCTAACCGGTGTTATCCTCTAAAATATTGATCGAAACCAGGTTTAATTGACTGCTTCAGTGTGTTACCACATTACTACGTGTTTCAAACACGGAAAATACCCAGGATCTGGCCAACAAGTTTGCGAAAAAGGCGAAAGAATAAGCCATATGCGCGCAAATCCCAGACCTAACCCAGACCTAACCGGATTTATCCTCTAAAATATTGATCGAAACCAGGTTTTATTGACTGCTTCAGTTTGTTACCACATTACTACGTGATTCAAACACGAAAAAACCCCAGGATCTGGCCAACAAGTATGCGAAGAAGGCAAATTCATGAGCCAGATGCGGGCATAACCCAGACCTAACCCAGACCTAACCGGTGTTATCCTCTAAAATATTGATCGAAACCAGGTTTTATTGACTGCTTCAGTTTGTTACCACATTACTACGTGATTCAAACACGAAAAAAGCCCAGGATCTGGCCAACAAGTATGCGAAGAAGGCAAAATCATGAGCCAGATGCGGGCATATCCCGGACCTAACCCGGACCTAACCGGTGTTATCCTCTGAAATATTGATCGAAACCAGGTTTAATTGACTGCTTCAGTGTGTTACCACATTACTACGTGATTGAAACACGGAAAATGCCCAGGATCTGGCCAACAAGTTTGCGAAAAAGGCGAAAGTATAAGCCAGATGCGCGCAAATCCCAGACCTAACCCAGACGTAACCGGTGTTATCCTCTAAAATATTTATCGAAACCAGGTTTAACTGACTGCTTCAGTGTGTTACCACATTACTACGTCATCAAACACGAAAAAAACCCAGGATCTGGCCAACAAGTTTGCGAAAAAGGCGAGAGTATAAGCCAGATGCGCGCATATCCCAGACCTAACCCAGACCTAACCGGTGTTATCCTCTAAAATATTGATCGAAACCAGGTTTTATTGACTGCTTCAGTTTGTTACCACATTACTACGTGATTCAAACACGAAAAAAGCCCAGGATCTGGCCAACAAGTATGCGAAGAAGGCAAAATCATGAGCCAGATGCGGGCATATCCCGGACCTAACCCGGACCTAACCGGTGTTATCCTCTGAAATATTTATCGAAACCAGGTTTAATTGACTGCTTCAGTGTGTTACCACATTACTACGTGATCCAAACACGAAAAAAACCCAGGATCTGGCCAACAAGTATGCGAAGAAGGCAAAATCATGAGCCAGATGCGGGCATAACCCAGACCTAATCCAGACCTAACCGGTGTTATCCTCTAAAATATTGATCGAAACCAGATTTAATTGACTGCTTCAGTGTGTTACCACATTACTACGTGATTCAAACACGAAAAAAACCCAGGATCTGTCCAACAAGTTTGCGAAAAAGGCGAGAGTATAAGCCAGATGCGCGCATATCCCAGACCTAACCCAGACCTAACCGGTGTTATCCTCTAAAATATTGATCGAAACCAGGTTTAATTGACAGCTTCAGTATGTTACCACATTACTACGTGATCCAAACCCGAAAAAAACCCAGGATCTGTCCAACAAGTATGCGAAGAAGGCGAAAGTATAAGCCAGATGCGCGCATATCCCAGACCTAACCCAGACCTAAGCGGTGTTAACCTCTAAAATATTGTTCGAAACCAGGTTTAATTGACTGCTTCAGTGTGTTGCCACATTACTACGTGATCCAAACCCGAAAAAAACCCAGGATCTTGCCAAGAAGTTTGCGAAAAAGGCGAAAGTATAAGCCAGATGCGCGCATATCCCAGACCTAACCCAGACCTAACCGGTGTTATACTCTAAAATAGTGATCGAAACCAGGTTTAATTGACTGCTTCAGTGTGTTACCACATTACTACGTGATTCAAACACGAAAAAAACCCAGGATCTAGCCAACAAGTTTGCGAAAAAGGCGAAAGTATAAACCAGATGCGCGCATATCCCAGACCTAACCCAGACCTAACCGGTGTTATCCTCTAAAATATTGATCGAAACCAGGTTTAATTGACTGCTTGAGTGTGTTACCACATTACTACGTGATCCAAACCCGAAAAAAACCCAGGATCTGGCCAACAAGTATGCGAAGAAGGCAAAATCATGAGCCAGATGCGGGCATAACCCAGACCTAATCCAGACCTAACCGGTGTTATCCTCTAAAATATTGATCGAAACCAGATTTAATTGACTGCTTCAGTGTGTTACCACATTACTACGTGATTCAAACACGAAAAAAACCCAGGATCTGTCCAACAAGTTTGCGAAAAAGGCGAGAGTATAAGCCAGATGCGCGCATATCCCAGACCTAACCCAGACCTAACCGGTGTTATCCTCTAAAATATTGATCGAAACAAGGTTGAATTGACTGCTTCAGTGTGTTACCACATTACTACGTGATCCAAACACGAAAAAAACCCAGGATCTGGCCAACAAGTATGCGAAGAAGGCAAAATCATGAGCCAGATGCGGGCATAACCCAGACCTAATCTAAACCTAACCGGTGTTATCCTTTAAAATATTGATCGAAACCAGATTTAATTGACTGCTTCAGTGTGTTACCACATTACTACGTGATCCAGACCCGAAAAAAACCCAGGATCTGGCCAACAAGTATGCGAAGAAGGCGAAAGTATAAGCCATATGCGCGCATATCCCAGACCTAACCCAGACCTAACCGGTGTTATCCTCTAAAATATTGATCGAAACCAGGTTTAATTGACTGCTTCAGTGTGTTACCACATTACTACGTGATCCAAACCCGAAAAAAACCCAGGATCTTGCCAACAAGTTTGCGAAAAAGGCGAAAGTATAAGGCAGATGCGCGCATATCCCAGACCTAACCCAGACCTAACCGGTGTTATCCTCTAAAATATTGATCGAAACCAGGTTTAATTGACTGCTTCAGTGTGTTACCACATTACTACGTGATCCAAACACGAAAAAAACCCAGGATCTGGCCAACAAGTATGCGAAGAAGGCGAAAGTATAAGCCAGATGCGCGCATATCCCAGACCTAACCCAGACCTAACCGGTGTTATCCTCTAAAATATTGTTCGAAACCAGGTTTAATTGACTGCTTCAGTGTGTTGCCACATTACTACGTGATCCAAACCCGAAAAAAACCCAGGATCTTGCCAACAAGTTTGCGAAAAAGGCGAAAGTATAAGGCAGATGCGCGCATATCCCAGACCTAACCCAGACCTAACCGGTGTTATCCTCTAAAATATTGATCGAAACCAGATTTAATTGACTGCTTCAGTGTGTTACCACATTACTACGTGATTCAAACACGAAAAAAACCCAGGATCTAGCCAACAAGTTTGCGAAAAAGGCGAAAGTATAAGCCAGATGCGCGCATATCCCAGACCTAACCCAGACCTAACCGGTGTTATCCTCTAAAATACTGTCCGAATCCAGGTTTAATTGACTGCTTCAGTGTGTTACCACATTACTACGGGATTCAAACACGAAAAAAACCCAGGATCTAGCCAACAAGTTTGCGAAAAAGGCGATAGTATAAGCCAGATGCGCGCATATCCCAGACCTAACCCAGACCTAACCGGTGTTATCCTCTAAAATACTGTCCGAATCCAGGTTTTATGGACTGTTTCTGTGTGTTACCACAGTACTACGTGATTCAAACACGAAAAAAACCCAGGATCTGGCCAACAAGTATGCGAAGAAGGCGAAAGTATAAGCCAGATGCGCGCATATCCCAGACCTAACCCAGACCTAACCGGTGTTATCCTCTAAAATATTGACCGAATCCAGGTTTAATTGACTGTTACTGTGTGGTACCACATTGCTACGTGATCCAAACCCGAAAAAAACCCAGGATCTTGCCAACAAGTTTGCGAACAAGGCGAAAGCATAAGCCATATGCGCGCATTTCCCAGACCTAACCCAGACCTAACCGGTGTTATCCTCTAAAATATTGATCGAAACCAGGTTTAATTGACTGCTTCAGTGTGTTACCACATTACTACGTGATCCAAACACGAAAAAAACCCAGGATCTGGCCAACAAGTATGCGAAGAAGGCGAAAGTATAAGCCAGATGCGCGCATATCCCAGACCTAACCCAGACCTAACCGGTGTTATCCTCTAAAATATTGATCGAAACCAGGTTTAATTGACTGCTTCAGTGTGTTACCACATTACTACGTGATTCAAACACGAAAAAAACCCAGGATCTAGCCAACAAGTTTGCGAAAAAGGCGAAAGTATAAACCAGATGCGCGCATATCCCAGACCTAACCCAGACCTAACCGGTGTTATCCTCTAAAATATTGATCGAAACCAGGTTTAATTGACTGCTTCAGTGTGTTACCACATTACTACGTGGTTCAAACACGAAGAAAACCCAGGATCTGTCCAACAAGTTTGCGAAAAAGGCGAGAGTATAAGCCAGATGCGGGCGTAACCCAGACCTAATCCAGACCTAACCGGTGTTATCCTCTAAAATATTGATCGAAACCAGGTTTAATTGACTGCTTCAGTGTGTTACCACATTACTACGTGATCCAAACACGAAAAAAACCCAGGATCTGGCCAACAAGTATGCGAAGAAGGCAAAATCATGAGCCAGATGCGGGCGTAACCCAGACCTAATCCAGACCTAACCGGTGTTATCCTCTAAAATATTGATCGAAACCAGATTTAATTGACTGCTTCAGTGTGTTACCACATTACTACGTGATCCAAACCCGAAAAAAACCCAGGATCTGGCCAACAAGTATGCGAAGAAGGCGAAAGTATAAGCCAGATGCGCGCATATCCCAGACCTAACACAGACCTAACCGGTGTTATCCTCTAAAATATTGATCGAAACCAGGTTTAATTGACTGCTTCAGTGTGTTACCACATTACTACGTGATTCAAACACGAAAAAAACCCAGGATCTGGCCAACAAGTATGCGAAGAAGGCAAAAGCATGAGCCAGATGCGGGCATAACCCAGACCTAATCCAGACCTAACCGGTGTTATCCTCTAAAATATTGATCGAAACCAGATTTAATTGACTGCTTCAGTGTGTTGCCACATTACTACGTGATTCAAACACGAAAAAAACCCAGGATCTGTCCAACAAGTGTGCGAAAAAGGCGAGAGTATAAGCCAGATGCGCGCATATCCCAGACCTAACCCGGACCTAACCGGTGTTATCCTCTAAAATATTGATCGAAACCAGGTTTAATTGACTGCTTCAGTGTGTTACCACATTACTACGTGATCCAAACCCGAAAAAAATCCAGGATCTGGCCAACAAGTATGCGAAGAAGGCAAAAGCATGAGCCAGATGCGGGCATAACCCAGACCTAATCCAGACCTAACCGGTGTTATCCTCTAAAATATTGATCGAAACCAGGTTTAATTGACTGCTTCAGTGTGTTACCACATTACTACGTGATTCAAACACGAAAAAAGCCCAGGATCTGGCCAACAAGTATGCGAATAAGGCAAAATCATGAGCCAGATGCGGGCATATCCCGGACCTAACCCAGACCTAACCGGTGTTATCCTCTGAAATATTGATCGAAACCAGGTTTAATTGACTGCTTCAGTGTGTTACCACATTACTACGTGTTTCAAACACGGAAAAAACCCAGGATCTGGCCAACAAGTTTGCGAAAAAGGCGAAAGTATAAGCCAGATGCGCGCATTTCCCAGACCTAACCAAGACCTAACCGGTGCTATCCTCTAAAATATTGATCGAAACCAGATTTAATTGACTGCTTCAGTGTGTTACCACATTACTACGTGATTCAAACACGAAAAAAACCCAGGATCTGGCCAACAAGTATGCGAAGAAGGCAAAATCATGAGCCAGATGCGGGCATAACCCAGACCTAACCCAGACCTAACCGGTGTTATCCTCTAAAATACTGTCCGAATCCAGGTTTAATGGACTGTTTCTGTGTGTTACCACAGTACTACGTGATTCAAACACGAAAAAAACCCAGGATCTGGCCAACAAGTATGCGAAGAAGGCGAAAATATAAGCCAGATGCGCGCATATCCCAGACCTAACCCAGACCTAACCGGTGTTATCCTCTAAAATACTGTCCGAATCCAGGTTTAATGGACTGTTTCTGTGTGATACCACATTACTACGTGATTCAAACCCGAAAAACACCCAGGATCTAGCCAACAAGTTTGCGAAAAAGGCAAAATCATGAGCCAGATGCGGGCATAACCCAGACCTAACCCAGGCCTAACCCGTGTTATCCTCTAAAATACTGTCCGAATCCAGGTTTAATGGACTGTTTCTGTGTGATACCACATTACTACGTGATTCAAACCCGAAAAACACCCAGGATCTAGCCAACAAGTTTGCGAAAAAGGCGAAAGTATAAGCCATATGCGCGCAAATCCCAGACCTAACCCAGACCTAACTGGTGTTATCCTCTGAAATATTGATCGAAACCAGGTTTAATTGACTGCTTCAGTGTGTTACCACATTACTACGTGATTCAAACACGAAAAAAACCCAGGATCTGGCCAACAAGTTTGCGAAAAAGGCGAAAGTATAAGCCAAATGCGCGCAAATCCCAGACCTAACCCAGACCTAACTGGATTTATCCTCTAAAATATTGATCGAAACCAGGTTTTATTGACTGCTTCAGTTTGTTACCACATTACTACGTGATTCAAACACGAAAAAACCCCAGGATCTGGCCAACAAGTATGCGAAGAAGGCAAAATCATGTGCCAGATGCGGGCATAACCCAGACCTAACCCAGACCTAACCGGTGTTATCCTCTAAAATATTGATCGAAACCAGGTTTAATTGACTGCTTCAGTGTGTTACCACATTACTACGTGATTCAAACACGAAAAAAACCCAGGATCTGGGCAACAAGTATGCGAAGAAGGCAAAATCATGAGCCAGATGCGGGCATAACCCAGACCTAACCCAGACCTAACCGGTGTTATCCTCTAAAATATTGATCGAAACCAGGTTTAATTGACTGCTTCAGTGTGTTACCACATTACTACGTGTTTCAAACACGGAAAATACCCAGGATCTGGCCAACAAGTTTGCGAAAAAGGCGAAAGTATAAGCCATATGCGCGCAAATCCCAGACCTAACCCAGACCTAACCAGATTTATCCTCTAAAATATAGATCGAAACCAGGTTTTATTGACTGCTTCAGTTTGTTACCACATTACTACGTGATTCAAACACGAAAAAACCCCAGGATCTGGCCAACAAGTATGCGAAGAAGGCAAAATCATGAGCCAGATGCGGGCATATCCCGGACCTAACCCTGACCTAACCGGTGTTATCCTCTGAAATATTGATCGAAACCAGGTTTAATTGACAGCTTCAGTGTGTTACCACATTACTACGTGATTCAAACACGAAAAAACCCCAGGATCTGGCCAACAAGTATGCGAAGAAGGCAAAATCATGAGCCAGATGCGGGCATAACCCAGACCTAACCCAGACCTAACCGGTGTTATCCTCTAAAATACTGTCCGAATCCAGGTTTAATGGACTGTTTCTGTGTGTTACCACAGTACTACGTGATTCAAACACGAAAAAAACCCAGGATCTGGCCAACAAGTATGCGAAGAAGGCGAAAATATAAGCCAGATGCGCGCATATCCCAGACCTAACCCAGACCTAACCGGTGTTATCCTCTAAAATATTGATCGAAACCAGGTTTAATTGACTGCTTTAGTGTGGTACCACATTACTACGTGATTCAAACACGAAAAAAACCCAGGATCTGGCCAACAAGTTTGCGAAAAAGGCGAAAGTATAAGGCAGATGCGCGCATATCCCAGACCTAACCCAGACCTAACCGGTGTTATCCTCTAAAATATTGATCGAAACCAGATTTAATTGACTGCTTCAGTGTGTTACCACATTACTACGTGATTCAAACACGAAAAAAACCCAGGATCTAGCCAACAAGTTTGCGAAAAAGGCGAAAGTATAAGCCAGATGCGCGCATATCCCAGACCTAACCCAGACCTAACCGGTGTTATCCTCTAAAATACTGTCCGAATCCAGGTTTAATTGACTGCTTCAGTGTGTTACCACATTACTACGTGATTCAAACACGAAAAAAACCCAGGATCTAGCCAACAAGTTTGCGAAAAAGGCGATAGTATAAGCCAGATGCGCGCATATCCCAGACCTAACCCAGACCTAGCCGGTGTTATCCTCTAAAATACTGTCCGAATCCAGGTTTTATGGACTGCTTCTGTGTGTTACCACAGTACTACGGGATTCAAACACGAAAAAAACCCAGGATCTGACCAACAAGTATGCGAAGAAGGCAAAAGTATAAGCCAGATGCGCGCATATCCCAGACCTAACCCAGACCTAACCGGTGTTATCCTCTAAAATACTGTCCGAATTCAGGTTTTATGGACTGTTTCTGTGTGTTACCACAGTACTACGTGATTCAAACACGAAAAAAACCCAGGATCTGGCCAACAAGTATGCGAAGAAGGCGAAAGTATAAGCCAGATGCGCGCATATCCCAGACCTGACCCAGACCTAACCGGTGTTATCCTCTAAAATATTGACCGAATCCAGGTTTAATTGACTGTTACTGTGTGGTACCACATTGCTACGTGATCCAAACCCGAAAAAAACCCAGGGTCTTGCCAACAAGTTTGCGAACAAGGCGAAAGCATAAGCCATATGCGCGCATTTCCCAGACCTAACCCAGACCTAACCGGTGTTATCCTCTAAAATATTGATCGAAACCAGGTTTAATTGACTGCTTCAGTGTGTTACCACATTACTACGTGTTTCAAACACGGAAAATACCCAGGATCTGGCCAACAAGTTTGCGAAAAAGGCGAAAGTATGAGCCATATGCGCGCAAATCCCAGACCTAACCCAGACCTAACCGGTGTTATCCTCTGAAATATGGATCGAAACCAGGTTTAATTGACTGCTTCAGTGTGTTACCACATTACTACGTGATTCAAACTCGAAAAAAACCCAGGATCTGGCCAACAAGTTTGCGAACAAGGCAAAAGCATAAGCCATATGCGCGCATTTCCCAGACCTAACCCAGACCTAACCGGCGTTATCCTCTGAAATATTGATCGAAACCAGGTTTAATTGACTGCTTCAGTGTGTTACCACACTACTACGTGATTCAAACACGGAAAAAACCCAGGATCTGGCCAACAAGTATGCGAAGAAGGCAAAATCATGAGCCAGATGCGGGCATAACCCAGACCTAACCCAGACCTAACCGGTGTTATCCTCTAAAATATTGATCGAAACCAGGTTTAATTGACTGCTTCAGTGTGTTACCACATTACTACGTGATTCAAACATGAAAAAAACCCAGGATCTGGCCAACAAGTTTGCGTAAAAGGCGAAAGTATAAGCCAGATGCGCGCATATCCCAGACCTAACCCAGACCCAACCGGTGTTATCCTCTGAAATATTTATCGAAACCAGGTTTAATTGACTGCTTCAGTGTGTTACCAGATTACTACGTGATTCAAACACGAAAAAAACCCAGGATCTGGCCAACAAGTATGCGAAGAAGGCAAAATCATGAGCCAGATGCGGGCATAAGCCAGACCTAACCCAGACCTAACCGGTGTTATCCTCTAAAATATTGATCGAAACCAGGTTTAATTGACTGCTTCAGTGTGTTACCACATTACTACGTGATTCAAACACGAAAAAAGCCCAGGATCTGGCCAACAAGTATGCGAAGAAGGCAAAAGCATGAGCCAGATGCGGGCATAACCCAGACCTAATCCAGACCTAACCGGTGATATCCTCTAAAATATTGATCGAAACCAGGTTTAATTGACTGCTTCAGTGTGGTACCACATTACTACGTGATTCAAACACGGAAAAAACCCAGGATCTGTCCAACAAGTATGCGAAGAAGGCGAAAGTATAAGCCAGATGCGGGCATAACCCAGACCTAACCCAGACCTAACCGGTGTTATCCTCTGAAATATTGATCGAAACCAGGTTTAATTGACTGCTTCAGTGTGTTACCACATTACTACGTGATTGAAACACGGAAAATGCCCAGGATCTGGCCAACAAGTTTGCAAAAAGGCGAAAGTATAAGCCAGATGCGCGCAAATCCCAGACCTAACCCAGACGTAACCGGTGTTATCCTCTAAAATATTGATCGAAACCAGGTTTAATTGACTGCTTCAGTGTGTTACCACATTACTACGTCATCAAACACGAAAAAAACCCAGGATCTGGCCAACAAGTATGCGAAGAAGGCAAAATCATGAGCCAGATGCGGGCATATCCCGGACCTAACACAGACCTAACCGGTGTTATCCTCTAAAATATTGATCGAAACCAGGTTTAATTGACTGCTTCAGTGTGTTTCCACATTCCTACGTGATTCAAACACGAAAAAAACCCAGGATCTGGCCAACAAGTATGTGAAGAAGGCGAAAGTATAAGCCAGATGCGCGCATTTCCCAGACCTAACCCAGACCTAACCGGTGTTATCCTCTGAAATATTGATCGAAACCAGGTTTAATTGACTGCTTCAGTGTGTTACCACATTACTACGTGATTCAAACACAGAAAAAACCCAGGATCTGGCCAACAAGTATGCGATGAAGGCAAAATCATGAGCCAGATGCGGGCATAACCCAGACCTAACCCAGACCTAACCGGAGTTATCCTCTAAAATATTGATCGAAACCAGGTTTAATTGACAGCTTCAGTGCGGTACCACATTACTACGTGATTCAAACACGAAAAAAACCCAGGATCTGGCCAACAAGTAAGCGAACAAGGCAAAATCATGAGCCAGATGCGTGCATAACCCAGACCTAACCCAGACCTAACCGGTGTTATCCTCCAAAATATTGATCGAAACCAGGTTTAATTGACAGCTTCAGTGTGTTACCACATTACTACGTGATTCAAACACAAAAAAAACCCAGGATCTGGCCAACAAGTATGCGAAGAAGGCAAAATCATGAGCCAGATGCGGGCATAACCCAGACCTAACCCAGACCTAACCGGTGTTATCCTCTAAAATATTGCTCGAAACCAGGTTTAATTGACTGCTTCAGTGTGTTACCACATTACTACGTGATTCAAACACGAAAAAAACCCAGGATCTGTCCAACAAGTATGCGAAGAAGGCAAAATCATGAGCCAGATGCGCGCATATCCCAGACCTAACCCAGACCTAACCGGTGTTATCCTCTAAAATATTGATCGAAACCAGATTTAATTGACTGCTTCAGTGTGTTACCACATTACTACGTGATCCAAACCCGAAAAAAACCCAGGATCTTGCCAACAAGTTTGCGAAAAAGGCGAAAGTATAAGGCAGATGCGCGAATATCCCAGACCTAACCCAGACCTAACCGGTGTTATCCTCTAAAATATTGATCGAAACCAGGTTTAATTGACTGCTTCAGTGTGGTACCACATTACTACGTGATTCAAACACGAAAAAAACCCAGGATCTGGCCAACAAGTATGCGAAGAAGGCGAAAGTATAAGCCAGATGCGCGCATATCCCAGACCTAACCCAGACCTAACCGGTGTTATCCTCTAAAATACTGTCCGAATCCAGGTTTTATGGACTGTTTCTGTGTGTTACCACAGTACTACGTGATTCAAACACGAAAAAAACCCAGGATCTGTCCAACAAGTATGCGAAGAAGGCGAAAGTATAAGCCAGATGCGCGCATATCCCAGACCTGACCCAGACCTAACCGGTGTTATCCTCTAAAATATTGACCGAATCCAGGTTTAATTAACTGTTACTGTGTGGTACCACATTGCTACGTGATCCAAACCCGAAAAAAACCCAGGATCTTGCCAACAAGTTTGCGAAAAAGGCGAAAGTATAAGGCAGATACGCGCATATCCCAGACCTAACCCAGACCTAACCGGTGTTATCCTCTAAAATATTGATCGAAACCAGGTTTAATTGACTGCTTCAGTGTGTTACCACATTACTACGTGTTTCAAACACGGAAAATACCCAGGATCTGGCCAACAAGTTTGCGAAAAAGGCGAAAGAATAAGCCATATGCGCGCAAATCCCAGACCTAACCCAGACCTAACCGGATTTATCCTCTAAAATATTGATCGAAACCAGGTTTTATTGACTGCTTCAGTTTGTTACCACATTACTACGTGATTCAAACACGAAAAAACCCCAGGATCTGGCCAACAAGTATGCGAAGAAGGCAAATTCATGAGCCAGATGCGGGCATAACCCAGACCTAACCCAGACCTAACCGGTGTTATCCTCTAAAATATTGATCGAAACCAGGTTTTATTGACTGCTTCAGTTTGTTACCACATTACTACGTGATTCAAACACGAAAAAAGCCCAGGATCTGGCCAACAAGTATGCGAAGAAGGCAAAATCATGAGCCAGATGCGGGCATATCCCGGACCTAACCCGGACCTAACCGGTGTTATCCTCTGAAATATTGATCGAAACCAGGTTTAATTGACTGCTTCAGTGTGTTACCACATTACTACGTGATTGAAACACGGAAAATGCCCAGGATCTGGCCAACAAGTTTGCGAAAAAGGCGAAAGTATAAGCCAGATGCGCGCAAATCCCAGACCTAACCCAGACGTAACCGGTGTTATCCTCTAAAATATTTATCGAAACCAGGTTTAACTGACTGCTTCAGTGTGTTACCACATTACTACGTCATCAAACACGAAAAAAACCCAGGATCTGGCCAACAAGTATGCGAAGAAGGCAAAATCATGAGCCAGATGCGGGCATATCCCGGACCTAACCCAGACCTAACCGGTGTTATCCTCTAAAATATTGATCGAAACCAGGTTTAATTGACTGCTTCAGTGTGTTACCACATTCCTACGTGATTCAAACACGAAAAAAACCCAGGATCTGGCCAACAAGTATGTGAAGAAGGCGAAAGTATAAGCCAGATGCGCGCATTTCCCAGACCTAACCCAGACCTAACCGGTGTTATCCTCTGAAATATTGATCGAAACCAGGTTTAATTGACTGCTTCAGTGTGTTACCACATTACTACGTGATTCAAACACAGAAAAAACCCAGGATCTGGCCAACAAGTATGCGATGAAGGCAAAATCATGAGCCAGATGCGGGCATAACCCAGACCTAACCCAGACCTAACCGGAGTTATCCTCTAAAATATTGATCGAAACCAGGTTTAATTGACAGCTTCAGTGCGTTACCACATTACTACGTGATTCAAACACGAAAAAAACCCAGGATCTGGCCAACAAGTAAGCGAACAAGGCAAAATCATGAGCCAGATGCGTGCATAACCCAGACCTAACCCAGACCTAACCGGCGTTATCCTCTGAAATATTGATCGAAACCAGGTTTAATTGACTGCTTCAGTGTGTTACCACACTACTACGTGATTCAAACACGGAAAAAACCCAGGATCTGGCCAACAAGTATGCGAAGAAGGCGAAAGTATGAGCCATATGCGCGCAAATCCCAGACCTAACCCAGACCTAACCGGTGTTATCCTCCAAAATATTGATCGAAACCAGGTTTAATTGACAGCTTCAGTGTGTTACCACATTACTACGTGATTCAAACACAAAAAAAACCCAGGATCTGGCCAACAAGTATGCGAAGAAGGCAAAATCATGAGCCAGATGCGGGCATAACCCAGACCTAACCCAGACCTAACCGGTGTTATCCTCTAAAATATTGATCGAAACCAGGTTTAATTGACTGCTTCAGTGTGTTACCACATTACTACGTGATTCAAACACGAAAAAAACCCAGGATCTGGCCAACAAGTTTGCGAAAAAGGCGAAAGTATAAGCCAGATGCGCGCATTTCCCAGACCTAACCAAGACCTAACCGGTGCTATCCTCTAAAATATTGATCGAAACCAGTTTTAATTGACTGCTTCAGTGTGTTACCACATTACTACGTGATTCAAACACGAAAAAAGCCCAGGATCTGGCCAACAAGTATGCGAAGAAGGCAAAATCATGAGCCAGATGCGGGCATAACCCAGACCTAACCCAGACCTAACCGGTGTTATCCTCTAAAATACTGTCCGAATCCAGGTTTAATGGACTGTTTCTGTGTGTTACCACAGTACTACGTGATTCAAACACGAAAAAAACCCAGGATCTGGCCAACAAGTATGCGAAGAAGGCGAAAATATAAGCCAGATGCGCGCATATCCCAGACCTAACCCAGACCTAACCGGTGTTATCCTCTAAAATACTGTCCGAATCCAGGTTTAATGGACTGTTTCTGTGTGATACCACATTACTACGTGATTCAAACCCGAAAAACACCCAGGATCTAGCCAACAAGTTTGCGAAAAAGGCAAAATCATGAGCCAGATGCGGGCATAACCCAGACCTAACCCAGACCTAACCCGTGTTATCCTCTAAAATACTGTCCGAATCCAGGTTTAATGGACTGTTTCTGTGTGATACCACATTACTACGTGATTCAAACCCGAAAAACACCCAGGATCTAGCCAACAAGTTTGCGAAAATGGCGAAAGTATAAGGCAGATGCGCGCATATCCCAGACCTAACCCAGACCTAACCGGTGTTATCCTCTAAAATATTGATCGAAACCAGGTTTAATTGACTGCTTCAGTGTGTTACCACATTACTACGTGATTCAAACACGAAAAAAGCCCAGGATCTGGCCAACAAGTATGCGAAGAAGGCAAAATCATGAGCCAGATGCGGGCATATCCCGGACCTAACCCAGACCTAACCGGTGTTATCCTCTGAAATATTGATCGAAACCAGGTTTAATTGACTGCTTCAGTGTGTTACCACATTACTACGTGTTTCAAACACGGAAAATACCCAGGATCTGGCCAACAAGTTTGCGAAAAAGGCGAAAGTATAAGCCATATGCGCGCAAATCCCAGACCTAACCCAGACCTAACCGGTGTTATCCTCTGAAATATTGATCGAAACCAGGTTTAATTGACTGCTTCAGTGTGTTACCACATTACTACGTGATTCAAACACGAAAAAAACCCAGGATCTGGCCAACAAGTTTGCGAACAAGGCGAAAGCATAAGCCATATGCGCGCATTTCCCAGACCTAACCCAGACCTAACCGGTGTTATCCTCTGAAATATTGATCGAAACCAGGTTTAATTGACTGCTTCAGTGTGTTACCACATTCCTACGTGATTCAAACACGAAAAAAACCCAGGATCTGGCCAACAAGTTTGCGAAAAAGGCGAAAGTATAAGCCATATGCGCGCAAATCCCAGACCTAACCCAGACCTAACTGGATTTATCCTCTAAAATATTGATCGAAGCCAGGTTTTATTGACTGCTTCAGTTTGTTACCACATTACTACGTGATTCAAACACGAAAAAACCCCAGGATCTGGCCAACAAGTATGCGAAGAAGGCAAAATCATGAGCCAGATGCGGGCATAACCCAGACCTAACCCAGACCTAACCGGTGTTATCCTCTAAAATATTGATCGAAACCAGGTTTAATTGACTGCTTCAGTGTGTTACCACATTACTACGTGATTCAAACACGAAAAAAACCCAGGATCTGGGCAACAAGTATGCGAAGAAGGCAAAATCATGAGCCAGATGCGGGCATAACCCAGACCTAACCCAGACCTAACCGGTGTTATCCTCTAAAATATTGATCGAAACCAGGTTTAATTGACTGCTTCAGTGTGTTACCACATTACTACGTGTTTCAAACACGGAAAATACCCAGGATCTGGCCAACAAGTTTGCGAAAAAGGCGAAAGTATAAGCCAGATGCGCGCAAATCCCAGACCTAACCCAGACCTAACCAGATTTATCCTCTAAAATATTGATCGAAACCAGGTTTTATTGACTGCTTCAGTGTGTTACCACATTCCTACGTGATTCAAACACGAAAAAAACCCAGGATCTGGCCAACAAGTTTGCGAAAAAGGCGAAAGTATAAGCCATATGCGCGCAAATCCCAGACCTAACCCAGACCTAACCGGTGTTATCCTCTGAAATATTGATCGAAACCAGGTTTAATTGACTGCTTCAGTGTGTTACCACATTACTACGTGATTCAAACCCGAAAAACACCCAGGATCTAGCCAACAAGTTTGCGAAAAAGGCGAAAGTATAAGGCAGATGCGCGCATATCCCAGACCTAACCCAGACCTAACCGGTGTTATCCTCTAAAATATTGATCGAAACCAGTTTTAATTGACTGCTTCAGTGTGTTACCACATTACTACGTGATTCAAACACGAAAAAACCCCAGGATCTGGCCAACAAGTATGCGAAGAAGGCAAAATCATGAGCCAGATGCGGGCATAACCCAGACCTAACCCAGACCTAACCGGTGTTATACTCTAAAATATTGATCGAAACCAGGTTTAATTGACTGCTTCAGTGTGTTACCACATTACTACGTGTTTCAAACACGGAAAATACCCAGGATCTGGCCAACAAGTTTGCGAAAAAGGCGAAAGTATAAGCCATATCCGACGGCGTCAGCACGGTGTGTTATGCGGATGACACACTGGTGCTGGCCGTCGGGGCGCACTGGGGGAGGGCCATGCGTCGCGCGGAGGAGGGGTCGCAACGCGTCGTCGACCGGATCAGGGGGATGGGGATGACGGTGGCGGTCCATAAGACCGAGGTGATTGCGTTTCATTCACCTCGGCAGGATCCGCCACCCCCTCTGATTCGGGTGGGTGGGGCTGACATCGAGGTGAAGCCCCAGATCAGGTATCTAGGGCTGATCCTCGATAGCCACTGGCGTTTCGAGAAGCATTTCCGCTGCCTGGTCCCCCGGTTGGAAAGGATGGTTGCGGCTCTGGGCCGGATCCTGCCCAACCCTGGGGGCCCGGCGGGCCGAGTTCGTCGCCTCTATGTTGCAATGGTCCAGTCGGTGGCCCTATACGGGGCCCCCGTCTGGGCGGACGACCTGGCTGCCTCCCGGCGCAGCATGACTATGCTGCGTCGGGTGCAGAGGCGCGTGGCGCTCAGGGTCGTCCGCGGGTATCGGACCATGTCACATGAGGCGGCGACGGTTCTAGCGGGGATGCCGCCCATGGACCTGCTCGCGCGGTCGCACGCGGTGATGTACCGGCACCGCGTCGACCGACGCGCGGGGGTGGGGGCGGTCCCGGGCGGGCAGGAACCTGCTTGGGGCGATTTGAAGCGCCAGGCCCGGCAGTCCGTGTTGCTCGCGTGGCAGGAGCGGCTGGCTCTGCCAACCGCGGGGCACCGGACTGTCGGGGCTGTTCGGCCACTCCTGAAGGAGTGGCTGGACAGAGGCCATGGCAGCCTCACCTACCGGCTGGCACAGGTATTTTCCGGGCATGGCAGCTTCGGAAGATACCTGTGCCGGATAGGGAAGGAGCCGACGGCGCGTTGCTGCCATTGCGACGCTGAGCAGGACACGGCAGATCATACCCTGGAGGTATGCCCCGCGTGGGAGGGGGAGCGCCGTGTCCTGGTCGGCGTCGTCGGGCGGGATGTCTCGCTGCCGGGCGTGGTGCGCGCCATGCTCGGCAGCGAGGAGAAGTGGAGGGCCGTGGCCTCCTTCTGCGAGAACGTAATGTTGCAGAAGGAGGCCGCGGGGAGGGAGCGCGAGCTTCAGCGGCGCACTGAAGCTCGCGCTCGTGCGGTGGCCGGAGGTCGTCGCCCGGTCGCGAGGCGTCGCGGGCGGCCGCCTCGGCGTGGCGGATGACCTAGGCTGGGAGCGGGGTCCTGAGGGGACCCTCCTCCCGCCAGGCGGCGCCGGGTCGGACCGGTTGGTGGTAGGAGTGCCTCCCCCCACCGGTCCGACGCAAGGGGAGGCACCCTCGGCGGTCTGGTGCGGCCATGAACGCCCGGCCGCCGAGGGGTGGAAACGGGGTCGCGGGCGGTTGTGAGTTGGGGCTCGCAGCCGCCACTAAACGCGGCCCCGGGACGGATAGCGGCGGGATGGAGTGGCCCCGTCCCGCCGCTATGAGGCAGAGTGTCTACTGGGGGGACCGATTGTCCCCCCGGGGGATGGGCGCGAAAGCGCGGGCACGGGGAGGATACCGGAAGAATGCTTCGAGCGATTCCCGGTATCCTCCCAAAGCGTGCCGAAGGGTCACCGTGGGGTTTTTAGTGGGTAGGTCCCGCGCCTGTCGTTGTACGGGCGCGGGGAATCCCACACACCCCTCCCACCTCTCCCCAAGGAGGTGGGAGGGAGTCTTTCGAAGATTTTCCCCACGACAAAAAAAAAAAAAAAAAAAAAAAAAAAAAAAGTATAAGCCATATACGCGCAAATCCCAGACCTAACCCAGACCTAACCGGATTTATCCTCTAAAATATTGATCGAAACCAGGTTTTATTGACTGCTTCAGTTTGTTACCACATTACTACGTGATTCAAACACGAAAAAACCCCAGGATCTGGCCAACAAGTATGCGAAGAAGGCAAAATCATGAGCCAGATGCGGGCATAACCCAGACCTAACCCAGACCTAACCGGTGTTATCCTCTAAAATATTGATCGAAACCAGGTTTAATTGACTGCTTCAGTGTGTTACCACATTACTACGTGTTTCAAACACGGAAAATACCCAGGATCTGGCCAACAAGTTTGCGAAAAAGGCGATAGTATAAGCCAGATGCGCGCATATCCCAGACCTAACCCAGACCTAACCGGTGTTATCCTCTAAAATACTGTCCGAATCCAGGTTTTATGGACTGTTTCTGTGTGTTACCACAGTACTACGTGATTCAAACACGAAAAAAACCCAGGATCTGGCCAACAAGTATGCGAAGAAGGCGAAAGTATAAGCCAGATGCGCGCATATCCCAGACCTAACCCAGACCTAACCGGTGTTATCCTCTAAAATACTGTCCGAATCCAGGTTTAATGGACTGTTTCTGTGTGATACCACATTACTAAGTGATTCAAACCCGAAAAACACCCAGGATCTAGCCAACAAGTTTGCGAAAAAGGCGAAAGTATAAGGCAGATGCGCGCATATCCCAGACCTAACCCAGACCTAACCGGTGTTATCCTCTAAAATATTGATCGAAACCAGGTTTAATTGACTGCTTCAGTGTGTTACCACATTACTACGTGATTCAAACACGAAAAAAACCCAGGATCTAGCCAACAAGTTTGCGAAAAAGGCGATAGTATAAGCCAGTTGCGCGCATATCCCAGACCTAACCCAGACCTAACCGGTGTTATCCTCTAAAATACTGTCCGAATCCAGGTTTTATGAACTGTTTCTGTGTGTTACCACAGTACTACGTGATTCAAACACGAAAAAAACCCAGGATCTGGCCAACAAGTATGCGAAGAAGGCGAAAGTATAAGCCAGATGCGCGCATATCCCAGACCTAACCCAGACCTAACCGGTGTTATCCTCTAAAATATTGATCGAAACCAGGTTTAATTGACTGCCTCAGTGTGTTACCACATTACTACGTGATTCAAACACGAAAAAAACCGAGGATCTGTCCAACAAGTATGCGAAGAAGGCAAAATCATGAGCCAGATGCGCGCATATCCCAGACCTAACCCAGACCTAACCGGTGTTATCCTCTGAAATATTGATCGAAACCAGATTTATTTGACTGCTTCAGTGTGTTACCACATTACTACGTGATCCAAACCCGAAAAAAACCCAGGATCTTGCCAACAAGTTTGCGAAAAAGGCGTAAGTATATGGCAGTTGCGCGCATATCCCAGACCTAACCCAGACCTAACCGGTGTTATCCTCTAAAATATTGATCGAAACCAGGTTTAATTGACTGCTTTAGTGTGGTACCACATTACTACGTGATTCAAACACGAAAAAAACCCAGGATCTGGCCAACAAGTTTGCGAAAAAGGCGAAAGTATAAGGCAGATGCGCGCATATCCCAGACCTAACCCAGACCTAACCGGTGTTATCCTCTAAAATATTGATCGAAACCAGATTTAATTGACTGCTTCAGTGTGTTACCACATTACTACGTGATTCAAACACGAAAAAAACCCAGGATCTAGCCAACAAGTTTGCGAAAAAGGCGAAAGTATAAGCCAGATGCGCGCATATCCCAGACCTAACCCAGACCTAACCGGTGTTATCCTCTAAAATACTGTCCGAATCCAGGTTTAATTGACTGCTTCAGTGTGTTACCACATTACTACGGGATTCAAACACGAAAAAAACCTAGGATCTAGCCAACAAGTTTGCGAAAAAGGCGATAGTATAAGCCAGATGCGCGCATATCCCAGACCTAACCCAGACCTAACCGGTGTTATCCTCTAAAATACTGTCCGAATCCAGGTTTTATGGACTGTTTCTGTGTGTTACCACAGTACTACGTGATTCAAACACGAAAAAAACCCAGGATCTGGCCAACAAGTATGCGAAGAAGGCGAAAGTATAAGCCAGATGCGCGCATATCCCAGACCTAACCCAGACCTAACCGGTGTTATCCTCTAAAATATTGACCGAATCCAGGTTCAATTGACTGTTACTGTGTGGTACCACATTGCTACGTGATCCAAACCCGAAAAAAACCCAGGATCTTGCCAACAAGTTTGCGAACAAGGCGAAAGCATAAGCCATATGCGCGCATTTCCCAGACCTAACCCAGACCAAACCGGTGTTATCCTCTAAAATATTGATCGAAACCAGGTTTAATTGACTGCTTCAGTGTGTTACCACATTACTACGTGTTTCAAACACGGAAAATACCCAGGATCTGGCCAACAAGTTTGCGAAAAAGGCGAAAGTATGAGCCATATGCGCGCAAATCCCAGACCTAACCCAGACCTAACCGGTGTTATCCTCTGAAATATTGATCGAAACCAGGTTTAATTGACTGCTTCAGTGTGTTACCACATTACTACGTGATTCAAACTCGAAAAAAACCCAGGATCTGGCCAACAAGTTTGCGAACAAGGCAAAAGCATAAGCCATATGCGCGCATTTCCCAGACCTAACCCAGACCTAACCGGCGTTATCCTCTGAAATATTGATCGAAACCAGGTTTAATTGACTGCTTCAGTGTGTTACCACACTACTACGTGATTCAAACACGGAAAAAACCCAGGATCTGGCCAACAAGTATGCGAAGAAGGCAAAATCATGAGCCAGATGCGGGCATAACCCAGACCTAACCCAGACCTAACCGGTGTTATCCTCTAAAATATTGATCGAAACCAGGTTTAATTGACTGCTTCAGTGTGTTACCACATTACTACGGGATTCAAACATGAAAAAAACCCAGGATCTGGCCAACAAGTTTGCGTAAAAGGCGAAAGTATAAGCCAGATGCGCGCATATCCCAGACCTAACCCAGACCCAACCGGTGTTATCCTCTGAAATATTTATCGAAACCAGGTTTAATTGACTGCTTCAGTGTGTTACCAGATTACTACGTGATTCAAACACGGAAAAAACCCAGGATCTGGCCAACAAGTATGCGAAGAAGGCAAAATCATGAGCCAGATGCGGGCATAACCCAGACCTAACCCAGACCTAACCGGTGTTATCCTCTAAAATATTGATCGAAACCAGGTTTAATTGACTGCTTCAGTGTGTTACCACATTACTACGTGATTCAAACATGAAAAAAACCCAGGATCTGGCCAACAAGTTTGCGTAAAAGGCGAAAGTATAAGCCAGATGCGCGCATATCCCAGACCTAACCCAGACCCAACCGGTGTTATCCTCTGAAATATTTATCGAAACCAGGTTTAATTGACTGCTTCAGTGTGTTACCAGATTACTACGTGATTCAAACACGAAAAAAACCCAGGATCTGGCCAACAAGTATGCGAAGAAGGCAAAATCATGAGCCAGATGCGGGCATAAGCCAGACCTAACCCAGACCTAACCGGTGTTATCCTCTAAAATATTGATCGAAACCAGGTTTAATTGACTGCTTCAGTGTGTTACCACATTACTACGTGATTCAAACACGAAAAAAGCCCAGGATCTGGCCAACAAGTATGCGAAGAAGGCAAAAGCATGAGCCAGATGCGGGCATAACCCAGACCTAATCCAGACCTAACCGGTGTTATCCTCTAAAATATTGATCGAAACCAGGTTTAATTGACTGCTTCAGTGTGGTACCACATTACTACGTGATTCAAACACGGAAAAAACCCAGGATCTGTCCAACAAGTATGCGAAGAAGGCGAAAGTATAAGCCAGATGCGGGCATAACCCAGACCTAACCCAGACCTAACCGGTGTTATCCTCTGAAATATTGATCGAAACCAGGTTTAATTGACTGCTTCAGTGTGTTACCACATTACTACGTGATTGAAACACGGAAAATGCCCAGGATCTGGCCAACAAGTTTGCGAAAAAGGCGAAAGTATAAGCCAGATGCGCGCAAATCCCAGACCTAACCCAGACGTAACCGGTGTTATCCTCTAAAATATTGATCGAAACCAGGTTTAATTGACTGCTTCAGTGTGTTACCACATTACTACGTCATCAAACACGAAAAAAACCCAGGATCTGGCCAACAAGTATGCGAAGAAGGCAAAATCATGAGCCAGATGCGGGCATATCCCGGACCTAACACAGACCTAACCGGTGTTATCCTCTAAAATATTGATCGAAACCAGGTTTAATTGACTGCTTCAGTGTGTTTCCACATTCCTACGTGATTCAAACACGAAAAAAACCCAGGATCTGGCCAACAAGTATGTGAAGAAGGCGAAAGTATAAGCCAGATGCGCGCATTTCCCAGACCTAACCCAGACCTAACCGGTGTTATCCTCTGAAATATTGATCGAAACCAGGTTTAATTGACTGCTTCAGTGTGTTACCACATTACTACGTGATTCAAACACAGAAAAAACCCAGGATCTGGCCAACAAGTATGCGATGAAGGCAAAATCATGAGCCAGATGCGGGCATAACCCAGACCTAACCCAGACCTAACCGGAGTTATCCTCTAAAATATTGATCGAAACCAGGTTTAATTGACAGCTTCAGTGCGGTACCACATTACTACGTGATTCAAACACGAAAAAAACCCAGGATCTGGCCAACAAGTAAGCGAACAAGGCAAAATCATGAGCCAGATGCGTGCATAACCCAGACCTAACCCAGACCTAACCGGTGTTATCCTCCAAAATATTGATCGAAACCAGGTTTAATTGACAGCTTCAGTGTGTTACCACATTACTACGTGATTCAAACACAAAAAAAACCCAGGATCTGGCCAACAAGTATGCGAAGAAGGCAAAATCATGAGCCAGATGCGGGCATAACCCAGACCTAACCCAGACCTAACCGGTGTTATCCTCTAAAATATTGCTCGAAACCAGGTTTAATTGACTGCTTCAGTGTGTTACCACATTACTACGTGATTCAAACACGAAAAAAACCCAGGATCTGTCCAACAAGTATGCGAAGAAGGCAAAATCATGAGCCAGATGCGCGCATATCCCAGACCTAACCCAGACCTAACCGGTGTTATCCTCTAAAATATTGATCGAAACCAGATTTAATTGACTGCTTCAGTGTGTTACCACATTACTACGTGATCCAAACCCGAAAAAAACCCAGGATCTTGCCAACAAGTTTGCGAAAAAGGCGAAAGTATAAGGCAGATGCGCGAATATCCCAGACCTAACCCAGACCTAACCGGTGTTATCCTCTAAAATATTGATCGAAACCAGGTTTAATTGACTGCTTCAGTGTGGTACCACATTACTACGTGATTCAAACACGAAAAAAACCCAGGATCTGGCCAACAAGTATGCGAAGAAGGCGAAAGTATAAGCCAGATGCGCGCATATCCCAGACCTAACCCAGACCTAACCGGTGTTATCCTCTAAAATACTGTCCGAATCCAGGTTTTATGGACTGTTTCTGTGTGTTACCACAGTACTACGTGATTCAAACACGAAAAAAACCCAGGATCTGTCCAACAAGTATGCGAAGAAGGCGAAAGTATAAGCCAGATGCGCGCATATCCCAGACCTGACCCAGACCTAACCGGTGTTATCCTCTAAAATATTGACCGAATCCAGGTTTAATTAACTGTTACTGTGTGGTACCACATTGCTACGTGATCCAAACCCGAAAAAAACCCAGGATCTTGCCAACAAGTTTGCGAAAAAGGCGAAAGTATAAGGCAGATACGCGCATATCCCAGACCTAACCCAGACCTAACCGGTGTTATCCTCTAAAATATTGATCGAAACCAGGTTTAATTGACTGCTTCAGTGTGTTACCACATTACTACGTGTTTCAAACACGGAAAATACCCAGGATCTGGCCAACAAGTTTGCGAAAAAGGCGAAAGAATAAGCCATATGCGCGCAAATCCCAGACCTAACCCAGACCTAACCGGATTTATCCTCTAAAATATTGATCGAAACCAGGTTTTATTGACTGCTTCAGTTTGTTACCACATTACTACGTGATTCAAACACGAAAAAACCCCAGGATCTGGCCAACAAGTATGCGAAGAAGGCAAATTCATGAGCCAGATGCGGGCATAACCCAGACCTAACCCAGACCTAACCGGTGTTATCCTCTAAAATATTGATCGAAACCAGGTTTTATTGACTGCTTCAGTTTGTTACCACATTACTACGTGATTCAAACACGAAAAAAGCCCAGGATCTGGCCAACAAGTATGCGAAGAAGGCAAAATCATGAGCCAGATGCGGGCATATCCCGGACCTAACCCGGACCTAACCGGTGTTATCCTCTGAAATATTGATCGAAACCAGGTTTAATTGACTGCTTCAGTGTGTTACCACATTACTACGTGATTGAAACACGGAAAATGCCCAGGATCTGGCCAACAAGTTTGCGAAAAAGGCGAAAGTATAAGCCAGATGCGCGCAAATCCCAGACCTAACGCAGACGTAACCGGTGTTATCCTCTAAAATATTTATCGAAACCAGGTTTAACTGACTGCTTCAGTGTGTTACCACATTACTACGTCATCAAACACGAAAAAAACCCAGGATCTGGCCAACAAGTATGCGAAGAAGGCAAAATCATGAGCCAGATGCGGGCATATCCCGGACCTAACCCAGACCTAACCGGTGTTATCCTCTAAAATATTGATCGAAACCAGGTTTAATTGACTGCTTCAGTGTGTTACCACATTCCTACGTGATTCAAACACGAAAAAAACCCAGGATCTGGCCAACAAGTATGTGAAGAAGGCGAAAGTATAAGCCAGATGCGCGCATTTCCCAGACCTAACCCAGACCTAACCGGTGTTATCCTCTGAAATATTGATCGAAACCAGGTTTAATTGACTGTTTCAGTGTGTTACCACATTACTACGTGATTCAAACACAGAAAAAACCCAGGATCTGGCCAACAAGTATGCGATGAAGGCAAAATCATGAGCCAGATGCGGGCATAACCCAGACCTAACCCAGACCTAACCGGAGTTATCCTCTAAAATATTGATCGAAACCAGGTTTAATTGACAGCTTCAGTGCGTTACCACATTACTACGTGATTCAAACACGAAAAAAACCCAGGATCTGGCCAACAAGTAAGCGAACAAGGCAAAATCATGAGCCAGATGCGTGCATAACCCAGACCTAACCCAGACCTAACCGGCGTTATCCTCTGAAATATTGATCGAAACCAGATTTAATTGACTGCTTCAGTGTGTTACCACACTACTACGTGATTCAAACACGGAAAAAACCCAGGATCTGGCCAACAAGTATGCGAAGAAGGCGAAAGTATGAGCCATATGCGCGCAAATCCCAGACCTAACCCAGACCTAACCGGTGTTATCCTCCAAAATATTGATCGAAACCAGGTTTAATTGACAGCTTCAGTGTGTTACCACATTACTACGTGATTCAAACACAAAAAAAACCCAGGATCTGGCCAACAAGTATGCGAAGAAGGCAAAATCATGAGCCAGATGCGGGCATAACCCAGACCTAACCCAGACCTAACCGGTGTTATCCTCTAAAATATTGATCGAAACCAGGTTTAATTGACTGCTTCAGTGTGTTACCACATTACTACGTGATTCAAACACGAAAAAAACCCAGGATCTGTCCAACAAGTATGCGAAGAAGGCAAAATCACGAGCCAGATGCGCGCATATCCCAGACCTAACCCAGACCTAACCGGTGTTATCCTGTAAAATATTGATCGAAACCAGATTTAATTGACTGCTTCAGTGTGTTACCACATTACTACGTGATTCAAACACGGAAAAAACCCAGGATCTGGCCAACAAGTATGCGAAGAAGGCGAAAGTATGAGCCATATGCGCGCAAATCCCAGACCTAACCCAGACCTAACCGGTGTTATCCTCCAAAATATTGATCGAAACCAGGTTTAATTGACAGCTTCAGTGTGTTACCACATTACTACGTGATTCAAACACAAAAAAAACCAAGGATCTGGCCAACAAGTATGCGAAGAAGGCAAAATCATGAGCCAGATGCGGGCATAACCCAGACCTAACCCAGACCTAACCGGTGTTATCCTCTAAAATATTGATCGAAACCAGGTTTAATTGACTGCTTCAGTGTGTTACCACATTACTACGTGATTCAAACACGAAAAAAACCCAGGATCTGTCCAACAAGTATGCGAAGAAGGCAAAATCATGAGCCAGATGCGCGCATATCCCAGACCTAACCCAGACCTAACCGGTGTTATCCTCTAAAATATTGATCGAAACCAGATTTAATTGACTGCTTCAGTGTGTTACCACATTACTACGTGATCCAAACCCGAAAAAAACCCAGGATCTTGCCAACAACTTTGCGAAAAAGGCGAAAGTATAAGGCAGATGCGCGCATATCCCAGACCTAACCCAGGCCTAACCGGTGTTATCCTCTAAAATATTGATCGAAACCAGGTTTAATTGACTGCTTCAGTGTGGTACCACATTACTACGTGATTCAAACACGAAAAAAACCCAGGATCTGGCCAACAAGTATGCGAAGAAGGCGAAAGTATAAGCCAGATGCGCGCATATCCCAGACCTAACCCAGACCTAACCGGTGTTATCCTCTAAAATACTGTCCGAATCCAGGTTTTATGGACTGTTTCTGTGTGTTACCACAGTACTACGTGATTCAAACACGAAAAAAACCCAGGATCTGTCCAACAAGTATGCGAAGAAGGCGAAAGTATAAGCCAGATGCGCGCATATCCCAGACCTGACCCAGACCTAACCGGTGTTATCCTCTAAAATATTGACCGAATCCAGGTTTAATTGACTGTTACTGTGTGGTACCACATTGCTACATGATCCAAACCCGAAAAAAACCCAGGATCTTGCCAACAAGTTTGCGAAAAAGGCGAAAGTATAAGCCAGATGCGGGCATAACCCAGACCTAACCCAGACCTAACCGGTGTTATCCTCTAAAATACTGTCCGAATCCAGGTTTAATGGACTGTTTCTGTGTGTTACCACAGTACTACGTGATTCAAACACGAAAAAAACCCAGGATCTGGCCAACAAGTATGCGAAGAAGGCGAAAGTATAAGCCAGATGCGCGCATATCCCAGACCTAACCCAGACCTAACCGGTGTTATCCTCTAAAATATTGATCGAAACCAGGTTTAATTGACTGCTTCAGTGTGTTACCACATTACTACGTGATTCAAACACGAAAAAAACCCAGGATCTGGCCAACAAGTATGCGAAGAAGGCAAAAGCATGAGCCAGATGCGGGCATAACCCAGACCTAATCCAGACCTAACCGGTGTTATCCTCTAAAATATTGATCGAAACCAGATTTAATTGACTGCTTCAGTGTGTTACCACATTACTACGTGATTCAAACACGAAAAAAACCCAGGATCTGTCCAACAAGTTTGCGAAAAAGGCGAGAGTATAAGCCAGATGCGCGCATATCCCAGACCTAACCCAGACCTAACCGGTGTTATCCTCTAAAATATTGATCGAAACCAGGTTTAATTGACTGCTTCAGTGTGTTACCACATTACTACGTGATTGAAACACGGAAAATGCCCAGGATCTGGCCAACAAGTTTGCGAAAAAGGCGAAAGTATAAGCCAGATGCGCGCAAATCCCAGACCTAACGCAGACGTAACCGGTGTTATCCTCTAAAATATTTATCGAAACCAGGTTTAACTGACTGCTTCAGTGTGTTACCACATTACTACGTCATCAAACACGAAAAAAACCCAGGATCTGGCCAACAAGTATGCGAAGAAGGCAAAATCATGAGCCAGATGCGGGCATATCCCGGACCTAACCCAGACCTAACCGGTGTTATCCTCTAAAATATTGATCGAAACCAGGTTTAATTGACTGCTTCAGTGTGTTACCACATTACTACGTCATCAAACACGAAAAAAACCCAGGATCTGGCCAACAAGTATGTGAAGAAGGCGAAAGTATAAGCCAGATGCGCGCATTTCCCAGACCTAACCCAGACCTAACCGGTGTTATCCTCTGAAATATTGATCGAAACCAGGTTTAATTGACTGTTTCAGTGTGTTACCACATTACTACGTGATTCAAACACAGAAAAAACCCAGGATCTGGCCAACAAGTATGCGATGAAGGCAAAATCATGAGCCAGATGCGGGCATAACCCAGACCTAACCCAGACCTAACCGGAGTTATCCTCTAAAATATTGATCGAAACCAGGTTTAATTGACAGCTTCAGTGCGTTACCACATTACTACGTGATTCAAACACGAAAAAAACCCAGGATCTGGCCAACAAGTAAGCGAACAAGGCAAAATCATGAGCCAGATGCGTGCATAACCCAGACCTAACCCAGACCTAACCGGCGTTATCCTCTGAAATATTGATCGAAACCAGATTTAATTGACTGCTTCAGTGTGTTACCACACTACTACGTGATTCAAACACGGAAAAAACCCAGGATCTGGCCAACAAGTATGCGAAGAAGGCGAAAGTATGAGCCATATGCGCGCAAATCCCAGACCTAACCCAGACCTAACCGGTGTTATCCTCCAAAATATTGATCGAAACCAGGTTTAATTGACAGCTTCAGTGTGTTACCACATTACTACGTGATTCAAACACAAAAAAAACCCAGGATCTGGCCAACAAGTATGCGAAGAAGGCAAAATCATGAGCCAGATGCGGGCATAACCCAGACCTAACCCAGACCTAACCGGTGTTATCCTCTAAAATATTGATCGAAACCAGGTTTAATTGACTGCTTCAGTGTGTTACCACATTACTACGTGATTCAAACACGAAAAAAACCCAGGATCTGTCCAACAAGTATGCGAAGAAGGCAAAATCACGAGCCAGATGCGCGCATATCCCAGACCTAACCCAGACCTAACCGGTGTTATCCTGTAAAATATTGATCGAAACCAGATTTAATTGACTGCTTCAGTGTGTTACCACATTACTACGTGATTCAAACACGGAAAAAACCCAGGATCTGGCCAACAAGTATGCGAAGAAGGCGAAAGTATGAGCCATATGCGCGCAAATCCCAGACCTAACCCAGACCTAACCGGTGTTATCCTCCAAAATATTGATCGAAACCAGGTTTAATTGACAGCTTCAGTGTGTTACCACATTACTACGTGATTCAAACACAAAAAAAACCCAGGATCTGGCCAACAAGTATGCGAAGAAGGCAAAATCATGAGCCAGATGCGGGCATAACCCAGACCTAACCCAGACCTAACCGGTGTTATCCTCTAAAATATTGATCGAAACCAGGTTTAATTGACTGCTTCAGTGTGTTACCACATTACTACGTGATTCAAACACGAAAAAAACCCAGGATCTGTCCAACAAGTATGCGAAGAAGGCAAAATCATGAGCCAGATGCGCGCATATCCCAGACCTAACCCAGACCTAACCGGTGTTATCCTCTAAAATATTGATCGAAACCAGATTTAATTGACTGCTTCAGTGTGTTACCACATTACTACGTGATCCAAACCCGAAAAAAACCCAGGATCTTGCCAACAACTTTGCGAAAAAGGCGAAAGTATAAGGCAGATGCGCGCATATCCCAGACCTAACCCAGGCCTAACCGGTGTTATCCTCTAAAATATTGATCGAAACCAGGTTTAATTGACTGCTTCAGTGTGGTACCACATTACTACGTGATTCAAACACGAAAAAAACCCAGGATCTGGCCAACAAGTATGCGAAGAAGGCGAAAGTATAAGCCAGATGCGCGCATATCCCAGACCTAACCCAGACCTAACCGGTGTTATCCTCTAAAATACTGTCCGAATCCAGGTTTTATGGACTGTTTCTGTGTGTTACCACAGTACTACGTGATTCAAACACGAAAAAAACCCAGGATCTGTCCAACAAGTATGCGAAGAAGGCGAAAGTATAAGCCAGATGCGCGCATATCCCAGACCTGACCCAGACCTAACCGGTGTTATCCTCTAAAATATTGACCGAATCCAGGTTTAATTGACTGTTACTGTGTGGTACCACATTGCTACATGATCCAAACCCGAAAAAAACCCAGGATCTTGCCAACAAGTTTGCGAAAAAGGCGAAAGTATAAGCCAGATGCGGGCATAACCCAGACCTAACCGGTGTTATCCTCTAAAATACTGTCCGAATCCAGGTTTAATGGACTGTTTCTGTGTGTTACCACAGTACTACGTGATTCAAACACGAAAAAAACCCAGGATCTGGCCAACAAGTATGCGAAGAAGGCGAAAGTATAAGCCAGATGCGCGCATATCCCAGACCTAACCCAGACCTAACCGGTGTTATCCTCTAAAATATTGATCGAAACCAGGTTTAAGTGACTGCTTCAGTGTGTTACCACATTACTACGTGATTCAAACACGAAAAAAACCCAGGATCTGGCCAACAAGTATGCGAAGAAGGCAAAAGCATGAGCCAGATGCGGGCATAACCCAGACCTAATCCAGACCTAACCGGTGTTATCCTCTAAAATATTGATCGAAACCAGATTTAATTGACTGCTTCAGTGTGTTACCACATTACTACGTGATTCAAACACGAAAAAAACCCAGGATCTGTCCAACAAGTTTGCGAAAAAGGCGAGAGTATAAGCCAGATGCGCGCATATCCCAGACCTAACCCAGACCTAACCGGTGTTATCCTCTAAAATATTGATCGAAACCAGGTTTAATTGACTGCTTCAGTGTGTTACCACATTACTACGTGATCCAAACCCGAAAAAAACCCAGGATCTGGCCAACAAGTATGCGAAGAAGGCAAAAGCATGAGCCAGATGCGGGCATAACCCAGACCTAATCCTGACCTAACCGGTGTTGTCCTCTAAAATATTGATCGAAACCAGGTTTAATTGACTGCTTCAGTGTGGTACCACAGTACTACGTGATTCAAACACGAAAAAAACCCAGGATCTGTCCAACAAGTATGCGAAGAAGGCGAAAGCATAAGCCATATGCGCGCATTTCCCAGACCTAACCCAGACCTAACCGGTGTTATCCTCTGAAATATTGATCGAAACCAGGTTTAATTGACTGCTTCAGTGTGTTACCACATTACTACGTGATTCAAACACGAAAAAGCCCAGGATCTGGCCAACAAGTTTGCGAAAAAGGCGAAAGTATAAGCCATATGCGCGCAAATCCCAGACCTAACCCAGACCTAACTGGATTTATCCTCTAAAATATTGATCGAAACCAGGTTTTATTGACTGCTTCAGTTTGTTACCACATTACTGCGTGATTCAAACACGAAAAAACCCCAGGATCTGGCCAACAAGTATGCGAAGAAGGCAAAATCATGAGCCAGATGCGGGCATAACCCAGACCTAACCCAGACCTAACCGGTGTTATCCTCTAAAATATTGATCGAAACCAGGTTTAATTGACTGCTTCAGTGTGTTACCACATTACTACGTGATTCAAACACGAAAAAAACCCAGGATCTGGGCAACAAGTATGCGAAGAAGGCAAAAGCATGAGCCAGATGCGGGCATAACCCAGACCTAATCCAGACCTAACCGGTGTTATCCTCTAAAATATTGATCGAAACCAGGTTTAATTGACTGCTTCAGTGTGTTACCACATTACTACGTGATTCAAACACGAAAAAAGCCCAGGATCTGGCCAACAAGTATGCGGAGAAGGCAAAATCATGAGCCAGATGCGGGCATATCCCGGACCTAACCCAGACCTAACCGGTGTTATCCTCTGAAATATTGATCGAAACCAGGTTTAATTGACTGCTTCAGTGTGTTACCACATTACTACGTGTTTCAAACACGGAAAATACCCAGGATCTGGCCAACAAGTTTGCGAAAAAGGCGAAAGTATAAGCCATATGCGCGCAAATCCCAGACCTAACCCAGACCAAACCGGTGTTATCCTCTGAAATATTGATCGAAACCAGGTTTAATTGACTGCTTCAGTGTGTTACCACATTACTACGTGATTCAAACACGAAAAAAACCCAGGATCTGGCCAACAAGTTTGCGAACAAGGCGAAAGCATAAGCCATATGCGCGCATTTCCCAGACCTAACCCAGACCTAACCGGTGTTATCCTCTGAAATATTGATCGAAACCAGGTTTAATTGACTGCTTCAGTGTGTTACCACATTACTACGTGATTCAAACACGAAAAAGCCCAGGATCTGGCCAACAAGTTTGCGAAAAAGGCGAAAGTATAAGCCATATGCGCGCAAATCCCAGACCTAACCCAGACCTAACTGGATTTATCCTCTAAAATATTGATCGAAACCAGGTTTTATTGACTGCTTCAGTTTGTTACCACATTACTACGTGATTCAAACACGAAAAAACCCCAGGATCTGGCCAACAAGTATGCGAAGAAGGCAAAATCATGAGCCAGATGTGGGCATAACCCAGACCTAACCCAGACCTAACCGGTGTTATCCTCTAAAATATTGATCGAAACCAGGTTTAATTGACTGCTTCAGTGTGTTACCACATTACTACGTGATTCAAACACGAAAAAAACCCAGGATCTGGGCAACAAGTATGCGAAGAAGGCAAAATCATGAGCCAGATGCGGGCATAACCCAGACCTAACCCAGACCTAACCGGTGTTATCCTCTAAAATATTGATCGAAACCAGGTTTAATTGACTGCTTCAGTGTGTTACCACATTACTACGTGTTTCAAACACGGAAAATACCCAGGATCTGGCCAACAAGTTTGCGAAAAAGGCGAAAGTATAAGCCATATGCGCGCAAATCCCAGACCTAACCCAGACCTAACCAGATTCATCCTCTAAAATATTGATCGAAACCAGGTTTTATTGACTGCTTCAGTTTGTTACCACATTACTACGTGATTCAAACACGAAAAAAGCCCAGGATCTGGCCAACAAGTATGCGAAGAAGGCAAAATCATGAGCCAGATGCGGGCATATCCCGGACCTAACCCTGACCTAACCGGTGTTATCCTCTGAAATATTGATCGAAACCAGGTTTAATTGACTGCTTCAGTGTGTTACCACATTACTACGTGTTTCAAACACGGAAAATACCCAGGATCTGGCCAACAAGTTTGCGAAAAAGGCGAAAGTATAAGCCATATGCGCGCAAATCCCAGACCTAACCCAGACCTAACCGGTGTTATCCTCTGAAATATTGATCGAAACCAGGTTTAATTGACTGCTTCAGTGTGTTACCACATTACTACGTGATTCAAACACGAAAAAAACCCAGGATCTGGCCAACAAGTTTGCGAACAAGGCGAAAGCATAAGCCATATGCGCGCATTTCCCAGACCTAACCCAGACCTAACCGGTGTTATCCTCTGAAATATTGATCGAAACCAGGTTTAATTGACTGCTTCAGTGTGTTACCACATTACTACGTGATTCAAACACGAAAAAAACCCAGGATCTGGCCAACAAGTTTGCGAAAAAGGCGAAAGTATAAGCCATATGCGCGCAAATCCCAGACCTAACCCAGACCTAACTGGATTTATCCTCTAAAATATTGATCGAAACCAGGTTTTATTGACTGCTTCAGTTTGTTACCACATTACTACGTGATTCAAACACGAAAAAAACCCCAGGATCTGGCCAACAAGTATGCGAAGAAGGCAAAATCATGAGCCAGATGCGGGCATAACCCAGACCTAACTCAGACCTAACCGGTGTTATCCTCTAAAATATTGATCGAAACCAGGTTTAATTGACTGCTTCAGTGTGTTACCACATTACTACGTGATTCAAACACGAAAAAAACCCAGGATCTGGGCAACAAGTATGCGAAGAAGGCAAAATCATGAGCCAGATGCGGGCATAACCCAGACCTAACCCAGACCTAACCGGTGTTATCCTCTAAAATATTGATCGAAACCAGGTTTAATTGACAGCTTCAGTGTGTTACCACATTACTACGTGATTCAAACACGAAAAAAACCCAGGATCTGGCCAACAAGTATGCGAAGAAGGCAAAATCATGAGCCAGATGCGGGCATAACCCAGACCTAACCCAGTCCTAACCGGTGTTATCCTCTAAAATATTGATCGAAACCAGGTTTTATTGACTGCTTCAGTTTGTTACCAGATTACTACGTGATTCAAACACGAAAAACACCCAGGATCTGGCCAACAAGTTTGCGAAAAAGGCGAAAGCATAAGGCAGATGCGCGCATATCCCAGACCTAACCCAGACCTAACCGGTGTTATCCTCTAAAATACTGTCCGAATCCAGGTTTAATTGACTGCTTCAGTGTGTTACCACATTACTTCGTGATTCAAACACGAAAAAAACCCAGGATCTAGCCAACAAGTTTGCGAAATAGGCGATAGTATAAGCCAGATGCGCGCATATCCCAGACCTGACCCAGACCTAACCGGTGTTATCCTCTAAAATACTGTCCGAATCCAGGTTTTATGGACTGTTTCTGTGTGTTACCACAGTACTACGTGATTCAAACACGAAAGAAACCCAGGATCTGGCCAACAAGTATGCGAAGAAGGCGAAAGTATAAGCCAGATGCGCGCATATCCCAGACCTAACCCAGACCTAACCGGTGTTATCCTCTAAAATACTGTCCGAATCCAGGTTTAATGGACTGTTTCTGTGTGATACCACATTACTACGTGATTCAAACCCGAAAAACACCCAGGATCTAGCCAACAAGTTTGCGAAAAAGGCGAAAGTATAAGGCAGATGCGCGCATATCCCAGACCTAACCCAGACCTAACCGGTGTTATCCTCTAAAATATTGATCGAAACCAGGTTTAATTGACTGCTTCAGTGTGTTACCACATTACTACGTGATTCAAACTCGAAAAAAACCCGGGATCTGGCCAACAAGTTTGCGAACAAGGCGAAAGCATAAGCCATATGCGCGCATTTCCCAGACCTAACCCAGACCTAACCGGTGTTATCCTCTAAAATATTGTCCGAATCCAGGTTTTATGGACTGTTTCTGTGTGTTACCACAGTACTACGTGATTCAAACACGAAAAAAACCCAGGATCTGGCCAACAAGTTTGCGAAAAAGGCGAAAGTATAAGCCATATGCGCGCAAATCCCAGACCTAACCCAGACCTAACCGGATTTATCCTCTAAAATATTGATCGAAACCAGGTTTTATTGACTGCTTCAGTTTGTTACCACATTACTACGTGATTCAAACACGAAAAAACCCCAGGATCTGGCCAACAAGTATACGAAGAAGGCAAAATCATGAGCCAGATGCGGGCATAACCCAGACCTAACCCAGACCTAACCGGTGTTATCCTCTAAAATATTGATCGAAACCAGGTTTTATTGACTGCTTCAGTTTGTTACCACATTACTACGTGATTCAAACACGAAAAAACCCAGGATCTGGCTAACAAGTATGCGAAGAAGGCAAAATCATGAGCCAGATGCGGGCATATCCCGGACCTAACCCAGACCTAACCGGTGTTATCCTCTGAAATATTGATCGAAACCAGGTTTAATTGACTGCTTCAGTGTGTTACCACATTACTACGTGTTTCAAACACGGAAAAAACCCAGGATCTGGCCAACAAGTTTGCGAAAAAGGCGAAAGTATAAGCCAGATGCGCGCATTTCCCAGACCTAACCCAGACCTAACCGGTGTTATCCTCTAAAATATTGATCGAAACCAGGTTTAATTGACTGCTTCAGTGTGTTACCACATTACTACGTGATTCAAACACGGAAAAAACCCAGGATCTGGCCAACAAGTATGCGAAGAAGGCAAAATCATGAGGCATATGCGGGCATAACCCAGACCTAACCCAGACCTAACTGGTGTTATCCTCTAAAATATTGATCGAAACCAGGTTTAATTGACTGCTTCAGTGTGGTACCACATTACTGCGTTATTCAAACCCGAAAAAAACCCAGCATCTAGCCAACAAGTTTGCGAAAAAGGCGAAAGTATAAGCCAGATGCGCGCATATCCCAGACCTAACCCAGACCTAACCGGTGTTATCCTCTGAAATATTGATCGAAACCAGGTTTAATTGACTGCTTCAGTGTGTTTCCACATTACTACGTGATTCAAACACGAAAAAACCCCAGGATCTGGCCAACAAGTATGCGAAGAAGGCAAAATCATGAGCCAGATGCGGGCATAACCCAGACCTAACCCAGACCTAACTGGTGTTATCCTCTAAAATATTGATCGAAACCAGGTTTAATTGACTGCTTCAGTGTGTTACCACATTACTACGTGATTCAACCACGAAAAAAACCCAGGATCTGGCCAACAAGTTTGCGAAAAAGGCGATAGTATAAGCCAGATGCGCGCATATCCCAGACCTAACCCAGACCTAACCGGTGTTATCCTCTAAAATACTGTCCGAATCCAGGTTTAATTGACTGCTTCAGAGTGGTACCACATTACTACGTGATTCAAACACGAAAAAAACCCAGGATCAGGCCAACAAGTTTGCGAAAAAGGCGAAAGTATAAGGCAGATGCGCGCATATCCCAGACCTAACCCAGACCTAACCGGTGTTATCCTCTAAAATACTGTCCGAATCCAGGTTTTATGGACTGTTTCTGTGTGTTACCACAGTACTACGTGATTCAAACACGAAAAAAACCCAGGATCTGGCCAACAAGTATGCGAAGAAGGCGAAAGTATAAGCCAGATGCGCGCATATCCCAGACCTAACCCAGACCTAACCGGTGTTATCCTTTAAAATACTGTCCGAATCCAGGTTTTATGGACTGTTTCTGTGTGTTACCACAGTACTACGTGATTCAAACACGAAAAAAACCCAGGATCTGGCCAACAAGTATGCGAAGAAGGCGAAAGTATAAGCCAGATGCGCGCATATCCCAGACCTAACCCAGACCTAACCGGTGTTATGCTCTAAAATACTGTCCGAATCCAGGTTTAATGGACTGTTTCTGTGTGATACCACATTACTACGTGATTCAAACCCGAAAAACACCCAGGATCTAGCCAACAAGTTTGCGAAAAAGGCGAAAGTATAGGGCAGATGCGCGCATATCCCAGACCTAACCCAGACCTAACCGGTGTTATCCTCTAAAATATTGATCGAAACCAGGTTTAATTGACTGCTTCAGTGTGTTACCACATTACTACGTGATTCAAACACGAAAAAACCCCAGGATCTGGCCAACAAGTATGCGAAGAAGGCAAAATCATGAGCCAGATGCGGGCATAACCCAGACCTAACCCAGACCTAACCGGTGTTATCCTCTAAAATATTGATCGAAACCAGGTTTAATTGACTGCTTCAGTGTGTTACCACATTACTACGTGTTTCAAACACGGAAAATACCCAGGATCTGGCCAACAAGTTTGCGAAAAAGGCGATAGTATAAGCCAGATGCGCGCATATCCCAGACCTAACCCAGACCTAACCGGTGTTATCCTCTAAAATACTGTCCGAATCCAGGTTTTATGGACTGTTTCTGTGTGTTACCACAGTACTACGTGATTCAAACACGAAAAAAACCCAGGATCTGGCCAACAAGTATGCGAAGAAGGCGAAAGTATAAGCCAGATGCGTGCATATCCCAGACCTAACCCAGACCTAACCGGTGTTATGCTCTAAAATACTGTCCGAATCCAGGTTTAATGGACTGTTTCTGTGTGATACCACATTACTACGTGATTCAAACCCGAAATACACCCAGGATCTAGCCAACAAGTTTGCGAAAAAGGCGAAAGTATAAGGCAGATGCGCGCATATCCCAGACCTAACCCAGACCTAACCGGTGTTATCCTCTAAAATATTGATCGAAACCAGGTTTAATTGATTGCTTCAGTGTGTTACCACATTACTACGTGATTCAAACACGAAAAAACCCCAGGATCTGGCCAACAAGTATGCGAAGAAGGCAAAATCATGAGCCAGATGCGGGCATAACCCAGACCCAACCCAGACCTAACCGGTGTTATCCTCTAAAATATTGATCGAAACCAGGTTTAATTGACTGCTTCAGTGTGTTACCACATTACTACGTGTTTCAAACACGGAAAATACCCAGGATCAGGCCAACAAGTTTGCGAAAAAGGCGAAAGTATAAGGCAGATGCGCGCATATCCCAGACCTAACCCAGACCTAACCGGTGTTATCCTCTAAAATACTGTCCGAATCCAGGTTTTATGGACTGTTTCTGTGTGTTACCACAGTACTACGTGATTCAAACACGAAAAAAACCCAGGATCTGGCCAACAAGTATGCGAAGAAGGCGAAAGTATAAGCCAGATGCGCGCATATCCCAGACCTAACCCAGACCTAACCGGTGTTATCCTTTAAAATACTGTCCGAATCCAGGTTTTATGGACTGTTTCTGTGTGTTACCACAGTACTACGTGATTCAAACACGAAAAAAACCCAGGATCTGGCCAACAAGTATGCGAAGAAGGCGAAAGTATAAGCCAGATGCGCGCATATCCCAGACCTAACCCAGACCTAACCGGTGTTATCCTCTAAAATACTGTCCGAATCCAGGTTTAATGGACTGTTTCTGTGTGATACCACATTACTACGTGATTCAAACCCGAAAAACACCCAGGATCTAGCCAACAAGTTTGCGAAAAAGGCGAAAGTATAGGGCAGATGCGCGCATATCCCAGACCTAACCCAGACCTAACCGGTGTTATCCTCTAAAATATTGATCGAAACCAGGTTTAATTGACTGCTTCAGTGTGTTACCACATTACTACGTGATTCAAACACGAAAAAACCCCAGGATCTGGCCAACAAGTATGCGAAGAAGGCAAAATCATGAGCCAGATGCGGGCATAACCCAGACCTAACCCAGACCTAACCGGTGTTATCCTCTAAAATATTGATCGAAACCAGGTTTAATTGACTGCTTCAGTGTGTTACCACATTACTACGTGTTTCAAACACGGAAAATACCCAGGATCTGGCCAACAAGTTTGCGAAAAAGGCGATAGTATAAGCCAGATGCGCGCATATCCCAGACCTAACCCAGACCTAACTGGTGTTATCCTCTAAAATACTGTCCGAATCCAGGTTTTATGGACTGTTTCTGTGTGTTACCACATTACTACGTGATTCAAACACGAAAAAACCCCAGGATCTGGCCAACAAGTATGCGAAGAAGGCAAAATCATGAGCCAGATGCGGGCATAACCCAGACCCAACCCAGACCTAACCGGTGTTATCCTCTAAAATATTGATCGAAACCAGGTTTAATTGACTGCTTCAGTGTGTTACCACATTACTACGTGTTTCAAACACGGAAAATACCCAGGATCTGGCCAACAAGCTTGCGAAAAAGGCGATAGTATAAGCCAGATGCGCGCATATCCCAGACCTAACCCAGTCCTAACCGGTGTTATCCTCTAAAATACTGTCCGAATCCAGGTTTTATGGACTGTTTCTGTGTGTTACCACAGTACTACGTGATTCAAACACGAAAAAAACCCAGGATCTGGCCAACAAGTATGCGAAGAAGGCGAAAGTATAAGCCAGATGCGTGCATATCCCAGACCTAACCCAGACCTAACCGGTGTTATGCTCTAAAATACTGTCCGAATCCAGGTTTAATGGACTGTTTCTGTGTGATACCACATTACTACGTGATTCAAACCCAAAAACACCCAGGATCTAGCCAACAAGTTTGCGAAAAAGGCGAAAGTATAAGGCAGATGCGCGCATATCCCAGACCTAACCCAGACCTAACCGGTGTTATCCTCTAAAATATTGATCGAAACCAGGTTTAATTGACTGCTTCAGTGTGTTACCACATTACTACGTGATTCAAACACGAAAAAAACCCAGCATCTAGCCAACAAGTTTGCGAAAAAGGCGATAGTATAAGCCAGATGCGCGCATATCCCAGACCTAACCCAGACCTAACCGGTGTTATCCTCTAAAATACTGTCCGAATCCAGGTTTTATGGACTGTTTCTGTGTGTTACCACAGTACTACGTGATTCAAACACGAAAAAAACCCGGGATCTGGCCAACAAGTATGCGAGGAAGGCGAAAGTATAAGCCAGATGCGCGCATATCCCAGACCTAACCCAGACCTAACCGGTGTTATCCTCTAAAATATTGATCGAAACCAGGTTTAATTGACTGCCTCAGTGTGTTACCACATTACTACGTGATTCAACCACGAAAAAAACCCAGGATCTGTCCAACAAGTATGCGAAGAAGGCAAAATCATGAGCCAGATGCGCGCATATCCCAGACCTAACCCAGACCTAACCGGTGTTATCCTCTAAAATATTGATCGAAACCAGATTTAATTGACTGCTTCAGTGTGTTACCACATTACTACGTGATCCAAACCCGAAAAAAACCCAGGATCTTGCCAACAAGTTTGCGAAAAAGGCGTAACTATAAGGCAGATGCGCGCATATCTCAGACCTAACCCAGACCTAACCGGTGTTATCCTCTAAAATATTGATCGAAACCAGGTTTAATTGACTGCTTTAGTGTGGTACCACATTACTACGTGATTCAAACACGAAAAAAACCCAGGATCTGGCCAACAAGTATGCGAAGAAGGCGAAAGTATAAGCCAGATGCGCGCATATCCCAGACCTAACCCAGACCTAACCGGTGTTATCCTTTAAAATACTGTCCGAATCCAGGTTTTATGGACTGTTTCTGTGTGTTACCACAGTACTACGTGATTCAAACACGAAAAAAACCCAGGATCTGGCCAACAAGTATGCGAAGAAGGCGAAAGTATAAGCCAGATGCGCGCATATCCCAGACCTAACCCAGACCTAACCGGTGTTATCCTCTAAAATACTGTCCGAATCCAGGTTTAATGGACTGTTTCTGTGTGATACCACATTACTACGTGATTCAAACCCGAAAAACACCCAGGATCTAGCCAACAAGTTTGCGAAAAAGGCGAAAGTATAGGGCAGATGCGCGCATATCCCAGACCTAACCCAGACCTAACCGGTGTTATCCTCTAAAATATTGATCGAAACCAGGTTTAATTGACTGCTTCAGTGTGTTACCACATTACTACGTGATTCAAACACGAAAAAACCCCAGGATCTGGCCAACAAGTATGCGAAGAAGGCAAAATCATGAGCCAGATGCGGGCATAACCCAGACCTAACCCAGACCTAACCGGTGTTATCCTCTAAAATATTGATCGAAACCAGGTTTAATTGACTGCTTCAGTGTGTTACCACATTACTACGTGTTTCAAACACGGAAAATACCCAGGATCTGGCCAACAAGTTTGCGAAAAAGGCGATAGTATAAGCCAGATGCGCGCATATCCCAGACCTAACCCAGACCTAACTGGTGTTATCCTCTAAAATACTGTCCGAATCCAGGTTTTATGGACTGTTTCTGTGTGTTACCACATTACTACGTGATTCAAACACGAAAAAACCCCAGGATCTGGCCAACAAGTATGCGAAGAAGGCAAAATCATGAGCCAGATGCGGGCATAACCCAGACCCAACCCAGACCTAACCGGTGTTATCCTCTAAAATATTGATCGAAACCAGGTTTAATTGACTGCTTCAGTGTGTTACCACATTACTACGTGTTTCAAACACGGAAAATACCCAGGATCTGGCCAACAAGCTTGCGAAAAAGGCGATAGTATAAGCCAGATGCGCGCATATCCCAGACCTAACCCAGTCCTAACCGGTGTTATCCTCTAAAATACTGTCCGAATCCAGGTTTTATGGACTGTTTCTGTGTGTTACCACAGTACTACGTGATTCAAACACGAAAAAAACCCAGGATCTGGCCAACAAGTATGCGAAGAAGGCGAAAGTATAAGCCAGATGCGTGCATATCCCAGACCTAACCCAGACCTAACCGGTGTTATGCTCTAAAATACTGTCCGAATCCAGGTTTAATGGACTGTTTCTGTGTGATACCACATTACTACGTGATTCAAACCCAAAAACACCCAGGATCTAGCCAACAAGTTTGCGAAAAAGGCGAAAGTATAAGGCAGATGCGCGCATATCCCAGACCTAACCCAGACCTAACCGGTGTTATCCTCTAAAATATTGATCGAAACCAGGTTTAATTGACTGCTTCAGTGTGTTACCACATTACTACGTGATTCAAACACGAAAAAAACCCAGCATCTAGCCAACAAGTTTGCGAAAAAGGCGATAGTATAAGCCAGATGCGCGCATATCCCAGACCTAACCCAGACCTAACCGGTGTTATCCTCTAAAATACTGTCCGAATCCAGGTTTTATGGACTGTTTCTGTGTGTTACCACAGTACTACGTGATTCAAACACGAAAAAAACCCGGGATCTGGCCAACAAGTATGCGAGGAAGGCGAAAGTATAAGCCAGATGCGCGCATATCCCAGACCTAACCCAGACCTAACCGGTGTTATCCTCTAAAATATTGATCGAAACCAGGTTTAATTGACTGCCTCAGTGTGTTACCACATTACTACGTGATTCAACCACGAAAAAAACCCAGGATCTGTCCAACAAGTATGCGAAGAAGGCAAAATCATGAGCCAGATGCGCGCATATCCCAGACCTAACCCAGACCTAACCGGTGTTATCCTCTAAAATATTGATCGAAACCAGATTTAATTGACTGCTTCAGTGTGTTACCACATTACTACGTGATCCAAACCCGAAAAAAACCCAGGATCTTGCCAACAAGTTTGCGAAAAAGGCGTAACTATAAGGCAGATGCGCGCATATCTCAGACCTAACCCAGACCTAACCGGTGTTATCCTCTAAAATATTGATCGAAACCAGGTTTAATTGACTGCTTTAGTGTGGTACCACATTACTACGTGATTCAAACACGAAAAAAACCCAGGATCTGGCCAACAAGTTTGCGAAAAAGGCGAAAGTATAAGGCAGATTTGCGAGTTGGGGCTCGCAGCCGCCACTAAACGCGGCCCCGGGACGGATAGCGGCGGGATGGAGTGGCCCCGTCCCGCCGCTATGAGGCAGTGTGTCTACTGGGGGGACCGATTGCCCCCCCGGGGGATGGGCGCGAAAGCGCGGGCACGGGGAGGATACCGGAAGAATGCTTCGAGCGATTCCCGGTATCCTCCCAAAGTGTGCCGAAGGGTCACCGTGGGGTTTTTAGTGGGTAGGTCCCGCGCCTGTCGATGTACGGGCGCGGGGAATCCCACACACCCCTCCCACCTCTCCCCAAGGAGGTGGGAGGGAGTCTTTCGAAGATTTTCCCCACGACAAAAAAAAAAAAAAAAAAAAAGTATAAGGCAGATGCGCGCATATCCCAGACCTAACCCAGACCTAACCGGTGTTATCCTCTAAAATATTGACCGAATCCAGGTTTAATTGACTGTTACTGTGTGGTACCACATTGCTACGTGATCCAAACCCGAAAAAAACCCAGGATCTTGCCAACAAGTTTGCGAAAAAGGCGAAAGTATAAGGCAGATGCGCGCATATCCCAGACCTAACCCAGACCTAACCGGTGTTATCCTCTAAAATATTGATCGAAACCAGGTTTAATTGACTGCTTCAGTGTGTTACCACATTACTACATGATTCAAACTCGAAAAAAACCCAGGATCTGGCCAACAAGTTTGCGAATAAGGCGAAAGCATAAGCCATATGCGCGCATTTCCCAGACCTAACCCAGACCTAACCGGTGTTATCCTCTGAAATATTGATCGAAACCAGGTTTAATTGACTGCTTCAGTGTGTTACCACATTACTACGTGATTCAAACACGAAAAAAACCCAGGATCTGGCCAACAAGTTTGCGAAAAAGGCGAAAGTATAAGCCATATGCGCGCAAATCCCAGACCTAACCCAGACCTAACCGGATTTATCCTCTAAAATATTGATCGAAACCAGGTTTTATTGACTGCTTCAGTTTGTTACCACATTACTACGTGATTCAAACACGAAAAAACCCCAGGATCTGGCCAACAAGTATGCGAAGAAGGCAAAATCATGAGCCAGATGCGGGCATAACCCAGACCTAACCCAGACCTAACCGGTGTTATCCTCTAAAATATTGATCGAAACCAGGTTTTATTGACTGCTTCAGTTTGTTACCAGATTACTACGTGATTCAAACACGAAAAACACCCAGGATCTGGCCAACAAGTTTGCGAAAAAGGCGAAAGCATAAGGCAGATGCGCGCATATCCCAGACCTAACCCAGACCTAACCGGTGTTATCCTCTAAAATACTGTCCGAATCCAGGTTTAATTGACTGCTTCAGTGTGTTACCACATTACTTCGTGATTCAAACACGAAAAAAACCCAGGATCTAGCCAACACGTTTGCGAAATAGGCGATAGTATAAGCCAGATGCGCGCATATCCCAGACCTGACCCAGACCTAACCGGTGTTATCCTCTAAAATACTGTCCGAATCCAGGTTTTATGGACTGTTTCTGTGTGTTACCACAGTACTACGTGATTCAAACACGAAAAAAACCCAGGATCTGGCCAACAAGTATGCGAAGAAGGCGAAAGTATAAGCCAGATGCGCGCATATCCCAGACCTAACCCAGACCTAACCGGTGTTATCCTCTAAAATACTGTCCGAATTCAGGTTTTATGGACTGTTTCTGTGTGTTACCACAGTACTACGTGATTCGAACACGAAAAACACCCAGGATCTGGCCAACAAGTTTGCGAAAAAGGCGAAAGCATAAGGCAGATGCGCGCATATCCCAGACCTAACCCAGACCTAACCGGTGTTATCCTCTAAAATACTGTCCGAATCCAGGTTTAATTGACTGCTTCAGTGTGTTACCACATTACTTCGTGATTCAAACACGAAAAAAACCCAGGATCTAGCCAACACGTTTGCGAAATAGGCGATAGTATAAGCCAGATGCGCGCATATCCCAGACCTGACCCAGACCTAACCGGTGTTATCCTCTAAAATACTGTCCGACCCCAGGTTTTATGGACTGATTCTGTGTGTTACCACAGTACTACGTGATTCAAACACGAAAAAAACCCAGGATCTGGCCAACAAGTATGCGAAGAAGGCGAAAGTATAAGCCAGATGCGCGCATATCCCAGACCTAACCCAGACCTAACCGGTGTTATCCGCTAAAATATTGATCGAAACCAGATTTAATTGACTGCTTCAGTGTGTTACCACATTACTACGTGATCCAAACCCGAAAAAAACCCAGGATCTTGCCAACAAGTTTGCGAAAAAGGCGTAAGTATAAGGCAGATGCGCGCATATCCCAGACCTAACCCAGACCTAACCGGTGTTATCCTCTAAAATATTGATCGAAACCAGGTTTAATTGACTGCTTTAGTGTGGTACCACATTACTACGTGATTCAAACACGAAAAAAACCCAGGATCTGGCCAACATGTTTGCGAAAAAGGCGAAAGTATAAGGCAGATGCGCGCATATCCCAGACCTAACCCTGACCTAACCGGTGTTATCCTCTAAAATATTGATCGAAACCAGATTTAATTGACTGCTTCAGTGTGTTACCACATTACTACGTGATTCAAACACGAAAAAAACCCAGGATCTAGCCAACAAGTTTGCGAAAAAGGCGAAAATATAAGCCAGATGCGCGCATATCCCAGACCTAACCCAGACCTAACCGGTGTTATCCTCTAAAATACTGTCCGAATCCAGGTTTAATTGACTGCTTCAGTGTGTTACCACATTACTACGTGATTCAAACACGAAAAAAACCCAGGATCTAGCCAACAAGTTTGCGAAAAAGGCGATAGTATAAGCCAGATGCGCGCATATCCCAGACCTAACCCAGACCTAACCGGTGTTATCCTCTAAAATACTGTTCGAATCCAGGTTTTATGGACTGTTTCTGTGTGTTACCACAGTACTACGGGATTCAAACACGAAAAAAACCCAGGATCTGGCCAACAAGTATGCGAAGAAGGCGAAAGTATAAGCCAGATGCGCGCATATCCCAGACCTAACCCAGACCTAACCGGTGTTATCCTCTAAAATACTGTCCGAATTCAGGTTTTATGGACTGTTTCTGTGTGTTACCACAGTACTACGTGATTCGAACACGAAAAAAACCCAGGATCTGGCCAACAAGTATGCGAAGAAGGCGAAAGTATAAGCCAGATGCGCGCATATCCCAGACCTGACCCAGACCTAACCGGTGTTATCCTCTAAAATATTGACCGAATCCAGGTTTAATTGACTGTTACTGTGTGGTACCACATTGCTACGTGATCCAAACCCGAAAAAAACCCAGGATCTTGCCAACAAGTTTGCGAAAAAGGCGAAAGTATAAGGCAGATGCGCGCATATCCCAGACCTAACCCAGACCTAACCGGTGTTATCCTCTAAAATATTGATCGAAACCAGGTTTAATTGACTGCTTCAGTGTGTTACCACATTACTACGTGATTCAAACTCGAAAAAAACCCAGGATCTGGCCAACAAGTTTGCGAACAAGGCGAAAGCATAAGCCATATGCGCGCATTTCCCAGACCTAACCCAGACCTAACCGGTGTTATCCTCTGAAATATTGATCGAAACCAGGTTTAATTGACTGCTTCAGTGTGTTACCACATTACTACGTGATTCAAACACGAAAAAAACCCAGGATCTGGCCAACAAGTTTGCGAAAAAGGCGAAAGTATAAGCCATATGCGCGCAAATCCCAGACCTAACCCAGACCTAACTGGATTTATCCTCTAAAATATTGATCGAAACCAGGTTTAATTGACAGCTTCAGTGTGTTACCACATTACTACGTGATTCAAACACGAAAAAAACCCAGGATCTGGCCAACAAGTATGCGAAGAAGGCAAAATCATGAGCCAGATGCGGGCATAGCCCGGACCTAACCCAGACCTAACCGGTGTTATCCTCTAAAATATTGATCGAAACCAGGTTTAATTGACTGCTTCAGTGTGTTACCACATTCCTACGTGATTCAAACACGGAAAATACCCAGGATCTGGCCAACAAGTATGCGAAGAAGGCAAAATCATGAGCCAGATGCGGGCATAGCCCGGACCTAACCCAGACCTAACCGGTGTTATCCTCTAAAATATTGATCGAAACCAGGTTTAATTGACTGCTTCAGTGTGTTACCACATTCCTACGTGATTCAAACACGGAAAATACCCAGGATCTGGCCAACAAGTTTGCGAAAAAGGCGAAAGTATAAGCCATATGCGCGCAAATCCCAGACCTCACCCAGACCTAACCGGATTTATCCTCTAAAATATTGATCGAAACCAGGTTTTATTGACTGCTTCAGTTTGTTACCACATTACTACGTGATTCAAACACGAAAAAACCCCAGGATCTGGCCAACAAGTATGCGAAGAAGGCAAAATCATGAGCCAGATGCGGGCATAGCCCGGACCTAACCCAGACCTAACCGGTGTTATCCTCTAAAATATTGATCGAAACCAGGTTTAATTGACTGCTTCAGTGTGTTACCACATTCCTACGTGATTCAAACACGGAAAATACCCAGGATCTGGCCAACAAGTTTGCGAAAAAGGCGAAAGTATAAGCCATATGCGCGCAAATCCCAGACCTCACCCAGACCTAACCGGATTTATCCTCTAAAATATTGATCGAAACCAGGTTTTATTGACTGCTTCAGTTTGTTACCACATTACTACGTGATTCAAACACGAAAAAACCCCAGGATCTGGCCAACAAGTATGCGAAGAAGGCGAAAGCATAAGGCAGATGCGCGCATATCCCAGACCTAACCCAGACCTAACCGGTGTTATCCTCTAAAATACTGTCCGAATCCAGGTTTAATTGACTGCTTCAGTGTGTTACCACATTACTTCGTGATTCAAACACGAAAAAAACCCAGGATCTAGCCAACAAGTTTGCGAAATAGGCGATAGTATAAGCCAGATGCGCGCATATCCCAGACCTGACCCAGACCTAACCGGTGTTATCCTCTAAAATACTGTCCGAATCCAGGTTTTATGGACTGTTTCTGTGTGTTACCACAGTACTACGTGATTCAAACACGAAAAAAACCCAGGATCTGGCCAACAAGTATGCGCAGAAGGCGAAAGTATAAGCCAGATGCGCGCATATCCCAGACCTAACCCAGACCTAACCGGTGTTATCCTCTAAAATACTGTCCGAATCCATGTTTTATGGACTGTTTCTGTGTGTTACCACAGTACTACGTGATTCAAACACGAAAAAAACCCAGGATCTGGCCAACAAGTATGCGAAGAAGGCGAAAGTATAAGCCAGATGCGCGCATATCCCAGACCTAACCCAGACCTAACCGGTGTTATCCTCTAAAATACTGTCCGAATCCAGGTTTTATGGACTGTTTCTGTGTGTTACCACAGTACTACGTGATTCAAACACGAAAAAAACCCAGGATCTGGCCAACAAGTATGCGAAGAAGGCGAAAGTATAAGCCAGATGCGCGCATATCCCAGACCTAACCCAGACCTAACCGGTGTTATCCTCTAAAATACTGTCCGAATCCAGGTTTTATGGACTGTTTCTGTGTGTTACCACAGTACTACGTGATTCAAACACGAAAAAAACCCAGGATCTGGCCAACAAGTATGCGAACAAGGCGAAAGCATAAGCCATATGCGCGCATTTCCCAGACCTAACCCAGACCTAACCGGTGTTATCCTCTAAAATACTGTCCGAATCCAGGTTTTATGGACTGTTTCTGTGTGTTACCACAGTACTACGTGATTCAAACACGAAAAAAACCCAGGATCTGGCCAACAAGTTTGCGAAAAAGGCGAAAGTATAAGCCATATGCGCGCAAATCCCAGACCTAACCCAGACCTAACCGGATTTATCCTCTAAAATATTGATCGAAACCAGGTTTTATTGACTGCTTCAGTTTGTTACCACATTACTACGTGATTCAAACACGAAAAAAGCCCAGGATCTGGCTAACAAGTATGCGAAGAAGGCAAAATCATGAGCCAGATGCGGGCATAACCCAGACCTAACCCAGACCTAACCGGTGTTATCCTCTAAAATATTGATCGAAACCAGGTTTTATTGACTGCTTCAGTTTGTTACCACATTACTACGTGATTCAAACACGAAAAAAGCCCAGGATCTGGCTAACAAGTATGCGAAGAAGGCAAAATCATGAGCCAGATGCGGGCATATCCCGGACCTAACCCAGACCTAACCGGTGTTATCCTCTGAAATATTGATCGAAACCAGGTTTAATTGACTGCTTCAGTGTGTTACCACATTACTACGTGTTTCAAACACGGAAAAAACCCAGGATCTGGCCAACAAGTTTGCGAAAAAGGCGAAAGTATATGCCAGATGCGCGCATTTCCCAGACCTAACCCAGACCTAACCGGTGTTATCCTCTAAAATATTGATCGAAACCAGGTTTAATTGACTGCTTCAGTGTGTTACCACATTACTACGTGATTCAAACACGGAAAAAACCCAGGATCTGGCCAACAAGTATGCGAAGAAGGCAAAATCATGAGACAGATGCGGGCATAACCCAGACCTAACCCAGACCTAACTGGTGTTATCCTCTAAAATATTGATCGAAACCAGGTTTAATTGACTGCTTCAGTGTGGTACCACATTACTACGTGTTTCAAACACGGAAAATACCCAGGATCTGGCCAACAAGTTTGCGAAAAAGGCGATAGTATAAGCCAGATGCGCGCATATCCCAGACCTAACCCAGACCTAACCGGTGTTATCCTCTAAAATACTGTCCGAATCCAGGTTTTATGGACTGTTTCTGTGTGTTACCACAGTACTACGTGATTCAAACACGAAAAAAACCCAGGATCTGGCCAACAAGTATGCGAAGAAGGCGAAAGTATAAGCCAGATGCGTGCATATCCCAGACCTAACCCAGACCTAACCGGTGTTATGCTCTAAAATACTGTCCGAATCCAGGTTTAATGGACTGTTTCTGTGTGATACCACATTACTACGTGATTCAAACCCGAAAAACACCCAGGATCTAGCCAACAAGTTTGCGAAAAAGGCGAAAGTATAAGGCAGATGCGCGCATATCCCAGACCTAACCCAGACCTAACCGGTGTTATCCTCTAAAATATTGATCGAAACCAGGTTTAATTGATTGCTTCAGTGTGTTACCACATTACTACGTGATTCAAACACGAAAAAACCCCAGGATCTGGCCAACAAGTATGCGAAGAAGGCAAAATCATGAGCCAGATGCGGGCATAACCCAGACCTAACCCAGACCTAACCGGTGTTATCCTCTAAAATATTGATCGAAACCAGGTTTAATTGACTGCTTCAGTGTGTTACCACATTACTACGTGTTTCAAACACGGAAAATACCCAGGATCTGGCCAACAAGTTTGCGAAAAAGGCGATAGTATAAGCCAGATGCGCGCATATCCCAGACCTAACCCAGTCCTAACCGGTGTTATCCTCTAAAATACTGTCCGAATCCAGGTTTTATGGACTGTTTCTGTGTGTTACCACAGTACTACGTGATTCAAACACGAAAAAAACCCAGGATCTGGCCAACAAGTATGCGAAGAAGGCGAAAGTATAAGCCAGATGCGTGCATATCCCAGACCTAACCCAGACCTAACCGGTGTTATGCTCTAAAATACTGTCCGAATCCAGGTTTAATGGACTGTTTCTGTGTGATACCACATTACTACGTGATTCAAACCCGAAAAACACCCAGGATCTAGCCAACAAGTTTGCGAAAAAGGCGAAAGTATAAGGCAGATGCGCGCATATCCCAGACCTAACCCAGACCTAACCGGTGTTATCCTCTAAAATATTGATCGAAACCAGGTTTAATTGACTGCTTCAGTGTGTTACCACATTACTACGTGATTCAAACACGAAAAAAACCCAGGATCTAGCCAACAAGTTTGCGAAAAAGGCGATAGTATAAGCCAGATGCGCGCATATCCCAGACCTAACCCAGACCTAACCGGTGTTATCCTCTAAAATACTGTCCGAATCCAGGTTTTATGGACTGTTTCTGTGTGTTACCACAGTACTACGTGATTCAAACACGAAAAAAACCCGGGATCTGGCCAACAAGTATGCGAGGAAGGCGAAAGTATAAGCCAGATGCGCGCATATCCCAGACCTAACCCAGACCTAACCGGTGTTATCCTCTAAAATATTGATCGAAACCAGGTTTAATTGACTGCCTCAGTGTGTTACCACATTACTACGTGATTCAACCACGAAAAAAACCCAGGATCTGTCCAACAAGTATGCGAAGAAGGCAAAATCATGAGCCAGATGCGCGCATATCCCAGACCTAACCCAGACCTAACCGGTGTTATCCTCTAAAATATTGATCGAAACCAGATTTAATTGACTGCTTCAGTGTGTTACCACATTACTACGTGATCCAAACCCGAAAAAAACCCAGGATCTTGCCAACAAGTTTGCGAAAAAGGCGTAAGTATAAGGCAGATGCGCGCATATCCCAGACCTAACCCAGACCTAACCGGTGTTATCCTCTAAAATATTGATCGAAACCAGGTTTAATTGACTGCTTTAGTGTGGTACCACATTACTACGTGATTCAAACACGAAAAAAACCCAGGATCTGGCCAACAAGTTTGCGAAAAAGGCGAAAGTATAAGGCAGATGCGCGCATATCCCAGACCTAACCCAGACCTAACCGGTGTTATCCTCTAAAATATTGACCGAATCCAGGTTTAATTGACTGTTACTGTGTGGTACCACATTGCTACGTGATCCAAACCCGAAAAAAACCCAGGATCTTGCCAACAAGTTTGCGAAAAAGGCGAAAGTATAAGGCAGATGCGCGCATATCCCAGACCTAACCCAGACCTAACCGGTGTTATCCTCTAAAATATTGATCGAAACCAGGTTTAATTGACTGCTTCAGTGTGTTACCACATTACTACGTGATTCAAACTCGAAAAAAACCCAGGATCTGGCCAACAAGTTTGCGAACAAGGCGAAAGCATAAGCCATATGCGCGCATTTCCCAGACCTAACCCAGACCTAACCGGTGTTATCCTCTGAAATATTGATCGAAACCAGGTTTAATTGACTGCTTCAGTGTGTTACCACATTACTACGTGATTCAAACACGAAAAAAACCCAGGATCTGGCCAACAAGTTTGCGAAAAAGGCGAAAGTATAAGCCATATGCGCGCAAATCCCAGACCTAACCCAGACCTAACCGGATTTATCCTCTAAAATATTGATCGAAACCAGGTTTTATTGACTGCTTCAGTTTGTTACCACATTACTACGTGATTCAAACTCGAAAAAACCCCAGGATCTGGCCAACAAGTATGCGAAGAAGGCAAAATCATGAGCCAGATGCGGGCATAACCCAGACCTAACCCAGACCTAACCGGTGTTATCCTCTAAAATATTGATCGAAACCAGGTTTTATTGACTGCTTCAGTTTGTTACCAGATTACTACGTGATTCAAACACGAAAAACACCCAGGATCTGGCCAACAAGTTTGCGAAAAAGGCGAAAGCATAAGGCAGATGCGCGCATATCCCAGACCTAACCCAGACCTAACCGGTGTTATCCTCTAAAATACTGTCCGAATCCAGGTTTAATTGACTGCTTCAGTGTGTTACCACATTACTTCGTGATTCAAACACGAAAAAAACCCAGGATCTAGCCAACACGTTTGCGAAATAGGCGATAGTATAAGCCAGATGCGCGCATATCCCAGACCTGACCCAGACCTAACCGGTGTTATCCTCTAAAATACTGTCCGACCCCAGGTTTTATGGACTGTTTCTGTGTGTTACCACAGTACTACGTGATTCAAACACGAAAAAAACCCAGGATCTGGCCAACAAGTATGCGAAGAAGGCGAAAGTATAAGCCAGATGCGCGCATATCCCAGACCTAACCCAGACCTAACCGGTGTTATCCGCTAAAATATTGATCGAAACCAGATTTAATTGACTGCTTCAGTGTGTTACCACATTACTACGTGATCCAAACCCGAAAAAAACCCAGGATCTTGCCAACAAGTTTGCGAAAAAGGCGTAAGTATAAGGCAGATGCGCGCATATCCCAGACCTAACCCAGACCTAACCGGTGTTATCCTCTAAAATATTGATCGAAACCAGGTTTAATTGACTGCTTTAGTGTGGTACCACATTACTACGTGATTCAAACACGAAAAAAACCCAGGATCTGGCCAACATGTTTGCGAAAAAGGCGAAAGTATAAGGCAGATGCGCGCATATCCCAGACCTAACCCTGACCTAACCGGTGTTATCCTCTAAAATATTGATCGAAACCAGATTTAATTGACTGCTTCAGTGTGTTACCACATTACTACGTGATTCAAACACGAAAAAAACCCAGGATCTAGCCAACAAGTTTGCGAAAAAGGCGAAAATATAAGCCAGATGCGCGCATATCCCAGACCTAACCCAGACCTAACCGGTGTTATCCTCTAAAATACTGTCCGAATCCAGGTTTAATTGACTGCTTCAGTGTGTTACCACATTACTACGTGATTCAAACACGAAAAAAACCCAGGATCTAGCCAACAAGTTTGCGAAAAAGGCGATAGTATAAGCCAGATGCGCGCATATCCCAGACCTAACCCAGACCTAACCGGTGTTATCCTCTAAAATACTGTTCGAATCCAGGTTTTATGGACTGTTTCTGTGTGTTACCACAGTACTACGGGATTCAAACACGAAAAAAACCCAGGATCTGGCCAACAAGTATGCGAAGAAGGCGAAAGTATAAGCCAGATGCGCGCATATCCCAGACCTAACCCAGACCTAACCGGTGTTATCCTCTAAAATACTGTCCGAATTCAGGTTTTATGGACTGTTTCTGTGTGTTACCACAGTACTACGTGATTCGAACACGAAAAAAACCCAGGACCTGGCCAACAAGTATGCGAAGAAGGCGAAAGTATAAGCCAGATGCGCGCATATCCCAGACCTGACCCAGACCTAACCGGTGTTATCCTCTAAAATATTGACCGAATCCAGGTTTAATTGACTGTTACTGTGTGGTACCACATTGCTACGTGATCCAAACCCGAAAAAAACCCAGGATCTTGCCAACAAGTTTGCGAAAAAGGCGAAAGTATAAGGCAGATGCGCGCATATCCCAGACCTAACCCAGACCTAACCGGTGTTATCCTCTAAAATATTGATCGAAACCAGGTTTAATTGACTGCTTCAGTGTGTTACCACATTACTACGTGATTCAAACTCGAAAAAAACCCAGGATCTGGCCAACAAGTTTGCGAACATGGCGAAAGCATAAGCCATATGCGCGCATTTCCCAGACCTAACCCAGACCTAACCGGTGTTATCCTCTGAAATATTGATCGAAACCAGGTTTAATTGACTGCTTCAGTGTGTTACCACATTACTACGTGATTCAAACACGAAAAAAACCCAGGATCTGGCCAACAAGTTTGCGAAAAAGGCGAAAGTATAAGCCATATGCGCGCAAATCCCAGACCTAACCCAGACCTAACTGGATTTATCCTCTAAAATATTGATCGAAACCAGGTTTAATTGACAGCTTCAGTGTGTTACCACATTACTACGTGATTCAAACACGAAAAAAACCCAGGATCTGGCCAACAAGTATGCGAAGAAGGCAAAATCATGAGCCAGATGCGGGCATAGCCCGGACCTAACCCAGACCTAACCGGTGTTATCCTCTAAAATATTGATCGAAACCAGGTTTAATTGACTGCTTCAGTGTGTTACCACATTCCTACGTGATTCAAACACGGAAAATACCCAGGATCTGGCCAACAAGTTTGCGAAAAAGGCGAAAGTATAAGCCATATGCGCGCAAATCCCAGACCTCACCCAGACCTAACCGGATTTATCCTCTAAAATATTGATCGAAACCAGGTTTTATTGACTGCTTCAGTTTGTTACCACATTACTACGTGATTCAAACACGAAAAAACCCCAGGATCTGGCCAACAAGTATGCGAAGAAGGCAAAATCATGAGCCAGATGCGGGCATAACCCAGACCTAACCCAGACCTAACCGGTGTTATCCTCTAAAATATTGATCGAAACCAGGTTTTATTGACTGCTTCAGTTTGTTACCAGATTACTACGTGATTCAAACACGAAAAACACCCAGGATCTGGCCAACAAGTTTGCGAAAAAGGCGAAAGCATAAGGCAGATGCGCGCATATCCCAGACCTAACCCAGACCTAACCGGTGTTATCCTCTAAAATACTGTCCGAATCCAGGTTTAATTGACTGCTTCAGTGTGTTACCACATTACTTCGTGATTCAAACACGAAAAAAACCCAGGATCTAGCCAACAAGTTTGCGAAATAGGCGATAGTATAAGCCAGATGCGCGCATATCCCAGACCTGACCCAGACCTAACCGGTGTTATCCTCTAAAATACTGTCCGAATCCAGGTTTTATGGACTGTTTCTGTGTGTTACCACAGTACTACGTGATTCAAACACGAAAAAAACCCAGGATCTGGCCAACAAGTATGCGCAGAAGGCGAAAGTATAAGCCAGATGCGCGCATATCCCAGACCTAACCCAGACCTAACCGGTGTTATCCTCTAAAATACTGTCCGAATCCATGTTTTATGGACTGTTTCTGTGTGTTACCACAGTACTACGTGATTCAAACACGAAAAAAACCCAGGATCTGGCCAACAAGTATGCGAAGAAGGCGAAAGTATAAGCCAGATGCGCGCATATCCCAGACCTAACCCAGACCTAACCGGTGTTATCCTCTAAAATACTGTCCGAATCCAGGTTTTATGGACTGTTTCTGTGTGTTACCACAGTACTACGTGATTCAAACACGAAAAAAACCCAGGATCTGGCCAACAAGTATGCGAAGAAGGCGAAAGTATAAGCCAGATGCGCGCATATCCCAGACCTAACCCAGACCTAACCGGTGTTATCCTCTATAATACTGTCCGAATCCAGGTTTTATGGACTGTTTCTGTGTGTTACCACAGTACTACGTGATTCAAACACGAAAAAAACCCAGGATCTGGCCAACAAGTATGCGAACAAGGCGAAAGCATAAGCCATATGCGCGCATTTCCCAGACCTAACCCAGACCTAACCGGTGTTATCCTCTAAAATACTGTCCGAATCCAGGTTTTATGGACTGTTTCTGTGTGTTACCACAGTACTACGTGATTCAAACACGAAAAAAACCCAGGATCTGGCCAACAAGTTTGCGAAAAAGGCGAAAGTATAAGCCATATGCGCGCAAATCCCAGACCTAACCCAGACCTAACCGGATTTATCCTCTAAAATATTGATCGAAACCAGGTTTTATTGACTGCTTCAGTTTGTTACCACATTACTACGTGATTCAAACACGAAAAAAGCCCAGGATCTGGCTAACAAGTATGCGAAGAAGGCAAAATCATGAGCCAGATGCGGGCATAACCCAGACCTAACCCAGACCTAACCGGTGTTATCCTCTAAAATATTGATCGAAACCAGGTTTAATTGACTGCTTCAGTGTGTTACCACATTACTACGTGATTCAAACACGGAAAAAACCCAGGATCTGGCCAACAAGTATGCGAAGAAGGCAAAATCATGAGGCAGATGCGGGCATAACCCAGACCTAACCCAGACCTAACTGGTGTTATCCTCTAAAATATTGATCGAAACCAGGTTTAATTGACTGCTTCAGTGTGGTACCACATTACTGCGTTATTCAAACCCGAAAAAAACCCAGCATCTAGCAAACAAGTTTGCGAAAAAGGCGAAAGTATAAGCCAGATGCGCGCATATCCCAGACCTAACCCAGACCTAACCGGTGTTATCCTCTGAAATATTGATCGAAACCAGGTTTAATTGACTGCTTCAGTGTGTTTCCACATTACTACGTGATTCAAACACGGAAAAAACCCAGGATCTGGCCAACAAGCATGCGCAGAAGGCAAAATCATGAGCCAGATGCGGGCATAACCCAGACCTAACCCAGACCTATCCGGTGTTATCCTCTAAAATATTGATCGAAACCAGGTTTAATTGACTGCTTCAGTGTGTTACCACATTACTACGTGATTCAAACACGAAAAAAACCCAGGATCTGGCCAACAAGTTTGCGAAAAAGGCGATAGTATAAGCCAGATGCGCGCATATCCCAGACCTAACCCAGACCTAACCGGTGTTATCCTCTAAAATACTGTCCGAATCCAGGTTTAATTGACTGCTTCAGTGTGGTACCACATTACTACGTGATTCAAACACGAAAAAAACCCAGGATCTGGCCAACAAGTTTGCGAAAAAGGCGAAAGTATAAGGCAGATGCGCGCATATCCCAGACCTAACCCAGACCTAACCGGTGTTATCCTCTAAAATACTGTCCGAATCCAGGTTTTATGGACTGTTTCTGTGTGTTACCACAGTACTACGTGATTCAAACACGAAAAAAACCCAGGATCTGGCCAACAAGTATGCGAAGAAGGCGAAAGTATAAGCCAGATGCGCGCATATCCCAGACCTAACCCAGACCTAACCGGTGTTATCCTCTAAAATACTGTCCGAATCCAGGTTTTATGGACTGTTTCTGTGTGTTACCACAGTACTACGTGATTCAAACACGAAAAAAACCCAGGATCTGGCCAACAAGTATGCGAAGAAGGCGAAAGTATAAGCCAGATGCGCGCATATCCCAGACCTAACCCAGACCTAACCGGTGTTATCCTCTATAATACTGTCCGAATCCAGGTTTAATGGACTGTTTCTGTGTGATACCACATTACTACGTGATTCAAACCCGAAAAACACCCAGGATCTAGCCAACAAGTTTGCGAAAAAGGCGAAAGTATAAGGCAGATGCGCGCATATCCCAGACCTAACCCAGACCTAACCGGTGTTATCCTCTAAAATATTGATCGAAACCAGGTTTAATTGACTGCTTCAGTGTGTTACCACATTACTACGTGATTCAAACACGAAAAAACCCCAGGATCTGGCCAACAAGTATGCGAAGAAGGCAAAATCATGAGCCAGATGCGGGCATAACCCAGACCTAACCCAGACCTAACCGGTGTTATCCTCTAAAATATTGATCGAAACCAGGTTTAATTGACTGCTTCAGTGTGTTACCACATTACTACGTGTTTCAAACACGGAAAATACCCAGGATCTGGCCAACAAGTTTGCGAAAAAGGCGATAGAATAAGCCAGATGCGCGCATATCCCAGGCCTAACCCAGACCTAACCGGTGTTATCCTCTAAAATACTGTCCGAATCCAGGTTTTATGGACTGTTTCTGTGTGTTACCACAGTACTACGTGATTCAAACACGAAAAAAACCCAGGATCTGGCCAACAAGTATGCGAAGAAGGCGAAAGTATAAGCCAGATGCGCGCATATCCCAGACCTGACCCAGACCTAACCGGTGTTATCCTCTAAAATATTGACCGAATCCAGGTTTAATTGACTGTTACTGTGTGGTACCACATTGCTACGTGATCCAAACCCGAAAAAAACCCAGGATCTTGCCAACAAGTTTGCGAAAAAGGCGAAAGTATAAGGCAGATGCGCGCATATCCCAGACCTAACCCAGACCTAACCGGTGTTATCCTCTAAAATATTGATCGAAACCAGGTTTAATTGACTGCTTCAGTGTGTTACCACATTACTACGTGATTCAAACTCGAAAAAAACCCAGGATCTGGCCAACAAGTTTGCGAACAAGGCGAAAGCATAAGCCATATGCGCGCATTTCCCAGACCTAACCCAGACCTAACCGGTGTTATCCTCTGAAATATTGATCGAAACCAGGTTTAATTGACTGCTTCAGTGTGTTACCACATTACTACGTGATTCAAACACGAAAAAAACCCAGGATCTGGCCAACAAGTTTGCGAAAAAGGCGAAAGTATAAGCCATATGCGCGCAAATCCCAGACCTAACCCAGACCTAACTGGATTTATCCTCTAAAATATTGATCGAAACCAGGTTTAATTGACAGCTTCAGTGTGTTACCACATTACTACGTGATTCAAACACGAAAAAAACCCAGGATCTGGCCAACAAGTATGCGAAGAAGGCAAAATCATGAGCCAGATGCGGGCATAGCCCGGACCTAACCCAGACCTAACCGGTGTTATCCTCTAAAATATTGATCGAAACCAGGTTTAATTGACTGCTTCAGTGTGTTACCACATTCCTACGTGATTCAAACACGGAAAATACCCAGGATCTGGCCAACAAGTATGCGAAGAAGGCAAAATCATGAGCCAGATGCGGGCATAGCCCGGACCTAACCCAGACCTAACCGGTGTTATCCTCTAAAATATTGATCGAAACCAGGTTTAATTGACTGCTTCAGTGTGTTACCACATTCCTACGTGATTCAAACACGGAAAATACCCAGGATCTGGCCAACAAGTTTGCGAAAAAGGCGAAAGTATAAGCCATATGCGCGCAAATCCCAGACCTCACCCAGACCTAACCGGATTTATCCTCTAAAATATTGATCGAAACCAGGTTTTATTGACTGCTTCAGTTTGTTACCACATTACTACGTGATTCAAACACGAAAAAACCCCAGGATCTGGCCAACAAGTATGCGAAGAAGGCAAAATCATGAGCCAGATGCGGGCATAGCCCGGACCTAACCCAGACCTAACCGGTGTTATCCTCTAAAATATTGATCGAAACCAGGTTTAATTGACTGCTTCAGTGTGTTACCACATTCCTACGTGATTCAAACACGGAAAATACCCAGGATCTGGCCAACAAGTTTGCGAAAAAGGCGAAAGTATAAGCCATATGCGCGCAAATCCCAGACCTCACCCAGACCTAACCGGATTTATCCTCTAAAATATTGATCGAAACCAGGTTTTATTGACTGCTTCAGTTTGTTACCACATTACTACGTGATTCAAACACGAAAAAACCCCAGGATCTGGCCAACAAGTATGCGAAGAAGGCGAAAGCATAAGGCAGATGCGCGCATATCCCAGACCTAACCCAGACCTAACCGGTGTTATCCTCTAAAATACTGTCCGAATCCAGGTTTAATTGACTGCTTCAGTGTGTTACCACATTACTTCGTGATTCAAACACGAAAAAAACCCAGGATCTAGCCAACAAGTTTGCGAAATAGGCGATAGTATAAGCCAGATGCGCGCATATCCCAGACCTGACCCAGACCTAACCGGTGTTATCCTCTAAAATACTGTCCGAATCCAGGTTTTATGGACTGTTTCTGTGTGTTACCACAGTACTACGTGATTCAAACACGAAAAAAACCCAGGATCTGGCCAACAAGTATGCGCAGAAGGCGAAAGTATAAGCCAGATGCGCGCATATCCCAGACCTAACCCAGACCTAACCGGTGTTATCCTCTAAAATACTGTCCGAATCCATGTTTTATGGACTGTTTCTGTGTGTTACCACAGTACTACGTGATTCAAACACGAAAAAAACCCAGGATCTGGCCAACAAGTATGCGAAGAAGGCGAAAGTATAAGCCAGATGCGCGCATATCCCAGACCTAACCCAGACCTAACCGGTGTTATCCTCTAAAATACTGTCCGAATCCAGGTTTTATGGACTGTTTCTGTGTGTTACCACAGTACTACGTGATTCAAACACGAAAAAAACCCAGGATCTGGCCAACAAGTATGCGAAGAAGGCGAAAGTATAAGCCAGATGCGCGCATATCCCAGACCTAACCCAGACCTAACCGGTGTTATCCTCTAAAATACTGTCCGAATCCAGGTTTTATGGACTGTTTCTGTGTGTTACCACAGTAGTACGTGATTCAAACACGAAAAAAACCCAGGATCTGGCCAACAAGTATGCGAACAAGGCGAAAGCATAAGCCATATGCGCGCATTTCCCAGACCTAACCCAGACCTAACCGGTGTTATCCTCTAAAATACTGTCCGAATCCAGGTTTTATGGACTGTTTCTGTGTGTTACCACAGTACTACGTGATTCAAACACGAAAAAAACCCAGGATCTGGCCAACAAGTTTGCGAAAAAGGCGAAAGTATAAGCCATATGCGCGCAAATCCCAGACCTAACCCAGACCTAACCGGATTTATCCTCTAAAATATTGATCGAAACCAGGTTTTATTGACTGCTTCAGTTTGTTACCACATTACTACGTGATTCAAACACGAAAAAAGCCCAGGATCTGGCTAACAAGTATGCGAAGAAGGCAAAATCATGAGCCAGATGCGGGCATAACCCAGACCTAACCCAGACCTAACCGGTGTTATCCTCTAAAATATTGATCGAAACCAGGTTTTATTGACTGCTTCAGTTTGTTACCACATTACTACGTGATTCAAACACGAAAAAAGCCCAGGATCTGGCTAACAAGTATGCGAAGAAGGCAAAATCATGAGCCAGATGCGGGCATATCCCGGACCTAACCCAGACCTAACCGGTGTTATCCTCTGAAATATTGATCGAAACCAGGTTTAATTGACTGCTTCAGTGTGTTACCACATTACTACGTGTTTCAAACACGGAAAAAACCCAGGATCTGGCCAACAAGTTTGCGAAAAAGGCGAAAGTATATGCCAGATGCGCGCATTTCCCAGACCTAACCCAGACCTAACCGGTGTTATCCTCTAAAATATTGATCGAAACCAGGTTTAATTGACTGCTTCAGTGTGTTACCACATTACTACGTGATTCAAACACGGAAAAAACCCAGGATCTGGCCAACAAGTATGCGAAGAAGGCAAAATCATGAGACAGATGCGGGCATAACCCAGACCTAACCCAGACCTAACTGGTGTTATCCTCTAAAATATTGATCGAAACCAGGTTTAATTGACTGCTTCAGTGTGGTACCACATTACTACGTGTTTCAAACACGGAAAATACCCAGGATCTGGCCAACAAGTTTGCGAAAAAGGCGATAGTATAAGCCAGATGCGCGCATATCCCAGACCTAACCCAGACCTAACCGGTGTTATCCTCTAAAATACTGTCCGAATCCAGGTTTTATGGACTGTTTCTGTGTGTTACCACAGTACTACGTGATTCAAACACGAAAAAAACCCAGGATCTGGCCAACAAGTATGCGAAGAAGGCGAAAGTATAAGCCAGATGCGTGCATATCCCAGACCTAACCCAGACCTAACCGGTGTTATGCTCTAAAATACTGTCCGAATCCAGGTTTAATGGACTGTTTCTGTGTGATACCACATTACTACGTGATTCAAACCCGAAAAACACCCAGGATCTAGCCAACAAGTTTGCGAAAAAGGCGAAAGTATAAGGCAGATGCGCGCATATCCCAGACCTAACCCAGACCTAACCGGTGTTATCCTCTAAAATATTGATCGAAACCAGGTTTAATTGATTGCTTCAGTGTGTTACCACATTACTACGTGATTCAAACACGAAAAAACCCCAGGATCTGGCCAACAAGTATGCGAAGAAGGCAAAATCATGAGCCAGATGCGGGCATAACCCAGACCTAACCCAGACCTAACCGGTGTTATCCTCTAAAATATTGATCGAAACCAGGTTTAATTGACTGCTTCAGTGTGTTACCACATTACTACGTGTTTCAAACACGGAAAATACCCAGGATCTGGCCAACAAGTTTGCGAAAAAGGCGATAGTATAAGCCAGATGCGCGCATATCCCAGACCTAACCCAGTCCTAACCGGTGTTATCCTCTAAAATACTGTCCGAATCCAGGTTTTATGGACTGTTTCTGTGTGTTACCACAGTACTACGTGATTCAAACACGAAAAAAACCCAGGATCTGGCCAACAAGTATGCGAAGAAGGCGAAAGTATAAGCCAGATGCGTGCATATCCCAGACCTAACCCAGACCTAACCGGTGTTATGCTCTAAAATACTGTCCGAATCCAGGTTTAATGGACTGTTTCTGTGTGATACCACATTACTACGTGATTCAAACCCGAAAAACACCCAGGATCTAGCCAACAAGTTTGCGAAAAAGGCGAAAGTATAAGGCAGATGCGCGCATATCCCAGACCTAACCCAGACCTAACCGGTGTTATCCTCTAAAATATTGATCGAAACCAGGTTTAATTGACTGCTTCAGTGTGTTACCACATTACTACGTGATTCAAACACGAAAAAAACCCAGGATCTAGCCAACAAGTTTGCGAAAAAGGCGATAGTATAAGCCAGATGCGCGCATATCCCAGACCTAACCCAGACCTAACCGGTGTTATCCTCTAAAATACTGTCCGAATCCAGGTTTTATGGACTGTTTCTGTGTGTTACCACAGTACTACGTGATTCAAACACGAAAAAAACCCGGGATCTGGCCAACAAGTATGCGAGGAAGGCGAAAGTATAAGCCAGATGCGCGCATATCCCAGACCTAACCCAGACCTAACCGGTGTTATCCTCTAAAATATTGATCGAAACCAGGTTTAATTGACTGCCTCAGTGTGTTACCACATTACTACGTGATTCAACCACGAAAAAAACCCAGGATCTGTCCAACAAGTATGCGAAGAAGGCAAAATCATGAGCCAGATGCGCGCATATCCCAGACCTAACCCAGACCTAACCGGTGTTATCCTCTAAAATATTGATCGAAACCAGATTTAATTGACTGCTTCAGTGTGTTACCACATTACTACGTGATCCAAACCCGAAAAAAACCCAGGATCTTGCCAACAAGTTTGCGAAAAAGGCGTAAGTATAAGGCAGATGCGCGCATATCCCAGACCTAACCCAGACCTAACCGGTGTTATCCTCTAAAATATTGATCGAAACCAGGTTTAATTGACTGCTTTAGTGTGGTACCACATTACTACGTGATTCAAACACGAAAAAAACCCAGGATCTGGCCAACAAGTTTGCGAAAAAGGCGAAAGTATAAGGCAGATGCGCGCATATCCCAGACCTAACCCAGACCTAACCGGTGTTATCCTCTAAAATATTGACCGAATCCAGGTTTAATTGACTGTTACTGTGTGGTACCACATTGCTACGTGATCCAAACCCGAAAAAAACCCAGGATCTTGCCAACAAGTTTGCGAAAAAGGCGAAAGTATAAGGCAGATGCGCGCATATCCCAGACCTAACCCAGACCTAACCGGTGTTATCCTCTAAAATATTGATCGAAACCAGGTTTAATTGACTGCTTCAGTGTGTTACCACATTACTACGTGATTCAAACTCGAAAAAAACCCAGGATCTGGCCAACAAGTTTGCGAAAAAGGCGAAAGTATAAGCCATATGCGCGCAAATCCCAGACCTAACCCAGACCTAACCGGATTTATCCTCTAAAATATTGATCGAAACCAGGTTTTATTGACTGCTTCAGTTTGTTACCACATTACTACGTGATTCAAACTCGAAAAAACCCCAGGATCTGGCCACCAAGTATGCGAAGAAGGCAAAATCATGAGCCAGATGCGGGCATAACCCAGACCTAACCCAGACCTAACCGGTGTTATCCTCTAAAATATTGATCGAAACCAGGTTTTATTGACTGCTTCAGTTTGTTACCAGATTACTACGTGATTCAAACACGAAAAACACCCAGGATCTGGCCAACAAGTTTGCGAAAAAGGCGAAAGCATAAGGCAGATGCGCGCATATCCCAGACCTAACCCAGACCTAACCGGTGTTATCCTCTAAAATACTGTCCGAATCCAGGTTTAATTGACTGCTTCAGTGTGTTACCACATTACTTCGTGATTCAAACACGAAAAAAACCCAGGATCTAGCCAACACGTTTGCGAAATAGGCGATAGTATAAGCCAGATGCGCGCATATCCCAGACCTGACCCAGACCTAACCGGTGTTATCCTCTAAAATACTGTCCGACCCCAGGTTTTATGGACTGTTTCTGTGTGTTACCACAGTACTACGTGATTCAAACACGAAAAAAACCCAGGATCTGGCCAACAAGTATGCGAAGAAGGCGAAAGTATAAGCCAGATGCGCGCATATCCCAGACCTAACCCAGACCTAACCGGTGTTATCCGCTAAAATATTGATCGAAACCAGATTTAATTGACTGCTTCAGTGTGTTACCACATTACTACGTGATCCAAACCCGAAAAAAACCCAGGATCTTGCCAACAAGTTTGCGAAAAAGGCGTAAGTATAAGGCAGATGCGCGCATATCCCAGACCTAACCCAGACCTAACCGGTGTTATCCTCTAAAATATTGATCGAAACCAGGTTTAATTGACTGCTTTAGTGTGGTACCACATTACTACGTGATTCAAACACGAAAAAAACCCAGGATCTGGCCAACATGTTTGCGAAAAAGGCGAAAGTATAAGGCAGATGCGCGCATATCCCAGACCTAACCCTGACCTAACCGGTGTTATCCTCTAAAATATTGATCGAAACCAGATTTAATTGACTGCTTCAGTGTGTTACCACATTACTACGTGATTCAAACACGAAAAAAACCCAGGATCTAGCCAACAAGTTTGCGAAAAAGGCGAAAATATAAGCCAGATGCGCGCATATCCCAGACCTAACCCAGACCTAACCGGTGCTATCCTCTAAAATACTGTCCGAATCCAGGTTTAATTGACTGCTTCAGTGTGTTACCACATTACTACGTGATTCAAACACGAAAAAAACCCAGGATCTAGCCAACAAGTTTGCGAAAAAGGCGATAGTATAAGCCAGATGCGCGCATATCCCAGACCTAACCCAGACCTAACCGGTGTTATCCTCTAAAATACTGTTCGAATCCAGGTTTTATGGACTGTTTCTGTGTGTTACCACAGTACTACGGGATTCAAACACGAAAAAAACCCAGGATCTGGCCAACAAGTATGCGAAGAAGGCGAAAGTATAAGCCAGATGCGCGCATATCCCAGACCTAACCCAGACCTAACCGGTGTTATCCTCTAAAATACTGTCCGAATTCAGGTTTTATGGACTGTTTCTGTGTGTTACCACAGTACTACGTGATTCGAACACGAAAAAAACCCAGGACCTGGCCAACAAGTATGCGAAGAAGGCGAAAGTATAAGCCAGATGCGCGCATATCCCAGACCTGACCCAGACCTAACCGGTGTTATCCTCTAAAATATTGACCGAATCCAGGTTTAATTGACTGTTACTGTGTGGTACCACATTGCTACGTGATCCAAACCCGAAAAAAACCCAGGATCTTGCCAACAAGTTTGCGAAAAAGGCGAAAGTATAAGGCAGATGCGCGCATATCCCAGACCTAACCCAGACCTAACCGGTGTTATCCTCTAAAATATTGATCGAAACCAGGTTTAATTGACTGCTTCAGTGTGTTACCACATTACTACGTGATTCAAACTCGAAAAAAACCCAGGATCTGGCCAACAAGTTTGCGAACATGGCGAAAGCATAAGCCATATGCGCGCATTTCCCAGACCTAACCCAGACCTAACCGGTGTTATCCTCTGAAATATTGATCGAAACCAGGTTTAATTGACTGCTTCAGTGTGTTACCACATTACTACGTGATTCAAACACGAAAAAAACCCAGGATCTGGCCAACAAGTTTGCGAAAAAGGCGAAAGTATAAGCCATATGCGCGCAAATCCCAGACCTAACCCAGACCTAACTGGATTTATCCTCTAAAATATTGATCGAAACCAGGTTTAATTGACAGCTTCAGTGTGTTACCACATTACTACGTGATTCAAACACGAAAAAAACCCAGGATCTGGCCAACAAGTATGCGAAGAAGGCAAAATCATGAGCCAGATGCGGGCATAGCCCGGACCTAACCCAGACCTAACCGGTGTTATCCTCTAAAATATTGATCGAAACCAGGTTTAATTGACTGCTTCAGTGTGTTACCACATTCCTACGTGATTCAAACACGGAAAATACCCAGGATCTGGCCAACAAGTTTGCGAAAAAGGCGAAAGTATAAGCCATATGCGCGCAAATCCCAGACCTCACCCAGACCTAACCGGATTTATCCTCTAAAATATTGATCGAAACCAGGTTTTATTGACTGCTTCAGTTTGTTACCACATTACTACGTGATTCAAACACGAAAAAACCCCAGGATCTGGCCAACAAGTATGCGAAGAAGGCAAAATCATGAGCCAGATGCGGGCATAACCCAGACCTAACCCAGACCTAACCGGTGTTATCCTCTAAAATATTGATCGAAACCAGGTTTTATTGACTGCTTCAGTTTGTTACCAGATTACTACGTGATTCAAACACGAAAAACACCCAGGATCTGGCCAACAAGTTTGCGAAAAAGGCGAAAGCATAAGGCAGATGCGCGCATATCCCAGACCTAACCCAGACCTAACCGGTGTTATCCTCTAAAATACTGTCCGAATCCAGGTTTAATTGACTGCTTCAGTGTGTTACCACATTACTTCGTGATTCAAACACGAAAAAAACCCAGGATCTAGCCAACAAGTTTGCGAAATAGGCGATAGTATAAGCCAGATGCGCGCATATCCCAGACCTGACCCAGACCTAACCGGTGTTATCCTCTAAAATACTGTCCGAATCCAGGTTTTATGGACTGTTTCTGTGTGTTACCACAGTACTACGTGATTCAAACACGAAAAAAACCCAGGATCTGGCCAACAAGTATGCGCAGAAGGCGAAAGTATAAGCCAGATGCGCGCATATCCCAGACCTAACCCAGACCTAACCGGTGTTATCCTCTAAAATACTGTCCGAATCCATGTTTTATGGACTGTTTCTGTGTGTTACCACAGTACTACGTGATTCAAACACGAAAAAAACCCAGGATCTGGCCAACAAGTATGCGAAGAAGGCGAAAGTATAAGCCAGATGCGCGCATATCCCAGACCTAACCCAGACCTAACCGGTGTTATCCTCTAAAATACTGTCCGAATCCAGGTTTTATGGACTGTTTCTGTGTGTTACCACAGTACTACGTGATTCAAACACGAAAAAAACCCAGGATCTGGCCAACAAGTATGCGAAGAAGGCGAAAGTATAAGCCAGATGCGCGCATATCCCAGACCTAACCCAGACCTAACCGGTGTTATCCTCTATAATACTGTCCGAATCCAGGTTTTATGGACTGTTTCTGTGTGTTACCACAGTACTACGTGATTCAAACACGAAAAAAACCCAGGATCTGGCCAACAAGTATGCGAACAAGGCGAAAGCATAAGCCATATGCGCGCATTTCCCAGACCTAACCCAGACCTAACCGGTGTTATCCTCTAAAATACTGTCCGAATCCAGGTTTTATGGACTGTTTCTGTGTGTTACCACAGTACTACGTGATTCAAACACGAAAAAAACCCAGGATCTGGCCAACAAGTTTGCGAAAAAGGCGAAAGTATAAGCCATATGCGCGCAAATCCCAGACCTAACCCAGACCTAACCGGATTTATCCTCTAAAATATTGATCGAAACCAGGTTTTATTGACTGCTTCAGTTTGTTACCACATTACTACGTGATTCAAACACGAAAAAAGCCCAGGATCTGGCTAACAAGTATGCGAAGAAGGCAAAATCATGAGCCAGATGCGGGCATAACCCAGACCTAACCCAGACCTAACCGGTGTTATCCTCTAAAATATTGATCGAAACCAGGTTTAATTGGCTGCTTCAGTGTGTTACCACATTACTACGTGATTCAAACACGGAAAAAACCCAGGATCTGGCCAACAAGTATGCGAAGAAGGCAAAATCATGAGGCAGATGCGGGCATAACCCAGACCTAACCCAGACCTAACTGGTGTTATCCTCTAAAATATTGATCGAAACCAGGTTTAATTGACTGCTTCAGTGTGGTACCACATTACTGCGTTATTCAAACCCGAAAAAAACCCAGCATCTAGCAAACAAGTTTGCGAAAAAGGCGAAAGTATAAGCCAGATGCGCGCATATCCCAGACCTAACCCAGACCTAACCGGTGTTATCCTCTGAAATATTGATCGAAACCAGGTTTAATTGACTGCTTCAGTGTGTTTCCACATTACTACGTGATTCAAACACGGAAAAAACCCAGGATCTGGCCAACAAGCATGCGCAGAAGGCAAAATCATGAGCCAGATGCGGGCATAACCCAGACCTAACCCAGACCTATCCGGTGTTATCCTCTAAAATATTGATCGAAACCAGGTTTAATTGACTGCTTCAGTGTGTTACCACATTACTACGTGATTCAAACACGAAAAAAACCCAGGATCTGGCCAACAAGTTTGCGAAAAAGGCGATAGTATAAGCCAGATGCGCGCATATCCCAGACCTAACCCAGACCTAACCGGTGTTATCCTCTAAAATACTGTCCGAATCCAGGTTTAATTGACTGCTTCAGTGTGGTACCACATTACTACGTGATTCAAACACGAAAAAAACCCAGGATCTGGCCAACAAGTTTGCGAAAAAGGCGAAAGTATAAGGCAGATGCGCGCATATCCCAGACCTAACCCAGACCTAACCGGTGTTATCCTCTAAAATACTGTCCGAATCCAGGTTTTATGGACTGTTTCTGTGTGTTACCACAGTACTACGTGATTCAAACACGAAAAAAACCCAGGATCTGGCCAACAAGTATGCGAAGAAGGCGAAAGTATAAGCCAGATGCGCGCATATCCCAGACCTAACCCAGACCTAACCGGTGTTATCCTCTAAAATACTGTCCGAATCCAGGTTTTATGGACTGTTTCTGTGTGTTACCACAGTACTACGTGATTCAAACACGAAAAAAACCCAGGATCTGGCCAACAAGTATGCGAAGAAGGCGAAAGTATAAGCCAGATGCGCGCATATCCCAGACCTAACCCAGACCTAACCGGTGTTATCCTCTATAATACTGTCCGAATCCAGGTTTAATGGACTGTTTCTGTGTGATACCACATTACTACGTGATTCAAACCCGAAAAACACCCAGGATCTAGCCAACAAGTTTGCGAAAAAGGCGAAAGTATAAGGCAGATGCGCGCATATCCCAGACCTAACCCAGACCTAACCGGTGTTATCCTCTAAAATATTGATCGAAACCAGGTTTAATTGACTGCTTCAGTGTGTTACCACATTACTACGTGATTCAAACACGAAAAAACCCCAGGATCTGGCCAACAAGTATGCGAAGAAGGCAAAATCATGAGCCAGATGCGGGCATAACCCAGACCTAACCCAGACCTAACCGGTGTTATCCTCTAAAATATTGATCGAAACCAGGTTTAATTGACTGCTTCAGTGTGTTACCACATTACTACGTGTTTCAAACACGGAAAATACCCAGGATCTGGCCAACAAGTTTGCGAAAAAGGCGATAGAATAAGCCAGATGCGCGCATATCCCAGGCCTAACCCAGACCTAACCGGTGTTATCCTCTAAAATACTGTCCGAATCCAGGTTTTATGGACTGTTTCTGTGTGTTACCACAGTACTACGTGATTCAAACACGAAAAAAACCCAGGATCTGGCCAACAAGTATGCGAAGAAGGCGAAAGTATAAGCCAGATGCGCGCATATCCCAGACCTAACCCAGACCTAACCGGTGTTATGCTCTAAAATACTGTCCGAATCCAGGTTTAATGGACTGTTTCTCTGTGATACCACATTACTACGTGATTCAAACCCGAAAAACACCCAGGATCTAGCCAACAAGTTTGCGAAAAAGGCGAAAGTATAAGGCAGATGCGCGCATATCCCAGACCTAACCCAGACCTAACCGGTGTTATCCTCTAAAATATTGATCGAAACCAGGTTTAATTGACTGCTTCAGTGTGTTACCACATTACTACGTGATTCAAACACGAAAAAAACCCAGGATCTAGCCAACAAGTTTGCGAAAGAGGCGATAGTATAAGCCAGATGCGCGCATATCTCAGACCTAACCCAGACCTAACCGGTGTTATCCTCTAAAATACTGTCCGAATCCAGGTTTTATGGACTGTTTCTGTGTGTTACCACAGTACTACGTGATTCAAACACGAAAAAAACCCGGGATCTGGCCAACAAGTATACGAAGAAGGCGAAAGTATAAGCCAGATGCGCGCATATCCCAGACCTAACCCAGACCTAACCGGTGTTATCCTCTAAAATATTGATCGAAACCAGGTTTAATTGACTGCCTCAGTGTGTTACCACATTACTACGTGATTCAACCACGAAAAAAACCCAGGATCTGTCCAACAAGTATGCGAAGAAGGCAAAATCATGAGCCAGATGCGCGCATATCCCAGACCTAACCCAGACCTAACCGGTGTTATCCTCTAAAATATTGATCGAAACCAGATTTAAGTGACTGCTTCAGTGTATTACCACATTACTACGTGATCCAAACCCGAAAAAAACCCAGGATCTTGCCAACAAGTTTGCGAAAAAGGCGTAAGTATAAGGCAGATGCGCGCATATCCCAGACCTAACCCAGACCTAACCGGTGTTATCCTGTAAAATATTGATCGAAACCAGGTTTAATTGACTGCTTTAGTGTGGCACCACATTACTACGTGATTCAAACACGAAAAAAACCCAGGATCTGGCCAACAAGTTTGCGAAAAAGGCGAAAGTATAAGGCAGATGCGCGCATATCCCAGACCTTACCCAGACCTAACCGGTGTTATCCTCTAAAATATTGATCGAAACCAGATTTAATTGACTGCTTCAGTGTGTTACCACATTACTACGTGATTCAAACACGAAAAAAACCCAGGATCTAGCCAACAAGTTTGCGAAAAAGGCGAAAATATAAGCCAGATGCGCGCATATCCCAGACCTAACCCAGACCTAACCGGTGTTATCCTCTAAAATACTGTCCGAATCCAGGTTTAATTGACTGCTTCAGTGTGTTACCACATTACTACGTGATTCAAACACGAAAAAAACCCAGGATCTAGCCAACAAGTTTGCGAAAAAGGCGATAGTATAAGCCAGATGCGCGCATATCCCAGACCTAACCCAGACCTAACCGGTGTTATCCTCTGAAATATTGATCGAAACCAGGTTTAATTGACTGCTTCAGTGTGTTACCACATTACTACGTGATTCAAACACGAAAAAAACCCAGGATCTAGCCAACAAGTTTGCGAAAAAGGCGAAAGTATAAGCCAGATGCGCGCATATCCCAGACCTAACCCAGACCTAACCGGTGTTATCCTCTAAAATACTGTCCGAATCCAGGTTTTATGGACCGTTTCTGTGTGTTACCACAGTACTACGGGATTCAAACACAAAAAAAACCCAGGATCTGGCCAACTAGTATGCGAAGAAGGCGAAAGTATAAGCCAGATGCGCGCATATCCCAGACCTAACCCAGACCTAACCGGTGTTATCCTCTAAAATACTGTCCGAATTCAGGTTTTATAGACTGTTTCTGTGTGTTACCACAGTACTACGTGATTCAAACACGAAAAAAACCCAGGATCTGGCCAACAAGTATGCGAAGAAGGCGAAAGTATAAGCCAGATGCGCGCATATCCCAGACCTGACCCAGACCTAACCGGTGTTATCCTCTAAAATATTGACCGAATCCAGGTTTAATTGACTGTTACTGTGTGGTACCACATTGCTACGTGATCCAAACCCGAAAGGAACCCAGGATCTTGCCAACAAGTTTGCGAAAAAGGCGAAAGTATAAGGCAGATGCGCGCATATCCCAGACCTAACCCAGACCTAACCGGTGTTATCCTCTAAAATATTGATCGCAACCAGGTTTAATTGACTGCTTCAGTGTGTTACCACATTACTACGTGATTCAAACTCGAAAAAAACCCAGGATCTGGCCAACAAGTTTGCGAACAAGGCGAAAGCATAAGCCATATGCGCGCATTTCCCAGACCTAACCCAGACCTAACCGGTGTTATCCTCTAAAATATTGATCGAAACCAGGTTTAAGTGACTGCTTCAGTGTGTTACCACATTACTACGTGTTTCAAACACGGAAAATACCCAGGATCTGGCCAACAGGTTTGCGAAAAAGGCGAAAGTATGAGCCATATGCGCCCAAATCCCAGACCTAACCCAGACCTAACCGGTGTTATCCTCTGAAATATTGATCGAAACCAGGTTTAATTGACTGCTTCAGTGTGTTACCACATTACTACGTGATTCAAACTCGAAAAAAACCCAGGATCTGGCCAACAAGTTTGCGAACAAGGCGAAAGCATAAGCCATATGCGCGCATTTCCCAGACCTAACCCAGACCTAACCGGCGTTATCCTCTGAAATATTGATCGAAACCAGGTTTAATTGACTGCTTCAGTGTGTTACCACACTACTACGTGATTCAAACACGGAAAAAACCCAGGATCTGGCCAACAAGTATGCGAAGAAGGCAAAATCATGTGCCAGATGCGGGCATAACCCAGACCTAACCCAGACCTAACCGGTGTTATCCTCTAAAATATTGATCGAAACCAGGTTTAATTGACTGCTTCAGTGTGTTACCACATTACTACGTGATTCAAACACGAAAAAAACCCAGGATCTGGCCAACAAGTTTGCGTAAAAGGCGAAAGTATAAGCCAGATGCGCGCATTTCCCAGACCTAACCCAGACCTAACCGGCGTTATCCTCTAAAATATTGACCGATACCAGGTTTAATTGACAGCTTCAGTCTGGTACCACATTACTGCGTTATTCAAACCCGAAAAAAACCGAGGATCTAGCCAACAAGTATGCGAAGAAGGCGAAAGTATAAGCCAGATGCGCGCATATCCCAGACCTGACCCAGACCTAACCGGTGTTATCCTCTAAAATACTGTCCGAATTCAGGTTTTATAGACTGTTTCTGTGTGTTACCACAGTACTACGTGATTCAAACACGAAAAAAACCCAGGATCTAGCCAACAAGTTTGCGAAAAGGGCGAAAGTATAAGCCAGATGCGCGCATTTCCCAGACCTAACCCAGACCTAACCGGCGTTATCCTCTAAAATATTGATCGAAACCAGGTTTTATTGACTGCTTCAGTGTATTACCACATTACTACGTGATTCAAACACGAAAAAACCCCAGGATCTGGCCAACAAGTATGCGAAGAAGGCAAAATCATGAGCCAGATGCGGGCATAACCCAGACCTAACCCAGACCAAACCGGTGTTATCCTCTGAAATATTGATCGAAACCAGGTTTAATTGACTGCTTCAGTGTGTTACCACATTACTACGTGATTCAAACACGAAAAAAACCCAGGATCTGGCCAACAAGTTTGCGAACAAGGCGAAAGCATAAGCCAGATGCGGGCATAACCCAGACCTAACCCAGACCTAACCGGTGTTATCCTCTAAAATATTGATCGAAACCAGGTTTAATTGACTGCTTCAGTGTGTTACCACATTACTACGTGTTTCAAACACGGAAAATACCCAGGATCTGGCCAACAAGTTTGCGAAAAAGGCGAAAGTATAAGCCATATGCGCGCAAATCCCAGACCTAACCCAGACCTAACCGGTGTTATCCTCTGAAATATTGATCGAAACCAGGTTTAATTGACTGCTTCAGTGTGTTACCACATTACTACGTGATTCAAACACGAAAAAAACCCAGGATCTGGCCAACAAGTTTGCGAAAAAGGCGAAAGTATAAGCCATATGCGCGCAAATCCCAGACCTAACCCAGACCTAACCGGATTTATCCTCTAAAATATTTATCGAAACCAGGTTTTATTGACTGCTTCAGTTTGTTACCACATTACTACGTGATTCAAACACGAAAAAACCCCAGGATCTGGCCAACAAGTATGCGAAGAAGGCAAAATCATGAGCCAGATGCGGGCATAACCCAGACCTAACCCAGACCTAACCGGTGTTATCCTCTGAAATATTGATCGAAACCAGGTTTAATTGACTGCTTCAGTGTGTTACCACATTACTACGTGATTCAAACACGAAAAAAACCCAGGATCTGGCCAACAAGTTTGCGAACAAGGCGAAAGCATAAGCCATATGCGCGCATTTCCCAGACCTAACCCAGACCTAACCGGTGTTATCCTCTGAAATATTGATCGAAACCAGGTTTAATTGACTGCTTCAGTGTGTTACCACATTACTACGTGATTCAAACACGAAAAAAACCCAGGATCTGGCCAACAAGTTTGCGAAAAAGGCGAAAGTATAAGCCATATGCGCGCAAATCCCAGACCTAACCCAGACCTAACCGGATTTATCCTCTAAAATATTGATCGAAACCAGGTTTTATTGACTGCTTCAGTTTGTTACCACATTACTACGTGATTCAAACACGAAAAAACCCCAGGATCTGGCCAACAAGTATGCGAAGAAGGCAAAATCATGAGCCAGATGCGGGCATAACCCAGACCTAACCCAGACCTAACCGGTGTTATCCTCTAAAATATTGATCGAAACCAGGTTTAAATGACTGCTTCAGTGTGTTACCACATTACTACGTGATTCAAACACGAAAAAAACCCAGGATCTGGGCAACAAGTATGCGAAGAAGGCAAAATCATGAGCCAGATGCGGGCATAACCCAGACCTAACCCAGACCTAACCGGTGTTATCCTCTAAAATATTGATCGAAACCAGGTTTAATTGACTGCTTCAGTGTGTTACCACATTACTACGTGTTTCAAACACGGAAAATACCCAGGATCTGGCCAACAAGTTTGCGAAAAAGGCGAAAGTATAGGCCATATGCGCGCAAATCCCAGACCTAACCCAGACCTAACCGGATTTATCCTCTAAAATATTGATCGAAACCAGGTTTTATTGACTGCTTCAGTTTGTTACCACATTACTACGTGATTCAAACACGAAAAAACCCCAGGATGTGGCCAACAAGTATGCGAAGAATGCAAAATCATGAGCCAGATGCGGGCATAACCCAGACCTAACCCAGACCTAACCGGTGTTATCCTCTAAAATATTGATCGAAACCAGGTTTAATTGACTGCTTCAGTGTGTTACCACATTACTACGTGATTCAAACACGAAAAAAACCCAGGATCTGGGCAACAAGTATGCGAAGAAGGCAAACTCATGAGCCAGATGCGGGCATAACCCAGACCTAACCCAGACCTAAACGGTGTTATCCTCTAAAATATTGATCGAAACCAGGTTTAATTGCCTGCTTCAGTGTGTTACCACATTACTACGTGTTTCAAACACGGAAAATACCCAGGATCTGGCCAACAAGTTTGCGAAAAAGGCGAAAGTATAGGCCATATGCGCGCAAATCCCAGACCTAACCCAGACCTAACCGGATTTATCCTCTAAAATATTGATCGAAACCAGGTTTTATTGACTGCTTCAGTTTGTTACCACATTACTACGTGATTCAAACACGAAAAAACCCCAGGATGTGGCCAACAAGTATGCGAAGAAGGCAAAATCATGAGCCAGATGCGGGCATAACCCAGACCTAACCCAGACCTAACCGGTGTTATCCTCTAAAATATTGTTCGAAACCAGGTTTTATTGACTGCTTCAGTTTGTTACCACATTACTACGTGATTCAAACACGAAAAACACCCATGATCTGGCCAACAAGTTTGCGAAATAGGCGATAGTATAAGCCAGATGCGCGCATATCCCAGACCTGACCCAGACCTAACCGGTGTTATCCTCTAAAATACTGTCCGAATCCAGGTTTTATGGACTGTTTCTGTGTGTTACCACATTACTACGTGATTCAAACACGAAAAAAACCCAGGATCTGACCAACAAGTATGCGAAGAAGGCGAAAGTATAAGCCAGATGCGCGCATATCCCAGACCTAACCCAGCCCTAACCGGTGTTATCCTCTAAAATACTGTCCGAATCCAGGTTTTATGGACTGTTTCTGTGTGTTACCACAGTACTACGTGATTCAAACACGAAAAAAACCCAGGATCTGGCCAAGAAGTATGCGAAGAAGGCGAAAGTATAAGCCAGATGCGCGCATATCTCAGACCTGACCCAGACCTAACCGGTGTTATCCTCTAAAATATTGACCGAATCCAGGTTTAATTGACTGTTACTGTGTGGTACCACATTGCTACGTGATCCAAACCCGAAAAAACCCAGGATCTTGCCAACAAGTTTGCGAAAAAGGCGAAAGTATAAGGCAGATGCGCGCATATCCCAGACCTAACCCAGACCTAACCGGTGTTATCCTCTAAAATATTGATCGAAACCAGGTTTAATTGACTGCTTCAGTGTGTTACCACATTACTACGTGTTTCAAACACGGAAAATACCCAGGATCTGGCCAACAAGTTTGCGAAAAAGGCGAAAGTATAAGCCATATGCGCGCAAATCCCAGACCTAACCCAGACCTAACCGGATTTATCCTCTAAAATATTGATCGAAACCAGGTTTAATTGACTGCTTCAGTGTGTTACCACATTGCTACGTGATTCAAACACGAAAAAACCCCAGGATCTGACCAACAAGTATGCGAAGAAGGCAAAATCATGAGCCAGATGCGGGCATAACCCAGACCTAACCCAGACCTAACCGGTGTTATCCTCTAAAATATTGATCGAAACCAGGTTTTATTGACTGCTTCAGTGTGTTACCACATTACTACGTGATTCAAACACGAAAAAAACCCAGGATCTGGCCAACAAGTTTGCGTAAAAGGCGAAAGTATAAGCCAGATGCGCGCATTTCCCAGACCTAACCCAGACCTAACCGGCGTTATCCTCTAAAATATTGATCGAAACCAGGTTTAATTGACAGCTTCAGTCTGGTACCACATTACTACGTGATTCAAACACGAAAAAAACCCAGGATCTGGCCAACAAGTTTGCGAAAAAGGCGAAAGTATAAGCCATATGCGCGCAAATCCCAGACCTAACCCAGACCTAACCGGATTTATCCTCTAAAATATTGATCGAAACCAGGTTTCATTGACTGCTTCAGTTTGTTACCACATTACTACGTGATTCAAACACGAAAAAACCCCAGGATCTGGCCAACAAGTATGCGAAGAAGGCAAAATCATGAGCCAGATGCGGGCATAACCCAGACCTAACCCAGACCTAACCGGATTTATCCTCTAAAATATTGATCGAAACCAGGTTTAATTGACTGCTTCAGTGTGTTACCACAGTACTACGTGATTCAAACACGAAAAAAACCCAGGATCTGGCCAACAAGTTTGCGAAAAAGGCGAAAGTATAAGCCATATGCGCGCAAATCCCAGACCTAACCCAGACCTAACCGGATTTATCCTCTAAAATATTTATCGAAACCAGGTTTTATTGACTGCTTCAGTTTGTTACCACATTACTACGTGATTCAAACACGAAAAAACCCCAGGATCTGGCCAACAAGTATGCGAAGAAGGCAAAATCATGAGCCAGATGCGGGCATAACCCAGACCTAACCCAGACCTAACCGGTGTTATCCTCTAAAATATTGATCGAAACCAGGTTTAATTGACTGCTTCAGTGTGTTACCACATTACTACGTGATTCAAACACGAAAAAAACCCAGGATCTGGGCAACAAGTATGCGAAGAAGGCAAAATCATGAGCCAGATGCGGGCACAACCCAGACCTAACCCAGGCCTAACCGGTGTTATCCTCTAAAATATTGATCGAAACCAGGTTTAATTGACAGCTTCAGTGTGTTACCACATTATTACGTGATTCAAACACGAAAAAAACCCAGGATCTGGCCAACAAGTATGCGAAGAAGGCAAAATCATGAGCCAGATGCGGGCATATCCCGGACCTAACCCAGACCTAACCGGTGTTATCCTCTAAAATATTGATCGAAACCAGGTTTAATTGACTGCTTCAGTGTGTTACCACATTACTACGTGATTCAAACACGAAAAAAACCCAGGATCTGGCCAAGTTTGCGAAAAAGGCGAAAGTATAAGCCAGATGCGCGCATTTCCCAGACGTAACCCAGACCTAACCGGTGTTATCCTCTGAAATATTGATCGAAACCAGGTTTAATTGACTGCTTCAGTGTGTTACCACATTACTACGTGATTCAAACACGAAAAAAACCCAGGATCTGGCCAACAAGTTTGCGAAAAAGGCGAAAGTATAAGCCATATGCGCGCAAATCCCAGACCTAACCCAGACCTAACCGGATTTATCCTCTAAAATATTGATCGAAACCAGGTTTTATTGACTGCTTCAGTTTGTTACCACATTACTACGTGATTCAAACACGAAAAAACCCCAGGATCTGGCCAACAAGTATGCGAAGAAGGCAAAATCATGAGCCAGATGCGGGCATAACCCAGACCTTACCCAGACCTAACCGGTGTTATCCTCTAAAATATTGATCGAAACCAGGTTTTATTGACTGCTTCAGTTTGTTACCACATTACTACGTGATTCAAACACGAAAAAAGCCCAGGATCTGGCCAACAAGTATGCGAAGAAGGCAAAATCATGAGCCAGATGCGGGCATATCCCGGACCTAACCCAGACCTAACCGGTGTTATCCTGTGAAATATTGATCGAAACCAGGTTTAATTGACTGCTTCAGTGTGTTACCGCATTACTACGTGTTTCAAACACGGAAAATACCCAGGATCTGGCCAACAAGTTTGCGAAAAAGGCGAAATTATAAGCCAGATGCGCGCATTTCCCAGACCTAACCCAGACCTAACCGGTGTTATCCTCTAAAATATTGATCGAAACCAGGTTTTATTGACTGCTTCAGTTTGTTACCACATTACTACGTGATTCAAACACGAAAAAACCCCAGGATCTGGCCAACAAGTAGGCGTAGAAGGCAAAATCATGAGCCAGATGCGGGCATATCCCGGACCTATCCCAGACCTAACCGGTGTTATCCTCTAAAATATTGATCGAAACCAGGTTTAATTGACTGCTTCAGTGTGTTACCACATTACTACGTGATTCAAAAACGGAAAAAACCCAGGATCTGGCCAACAAGTATGCGAAGAAGGCAAAATCATGAGGCAGATGCGGGCATAACCCAGACCTAACCCAGACCTAACTGGTGTTATCCTCTAAAATATTCATCGAAACCAGGTTTAATTGACTGCTTCAGTGTGTTACCACATTACTACGTGATTCAAACACGAAAAAAACCCAGGATCTGGCCAACAAGTTTGCGAAAAAGGCGAAAGTATAAGCCAGATGCGCGCATTTCCCAGACCTAACCCAGACCTAACCGGCGTTATCCTCTAAAATATTGATCGAAACCAGGTTTAATTGACTGCTTCAGTGTGGTACCACATTACTGCGTTATTCAAACCCGAAAAAAACCCAGCATCTAGCCAACAAGTTTGCGAAAAAGGCGAAAGTATAAGCCAGATGCGCGCATATCCCAGACCTAACCCAGACCTAACCGGTGTTATCCTCTGAAATATGGATCGAAACCAGGTTTAATTGACTGCTTCAGTGTGTTTCCACATTACTACGTGATTCAAACACGGAAAAAACCCAGAATCTGGCCAACAAGTATGCGAAGAAGGCAAAATCATGAGCCAGATGCGGGCATAACCCAGACCTAACCCAGACCTAACCGGTGTTATCCTCTAAAATATTGATCGAAACCAGGTTTAATTGACTGCTTCAGTGTGTTACCACATTACTACGTGATTCAAACACGAAAAAAACCCTGGATCTGGCCAACAAGTTTGCGTAAAAGGCGAAAGTATAAGGCAGATGCGCGCATTTCCCAGACCTAACCCAGACCTAACCGGCGTTATCCTCTAAAATATTGATCGAAACCAGGTTTAATTGACAGCTTCAGTCTGGTACCACATTACTGCGTTATTCAAACCCGAAAAAAACCGAGGATCTAGCCAACAAGTTTGCGAAAAAGGCGAAAGTATAAGCCAGATGCGCGCATATCCCAGACCTAACCCAGACCCAACCGGTGTTATCCTCTGAAATATTGATCGAAACCAGGTTTAATTGACTGGTTCAGTGTGTTACCACATTACTACGTGATTGAAACACGAAAAAAGCCCAGGATCTGGCCAACAAGTATGCGAAGAAGGCAAAATCATGAGCCAGATGCGGGCATATCCCGGACCTAACCCAGACCTAACCGGTGTTATCCTCTGAGATATTGATCGAAACCAGGTTTAATTGACAGCTTCAGTGTGTTACCACATTACTACGTGATTCAAACACGAAAAAACCCCAGGATCTGGCCAACAAGTATGCGAAGAAGGCAAAATCATGAGCCAGATGCGGGCATATCCCGGACCTATCCCAGACCTAACCGGTGTTATCCTCTAAAATATTGATCGAAACCAGGTTTAATTGACTGGTTCAGTGTGTTACCACATTACTACGTGATTGAAACACGAAAAAAGCCCAGGATCTGTCCAACAAGTATGCGAAGAAGGCAAAATCATGAGCCAGATGCGCGCATATCCCAGACCTAACCCAGACCTAACCGGTGTTATCCTCTAAAATATTGATCGAAACCAGATTTAAGTGACTGCTTCAGTGTATTACCACATTACTACGTGATCCAAACCCGAAAAAAACCCAGGATCTTGCCAACAAGTTTGCGAAAAAGGCGTAAGTATAAGGCAGATGCGCGCATATCCCAGACCTAACCCAGACCTAACCGGTGTTATCCTCTAAAATATTGATCGAAACCAGGTTTAATTGACTGCTTTAGTGTGGCACCACATTACTACGTGATTCAAACACGAAAAAAACCCAGGATCTGGCCAACAAGTTTGCGAAAAAGGCGAAAGTATAAGGCAGATGCGCGCATATCCCAGACCTTACCCAGACCTAACCGGTGTTATCCTCTAAAATATTGATCGAAACCAGATTTAATTGACTGCTTCAGTGTGTTACCACATTACTACGTGATTCAAACACGAAAAAAACCCAGGATCTAGCCAACAAGTTTGCGAAAAAGGCGAAAATATAAGCCAGATGCGCGCATATCCCAGACCTAACCCAGACCTAACCGGTGTTATCCTCTAAAATACTGTCCGAATCCAGGTTTAATTGACTGCTTCAGTGTGTTACCACATTACTACGTGATTCAAACACGAAAAAAACCCAGGATCTAGCCAACAAATTTGCGAAAAAGGCGATAGTATAAGCCAGATGCGCGCATATCCCAGACCTAACCCAGACCTAACCGGTGTTATCCTCTGAAATATTGATCGAAACCAGGTTTAATTGACTGCTTCAGTGTGTTACCACATTACTACGTGATTCAAACACGAAAAAAACCCAGGATCTAGCCAACAAGTTTGCGAAAAAGGCGAAAGTATAAGCCAGATGCGCGCATATCCCAGACCTAACCCAGACCTAACCGGTGTTATCCTCTAAAATACTGTCCGAATCCAGGTTTTATGGACTGTTTCTGTGTGTTACCACAGTACTACGGGATTCAAACACAAAAAAAACCCAGGATCTGGCCAACAAGTATGCGAAGAAGGCGAAAGTATAAGCCAGATGCGCGCATATCCCAGACCTAACCCAGACCTAACCGGTGTTATCCTCTAAAATACTGTCCGAATTCAGGTTTTATAGACTGTTTCTGTGTGTTACCACAGTACTACGTGATTCAAACACGAAAAAAACCCAGGATCTGGCCAACAAGTATGCGAAGAAGGCGAAAGTATAAGCCAGATGCGCGCATATCCCAGACCTGACCCAGACCTAACCGGTGTTATCCTCTAAAATATTGACCGAATCCAGGTTTAATTGACTGTTACTGTGTGGTACCACATTGCTACGTGATCCAAACCCGAAAAGAACCCAGGATCTTGCCAACAAGTTTGCGAAAAAGGCGAAAGTATAAGGCAGATGCGCGCATATCCCAGACCTAACCCAGACCTAACCGGTGTTATCCTCTAAAATATTGATCGAAACCAGGTTTAAGTGACTGCTTCAGTGTGTTACCACATTACTACGTGTTTCAAACACGGAAAATACCCAGGATCTGGCCAACAGGTTTGCGAAAAAGGCGAAAGTATGAGCCATATGCGCCCAAATCCCAGACCTAACCCAGACCTAACCGGTGTTATCCTCTGAAATATTGATCGAAACCAGGTTTAATTGACTGCTTCAGTGTGTTACCACATTACTACGTGATTCAAACTCGAAAAAAACCCAGGATCTGGCCAACAAGTTTGCGAACAAGGCGAAAGCATAAGCCATATGGGCGCATTTCCCAGACCTAACCCAGACCTAACCGGCGTTATCCTCTGAAATATTGATCGAAACCAGGTTTAATTGACTGCTTCAGTGTGTTACCACACTACTACGTGATTCAAACACGGAAAAAACCCAGGATCTGGCCAACAAGTATGCGAAGAAGGCAAAATCATGTGCCAGATGCGGGCATAACCCAGACCTAACCCAGACCTAACCGGTGTTATCCTCTAAAATATTGATCGAAACCAGGTTTAATTGACTGCTTCAGTGTGTTACCACATTACTACGTGATTCAAACACGAAAAAAACCCAGGATCTGGCCAACAAGTTTGCGTAAAAGGCGAAAGTATAAGCCAGATGCGCGCATTTCCCAGACCTAACCCAGACCTAACCGGCGTTATCCTCTAAAATATTGACCGATACCAGGTTTAATTGACAGCTTCAGTCTGGTACCACATTACTGCGTTATTCAAACCCGAAAAAAACCGAGGATCTAGCCAACAAGTATGCGAAGAAGGCGAAAGTATAAGCCAGATGCGCGCATATCCCAGACCTGACCCAGACCTAACCGGTGTTATCCTCTAAAATACTGTCCGAATTCAGGTTTTATAGACTGTTTCTGTGTGTTACCACAGTACTACGTGATTCAAACACGAAAAAAACCCAGGATCTAGCCAACAAGTTTGCGAAAAGGGCGAAAGTATAAGCCAGATGCGCGCATTTCCCAGACCTAACCCAGACCTAACCGGCGTTATCCTCTAAAATATTGATCGAAACCAGGTTTTATTGACTGCTTCAGTGTATTACCACATTACTACGTGATTCAAACACGAAAAAACCCCAGGATCTGGCCAACAAGTATGCGAAGAAGGCAAAATCATGAGCCAGATGCGGGCATAACCCAGACCTAACCCAGACCAAACCGGTGTTATCCTCTGAAATATTGATCGAAACCAGGTTTAATTGACTGCTTCAGTGTGTTACCACATTACTACGTGATTCAAACACGAAAAAAACCCAGGATCTGGCCAACAAGTTTGCGAACAAGGCGAAAGCATAAGCCAGATGCGGGCATAACCCAGACCTAACCCAGACCTAACCGGTGTTATCCTCTAAAATATTGATCGAAACCAGGTTTAATTGACTGCTTCAGTGTGTTACCACATTACTACGTGTTTCAAACACGGAAAATACCCAGGATCTGGCCAACAAGTTTGCGAAAAAGGCGAAAGTATAAGCCGTATGCGCGCAAATCCCAGACCTAACCCAGACCTAACCGGTGTTATCCTCTGAAATATTGATCGAAACCAGGTTTAATTGACTGCTTCAGTGTGTTACCACATTACTACGTGATTCAAACACGAAAAAAACCCAGGATCTGGCCAACAAGTTTGCGAAAAAGGCGAAAGTATAAGCCATATGCGCGCAAATCCCAGACCTAACCCAGACCTAACCGGATTTATCCTCTAAAATATTTATCGAAACCAGGTTTTATTGACTGCTTCAGTTTGTTACCACATTACTACGTGATTCAAACACGAAAAAACCCCAGGATCTGGCCAACAAGTATGCGAAGAAGGCAAAATCATGAGCCAGATGCGGGCATAACCCAGACCTAACCCAGACCTAACCGGTGTTATCCTCTGAAATATTGATCGAAACCAGGTTTAATTGACTGCTTCAGTGTGTTACCACATTACTACGTGATTCAAACACGAAAAAAACCCAGGATCTGGCCAACAAGTTTGCGAACAAGGCGAAAGCATAAGCCATATGCGCGCATTTCCCAGACCTAACCCAGACCTAACCGGTGTTATCCTCTGAAATATTGATCGAAACCAGGTTTAATTGACTGCTTCAGTGTGTTACCACATTACTACGTGATTCAAACACGAAAAAAACCCAGGATCTGGCCAACAAGTTTGCGAAAAAGGCGAAAGTCTAAGCCATATGCGCGCAAATCCCAGACCTAACCCAGACCTAACCGGATTTATCCTCTAAAATATTGATCGAAACCAGGTTTTATTGACTGCTTCAGTTTGTTACCACATTACTACGTGATTCAAACACGAAAAAACCCCAGGATCTGGCCAACAAGTATGCGAAGAAGGCAAAATCATGAGCCAGATGCGGGCATAACCCAGACCTAACCCAGACCTAACCGGTGTTATCCTCTAAAATATTGATCGAAACCAGGTTTAATTGACTGCTTCAGTGTGTTACCACATTACTACGTGATTCAAACACGAAAAAAACCCAGGATCTGGGCAACAAGTATGCGAAGAAGGCAAAATCATGAGCCAGATGCGGGCATAACCCAGACCTAACCCAGACCTAACCGGTGTTATCCTCTAAAATATTGATCGAAACCAGGTTTAATTGACTGCTTCAGTGTGTTACCACATTACTACGTGTTTCAAACACGGAAAATACCCAGGATCTGGCCAACAAGTTTGCGAAAAAGGCGAAAGTATAGGCCATATGCGCGCAAATCCCAGACCTAACCCAGACCTAACCGGTGTTATCCTCTAAAATATTGATCGAAACCAGGTTTAATTGACTGCTTCAGTGTGTTACCACATTACTACGTGTTTCAAACACGGAAAATACCCAGGATCTGGCCAACAAGTTTGCGAAAAAGGCGAAAGTATAGGCCATATGCGCGCAAATCCCAGACCTAACCCAGACCTAACCGGATTTATCCTCTAAAATATTGATCGAAACCAGGTTTTATTGACTGCTTCAGTTTGTTACCACATTACTACGTGATTCAAACACGAAAAAACCCCAGGATGTGGCCAACAAGTATGCGAAGAAGGCAAAATCATGAGCCAGATGCGGGCATAACCCAGACCTAACCCAGACCTAACCGGTGTTATCCTCTAAAATATTGTTCGAAACCAGGTTTTATTGACTGCTTCAGTTTGTTACCACATTACTACGTGATTCAAACACGAAAAACACCCATGATCTGGCCAACAAGTTTGCGAAATAGGCGATAGTATAAGCCAGATGCGCGCATATCCCAGACCTGACCCAGACCTAACCGGTGTTATCCTCTAAAATACTGTCCGAATCCAGGTTTTATGGACTGTTTCTGTGTGTTACCACATTACTACGTGATTCAAACACGAAAAAAACCCAGGATCTGACCAACAAGTATGCGAAGAAGGCGAAAGTATAAGCCAGATGCGCGCATATCCCAGACCTAACCCAGCCCTAACCGGTGTTATCCTCTAAAATACTGTCCGAATCCAGGTTTTATGGACTGTTTCTGTGTGTTACCACAGTACTACGTGATTCAAACACGAAAAAAACCCAGGATCTGGCCAAGAAGTATGCGAAGAAGGCGAAAGTATAAGCCAGATGCGCGCATATCTCAGACCTGACCCAGACCTAACCGGTGTTATCCTCTAAAATATTGACCGAATCCAGGTTTAATTGACTGTTACTGTGTGGTACCACATTGCTACGTGATCCAAACCCGAAAAAAACCCAGGATCTTGCCAACAAGTTTGCGAAAAAGGCGAAAGTATAAGGCAGATGCGCGCATATCCCAGACCTAACCCAGACCTAACCGGTGTTATCCTCTAAAATATTGATCGAAACCAGGTTTAATTGACTGCTTCAGTGTGTTACCACATTACTACGTGTTTCAAACACGGAAAATACCCAGGATCTGGCCAACAAGTTTGCGAAAAAGGCGAAAGTATAAGCCATATGCGCGCAAATCCCAGACCTAACCCAGACCTAACCGGATTTATCCTCTAAAATATTGATCGAAACCAGGTTTAATTGACTGCTTCAGTGTGTTACCACATTACTACGTGATTCAAACACGAAAAAACCCCAGGATCTGACCAACAAGTATGCGAAGAAGGCAAAATCATGAGCCAGATGCGGGCATAACCCAGACCTAACCCAGACCTAACCGGTGTTATCCTCTAAAATATTGATCGAAACCAGGTTTTATTGACTGCTTCAGTGTGTTACCACATTACTACGTGATTCAAACACGAAAAAAACCCAGGATCTGGCCAACAAGTTTGCGTAAAAGGCGAAAGTATAAGCCAGATGCGCGCATTTCCCAGACCTAACCCAGACCTAACCGGCGTTATCCTCTAAAATATTGATCGAAACCAGGTTTAATTGACAGCTTCAGTCTGGTACCACATTACTACGTGATTCAAACACGAAAAAAACCCAGGATCTGGCCAACAAGTTTGCGAAAAAGGCGAAAGTATAAGCCATATGCGCGCAAATCCCAGACCTAACCCAGACCTAACCGGATTTATCCTCTAAAATATTGATCGAAACCAGGTTTCATTGACTGCTTCAGTTTGTTACCACATTACTACGTGATTCAAACACGAAAAAACCCCAGGATCTGGCCAACAAGTATGCGAAGAAGGCAAAATCATGAGCCAGATGCGGGCATAACCCAGACCTAACCCAGACCTAACCGGTGTTATCCTCTAAAATATTGATCGAAACCAGGTTTTATTGACTGCTTCAGTGTGTTACCACATTACTACGTGATTCAAACACGAAAAAAACCCAGGATCTGGCCAAGTTTGCGAAAAAGGCGAAAGTATAAGCCAGATGCGCGCATTTCCCAGACGTAACCCAGACCTAACCGGTGTTATCCTCTGAAATATTGATCGAAACCAGGTTTAATTGACTGCTTCAGTGTGTTACCACATTACTACGTGATTCAAACACGAAAAAAACCCAGGATCTGGCCAACAAGTTTGCGAAAAAGGCGAAAGTATAAGCCATATGCGCGCAAATCCCAGACCTAACCCAGACCTAACCGGATTTATCCTCTAAAATATTGATCGAAACCAGGTTTTATTGACTGCTTCAGTTTGTTACCACATTACTACGTGATTCAAACACGAAAAAACCCCAGGATCTGGCCAACAAGTATGCGAAGAAGGCAAAATCATGAGCCAGATGCGGGCATAACCCAGACCTAACCCAGACCTAACCGGTGTTATCCTCTAAAATATTGATCGAAACCAGGTTTTATTGACTGCTTCAGTTTGTTACCACATTACTACGTGATTCAAACACGAAAAAAGCCCAGGATCTGGCCAACAAGTATGCGAAGAAGGCAAAATCATGAGCCAGATGCGGGCATATCCCGGACCTAACCCAGACCTAACCGGTGTTATCCTGTGAAATATTGATCGAAACCAGGTTTAATTGACTGCTTCAGTGTGTTACCGCATTACTACGTGTTTCAAACACGGAAAATACCCAGGATCTGGCCAACAAGTTTGCGAAAAAGGCGAAAGTATAAGCCAGATGCGCGCATTTCCCAGACCTAACCCAGACCTAACCGGTGTTATCCTCTAAAATATTGATCGAAACCAGGTTTTATTGACTGCTTCAGTTTGTTACCACATTACTACGTGATTCAAACACGAAAAAACCCCAGGATCTGGCCAACAAGTAGGCGAAGAAGGCAAAATCATGAGCCAGATGCGGGCATATCCCGGACCTATCCCAGACCTAACCGGTGTTATCCTCTAAAATATTGATCGAAACCAGGTTTAATTGACTGCTTCAGTGTGTTACCACATTACTACGTGATTCAAAAACGGAAAAAACCCAGGATCTGGCCAACAAGTATGCGAAGAAGGCAAAATCATGAGGCAGATGCGGGCATAACCCAGACCTAACCCAGACCTAACTGGTGTTATCCTCTAAAATATTGATCGAAACCAGGTTTAATTGACTGCTTCAGTGTGTTACCACATTACTACGTGATTCAAACACGAAAAAAACCCAGGATCTGGCCAACAAGTTTGCGAAAAAGGCGAAAGTATAAGCCAGATGCGCGCATTTCCCAGACCTAACCCAGACCTAACCGGCGTTATCCTCTAAAATATTGATCGAAACCAGGTTTAATTGACTGCTTCAGTGTGGTACCACATTACTGCGTTATTCAAACCCGAAAAAAACCCAGCATCTAGCCAACAAGTTTGCGAAAAAGGCGAAAGTATAAGCCAGATGCGCGCATATCCCAGACCTAACCCAGACCTAACCGGTGTTATCCTCTGAAATATTGATCGAAACCAGGTTTAATTGACTGCTTCAGTGTGTTTCCACATTACTACGTGATTCAAACACGGAAAAAACCCAGAATCTGGCCAACAAGTATGCGAAGAAGGCAAAATCATGAGCCAGATGCGGGCATAACCCAGACCTAACCCAGACCTAACCGGTGTTATCCTCTAAAATATTGATCGAAACCAGGTTTAATTGACTGCTTCAGTGTGTTACCACATTACTACGTGATTCAAACACGAAAAAAACCCTGGATCTGGCCAACAAGTTTGCGTAAAAGGCGAAAGTATAAGGCAGATGCGCGCATTTCCCAGACCTAACCCAGACCTAACCGGCGTTATCCTCTAAAATATTGATCGAAACCAGGTTTAATTGACAGCTTCAGTCTGGTACCACATTACTGCGTTATTCAAACCCGAAAAAAACCGAGGATCTAGCCAACAAGTTTGCGAAAAAGGCGAAAGTATAAGCCAGATGCGCGCATATCCCAGACCTAACCCAGACCCAACCGGTGTTATCCTCTGAAATATTGATCGAAACCAGGTTTAATTGACTGGTTCAGTGTGTTACCACATTACTACGTGATTGAAACACGAAAAAAGCCCAGGATCTGGCCAACAAGTATGCGAAGAAGGCAAAATCATGAGCCAGATGCGGGCATATCCCGGACCTAACCCAGACCTAACCGGTGTTATCCTCTGAAATATTGATCGAAACCAGGTTTAATTGACAGCTTCAGTGTGTTACCACATTACTACGTGATTCAAACACGAAAAAACCCCAGGATCTGGCCAACAAGTATGCGAAGAAGGCAAAATCATGAGCCAGATGCGGGCATATCCCGGACCTATCCCAGACCTAACCGGTGTTATCCTCTAAAATATTGATCGAAACCAGGTTTAATTGACTGCTTCAGTGTATTACCACATTACTACGTGATTCAAACACGAAAAAAGCCCAGGATCTGGCCAACAAGTATGCGAAGAAGGCAAAATCATGAGCCAGATGCGGGCATAACCCAGACCTAACCCAGACCTAACCGGTGTTATCCTCTGAAATATTGATCGAAACCAGGTTTAATTGACTGCTTCAGTGTGTTACCACATTACTACGTGATCAAACACGGAAAAAACCCAGGATCTGGCCAACAAGTATGCGAAGAGGGCAAAATCATGAGCCAGATGCAGGCATAACCCAGACCTAACCCAGACCTAACCGGTGTTATCCTCTAAAATATTGATCGAAACCAGGTTTAATTGACAGCTTCAGTGTGTTACCACATTACTACGTGATCAAACTCGAAAAAAACCCAGGATCTGGCCAACAAGTATGCGAAGAAGGCAAAATCATGAGCCAGATGCGGGCATGACCCAGACCTAACCCAGACCTAACCGGTGTTATCCTCTAAAATATTGATCGAAACCAGGTTTAATTGACAGCTTCAGTGTGTTACCACATTACTACGTGATTCAAACACGAAAATAAACCCAGGATCTGGCCAACAAGTATGCGAAGAAGGCAAAATCATGAGCCAGATGCGGGCATATCCCGGACCTAACCCAGACCTAACCGGTGTTATCCTCTAAAATATTGATCGAAACCAGGTTTAATTGACTGCTTCAGTGTGTTACCACATTCCTACGTGATTCAAACACGAAAAAAACCCAGGATCTGGCCAACAAGTATGCGAAAAAGGCGAAAGTATAAGCCAGATGCGCGCATTTCCCAGACCTAACCGGTGTTATCCTCTGAAATATTGATCGAAACCAGGTTTAATTGACTGCTTCAGTGTGTTACCACATTACTACGTGATTCAAACACGGAAAAAACCCAGGATCTGGCCAACAAGTATGCGAAGAAGGCAAAATCATGAGCCAGATGCGGGCATAACCCAGACCTAACCCAGACCTAACCGGTGTTATCCTCTGAAATATTGATCGTAACCAGGTTTAATTGACTGCTTCAGTGTGTTACCACATTCCTACGTGATTCAAACACGAAAAAAACCCAGGATCTGGCCAACAAGTATGCGAAAAATGCGAAAGTATAAGCCAGATGCGCGCATATCCCAGACCTAACCCATACCTTACCGGTGTTAGCCTCTGAAATATTGATCGAAACCAGGTTTAATTGACTGCCTCAGTGTGGTACCACATTACTACGTGATCAAACACGAAAAAAACCCAGGATCTGGCCAACAAGTATGCGAAGAAGGCGAAAGAATAAGCCAGATGCGCGCATTTCCCAGACCTAACCCAGACCTAACAGGTGTTATCCTCTGAAATATTGATCGAAACCAGGTTTAATTGACTGCTTCAGTGTATTACCACATTACTACGTGATTCAAACACGGAAAATACCCAGGATCTGGCCAACAAGTATGCGAAAAAGGCGAAAGTATAAGCCAGGTGCGCGCAAATCCCAGACCTAACCCAGTCCTAACCGGTGTTATCCTCTAAAATATTGATCGAAACCAGGTTTTATTGACTGCTTCAGTGTGCTACCACATTACTACGTGATCAAACACGGAAAAAACACAGGATCTGGCCAACAAGTATGCGAAGAAGGCAAAATCATGAGCCAGATGCGGGCAAAACCCAGACCTAACCCAGACCTAACCGGTGTTATCCTCTGAAATATTGATCGAAACCAGGTTTAATTGACTGCTTCAGTGTGTTACCACATTACTACGTGATTCAAACACGAAAAAAACCCAGGATCTGGCCAACAAGTATGCGAAGAAGGCAAAATCATAGGCCAGATGCGGGCATAACCCAGACCTAACCCAGACCTAACCGGTGTTATCCTCTGAAATATTGATCGAAACCAGGTTTAATTGACTGCTTCAGTGTGCTACCACATTACTACGTGATCAAACACGGAAAAAACCCTGGATCTGGCCAACAAGGATGCGAAGAAGGCAAAATCATGAGCCAGATGCGGGCATAGCCCAGACCTAACCCAGACCTAACCGGTGTTATCCTCTAAAATATTGATCGAAACCAGGTTTAATTGACTGCTTCAGTGTGTTAGCACATTACTACGTGATTCAAACACGAAAAAAACCCAGGATCTGGCCAACAAGTATGCGAAGAAGGCGAAAGTATAAGATGCGCGCATTTCCCAGACCTAACCCAGACCTAACCGGTGTTATCCTCTGAAATATTGATCGAAACCAGGTTTAATTGACTGCTTCAGTGTGTTACCACATTACTACGTGATTCAAACACGAAAAAAACCCAGGATCTGGCCAACAAGTATGCGAAGAAGGCGAAAGTATAAGATGCGCGCATTTCCCAGACCTAACCCAGACCTAACCGGTGTTATCCTCTAAAATATTGATCGAAACCAGGTTTAATTGACTGCTTCAGTGTGTTACCACATTACTACGTGATTCAAACACGAAAAAAACCGAAGATCTGGCCAACAAGTATGCGAACAAGGCAAAATCATGAGCCAGATGCGTGCATAACCCAGACCTAACCCAGACCTAACCGGTGTTATCCTCTAAAATATTGATCGAAACCAGGTTTAATTGACTGCTTCAGTGTGTTACCACATTACTACGTGATTCAAACACGAAAAAACCCCAGGATCTGGCCAACAAGTATGCGAAGAAGGCAAAATCATGAGCCAGATGCGGGCATAACCCAGACCTAACCCAGACCTAACCGGTGTTATCCTCCAAAATATTGATCGAAACCAGGTTTAATTGACAGCTTCAGTGTGTTACCACATTACTACGTGATTCAAACACGAAAAAACCCCAGGATCTGGCCAACAAGTATGCGAAGAAGGCAAAATCATGAGCCAGATGCGGGCATATCCCGGACCTATCCCAGACCTAACCGGTGTTATCCTCTAAAATATTGATCGAAACCAGGTTTAATTGACTGCTTCAGTGTATTACCACATTACTACGTGATTCAAACACGAAAAAAACCCAGGATCTGGCCAACAAGTATGCGAAGAAGGCAAAATCATGAGCCAGATGCGGGCATAACCCAGACCTAACCCAGACCTAACCGGTGTTATCCTCTAAAATATTGATCGAAACCAGGTTTAATTGACTGCTTCAGTGTGTTACCACATTACTACGTGATCCAAACCCGAAAAAAACCCAGGATCATGCCAACAAGTTTGCGAAAAAGGCGAAAGTATAAGGCAGATGCGCGCATATCCCAGACCTAACCCAGACCTAACCGGTGTTATCCTCTAAAATATTGATCGAAACCAGGTTTAATTGACTGCTTCAGTGTATTACCACATTACTACGTGATTCAAACACGGAAAATACCCAGGATCTGGCCAACAAGTATGCGAAAAAGGCGAAAGTATAAGCCAGGTGCGCGCAAATCCCAGTCCTAACCCAGACCTAACCGGTGTTATCCTCTAAAATATTGATCGAAACCAGGTTTTATTGACTGCTTCAGTGTGCTACCACATTACTACGTGATCAAACACGGAAAAAACACAGGATCTGGCCAACAAGTATGCGAAGAAGGCAAAATCATGAGCCAGATGCGGGCAAAACCCAGACCTAACCCAGACCTAACCGGTGTTATCCTCTGAAATATTGATCGAAACCAGGTTTAATTGACTGCTTCAGTGTGTTACCACATTACTACGTGATTCAAACACGGAAAATACCCAGGATCTGGCCAACAAGTATGCGAAGAAGGCTAAATCATGACCCAGATGCGGGCAAAACCCAGACCTAACCCAGACCTAACCGGTGTTATCCTCTAAAATATTGATCGAAACCAGGTTTAATTGACTGCTTCAGTGTATTACCACATTACTACGTGATTCAAACACGAAAAAAACCCAGGATCTGGCCAACAAGTAAGCGAACAAGGCAAAATCATGAGCCAGATGCGTGCATAACCCAGACCTAACCCAGACCTAACCGGTGTTATCCACCAAAATATTGATCGAAACCAGGTTTAATTGACAGCTTCAGTGTGTTACCACATTACTACGTGATTCAAACACGAAAAAAACCCAGGATCTGGCCAACAAGTATGCGAACAAGGCAAAATCATGAGCCAGATGCAGGCATAACCCAGACCTAACCCAGACCTAACCGGTGTTATCCTCCAAAATATTGATCGAAACCAGGTTTAATTGACAGCTTCAGTGTGTTACCACATTACTACGTGATTCAAACACGAAAAAACCCAGGATCTGTCCAACAAGTATGCGAAGAAGGCAAAATCATGAGCCAGATGCGCGCATATCCCAGACCTAACCCAGACCTAACCGGTGTTATCCTCTAAAATATTGATCGAAACCAGATTTAATTGACTGCTTCAGTGTGTTACCACATTCCTACGTGATTCAAACACGAAAAAAACCCAGGATCTGGCCAACAAGTATGCGAAAAAGGCGAAAGTATAAGCCAGATGCGCGCATATCCCAGACCTAACCCAGACCTAACCGGTGTTATCCTCTGAAATATTGATCGGAACCAGGTTTAATTCAGTGCCTCAGTGTGGTACCACATTACTACGTGATTCAAACACGAAAAAAACCCAGGATCTGGCCAACAAGTATGCGAAGAAGGCGAAAGAATAAGCCAGATGCACGCATTTCCCAGACCTAACCCAGACCTAACCGGTGTTATCCTCTGAAATATTGATCGAAACCAGGTTTAATTGACTGCTTCAGTGTATTACCACATTACTACGTGATTCAAACACGGAAAATACCCAGGATCTGGCCAACAAGTATGCGAAAAAGGCGAAAGTATAAGCCAGGTGCGCGCAAATCCCAGACCTAACCCAGACCTAACCGGTGTTATCCTCTAAAATATTGATCGAAACCAGGTTTTATTGACTGCTTCAGTGTGCTACCACATTACTACGTGACCAAACACGGAAAAAACACAGTATCTGGCCAACAAGTATGCGAAGAAGGCAAAATCATGAGCCAGATGCGGGCAAAACCCAGACCTAACCCAGACCTAACCGGTGTTATCCTCTGAAATATTGATCGAAACCAGGTTTAATTGACTGCTTCAGTGTGTTACCACATTACCACGTGATTCAAACACGGAAAATACCCAGGATCTGGCCAACAAGTATGCGAAGAAGGCTAAATCATGAACCAGATGCGGGCATAACCCAGACCTAACCCGGACCTAACCGGTGTTATCCTCTGAAATATTGATCGAAACCAGGCTTAATTGACTGCTTCAGTGTGCTACCACATTACTACGTGATCAAACACGGAAAAAACCCAGGATCTGGCCAACAAGTATGCGAAGAAGGCAAAATCATGAGCCAGATGCGGGCATAACCCAGACCTAACCCAGACCTAACCGGTGTTATCCTCTAAAATATTGATCGAAACCAGGTTTAATTGACTGCTTCAGTGTGTTACCACATTCCTACGTGATTCAAACACGAAAAGAACCCAGGATCTGGCCAACAAGTATGCGAAGAAGGCGAAAGTATAAGATGCGGGCATAACCCAGACCTAACCCAGACCTAACCGGTGTTATCCTCTGAAATATTGATCGAAACCAGGTTTAATTGACTGCTTCAGTGTGTTACCACATTACTACGTAATTCAAACACGGGAAAAACCCAGGATCTGGCCAACAAGTATGCGATGAAGGCAAAATCATGAGCCAGATGCGGGCATAACCCAGACCTAACCCAGACCTAACCGGTGTTATCCTCTAAAATATTGATCGAAACCAGGTTTAGTTGACTGCTTCAGTGTGTTACCACATTACTACGTGATTCAAACACGAAAAAAACCCAAGATCTGGCCAACAAGTATGCGAACAAGGCAAAATCATGAGCCAGATGCGTGCATAACCCAGACCTAATTCAGACCTAACCGGTGTTATCCTCTAAAATATTGATCGAAACCAGGTTTAATTGACAGCTTCAGTGTGTTACCACATTACTACGTGATTCAAACACGAAAAAAACCCAGGATCTGGCCAACAAGTATGCGAAGAAGGCAAAATCATGAGCCAGATGCGGGCATTTCCCAGACCTAACCCACACCTAACCGGTGTTATCCTCTGAAATATTGATTGAAACCAGGTTTAATTGACTGCTTCAGTGTGTTACCACAATACTACCTGATTCAAACACGGAAAAAACTCAGGATCTGGCCAACAAGTATGCGATGAAGGAAAAATCATGAGCCAGATGCGGGCATAACCCAGACCTAGCCGGTGTTATCCTCTAAAATATTGATCGAAACCAGGTTTAATTGACTGCTTCAGTGTGTTACCACATTACTACGTGATTCAAACACGAAAAAAACCCAAGATCTGGCCAACAAGTATACGAAGAAGGCAAAATCATGAGCCGGATGCGGGCATAACCCAGACCTAACCCAGACCTAACCGGTGTTATCCTCTGAAATATTGATCGAAACCAGGTTTAATTGACTGCTTCAGTGTGTTACCACATTACTACGTGATTGAAACACGGAAAATGCCCAGGATCTGGCCAACAAGTTTGCGAAGAAGGCGAAAGTATAAGCCAGATGCGCGCATTTCCCAGACCTAACCTAGACCTAACCGGTGTTATCCTCTGAAATATTGATCGAAACCAGGTTTAATTGACTGCTTCAGTGTGTTACCACATTACTACGTGATTCAAACACAGAAAAAACCCAGGATCTGGCCAACAAGTATGCGATGAAGGCAAAATCATGAGCCAGATGCGGGCATAACCCAGATCTAACCCAGACCTAACCGGAGTTATCCTCTAAAATATTGATCGAAACCAGGTTTAATTGACAGCTTCAGTGCGTTACCACATTACTACGTGATTCAAACACGAAAAAAACCCAGGATCTTGCCAACAAGTTTGCGAAAAAGGCGAAAGTATAAGGCAGATGCGCGCATATCCCAGACCTAACCCAGACCTAACCGGTGTTATCCTCTAAAATATTGATCGAAACCAGGTTTAATTGACTGCTTCAGTGTGGTACCACATTACTACGTGATTCAAACACGAAAAAAACCCAGGATCTGGCCAACAAGTTTGCGAACAAGGCGAAAGCATAAGCCAGATGCGCGCATATCCCAGACCTAACCCAGACCTAACCGGTGTTATCCTCTAAAATACTGTCCGAATCCAGGTTTAATTGACTGCTTCAGTGTGTTACCACATTACTACGTGATTCAAACACGAAAAAAACCCAGGATCTAGCCAACAAGTTTGCGAAAAAGGCGATAGTATAAGCCAGATGCGCGCATATCCCAGACCTAACCCAGACCTAACCGGTGTTATCCTCTAAAATACTGTCCGAGTCCAGGTTTTATGGACTGTTTCTGTGTGTTACCACAGTACTACGTGATTCAAACACGAAAAAAACCCAGGATCTGGCCAACAAGTATGCGAAGAAGGCGAAAGTATAAGCCAGATGCGCGCATATCCCAGACCTAACCCAGACCTAACCGGTGTTATCCTCTAAAATACTGTCCGAATCCAGGTTTTATGGACTGTTTCTGTGTGTTACCACAGTACTACGTGATTCAAACACGAAAAAAACCCAGGATCTGTCCAACAAGTATGCGAAGAAGGCGAAAGTATAAGCCAGATGCGCGCATATCCCAGACCTGACCCAGACCTAACCGGTGTTATCCTCTAAAATATTGACCGAATCCAGGTTTAATTGACTGTTACTGTGTGGTACCACATTGCTACGTGATCCAAACCCGAAAAAAACCCAGGATCTGGCCAACAAGTTTGCGAAAAAGGCGAAAGTATAAGCCATATGCGCGCAAATCCCAGACCTAACCCAGACTTAACCGGTGTTATCCTTTGAAATATTGAGCGAAACCAGGTTTAATTGACTGCTTCAGTGTGTTACCACATTACTACGTGATTCAAACTCGAAAAAAACCCAGGGTCTGGCCAACAAGTTTGCGAACAAGGCGAAAGCATAAGCCATATGCGCGCATTTCCCAGACCTAACCCAGACCTAACCGGTGTTATCCTCTAAAATATTGATCGAAACCAGGTTTAATTGACTGCTTCAGTGTGTTACCACATTACTACGTGATTCAAACACGAAAAAAACCCAGGATCTGGCCAACAAGTTTGCGAAAAAGGCGAAAGTATAAGCCATATGCGCGCAAATCCCAGACCTAACCCAGACCTAACCAGTGTTATCCTTTGAAATATTGATCGAAACCAGGTTTAATTGACTGCTTCAGTGTGTTACCACATTACTACGTGATTCAAACTCGAAAAAAACCCAGGATCTGGCCAACAAGTTTGCGAACAAGGCGAAAGCATAAGCCATATGCGCGCATTTCCCAGACCTAACCCAGACCTAACCGGTGTTATCCTCTGAAATATTGATCGAAACCAGGTTTAATTGACTGCTTCAGTGTGTTACCACATTACTACGTGATTCAAACACGAAAAAAACCCAGGATCTGGCCAACAAGTTTGCGAAAAAGGCGAAAGTATAAGCCATATGCGCGCAAATCCCAGACCTAACCCAGACCTAACCGGATTTATCCTCTAAAATATTGATCGAAACCAGGTTTTATTGACTGCTTCAGTTTGTTACCACATTACTACGTGATTCAAACACGAAAAAACCCCAGGATCTGGCCAACAAGTATGCGAAGAAGGCAAAATTATGAGCCAGATGCGGGCATAACCCAGACCTAACTCAGACCTAACCGGTGTTATCCTCTAAAATATTGATCGAAACCAGGTTTTATTGACTGCTTCAGTTTGTTACCACATTACTACGTGATTCAAACACGAAAAAAGCCCAGGATCTGGCCAACAAGTATGCGAAGAAGGCAAAATCATGAGCCAGATGCGGGCATATCCCGGACTTAACCCAGACCTAACCGGTGTTATCCTCTGAAATATTGATCGAAACCAGGTTTAATTGACTGCTTCAGTGTGTTACCACATTACTACGTGATTCAAACACGAAAAAAACCCAGGATCTAGCCAACAAGTTTGCGAAAAAGGCGAAAGTATAAACCAGATGCGCGCATATCCCAGACCTAACCCAGACCTAACCGGTGTTATCCTCTAAAATATTGATCGAAATCAGGTTTAATTGACTGCTTCTTTGTGGGCCCACATTACTGCGTGATTCAAACCGGAACAAACCATGGATCTGACCTACATAGTAGTATACAGGGTGTTCGGCCAGCCCTGAGAAACATTTTAATAGGAGATTCTAGAGGCCAAACTAAGACGAAAATCAAGAATACCAATTTGTTGATGGAGGCTTCGTTAAAAAGTTATTAACAATTAAATTCAAAAATTTCAAATCGTTCCGGAAAAATTATTTTCGGCTGCGGAGGTCAATTACAAGCATTTTCAGTGAATAGACATATATTCGAAATCCTACTCAGTTTCGAGAAAAAAATTCGAGTATGTGTTGATATTTTTCGGCGAAAAAGAAATTTTTCAAAAATTTTTCTAAAAAAATTATTTTCGATTGCAGGGGTCAATTACAATCATTTTTGGTCATTACACATACCCCCGAAATCCTACGCACTTTCGAGGAAAAAATTCCTTACCGAAAATCTAATCGGGTGCCTATATTTTTCGATGAAAAAAAAAGATTTCAAATCGCTCTGTGAAAAATTATTTTCAGTTGCGAGGGTCGGTGACAATCATTTTTTATGTATAGACATACCCCCGAAATCTTGCGCATTTTCGAGAAAAAAATTCAGTACGAGCGGAACTTTAAACATTAATAACTTTTTAACAGTGCCTCCATCAACAAATTGGTATTCTTGATTTTCGTCTTATTTTTACCTCTAGAATCCCCCATTAAAATTTTTCCCATGGATGGCCGAACACCCTGTATGTAGGGAACCGTGCAGTTGAAAATTATTAAATCGGGCACGAATTTTTGGCCGTACAGCGAATCGTTCGCTGTCCACGAGCTTGCACGAGCGAAGACGGTTACCGCCGAAAAAGCCGTCAACACGCGGCGAGCGTACGGCCGAACAGCTGATGGGTGAATAACCCAGAAAGCGAGAAAAGACAGCACGGAAGAGAGAAAGATTGAAGAAAAGTACGTAGTAGGTGTGACTGTGTTTAACGAAATAAATACGAGTGTGCCGATTAACGAACAAACACGGTTCCTGATAATCCCATACATACATACGTACAGTGTTGTTCCAAGTGGAGTTTGAAAAAGATGCTAATAAAAATGTTGCATAGTCATAACCACCTGGTTCAGTTACTACATTCACCCTGTAAAAAACACACACACAAAATAATATTATTTATTATTTTCTTTTCACGTTCTTAACTTTATTTTTATTTTTAGTTTGAGTTTTACATTTCTCCTTCTCTTCGTCTTGCTTTTCTTTCTCCTTTTCCTTTTCATTTTTCTGTTTTTCTTTCTTTTTTCAACAGCTTTTCTTCTTTTAATTTCTCGGCTTGTTTTTTTCTTTTCTAATCGTTCTTCTTTCATTCTTTCTTTTTCTTTTTCCTGGTTATCAATTGCTTCTATTTTTTCAAGCTGAGCCTATTTTCATGTCTTTGATGTAACTTTGATTGCACACACTCTTTCTATATTTCTTTTCTTTTCTTTTCTTTTCTTTTCTTTGTTGTTTTTTCAATCTTTTGATAATGTTGATAATGTTTATCCAGAATAGATTCTGAAGAATCTTTGTCTTTACGAGAAAATAAGTAATTAATGTAGTTTGATTTCAGTACCATCGGAAACAAAACAATTCCCATTAGAAAAAAGTAAAAGCATCATTGTCATGAAATATTAAAGTTAATTAATGATCAGTATATCATATATTAGTTTCTTCTAGCGAAACGTTGTTAAATTAGTCTTCTACACTGGTATTGGTTTTACTGTTACTATGAACTGCACTGCGTTGAACATCAGCAGTGCTTTCTCTCTGCGAGTTGTGTATTGTGTTGTGTCTTAGTTGTGTCCCGATTGTATTTTAATATTTTCTATATAGAAAAGAAAATTGTTCCCCTCTCAGATCATCTGGAATATGCTCTTGAATGCTATGTAAAACTACCTATATTGCTGTCATTGATGTCAGTTTCATCTGGCGACATGAATTCTAATTTATTTTCTTCTTTCTGAAATACGTTTTGTGTAGTAAATTGTATTTGAGTTAAACGGTCATAGGCCACCACAAGCTTTAAAAGCATTTCCTTCTTCATGGAATTTATATATGGTATGATATATTGGTGCGAAATTCACCTTCGTAATGGGTTTAGTCTACCTACGTACTTTGTCTATGTTCCTGCACTACCCTTCGCCATGCAACTTTTAATCGTCTAAATATTCCTACATCGCATGGCTGGAAAATATGAGTTGCATTAGGTAATAATATACAAAAAAGTAAAACGAGTTTACTCAAAACAAAAATTATGTAAATTGAAATTTATGCAGGACCTGCGACCATCTAAATTATTAACCAGTATAGGAAAGGTGACTCCATTCTCGACCATTTATGGTACATACACACAATATATGTATTAGTGTGGGGATTGAAATGAATTCGGTCAAGGTGTAATTTCATTAATATTGATTTAATATATACAGGGTGTTTGGCCACACCTGGGAAAAATTTTAATGGGAGATTCTAGAAGCCGAAATAAGACGAAAATTAAGAATATCAATTTTTCGACTGAGGTTTCGTTAAAAAGTAGTTATTAATAACATTAAATAAAAAAATTTCAAATCGTTCTGAAAAAATTATTTTTGGTCGCGGAGGTCAGGTAGAATCGTACCCCCGAAATCCTACTCAGTTTCGACAAAAAAAATTCAAGTAAAAAAGAATTTCGAATCGTCTTGGAAGAATTAGTTTTCGTTGCAGGGGTCAGTAACAAGCATTTTTTTTTTTTGGTCGACAGCCGGATCGAACGATTTTAATGTTTCAAACAGCAACACAACGCATATTTTAATGGAGAATATGTAGAGATGTTGGAAAAGTTGTTCCTTGACCCCGTAAAGTGAGAAAAATCCCATATAACTGGTCAAATTTTCAAACAGCCCCCGCAACTCCTACTGATATAGTGAATAGTGAATATATTCCAATGAAACGTTTTTTTTCGCGAGTAGAGCTCATGGGTACCTACACAAAGAGTATTATTAAACAACTATTTTACAAACTGAATAAAAATCAGAAAGGAATTTTTAAGAAAAATCGACAGGCAGTGCCTAAATTTTTCGACGAAAGAAAAAGAAAATTTCAAATCGTTCTGAAAAAATTACTTTCGGTTTCGGGGGTCAATTACAATTATTTTCGGTGAATAGACATACCACATACGAAATCCTGCGCATTTTCGAGAAAAAAATTCGAAAGTAAGAGCGGAACTTTAAACGTCAATAACTTGTTTAGTATCGTATTACCCCATCAACAAATTGGTATTCTTGATTTTCGTTCTACTTTAACCTCTAGAATCTCCCATTACAATTTCTCCCGGGGGATTCTAGAGACCAAAGTAAGACGAAAATCAAGAATACCAATTTGTTAATGGAGGCTTTATTAAAAAGTTATTAACGTTTAAAGTTCCGCCCGTACTGAATTTCTTTCTCGAAAATGCGCATGATTAGGGGGGTATGACGATTCACCCAAAATGGTTGTAAGTAACCCCCGCAACCGAAGATAATTTTTCCAAAACGATTTGAAATTTTTCTTTTCCATCGAACAAATTTCACACATTCTCGAATTTTTATCTCGAAAGTGGGTAAGATTTCGGAGGTATGTGTATTCACCAAAAATGATTGTAATTGACCCCCGCAACCGATAACAATTTTTCCAGAACGATTTGAAATTTTTTAGTTTAATTGTTAATAACTTTTTAACGTAGCCTCTATCAACAAATTGGTATTCTTGATTTTCGTCTGTATTTTCGTATTTTGGCATCTAGAATCCCCCATTAAAATTTTTCCCAGGGGTGGCCGAACACCCTGTACATATGTGTTCCCCGAGCAGGAAAACGACTTTTCGCTAAAATCATGAAAGTAAAAATTCTGTCCAAACGAGGAGTAGGAGTGATTTTCTAAGAGTTTGCTCATGATGCTACACGTAATAGCTACAAATGCACCTCATCGAAAATTTTTATTTAAAAGTATAGATTGAGAAAGTGGCACGTGAGGAACGTACGTAACCTAGATCGATGCACGTGTTTTACTGCACCGGGCACGAACGTACGACGATTTACACACACACACACACACAGCCAATATCGCCGGTTTTTACAAAAGGCAAAGTCTTAAGTAAACATTTAAAGCCTCTGTAAGTTTTATCGCTTTTGCATTCTTGCAACTTAATTTAATTGGTTGTTTTTTGGAAAACAGATAAAACTATAAAAAGAATGAAAAACGGTTTTGACGAGTCCTGTACCTATGTTTAGTTCAGAATTTCGAATTCAGCGGTAAAAGTATGTAAATCTATATTATCCAATACACAGGACATAAAGGTAAGAGGAATGGATATTTTTACCAATATATTCATATTCTTAAATATCTGAATATTCTTCCTACTTGACCGACTTACTTTATAAATATATTTTTTAGGGACACGTGTCGTTCGGTTGAAGGAAACAGGATAACAGGATACAGTGTATAGGTATTCAAAAACCCTTGGGAAAAATTTTAGACTTTGTTGAAAAGTTATGGAACATTCCTAGCAAACGCTAGGCCCGTTCACGGATCGGGGTGAGTTATACATTATTCGATTCGCCTAATTCAGTACATTATTGATATGCATTTCTATGCATCTGTGGAAATTCGTTATTTTTTTATAAACTGTTACTGTTATTGTTAGAAATATGACTTAAAATTCGTTAGTTTCTTTAGTGTTTAGGAGTGTGTGTGTGTGTGTGTGTGTTTGTGAGAGACGCACACGTCGAGGAATGTTCTTTTAGTTTTTAAGTTTTCTTTTCACAATGGAAAATAAGTGTGTTTGTTTTGTAACAAGATTCATTATAATAAATAATATAAACAGTATTTTAACATGGTAGCAGAGGTCCGTGGTTTGTTCGTTAACAGTAAAGAAAAGAAATTTAGTTGTGAAAGGAAGATAACCTAAGTTTGAAGCATGGCAAGTGAAAAAAAGGACGATTTCATGTTACAAATATTTTATGGAACTGGAAATTCAGGCTAAATTTATTTTTAGAAATGAAAGACTGTAACGAGGTTATTCTACATGATGAAAGACCGGCTGAAATAAGAGTCGAAGATTGGAATAAAAAAGGAAATTAAAGCAAAAAGTTACATCGTAAACAGTATTTCAAACACTCAGTTAGAATTAATAATATCAGAAACGACTGCGAAAAATATGATTGCAAAGCTTGACGAAATTTATCTAGTTAAAAACAGTGCAGTAAAGCTATTGTGTAAAAGAAGATTGTTAGAATTAAAAATGAAAGAAGGTGAAAATCCAAGTGACTTCTTTAACGAATTTGAAACGCATATAAATAGGCTCAAAAATACTGGTGAGACTGTGAATGAAGAGGATAAATTGAATTATCTGTTATTAACGTTAACTTCTCACGTATTGTTGATATTATTGATGCACTGCCAACGAAGGAGAAAACAGTTGAGTATGTAAAATCTAAATTACTGTTAGAGTATCAAAAGAGAAACGGTAAAAGTTACTACTTTGAGTACAGCAGAAATTACACTCGCACGTTTAGTTCAAATTTAACTAAAAATCCTAGAGGTCATAGGTTTCGACACGTACAACGCAATCAGAACAAGTATCTCAATTCAAAGGATAATCAGCATAGCAGTGCAACGACTACTGAAGCGGTACGTTACAAGTGTAATAAGTCAGGGCACATCCAACGTTACTGCCCAGAAAACTTTAATAATTATTACAAAAGGCAACCTTTTCAAACATATACAAAATAGACACGATACAAAAGTGGCTGGAAATTCGAGTCTAGATGACAGTAGAAATTACAATTCATTCAAGGTTGAAGTAATGAAAAGTAGCAAAATAGAAGAAGTAGAAATATTAAATGGCTACTAGATAGTGGTTGCTCAGATCACATAATAAACACAGATGAGTACTTTTATGAATCCAAAAATCTACAAAACCCGGTTGATATTAAAGTTGGTGATGGTTTTAAACTAATATCTGGAAAGATTGGTAATGTAATGATTAACATTAAATCGTTGCTATGTTCATTTTAAAAATTATAAATAATTTATCTAATTGGATCTATTCTACATTGTCAAATGGGAATTTGTAGAAGAATTTGTATGATGCATAAAAATCATTTTTTTAGGCATAGAACTTCCACGAGTCGGTCAGGTGGACAGTATTAAAACCAGGTATGTAGACAGTACATGCAGCAACAGTAAAAAATGTCTCCCCGCCGCTGACAGTGTTTACAATATATAGTAAATTACTATTGCACGCAGTACGTTGGTTTAACTTGTTTTTATTATTAAATTTCATTATCATCTAAGTCTGGTGTATTTTGATTTTTTACAGAATCAATCATCATCGAATGAAATTTCTGAAATTTCTTTTAAGAACTGATTAAATAAATCATCCTTTCCTTGCTTGGAAGGTTTATAAAACACGTAATGGCTTAAGTACCCAATGAAATTATCTTTTTTGCTGAAAATAGAAAATATAATATTTATTATTTTGTATTATATGTTAGAAAAACATATTAAAAAACGTGTGGAACTGCAAATACTAACCGACAATATTCAGGCAAAAAGTGTTTACTATGCTTCCACGTAGTTTCTGTTTTATTCGTACGAGCGCCTGTTTCTGGATCTTTAAAATGTAAACTATTTACGGTTTACGGTGAGATGTTTATACCCTTAGTTTTTAAAAGCCATTGCATTATATAAAGATATTTGAAAAGCAAAGAACGTGGTTTTCTAAAAACAAACTCAGTTACAGATATTGTTTTAAAATTACCATATATGCTAACATATAATTATGAGCAATGTCGTGATACATTATATAACTAACATTAAATAAAAATACTGCGCAGCAATTGTGGAAGGGTAGAGTAGATAGAGACTGATGAATCAACATTTTGTTGTAGAAATAATGGCACAGAGGCCATTTGAAAATTAATCACAGCGTCAATTTTCAAGATCTCATTACTGATGCTTACATGAATTAAATTGAAGACACCACTTTTTTCTAACATATAATACTATCAATATTTTATATTTCCAATAAGAGTAACTTCATCGGATACCTGAGCCATTATGTATTTAGTAAATGTATATATAATAGAAAGATGGTGATTTATTCAATGAGATATTTGCAGAAATAGCAGAAATTTCATTCAACAAATGTTATTGTTAACAAATTAGCATTTTACTAGCTGGCATTTTGAACACAGGTAACGACAGTCACTTGTTTCCACCTGTGAACCTATCAGAATATATTTAAAATACTTAGTTACTTTGTAAAAATACCGAATTTCCGCAGATAATGAAATGCATATACTAATGAAATAATATACTGAATTAGACGAATCGAATTACGTATAACTCATCCCGATCGTTGAACGGGTCGTTTGCTAGGAATATACCAAAAAACGTTCTTGACAAGTCTATAAAATACTTCAGTTCACTTTCATTATTAGATGCGTTGACTTTAATTCTATAAATTATAATGATAAGTTCAAGATTTTACAGAAAGAGTTTATTTGTAATATTAAAGATTTCCTATATAAGGACAAGAAGTATACTTTTACCAATATCTATCCATCTATCTTAACATTCTTCCCACTTGGCCCACTTACTTTAACGAGTCTGAGTAAATCATCAGTACTATCTCTATTTTTATTAATAAAATGAAAATTAACAAAATTCAGATTATTCAAGTTACTTCTATCACTCATCAAATTTTTTATGAAATTCTATGCTAATTCATGCTCTTTAAAATATTTATAATCTACTGGGACTTCATTAACTTTATGTTTTAATAAATCAATAATCAAAGTATCTATAATTAATATTAAAATCAAATAACAGTGTCAAAATAGTATTAATATTATCTTTTATTAATACTATCAATATCTGGTATTTAAATTTTATTAAATATTTCAAATCTGTTATCACCTTGTTTAAATAATTTATTACTAGTTTTGATAATATATTTTGGGATGGATTTTTTTAGAATGATAGCAATTCAGTTGTGAATTTTTATGAGGAACAAAGGGTTATTATTATACAATTAACATGTATATAATTCATTAACTTGCCCATTTAGGGGTAACATGTTATGCATAAATAGAGATTTACATACTTGTATAAATACCCACACTAAAATCATGTAAATATCTAAATCATTTTTAAATCTATGATTTGGAAAATTTTAGGGACTTGGAACTTAATTCATCCGTTATCTTACAGTTTTATCGCCAACACGTGGCCAACACGTATGCGAAGAAGGCGAAATCATGAGCCAGATGCGGGCATAACCCAGACCTAACCCAGACCTAACCGGTGTTATCCTCTAAAATACTGTCCGAATCCAGGTTTAATGGACTGTTTCTGTGTGTTACCACAGTACTACGTGATTCAAACACGAAAAAAACCCAGGATCTGGCCAACAAGTATGCGAAGAAGGCGAAAGTATAAGCCAGATGCGCGCATATCCCAGACCTAACCCAGACCTAACCGGTGTTATCCTCTAAAATATTGATCGAAACCAGGTTTAATTGACTGCTTCAGTGTGTTACCACATTACTACGTGATTCAAACACGAAAAAAACCCAGGATCTGGCCAACAAGTATGCGAAGAAGGCAAAAGCATGAGCCAGATGCGGGCATAACCCAGACCTAATCCAGACCTAACCGGTGTTATCCTCTAAAATATTGATCGAAACCAGATTTAATTGACTGCTTCAGTGTGTTACCACATTACTACGTGATTCAAACACGAAAAAAACCCAGGATCTGTCCAACAAGTTTGCGAAAAAGGCGAGAGTATAAGCCAGATGCGCGCATATCCCAGACCTAACCCAGACCTAACCGGTGTTATCCTCTAAAATATTGATCGAAACCAGGTTTAATTGACTGCTTCAGTGTGTTACCACATTACTACGTGATCCAAACCCGAAAAAAACCCAGGATCTGGCCAACAAGTATGCGAAGAAGGCAAAAGCATGAGCCAGATGCGGGCATAACCCAGACCTAATCCAGACCTAACCGGTGTTATCCTCTAAAATATTGATCGAAACCAGGTTTAATTGACTGCTTCAGTGTGTTACCACATTACTACGTGATTCAAACACGAAAAAAGCCCAGGATCTGGCCAACAAGTATGCGAAGAAGGCAAAATCATGAGCCAGATGCGGGCATATCCCGGACCTAACCCAGACCTAACCGGTGTTATCCTCTGAAATATTGATCGAAACCAGGTTTAATTGACTGCTTCAGTGTGTTACCACATTACTACGTGTTTCAAACACGGAAAAAACCCAGGATCTGGCCAACAAGTTTGCGAAAAAGGCGAAAGTATAAGCCAGATGCGCGCATTTCCCAGACCTAACCCAGACCTAACCGGTGTTATCCTCTAAAATATTGATCGAAACCAGGTTTAATTGACCGCTTCAGTGTGTTACCACATTACTACGTGTTTCAAACACGGAAAAAACCCAGGATCTGGCCAACAAGTTTGCGAAAAAGGCGAAAGTATAAGCCAGATGCGCGCATTTCCCAGACCTAACCAAGACCTAACCGGTGCTATCCTCTAAAATATTGATCGAAACCAGATTTAATTGACTGCTTCAGTGTGTTACCACATTACTACGTGATTCAAACACGAAAAAAGCCCAGGATCTGGCCAACAAGTATGCGAAGAAGGCAAAATCATGAGCCAGATGCGGGCATAACCCAGACCTAACCCAGACCTAACCGGTGTTATCCTCTAAAATACTGTCCGAATCCAGGTTTAATGGACTGTTTCTGTGTGTTACCACAGTACTACGTGATTCAAACACGAAAAAAACCCAGGATCTGGCCAACAAGTATGCGAGGAAGGCGAAAATATAAGCCAGATGCGCGCATATCCCAGACCTAACCCAGACCTAACCGGTGTTATCCTCTAAAATACTGTCCGAATCCAGGTTTAATGGACTGTTTCTGTGTGATACCACATTACTACGTGATTCAAACCCGAAAAACACCCAGGATCTAGCCAACAAGTTTGCGAAAAAGGCAAAATCATGAGCCAGATGCGGGCATAACCCAGACCTAACCCAGACCTAACCGGTGTTATCCTCTAAAATACTGTCCGAATCCAGGTTTAATGGACTGTTTCTGTGTGATACCACATTACTACGTGATTCAAACCCGAAAAACACCCAGGATCTAGCCAACAAGTTTGCGAAAAAGGCGAAAGTATAAGGCAGATGCGCGCATATCCCAGACCTAACCCAGACCTAACCGGTGTTATCCTCTAAAATATTGATCGAAACCAGGTTTAATTGACTGCTTCAGTGTGTTACCACATTACTACGTGATTCAAACACGAAAAAAGCCCAGGATCTGGCCAACAAGTATGCGAAGAAGGCAAAATCATGAGCCAGATGCGGGCATATCCCGGACCTAACCCAGACCTAACCGGTGTTATCCTCTGAAATATTGATCGAAACCAGGTTTAATTGACTGCTTCAGTGTGTTACCACATTACTACGTGTTTCAAACACGGAAAATACCCAGGATCTGGCCAACAAGTTTGCGAAAAAGGCGAAAGTATAAGCCATATGCGCGCAAATCCCAGACCTAACCCAGACCTAACCGATGTTATCCTCTGAAATATTGACCGAAACCAGGTTTAATTGACTGCTTCAGTGTGTTACCACATTACTACGTGATTCAAACACGAAAAAAACCCAGGATCTGGCCAACAAGTTTGCGAACAAGGCGAAAGCATAAGCCATATGCGCGCATTTCCCAGACCTAACCCAGACCTAACCGGTGTTATCCTCTGAAATATTGATCGAAACCAGGTTTAATTGACTGCTTCAGTGTGTTACCACATTACTACGTGATTCAAACACGAAAAAAACCCAGGATCTGGCCAACAAGTTTGCGAAAAAGGCGAAAGTATAAGCCATATGCGCGCAAATCCCAGACCTAACCCAGACCTAACTGGATTTATCCTCTAAAATATTGATCGAAACCAGGTTTTATTGACTGCTTCAGTTTGTTACCACATTACTACGTGATTCAAACACGAAAAAACCCCAGGATCTGGCCAACAAGTATGCGAAGAAGGCAAAATCATGAGCCAGATGCGGCCATAACCCAGACCTAACCCAGACCTAACCGGTGTTATCCTCTAAAATATTGATCGAAACCAGGTTTAATTGACTGCTTCAGTGTGTTACCACATTACTACGTGATTCAAACACGAAAAAAACCCAGGATCTGGGCAACAAGTATGCGAAGAAGGCAAAATCATGAGCCAGATGCGGGCACAACCCAGACCTAACCCAGGCCTAACCGGTGTTATCCTCTAAAATATTGATCGAAACCAGGTTTAATTGACAGCTTCAGTGTGTTACCACATTATTACGTGATTCAAACACGAAAAAAACCCAGGATCTGGCCAACAAGTATGCGAAGAAGGCAAAATCATGAGCCAGATGCGGGCATATCCCGGACCTAACCCAGACCTAACCGGTGTTATCCTCTAAAATATTGATCGAAACCAGGTTTAATTGACTGCTTCAGTGTGTTACCACATTCCTACGTGATTCAAACACGGAAAATACCCAGGATCTGGCCAACAAGTTTGCGAAAAAGGCGAAAGTATAAGCCATATGCGCGCAAATCCCAGACCTAACCCAGACCTAACCGGATTTATCCTCTAAAATATTGATCGAAACCAGGTTTTATTGACTGCTTCAGTGTGTTACCACATTACTACGTGATTCAAACACGAAAAAAACCCAGGATCTGGCCAACAAGTTTGCGAAAAAGGCGATAGTATAAGCCAGATGCGCGCATATCCCAGACCTAACCCAGACCTAACCGGTGTTATCCTCTAAAATACTGTCCGAATCCAGGTTTAATTGACTGCTTCAGTGTGGTACCACATTACTACGTGATTCAAACACGAAAAAAACCCAGGATCTGGCCAACAAGTATGCGAAGAAGGCAAAATCATGAGCCAGATGCGGGCACAACCCAGACCTAACCCAGGCCTAACCGGTGTTATCCTCTAAAATATTGATCGAAACCAGGTTTAATTGACTGCTTCAGTGTGTTACCACATTACTACGTGATTCAAACACGAAAAAAACCCAGGATCTGGGCAACAAGTATGCGAAGAAGGCAAAATCATGAGCCAGATGCGGGCACAACCCAGACCTAACCCAGGCCTAACCGGTGTTATCCTCTGAAATATTGATCGAACCAGGTTTAATTGACTGCTTCAGTGTGGTACCACATTACTGCGTTATTCAAACCCGAAAAAAGCCCAGCACCTAGCCAACAAGTTTGCGAAAAAGGCGAAAGTATAAGCCAGATGCGCGCATATCCCAGACCTAACCCAGACCTAACCGGTGTTATCCTCTGAGATATTGATCGAAACCAGGTTTAATTGACTGCTTCAGTGTGTTTCCACATTACTACGTGATTCAAACACGGAAAAAACCCAGGATCTGGCCAACAAGTATGCGAAGAAGGCAAAATCATGAGCCAGATGCGGGCATAACCCAGACCTAACCCAGACCTAACCGGTGTTATCCTCTAAAATATTGATCGAAACCAGGTTTAATTGACTGCTTCAGTGTGTTACCACATTACTACGTGATTCAAACACGAAAAAAACCCAGGATCTGGCCAACAAGTTTGCGAAAAAGGCGATAGTATAAGCCAGATGCGCGCATATCCCAGACCTAACCCAGACCTAACCGGTGTTATCCTCTAAAATACTGTCCGAATCCAGGTTTAATTGACTGCTTCAGTGTGGTACCACATTACTACGTGATTCAAACACGAAAAAAACCCAGGATCTGGCCAACAAGTATGCGAAGAAGGCGAAAGTATAAGCCAGATGCGCGCATATCCCTGACCTAACCCAGACCTAACCGGTGTTATCCTCTAAAATACTGTCCGAATCCAGGTTTAATGGACTGTTTCTGTGTGATACCAGATTACTACGTGATTCAAACACGAAAAAAACCCAGGATCTGGCCAACAAGTATGCGAAGAAGGCAAAATCATGAGCCAGATGCGGGCATAAGCCAGACCTAACCCAGACCTAACCGGTGTTATCCTATAAAATATTGATCGAAACCAGGTTTAATTGACTGCTTCAGTGTGTTACCACATTACTACGTGATTCAAACACGAAAAAACCCCAGGATCTGGCCAACAAGTATGCGAAGAAGGCAAAATCATGAGCCAGATGCGGGCATAACCCAGACCTAACCCAGACCTAACCGGTGTTATCCTCTAAAATATTGATCGAAACCAGGTTTAATTGACTGCTTCAGTGTGTTACCACATTACTACGTGTTTCAAACACGGAAAATACCCAGGATCTGGCCAACAAGTTTGCGAAAAAGGCGAAGGTATAAGCCATATGCGCGCAAATCCCAGACCTAACCCAGACCTAACCGGATTTATCCTCTAAAATATAGATCGAAACCAGGTTTTATTGACTGCTTCAGTTTGTTACCACATTACTACGTGATTCAAACACGAAAAAACCCCAGGATCTGGCCAACAAGTATGCGAAGAAGGCAAAATCATGAGCCAGATGCGGGCATAACCCAGACCTAACCCAGACCTAACCGGTGTTATCCTCTAAAATATTGATCGAAACCAGGTTTTATTGACTGCTTCAGTTTGTTACCACATTACTACGTGATTCAAACACGAAAAAAGCCCAGGATCTGGCCAACAAGTATGCGAAGAAGGCAAAATCATGAGCCAGATGCGGGCATATCCCGGACCTAACGCAGACCTAACCGGTGTTATCCTCTGAAATATTGATCGAAACCAGGTTTAATTGACTGCTTCAGTGTGTTACCACATTACTACGTGTTTCAAACACGGAAAATACCCAGGATCTGGCCAACAAGTTTGCGAAAGAGGCGAAAGTATAAGCCATATGCGCGCAAATCCCAGACCTAACCCAGACCTAACCGGTGTTATCCTCTGAAATATTGATCGAAACCAGGTTTAATTGACTGCTTCAGTGTGTTACCACATTACTACGTGATTCAAACACGAAAAAAACCCAGGATCTGGCCAACAAGTTTGCGAACAAGGCGACAGCATAAGCCATATGCGCGCATTTCCCAGACCTAACCCAGACCTAACCGGTGTTATCCTCTGAAATATTGATCGAAACCAGGTTTAATTGACTGCTTCAGTGTGTTACCACATTACTACGTGTTTCAAACACGGAAAATACCCAGGATCTGGCCAACAAGTTTGCGAAAAAGGCGAAAGTATAAGCCATATGCGCGCAAATCCCAGACCTAACCCAGACCTAACCGGATTTATCCTCTAAAATATTGATCGAAACCAGGTTTAATTGACTGCTTCAGTGTGTTACCACATTACTACGTGTTTCAAACACGGAAAATACCCAGGATCTGGCCAACAAGTTTGCGAAAAAGGCGAAAGTATAAGCCATATGCGCGCAAATCCCAGACCTAACCCAGACCTAACCGGATTTATCCTCTAAAATATTGATCGAAACCAGGTTTTATTGACTGCTTCAGTTTGTTACCACATTACTACGTGATTCAAACACGAAAAAACCCCAGGATCTGGCCAACAAGTATGCGAAGAAGGCAAAATCATGAGCCAGATGCGGGCATAACCCGGACCTAACCCTGACCTAACCGGTGTTATCCTCTGAAATATTGATCGAAACCAGGTTTAATTGACTGCTTCAGTGTGTTACCACATTACTACGTGTTTCAAACACGGAAAATACCCAGGATCTGGCCAACAAGTATGCGAAGAAGGCAAAATCATGAGCCAGATGCGGGCATAACCCAGACCTAACCCAGACCTAACCGGTGTTATCCTCTAAAATATTGATCGAAACCAGGTTTTATTGACTGCTTCAGTTTGTTACCACATTACTACGTGATTCAAACACGAAAAAAGCCCAGGATCTGGCCAACAAGTATGCGAAGAAGGCAAAATCATGAGCCAGATGCGGGCATATCCCGGACCTAACCCAGACCTAACCGGTGTTATCCTCTGAAATATTGATCGAAACCAGGTTTAATTGACTGCTTCAGTGTGTTACCACATTACTACGTGTTTCAAACACGGAAAATACCCAGGATCTGGCCAACAAGTTTGCGAAAAAGGCGAAAGTATAAGCCATATGCGCGCAAATCCCAGACCTAACCCAGACCTAACCGGTGTTATCCTCTGAAATATTGATCGCAACCAGGTTTAATTGACTGCTTCAGTGTGTTACCACAGTACTACGTGATTCAAACACGAAAAAAACCCAGGATCTGGCCAACAAGTTTGCGAACAAGGCGACAGCATAAGCCATATGCGCGCATTTCCCAGACCTAACCCAGACCTAACCGGTGTTATCCTCTGAAATATTGATCGAAACCTGGTTTAATTGACTGCTTCAGTGTGTTACCACATTACTACGTGTTTCAAACACGGAAAATACCCAGGATCTGGCCAACAAGTTTGCGAAGAAGGCGAAAGTATAAGCCATATGCGCGCAAATCCCAGACCTAACCCAGACCTAACCGGATTTATCCTCTAAAATATTGATCGAAACCAGGTTTTATTGACTGCTTCAGTTTGTTACCACATTACTACGTGATTCAAACACGAAAAAACCCCAGGATCTGGCCAACAAGTATGCGAAGAAGGCAAAATCATGAGCCAGATGCGCGCATATCCCAGATCTAACCCAGACCTAACCGGTGTTATCCTCTAAAATACTGTCCGAATCCAGGTTTTATGGACTGTTTCTGTGTGTTACCACAGTACTACGTGATTCAAACACGAAAAAAACCCAGGATCTGGCCAACAAGTATGCGAAGAAGGCGAAAGTATAAGCCAGATGCGCGCATATCCCAGACCTAACCCAGACCTAACCGGTGTTATCCTCTAAAATACTGTCCGAATCCAGGTTTTATGGACTGTTTCTGTGTGATACCACATTACTACGTGATTCAAACCCGAAATACACCCAGGATCTAGCCAACAAGTTTGCGAAAAAGGCGAAAGTATAAGGCAGATGCGCGCATATCCCAGACCTAACCCAGACCTAACCGGTGTTATCCTCTAAAATATTGATCGAAACCAGGTTTAATTGACTGCTTCAGTGTGTTACCACATTACTACGTGATTCAAACTCGAAAAAAATCCAGGATCTGGCCAACAAGTTTGCGAAAAAGGCGAAAGTATAAGCCATATGCGCGCAAATCCCAGACCTAACCCAGACCTAACCGGATTTATCCTCTAAAATATTGATCGAAACCAGGTTTTATTGACTGCTTCAGTTTGTTACCACATTACTACGTGATTCAAACACGAAAAAACCCCAGGATCTGGCCAACAAGTATGCGAAGAAGGCAAAATCATGAGCCAGATGCGGGCATAACCCAGACCTAACCCAGATCTAACCGGTGTTATCCTCTAAAATATTGATCGAAACCAGGTTTTATTGACTGCTTCAGTTTGTTACCACATTACAACGTGATTCAAACACGAAAAAAGCCCAGGATCTGGCTAACAAGTATGCGAAGAAGGCAAAATCATGAGCCAGATGCGGGCATATCCCGGACCTAACCCAGACCTAACCGGTGTTATCCTCTGAAATATTGATCGAAACCAGGTTTAATTGACTGCTTCAGTGTGTTACCACATTACTACGTGTTTCAAACACGGAAAAAACCCAGGATCTGGCCAACAAGTTTGCGAAAAAGGCGAAAGTATAAGCCAGATGCGCGCATTTCCCAGACCTAACCCAGACCTAACCGGTGTTATCCTCTAAAATATTGATCGAAACCAGGTTTTATTGACTGCTTCAGTTTGTTACCACATTACTACGTGATTCAAACACGAAAAAAGCCCAGGATCTGGCTAACAAGTATGCGAAGAAGGCAAAATCATGAGCCAAATGCGGGCATATCCCGGACCTAACCCAGACCTAACCGGTGTTATCCTCTGAAATATTGATCGAACCAGGTTTAATTGACTGCTTCAGTGTGGTACCACATTACTGCGTTATTCAAACCCGAAAAAAACCCAGCACCTAGCCAACAAGTTTGCGAAAAAGGCGAAAGTATAAGCCAGATGCGCGCATATCCCAGACCTAACCCAGACCTAACCGGTGTTATCCTCTGAGATATTGATCGAAACCAGGTTTAATTGACTGCTTCAGTGTGTTTCCACATTACTACGTGATTCAAACACGGAAAAAACCCAGGATCTGGCCAACAAGTATGCGAAGAAGGCAAAATCATGAGCCAGATGCGGGCATAACCCAGACCTAACCCAGACCTAACCGGTGTTATCCTCTAAAATATTGATTGAAACCAGGTTTAATTGACTGCTTCAGTGTGTTACCACATTACTACGTGATTCAAACACGAAAAAAACCCAGGATCTGGCCAACAAGTTTGCGAAAAAGGCGATAGTATAAGCCAGATGCGCGCATATCCCAGACCTAACCCAGACCTAACCGGTGTTATCCTCTAAAATACTGTCCGAATCCAGGTTTAATTGACTGCTTCAGTGTGGTACCACATTACTACGTGATTCAAACACGAAAAAAACCCAGGATCTGGCCAACAAGTTTGCGAAAAAGGCGAAAGTATAAGGCAGATGCGCGCATATCCCAGACCTAACCCAGACCTAACCGGTGTTATCCTCTAAAATACTGTCCGAATCCAGGTTTTATGGACTGTTTCTGTGTGTTACCAGAGTACTACGTGATTCAAACACGAAAAAAACCCAGGATCTGGCCAACAAGTATGCGAAGAAGGCGAAAGTATAAGCCAGATGCGCGCATATCCCAGACCTAACCCAGACCTAACCGGTGTTATCCTATAAAATATTGATCGAAACCAGGTTTAATTGACTGCTTCAGTGTGTTACCACATTACTACGTGATTCAAACACGAAAAAACCCCAGGATCTGGCCAACAAGTATGCGAAGAAGGCAAAATCATGAGCCAGATGCGGGCATAACCCAGACCTAACCCAGACCTAACCGGTGTTATCCTCTAAAATATTGATCGAAACCAGGTTTAATTGACTGCTTCAGTGTGTTACCACATTACTACGTGTTTCAAACACGGAAAATACCCAGGATCTGGCCAACAAGTTTGCGAAAAAGGCGAAAGTATAAGGCAGATGCGCGCATATCCCAGACCTAACCCAGACCTAACCGGTGTTATCCTCTAAAATACTGTCCGAATCCAGGTTTAATTGACTGCTTCAGTGTGGTACCACATTACTACGTGATTCAAACACGAAAAAAACCCAGGATCTGGCCAACAAGTTTGCGAAAAAGGCGAAAGTATAAGGCAGATGCGCGCATATCCCAGACCTAACCCAGACCTAACCGGTGTTATCCTCTAAAATACTGTCCGAATCCAGGTTTTATGGACTGTTTCTGTGTGATACCAGATTACTACGTGATTCAAACACGAAAAAAACCCAGGATCTGGCCAACAAGTATGCGAAGAAGGCAAAATCATGAGCCAGATGCGGGCATAAGCCAGACCTAACCCAGACCTAACCGGTGTTATCCTATAAAATATTGATCGAAACCAGGTTTAATTGACTGCTTCAGTTTGTTACCACATTACTACGTGATTCAAACACGAAAAAAGCCCAGGATCTGGCCAACAAGTATGCGAAGAAGGCAAAATCATGAGCCAGATGCGGGCATATCCCGGACCTAACCCAGACCAAACCGGTGTTATCCTCTGAAATATTGATCGAAACCAGGTTTAATTGACTGCTTCAGTGTGTTACCATATTACTACGTGTTTCAAACACGGAAAATACCCAGGATCTGGCCAACAAGTTTGCGAAAAAGGCGAAAGTATAAGCCATATGCGCGCAAATCCCAGACCTAACCCAGACCTAACCGGTGTTATCCTCTGAAATATTGATCGAAACCAGGTTTAATTGACTGCTTCAGTGTGTTACCACATTACTACGTGATTCAAACACGAAAAAAACCCAGGATCTGGCCAACAAGTTTGCGAACAAGGCGACAGCATAAGCCATATGCGCGCATTTCCCAGACCTAACCCAGACCTAACCGGTGTTATCCTCTGAAATATTGATCGAAACCAGGTTTAATTGACTGCTTCAGTGTGTTACCACATTACTACGTGTTTCAAACACGGAAAATACCCAGGATCTGGCCAACAAGTTTGCGAAAAAGGCGAAAGTATAAGCCATATGCGCGCAAATCCCAGACCTAACCCAGACCTAACCGGATTTATCCTCTAAAATATTGATCGAAACCAGGTTTAATTGACTGCTTCAGTGTGTTACCACATTACTACGTGTTTCAAACACGGAAAATACCCAGGATCTGGCCAACAAGTTTGCGAAAAAGGCGAAAGTATAAGCCATATGCGCGCAAATCCCAGACCTAACCCAGACCTAACCGGATTTATCCTCTAAAATATTGATCGAAACCAGGTTTTATTGACTGCTTCAGTTTGTTACCACATTACTACGTGATTCAAACACGAAAAAACCCCAGGATCTGGCCAACAACTATGCGAAGAAGGCAAAATCATGAGCCAGATGCGGGCATAACCCGGACCTAACCCTGACCTAACCGGTGTTATCCTCTGAAATATTGATCGAAACCAGGTTTAATTGACTGCTTCAGTGTGTTACCACATTACTACGTGTTTCAAACACGGAAAATACCCAGGATCTGGCCAACAAGTATGCGAAGAAGGCAAAATCATGAGCCAGATGCGGGCATAACCCAGACCTAACCCAGACCTAACCGGTGTTATCCTCTAAAATATTGATCGAAACCAGGTTTTATTGACTGCTTCAGTTTGTTACCACATTACTACGTGATTCAAACACGAAAAAAGCCCAGGATCTGGCCAACAAGTATGCGAAGAAGGCAAAATCATGAGCCAGATGCGGGCATATCCCGGACCTAACCCAGACCTAACCGGTGTTATCCTCTGAAATATTGATCGAAACCAGGTTTAATTGACTGCTTCAGTGTGTTACCACATTACTACGTGTTTCAAACACGGAAAATACCCAGGATCTGGCCAACAAGTTTGCGAAAAAGGCGAAAGTATAAGCCATATGCGCGCAAATCCCAGACCTAACCCAGACCTAACCGGTGTTATCCTCTGAAATATTGATCGAAACCAGGTTTAATTGACTGCTTCAGTGTGTTACCACAGTACTACGTGATTCAAACACGAAAAAAACCCAGGATCTGGCCAACAAGTTTGCGAACAAGGCGACAGCATAAGCCATATGCGCGCATTTCCCAGACCTAACCCAGACCTAACCGGTGTTATCCTCTGAAATATTGATCGAAACCAGGTTTAATTGACTGCTTCAGTGTGTTACCACATTACTACGTGTTTCAAACACGGAAAATACCCAGGATCTGGCCAACAAGTTTGCGAAGAAGGCGAAAGTATAAGCCATATGCGCGCAAATCCCAGACCTAACCCAGACCTAACCGGATTTATCCTCTAAAATATTGATCGAAACCAGGTTTTATTGACTGCTTCAGTTTGTTACCACATTACTACGTGATTCAAACACGAAAAAACCCCAGGATCTGGCCAACAAGTATGCGAAGAAGGCAAAATCATGAGCCAGATGCGGGCATAACCCAGACCTAACCCAGACCTAACCGGTGTTATCCTCTAAAATATTGATCGAAACCAGGTTTAATTGACTGCTTCAGTGTGTTACCACATTACTACGTGATACAAACACGAAAAAAACCCAGGATCTGGGCAACAAGTTTGCGAAGAAGGCAAAATCATGAGCCAGAAGCGGGCATAACCCAGACCTAACCCAGACCTAACCGGTGTTATCCTCTAAAATATTGATCGAAACCAGGTTTAATTGACTGCTTCAGTGTGTTACCACATTACTACGAGTTTCAAACACGGAAAATACCCAGGATCTGGCCAACAAGTTTGCGAAAAAGGCGAAAGTATCGGCCATATGCGCGCAAATCCGAGACCTAACCCAGACCTAACCGGATTTATCCTCTAAAATATTGATCGAAACCAGGTTTTATTGACTGCTTCAGTTTGTTACCACATTACTACGTGATTCAAACACGAAAAAACCCCAGGATCTGGCCAACAAGTATGCGAAGAAGGCAAAATCATGAGCCAGATGCGGGCATAACCCAGACCTAACCCAGACCTAACCGGTGTTATCCTCTAAAATATTGATCGAAACCAGGTTTTATTGACTGCTTCAGTTTGTTACCACATTACTACGTGATTCAAACACGAAAAACACCCAGGATCTGGCCAACAAGTTTGCGAAAAAGGCGAAAGTATAAGGCAGATGCGCGCATATCCCAGACCTAACCCAGACCTAACCGGTGTTATCCTCTAAAATACTGTCCGAATCCAGGTTTAATTGACTGCTTCAGTGTGTTACCACATTACTACGTGATTCAAACACGAAAAAAACCCAGGATCTAGACAACAAGTTTGCGAAATAGGCGATAGTATAAGCCAGATGCGCGCATATCCCAGACCTGACCCAGACCTAACCGGTGTTATCCTCTAAAATACTGTCCGAATCGAGGTTTTATGGACTGTTTCTGTGTGTTACCACAGTACTACGTGATTCAAACACGAAAAAAACCCAGGATCTGACCAACAAGTATGCGAAGAAGGCGAAAGTATAAGCCAGATGCGCGCATATCTCAGACCTGACCCAGACCTAACCGGTGTTATCCTCTAAAATATTGACCGAATCCAGGTTTAATTGACTGTTACTGTGTGGTACCACATTGCTACGTGATCTAAACCCGAAAAAAACCCAGGATCTTGCCAACAAGTTTGCGAAAAAGGCGAAAGTATAAGGCAGATGCGCGCATATCCCAGACCTAACCCAGACCTAACCTGATTTATCCTCTAAAATATTGATCGAAACCAGGTTTAATTGACTGCTTCAGTGTGTTACCACATTACTACGTGATTCAAACACGAAAAAACCCCAGGATCTGGCCAACAAGTTTGCGAAAAAGGCGAAAGTATAAGCCATATGCGCGCAAATCCCAGACCTAACCCAGACCTAACCGGATTTATCCTCTAAAATATTGATCGAAACCAGGTTTAATTGACTGCTTCAGTGTGTTACCACATTACTACGAGTTTCAAACACGGAAAATACCCAGGATCTGGCCAACAAGTTTGCGAAAAAGGCGAAAGTATCGGCCATATGCGCGCAAATCCGAGACCTAACCCAGACCTAACCGGATTTATCCTCTAAAATATTGATCGAAACCAGGTTTAATTGACTGCTTCAGTGTGTTACCACATTACTACGTGATTCAAACACGAAAAAACCCCAGGATCTGGCCAACAAGTATGCGAAGAAGGCAAAATCATGAGCCAGATGCGGGCATAACCCAGACCTAACCCAGACCTAACCGGTGTTATCCTCTAAAATATTGATCGAAACCAGGTTTTATTGACTGCTTCAGTGTGTTACCACATTACTACGTGATTCAAACACGAAAAAAACCCAGGATCTGGCCAACAAGTTTGCGTAAAAGGCGAAAGTATAAGCCAGATGCGCGCATTTCCCAGACCTAACCCAGACCTAACCGGCGTTATCCTCTAAAATATTGATCGAAACCGGGTTTAATTGACAGCTTCAGTCTGGTACCACATTACTACGTGATTCAAACACGAAAAAAACCCAGGATCTGGCCAACAAGTTTGCGAAAAAGGCGAAAGTATAAGCCAGATGCGCGCATTTCCCAGACCTAACCCAGACCTAACCGGTGTTATCCTCTAAAATATTGATCGAAACCAGGTTTTATTGACTGCTTCAGTTTGTTACCACATTACTACGTGATTCAAACACGAAAAAAGCCCAGGATCTGGCTAACAAGTATGCGAAGAAGGCAAAATCATGAGCCAGATGCGGGCATATCCCGGACCTAACCCAGACCTAACCGGTGTTATCCTCTGAAATATTGATCGAAACCAGGTTTAATTGACTGCTTCAGTGTGGTACCACATTACTGCGTTATTCAAACCAGAAAAAAACCCAGCACCTAGCCAACAAGTTTGCGAAAAAGGCGAAAGTATAAGCCAGATGCGCGCATATCCCAGACCTAACCCAGACCTAACCGGTGTTATCCTCTGAGATATTGATCGAAACCAGGTTTAATTGACTGCTTCAGTGTGTTTCCACATTACTACGTGATTCAAACACGGAAAAAACCCAGGATCTGGCCAACAAGTATGCGAAGAAGGCAAAATCATGAGCCAGATGCGGGCATAACCCAGACCTAACCCAGACCTAACCGGCGTTATCCTCTAAAATATTGATCGAAACCAGGTTTAATTGACAGCTTCAGTCTGGTACCACATTACTACGTGATTCAAACACGAAAAAAACCCAGGATCTGGCCAACAAGTTTGCGAAAAAGGCGAAAGTATAAGCCATATGCGCGCAAATCCCAGACCTAACCCAGACCTAACCGGATTTATCCTCTAAAATATTGATCGAAACCAGGTTTCATTGACTGCTTCAGTTTGTTACCACATTACTACGTGATTCAAACACGAAAAAACCCCAGGATCTGGCCAACAAGTATGCGAAGAAGGCAAAATCATGAGCCAGATGCGGGCATAACCCAGACCTAACCCAGACCTAACCGGTGTTATCCTCTAAAATATTCATCGAAACCAGGTTTTATTGACTGCTTCAGTGTGTTACCATATTACTACGTGATTCAAACACGAAAAAAACCCATTATCGGGCCAACAAGTTTGCGAAAAAGGCGAAAGTATAAGCCAGATGCGCGCATTTCCCAGACGTAACCCAGACCTAACCGGTGTTATCCTCTGAAATATTGATCGAAACCAGGTTTAATTGACTGCTTCAGTGTGTTACCACATTACTACGTGATTCAAACACGAAAAAAACCCAGGATCTGGCCAACAAGTATGCGAAGAAGGCGAAATCATGAGCCAGATGCGGGCATAACCCAGACCTAACTCAGACCTAACCGGTGTTATCCTCTAAAATATTGATCGAAACCAGGTTTAATTGACTGCTTCAGTGTGTTACCACATTACTACGTGATTCAAACACGGAAAAAACCCAGGATCTGGCCAACAAGTTTGCGAAAAAGGCGAAAGTATAAGCCAGATGCGCGCATTTCCCAGACCTAACCCAGACCTAACCGGTGTTATCCTCTAAAATATTGATCGAAACCAGGTTTTATTGACTGCTTCAGTTTGTTACCACATTACTACGTGATTCAAACACGAAAAAAGCCCAGGATCTGGCTAACAAGTATGCGAAGAAGGCAAAATCATGAGCCAGATGCGGGCATATCCCGGACCTAACCCAGACCTAACCGGTGTTATCCTCTGAAATATTGATCGAAACCAGGTTTAATTGACTGCTTCAGTGTGGTACCACATTACTGCGTTATTCAAACCCGAAAAAAACCCAGCACCTAGCCAACAAGTTTGCGAAAAAGGCGAAAGTATAAGCCAGATGCGCGCATATCCCAGACCTAACCCAGACCTAACCGGTGTTATCCTCTGAGATATTGATCGAAACCAGGTTTAATTGACTGCTTGAGTGTGTTTCCACATTACTACGTGATTCAAACACGGAAAAAACCCAGGATCTGGCCAACAAGTATGCGAAGAAGGCAAAATCATGAGCCAGATGCGGGCATAACCCAGACCTAACCCAGACCTAACCGGCGTTATCCTCTAAAATATTGATCGAAACCAGGTTTAATTGACAGCTTCAGTCTGGTACCACATTACTACGTGATTCAAACACGAAAAAAACCCAGGATCTGGCCAACAAGTTTGCGAAAAAGGCGAAAGTATAAGCCATATGCGCGCAAATCCCAGACCTAACCCAGACCTAACCGGATTTATCCTCTAAAATATTGATCGAAAGCAGGTTTCATTGACTGCTTCAGTTTGTTACCACATTACTACGTGATTCAAACACGAAAAAACCCCAGGATCTGGCCAACAAGTATGCGAAGAAGGCAAAATCATGAGCCAGATGCGGGCATAACCCAGACCTAACCCAGACCTAACCGGTGTTATCCTCTAAAATATTGATCGAAACCAGGTTTTATTGACTGCTTCAGTGTGTTACCACATTACTACGTGATTCAAACTCGAAAAAAACCCATTATCTGGCCAACAAGTTTGCGAAAAAGGCGAAAGTATAAGCCAGATGCGCGCATTTCCCAGACGTAACCCAGACCTAACCAGTGTTATCCTCTGAAATATTGATCGAAACCAGGTTTAATTGACTGCTTCAGTGTGTTACCACATTACTACGTGATTCAAACACGAAAAAAACCCAGGATCTGGCCAACAAGTATGCGAAGAAGGCAAAATCATGAGCCAGATGCGGGCATAACCCAGACCTAACCCAGACCTAACCGGTGTTATCCTCTAAAATATTGATCGAAACCAGGTTTAATTGACTGCTTCAGTGTGTTACCACATTACTACGTGATTCAAACACGGAAAAAACCCAGGATCTGGCCAACAAGTTTGCGAAAAAGGCGAAAGTATAAGCCAGATGCGCGCATTTCCCAGACCTAACCCAGACCTAACCGGTGTTATCCTCTAAAATATTGATCGAAACCAGGTTTTATTGACTGCTTCAGTTTGTTACCACATTACTACGTGATTCAAACACGAAAAAAGCCCAGGATCTGGCTAACAAGTATGCGAAGAAGGCAAAATCATGAGCCAGATGCGGGCATATCCCGGACCTAACCCAGACCTAACCGGTGTTATCCTCTGAAATATTGATCGAAACCAGGTTTAATTGACTGCTTCAGTGTGGTACCACATTACTGCGTTATTCAAACCCGAAAAAAACCCAGCACCTAGCCAACAAGTTTGCGAAAAAGGCGAAAGTATAAGCCAGATGCGCGCATATCCCAGACCTAACCCAGACCTAATCGGTGTTATCCTCTGAGATATTGATCGAAACCAGGTTTAATTGACTGCTTCAGTGTGTTTCCACATTACTACGTGATTCAAACACGGAAAAAACCCAGGATCTGGCCAACAAGTATGCGAAGAAGGCAAAATCATGAGTCAGATGCGGGCATAACCCAGACCTAACCCAGACCTAAACGGTGTTATCCTCTAAAATATTGATCGAAACCAGGTTTAATTGACTGCTTCAGTGTGTTACCACATTACTACGTGATTCAAACACGAAAAAAACCCAGGATCTGGCCAACAAGTTTGCGAAAAAGCCGATAGTATAAGCCAGATGCGCGCATATCCCAGACGTAACCCAGACCTAACCGGTGTTATCCTCTAAAATACTGTCCGAATCCAGGTTTAATTGACTGCTTCAGTGTGTTACCACAGTACTACGTGATTCAAACACGAAAATAACCCAGGATCTGGCCAACAAGTATGCGAAGAAGGCGAAAGTATAAGCCAGATGCGCGCATATCCCAGACCTAACCCAGACCTAACCGGTGTTATCCTCTAAAATACTGTCCGAATCCAGGTTTTATGGACTGTTTCTGTGTGTTACCACAGTACTACGTGATTCAAACACGAAAAAAACCCAGGATCTGGGCAACAAGTTTGCGCAGAAGGCAAAATCATGAGCCAGAAGCGGGCATAAACCAGACCTAACCCAGACCTAACCGGTGTTATCCTCTAAAATATTGATCGAAACCAGGTTTAATTGACTGCTCCAGTGTGTTACCACATTACTACGAGTTTCAAACACGGAAAATACCCAGGATCTGGCCAACAAGTTTGCGAAAAAGGCGAAAGTATAGGCCATATGCGCGCAAATCCCAGACCTAACCCAGACCTAACCGGATTTATCCTCTAAAATATTGATCGAAACCAGGTTTTATTGACTGCTTCAGTTTGTTACCACATTACTACGTGATTCAAACACGAAAAAACCCCAGGATCTGGCCAACAAGTATGCGAAGAAGGCAAAATCATGAGCCAGATGCGGGCATAACCCAGACCTAACCCAGACCTAACCGGTGTTATCCTCTAAAATATTGATCGAAACCAGGTTTTATTGACTGCTTCAGTGTGTTACCACATTACTACGTGATTCAAACACGAAAAAAACCCAGGATCTGGCCAACAAGTTTGCGAAAAAGCCGATAGTATAAGCCAGATGCGCGCATATCCCAGACCTAACCCAGACCTAACCGGTGTTATCCTCTAAAATACTGTCCGAATCCAGGTTTAATTGACTGCTTCAGTGTGGTACCACATTACTACGTGATTCAAACACGAAAAAAACCCAGGATCTGGCCAACAAGTTTGCGAAAAAGGCGAAAGTATAAGGCAGATGCGCGCATATCCCAGACCTAACCCAGACCTAACCGGTGTTATCCTCTAAAATACTGTCCGAATCCAGGTTTAATTGACTGCTTCAGTGTGTTACCACATTACTACGTGATTCAAACACGAAAAAAACCCAGGATCTAGCCAACAAGTTTGCGAAATAGGCGATAGTATAAGCCAGATGCGCGCATATCCCAGACCTGACCCAGACCTAACCGGTGTTATCCTCTAAAATACTGTCCGAATCCAGGTTTTATGGACTGTTTCTGTGTGTTACCACAGTACTACGTGATTCAAACACGAAAAAAACCCAGGATCTGACCAACAAGTATGCGAAGAAGGCGAAAGTATAAGCCAGATGCGCGCATATCTCAGACCTGACCCAGACCTAACCGGTGTTATCCTCTAAAATATTGACCGAATCCAGGTTTAATTGACTGTTACTGTGTGGTACCACATTGCTACGTGATCCAAACCCGAAAAAAACCCAGGATCTTGCCAAGTTTGCGAAAAAGGCGAAAGTATAAGGCAGATGCGCGCATATCCCGGACCTAACCCAGACCTAACCGGTGTTATCCTCTAAAATATTGATCGAAACCAGGTTTAATTGACTGCTTCAGTGTGTTACCACATTACTACGTGTTTCAAACACGGAAAATACCCAGGATCTGGCCAACAAGTTTGCGAAAAAGGCGAAAGTATAAGCCATATGCGCGCAAATCCCAGACCTAACCCAGACCTAACCGGATTTATCCTCTAAAATATTGATCGAAACCAGGTTTAATTGACTGCTTCAGTGTGTTACCACATTACTACGTGATTCAAACACGAAAAAACCCCAGGATCTGGCCAACAAGTATGCGAAGAAGGCAAAATCATGAGCCAGATGCGGGCATAACCCAGACCTAACCCAGACCTAACCGGTGTTATCCTCTAAAATATTGATCGAAACCAGGTTTTATTGACTGCTTCAGTGTGTTACCACATTACTACGTGATTCAAACACGAAAAAAACCCAGGATCTGGCCAACAAGTTTGCGTAAAAGGCGAAAGTATAAGCCAGATGCGCGCATTTCCCAGACCTAACCCAGACCTAACCGGCGTTATCCTCTAAAATATTGATCGAAACCAGGTTTAATTGACAGCTTCAGTCTGGTACCACATTACTACGTGATTCAAACACGAAAAAACCCCAGGATCTGGCCAACAAGTATGCGAAGAAGGCAAAATCATGAGCCAGATGCGGGCATAACCCAGACCTAACCCAGACCTAAACGGTGTTATCCTCTAAAATATTGATCGAAACCAGGTTTTATTGACTGCTTCAGTTTGTTACCACATTACTACGTGATTCAAACACGAAAAAAGCCCAGGATCTGGCCAACAAGTATGCGAAGAAGGCAAAATCATGAGCCAGATGCGGGCATATCCCGGACCTAACCCAGACCTAACCGGTGTTATCCTCTGAAATATTGATCGAAACCAGGTTTAATTGACTGCTTCAGTGTGTTACCACATTACTACGTGTTTCAAACACGGAAAAAACCCAGGATCTGGCCAACAAGTTTGCGAAAAAGGCGAAAGTATAAGCCATATGCGCGCAAATCCCAGACCTAACCCAGACCTAACCGGATTTATCCTCTAAAATATTGATCGAAACCAGGTTTTATTGACTGCTTCAGTTTGTTACCACATTACTACGTGATTCAAACACGAAAAAACCCCAGGATCTGGCCAACAAGTATGCGAAGAAGGCAAAATCATGAGCCAGATGCGGGCATAACCCAGACCTAACCCAGACCTAACCGGTGTTATCCTCTAAAATATTGATCGAAACCAGGTTTAATTGACTGCTTCAGTGTGTTACCACATTACTACGTGATTCAAACACGAAAAAACCCCAGGATCTGGCCAACAAGTATGCGAAGAAGGCAAAATCATGAGCCAGATGCGGGCATAACCCAGACCTAACCCAGACCTAACCGGTGTTATCCTCTAAAATATTGATCGAAACCAGGTTTTATTGACTGCTTCAGTTTGTTACCACATTACTACGTGATTCAAACACGAAAAAACCCCAGGATCTGGCCAACAACTATGCGAAGAAGGCAAAATCATGAGCCAGATGCGGGCATAACCCGGACCTAACCCTGACCTAACCGGTGTTATCCTCTGAAATATTGATCGAAACCAGGTTTAATTGACTGCTTCAGTGTGTTACCACATTACTACGTGTTTCAAACACGGAAAATACCCAGGATCTGGCCAACAAGTATGCGAAGAAGGCAAAATCATGAGCCAGATGCGGGCATAACCCAGACCTAACCCAGACCTAACCGGTGTTATCCTCTAAAATATTGATCGAAACCAGGTTTTATTGACTGCTTCAGTTTGTTACCACATTACTACGTGATTCAAACACGAAAAAAGCCCAGGATCTGGCCAACAAGTATGCGAAGAAGGCAAAATCATGAGCCAGATGCGGGCATATCCCGGATCTAACCCAGACCTAACCGGTGTTATCCTCTGAAATATTGATCGAAACCAGGTTTAATTGACTGCTTCAGTGTGTTACCACATTACTACGTGTTTCAAACACGGAAAATACCCAGGATCTGGCCAACAAGTTTGCGAAAAAGGCGAAAGTATAAGCCATATGCGCGCAAATCCCAGACCTAACCCAGACCTAACCGGTGTTATCCTCTGAAATATTGATCGAAACCAGGTTTAATTGACTGCTTCAGTGTGTTACCACAGTACTACGTGATTCAAACACGAAAAAAACCCAGGATCTGGCCAACAAGTTTGCGAACAAGGCGACAGCATAAGCCATATGCGCGCATTTCCCAGACCTAACCCAGACCTAACCGGTGTTATCCTCTGAAATATTGATCGAAACCAGGTTTAATTGACTGCTTCAGTGTGTTACCACATTACTACGTGTTTCAAACACGGAAAATACCCAGGATCTGGCCAACAAGTTTGCGAAGAAGGCGAAAGTATAAGCCATATGCGCGCAAATCCCAGACCTAACCCAGACCTAACCGGATTTATCCTCTAAAATATTGATCGAAACCAGGTTTTATTGACTGCTTCAGTTTGTTACCACATTACTACGTGATTCAAACACGAAAAAACCCCAGGATCTGGCCAACAAGTATGCGAAGAAGGCAAAATCATGAGCCAGATGCGGGCATAACCCAGACCTAACCCAGACCTAACCGGTGTTATCCTCTGAGATATTGATCGAAACCAGGTTTAATTGACTGCTTCAGTGTGTTACCACATTACTACGTGATACAAACACGAAAAAAACCCAGGATCTGGGCAACAAGTTTGCGAAGAAGGCAAAATCATGAGCCAGAAGCGGGCATAACCCAGACCTAACCCAGACCTAACCGGTGTTATCCTCTAAAATATTGATCGAAACCAGGTTTAATTGACTGCTTCAGTGTGTTACCACATTACTACGAGTTTCAAACACGGAAAATACCCAGGATCTGGCCAACAAGTTTGCGAAAAAGGCGAAAGTATCGGCCATATGCGCGCAAATCCGAGACCTAACCCAGACCTAACCGGATTTATCCTCTAAAATATTGATCGAAACCAGGTTTTATTGACTGCTTCAGTTTGTTACCACATTACTACGTGATTCAAACACGAAAAAACCCCAGGATCTGGCCAACAAGTATGCGAAGAAGGCAAAATCATGAGCCAGATGCGGGCATAACCCAGACCTAACCCAGACCTAACCGGTGTTATCCTCTAAAATATTGATCGAAACCAGGTTTTATTGACTGCTTCAGTTTGTTACCACATTACTACGTGATTCAAACACGAAAAACACCCAGGATCTGGCCAACAAGTTTGCGAAAAAGGCGAAAGCATAAGGCAGATGCGCGCATATCCCAGACCTAACCCAGACCTAACCGGTGTTATCCTCTAAAATACTGTCCGAATCCAGGTTTAATTGACTGCTTCAGTGTGTTACCACATTACTACGTGATTCAAACACGAAAAAAACCCAGGATCTAGACAACAAGTTTGCGAAATAGGCGATAGTATAAGCCAGATGCGCGCATATCCCAGACCTGACCCAGACCTAACCGGTGTTATCCTCTAAAATACTGTCCGAATCGAGGTTTTATGGACTGTTTCTGTGTGTTACCACAGTACTACGTGATTCAAACACGAAAAAAACCCAGGATCTGACCAACAAGTATGCGAAGAAGGCGAAAGTATAAGCCAGATGCGCGCATATCTCAGACCTGACCCAGACCTAACCGGTGTTATCCTCTAAAATATTGACCGAATCCAGGTTTAATTGACTGTTACTGTGTGGTACCACATTGCTACGTGATCTAAACCCGAAAAAAACCCAGGATCTTGCCAACAAGTTTGCGAAAAAGGCGAAAGTATAAGGCAGATGCGCGCATATCCCAGACCTAACCCAGACCTAACCGGATTTATCCTCTAAAATATTGATCGAAACCAGGTTTAATTGACTGCTTCAGTGTGTTACCACATTACTACGTGATTCAAACACGAAAAAACCCCAGGATCTGGCCAACAAGTTTGCGAAAAAGGCGAAAGTATAAGCCATATGCGCGCAAATCCCAGACCTAACCCAGACCTAACCGGATTTATCCTCTAAAATATTGATCGAAACCAGGTTTAATTGACTGCTTCAGTGTGTTACCACATTACTACGAGTTTCAAACACGGAAAATACCCAGGATCTGGCCAACAAGTTTGCGAAAAAGGCGAAAGTATCGGCCATATGCGCGCAAATCCGAGACCTAACCCAGACCTAACCGGATTTATCCTCTAAAATATTGATCGAAACCAGGTTTAATTGACTGCTTCAGTGTGTTACCACATTACTACGTGATTCAAACACGAAAAAACCCCAGGATCTGGCCAACAAGTATGCGAAGAAGGCAAAATCATGAGCCAGATGCGGGCATAACCCAGACCTAACCCAGACCTAACCGGTGTTATCCTCTAAAATATTGATCGAAACCAGGTTTTATTGACTGCTTCAGTGTGTTACCACATTACTACGTGATTCAAACACGAAAAAAACCCAGGATCTGGCCAACAAGTTTGCGTAAAAGGCGAAAGTATAAGCCAGATGCGCGCATTTCCCAGACCTAACCCAGACCTAACCGGCGTTATCCTCTAAAATATTGATCGAAACCGGGTTTAATTGACAGCTTCAGTCTGGTACCACATTACTACGTGATTCAAACACGAAAAAAACCCAGGATCTGGCCAACAAGTTTGCGAAAAAGGCGAAAGTATAAGCCAGATGCGCGCATTTCCCAGACCTAACCCAGACCTAACCGGTGTTATCCTCTAAAATATTGATCGAAACCAGGTTTTATTGACTGCTTCAGTTTGTTACCACATTACTACGTGATTCAAACACGAAAAAAGCCCAGGATCTGGCTAACAAGTATGCGAAGAAGGCAAAATCATGAGCCAGATGCGGGCATATCCCGGACCTAACCCAGACCTAACCGGTGTTATCCTCTGAAATATTGATCGAAACCAGGTTTAATTGACTGCTTCAGTGTGGTACCACATTACTGCGTTATTCAATCCCGAAAAAAACCCAGCACCTAGCCAACAAGTTTGCGAAAAAGGCGAAAGTATAAGCCAGATGCGCGCATATCCCAGACCTAACCCAGACCTAACCGGTGTTATCCTCTGAGATATTGATCGAAACCAGGTTTAATTGACTGCTTCAGTGTGTTTCCACATTACTACGTGATTCAAACACGGAAAAAACCCAGGATCTGGCCAACAAGTATGCGAAGAAGGCAAAATCATGAGCCAGATGCGGGCATAACCCAGACCTAACCCAGACCTAACCGGCGTTATCCTCTAAAATATTGATCGAAACCAGGTTTAATTGACAGCTTCAGTCTGGTACCACATTACTACGTGATTCAAACACGAAAAAAACCCAGGATCTGGCCAACAAGTTTGCGAAAAAGGCGAAAGTATAAGCCATATGCGCGCAAATCCCAGACCTAACCCAGACCTAACCGGATTTATCCTCTAAAATATTGATCGAAACCAGGTTTCATTGACTGCTTCAGTTTGTTACCACATTACTACGTGATTCAAACACGAAAAAACCCCAGGATCTGGCCAACAAGTATGCGAAGAAGGCAAAATCATGAGCCAGATGCGGGCATAACCCAGACCTAACCCAGACCTAACCGGTGTTATCCTCTAAAATATTCATCGAAACCAGGTTTTATTGACTGCTTCAGTGTGTTACCATATTACTACGTGATTCAAACACGAAAAAAACCCATTATCGGGCCAACAAGTTTGCGAAAAAGGCGAAAGTATAAGCCAGATGCGCGCATTTCCCAGACGTAACGCAGACCTAACCGGTGTTATCCTCTGAAATATTGATCGAAACCAGGTTTAATTGACTGCTTCAGTGTGTTACCACATTACTACGTGATTCAAACACGAAAAAAACCCAGGATCTGGCCAACAAGTATGCGAAGAAGGCGAAATCATGAGCCAGATGCGGGCATAACCCAGACCTAACTCAGACCTAACCGGTGTTATCCTCTAAAATATTGATCGAAACCAGGTTTAATTGACTGCTTCAGTGTGTTACCACATTACTACGTGATTCAAACACGGAAAAAACCCAGGATCTGGCCAACAAGTTTGCGAAAAAGGCGAAAGTATAAGCCAGATGCGCGCATTTCCCAGACCTAACCCAGACCTAACCGGTGTTATCCTCTAAAATATTGATCGAAACCAGGTTTTATTGACTGCTTCAGTTTGTTACCACATTACTACGTGATTCAAACACGAAAAAAGCCCAGGATCTGGCTAACAAGTATGCGAAGAAGGCAAAATCATGAGCCAGATGCGGGCATATCCCGGACCTAACCCAGACCTAACCGGTGTTATCCTCTGAAATATTGATCGAAACCAGGTTTAATTGACTGCTTCAGTGTGGTACCACATTACTGCGTTATTCAAACCCGAAAAAAACCCAGCACCTAGCCAACAAGTTTGCGAAAAAGGCGAAAGTATAAGCCAGATGCGCGCATATCCCAGACCTAACCCAGACCTAACCGGTGTTATCCTCTGAGATATTGATCGAAACCAGGTTTAATTGACTGCTTGAGTGTGTTTCCACATTACTACGTGATTCAAACACGGAAAAAACCCAGGATCTGGCCAACAAGTATGCGAAGAAGGCAAAATCATGAGCCAGATGCGGGCATAACCCAGACCTAACCCAGACCTAACCGGCGTTATCCTCTAAAATATTGATCGAAACCAGGTTTAATTGACAGCTTCAGTCTGGTACCACATTACTACGTGATTCAAACACGAAAAAAACCCAGGATCTGGCCAACAAGTTTGCGAAAAAGGCGAAAGTATAAGCCATATGCGCGCAAATCCCAGACCTAACCCAGACCTAACCGGATTTATCCTCTAAAATATTGATCGAAACCAGGTTTCATTGACTGCTTCAGTTTGTTACCACATTACTACGTGATTCAAACACGAAAAAACCCCAGGATCTGGCCAACAAGTATGCGAAGAAGGCAAAATCATGAGCCAGATGCGGGCATAACCCAGACCTAACCCAGACCTAACCGGTGTTATCCTCTAAAATATTGATCGAAACCAGGTTTTATTGACTGCTTCAGTGTGTTACCACATTACTACGTGATTCAAACACGAAAAAAACCCATTATCTGGCCAACAAGTTTGCGAAAAAGGCGAAAGTATAAGCCAGATGCGCGCATTTCCCAGACGTAACCCAGACCTAACCAGTGTTATCCTCTGAAATATTGATCGAAACCAGGTTTAATTGACTGCTTCAGTGTGTTACCACATTACTACGTGATTCAAACACGAAAAAAACCCAGGATCTGGCCAACAAGTATGCGAAGAAGGCAAAATCATGAGCCAGATGCGGGCATAACCCAGACCTAACCCAGACCTAACCGGTGTTATCCTCTAAAATATTGATCGAAACCAGGTTTAATTGACTGCTTCAGTGTGTTACCACATTACTACGTGATTCAAACACGGAAAAAACCCAGGATCTGGCCAACAAGTTTGCGAAAAAGGCGAAAGTATAAGCCAGATGCGCGCATTTCCCAGACCTAACCCAGACCTAACCGGTGTTATCCTCTAAAATATTGATCGAAACCAGGTTTTATTGACTGCTTCAGTTTGTTACCACATTACTACGTGATTCAAACACGAAAAAAGCCCAGGATCTGGCTAACAAGTATGCGAAGAAGGCAAAATCATGAGCCAGATGCGGGCATATCCCGGACCTAACCCAGACCTAACCGGTGTTATCCTCTGAAATATTGATCGAAACCAGGTTTAATTGACTGCTTCAGTGTGGTACCACATTACTGCGTTATTCAAACCCGAAAAAAACCCAGCACCTAGCCAACAAGTTTGCGAAAAAGGCGAAAGTATAAGCCAGATGCGCGCATATCCCAGACCTAACCCAGACATAACCGGTGTTATCCTCTGAGATATTGATCGAAACCAGGTTTAATTGACTGCTTCAGTGTGTTTCCACATTACTACGTGATTCAAACACGGAAAAAACCCAGGATCTGGCCAACAAGTATGCGAAGAAGGCAAAATCATGAGTCAGATGCGGGCATAACCCAGACCTAACCCAGACCTAACCGGTGTTATCCTCTAAAATATTGATCGAAACCAGGTTTAATTGACTGCTTCAGTGTGTTACCACATTACTACGTGATTCAAACACGAAAAAAACCCAGGATCTGGCCAACAAGTTTGCGAAAAAGCCGATAGTATAAGCCAGATGCGCGCATATCCCAGACGTAACCCAGACCTAACCGGTGTTATCCTCTAAAATACTGTCCGAATCCAGGTTTAATTGACTGCTTCAGTGTGTTACCACAGTACTACGTGATTCAAACACGAAAATAACCCAGGATCTGGCCAACAAGTATGCGAAGAAGGCGAAAGTATAAGCCAGATGCGCGCATATCCCAGACCTAACCCAGACCTAACCGGTGTTATCCTCTAAAATACTGTCCGAATCCAGGTTTTATGGACTGTTTCTGTGTGTTACCACAGTACTACGTGATTCAAACACGAAAAAAACCCAGGATCTGGGCAACAAGTTTGCGCAGAAGGCAAAATCATGAGCCAGAAGCGGGCATAAACCAGACCTAACCCAGACCTAACCGGTGTTATCCTCTAAAATATTGATCGAAACCAGGTTTAATTGACTGCTTCAGTGTGTTACCACATTACTACGAGTTTCAAACACGGAAAATACCCAGGATCTGGCCAACAAGTTTGCGAAAAAGGCGAAAGTATAGGCCATATGCGCGCAAATCCCAGACCTAACCCAGACCTAACCGGATTTATCCTCTAAAATATTGATCGAAACCAGGTTTTATTGACTGCTTCAGTTTGTTACCACATTACTACGTGATTCAAACACGAAAAAACCCCAGGATCTGGCCAACAAGTATGCGAAGAAGGCAAAATCATGAGCCAGATGCGGGCATAACCCAGACCTAACCCAGACCTAACCGGTGTTATCCTCTAAAATATTGATCGAAACCAGGTTTTATTGACTGCTTCAGTGTGTTACCACATTACTACGTGATTCAAACACGAAAAAAACCCAGGATCTGGCCAACAAGTTTGCGAAAAAGCCGATAGTATAAGCCAGATGCGCGCATATCCCAGACCTAACCCAGACCTAACCGGTGTTATCCTCTAAAATACTGTCCGAATCCAGGTTTAATTGACTGCTTCAGTGTGGTACCACATTACTACGTGATTCAAACACGAAAAAAACCCAGGATCTGGCCAACAAGTTTGCGAAAAAGGCGAAAGTATAAGGCAGATGCGCGCATATCCCAGACCTAACCCAGACCTAACCGGTGTTATCCTCTAAAATACTGTCCGAATCCAGGTTTAATTGACTGCTTCAGTGTGTTACCACATTACTACGTGATTCAAACACGAAAAAAACCCAGGATCTAGCCAACAAGTTTGCGAAATAGGCGATAGTATAAGCCAGATGCGCGCATATCCCAGACCTGACCCAGACCTAACCGGTGTTATCCTCTAAAATACTGTCCGAATCCAGGTTTTATGGACTGTTTCTGTGTGTTACCACAGTACTACGTGATTCAAACACGAAAAAAACCCAGGATCTAGCCAACAAGTTTGCGAAATAGGCGATAGTATAAGCCAGATGCGCGCATATCTCAGACCTGACCCAGACCTAACCGGTGTTATCCTCTAAAATATTGACCGAATCCAGGTTTAATTGACTGTTACTGTGTGGTACCACATTGCTACGTGATCCAAACCCGAAAAAAACCCAGGATCTTGCCAAGTTTGCGAAAAAGGCGAAAGTATAAGGCAGATGCGCGCATATCCCGGACCTAACCCAGACCTAACCGGTGTTATCCTCTAAAATATTGATCGAAACCAGGTTTAATTGACTGCTTCAGTGTGTTACCACATTACTACGTGTTTCAAACACGGAAAATACCCAGGATCTGGCCAACAAGTTTGCGAAAAAGGCGAAAGTATAAGCCATATGCGCGCAAATCCCAGACCTAACCCAGACCTAACCGGATTTATCCTCTAAAATATTGATCGAAACCAGGTTTAATTGACTGCTTCAGTGTGCTACCACATTACTACGTGATTCAAACACGAAAAAACCCCAGGATCTGGCCAACAAGTATGCGAAGAAGGCAAAATCATGAGCCAGATGCGGGCATAACCCAGACCTAACCCAGACCTAACCGGTGTTATCCTCTAAAATATTGATCGAAACCAGGTTTTATTGACTGCTTCAGTGTGTTACCACATTACTACGTGATTCAAACACGAAAAAAACCCAGGATCTGGCCAACAAGTTTGCGTAAAAGGCGAAAGTATAAGCCAGATGCGCGCATTTCCCAGACCTAACCCAGACCTAACCGGCGTTATCCTCTAAAATATTGATCGAAACCAGGTTTAATTGACAGCTTCAGTCTGGTACCACATTACTACGTGATTCAAACACGAAAAAACCCCAGGATCTGGCCAACAAGTATGCGAAGAAGGCAAAATCATGAGCCAGATGCGGGCATAACCCAGACCTAACCCAGACCTAACCGGTGTTATCCTCTAAAATATTGATCGAAACCAGGTTTTATTGACTGCTTCAGTTTGTTACCACATTACTACGTGATTCAAACACGAAAAAAGCCCAGGATCTGGCCAACAAGTATGCGAAGAAGGCAAAATCATGAGCCAGATGCGGGCATATCCCGGACCTAACCCAGACCTAACCGGTGTTATCCTCTGAAATATTGATCGAAACCAGGTTTAATTGACTGCTTCAGTGTGTTACCACATTACTACGTGTTTCAAACACGGAAAAAACCCAGGATCTGGCCAACAAGTTTGCGAAAAAGGCGAAAGTATAAGCCATATGCGCGCAAATCCCAGACCTAACCCAGACCTAACCGGATTTATCCTCTAAAATATTGATCGAAACCAGGTTTTATTGACTGCTTCAGTTTGTTACCACATTACTACGTGATTCAAACACGAAAAAACCCCAGGATCTGGCCAACAAGTATGCGAAGAAGGCAAAATCATGAGCCAGATGCGGGCATAACCCAGACCTAACCCAGACCTAACCGGTGTTATCCTCTAAAATATTGATCGAAACCAGGTTTAATTGACTGCTTCAGTGTGTTACCACGTTACTACGTGTTTCAAACACGGAAAATACCCAGGATCTGGCCAACAAGTTTGCGAAAAAGGCGAAAGTATAAGTCATATGCGCGCAAATCCCAGACCTAACCCAGACCTAACCGGATTTATCCTCTAAAATATTGATCGAAACCAGGTTTAATTGACTGCTTCAGTGTGTTACCACATTACTACGTGATTCAAACACGAAAAAACCCCAGGATCTGGCCAACAAGTATGCGAAGAAGGCAAAATCATGAGCCAGATGCGGGCATAACCCAGACCTAACCCAGTCCTAACCGGCGTTATCCTCTAAAATATTGATCGAAACCAGGTTTAATTGACAGCTTCAGTCTGGTACCACATTACTACGTGATTCAAACACGAAAAAACCCCAGGATCTGGCCAACAAGTATGCGAAGAAGGCAAAATCATGAGCCAGATGCGGGCATAACCCAGACCTAACCCAGACCTAACCGGCGTTATCCTCTAAAATATTGATCGAAACCAGGTTTAATTGACAGCTTCAGTCTGGTACCACATTACTACGTGTTTCAAACACGGAAAATACCCAGGATCTGGCCAACAAGTTTGCGAAAAAGGCGAAAGTATAAGCCATATGCGCGCAAATCCCAGACCTAACCCAGACCTAACCGGATTTATCCTCTAAAATATTGATCGAAACCAGGTTTAATTGACTGCTTCAGTGCGTTACCACATTACTACGTGATTCAAACACGAAAAAAACCCAGGATCTGGCCAACAAGTTTGCGTAAAAGGCGAAAGTATAAGCCAGATGCGCGCATTTCCCAGACCTAACCCAGACCTAACTGGCGTTATCCTCTAAAATATTGATCGAAACCAGGTTTAATTGACAGCTTCAGTCTGGTACCACATTACTACGTGGTTCAAACACGAAAAAAACCCAGGATCTGGCCAACAAGTTTGCGAAAAAGGCGAAAGTATAAGCCATGTGCGCGCAAATCCCAGACCTAACCCAGACCTAACCGGATTTATCCTCTAAAATATTGATCGAAACCTGGTTTCATTGACTGCTTCAGTTTGTTACCACATTACTACGTGATTCAAACACGAAAAAACCCCAGGATCTGGCCAACAAGTATGCGAAGAAGGCAAAATCATGAGCCAGATGCGGGCATAACCCAGACCTAACCCAGACCTAACCGGTGTTATCCTCTAAAATATTGATCGAAACCAGGTTTTATTGACTGCTTCAGTGTGTTACCACATTACTACGTGATTCAAACACGAAAAAAACCCATTATCTGGCCAACAAGTTTGCGAAAAAGGCGAAAGTATAAGCCAGATGCGCGCATTTCCCAGACGTAACCCAGACCTAACCGGTGTTATCCTCTGAAATATTGATCGAAACCAGGTTTAATTGACTGCTTCAGTGTGTTACCACATTACTACGTGATTCAAACACGAAAAAAACCCAGGATCTGGCCAACAAGTATGCGAAGAAGGCAAAATCATGAGCCAGATGCGGGCATAACCCAGACCTAACCCAGACCTAACCGGTGTTATCCTCTAAAATATTGATCGAAACCAGGTTTTATTGACTGCTTCAGTTTGTTACCACATTACTACGTGATTCAAACACGAAAAAAGCCCAGGATCTGGCCAACAAGTATGCGAAGAAGGCAAAATCATGAGCCAGATGCGGGCATATCCCGGACCTAACCCAGACCTAACCGGTGTTATCCTCTGAAATATTGATCGAAACCAGGTTTAATTGACTGCTTCAGTGTGTTACCACATTACTACGTGTTTCAAACACGGAAAAAACCCAGGATCTGGCCAACAAGTTTGCGAAAAAGGCGAAAGTATAAGCCATATGCGCGCAAATCCCAGACCTAACCCAGACCTAACCGGATATATCCTCTAAAATATTGATCGAAACCAGGTTTCATTGACTGCTTCAGTTTGTTACCACATTACTACGTGATTCAAACACGAAAAAAACGCAGGATCTGGCCAACAAGTTTGCGAAAAAGGCGAAAGTATAAGCCATATGCGCGCAAATCCCAGACCTAACCCAGACCTAACCGGATTTATCCTCTAAAATATTGATCGAAACCAGGTTTTATTGACTGCTTCAGTTTGTTACCACATTACTACGTGATTCAAACACGAAAAAACCCCAGGATCTGGCCAACAAGTATGCGAAGAAGGCAAAATCATGAGCCAGATGCGGGCATAACCCAGACCTAACCCAGACCTAACCGGTGTTATCCTCTAAAATATTGATCGAAACCAGGTTTTATTGACTGCTTCAGTTTGTTACCACATTACTACGTGATTCAAACACGAAAAAAGCCCAGGATCTGGCCAACAAGTATGCGAAGAAGGCAAAATCATGAGCCAGATGCGGGCATATCCCGGACCTAACCCAGACCTAACCGGTGTTATCCTCTGAAATATTGATCGAAACCAGGTTTAATTGACTGCTTCAGTGTGTTACCACATTACTACGTGTTTCAAACACGGAAAAAACCCAGGATCTGGCCAACAAGTTTGCGAAAAAGGCGAAAGTATACGCCAGATGCGCGCATTTCCCAGACCTAACCCAGACCTAACCGGTGTTATCCTCTAAAATACTGTCCGAATCCAGGTTTTATGGACTGTTTCTGTGTGTTACCACAGTACTACGTGATTCAAACACGAAAAAAACCCAGGATCTGACCAACAAGTATGCGAAGAAGGCGAAAGTATAAGCCAGATGCGCGCATATCTCAGACCTGACCCAGACCTAACCGGTGTTATCCTCTAAAATATTGACCGAATCCAGGTTTAATTGACTGTTACTGTGTGGTACCACATTGCTACGTGATCCAAACCCGAAAAAAACCCAGGATCTTGCCAACAAGTTTGCGAAAAAGGCGAAAGTATAAGGCAGATGCGCGCATATCCCGGACCTAACCCAGACCTAACCGGTGTTATCCTCTAAAATATTGATCGAAACCAGGTTTAATTGACTGCTTCAGTGTGTTACCACGTTACTACGTGTTTCAAACACGGAAAATACCCAGGATCTGGCCAACAAGTTTGCGAAAAAGGCGAAAGTATAAGTCATATGCGCGCAAATCCCAGACCTAACCCAGACCTAACCGGATTTATCCTCTAAAATATTGATCGAAACCAGGTTTAATTGACTGCTTCAGTGTGTTACCACATTACTACGTGATTCAAACACGAAAAAACCCCAGGATCTGGCCAACAAGTATGCGAAGAAGGCAAAATCATGAGCCAGATGCGGGCATAACCCAGACCTAACCCAGTCCTAACCGGCGTTATCCTCTAAAATATTGATCGAAACCAGGTTTAATTGACAGCTTCAGTCTGGTACCACATTACTACGTGATTCAAACACGAAAAAACCCCAGGATCTGGCCAACAAGTATGCGAAGAAGGCAAAATCATGAGCCAGATGCGGGCATAACCCAGACCTAACCCAGACCTAACCGGCGTTATCCTCTAAAATATTGATCGAAACCAGGTTTAATTGACAGCTTCAGTCTGGTACCACATTACTACGTGTTTCAAACACGGAAAATACCCAGGATCTGGCCAACAAGTTTGCGAAAAAGGCGAAAGTATAAGCCATATGCGCGCAAATCCCAGACCTAACCCAGACCTAACCGGATTTATCCTCTAAAATATTGATCGAAACCAGGTTTAATTGACTGCTTCAGTGCGTTACCACATTACTACGTGATTCAAACACGAAAAAAACCCAGGATCTGGCCAACAAGTTTGCGTAAAAGGCGAAAGTATAAGCCAGATGCGCGCATTTCCCAGACCTAACCCAGACCTAACTGGCGTTATCCTCTAAAATATTGATCGAAACCAGGTTTAATTGACAGCTTCAGTCTGGTACCACATTACTACGTGATTCAAACACGAAAAAAACCCAGGATCTGGCCAACAAGTTTGCGAAAAAGGCGAAAGTATAAGCCATGTGCGCGCAAATCCCAGACCTAACCCAGACCTAACCGGATTTATCCTCTAAAATATTGATCGAAACCTGGTTTCATTGACTGCTTCAGTTTGTTACCACATTACTACGTGATTCAAACACGAAAAAACCCCAGGATCTGGCCAACAAGTATGCGAAGAAGGCAAAATCATGAGCCAGATGCGGGCATAACCCAGACCTAACCCAGACCTAACCGGTGTTATCCTCTAAAATATTGATCGAAACCAGGTTTTATTGACTGCTTCAGTGTGTTACCACATTACTACGTGATTCAAACACGAAAAAAACCCATTATCTGGCCAACAAGTTTGCGAAAAAGGCGAAAGTATAAGCCAGATGCGCGCATTTCCCAGACGTAACCCAGACCTAACCGGTGTTATCCTCTGAAATATTGATCGAAACCAGGTTTAATTGACTGCTTCAGTGTGTTACCACATTACTACGTGATTCAAACACGAAAAAAACACAGGATCTGGCCAACAAGTATGCGAAGAAGGCAAAATCATGAGCCAGATGCGGGCATAACCCAGACCTAACCCAGACCTAACCGGTGTTATCCTCTAAAATATTGATCGAAACCAGGTTTTATTGACTGCTTCAGTTTGTTACCACATTACTACGTGATTCAAACACGAAAAAAGCCCAGGATCTGGCCAACAAGTATGCGAAGAAGGCAAAATCATGAGCCAGATGCGGGCATATCCCGGACCTAACCCAGACCTAACCGGTGTTATCCTCTGAAATATTGATCGAAACCAGGTTTAATTGACTGCTTCAGTGTGTTACCACATTACTACGTGTTTCAAACACGGAAAAAACCCAGGATCTGGCCAACAAGTTTGCGAAAAAGGCGAAAGTATAAGCCATATGCGCGCAAATCCCAGACCTAACCCAGACCTAACCGGATATATCCTCTAAAATATTGATCGAAACCAGGTTTCATTGACTGCTTCAGTTTGTTACCACATTACTACGTGATTCAAACACGAAAAAAACGCAGGATCTGGCCAACAAGTATGCGAAGAAGGCAAAATCATGAGCCAGATGCGGGCATATCCCGGACCTAACCCAGACCTAACCGGTGTTATTCTCTGAAATATTGATCGAAACCAGGTTTAACTGACTGCTTCAGTGTGTTACCACATTACTACGTGTTTCAAACACGGAAAAAACCCAGGATCTGGCCAACAAGATTGCGAAAAAGGCGAAAGTATAAGTCATATGCGCGCAAATCCCAGACCTAACCCAGACCTAACCGGATTTATCCTCTAAAATATTGATCGAAACCAGGTTTAATTGACTGCTTCAGTGTGTTACCACATTACTACGTGATTCAAACACGAAAAAACCCCAGGATCTGGCCAACAAGTATGCGAAGAAGGCAAAATCATGAGCCAGATGCGGGCATAACCCAGACCTAACCCAGTCCTAACCGGCGTTATCCTCTAAAATATTGATCGAAACCAGGTTTAATTGACAGCTTCAGTCTGGTACCACATTACTACGTGATTCAAACACGAAAAAACCCCAGGATCTGGCCAACAAGTATGCGAAGAAGGCAAAATCATGAGCCAGATGCGGGCATAACCCAGACCTAACCCAGACCTAACCGGCGTTATCCTCTAAAATATTGATCGAAACCAGGTTTAATTGACAGCTTCAGTCTGGTACCACATTACTACGTGTTTCAAACACGGAAAATACCCAGGATCTGGCCAACAAGTTTGCGAAAAAGGCGAAAGTATAAGCCATATGCGCGCAAATCCCAGACCTAACCCAGACCTAACCGGATTTATCCTCTAAAATATTGATCGAAACCAGGTTTAATTGACTGCTTCAGTGCGTTACCACATTACTACGTGATTCAAACACGAAAAAAACCCAGGATCTGGCCAACAATTTTGCGTAAAAGGCGAAAGTATAAGCCAGATGCGCGCATTTCCCAGACCTAACCCAGACCTAACTGGCGTTATCCTCTAAAATATTGATCGAAACCAGGTTTAATTGACAGCTTCAGTCTGGTACCACATTACTACGTGATTCAAACACGAAAAAAACGCAGGATCTGGCCAACAAGTATGCGAAGAAGGCAAAATCATGAGCCAGATGCGGGCATATCCCGGACCTAACCCAGACCTAACCGGTGTTATTCTCTGAAATATTGATCGAAACCAGGTTTAACTGACTGCTTCAGTGTGTTACCACATTACTACGTGTTTCAAACACGGAAAAAACCCAGGATCTGGCCAACAAGTTTGCGAAAAAGGCGAAAGTATAAGCCATATGCGCGCAAATCCCAGACCTAACCCAGACCTAACCGGATATATCCTCTAAAATATTGATCGAAACCAGGTTTCATTGACTGCTTCAGTTTGTTACCACATTACTACGTGATTCAAACACGAAAAAAACGCAGGATCTGGCCAACAAGTATGCGAAGAAGGCAAAATCATGAGCCAGATGCGGGCATATCCCGGACCTAACCCAGACCTAACCGGTGTTATTCTCTGAAATATTGATCGAAACCAGGTTTAACTGACTGCTTCAGTGTGTTACCACATTACTACGTGTTTCAAACACGGAAAAAACCCAGGATCTGGCCAACAAGATTGCGAAAAAGGCGAAAGTATAAGCCAGATGCGCGCATTTCCCAGACCTAACCCAGACCTAACCGGTGTTATCCTCTAAAATACTGTCCGAATCCAGGTTTAATTGACTGCTTCAGTGTGTTACCACATTACTACGTGATTCAAACACGAAAGAAACCCAGGATCTAGCCAACAAGTTTGCGAAATAGGCGATAGTATAAGCCAGATGCTCGCATATCCCAGACCTGACCCAGACCTAACCGGTGTTATCCTCTAAAATACTGTCCGAATCCAGGTTTTATGGACTGTTTCTGTGTGTTACCACAGTACTACGTGATTCAAACACGAAAAAAACCCAGGATCTGACCAACAAGTATGCGAAGAAGGCGAAAGTATAAGCCAGATGCGCGCATATCTCAGACCTGACCCAGCCCTAACCGGTGTTATCCTCTAAAATATTGACCGAATCCAGGTTTAATTGACTGTTATTGTGTGGTGCCACATTGCTACGTGATCCAAACCCGAAAAAAACCCAGGATCTTGCCAACAAGTTTGCGAAAAAGGCGAAAGTATAAGGCAGATGCGCGCATATCCCAGACCTAACCCAGACCTAACCGGTGTTATCCTCTAAAATATTGATCGAAACCAGGTTTAATTGACTGCTTCAGTGTGTTACCACATTACTACGTGTTTCAAACACGGAAAATACCCAGGATCTGGCCAACAAGTTTGCGAAAAAGGCGATAGTATAAGCCAGATGCGCGCATATCCCAGACCTAACCCAGACCTAACCGGTGTTATCCTCTGAGATATTGATCGAAACCAGGTTTAATTGACTGCTTCAGTGTGTTTCCACATTACTACGTGATTCAAACACGGAAAAAACCCAGGATCTGGCCAACAAGTATGCGAAGAAGGCAAAATCATGAGCCAGATGCGGGCATAACCCAGACCTAACCCAGACCTAACCGGTGTTATCCTCTAAAATATTGATCGAAACCAGGTTTAATTGACTGCTTCAGTGTGTTACCACATTACTACGTGATTCAAACACGAAAAAAACCCAGGATCTGGCCAACAAGTTTGCGAAAAAGGCGATAGTATAAGCCAGATGCGCGCATATCCCAGACCTAACCCAGACCTAACCGGTGTTATCCTCTAAAATACTGTCCGAATCCAGGTTTAATTGACTGCTTCAGTGTGGTACCACATTACTACGTGATTCAAACACGAAAAAAACCCAGGATCTGGCCAACAAGTTTGCGAAAAAGGCGAAAGTATAAGGCAGATGCGCGCATATCCCAGACCTAACCCAGACCTAACCGGTGTTATCCTCTAAAATACTGTCCGAATCCAGGTTTTATGGACTGTTTCTGTGTGTTACCACAGTACTACGTGATTCAAACACGAAAAAAACCCAGGATCTGGCCAACAAGTATGCGAAGAAGGCGAAAGTATAAGCCAGATGCGCGCATATCCCAGACCTAACCCAGACCTAACCAGTGTTATCCTCTAAAATACTGTCCGAATCCAGGTTTTATGGACTGTTTCTGTGTGTTACCACAGTACTACGTGATTCAAACACGAAAAAAACCCAGGATCTGGCCAACAAGTATGCGAAGAAGGCGAAAGTATAAGCCAGATGCGCGCATATCCCAGACCTAACCCAGACCTAACCGGTGTTATCCTCTAAAATACTGTCCGAATCCAGGTTTAATGGACTGTTTCTGTGTGATACCAGATTACTACGTGATTCAAACACGAAAAAAACCCAGGATCTGGCCAACAAGTATGCGAAGAAGGCAAAATCATGAGCCAGATGCGGGCATAAGCCAGACCTAACCCAGACCTAACCGGTGTTATCCTATAAAATATTGATCGAAACCAGGTTTAATTGACTGCTTCAGTGTGTTACCACATTACTACGTGATTCAAACACGAAAAAACCCCAGGATCTGGCCAACAAGTATGCGAAGAAGGCAAAATCATGAGCCAGATGCGGGCATAACCCAGACCTAACCCAGACCTAACCGGTGTTATCCTCTAAAATATTGATCGAAACCAGGTTTAATTGACTGCTTCAGTGTGTTACCACATTACTACGTGTTTCAAACACGGAAAATACCCAGGATCTGGCCAACAAGTTTGCGAAAAAGGCGAAGGTATAAGCCATATGCGCGCAAATCCCAGACCTAACCCAGACCTAACCGGATTTATCCTCTAAAATATTGATCGAAACCAGGTTTTATTGACTGCTTCAGTTTGTTACCACATTACTACGTGATTCAAACACGAAAAAACCCCAGGATCTGGCCAACAAGTATGCGAAGAAGGCAAAATCATGAGCCAGATGCGGGCATAACCCAGACCTAACCCAGACCTAACCGGTGTTATCCTCTGAAATATTGATCGAAACCAGGTTTAATTGACTGCTTCAGTGTGTTACCACATTACTACGTGTTTCAAACACGGAAAATACCCAGGATCTGGCCAACAAGTTTGCGAAAAAGGCGAAAGTATAAGCCATATGCGCGCAAATCCCAGACCTAACCCAGACCTAACCGGTGTTATCCTCTGAAATATTGACCGAAACCAGGTTTAATTGACTGCTTCAGTGTGTTACCACATTACTACGTGATTCAAACACGAAAAAAACCCAGGATCTGGCCAACAAGTTTGCGAACAAGGCGACAGCATAAGCCATATGCGCGCATTTCCCAGACCTAACCCAGACCTAACCGGTGTTATCCTCTGAAATATTGATCGAAACCAGGTTTAATTGACTGCTTCAGTGTGTTACCACATTACTACGTGTTTCAAACACGGAAAATAACCAGGATCTGGCCAACAAGTTTGCGAAAAAGGCGAAAGTATAAGCCATATGCGCGCAAATCCCAGACCTAACCCAGACCTAACCGGATTTATCCTCTAAAATATTGATCGAAACCAGGTTTAATTGACTGCTTCAGTGTGTTACCACATTACTACGTGTTTCAAACACGGAAAATACCCAGGATCTGGCCAACAAGTTTGCGAAAAAGGCGAAAGTATAAGCCATATGCGCGCAAATCCCAGACCTAACCCAGACCTAACCGGATTTATCCTCTAAAATATTGATCGAAACCAGGTTTTATTGACTGCTTCAGTTTGTTACCACATTACTACGTGATTCAAACACGAAAAAACCCCAGGATCTGGCCAACAAGTATGCGAAGAAGGCAAAATCATGAGCCAGATGCGGGCATATACCGGACCTAACCCAGACCTAACCGGTGTTATCCTCTGAAATATTGATCGAAACCAGGTTTAATTGACTGCTTCAGTGTGTTACCACATTACTACGTGTTTCAAACACGGAAAATACCCAGGATCTGGCCAACAAGTTTGCGAAAAAGGCGAAAGTATAAGCCATATGCGCGCAAATCCCAGACCTAACCCAGACCTAACCGGATTTATCCTCTAAAATATTGATCGAAACCAGGTTTAATTGACTGCTTCAGTGTGTTACCACATTACTACGTGATTCAAACACGAAAAAACCCCAGGATCTGGCCAACAAGTATGCGAAGAAGGCAAAATCATGAGCCAGATGCGGGCATATCCCGGACCTAACCCAGACCTAACCGGTGTTATCCTCTGAAATATTGATCGAAACCAGGTTTAATTGACTGCTTCAGTGTGGTACCACATTACTGCGTTATTCAAACCCGAAAAAAACCCAGCACCTAGCCAACAAGTTTGCGAAAAAGGCGAAAGTATAAGCCAGATGCGCGCATATCCCAGACCTAACCCAGACCTAACCGGTGTTATCCTCTGAGATATTGATCGAAACCAGGTTTAATTGACTGCTTCAGTGTGTTTCCACATTACTACGTGATTCAAACACGGAAAAAACCCAGGATCTGGCCAACAAGTATGCGAAGAAGGCAAAATCATGAGCCAGATGCGGGCATAACCCAGACCTAACCCAGACCTAACCGGTGTTATCCTCTAAAATATTGATCGAAACCAGGTTTAATTGACAGCTTCAGTCTGGTACCACATTACTACGTGATTCAAACACGAAAAAAACCCAGGATCTGGCCAACAAGATTGCGAAAAAGGCGAAAGTATAAGCCATATGCGCGCAAATCCCAGACCTAACCCAGACCTAACCGGATTTATCCTCTAAAATATTGATCGAAACCAGGTTTCATTGACTGCTTCAGTTTGTTACCACATTACTACGTGATTCAAACACGAAAAAACCCCAGGATCTGGCCAACAACTATGCGAAGAAGGCGAAAGTATAAGCCAGATGCGCGCATATCCCAGACCTAACCCAGACCTAACCGGTGTTATCCTCTAAAATACTGTCCGAATCCAGGTTTTATGGACTGTTTCTGTGTGTTACCACAGTACTACGTGATTCAAACACGAAAAAAACCCAGGATCTGGGCAACAAGTTTGCGAAGAAGGCAAAATCATGAGCCAGAAGCGGGCGTAACCCAGACCTAACCCAGACCTAACCGGTGTTATCCTCTAAAATATTGATCGAAACCAGGTTTAATTGACTGCTTCAGTGTGTTACCACATTACTACGAGTTTCAAACACGGAAAATACCCAGGATCTGGCCAACAAGTTTGCGAAAAAGGCGAAAGTATAGGCCATATGCGCGCAAATCCCAGACCTAACCCAGACCTAACCGGATTTATCCTCTAAAATATTGATCGAAACCAGGTTTTATTGACTGCTTCAGTTTGTTACCACATTACTACGTGATTCAAACACGAAAAAACCCCAGGATCTGGCCAACAAGTATGCGAAGAAGGCAAAATCATGAGCCAGATGCGGGCATAACCCAGACCTAACCCAGACCTAACCGGTGTTATCCTCTAAAATATTGATCGAAACCAGGTTTTATTGACTGCTTCAGTTTGTTACCACATTACTACGTGATTCAAACACGAAAAACACCCAGGATCTGGCCAACAAGTTTGCGAAAAAGGCGAAAGTATAAGGCAGATGCGCGCATATCCCAGACCTAACCCAGACCTAACCGGTGTTATCCTCTAAAATACTGTCCGAATCCAGGTTTAATTGACTGCTTCAGTGTGTTACCACATTACTACGTGATTCAAACACGAAAAAAACCCAGGATCTAGCCAACAAGTTTGCGAAATAGGCGATAGTATAAGCCAGATGCGCGCATATCCCAGACCTGACCCAGACCTAACCGGTGTTATCCTCTAAAATACTGTCCGAATCCAGGTTTTATGGACTGTTTCTGTGTGTTACCACAGTACTACGTGATTCAAACACGAAAAAAACCCAGGATCTGACCAACAAGTATGCGAAGAAGGCGAAAGTATAAGCCAGATGCGCGCATATCTCAGACCTGACCCAGACCTAACCGGTGTTATCCTCTAAAATATTGACCGAATCCAGGTTTAATTGACTGTTACTGTGTGGTACCACATTGCTACGTGATCCAAACCCGAAAAAAACCCAGGATCTTGCCAACAAGTTTGCGAAAAATGCGAAAGTATAAGGCAGATGCGCGCATATCCCGGACCTAACCCAGACCTAACCGGTGTTATCCTCTAAAATATTGATCGAAACCAGGTTTAATTGACTGCTTCAGTGTGTTACCACATTACTACGTGTTTCAAACACGGAAAATACCCAGGATCTGGCCAACAAGTTTGCGAAAAAGGCGAAAGTATAAGCCATATGCGCGCAAATCCCAGACCTAACCCAGACCTAACCGGATTTATCCTCTAAAATATTGATCGAAACCAGGTTTAATTGACTGCTTCAGTGTGTTACCACATTACTACGTGATTCAAACACGAAAAAACCCCAGGATCTGGCCAACAAGTATGCGAAGAAGGCAAAATCATGAGCCAGATGCGGGCATAACCCAGACCTAACCCAGACCTAACCGGTGTTATCCTCTAAAATATTGATCGAAACCAGGTTTTATTGACTGCTTCAGTGTGTTACCACATTACTACGTGATTCAAACACGAAAAAAACCCAGGATCTGGCCAACAAGTTTGCGTAAACGGCGAAAGTATAAGCCAGATGCGCGCATTTCCCAGACCTAACCCAGACCTAACCGGTGTTATCCTCTAAAATATTGATCGAAACCAGGTTTAATTGACAGCTTCAGTCTGGTACCACATTACTACGTGATTCAAACACGAAAAAACCCCAGGATCTGGCCAACAAGTATGCGAAGAAGGCAAAATCATGAGCCAGATGCGGGCATAACCCAGACCTAACCCAGACCTAACCGGTGTTATCCTCTAAAATATTGATCGAAACCAGGTTTTATTGACTGCTTCAGTGTGTTACCACATTACTACGTGATTCAAACACGAAAAAAACCCATTATCTGGCCAACAAGTTTGCGAAAAAGGCGAAAGTATAAGCCAGATGCGCGCATTTCCCAGACGTAACCCAGACCTAACCGGTGTTATCCTCTGAAATATTGATCGAAACCAGGTTTAATTGACTGCTTCCGTGTGTTACCACATTACTACGTGATTCAAACACGAAAAAAACCCAGGATCTGGCCAACAAGTATGCGAAGAAGGCAAAATCATGAGCCAGATGCGGGCATATCCCGGACCTAACCCAGACCTAACCGGTGTTATCCTCAAAAATATTGATCGAAACCAGGTTTTATTGACTGCTTCAGTTTGTTACCACATTACTACGTGATTCAAACACGAAAAAAGCCCAGGATCTGGCCAACAAGTATGCGAAGAAGGCAAAATCATGAGCCAGATGCGGGCATATCCCGGACCTAACCCAGACCTAACCGGTGTTATCCTCTGAAATATTGATCGAAACCAGGTTTAATTGACTGCTTCAGTGTGTTACCACATTACTACGTGTTTCAAACACGGAAAAAACCCAGGATCTGGCCAACAAGTTTGCGAAAAAGGCGAAAGTATAAGCCATATGCGCGCAAATCCCAGACCTAACCCAGACCTAACCGGATTTATCCTCTAAAATATTGATCGAAACCAGGTTTTATTGACTGCTTCAGTTTGTTACCACATTTTTACGTGATTCAAACACGAAAAAACCCCAGGATCTGGCCAACAAGTATGCGAAGAAGGCAAAATCATGAGCCAGATGCGGGCATAACCCAGACCTAACGCAGACCTAACCGGTGTTATCCTCTAAAATATTGATCGAAACCAGGTTTTATTGACTGCTTCAGTTTGTTACCACATTACTACGTGATTCAAACACGAAAAAAGCCCAGGATCTGGCCAACAAGTATGCGAAGAAGGCAAAATCATGAGCCAGATGCGGGCATATCCCGGACCTAACCCAGACCTAACCGGTGTTATCCTCTGAAATATTGATCGAAACCAGGTTTAATTGACTGCTTCAGTGTGTTACCACATTACTACGTGTTTCAAACACGGAAAAAACCCAGGATCTGGCCAACAAGTATGCGAAGAAGGCAAAATCATGAGCCAGATGCGGGCATATCCCAGACCTGACCCAGACCTAACCGGTGTTATCCTCTAAAATACTGTCCGAATCCAGGTTTTATGGACTGTTTCTGTGTGTTACCACAGTACTACGTGATTCAAACACGAAAAAAACCCAGGATCTGACCAACAAGTATGCGAAGAAGGCGAAAGTATAAGCCAGATGCGCGCATATCTCAGACCTGACCCAGACCTAACCGGTGTTATCCTCTAAAATATTGACCGAATCCAGGTTTAATTGACTGTTACTGTGTGGTACCACATTGCTACGTGATCCAAACCCGAAAAAAACCCAGGATCTTGCCAACAAGTTTGCGAAAAATGCGAAAGTATAAGGCAGATGCGCGCATATCCCGGACCTAACCCAGACCTAACCGGTGTTATCCTCTAAAATATTGATCGAAACCAGGTTTAATTGACTGCTTCAGTGTGTTACCACATTACTACGTGTTTCAAACACGGAAAATACCCAGGATCTGGCCAACAAGTTTGCGAAAAAGGCGAAAGTATAAGCCATATGCGCGCAAATCCCAGACCTAACCCAGACCTAACCGGATTTATCCTCTAAAATATTGATCGAAACCAGGTTTAATTGACTGCTTCAGTGTGTTACCACATTACTACGTGATTTAAACACGAAAAAACCCCAGGATCTGGCCAACAAGTATGCGAAGAAGGCAAAATCATGAGCCAGATGCGGGCATAACCCAGACCTAACCCAGACCTAACCGGCGTTATCCTCTAAAATATTGATCGAAACCAGGTTTAATTGACAGCTTCAGTCTGGTACCACATTACTACGTGATTCAAACACGAAAAAACCCCAGGATCTGGCCAACAAGTATGCGAAGAAGGCAAAATCATGAGCCAGATGCGGGCATAACCCAGACCTAACCCAGACCTAACCGGCGTTATCCTCTAAAATATTGATCGAAACCAGGTTTAATTGACAGCTTCAGTCTGGTACCACATTACTACGTGTTTCAAACACGGAAAATACCCAGGATCTGGCCTACAAGTTTGCGAAAAAGGCGAAAGTATAAGCCATATGCGCGCAAATCCCAGACCTAACCCAGACCTAACCGGATTTATCCTCTAAAATATTGATCGAAACCAGGTTTAATTGACTGCTTCAGTGTGTTACCACATTACTACGTGATTCAAACACGAAAAAAACCCAGGATCTGGCCAACAAGTTTGCGTAAAAGGCGAAAGTATAAGCCAGATGCGCGCATTTCCCAGACCTAACCCAGACCTAACCGGCGTTATCCTCTAAAATATTGATCGAAACCAGGTTTAATTGACAGCTTCAGTCTGGTACCACATTACTACGTGATTCAAACACGAAAAAAACCCAGGATCTGGCCAACAAGTTTGCGAAAAAGGCGAAAGTATAAGCCATGTGCGCGCAAATCCCAGACCTAACCCAGACCTAACCGGATTTATCCTCTAAAATATTGATCGAAACCTGGTTTCATTCACTGCTTCAGTTTGTTACCACATTACTACGTGATTCAAACACGAAAAAACCCCAGGATCTGGCCAACAAGTATGCGAAGAAGGCAAAATCATGAGCCAGATGCGGGCATAACCCAGACCTAACCCAGACCTATCCGGTGTTATCCTCTAAAATATTGATCGAAACCAGGTTTTATTGACTGCTTCAGTGTGTTACCACATTACTACGTGATTCGAACACGAAAAAAACCCATTATCTGGCCAACAAGTTTGCGAAAAAGGCGAGAGTATAAGCCAGATGCGCGCATTTCCCAGACGTAACCCAGACCTAACCGGTGTTATCCTCTGAAATATTGATCGAAACCAGGTTTAATTGACTGCTTCAGTGTGTTACCACATTACTACGTGATTCAAACACGAAAAAAACCCAGGATCTGGCCAACAAGTTTGCGAAAAAGGCGAAAGTATAAGCCAGATGCGGGCATAACCCAGACCTAACCCAGACCTAACCGGTGTTATCCTCTAAAATATTGATCGAAACCTGGTTTCATTCACTGCTTCAGTTTGTTACCACATTACTACGTGATTCAAACACGAAAAAACCCCAGGATCTGGCCAACAAGTATGCGAAGAAGGCAAAATCATGAGCCAGATGCGGGCATAACCCAGACCTAACCCAGACCTAACCGGCGTTATCCTCTAAAATATTGATCGAAACCAGGTTTAATTGACAGCTTCAGTCTGGTACCACATTACTACGTGATTCAAACACGAAAAAACCCCAGGATCTGGCCAACAAGTATGCGAAGAAGGCAAAATCATGAGCCAGATGCGGGCATAACCCAGACCTAACCCAGACCTAACCGGCGTTATCCTCTAAAATATTGATCGAAACCAGGTTTAATTGACAGCTTCAGTCTGGTACCACATTACTACGTGTTTCAAACACGGAAAATACCCAGGATCTGGCCTACAAGTTTGCGAAAAAGGCGAAAGTATAAGCCATATGCGCGCAAATCCCAGACCTAACCCAGACCTAACCGGATTTATCCTCTAAAATATTGATCGAAACCAGGTTTAATTGACTGCTTCAGTGTGTTACCACATTACTACGTGATTCAAACACGAAAAAAACCCAGGATCTGGCCAACAAGTTTGCGTAAAAGGCGAAAGTATAAGCCAGATGCGCGCATTTCCCAGACCTAACCCAGACCTAACCGGCGTTATCCTCTAAAATATTGATCGAAACCAGGTTTAATTGACAGCTTCAGTCTGGTACCACATTACTACGTGATTCAAACACGAAAAAAACCCAGGATCTGGCCAACAAGTTTGCGAAAAAGGCGAAAGTATAAGCCATGTGCGCGCAAATCCCAGACCTAACCCAGACCTAACCGGATTTATCCTCTAAAATATTGATCGAAACCTGGTTTCATTCACTGCTTCAGTTTGTTACCACATTACTACGTGATTCAAACACGAAAAAACCCCAGGATCTGGCCAACAAGTATGCGAAGAAGGCAAAATCATGAGCCAGATGCGGGCATAACCCAGACCTAACCCAGACCTATCCGGTGTTATCCTCTAAAATATTGATCGAAACCAGGTTTTATTGACTGCTTCAGTGTGTTACCACATTACTACGTGATTCGAACACGAAAAAAACCCATTATCTGGCCAACAAGTTTGCGAAAAAGGCGAGAGTATAAGCCAGATGCGCGCATTTCCCAGACGTAACCCAGACCTAACCGGTGTTATCCTCTGAAATATTGATCGAAACCAGGTTTAATTGACTGCTTCAGTGTGTTACCACATTACTACGTGATTCAAACACGAAAAAAACCCAGGATCTGGCCAACAAGTATGCGAAGAAGGCAAAATCATGAGCCAGATGCGGGCATAACCCAGACCTAACCCAGACCTAACCGGTGTTATCCTCTAAAATATTGATCGAAACCTGGTTTTATTGACTGCTTAAGTTTGTTACCACATTACTATGTGATTCAAACAAGAAAAAAGCCCAGGATCTGGCCAACAAGTATGCGAAGAAGGCAAAATCATGAGCCAGATGCGGGCATATCCCGGACCTAACCCAGACCTAACCGGTGTTATCCTCTGAAATATTGATCGAAACCAGGTTTAATTGACTGCTTCAGTGTGTTACCACATTACTACGTGTTTCAAACCCGGAAAAAACCCAGGATCTGGCCAACAAGTTTGCGAAAAAGGCGAAAGTATAAGCCATATGCGCGCAAATCCCAGACCTAACCCAGACCTAACCGGATATATCCTCTAAAATATTGATCGAAACCAGGTTTCATTGACTGCTTCAGTTTGTTACCACATTACTACGTGATTCAAACACGAAAAAAACGCAGGATCTGGCCAACAAGTTTGCGAAAAAGGCGAAAGTATAAGCCAAATGCGCGCAAATCCCAGACCTAACCCAGACCTAACCGGATTTATCCTCTAAAATATTGATCGAAACCAGGTTTTATTGACTGCTTCAGTTTGTTACCACATTACTACGTGATTCAAAAACGAAAAAACCCCAGGATCTGGCCAACAAGTATGCGAAGAAGGCAAAATCATGAGCCAGATGCGGGCATAACCCAGACCTAACCCAGACCTAACCGGTGTTATCCTCTAAAATATTGATCGAAACCAGGTTTTATTGACTGCTTCAGTTTGTTACCACATTACTACGTGATTCAAACACGAAAAAAGCCCAGGATCTGGCCAACAAGTATGCGAAGAAGGCAAAATCATGAGCCAGATGCGGGCATATCCCGGACCTAACCCAGACCTAACGGGTGTTATCCTCTGAAATATTGATCGAAACCAGGTTTAATTGACTGCTTCAGTGTGTTACCACATTACTACGTGTTTCAAACACGGAAAAAACCCAGGATCTGGCCAACAAGTTTGCGAAAAAGGCGAAAGTATAAGCCAGATGCGCGCATTTCCCAGACCTAACCCAGACCTAACCGGCGTTATCCTCTAAAATATTGATCGAAACCAGGTTTAATTGACTGCTTCAGTGTGGTACCACATTACTGCGTTATTCAAACCCGAAAAAAACCCAGCATCTAGCCAACAAGTTTGCGAAAAAGGCGAAAGTATAAGCCAGATGCGCGCATATCCCAGACCTAACCCAGACCTAACCGGTGTTATCCTCTGAAATATTGATCGAAACCAGGTTTAATTGACTGCTTCAGTGTGTTTCCACATTACTACGTGATTCAAACACGGAAAAAACCCAGGATCTGGCCAACAAGTATGCGAAGAAGGCAAAATCATGAGCCAGATGCGGGCATAACCCAGACCTAACCCAGACCTAACCGGTGTTATCCTCTAAAATATTGATCGAAACCAGGTTTAATTGACTGCTTCAGTGTGTTACCACATTACTACGTGATTCAAACACGAAAAAAACCCAGGATCTGGCCAACAAGTTTGCGAAAAAGGCGAAAGTATAAGGCAGATGCGCGCATATCCCAGACCTAACCCAGACCTAACCGGTGTTATCCTCTAAAATACTGTCCGAATCCAGGTTTAATTGACTGCTTCAGTGTGTTACCACATTACTACGTGATTCAAACACGAAAAAAACCCAGGATCTAGCCAACAAGTTTGCGAAATAGGCGATAGTATAAGCCAGATGCGCGCATATCCCAGACCTGACCCAGACCTAACCGGTGTTATCCTCTAAAATACTGTCCGAATCCAGGTTTTATGGACTGTTTCTGTGTGTTACCACAGTACTACGTGATTCAAACACGAAAAAAACCCAGGATCTGACCAACAAGTATGCGAAGAAGGCGAAAGTATAAGCCAGATGCGCGCATATCTCAGACCTGACCCAGACCTAACCGGTGTTATCCTCTAAAATATTGACCGAATCCAGGTTTAATTGACTGTTACTGTGTGGTACCACATTGCTACGTGATCCAAACCCGAAAAAAACCCAGGATCTTGCCAACAAGTTTGCGAAAAAGGCGAAAGTATAAGGCAGATGCGCGCATATCCCAGACCTAACCCAGACCTAACCGGTGTTATCCTCTAAAATATTGATCGAAACCAGGTTTAATTGACTGCTTCAGTGTGTTACCACATTACTACGTGTTTCAAACACGGAAAATACCCAGGATCTGGCCAACAAGTTTGCGAAAAAGGCGAAAGTATAAGCCATATGCGCGCGAATCCCAGACCTAACCCAGACCTAACCGGATTTATCCTCTAAAATATTGATCGAAACCAGGTTTAATTGACTGCTTCAGTGTGTTACCACATTACTACGTGATTCAAACACGAAAAAACCCCAGGATCTGGCCAACAAGTATGCGAAGAAGGCAAAATCATGAGCCAGATGCGGGCATAACCCAGACCTAACCCAGACCTAACAGGTGTTATCCTCTAAAATATTGATCGAAACCAGGTTTAATTGACAGCTTCAGTCTGGTACCACATTACTACGTGATTCAAACACGAAAAAAACCCAGGATCTGGCCAACAAGTTTGCGAAAAAGGCGAAAGTATAAGCCAGATGCGCGCATTTCCCAGACCTAACCCAGACCTAACCGGCGTTATCCTCTAAAATATTGATCGAAACCAGGTTTAATTGACAGCTTCAGTCTGGTACCACATTACTACGTGATTCAAACACGAAAAAAACCCAGGATCTGGCCAACAAGTTTGCGAAAAAGGCGAAAGTATAAGCCATATGCGCGCAAATCCCAGACCTAACCCAGACCTAACCGGATTTATCCTCTAAAATATTGATCGAAACCAGGTTTCATTGACTGCTTCAGTTTGTTACCACATTACTACGTGATTCAAACACGAAAAAACCCCAGGATCTGGCCAACAAGTATGCGAAGAAGGCAAAATCATGAGCCAGATGCGGGCATAACCCAGACCTAACCCAGACCTAACCGGTGTTATCCTCTAAAATATTGATCGAAACCAGGTTTTATTGACTGCTTCAGTGTGTTACCACATTACTACGTGATTCAAACACGAAAAAAACCCATTATCTGGCCAACAAGTTTGCGAAAAAGGCGAAAGTATAAGCCAGATGCGCGCATTTCCCAGACGTAACCCAGACCTAACCGGTGTTATCCTCTGAAATATTGATCGAAACCAGGTTTAATTGACTGCTTCAGTGTGTTACCACATTACTACGTGATTCAAACACGAAAAAAACCCAGGATCTGGCCAACAAGTATGCGAAGAAGGCAAAATCATGAGCCAGATGCGGGCATAACCTAGACCTAACCCAGACCTAACCGGTGTTATCCTCTAAAATATTGATCGAAACCAGGTTTTATTGACTGCTTCAGTTTGTTACCACATTACTACGTGATTCAAACACGAAAAAAGCCCAGGATCTGACCAACAAGTATGCGAAGAAGGCAAAATCATGAGCCAGATGCGGGCATATCCCGGACCTAACCCAGACCTAACCGGTGTTATCCTCTGAAATATTGATCGAAACCAGGTTTAATTGACTGCTTCAGTGTGTTACCACATTACTACGTGTTTCAAACACGGAAAAAACCCAGGATCTGGCCAACAAGTTTGCGAAAAAGGCGAAAGTATAAGCCATATGCGCGCAAATCCCAGACCTAACCCAGACCTAACCGGATTTATCCTCTAAAATATCGATCGAAACCAGGTTTTATTGACTGCTTCAGTGTGTTACCACATTACTACGTGATTCAAACACGGAAAGAACCCAGGATCTGGCCAACAAGTTTGCGAAAAAGGCGAAAGTATAAGCCAGATGCGCGCATTTCCCAGACCTAACCCAGACCTAACCGGCGTTATCCTCTAAAATATTGATCGAAACCAGGTTTAATTGACAGCTTCAGTCTGGTACCACATTACTACGTGATTCAAACACGAAAAATCCCCAGGATCTGGCCAACAAGTATGCGAAGAAGGCAAAATCATGAGCCAGATGCGGGCATAACCCAGACCTAACCCAGACCTAACCGGTGTTATCCTCTAAAATATTGATCGAAACCAGGTTTTATTGACTGCTTCAGTGTGTTACCACATTACTACGTGATTCAAACACGAAAAAAACCCATTATCTGGCCAACAAGTTTGCGAAAAAGGCGAAAGTATAAGCCAGATGCGCGCATTTCCCAGACGTAACCCAGACCTAACCGGTGTTATCCTCTGAAATATTGATCGAAAACAGGTTTAATTGACTGCTTCAGTGTGTTACCACATTACTACGTGATTCAAACACGAAAAAAACCCAGGATCTGGCCAACAAGTATGCGAAGAAGGCAAAATCATGAGCCAGATGCGGGCATAACCCAGACCTAACCCAGACCTAACCGGTGTTATCCTCTAAAATATTGATCGAAACCAGGTTTTATTGACTGCTTCAGTTTGTTACCACATTACTACGTGATTCAAACACGAAAAAAGCCCAGGATCTGGCCAACAAGTATGCGAAGAAGGCAAAATCATGAGCCAGATGCGGGCATATCCCGGACCTAACCCAGACCTAACCGGTGTTATCCTCTGAAATATTGATCGAAACCAGGTTTAATTGACTGCTTCAGTGTGTTACCACATTACTACGTGTTTCAAACACGGAAAAAACCCAGGATCTGGCCAACAAGTTTGCGAAAAAGGCGAAAGTATAAGCCATATGCGCGCAAATCCCAGACCTAACCCAGACCTAACCGGATTTATCCTCTAAAATATTGATCGAAACCAGGTTTTATTGACTGCTTCAGTGTGTTACCACATTACTACGTGATTCAAACACGGAAAAAACCCAGGATCTGGCCAACAAGTTTGCGAAAAAGGCGAAAGTATAAGCCAGATGCGCGCATTTCCCAGACCTAACCCAGACCTAACCGGTGTTATCCTCTAAAATATTGATCGAAACCAGGTTTTATTGACTGCTTCAGTTTGTTACCACATTACTACGTGATTCAAACACGAAAAAAGCCCACGATCTGGCTAACAAGTATGCGAAGAAGGCAAAATCATGAGCCAGATGCGGGCATATCCCGGACCTAACCCAGACCTAACCGGTGTTATCCTCTAAAATATTGATCGAAACCAGGTTTAATTGACTGCTTCAGTGTGTTACCACATTACTACGTGTTTCAAACACGGAAAATACCCAGGATCTGGCCAACAAGTTTGCGAAAAAGGCGAAAGTATAAGCCATATGCGCGCAAATCCCAGACCTAACCCAGACCTAACCGGATTTATCCTCTAAAATATTGATCGAAACCAGGTTTAATTGACTGCTTCAGTGTGTTACCACATTACTACGTGATTCAAACACGAAAAAACCCCAGGATCTGGCCAACAAGTATGCGAAGAAGGCAAAATCATGAGCCAGATGCGGGCATAACCCAGACCTAACCCAGACCTAACCGGTGTTATCCTCTAAAATATTGATCGAAACCAGGTTTTATTGACTGCTTCAGTGTGTTACCACATTACTACGTGATTCAAACACGAAAAAAACCCATTATCTGGCCAACAAGTTTGCGAAAAAGGCGAAAGTATAAGCCAGATGCGCGCATTTCCCAGACGTAACCCAGACCTAACCGGTGTTATCCTCTGAAATATTGATCGAAACCAGGTTTAATTGACTGCTTCAGTGTGTTACCACATTACTACGTGATTCAAACACGAAAAAACCCCAGGATCTGGCCAACAAGTATGCGAAGAAGGCAAAATCATGAGCCAGATGCGGGCATATCCCGGACCTAACCGAGACCTAACCGGTGTTATCCTCTAAAATATTGATCGAAACCAGGTTTAATTGACTGCTTCAGTGTGTTACCACATTACTACGTGTTTCAAACACGGAAAAAACCCAGGATCTGGCCAACAAGTTTGCGAAAAAGGCGAAAGTATAAGCCATATGCGCGCAAATCCCAGACCTAACCCAGACCTAACCGGATTTATCCTCTAAAATATTGATCGAAACCAGGTTTAATTGACTGCTTCAGTGTGTTACCACATTACTACGTGATTCAAACACGAAAAAACCCCAGGATCTGGCCAACAAGTATGCGAAGAAGGCAAAATCATGAGCCAGATGCGGGCATAACCCAGACCTAACCCAGACCTAACCGGTGTTATCCTCTAAAATATTGATCGAAACCAGGTTTTATTGACTGCTTCAGTGTGTTACCACATTACTACGTGATTCAAACACGAAAAAAACCCATTATCTGGCCAACAAGTTTGCGAAAAAGGCGAAAGTATAAGCCAGATGCGCGCATTTCCCAGACGTAACCCAGACCTAACCGGTGTTATCCTCTGAAATATTGATCGAAACCAGGTTTAATTGACTGCTTCAGTGTGTTACCACATTACTACGTGATTCAAACACGAAAAAAACCCAGGATCTGGCCAACAAGTATGCGAAGAAGGCAAAATCATGAGCCAGATGCGGGCATAACCCAGACCTAACCCAGACCTAACCGGTGTTATCCTCTAAAATATTGATCGAAACCAGGTTTTATTGACTGCTTCAGTTTGTTACCACATTACTACGTGATTCAAACACGAAAAAAGCCCAGGATCTGGCCAACAAGTATGCGAAGAAGGCAAAATCATGAGCCAGATGCGGGCATATCCCGGACCTAACCCAGACCTAACCGGTGTTATCCTCTGAAATATTGATCGAAACCAGGTTTAATTGACTGCTTCAGTGTGTTACCACATTACTACGTGTTTCAAACACGGAAAAAACCCAGGATCTGGCCAACAAGTTTGCGAAAAAGGCGAAAGTATAAGCCATATGCGCGCAAATCCCAGACCTAACCCAGACCTAACCGGATTTATCCTCTAAAATATTGATCGAAACCAGGTTTTATTGACTGCTTCAGTGTGTTACCACATTACTACGTGATTCAAACACGGAAAAAACCCAGGATCTGGCCAACAAGTTTGCGAAAAAGGCGAAAGTATAAGCCAGATGCGCGCATTTCCCAGACCTAACCCAGACCTAACCGGCGTTATCCTCTAAAATATTGATCGAAACCAGGTTTAATTGACAGCTTCAGTCTGGTACCACATTACTACGTGATTCAAACACGAAAAAACCCCAGGATCTGGCCAACAAGTATGCGAAGAAGGCAAAATCATGAGCCAGATGCGGGCATAACCCAGACCTAACCCAGACCTAACCGGTGTTATCCTCTAAAATATTGATCGAAACCAGGTTTTATTGACTGCTTCAGTGTGTTACCACATTACTACGTGATTCAAACACGAAAAAAACCCATTATCTGGCCAACAAGTTTGCGAAAAAGGCGAAAGTATAAGCCAGATGCGCGCATTTCCCAGACGTAACCCAGACCTAACCGGTGTTATCCTCTAAAATATTGATCGAAACCAGGTTTAATTGACTGCTTCAGTGTGTTACCACATTACTACGTGATTCAAACACGAAAAAAACCCAGGATCTGGCCAACAAGTATGCGAAGAAGGCAAAATCATGAGCCAGATGCGGGCATAACCCAGACCTAACCCAGACCTAACCGGTGTTATCCTCTAAAATATTGATCGAAACCAGGTTTTATTGACTGCTTCAGTTTGTTACCACATTACTACGTGTTTCAAACACGGAAAATACCCAGGATCTGGCCAACAAGTTTGCGAAAAAGGCGAAAGTATAAGCCATATGCGCCCAAATCCCAGACCTAACCCGGACCTAACCGGATTTATCCTCTAAAATATTGATCGAAACCAGGTTTAATTGACTGCTTCAGTGTGTTACCACATTACTACGTAATTCAAACACGAAAAAACCCCAGGATCTGGCCAACAAGTATGCGAAGAAGGCAAAATCATGAGCCAGATGCGGGCATAACCCAGACCTAACCCAGACCTAACCGGTGTTATCCTCTAAAATATTGATCGAAACCAGGTTTTATTGACTGCTTCAGTGTGTTACCACATTACTACGTGATTCAAACACGAAAAAAACCCAGGATCTGGCCAACAAGTTTGCGTAAAAGGCGAAAGTATAAGCCAGATGCGCGCATTTCCCAGACCTAACCCAGACCTAACCGGCGTTATCCTCTAAAATATTGATCGAAACCAGGTTTAATTGACAGCTTCAGTCTGGTACCACATTACTACGTGATTCAAACACGAAAAAACCCCAGGATCTGGCCAACAAGTATGCGAAGAAGGCAAAATCATGAGCCAGATGCGGGCATAACCCAGACCTAACCCAGACCTAACCGGTGTTATCCTCTAAAATATTGATCGAAACCAGGTTTTATTGACTGCTTCAGTGTGTTACCACATTACTACGTGATTCAAACACGAAAAAAACCCATTATCTGGCCAACAAGTTTGCGAAAAAGGCGAAAGTATAAGCCAGATGCGCGCATTTCCCAGACGTAACCCAGACCTAACCGGTGTTATCCTCTGAAATATTGATCGAAACCAGGTTTAATTGACTGCTTCAGTGTGTTACCACATTACTACGTGATTCAAACACGAAAAAAACCCAGGATCTGGCCAACAAGTATGCGAAGAAGGCAAAATCATGAGCCAGATGCGGGCATAACCCAGACCTAACCCAGACCTAACCGGTGTTATCCTCTAAAATATTGATCGAAACCAGGTTTTATTGACTGCTTCAGTTTGTTACCACATTACTACGTGATTCAAACACGAAAAAAGCCCAGGATCTGGCCAACAAGTATGCTAAGAAGGCAAAATTATGAGCCAGATGCGGGCATATCCCGGACCTAACCCAGACCTAACCGGTGTTATCCTCTGAAATATTGATCGAAACCAGGTTTAATTGACTGCTTCAGTGTGTTACCACATTACTACGTGTTTCAAACACGGAAAAAACCCAGGATCTGGCCAACAAGTTTGCGAAAAAGGCGAAAGTATAAGCCATATGCGCGCAAATCCCAGACCTAACCCAGACCTAACCGGATTTATCCTCTAAAATATTGATCGAAACCAGGTTTTATTGACTGCTTCAGTGTGTTACCACATTACTACGTGATTCAAACACGGAAAAAACCCAGGATCTGGCCAACAAGTTTGCGAAAAAGGCGAAAGTATAAGCCAGATGCGCGCATTTCCCAGACCTAACCCAGACCTAACCGGTGTTATCCTCTAAAATATTGATCGAAACCAGGTTTTATTGACTGCTTCAGTTTGTTACCACATTACTACGTGATTCAAACACGAAAAAAGCCCAGGATCTGGCTAACAAGTATGCGAAGAAGGCAAAATCATGAGCCAGATGCGGGCATATCCCGGACCTAACCCAGACCTAACCGGTGTTATCCTCTAAAATATTGATCGAAACCAGGTTTAATTGACTGCTTCAGTGTGTTACCACATTACTACGTGTTTCAAACACGGAAAATACCCAGGATCTGGCCAACAAGTTTGCGAAAAAGGCGAAAGTATAAGCCATATGCGCGCAAATCCCAGACCTAACCCAGACCTAACCGGATTTATCCTCTAAAATATTGATCGAAACCAGGTTTTATTGACTGCTTCAGTGTGTTACCACATTACTACGTGATTCAAACACGAAAAAACCCCAGGATCTGGCCAACAAGTATGCGAAGAAGGCAAAATCATGAGCCAGATGCGGGCATAACCCAGACCTAACCCAGACCTAACCGGTGTTATCCTCTAAAATATTGATCGAAACCAGGTTTTATTGACTGCTTCAGTGTGTTACCACATTACTACGTGATTCAAACACGAAAAAAACCCAGGATCTGGCCAACAAGTTTGCGTAAAAGGCGAAAGTATAAGCCAGATGCGCGCATTTCCCAGACCTAACCCAGACCTAACCGGCGTTATCCTCTAAAATATTGATCGAAACCAGGTTTAATTGACAGCTTCAGTCTGGTACCACATTACTACGTGATTCAAACACGAAAAAACCCCAGGATCTGGCCAACAAGTATGCGAAGAAGGCAAAATCATGAGCCAGATGCGGGCATAACCCAGACCTAACCCAGACCTAACCGGTGTTATCCTCTAAAATATTGATCGAAACCAGGTTTTATTGACTGCTTCAGTGTGTTACCACATTACTACGTGATTCAAACACGAAAAAAACCCATTATCTGGCCAACAAGTTTGCGAAAAAGGCGAAAGTATAAGCCAGATGCGCGCATTTCCCAGACGTAACCCAGACCTAACCGGTGTTATCCACTGAAATATTGATCGAAACCAGGTTTAATTGACTGCTTCAGTGTGTTACCACATTACTACGTGTTTCAAACACGGAAAAAACCCAGGATCTGGCCAACATGTTTGCGAAAAAGGCGAAAGTATAAGCCAGATGCGCGCATTTCCCAGACCTAACCCAGACCTAACCGGATTTATCCTCTAAAATATTGATCGAAACCAGGTTTTATTGACTGCTTCAGTTTGTTACCACATTACTACGTGACTCAAACAAGAAAAAACACCAGGATCTGGCCAACAAGTATGCGAAGAAGGCAAAATCATGAGCCAGATGCGGGCATAACCCAGACCTAACCCAGACCTAACCGGTGTTATCCTCTAAAATATTGATCGAAACCAGGTTTTATTGACTGCTTCAGTTTGTTACCACATTACTACGTGATTCAAACACGAAAAAAGCCCAGGATCTGGCCAACAAGTATGCGAAGAAGGCAAAATCATGAGCCAGATGCGGGCATATCCCGGACCTAACCCAGACCTAACCGGTGTTATCCTCTGAAATATTGATCGAAACCAGGTTTAATTGACTGCTTCAGTGTGTTACCACATTACTACGTGTTTCAAACACGGAAAGAACCCAGGATCTGGCCAACAAGTTTGCGAAAAAGGCGAAAGTATAAGCCAGATGCGCGCATTTCCCAGACCTAACCCAGACCTAACCGGTGTTATCCTCTAAAATACTGTCCGTATCCAGGTTTTATGGACTGTTTCTGTGTGTTACCACAGTACTACGTGATTCAAACACGAAAAAAACCCAGGATCTGACCAACAAGAATGTGAAGAAGGCGAAAGTATAAGCCAGATGCGCGCATATCTCAGACCTGACCCAGACCTAACCGGTGTTATCCTCTAAAATATTGACCGAATCCAGGTTTAATTGACTGTTACTGTGTGGTACCACATTGCTACGTGATCCAAACCCGAAAAAAACCCAGGATCTTGCCAACAAGTTTGCGAAAAAGGCGAAAGTATAAGGCAGATGCGCGCATATCCCGGACCTAACCCAGACCTAACCGGTGTTATCCTCTAAAATATTGATCGAAACCAGGTTTAATTGACTGCTTCAGTGTGTTACCACATTACTACGTGTTTCAAACACGGAAAATACCCAGGATCTGGCCAACAAGTTTGCGAAAAAGGCGAAAGTATAAGCCATATGCGCGCAAATCCCAGACCTAACCCAGACCTAACCGGATTTATCCTCTAAAATATTGATCGAAACCAGGTTTAATTGACTGCTTCAGTGTGTTACCACATTACTACGTGATTCAAACACGAAAAAACCCCAGGATCTGGCCAACAAGTATGCGAAGAAGGCAAAATCATGAGCCAGATGCGGGCATAACCCAGACCTAACCCAGACCTAACCGGCGTTATCCTCTAAAATATTGATCGAAACCAGGTTTAATTGACAGCTTCAGTCTGGTACCACATTACTACGTGATTCAAACACGAAAAAACCCCAGGATCTGGCCAACAAGTATGCGAAGAAGGCAAAATCATGAGCCAGATGCGGGCATAACCCAGACCTAACCCAGACCTAACCGGCGTTATCCTCTAAAATATTGATCGAAACCAGGTTTAATTGACAGCTTCAGTCTGGTACCACATTACTACGTGTTTCAAACACGGAAAATACCCAGGATCTGGCCAACAAGTTTGCGAAAAAGGCGAAAGTATAAGCCATATGCGCGCAAATCCCAGACCTAACCCAGACCTAACCGGATTTATCCTCTAAAATATTGATCGAAACCAGGTTTAATTGACTGCTTCAGTGTGTTACCACATTACTACGTGATTCAAACACGAAAAAAACCCAGGATCTGGCCAACAAGTTTGCGTAAAAGGCGAAAGTATAAGCCAGATGCGCGCATTTCCCAGACCTAACCCAGACCTAACCGGCGTTATCCTCTAAAATATTGATCGAAACCAGGTTTAATTGACAGCTTCAGTCTGGTACAACATTACTACGTGATTCAAACACGAAAAAAACCCAGGATCTGGCCAACAAGTTTGCGAAAAAGGCGAAAGTATAAGCCATGTGCGCGCAAATCCCAGACCTAACCCAGACCTAACCGGATTTATCCTCTAAAATATTGATCGAAACCTGGTTTCATTGACTGCTTCAGTTTGTTACCACATTACTACGTGATTCAAACACGAAAAAACCCCAGGATCTGGCCAACAAGTATGCGAAGAAGGCAAAATCATGAGCCAGATGCGGGCATAACCCAGACCTAACCCAGACCTAACCGGTGTTATCCTCTAAAATATTGATCGAAACCAGGTTTTATTGACTGCTTCAGTGTGTTACCACATTACTACGTGATTCAAACACGAAAAAAACCCATTATCTGGCCAACAAGTTTGCGAAAAAGGCGAAAGTATAAGCCAGATGCGCGCATTTCCCAGACGTAATCCAGACCTAACCGGTGTTATCCTCTGAAATATTGATCGAAACCAGGTTTAATTGACTGCTTCAGTGTGTTACCACATTACTACGTGATTCAAACACGAAAAAAACCCAGGATCTGGCCAACAAGTATGCGAAGAAGGCAAAATCATGAGCCAGATGCGGGCATAACCCAGACCTAACCCAGACCTAACCGGTGTTATCCTCTAAAATATTGATCGAAACCAGGTTTTATTGACTGCTTAAGTTTGTTACCACATTACTATGTGATTCAAACAAGAAAAAAGCCCAGGATCTGGCCAACAAGTATGCGAAGAAGGCAAAATCATGAGCCAGATGCGGGCATATCCCGGACCTAACCCAGACCTAACCGGTGTTATCCTCTGAAATATTGATCGAAACCAGGTTTAATTGACTGCTTCAGTGTGTTACCACATTACTACGTGTTTCAAACACGGAAAAAACCCAGGATCTGGCCAACAAGTTTGCGAAAAAGGCGAAAGTATAAGCCATATGCGCGCAAATCCCAGACCTAACCCAGACCTAACCGGATATATCCTCTAAAATATTGATCGAAACCAGGTTTCATTGACTGCTTCAGTTTGTTACCATATTACTACGTGATTCAAACACGAAAAAAACGCAGGATCTGGCCAACAAGTTTGCGAAAAAGGCGAAAGTATAAGCCAAATGCGCGCAAATCCCAGACCTAACCCAGACCTAACCGGATTTATCCTCTAAAATATTGATCGAAACCAGGTTTTATTGACTGCTTCAGTTTGTTACCACATTACTACGTGATTCAAACACGAAAAAACCCCAGGATCTGGCCAACAAGTATGCGAAGAAGGCAAAATCATGAGCCAGATGCGGGCATAACCCAGACCTAACCCAGACCTAACCGGTGTTATCCTCTAAAATATTGATCGAAACCAGGTTTTATTGACTGCTTCAGTTTGTTACCACATTACTACGTGATTCAAACACGAAAAAAGCCCAGGATCTGGCCAACAAGTATGCGAAGAAGGCAAAATCATGAGCCAGATGCGGGCATATTCCGGACCTAACCCAGACCTAACCGGTGTTATCCTCTGAAATATTGATCGAAACCAGGTTTAATTGACTGCTTCAGTGTGTTACCACATTACTACGTGTTTCAAACACGGAAAAAACCCAGGATCTGGCCAACAAGTTTGCGAAAAAGGCGAAAGTATAAGCCAGATGCGCGCATTTCCCAGACCTAACCCAGACCTAACCGGCGTTATCCTCTAAAATATTGATCGAAACCAGGTTTAATTGACTGCTTCAGTGTGGTACCACATTACTGCGTTATTCAAACCCGAAAAAAACCCAGCATCTAGCCAACAAGTTTGCGAAAAAGGCGAAAGTATAAGCCAGATGCGCGCATATCCCAGACCTAACCCAGACCTAACCGGTGTTATCCTCTGAAATATTGATCGAAACCAGGTTTAATTGACTGCTTCAGTGTGTTTCCACATTACTACGTGATTCAAACACGGAAAAAACCCAGGATCTGGCCAACAAGTATGCGAAGAAGGCAAAATCATGAGCCAGATGCGGGCATAACCCAGACCTAACCCAGACCTAACCGGTGTTATCCTCTAAAATATTGATCGAAACCAGGTTTAATTGACTGCTTCAGTGTGTTACCACATTACTACGTGATTCAAACACGAAAAAAACTCAGGATCTGGCCAACAAGTTTGCGAAAAAGGCGAAAGTATAAGGCAGATGCGCGCATATCCCAGACCTAACCCAGACCTAACCGGTGTTATCCTCTAAAATACTGTCCGAATCCAGGTTTAATTGACTGCTTCAGTGTGTTACCACATTACTACGTGATTCAAACCCGAAAAAAACCCAGGATCTAGCCAACAAGTTTGCGAAATAGGCGATAGTATAAGCCAGATGCGCGCATATCCCAGACCTGACCCAGACCTAACCGGTGTTATCCTCTAAAATACTGTCCGAATCCAGGTTTTATGGACTGTTTCTGTGTGTTACCACAGTACTACGTGATTCAAACACGAAAAAAACCCAGGATCTGACCAACAAGTATGCGAAGAAGGCGAAAGTATAAGCCAGATGCGCGCATATCTCAGACCTGACCCAGACCTAACCGGTGTTATCCTCTAAAATATTGACCGAATCCAGGTTTAATTGACTGTTACTGTGTGGTACCACATTGCTACGTGATCCAAACCCGAAAAAAACCCAGGATCTTGCCAACAAGTTTGCGAAAAAGGCGAAAGTATAAGCCATATGCGCGCAAATCCCAGACCTAACCCAGACCTAACCGGATTTATCCTCTAAAATATTGATCGAGACCAGGTTTCATTGACTGCTTCAGTTTGTTACCACATTACTACATGATTCAAACACGAAAAAACCCCAGGATCTGGCCAACAAGTATGCGAAGAAGGCAAAATCATGAGCCAGATGCGGGCATAACCCAGACCTAACCCAGACCTAACCGGTGTTATCCTCTAAAATATTGATCGAAACCAGGTTTTATTGACTGCTTCAGTGTGTTACCACATTACTACGTGATTCAAACACGAAAAAAACCCATTATCTGGCCAACAAGTTTGCGAAAAAGGCGAAAGTATAAGCCAGATGCGCGCATTTCCCAGACGTAACCCAGACCTAACCGGTGTTATCCTCTGAAATATTGATCGAAACCAGGTTAAATTGACTGCTTCAGTGTGTTACCACATTACTACGTGATTCAAACACGCAAAAAACCCAGGATCTGGCCAACAAGTATGCGAAGAAGGCAAAATCATGAGCCAGATGCGGGCATAACCCAGACCTAACCCAGACCTAACCGGTGTTATCCTCTAAAATATTGATCGAAACCAGGTTTAATTGACTGCTTCAGTGTGTTACCACATTACTACGTGATTCAAACACGGAAAAAACCCAGGATCTGGCCAACAAGTTTGCGAAAAAGGCGAAAGTATAAGCCAGATGCGCGCATTTCCCAGACCTAACCCAGACCTAACCGGTGTTATCCTCTAAAATATTGATCGAAACCAGGTTTTATTGACTGCTTCAGTTTGTTACCACATTACTACGTGATTCAAACACGAAAAAAGCCCAGGATCTGGCTAACAAGTATGCGAAGAAGGCAAAATCATGAGCCAGATGCGGGCATATCCCGGACCTAACCCAGACCTAACCGGTGTTATCCTCTGAAATATTGATCGAAACCAGGTTTAATTGACTGCTTCAGTGTGGTACCACATTACTGCGTTATTCAAACCCGAAAAAAACCCAGCACCTAGCCAACAAGTTTGCGAAAAAGGCGAAAGTATAAGCCAGATGCGCGCATATCCCAGACCTAACCCAGACCTAACCGGTGTTATCCTCTGAGATATTGATCGAAACCAGGTTTAATTGACTGCTTCAGTGTGTTTCCACATTACTACGTGATTCAAACACGGAAAAAACCCAGGATCTGGCCAACAAGTATGCGAAGAAGGCAAAATCATGAGCCAGATGCGGGCATAACCCAGACCTAACCCAGACCTAACCGGCGTTATCCTCTAAAATATTGATCGAAACCAGGTTTAATTGACAGCTTCAGTCTGGTACCACATTACTACGTGATTCAAACACGAAAAAAACCCAGGATCTGGCCAACAAGTTTGCGAAAAAGGCGAAAGTATAAGCCATATGCGCGCAAATCCCAGACCTAACCCAGACCTAACCGGATTTATCCTCTAAAATATTGATCGAAACCAGGTTTCATTGACTGCTTCAGTTTGTTACCACATTACTACGTGATTCAAACACGAAAAAACCCCAGGATCTGGCCAACAAGTATGCGAAGAAGGCAAAATCATGAGCCAGATGCGGGCATAACCCAGACCTAACCCAGACCTAACCGGTGTTATCCTCTAAAATATTGATCGAAACCAGGTTTAATTGACTGCTTCAGTGTGTTACCACATTACTACGTGATTCAAACACGGAAAAAACCCAGGATCTGGCCAACAAGTTTGCGAAAAAGGCGAAAGTATTAGCCAGATGCGCGCATTTCCCAGACCTAACCCAGACCTAACCGGTGTTATCCTCTAAAATATTGATCGAAACCAGGTTTTATTGACTGCTTCAGTTTGTTACCACATTACTACGTGATTCAAACACGAAAAAAGCCCAGGATCTGGCTAACAAGTATGCGAAGAAGGCAAAATCATGAGCCAGATGCGGGCATATCCCGGAACTAACCCAGACCTAACCGGTGTTATCCTCTGAAATATTGATCGAAACCAGGTTTAATTGACTGCTTCAGTGTGGTACCACATTACTGCGTTATTCAAACCCGAAAAAAACCCAGGATCTGGCCAACAAGTATGCGAAGAAGGCAAAATCATGAGCCAGATGCGGGCATAACCCAGACCTAACCCAGACCTAACCGGTGTTATCCTCTAAAATATTGATCGAAACCAGGTTTTATTGACTGCTTCAGTTTGTTACCACATTACTACGTGATTCAAACACGAAAAAAGCCCAGGATCTGGCCAACAAGTATGCGAAGAAGGCAAAATCATGAGCCAGATGCGGGCATATCCCGGACCTAACCCAGACCTAACCGGTGTTATCCTCTGAAATATTGATCGAAACCAGGTTTAATTGACTGCTTCAGTGTGTTACCACATTACTACGTGTTTCAAACACGGAAAAAACCCAGGATCTGGCCAACAAGTTTGCGAAAAAGGCGAAAGTATAAGCCAGATGCGCGCATTTCCCAGACCTAACCCAGACCTAACCGGCGTTATCCTCTAAAATATTGATCGAAACCAGGTTTAATTGGCTGCTTCAGTGTGGTACCACATTACTGCGTTATTCAAACCCGAAAAAAGCCCAGGATCTGGCTAACAAGTATGCGAAGAAGGCAAAATCATGAGCCGGATGCGCGCATATCCCAGACCTAACCCAGACCTAACCGGTGTTATCCTCTGAAATATTGATCGAAACCAGGTTTAATTGACTGCTTCAGTGTGTTTCCACATTACTACGTGATTCAAACACGGAAAAAACCCAGGATCTGGCCAACAAGTATGCGAAGAAGGCAAAATCATGAGCCAGATGCGGGCATAACCCAGACCTAACCCAGACCTAACCGGTGTTATCCTCTAAAATATTGATCGAAACCAGGTTTAATTGACTGCTTCAGTGTGTTACCACATTACTACGTGATTCAAACACGAAAAAAACTCAGGATCTGGCCAACAAGTTTGCGAAAAAGGCGAAAGTATAAGGCAGATGCGCGCATATCCCAGACCTAACCCAGACCTAACCGGTGTTATCCTCTAAAATACTGTCCGAATCCAGATTTAATTGACTGCTTCAGTGTGTTACCACATTACTACGTGATTCAAACACGAAAAAAACCCAGGATCTAGCCAACAAGTTTGCGAAATAGGCGATAGTATAAGCCAGATGCGCGCATATCCCAGACCTGACCCAGACCTAACCGGTGTTATCCTCTAAAATACTGTCCGAATCCAGGTTTTATGGACTGTTTCTGTGTGTTACCACAGTACTACGTGATTCAAACACGAAAAAAACCCAGGATCTGACCAACAAGTATGCGAAGAAGGCGAAAGTATAAGCCAGATGCGCGCATATCTCAGACCTGACCCAGACCTAACCGGTGTTATCCTCTAAAATATTGACCGAATCCAGGTTTAATTGACTGTTACTGTGTGGTACCACATTGCTACGTGATCCAAACCCGAAAAAAACCCAGGATCTTGCCAACAAGTTTGCGAAAAAGGCGAAAGTATAAGGCAGATGCGCGCATATCCCAGACCTAACCCAGACCTAACCGGTGTTATCCTCTAAAATATTGATCGAAACCAGGTTTAATTGACTGCTTCAGTGTGTTACCACATTACTACGTGATTCAAACACGAAAAAACCCCAGGATCTGGCCAACAAGTATGCGAAGAAGGCAAAATCATGAGCCAGATGCGGGCATAACCCAGACCTAACCCAGACCTAACCGGTGTTATCCTCTAAAATATTGATCGAAACCAGGTTTTATTGACTGCTTCAGTGTGTTACCACATTACTACGTGATTCAAACACGAAAAAAACCCAGGATCTGGCCAACAAGTTTGCGTAAAAGGCGAAAGTATAAGCCAGATGCGCGCATTTCCCAGACCTAACCCAGACCTAACCGGCGTTATCCTCTAAAATATTGATCGAAACCAGGTTTAATTGACAGCTTCAGTCTGGTACCACATTACTACGTGATTCAAACACGAAAAAAACCCAGGATCTGGCCAACAAGTTTGCGAAAAAGGCGAAAGTATAAGCCAGATGCGCGCATTTCCCAGACCTAACCCAGACCTAACCGGCGTTATCCTCTAAAATATTGATCGAAACCAGGTTTAATTGACAGCTTCAGTCTGGTACCACATTACTACGTGATTCAAACACGAAAAAAACCCAGGATCTGGCCAACAAGTTTGCGAAAAAGGCGAAAGTATAAGCCATATGCGCGCAAATCCCAGACCTAACCCAGACCTAACCGGATTTATCCTCTAAAATATTGATCGAAACCAGGTTTCATTGACTGCTTCAGTTTGTTACCACATTACTACGTGATTCAAACACGAAAAAACCCCAGGATCTGGCCAACAAGTATGCGAAGAAGGCAAAATCATGAGCCAGATGCGGGCATAACCCAGACCTAACCCAGACCTAACCGGTGTTATCCTCTAAAATATTGATCGAAACCAGGTTTTATTGACTGCTTCAGTGTGTTACCACATTACTACGTGATTCAAACACGAAAAAAACCCAGGATCTGGCCAACAAGTTTGCGTAAAAGGCGAAAGTATAAGCCAGATGCGCGCATTTCCCAGACCTATCCCAGACCTAACCGGCGTTATCCTCTAAAATATTGATCGAAACCAGGTTTAATTGACAGCTTCAGTCTGGCACCACATTACTACGTGATTCAAACACGAAAAAAACCCAGGATCTGGCCAACAAGTTTGCGAAAAAGGCGAAAGTATAAGCCATATGCGCGCAAATCCCAGACCTAACCCAGACCTAACCGGATTTATCCTCTAAAATATTGATCGATACCAGGTTTCATTGACTGCTTCAGTTTGTTACCACATTACTACATGATTCAAACACGAAAAAACCCCAGGATCTGGCCAACAAGTATGCGAAGAAGGCAAAATCATGAGCCAGATGCGGGCATAACCCAGACCTAACCCAGACCTAACCGGTGTTATCCTCTAAAATATTGATCGAAACCAGGTTTTATTGACTGCTTCAGTGTGTTACCACATTACTACGTGATTCAAACACGAAAAAAACCCATTATCTGGCCAACAAGTTTGCGAAAAAGGCGAAAGTATAAGCCAGATGCGCGCATTTCCCAGACCTAACCCAGACCTAACCGGTGTTATCCTCTGAAATATTGATCGAAACCAGGTTTAATTGACTGCTTCAGTCTGGTACCACATTACTACGTGATTCAAACACGAAAAAAACCCAGCACCTAGCCAACAAGTTTGCGAAAAAGGCGAAAGTATAAGCCAGATGCGCGCATATCCCAGACCTCACCCAGACCTAACCGGATTTATCCTCTAAAATATTGATCGAAACCAGGTTTCATTGACTGCTTCAGTTTGTTACCACATTACTACGTGATTCAAACACGAAAAAACCCCAGGATCTGGCCAACAAGTATGCGAAGAAGGCAAAATCATGAGCCAGATGCGGGCATAACCCAGACCTAACCCAGACCTAACCGGTGTTATCCTCTAAAATATTGATCGAAACCAGGTTTAATTGACTGCTTCAGTGTGTTACCACATTACTACGTGATTCAAACACGGAAAAAACCCAGGATCTGGCCAACAAGTTTGCGAAAAAGGCGAAAGTATTAGCCAGATGCGCGCATTTCCCAGACCTAACCCACACCTAACCGGTGTTATCCTCTAAAATATTGATCGAAACCAGGTTTTATTGACTGCTTCAGTTTGTTACCACATTACTACGTGATTCAAACACGAAAAAAGCCCAGGATCTGGCTAACAAGTATGCGAAGAAGGCAAAATCATGAGCCAGATGCGGGCATATCCCGGACCTAACCCAGACCTAACCGGTGTTATCCTCTGAAATATTGATCGAAACCAGGTTTAATTGACTGCTTCAGTGTGGTACCACATTACTGCGTTATTCAAACCCGAAAAAAACCCAGCACCTAGCCAACAAGTTTGCGAAAAAGGCGAAAGTATAAGCCAGATGCGCGCATATCCCAGACCTAACCCAGACCTAACCGGTGTTATCCTCTGAGATATTGATCGAAACCAGGTTTAATTGACTGCTTCAGTATGTTTCCACATTACTACGTGATTCAAACACGGAAAAAACCCAGGATCTGGCCAACAAGTATGCGAAGAAGGCAAAATCATGAGCCAGATGCGGGCATAACCCAGACCTAACCCAGACCTAACCGGTGTTATCCTCTAAAATATTGATCGAAACCAGGTTTAATTGACTGCTTCAGTGTGTTACCACATTACTACGTGATTCAAACACGAAAAAAACCCAGGATCTGGCCAACAAGTTTGCGAAAAAGGCGATAGTATAAGCCAGATGCGCGCATATCCCAGACCTAACCCAGACCTAACCGGTGTTATCCTCTAAAATACTGTGCGAATCCAGGTTTAATTGACTGCTTCAGTGTGGTACCACATTACTACGTGATTCAAACACGAAAAAAACCCAGGATCTGGCCAACAAGTTTGCGAAAAAGGCGAAAGTATAAGGCAGATGCGCGCATATCCCAGACCTAACCCAGACCTAACCGGTGTTATCCTCTAAAATACTGTCCGAATCCAGGTTTTATGGACTGTTTCTGTGTGTTACCACAGTACTACGTGATTCAAACACGAAAAAAACCCAGGATCTGGCCAACAAGTATGCGAAGAAGGCGAAAGTATAAGCCAGATGCGCGCATATCCCAGACCTAACCCAGACCTAACCGGTGTTATCCTCTAAAATATTGATCGAAACCAGGTTTCATTGACTGCTTCAGTTTGTTACCACATTACTACGTGATTCAAACACGAAAAAACCCCAGGATCTGGCCAACAAGTATGCGAAGAAGGCAAAATCATGAGTCAGATGCGGGCATAACCCAGACCTAACCCAGACCTAACCGGTGTTATCCTCTAAAATATTGATCGAAACCAGGTTTTATTGACTGCTTCAGTGTGTTACCACATTACTACGTGATTCAAACACGAAAAAAACCCATTATCTGGCCAACAAGTTTGCGAAAAAGGCGAAAGTATAAGCCAGATGCGCGCATTTCCCAGACGTAACCCAGACCTAACCGGTGTTATCCTCTGAAATATTGATCGAAACCAGGTTTAATTGACTGCTTCAGTGTGTTACCACATTACTACGTGATTCAAACACGAAAAAAACCCAGGATCTGGCCAACAAGTATGCGAAGAAGGCAAAATCATGAGCCAGATGCGGGCATAACCCAGACCTAACCCAGACCTAACCGGTGTTATCCTCTAAAATATTGATCGAAACCAGGTTTTATTGACTGCTTCAGTTTGTTACCACATTACTACGTGATTCAAACACGAAAAAAGCCCAGGATCTGGCCAACAAGTATGCGAAGAAGGCAAAATCATGAGCCAGATGCGGGCATATCCCGGACCTAACCCAGACCTAACCGGTGTTATCCTCTGAAATATTGATCGAAACCAGGTTTAATTGACTGCTTCAGTGTGTTACCACATTACTACGTGTTTCAAACACGGAAAAAACCCAGGATCTGGCCAACAAGTTTGCGAAAAAGGCGAAAGTATAAGCCATATGCGCGCAAATCCCAGACCTAACCCAGACCTAACCGGATATATCCTCTAAAATATTGATCGAAACCAGGTTTCATTGACTGCTTCAGTTTGTTACCACATTACTACGTGATTCAAACACGAAAAAAACGCAGGATCTGGCCAACAAGTTTGCGAAAAAGGCGAAAGTATAAGCCATATGCGCGCAAATCCCAGACCTAACCCAGACCTAACCGGATTCATCCTCTAAAATATTGATCGAAACCAGGTTTTATTGACTGCTTCAGTTTGTTACCACATTACTACGTGATTCAAACACGAAAAAACCCCAGGATCTGGCCAACAAGTATGCGAAGAAGGCAAAATCATGAGCCAGATGCGGGCATAACCCAGACCTAACCCAGACCTAACCGGTGTTATCCTCTAAAATATTGATCGAAACCAGGTTTTATTGACTGCTTCAGTTTGTTACCACATTACTACGTGATTCAAACACGAAAAAAGCCCAGGATCTGGCCAACAAGTATGCGAAGAAGGCAAAATAATGAGCCAGATGCGGGCATATCCCGGACCTAACCCAGACCTAACCGGTGTTATCCTCTGAAATATTGATCGAAACCAGGTTTAATTGACTGCTTCAGTGTGTTACCACATTACTACGTGTTTCAAACACGGAAAAAACCCAGGATCTGGCCAACAAGTTTGCGAAAAAGGCGAAAGTATAAGCCAGATGCGCGCATTTCCCAGACCTAACCCAGACCTCACCGGTGTTATCCTCTAAAATATTGATCGAAACCAGGTTTTATTGACTGCTTCAGTTTGTTACCACATTACTACGTGATTCAAACACGAAAAAACCCCAGGATCTGGCCAACAAGTATGCGAAGAAGGCAAAATCATGAGCCAGATGCGGGCATAACCCAGACCTAACCCAGACCTAACTGGTGTTATCCTCTAAAATATTGATCGAAACCAGGTTTAATTGACTGCTTCAGTGTGTTACCACATTACTACGTGATTCAAACACGAAAAAAACCCAGGATCTGGCCAACAAGTTTGCGAAAAAGGCGAAAGTATAAGCCAGATGCGCGCATTTCCCAGACCTAACCCAGACCTAACCGGCGTTATCCTCTAAAATATTGATCGAAACCAGGTTTAATTGACTGCTTCAGTGTGGTACCACATTACTGCGTTATTCAAACCCGAAAAAAACCCAGCATCTAGCCAACAAGTTTGCGAAAAAGGCGAAAGTATAAGCCAGATGCGCGCATATCCCAGACCTAACCCAGACCTAACCGGTGTTATCCTCTGAAATATTGATCGAAACCAGGTTTAATTGACTGCTTCAGTGTGTTACCACATTACTACGTGATTCAAACACGAAAAAAACCCAGGATCTGGCCAACAAGTTTGCGAAAAAGGCGAAAGTATAAGGCAGATGCGCGCATATCCCAGACCTAACCCAGACCTAACCGGTGTTATCCTCTAAAATACTGTCCGAATCCAGGTTTAATTGACTGCTTCAGTGTGTTACCACATTACTACGTGATTCAAACACGAAAAAAACCCAGGATCTAGCCAACAAGTTTGCGAAATAGGCGATAGTATAAGCCAGATGCGCGCATATCCCAGACCTGACCCAGACCTAACCGGTGTTATCCTCTAAAATACTGTCCGAATCCAGGTTTTATGGACTGTTTCTGTGTGTTACCACAGTACTACGTGATTCAAACACGAAAAAAACCCAGGATCTGACCAACAAGTATGCGAAGAAGGCGAAAGTATAAGCCAGATGCGCGCATATCTCAGACCTGACCCAGACCTAACCGGTGTTATCCTCTAAAATATTGACCGAATCCAGGTTTAATTGACTGTTACTGTGTGGTACCACATTGCTACGTGATCCAAACCCGAAAAAAACCCAGGATCTTGCCAACAAGTTTGCGAAAAAGGCGAAAGTATAAGGCAGATGCGCGCATATCCCAGACCTAACCCAGACCTAACCGGTGTTATCCTCTAAAATATTGATCGAAACCAGGTTTAATTGACTGCTTCAGTGTGTTACCACATTACTACGTGTTTCAAACACGGAAAATACCCAGGATCTGGCCAACAAGTTTGCGAAAAAGGCGAAAGTATAAGCCATATGCGCGCAAATCCCAGACCTAACCCAAACCTAACCGGATTTATCCTCTAAAATATTGATCGAAACCAGGTTTAATTGACTGCTTCAGTCTGTTACCACATTACTACGTGATTCAAACACGAAAAAACCCCAGGATCTGGCCAACAAGTATGCGAAGAAGGCAAAATCATGAGCCAGATGCGGGCATAACCCAGACCTAACCCAGACCTAACCGGTGTTATCCTCTAAAATATTGATCGAAACCAGGTTTTATTGACTGCTTCAGTGTGTTACCACATTACTACGTGATTCAAACACGAAAAAAACCCAGGATCTGGCCAACAAGTTTGCGAAGAAGGCAAAATCATGAGCCAGATGCGGGCATAACCCAGACCTAACCCATACCTAACCGGTGTTATCCTCTAAAATATTGATCGAAACCAGGTTTAATTGACTGCTTCAGTGTGTTACCACATTACTGCGAGTTTCAAACACGGAAAGTACCCAGGATCTGGCCAACAAGTTTGCGAAAAAGGCGAAAGTATAGGCCATATGCGCGCAAATCCCAGACCTAACCCAGACCTAACCGGATTTATCCTGTAAAATATTGATCGAAACCAGGTTTTATTGACTGCTTCAGTTTGTTACCACATTACTACGTGATTCAAACACGAAAAAACCCCAGGATCTGGCCAACAAGTATGCGAAGAAGGCAAAATCATGAGCCAGATGCGGGCATAACCCAGACCTAACCCAGACCTAACCGGTGTTATCCTCTAAAATATTGATCGATACCAGGTTTTATTGACTGCTTCAGTTTGTTACCACATTACTACGTGATTCAAACACGAAAAACACCCAGGATCTGGCCAACAAGTTTGCGAAAAAGGCGAAAGTATAAGGCAGATGCGCGCATATCCCAGACCTAACCCAGACCTAACCGGTGTTATCCTCTAAAATACTGTCCGAATCCAGGTTTTATGGACTGTTTCTGTGTGTTACCACAGTACTACGTGATTCAAACACGAAAAAAACCCAGGATCTGACCAACAAGTATGCGAAGAAGGCGAAAGTATAAGCCAGATGCGCGCATATCTCAGACCTGACGCAGACCTAACCGGTGTTATCCTCTAAAATATTGACCGAATCCAGGTTTAATTGACTGTTACTGTGTGGTACCACATTGCTACGTTATCCAAACCCGAAAAAAACCCAGGATTTTGCCAACAAGTTTGCGAAAAAGGCGAAAGTATAAGGCAGATGCGCGCATATCCCAGACCTAACCCAGACCTAACCGGTGTTATCCTCTAAAATATTGATCGAAACCAGGTTTAATTGACTGCTTCAGTGTGTTACCACATTACTACGTGTTTCAAACACGGAAAATACCCAGGATCTGGCCAACAAGTTTGCGAAAAAGGCGAAAGTATAAGCCATATGCGCGCAAATCCCAGACCTAACCCAGACCTAACCGGATTTATCCTCTAAAATATTGATCGAAACCAGGTTTAATTGACTGCTTCAGTGTGGTACCACATTACTACGTGATTCAAACACGAAAAAAACCCAGGATCTGGCCAACAAGTTTGCGTAAAAGGCGAAAGTATAAGCCAGATGCGCGCATTTCCCAGACCTAACCCAGACCTAACCGGCGTTATCCTCTAAAATATTGATCGAAACCAGGTTTTATTGACTGCTTCAGTGTGTTACCACATTACCACGTGATTCAAACACGAAAAAAACCCAGGATCTGGCCAACAAGTATGCGAAGAAGGCAAAATCATGAGCCAGATGCGGGCATAACCCAGACCTAACCCAGACCTAACCGGATTTATCCTCTAAAATATTGATCGAAACCAGGTTTCATTGACTGCTTCAGTTTGTTACCACATTACTACGTGATTCAAACACGAAAAAACCCCAGGATCTGGCCAACAAGTATGCGAAGAAGGCAAAATCATGAGCCAGATGCGGGCATAACCCAGACCTAACCCAGACCTAACCGGTGTTATCCTCTAAAATATTGATCGAAACCAGGTTTTATTGACTGCTTCAGTTTGTTACCACATTACTACGTGATTCAAACACGAAAAAAGCCCAGGATCTGGCCAACAAGTATGCGAAGAAGGCAAAATCATGAGCCAGATGCGGGCATATCCCGGACCTAACCCAGACCTAACCGGTGTTATCCTCTGAAATATTGATCGAAACCATGTTTAATTGACTGCTTCAGTGTGTTACCACATTACTACGTGTTTCAAACACGGAAAATACCCAGGATCTGGCCAACAAGTTTGCGAAAAAGGCGAAAGTATAAGCCATATGCGCGCAAATCCCAGACCTAACCCAGACCTAACCGGTGTTATCCTCTGAAATATTGATCGAAACCAGGTTTAATTGACTGCTTCAGTGTGTTACCACATTACTACGTGATTCAAACACGAAAAAAACCCTTGGATCTGGCCAGCAAGTTTGCGAAAAAGGCGAAAGTATAAGCGATATGCGCGCAAATCCCAGACCTAACCCAGACCTAACCGGATTTATCCTCTAAAATATTGATCGAAACCAGGTTTTATTGACTGCTTCAGTTTGTTACCACATTACTACGTGATTCAAACACGAAAAAACCCCAGGATCTGGCCAACAAGTATGCGAAGAAGGCAAAATCATGAGCCAGATGCGGGCACAACCCAGACCTAACCCAGACCTAACCGGTGTTATCCTCTAAAATATTGATCGAAACCAGGTTTAATTGACTGCTTCAGTGTGTTACCACATTACTACGTGATACAAACACGAAAAAAACCCAGGATCTGGGCAACAAGTTTGCGAAGAAGGCAAAATCATGAGCCAGATGCGGGCATAACCCAGACCTAACCCATACCTAACCGGTGTTATCCTCTAAAATATTGATCGAAACCAGGTTTAATTGACTGCTTCAGTGTGTTACCACATTACTGCGAGTTTCAAACACGGAAAGTACCCAGGATCTGGCCAACAAGTTTGCGAAAAAGGCGAAAGTATAGGCCATATGCGCGCAAATCCCAGACCTAACCCAGACCTAACCGGATTTATCCTGTAAAATATTGATCGAAACCAGGTTTTATTGACTGCTTCAGTTTGTTACCACATTACTACGTGATTCAAACACGAAAAAACCCCAGGATCTGGCCAACAAGTATGCGAAGAAGGCAAAATCATGAGCCAGATGCGGGCATAACCCAGACCTAACCCAGACCTAACCGGTGTTATCCTCTAAAATATTGATCGATACCAGGTTTTATTGACTGCTTCAGTTTGTTACCACATTACTACGTGATTCAAACACGAAAAACACCCAGGATCTGGCCAACAAGTTTGCGAAAAAGGCGAAAGTATAAGGCAGATGCGCGCATATCCCAGACCTAACCCAGACCTAACCGGTGTTATCCTCTAAAATACTGTCCGAATCCAGGTTTAATTGACTGCTTCAGTGTGTTACCACATTACTACATAATTCAAACATGAAAAAAACCCAGGATCTAGCCAACAAGTTTGCGAAATAGGCGATAGTATAAGCCAGATGCGCGCATATCCCAGACCTGACCCAGACCTAACCGGTGTTATCCTCTAAAATACTGTCCGAATCCAGGTTTTATGGACTGTTTCTGTGTGTTACCACAGTACTACGTGATTCAAACACGAAAAAAACCCAGGATCTGACCAACAAGTATGCGAAGAAGGCGAAAGTATAAGCCAGATGCGCGCATATCTCAGACCTGACGCAGACCTAACCGGTGTTATCCTCTAAAATATTGACCGAATCCAGGTTTAATTGACTGTTACTGTGTGGTACCACATTGCTACGTGATCCAAACCCGAAAAAAACCCAGGATTTTGCCAACAAGTTTGCGAAAAAGGCGAAAGTATAAGGCAGATGCGCGCACATCCCAGACCTAACCCAGACCTAACCGGTGTTATCCTCTAAAATATTGATCGAAACCAGGTTTAATTGACTGCTTCAGTGTGTTACCACATTACTACGTGTTTCAAACACGGAAAATACCCAGGATCTGGCCAACAAGTTTGCGAAAAAGGCGAAAGTATAAGCCATATGCGCGCAAATCCCAGACCTAACCCAGACCTAACCGGATTTATCCTCTAAAATATTGATCGAAACCAGGTTTAATTGACTGCTTCAGTGTGGTACCACATTACTACGTGATTCAAACACGAAAAAACCCCAGGATCTGGCCAACAAGTATGCGAAGAAGGCAAAATCATGAGCCAGATGCGAGCATAACCCAGACCTAACCCAGACCTAACCGGTGTTATCCTCTAAAATATTGATCGAAACCAGGTTTTATTGACTGCTTCAGTGTGTTACCACATTACTACGTGATTCAAACACGAAAAAAACCCAGGATCTGGCCAACAAGTTTGCGTAAAAGGCGAAAGTATAAGCCAGATGCGCGCATTTCCCAGACCTAACCCAGACCTAACCGGCGTTATCCTCTAAAATATTGATCGAAACCAGGTTTTATTGACTGCTTCAGTGTGTTACCACATTACTACGTGATTCAAACACGAAAAAAACCCAGGATCTGGCCAACAAGTATGCGAAGAAGGCAAAATCATGAGCCAGATGCGGGCATAACCCAGACCTAACCCAGACCTAACCGGATTTATCCTCTAAAATATTGATCGAAACCAGGTTTCATTGACTGCTTCAGTTTGTTACCACATTACTACGTGATTCAAACACGAAAAAACCCCAGGATCTGGCCAACAAGTATGCGAAGAAGGCAAAATCATGAGCCAGATGCGGGCATAACCCAGACCTAACCCAGACCTAACCGGTGTTATCCTCTAAAATATTGATCGAAACCAGGTTTTATTGACTGCTTCAGGGTGTTACCACATTACTACGTGATTCAAACACGAAAAAAACCCATTATCTGGCCAACAAGTTTGCGAAAAAGGCGAAAGTATAAGCCAGATGCGCGCATTTCCCAGACGTAACCCAGACCTAACCGGTGTTATCCTCTAAAATATTGATCGAAACCAGGTTTAATTGACTGCTTCAGTGTGTTACCACATTACTACGTGATTCAAACACGAAAAAACCCCAGGATCTGGCCAACAAGTATGCGAAGAAGGCAAAATCATGAGCCAGATGCGGGCATAACCCAGACCTAACCCAGACCTAGCCGGTGTTATCCTCTAAAATATTGATCGAAACCAGGTTTTATTGACTGCTTCAGTTTGTTACCACATTACTACGTGATTCAAACACGAAAAAAGCCCAGGATCTGGCCAACAAGTATGCGAAGAAGGCAAAATCATGAGCCAGATGCGGGCATATCCCGGACCTAACCCAGACCTAACCGGTGTTATCCTCTGAAATATTGATTGAAACCAGGTTTAATTGACTGCTTCAGTGTGTTACCACATTACTACGTGTTTCAAACACGGAAAATACCCAGGATCTGGCCAACAAGTTTGCGAAAAAGGCGAAAGTATAAGCCATATGCGCGCAAATCCCAGACCTAACCCAGACCTAACCGGTGTTATCCTCTGAAATATTGATCGAAACCAGGTTTAATTGACTGCTTCAGTGTGTTACCACATTACTACGTGATTCAAACACGAAAAAAACCCAGGATCTGGCCAACAAGTTTGCGAACAAGGCGACAGCATAAGCCATATGCGCGCATTTCCCAGACCTAACCCAGACCTAACCGGTGTTATCCTCTGAAATATTGATCGAAACCAGGTTTAATTGACTGCTTCAGTGTGTTACCACATTACTACGTGATTCAAACACGAAAAAAACCCAGGATCTGGCCAACAAGTTTGCGAAAAAGGCGAAAGTATAAGCCATATGCGCGCAAATCCCAGACCTAACCCAGACCTAACCGGATTTATCCTCTAAAATATTGATCGAAACCAGGTTTAATTGACTGCTTCAGTGTGTTACCACATTACTACGTGATACAAACACGAAAAAAACCCAGGATCTGGGCAACAAGTTTGCGAAGAAGGCAAAATCATGAGCCAGATGCGGGCATAACCCAGACCTAACCCAGACCTAACCGGTGTTATCCTCTAAAATATTGATCGAAACCAGGTTTAACTGACTGCTTCAGTGTGTTACCACATTACTACGTGATACAAACACGAAAAAAACCCAGGATCTGGGCAACAAGTTTGCGAAGAAGGCAAAATCATGAGCCAGATGCGGGCATAACCCAGACCTAACCCAGACCTAACCGGTGTTATCCTCTAAAATATTGATCGAAACCAGGTTTAATTGACTGCTTCAGTGTGTTACCACATTACTGCGAGTTTCAAACACGAAAAGTACCCAGGATCTGGCCAACAAGTTTGCGAAAAAGGCGAAAGTATAAGCCAGATGCGCGCATTTCCCAGACGTAACCCAGACCTAACCGGTGTTATACTAAACAATATTGATCGAAACCAGGTTTAATTGACTACTTCAGTGTGTTACCACATTACTACGTGATTCAAACACGAAAAAAACCCAGGATCTGGGCAACATGTATGCGAAGAAGGCAAAATCATGAGCCAGATGCGGGCATAAGCCAGACCTAACCCAGACCTAACCGGTGTTATCCTATAAAATATTGATCGAAACCAGGTTTAATTGACTGCTTCAGTGTGTTACCACATTACTACGTGATTCAAACACGAAAAAACCCCAGGATCTGGCCAACAAGTATGCGAAGAAGGCAAAATCATGAGCCAGATGCGGGCATAACCCAGACCTAACCCAGACCTAACCGGTGTTATCCTCTAAAATATTGATCGAAACCAGGTTTAATTGACTGCTTCAGTGTGCTACCACATTACTACGTGTTTCAAACACGGAAAATACCCAGGATCTGGCCAACAAGTTTGCGAAAAAGGCGAAGGTATAAGCCATATGCGCGCAAATCCCAGACCTAACCCAGACCTAACCGGATTTATCCTCTAAAATATTGATCGAAACCAGGTTTTATTGACTGCTTCAGTGTGTTACCACATTACTACGTGATTCAAACACGAAAAAACCCCAGGATCTGGCCAACAAGTATGCGAAGAAGGCAAAATCATGAGCCAGATGCGGGCATAACCCAGACCTAACCCAGACCTAACCGGTGTTATCCTCTAAAATATTGATCGAAACCAGGTTTTATTGACTGCTTCAGTGTGTTACCACATTACTACGTGATTCAAACACGAAAAAAGCCCAGGATCTGGCCAACAAGTATGCGAAGAAGGCAAAATCATGAGCCAGATGCGGGCATATCCCGGACCTAACCCAGACCTAACCGGTGTTATCCTCTGAAATATTGATCGAAACCATGTTTAATTGACTGCTTCAGTGTGTTACCACATTACTACGTGTTTCAAACACGGAAAATACCCAGGATCTGGCCAACAAGTTTGCGAAAAAGGCGAAAGTATAAGCCATATGCGCGCAAATCCCAGACCTAACCCAGACCTAACCGGTGTTATCCTCTGAAATATTGATCGAAACCAGGTTTAATTGACTGCTTCAGTGTGTTACCACATTACTACGTGATTCAAACACGAAAAAAACCCAGGATCTGGTCAACAAGTTTGCGAACAAGGCGACAGCATAAGCCATATGCGCGCATTTCCCAGACCTAACCCAGACCTAACCGGTGTTATCCTCTGAAATATTGATCGAAACCAGGTTTAATTGACTGCTTCAGTGTGTTACCACATTACTACGTGATTCAAACACGAAAAAAACCCAGGATCTGGCCAACAAGTTTGCGAAAAAGGCGAAAGTATAAGCCATATGCGCGCAAATCCCAGACCTAACCCAGACCTAACCGGATTTATCCTCTAAAATATTGATCGAAACCAGGTTTTATTGACTGCTTCAGTTTGTTACCACATTACTACGTGATTCAAACACGAAAAAACCCCAGGATCTGGCCAACAAGTATGCGAAGAAGGCAAAATCATGAGCCAGATGCGGGCATAACCCAGACCTAACCCAGACCTAACCGGTGTTATCCTCTAAAATATTGATCGAAACCAGGTTTAATTGACTGCTTCAGTGTGTTACCACATTACTACGTGATACAAACACGAAAAAAACCCAGGATCTGGGCAACAAGTTTGCGAAGAAGGCAAAATCATGAGCCAGATGCGGGCATAACCCAGACCTAACCCAGACCTAACCGGTGTTATCCTCTAAAATATTGATCGAAACCAGGTTTAATTGACTGCTTCAGTGTGTTACCACATTACTGCGAGTTTCAAACACGGAAAGTACCCAGGATCTGGCCAACAAGTTTGCGAAAAAGGCGAAAGTATAGGCCATATGCGCGCAAATCCCAGACCTAACCCAGACCTAACCGGATTTATCCTGTAAAATATTGATCGAAACCAGGTTTTATTGACTGCTTCAGTTTGTTACCACATTACTACGTGATTCAAACACGAAAAAACCCCAGGATCTGGCCAACAAGTATGCGAAGAAGGCAAAATCATGAGCCAGATGCGGGCATAACCCAGACCTAACCCAGACCTAACCGGTGTTATCCTCTAAAATATTGATCGATACCAGGTTTTATTGACTGCTTCAGTTTGTTACCACATTACTACGTGATTCAAACACGAAAAACACCCAGGATCTGGCCAACAAGTTTGCGAAAAAGGCGAAAGTATAAGGCAGATGCGCGCATATCCCAGACCTAACCCAGACCTAACCGGTGTTATCCTCTAAAATACTGTCCGAATCCAGGTTTAATTGACTGCTTCAGTGTGTTACCACATTACTACATAATTCAAACACGAAAAGAACCCAGGATCTAGCCAACAAGTTTGCGAAATAGGCGATAGTATAAGCCAGATGCGCGCATATCCCAGACCTGACCCAGACCTAACCGGTGTTATCCTCTAAAATACTGTCCGAATCCAGGTTTTATGGACTGTTTCTGTGTGTTACCACAGTACTACGTGATTCAAACACGAAAAAAACCCAGGATCTGACCAACAAGTATGCGAAGAAGGCGAAAGTATAAGCCAGATGCGCGCATATCTCAGACCTGACCCAGACCTAACCGGTGTTATCCTCTAAAATATTGACCGAATCCAGGTTTAATTGACTGTTACTGTGTGGTACCACATTGCTACGTGATCCAAACCCGAAAAAAACCCAGGATCTTGCCAACAAGTTTGCGAAAAAGGCGAAAGTATAAGGCAGATGCGCGCATATCCCAGACCTAACCCAGACCTAACCGGTGTTATCCTCTAAAATATTGATCGAAACCAGGTTTAATTGACTGCTTCAGTGTGTTACCACATTACTACGTGTTTCAAACGCGGAAAATACCCAGGATCTGGCCAACAAGTTTGCGAAAAAGGCGAAAGTATAAGCCATATGCGCGCAAATCCCAGACCTAACCCAGACCTAACCGTATTTATCCTCTAAAATATTGATCGAAACCAGGTTTAATTGACTGCTTCAGTGTGGTACCACATTACTACGTGATTCAAACACGAAAAAACCCCAGGATCTGGCCAACAAGTATGCGAAGAAGGCAAAATCATGAGCCAGATGCGGGCATAACCCAGACCTAACCCAGACCTAACCGGTGTTATCCTCTAAAATATTGATCGAAACCAGGTTTTATTGACTGCTTCAGTGTGTTACCACATTACTACGTGATTCAAACACGAAAAAAACCCAGGATCTGGCCAACAAGTTTGCGTAAAAGGCGAAAGTATAAGCCAGATGCGCGCATTTCCCAGACCTAACCCAGACCTAACCGGCGTTATCCTCTAAAATATTGATCGAAACCAGGTTTTATTGACTGCTTCAGTGTGTTACCACATTACTACGTGATTCAAACACGAAAAAAACCCATTATCTGGCCAACAAGTTTGCGAAAAAGGCGAAAGTATAAGCCAGAGGCGCGCATTTCCCAGACGTAACCCAGACCTAACCGGTGTTATCCTCTAAAATATTGATCGAAACCAGGTTTAATTGACTCCTTCAGTGTGTTACCACATTACTACGTGATTCAAACACGAAAAAAACCCAGGATCTGGCCAACAAGTATGCGAAGAAGGCAAAATCATGAGCCAGATGCGGGCATAACCCAGACCTAACCCAGACCTAACCGGTGTTATCCTCTAAAATATTGATCGGAACCAGGTTTTATTGACTGCTTCAGTTTGTTACCACATTACTACGTGATTCAAACACGAAAAAAGCCCAGGATCTGGCCAACAAGTATGCGAAGAAGGCAAAATCATGAGCCAGATGCGGGCATATCCCGGACCTAACCCAGACCTAACCGGTGTTATCCTCTGAAATATTGATCGAAACCAGGTTTAATTGACTGCTTCAGTGTGTTACCACATTGCTACGTGTTTCAAACACGGAAAAAACCCAGGATCTGGCCAACAAGTTTGCAAAAAAGGCGAAAGTATAAGCCATATGCGCGCAAATCCCAGACCTAACCCAGACCTAACCGGATATATCCTCTAAAATATTGAACGAAACCAGGTTTCATTGACTGCTTCAGTTTGTTACCACATTACTACGTGATTCAAACACGAAAAAAACGCAGGATCTGGCCAACAAGTTTGCGAAAAAGGCGAAAGTATAAGCCATATGCGCGCAAATCCCAGACCTAACCCAGACCTAACCGGATTTATCCTCTAAAATATTGATCGAAACCAGGTTTTATTGACTGCTTCAGTTTGTTACCACATTACTACGTGATTCAAACACGAAAAAACTCCAGGATCTGACCAACAAGTATGCGAAGAAGGCAAAATCATGAGCCAGATGCGGGCATAACCCAGACCTAACCCAGACCTAACCGGTGTTATCCTCTAAAATATTGATCGAAACCAGGTTTTATTGACTGCTTCAGTTTGTTACCACATTACTACGTGATTCAAACACGAAAAAAGCCCAGGATCTGGCCAACAAGTATGCGAAGAAGGCAAAATCATGAGCCAGATGCGGGCATATCCCGGATCTAACCTAGACCTAACCGGTGTTATCCTCTAAAATATTGATCGAAACCAGGTTTAATTGACTGCTTCAGTGTGTTACCACATTACTACGTGTTTCAAACACGGAAAATACCCAGGATCTGGCCAACAAGTTTGCGAAACAGGCGAAAGTATAAGCCAGATGCGCGCATTTCCCAGACCTAACCCAGACCTAACCGGTGTTATCCTCTAAAATATTGATCGAAACCAGGTTTTATTGACTGCTTCAGTTGGTTACCACATTACTACGTGATTCAAACACGAAAAAAGACCAGGATCTGGCAAACAAGTATGCGAAGAAGGCAAAATCATGAGCCAGATGCGGGCATATCCCGGACCTAACCTAGACCTAACCGGTGTTATCCTCTGAAATATTGATCGAAACCAGGTTTAATTGACTGCTTCAGTGTGTTACCACATTACTACGTGTTTCAAACACGGAAGAAACCCAGGATCTGGCCAACAAGTTTGCGAAAAAGGCGAAAGTATAAGCCAGATGCGCGCATTTCCCAGACCTAACCCAGACCTAACCGGTGTTATCCGCTAAAATATTGATCGAAACCAGGTTTTATTGACTGCTTCAGTTTGTTACCACATTACTACGTGATTCAAACACGAAAAAACCCCAGGATCTGGCCAACAAGTATGCGAGGAAGGCAAAATCATGAGGCAGATGCGGGCATAACCCAGACCTAACCCAGACCTAACTGGTGTTATCCTCTAAAATATTGATCGAAACCAGGTTTAATTGACTGCTTCAGTGTGTTACCACATTACTACGTGATTCAAACACGAAAAAAACCCAGGATCTGGCCAACAAGTTTGCGAAAAAGGCGAAAGTATAAGCCAGATGCGCGCATTTCCCAGACCTAACCCAGACCTAACCGGTGTTATCCTCTGAAATATTGATCGAAACCAGGTTTAATTGACTGCTTCAGTGTGTTTCCACATTACTACGTGATTCAAACACGGAAAAAACCCAGGATCTGGCCAACAAGTATGCGAAGCAGGCAAAATCATGAGCCAGATGCGGGCATAACCCAGACCTAACCCAGACCTAACCGGTGTTATCCTCTAAAATATTGATCGAAACCAGGTTTAATTGATTGCTTCAGTGTGTTACCACATTACTACGTGATTCAAACACGAAAAAAACCCAGGATCTGGCCAACAAGTTTGCGAAAAAGGCGAAAGTATAAGGCAGATGCGCGCATATCCCAGACCTAACCCAGACCTAACCGGTGTTATCCTCTAAAATACTGTCCGAATCCAGGTTTAATTGACTGCTTCAGTGTGTTACCACATTACTACGTGATTCAAGCACGAAAAAAACCCAGGATCTAGCCAACAAGTTTGCGAAATAGGCGATAGTATAAGCCAGATGTGCGCATATCCCAGACCTGACCCAGACCTAACCGGTGTTATCCTCTAAAATATTGATCGAAACCAGGTTTTATTGACTGCTTCAGTTTGTTACCACATTACTACGTGATTCAAACACGAAAAAAGCCCAGGATCTGGCCAACAAGTATGCGAAGAAGGCAAAATCATGAGCCAGATGCGGGCATATCCCGGACCTAACCCAGACCTAACCGGTGTTATCCTCTGAAATATTGATCGAAACCAGGTTTAATTGACTGCTTCAGTGTGTTACCACATTACTACGTGTCTCAAACACGGAAAAAACCCAGGATCTGGCCAACAAGTTTGCGAAAAAGGCGAAAGTATAAGCCATATGCGCGCAAATCCCAGACCTAACCCAGACCTAACCGGATATATCCTCTAAAATATTGATCGAAACCAGGTTTCATTGACTGCTTCAGTTTGTTACCACATTACTACGTGATTCAAACACGAAAAAAACGCAGGATCTGGCCAACAAGTTTGCGAAAAAGGCGAAAGTATAAGCCATATGCGCGCAAATCCCAGACCTAACCCAGACCTAACCGGATTTATCCTCTAAAATATTGATCGAAACCAGGTTTTATTGACTGCTTCAGTTTGTTACCACATTACTACGTGATTCAAACACGAAAAAAGCCCAGGATCTGGCCAACAAGTATGCGAAGAAGGCAAAATCATGAGCCAGATGCGGGCATATCCCGGACCTAACCCAGACCTAACCGGTGTTATCCTCTGAAATATTGATCGAAACCAGGTTTAATTGACTGCTTCAGTGTGTTACCACATTACTACGTGTTTCAAACACGGAAAAAACCCAGGATCTGGCCAACAAGTTTGCGAAAAAGGCGAAAGTATAAGCCAGATGCCCGCATTTCCCAGACCTAACCCAGACCTAACCGGTGTTATCCTCTAAAATATTGATCGAAACCAGGTTTTATTGACTGCTTCAGTTTGTTACCACATTACTACGTGATTCAAACACGAAAAAACCCCAGGATCTGGCCAACAAGTATGCGAAGTAGGCAAAATCATGAGCCAGATGCCGGCATATCCCGGACCTATCCCAGACCTAACCGGTGTTATCCTCTAAAATATTGATCGAAACCAGGTTTAATTGACTGCTTCAGTGTGATACCACATTACTACGTGATTCAAACACGGAAAAAACCCAGGATCTGGCCAACAAGTATGCGAAGAAGGCAAAATCATGAGGCAGATGCGGGCATAACCCAGACCTTACCCAGACCTAACCGGTGTTATCCTCTAAAATATTGATCGAAACCAGGTTTAATTGACTGCTTCAGTGTGTTACCACATTACTACGTGATTCAAACACGAAAAAACCCAGGATCTGGCCAACAAGTTTGCGAAAAAGGCAAAATCATGAGCCAGATGCGGGCATAACCCAGACCTAACCCAGACCTAACCGGTGTTAGCCTCTAAAATATTGATCGAAGCCAGGTTTAATTGACTGCTTCAGTGTGTTACCACATTACTACGTGTTTCAAACACGGAAAATACCCAGGATCTGGCCAACAAGTTTGCGAAAAAGGCGAAAGTATAAGCCATATGCGCGCAAATCCCAGACCTAACCCAGACCTAACCGGATTTATCCTCTAAAATATTGATCGAAACCAGGTTTTATTGACTGCTTCAGTTTGTTACCACATTACTACGTGATTCAAACACGAAAAAAGCCCAGGATCTGGCCAACAAGTATGCGAAGAAGGCAAAATCATGAGCCAGATGCGGGCATATCCCGGACCTAACCCAGACCTAACCGGTGTTATCCTCTGAAATATTGATCGAAACCAGGTTTAATTGACTGCTTCAGTGTGTTACCACATTACTACGTGTTTCAAACACGGAAAATACCCAGGATCTGGCCAACAAGTTTGCGAAAAAGGCGAATGTTTAAGCCATATGCGCGCAAATCCCAGACCTAACCCAGACCTAACCGGTGTTATCCTCTGAAATATTGATCGAAACCAGGTTTAATTGACTGCTTCAGTGTGTTACCACATTACTACGTGATTCAAACACGAAAAAAACCCAGGATCTGGCCAACAAGTTTGCGAACAAGGCGAAAGCATAAGCCATATGCGCGCATTTCCCAGACCTAACCCAGACCTAACCGGTGTTATCCTCTGAAATATTGATCGAAACCAGGTTTAATTGACTGCTTCAGTGTGTTACCACATTACTACGTGATTCAAACACGAAAAAAACCCAGGATCTGGCCAACAAGTTTGCGAAAAAGGCGAAAGTATAAGCCATATGCGCGCAAATCCCAGACCTAACCCAGACCTAACCGGATTTATCCTCTAAGATATTGATCGAAACCAGGTTTTATTGACTGCTTCAGTTTGTTACCACATTACTACGTGATTCAAACACGAAAAAACCCCAGGATCCGGCCAACAAGTATGCGAAGAAGGCAAAATCATGAGCCAGATGCGCGCATATCCCGGACCTAACCCAGACCTAACCGGTGTTATCCTCTAAAATATTGATCGAAACCAGGTTTTATTGACTGCTTCAGTTTGTTACCACATTACTACGTGATTCAAACACGAAAAAACCCCAGGATCTGGCCAACAAGTATGCGAAGAAGGCAAAATGATGAGCCAGATGCGGGCATAACCCAGACCTAACCCAGACCTAACCGGTGTTATCCTCTAAAATATTGATCGAAGCCAGGTTTAATTGACTGCTTCAGTGTGATACCACATTACTACGTGATTCAAACACGGAAAAAACCCAGGATCTGGCCAACAAGTATGCGAAGAAGGCAAAATCATGAGGCAGATGCGGGCATAACCCAGACCTAACCCAGACCTAACCGGTGTTATCCTCTAAAGTATTGATCGAAACCAGGTTTAATTGACTGCTTCAGTGTGTTACCACATTACTACGTGATTCAAACACGAAAAAAACCCAGGATCTGGCCAACAAGTTTGCGTAAAAGGCGAAAGTATAAGCCAGATGCGCGCATTTCCCAGACCTAACCCAGACCTAACCGGCGTTATCCCCTAAAATATTGATCGAAACCAGGTTTAATTGACAGCCTCAGTCTGGTACCACATTACTGCGTTATTCAAACCCGAAAAAAACCGAGGATCTAGCCAACAAGTTTGCGAAAAAGGCGAAAGTATAAGCCAGATGCGCGCATATCCCAGACCTAACCCAGACCCAACCGGTGTTATCCTCTGAAATATTGATCGAAACCAGGTTTAATTGACTGCTTCAGTGTGTTACCACATTACTACGTGATTCAAACACGAAAAAAACCCAGGATCTGGCCAACAAGTTTGCGAACAAGGCGAAAGCATAAGCCAGATGCGCGCATTCCCCAGACCTAACCCAGACCTAACCGGCGTTATCCTCTGAAATATTGATCGAAACCAGGTTTAATTGACTGCTTCAGTGTGGTACCACATTACTGCGTTATTCAAACCCGAAAAAAACCCAGGATCTAGCCAACAAGTTTGCGAAAAAGGCGAAAGTATAAGCCAGATGCGCGAATTTCCCAGACCTAACCCAGACCTAACCGGCGTTATCCTCTAAAATATTGATCGAAACCAGGTTTCATTGACTGCTTCAGTTTGTTACCACATTACTACGTGATTCAAACACGAAAAAAACGCAGGATCTGGCCAACAAGTTTGCGAAAAAGGCGAAAGTATAAGCCATATGCGCGCAAATCCCAGACCTAACCCAGACCTAACCGGATTTATCCTCTAAAATATTGATCGAAACCAGGTTTCATTGACTGCTTCAGTTTGTTACCACATTACTACGTGATTCAAACACGAAAAAACCCCAGGATCTGGCCAACAAGTATGCGAAGAAGGCAAAATCATGAGCCAGATGCGGGCATAACCCAGACCTAACCCAGACCTAACCGGTGTTATCCTCTAAAATATTGATCGAAACCAGGTTTTATTGACTGCTTCAGTGTGTTACCACATTACTACGTGATTCAAACACGAAAAAAACACATTATCTGGCCAACAAGTTTGCGAAAAAGGCGAAAGTATAAGCCAGATGCGCGCATTTCCCAGACGTCACCCAGACCTAACCGGTGTTATCCTCTGAAATATTGATCGAAACCAGGTTTAATTGACTGCTTCAGTGTGTTACCACATTACTACGTGATTCAAACACGAAAAAAAACCAGGATCTGGCCAACAAGTATGCGATGAAGGCAAAATCATGAGCCAGATGCGGGCATAACCCAGACCTAACCCAGACCTAACCGGTGTTATCCTCTAAAATATTGATCGAAACCAGGTTTTATTGACTGCTTCAGTTTGTTACCACATTACTACGTGATTCAAACACGAAAAAAGCCCAGGATCTGGCCAACAAGTTTGCGAAAAAGGCGAAAGTATAAGCCATATGCGCGCAAATCCCAGACCTAACCCAGACCTAACCGGATATATCCTCTAAAATATTGATCGAAACCAGGTTTCATTGACTGCTTCAGTTTGTTACCACATTACTACGTGATTCAAACACGAAAAAAACGCAGGATCTGGCCAACAAGTTTGCGAAAAAGGCGAAAGTATAAGCCATATGCGCGCAAATCCCAGACCTAACCCAGACCTAACCGGATTTATCCTCTAAAATATTGATCGAAACCAGGTTTTATTGACTGCCTCAGTTTGTTACCACATTACTACGTGATTCAAACACGAAAAAACCCCAGGATCTGGCCAACAAGTATGCGAAGAAGGCAAAATCATGAGCCAGATGCGGGCATAACCCAGACCTAACCCAGACCTAACCGGTGTTATCCTCTAAAATATTGATCGAAACCAGGTTTTATTGACTGCTTCAGTTCGTTACCACATTACTACGTGATTCAAACACGAAAAAAGCCCAGGATCTGGCCAACAAGTATGCGAAGAAGGCAAAATCATGAGCCAGATGCGGGCATATCCCGGACCTAACCCAGACCTAACCGGTGTTATCCTCTGAAATATTGATCGAAACCAGGTTTAATTGACTGCTTCAGTGTGTTACCACATTACTACGTGTTTCAAACACGGAAAAAACCCAGGATCTGGCCAACAAGTTTGCGAAAAACGCGAAAGTATAAGCCAGATGCGCGCATTTCCCAGACCTAACCCAGACCTAACCGGTGTTATCCTCTAAAATATTGATCGAAACCAGGTTTTATTGACTGCTTCAGTTTGTTACCACATTACTACGTGATTCAAACACGAAAAAACCCCAGGATCTGGCCAACAAGTATGCGAAGAAGGCAAAATCATGAGCCAGATGCCGGCATATCCCGGACCTTTCCCAGACCTAACCGGTGTTATCCTCTAAAATATTGATCGAAGCCAGGTTTAATTGACTGCTTCAGTGTGATACCACATTACTACGTGATTCAAACACGGAAAAAACCCAGGATCTGGCCAACAAGTATGCGAAGAAGGCAAAATCATGAGGCAGATGCGGGCATAACCCAGACCTAACCCAGACCCAACCGGTGTTATCCTCTGAAATATTGATCGAAACCAGGTTTAATTGACTGCTTCAGTGTGTTACCACATTACTACGTGATTCAAACACGAAAAAAACCCAGGATCTGGCCAACAAGTTTGCGAACAAGGCGAAAGCATAAACCAGATGCGCGCATTCCCCAGACCTAACCCAGACCTAACCGGCGTTATCCTCTGAAATATTGATCGAAACCAGGTTTAATTGACTGCTTCAGTGTGGTACCACATTACTGCGTTATTCAAACCCGAAAAAAACCCAGGATCTAGCCAACAAGTTTGCGAAAAAGGCGAAAGTATAAGCCAGATGCGCGAATTTCCCAGACCTAACCCAGACCTAACCGGCGTTATCCTCTAAAATATTGATCGAAACCAGGTTTCATTGACTGCTTCAGTTTGTTACCACATTACTACGTGATTCAAACACGAAAAAAACGCAGGATCTGGCCAACAAGTTTGCGAAAAAGGCGAAAGTATAAGCCATATGCGCGCAAATCCCAGACCTAACCCAGACCTAACCGGATTTATCCTCTAAAATATTGATCGAAACCAGGTTTCATTGACTGCTTCAGTTTGTTACCACATTACTACGTGATTCAAACACGAAAAAACCCCAGGATCTGGCCAACAAGTATGCGAAGAAGGCAAAATCATGAGCCAGATGCGGGCATAACCCAGACCTAACCCAGACCTAACCGGTGTTATCCTCTAAAATATTGATCGAAACCAGGTTTTATTGACTGCTTCAGTGTGTTACCACATTACTACGTGATTCAAACACGAAAAAAACACATTATCTGGCCAACAAGTTTGCGAAAAAGGCGAAAGTATAAGCCAGATGCGCGCATTTCCCAGACGTCACCCAGACCTAACCGGTGTTATCCTCTGAAATATTGATCGAAACCAGGTTTAATTGACTGCTTCAGTGTGTTACCACATTACTACGTGATTCAAACACGAAAAAAAACCAGGATCTGGCCAACAAGTATGCGATGAAGGCAAAATCATGAGCCAGATGCGGGCATAACCCAGACCTAACCCAGACCTAACCGGTGTTATCCTCTAAAATATTGATCGAAACCAGGTTTTATTGACTGCTTCAGTTTGTTACCACATTACTACGTGATTCAAACACGAAAAAAGCCCAGGATCTGGCCAACAAGTTTGCGAAAAAGGCGAAAGTATAAGCCATATGCGCGCAAATCCCAGACCTAACCCAGACCTAACCGGATATATCCTCTAAAATATTGATCGAAACCAGGTTTCATTGACTGCTTCAGTTTGTTACCACATTACTACGTGATTCAAACACGAAAAAAACGCAGGATCTGGCCAACAAGTTTGCGAAAAAGGCGAAAGTATAAGCCATATGCGCGCAAATCCCAGACCTAACCCAGACCTAACCGGATTTATCCTCTAAAATATTGATCGAAACCAGGTTTTATTGACTGCCTCAGTTTGTTACCACATTACTACGTGATTCAAACACGAAAAAACCCCAGGATCTGGCCAACAAGTATGCGAAGAAGGCAAAATCATGAGCCAGATGCGGGCATAACCCAGACCTAACCCAGACCTAACCGGTGTTATCCTCTAAAATATTGATCGAAACCAGGTTTTATTGACTGCTTCAGTTCGTTACCACATTACTACGTGATTCAAACACGAAAAAAGCCCAGGATCTGGCCAACAAGTATGCGAAGAAGGCAAAATCATGAGCCAGATGCGGGCATATCCCGGACCTAACCCAGACCTAACCGGTGTTATCCTCTGAAATATTGATCGAAACCAGGTTTAATTGACTGCTTCAGTGTGTTACCACATTACTACGTGTTTCAAACACGGAAAAAACCCAGGATCTGGCCAACAAGTTTGCGAAAAAGGCGAAAGTATAAGCCAGATGCGCGCATTTCCCAGACCTAACCCAGACCTAACCGGTGTTATCCTCTAAAATATTGATCGAAACCAGGTTTTATTGACTGCTTCAGTTTGTTACCACATTACTACGTGATTCAAACACGAAAAAACCCCAGGATCTGGCCAACAAGTATGCGAAGAAGGCAAAATCATGAGCCAGATGCCGGCATATCCCGGGCCTTTCCCAGACCTAACCGGTGTTATCCTCTAAAATATTGATCGAAGCCAGGTTTAATTGACTGCATCAGTGTGATACCACATTACTACGTGATTCAAACACGGAAAAAACCCAGGATCTGGCCAACAAGTATGCGAAGAAGGCAAAATCATGAGGCAGATGCGGGCATAACCCAGACCTAACCCAGACCTAACCGGTGTTATCCTCTAAAATATTGATCGAAACCAGGTTTAATTGGCTGCTTCAGTGTGTTACCACATTACTACGTGATTCAAACACGAAAAAAACCCAGGATCTGGCCAACAAGTTTGCGTAAAAGGCGAAAGTATAAGCCAGATGCGCGCATTTCCCAGACCTATCCCAGACCTAACCGGCGTTATCCCCTAAAATATTGATCGAAACCAGGTTTAATTGACAGCTTCAGTCTGGTACCACATTACTGCGTTATTCAAACCCGAAAAAAACCGAGGATCTAGCCAACAAGTTTGCGAAAAAGGCGAAAGTATAAGCCAGATGCGCGCATTCCCCAGACCTAACCCAGACCTAACCGGCGTTATCCTCTGAAATATTGATCGAAACCAGGTTTAATTGACTGCTTCAGTGTGGTACCACATTACTGCGTTATTCAAACCCGAAAAAAACCCAGGATCTAGCCAACAAGTTTGCGAAAAAGGCGAAAGTATAAGCCAGATGCGCGAATTTCCCAGACCTAACCCAGACCTAACCGGCGTTATCCTCTAAAATATTGATCGAAACCAGGTTTCATTGACTGCTTCAGTTTGTTACCACATTACTACGTGATTCAAACACGAAAAAAACGCAGGATCTGGCCAACAAGTTTGCGAAAAAGGCGAAAGTATAAGCCATATGCGCGCAAATCCCAGACCTAACCCAGACCTAACCGGATTTATCCTCTAAAATATTGATCGAAACCAGGTTTCATTGACTGCTTCAGTTTGTTACCACATTACTACGTGATTCAAACACGAAAAAACCCCAGGATCTGGCCAACAAGTATGCGAAGAAGGCAAAATCATGAGCCAGATGCGGGCATAACCCAGACCTAACCCAGACCTAACCGGTGTTATCCTCTAAAATATTGATCGAAACCAGGTTTTATTGACTGCTTCAGTGTGTTACCACATTACTACGTGATTCAAACACGAAAAAAACACATTATCTGGCCAACAAGTTTGCGAAAAAGGCGAAAGTATAAGCCAGATGCGCGCATTTCCCAGACGTCACCCAGACCTAACCGGTGTTATCCTCTGAAATATTGATCGAAACCAGGTTTAATTGACTGCTTCAGTGTGTTACCACATTACTACGTGATTCAAACACGAAAAAAAACCAGGATCTGGCCAACAAGTATGCGATGAAGGCAAAATCATGAGCCAGATGCGGGCATAACCCAGACCTAACCCAGACCTAACCGGTGTTATCATCTAAAATATTGATCGAAACCAGGTTTTATTGACTGCTTCAGTTTGTTACCACATTACTACGTGATTCAAACACGAAAAAAGCCCAGGATCTGGCCAACAAGTTTGCGAAAAAGGCGAAAGTATAAACCATATGCGCGCAAATCCCAGACCTAACCCAGACCTAAACGGATATATCCTCTAAAATATTGATCGAAACCAGGTTTCATTGACTGCTTCAGTTTGTTACCACATTACTACGTGATTCAAACACGAAAAAAACGCAGGATCTGGCCAACAAGTTTGCGAAAAAGGCGAAAGTATAAGCCATATGCGCGCAAATCCCAGACCTAACCCAGACCTAACCGGATTTATCCTCTAAAATATTGATCGAAACTAGGTTTTATTGACTGCTTCAGTTTGTTACCACATTACTACGTGATTCAAACACGAAAAAACCCCAGGATCTGGCCAACAAGTATGCGAAGAAGGCAAAATCATGAGCCAGATGCGGGCATAACCCAGACCTAACCCAGACCTAACCGGTGTTATCCTCTAAAATATTGATCGAAACCAGGTTTTATTGACTGCTTCAGTTCGTTACCACATTACTACGTGATTCAAACACGAAAAAAGCCCAGGATCTGGCCAACAAGTATGCGAAGAAGGCAAAATCATGAGCCAGATGCGGGCATATCCCGGACCTAACCCAGACCTAACCGGTGTTATCCTCTGAAATATTGATCGAAACCAGGTTTAATTGACTGCTTCAGTGTGTTACCACATTACTACGTGTTTCAAACACGGAAAAAACCCAGGATCTGGCCAACAAGTTTGCGAAAAAGGCGAAAGTATAAGCCAGATGCGCGCATTTCCCAGACCTAACCCAGACCTAACCGGTGTTATCCTCTAAAATATTGATCGAAACCAGGTTTTATTGACTGCTTCAGTTTGTTACCACATTACTACGTGATTCAAACACGAAAAAACCCAGGATCTGGCCAACAAGTATGCGAAGAAGGCAAAATCATGAGCCAGATGCCGGCATATCCCGGACCTATCCCAGACCTAACCGGTGTTATCCTCTAAAATATTGATCGAAACCAGGTTTAATTGACTGCTTCAGTGTGATACCACATTACTACGTGATTCAAACACGGAAAAAACCCAGGATCTGGCCAACAAGTTTGCGAAAAAGGCGAATGTTTAAGCCATATGCTCGCAAATCCCAGACCTAACCCAGACCTAACCGGTGTTATCCTCTGAAATATTGATCGAAACCAGGTTTACTTGACTGCTTCAGTGTGTTACCACATTACTACGTGATTCAAACACGAAAAAAACCCAGGATCTGGCCAACAAGTTTGCGAAAAAGGCGAAAGTATAAGCCATATGCGCGCAAATCCCAGACCTAACCCAGACCTAACCGGATTTATCCTCTAAAATATTGATCGAAACCAGGTTTTATTGACTGCTTCAGTTTGTTACCACATTACTACGTGATTCAAACACGAAAAAACCCCAGGATCCGGCCAACAAGTATGCGAAGAAGGCAAAATCATGAGCCAGATGCGCGCATATCCCGGACCTAACCCAGACCTAACCGGTGTTATCCTCTAAAATATTGATCGATACCAGGTTTTATTGACTGCTTCAGTTTGTTACCACATTACTACGTGATTCAAACACGAAAAAACCCCAGGATCTGGCCAACAAGTATGCGAAGAAGGCAAAATGATGAGCCAGATGCGAGCATAACCCAGACCTAACCCAGACCTAACCGATGTTATCCTCTAAAATATTGATCGAAACCAGGTTTTATTGACTGCTTCAGTTTGTTACCACATTACTACGTGATTCAAACACGAAAAAACCCCAGGATCTGGCCAACAAGTATGCGAAGAAGGCAAAATCATGAGCCAGATGCGGGCATATCCCGGACCTAACCCAGACCTAACCGGTGTTATCCTCTAAAATATTGATCGAAACCAGGTTTTATTGACTGCTTCAGTTTGTTACCACATTACTACGTGATTCAAACACGAAAAAACCCCAGGATCTGGCCAACAAGTATGCGAAGAAGGCAAAATGATGAGCCAGATGCGGGCATAACCCAGACCTAACCCAGACCTAACCGATGTTATCCTCTAAAATATTGATCGAAACCAGGTTTTATTGACTGCTTCAGTTTGTTACCACATTACTACGTGATTGAAACACGAAAAAAGCCCAGGATCTGGCCAACAAGTATGCGAAGAAGGCAAAATCATGAGCCAGATGCGGGCATATCCGGGACCTAACCCAGACCTAACCGGTGTTATCCTCTGAAATATTAATCGAAACCAGGTTTAATTGACTGCTTCAGTGTGTTACCGCATTACTACGTGTTTCAAACAAGGAAAATACCCAGGATCTGGCCAACAAGTTTGCGAAAAAGGCGAAAGTATAAGCCATATGCGCGCAAATCCCAGACCTAACCCAGACCTAACAGGTGTTATCCTCTAAAATATTGATCGAAACCAGGTTTAATTGACTGCTTCAGTGTGTTACCACATTACTACGTGATTCAAACACGAAAAAAGCCCAGGATCTGGCCAACAAGTATGCGAAGAAGGCAAAATCATGAGCCAGATGCGGGCATAACCCAGACCTAACCCAGACCTAACCGGTGTTATCCTCTAAAATATTGATCGAAACCAGGTTTAATTGACTGCTTCAGTGTGGTACCACATTACTGCGTTATTCAAACCCGAAAGAAACCCAGGATCTAGCCAACTAGTTTGCGAAAAAGGCGAAAGTATATGCCAGATGCGCGCATATCCCAGACCTAACCCAGACCTAACCGGTGTTATCCTCCAAAATATTGATCGAAACCAGGTTTAATTGACAGCTTCAGTGTGTTACCACATTACTACGTGATTCAAACACGAAAAAACCCCAGGATCTGGCCAACAAGTATGCGAAGAAGGCAAAATCATGAGCCAGATGCGGGCATATCCCGGACCTATCCCAGACCTAACCGGTGTTATCCTCTAAAATATTGATCGAAACCAGGTTTAATTGACTGCTTCAGTGTATTACCACATTACTACGTGATTCAAACACGAAAAAAGCCCAGGATCTGGCCAACAAGTATGCGAAGAAGGCAAAATCATGAGCCAGATGCGGGCATAACCCAGACCTAACCCAGACCTAACCGGTGTTATCCTCTGAAATATTGATCGAAACCAGGTTTAATTGACTGCTTCAGTGTGTTACCACATTACTACGTGATCAAACACGGAAAAAACCCAGGATCTGGCCAACAAGTATGCGAAGAAGGCAATATCATGAGCCAGATGCAGGCAAAACCCAGACCTAACCCTGACCTAACCGGTGTTATCCTCTAAAATATTGATCGAAACCAGGTTTAATTGACAGCTTCAGTGTGTTACCACATTACTACGTGATTCAAACACGAAAAAACCCAGGATCTGGCCAACAAGTATGCGAAGAAGGCAAAATCATGAGCCAGATGCGGGCATATCCCGGACCTAACCCAGACCTAACCGGTGTTATCCTCTAAAATATTGATCGAAACCAGGTTTAATTGACTGCTTCAGTGTGTTACCACATTCCTACGTGATTCAAACACGAAAAAAACCCAGGATCTGGCCAACAAGTATGCGAAAAAGGTGAAAGTATAAGCCAGATGCGCGCATATCCCAGACCTAACCCAGACCTAACCGGTGTTATCCTCTGAAATATTCATCGAAACCAGGTTTAATTGACTGCTTCAGTGTGGTACCACATTCCTACGTGATTCAAACACGAAAAAAACCCAGGATCTGGCCAACAAGTATGCGAAGAAGACAAAAGAATAAGCCAGATGCGCGCATTTCCCAGACCTAACCCAGACCTAACCGGTGTTATCCTCTAAAATATTGATCGAAACCAGGTTTAATTGACTGCTTCAGTGTGTTACCACATTACTACGTGATTCAAACACGAAAAAAACCCAAGATCTGGCCAACAAGTATGCGAAGAAGGCAAAATCATGAGCCAGATTCGGGCATAACCCAGACCTAACCCAGATCTAACCGGTGTTATCCTCTAAAATATTGATCGAAACCAGGTTTAATTGACTGCTTCAGTGTGTTACCACATTCCTACGTGATTCAAACACGAAAAAAACCAAGGATCTGGCCAACAAGTATGCGAGGAAGGCGAAAGAATAAGCCTGATGCGCGCATTTCCCAGACCTAACCCAGACCTAACCGGTGTTATCCTCTGAAATATTGATCGAAACCAGGTTTAATTGACAGCTTCAGTGTGTTACCACATTACTACGTGATTCAAACACGAAAAAAACCCAGGATCTGGCCAACAAGTATGCGAAGAAGGCAAAATCATGAGCCAGATGCGAGCATATCCTAGACCTAACCGGTGTTATCCTCTAAAATATTGATCGAAACCAGGTTTAATTGACTGCTTCAGTGTGTTACCACATTACTACGTGTTTCAAACACGGAAAATACCCAGGATCTGGCCAACAAGTTTGTGAAAAAGGCGAAAGTATAAGCCATATGCGCGCAAATCCCAGACCTAACCCAGACCTAACCGGATTTATCCTCTAAAATATTGATCGAAACCAGGTTTTATTGACTGCTTCAGTTTGTTACCACATTACTACGTGATTCAAACACGAAAAAAGCCCAGGATCTGGCCAACAAGTATGCGAAGAAGGCAAAATCATGAGCCAGATGCGGGCATATCCCGGACCTAACCCAGACCTAACCGGTGTTATCCTCTGAAATATTGATCGAAACCAGGTTTAATTGACTGCTTCAGTGTGTTACCGCTTTACTACGTGTTTCAAACACGGAAAATACCCAGGATCTGGCCAACAAGTTTGCGAAAAGGGCGAAAGTATAAGCCATATGCGCGCAAATCCCAGACCTAACCCAGACCTAACCGGTGTTATCCTCTAAAATATTGATCGAAACCAGGTTTAATTAACAGCTTCAGTGTGTTACCACATTACTACGTGATTCAAACACGAAAAAAGCCCAGGATCTGGCCAACAAGTATGCGAAGAAGGCAAAATCATGAGCCAGATGCGGGCATATCCCGGACCTAACCCAGACCTAACCGGTGTTATCCTCTAAAATATTGATCGAAACCAGGTTTAATTGACTGCTTCAGTGTGTTACCACATTACTACGTGATTCAAACACGGAAAATACCCAGGATCTGGCCAACAAGTTTGCGAAAAAGGCGAAAGTATAAGCCAGATGCGCGCATATCCCAGACCTAACACAGACCTAACCAGTGTTATCCTCTAAAATATTGATCGAAACCAGGTTTTATTGACTGCTTCAGTGTGTTACCACATTACTACGTGATCAAACACGGAAAAAACCCAGGATCTGGCCAACAAGTTTGCGAAAAAGGCAAAATCATGAGCCAGATGCGGGCATATCCCAGACCTAACCGGTGTTATCCTCTAAAATATTGATCGAAACCAGGTTTAATTGACAGCTTCAGTGTGTTACCACATTACTACGTGATTCAAACACGAAAAAAACCCAGGATCTGGCCAACAAGTATGCGAAGAAGGCAAAATCATGAGCCAGATGCGGGCATATCCCGGACCTAACCCAGACCTAACCGGTGTTATCCTCTAAAATATTGATCGAAACCAGGTTTTATTGACTGCTTCAGTTTGTTACCACATTACTACGTGATTCAAACACGAAAAAACCCAGGATCTCGCCAACAAGTATGCGAAGAAGGCAAAATCATGACCCAGATGCGGGCATAACCCAGACCTAACCCAGACCTAACCGGTGTTATCCTCTAAAATATTGATCGAAACCAGGTTTAATTGACTGCTTCAGTGTGTTACCACATTCCTACGTGATTCAAACACGAAAAAAACCAAGGATCTGGCCAACAAGTATGCGAGGAAGGCGAAAGAATAAGCCTGATGCGCGCATTTCCCAGACCTAACCCAGACCTAACCGGTGTTATCCTCTGAAATATTGATCGAAACCAGGTTTAATTGACTGCTTCAGTGTGTTACCGCTTTACTACGTGTTTCAAACACGGAAAATACCCAGGATCTGGCCAACAAGTTTGCGAAAAAGGCGAAAGTATAAGCCAGTTGCGCGCATATCCCAGACCTAACACAGACCTAACCAGTGTTATCCTCTAAAATATTGATCGAAACCAGGTTTTATTGACTGCTTCAGTGTGTTACCACATTACTACGTGATCAAACACGGAAAAAACCCAGGATCTGGCCAACAAATTTGCGAAAAAGGCAAAATCATGAGCCAGATGCGGGCATATCCCAGACCTAACCGGTGTTATCCTCTAAAATATTGATCGAAACCAGGTTTAATTGACAGCTTCAGTGTGTTACCACATTACTACGTGATTCAAACACGAAAAAAACCCAGGATCTGGCCAACAAGTATGCGAAGAAGGCAAAATCATGAGCCAGATGCGGGCATATCCCGGACCTAACCCAGACCTAACCGGTGTTATCCTCTAAAATATTGATCGAAACCAGGTTTTATTGACTGCTTCAGTTTGTTACCACATTACTACGTGATTCAAACACGAAAAAACCCAGGATCTCGCCAACAAGTATGCGAAGAAGGCAAAATCATGAGCCAGATGCGGGCATAACCCAGACCTAACCCAGACCTAACCGGTGTTATCCTCTAAAATATTGATCGAAACCAGGTTTAATAGACTGCTTCAGTGTGGTACCACATTACTGCGTTATTCAAACCCGAAAGAAACCCAGGATCTAGCCAACTAGTTTGCGAAAAAGGCGAAAGTATATGCCAGATGCGCGCATATCCCAGACCTAACCCAGACCTAACCGGTGTTATCCTCTAAAATATTGATCGAAACCAGGTTTTATTGACTGCTTCAGTGTACTACCACATTACTACGTGATTCAAACACGAAAAAAGCCCAGGATCTGGCCAACAAGTATGCGAAGAAGGCAAAATCATGAGCCAGATGCGGGCATAACCCAGACCTAACCCAGACCTAACCGGTGTTATCCTCCAAAATATTGATCGAAACCAGGTTTAATTGACAGCTTCAGTGTGTTACCACATTACTACGTGATTCAAACACGAAAAAACCCCAGGATCTGGCCAACAAGTATGCGAAGAAGGCAAAATCATGAGCCAGATGCGGGCATATCCCGGACCTAACCCAGACCTAACCGGTGTTATCCTCTAAAATATTGATCGAAACCAGGTTTTATTGACTGCTTCAGTTTGTTACCACATTTCTACGTGATTGAAACACGAAAAAAGCCCAGGATCTGGCCAACAAGTATGCGAAGAAGGCAAAATCATGAGCCAGATGCGGGCATAACCCAGACATAACCCAGACCTAACCGGTGTTATCCTCCAAAATATTGATCGAAACCAGGTTTAATTGACAGCTTCAGTGTGTTACCACATTACTACGTGATTCAAACACGAAAAAACCCCAGGATCTGGCCAACAAGTATGCGAAGAAGGCAAAATCATGAGCCAGATGCGGGCATATCCCGGACCTAACCCAGACCTAACCGGTGTTATCCTCTAAAATATTGATCGAAACCAGGTTTTATTGACTGCTTCAGTTTGTTACCACATTTCTACGTGATTGAAACACGAAAAAAGCCCAGGATCTGGCCAACAAGTATGCGAAGAAGGCAAAATCATGAGCCAGATGCGGGCATAACCCAGACATAACCCAGACCTAACCGGTGTTATCCTCTAAAATATTGATCGAAACCAGGTTTTATTGACTGCTTCAGTGTACTACCACATTACTACGTGATTCAAACACGGAAAAAACCCAGGATCTCGCCAACAAGTATGCGAAGAAGGCAAAATCATGAGCCGGATGCGGGCATAACCCAGACCTAACCCAGACCTAAACGGTGTTATCCTCTAAAATATTGATCGAAACCAGGTTTAATTGACAGCTTCAGTGTGTTACCACATTACTACGTGATTCAAACGCGAAAAAAACCCAGGATCTGGCCAACAAGTATGCGAAGAAGGCAAAATCATGAGCCAGATGCGGGCATAACCCAGACATAACCCAGACCTAACCGGTGTTATCCTCTAAAATATTGATCGAAACCAGGTTTAATTGACAGCTATAGTGTGTTACCACATTACTACGTGATTCAAACACGAAAAAAACCCAGGATCTGGCCAACAAGTATGCGAAGAAGGCAAAATCATGAGCCAGATGCGGGCATATCCCGGACCTAACCCAGTCCTAACCGGTGTTATCCTCTAAAATATTGATCGAAACCAGGTTTTATTGACTGCTTCAGTTTGTTACCACATTACTACGTGATTCAAACACGAAAAAACCCCAGGATCTGGCCAACAAGTATGCGAAGAAGGCAAAATCATGAGCCAGATGCGGGCATAACCCAGACCTAACCCAGACCTAACCGGTGTTATCCTCTAAAATATTGATCGAAACCAGGTTTAATTGACTGCTTCAGTGTGGTACCACATTACTGCGTTATTCAAACCCGAAAGAAACCCACGATCTAGCCAACTAGTTTGCGAAAAAGGCGAAAGTATATGCCAGATGCGCGCATATCCCAGACCTAACCCAGACCTAACCGGTGTTATCCTCTAAAATATTGATCGAAACCAGGTTTTATTGACTGCTTCAGTGTACTACCACATTACTACGTGATTCAAACACGAAAAAAGCCCAGGATCTGGCCAACAAGTATGCGAAGAAGGCAAAATCATGAGCCAGATGCGGGCATAACCCAGACCTAACCCAGACCTAACCGGTGTTATCCTCCTAAATATTGATCGAAACCAGGTTTAATTGACAGCTTCAGTGTGTTACCACATTACTACGTGATTCAAACACGAAAAAACCCCAGGATCTGGCCAACAAGTATGCGAAGAAGGCAAAATCATGAGCCAGATGCGGGTATATCCCGGACCTAACCCAGACCTAACCGGTGTTATCCTCTAAAATATTGATCGAAACCAGGTTTAATTGACTGCTTCAGTGTATTACCACATTACTACGTGATTCAAACACGAAAAAAGCCCAGGATCTGGCCAACAAGTATGCGAAGAAGGCAAAATCATGAGCCAGATGCGGGCATAACCCAGACCTAACCCAGACCTAACCGGTGTTATCCTCTGAAATATTGATCGAAACCAGGTTTAATTGACTGCTTCAGTGTGTTACCACATTACTACGTGATCAAACACGGAAAAAACCCAGGATCTGGCCAACAAGTATGCGAAGAAGGCAATATCATGAGCCAGATGCAGGCAAAACCCAGACCTAACCCTGACCTAACCGGTGTTATCCTCTAAAATATTGATCGAAACCAGGTTTAATTGACAGCTTCAGTGTGTTACCACATTACTACGTGATTCAAACACGAAAAAACCCAGGATCTGGCCAACAAGTATGCGAAGAAGGCAAAATCATGAGCCAGATGCGGGCATATCCCGGACCTAACCCAGACCTAACCGGTGTTATCCTCTAAAATATTGATCGAAACCAGGTTTAATTGACTGCTTCAGTGTGTTACCACATTCCTACGTGATTCAAACACGAAAAAAACCCAGGATCTGGCCAACAAGTATGCGAAAAAGGTGAAAGTATAAGCCAGATGCGCGCATATCCCAGACCTAACCCAGACCTAACCGGTGTTATCCTCTGAAATATTGATCGAAACCAGGTTTAATTGACTGCTTCAGTGTGGTACCACATTCCTACGTGATTCAAACACGAAAAAAACCCAGGATCTGGCCAACAAGTATGGGAAGAAGACGAAAGAATAAGCCAGATGCGCGCATTTCCCAGACCTAACCCAGACCTAACCGGTGTTATCCTCTAAAATATTGATCGAAACCAGGTTTAATTGACTGCTTCAGTGTGTTACCACATTACTACGTGATTCAAACACGAAAAAAACCCAAGATCTGGCCAACAAGTATGCGAAGAAGGCAAAATCATGAGCCAGATTCGGGCATAACCCAGACCTAACCCAGATCTAGCCGGTGTTATCCTCTAAAATATTGATCGAAACCAGGTTTAATTGACTGCTTCAGTGTGTTACCACATTCCTACGTGATTCAAACACGAAAAAAACCAAGGATCTGGCCAACAAGTATGCGAGGAAGGCGAAAGAATAAGCCTGATGCGCGCATTTCCCAGACCTAACCCAGACCTAACCGGTGTTATCCTCTGAAATATTGATCGAAACCAGGTTTAATTGACTGCTTCAGTGTGTTACCACATTACTACGTGATTCAAACACGAAAAAAACCCAGGATCTGGCCAACAAGTTTGCGAACAAGGCGAAAGCATAAGCCATATGCGCGCATTTCCCAGACCTAACCCAGACCTAACCGGTGTTATCCTCTGAAATATTGATCGAAACCAGGTTTAATTGACAGCTTCAGTGTGTTACCACATTACTACGTGATTCAAACACGAAAAAAACCCAGGATCTGGCCAACAAGTATGCGAAGAAGGCAAAATCATGAGCCAGATGCGAGCATATCCTAGACCTAACCGGTGTTATCCTCTAAAATATTGATCGAAACCAGGTTTAATTGACTGCTTCAGTGTGTTACCACATTACTACGTGTTTCAAACACGGAAAATACCCAGGATCTGGCCAACAAGTTTGTGAAAAAGGCGAAAGTATAAGCCATATGCGCGCAAATCCCAGACCTAACCCAGACCTAACCGGATTTATCCTCTAAAATATTGATCGAAACCAGGTTTTATTGACTGCTTCAGTTTGTTACCACATTACTACGTGATTCAAACACGAAAAAAGCCCAGGATCTGGCCAACAAGTATGCGAAGAAGGCAAAATCATGAGCCAGATGCGGGCATATCCCGGACCTAACCCAGACCTAACCGGTGTTATCCTCTGAAATATTGATCGAAACCAGGTTTAATTGACTGCTTCAGTGTGTTACCGCTTTACTACGTGTTTCAAACACGGAAAATACCCAGGATCTGGCCAACAAGTTTGCGAAAAGGGCGAAAGTATAAGCCATATGCGCGCAAATCCCAGACCTAACCCAGACCTAACCGGTGTTATCCTCTAAAATATTGATCGAAACCAGGTTTAATTGACAGCTTCAGTGTGTTACCACATTACTACGTGATTCAAACACGAAAAAAAACCAGGATCTGGCCAACAAGTATGCGAAGAAGGCAAAATCATGAGCCAAATGCGGGCATATCCCGGACCTAACCCAGACCTAACCGGTGTTATCCTCTAAAATATTGATCGAAACCAGGTTTAATTGACTGCTTCAGTGTGTTACCACATTACTACGTGATTCAAACACGGAAAATACCCAGGATCTGGCCAACAAGTTTGCGAAAAAGGCGAAAGTATAAGCCAGATGCGCGCATATCCCAGACCTAACACAGACCTAACCAGTGTTATCCTCTAAAATATTGATCGAAACCAGGTTTTATTGACTGCTTCAGTGTGTTACCACATTACTACGTGATCAAACACGGAAAAAACCCAGGATCTGGCCAACAAGTTTGCGAAAAAGGCAAAATCATGAGCCAGATGCGGGCATATCCCAGACCTAACCGGTGTTATCCTCTAAAATATTGATCGAAACCAGGTTTAATTGACAGCTTCAGTGTGTTACCACATTACTACGTGATTCAAACACGAAAAAAACCCAGGATCTGGCCAACAAGTATGCGAAGAAGGCAAAATCATGAGCCAGATGCGGGCATATCCCGGACCTAACCCAGACCTAACCGGTGTTATCCTCTAAAATATTGATCGAAACCAGGTTTTATTGACTGCTTCAGTTTGTTACCACATTACTACGTGATTCAAACACGAAAAAACCCAGGATCTCGCCAACAAGTATGCGAAGAAGGCAAAATCATGAGCCAGATGCGGGCATAACCCAGACCTAACCCAGACCTAACCGGTGTTATCCTCTAAAATATTGATCGAAACCAGGTTTAATTGACTGCTTCAGTGTGTTACCACATTCCTACGTGATTCAAACACGAAAAAAACCAAGGATCTGGCCAACAAGTATGCGAGGAAGGCGAAAGAATAAGCCTGATGCGCGCATTTCCCAGACCTAACCCAGACCTAACCGGTGTTATCCTCTGAAATATTGATCGAAACCAGGTTTAATTGACTGCTTCAGTGTGTTACCACATTACTACGTGATTCAAACACGAAAAAAACCCAGGATCTGGCCAACAAGTTTGCGAACAAGGCGAAAGCATAAGCCATATGCGCGCAAATCCCAGACCTAACCCAGACCTAACCGGTGTTATCCTCTAAAATATTGATCGAAACCAGGTTTAATTGACTGCTTCAGTGTGTTACCACATTACTACGTGTTTCAAACACGGAAAATACCCAGGATCTGGCCAACAAGTTTGTGAAAAAGGCGAAAGTATAAGCCATATGCGCGCAAATCCCAGACCTAACCCAGACCTAACCGGATTTATCCTCTAAAATATTGATCGAAACCAGGTTTTATTGACTGCTTCAGTTTGTTACCACATTACTACGTGATTCAAACACGCAAAAAGCCCAGGATCTGGCCAACAAGTATGCGAAGAAGGCAAAATCATGAGCCAGATGCGGGCATATCCCGGACCTAACCCAGACCTAACCGGTGTTATCCTCTGAAATATTGATCGAAACCAGGTTTAATTGACTGCTTCAGTGTGTTACCGCTTTACTACGTGTTTCAAACACGGAAAATACCCAGGATCTGGCCAACAAGTTTGCGAAAAGGGCGAAAGTATAAGCCATATGCGCGCAAATCCCAAACCTAACCCAGACCTAACCGGTGTTATCCTCTAAAATATTGATCGAAACCAGGTTTAATTGACAGCTTCAGTGTGTTACCACATTACTACGTGATTCAAACACGAAAAAAAACCAGGATCTGGCCAACAAGTATGCGAAGAAGGCAAAATCATGAGCCAAATGCGGGCATATCCCGGACCTAACCCAGACCTAACCGGTGTTATCCTCTAAAATATTGATCGAAACCAGGTTTTATTGACTGCCTCAGTGTGTTACCACATTACTACGTGATCAAACACGGAAAAAACCCAGGATCTGGCCAACAAGTTTGCGAAAAAGGCAAAATCATGAGCCAGATGCGGGCATATCCCAGACCTAACCGGTGTTATCCTCTAAAATATTGATCGAAACCAGGTTTAATTGACAGCTTCAGTGTGTTACCACATTACTACGTGATTCAAACACGAAAAAAACCCAGGATCTGGCCAACAAGTATGCGAAGAAGGCAAAATCATGATCCAGATGCGGGCATATCCCGGACCTAACCCAGACCTAACCGGTGTTATCCTCTAAAATATTGATCGAAACCAGGTTTTATTGACTGCTTCAGTTTGTTACCACATTACTACGTGATTCAAACACGAAAAAACCCAGGATCTCGCCAACAAGTATGCGAAGAAGGCAAAATCATGAGCCAGATGCGGGCATAACCCAGACCTAACCCAGACCTAACCGGTGTTATCCTCTAAAATATTGATCGAAACCAGGTTTAATTGACTGCTTCAGTGTGTTACCACATTACTACGTGTTTCAAACACGGAAAATACCCAGGATCTGGCCAACAAGTTTGTGAAAAAGGCGAAAGTATAAGCCATATGCGCGCAAATCCCAGACCTAACCCAGACCTAACCGGATTTATCCTCTAAAATATTGATCGAAACCAGGTTTTATTGACTGCTTCAGTTTGTTACCACATTACTACGTGATTCAAACACGCAAAAAGCCCAGGATCTGGCCAACAAGTATGCGAAGAAGGCAAAATCATGAGCCAGATGCGGGCATATCCCGGACCTAACCCAGACCTAACCGGTGTTATCCTCTGAAATATTGATCGAAACCAGGTTTAATTGACTGCTTCAGTGTGTTACCGCTTTACTACGTGTTTCAAACACGGAAAATACCCAGGATCTGGCCAACAAGTTTGCGAAAAGGGCGAAAGTATAAGCCATATGCGCGCAAATCCCAGACCTAACCCAGACCTAACCGGTGTTATCCTCTAAAATATTGATCGAAACCAGGTTTAATTGACAGCTTCAGTGTGTTACCACATTACTACGTGATTCAAACACGAAAAAAAACCAGGATCTGGCCAACAAGTATGCGAAGAAGGCAAAATCATGAGCCAAATGCGGGCATATCCCGGACCTAACCCAGACCTAACCGGTGTTATCCTCTAAAATATTGATCGAAACCAGGTTTAATTGACTGCTTCAGTGTGTTACCACATTACTACGTGATTCAAACACGGAAAATACCCAGGATCTGGCCAACAAGTTTGCGAAAAAGGCGAAAGTATAAGCCAGATGCGCGCATATCCCAGACCTAACACAGACCTAACCAGTGTTATCCTCTAAAATATTGATCGAAACCAGGTTTTATTGACTGCTTCAGTGTGTTACCACATTACTACGTGATCAAACACGGAAAAAACCCAGGATCTGGCCAACAAATTTGCGAAAAAGGCAAAATCATGAGCCAGATGCGGGCATATCCCAGACCTAACCGGTGTTATCCTCTAAAATATTGATCGAAACCAGGTTTAATTGACAGCTTCAGTGTGTTACCACATTACTACGTGATTCAAACACGAAAAAAACCCAGGATCTGGCCAACAAGTATGCGAAGAAGGCAAAATCATGAGCCAGATGCGGGCATATCCCGGACCTAACCCAGACCTAACCGGTGTTATCCTCTAAAATATTGATCGAAACCAGGTTTTATTGACTGCTTCAGTTTGTTACCACATTACTACGTGATTCAAACACGAAAAAACCCAGGATCTCGCCAACAAGTATGCGAAGAAGGCAAAATCATGAGCCAGATGCGGGCATAACCCAGACCTAACCCAGACCTAACCGGTGTTATCCTCTAAAATAATGATCGAAACCAGGTTTAATAGACTGCTTCAGTGTGGTACCACATTACTGCGTTATTCAAACCCGAAAGAAACCCAGGATCTAGCCAACTAGTTTGCGAAAAAGGCGAAAGTATATGCCAGATGCGCGCATATCCCAGACCTAACCCAGACCTAACCGGTGTTATCCTCTAAAATATTGATCGAAACCAGGTTTTATTGACTGCTTCAGTGTACTACCACATTACTACGTGATTCAAACACGAAAAAAGCCCAGGATCTGGCCAACAAGTATGCGAAGAAGGCAAAATCATGAGCCAGATGCGGGCATAACCCAGACCTAACCCAGACCTAACCGGTGTTATCCTCCAAAATATTGATCGAAACCAGGTTTAATTGACAGCTTCAGTGTGTTACCACATTACTACGTGATTCAAACACGAAAAAACCCCAGGATCTGGCCAACAAGTATGCGAAGAAGGCAAAATCATGAGCCAGATGCGGGCATATCCCGGACCTAACCCAGACCTAACCGGTGTTATCCTCTAAAATATTGATCGAAACCAGGTTTTATTGACTGCTTCAGTTTGTTACCACATTTCTACGTGATTGAAACACGAAAAAAGCCCAGGATCTGGCCAACAAGTATGCGAAGAAGGCAAAATCATGAGCCAGATGCGGGCATAACCCAGACATAACCCAGACCTAACCGGTGTTATCCTCCAAAATATTGATCGAAACCAGGTTTAATTGACAGCTTCAGTGTGTTACCACATTACTACGTGATTCAAACACGAAAAAACCCCAGGATCTGGCCAACAAGTATGCGAAGAAGGCAAAATCATGAGCCAGATGCGGGCATATCCCGGACCTAACCCAGACCTAACCGGTGTTATCCTCTAAAATATTGATCGAAACCAGGTTTTATTGACTGCTTCAGTTTGTTACCACATTTCTACGTGATTGAAACACGAAAAAAGCCCAGGATCTGGCCAACAAGTATGCGAAGAAGGCAAAATCATGAGCCAGATGCGGGCATAACCCAGACATAACCCAGACCTAACCGGTGTTATCCTCTAAAATATTGATCGAAACCAGGTTTTATTGACTGCTTCAGTGTACTACCACATTACTACGTGATTCAAACACGGAAAAAACCCAGGATCTCGCCAACAAGTATGCGAAGAAGGCAAAATCATGAGCCGGATGCGGGCATAACCCAGACCTAACCCAGACCTAAACGGTGTTATCCTCTAAAATATTGATCGAAACCAGGTTTAATTGACAGCTTCAGTGTGTTACCACATTACTACGTGATTCAAACACGAAAAAAACCCAGGATCTGGCCAACAAGTATGCGAAGAAGGCAAAATCATGAGCCAGATGCGGGCATAACCCAGACATAACCCAGACCTAACCGGTGTTATCCTCTAAAATATTGATCGAAACCAGGTTTAATTGACAGCTATAGTGTGTTACCACATTACTACGTGATTCAAACACGAAAAAAACCCAGGATCTGGCCAACAAGTATGCGAAGAAGGCAAAATCATGAGCCAGATGCGGGCATATCCCGGACCTAACCCAGTCCTAACCGGTGTTATCCTCTAAAATATTGATCGAAACCAGGTTTTATTGACTGCTTCAGTTTGTTACCACATTACTACGTGATTCAAACACGAAAAAACCCCAGGATCTGGCCAACAAGTATGCGAAGAAGGCAAAATCATGAGCCAGATGCGGGCATAACCCAGACCTAACCCAGACCTAACCGGTGTTATCCTCTAAAATATTGATCGAAACCAGGTTTAATTGACTGCTTCAGTGTGGTACCACATTACTGCGTTATTCAAACCCGAAAGAAACCCAGGATCTAGCCAACTAGTTTGCGAAAAAGGCGAAAGTATATGCCAGATGCGCGCATATCCCAGACCTAACCCAGACCTAACCGGTGTTATCCTCTAAAATATTGATCGAAACCAGGTTTTATTGACTGCTTCAGTGTACTACCACATTACTACGTGATTCAAACACGAAAAAAGCCCAGGATCTGGCCAACAAGTATGCGAAGAAGGCAAAATCATGAGCCAGATGCGGGCATAACCCAGACCTAACCCAGACCTAACCGGTGTTATCCTCCTAAATATTGATCGAAACCAGGTTTAATTGACAGCTTCAGTGTGTTACCACATTACTACGTGATTCAAACACGAAAAAACCCCAGGATCTGGCCAACAAGTATGCGAAGAAGGCAAAATCATGAGCCAGATGCGGGTATATCCCGGACCTAACCCAGACCTAACCGGTGTTATCCTCTAAAATATTGATCGAAACCAGGTTTTATTGACTGCTTCAGTTTGTTACCACATTACTACGTGATTCAAACACGAAAAAACCCCAGGATCTGGCCAACAAGTATGCGAAGAAGGCAAAATCATGAGCCAGATGCGGGCATATCCCAGACCTAACCGGTGGTATCCTCTAAAATATTGATCGAAACCAGGTTTAATTGACAGCTTCAGTGTGTTACCACATTACTACGTGATTCAAACACGAAGAAAACCCAGGATCTGGCCAACAAGTTTGCGAAAAAGGCGAAAGTATAAGCCATATGCGCGCAAATCCCAGACCTAACCCAGACCTAACCGGCGTTATCCTCTGAAATATTGATCGAAACCAGGTTTAATTGACTGCTTCAGTGTGTTACCACATTACTACGTGATTCAAACACGAAAAAACCCCAGGATCTGGCCAACAAGTATGCGAAGAAGGCAAAATCATGAGCCAGATGCGGGCATAACCCAGACCTAACCCAGACCTAACCGGTGTTGTCCTCTAAAATATTGATCGAAACCAGGTTTAATTGACTGCTTCAGTGTGTTACCACATTACTACGTGATTCAAACACGAAAAAAACCCAGGATCTGGGCAACAAGTATGCGAAGAAGGCAAAATCATGAGCCAGATGCGGGCATATCCCAGACCTAACTGGTGGTATCCTCTAAAATATTGATCGAAACCAGGTTTAATTGACAGCTTCAGTGTGTTACCACATTACTACGTGATTCAAACACGAAGAAAACCCAGGATCTGGCCAACAAGTTTGCGAAAAAGGCGAAAGTATAAGCCATATGCGCGCAAATCCCAGACCTAACCCAGACCTAACCGGTGTTATCCTCTGAAATATTGATCGAAACCAGGTTTAATTGACTGCTTCAGTGTGTTACCACATTACTACGTGATTCAAACACGAAAAAACCCCAGGATCTGGCCAACAAGTATGCGAAGAAGGCAAAATCATGAGCCAGATGCGGGCATAACCCAGACCTAACCCAGACCTAACCGGTGTTATCCTCTAAAATATTGATCGAAACCAGGTTTAATTGACTGCTTCAGTGTGTTACCACATTACTACGTGATTCAAACACGAAAAAAACCCAGGATCTGGGCAACAAGTATGCGAAGAAGGCAAAATCATGAGCCAGATGCGGGCATAACCCAGACCTAACCCAGACCTAACCGGTGTTATCCTCTAAAATATTGATCGAAACCAGGTTTAATTGACTGCTTCAGTGTGTTACCACATTACTACGTGTTTCAAACACGGAAAATACCCAGGATCTGGCCAACAAGTTTGCGAAAAAGGCGAAAGTATAAGCCATATGCGCGCCAATCCCAGACCTAACCCAGACCTAACCGGATTTATCCTCTAAAATATTGATCGAAACCAGGTTTTATTGACTGCTTCAGTTTGTTACCACATTACTACGTGATTCAAACACGAAAAAACCCCAGGATCTGGCCAACAAGTATGCGAAGAAGGCAAAATCATGAGCCAGATGCGGGCATAACCCAGACCCAACCCAGACCTAACCGTTGTTATCCTCTAAGATATTGATCGAAACCAGGTTCCATTGACTGCTTCAGTTTGTTACCACATTACTACGTGATTCAAACACGAAAAAAGCCCAGGATCTGGCCAACAAGTATGCGAAGAAGGCAAAATCATGAGCCAGATGCGGGCATATCCCGGACCTAACCCAGACCTAACCGGTGTTATCCTCTAAAATATTGATCGAAACCAGGTTTAGTTGACTGCTTCAGTGTGTTACCACATTACTACGTGATTCAAACACGGAAAATTCCCAGGATCTGGCCAACAAGTTTGCGAAAAAGGCGAAAGTATAAGCCGGATGCGCACATATCCCAGACCTAACACAGACCTAACCGGTGTTATCCTCTAAAATATTGATCGAAACCAGGTTTTATTGACTGCTTCAGTGTGTTGCCACATTACTACGTGATCAAACACGGAAAAAACCCAGGATCTGGCCAACAAGTTTGCGAAAAAGGTGAAAGTATAAGCCAGATGCGCGCATATCCCAGACCTAACCCAGACCTAACCGGTGTTATCCTCTAAAATATTGATCGAAACCAGGTTTAATTGACAGCTTCAGTGTGTTACCACATTACTACGTGATTCAAACACGAAAAAAACCCAGGATCTGGCCATCAAGTATGCGAAGAAGGCGAAATCATGAGCCAGATGCGGGCATATCCCAGACCTAACCGGTGGTATCCTCTAAAATATTGATCGAAACCAGGTTTAATTGACAGCTTCAGTGTGTTACCACATTACTACGTGATTCAAACACGAAAAAAACCCAGGATCTGGCCAACAAGTATGCGAAGAAGGCAAAATCATGAGCCAGATGCGGGGATATCCCGGACCTAACCCAGACCTAACCGGTGTTATCCTATAAAATATTGATCGAAACCAGGTTTTATTGACTGCTTCAGTGTGTTACCACATTACTACGTGATCAAACACGGAAAAAACCCAGGATCTCGCCAACAAGTATGCGAAGAAGGCAAAATCATGAGCCAGATGCGGGCATAACCCAGACCTAACCCAGACCTAACCGGTGTTATCCTCTAAAATATTGATCGAAACCAGGTTTAATTGACAGCTTCAGTGTGTTACCACATTACTACGTGATTCAAAAACGAAAAAAACCCAGGATCTGGCCAACAAGTATGCGAAGAAGGCAAAATCATGAGCCAGATGCGGGCATAACCCAGACCTAACCCAGACCTAACCGGTGTTATCCTCTAAAATATTGATCGAACCCAGGTTTAATTGACAGCTTCAGTGTGCTACCACATTACTACGTGATTCAAACACGAAAAAAACCCAGGATCTGGCCAACAAGTATGCGAAGAAGGCAAAATCATGAGCCAGATGCGGGCATATCCCGGACCTAACCCAGACCTAACCGGTGTTATCCTCTAAAATATTGATCGAAACCAGGTTTAATTGACAGCTTCAGTGTGTTACCACATTACTACGTGATTCAAACACGAAAAAAACCCAGGATCTGGCCAACAAGTATGCGAAGAAGGCAAAATCATGAGCCAGATGCGGGCATATCCCGGACCTAACCCAGACCTAACCGGTGTTATCCTCTAAAATATTGATCGAAACCAGGTTTTATTGACTGCTTCAGTTTGTTACCACATTACTACGTGATTCAAACACGAAAAAACCCCAGGATCTGGCCAACAAGTATGCGAAGAAGGCAAAATCATGAGCCAGATGCGGGCATAACCCAGACCTAACCCAGACCTAACCGGTGTTATCCTCTAAAATATTGATCGAAACCAGGTTTTATTGACTGCTTCAGTTTGTTACCACATTTCTACGTGATTGAAACACGAAAAAAGCCCAGGATCTGGCCAACAAGTATGCGAAGAAGGCAAAATCATGAGCCAGATGCGGGCATATCCCGGACCTAACCCAGACCTAACCGGTGTTATCCTCTGAAATATTGATCGAAACCAGGTTTAATTGACTGCTTCAGTGTGTTACCGCATTACTACGTGTTTCAAACACGGAAAATACCCAGGATCTGGCCAACAAGTTTGCGAAAAAGGCGAAAGTATAAGCCAGATGCGCGCATATCCCAGACCTAACCCAGACCTAACCGGTGTTATCCCCTGAAATATTGATCGAAACCAGGTTTAATTGACTGCTTCAGTGTGTTACCACATTCCTACGTGATTCAAACACGAAAAAAACCCAGGATCTGGCCAACAAGTATGCGAAGAAGGCGAAAGAATAAGCCAGATGCGCGCATTTCCCAGACCTAACCCAGACCTAACCGGTGTTATCCTCTGAAATATTGATCGAAACCAGGTTTAATTGACTGCTTCAGTGTGTTACCACATTACTACGTGATTCAAACACGGAAAAAACCCAGGATCTGGCCAACAAGTATGCGATGAAGGCAAAATCATGAGCCAGATGCGGGCATAACCCAGACCTAACCCAGACCTAACCGGTGTTATCCTCTAAAATATTGATCGAAACCAGGTTTAATTGACTGCTTCAGTGTGTTACCACATTACTACGTGATTCAAACACGAAAAAAACCCAAGATATGGCCAACAAGTATGCGAAGAAGGCAAAATCATGAGCCAGATGCGGGCATAACCCAGACCTAACCCAGACCTAACCGGTGTTATCCTCTAAAATATTGATCGAAACCAGGTTTAATTGACTGCTTCAGTGTGTTACCACATTCCTACGTGATTCAAACACGAAAAAAACCCAGGATCTGGCCAACAAGTATGCGAGGAAGGCGAAAGAATAAGCCTAATGCGCGCATTTCCCAGACCTAACCCAGACCTAACCGGTGTTATCCTCTGAAATATTGATCGAAACCAGGTTTAATTGACTGCTTCAGTGTGTTACCACATTACTACGTGATTCAAACACGGAAAAAACCCAGGATCTGGCCAACAAGTATGCGAAGAAGGCAAAATCATGAGCCAGATGCGGGCATATCCCGGACCTAACCCAGACCTAACCGGTGTTATCCTCTGAAATATTCATCGAAACCAGGTTTAATTGACTGCTTCAGTGTGTTAATACATTACTACGTGATTCAAACACGAAAAAAACCCAGGATCTGGCCAACAAGTTTGCGAACAAGGCGAAAGCCTAAGCCAGATGCGCGCATTCCCCAGACCTAACCCAGACCTAACCGGCGTTATCCTCTAAAATATTGATCGAAACCAGGTTTAATTGACTGCTTCAGTGTGGTACCACATTACTGCGTTATTCAAACCCGAAAAAAACCCAGGATCTAGCCAACAAGTTTGCGAAAAAGGCGAAAGTATAAGCCAGATGCGCGCATTTCCCAGACCTAACCCAGACCTAGCCGGCGTTATCCTCTAAAATATTGATCGAAACCAGGTTTTATTGACTGCTTCAGTGTATTACCCCATTACTACGTGATTCAAACACGAAAAAACCCCAGGATCTGGCCAACAAGTATGCGAAGAAGGCAAAATCATGAGCCAGATGCGGGCATAACCCAGACCTAACCCAGACCTAACCGGTGTTATCCTCTAAAATATTGATCGAAACCAGGTTTTATTGACTGCTTCAGTTTGTTACCACATTACTACGTGATTCAAACACGAAAAAACCCCAGGATCTGGCCAACAAGTATGCGAAGAAGGCAAAATCATGAGCCAGATGCGGGCATATCCCGGACCTAACCCAGACCTAACCGGTGTTATCCTCTGAAATATTGATCGAAACCAGGTTTAATTGACTGCTTCAGTGTGTTACCACATTACTACGTGTTTCAAACACGGAAAATACCCAGGATCTGGCCAACAAGTTTGCGAAAAAGGCGAAAGTATAAGCCATATGCGCGCAAATCCCAGACCTAACCCAGACCTAACCGGTGTTATCCTCTGAAATATTGATCGAAACCAGGTTTAATTGACTGCTTCAGTGTGTTACCACAATACTACGTGATTCAAACACGAAAAAACCCCAGGATCTGGCCAACAAGTATGCGAAGAAGGCAAAATCATGAGCCAGATGCGGGCATAACCCAGACCTAACCCAGACCTAACCGGTGTTATCCTCTAAAATATTGATCGAAACCAGGTTTAATTGACTGCTTCAGTGTGTTACCACATTACTACGTGATTCAAACACGAAAAAAACCCAGGATCTGGGCAACAAGTATGCGAAGAAGGCAAAATCATGAGCCAGATGCGGGCATAACCCAGACCTAACCCAGACCTAACCGGTGTTATCCTCTAAAATATTGATCGAAACCAGGTTTTATTGACTGCTTCAGTTTGTTACCACATTACTACGTGATTCAAACACGAAAAAAGCCCAGGATCTGGCCAACAAGTATGCGAAGAAGGCAAAATCATGAGCCAGATGCGGGCATATCCCGGACCTAACCCAGACCTAACCGGTGTTATCCTCTAAAATATTGATCGAAACCAGGTTTAATTGACTGCTTCAGTGTGTTACCACATTACTACGTGATTCAAACACGGAAAATTCCCAGGATCTGGCCAACAAGTTTGCGAAAAAGGCGAAAGTATAAGCCAGATGCGCGCATATCCCAGACCTAACACAGACCTAACCGGTGTTATCCTCTAAAATATTGATCGAAACCAGGTTTTATTGACTGCTTCAGTGTGTTACCACATTACTACGTGATCAAACACGGAAAAAACCCAGGATCTGGCCATCAAGTATGCGAAGAAGGCAAAATCATGAGCCAGATGCGGGCATATCCCAGACCTAACCGGTGGTATCCTCTAAAATATTGATCGAAACCAGGTTTAATTGACAGCTTCAGTGTGTTACCACATTACTACGTGATTCAAACACGAAAAAAACCCAGGATCTGGCCAACAAGTATGCGAAGAAGGCAAAATCATGAGCCAGATGCGGGGATATCCCGGACCTAACCCAGACCTAACCGGTGTTATCCTCTAAAATATTGATCGAAACCAGGTTTAATTGACAGCTTCAGTGTGTTACCACATTACTACGTGATTCAAACACGGAAAAAACCCAGGATCTGGCCAACAAGTTTGCGAACAAGGCGAAAGCCTAAGCCAGATGCGCGCATTCCCCAGACCTAACCCAGACCTAACCGGCGTTATCCTCTAAAATATTGATCGAAACCAGGTTTAATTGACTGCTTCAGTGTGGTACCACATTACTGCGTTATTCAAACCCGAAAAAAACCCAGGATCTAGCCAACAAGTTTGCGAAAAAGGCGAAAGTATAAGCCAGATGCGCGCATTTCCCAGACCTAACCCAGACCTAACCGGCGTTATCCTCTAAAATATTGATCGAAACCAGGTTTTATTGACTGCTTCAGTGTATTACCCCATTACTACGTGATTCAAACACGAAAAAACCCCAGGATCTGGCCAACAAGTATGCGAAGAAGGCAAAATCATGAGCCAGATGCGGGCATAACCCTGACCTAACCCAGACCTAACCGGTGTTATCCTCTAAAATATTGATCGAAACCAGGTTTTATTGACTGCTTCAGTTTGTTACCACATTACTACGTGATTCAAACACGAAAAAACCCCAGGATCTGGCCAACAAGTATGCGAAGAAGGCAAAATCATGACCCAGATGCGAGCATATCCCGGACCTAACCCAGACCTAACCGGTGTTATCCTCTGAAATATTGATCGAAACCAGGTTTAATTGACTGCTTCAGTGTGTTACCACATTACTACGTGTTTCAAACACGGAAAATACCCAGGATCTGGCCAACAAGTTTGCGAAAAAGGCGAAAGTATAAGCCATATGCGCGCAAATCCCAGACCTAACCCAGACCTAACCGGTGTTATCCTCTGAAATATTGATCGAAACCAGGTTTAATTGACTGCTTCAGTGTGTTACCACATTACTACGTGATTCAAACACGAAAAAACCCCAGGATCTGGCCAACAAGTATGCGAAGAAGGCAAAATCATGAGCCAGATGCGGGCATAACCCAGACCTAACCGGTGTTATCCTCTAAAATATTGATCGAAACCAGGTTTAATTGACTGCTTCAGTGTGTTACCACATTACTACGTGATTCAAACACGAAAAAAACCCAGGATCTGGGCAACAAGTATGCGAAGAAGGCAAAATCATGAGCCAGATGCGGGCATAACCCAGACCTAACCCAGACCTAACCGGTGTTATCCTCTAAAATATTGATCGAAACCAGGTTTAATTGACTGCTTCAGTGTGTTACCACATTACTACGTGTTTCAAACACGGAAAATACCCAGGATCTGGCCAACAGGTTTGCGAAAAAGGCGAAAGTATAAGCCATATGCGCGCAAATCCCAGACCTAACCCAGACCTAACCGGATTTATCCTCTAAAATATTGATCGAAACCAGGTTTTATTGACTGCTTCAGTTTGTTACCACATTACTACGTGATTCAAACACGAAAAAAGCCCAGGATCTGGCCAACAAGTATGCGAAGAAGGCAAAATCATGAGCCAGATGCGGGCATAACCCAGACCTAACCCAGACCTAACCGGTGTTATCCTCTAAAATATTGATCGAAACCAGGTTTTATTGACTGCTTCAGTTTGTTACCACATTACTACGTGATTCAAACACGAAAAAAGCCCAGGATCTGGCCAACAAGTATGCGAAGAAGGCAAAATCATGAGCCAGATGCGGGCATAACCCAGACCTAACCCAGACCTAACCGGTGTTATCCTCTAAAATATTGATCGAAACCAGGTTTAATTGACAGCTTCAGTGTGTTACCACATTACTACGTGATTCAAACACGAAAAAAACCCAGGATCTGGCCATCAAGTATGCGAAGAAGGCAAAATCATGAGCCAGATGCGGGCATATCCCAGACCTAACCGGTGGTATCCCCTAAAATATTGATCGAAACCAGGTTTAATTGACAGCTTCAGTGTGTTACCACATTACTACGTGATTCAACCACGAAAAAAACCCAGGATCTGGCCAACAAGTATGCGAAGAAGGCAAAATCATGAGCCAGATGCGGGGATATCCCGGACCTAACCCAGACCTAACCGGTGTTATCCTATAAAATATTGATCGAAACCAGGTTTTATTGACTGCTTCAGTGTGTTACCACATTACTACGTGATCAAACACGGAAAAGCCCAGGATCTCGCCAACAAGTATGCGAAGAAGGCAAAATCATGAGCCAGATGCGGGCATAACCCAGACCTAACCCAGACCTAACCGGTGTTATCCTCTAAAATATTGATCGAAACCAGGTTTAATTGACAGCTTCAGTGTGATACCACATTACTACGTGATTCAAACACGAAAAAAACCCAGGATCTGGCCAACAAGTATGCGAAGAAGGCAAAATCATGAGCCAGATGCGGGCATATCCCGGACCTAACCCAGACCTAACCGGTGTTATCCTCTAAAATATTGATCGAAACCAGGTTTTATTGACTGCTTCAGTTTGTTACCACATTACTACGTGATTCAAACACGAAAAAACCCCAGGATCTGGCCAACAAGTATGCGAAGAAGGCAAAATCATGAGCCAGATGCGGGCATAACCCAGACCTAACCCAGACCTAACCGGTGTTATCCTCTAAAATATTGATCGAAACCAGGTTTAATTGACTGCTTCAGTGTGGTACCACATTACTGCGTTATTCAAACCCGAAAGAAACCCAGGATCTAGCCAACTAGTTTGCGAAAAAGGCGAAAGTATATGCCAGATGCGCGCATATCCCAGACCTAACCCAGACCTAACCGGTGTTATCCTCTAAAATATTGATCGAAACCAGGTTTTATTGACTGCTTCAGTGTACTGCCACATTACTACGTGATTCAAACACGAAAAAAGCCCAGGATCTGGCCAACAAGTATGCGAAGAAGGCAAAATCATGAGCCAGATGCGGGCATAACCCAGACCTAACCCAGACCTAACCGGTGTTATCCTCCAAAATATTGATCGAAACCAGGTTTAATTGACAGCTTCAGTGTGTTACCACATTACTACGTGATTCAAACACGGAAAATACCCAGGATCTGGCCAACAAGTTTGCGAAAAAGGCGAAAGTATAAGCCATATGCGCGCAAATCCCAGACCTAACCCAGACCTAACCGGTGTTATCCTCTAAAATATTGATCGAAACCAGGTTTTATTGACTGCTTCAGTGTACTACCACATTACTACGTGATTCAAACACGAAGAAAGCCCAGGATCTGGCCAACAAGTATGCGAAGAAGGCAAAATCATGAGCCAGATGCGGGCATAACCCAGACCTAACCCAGACCTAACCGGTGTTATCCTCTAAAATATTGATCGAAACCAGGTTTAATTGACAGCTTCAGTGTGTTACCACAGTACTACGTGATTCAAACACGAAAAAACCCCAGGATCTGGCCAACAAGTATGCGAAGAAGGCAAAATCATGAGCCAGATGCGGGCATATCCCGGACCTAACCCAGACCTAACCGGTGTTATCCTCTAAAATATTGATCGAAACCAGGTTTTATTGACTGCTTCAGTTTGTTACCACATTTCTACGTGATTGAAACACGAAAAAAGCCCAGGATCTGGCCAACAAGTATGCGAAGAAGGCAAAATCATGAGCCAGATGCGGGCATATCCCGGACCTAACCCAGACCTAACCGGTGTTATCCTCTGAAATATTGATCGAAACCAGGTTTAATTGACTGCTTCAGTGTGTTACCGCATTACTACGTGTTTCAAACACGGAAAATACCCAGGATCTGGCCAACAAGTTTGCGAAAAAGGCGAAAGTATAAGCCAGATGCGCGCATATCCCAGACCTAACCCAGACCTAACCGGTGTTATCCTCTGAAATATTGATCGAAACCAGGTTTAATTGACTGCTTCAGTGTGTTACCACATTCCTACGTGATGCAAACACGAAAAAAACCCAGGATCTGGCCAACAAGTATGCGAAGAAGGCGAAAGAATAAGCCAGATGCGCGCATTTCCCAGACCTAACCCAGACCTAACCGGTGTTATCCTCTGAAATATTGATCGAAACCAGGTTTAATTGACTGCTTCAGTGTGTTACCACATTACTACGTGATTCAAACACGGAAAAAACCCAGGATCTGGCCAACAAGTATGCGATGAAGGCAAAATCATGAGCCAGATGCGGGCATAACCCAGACCTAACCCAGACCTAACCGGTGTTATCCTCTAAAATATTGATCGAAACCAGGTTTAATTGACTGCTTCAGTGTGTTACCACATTACTACGTGATTCAAACACGAAAAAAACCCAAGATATGGCCAACAAGTATGCGAAGAAGGCAAAATCATGAGCCAGATGCGGGCATAACCCAGACCTAACCCAGACCTAACCGGTGTTATCCTCTAAAATATTGATCGAAACCAGGTTTAATTGACTGCTTCAGTGTGTTACCACATTCCTACGTGATTCAAACACGAAAAAAACCCAGGCTCTGGCCAACAAGTATGCGAGGAAGGCGAAAGAATAAGCCTGATGCGCGCATTTCCCAGACCTAACCCAGACCTAACCGGTGTTATCCTCTGAAATATTCATCGAAACCAGGTTTAATTGACTGCTTCAGTGTGTTAATACATTACTACGTGATTCAAACACGAAAAAAACCCAGGATCTGGCCAACAAGTATGCGAAGAAGGCAAAATCATGAGCCAGATGCGGGCATATCCCGGACCTAACCCAGACCTAACCGGTGTTATCCTCTGAAATATTCATCGAAACCAGGTTTAATTGACTGCTTCAGTGTGTTAATACATTACTACGTGATTCAAACACGAAAAAAACCCAGGATCTGGCCAACAAGTTTGCGAACAAGGCGAAAGCCTAAGCCAGATGCGCGCATTCCCCAGACCTAACCCAGACCTAACCGGCGTTATCCTCTAAAATATTGATCGAAACCAGGTTTAATTGACTGCTTCAGTGTGGTACCACATTACTGCGTTATTCAAACCCGAAAAAAACCCAGGATCTAGCCAACAAGTTTGCGAAAAAGGCGAAAGTATAAGCCAGATGCGCGCATTTCCCAGACCTAACCCAGACCTAGCCGGCGTTATCCTCTAAAATATTGATCGAAACCAGGTTTTATTGACTGCTTCAGTGTATTACCCCATTACTACGTGATTCAAACACGAAAAAACCCCAGGATCTGGCCAACAAGTATGCGAAGAAGGCAAAATCATGAGCCAGATGCGGGCATAACCCAGACCTAACCCAGACCTAACCGGTGTTATCCTCTAAAATATTGATCGAAACCAGGTTTTATTGACTGCTTCAGTTTGTTACCACATTACTACGTGATTCAAACACGAAAAAACCCCAGGATCTGGCCAACAAGTATGCGAAGAAGGCAAAATCATGAGCCAGATGCGGGCATATCCCGGACCTAACCCAGACCTAACCGGTGTTATCCTCTGAAATATTGATCGAAACCAGGTTTAATTGACTGCTTCAGTGTGTTACCACATTACTACGTGTTTCAAACACGGAAAATACCCAGGATCTGGCCAACAAGTTTGCGAAAAAGGCGAAAGTATAAGCCATATGCGCGCAAATCCCAGACCTAACCCAGACCTAACCGGTGTTATCCTCTGAAATATTGATCGAAACCAGGTTTAATTGACTGCTTCAGTGTGTTACCACAATACTACGTGATTCAAACACGAAAAAACCCCAGGATCTGGCCAACAAGTATGCGAAGAAGGCAAAATCATGAGCCAGATGCGGGCATAACCCAGACCTAACCCAGACCTAACCGGTGTTATCCTCTAAAATATTGATCGAAACCAGGTTTAATTGACTGCTTCAGTGTGTTACCACATTACTACGTGATTCAAACACGAAAAAAACCCAGGATCTGGGCAACAAGTATGCGAAGAAGGCAAAATCATGAGCCAGATGCGGGCATAACCCAGACCTAACCCAGACCTAACCGGTGTTATCCTCTAAAATATTGATCGAAACCAGGTTTAATTGACTGCTTCAGTGTGTTACCACATTACTACGTGTTTCAAACACGGAAAATACCCAGGATCTGGCCAACAGGTTTGCGAAAAAGGCGAAAGTATAAGCCATATGCGCGCAAATCCCAGACCTAACCCAGACCTAACCGGATTTATCCTCTAAAATATTGATCGAAACCAGGTTTTATTGACTGCTTCAGTTTGTTACCACATTACTACGTGATTCAAACACGAAAAAACCCCAGGATCTGGCCAACAAGTATGCGAAGAAGGCAAAATCATGAGCCAGATGCGGGCATAACCCAGACCTAACCCAGACCTAACCGGTGTTATCCTCTAAAATATTGATCGAAACCAGGTTTTATTGACTGCTTCAGTTTGTTACCACATTACTACGTGATTCAAACACGAAAAAAGCCCAGGATCTGGCCAACAAGTATGCGAAGAAGGCAAAATCATGAGCCAGATGCGGGCATATCCCGGACCTAACCCAGACCTAACCGGTGTTATCCTCTAAAATATTGATCGAAACCAGGTTTAATTGACTGCTTCAGTGTGTTACCACATTACTACGTGATTCAAACACGGAAAATTCCCAGGATCTGGCCAACAAGTTTGCGAAAAAGGCGAAAGTATAAGCCAGATGCGCGCATATCCCAGACCTAACACAGACCTAACCGGTGTTATCCTCTAAAATATTGATCGAAACCAGGTTTTATTGACTGCTTCAGTGTGTTACCACATTACTACGTGATCAAACACGGAAAAAACCCAGGATCTGGCCATCAAGTATGCGAAGAAGGCAAAATCATGAGCCAGATGCGGGCATATCCCAGACCTAACCGGTGGTATCCTCTAAAATATTGATCGAAACCAGGTTTAATTGACAGCTTCAGTGTGTTACCACATTACTACGTGATTCAAACACGAAAAAAACCCAGGATCTGGCCAACAAGTATGCGAAGAAGGCAAAATCATGAGCCAGATGCGGGGATATCCCGGACCTAACCCAGACCTAACCGGTGTTATCCTCTAAAATATTGATCGAAACCAGGTTTAATTGACAGCTTCAGTGTGTTACCACATTACTACGTGATTCAAACACGGAAAAAACCCAGGATCTGGCCAACAAGTTTGCGAACAAGGCGAAAGCCTAAGCCAGATGCGCGCATTCCCCAGACCTAACCCAGACCTAACCGGCGTTATCCTCTAAAATATTGATCGAAACCAGGTTTAATTGACTGCTTCAGTGTGGTACCACATTACTGCGTTATTCAAACCCGAAAAAAACCCAGGATCTAGCCAACAAGTTTGCGAAAAAGGCGAAAGTATAAGCCAGATGCGCGCATTTCCCAGACCTAACCCAGACCTAACCGGCGTTATCCTCTAAAATATTGATCGAAACCAGGTTTTATTGACTGCTTCAGTGTATTACCCCATTACTACGTGATTCAAACACGAAAAAACCCCAGGATCTGGCCAACAAGTATGCGAAGCAGGCAAAATCATGAGCCAGATGCGGGCATAACCCTGACCTAACCCAGACCTAACCGGTGTTATCCTCTAAAATATTGATCGAAACCAGGTTTTATTGACTGCTTCAGTTTGTTACCACATTACTACGTGATTCAAACACGAAAAAACCCCAGGATCTGGCCAACAAGTATGCGAAGAAGGCAAAATCATGACCCAGATGCGAGCATATCCCGGACCTAACCCAGACCTAACCGGTGTTATCCTCTGAAATATTGATCGAAACCAGGTTTAATTGACTGCTTCAGTGTGTTACCACATTACTACGTGTTTCAAACACGGAAAATACCCAGGATCTGGCCAACAAGTTTGCGAAAAAGGCGAAAGTATAAGCCATATGCGCGCAAATCCCAGACCTAACCCAGACCTAACCGGTGTTATCCTCTGAAATATTGATCGAAACCAGGTTTAATTGACTGCTTCAGTGTGTTACCACATTACTACGTGATTCAAACACGAAAAAACCCCAGGATCTGGCCAACAAGTATGCGAAGAAGGCAAAATCATGAGCCAGATGCGGGCATAACCCAGACCTAACCGGTGTTATCCTCTAAAATATTGATCGAAACCAGGTTTAATTGACTGCTTCAGTGTGTTACCACATTACTACGTGATTCAAACACGAAAAAAACCCAGGATCTGGGCAACAAGTATGCGAAGAAGGCAAAATCATGAGCCAGATGCGGGCATAACCCAGACCTAACCCAGACCTAACCGGTGTTATCCTCTAAAATATTGATCGAAACCAGGTTTAATTGACTGCTTCAGTGTGTTACCACATTACTACGTGTTTCAAACACGGAAAATACCCAGGATCTGGCCAACAGGTTTGCGAAAAAGGCGAAAGTATAAGCCATATGCGCGCAAATCCCAGACCTAACCCAGACCTAACCGGATTTATCCTCTAAAATATTGATCGAAACCAGGTTTTATTGACTGCTTCAGTTTGTTACCACATTACTACGTGATTCAAACACGAAAAAACCCCAGGATCTGGCCAACAAGTATGCGAAGAAGGCAAAATCATGAGCCAGATGCGGGCATAACCCAGACCTAACCCAGACCTAACCGGTGTTATCCTCTAAAATATTGATCGAAACCAGGTTTTATTGACTGCTTCAGTTTGTTACCACATTACTACGTGATTCAAACACGAAAAAAGCCCAGGATCTGGCCAACAAGTATGCGAAGAAGGCAAAATCATGAGCCAGATGCGGGCATAACCCAGACCTAACCCAGACCTAACCGGTGTTATCCTCTAAAATATTGATCGAAACCAGGTTTAATTGACAGCTTCAGTGTGTTACCACATTACTACGTGATTCAAACACGAAAAAAACCCAGGATCTGGCCATCAAGTATGCGAAGAAGGCAAAATCATGAGCCAGATGCGGGCATATCCCAGACCTAACCGGTGGTATCCCCTAAAATATTGATCGAAACCAGGTTTAATTGACAGCTTCAGTGTGTTACCACATTACTACGTGATTCAACCACGAAAAAAACCCAGGATCTGGCCAACAAGTATGCGAAGAAGGCAAAATCATGAGCCAGATGCGGGGATATCCCGGACCTAACCCAGACCTAACCGGTGTTATCCTATAAAATATTGATCGAAACCAGGTTTTATTGACTGCTTCAGTGTGTTACCACATTACTACGTGATCAAACACGGAAAAGCCCAGGATCTCGCCAACAAGTATGCGAAGAAGGCAAAATCATGAGCCAGATGCGGGCATAACCCAGACCTAACCCAGACCTAACCGGTGTTATCCTCTAAAATATTGATCGAAACCAGGTTTAATTGACAGCTTCAGTGTGATACCACATTACTACGTGATTCAAACACGAAAAAAACCCAGGATCTGGCCAACAAGTATGCGAAGAAGGCAAAATCATGAGCCAGATGCGGGCATATCCCGGACCTAACCCAGACCTAACCGGTGTTATCCTCTAAAATATTGATCGAAACCAGGTTTTATTGACTGCTTCAGTTTGTTACCACATTACTACGTGATTCAAACACGAAAAAACCCCAGGATCTGGCCAACAAGTATGCGAAGAAGGCAAAATCATGAGCCAGATGCGGGCATAACCCAGACCTAACCCAGACCTAACCGGTGTTATCCTCTAAAATATTGATCGAAACCAGGTTTAATTGACTGCTTCAGTGTGGTACCACATTACTGCGTTATTCAAACCCGAAAGAAACCCAGGATCTAGCCAACTAGTTTGCGAAAAAGGCGAAAGTATATGCCAGATGCGCGCATATCCCAGACCTAACCCAGACCTAACCGGTGTTATCCTCTAAAATATTGATCGAAACCAGGTTTTATTGACTGCTTCAGTGTACTGCCACATTACTACGTGATTCAAACACGAAAAAAGCCCAGGATCTGGCCAACAAGTATGCGAAGAAGGCAAAATCATGAGCCAGATGCGGGCATAACCCAGACCTAACCCAGACCTAACCGGTGTTATCCTCCAAAATATTGATCGAAACCAGGTTTAATTGACAGCTTCAGTGTGTTACCACATTACTACGTGATTCAAACACGGAAAATACCCAGGATCTGGCCAACAAGTTTGCGAAAAAGGCGAAAGTATAAGCCATATGCGCGCAAATCCCAGACCTAACCCAGACCTAACCGGTGTTATCCTCTAAAATATTGATCGAAACCAGGTTTTATTGACTGCTTCAGTGTACTACCACATTACTACGTGATTCAAACACGAAGAAAGCCCAGGATCTGGCCAACAAGTATGCGAAGAAGGCAAAATCATGAGCCAGATGCGGGCATAACCCAGACCTAACCCAGACCTAACCGGTGTTATCCTCTAAAATATTGATCGAAACCAGGTTTAATTGACAGCTTCAGTGTGTTACCACAGTACTACGTGATTCAAACACGAAAAAACCCCAGGATCTGGCCAACAAGTATGCGAAGAAGGCAAAATCATGAGCCAGATGCGGGCATATCCCGGACCTAACCCAGACCTAACCGGTGTTATCCTCTAAAATATTGATCGAAACCAGGTTTTATTGACTGCTTCAGTTTGTTACCACATTTCTACGTGATTGAAACACGAAAAAAGCCCAGGATCTGGCCAACAAGTATGCGAAGAAGGCAAAATCATGAGCCAGATGCGGGCATATCCCGGACCTAACCCAGACCTAACCGGTGTTATCCTCTGAAATATTGATCGAAACCAGGTTTAATTGACTGCTTCAGTGTGTTACCGCATTACTACGTGTTTCAAACACGGAAAATACCCAGGATCTGGCCAACAAGTTTGCGAAAAAGGCGAAAGTATAAGCCAGATGCGCGCATATCCCAGACCTAACCCAGACCTAACCGGTGTTATCCTCTGAAATATTGATCGAAACCAGGTTTAATTGACTGCTTCAGTGTGTTACCACATTCCTACGTGATGCAAACACGAAAAAAACCCAGGATCTGGCCAACAAGTATGCGAAGAAGGCGAAAGAATAAGCCAGATGCGCGCATTTCCCAGACCTAACCCAGACCTAACCGGTGTTATCCTCTGAAATATTGATCGAAACCAGGTTTAATTGACTGCTTCAGTGTGTTACCACATTACTACGTGATTCAAACACGGAAAAAACCCAGGATCTGGCCAACAAGTATGCGATGAAGGCAAAATCATGAGCCAGATGCGGGCATAACCCAGACCTAACCCAGACCTAACCGGTGTTATCCTCTAAAATATTGATCGAAACCAGGTTTAATTGACTGCTTCAGTGTGTTACCACATTACTACGTGATTCAAACACGAAAAAAACCCAAGATATGGCCAACAAGTATGCGAAGAAGGCAAAATCATGAGCCAGATGCGGGCATAACCCAGACCTAACCCAGACCTAACCGGTGTTATCCTCTAAAATATTGATCGAAACCAGGTTTAATTGACTGCTTCAGTGTGTTACCACATTCCTACGTGATTCAAACACGAAAAAAACCCAGGCTCTGGCCAACAAGTATGCGAGGAAGGCGAAAGAATAAGCCTGATGCGCGCATTTCCCAGACCTAACCCAGACCTAACCGGTGTTATCCTCTGAAATATTCATCGAAACCAGGTTTAATTGACTGCTTCAGTGTGTTAATACATTACTACGTGATTCAAACACGAAAAAAACCCAGGATCTGGCCAACAAGTTTGCGAACAAGGCGAAAGCCTAAGCCAGATGCGCGCATTCCCCAGACCTAACCCAGACCTAACCGGCGTTATCCTCTAAAATATTGATCGAAACCAGGTTTAATTGACTGCTTCAGTGTGGTACCACATTACTGCGTTATTCAAACCCGAAAAAAACCCAGGATCTAGCCAACAAGTTTGCGAAAAAGGCGAAAGTATAAGCCAGATGCGCGCATTTCCCAGACCTAACCCAGACCTAACCGGCGTCATCCTCTAAAATATTGATCGAAACCAGGTTTTATTGACTGCTTCAGTGTATTACCCCATTACTACGTGATTCAAACACGAAAAAACCCCAGGATCTGGCCAACAAGTATGCGAAGAAGGCAAAATCATGAGCCAGATGCGGGCATAACCCAGACCTAACCCAGACCTAACCGGTGTTATCCTCTAAAATATTGATCGAAACCAGGTTTTATTGACTGCTTCAGTTTGTTACCACATTACTACGTGATTCAAACACGAAAAAACCCCAGGATCTGGCCAACAAGTATGCGAAGAAGGCAAAATCATGAGCCAGATGCGGGCATATCCCGGACCTAACCCAGACCTAACCGGTGTTATCCTCTGAAATATTGATCGAAACCAGGTTTAATTGACTGCTTCAGTGTGTTACCACATTACTACGTGTTTCAAACACGGAAAATACCCAGGATCTGGCCAACAAGTTTGCGAAAAAGGCGAAAGTATAAGCCATATGCGCGCAAATCCCAGACCTAACCCAGACCTAACCGGTGTTATCCTCTGAAATATTGATCGAAACCAGGTTTAATTGACTGCTTCAGTGTGTTACCACATTACTACGTGATTCAAACACGAAAAAACCCCAGGATCTGGCCAACAAGTATGCGAAGAAGGCAAAATCATGAGCCAGATGCGGGCATAACCCAGACCTAACCCAGACCTAACCGGTGTTATCCTCTAAAATATTGATCGAATCCAGGTTTAATTGACTGCTTCAGTGTGTTACCACATTACTACGTGATTCAAACACGAAAAAAACCCAGGATCTGGGCAACAAGTATGCGAAGAAGGCAAAATCATGAGCCAGATGCGGGCATAACCCAGACCTAACCCAGACCTAACCGGTGTTATCCTCTAAAATATTGATCGAAACCAGGTTTAATTGACTGCTTCAGTGTGTTACCACATTACTACGTGTTTCAAACACGGAAAATACCCAGGATCTGGCCAACAAGTTTGCGAAAAAGGCGAAAGTATAAGCCATATGCGCGCAAATCCCAGACCTAACCCAGACCTAACCGGTGTTATCCTCTAATATATTGATCGAAACCAGGTTTAATTGACTGCTTCAGTGTGTTGCCACATTACTACGTGATTCAAACACGAAAAAAACCCAGGATCTGGGCAACAAGTATGCGAAGAAGGCAAAATCATGAGCCAGATGCGGGCATAACCCAGACCTAACCCAGACCTAACCGGTGTTATCCTCTAAAATATTGATCGAAACCAGGTTTAATTGACAGCTTCAGTGTGTTACCACATTACTACGTGATTCATACACGAAAAAAACCCAGGATCTGGCCAACAAGTATGCGAAGAAGGCAAAATCATGAGCCAGATGCGGGCATATCCCGGACCTAACCCAGACCTAACCGGTGTTATCCTCTAAAATATTGATCGAAACCAGGTTTAATTGACTGCTTCAGTGTGTTACCACATTACTACGAGATTCAAACACGGAAAGTACCCAGGATCTGGCCAACAAGTTTGCGAAAAAGGCGAAAGTATAAGCCAGATGCGCGCAAATCCCAGACCTAAACCAGACCTAACCGGTGTTATCCTCTAAAATATTGATCGAAACCAGGTTTAATTGACTGCTTCAGTGTGTTACCACATTACTACGTGATTCAAACACGGAAAAAACCCAGGATCTGGCCAACAAGTATGCGATGAAGGCAAAATCATGCGCCAGATGCGGGCATAACCCAGACCTAACCCAGACCTAACCGGCGTTATCCTCTAAAATATTGATCGAAACCAGGTTTAATTGACTGCTTCAGTGTGTTACCACATTACTACGTGTTTCAAACACGAAAAAAACCCAAGATCTGGCCAACAAGTATGCGAAGAAGGCAAAATCATGAGCCAGATGCGGGCATATCCCAGACCTAACCGGTGGTATCCTCTAAAATATTGATCGAAACCAGGTTTAATTGACAGCTTCAGTGTGTTACCACATTACTACGTGATTCAAACACGAAAAAAACCCAGGATCTGGCCAACAAGTATGCGAAGAAGGCAAAATCATGAGCCAGATGCGGGGATATCCCGGACCTAACCCAGACCTAACCGGTGTTATCCTATAAAATATTGATCGAAACCAGGTTTTATTGACTGCTTCAGTGTGTTACCACATTACTACGTGATCAAACACGGAAAAAACCCAGGATCTCGCCAACAAGTATGCGAAGAAGGCAAAATCATGAGCCAGATGCGGGCATAACCCAGACCTAACCCAGACCTAACCGGTGTTATCCTCTAAAATATTGATCGAAACCAGGTTTTATTGACTGCTTCAGTTTGTTACCACATTACTACGTGATTCAAACACGAAAAAAGCCCAGGATCTGGCCAACAAGTATGCGAAGAAGGCAAAATCATGAGCCAGATGCGGGCATATCCCGGACCTAACCCAGACCTAACCGGTGTTATCCTCTAAAATATTGATCGAAACCAGGTTTAATTGACTGCTTCAGTGTGTTACCACATTACTACGTGATTCAAACTCGGAAAATTCCCAGGATCTGGCCAACAAGTTTGCGAAAAAGGCGAAAGTATAAGCCAGATGCGCGCATATCCCAGACCTAACACAGACCTAACCGGTGTTATCCTCTAAAATATTGATCGAAACCATGTTTTATTGACTGCTTCAGTGTGTTACCACGTTACTACGTGATCAAACACGGAAAAAACCCAGGATCTGGCCAACAAGTTTGCGAAAAAGGTGAAAGTATAAGCCAGATGCGCGCATATCCCAGACCTAACCCAGACCTAACCGGTGTTATCCTGTAAAATATTGATCGAAACCAGGTTTAATTGACAGCTTCAGTGTGTTACCACATTACTACGTGATTCAAACACGAAAAAAACCCAGGATCTGGCCATCAAGTATGCGAAGAAGGCAAAATCATGAGCCAGATGCGGGCATATCCCAGACCTAACCGGTGGTATCCTCTAAAATATTGATCGAAACCAGGTTTAATTGACAGCTTCAGTGTGTTACCACATTACTACGTGATTCAAACACGAAAAAAACCCAGGATCTGGCCAACAAGTATGCGAAGAAGGCAAAATCATGAGCCAGATGCGGGGATATCCCGGACCTAACCCAGACCTAACCGGTGTTATCCTATAAAATATTGATCGAAACCAGGTTTTATTGACTGCTTCAGTGTGTTACCACATTACTACGTGATCAAACACGGAAAAAACCCAGGATCTCGCCAACAAGTATGCGAAGAAGGCAAAATCATGAGCCAGATGCGGGCATAACCCAGACCTAACCCAGACCTAACCGGTGTTATCCTCTAAAATATTGATCGAAACCAGGTTTTATTGACTGCTTCAGTGTGTTACCACATTACTACGTGATCAAACACGGAAAAAACCCAGGATCTCGCCAACAAGTATGCGAAGAAGGCAAAATCATGAGCCAGATGCGGGCATAACCCAGACCTAACCCAGACCTAACCGGTGTTATCCTCTAAAATATTGATCGAAACCAGGTTTAATTGACAGCTTCAGTGTGTTACCACATTACTACGTGATTCAAACACGAAAAAAACCCAGGATCTGGCCAACAAGTATGCGAAGAAGGCAAAATCATGAGCCAGATGCGGGCATAACCCAGACCTAACCCAGACCTAACCGGTGTTATCCTCTAAAATATTGATCGAAACCAGGTTTAATTGACAGCTTCAGTGTGCTACCACATTACTACGTGATTCAAACACGAAAAAAACCCAGGATCTGGCCAACAAGTATGCGAAGAAGGCAAAATCATGAGCCAGATGCGGGCATATCCCGGACCTAACCCAGACCTAACCGGTGTTATCCTCTAAAATATTGATCGAAACCAGGTTTTATTGACTGCTTCAGTTTGTTACCACATTACTACGTGATTCAAACACGAAAAAACCCCAGGATCTGGCCAACAAGTATGCGAAGAAGGCAAAATCATGAGCCAGATGCGGGCATAACCCAGACCTAACCCAGACCTAACCGGTGTTATCCTCTAAAATATTGATCGAAACCAGGTTTTATTGACTGCTTCAGTTTGTTACCACATTACTACGTGATTCAAACACGAAAAAAGCCCAGGATCTGGCTAACAAGTATGCGAAGAAGGCAAAATCATGAGCCAGATGCGGGCATATCCCGGACCTTACCCAGATCTAACCGGTGTTATCCTCTGAAATATTGATCGAAACCAGGTTTAATTGACTGCTTCAGTGTGTTACCACATTACTACGTGTTTCAAACACGGAAAATACCCAGGATCTGGCAAACAAGTTTGCGAAAAGGGCGAAAGTATAAGCCATATGCGCGCAAATCCCAGACCAAACCCAGACCTAACCGGTGTTATCCTCTGAAATATTGATCGAAACCAGGTTTAATTGACTGCTTCAGTGTGTTACCACATTACTACGTGATTCAAACACGAAATACCCAGGATCTGGCCAACAAGTTTGCGAGCAAGGCGAAAGCATAAGCCATATGCGCGCATTTCCCAGACCTAACCCAGACCTAACCGGTGTTATCCTCTGAAATATTGATCGAAAGCAGGTTTAATTGACTGCTTCAGTGTGGTACCACATTACTGCGTTATTCAAACCCGAAAGAAACCCAGGATCTAGCCAACTAGTTTGCGAAAAAGGCGAAAGTATATGCCAGATTCGCGCATATCCCAGACCTAACCCAGACCTAACCGGTGTTATCCTCTAAAATATTGATCGAAACCAGGTTTTATTGACTGCTTCAGTGTATTACCACATTACTACGTGATTCAAACACGAAAAAACCCCAGGATCTGGCCAACAAGTTTGCGAAGAAGGCAAAATCATGAGCCAGATGCGGGCATAACCCAGACCTAACCCAGACCTAACCGGTGTTATCCTCTAAAATATTGATCGAAACCAGGTTTAATTGACTGCTTCAGTGTGTTACCACATTCCTACGTGATTCAAACACGACAAAAACCCAGGATCTGGCCAACAAGTATGCGAGGAAGGCGAAAGAATAAGCCTGATGCGCGCATTTCCCAGACCTAACCCAGACCTAACCGGTGTTATCCTCTGAAATATTGATCGAAACCGGGTTTAATTGACTGCTTCAGTGTGTTACCATATCACTACGTGATTCAAACACGGAAAAAACCCAGGATCTGGCCAACAAGTATGCGAAGAGGGCGAAAGAATAAGCCAGATGCGCGCATTACCCAGACCTAACCCAGACCTAACCGGTGTTATCCTCTGAAATATTGATCGAAACCAGGTTTAATTGACTGCTTCAGTGTGTTAATACATTACTACGTGATTCAAACACGAAAAAAACCCAGGATCTGGCCAACAAGTTTGCGAACAAGGCGAAAGCCTAAGCCAGATGCGCGCATTCCCCAGACCTAACCCAGACCTAACCGGCGTTATCCTCTAAAATATTGATCGAAACCAGGTTTAATTGACTGCTTCAGTGTGGTACCACATTACTGCGTTATTCAAACCCGAAAAAAACCCAGGATCTAGCCAACAAGTTTGCGAAAAAGGCGAAAGTATAAGCCAGATGCGCGCATTTCCCAGACCTAACCCAGACCTAACCGGCGTTATCCTCTAAAATATTCATCGAAACCAGGTTTTATTGACTGCTTCAGTGTATTACCCCATTACTACGTGATTCAAACACGAAAAAACCCCAGGATCTGGCCAACAAGTATGCGAAGAAGGCAAAATCATGAGCCAGATGCGGGCATAACCCAGACCTAACCCAGACCTAACCGGTGTTATCCTCTAAAATATTGATCGAAACCAGGTTTTATTGACTGCTTCAGTTTGTTACCACATTACTACGTGATTCAAACACGAAAAAACCCCAGGATCTGGCCAACAAGTATGCGAAGAAGGCAAAATCATGAGCCAGATGCGGGCATATCCCGGACCTAACCCAGACCTAACCGGTGTTATCCTCTGAAATATTGATCGAAACCAGGTTTAATTGACTGCCTCAGTGTGTTACCACATTCCTACGTGATTCAAACACGAAAAAAACCCAGGATCTGGCCAACAAGTATGCGAAGAAGGCGAAAGTATAAGCCAGATGCGCGCATTTCCCAGACCTAAGCCAGACCTAACCGGTGTTATCCTCTGAAATCTTGATCGAAACCAGGTTTAATTGACTGCTGCAGTGTGTTACCACATTACTACGTGATTCAAACACGGAAAAAACCCAGGATCTGGCCAACAAGTATGCGATGAAGGCAAAATCATGAGCCAGATGCGGGCATAACCCAGACCTAACCCAGACCTAACCGGTGTTATCCTCCAAAATATTGATCGAAACCAGGTTTAATTGACAGCTTCAGTGTGTTACCACATTACTACGTGATTCAAACACGAAAAAAACCCAGGATCTGGCCAACAAGTATGCGAAGAAGGCAAAATCATGAGCCAGATGCGGGCATAACCCAGACCTAACCCAGACCTAACCGGTGTTATCCTCTAAAATATTGATCGAAACCAGGTTTAATTGACAGCTTCAGTGTGTTACCACATTACTACGTGATTCAAACACGAAAAAAACCCAGGATCTGGCCAACAAGTATGCGAAGAAGGCAAAATGATGAGCCAGATGTGGGCATATCCCGGACCTAACCCAGACCTAACCGGTGTTATCCTCTAAAATATTGATCGAAACCAGGTTTAATTAACTGCTTCAGTGTGTTACCACATTCCTACGTGATTCAAACACGAAAAAAACCCAGGATCTGGCCAACAAGTATGTGAAGAAGGCGAAAGTATAAGCCAGATGCGCGCATTTCCCAGACCTAAGCCAGACCTAACCGGTGTTATCCTCTGAAATCTTGATCGAAACCAGGTTTAATTGACTGCTGCAGTGTGTTACCACATTACTACGTGATTCAAACACGGAAAAAACCCAGGATCTGGCCAACAAGTATGCGATGAAGGCAAAATCATGAGCCAGATGCGGGCATAACCCAGACCTAACCCAGACCTAACCGGTGTTATCCTCCAAAATATTGATCGAAACCAGGTTTAATTGACAGCTTCAGTGTGTTACCACATTACTACGTGATTCAAACACGAAAAAAACCCAGGATCTGGCCAACAAGTATGCGAAGAAGGCAAAATCATGAGCCAGATGCGGGCATAACCCAGACCTAACCCAGACCTAACCGGTGTTATCCTCTAAAATATTGATCGAAACCAGGTTTAATTGACAGCTTCAGTGTGTTACCACATTACTACGTGATTCAAACACGAAAAAAACCCAGGATCTGGCCAACAAGTTTGCGAAAAAGGCGAAAGTATAAGCCATATGCGCGCAAATCCCAGACCTAACCCAGACCTAACCGGATTTATCCTCTAAAATATTGATCGAAACCAGGTTTTATTGACTGCTTCAGTGTGTTACCGCATTACTACGTGTTTCAAACACGGAAAATACCCAGGATCTGGCCAACAAGTTTGCGAAAAAGGCGAAAGTATAAGCCATATGCGCGCAAATCCCAGACCTAACCCAGACCTAACCGGTGTTATCCTCTAAAATATTGATCGAAACCAGGTTTAATTGACTGCTTCAGTGTGTTACCACATTACTACGTGATTCAAACACGAAAAAAGCCCAGGATCTGGCCAACAAGTATGCGAAGAAGGCAAAATCATGAGCCAGATGCGGGCATAACCCAGACCTAACCCAGACCTAACCGGTGTTATCCTCTAAAATATTGATCGAAAGCAGGTTTAATTGACTGCTTCAGTGTGGTACCACATTACTGCGTTATTCAAACCCGAAAGAAACCCAGGATCTAGCCAACTAGTTTGCGAAAAAGGCGAAAGTATATGCCAGATTCGCGCATATCCCAGACCTAACCCTGACCTAACCGGTGTTATCCTCTAAAATATTGATCGAAACCAGGTTTAATTGACTGCTGCAGTGTGTTACCACATTACTACGTGATTCAAACACGGAAAAAACCCAGGATCTGGCCAACAAGTATGCGATGAAGGCAAAATCATGAGCCAGATGCGGGCATAACCCAGACCTAACCCAGACCTAACCGGTGTTATCCTCCAAAATATTGATCGAAACCAGGTTTAATTGACAGCTTCAGTGTGTTACCACATTACTACGTGATTCAAACACGAAAAAAACCCAGGATCTGGCCAACAAGTATGCGAAGAAGGCAAAATCATGAGCCAGATGCGGGCATAACCCAGACCTAACCCAGACCTAACCGGTGTTATCCTCTAAAATATTGATCGAAACCAGGTTTAATTGACAGCTTCAGTGTGTTACCACATTACTACGTGATTCATACACGAAAAAAACCCAGGATCTGGCCAACAAGTATGCGAAGAAGGCAAAATCATGAGCCAGATGCGGGCATATCCCGGACCTAACCCAGACCTAACCGGTGTTATCCTCGAAAATATTGATCGAAACCAGGTTTAATTGACTGCTTCAGTATGTTACCACATTACTACGAGATTCAAACACGGAAAGTACCCAGGATCTGGCCAACAAGTTTGCGAAAAAGGCGAAAGTATAAGCCAGATGCGCGCAAATCCCAGACCTAAACCAGACCTAACCGGTGTTATCCTCTAAAATATTGATCGAAACCAGGTTTAATTGACTGCTTCAGTGTGTTACCACATTACTACGTGATTCAAACACGGAAAAAACCCAGGATCTGGCCAACAAGTATGCGATGAAGGCAAAATCATGCGCCAGATGCGGGCATAACCCAGACCTAACCCAGACCTAACCGGCGTTATCCTCTAAAATATTGATCGAAACCAGGTTTAATTGACTGCTTCAGTGTGGTACCACATTACTACGTGTTTCAAACACGAAAAAAACCCAAGATCTGGCCAACAAGTATGCGAAGAAGGCAAAATCATGAGCCAGATGCGGGCATAACCCAGACCTAACCCAGACCTAACCGGTGTTATCCTCTAAAATATTGATCGAAACCAGGTTTAATTGACAGCTTCAGTGTGTTACCACATTACTACCTGATTCAAACACGAAAAAAACCCAGGATCTGGCCAACAAGTATGCGAAGAAGGCAAAATCATGAGCCAGATGCGGGCATAACCCAGACCTAACCCAGACCTAACCGGTGTTATCCTCTAAAATATTGATCGAAACCAGGTTTAATTGACTGCTTCAGTGTGTTACCACATTCCTACGTGATTCAAACACGAAAAAAACCCAGGATCTGGCCAACAAGTATGCGAGGAAGGCAAAAGAATAAGCCTGATGCGCGCATTTCCCAGACCTAACCCAGACCTAACCGGTTTTATCCTCTGAAATATTGATCGAAACCAGGTTTAATTGACTGCTTCAGTGTGTTACCATATCACTACGTGATTCAAAGACGGATAAAACCCAGGATCTGGCCAACAAGTATGCGAAGAAGGCAAAATCATGAGCCAGATGCGGGCATAACCCAGACCTAACCCAGACCTAACCGGTGTTGTCCTCTAAAATATTGATCGTAACCAGGTTTAATTGTCTGCTTCAGTGTGTTACCACATTCCTACGTGATTCAAACACGAAAAAAACCCAGGATCTGGCCAACAATTATGCGAAAAAGGCGAAAGTATAAGCCAGATGCGCGCATATCCCAGACCTAACCCAGACCTAACCGGTGTTATCCTCTGAAATATTGATCGAAACCAGGTTTAATTGACTGCCTCAGTGTGGTACCACATTACTACGTGATTCAAACACGAAAAAAACCCAGGATCTGGCGAACAAGTATGCGAAGAAGGCGAAAGAATAAGCCAGATGCGCGCATTTCCCAGACCTAACCCAGACCTAACCGGTGTTATCCTCTGAAATATTGATCGAAACCAGGTTTAATTGACTGCTTCAGTGTATTACCACATTACTACGTGATTCAAACACGGAAAATACCCAGGATCTGGCCAACAAGTATGCGAAAAAGGCGAAAGTATAAGCCAGGTGCGCGCAAATCCCAGACCTAACCCAGACCTAACCGGTGTTATCCTCTAAAATATTGATCGAAACCAGGTTTTATTGACTGCTTCAGTGTGCTACCACATTACTACGTGATCAAACACGGAAAAAACACAGGATCTGGCCAACAAGTAACCGAAGAAGGCAAAATCATGAGCCAGATGCGGGCAAAACCCAGACCTAACCCAGACCTAACCGGTGTTATCCTCTGAAATATTGATCCAAACCAGGTTTAATTGACTGCTTCAGTGTGTTACCACATTACTACGTGATTCAAACACGGAAAATACCCAGGATCTGGCCAACAAGTATGCGAAGAAGGCTAAATCATGAGCCAGATGCGGGCATAACCCAGACCTTTTTTTTTTTTTTTTTTAACGTGGTGAAATCCTCATGGACACCCCGGCTCCCTGGGGGGGAGGCCGGGGTAGTGCCGGACTCTTACCGGCTAAAACACCACGGTGACCGCCTGCGCCCTTTATCTGGGGAGAGTCACGGGAACCAAACTAGCGATACTACCGTGACTCTCCCCGTTGGCGCAACACCCTACTACGGGCCCTTCCCGGGGGAGGAGAAGCGATCCTCCTCCCCCAATGGGGGGCAAACTAAACTGATTGCCCCCCGGCGACGCCGCGCGGTCACACGCGACGTCGCCCCCACTCGCGCCGTTGCTACTAGCCGCGACCGGGCCCCCACCCGATCGCGACCACGGCTGCGGGGCCGGCTAACACTGCCGCCCCCGCTAGACGGGGCCCCTACCACGGGCCCCCGGTCCGGTGATAGGCTGGGTGCGAGGGGGAATGAGGGGATAAAGTCCCTCACCTCGCACCACAAACACCATCACCGACCCCTTCGCGCTCCCCCTGCCACGGGGAGCAGTGGAGGGTCTTACGGTCGGCGTCGCCGCCTGCCCCCCACCTCCTCTTACGCCCTTTCGGCGTCCTCCTTCGCGGCCATGACCTCTTCACAAAACAAGGCCATGGCCGCCCACGCCTCCTTACTGCCGACCATCGCACGAATGACGGCCGGCAGCGAGAGGTCCGCTCCAATCGCTCTAATAAGGACACCGCGCTGCGCTGCCCACGCCGGGCAAAACTGCAGCGTGTGCTGCGCGGTGTCCTCCCTTCCCCTGCAATGATGGCACGCAGCCGTCGCCTCCCGCCCTATCCGATGCAGGTACCGACCGAAGCAACCGTGTCCGGTCAGTACCTGTGTCAGGCGGTAGGTGGGCGTACCCCAGCTACGGCCCACCCAGGCATAAAACTCTGGGCGGACCGCCGCGGCGACGCGATCATCCCGCTGGTCTGGCTTGGATAACCAGACCAGCCACCGACTATAGACGCGTCGCCGCGCCTGGCTTCGGGCCCTGGCGGCCTCCTCGCCGTGCGGGTCCACACCCCGCAGGCGAAGGTCGCAGAGGTTTTGATAGACCTCTGCGTCCATTTTCGCCAGCAGGTGAAACGGTGCGGAACCCGCCAGTAAGGTGGCGGCTGTGTAGGAGATCGTGCGATAACCCCGCACGACTCTGATGGCGACCAACCTCTGTAACCGACGGAGTACAAATGCACCCCGCCGATTGGCCATCAGACCGCCGGCCCATATAGGCGCGCCATAAAGCGCCATGGACCGGACGACTCCCAAATACAGCCGCCGTGCCGCCATGTTGGGTCCCCCGAGATTGGGCATTATGCGACCTAACGCGGCCGCTGCCCTTTCAATACGGGGACCCAACCCTTCCAAATGATGCCCGAACCGCCAGTAGCTGTCGAGGGTGAGGCCCAGGTACTTCATCCGGCGCCCCACCCCGACTTGGGCTCCACCCACCCGTAGAGACGCCTGGCGCGGCACCCCTCGACCACTGACGTTACACAGCCAGATGGCCTCGGTCTTTTGGGGTGCCACGCGCAACCCCAGACGCTCTACCTCGGCGACGACTCGTGCCGTCCCTTCCTCCGCGAGGGCCACGGCCCTCCACCACGTATCCCCGCCGGCTATCACCAGGGTGTCGTCGGCATAACAAACCAACGACACGCCGACGGGGAGGTCAGCCCGCAGCACCGCGTCATACGCCAAGTTCCACAGGAGCGGCCCGAGGACCGACCCCTGTGGAACGCCGCGGTGCACCGCTCTCTGCTCCATCCCGTTCCGACACGGATATTGGACTACCCTGCCCCGCAGATAGTCCCCGATCAGTCGACACAGATAGGAGGGCACCCGGTGGTACTGGAGTGCCCGACCTATCGCCCCCCAGGAGACGGTGTTATAGGCGTTGGCTATGTGCAACGAGACTGCCAACGCCACACCCCCCCGGGAGATTGCCGATTCCGCCAGGGTCCGCACGGTCGCTATGGCGTCGACAGAGGAGCGGCCCCGGCGAAAGCCGAACTGTCGGTCGGCCAGATCAGGGCCGACGCGGGACAGATGCCCCTCGAGACGGGATACAATGACCCGCTCGAGGAGTTTCCCAGCCTCGTCCAACAGACAAATGGGTCGGAACGCGGATGGAGAATCCGCGGGCTTCCCTGGGCATAACCCAGACCTAACCCAGACATAACCGGTGTTATCCTCTGAAATATTGATCGAAACCAGGTTTAATTGACTGCCTCAGTGTGTTACCACATTCCTACGTGATTCAAACACGAAAAAAACCCAGGATCTGGCCAACAAGTATGCGAAGAAGGCGAAAGTATAAGCCAGATGCGCGCATTTCCCAGACCTAAGCCAGACCTAACCGGTGTTATCCTCTGAAATCTTGATCGAAACCAGGTTTAATTGACTGCTGCAGTGTGTTACCACATTACTACGTGATTCAAACACGGAAAAAACCCAGGATCTGGCCAACAAGTATGCGATGAAGGCAAAATCATGAGCCAGATGCGGGCATAACCCAGACCTAACCCAGACCTAACCGGTGTTATCCTCCAAAATATTGATCGAAACCAGGTTTAATTGACAGCTTCAGTGTGTTACCACATTACTACGTGATTCAAACACGAAAAAAACCCAGGATCTGGCCAACAAGTATGCGAAGAAGGCAAAATCATGAGCCAGATGCGGGCATAACCCAGACCTAACCCAGACCTAACCGGTGTTATCCTCTAAAATATTGATCGAAACCAGGTTTAATTGACAGCTTCAGTGTGTTACCACATTACTACGTGATTCAAACACGAAAAAAACCCAGGATCTGGCCAACAAGTATGTGAAGAAGGCGAAAGTATAAGCCAGATGCGCGCATTTCCCAGACCTAAGCCAGACCTAACCGGTGTTATCCTCTGAAATATTGATCGAAACCAGGTTTAATTGACTGCTTCAGTTTGTTACCACATTACTACGTGATTGAAACACGGAAAATACCCAGGATCTGGCCAACAAGTTTGCGAAAAAGGCGAAAGTATAAGCCAGATGCGCGCAAATCCCAGACCTAACCCAGACCTAACCGGTGTTATCCTCTAAAATATTGATCGAAACCAGGTTTTATTGACTGCTTCAGTGTGTTACCACATTACTACGTGATCAAACACGAAAAAAACCCAGGATCTGGCCAACAAGTATGCGAAGAAGGCAAAATGATGAGCCAGATGTGGGCATATCCCGGACCTAACCCAGACCTAACCGGTGTTATCCTCTAAAATATTGATCGAAACCAGGTTTAATTAACTGCTTCAGTGTGTTACCACATTCCTTCGTGATTCAAACACGAAAAAAACCCAGGATCTGGCCAACAAGTATGTGAAGAAGGCGAAAGTATAAGCCAGATGCGCGCATTTCCCAGACCTAAGCCAGACCTAACCGGTGTTATCCTCTGAAATCTTGATCGAAACCAGGTTTAATTGACTGCTGCAGTGTGTTACCACATTACTACGTGATTCAAACACGGAAAAAACCCAGGATCTGGCCAACAAGTATGCGAAGAAGGCGAAAGAATAAGCCAGATGCGCGCATTACCCAGACCTAACCCAGACCTAACCGGTGTTATCCTCTGAAATATTGATCGAAACCAGGTTTAATTGACTGCTTCAGTGTATTACCACATTACTACGTGATTCAAACACGGAAAATACCCAGGATCTGGCCAACAAGAATGCGAAAAAGGCGAAAGTACAAGCCATATGCGCGCAAATCCCAGACCTAACCCAGACCTAACCGGATTTATCCTCTAAAATATTGATCGAAACCAGGTTTTATTAACTGCTTCAGTGTATTACCACATTACTACGTGATTCAAACACGAAAAAACCTCAGGATCTGGCCAACAACTATGCGAAGAAGGCAAAATCATGAGCCAGATGCGGGCATAACCCAGACCTAACCCAGACCTAACCGGTGTTATCCTCTAATATATTGATCGAAACCAGGTTTAATTGACTGCTTCAGTGTGTTACCACATTCCTACGTGATTCAAACACGAAAAAAACCCAGGATCTGGCCAACAAGTATGCGAAGAAGGCGAAAGAATAAGACAGATGCGCGCATTTCCCAGGCCTAACCCAGACCTAACCGGTGTTATCCTCTGAAGTATTGATCGAAACCAGGTTTAATTGACTGCTTCAGTGTGTTACCACATAACTACGTGATTCAAACACGGAAAAAACCCAGGATCTGGCCAACAAGTATGCGATGAAGGCAAAATCATGAGCCAGATGCGGGCATAACCCAGACCTAACCCAGACCTAACCGGTGTTATCCTCTAAAATATTGATCGAAACCAGGTTTAATTGACTGCTTCAGTGTGTTACCACATTACTACGTGATTCAAACACGGAAAAAACCCAGGATCTGGCCAACAAGTATGCGATGAAGGCAAAATCATGAGCCAGATGCGGGCATAACCCAGACCTAACCCAGACCTAACCGGTGTTATCCTCCAAAATATTGATCGAAACCAGGTTTAATTGACAGCTTCAGTGTGTTACCACATTACTACGTGATTCAAACACGAAAAAAACCCAGGATCTGGCCAACAAGTATGCGAAGAAGGCAAAATCATGAGCCAGATGCGGGCATAACCCAGACCTAACCCAGACCTAACCGGTGTTATCCTCTAAAATATTGATCGAAACCAGGTTTAATTGACAGCTTCAGTGTGTTACCACATTACTACGTGATTCAAACACGAAAAAAACCCAGGATCTGGCCATCAAGTATGCGAAGAAGGCAAAATCATGAGCCAGATGCGGGCATATCCCAGACCTAACCGGTGGTATCCTCTAAAATATTGATCGAAACCAGGTTTAATTGACAGCTTCAGTGTGTTACCACATTACTACGTGATTCAAACACGAAAAAAACCCAGGATCTGGCCAACAAGTATGCGAAGAAGGCAAAATCATGAGCCAGATGCGGACATAACCCAGACCTAACCCAGACCTAACCGGTGTTATCCTCTAAAATATTGATCGAAACCAGGTTTAATTGACAGCTTCAGTGTGTTACCACATTACTACGTGATTCAAACACGAAAAAAACCCAGGATCTGGCCAACAAGTATGCGAAGAAGGCAAAATCATGAGCCAGATGCGGGCATATCCCAGACCTAACCGGTGGTATCCTCTAAAATATTGATCGAAACCAGGTTTAATTGACAGCTTCAGTGTGTTACCACATTACTACGTGATTCAAACACGAAAAAAACCCAGGATCTGGCCAACAAGTATGCGAAGAAGGCAAAATCATGAGCCAGATGCGGGGATATCCCGGACCTAACCCAGACCTAACCGGTGTTATCCTATAAAATATTGATCGAAACCAGGTTTTATTGACTGCTTCAGTGTGTTACCACATTACTACGTGATCAAACACGGAAAAAACCCAGGATCTCGCCAACAAGTATGCGAAGAAGGCAAAATCATGAGCCAGATGCGGGCATAACCCAGACCTAACCCAGACCTAACCGGTGTTATCCTCTAAAATATTGATCGAAACCAGGTTTAATTGACAGCTTCAGTGTGTTACCACATTACTACGTGATTCAAACACGAAAAAAACCCAGGATCTGGCCAACAAGTATGCGAAGAAGGCAAAATCATGAGCCAGATGCGGGCATAACCCAGACCTAACCCAGACCTAACCGGTGTTATCCTCTAAAATATTGATCGAAACCAGGTTTAATTGACAGCTTCAGTGTGCTACCACATTACTACGTGATTCAAACACGAAAAAAACCCAGGATCTGGCCAACAAGTATGCGAAGAAGGCAAAATCATGAGCCAGATGCGGGCATATCCCGGACCTAACCCAGACCTAACCGGTGTTATCCTCTAAAATATTGATCGAAACCAGGTTTTATTGACTGCTTCAGTTTGTTACCACATTACTACGTGATTCAAACACGAAAAAACCCCAGGAACTGGCCAACAAGTATGCGAAGAAGGCAAAATCATGAGCCAGATGCGGGCATAACCCAGACCTAACCCAGACCTAACCGGTGTTATCCTCTAAAATATTGATCGAAACCAGGTTTTATTGACTGCTTCAGTTTGTTACCACATTACTACGTGATTCAAACACGAAAAAAGCCCAGGATCTGGCTAACAAGTATGCGAAGAAGGCAAAATCATGAGCCAGATGCGGGCATATCCCGGACCTAACCCAGATCTAACCGGTGTTATCCTCTGAAATATTGATCGAAACCAGGTTTAATTGACTGCTTCAGTGTGTTACCACATTACTACGTGTTTCAAACACGGAAAATACCCAGGATCTGGCCAACAAGTTTGCGAAAAGGGCGAAAGTATAAGCCATATGCGCGCAAATCCCAGACCAAACCCAGACCTAACCCGTGTTATCCTCTGAAATATTGATCGAAACCAGGTTTAATTGACTGCTTCAGTGTGTTACCACATTACTACGTGATTCAAACACGAAATACCCAGGATCTGGCCAACAAGTTTGCGAGCAAGGCGAAAGCATAAGCCATATGCGCGCATTTCCCAGACCTAACCCAGACCTAACCGGTGTTATCCTCTGGAATATTGATCGAAAGCAGGTTTAATTGACTGCTTCAGTGTGGTACCACATTGCTGCGTTATTCAAACCCGAAAGAAACCCAGGATCTAGCCAACTAGTTTGCGAAAAAGGCGAAAGTATATGCCAGATTCGCGCATATCCCAGACCTAACCCAGACCTAACCGGTGTTATCCTCTAAAATATTGATCGAAACCAGGTTTTATTGACTGCTTCAGTTTGTTACCACATTACTACGTGATTCAAACACGAAAAAACCCCAGGAACTGGCCAACAAGTATGCGAAGAAGGCAAAATCATGAGCCAGATGCGGGCATAACCCAGACCTAACCCAGACCTAACCGGTGTTATCCTCTAAAATATTGATCGAAACCAGGTTTAATTGACTGCTTCAGTGTGTTACCACATTCCTACGTGATTCAAACACGACAAAAACCCAGGATCTGGCCAACAAGTATGCGAGGAAGGCGAAAGAATAAGCCTGATGCGCGCATTTCCCAGACCTAACCCAGACCTAACCGGTGTTATCCTCTGAAATATTGATCGAAACCGGGTTTAATTGACTGCTTCAGTGTGTTACCATATCACTACGTGATTCAAACACGGAAAAAACCCAGGATCTGGCCAACAAGTATGCGAAGAAGGCGAAAGAATAAGCCAGATGCGCGCATTACCCAGACCTAACCCAGACCTAACCGGTGTTATCCTCTGAAATATTGATCGAAACCAGGTTTAATTGACTGCTTCAGTGTATTACCACATTACTACGTGATTCAAACACGGAAAATACCCAGGATCTGGCCAACAAGAATGCGAAAAAGGCGAAAGTACAAGCCATATGCGCGCAAATCCCAGACCTAACCCAGACCTAACCGGATTTATCCTCTAAAATATTGATCGAAACCAGGTTTTATTAACTGCTTCAGTGTATTACCACATTACTACGTGATTCAAACACGAAAAAACCTCAGGATCTGGCCAACAACTATGCGAAGAAGGCAAAATCATGAGCCAGATGCGGGCATAACCCAGACCTAACCCAGACCTAACCGGTGTTATCCTCTAATATATTGATCGAAACCAGGTTTAATTGACTGCTTCAGTGTGTTGCCACATTACTACGTGATTCAAACACGAAAAAAACCCAGGATCTTGGCAACAAGTATGCGAAGAAGGCAAAATCATGAGCCAGATGCGGGCATAACCCAGACCTAACCCAGACCTAACCGGTGTTATCCTCTAAAATATTGATCGAAACCAGGTTTAATTGACTGCTTCAGTGTGTTACCACATTACTACGTGTTTCAAACACGGAAAATACCCAGGATCTGGCCAACAAGTTTGCGAAAAAGGCGAAAGTATAAGCCACATGCGCGCAAATCCCAGACCAAACCCAGACCTAACCGGATTTATCCTCTAAAATATTGATCGAAACCAGGTTTTATTGACTGCTTCAGTTTGTTACCACATTACTACGTGATTCAAACACGAAAAATCCCCAGGATCTGGCCAACAAGTATGCGAAGAAGGCAAAATCATGAGCCAGATGCGGGCATAACCCAGACCTAACCCAGACCTAACCGGTGTTATCCTCTAAAATATTGATCGAAACCAGGTTTTATTGACTGCTTCAGTGTGTTACCACATTACTACGTGTTTCAAACACGGAAAATACCCAGGATCTGGCCAACAAGTTTGCGAAAAAGGCGAAAGTATGAGCCACATGCGCGCAAATCCCAGACCTAACCCAGACCTAACCGGATTTATCCTCTAAAATATTGATCGAAACCAGGGTTTATTGACTGCTTCAGTTTGTTACCACATTACTACGTGATTCAAACACGAAAAATCCCCAGGATCTGGCCAACAAGTATGCGAAGAAGGCAAAATCATGAGCCAGATGCGGGCATAACCCAGACCTAACCCAGACCTAACCGGTGTTATCCTCTAAAATATTGATCGAAACCAGGTTTTATTGACTGCTTCAGTTTGTTACCACATTACTACGTGATTCAAACACGAAAAAAGCCAAGGATCTGGCCAACAAGTATGCGAAGAAGGCAAAATCATGAGCCAGATGCGGGCATATCCCGGACCTAACCCAGACCTAACCGGTGTTATCCTCTGAAATATTGATCGAAACCAGGTTTAATTGACTGCTTCAGTGTGTTACCACATTATTACGTGTTTCAAACGCGGAAAATACCCAGGATCCGGCCAACAAGTTTGCGAAAAAGGCAAAATCATGAGCCAGATGCGGGCATAACCCAGACCTAACCCAGACCTAACCGGTGTTATCCTCTAAAATATTGATCGAAACCAGGTTTTATTGACTGCTTCAGTTTGTTACCACATTACTACGTGATTCAAGCACGAAAAAAGCCTAGGATATGGCCAACAAGTATGCGAAGCAGGCAAAATCATGAGCCAGATGCGGGCATATCCCGGACCTAACCCAGACCTAACCGGTGTTATCCTCTGAAATATTGATCGAAACCAGGTTTAATTGACTGCATCAGTGTGTTACCACATTACTACGTGTTTCAAACACGGAAAATACCCAGGATCTGGCCAACAAGTTTGCGAAAAAGGCGAAAGTATAAGCCATATGCGCGCAAATCCCACACCTAACCCAGACCTAACCGGATTTATCCTCTAAAATATTGATCGAAACCAGGTTTTATTGACTGCTTCAGTGTGTTACCGCATTACTACGTGTTTCAAACACGGAAAATACCCAGGATCTGGCCAACAAGTTTGCGAAAAAGGCGAAAGTATAAGCCATATGCGCGCAAATCCCAGACCTAACCCAGACCTAACCGGTGTTATCCTCTAAAATATTGATCGAAACCAGGTTTAATTGACTGCTTCAGTGTGTTACCACATTACTACGTGATTCAAACACGAAAAAAGCCCAGGATCTGGCCAACAAGTATGCGAAGAAGGCAAAATCATGAGCCAGATGCGGGCATAACCCAGACCTAACCCAGACCTAACCGGTGTTATCCTCTAAAATATTGATCGAAAGCAGGTTTAATTGACTGCTTCAGTGTGGTACCACATTACTGCGTTATTCAAACCCGAAAGAAACCCAGGATCTAGCCAACTAGTTTGCGAAAAAGGCGAAAGTATATGCCAGATTCGCGCATATCCCAGACCTAACCCTGACCTAACCGGTGTTATCCTCTAAAATATTGATCGAAACCAGGTTTTATTGACTGCTTCAGTGTATTACCACATTACTACGTGATTCAAACACGAAAAAAGCCCAGGATCTGGCCAACTAGTATGCGAAGAAGGCAAAATCATGAGCCAGATGCGGGCATAACCCAGACCTAACCCAGACCTAACCGGTGTTATCCTCTAAAATATTGATCGAAACCAGGTTTAATTGACAGCTTCAGTGTGTTACCACATTACTACGTGATTCATACACGAAAAAAACCCAGGATCTGGCCAACAAGTATGCGAAGAAGGCAAAATCATGAGCCAGATGCGGGCATATCCCGGACCTAACCCAGACCTAACCGGTGTTATCCTCTAAAATATTGATCGAAACCAGGTTTAATTGACTGCTTCAGTGTGTTACCACATTACTACGAGATTCAAACACGGAAAGTACCCAGGATCTGGCCAACAAGTTTGCGAAAAAGGCGAAAGTATAAGCCAGATGCGCGCAAATCCCAGACCTAAACCAGACCTAACCGGTGTTATCCTCTAAAATATTGATCGAAACCAGGTTTAATTGACTGCTTCAGTGTGTTACCACATTACTACGTGATTCAAACACGGAAAAAACCCAGGATCTGGCCAACAAGTATGCGATGAAGGCAAAATCATGCGCCAGATGCGGGCATAACCCAGACCTAACCCAGACCTAACCGGCGTTATCCTCTAAAATATTGATCGAAACCAGGTTTAATTGACTGCTTCAGTGTGTTACCACATTACTACGTGTTTCAAACACGAAAAAAACCCAAGATCTGGCCAACAAGTATGCGAAGAAGGCAAAATCATGAGCCAGATGCGGGCATAACCCAGACCTAACCCAGACCTAACCGGTGTTATCCTCTAAAATATTGATCGAAACCAGGTTTAATTGACAGCTTCAGTGTGTTACCACATTACTACCTGATTCAAACACGAAAAAAACCCAGGATCTGGCCAACAAGTATGCGAAGAAGGCAAAATCATGAGCCAGATGCGGGCATAACCCAGACCTAACCCAGACCTAACCGGTGTTATCCTCTAAAATATTGATCGAAACCAGGTTTAATTCACTGCTTCAGTGTGTTACCACATTCCTACGTGATTCAAACACGAAAAAAACCCAGGATCTGGCCAACAAGTATGCGAGGAAGGCGAAAGAATAAGCCTGATGCGCGCATTTCCCAGACCTAACCCAGACCTAACCGGTGTTATCCTCTGAAATATTGATCGAAACCAGGTTTAATTGACTGCTTCAGTGTGTTACCATATCTCTACGTGATTCAAAGACGGATAAAACCCAGGATCTGGCCAACAAGTATGCGAAGAAGGCAAAATCATGAGCCAGATGCGGGCATAACCCAGACCTAACCCAGACCTAACCGGTGTTGTCCTCTAAAATATTGATCGTAACCAGGTTTAATTGACTGCTTCAGTGTGTTACCACATTCCTACGTGATTCAAACACGAAAAAAACCCAGGATCTGGCCAACAAGTATGCGAAAAAGGCGAAAGTATAAGCCAGATGCGCGCATATCCCAGACCTAACCCAGACCTAACCGGTGTTATCCTCTGAAATATTGATCGAAACCAGGTTTAATTGACTGCCTCAGTGTGGTACCACATTACTACGTGATTCAAACACGAAAAAAACCCAGGATCTGGCCAACAAGTATGCGAAGAAGGCGAAAGAATAAGCCAGATGCGCGCATTTCCCAGACCTAACCCAGACCTAACCGGTGTTATCCTCTGAAATATTGATCGAAACCAGGTTTAATTGACTGCTTCAGTGTATTACCACATTACTACGTGATTCAAACACGGAAAATACCCAGGATCTGGCCAACAAGTATGCGAAAAAGGCGAAAGTATAAGCCAGGTGCGCGCAAATCCCAGACCTAACCCAGACCTAACCGGTGTTATCCTCTAAAATATTGATCGAAACCAGGTTTTATTGACTGCTTCAGTGTGCTACCACATTACTACGTGATCAAACACGGAAAAAACACAGGATCTGGCCAACAAGTAACCGAAGAAGGCAAAATCATGAGCCAGATGCGGGCAAAACCCAGACCTAACCCAGACCTAACCGGTGTTATCCTCTGAAATATTGATCCAAACCAGGTTTAATTGACTGCTTCAGTGTGTTACCACATTACTACGTGATTCAAACACGGAAAATACCCAGGATCTGGCCAACAAGTATGCGAAGAAGGCTAAATCATGAGCCAGATGCGGGCATAACCCAGACCTTTTTTTTTTTTTTTTTTAACGTGGTGAAATCCTCATGGACACCCCGGCTCCCTGGGGGGGAGGCCGGGGTAGTGCCGGACTCTTACCGGCTAAAACACCACGGTGACCGCCTGCGCCCTTTATCTGGGGAGAGTCACGGGAACCAAACTAGCGATACTACCGTGACTCTCCCCGTTGGCGCAACACCCTACTACGGGCCCTTCCCGGGGGAGGAGAAGCGATCCTCCTCCCCCAATGGGGGGCAAACTAAACTGATTGCCCCCCGGCGACGCCGCGCGGTCACACGCGACGTCGCCCCCACTCGCGCCGTTGCTACTAGCCGCGACCGGGCCCCCACCCGATCGCGACCACGGCTGCGGGGCCGGCTAACACTGCCGCCCCCGCTAGACGGGGCCCCTACCACGGGCCCCCGGTCCGGTGATAGGCTGGGTGCGAGGGGGAATGAGGGGATAAAGTCCCTCACCTCGCACCACAAACACCATCACCGACCCCTTCGCGCTCCCCCTGCCACGGGGAGCAGTGGAGGGTCTTACGGTCGGCGTCGCCGCCTGCCCCCCACCTCCTCTTGCGCCCTTTCGGCGTCCTCCTTCGCGGCCATGACCTCTTCACAAAACAAGGCCATGGCCGCCCACGCCTCCTTACTGCCGACCATCGCACGAATGACGGCCGGCAGCGAGAGGTCCGCTCCAATCGCTCTAATAAGGACACCGCGCTGCGCTGCCCACGCCGGGCAAAACTGCAGCGTGTGCTGCGCGGTGTCCTCCCTTCCCCTGCAATGATGGCACGCAGCCGTCGCCTCCCGCCCTATCCGATGCAGGTACCGACCGAAGCAACCGTGTCCGGTCAGTACCTGTGTCAGGCGGTAGGTGGGCGTACCCCAGCTACGGCCCACCCAGGCATAAAACTCTGGGCGGACCGCCGCGGCGACGCGATCATCCCGCTGGTCTGGCTTGGATAACCAGACCAGCCACCGACTATAGACGCGTCGCCGCGCCTGGCTTCGGGCCCTGGCGGCCTCCTCGCCGTGCGGGTCCACACCCCGCTGGCGAAGGTCGCAGAGGTTTTGATAGACCTCTGCGTCCATTTTCGCCAGCAGGTGAAACGGTGCGGAACCCGCCAGTAAGGTGGCGGCTGTGTAGGAGATCGTGCGATAACCCCGCACGACTCTGATGGCGACCAACCTCTGTAACCGACGGAGTACAAATGCACCCCGCCGATTGGCCATCAGACCGCCGGCCCATATAGGCGCGCCATAAAGCGCCATGGACCGGACGACTCCCAAATACAGCCGCCGTGCCGCCATGTTGGGTCCCCCGAGATTGGGCATTATGCGACCTAACGCGGCCGCTGCCCTTTCAATACGGGGACCCAACCCTTCCAAATGATGCCCGAACCGCCAGTAGCTGTCGAGGGTGAGGCCCAGGTACTTCATCCGGCGCCCCACCCCGACTTGGGCTCCACCCACCCGTAGAGACGCCTGGCGCGGCACCCCTCGACCACTGACGTTACACAGCCAGATGGCCTCGGTCTTTTGGGGTGCCACGCGCAACCCCAGACGCTCTACCTCGGCGACGACTCGTGCCGTCCCTTCCTCCGCGAGGGCCACGGCCCTCCACCACGTATCCCCGCCGGCTATCACCAGGGTGTCGTCGGCATAACAAACCAACGACACGCCGACGGGGAGGTCAGCCCGCAGCACCGCGTCATACGCCAAGTTCCACAGGAGCGGCCCGAGGACCGACCCCTGTGGAACGCCGCGGTGCACCGCTCTCTGCTCCATCCCGTTCCGACACGGATATTGGACTACCCTGCCCCGCAGATAGTCCCCGATCAGTCGACACAGATAGGAGGGCACCCGGTGGTACTGGAGTGCCCGACCTATCGCCCCCCAGGAGACGGTGTTATAGGCGTTGGCTATGTGCAACGAGACTGCCAACGCCACACCCCCCCGGGAGATTGCCGATTCCGCCAGGGTCCGCACGGTCGCTATGGCGTCGACAGAGGAGCGGCCCCGGCGAAAGCCGAACTGTCGGTCGGCCAGATCAGGGCCGACGCGGGACAGATGCCCCTCGAGACGGGATACAATGACCCGCTCGAGGAGTTTCCCAGCCTCGTCCAACAGACAAATGGGTCGGAACGCGGATGGAGAATCCGCGGGCTTCCCTGGGCATAACCCAGACCTAACCCAGACATAACCGGTGTTATCCTCTGAAATATTGATCGAAACCAGGTTTAATTGACTGCCTCAGTGTGTTACCACATTCCTACGTGATTCAAACACGAAAAAAACCCAGGATCTGGCCAACAAGTATGCGAAGAAGGCGAAAGTATAAGCCAGATGCGCGCATTTCCCAGACCTAAGCCAGACCTAACCGGTGTTATCCTCTGAAATCTTGATCGAAACCAGGTTTAATTGACTGCTGCAGTGTGTTACCACATTACTACGTGATTCAAACACGGAAAAAACCCAGGATCTGGCCAACAAGTATGCGATGAAGGCAAAATCATGAGCCAGATGCGGGCATAACCCAGACCTAACCCAGACCTAACCGGTGTTATCCTCCAAAATATTGATCGAAACCAGGTTTAATTGACAGCTTCAGTGTGTTACCACATTACTACGTGATTCAAACACGAAAAAAACCCAGGATCTGGCCAACAAGTATGCGAAGAAGGCAAAATCATGAGCCAGATGCGGGCATAACCCAGACCTAACCCAGTCCTAACCGGTGTTATCCTCTAAAATATTGATCGAAACCAGGTTTAATTGACAGCTTCAGTGTGTTACCACATTACTACGTGATTCAAACACGAAAAAAACCCAGGATCTGGCCAACAAGTATGCGAAGAATGCAAAATCATGAGCCAGATGCGGGCATATCCCGGACCTAACCCAGACCTAACCGGTGTTATCCTCTAAAATATTGATCGAAACCAGGTTTAATTGACTGCTTCAGTGTGTTACCACATTCCTACGTGATTCAAACACGAAAAAAACCCAGGATCTGGCCAACAAGTATGCGAAGAAGGCGAAAGAATAAGACAGATGCGCGCATTTCCCAGGCCTAACCCAGACCTAACCGGTGTTATCCTCTGAAGTATTGATCGAAACCAGGTTTAATTGACTGTTCCAGTGTGTTACCACATAACTACGTGATTCAAACACGGAAAAAACCCAGGATCTGGCCAACAAGTTTGCGATGAAGGCAAAATCATGAGCCAGATGCGGGCATAACCCAGACCTAACCCAGACCTAACCGGTGTTATCCTCTAAAATATTGATCGAAACCAGGTTTAATTGACTGCTTCAGTGTGTTACCACATTACTACGTGATTCAAACACGGAAAAAACCCAGGATCTGGCCAACAAGTATGCGATGAAGGCAAAATCATGAGCCAGATGCGGGCATAACCCAGACCTAACCCAGACCTAACCGGTGTTATCCTCCAAAATATTGATCGAAACCAGGTTTAATTGACAGCTTCAGTGTGTTACCACATTACTACGTGATTCAAACACGAAAAAAACCCAGGATCTGGCCAACAAGTATGCGAAGAAGGCAAAATCATGAGCCAGATGCGGGCATAACCCAGACCTAACCCAGACCTAACCGGTGTTATCCTCTAAAATATTGATCGAAACCAGGTTTAATTGACAGCTTCTGTGTGTTACCACATTACTACGTGATTCAAACACGAAAAAAACCCAGGATCTGGCCATCAAGTATGCGAAGAAGGCAAAATCATGAGCCAGATGCGGGCATATCCCAGACCTAACCGGTGGTATCCTCTAAAATATTGATCGAAACCAGGTTTAATTGACAGCTTCAGTGTGTTACCACATTACTACGTGATTCAAACACGAAAAAAACCCAGGATCTGGCCAACAAGTATGCGAAGAAGGCAAAATCATGAGCCAGATGCGGGCATAACCCAGACCTAACCCAGACCTAACCGGTGTTATCCTCTAAAATATTGATCGAAACCAGGTTTAATTGACAGCTTCAGTGGGTTACCACATTACTACGTGATTCAAACACGAAAAAAACCCAGGATCTGGCCAACAAGTATGCGAAGAAGGCAAAATCATGAGCCAGATGCGGGCATATCCCAGACCTAACCGGTGGTATCCTCTAAAATATTGATCGAAACCAGGTTTAATTGACTGCTTCAGTGTGTTACCACATTACTACGTGATCAAACACGGAAAAAACCCAGGATCTCGCCAACAAGTATGCGAAGAAGGCAAAATCATGAGCCAGATGCGGGCATAACCCAGACCTAACCCAGACCTAACCGGTGTTATCCTCTAAAATATTGATCGAAACCAGGTTTAATTGACAGCTTCAGTGTGTTACCACATTACTACGTGATTCAAACACGAAAAAAACCCAGGATCTGGCCAACAAGTATGCGAAGAAGGCAAAATCATGAGCCAGATGCGGGCATAACCCAGACCTAACCCAGACCTAACCGGTGTTATCCTCTAAAATATTGATCGAAACCAGGTTTTATTGACTGCTTCAGTTTGTTACCACATTACTACGCGATTCAAACACGAAAAAAGCCCAGGATCTGGCTAACAAGTATGCGAAGAAGGCAAAATCATGAGCCAGATGCGGGCATATTCCAGACCTAACCGGTGGTATCCTCTAAAATATTGATCGAAACCAGGTTTAATTGACAGCTTCAGTGTGTTACCACATTACTACGTGATTCAAACACGAAAAAAACCCAGGATCTGGCCAACAAGTATGCGAAGAAGGCAAAATCATGAGCCAGATGCGGGGATATCCCGGACCTAACCCAGACCTAACCGGTGTTATCCTATAAAATATTGATCGAAACCAGGTTTTATTGACTGCTTCAGTGTGTTACCACATTACTACGTGATCAAACACGGAAAAAACCCAGGATCTCGCCAACAAGTATGCGAAGAAGGCAAAATCATGAGCCAGATGCGGGCATAACCCAGACCTAACCCAGACCTAACCGGTGTTATCCTCTAAAATATTGATCGAAACCAGGTTTAATTGACAGCTTCAGTGTGTTACCACATTACTACGTGATTCAAACACGAAAAAAACCCAGGATCTGGCCAACAAGTATGCGAAGAAGGCAAAATCATGAGCCAGATGCGGGCATAACCCAGACCTAACCCAGACCTAACCGGTGTTATCCTCTAAAATATTGATCGAAACCAGGTTTAATTGACAGCTTCAGTGTGCTACCACATTACTACGTGATTCAAACACGAAAAAAACCCAGGATCTGGCCAACAAGTATGCGAAGAAGGCAAAATCATGAGCCAGATGCGGGCATATCCCGGACCTAACCCAGACCTAACCGGTGTTATCCTCTAAAATATTGATCGAAACCAGGTTTTATTGACTGCTTCAGTTTGTTACCACATTACTACGTGATTCAAACACGAAAAAACCCCAGGATCTGGCCAACAAGTATGCGAAGAAGGCAAAATCATGAGCCAGATGCGGGCATAACCCAGACCTAACCCAGACCTAACCGGTGTTATCCTCTAAAATATTGATCGAAACCAGGTTTTATTGACTGCTTCAGTTTGTTACCACATTACTACGTGATTCAAACACGAAAAAAGCCCAGGATCTGGCTAACAAGTATGCGAAGAAGGCAAAATCATGAGCCAGATGCGGGCATATCCCGGACCTAACCCAGATCTAACCGGTGTTATCCTCTGAAATATTGATCGAAACCAGGTTTAATTGACTGCTTCAGTGTGTTACCACATTACTACGTGTTTCAAACACGGAAAATACCCAGGATCTGGCCAACAAGTTTGCGAAAAGGGCGAAAGTATAAGCCATATGCGCGCAAATCCCAGACCAAACCCAGACCTAACCGGTGTTATCCTCTGAAATATTGATCGAAACCAGGTTTAATTGACTGCTTCAGTGTGTTACCACATTACTACGTGATTCAAACACGAAATACCCAGGATCTGGCCAACAAGTTTGCGAGCAAGGCGAAAGCATAAGCCATATGCGCGCATTTCCCAGACCTAACCCAGACCTAACCGGTGTTATCCTCTGAAATATTGATCGAAAGCAGGTTTAATTGACTGCTTCAGTGTGGTACCACATTGCTGCGTTATTCAAACCCGAAAGAAACCCAGGATCTAGCCAACTAGTTTGCGAAAAAGGCGAAAGTATATGCCAGATTCGCGCATATCCCAGACCTAACCCAGACCTAACCGGTGTTATCCTCTAAAATATTGATCGAAACCAGGTTTTATTGACTGCTTCAGTGTATTACCACATTACTACGTGATTCAAACACGAAAAAACCCCAGGATCTGGCCAACAAGTTTGCGAAGAAGGCAAAATCATGAGCCAGATGCGGGCATAACCCAGACCTAACCCAGACCTAACCGGTGTTATCCTCTAAAATATTGATCGAAACCAGGTTTAATTGACTGCTTCAGTGTGTTACCACATTCCTACGTGATTCAAACACGACAAAAACCCAGGATCTGGCCAACAAGTATGCGAGGAAGGCGAAAGAATAAGCCTGATGCGCGCATTTCCCAGACCTAACCCAGACCTAACCGGTGTTATCCTCTGAAATATTGATCGAAACCGGGTTTAATTGACTGCTTCAGTGTGTTACCATATCACTACGTGATTCAAACACGGAAAAAACCCAGGATCTGGCCAACAAGTATGCGAAGAAGGCGAAAGAATAAGCCAGATGCGCGCATTACCCAGACCTAACCCAGACCTAACCGGATTTATCCTCTAAAATATTGATCGAAACCAGGTTTTATTGACTGCTTCAGATTGTTACCACATTACTACGTGATTCAAACACGAAAAAAGCCCAGGATATGGCCAACAAGTATGCGAAGCAGGCAAAATCATGAGCCAGATGCGGGCATATCCCGGACCTAACCCAGACCTAACCGGTGTTATCCTCTGAAATATTGATCGAAACCAGGTTTAATTGACTGCATCAGTGTGTTACCACATTACTACGTGTTTCAAACACGGAAAATACCCAGGATCTGGCCAACAAGTTTGCGAAAAAGGCGAAAGTATAAGCCATAAGCGCGCAAATCCCAGACCTAACCCAGACCTAACCGGATTTATCCTCTAAAATATTGATCGAAACCAGGTTTTATTGACTGCTTCAGTGTGTTACCGCATTACTACGTGTTTCAAACACGGAAAATACCCAGGATCTGGCCAACAAGTTTGCGAAAAAGGCGAAAGTATAAGCCATATGCGCGCAAATCCCAGACCTAACCCAGACCTAACCGGTGTTATCCTCTAAAATATTGATCGAAACCAGGTTTAATTGACTGCTTCAGTGTGTTACCACATTACTACGTGATTCAAACACGAAAAAAGCCCAGGATTTGGCCAACAAGTATGCGAAGAAGGCAAAATCATGAGCCAGATGCGGGCATAACCCAGACCTAACCCAGACCTAACAGGTGTTATCCTCTAAAATATTGATCGAAAGCAGGTTTAATTGACTGCTTCAGTGTGGTACCACATTACTGCGTTATTCAAACCCGAAAGAAACCCAGGATCTAGCCAACTAGTTTGCGAAAAAGGCGAAAGTATATGCCAGATTCGCGCATATCCCAGACCTAACCCTGACCTAACCGGTGTTATCCTCTAAAATATTGATCGAAACCAGGTTTTATTGACTGCTTCAGTGTATTACCACATTACTACGTGATTCAAACAGGAAAAAAGCCCAGGATCTGGCCAACTAGTATGCGAAGAAGGCAAAATCATGAGCCAGATGCGGGCATAACCCAGACCTAACCCAGACCTAACCGGTGTTATCCTCTAAAATATTGATCGAAACCAGGTTTAATTGACAGCTTCAGTGTGTTACCACATTACTACGTGATTCATACACGAAAAAAACCCAGGATCTGGCCAACAAGTATGCGAAGAAGGCAAAATCATGAGCCAGATGCGGGCATATCCCGGACCTAACCCAGACCTAACCGGTGTTATCCTCTAAAATATTGATCGAAACCAGGTTTAATTGACTGCTTCAGTGTGTTACCACATTACTACGAGATTCAAACACGGAAAGTATCCAGGATCTGGCCAACAAGTTTGCGAAAAAGGCGAAAGTATAAGCCAGATGCGCGCAAATCCCAGACCTAAACCAGACCTAACCGGTGTTATCCTCTAAAATATTGATCGAAACCAGGTTTAATTGACTGCTTCAGTGTGTTACCACATTACTACGTGATTCAAACACGGAAAAAACCCAGGATCTGGCCAACAAGTATGCGATGAAGGCAAAATCATGCGCCAGATGCGGGCATAACCCAGACCTAACCCAGACCTAACCGGCGTTATCCTCTAAAATATTGATCGAAACCAGGTTTAATTGACTGCTTCAGTGTGTTACCACATTACTACGTGTTTCAAACACGAAAAAAACCCAAGATCTGGCCAACAAGTATGCGAAGTAGGCAAAATCATGAGCCAGATGCGGGCATAACCCAGACCTAACCCAGACCTAACCGGTGTTATCCTCTAAAATATTGATCGAAACCAGGTTTAATTGACAGCTTCAGTGTGTTACCACATTACTACCTGATTCAAACACGAAAAAAACCCAGGATCTGGCCAACAAGTATGCGAAGAAGGCAAAATCATGAGCCAGATGCGGGCATAACCCAGACCTAACCCAGACCTAACCGGTGTTATCCTCTAAAATATTGATCGAAACCAGGTTTAATTGACTGCTTCAGTGTGTTACCACATTCCTACGTGATTCAAACACGAAAAAAACCCAGGATCTGGCCAACAAGTATGCGAGGAAGGCGAAAGAATAAGCCTGATGCGCGCATTTCCCAGACCTAACCCAGACCTAACCGGTGTTATCCTCTGAAATATTGATCGAAACCAGGTTTAATTGACTGCTTCAGTGTGTTACCATATCACTACGTGATTCAAAGACGGATAAAACCCAGGATCTGGCCAACAAGTATGCGAAGAAGGCAAAATCATGAGCCAGATGCGGGCATAACCCAGACCTAACCCAGACCTAACCGGTGTTGTCCTCTAAAATATTGATCGTAACCAGGTTTAATTGACTGCTTCAGTGTGTTACCACATTCCTACGTGATTCAAACACGAAAAAAACCCAGGATCTGGCCAACAAGTATGCGAAAAAGGCGAAAGTATAAGCCAGATGCGCGCATATCCCAGACCTAACCCAGACCTAACCGGTGTTATCCTCTGAAATATTGATCGAAACCAGGTTTAATTGACTGCCTCAGTGTGGTACCACATTACTACGTGATTCAAACACGAAAAAAACCCAGGATCTGGCCAACAAGTATGCGAAGAAGGCGAAAGAATAAGCCAGATGCGCGCATTTCCCAGACCTAACCCAGACCTAACCGGTGTTATCCTCTGAAATATTGATCGAAACCAGGTTTAATTGACTGCTTCAGTGTATTACCACATTACTACGTGATTCAAACACGGAAAATACCCAGGATCTGGCCAACAAGTATGCGAAAAAGGCGAAAGTATAAGCCAGGTGCGCGCAAATCCCAGACCTAACCCAGACCTAACCGGTGTTATCCTCTAAAATATTGATCGAAACCAGGTTTTATTGACTGCTTCAGTGTGCTACCACATTACTACGTGATCAAACACGGAAAAAACACAGGATCTGGCCAACAAGTAACCGAAGAAGGCAAAATCATGAGCCAGATGCGGGCAAAACCCAGACCTAACCCAGACCTAACCGGTGTTATCCTCTGAAATATTGATCCAAACCAGGTTTAATTGACTGGTTCAGTGTGTTACCACATAACTACGTGATTCAAACACGGAAAAAACCCAGGATCTGGCCAACAAGTATGCGATGAAGGCAAAATCATGAGCCAGATGCGGGCATAACCCAGACCTAACCCAGACCTAACCGGTGTTATCCTCTAAAATATTGATCGAAACCAGGTTTAATTGACTGCTTCAGTGTGTTACCACATTACTACGTGATTCAAACACGGAAAAAACCCAGGATCTGGCCAACAAGTATGCGATGAAGGCAAAATCATGAGCCAGATGCGGGCATAACCCAGACCTAACCCAGACCTAACCGGTGTTATCCTCCAAAATATTGATCGAAACCAGGTTTAATTGACAGCTTCATTGTGTTACCACATTACTACGTGATTCAAACACGAAAAAAACCCAGGATCTGGCCAACAAGTATGCGAAGAAGGCAAAATCATGAGCCAGATGCGGGCATAACCCAGACCTAACCCAGACCTAACCGGTGTTATCCTCTAAAATATTGATCGAAACCAGGTTTAATTGACAGCTTCAGTGTGTTACCACATAACTACGTGATTCAAACACGGAAAAAACCCAGGATCTGGCCAACAAGTATGCGAAGAAGGCAAAATCATGAGCCAGATGCGGGCATAACCCAGACCTAACCCAGACCTAACCGGTGTTATTCTCTAAAGTATTGATCGTAACCATGTTTAATTGACTGCTTCAGTGTGTTACCACATTCCTACGTGATTCAAACACGAAAAAAACCCAGGATCTGGCCAACAAGTATGCGAAAAAGGCGAAAGTATAAGCCAGATGCGCGCATATCCCAGACCTAACCCAGACCTAACCGGCGTTATCCTCTGAAATATTGATCGAAACCAGGTTTAATTGACTGCCTCAGTGTGGTACCACATTACCACGTGATTCAAACACAAAAAAAACCCAGGATCTGGCCAACAAGTATGCGAAGAAGGCGAAAGAATAAGCCAGATGCGCGCATTTCCCAGACCTAACCCAGACCTAACCGGTGTTATCCTCTGAAATATTGATCGAAACCAGGTTTAATTGACTGCTTCAGTGTATTACCACATTACTACGTGATTCAAACACGGAAAATACCCAGGATCTGGCCAACTAGTATGCGAAAAAGGCGAAAGTATAAGCCAGGTGCGCGCAAATCCCAGACCTAACCCAGACCTAAACGGTGTTATCCTCTAAAATATTGATCGAAACCAGGTTTTATTGACTTCTTCAGTGTGCTACCACATTACTACGTGATCAAACACGGAAAAAACACAGGATCTGGCCAACAAGTATGCGAAGAAGACAAAATCATGAGCCAGATGCGGGCAAAACCCAGACCTAACCCAGACCTAACCGGTGTTATCCTCTGAAATATTGATCGAAACCAGGTTTAATTGACTGCTTCAGTGTATTACCACATTACTACGTGATTCAAACACGGAAAATACCCAGGATCTGTCCAACTAGTATGCGAAAAAGGCGAAAGTATAAGCCAGGTGCGCGCAAATCCCAGACCTAACCCAGACCTAAACGGTGTTATCCTCTAAAATATTGATCGAAACCAGGTTTTATTGACTGCTTCAGTGTGCTACCACATTACTACGTGATCAAACACGGAAAAAACACAGGATCTGGCCAACAAGTATGCGAAGAAGACAAAATCATGAGCCAGATGCGGGCAAAACCCAGACCTAACCCAGACCTAACCGGTGTTATCCTCTGAAATATTGATCGAAACCAGGGGTAATTGACTGCTGCAGTGTGTTACCACATTACTACGTGATTCAAACACGGAAAATACCCAGGATCTGGCCAACAAGTATGCGAAGAAGGCAAAATCATGAGCCAGATGCGGGCATATCCCGGCCCTAACCCAGACCTAACCGGTGTTATCCTCTAAAATATTGATCGAAACCAGGTTTAATTGACTGCTTCAGTGTGTTACCACATTCCTACGTGATTCAAACACGAAAAAAACCCAGGATCTGGCCAACAAGTATGCGAAGAAGGTGAAAGTATAAGATGCGGGCATAACCCAGACCTAACCCAGACCTAACCGGTGTTATCCTCTAAAATATTGATCGAAACCAGGTTTAATTGACAGCTTCAGTGTGTTACCACATTACTACGTGTTTCAAACACTAGAAAATACCCAGGATCTGGCCAACAAGATTGCGAAAAAGGCGAAAGTATAAGCCATATGCGCGCAAATCCCAGACCTAACCCAGACCTAACCGGATTTATCCTCTAAAATATTGATCGAAACCAGGTTTTATTGACTGCTTCAGTTTGTTACCACATTACTACGTGACTCAAACACGAAAAAACCCCAGGATCTGGCCAACAAGTATGCGAAGAAGGCAAAATCATGAGCCAGATGCGGGCATAACCCAGACCTAACCCAGACCTAACCGGTGTTATCCTCTAAAATATTGATCGAAACCAGGTTTTATTGACTGCTTCAGTTTGTTACCACATTACTACGTGATTCAAACACGAAAAAAGCCCAGGATCTGGCCAACAAGTATGCGAAGAAGGCAAAATCATGAGCCAGATGCGGGCATATCCCGGACCTAACCCAGACCTAACCGGTGTTATCCTCTGAAATATTGATCGAAACCAGGTTTAATTGACTGCTTCAGTGTGTTACCACATTACTACGTGTTTCAAACACGGAAAATACCCAGGATCTGGCCAACAAATTTGCGAAAAAGGCAAAATAATGAGCCTGATGCGGGCATAACCCAGACCTAACCCAGACCTAACCGGTGTTATCCTCTAAAATATTGATCGAAACCAGGTTTTATTGACTGCTTCAGTTTGTTACCACATTACTACGTGATTCAAACACGAAAAAAGCCCAGGATCTGGCCAACAAGTATGCGAAGCAGGCAAAATCATGAGCCAGATGCGGGCATTTCCCGGACCTAACCCAGACCTAACCGGTGTTATCCTCTGAAATATTGATCGAAACCAGGTTTAATTGACTGCATCAGTGTGTTACCACATTACTACGTGTTTCAAACATGGAAAATACCCAGGATCTGGCCAACAAGTTTGCGAAAAAGGCGAAAGTATAAGCCATATGCGCGCAAATCCCAGACCTAACCCAGACCTAACCGGTGTTATCCTCTAAAATATTGATCGAAAGCAGGTTTAATTGACTGCTTCAGTGTGGTACCACATTACTGCGTTATTCAAACCCGAAAGAAACCCAGGATCTAGCCAACTAGTTTGCGAAAAAGGCGAAAGTATATGCCAGATTCGCGCATATCCCAGACCTAGCCCTGACCTAACCGGTGTTATCCTCTAAAATATTGATCGAAACCAGGTTTTATTGACTGCTTCAGTGTATTACCACATTACTATGTGATTCAAACACGAAAAAAGCCCAGGATCTGGCCAACAAGTATGCGAAGAAGGCAAAATCATGAGCCAGATGCGGGCATAACCCAGACCTAACCCAGACCTAACCGGTGTTATCCTCTAAAATATTGATCGAAACCAGGTTTAATTGACAGCTTCAGTGTGTTACCACATTACTACGTGATTCAAACACGAAAAAAACCCAGGATCTGGCCAACAAGTATGCGAAGAAGGCAAAATCATTAGCCAGATGCGGGCATATCCCGGACCTAACCCAGACCTAACCGGTGTTATCCTCTAAAATATTGATCGAAACCAGGTTTAATTGACTGCTTCAGTGTGTTACCACATTACTACGAGATTCAAACACGGAAAATACCCAGGATCTGGCCAACAAGTTTGCGAAAAAGGCGAAAGTATAAGCCAGATGCGGGCATAACCCAGACCTAACCCCGACCTAACCGGTGTTATCCTCTAAAATATTGATCGAAACCAGGTTTAATTGACTGCTTCAGTGTGTTACCACATTACTACGTGATTCAAACACGGAAAAAACCCGGGATCTGGCCAACAAGTATGCGAAGAAGGCAAAATCATGAGCCAGATGCGGCCATAACCCAGACCTAACCCAGACCTAACCGGTGTAATCCTCTAAAATATTGATCGAAACCAGGATTAATTGACAGCTTCAGTGTGTTACCACATTACTACCTGATTCAAACACGAAAAAAACCCGGGATCTGGCCAACAAGTATGCGAAGAAGGCAAAATCATGAGCCAGATGCGGGCATAACCCAGACCTAACCCAGACCTAACCGGTGTTATCCTCTAAAATATTGATCGAAACCAGGTTTAATTGACTGCTTCAGTGTGTTACCACATTCCTACGTGATTCAAACACGAAAAAAACCCAGGATCTGGCCAACAAGTATGCGAGGAAGGCGAAAGAATAAGCCTGATGCGCGCATTTCCCAGACCTAACCCAGACCTAACCGGTGTTATCCTCTGAAATATTGATCGAAACCAGGTTTAATTGAATGCTTCAGTGTGTTACCATATCACTACGTGATTCAAAGACGGAAAAAACCCAGGATCTGGCCAACAAGTATGCGAAGAAGGCAAAATCATGAGCCAGATGCGGGCATAACCCAGACCTAACCCAGACCTAACCGGTGTTATCCTCTGAAATATTGATCGAAACCAGGTTTAATTGACTGCTTCAGTGTATTACCACATTACTACGTGATTCAAACACGGAAAATACCCAGGATCTGGCCAACAAGTATGCGAAAAAGGCGAAAGTATAAGCCAGGTGCGCGCAAATCCCAGACCTAACCCAGACCTAACCGGTGTTATCCTCTAAAATATTGATCGAAACCAGGTTTTATTGACTGCTTCAGTGTGCTACCACATTACTACGTGATTCAAACACGGAAAATACCCAGGATCTGGCCAACAAGTATGCGAAAAAGGCGAAAGTATAAGCCAGGTGCGCGCAAATCCCAGACCTAACCCAGACCTAACCGGTGTTATCCTCTAAAATATTGATCGAAACCAGGTTTTATTGACTGCTTCAGTGTGCTACCACATTACTACGTGATCAAACACGGAAAAAACACAGGATCTGGCCAACAAGTAAGCGAAGAAGGCAAAATCATGAGCCAGATGCGGGCAAAACCTAGACCTAACCCAGACGTAACCGGTGTTATCCTCTGAAATATTGATCCAAACCAGGTTTAATTGACTGCTTCAGTTTGTTACCACATTACTACGTGATTCAAACACGGAAAATACCCAGGATCTGGCCAACAAGTATGCGAAGAAGGCTAAATCATGAGCCAGATGCGGGCATAACCCAGACCTAACCCGGACCTAACCGGTGTTATCCTCTGAAATGTTGATCGAAACCAGGTTTAATTGACTGCCTCGGTGTGTTACCACATTCTTACGTGATTCAAACACGAAAAAAACCCAGGATCTGGCCAACAAGTTTGCGAAAAAGGCGAAAGTATAAGCCAGATGCGCGCAAATCCCAGACCTAACCCAGACCTAACCGGTGTTATCCTCTAAAATATTGATCGAAACCAGGTTTTATTGACTGCTTCAGTGTGTTACCACATTACTACGTGATCAAACACGAAAAAAACCCAGGATCTGGCCAGCAAGTATGCGAAGAAGGCAAAATGATGAGCCAGATGTGGGCATATCCCGGACCTAACCCAGACCTAACCGGTGTTATCCTCTAAAATATTGATCGAAACCAGGTTTAATTAACAGCTTCAGTGTGTTACCACATTCCTACGTGATTCAAACACGAAAAAAACCCAGGATCTGGCCAACAAGTATGTGAAGAAGGCGAAAGTATAAGCCAGATGCGCGCATTTCCCAGACCTAAGCCAGACCTAACCGGTGTTATCCTCTGAAATATTGATCGAAACCAGGTTTAATTGACTGCTGCAGTGTGTTACCACATTACTACGTGATTCAAACACGGAAAAAACCCAGGATCTGGCCAACAAGTATGCGATGAAGGCAAAATCATGAGCCAGATGCGGGCATAACCCAGACCTAACCCAGACCTAACCGGTGTTATCCTCCAAAATATTGATCGAAACCAGGTTTAATTGACAGCATCAGTGTGTTACCACATTACTACGTGATTCAAACACGAAAAAAACCCAGGATCTGGCCAACAAGTATGCGAAGAAGGCAAAATCATGAGCCAGATGCGGGCATAACCCAGACATAACCCAGACCTAACCGGTGTTATCCTCTAAAATATTGATCGAAACCAGGTTTAATTGACAGCTTCAGTGTGTTACCACATTACTACGTGATTCAAACACGACAAAAACCCAGGATCTGGCCAACAAGTATGCGAAGAATGCAAAATCATGAGCCAGATGCGGGCATATCCCGGACCTAACCCAGACCTAACCGGTGTTATCCTCTAAAATATTGATCGAAACCAGGTTTAATTGACTGCTTCAGTGTGTTACCACATTCCTACGTGATTCAAACACGAAAAAAACCCAGGATCTGGCCAACAAGTATGCGAAGAAGGCGAAAGAATAAGACAGATGCGCGCATTTCCCAGGCCTAACCCAGACCTAACCGGTGTTATCCTCTAAAATATTGATCGAAACCAGGTTTAATTGACTGCTTCAGTGTGTTACCACATTACTACGTGATTCAAACACGAAAAAAACCCAAGATCTGGCCAACAAGTATGCGAAAAAGGCAAAATCATGAGCCAGATGCGGGCATAACCCAGACCTATCCCAGACCTAACCGGTGTTATCCTCTAAAATATTGATGGAAACCAGTTTTAATTGACTGCTTCAGTGTGTTACCACATTCCTACGTGATTCAAACACGAAAAAAACCCAGGATCTGGCCATCAAGTATGCGAAGAAGGCAAAATCATGAGCCAGATGCGGGCATAACCCAGACCTAACCCAGACCTAACCGGTGTTATTCTCCAAAGTATTGATCGTAACCAGGTTTAATTGACTGCTTCAGTGTGTTACCACATTCCTACGTGATTCAAACACGAAAAAAACCCAGGATCTGGCCAACAAGTATGCGAAAAAGGCGAAAGTATAAGCCAGATGCGCGCATATCCCAGACCTAACCCAGACCTAACCGGCGTTATCCTCTGAAATATTGATCGAAACCAGGTTTAATTGACTGCCTCAGTGTGGTACCACATTACTACGTGATGCAAACACGAAAAAAACCCAGGATCTGGCCAACAAGTATGCGAAGAGGGCGAAAGAATAAGCCAGATGCGCGCATTTCCCAGACCTAACCCAGACTTAACCGGTGTTATCCTCTGAAATATTGATCGAAACCAGGTTTAATTGACTGCTTCAGTGTATTACCACATTACTACGTGATTCAAACACGGAAAATACCCAGGATCTGGCCAACAAGTATGCGAAAAAGGCGAAAGTATAAGCCAGGTGCGCGCAAATCCCAGACCTAACCCAGACCTAAACGGTGTTATCCTCTAAAATATTGATCGAAACCAGGTTTTATTGACTGCTTCAGTGTGCTACCACATTACTACGTGATCAAACACGGAAAAAACACAGGATCTGGCCAACAAGTATGCGAAGAAGACAAAATCATGAGCCAGATGCGGGCAAAACCCAGACCTAACCCAGACCTAACCGGTGTTATCCTCTGAAATATTGATGGAAACCAGGGGTAATTGACTGCTTCAGTGTGTTACCACATTACTACGTGATTCAAACACGGAAAATACCCAGGATCTGGCCAACAAGTATGCGAAGAAGGCAAAATCATGAGCCAGATGCGGGCATATCCCGGCCCTAACCCAGACCTAACCGGTGTTATCCTCTAAAATATTGATCGAAACCAGGTTTAATTGACTGCTTCAGTGTGTTACCACATTCCTACGTGATTCAAACACGAAAAAAACCCAGGATCTGGCCAACAAGTATCCGAAGAAGGTGAAAGTATAAGATGCGGGCATAACCCAGACCTAACCCAGACCTAAACGGTGTTATCCTCTAAAATATTGATCGAAACCAGGTTTAATTGACAGCTTCAGTGTGTTACCACATTACTACGTGTTTCAAACACGGAAAATACCCAGGATCTGGCCAACAAGTTTGCGAAAAAGGCGAAAGTATAAGCCATATGCGCGCAAATCCCAGACCTAACCCAGACCTAACCGGATTTATCCTCTAAAATATTGATCGAAACCAGGTTTTATTGACTGCTTCAGTTTGTTACCACATTACTACGTGATTCAAACACGAAAAAACCCCAGGATCTGGCCAACAAGTATGCGGAGAAGGCAAAATCATGAGCCAGATGCGGGCATATCCCGGACCTAACCCAGACCTAACCGGTGTTATCCTCTGAAATATTGATCGAAACCAGGTTTTATTGACTGCTTCAGTTTGTTACCACATTACTACGTGATTCAAACACGAAAAAAGCCCAGGATCTGGCCAACAAGTATGCGAAGAAGGCAAAATCATGAGCCAGATGCGGGCATATTCCGGACCTAACCCAGACCTAACCGGTGTTATCCTCTGAAATATTGATCGAAACCAGGTTTAATTGACTGCTTCAGTGTGTCACCGCATTACTATGTGATTCAAACACGGAAAATACCCAGGATCTGGCCAACAAGTTTGCGAAAAAGGCGAAAGTATAAGCCATATGCGCGCAAATCCCAGACCTAACCCTGACCTAACCGGTGTTATCCTCTAAAATATTGATCGAAACCAGGTTTAATTGACTGCTTCAGTGTGTTACCACATTACTACGTGATTCAAACACGAAAAAAGCCCAGGATCTGGCCACCAAGTATGCGAAGAAGGCAAAATCATGAGCCAGATGCGGGCATAACTCAGACCTAACCCAGACCTAACCGGTGTTATCCTCTAAAATATTGATCGAAAGCAGGTTTAATTGACTGCTTCAGTGTGGTACCACATTACTACGTGATTCAAACACGAAAAAAACCCAGGATCTGGCCAACAAGTATGCGAAGAAGGCAAAATCATGAGCCAGATGCGGGCATATCCCGGACCTAACCCAGACCTAACCGGTGTTATCCTCTAAAATATTGATCGAAACCAGGTTTAATTGACTGCTTCAGTGTGTTACCACATTACTACGAGATTCAAACACGGAAAATACCCAGGATCTGGCCAACAAGGTTGCGAAAAAGGCGAAAGTATAAGCCAGATACGCGCAAATCCCAGACCTAACCCAGACCTAACCGGTGTTATCCTCTAAAATATTGATCGAAACCAGGTTTAATTGACTGCTTCAGTGTGTTACCACATTACTACGTGATTCAAACACGGAAAAAACCCAGGATCTGGCCAACAAGTATGCGATGAAGGCAAAATCATGCGCCAGATGCGGGCATAACCCAGACCTAACCCAGACCTAACCGGCGTTATCCTCTAAAATATTGATCGAAACCAGGTTTAATTGACTGCTCCAGTGTGTTACCACATTACTACGTGATTCAAACACGAAAAAAACCCAAGATCTGGCCAACAAGTATGCGAAGAAGGCAAAATTATGAGCCAGATGCGGGCATAACCCAGACCTAACCCAGACCTAACCGGTGTTATCCTCTAAAATATTGATCGAAACCAGGTTTAATTGACAGCTTCAGTGTGTTACCACATTACTACCTGATTCAAACACGAAAAAAACCCGGGATCTGGCCAACATGTATGCGAAGATGGCAAAATCATGAGCCAGATGCGGGCATAACCCAGACCTAACCCAGACCTAACCGGTGTTATCCTCTAAAATATTGATCGAAACCAGGTTTAATTGACTGCTTCAGTGTGTTACCACATTCCTACGTGATTCAAACACGAAAAAAACCCAGGATCTGGCCAACAAGTATGCGAGGAAGGCGAAAGAATAAGCCTGATGCCCGCATTTCCCAGACCTAACCCAGACCTAACCGGTGTTATCCTCTGAAATATTGATCGAAACCAGGTTTAATTGACTGCTTCAGTGTGTTACCATATCACTACGTGATTCAAAGACGGAAAAAACCCAGGATCTGGCCAACAAGTATGCGAAGAAGGCAAAATCATGAGCCAGATGCGGGCATAACCCAGACCTAACCCAGACCTAACCGGTGTTATCCTCTAAAATATTGATCGAAACCAGGATTAATTGACAGCTTCAGTGTGTTACCACATTACTACGTGATTCAAACACGAAAAAAACCCAGGATCTGGCCAACAAGTATGCGAAGAAGGCAAAATCATGAGCCAGATGCGGGCATATCCCGGACCTAACCCAGACCTAACCGGTGTTATCCTCTAAAATATTGATCGAAACCAGGTTTAATTGACTGCTTCAGTGTGTTACCACATTACTACGAGATTCAAACACGGAAAAAACCCAGGATCTGGCCAACAAGGTTGCGAAAAAGGCGAAAGTATAAGCCAGATACGCGCAAATCCCAGACCTAACCCAGACCTAACCGGTGTTATCCTCTAAAATATTAATCGAAACCAGGTTTAATTGACTGCTTCAGTGTGTTACCACATTACTACGAGATTCAAACACGGAAAATACCCAGGATCTGGCCAACAAGTTTGCGAAAAAGGCGAAAGTATAAGCCAGATGCGGGCATAACCCAGACCTAACCCCGACCTAACCGGTGTTATCCTCTAAAATATTGATCGAAACCAGGTTTAATTGACTGCTTCAGTGTGTTACCACATTACTACGTGATTCAAACACGGAAAAAACCCGGGATCTGGCCAACAAGTATGCGAAGAAGGCAAAATCATGAGCCAGATGCGGCCATAACCCAGACCTAACCCAGACCCAACCGGTGTTATCCTCTAAAATATTGATCGAAACCGGGATTAATTGACAGCTTCAGTGTGTTACCACATTACTACCTGATTCAAACACGAAAAAAACCCGGGATCTGGCCAACAAGTATGCGAAGAAGGCAAAATCATGAGCCAGATGCGGGCATAACCCAGACCTAACCCAGACCTAACCGGTGTTATCCTCTAAAATATTGATCGAAACCAGGTTTAATTGACTGCTTCAGTGTGTTACCACATTCCTACGTGATTCAAACACGAAAAAAACCCAGGATCTGGCCAACAAGTATGCGAGGAAGGCGAAAGAATAAGCCTGATGCGCGCATTTCCCAGACCTAACCCAGACCTAACCGGTGTTATCCTCTGAAATATTGGTCGAAACCAGGTTTAATTGACTGCTTCAGTGTGTTACCATATCACTACGTGATTCAAAGACGGAAAAAACCCAGGATCTGGCCAACAAGTATGCGAAGAAGGCAAAATCATGAGCCAGATGCGGGCATAACCCAGACCTAACCCAGACCTAACCGGTGTTATCCTCTAAAATATTGATCGTAACCAGGTTTAATTGACTGCTTCAGTGTGTTACCACATTCCTACGTGATTCAAACACGAAAAAAACCCAGGATCTGGCCAACAAGTATGCGAAAAAGGCGAAAGTATTAGCCAGATCCGCGCATATCCCAGACCTAACCCAGACCTAACCGGTGTTATCCTCTGAAATATTGATCGAAACCAGGTTTAATTGACTGCCTCAGTGTGGTACCACATTACTACGTGATACAAACACGAAAAAAACCCAGGATCTGGCCAACAAGTATGCGAAGAAGGCGAAAGAATAAGCCAGATGCGCGCATTTCCCAGACCTAACCCAGACCTAACCGGTGTTATCCTCTGAAATATTGATCGAAACCAGGTTTAATTGACTGCTTCAGTGTATTACCACATTACTACGTGATTCAAACACGGAAAATACCCAGGATCTGGCCAACAAGTATGCGAAAAAGGCGAAAGTATAAGCCAGGTGCGCGCAAATCCCAGACCTAACCCAGACCTAACCGGTGTTATCCTCTAAAATATTGATCGAAACCAGGTTTTATTGACTGCTTCAGTGTGCTACCACATTACTACGTGATCAAACACGGAAAAAACACAGGATCTGGCCAACAAGTAAGCGAAGAAGGCAAAATCATGAGCCAGATGCGGGCAAAACCTAGACCTAACCCAGACCTAACCGGTGTTATCCTCTGAAATATTGATTCAAACCAGGTTTAATTGACTGCTTCAGTTTGTTACCACATTACTACGTGATTCAAACACGGAAAATACCCAGGATCTGGCCAACAAGTATGCGAAGAAGGCTAAATCATGAGCCAGATGCGGGCATAACCCAGACCTAACCCGGACCTAACCGGTGTTATCCTCTGAAATGTTGATCGAAACCAGGTTTAATTGACTGCCTCAGTGTGTTACCACATTCTTACGTGATTCAAACACGAAAAAAACCCAGGATCTGGCCAACAAGTTTGCGAAAAAGGCGAAAGTATAAGCCAGATGCGCGCAAATCCCAGACCTAACCCAGACCTAACCGGTGTTATCCTCTAAAATATTGATCGAAACCACGTTTTATTGACTGCTTCAGTGTGTTACCACATTACTACGTGATCAAACACGAAAAAAACCCAGGATCTGGCCAACAAGTATGCGAAGAAGGCAAAATGATGAGCCAGATGCGCGCATTTCCCAGACCTAAGCCAGACCTAACCGGTGTTATCCTCTGAAATATTGATCGAAACCAGGTTTAATTGACTGCTGCAGTGTGTTACCACATTACTACGTGATTCAAACACGGAAAAAACCCAGGATCTGGCCAACAAGTATGCGATGAAGGCAAAATCATGAGCCAGATGCGGGCATAACCCAGACCTAACCCAGACCTAATCGGTGTTATCCTCCAAAATATTGATCGAAACCAGGTTTAATTGACAGCATCAGTGTGTTACCACATTACTACGTGATTCAAACACGAAAAAAACCCAGGATCTGGCCAACAAGTATGCGAAGAAGGCAAAATCATGAGCCAGATGCGGGCATAACCCAGACCTAACCCAGACCTAACCGGTGTTATCCTCTAAAATATTGATCGAAACCAGGTTTAATTGACAGCTTCAGTGTGTTACCACATTACTACGTGATTCAAACACGACAAAAACCCAGGAACTGGCCAACAAGTATGCGAAGAATGCAAAATCATGAGCCAGATGCGGGCATATCCCGGACCTAACCCAGACCTAACCGGTGTTATCCTCTAAAATATTGATCGAAACCAGGTTTAATTGACTGCTTCAGTGTGTTACCACATTCCTACGTGATTCAAACACGAAAAAAACCCAGGATCTGGCCAACAAGTATGCGAAAAAGGTGAAAGTATAAGCCAGATGCGCGCATATCCCAGACCTAACCCAGACCTAACCGGTGTTATCCTCTGAAATATTGATCGAAACCAGGTTTAATTGACTGTTTCAGTGTGTTACCACATTCCTACGTGATTCAAACACGAAAAAAACCCAGGATCTGGCCAACAAGTATGCGAAGAAGGCGAAAGAATAAGACAGATGCGCGCATTTCCCAGGCCTAACCCAGACCTAACCGGTGTTATCCTCTAAAATATTGATCGAAACCAGGTTTAATTGACTGCTTCAGTGTGTTACCACATTACTACGTGATTCAAACACGGAAAAAACCCAAGATCTGGCCAACAAGTATGCGAAGAAGGCAAAATCATGAGCCAGATGCGGGCATAACCCAGACCTATCCCAGACCTAACCGGTGTTATCCTCTAAAATATTGATCGAAACCAGGTTTAATTGACTGCTTCAGTGTGTTACCACATTCCTACGTGATTCAAACACGAAAAAAACCCAGGATCTGGCCATCAAGTATGCGAAGAAGGCAAAATCATGAGCCAGATGCGGGCATAACCCAGACCTAACCCAGACCTAACCGGTGTTATTCTCCAAAGTATTGATCGTAACCAGGTTTAATTGACTGCTTCAGTGTGTTACCACATTCCTACGTGATTCAAACACGAAAAAAACCCAGGATCTGGCCAACAAGTATGCGAAAAAGGCGAAAGTATAAGCCAGATGCGCGCATATCCCAGACCTAACCCAGACCTAACCGGCGTTATCCTCTGAAATATTGATCGAAACCAGGTTTAATTGACTGCCTCAGTGTGGTACCACATTACTACGTGATTCAAACACGAAAAAAACCCAGGATCTGGCCAACAAGTATGCGAAGAGGGCGAAAGAATAAGCCAGATGCGCGCATTTCCCAGACCTAACCCAGACTTAACCGGTGTTATCCTCTGAAATATTGATCGAAACCAGGTTTAATTGACTGCTTCAGTGTATTACCACATTACTGCGTGATTCAAACACGGAAAATACCCAGGATCTGGCCAACAAGTATGCGAAAAAGGCGAAAGTATAAGCCAGGTGCGCGCAAATCCCAGACCTAACCCAGACCTAAACGGTGTTATCCTCTAAAATATTGATCGAAACCAGGTTTTATTGACTGCTTCAGTGTGCTACCACATTACTACGTGATCAAACACGGAAAAAACACAGGATCTGGCCAACAAGTATGCGAAGAAGACAAAATCATGAGCCAGATGCGGGCAAAACCCAGACCTAACCCAGACCTAACCGGTGTTATCCTCTGAAATATTGATCGAAACCAGGGGTAATTGACTGCTTCAGTGTGTTACCACATTACTACGTGATTCAAACACGGAAAATACCCAGGATCTGGCCAACAAGTATGCGAAGAAGGCAAAATCATGAGCCAGATGCGGGCATATCCCGGCCCTAACCCAGACCTAACCGGTGTTATCCTCTAAAATATTGATCGAAACCAGGTTTAATTGACTGCTTCAGTGTGTTACCACATTCCTACGTGATTCAAACACGAAAAAAACCCAGGATCTGGCCAACAAGTATCCGAAGAAGGTGAAAGTATAAGATGCGGGCATAACCCAGACCTAACCCAGACCTAACCGGTGTTATCCTCTAAAATATTGATCGAAACCAGGTTTAATTGACAGCTTCAGTGTGTTACCACATTACTACGTGTTTCAAACACGGAAAATACCCAGGATCTGGCCAACAAGTTTGCGAAAAAGGCGAAAGTATAAGCCATATGCGCGCAAATCCCAGACCTAACCCAGACCTAACCGGATTTATCCTCTAAAATATTGATCGAAACCAGGTTTTATTGACTGCTTCAGTTTGTTACCACATTACTACGTGATTCAAACACGAAAAAACCCCAGGATCTGGCCAACAAGAATGCGAAGAAGGCAAAATCATGAGCCAGATGCGGGCATAACCCAGACCTAACCCAGACCTAACCGGTGTTATCCTCTAAAATATTGATCGAAACCAGGTTTTATTGACTGCTTCAGTTTGTTACCACATTACTACGTGATTCAAACACGAAAAAAGCCCAGGATCTGGCCAACAAGTATGCGGAGAAGGCAAAATCATGAGCCAGATGCGGGCATATCCCGGACCTAACCCAGACCTAACCGGTGTTATCCTCTGAAATATTGATCGAAACCAGGTTTTATTGACTGCTTCAGTTTGTTACCACATTACTACGTGATTCAAACACGAAAAAAGCCCAGGATCTGGCCAACAAGTATGCGAAGAAGGCAAAATCATGAGCCAGATGCGGGCATATTCCGGACCTAACCCAGACCTAACCGGTGTTATCCTCTGAAATATTGATCGAAACCAGGTTTAATTGACTGCTTCAGTGTGTCACCGCATTACTATGTGATTCAAACACGGAAAATACCCAGGATCTGGCCAACAAGTTTGCGAAAAAGGCGAAAGTATAAGCCATATGCGCGCAAATCCCAGACCTAACCCTGACCTAACCGGTGTTATCCTCTAAAATATTGATCGAAACCAGGTTTAATTGACTGCTTCAGTGTGTTACCACATTACTACGTGATTCAAACACGAAAAAAGCCCAGGATCTGGCCAACAAGTATGCGAAGAAGGCAAAATCATGAGCCAGATGCGGGCATAACTCAGACCTAACCCAGACCTAACCGGTGTTATCCTCTAAAATATTGATCGAAAGCAGGTTTAATTGACTGCTTCAGTGTGGTACCACATTACTGCGTTATTCAAACCCGAAAGAAACCCAGGATCTAGCCAACTAGTTTGCGAAAAAGGCGAAAGTATATGCCAGATTCGCGCATATCCCAGACCTAACCCTGACCTAAACGGTGTTATCCTCTAAAATATTGATCGAAACCAGGTTTTATTGACTGCTTCAGTGTGCTACCACATTACTACGTGATCAAACACGGAAAAAACACAGGATCTGGCCAACAAGTATGCGAAGAAGACAAAATCATGAGCCAGATGCGGGCAAAACCCAGACCTAACCCAGACCTAACCGGTGTTATCCTCTGAAATATTGATCGAAACCAGGGGTAATTGACTGCTTCAGTGTGTTACCACATTACTACGTGATTCAAACCCGAAAAAAACCCAGGATCTGGCCAACAAGTATGCGAAAAAGGCGAAAGTATAAGCCAGATGCGCGCATATCCCAGACCTAACCCAGACCTAACCGGCGTTATCCTCTGAAATATTGATCGAAACCAGGTTTAATTGACTGCCTCAGTGTGGTACCACATTACTACGTGATTCAAACACGAAAAAAACCCAGGATCTGGCCAACAAGTATGCGAAGAGGGCGAAAGAATAAGCCAGATGCGCGCATTTCCCAGACCTAACCCAGACCTAACCGGTGTTATCCTCTGAAATATTGATCGAAACCAGGTTTAATTGACTGCTTCAGTGTATTACCACATTACTACGTGATTCAAACACGGAAAATACCCAGGATCTGGCCAACAAGTATGCGAAAAAGGCGAAAGTATAAGCCAGGTGCGCGCAAATCCCAGACCTAACCCAGCCCTAAACGGTGTTATCCTCTAAAATATTGATCGAAACCAGGTTTTATTGACTGCTTCAGTGTGCTACCACATTACTACGTGATCAAACACGGAAAAAACACAGGATCTGGCCAACAAGTATGCGAAGAAGACAAAATCATGAGCCAGATGCGGGCAAAACCCAGACCTAACCCAGACCTAACCGGTGTTATCCTCTGAAATATTGATCGAAACCAGGGGTAATTGACTGCTTCAGTGTGTTACCACATTACTACGTGATTCAAACACGGAAAATACCCAGGATCTGGCCAACAAGTATGCGAAGAAGGCAAAATCATGAGCCAGATGCGGGCATATCCCGGCCCTAACCCTGACCTAACCGGTGTTATCCTCTAAAATATTGATCGAAACCAGGTTTAATTGACTGCTTCAGTGTGTTACCACATTCCTACGTGATTCAAACACGAAAAAAACCCAGGATCTGGCCAACAAGTATGCGAAGAAGGTGAAAGTATAAGATGCGGGCATAACCCAGACCTAACCCCGACCTAACCGGTGTTATCCTCTAAAATATTGATCGAAACCAGGTTTAATTGACAGCTTCAGTGTGTTACCACATTACTACGTGTTTCAAACACGGAAAATACCCAGGATCTGGCCAACAAGTTTGCGAAAAAGGCGAAAGTATAAGCCATATGCGCGCAAATCCCAGACCTAACCCAGACCTAACCGGATTTATCCTCTAAAATATTGATCGAAACCAGGTTTTATTGACTGCTTCAGTTTGTTACCACATTACTACGTGATTCAAACACGAAAAAACCCCAGGATCTGGCCAACAAGTATGCGAAGAAGGCAAAATCATGAGCCAGATGCGGGCATAACCCAGACCTAACCCAGACCTAACCGGTGTTATCCTCTAAAATATTGATCGAAACCAGGTTTTATTGACTGCTTCAGTTTGTTACCACATTACTACGTGATTCAAACACGAAAAAAGCCCAGGATCTGGCCAACAAGTATGCGGAGAAGGCAAAATCATGAGCCAGATGCGGGCATATCCCGGACCTAACCCAGACCTAACCGGTGTTATCCTCTGAAATAATGATCGAAACCAGGTTTTATTGACTGCTTCAGTTTGTTACCACATTACTACGTGATTCAAACACGAAAGAAACCCAGGATCTAGCCAACTAGTTTGCGAAAAAGGCGAAAGTATATGCCAGATTCGCGCATATCCCAGACCTAACCCTGACCTAACCGGTGTTATCCTCTAAAATATTGATCGAAACCAGGTTTTATTGACTGCTTCAGTGTATTACCACATTACTACGTGATTCAAACACGGAAAATACCCAGGATCTGGCCAACAAGTTTGCGAAAAAGGCGAAAGTATAAGCCATATACGCGCAAATCCCAGACCTAACCCTGACCTAACCGGTGTTATCCTCTAAAATATTGATCGAAACCAGGTTTAATTGACTGCTTCAGTGTGTTACCACATTACTACGTGATTCAAACACGAAAAAAGCCCAGGATCTGGCCAACAAGTATGCGAAGAAGGCAAAATCATGAGCCAGATGCGGGCATAACTCAGACCTAACCCAGACCTAACCGGTGTTATCCTCTAAAATATTGATCGAAAGCAGGTTTAATTGACTGCTTCAGTGTGGTACCACATTACTGCGTTATTCAAACCCGAAAGAAACCCAGGATCTAGCCAACTAGTTTGCGAAAAAGGCGAAAGTATATGCCAGATTCGCGCATATCCCAGACCTAACCCTGACCTAACCGGTGTTATCCTCTAAAATATTGATCGAAACCAGGTTTTATTGACTGCTTCAGTGTATTACCACATTACTACGTGATTCAAACACGAAAAAAGCCCAGGATCTGGCCAACAAGTATGCGAAGAAGGCAAAATCATGAGCCAGATGCGGGCATAACCCAGACCTAACCCAGACCTAACCGGTGTTATCCTCCAAAATATTGATCGAAACCAGGTTTAATTGACAGCTTCAGTGTGTTACCACATTACTACGTGATTCAAACACGAAAAAAACCCAGGATCTGGCCAACAAGTATGCGAAGAAGGCAAAATCATGAGCCAGATGCGGGCATATCCCGGACCTAACCCAGACCTAACCGGTGTTATCCTCTAAAATATTGATCGAAACCAGGTTTAATTGACTGCTTCAGTGTGTTACCACATTACTACGAGATTCAAACACGGAAAATACCCAGGATCTGGCCAACAAGGTTGCGAAAAAGGCGAAAGTATAAGCCAGATGCGCGCAAATCCCAGACCTAACCCAGACCTAACCGGTGTTATCCTCTAAAATATTGATCGAAACCAGGTTTAATTGACTGCTTCAGTGTGTTACCACATTACTACGTGATTCAAACACGGAAAAAACCCAGGATCTGGCCAACAAGTATGCGATGAAGGCAAAATCATGCGCCAGATGCGGGCATAACCCAGACCTAACCCAGACCTAACCGGCGTTATCCTCTAAAATATTGATCGAAACCAGGTTTAATTGACTGCTTCAGTGTGTTGCCACATTACTACGTGATTCAAACACGAAAAAAACCCAAGATCTGGCCAACAAGTATGCGAAGAAGGCAAAATTATGAGCCAGATGCGGGCATAACCCAGACCTAACCCAGACCTAACCGGTGTTATCCTCTAAAATATAGATCGAAACCAGGTTTAATTGACAGCTTCAGTGTGTTACCACATTACTACCTGATTCAAACACGAAAAAAACCCGGGATCTGGCCAACAAGTATGCGAAGAAGGCAAAATCATGAGCCAGATGCGGGCATAACCCAGACCTAACCCAGACCTAACCGGTGTTATCCTGTAAAATATTGATCGAAACCAGGTTTAATTGACTGCTTCAGTGTGTTACCACATTCCTACGTGATTCAAACACGAAAAAAACCCAGGATCTGGCCAACGAGTATGCGAGGAAGGCGAAAGAATAAGCCTGATGCGCGCATTTCCCAGACCTAACCCAGACCTAACCGGTGTTATCCTCTGAAATATTGATCGAAACCAGGTTTAATTGACTGCTTCAGTGTGCTACCACATTACTACGTGATCAAACACGGAAAAAACACAGGATCTGGCCAACAAGTAAGCGAAGAAGGCAAAATCATGAGTCAGATGCGGGCAAAACCCAGACCTAACCCAGACCTAACCGGTGTTATCCTCTGAAATATTGATCCAAACCAGGTTTAATTGACTGCTTCAGTGTGTTACCACATTACTACGTGATTCAAACACGGAAAATACCCAGGATCTGGCCAACAAGTATGCGAAGAAGGCTAAATCATGAGCCAGATGCGGGCATAACCCAGACCTAACCCAGACCTAACCGGTGTTATCCTCTGAAATATTGATCGAAACCAGGTTTAATTGACTGCCTCAGTGTGTTACCACATTCCTACGTGATTCAAACACGAAAAAAACCCAGGATCTGGCCAACAAGTATGCGAAGAAGGCGAAAGTATAAGATGCGCGCATTTCCCAGACCTAACCCAGACCTAACCGGTGTTATCCTCTGAAATATTGATCGAAACCAGGTTTAATTGACTGCTTCAGTGTGTTACCACATTACTACGTGATTGAAACACGGAAAATACCCAGGATCTGGCCAACAAGTTTGCGAAAAAGGCGAAAGTATAAGGCAGATGCGCGCAAATCCCAGACCTAACCGAGACCTAACCGGTGTTATCCTCTAAAATATTGATCGAAACCAGGTTTTATTGACTGCTTCAGTGTGTTACCACATTACTACGTGATCAAACACGAAAAAAACCCAGGATCTGGCCAACAAGTATGCGAAGCAGGCAAAATGATGAGCCAGATGTGGGCATATCCCGGACCTAACCCAGACCTAACCGGTGTTATCCTCTAAAATATTGATCGAAACCAGGTTTAATTAACTGCTTCAGTGTGTTACCACATTCCTACGTGATTCAAACACGAAAAAAACCCAGGATCTGGCCAACAAGTATGTGAAGAAGGCGAAAGTATAAGCCAGATGCGCGCATTTCCCAGACCTATGCCAGACCTAACCGGTGTTATCCTCTGAAATATTGATCGAAACCAGGTTTAATTGACTGCTGCAGTGTGTTACCACATTACTACGTGATTCAAACACGGAAAAAACCCAGGATCTGGCCAACAAGTATGCGATGAAGGCAAAATCATGAGCCAGATGCGGGCATAACCCAGACCTAACCCAAACCTAACCGGTGTTGTCCTCCAAAATATTGATCGAAACCAGGTTTAATTGACAGCTTCAGTGTGTTACCACATTACTACGTGATTCAAACACGAAAAAAACCCAGGATCTGGCCAACAAGTATGCGAAGAAGGCAAAATCATGAGCCAGATGCGGGCATAACCCAGACCTAACCCAGACCTAACCGGTGTTATCCTGTAAAATATTGATCGAAACCAGGTTTAATTGACAGCTTCAGTGTGTTACCACATTACTACGTGATTCAAACACGAAAAAAACCCAGGATCTGGCCAACAAGTATGCGAAGAAGGCAAAATCATGAGCCAGATGCGGGCATAACCCAGACCTAACCCAGACCTAACCGGTGTTATCCTGTAAAATATTTATCGAAACCAGGTTTAATTGACTGCTTCAGTGTGTTACCACATTCCTACGTGATTCAAACACGAAATAAACCCAGGATCTGGCCAACAAGTATGCGAAAAAGGTGAAAGTATAAGCCAGATGCGCGCATATCCCAGACCTAACCCAGACCTAACCGGTGTTATCCTCTGAAATATTGATCGAAACCAGGTTTAATTGACTGTTTCAGTGTGTTACCACATTCCTACGTGATTCAAACACGAAAAAAACCCAGGATCTGGCCAACAAGTATGCGAAGAAGGCGAAAGAATAAGACAGATGCGCGCACTTCCCAGGCCTAACCCAGACCTAACCGGTGTTATCCTCTGAAGTATTGATCGAAACCAGGTTTAATTGACTGCTTCAGTGTGTTACCACATTACTACGTGATTCAAACACGGAAAAAACCCAGGATCTGGCCAACAAGTATGCGATGAAGGCAAAATCATGAGCCAGATGCGGGCATAACCCAGACCTAACCCAGACCTAACCGGTGTTATCCTCTAAAATATTGATCGAAACCAGGTTTAATTGACTGCTTCAGTGTGTTACCACATTACTACGTGATTCAAACACGAAAAAAACCCAAGATCTGGCCAACAAGTATGCGAAGAAGGCAAAATCATGAGCCAGATGCGGGCATAACCCAGACCTTACCCAGACCTAACCGGTGTTATCCTCTAAAATATTGATCGAAACCAGGTTTAATTGACTGCTTCAGTGTGTTACCACATTCCTACGTGATTCAAACACGAAAAAAACCCAGGATCTGGCCAACAAGTATGCGAAGAAGGCAAAATCATGAGCCAGATGCGGGCATAACCCAGACCTAACCCAGACCTAACCGGTGTTATTCTCTAAAGTATTGATCGTAACCAGGTTTAATTGACTGCTTCAGTGTGTTACCACATTCCTACGTGATTCAAACACGAAAAAAACCCAGGATCTGGCCAAGAAGTATGCGAAAAAGGCGAAAGTATAAGCCAGATGCGCGCATATCCCAGACCTAACCCAGACCTAACCGGCGTTATCCTCTGAAATATTGATCGAAACCAGGTTTAATTGACAGCCTCAGTGTGGTACCACATTACTACGTGATTCAAACACGAAAAAAACCCAGGATCTGGCCAACAAGTATGCGAAGAAGGCGAAAGAATAAGCCAGATGCGCGCATTTCCCAGACCTAACCCAGACCTAACCGGTGTTATCCTCTGAAATATTGATCGAAACCAGGTTTAATTGACTGCTTCAGTGTATTACCACATTACTACGTGATTCAAACACGGAAAATACCCAGGATCTGGCCAGCAAGTATGCGAAAAAGGCGAAAGTATAAGCCAGGTGCGCGCAAATCCCAGACCTAACCCAGACCTAAACGGTGTTATCCTCTAAAATATTGATCGAAACCAGGTTTTATTGACTGCTTCAGTGTGCTACCACATTACTACGTGATCAAACACGGAAAAAACACAGGATCAGGCCAACAAGTATGCGAAGAAGACAAAATCATGAGCCAGATGCGGGCAAAACCCAGACCTAACCCAGACCTAACCGGTGTTATCCTCTGAAATATTGATCGAAACCAGGGGTAATTGACTGCTTCAGTGTGTTACCACATTACTACGTGATTCAAACACGGAAAATACCCAGGATCTGGCCAACAAGTATGCGAAGAAGGCTAAATCATGAGCCAGATGCGGGCATAACCCAGACCTAACCCAGACCTAACCGGTGTTATCCTCTGAAATATTGATCGAAACCAGGTTTAATTGACAGCTTCAGTGTGTTACCACATTACTACGTGATTCAAACACGAAAAAAACCCAGGATCTGGCCAACAAGTATGCGAAGAAGGCAAAATCATGAGCCAGATGCGGGCATATCCCGGACCTAACCCAGACCTAACCGGTGTTATCCTCTAAAATATTGATCGAAACCAGGTTTAATTGACTGCTTCAGTGTGTTACCACATTCCTACGTGATTCAAACACGAAAAAAACCCAGGATCTGGCCAACAAGTATGCGAAAAAGGTGGAAGTATAAGCCAGATGCGCGCATATCCCTGACCTAACCCAGACCTAACCGATGTTATCCTCTGAAATATTGATCGAAACCAGGTTTAATTGACTGCTTCAGTGTGTTACCACATTCCTACGTGATTCAAACACGAAAAAAACCCAGGATCTGGCCAACAAGTATGCGAAGAAGGCGCAAGAATAAGCCAGATGCGCGCATTTGCCAGACCTAACCCAGACCTAACCGGTGTTATCCTCTGAAATATTGATCGAAACCAGGTTTAATTGACTGCTTCAGTGTGTTACCACATTACGACGTGATTCAAACACGTAAAAAACCCAGGATCTGGCCAACAAGTATGCGATGAAGGCAAAATCATGAGCCAGATGCGGGCATAACCCAGACCTAACCCAGACCTAACCGGTGTTATCCTCTAAAATATTGATCGAAACCAGGTTTAATTGACTGCTTCAGTGTGTTACCACATTACTACGTGATTCAAACACGAAAAAAACCCAAGATCTGGCCAACAAGTATGCGAAGAAGGCAAAATCATGAGCCAGATGCGGGCATAACCGAGACCTAACCCAGACCTAACCGGTGTTATCCTCTAAAATATTGATCGAAACCAGGTTTAATTGTCTGCTTCAGTGTGTTACCACATTCCTACGTGATTCAAACACGAAAAAAACCCAGGATCTGGCCAACAAGTATGCGAAGAAGGCAAAATCATGAGCCAGATGCGGGCATAACCCAGACCTAACCCAGACCTAACCGGTGTTATCCTCTAAAATATTGATCGTAACCAGGTTTAATTAACTGCTTCAGTGTGTTCCCACATTCCTACGTGATTCAAACACGAAAAAAACCCAGGATCTGGCCAACAAGTATGTGAAAAAGGCGAAAGTATAAGCCAGATGCGCGCATATCCCAGACCTAACCCAGACCTAACCGGTGTTATCCTCGGAAATATTGATCGAAACCAGGTTTAATTGACTGCCTCAGTGTGGTACCACATTACTACGTGATTCAAACACGAAAAAAACCCAGGATCTGGCCAACAAGTATGCGAAAAAGGTGAAAGTATAAGCCAGGTGCGCGCAAATCCCAGACCTAACCCAGACCTAACCGGTGTTATCCTCTAAAATATTGATCGAAACCAGGTTTAATTGACTGCTTCAGTGTGTTACCACATTCCTACGTGATTCAAACACGAAAAAAACCCAGGATCTGGCCAACAAGTATGCGAGGAAGGCGAAAGAATAAGCCTGATGCGCGCATTTCCCAGACCTAACCCAGACCTAACCGGTGTTATCCTCTGAAATATTGATCGAAACCAGGTTTAATTGACTGCTTCAGTGTGTTACCATATCACTACGTGATTCAAACACGGAAAAAACCCAGGATCTGGCCAACAAGTATGCGAAGAAGGCAAAATCATGAGCCAGATGCGGGCATAACCCAGACCTAACCCAGACCTAACCGGTGTTATCCTCTAAAATATTGATCGTAACCAGGTTTAATTGACTGCTTCAGTGTGTTACCACATTCCTACGTGATTCAAACACGAAAAAAACCCAGGATCTGGCCAACAAGTATGCGAAAAAGGCGAAAGTATAAGCCAGATGCGCGCATATCCCAGACCTAACCCAGACCTAACCGGTGTTATCCTCTGAAATATTGATCGAAACCAGGTTTAATTGACTGCCTCAGTGTGGTACCACATTACTACGTGATTCAAACACGAAAAAAACCCAGGATCTGGCCAACAAGTATGCGAAGAAGGCGAAAGTATAAGCCAGGTGCGCGCAAATCCCAGACCTAACCCAGACCTAACCGGTGTTATCCTCTAAAATATTGATCGAAACCAGGTTTTATTGGCTGCTTCAGTGTGCTACCACATTACTACGTGGTCAAACACGGAAAAAACACAGGTTCTGGCCAACAAGTATGCGAAGAAGACAAAATCATGAGCCAGATGCGGGCAAAACCCAGACCTAACCCAGACCTAACCGGTGTTATCCTCTGAAATATTGATCCAAACCAGGTTTAATTGACTGCTTCAGTGTGTTACCACATTACTACGTGATTCAAACACGGAAAATACCCAGGATCTGGCCAACAAGTATGCGAAGAAGGCTAAATCATGAGCCAGATGCGGGCATAACCCAGACCTAACCCAGACCTAACCGGTGTTATCCTCTGAAATATTGATCGAAACCAGGTTTAATTGACTGCTTCAGTGTGTTACCACATTCCTACGTGATTCAAACACGAAAAAAACCCAGGATCTGGCCAACAAGTATGCGAAAAAGGCGAAACTATAAGCCAGATGCGCGCATATCCCAGACCTAACCCAGACCTAACCGGTGTTATCCTCTGAAATATTGATCGAAACCAGGTTTAATTGACTGCTTCAGTGTGTTACCACATTACTACGTGATTCAAACACGAAAAAAACCCAGGATCTGGCCAACAAGTATGCGAAAAAGGTGGAAGTATAAGCCAGATGCGCGCATATCCCTGACCTAACCCAGACCTAACCGATGTTATCCTCTGAAATATTGATCGAAACCAGGTTTAATTGACTGCTTCAGTGTGTTACCACATTCCTACGTGATTCAAACACGAAAAAAACCCAGGATCTGGCCAACAAGTATGCGAAGAAGGCGCAAGAATAAGCCAGATGCGCGCATTTGCCAGACCTAACCCAGACCTAACCGGTGTTATCCTCTGAAATATTGATCGAAACCAGGTTTAATTGACTGCTTCAGTGTGTTACCACATTACGACGTGATTCAAACACGTAAAAAACCCAGGATCTGGCCAACAAGTATGCGATGAAGGCAAAATCATGAGCCAGATGCGGGCATAACCCAGACCTAACCCAGACCTAACCGGTGTTATCCTCTAAAATATTGATCGAAACCAGGTTTAATTGACTGCTTCAGTGTGTTACCACATTACTACGTGATTCAAACACGAAAAAAACCCAAGATCTGGCCAACAAGTATGCGAAGAAGGCAAAATCATGAGCCAGATGCGGGCATAACCGAGACCTAACCCAGACCTAACCGGTGTTATCCTCTAAAATATTGATCGAAACCAGGTTTAATTGTCTGCTTCAGTGTGTTACCACATTCCTACGTGATTCAAACACGAAAAAAACCCAGGATCTGGCCAACAAGTATGCGAAGAAGGCAAAATCATGAGCCAGATGCGGGCATAACCCAGACCTAACCCAGACCTAACCGGTGTTATCCTCTAAAATATTGATCGTAACCAGGTTTAATTAACTGCTTCAGTGTGTTCCCACATTCCTACGTGATTCAAACACGAAAAAAACCCAGGATCTGGCCAACAAGTATGTGAAAAAGGCGAAAGTATAAGCCAGATGCGCGCATATCCCAGACCTAACCCAGACCTAACCGGTGTTATCCTCGGAAATATTGATCGAAACCAGGTTTAATTGACTGCCTCAGTGTGGTACCACATTACTACGTGATTCAAACACGAAAAAAACCCAGGATCTGGCCAACAAGTATGCGAAAAAGGTGAAAGTATAAGCCAGGTGCGCGCAAATCCCAGACCTAACCCAGACCTAACCGGTGTTATCCTCTAAAATATTGATCGAAACCAGGTTTAATTGACTGCTTCAGTGTGTTACCACATTCCTACGTGATTCAAACACGAAAAAAACCCAGGATCTGGCCAACAAGTATGCGAGGAAGGCGAAAGAATAAGCCTGATGCGCGCATTTCCCAGACCTAACCCAGACCTAACCGGTGTTATCCTCTGAAATATTGATCGAAACCAGGTTTAATTGACTGCTTCAGTGTGTTACCATATCACTACGTGATTCAAACACGGAAAAAACCCAGGATCTGGCCAACAAGTATGCGAAGAAGGCAAAATCATGAGCCAGATGCGGGCATAACCCAGACCTAACCCAGACCTAACCGGTGTTATCCTCTAAAATATTGATCGTAACCAGGTTTAATTGACTGCTTCAGTGTGTTACCACATTCCTACGTGATTCAAACACGAAAAAAACCCAGGATCTGGCCAACAAGTATGCGAAAAAGGCGAAAGTATAAGCCAGATGCGCGCATATCCCAGACCTAACCCAGACCTAACCGGTGTTATCCTCTGAAATATTGATCGAAACCAGGTTTAATTGACTGCCTCAGTGTGGTACCACATTACTACGTGATTCAAACACGAAAAAAACCCAGGATCTGGCCAACAAGTATGCGAAGAAGGCGAAAGTATAAGCCAGGTGCGCGCAAATCCCAGACCTAACCCAGACCTAACCGGTGTTATCCTCTAAAATATTGATCGAAACCAGGTTTTATTGGCTGCTTCAGTGTGCTACCACATTACTACGTGGTCAAACACGGAAAAAACACAGGTTCTGGCCAACAAGTATGCGAAGAAGACAAAATCATGAGCCAGATGCGGGCAAAACCCAGACCTAACCCAGACCTAACCGGTGTTATCCTCTGAAATATTGATCCAAACCAGGTTTAATTGACTGCTTCAGTGTGTTACCACATTACTACGTGATTCAAACACGGAAAATACCCAGGATCTGGCCAACAAGTATGCGAAGAAGGCTAAATCATGAGCCAAATGCGGGCAAAACCCAGACCTAACCCAGACCTAACCGGTGTTATCCTCTGAAATATTGATCCAAACCAGGTTTAATTGACTGCTTCAGTGTGTTACCACATTACTACGTGATTCAAACACGGAAAATACCCAGGATCTGGCCAACAAGTATGCGAAGAAGGCTAAATCATGAGCCAGATGCGGGCATAACCCAGACCTAACCCAGACCTAACCGGTGTTATCCTCTGAAATATTGATCGAAACCAGGTTTAATTGACTGCTTCAGTGTGTTACCACATTCCTACGTGATTCAAACACGAAAAAAACCCAGGATCTGGCCAACAAGTATGCGAAAAAGGCGAAACTATAAGCCAGATGCGCGCATATCCCAGACCTAACCCAGACCTAACCGGTGTTATCCTCTGAAATATTGATCGAAACCAGGTTTAATTGACTGCCTCAGTGTGGTACCACATTACTACGTGATTCAAACACGAAAAAAACCCAGGATCTGGCCAACAAGTATGCGAAGAAGGCGAAAGTATAAGCCAGGTGCGCGCAAATCCCAGACCTAACCCAGACCTAACCGGTGTTATCCTCTAAAATATTGATCGAAACCAGGTTTTATTGACTGCTTCAGTGTGCTACCACATTACTACGTGGTCAAACACGGAAAAAACACAGGATCTGGCCAACAAGTATGCGAAGAAGACAAAATCATGAGCCAGATGCGGGCAAAACCCTGACCTAACCCAGACCTAACCGGTGTTATCCTCTGAAATATTGATCCAAACCAGGTTTAATTGACTGCTTCAGTGTGTTACCACATTACTACGTGATTCAAACACGGAAAATACCCAGGATCTGGCCAACAAGTATGCGAAGAAGGCTAAATAATGAGCCAGATGCGGGCAAAACCCAGACCTAACCCAGACCTAACCGGTGTTATCCTCTGAAATATTGATCCAAACCAGGTTTAATTGACTGCTTCAGTGTGTTACCACATTACTACGTGATTCAAACACGGAAAATACCCAGGATCTGGCCAACAAGTATGCGAAGAAGGCTAAATCATGAGCCAGATGCGGGCATAACCCAGACCTAACCCAGACCTAACCGGTGTTATCCTCTAAAATATTGAACGAAACCAGGTTTAATTGACTGCTTCAGTGTGTTACCACATTCCTACGTGATTCAAACACGAAAAAAACCCAGGATCTGGCCAACAAGTATGCGAAAAAGGTGAAAGTATAAGCCAGGTGCGCGCAAATCCCAGACCTAACCCAGACCTAACCGGTGTTATCCTCTAAAATATTGATCGAAACAAGGTTTAATTGACTGCTTCAGTGTGTTACCACATTCCTACGTGATTCAAACACGAAAAAAACCCAGGATCTGGCCAACAAGTATGCGAGGAAGGCGAAAGAATAAGCCTGATGCGCGCATTTCCCAGACCTAACCCAGACCTAACCGGTGTTATCCTCTGAAATATTGATCGAAACCAGGTTTAATTGACTGCTTCAGTGTGTTACCATATCACTACGTGATTCAAACACGGAAAAAACCCAGGATCTGGCCAACAAGTATGCGAAGAAGGCAAAATCATGAGCCAGATGCGGGCATAACCCAGACCTAACCCAGACCTAACCGGTGTTATCCTCTAAAATATTGATCGTAACCAGGTTTAATTGACTGCTTCAGTGTGTTACCACATTCCTACGTGATTCAAACACGAAAAAAACCCAGGATCTGGCCAACAAGTATGCGAAAAAGGCGAAAGTATAAGCCAGATGCGCGCATATCCCAGACCTAACCCAGACCTAACCGGTGTTATCCTCTGAAATATTGATCGAAACCAGGTTTAATTGACTGCCTCAGTGTGGTACCACATTACTACGTGATTCAAACACGAAAAAAACCCAGGATCTGGCCAACAAGTATGCGAAGAAGGCGAAAGTATAAGCCAGGTGCGCGCAAATCCCAGACCTAACCCAGACCTAACCGGTGTTATCCTCTAAAATATTGATCGAAACCAGGTTTTATTGGCTGCTTCAGTGTGCTACCACATTACTACGTGGTCAAACACGGAAAAAACACAGGTTCTGGCCAACAAGTATGCGAAGAAGACAAAATCATGAGCCAGATGCGGGCAAAACCCAGACCTAACCCAGACCTAACCGGTGTTATCCTCTGAAATATTGATCCAAACCAGGTTTAATTGACTGCTTCAGTGTGTTACCACATTACTACGTGATTCAAACACGGAAAATACCCAGGATCTGGCCAACAAGTATGCGAAGAAGGCTAAATCATGAGCCAAATGCGGGCAAAACCCAGACCTAACCCAGACCTAACCGGTGTTATCCTCTGAAATATTGATCCAAACCAGGTTTAATTGACTGCTTCAGTGTGTTACCACATTACTACGTGATTCAAACACGGAAAATACCCAGGATCTGGCCAACAAGTATGCGAAGAAGGCTAAATCATAAGCCAGATGCGGGCATAACCCAGACCTAACCCAGACCTAACCGGTGTTATCCTCTGAAATATTGATCGAAACCAGGTTTAATTGACTGCTTCAGTGTGTTACCACATTCCTACGTGATTCAAACACGAAAAAAACCCAGGATCTGGCCAACAAGTATGCGAAAAAGGCGAAACTATAAGCCAGATGCGCGCATATCCCAGACCTAACCCAGACCTAACCGGTGTTATCCTCTGAAATATTGATCGAAACCAGGTTTAATTGACTGCCTCAGTGTGGTACCACATTACTACGTGATTCAAACACGAAAAAAACCCAGGATCTGGCCAACAAGTATGCGAAGAAGGCGAAAGTATAAGCCAGGTGCGCGCAAATCCCAGACCTAACCCAGACCTAACCGGTGTTATCCTCTAAAATATTGATCGAAACCAGGTTTTATTGACTGCTTCAGTGTGCTACCACATTACTACGTGGTCAAACACGGAAAAAACACAGGATCTGGCCAACAAGTATGCGAAGAAGACAAAATCATGAGCCAGATGCGGGCAAAACCCTGACCTAACCCAGACCTAACCGGTGTTATCCTCTGAAATATTGATCCAAACCAGGTTTAATTGACTGCTTCAGTGTGTTACCACATTACTACGTGATTCAAACACGGAAAATACCCAGGATCTGGCCAACAAGTATGCGAAGAAGGCTAAATAATGAGCCAGATGCGGGCAAAACCCAGACCTAACCCAGACCTAACCGGTGTTATCCTCTGAAATATTGATCCAAACCAGGTTTAATTGACTGCTTCAGTGTGTTACCACATTACTACGTGATTCAAACACGGAAAATACCCAGGATCTGGCCAACAAGTATGCGAAGAAGGCTAAATCATGAGCCAGATGCGGGCATAACCCAGACCTAACCCAGACCTAACCGGTGTTATCCTCTAAAATATTGAACGAAACCAGGTTTAATTGACTGCTTCAGTGTGCTACCACATTACTACGTGATCAAACACGGAAAAAACCCAGGATCTGGCCAAGAAGTATGCGAAGAAGGCAAAATCATGAGCCAGATGCGGGCATATCTCGGACCTAACCCAGACCTAACCGGTGTTATCCTCTAAAATATTGATCGAAACCAGGTTTAATTGACTGCTTCAGTGTGTTACCACATTCCTACGTGATTCAAACACGAAAAAAACCCAGGATCTGGCCAACAAGTATGCGAAGAAGGCGAAAGTATAAGATGCGCGCATTTCCCAGACCTAACCCAGACCTAACCGGTGTTATCCTCTAAAATATTGATCGAAACCAGGTTTAATTGACAGCTTCAGTGTGTTACCACATTACTACGTGATTCAAACACGGAAAAAACCCAGGATCTGGCCAACAAGTATGCGAAGAAGGCAAAATCATGAGCCAGATGCGGGCATATCTCGGACCTAACCCAGACCTAACCGGTGTTATCCTCTAAAATATTGATCGAAACCAGGTTTAATTGACTGCTTCAGTGTGTTACCACATTCCTACGTGATTCAAACACGAAAAAAACCCAGGATCTGGCCAACAAGTATGCGAAGAAGGCAAAATCATGAGCCAGATGCGGGCATATCCCGGACCTAACCCAGATCTAACCGGTGTTATCCTCTGAAATATTGATCGAAACCAGGTTTAATTGACTGCTTCAGTGTGTTACCACATTACTACGTGTTTCAAACACGGAAAATACCCAGGATCTGGCCAACAAGTTTGCGAAAAGGGCGAAAGTATAAGCCATATGCGCGCAAATCCCAGACCAAACCCAGACCTAACCGGTGTTATCCTCTGAAATATTGATCGAAACCAGGTTTAATTGACTGCTTCAGTGTGTTACCACATTACTACGTGATTCAAACACGAAATACCCAGGATCTGGCCAACAAGTTTGCGAGCAAGGCGAAAGCATAAGCCATATGCGCGCATTTCCCAGACCTAACCCAGACCTAACCGGTGTTATCCTCTGAAATATTGATCGAAACCAGGTTTAATTGACTGCTTCAGTGTATTACCACATTACTACGTGATTCAAACACGGAAAATACCCAGGATCTGGCCAACAAGTATGCGAAAAAGGCGAAAGTATAAGCCAGGTGCGCGCAAATCCCAGACCTAACCCAGACCTAAACGGTGTTATCCTCTAAAATATTGATCGAAACCAGGTTTTATTGACTGCTTCAGTGTGCTACCACATTACTACGTGATCAAACACGGAAAAAACACAGGATCTGGCCAACAAGTATGCGAAGAAGACAAAATCATGAGCCAGATGCGGGCAAAACCCAGACCTAACCCAGACCTAACCGGTGTTATCCTCTGAAATATTGATCGAAACCAGGGGTAATTGACTGCTTCAGTGTGTTACCACATTACTACGTGATTCAAACACGGAAAATACCCAGGATCTGGCCAACAAGTATGCGAAGAAGGCTAAATCATGTGCCAGATGCGGGCATAACCCAGACCTAACCCAGACCTAACCGGTGTTATCCTCTGAAATATTGATCGAAACCAGGTTTAATTGACAGCTTCAGTGTGTTACCACATTACTACGTGATTCAAACACGAAAAAAACCCAGGATCTGGCCAACAAGTATGCGAAGAAGGCAAAATCATGAGCCAGATGCGGGCATATCCCGGACCTAACCCAGACCTAACCGGTGTTATCCTCTAAAATATTGATCGAAACCAGGTTTAATTGACTGCTTCAGTGTGTTACCACATTCCTACGTGATTCAAACACGAAAAAAACCCAGGATCTGGCCAACAAGTATGCGAAAAAGGTGGAAGTATAAGCCAGATGCGCGCATATCCCTGACCTAACCCAGACCTAACCGATGTTATCCTCTGAAATATTGATCGAAACCAGGTTTAATTGACTGCTTCAGTGTGTTACCACATTCCTACGTGATTCAAACACGAAAAAAACCCAGGATCTGGCCAACAAGTATGCGAAGAAGGCGCAAGAATAAGCCAGATGCGCGCATTTGCCAGACCTAACCCAGACCTAACCGGTGTTATCCTCTGAAATATTGATCGAAACCAGGTTTAATTGACTGCTTCAGTGTGTTACCACATTACGACGTGATTCAAACACGTAAAAAACCCAGGATCTGGCCAACAAGTATGCGATGAAGGCAAAATCATGAGCCAGATGCGGGCATAACCCAGACCTAACCCAGACCTAACCGGTGTTATCCTCTAAAATATTGATCGAAACCAGGTTTAATTGACTGCTTCAGTGTGTTACCACATTACTACGTGATTCAAACACGAAAAAAACCCAAGATCTGGCCAACAAGTATGCGAAGAAGGCAAAATCATGAGCCAGATGCGGGCATAACCGAGACCTAACCCAGACCTAACCGGTGTTATCCTCTAAAATATTGATCGAAACCAGGTTTAATTGTCTGCTTCAGTGTGTTACCACATTCCTACGTGATTCAAACACGAAAAAAACCCAGGATCTGGCCAACAAGTATGCGAAGAAGGCAAAATCATGAGCCAGATGCGGGCATAACCCAGACCTAACCCAGACCTAACCGGTGTTATCCTCTAAAATATTGATCGTAACCAGGTTTAATTAACTGCTTCAGTGTGTTACCACATTCCTACGTGATTCAAACACGAAAAAAACCCAGGATCTGGCCAACAAGTATGTGAAAAAGGCGAAAGTATAAGCCAGATGCGCGCATATCCCAGACCTAACCCAGACCTAACCGGTGTTATCCTCGGAAATATTGATCGAAACCAGGTTTAATTGACTGCCTCAGTGTGGTACCACATTACTACGTGATTCAAACACGAAAAAAACCCAGGATCTGGCCAACAAGTATGCGAAAAAGGTGAAAGTATAAGCCAGGTGCGCGCAAATCCCAGACCTAACCCAGACCTAACCGGTGTTATCCTCTAAAATATTGATCGAAACCAGGTTTAATTGACTGCTTCGGTGTGTTACCACATTCCTACGTGATTCAAACACGAAAAAAACCCAGGATCTGGCCAACAAGTATGCGAGGAAGGCGAAAGAATAAGCCTGATGCGCGCATTTCCCAGACCTAACCCAGACCTAACCGGTGTTATCCTCTGAAATATTGATCGAAACCAGGTTTAATTGACTGCTTCAGTGTGTTACCATATCACTACGTGATTCAAACACGGAAAAAACCCAGGATCTGGCCAACAAGTATGCGAAGAAGGCAAAATCATGAGCCAGATGCGGGCATAACCCAGACCTAACCCAGACCTAACCGGTGTTATCCTCTAAAATATTGATCGTAACCAGGTTTAATTGACTGCTTCAGTGTGTTACCACATTCCTACGTGATTCAAACACGAAAAAAACCCAGGATCTGGCCAACAAGTATGCGAAAAAGGCGAAAGTATAAGCCAGATGCGCGCATATCCCAGACCTAACCCAGACCTAACCGGTGTTATCCTCTGGAATATTGATCGAAACCAGGTTTAATTGACTGCCTCAGTGTGGTACCACATTACTACGTGATTCAAACACGAAAAAAACCCAGGATCTGGCCAACAAGTATGCGAAGAAGGCGAAAGTATAAGCCAGGTGCGCGCAAATCCCAGACCTAACCCAGACCTAACCGGTGTTATCCTCTAAAATATTGATCGAAACCAGGTTTTATTGGCTGCTTCAGTGTGCTACCACATTACTACGTGGTCAAACACGGAAAAAACACAGGTTCTGGCCAACAAGTATGCGAAGAAGACAAAATCATGAGCCAGATGCGGGCAAAACCCAGACCTAACCCAGACCTAACCGGTGTTATCCTCTGAAATATTGATCCAAACCAGGTTTAATTGACTGCTTCAGTGTGTTACCACATTACTACGTGATTCAAACACGGAAAATACCCAGGATCTGGCCAACAAGTATGCGAAGAAGGCTAAATCATGAGCCAAATGCGGGCAAAACCCAGACCTAACCCAGACCTAACCGGTGTTATCCTCTGAAATATTGATCCAAACCAGGTTTAATTGACTGCTTCAGTGTGTTACCACATTACTACGTGATTCAAACACGGAAAATACCCAGGATCTGGCCAACAAGTATGCGAAGAAGGCTAAATCATGAGCCAGATGCGGGCATAACCCAGACCTAACCCAGACCTAACCGGTGTTATCCTCTGAAATATTGATCGAAACCAGGTTTAATTGACTGCTTCAGTGTGTTACCACATTCCTACGTGATTCAAACACGAAAAAAACCCAGGATCTGGCCAACAAGTATGCGAAAAAGGCGAAACTATAAGCCAGATGCGCGCATATCCCAGACCTAACCCAGACCTAACCGGTGTTATCCTCTGAAATATTGATCGAAACCAGGTTTAATTCACTGCCTCAGTGTGGTACCACATTACTACGTGATTCAAACACGAAAAAAACCCAGGATCTGGCCAACAAGTATGCGAAGAAGGCGAAAGTATAAGCCAGGTGCGCGCAAATCCCAGACCTAACCCAGACCTAACCGGTGTTATCCTCTAAAATATTGATCGAAACCAGGTTTTATTGACTGCTTCAGTGTGCTACCACATTACTACGTGGTCAAACACGGAAAAAACACAGGATCTGGCCAACAAGTATGCGAAGAAGACAAAATCATGAGCCAGATGCGGGCAAAACCCTGACCTAACCCAGACCTAACCGGTGTTATCCTCTGAAATATTGATCGAAACCAGGTTTAATTGACAGCTTCAGTGTGTTACCACATTACTACGTGATTCAAACACGGAAAAAACCCAGGATCTGGCCAACAAGTATGCGAAGAAGGCGAAAGTATAAGATGCGCGCATTTCCCAGACCTAACCCAGACCTAACCGGTGTTATCCTCTAAAATATTGATCGAAACCAGGTTTAATTGACAGCTTCAGTGTGTTACCACATTACTACGTGATTCAAACACGGAAAAAACCCAGGATCTGGCCAACAAGTATGCGAAGAAGACAAAATCATGAGCCAGATGCGGGCAAAACCCTGACCTAACCCAGACCTAACCGGTGTTATCCTCTGAAATATTGATCCAAACCAGGTTTAATTGACTGCTTCAGTGTGTTACCACATTACTACGTGATTCAAACACGGAAAATACCCAGGATCTGGCCAACAAGTATGCGAAGAAGGCTAAATCATGAGCCAGATGCGGGCATAACCCAGACCTAACCCAGACCTAACCGGTGTTATCCTCTAAAATATTGAACGAAACCAGGTTTAATTGACTGCTTCAGTGTGCTACCACATTACTACGTGATCAAACACGGAAAAAACCCAGGATCTGGCCAAGAAGTATGCGAAGAAGGCAAAATCATGAGCCAGATGCGGGCATATCTCGGACCTAACCCAGACCTAACCGGTGTTATCCTCTAAAATATTGATCGAAACCAGGTTTAATTGACTGCTTCAGTGTGTTACCACATTCCTACGTGATTCAAACACGAAAAAAACCCAGGATCTGGCCAACAAGTATGCGAAGAAGGCGAAAGTATAAGATGCGCGCATTTCCCAGACCTAACCCAGACCTAACCGGTGTTATCCTCTAAAATATTGATCGAAACCAGGTTTAATTGACAGCTTCAGTGTGTTACCACATTACTACGTGATTCAAACACGGAAAAAACCCAGGATCTGGCCAACAAGTATGCGAAGAAGGCAAAATCATGAGCCAGATGCGGGCATATCTCGGACCTAACCCAGACCTAACCGGTGTTATCCTCTAAAATATTGATCGAAACCAGGTTTAATTGACTGCTTCAGTGTGTTACCACATTCCTACGTGATTCAAACACGAAAAAAACCCAGGATCTGGCCAACAAGTATGCGAAGAAGGCGAAAGTATAAGATGCGCGCATTTCCCAGACCTAACCCAGACCTAACCGGTGTTATCCTCTGAAATATTGATCGAAACCAGGTTTAATTGACTGCTTCAGTGTGTTGCCACATTACTACGTGATTGAAACACGGAAAATACCCAGGATCTGGCCAACAAGTATGTGAAGAAGGCGAAAGTATAAGCCAGATGCGCGCATTTCCCAGACCTAAGCCAGACCTAACCGGTGTTATCCTCTGATATATTGATCGAAGCCAGGTTTAATTGACTGCTTCAGTGTGTTACCACATTACTACGTGATTCAAACACGGAAAAAACCCAGGATCTGGCCAACAAGTATGCGATGAAGTCAAAATCATGAGCCAGATGCGGGCATAACCCAGACCTAACCCAGACCTAACCGGTGTTATCCTCCAAAATATTGATCGAAACCAGGTTTAATTGACAGCTTCAGTGTGTTACCACATTACTACGTGATTCAAACACGAAAAAAACCCAGGATCTGGCCAACAAGTATGCGAAGAAGGCAAAATCATGAGCCAGATGCGGGCATAACCCAGACCTAACCCAGACCTAACCGGTGTTATCCTCTAAAATATTGATCGAAACCAGGTTTAATTGACAGCTTCAGTGTGTTACCACACTACTACGTGATTCAAACACGAAAAAAACCCAGGATCTGGCCAACAAGTATGCGAAGAATGCAAAATCATGAGCCAGATGCGGGCATATCCCGGACCTAACCCAGACCAAACCGGTGTTATCCTCTAAAATATTGATCGAAACCAGGTTTAATTGACTGCTTCAGTGTGTTACCACATTCCTACGTGATTCATACACGAAAAAAACCCAGGATCTGGCCAACAAGTATGCGAAGAAGGCGAAAGAATAAGACAGATGCGCGCATTTCCAAGACCTAACCCAGACCTAACCGGTGTTATCCTCTGAAATATTGATCGAAACCAGGTTTAATTGACTGCTTCAGTGTGTTACCACATTACTACGTGATTGAAACACGGAAAATACCCAGGATCTGGCCAACAAGTTTGCGAAAAGGGCGAAAGTATAAGCCAGATGCGCGCAAATCCCAGACCTAACCCAGACCTAACCGGTGTTATCCCCTAAAATATTGATCGAAACCAGGTTTTATTGACTGCTTCAGTGTGTTACCACATTACCACGTGATCAAACACGAAAAAAACCCAGGATCTGGCCAACAAGTATGCGAAGAAGACAAAATCATGAGCCAGATGCGGGCAAAACCCAGACCTAACCCAGACCTAACCGGTGTTATCCTCTGAAATATTGATCGAAACCAGGGGTAATTGACTGCTTCAGTGTGTTACCACATTACTACGTGATTCAAACACGGAAAATACCCAGGATCTGGCCATCAAGTATGCGAAGAAGGCTAAATCATGAGCCAGATGCGGGCATAACCCAGACCTAACCCAGACCTAACCGGTGTTATACTCTGAAATATTGATCGAAACCAGGTTTAATTGACTGCTTCAGTGTGCTACCACATTACTACGTTATCAAACACGGAAAAAACCCAGGATCTGGCCAACAAGTATGCGAAGAAGGCAAAATCATGAGCCAGATGAGGGCATAACCCAGACCTAACCCAGACCTAACCGGTGTTATCCTCTAAAATATTGATCGAAACCAGGTTTAATTGACAGCTTCAGTGTGTTACCACATTACTACGTGATTCAAACACGAAAAATACCCAGGATCTGGCCAACAAGTATGCGAAGAAGGCTAAATCATGAGCCAGATGCGGGCATAACCCAGACCTAACCCAGACCTAACCGGTGTTATACTCTGAAATATTGATCGAAACCAGGTTTAATTGACTGCTTCAGTGTGCTACCACATTCCTACGTGATTCAAACACGAAAAAAACCCAGGATCTGGCCAACAAGTATGCGAAGAAGGCAAAATCATGAGCCAGATGCGGGCATAACCCAGACCTAACCCAGACCTAACCGGTGTTATCCTCTAAAATATTGATCGTAACCAGGTTTAATTAACTGCTTCAGTGTGTTACCACATTCCTACGTGATTCAAACACGAAAAAAACCCAGGATCTGGCCAACAAGTATGCGAAAAAGGCGAAAGTATAAGCCAGATGCGCGCATATCCCAGACCTAACCCAGACCTAACCGGTGTTATCCTCGGAAATATTGATCGAAACCAGGTTTAATTGACTGCCTCAGTGTGGTACCACATTACTACGTGATTCAAACACGAAAAAAACCCAGGATCTGGCCAACAAGTATGCGAAGAAGGCAAAATCATGAGCCAGATGCGGGCATATCCCGGACCTAACCCAGACCTAACCGGTGTTATCCTCTGAAATATTGATCGAAACCAGGTTTAATTGACTGCTTCAGTGTATTACCACATTACTACGTGATTCAAACACGGAAAATACCTAGGATCTGGCCAACAAGTATGCGAAAATGGCGAAAGTATAAGCCAGGTGCGCGCAAATCCCAGAACTAACCCAGACCTAACCGGTGTTATCCTCTAAAATATTGATCGAAACCAGGTTTAATTGACTGCTTCAGTGTGTTACCACATTCCTACGTGATTCAAACACGAAAAAAACCCAGGATCTGGCCAACAAGTATGCGAGGAAGGCGAAAGAATAAGCCTGATGCGCGCATTTCCCAGACCTAACCCAGACCTAACCGGTGTTATCCTCTGAAATATTGATCGAAACCAGGTTTAATTGACTGCTTCAGTGTGTTACCATATCACTACGTGATTCAAACACGGAAAAAACCCAGGATCTAGCCAACAAGTATGCGAAGAAGGCAAAATCATGAGCCAGATGCGGGCAAAACCCACCCGTAACCCAGACCTAACCGGTGTTATCCTCTGAAATATTGATCCAAACCAGGTTTAATTGACTGCTTCAGTGTGTTACCACATTACTACGTGATTCAAACACGGAAAATACCCAGGATCTGGCCAACAAGTATGCGAAGAAGGCTAAATCATGAGCCAGATGCGGGCATAACCCAGACCTAACCCAGACCTAACCGGTGTTATCCTCTGAAATATTGATCGAAACCAGGTTTAATTGACTGCCTCAGTGTGTTACCACATTCCTACGTGATTCAAACACGAAAAAAACCCAGGATCTGGCCAACAAGTATGCGAAGAAGGCGAAAGTATAAGATGCGCGCATTTCCCAGACCTAACCCAGACCTCACCGGTGTTATCCTCTGAAATATTGATCGAAACCAGGTTTAATTGACTGCTTCAGTGTGTTACCACATTACTACGTGATTGAAACACGGAAAATACCCAGGATCTGGCCAACAAGTTTGCGAAAAAGGCGAAAGTATAAGGCAGATGCGCGCAAATCCCAGACCTAACCCAGACCTAACCGGTGTTATCCTCTAAAATATTGATCGAAACCAGGTTTTATTGACTGCTTCAGTGTGTTACCACATTACAACGTGATCAAACACGAAAAAAACCCAGGATCTGGCCAACAAGTATGCGAAGAAGGCAAAATGATGAGCCAGATGTGGGCATATCCCGGACCTAACCCAGACCTAACCGGTGTTATCCTCTAAAATATTGATCGAAACCAGGTTTAATTAACTGCTTCAGTGTGTTACCACATTCCTACGTGATTCAAACACGAAAAAAACCCAGGATCTGGCCAACAAGTATGTGAAGAAGGCGAAAGTATAAGCCAGATGCGCGCATTTCCCAGACCTATGCCAGACCTAACCGGTGTTATCCTCTGAAATATTGATCGAAACCAGGTTTAATTGACTGCTGCAGTGTGTTACCACATTACTACGTGATTCAAACACGGAAAAAACCCAGGATCTGGCCAACAAGTATGCGATGAAGGCAAAATCATGAGCCAGATGCGGGCATAACCCAGACTTAACCCAGACCTAACCGGTGTTATCCTCCAAAATATTGATCGAAACCAGGTTTAATTGACAGCTTCAGTGTGTTACCACATTACTACGTGATTCAAACACGAAAAAAACCCAGGATCTGGCCAACAAGTATGCGAAGAAGGCAAAATCATGAGCCAGATGCGGGCATAACCCAGACCTAACCCAGACCTAACCGGTGTTATCCTGTAAAATATTGATCGAAACCAGGTTTAATTGACAGCTTCAGTGTGTTACCACATTACTACGTGATTCAAACACGAAAAAAACCCAGGATCTGGCCAACAAGTATGCGAAGAAGGCAAAATCATGAGCCAGATGCGGCCATAACCCAGACCTAACCCAGACCTAACCGGTGTTATCCTCTAAAATATTGATCGAAACCAGGTTTAATTGACAGCTTCAGTGTGTTACCACATTACTACGTGATTCAAACACGAAAAAAACCCAGGATCTGGCCAACATGTTTGCGAAGAATGCAAAATCATGAGCCAGATGCGGGCATATCCCGGACCTAACCCAGACCTAACCGGTGTTATCCTCTAAAATATTGATCGAAACCAGGTTTAATTGACTGCTTCAGTGTGTTACCACATTCCTACGTGATTCAAACACGAAAAAAACCCAGGATCTGGCCAACAAGTATGCGAAAAAGGTGAAAGTATAAGCCAGATGCGCGCATATCCCAGACCTAACCCAGACCTAACCGGTGTTATCCTCTGAAATATTGATCGAAACCAGGTTTAATTGACTGCTTCAGTGTGTTACCACATTACTACGTGATTCAAACACGAAAAAAACCCAGGATCTGGCCAACAAGTATGCGAAGAAGGCAAAATCATGAGCCAGATGCGGGCATATCCCGGACCTAACCCAGATCTAACCGGTGTTATCCTCTGAAATATTGATCGAAACCAGGTTTAATTGACTGCTTCAGTGTGTTACCACATTACTACGTGTTTCAAACACGGAAAATACCCAGGATCTGGCCAACAAGTTTGCGAAAAGGGCGAAAGTATAAGCCATATGCGCGCAAATCCCAGACCAAACCCAGACCTAACCGGTGTTATCCTCTGAAATATTGATCGAAACCAGGTTTAATTGACTGCTTCAGTGTGTTACCACATTACTACGTGATTCAAACACGAAATACCCAGGATCTGGCCAACAAGTTTGCGAGCAAGGCGAAAGCATAAGCCATATGCGCGCATTTCCCAGACCTAACCCAGACCTAACCGGTGTTATCCTCTGAAATATTGATCGAAACCAGGTTTAATTGACTGCTTCAGTGTATTACCACATTACTACGTGATTCAAACACGGAAAATACCCAGGATCTGGCCAACAAGTATGCGAAAAAGGCGAAAGTATAAGCCAGGTGCGCGCAAATCCCAGACCTAACCCAGACCTAAACGGTGTTATCCTCTAAAATATTGATCGAAACCAGGTTTTATTGACTGCTTCAGTGTGCTACCACATTACTACGTGATCAAACACGGAAAAAACACAGGATCTGGCCAACAAGTATGCGAAGAAGACAAAATCATGAGCCAGATGCGGGCAAAACCCAGACCTAACCCAGACCTAACCGGTGTTATCCTCTGAAATATTGATCGAAACCAGGGGTAATTGACTGCTTCAGTGTGTTACCACATTACTACGTGATTCAAACACGGAAAATACCCAGGATCTGGCCAACAAGTATGCGAAGAAGGCTAAATCATGAGCCAGATGCGGGCATAACCCAGACCTAACCCAGACCTAACCGGTGTTATCCTCTGAAATATTGATCGAAACCAGGTTTAATTGACAGCTTCAGTGTGTTACCACATTACTACGTGATTCAAACACGAAAAAAACCCAGGATCTGGCCAACAAGTATGCGAAGAAGGCAAAATCATGAGCCAGATGCGGGCATATCCCGGACCTAACCCAGACCTAACCGGTGTTATCCTCTAAAATATTGATCGAAACCAGGTTTAATTGACTGCTTCAGTGTGTTACCACATTCCTACGTGATTCAAACACGAAAAAAACCCAGGATCTGGCCAACAAGTATGCGAAAAAGGTGGAAGTATAAGCCAGATGCGCGCATATCCCTGACCTAACCCAGACCTAACCGATGTTATCCTCTGAAATATTGATCGAAACCAGGTTTAATTGACTGCTTCAGTGTGTTACCACATTCCTACGTGATTCAAACACGAAAAAAACCCAGGATCTGGCCAACAAGTATGCGAAGAAGGCGCAAGAATAAGCCAGATGCGCGCATTTGCCAGACCTAACCCAGACCTAACCGGTGTTATCCTCTGAAATATTGATCGAAACCAGGTTTAATTGACTGCTTCAGTGTGTTACCACATTACGACGTGATTCAAACACGTAAAAAACCCAGGATCTGGCCAACAAGTATGCGATGAAGGCAAAATCATGAGCCAGATGCGGGCATAACCCAGACCTAACCCAGACCTAACCGGTGTTATCCTCTAAAATATTGATCGAAACCAGGTTTAATTGACTGCTTCAGTGTGTTACCACATTACTACGTGATTCAAACACGAAAAAAACCCAAGATCTGGCCAACAAGTATGCGAAGAAGGCAAAATCATGAGCCAGATGCGGGCATAACCGAGACCTAACCCAGACCTAACCGGTGTTATCCTCTAAAATATTGATCGAAACCAGGTTTAATTGTCTGCTTCAGTGTGTTACCACATTCCTACGTGATTCAAACACGAAAAAAACCCAGGATCTGGCCAACAAGTATGCGAAGAAGGCAAAATCATGAGCCAGATGCGGGCATAACCCAGACCTAACCCAGACCTAACCGGTGTTATCCTCTAAAATATTGATCGTAACCAGGTTTAATTAACTGCTTCAGTGTGTTACCACATTCCTACGTGATTCAAACACGAAAAAAACCCAGGATCTGGCCAACAAGTATGTGAAAAAGGCGAAAGTATAAGCCAGATGCGCGCATATCCCAGACCTAACCCAGACCTAACCGGTGTTATCCTCGGAAATATTGATCGAAACCAGGTTTAATTGACTGCCTCAGTGTGGTACCACATTACTACGTGATTCAAACACGAAAAAAACCCAGGATCTGGCCAACAAGTATGCGAAAAAGGTGAAAGTATAAGCCAGGTGCGCGCAAATCCCAGACCTAACCCAGACCTAACCGGTGTTATCCTCTAAAATATTGATCGAAACCAGGTTTAATTGACTGCTTCGGTGTGTTACCACATTCCTACGTGATTCAAACACGAAAAAAACCCAGGATCTGGCCAACAAGTATGCGAGGAAGGCGAAAGAATAAGCCTGATGCGCGCATTTCCCAGACCTAACCCAGACCTAACCGGTGTTATCCTCTGAAATATTGATCGAAACCAGGTTTAATTGACTGCTTCAGTGTGTTACCATATCACTACGTGATTCAAACACGGAAAAAACCCAGGATCTGGCCAACAAGTATGCGAAGAAGGCAAAATCATGAGCCAGATGCGGGCATAACCCAGACCTAACCCAGACCTAACCGGTGTTATCCTCTAAAATATTGATCGTAACCAGGTTTAATTGACTGCTTCAGTGTGTTACCACATTCCTACGTGATTCAAACACGAAAAAAACCCAGGATCTGGCCAACAAGTATGCGAAAAAGGCGAAAGTATAAGCCAGATGCGCGCATATCCCAGACCTAACCCAGACCTAACCGGTGTTATCCTCTGGAATATTGATCGAAACCAGGTTTAATTGACTGCCTCAGTGTGGTACCACATTACTACGTGATTCAAACACGAAAAAAACCCAGGATCTGGCCAACAAGTATGCGAAGAAGGCGAAAGTATAAGCCAGGTGCGCGCAAATCCCAGACCTAACCCAGACCTAACCGGTGTTATCCTCTAAAATATTGATCGAAACCAGGTTTTATTGGCTGCTTCAGTGTGCTACCACATTACTACGTGGTCAAACACGGAAAAAACACAGGTTCTGGCCAACAAGTATGCGAAGAAGACAAAATCATGAGCCAGATGCGGGCAAAACCCAGACCTAACCCAGACCTAACCGGTGTTATCCTCTGAAATATTGATCCAAACCAGGTTTAATTGACTGCTTCAGTGTGTTACCACATTACTACGTGATTCAAACACGGAAAATACCCAGGATCTGGCCAACAAGTATGCGAAGAAGGCTAAATCATGAGCCAAATGCGGGCAAAACCCAGACCTAACCCAGACCTAACCGGTGTTATCCTCTGAAATATTGATCCAAACCAGGTTTAATTGACTGCTTCAGTGTGTTACCACATTACTACGTGATTCAAACACGGAAAATACCCAGGATCTGGCCAACAAGTATGCGAAGAAGGCTAAATCATGAGCCAGATGCGGGCATAACCCAGACCTAACCCAGACCTAACCGGTGTTATCCTCTGAAATATTGATCGAAACCAGGTTTAATTGACTGCTTCAGTGTGTTACCACATTCCTACGTGATTCAAACACGAAAAAAACCCAGGATCTGGCCAACAAGTATGCGAAAAAGGCGAAACTATAAGCCAGATGCGCGCATATCCCAGACCTAACCCAGACCTAACCGGTGTTATCCTCTGAAATATTGATCGAAACCAGGTTTAATTCACTGCCTCAGTGTGGTACCACATTACTACGTGATTCAAACACGAAAAAAACCCAGGATCTGGCCAACAAGTATGCGAAGAAGGCGAAAGTATAAGCCAGGTGCGCGCAAATCCCAGACCTAACCCAGACCTAACCGGTGTTATCCTCTAAAATATTGATCGAAACCAGGTTTTATTGACTGCTTCAGTGTGCTACCACATTACTACGTGGTCAAACACGGAAAAAACACAGGATCTGGCCAACAAGTATGCGAAGAAGACAAAATCATGAGCCAGATGCGGGCAAAACCCTGACCTAACCCAGACCTAACCGGTGTTATCCTCTGAAATATTGATCCAAACCAGGTTTAATTGACTGCTTCAGTGTGTTACCACATTACTACGTGATTCAAACACGGAAAATACCCAGGATCTGGCCAACAAGTATGCGAAGAAGGCTAAATCATGAGCCAGATGCGGGCATAACCCAGACCTAACCCAGACCTAACCGGTGTTATCCTCTAAAATATTGAACGAAACCAGGTTTAATTGACTGCTTCAGTGTGCTACCACATTACTACGTGATCAAACACGGAAAAAACCCAGGATCTGGCCAAGAAGTATGCGAAGAAGGCAAAATCATGAGCCAGATGCGGGCATATCTCGGACCTAACCCAGACCTAACCGGTGTTATCCTCTAAAATATTGATCGAAACCAGGTTTAATTGACTGCTTCAGTGTGTTACCACATTCCTACGTGATTCAAACACGAAAAAAACCCAGGATCTGGCCAACAAGTATGCGAAGAAGGCGAAAGTATAAGATGCGCGCATTTCCCAGACCTAACCCAGACCTAACCGGTGTTATCCTCTAAAATATTGATCGAAACCAGGTTTAATTGACAGCTTCAGTGTGTTACCACATTACTACGTGATTCAAACACGGAAAAAACCCAGGATCTGGCCAACAAGTATGCGAAGAAGGCAAAATCATGAGCCAGATGCGGGCATATCTCGGACCTAACCCAGACCTAACCGGTGTTATCCTCTAAAATATTGATCGAAACCAGGTTTAATTGACTGCTTCAGTGTGTTACCACATTCCTACGTGATTCAAACACGAAAAAAACCCAGGATCTGGCCAACAAGTATGCGAAGAAGGCGAAAGTATAAGATGCGCGCATTTCCCAGACCTAACCCAGACCTAACCGGTGTTATCCTCTGAAATATTGATCGAAACCAGGTTTAATTGACTGCTTCAGTGTGTTGCCACATTACTACGTGATTGAAACACGGAAAATACCCAGGATCTGGCCAACAAGTATGTGAAGAAGGCGAAAGTATAAGCCAGATGCGCGCATTTCCCAGACCTAAGCCAGACCTAACCGGTGTTATCCTCTGATATATTGATCGAAGCCAGGTTTAATTGACTGCTTCAGTGTGTTACCACATTACTACGTGATTCAAACACGGAAAAAACCCAGGATCTGGCCAACAAGTATGCGATGAAGTCAAAATCATGAGCCAGATGCGGGCATAACCCAGACCTAACCCAGACCTAACCGGTGTTATCCTCCAAAATATTGATCGAAACCAGGTTTAATTGACAGCTTCAGTGTGTTACCACATTACTACGTGATTCAAACACGAAAAAAACCCAGGATCTGGCCAACAAGTATGCGAAGAAGGCAAAATCATGAGCCAGATGCGGGCATAACCCAGACCTAACCCAGACCTAACCGGTGTTATCCTCTAAAATATTGATCGAAACCAGGTTTAATTGACAGCTTCAGTGTGTTACCACATTACTACGTGATTCAAACACGAAAAAAACCCAGGATCTGGCCAACATGTATGCGAAGAATGCAAAATCATGAGCCAGATGCGGGCATATCCCGGACCTAACCCAGACCTAACCGGTGTTATCCTCTAAAATATTGATCGAAACCAGGTTTAATTGACTGCTTCAGTGTGTTACCACATTCCTACGTGATTCAAACACGAAAAAAACCCAGGATCTGGCCAACAAGTATGCGAAAAAGGTGAAAGTATAAGCCAGATGCGCGCATATCCCAGACCTAACCCAGACCTAACCGGTGTTATCCTCTGAAATATTGATCGAAACCAGGTTTAATTGACTGCTTCAGTGTGTTACCACATTACTACGTGATTCAAACACGAAAAAAACCCAGGATCTGGCCAACAAGTATGCGAAGAAGGCAAAATCATGAGCCAGATGCGGGCATATCCCGGACCTAACCCAGATCTAACCGGTGTTATCCTCTGAAATATTGATCGAAACCAGGTTTAATTGACTGCTTCAGTGTGTTACCACATTACTACGTGTTTCAAACACGGAAAATACCCAGGATCTGGCCAACAAGTTTGCGAAAAGGGCGAAAGTATAAGCCATATGCGCGCAAATCCCAGACCAAACCCAGACCTAACCGGTGTTATCCTCTGAAATATTGATCGAAACCAGGTTTAATTGACTGCTTCAGTGTGTTACCACATTACTACGTGATTCAAACACGAAATACCCAGGATCTGGCCAACAAGTTTGCGAGCAAGGCGAAAGCATAAGCCATATGCGCGCATTTCCCAGACCTAACCCAGACCTAACCGGTGTTATCCTCTGAAATATTGATCGAAACCAGGTTTAATTGACTGCTTCAGTGTATTACCACATTACTACGTGATTCAAACACGGAAAATACCCAGGATCTGGCCAACAAGTATGCGAAAAAGGCGAAAGTATAAGCCAGGTGCGCGCAAATCCCAGACCTAACCCAGACCTAAACGGTGTTATCCTCTAAAATATTGATCGAAACCAGGTTTTATTGACTGCTTCAGTGTGCTACCACATTACTACGTGATCAAACACGGAAAAAACACAGGATCTGGCCAACAAGTATGCGAAGAAGACAAAATCATGAGCCAGATGCGGGCAAAACCCAGACCTAACCCAGACCTAACCGGTGTTATCCTCTGAAATATTGATCGAAACCAGGGGTAATTGACTGCTTCAGTGTGTTACCACATTACTACGTGATTCAAACACGGAAAATACCCAGGATCTGGCCAACAAGTATGCGAAGAAGGCTAAATCATGAGCCAGATGCGGGCATAACCCAGACCTAACCCAGACCTAACCGGTGTTATCCTCTGAAATATTGATCGAAACCAGGTTTAATTGACAGCTTCAGTGTGTTACCACATTACTACGTGATTCAAACACGAAAAAAACCCAGGATCTGGCCAACAAGTATGCGAAGAAGGCAAAATCATGAGCCAGATGCGGGCATATCCCGGACCTAACCCAGACCTAACCGGTGTTATCCTCTAAAATATTGATCGAAACCAGGTTTAATTGACTGCTTCAGTGTGTTACCACATTCCTACGTGATTCAAACACGAAAAAAACCCAGGATCTGGCCAACAAGTATGCGAAAAAGGTGGAAGTATAAGCCAGATGCGCGCATATCCCTGACCTAACCCAGACCTAACCGATGTTATCCTCTGAAATATTGATCGAAACCAGGTTTAATTGACTGCTTCAGTGTGTTACCACATTCCTACGTGATTCAAACACGAAAAAAACCCAGGATCTGGCCAACAAGTATGCGAAGAAGGCGCAAGAATAAGCCAGATGCGCGCATTTGCCAGACCTAACCCAGACCTAACCGGTGTTATCCTCTGAAATATTGATCGAAACCAGGTTTAATTGACTGCTTCAGTGTGTTACCACATTACGACGTGATTCAAACACGTAAAAAACCCAGGATCTGGCCAACAAGTATGCGATGAAGGCAAAATCATGAGCCAGATGCGGGCATAACCCAGACCTAACCCAGACCTAACCGGTGTTATCCTCTAAAATATTGATCGAAACCAGGTTTAATTGACTGCTTCAGTGTGTTACCACATTACTACGTGATTCAAACACGAAAAAAACCCAAGATCTGGCCAACAAGTATGCGAAGAAGGCAAAATCATGAGCCAGATGCGGGCATAACCGAGACCTAACCCAGACCTAACCGGTGTTATCCTCTAAAATATTGATCGAAACCAGGTTTAATTGTCTGCTTCAGTGTGTTACCACATTCCTACGTGATTCAAACACGAAAAAAACCCAGGATCTGGCCAACAAGTATGCGAAGAAGGCAAAATCATGAGCCAGATGCGGGCATAACCCAGACCTAACCCAGACCTAACCGGTGTTATCCTCTAAAATATTGATCGTAACCAGGTTTAATTAACTGCTTCAGTGTGTTACCACATTCCTACGTGATTCAAACACGAAAAAAACCCAGGATCTGGCCAACAAGTATGTGAAAAAGGCGAAAGTATAAGCCAGATGCGCGCATATCCCAGACCTAACCCAGACCTAACCGGTGTTATCCTCGGAAATATTGATCGAAACCAGGTTTAATTGACTGCCTCAGTGTGGTACCACATTACTACGTGATTCAAACACGAAAAAAACCCAGGATCTGGCCAACAAGTATGCGAAAAAGGTGAAAGTATAAGCCAGGTGCGCGCAAATCCCAGACCTAACCCAGACCTAACCGGTGTTATCCTCTAAAATATTGATCGAAACCAGGTTTAATTGACTGCTTCGGTGTGTTACCACATTCCTACGTGATTCAAACACGAAAAAAACCCAGGATCTGGCCAACAAGTATGCGAGGAAGGCGAAAGAATAAGCCTGATGCGCGCATTTCCCAGACCTAACCCAGACCTAACCGGTGTTATCCTCTGAAATATTGATCGAAACCAGGTTTAATTGACTGCTTCAGTGTGTTACCATATCACTACGTGATTCAAACACGGAAAAAACCCAGGATCTGGCCAACAAGTATGCGAAGAAGGCAAAATCATGAGCCAGATGCGGGCATAACCCAGACCTAACCCAGACCTAACCGGTGTTATCCTCTAAAATATTGATCGTAACCAGGTTTAATTGACTGCTTCAGTGTGTTACCACATTCCTACGTGATTCAAACACGAAAAAAACCCAGGATCTGGCCAACAAGTATGCGAAAAAGGCGAAAGTATAAGCCAGATGCGCGCATATCCCAGACCTAACCCAGACCTAACCGGTGTTATCCTCTGGAATATTGATCGAAACCAGGTTTAATTGACTGCCTCAGTGTGGTACCACATTACTACGTGATTCAAACACGAAAAAAACCCAGGATCTGGCCAACAAGTATGCGAAGAAGGCGAAAGTATAAGCCAGGTGCGCGCAAATCCCAGACCTAACCCAGACCTAACCGGTGTTATCCTCTAAAATATTGATCGAAACCAGGTTTTATTGGCTGCTTCAGTGTGCTACCACATTACTACGTGGTCAAACACGGAAAAAACACAGGTTCTGGCCAACAAGTATGCGAAGAAGACAAAATCATGAGCCAGATGCGGGCAAAACCCAGACCTAACCCAGACCTAACCGGTGTTATCCTCTGAAATATTGATCCAAACCAGGTTTAATTGACTGCTTCAGTGTGTTACCACATTACTACGTGATTCAAACACGGAAAATACCCAGGATCTGGCCAACAAGTATGCGAAGAAGGCTAAATCATGAGCCAAATGCGGGCAAAACCCAGACCTAACCCAGACCTAACCGGTGTTATCCTCTGAAATATTGATCCAAACCAGGTTTAATTGACTGCTTCAGTGTGTTACCACATTACTACGTGATTCAAACACGGAAAATACCCAGGATCTGGCCAACAAGTATGCGAAGAAGGCTAAATCATGAGCCAGATGCGGGCATAACCCAGACCTAACCCAGACCTAACCGGTGTTATCCTCTGAAATATTGATCGAAACCAGGTTTAATTGACTGCTTCAGTGTGTTACCACATTCCTACGTGATTCAAACACGAAAAAAACCCAGGATCTGGCCAACAAGTATGCGAAAAAGGCGAAACTATAAGCCAGATGCGCGCATATCCCAGACCTAACCCAGACCTAACCGGTGTTATCCTCTGAAATATTGATCGAAACCAGGTTTAATTCACTGCCTCAGTGTGGTACCACATTACTACGTGATTCAAACACGAAAAAAACCCAGGATCTGGCCAACAAGTATGCGAAGAAGGCGAAAGTATAAGCCAGGTGCGCGCAAATCCCAGACCTAACCCAGACCTAACCGGTGTTATCCTCTAAAATATTGATCGAAACCAGGTTTTATTGACTGCTTCAGTGTGCTACCACATTACTACGTGGTCAAACACGGAAAAAACACAGGATCTGGCCAACAAGTATGCGAAGAAGACAAAATCATGAGCCAGATGCGGGCAAAACCCTGACCTAACCCAGACCTAACCGGTGTTATCCTCTGAAATATTGATCCAAACCAGGTTTAATTGACTGCTTCAGTGTGTTACCACATTACTACGTGATTCAAACACGGAAAATACCCAGGATCTGGCCAACAAGTATGCGAAGAAGGCTAAATCATGAGCCAGATGCGGGCATAACCCAGACCTAACCCAGACCTAACCGGTGTTATCCTCTAAAATATTGAACGAAACCAGGTTTAATTGACTGCTTCAGTGTGCTACCACATTACTACGTGATCAAACACGGAAAAAACCCAGGATCTGGCCAAGAAGTATGCGAAGAAGGCAAAATCATGAGCCAGATGCGGGCATATCTCGGACCTAACCCAGACCTAACCGGTGTTATCCTCTAAAATATTGATCGAAACCAGGTTTAATTGACTGCTTCAGTGTGTTACCACATTCCTACGTGATTCAAACACGAAAAAAACCCAGGATCTGGCCAACAAGTATGCGAAGAAGGCGAAAGTATAAGATGCGCGCATTTCCCAGACCTAACCCAGACCTAACCGGTGTTATCCTCTAAAATATTGATCGAAACCAGGTTTAATTGACAGCTTCAGTGTGTTACCACATTACTACGTGATTCAAACACGGAAAAAACCCAGGATCTGGCCAACAAGTATGCGAAGAAGGCAAAATCATGAGCCAGATGCGGGCATATCTCGGACCTAACCCAGACCTAACCGGTGTTATCCTCTAAAATATTGATCGAAACCAGGTTTAATTGACTGCTTCAGTGTGTTACCACATTCCTACGTGATTCAAACACGAAAAAAACCCAGGATCTGGCCAACAAGTATGCGAAGAAGGCGAAAGTATAAGATGCGCGCATTTCCCAGACCTAACCCAGACCTAACCGGTGTTATCCTCTGAAATATTGATCGAAACCAGGTTTAATTGACTGCTTCAGTGTGTTGCCACATTACTACGTGATTGAAACACGGAAAATACCCAGGATCTGGCCAACAAGTATGTGAAGAAGGCGAAAGTATAAGCCAGATGCGCGCATTTCCCAGACCTAAGCCAGACCTAACCGGTGTTATCCTCTGATATATTGATCGAAGCCAGGTTTAATTGACTGCTTCAGTGTGTTACCACATTACTACGTGATTCAAACACGGAAAAAACCCAGGATCTGGCCAACAAGTATGCGATGAAGTCAAAATCATGAGCCAGATGCGGGCATAACCCAGACCTAACCCAGACCTAACCGGTGTTATCCTCCAAAATATTGATCGAAACCAGGTTTAATTGACAGCTTCAGTGTGTTACCACATTACTACGTGATTCAAACACGAAAAAAACCCAGGATCTGGCCAACAAGTATGCGAAGAAGGCAAAATCATGAGCCAGATGCGGGCATAACCCAGACCTAACCCAGACCTAACCGGTGTTATCCTCTAAAATATTGATCGAAACCAGGTTTAATTGACAGCTTCAGTGTGTTACCACACTACTACGTGATTCAAACACGAAAAAAACCCAGGATCTGGCCAACAAGTATGCGAAGAATGCAAAATCATGAGCCAGATGCGGGCATATCCCGGACCTAACCCAGACCAAACCGGTGTTATCCTCTAAAATATTGATCGAAACCAGGTTTAATTGACTGCTTCAGTGTGTTACCACATTCCTACGTGATTCATACACGAAAAAAACCCAGGATCTGGCCAACAAGTATGCGAAGAAGGCGAAAGAATAAGACAGATGCGCGCATTTCCAAGACCTAACCCAGACCTAACCGGTGTTATCCTCTGAAATATTGATCGAAACCAGGTTTAATTGACTGCTTCAGTGTGTTACCACATTACTACGTGATTGAAACACGGAAAATACCCAGGATCTGGCCAACAAGTTTGCGAAAAGGGCGAAAGTATAAGCCAGATGCGCGCAAATCCCAGACCTAACCCAGACCTAACCGGTGTTATCCCCTAAAATATTGATCGAAACCAGGTTTTATTGACTGCTTCAGTGTGTTACCACATTACCACGTGATCAAACACGAAAAAAACCCAGGATCTGGCCAACAAGTATGCGAAGAAGACAAAATCATGAGCCAGATGCGGGCAAAACCCAGACCTAACCCAGACCTAACCGGTGTTATCCTCTGAAATATTGATCGAAACCAGGGGTAATTGACTGCTTCAGTGTGTTACCACATTACTACGTGATTCAAACACGGAAAATACCCAGGATCTGGCCATCAAGTATGCGAAGAAGGCTAAATCATGAGCCAGATGCGGGCATAACCCAGACCTAACCCAGACCTAACCGGTGTTATACTCTGAAATATTGATCGAAACCAGGTTTAATTGACTGCTTCAGTGTGCTACCACATTACTACGTTATCAAACACGGAAAAAACCCAGGATCTGGCCAACAAGTATGCGAAGAAGGCAAAATCATGAGCCAGATGAGGGCATAACCCAGACCTAACCCAGACCTAACCGGTGTTATCCTCTAAAATATTGATCGAAACCAGGTTTAATTGACAGCTTCAGTGTGTTACCACATTACTACGTGATTCAAACACGAAAAAAACCCAGGATCTGGCCAACAAGTATGCGAAGAAGGCAAAATCATGAGCCAGATGCGGGCATATCCCGGACCTAACCCAGACCTAACCGGTGTTATCCTCTGAAATATTGATCGAAACCAGGTTTAATTGACTGCTTCAGTGTATTACCACATTACTACGTGATTCAAACACGGAAAATACCTAGGATCTGGCCAACAAGTATGCGAAAATGGCGAAAGTATAAGCCAGGTGCGCGCAAATCCCAGACCTAACCCAGACCTAACCGGTGTTATCCTCTAAAATATTGATCGAAACCAGGTTTAATTGACTGCTTCAGTGTGTTACCACATTCCTACGTGATTCAAACACGAAAAAAACCCAGGCTCTGGCCAACAAGTATGCGAGGAAGGCGAAAGAATAAGCCTGATGCGCGCATTTCCCAGACCTAACCCAGACCTAACCGGTGTTATCCTCTGAAATATTGATCGAAACCAGGTTTAATTGACTGCTTCAGTGTGTTACCATATCACTACGTGATTCAAACACGGAAAAAACCCAGGATCTAGCCAACAAGTATGCGAAGAAGGCAAAATCATGAGCCAGATGCGGGCAAAACCCACCCGTAACCCAGACCTAACCGGTGTTATCCTCTGAAATATTGATCCAAACCAGGTTTAATTGACTGCTTCAGTGTGTTACCACATTACTACGTGATTCAAACACGGAAAATACCCAGGATCTGGCCAACAAGTATGCGAAGAAGGCTAAATCATGAGCCAGATGCGGGCATAACCCAGACCTAACCCAGACCTAACCGGTGTTATCCTCTGAAATATTGATCGAAACCAGGTTTAATTGACTGCCTCAGTGTGTTACCACATTCCTACGTGATTCAAACACGAAAAAAACCCAGGATCTGGCCAACAAGTATGCGAAGAAGGCGAAAGTATAAGATGCGCGCATTTCCCAGACCTAACCCAGACCTCACCGGTGTTATCCTCTGAAATATTGATCGAAACCAGGTTTAATTGACTGCTTCAGTGTGTTACCACATTACTACGTGATTGAAACACGGAAAATACCCAGGATCTGGCCAACAAGTTTGCGAAAAAGGCGAAAGTATAAGGCAGATGCGCGCAAATCCCAGACCTAACCCAGACCTAACCGGTGTTATCCTCTAAAATATTGATCGAAACCAGGTTTTATTGACTGCTTCAGTGTGTTACCACATTACAACGTGATCAAACACGAAAAAAACCCAGGATCTGGCCAACAAGTATGCGAAGAAGGCAAAATGATGAGCCAGATGTGGGCATATCCCGGACCTAACCCAGACCTAACCGGTGTTATCCTCTAAAATATTGATCGAAACCAGGTTTAATTAACTGCTTCAGTGTGTTACCACATTCCTACGTGATTCAAACACGAAAAAAACCCAGGATCTGGCCAACAAGTATGTGAAGAAGGCGAAAGTATAAGCCAGATGCGCGCATTTCCCAGACCTATGCCAGACCTAACCGGTGTTATCCTCTGAAATATTGATCGAAACCAGGTTTAATTGACTGCTGCAGTGTGTTACCACATTACTACGTGATTCAAACACGGAAAAAACCCAGGATCTGGCCAACAAGTATGCGATGAAGGCAAAATCATGAGCCAGATGCGGGCATAACCCAGACTTAACCCAGACCTAACCGGTGTTATCCTCCAAAATATTGATCGAAACCAGGTTTAATTGACAGCTTCAGTGTGTTACCACATTACTACGTGATTCAAACACGAAAAAAACCCAGGATCTGGCCAACAAGTATGCGAAGAAGGCAAAATCATGAGCCAGATGCGGGCATAACCCAGACCTAACCCAGACCTAACCGGTGTTATCCTGTAAAATATTGATCGAAACCAGGTTTAATTGACAGCTTCAGTGTGTTACCACATTACTACGTGATTCAAACACGAAAAAAACCCAGGATCTGGCCAACAAGTATGCGAAGAAGGCAAAATCATGAGCCAGATGCGGCCATAACCCAGACCTAACCCAGACCTAACCGGTGTTATCCTCTAAAATATTGATCGAAACCAGGTTTAATTGACAGCTTCAGTGTGTTACCACATTACTACGTGATTCAAACACGAAAAAAACCCAGGATCTGGCCAACATGTATGCGAAGAATGCAAAATCATGAGCCAGATGCGGGCATATCCCGGACCTAACCCAGACCTAACCGGTGTTATCCTCTAAAATATTGATCGAAACCAGGTTTAATTGACTGCTTCAGTGTGTTACCACATTCCTACGTGATTCAAACACGAAAAAAACCCAGGATCTGGCCAACAAGTATGCGAAAAAGGTGAAAGTATAAGCCAGATGCGCGCATATCCCAGACCTAACCCAGACCTAACCGGTGTTATCCTCTGAAATATTGATCGAAACCAGGTTTAATTGACTGCTTCAGTGTGTTACCACATTACTACGTGATTCAAACACGAAAAAAACCCAAGATCTGGCCAACAAGTATGCGAAGAAGGCAAAATCATGAGCCAGATGCGGGCATAACCCAGACCTAACCCAGACCTAACCGGTGTTATCCTCTAAAATATTGATCGAAACCAGGTTTAATTGACAGCTTCAGTGTGTTACCACATTACTACGTGATTCAAACACGAAAAAAACCCAGGATCTGGCCAACAAGTATGCGAAGAAGGCAAAATCATGAGCCAGATGCGGGCATATCTCGGACCTAACCCAGACCTAGCCGGTGTTATCCTCTAAAATATTGATCGAAACCAGGTTTAATTGACTGCTTCAGTGTGTTACCACATTCCTACGTGATTCAAACACGAAAAAAACCCAGGATCTGGCCAACAAGTATGCGAAGAAGGCGAAAGTACAAGATGCGCGCATTTCCCAGACCTAACCCAGACCTAACCGGTGTTATCCTCTGAAATATTGATCGAAACCAGGTTTAATTGACTGCTTCAGTGTGTTACCACATTACTACGTGATTGAAACACGGAAAATACCCAGGATCTGGCCAACAAGTTTGCGAAAAAGGCGAAAGTATAAGCCAGACGCGCGCAAATCCCAGACCTAAACCAGACCTAACCGGTGTTATCCTCTAAAATATTGATCGGAACCAGGTTTTATTGACTGCTTCAGTGTGTTACCACATTACTACGTGATCAAACACGACAAAAACCCAGGATCTGGCCAACAAGTATGCGAAGAAGGCGAAAGAATAAGCCAGATGCGCGCATTTCCCAGACCTAACCCAGACCTAACCGGTGTTATCCTCTGAAATATTGATCGAAACCAGGTTTAATTGACTGCTTCAGTGTATTACCACATTACTACGTGATTCAAACACGGAAAATACCCAGGATCTGGCCAACAAGTATGCGAAAAAGGCGAAAGTATAAGCCAGGTGCGCGCAAATCCCAGACCTAACCCAGACCTAACCGGTGTTATCCTCTAAAATATAGATCGAAACCAGGTTTTATTGACTGCTTCAGTGTGCTACCACATTACTACGTGATCACACACGGAAAAAACACAGGATCTGGCCAACAAGTAAGCGAAGAAGGCAAAATCATGAGCCAGATGCGGGCAAAACCCAGACCTAACCCAGACCTAACCAGTGTTATCCTCTGAAATATTGATCCAAACGAGGTTTAATTGACTGCTTCAGTGTGTTACCACATTACTACGTGATTCAAACACGGAAAATACCCAGGATCTGGCCAACAAGTATGCGAAGAAGGCTAAATCATGAGCCAGATGCGGGCATAACCCAGACCTAACCCAGACCTAACCGGTGTTATCCTCTGAAATATTGATCGAAACCAGGTTTAATTGACTGCCTCAGTGTGTTACCACATTCCTACGTGATTCAAACACGGAAAAAACCCAGGATCTGGCCAACAAGTATGCGATGAAGTCAAAATCATGAGCCAGATGCGGGCATAACCCAGACCTAACCCAGACCTAACCGGTGTTATCCTCCAAAATATTGATCGAAACCAGGTTTAATTGACTGCTTCAGTGTGTTGCCACATTACTACGTGATTGAAACACGGAAAATACCCAGGATCTGGCCAACAAGTATGTGAAGAAGGCGAAAGTATAAGCCAGATGCGCGCATTTCCCAGACCTAAGCCAGACCTAACCGGTGTTATCCTCTGATATATTGATCGAAGCCAGGTTTAATTGACTGCTTCAGTGTGTTACCACATTACTACGTGATTCAAACACGGAAAAAACCCAGGATCTGGCCAACAAGTATGCGATGAAGTCAAAATCATGAGCCAGATGCGGGCATAACCCAGACCTAACCCAGACCTAACCGGTGTTATCCTCCAAAATATTGATCGAAACCAGGTTTAATTGACAGCTTCAGTGTGTTACCACATTACTACGTGATTCAAACACGAAAAAAACCCAGGATCTGGCCAACAAGTATGCGAAGAAGGCAAAATCATGAGCCAGATGCGGGCATAACCCAGACCTAACCCAGACCTAACCGGTGTTATCCTCTAAAATATTGATCGAAACCAGGTTTAATTGACAGCTTCAGTGTGTTACCACACTACTACGTGATTCAAACACGAAAAAAACCCAGGATCTGGCCAACAAGTATGCGAAGAATGCAAAATCATGAGCCAGATGCGGGCATATCCCGGACCTAACCCAGACCAAACCGGTGTTATCCTCTAAAATATTGATCGAAACCAGGTTTAATTGACTGCTTCAGTGTGTTACCACATTCCTACGTGATTCATACACGAAAAAAACCCAGGATCTGGCCAACAAGTATGCGAAGAAGGCGAAAGAATAAGACAGATGCGCGCATTTCCAAGACCTAACCCAGACCTAACCGGTGTTATCCTCTGAAATATTGATCGAAACCAGGTTTAATTGACTGCTTCAGTGTGTTACCACATTACTACGTGATTGAAACACGGAAAATACCCAGGATCTGGCCAACAAGTTTGCGAAAAGGGCGAAAGTATAAGCCAGATGCGCGCAAATCCCAGACCTAACCCAGACCTAACCGGTGTTATCCCCTAAAATATTGATCGAAACCAGGTTTTATTGACTGCTTCAGTGTGTTACCACATTACCACGTGATCAAACACGAAAAAAACCCAGGATCTGGCCAACAAGTATGCGAAGAAGACAAAATCATGAGCCAGATGCGGGCAAAACCCAGACCTAACCCAGACCTAACCGGTGTTATCCTCTGAAATATTGATCGAAACCAGGGGTAATTGACTGCTTCAGTGTGTTACCACATTACTACGTGATTCAAACACGGAAAATACCCAGGATCTGGCCAACAAGTATGCGAAGAAGGCTAAATCATGAGCCAGATGCGGGCATAACCCAGACCTAACCCAGACCTAACCGGTGTTATACTCTGAAATATTGATCGAAACCAGGTTTAATTGACTGCTTCAGTGTGCTACCACATTACTACGTTATCAAACACGGAAAAAACCCAGGATCTGGCCAACAAGTATGCGAAGAAGGCAAAATCATGAGCCAGATGAGGGCATAACCCAGACCTAACCCAGACCTAACCGGTGTTATCCTCTAAAATATTGATCGAAACCAGGTTTAATTGACAGCTTCAGTGTGTTACCACATTACTACGTGATTCAAACACGAAAAATACCCAGGATCTGGCCAACAAGTATGCGAAGAAGGCTAAATCATGAGCCAGATGCGGGCATAACCCAGACCTAACCCAGACCTAACCGGTGTTATACTCTGAAATATTGATCGAAACCAGGTTTAATTGACTGCTTCAGTGTGCTACCACATTCCTACGTGATTCAAACACGAAAAAAACCCAGGATCTGGCCAACAAGTATGCGAAGAAGGCAAAATCATGAGCCAGATGCGAGCATAACCCAGACCTAACCCAGACCTAACCGGTGTTATCCTCTAAAATATTGATCGTAACCAGGTTTAATTAACTGCTTCAGTGTGTTACCACATTCCTACGTGATTCAAACACGAAAAAAACCCAGGATCTGGCCAACAAGTATGCGAAAAAGGCGAAAGTATAAGCCAGATGCGCGCATATCCCAGACCTAACCCAGACCTAACCGGTGTTATCCTCGGAAATATTGATCGAAACCAGGTTTAATTGACTGCCTCAGTGTGGTACCACATTACTACGTGATTCAAACACGAAAAAAACCCAGGATCTGGCCAACAAGTATGCGAAGAAGGCAAAATCATGAGCCAGATGCGGGCATATCCCGGACCTAACCCAGACCTAACCGGTGTTATCCTCTGAAATATTGATCGAAACCAGGTTTAATTGACTGCTTCAGTGTATTACCACATTACTACGTGATTCAAACACGGAAAATACCTAGGATCTGGCCAACAAGTATGCGAAAATGGCGAAAGTATAAGCCAGGTGCGCGCAAATCCCAGACCTAACCCAGACCTAACCGGTGTTATCCTCTAAAATATTGATCGAAACCAGGTTTAATTGACTGCTTCAGTGTGTTACCACATTCCTACGTGATTCAAACACGAAAAAAACCCAGGATCTGGCCAACAAGTATGCGAGGAAGGCGAAAGAATAAGCCTGATGCGCGCATTTCCCAGACCTAACCCAGACCTAACCGGTGTTATCCTCTGAAATATTGATCGAAACCAGGTTTAATTGACTGCTTCAGTGTGTTACCATATCACTACGTGATTCAAACACGGAAAAAACCCAGGATCTAGCCAACAAGTATGCGAAGAAGGCAAAATCATGAGCCAGATGCGGGCAAAACCCACCCGTAACCCAGACCTAACCGGTGTTATCCTCTGAAATATTGATCCAAACCAGGTTTAATTGACTGCTTCAGTGTGTTACCACATTACTACGTGATTCAAACACGGAAAATACCCAGGATCTGGCCAACAAGTATGCGAAGAAGGCTAAATCATGAGCCAGATGCGGGCATAACCCAAACCTAACCCAGACCTAACCGGTGTTATCCTCTGAAATATTGATCGAAACCAGGTTTAATTGACTGCCTCAGTGTGTTACCACATTCCTACGTGATTCAAACACGAAAAAAACCCAGGATCTGGCCAACAAGTATGCGAAGAAGGCGAAAGTATAAGATGCGCGCATTTCCCAGACCTAACCCAGACCTAACCGGTGTTATCCTCTGAAATATTGATCGAAACCAGGTTTAATTGACTGCTTCAGTGTGTTACCACATTACTACGTGATTGAAACACGGAAAATACCCAGGATCTGGCCAACAAGTTTGCGAAAAAGGCGAAAGTATAAGGCAGATGCGCGCAAATCCCAGACCTAACCCAGACCTAACCGGTGTTATCCTCTAAAATATTGATCGAAACCAGGTTTTATTGACTGCTTCAGTGTGTTACCACATTACAACGTGATCAAACACGAAAAAAACCCAGGATCTGGCCAACAAGTATGCGAAGAAGGCAAAATGATGAGCCAGATGTGGGCATATCCCGGACCTAACCCAGACCTAACCGGTGTTATCCTCTAAAATATTGATCGAAACCAGGTTTAATTAACTGCTTCAGTGTGTTACCACATTCCTACGTGATTCAAACACGAAAAAAACCCAGGATCTGGCCAACAAGTATGTGAAGAAGGCGAAAGTATAAGCCAGATGCGCGCATTTCCCAGACCTATGCCAGACCTAACCGGTGTTATCCTCTGAAATATTGATCGAAACCAGGTTTAATTGACTGCTGCAGTGTGTTACCACATTACTACGTGATTCAAACACGGAAAAAACCCAGGATCTGGCCAACAAGTATGCGATGAAGGCAAAATCATGAGCCAGATGCGGGCATAACCCAGACTTAACCCAGACCTAACCGGTGTTATCCTCCAAAATATTGATCGAAACCAGGTTTAATTGACAGCTTCAGTGTGTTACCACATTACTACGTGATTCAAACACGAAAAAAACCCAGGATCTGGCCTACAAGTATGCGAAGAAGGCAAAATCATGAGCCAGATGCGGGCATAACCCAGATCTAACCCAGACCTAACCGGTGTTATCCTGTAAAATATTGATCGAAACCAGGTTTAATTGACAGCTTCAGTGTGTTACCACATTACTACGTGATTCAAACACGAAAAAAACCCAGGATCTGGCCAACAAGTATGCGAAGAAGGCAAAATCATGAGCCAGATGCGGCCATAACCCAGACCTAACCCAGACCTAACCGGTGTTATCCTCTAAAATATTGATCGAAACCAGGTTTAATTGACAGCTTCAGTGTGTTACCACATTACTACGTGATTCAAACACGAAAAAAACCCAGGATCTGGCCAACATGTATGCGAAGAATGCAAAATCATGAGCCAGATGCGGGCATATCCCGGACCTAACCCAGACCTAACCGGTGTTATCCTCTAAAATATTGATCGAAACCAGGTTTAATTGACTGCTTCAGTGTGTTACCACATTCCTACGTGATTCAAACACGAAAAAAACCCAGGATCTGGCCAACAAGTATGCGAAAAAGGTGAAAGTATAAGCCAGATGCGCGCATATCCCAGACCTAACCCAGACCTAACCGGTGTTATCCTCTGAAATATTGATCGAAACCAGGTTTAATTGACTGTTTCAGTGTGTTACCACATTCCTACGTGATTCAAACACGAAAAAAACCCAGGATCTGGCCAACAAGTATGCGAAGAAGGCGAAAGAATAAGACAGATGCGCGCATTTCCCAGGCCTAACCCAGACCTAACCGGTGTTATCCTCTGAAGTATTGATCGAAACCAGGTTTAATTGACTGCTTCAGTGTGTTACCACATTACTACGTGATTCAAACACGGAAAAAACCCAGGATCTGGCCAACAAGTATGCGATGAAGGCAAAATCATGAGCCAGATGCGGGCATAACCCAGACCTAACCCAGACCTAACCGGTGTTATCCTCTAAAATATTGATCGAAACCAGGTTTAATTGACTGCTTCAGTGTGTTACCACATTACTACGTGATTCAAACACGAAAAAAACCCAAGATCTGGCCAACAAGTATGCGAAGAAGGCAAAATCATGAGCCAGATGCGGGCATAACCCAGACCTAACCCAGACCTAACCGGTGTTATCCTCTAAAATATTGATCGAAACCAGGTTTAATTGACAGCTTCAGTGTGTTACCACATTACTACGTGATTCAAACACGAAAAAAACCCAGGATCTGGCCAACAAGTATGCGAAGAAGGCAAAATCATGAGCCAGATGCGGGCATATCTCGGACCTAACCCAGACCTAACCGGTGTTATCCTCTAAAATATTGATCGAAACCAGGTTTAATTGACTGCTTCAGTGTGTTACCACATTCCTACGTGATTCAAACACGAAAAAAACCCAGGATCTGGCCAACAAGTATGCGAAGAAGGCGAAAGTACAAGATGCGCGCATTTCCCAGACCTAACCCAGACCTAACCGGTGTTATCCTCTGAAATATTGATCGAAACCAGGTTTAATTGACTGCTTCAGTGTGTTACCACATTACTACGTGATTGAAACACGGAAGATACCCAGGATCTGGCCAACAAGTTTGCGAAAAAGGCGAAAGTATAAGCCAGACGCGCGCAAATCCCAGACCTAAACCAGACCTAACCGGTGTTATCCTCTAAAATATTGATCGGAACCAGGTTTTATTGACTGCTTCAGTGTGTTACCACATTACTACGTGATCAAACACGACAAAAACCCAGGATCTGGCCAACAAGTATGCGAAGAAGGCGAAAGAATAAGCCAGATGCGCGCATTTCCCAGACCTAACCCAGACCTAACCGGTGTTATCCTCTGAAATATTGATCGAAACCAGGTTTAATTGACTGCTTCAGTGTATTACCACATTACTACGTGATTCAAACACGGAAAATACCCAGGATCTGGCCAACAAGTATGCGAAAAAGGCGAAAGTATAAGCCAGGTGCGCGCAAATCCCAGACCTAACCCAGACCTAACCGGTGTTATCCTCTAAAATATAGATCGAAACCAGGTTTTATTGACTGCTTCAGTGTGCTACCACATTACTACGTGATCACACACGGAAAAAACACAGGATCTGGCCAACAAGTAAGCGAAGAAGGCAAAATCATGAGCCAGATGCGGGCAAAACCCAGACCTAACCCAGACCTAACCAGTGTTATCCTCTGAAATATTGATCCAAACGAGGTTTAATTGACTGCTTCAGTGTGTTACCACATTACTACGTGATTCAAACACGGAAAATACCCAGGATCTGGCCAACAAGTATGCGAAGAAGGCTAAATCATGAGCCAGATGCGGGCATAACCCAGACCTAACCCAGACCTAACCGGTGTTATCCTCTGAAATATTGATCGAAACCAGGTTTAATTGACTGCCTCAGTGTGTTACCACATTCCTACGTGATTCAAACACGAAAAAAACCCAGGATCTGGCCAACAAGTATGCGAAGAAGGCGAAAGTATAAGATGCGCGCATTTCCCAGACCTAACCCAGACCTAACCGGTGTTATCCTCTGAAATATTGATCGAAACCAGGTTTAATTGACTGCTTCAGTGTGTTACCACATTACTACGTGATTGAAACACGGAAAATACCCAGGATCTGGCCAACAAGTTTGCGAAAAAGGCGAAAGTATACGGCAGATTCGCGCAAATCCCAGACCTAACCCAGACCTAACCGGTGTTATCCTCTAAAATATTGATCGAAACCAGGTTTTATTGACTGCTTCAGTGTGTTACCACATTACAACGTGATCAAACACGAAAAAAACCCAGGATCTGGCCAACAAGTATGCGAAGAAGGCAAAATGATGAGCCAGATGTGGGCATATCCCGGACCTAACCCAGACCTAACCGGTGTTATCCTCTATAATATTGATCGAAACCAGGTTTAATTAACTGCTTCAGTGTGTTACCACATTCCTACGTGATTCAAACACGAAAAAAACCCAGGATCTGGCCAACAAGTATGCGAAGAATGCAAAATCATGAGCCAGATGCGGGCATATCCCGGACCTAACCCAGACCTAACCGGTGTTATCCTCTAAAATATTGATCGAAACCAGGTTTAATTGACTGCTTCAGTGTGTTACCACATTACTACGTGATTGAAACACGGAAAATACCCAGGATCTGGCCAACAAGTATGCGAAGAAGGCTAAATCATGAGCCAGATGCGGGCATAACCCAGACCTAACCCAGACCTAACCGGTGTTATCCTCTGAAATATTGATCGAAACCAGGTTTAATTGACTGCCTCAGTGTGTTACCACATTCCTACGTGATTCAAACACGAAAAAAACCCAGGATCTGGCCAACAAGTATGCGAAGAAGGCGAAAGTATAAGATGCGCGCATTTCCCAGACCTAACCCAGACCTAACCGGTGTTATCCTCTGAAATATTGATCGAAACCACGTTTAATTGACTGCTTCAGTGTGTTACCACATTACTACGTGATTGAAACACGGAAAATACCCAGGATCTGGCCAACAAGTTTGCGAAAAAGGCGAAAGTATAAGGCAGATGCGCGCAAATCCCAGACCTAACCCAGACCTAACCGGTGTTATCCTCTAAAATATTGATCGAAACCAGGTTTTATTGACTGCTTCAGTGTGTTACCACATTACAACGTGATCAAACACGAAAAAAACCCAGGATCTGGCCAACAAGTATGCGAAGAAGGCAAAATGATGAGCCAGATGTGGGCATATCCCGGACCTAACCCAGACCTAACCGGTGTTATCCTCTAAAATATTGATCGAAACCAGGTTTAATTAACTGCTTCAGTGTGTTACCACATTCCTACGTGATTCAAACACGAAAAAAACCCAGGATCTGGCCAACAAGTATGTGAAGAAGGCGAAAGTATAAGCCAGATGCGCGCATTTCCCAGACCTATGCCAGACCTAACCGGTGTTATCCTCTGAAATATTGATCGAAACCAGGTTTAATTGACTGCTGCAGTGTGTTACCACATTACTACGTGATTCAAACACGGAAAAAACCCAGGATCTGGCCAACAAGTATGCGATGAAGGCAAAATCATGAGCCAGATGCGGGCATAACCCAGACCTAACCCAGACCTAACCGGTGTTATCCTCCAAAATATTGATCGAAACCAGGTTTAATTGACAGCTTCAGTGTGTTACCACATTACTACGTGATTCAAACACGAAAAAAACCCAGGATCTGGCCAACAAGTATGCGAAGAAGGCAAAATCATGAGCCAGATGCGGGCATAACCCAGACCTAACCCAGACCTAACCGGTGTTATCCTGTAAAATATTGATCGAAACCAGGTTTAATTGACAGCTTCAGTGTGTTACCACATTACTACGTGATTCAAACACGAAAAAAACCCAGGATCTGGCCAACAAGTATGCGAAGAAGGCAAAATCATGAGCCAGATGCGGCCATAACCCAGACCTAACCCAGACCTAACCGGTGTTATCCTCTGAAATATTGATCGAAACCACGTTTAATTGACTGCTTCAGTGTGTTACCACATTACTACGTGATTGAAACACGGAAAATACCCAGGATCTGGCCAACAAGTTTGCGAAAAAGGCGAAAGTATAAGGCAGATGCGCGCAAATCCCAGACCTAACCCAGACCTAACCGGTGTTATCCTCTAAAATATTGATCGAAACCAGGTTTTATTGACTGCTTCAGTGTGTTACCACATTACAACGTGATCAAACACGAAAAAAACCCAGGATCTGGCCAACAAGTATGCGAAGAAGGCAAAGTGATGAGCCAGATGTGGGCATATCCCGGACCTAACCCAGACCTAACCGGTGTTATCCTCTAAAATATTGATCGAAACCAGGTTTAATTAACTGCTTCAGTGTGTTACCACATTCCTACGTGATTCAAACACGAAAAAAACCCAGGATCTGGCCAACAAGTATGTGAAGAAGGCGAAAGTATAAGCCAGATGCGCGCATTTCCCAGACCTATGCCAGACCTAACCGGTGTTATCCTCTGAAATATTGATCGAAACCAGGTTTAATTGACTGCTGCAGTGTGTTACCACATTACTACGTGATTCAAACACGGAAAAAACCCAGGATCTGGCCAACAAGTATGCGATGAAGGCAAAATCATGAGCCAGATGCGGGCATAACCCAGACCTAACCCAGACCTAACCGGTGTTATCCTCCAAAATATTGATCGAAACCAGGTTTAATTGACAGCTTCAGTGTGTTACCACATTACTACGTGATTCAAACACGAAAAAAACCCAGGATCTGGCCAACAAGTATGCGAAGAAGGCAAAATCATGAGCCAGATGCGGGCATAACCCAGACCTAACCCAGACCTAACCGGTGTTATCCTGTAAAATATTGATCGAAACCAGGTTTAATTGACAGCTTCAGTGTGTTACCACATTACTACGTGATTCAAACACGAAAAAAACCCAGGATCTGGCCAACAAGTATGCGAAGAAGGCAAAATCATGAGCCAGATGCGGCCATAACCCAGACCTAACCCAGACCTAACCGGTGTTATCCTCTAAAATATTGATCGAAACCAGGTTTAATTGACAGCTTCAGTGTGTTACCACATTACTACGTGATTCAACCACGAAAAAAACCCAGGATCTGGCCAACAAGTATGCGAAGAATGCAAAATCATGAGCCAGATGCGGGCATATCCCGGACCTAACCCAGACCTAACCGGTGTTATCCTCTAAAATATTGATCGAAACCAGGTTTAATTGACTGCTTCAGTGTGTTACCACATTCCTACGTGATTCAAACACGAAAAAAACCCAGGATCTGGCCAACAAGTATGCGAAAAAGGTGAAAGTATAAGCCAGATGCGCGCATATCCCAGACCTAACCCAGACCTAACCGGTGTTATCCTCTGAAATATTGATCGAAACCAGGTTTAATTGTCTGTTTCAGTGTGTTACCACATTCCTACGTGATTCAAACACGAAAAAAACCCAGGATCTGGCCAACAAGTATGCGAAGAAGGCGAAAGAATAAGACAGATGCGCGCATTTCCCAGGCCTAACCCAGACCTAACCGGTGTTATCCTCTGAAGTATTGATCGAAACCAGGTTTAATTGACTGCTTCAGTGTGTTACCACATTACTACGTGATTCAAACACGGAAAAAACCCAGGATCTGGCCAACAAGTATGCGATGAAGGCAAAATCATGAGCCAGATGCGGGCATAACCCAGACCTAACCCAGACCTAACCGGTGTTATCCTCTAAAATTTTGATCGAAACCAGGTTTAATTGACTGCTTCAGTGTGTTACCACATTACTACGTGATTCAAACACGAAAAAAACCCAAGATCTGGCCAACAAGTATGCGAAGAAGGCAAAATCATGAGCCAGATGCGGGCAAAACCCAGACCTAACCCAGACCTAACCAGTGTTATCCTCTGAAATATTGATCCAAACGAGGTTTAATTGACTGCTTCAGTGTGTTACCACATTACTACGTGATTCAAACACGGAAAATACCCAGGATCTGGCCAACAAGTATGCGAAGAAGGCTAAATCATGAGCCAGATGCGGGCATAACCCAGACCTAACCCAGACCTAACCAGTGTTATCCTCTGAAATATTGATCCAAACGAGGTTTAATTGACTGCTTCAGTGTGTTACCACATTACTACGTGATTCAAACACGGAAAATACCCAGGATCTGGCCAACAAGTATGCGAAGAAGGCTAAATCATGAGCCAGATGCGGGCATAACCCAGACCTAACCCAGACCTAACCGGTGTTATCCTCTGAAATATTGATCGAAACCAGGTTTAATTGACTGCCTCAGTGTGTTACCACATTCCTACGTGATTCAAACACGAAAAAAACCCAGGATCTGGCCAACAAGTATGCGAAGAAGGCGAAAGTATAAGATGCGCGCATTTCCCAGACCTAACCCAGACCTAACCGGTGTTATCCTCTGAAATATTGATCGAAACCAGGTTTAATTGACTGCTTCAGTGTGTTACCACATTACTACGTGATTGAAACACGGAAAATACCCAGGATCTGGCCAACAAGTTTGCGAAAAAGGCGAAAGTATAAGGCAGATTCGCGCAAATCCCAGACCTAACCCAGACCTAACCGGTGTTATCCTCTAAAATATTGATCGAAACCAGGTTTTATTGACTGCTTCAGTGTGTTACTACATTACAACGTGATCAAACACGAAAAAAACCCAGGATCTGGCCAACAAGTATGCGAAGAAGGAAAAATGATGAGCCAGATGTGGGCATATCCCGGACCTAACCCAGACCTAACCGGTGTTATCCTCTATAATATTGATCGAAACCAGGTTTAATTAACTGCTTCAGTGTGTTACCACATTCCTACGTGATTCAAACACGAAAAAAACCCAGGATCTGGCCAACAAGTATGCGAAGAATGCAAAATCATGAGCCAGATGCGGGCATATCCCGGTCCTAACCCAGACCTAACCGGTGTTATCCTCTAAAATATTGATCGAAACCAGGTTTAATTGACTGCTTCAGTGTGTTACCACATTCCTACGTGATTCAAACACGAAAAAAACCCAGGATCTGGCCAACAAGTATGCGAAAAAGGTGAAAGTATAAGCTAGATGCGCGCATATCCCAGACCTAACCCAGACCTAACCGGTGTTATCCTCTGAAATATTGATCGAAACCAGGTTTAATTGACTGTTTCAGTGTGTTACCACATTCCTACGTGATTCAAACACGAAAAAAACCCAGGATCTGGCCAACAAGTATGCGAAGAAGGCGAAAGAATAAGACAGATGCGCGCATTTCCCAGGCCTAACCCAGACCTAACCGGTGTTATCCTCTGAAGTATTGATCGAAACCAGGTTTAATTGACTGCTTCAGTGTGATACCACATTACTACGTGATTCAAACACGGAAAAAACCCAGGATCTGGCCAACAAGTATGCGATGAAGGCAAAATCATGAGCCAGATGCGGGCATAACCCAGACCTAACCCAGACCTAACCGGTGTTATCCTCTAAAATATTGATCGAAACCAGGTTTAATTGACTGCTTCAGTGTGTTACCACATTACTACGTGATTGAAACACGGAAAATACCCAGGATCTGGCCAACAAGTATGCGAAGAAGGCTAAATCATGAGCCAGATGCGGGCATAACCCAGACCTAACCCAGACCTAACCGGTGTTATCCTCTGAAATATTGATCGAAACCAGGTTTAATTGACTGCCTCAGTGTGTTACCACATTCCTACGTGATTCAAACACGAAAAAAACCCAGGATCTGGCCAACAAGTATGCGAAGAAGGCGAAAGTATAAGATGCGCGCATTTCCCAGACCTAACCCAGACCTAACCGGTGTTATCCTCTGAAATATTGATCGAAACCACGTTTAATTGACTGCTTCAGTGTGTTACCACATTACTACGTGATTGAAACACGGAAAATACCCAGGATCTGGCCAACAAGTTTGCGAAAAAGGCGAAAGTATAAGGCAGATGCGCGCAAATCCCAGACCTAACCCAGACCTAACCGGTGTTATCCTCTAAAATATTGATCGAAACCAGGTTTTATTGACTGCTTCAGTGTGTTACCACATTACAACGTGATCAAACACGAAAAAAACCCAGGATCTGGCCAACAAGTATGCGAAGAAGGCAAAATGATGAGCCAGATGTGGGCATATCCCGGACCTAACCCAGACCTAACCGGTGTTATCCTCTAAAATATTGATCGAAACCAGGTTTAATTAACTGCTTCAGTGTGTTACCACATTCCTACGTGATTCAAACACGAAAAAAACCCAGGATCTGGCCAACAAGTATGTGAAGAAGGCGAAAGTATAAGCCAGATGCGCGCATTTCCCAGACCTATGCCAGACCTAACCGGTGTTATCCTCTGAAATATTGATCGAAACCAGGTTTAATTGACTGCTGCAGTGTGTTACCACATTACTACGTGATTCAAACACGGAAAAAACCCAGGATCTGGCCAACAAGTATGCGATGAAGGCAAAATCATGAGCCAGATGCGGGCATAACCCAGACCTAACCCAGACCTAACCGGTGTTATCCTCCAAAATATTGATCGAAACCAGGTTTAATTGACAGCTTCAGTGTGTTACCACATTACTACGTGATTCAAACACGAAAAAAACCCAGGATCTGGCCAACAAGTATGTGAAGAAGGCGAAAGTATAAGCCAGATGCGCGCATTTCCCAGACCTATGCCAGACCTAACCGGTGTTATCCTCTGAAATATTGATCGAAACCAGGTTTAATTGACTGCTGCAGTGTGTTACCACATTACTACGTGATTCAAACACGGAAAAAACCCAGGATCTGGCCAACAAGTATGCGATGAAGGCAAAATCATGAGCCAGATGCGGGCATAACCCAGACCTAACCCAGACCTAACCGGTGTTATCCTCCAAAATATTGATCGAAACCAGGTTTAATTGACAGCTTCAGTGTGTTACCACATTACTACGTGATTCAAACACGAAAAAAACCCAGGATCTGGCCAACAAGTATGCGAAGAAGGCAAAATCATGAGCCAGATGCGGGCATAACCCAGACCTAACCCAGACCTAACCGGTGTTATCCTGTAAAATATTGATCGAAACCAGGTTTAATTGACAGCTTCAGTGTGTTACCACATTACTACGTGATTCAAACACGAAAAAAACCCAGGATCTGGCCAACAAGTATGCGAAGAAGGCAAAATCATGAGCCAGATGCGGCCGTAACCCAGACCTAACCCAGACCTAACCGGTGTTATCCTCTGAAATATTGATCGAAACCACGTTTAATTGACTGCTTCAGTGTGTTACCACATTACTACGTGATTGAAACACGGAAAATACCCAGGATCTGGCCAACAAGTTTGCGAAAAAGGCGAAAGTATAAGGCAGATGCGCGCAAATCCCAGACCTAACCCAGACCTAACCGGTGTTATCCTCTAAAATATTGATCGAAACCAGGTTTTATTGACTGCTTCAGTGTGTTACCACATTACAACGTGATCAAACACGAAAAAAACCCAGGATCTGGCCAACAAGTATGCGAAGAAGGCAAAATGATGAGCCAGATGTGGGCATATCCCGGACCTAACCCAGACCTAACCGGTGTTATCCTCTAAAATATTGATCGAAACCAGGTTTAATTAACTGCTTCAGTGTGTTACCACATTCCTACGTGATTCAAACACGAAAAAAACCCAGGATCTGGCCAACAAGTATGTGAAGAAGGCGAAAGTATAAGCCAGATGCGCGCATTTCCCAGACCTATGCCAGACCTAACCGGTGTTATCCTCTGAAATATTGATCGAAACCAGGTTTAATTGACTGCTGCAGTGTGTTACCACATTACTACGTGATTCAAACACGGAAAAAACCCAGGATCTGGCCAACAAGTATGCGATGAAGGCAAAATCATGAGCCAGATGCGGGCATAACCCAGACCTAACCCAGACCTAACCGGTGTTATCCTCCAAAATATTGATCGAAACCAGGTTTAATTGACAGCTTCAGTGTGTTACCACATTACTACGTGATTCAAACACGGAAAATACCCAGGATCTGGCCAACAAGTATGCGAAGAAGGCTAAATCATGAGCCAGATGCGCGCATTTCCCAAACCTAACCCAGACCTAACCGGTGTTATCCTCTGAAATATTGATCGAAACCAGGTTTAATTGACTGCTTCAGTGTGTTACCACATTCCTACGTGATTCAAACACGAAAAAAACCCAGGATCTGGCCAACAAGTATGCGAGGAAGGCGAAAGAATAAGCCTGATGCGCGCATTTCCCAGACCTAACCCAGACCTAACCGGTGTTATCCTCTGAAATATTGATCGAAACCAGGTTTAATTGACTGCTTCAGTGTGTTACCATATCACTACGTGATTCAAACACGAAAAAAACCCAGGATCTGGCCAACAAGTATGCGAAGAAGGCAAAATCATGAGCCAGATGCGGGCATAACCCAGACCTAACCCAGACCAAACCGGTGTTATCCTGTAAAATATTGATCGAAACCAGGTTTAATTGACAGCTTCAGTGTGTTACCACATTACTACGTGATTCAAACACGAAAAAAACCCAGGATCTGGCCAACAAGTATGCGAAGAAGGCAAAATCATGAGCCAGATGCGGCCATAACCCAGACCTAACCCAGACCTAACCGGTGTTATCCTCTAAAATATTGATCGAAACCAGGTTTAATTGACAGCTTCAGTGTGTTACCACATTACTACGTGATTCAACCACGAAAAAAACCCAGGATCTGGCCAACAAGTATGCGAAGAATGCAAAATCATGAGCCAGATGCGGGCATATCCCGGACCTAACCCAGACCTAACCGGTGTTATCCTCTAAAATATTGATCGAAACCAGGTTTAATTGACTGCTTCAGTGTGTTACCACATTCCTACGTGATTCAAACACGAAAAAAACCCAGGATCTGGCCAACAAGTATGCGAAAAAGGTGAAAGTATAAGCCAGATGCGCGCATATCCCAGACCTAACCCAGACCTAACCGGTGTTATCCTCTGAAATATTGATCGAAACCAGGTTTAATTGTCTGTTTCAGTGTGTTACCACATTCCTACGTGATTCAAACACGAAAAAAACCCAGGATCTGGCCAACAAGTATGCGAAGAAGGCGAAAGAATAAGACAGATGCGCGCATTTCCCAGGCCTAACCCAGACCTAACCGGTGTTATCCTCTGAAGTATTGATCGAAACCAGGTTTAATTGACTGCTTCAGTGTGTTACCACATTACTACGTGATTCAAACACGGAAAAAACCCAGGATCTGGCCAACAAGTATGCGATGAAGGCAAAATCATGAGCCAGATGCGGGCATAACCCAGACCTAACCCAGACCTAACCGGTGTTATCCTCTAAAATATTGATCGTAACCGTGTTTAATTGACTGCTTCAGTGTGTTACCACATTCCTACGTGATTCAAACACGAAAAAAACCCAGGATCTGGCCAACAAGTATGCGAAAAAGGCGAAAGTATAAGCCAGATGCGCGCATATCCCAGACCTAACCCAGACCTAACCGGTGTTATCCTCTGAAATATTGATCGAAACCAGGTTTAATTGACTGCCTCAGTGTGGTGCCACATTACTACGTGATTCAAACACGAAAAAAACCCAGGATCTGGCCAACAAGTATGCGAAGAAGGCGAAAGTATAAGCCAGGTGCGCGCAAATCCCAGACCTAACCCAGACCTAACCGGTGTTATCCTCTAAAATATTGATCGAAACCAGGTTTTATTGACTGCTTCAGTGTGTTACCACATTACTACGTGATTCAAACACGAAAAAAACCCAGGATCTGGCCAACAAGTATGCGAAGAAGGCAAAATCATGAGCCAGATGTGGGCATATCCCGGACCTAACCCAGACCTAACCGGTGTTATCCTCTAAAATATTGATCGAAACCAGGTTTAATTAACTGCTTCAGTGTGTTACCACATTCCTACGTGATTCAAACACGAAAAAAACCCAGGATCTGGCCAACAAGTATGTGAAGAAGGCGAAAGTATAAGCCAGATGCGCGCATTTCCCAGACCTATGCCAGACCTAACCGGTGTTATCCTCTGAAATATTGATCGAAACCAGGTTTAATTGACTGCTTCAGTGTGTTACCACATTCCTACGTGATTCAAACACGAAAAAAACCCAGGATCTGGCCAACAAGTATGCGAGGAAGGCGAAAGAATAAGCCTGATGCGCGCATTTCCCAGACCTAACCCAGACCTAACCGGTGTTATCCTCTGAAATATTGATCGAAACCAGGTTTAATTGACTGCTTCAGTGTGTTACCATATCACTACGTGATTCAAACACGAAAAAAACCCAGGATCTGGCCAACAAGTATGCGAAGAAGGCTAAATCATGAGCCAGATGCGCGCATTTCCCAAACCTAACCCAGACCTAACCGGTGTTATCCTCTGAAATATTGATCGAAACCAGGTTTAATTGACTGCTTCAGTGTGTTACCACATTCCTACGTGATTCAAACACGAAAAAAACCCAGGATCTGGCCAACAAGTATGCGAGGAAGGCAAAATCATGAGCCAGATGCGGCCATAACCCAGACCTAACCCAGACCTAACCGGTGTTATCCTCTAAAATATTGATCGAAACCAGGTTTAATTGACAGCTTCAGTGTGTTACCACATTACTACGTGATTCAAACACGGAAAATACCCAGGATCTGACCAACAAGTATGCGAAGAAGGCTAAATCATGAGCCAGATGCGCGCATTTCCCAAACCTAACCCAGACCTAACCGGTGTTATCCTCTGAAATATTGATCGAAACCAGGTTTAATTGACTGCTTCAGTGTGTTACCACATTCCTACGTGATTCAAACACGAAAAAAACCCAGGATCTGGCCAACAAGTATGCGAGGAAGGCGAAAGAATAAGCCTGATGCGCGCATTTCCCAGACCTAACCCAGACCTAACCGGTGTTATCCTCTGAAATATTGATCGAAACCAGGTTTAATTGACTGCTTCAGTGTGTTACCATATCACTACGTGATTCAAACACGAAAAAAACCCAGGATCTGGCCAACAAGTATGCGAAGAAGGCAAAATCATGAGCCAGATGCGGGCATAACCCAGACCTAACCCAGACCTAACCGGTGTTATCCTCTAAAATATTGATCGAAACCAGGTTTAATTGACAGCTTCAGTGTGTTACCACATTACTACGTGATTCAAACACGAAAAAAACCCAGGATCTGGCCAACAAGTATGCGAAGAAGGCAAAATCATGAGCCAGATGCGGCCATAACCCAGACCTAACCCAGACCTAACCGGTGTTATCCTCTAAAATATTGATCGAAACCAGGTTTAATTGACAGCTTCAGTGTGTTACCACATTACTACGTGATTCAACCACGAAAAAAACCCAGGATCTGGCCAACAAGTATGCGAAGAATGCAAAATCATGAGCCAGATGCGGGCATATCCCGGACCTAACCCAGACCTAACCGGTGTTATCCTCTAAAATATTGATCGAAACCAGGTTTAATTGACTGCTTCAGTGTGTTACCACATTCCTACGTGATTCAAACACGAAAAAAACCCAGGATCTGGCCAACAAGTATGCGAAAAAGGTGAAAGTATAAGCCAGATGCGCGCATATCCCAGACCTAACCCAGACCTAACCGGTGTTATCCTCTGAAATATTGATCGAAACCAGGTTTAATTGTCTGTTTCAGTGTGTTACCACATTCCTACGTGATTCAAACACGAAAAAAACCCAGGATCTGGCCAACAAGTATGCGAAGAAGGCGAAAGAATAAGACAGATGCGCGCATTTCCCAGGCCTAACCCAGACCTAACCGGTGTTATCCTCTGAAGTATTGATCGAAACCAGGTTTAATTGACTGCTTCAGTGTGTTACCACATTACTACGTGATTCAAACACGGAAAAAACCCAGGATCTGGCCAACAAGTATGCGATGAAGGCAAAATCATGAGCCAGATGCGGGCATAACCCAGACCTAACCCAGACCTAACCGGTGTTATCCTCTAAAATTTTGATCGAAACCAGGTTTAATTGACTGCTTCAGTGTGTTACCACATTACTACGTGATTCAAACACGAAAAAAACCCAAGATCTGGCCAACAAGTATGCGAAGAAGGCAAAATCATGAGCCAGATGCGGGCATAACCCAGACCTAACCCAGACCTAACCGGTGTTATCCTCTAAAATATTGATCGTAACCGTGTTTAATTGACTGCTTCAGTGTGTTACCACATTCCTACGTGATTCAAACACGAAAAAAACCCAGGATCTGGCCAACAAGTATGCGAAAAAGGCGAAAGTATAAGCCAGATGCGCGCATATCCCAGACCTAACCCAGACCTAACCGGTGTTATCCTCTGAAATATTGATCGAAACCAGGTTTAATTGACTGCCTCAGTGTGGTGCCACATTACTACGTGATTCAAACACGAAAAAAACCCAGGATCTGGCCAACAAGTATGCGAAGAAGGCGAAAGTATAAGCCAGGTGCGCGCAAATCCCAGACCTAACCCAGACCTAACCGGTGTTATCCTCTGAAATATTGATCGAAACCAGGTTTAATTGACTGCTTCAGTGTGTTACCACATTACTACGTGATTGAAACACGGAAAATACCCAGGATCTGGCCAACAAGTTTGCGAAAAAGGCGAAAGTATAAGCCAGACGCGCGCAAATCCCAGACCTAAACCAGACCTAACCGGTGTTATCCTCTAAAATATTGATCGAAACCAGGTTTTATTGACTGCTTCAGTGTGTTACCACATTACTACGTGATCAAACACGACAAAAACCCAGGATCTGGCCAACAAGTATGCGAAGAAGGCAAAATCATGAGCCAGATGTGGGCATATCCCGGACCTAACTCAGACCTAACCGGTGTTATCCTCTAAAATATTGATCGAAACCAGGTTTAATTAACTGCTTCAGTGTGTTACCACATTCCTACGTGATTCAAACACGAAAAAAACCCAGGATCTGGCCAACAAGTATGTGAAGAAGGCGAAAGTATAAGCCAGATGCGCGCATTTCCCAGACCTAAGCCAGACCTAACCGGTGTTATCCTCTGAAATATTGATCGAAACCAGGTTTAATTGACTGCTTCAGTGTGTTACCACATTACTACGTGATTCAAACACGGAAAAAACCCAGGATCTGGCCAACAAGTATGCGAAAAAGGTGAAAGTATAAGCCAGATGCGCGCATATCCCAGACCTAACCCAGACCTAACCGGTGTTATCCTCTGAAATATTGATCGAAACCAGGTTTAATTGACTGCTTCAGTGTATTACCACATTACTACGTGATTCAAACACGGAAAATACCTACGATCTGGCCAACAAGTATGCGAAAAAGGCGAAAGTATAAGCCAGGTGCGCGCAAATCCCAGACCTAACCCAGACCTAACCGGTGTTATCCTCTAAAATATTGATCGAAACCAGGTTTAATTGACTGCTTCAGTGTGTTACCACATTCCTACGTGATTCAAACACGAAAAAAACCCAGGATCTGGCCAACAAGTATGCGAAGAAGGCAAAATCATGAGCCAGATGCGGGCATAACCCAGACCTAACCCAGACCTAACCGGTGTTATCCTCTAAAATATTGATCGAAACCAGGTTTAATTGTCTGCTTCAGTGTGTTACCACATTCCTACGTGATTCAAACACGAAAAAAACCCAGGATCTGGCCAACAAGTATGCGAAGAAGGCAAAATCATGAGCCAGATGCGGGCATAACCCAGACCTAACCCAGACCTAACCGGTGTTATCCTCTAAAATATTGATCGTAACCAGGTTTAATTAACTGCTTCAGTGTGTTACCACATTCCTACGTGATTCAAACACGAAAAAAACCCAGGATCTGGCCAACAAGTATGCGAAAAAGGCGAAAGTATAAGCCAGATGCGCGCATATCCCAGACCTAACCCAGACCTAACCGGTGTTATCCTCGGAAATATTGATCGAAACCAGGTTTAATTGACTGCCTCAGTGTGGTACCACATTACTACGTGATTCAAACACGAAAAAAACCCAGGATCTGGCCAACAAGTATGCGAAGAAGGCAAAATCATGAGCCAGATGCGGGCATATCCCGGACCTAACCCAGACCTAACCGGTGTTATCCTCTGAAATATTGATCGAAACCAGGTTTAATTGACTGCTTCAGTGTATTACCACATTACTACGTGATTCAAACACGGAAAATACCTAGGATCTGGCCAACAAGTAAGCGAAAAAGGCGAAAGTATAAGCCAGGTGCGCGCAAATCCCAGACCTAACCCAGAACTAACCGGTGTTATCCTCTAAAATATTGATCGAAACCAGGTTTAATTGACTGCTTCAGTGTGTTACCACATTCCTACGTGATTCAAACCCGAAAAAAACCCAGGATCTGGCCAACAAGTATGCGAGGAAGGCGAAAGAATAAGCCTGATGCGCGCATTTCCCAAACCTAACCCAGACCTAACCGGTGTTATCCTCTGAAATATTGATCGAAACCAGGTTTAATTGACTGCTTCAGTGTGTTACCATATCACTACGTGATTCAAACACGGAAAAAACCCAGGATCTGGCCAACAAGTATGCGAAGAAGGCAAAATCATGAGCCAGATGCGGGCATAACCCAGACCTAACCCAGACCTAACCGGTGTTATCCTCTAAAATATTGATCGTAACCAGGTTTAATTGACTGCTTCAGTGTGTTACCACATTCCTACGTGATTCAAACACGAAAAAAACCCAGGATCTGGCCAACAAGTATGCGAAAAAGGCGAAAGTATAAGCCAGATGCGCGCATATCCCAGACCTAACCCAGACCTAACCGGTGTTATCCTCTGAAATATTGATCGAAACCAGGTTTAATTGACTGCCCCAGTGTGGTACCACATTACTACGTGATTCAAACACGGAAACAACCCAGGATCTGGCCAACAAGTATGCGAAGAAGGCGAAAGTATAAGCCAGGTGCGCGCAAATCCCAGACCTAACCCAGACCTAACCGGTGTTATCCTCTAAAATATTGATCGAAACCAGGTTTTATTGACTGCTTCAGTGTGCTACCACATTACTACGGGGTCAAACACGGAAAAAACACAGGATCTGGCCAACAAGTATGCGAAGAAGACAAAATCATGAGCCAGATACGGGCAAAACCCAGACCTAACCCAGACCTAACCGGTGTTATCCTTTGAAATATTGATCCAAACCAGGTTTAATTGACTGCTTCAGTGTGTTACCACATTACTACGTGATTCAAACACGGAAAATACCCAGGATCTGGCCAACAAGTATGCGAAGAAGGCTAAATCATGAGCCAGATGCGCGCATTTCCCAAACCTAACCCAGACCTAACCGGTGTTATCCTCTGAAATATTGATCGAAACCAGGTTTAATTGACTGCTTCAGTGTGTTACCACATTCCTACGTGATTCAAACACGAAAAAAACCCAGGATCTGGCCAACAAGTATGCGAGGAAGGCGAAAGAATAAGCCTGATGCGCGCATTTCCCAGACCTAACCCAGACCTAACCGGTGTTATCCTCTGAAATATTGATCGAAACCAGGTTTAATTGACTGCTTCAGTGTGTTACCATATCACTACGTGATTCAAACACGGAAAAAACCCAGGATCTAGCCAACAAGTATGCGAAGAAGGCAAAATCATGAGCCCGATGCGGGCATAACCCAGACCTAACCCAGACCTAACCGGTGTTATCCTCTAAAATATTGATCGTAACCAGGTTTAATTGACTGCTTCAGTGTGTTACCACATTCCTACGTGATTCAAACACGAAAAAAACCCAGGATCTGGCCAACAAGTATGCGAAAAAGGCGAAAGTATAAGCCAGATGCGCGCATATCCCAGACCTAACCCAGACCTAACCGGTGTTATCCTCTGAAATATTGATCGAAACCAGGTTTAATTGACTGCCTCAGTGTGGTGCCACATTACTACGTGATTCAAACACGAAAAAAACCCAGGATCTGGCCAACAAGTATGCGAAGAAGGCAAAATCATGAGCCAGATGCGGGCATAACCCAGACCTAACCCAGACCTAACCGGTGTTATCCTCTAAAATATTGATCGAAACCAGGTTTAATTGACAGCTTCAGTGTGTTACCACATTACTACGTGATTCAAACACGAAAAAAACCCAGGATCTGGCCAACAAGTATGCGAAGAAGGCAAAATCATGAGCCAGATGCGGGCATATCTCGGACCTAACCCAGACCTAACCGGTGTTATCCTCTGAAATATTGATCGAAACCAGGTTTAATTGACTGCTTCAGTGTATTACCACATTACTACGTGATTCAAACACGGAAAATACCCAGGATCTGACCAACAAGTATGCGAAAAAGGCGAAAGTATAAGCCAGGTGCGCGCAAATCCCAGACCTAACCCAGACCTAACCGGTGTTATCCTCTAAAATATTGATCGAAACCAGGTTTTATTGACTGCTTCAGTGTGCTACCACATTACTACGTGATCAAACACGGAAAAAACACAGGATCTGGCCAACAAGTAAGCGAAGAAGGCAAAATCATAAGCCAGATGCGCGCATTTCCCAGACCTATGCCAGACCTAACCGGTGTTATCCTCTGAAATATTGATCGAAACCAGGTTTAATTGACTGCTTCAGTGTATTACCACATTACTACGTGATTCAAACACGGAAAATACCTACGATCTGGCCAACAAGTATGCGAAAAAGGCGAAAGTATAAGCCAGGTGCGCGCAAATCCCAGACCTAACCCAGACCTAACCGGTGTTATCCTCTAAAATATTGATCGAAACCAGGTTTAATTGACTGCTTCAGTGTGTTACCACATTCCTACGTGATTCAAACACGAAAAAAACCCAGGATCTGGCCAACAAGTATGCGAAGAAGGCAAAATCATGAGCCAGATGCGGGCATAACCCAGACCTAACCCAGACCTAACCGGTGTTATCCTCTAAAATATTGATCGAAACCAGGTTTAATTGTCTGCTTCAGTGTGTTACCACATTCCTACGTGATTCAAACACGAAAAAAACCCAGGATCTGGCCAACAAGTATGCGAAGAAGGCAAAATCATGAGCCAGATGCGGGCATAACCCAGACCTAACCCAGACCTAACCGGTGTTATCCTCTAAAATATTGATCGTAACCAGGTTTAATTAACTGCTTCAGTGTGTTACCACATTCCTACGTGATTCAAACACGAAAAAAACCCAGGATCTGGCCAACAAGTATGCGAAAAAGGCGAAAGTATAAGCCAGATGCGCGCATATCCCAGACCTAACCCAGACCTAACCGGTGTTATCCTCGGAAATATTGATCGAAACCAGGTTTAATTGACTGCCTCAGTGTGGTACCACATTACTACGTGATTCAAACACGAAAAAAACCCAGGATCTGGCCAACAAGTATGCGAAGAAGGCAAAATCATGAGCCAGATGCGGGCATATCCCGGACCTAACCCAGACCTAACCGGTGTTATCCTCTGAAATATTGATCGAAACCAGGTTTAATTGACTGCTTCAGTGTATTACCACATTACTACGTGATTCAAACACGGAAAATACCTAGGATCTGGCCAACAAGTAAGCGAAAAAGGCGAAAGTATAAGCCAGGTGCGCGAATCCCAGACCTAACCCAGACCTAACCGGTGTTATCCTCTTCAATATTGATCGAAACCAGGTTTAATTGACTGCTTCAGTGTGTTACCACATTCCTACGTGATTCAAACACGAAAAAAACCCAGGATATGGCCAACAAGTATGCGAGGAAGGCGAAAGAATAAGCCTGATGCGCGCATTTCCCAAACCTAACCCAGACCTAACCGGTGTTATCCTCTGAAATATTGATCGAAACCAGGTTTAATTGACTGCTTCAGTGTGTTACCATATCACTACGTGATTCAAACACGGAAAAAACCCAGGATCTGGCCAACAAGTATGCGAAGAAGGCAAAATCATGAGCCAGATGCGGGCATAACCCAGACCTAACCCAGACCTAACCGGTGTTATCCTCTAAAATATTGATCGTAACCAGGTTTAATTGACTGCTTCAGTGTGTTACCACATTCCTACGTGATTCAAACACGAAAAAAACCCAGGATCTGGCCAACAAGTATGCGAAAAAGGCGAAAGTATAAGCCAGATGCGCGCATATCCCAGACCTAACCGGTGTTATCCTCTGAAATATTGATCGAAACCAGGTTTAATTGACTGCCTCAGTGTGGTACCACATTACTACGTGATTCAAACACGAAAAAAACCCAGGATCTGGCCAACAAGTATGCGAAGAAGGCGAAAGTATAAGCCAGGTGCGCGTAAATCCCAGACCTAACCCAGACCTAACCGGTGTTATCCTCTAAAATATTGATCGAAACCAGGTTTTATTGACTGCTTCAGTGTGCTACCACATTACTACGGGGTCAAACACGGAAAAAACACAGGATCTGGCCAACAAGTATGCGAAGAAGACAAAATCATGAGCCAGATACGGGCAAAACCCAGACCTAACCCAGACCTAACCGGTGTTATCCTTTGAAATATTGATCCAAACCAGGTTTAATTGACTGCTTCAGTGTGTTACCACATTACTACGTGATTCAAACACGGAAAATACCCAGGATCTGGCCAACAAGTATGCGAAGAAGGCTAAATCATGAGCCAGATGCGCGCATTTCCCAAACCTAACCCAGACCTAACCGGTGTTATCCTCTGAAATATTGATCGAAACCAGGTTTAATTGACTGCTTCAGTGTGTTACCACATTCCTACGTGATTCAAACACGAAAAAAACCCAGGATCTGGCCAACAAGTATGCGAGGAAGGCGAAAGAATAAGCCTGATGCGCGCATTTCCCAGACCTAACCCAGACCTAACCGGTGTTATCCTCTGAAATATTGATCGAAACCAGGTTTAATTGACTGCTTCAGTGTGTTACCATATCACTACGTGATTCAAACACGGAAAAAACCCAGGATCTAGCCAACAAGTATGCGAAGAAGGCAAAATCATGAGCCCGATGCGGGCATAACCCAGACCTAACCCAGACCTAACCGGTGTTATCCTCTAAAATATTGATCGTAACCAGGTTTAATTGACTGCTTCAGTGTGTTACCACATTCCTACGTGATTCAAACACGAAAAAAACCCAGGATCTGGCCAACAAGTATGCGAAAAAGGCGAAAGTATAAGCCAGATGCGCGCATATCCCAGACCTAACCCAGACCTAACCGGTGTTATCCTCTGAAATATTGATCGAAACCAGGTTTAATTGACTGCCTCAGTGTGGTGCCACATTACTACGTGATTCAAACACGAAAAAAACCCAGGATCTGGCCAACAAGTATGCGAAGAAGGCAAAATCATGAGCCAGATGCGGGCATAACCCAGACCTAACCCAGACCTAACCGGTGTTATCCTCTAAAATATTGATCGAAACCAGGTTTAATTGACAGCTTCAGTGTGTTACCACATTACTACGTGATTCAAACACGAAAAAAACCCAGGATCTGGCCAACAAGTATGCGAAGAAGGCAAAATCATGAGCCAGATGCGGGCATATCTCGGACCTAACCCAGACCTAACCGGTGTTATCCTCTAAAATATTGATCGAAACCAGGTTTAATTGACAGCTTCAGTGTGCTACCACATTACTACGTGATTCAAACACGAAAAAAACCCAGGATCTGGCCAACAAGTATGCGAAGAAGGCAAAATCATGAGCCAGATGCGGGCATATCTCGGACCTAACCCAGACCTAACCGGTGTTATCCTCTAAAATATTGATCGAAACCAGGTTTAATTGACTGCTTCAGTGTGTTACCACATTCCTACGTGATTCAAACACGAAAAAAACCCAGGATCTGGCCAACAAGTATGCGAAGAAGGCGAAAGTACAAGATGCGCGCATTTCCCAGACCTAACCCAGACCTAACCGGTGTTATCCTCTGAAATATTGATCGAAACCAGGTTTAATTGACTGCTTCAGTGTATTACCACATTACTACGTGATTCAAACACGGAAAATACCCAGGATCTGACCAACAAGTATGCGAAAAAGGCGAAAGTATAAGCCAGGTGCGCGCAAATCCCAGACCTAACCCAGACCTAACCGGTGTTATCCTCTAAAATATTGATCGAAACCAGGTTTTATTGACTGCTTCAGTGTGCTACCACATTACTACGTGATCAAACACGGAAAAAACACAGGATCTGGCCAACAAGTAAGCGAAGAAGGCAAAATCATGAGCCAGATGCGGGCAAAACCCAGACATAACCCAGACCTAACCGGTGTTATCCTCTGAAATATTGATCCAAACCAGGTTTAATTGACTGCTTCAGTGTGTTACCACATTACTACGTGATTCAAACACGGAAAATACCCAGGATCTGGCCAACAAGTATGCGAAGAAGGCTAAATCATGAGCCAGATGCGGGCATAACCCAGACCTAACCCAGACCTAACCGGTGTTATCCTCTGAAATATTGATCGAAACCAGGTTTAATTGACTGCCTCGGTGTGTTACCACATTCCTACGTGATTCAAACACGAAAAAAACCCAGGATCTGGCCAACAAGTATGCGAAGAAGGCGAAAGTATAAGATGCGCGCATTTCCCAGACCTAACCCAGACCTAACCGGTGTTATCCTCTGAAATATTGATCGAAACCAGGTTTAATTGACTGCTTCAGTGTGTTACCACATTACTACGTGATTGAAACACGGAAAATACCCAGGATCTGGCCAACAAGTTTGCGAAAAAGGCGAAAGTATAAGGCAGATGCGCGCAAATCCCAGACCTAACCCAGACCTAACCGGTGTTATCCTCTAAAATATTGATCGAAACCAGGTTTTATTGACTGCTTCAGTGTGTTACCACATTACAACGTGATCAAACACGAAAAATCCCCAGGATCTGGCCAACAAGTATGCGAAGAAGGCGAAAGTATAAGATGCGCGCATTTCCCAGACCTAACCCAGACCTAACCGGTGTTATCCTCTGAAATATTGATCGAAACCAGGTTTAATTGACTGCTTCAGTGTGTTACCACATTACTACGTGATTGAAACACGGAAAATACCCAGGATCTGGCCAACAAGTTTGCGAAAAAGGCGAAAGTATAAGGCAGATGCGCGCAAATCCCAGACCTAACCCAGACCTAACCGGTGTTATCCTCTAAAATATTGATCGAAACCAGGTTTTATTGACTGCTTCAGTGTGTTACCACATTACAACGTGATCAAACACGAAAAAAACCCAGGATCTGGCCAACAAGTATGCGAAGAAGGCAAAATGATGAGCCAGATGTGGGCATATCCCGGACCTAACCCAGACCTAACCGGTGTTATCCTCTAAAATATTGATCGAAACCAGGTTTAATTAACTGCTTCAGTGTGTTACCACATTCCTACGTGATTCAAACACGAAAAAAACCCAGGATCTGGCCAACAAGTATGTGAAGAAGGCGAAAGTATAAGCCAGATGCGCGCATTTCCCAGACCTATGCCAGACCTAACCGGTGTTATCCTCTGAAATATTGATCGAAACCAGGTTTAATTGACTGCAGCAGTGTGTTACCACATTACTACGTGATTCAAACACGAAAAAAACCCAGGATCTGGCCAACAAGTATGCGAAGAAGGCAAAATCATGAGCCAGATGCGGGCATATCTCGGACTTAACCCAGACCTAACCGGTGTTATCCTCTAAAATATTGATCGAAACCAGGTTTAATTGACAGCTTCAGTGTGTTACCACATTACTACGTGATTCAAACACGAAAAAAACCCAGGAGCTGGCCAACAAGTATGCGAAGAAGGCAAAATCATGAGCCAGATGCGGGCATATCTCGGACCTAACCCAGACCTAACCGGTGTTATCCTCTAAAATATTGATCGAAACCAGGTTTAATTGACTGCTTCAGTGTGTTACCACATTCCTACGTGATTCAAACACGAAAAAAACCCAGGATCTGGCCAACAAGCATGCGAAGAAGGCGAAAGTACAAGATGCGCGCATTTCCGAGACCTAACCCAGACCTAACCGGTGTTATCCTCTGAAATATTGATCGAAACCAGGTTTAATTGACTGCTTCAGTGTGTTACCACATTACTACGTGATTGAAACACGGAAAATACCCAGGATCTGGCCAACAAGTTTGCGAAAAAGGCGAAAGTATAAGCCAGACGCGCGCATATCCCAGACCTAAACCAGACCTAACCGGTGTTATCCTCTAAAATATTGATCGGAACCAGGTTTTATTGACAGCTTCAGTGTGTTACCACATTACTACGTGATCAAACACGACAAAAACCCAGGATCTGGCCAACAAGTATGCGAAGAAGGCGAAAGAATAAGCCAGATGCGCGCATTTCCCAGACCTAACCCAGACCTAACCGGTGTTATCCTCTGAAATATTGATCGAAACCAGGTTTAATTGACTGCTTCAGTGTATTACCACATTACTACGTGATTCAAACACGGAAAATACCCAGGATCTGACCAACAAGTATGCGAAAAAGGCGAAAGTATAAGCCAGGTGCGCGCAAATCCCAGACCTAACCCAGACCTAACCGGTGTTATCCTCTAAAATATTGATCCAAACCAGGTTTAATTGACTGCTTCAGTGTGTTACCACATTACTACGTGATTCAAACACGGAAAATACCCAGGATCTGGCCAACAAGTATGCGAAGAAGGCTAAATCATGAGCCAGATGCGGGCATAACCCAGACCTAACCCAGACCTAACCGGTGTTATCCTCTGAAATATTGATCGAAACCAGGTTTAATTGACTGCCTCAGTGTGTTACCACATTCCTACGTGATTCAAACACGAAAAAAACCCAGGATCTGGCCAACAAGTATGCGAAGAAGGCGAAAGTATAAGATGCGCGCATTTCCCAGACCTAACCCAGACCTAACCGGTGTTATCCTCTGAAATATTGATCGAAACCAGGTTTAATTGACTGCTTCAGTGTGTTACCACATTACTACGTGATTGAAACACGGAAAATACCCAGGATCTGGCCAACAAGTTTGCGAAAAAGGCGAAAGTATAAGGCAGATGCGCGCAAATCCCAGACCTAACCCAGACCTAACCGGTGTTATCCTCTAAAATATTGATCGAAACCAGGTTTTATTGACTGCTTCAGTGTGTTACCACATTACAACGTGATCAAACACGAAAAAAACCCAGGATCTGGCCAACAAGTATGCGAAGAAGGCAAAATGATGAGCCAGATGTGGGCATATCCCGGACCTAGCCCAGACCTAACCGGTGTTATCCTCTAAAATATTGATCGAAACCAGGTTTAATTAACTGCTTCAGTGTGTTACCACATTCCTACGTGATTCAAACACGAAAAAAACCCAGGATCTGGCCAACAAGTATGTGAAGAAGGCGAAAGTATAAGCCAGATGCGCGCATTTCCCAGACCTATGCCAGACCTAACCGGTGTTATCCTCTGAAATATTGATCGAAACCAGGTTTAATTGACTGCTGCAGTGTGTTACCACATTACTACGTGATTCAAACACGAAAAAAACCCAGGATCTGGCCAACAAGTATGCGAAGAAGGCAAAATCATGAGCCAGATGCGGGCATATCTCGGACCTAACCCAGACCTAACCGGTGTTATCCTCTAAAATATTGATCGAAACCAGGTTTAATTGACAGCTTCAGTGTGTTACCACATTACTACGTGATTCAAACACGAAAAAAACCCAGGATCTGGCCAACAAGTATGCGAAGAAGGCAAAATCATGAGCCAGATGCGGGCATATCTCGGACCTAACCCAGACCTAACCGGTGTTATCCTCTAAAATATTGATCGAAACCAGGTTTAATTGACTGCTTCAGTGTGTTACCACATTCCTACGTGATTCAAACACGAAAAAAACCCAGGATCTGGCCAACAAGTATGCGAAGAAGGCGAAAGTACAAGATGCGCGCATTTCCCAGACCTAACCCAGACCTAACCGGTGTTATCCTCTGAAATATTGATCGAAACCAGGTTTAATTGACTGCTTCAGTGTGTTACCACATTACTACGTGATTGAAACACGAAAAATACCCAGGATCTGGCCAACAAGTTTGCGAAAAAGGCGAAAGTATAAGCCAGACGCGCGCAAATCCCAGACCTAAACCAGACCTAACCGGTGTTATCCTCTAAAATATTGATCGGAACCAGGTTTTATTGACAGCTTCAGTGTGTTACCACATTACTACGTGATCAAACACGACAAAAACCCAGGATCTGGCCAACAAGTATGCGAAGAAGGCGAAAGAATAAGCCAGATGCGCGCATTTCCCAGACCTAACCCAGACCTAACCGGTGTTATCCTCTGAAATATTGATCGAAACCAGGTTTAATTGACTGCTTCAGTGTATTACCACATTACTACGTGATTCAAACACGGAAAATACCCAGGATCTGACCAACAAGTATGCGAAAAAGGCGAAAGTATAAGGCAGATGCGCGCAAATCCCAGACCTAACCCAGACCTAACCGGTGTTATCCTCTAAAATATTGATCGAAACCAGGTTTTATTGACTGCTTCAGTGTGTTACCACATTACAACGTGATCAAACACGAAAAAAACACAGGATCTGTCCAACAAGTATGCGAAGAAGGCAAAATGATGAGCCAGATGTGGGCATATCCCGGACCTAACCCAGACCTAACCGGTGTTATCCTCTAAAATATTGATCGAAACCAGGTTTAATTAACTGCTTCAGTGTGTTACCACATTCCTACGTGATTCAAACACGAAAAAAACCCAGGATCTGGCCAACAAGTATGTGAAGAAGGCGAAAGTATAAGCCAGATGCGCGCATTTCCCAGACCTATGCCAGACCTAACCGGTGTTATCCTCTGAAATATTGATCGAAACCAGGTTTAATTGACTGCTGCAGTGTGTTACCACATTACTACGTGATTCAAACACGAAAAAAACCCAGGATCTGGCCAACAAGTATGCGAAGAATGCAAAATCATGAGCCAGATGCGGCCATAACCCAGACCTAACCCAGACCTAACCGGTGTTATCCTCTAAAATATTGATCGAAACCAGGTTTAATTGACAGCTTCAGTGTGTTACCACATTACTACGTGATTCAAACACGAAAAAAACCCAGGATCTGGCCAACAAGTATGCGAAGAATGCAAAATCATGAGCCAGATGCGGCCATAACCCAGACCTAACCCAGACCTAACCGGTGTTATCCTCTAAAATATTGATCGAAACCAGGTTTAATTGACAGCTTCAGTGTTTTACCACATTACTACGTGATTCAAACACGAAAAAAACCCAGGATCTGGCCAACAAGTATGCGAAGAATGCAAAATCATGAGCCAGATGCGGGCATATCCCGGACCTAACCCAGACCTAACCGGTGTTATCCTCTAAAATATTGATCGAAACCAGGTTTAATTGACTGCTTCAGTGTGTTACCACATTCCTACGTGATTCAAACACGAAAAAAACCCAGGATCTGGCCAACAAGTATGCGAAAAAGGTGAAAGTATAAGCCAGATGCGCGCATATCCCAGACCTAACCCAGACCTAACCGGTGTTATCCTCTGAAATATTGATCGAAACCAGGTTTAATTGACTGTTTCAGTGTGTTACCACATTCCTACGTGATTCAAACACGAAAAAAACCCAGGATCTGGCCAACAAGTATGCGAAGAAGGCGAAAGAATAAGACAGATGCGCGCATTTCCCAGGCCTAACCCAGACCTAACCGGTGTTATCCTCTGAAGTATTGATCGAAACCAGGTTTAATTGACTGCTTCAGTGTGTTACCACATTACTACGTGATTCAAACACGGAAAAAACCCAGGATCTGGCCAACAAGTATGCGATGAAGGCAAAATCATGAGCCAGATGCGGGCATAACCCAGACCTAACCCAGACCTAACCGGTGTTATCCTCTAAAATATTGATCGAAACCAGGTTTAATTGACAGCTTCAGTGTGTTACCACATTACTACGTGATTCAAACACGAAAAAAACCCAGGATCTGGCCAACAAGTATGCGAAGAAGGCAAAATCATGAGCCAGATGCGGGCATATCTCGGACCTAACCCAGACCTAACCGGTGTTATCCTCTAAAATATTGATCGAAACCAGGTTTAATTGACAGCTTCAGTGTGCTACCACATTACTATGTGATTCAAACACGAAAAAAACCCAGGATCTGGCCAACAAGTATGCGAAGAAGGCAAAATCATGAGCCAGATGCGGGCATATCTCGGACCTAACCCAGACCTAACCGGTGTTATCCTCTAAAATATTGATCGAAACCAGGTTTAATTGACTGCTTCAGTGTGTTACCACATTCCTACGTGATTCAAACACGAAAAAAACCCAGGATCTGGCCAACAAGTATGCGAAGAAGGCGAAAGTACAAGATGCGCGCATTTCCCAGACCTAACCCAGACCTAACCGGTGTTATCCTCTGAAATATTGATCGAAACCAGGTTTAATTGACTGCTTCAGTGTGTTACCACATTACTACGTGATTGAAACACGGAAAATACCCAGGATCTGGCCAACAAGTTTGCGAAAAAGGCGAAAGTATAAGCCAGACGCGCGCAAATCCCAGACCTAAACCAGACCTAACCGGTGTTATCCTCTAAAATATTGATCGGAACCAGGTTTTATTGACAGCTTCAGTGTGTTACCACATTACTACGTGATCAAACACGACAAAAACCCAGGATCTGGCCAACAAGTATGCGAAGAAGGCGAAAGAATAAGCCAGATGCGCGCATTTCCCAGACCTAACCCAGACCTAACCGGTGTTATCCTCTGAAATATTGATCGAAACCAGGTTTAATTGACTGCTTCAGTGTATTACCACATTACTACGTGATTCAAACACGGAAAATACCCAGGATCTGACCAACAAGTATGCGAAAAAGGCGAAAGTATAAGCCAGGTGCGCGCAAATCCCAGACCTAACCCAGACCTAACCGGTGTTATCCTCTAAAATATTGATCGAAACCAGGTTTTATTGACTGCTTCAGTGTGCTACCACATTACTACGTGATCAAACACGGAAAAAACACAGGATCTGGCCAACAAGTAAGCGAAGAAGGCAAAATCATGAGCCAGATGCGGGCAAAACCCAGACGTAACCCAGACCTAACCGGTGTTATCCTCTGAAATATTGATCCAAACCAGGTTTAATTGACTGCTTCAGTGTGTTACCACATTACTACGTGATTCAAACACGGAAAATACCCAGGATCTGGCCAACAAGTATGCGAAGAAGGCTAAATCATGAGCCAGATGCGGGCATAACCCAGACCTAACCCAGACCTAACCGGTGTTATCCTCTGAAATATTGATCGAAACCAGGTTTAATTGACTGCCTCGGTGTGTTACCACATTCCTACGTGATTCAAACACGAAAAAAACCCAGGATCTGGCCAACAAGTATGCGAAGAAGGCGAAAGTATAAGATGCGCGCATTTCCCAGACCTAACCCAGACCTAACCGGTGTTATCCTCTGAAATATTGATCGAAACCAGGTTTAATTGACTGCTTCAGTGTGTTACCACATTACTACGTGATTGAAACACGGAAAATACCCAGGATCTGGCCAACAAGTTTGCGAAAAAGGCGAAAGTATAAGGCAGATGCGCGCAAATCCCAGACCTAACCCAGACCTAACCGGTGTTATCCTCTAAAATATTGATCGAAACCAGGTTTTATTGACTGCTTCAGTGTGTTACCACATTACAACGTGATCAAACACGAAAAAAACCCAGGATCTGGCCAACAAGTATGCGAAGAAGGCAAAATGATGAGCCAGATGTGGGCATATCCCGGACCTAACCCAGACCTAACCGGTGTTATCCTCTAAAATATTGATCGAAACCAGGTTTAATTAACTGCTTCAGTGTGTTACCACATTCCTACGTGATTCAAACACGAAAAAAACCCAGGATCTGGCCAACAAGTATGTGAAGAAGGCGAAAGTATAAGCCAGATGCGCGCATTTCCCAGACCTATGCCAGACCTAACCGGTGTTATCCTCTGAAATATTGATCGAAACCAGGTTTAATTGACTGCTGCAGTGTGTTACCACATTACTACGTGATTCAAACACGAAAAAAACCCAGGATCTGGCCAACAAGTATGCGAAGAAGGCAAAATCATGAGCCAGATGCGGGCATATCTCGGACTTAACCCAGACCTAACCGGTGTTATCCTCTAAAATATTGATCGAAACCAGGTTTAATTGACAGCTTCAGTGTGTTACCACATTACTACGTGATTCAAACACGAAAAAAACCCAGGATCTGGCCAACAAGTATGCGAAGAAGGCAAAATCATGAGCCAGATGCGGGCATATCTCGGACCTAACCCAGACCTAACCGGTGTTATCCTCTAAAATATTGATCGAAACCAGGTTTAATTGACTGCTTCAGTGTGTTACCACATTCCTACGTGATTCAAACACGAAAAAAACCCAGGATCTGGCCAACAAGTATGCGAAGAAGGCGAAAGTACAAGATGCGCGCATTTCCGAGACCTAACCCAGACCTAACCGGTGTTATCCTCTGAAATATTGATCGAAACCAGGTTTAATTGACTGCTTCAGTGTGTTACCACATTACTACGTGATTGAAACACGGAAAATACCCAGGATCTGGCCAACAAGTTTGCGAAAAAGGCGAAAGTATAAGCCAGACGCGCGCAAATCCCAGACCTAAACCAGACCTAACCGGTGTTATCCTCTAAAATATTGATCGGAACCAGGTTTTATTGACAGCTTCAGTGTGTTACCACATTACTACGTGATCAAACACGACAAAAACCCAGGATCTGGCCAACAAGTATGCGAAGAAGGCGAAAGAATAAGCCAGATGCGCGCATTTCCCAGACCTAACCCAGACCTAACCGGTGTTATCCTCTGAAATATTGATCGAAACCAGGTTTAATTGACTGCTTCAGTGTATTACCACATTACTACGTGATTCAAACACGGAAAATACCCAGGATCTGACCAACAAGTATGCGAAAAAGGCGAAAGTATAAGCCAGGTGCGCGCAAATCCCAGACCTAACCCAGACCTAACCGGTGTTATCCTCTAAAATATTGATCCAAACCAGGTTTAATTGACTGCTTCAGTGTGTTACCACATTACTACGTGATTCAAACACGGAAAATACCCAGGATCTGGCCAACAAGTATGCGAAGAAGGCTAAATCATGAGCCAGATGCGGGCATAACCCAGACCTAACCCAGACCTAACCGGTGTTATCCTCTGAAATATTGATCGAAACCAGGTTTAATTGACTGCCTCAGTGTGTTACCACATTCCTACGTGATTCAAACACGAAAAAAACCCAGGATCTGGCCAACAAGTATGCGAAGAAGGCAAAAGTATAAGATGCGCGCATTTCCCAGACCTAACCCAGACCTAACCGGTGTTATCCTCTGAAATATTGATCGAAACCACGTTTAATTGACTGCTTCAGTGTGTTACCACATTACTACGTGATTGAAACACGGAAAATACCCAGGATCTGGCCAACAAGTTTGCGAAAAAGGCGAAAATATAAGGCAGATGCGCGCAAATCCCAGACCTAACCCAGACCTAACCGGTGTTATCCTCTAAAATATTGATCGAAACCAGGTTTTATTGACTGCTTCAGTGTGTTACCACATTACAACGTGATCAAACACGAAAAAAACCCAGGATCTGGCCAACAAGTATGCGAAGAAGGCAAAATGATGAGCCAGATGTGGGCATATCCCGGACCTAACCCAGACCTAACCGGTGTTATCCTCTAAAATATTGATCGAAACCAGGTTTAATTAACTGCTTCAGTGTGTTACCACATTCCTACGTGATTCAAACACGAAAAAAACCCAGGATCTGGCCAACAAGTATGTGAAGAAGGCGAAAGTATAAGCCAGATGCGCGCATTTCCCAGACCTATGCCAGACCTAACCGGTGTTATCCTCTGAAATATTGATCGAAACCAGGTTTAATTGACTGCTGCAGTGTGTTACCACATTACTACGTGATTCAAACACGAAAAAAACCCAGGATCAGGCCAACAAGTATGCGAAGAAGGCAAAATCATGAGCCAGATGCGGGCATATCTCGGACCTAACCCAGACCTAACCGGTGTTATCCTCTAAAATATTGATCGAAACCAGGTTTAATTGACAGCTTCAGTGTGTTACCACATTACTACGTGATTCAAACACGAAAAAAACCCAGGATCTGGCCAACAAGTATGCGAAGAAGGCAAAATCATGAGCCAGATGCGGGCATATCTCGGACCTAACCCAGACCTAACCGGTGTTATCCTCTAAAATATTGATCGAAACCAGGTTTAATTGACTGCTTCAGTGTGTTACCACATTCCTACGTGATTCAAACACGAAAAAAACCCAGGATCTGGCCAACAAGTATGCGAAGAATGCGAAAGTACAAGATGCGCGCATTTCCCAGACCTAACCCAGACCTAACCGGTGTTATCCTCTGAAATATTGATCGAAACCAGGTTTAATTGACTGCTTCAGTGTGTTACCACATTACTACGTGATTGAAACACGGAAAATACCCAGGATCTGGCCAACAAGTTTGCGAAAAAGGCGAAAGTATAAGCCAGACGCGCGCAAATCCCAGACCTAAACCAGACCTAACCGGTGTTATCCTCTAAAATATTGATCGGAACCAGGTTTTATTGACAGCTTCAGTGTGTTACCACATTACTACGTGATCAAACACGACAAAAACCCAGGATCTGGCCAACAAGTATGCGAAGAAGGCGAAAGAATAAGCCAGATGCGCGCATTTCCCAGACCTAACCCAGACCTAACCGGTGTTATCCTCTGAAATATTGATCGAAACCAGGTTTAATTGACTGCTTCAGTGTATTACCACATTACTACGTGATTCAAACACGGAAAATACCCAGGATCTGACCAACAAGTATGCGAAAAAGGCGAAAGTATAAGCCAGGTGCGCGCAAATCCCAGACCTAACCCAGACCTAACCGGTGTTATCCTCTAAAATATTGATCCAAACCAGGTTTAATTGACTGCTTCAGTGTGTTACCACATTACTACGTGATTCAAACACGGAAAATACCCAGGATCTGGCCAACAAGTATGCGAAGAAGGCTAAATCATGAGCCAGATGCGGGCATAACACAGACCAAACCCAGACCTAACCGGTGTTATCCTCTGAAATATTGATCGAAACCAGGTTTAATTGACTGCCTCAGTGTGTTACCACATTCCTACGTGATTCAAACACGAAAAAAACCCAGGATCTGGCCAACAAGTATGCGAAGAAGGCGAAAGTATAAGATGCGCGCATTTCCCAGACCTAACCCAGACCTAACCGGTGTTATCCTCTGAAATATTGATCGAAACCAGGTTTAATTGACTGCTTCAGTGTGTTACCACATTACTACGTGATTGAAACACGGAAAATACCCAGGATCTGGCCAACAAGTTTGCGAAAAAGGCGAAAGTATAAGGCAGATGCGCGCAAATCCCAGACCTAACCCAGACCTAACCGGTGTTATCCTCTAAAATATTGATCGAAACCAGGTTTTATTGACTGCTTCAGTGTGTTACCACATTACAACGTGATCAAACACGAAAAAAACACAGGATCTGTCCAACAAGTATGCGAAGAAGGCAAAATGATGAGCCAGATGTGGGCATATCCCGGACCTAACCCAGACCTAACCGGTGTTATCCTCTAAAATATTGATCGAAACCAGGTTTAATTAACTGCTTCAGTGTGTTACCACATTCCTACGTGATTCAAACACGAAAAAAACCCAGGATCTGGCCAACAAGTATGTGAAGAAGGCGAAAGTATAAGCCAGATGCGCGCATTTCCCAGACCTATGCCAGACCTAACCGGTGTTATCCTCTGAAATATTGATCGAAACCAGGTTTAATTGACTGCTGCAGTGTGTTACCACATTACTACGTGATTCAAACACGGAAAAAACCCAGGATCTGGCCAACAAGTATGCGATGAAGGCAAAATCATGAGCCAGATGCGGGCATAACCCAGACCTAACCCAGACCTAACCGGTGTTATCCTCCAAAATATTGATCGAAACCAGGTTTAATTGACAGCTTCAGTGTGTTACCACATTACTACGTGATTCAAACACGAAAAAAACCCAGGATCTGGCCAACAAGTATGCGAAGAATGCAAAATCATGAGCCAGATGCGGCCATAACCCAGACCTAACCCAGACCTAACCGGTGTTATCCTCTAAAATATTGATCGAAACCAGGTTTAATTGACAGCTTCAGTGTTTTACCACATTACTACGTGATTCAAACACGAAAAAAACCCAGGATCTGGCCAACAAGTATGCGAAGAATGCAAAATCATGAGCCAGATGCGGGCATATCCCGGACCTAACCCAGACCTAACCGGTGTTATCCTCTAAAATATTGATCGAAACCAGGTTTAATTGACTGCTTCAGTGTGTTACCACATTCCTACGTGATTCAAACACGAAAAAAACCCAGGATCTGGCCAACAAGTATGCGAAAAAGGTGAAAGTATAAGCCAGATGCGCGCATATCCCAGACCTAACCCAGACCTAACCGGTGTTATCCTCTGAAATATTGATCGAAACCAGGTTTAATTGACTGTTTCAGTGTGTTACCACATTCCTACGTGATTCAAACACGAAAAAAACCCAGGATCTGGCCAACAAGTATGCGAAGAAGGCGAAAGAATAAGACAGATGCGCGCATTTCCCAGGCCTAACCCAGACCTAACCGGTGTTATCCTCTGAAGTATTGATCGAAACCAGGTTTAATTGACTGCTTCAGTGTGTTACCACATTACTACGTGATTCAAACACGGAAAAAACCCAGGATCTGGCCAACAAGTATGCGATGAAGGCAAAATCATGAGCCAGATGCGGGCATAACCCAGACCTAATCCAGACCTAACCGGTGTTATCCCCTAAAATATTGATCGAAACCAGGTTTAATTGACTGCTTCAGTGTGTTACCACATTACTACGTGATTCAAACACGAAAAAAACCCAAGATCTGGCCAACAAGTATGCGAAGAAGGCAAAATCATGAGCCAGATGCGGGCATAACCCAGACCTAACCCAGACCTAACCGGTGTTATCCTCTAAAATATTGATCGAAACCAGGTTTAATTGACAGCTTCAGTGTGTTACCACATTACTACGTGATTCAAACACGAAAAAAACCCAGGATCTGGCCAACAAGTATGCGAAGAAGGCAAAATCATGAGCCAGATGCGGGCATATCTCGGACCTAACCCAGACCTAACCGGTGTTATCCTCTAAAATATTGATCGAAACCAGGTTTAACTGACTGCTTCAGTGTGTTACCACATTCCTACGTGATTCAAACACGAAAAAAACCCAGGATCTGGCCAACAAGTATGCGAAGAAGGCGAAAGTACAAGATGCGCGCATTTCCCAGACCTAACCCAGACCTAACCGGTGTTATCCTCTGAAATATTGATCGAAACCAGGTTTAATTGACTGCTTCAGTGTGTTACCACATTACTACGTGATTGAAACACGGAAAATACCCAGGATCTGGCCAACAAGTTTGCGAAAAAGGCGAAAGTATAAGCCAGAAGCGCAAATCCCAGACCTAAACCAGACCTAACCGGTGTTATCCTCTAAAATATTGATCCGAACCAGGTTTTATTGACTGCTTCAGTGTGTTACCACATTACTACGTGATCAAACACGACAAAAACCCAGGATCTGGCCAACAAGTATGCGAAGAAGGCGAAAGAATAAGCCAGGTGCGCGCAAATCCCAGACCTAACCCAGACCTAACCGGTGTTATCCTCTGAAATATTGATCGAAACCAGGTTTAATTGACTGCTTCAGTGTATTACCACATTACTACGTGATTCAAACACGGAAAATACCCAGGATCTGGCCAACAAGTATGCGAAAAAGGCGAAAGTATAAGCCAGGTGCGCGCAGATCCCAGACCTAACCCAGACCTAACCGGTGTTATCCTCTAAAATATTGATCGAAACCAGGTTTTATTGACTGCTTCAGTGTGCTACCACATTACTACGTGATCAAACACGGAAAAAACACAGGATCTGGCCAACAAGTAAGCGAAGAATGCAAAATCATGAGCCAGATGCGGGCAAAACCCAGACCTAACCCAGACCTAACCGGTGTTATCCTCTGAAATATTGATCCAAACCAGGTTTAATTGACTGCTTCAGTGTGTTACCACATTACTACGTGATTCAAACACGGAAAATACCCAAGATCTGGCCAACAAGTATGCGAAGAAGGCAAAATCATGAGCCAGATGCGGGCATAACCCAGACCTAACCCAGACCTAACCGGTGTTATCCTCTGAAATATTGATCGAAACCAGGTTTAATTAACTGCTTCAGTGTGTTACCACATTCCTACGTGATTCAAACACGAAAAAAACCCAGGATCTGGCCAACAAGTATGTGAAGAAGGCGAAAGTATAAGCCAGATGCGCGCATTTCCCAGACCTATGCCAGACCTAACCGGTGTTATCCTCTGAAATATTGATCGAAACCAGGTTTAATTGACTGCTGCAGTGTGTTACCACATTACTACGTGATTCAAACACGGAAAAAACCCAGGATCTGGCCAACAAGTATGCGATGAAGGCAAAATTATGAGCCAGATGCGGGCATAACCCAGACCTAACCCAGACCTAACCGGTGTTATCCTCCAAAATATTGATCGAAACCAGGTTTAATTGACAGCTTCAGTGTGTTACCACATTACTACGTGATTCAAACACGAAAAAAACCCAGGATCTGGCCAACAAGTATGCGAAGAAGGCAAAATCATGAGCCAGATGCGGGCATAACCCAGACCTAACCCAGACCTAACCGGTGTTATCCTGTAAAATATTGATCGAAACAAGGTTTAATTGACAGCTTCAGTGTGTTACCACATTACTGCGTGATTCAAACACGAAAAAAACCCAGGATCTGGCCAACAAGTATGCGAAGAAGGCAAAATCATGAGCCAGATGCGGGCATAACCCAGACCTAACCCAGACCTAACCGGTGTTATCCTCTAAAATATTGATCGAAACCAGGTTTAATTGACAGCTTCAGTGTGTTACCACATTACTACGTGATTCAAACACGAAAAAAACCCAGGATCTGGCCAACAAGTATGCGAAGAATGCAAAATCATGAGCCAGATGCGGGCATATCCCGGACCTAACCCAGACCTAACCGGTGTTATCCTCTAAAATATTGATCGAAACCAGGTTTAATTGACTGCTTCAGTGTGTTACCACATTACTACGTGATTCAAACACGGAAAAAACCCAGGATCTGGCCAACAAGTATGTGAAGAAGGCGAAAGTATAAGCCAGATGCGCGCATTTCCCAGACCTATGCCAGACCTAACCGGTGTTATCCTCTGAAATATTGATCGAAACCAGGTTTAATTGACTGCTGCAGTGTGTTACCACATTACTACGTGATTCAAACACGGAAAAAACCCAGGATCTGGCCAACAAGTATGCGATGAAGGCAAAATCATGAGCCAGATGCGGGCATAACCCAGACCTAACCCAGACCTAACCGGTGTTATCCTCCAAAATATTGATCGAAACCAGGTTTAATTGACAGCTTCAGTGTGTTACCACATTACTACGTGATTCAAACACGAAAAAAACCCAGGATCTGGCCAACAAGTATGCGAAGAAGGCAAAATCATGAGCCAGATGCGGGCATAACCCAGACCTAACCCAGACCTAACCGGTGTTATCCTGTAAAATATTGATCGAAACCAGGTTTAATTGACAGCTTCAGTGTGTTACCACATTACTACGTGATTCAAACACGAAAAAAACCCAGGATCTGGCCAACAAGTATGCGAAGAATGCAAAATCATGAGCCAGATGCGGGCATATCCCGGACCTAACCCAGACCTAACCTGTGTTATCCTCTAAAATATTGATCGAAACCAGGTTTAATTGATTGCTTCAGTGTGTTACCACATTCCTACGTGATTCAAACACGAAAAAAACCCAGGATCTGGCCAACAAGTATGCGAAAAAGGTGAAAGTATAAGCCAGATGCGCGCATATCCCAGACCTAACCCAGACCTAACCGGTGTTATCCTCTGAAATATTGATCGAAACCAGGTTTAATTGACTGTTTCAGTGTGTTACCACATTCCTACGTGATTCAAACACGAAAAAAACCCAGGATCTGGCCAACAAGTATGCGAAGAAGGCGAAAGAATAAGACAGATGCGCGCATTTCCCAGGCCTAACCCAGACCTAACCGGTGTTATCCTGTGAAATATTGATCGAAACCAGGTTTAATTGACTGCCTCAGTGTGTTACCACATTCCTACGTGATTCAAACACGAAAAAAACCCAGGATCTGGCCAACAAGTATGCGAAGAAGGCGAAAGTATAAGATGCGCGCATTTCCCAGACCTAACCCAGACCTAACCGGTGTTATCCTCTGAAATATTGATCGAAACCAGGTTTAATTGACTGCTTCAGTGTGTTACCACATTACTACGTGATCAAACACGACAAAAACCCAGGATCTGGCCAACAAGTATGCGAAGAAGGCGAAAGAATAAGCCAGATGCGCGCATTTCCCAGACCTAACCCAGACCTAACCGGTGTTATCCTCTGAAATATTGATCGAAACCAGGTTTAATTGACTGCTTCAGTGTATTACCACATTACTACGTGATTCAAACACGGAAAATACCCAGGATCTGGCCAACAAGTATGCGAAAAAGGCGAAAGTATAAGCCAGGTGCGCGCAAATCCCAGACCTAACCCAGACCTAACCGGTGTTATCCTCTAAAATATTGATCGAAACCAGGTTTTATTGACTGCTTCAGTGTGCTACCACATTACTACGTGATCAAACACGGAAAAAACACAGGATCTGGCCAACAAGTAAGCGAAGAAGGCAAAATCATGAGCCAGATGCGGGCAAAACCCAGACCTAACCCAGACCTAACCGGTGTTATCCTCTGAAATATTGATCCAAACCAGGTTTAATTGACTGCTTCAGTGTGTTACCACATTACTACGTGATTCAAACACGGAAAATACCCAGGATCTGGCCAACAAGTATGCGAAGAAGGCTAAATCATGAGCCAGATGCGGGCATAACCCAGACCTAACCCAGACCTAACCGGTGTTATCCTCTGAAATATTGATCGAAACCAGGTTTAATTGACTGCCTCAGTGTGTTACCACATTCCTACGTGATTCAAACACGAAAAAAACCCAGGATCTGGCCAACAAGTATGCGAAGAAGGCGAAAGTATAAGATGCGCGCATTTCCCAGACCTAACCCAGACCTAACCGGTGTTATCCTCTGAAATATTGATCGAAACCAGGTTTAATTGACTGCTTCAGTGTGTTACCACATTACTACGTGATTGAAACACGGAAAATACCCAGGATCTGGCCAACAAGTTTGCGAAAAAGGCGAAAGTATAAGGCAGATGCGCGCAAATCCCAGACCTAACCCAGACCTAACCGGTGTTATCCTCTAAAATATTGATCGAAACCAGGTTTTATTGACTGCTTCAGTGTGTTACCACATTACAACGTGATCAAACACGAAAAAAACCCAGGATCTGGCCAACAAGTATGCGAAGAAGGCAAAATGATGAGCCAGATGTGGGCATATCCCGGACCTAACCCAGACCTAACCGGTGTTATCCTCTAAAATATTGATCGAAACCAGGTTTAATTAACTGCTTCAGTGTGTTACCACATTCCTACGTGATTCAAACACGAAAAAAACCCAGGATCTGGCCAACAAGTATGTGAAGAAGGCGAAAGTATAAGCCAGATGCGCGCATTTCCCAGACCTATGCCAGACCTAACCGGTGTTATCCTCTGAAATATTGATCGAAACCAGGTTTAATTGACTGCTGCAGTGTGTTACCACATTACTACGTGATTCAAACACGGAAAAAACCCAGGATCTGGCCAACAAGTATGCGATGAAGGCAAAATCATGAGCCAGATGCGGGCATAACCCAGACCTAACCCAGACCTAACCGGTGTTATCCTCCAAAATATTGATCGAAACCAGGTTTAATTGACAGCTTCAGTGTGTTACCACATTACTACGTGATTCAAACACGAAAAAAACCCAGGATCTGGCCAACAAGTATGCGAAGAAGGCAAAATCATGAGCCAGATGCGGGCATAACCCAGACCTAACCCAGACCTAACCGGTGTTATCCTGTAAAATATTGATCGAAACCAGGTTTAATTGACAGCTTCAGTGTGTTACCACATTACTACGTGATTCAAACACGAAAAAAACCCAGGATCTGGCCAACAAGTATGCGAAGAAGGCAAAATCATGAGCCAGATGCGGGCATAACCCAGACCTAACCCAGACCTAACCGGTGTTATCCTCTAAAATATTGATCGAAACCAGGTTTAATTGACAGCTTCAGTGTGTTACCACATTACTACGTGATTCAAACACGAAAAAAACCCAGGATCTGGCCAACAAGTATGCGAAGAATGCAAAATCATGAGCCAGATGCGGGCATATCCCGGACCTAACCCAGACCTAACCGGTGTTATCCTCTAAAATATTGATCGAAACCAGGTTTAATTGACTGCTTCAGTGTGTTACCACATTCCTACGTGATTCAAACACGAAAAAAACCCAGGATCTGGCCAACAAGTATGCGAAAAAGGTGAAAGTATAAGCCAGATGCGCGCATATCCCAGACCTAACCCAGACCAAACCGGTGTTATCCTCTGAAATATTGATCGAAACCAGGTTTAATTGACTGTTTCAGTGTGTTACCACATTCCTACGTGATTCAAACACGAAAAAAACCCAGGATCTGGCCAACAAGTATGCGAAGAAGGCGAAAGAATAAGACAGATGCGCGCATTTCCCAGGCCTAACCCAGACCTAACCGGTGTTATCCTCTGAAATATTGATCGAAACCAGGTTTAATTGACTGCCTCAGTGTGTTACCACATTCCTACGTGATTCAAACACGAAAAAAACCCAGGATCTGGCCAACAAGTATGCGAAGAAGGCGAAAGTATAAGATGCGCGCATTTCCCAGACCTAACCCAGACCTAACCGGTGTTATCCTCTGAAATATTGATCGAAACCAGGTTTAATTGACTGCTTCAGTGTGTTACCACATTACTACGTGATTGAAACACGGAAAATACCCAGGATCTGGCCAACAAGTTTGCGAAAAAGGCGAAAGTATAAGGCAGATGCGCGCAAATCCCAGACCTAACCCAGACCTAACCGGTGTTATCCTCTAAAATATTGATCGAAACCAGGTTTTATTGACTGCTTCAGTGTGTTACCACATTACAACGTGATCAAACACGAAAAAAACCCAGGATCTGGCCAACAAGTATGCGAAGAAGGCAAAATGATGAGCCAGATGTGGGCATATCCCGGACCTAACCCAGACCTAACCGGTGTTATCCTCTAAAATATTGATCGAAACCAGGTTTAATTAACTGCTTCAGTGTGTTACCACATTCCTACGTGATTCAAACACGAAAAAAACCCAGGATCTGGCCAACAAGTATGTGAAGAAGGCGAAAGTATAAGCCAGATGCGCGCATTTCCCAGACCTATGCCAGACCTAACCGGTGTTATCCTCTGAAATATTGATCGAAACCAGGTTTAATTGACTGCTGCAGTGTGTTACCACATTACTACGTGATTCAAACACGGAAAAAACCCAGGATCTGGCCAACAAGTATGCGATGAAGGCAAAATCATGAGCCAGATGCGGGCATAACCCAGACCTAACCCAGACCTAACCGGTGTTATCCTCCAAAATATTGATCGAAACCAGGTTTAATTGACAGCTTCAGTGTGTTACCACATTACTACGTGATTCAAACACGAAAAAAACCCAGGATCTGGCCAACAAGTATGCGAAGAAGGCAAAATCATGAGCCAGATGCGGGCATAACCCAGACCTAACCCAGACCTAACCGGTGTTATCCTGTAAAATATTGATCGAAACCAGGTTTAATTGACAGCTTCAGTGTGTTACCACATTACTACGTGATTCAAACACGAAAAAAACCCAGGATCTGGCCAACAAGTATGCGAAGAAGGCAAAATCATGAGCCAGATGCGGGCATAACCCAGACCTAACCCAGACCTAACCGGTGTTATCCTCTAAAATATTGATCGAAACCAGGTTTAATTGACAGCTTCAGTGTGTTACCACATTACTACGTGATTCAAACACGAAAAAAACCCAGGATCTGGCCAACAAGTATGCGAAGAATGCGAAATCATGAGCCAGATGCGGGCATATCCCGGACCTAACCCAGACCTAACCGGTGTTATCCTCTAAAATATTGATCGAAACCAGGTTTAATTGACTGCTTCAGTGTGTTACCACATTCCTACGTGATTCAAACACGAAAAAAGCCCAGGATCTGGCCAACAAGTATGCGAAAAAGGTGAAAGTATAAGCCAGATGCGCGCATATCCCAGACCTAACCCAGACCTAACCGGTGTTATCCTCTGAAATATTGATCGAAACCAGGTTTAATTGACTGTTTCAGTGTGTTACCACATTCCTACGTGATTCAAACACGAAAAAAACCCAGGATCTGGCCAACAAGTATGCGAAGAAGGCGAAAGAATAAGACAGATGCGCGCATTTCCCAGGCCTAACCCAGACCTAACCGGTGTTATCCTCTGAAATATTGATCGAAACCAGGTTTAATTGACTGCCTCAGTGTGTTACCACATTCCTACGTGATTCAAACACGAAAAAAACCCAGGATCTGGCCAACAAGTATGCGAAGAAGGCGAAAGTATAAGATGCGCGCATTTCCCAGACCTAACCCAGACCTAACCGGTGTTATCCTCTGAAATATTGATCGAAACCAGGTTTAATTGACTGCTTCAGTGTGTTACCACATTACTACGTGATTGAAACACGGAAAATACCCAGGATCTGGCCAACAAGTTTGCGAAAAAGGCGAAAGTATAAGGCAGATGCGCGCAAATCCCAGACCTAACCCAGACCTAACCGGTGTTATCCTCTAAAATATTGATCGAAACCAGGTTTTATTGACTGCTTCAGTGTGTTACCACATTACAACGTGATCAAACACGAAAAAAACCCAGGATCTGGCCAACAAGTATGCGAAGAAGGCAAAATGATGAGCCAGATGTGGGCATATCCCGGACCTAACCCAGACCTAACCGGTGTTATCCTCTAAAATATTGATCGAAACCAGGTTTAATTAACTGCTTCAGTGTGTTACCACATTCCTACGTGATTCAAACACGAAAAAAACCCAGGATCTGGCCAACAAGTATGTGAAGAAGGCGAAAGTATAAGCCAGATGCGCGCATTTCCCAGACCTATGCCAGACCTAACCGGTGTTATCCTCTGAAATATTGATCGAAACCAGGTTTAATTGACTGCTGCAGTGTGTTACCACATTACTACGTGATTCAAACACGGAAAAAACCCAGGATCTGGCCAACAAGTATGCGATGAAGGCAAAATCATGAGCCAGATGCGGGCATAACCCAGACCTAACCCAGACCTAACCGGTGTTATCCTCCACAATATTGATCGAAACCAGGTTTAATTGACAGCTTCAGTGTGTTACCACATTACTACGTGATTCAAACACGAAAAAAACCCAGGATCTGGCCAACAAGTATGCGAAGAAGGCAAAATCATGAGCCAGATGCGGGCATAGCCCAGACCTAACCCAGACCTAACCGGTGTTATCCTGTAAAATATTGATCGAAACCAGGTTTAATTGACAGCTTCAGTGTGTTACCACATTACTACGTGACTCAAACACGAAAAAAACCCAGGATCTGGCCAACAAGTATGCGAAGAAGGCAAAATCATGAGCCAGATGCGGGCATAACCCAGACCTAACCCAGACCTAACCGGTGTTATCCTCTAAAATATTGATCGAAACCAGGTTTAATTGACAGCTTCAGTGTGTTACCACATTACTACGTGATTCAAACACGAAAAAAACCCAGGATCTGGCCAACAAGTATGCGAAGAATGCAAAATCATGAGCCAGATGCGGGCATATCCCGGACCTAACCCAGACCTAACCGGTGTTATCCTCTAAAATATTGATCGAAACCAGGTTTAATTGACTGCTTCAGTGTGTTACCACATTCCTACGTGATTCAAACACGAAAAAAACCCAGGATCTGGCCAACAAGTATGCGAAAAAGGTGAAAGTATAAGCCAGATGCGCGCATATCCCAGACCTAACCCAGACCTAACCGGTGTTATCCTCTGAAATATTGATCGAAACCAGGTTTAATTGACTGTTTCAGTGTGTTACCACATTCCTACGTGATTCAAACACGAAAAAAACCCAGGATCTGGCCAACAAGTTTGCGAAAAAGGCGAAAGTATAAGGCAGATGCGCGCAAATCCCAGACCTAACCCAGACCTAACCGGTGTTATCCTCTAAAATATTGATCGAAACCAGGTTTTATTGACTGCTTCAGTGTGTTACCACATTACAACGTGATCAAACACGAAAAAACCCCAGGATCTGGCCAACAAGTATGCGAAGAAGGCAAAATGATGAGCCAGATGTGGGCATATCCCGGACCTAACCCAGACCTAACCGGTGTTATCCTCTATAATATTGATCGAAACCAGGTTTAATTAACTGCTTCAGTGTGTTACCACATTCCTACGTGATTCAAACACGAAAAAAACCCAGGATCTGGCCAACAAGTATGCGAAGAATGCAAAATCATGAGCCAGATGCGGGCATATCCCGGACCTAACCCAGACCTAACCGGTGTTATCCTCTAAAATATTGATCGAAACCAGGTTTAATTGACTGCTTCAGTGTGTTACCACATTCCTACGTGATTCAAACACGAAAAAAACCCAGGATCTGGCCAACAAGTATGCGAAAAAGGTGAAAGTATAAGCTAGATGCGCGCATATCCCAGACCTAACCCAGACCTAACCGGTGTTATCCTCTGAAATATTGATCGAAACCAGGTTTAATTGACTGTTTCAGTGTGTTACCACATTCCTACGTGATTCAAACACGAAAAAAACCCAGGATCTGGCCAACAAGTATGCGAAGAAGGCGAAAGAATAAGACAGATGCGCGCATTTCCCAGGCCTAACCCAGACCTAACCGGTGTTATCCTCTGAAGTATTGATCGAAACCAGGTTTAATTGACTGCTTCAGTGTGTTACCACATTACTACGTGATTCAAACACGGAAAAAACCCAGGATCTGGCCAACAAGTATGCGATGAAGGCAAAATCATGAGCCAGATGCGGGCATAACCCAGACCTAACCCAGACCTAACCGGTGTTATCCTCTAAAATATTGATCGAAACCAGGTTTAATTGACTGCTTCAGTGTGTTACCACATTACTACGTGATTGAAACACGGAAAATACCCAGGATCTGGCCAACAAGTATGCGAAGAAGGCTAAATCATGAGCCAGATGCGGGCATAACCCAGACCTAACCCAGACCTAACCGGTGTTATCCTCTGAAATATTGATCGAAACCAGGTTTAATTGACTGCCTCAGTGTGTTACCACATTCCTACGTGATTCAAACACGAAAAAAACCCAGGATCTGGCCAACAAGTATGCGAAGAAGGCGAAAGTATAAGATGCGCGCATTTCCCAGACCTAACCCAGACCTAACCGGTGTTATCCTCTGAAATATTGATCGAAACCACGTTTAATTGACTGCTTCAGTGTGTTACCACATTACTACGTGATTGAAACACGGAAAATACCCAGGATCTGGCCAACAAGTTTGCGAAAAAGGCGAAAGTATAAGGCAGATGCGCGCAAATCCCAGACCTAACCCAGACCTAACCGGTGTTATCCTCTAAAATATTGATCGAAACCAGGTTTTATTGACTGCTTCAGTGTGTTACCACATTACAACGTGATCAAACACGAAAAAAACCCAGGATCTGGCCAACAAGTATGCGAAGAAGGCAAAATGATGAGCCAGATGTGGGCATATCCCGGACCTAACCCAGACCTAACCGGTGTTATCCTCTAAAATATTGATCGAAACCAGGTTTAATTAACTGCTTCAGTGTGTTACCACATTCCTACGTGATTCAAACACGAAAAAAACCCAGGATCTGGCCAACAAGTATGTGAAGAAGGCGAAAGTATAAGCCAGATGCGCGCATTTCCCAGACCTATGCCAGACCTAACCGGTGTTATCCTCTGAAATATTGATCGAAACCAGGTTTAATTGACTGCTGCAGTGTGTTACCACATTACTACGTGATTCAAACACGGAAAAAACCCAGGATCTGGCCAACAAGTATGCGATGAAGGCAAAATCATGAGCCAGATGCGGGCATAACCCAGACCTAACCCAGACCTAACCGGTGTTATCCTCCAAAATATTGATCGAAACCAGGTTTAATTGACAGCTTCAGTGTGTTACCACATTACTACGTGATTCAAACACGAAAGAAACCCAGGATCTGGCCAACAAGTATGCGAAAAAGGTGAAAGTATAAGCCAGATGCGCGCATATCCCAGACCTAACCCAGACCTAACCGGTGTTATCCTCTGAAATATTGATCGAAACCAGGTTTAATTGACTGCCTCAGTGTGTTACCACATTCCTACGTGATTCAAACACGAAAAAAACCCAGGATCTGGCCAACAAGTATGCGAAGAAGGCGAAAGTATAAGATGCGCGCATTTCCCAGACCTAACCCAGACCTAACCGGTGTTATCCTCTGAAATATTGATCGAAACCAGGTTTAATTGACTGCTTCAGTGTGTTACCACATTACTACGTGATTGAAACACGGAAAATACCCAGGATCTGGCCAACAAGTTTGCGAAAAAGGCGAAAGTATAAGGCAGATGCGCGCAAATCCCAGACCTAACCCAGACCTAACCGGTGTTATCCTCTAAAATATTGATCGAAACCAGGTTTTATTGACTGCTTCAGTGTGTTACCACATTACAACGTGATCAAACACGAAAAAAACCCAGGATCTGGCCAACAAGTATGCGAAGAAGGCAAAATGATGAGCCAGATGTGGGCATATCCCGGACCTAACCCAGACCTAACCGGTGTTATCCTCTAAAATATTGATCGAAACCAGGTTTAATTAACTGCTTCAGTGTGTTACCACATTCCTACGTGATTCAAACACGAAAAAAACCCAGGATCTGGCCAACAAGTATGTGAAGAAGGCGAAAGTATAAGCCAGATGCGCGCATTTCCCAGACCTATGCCAGACCTAACCGGTGTTATCCTCTGAAATATTGATCGAAACCAGGTTTAATTGACTGCTGCAGTGTGTTACCACATTACTACGTGATTCAAACACGGAAAAAACCCAGGATCTGGCCAACAAGTATGCGATGAAGGCAAAATCATGAGCCAGATGCGGGCATAACCCAGACCTAACCCAGACCTAACCGGTGTTATCCTCCAAAATATTGATCGAAACCAGGTTTAATTGACAGCTTCAGTGTGTTACCACATTACTACGTGATTCAAACACGAAAAAAACCCAGGATCGGGCCAACAAGTATGCGAAGAAGGCAAAATCATGAGCCAGATGCGGGCATAACCCAGACCTAACCCAGACCTAACCGGTGTTATCCTGTAAAATATTGATCGAAACCAGGTTTAATTGACAGCTTCAGTGTGTTAACACATTACTACGTGACTCAAACACGAAAAAAACCCAGGATCTGGCCAACAAGTATGCGAAGAAGGCAAAATCATGAGCCAGATGCGGGCATAACCCAGACCTAACCCAGACCTAACCGGTGTTATCCTCTAAAATATTGATCGAAACCAGGTTTAATTGACAGCTTCAGTGTGTTACCACATTACTACGTGATTCAAACACGAAAAAAACCCAGGATCTGGCCAACAAGTATGCGAAGAATGCAAAATCATGAGCCAGATGCGGGCATATCCCGGACCTAACCCAGACCTAACCGGTGTTATCCTCTAAAATATTGATCGAAACCAGGTTTAATTGACTGCTTCAGTGTGTTACCACATTCCTACGTGATTCAAACACGAAAAAAACCCAGGATCTGGCCAACAAGTATGCGAAAAAGGTGAAAGTATAAGCCAGATGCGCGCATATCCCAGACCTAACCCAGACCTAACCGGTGTTATCCTCTGAAATATTGATCGAAACCAGGTTTAATTGACTGTTTCAGTGTGTTACCACATTCCTACGTGATTCAAACACGAAAAAAACCCAGGATCTGGCCAACAAGTTTGCGAAAAAGGCGAAAGTATAAGGCAGATGCGCGCAAATCCCAGACCTAACCCAGACCTAACCGGTGTTATCCTCTAAAATATTGATCGAAACCAGGTTTTATTGACTGCTTCAGTGTGTTACCACATTACAACGTGATCAAACACGAAAAAACCCCAGGATCTGGCCAACAAGTATGCGAAGAAGGCAAAATGATGAGCCAGATGTGGGCATATCCCGGACCTAACCCAGACCTAACCGGTGTTATCCTCTATAATATTGATCGAAACCAGGTTTAATTAACTGCTTCAGTGTGTTACCACATTCCTACGTGATTCAAACACGAAAAAAACCCAGGATCTGGCCAACAAGTATGCGAAGAATGCAAAATCATGAGCCAGATGCGGGCATATCCCGGACCTAACCCAGACCTAACCGGTGTTATCCTCTAAAATATTGATCGAAACCAGGTTTAATTGACTGCTTCAGTGTGTTACCACATTCCTACGTGATTCAAACACGAAAAAAACCCAGGATCTGGCCAACAAGTATGCGAAAAAGGTGAAAGTATAAGCTAGATGCGCGCATATCCCAGACCTAACCCAGACCTAACCGGTGTTATCCTCTGAAATATTGATCGAAACCAGGTTTAATTGACTGTTTCAGTGTGTTACCACATTCCTACGTGATTCAAACACGAAAAAAACCCAGGATCTGGCCAACAAGTATGCGAAGAAGGCGAAAGAATAAGACAGATGCGCGCATTTCCCAGGCCTAACCCAGACCTAACCGGTGTTATCCTCTGAAGTATTGATCGAAACCAGGTTTAATTGACTGCTTCAGTGTGTTACCACATTACTACGTGATTCAAACACGGAAAAAACCCAGGATCTGGCCAACAAGTATGCGAAGAAGGCGAAAGTATAAGATGCGCGCATTTCCCAGACCTAACCCAGACCTAACCGGTGTTATCCTCTGAAATATTGATCGAAACCACGTTTAATTGACTGCTTCAGTGTGTTACCACATTACTACGTGATTGAAACACGGAAAATACCCAGGATCTGGCCAACAAGTTTGCGAAAAAGGCGAAAGTATAAGGCAGATGCGCGCAAATCCCAGACCTAACCCAGACCTAACCGGTGTTATCCTCTAAAATATTGATCGAAACCAGGTTTTATTGACTGCTTCAGTGTGTTACCACATTACAACGTGATCAAACACGAAAAAAACCCAGGATCTGGCCAACAAGTATGCGAAGAAGGCAAAATGATGAGCCAGATGTGGGCATATCCCGGACCTAACCCAGACCTAACCGGTGTTATCCTCTAAAATATTGATCGAAACCAGGTTTAATTAACTGCTTCAGTGTGTTACCACATTCCTACGTGATTCAAACACGAAAAAAACCCAGGATCTGGCCAACAAGTATGTGAAGAAGGCGAAAGTATAAGCCAGATGCGCGCATTTCCCAGACCTATGCCAGACCTAACCGGTGTTATCCTCTGAAATATTGATCGAAACCAGGTTTAATTGACTGCTGCAGTGTGTTACCACATTACTACGTGATTCAAACACGGAAAAAACCCAGGATCTGGCCAACAAGTATGCGATGAAGGCAAAATCATGAGCCAGATGCGGGCATAACCCAGACCTAACCCAGACCTAACCGGTGTTATCCTCCAAAATATTGATCGAAACCAGGTTTAATTGACAGCTTCAGTGTGTTACCACATTACTACGTGATTCAAACACGAAAAAAACCCAGGATCTGGCCAACAAGTATGCGAAGAAGGCAAAATCATGAGCCAGATGCGGGCATAACCCAGACCTAACCCAGACCTAACCGGTGTTATCCTGTAAAATATTGATCGAAACCAGGTTTAATTGACAGCTTCAGTGTGTTACCACATTACTACGTGATTCAAACACGAAAAAAACCCAGGATCTGGCCAACAAGTATGCGAAGAAGGCAAAATCATGAGCCAGATGCGGCCATAACCCAGACCTAACCCAGACCTAACCGGTGTTATCCTCTGAAATATTGATCGAAACCACGTTTAATTGACTGCTTCAGTGTGTTACCACATTACTACGTGATTGAAACACGGAAAATACCCAGGATCTGGCCAACAAGTTTGCGAAAAAGGCGAAAGTATAAGGCAGATGCGCGCAAATCCCAGACCTAACCCAGACCTAACCGGTGTTATCCTCTAAAATATTGATCGAAACCAGGTTTTATTGACTGCTTCAGTGTGTTACCACATTACAACGTGATCAAACACGAAAAAAACCCAGGATCTGGCCAACAAGTATGCGAAGAAGGCAAAATGATGAGCCAGATGTGGGCATATCCCGGACCTAACCCAGACCTAACCGGTGTTATCCTCTAAAATATTGATCGAAACCAGGTTTAATTAACTGCTTCAGTGTGTTACCACATTCCTACGTGATTCAAACACGAAAAAAACCCAGGATCTGGCCAACAAGTATGTGAAGAAGGCGAAAGTATAAGCCAGATGCGCGCATTTCCCAGACCTATGCCAGACCTAACCGGTGTTATCCTCTGAAATATTGATCGAAACCAGGTTTAATTGACTGCTGCAGTGTGTTACCACATTACTACGTGATTCAAACACGGAAAAAACCCAGGATCTGGCCAACAAGTATGCGATGAAGGCAAAATCATGAGCCAGATGCGGGCATAACCCAGACCTAACCCAGTCCTAACCGGTGTTATCCTCCAAAATATTGATCGAAACCAGGTTTAATTGACAGCTTCAGTGTGTTACCACATTACTACGTGATTCAAACACGAAAAAAACCCAGGATCTGGCCAACAAGTATGCGAAGAAGGCAAAATCATGAGCCAGATGCGGGCATAACCCAGACCTAACCCAGACCTAACCGGTGTTATCCTGTAAAATATTGATCGAAACCAGGTTTAATTGACAGCTTCAGTGTGTTACCACATTACTACGTGATTCAAACACGAAAAAAACCCAGGATCTGGCCAACAAGTATGCGAAGAAGGCAAAATCATGAGCCAGATGCGGCCATAACCCAGACCTAACCCAGACCTAACCGGTGTTATCCTCTAAAATATTGATCGAAACCAGGTTTAATTGACAGCTTCAGTGTGTTACCACATTACTACGTGATTCAACCACGAAAAAAACCCAGGATCTGGCCAACAAGTATGCGAAGAATGCAAAATCATGAGACAGATGCGGGCATATCCCGGACCTAACCCAGACCTAACCGGTGTTATCCTGTAAAATATTGATCGAAACCAGGTTTAATTGACTGCTTCAGTGTGTTACCACATTCCTACGTGATTCAAACACGAAAAAAACCCAGGATCTGGCCAACAAGTATGCGAAAAAGGTGAAAGTATAAGCCAGATGCGCGCATATCCCAGACCTAACCCAGACCTAACCGGTGTTATCCTCTGAAATATTGATCGAAACCAGGTTTAATTGTCTGTTTCAGTGTGTTACCACATTCCTACGTGATTCAAACACGAAAAAAACCCAGGATCTGGCCAACAAGTATGCGAAGAAGGCGAAAGAATAAGACAGATGCGCGCATTTCCCAGGCCTAACCCAGACCTAACCGGTGTTATCCTCTGAAGTATTGATCGAAACCAGGTTTAATTGACTGCTTCAGTGTGTTACCACATTACTACGTGATTCAAACACGGAAAAAACCCAGGATCTGGCCAACAAGTATGCGATGAGGGCAAAATCATGAGCCAGATGCGGGCATAACCCAGACCTAACCCAGACCTAACCGGTGTTATCCTCTAAAATTTTGATCGAAACCAGGTTTAATTGACTGCTTCAGTGTGTTACCACATTACTACGTGATTCAAACACGAAAAAAACCCAAGATCTGGCCAACAAGTATGCGAAGAAGGCAAAATCATGAGCCAGATGCGGGCATAACCCAGACCTAACCCAGACCTAACCGGTGTTATCCTCTAAAATATTGATCGTAACCGTGTTTAATTGACTGCTTCAGTGTGTTACCACATTCCTACGTGATTCAAACACGAAAAAAACCCAGGATCTGGCCAACAAGTATGCGAAAAAGGCGAAAGTATAAGCCAGATGCGCGCATATCCCAGACCTAACCCAGACCTAACCGGTGTTATCCTCTGAAATATTGATCGAAACCAGGTTTAATTGACTGCCTCAGTGTGGTGCCACATTACTACGTGATTCAAACACGAAAAAAACCCAGGATCTGGCCAACAAGTATGCGAAGAAGGCGAAAGTATAAGCCAGGTGCGCGCAAATCCCAGACCTAACCCAGACCTAACCGGTGTTATCCTCTAAAATATTGATCGAAACCAGGTTTTATTGACTGCTTCAGTGTGTTACCACATTACTACGTGATTCAAACACGAAAAAAACCCAGGATCTGGCCAACAAGTATGCGAAGAAGGCAAAATCATGAGCCAGATGCGGGCATATCTCGGACCTAACCCAGCCCTAACCGGTGTTATCCTCTTAAATATTGATCGAAACCAGGTTTAATTGACTGCTTCAGTGTGTTACCACATTCCTACGTGATTCAAACGCGAAAAAAACCCAGGATCTGGCCAACAAGTATGCGAAGAAGGCGAAAGTATAAGATGCGCGCATTTCCCAGACCTAACCCAGACCTAACCGGTGTTATCCTCTGAAATATTGATCGAAACCAGGTTTAATTGACTGCTTCAGTGTGTTACCACATTACAACGTGATTGAAACACGGAAAATACCCAGGATCTGGCCAACAAGTTTGCGAAAAAGGCGAAAGTATAAGCCAGACGCGCGCAAATCCCAGACCTAAACCAGACCTAACCGGTGTTATCCTCTAAAATATTGATCGAAACCAGGTTTTATTGACTGCTTCAGTGTGTTACCACATTACTACGTGATCAAACACGACAAAAACCCAGGATCTGGCCAACAAGTATGCGAAGAAGGCAAAATCATGAGCCAGATGTGGGCATATCCCGGACCTAACCCAGACCTAACCGGTGTTATCCTCTAAAATATTGATCGAAACCAGGTTTAATTAACTGCTTCAGTGTGTTACCACATTCCTACGTGATTCAAACACGAAAAAAACCCAGGATCTGGCCAACAAGTATGTGAAGAAGGCGAAAGTATAAGCCAGATGCGCGCATTTCCCAGACCTAAGCCAGACCTAACCGGTGTTATCCTCTGAAATATTGATCGAAACCAGGTTTAATTGACTGCTTCAGTGTGTTACCACATTACTACGTGATTCAAACACGGAAAAAACCCAGGATCTGGCCAACAAGTATGCGAAAAAGGTGAAAGTATAAGCCAGATGCGCGCATATCCCAGACCTAACCCAGACCTAACCGGTGTTATCCTCTGAAATATTGATCGAAACCAGGTTTAATTGACTGCTTCAGTGTATTACCACATTACTACGTGATTCAAACACGGAAAATACCTACGATCTGGCCAACAAGTATGCGAAAAAGGCGAAAGTATAAGCCAGGTGCGCGCAAATCCCAGACCTAACCCAGACCTAACCGGTGTTATCCTCTAAAATATTGATCGAAACCAGGTTTAATTGACTGCTTCAGTGTGTTACCACATTCCTACGTGATTCAAACACGAAAAAAACCCAGGATCTGGCCAACAAGTATGCGAAGAAGGCAAAATCATGAGCCAGATGCGGGCATAACCCAGACCTAACCCAGACCTAACCGGTGTTATCCTCTAAAATATTGATCGAAACCAGGTTTAATTGTCTGCTTCAGTGTGTTACCACATTCCTACGTGATTCAAACACGAAAAAAACCCAGGATCTGGCCAACAAGTATGCGAAGAAGGCAAAATCATGAGCCAGATGCGGGCATAACCCAGACCTAACCCAGACCTAACCGGTGTTATCCTCTAAAATATTGATCGTAACCAGGTTTAATTAACTGCTTCAGTGTGTTACCACATTCCTACGTGATTCAAACACGAAAAAAACCCAGGATCTGGCCAACAAGTATGCGAAAAAGGCGAAAGTATAAGCCAGATGCGCGCATATCCCAGACCTAACCCAGACCTAACCGGTGTTATCCTCGGAAATATTGATCGAAACCAGGTTTAATTGACTGCCTCAGTGTGGTACCACATTACTACGTGATTCAAACACGAAAAAAACCCAGGATCTGGCCAACAAGTATGCGAAGAAGGCAAAATCATGAGCCAGATGCGGGCATATCCCGGACCTAACCCAGACCTAACCGGTGTTATCCTCTGAAATATTGATCGAAACCAGGTTTAATTGACTGCTTCAGTGTATTACCACATTACTACGTGATTCAAACACGGAAAATACCTAGGATCTGGCCAACAAGTAAGCGAAAAAGGCGAAAGTATAAGCCAGGTGCGCGCAAATCCCAGACCTAACCCAGAACTAACCGGTGTTATCCTCTAAAATATTGATCGAAACCAGGTTTAATTGACTGCTTCAGTGTGTTACCACATTCCTACGTGATTCGAACCCGAAAAAAACCCAGGATCTTGCCAACAAGTATGCGAGGAAGGCGAAAGAATAAGCCTGATGCGCGCATTTCCCAAACCTAACCCAGACCTAACCGGTGTTATCCTCTGAAATATTGATCGAAACCAGGTTTAATTGACTGCTTCAGTGTGTTACCATATCACTACGTGATTCAAACACGGAAAAAACCCAGGATCTGGCCAACAAGTATGCGAAGAAGGCAAAATCATGAGCCAGATGCGGGCATAACCCAGACCTAACCCAGACCTAACCGGTGTTATCCTCTAAAATATTGATCGTAACCAGGTTTAATTGACTGCTTCAGTGTGTTACCACATTCCTACGTGATTCAAACACGAAAAAAACCCAGGATCTGGCCAACAAGTATGCGAAAAAGGCGAAAGTATAAGCCAGATGCGCGCATATCCCAGACCTAACCCAGACCTAACCGGTGTTATCCTCTGAAATATTGATCGAAACCAGGTTTAATTGACTGCCACAGTGTGGTACCACATTACTACGTGATTCAAACACGAAAAAAACCCAGGATCTGGCCAACAAGTATGCGAAGAAGGCGAAAGTATAAGCCAGGTGCGCGCAAATCCCAGACCTAACCCAGACCTAACCGGTGTTATCCTCTAAAATATTGATCGAAACCAGGTTTTATTGACTGCTTCAGTGTGCTACCACATTACTACGGGGTCAAACACGGAAAAAACACAGGATCTGGCCAACAAGTATGCGAAGAAGACAAAATCACGAGCCAGATACGGGCAAAACCCAGACCTAACCCAGACCTAACCGGTGTTATCCTTTGAAATATTGATCCAAACCAGGTTTAATTGACTGCTTCAGTGTGTTACCACATTACTACGTGATTCAAACACGGAAAATACCCAGGATCTGGCCAACAAGTATGCGAAGAAGGCTAAATCATGAGCCAGATGCGCGCATTTCCCAAACCTAACCCAGACCTAACCGGTGTTATCCTCTGAAATATTGATCGAAACCAGGTTTAATTGACTGCTTCAGTGTGTTACCACATTCCTACGTGATTCAAACACGAAAAAAACCCAGGATCTGGCCAACAAGTATGCGAGGAAGACGAAAGAATAAGCCTGATGCGCGCATTTCCCAGACCTAACCCAGACCTAACCGGTGTTATCCTCTGAAATATTGATCGAAACCAGGTTTAATTGACTGCTTCAGTGTGTTACCATATCACTACGTGATTCAAACACGGAAAAAACCCAGGATCTAGCCAACAAGTATGCGAAGAAGGCAAAATCATGAGCCCGATGCGGGCATAACCCAGACCTAACCCAGACCTAACCGGTGTTATCCTCTAAAATATTGATCGTAACCAGGTTTAATTGACTGCTTCAGTGTGTTACCACATTCCTACGTGATTCAAACACGAAAAAAACCCAGGATCTGGCCAACAAGTATGCGAAAAAGGCGAAAGTATAAGCCAGATGCGCGCATATCCCAGACCTAACCCAGACCTAACCGGTGTTATCCTCTGAAATATTGATCGAAACCAGGTTTAATTGACTGCCTCAGTGTGGTGCCACATTACTACGTGATTCAAACACGAAAAAAACCCAGGATCTGGCCAACAAGTATGCGAAGAAGGCAAAATCATGAGCCAGATGCGGGCATAACCCAGACCTAACCCAGACCTAACCGGTGTTATCCTCTAAAATATTGATCGAAACCAGGTTTAATTGACAGCTTCAGTGTGTTACCACATTACTACGTGATTCAAACACGAAAAAAACCCAGGATCTGGCCAACAAGTATGCGAAAAAGGCGAAAGTATAAGCCAGATGCGCGCATATCCCAGACCTAACCCAGACCTAACCGGTGTTATCCTCTGAAATATTGATCGAAACCAGGTTTAATTGACTGCCTCAGTGTGGTGCCACATTACTACGTGATTCAAACACGAAAAAAACCCAGGATCTGGCCAACAAGTATGCGAAGAAGGCGAAAGTATAAGCCAGGTGCGCGCAAATCCCAGACCTAACCCAGACCTAACCGGTGTTATCCTCTAAAATATTGATCGAAACCAGGTTTTATTGACTGCTTCAGTGTGTTACCACATTACTACGTGATTCAAACACGAAAAAAACCCAGGATCTGGCCAACAAGTATGCGAAGAAGGCAAAATCATGAGCCAGATGCGGGCATATCTCGGACCTAACCCAGCCCTAACCGGTGTTATCCTCTTAAATATTGATCGAAACCAGATTTAATTGACTGCTTCAGTGTGTTACCACATTCCTACGTGATTCAAACGCGAAAAAAACCCAGGATCTGGCCAACAAGTATGCGAAGAAGGCGAAAGTATAAGATGCGCGCATTTCCCAGACCTAACCCAGACCTAACCGGTGTTATCCTCTGAAATATTGATCGAAAGCAGGTTTAATTGACTGCTTCAGTGTGTTACCACATTACAACGTGATTGAAACACGGAAAATACCCAGGATCTGGCCAACAAGTTTGCGAAAAAGGCGAAAGTATAAGCCAGACGCGCGCAAATCCCAGACCTAAACCAGACCTAACCGGTGTTATCCTCTAAAATATTGATCGAAACCAGGTTTTATTGACTGCTTCAGTGTGTTACCACATTACTACGTGATCAAACACGACAAAAACCCAGGATCTGGCCAACAAGTATGCGAAGAAGGCAAAATCATGAGCCAGATGTGGGCATATCCCGGACCTAACCCAGACCTAACCGGTGATATCCTCTAAAATATTGATCGAAACCAGGTTTAATTAACTGCTTCAGTGTGTTACCACATTCCTACGTGATTCAAACACGAAAAAAACCCAGGATCTGGCCAACAAGTATGTGAAGAAGGCGAAAGTATAAGCCAGATGCGCGCATTTCCCAGACCTAAGCCAGACCTAACCGGTGTTATCCTCTGAAATATTGATCGAAACCAGGTTTAATTGACTGCTTCAGTGTGTTACCACATTACTACGTGATTCAAACACGGAAAAAACCCAGGATCTGGCCAACAAGTATGCGAAAAAGGTGAAAGTATAAGCCAGATGCGCGCATATCCCAGACCTAACCCAGACCTAACCGGTGTTATCCTCTGAAATATTGATCGAAACCAGGTTTAATTGACTGCTTCAGTGTATTACCACATTACTACGTGATTCAAACACGGAAAATACCTACGATCTGGCCAACAAGTATGCGAAAAAGGCGAAAGTATAAGCCAGGTGCGCGCAAATCCCAGACCTAACCCAGACCTAACCGGTGTTATCCTCTAAAATATTGATCGAAACCAGGTTTAATTGACTGCTTCAGTGTGTTACCACATTCCTACGTGATTCAAACACGAAAAAAACCCAGGATCTGGCCAACAAGTATGCGAAGAAGGCAAAATCATGAGCCAGATGCGGGCATAACCCAGACCTAACCCAGACCTAACCGGTGTTATCCTCTAAAATATTGATCGAAACCAGGTTTAATTGTCTGCTTCAGTGTGTTACCACATTCCTACGTGATTCAAACACGAAAAAAACCCAGGATCTGGCCAACAAGTATGCGAAGAAGGCAAAATCATGAGCCAGATGCGGGCATAACCCAGACCTAACCCAGACCTAACCGGTGTTATCCTCTAAAATATTGATCGTAACCAGGTTTAATTAACTGCTTCAGTGTGTTACCACATTCCTACGTGATTCAAACACGAAAAAAACCCAGGATCTGGCCAACAAGTATGCGAAAAAGGCGAAAGTATAAGCCAGATGCGCGCATATCCCAGACCTAACCCAGACCTAACCGGTGTTATCCTCGGAAATATTGATCGAAACCAGGTTTAATTGACTGCCTCAGTGTGGTACCACATTACTACGTGATTCAAACACGAAAAAAACCCAGGATCTGGCCAACAAGTATGCGAAGAAGGCAAAATCATGAGCCAGATGCGGGCATATCCCGGACCTAACCCAGACCTAACCGGTGTTATCCTCTGAAATATTGATCGAAACCAGGTTTAATTGACTGCTTCAGTGTATTACCACATTACTACGTGATTCAAACACGGAAAATACCTAGGATCTGGCCAACAAGTAAGCGAAAAAGGCGAAAGTATAAGCCAGGTGCGCGCAAATCCCAGACCTAACCCAGAACTAACCGGTGTTATCCTCTAAAATATTGATCGAAACCAGGTTTAATTGACTGCTTCAGTGTGTTACCACATTCCTACGTGATTCAAACCCGAAAAAAACCCAGGATCTGGCCAACAAGTATGCGAGGAAGGCGAAAGAATAAGCCTGATGCGCGCATTTCCCAAACCTAACCCAGACCTAACCGGTGTTATCCTCTGAAATATTGATCGAAACCAGGTTTAATTGACTGCTTCAGTGTGTTACCATATCACTACGTGATTCAAACACGGAAAAAACCCAGGATCTGGCCAACAAGTATGCGAAGAAGGCAAAATCATGAGCCAGATGCGGGCATAACCCAGACCTAACCCAGACCTAACCGGTGTTATCCTCTAAAATATTGATCGTAACCAGGTTTAATTGACTGCTTCAGTGTGTTACCACATTCCTACGTGATTCAAACACGAAAAAAACCCAGGATCTGGCCAACAAGTATGCGAAAAAGGCGAAAGTATAAGCCAGATGCGCGCATATCCCAGACCTAACCCAGACCTAACCGGTGTTATCCTCTGAAATATTGATCGAAACCAGGTTTAATTGACTGCCACAGTGTGGTACCACATTACTACGTGATTCAAACACGAAAAAAACCCAGGATCTGGCCAACAAGTATGCGAAGAAGGCGAAAGTATAAGCCAGGTGCGCGCAAATCCCAGACCTAACCCAGACCTAACCGGTGTTATCCTCTAAAATATTGATCGAAACCAGGTTTTATTGACTGCTTCAGTGTGCTACCACATTACTACGGGGTCAAACACGGAAAAAACACAGGATCTGGCCAACAAGTATGCGAAGAAGACAAAATCATGAGCCAGATACGGGCAAAACCCAGACCTAACCCAGACCTAACCGGTGTTATCCTTTGAAATATTGATCCAAACCAGGTTTAATTGACTGCTTCAGTGTGTTACCACATTACTACGTGATTCAAACACGGAAAATACCCAGGATCTGGCCAACAAGTATGCGAAGAAGGCTAAATCATGAGCCAGATGCGCGCATTTCCCAAACCTAACCCAGACCTAACCGGTGTTATCCTCTGAAATATTGATCGAAACCAGGTTTAATTGACTGCTTCAGTGTGTTACCACATTCCTACGTGATTCAAACACGAAAAAAACCCAGGATCTGGCCAACAAGTATGCGAGGAAGACGAAAGAATAAGCCTGATGCGCGCATTTCCCAGACCTAACCCAGACCTAACCGGTGTTATCCTCTGAAATATTGATCGAAACCAGGTTTAATTGACTGCTTCAGTGTGTTACCATATCACTACGTGATTCAAACACGGAAAAAACCCAGGATCTAGCCAACAAGTATGCGAAGAAGGCAAAATCATGAGCCCGATGCGGGCATAACCCAGACCTAACCCAGACCTAACCGGTGTTATCCTCTAAAATATTGATCGTAACCAGGTTTAATTGACTGCTTCAGTGTGTTACCACATTCCTACGTGATTCAAACACGAAAAAAACCCAGGATCTGGCCAACAAGTATGCGAAAAAGGCGAAAGTATAAGCCAGATGCGCGCATATCCCAGACCTAACCCAGACCTAACCGGTGTTATCCTCTGAAATATTGATCGAAACCAGGTTTAATTGACTGCCTCAGTGTGGTGCCACATTACTACGTGATTCAAACACGAAAAAAACCCAGGATCTGGCCAACAAGTATGCGAAGAAGGCAAAATCATGAGCCAGATGCGGGCATAACCCAGACCTAACCCAGACCTAACCGGTGTTATCCTCTAAAATATTGATCGAAACCAGGTTTAATTGACAGCTTCAGTGTGTTACCACATTACTACGTGATTCAAACACGAAAAAAACCCAGGATCTGGCCAACAAGTATGCGAAGAAGGCAAAATCATGAGCCAGATGCGGGCATATCTCGGACCTAACCCAGACCTAACCGGTGTTATCCTCTAAAATATTGATCGAAACCAGGTTTAATTGACAGCTTCAGTGTGTTACCACATTACTACGTGATTCAAACACGAAAAAAACCCAGGATCTGGCCAACAAGTATGCGAAGAAGGTAAAATCATGAGCCAGATGCGGGCATATCTCGGACCTAACCCAGACCTAACCGGTGTTATCCTCTAAAATATTGATCGAAACCAGGTTTAATTGACTGCTTCAGTGTGTTACCACATTCCTACGTGATTCAAACACGAAAAAAACCCAGGATCTGGCCAACAAGTATGCGAAGAAGGCGAAAGTACAAGATGCGCGCATTTCCCAGACCTAACCCAGACCTAACCGGTGTTATCCTCTGAAATATTGATCGAAACCAGGTTTAATTGACTGCTTCAGTGTATTACCACATTACTACGTGATTCAAACACGGAAAATACCCAGGATCTGACCAACAAGTATGCGAAAAAGGCGAAAGTATAAGCCAGGTGCGCGCAAATCCCAGACCTAACCCAGACCTAACCGGTGTTATCCTCTAAAATATTGATCGAAACCAGGTTTTATTGACTGCTTCAGTGTGCTACCACATTACTACGTGATCAAACACGGAAAAAACACAGGATCTGGCCAACAAGTAAGCGAAGAAGGCAAAATCATAAGCCAGATGCGCGCATTTCCCAGACCTATGCCAGACCTAACCGGTGTTATCCTCTGAAATATTGATCGAAACCAGGTTTAATTGACTGCTTCAGTGTATTACCACATTACTACGTGATTCAAACACGGAAAATACCTACGATCTGGCCAACAAGTATGCGAAAAAGGCGAAAGTATAAGCCAGGTGCGCGCAAATCCCAGACCTAACCCAGACCTAACCGGTGTTATCCTCTAAAATATTGATCGAAACCAGGTTTAATTGACTGCTTCAGTGTGTTACCACATTCCTACGTGATTCAAACACGAAAAAAACCCAGGATCTGGCCAACAAGTATGCGAAGAAGGCAAAATCATGAGCCAGATGCGGGCATAACCCAGACCTAACCCAGACCTAGCCGGTGTTATCCTCTAAAATATTGATCGAAACCAGGTTTAATTGTCTGCTTCAGTGTGTTACCACATTCCTACGTGATTCAAACACGAAAAAAACCCAGGATCTGGCCAACAAGTATGCGAAGAAGGCAAAATCATGAGCCAGATGCGGGCATAACCCAGACCTAACCCAGACCTAACCGGTGTTATCCTCTAAAATATTGATCGTAACCAGGTTTAATTAACTGCTTCAGTGTGTTACCACATTCCTACGTGATTCAAACACGAAAAAAACCCAGGATCTGGCCAACAAGTATGCGAAAAAGGCGAAAGTATAAGCCAGATGCGCGCATATCCCAGACCTAACCCAGACCTAACCGGTGTTATCCTCGGAAATATTGATCGAAACCAGGTTTAATTGACTGCCTCAGTGTGGTACCACATTACTACGTGATTCAAACACGAAAAAAACCCAGGATCTGGCCAACAAGTATGCGAAGAAGGCAAAATCATGAGCCAGATGCGGGCATATCCCGGACCTAACCCAGACCTAACCGGTGTTATCCTCTGAAATATTGATCGAAACCAGGTTTAATTGACTGCTTCAGTGTATTACCACATTACTACGTGATTCAAACACGGAAAATACCTAGGATCTGGCCAACAAGTAAGCGAAAAAGGCGAAAGTATAAGCCAGGTGCGCGCAAATCCCAGACCTAACCCAGACCTAACCGGTGTTATCCTCTAAAATATTGATCGAAACCAGGTTTAATTGACTGCTTCAGTGTGTTACCACATTCCTACGTGATTCAAACACGAAAAAAACCCAGGATCTGGCCAACAAGTATGCGAGGAAGGCGAAAGAATAAGCCTGATGCGCGCATTTCCCAAACCTAACCCAGACCTAACCGGTGTTATCCTCTGAAATATTGATCGAAACCAGGTTTAATTGACTGCTTCAGTGTATTACCACATTACTACGTGATTCAAACACGGAAAATACCCAGGATCTGACCAACAAGTATGCGAAAAAGGCGAAAGTATAAGCCAGGTGCGCGCAAATCCCAGACCTAACCCAGACCTAACCGGTGTTATCCTCTAAAATATTGATCGAAACCAGGTTTTGTTGACTGCCTCAGTGTGCTACCACATTACTACGTGATCAAACACGGAAAAAACACAGGATCTGGCCAACAAGTAAGCGAAGAAGGCAAAATCATAAGCCAGATGCGCGCATTTCCCAGACCTATGCCAGACCTAACCGGTGTTATCCTCTGAAATATTGATCGAAACCAGGTTTAATTGACTGCTTCAGTGTATTACCACATTACTACGTGATTCAAACACGGAAAATACCTACGATCTGGCCAACAAGTATGCGAAAAAGGCGAAAGTATAAGCCAGGTGCGCGCAAATCCCAGACCTAACCCAGACCTAACCGGTGTTATCCTCTAAAATATTGATCGAAACCAGGTTTAATTGACTGCTTCAGTGTGTTACCACATTCCTACGTGATTCAAACACGAAAAAAACCCAGGATCTGGCCAACAAGTATGCGAAGAAGGCAAAATCATGAGCCAGATGCGGGCATAACCCAGACCTAACCCAGACCTAGCCGGTGTTATCCTCTAAAATATTGATCGAAACCAGGTTTAATTGTCTGCTTCAGTGTGTTACCACATTCCTACGTGATTCAAACACGAAAAAAACCCAGGATCTGGCCAACAAGTATGCGAAGAAGGCAAAATCATGAGCCAGATGCGGGCATAACCCAGACCTAACCCAGACCTAACCGGTGTTATCCTCTAAAATATTGATCGTAACCAGGTTTAATTAACTGCTTCAGTGTGTTACCACATTCCTACGTGATTCAAACACGAAAAAAACCCAGGATCTGGCCAACAAGTATGCGAAAAAGGCGAAAGTATAAGCCAGATGCGCGCATATCCCAGACCTAACCCAGACCTAACCGGTGTTATCCTCGGAAATATTGATCGAAACCAGGTTTAATTGACTGCCTCAGTGTGGTACCACATTACTACGTGATTCAAACACGAAAAAAACCCAGGATCTGGCCAACAAGTATGCGAAGAAGGCAAAATCATGAGCCAGATGCGGGCATATCCCGGACCTAACCCAGACCTAACCGGTGTTATCCTCTGAAATATTGATCGAAACCAGGTTTAATTGACTGCTTCAGTGTATTACCACATTACTACGTGATTCAAACACGGAAAATACCTAGGATCTGGCCAACAAGTAAGCGAAAAAGGCGAAAGTATAAGCCAGGTGCGCGCAAATCCCAGACCTAACCCAGACCTAACCGGTGTTATCCTCTAAAATATTGATCGAAACCAGGTTTAATTGACTGCTTCAGTGTGTTACCACATTCCTACGTGATTCAAACACGAAAAAAACCCAGGATCTGGCCAACAAGTATGCGAGGAAGGCGAAAGAATAAGCCTGATGCGCGCATTTCCCAAACCTAACCCAGACCTAACCGGTGTTATCCTCTGAAATATTGATCGAAACCAGGTTTAATTGACTGCTTCAGTGTGTTACCATATCACTACGTGATTCAAACACGGAAAAAACCCAGGATCTGGCCAACAAGTATGCGAAGAAGGCAAAATCATGAGCCAGATGCGGGCATAACCCAGACCTAACCCAGACCTAACCGGTGTTATCCTCTAAAATATTGATCGTAACCAGGTTTAATTGACTGCTTCAGTGTGTTACCACATTCCTACGTGATTCAAACACGAAAAAAACCCAGGATCTGGCCAACAAGTATGCGAAAAAGGCGAAAGTATAAGCCAGATGCGCGCATATCCCAGACCTAACCGGTGTTATCCTCTGAAATATTGATCGAAACCAGGTTTAATTGACTGCCTCAGTGTGGTACCACATTACTACGTGATTCAAACACGAAAAAAACCCAGGATCTGGCCAACAAGTATGCGAAGAAGGCGAAAGTATAAGCCAGGTGCGCGCAAATCCCAGACCTAACCCAGACCTAACCGGTGTTATCCTCTAAAATATTGATCGAAACCAGGTTTTATTGACTGCTTCAGTGTGCTACCACATTACTACGGGGTCAAACACGGAAAAAACACAGGATCTGGCCAACAAGTATGCGAAGAAGACAAAATCATGAGCCAGATACGGGCAAAACCCAGACCTAACCCAGACCTAACCGGTGTTATCCTTTGAAATATTGATCCAAACCAGGTTTAATTGACTGCTTCAGTGTGTTACCACATTACTACGTGATTCAAACACGGAGAATACCCAGGATCTGGCCAACAAGTATGCGAAGAAGGCTAAATCATGAGCCAGATGCGCGCATTTCCCAAACCTAACCCAGACCTAACCGGTGTTATCCTCTGAAATATTGATCGAAACCAGGTTTAATTGACTGCTTCAGTGTGTTACCACATTCCTACGTGATTCAAACACGAAAAAAACCCAGGATCTGGCCAACAAGTATGCGAGGAAGGCGAAAGAATAAGCCTGATGCGCGCATTTCCCAGACCTAACCCAGACCTAACCGGTGTTATCCTCTGAAATATTGATCGAAACCAGGTTTAATTGACTGCTTCAGTGTGTTACCATATCACTACGTGATTCAAACACGGAAAAAACCCAGGATCTAGCCAACAAGTATGCGAAGAAGGCAAAATCATGAGCCCGATGCGGGCATAACCCAGACCTAACCCAGACCTAACCGGTGTTATCCTCTAAAATATTGATCGTAACCAGGTTTAATTGACTGCTTCAGTGTGTTACCACATTCCTACGTGATTCAAACACGAAAAAAACCCAGGATCTGGCCAACAAGTATGCGAAAAAGGCGAAAGTATAAGCCAGATGCGCGCATATCCCAGACCTAACCCAGACCTAACCGGTGTTATCCTCTGAAATATTGATCGAAACCAGGTTTAATTGACTGCCTCAGTGTGGTGCCACATTACTACGTGATTCAAACACGAAAAAAACCCAGGATCTGGCCAACAAGTATGCGAAGAAGGCAAAATCATGAGCCAGATGCGGGCATAACCCAGACCTAACCCAGACCTAACCGGTGTTATCCTCTAAAATATTGATCGAAACCAGGTTTAATTGACAGCTTCAGTGTGTTACCACATTACTACGTGATTCAAACACGAAAAAAACCCAGGATCTGGCCAACAAGTATGCGAAGAAGGCAAAATCATGAGCCAGATGCGGGCATATCTCGGACCTAACCCAGACCTAACCGGTGTTATCCTCTAAAATATTGATCGAAACCAGGTTTAATTGACAGCTTCAGTGTGCTACCACATTACTACGTGATTCAAACACGAAAAAACCCAGGATCTGGCCAACAAGTATGCGAAGAAGGCAAAATCATGAGCCAGATGCGGGCATATCTCGGACCTAACCCAGACCTAACCGGTGTTATCCTCTAAAATATTGATCGAAACCAGGTTTAATTGACTGCTTCAGTGTGTTACCACATTCCTACGTGATTCAAACACGAAAAAAACCCAGGATCTGGCCAACAAGTATGCGAAGAAGGCGAAAGTACAAGATGCGCGCATTTCCCAGACCTAACCCAGACCTAACCGGTGTTATCCTCTGAAATATTGATCGAAACCAGGTTTAATTGACTGCTTCAGTGTGTTACCACATTACTACGTGATTGAAACACGGAAAATACCCAGGATCTGGCCAACAAGTTTGCGAAAAAGGCGAAAGTATAAGCCAGACGCGCGCAAATCCCAGACCTAAACCAGACCTAACCGGTGTTATCCTCTAAAATATTGATCGGAACCAGGTTTTATTGACAGCTTCAGTGTGTTACCACATTACTACGTGATCAACCACGACAAAAACCCAGGATCTGGCCAACAAGTATGCGAAGAAGCCGAAAGAATAAGCCAGATGCGCGCATTTCCCAGACCTAACCCAGACCTAACCGGTGTTATCCTCTGAAATATTGATCGAAACCAGGTTTAATTGACTGCTTCAGTGTATTACCACATTACTACGTGATTCAAACACGGAAAATACCCAGGATCTGACCAACAAGTATGCGAAAAAGGCGAAAGTATAAGCCAGGTGCGCGCAAATCCCAGACCTAACCCAGACCTAACCGGTGTTATCCTCTAAAATATTGATCGAAACCAGGTTTTATTGACTGCTTCAGTGTGCTACCACATTACTACGTGATCAAACACGGAAAAAACACAGGATCTGGCCAACAAGTAAGCGAAGAAGGCAAAATCATGAGCCAGATGCGGGCAAAACCCAGACGTAACCCAGACCTAACCGGTGTTATCCTCTGAAATATTGATCCAAACCAGGTTTAATTGACTGCTTCAGTGTGTTACCACATTACTACGTGATTCAAACACGGAAAATACCCAGGATCTGGCCAACAAGTATGCGAAGAAGGCTAAATCATGAGCCAGATGCGGGCATAACCCAGACCTAACCCAGACCTAACCGGTGTTATCCTCTGAAATATTGATCGAAACCAGGTTTAATTGACTGCCTCGGTGTGTTACCACATTCCTACGTGATTCAAACACGAAAAAAACCCAGGATCTGGCCAACAAGTATGCGAAGAAGGCGAAAGTATAAGATGCGCGCATTTCCCAGACCTAACCCAGACCTAACCGGTGTTATCCTCTGAAATATTGATCGAAACCAGGTTTAATTGACTGCTTCAGTGTGTTACCACATTACTACGTGATTGAAACACGGAAAATACCCAGGATCTGGCCAACAAGTTTGCGAAGAAGGCGAAAGTATAAGCCAGATGCGCGCATTTCCCAGACCTATGCCAGACCTAACCGGTGTTATCCTCTGAAATATTGATCGAAACCAGGTTTAATTGACTGCTGCAGTGTGTTACCACATTACTACGTGATTCAAACACGAAAAAAACCCAGGATCTGGCCAACAAGTATGCGAAGAAGGCAAAATCATGAGCCAGATGCGGGCATATCTCGGACCTAACCCAGACCTAACCGGTGTTATCCTCTAAAATATTGATCGAAACCAGGTTTAATTGACAGCTTCAGTGTGTTACCACATAACTACGTGATTCAAACACGAAAAAAACCCAGGATCTGGCCAACAAGTATGCGAAGAAGGCAAAATCATGAGCCAGATGCGGGCATATCTCGGACCTAACCCAGACCTAACCGGTGTTATCCTCTAAAATATTGATCGAAACCAGGTTTAATTGACTGCTTCAGTGTGTTACCACATTCCTACGTGATTCAAACACGAAAAAAACCCAGGATCTGGCCAACAAGTATGCGAAGAAGGCGAAAGTACAAGATGCGCGCATTTCCGAGACCTAACCCAGACCTAACCGGTGTTATCCTCTGAAATATTGATCGAAACCAGGTTTAATTGACTGCTTCAGTGTGTTACCACATTACTACGTGATTGAAACACGGAAAATACCCAGGATCTGGCCAACAAGTTTGCGAAAAAGGCGAAAGTATAAGCCAGACGCGCGCAAATCCCAGACCTAAACCAGACCTAACCGGTGTTATCCTCTAAAATATTGATCGGAACCAGGTTTTATTGACAGCTTCAGTGTGTTACCACATTACTACGTGATCAAACACGACAAAAACCCAGGATCTGGCCAACAAGTATGCGAAGAAGGCGGAAGAATAAGCCAGATGCGCGCATTTCCCAGACCTAACCCAGACCTAACCGGTGTTATCCTCTGAAATATTGATCGAAACCAGGTTTAATTGACTGCTTCAGTGTATTACCACATTACTACGTGATTCAAACACGGAAAATACCCAGGATCTGACCAACAAGTATGCGAAAAAGGCGAAAGTATAAGCCAGGTGCGCGCAAATCCCAGACCTAACCCAGACCTAACCGGTGTTATCCTCTAAAATATTGATCCAAACCAGGTTTAATTGACTGCTTCAGTGTGTTACCACATTACTACGTGATTCAAACACGGAAAATACCCAGGATCTGGCCAACAAGTATGCGAAGAAGGCTAAATCATGAGCCAGATGCGGGCATAACCCAGACCTAACCCAGACCTAACCGGTGTTATCCTCTGAAATATTGATCGAAACCAGGTTTAATTGACTGCCTCAGTGTGTTACCACATTCCTACGTGATTCAAACACGAAAAAAACCCAGGATCTGGCCAACAAGTATGCGAAGAAGGCGAAAGTATAAGATGCGCGCATTTCCCAGACCTAACCCAGACCTAACCGATGTTATCCTCTGAAATATTGATCGAAACCAGGTTTAATTGACTGCTTCAGTGTGTTACCACATTACTACGTGATTGAAACACGGAAAATACCCAGGATCTGGCCAACAAGTTTGCGAAAAAGGCGAAAGTATAAGGCAGATGCGCGCAAATCCCAGACCTAACCCAGACCTAACCGGTGTTATCCTCTAAAATATTGATCGAAACCAGGTTTTATTGACTGCTTCAGTGTGTTACCACATTACAACGTGATCAAACACGAAAAAAACCCAGGATCTGGCCAACAAGTATGCGAAGAAGGCAAAATGATGAGCCAGATGTGGGCATATCCCGGACCTAACCCAGACCTAACCGGTGTTATCCTCTAAAATATTGATCGAAACCAGGTTTAATTAACTGCTTCAGTGTGTTACCACATTCCTACGTGATTCAAACACGAAAAAAACCCAGGATCTGGCCAACAAGTATGTGAAGAAGGCGAAAGTATAAGCCAGATGCGCGCATTTCCCAGACCTATGCCAGACCTAACCGGTGTTATCCTCTGAAATATTGATCGAAACCAGGTTTAATTGACTGCTGCAGTGTGTTACCACATTACTACGTGATTCAAACACGAAAAAAACCCAGGATCTGGCCAACAAGTATGCGAAGAAGGCAAAATCATGAGCCAGATGCGGGCATATCTCGGACCTAACCCAGACCTAACCGGTGTTATCCTCTAAAATATTGATCGAAACCAGGTTTAATTGACAGCTTCAGTGTGTTACCACATTACTACGTGATTCAAACACGAAAAAAACCCAGGATCTGGCCAACAAGTATGCGAAGAAGGCAAAATCATGAGCCAGATGCGGGCATATCTCGGACCTAACCCAGACCTAACCGGTGTTATCCTCTAAAATATTGATCGAAACCAGGTTTAATTGACTGCTTCAGTGTGTTACCACATTCCTACGTGATTCAAACACGAAAAAAACCCAGGATCTGGCCAACAAGTATGCGAAGAAGGCGAAAGTACAAGATGCGCGCATTTCCCAGACCTAACCCAGACCTAACCGGTGTTATCCTCTGAAATATTGATCGAAACCAGGTTTAATTGACTGCTTCAGTGTGTTACCACATTACTACGTGATTGAAACACGGAAAATACCCAGGATCTGGCCAACAAGTTTGCGAAAAAGGCGAAAGTATAAGCCAGACGCGCGCAAATCCCAGACCTAAACCAGACCTAACCGGTGTTATCCTCTAAAATATTGATCGGAACCAGGTTTTATTGACAGCTTCAGTGTGTTACCACATTACTACGTGATCAAACACGACAAAAACCCAGGATCTGGCCAACAAGTATGCGAAGAAGGCGAAAGAATAAGCCAGATGCGCGCATTTCCCAGACCTAACCCAGACCTAACCGGTGTTATCCTCTGAAATATTGATCGAAACCAGGTTTAATTGACTGCTTCAGTGTATTACCACATTACTACGTGATTCAAACACGGAAAATACCCAGGATCTGACCAACAAGTATGCGAAAAAGGCGAAAGTATAAGCCAGGTGCGCGCAAATCCCAGACCTAACCCAGACCTAACCGGTGTTATCCTCTAAAATATTGATCCAAACCAGGTTTAATTGACTGCTTCAGTGTGTTACCACATTACTACGTGATTCAAACACGGAAAATACCCAGGATCTGGCCAACAAGTATGCGAAGAAGGCTAAATCATGAGCCAGATGCGGGCATAACCCAGACCTAACCCAGACCTAACCGGTGTTATCCTCTGAAATATTGATCGAAACCAGGTTTAATTGACTGCCTCAGTGTGTTACCACATTCCTACGTGATTCAAACACGAAAAAAACCCAGGATCTGGCCAACAAGTATGCGAAGAAGGCGAAAGTATAAGATGCGCGCATTTCCCAGACCTAACCCAGACCTAACCGATGTTATCCTCTGAAATATTGATCGAAACCAGGTTTAATTGACTGCTTCAGTGTGTTACCACATTACTACGTGATTGAAACACGGAAAATACCCAGGATCTGGCCAACAAGTTTGCGAAAAAGGCGAAAGTATAAGGCAGATGCGCGCAAATCCCAGACCTAACCCAGACCTAACCGGTGTTATCCTCTAAAATATTGATCGAAACCAGGTTTTATTGACTGCTTCAGTGTGTTACCACATTACAACGTGATCAAACACGAAAAAAACCCAGGATCTGGCCAACAAGTATGCGAAGAAGGCAAAATGATGAGCCAGATGTGGGCATATCCCGGACCTAACCCAGACCTAACCGGTGTTATCCTCTAAAATATTGATCGAAACCAGGTTTAATTAACTGCTTCAGTGTGTTACCACATTCCTACGTGATTCAAACACGAAAAAAACCCAGGATCTGGCCAACAAGTATGTGAAGAAGGCGAAAGTATAAGCCAGATGCGCGCATTTCCCAGACCTATGCCAGACCTAACCGGTGTTATCCTCTGAAATATTGATCGAAACCAGGTTTAATTGACTGCTGCAGTGTGTTACCACATTACTACGTGATTCAAACACGAAAAAAACCCAGGATCTGGCCAACAAGTATGCGAAGAAGGCAAAATCATGAGCCAGATGCGGGCATATCTCGGACCTAACCCAGACCTAACCGGTGTTATCCTCTAAAATATTGATCGAAACCAGGTTTAATTGACAGCTTCAGTGTGTTACCACATTACTACGTGATTCAAACACGAAAAAAACCCAGGATCTGGCCAACAAGTATGCGAAGAAGGCAAAATCATGAGCCAGATGCGGGCATATCTCGGACCTAACCCAGACCTAACCGGTGTTATCCTCTAAAATATTGATCGAAACCAGGTTTAATTGACTGCTTCAGTGTGTTACCACATTCCTACGTGATTCAAACACGAAAAAAACCCAGGATCTGGCCAACAAGTATGCGAAGAAGGCGAAAGTACAAGATGCGCGCATTTCCCAGACCTAACCCAGACCTAACCGGTGTTATCCTCTGAAATATTGATCGAAACCAGGTTTAATTGACTGCTTCAGTGTGTTACCACATTACTACGTGATTGAAACACGGAAAATACCCAGGATCTGGCCAACAAGTTTGCGAAAAAGGCGAAAGTATAAGCCAGACGCGCGCAAATCCCAGACCTAAACCAGACCTAACCGGTGTTATCCTCTAAAATATTGATCGGAACCAGGTTTTATTGACAGCTTCAGTGTGTTACCACATTACTACGTGATCAAACACGACAAAAACCCAGGATCTGGCCAACAAGTATGCGAAGAAGGCGAAAGAATAAGCCAGATGCGCGCATTTCCCAGACCTAACCCAGACCTAACCGGTGTTATCCTCTGAAATATTGATCGAAACCAGGTTTAATTGACTGCTTCAGTGTATTACCACATTACTACGTGATTCAAACACGGAAAATACCCAGGATCTGACCAACAAGTATGCGAAAAAGGCGAAAGTATAAGCCAGGTGCGCGCAAATCCCAGACCTAACCCAGACCTAACCGGTGTTATCCTCTAAAATATTGATCCAAACCAGGTTTAATTGACTGCTTCAGTGTGTTACCACATTACTACGTGATTCAAACACGGAAAATACCCAGGATCTGGCCAACAAGTATGCGAAGAAGGCTAAATCATGAGCCAGATGCGGGCATAACCCAGACCTAACCCAGACCTAACCGGTGTTATCCTCTGAAATATTGATCGAAACCAGGTTTAATTGACTGCCTCAGTGTGTTACCACATTCCTACGTGATTCAAACACGAAAAAAACCCAGGATCTGGCCAACAAGTATGCGAAGAAGGCGAAAGTATAAGATGCGCGCATTTCCCAGACCTAACCCAGACCTAACCGATGTTATCCTCTGAAATATTGATCGAAACCAGGTTTAATTGACTGCTTCAGTGTGTTACCACATTACTACGTGATTGAAACACGGAAAATACCCAGGATCTGGCCAACAAGTTTGCGAAAAAGGCGAAAGTATAAGGCAGATGCGCGCAAATCCCAGACCTAACCCAGACCTAACCGGTGTTATCCTCTAAAATATTGATCGAAACCAGGTTTTATTGACTGCTTCAGTGTGTTACCACATTACAACGTGATCAAACACGAAAAAAACCCAGGATCTGGCCAACAAGTATGCGAAGAAGGCAAAATGATGAGCCAGATGTGGGCATATCCCGGACCTAACCCAGACCTAACCGGTGTTATCCTCTAAAATATTGATCGAAACCAGGTTTAATTAACTGCTTCAGTGTGTTACCACATTCCTACGTGATTCAAACACGAAAAAAACCCAGGATCTGGCCAACAAGTATGTGAAGAAGGCGAAAGTATAAGCCAGATGCGCGCATTTCCCAGACCTATGCCAGACCTAACCGGTGTTATCCTCTGAAATATTGATCGAAACCAGGTTTAATTGACTGCTGCAGTGTGTTACCACATTACTACGTGATTCAAACACGAAAAAAACCCAGGATCTGGCCAACAAGTATGCGAAGAAGGCAAAATCATGAGCCAGATGCGGGCATATCTCGGACCTAACCCAGACCTAACCGGTGTTATCCTCTAAAATATTGATCGAAACCAGGTTTAATTGACAGCTTCAGTGTGTTACCACATTACTACGTGATTCAAACACGAAAAAAACCCAGGATCTGGCCAACAAGTATGCGAAGAAGGCAAAATCATGAGCCAGATGCGGGCATATCTCGGACCTAACCCAGACCTAACCGGTGTTATCCTCTAAAATATTGATCGAAACCAGGTTTAATTGACTGCTTCAGTGTGTTACCACATTCCTACGTGATTCAAACACGAAAAAAACCCAGGATCTGGCCAACAAGTATGCGAAGAAGGCGAAAGTACAAGATGCGCGCATTTCCCAGACCTAACCCAGACCTAACCGGTGTTATCCTCTGAAATATTGATCGAAACCAGGTTTAATTGACTGCTTCAGTGTGTTACCACATTACTACGTGATTGAAACACGGAAAATACCCAGGATCTGGCCAACAAGTTTGCGAAAAAGGCGAAAGTATAAGCCAGACGCGCGCAAATCCCAGACCTAAACCAGACCTAACCGGTGTTATCCTCTAAAATATTGATCGGAACCAGGTTTTATTGACAGCTTCAGTGTGTTACCACATTACTACGTGATCAAACACGACAAAAACCCAGGATCTGGCCAACAAGTATGCGAAGAAGGCGAAAGAATAAGCCAGATGCGCGCATTTCCCAGACCTAACCCAGACCTAACCGGTGTTATCCTCTGAAATATTGATCGAAACCAGGTTTAATTGACTGCTTCAGTGTATTACCACATTACTACGTGATTCAAACACGGAAAATACCCAGGATCTGACCAACAAGTATGCGAAAAAGGCGAAAGTATAAGCCAGGTGCGCGCAAATCCCAGACCTAACCCAGACCTAACCGGTGTTATCCTCTAAAATATTGATCCAAACCAGGTTTAATTGACTGCTTCAGTGTGTTACCACATTACTACGTGATTCAAACACGGAAAATACCCAGGATCTGGCCAACAAGTATGCGAAGAAGGCTAAATCATGAGCCAGATGCGGGCATAACCCAGACCTAACCCAGACCTAACCGGTGTTATCCTCTGAAATATTGATCGAAACCAGGTTTAATTGACTGCCTCAGTGTGTTACCACATTCCTACGTGATTCAAACACGAAAAAAACCCAGGATCTGGCCAACAAGTATGCGAAGAAGGCGAAAGTATAAGATGCGCGCATTTCCCAGACCTAACCCAGACCTAACCGGTGTTATCCTCTGAAATATTGATCGAAACCAGGTTTAATTGACTGCTTCAGTGTGTTACCACATTACTACGTGATTGAAACACGGAAAATACCCAGGATCTGGCCAACAAGTTTGCGAAAAAGGCGAAAGTATAAGGCAGATGCGCGCAAATCCCAGACCTAACCCAGACCTAACCGGTGTTATCCTCTAAAATATTGATCGAAACCAGGTTTTATTGACTGCTTCAGTGTGTTACCACATTACAACGTGATCAAACACGAAAAAAACACAGGATCTGTCCAACAAGTATGCGAAGAAGGCAAAATGATGAGCCAGATGTGGGCATATCCCGGACCTAACCCAGACCTAACCGGTGTTATCCTCTAAAATATTGATCGAAACCAGGTTTAATTAACTGCTTCAGTGTGTTACCACATTCCTACGTGATTCAAACACGAAAAAAACCCAGGATCTGGCCAACAAGTATGTGAAGAAGGCGAAAGTATAAGCCAGATGCGCGCATTTCCCAGACCTATGCCAGACCTAACCGGTGTTATCCTCTGAAATATTGATCGAAACCAGGTTTAATTGACTGCTGCAGTGTGTTACCACATTACTACGTGATTCAAACACGGAAAAAACCCAGGATCTGGCCAACAAGTATGCGATGAAGGCAAAATCATGAGCCAGATGCGGGCATAACCCAGACCTAACCCAGACCTAACCGGTGTTATCCTCCAAAATATTGATCGAAACCAGGTTTAATTGACAGCTTCAGTGTGTTACCACATTACTACGTGATTCAAACACGAAAAAAACCCAGGATCTGGCCAACAAGTATGCGAAGAATGCAAAATCATGAGCCAGATGCGGCCATAACCCAGACCTAACCCAGACCTAACCGGTGTTATCCTCTAAAATATTGATCGAAACCAGGTTTAATTGACTGCTTCAGTGTGTTACCACATTCCTACGTGATTCAAACACGAAAAAAACCCAGGATCTGGCCAACAAGTATGCGAAAAAGGTGAAAGTATAAGCCAGATGCGCGCATATCCCAGACCTAACCCAGACCTAACCGGTGTTATCCTCTGAAATATTGATCGAAACCAGGTTTAATTGACTGTTTCAGTGTGTTACCACATTCCTACGTGATTCAAACACGAAAAAAACCCAGGATCTGGCCAACAAGTATGCGAAGAAGGCGAAAGAATAAGACAGATGCGCGCATTTCCCAGGCCTAACCCAGACCTAACCGGTGTTATCCTCTGAAGTATTGATCGAAACCAGGTTTAATTGACTGCTTCAGTGTGTTACCACATTACTACGTGATTCAAACACGGAAAAAACCCAGGATCTGGCCAACAAGTATGCGATGAAGGCAGAATCATGAGCCAGATGCGGGCATAACCCAGACCTAACCCAGACCTAACCGGTGTTATCCTCTAAAATATTGATCGAAACCAGGTTTAATTGACTGCTTCAGTGTGTTACCACATTACTACGTGATTCAAACACGAAAAAAACCCAAGATCTGGCCAACAAGTATGCGAAGAAGGCAAAATCATGAGCCAGATGCGGGCATAACCCAGACCTAACCCAGACCTAACCGGTGTTATCCTCTAAAATATTGATCGAAACCAGGTTTAATTGACAGCTTCAGTGTGTTACCACATTACTACGTGATTCAAACACGAAAAAAACCCAGGATCTGGCCAACAAGTATGCGAAGAAGGCAAAATCATGAGCCAGATGCGGGCATATCTCGGACCTAACCCAGACCTGACCGGTGTTATCCTCTAAAATATTGATCGAAACCAGGTTTAATTGACTGCTTCAGTGTGTTACCACATTCCTACGTGATTCAAACACGAAAAAAACCCAGGATCTGGCCAACAAGTATGCGAAGAAGGCGAAAGTACAAGATGCGCGCATTTCCCAGACCTAACCCAGACCTAACCGGTGTTATCCTCTGAAATATTGATCGAAACCAGGTTTAATTGACTGCTTCAGTGTGTTACCACATTACTACGTGATTGAAACACGGAAAATACCCAGGATCTGGCCAACAAGTTTGCGAAAAAGGCGAAAGTATAAGCCAGACGCGCGCAAATCCCAGACCTAAACCAGACCTAACCGGTGTTATCCTCTAAAATATTGATCCGAACCAGGTTTTATTGACTGCTTCAGTGTGTTACCACATTACTACGTGATCAAACACGACAAAAACCCATGATCTGGCCAACAAGTATGCGAAGAAGGCGAAAGAATAAGCCAGATGCGCGCATTTCCCAGACCTAACCCAGACCTAACCGGTGTTATCCTCTGAAATATTGATCGAAACCAGGTTTAATTGACTGCTTCAGTGTATTACCACATTACTACGTGATTCAAACACGGAAAATACCCAGGATCTGGCCAACAAGTATGCGAAGAAGGCGAAAGAATAAGCCAGGTGCGCGCAAATCCCAGATCTAACCCAGACCTAACCGGTGTTATCCTCTGAAATATTGATCGAAACCAGGTTTAATTGACTGCTTCAGTGTATTACCACATTACTACGTGATTCAAACACGGAAAATACCCAGGATCTGGCCAACAAGTATGCGAAAAAGGCGAAAGTATAAGCCAGGTGCGCGCAAATCCCAGACCTAACCCAGACCTAACCGGTGTTATCCTCTAAAATATTGATCGAAACCAGGTTTTATTGACTGCTTCAGTGTGCTACCACATTACTACGTGATCAAACACGGAAAAAACACAGGATCTGGCCAACAAGTAAGCGAAGAAGGCAAAATCATGAGCCAGATGCGGGCAAAACCCAGACCTAACCCAGACCTAACCGGTGTTATCCTCTGAAATATTGATCCAAACCAGGTTTAATTGACTGCTTCAGTGTGTTACCACATTACTACGTGATTCAAACACGGAAAATACCCAGGATCTGGCCAACAAGTATGCGAAGAAGGCTAAATCATGAGCCAGATGCGGGCATAACCCAGACCTAACCCAGACCTAACCGGTGTTATCCTCTGAAATATTGATCGAAACCAGGTTTAATTAACTGCTTCAGTGTGTTACCACATTCCTACGTGATTCAAACACGAAAAAAACCCAGGATCTGGCCAACAAGTATGTGAAGAAGGCGAAAGTATAAGCCAGATGCGCGCATTTCCCAGACCTATGCCAGACCTAACCGGTGTTATCCTCTGAAATATTGATCGAAACCAGGTTTAATTGACTGCTGCAGTGTGTTACCACATTACTACGTGATTCAAACACGGAAAAAACCCAGGATCTGGCCAACAAGTATGCGATGAAGGCAAAATTATGAGCCAGATGCGGGCATAACCCAGACCTAACCCAGACCTAACCGGTGTTATCCTCCAAAATATTGATCGAAACCAGGTTTAATTGACAGCTTCAGTGTGTTACCACATTACTACGTGATTCAAACACGAAAAAAACCCAGGATCTGGCCAACAAGTATGCGAAGAAGGCAAAATCATGAGCCAGATGCGGGCATAACCCAGACCTAACCCAGACCTAACCGGTGTTATCCTGTAAAATATTGATCGAAACCAGGTTTAATTGACAGCTTCAGTGTGTTACCACATTACTACGTGATTCAAACACGAAAAAAACCCAGGATCTGGCCAACAAGTATGCGAAGAAGGCAAAATCATGAGCCAGATGCGGGCATAACCCAGACCTAACCCAGACCTAACCGGTGTTATCCTCTAAAATATTGATCGAAACCAGGTTTAATTGACAGCTTCAGTGTGTTACCACATTACTACGTGATTCAAACACGAAAAAAACCCAGGATCTGGCCAACAAGTATGCGAAGAATGCAAAATCATGAGCCAGATGCGGGCATATCCCGGACCTAACCCAGACCTAACCGGTGATATCCTCTAAAATATTGATCGAAACCAGGTTTAATTGACTGCTTCAGTGTGTTACCACATTACTACGTGATTCAAACACGGAAAAAACCCAGGATCTGGCCAACAAGTATGTGAAGAAGGCGAAAGTATAAGCCAGATGCGCGCATTTCCCAGACCTATGCCAGACCTAACCGGTGTTATCCTCTGAAATATTGATCGAAACCAGGTTTAATTGACTGCTGCAGTGTGTTACCACATTACTACGTGATTCAAACACGGAAAAAACCCAGGATCTGGCCAACAAGTATGCGATGAAGGCAAAATCATGAGCCAGATGCGGGCATAACCCAGACCTAACCCAGACCTAACCGGTGTTATCCTCCAAAATATTGATCGAAACCAGGTTTAATTGACAGCTTCAGTGTGTTACCACATTACTACGTGATTCAAACACGAAAAAAACCCAGGATCTGGCCAACAAGTATGCGAAGAAGGCAAAATCATGAGCCAGATGCGGGCATAACCCAGACCTAACCCAGACCTAACCGGTGTTATCCTGTAAAATATTGATCGAAACCAGGTTTAATTGACAGCTTCAGTGTGTTACCACATTACTACGTGATTCAAACACGAAAAAACCCAGGATCTGGCCAACAAGTATGCGAAGAAGGCAAAATCATGAGCCAGATGCGGGCATAACCCAGACCTAACCCAGACCTAACCGGTGTTATCCTCTAAAATATTGATCGAAACCAGGTTTAATTGACAGCTTCAGTGTGTTACCACATTACTACGTGATTCAAACACGAAAAAAACCCAGGATCTGGCCAACAAGTATGCGAAGAATGCAAAATCATGAGCCAGATGCGGGCATATCCCGGACCTAACCCAGACCTAACCGGTGTTATCCTCTAAAATATTGATCGAAACCAGGTTTAATTGACTGCTTCAGTGTGTTACCACATTCCTACGTGATTCAAACACGAAAAAAACCCAGGATCTGGCCAACAAGTATGCGAAAAAGGTGAAAGTATAAGCCAGATGCGCGCATATCCCAGACCTAACCCAGACCTAACCGGTGTTATCCTCTGAAATATTGATCGAAACCAGGTTTAATTGACTGTTTCAGTGTGTTACCACATTCCTACGTGATTCAAACACGAAAAAAACCCAGGATCTGGCCAACAAGTATGCGAAGAAGGCGAAAGAATAAGACAGATGCGCGCATTTCCCAGGCCTAACCCAGACCTAACCGGTGTTATCCTCTGAAATATTGATCGAAACCAGGTTTAATTGACTGCCTCAGTGTGTTACCACATTCCTACGTGATTCAAACACGAAAAAAACCCAGGATCTGGCCAACAAGTATGCGAAGAAGGCGAAAGTATAAGATGCGCGCATTTCCCAGACCTAACCCAGACCTAACCGGTGTTATCCTCTGAAATATTGATCGAAACCAGGTTTAATTGACTGCTTCAGTGTGTTACCACATTACTACGTGATCAAACACGACAAAAACCCAGGATCTGGCCAACAAGTATGCGAAGAAGGCGAAAGAATAAGCCAGATGCGCGCATTTCCCAGACCTAACCCAGTCCTAACCGGTGTTATCCTCTGAAATATTGATCGAAACCAGGTTTAATTGACTGCTTCAGTGTATTACCACATTACTACGTGATTCAAACACGGAAAATACCCAGGATCTGGCCAACAAGTACGCGAAAAAGGCGAAAGTATAAGCCAGGTGCGCGCAAATCCCAGACCTAACCCAGACCTAACCGGTGTTATCCTCTAAAATATTGATCGAAACCAGGTTTTATTGACTGCTTCAGTGTGCTACCACATTACTACGTGATCAAACACGGAAAATACCCAGGATCTGGCCAACAAGTATGCGAAGAAGGCAAAATCATGAGCCAGATGCGGGCATAACCCAGACCTAACCCAGACCTAACCGTTGTTATCCTCTAAAACATTGATCGAAACCAGGTTTAATTGACAGCTTCAGTGTGTTACCACATTACTACGTGATTCAAACACGAAAAAAACCCAGGATCTGGCCAACAAGTATGCGAAGAATGCAAAATCATGAGCCAGATGCGGGCATATCCCGGACCTAACCCAGACCTAACCGGTGTTATCCTCTAAAATATTGATCGAAACCAGGTTTAATTGACTGCTTCAGTGTGTTACCACATTACTACGTGATTCAAACACGGAAAAAACCCAGGATCTGGCCAACAAGTATGTGAAGAAGGCGAAAGTATAAGCCAGATGCGCGCATTTCCCAGACCTATGCCAGACCTAACCGGTGTTATCCTCTGAAATATTGATCGAAACCAGGTTTAATTGACTGCTGCAGTGTGTTACCACATTACTACGTGATTCAAACACGGAAAAAACCCAGGATCTGGCCAACAAGTATGCGATGAAGGCAAAATCATGAGCCAGATGCGGGCATAACCCAGACCTAACCCAGACCTAACCGGTGTTATCCTCCAAAATATTGATCGAAACCAGGTTTAATTGACAGCTTCAGTGTGTTACCACATTACTACGTGATTCAAACACGAAAAAAACCCAGGATCTGGCCAACAAGTATGCGAAGAAGGCAAAATCATGAGCCAGATGCGGGCATAACCCAGACCTAACCCAGACCTAACCGGTGTTATCCTGTAAAATATTGATCGAAACCAGGTTTAATTGACAGCTTCAGTGTGTTACCACATTACTACGTGATTCAAACACGAAAAAAACCCAGGATCTGGCCAACAAGTATGCGAAGAAGGCAAAATCATGAGCCAGATGCGGGCATAACCCAGACCTAACCCAGACCTAACCGGTGTTATCCTCTAAAATATTGATCGAAACCAGGTTTAATTGACAGCTTCAGTGTGTTACCACATTACTACGTGATTCAAACACGAAAAAAACCCAGGATCTGGCCAACAAGTATGCGAAGAATGCAAAATCATGAGCCAGATGCGGGCATATCCCGGACCTAACCCAGACCTAACCGGTGTTATCCTCTAAAATATTGATCGAAACCAGGTTTAATTGACTGCTTCAGTGTGTTACCACATTCCTACGTGATTCAAACACGAAAAAAACCCAGGATCTGGCCAACAAGTATGCGAAAAAGGTGAAAGTATAAGCCAGATGCGCGCATATCCCAGACCTAACCCAGACCTAACCGGTGTTATCCTCTGAAATATTGATCGAAACCAGGTTTAATTGACTGTTTCAGTGTGTTACCACATTCCTACGTGATTCAAACACGAAAAAAACCCAGGATCTGGCCAACAAGTATGCGAAGAAGGCGAAAGAATAAGACAGATGCGCGCATTTCCCAGGCCTAACCCAGACCTAACCGGTGTTATCCTCTGAAATATTGATCGAAACCAGGTTTAATTGACTGCCTCAGTGTGTTACCACATTCCTACGTGATTCAAACACGAAAAAAACCCAGGATCTGGCCAACAAGTATGCGAAGAAGGCGAAAGTATAAGATGCGCGCATTTCCCAGACCTAACCCAGACCTAACCGGTGTTATCCTCTGAAATATTGATCGAAACCAGGTTTAATTGACTGCTTCAGTGTGTTACCACATTACTACGTGATCAAACACGACAAAAACCCAGGATCTGGCCAACAAGTATGCGAAGAAGGCGAAAGAATAAGCCAGATGCGCGCATTTCCCAGACCTAACCCAGACCTAACCGGTGTTATCCTCTGAAATATTGATCGAAACCAGGTTTAATTGACTGCTTCAGTGTATTACCACATTACTACGTGATTCAAACACGGAAAATACCCAGGATCTGGCCAACAAGTACGCGAAAAAGGCGAAAGTATAAGCCAGGTGCGCGCAAATCCCAGACCTAACCCAGACCTAACCGGTGTTATCCTCTAAAATATTGATCGAAACCAGGTTTTATTGACTGCTTCAGTGTGCTACCACATTACTACGTGATCAAACACGGAAAAAACACAGGATCTGGCCAACAAGTAAGCGAAGAAGGCAAAATCATGAGCCAGATGCGGGCAAAACCCAGACGTAACCCAGACCTAACCGGTGTTATCCTCTGAAATATTGATCCAAACCAGGTTTAATTGACTGCTTCAGTGTGTTACCACATTACTACGTGATTCAAACACGGAAAATACCCAGGATCTGGCCAACAAGTATGCGAAGAAGGCTAAATCATGAGCCAGATGCGGGCATAACCCAGACCTAACCCAGACCTAACCGGTGTTATCCTCTGAAATATTGATCGAAACCAGGTTTAATTGACTGCCTCAGTGTGTTACCACATTCCTACGTGATTCAAACACGAAAAAAACCCAGGATCTGGCCAACAAGTATGCGAAGAAGGCGAAAGTATAAGATGCGCGCATTTCCCAGACCTAACCCAGACCTAACCGGTGTTATCCTCTGAAATATTGATCGAAACCAGGTTTAATTGACTGCTTCAGTGTGTTACCACATTACTACGTGATTGAAACACGGAAAATACCCAGGATCTGGCCAACAAGTTTGCGAAAAAGGCGAAAGTATAAGGCAGATGCGCGCAAATCCCAGACCTAACCCAGACCTAACCGGTGTTATCCTCTAAAATATTGATCGAAACCAGGTTTTATTGACTGCTTCAGTGTGTTACCACATTACAACGTGATCAAACACGAAAAAAAGCCAGGATCTGGCCAACAAGTATGCGATGAAGGCAAAATCATGAGCCAGATGCGGGCATAACCCAGACCTAACCCAGACCTAACCGGTGTTATCCTCCAAAATATTGATCGAAACCAGGTTTAATTGACAGCTTCAGTGTGTTACCACATTACTACGTGATTCAAACACGAAAAAAACCCAGGATCTGGCCAACAAGTATGCGAAGAAGGCAAAATCATGAGCCAGATGCGGCCATAACCCAGACCTAACCCAGACCTAACCGGTGTTATCCTCTAAAATATTGATCGAAACCAGGTTTAATTGACAGCTTCAGTGTGTTACCACATTACTACGTGATTCAAACACGAAAAAAACCCAGGCTCTGGCCAACAAGTATGCGAAGAATGCAAAATCATGAGCCAGATGCGGGCATATCCCGGACCTAACCCAGACCTAACCGGTGTTATCCTCTAAAATATTGATCGAAACCAGGTTTAATTGACTGCTTCAGTGTGTTACCACATTCCTACGTGATTCAAACACGAAAAAAACCCAGGATCTGGCCAACAAGTATGCGAAAAAGGTGAAAGTATAAGCCAGATGCGCGCATATCCCAGACCTAACCCAGACCTAACCGGTGTTATCCTCTGAAATATTGATCGAAACCAGGTTTAATTGACTGTTTCAGTGTGTTACCACATTCCTACGTGATTCAAACACGAAAAAAACCCAGGATCTGGCCAACAAGTATGCGAAGAAGGCGAAAGAATAAGACAGATGCGCGCATTTCCCAGGCCTAACCCAGACCTAACCGGTGTTATCCTCTGAAGTATTGATCGAAACCAGGTTTAATTGACAGCTTCAGTGTGTTACCACATTACTACGTGATTCAAACACGAAAAAAACCCAGGATCTGGCCAACAAGTATGCGAAGAAGGCAAAATCATGAGCCAGATGCGGGCATATCTCGGACCTAACCCAGACCTAACCGGTGTATCCTCTAAAATATTGATCGAAACCAGGTTTAATTGACTGCTTCAGTGTGTTACCACATTCCTACGTGATTCAAACACGAAAAAAACCCAGGATCTGGCCAACAAGTATGCGAAGAAGGCGAAAGTACAAGATGCGCGCATTTCCCAGACCTAACCCAGACCTAACCGGTGTTATCCTCTGAAATATTGATCGAAACCAGGTTTAATTGACTGCTTCAGTGTGTTACCACATTACTACGTGATTGAAACACGGAAAATACCCAGGATCTGGCCAACAAGTTTGCGAAAAAGGCGAAAGTATAAGCCAGACGCGCGCAAATCCCAGACCTAAACCAGACCTAACCGGTGTTATCCTCTAAAATATTGATCCGAACCAGGTTTTATTGACTGCTTCAGTGTGTTACCACATTACTACGTGATCAAACACGACAAAAACCCAGGATCTGGCCAACAAGTATGCGAAGAAGGCGAAAGAATAAGCCAGATGCGCGCATTTCCCAGACCTAACCCAGACCTAACCGGTGTTATCCTCTGAAATATTGATCGAAACCAGGTTTAATTGACTGCTTCAGTGTATTACCACATTACTACGTGATTCAAACACGGAAAATACCCAGGATCTGGCCAACAAGTATGCGAAAAAGGCGAAAGTATAAGCCAGGTGCGCGCAAATCCCAGACCTAACCCAGACCTAACCGGTGTTATCCTCTAAAATATTGATCGAAACCAGGTTTTATTGACTGCTTCAGTGTGCTACCACATTACTACGTGATCAAACACGGAAAAAACACAGGATCTGGCCAACAAGTAAGCGAAGAAGGCAAAATCATGAGCCAGATGCGGGCAAAACCCAGACCTAACCCAGACCTAACCGGTGTTATCCTCTGAAATATTGATCCAAACCAGGTTTAATTGACTGCTTCAGTGTGTTACCACATTACTACGTGATTCAAACACGGAAAATACCCAGGATCTGGCCAACAAGTATGCGAAGAAGGCTAAATCATGAGCCAGATGCGGGCATAACCCAGACCTAACCCAGACCTAACCGGTGTTATCCTCTGAAATATTGATCGAAACCAGGTTTAATTGACTGCCTCAGTGTGTTACCACATTCCTACGTGATTCAAACACGAAAAAAACCCAGGATCTGGCCAACAAGTATGCGAAGAAGGCGAAAGTATAAGATGCGCGCATTTCCCAGACCTAACCCAGACCTAACCGGTGTTATCCTCTGAAATATTGATCGAAACCAGGTTTAATTGACTGCTTCAGTGTGTTACCACATTACTACGTGATTGAAACACGGAAAATACCCAGGATCTGGCCAACAAGTTTGCGAAAAAGGCGAAAGTATAAGGCAGATGCGCGCAAATCCCAGACCTAACCCAGACCTAACCGGTGTTATCCTCTAAAATATTGATCGAAACCAGGTTTTATTGACTGCTTCAGTGTGTTACCACATTACAACGTGATCAAACACGAAAAAAACCCAGGATCTGGCCAACAAGTATGCGAAGAAGGCAAAATGATGAGCCAGATGTGGGCATATCCCGGACCTAACCCAGACCTAACCGGTGTTATCCTCTAAAATATTGATCGAAACCAGGTTTAATTAACTGCTTCAGTGTGTTACCACATTCCTACGTGATTCAAACACGAAAAAAACCCAGGATCTGGCCAACAAGTATGTGAAGAAGGCGAAAGTATAAGCCAGATGCGCGCATTTCCCAGACCTATGCCAGACCTAACCGGTGTTATCCTCTGAAATATTGATCGAAACCAGGTTTAATTGACTGCTGCAGTGTGTTACCACATTACTACGTGATTCAAACACGGAAAAAACCCAGGATCTGGCCAACAAGTATGCGATGAAGGCAAAATCATGAGCCAGATGCGGGCATAACCCAGACCTAACCCAGACCTAACCGGTGTTATCCTCTAAAATATTGATCGAAACCAGGTTTTATTGACTGCTTCAGTGTGCTACCACATTACTACGTGATCAAACACGGAAAAAACACAGGATCTGGCCAACAAGTAAGCGAAGAAGGCAAAATCATGAGCCAGATGCGGGCAAAACCCAGACCTAACCCAGACCTAACCGGTGTTATCCTCTGAAATATTGATCCAAACCAGGTTTAATTGACTGCTTCAGTGTGTTACCACATTACTACGTGATTCAAACACGGAAAATACCCAGGATCTGGCCAACAAGTATGCGAAGAAGGCTAAATCATGAGCCAGATGCGGGCATAACCCAGACCTAACCCAGACCTAACCGGTGTTATCCTCTGAAATATTGATCGAAACCAGGTTTAATTGACTGCCTCAGTGTGTTACCACATTCCTACGTGATTCAAACACGAAAAAAACCCAGGATCTGGCCAACAAGTATGCGAAGAAGGCGAAAGTATAAGATGCGCGCATTTCCCAGACCTAACCCAGACCTAACCGGTGTTATCCTCTGAAATATTGATCGAAACCAGGTTTAATTGACTGCTTCAGTGTGTTACCACATTACTACGTGATTGAAACACGGAAAATACCCAGGATCTGGCCAACAAGTTTGCGAAAAAGGCGAAAGTATAAGGCAGATGCGCGCAAATCCCAGACCTAACCCAGACCTAACCGGTGTTATCCTCTAAAATATTGATCGAAACCAGGTTTTATTGACTGCTTCAGTGTGTTACCACATTACAACGTGATCAAACACGAAAAAAACCCAGGATCTGGCCAACAAGTATGCGAAGAAGGCAAAATGATGAGCCAGATGTGGGCATATCCCGGACCTAACCCAGACCTAACCGGTGTTATCCTCTAAAATATTGATCGAAACCAGGTTTAATTAACTGCTTCAGTGTGTTACCACATTCCTACGTGATTCAAACACGAAAAAAACCCAGGATCTGGCCAACAAGTATGTGAAGAAGGCGAAAGTATAAGCCAGATGCGCGCATTTCCCAGACCTATGCCAGACCTAACCGGTGTTATCCTCTGAAATATTGATCGAAACCAGGTTTAATTGACTGCTGCAGTGTGTTACCACATTACTACGTGATTCAAACACGGAAAAAACCCAGGATCTGGCCAACAAGTATGCGATGAAGGCAAAATCATGAGCCAGATGCGGGCATAACCCAGACCTAACCCAGACCTAACCGGTGTTATCCTCCAAAATATTGATCGAAACCAGGTTTAATTGACAGCTTCAGTGTGTTACCACATTACTACGTGATTCAAACACGAAAAAAACCCAGGATCTGGCCAACAAGTATGCGAAGAAGGCAAAATCATGAGCCAGATGCGGGCATAACCCAGACCTAACCCAGACCTAACCGGTGTTATCCTGTAAAATATTGATCGAAACCAGGTTTAATTGACAGCTTCAGTGTGTTACCACATTACTACGTGATTCAAACACGAAAAAAACCCAGGATCTGGCCAACAAGTATGCGAAGTAGGCAAAATCATGAGCCAGATGCGGGCATAACCCAGACCTAACCCAGACCTAACCGGTGTTATCCTCTAAAATATTGATCGAAACCAGGTTTAATTGACAGCTTCAGTGTGTTACCACATTACTACGTGATTCAAACACGAAAAAAACCCAGGATCTGGCCAACAAGTATGCGAAGAATGCAAAATCATGAGCCAGATGCGGGCATATCCCGGACCTAACCCAGACCTAACCGGTGTTATCCTCTAAAATATTGATCGAAACCAGGTTTAATTGACTGCTTCAGTGTGTTACCACATTCCTACGTGATTCAAACACGAAAAAAACCCAGGATCTGGCCAACAAGTATGCGAAAAAGGTGAAAGTATAAGCCAGATGCGCGCATATCCCAGACCTAACCCAGACCTAACCGGTGTTATCCTCTGAAATATTGATCGAAACCAGGTTTAATTGACTGTTTCAGTGTGTTACCACATTCCTACGTGATTCAAACACGAAAAAAACCCAGGATCTGGCCAACAAGTATGCGAAGAAGGCGAAAGAATAAGACAGATGCGCGCATTTCCCAGGCCTAACCCAGACCTAACCGGTGTTATCCTCTGAAATATTGAACGAAACCAGGTTTAATTGACTGCCTCAGTGTGTTACCACATTCCTACGTGATTCAAACACGAAAAAAACCCAGGATCTGGCCAACAAGTATGCGAAGAAGGCGAAAGTATAAGATGCGCGCATTTCCCAGACCTAACCCAGACCTAACCGGTGTTATCCTCTGAAATATTGATCGAAACCAGGTTTAATTGACTGCTTCAGTGTGTTACCACATTACTACGTGATTGAAACACGGAAAATACCCAGGATCTGGCCAACAAGTTTGCGAAAAAGGCGAAGGTATAAGGCAGATGCGCGCAAATCCCAGACCTAACCCAGACCTAACCGGTGTTATCCTCTAAAATATTGATCGAAACCAGGTTTTATTGACTGCTTCAGTGTGTTACCACATTACAACGTGATCAAACACGAAAAAAACCCAGGATCTGGCCAACAAGTATGCGAAGAAGGCAAAATGATGAGCCAGATGTGGGCATATCCCGGACCTAACCCAGACCTAACCGGTGTTATCCTCTAAAATATTGATCGAAACCAGGTTTAATTAACTGCTACAGTGTGTTACCACATTCCTACGTGATTCAAACACGAAAAAAACCCAGGATCTGGCCAACAAGTATGTGAAGAAGGCGAAAGTATAAGCCAGATGCGCGCATTTCCCAGACCTATGCCAGACCTAACCGGTGTTATCCTCTGAAATATTGATCGAAACCAGGTTTAATTGACTGCTGCAGTGTGTTACCACATTACTACGTGATTCAAACACGGAAAAAACCCAGGATCTGGCCAACAAGTATGCGATGAAGGCAAAATCATGAGCCAGATGCGGGCATAACCCAGACCTAACCCAGACCTAACCGGTGTTATCCTCCAAAATATTGATCGAAACCAGGTTTAATTGACAGCTTCAGTGTGTTACCACATTACTACGTGATTCAAACACGAAAAAAACCCAGGATCTGGCCAACAAGTATGCGAAGAAGGCAAAATCATGAGCCAGATGCGGGCATAACCCAGACCTAACCCAGACCTAACCGGTGTTATCCTGTAAAATATTGATCGAAACCAGGTTTAATTGACAGCTTCAGTGTGTTACCACATTACTACGTGACTCAAACACGAAAAAAACCCAGGATCTGGCCAACAAGTATGCGAAGAAGGCAAAATCATGAGCCAGATGCGGGCATAACCCAGACCTAACCCAGACCTAACCGGTGTTATCCTCTAAAATATTGATCGAAACCAGGTTTAATTGACAGCTTCAGTGTGTTACCACATTACTACGTGATTCAAACACGAAAAAAACCCAGGATCTGGCCAACAAGTATGCGAAGAATACAAAATCATGAGCCAGATGCGGGCATATCCCGGACCTAACCCAGACCTAACCGGTGTTATCCTCTAAAATATTGATCGAAACCAGGTTTAATTGACTGCTTCAGTGTGTTACCACATTCCTACGTGATTCAAACACGAAAAAAACCCAGGATCTGGCCAACAAGTATGCGAAAAAGGTGAAAGTATAAGCCAGATGCGCGCATATCCCAGACCTAACCCAGACCTAACCGGTGTTATCCTCTGAAATATTGATCGAAACCAGGTTTAATTGACTGTTTCAGTGTGTTACCACATTCCTACGTGATTCAAACACGAAAAAAACCCAGGATCTGGCCAACAAGTATGCGAAGAAGGCGAAAGGATAAGACAGATGCGCGCATTTCCCAGGCCTAACCCAGACCTAACCGGTGTTATCCTCTGAAGTATTGATCGAAACCAGGTTTAATTGACAGCTTCAGTGTGTTACCACATTACTACGTGATTCAAACACGAAAAAAACCCAGGATCTGGCCAACAAGTATGCGAAGAAGGCAAAATCATGAGCCAGATGCGGGCATATCTCGGACCTAACCCAGACCTAACCGGTGTTATCCTCTAAAATATTGATCGAAACCAGGTTTAATTGACTGCTTCAGTGTGTTACCACATTCCTACGTGATTCAAACACGAAAAAAACCCAGGATCTGGCCAACAAGTATGCGAAGAAGGCGAAAGTACAAGATGCGCGCATTTCCCAGACCTAACCCAGACCTAACCGGTGTTATCCTCTGAAATATTGATCGAAACCAGGTTTAATTGACTGCTTCAGTGTGTTACCACATTACTACGTGATTGAAACACGGAAAATACCCAGGATCTGGCCAACAAGTTTGCGAAAAAGGCGAAAGTATAAGCCAGACGCGCGCAAATCCCAGACCTAAACCAGACCTAACCGGTGTTATCCTCTAAAATATTGATCCGAACCAGGTTTTATTGACTGCTTCAGTGTGTTACCACATTACTACGTGATCAAACACGACAAAAACCCAGGATCTGGCCAACAAGTATGCGAAGAAGGCGAAAGAATAAGCCAGATGCGCGCATTTCCCAGACCTAACCCAGACCTAACCGGTGTTATCCTCTGAAATATTGATCGAAACCAGGTTTAATTGACTGCTTCAGTGTATTACCACATTACTACGTGATTCAAACACGGAAAATACCCAGGATCTGGCCAACAAGTATGCGAAAAAGGCGAAAGTATAAGCCAGGTGCGCGCAAATCCCAGACCTAACCCAGACCTAACCGGTGTTATCCTCTAAAATATTGATCGAAACCAGGTTTTATTGACTGCTTCAGTGTGCTACCACATTACTACGTGATCAAACACGGAAAAAACACAGGATCTGGCCAACAAGTAAGCGAAGAAGGCAAAATCATGAGCCAGATGCGGGCAAAACCCAGACCTAACCCAGACCTAACCGGTGTTATCCTCTGAAATATTGATCCAAACCAGGTTTAATTGACTGCTTCAGTGTGTTACCACATTACTACGTGTTTCAAACACGGAAAATACCCAGGATCTGGCCAACAAGTATGCGAAGAAGGCTAAATCATGAGCCAGATGCGGGCATAACCCAGACCTAACCCAGACCTAACCGGTGTTATCCTCTGAAATATTGATCGAAACCAGGTTTAATTGACTGCCTCAGTGTGTTACCACATTCCTACGTGATTCAAACACGAAAAAAACCCAGGATCTGGCCAACAAGTATGCGAAGAAGGCGAAAGTATAAGATGCGCGCATTTCCCAGACCTAACCCAGACCTAAACGGTGTTATCCTCTGAAATATTGATCGAAACCAGGTTTAATTGACTGCTTCAGTGTGTTACCACATTACTACGTGATTGAAACACGGAAAATACCCAGGATCTGGCCAACAAGTTTGCGAAAAAGGCGAAAGTATAAGGCAGATGCGCGCAAATCCCAGACCTAACCCAGACCTAACCGGTGTTATCCTCTAAAATATTGATCGAAACCAGGTTTTATTGACTGCTTCAGTGTGTTACCACATTACAACGTGATCAAACACGAAAAAAACCCAGGATCTGGCCAAGAAGTATGCGAAGAAGGCAAAATGATGAGCCAGATGTGGGCATATCCCGGACCTAACCCAGACCTAACCGGTGTTATCCTCTAAAATATTGATCGAAACCAGGTTTAATTAACTGCTTCAGTGTGTTACCACATTCCTACGTGATTCAAACACGAAAAAAACCCAGGATCTGGCCAACAAGTATGTGAAGAAGGCGAAAGTATAAGCCAGATGCGCGCATTTCCCAGACCTATGCCAGACCTAACCGGTGTTATCCTCTGAAATATTGATCGAAACCAGGTTTAATTGACTGCTGCAGTGTGTTACCACATTACTACGTGATTCAAACACGGAAAAAACCCAGGATCTGGCCAACAAGTATGCGATGAAGGCAAAATCATGAGCCAGATGCGGGCATAACCCAGACCTAACCCAGACCTAACCGGTGTTATCCTCCAAAATATTGATCGAAACCAGGTTTAATTGACAGCTTCAGTGTGTTACCACATTACTACGTGATTCAAACACGAAAAAAACCCAGGATCTGGCCAACAAGTATGCGAAGAAGGCAAAATCATGAGCCAGATGCGGGCATAACCCAGACCTAACCCAGACCTAACCGGTGTTATCCTGTAAAATATTGATCGAAACCAGGTTTAATTGACAGCTTCAGTGTGTTACCACATTACTACGTGATTCAAACACGAAAAAAACCCAGGATCTGGCCAACAAGTATGCGAAGTAGGCAAAATCATGAGCCAGATGCGGGCATAACCCAGACCTAACCCAGACCTAACCGGTGTTATCCTCTAAAATATTGATCGAAACCAGGTTTAATTGACAGCTTCAGTGTGTTACCACATTACTACGTGATTCAAACACGAAAAAAACCCAGGATCTGGCCAACAAGTATGCGAAGAATGCAAAATCATGAGCCAGATGCGGGCATATCCCGGACCTAACCCAGACCTAACCGGTGTTATCCTCTAAAATATTGATCGAAACCAGGTTTAATTGACTGCTTCAGTGTGTTACCACATTCCTACGTGATTCAAACACGAAAAAAACCCAGGATCTGGCCAACAAGTATGCGAAAAAGGTGAAAGTATAAGCCAGATGCGCGCATATCCCAGACCTAACCCAGACCTAACCGGTGTTATCCTCTGAAATATTGATCGAAACCAGGTTTAATTGACTGTTTCAGTGTGTTACCACATTCCTACGTGATTCAAACACGAAAAAAACCCAGGATCTGGCCAACAAGTATGCGAAGAAGGCGAAAGAATAAGACAGATGCGCGCATTTCCCAGGCCTAACCCAGACCTAACCGGTGTTATCCTCTGAAATATTGAACGAAACCAGGTTTAATTGACTGCCTCAGTGTGTTACCACATTCCTACGTGATTCAAACACGAAAAAAACCCAGGATCTGGCCAACAAGTATGCGAAGAAGGCGAAAGTATAAGATGCGCGCATTTCCCAGACCTAACCCAGACCTAACCGGTGTTATCCTCTGAAATATTGATCGAAACCAGGTTTAATTGACTGCTTCAGTGTGTTACCACATTACTACGTGATTGAAACACGGAAAATACCCAGGATCTGGCCAACAAGTTTGCGAAAAAGGCGAAGGTATAAGGCAGATGCGCGCAAATCGCAGACCTAACCCAGACCTAACCGGTGTTATCCTCTAAAATATTGATCGAAACCAGGTTTTATTGACTGCTTCAGTGTGTTACCACATTACAACGTGATCAAACACGAAAAAAACCCAGGATCTGGCCAACAAGTATGCGAAGAAGGCAAAATGATGAGCCAGATGTGGGCATATCCCGGACCTAACCCAGACCTAACCGGTGTTATCCTCTAAAATATTGATCGAAACCAGGTTTAATTAACTGCTTCAGTGTGTTACCACATTCCTACGTGATTCAAACACGAAAAAAACCCAGGATCTGGCCAACAAGTATGTGAAGAAGGCGAAAGTATAAGCCAGATGCGCGCATTTCCCAGACCTATGCCAGACCTAACCGGTGTTATCCTCTGAAATATTGATCGAAACCAGGTTTAATTGACTGCTGCAGTGTGTTACCACATTACTACGTGATTCAAACACGGAAAAAACCCAGGATCTGGCCAACAAGTATGCGATGAAGGCAAAATCATGAGCCAGATGCGGGCATAACCCAGACCTAACCCAGACCTAACCGGTGTTATCCTCCAAAATATTGATCGAAACCAGGTTTAATTGACAGCTTCAGTGTGTTACCACATTACTACGTGATTCAAACACGAAAAAAACCCAGGATCTGGCCAACAAGTATGCGAAGAAGGCAAAATCATGAGCCAGATGCGGGCATAACCCAGACCTAACCCAGACCTAACCGGTGTTATCCTGTAAAATATTGATCGAAACCAGGTTTAATTGACAGCTTCAGTGTGTTACCACATTACTACGTGACTCAAACACGAAAAAAACCCAGGATCTGGCCAACAAGTATGCGAAGAAGGCAAAATCATGAGCCAGATGCGGGCATAACCCAGACCTAACCCAGACCTAACCGGTGTTATCCTCTAAAATATTGATCGAAACCAGGTTTTATTGACTGCTTCAGTGTGTTACCACATTACAACGTGATCAAACACGAAAAAAACCCAGGATCTGGCCAACAAGTATGCGAAGAAGGCAAAATGATGAGCCAGATGTGGGCATATCCCGGACCTAACCCAGACCTAACCGGTGTTATCCTCTAAAATATTGATCGAAACCAGGTTTAATTAACTGCTTCAGTGTGTTACCACATTCCTACGTGATTCAAACACGAAAAAAACCCAGGATCTGGCCAACAAGTATGTGAAGAAGGCGAAAGTATAAGCCAGATGCGCGCATTTCCCAGACCTATGCCAGACCTAACCGGTGTTATCCTCTGAAATATTGATCGAAACCAGGTTTAATTGACTGCTGCAGTGTGTTACCACATTACTACGTGATTCAAACACGGAAAAAACCCAGGATCTGGCCAACAAGTATGCGATGAAGGCAAAATCATGAGCCAGATGCGGGCATAACCCAGACCTAACCCAGACCTAACCGGTGTTATCCTCCAAAATATTGATCGAAACCAGGTTTAATTGACAGCTTCAGTGTGTTACCACATTACTACGTGATTCAAACACGAAAAAAACCCAGGATCTGGCCAACAAGTATGCGAAGAAGGCAAAATCATGAGCCAGATGCGGGCATAACCCAGACCTAACCCAGACCTAACCGGTGTTATCCTGTAAAATATTGATCGAAACCAGGTTTAATTGACAGCTTCAGTGTGTTACCACATTACTACGTGACTCAAACACGAAAAAAACCCAGGATCTGGCCAACAAGTATGCGAAGAAGGCAAAATGATGAGCCAGATGTGGGCATATCCCGGACCTAACCCAGACCTAACCGGTGTTATCCTCTGAAATATTGATCGAAACCAGGTTTAATTGACTGCTTCAGTGTGTTACCACATTCCTACGTGATTCAAACACGGAAAAAACCCAGGATCTAGCCAACAAGTATGCGAAGAAGGCAAAATCATGAGCCAGATGCGGGCATAACCCAGACCTAACCCAGACCTAACCGGTGTTATCCTCTAAAATATTGATCGTAACCAGGTTTAATTGACTGCTTCAGTGTGTTACCACATTCCTACGTGATTCAAACACGGAAAAAACCCAGGATCTAGCCAACAAGTATGCGAAGAAGGCAAAATCATGAGCCAGATGCGGGCATAACCCAGACCTAACCCAGACCTAACCGGTGTTATCCTCTAAAATATTGATCGAAACCAGGTTTAATTGACTGCTTCAGTGTGTTACCACATTACTACGTGATTCAAACACGAAAAAATCCCAAGATCTGGCCAACAAGTATGCGAAGAAGGCAAAATCATGAGCCAGATGCGGGCATAACCCAGACCTAACCCAGACCTAACCGGTGTTATCCTCTGAAATATTGATCGAAACCAGGTTTAATTAACTGCTTCAGTGTGTTACCACATTCCTACGTGATTCAAACACGAAAAAAACCCAGGATCTGGCCAACAAGTATGTGAAGAAGGCGAAAGTATAAGCCAGATGCGCGCATTTCCCAGACCTATGCCAGACCTAACCGGTGTTATCCTCTGAAATATTGATCGAAACCAGGTTTAATTGACTGTTTCAGTGTGTTACCACATTCCTACGTGATTCAAACACGAAAAAAACCCAGGATCTGGCCAACAAGTATGCGAAAAAGGTGAAAGTATAAGCCAGATGCGCGCATATCCCAGACCTAACCCAGACCTAACCGGTGTTATCCTCTGAAATATTGATCGAAACCAGGTTTAATTGACTGTTTCAGTGTGTTACCACATTCCTACGTGATTCAAACACGAAAAAAACCCAGGATCTGGCCAACAAGTATGCGAAGAAGGCGAAAGAATAAGACAGATGCGCGCATTTCCCAGGCCTAACCCAGACCTAACCGGTGTTATCCTCTGAAGTATTGATCGAAACCAGGTTTAATTGACTGCTTCAGTGTGTTACCACATTACTACGTGATTCAAACACGGAAAAAACCCAGGATCTGGCCAACAAGTATGCGATGAAGGCAAAATCATGAGCCAGATGCGGGCATAACCCAGACCTAACCCAGACCTAACCGGTGTTATCCTCTAAAATATTGATCGAAACCAGGTTTAATTGACTGCTTCAGTGTGTTACCACATTACTACGTGATTCAAACACGAAAAAATCCCAAGATCTGGCCAACAAGTATGCGAAGAAGGCAAAATCATGAGCCAGATGCGGGCATAACCCAGACCTAACCCAGACCTAACCGGTGTTATCCTCTGAAATATTGATCGAAACCAGGTTTAATTGACTGCTTCAGTGTGTTACCACATTCCTACGTGATTCAAACACGGAAAAAACCCAGGATCTAGCCAACAAGTATGCGAAGAAGGCAAAATCATGAGCCAGATGCGGGCATAACCCAGACCTAACCCAGACCTAACCGGTGTTATCCTCTAAAATATTGATCGTAACCAGGTTTAATTGACTGCTTCAGTGTGTTACCACATTCCTACGTGATTCAAACACGAAAAAAACCCAGGATCTGGCCAACAAGTATGCGAAAAAGGCGAAAGTATAAGCCAGACGCGCGCATATCCCAGACCTAACCCAGACCTAACCGGTGTTATCCTCTGAAATATTGATCGAAACCAGGTTTAATTGACTGCCTCAGTGTGGTGCCACATTACTACGTGATTCAAACACGAAAAAAACCCAGGATCTGGCCAACAAGTATGCGAAGAAGGCGAAAGTATAAGCCAGGTGCGCGCAAATCCCAGACCTAACCCAGACCTAACCGGTGTTATCCTCTGAAATATTGATCCAAACCAGGTTTAATTGACTGCTTCAGTGTGTTACCACATTACTACGTGATTCAAACACGGAAAGTACCCAGGATCTGGCCAACAAGTATGCGAAGAAGGCTAAATCTTGAGCCAGATGCGGGCATAACCCAGACCTAACCCAGACCTAACCGGTGTTATCCTCTGAAATATTGATCGAAACCAGGTTTTATTGACTGCTTCAGTGTGCTACCACATTACTACGTGATCAAACACGGAAAAAACCCAGGATCTGGCCAACAAGTATGCGAAGAAGGCAAAATCATGAGCCAGATGCGGGCATAACCCAGACCTAACCCAGACCTAACCGGTGTTATCCTCTAAAATATTGATCGAAACCAGGTTTAATTGACAGCTTCAGTGTGTTACCACATTACTACGTGATTCAAACACGAAAAAAACCCAGGATCTGGCCAACAAGTATGCGAAGAAGGCAAAATCATGAGCCAGATGCGGGCATATCTCGGACCTAACCCAGACCTAACCGGTGTTATCCTCTAAAATATTGATCGAAACCAGGTTTTATTGACTGCTTCAGTGTGTTACCACATTCCTACGTGATTCAAACACGAAAAAAACCCAGGATCTGGCCAACAAGTATGCGAAGAAGGCGAGAGTATAAGATGCTCGCATTTCCCAGACCTAACCCAGACCTAACCGGTGTTATCCTCTGAAATATTGATCGAAACCAGGTTTAATTGACTGCTTCAGTGTGTTACCACATTACTACGTGATTGAAACACGGAAAATACCCAGGATCTGGCCAACAAGTTTGCGAAAAAGGCGAAAGTATAAGCCAGACGCGCGCAAATCCCAGACCTAAACCAGACCTAACCGGTGTTATCCTCTAAAATATTGATCGAAACCAGGTTTTATTGACTGCTTCAGTGTGTTACCACATTACTACGTGATCAAACACGACAAAAACCCAGGATCTGGCCAACAAGTATGCGAAGAAGGCAAAATCATGAGCCAGATGTGGGCATATCCCGGACCTAACCCAGACCTAACCGGTGTTATCCTCTAAAATATTGATCGAAACCAGGTTTAATTAACTGCTTCAGTGTGTTACCACATTCCTACGTGATTCAAACACGAAAAAAACCCAGGATCTGGCCAACAAGTATGTGAAGAAGGCGAAAGTATAAGCCAGATGCGCGCATTTCCCAGACCTAAGCCAGACCTAACCGGTGTTATCCTCTGAAATATTGATCGAAACCAGGTTTAATTGACTGCTTCAGTGTGTTACCACATTACTACGTGATTCAAACACGGAAAAAACCCAGGATCTGGCCAACAAGTATGCGAAAAAGGTGAAAGTATAAGCCAGATGCGCGCATATCCCAGACCTAACCCAGACCTAACCGGTGTTATCCTCTGAAATATTGATCGAAACCAGGTTTAATTGACTGCTTCAGTGTATTACCACATTACTACGTGATTCAAACACGGAAAATACCTAGGATCTGGCCAACAAGTATGCGAAAAAGGCGAAAGTATAAGCCAGGTGCGCGCAAATCCCAGACCTAACCCAGACCTAACCGGTGTTATCCTCTAAAATATTGATCGAAACCAGGTTTAATTGACTGCTTCAGTGTGTTACCACATTCCTACGTGATTCAAACACGAAAAAAACCCAGGATCTGGCCAACAAGTATGCGAAGAAGGCAAAATCATGAGCCAGATGCGGGCATAACCCAGACCTAACCCAGACCTAACCGGTGTTATCCTCTAAAATATTGATCGAAACCAGGTTTAATTGTCTGCTTCAGTGTGTTACCACATTCCTACGTGATTCAAACACGAAAAAAACCCAGGATCTGGCCAACAAGTATGCGAAGAAGGCAAAATCATGAGCCAGATGCGGGCATAACCCAGACCTAACCCAGACCTAACCGGTGTTATCCTCTAAAATATTGATCGTAACCAGGTTTAATTAACTGCTTCAGTGTGTTACCACATTCCTACGTGATTCAAACACGAAAAAAACCCAGGATCTGGCCAACAAGTATGCGAAAAAGGCGAAAGTATAAGCCAGATGCGCGCATATCCCAGACCTAACCCAGACCTAACCGGTGTTATCCTCGGAAATATTGATCGAAACCAGGTTTAATTGACTGCCTCAGTGTGGTACCACATTACTACGTGATTCAAACACGAAAAAAACCCAGGATCTGGCCAACAAGTATGCGAAGAAGGCAAAATCATGAGCCAGATGCGGGCATATCCCGGACCTAACCCAGACCTAACCGGTGTTATCCTCTGAAATATTGATCGAAACCAGGTTTAATTGACTGCTTCAGTGTATTACCACATTACTACGTGATTCAAACACGGAAAATACCTAGGATCTGGCCAACAAGTATGCGAAAAAGGCGAAAGTATAAGCCAGGTGCGCGCAAATCCCAGACCTAACCCAGACCTAACCGGTGTTATCCTCTAAAATATTGATCGAAACCAGGTTTAATTGACTGCTTCAGTGTGTTACCACATTCCTACGTGATTCAAACACGAAAAAAACCCAGGATCTGGCCAACAAGTATGCGAGGAAGGCGAAAGAATAAGCCTGATGCGCGCATTTCCCAAACCTAACCCAGACCTAACCGGTGTTATCCTCTGAAATATTGATCGAAACCAGGTTTAATTGACTGCTTCAGTGTGTTACCATATCACTACGTGATTCAAACACGGAAAAAACCCAGGATCTGGCCAACAAGTATGCGAAGAAGGCGAAAGTATAAGCCAGATGCGGGCATAACCCAGACCTAACCCAGACCTAACCGGTGTTATCCTCTAAAATATTGATCGAAACCAGGTTTTATTGACTGCTTCAGTGTGCTACCACATTACTACGTGGTCAAACACGGAAAAAACACAGGATCTGGCCAACAAGTATGCGAAGAAGACAAAATCATGAGCCAGATGCGGGCAAAACCCAGACCTAACCCAGACCTAACCGGTGTTATCCTCTGAAATATTGAACCAAACCAGGTTTAATTGACTGCTTCAGTGTGTTACCACATTACTACGTGATTCAAACACGGAAAATACCCAGGATCTGGCCAACAAGTATGCGAGGAAGGCTAAATCATGAGCCAGATGCGGGCAAAACCCAGACCTAACCCAGACCTAACCGGTGTTATCCTCTGAAATATTGATCCAAACCTGGTTTAATTGACTGCTTCAGTGTGTTACCACATTACTACGTGATTCAAACACGGAAAATACCCAGGATCTGGCCAACAAGTATGCGAAGAAGGCTAAATCATGAGCCAGATGCGGGCATAACCCAGACCTAACCCAGACCTAACCGGTGTTATCCTCTGAAATATTGATCGAAACCAGGTTTAATTGACTGCTTCAGTGTGTTACCACATTCCTACGTGATTCAAACACGAAAAAAACCCAGGATCTGGCCAACAAGTATGCGAAAAAGGCGAAAGTATAAGCCAGATGCGCGCATATCCCAGACCTAACCCAGACCTAACCGGTGTTATCCTCTGAAATATTGATCGAAACCAGGTTTAATTGACTGCCTCAGTGTGGTACCACATTACTACGTGATTCAAACACGAAAAAAACCCAGGATCTGGCCAACAAGTATGCGAAGAAGGCGAAAGTATAAGCCAGGTGCGCGCAAATCCCAGACCTAACCCAGACCTAACCGGTGTTATCCTCTAAAATATTGATCGAAACCAGGTTTTATTGACTGCTTCAGTGTGCTACCACATTACTACGTGGTCAAACACGGAAAAAACCCAGGATCTGGCCAACAAGTATGCGAAGAAGGCAAAATCATGAGCCAGATGCGGGCATAACCCAGACCTAACCCAGACCTAACCGGTGTTATCCTCTAAAATATTGATCGAAACCAGGTTTAATTGACAGCTTCAGTGTGTTACCTCATTACTACGTGATTCAAACACGAAAAAAACCCAGGATCTGGCCAACAAGTATGCGAAGAAGGCGAAAGTATAAGCCAGGTGCGCGCGAATCCCAGACCTAACCCAGACCTAACCGGTGTTATCCTCTGAAATATTGATCCAAACCAGGTTTAATTGACTGCTTCAGTGTGTTACCACATTACTACGTGATTCAAACACGGAAAATACCCAGGATCTGGCCAACAAGTATGCGAAGAAGGCTAAATCATGAGCCAGATGCGGGCAAAACCCAGACCTAACCCAGACCTAACCGGTGTTATCCTCTGAAATATTGATCGAAACCAGGTTTAATTGACTGCCTCAGTGTGGTACCACATTACTACGTGGTCAAACACGGAAAATACCCAGGATCTGGCCAACAAGTATGCGAAGAAGGCAAAATCATGAGCCAGATGCGGGCATAACCCAGACCTAACCCAGACCTAACCGGTGTTATCCTCTGAAATATTGATCCAAACCAGGTTTAATTGACTGCTTCAGTGTGTTACCACATTACTACGTGATTCAAACACGGAAAATACCCAGGATCTGGCCAACAAGTATGCGAAGAAGGCTAAATCATGAGCCAGATGCGGGCAAAACCCAGACCTAACCCAGACCTAACCGGTGTTATCCTCTGAAATATTGATCCAAACCAGGTTGAATTGACTGCTTCAGTGTGTTACCACATTACTACGTGATTCAAACACGGAAAATACCCAGGATCTGGCCAACAAGTATGCGAAGAAGGCTAAATCATGAGCCAGATGCGGGCATAACCCAGACCTAACCCAGACCTAACCGGTGTTATCCTCTGAAATATTGATCGAAACCAGGTTTAATTGACTGCTTCAGTGTGCTACCACATTACTACGTGATCAAACACGGAAAAAACCCAGGATCTGGCCAACAAGTATGCGAAGAAGGCAAAATCATGAGCCAGATGCGGGCATAACCCAGACCTAACCCAGACCTAACCGGTGTTATCCTCTAAAATATTGATCGAAACCAGGTTTAATTGACAGCTTCAGTGTGTTACCACATTACTACGTGATTCAAACACGAAAAAAACCCAGGATCTGGCCAACAAGTATGCGAAGAAGGCAAAATCATGAGCCAGATGCGGGCATATCTCGGACCTAACCCAGACCTAACCGGTGTTATCCTCTAAAATATTGATCGAAACCAGGATTAATTGACTGCTTCAGTGTGTTACCACATTCCTACGTGATTCAAACACGAAAAAAACCCAGGATCTGGCCAACAAGTATGCGAAGAAGGCGAAAGAATAAGCCAGATGCGCGCATTTCCCAGACCTAACCCAGACCTAACCGGTGTTATCCTCTGAAATATTGATCGAAACCAGGTTTAATTGACTGCTTCAGTGTGTTACCACATTACTACGTGATTGAAACATGGAAAATACCCAGGATCTGGCCAACAAGTATGTGAAGAAGGCGAAAGTATAAGCCAGATGCGCGCATTTCCCAGACCTAAGCCAGACCTAACCGGTGTTATCCTCTGATATATTGATCGAAACCAGGTTTAATTGACTGCTTCAGTGTGTTACCACATTACTACGTGATTCAAACACGGAAAAAACCCAGGATCTGGCCAACAAGTATGCGATGAAGGCAAAATCATGAGCCAGATGCGGGCATAACCCAGACCTAACCCAGACCTAACCGGTGTTATCCTCCAAAATATTGATCGAAACCAGGTTTAATTGACAGCTTCAGTGTGTTACCACATTACTACGTGATTCAAACACGAAAAAAACCCAGGATCTGGCCAACAAGTATGCGAAGAAGGCAAAATCATGAGCCAGATGCGGGCATAACCCAGACCTAACCCAGACCTAACCGGTGTTATCCTCTAAAATATTGATCGAAACCAGGTTTAATTGACAGCTTCAGTGTGTTACCACATTACTACGTGATTCAAACACGAAAAAAACCCAGGATCTGGCCAACAAGTATGCGAAGAATGCAAAATCATGAGCCAGATGCGGGCATATCCCGGACCTAACCCAGACCAAACCGGTGTTATCCTCTAAAATATTGATCGAAACCAGGTTTAATTGACTGCTTCAGTGTGTTACCACATTCCTACGTGATTCAAACACGAAAAAAACCCAGGATCTGGCCAACAAGTATACGAAGAAGGCGAAAGAATAAGACAGATGCGCGCATTTCCAAGACCTAACCCAGACCTAACCGGTGTTATCCTCTGAAATATTGATCGAAACCAGGTTTAATTGACTGCTTCAGTGTGTTACCACATTACTACGTGATTGAAACACGGAAAATACCCAGGATCTGGCCAACAAGTTTGCGAAAAGGGCGAAAGTATAAGCCAGATGCGCGCAAATCCCAGACCTAACCCAGACCTAACCGGTGTTATCCTCTAAAATATTGATCGAAACCAGGTTTTATTGACTGCTTCAGTGTGTTACCACATTACCACGTGATCAAACACGAAAAAAACCCAGGATCTGGCCAACAAGTATGCGAAGAAGACAAAATCATGAGCCAGATGCGGGCAAAACCCAGACCTAACCCAGACCTAACCGGTGTTATCCTCTGAAATATTGATCGAAACCAGGGGTAATTGACTGCTTCAGTGTGTTACCACATTACTACGTGATTCAAACACGGAAAATACCCAGGATCTGGCCAACAAGTATGCGAAGAAGGCTAAATCATGAGCCAGATGCGGGCATAACCCAGACCTAACCCAGACCTAACCGGTGTTATACTCTGAAATATTGATCGAAACCAGGTTTAATTGACTGCTTCAGTGTGCTACCACATTACTACGTTATCAAACACGGAAAAAACCCAGGATCTGGCCAACAAGTATGCGAAGAAGGCAAAATCATGAGCCAGATGAGGGCATAACCCAGACCTAACCCAGACCTAACCGGTGTTATCCTCTAAAATATTGATCGAAACCAGGTTTAATTGACAGCTTCAGTGTGTTACCACATTACTACGTGATTCAAACACGAAAAAAACCCAGGATCTGGCCAACAAGTATGCGAAGAAGGCAAAATCATGAGCCAGATGCGGGCATATCCCGGACCTAACCCGGACCTAACCGGTGTTATCCTCTAAAATATTGATCGAAACCAGGTTTAATTGACTGCTTCAGTGTGTTACCACATTCCTACGTGATTCAAACACGAAAAAAACCCAGGATCTGGCCAACAAGTATGCGAAAAAGGTGAAAGTATAAGCCAGTTGCGCGCATATCCCTGACCTAACCCAGACCTAACCGGTGTTATCCTCTGAAATATTGATCGAAACCAGGTTTAATTGACTGCTTCAGTGTGTTACCACATTCCTACGTGATTCAAACACGAAAAAAACCCAGGATCTGCCCAACAAGTATGCGAAGAAGGCGAAAGAATAAGCCAGATGCGCGCATTTGCCAGACCTAACCCAGACCTAACCGGTGTTATCCTCTGAAATATTGATCGAAACCAGGTTTAATTGACTGCTTCAGTGTGTTACCTCATTACTACGTGATTCAAACACGTAAAAAACCCAGGATCTGGCCAACAAGTATGCGATGAAGGCAAAATCATGAGCCAGATGCGGGCATAACCCAGACCTAACCCAGACCTAACCTGTGTTATCCTCTAAAATATTGATCGAAACCAGGTTTAATTGACTGCTTCAGTGTGTTACCACATTACTACGTGATTCAAACACGAAAAAAACCCAAGATCTGGCCAACAAGTATGCGAAGAAGGCAAAATCATGAGCCAGATGCGGGCATAACCCAGACCTAACCCAGACCTAACCGGTGTTATCCTCTAAAATATTGATCGAAACCAGGTTTAATTGTCTGCTTCAGTGTGTTACCACATACCTACGTGATTCAAACACGAAAAAAACCCAGGATCTGGCCAACAAGTATGCGAAGAAGGCAAAATCATGAGCCAGATGCGGGCATAACCCAGACCTAACCCAGACCTAACCGGTGTTATCCTCTAAAATATTGATCGTAACCAGGTTTAATTAACTGCTTCAGTGTGTTACCACATTCCTACGTGATTCAAACACGAAAAAAACCCAGGATCTGGCCAACAAGTATGCGAAAAAGGCGAAAGTATAAGCCAGATGCGCGCATATCCTAGACCTCACCCAGACCTAACCGGTGTTATCCTCGGAAATATTGATCGAAACCAGGTTTAATTGACTGCCTCAGTGTGGTACCACATTACTACGTGATTCAAACACGAAAAAAACCCTGGATCTGGCCAACAAGTATGCGAAGAAGGCAAAATCATGAGCCAGATGCGGGCATATCCCGGACCTAACCCAGACCTAACCGGTGTTATCCTCTGAAATATTGATCGAAACCAGGTTTAATTGACTGCTTCAGTGTATTACCACATTACTACGTGATTCAAACACGGAAAATACCTAGGATCTGGCCAACAAGTATGCGAAAAAGGCGAAAGTATAAGCCAGGTGCGCGCAAATCCCAGACCTAACCCAGACCTAACTGGTGTTATCCTCTAAAATATTGATCGAAACCAGGTTTAATTGACTGCTTCAGTGTGTTACCATATTCCTACGTGATTCAAACACGAAAAAAACCCAGGATCTGGCCAACAAGTATGCGAGGAAGGCGAAAGAATAAGCCTGATGCGCGCATTTCCCAGACCTAACCCAGACCTAACCGGTGTTATCCTCTGAAATATTGATCGCACCAGGTTTAATTGACTGCTTCAGTGTATTACCATATCACTACGTGATTCAAACACGGAAAAAACCCAGGATCTAGCCAACAAGTATGCGAAGAAGGCAAAATCATGAGCCAGATGCGGGCATAACCCAGACCTAACCCAGACCTAACCGGTGTTATCCTCTAAAATATTGATCGTAACCAGGTTTAATTGACTGCTTCAGTGTGTTACCACATTCCTACGTGATTCAAACACGAAAAAAACCCAGGATCTGGCCAGCAAGTATGCGAAAAAGGCGAAAGTATAAGCCAGATGCGCGCATATCCCAGACCTAACCCAGACCTAACCGGTGTTATCCTCTGAAATATTGATCGAAACCAGGTTTAATTGACTGCCTCAGTGTGGTGCCACATTACTACGTGATTCAAACACGAAAAAAACCCAGGATCTGGCCAACAAGTATGCGAAGAAGGCGAAAGTATAAGCCAGGTGCGCGCAAATCCCAGACCTAACCTAGACCTAACCGGTGTTATCCTCTAAAATATTGATCGAAACCAGGTTTTATTGACTGCTTCAGTGTGCTACCACATTACTACGTGATCAAACACGGAAAAAACACAGGATCTGGCCAACAAGTATGCGAAGAAGACAAAATCATGAGCCAGATGCGGGCAAAACCCAGACCTAACCCAGACCTAACCGGTGTTATCCTCTGAAATATTGATCCAAACCAGGTTTAATTGACTGCTTCAGTGTGTTACCACATTACTACGTGATTCAAACACGAAAAAAACCCAGGATCTGGCCAACAAGTATGCGAAGAAGGCAAAATCATGAGCCAGATGCGGGCATATCTCGGACCTAACCCAGACCTAACCGGTGTTATCCTCTAAAATATTGATCGAAACCAGGTTTAATTGACTGCTTCAGTGTGTTACCACATTCCTACGTGATTCAAACACGAAAAAAACCCAGGATCTGGCCAACAAGTATGCGAAGAAGGCGAAAGTATAAGATGCGCGCATTTCCCAGACCTAACCCAGACCTAACCGGTGTTATCCTCTGAAATATTGATCGAAACCAGGTTTAATTGACTGCTTCAGTGTGTTACCACATTACTACGTGATTCAAACACGGAAATAACCCAGGATCTGGCCAACAAGTATGCGATGAAGGCAAAATCATGAGCCAGATGCGGGCATAACCCAGACCTAACCCAGACCTAACCGGTGTTATCCTCTGAAATATTGATCGAAACCAGTTTTAATTGACTGCTTCAGTGTGTTACCACATTACTACGTGATCAAACACGGAAAAAACCCAGGATCTGGCCAACAAGTATGCGAAGAAGGCAAAATCATGAGCCAGATGCGGGCATAACCCAGACCTAACCCAGACCTAACCGGTGTTATCCTCTAAAATATTGATCGAAACCAGGTTTAATTGACAGCTTCAGTGTGTTACCACATTACTACGTGATTCAAACACGAAAAAACCCCAGGATCTGGCCAACAAGTATGCGAAGAATGCAAAATCATGAGCCAGATGCGGGCATATCCCGGACCTAACCCAGACCTAACCGGTGTTATCCTCTAAAATATTGATCGAAACCAGGTTTAATTGACTGCTTCAGTGTGTTACCACATTCCTACGTGATTCAAACACGAAAAAAACCCAGGATCTGGCCAACAAGTATGCGAAAAGGTGAAAGTATAAGCCAGATGCGCGCATATCCCAGACCTAACCCAGACCTAACCGGTGTTATCCTCTGAAATATTGATCGAAACCAGGTTTAATTGACTGTTTCAGTGTGTTACCACATTCCTACGTGATTCAAACACGAAAAAAACCCAGGATCTGGCCAACAAGTATGCGAAGAAGGCGAAAGAATAAGACAGATGCGCGCATTTCCCAGACCTAACCCAGACCTAACCGGTGTTATCCTCTGAAATATTGATCGAAACCAGGTTTAATTGACTGCTTCAGTGTGTTACCACATTACTACGTGATTGAAACACGGAAAATACCCAGGATCTGGCCAACAAGTTTGCGAAAAGGGCGAAAGTATAAGTCAGATGCGCGCAAATCCCAGAACTAACCCAGACCTAACCGGTGTTATCCTCTGAAATATTGATCGAAACCAGGTTTAATTGACTGCTTCAGTGTATTACCACATTACTACGTGATTCAAACACGGAAAATACCTAGGATCTGGCCAACAAGTATGCGAAAAAGGCGAAAGTATAAGCCAGGTGCGCGCAAATCCCAGACCTAACCCAGACCTAACCGGTGTTATCCTCTAAAATATTGATCGAAACCAGGTTTAATTGACTGCTTCAGTGTGTTACCACATTCCTACGTGATTCAAACACGATAAAAACCCAGGATCTGGCCAACAAGTATGCGAGGAAGGCGAAAGAATAAGCCTGATGCGCGCATTTCCCAAACCTAACCCAGACCTAACCGGTGTTATCCTCTGAAATATTGATCGAAACCAGGTTTAATTGACTGCTTCAGTGTGTTACCATATCACTACGTGATTCAAACACGGAAAAAACCCAGGATCTGGCCAACAAGTATGCGAAGAAGGCAAAATCATGAGCCAGATGCGGGCATAACCCAGACCTAACCCAGACCTACGCGGTGTTATCCTCTAAAATATTGATCGTAACCAGGTTTAATTGACTGCTTCAGTGTGTTACCACATTCCTACGTGATTCAAACACGAAAAAAACCCAGGATCTGGCCAACAAGTATGCGAAAAAGGCGAAAGTATAAGCCAGATGCGCGCATATCCCAGACCTAACCCAGACCTAACCGGTGTTATCCTCTGAAATATTGATCGAAACCAGGTTTAATTGACTGCCTCAGTGTGGTGCCACATTACTACGTGATTCAAACACGAAAAAAACCCAGGATCTGGCCAACAAGTATGCGAAGAAGGCGAAAGTATAAGCCAGGTGCGCGCAAATCCCAGACCTAACCCAGACCTAACCGGTGTTATCCTCTAAAATATTGATCGAAACCAGGTTTTATTGACTGCTTCAGTGTGCTACCACATTACTACGTGGTCAAACACGGAAAAAACACAGGATCTGGCCAACAAGTATGCGAAGAAGACAAAATCATGAGCCAGATGCGGGCAAAACCCAGACCTAACCCAGACCTAACCGGTGTTATCCTCTGAAATATTGATCCAAACCAGGTTTAATTGACTGCTTCAGTGTGTTACCACATTACTACGTGATTCAAACACGGAAAATACCCAGGATCTGGCCAACAAGTATGCGAGGAAGGCTAAATCATGAGCCAGATGCGGGCAAAACCCAGACCTAACCCAGACCTAACCGGTGTTATCCTCTGAAATATTGATCCAAACCTGGTTTAATTGACTGCTTCAGTGTGTTACCACATTACTACGTGATTCAAACACGGAAAATACCCAGGATCTGGCCAACAAGTATGCGAAGAAGGCTAAATCATGAGCCAGATGCGGGCATAACCCAGACCTAACCCAGACCTAACCGGTGTTATCCTCTGAAATATTGATCGAAACCAGGTTTAATTGACTGCTTCAGTGTGTTACCACATTCCTACGTGATTCAAACACGAAAAAAACCCAGGATCTGGCCAACAAGTATGCGAAAAAGGCGAAAGTATAAGCCAGATGCGCGCATATCCCAGACCTAACCCAGACCTAACCGGTGTTATCCTCTGAAATATTTATCGAAACCAGGTTTAATTGACTGCCTCAGTGTGGTACCACATTACTACGTGATTCAAACACGAAAAAAACCCAGGATCTGGCCAACAAGTATGCGAAGAAGGCGAAAGTATAAGCCAGGTGCGCGCAAATCCCAGACCTAACCCAGACCTAACCGGTGTTATCCTCTAAAATATTGATCGAAACCAGGTTTTATTGACTGCTTCAGTGTGCTACCACATTACTACGTGGTCAAACACGGAAAAAACCCAGGATCTGGCCAACAAGTATGCGAAGAAGGCAAAATCATGAGCCAGATGCGGGCATAACCCAGACCTAACCCAGACCTAACCGGTGTTATCCTCTAAAATATTGCTCGAAACCAGGTTTAATTGACAGCTTCAGTGTGTTACCACATTACTACGTGACTCAAACACGAAAAAAACCCAGGATCTGGCCAACAAGTATGCGAAGAAGGCGAAAGTATAAGCCAGGTGCGCGCAAATCCCAGACCTAACCCAGACCTAACCGGTGTTATCCTCTGAAATATTGATCCAAACCAGGTTTAATTGACTGCTTCAGTGTGTTACCACATTACTACGTGATTCAAACACGGAAAATACCCAGGATCTGGCCAACAAGTATGCGAAGAAGGCTAAATCATGAGCCAGATGCGGGCAAAACCCAGACCTAACCCAGACCTAACCGGTGTTATCCTCTGAAATATTGATCGAAACCAGGTTTAATTGACTGCCTCAGTGTGGTACCACATTACTACGTGGTCAAACACGGAAAAAACCCAGGATCTGGCCAACAAGTATGCGAAGAAGGCAAAATCATGAGCCAGATGCGGGCATAACCCAGACCTAACCGGTGTTATCCTCTGAAATATTGATCCAAACCAGGTTTAATTGACTGCTTCAGTGTGTTACCACATTACTACGTGATTCAAACACGGAAAATACCCAGGATCTGGCCAACAAGTATGCGAAGAAGGCTAAATCATGAGCCAGATGCGGGCAAAACCCAGACCTAACCCAGACCTAACCGGTGTTATCCTCTGAAATATTGATCCAAACCAGGTTTAATTGACTGCTTCAGTGTGTTACCACATTACTACGTGATTCAAACACGGAAAATACCCAGGATCTGGCCAACAAGTATGCGAAGAAGGCAAAATCATGAGCCAGATGCGGGCATAACCCAGACCTAACCCAGACCTAACCGGTGTTATCCTCTGAAATATTGATCCAAACCAGGTTTAATTGACTGCTTCAGTGTGTTACCACATTACTACGTGATTCAAACACGGAAAATACCCAGGATCTGGCCAACAAGTATGCGAAGAAGGCTAAATCATGAGCCAGATGCGGGCAAAACCCAGACCTAACCCAGACCTAACCGGTGTTATCCTCTGAAATATTGATCGAAACCAGGTTTAATTGACTGCTTCAGTGTATTACCACATTACTACGTGATTCAAACACGGAAAATACCTAGGATCTGGCCAACAAGTATGCGAAAAAGGCGAAAGTATAAGCCAGGTGCGCGCAAATCCCAGACCTAACCCAGACCTAACCGGTGTTATCCTCTAAAATATTGATCGAAACCAGGTTTAATTGACTGCTTCAGTGTGTTACCACATTCCTACGTGATTCAAACACGAAAAAAACCCAGGATCTGGCCAACAAGTATGCGAGGAAGGCGAAAGAATAAGCCTGATGCGCGCATTTCCCAAACCTAACCCAGACCTAACCGGTGTTATCCTCTGAAATATTGATCGAAACCAGGTTTAATTGACTGCTTCAGTGTGTTACCATATCACTACGTGATTCAAACACGGAAAAAACCCAGGATCTGGCCAACAAGTATGCGAAGAAGGCAAAATCATGAGCCAGATGCGGGCATAACCCAGACCTAACCCAGACCTAACCGGTGTTATCCTCTAAAATATTGATCGTAACCAGGTTTAATTGACTGCTTCAGTGTGTTACCACATTCCTACGTGATTCAAACACGAAAAAAACCCAGGATCTGGCCAACAAGTATGCGAAAAAGGCGAAAGTATAAGCCAGATGCGCGCATATCCCAGACCTAACCCAGACCTAAGCGGTGTTATCCTCTGAAATATTGATCGAAACCAGGTTTAATTGACTGCCTCAGTGTGGTGCCACATTACTACGTGATTCAAACACGGAAAAAACCCAGGATCTGGCCAACAAGTATGCGAAGAAGACAAAATCATGAGCCAGATGCGGGCAAAACCCAAACCTAACCCAGACCTAACCGGTGTTATCCTCTGAAATATTGATCCAAACCAGGTTTAATTGACTGCTTCAGTGTGTTACCACATTACTACGTGATTCAAACACGGAAAATATCCAGGATCTGGCCAACAAGTATGCGAGGAAGGCTAAATCATGAGCCAGATGCGGGCAAAACCCAGACCTAACCCAGACCTAACCGGTGTTATCCTCTGAAATATTGATCCAAACCTGGTTTAATTGACTGCTTCAGTGTGTTACCACATTACTACGTGATTCAAACACGGAAAATACCCAGGATCTGGCCAACAAGTATGCGAAGAAGGCAAAATCATGAGCCAGATGCGGGCATAACCCAGACCTAACCCAGACCTAACCGGTGTTATCCTCTAAAATATTGATCGAAACCAGGCTTAATTGACTGCTTCAGTGTGTTACCACATTACTACGTGATTCAAACACGAAAAAAACCCAGGATCTGGCCAACAAGTATGCGAAGAAGGCGAAAGTATAAGCCAGGTGCGCGCAAATCCCAGACCTAACCCAGACCTAACCGGTGTTATCCTCTGAAATATTGATCCAAACCAGGTTTAATTGACTGCTTCAGTGTGTTACCACATTACTACGTGATTCAAACACGGAAAATACCCAGGATCTGGCCAACAAGTATGCGAAGAAGGCTAAATCATGAGCCAGATGCGGGCAAAACCCAGACCTAACCCAGACCTAACCGGTGTTATCCTCTGAAATATTGATCGAAACCAGGTTTAATTGACTGCCTCAGTGTGGTACCACATTACTACGTGGTCAAACACGGAAAAAACCCAGGATCTGGCCAACAAGTATGCGAAGAAGGCAAAATCATGAGCCAGATGCGGGCATAACCCAGACCTAACCCAGACCTAACCGGTGTTATCCTCTGAAATATTGATCCAAACCAGGTTTAATTGACTGCTTCAGTGTGTTACCACATTACTACGTGATTCAAACACGGAAAATACCCAGGATCTGGCCAACAAGTATGCGAAGAAGGCTAAATCATGAGCCAGATGCGGGCAAAACCCAGACCTAACCCAGACCTAACCGGTGTTATCCTCTGAAATATTGATCCAAACCAGGTTTAATTGACTGCTTCAGTGTGTTACCACATTACTACGTGATTCAAACACGGAAAATACCCAGGATCTGGCCAACAAGTATGCGAAGAAGGCTAAATCATGAGCCAGATGCGGGCATAACCCAGACCTAACCCAGACCTAACCGGTGTTATCCTCTGAAATATTGATCGAAACCAGGTTTAATTGACTGCTTCAGTGTGCTACCACATTACTACGTGATCAAACACGGAAAAAACCCAGGATCTGGCCAACAAGTATGCGAAGAAGGCAAAATCATGAGCCAGATGCGGGCATAACCCAGACCTAACCCAGACCTAACCTGTGTTATCCTCTAAAATATTGATCGAAACCAGGTTTAATTGACAGCTTCAGTGTGTTACCACATTACTACGTGATTCAAACACGAAAAAAACCCAGGATCTGGCCAACAAGTATGCGAAGAGGGCGAAAGTATAAGCCAGGTGCGCGCAAATCCCAGACCTAACCCAGACCTAACCGGTGTTATCCTCTGAAATATTGATCCAAACCAGGTTTAATTGACTGCTTCAGTGTGTTACCACATTACTACGTGATTCAAACACGGAAAATACCCAGGATCTGGCCAACAAGTATGCGAAGAAGGCTAAATCATGAGCCAGATGCGGGCAAAACCCAGACCTAACCCAGACCTAACCGGTGTTATCCTCTGAAATATTGATCGAAACCAGGTTTAATTGACTGCCTCAGTGTGGTACCACATTACTACGTGGTCAAACACGGAAAAAACCCAGGATCTGGCCAACAAGTATGCGAAGAAGGCAAAATCATGAGCCAGATGCGGGCATAACCCAGACCTAACCCAGACCTAACCGGTGTTATCCTCTGAAATATTGATCCAAACCAGGTTTAATTGACTGCTTCAGTGTGTTACCACATTACTACGTGATTCAAACACGGAAAATACCCAGGATCTGGCCAACAAGTATGCGAAGAAGGCTAAATCATGAGCCAGATGCGGGCAAAACCCAGACCTAACCCAGACCTAACCGGTGTTATCCTCTGAAATATTGATCCAAACCAGGTTTAATTGACTGCTTCAGTGTGTTACCACATTACTACGTGATTCAAACACGGAAAATACCCAGGATCTGGCCAACAAGTATGCGAAGAAGGCTAAATCATGAGCCAGATGCGGGCATAACCCAGACCTAACCCAGACCTAACCGGTGTTATCCTCTGAAATATTGATCGAAACCAGGTTTAATTGACTGCTTCAGTGTGCTACCACATTACTACGTGATCAAACACGGAAAAAACCCAGGATCTGGCCAACAAGTATGCGAAGAAGGCAAAATCATGAGCCAGATGCGGGCATAACCCAGACCTAACCCAGACCTAACCGGTGTTATCCTCTAAAATATTGATCGAAACCAGGTTTAATTGACAGCTTCAGTGTGTTACCACATTACTACGTGATTCAAACACGAAAAAAACCCAGGATCTGGCCAACAAGTATGCGAAGAAGGCAAAATCATGAGCCAGATGCGGGCATATCTCGGACCTAACCCAGACCTAACCGGTGTTATCCTCTAAAATATTGATCGAAACCAGGCTTAATTGACTGCTTCAGTGTGTTACCACATTCCTACGTGATTCAAACACGAAAAAAACCCAGGATCTGGCCAACAAGTATGCGAAGAAGGCGAAAGTATAAGATGCGCGCATTTCCCAGACCTAACCCAGACCTAACCGGTGTTATCCTCTGAAATATTGATCGAAACCAGGTTTAATTGACTGCTTCAGTGTGTTACCACATTACTACGTGATTGAAACACGGAAAATACCCAGGATCTGGCCAACAAGTATGTGAAGAAGGCGAAAGTATAAGCCAGATGCGCGCATTTCCCAGACCTAAGCCAGACCTAACCGGTGTTATCCTCTGATATATTGATCGAAACCAGGTTTAATTGACTGCTTCAGTGTGTTACCACATTACTACGTGATTCAAACACGGAAAAAACCCAGGATCTGGCCAACAAGTATGCGATGAAGGCAAAATCATGAGCCAGATGCGGGCATAACCCAGACCTAACCCAGACCTAACCGGTGTTATCCTCCAAAATATTGATCGAAACCAGGTTTTATTGACTGCTTCAGTGTGCTACCACATTACCACGTGATCAAACACGAAAAAAACCCAGGATCTGGCCAACAAGTATGCGAAGAAGACAAAATCATGAGCCAGATGCGGGCAAAACCCAGACCTAACCCAGACCTAACCGGTGTTATCCTCTGAAATATTGATCGAAACCAGGGGTAATTGACTGCTTCAGTGTGTTACCACATCACAACGTGATTCAAACACGGAAAATACCCAGGATCTGGCCAACAAGTATGCGAAGAAGGCTAAATCATGAGCCAGATGCGTGCATAACCCAGACCTAACCCAGACCTAACCGGTGTTATACTCTGAAATATTGATCGAAACCAGGTTTAATTGACTGCTTCAGTGTGCTACCACATTACTACGTTATCAAACACGGAAAAAACCCAGGATCTGGCCAACAAGTATGCGAAGAAGGCAAAATCATGAGCCAGATGAGGGCATAACCCAGACCTAACCCAGACCTAACCGGTGTTATCCTCTAAAATATTGATCGAAACCAGGTTTAATTGACAGCTTCAGTGTGTTACCACATTACTACGTGATTCAAACACGAAAAAAACCCAGGATCTGGCCAACAAGTATGCGAAGAAGGCAAAATCATGAGCCAGATGCGGGCATATCCCGGACCTAACCCAGACCTAACCGGTGTTATCCTCTAAAATATTGATCGAAACCAGGTTTAATTGACTGCTTCAGTGTGTTACCACATTCCTACGTGATTCAAACACGAAAAAAACCCAGGATCTGGCCAACAAGTATGCGAAAAAGGTGAAAGTATAAGCCAGATGCGCGCATATCCCTGACCTAACCCAGACCTAACCGGTGTTATCCTCTGAAATATTGATCGAAACCAGGTTTAATTGACTGCTTCAGTGTGTTACCACATTCCTACGTGATTCAAACACGAAAAAACCCAGGATCTGGCCAGCAAGTATGCGAAGAAGGCGAAAGAATAAGCCAGATGCGCGCATTTGCCAGACCTAACCCAGACCTAACCGGTGTTATCCTCTGAAATATTGATCGAAACCAGGTTTAATTGACTGCTTCAGTGTGTTACCACATTACTACGTGATTCAAACACGTAAAAAACCCAGGATCTGGCCAACAAGTATGCGATGAAGGCAAAATCATGAGCCAGATGCGGGCATAACCCAGACCTAACCCAGACCTAACCTGTGTTATCCTCTAAAATATTGATCGAAACCAGGTTTAATTGACTGCTTCAGTGTGTTACCACATTACTACGTGATTCAAACACGAAAAAAACCCAAGATCTGGCCAACAAGTATGCGAAGAAGGCAAAATCATGAGCCAGATGCGGGCATAACCCAGACCTAACCCAGACCTAACCGGTGTTATCCTCTAAAATATTGATCGAAACAAGGTTTAATTGTCTGCTTCAGTGTGTTACCACATACCTACGTGATTCAAACACGAAAAAAACCCAGGATCTGGCCAACAAGTATGCGAAGAAGGCAAAATCATGAGCCAGATGCGGGCATAACCCAGACCTAACCCAGACCTAACCGGTGTTATCCTCTAAAATATTGATCGTAACCAGGTTTAATTAACTGCTTCAGTGTGTTACCACATTCCTACGTGATTCAAACACGAAAAAAACCCAGGATCTGGCCAACAAGTATGCGAAAAAGGCGAAAGTATAAGCCAGATGCGCGCATATCCCAGACCTAACCCAGACCTAACCGGTGTTATCCTCGGAAATATTGATCGAAACCAGGTTTAATTGACTGCCTCAGTGTGGTACCACATTACTACGTGATTCAAACACGAAAAAAACCCAGGATCTGGCCAACAAGTATGCGAAGAAGGCAAAATCATGAGCCAGATGCGGGCATATCCCGGACCTAACCCAGACCTAACCGGTGTTATCCTCTAAAATATTGATCGTAACCAGGTTTAATTAACTGCTTCAGTGTGTTACCACATTCCTACGTGATTCAAACACGAAAAAAACCCAGGATCTGGCCAACAAGTATGCGAAAAAGGCGAAAGTATAAGCCAGATGCGCGCATATCCCAGACCTAACCCAGACCTAACCGGTGTTATCCTCGGAAATATTGATCGAAACCAGGTTTAATTGACTGCCTCAGTGTGGTACCACATTACTACGTGATTCAAACACGAAAAAAACCCAGGATCTGGCCAACAAGTATGCGAAGAAGGCAAAATCATGAGCCAGATGCGGGCATATCCCGGACCTAACCCAGACCTAACCGGTGTTATCCTCTGAAATATTGATCGAAACCAGGTTTAATTGACTGCTTCAGTGCATTACCACATTACTACGTGATTCAAACACGGAAAATACCTAGGATCTGGCCAACAAGTATGCGAAAAAGGCGAAAGTATAAGCCAGGTGCGCGCAAATCCCAGACCTAACCCAGACCTAACTGGTGTTATCCTCTAAAATATTGATCGAAACCAGGTTTAATTGACTGCTTCAGTGTGTTACCATATTCCTACGTGATTCAAACACGAAAAAAACCCAGGATCTGGCCAACAAGTATGCGAGGAAGGCGAAAGAATAAGCCTGATGCGCGCATTTCCCAGACCTAACCCAGACCTAACCGGTGTTATCCTCTGAAATATTGATCGCACCAGGTTTAATTGACTGCTTCAGTGTGTTACCATATCACTACGTGATTCAAACACGGAAAAAACCCAGGATCTAGCCAACAAGTATGCGAAGAAGGCAAAATCATGAGCCAGATGCGGGCATAACCCAGACCTAACCCAGACCTAACCGGTGTTATCCTCTAAAATATTGATCGTAACCAGGTTTAATTGACTGCTTCAGTGTGTTACCACATTCCTACGTGATTCAAACACGAAAAAAACCCAGGATCTGGCCAACAAGTATGCGAAAAAGGCGAAAGTATAAGCCAGATGCGCGCATATCCCAGACCTAACCCAGACCTAACCGGTGTTATCCTCTGAAATATTGATCGAAACCAGGTTTAATTGACTGCCTCAGTGTGGTGCCACATTACTACGTGATTCAAACACGAAAAAAACCCAGGATCTGGCCAACAAGTATGCGAAGAAGGCGAAAGTATAAGCCAGGTGCGCGCAAATCCCAGACCTAACCCAGACCTAACCGGTGTTATCCTCTAAAATATTGATCGAAACCAGGTTTTATTGACTGCTTCAGTGTGCTACCACATTACTACGTGATCAAACACGGAAAAAACACAGGATCTGGCCAACAAGTATGCGAAGAAGACAAAATCATGAGCCAGATGCGGGCAAAACCCAGACCTAACCCAGACCTAACCGGTGTTATCCTCTGAAATATTGATCCAAACCAGGTTTAATTGACTGCTTCAGTGTGTTACCACATTACTACGTGATTCAAACACGGAAAATACCCAGGATCTGGCCAACAAGTATGCGAAGAAGGCAAAATCATGAGCCAGATGCGGGCATATCTCGGACCTAACCCAGACCAAACCGGTGTTATCCTCTAAAATATTGATCGAAACCAGGTTTAATTGACTGCTTCAGTGTGTTACCACATTCCTACGTGATTCAAACACGAAAAAAACCCAGGATCTGGCCAACAAGTATGCGAAGAAGGCGAAAGTATAAGATGCGCGCATTTCCCAGACCTAACCCAGACCTAACCGGTGTTATCCTCTGAAATATTGATCGAAACCAGGTTTAATTGACTGCTTCAGTGTGTTACCACATTACTACGTGATTCAAACACGGAAATAACCCAGGATCTGGCCAACAAGTATGCGATGAAGGCAAAATCATGAGCCAGATGCGGGCATAACCCAGACCTAACCCAGACCTAACCGGTGTTATCCTCTAAAATATTGATCGAAACCAGGTTTAATTGACTGCTTCAGTGTGTTACCACATTCCTACGTGATTCAAACACGAAAAATACCCAGGATCTGGCCAACAAGTATGCGAAATGGTGAAAGTATAAGCCAGATGCGCGCATATCCCAGACCTAACCCAGACCTAACCGGTGTTATCCTCTAAAATATTGATCGAAACCAGGTTTTATTGACTGCTTCAGTGTGTTACCACATTCCTACGTGATTCAAACACGAAAAAAACCCAGGATCTGGCCAACAAGTATGCGAAAAAGGTGAAAGTATAAGCCAGATGCGCGCATATCCCTGACCTAACCCAGACCTAACCGGTGTTATCCTCTGAAATATTGTTCGAAACCAGGTTTAATTGACTGCTTCAGTGTGTTACCACATTCCTACGTGATTCAAACACGAAAAAAACCCAGGATCTGGCCAACAAGTATGCGAAGAAGGCAAAATCATGAGCCAGATGCGGGCATAACCCAGACCTAACCCAGACCTAACAGGTGTTATCCTCTAAAATATTGATCGAAACCAGGTTTAATTGACTGCTTCAGTGTGTTACCACATTCCTACGTGATTCAAACACGAAAAAAACCCAGGATCTGGCCAACAAGTATGCGAAGAAGACAAAATCATGAGCCAGATGCGGGCATAACCCAGACCTAACCCAAACCTTACCGGTGTTATCCTCTAAAATATTGATCGTAACCAGGTTTAATTAACTGAATCAGTGTGTTACCACATTCCTACGTGATTCAAACACGAACAAAACCCAGGATCTGGCCAACAAGTATGCGAAAAAGGCGAAAGTATAAGCCAGATGCGCGCATATCCCAGACCTAACCCAGACCTAACCGGTGTTATCCTCGGAAATATTGATCGAAACCAGGTTTAATTGACTGCCTCAGTGTGGTACCACATTACTACGTGATTCAAACACGAAAAAAACCCAGGATCTGGCCAACAAGTATGCGAAGAAGGCAAAATCATGAGCCAGATGCGGGCATATCCCGGACCTAACCCAGACCTAACCGGTGTTATCCTCTGAAATATTGATCGAAACCAGGTTTAATTGACTGCTTCAGTGTATTACCACATTATTACGTGATTCAAACACGGAAAATACCTAGGATCTGGCCAAAAAGTATGCGAAAAAGGCGAAAGTATAAGCCAGTTGCGCGCAAATCCCAGACCTAACCCAGACCTAACCGGTGTTATCCTCTAAAATATTGGTCGAAACCAGGTTTAATTGACTGCTTCAGTGTGTTACCACATTCCTACGTGATTCAAACACGAAAAAAACCCAGGATCTGGCCAACAAGTATGCGAAGAAGGCGAAAGTATAAGATGCGCGCATTTCCCAGACCTAACCCAGACCTAACCGATGTTATCCTCTGAAATATTGATCGAAACCAGGTTTAATTGACTGCTTCAGTGTGTTACCATATCACTACGTGATTCAAACACGGAAAAATCCCAGGATCTGGCCAACAAGTATGCGAAGAAGCCAAAATCATGAGCCAGATGCGGGCATAACTCAGACCTAACCCAGACCTAACCGGTGTTATCCTCTAAAATATTGATCGTAACCAGGTTTAATTGACTGCTTCAGTGTGTTACCACATTCCTACGTGATTCAAACACGGAAAATACCCAGGATCTGGCCAACAAGTATGCGAAGAAGGCTAAATCATGAGCCAGATGCGGGCATAACGCAGACCTAACCCAGACCTAACCGGTGTTATCCTCTGAAATATTGATCGAAACCAGGTTTAATTGACTGCTTCAGTGTGCTACCACATTACTACGTGATCAAACACGGAAAAAACCCAGGATCTGGCCAACAAGTATGCGAAGAAGGCAAAATCATGAGCCAGATGCGGGCATAACCCAGACCTAACCCAGACCTAACCGGTGTTATCCTCTAAAATATTGATCGAAACCAGGTTTAATTGACAGCTTCAGTGTGTTACCACATTACTACGTGATTCAAACACGAAAAAAACCCAGGATCTGGCCAACAAATATGCGAAGAAGGCGAAAGTATAAGATGCGCGCATTTCCCAGACCTAACCCAGACCTAACCGGTGTTATCCTCTGAAATATTGATCGAAACCAGGTTTAATTGACTGCTTCAGTGTGTTACCACATTACTACGTGATTGAAACACGGAAAATACCCAGGATCTGGCCAACAAGTTTGCGAAAAAGGCGAAAGTATAAGCCAGATGCGCGCAAATCCCAGACCTAACCCAGACCTAACCGGTGTTATCCTCTAAAATATTGATCGAAATCAGGTTTTATTGACTGCTTCAGTGTGTTACCACATTACTACGTGATCAAACACGAAAAAAACCCAGGATCTGGCCAACAAGTATGCGAAGAAGGCAAAATCAAGAGCCAGATGTGGGCATATCCCGAACCTAACCCAGACCTAACCGGTGTTATCCTCTAAAATATTGATCGAAACCAGGTTTAATTAACTGCTTCAGTGTGTTACCACATTCCTACGTGATTCAAACACGAAAAAAACCCAGGATCTGGCCAAGAAGTATGTGAAGAAGGCGAAAGTATAAGCCATGTGCGCGCAAATCCCAGACCTAACCCAGACCTAACCGGTGTTATCCTCTAAAATATTGATCGAAACCACGTTTAATTGACTGCTTCAGTGTGTTACCACATTCCTACGTGATTCAAACACGAAAAAAACCCAGGATCTGGCCAACAAGTATGCGAGCAAGGCGAAAGAATAAGCCTGATGCGCGCATTTCCCAGACCTAACCCAGACCTAACCGGTGTTATCCTCTGAAATATTGATCGAAACCAGGTTTAATTGACTGCTTCAGTGTGTTACCATATCACTACGTGATTCAAACACGGAAAAAACCCAGGATCTGGCCAACAAGTATGCGAAGAAGCCAAAATCATGAGCCAGATGCGGGCATAACCCAGACCTAACCCAGACCTAACCGGTGTTATCCTCTAAAATATTGATCGTAACCAGGTTTAATTGACTGCTTCAGTGTATTACCACATTACTACGTGATTCAAACACGGAAAATACCCAGGATCTGGCCAACAAGTATGCGAAAAAGGCGAAAGTATAAGCCAGGTGCGCGCAAATCCCAGACCTAACCCAGACCTAACCGGTGTTATCCTCTAAAATATTGATCGAAACCAGGTTTTATTGACTGCTTCAGTGTGCTACCACATTACTACGTGATCAGACACGGAAAAAACACAGGATCTGGCCAACAAGTATGCGAAGAAGGCTAAATCATGAGCCAGATGCGGGCATAACCCTGACCTAACCCAGACCTAACCGGTGTTATCCTCTGAAATATTGATCGAAACCAGGTTTAATTGACTGCTTCAGTGTGCTACCACATTACTACGTGATCAAACACGGAAAAACCCCAGGATCTGGCCAACATGTATGCGAAGAAGGCAAAATCATGAGCCAGATGCAGGCATAACCCAGACCTAACCCAGACCTAACCGGGGTTATCCTCTAAAATATTGATCGAAACCAGGTTTAATTGACAGCTTCAGTGTGTTACCACATTACTACGTGATTCAAACACGAAAAAAACCCAGGATCAGGCCAACAAGTATGCGAAGAAGGCAAAATCATGAGCCAGATGCGGGCATATCTCGGACCTAACCCAGACCTAACCGGTGTTATCCTCTAAAATATTGATCGAAACCAGGTTTAATTGACTGCTTCAGTGTGTTACCACATTCCTACGTGATTCAAACACGAAAAAAACCCAGGATCTGGCCAACAAGTATGCGAAGAAGGCGAAAGTATAAGATGCGCGCATTTCCCAGACCTAACCCAGACCTAACCGATGTTATCCTCTGAAATATTGATCGAAACCAGGTTTAATTGACTGCTTCAGTGTGTTACCACATTACTACGTGATTGAAACACGGAAAATACCCAGGATCTGGCCAACAAGTTTGCGAAAAAGGCGAAAGTATAAGCCAGATGCGCGCAAATCCCAGACCTAACCCAGACCTAACCGGTGTTATCCTCTAAAATATTGATCGAAATCAGGTTTTATTGACTGCTTCAGTGTGTTACCACATTACTACGTGATCAAACACGAAAAAAACCCAGGATCTGGCCAACAAGTATGCGAAGAAGGCAAAATCAAGAGCCAGATGTGGGCATATCCCGGACCTAACCCAGACCTAACCGGTGTTATCCTCTAAAATATTGATCGAAACCAGGTTTAATTAACTGCTTCAGTGTGTTACCACATTCCTACGTGATTCAAACACGAAAAAAACCCAGGATCTGGCCAACAAGTATGTGAAGAAGGCGAAAGTATAAGCCAGATGCGCGCATTTCCGAGACCTAAGCCAGACCTAACCAGTGTTATCCTCTGAAATATTGATCGAAACCAGGTTTAATTGACTGCTTCAGTGTGTTACCACATTACTACGTGATTCAAACACGAAAAAAACCCAGGATCTGGCCAATAAGTATGCGAAGAAGGCAAAATCATGAGCCAGATGTGGGCATATCCCGGACCTAACCCAGACCTAACCGGTGTTATCCTCTAAAATATTGATCGAAACCAGGTTTAATTGACTGCTTCAGTGTGTTACCACATTCCTACGTGATTCAAACACGAAAAAAACCCAGGATCTGGCCAACAAGTATGTGAAGAAGGCGAAAGTATAAGCCAGATGCGCGCATTTCCCAGACCTAACCCAGACCTAACCGGTGTTATCCTCTGAAATATTGATCGAAACCAGGTTTAATTGACTGCTTCAGTGTGTTACCACATTACTACGTGATTAAACACGGAAAAAACCCAGGATCTGGCCAACAAGTATGCGAAGAAGGCAAAATCATGAGCCAGATCCGGGCATAACCCAGACCTAACCCAGACCTAACCGGTGTTATCCTCTAAAATATTGATCGAAACCAGGTTTAATTGACAGCTTCAGTGTGTTACCACATTACTACGTGATTCAAACACGAAAAAAACCCAGGATCTGGCCAACAAGTATGCGAGGAAGGCAAAATCATGAGCCAGATGCGGGCATAACCCGGACCTAACCCAGACCTAACCGGTGTTATCCTCTGAAATATTGATCGAAACCAGGTTTAATTGACTGCCTCAGTGTGGTACCACATTACTACGTGATTCAAACACGAAAAAAACCCAGGATCTGGCCAACAAGTATGCGAAAAAGGCGAAAGAATAAGCCAGATGCGCGCATTTCCCAGACCTAACCCAGACCTAACCGGTGTTATCCTCTGAAATATTGATCGAAACCAGGTTTAATTGACTGCTTCAGTGTATTACCACATTACTGCGTGATTCAAACACGGAAAATACCCAGGATCTGGCCAACAAGTATGCGAAAAAGGCGAAAGTATAAGCCAGATGCGCGCATTTCCCAGACCTAACCCAGACCTAACCGGTGTTATCCTCTGAAATATTGATCGAAACCCGGTTTAATTGACTGCTTCAGTGTGTTACCACCTACTACGTGATTCAAACACGGAAAAAACACAGGATCTGGCCAACAAGTATGCGAAGAAGACAAAATCATGAGCCAGATGCGGGCAAAACCCAGACCTAACCCAGACCTAACCGGTGTTATCCTCTGAAATATTGATCGAAACCAGGGGTAATTGACTGCTTCAGTGTGTTACCACATTACTACGTGATTCAAACACGGAAAATACCCAGGATCTGGCCAACAAGTATGCGAAGAAGGCTAAATCATAAGCCAGATGCGGGCATAACCCAGACCTAACCCAGACCTAACCGGTGTTATCCTCTGAAATATTGATCGAAACCAGGTTTAATTGACTGCTTCAGTGTGCTACCACATTACTACGTTATCAAACACGGAAAAAACTCAGGATCTGGCCAACAAGTATGCGAAGAAGGCAAAATCATGAGCCTGATGCGGGCATAACCCAGACCTAACCCAGACCTAACCGGTGTTATCCTCTAAAATATTGATCGAAACCAGGTTTAATTGACAGCTTCAGTGTGTTACCACATTACTACGTGATTGAAACACGAAAAAAACCCAGGATCTGGCCAACAAGTATGCGAAGAAGGCAAAATCATGAGCCAGATGCGGGCAAAACCCAGACCTAACCCAGACCTAACCGGTGTTATCCTCTGAAATATTGATCGAAACCAGGTTTAATTGACTGCTTCAGTGTGCTACCACATTACTACGTTATCAAACACGGAAAAAACTCAGGATCTGGCCAACAAGTATGCGAAGAAGGCAAAATCATGAGCCTGATGCGGGCATAACCAGACCTAACCCAGACCTAACCGGTGTTATCCTCTAAAATATTGATCGAAACCGGGTTTAATTGACTGCTTCAGTGTGTTACCACATTCCTACGTGATTCAAACACGAAAAAAACCCAGGATCTGGCCAACAAGTATGCGACGAAGGTGAAAGTATAAGATGCGCGCATAACCCAGACCTAACCCAGACCTAACCGGTGTTATCCTCTAAAATATTGATTGAAACCAGGTTTAATTGACAGCTTCAGTGTGTTACCACATTACTACGTGATTCAAACACGGAAAATACCTGGGATCTGGCCAACAAGTATGCGAAAAAGGCGAAAGTATAAGCCAGGTGCGCGCAAATCCCAGACCTAACCCAGACCTAACCGGTGTTATCCTCTAAAATATTGATCGAAACCTTGTTTTATTGACTGCTTCAGTGTGCTACCACATTACTACGTGATCAAACACGGAAAAAACACAGGATCTGGCCAACAAGTATGCGAAGAAGTCAAAATCATGAGCCAGATGCGGGCAAAATCCAGACCTAACCCAGACCTAACCGGTGTTATCCTCTGAAATATTGATCGAAACCAGGGGTAATTGACTGCTTCAGTGTGTTACCACATTACTACGTGATTCAAACACGGAAAATACCCAGGATCTGGCCAACAAGTATGCGAAGAAGGCTAAATCATGAGCCAGATGCGGGCATAACCCAGACCTAACCCAGACCTAACCGGTGTTATCCTCTGAAATATTGATCGAAACCAGGTTTAATTGACTGCTTCAGTGTGTTACCACATTACTACGTGATCAAACACGGAAAAAACCCAGGATCTGGCCAACAAGTATGCGAAGAAGGCAAAATCATGAGCCTGATGCGGGCATAACCCAGACCTAACCCAGACCTAACCGGTGTTATCCTCTAAAATATTGATCGAAACCAGGTTTTATTGACTGCTTCAGTGTGTTACCACATTACTACGTGATTAAACACGGAAAAAACCCAGGATCTGGCCAACAAGTTTGCGAAAAAGGTGAAAGTGTAAGCCAGATGCGCGCATATCCCAGACCTAACCCAGACTTAACCGGTGTTATCCTCTAAAATATTGATCGAAACCAGGTTTAATTGACAGCTTCAGTGTGTTACCACATTCCTACGTGATTCAAACACGAAAAAAACCCAGGATCTGGCCAACAAGTATGCGACGAAGGTGAAAGTATAAGATGCGCGCATAACCCAGACCTAACCCAGACCTAACCGGTGTTATCCTCTAAAATATTGATTGAAACCAGGTTTAATTGACAGCTTCAGTGTGTTACCACATTACTACGTGATTCAAACACGGAAAATACCTGGGATCTGGCCAACAAGTATGCGAAAAAGGCGAAAGTATAAGCCAGGTGCGCGCAAATCCCAGACCTAACCCAGACCTAACCGGTGTTATCCTCTAAAATATTGATCGAAACCTTGTTTTATTGACTGCTTCAGTGTGCTACCACATTACTACGTGATCAAACACGGAAAAAACACAGGATCTGGCCAACAAGTATGCGAAGAAGTCAAAATCATGAGCCAGATGCGGGCAAAATCCAGACCTAACCCAGACCTAACCGGTGTTATCCTCTGAAATATTGATCGAAACCAGGGGTAATTGACTGCTTCAGTGTGTTACCACATTACTACGTGATTCAAACACGGAAAATACCCAGGATCTGGCCAACAAGTATGCGAAGAAGGCTAAATCATGAGCCAGATGCGGGCATAACCCAGACCTAACCCAGACCTAACCGGTGTTATCCTCTGAAATATTGATCGAAACCAGGTTTAATTGACTGCTTCAGTGTGTTACCACATTACTACGTGATCAAACACGGAAAAAACCCAGGATCTGGCCAACAAGTATGCGAAGAAGGCAAAATCATGAGCCTGATGCGGGCATAACCCAGACCTAACCCAGACCTAACCGGTGTTATCCTCTAAAATATTGATCGAAACCAGGTTTAATTGACAGCTTCAGTGTGTTACCACATTACTACGTGATTCAAACACGAAAAAAACCCAGGATCTGGCCAACAAGTATGCGAAGAAGGCAAAATCATGAGCCAGATGCGGGCATATCCCGGACCTAACCCAGACCTAACCGGTGTTATCCTCTAAAATATTGATCGAAACCAGGTTTAATTGACAGCTTCAGTGTGCTACCATATTACTACGTGATACAAACACGAAAATAACCCAGGATCTGGCCAACAAGTATGCGATGAAGGCAAAATCATGAGCCAGATGCGGGCATAACCCAGACCTAACCCAGACCTAACCGGTGTTATCCTCTAAAATATTGATCGACACCTGGTTTAATTGACAGCTTCAATGTGTTACCATATTACTACGTGATTCAAACACGAAAATAACCCAGGATCTGGCCAACAAGTATGCGAAGAAGGCAAAATCATGAGCCAGATGCGGGCATAACCCAGACCTAACCCAGACCTAACCTGTGTTATCCTCTGAAATATTGATCGAAACCAGGTTTACTTGACTGCTTCAGTGTGTTACCACATTACTACGAGATTGAAACACGGAAAATACCCAGGATCTGGCCAACAAGTTTGCGAAAAAGGCGAAAGTTTAAGCCAGATGCGCGCAAATCCCAGACCTAACCCAGACCTAACCGGTGTTATCCTCTAAAATATTGATCGAAACCAGGTTTTATAGACTGCTTCAGTGTGTTGCCACATTACTACGTGATCAAACACGAAAAAAACCCAGGATCTGGCCAACAAGTATGCGAAGAAGGCAAAATCATGAGCCAGATGCGGGCATATCCCGGACCTAACCCAGGCCTAACCGGTGTTATCCTCTAAAATATTGATCGAAACCAGGTTTAATTGACTGCTTCAGTGTGTTACCACATTCCTACGTGATTCAAACACGAAAAAAACCCAGGATCTGGCCAACAAGTATGTGAAGAAGGCGAAAGTATAAGCCAGATGCGCGCATTTCCCAGACCTAACCCAGACCTAACCGGTGTTATCCTCTGAAATATTGATCGAAACCAGGTTTAATTGACTGCTTCAGTGTGTTACCACATTACTACGAGATTGAAACACGGAAAATACCCAGGATCTGGCCAACAAGTATGCGATGAAGGCAAAATCATGAGCCAGATGCGTGCATAACCCAGACCTAACCCAGACCTAACCGGTGTTATCCTCTAAAATATTGATCGAAACCAGGTTTTATTGACTGCTTCAGTGTGTTACCACATTACTACGTGATTAAACACGGAAAAAACCCAGGATCTGGCCAACAAGTTTGCGAAAAAGGTGATAGTGTAAGCCAGATGCGCGCATATCCCAGACCTAACCCAGACTTAACCGGTGTTATCCTCTAAAATATTGATCGAAACCAGGTTTAATTGACAGCTTCAGTGTGTTACCACATTACTACGCGATTCAAACACGAAAAAAACCCAGGATCTGGCCAAGTATGCGAAGAAGGCAAAATCATGAGCCAGATGCGGGCATAACCCAGACCTAACCCAGACCTAACCTGTGTTATCCTCTGAAATATTGATCGAAACCAGGTTTAATTGACTGCTTCAGTGTGTTACCACATTACTACGAGATTGAAACACGGAAAATACCCAGGATCTGGCCAACAAGTTTGCGAAAAAGGCGAAAGTTTAAGCCAGATGCGCGCAAATCCCAAACCTAACCCAGACCTAACCGGTGTTATCCTCTAAAATATTGATCGAAACCAGGTTTAATTGACAGCCTCAGTGTGTTACCACATTACTACGTGATTCAAACACGAAAAAAACCCAGGATCTGACCAACAAGTATGCGAAGAAGGCAAAATCATGAGCCAGATGCGGGCATATCCCGGACCTAATCCCGACCTAACCGGTGTTATCCTCTAAAATATTGATCGAAACCAGGTTTAATTGACTGCTTCAGTGTGTTACCACAATCCTACGTGATTCAAACACGAAAAAACCCAGGATCTGGCCAACAAGTATGCGAAGAAGGCGAAAGAATAAGCCAGATGCGCGCATTTCCCAGACCTAACCCAGACCTACCCGGTGTTATCCTCTGAAATATTGATCGAAACCAGGTTTAATTGACTGCTTCAGTGTGTTACCACATTACTACGTGATTGAAACACGGAAAGAACCCAGGATCTGGCCAACAAGTATGCGATAAAGGCAAAATCATGAGCCGGATGCGGGCATAACCCAGACCTAACCCAGACCTAACCGGTGTTATCCTCTAAAATATTGATCGAAACCAGGTTTAATTAACTGCTTCAGTGTGTTACCACATTACTACGAGATTCAAACACGAAAAAAACCCAAGATCTGGCCAACAAGTATGCGGAGAAGGCAAAATCATGAGCCAGAAGCGGGCATAACCCAGACCTAACCCAGACCTAACCGGTGTTATCCTCTGAAATATTGATCGAAACCAGGTTTAATTGACTGCTTCAGTGTGTTACCACATTACTACGTGATTGAAACACGGAAAATACCCAGGATCTGGCCAACAAGTTTGCGAAAAAGGCGAAAGTATAAGCCAGATTCGCGCAAATCCCAGACCTAACCCAGACCTAACCGGTGTTATCCTCTAAAATATTGATCGAAACCAGGTTTTATTGACTGCTTCAGTGTGTTACCACATTACTACGTGATCAAACACAAAAAAAACCCAGGATCTGGCCAACAAGTATGCGAAGAAGGCAAAATCATGAGCCAGATGCGGGCATATCCCGGACCTTACCCAGACCTAACCGGTGTTATCCTCTAAAATATTGATCGAAACCAGGTTTAATTGACTGCTTCAGTGTGTTACCACATTCCTACGTGATTCAAACACGAAAAAAACCCAGGATCTGGCCAACAAGTATGTGAAGAAGGCGAAAGTATAAGCCAGATGCGCGCATTTCCCAGACCTAACCCAGACCTAACCGGTGTTATCCTCTGAAATATTGATCGAAACCAGGTTTAATTGACTGCTTCAGTGTGTTACCACCTACTACGTGATTCAAACACGGAAAAAACCCAGGATCTGGCCAACAAGTATGCGATGAAGGCAAAATCATGAGCCAGATGCGGGCATAACCCAGACCTAACCCAGACCTAACCGGTGTTATCCTCTCAAATATTGATCGAAACCAGGTTTAATTGACAGCCTCAGTGTGTTACCACATTACTACGTGATTCAAACACGAAAAAAACCCAGGATCTGGCCAACAAGTATGCGAAGAAGGCAAAATCATGAGCCAGATGCAGGCATATCCCGGACCTAACCCCGACCTAACCGGTGTTATCCTTTAAAATATTGATCGAAACCAGGTTTAATTGACTGCTTCAGTGTGTTACCACATTCCTACGTGATTCAAACACGAAAAAAACCCAGGATCTGGCCAACAAGTATGCGAAGAAGGCGAAAGAATAAGCCAGATGCGCGCATTTCCCAGACCTAACCCAGACCTAACCGGTGTTATCCTCTGAAATATTGATCGAAACCAGGTTTAATTGACTGCTTCAGTGTGTTACCACATTACTACGTGATTCAAACACGGAAAAAACCCAGGATCTGGCCAACAAGTATGCGATGAAGGCAAAATCATGAGCCGGATGCGGGCATAACCCAGACCTAACCCAGACCTAACCGGTGTTATCCTTTAAAATATTGATCGAAACCAGGTTTAATTGACTGCTTCAGTGTGTTACCACATTCCTACGTGATTCAAACACGAAAAAAACCCAGGATCTGGCCAACAAGTATGCGAAGAAGGCGAAAGAATAAGCCAGATGCGCGCATTTCCCAGACCTAACCCAGACCTAACCGGTGTTATCCTCTGAAATATTGATCGAAACCAGGTTTAATTGACTGCTTCAGTGTGTTACCACATTACTACGTGATTCAAACACGGAAAAAACCCAGGATCTGGCCAACAAGTATGCGATGAAGGCAAAATCATGAGCCGGATGCGGGCATAACCCAGACCTAACCCAGACCTAACCGGTGTTATCCTCTAAAATATTGATCGAAACCAGGTTTAATTGACTGCTTCAGTGTGTTACCACATTACTACGTGATTCAAACACGAAAAAAACCCAAGATCTGGCCAACAAGTATGCGGAGAAGGCAAAATCATGAGCCAGAAGCGGGCATGACCCAGACCTAGCCCAGACCTAACCGGTGTTATCCTCTAAAATATTGATCGAAACCAGGTTTAATTGACAGCTTCAGTGTGTTACCACATTACTACGTGATTCAAACACGAAAAAAACCCAGGATCTGGCCAACAAGTATGCGAAGAACGCAAAATCATGAGCCAGATGCGGGCATATCCCGGACCTAACCCAGACCTAACCGGTGTTATCCTCTAAAATATTGATCGAAACCAGGTTTAATTGACTGCTTCAGTGTGTTACCACATCCCTACGTGATTCAAACGCGAAAAAAACCCAGGATCTGGCCAACAAGTATGCGAGGAAGGCGAAAGAATAAGCCTGATGCGCGCATTTCCCAGACCTAACCCAGACCTAACCGGTGTTATCCTCTGAAATATTGATCGAAACAACGTTTAATTGACTGCTTCAGTGTGTTACCACATTACTACGTGATTCAAACACGGAAAAAACCCAGGATCTGGCCAACAAGTATGCGATGAAGGCGAAAGTATAAGCCAGATGCGCGCATTTCCCAGACCTAACCCAGACCTAACCGGTGTTATCCTCTGAAATATTGATCGAAACCAGGTTTAATTGACTGCTTCAGTGTGTTACCACATTACTACGTGATTCAAACACGGAAAAAACCCAGGATCTGGCCAACAAGTATGCGAAGAAGGCAAAATCATGAGCCAGATGCGGGCATAACCCAGACCTAACCCAGACCTAACCTGTGTTATCCTCTGAAATATTGATCGAAACCAGGTTTAATTGACTGCTTCAGTGTGTTACCACATTACTACGAGATTGAAACACGGAAAATACCCAGGATCTGGCCAACAAGTTTGCGAAAAAGGCGAAAGTTTAAGCCAGATGCGCGCAAATCCCAAACCTAACCCAGACCTAACCGGTGTTATCCTCTAAAATATTGATCGAAACCAGGTTTAATTGACAGCCTCAGTGTGTTACCACATTACTACGTGATTCAAACACGAAAAAAACCCAGGATCTGACCAACAAGTATGCGAAGAAGGCAAAATCATGAGCCAGATGCGGGCATATCCCGGACCTAATCCCGACCTAACCGGTGTTATCCTCTAAAATATTGATCGAAACCAGGTTTAATTGACTGCTTCAGTGTGTTACCACAATCCTACGTGATTCAAACACGAAAAAACCCAGGATCTGGCCAACAAGTATGCGAAGAAGGCGAAAGAATAAGCCAGATGCGCGCATTTCCCAGACCTAACCCAGACCTACCCGGTGTTATCCTCTGAAATATTGATCGAAACCAGGTTTAATTGACTGCTTCAGTGTGTTACCACATTACTACGTGATTCAAACACGGAAAAAACCCAGGATCTGGCCAACAAGTATGCGATAAAGGCAAAATCATGAGCCGGATGCGGGCATAACCCAGACCTAACCCAGACCTAACCGGTGTTATCCTCTAAAATATTGATCGAAACCAGGTTTAATTAACTGCTTCAGTGTGTTACCACATTACTACGTGATTCAAACACGAAAAAAACCCAAGATCTGGCCAACAAGTATGCGGAGAAGGCAAAATCATGAGCCAGAAGCGGGCATAACCCAGACCTAACCCAGACCTAACCGGTGTTATCCTCTGAAATATTGATCGAAACCAGGTTTAATTGACTGCTTCAGTGTGTTACCACATTACTACGTGATTGAAACACGGAAAATACCCAGGATCTGGCCAACAAGTTTGCGAAAAAGGCGAAAGTATAAGCCAGATTCGCGCAAATCCCAGACCTAACCCAGACCTAACCGGTGTTATCCTCTAAAATATTGATCGAAACCAGGTTTTATTGACTGCTTCAGTGTGTTACCACATTACTACGTGATCAAACACAAAAAAAACCCAGGATCTGGCCAACAAGTATGCGAAGAAGGCAAAATCATGAGCCAGATGCGGGCATATCCCGGACCTTACCCAGACCTAACCGGTGTTATCCTCTAAAATATTGATCGAAACCAGGTTTAATTGACTGCTTCAGTGTGTTACCACATTCCTACGTGATTCAAACACGAAAAAAACCCAGGATCTGGCCAACAAGTATGTGAAGAAGGCGAAAGTATAAGCCAGATGCGCGCATTTCCCAGACCTAACCCAGACCTAACCGGTGTTATCCTCTGAAATATTGATCGAAACCAGGTTTAATTGACTGCTTCAGTGTGTTACCACCTACTACGTGATTCAAACACGGAAAAAACCCAGGATCTGGCCAACAAGTATGCGATGAAGGCAAAATCATGAGCCAGATGCGGGCATAACCCAGACCTAACCCAGACCTAACCGGTGTTATCCTCTCAAATATTGATCGAAACCAGGTTTAATTGACAGCCACAGTGTGTTACCACATTACTACGTGATTCAAACACGAAAAAAACCCAGGATCTGGCCAACAAGTATGCGAAGAAGGCAAAATCATGAGCCAGATGCAGGCATATCCCGGACCTAACCCCGACCTAACCGGTGTTATCCTTTAAAATATTGATCGAAACCAGGTTTAATTGACTGCTTCAGTGTGTTACCACATTCCTACGTGATTCAAACACGAAAAAAACCCAGGATCTGGCCAACAAGTATGCGAAGAAGGCGAAAGAATAAGCCAGATGCGCGCATTTCCCAGACCTAACCCAGACCTAACCGGTGTTATCCTCTGAAATATTGATCGAAACCAGGTTTAATTGACTGCTTCAGTGTGTTACCACATTACTACGTGATTCAAACACGGAAAAAACCCAGGATCTGGCCAACAAGTATGCGATGAAGGCAAAATCATGAGCCGGATGCGGGCATAACCCAGACCTAACCCAGACCTAACCGGTGTTATCCTCTAAAATATTGATCGAAACCAGGTTTAATTGACTGCTTCAGTGTGTTACCACATTACTACGTGATTCAAACACGAAAAAAACCCAAGATCTGGCCAACAAGTATGCGGAGAAGGCAAAATCATGAGCCAGAAGCGGGCATGACCCAGACCTAGCCCAGACCTAACCGGTGTTATCCTCTAAAATATTGATCGAAACCAGGTTTAATTGACAGCTTCAGTGTGTTACCACATTACTACGTGATTCAAACACGAAAAAAACCCAGGATCTGGCCAACAAGTATGCGAAGAACGCAAAATCATGAGCCAGATGCGGGCATATCCCGGACCTAACCCAGACCTAACCGGTGTTATCCTCTAAAATATTGATCGAAACCAGGTTTAATTGACTGCTTCAGTGTGTTACCACATCCCTACGTGATTCAAACGCGAAAAAAACCCAGGATCTGGCCAACAAGTATGCGAGGAAGGCGAAAGAATAAGCCTGATGCGCGCATTTCCCAGACCTAACCCAGACCTAACCGGTGTTATCCTCTGAAATATTGATCGAAACAACGTTTAATTGACTGCTTCAGTGTGTTACCACATTACTACGTGATTCAAACACGGAAAAAACCCAGGATCTGGCCAACAAGTATGCGATGAAGGCGAAAGTATAAGCCAGATGCGCGCATTTCCCAGACCTAACCCAGACCTAACCGGTGTTATCCTCTGAAATATTGATCGAAACCAGGTTTAATTGACTGCTTCAGTGTGTTACCACATTACTACGTGATTCAAACACGGAAAAAACCCAGGATCTGGCCAACAAGTATGCGAAGAAGGCAAAATCATGAGCCAGATGCGGGCATAACCCAGACCTAACCCAGACCTAACCGGTGTTATCCACTAAAATATTGATCGAAACCAGGTTTAATTGACAGCCTCAGTGTGTTACCACATTACTACGTGATTCAAACACGAAAAAAACCCAGGATCTGGCCAACAAGTATGCGAAGAAGGCAAAATCATGAGCCAGATGCGGGCATATCCCGGACCTAACCCCGACCTAACCGGTGTTATCCTCTAAAATATTGATCGAAACCAGGTTTAATTGACTGCTTCAGTGTGTTACCACATTCCTACGTGATTCAAACACGAAAAAAACCCTGGATCTGGCCAACAAGTATGCGAAGAAGGCAAAATCATGAGCCAGATGCGGGCATAACCCAGACCTAACCCAGACCTAACCGGTGTTATCCTCTAAAATATTGATCGAAACCAGGTTTAATTGACAGCCTCAGTGTGTTACCACATTACAACGTGATTCAAACACGAAAAAAACCCAGGATCTGGCCAACAAGTATGCGAAGAAGGCAAAATCATGAGCCAGATGCGGGCATATCCCGGACCTAACCCCGACCTAACCGGTGTTATCCTCTAAAATATTGATCGAAACCAGGTTTAATTGACTGCTTCAGTGTGTTACCACATTCCTACGTGATTCAAACACGAAAAAAACCCAGGATCTGGCCAACAAGTATGCGAAGAAGGCGAAAGAATAAGCCAGATGCGCGTATTTCCAGACCTAACCCAGACCTAACCGGAGTTATCCTCTGAAATATTGATCGAAACCAGGTTTAATTGACTGCTTCAGTGTGTTACCACATTACTACGTGATTCAAACACGGAAAAAACCCAGGATCTGGCCAACAAGTATGCGATGAAGGCAAAATCATGAGCCGGATGCGGGCATAACCCAGACCTAATCCAGACCAAGCCGGTGTTATCCTCTAAAATATTGATCGAAACCAGGTTTAATTGACTGCTTCAGTGTGTTACCACATTACTACGTGATTCAAACACGAAAAAAACCCAGGATCTGGCCAACAAGTATGCGAAGAAGGCGAAAGAATAAGCCAGATGCGCGCATTTCCCAGACCTAACCCAGACCTAACCGGTGTTATCCTCTGAAATATTGATCGAAACCAGGTTTAATTGACTGCTTCAGTGTGTTACCACATTACTACGTGATTCAAACACGGAAAAAACCCAGGATCTGGCCAACAAGTATGCGATGAAGGCAAAATCATGAGCCGGATGCGGGCATAACCCAGACCTAACCCAGACCTAGCCGGTGTTATCCTCTAAAATATTGATCGAAACCAGGTTTAATTGACTGCTTCAGTGTGTTACCACATTACTACGTGATTCAAACACGAAAAAAACCCAAGATCTGGCCAACAAGTATGCGGAGAAGGCAAAATCATGAGCCAGAAGCGGGCATAACCCAGACCTAACCCAGACCTAACGGGTGTTATCCTCTGAAATATTGGTCGAAACCAGGTTTAATTGACTGCTTCAGTGTGTTACCACATTACTACGTGATTGAAACACGGAAAATACCCAGGATCTGGCCAACAAGTTTGCGAAAAAGGCGCAAGTATAAGCCAGATGCGCGCAAATCCCAGACCTAACCCAGACCTAACCGGTGTTATCCTCTAAAATATTGATCGAAACCAGGTTTTATTGACTGCTTCAGTGTGTTACCACATTACTACGTGATCAAACACGAAAAAAACCCAGGATCTGGCCAACAAGTATGCGAAGAAGGCGAAAGAATAGGCCAGATGCGCGCATTTCCCAGACCTAACCCAGACCTAACCGGTGTTATCCTCTGAAATATTGATCGAAACCAGGTTTAATTGACTGCTTCAGTCTGTTACCACATTACTACGTGATTCAAACACGGAAAAAACCCAGGATCTGGCCAACAAGTATGCGATGAAGGCAAAATCATGAGCCAGATGCGGGCATAACCCAGACCTAACCCAGACCTAACCGGTGTTATCCTCTAAAATATTGATCGAAACCAGGTTTAATTGACAGCCTCAGTGTGTTACCACATTACTACGTGATTCAAACACGGAAAAAACCCAGGATCTGGCCAACAAGTATGCGATGAAGGCAAAATCATGAGCCGGATGCGGGCATAACCCAGACCTAACCCAGACCTAACCGGTGTTATCCTCCAAAATATTGATCGAAACCAGGTTTAATTGACTGCTTCAGTGTGTTACCACATTACTACGTGATTCAAACACGAAAAAAACCCAAGATCTGGCCAACAAGTATGCGGAGAAGGCAAAATCATGAGCCAGAAGCGGGCATAACCCAGACCTAACCCAGACCTAACCGGTGTTATCCTCTGAAATATTGATCGAAACCAGGTTTAATTGACTGCTTCAGTGTGTTACCACATTACTACGTGATTCAAACACGAAAAAAACCCAGGATCTGGCCAACAAGTATGCGAAGAAGGCAAAATCATGAGCCAGATGCGGGCATATCCCGGACCTAACCCCGACCTAACCGGTGTTATCCTCTAAAATATTGATCGAAACCAGGTTTAATTGACTGCTTCAGTGTGTTACCACATTCCTACGTGATTCAAACACGAAAAAAACCCAGGATCTGGCCAACAAGTATGCGAAGAAGGCGAAAGAATAAGCCAGATGCGCGCATTTCCCAGACCTAACCCAGACCTAACCGGTGTTATCCTCTGAAATATTGATCGAAACCAGGTTTAATTGACTGCTTCAGTGTGTTACCACATTACTACGTGATTGAAACACGGAAAATACCCAGGATCTGGCCAACAAGTTTGCGAAAAAGGCGAAAGTATAAGCCAGATTCGCGCAAATCCCAGACCTAACCCAGACCTAACCGGTGTTATCCTCTAAAATATTGATCGAAACCAGGTTTTATTGACTGCTTCAGTGTGTTACCACATTACTACGTGATCAAACACAAAAAAAACCCAGGATCTGGCCAACAAGTATGCGAAGAAGGCAAAATCATGAGCCAGATGCGGGCATATCCCGGACCTTACCCAGACCTAACCGGTGTTATCCTCTAAAATATTGATCGAAACCAGGTTTAATTGACTGCTTCAGTGTGTTACCACATTCCTACGTGATTCAAACACGAAAAAAACCCAGGATCTGGCCAACAAGTATGTGAAGAAGGCGAAAGTATAAGCCAGATGCGCGCATTTCCCAGACCTAACCCAGACCTAACCGGTGTTATCCTCTGAAATATTGATCGAAACCAGGTTTAATTGACTGCTTCAGTGTGTTACCACCTACTACGTGATTCAAACACGGAAAAAACCCAGGATCTGGCCAACAAGTATGCGATGAAGGCAAAATCATGAGCCAGATGCGGGCATAACCCAGACCTAACCCAGACCTAACCGGTGTTATCCTCTTAAATATTGATCGAAACCAGGTTTAATTGACAGCCTCAGTGTGTTACCACATTACTACGTGATTCAAACACGAAAAAAACCCAGGATCTGGCCAACAAGTATGCGAAGAAGGCAAAATCATGAGCCAGATGCAGGCATATCCCGGACCTAACCCCGACCTAACCGGTGTTATCCTTTAAAATATTGATCGAAACCAGGTTTAATTGACTGCTTCAGTGTGTTACCACATTCCTACGTGATTCAAACACGAAAAAAACCCAGGATCTGGCCAACAAGTATGCGAAGAAGGCGAAAGAATAAGCCAGATGCGCGCATTTCCCAGACCTAACCCAGACCTAACCGGTGTTATCCTCTGAAATATTGATCGAAACCAGGTTTAATTGACTGCTTCAGTGTGTTACCACATTACTACGTGATTCAAACACGGAAAAAACCCAGGATCTGGCCAACAAGTATGCGATGAAGGCAAAATCATGAGCCGGATGCGGGCATAACCCAGACCTAACCCAGACCTAACCGGTGTTATCCTCTAAAATATTGATCGAAACCAGGTTTAATTGACTGCTTCAGTGTGTTACCACATTACTACGTGATTCAAACACGAAAAAAACCCAAGATCTGGCCAACAAGTATGCGGAGAAGGCAAAATCATGAGCCAGAAGCGGGCATGACCCAGACCTAGCCCAGACCTAACCGGTGTTATCCTCTAAAATATTGATCGAAACCAGGTTTAATTGACAGCTTCAGTGTGTTACCACATTACTACGTGATTCAAACACGAAAAAAACCCAGGATCTGGCCAACAAGTATGCGAAGAACGCAAAATCATGAGCCAGATGCGGGCATATCCCGGACCTAACCCAGACCTAACCGGTGTTATCCTCTAAAATATTGATCGAAACCAGGTTTAATTGACTGCTTCAGTGTGTTACCACATCCCTACGTGATTCAAACGCGAAAAAAACCCAGGATCTGGCCAACAAGTATGCGAGGAAGGCGAAAGAATAAGCCTGATGCGCGCATTTCCCAGACCTAACCCAGACCTAACCGGTGTTATCCTCTGAAATATTGATCGAAACAACGTTTAATTGACTGCTTCAGTGTGTTACCACATTACTACGTGATTCAAACACGGAAAAAACCCAGGATCTGGCCAACAAGTATGCGATGAAGGCGAAAGTATAAGCCAGATGCGCGCATTTCCCAGACCTAACCCAGACCTAACCGGTGTTATCCTCTGAAATATTGATCGAAACCAGGTTTAATTGACTGCTTCAGTGTGTTACCACATTACTACGTGATTCAAACACGGAAAAAACCCAGGATCTGGCCAACAAGTATGCGAAGAAGGCAAAATCATGAGCCAGATGCGGGCATAACCCAGACCTAACCCAGACCTAACCTGTGTTATCCTCTGAAATATTGATCGAAACCAGGTTTAATTGACTGCTTCAGTGTGTTACCACATTACTACGAGATTGAAACACGGAAAATACCCAGGATCTGGCCAACAAGTTTGCGAAAAAGGCGAAAGTTTAAGCCAGATGCGCGCAAATCCCAAACCTAACCCAGACCTAACCGGTGTTATCCTCTAAAATATTGATCGAAACCAGGTTTAATTGACAGCCTCAGTGTGTTACCACATTACTACGTGATTCAAACACGAAAAAAACCCAGGATCTGACCAACAAGTATGCGAAGAAGGCAAAATCATGAGCCAGATGCGGGCATATCCCGGACCTAATCCCGACCTAACCGGTGTTATCCTCTAAAATATTGATCGAAACCAGGTTTAATTGACTGCTTCAGTGTGTTACCACAATCCTACGTGATTCAAACACGAAAAAACCCAGGATCTGGCCAACAAGTATGCGAAGAAGGCGAAAGAATAAGCCAGATGCGCGCATTTCCCAGACCTAACCCAGACCTACCCGGTGTTATCCTCTGAAATATTGATCGAAACCAGGTTTAATTGACTGCTTCAGTGTGTTACCACATTACTACGTGATTCAAACACGGAAAAAACCCAGGATCTGGCCAACAAGTATGCGATAAAGGCAAAATCATGAGCCGGATGCGGGCATAACCCAGACCTAACCCAGACCTAACCGGTGTTATCCTCTAAAATATTGATCGAAACCAGGTTTAATTAACTGCTTCAGTGTGTTACCACATTACTACGTGATTCAAACACGAAAAAAACCCAAGATCTGGCCAACAAGTATGCGGAGAAGGCAAAATCATGAGCCAGAAGCGGGCATAACCCAGACCTAACCCAGACCTAACCGGTGTTATCCTCTGAAATATTGATCGAAACCAGGTTTAATTGACTGCTTCAGTGTGTTACCACATTACTACGTGATTGAAACACGGAAAATACCCAGGATCTGGCCAACAAGTTTGCGAAAAAGGCGAAAGTATAAGCCAGATTCGCGCAAATCCCAGACCTAACCCAGACCTAACCGGTGTTATCCTCTAAAATATTGATCGAAACCAGGTTTTATTGACTGCTTCAGTGTGTTACCACATTACTACGTGATCAAACACAAAAAAAACCCAGGATCTGGCCAACAAGTATGCGAAGAAGGCAAAATCATGAGCCAGATGCGGGCATATCCCGGACCTTACCCAGACCTAACCGGTGTTATCCTCTAAAATATTGATCGAAACCAGGTTTAATTGACTGCTTCAGTGTGTTACCACATTCCTACGTGATTCAAACACGAAAAAAACCCAGGATCTGGCCAACAAGTATGTGAAGAAGGCGAAAGTATAAGCCAGATGCGCGCATTTCCCAGACCTAACCCAGACCTAACCGGTGTTATCCTCTGAAATATTGATCGAAACCAGGTTTAATTGACTGCTTCAGTGTGTTACCACCTACTACGTGATTCAAACACGGAAAAAACCCAGGATCTGGCCAACAAGTATGCGATGAAGGCAAAATCATGAGCCAGATGCGGGCATAACCCAGACCTAACCCAGACCTAACCGGTGTTATCCTCTCAAATATTGATCGAAACCAGGTTTAATTGACAGCCACAGTGTGTTACCACATTACTACGTGATTCAAACACGAAAAAAACCCAGGATCTGGCCAACAAGTATGCGAAGAAGGCAAAATCATGAGCCAGATGCAGGCATATCCCGGACCTAACCCCGACCTAACCGGTGTTATCCTTTAAAATATTGATCGAAACCAGGTTTAATTGACTGCTTCAGTGTGTTACCACATTCCTACGTGATTCAAACACGAAAAAAACCCAGGATCTGGCCAACAAGTATGCGAAGAAGGCGAAAGAATAAGCCAGATGCGCGCATTTCCCAGACCTAACCCAGACCTAACCGGTGTTATCCTCTGAAATATTGATCGAAACCAGGTTTAATTGACTGCTTCAGTGTGTTACCACATTACTACGTGATTCAAACACGGAAAAAACCCAGGATCTGGCCAACAAGTATGCGATGAAGGCAAAATCATGAGCCGGATGCGGGCATAACCCAGACCTAACCCAGACCTAACCGGTGTTATCCTCTAAAATATTGATCGAAACCAGGTTTAATTGACTGCTTCAGTGTGTTACCACATTACTACGTGATTCAAACACGAAAAAAACCCAAGATCTGGCCAACAAGTATGCGGAGAAGGCAAAATCATGAGCCAGAAGCGGGCATGACCCAGACCTAGCCCAGACCTAACCGGTGTTATCCTCTAAAATATTGATCGAAACCAGGTTTAATTGACAGCTTCAGTGTGTTACCACATTACTACGTGATTCAAACACGAAAAAAACCCAGGATCTGGCCAACAAGTATGCGAAGAACGCAAAATCATGAGCCAGATGCGGGCATATCCCGGACCTAACCCAGACCTAACCGGTGTTATCCTCTAAAATATTGATCGAAACCAGGTTTAATTGACTGCTTCAGTGTGTTACCACATCCCTACGTGATTCAAACGCGAAAAAAACCCAGGATCTGGCCAACAAGTATGCGAGGAAGGCGAAAGAATAAGCCTGATGCGCGCATTTCCCAGACCTAACCCAGACCTAACCGGTGTTATCCTCTGAAATATTGATCGAAACAACGTTTAATTGACTGCTTCAGTGTGTTACCACATTACTACGTGATTCAAACACGGAAAAAACCCAGGATCTGGCCAACAAGTATGCGATGAAGGCGAAAGTATAAGCCAGATGCGCGCATTTCCCAGACCTAACCCAGACCTAACCGGTGTTATCCTCTGAAATATTGATCGAAACCAGGTTTAATTGACTGCTTCAGTGTGTTACCACATTACTACGTGATTCAAACACGGAAAAAACCCAGGATCTGGCCAACAAGTATGCGAAGAAGGCAAAATCATGAGCCAGATGCGGGCATAACCCAGACCTAACCCAGACCTAACCGGTGTTATCCACTAAAATATTGATCGAAACCAGGTTTAATTGACAGCCTCAGTGTGTTACCACATTACTACGTGATTCAAACACGAAAAAAACCCAGGATCTGGCCAACAAGTATGCGAAGAAGGCAAAATCATGAGCCAGATGCGGGCATATCCCGGACCTAACCCCGACCTAACCGGTGTTATCCTCTAAAATATTGATCGAAACCAGGTTTAATTGACTGCTTCAGTGTGTTACCACATTCCTACGTGATTCAAACACGAAAAAAACCCTGGATCTGGCCAACAAGTATGCGAAGAAGGCAAAATCATGAGCCAGATGCGGGCATAACCCAGACCTAACCCAGACCTAACCGGTGTTATCCTCTAAAATATTGATCGAAACCAGGTTTAATTGACAGCCTCAGTGTGTTACCACATTACAACGTGATTCAAACACGAAAAAAACCCAGGATCTGGCCAACAAGTATGCGAAGAAGGCAAAATCATGAGCCAGATGCGGGCATATCCCGGACCTAACCCCGACCTAACCGGTGTTATCCTCTAAAATATTGATCGAAACCAGGTTTAATTGACTGCTTCAGTGTGTTACCACATTCCTACGTGATTCAAACACGAAAAAAACCCAGGATCTGGCCAACAAGTATGCGAAGAAGGCGAAAGAATAAGCCAGATGCGCGTATTTCCAGACCTAACCCAGACCTAACCGGAGTTATCCTCTGAAATATTAATCGAAACCAGGTTTAATTGACTGCTTCAGTGTGTTACCACATTACTACGTGATTCAAACACGGAAAAAACCCAGGATCTGGCCAACAAGTATGCGATGAAGGCAAAATCATGAGCCGGATGCGGGCATAACCCAGACCTAATCCAGACCAAGCCGGTGTTATCCTCTAAAATATTGATCGAAACCAGGTTTAATTGACTGCTTCAGTGTGTTACCACATTACTACGTGATTCAAACACGAAAAAAACCCAGGATCTGGCCAACAAGTATGCGAAGAAGGCGAAAGAATAAGCCAGATGCGCGCATTTCCCAGACCTAACCCAGACCTAACCGGTGTTATCCTCTGAAATATTGATCGAAACCAGGTTTAATTGACTGCTTCAGTGTGTTACCACATTACTACGTGATTCAAACACGGAAAAAACCCAGGATCTGGCCAACAAGTATGCGATGAAGGCAAAATCATGAGCCGGATGCGGGCATAACCCAGACCTAACCCAGACCTAGCCGGTGTTATCCTCTAAAATATTGATCGAAACCAGGTTTAATTGACTGCTTCAGTGTGTTACCACATTACTACGTGATTCAAACACGAAAAAAACCCAAGATCTGGCCAACAAGTATGCGGAGAAGGCAAAATCATGAGCCAGAAGCGGGCATAACCCAGACCTAACCCAGACCTAACGGGTGTTATCCTCTGAAATATTGGTCGAAACCAGGTTTAATTGACTGCTTCAGTGTGTTACCACATTACTACGTGATTGAAACACGGAAAATACCCAGGATCTGGCCAACAAGTTTGCGAAAAAGGCGCAAGTATAAGCCAGATGCGCGCAAATCCCAGACCTAACCCAGACCTAACCGGTGTTATCCTCTAAAATATTGATCGAAACCAGGTTTTATTGACTGCTTCAGTGTGTTACCACATTACTACGTGATCAAACACGAAAAAAACCCAGGATCTGGCCAACAAGTATGCGAAGAAGGCGAAAGAATAGGCCAGATGCGCGCATTTCCCAGACCTAACCCAGACCTAACCGGTGTTATCCTCTGAAATATTGATCGAAACCAGGTTTAATTGACTGCTTCAGTGTGTTACCACATTACTACGTGATTCAAACACGGAAAAAACCCAGGATCTGGCCAACAAGTATGCGATGAAGGCAAAATCATGAGCCAGATGCGGGCATAACCCAGACCTAACCCAGACCTAACCGGTGTTATCCTCTAAAATATTGATCGAAACCAGGTTTAATTGACAGCCTCAGTGTGTTACCACATTACTACGTGATTCAAACACGGAAAAAACCCAGGATCTGGCCAACAAGTATGCGATGAAGGCAAAATCATGAGCCGGATGCGGGCATAACCCAGACCTAACCCAGACCTAACCGGTGTTATCCTCCAAAATATTGATCGAAACCAGGTTTAATTGACTGCTTCAGTGTGTTACCACATTACTACGTGATTCAAACACGAAAAAAACCCAAGATCTGGCCAACAAGTATGCGGAGAAGGCAAAATCATGAGCCAGAAGCGGGCATAACCCAGACCTAACCCAGACCTAACCGGTGTTATCCTCTGAAATATTGATCGAAACCAGGTTTAATTGACTGCTTCAGTGTGTTACCACATTACTACGTGATTCAAACACGAAAAAAACCCAGGATCTGGCCAACAAGTATGCGAAGAAGGCAAAATCATGAGCCAGATGCGGGCATATCCCGGACCTAACCCCGACCTAACCGGTGTTATCCTCTAAAATATTGATCGAAACCAGGTTTAATTGACTGCTTCAGTGTGTTACCACATTCCTACGTGATTCAAACACGAAAAAAACCCAGGATCTGGCCAACAAGTATGCGAAGAAGGCGAAAGAATAAGCCAGATGCGCGCATTTCCCAGACCTAACCCAGACCTAACCGGTGTTATCCTCTGAAATATTGATCGAAACCAGGTTTAATTGACTGCTTCAGTGTGTTACCACATTACTACGTGATTCAAACACGGAAAAAACCCAGGATCTGGCCACCAAGTATGCGATGAAGGCAAAATCATGAGCCGGATGCGGGCATAACCCAGACCTAACCCAGACCTAACCGGTGTTATCCTCTAAAATATTGATCGAAACCAGGTTTAATTGACTGCTTCAGTGTGTTACCACATTACTACGTGTTTCAAACACGAAAAAAACTCAAGATCTGGCCAACAAGTATGCGGAGAAGGCAAAATCATGAGCCAGAAGCGGGCATGACCCAGACCTAACCCAGACCTAACCGGTGTTATCCTCTAAAATATTGATCGAAACCAGGTTTAATTGACAGCTTCAGTGTGTTACCACATTACTACGTGAGTCAAACACGAAAAAAACCCAGGATCTGGCCAACAAGTATGCGAAGAAGGCAAAATCATGAGCCAGATGCGGGCGTATCCCGGACCTAACCCAGACCTAGCCGGTGTTATCCTCTAAAATATTGATCGAAACCAGGTTTAATTGACTGCTTCAGTGTGTTACCACATTCCTACGTGATTCAAACGCGAAAAAAACCCAGGATCTGGCCAACAAGTATGCGAAGAAGGCGAAAGAATAAGCCAGATGCGCGCATTTCCCAGACCTAACCCAGACCTAACCGGTGTTATCCTCTGAAATATTGATCGAAACCAGGTTTAATTGACTGCTTCAGTGTGTTACCACATTACTACGTGATTCAAACACGGAAACAACCCAGGATCTGGCCAACAAGTATGCGATGAAGGCGAAAGTATAAGCCAGGTGCGCGCATTTCCCAGACCTAACCCAGACCTAACCGGTGTTATCCTCTGAAATATTGATCGAAACAACGTTTAATTGACTGCTTCAGTGTGTTACCACATTACTACGTGATTCAAACACGGAAAAAACCCAGGATCTGGCCAACAAGTATGCGAAGAAGGCGAAATCATGAGCCAGATGCGGGCATATCCCGGACCTGACCCCGACCTAACCGGTGTTATCCTCTAAAATATTGATCGAAACCAGGTTTAATTGACTGCTTCAGTGTGTTACCACATTACTACGTGATTCAAACACGGAAAAAACCCAGGATCTGGCCAACAAGTATGCGATGAAGGCAAAATCATGAGCCAGATGCGGGCATAACCCAGACCTAACCCAGACCTAACCGGTGTTATCCTCTAAAATATTGATCGAAACCAGGTTTAATTGACAGCCTCAGTGCGTTACCACATTACTACGTGATTCAAACACGAAAAAAACCCAGGATCTGGCCAACAAGTATGCGAAGAAGGCAAAATCATGAGCCAGATGCGTGCATATCCCGGACCTAACCCCGACCTAACCGGTGTTATCCTCTAAAATATTGATCGAAACCAGGTTTAATTGACTGCTTCAGTGTGTTACCACATTCCTACGTGATTCAAACACGAAAAAAACCCAGGATCTGGCCAACAAGTGTGCGAAGAAGGCGAAAGAATAAGCCAGATGCGCGCATTTCCCAGACCTAACCCAGACCTAACCGGTGTTATCCTCTGAAATATTGATCGAAACCAGGTTTAATTGACTGCTTCAGTGTGTTACCACATCACTACGTGATTCAAACACGGAAAAAACCCAGGATCTGGCCAACAAGTATGCGATGAAGGCAAAATCATGAGCCGGATGCGGGCATAACCTAGACCTAACCCAGACCTAACCGGTGTTATCCTCGAAAATATTGATCGAAACCAGGTTTAATTGACTGCTTCGGTGTGTTACCACATTACTACGTGATTCAAACACGAAAAAACCCAAGATCTGGCCAACAAGCATGCGGAGAAGGCAAAATCATGAGCCAGAAGCGGGCATAACCCAGACCTAACCCAGACCTAACCGGTGTTATCCTCTGAAATATTGATCGAAACCAGGTTTAATTGACTGCTTCAGTGTGTTACCACATTACTACGTGATTGAAACACGGGAAATACCCAGGATCTGGCCAACAAGTTTGCGAAAAAGGCGAAAGTATAAGCCAGATGCGCGCAAATCCCAGACCTAACCCAGACCTAACCGGTGTTATCCTCTAAAATATTGATCGAAACCAGGTTTTATTGACTGCTTCAGTGTGTTACCACATTACTACGTGATCAAACACGAAAAAAACCCAGGATCTGGCCAACAAGTATGCGAAGAAGGCAAAATCATGAGCCAGATGCGGGCATAACCCAGACCTAACCCAGACCTAACCGGTGTTATCCTCTAAAATATTGATCGAAACCAGCTTTAATTGACTGCTTCAGTGTGTTACCACATTCCTACGTGATTCAAACACGAAAAAAACCCAGGATCTGGTCAACAAGTATGCGAAGAAGGCGAAAGAATAAGCCAGATGCGCGCATTTCCCAGACCTAACCCAGACCTAACCGGTGTTATCCTCTGAAATATTGATCGAAACCAGGTTTAATTGACTGCTTCAGTGTGTTACCACATTACTACGTGATTCAAACACGGAAAAAACCCAGGATCTGGCCAACAAGTATGCGATGAAGGCAAAATCATGTGTCGGATGCGGGCATAACCCAGACCTAACCCAGACCTAACCGGTGTTATCCTCTAAAATATTGATCGAAACCAGGTTTAATTGACTGCTTCAGTGTGTTACCACATTACTACGTGATTCAAACTCGAAAAAAACCCAAGATCTGGCCAACAAGTATGCGGAGAAGGCAAAATCATGAGCCAGAAGCGGGCATGACCCAGACCTAACCCAGACCTAACCGGTGTTATCCTCTAAAATATTGATCGAAACCAGCTTTAATTGACTGCTTCAGTGTGTTACCACATTCCTACGTGATTCATCCGCGAAAAAAACCCAGGATCTGGCCAACAAGTATGCGAGGAAGGCGAAAGAATAAGCCTGATGCGCGCATTTCCCAGACCTAACCCAGACCTAACCGGTGTTATCCTCTGAAATATTGATCGAAACCAGGTTTAATTGACTGCTTCAGTGTGTTACCACATTACTACGTGATTCAAACACGGAAAAAACCCAGGATCTGGCCAACAAGTATGCGAAGAAGGCAAAATCATGAGCCAGATGCGGGCATAACCCAGACCTAACACAGACCTAACCGGTGTTATCCTCTAAAATATTGATCGAAACCAGGTTTAATTGACAGCCTCAGTGTGTTACCACTTTACTACGTGATTCAAACACGAAAAAAACCCAGGATCTGGCCAACAAGTAAGCGAAGAAGGCAAAATCATGAGCCAGATGCGGGCATATCCCGGACCTAACCCCGACCTAACCGGTGTTATCCTCTAAAATACTGTCCGAATCCAGGATTAATTGACTGCCTCAGTGTGGTACAACATTACTACGTGATTCAAACACGGAAAAAACCCAGGATCTGGCCATCAAGTTTGCGAAAATGGCGAAAGCATAAGCCAGATGCGCGCATATCCCAGACCTAACCCAGGCCTAACCGGTGTTATCCTCTAAAATATTGATCGAAACCAGGTTTAATTGACTGCTTCAGGGTGTTACCACATTCCTACGTGATTCAAACACGAAAAAAACCCAGGATCTGGCCAACAAGTATGTGAAGAAGGCAAAATCACGAGCCAGATGTGGGCATATCCCGGACCTAACCCCGACCTAACCGGTGTTATCCTCTAAAATATTGATCGAAACCAGGTTTAATTGACTGTTTCAGTGTGTTACCACATTCCTACGTGATTCAAACACGAAAAAAACCCAGGATCTGGCCAACAAGTATGCGAAGAAGGCGAAAGAATAAGCCAGATGCGCGCATTTCCCAGACCTAACCCAGACCTAACCGGTGTTATCCTCTAAAATATTGATCGAAACCAGGTTTTATTGACTGCTTCAGTGTGTTACCACATTACTACGTGATCAAACACGAAAAAAACCCAGGATCTGGCCAACAAGTATGCGAAGAAGGCAAAATCATGAGCCAGATGCGGGCATATCCCGGACCTAACCCAGACCTAACCGGTGTTATCCTCTAAAATATTGATCGAAACCAGGTTTAATTGACTGCTTCAGTGTGTTACCACATTCCTACGTGATTCAAACACGAAAAAAACCCAGGATCTGGCCAACAAGTATGTGAAGAAGGCGAAAGTATAAGCCAGATGCGCGCATTTCCCAGACCTAACCCAGACCTAACCGGTGTTATCCTCTGAAATATTGATCGAAACCAGGTTTAATTGACTGCTTCAGTGTGTTACCACATTCCTACGTGATTCAAACACGGAAAAAACCCTGGATCTGGCCAACAAGTATGCGATGAAGGCAAAATCATGAGCCAGATGCGGGCATAACCCAGACCTAACCCAGACCTAACCGGTGTTATCCTCTAAAATATTGATCGAAACCAGGTTTAATTGACAGCCTCAGTGTGTTACCACATTACTACGTTATTCAAACACGAAAAAAACCCAGGATCTGGCCAACAAGTATGCGAAGAAGGCAAAATCATGAGCCAGATGCGGGCATATCCCGGACCTAACCCAGACCTAACCGGTGTTATCCTCTAAAATATTGATCGAAACCAGGTTTAATTGACTGCTTCAGTGTGTTACCACATTCCTACGTGATTCAAACACGGAAAAAACCCTGGATCTGGCCAACAAGTATGCGATGAAGGCAAAATCATGAGCCAGATGCGGGCATAACCCAGACCTAACCCAGACCTAACCGGTGTTATCCTCTAAAATATTGATCGAAACCAGGTTTAATTGACAGCCTCAGTGTGTTACCACATTACTACGTTATTCAAACACGAAAAAAACCCAGGATCTGGCCAACAAGTATGCGAAGAAGGCAAAATCATGAGCCAGATGCGGGCATATCCCGGACCTAACCCCGACTTAACCGGTGTTATCCTCTAAAATATTGATCGAAACCAGGTTTAATTGACTGCTTCAGTGTGTTACCACATTCCTACGTGATTCAAACACGAAAAAAACCCAGGATCTGGCCAACAAGTATGCGAAGAAGGCGAAAGAATAAGCCAGATGCGCGCATTTCCCAGACCTAACCCAGACCTAACCGGTGTTATCCTCTGAAATATTGATCGAAACCAGGTTTAATTGACTGCTTCAGTGTGTTACCACATTACTACGTGATTCAAACACGGAAAAAACCCAGGATCTGGCCAACAAGTATGCGATGAAGGCAAAATCATGAGCCGGATGCGGGCATAACCCAGACCTAACCCAGACCTAACCGGTGTTATCCTCTAAAATATTGATCGAAACCAGGTTTAATTGACTGCCTCAGTGTGGTACAACATTACTACGTGATTCAAACACGGAAAAAACCCAGGATCTGGTCAACAAGTTTGCGAAAAAGGCGAAAGCATAAGCCAGATGCGCGCATATCCCAGACCTAACCCAGACCTAACCGGTGTTATCCTCTAAAATATTGATCGAAACCAGGTTTAATTGACTGCTTCAGTGTGTTACCACATTCCTACGTGATTCAAACACGAAAAAAACCCAGGATCTGGCCAACAAGTATGTGAAGAAGGCAAAATCATGAGCCAGATGTGGGCATATCCCGGACGTAACCCAGACCTAACCGGTGTTATCCTCTAAAATATTGATCGAAACCAGGTTTGATTGACTGCTTCAGTGTGTTACCACATTCCTACGTGATTCAAACACGAAAAAAACCCAGGATCTGGCCAACAAGTATGTGAAGAAGGCGAAAGTATAAGCCAGATGCGCGCATTTCCCAGACCTAACCCAGACCTAACCAGTGTTATCCTCTGAAATATTGATCGATACCTGGTTTAATTGACTGCTTCAGTGTGTTACCACATTACTACGTGATTCAAACACGGAAAATACCCAGGAACTGGCCAACAAGTATGCGAAGAAGGCTAAATCATGAGCCAGATGCGGGCATAACCCAGACCTAACCCAGACCTAACCGGTGTTATCCTCTGAAATATTGATCGAAACCAGGTTTAATTGACTGCTTCAGTGTGCTACCACATTACTACGTGATCAAACACGGAAAAAACCCAGGATCTGGCCAACAAGTATGCGAAGAAGGCTAAATCATGAGCCAGATGCGGGCATAACCCAGACCTAACCCAGACCTAACCGGTGTTATCCTCTGAAATATTGATCGAAACCAGGTTTAATTGACTGCTTCAGTGTGCTACCACATTACTACGTGATCAAACACGGAAAAAACCCAGGATCTGGCCAGCAAGTATGCGAAGAAGGCAAAATCATGAGCCAGATGCGGGCATAACCCAGACCTAACCCAGACCTAACCGGTGTTATCCTGTGAAATATTGATCGAAACCAGGTTTAATTGACTGCTTCAGTGTGTTACCACCTACTACGTGATTCAAACACGGAAAAAACCCAGGATCTGGCCAACAAGTATGCGAAGAAGGCTAAATCATGAGCCAGATGCGGGCATAACCCAGACCTAACCCAGACCTAACCGGTGTTATCCTCTGAAATATTGATCGAAACCAGGTTTAATTGACTGCTTCAGTGTGCTACCACATTACTACGTGATCAAACAAGGAAAAAACCCAGGATCTGGCCAGCAAGTATGCGAAGAAGGCAAAATCATGAGCCAGATGCGGGCATAACCCAGACCTAACCCAGACCTAACCGGTGTTATCCTCTGAAATATTGATCGAAACCAGGTTTAATTGACTGCTTCAGTGTGCTACCACATTACTACGTGATCAAACACGGAAAAAACCCAGGATCTGGCCAACAAGTATGCGGAGAAGGCAAAATCATGAGCCAGAAGCGGGCATGACCCAGACCTAACCCAGACCTAACCGGTGTTATCCTCTAAAATATTGATCGAAACCAGGTTTAATTGACAGCTTCAGTGTGTTACCACATTACTACGTGATTCAAACACGAAAAAAACCCAGGATCTGGCCAACAAGTATGCGAAGAAGGCAAAATCATGAGCCAGATGCGGGCATTTCCCAGACCTAACCCAGACCTAACCGGTGTTATCCTCTGAAATATTGATCGAAACAACGTTTAATTGACTGCTTCAGTGTGTTACCACATTACTACGTGATTCAAACACGGAAAAAACCCAGGATCTGGCCAACAAGTATGCGATGACGGCGAAAGTATAAGCCAGATGCGCGCATTTCCCAGACCTAACCCAGACCTAACCGGTGTTATCCTCTGAAATATTGATCGAAACCAGGTTTAATTGACTGCTTCAGTGTGTTACCACATTACTACGTGATTCAAACACGGAAAAAACCCAGGATCTGGCCAACAAGTATGTGAAGAAGGCAAAATCACGAGCCAGATGTGGGCATATCCCGGACCTAACCCAGACCTAACCGGTGTTATCCTCTAAAATATTGATCGAAACCAGGTTTGATTGACTGCTTCAGTGTGTTACCACATTCCTACGTGATTCAAACACGAAAAAAACCCAAGATCTGGCCAACAAGTATGCGGAGAAGGCAAAATCATGAGCCAGAAGCGGGCATGACCCAGACCTAACCCAGACCTAACCGGTGTTATCCTCTAAAATATTGATCGAAACCAGGTTTAATTGACAGCTTCAGTGTGTTACCATATTCCTACGTGATTCAAACACGAAAAAAACCCAAGATCTGGCCAACAAGTATGCGGAGAAGGCAAAATCATGAGCCAGAAGCGGGCATGACCCAGACCTAACCCAGACCTAACCGGTGTTATCCTCTAAAATATTGATCGAAACCAGCTTTAATTGACTGCTTCAGTGTGTTACCACATTCCTACGTGATTCAAACGCGAAAAAAACCCAGGATCTGGCCAACAAGTATGCGAGGAAGGCGAAAGAATAAGCCTGATGCGCGCATTTCCCAGACCTAACCCAGACCTAACCGGTGTTATCCTCTGAAATATTGATCGAAACAACGTTTAATAGACTGCTTCAGTGTGTTACCACATTACTACGTGATTCAAACACGGAAAAAACCCAGGATCTGGCCAACAAGTATGCGATGAAGGCGAAAGTATAAGCCAGATGCGCGCATTTCCCAGACCTAACCCAGACCTAACCGGTGTTATCCTCTGAAATATTGATCGAAACCAGGTTTAATTGACTGCTTCAGTGTGTTACCACATTACTACGTGATTCAAACACGGAAAAAACCCAGGATCTGGCCAACAAGTATGCGAAGAAGGCAAAATCATGAGCCAGATGCGGGCATAACCCAGACCTAACCCAGACCTAACCGGTGTTATCCTCTAAAATATTGATCGAAACCAGGTTTAATTGACTGCTTCAGTGTGTTACCACATTACTACGTGATTCAAACACGAAAAAAACCCAAGATCTGGCCAACAAGTATGCGGAGAAGGCAAAATCATGAGCCAGAAGCGGGCATAACCCAGACCTAACCCAGACCTAACCGGTGTTATCCTCTGAAATATTGATCGAAACCAGGTTTAATTGACTGCTTCAGTGTGTTACCACATTCCTACGTGATTCAAACACGAAAAAAACCCAGGATCTGGCCAACAAGTATGTGAAGAAGGCGAAAGTATAAGCCAGATGCGCGCATTTCCCAGACCTAACCCAGCCCTAACCGGTGTTATCCTCTGAAATATTGATCGAAACCAGGTTTAATTGACTGCTTCAGTATATTACGACATTACTACGTGTTTCAAACACGGAAAATACCCAGGATCTGGCCAACAAGTATGCGAAGAAGGCAAAATCATGAGTCAGATGCGAGCATAACCCAGACCTAACCCAGACCTAACCGGTGTTATCCTCTAAAATATTGATCGAAACCAGGTTTAATTGACAGCTTCAGTGTGTTAACACATTACTACGTGATTCAAACACGGAAAAAACCCAGGATCTGGCCAACAAGTATGCGATGAAGGCAAAATCATGAGCCAGATGCGGGCATAACCCAGACCTAACCCAGACCTAACCGGTGTTATCCTCTAAAATATTGATCGAAACCAGGTTTAATTGACTGCTTCAGTGTGTTACCACATTCCTACGTGATTCAAACACGAAAAAAACCCAGGATCTGGCCAACAAGTATGCGAAGAAGGCGAAAGAATAAGCCAGATGCGCGCATTTCCCAGACCTAACCCAGACCTAACCGGTGTTATCCTCTGAAATATTGATCGAAACCAGGTTTAATTGACTGCTTCAGTGTGTTACCACATTACTACGTGATTCAAACACGGAAAAAACCCGGGATCTGGCCAACAAGTATGCGATGAAGGCAAAATCATGAGCCGGATGCGGGCATAACCCAGACCTAACCCAGACCTAACCGGTGTTATCCTCTAAAATATTGATCGAAACCAGGTTTAATTGACTGCCTCAGTGTGGTACAACATTACTACGTGATTCAAACACGGAAAAAACCCAGGATCTGGCCAACAAGTTTGCGAAAAAGGCGGAAGCATAAGCCAGATGCGCGCATATCCCAGACCTAACCCAGACCTAACCGGTGTTATCCTCTAAAATATTGATCGAAACCAGGTTTAATTGACTGCTTCAGTGTGTTACCACATTCCTACGTGATTCAAACACGAAAAAAACCCAGGATCTGGCCAACAAGTATGTGAAGAAGGCAAAATCATGAGCCAGATGTGGGCATATCCCGGACGTAACCCAGACCTAACCGGTGTTATCCTCTAAAATATTGATCGAAACCAGGTTTGATTGACTGCTTCAGTGTGTTACCACATTCCTACGTGATTCAAACACGAAAAAAACCCAGGATCTGGCCAACAAGTATGTGAAGAAGGCGAAAGTATAAGCCAGATGCGCGCATTTCCCAGACCTAACCCAGACCTAACCAGTGTTATCCTCTGAAATATTGATCGAAACCAGGTTTAATTGACTGCTTCAGTGTGTTACCACATTACTACGTGATTCAAACACGGAAAAAACCCAGGATCTGGCCAACAAGTATGCGAAGAAGGCAAAATCATGAGCCAGATGCGGGCATAACCCAGACCTAACCCAGACCTAACCGGTGTTATCCACTAAAATATTGATCGAAACCAGGTTTAATTGACAGCCTCAGTGTGTTACCACATTACTACGTGATTCAAACACGAAAAAAACCCAGGATCTGGCCAACAAGTATGCGAAGAAGGCAAAATCATGAGCCAGATGCGGGCATATCCCGGACCTAACCCCGACCTAACCGGTGTTATCCTCTAAAATATTGATCGAAACCAGGTTTAATTGACTGCTTCAGTGTGTTACCACATTCCTACGTGATTCAAACACGAAAAAAAACCAGGATCTGGCCAACAAGTATGCGAAGAAGGCAAAATCATGAGCCAGATGCGGGCATAACCCAGACCTAACCCAGACCTAACCGGTGTTATCCTCTAAAATATTGATCGAAACCAGGTTTAATTGACAGCCTCAGTGTGTTACCACATTACTACGTGATTCAAACACGAAAAAAACCCAGGATCTGGCCAACAAGTATGCGATGAAGGCAAAATCATGAGCCGGATGCGGGCATAACCCAGACCTAATCCAGACCAAGCCGGTGTTATCCTCTAAAATATTGATCGAAACCAGGTTTAATTGACTGCTTCAGTGTGTTACCACATTACTACGTGATTCAAGCACGAAAAAAACCCAGGATCTGGCCAACAAGTATGCGAAGAAGGCGAAAGAATAAGCCAGATGCGCGCATTTCCCAGATCTAACCCAGACCTAACCGGTGTTATCCTCTGAAATATTGATCGAAACCAGGTTTAATTGACTGCTTCAGTGTGTTAGCACATTACTACGTGATTCAAACACGGAAAAAACCCAGGATCTGTCCAACAAGTATGCGATGAAGGCAAAATCATGAGCCGGATGCGGGCATAACCCAGACCTAACCCAGACCTAGCCGGTGTTATCCTCTAAAATATTGATCGAAACCAGGTTTAATTGACTGCTTCAGTGTGTTACCACATTACTACGTGATTCAAACACGAAAAAAACCCAAGATCTGGCCAACAAGTATGCGGAGAAGGCAAAATCATGAGCCAGAAGCGGGCATAACCCAGACCTAACCCAGACCTAACCGGTGTTATCCTCTGAAATATTGGTCGAAACCAGGTTTAATTGACTGCCTCAGTGTGTTACCACATTACTACGTGATTGAAACACGGAAAATACCCAGGATCTGGCCAACAAGTTTGCGAAAAAGGCGCAAGTATAAGCCAGATGCGCGCAAATCCCAGACCTAACCCAGACCTAACCGGTGTTATCCTCTAAAATATTGATCGAAACCAGGTTTTATTGACTGCTTCAGTGTGTTACCACATTACTACGTGATCAAACACGAAAAAAACCCAGGATCTGGCCAACAAGTATGCGAAGAAGGCGAAAGAATAGGCCAGATGCGCGCATTTCCCAGACCTAACCCAGACCTAACCGGTGTTAACCTCTGAAATATTGATCGAAACCAGGTTTAATTGACTGCTTCAGTGTGTTACCACATTACTACGTGATTCAAACACGGAAAAAACCCAGGATCTGGCCAACAAGTATGCGAAGAAGGCGAAAGAATAAGCCAGATGCGCGCATTTCCCAGATCTAACCCAGACCTAACCGGTGTTATCCTCTGAAATATTGATCGAAACCAGGTTTAATTGACTGCTTCAGTGTGTTACCACATTACTACGTGATTCAAACACGGAAAAAACCCAGGATCTGGCCAACAAGTATGCGATGAAGGCAAAATCATGAGCCGGATGCGGGCATAACCCAGACCTAACCCAGACCTAGCCGGTGTTATCCTCTAAAATATTGATCGAAACCAGGTTTAATTGACTGCTTCAGTGTGTTACCACATTACTACGTGATTCAAACACGAAAAAAACCCAAGATCTGGCCAACAAGTATGCGGAGAAGGCAAAATCATGAGCCAGAAGCGGGCATAACCCAGACCTAACCCAGACCTAACCGGTGTTATCCTCTGAAATATTGGTCGAAACCAGGTTTAATTGACTGCTTCAGTGTGTTACCACATTACTACGTGATTGAAACAGGGAAAATACCCAGGATCTGGCCAACAAGTTTGCGAAAAAGGCGCAAGTATAAGCCAGATGCGCGCAAATCCCAGACCTAACCCAGACCTAACCGGTGTTATCCTCTAAAATATTGATCGAAACCAGGTTTTATTGACTGCTTCAGTGTGTTACCACATTACTACGTGATTCAAACACGGAAAAAACCCAGGATCTGGCCAACAAGTATGCGATGAAGGCAAAATCATGAGCCAGATGCGGGCATAACCCAGACCTAACCCAGACCTAACCGGTGTTATCCTCTAAAATATTGATCGAAACCAGGTTTAATTGACAGCCTCAGTGTGTTACCACATTACTACGTGATTCAAACACGGAAAAAACCCAGGATCTGGCCAACAAGTATGCGATGAAGGCAAAATCATGAGCCGGATGCGGGCATAACCCAGACCTAACCCAGACCTAACCGGTGTTATCCTCCAAAATATTGATCGAAACCAGGTTTAATTGACTGCTTCAGTGTGTTACCACATTACTACGTGATTCAAACACGAAAAAAACCCAAGATCTGGCCAACAAGTATGCGGAGAAGGCAAAATCATGAGCCAGAAGCGGGCATAACCCAGACCTAACCCAGACCTAACCGGTGTTATCCTCTGAAATATTGATCGAAACCAGGTTTAATTGACTGCTGCAGTGTGTTACCACATTACTACGTGATTCAAACACGAAAAAAACCCAGGATCTGGCCAACAAGTATGCGAAGAAGGCAAAATCATGAGCCAGATGCGGGCATATCCCGGACCTAACCCCGACCTAACCGGTGTTATCCTCTAAAATATTGATCGAAACCAGGTTTAATTGACTGCTTCAGTGTGTTACCACATTCCTACGTGATTCAAACACGAAAAAAACCCAGGATCTGGCCAACAAGTATGCGAAGAAGGCGAAAGAATAAGCCAGATGCGCGCATTTCCCAGACCTAACCCAGACCTAACCGGTGTTATCCTCTGAAATATTGATCGAAACCAGGTTTAATTGACTGCTTCAGTGTGTTACCACATTACTACGTGATTCAAACACGGAAAAAACCCAGGATCTGGCCACCAAGTATGCGATGAAGGCAAAATCATGAGCCGGATGCGGGCATAACCCAGACCTAACCCAGACCTAACCGGTGTTATCCTCTAAAATATTGATCGAAACCAGGTTTAATTGACTGCTTCAGTGTGTTACCACATTACTACGTGTTTCAAACACGAAAAAAACTCAAGATCTGGCCAACAAGTATGCGGAGAAGGCAAAATCATGAGCCAGAAGCGGGCATGACCCAGACCTAACCCAGACCTAACCGGTGTTATCCTCTAAAATATTGATCGAAACCAGGTTTAATTGACAGCTTCAGTGTGTTACCACATTACTACGTGATTCAAACACGAAAAAAACCCAGGATCTGGCCAACAAGTATGCGAAGAAGGCAAAATCATGAGCCAGATGCGGGCGTATCCCGGACCTAACCCAGACCTAGCCGGTGTTATCCTCTAAAATATTGATCGAAACTAGGTTTAATTGACTGCTTCAGTGTGTTACCACATTCCTACGTGATTCAAACGCGAAAAAAACCCAGGATCTGGCCAACAAGTATGCGAGGAAGGCGAAAGAATAAGCCTGATGCGCGCATTTCCCAGACCTAACCCAGACCTAACCGGTGTTATCCTCTGAAATATTGATCGAAACAACGTTTAATTGACTGCTTCAGTGTGTTACCACATTACTACGTGATTCAAACACGGAAAAAACCCAGGATCTGGCCAACAAGTATGCGATGAAGGCGAAAGTATAAGCCAGATGCGCGCATTTCCCAGACCTAACCCAGACCTAACCGGTGTTATCCTCTGAAATATTGATCGAAACAACGTTTAATTGACTGCTTCAGTGTGTTACCACATTACTACGTGATTCAAACACGGAAAAAACCCAGGATCTGGCCAACAAGTATGCGAAGAAGGCGAAATCATGAGCCAGATGCGGGCATATCCCGGACCTGACCCCGACCTAACCGGTGTTATCCTCTAAAATATTGATCGAAACCAGGTTTAATTGACTGCTTCAGTGTGTTACCACATTACTACGTGATTCAAACACGGAAAAAACCCAGGATCTGGCCAACAAGTATGCGATGAAGGCAAAATCATGAGCCAGATGCGGGCATAACCCAGACCTAACCCAGACCTAACCGGTGTTATCCTCTAAAATATTGATCGAAACCAGGTTTAATTGACAGCCTCAGCGCGTTACCACATTACTACGTGATTCAAACACGAAAAAAACCCAGGATATGGCCAACAAGTATGCGAAGAAGGCAAAATCATGAGCCAGATGCGTGCATATCCCGGACCTAACCCCGACCTAACCGGTGTTATCCTCTAAAATATTGATCGAAACCAGGTTTAATTGACTGCTTCAGTGTGTTACCACATTCCTACGTGATTCAAACACGAAAAAAACCCAGGATCTGGCCAACAAGTATGCGAAGAAGGCGAAAGAATAAGCCAGATGCGCGCATTTCCCAGACCTAACCCAGACCTAACCGGTGTTATCCTCTGAAATATTGATCGAAACCAGGTTTAATTGACTGCTTCAGTGTGTTACCACATCACTACGTGATTCAAACGCGGAAAAAACCCAGGATCTGGCCAACAAGTATGCGATGAAGGCAAAATCATGAGCCGGATGCGGGCATAACCTAGACCTAACCCAGACCTAACCGGTGTTATCCTCTAAAATATTGATCGAAACCAGGTTTAATTGACTGCTTCAGTGTGTTACCACATTACTACGTGATTCAAACACGAAAAAAACCCAAGATCTGGCCAACAAGCATGCGGAGAAGGCAAAATCATGAGCCAGAAGCGGGCATAACCCAGACCTAACCCAGACCTAACCGGTGTTATCCTCTGAAATATTGATCGAAACCAGGTTTAATTGACTGCTTCAGTGTGTTACCACATTACTACGTGATTCAAACACGAAAAAAACCCAAGATCTGGCCAACAAGCATGCGGAGAAGGCAAAATCATGAGCCAGAAGCGGGCATAACCCAGACCTAACCCAGACCTAACCGGTGTTATCCTCTGAAATATTGATCGAAACCTTGTTTTATTGACTGCTTCAGTGTGCTACCACATTACTACGTGATCAAACACGGAAAAAACACAGGATCTGGCCAACAAGTATGCGAAGAAGTCAAAATCATGAGCCAGATGCGGGCAAAATCCAGACCTAACCCAGACCTAACCGGTGTTATCCTCTAAAATATTGATCGAAACCAGGTTTAATTGACTGCTTCAGTGTGTTACCACATTCCTACGTGATTCAAACACGAAAAAAACCCAGGATCTGGCCAACAAGTATGTGAAGAAGGCGAAAGTATAAGCCAGATGCGCGCATTTCCCAGACCTAACCCAGACCTAACCGGTGTTATCCTCTGAAATATTGATCGAAACCAGGTTTAATTGACTGCTTCAGTGTGTTACCACATTACTACGAGATTGAAACACGGAAAATACCCAGGATCTGGCCAACAAGTATGCGATGAAGGCAAAATCATGAGCCAGATGCGTGCATAACCCAGACCTAACCCAGACCTAACCGGTGTTATCCTCTAAAATATTGATCGAAACCAGGTTTTATTGACTGCTTCAGTGTGTTACCACATTACTACGTGATTAAACACGGAAAAAACCCAGGATCTGGCCAACAAGTTTGCGAAAAAGGTGAAAGTGTAAGCCAGATGCGCGCATATCCCAGACCTAACCCAGACTTAACCGGTGTTATCCTCTAAAATATTGATCGAAACCAGGTTTAATTGACAGCTTCAGTGTGTTACCACATTACTACGCGATTCAAACACGAAAAAAACCCAGGATCTGGCCAAGTATGCGAAGAAGGCAAAATCATGAGCCGGATGCGGGCATAACCCAGACCTAACCCAGACCTAACCGGTGTTATCCTCTAAAATATTGATCGAAACCAGGTTTAATTGACTGCTTCAGTGTGTTACCACATTACTACGTGATTCAAACACGAAAAAAACCCAGGATCTGGCCAACAAGTATGCGAAGAAGGCGAAAGAATAAGCCAGATGCGCGCATTTCCCAGACCTAACCCAGACCTAACCGGTGTTATCCTCTGAAATATTGATCGAAACCAGGTTTAATTGACTGCTTCAGTGTGTTACCACATTACTACGTGATTCAAACACGGAAAAAACCCAGGATCTGGCCAACAAGTATGCGAAGAACGCAAAATCATGAGCCAGATGCGGGCATATCCCGGACCTAACCCAGACCTAACCGGTGTTATCCTCTAAAATATTGATCGAAACCAGGTTTAATTGACTGCTTCAGTGTGTTACCACATCCCTACGTGATTCAAACGCGAAAAAAACCCAGGATCTGGCCAACAAGTATGCGAGGAAGGCGAAAGAATAAGCCTGATGCGCGCATTTCCCAGACCTAACCCAGACCTAACCGGTGTTATCCTCTGAAATATTGATCGAAACAACGTTTAATTGACTGCTTCAGTGTGTTACCACATTACTACGTGATTCAAACACGGAAAAAACCCAGGATCTGGCCAACAAGTATGCGATGAAGGCGAAAGTATAAGCCAGATGCGCGCATTTCCCAGACCTAACCCAGACCTAACCGGTGTTATCCTCTGAAATATTGATCGAAACCAGGTTTAATTGACTGCTTCAGTGTGTTACCACATTACTACGTGATTCAAACACGGAAAAAACCCAGGATCTGGCCAACAAGTATGCGAAGAAGGCAAAATCATGAGCCAGATGCGGGCATAACCCAGACCTAACCCAGACCTAACCTGTGTTATCCTCTGAAATATTGATCGAAACCAGGTTTAATTGACTGCTTCAGTGTGTTACCACATTACTACGAGATTGAAACACGGAAAATACCCAGGATCTGGCCAACAAGTTTGCGAAAAAGGCGAAAGTTTAAGCCAGATGCGCGCAAATCCCAAACCTAACCCAGACCTAACCGGTGTTATCCTCTAAAATATTGATCGAAACCAGGTTTAATTGACAGCCTCAGTGTGTTACCACATTACTACGTGATTCAAACACGAAAAAAACCCAGGATCTGACCAACAAGTATGCGAAGAAGGCAAAATCATGAGCCAGATGCGGGCATATCCCGGACCTAATCCCGACCTAACCGGTGTTATCCTCTAAAATATTGATCGAAACCAGGTTTAATTGACTGCTTCAGTGTGTTACCACAATCCTACGTGATTCAAACACGAAAAAACCCAGGATCTGGCCAACAAGTATGCGAAGAAGGCGAAAGAATAAGCCAGATGCGCGCATTTCCCAGACCTAACCCAGACCTACCCGGTGTTATCCTCTGAAATATTGATCGAAACCAGGTTTAATTGACTGCTTCAGTGTGTTACCACATTACTACGTGATTCAAACACGGAAAAAACCCAGGATCTGGCCAACAAGTATGCGATAAAGGCAAAATCATGAGCCGGATGCGGGCATAACCCAGACCTAACCCAGACCTAACCGGTGTTATCCTCTAAAATATTGATCGAAACCAGGTTTAATTAACTGCTTCAGTGTGTTACCACATTACTACGTGATTCAAACACGAAAAAAACCCAAGATCTGGCCAACAAGTATGCGGAGAAGGCAAAATCATGAGCCAGAAGCGGGCATAACCCAGACCTAACCCAGACCTAACCGGTGTTATCCTCTGAAATATTGATCGAAACCAGGTTTAATTGACTGCTTCAGTGTGTTACCACATTACTACGTGATTGAAACACGGAAAATACCCAGGATCTGGCCAACAAGTTTGCGAAAAAGGCGAAAGTATAAGCCAGATTCGCGCAAATCCCAGACCTAACCCAGACCTAACCGGTGTTATCCTCTAAAATATTGATCGAAACCAGGTTTTATTGACTGCTTCAGTGTGTTACCACATTACTACGTGATCAAACACAAAAAAAACCCAGGATCTGGCCAACAAGTATGCGAAGAAGGCAAAATCATGAGCCAGATGCGGGCATATCCCGGACCTTACCCAGACCTAACCGGTGTTATCCTCTAAAATATTGATCGAAACCAGGTTTAATTGACTGCTTCAGTGTGTTACCACATTCCTACGTGATTCAAACACGAAAAAAACCCAGGATCTGGCCAACAAGTATGTGAAGAAGGCGAAAGTATAAGCCAGATGCGCGCATTTCCCAGACCTAACCCAGACCTAACCGGTGTTATCCTCTGAAATATTGATCGAAACCAGGTTTAATTGACTGCTTCAGTGTGTTACCACCTACTACGTGATTCAAACACGGAAAAAACCCAGGATCTGGCCAACAAGTATGCGATGAAGGCAAAATCATGAGCCAGATGCGGGCATAACCCAGACCTAACCCAGACCTAACCGGTGTTATCCTCTCAAATATTGATCGAAACCAGGTTTAATTGACAGCCACAGTGTGTTACCACATTACTACGTGATTCAAACACGAAAAAAACCCAGGATCTGGCCAACAAGTATGCGAAGAAGGCAAAATCATGAGCCAGATGCAGGCATATCCCGGACCTAACCCCGACCTAACCGGTGTTATCCTTTAAAATATTGATCGAAACCAGGTTTAATTGACTGCTTCAGTGTGTTACCACATTCCTACGTGATTCAAACACGAAAAAAACCCAGGATCTGGCCAACAAGTATGCGAAGAAGGCGAAAGAATAAGCCAGATGCGCGCATTTCCCAGACCTAACCCAGACCTAACCGGTGTTATCCTCTGAAATATTGATCGAAACCAGGTTTAATTGACTGCTTCAGTGTGTTACCACATTACTACGTGATTCAAACACGGAAAAAACCCAGGATCTGGCCAACAAGTATGCGATGAAGGCAAAATCATGAGCCGGATGCGGGCATAACCCAGACCTAACCCAGACCTAACCGGTGTTATCCTCTAAAATATTGATCGAAACCAGGTTTAATTGACTGCTTCAGTGTGTTACCACATTACTACGTGATTCAAACACGAAAAAAACCCAAGATCTGGCCAACAAGTATGCGGAGAAGGCAAAATCATGAGCCAGAAGCGGGCATGACCCAGACCTAGCCCAGACCTAACCGGTGTTATCCTCTAAAATATTGATCGAAACCAGGTTTAATTGACAGCTTCAGTGTGTTACCACATTACTACGTGATTCAAACACGAAAAAAACCCAGGATCTGGCCAACAAGTATGCGAAGAACGCAAAATCATGAGCCAGATGCGGGCATATCCCGGACCTAACCCAGACCTAACCGGTGTTATCCTCTAAAATATTGATCGAAACCAGGTTTAATTGACTGCTTCAGTGTGTTACCACATCCCTACGTGATTCAAACGCGAAAAAAACCCAGGATCTGGCCAACAAGTATGCGAGGAAGGCGAAAGAATAAGCCTGATGCGCGCATTTCCCAGACCTAACCCAGACCTAACCGGTGTTATCCTCTGAAATATTGATCGAAACAACGTTTAATTGACTGCTTCAGTGTGTTACCACATTACTACGTGATTCAAACACGGAAAAAACCCAGGATCTGGCCAACAAGTATGCGATGAAGGCGAAAGTATAAGCCAGATGCGCGCATTTCCCAGACCTAACCCAGACCTAACCGGTGTTATCCTCTGAAATATTGATCGAAACCAGGTTTAATTGACTGCTTCAGTGTGTTACCACATTACTACGTGATTCAAACACGGAAAAAACCCAGGATCTGGCCAACAAGTATGCGAAGAAGGCAAAATCATGAGCCAGATGCGGGCATAACCCAGACCTAACCCAGACCTAACCGGTGTTATCCACTAAAATATTGATCGAAACCAGGTTTAATTGACAGCCTCAGTGTGTTACCACATTACTACGTGATTCAAACACGAAAAAAACCCAGGATCTGGCCAACAAGTATGCGAAGAAGGCAAAATCATGAGCCAGATGCGGGCATATCCCGGACCTAACCCCGACCTAACCGGTGTTATCCTCTAAAATATTGATCGAAACCAGGTTTAATTGACTGCTTCAGTGTGTTACCACATTCCTACGTGATTCAAACACGAAAAAAACCCTGGATCTGGCCAACAAGTATGCGAAGAAGGCAAAATCATGAGCCAGATGCGGGCATAACCCAGACCTAACCCAGACCTAACCGGTGTTATCCTCTAAAATATTGATCGAAACCAGGTTTAATTGACAGCCTCAGTGTGTTACCACATTACAACGTGATTCAAACACGAAAAAAACCCAGGATCTGGCCAACAAGTATGCGAAGAAGGCAAAATCATGAGCCAGATGCGGGCATATCCCGGACCTAACCCCGACCTAACCGGTGTTATCCTCTAAAATATTGATCGAAACCAGGTTTAATTGACTGCTTCAGTGTGTTACCACATTCCTACGTGATTCAAACACGAAAAAAACCCAGGATCTGGCCAACAAGTATGCGAAGAAGGCGAAAGAATAAGCCAGATGCGCGTATTTCCAGACCTAACCCAGACCTAACCGGAGTTATCCTCTGAAATATTGATCGAAACCAGGTTTAATTGACTGCTTCAGTGTGTTACCACATTACTACGTGATTCAAACACGGAAAAAACCCAGGATCTGGCCAACAAGTATGCGATGAAGGCAAAATCATGAGCCGGATGCGGGCATAACCCAGACCTAATACAGACCAAGCCGGTGTTATCCTCTAAAATATTGATCGAAACCAGGTTTAATTGACTGCTTCAGTGTGTTACCACATTACTACGTGATTCAAACACGAAAAAAACCCAGGATCTGGCCAACAAGTATGCGAAGAAGGCGAAAGAATAAGCCAGATGCGCGCATTTCCCAGACCTAACCCAGACCTAACCGGTGTTATCCTCTGAAATATTGATCGAAACCAGGTTTAATTGACTGCTTCAGTGTGTTACCACATTACTACGTGATTCAAACACGGAAAAAACCCAGGATCTGGCCAACAAGTATGCGATGAAGGCAAAATCATGAGCCGGATGCGGGCATAACCCAGACCTAACCCAGACCTAGCCGGTGTTATCCTCTAAAATATTGATCGAAACCAGGTTTAATTGACTGCTTCAGTGTGTTACCACATTACTACGTGATTCAAACACGAAAAAAACCCAAGATCTGGCCAACAAGTATGCGGAGAAGGCAAAATCATGAGCCAGAAGCGGGCATAACCCAGACCTAACCCAGACCTAACGGGTGTTATCCTCTGAAATATTGGTCGAAACCAGGTTTAATTGACTGCTTCAGTGTGTTACCACATTACTACGTGATTGAAACACGGAAAATACCCAGGATCTGGCCAACAAGTTTGCGAAAAAGGCGCAAGTATAAGCCAGATGCGCGCAAATCCCAGACCTAACCCAGACCTAACCGGTGTTATCCTCTAAAATATTGATCGAAACCAGGTTTTATTGACTGCTTCAGTGTGTTACCACATTACTACGTGATCAAACACGAAAAAAACCCAGGATCTGGCCAACAAGTATGCGAAGAAGGCGAAAGAATAGGCCAGATGCGCGCATTTCCCAGACCTAACCCAGACCTAACCGGTGTTATCCTCTGAAATATTGATCGAAACCAGGTTTAATTGACTGCTTCAGTGTGTTACCACATTACTACGTGATTCAAACACGGAAAAAACCCAGGATCTGGCCAACAAGTATGCGATGAAGGCAAAATCATGAGCCAGATGCGGGCATAACCCAGACCTAACCCAGACCTAACCGGTGTTATCCTCTAAAATATTGATCGAAACCAGGTTTAATTGACAGCCTCAGTGTGTTACCACATTACTACGTGATTCAAACACGGAAAAAACCCAGGATCTGGCCAACAAGTATGCGATGAAGGCAAAATCATGAGCCGGATGCGGGCATAACCCAGACCTAACCCAGACCTAACCGGTGTTATCCTCCAAAATATTGATCGAAACCAGGTTTAATTGACTGCTTCAGTGTGTTACCACATTACTACGTGATTCAAACACGAAAAAAACCCAAGATCTGGCCAACAAGTATGCGGAGAAGGCAAAATCATGAGCCAGAAGCGGGCATAACCCAGACCTAACCCAGACCTAACCGGTGTTATCCTCTGAAATATTGATCGAAACCAGGTTTAATTGACTGCTTCAGTGTGTTACCACATTACTACGTGATTCAAACACGAAAAAAACCCAGGATCTGGCCAACAAGTATGCGAAGAAGGCAAAATCATGAGCCAGATGCGGGCATATCCCGGACCTAACCCCGACCTAACCGGTGTTATCCTCTAAAATATTGATCGAAACCAGGTTTAATTGACTGCTTCAGTGTGTTACCACATTCCTACGTGATTCAAACACGAAAAAAACCCAGGATCTGGCCAACAAGTATGCGAAGAAGGCGAAAGAATAAGCCAGATGCGCGCATTTCCCAGACCTAACCCAGACCTAACCGGTGTTATCCTCTGAAATATTGATCGAAACCAGGTTTAATTGACTGCTTCAGTGTGTTACCACATTACTACGTGATTCAAACACGGAAAAAACCCAGGATCTGGCCACCAAGTATGCGATGAAGGCAAAATCATGAGCCGGATGCGGGCATAACCCAGACCTAACCCAGACCTAACCGGTGTTATCCTCTAAAATATTGATCGAAACCAGGTTTAATTGACTGCTTCAGTGTGTTACCACATTACTACGTGATTCAAACACGGAAAAAACCCAGGATCTGGCCAACAAGTATGCGATGAAGGCAAAATCATGAGCCAGATGCGGGCATAACCCAGACCTAACCCAGACCTAACCGGTGTTATCCTCTAAAATATTGATCGAAACCAGGTTTAATTGACAGCCTCAGTGCGTTACCACATTACTACGTGATTCAAACACGAAAAAAACCCAGGATCTGGCCAACAAGTATGCGAAGAAGGCAAAATCATGAGCCAGATGCGTGCATATCCCGGACCTAACCCCGACCTAACCGGTGTTATCCTCTAAAATATTGATCGAAACCAGGTTTAATTGACTGCTTCAGTGTGTTACCACATTCCTACGTGATTCAAACACGAAAAAAACCCAGGATCTGGCCAACAAGTGTGCGAAGAAGGCGAAAGAATAAGCCAGATGCGCGCATTTCCCAGACCTAACCCAGACCTAACCGGTGTTATCCTCTGAAATATTGATCGAAACCAGGTTTAATTGACTGCTTCAGTGTGTTACCACATCACTACGTGATTCAAACACGGAAAAAACCCAGGATCTGGCCAACAAGTATGCGATGAAGGCAAAATCATGAGCCGGATGCGGGCATAACCTAGACCTAACCCAGACCTAACCGGTGTTATCCTCGAAAATATTGATCGAAACCAGGTTTAATTGACTGCTTCGGTGTGTTACCACATTACTACGTGATTCAAACACGAAAAAACCCAAGATCTGGCCAACAAGCATGCGGAGAAGGCAAAATCATGAGCCAGAAGCGGGCATAACCCAGACCTAACCCAGACCTAACCGGTGTTATCCTCTGAAATATTGATCGAAACCAGGTTTAATTGACTGCTTCAGTGTGTTACCACATTACTACGTGATTGAAACACGGGAAATACCCAGGATCTGGCCAACAAGTTTGCGAAAAAGGCGAAAGTATAAGCCAGATGCGCGCAAATCCCAGACCTAACCCAGACCTAACCGGTGTTATCCTCTAAAATATTGATCGAAACCAGGTTTTATTGACTGCTTCAGTGTGTTACCACATTACTACGTGATCAAACACGAAAAAAACCCAGGATCTGGCCAACAAGTATGCGAAGAAGGCAAAATCATGAGCCAGATGCGGGCATAACCCAGACCTAACCCAGACCTAACCGGTGTTATCCTCTAAAATATTGATCGAAACCAGCTTTAATTGACTGCTTCAGTGTGTTACCACATTCCTACGTGATTCAAACACGAAAAAAACCCAGGATCTGGTCAACAAGTATGCGAAGAAGGCGAAAGAATAAGCCAGATGCGCGCATTTCCCAGACATAACCCAGACCTAACCGGTGTTATCCTCTGAAATATTGATCGAAACCAGGTTTAATTGACTGCTTCAGTGTGTTACCACATTACTACGTGATTCAAACACGGAAAAAACCCAGGATCTGGCCAACAAGTATGCGATGAAGGCAAAATCATGTGTCGGATGCGGGCATAACCCAGACCTAACCCAGACCTAACCGGTGTTATCCTCTAAAATATTGATCGAAACCAGGTTTAATTGACTGCTTCAGTGTGTTACCACATTACTACGTGATTCAAACTCGAAAAAAACCCAAGATCTGGCCAACAAGTATGCGGAGAAGGCAAAATCATGAGCCAGAAGCGGGCATGACCCAGACCTAACCCAGACCTAACCGGTGTTATCCTCTAAAATATTGATCGAAACCAGCTTTAATTGACTGCTTCAGTGTGTTACCACATTCCTACGTGATTCATCCGCGAAAAAAACCCAGGATCTGGCCAACAAGTATGCGAGGAAGGCGAAAGAATAAGCCTGATGCGCGCATTTCCCAGACCTAACCCAGACCTAACCGGTGTTATCCTCTGAAATATTGATCGAAACCAGGTTTAATTGACTGCTTCAGTGTGTTACCACATTACTACGTGATTCAAACACGGAAAAAACCCAGGATCTGGCCAACAAGTATGCGAAGAAGGCAAAATCATGAGCCAGATGCGGGCATAACCCAGACCTAACCCAGACCTAACCGGTGTTATCCTCTAAAATATTGATCGAAACCAGGTTTAATTGACAGCCTCAGTGTGTTACCACTTTACTACGTGATTCAAACACGAAAAAAACCCAGGATCTGGCCAACAAGTAAGCGAAGAAGGCAAAATCATGAGCCAGATGCGGGCATATCCCGGACCTAACCCCGACCTAACCGGTGTTATCCTCTAAAATACTGTCCGAATCCAGGATTAATTGACTGCCTCAGTGTGGTACAACATTACTACGTGATTCAAACACGGAAAAAACCCAGGATCTGGCCATCAAGTTTGCGAAAATGGCGAAAGCATAAGCCAGATGCGCGCATATCCCAGACCTAACCCAGGCCTAACCGGTGTTATCCTCTAAAATATTGATCGAAACCAGGTTTAATTGACTGCTTCAGGGTGTTACCACATTCCTACGTGATTCAAACACGAAAAAAACCCAGGATCTGGCCAACAAGTATGTGAAGAAGGCAAAATCACGAGCCAGATGTGGGCATATCCCGGACCTAACCCCGACCTAACCGGTGTTATCCTCTAAAATATTGATCGAAACCAGGTTTAATTGACTGTTTCAGTGTGTTACCACATTCCTACGTGATTCAAACACGAAAAAAACCCAGGATCTGGCCAACTAGTATGCGAAGAAGGCGAAAGAATAAGCCAGATGCGCGCATTTCCCAGACCTAACCCAGACCTAACCGGTGTTATCCTCTAAAATATTGATCGAAACCAGGTTTTATTGACTGCTTCAGTGTGTTACCACATTACTACGTGATCAAACACGAAAAAAACCCAGGATCTGGCCAACAAGTATGCGAAGAAGGCAAAATCATGAGCCAGATGCGGGCATATCCCGGACCTAACCCAGACCTAACCGGTGTTATCCTCTAAAATATTGATCGAAACCAGGTTTAATTGACTGCTTCAGTGTGTTACCACATTCCTACGTGATTCAAACACGAAAAAAACCCAGGATCTGGCCAACAAGTATGTGAAGAAGGCGAAAGTATAAGCCAGATGCGCGCATTTCCCAGACCTAACCCAGACCTAACCGGTGTTATCCTCTGAAATATTGATCGAAACCAGGTTTAATTGACTGCTTCAGTGTGTTACCACCTACTACGTGATTCAAACACGGAAAAAACCCTGGATCTGGCCAACAAGTATGCGATGAAGGCAAAATCATGAGCCAGATGCGGGCATAACCCAGACCTAACCCAGACCTAACCGGTGTTATCCTCTAAAATATTGATCGAAACCAGGTTTAATTGACAGCCTCAGTGTGTTACCACATTACTACGTTATTCAAACACGAAAAAAACCCAGGATCTGGCCAACAAGTATGCGAAGAAGGCAAAATCATGAGCCAGATGCGGGCATATCCCGGACCTAACCCCGACTTAACCGGTGTTATCCTCTAAAATATTGATCGAAACCAGGTTTAATTGACTGCTTCAGTGTGTTACCACATTCCTACGTGATTCAAACACGAAAAAAACCCAGGATCTGGCCAACAAGTATGCGAAGAAGGCGAAAGAATAAGCCAGATGCGCGCATTTCCCAGACCTAACCCAGACCTAACCGGTGTTATCCTCTGAAATATTGATCGAAACCAGGTTTAATTGACTGCTTCAGTGTGTTACCACATTACTACGTGATTCAAACACGGAAAAAACCCAGGATCTGGCCAACAAGTATGCGATGAAGGCAAAATCATGAGCCGGATGCGGGCATAACCCAGACCTAACCCAGACCTAACCGGTGTTATCCTCTAAAATATTGATCGAAACCAGGTTTAATTGACTGCCTCAGTGTGGTACAACATTACTACGTGATTCAAACACGGAAAAAACCCAGGATCTGGTCAACAAGTTTGCGAAAAAGGCGAAAGCATAAGCCAGATGCGCGCATATCCCAGACCTAACCCAGACCTAACCGGTGTTATCCTCTAAAATATTGATCGAAACCAGGTTTAATTGACTGCTTCAGTGTGTTACCACATTCCTACGTGATTCAAACACGAAAAAAACCCAGGATCTGGCCAACAAGTATGTGAAGAAGGCAAAATCATGAGCCAGATGTGGGCATATCCCGGACGTAACCCAGACCTAACCGGTGTTATCCTCTAAAATATTGATCGAAACCAGGTTTGATTGACTGCTTCAGTGTGTTACCACATTCCTACGTGATTCAAACACGAAAAAAACCCAGGATCTGGCCAACAAGTATGTGAAGAAGGCGAAAGTATAAGCCAGATGCGCGCATTTCCCAGACCTAACCCAGACCTAACCAGTGTTATCCTCTGAAATATTGATCGATACCTGGTTTAATTGACTGCTTCAGTGTGTTACCACATTACTACGTGATTCAAACACGGAAAATACCCAGGAACTGGCCAACAAGTATGCGAAGAAGGCTAAATCATGAGCCAGATGCGGGCATAACCCAGACCTAACCCAGACCTAACCGGTGTTATCCTCTGAAATATTGATCGAAACCAGGTTTAATTGACTGCTTCAGTGTGTTACCACATTACTACGTGATTCAAACACGGAAAAAACCCAGGATCTGGCCAACAAGTATGCGATGAAGGCGAAAGTATAAGCCAGATGCGCGCATTTCCCAGACCTAACCCAGACCTAACCGGTGTTATCCTCTGAAATATTGATCGAAACCAGGTTTAATTGACTGCTTCAGTGTGTTACCACATTACTACGTGATTCAAACACGGAAAAAACCCAGGATCTGGCCAACAAGTATGCGAAGAAGGCAAAATCATGAGCCAGATGCGGGCATAACCCAGACCTAACCCAGACCTAACCGGTGTTATCCTCTAAAATACTGTCCGAATCCAGGATTAATTGACTGCCTCAGTGTGGTACAACATTACTACGTGATTCAAACACGGAAAAAACCCAGGATCTGGCCATCAAGTTTGCGAAAATGGCGAAAGCATAAGCCAGATGCGCGCATATCCCAGACCTAACCCAGACCTAACCGGTGTTATCCTCTAAAATATTGATCGAAACCAGGTTTAATTGACTGCTTCAGTGTGTTACCACATTCCTACGTGATTCAAACACGAAAAAAACCCAGGATCTGGCCAACAAGTATGTGAAGAAGGCAAAATCACGAGCCAGATGTGGGCATATCCCGGACCTAACCCAGACCTAACCGGTGTTATCCTCTAAAATATTGATCGAAACCAGGTTTGATTGACTGCTTCAGTGTGTTACCACATTCCTACGTGATTCAAACACGAAAAAAACCCAAGATCTGGCCAACAAGTATGCGGAGAAGGCAAAATCATGAGCCAGAAGCGGGCATGACCCAGACCTAACCCAGACCTAACCGGTGTTATCCTCTAAAATATTGATCGAAACCAGGTTTAATTGACAGCTTCAGTGTGTTACCACATTCCTACGTGATTCAAACACGAAAAAAACCCAAGATCTGGCCAACAAGTATGCGGAGAAGGCAAAATCATGAGCCAGAAGCGGGCATGACCCAGACCTAACCCAGACCTAACCGGTGTTATCCTCTAAAATATTGATCGAAACCAGCTTTAATTGACTGCTTCAGTGTGTTACCACATTCCTACGTGATTCAAACACGAAAAAAACCCAGGATCTGGTCAACAAGTATGCGAAGAAGGCGAAAGAATAAGCCAGATGCGCGCATTTCCCAGACCTAACCCAGACCTAACCGGTGTTATCCTCTGAAATATTGATCGAAACCAGGTTTAATTGACTGCTTCAGTGTGTTACCACATTACTACGTGATTCAAACACGGAAAAAACCCAGGATCTGGCCAACAAGTATGCGATGAAGGCAAAATCATGTGTCGGATGCGGGCATAACCCAGACCTAACCCAGACCTAACCGGTGTTATCCTCTAAAATATTGATCGAAACCAGGTTTAATTGACTGCTTCAGTGTGTTACCACATTACTACGTGATTCAAACTCGAAAAAAACCCAAGATCTGGCCAACAAGTATGCGGAGAAGGCAAAATCATGAGCCAGAAGCGGGCATGACCCAGACCTAACCCAGACCTAACCGGTGTTATCCTCTAAAATATTGATCGAAACCAGCTTTAATTGACTGCTTCAGTGTGTTACCACATTCCTACGTGATTCATCCGCGAAAAAAACCCAGGATCTGGCCAACAAGTATGCGAGGAAGGCGAAAGAATAAGCCTGATGCGCGCATTTCCCAGACCTAACCCAGACCTAACCGGTGTTATCCTCTGAAATATTGATCGAAACCAGGTTTAATTGACTGCTTCAGTGTGTTACCACATTACTACGTGATTCAAACACGGAAAAAACCCAGGATCTGGCCAACAAGTATGCGAAGAAGGCAAAATCATGAGCCAGATGCGGGCATAACCCAGACCTAACCCAGACCTAACCGGTGTTATCCTCTAAAATATTGATCGAAACCAGGTTTAATTGACAGCCTCAGTGTGTTACCACTTTACTACGTGATTCAAACACGAAAAAAACCCAGGATCTGGCCAACAAGTAAGCGAAGAAGGCAAAATCATGAGCCAGATGCGGGCATATCCCGGACCTAACCCCGACCTAACCGGTGTTATCCTCTAAAATACTGTCCGAATCCAGGATTAATTGACTGCCTCAGTGTGGTACAACATTACTACGTGATTCAAACACGGAAAAAACCCAGGATCTGGCCATCAAGTTTGCGAAAATGGCGAAAGCATAAGCCAGATGCGCGCATATCCCAGACCTAACCCAGGCCTAACCGGTGTTATCCTCTAAAATATTGATCGAAACCAGGTTTAATTGACTGCTTCAGGGTGTTACCACATTCCTACGTGATTCAAACACGAAAAAAACCCAGGATCTGGCCAACAAGTATGTGAAGAAGGCAAAATCACGAGCCAGATGTGGGCATATCCCGGACCTAACCCCGACCTAACCGGTGTTATCCTCTAAAATATTGATCGAAACCAGGTTTAATTGACTGTTTCAGTGTGTTACCACATTCCTACGTGATTCAAACACGAAAAAAACCCAGGATCTGGCCAACAAGTATGCGAAGAAGGCGAAAGAATAAGCCAGATGCGCGCATTTCCCAGACCTAACCCAGACCTAACCGGTGTTATCCTCTAAAATATTGATCGAAACCAGGTTTTATTGACTGCTTCAGTGTGTTACCACATTACTACGTGATCAAACACGAAAAAAACCCAGGATCTGGCCAACAAGTATGCGAAGAAGGCAAAATCATGAGCCAGATGCGGGCATATCCCGGACCTAACCCAGACCTAACCGGTGTTATCCTCTAAAATATTGATCGAAACCAGGTTTAATTGACTGCTTCAGTGTGTTACCACATTCCTACGTGATTCAAACACGAAAAAAACCCAGGATCTGGCCAACAAGTATGTGAAGAAGGCGAAAGTATAAGCCAGATGCGCGCATTTCCCAGACCTAACCCAGACCTAACCGGTGTTATCCTCTGAAATATTGATCGAAACCAGGTTTAATTGACTGCTTCAGTGTGTTACCACCTACTACGTGATTCAAACACGGAAAAAACCCTGGATCTGGCCAACAAGTATGCGATGAAGGCAAAATCATGAGCCAGATGCGGGCATAACCCAGACCTAACCCAGACCTAACCGGTGTTATCCTCTAAAATATTGATCGAAACCAGGTTTAATTGACAGCCTCAGTGTGTTACCACATTACTACGTTATTCAAACACGAAAAAAACCCAGGATCTGGCCAACAAGTATGCGAAGAAGGCAAAATCATGAGCCAGATGCGGGCATATCCCGGACCTAACCCCGACTTAACCGGTGTTATCCTCTAAAATATTGATCGAAACCAGGTTTAATTGACTGCTTCAGTGTGTTACCACATTCCTACGTGATTCAAACACGAAAAAAACCCAGGATCTGGCCAACAAGTATGCGAAGAAGGCGAAAGAATAAGCCAGATGCGCGCATTTCCCAGACCTAACCCAGACCTAACCGGTGTTATCCTCTGAAATATTGATCGAAACCAGGTTTAATTGACTGCTTCAGTGTGTTACCACATTACTACGTGATTCAAACACGGAAAAAACCCAGGATCTGGCCAACAAGTATGCGATGAAGGCAAAATCATGAGCCGGATGCGGGCATAACCCAGACCTAACCCAGACCTAACCGGTGTTATCCTCTAAAATATTGATCGAAACCAGGTTTAATTGACTGCCTCAGTGTGGTACAACATTACTACGTGATTCAAACACGGAAAAAACCCAGGATCTGGTCAACAAGTTTGCGAAAAAGGCGAAAGCATAAGCCAGATGCGCGCATATCCCAGACCTAACCCAGACCTAACCGGTGTTATCCTCTAAAATATTGATCGAAACCAGGTTTAATTGACTGCTTCAGTGTGTTACCACATTCCTACGTGATTCAAACACGAAAAAAACCCAGGATCTGGCCAACAAGTATGTGAAGAAGGCAAAATCATGAGCCAGATGTGGGCATATCCCGGACGTAACCCAGACCTAACCGGTGTTATCCTCTAAAATATTGATCGAAACCAGGTTTGATTGACTGCTTCAGTGTGTTACCACATTCCTACGTGATTCAAACACGAAAAAAACCCAGGATCTGGCCAACAAGTATGTGAAGAAGGCGAAAGTATAAGCCAGATGCGCGCATTTCCCAGACCTAACCCAGACCTAACCAGTGTTATCCTCTGAAATATTGATCGATACCTGGTTTAATTGACTGCTTCAGTGTGTTACCACATTACTACGTGATTCAAACACGGAAAATACCCAGGAACTGGCCAACAAGTATGCGAAGAAGGCTAAATCATGAGCCAGATGCGGGCATAACCCAGACCTAACCCAGACCTAACCGGTGTTATCCTCTGAAATATTGATCGAAACCAGGTTTAATTGACTGCTTCAGTGTGTTACCACATTACTACGTGATTCAAACACGGAAAAAACCCAGGATCTGGCCAACAAGTATGCGATGAAGGCGAAAGTATAAGCCAGATGCGCGCATTTCCCAGACCTAACCCAGACCTAACCGGTGTTATCCTCTGAAATATTGATCGAAACCAGGTTTAATTGACTGCTTCAGTGTGTTACCACATTACTACGTGATTCAAACACGGAAAAAACCCAGGATCTGGCCAACAAGTATGCGAAGAAGGCAAAATCATGAGCCAGATGCGGGCATAACCCAGACCTAACCCAGACCTAACCGGTGTTATCCTCTAAAATACTGTCCGAATCCAGGATTAATTGACTGCCTCAGTGTGGTACAACATTACTACGTGATTCAAACACGGAAAAAACCCAGGATCTGGCCATCAAGTTTGCGAAAATGGCGAAAGCATAAGCCAGATGCGCGCATATCCCAGACCTAACCCAGACCTAACCGGTGTTATCCTCTAAAATATTGATCGAAACCAGGTTTAATTGACTGCTTCAGTGTGTTACCACATTCCTACGTGATTCAAACACGAAAAAAACCCAGGATCTGGCCAACAAGTATGTGAAGAAGGCAAAATCACGAGCCAGATGTGGGCATATCCCGGACCTAACCCAGACCTAACCGGTGTTATCCTCTAAAATATTGATCGAAACCAGGTTTGATTGACTGCTTCAGTGTGTTACCACATTCCTACGTGATTCAAACACGAAAAAAACCCAAGATCTGGCCAACAAGTATGCGGAGAAGGCAAAATCATGAGCCAGAAGCGGGCATGACCCAGACCTAACCCAGACCTAACCGGTGTTATCCTCTAAAATATTGATCGAAACCAGGTTTAATTGACAGCTTCAGTGTGTTACCACATTCCTACGTGATTCAAACACGAAAAAAACCCAAGATCTGGCCAACAAGTATGCGGAGAAGGCAAAATCATGAGCCAGAAGCGGGCATGACCCAGACCTAACCCAGACCTAACCGGTGTTATCCTCTAAAATATTGATCGAAACCAGCTTTAATTGACTGCTTCAGTGTGTTACCACATTCCTACGTGATTCAAACGCGAAAAAAACCCCGGATCTGGCCAACAAGTATGCGAGGAAGGCGAAAGAATAAGCCTGATGCGCGCATTTCCCAGACCTAACCCAGACCTAACCGGTGTTATCCTCTGAAATATTGATCGAAACAACGTTTAATAGACTGCTTCAGTGTGTTACCACATTACTACGTGATTCAAACACGGAAAAAACCCAGGATCTGGCCAACAAGTATGCGATGAAGGCGAAAGTATAAGCCAGATGCGCGCATTTCCCAGACCTAACCCAGACCTAACCGGTGTTATCCTCTGAAATATTGATCGAAACCAGGTTTAATTGACTGCTTCAGTGTGTTACCACATTACTACGTGATTCAAACACGGAAAAAACCCAGGATCTGGCCAACAAGTATGCGAAGAAGGCAAAATCATGAGCCAGATGCGGGCATAACCCAGACCTAACCCAGACCTAACCGGTGTTATCCTCTAAAATATTGATCGAAACCAGGTTTAATTGACAGCCTCAGTGTGTTACCACTTTACTACGTGATTCAAACACGAAAAAAACCCAGGATCTGGCCAACAAGTAAGCGAAGAAGGCAAAATCATGAGCCAGATGCGGGCATATCCCGGACCTAACCCCGACCTAACCGGTGTTATCCTCTAAAATATTGATCGAAACCAGGTTTAATTGACTGCTTCAGTGTGTTACCACATTCCTACGTGATTCAAACACGAAAAAAACCCAGGATCTGGCCAACAAGTATGCGAAGAAGGCGAAAGAATAAGCCAGATGCGCGCATTTCCCAGACCTAACCCAGACCTAACCGGTGTTATCCTCTGAAATATTGATCGAAACCAGGTTTAATTGACTGCTTGATTGTGTTACCACATTACTACGTGATTCAAACACGGAAAAAACCCAGGATCTGGCCAACAAGTATGCGATGAAGGCAAAATCATGAGCCGGATGCGGGCATAACCCAGACCTAACCCAGACCTAACCGGTGTTATCCTCTAAAATATTGATCGAAACCAGGTTTAATTGACTGCTTCAGTGTGTTACCACATTACTACGTGATTCAAACACGAAAAAAACCCAAGATCTGGCCAACAAGTATGCGGAGAAGGCAAAATCATGAGCCAGAAGCGGGCATAACCCAGACCTAACCCAGACCTAACCGGTGTTATCCTCTGAAATATTGATCGTCACCAGGTTTAATTGACTGCTTCAGTGTGTTACCACATTACTACGTGATTGAAACACGGAAAATACCCAGGATCTGGCCAACAAGTTTGCGAAAAAGGCGAAAGTATAAGCCAGATGCGCGCAAATCCCAGACCTAACCCAGACCTAACCGGTGTTATCCTCTAAAATATTGATCGAAACCAGGTTTTATTGACTGCTTCAGTGTGTTACCACATTACTACGTGATTGAAACACGGAAAATACCCAGGATCTGGCCAACAAGTATGCGAAGAAGGCAAAATCATGAGCCAGATGCGGGCATATCCCGGACCTAACCCAGACCTAACCGGTGTTATCCTCTAAAATATTGATCGAAACCAGGTTTAATTGACTGCTTCAGTGTGTTACCACATTCCTACGTGATTCAAACACGAAAAAAACCCAGGATCTGGCCAACAAGTATGTGAAGAAGGCGAAAGTATAAGCCAGTTGCGCGCATTTCCCAGACCTAACCCAGACCTAACCGGTGTTATCCTCTGAAATATTGATCGAAACCAGGTTTAATTGACTGCTTCAGTGTGTTACCACCTACTACGTGATTCAAACACGGAAAAAACCCAGGATCTGGCCAACAAGTATGCGAAGAAGGCTAAATCATGAGCCAGATGCGGGCATAACCCAGACCTAACCCAGACCTAACCGGTGTTATCCTCTGAAATATTGATCGAAACCAGGTTTAATTGACTGCTTCAGTGTGCTACCACATTACTACGTGATCAAACAAGGAAAAAACCCAGGATCTGGCCAGCAAGTATGCGAAGAAGGCAAAATCATGAGCCAGATGCGGGCATAACCCAGACCTAACCCAGACCTAACCGGTGTTATCCTCTGAAATATTGATCGAAACCAGGTTTAATTGACTGCTTCAGTGTGCTACCACATTACTACGTGATCAAACACGGAAAAAACCCAGGATCTGGCCAACAAGTATGCGGAGAAGGCAAAATCATGAGCCAGAAGCGGGCATGACCCAGACCTAACCCAGACCTAACCGGTGTTATCCTCTAAAATATTGATCGAAACCAGGTTTAATTGACAGCTTCAGTGTGTTACCACATTACTACGTGATTCAAACACGAAAAAAACCCAGGATCTGGCCAACAAGTATGCGAAGAAGGCAAAATCATGAGCCAGATGCGGGCATTTCCCAGACCTAACCCAGACCTAACCGGTGTTATCCTCTGAAATATTGATCGAAACAACGTTTAATTGACTGCTTCAGTGTGATACCACATTACTACGTGATTCAAACACGGAAAAAACCCAGGATCTGGCCAACAAGTATGCGATGACGGCGAAAGTATAAGCCAGATGCGCGCATTTCCCAGACCTAACCCAGACCTAACCGGTGTTATCCTCTGAAATATTGATCGAAACCAGGTTTAATTGACTGCTTCAGTGTGTTACCACATTACTACGTGATTCAAACACGGAAAAAACCCAGGATCTGGCCAACAAGTATGTGAAGAAGGCAAAATCACGAGCCAGATGTGGGCATATCCCGGACCTAACCCAGACCTAACCGGTGTTATCCTCTAAAATATTGATCGAAACCAGGTTTGATTGACTGCTTCAGTGTGTTACCACATTCCTACGTGATTCAAACACGAAAAAAACCCAAGATCTGGCCAACAAGTATGCGGAGAAGGCAAAATCATGAGCCAGAAGCGGGCATGACCCAGACCTAACCCAGACCTAACCGGTGTTATCCTCTAAAATATTGATCGAAACCAGGTTTAATTGACAGCTTCAGTGTGTTACCATATTCCTACGTGATTCAAACACGAAAAAAACCCAAGATCTGGCCAACAAGTATGCGGAGAAGGCAAAATCATGAGCCAGAAGCGGGCATGACCCAGACCTAACCCAGACCTAACCGGTGTTATCCTCTAAAATATTGATCGAAACCAGCTTTAATTGACTGCTTCAGTGTGTTACCACATTCCTACGTGATTCAAACGCGAAAAAAACCCAGGATCTGGCCAACAAGTATGCGAGGAAGGCGAAAGAATAAGCCTGATGCGCGCATTTCCCAGACCTAACCCAGACCTAACCGGTGTTATCCTCTGAAATATTGATCGAAACAACGTTTAATAGACTGCTTCAGTGTGTTACCACATTACTACGTGATTCAAACACGGAAAAAACCCAGGATCTGGCCAACAAGTATGCGATGAAGGCGAAAGTATAAGCCAGATGCGCGCATTTCCCAGACCTAACCCAGACCTAACCGGTGTTATCCTCTGAAATATTGATCGAAACCAGGTTTAATTGACTGCTTCAGTGTGTTACCACATTACTACGTGATTCAAACACGGAAAAAACCCAGGATCTGGCCAACAAGTATGCGAAGAAGGCAAAATCATGAGCCAGATGCGGGCATAACCCAGACCTAACCCAGACCTAACCGGTGTTATCCTCTAAAATATTGATCGAAACCAGGTTTAATTGACAGCCTCAGTGTGTTACCACTTTACTACGTGATTCAAACACGAAAAAAACCGAGGATCTGGCCAACAAGTAAGCGAAGAAGGCAAAATCATGAGCCAGATGCGGGCATATACCGGACCTATCCCCGACCTAACCGGTGTTATCCTCTAAAATATTGATCGAAACCAGGTTTAATTGACTGCTTCAGTGTGTTACCACATTCCTACGTGATTCAAACACGAAAAAAACCCAGGATCTGGCCAACAAGTATGCGAAGAAGGCGAAAGAATAAGCCAGATGCGCGCATTTCCCTGACCTAACCCAGACCTAACCGGTGTTATCCTCTGAAATATTGATCGAAACCAGGTTTAATTGACTGCTTCAGTGTGTTACCACATTATTACGTGATTCAAACACGGAAAAAACCCAGGATCTGGCCAACAAGTATGCGATGAAGGCAAAATCATGAGCCGGATGCGGGCATAACCCAGACCTAACCCAGACCTAACCGGTGTTATCCTCTAAAATATTGATCGAAACCAGGTTTAATTGACTGCTTCAGTGTGTTACCACATTACTACGTGATTCAAACACGAAAAAAACCCAAGATCTGGCCAACAAGTATGCGGAGAAGGCAAAATCATGAGCCAGAAGCGGGCATAACCCAGACCTAACCCAGACCTAACCGGTGTTATCCTCTGAAATATTGATCGAAACCAGGTTTAATTGACTGCTTCAGTGTGTTACCACATTCCTACGTGATTCAAACACGAAAAAAACCCAGGATCTGGCCAACAAGTATGTGAAGAAGGCGAAAGTATAAGCCAGATGCGCGCATTTCCCAGACCTAACCCAGCCCTAACCGGTGTTATCCTCTGAAATATTGATCGAAACCAGGTTTAATTGACTGCTTCAGTATATTACGACATTACTACGTGTTTCAAACACGGAAAATACCCAGGATCTGGCCAACAAGTATGCGAAGAAGGCAAAATCATGAGTCAGATGCGAGCATAACCCAGACCTAACCCAGACCTAACCGGTGTTATCCTCTAAAATATTGATCGAAACCAGGTTTAATTGACAGCTTCAGTGTGTTAACACATTACTACGTGATTCAAACACGGAAAAAACCCAGGATCTGGCCAACAAGTATGCGATGAAGGCAAAATCATGAGCCAGATGCGGGCATAACCAAGACCTAACCCAGACCTAACCGGTGTTATCCTCTAAAATATTGATCGAAACCAGGTTTAATTGACTGCTTCAGTGTGTTACCACATTCCTACGTGATTCAAACACGAAAAAAACCCAGGATCTGGCCAACAAGTATGCGAAGAAGGCGAAAGAATAAGCCAGATGCGCGCATTTCCCAGACCTAACCCAGACCTAACCGGTGTTATCCTCTGAAATATTGATCGAAACCAGGTTTAATTGACTGCTTCAGTGTGTTACCACATTACTACGTGATTCAAACACGGAAAAAACCCGGGATCTGGCCAACAAGTATGCGATGAAGGCAAAATCATGAGCCGGATGCGGGCATAACCCAGACCTAACCCAGACCTAACCGGTGTTATCCTCTAAAATATTGATCGAAACCAGGTTTAATTGACTGCCTCAGTGTGGTACAACATTACTACGTGATTCAAACACGGAAAAAACCCAGGATCTGGCCAACAAGTTTGCGAAAAAGGCGGAAGCATAAGCCAGATGCGCGCATATCCCAGACCTAACCCAGACCTAACCGGTGTTATCCTCTAAAATATTGATCGAAACCAGGTTTAATTGACTGCTTCAGTGTGTTACCACATTCCTACGTGATTCAAACACGAAAAAAACCCAGGATCTGGCCAACAAGTATGTGAAGAAGGCAAAATCATGAGCCAGATGTGGGCATATCCCGGACGTAACCCAGACCTAACCGGTGTTATCCTCTAAAATATTGATCGAAACCAGGTTTGATTGACTGCTTCAGTGTGTTACCACATTCCTACGTGATTCAAACACGAAAAAAACCCAGGATCTGGCCAACAAGTATGTGAAGAAGGCGAAAGTATAAGCCAGATGCGCGCATTTCCCAGACCTAACCCAGACCTAACCAGTGTTATCCTCTGAAATATTGATCGAAACCAGGTTTAATTGACTGCTTCAGTGTGTTACCACATTACTACGTGATTCAAACACGGAAAAAACCCAGGATCTGGCCAACAAGTATGCGAAGAAGGCAAAATCATGAGCCAGATGCGGGCATAACCCAGACCTAACCCAGACCTAACCGGTGTTATCCACTAAAATATTGATCGAAACCAGGTTTAATTGACAGCCTCAGTGTGTTACCACATTACTACGTGATTCAAACACGAAAAAAACCCAGGATCTGGCCAACAAGTATGCGAAGAAGGCAAAATCATGAGCCAGATGCGGGCATATCCCGGACCTAACCCCGACCTAACCGGTGTTATCCTCTAAAATATTGATCGAAACCAGGTTTAATTGACTGCTTCAGTGTGTTACCACATTCCTACGTGATTCAAACACGAAAAAAAACCAGGATCTGGCCAACAAGTATGCGAAGAAGGCAAAATCATGAGCCAGATGCGGGCATAACCCAGACCTAACCCAGACCTAACCGGTGTTATCCTCTAAAATATTGATCGAAACCAGGTTTAATTGACAGCCTCAGTGTGTTACCACATTACTACGTGATTCAAACACGAAAAAAACCCAGGATCTGGCCAACAAGTATGCGATGAAGGCAAAATCATGAGCCGGATGCGGGCATAACCCAGACCTAATCCAGACCAAGCCGGTGTTATCCTCTAAAATATTGATCGAAACCAGGTTTAATTGACTGCTTCAGTGTGTTACCACATTACTACGTGATTCAAGCACGAAAAAAACCCAGGATCTGGCCAACAAGTATGCGAAGAAGGCGAAAGAATAAGCCAGATGCGCGCATTTCCCAGATCTAACCCAGACCTAACCGGTGTTATCCTCTGAAATATTGATCGAAACCAGGTTTAATTGACTGCTTCAGTGTGTTAGCACATTACTACGTGATTCAAACACGGAAAAAACCCAGGATCTGTCCAACAAGTATGCGATGATGGCAAAATCATGAGCCGGATGCGGGCATAACCCAGACCTAACCCAGACCTAGCCGGTGTTATCCTCTAAAATATTGATCGAAACCAGGTTTAATTGACTGCTTCAGTGTGTTACCACATTACTACGTGATTCAAACACGAAAAAAACCCAAGATCTGGCCAACAAGTATGCGGAGAAGGCAAAATCATGAGCCAGAAGCGGGCATAACCCAGACCTAACCCAGACCTAACCGGTGTTATCCTCTGAAATATTGGTCGAAACCAGGTTTAATTGACTGCCTCAGTGTGTTACCACATTACTACGTGATTGAAACACGGAAAATACCCAGGATCTGGCCAACAAGTTTGCGAAAAAGGCGCAAGTATAAGCCAGATGCGCGCAAATCCCAGACCTAACCCAGACCTAACCGGTGTTATCCTCTAAAATATTGATCGAAACCAGGTTTTATTGACTGCTTCAGTGTGTTACCACATTACTACGTGATCAAACACGAAAAAAACCCAGGATCTGGCCAACAAGTATGCGAAGAAGGCGAAAGAATAGGCCAGATGCGCGCATTTCCCAGACCTAACCCAGACCTAACCGGTGTTAACCTCTGAAATATTGATCGAAACCAGGTTTAATTGACTGCTTCAGTGTGTTACCACATTACTACGTGATTCAAACACGGAAAAAACCCAGGATCTGGCCAACAAGTATGCGAAGAAGGCGAAAGAATAAGCCAGATGCGCGCATTTCCCAGATCTAACCCAGACCTAACCGGTGTTATCCTCTGAAATATTGATCGAAACCAGGTTTAATTGACTGCTTCAGTGTGTTACCACATTACTACGTGATTCAAACACGGAAAAAACCCAGGATCTGGCCAACAAGTATGCGATGAAGGCAAAATCATGAGCCGGATGCGGGCATAACCCAGACCTAACCCAGACCTAGCCGGTGTTATCCTCTAAAATATTGATCGAAACCAGGTTTAATTGACTGCTTCAGTGTGTTACCACATTACTACGTGATTCAAACACGAAAAAAACCCAAGATCTGGCCAACAAGTATGCGGAGAAGGCAAAATCATGAGCCAGAAGCGGGCATAACCCAGACCTAACCCAGACCTAACCGGTGTTATCCTCTGAAATATTGGTCGAAACCAGGTTTAATTGACTGCTTCAGTGTGTTACCACATTACTACGTGATTGAAACACGGAAAATACCCAGGATCTGGCCAACAAGTTTGCGAAAAAGGCGCAAGTATAAGCCAGATGCGCGCAAATCCCAGACCTAACCCAGACCTAACCGGTGTTATCCTCTAAAATATTGATCGAAACCAGGTTTTATTGACTGCTTCAGTGTGTTACCACATTACTACGTGATCAAACACGAAAAAAACCCAGGATCTGGCCAACAAGTATGCGAAGAAGGCGAAAGAATAGGCCAGATGCGCGCATTTCCCAGACCTAACCCAGACCTAACCGGTGTTAACCTCTGAAATATTGATCGAAACCAGGTTTAATTGACTGCTTCAGTGTGTTACCACATTACTACGTGATTCAAACACGGAAAAAACCCAGGATCTGGCCAACAAGTATGCGATGAAGGCAAAATCATGAGCCAGATGCGGGCATAACCCAGACCTAACCCAGACCTAACCGGTGTTATCCTCTAAAATATTGATCGAAACCAGGTTTAATTGACAGCCTCAGTGTGTTACCACATTACTACGTGATTCAAACACGGAAAAAACCCAGGATCTGGCCAACAAGTATGCGATGAAGGCAAAATCATGAGCCGGATGCGGGCATAACCCAGACCTAACCCAGACCTAACCGGTGTTATCCTCCAAAATATTGATCGAAACCAGGTTTAATTGACTGCTTCAGTGTGTTACCACATTACTACGTGATTCAAACACGAAAAAAACCTAAGATCTGGCCAACAAGTATGCGGAGAAGGCAAAATCATGAGCCAGAAGCGGGCATAACCCAGACCTAACCCAGACCTAACCGGTGTTATCCTCTGAAATATTGATCGAAACCAGGTTTAATTGACTGCTGCAGTGTGTTACCACATTACTACGTGATTCAAACACGAAAAAAACCCAGGATCTGGCCAACAAGTATGCGAAGAAGGCAAAATCATGAGCCAGATGCGGGCATATCCCGGACCTAACCCCGACCTAACCGGTGTTATCCTCTAAAATATTGATCGAAACCAGGTTTAATTGACTGCTTCAGTGTGTTACCACATTCCTACGTGATTCAAACACGAAAAAAACCCAGGATCTGGCCAACAAGTATGCGAAGAAGGCGAAAGAATAAGCCAGATGCGCGCATTTCCCAGACCTAACCCAGACCTAACCGGCGTTATCCTCTGAAATATTGATCGAAACCAGGTTTAATTGACTGCTTCAGTGTGTTACCACATTACTACGTGATTCAAACACGGAAAAAACCCAGGATCTGGCCACCAAGTATGCGATGAAGGCAAAATCATGAGCCGGATGCGGGCATAACCCAGACCTAACCCAGACCTAACCGGTGTTATCCTCTAAAATATTGATCGAAACCAGGTTTAATTGACTGCTTCAGTGTGTTACCACATTACTACGTGTTTCAAACACGAAAAAAACTCAAGATCTGGCCAACAAGTATGCGGAGAAGGCAAAATCATGAGCCAGAAGCGGGCATGACCCAGACCTAACCCAGACCTAACCGGTGTTATCCTCTAAAATATTGATCGAAACCAGGTTTAATTGACAGCTTCAGTGTGTTACCACATTACTACGTGATTCAAACACGAAAAAAACCCAGGATCTGGCCAACAAGTATGCGAAGAAGGCAAAATCATGAGCCAGATGCGGGCGTATCCCGGACCTAACCCAGACCTAGCCGGTGTTATCCTCTAAAATATTGATCGAAACTAGGTTTAATTGACTGCTTCAGTGTGTTACCACATTCCTACGTGATTCAAACGCGAAAAAAACCCAGGATCTGGCCAACAAGTATGCGAGGAAGGCGAAAGAATAAGCCTGATGCGCGCATTTCCCAGACCTAACCCAGACCTAACCGGTGTTATCCTCTGAAATATTGATCGAAACAACGTTTAATTGACTGCTTCAGTGTGTTACCACATTACTACGTGATTCAAACACGGAAAAAACCCAGGATCTGGCCAACAAGTATGCGATGAAGGCGAAAGTATAAGCCAGATGCGCGCATTTCCCAGACCTAACCCAGACCTAACCGGTGTTATCCTCTGAAATATTGATCGAAACAACGTTTAATTGACTGCTTCAGTGTGTTACCACATTACTACGTGATTCAAACACGGAAAAAACCCAGGATCTGGCCAACAAGTATGCGAAGAAGGCGAAATCATGAGCCAGATGCGGGCATATCCCGGACCTGACCCCGACCTAACCGGTGTTATCCTCTAAAATATTGATCGAAACCAGGTTTAATTGACTGCTTCAGTGTGTTACCACATTACTACGTGATTCAAACACGGAAAAAACCCAGGATCTGGCCAACAAGTATGCGATGAAGGCAAAATCATGAGCCAGATGCGGGCATAACCCAGACCTAACCCAGACCTAACCGGTGTTATCCTCTAAAATATTGATCGAAACCAGGTTTAATTGACAGCCTCAGTGCGTTACCACATTACTACGTGATTCAAACACGAAAAAAACCCAGGATATGGCCAACAAGTATGCGAAGAAGGCAAAATCATGAGCCAGATGCGTGCATATCCCGGACCTAACCCCGACCTAACCGGTGTTATCCTCTAAAATATTGATCGAAACCAGGTTTAATTGACTGCTTCAGTGTGTTACCACATTCCTACGTGATTCAAACACGAAAAAAACCCAGGATCTGGCCAACAAGTATGCGAAGAAGGCGAAAGAATAAGCCAGATGCGCGCATTTCCCAGACCTAACCCAGACCTAACCGGTGTTATCCTCTGAAATATTGATCGAAACCAGGTTTAATTGACTGCTTCAGTGTGTTACCACATCACTACGTGATTCAAACGCGGAAAAAACCCAGGATCTGGCCAACAAGTATGCGATGAAGGCAAAATCATGAGCCGGATGCGGGCATAACCTAGACCTAACCCAGACCTAACCGGTGTTATCCTCTAAAATATTGATCGAAACCAGGTTTAATTGACTGCTTCAGTGTGTTACCACATTACTACGTGATTCAAACACGAAAAAAACCCAAGATCTGGCCAACAAGCATGCGGAGAAGGCAAAATCATGAGCCAGAAGCGGGCATAACCCAGACCTAACCCAGACCTAACCGGTGTTATCCTCTGAAATATTGATCGAAACCAGGTTTAATTGACTGCTTCAGTGTGTTACCACATTACTACGTGATTGAAACACGGAAAATACCCAGGATCTGGCCAACAAGTTTGCGAAAAAGGCGAAAGTATAAGCCAGATGCGCGCAAATCCCAGACCTAACCCAGACCTAACCGGTGTTATCCTCTAAAATATTGATCGAAACCAGGTTTTATTGACTGCTTCAGTGTGTTACCACATTACTACGTGATCAAACACGAAAAAAACCCAGGATCTGGCCAACAAGTATGCGAAGAAGGCAAAATCATGAGCCAGATGCGGGCATATTCCGGACCTAACCCAGACCTAACCGGTGTTATCCTCTAAAATATTGATCGAAACCAGGTTTAATTGACTGCTTCAGTGTGTTACCACATTCCTACGTGATTCAAACACGAAAAAAACCCAGGATCTGGCCAACAAGTATGTGAAGAAGGCGAAAGTATAAGCCAGATGCGCGCATTTCCCAGACCTAACCCAGACCTAACCGGTGTTATCCTCTGAAATATTGATCGAAACCCGGTTTAATTGACTGCTTCAGTGTGTTACCACCTACTACGTGATTCAAACACGGAAAAAACCCAGGATCTGGCCAACAAGTAGGCGATGAAGGCAAAATCATGAGCCAGATGCGGGCATAACCCAGTCCTAACCCAGACCTAACCGGTGTTATCCTCTAAAATATTGATCGAAACCAGGTTTAATTGACAGCCTCAGTGTGTTACCACATTACTACGTGATTCAAACACGAAAAAAACCCAGGATCTGGCCAACAAGTATGCGAAGAAGGCAAAATCATGAGCCAGATGCGGGCATGTCCCGGACCTAACCCCGACCTAACCGGTGTTATCCTCTAAAATATTGATCGAAACCAGGTTTAATTGACTGCTTCAGTGTGTTACCACATTCCTACGTGATTCAAACACGAAAAAAACCCAGGATCTGGCCAACAAGTATGCGAAGAAGGCGAAAGAATAAGCCAGATGCGCGCATTTCCCAGACCTAACCCAGACCTAACCGGTGTTATCCTCTGAAATATTGATCGAAACCAGGTTTAATTGACTGCTTCAGTGTGTTACCACATTACTACGTGATTCAAACACGGAAAAAACCCAGGATCTGGCCAACAAGTATGCGATGAAGGCAAAATCATGAGCCGGATGCGGGCATAACCCAGACCTAACCCAGACCTAACCGGTGTTATCCTCTAAAATATTGATCGAAACCAGGTTTAATTGACTGCTTCAGTGTGTTACCACATTACTACGTGATTCAAACACGAAAAAAACCCAAGATCTGGCCAACAAGTATGCGGAGAAGGCAAAATCATGAGCCAGAAGCGGGCATAACCCAGACCTAACCCAGACCTAACCGGTGTTATCCTCTAAAATATTGATCGAAACCAGGTTTAATTGACTGCTTCAGTGTGTTACCACATTCCTACGTGATTCAAACACGAAAAAAACCCAGGATCTGGCCAACAAGTATGCGAAGAAGGCGAAAGAATAAGCCAGATGCGCGCATTTCCCAGACCTAACCCAGACCTAACCGGTGTTATCCTCTGAAATATTGATCGAAACCAGGTTTAATTGACTGCTTCAGTGTGTTACCACATTACTACGTGATTGAAACACGGAAAAAACCCAGGATCTGGCCAACAAGTATGCGATGAAGGCAAAATCATGAGCCGGATGCGGGCATAACCCAGACCTAACCCAGACCTAACCGGTGTTATCCTCTAAAATATTGATCGAAACCAGGTTTAATTGACAGCCTCAGTGTGTTACCACTTTACTACGTGATTCAAACACGAAAAAAACCGAGGATCTGGCCAACAAGTAAGCGAAGAAGGCAAAATCATGAGCCAGATGCGGGCATATCCCGGACCTAACCCCGACCTAACCGGTGTTATCCTCTAAAATATTGATCGAAACCAGGTTTAATTGACTGCTTCAGTGTGTTACCACATTCCTACGTGATTCAAACACGAAAAAAACCCAGGATCTGGCCAACAAGTATGCGAAGAAGGCGAAAGAATAAGCCAGATGCGCGCATTTCCCTGACCTAACCCAGACCTAACCGGTGTTATCCTCTGAAATATTGATCGAAACCAGGTTTAATTGACTGCTTCAGTGTGTTACCACATTACTACGTGATTCAAACACGGAAAAAACCCAGGATCTGGCCAACAAGTATGCGATGAAGGCAAAATCATGAGCCGGATGCGGGCATAACCCAGACCTAACCCAGACCTAACCGGTGTTATCCTCTAAAATATTGATCGAAACCAGGTTTAATTGACTGCTTCAGTGTGTTACCACATTACTACGTGATTCAAACACGAAAAAAACCCAAGATCTGGCCAACAAGTATGCGGAGAAGGCAAAATCATGAGCCAGAAGCGGGCATAACCCAGACCTAACCCAGACCTAACCGGTGTTATCCTCTAAAATATTGATCGAAACCAGGTTTAATTGACTGCTTCAGTGTGTTACCACATTCCTACGTGATTCAAACACGAAAAAAACCCAGGATCTGGCCAACAAGTATGCGAAGAAGGCGAAAGAATAAGCCAGATGCGCGCATTTCCCAGACCTAACCCAGACCTAACCGGTGTTATCCTCTGAAATATTGATCGAAACCAGGTTTAATTGACTGCTTCAGTGTGTTACCACATTCCTACGTGATTCAAACACGAAAAAAACCCAGGATCTGGCCAACAAGTATGTGAAGAAGGCGAAAGTATAAGCCAGATGCGCGCATTTCCCAGACCTAACCCAGCCCTAACCGGTGTTATCCTCTGAAATATTGATCGAAACCAGGTTTAATTGACTGCTTCAGTGTATTACGACATTACTACGTGTTTCAAACACGGAAAATACCCAGGATCTGGCCAACAAGTATGCGAAGAAGGCAAAATCATGAGTCAGATGCGAGCATAACCCAGACCTAACCCAGACCTAACCGGTGTTATCCTCTAAAATATTGATCGAAACCAGGTTTAATTGACAGCTTCAGTGTGTTAACACATTACTACGTGATTCAAACACGGAAAAAACCCAGGATCTGGCCAACAAGTATGCGATGAAGGCAAAATCATGAGCCAGATGCGGGCATAACCCAGACCTAACCCAGACCTAACCGGTGTTATCCTCTAAAATATTGATCGAAACCAGGCTTAATTGACTGCTTCAGTGTGTTACCACATTCCTACGTGATTCAAACACGAAAAAAACCCAGTATCTGGCCAACAAGTATGCGAAGAAGGCGAAAGAATAAGCCAGATGCGCGCATTTCCCAGACCTAACCCAGACCTAACCGGTGTTATCCTCTGAAATATTGATCGAAACCAGGTTTAATTGACTGCTTCAGTGTGTTACCACATTACTACGTGATTCAAACACGGAAAAAACCCAGGATCTGGCCAACAAGTATGCGATGAAGGCAAAATCATGAGCCGGATGCGGGCATAACCCAGACCTAACCCAGACCTAACCGGTGTTATCCTCTAAAATATTGATCGAAACCAGGTTTAATTGACTGCCTCAGTGTGGTACAACATTACTACGTGATTCAAACACGGAAAAAACCCAGGATCTGGCCAACAAGTTTGCGAAAAAGGCGAAAGCATAAGCCAGATGCGCGCATATCCCAGACCTAACCCAGACCTAACCGGTGTTATCCTCTAAAATATTGATCGAAACCAGGTTTAATTGACTGCTTCAGTGTGTTACCACATTCCTACGTGATTCAAACACGAAAAAAACCCAGGATCTGGCCAACAAGTATGTGAAGAAGGCAAAATCATGAGCCAGATGTGGGCATATCCCGGACGTAACCCAGACCTAACCGGTGTTATCCTCTAAAATATTGATCGAAACCAGGTTTGATTGACTGCTTCAGTGTGTTACCACATTCCTACGTGATTCAAACACGAAAAAAACCCAGGATCTGGCCAACAAGTATGTGAAGAAGGCGAAAGTATAAGCCAGATGCGCGCATTTCCCAGACCTAACCCAGACCTAACCAGTGTTATCCTCTGAAATATTGTTCGAAACCAGGTTTAATTGACTGCTTCAGTGTGTTACCACATTACTACGTGATTCAAACACGGAAAAAACCCAGGATCTGGCCAACAAGTATGCGAAGAAGGCAAAATCATGAGCCAGATGCGGGCATAACCCAGACCTAACCCAGACCTAACCGGTGTTATCCACTAAAATATTGATCGAAACCAGGTTTAATTGACAGCCTCAGTGTGTTACCACATTACTACGTGATTCAAACACGAAAAAAACCCAGGATCTGGCCAACAAGTATGCGAAGAAGGCAAAATCATGAGCCAGATGCGGGCATATCCCGGACCTAACCCCGACCTAACCGGTGTTATCCTCTAAAATATTGATCGAAACCAGGTTTAATTGACTGCTTCAGTGTGTTACCACATTCCTACGTGATTCAAACACGAAAAAAACCCAGGATCTGGCCAACAAGTATGCGAAGAAGGCAAAATCATGAGCCAGATGCGGGCATAACCCAGACCTAACCCAGACCTAACCGGTGTTATCCTCTAAAATATTGATCGAAACCAGGTTTAATTGACAGCCTCAGTGTGTTACCACATTACTACGTGATTCAAACACGAAAAAAACCCAGGATCTGGCCAACAAGTATGCGATGAAGGCAAAATCATGAGCCGGATGCGGGCATAACCCAGACCTAATCCAGACCAAGCCGGTGTTATCCTCTAAAATATTGATCGAAACCAGGTTTAATTGACTGCTTCAGTGTGTTACCACATTACTACGTGATTCAAACACGAAAAAAACCCAGGATCTGGCCAACAAGTATGCGAAGAAGGCGAAAGAATAAGCCAGATGCGCGCATTTCCCAGATCTAACCCAGACCTAACCGGTGTTATCCTCTGAAATATTGATCGAAACCAGGTTTAATTGACTGCTTCAGTGTGTTACCACATTACTACGTGATTCAAACACGGAAAAAACCCAGGATCTGGCCAACAAGTATGCGATGAAGGCAAAATCATGAGCCGGATGCGGGCATAACCCAGACCTAACCCAGACCTAGCCGGTGTTATCCTCTAAAATATTGATCGAAGCCAGGTTTAATTGACTGCTTCAGTGTGTACCACATTACTACGTGATTCAAACACGAAAAAAACCCAAGATCTGGTCAACAAGTATGCGGAGAAGGCAAAATCATGAGCCAGAAGCGGGCATAACCCAGACCTAACCCAGACCTAACCGGTGTTATCCTCTGAAATATTGGTCGAAACCAGGTTTAATTGACTGCTTCAGTGTGTTACCACATTACTACGTGATTGAAACACGGAAAATACCCAGGATCTGGCCAACAAGTTTGCGAAAAAGGCGCAAGTATAAGCCAGATGCGCGCAAATCCCAGACCTAACCCAGACCTAACCGGTGTTATCCTCTAAAATATTGATCGAAACCAGGTTTTATTGACTGCTTCAGTGTGTTACCACATTACTACGTGATCAAACACGAAAAAAACCCAGGATCTGGCCAACAAGTATGCGAAGAAGGCGAAAGAATAGGCCAGATGCGCGCATTTCCCAGACCTAATCCAGACCTAACCGGTGTTAACCTCTGAAATATTGATCGAAACCAGGTTTAGTTGACTGCTTCAGTGTGTTACCACATTACTACGTGATTCAAACACGGAAAAAACCCAGGATCTGGCCAACAAGTATGCGAAGAAGGCGAAAGAATAAGCCAGATGCGCGCATTTCCCAGATCTAACCCAGACCTAACCGGTGTTATCCTCTGAAATATTGATCGAAACCAGGTTTAATTGACTGCTTCAGTGTGTTACCACATTACTACGTGATTCAAACACGGAAAAAACCCAGGATCTGGCCAACAAGTATGCGATGAAGGCAAAATCATGAGCCGGATGCGGGCATAACCCATATCTAACCCAGACCTAGCCGGTGTTATCCTCTAAAATATTGATCGAAACCAGGTTTAATTGACTGCTTCAGTGTGTTACCACATTACTACGTGATTCAAACACGAAAAAAACCCAAGATCTGGCCAACAAGTATGCGGAGAAGGCAAAATCATGAGCCAGAAGCGGGCATAACCCAGACCTAACCCAGACCTAACCGGTGTTATCCTCTGAAATATTGGTCGAAACCAGGTTTAATTGACTGCTTCAGTGTGTTACCACATTACTACGTGATTGAAACACGGAAAATACCCAGGATCTGGCCAACAAGTTTGCGAAAAAGGCGCAAGTATAAGCCAGATGCGCGCAAATCCCAGACCTAACCCAGACCTAACCGGTGTTATCCTCTAAAATATTGATCGAAACCAGGTTTTATTGACTGCTTCAGTGTGTTACCACATTACTACGTGTTCAAACACGAAAAAAACCCAGGATCTGGCCAACAAGTATGCGAAGAAGGCGAAAGAATAGGCCAGATGCGCGCATTTCCTAGACCTAACCCAGACCTAACCGGTGTTAACCTCTGAAATATTGATCGAAACCAGGTTTAATTGACTGCTTCAGTGTGTTACCACATTACTACGTGATTCAAACACGGAAAAAACCCAGGATCTGGCCAACAAGTATGCGATGAAGGTAAAATCATGAGCCAGATGCGGGCATAACCCAGACCTAACCCAGACCTAACCGGTGTTATCCTCTAAAATATTGATCGAAACCAGGTTTAATTGACAGCCTCAGTGTGTTACCACATTACTACGTGATTCAAACACGGAAAAAACCCAGGATCTGGCCAACAAGTATGCGATGAAGGCAAAATCATGAGCCGGATGCGGGCATAACCCAGACCTAACCCAGACCTAACCGGTGTTATCCTCCAAAATATTGATCGAAACCAGGTTTAATTGACTGCTTCAGTGTGTTACCACATTACTACGTGATTCAAACACGAAAAAAACCCAAGATCTGGCCAACAAGTATGCGGAGAAGGCAAAATCATGAGCCAGAAGCGGGCATAACCCAGACCTAACCCAGACCTAACCGGTGTTATCCTCTGAAATATTGATCGAAACCAGGTTTAATTGACTGCTTCAGTGTGTTACCACATTACTACGTGATTCAAACACGAAAAAAACCCAGGATCTGGCCAACAAGTATGCGAAGAAGGCAAAATCATGAGCCAGATGCGGGCATATCCCGGACCTAACCCCGACCTAACCGGTGTTATCCTCTAAAATATTGATCGAAACCAGGTTTAATTGACTGCTTCAGTGTGTTACCACATTCCTACGTGATTCAAACACGAAAAAAACCCAGGATCTGGCCAACAAGTATGCGAAGAAGGCGAAAGAATAAGCCAGATGCGCGCATTTCCCAGACCTAACCCAGACCTAACCGGTGTTATCCTCTGAAATATTGATCGAAACCAGGTTTAATTGACTGCTTCAGTGTGTTACCACATTACTACGTGATTCAAACACGGAAAAAACCCAGGATCTGGCCACCAAGTATGCGATGAAGGCAAAATCATGAGCCGGATGCGGGCATAACCCAGACCTAACCCAGACCTAACCGGTGTTATCCTCTAAAATATTGATCGAAACCAGGTTTAATTGACTGCCTCAGTGTGGTACAACATTACTACGTGATTCAAACACGGAAAAAACCCAGGATCTGGCCAACAAGTTTGCGAAAAAGGCGGAAGCATAAGCCAGATGCGCGCATATCCCAGACCTAACCCAGACCTAACCGGTGTTATCCTCTAAAATATTGATCGAAACCAGGTTTAATTGACTGCTTCAGTGTGTTACCACATTCCTACGTGATTCAAACACGAAAAAAACCCAGGATCTGGCCAACAAGTATGTGAAGAAGGCAAAATCATGAGCCAGATGTGGGCATATCCCGGACGTAACCCAGACCTAACCGGTGTTATCCTCTAAAATATTGATCGAAACCAGGTTTGATTGACTGCTTCAGTGTGTTACCACATTCCTACGTGATTCAAACACGAAAAAAACCCAGGATCTGGCCAACAAGTATGTGAAGAAGGCGAAAGTATAAGCCAGATGCGCGCATTTCCCAGACCTAACCCAGACCTAACCAGTGTTATCCTCTGAAATATTGATCGAAACCAGGTTTAATTGACTGCTTCAGTGTGTTACCACATTACTACGTGATTCAAACACGGAAAAAACCCAGGATCTGGCCAACAAGTATGCGAAGAAGGCAAAATCATGAGCCAGATGCGGGCATAACCCAGACCTAACCCAGACCTAACCGGTGTTATCCACTAAAATATTGATCGAAACCAGGTTTAATTGACAGCCTCAGTGTGTTACCACATTACTACGTGATTCAAACACGAAAAAAACCCAGGATCTGGCCAACAAGTATGCGAAGAAGGCAAAATCATGAGCCAGATGCGGGCATATCCCGGACCTAACCCCGACCTAACCGGTGTTATCCTCTAAAATATTGATCGAAACCAGGTTTAATTGACTGCTTCAGTGTGTTACCACATTCCTACGTGATTCAAACACGAAAAAAAACCAGGATCTGGCCAACAAGTATGCGAAGAAGGCAAAATCATGAGCCAGATGCGGGCATAACCCAGACCTAACCCAGACCTAACCGGTGTTATCCTCTAAAATATTGATCGAAACCAGGTTTAATTGACAGCCTCAGTGTGTTACCACATTACTACGTGATTCAAACACGAAAAAAACCCAGGATCTGGCCAACAAGTATGCGATGAAGGCAAAATCATGAGCCGGATGCGGGCATAACCCAGACCTAATCCAGACCAAGCCGGTGTTATCCTCTAAAATATTGATCGAAACCAGGTTTAATTGACTGCTTCAGTGTGTTACCACATTACTACGTGATTCAAGCACGAAAAAAACCCAGGATCTGGCCAACAAGTATGCGAAGAAGGCGAAAGAATAAGCCAGATGCGCGCATTTCCCAGATCTAACCCAGACCTAACCGGTGTTATCCTCTGAAATATTGATCGAAACCAGGTTTAATTGACTGCTTCAGTGTGTTAGCACATTACTACGTGATTCAAACACGGAAAAAACCCAGGATCTGTCCAACAAGTATGCGATGATGGCAAAATCATGAGCCGGATGCGGGCATAACCCAGACCTAACCCAGACCTAGCCGGTGTTATCCTCTAAAATATTGATCGAAACCAGGTTTAATTGACTGCTTCAGTGTGTTACCACATTACTACGTGATTCAAACACGAAAAAAACCCAAGATCTGGCCAACAAGTATGCGGAGAAGGCAAAATCATGAGCCAGAAGCGGGCATAACCCAGACCTAACCCAGACCTAACCGGTGTTATCCTCTGAAATATTGGTCGAAACCAGGTTTAATTGACTGCCTCAGTGTGTTACCACATTACTACGTGATTGAAACACGGAAAATACCCAGGATCTGGCCAACAAGTTTGCGAAAAAGGCGCAAGTATAAGCCAGATGCGCGCAAATCCCAGACCTAACCCAGACCTAACCGGTGTTATCCTCTAAAATATTGATCGAAACCAGGTTTTATTGACTGCTTCAGTGTGTTACCACATTACTACGTGATCAAACACGAAAAAAACCCAGGATCTGGCCAACAAGTATGCGAAGAAGGCGAAAGAATAGGCCAGATGCGCGCATTTCCCAGACCTAACCCAGACCTAACCGGTGTTAACCTCTGAAATATTGATCGAAACCAGGTTTAATTGACTGCTTCAGTGTGTTACCACATTACTACGTGATTCAAACACGGAAAAAACCCAGGATCTGGCCAACAAGTATGCGAAGAAGGCGAAAGAATAAGCCAGATGCGCGCATTTCCCAGATCTAACCCAGACCTAACCGGTGTTATCCTCTGAAATATTGATCGAAACCAGGTTTAATTGACTGCTTCAGTGTGTTACCACATTACTACGTGATTCAAACACGGAAAAAACCCAGGATCTGGCCAACAAGTATGCGATGAAGGCAAAATCATGAGCCGGATGCGGGCATAACCCAGACCTAACCCAGACCTAGCCGGTGTTATCCTCTAAAATATTGATCGAAACCAGGTTTAATTGACTGCTTCAGTGTGTTACCACATTACTACGTGATTCAAACACGAAAAAAACCCAAGATCTGGCCAACAAGTATGCGGAGAAGGCAAAATCATGAGCCAGAAGCGGGCATAACCCAGACCTAACCCAGACCTAACCGGTGTTATCCTCTGAAATATTGGTCGAAACCAGGTTTAATTGACTGCTTCAGTGTGTTACCACATTACTACGTGATTGAAACACGGAAAATACCCAGGATCTGGCCAACAAGTTTGCGAAAAAGGCGCAAGTATAAGCCAGATGCGCGCAAATCCCAGACCTAACCCAGACCTAACCGGTGTTATCCTCTAAAATATTGATCGAAACCAGGTTTTATTGACTGCTTCAGTGTGTTACCACATTACTACGTGATCAAACACGAAAAAAACCCAGGATCTGGCCAACAAGTATGCGAAGAAGGCGAAAGAATAGGCCAGATGCGCGCATTTCCCAGACCTAACCCAGACCTAACCGGTGTTAACCTCTGAAATATTGATCGAAACCAGGTTTAATTGACTGCTTCAGTGTGTTACCACATTACTACGTGATTCAAACACGGAAAAAACCCAGGATCTGGCCAACAAGTATGCGATGAAGGCAAAATCATGAGCCAGATGCGGGCATAACCCAGACCTAACCCAGACCTAACCGGTGTTATCCTCTAAAATATTGATCGAAACCAGGTTTAATTGACAGCCTCAGTGTGTTACCACATTACTACGTGATTCAAACACGGAAAAAACCCAGGATCTGGCCAACAAGTATGCGATGAAGGCAAAATCATGAGCCGGATGCGGGCATAACCCAGACCTAACCCAGACCTAACCGGTGTTATCCTCCAAAATATTGATCGAAACCAGGTTTAATTGACTGCTTCAGTGTGTTACCACATTACTACGTGATTCAAACACGAAAAAAACCTAAGATCTGGCCAACAAGTATGCGGAGAAGGCAAAATCATGAGCCAGAAGCGGGCATAACCCAGACCTAACCCAGACCTAACCGGTGTTATCCTCTGAAATATTGATCGAAACCAGGTTTAATTGACTGCTGCAGTGTGTTACCACATTACTACGTGATTCAAACACGAAAAAAACCCAGGATCTGGCCAACAAGTATGCGAAGAAGGCAAAATCATGAGCCAGATGCGGGCATATCCCGGACCTAACCCCGACCTAACCGGTGTTATCCTCTAAAATATTGATCGAAACCAGGTTTAATTGACTGCTTCAGTGTGTTACCACATTCCTACGTGATTCAAACACGAAAAAAACCCAGGATCTGGCCAACAAGTATGCGAAGAAGGCGAAAGAATAAGCCAGATGCGCGCATTTCCCAGACCTAACCCAGACCTAACCGGCGTTATCCTCTGAAATATTGATCGAAACCAGGTTTAATTGACTGCTTCAGTGTGTTACCACATTACTACGTGATTCAAACACGGAAAAAACCCAGGATCTGGCCACCAAGTATGCGATGAAGGCAAAATCATGAGCCGGATGCGGGCATAACCCAGACCTAACCCAGACCTAACCGGTGTTATCCTCTAAAATATTGATCGAAACCAGGTTTAATTGACTGCTTCAGTGTGTTACCACATTACTACGTGTTTCAAACACGAAAAAAACTCAAGATCTGGCCAACAAGTATGCGGAGAAGGCAAAATCATGAGCCAGAAGCGGGCATGACCCAGACCTAACCCAGACCTAACCGGTGTTATCCTCTAAAATATTGATCGAAACCAGGTTTAATTGACAGCTTCAGTGTGTTACCACATTACTACGTGATTCAAACACGAAAAAAACCCAGGATCTGGCCAACAAGTATGCGAAGAAGGCAAAATCATGAGCCAGATGCGGGCGTATCCCGGACCTAACCCAGACCTAGCCGGTGTTATCCTCTAAAATATTGATCGAAACTAGGTTTAATTGACTGCTTCAGTGTGTTACCACATTCCTACGTGATTCAAACGCGAAAAAAACCCAGGATCTGGCCAACAAGTATGCGAGGAAGGCGAAAGAATAAGCCTGATGCGCGCATTTCCCAGACCTAACCCAGACCTAACCGGTGTTATCCTCTGAAATATTGATCGAAACAACGTTTAATTGACTGCTTCAGTGTGTTACCACATTACTACGTGATTCAAACACGGAAAAAACCCAGGATCTGGCCAACAAGTATGCGATGAAGGCGAAAGTATAAGCCAGATGCGCGCATTTCCCAGACCTAACCCAGACCTAACCGGTGTTATCCTCTGAAATATTGATCGAAACAACGTTTAATTGACTGCTTCAGTGTGTTACCACATTACTACGTGATTCAAACACGGAAAAAACCCAGGATCTGGCCAACAAGTATGCGAAGAAGGCGAAATCATGAGCCAGATGCGGGCATATCCCGGACCTGACCCCGACCTAACCGGTGTTATCCTCTAAAATATTGATCGAAACCAGGTTTAATTGACTGCTTCAGTGTGTTACCACATTACTACGTGATTCAAACACGGAAAAAACCCAGGATCTGGCCAACAAGTATGCGATGAAGGCAAAATCATGAGCCAGATGCGGGCATAACCCAGACCTAACCCAGACCTAACCGGTGTTATCCTCTAAAATATTGATCGAAACCAGGTTTAATTGACAGCCTCAGTGCGTTACCACATTACTACGTGATTCAAACACGAAAAAAACCCAGGATATGGCCAACAAGTATGCGAAGAAGGCAAAATCATGAGCCAGATGCGTGCATATCCCGGACCTAACCCCGACCTAACCGGTGTTATCCTCTAAAATATTGATCGAAACCAGGTTTAATTGACTGCTTCAGTGTGTTACCACATTCCTACGTGATTCAAACACGAAAAAAACCCAGGATCTGGCCAACAAGTATGCGAAGAAGGCGAAAGAATAAGCCAGATGCGCGCATTTCCCAGACCTAACCCAGACCTAACCGGTGTTATCCTCTGAAATATTGATCGAAACCAGGTTTAATTGACTGCTTCAGTGTGTTACCACATCACTACGTGATTCAAACGCGGAAAAAACCCAGGATCTGGCCAACAAGTATGCGATGAAGGCAAAATCATGAGCCGGATGCGGGCATAACCTAGACCTAACCCAGACCTAACCGGTGTTATCCTCTAAAATATTGATCGAAACCAGGTTTAATTGACTGCTTCAGTGTGTTACCACATTACTACGTGATTCAAACACGAAAAAAACCCAAGATCTGGCCAACAAGCATGCGGAGAAGGCAAAATCATGAGCCAGAAGCGGGCATAACCCAGACCTAACCCAGACCTAACCGGTGTTATCCTCTGAAATATTGATCGAAACCAGGTTTAATTGACTGCTTCAGTGTGTTACCACATTACTACGTGATTGAAACACGGAAAATACCCAGGATCTGGCCAACAAGTTTGCGAAAAAGGCGAAAGTATAAGCCAGATGCGCGCAAATCCCAGACCTAACCCAGACCTAACCGGTGTTATCCTCTAAAATATTGATCGAAACCAGGTTTTATTGACTGCTTCAGTGTGTTACCACATTACTACGTGATCAAACACGAAAAAAACCCAGGATCTGGCCAACAAGTATGCGAAGAAGGCAAAATCATGAGCCAGATGCGGGCATATTCCGGACCTAACCCAGACCTAACCGGTGTTATCCTCTAAAATATTGATCGAAACCAGGTTTAATTGACTGCTTCAGTGTGTTACCACATTCCTACGTGATTCAAACACGAAAAAAACCCAGGATCTGGCCAACAAGTATGTGAAGAAGGCGAAAGTATAAGCCAGATGCGCGCATTTCCCAGACCTAACCCAGACCTAACCGGTGTTATCCTCTGAAATATTGATCGAAACCCGGTTTAATTGACTGCTTCAGTGTGTTACCACCTACTACGTGATTCAAACACGGAAAAAACCCAGGATCTGGCCAACAAGTAGGCGATGAAGGCAAAATCATGAGCCAGATGCGGGCATAACCCAGTCCTAACCCAGACCTAACCGGTGTTATCCTCTAAAATATTGATCGAAACCAGGTTTAATTGACAGCCTCAGTGTGTTACCACATTACTACGTGATTCAAACACGAAAAAAACCCAGGATCTGGCCAACAAGTATGCGAAGAAGGCAAAATCATGAGCCAGATGCGGGCATGTCCCGGACCTAACCCCGACCTAACCGGTGTTATCCTCTAAAATATTGATCGAAACCAGGTTTAATTGACTGCTTCAGTGTGTTACCACATTCCTACGTGATTCAAACACGAAAAAAACCCAGGATCTGGCCAACAAGTATGCGAAGAAGGCGAAAGAATAAGCCAGATGCGCGCATTTCCCAGACCTAACCCAGACCTAACCGGTGTTATCCTCTGAAATATTGATCGAAACCAGGTTTAATTGACTGCTTCAGTGTGTTACCACATTACTACGTGATTCAAACACGGAAAAAACCCAGGATCTGGCCAACAAGTATGCGATGAAGGCAAAATCATGAGCCGGATGCGGGCATAACCCAGACCTAACCCAGACCTAACCGGTGTTATCCTCTAAAATATTGATCGAAACCAGGTTTAATTGACTGCTTCAGTGTGTTACCACATTACTACGTGATTCAAACACGAAAAAAACCCAAGATCTGGCCAACAAGTATGCGGAGAAGGCAAAATCATGAGCCAGAAGCGGGCATAACCCAGACCTAACCCAGACCTAACCGGTGTTATCCTCTAAAATATTGATCGAAACCAGGTTTAATTGACTGCTTCAGTGTGTTACCACATTCCTACGTGATTCAAACACGAAAAAAACCCAGGATCTGGCCAACAAGTATGCGAAGAAGGCGAAAGAATAAGCCAGATGCGCGCATTTCCCAGACCTAACCCAGACCTAACCGGTGTTATCCTCTGAAATATTGATCGAAACCAGGTTTAATTGACTGCTTCAGTGTGTTACCACATTACTACGTGATTGAAACACGGAAAAAACCCAGGATCTGGCCAACAAGTATGCGATGAAGGCAAAATCATGAGCCGGATGCGGGCATAACCCAGACCTAACCCAGACCTAACCGGTGTTATCCTCTAAAATATTGATCGAAACCAGGTTTAATTGACAGCCTCAGTGTGTTACCACTTTACTACGTGATTCAAACACGAAAAAAACCGAGGATCTGGCCAACAAGTAAGCGAAGAAGGCAAAATCATGAGCCAGATGCGGGCATATCCCGGACCTAACCCCGACCTAACCGGTGTTATCCTCTAAAATATTGATCGAAACCAGGTTTAATTGACTGCTTCAGTGTGTTACCACATTCCTACGTGATTCAAACACGAAAAAAACCCAGGATCTGGCCAACAAGTATGCGAAGAAGGCGAAAGAATAAGCCAGATGCGCGCATTTCCCTGACCTAACCCAGACCTAACCGGTGTTATCCTCTGAAATATTGATCGAAACCAGGTTTAATTGACTGCTTCAGTGTGTTACCACATTACTACGTGATTCAAACACGGAAAAAACCCAGGATCTGGCCAACAAGTATGCGATGAAGGCAAAATCATGAGCCGGATGCGGGCATAACCCAGACCTAACCCAGACCTAACCGGTGTTATCCTCTAAAATATTGATCGAAACCAGGTTTAATTGACTGCTTCAGTGTGTTACCACATTACTACGTGATTCAAACACGAAAAAAACCCAAGATCTGGCCAACAAGTATGCGGAGAAGGCAAAATCATGAGCCAGAAGCGGGCATAACCCAGACCTAACCCAGACCTAACCGGTGTTATCCTCTAAAATATTGATCGAAACCAGGTTTAATTGACTGCTTCAGTGTGTTACCACATTCCTACGTGATTCAAACACGAAAAAAACCCAGGATCTGGCCAACAAGTATGCGAAGAAGGCGAAAGAATAAGCCAGATGCGCGCATTTCCCAGACCTAACCCAGACCTAACCGGTGTTATCCTCTGAAATATTGATCGAAACCAGGTTTAATTGACTGCTTCAGTGTGTTACCACATTCCTACGTGATTCAAACACGAAAAAAACCCAGGATCTGGCCAACAAGTATGTGAAGAAGGCGAAAGTATAAGCCAGATGCGCGCATTTCCCAGACCTAACCCAGCCCTAACCGGTGTTATCCTCTGAAATATTGATCGAAACCAGGTTTAATTGACTGCTTCAGTGTATTACGACATTACTACGTGTTTCAAACACGGAAAATACCCAGGATCTGGCCAACAAGTATGCGAAGAAGGCAAAATCATGAGTCAGATGCGAGCATAACCCAGACCTAACCCAGACCTAACCGGTGTTATCCTCTAAAATATTGATCGAAACCAGGTTTAATTGACAGCTTCAGTGTGTTAACACATTACTACGTGATTCAAACACGGAAAAAACCCAGGATCTGGCCAACAAGTATGCGATGAAGGCAAAATCATGAGCCAGATGCGGGCATAACCCAGACCTAACCCAGACCTAACCGGTGTTATCCTCTAAAATATTGATCGAAACCAGGCTTAATTGACTGCTTCAGTGTGTTACCACATTCCTACGTGATTCAAACACGAAAAAAACCCAGTATCTGGCCAACAAGTATGCGAAGAAGGCGAAAGAATAAGCCAGATGCGCGCATTTCCCAGACCTAACCCAGACCTAACCGGTGTTATCCTCTGAAATATTGATCGAAACCAGGTTTAATTGACTGCTTCAGTGTGTTACCACATTACTACGTGATTCAAACACGGAAAAAACCCAGGATCTGGCCAACAAGTATGCGATGAAGGCAAAATCATGAGCCGGATGCGGGCATAACCCAGACCTAACCCAGACCTAACCGGTGTTATCCTCTAAAATATTGATCGAAACCAGGTTTAATTGACTGCCTCAGTGTGGTACAACATTACTACGTGATTCAAACACGGAAAAAACCCAGGATCTGGCCAACAAGTTTGCGAAAAAGGCGAAAGCATAAGCCAGATGCGCGCATATCCCAGACCTAACCCAGACCTAACCGGTGTTATCCTCTAAAATATTGATCGAAACCAGGTTTAATTGACTGCTTCAGTGTGTTACCACATTCCTACGTGATTCAAACACGAAAAAAACCCAGGATCTGGCCAACAAGTATGTGAAGAAGGCAAAATCATGAGCCAGATGTGGGCATATCCCGGACGTAACCCAGACCTAACCGGTGTTATCCTCTAAAATATTGATCGAAACCAGGTTTGATTGACTGCTTCAGTGTGTTACCACATTCCTACGTGATTCAAACACGAAAAAAACCCAGGATCTGGCCAACAAGTATGTGAAGAAGGCGAAAGTATAAGCCAGATGCGCGCATTTCCCAGACCTAACCCAGACCTAACCAGTGTTATCCTCTGAAATATTGTTCGAAACCAGGTTTAATTGACTGCTTCAGTGTGTTACCACATTACTACGTGATTCAAACACGGAAAAAACCCAGGATCTGGCCAACAAGTATGCGAAGAAGGCAAAATCATGAGCCAGATGCGGGCATAACCCAGACCTAACCCAGACCTAACCGGTGTTATCCACTAAAATATTGATCGAAACCAGGTTTAATTGACAGCCTCAGTGTGTTACCACATTACTACGTGATTCAAACACGAAAAAAACCCAGGATCTGGCCAACAAGTATGCGAAGAAGGCAAAATCATGAGCCAGATGCGGGCATATCCCGGACCTAACCCCGACCTAACCGGTGTTATCCTCTAAAATATTGATCGAAACCAGGTTTAATTGACTGCTTCAGTGTGTTACCACATTCCTACGTGATTCAAACACGAAAAAAACCCAGGATCTGGCCAACAAGTATGCGAAGAAGGCAAAATCATGAGCCAGATGCGGGCATAACCCAGACCTAACCCAGACCTAACCGGTGTTATCCTCTAAAATATTGATCGAAACCAGGTTTAATTGACAGCCTCAGTGTGTTACCACATTACTACGTGATTCAAACACGAAAAAAACCCAGGATCTGGCCAACAAGTATGCGATGAAGGCAAAATCATGAGCCGGATGCGGGCATAACCCAGACCTAATCCAGACCAAGCCGGTGTTATCCTCTAAAATATTGATCGAAACCAGGTTTAATTGACTGCTTCAGTGTGTTACCACATTACTACGTGATTCAAACACGAAAAAAACCCAGGATCTGGCCAACAAGTATGCGAAGAAGGCGAAAGAATAAGCCAGATGCGCGCATTTCCCAGATCTAACCCAGACCTAACCGGTGTTATCCTCTGAAATATTGATCGAAACCAGGTTTAATTGACTGCTTCAGTGTGTTACCACATTACTACGTGATTCAAACACGGAAAAAACCCAGGATCTGGCCAACAAGTATGCGATGAAGGCAAAATCATGAGCCGGATGCGGGCATAACCCAGACCTAACCCAGACCTAGCCGGTGTTATCCTCTAAAATATTGATCGAAGCCAGGTTTAATTGACTGCTTCAGTGTGTACCACATTACTACGTGATTCAAACACGAAAAAAACCCAAGATCTGGTCAACAAGTATGCGGAGAAGGCAAAATCATGAGCCAGAAGCGGGCATAACCCAGACCTAACCCAGACCTAACCGGTGTTATCCTCTGAAATATTGGTCGAAACCAGGTTTAATTGACTGCTTCAGTGTGTTACCACATTACTACGTGATTGAAACACGGAAAATACCCAGGATCTGGCCAACAAGTTTGCGAAAAAGGCGCAAGTATAAGCCAGATGCGCGCAAATCCCAGACCTAACCCAGACCTAACCGGTGTTATCCTCTAAAATATTGATCGAAACCAGGTTTTATTGACTGCTTCAGTGTGTTACCACATTACTACGTGATCAAACACGAAAAAAACCCAGGATCTGGCCAACAAGTATGCGAAGAAGGCGAAAGAATAGGCCAGATGCGCGCATTTCCCAGACCTAATCCAGACCTAACCGGTGTTAACCTCTGAAATATTGATCGAAACCAGGTTTAGTTGACTGCTTCAGTGTGTTACCACATTACTACGTGATTCAAACACGGAAAAAACCCAGGATCTGGCCAACAAGTATGCGAAGAAGGCGAAAGAATAAGCCAGATGCGCGCATTTCCCAGATCTAACCCAGACCTAACCGGTGTTATCCTCTGAAATATTGATCGAAACCAGGTTTAATTGACTGCTTCAGTGTGTTACCACATTACTACGTGATTCAAACACGGAAAAAACCCAGGATCTGGCCAACAAGTATGCGATGAAGGCAAAATCATGAGCCGGATGCGGGCATAACCCATATCTAACCCAGACCTAGCCGGTGTTATCCTCTAAAATATTGATCGAAACCAGGTTTAATTGACTGCTTCAGTGTGTTACCACATTACTACGTGATTCAAACACGAAAAAAACCCAAGATCTGGCCAACAAGTATGCGGAGAAGGCAAAATCATGAGCCAGAAGCGGGCATAACCCAGACCTAACCCAGACCTAACCGGTGTTATCCTCTGAAATATTGGTCGAAACCAGGTTTAATTGACTGCTTCAGTGTGTTACCACATTACTACGTGATTGAAACACGGAAAATACCCAGGATCTGGCCAACAAGTTTGCGAAAAAGGCGCAAGTATAAGCCAGATGCGCGCAAATCCCAGACCTAACCCAGACCTAACCGGTGTTATCCTCTAAAATATTGATCGAAACCAGGTTTTATTGACTGCTTCAGTGTGTTACCACATTACTACGTGTTCAAACACGAAAAAAACCCAGGATCTGGCCAACAAGTATGCGAAGAAGGCGAAAGAATAGGCCAGATGCGCGCATTTCCTAGACCTAACCCAGACCTAACCGGTGTTAACCTCTGAAATATTGATCGAAACCAGGTTTAATTGACTGCTTCAGTGTGTTACCACATTACTACGTGATTCAAACACGGAAAAAACCCAGGATCTGGCCAACAAGTATGCGATGAAGGTAAAATCATGAGCCAGATGCGGGCATAACCCAGACCTAACCCAGACCTAACCGGTGTTATCCTCTAAAATATTGATCGAAACCAGGTTTAATTGACAGCCTCAGTGTGTTACCACATTACTACGTGATTCAAACACGGAAAAAACCCAGGATCTGGCCAACAAGTATGCGATGAAGGCAAAATCATGAGCCGGATGCGGGCATAACCCAGACCTAACCCAGACCTAACCGGTGTTATCCTCCAAAATATTGATCGAAACCAGGTTTAATTGACTGCTTCAGTGTGTTACCACATTACTACGTGATTCAAACACGAAAAAAACCCAAGATCTGGCCAACAAGTATGCGGAGAAGGCAAAATCATGAGCCAGAAGCGGGCATAACCCAGACCTAACCCAGACCTAACCGGTGTTATCCTCTGAAATATTGATCGAAACCAGGTTTAATTGACTGCTTCAGTGTGTTACCACATTACTACGTGATTCAAACACGAAAAAAACCCAGGATCTGGCCAACAAGTATGCGAAGAAGGCAAAATCATGAGCCAGATGCGGGCATATCCCGGACCTAACCCCGACCTAACCGGTGTTATCCTCTAAAATATTGATCGAAACCAGGTTTAATTGACTGCTTCAGTGTGTTACCACATTCCTACGTGATTCAAACACGAAAAAAACCCAGGATCTGGCCAACAAGTATGCGAAGAAGGCGAAAGAATAAGCCAGATGCGCGCATTTCCCAGACCTAACCCAGACCTAACCGGTGTTATCCTCTGAAATATTGATCGAAACCAGGTTTAATTGACTGCTTCAGTGTGTTACCACATTACTACGTGATTCAAACACGGAAAAAACCCAGGATCTGGCCACCAAGTATGCGATGAAGGCAAAATCATGAGCCGGATGCGGGCATAACCCAGACCTAACCCAGACCTAACCGGTGTTATCCTCTAAAATATTGATCGAAACCAGGTTTAATTGACTGCTTCAGTGTGTTACCACATTACTACGTGTTTCAAACACGAAAAAAACTCAAGATCTGGCCAACAAGTATGCGGAGAAGGCAAAATCATGAGCCAGAAGCGGGCATGACCCAGACCTAACCCAGACCTAACCGGTGTTATCCTCTAAAATATTGATCGAAACCAGGTTTAATTGACAGCTTCAGTGTGTTACCACATTACTACGTGATTCAAACACGAAAAAAACCCAGGATCTGGCCAACAAGTATGCGAAGAAGGCAAAATCATGAGCCAGATGCGGGCGTATCCCGGACCTAACCCAGACCTAGCCGGTGTTATCCTCTAAAATATTGATCGAAACCAGGTTTAATTGACTGCTTCAGTGTGTTACCACATTCCTACGTGATTCAAACGCGAAAAAAACCCAGGATCTGGCCAACAAGTATGCGAGGAAGGCGAAAGAATAAGCCTGATGCGCGCATTTCCCAGACCTAACCCAGACCTAACCGGTGTTATCCTCTGAAATATTGATCGAAACAACGTTTAATTGACTGCTTCAGTGTGTTACCACATTACTACGTGATTCAAACACGGAAAAAACCCAGGATCTGGCCAACAAGTATGCGATGAAGGCGAAAGTATAAGCCAGATGCGCGCATTTCCAGACCTAACCCAGACCTAACCGGTGTTATCCTCTGAAATATTGATCGAAACAACGTTTAATTGACTGCTTCAGTGTGTTACCACATTACTACGTGATTCAAACACGGAAAAAACCCAGGATCTGGCCAACAAGTATGCGAAGAAGGCGAAATCATGAGCCAGATGCGGGCATATCCCGGACCTGACCCCGACCTAACCGGTGTTATCCTCTAAAATATTGATCGAAACCAGGTTTAATTGACTGCTTCAGTGTGTTACCACATTACTACGTGATTCAAACACGGAAAAAACCCAGGACCTGGCCAACAAGTATGCGATGAAGGCAAAATCATGAGGCAGATGCGGGCATAACCCAGACCTAACCCAGACCTAACCGGTGTTATCCTCTAAAATATTGACCGAAACCAGGTTTAATTGACAGCCTCAGTGCGTTACCACATTACTACGTGATTCAAACACGAAAAAAACCCAGGATCTGGCCAACAAGTATGCGAAGAAGGCAAAATCATGAGCCAGATGCGTGCATATCCCGGACCTAACCCCGACCTAACCGGTGTTATCCTCTAAAATATTGATCGAAACCAGGTTTAATTGACTGCTTCAGTGTGTTACCACATTCCTACGTGATTCAAACACGAAAAAAACCCAGGATCTGGCCAACAAGTATGCGAAGATGGCGAAAGAATAAGCCAGATGCGCGCATTTCCCAGACCTAACCCAGACCTAACCGGTGTTATCCTCTGAAATATTGATCGAAACCAGGTTTAATTGACTGCTTCAGTGTGTTACCACATCACTACGTGATTCAAACACGGAAAAAACCCAGGATCTGGCCAACAAGTATGCGATGAAGGCAAAATCATGAGCCGGATGCGGGCATAACCTAGACCTAACCCAGACCTAACCGGTGTTATCCTCTAAAATATTGATCGAAACCAGGTTTAATTGACAGCTTCAGTGTGTTACCACATTACTACGTGATTCAAACACGAAAAAAACCCAGGATCTGGCCAACAAGTATGCGAAGAAGGCGAAAGTATAAGCCAGGTGCGCGCAAATCCCAGACCTAACCCAGACCTAACCGGTGTTATCCTCTGAAATATTGATCGAAACCAGGTTTAATTGACTGCTTCAGTGTGTTACCACATTACTACGTGATTGAAACACGGAAAATACCCAGGATCTGGCCAACAAGTTTGCGAAAAAGGCGAAAGTATAAGCCAGATGCGCGCAAATCCCAGACCTAACCCAGACCTAACCGGTGTTATCCTCTAAAATATTGATCGAAACCAGGTTTTATTGACTGCTTCAGTGTGTTACCACATTACTACGTGATCAAACACGAAAAAAACCCAGGATCTGGCCAACAAGTATGCGAAGAAGGCAAAATCATGAGCCAGATGCGGGCATATTCCGGACCTAACCCAGACCTAACCGGTGTTATCCTCTAAAATATTGATCGAAACCAGGTTTAATTGACTGCTTCAGTGTGTTACCACATTCCTACGTGATTCAAACACGAAAAAAACCCAGGATCTGGCCAACAAGTATGTGAAGAAGGCGAAAGTATAAGCCAGATGCGCGCATTTCCCAGACCTAACCCAGACCTAACCGGTGTTATCCTCTGAAATATTGATCGAAACCCGGTTTAATTGACTGCTTCAGTGTGTTACCACCTACTACGTGATTCAAACACGGAAAAAACCCAGGATCTGGCCAACAAGTATGCGATGAAGGCAAAATCATGAGCCAGATGCGGGCATAACCCAGTCCTAACCCAGACCTAACCGGTGTTATCCTCTAAAATATTGATCGAAACCAGGTTTAATTGACAGCCTCAGTGTGTTACCATATTACTACGTGATTCAAACACGAAAAAAACCCAGGATCTGGCCAACAAGTATGCGAAGAAGGCAAAATCATGAGCCAGATGCGGGCATGTCCCGGACCTAACCCCGACCTAACCGGTGTTATCCTCTAAAATATTGATCGAAACCAGGTTTAATTGACTGCTTCAGTGTGTTACCACATTCCTACGTGATTCAAACACGAAAAAAACCCAGGATCTGGCCAACAAGTATGCGAAGAAGGCGAAAGAATAAGCCAGATGCGCGCATTTCCCAGACCTAACCCAGACCTAACCGGTGTTATCCTCTGAAATATTGATCGAAACCAGGTTTAATTGACTGCTTCAGTGTGTTACCACATTACTACGTGATTCAAACACGGAAAAAACCCAGGATCTGGCCAACAAGTATGCGATGAAGGCAAAATCATGAGCCGGATGCGGGCATAACCCAGACCTAACCCAGACCTAACCGGTGTTATCCTCTAAAATATTGATCGAAACCAGGTTTAATTGACTGCTTCAGTGTGTTACCACATTACTACGTGATTCAAACACGAAAAAAACCCAAGATCTGGCCAACAAGTATGCGGAGAAGGCAAAATCATGAGCCAGAAGCGGGCATAACCCAGACCTAACCCAGACCTAACCGGTGTTATCCTCTGAAATATTGATCGACACCAGGTTTAATTGACTGCTTCAGTGTGTTACCACATTACTACGTGATTGAAACACGGAAAATACCCAGGATCTGGCCAACAAGTATGCGAAGAAGGCGAAAGTATAAGCCAGGTGCGCGCAAATCCCAGACCTAACCCAGACCTAACCGGTGTTATCCTCTAAAATATTGATCGAAACCAGGTTTTATTGACTGCTTCAGTGTGCTACCACATTACTACGTGGTCAAACACGGAAAAAACCCAGGATCTGGCCAACAAGTATGCGAAGAAGGCAAAATCATGAGCCAGATGCGGGCATAACCCAGACCTAACCCAGACCTAACCGGTGTTATCCTCTAAAATATTGATCGAAACCAGGTTTAATTGACAGCTTCAGTGTGTTACCACATTACTACGTGATTCAAACACGAAAAAAACCCAGGATCTGGCCAACAAGTATGCGAAGAAGGCGAAAGTATAAGCCAGGTGCGCGCAAATCCCAGACCTAACCCAGACCTAACCGGTGTTATCCTCTGAAATATTGATCCAAACCAGGTTTAATTGACTGCTTCAGTGTGTTACCACATTACTACGTGATTCAAACACGGAAAATACCCAGGATCTGGCCAACAAGTATGCGAAGAAGGCTAAATCATGAGCCAGATGCGGGCAAAACCCAGACCTAACCCAGACCTAACCGGTGTTATCCTCTGAAATATTGATCGAAACCTGGTTTAATTGACTGCCTCAGTGTGGTACCACATTACTACGTGGTCAAACACGGAAAAAACCCAGGATCTGGCCAACAACTATGCGAAGAAGGCAAAATCATGAGCCAGATGCGGGCATAACCCAGACCTAACCCAGACCTAACCGGTGTTATCCTCTGAAATATTGATCCAAACCAGGTTTAATTGACTGCTTCAGTGTGTTACCACATTACTACGTGATTCAAACACGGAAAATACCCAGGATCTGGCCAACAAGTATGCGAAGAAGGCTAAATCATGAGCCAGATGCGGGCAAAACCCAGACCTAACCCAGACCTAACCGGTGTTATCCTCTGAAATATTGATCCGAACCAGGTTTAATTGACTGCTTCAGTGTGTTACCACATTACTACGTGATTCAAACACGGAAAATACCCAGGATCTGGCCAACAAGTATGCGAAGAAGGCTAAATCATGAGCCAGATGCGGGCATAACCCAGACCTAACCCAGACCTAACCGGTGTTATCCTCTGAAATATTGATCGAAACCAGGTTTAATTGACTGCTTCAGTGTGCTACCACATTACTACGTGATCAAACACGGAAAAAACCCAGGATCTGGCCAACAAGTATGCGAAGAAGGCAAAATCATGAGCCAGATGCGGGCATAACCCAGACCTAACCCAGACCTAACCGGTGTTATCCTCTAAAATATTGATCGAAACCAGGTTTAATTGACAGCTTCAGTGTGTTACCACATTACTACGTGATTCAAACACGAAAAAAACCCAGGATCTGGCCAACAAGTATGCGAAGAAGGCAAAATCATGAGCCAGATGCGGGCATATCTCGGACCTAACCCAGACCTAACCGGTGTTATCCTCTAAAATATTGATCGAAACCAGGCTTAATTGACTGCTTCAGTGTGTTACCACATTCCTACGTGATTCAAACACGAAAAAAACCCAGGATCTGGCCAACAAGTATGCGAAGAAGGCGAAAGTATAAGATGCGCGCATTTCCCAGACCTAACCCAGACCTAACCTGTGTTATCCTCTGAAATATTGATCGAAACCAGGTTTAATTGACTGCTTCAGTGTGTTACCACATTACTACGTGATTGAAACACGGAAAATACACCAGGATCTGGCCAACAAGTATGTGAAGAAGGCGAAAGTATAAGCCAGATGCGCGCATTTCCCAGACCTAAGCCAGACCTAACCGGTGTTATCCTCTGATATATTGATCGAAACCAGGTTTAATTGACTGCTTCAGTGTGTTACCACATTACTACGTGATTCAAACACGGAAAAAACCCAGGATCTGGCCAACAAGTATGCGATGAAGGCAAAATCATGAGCCAGATGCGGGCATAACCCAGACCTACCCCAGACCTAACCGGTGTTATCCTCCAAAATATTGATCGAAACCAGGTTTAATTGACAGCTTCAGTGTGTTACCACATTACTACGTGATTCAAACACGAAAAAAACCCAGGATCTGGCCAACAAGTATGCGAAGAAGGCAAAATCATGAGCCAGATGCGGGCATAACCCAGACCTAACCCAGACCTAACCGGTGTTATCCTCTAAAATATTGATCGAAACCAGGTTTAATTGACAGCTTCAGTGTGTTACCACATTACTACGTGATTCAAACACGAAAAAAACCCAGGATCTGGCCAACAAGTATGCGAAGAATGCAAAATCATGAGCCAGATGCGGGCATATCCCGGACCTAACCCAGACCAAACCGGTGTTATCCTCTAAAATATTGATCGAAACCAGGTTTAATTGACTGCTTCAGTGTGTTACCACATTCCTACGTGATTCAAACACGAAAAAAACCCAGGATCTGGCCAACAAGTATACGAAGAAGGCGAAAGAATAAGACAGATGCGCGCATTTCCAAGACCTAACCCAGACCTAACCGGTGTTATCCTCTGAAATATTGATCGAAACCAGGTTTAATTGACTGCTTCAGTGTGTTACCACATTACTACGTGATTGAAACACGGAAAATACCCAGGATCTGGCCAACAAGTTTGCGAAAAGGGCGAAAGTATAAGCCAGATGCGCGCAAATCCCAGACCTAACCCAGACCTAACCGGTGTTATCCTCTAAAATATTGATCGAAACCAGGTTTTATTGACTGCTTCAGTGTGTTACCACATTACCACGTGATCAAACACGAAAAAAACCCAGGATCTGGCCAACAAGTATGCGAAGAAGGCAAAATCATGAGCCAGATGAGGGCATAACCCAGACCTAACCCAGACCTAACCGGTGTTATCCTCTAAAATATTGATCGAAACCAGGTTTAATTGACAGCTTCAGTGTGTTACCACATTACTACGTGATTCAAACACGGAAAAAACCCAGGATCTGGCCAACAAGTATACGAAGAAGGCGAAAGAATAAGACAGATGCGCGCATTTCCAAGACCTAACCCAGACCTAACCGGTGTTATCCTCTGAAATATTGATCGAAACCAGGGGTAATTGACTGCATCAGTGTGTTACCACATTACTACGTGATTCAAACACGGAAAATACCCAGGATCTGGCCAACAAGTATGCGAAGAAGGCTAAATCATGAGCCAGATGCGGGCATAACCCAGACCTAACCCAGACCTAACCGGTGTTATACTCTGAAATATTGATCGAAACCAGGTTTAATTGATTGCTTCAGTGTGCTACCACATTACTACGTTATCAAACACGGAAAAAACCCAGGATCTGGCCAACAAGTATGCGAAGAAGGCAAAATCATGAGCCAGATGAGGGCATAACCCAGACCTAACCCATACCTAACCGGTGTTATCCTCTAAAATATTGATCGAAACCAGGTTTAATTGACAGTTTCAGTGTGTTACCACATTACTACGTTATTCAAACACGAAAAAAACCCAGGATCTGGCCAACAAGTATGCGAAGAAGGCAAAATCATGAGCCAGATGCGGGCATATCCCGGACCTAACCCAGACCTAACCGGTGTTATCCTCTAAAATATTGATCGAAACCAGGTTTAATTGACTGCTTCAGTGTGTTACCACATTCCTACGTGATTCAAACACGAAAAAAACCCAGGATCTGGCCAACAAGTATGCGAAAAAGGTGAAAGTATAAGCCAGATGCGCGCATATCCCTAACCTAACCCAGACCTAACCGGTGTTATCCTCTGAAATATTGATCGAAACCAGGTTTAATTGACTGCTTCAGTGTGTTACCACATTCCTACGTGATTCAAACACGAAAAAAACCCAGGATCTGGCCAACAAGTATGCGAAGAAGGCGAAAGAATAAGCCAGATGCGCGCATTTGCCAGACCTAACCCAGACCTAACCGGTGTTATCCTCTGAAATATTGATCGAAACCAGGTTTAATTGACTGCTTCAGTGTGTTACCACATTACTACGTGATTCAAACACGTAAAAAACCCAGGATCTGGCCAACAAGTACGCGATGAAGGCAAAATCATGAGCCAGATGCGGGCATAACCCAGACCTAACCCAGACCTAACCTGTGTTATCCTCTAAAATATTGATCGAAACCAGGTTTAATTGACTGCTTCAGTGTGTTACCACATTACTACGTGATTCAAACACGAAAAAAACCCAAGATCTGGCCAACAAGTATGCGAAGAAGGCAAAATCATGACCCAGATGCGGGCATAACCCAGACCTAACCCAGACCTAACCGGTGTTATCCTCTAAAATATTGATCGAAACCAGGTTTAATTGTCTGCTTCAGTGTGTTACCACATACCTACGTGATTCAAACACGAAAAAAACCCAGGATCTGGCCAACAAGTATGCGAAGAAGGCAAAATCATGAGCCAGATGCGGGCATAACCCAGACCTAACCCAGACCTAACCGGTGTTATCCTCTAAAATATTGATCGTAACCAGGTTTAATTAACTGCTTCAGTGTGTTACCACATTCCTACGTGATTCAAACACGAAAAAAACCCAGGATCTGGCCAACAAGTATGCGAAAAAGGCGAAAGTATAAGCCAGATGCGCGCATATCCCAGACCTAACCCAGACCTAACCGGTGTTATCCTCGGAAATATTGATCGAAACCAGGTTTAATTGACTGCCTCAGTGTGGTACCACATTACTACGTGATTCAAACACGAAAAAAACCCAGGATCTGGCCAACAAGTATGCGAAGAAGGCAAAATCATGAGCCAGATGCGGGCATATCCCGGACCTAACCCAGACCTAACCGGTGTTATCCTCTGAAATATTGATCGAAACCAGGTTTAATTGACTGCTTCAGTGTATTACCACATTACTACGTGATTCAAACACGGAAAATACCTAGGATCTGGCCAACAAGTATGCGAAAAAGGCGAAAGTATAAGCCAGGTGCGCGCAAATCCCAGACCTAACCCAGACCTAACTGGTGTTATCCTCTAAAATATTGATCGAAACCAGGTTTAATTGACTGCTTCAGTGTGTTACCATATTCCTACGTGATTCAAACACGAAAAAAACCCAGGATCTGGCCAACAAGTATGCGAGGAAGGCGAAAGAATAAGCCTGATGCGCGCATTTCCCAGACCTAACCCAGACCTAACCGGTGTTATCCTCTGAAATATTGATCGCACCAGGTTTAATTGACTGCTTCAGTGTGTTACCATATCACTACGTGATTCAAACACGGAAAAAACCCAGGATCTAGCCAACAAGTATGCGAAGAAGGCAAAATCATGAGCCAGATGCGGGCATAACCCAGACCTAACCCAGACCTAACCGGTGTTATCCTCTAAAATATTGATCGTAACCAGGTTTAATTGACTGCTTCAGTGTGTTACCACATTCCTACGTGATTCAAACACGAAAAAAACCCAGGATCTGGCCAACAAGTATGCGAAAAAGGCGAAAGTATAAGCCAGATGCGCGCATATCCCAGACCTAACCCAGACCTAACCGGTGTTATCCTCGGAAATATTGATCGAAACCAGGTTTAATAGACTGCCTCAGTGTGGTGCCACATTACTACGTGATTCAAACACGAAAAAAACCCAGGATCTGGCCAACAAGTATGCGAAGAAGGCGAAAGTATAAGCCAGGTGCGCGCAAATCCCAGACCTAACCCAGACCTAACCGGTGTTATCCTCTGAAATATTGATCCAAACCAGGTTTAATTGACTGCTTCAGTGTGTTACCACATTACTACGTGATTCAAACACGGAAAATACCCAGGATCTGGCCAACAAGTATGCGAAGAAGGCAAAATCATGAGCCAGATGCGGGCATATCTCGGACCTAACCCAGACCTAACCGGTGTTATCCTCTAAAATATTGATCGAAACCAGGTTTAATTGACTGCTTCAGTGTGTTACCACATTCCTACGTGATTCAAACACGAAAAAAACCCAGGATCTGGCCAACAAGTATGCGAAGAAGGCGAAAGTATAAGATGCGCGCATTTCCCAGACCTAACCCAGACCTAACCGGTGTTATCCTCTGAAATATTGATCGAAACCAGGTTTAATTGACTGCTTCAGTGTGTTACCACATTACTACGTGATTCAAACACGGAAATAACCCAGGATCTGGCCAACAAGTATGCGATGAAGGCAAAATCATGAGCCAGATGCGGGCATAACCCAGACCTAACCCAGACCTAACCGGTGTTATCCTCTGAAATATTGATCGAAACCAGTTTTAATTGACTGCTTCAGTGTGTTACCACATTACTACGTGATCAAACACGGAAAAAACCCAGGATCTGGGCAACAAGTATGCGAAGAAGGCAAAATCATGAGCCAGATGCGGGCATAACCCAGACCTAACCCAGACCTAACCGGTGTTATCCTCTAAAATATTGATCGAAACCAGGTTTAATTGACAGCTTCAGTGTGTTACCACATTACTACGTGATTCAAACACGAAAAAAACCCAGGATCTGGCCAACAAGTATGCGAAGAATGCAAAATCATGAGCCAGATGCGGGCATATCCCGGACCTAACCCAAACCTAACCGGTGTTATCCTCTAAAATATTGATCGAAACCAGGTTTAATTGACTGCTTCAGTGTGTTACCACATTCCTACGTGATTCAAACACGAAAAAAACCCAGGATCTGGCCAACAAGTATGCGAAAAGGTGAAAGTATAAGCCAGATGCGCGCATATCCCAGACCTAACCCAGACCTAACCGGTGTTATCCTCTGAAATATTGATCGAAACCAGGTTTAATTGACTGTTTCAGTGTGTTACCACATTCCTACGTGATTCAAACACGAAAAAAACCCAGGATCTGGCCAACAAGTATGCGAAGAAGGCGAAAGAATAAGACAGATGCGCGCATTTCCCAGACCTAACCCAGACCTAACCGGTGTTATCCTCTGAAATATTGATCGAAACCAGGTTTAATTGACTGCTTCAGTGTGTTACCACATTACTACGTGATTGAAACACGGAAAATACCCAGGATCTGGCCAACAAGTTTGCGAAAAGGGCGAAAGTATAAGTCAGATGCGCGCAAATCCCAGAACTAACCCAGACCTAACCGGTGTTATCCTCTAAAATATTGATCGAAACCAGGTTTTATTGACTGCTTCAGTGTGTTACCACATTCCTACGTGATTCAAACACGAAAAAAACCCAGGATCTGGCCAACAAGTATGCGAAAAAGGTGAAAGTATAAGCCAGATGCGCGCATATCCCTGACCTAACCCAGACCTAACCGGTGTTATCCTCTGAAATATTGATCGAAACCAGGTTTAATTGACTGCTTCAGTGTGTTACCACATTCCTACGTGATTCAAACACGAAAAAAACCCAGGATCTGGCCAACAAGTATGCGAAGAAGGCAAAATCATGAGCCAGATGCGGGCATAACCCAGACCTAACCCAGACCTAACCGGTGTTATCCTCTAAAATATTGATCGAAACCAGGTTTAATTGACTGCTTCAGTGTGTTACCACATTCCTACGTGATTCAAACACGAAAAAAACCCAGGATCTGGCCAACAAGTATGCGAAGAAGACAAAATCATGAGCCAGATGCGGGCATAACCCAGACCTAACCCAGACCTTACCGGTGTTATCCTCTAAAATATTGATCGTAACCAGGTTTAATTAACTGAATCAGTGTGTTACCACATTCCTACGTGATTCAAACACGAACAAAACCCAGGATCTGGCCAACAAGTATGCGAAAAAGGCGAAAGTATAAGCCAGATGCGCGCATATCCCAGACCTAACCCAGACCTAACCGGTGTTATCCTCGGAAATATTGATCGAAACCAGGTTTAATTGACTGCCTCAGTGTGGTACCACATTACTACGTGATTCAAACACGAAAAAAACCCAGGATCTGGCCAACAAGTATGCGAAGAAGGCAAAATCATGAGCCAGATGCGGGCATATCCCGGACCTAACCCAGACCTAACCGGTGTTATCCTCTGAAATATTGATCGAAACCAGGTTTAATTGACTGCTTCAGTGTATTACCACATTATTACGTGATTCAAACACGGAAAATACCTAGGATCTGGCCAACAAGTATGCGAAAAAGGCGAAAGTATAAGCCAGTTGCGCGCAAATCCCAGACCTAACCCAGACCTAACCGGTGTTATCCTCTAAAATATTGGTCGAAACCAGGTTTAATTGACTGCTTCAGTGTGTTACCACATTCCTACGTGATTCAAACACGAAAAAAACCCAGGATCTGGCCAACAAGTATGCGAAGAAGGCGAAAGTATAAGATGCGCGCATTTCCCAGACCTAACCCAGACCTAACCGATGTTATCCTCTGAAATATTGATCGAAACCAGGTTTAATTGACTGCTTCAGTGTGTTACCATATCACTACGTGATTCAAACACGGAAAAATCCCAGGATCTGGCCAACAAGTATGCGAAGAAGCCAAAATCATGAGCCAGATGCGGGCATAACTCAGACCTAACCCAGACCTAACCGGTGTTATCCTCTAAAATATTGATCGTAACCAGGTTTAATTGACTGCTTCAGTGTGTTACCACATTCCTACGTGATTCAAACACGAAAAAAACCCAGGATCTGGCCAACAAGTATGCGAAAAAGGCGAAAGTATAAGCCAGATGCGCGCATATCCCAGACCTAACCCAGACCTAACCGGTGTTATCCTCTGGAATATTGATCGAAACCAGGTTTAATTGACTGCTTCAGTGTGTTACCACATTACTACGTGATTCAAACACGAAAAAAACCCAGGATCTGGCCAACAAGTATGCGAAGAAGGCGAAAGTATAAGATGCGCGCATTTCCCAGACCTAACCCAGACCTAACCGGTGTTATCCTCTGAAATATTGATCGAAACCAGGTTTAATTGACTGCTTCAGTGTGTTACCACATTACTACGTGATTGAAACACGGAAAATACCCAGGATCTGGCCAACAAGTTTGCGAAAAAGGCGAAAGTATAAGCCAGATGCGCGCAAATCCCAGACCTAACCCAGACCTAACCGGTGTTATCCTCTAAAATATTGATCGAAATCAGGTTTTATTGACTGCTTCAGTGTGTTACCACATTACTACGTGATCAAACACGAAAAAAACCCAGGATCTGGCCAACAAGTATGCGAAGAAGGCAAAATCAAGAGCCAGATGTGGGCATATCCCGAACCTAACCCAGACCTAACCGGTGTTATCCTCTAAAATATTGATCGAAACCAGGTTTAATTAACTGCTTCAGTGTGTTACCACATTCCTACGTGATTCAAACACGAAAAAAACCCAGGATCTGGCCAACAAGTATGCGAGCAAGGCGAAAGAATAAGCCTGATGCGCGCATTTCCCAGACCTAACCCAGACCTAACCGGTGTTATCCTCTGAAATATTGATCGAAACCAGGTTTAATTGACTGCTTCAGTGTGTTACCATATCACTACGTGATTCAAACACGGAAAAAACCCAGGATCTGGCCAACAAGTATGCGAAGAAGCCAAAATCATGAGCCAGATGCGGGCATAACCCAGACCTAACCCAGACCTAACCGGTGTTATCCTCTAAAATATTGATCGTAACCAGGTTTAATTGACTGCTTCAGTGTATTACCACATTACTACGTGATTCAAACACGGAAAATACCCAGGATCTGGCCAACAAGTATGCGAAAAAGGCGAAAGTATAAGCCAGGTGCGCGCAAATCCCAGACCTAACCCAGACCTAACCGGTGTTATCCTCTAAAATATTGATCGAAACCAGGTTTTATTGACTGCTTCAGTGTGCTACCACATTACTACGTGATCAGACACGGAAAAAACACAGGATCTGGCCAACAAGTATGCGAAGAAGGCTAAATCATGAGCCAGATGCGGGCATAACCCTGACCTAACCCAGACCTAACCGGTGTTATCCTCTGAAATATTGATCGAAACCAGGTTTAATTGACTGCTTCAGTGTGCTACCACATTACTACATGATCAAACACGGAAAAACCCCAGGATCTGGCCAACATGTATGCGAAGAAGGCAAAATCATGAGCCAGATGCGGGCATAACCCAGACCTAACCCAGACCTAACCGGGGTTATCCTCTAAAATATTGATCGAAACCAGGTTTAATTGACAGCTTCAGTGTGTTACCACATTACTACGTGATTCAAACACGAAAAAAACCCAGCATCAGGCCAACAAGTATGCGAAGAAGGCAAAATCATGAGCCAGATGCGGGCATATCTCGGACCTAACCCAGACCTAACCGGTGTTATCCTCTAAAATATTGATCGAAACCAGGTTTAATTGACTGCTTCAGTGTGTTACCACATTCCTACGTGATTCAAACACGAAAAAAACCCAGGATCTGGCCAACAAGTATGCGAAGAAGGCGAAAGTATAAGATGCGCGCATTTCCCAGACCTAACCCAGACCTAACCGATGTTATCCTCTGAAATATTGATCGAAACCAGGTTTAATTGACTGCTTCAGTGTGTTACCACATTACTACGTGATTGAAACACGGAAAATACCCAGGATCTGGCCAACAAGTTTGCGAAAAAGGCGAAAGTATAAGCCAGATGCGCGCAAATCCCAGACCTAACCCAGACCTAACCGGTGTTATCCTCTAAAATATTGATCGAAATCAGGTTTTATTGACTGCTTCAGTGTGTTACCACATTACTACGTGATCAAACACGAAAAAAACCCAGGATCTGGCCAACAAGTATGCGAAGAAGGCAAAATCAAGAGCCAGATGTGGGCATATCCCGGACCTAACCCAGACCTAACCGGTGTTATCCTCTAAAATATTGATCGAAACCAGGTTTAATTAACTGCTTCAGTGTGTTACCACATTCCTACGTGATTCAAACACGAAAAAAACCCAGGATCTGGCCAACAAGTATGTGAAGAAGGCGAAAGTATAAGCCAGATGCGCGCATTTCCGAGACCTAAGCCAGACCTAACCAGTGTTATCCTCTGAAATATTGATCGAAACCAGGTTTAATTGACTGCTTCAGTGTGTTACCACATTACTACGTGATTCAAACACGAAAAAAACCCAGGATCTGGCCAACAAGTATGCGAAGAAGGCAAAATCATGAGCCAGATGTGGGCATATCCCGGACCTAACCCAGACCTAACCGGTGTTATCCTCTAAAATATTGATCGAAACCAGGTTTAATTGACTTCTTCAGTGTGTTACCACATTCCTACGTGATTCAAACACGAAAAAAACCCAGGATCTGGCCAACAAGTATGTGAAGAAGGCGAAAGTATAAGCCAGATGCGCGCATTTCCCAGACCTAACCCAGACCTAACCGGTGTTATCCTCTGAAATATTGATCGAAACCAGGTTTAATTGACTGCTTCAGTGTGTTACCACATTACTACGTGATTAAACACGGAAAAAACCCAGGATCTGGCCAACAAGTATGCGAAGAAGGCAAAATCATGAGCCAGATCCGGGCATAATCCAGACCTAACCCAGACCTAACCGGTGTTATCCTCTAAAATATTGATCGAAACCAGGTTTAATTGACAGCTTCAGTGTGTTACCACATTACTACGTGATTCAAACACGAAAAAAACCCAGGATCTGGCCAACAAGTATGCGAGGAAGGCAAAATCATGAGCCAGATGCGGGCATAACCCGGACCTAACCCAGACCTAACCGGTGTTATCCTCTGAAATATTGATCGAAACCAGGTTTAATTGACTGCCTCAGTGTGGTACCACATTACTACGTGATTCAAACACGAAAAAAACCCAGGATCTGGCCAACAAGTATGCGAAAAAGGCGAAAGAATAAGCCAGATGCGCGCATTTCCCAGACCTAACCCAGACCTAACCGGTGTTATCCTCTGAAATATTGATCGAAACCAGGTTTAATTGACTGCTTCAGTGTATTACCACATTACTGCGTGATTCAAACACGGAAAATACCCAGGATCTGGCCAACAAGTATGCGAAAAAGGCGAAAGTATAAGCCAGATGCGCGCATATCCCAGACCTAACCCAGACCTAACCGGTGTTATCCTCGGAAATATTGATCGAAACCAGGTTTAATAGACTGCCTCAGTGTGGTGCCACATTACTACGTGATTCAAACACGAAAAAAACCCAGGATCTGGCCAACAAGTATGCGAAGAAGGCGAAAGTATAAGCCAGGTGCGCGCAAATCCCAGACCTAACCCAGACCTAACCGGTGTTATCCTCTGAAATATTGATCCAAACCAGGTTTAATTGACTGCTTCAGTGTGTTACCACATTACTACGTGATTCAAACACGGAAAATACCCAGGATCTGGCCAACAAGTATGCGAAGAAGGCAAAATCATGAGCCAGATGCGGGCATATCTCGGACCTAACCCAGACCTAACCGGTGTTATCCTCTAAAATATTGATCGAAACCAGGTTTAATTGACTGCTTCAGTGTGTTACCACATTCCTACGTGATTCAAACACGAAAAAAACCCAGGATCTGGCCAACAAGTATGCGAAGAAGGCGAAAGTATAAGATGCGCGCATTTCCCAGACCTAACCCAGACCTAACCGGTGTTATCCTCTGAAATATTGATCGAAACCAGGTTTAATTGACTGCTTCAGTGTGTTACCACATTACTACGTGATTCAAACACGGAAATAACCCAGGATCTGGCCAACAAGTATGCGATGAAGGCAAAATCATGAGCCAGATGCGGGCATAACCCAGACCTAACCCAGACCTAACCGGTGTTATCCTCTGAAATATTGATCGAAACCAGTTTTAATTGACTGCTTCAGTGTGTTACCACATTACTACGTGATCAAACACGGAAAAAACCCAGGATCTGGGCAACAAGTATGCGAAGAAGGCAAAATCATGAGCCAGATGCGGGCATAACCCAGACCTAACCCAGACCTAACCGGTGTTATCCTCTAAAATATTGATCGAAACCAGGTTTAATTGACAGCTTCAGTGTGTTACCACATTACTACGTGATTCAAACACGAAAAAAACCCAGGATCTGGCCAACAAGTATGCGAAGAATGCAAAATCATGAGCCAGATGCGGGCATATCCCGGACCTAACCCAAACCTAACCGGTGTTATCCTCTAAAATATTGATCGAAACCAGGTTTAATTGACTGCTTCAGTGTGTTACCACATTCCTACGTGATTCAAACACGAAAAAAACCCAGGATCTGGCCAACAAGTATGCGAAAAGGTGAAAGTATAAGCCAGATGCGCGCATATCCCAGACCTAACCCAGACCTAACCGGTGTTATCCTCTGAAATATTGATCGAAACCAGGTTTAATTGACTGTTTCAGTGTGTTACCACATTCCTACGTGATTCAAACACGAAAAAAACCCAGGATCTGGCCAACAAGTATGCGAAGAAGGCGAAAGAATAAGACAGATGCGCGCATTTCCCAGACCTAACCCAGACCTAACCGGTGTTATCCTCTGAAATATTGATCGAAACCAGGTTTAATTGACTGCTTCAGTGTGTTACCACATTACTACGTGATTGAAACACGGAAAATACCCAGGATCTGGCCAACAAGTTTGCGAAAAGGGCGAAAGTATAAGTCAGATGCGCGCAAATCCCAGAACTAACCCAGACCTAACCGGTGTTATCCTCTAAAATATTGATCGAAACCAGGTTTTATTGACTGCTTCAGTGTGTTACCACATTCCTACGTGATTCAAACACGAAAAAAACCCAGGATCTGGCCAACAAGTATGCGAAAAAGGTGAAAGTATAAGCCAGATGCGCGCATATCCCTGACCTAACCCAGACCTAACCGGTGTTATCCTCTGAAATATTGATCGAAACCAGGTTTAATTGACTGCTTCAGTGTGTTACCACATTCCTACGTGATTCAAACACGAAAAAAACCCAGGATCTGGCCAACAAGTATGCGAAGAAGGCAAAATCATGAGCCAGATGCGGGCATAACCCAGACCTAACCCAGACCTAACCGGTGTTATCCTCTAAAATATTGATCGAAACCAGGTTTAATTGACTGCTTCAGTGTGTTACCACATTCCTACGTGATTCAAACACGAAAAAAACCCAGGATCTGGCCAACAAGTATGCGAAGAAGACAAAATCATGAGCCAGATGCGGGCATAACCCAGACCTAACCCAGACCTTACCGGTGTTATCCTCTAAAATATTGATCGTAACCAGGTTTAATTAACTGAATCAGTGTGTTACCACATTCCTACGTGATTCAAACACGAACAAAACCCAGGATCTGGCCAACAAGTATGCGAAAAAGGCGAAAGTATAAGCCAGATGCGCGCATATCCCAGACCTAACCCAGACCTAACCGGTGTTATCCTCGGAAATATTGATCGAAACCAGGTTTAATTGACTGCCTCAGTGTGGTACCACATTACTACGTGATTCAAACACGAAAAAAACCCAGGATCTGGCCAACAAGTATGCGAAGAAGGCAAAATCATGAGCCAGATGCGGGCATATCCCGGACCTAACCCAGACCTAACCGGTGTTATCCTCTGAAATATTGATCGAAACCAGGTTTAATTGACTGCTTCAGTGTATTACCACATTATTACGTGATTCAAACACGGAAAATACCTAGGATCTGGCCAACAAGTATGCGAAAAAGGCGAAAGTATAAGCCAGTTGCGCGCAAATCCCAGACCTAACCCAGACCTAACCGGTGTTATCCTCTAAAATATTGGTCGAAACCAGGTTTAATTGACTGCTTCAGTGTGTTACCACATTCCTACGTGATTCAAACACGAAAAAAACCCAGGATCTGGCCAACAAGTATGCGAAGAAGGCGAAAGTATAAGATGCGCGCATTTCCCAGACCTAACCCAGACCTAACCGATGTTATCCTCTGAAATATTGATCGAAACCAGGTTTAATTGACTGCTTCAGTGTGTTACCATATCACTACGTGATTCAAACACGGAAAAATCCCAGGATCTGGCCAACAAGTATGCGAAGAAGCCAAAATCATGAGCCAGATGCGGGCATAACTCAGACCTAACCCAGACCTAACCGGTGTTATCCTCTAAAATATTGATCGTAACCAGGTTTAATTGACTGCTTCAGTGTGTTACCACATTCCTACGTGATTCAAACACGAAAAAAACCCAGGATCTGGCCAACAAGTATGCGAAAAAGGCGAAAGTATAAGCCAGATGCGCGCATATCCCAGACCTAACCCAGACCTAACCGGTGTTATCCTCTGGAATATTGATCGAAACCAGGTTTAATTGACTGCTTCAGTGTGTTACCACATTACTACGTGATTCAAACACGAAAAAAACCCAGGATCTGGCCAACAAGTATGCGAAGAAGGCGAAAGTATAAGATGCGCGCATTTCCCAGACCTAACCCAGACCTAACCGGTGTTATCCTCTGAAATATTGATCGAAACCAGGTTTAATTGACTGCTTCAGTGTGTTACCACATTACTACGTGATTGAAACACGGAAAATACCCAGGATCTGGCCAACAAGTTTGCGAAAAAGGCGAAAGTATAAGCCAGATGCGCGCAAATCCCAGACCTAACCCAGACCTAACCGGTGTTATCCTCTAAAATATTGATCGAAATCAGGTTTTATTGACTGCTTCAGTGTGTTACCACATTACTACGTGATCAAACACGAAAAAAACCCAGGATCTGGCCAACAAGTATGCGAAGAAGGCAAAATCAAGAGCCAGATGTGGGCATATCCCGAACCTAACCCAGACCTAACCGGTGTTATCCTCTAAAATATTGATCGAAACCAGGTTTAATTAACTGCTTCAGTGTGTTACCACATTCCTACGTGATTCAAACACGAAAAAAACCCAGGATCTGGCCAAGAAGTATGTGAAGAAGGCGAAAGTATAAGCCATGTGCGCGCAAATCCCAGACCTAACCCAGACCTAACCGGTGTTATCCTCTAAAATATTGATCGAAACCACGTTTAATTGACTGCTTCAGTGTGTTACCACATGCCTACGTGATTCAAACACGAAAAAAACCCAGGATCTGGCCAACAAGTATGCGAGCAAGGCGAAAGAATAAGCCTGATGCGCGCATTTCCCAGACCTAACCCAGACCTAACCGGTGTTATCCTCTGAAATATTGATCGAAACCAGGTTTAATTGACTGCTTCAGTGTGTTACCATATCACTACGTGATTCAAACACGGAAAAAACCCAGGATCTGGCCAACAAGTATGCGAAGAAGCCAAAATCATGAGCCAGATGCGGGCATAACCCAGACCTAACCCAGACCTAACCGGTGTTATCCTCTAAAATATTGATCGTAACCAGGTTTAATTGACTGCTTCAGTGTATTACCACATTACTACGTGATTCAAACACGGAAAATACCCAGGATCTGGCCAACAAGTATGCGAAAAAGGCGAAAGTATAAGCCAGGTGCGCGCAAATCCCAGACCTAACCCAGACCTAACCGGTGTTATCCTCTAAAATATTGATCGAAACCAGGTTTTATTGACTGCTTCAGTGTGCTACCACATTACTACGTGATCAGACACGGAAAAAACACAGGATCTGGCCAACAAGTATGCGAAGAAGGCTAAATCATGAGCCAGATGCGGGCATAACCCTGACCTAACCCAGACCTAACCGGTGTTATCCTCTGAAATATTGATCGAAACCAGGTTTAATTGACTGCTTCAGTGTGCTACCACATTACTACATGATCAAACACGGAAAAACCCCAGGATCTGGCCAACATGTATGCGAAGAAGGCAAAATCATGAGCCAGATGCGGGCATAACCCAGACCTAACCCAGACCTAACCGGGGTTATCCTCTAAAATATTGATCGAAACCAGGTTTAATTGACAGCTTCAGTGTGTTACCACATTACTACGTGATTCAAACACGAAAAAAACCCAGCATCAGGCCAACAAGTATGCGAAGAAGGCAAAATCATGAGCCAGATGCGGGCATATCTCGGACCTAACCCAGACCTAACCGGTGTTATCCTCTAAAATATTGATCGAAACCAGGTTTAATTGACTGCTTCAGTGTGTTACCACATTCCTACGTGATTCAAACACGAAAAAAACCCAGGATCTGGCCAACAAGTATGCGAAGAAGGCGAAAGTATAAGATGCGCGCATTTCCCAGACCTAACCCAGACCTAACCGATGTTATCCTCTGAAATATTGATCGAAACCAGGTTTAATTGACTGCTTCAGTGTGTTACCACATTACTACGTGATTGAAACACGGAAAATACCCAGGATCTGGCCAACAAGTTTGCGAAAAAGGCGAAAGTATAAGCCAGATGCGCGCAAATCCCAGACCTAACCCAGACCTAACCGGTGTTATCCTCTAAAATATTGATCGAAATCAGGTTTTATTGACTGCTTCAGTGTGTTACCACATTACTACGTGATCAAACACGAAAAAAACCCAGGATCTGGCCAACAAGTATGCGAAGAAGGCAAAATCAAGAGCCAGATGTGGGCATATCCCGGACCTAACCCAGACCTAACCGGTGTTATCCTCTAAAATATTGATCGAAACCAGGTTTAATTAACTGCTTCAGTGTGTTACCACATTCCTACGTGATTCAAACACGAAAAAAACCCAGGATCTGGCCAACAAGTATGTGAAGAAGGCGAAAGTATAAGCCAGATGCGCGCATTTCCGAGACCTAAGCCAGACCTAACCAGTGTTATCCTCTGAAATATTGATCGAAACCAGGTTTAATTGACTGCTTCAGTGTGTTACCACATTACTACGTGATTCAAACACGAAAAAAACCCAGGATCTGGCCAACAAGTATGCGAAGAAGGCAAAATCATGAGCCAGATGTGGGCATATCCCGGACCTAACCCAGACCTAACCGGTGTTATCCTCTAAAATATTGATCGAAACCAGGTTTAATTGACTTCTTCAGTGTGTTACCACATTCCTACGTGATTCAAACACGAAAAAAACCCAGGATCTGGCCAACAAGTATGTGAAGAAGGCGAAAGTATAAGCCAGATGCGCGCATTTCCCAGACCTAACCCAGACCTAACCGGTGTTATCCTCTGAAATATTGATCGAAACCAGGTTTAATTGACTGCTTCAGTGTGTTACCACATTACTACGTGATTAAACACGGAAAAAACCCAGGATCTGGCCAACAAGTATGCGAAGAAGGCAAAATCATGAGCCAGATCCGGGCATAATCCAGACCTAACCCAGACCTAACCGGTGTTATCCTCTAAAATATTGATCGAAACCAGGTTTAATTGACAGCTTCAGTGTGTTACCACATTACTACGTGATTCAAACACGAAAAAAACCCAGGATCTGGCCAACAAGTATGCGAGGAAGGCAAAATCATGAGCCAGATGCGGGCATAACCCGGACCTAACCCAGACCTAACCGGTGTTATCCTCTGAAATATTGATCGAAACCAGGTTTAATTGACTGCCTCAGTGTGGTACCACATTACTACGTGATTCAAACACGAAAAAAACCCAGGATCTGGCCAACAAGTATGCGAAAAAGGCGAAAGAATAAGCCAGATGCGCGCATTTCCCAGACCTAACCCAGACCTAACCGGTGTTATCCTCTGAAATATTGATCGAAACCAGGTTTAATTGACTGCTTCAGTGTATTACCACATTACTGCGTGATTCAAACACGGAAAATACCCAGGATCTGGCCAACAAGTATGCGAAAAAGGCGAAAGTATAAGCCAGGTGCGCGCAAATCCCAGACCTAACCCAGACCTAAACGGTGTTATCCTCTAAAATATTGATCGAAACCAGGTTTTAATGACTGCTTCAGTGTGCTACCACATTACTACGTGATCAAACACGGAAAAAACACAGGATCTGGCCAACAAGTATGCGAAGAAGACAAAATCATGAGCCAGATGCGGGCAAAACCCAGACCTAACCCAGACCTAACCGGTGTTATCCTCTGAAATATTGATCGAAACCAGGGGTAATTGACTGCTTCAGTGTGTTACCACATTACTACGTGATTCAAACACGGAAAATACCCAGGATCTGGCCAACAAGTATGCGAAGAAGGCTAAATCATAAGCCAGATGCGGGCATAACCCAGACCTAACCCAGACCTAACCGGTGTTATCCTCTGAAATATTGATCGAAACCAGGTTTAATTGACTGCTTCAGTGTGTTACCACATTACTACGTTATCAAACACGGAAAAAACTCAGGATCTGGCCAACAAGTATGCGAAGAAGGCAAAATCATGAGCCTGATGCGGGCATAACCCAGACCTAACCCAGACCTAACCGGTGTTATCCTCTAAAATATTGATCGAAACCAGGTTTAATTGACAGCTTCAGTGTGTTACCACATTACTACGTGATTGAAACACGAAAAAAACCCAGGATCTGGCCAACAAGTATGCGAAGAAGGCAAAATCATGAGCCAGATGCGGGCAAAACCCAGACCTAACCCAGACCTAACCGGTGTTATCCTCTGAAATATTGATCGAAACCAGGTTTAATTGACTGCTTCAGTGTGCTACCACATTACTACGTTATCAAACACGGAAAAAACTCAGGATCTGGCCAACAAGTATGCGAAGAAGGCAAAATCATGAGCCTGATGCGGGCATAACCAGACCTAACCCAGACCTAACCGGTGTTATCCTCTAAAATATTGATCGAAACCGGGTTTAATTGACTGCTTCAGTGTGTTACCACATTCCTACGTGATTCAAACACGAAAAAAACCCAGGATCTGGCCAACAAGTATGCGAAGAAGGTGAAAGTATAAGCCAGATGCGCGCATATCCCAGACCTAACCCAGACCTAACCGGTGTTATCCTCTGGAATATTGATCGAAACCAGGTTTAATTGACTGCTTCAGTGTGTTACCACATTACTACGTGATTCAAACACGAAAAAAACCCAGGATCTGGCCAACAAGTATGCGAAGAAGGCGAAAGTATAAGATGCGCGCATTTCCCAGACCTAACCCAGACCTAACCGGTGTTATCCTCTGAAATATTGATCGAAACCAGGTTTAATTGACTGCTTCAGTGTGTTACCACATTACTACGTGATTGAAACACGGAAAATACCCAGGATCTGGCCAACAAGTTTGCGAAAAAGGCGAAAGTATAAGCCAGATGCGCGCAAATCCCAGACCTAACCCAGACCTAACCGGTGTTATCCTCTAAAATATTGATCGAAATCAGGTTTTATTGACTGCTTCAGTGTGTTACCACATTACTACGTGATCAAACACGAAAAAAACCCAGGATCTGGCCAACAAGTATGCGAAGAAGGCAAAATCAAGAGCCAGATGTGGGCATATCCCGAACCTAACCCAGACCTAACCGGTGTTATCCTCTAAAATATTGATCGAAACCAGGTTTAATTAACTGCTTCAGTGTGTTACCACATTCCTACGTGATTCAAACACGAAAAAAACCCAGGATCTGGCCAAGAAGTATGTGAAGAAGGCGAAAGTATAAGCCATGTGCGCGCAAATCCCAGACCTAACCCAGACCTAACCGGTGTTATCCTCTAAAATATTGATCGAAACCACGTTTAATTGACTGCTTCAGTGTGTTACCACATGCCTACGTGATTCAAACACGAAAAAAACCCAGGATCTGGCCAACAAGTATGCGAGCAAGGCGAAAGAATAAGCCTGATGCGCGCATTTCCCAGACCTAACCCAGACCTAACCGGTGTTATCCTCTGAAATATTGATCGAAACCAGGTTTAATTGACTGCTTCAGTGTGTTACCATATCACTACGTGATTCAAACACGGAAAAAACCCAGGATCTGGCCAACAAGTATGCGAAGAAGCCAAAATCATGAGCCAGATGCGGGCATAACCCAGACCTAACCCAGACCTAACCGGTGTTATCCTCTAAAATATTGATCGTAACCAGGTTTAATTGACTGCTTCAGTGTATTACCACATTACTACGTGATTCAAACACGGAAAATACCCAGGATCTGGCCAACAAGTATGCGAAAAAGGCGAAAGTATAAGCCAGGTGCGCGCAAATCCCAGACCTAACCCAGACCTAACCGGTGTTATCCTCTAAAATATTGATCGAAACCAGGTTTTATTGACTGCTTCAGTGTGCTACCACATTACTACGTGATCAGACACGGAAAAAACACAGGATCTGGCCAACAAGTATGCGAAGAAGGCTAAATCATGAGCCAGATGCGGGCATAACCCTGACCTAACCCAGACCTAACCGGTGTTATCCTCTGAAATATTGATCGAAACCAGGTTTAATTGACTGCTTCAGTGTGCTACCACATTACTACATGATCAAACACGGAAAAACCCCAGGATCTGGCCAACATGTATGCGAAGAAGGCAAAATCATGAGCCAGATGCGGGCATAACCCAGACCTAACCCAGACCTAACCGGGGTTATCCTCTAAAATATTGATCGAAACCAGGTTTAATTGACAGCTTCAGTGTGTTACCACATTACTACGTGATTCAAACACGAAAAAAACCCAGCATCAGGCCAACAAGTATGCGAAGAAGGCAAAATCATGAGCCAGATGCGGGCATATCTCGGACCTAACCCAGACCTAACCGGTGTTATCCTCTAAAATATTGATCGAAACCAGGTTTAATTGACTGCTTCAGTGTGTTACCACATTCCTACGTGATTCAAACACGAAAAAAACCCAGGATCTGGCCAACAAGTATGCGAAGAAGGCGAAAGTATAAGATGCGCGCATTTCCCAGACCTAACCCAGACCTAACCGATGTTATCCTCTGAAATATTGATCGAAACCAGGTTTAATTGACTGCTTCAGTGTGTTACCACATTACTACGTGATTGAAACACGGAAAATACCCAGGATCTGGCCAACAAGTTTGCGAAAAAGGCGAAAGTATAAGCCAGATGCGCGCAAATCCCAGACCTAACCCAGACCTAACCGGTGTTATCCTCTAAAATATTGATCGAAATCAGGTTTTATTGACTGCTTCAGTGTGTTACCACATTACTACGTGATCAAACACGAAAAAAACCCAGGATCTGGCCAACAAGTATGCGAAGAAGGCAAAATCAAGAGCCAGATGTGGGCATATCCCGGACCTAACCCAGACCTAACCGGTGTTATCCTCTAAAATATTGATCGAAACCAGGTTTAATTAACTGCTTCAGTGTGTTACCACATTCCTACGTGATTCAAACACGAAAAAAACCCAGGATCTGGCCAACAAGTATGTGAAGAAGGCGAAAGTATAAGCCAGATGCGCGCATTTCCGAGACCTAAGCCAGACCTAACCAGTGTTATCCTCTGAAATATTGATCGAAACCAGGTTTAATTGACTGCTTCAGTGTGTTACCACATTACTACGTGATTCAAACACGAAAAAAACCCAGGATCTGGCCAACAAGTATGCGAAGAAGGCAAAATCATGAGCCAGATGTGGGCATATCCCGGACCTAACCCAGACCTAACCGGTGTTATCCTCTAAAATATTGATCGAAACCAGGTTTAATTGACTTCTTCAGTGTGTTACCACATTCCTACGTGATTCAAACACGAAAAAAACCCAGGATCTGGCCAACAAGTATGTGAAGAAGGCGAAAGTATAAGCCAGATGCGCGCATTTCCCAGACCTAACCCAGACCTAACCGGTGTTATCCTCTGAAATATTGATCGAAACCAGGTTTAATTGACTGCTTCAGTGTGTTACCACATTACTACGTGATTAAACACGGAAAAAACCCAGGATCTGGCCAACAAGTATGCGAAGAAGGCAAAATCATGAGCCAGATCCGGGCATAATCCAGACCTAACCCAGACCTAACCGGTGTTATCCTCTAAAATATTGATCGAAACCAGGTTTAATTGACAGCTTCAGTGTGTTACCACATTACTACGTGATTCAAACACGAAAAAAACCCAGGATCTGGCCAACAAGTATGCGAGGAAGGCAAAATCATGAGCCAGATGCGGGCATAACCCGGACCTAACCCAGACCTAACCGGTGTTATCCTCTGAAATATTGATCGAAACCAGGTTTAATTGACTGCCTCAGTGTGGTACCACATTACTACGTGATTCAAACACGAAAAAAACCCAGGATCTGGCCAACAAGTATGCGAAAAAGGCGAAAGAATAAGCCAGATGCGCGCATTTCCCAGACCTAACCCAGACCTAACCGGTGTTATCCTCTGAAATATTGATCGAAACCAGGTTTAATTGACTGCTTCAGTGTATTACCACATTACTGCGTGATTCAAACACGGAAAATACCCAGGATCTGGCCAACAAGTATGCGAAAAAGGCGAAAGTATAAGCCAGGTGCGCGCAAATCCCAGACCTAACCCAGACCTAAACGGTGTTATCCTCTAAAATATTGATCGAAACCAGGTTTTAATGACTGCTTCAGTGTGCTACCACATTACTACGTGATCAAACACGGAAAAAACACAGGATCTGGCCAACAAGTATGCGAAGAAGACAAAATCATGAGCCAGATGCGGGCAAAACCCAGACCTAACCCAGACCTAACCGGTGTTATCCTCTGAAATATTGATCGAAACCAGGGGTAATTGACTGCTTCAGTGTGTTACCACATTACTACGTGATTCAAACACGGAAAATACCCAGGATCTGGCCAACAAGTATGCGAAGAAGGCTAAATCATAAGCCAGATGCGGGCATAACCCAGACCTAACCCAGACCTAACCGGTGTTATCCTCTGAAATATTGATCGAAACCAGGTTTAATTGACTGCTTCAGTGTGTTACCACATTACTACGTTATCAAACACGGAAAAAACTCAGGATCTGGCCAACAAGTATGCGAAGAAGGCAAAATCATGAGCCTGATGCGGGCATAACCCAGACCTAACCCAGACCTAACCGGTGTTATCCTCTAAAATATTGATCGAAACCAGGTTTAATTGACAGCTTCAGTGTGTTACCACATTACTACGTGATTGAAACACGAAAAAAACCCAGGATCTGGCCAACAAGTATGCGAAGAAGGCAAAATCATGAGCCAGATGCGGGCAAAACCCAGACCTAACCCAGACCTAACCGGTGTTATCCTCTGAAATATTGATCGAAACCAGGTTTAATTGACTGCTTCAGTGTGCTACCACATTACTACGTTATCAAACACGGAAAAAACTCAGGATCTGGCCAACAAGTATGCGAAGAAGGCAAAATCATGAGCCTGATGCGGGCATAACCAGACCTAACCCAGACCTAACCGGTGTTATCCTCTAAAATATTGATCGAAACCGGGTTTAATTGACTGCTTCAGTGTGTTACCACATTCCTACGTGATTCAAACACGAAAAAAACCCAGGATCTGGCCAACAAGTATGCGAAGAAGGTGAAAGTATAAGATGCGCGCATAACCCAGACCTAACCCAGACCTAACCGGTGTTATCCTCTAAAATATTGATTGAAACCAGGTTTAATTGACAGCTTCAGTGTGTTACCACATTACTACGTGATTCAAACACGGAAAATACCTGGGATCTGGCCAACAAGTATGCGAAAAAGGCGAAAGTATAAGCCAGGTGCGCGCAAATCCCAGACCTAACCCAGACCTAACCGGTGTTATCCTCTAAAATATTGATCGAAACCTTGTTTTATTGACTGCTTCAGTGTGCTACCACATTACTACGTGATCAAACACGGAAAAAACACAGGATCTGGCCAACAAGTATGCGAAGAAGTCAAAATCATGAGCCAGATGCGGGCAAAATCCAGACCTAACCCAGACCTAACCGGTGTTATCCTCTGAAATATTGATCGAAACCAGGGGTAATTGACTGCTTCAGTGTGTTACCACATTACTACGTGATTCAAACACGGAAAATACCCAGGATCTGGCCAACAAGTATGCGAAGAAGGCTAAATCATGAGCCAGATGCGGGCATAACCCAGACCTAACCCAGACCTAACCGGTGTTATCCTCTGAAATATTGATCGAAACCAGGTTTAATTGACTGCTTCAGTGTGTTACCACATTACTACGTGATCAAACACGGAAAAAACCCAGGATCTGGCCAACAAGTATGCGAAGAAGGCAAAGTCATGAGCCTGATGCGGGCATAACCCAGACCTAACCCAGACCTAACCGGTGTTATCCTCTAAAATATTGATCGACACCTGGTTTAATTGACAGCTTCAATGTGTTACCATATTACTACGTGATTCAAACACGAAAATAACCCAGGATCTGGCCAACAAGTATGCGAAGAAGGCAAAATCATGAGCCAGATGCGGGCATATCCCGGACCTATCCCAGACCTAACCGGTGTTATCCTCTAAAATATTGATCGAAACCAGGTTTAATTGACTGTTTCAGTGTGTTACCACATTACTACGTGATTCAAACACGAAAAAAACCCAGGATCTGGCCAACAAGTATGCGAAGAAGGCAAAATCATGAGCCAGATGCGGGCATAACCCAGACCTAACCCAGACCTAACCTGTGTTATCCTCTGAAATATTGATCGAAACCAGGTTTACTTGACTGCTTCAGTGTGTTACCACATTACTACGAGATTGAAACACGGAAAATACCCAGGATCTGGCCAACAAGTCTGCGAAAAAGGCGAAAGTTTAAGCCAGATGCGCGCAAATCCCAGACCTAACCCAGACCTAACCGGTGTTATCCTCTAAAATATTGATCGAAACCAGGTTTTATAGACTGCTTCAGTGTGTTGCCACATTACTACGTGATCAAACACGAAAAAAACCCAGGATCTGGCCAACAAGTATGCGAAGAAGGCAAAATCATGAGCCAGATGCGGGCATATCCCGGACCTAACCCAGACCTAACCGGTGTTATCCTCTAAAATATTGATCGAAACCAGGTTTAATTGACTGCTTCAGTGTGTTACCACATTCCTACGTGATTCAAACACGAAAAAAACCCAGGATCTGGCCAACAAGTATGTGAAGAAGGCGAAAGTATAAGCCAGATGCGCGCATTTCCCAGACCTAACCCAGACCTAACCGGTGTTATCCTCTGAAATATTGATCGAAACCAGGTTTAATTGACTGCTTCAGTGTGTTACCACATTACTACGAGATTGAAACACGGAAAATACCCAGGATCTGGCCAACAAGTATGCGATGAAGGCAAAATCATGAGCCAGATGCGTGCATAACCCAGACCTAACCCAGACCTAACCGGTGTTATCCTCTAAAATATTGATCGAAACCAGGTTTTATTGACTGCTTCAGTGTGTTACCACATTACTACGTGATCAAACACGGAAAAAACCCAGGATCTGGCCAACAAGTTTGCGAAAAAGGTGAAAGTGTAAGCCAGATGCGCGCATATCCCAGACCTAACCCAGACTTAACCGGTGTTATCCTCTAAAATATTGATCGAAACCAGGTTTAATTGACAGCTTCAGTGTGTTACCACATTACTACGCGATTCAAACACGAAAAAAACCCAGGATCTGGCCAACAAGTATGCGAAGAAGGCGAAAGAATAAGCCAGATGCGCGCATTTCCCAGACCTAACCCAGACCTAACCGGTGTTATCCTCTGAAATATTGATCGAAACCAGGTTTAATTGACTGCTTCAGTGTGTTACCACATTACTACGTGATTCAAACACGGAAAAAACCCAGGATCTGGCCAACAAGTATGCGAAGAAGGCAAAATCATGAGCCAGATGCGGGCATATCCCGGACCTAATCCCGACCTAACCGGTGTTATCCTCTAAAATATTGATCGAAACCAGGTTTAATTGACTGCTTCAGTGTGTTACCACATTACTACGTGATTCAAACACGAAAAAACCCAGGATCTGGCCAACAAGTATGCGAAGAAGGCGAAAGAATAAGCCAGATGCGCGCATTTCCCAGACCTAACCCAGACCTACCCGGTGTTATCCTCTGAAATATTGATCGAAACCAGGTTTAATTGACTGCTTCAGTGTGTTACCACATTACTACGTGATTCAAACACGGAAAAAACCCAGGATCTGGCCAACAAGTATGCGATAAAGGCAAAATCATGAGCCGGATGCGGGCATAACCCAGACCTAACCCAGACCTAACCGGTGTTATCCTCTAAAATATTGTTCGAAACCAGGTTTAATTAACTGCTTCAGTGTGTTACCACATTACTACGTGATTCAAACACGAAAAAAACCCAAGATCTGGCCAACAAGTATGCGGAGAAGGCAAAATCATGAGCCAGAAGCGGGCATAACCCAGACCTAACCCAGACCTAACCGGTGTTATCCTCTGAAATATTGATCGAAACCAGGTTTAATTGACTGCTTCAGTGTGTTACCACATTACTACGTGATTGAAACACGGAAAATACCCAGGATCTGGCCAACAAGTTTGCGAAAAAGGCGAAAGTATAAGCCAGATGCGCGCAAATCCCAGACCTAACCCAGACCTAACCGGTGTTATCCTCTAAAATATTGATCGAAACCAGGTTTTATTGACTGCTTCAGTGTGTTACCACATTACTACGTGATCAAACACGAAAAAAACCCAGGATCTGGCCAACAAGTATGCGAAGAAGGCAAAATCATGAGCCAGATGCGGGCATATCCCGGACCTTACCCAGACCTAACCGGTGTTATCCTCTAAAATATTGATCGAAACCAGGTTTAATTGACTGCTTCAGTGTGTTACCACATTCCTACGTGATTCAAACACGAAAAAAACCCAGGATCTGGCCAACAAGTATGTGAAGAAGGCGAAAGTATAAGCCAGATGCGCGCATTTCCCAGACCTAACCCAGACCTAACCGGTGTTATCCTCTGAAATATTGATCGAAACCAGGTTTAATTGACTGCTTCAGTGTGTTACCACCTACTACGTGATTCAAACACGGAAAAAACCCAGGATCTGGCCAACAAGTATGCGATGAAGGCAAAATCATGAGCCAGATGCGGGCATAACCCAGACCTAACCCAGACCTAACCGGTGTTATCCTCTCAAATATTGATCGAAACCAGGTTTAATTGACAGCCTCAGTGTGTTACCACATTACTACGTGATTCAAACACGAAAAAAACCCAGGATCTGGCCAACAAGTATGCGAAGAAGGCAAAATCATGAGCCAGATGCAGGCATATCCCGGACCTAACCCCGACCTAACCGGTGTTATCCTTTAAAATATTGATCGAAACCAGGTTTAATTGACTGCTTCAGTGTGTTACCACATTCCTACGTGATTCAAACACGAGAAAAACCCAGGATCTGGCCAACAAGTATGCGAAGAAGGCGAAAGAATAAGCCAGATGCGCGCATTTCCCAGACCTAACCCAGACCTAACCGGTGTTATCCTCTGAAATATTGATCGAAACCAGGTTTAATTGACTGCTTCAGTGTGTTACCACATTACTACGTGATTCAAACACGGAAAAAACCCAGGATCTGGCCAACAAGTATGCGATGAAGGCAAAATCATGAGCCGGATGCGGGCATAACCCAGACCTAACCCAGACCTAACCGGTGTTATCCTCTAAAATATTGATCGAAACCAGGTTTAATTGACTGCTTCAGTGTGTTACCACATTACTACGTGATTCAAACACGAAAAAAACCCAAGATCTGGCCAACAAGTATGCGGAGAAGGCAAAATCATGAGCCAGAAGCGGGCATGACCCAGACCTAACCCAGACCTAACCGGTGTTATCCTCTAAAATATTGATCGAAACCAGGTTTAATTGACAGCTTCAGTGTGTTACCACATTACTACGTGATTCAAACACGAAAAAAACCCAGGATCTGGCCAACAAGTATGCGAAGAGCGCAAAATCATGAGCCAGATGCGGGCATATCCCGGACCTAACCCAGACCTAACCGGTGTTATCCTCTAAAATATTGATCGAAACCAGGTTTAATTGACTGCTTCAGTGTGTTACCACATCCCTACGTGATTCAAACGCGAAAAAAACCCAGGATCTGGCCAACAAGTATGCGAGGAAGGCGAAAGAATAAGCCTGATGCGCGCATTTCCCAGACCTAACCCAGACCTAACCGGTGTTATCCTCTGAAATATTGATCGAAACAACGTTTAATTGACTGCTTCAGTGTGTTACCACATTACTACGTGATTCAAACACGGAAAAAACCCAGGATCTGGCCAACAAGTATGCGATGAAGGCGAAAGTATAAGCCAGATGCGCGCATTTCCCAGACCTAACCCAGACCTAACCGGTGTTATCCTCTGAAATATTGATCGAAACCAGGTTTAATTGACTGCTTCAGTGTGTTACCACATTACTACGTGATTCAAACACGGAAAAAACCCAGGATCTGGCCAACAAGTATGCGAAGAAGGCAAAATCATGAGCCAGATGCGGGCATAACCCAGACCTAACCCAGACCTAACCGGTGTTATCCACTAAAATATTGATCGAAACCAGGTTTAATTGACAGCCTCAGTGTGTTACCACATTACTACGTGATTCAAACACGAAAAAAACCCAGGATCTGGCCAACAAGTATGCGAAGAAGGCAAAATCATGAGCCAGATGCGGGCATATCCCGGACCTAACCCCGACCTAACCGGTGTTATCCTCTAAAATATTGATCGAAACCAGGTTTAATTGACTGCTTCAGTGTGTTACCACATTCCTACGTGATTCAAACACGAAAAAAACCCAGGATCTGGCCAACAAGTATGCGAAGAAGGCAAAATCATGAGCCAGATGCGGGCATAACCCAGACGTAACCCAGACCTAACCGGTGTTATCCTCTAAAATATTGATCGAAACCAGGTTTAATTGACAGCCTCAGTGTGTTACCACATTACTACGTGATTCAAACACGAAAAAACCCAGGATCTGGCCAACAAGTATGCGAAGAAGGCAAAATCATGAGCCAGATGCGGGCATATCCCGGACCTAACCCCGACCTAACCGGTGTTATCCTCTAAAATATTGATCGAAACCAGGTTTAATTGACTGCTTCAGTGTGTTACCACATTCCTACGTGATTCAAACACGAAAAAAACCCAGGATCTGGCCAACAAGTATGCGAAGAAGGCGAAAGAATAAGCCAGATGCGCGTATTTCCAGACCTAACCCAGACCTAACCGGAGTTATCCTCTGAAATATTGATCGAAACCAGGTTTAATTGACTGCTTCAGTGTGTTACCACATTACTACGTGATTCAAACACGGAAAAAACCCAGGATCTGGCCAACAAGTATGCGATGAAGGCAAAATCATGAGCCGGATGCGGGCATAACCCAGACCTAACCCAGACCTAGCCGGTGTTATCCTCTAAAATATTGATCGAAACCACGTTTAATTGACTGCTTCAGTGTGTTACCACATTACTACGTGATTCAAACACGAAAAAAACCCAAGATCTGGCCAACAAGTATGCGGAGAAGGCAAAATCATGAGCCAGAAGCGGGCATAACCCAGACCTAACCCAGACCTAACCGGTGTTATCCTCTGAAATATTGGTCGAAACCAGGTTTAATTGACTGCTTCAGTGTGTTACCACATTACTACGTGATTGAAACACGGAAAATACCCAGGATCTGGCCAACAAGTTTGCGAAAAAGGCGCAAGTATAAGCCAGATGCGCGCAAATCCCAGACCTAACCCAGACCTAACCGGTGTTATCCTCTAAAATATTGATCGAAACCAGGTTTTATTGACTGCTTCAGTGTGTTACCACATTACTACGTGATCAAACACGAAAAAAACCCAGGGTCTGGCCAACAAGTATGCGAAGAAGGCGAAAGAATAGGCCAGATGCGCGCATTTCCCAGACCTAACCCAGACCTAACCGGTGTTATCCTCTGAAATATTGATCGAAACCAGGTTTAATTGACTGCTTCAGTGTGTTACCACATTACTACGTGATTCAAACACGGAAAAAACCCAGGATCTGGCCAACAAGTATGCGATGAAGGCAAAATCATGAGCCAGATGCGGGCATAACCCAGACCTAACCCAGACCTAACCGGTGTTATCCTCTAAAATATTGATCGAAACCAGGTTTAATTGACAGCCTCAGTGTGTTACCACATTACTACGTGATTCAAACACGGAAAAAACCCAGGATCTGGCCAACAAGTATGCGATGAAGGCAAAATCATGAGCCGGATGCGGGCATAACCCAGACCTAACCCAGACCTAACCGGTGTTATCCTCCAAAATATTGATCGAAACCAGGTTTACTTGACTGCTTCAGTGTGTTACCACATTACTACGTGATTCAAACACGAAAAAAACCCAAGATCTGGCCAACAAGTATGCGGAGAAGGCAAAATCATGAGCCAGAAGCGGGCATAACCCAGACCTAACCCAGACCTAACCGGTGTTATCCTCTGAAATATTGATCGAAACCAGGTTTAATTGACTGCTTCAGTGTGTTACCACATTACTACGTGATTCAAACACGAAAAAAACCCAGGATCTGGCCAACAAGTATGCGAAGAAGGCAAAATCATGAGCCAGATGCGGGCATATCCCGGACCTAACCCCGACCTAACCGGTGTTATCCTCTAAAATATTGATCGAAACCAGGTTTAATTGACTGCTTCAGTGTGTTACCACATTCCTACGTGATTCAAACACGAAAAAAACCCAGGATCTGGCCAACAAGTATGCGAAGAAGGCGAAAGAATAAGCCAGATGCGCGCATTTCCCAGACCTAACCCAGACCTAACCGGTGTTATCCTCTGAAATATTGATCGAAACCAGGTTTAATTGACTGCTTCAGTGTGTTACCACATTACTACGTGATTCAAACACGGAAAAAACCCAGGATCTGGCCACCAAGTATGCGATGAAGGCAAAATCATGAGCCGGATGCGGGCATAACCCAGACCTAACCCAGACCTAACCGGTGTTATCCTCTAAAATATTGATCGAAACCAGGTTTAATTGACTGCTTCAGTGTGTTACCACATTACTACGTGTTTCAAACACGAAAAAAACTCAAGATCTGGCCAACAAGTATGCGGAGAAGGCAAAATCATGAGGCAGATGCGGGCATGACCCAGACCTAACCCAGACCTAACCGGTGTTATCCTCTAAAATATTGATCGAAACCAGGTTTAATTGACAGCTTCAGTGTGTTACCACATTACTACGTGATTCAAACACGAAAAAAACCAAGGATCTGGCCAACAAGTATGCGAAGAAGGCAAAATCATGAGCCAGATGCGGGCGTATCCCGGACCTAACCCAGACCTAGCCGGTGTTATCCTCTAAAATATTGATCGAAACCAGGTTTAATTGACTGCTTCAGTGTGTTACCACATTCCTACGTGATTCAAACGCGAAAAAAACCCAGGATCTGGCCAACAAGTATGCGAAGAAGGCGAAAGAATAAGCCAGATGCGCGCATTTCCCAGACCTAACCCAGACCTAACCGGTGTTATCCTCTGAAATATTGATCGAAACCAGGTTTAATTGACTGCTTCAGTGTGTTACCACATTACTACGTGATTCAAACACGGAAAAAACCCAGGATCTGGCCAACAAGTATGCGAAGAAGGCGAAATCATGAGCCAGATGCGGGCATATCCCGGACCTGACCCCGACCTAACCGGTGTTATCCTCTAAAATATTGATCGAAACCAGGTTTAATTGACTGCTTCAGTGTGTTACCACATTACTACGTGATTCAAACACGGAAAAAACCCAGGATCTGGCCAACAAGTATGCGATGAAGGCAAAATCATGAGCCAGATGCGGGCATAACCCAGACCTAACCCAGACCTAACCGGTGTTATCCTCTAAAATATTGATCGAAACCAGGTTTAATTGACAGCCTCAGTGCGTTACCACATTACTACGTGATTCAAACACGAAAAAAACCCAGGATCTGGCCAACAAGTATGCGAAGAAGGCAAAATCATGAGCCAGATGCGTGCATATCCCGGACCTAACCCCGACCTAACCGGTGTTATCCTCTAAAATATTGATCGAAACCAGGTTTAATTGACTGCTTCAGTGTGTTACCACATTCCTACGTGATTCAAACACGAAAAAAACCCAGGATCTGGCCAACAAGTATGCGAAGAAGGCGAAAGAATAAGCCAGATGCGCGCATTTCCCAGACCTAACCCAGACCTAACCGGTGTTATCCTCTGAAATATTGATCGAAACCAGGTTTAATTGACTGCTTCAGTGTGTTACCACATTACTACGTGATTCAAACACGAAAAAAACCCAAGATCTGGCCAACAAGCATGCGGAGAAGGCAAAATCATGAGCCAGAAGCGGGCATAGCCCAGACCTAACCCAGACCTAACCGGTGTTATCCTCTGAAATATTGATCGAAACCAGGTTTAATTGACTGCTTCAGTGTGTTACCACATTACTACGTGATTGAAACACGGGAAATACCCAGGATCTGGCCAACAAGTTTGCGAAAAAGGCGAAAGTATAAGCCAGATGCGCGCAAATCCCAGACCTAACCCAGACCTAACCGGTGTTATCCTCTAAAATATTGATCGAAACCAGGTTTTATTGACTGCTTCAGTGTGTTACCACATTACTACGTGATCAAACACGAAAAAAACCCAGGATCTGGCCAACAAGTATGCGAAGAAGGCAAAATCATGAGCCAGATGCGGGCATATTCCGGACCTAACCCAGACCTAACCGGTGTTATCCTCTAAAATATTGATCGAAACCAGGTTTAATTGACTGCTTCAGTGTGTTACCACATTCCTACGTGATTCAAACACGAAAAAAACCCAGGATCTGGCCAACAAGTATGTGAAGAAGGCGAAAGTATAAGCCAGATGCGCGCATTTCCCAGACCTAACCCAGACCTAACCGGTGTTATCCTCTGAAATATTGATCGAAACCCGGTTTAATTGACTGCTTCAGTGTGTTACCACCTACTACGTGATTCAAACACGGAAAAAACCCAGGATCTGGCCAACAAGTATGCGATGAAGGCAAAATCATGAGCCAGATGCGGGCATAACCCAGTCCTAACCCAGACCTAACCGGTGTTATCCTCTAAAATATTGATCGAAACCAGGTTTAATTGACAGCCTCAGTGTGTTACCACATTACTACGTGATTCAAACACGAAAAAAACCCAGGATCTGGCCAACAAGTATGCGAAGAAGGCAAAATCATGAGCCAGATGCGGGCATATCCCGGACCTAACCCCGACCTAACCGGTGTTATCCTCTAAAATATTGATCGAAACCAGGTTTAATTGACTGCTTCAGTGTGTTACCACATTCCTACGTGATTCAAACACGAAAAAAACCCAGGATCTGGTCAACAAGTATGCGAAGAAGGCGAAAGAATAAGCCAGATGCGCGCATTTCCCAGACCTAACCCAGACCTAACCGGTGTTATCCTCTGAAATATTGATCGAAACCAGGTTTAATTGACTGCTTCAGTGTGTTACCACATTACTACGTGATTCAAACACGGAAAAAACCCAGGATCTGGCCAACAAGTATGCGATGAAGGCAAAATCATGAGCCGGATGCGGGCATAACCCAGACCTAACCCAGACCTAACCGGTGTTATCCTCTAAAATATTGATCGAAACCAGGTTTAATTGACTGCTTCAGTGTGTTACCACATTACTACGTGATTCAAACACGAAAAAAACCCAGGATCTGGCCAACAAGTATGCGAAGAAGGCGAAAGAATAAGCCAGATGCGCGCATTTCCCAGACCTAACCCAGACCTAACCGGTGTTATCCTCTGAAATATTGATCGAAACCAGGTTTAATTGACTGCTTCAATGTGTTACCACATTACTACGTGATTCAAACACGGAAAAAACCCAGGATCTGGCCAACAAGTTTGCGATGAAGGCCAAATCATGAGCCGGATGCGGGCATAACCCAGACCTAACCCAGACCTAACCGGTGTTATCCTCTAAAATATTGATCGAAACCAGGTTTAATTGACTGCTTCAGTGTGTTACCACATTACTACGTGATTCAAACACGAAAAAAACCCAAGATCTGGCCAACAAGTATGCGGAGAAGGCAAAATCATGAGCCAGAAGCGGGCATAACCCAGACCTAACCCAGACCTAACCGGTGTTATCCTCTGAAATATTGATCGACACCAGGTTTAATTGACTGCTTCAGTGTGTTACCACATTACTACGTGATTGAAACACGGAAAATACCCAGGATCTGGCCAACAAGTTTGCGAAAAAGGCGAAAGTATAAGCCAGATGCGCGCAAATCCCAGACCTAACCCAGACCTAACCGGTGTTATCCTCTAAAATATTGATCGAAACCAGGTTTTATTGACTGCTTCAGTGTGTTACCACATTACTACGTGATCAAACACGAAAAAAACCCAGGATCTGGCCAACAAGTATGCGAAGAAGGCAAAATCATGAGCCAGATGCGGGCATATCCCGGACCTAACCCAGACCTAACCGGTGTTATCCTCTAAAATATTGATCGAAACCAGGTTTAATTGACTGCTTCAGTGTGTTACCACATTCCTACGTGATTCAAACACGAAAAAAACCCAGGATCTGGCCAACAAGTATGTGAAGAAGGCGAAAGTATAAGCCAGATGCGCGCATTTCCCAGACCTAACCCAGACCTAACCGGTGTTATCCTCTGAAATATTGATCGAAACCAGGTTTAATTGACTGCTTCAGTGTGTTACCACCTACTACGTGATTCAAACACGGAAAAAACCCAGGATCTGGCCAACAAGTATGCGATGAAGGCAAAATCATGAGCCAGATGCGGGCATAACCCAGACCTAACCCAGACCTAACCGGTGTTATCCTCTAAAATATTGATCGAAACCAGGTTTAATTGACAGCCTCAGTGTGTTACCACATTACTACGTTATTCAAACACGAAAAAAAGCCAGGATCTGGCCAACAAGTATGCGAAGAAGGCAAAATCATGAGCCAGATGCGGGCATATCCCGGACCTAACCCCGACTTAACCGGTGTTATCCTCTAAAATATTGATCGAAACCAGGTTTAATTGACTGCTTCAGTGTGTTACCACATTCCTACGTGATTCAAACACGAAAAAAACCCAGGATCTGGCCAACAAGTATGCGAAGAAGGCGAAAGAATAAGCCAGATGCGCGCATTTCCCAGACCTAACCCAGACCTAACCGGTGTTATCCTCTGAAATATTGATCGAAACCAGGTTTAATTGACTGCTTCAGTGTGTTACCACATTACTACGTGATTCAAACACGGAAAAAACCCAGGATCTGGCCAACAAGTATGCGATGAAGGCAAAATCATGAGCCGGATGCGGGCATAATCCAGACCTAACCGGTGTTATCGTCTAAAATATTGATCGAAACCAGGTTTAATTGACTGCCTCAGTGTGGTACAACATTACTACGTGATTCAAACACGGAAAAAACCCAGGATCTGGCCAACAAGTTTGCGAAAAAGGCGAAAGCATAAGCCAGATGCGCGCATATCCCAGACCTAACCCAGACCTAACCGGAGTTATCCTCTAAAATATTGATCGAAACCAGGTTTAATTGACTGCTTCAGTGTGTTACCACATTCCTACGTGATTCAAACACGAAAAAAACCCAGGATCTGGCCAACAAGTATGTGAAGAAGGCAAAATCATGAGCCAGATGTGGGCATATCCCGGACGTAACCTAGACCTAACCGGTGTTATCCTCTAAAATATTGATCGAAACCAGGTTTGATTGACTGCTTCAGTGTGTTACCACATTCCTACGTGATTCAAACACGAAAAAAACCCAGGATCTGGCCAACAAGTATGTGAAGAAGGCGAAAGTATAAGCCAGATGCGCGCATTTCCCAGACCTAACCCAGACCTAACCAGTGTTATCCTCTGAAATATTGATCGATACCTGGTTTAATTGACTGCTTCAGTGTGTTACCACATTACTACGTGATTCAAACACGGAAAATACCCAGGAACTGGCCAACAAGTATGCGAAGAAGGCTAAATCATGAGCCAGATGCGGGCATAACCCAGACCTAACCCAGACCTAACCGGTGTTATCCTCTGAAATATTGATCGAAACCAGGTTTAATTGACTGCTTCAGTGTGCTACCACATTACTACGTGATCAAACACGGAAAAAACCCAGGATCTGGCCAACAAGTTTGCGAAGAAGGCTAAATCATGAGCCAGATGCGGGCATAACCCAGACCTAACCCAGACCTAACCGGTGTTATCCTCTGAAATATTGATCGAAACCAGGTTTAATTGACTGCTTCAGTGTGCTACCACATTACTACGTGATCAAACACGGAAAAAACCCAGGATCTGGCCAGCAAGTATGCGAAGAAGGCAAAATCATGAGCCAGATGCGGGCATAACCCAGACCTAACCCAGACCTAACCGGTGTTATCCTGTGAAATATTGATCGAAACCAGGTTTAATTGACTGCTTCAGTGTGCTACCACATTACTACGTGATCAAACACGGAAAAAACCCAGGATCTGGCCAACAAGTATGCGATGAAGGCAAAATCATGAGCCGGATGCGGGCATAACCCAGACCTAACCCAGACCTAACCGGTGTTATCCTCTAAAATATTGATCGAAACCAGGTTTAATTGACTGCTTCAGTGTGTTACCACATTACTACGTGATTCAAACACGAAAAAAACTCAAGATCTGGCCAACAAGTATGCGGACAAGGCAAAATCATGAGCCAGAAGCGGGCATGACCCAGACCTAACCCAGACCTAACCGGTGTTATCCTCTAAAATATTGATCGAAACCAGGTTTAATTGACAGCTTCAGTGTGTTACCACATTACTACGTGATTCAAACACGAAAAAAACCCAGGATCTGGCCAACAAGTATGCGAAGAAGGCAAAATCATGAGCCAGATGCGGGCATTTCCCAGAAGTAACCCAGACCTACCCGGTGTTATCCTCTGAAATATTGATCGAAACCAGGTTTAATTGACTGCTTCAGTGTGTTACCACATTACTACGTGATTCAAACACGGAAAAAACCCAGGATCTGGCCAACAAGTATGCGATGAAGGCGAAAGTATAAGCCAGATGCGCGCATTTCCCAGACCTAACCCAGACCTAACCGGTGTTATCCTCTGAAATATTGATCGAAACCAGGTTTAATTGACTGCTTCAGTGTGTTACCACATTACTACGTGATTCAAACACGGAAAAAACCCAGGATCTGGCCAACAAGTATGCGAAGAAGGCAAAATCATGAGCCAGATGCGGGCATAACCCAGACCTAACCCAGACCTAACCGGTGTTATCCTCTAAAATACTGTCCGAATCCAGGATTAATTGACTGCCTCAGTGTGGTACAACATTACTACGTGATTCAAACACGGAAAAACCCAGGATCTGGCCATCAAGTTTGCGAAAATGGCGAAAGCATAAGCCAGATGCGCGCATATCCCAGACCTAACCCAGACCTAACCGGTGTTATCCTCTAAAATATTGATCGAAACCAGGTTTAATTGACTGCTTCAGTGTGTTACCACATTCCTACGTGATTCAAACACGAAAAAAACCCAGGATCTGGCCAACAAGTATGTGAAGAAGGCAAAATCACGAGCCAGATGTGGGCATATCCCGGACCTAACCCAGACCTAACCGGTGTTATCCTCTAAAATATTGATCGAAACCAGGTTTGATTGACTGCTTCAGTGTGTTACCACATTCCTACGTGATTCAAACACGAAAAAAACCCAAGATCTGGCCAACAAGTATGCGGAGACGGCAAAATCATGAGCCAGAAGCGGGCATGACCCAGACCTAACCCAGACCTAACCGGTGTTATCCTCTAAAATATTGATCGAAACCAGGTTTAATTGACAGCTTCAGTGTGTTACCACATTCCTACGTGATTCAAACACGAAAAAAACCCAAGATCTGGCCAACAAGTATGCGGAGAAGGCAAAATCATGAGCCAGAAGCGGGCATGACCCAGACCTAACCCAGACCTAACCGGTGTTATCCTCTAAAATATTGATCGAAACCAGCTTTAATTGACTGCTTCAGTGTGTTACCACATTCCTACGTGATTCAAACGCGAAAAAAACCCAGGATCTGGCCAACAAGTATGCGAGGAAGGCGAAAGAATAAGCCTGATGGGCGCATTTCCCAGACCTAACCCAGACCTAACCGGTGTTATCCTCTGAAATATTGATCGAAACAACGTTTAATAGACTGCTTCAGTGTGTTACCACATTACTACGTGATTCAAACACGGAAAAAACCCAGGATCTGGCCAACAAGTATGCGATGAAGGCGAAAGTATAAGCCAGATGCGCGCATTTCCCAGACCTAACCCAGACCTAACCGGTGTTATCCTCTGAAATATTGATCGAAACCAGGTTTAATTGACTGCTTCAGTGTGTTACCACATTACTACGTGATTCAAACACGGAAAAAACCCAGGATCTGGCCAACAAGTATGCGAAGAAGGCAAAATCATGAGCCAGATGCGGGCATAACCCAGACCTAACCCAGACCTAACCGGTGTTATCCTCTAAAATATTGATCGAAACCAGGTTTAATTGACAGCCTCAGTGTGTTACCACTTTACTACGTGATTCAAACACGAAAAAAACCCAGGATCTGGCCAACAAGTAAGCGAAGAAGGCAAAATCATGAGCCAGATGCGGGCATATCCCGGACCTAACCCCGACCTAACCGGTGTTATCCTCTAAAATATTGATCGAAACCAGGTTTAATTGACTGCTTCAGTGTGTTACCACATTCCTACGTGATTCAAACACGAAAAAAACCTAGGATCTGGCCAACAAGTATGCGAAGAAGGCGAAAGAATAAGCCAGATGCGCGCATTTCCCAGACCTAACCCAGACCTAACCGGTGTTATCCTCTGAAATATTGATCGAAACCAGGTTTAATTGACTGCTTCAGTGTGTTACCACATTACTACGTGATTCAAACACGAAAAAAACCCAAGATCTGGCCAACAAGTATGCGGAGAAGGCAAAATCATGAGCCAGAAGCGGGCATAACCCAGACCTAACCCAGACCTAACCGGTGTTATCCTCTGAAATATTGATCGTCACCAGGTTTAATTGACTGCTTCAGTGTGTTACCACATTACTACGTGATTGAAACACGGAAAATACCCAGGATCTGGCCAACAAGTTTGCGAAAAAGGCGAAAGTATAGCCAGATGCGCGCAAATCCCAGACCTAACCCAGACCTAACCGGTGTTATCCTCTAAAATATTGATCGAAACCAGGTTTTATTGACTGCTTCAGTGTGTTACCACATTACTACGTGATCAAACACGAAAAAAACCCAGGATCTGGCCAACAAGTATGCGAAGAAGGCAAAATCATGAGCCAGATGCGGGCATATCCCGGACCTAACCCAGACCTAACCGGTGTTATCCTCTAAAATATTGATCGAAACCAGGTTTAATTGACTGCTTCAGTGCGTTACCACATTCCTACGTGATTCAAACACGAAAAAAACCCAGGATCTGGCCAACAAGTATGTGAAGAAGGCGAAAGTATAAGCCAGATGCGCGCATTTCCCAGACCTAACCCAGACCTAACCGGTGTTATCCTCTGAAATATTGATCGAAACCAGGTTTAATTGACTGCTTCAGTGTGTTACCACCTACTACGTGATTCAAACACGGAAAAAACCCAGGATCTGGCCAACAAGTATGCGATGAAGGCAAAATCATGAGCCAGATGCGGGCATAACCCAGACCTAACCGGTGTTATCCTCTAAAATATTGATCGAAACCAGGTTTAATTGACAGCCTCAGTGTGTTACCACATTACTACGTGATTCAAACACGAAAAAAACCCAGGATCTGGCCAACAAGTATGCGAAGAAGGCAAAATCATGAGCCAGATGCGGGCATAACCCAGACCTAACCCAGACCTAACCGGTGTTATCCTCTGAAATATTGATCGAAACCAGGTTTAATTGACTGCTTCAGTGTGCTACCACATTACTACGTGATCAAACACGGAAAAAACCCAGGATCTGGCCAGCAAGTATGCGAAGAAGGCAAAATCATGAGCCAGATGCGGGCATAACCCAGACCTAACCCAGACCTAACCGGTGTTATCCTCTGAAATATTGATCGAAACCAGGTTTAATTGACTGCTTCAGTGTGCTACCACATTACTACGTGATCAAACACGGAAAAAACCCAGGATCTGGCCAACAAGTATGCGGAGAAGGCAAAATCATGAGCCAGAAGCGGGCATGACCCAGACCTAACCCAGACCTAACCGGTGTTATCCTCTAAAATATTGATCGAAACCAGGTTTAATTGACAGCTTCAGTGTGTTACCACATTACTACGTGATTCAAACACGAAAAAAACCCAGGATCTGGCCAACAAGTATGCGAAGAAGGCAAAATCATGAGCCAGATGCGGGCATTTCCCAGACCTAACCCAGACCTAACCGGTGTTATCCTCTGAAATATTGATCGAAACAACGTTTAATTGACTGCTTCAGTGTGTTACCACATTACTACGTGATTCAAACACGGAAAAAACCCAGGATCTGGCCAACAAGTATGCGATGAAGGCGAAAGTATAAGCCAGATGCGCGCATTTCCCAGACCTAACCCAGACCTAACCGGTGTTATCCTCTGAAATATTGATCGAAACCAGGTTTAATTGACTGCTTCAGTGTGTTACCACATTACTACGTGATTCAAACACGGAAAAAACCCAGGATCTGGCCAACAAGTATGTGAAGAAGGCAAAATCACGAGCCAGATGTGGGCATATCCCGGACCTAACCCAGACCTAACCGGTGTTATCCTCTAAAATATTGATCGAAACCAGGTTTGATTGACTGCTTCAGTGTGTTACCACATTCCTACGTGATTCAAACACGAAAAAAACCCAAGATCTGGCCAACAAGTATGCGGAGAAGGCAAAATCATGAGCCAGAAGCGGGCATGACCCAGACCCAACCCAGACCTAACCGGTGTTATCCTCTAAAATATTGATCGAAACCAGGTTTAATTGACAGCTTCAGTGTGTTACCATATTCCTACGTGATTCAAACACGAAAAAAACCCAAGATCTGGCCAACAAGTATGCGGAGAAGGCAAAATCATGAGCCAGAAGCGGGCATGACCCAGACCTAACCCAGACCTAACCGGTGTTATCCTCTAAAATATTGATCGAAACCAGCTTTAATTGACTGCTTCAGTGTGTTACCACATTCCTACGTGATTCAAACGCGAAAAAAACCCAGGATCTGGCCAACAAGTATGCGAGGAAGGCGAAAGAATAAGCCTGATGCGCGCATTTCCCAGACCTAACCCAGACCTAACCGGTGTTATCCTCTGAAATATTGATCGAAACCAGGTTTAATTGACTGCTTCAGTGTGTTACCACATTACTACGTGATTCAAACACGGAAAAAACCCAGGATCTGGCCAACAAGTATGCGAAGAAGGCAAAATCATGAGCCAGATGCGGGCATAACCCAGACCTAACCCAGACCTAACCGGTGTTATCCTCTAAAATATTGATCGAAACCAGGTTTAATTGACAGCCTCAGTGTGTTACCACTTTACTACGTGATTCAAACACGAAAAAAACCGAGGATCTGGCCAACAAGTAAGCGAAGAAGGCAAAATCATGAGCCAGATGCGGGCATATCCCGGACCTAACCCCGACCTAACCGGTGTTATCCTCTAAAATATTGATCGAAACCAGGTTTAATTGACTGCTTCAGTGTGTTACCACATTACTACGTGATTCAAACACGAAAAACACCCAGGATCTGGCCAACAAGTATGCGAAGAAGGCAAAATCATGAGCCAGATGCGGGCATTTCCCAGACCTAACCCAGGCCTAACCGGTGTTATCCTCTGAAATATTGATCGAAACAACGTTTAATTGACTGCTTCAGTGTGTTACCACATTACTACGTGATTCAAACACGGAAAAAACCCAGGATCTGGCCAACAAGTATGCGATGAAGGCGAAAGTATAAGCCAGATGCGCGCATAACCCAGACCAAACCCAGACCTAACCGGTGTTATCCTCTAAAATATTGATCGAAACCAGGTTTAATTGACTGCTTCAGTGTGTTACCACATTACTACGTGATTCAAACACGAAAAAAACCCAAGATCTGGCCAACAAGTATGCGGAGAAGGCAAAATCATGAGCCAGAAGCGGGCATAACCCAGACCTAACCCAGACCTAACCGGTGTTATCCTCTAAAATATTGATCGAAACCAGGTTTAATTGACTGCTTCAGTGTGTTACCACATTCCTACGTGATTCAAACACGAAAAAAACCCAGGATCTGGCCAACAAGTATGCGAAGAAGGCGAAAGAATAAGCCAGATGCGCGCATTTCCCAGACCTAACCCAGACCTAACCGGTGTTATCCTCTGAAATATTGATCGAAACCAGGTTTAATTGACTGCTTCAGTGTGTTACCACATTCCTACGTGATTCAAACACGAAAAAAACCCAGGATCTGGCCAACAAGTATGTGAAGAAGGCGAAAGTATAAGCCAGATGCGCGCATTTCCCAGACCTAACCCAGCCCTAACCGGTGTTATCCTCTGAAATATTGATCGAAACCAGGTTTAATTGACTGCTTCAGTGTATTACGACATTACTACGTGTTTCAAACACGGAAAATACCCAGGATCTGGCCAACAAGTATGCGAAGAAGGCAAAATCATGAGTCAGATGCGAGCATAACCCAGACCTAACCCAGACCTAACCGGTGTTATCCTCTAAAATATTGATCGAAACCAGGTTTAATTGACAGCTTCAGTGTGTTAACACATTACTACGTGATTCAAACACGGAAAAAACCCAGGATCTGGCCAACAAGTATGCGATGAAGGCAAAATCATGAGCCAGATGCGGGCATAACCCAGACCTAACCGGTGTTATCCTCTAAAATATTGATCGAAACCAGGTTTAATTGACAGCCTCAGTGTGTTACCACATTACTACGTGATTCAAACACGAAAAAAACCCAGGATCTGGCCAACAAGTATGCGAAGAAGGCAAAATCATGAGCCAGATGCGGGCATAACCCAGACCTAACCCAGACCTAACCGGTGTTATCCTCTGAAATATTGATCGAAACCAGGTTTAATTGACTGCTTCAGTGTGTTACCACATTACTACGTGATTCAAACACGGAAAAAACCCAGGATCTGGCCAACAAGTATGCGATGAAGGCAAAATCATGAGCCGGATGCGGGCATAACCCAGACCTAACCCAGACCTAACCGGTGTTATCCTCTGAAATATTGATCGAAACCAGGTTTAATTGACTGCCTCAGTGTGGTACAACATTACTACGTGATTCAAACACGGAAAAAACCCAGGATCTGGCCAACAAGTTTGCGAAAAAGGCGAAAGCATAAGCCAGATGCGCGCATATCCCAGACCTAACCCAGACCTAACCGGTGTTATCCTCTAAAATATTGATCGAAACCAGGTTTAATTGACTGCTTCAGTGTGTTACCACATTCCTACGTGATTCAAACACGAAAAAAACCCAGGATCTGGCCAACAAGTATGTGAAGAAGGCAAAATCATGAGCCAGATGTGGGCATATCCCGGACGTAACCCAGACCTAACCGGTGTTATCCTCTAAAATATTGATCGAAACCAGGTTTGATTGACTGCTTCAGTGTGTTACCACATTCCTACGTGATTCAAACACGAAAAAAACCCAGGATCTGGCCAACAAGTATGTGAAGAAGGCGAAAGTATAAGCCAGATGCGCGCATTTCCCAGACCTAACCCAGACCTAACCAGTGTTATCCTCTGAAATATTGATCGAAACCAGGTTTAATTGACTGCTTCAGTGTGTTACCACATTACTACGTGATTCAAACACGGAAAAAACCCAGGATCTGGCCAACAAGTATGCGAAGAAGGCAAAATCATGAGCCAGATGCGGGCATAACCCAGACCTAACCCAGACCTAACCGGTGTTATCCACTAAAATATTGATCGAAACCAGGTTTAATTGACAGCCTCAGTGTGTTACCACATTACTACGTGATTCAAACACGAAAAAAACCCAGGATCTGGCCAACAAGTATGCGAAGAAGGCAAAATCATGAGCCAGATGCGGGCATATCCCGGACCTAACCCCGACCTAACCGGTGTTATCCTCTAAAATATTGATCGAAACCAGGTTTAATTGACTGCTTCAGTGTGTTACCACATTCCTACGTGATTCAAACACGAAAAAAACCCAGGATCTGGCGAACAAGTATGCGAAGAAGGCAAAATCATGAGCCAGATGCGGGCATAACCCAGACCTAACCCAGACCTAACCGGTGTTATCCTCTAAAATATTGATCGAAACCAGGTTTAATTGACAGCCTCAGTGTGTTACCACATTACTACGTGATTCAAACACGAAAAAAACCCAGGATCTGGCCAACAAGTATGCGATGAAGGCAAAATCATGAGCCGGATGCGGGCATAACCCAGACCTAATCCAGACCAAGCCGGTGTTATCCTCTAAAATATTGATCGAAACCAGGTTTAATTGACTGCTTCAGTGTGTTACCACATTACTACGTGATTCAAACACGAAAAAAACCCAGGATCTGGCCAACAAGTATGCGAAGAAGGCGAAAGAATAAGCCAGATGCGCGCATTTCCCAGATCTAACCCAGACCTAACCGGTGTTATCCTCTGAAATATTGATCGAAACCAGGTTTAATTGACTGCTTCAGTGTGTTACCACATTACTACGTGATTCAAACACGGAAAAAACCCAGGATCTGGCCAACAAGTATGCGATGAAGGCAAAATCATGAGCCGGATGCGGGCATAACCCAGACCTAACCCAGACCTAGCCGGTGTTATCCTCTAAAATATTGATCGAAACCAGGTTTAATTGACTGCTTCAGTGTGTTACCACATTACTACGTGATTCAAACACGAAAAAAACCCAGGATCTGGCCAACAAGTATGTGAAGAAGGCGAAAGTATAAGCCAGATGCGCGCATTTCCCAGACCTAACCCAGACCTAACCGGTGTTATCCTCTGAAATATTGATCGAAACCAGGTTTAATTGACTGCTTCAGTGTGTTACCACCTACTACGTGATTCAAACACGGAAAAAACCCAGGATCTGGCCAACAAGTATGCGATGAAGGCAAAATCATGAGCCAGATGCGGGCATAACCCAGACCTAACCGGTGTTATCCTCTAAAATATTGATCGAAACCAGGTTTAATTGACAGCCTCAGTGTGTTACCACATTACTACGTGATTCAAACACGAAAAAAACCCAGGATCTGGCCAACAAGTATGCGGAGAAGGCAAAATCATGAGCCAGAAGCGGGCATGACCCAGACCTAACCCAGACCTAACCGGTGTTATCCTCTAAAATATTGATCGAAACCAGGTTTAATTGACAGCTTCAGTGTGTTACCACATTACTACGTGATTCAAAGACGAAAAAAACCCAGGATCTGGCCAACAAGTATGCGGAGAAGGCAAAATCATGAGCCAGATGCGGGCATAACCCAGACCTAACCGGTGTTATCCTCTAAAATATTGATCGAAACCAGGTTTAATTGACTGCTTCAGTGTGCTACCACATTACTACGTGATCAAACACGGAAAAAACCCAGGATCTGGCCAGCAAGTATGCGAAGAAGGCAAAATCATGAGCCAGATGCGGGCATAACCCAGACCTAACCCAGACCTAACCGGTGTTATCCTCTGAAATATTGATCGAAACCAGGTTTAATTGACTGCTTCAGTGTGCTACCACATTACTACGTGATCAAACACGGAAAAAACCCAGGATCTGGCCAACAAGTATGCGGAGAAGGCAAAATCATGAGCCAGAAGCGGGCATGACCCAGACCTAACCCAGACCTAACCGGTGTTATCCTCTAAAATATTGATCGAAACCAGGTTTAATTGACAGCTTCAGTGTGTTACCACATTACTACGTGATTCAAAGACGAAAAAAACCCAGGATCTGGCCAACAAGTATGCGAAGAAGGCAAAATCATGAGCCAGATGCGGGCATTTCCCAGACCTAACCCAGACCTAACCGGTGTTATCCTCTGAAATATTGATCGAAACAACGTTTAATTGACTGCTTCAGTGTGTTACCATATTACTACGTGATTCAAACACGGAAAAAACCCAGGATCTGGCCAATAAGTATGCGATGAAGGCGAAAGTATAAGCCAGATGCGCGCATTTCCCAGACCTAACCCAAACCTAACCGGTGTTATCCTCTGAAATATTGATCGAAACCAGGTTTAATTGACTGCTTCAGTGTGTTACCACATTACTACGTGATTCAAACACGGAAAAAACCCAGGATCTGGCCAACAAGTATGTGAAGAAGGCAAAATCACGAGCCAGATGTGGGCATATCCCGGACCTAACCCAGACCTAACCGGTGTTATCCTCTAAAATATTGATCGAAACCAGGTTTGATTGACTGCTTCAGTGTGTTACCACATTCCTACGTGATTCAAACACGAAAAAAACCCAAGATCTGGCCAACAAGTATGCGGAGAAGGCAAAATCATGAGCCAGAAGCGGGCATGACCCAGACCTAACCCAGACCTAACCGGTGTTATCCTCTAAAATATTGATCGAAACCAGGTTTAATTGACAGCTTCAGTGTGTTACCATATTCCTACGTGATTCAAACACGAAAAAAACCCAAGATCTGGCCAACAAGTATGCGGAGAAGGCAAAATCATGAGCCAGAAGCGGGCATGACCCAGACCTAACCCAGACCTAACCGGTGTTATCCTCTAAAATATTGATCGAAACCAGCTTTAATTGACTGCTTCAGTGTGTTACCACATTCCTACGTGATTCAAACGCGAAAAAAACCCAGGATCTGGCCAACAAGTATGCGAGGAAGGCGAAAGAATAAGCCTGATGCGCGCATTTCCCAGACCTAACCCAGACCTAACCGGTGTTATCCTCTGAAATATTGATCGAAACAACGTTTAATAGACTGCTTCAGTGTGTTACCACATTACTACGTGATTCAAACACGGAAAAAACCCAGGATCTGGCCAACAAGTATGCGATGAAGGCGAAAGTATAAGCCAGATGCGCGCATTTCCCAAACCTAACCCAGACCTAACCGGTGTTATCCTCTGAAATATTGATCGAAACCAGGTTTAATTGACTGCTTCAGTGTGTTACCACATTACTACGTGATTCAAACACGGAAAAAACCCAGGATCTGGCCAACAAGTATGCGAAGAAGGCAAAATCATGAGCCAGATGCGGGCATAACCCAGACCTAACCCAGACCTAACCGGTGTTATCCTCTAAAATATTGATCGAAACCAGGTTTAATTGACAGCCTCAGTGTGTTACCACTTTACTACGTGATTCAAACACGAAAAAAACCGAGGATCTGGCCAACAAGTAAGCGAAGAAGGCAAAATCATGAGCCAGATGCGGGCATATCCCGGACCTAACCCCGACCTAACCGGTGTTATCCTCTAAAATGTTGATCGAAACCAGGTTTAATTGACTGCTTCAGTGTGTTACCACATTACTACGTGATTCAAACACGAAAAAAACCCAGGATCTGGCCAACAAGTATGCGAAGAAGGCAAAATCATGAGCCAGATGCGGGCATTTCCCAGACCTAACCCAGACCTAACCGGTGTTATCCTCTGAAATATTGATCGAAACAACGTTTAATTGACTGCTTCAGTGTGTTACCACATTACTACGTGATTCAAACACGGAAAAAACCCAGGATCTGGCCAACAAGTATGCGATGAAGGCGAAAGTATAAGCCAGATGCGCGCATAACCCAGACCAAACCCAGACCTAACCGGTGTTATCCTCTAAAATATTGATCGAAACAACGTTTAATTGACTGCTTCAGTGTGTTACCACATTACTACGTGATTCAAACACGGAAAAAACCCAGGATCTGGCCAACAAGTATGCGATGAAGGCGAAAGTATAAGCCAGATGCGCGCATAACCCAGACCAAACCCAGACCTAACCGGTGTTATCCTCTAAAATATTGATCGAAACCAGGTTTAATTGACTGCTTCAGTGTGTTACCACATTCCTACGTGATTCAAATACGAAAAAAACCCAGGATCTGGCCAACAAGTATGCGATGAAGGCAAAATCATGAGCCGGATGCGGGCATAACCCAGACCTAATCCAGACCAAGCCGGTGTTATCCTCTAAAATATTGATCGAAACCAGGTTTAATTGACTGCTTCAGTGTGTTACCACATTACTACGTGATTCAAACACGAAAAAAACCCAGGATCTGGCCAACAAGTATGCGAAGAAGGCGAAAGAATAAGCCAGATGCGCGCATTTCCCAGATCTAACCCAGACCTAACCGGTGTTATCCTCTGAAATATTGATCGAAACCAGGTTTAATTGACTGCTTCAGTGTGTTACCACATTACTACGTGATTCAAACACGGAAAAAACCCAGGATCTGGCCAACAAGTATGCGATGAAGGCAAAATCATGAGCCGGATGCGGGCATAACCCAGACCTAACCCAGACCTAGCCGGTGTTATCCTCTAAAATATTGATCGAAACCAGGTTTAATTGACTGCTTCAGTGTGTTACCACATTACTACGTGATTCAAACACGAAAAAAACCCAGGATCTGGCCAACAAGTATGTGAAGAAGGCGAAAGTATAAGCCAGATGCGCGCATTTCCCAGACCTAACCCAGACCTAACCGGTGTTATCCTCTGAAATATTGATCGAAACCAGGTTTAATTGACTGCTTTAGTGTGTTACCACCTACTACGTGATTCAAACACGGAAAAAACCCAGGATCTGGCCAACAAGTATGCGATGAAGGCAAAATCATGAGCCAGATGCGGGCATAACCCAGACCTAACCGGTGTTATCCTCTAAAATATTGATCGAAACCAGGTTTAATTGACAGCCTCAGTGTGTTACCACATTACTACGTGATTCAAACACGAAAAAAACCCAGGATCTGGCCAACAAGTATGCGAAGAAGGCAAAATCATGAGCCAGATGCGGGCATAACCCAGACCTAACCCAGACCTAACCGGTGTTATCCTCTGAAATATTGATCGAAACCAGGTTTAATTGACTGCTTCAGTGTGCTACCACATTACTACGTGATCAAACACGGAAAAAACCCAGGATCTGGCCAGCAAGTATGCGAAGAAGGCAAAATCATGAGCCAGATGCGGGCATAACCCAGACCTAACCCAGACCTAACCGGTGTTATCCTCTGAAATATTGATCGAAACCAGGTTTAATTGACTGCTTCAGTGTGCTACCACATTACTACGTGATCAAACACGGAAAAAACCCAGGATCTGGCCAACAAGTATGCGGAGAAGGCAAAATCATGAGCCAGAAGCGGGCATGACCCAGACCTAACCCAGACCTAACCGGTGTTATCCTCTAAAATATTGATCGAAACCAGGTTTAATTGACAGCTTCAGTGTGTTACCACATTACTACGTGATTCAAAGACGAAAAAAACCCAGGATCTGGCCAACAAGTATGCGAAGAAGGCAAAATCATGAGCCAGATGCGGGCATTTCCCAGACCTAACCCAGGCCTAACCGGTGTTATCCTCTGAAATATTGATCGAAACAACGTTTAATTGACTGCTTCAGTGTGTTACCACATTACTACGTGATTCAAACACGGAAAAAACCCAGGATCTGGCCAACAAGTATGCGATGAAGGCGAAAGTATAAGCCAGATGCGCGCATAACCCAGACCAAACCCAGACCTAACCGGTGTTATCCTCTAAAATATTGATCGAAACCAGGTTTAATTGACTGCTTCAGTGTGTTACCACATTACTACGTGATTCAAACACGAAAAAAACCCAAGATCTGGCCAACAAGTATGCGGAGAAGGCAAAATCATGAGCCAGAAGCGGGCATAACCCAGACCTAACCCAGACCTAACCGGTGTTATCCTCTAAAATATTGATCGAAACCAGGTTTAATTGACTGCTTCAGTGTGTTACCACATTCCTACGTGATTCAAACACGAAAAAAACCCAGGATCTGGCCAACAAGTATGCGAAGAAGGCGAAAGAATAAGCCAGATGCGCGCATTTCCCAGACCTAACCCAGACCTAACCGGTGTTATCCTCTGAAATATTGATCGAAACCAGGTTTAATTGACTGCTTCAGTGTGTTACCACATTCCTACGTGATTCAAACACGAAAAAAACCCAGGATCTGGCCAACAAGTATGTGAAGAAGGCGAAAGTATAAGCCAGATGCGCGCATTTCCCAGACCTAACCCAGCCCTAACCGGTGTTATCCTCTGAAATATTGATCGAAACCAGGTTTAATTGACTGCTTCAGTGTATTACGACATTACTACGTGTTTCAAACACGGAAAATACCCAGGATCTGGCCAACAAGTATGCGAAGAAGGCAAAATCATGAGTCAGATGCGAGCATAACCCAGACCTAACCCAGACCTAACCGGTGTTATCCTCTAAAATATTGATCGAAACCAGGTTTAATTGACAGCTTCAGTGTGTTAACACATTACTACGTGATTCAAACACGGAAAAAACCCAGGATCTGGCCAACAAGTATGCGATGAAGGCAAAATCATGAGCCAGATGCGGGCATAACCCAGACCTAACCGGTGTTATCCTCTAAAATATTGATCGAAACCAGGTTTAATTGACAGCCTCAGTGTGTTACCACATTACTACGTGATTCAAACACGAAAAAAACCCAGGATCTGGCCAACAAGTATGCGAAGAAGGCAAAATCATGAGCCAGATGCGGGCATAACCCAGACCTAACCCAGACCTAACCGGTGTTATCCTCTGAAATATTGATCGAAACCAGGTTTAATTGACTGCTTCAGTGTGTTACCACATTACTACGTGATTCAAACACGGAAAAAACCCAGGATCTGGCCAACAAGTATGCGATGAAGGCAAAATCATGAGCCGGATGCGGGCATAACCCAGACCTAACCCAGACCTAACCGGTGTTATCCTCTGAAATATTGATCGAAACCAGGTTTAATTGACTGCCTCAGTGTGGTACAACATTACTACGTGATTCAAACACGGAAAAAACCCAGGATCTGGCCAACAAGTTTGCGAAAAAGGCGAAAGCATAAGCCAGATGCGCGCATATCCCAGACCTAACCCAGACCTAACCGGTGTTATCCTCTAAAATATTGATCGAAACCAGGTTTAATTGACTGCTTCAGTGTGTTACCACATTCCTACGTGATTCAAACACGAAAAAAACCCAGGATCTGGCCAACAAGTATGTGAAGAAGGCAAAATCATGAGCCAGATGTGGGCATATCCCGGACGTAACCCAGACCTAACCGGTGTTATCCTCTAAAATATTGATCGAAACCAGGTTTGATTGACTGCTTCAGTGTGTTACCACATTCCTACGTGATTCAAACACGAAAAAAACCCAGGATCTGGCCAACAAGTATGTGAAGAAGGCGAAAGTATAAGCCAGATGCGCGCATTTCCCAGACCTAACCCAGACCTAACCAGTGTTATCCTCTGAAATATTGATCGAAACCAGGTTTAATTGACTGCTTCAGTGTGTTACCACATTACTACGTGATTCAAACACGGAAAAAACCCAGGATCTGGACAACAAGTATGCGAAGAAGGCAAAATCATGAGCCAGATGCGGGCATAACCCAGACCTAACCCAGACCTAACCGGTGTTATCCACTAAAATATTGATCGAAACCAGGTTTAATTGACAGCCTCAGTGTGTTACCACATTACTACGTGATTCAAACACGAAAAAAACCCAGGATCTGGCCAACAAGTATGCGAAGAAGGCAAAATCATGAGCCAGATGCGGGCATATCCCGGACCTAACCCCGACCTAACCGGTGTTATCCTCTAAAATATTGATCGAAACCAGGTTTAATTGACTGCTTCAGTGTGTTACCACATTCCTACGTGATTCAAACACGAAAAAAACCCAGGATCTGGCGAACAAGTATGCGAAGAAGGCAAAATCATGAGCCAGATGCGGGCATAACCCAGACCTAACCCAGACCTAACCGGTGTTATCCTCTAAAATATTGATCGAAACCAGGTTTAATTGACAGCCTCAGTGTGTTACCACATTACTACGTGATTCAAACACGAAAAAAACCCAGGATCTGGCCAACAAGTATGCGATGAAGGCAAAATCATGAGCCGGATGCGGGCATAACCCAGACCTAATCCAGACCAAGCCGGTGTTATCCTCTAAAATATTGATCGAAACCAGGTTTAATTGACTGCTTCAGTGTGTTACCACATTACTACGTGATTCAAACACGAAAAAAACCCAGGATCTGGCCAACAAGTATGCGAAGAAGGCGAAAGAATAAGCCAGATGCGCGCATTTCCCAGATCTAACCCAGACCTAACCGGTGTTATCCTCTGAAATATTGATCGAAACCAGGTTTAATTGACTGCTTCAGTGTGTTACCACATTACTACGTGATTCAAACACGGAAAAAACCCAGGATCTGGCCAACAAGTATGCGATGAAGGCAAAATCATGAGCCGGATGCGGGCATAACCCAGACCTAACCCAGACCTAGCCGGTGTTATCCTCTAAAATATTGATCGAAACCAGGTTTAATTGACTGCTTCAGTGTGTTACCACATTACTACGTGATTCAAACACGAAAAAAACCCAGGATCTGGCCAACAAGTATGTGAAGAAGGCGAAAGTATAAGCCAGATGCGCGCATTTCCCAGACCTAACCCAGACCTAACCGGTGTTATCCTCTGAAATATTGATCGAAACCAGGTTTAATTGACTGCTTCAGTGTGTTACCACCTACTACGTGATTCAAACACGGAAAAAACCCAGGATCTGGCCAACAAGTATGCGATGAAGGCAAAATCATGAGCCAGATGCGGGCATAACCCAGACCTAACCGGTGTTATCCTCTAAAATATTGATCGAAACCAGGTTTAATTGACAGCCTCAGTGTGTTACCACATTACTACGTGATTCAAACACGAAAAAAACCCAGGATCTGGCCAACAAGTATGCGGAGAAGGCAAAATCATGAGCCAGAAGCGGGCATGACCCAGACCTAACCCAGACCTAACCGGTGTTATCCTCTAAAATATTGATCGAAACCAGGTTTAATTGACAGCTTCAGTGTGTTACCACATTACTACGTGATTCAAAGACGAAAAAAACCCAGGATCTGGCCAACAAGTATGCGGAGAAGGCAAAATCATGAGCCAGATGCGGGCATAACCCAGACCTAACCGGTGTTATCCTCTAAAATATTGATCGAAACCAGGTTTAATTGACTGCTTCAGTGTGCTACCACATTACTACGTGATCAAACACGGAAAAAACCCAGGATCTGGCCAGCAAGTATGCGAAGAAGGCAAAATCATGAGCCAGATGCGGGCATAACCCAGACCTAACCCAGACCTAACCGGTGTTATCCTCTGAAATATTGATCGAAACCAGGTTTAATTGACTGCTTCAGTGTGCTACCACATTACTACGTGATCAAACACGGAAAAAACCCAGGATCTGGCCAACAAGTATGCGGAGAAGGCAAAATCATGAGCCAGAAGCGGGCATGACCCAGACCTAACCCAGACCTAACCGGTGTTATCCTCTAAAATATTGATCGAAACCAGGTTTAATTGACAGCTTCAGTGTGTTACCACATTACTACGTGATTCAAAGACGAAAAAAACCCAGGATCTGGCCAACAAGTATGCGAAGAAGGCAAAATCATGAGCCAGATGCGGGCATTTCCCAGACCTAACCCAGACCTAACCGGTGTTATCCTCTGAAATATTGATCGAAACAACGTTTAATTGACTGCTTCAGTGTGTTACCACATTACTACGTGATTCAAACACGGAAAAAACCCAGGATCTGGCCAATAAGTATGCGATGAAGGCGAAAGTATAAGCCAGATGCGCGCATTTCCCAGACCTAACCCAAACCTAACCGGTGTTATCCTCTGAAATATTGATCGAAACCAGGTTTAATTGACTGCTTCAGTGTGTTACCACATTACTACGTGATTCAAACACGGAAAAAACCCAGGATCTGGCCAACAAGTATGTGAAGAAGGCAAAATCACGAGCCAGATGTGGGCATATCCCGGACCTAACCCAGACCTAACCGGTGTTATCCTCTAAAATATTGATCGAAACCAGGTTTGATTGACTGCTTCAGTGTGTTACCACATTCCTACGTGATTCAAACACGAAAAAAACCCAAGATCTGGCCAACAAGTATGCGGAGAAGGCAAAATCATGAGCCAGAAGCGGGCATGACCCAGACCTAACCCAGACCTAACCGGTGTTATCCTCTAAAATATTGATCGAAACCAGGTTTAATTGACAGCTTCAGTGTGTTACCATATTCCTACGTGATTCAAACACGAAAAAAACCCAAGATCTGGCCAACAAGTATGCGGAGAAGGCAAAATCATGAGCCAGAAGCGGGCATGACCCAGACCTAACCCAGACCTAACCGGTGTTATCCTCTAAAATATTGATCGAAACCAGCTTTAATTGACTGCTTCAGTGTGTTACCACATTCCTACGTGATTCAAACGCGAAAAAAACCCAGGATCTGGCCAACAAGTATGCGAGGAAGGCGAAAGAATAAGCCTGATGCGCGCATTTCCCAGACCTAACCCAGACCTAACCGGTGTTATCCTCTGAAATATTGATCGAAACAACGTTTAATAGACTGCTTCAGTGTGTTACCACATTACTACGTGATTCAAACACGGAAAAAACCCAGGATCTGGCCAACAAGTATGCGATGAAGGCGAAAGTATAAGCCAGATGCGCGCATTTCCCAAACCTAACCCAGACCTAACCGGTGTTATCCTCTGAAATATTGATCGAAACCAGGTTTAATTGACTGCTTCAGTGTGTTACCACATTACTACGTGATTCAAACACGGAAAAAACCCAGGATCTGGCCAACAAGTATGCGAAGAAGGCAAAATCATGAGCCAGATGCGGGCATAACCCAGACCTAACCCAGACCTAACCGGTGTTATCCTCTAAAATATTGATCGAAACCAGGTTTAATTGACAGCCTCAGTGTGTTACCACTTTACTACGTGATTCAAACACGAAAAAAACCGAGGATCTGGCCAACAAGTAAGCGAAGAAGGCAAAATCATGAGCCAGATGCGGGCATATCCCGGACCTAACCCCGACCTAACCGGTGTTATCCTCTAAAATGTTGATCGAAACCAGGTTTAATTGACTGCTTCAGTGTGTTACCACATTACTACGTGATTCAAACACGAAAAAAACCCAGGATCTGGCCAACAAGTATGCGAAGAAGGCAAAATCATGAGCCAGATGCGGGCATTTCCCAGACCTAACCCAGACCTAACCGGTGTTATCCTCTGAAATATTGATCGAAACAACGTTTAATTGACTGCTTCAGTGTGTTACCACATTACTACGTGATTCAAACACGGAAAAAACCCAGGATCTGGCCAACAAGTATGCGATGAAGGCGAAAGTATAAGCCAGATGCGCGCATAACCCAGACCAAACCCAGACCTAACCGGTGTTATCCTCTAAAATATTGATCGAAACAACGTTTAATTGACTGCTTCAGTGTGTTACCACATTACTACGTGATTCAAACACGGAAAAAACCCAGGATCTGGCCAACAAGTATGCGATGAAGGCGAAAGTATAAGCCAGATGCGCGCATAACCCAGACCAAACCCAGACCTAACCGGTGTTATCCTCTAAAATATTGATCGAAACCAGGTTTAATTGACTGCTTCAGTGTGTTACCACATTCCTACGTGATTCAAATACGAAAAAAACCCAGGATCTGGCCAACAAGTATGCGATGAAGGCAAAATCATGAGCCGGATGCGGGCATAACCCAGACCTAATCCAGACCAAGCCGGTGTTATCCTCTAAAATATTGATCGAAACCAGGTTTAATTGACTGCTTCAGTGTGTTACCACATTACTACGTGATTCAAACACGAAAAAAACCCAGGATCTGGCCAACAAGTATGCGAAGAAGGCGAAAGAATAAGCCAGATGCGCGCATTTCCCAGATCTAACCCAGACCTAACCGGTGTTATCCTCTGAAATATTGATCGAAACCAGGTTTAATTGACTGCTTCAGTGTGTTACCACATTACTACGTGATTCAAACACGGAAAAAACCCAGGATCTGGCCAACAAGTATGCGATGAAGGCAAAATCATGAGCCGGATGCGGGCATAACCCAGACCTAACCCAGACCTAGCCGGTGTTATCCTCTAAAATATTGATCGAAACCAGGTTTAATTGACTGCTTCAGTGTGTTACCACATTACTACGTGATTCAAACACGAAAAAAACCCAGGATCTGGCCAACAAGTATGTGAAGAAGGCGAAAGTATAAGCCAGATGCGCGCATTTCCCAGACCTAACCCAGACCTAACCGGTGTTATCCTCTGAAATATTGATCGAAACCAGGTTTAATTGACTGCTTTAGTGTGTTACCACCTACTACGTGATTCAAACACGGAAAAAACCCAGGATCTGGCCAACAAGTATGCGATGAAGGCAAAATCATGAGCCAGATGCGGGCATAACCCAGACCTAACCGGTGTTATCCTCTAAAATATTGATCGAAACCAGGTTTAATTGACAGCCTCAGTGTGTTACCACATTACTACGTGATTCAAACACGAAAAAAACCCAGGATCTGGCCAACAAGTATGCGAAGAAGGCAAAATCATGAGCCAGATGCGGGCATAACCCAGACCTAACCCAGACCTAACCGGTGTTATCCTCTGAAATATTGATCGAAACCAGGTTTAATTGACTGCTTCAGTGTGCTACCACATTACTACGTGATCAAACACGGAAAAAACCCAGGATCTGGCCAGCAAGTATGCGAAGAAGGCAAAATCATGAGCCAGATGCGGGCATAACCCAGACCTAACCCAGACCTAACCGGTGTTATCCTCTGAAATATTGATCGAAACCAGGTTTAATTGACTGCTTCAGTGTGCTACCACATTACTACGTGATCAAACACGGAAAAAACCCAGGATCTGGCCAACAAGTATGCGATGAAGGCAAAATCATGAGCCGGATGCGGGCATAACCCAGACCTAATCCAGACCAAGCCGGTGTTATCCTCTAAAATATTGATCGAAACCAGGTTTAATTGACTGCTTCAGTGTGTTACCACATTACTACGTGATTCAAACACGAAAAAAACCCAGGATCTGGCCAACAAGTATGCGAAGAAGGCGAAAGAATAAGCCAGATGCGCGCATTTCCCAGATCTAATCCAGACCAAGCCGGTGTTATCCTCTAAAATATTGATCGAAACCAGGTTTAATTGACTGCTTCAGTGTGTTACCACATTACTACGTGATTCAAACACGAAAAAAACCCAGGATCTGGCCAACAAGTATGCGAAGAAGGCGAAAGAATAAGCCAGATGCGCGCATTTCCCAGATCTAACCCCGACCTAACCGGTGTTATCCTCTAAAATATTGATCGAAACCAGGTTTAATTGACTGCTTCAGTGTGTTACCACATTCCTACGTGATTCAAACACGAAAAAAACCCAGGATCTGGCGAACAAGTATGCGAAGAAGGCAAAATCATGAGCCAGATGCGGGCATAACCCAGACCTAACCCAGACCTAACCGGTGTTATCCTCTAAAATATTGATCGAAACCAGGTTTAATTGACAGCCTCAGTGTGTTACCACATTACTACGTGATTCAAACACGAAAAAAACCCAGGATCTGGCCAACAAGTATGCGATGAAGGCAAAATCATGAGCCGGATGCGGGCATAACCCAGACCTAATCCAGACCAAGCCGGTGTTATCCTCTAAAATATTGATCGAAACCAGGTTTAATTGACTGCTTCAGTGTGTTACCACATTACTACGTGATTCAAACACGAAAAAAACCCAGGATCTGGCCAACAAGTATGCGAAGAAGGCGAAAGAATAAGCCAGATGCGCGCATTTCCCAGATCTAACCCAGACCTAACCGGTGTTATCCTCTGAAATATTGATCGAAACCAGGTTTAATTGACTGCTTCAGTGTGTTACCACATTACTACGTGATTCAAACACGGAAAAAACCCAGGATCTGGCCAACAAGTATGCGATGAAGGCAAAATCATGAGCCGGATGCGGGCATAACCCAGACCTAACCCAGACCTAGCCGGTGTTATCCTCTAAAATATTGATCGAAACCAGGTTTAATTGACTGCTTCAGTGTGTTACCACATTACTACGTGATTCAAACACGAAAAAAACCCAGGATCTGGCCAACAAGTATGTGAAGAAGGCGAAAGTATAAGCCAGATGCGCGCATTTCCCAGACCTAACCCAGACCTAACCGGTGTTATCCTCTGAAATATTGATCGAAACCAGGTTTAATTGACTGCTTCAGTGTGTTACCACCTACTACGTGATTCAAACACGGAAAAAACCCAGGATCTGGCCAACAAGTATGCGATGAAGGCAAAATCATGAGCCAGATGCGGGCATAACCCAGACCTAACCGGTGTTATCCTCTAAAATATTGATCGAAACCAGGTTTAATTGACAGCCTCAGTGTGTTACCACATTACTACGTGATTCAAACACGAAAAAAACCCAGGATCTGGCCAACAAGTATGCGGAGAAGGCAAAATCATGAGCCAGAAGCGGGCATGACCCAGACCTAACCCAGACCTAACCGGTGTTATCCTCTAAAATATTGATCGAAACCAGGTTTAATTGACAGCTTCAGTGTGTTACCACATTACTACGTGATTCAAAGACGAAAAAAACCCAGGATCTGGCCAACAAGTATGCGGAGAAGGCAAAATCATGAGCCAGATGCGGGCATAACCCAGACCTAACCGGTGTTATCCTCTAAAATATTGATCGAAACCAGGTTTAATTGACTGCTTCAGTGTGCTACCACATTACTACGTGATCAAACACGGAAAAAACCCAGGATCTGGCCAACAAGTATGCGATGAAGGCAAAATCATGAGCCAGAAGCGGGCATGACCCAGACCTAACCCAGACCTAACCGGTGTTATCCTCTAAAATATTGATCGAAACCAGGTTTAATTGACTGCTTCAGTGTGTTACCACATTACTACGTGATTCAAACACGAAAAAAACCCAGGATCTGGCCAACAAGTATGTGAAGAAGGCGAAAGTATAAGCCAGATGCGCGCATTTCCCAGACCTAACCCAGACCTAACCGGTGTTATCCTCTGAAATATTGATCGAAACCAGGTTTAATTGACTGCTTCAGTGTGTTACCACCTACTACGTGATTCAAACACGGAAAAAACCCAGGATCTGGCCAACAAGTATGCGATGAAGGCAAAATCATGAGCCAGATGCGGGCATAACCCAGACCTAACCGGTGTTATCCTCTAAAATATTGATCGAAACCAGGTTTAATTGACAGCCTCAGTGTGTTACCACATTACTACGTGATTCAAACACGAAAAAAACCCAGGATCTGGCCAACAAGTATGCGGAGAAGGCAAAATCATGAGCCAGAAGCGGGCATGACCCAGACCTAACCCAGACCTAACCGGTGTTATCCTCTAAAATATTGATCGAAACCAGGTTTAATTGACAGCTTCAGTGTGTTACCACATTACTACGTGATTCAAAGACGAAAAAAACCCAGGATCTGGCCAACAAGTATGCGGAGAAGGCAAAATCATGAGCCAGATGCGGGCATAACCCAGACCTAACCGGTGTTATCCTCTAAAATATTGATCGAAACCAGGTTTAATTGACTGCTTCAGTGTGCTACCACATTACTACGTGATCAAACACGGAAAAAACCCAGGATCTGGCCAGCAAGTATGCGAAGAAGGCAAAATCATGAGCCAGATGCGGGCATAACCCAGACCTAACCCAGACCTAACCGGTGTTATCCTCTGAAATATTGATCGAAACCAGGTTTAATTGACTGCTTCAGTGTGCTACCACATTACTACGTGATCAAACACGGAAAAAACCCAGGATCTGGCCAACAAGTATGCGGAGAAGGCAAAATCATGAGCCAGAAGCGGGCATGACCCAGACCTAACCCAGACCTAACCGGTGTTATCCTCTAAAATATTGATCGAAACCAGGTTTAATTGACAGCTTCAGTGTGTTACCACATTACTACGTGATTCAAAGACGAAAAAAACCCAGGATCTGGCCAACAAGTATGCGAAGAAGGCAAAATCATGAGCCAGATGCGGGCATTTCCCAGACCTAACCCAGACCTAACCGGTGTTATCCTCTGAAATATTGATCGAAACAACGTTTAATTGACTGCTTCAGTGTGTTACCATATTACTACGTGATTCAAACACGGAAAAAACCCAGGATCTGGCCAATAAGTATGCGATGAAGGCGAAAGTATAAGCCAGATGCGCGCATTTCCCAGACCTAACCCAAACCTAACCGGTGTTATCCTCTGAAATATTGATCGAAACCAGGTTTAATTGACTGCTTCAGTGTGTTACCACATTACTACGTGATTCAAACACGGAAAAAACCCAGGATCTGGCCAACAAGTATGTGAAGAAGGCAAAATCACGAGCCAGATGTGGGCATATCCCGGACCTAACCCAGACCTAACCGGTGTTATCCTCTAAAATATTGATCGAAACCAGGTTTGATTGACTGCTTCAGTGTGTTACCACATTCCTACGTGATTCAAACACGAAAAAAACCCAAGATCTGGCCAACAAGTATGCGGAGAAGGCAAAATCATGAGCCAGAAGCGGGCATGACCCAGACCTAACCCAGACCTAACCGGTGTTATCCTCTAAAATATTGATCGAAACCAGGTTTAATTGACAGCTTCAGTGTGTTACCATATTCCTACGTGATTCAAACACGAAAAAAACCCAAGATCTGGCCAACAAGTATGCGGAGAAGGCAAAATCATGAGCCAGAAGCGGGCATGACCCAGACCTAACCCAGACCTAACCGGTGTTATCCTCTAAAATATTGATCGAAACCAGCTTTAATTGACTGCTTCAGTGTGTTACCACATTCCTACGTGATTCAAACGCGAAAAAAACCCAGGATCTGGCCAACAAGTATGCGAGGAAGGCGAAAGAATAAGCCTGATGCGCGCATTTCCCAGACCTAACCCAGACCTAACCGGTGTTATCCTCTGAAATATTGATCGAAACAACGTTTAATAGACTGCTTCAGTGTGTTACCACATTACTACGTGATTCAAACACGGAAAAAACCCAGGATCTGGCCAACAAGTATGCGATGAAGGCGAAAGTATAAGCCAGATGCGCGCATTTCCCAAACCTAACCCAGACCTAACCGGTGTTATCCTCTGAAATATTGATCGAAACCAGGTTTAATTGACTGCTTCAGTGTGTTACCACATTACTACGTGATTCAAACACGGAAAAAACCCAGGATCTGGCCAACAAGTATGCGAAGAAGGCAAAATCATGAGCCAGATGCGGGCATAACCCAGACCTAACCCAGACCTAACCGGTGTTATCCTCTAAAATATTGATCGAAACCAGGTTTAATTGACAGCCTCAGTGTGTTACCACTTTACTACGTGATTCAAACACGAAAAAAACCGAGGATCTGGCCAACAAGTAAGCGAAGAAGGCAAAATCATGAGCCAGATGCGGGCATATCCCGGACCTAACCCCGACCTAACCGGTGTTATCCTCTAAAATGTTGATCGAAACCAGGTTTAATTGACTGCTTCAGTGTGTTACCACATTACTACGTGATTCAAACACGAAAAAAACCCAGGATCTGGCCAACAAGTATGCGAAGAAGGCAAAATCATGAGCCAGATGCGGGCATTTCCCAGACCTAACCCAGACCTAACCGGTGTTATCCTCTGAAATATTGATCGAAACAACGTTTAATTGACTGCTTCAGTGTGTTACCACATTACTACGTGATTCAAACACGGAAAAAACCCAGGATCTGGCCAACAAGTATGCGATGAAGGCGAAAGTATAAGCCAGATGCGCGCATAACCCAGACCAAACCCAGACCTAACCGGTGTTATCCTCTAAAATATTGATCGAAACAACGTTTAATTGACTGCTTCAGTGTGTTACCACATTACTACGTGATTCAAACACGGAAAAAACCCAGGATCTGGCCAACAAGTATGCGATGAAGGCGAAAGTATAAGCCAGATGCGCGCATAACCCAGACCAAACCCAGACCTAACCGGTGTTATCCTCTAAAATATTGATCGAAACCAGGTTTAATTGACTGCTTCAGTGTGTTACCACATTCCTACGTGATTCAAATACGAAAAAAACCCAGGATCTGGCCAACAAGTATGCGATGAAGGCAAAATCATGAGCCGGATGCGGGCATAACCCAGACCTAATCCAGACCAAGCCGGTGTTATCCTCTAAAATATTGATCGAAACCAGGTTTAATTGACTGCTTCAGTGTGTTACCACATTACTACGTGATTCAAACACGAAAAAAACCCAGGATCTGGCCAACAAGTATGCGAAGAAGGCGAAAGAATAAGCCAGATGCGCGCATTTCCCAGATCTAACCCAGACCTAACCGGTGTTATCCTCTGAAATATTGATCGAAACCAGGTTTAATTGACTGCTGCAGTGTGTTACCACATTACTACGTGATTCAAACACGGAAAAAACCCAGGATCTGGCCAACAAGTATGCGATGAAGGCAAAATCATGAGCCGGATGCGGGCATAACCCAGACCTAACCCAGACCTAGCCGGTGTTATCCTCTAAAATATTGATCGAAACCAGGTTTAATTGACTGCTTCAGTGTGTTACCACATTACTACGTGATTCAAACACGAAAAAAACCCAGGATCTGGCCAACAAGTATGTGAAGAAGGCGAAAGTATAAGCCAGATGCGCGCATTTCCCAGACCTAACCCAGACCTAACCGGTGTTATCCTCTGAAATATTGATCGAAACCAGGTTTAATTGACTGCTTTAGTGTGTTACCACCTACTACGTGATTCAAACACGGAAAAAACCCAGGATCTGGCCAACAAGTATGCGATGAAGGCAAAATCATGAGCCAGATGCGGGCATAACCCAGACCTAACCGGTGTTATCCTCTAAAATATTGATCGAAACCAGGTTTAATTGACAGCCTCAGTGTGTTACCACATTACTACGTGATTCAAACACGAAAAAAACCCAGGATCTGGCCAACAAGTATGCGAAGAAGGCAAAATCATGAGCCAGATGCGGGCATAACCCAGACCTAACCCAGACCTAACCGGTGTTATCCTCTGAAATATTGATCGAAACCAGGTTTAATTGACTGCTTCAGTGTGCTACCACATTACTACGTGATCAAACACGGAAAAAACCCAGGATCTGGCCAGCAAGTATGCGAAGAAGGCAAAATCATGAGCCAGATGCGGGCATAACCCAGACCTAACCCAGACCTAACCGGTGTTATCCTCTGAAATATTGATCGAAACCAGGTTTAATTGACTGCTTCAGTGTGCTACCACATTACTACGTGATCAAACACGGAAAAAACCCAGGATCTGGCCAACAAGTATGCGGAGAAGGCAAAATCATGAGCCAGAAGCGGGCATGACCCAGACCTAACCCAGACCTAACCGGTGTTATCCTCTAAAATATTGATCGAAACCAGGTTTAATTGACAGCTTCAGTGTGTTACCACATTACTACGTGATTCAAAGACGAAAAAAACCCAGGATCTGGCCAACAAGTATGCGAAGAAGGCAAAATCATGAGCCAGATGCGGGCATTTCCCAGACCTAACCCAGGCCTAACCGGTGTTATCCTCTGAAATATTGATCGAAACAACGTTTAATTGACTGCTTCAGTGTGTTACCACATTACTACGTGATTCAAACACGGAAAAAACCCAGGATCTGGCCAACAAGTATGCGATGAAGGCGAAAGTATAAGCCAGATGCGCGCATAACCCAGACCAAACCCAGACCTAACCGGTGTTATCCTCTAAAATATTGATCGAAACCAGGTTTAATTGACTGCTTCAGTGTGTTACCACATTACTACGTGATTCAAACACGAAAAAAACCCAAGATCTGGCCAACAAGTATGCGGAGAAGGCAAAATCATGAGCCAGAAGCGGGCATAACCCAGACCTAACCCAGACCTAACCGGTGTTATCCTCTAAAATATTGATCGAAACCAGGTTTAATTGACTGCTTCAGTGTGTTACCACATTCCTACGTGATTCAAACACGAAAAAAACCCAGGATCTGGCCAACAAGTATGCGAAGAAGGCGAAAGAATAAGCCAGATGCGCGCATTTCCCAGACCTAACCCAGACCTAACCGGTGTTATCCTCTGAAATATTGATCGAAACCAGGTTTAATTGACTGCTTCAGTGTGTTACCACATTCCTACGTGATTCAAACACGAAAAAAACCCAGGATCTGGCCAACAAGTATGTGAAGAAGGCGAAAGTATAAGCCAGATGCGCGCATTTCCCAGACCTAACCCAGCCCTAACCGGTGTTATCCTCTGAAATATTGATCGAAACCAGGTTTAATTGACTGCTTCAGTGTATTACGACATTACTACGTGTTTCAAACACGGAAAATACCCAGGATCTGGCCAACAAGTATGCGAAGAAGGCAAAATCATGAGTCAGATGCGAGCATAACCCAGACCTAACCCAGACCTAACCGGTGTTATCCTCTAAAATATTGATCGAAACCAGGTTTAATTGACAGCTTCAGTGTGTTAACACATTACTACGTGATTCAAACACGGAAAAAACCCAGGATCTGGCCAACAAGTATGCGATGAAGGCAAAATCATGAGCCAGATGCGGGCATAACCCAGACCTAACCGGTGTTATCCTCTAAAATATTGATCGAAACCAGGTTTAATTGACAGCCTCAGTGTGTTACCACATTACTACGTGATTCAAACACGAAAAAAACCCAGGATCTGGCCAACAAGTATGCGAAGAAGGCAAAATCATGAGCCAGATGCGGGCATAACCCAGACCTAACCCAGACCTAACCGGTGTTATCCTCTGAAATATTGATCGAAACCAGGTTTAATTGACTGCTTCAGTGTGTTACCACATTACTACGTGATTCAAACACGGAAAAAACCCAGGATCTGGCCAACAAGTATGCGATGAAGGCAAAATCATGAGCCGGATGCGGGCATAACCCAGACCTAACCCAGACCTAACCGGTGTTATCCTCTGAAATATTGATCGAAACCAGGTTTAATTGACTGCCTCAGTGTGGTACAACATTACTACGTGATTCAAACACGGAAAAAACCCAGGATCTGGCCAACAAGTTTGCGAAAAAGGCGAAAGCATAAGCCAGATGCGCGCATATCCCAGACCTAACCCAGACCTAACCGGTGTTATCCTCTAAAATATTGATCGAAACCAGGTTTAATTGACTGCTTCAGTGTGTTACCACATTCCTACGTGATTCAAACACGAAAAAAACCCAGGATCTGGCCAACAAGTATGTGAAGAAGGCAAAATCATGAGCCAGATGTGGGCATATCCCGGACGTAACCCAGACCTAACCGGTGTTATCCTCTAAAATATTGATCGAAACCAGGTTTGATTGACTGCTTCAGTGTGTTACCACATTCCTACGTGATTCAAACACGAAAAAAACCCAGGATCTGGCCAACAAGTATGTGAAGAAGGCGAAAGTATAAGCCAGATGCGCGCATTTCCCAGACCTAACCCAGACCTAACCAGTGTTATCCTCTGAAATATTGATCGAAACCAGGTTTAATTGACTGCTTCAGTGTGTTACCACATTACTACGTGATTCAAACACGGAAAAAACCCAGGATCTGGCCAACAAGTATGCGAAGAAGGCAAAATCATGAGCCAGATGCGGGCATAACCCAGACCTAACCCAGACCTAACCGGTGTTATCCACTAAAATATTGATCGAAACCAGGTTTAATTGACAGCCTCAGTGTGTTACCACATTACTACGTGATTCAAACACGAAAAAAACCCAGGATCTGGCCAACAAGTATGCGAAGAAGGCAAAATCATGAGCCAGATGCGGGCATATCCCGGACCTAACCCCGACCTAACCGGTGTTATCCTCTAAAATATTGATCGAAACCAGGTTTAATTGACTGCTTCAGTGTGTTACCACATTCCTACGTGATTCAAACACGAAAAAAACCCAGGATCTGGCGAACAAGTATGCGAAGAAGGCAAAATCATGAGCCAGATGCGGGCATAACCCAGACCTAACCCAGACCTAACCGGTGTTATCCTCTAAAATATTGATCGAAACCAGGTTTAATTGACAGCCTCAGTGTGTTACCACATTACTACGTGATTCAAACACGAAAAAAACCCAGGATCTGGCCAACAAGTATGCGATGAAGGCAAAATCATGAGCCGGATGCGGGCATAACCCAGACCTAATCCAGACCAAGCCGGTGTTATCCTCTAAAATATTGATCGAAACCAGGTTTAATTGACTGCTTCAGTGTGTTACCACATTACTACGTGATTCAAACACGAAAAAAACCCAGGATCTGGCCAACAAGTATGCGAAGAAGGCGAAAGAATAAGCCAGATGCGCGCATTTCCCAGATCTAACCCAGACCTAACCGGTGTTATCCTCTGAAATATTGATCGAAACCAGGTTTAATTGACTGCTTCAGTGTGTTACCACATTACTACGTGATTCAAACACGGAAAAAACCCAGGATCTGGCCAACAAGTATGCGATGAAGGCAAAATCATGAGCCGGATGCGGGCATAACCCAGACCTAACCCAGACCTAGCCGGTGTTATCCTCTAAAATATTGATCGAAACCAGGTTTAATTGACTGCTTCAGTGTGTTACCACATTACTACGTGATTCAAACACGAAAAAAACCCAGGATCTGGCCAACAAGTATGTGAAGAAGGCGAAAGTATAAGCCAGATGCGCGCATTTCCCAGACCTAACCCAGACCTAACCGGTGTTATCCTCTGAAATATTGATCGAAACCAGGTTTAATTGACTGCTTCAGTGTGTTACCACCTACTACGTGATTCAAACACGGAAAAAACCCAGGATCTGGCCAACAAGTATGCGATGAAGGCAAAATCATGAGCCAGATGCGGGCATAACCCAGACCTAACCGGTGTTATCCTCTAAAATATTGATCGAAACCAGGTTTAATTGACAGCCTCAGTGTGTTACCACATTACTACGTGATTCAAACACGAAAAAAACCCAGGATCTGGCCAACAAGTATGCGGAGAAGGCAAAATCATGAGCCAGAAGCGGGCATGACCCAGACCTAACCCAGACCTAACCGGTGTTATCCTCTAAAATATTGATCGAAACCAGGTTTAATTGACAGCTTCAGTGTGTTACCACATTACTACGTGATTCAAAGACGAAAAAAACCCAGGATCTGGCCAACAAGTATGCGGAGAAGGCAAAATCATGAGCCAGATGCGGGCATAACCCAGACCTAACCGGTGTTATCCTCTAAAATATTGATCGAAACCAGGTTTAATTGACTGCTTCAGTGTGCTACCACATTACTACGTGATCAAACACGGAAAAAACCCAGGATCTGGCCAGCAAGTATGCGAAGAAGGCAAAATCATGAGCCAGATGCGGGCATAACCCAGACCTAACCCAGACCTAACCGGTGTTATCCTCTGAAATATTGATCGAAACCAGGTTTAATTGACTGCTTCAGTGTGCTACCACATTACTACGTGATCAAACACGGAAAAAACCCAGGATCTGGCCAACAAGTATGCGGAGAAGGCAAAATCATGAGCCAGAAGCGGGCATGACCCAGACCTAACCCAGACCTAACCGGTGTTATCCTCTAAAATATTGATCGAAACCAGGTTTAATTGACAGCTTCAGTGTGTTACCACATTACTACGTGATTCAAAGACGAAAAAAACCCAGGATCTGGCCAACAAGTATGCGAAGAAGGCAAAATCATGAGCCAGATGCGGGCATTTCCCAGACCTAACCCAGACCTAACCGGTGTTATCCTCTGAAATATTGATCGAAACAACGTTTAATTGACTGCTTCAGTGTGTTACCACATTACTACGTGATTCAAACACGGAAAAAACCCAGGATCTGGCCAATAAGTATGCGATGAAGGCGAAAGTATAAGCCAGATGCGCGCATTTCCCAGACCTAACCCAAACCTAACCGGTGTTATCCTCTGAAATATTGATCGAAACCAGGTTTAATTGACTGCTTCAGTGTGTTACCACATTACTACGTGATTCAAACACGGAAAAAACCCAGGATCTGGCCAACAAGTATGTGAAGAAGGCAAAATCACGAGCCAGATGTGGGCATATCCCGGACCTAACCCAGACCTAACCGGTGTTATCCTCTAAAATATTGATCGAAACCAGGTTTGATTGACTGCTTCAGTGTGTTACCACATTCCTACGTGATTCAAACACGAAAAAAACCCAAGATCTGGCCAACAAGTATGCGGAGAAGGCAAAATCATGAGCCAGAAGCGGGCATGACCCAGACCTAACCCAGACCTAACCGGTGTTATCCTCTAAAATATTGATCGAAACCAGGTTTAATTGACAGCTTCAGTGTGTTACCATATTCCTACGTGATTCAAACACGAAAAAAACCCAAGATCTGGCCAACAAGTATGCGGAGAAGGCAAAATCATGAGCCAGAAGCGGGCATGACCCAGACCTAACCCAGACCTAACCGGTGTTATCCTCTAAAATATTGATCGAAACCAGCTTTAATTGACTGCTTCAGTGTGTTACCACATTCCTACGTGATTCAAACGCGAAAAAAACCCAGGATCTGGCCAACAAGTATGCGAGGAAGGCGAAAGAATAAGCCTGATGCGCGCATTTCCCAGACCTAACCCAGACCTAACCGGTGTTATCCTCTGAAATATTGATCGAAACAACGTTTAATAGACTGCTTCAGTGTGTTACCACATTACTACGTGATTCAAACACGGAAAAAACCCAGGATCTGGCCAACAAGTATGCGATGAAGGCGAAAGTATAAGCCAGATGCGCGCATTTCCCAAACCTAACCCAGACCTAACCGGTGTTATCCTCTGAAATATTGATCGAAACCAGGTTTAATTGACTGCTTCAGTGTGTTACCACATTACTACGTGATTCAAACACGGAAAAAACCCAGGATCTGGCCAACAAGTATGCGAAGAAGGCAAAATCATGAGCCAGATGCGGGCATAACCCAGACCTAACCCAGACCTAACCGGTGTTATCCTCTAAAATATTGATCGAAACCAGGTTTAATTGACAGCCTCAGTGTGTTACCACTTTACTACGTGATTCAAACACGAAAAAAACCGAGGATCTGGCCAACAAGTAAGCGAAGAAGGCAAAATCATGAGCCAGATGCGGGCATATCCCGGACCTAACCCCGACCTAACCGGTGTTATCCTCTAAAATGTTGATCGAAACCAGGTTTAATTGACTGCTTCAGTGTGTTACCACATTACTACGTGATTCAAACACGAAAAAAACCCAGGATCTGGCCAACAAGTATGCGAAGAAGGCAAAATCATGAGCCAGATGCGGGCATTTCCCAGACCTAACCCAGACCTAACCGGTGTTATCCTCTGAAATATTGATCGAAACAACGTTTAATTGACTGCTTCAGTGTGTTACCACATTACTACGTGATTCAAACACGGAAAAAACCCAGGATCTGGCCAACAAGTATGCGATGAAGGCGAAAGTATAAGCCAGATGCGCGCATAACCCAGACCAAACCCAGACCTAACCGGTGTTATCCTCTAAAATATTGATCGAAACAACGTTTAATTGACTGCTTCAGTGTGTTACCACATTACTACGTGATTCAAACACGGAAAAAACCCAGGATCTGGCCAACAAGTATGCGATGAAGGCGAAAGTATAAGCCAGATGCGCGCATAACCCAGACCAAACCCAGACCTAACCGGTGTTATCCTCTAAAATATTGATCGAAACCAGGTTTAATTGACTGCTTCAGTGTGTTACCACATTCCTACGTGATTCAAATACGAAAAAAACCCAGGATCTGGCCAACAAGTATGCGATGAAGGCAAAATCATGAGCCGGATGCGGGCATAACCCAGACCTAATCCAGACCAAGCCGGTGTTATCCTCTAAAATATTGATCGAAACCAGGTTTAATTGACTGCTTCAGTGTGTTACCACATTACTACGTGATTCAAACACGAAAAAAACCCAGGATCTGGCCAACAAGTATGCGAAGAAGGCGAAAGAATAAGCCAGATGCGCGCATTTCCCAGATCTAACCCAGACCTAACCGGTGTTATCCTCTGAAATATTGATCGAAACCAGGTTTAATTGACTGCTTCAGTGTGTTACCACATTACTACGTGATTCAAACACGGAAAAAACCCAGGATCTGGCCAACAAGTATGCGATGAAGGCAAAATCATGAGCCGGATGCGGGCATAACCCAGACCTAACCCAGACCTAGCCGGTGTTATCCTCTAAAATATTGATCGAAACCAGGTTTAATTGACTGCTTCAGTGTGTTACCACATTACTACGTGATTCAAACACGAAAAAAACCCAGGATCTGGCCAACAAGTATGTGAAGAAGGCGAAAGTATAAGCCAGATGCGCGCATTTCCCAGACCTAACCCAGACCTAACCGGTGTTATCCTCTGAAATATTGATCGAAACCAGGTTTAATTGACTGCTTTAGTGTGTTACCACCTACTACGTGATTCAAACACGGAAAAAACCCAGGATCTGGCCAACAAGTATGCGATGAAGGCAAAATCATGAGCCAGATGCGGGCATAACCCAGACCTAACCGGTGTTATCCTCTAAAATATTGATCGAAACCAGGTTTAATTGACAGCCTCAGTGTGTTACCACATTACTACGTGATTCAAACACGAAAAAAACCCAGGATCTGGCCAACAAGTATGCGAAGAAGGCAAAATCATGAGCCAGATGCGGGCATAACCCAGACCTAACCCAGACCTAACCGGTGTTATCCTCTGAAATATTGATCGAAACCAGGTTTAATTGACTGCTTCAGTGTGCTACCACATTACTACGTGATCAAACACGGAAAAAACCCAGGATCTGGCCAGCAAGTATGCGAAGAAGGCAAAATCATGAGCCAGATGCGGGCATAACCCAGACCTAACCCAGACCTAACCGGTGTTATCCTCTGAAATATTGATCGAAACCAGGTTTAATTGACTGCTTCAGTGTGCTACCACATTACTACGTGATCAAACACGGAAAAAACCCAGGATCTGGCCAACAAGTATGCGATGAAGGCAAAATCATGAGCCGGATGCGGGCATAACCCAGACCTAATCCAGACCAAGCCGGTGTTATCCTCTAAAATATTGATCGAAACCAGGTTTAATTGACTGCTTCAGTGTGTTACCACATTACTACGTGATTCAAACACGAAAAAAACCCAGGATCTGGCCAACAAGTATGCGAAGAAGGCGAAAGAATAAGCCAGATGCGCGCATTTCCCAGATCTAATCCAGACCAAGCCGGTGTTATCCTCTAAAATATTGATCGAAACCAGGTTTAATTGACTGCTTCAGTGTGTTACCACATTACTACGTGATTCAAACACGAAAAAAACCCAGGATCTGGCCAACAAGTATGCGAAGAAGGCGAAAGAATAAGCCAGATGCGCGCATTTCCCAGATCTAACCCCGACCTAACCGGTGTTATCCTCTAAAATATTGATCGAAACCAGGTTTAATTGACTGCTTCAGTGTGTTACCACATTCCTACGTGATTCAAACACGAAAAAAACCCAGGATCTGGCGAACAAGTATGCGAAGAAGGCAAAATCATGAGCCAGATGCGGGCATAACCCAGACCTAACCCAGACCTAACCGGTGTTATCCTCTAAAATATTGATCGAAACCAGGTTTAATTGACAGCCTCAGTGTGTTACCACATTACTACGTGATTCAAACACGAAAAAAACCCAGGATCTGGCCAACAAGTATGCGATGAAGGCAAAATCATGAGCCGGATGCGGGCATAACCCAGACCTAATCCAGACCAAGCCGGTGTTATCCTCTAAAATATTGATCGAAACCAGGTTTAATTGACTGCTTCAGTGTGTTACCACATTACTACGTGATTCAAACACGAAAAAAACCCAGGATCTGGCCAACAAGTATGCGAAGAAGGCGAAAGAATAAGCCAGATGCGCGCATTTCCCAGATCTAACCCAGACCTAACCGGTGTTATCCTCTGAAATATTGATCGAAACCAGGTTTAATTGACTGCTTCAGTGTGTTACCACATTACTACGTGATTCAAACACGGAAAAAACCCAGGATCTGGCCAACAAGTATGCGATGAAGGCAAAATCATGAGCCGGATGCGGGCATAACCCAGACCTAACCCAGACCTAGCCGGTGTTATCCTCTAAAATATTGATCGAAACCAGGTTTAATTGACTGCTTCAGTGTGTTACCACATTACTACGTGATTCAAACACGAAAAAAACCCAGGATCTGGCCAACAAGTATGTGAAGAAGGCGAAAGTATAAGCCAGATGCGCGCATTTCCCAGACCTAACCCAGACCTAACCGGTGTTATCCTCTGAAATATTGATCGAAACCAGGTTTAATTGACTGCTTCAGTGTGTTACCACCTACTACGTGATTCAAACACGGAAAAAACCCAGGATCTGGCCAACAAGTATGCGATGAAGGCAAAATCATGAGCCAGATGCGGGCATAACCCAGACCTAACCGGTGTTATCCTCTAAAATATTGATCGAAACCAGGTTTAATTGACAGCCTCAGTGTGTTACCACATTACTACGTGATTCAAACACGAAAAAAACCCAGGATCTGGCCAACAAGTATGCGGAGAAGGCAAAATCATGAGCCAGAAGCGGGCATGACCCAGACCTAACCCAGACCTAACCGGTGTTATCCTCTAAAATATTGATCGAAACCAGGTTTAATTGACAGCTTCAGTGTGTTACCACATTACTACGTGATTCAAAGACGAAAAAAACCCAGGATCTGGCCAACAAGTATGCGGAGAAGGCAAAATCATGAGCCAGATGCGGGCATAACCCAGACCTAACCGGTGTTATCCTCTAAAATATTGATCGAAACCAGGTTTAATTGACTGCTTCAGTGTGCTACCACATTACTACGTGATCAAACACGGAAAAAACCCAGGATCTGGCCAGCAAGTATGCGAAGAAGGCAAAATCATGAGCCAGATGCGGGCATAACCCAGACCTAACCCAGACCTAACCGGTGTTATCCTCTGAAATATTGATCGAAACCAGGTTTAATTGACTGCTTCAGTGTGCTACCACATTACTACGTGATCAAACACGGAAAAAACCCAGGATCTGGCCAACAAGTATGCGGAGAAGGCAAAATCATGAGCCAGAAGCGGGCATGACCCAGACCTAACCCAGACCTAACCGGTGTTATCCTCTAAAATATTGATCGAAACCAGGTTTAATTGACAGCTTCAGTGTGTTACCACATTACTACGTGATTCAAAGACGAAAAAAACCCAGGATCTGGCCAACAAGTATGCGAAGAAGGCAAAATCATGAGCCAGATGCGGGCATTTCCCAGACCTAACCCAGACCTAACCGGTGTTATCCTCTGAAATATTGATCGAAACAACGTTTAATTGACTGCTTCAGTGTGTTACCACATTACTACGTGATTCAAACACGGAAAAAACCCAGGATCTGGCCAATAAGTATGCGATGAAGGCGAAAGTATAAGCCAGATGCGCGCATTTCCCAGACCTAACCCAAACCTAACCGGTGTTATCCTCTGAAATATTGATCGAAACCAGGTTTAATTGACTGCTTCAGTGTGTTACCACATTACTACGTGATTCAAACACGGAAAAAACCCAGGATCTGGCCAACAAGTATGTGAAGAAGGCAAAATCACGAGCCAGATGTGGGCATATCCCGGACCTAACCCAGACCTAACCGGTGTTATCCTCTAAAATATTGATCGAAACCAGGTTTGATTGACTGCTTCAGTGTGTTACCACATTCCTACGTGATTCAAACACGAAAAAAACCCAAGATCTGGCCAACAAGTATGCGGAGAAGGCAAAATCATGAGCCAGAAGCGGGCATGACCCAGACCTAACCCAGACCTAACCGGTGTTATCCTCTAAAATATTGATCGAAACCAGGTTTAATTGACAGCTTCAGTGTGTTACCATATTCCTACGTGATTCAAACACGAAAAAAACCCAAGATCTGGCCAACAAGTATGCGGAGAAGGCAAAATCATGAGCCAGAAGCGGGCATGACCCAGACCTAACCCAGACCTAACCGGTGTTATCCTCTAAAATATTGATCGAAACCAGCTTTAATTGACTGCTTCAGTGTGTTACCACATTCCTACGTGATTCAAACGCGAAAAAAACCCAGGATCTGGCCAACAAGTATGCGAGGAAGGCGAAAGAATAAGCCTGATGCGCGCATTTCCCAGACCTAACCCAGACCTAACCGGTGTTATCCTCTGAAATATTGATCGAAACAACGTTTAATAGACTGCTTCAGTGTGTTACCACATTACTACGTGATTCAAACACGGAAAAAACCCAGGATCTGGCCAACAAGTATGCGATGAAGGCGAAAGTATAAGCCAGATGCGCGCATTTCCCAAACCTAACCCAGACCTAACCGGTGTTATCCTCTGAAATATTGATCGAAACCAGGTTTAATTGACTGCTTCAGTGTGTTACCACATTACTACGTGATTCAAACACGGAAAAAACCCAGGATCTGGCCAACAAGTATGCGAAGAAGGCAAAATCATGAGCCAGATGCGGGCATAACCCAGACCTAACCCAGACCTAACCGGTGTTATCCTCTAAAATATTGATCGAAACCAGGTTTAATTGACAGCCTCAGTGTGTTACCACTTTACTACGTGATTCAAACACGAAAAAAACCGAGGATCTGGCCAACAAGTAAGCGAAGAAGGCAAAATCATGAGCCAGATGCGGGCATATCCCGGACCTAACCCCGACCTAACCGGTGTTATCCTCTAAAATGTTGATCGAAACCAGGTTTAATTGACTGCTTCAGTGTGTTACCACATTACTACGTGATTCAAACACGAAAAAAACCCAGGATCTGGCCAACAAGTATGCGAAGAAGGCAAAATCATGAGCCAGATGCGGGCATTTCCCAGACCTAACCCAGACCTAACCGGTGTTATCCTCTGAAATATTGATCGAAACAACGTTTAATTGACTGCTTCAGTGTGTTACCACATTACTACGTGATTCAAACACGGAAAAAACCCAGGATCTGGCCAACAAGTATGCGATGAAGGCGAAAGTATAAGCCAGATGCGCGCATAACCCAGACCAAACCCAGACCTAACCGGTGTTATCTTCTAAAATATTGATCGAAACAACGTTTAATTGACTGCTTCAGTGTGTTACCACATTACTACGTGATTCAAACACGGAAAAAACCCAGGATCTGGCCAACAAGTATGCGATGAAGGCGAAAGTATAAGCCAGATGCGCGCATAACCCAGACCAAACCCAGACCTAACCGGTGTTATCCTCTAAAATATTGATCGAAACCAGGTTTAATTGACTGCTTCAGTGTGTTACCACATTCCTACGTGATTCAAATACGAAAAAAACCCAGGATCTGGCCAACAAGTATGCGATGAAGGCAAAATCATGAGCCGGATGCGGGCATAACCCAGACCTAATCCAGACCAAGCCGGTGTTATCCTCTAAAATATTGATCGAAACCAGGTTTAATTGACTGCTTCAGTGTGTTACCACATTACTACGTGATTCAAACACGAAAAAAACCCAGGATCTGGCCAACAAGTATGCGAAGAAGGCGAAAGAATAAGCCAGATGCGCGCATTTCCCAGATCTAACCCAGACCTAACCGGTGTTATCCTCTGAAATATTGATCGAAACCAGGTTTAATTGACTGCTTCAGTGTGTTACCACATTACTACGTGATTCAAACACGGAAAAAACCCAGGATCTGGCCAACAAGTATGCGATGAAGGCAAAATCATGAGCCGGATGCGGGCATAACCCAGACCTAACCCAGACCTAGCCGGTGTTATCCTCTAAAATATTGATCGAAACCAGGTTTAATTGACTGCTTCAGTGTGTTACCACATTACTACGTGATTCAAACACGAAAAAAACCCAGGATCTGGCCAACAAGTATGTGAAGAAGGCGAAAGTATAAGCCAGATGCGCGCATTTCCCAGACCTAACCCAGACCTAACCGGTGTTATCCTCTGAAATATTGATCGAAACCAGGTTTAATTGACTGCTTTAGTGTGTTACCACCTACTACGTGATTCAAACACGGAAAAAACCCAGGATCTGGCCAACAAGTATGCGATGAAGGCAAAATCATGAGCCAGATGCGGGCATAACCCAGACCTAACCGGTGTTATCCTCTAAAATATTGATCGAAACCAGGTTTAATTGACAGCCTCAGTGTGTTACCACATTACTACGTGATTCAAACACGAAAAAAACCCAGGATCTGGCCAACAAGTATGCGAAGAAGGCAAAATCATGAGCCAGATGCGGGCATAACCCAGACCTAACCCAGACCTAACCGGTGTTATCCTCTGAAATATTGATCGAAACCAGGTTTAATTGACTGCTTCAGTGTGCTACCACATTACTACGTGATCAAACACGGAAAAAACCCAGGATCTGGCCAGCAAGTATGCGAAGAAGGCAAAATCATGAGCCAGATGCGGGCATAACCCAGACCTAACCCAGACCTAACCGGTGTTATCCTCTGAAATATTGATCGAAACCAGGTTTAATTGACTGCTTCAGTGTGCTACCACATTACTACGTGATCAAACACGGAAAAAACCCAGGATCTGGCCAACAAGTATGCGGAGAAGGCAAAATCATGAGCCAGAAGCGGGCATGACCCAGACCTAACCCAGACCTAACCGGTGTTATCCTCTAAAATATTGATCGAAACCAGGTTTAATTGACAGCTTCAGTGTGTTACCACATTACTACGTGATTCAAAGACGAAAAAAACCCAGGATCTGGCCAACAAGTATGCGAAGAAGGCAAAATCATGAGCCAGATGCGGGCATTTCCCAGACCTAACCCAGACCTAACCGGTGTTATCCTCTGAAATATTGATCGAAACAACGATTAATTGACTGCTTCAGTGTGTTACCACATTACTACGTGATTCAAACACGGAAAAAACCCAGGATCTGGCCAACAAGTATGCGATGAAGGCGAAAGTATAAGCCAGATGCGCGCATTTCCCAGACCTAACCCAGACCTAACCGGTGTTATCCTCTGAAATATTGATCGAAACCAGGTTTAATTGACTGCTTCAGTGTGTTACCACATTACTACGTGATTCAAACACGGAAAAAACCCAGGATCTGGCCAGCAAGTATGTGAAGAAGGCAAAATCACGAGCCAGATGTGGGCATATCCCGGACCTAACCCAGACCTAACCGGTGTTATCCTCTAAAATATTGATCGAAACCAGGTTTGATTGACTGCTTCAGTGTGTTACCACATTCCTACGTGATTCAAACACGAAAAAAACCCAGGATCTGGCCAACAAGTATGCGATGAAGGCAAAATCATGAGCCAGATGCGGGCATAACCCAGACCTAACCGGTGTTATCCTCTAAAATATTGATCGAAACCAGGTTTAATTGACAGCCTCAGTGTGTTACCACATTACTACGTGATTCAAACACGAAAAAAACCCAGGATCTGGCCAACAAGTATGCGAAGAAGGCAAAATCATGAGCCAGATGCGGGCATAACCCAGACCTAACCCAGACCTAACCGGTGTTATCCTCTGAAATATTGATCGAAACCAGGTTTAATTGACTGCTTCAGTGTGCTACCACATTACTACGTGATCAAACACGGAAAAAACCCAGGATCTGGCCAGCAAGTATGCGAAGAAGGCAAAATCATGAGCCAGATGCGGGCATAACCCAGACCTAACCCAGACCTAACCGGTGTTATCCTCTGAAATATTGATCGAAACCAGGTTTAATTGACTGCTTCAGTGTGCTACCACATTACTACGTGATCAAACACGGAAAAAACCCAGGATCTGGCCAACAAGTATGCGGAGAAGGCAAAATCATGAGCCAGAAGCGGGCATGACCCAGACCTAACCCAGACCTAACCGGTGTTATCCTCTAAAATATTGATCGAAACCAGGTTTAATTGACAGCTTCAGTGTGTTACCATATTCCTACGTGATTCAAACACGAAAAAAACCCAAGATCTGGCCAACAAGTATGCGGAGAAGGCAAAATCATGAGCCAGAAGCGGGCATGACCCAGACCTAACCCAGACCTAACCGGTGTTATCCTCTAAAATATTGATCGAAACCAGCTTTAATTGACTGCTTCAGTGTGTTACCACATTCCTACGTGATTCAAACGCGAAAAAAACCCAGGATCTGGCCAACAAGTATGCGAGGAAGGCGAAAGAATAAGCCTGATGCGCGCATTTCCAGGACCTAACCCAGACCTAACCGGTGTTATCCTCTGAAATATTGATCGAAACAACGTTTAATAGACTGCTTCAGTGTGTTACCACATTACTACGTGATTCAAACACGGAAAAAATCCAGGATCTGGCCAACAAGTATGCGATGAAGGCGAAAGTATAAGCCAGATGCGCGCATTTCCCAGACCTAACCCAGACCTAACCGGTGTTATCCTCTGAAATATTGATCGAAACCAGGTTTAATTGACTGCTTCAGTGTGTTACCACATTACTACGTGATTCAAACACGGAAAAAACCCAGGATCTGGCCAACAAGTATGCGAAGAAGGCAAAATCATGAGCCAGATGCGGGCATAACCCAGACCTAACCCAGACCTAACCGGTGTTATCCTCTAAAATATTGATCGAAACCAGGTTTAATTGACAGCCTCAGTGTGTTACCACTTTACTACGTGATTCAAACACGAGAAAAACCGAGGATCTGGCCAACAAGTAAGCGAAGAAGGCAAAATCATGAGCCAGATGCGGGCATATCCCGGACCTAACCCCGACCTAACCGGTGTTATCCTCTAAAATATTGATCGAAACCAGGTTTAATTGACTGCTTCAGTGTGTTACCACATTACTACGTGATTCAAACACGAAAAAAACCCAGGATCTGGCCAACAAGTATGCGAAGAAGGCAAAATCATGAGCCAGATGCGGGCATTTCCCAGACCTAACCCAGACCTAACCGGTGTTATCCTCTGAAATATTGATCGAAACAACGTTTAATTGACTGCTTCAGTGTGTTACCACATTACTACGTGATTCAAACACGGAAAAAACCCAGGATCTGGCCAACAAGTATGCGATGAAGGCGAAAGTATAAGCCAGATGCGCGCATAACCCAGACCAAACCCAGACCTAACCGGTGTTATCCTCTAAAATATTGATCGAAACCAGGTTTAATTGACTGCTTCAGTGTGTTACCACATTACTACGTGATTCAAACACGAAAAAAACCCAAGATCTGGCCAACAAGTATGCGGAGAAGGCAAAATCATGAGCCAGAAGCGGGCATAACCCAGACCTAACCCAGACCTAACCGGTGTTATCCTCTAAAATATTGATCGAAACCAGGTTTAATTGACTGCTTCAGTGTGTTACCACATTCCTACGTGATTCAAACACGAAAAAAACCCAGGATCTGGCCAACAAGTATGCGAAGAAGGCGAAAGAATAAGCCAGATGCGCGCATTTCCCAGACCTAACCCAGACCTAACCGGTGTTATCCTCTGAAATATTGATCGAAACCAGGTTTAATTGACTGCTTCAGTGTGTTACCACATTCCTATGTGATTCAAACACGAAAAAAACCCAGGATCTGGCCAACAAGTATGTGAAGAAGGCGAAAGTATAAGCCAGATGCGCGCATTTCCCAGACCTAACCCAGCCCTAACCGGTGTTATCCTCTGAAATATTGATCGAAACCAGGTTTAATTGACTGCTTCAGTGTATTACGACATTACTACGTGTTTCAAACACGGAAAATACCCAGGATCTGGCCAACAAGTATGCGAAGAAGGCGAAAGAATAAGCCAGATGCGCGCATTTCCCAGACCTAACCGGTGTTATCCTCTGAAATATTGATCGAAACCAGGTTTAATTGACTGCTTCAGTGTGTTACCACATTACTACGTGATTCAAACACGGAAAAAACCCAGGATCTGGCCAACAAGTATGCGATGAAGGCAAAATCATGAGCCGGATGCGGGCATAACCCAGACCTAACCCAGACCTAACCGGTGTTATCCTCTGAAATATTGATCGAAACCAGGTTTAATTGACTGCCTCAGTGTGGTACAACATTACTACGTGATTCAAACACGGAAAAAACCCAGGATCTGGCCAACAAGTTTGCGAAAAAGGCGAAAGCATAAGCCAGATGCGCGCATATCCCAGACCTAACCCAGACCTAACCGGTGTTATCCTCTAAAATATTGATCGAAACCAGGTTTAATTGACTGCTTCAGTGTGTTACCACATTCCTACGTGATTCAAACACGAAAAAAACCCAGGATCTGGCCAACAAGTATGTGAAGAAGGCAAAATCATGAGCCAGATGTGGGCATATCCCGGACGTAACCCAGACCTAACCGGTGTTATCCTCTAAAATATTGATCGAAACCAGGTTTGATTGACTGCTTCAGTGTGTTACCACATTCCTACGTGATTCAAACACGAAAAAAACCCAGGATCTGGCCAACAAGTATGTGAAGAAGGCGAAAGTATAAGCCAGATGCGCGCATTTCCCAGACCTAACCCAGACCTAACCAGTGTTATCCTCTGAAATATTGATCGAAACCAGGTTTAATTGACTGCTTCAGTGTGTTACCACATTACTACGTGATTCAAACACGGAAAAAACCCAGGATCTGGCCAACAAGTATGCGAAGAAGGCAAAATCATGAGCCAGATGCGGGCATAACCCAGACCTAACCCAGACCTAACCGGTGTTATCCACTAAAATATTGATCGAAACCAGGTTTAATTGACAGCCTCAGTGTGTTACCACATTACTACGTGATTCAAACACGAAAAAAACCCAGGATCTGGCCAACAAGTATGCGAAGAAGGCAAAATCATGAGCCAGATGCGGGCATATCCCGGACCTAACCCCGACCTAACCGGTGTTATCCTCTAAAATATTGATCGAAACCAGGTTTAATTGACTGCTTCAGTGTGTTACCACATTCCTACGTGATTCAAACACGAAAAAAACCCAGGATCTGGCCAACAAGTATGCGAAGAAGGCAAAATCATGAGCCAGATGCGGGCATAACCCAGACCTAACCCAGACCTAACCGGTGTTATCCTCTAAAATATTGATCGAAACCAGGTTTAATTGACAGCCTCAGTGTGTTACCACATTACTACGTGATTCAAACACGAAAAAAACCCAGGATCTGGCCAACAAGTATGCGATGAAGGCAAAATCATGAGCCGGATGCGGGCATAACCCAGACCTAATCCAGACCAAGCCGGTGTTATCCTGTAAAATATTGATCGAAACCAGGTTTAATTGACTGCTTCAGTGTGTTACCACATTACTACGTGATTCAAACACGAAAAAAACCCAGGATCTGGCCAACAAGTATGCGAAGAAGGCGAAAGAATAAGCCAGATGCGCGCATTTCCCAGATCTAACCCAGACCTAACCGGTGTTATCCTCTGAAATATTGATCGAAACCAGGTTTAATTGACTGCTTCAGTGTGTTACCACATTACTACGTGATTCAAACACGGAAAAAACCCAGGATCTGGCCAACAAGTATGCGATGAAGGCAAAATCATGAGCCGGATGCGGGCATAACCCAGACCTAACCCAGACCTAGCCGGTGTTATCCTCTAAAATATTGATCGAAACCAGGTTTAATTGACTGCTTCAGTGTGTTACCACATTACTACGTGATTCAAACACGAAAAAAACCCAAGATCTGGCCAACAAGTATGCGGAGAAGGCAAAATCATGAGCCAGAAGCGGGCATAACCCAGACCTAACCCAGACCTAACCGGTGTTATCCTCTGAAATATTGGTCGAAACCAGGTTTAATTGACTGCTTCAGTGTGTTACCACATTACTACGTGATTGAAACACGGAAAATACCCAGGATCTGGCCAACAAGTATGCGATGAAGGCAAAATCATGAGCCAGATGCGGGCATAACCCAGACCTAACCCAGACCTAACCGGTGTTATCCTCTAAAATATTGATCGAAACCAGGTTTAATTGACAGCCTCAGTGTGTTACCACATTACTACGTGATTCAAACACGGAAAAAACCCAGGATCTGGCCAACAAGTATGCGATGAAGGCAAAATCATGAGCCAGATGCGGGCATAACCCAGACCTAACCCAGACCTAACCGGTGTTATCCTCTAAAATATTGATCGAAACCAGGTTTAATTGACAGCCTCAGTGCGTTACCACATTACTACGTGATTCAAACACGGAAAAAACCCAGGATCTGGCCAACAAGTATGCGATGAAGGCAAAATCATGAGCCGGATGCGGGCATAACCCAGACCTAACCCAGACCTAACCGGTGTTATCCTCCAAAATATTGATCGAAACCAGGTTTAATTGACTGCTTCAGTGTGTTACCACATTACTACGTGATTCAAACACGAAAAAAACCCAAGATCTGGCCAACAAGTATGCGGAGAAGGCAAAATCATGAGCCAGAAGCGGGCATAACCCAGACCTAACCCAGACCTAACCGGTGTTATCCTCTGAAATATTGATCGAAACCAGGTTTAATTGACTGCTTCAGTGTGTTACCACATTACTACGTGATTCAAACACGAAAAAAACCCAGGATCTGGCCAACAAGTATGCGAACAAGGCAAAATCATGAGCCAGATGCGGGCATATCCCGGACCTAACCCCGACCTAACCGGTGTTATCCTCTAAAATATTGATCGAAACCAGGTTTAATTGACTGCTTCAGTGTGTTACCACATTCCTACGTGATTCAAACACGAAAAAAACCCAGGATCTGGCCAACAAGTATGCGAAGAAGGCGAAAGAATAAGCCAGATGCGCGCATTTCCCAGACCTAACCCAGACCTAACCGGTGTTATCCTCTGAAATATTGATCGAAACCAGGTTTAATTGACTGCTTCAGTGTGTTACCACATTACTACGTGATTCAAACACGGAAAAAACCCAGGATCTGGCCACCAAGTATGCGATGAAGGCAAAATCATGAGCCGGATGCGGGCATAACCCAGACCTAACCCAGACCTAACCGGTGTTATCCTCTAAAATATTGATCGAAACCAGGTTTAATTGACTGCTTCAGTGTGTTACCACATTACTACGTGTTTCAAACACGAAAAAAACTCAAGATCTGGCCAACAAGTATGCGGAGAAGGCAAAATCATGAGCCAGAAGCGGGCATGACCCAGACCTAACCCAGACCTAACCGGTGTTATCCTCTAAAATATTGATCGAAACCAGGTTTAATTGACAGCTTCAGTGTGTTACCACATTACTACGTGATTCAAACACGAAAAAAACCCAGGATCTGGCCAACAAGTATGCGAAGAAGGCAAAATCATGAGCCAGATGCGGGCGTATCCCGGACCTAACCCAGACCTAGCCGGTGTTATCCTCTAAAATATTGATCGAAACCAGGTTTAATTGACTGCTTCAGTGTGTTACCACATTCCTACGTGATTCAAACGCGAAAAAAACCCAGGATCTGGCCAACAAGTATGCGAGGAAGGCGAAAGAATAAGCCTGATGCGCGCATTTCCCAGACCTAACCCAGACCTAACCGGTGTTATCCTCTGAAATATTGATCGAAACAACGTTTAATTGACTGCTTCAGTGTGTTACCACATTACTACGTGATTCAAACACGGAAAAAACCCAGGATCTGGCCAACAAGTATGCGATGAAGGCGAAAGTATAAGCCAGATGCGCGCATTTCCCAGACCTAACCCAGACCTAACCGGTGTTATCCTCTGAAATATTGATCGAAACAACGTTTAGTTGACTGCTTCAGTGTGTTACCACATTACTACGTGATTCAAACACGGAAAAAACCCAGGATCTGGCCAACAAGTATGCGAAGAAGGCGAAATCATGAGCCAGATGCGGGCATATCCCGGACCTGACCCCGACCTAACCGGTGTTATCCTCTAAAATATTGATCGAAACCAGGTTTAATTGACTGCTTCAGTGTGTTACCACATTACTACGTGATTCAAACACGGAAAAAACCCAGGATCTGGCCAACAAGTATGCGATGAAGGCAAAATCATGAGCCAGATGCGGGCATAACCCAGACCTAACCCAGACCTAACCGGTGTTATCCTCTAAAATATTGATCGAAACCAGGTTTAATTGACAGCCTCAGTGCGTTACCACATTACTACGTGATTCAAACACGAAAAAAACCCAGGATCTGGCCAACAAGTATGCGAAGAAGGCAAAATCATGAGCCAGATGCGTGCATATCCCGGACCTAACCCCGACCTAACCGGTGTTATCCTCTAAAATATTGATCGAAACCAGGTTTAATTGACTGCTTCAGTGTGTTACCACATTCCTACGTGATTCAAACACGAAAAAAACCCAGGATCTGGCCAACAAGTATGCGAAGAAGGCGAAAGAATAAGCCAGATGCGCGCATTTCCCAGACCTAACCCAGACCTAACCGGTGTTATCCTCTGAAATATTGATCGAAACCAGGTTTAATTGACTGCTTCTGTGTGTTACCACATCACTACGTGATTCAAACACGGAAAAAACCCAGGATCTGGCCAACAAGTATGCGATGAAGGCAAAATCATGAGCCGGATGCGGGCATAACCTAGACCTAACCCAGACCTAACCGGTGTTATCCTCTAAAATATTGATCGAAACCAGGTTTAATTGACTGCTTCAGTATGTTACCACATTACTACGTGATTCAAACACGAAAAAAACCCAAGATCTGGCCAACAAGCATGCGGAGAAGGCAAAATCATGAGCCAGAAGCGGGCATAACCCAGACCTAACCCAGACCTAACCGGTGTTATCCTCTGAAATATTGATCGAAACCAGGTTTAATTGACTGCTTCAGTGTGTTACCACATTACTACGTGATTGAAACTCGGAAAATACCCAGGATCTGGCCAACAAGTTTGCGAAAAAGGCGAAAGTATAAGCCAGATGCGGGCAAATCCCAGACCTAACCCAGACCTAACCGGTGTTATCCTCTAAAATATTGATCGAAACCAGGTTTTATTGACTGCTTCAGTGTGTTACCACATTACTACGTGATCAAACACGAAAAAAACCCAGGATCTGGCCAACAAGTATGCGAAGAAGGCAAAATCATGAGCCAGATGCGGGCATATTCCGGACCTAACCCAGACCTAACCGGTGTTATCCTCTAAAATATTGATCGAAACCAGGTTTAATTGACTGCTTCAGTGTGTTACCACATTCCAACGTGATTCAAACACGAAAAAAACCCAGGATCTGGCCAACAAGTATGCGAAGAAGGCGAAAGAATAAGCCAGATGCGCGCATTTCCCAGACCTAACCCAGACCTAACCGGTGTTATCCTCTGAAATATTGATCGAAACCAGGTTTAATTGACTGCTTCAGTGTGTTACCACATTCCTACGTGATTCAAACACGAAAAAAACCCAGGATCTGGCCAACAAGTATGTGAAGAAGGCGAAAGAATAAGCCAGATGCGCGCATTTCCCAGACCTAACCCAGACCTAACCGGTGTTATCCTCTGAAATATTGATCGAAACCAGGTTTAATTGACTGCTTCAGTGTGTTACCACATTACTACGTGATTCAAACACGGAAAAAACCCAGGATCTGGCCAACAAGTATGCGATGAAGGCAAAACCATGAGCCGGATGCGGGCATAACCCAGACCTAACCCAGACCTAACCGGTGTTATCCTCTAAAATATTGATCGAAACCAGGTTTAATTGACTGCTTCAGTGTGTTACCACATTACTACGTGATTCAAACACGAAAAAAACCCAAGATCTGGCCAACAAGTATGCGGAGAAGGCAAAATCTTGAGCCAGAAGCGGGCATGACCCAGACCTAACCCAGACCTAACCGGTGTTATCCTCTAAAATATTGATCGAAACCAGCTTTAATTGACTGCTTCAGTGTGTTACCACATTCCTACGTGATTCAAACGCGAAAAAAACCCAGGATCTGGCCAACAAGTATGCGAGGAAGGCGAAAGAATAAGCCTGATGCGCGCATTTCCCAGACCTAACCCAGACCTAACCGGTGTTATCCTCTGAAATATTGATCGAAACCAGGTTTAATTGACTGCTTCAGTGTGTTACCACATTACTACGTGATTCAAACACGGAAAAAACCCAGGATCTGGCCAACAAGTATGCGAAGAAGGCAAAATCATGAGCCAGATGCGGGCATAACCCAGACCTAACCCAGACCTAACCGGTGTTATCCTCTAAAATATTGATCGAAACCAGGTTTAATTGACAGCCTCAGTGTGTTACCACTTTACTACGTGATTCAAACACGAAAAAAATCCAGGATCTGGCCAACAAGTAAGCGAAGAAGGCAAAATCATGAGCCAGATGCGGGCATATCCCGGACCTAACCCCGACCTAACCGGTGTTATCCTCTAAAATATTGATCGAAACCAGGTTTAATTGACTGCTTCAGTGTGTTACCACATTCCTACGTGATTCAAACACGAAAAAAACCCAGGATCTGGCCAACAAGTATGCGAAGAAGGCGAAAGAATAAGCCAGATGCGCGCATTTCCCAGACCTAACCCAGACCTAACCGGTGTTATCCTCTGAAATATTGATCGAAACCAGGTTTAATTGACTGCTTCAGTGTGTTACCACATTACTACGTGATTCAAACACGGAAAAAACCCAGGATCTGGCCAACAAGTTTGCGATGAAGGCAAAATCATGAGCCGGATGCGGGCATAACCCAGACCTAACCCAGACCTAACCGGTGTTATCCTCTAAAATATTGATCGAAACCAGGTTTAATTGACTGCTTCAGTGTGTTACCACATTACTACGTGATTCAAACACGAAAAAAACCCAAGATCTGGCCAACAAGTATGCGGAGAAGGCAAAATCATGAGCCAGAAGCGGGCATAACCCAGACCTAACCCAGACCTAACCGGTGTTATCCTCTGAAATATTGATCGACACCAGGTTTAATTGACTGCTTCAGTGTGTTACCACATTACTACGTGATTGAAACACGGAAAATACCCAGGATCTGGCCAACAAGTTTGCGAAAAAGGCGAAAGTATAAGCCAGATGCGCGCAAATCCCAGACCTAACCCAGACCTAACCGGTGTTATCCTCTAAAATATTGATCGAAACCAGGTTTTATTGACTGCTTCAGTGTGTTACCACATTACTACGTGATCAAACACGAAAAAAACCCAGGATCTGGCCAACAAGTATGCGAAGAAGGCAAAATCATGAGCCAGATGCGGGCATATCCCGGACCTAACCCAGACCTAACCGGTGTTATCCTCTAAAATATTGATCGAAACCAGGTTTAATTGACTGCTTCAGTGTGTTACCACATTCCTACGTGATTCAAACACGAAAAAAACCCAGGATCTGGCCAACAAGTATGTGAAGAAGGCGAAAGTATAAGCCAGATGCGCGCATTTCCCAGACCTAACCCAGACCTAACCGGTGTTATCCTCTGAAATATTGATCGAAACCAGGTTTAATTGACTGCTTCAGTGTGTTACCACCTACTACGTGATTCAAACACGGAAAAAACCCAGGATCTGGCCAACAAGTATGCGATGAAGGCAAAATCATGAGCCAGATGCGGGCATAACCCAGACCTAACCCAGACCTAACCGGTGTTATCCTCTAAAATATTGATCGAAACCAGGTTTAATTGACAGCCTCAGTGTGTTACCACATTACTACGTTATTCAAACACGAAAAAAACCCAGGATCTGGCCAACAAGTATGCGAAGAAGGCAAAATCATGAGCCAGATGCGGGCATATCCCGGACCTAACCCCGACTTAACCGGTGTTATCCTCTAAAATATTGATCGAAACCAGGTTTAATTGACTGCTTCAGTGTGTTACCACATTCCTACGTGATTCAAACACGAAAAAAACCCAGGATCTGGCCAACAAGTATGCGAAGAAGGCGAAAGAATAAGCCAGATGCGCGCATTTCCCAGACCTAACCCAGACCTAACCGGTGTTATCCTCTGAAATATTGATCGAAACCAGGTTTAATTGACTGCTTCAGTGTGTTACCACATTACTACGTGATTCAAACACGGAAAAAACCCAGGATCTGGCCAACAAGTATGCGATGAAGGCAAACTCATGAGCCGGATGCGGGCATAACCCAGACCTAACCCAGACCTAACCGGTGTTATCCTCTAAAATATTGATCGAAACCAGGTTTAATTGACTGCCTCAGTGTGGTACAACATTACTACGTGATTCAAACACGGAAAAAACCCAGGATCTGGCCAACAAGTTTGCGAAAAAGGCGAAAGCATAAGCCAGATGCGCGCATATCCCAGACCTAACCCAGACCTAACCGGTGTTATCCTCTAAAATATTGATCGAAACCAGGTTTAATTGACTGCTTCAGTGTGTTACCACATTCCTACGTGATTCAAACACGAAAAAAACCCAGGATCTGGCCAACAAGTATGTGAAGAAGGCAAAATCATGAGCCAGATGTGGGCATATCCCGGACGTAACCCAGACCTAACCGGTGTTATCCTCTAAAATATTGATCGAAACCAGGTTTGATTGACTGCTTCAGTGTGTTACCACATTCCTACGTGATTCAAACACGAAAAAAACCCAGGATCTGGCCAACAAGTATGTGAAGAAGGCGAAAGTATAAGCCAGATGCGCGCATTTCCCAGACCTAACCCAGACCTAACCAGTGTTATCCTCTGAAATATTGATCGATACCTGGTTTAATTGACTGCTTCAGTGTGTTACCACATTACTACGTGATTCAAACACGGAAAATACCCAGGAACTGGCCAACAAGTATGCGAAGAAGGCTAAATCATGAGCCAGATGCGGGCATAACCCAGACCTAACCCAGACCTAACCGGTGTTATCCTCTGAAATATTGATCGAAACCAGGTTTAATTGACTGCTTCAGTGTGCTACCACATTACTACGTGATCAAACACGGAAAAAACCCAGGATCTGGCCAACAAGTATGCGAAGAAGGCTAAATCATGAGCCAGATGCGGGCATAACCCAGACCTAACCCAGACCTAACCGGTGTTATCCTCTGAAATATTGATCGAAACCAGGTTTAATTGACTGCTTCAGTGTGCTACCACATTACTACGTGATCAAACACGGAAAAAACCCAGGATCTGGCCAGCAAGTATGCGAAGAAGGCAAAATCATGAGCCAGATGCGGGCATAACCCAGACCTAACCCAGACCTAACCGGTGTTATCCTGTGAAATATTGATCGAAACCAGGTTTAATTGACTGTTTCAGTGTGCTACCACATTACTACGTGATCAAACACGGAAAAAACCCAGGATCTGGCAAACAAGTATGCGATGAAGGCAAAATCATGAGCCGGATGCGGGCATAACCCAGACCTAACCCAGACCTAACCGGTGTTATCCTCTAAAATATTGATCGAAACCAGGTTTAATTGACTGCTTCAGTGTGTTACCACATTACTACGTGATTCAAACACGAAAAAAACTCAAGATCTGGCCAACAAGTATGCGGAGAAGGCAAAATCATGAGCCAGAAGCGGGCATGACCCCGACCTAACCCAGACCTAACCGGTGTTATCCTCTAAAATATTGATCGAAACCAGGTTTAATTGACAGCTTCAGTGTGTTACTACATTACTACGTGATTCAAACACGAAAAAAACCCAGGATCTGGCCAACAAGTATGCGAAGAAGGCAAAATCACGAGCCAGATGTGGGCATATCCCGGACCTAACCCAGACCTAACCGGTGTTATCCTCTAAAATATTGATCGAAACCAGGTTTGATTGACTGCTTCAGTGTGTTACCACATTCCTACGTGATTCAAACACGAAAAAAACCCAAGATCTGGCCAACAAGTATGCGGAGAAGGCAAAATCATGAGCCAGAAGCGGGCATGACCCAGACCTAACCCAGACCTAACCGGTGTTATCCTCTAAAATATTGATCGAAACCAGGTTTAATTGACAGCTTCAGTGTGTTACCACATTCCTACGTGATTCAAACACGAAAAAAACCCAAGATCTGGCCAACAAGTATGCGGAGAAGGCAAATTCATGAGCCAGAAGCGGGCATGACCCAGACCTAACCCAGACCTAACCGGTGTTATCCTCTAAAATATTGATCGAAACCAGCTTTAATTGACTGCTTCAGTGTGTTACCACATTCCTACGTGATTCAAACGCGAAAAAAACCCAGGATCTGGCCAACAAGTATGCGAGGAAGGCGAAAGAATAAGCCTGATGCGCGCATTTCCCAGACCTAACCCAGACCTAACCGGTGTTATCCTCTGAAATATTGATCGAAACAACGTTTAATAGACTGCTTCAGTGTGTTACCACATTACTACGTGATTCAAACACGGAAAAAACCCAGGATCTGGCCAACAAGTATGCGATGAAGGCGAAAGTATAAGCCAGATGCGCACATTTCCCAGACCTAACCCAGACCTAACCGGTGTTATCCTCTGAAATATTGATCGAAACCAGGTTTAATTGACTGCTTCAGTGTGTTACCACATTACTACGTGATTCAAACACGGAAAAAACCCAGGATCTGGCCAACAAGTATGCGAAGAAGGCAAAATCATGAGCCAGATGCGGGCATAACCCAGACCTAACCCAGACCTAACCGGTGTTATCCTCTAAAATATTGATCGAAACCAGGTTTAATTGACAGCCTCAGTGTGTTACCACTTTACTACGTGATTCAAACACGAAAAAAACCCAGGATCTGGCCAACAAGTAAGCGAAGAAGGCAAAATCATGAGCCAGATGCGGGCATATCCCGGACCTAACCCCGACCTATCCGGTGTTATCCTCTAAAATATTGATCGAAACCAGGTTTAATTGACTGCTTCAGTGTGTTACCACATTCCTACGTGATTCAAACACGAAAAAAACCCAGGATCTGGCCAACAAGTATGCGAAGAAGGCGAAAGAATAAGCCAGATGCGCGCATTTTCCCAAACCTAACCCAGACCTAACCGGTGTTATCCTCTGAAATATTGATCGAAACCAGGTTTAATTGACTGCTTCAGTGTGTTACCACATTACTACGTGATTCAAACACGGAAAAAACCCAGGATCTGGCCAACAAGTATGCGATGAAGGCAAAATCATGAGCCGGATGCGGGCATAACCCAGACCTAACCCAGACCTAACCGGTGTTATCCTCTAAAATATTGATCGAAACCAGGTTTAATTGACTGCTTCAGTGTGTTACCACATTACTACGTGATTCAAACACGAAAAAAACCCAAGATCTGGCCAACAAGTATGCGGAGAAGGCAAAATCATGAGCCAGAAGCGGGCATAACCCAGACCTAACCCAGACCTAACCGGTGTTATCCTCTGAAATATTGATCGTCACCAGGTTTAATTGACTGCTTCAGTGTGTTACCACATTACTACGTGATTGAAACACGGAAAATACCCAGGATCTGGCCAACAAGTTTGCGAAAAAGGCGAAAGTATAAGCCAGATGCGCGCAAATCCCAGACCTAACCCAGACCTAACCGGTGTTATCCTCTAAAATATTGATCGAAACCAGGTTTTATTGACTGCTTCAGTGTGTTACCACATTACTACGTGATCAAACACGAAAAAAACCCAGGATATGGCCAACAAGTATGCGAAGAAGGCAAAATCATGAGCCAGATGCGGGCATATCCCGGACCTAACCCAGACCTAACCGGTGTTATCCTCTAAAATATTGATCGAAACCAGGTTTAATTGACTGCTTCAGTGTGTTACCACATTCCTACGTGATTCAAACACGAAAAAAACCCAGGATCTGGCCAACAAGTATGTGAAGAAGGCGAAAGTATAAGCCAGATGCGCGCATTTCCCAGACCTAACCCAGACCTAACCGGTGTTATCCTCTGAAATATTGATCGAAACCAGGTTTAATTGACTGCTTCAGTGTGTTACCACCTACTACGTGATTCAAACACGGAAAAAACCCAGGATCTGGCCAACAAGTATGCGATGAAGGCAAAATCATGAGCCAGATGCGGGCATAACCCAGACCTAACCCAGACCTAACCGGTGTTATCCTCTGAAATATTGATCGAAACCAGGTTTAATTGACTGCTTCAGTGTGTTACCACATTACTACGTGATTCAAACACGGAAAAAACCCAGGATCTGGCCAACAAGTATGCGAAGAAGGCAAAATCATGAGCCAGATGCGGGCATATCCCGGACCTAACCCCGACTTAACCGGTGTTATCCTCTAAAATATTGATCGAAACCAGGTTTAATTGACTGCTTCAGTGTGTTACCACATTCCTACGTGATTCAAACACGAAAAAAACCCAGGATCTGGCCAACAAGTATGCGAAGAAGGCGAAAGAATAAGCCAGATGCGCGCATAACCCAGACCTAACCCAGACCTAACCGGTGTTATCCTCTGAAATATTGATCGAAACCAGGTTTAATTGACTGCCTCAGTGTGGTACAACATTACTACGTGATTCAAACACGGAAAAAACCCAGGATCTGGCCAACAAGTTTGCGAAAAAGGCGAAAGCATAAGCCAGATGCGCGCATATCCCAGACCTAACCCAGACCTAACCGGTGTTATCCTCTAAAATATTGATCGAAACCAGGTTTAATTGACTGCTTCAGTGTGTTACCACATTCCTACGTGATTCAAACACGGAAAAAACCCAGGATCTGGCCAACAAGTATGCGGAGAAGGCAAAATCATGAGCCAGAAGCGGGCATGACCCAGACCTAACCCAGACCTAACCGGTGTTATCCTCTAAAATATTGATCGAAACCAGGTTTAATTGACAGCTTCAGTGTGTTACCACATTACTACGTGATTCAAACACGAAAAAAACCCAGGATCTGGCCAACAAGTATGCGAAGAAGGCAAAATCATGAGCCAGATGCGGGCATTTCCCAGACCTAACCCAGACCTAACCGGTGTTATCCTCTGAAATATTGATCGAAACAACGTTTAATTGACTGCTTCAGTGTGTTACCACATTACTACGTGATTCACACACGGAAAAAACCCAGGATCTGGCCAACAAGTATGCGATGAAGGCGAAAGTATAAGCCAGATGCGCGCATTTCCCAGACCTAACCCAGACCTAACCGGTGTTATCCTCTGAAATATTGATCGAAACCAGGCTTAATTGACTGCTTCAGTGTGTTACCACATTACTACGTGATTCAAACACGGAAAAAACCCAGGATCTGGCCAACAAGTATGTGAAGAAGGCAAAATCACGAGCCAGATGTGGGCATATCCCGGACCTAACCCAGACCTAACCGGTGTTATCCTCTAAAATATTGATCGAAACCAGGTTTGATTGACTGCTTCAGTGTGTTACCACATTCCTACGTGATTCAAACACGAAAAAAACCCAAGATCTGGCCAACAAGTATGCGGAGAAGGCAAAATCATGAGCCAGAAGCGGGCATGTCCCAGACCTAACCCAGACCTAACCGGTGTTATCCTCTAAAATATTGATCGAAACCAGGTTTAATTGACAGCTTCTGTGTGTTACCATATTCCTACGTGATTCAAACACGAAAAAAACCCAAGATCTGGCCAACAAGTATGCGGAGAAGGCAAAATCATGAGCCAGAAGCGGGCATGACCCAGACCTAACCCAGACCAAACCGGTGTTATCCTCTAAAATATTGATCGAAACCAGCTTTAATTGACTGCTTCAGTGTGTTACCACATTCCTACGTGATTCAAACGCGAAAAAAACCCAGGATCTGGCCAACAAGTATGCGAGGAAGGCGAAAGAATAAGCCTGATGCGCGCATTTCCCAGACCTAACCCAGACCTAACCGGTGTTATCCTCTGAAATATTGATCGAAACAACGTTTAATAGACTGCTTCAGTGTGTTACCACATTACTACGTGATTCAAACACGGAAAAAACCCAGGATCTGGCCAATAAGTATGCGATGAAGGCGAAAGTATAAGCCAGATGCGCGCATTTCCCAGACCTAACCCAGACCTAACCGGTGTTATCCTCTGAAATATTGATCGAAACCAGGTTTAATTGACTGCTTCAGTGTGTTACCACATTACTACGTGATTCAAACACGGAAAAAACCCAGGATCTGGCCAACAAGTATGCGAAGAAGGCAAAATCATGAGCCAGATGCGGGCATAACCCAGACCTAACCCAGACCTAACCGGTGTTATCCTCTAAAATATTGATCGAAACCAGGTTTAATTGACAGCCTCAGTGTGTTACCACTTTACTACGTGATTCAAACACGAAAAAAACCCAGGATCTGGCCAACAAGTAAGCGAAGAAGGCAAAATCATGAGCCAGATGCGGGCATATCCCGGACCTAACCCCGACCTAACCGGTGTTATCCTCTAAAATATTGATCGAAACCAGGTTTAATAGACTGCTTCAGTGTGTTACCACATTCCTACGTGATTCAAACACGGAAAAAACCCAGGATCTGGCCAACAAGTATGCGAAGAAGGCGAAAGAATAAGCCAGATGCGCGCATTTCCCTGACCTAACCCAGACCTAACCGGTGTTATCCTCTGAAATATTGATCGAAACCAGGTTTAATTGACTGCTTCAGTGTGTTACCACATTACTACGTGATTCAAACACGGAAAAAACCCAGGATCTGGCCAACAAGTATGCGATGAAGGCAAAATCATGAGCCGGATGCGGGCATAACCCAGACCTAACCCAGACCTAACCGGTGTTATCCTCTAAAATATTGATCGAAACCAGGTTTAATTGACTGCTTCAGTGTGTTACCACATTACTACGTGATTCAAACACGAAAAAAACCCAAGATCTGGCCAACAAGTATGCGGAGAAGGCAAAATCATGAGCCAGAAGCGGGCATAACCCAGACCTAACCCAGACCTAACCGGTGTTATCCTCTAAAATATTGATCGAAACCAGGTTTAATTGACTGCTTCAGTGTGTTACCACATTCCTACGTGATTCAAACACGAAAAAAACCCAGGATCTGGCCAACAAGTATGCGAAGAAGGCGAAAGAATAAGCCAGATGCGCGCATTTCCCAGACCTAACCCAGACCTAACCGGTGTTATCCTCTGAAATATTGATCGAAACCAGGTTTAATTGACTGCTTCAGTGTGTTACCACATTCCTACGTGATTCAAACACGAAAAAAACCCAGGATCTGGCCAACAAGTATGTGAAGAAGGCGAAAGTATAAGCCAGATGCGCGCATTTCCCAGACCTAACCCAGCCCTAACCGGTGTTATCCTCTGAAATATTGATCGAAACCAGGTTTAATTGACTGCTTCAGTGTATTACGACATTACTACGTGTTTCAAACACGGAAAATACCCAGGATCTGGCCAACAAGTATGCGAAGAAGGCAAAATCATGAGTCAGATGCGAGCATAACCCAGACCTAACCCAGACCTAACCGGTGTTATCCTCTAAAATATTGATCGAAACCAGGTTTAATTGACAGCTTCAGTGTGTTAACACATTACTACGTGATTCAAACACGGAAAAAACCCAGGATCTGGCCAACAAGTATGCGATGAAGGCAAAATCATGAGCCAGATGCGGGCATAACCCAGACCTAACCCAGACCTAACCGGTGTTATCCTCTAAAATATTGATCGAAACCAGGTTTAATTGACTGCTTCAGTGTGTTACCACATTCCTACGTGATTCAAACACGAAAAAAACCCAGGATCTGGCCAACAAGTATGCGAAGAAGGCGAAAGAATAAGCCAGATGCGCGCATTTCCCAGACCTAACCCAGACCTAACCGGTGTTATCCTCTGAAATATTGATCGAAACCAGGTTTAATTGACTGCTTCAGTGTGTTACCACATTACTACGTGATTCAAACACGGAAAAAACCCAGGATCTGGCCAACAAGTATGCGATGAAGGCAAAATCATGAGCCGGATGCGGGCATAACCCAGACCTAACCCAGACCTAACCGGTGTTATCCTCTAAAATATTGATCGAAACCAGGTTTAATTGACTGCCTCAGTGTGGTACAACATTACTACGTGATTCAAACACGGAAAAAACCCAGGATCTGGCCAACAAGTTTGCGAAAAAGGCGAAAGCATAAGCCAGATGCGCGCATATCCCAGACCTAACCCAGACCTAACCGGTGTTATCCTCTAAAATATTGATCGAAACCAGGTTTAATTGACTGCTTCAGTGTGTTACAACATTCCTACGTGATTCAAACACGAAAAAAACCCAGGATCTGGCCAACAAGTATGTGAAGAAGGCAAAATCATGAGCCAGATGTGGGCATATCCCGGACGTAACCCAGACCTAACCGGTGTTATCCTCTAAAATATTGATCGAAACCAGGTTTGATTGACTGCTTCAGTGTGTTACCACATTCCTACGTGATTCAAACACGAAAAAAACCCAGGATCTGGCCAACAAGTATGTGAAGAAGGCGAAAGTATAACCCAGATGCGCGCATTTCCCAGACCTAACCCAGACCTAACCAGTGTTATCCTCTGAAATATTGATCGATACCTGGTTTAATTGACTGCTTCAGTGTGTTACCACATTACTACGTGATTCAAACACGGAAAATACCCAGGAACTGGCCAACAAGTATGCGAAGAAGGCTAAATCATGAGCCAGATGCGGGCATAACCCAGACCTAACCCAGACCTAACCGGTGTTATCCTCTGAAATATTGATCGAAACCAGGTTTAATTGACTGCTTCAGTGTGCTACCACATTACTACGTGATCAAACACGGAAAAAACCCAGGATCTGGCCAACAAGTATGCGAAGAAGGCTAAATCATGAGTCAGATGCGGGCATAACCCAGACCTAACCCAGACCTAACCGGTGTTATCCTCTGAAATATTGATCGAAACCAGGTTTAATTGACTGCCTCAGTGTGGTACAACATTACTACGTGATTCAAACACGGAAAAAACCCAGGATCTGGCCAACAAGTTTGCGAAAAAGGCGAAAGCATAAGCCAGATGCGCGCATATCCCAGACCTAACCCAGACCTAACCGGTGTTATCCTCTAAAATATTGATCGAAACCAGGTTTAATTGACTGCTTCAGTGTGTTACCACATTCCTACGTGATTCAAACACGGAAAAAACGCAGGATCTGGCCAACAAGTATGCGGAGAAGGCAAAATCATGAGCCAGAAGCGGGCATGACCCAGACCTAACCCAGACCTAACCGGTGTTATCCTCTAAAATATTGATCGAAACCAGGTTTAATTGACAGCTTCAGTGTGTTACCACATTACTACGTGATTCAAACACGAAAAAAACCCAGGATCTGGCCAACAAGTATGCGAAGAAGGCAAAATCATGAGCCAGATGCGGGCATTTCCCAGACCTAACCCAGACCTAACCGGTGTTATCCTCTGAAATATTGATCGAAACAACGTTTAATTGACTGCTTCAGTGTGTTACCACATTACTACGTGATTCACACACGGAAAAAACCCAGGATCTGGCCAACAAGTATGCGATGAAGGCGAAAGTATAAGCCAGATGCGCGCATTTCCCAGACCTAACCCAGACCTAACCGGTGTTATCCTCTGAAATATTGATCGAAACCAGGCTTAATTGACTGCTTCAGTGTGTTACCACATTACTACGTGATTCAAACACGGAAAAAACCCAGGATCTGGCCAACAAGTATGTGAAGAAGGCAAAATCACGAGCCAGATGTGGGCATATCCCGGACCTAACCCAGACCTAACCGGTGTTATCCTCTAAAATATTGATCGAAACCAGGTTTGATTGACTGCTTCAGTGTGTTACCACATTCCTACGTGATTCAAACACGAAAAAAACCCAAGATCTGGCCAACAAGTATGCGGAGAAGGCAAAATCATGAGCCAGAAGCGGGCATGTCCCAGACCTAACCCAGACCTAACCGGTGTTATCCTCTAAAATATTGATCGAAACCAGGTTTAATTGACAGCTTCTGTGTGTTACCATATTCCTACGTGATTCAAACACGAAAAAAACCCAAGATCTGGCCAACAAGTATGCGGAGAAGGCAAAATCATGAGCCAGAAGCGGGCATGACCCAGACCTAACCCAGACCAAACCGGTGTTATCCTCTAAAATATTGATCGAAACCAGCTTTAATTGACTGCTTCAGTGTGTTACCACATTCCTACGTGATTCAAACGCGAAAAAAACCCAGGATCTGGCCAACAAGTATGCGAGGAAGGCGAAAGAATAAGCCTGATGCGCGCATTTCCCAGACCTAACCCAGACCTAACCGGTGTTATCCTCTGAAATATTGATCGAAACAACGTTTAATAGACTGCTTCAGTGTGTTACCACATTACTACGTGATTCAAACACGGAAAAAACCCAGGATCTGGCCAATAAGTATGCGATGAAGGCGAAAGTATAAGCCAGATGCGCGCATTTCCCAGACCTAACCCAGACCTAACCGGTGTTATCCTCTGAAATATTGATCGAAACCAGGTTTAATTGACTGCTTCAGTGTGTTACCACATTACTACGTGATTCAAACACGGAAAAAACCCAGGATCTGGCCAACAAGTATGCGAAGAAGGCAAAATCATGAGCCAGATGCGGGCATAACCCAGACCTAACCCAGACCTAACCGGTGTTATCCTCTAAAATATTGATCGAAACCAGGTTTAATTGACAGCCTCAGTGTGTTACCACTTTACTACGTGATTCAAACACGAAAAAAACCCAGGATCTGGCCAACAAGTAAGCGAAGAAGGCAAAATCATGAGCCAGATGCGGGCATATCCCGGACCTAACCCCGACCTAACCGGTGTTATCCTCTAAAATATTGATCGAAACCAGGTTTAATAGACTGCTTCAGTGTGTTACCACATTCCTACGTGATTCAAACACGGAAAAAACCCAGGATCTGGCCAACAAGTATGCGAAGAAGGCGAAAGAATAAGCCAGATGCGCGCATTTCCCTGACCTAACCCAGACCTAACCGGTGTTATCCTCTGAAATATTGATCGAAACCAGGTTTAATTGACTGCTTCAGTGTGTTACCACATTACTACGTGATTCAAACACGGAAAAAACCCAGGATCTGGCCAACAAGTATGCGATGAAGGCAAAATCATGAGCCGGATGCGGGCATAACCCAGACCTAACCCAGACCTAACCGGTGTTATCCTCTAAAATATTGATCGAAACCAGGTTTAATTGACTGCTTCAGTGTGTTACCACATTACTACGTGATTCAAACACGAAAAAAACCCAAGATCTGGCCAACAAGTATGCGGAGAAGGCAAAATCATGAGCCAGAAGCGGGCATAACCCAGACCTAACCCAGACCTAACCGGTGTTATCCTCTAAAATATTGATCGAAACCAGGTTTAATTGACTGCTTCAGTGTGTTACCACATTCCTACGTGATTCAAACACGAAAAAAACCCAGGATCTGGCCAACAAGTATGCGAAGAAGGCGAAAGAATAAGCTAGATGCGCGCATTTCCCAGACCTAACCCAGACCTAACCGGTGTTATCCTCTGAAATATTGATCGAAACCAGGTTTAATTGACTGCTTCAGTGTGTTACCACATTCCTACGTGATTCAAACACGAAAAAAACCCAGGATCTGGCCAACAAGTATGTGAAGAAGGCGAAAGTATAAGCCAGATGCGCGCATTTCCCAGACCTAACCCAGCCCTAACCGGTGTTATCCTCTGAAATATTGATCGAAACCAGGTTTAATTGACTGCTTCAGTGTATTACGACATTACTACGTGTTTCAAACACGGAAAATACCCAGGATCTGGCCAACAAGTATGCGAAGAAGGCAAAATCATGAGTCAGATGCGAGCATAACCCAGACCTAACCCAGACCTAACCGGTGTTATCCTCTAAAATATTGATCGAAACCAGGTTTAATTGACAGCTTCAGTGTGTTAACACATTACTACGTGATTCAAACACGGAAAAAACCCAGGATCTGGCCAACAAGTATGCGATGAAGGCAAAATCATGAGCCAGATGCGGGCATAACCCAGACCTAACCCAGACCTAACCGGTGTTATCCTCTAAAATATTGATCGAAACCAGGTTTAATTGACTGCTTCAGTGTGTTACCACATTCCTACGTGATTCAAACACGAAAAAAACCCAGGATCTGGCCAACAAGTATGCGAAGAAGGCGAAAGAATAAGCCAGATGCGCGCATTTCCCAGACCTAACCCAGACCTAACCGGTGTTATCCTCTGAAATATTGATCGAAACCAGGTTTAATTGACTGCTTCAGTGTGTTACCACATTACTACGTGATTCAAACACGGAAAAAACCCAGGATCTGGCCAACAAGTATGCGATGAAGGCAAAATCATGAGCCGGATGCGGGCATAACCCAGACCTAACCCAGACCTAACCGGTGTTATCCTCTAAAATATTGATCGAAACCAGGTTTAATTGACTGCCTCAGTGTGGTACAACATTACTACGTGATTCAAACACGGAAAAAACCCAGGATCTGGCCAACAAGTTTGCGAAAAAGGCGAAAGCATAAGCCAGATGCGCGCATATCCCAGACCTAACCCAGACCTAACCGGTGTTATCCTCTAAAATATTGATCGAAACCAGGTTTAATTGACTGCTTCAGTGTGTTACAACATTCCTACGTGATTCAAACACGAAAAAAACCCAGGATCTGGCCAACAAGTATGTGAAGAAGGCAAAATCATGAGCCAGATGTGGGCATATCCCGGACGTAACCCAGACCTAACCGGTGTTATCCTCTAAAATATTGATCGAAACCAGGTTTGATTGACTGCTTCAGTGTGTTACCACATTCCTACGTGATTCAAACACGAAAAAAACCCAGGATCTGGCCAACAAGTATGTGAAGAAGGCGAAAGTATAACCCAGATGCGCGCATTTCCCAGACCTAACCCAGACCTAACCAGTGTTATCCTCTGAAATATTGATCGATACCTGGTTTAATTGACTGCTTCAGTGTGTTACCACATTACTACGTGATTCAAACACGGAAAATACCCAGGAACTGGCCAACAAGTATGCGAAGAAGGCTAAATCATGAGCCAGATGCGGGCATAACCCAGACCTAACCCAGACCTAACCGGTGTTATCCTCTGAAATATTGATCGAAACCAGGTTTAATTGACTGCTTCAGTGTGCTACCACATTACTACGTGATCAAACACGGAAAAAACCCAGGATCTGGCCAACAAGTATGCGAAGAAGGCTAAATCATGAGTCAGATGCGGGCATAACCCAGACCTAACCCAGACCTAACCGGTGTTATCCTCTGAAATATTGATCGAAACCAGGTTTAATTGACTGCTTCAGTGTGCTACCACATTACTACGTGATCAAACACGGAAAAAACCCAGGATCTGGCGAGCAAGTATGCGAAGAAGGCAAAATCATGAGCCAGATGCGGGCATAACCCAGACCTAACCCAGACCTAACCGGTGTTATCCTCTGAAATATTGATCGAAACCAGGTTTAATTGACTGCTTCAGTGTGCTACCACATTACTACGTGATCAAACACGGAAAAAACCCAGGATCTGGCCAACAAGTATGCGATGAAGGCAAAATCATGAGCCGGATGCGGGCATAACCCAGACCTAACCAAGACCTAACCGGTGTTATCCTCTAAAATATTGATCGAAACCAGGTTTAATTGACTGCTTCAGTGTGTTACCACATTACTACGTGATTCAAACACGAAAAAAACTCAAGATCTGGCCAACAAGTATGCGGAGAAGGCAAAATCATGAGCCAGATGCGGGCATTTCCCAGACCTAACCCAGACCTAACCGGTGTTATCCTCTGAAATATTGATCGAAACAACGTTTAATTGACTGCTTCAGTGTGTTACCACATTACTACGTGATTCAAACACGGAAAAAACCCAGGATCTGGCCAACAAGTATGCGATGAAGGCGAAAGTATAAGCCAGATGCGCGCATTTCCCAGACCTAACCCAGACCTAACCGGTGTTATCCTCTGAAATATTGATCGAAACCAGGTTTAATTGACTGCTTCAGTGTGTTACCACATTACTACGTGATTCAAACACGGAAAAAACCCAGGATCTGGCCAACAAGTATGCGAAGAAGGCAAAATCATGAGCCAGATGCGGGCATAACCCAGACCTAACCCAGACCTAACCGGTGTTATCCTCTAAAATACTGTCCGAATCCAGGATTAATTGACTGCCTCAGTGTGGTACAACATTACTACGTGATTCAAACACGGAAAAAACCCAGGATCTGGCCATCAAGTTTGCGAAAAAGGCGAAAGCATAAGCCAGATGCGCGCATATCCCAGACCTAACCCAGACCTAACCGGTGTTATCCTCTAAAATATTGATCGAAACCAGGTTTAATTGACTGCTTCAGTGTGTTACCACATTACTACGTGATCAAACACGGAAAAAACCCAGCATCTGGCCAACAAGTATGCGAAGAAGGCTAAATCATGAGCCAGATGCGGGCATAACCCAGACCTAACCCAGACCTAACCGGTGTTATCCTCTGAAATATTGATCGAAACCAGGTTTAATTGACTGCTTCAGTGTGCTACCACATTACTACGTGATCAAACACGGAAAAAACCCAGCATCTGGCCAACAAGTATGCGAAGAAGGCTAAATCATGAGCCAGATGCGGGCATAACCCAGACCTAACCCAGACCTAACCGGTGTTATCCTCTGAAATATTGATCGAAACCAGGTTTAATTGACTGCTTCAGTGTGCTACCACATTACTACGTGATCAAGCACGGAAAAAACCCAGGATCTGGCCAGCAAGTATGCGAAGAACGCAAAATCATGAGCCAGATGCGGGCATAACCCAGACCTAACCCAGACCTAACCGGTGTTATCCTCTGAAATATTGATCGAAACCTGGTTTAATTGACTGCTTCAGTGTGTTACCACATTACTACGTGATTCAAACACGGAAAATACCCAGGATCTGGCCAACAAGTATGCGAAGAAGGCTAAATCATGAGCCAGATGCGGGCATAACCCAGACCTAACACAGACCTAACCGGTGTTATCCTCTGAAATATTGATCGAAACCAGGTTTAATTGACTGCTTCAGTGTTCTACCACATTAGTACGTGATCAAACACGGAAAAAACCCAGGATCTGGCCAACAAGTATGCGAAGAAGGCAAAATCATGAGCCAGATGCGGGCATAACCCAGACCTAACCCAGACCTAACCGGTGTTATCCTCTAAAATATTGATCGAAACCAGGTTTAATTGACTGCTTCAGTGTGTTACCACATTACTACGTGGTTCAAACACGAAAAAACCCCAGGATCTGGCCAACAAGTATGCGAAGAAGGCAAAATCATGAGCCAGATGCGGGCATCACCCAGACCTAACCGGTGTTATCCTCTAAAATATTGATCGAAACCAGATTTAATTGACTGCTTCAGTGTATTACCACATTACTACGTGATTCAAACACGAAAAAAACCCAGGATCTGGCCAACAAGTATGCGAAGAAGGCGAAAGTATAAGATGCGCGCATTTCCCAGACCTAACCCAGACCTAACCGGTGTTATCCTCTGAAATATTGATCGAAACCAGGTTTAATTGACTGCTTCAGTGTGTTACCACATTACTACGTGATTCAAACACGAAGAAAACCCAAGATCTGGCCAACAAGTATGCGAACAAGGCAAAATCATGAGCCAGATGCGTGCATAACCCAGACCTAACCCAGACCTAACCGGTGTTATCCTCTAAAATATTGATCGAAACCAGATTTAATTGACTGCTTCAGTGTATTACCACATTACTACGTGATTCAAACACGAAAAAAACCCAGGATCTGGCCAACAAGTATGCGAAGAAGGCAAAATCATGAGCCAGATGCGGGCATAACCCAGACCTAACCCAGACCTAACCGGTGTTATCCTCTAAAATATTGATCGAAACCAGGTTTAATTGACAGCTTCAGTGTGTTACCACATTACTACGTGATTCAAACACGAAAAAAACCCAGGATCTGGCCAACAAGTATGCGAACAAGGCAAAATCATGAGCCAGATGCGTGCATAACCCAGACCAAACCCAGACCTAACCGGTGTTATCCTCCAAAATATTGATCGAAACCAGGTTTAATTGACTGCTTCAGTGAGTTACCACATTCCTACGTGATTCAAACACGAAAAAAACCCATGATCTGGCCAACAAGTATGCGAAAAAGGTGAAAGTATAAGCCAGATGCGCGCATATCCCAGACCTAACCCAGACCTAACCGGTGTTATCCTCTAAAATATTGATCGAAACCAGATTTAATTGACTGCTTCAGTGTATTACCACATTACTACGTGATTCAAACACGAAAAAAACCCAGGATCTGGCCAACAAGTATGCGAAGAAGGCAAAATCATGAGCCAGATGCGGGCATAACCCAGACCTAACCCAGACCTAACCGGTGTTATCCTCTAAAATATTGATCGAAACCAGGTTTAATTGACAGCTTCAGTGTGTTACCACATTACTACGTGATTCAAACACGAAAAAAACCCAGGATCTGGCCAACAAGTATGCGAACAAGGCAAAGTCATGAGCCAGATGCGGGCATAACCCAGACCTAACCCAGACCTAACCGGTGTTATCCTCTAAAATATTGATCGAAACCAGGTTTAATTGACAGCTTCAGTGTGTTACCACATTACTACGTGATTCAAACACGAAAAAAACCCAGGATCTGGCCAACAAGTATGCGAACAAGGCAAAATCATGAGCCAGATGCGGGCATAACCCAGACCAAACCCAGACCTAACCGGTGTTATCCTCCAAAATATTGATCGAAACCAGGTTTAATTGACTGCTTCAGTGAGTTACCACATTCCTACGTGATTCAAACACGAAAAAAACCCATGATCTGGCCAACAAGTATGCGAAAAAGGTGAAAGTATAAGCCAGATGCGCGCATATCCCAGACCTAACCCAGACCTAACCGGTGTTATCCTCTGAAATATTGATCGAAACCAGGTTTAATTGACTGCTTCAGTGTGTTACCACATTCCTACGTGATTCAAACACGAAAAAAACCCAGGATCTGGCCAACAAGTATGCGAAGAAGGCGAAAGAATAAGTCAGATGCGCGCATTTCCCAGACCTAACCCAGACCTAACCGGTGTTATCCTCTGAAATATTGAGCGAAACCAGGTTTAATTGACTGCTTCAGTGTGTTACCACATTACTACGCGATTCAAACACGGAAAAAACCCAGGATCTGGCCAACAAGTATGCGATGAAGGCAAAATCATGAGCCAGATGCGGGCATAACCCAGACCTAACCCAGACCTAACCGGTGTTATCCTCTAAAATATTGATCGAAACCAGGTTTAATTGACTGCTTCAGTGTGTTACCACATTACTACGTGATTCAAACACGAAAAAAACCCAAGATCTGGCCAACAAGTATGCGAAGAAGGCAAAATCATGAGCCAGATGCGGGCATAACCCAGACCTAACCCAGACCTAACCGGTGTTATCCTCTAAAATATTGATCGAAACCAGATTTAATTGACTGCTTCAGTGTATTACCACATTACTACGTGATTCAAACACGAAAAAAACCCAGGATCTGGCCAACAAGTATGCGAAGAAGGCAAAATCATGAGCCAGATGCGGGCATAACCCAGACCTAACCCAGACCTAACCGGTGTTATCCTCTAAAATATTGATCGAAACCAGGTTTAATTGACAGCTTCAGTGTGTTACCACATTACTACGTGATTCAAACACGAAAAAAACCCAGGATCTGGCCAACAAGTATGCGAACAAGGCAAAATCATGAGCCAGATGCGGGCATAACCCAGACCAAACCCAGACCTAACCGGTGTTATCCTCCAAAATATTGATCGAAACCAGGTTTAATTGACTGCTTCAGTGAGTTACCACATTCCTACGTGATTCAAACACGAAAAAAACCCATGATCTGGCCAACAAGTATGCGAAAAAGGTGAAAGTATAAGCCAGATGCGCGCATATCCCAGACCTAACCCAGACCTAACCGGTGTTATCCTCTAAAATATTGATCGAAACCAGATTTAATTGACTGCTTCAGTGTATTACCACATTACTACGTGATTCAAACACGAAAAAAACCCAGGATCTGGCCAACAAGTATGCGAAGAAGGCAAAATCATGAGCCAGATGCGGGCATAACCCAGACCTAACCCAGACCTAACCGGTGTTATCCTCTAAAATATTGATCGAAACCAGGTTTAATTGACAGCTTCAGTGTGTTACCACATTACTACGTGATTCAAACACGAAAAAAACCCAGGATCTGGCCAACAAGTATGCGAACAAGGCAAAGTCATGAGCCAGATGCGGGCATAACCCAGACCTAACCCAGACCTAACCGGTGTTATCCTCTAAAATATTGATCGAAACCAGGTTTAATTGACAGCTTCAGTGTGTTACCACATTACTACGTGATTCAAACACGAAAAAAACCCAGGATCTGGCCAACAAGTATGCGAACAAGGCAAAATCATGAGCCAGATGCGGGCATAACCCAGACCAAACCCAGACCTAACCGGTGTTATCCTCCAAAATATTGATCGAAACCAGGTTTAATTGACTGCTTCAGTGAGTTACCACATTCCTACGTGATTCAAACACGAAAAAAACCCATGATCTGGCCAACAAGTATGCGAAAAAGGTGAAAGTATAAGCCAGATGCGCGCATATCCCAGACCTAACCCAGACCTAACCGGTGTTATCCTCTGAAATATTGATCGAAACCAGGTTTAATTGACTGCTTCAGTGTGTTACCACATTCCTACGTGATTCAAACACGAAAAAAACCCAGGATCTGGCCAACAAGTATGCGAAGAAGGCGAAAGAATAAGTCAGATGCGCGCATTTCCCAGACCTAACCCAGACCTAACCGGTGTTATCCTCTGAAATATTGAGCGAAACCAGGTTTAATTGACTGCTTCAGTGTGTTACCACATTACTACGCGATTCAAACACGGAAAAAACCCAGGATCTGGCCAACAAGTATGCGATGAAGGCAAAATCATGAGCCAGATGCGGGCATAACCCAGACCTAACCCAGACCTAACCGGTGTTATCCTCTAAAATATTGATCGAAACCAGGTTTAATTGACTGCTTCAGTGTGTTACCACATTACTACGTGATTCAAACACGAAAAAAACCCAAGATCTGGCCAACAAGTATGCGAAGAAGGCAAAATCATGAGCCAGATGCGGGCATAACCCAGACCTAACCCAGACCTAACCGGTGTTATCCTCTAAAATATTGATCGAAACCAGGTTTAATTGACAGCTTCAGTGTGCTAACACATTACTACGTGATTCAAACACGAAAAAAACCCAGGATCTGGCCAACAAGTATGCGAAGAAGGCGAAAGAATAAGCCAGATGCGCGCATTTCCCAGACCTAACCCAGACCTAACCGGTGTTATCCTCTGAAATATTGATCGAAACCAGGTTTAATTGACTGCTTCAGTGTGTTACCACATTACTACGTGATTCAAACACGGAAAAAACCCAGGATCTGGCCAACAAGTATGCGATGAAGGCAAAATCATGAGCCGGATGCGGGCATAACCCAGACCTAACCCAGACCTAACCGGTGTTATCCTCTAAAATATTGATCGAAACCAGGTTTAATTGACTGCCTCAGTGTGGTACAACATTACTACGTGATTCAAACACGGAAAAAACCCAGGATCTGGCCAACAAGTTTGCGAAAAAGGCGAAAGCATAAGCCAGATGCGCGCATATCCCAGACCTAACCCAGACCTAACCGGTGTTATCCTCTAAAATATTGATCGAAACCAGGTTTAATTGACTGCTTCAGTGTGTTACAACATTCCTACGTGATTCAAACACGAAAAAAACCCAGGATCTGGCCAACAAGTATGTGAAGAAGGCAAAATCATGAGCCAGATGTGGGCATATCCCGGACGTAACCCAGACCTAACCGGTGTTATCCTCTAAAATATTGATCGAAACCAGGTTTGATTGACTGCTTCAGTGTGTTACCACATTCCTACGTGATTCAAACACGAAAAAAACCCAGGATCTGGCCAACAAGTATGTGAAGAAGGCGAAAGTATAACCCAGATGCGCGCATTTCCCAGACCTAACCCAGACCTAACCAGTGTTATCCTCTGAAATATTGATCGATACCTGGTTTAATTGACTGCTTCAGTGTGTTACCACATTACTACGTGATTCAAACACGGAAAATACCCAGGAACTGGCCAACAAGTATGCGAAGAAGGCTAAATCATGAGCCAGATGCGGGCATAACCCAGACCTAACCCAGACCTAACCGGTGTTATCCTCTGAAATATTGATCGAAACCAGGTTTAATTGACTGCTTCAGTGTGCTACCACATTACTACGTGATCAAACACGGAAAAAACCCAGGATCTGGCCAACAAGTATGCGAAGAAGGCTAAATCATGAGTCAGATGCGGGCATAACCCAGACCTAACCCAGACCTAACCGGTGTTATCCTCTGAAATATTGATCGAAACCAGGTTTAATTGACTGCTTCAGTGTGCTACCACATTACTACGTGATCAAACACGGAAAAAACCCAGGATCTGGCCAGCAAGTATGCGAAGAAGGCAAAATCATGAGCCAGATGCGGGCATAACCCAGACCTAACCCAGACCTAACCGGTGTTATCCTCTGAAATATTGATCGAAACCAGGTTTAATTGACTGCTTCAGTGTGCTACCACATTACTACGTGATCAAACACGGAAAAAACCCAGGATCTGGCCAACAAGTATGCGATGAAGGCAAAATCATGAGCCGGATGCGGGCATAACCCAGACCTAACCAAGACCTAACCGGTGTTATCCTCTAAAATATTGATCGAAACCAGGTTTAATTGACTGCTTCAGTGTGTTACCACATTACTACGTGATTCAAACACGAAAAAAACTCAAGATCTGGCCAACAAGTATGCGGAGAAGGCAAAATCATGAGCCAGATGCGGGCATTTCCCAGACCTAACCCAGACCTAACCGGTGTTATCCTCTGAAATATTGATCGAAACAACGTTTAATTGACTGCTTCAGTGTGTTACCACATTACTACGTGATTCAAACACGGAAAAAACCCAGGATCTGGCCAACAAGTATGCGATGAAGGCGAAAGTATAAGCCAGATGCGCGCATTTCCCAGACCTAACACAGACCTAACCGGTGTTATCCTCTGAAATATTGATCGAAACCAGGTTTAATTGACTGCTTCAGTGTGTTACCACATTACTACGTGATTCAAACACGGAAAAAACCCAGGATCTGGCCAACAAGTATGCGAAGAAGGCAAAATCATGAGCCAGATGCGGGCATAACCCAGACCTAACCCAGACCTAACCGGTGTTATCCTCTAAAATACTGTCCGAATCCAGGATTAATTGACTGCCTCAGTGTGGTACAACATTACTACGTGATTCAAACACGGAAAAAACCCAGGATCTGGCCATCAAGTTTGCGAAAAAGGCGAAAGCATAAGCCAGATGCGCGCATATCCCAGACCTAACCCAGACCTAACCGGTGTTATCCTCTAAAATATTGATCGAAACCAGGTTTAATTGACTGCTTCAGTGTGATACCACATTACTACGTGATCAAACACGGAAAAAACCCAGCATCTGGCCAACAAGTATGCGAAGAAGGCTAAATCATGAGCCAGATGCGGGCATAACCCAGACCTAACCCAGACCTAACCGGTGTTATCCTCTGAAATATTGATCGAAACCAGGTTTAATTGACTGCTTCAGTGTGCTACCACATTACTACGTGATCAAACACGGAAAAAACCCAGCATCTGGCCAACAAGTATGCGAAGAAGGCTAAATCATGAGCCAGATGCGGGCATAACCCAGACCTAACCCAGACCTAACCGGTGTTATCCTCTGAAATATTGATCGAAACCAGGTTTAATTGACTGCTTCAGTGTGCTACCACATTACTACGTGATCAAGCACGGAAAAAACCCAGGATCTGGCCAGCAAGTATGCGAAGAACGCAAAATCATGAGCCAGATGCGGGCATAACCCAGACCTAACCCAGACCTAACCGGTGTTATCCTCTGAAATATTGATCGAAACCTGGTTTAATTGACTGCTTCAGTGTGTTACCACATTACTACGTGATTCAAACACGGAAAATACCCAGGATCTGGCCAACAAGTATGCGAAGAAGGCTAAATCATGAGCCAGATGCGGGCATAACCCAGACCTAACACAGACCTAACCGGTGTTATCCTCTGAAATATTGATCGAAACCAGGTTTAATTGACTGCTTCAGTGTGCTACCACATTAGTACGTGATCAAACACGGAAAAAACCCAGGATCTGGCCAACAAGTATGCGAAGAAGGCAAAATCATGAGCCAGATGCGGGCATAACCCAGACCTAACCCAGACCTAACCGGTGTTATCCTCTAAAATATTGATCGAAACCAGGTTTAATTGACAGCTTCAGTGTGTTACCACATTACTACGTGATTCAAACACGTAAAAAACCCAGGATCTGGCCAACAAGTATGCGAAGAAGGCGAAAGTATAAGATGCGCGCATTTCCCAGACCTAACCCAGACCTAACCGGTGTTATCCTCTGAAATATTGATCGAAACCAGGTTTAATTGACTGCTTCAGTGTGTTACCACATTACTACGTGATTCAAACACGAAGAAAACCCAAGATCTGGCCAACAAGTATGCGAACAAGGCAAAATCATGAGCCAGATGCGTGCATAACCCAGACCTAACCCAGACCTAACCGGTGTTATCCTCTAAAATATTGATCGAATCCAGATTTAATTGACAGCTTCAGTGTGTTACCACATTACTACGTGATTCAAACACGAAAAAAACCCAGGATCTGGCCAACAAGTATGCGAAGAAGGCAAAATCATGAGCCAGATGCGGGCATATCCCGGACCTATCCCAGACCTAACCGGTGTTATCCTCTAAAATATTGATCGAAACCAGGTTTAATTGACTGCTTCAGTGTGTTACCACATTACTACGTGGTTCAAACACGAAAAAACCCCAGGATCTGGCCAACAAGTATGCGAAGAAGGCAAAATCATGAGCCAGATGCGGGCATCACCCAGACCTAACCGGTGTTATCCTCTAAAATATTGATCGAAACCAGATTTAATTGACTGCTTCAGTGTATTACCACATTACTACGTGATTCAAACACGAAAAAAACCCAGGATCTGGCCAACAAGTATGCGAAGAAGGCAAAATCATGAGCCAGATGCGGGCATAACCCAGACCTAACACAGACCTAACCGGTGTTATCCTCTAAAATATTGATCGAAACCAGGTTTAATTGACAGCTTCAGTGTGTTACCACATTACTACGTGATTCAAACACGAAAAAAACCCAGGATCTGGCCAACAAGTATGCGAACAAGGCAAAATCATGAGCCAGATGCGTGCATAACCCAGACCAAACCCAGACCTAACCGGTGTTATCCTCCAAAATATTGATCGAAACCAGGTTTAATTGACTGCTTCAGTGAGTTACCACATTCCTACGTGATTCAAACACGAAAAAAACCCATGATCTGGCCAACAAGTATGCGAAAAAGGTGAAAGTATAAGCCAGATGCGCGCATATCCCAGACCTAACCCAGACCTAACCGGTGTTATCCTCTAAAATATTGATCGAAACCAGATTTAATTGACTGCTTCAGTGTATTACCACATTACTACGTGATTCAAACACGAAAAAAACCCAGGATCTGGCCAACAAGTATGCGAAGAAGGCAAAATCATGAGCCAGATGCGGGCATAACCCAGACCTAACCCAGACCTAACCGGTGTTATCCTCTAAAATATTGATCGAAACCAGGTTTAATTGACAGCTTCAGTGTGTTACCACATTACTACGTGATTCAAACACGAAAAAAACCCAGGATCTGGCCAACAAGTATGCGAACAAGGCAAAGTCATGAGCCAGATGCGTGCATAACCCAGACCAAACCCAGACCTAACCGGTGTTATCCTCCAAAATATTGATCGAAACCAGGTTTAATTGACTGCTTCAGTGAGTTACCACATTCCTACGTGATTCAAACACGAAAAAAACCCATGATCTGGCCAACAAGTATGCGAAAAAGGTGAAAGTATAAGCCAGATGCGCGCATATCCCAGACCTAACCCAGACCTAACCGGTGTTATCCTCTGAAATATTGATCGAAACCAGGTTTAATTGACTGCTTCAGTGTGTTACCACATTCCTACGTGATTCAAACACGAAAAAAACCCAGGATCTGGCCAACAAGTATGCGAAGAAGGCGAAAGAATAAGTCAGATGCGCGCATTTCCCAGACCTAACCCAGACCTAACCGGTGTTATCCTCTGAAATATTGAGCGAAACCAGGTTTAATTGACTGCTTCAGTGTGTTACCACATTACTACGCGATTCAAACACGGAAAAAACCCAGGATCTGGCCAACAAGTATGCGATGAAGGCAAAATCATGAGCCAGATGCGGGCATAACCCAGACCTGACCCAGACCTAACCGGTGTTATCCTCTAAAATATTGATCGAAACCAGGTTTAATTGACTGCTTCAGTGTGTTACCACATTACTACGTGATTCAAACACGAAAAAAACCCAAGATCTGGCCAACAAGTATGCGAAGAAGGCAAAATCATGAGCCAGATGCGGGCATAACCCAGACCTAACCCAGACCTAACCGGTGTTATCCTCTAAAATATTGATCGAAACCAGGTTTAATTGACAGCTTCAGTGTGTTAACACATTACTACGTGATTCAAACACGGAAAAAACCCAGGATATGGCCAACAAGTATGCGATGAAGGCAAAATCATGAGCCAGATGCGGGCATAACCCAGACCTAACCCAGACCTAACCGGTGTTATCCTCTAAAATATTGATCGAAACCAGGTTTAATTGACAACTTCAGTGTGTTACCACATTCCTACGTGATTCAAACACGAAAAAAACCCAGGATCTGGCCAACAAGTATGTGAAGAAGGCGAAAGTATAAGCCAGATGCGCGCATTTCCCAGAACTAACCCAGACCTAACCGGTGTTATCCTCTGAAATATTGATCGAAACCAGGTTTAATTGACTGCTTCAGTGTGTTACCACATTACTACGCGATTCAAACACGGAAAAAACCCAGGATCTGGCCAACAAGTATGCGAAGAAGGCAAAATCATGAGCCAGATGCGGGCATATCCCGGACCTAACCCAGACCTAACCGGTGTTATCCTCTAAAATATTGATCGAAACCAGGTTTAATTGACTGCTTCAGTGTGTTACCACATTCCTACGTGATTCAAACACGAAAAAAACCCAGGATCTGGCCAACAAGTATGTGAAAAAGGTGAAAGTATAAGCCAGATGCGCGCATATCCCAGACCTAACCCAGACCTAACCGGTGTTATCCTCTGAAATTTTGATTGAAACCAGGTTTAATTGACTGCTTCAGTGTGTTACCACATTCCTACGTGATTCAAACACGAAAAAAACCCAGGATCTGGCCAACAAGTATGCGAAGAAGGCGAAAGAATAAGTCAGATGCGCGCATTTCCCAGACCTAACCCAGACCTAAGCGGTGTTATCCTCTGAAATATTGAGCGAAACCAGGTTTAATTGACTGCTTCAGTGTGTTACCACATTACTACGCGATTCAAACACGGAAAAAACCCAGGATCTGGCCAACAAGTATGCGATGAAGGCAAAATCATGAGCCAGACGCGGGCATAACCCAGACCTAACCCAGACCTAACCGGTGTTATCCTCTAAAATATTGATCGAAACCAGGTTTAATTGACTGCTTCAGTGTGTTACCACATTACTACGTGATTCAAACACGGAAAAAACCCCAGGATCTGGCCAACAAGTATGCGATGATGGCAAAATCATGAGCCAGATGCGGGCATAACCCAGACCTAACCCAGACCTAACCGGTGTTATCCTCTAAAATATTGATCGAAACCAGGTTTAATTGACAGCTTCAGTGTGTTAACACATTACTACGTGATTCAAACACGGAAAAAACCCAGGATCTGGCCAACAAGTATGCGATGAAGGCAAAATCATGTGCCAGATGCGGGCATAACCCAGACCTAACCCAGACCTAACCGGTGTTATCCTCTAAAATATTGATCGAAACCAGGTTTAATTGACTGCTTCAGTGTGTTACCACATTACTACGTGATTCAAACACGGAAAAAACCCCAGGATCTGGCCAACAAGTATGCGAAGAAGGCGAAAGAATAAGTCAGATGCGCGCATTTCCCAGACCTAACCCAGACCTAAGCGGTGTTATCCTCTGAAATATTGAGCGAAACCAGGTTTAATTGACTGCTTCAGTGTGTTACCACATTACTACGTGATTCAAACACGGAAAAAACCCCAGGATCTGGCCAACAAGTATGCGATGATGGCAAAATCATGAGCCAGATGCGGGCATAACCCAGACCTAACCCAGACCTAACCGGTGTTATCCTCTAAAATATTGATCGAAACCAGGTTTAATTGACTGCTTCAGTGTATTACGACATTACTACGTGTTTCAAACACGGAAAATACCCAGGATCTGGCCAACAAGTATGCGAAGAAGGCAAAATCATGAGTCAGATGCGGGCATAACCCAGACCTAACCCAGACCTAACCGGTGTTATCCTCTAAAATATTGATCGAAACCAGGTTTAATTGACAGCTTCAGTGTGTTAACACATTACTACGTGATTCAAACACGGAAAAAACCCAGGATCTGGCCAACAAGTATGCGATGAAGGCAAAATCATGTGCCAGATGCGGGCATAACCCAGACCTAACCCAGACCTAACCGGTGTTATCCTCTAAAATATTGATCGAAACCAGGTTTAATTGACTGCTTCAGTGTGTTACCACATTCCTACGTGATTCAAACACGAAAAAAACCCAGGATCTGGCCAACAAGTATGTGAAGAAGGCGAAAGTATAAGCCAGATGCGCGCATTTCCCAGACCTAACCCAGACCTAACCGGTGTTATCCTCTGAAATATTGATCGAAACCAGGTTTAATTGACAGCTTCAGTGTGTTACCACATTACTACGTGATTCAAACACGAAAAAACCCAGGATCTGGCCAACAAGTATGCGATGAAGGCAAAATCATGAGCCAGATGCGGGCATAACCCAGACCTAACCCAGACCTAACCGGTGTTATCCTCTAAAATATTGATCGAAACCAGGTTTAATTGACAGCTTCAGTGTGTTACCACATTACTACGTGATTCAAACACGAAAAAAACCCAGGATCTGGCCAACAAGTATGCGAACAAGGCAAAGTCATGAGCCAGATGCGTGCATAACCCAGACCAAACCCAGACCTAACCGGTGTTATCCTCCAAAATATTGATCGAAACCAGGTTTAATTGACTGCTTCAGTGAGTTACCACATTCCTACGTGATTCAAACACGAAAAAAACCCATGATCTGGCCAACAAGTATGCGAAAAAGGTGAAAGTATAAGCCAGATGCGCGCATATCCCAGACCTAACCCAGACCTAACCGGTGTTATCCTCTGAAATATTGATCGAAACCAGGTTTAATTGACTGCTTCAGTGTGTTACCACATTCCTACGTGATTCAAACACGAAAAAAACCCAGGATCTGGCCAACAAGTATGCGAAGAAGGCGAAAGAATAAGTCAGATGCGCGCATTTCCCAGACCTAACCCAGACCTAACCGGTGTTATCCTCTGAAATATTGAGCGAAACCAGGTTTAATTGACTGCTTCAGTGTGTTACCACATTACTACGCGATTCAAACACGGAAAAAACCCAGGATCTGGCCAACAAGTATGCGATGAAGGCAAAATCATGAGCCAGATGCGGGCATAACCCAGACCTAACCCAGACCTAACCGGTGTTATCCTCTAAAATATTGATCGAAACCAGGTTTAATTGACTGCTTCAGTGTGTTACCACATTACTACGTGATTCAAACACGAAAAAAACCCAAGATCTGGCCAACAAGTATGCGAAGAAGGCAAAATCATGAGCCAGATGCGGGCATAACCCAGACCTAACCCAGACCTAACCGGTGTTATCCTCTAAAATATTGATCGAAACCAGGTTTAATTGACAGCTTCAGTGTGTTAACACATTACTACGTGATTCAAACACGGAAAAAACCCAGGATATGGCCAACAAGTATGCGATGAAGGCAAAATCATGAGCCAGATGCGGGCATAACCCAGACCTAACCCAGACCTAACCGGTGTTATCCTCTAAAATATTGATCGAAACCAGGTTTAATTGACTGCTTCAGTGTGTTACCACATTCCTACGTGATTCAAACACGAAAAAAACCCAGGATCTGGCCAACAAGTATGTGAAGAAGGCGAAAGTATAAGCCAGATGCGCGCATTTCCCAGACCTAACCCAGACCTAACCGGTGTTATCCTCTGAAATATTGATCGAAACCAGGTTTAATTGACTGCTTCAGTGTGTTACCACATTACTACGCGATTCAAACACGGAAAAAACCCAGGATCTGGCCAACAAGTATGCGAAGAAGGCAAAATCATGAGCCAGATGCGGGCATATCCCGGACCTAACCCAGACCTAACCGGTGTTATCCTCTAAAATATTGATCGAAACCAGGTTTAATTGACTGCTTCAGTGTGTTACCACATTCCTACGTGATTCAAACACGAAAAAAACCCAGGATCTGGCCAACAAGTATGCGAAAAAGGTGAAAGTATAAGCCAGATGCGCGCATATCCCAGACCTAACCCAGACCTAACCGGTGTTATCCTCTGAAATTTTGATTGAAACCAGGTTTAATTGACTGCTTCAGTGTGTTACCACATTCCTACGTGATTCAAACACGAAAAAAACCCAGGATCTGGCCAACAAGTATGCGAAGAAGGCGAAAGAATAAGTCAGATGCGCGCATTTCCCAGACCTAACCCAGACCTAAGCGGTGTTATCCTCTGAAATATTGAGCGAAACCAGGTTTAATTGACTGCTTCAGTGTGTTACCACATTACTACGCGATTCAAACACGGAAAAAACCCAGGATCTGGCCAACAAGTATGCGATGAAGGCAAAATCATGAGCCAGATGCGGGCATAACCCAGACCTAACCCAGACCTAACCGGTGTTATCCTCTAAAATATTGATCGAAACCAGGTTTAATTGACTGCTTCAGTGTGTTACCACATTACTACGTGATTCAAACACGGAAAAAACCCCAGGATCTGGCCAACAAGTATGCGATGATGGCAAAATCAGGAGCCAGATGCGGGCATAACCCAGACCTAACCCAGACCTAACCGGTGTTATCCTCTAAAATATTGATCGAAACCAGGTTTAATTGACTGCTTCAGTGTATTACGACATTACTACGTGTTTCAAACACGGAAAATACCCAGGATCTGGCCAACAAGTATGCGAAGAAGGCAAAATCATGAGTCAGATGCGGGCATAACCCAGACCTAACCCAGACCTAACCGGTGTTATCCTCTAAAATATTGATCGAAACCAGGTTTAATTGACAGCTTCAGTGTGTTAACACATTACTACGTGATTCAAACACGGAAAAAACCCAGGATCTGGCCAACAAGTATGCGATGAAGGCAAAATCATGTGCCAGATGCGGGCATAACCCAGACCTAACCCAGACCTAACCGGTGTTATCCTCTAAAATATTGATCGAAACCAGGTTTAATTGACTGCTTCAGTGTGTTACCACATTCCTACGTGATTCAAACACGAAAAAAACCCAGGATCTGGCCAACAAGTATGTGAAGAAGGCGAAAGTATAAGCCAGATGCGCGCATTTCCCAGACCTAACCCAGACCTAACCGGTGTTATCCTCTGAAATATTGATCGAAACCAGGTTTAATTGACAGCTTCAGTGTGTTACCACATTACTACGTGATTCAAACACGAAAAAACCCAGGATCTGGCCAACAAGTATGCGATGAAGGCAAAATCATGAGCCAGATGCGGGCATAACCCAGACCTAACCCAGACCTAACCGGTGTTATCCTCTAAAATATTGATCGAAACCAGGTTTAATTGACAGCTTCAGTGTGTTACCACATTACTACGTGATTCAAACACGAAAAAAACCCAGGATCTGGCCAACAAGTATGCGAACAAGGCAAAGTCATGAGCCAGATGCGTGCATAACCCAGACCAAACCCAGACCTAACCGGTGTTATCCTCCAAAATATTGATCGAAACCAGGTTTAATTGACTGCTTCAGTGAGTTACCACATTCCTACGTGATTCAAACACGAAAAAAACCCATGATCTGGCCAACAAGTATGCGAAAAAGGTGAAAGTATAAGCCAGATGCGCGCATATCCCAGACCTAACCCAGACCTAACCGGTGTTATCCTCTGAAATATTGATCGAAACCAGGTTTAATTGACTGCTTCAGTGTGTTACCACATTCCTACGTGATTCAAACACGAAAAAAACCCAGGATCTGGCCAACAAGTATGCGAAGAAGGCGAAAGAATAAGTCAGATGCGCGCATTTCCCAGACCTAACCCAGACCTAACCGGTGTTATCCTCTGAAATATTGAGCGAAACCAGGTTTAATTGACTGCTTCAGTGTGTTACCACATTACTACGCGATTCAAACACGGAAAAAACCCAGGATCTGGCCAACAAGTATGCGATGAAGGCAAAATCATGAGCCAGATGCGGGCATAACCCAGACCTAACCCAGACCTAACCGGTGTTATCCTCTAAAATATTGATCGAAACCAGGTTTAATTGACTGCTTCAGTGTGTTACCACATTACTACGTGATTCAAACACGAAAAAAACCCAAGATCTGGCCAACAAGTATGCGAAGAAGGCAAAATCATGAGCCAGATGCGGGCATAACCCAGACCTAACCCAGACCTAACCGGTGTTATCCTCTAAAATATTGATCGAAACCAGGTTTAATTGACAGCTTCAGTGTGTTAACACATTACTACGTGATTCAAACACGGAAAAAACCCAGGATATGGCCAACAAGTATGCGATGAAGGCAAAATCATGAGCCAGATGCGGGCATAACCCAGACCTAACCCAGACCTAACCGGTGTTATCCTCTAAAATATTGATCGAAACCAGGTTTAATTGACTGCTTCAGTGTGTTACCACATTCCTACGTGATTCAAACACGAAAAAAACCCAGGATCTGGCCAACAAGTATGTGAAGAAGGCGAAAGTATAAGCCAGATGCGCGCATTTCCCAGACCTAACCCAGACCTAACCGGTGTTATCCTCTGAAATATTGATCGAAACCAGGTTTAATTGACTGCTTCAGTGTGTTACCACATTACTACGCGATTCAAACACGGAAAAAACCCAGGATCTGGCCAACAAGTATGCGAAGAAGGCAAAATCATGAGCCAGATGCGGGCATATCCCGGACCTAACCCAGACCTAACCGGTGTTATCCTCTAAAATATTGATCGAAACCAGGTTTAATTGACTGCTTCAGTGTGTTACCACATTCCTACGTGATTCAAACACGAAAAAAACCCAGGATCTGGCCAACAAGTATGTGAAGAAGGCGAAAGTATAAGCCAGATGCGCGCATTTCCCAGACCTAACCCAGACCTAACCGGTGTTATCCTCTGAAATATTGATCGAAACCAGGTTTAGTTGACAGCTTCAGTGTGTTACCACATTACTACGTGATTCAAACACGAAAAAACCCAGGATCTGGCCAACAAGTATGCGATGAAGGCAAAATCATGAGCCAGATGCGGGCATAACCCAGACCTAACCCAGACCTAACCGGTGTTATCCTCTAAAATATTGATCGAAACCAGGTTTAATTGACAGCTTCAGTGTGTCACCACATTACTACATGATTCAAACACGAAAAAACCCAGGATCTGGCCAACAAGTATGCGAACAAGGCAAAATCATGAGCCAGATGCGTGCAAAACCCAGACCTAACCCAGACCTAACCGGTGTTATCCTCCAAAATATTGATCGAAACCAGGTTTAAATGACAGCTTCAGTGTGTTACCACATTACTACGTGATTCAAACACGAAAAAAACCCAGGATCTGGCCAACAAGTATGCGAAAAAGGTGAAAGTATAAGCCAGATGCGCGCATATCCCAGACCTAACCCAGACCTAACCGGTGTTATCCTCTGAAATTTTGATTGAAACCAGGTTTAATTGACTGCTTCAGTGTGTTACCACATTCCTACGTGATTCAAACACGAAAAAAACCCAGGATCTGGCCAACAAGTATGCGAAGAAGGCGAAAGAATAAGTCAGATGCGCGCATTTCCCAGACCTAACCCAGACCTAAGCGGTGTTATCCTCTGAAATATTGAGCGAAACCAGGTTTAATTGACTGCTTCAGTGTGTTACCACATTACTACGCGATTCAAACACGGAAAAAACCCAGGATCTGGCCAACAAGTATGCGATGAAGGCAAAATCATGAGCCAGATGCGGGCATAACCCAGACCTAACCCAGACCTAACCGGTGTTATCCTCTAAAATATTGATCGAAACCAGGTTTAATTGACTGCTTCAGTGTGTTACCACATTACTACGTGATTCAAACACGGAAAAAACCCCAGGATCTGGCCAACAAGTATGCGATGATGGCAAAATCATGAGCCAGATGCGGGCATAACCCAGACCTAACCCAGACCTAACCGGTGTTATCCTCTAAAATATTGATCGAAACCAGGTTTAATTGACTGCTTCAGTGTATTACGACATTACTACGTGTTTCAAACACGGAAAATACCCAGGATCTGGCCAACAAGTATGCGAAGAAGGCAAAATCATGAGTCAGATGCGGGCATAACCCAGACCTAACCCAGACCTAACCGGTGTTATCCTCTAAAATATTGATCGAAACCAGGTTTAATTGACTGCTTCAGTGTGTTACCACATTACTACGTGGTTCAAACACGAAAAAACCCCAGGATCTGGCCAACAAGTATGCGAAGAAGGCAAAATCATGAGCCAGATGCGGGCATCACCCAGACCTAACCGGTGTTATCCTCTAAAATATTGATCGAAACCAGATTTAATTGACTGCTTCAGTGTATTACCACATTACTACGTGATTCAAACACGAAAAAAACCCAGGATCTGGCCAACAAGTATGCGAAGAAGGCAAAATCATGAGCCAGATGCGGGCATAACCCAGACCTAACACAGACTTAACCGGTGTTATCCTCTAAAATATTGATCGAAACCAGGTTTAATTGACAGCTTCAGTGTGTTACCACATTACTAGGTGATTCAAACACGAAAAAAACCCAGGATCTGGCCAACAAGTATGCGAACAAGGCAAAATCATGAGCCAGATGCGTGCATAACCCAGACCAAACCCAGTCCTAACCGGTGTTATCCTCCAAAATATTGATCGAAACCAGGTTTAATTGACTGCTTCAGTGAGTTACCACATTCCTACGTGATTCAAACACGAAAAAAACCCATGATCTGGCCAACAAGTATGCGAAAAAGGTGAAAGTATAAGCCAGATGCGCGCATATCCCAGACCTAACCCAGACCTAACCGGTGTTATCCTCTAAAATATTGATCGAAACCAGATTTAATTGACTGCTTCAGTGTATTACCACATTACTACGTGATTCAAACACGAAAAAAACCCAGGATCTGGCCAACAAGTATGCGAAGAAGGCAAAATCATGAGCCAGATGCGGGCATAACCCAGACCTAACCCAGACCTAACCGGTGTTATCCTCTAAAATATTGATCGAAACCAGGTTTAATTGACAGCTTCAGTGTGTTACCACATTACTACGTGATTCAAACACGAAAAAAACCCAGGATCTGGCCAACAAGTATGCGAAGAAGGCGAAAGAATAAGTCAGATGCGCGCATTTCCCAGACCTAACCCAGACCTAAGCGGTGTTATCCTCTGAAATATTGAGCGAAACCAGGTTTAATTGACTGCATCAGTGTGTTACCACATTACTACGCGATTCAAACACGGAAAAAACCCAGGATCTGGCCAACAAGTATGCGATGAAGGCAAAATCATGAGCCAGATGCGGGCATAACCCAGACCTAACCCAGACCTAACCGGTGTTATCCTCTAAAATATTGATCGAAACCAGGTTTAATTGACTGCTTCAGTGTGTTACCACATTACTACGTGATTCAAACAGGGAAAAAACCCCAGGATCTGGCCAACAAGTATGCGATGATGGCAAAATCATGAGCCAGATGCGGGCATAACCCAGACCTAACCCAGACCTAACCGGTGTTATCCTCTAAAATATTGATCGAAACCAGGTTTAATTGACTGCTTCAGTGTATTACGACATTACTACGTGTTTCAAACACGGAAAATACCCAGGATCTGGCCAACAAGTATGCGAAGAAGGCAAAATCATGAGTCAGATGCGGGCATAACCCAGACCTAACCCAGACCTAACCGGTGTTATCCTCTAAAATATTGATCGAAACCAGGTTTAATTGACAGCTTCAGTGTGTTAACACATTACTACGTGATTCAAACACGGAAAAAACCCAGGATCTGGCCAACAAGTATGCGATGAAGGCAAAATCATGTGCCAGATGCGGGCATAACCCAGACCTAACCCAGACCTAACCGGTGTTATCCTCTAAAATATTGATCGAAACCAGGTTTAATTGACTGCTTCAGTGTGTTACCACATTCCTACGTGATTCAAACACGAAAAAAACCCAGGATCTGGCCAACAAGTATGTGAAGAAGGCGAAAGTATAAGCCAGATGCGCGCATTTCCCAGACCTAACCCAGACCTAACCGGTGTTATCCTCTGAAATATTGATCGAAACCAGGTTTAATTGACAGCTTCAGTGTGTTACCACATTACTACGTGATTCAAACACGAAAAAACCCAGGATCTGGCCAACAAGTATGCGATGAAGGCAAAATCATGAGCCAGATGCGGGCATAACCCAGACCTAACCCAGACCTAACCGGTGTTATCCTCTAAAATATTGATCGAAACCAGGTTTAATTGACAGCTTCAGTGTGTTACCACATTACTACGTGATTCAAACACGAAAAAAACCCAGGATCTGGCCAACAAGTATGCGAACAAGGCAAAGTCATGAGCCAGATGCGTGCATAACCCAGACCAAACCCAGACCTAACCGGTGTTATCCTCCAAAATATTGATCGAAACCAGGTTTAATTGACTGCTTCAGTGAGTTACCACATTCCTACGTGATTCAAACACGAAAAAAACCCATGATCTGGCCAACAAGTATGCGAAAAAGGTGAAAGTATAAGCCAGATGCGCGCATATCCCAGACCTAACCCAGACCTAACCGGTGTTATCCTCTGAAATATTGAGCGAAACCAGGTTTAATTGACTGCTTCAGTGTGTTACCACATTACTACGCGATTCAAACACGGAAAAAACCCAGGATCTGGCCAACAAGTATGCGATGAAGGCAAAATCATGAGCCAGATGCGGGCATAACCCAGACCTAACCCAGACCTAACCGGTGTTATCCTCTAAAATATTGATCGAAACCAGGTTTAATTGACTGCTTCAGTGTGTTACCACATTACTACGTGATTCAAACACGAAAAAAACCCAAGATCTGGCCAACAAGTATGCGAAGAAGGCAAAATCATGAGCCAGATGCGGGCATAACCCAGACCTAACCCAGACCTAACCGGTGTTATCCTCTAAAATATTGATCGAAACCAGGTTTAATTGACAGCTTCAGTGTGTTAACACATTACTACGTGATTCAAACACGGAAAAAACCCAGGATATGGCCAACAAGTATGCGATGAAGGCAAAATCATGAGCCAGATGCGGGCATAACCCAGACCTAACCCAGACCTAACCGGTGTTATCCTCTAAAATATTGATCGAAACCAGGTTTAATTGACTGCTTCAGTGTGTTACCACATTCCTACGTGATTCAAACACGAAAAAAACCCAGGATCTGGCCAACAAGTATGTGAAGAAGGCGAAAGTATAAGCCAGATGCGCGCATTTCCCAGACCTAACCCAGACCTAACCGGTGTTATCCTCTGAAATATTGATCGAAACCAGGTTTAATTGACTGCTTCAGTGTGTTACCACATTACTACGCGATTCAAACACGGAAAAAACCCAGGATCTGGCCAACAAGTATGCGAAGAAGGCAAAATCATGAGCCAGATGCGGGCATATCCCGGACCTAACCCAGACCTAACCGGTGTTATCCTCTAAAATATTGATCGAAACCAGGTTTAATTGACTGCTTCAGTGTGTTACCACATTCCTACGTGATTCAAACACGAAAAAAACCCAGGATCTGGCCAACAAGTATGCGAAAAAGGTGAAAGTATAAGCCAGATGCGCGCATATCCCAGACCTAACCCAGACCTAACCGGTGTTATCCTCCGAAATTTTGATTGAAACCAGGTTTAATTGACTGCTTCAGTGTGTTACCACATTCCTACGTGATTCAAACACGAAAAAAACCCAGGATCTTGCCAACAAGTATGCGAAGAAGGCGAAAGAATAAGTCAGATGCGCGCATTTCCCAGACCTAACCCAGACCTAAGCGGTGTTATCCTCTGAAATATTGAGCGAAACCAGGTTTAATTGACTGCTTCAGTGTGTTACCACATTACTACGCGATTCAAACACGGAAAAAACCCAGGATCTGGCCAACAAGTATGCGATGAAGGCAAAATCATGAGCCAGATGCGGGCATAACCCAGACCTAACCCAGACCTAACCGGTGTTATCCTCTAAAATATTGATCGAAACCAGGTTTAATTGACTGCTTCAGTGTGTTACCACATTACTACGTGATTCAAACACGGAAAAAACCCCAGGATCTGGCCAACAAGTATGCGATGATGGCAAAATCATGAGCCAGATGCGGGCATAACCCAGACCTAACCCAGACCTAACCGGTGTTATCCTCTAAAATATTGATCGAAACCAGGTTTAATTGACTGCTTCAGTGTATTACGACATTACTACGTGTTTCAAACACGGAAAATACCCAGGATCTGGCCAACAAGTATGCGAAGAAGGCAAAATCATGAGTCAGATGCGGGCATAACCCAGACCTAACCCAGACCTAACCGGTGTTATCCTCTAAAATATTGATCGAAACCAGGTTTAATTGACAGCTTCAGTGTGTTAACACATTACTACGTGATTCAAACACGGAAAAAACCCAGGATCTGGCCAACAAGTATGCGATGAAGGCAAAATCATGTGCCAGATGCGGGCATAACCCAGACCTAACCCAGACCTAACCGGTGTTATCCTCTAAAATATTGATCGAAACCAGGTTTAATTGACTGCTTCAGTGTGTTACCACATTCCTACGTGATTCAAACACGAAAAAAACCCAGGATCTGGCCAACAAGTATGTGAAGAAGGCGAAAGTATAAGCCAGATGCGCGCATTTCCCAGACCTAACCCAGACCTAACCGGTGTTATCCTCTGAAATATTGATCGAAACCAGGTTTAATTGACAGCTTCAATGTGTTACCACATTACTACGTGATTCAAACACGAAAAAACCCAGGATCTGGCCAACAAGTATGCGATGAAGGCAAAATCATGAGCCAGATGCGGGCATAACCCAGACCTAACCCAGACCTAACCGGTGTTATCCTCTAAAATATTGATCGAAACCAGGTTTAATTGACAGCTTCAGTGTGTTACCACATTACTACATGATTCAAACACGAAAAAACCCAGGATCTGGCCAACAAGTATGCGAACAAGGCAAAATCATGAGCCAGATGCGTGCAAAACCCAGACCTAACCCAGACCTAACCGGTGTTATCCTCCAAAATATTGATCGAAACCAGGTTTAAATGACAGCTTCAGTGTGTTACCACATTACTACGTGATTCAAACACGAAAAAAACCCAGGATCTGGCCAACAAGTATGCGAAGAAGGCAAAATCATGAGCCAGATGCGGGCATAACCCAGACCTAACCCAGACCTAACCGGTGTTATCCTCCAAAATATTGATCGAAACCAGGTTTAATTGACAGCTTCAGTGTGTTACCACATTACTACGTGATTCAAACACGAAAAAACCCCAGGATCTGGCCAACAAGTATGCGAAGAAGGCAAGATCATGAGCCAGATGCGGGCATATCCCGGACCTATCCCAGACCTAACCGGTGTTATCCTCTAAAATATTGATCGAAACCAGGTTTAATTGACTGCTTCAGTGTATTACCACATTACTACGTGATTCAAACACGAAAAAAACCCAGGATCTGGCCAACAAGTATGCGAAGAAGGCAAAATCATGAGCCAGATGCGGGCATAACCCAGACCTAACCCAGACCTAACCGGTGTTATCCTCTGAAATATTGATCGAAACCAGGTTTAATTGACTGCTTCTGTGTGTTACCACATTACTACGTGATTCAAACACGGAAAATACCCAGGATCTGGCCAACAAGTTTGCGAAAAAGGCGAAAGTATAAGCCAGATGCACGCAAATCCCAGACCTAACCCAGACCTAACCGGTGTTATCCTCTAAAATATTGATCGAAACCAGGTTTTATTGACTGCTTCAGTGTGTTACCACATTACTACGTGATCAAACACGGAAAAAACCCAGGATCTGGCCAACAAGTTTGCGAAAAAGGTGAAAGTATAAGCCAGATGCGCGCATATCCCAGACCTAACCCAGACCTAACCGGTGTTATCCTCTGAAATATTGATCGAAACCAGGTTTAATTGACAGCTTCAGTGTGTTACCACATTACTACGTGATTCAAACACGAAAAAAACCCAGGATCTGGCCAACAAGTATGCGAAGAAGGCTAAATCATGAGCCAGATGCGGGCATAACCCAGACCTAACACAGACCTAACCGGTGTTATCCTCTGAAATATTGATCGAAACCAGGTTTAATTGACTGCTTCAGTGTGCTACCACATTAGTACGTGATCAAACACGGAAAAAACCCAGGATCTGGCCAACAAGTATGCGAAGAAGGCAAAATCATGAGCCAGATGCGGGCATAACCCAGACCTAACCCAGACCTAACCGGTGTTATCCTCTGAAATATTGATCGAAACCTGGTTTAATTGACTGCTTCAGTGTGTTACCACATTACTACGTGATTCAAACACGGAAAATACCCAGGATCTGGCCAACAAGTATGCGAAGAAGGCTAAATCATGAGCCAGATGCGGGCATAACCCAGACCTAACACAGACCTAACCGGTGTTATCCTCTGAAATATTGATCGAAACCAGGTTTAATTGACTGCTTCAGTGTGCTACCACATTAGTACGTGATCAAACACGGAAAAAACCCAGGATCTGGCCAACAAGTATGCGAAGAAGGCAAAATCATGAGCCAGATGCGGGCATAACCCAGACCTAACCCAGACCTAACCGGTGTTATCCTCTAAAATATTGATCGAAACCAGGTTTAATTGACAGCTTCAGTGTGTTACCACATTACTACGTGATTCAAACACGTAAAAAACCCAGGATCTGGCCAACAAGTATGCGAAGAAGGCGAAAGTATAAGATGCGCGCATTTCCCAGACCTAACCCAGACCTAACCGGTGTTATCCTCTGAAATATTGATCGAAACCAGGTTTAATTGACTGCTTCAGTGTGTTACCACATTACTACGTGATTCAAACACGAAAAAACCCCAGGATCTGGCCAACAAGTATGCGAAGAAGGCAAGATCATGAGCCAGATGCGGGCATATCCCGGACCTATCCCAGACCTAACCGGTGTTATCCTCTGAAATATTGATCGAAACCAGGTTTAATTGACAGCTTCAGTGTGTTACCACATTACTACATGATTCAAACACGAAAAAACCCAGGATCTGGCCAACAAGTATGCGAACAAGGCAAAATCATGAGCCAGATGCGTGCAAAACCCAGACCTAACCCAGACCTAACCGGTGTTATCCTCCAAAATATTGATCGAAACCAGGTTTAAATGACAGCTTCAGTGTGTTACCACATTACTACGTGATTCAAACACGAAAAAAACCCAGGATCTGGCCAACAAGTATGCGAAGAAGGCAAAATCATGAGCCAGATGCGGGCATAACCCAGACCTAACCCAGACCTAACCGGTGTTATCCTCCAAAATATTGATCGAAACCAGGTTTAATTGACAGCTTCAGTGTGTTGCCACATTACTACGTGATTCAAACACGAAAAAACCCCAGGATCTGGCCAACAAGTATGCGAAGAAGGCAAGATCATGAGCCAGATGCGGGCATATCCCGGACCTATCCCAGACCTAACCGGTGTTATCCTCTAAAATATTGATCGAAACCAGGTTTAATTGACTGCTTCAGTGTATTACCACATTACTACGTGATTCAAACACGAAAAAAACCCAGGATCTGGCCAACAAGTATGCGAAGAAGGCAAAATCATGAGCCAGATGCGGGCATAACCCAGACCTAACCCAGACCTAACCGGTGTTATCCTCTGAAATATTGATCGAAACCAGGTTTAATTGACTGCTTCTGTGTGTTACCACATTACTACGTGATTCAAACACGGAAAATACCCAGGATCTGGCCAACAAGTTTGCGAAAAAGGCGAAAGTATAAGCCAGATGCACGCAAATCCCAGACCTAACCCAGACCTAACCGGTGTTATCCTCTAAAATATTGATCGAAACCAGGTTTTATTGACTGCTTCAGTGTGTTACCACATTACTACGTGATCAAACACGGAAAAAACCCAGGATCTGGCCAACAAGTTTGCGAAAAAGGTGAAAGTATAAGCCAGATGCGCGCATATCCCAGACCTAACCCAGACCTAACCGGTGTTATCCTCTGAAATATTGATCGAAACCAGGTTTAATTGACAGCTTCAGTGTGTTACCACATTACTACGTGATTCAAACACGAAAAAAACCCAGGATCTGGCCAACAAGTATGCGAAGAAGGCTAAATCATGAGCCAGATGCGGGCATAACCCAGACCTAACACAGACCTAACCGGTGTTATCCTCTGAAATATTGATCGAAACCAGGTTTAATTGACTGCTTCAGTGTGCTACCACATTAGTACGTGATCAAACACGGAAAAAACCCAGGATCTGGCCAACAAGTATGCGAAGAAGGCAAAATCATGAGCCAGATGCGGGCATAACCCAGACCTAACCCAGACCTAACCGGTGTTATCCTCTGAAATATTGATCGAAACCTGGTTTAATTGACTGCTTCAGTGTGTTACCACATTACTACGTGATTCAAACACGGAAAATACCCAGGATCTGGCCAACAAGTATGCGAAGAAGGCTAAATCATGAGCCAGATGCGGGCATAACCCAGACCTAACACAGACCTAACCGGTGTTATCCTCTGAAATATTGATCGAAACCAGGTTTAATTGACTGCTTCAGTGTGCTACCACATTAGTACGTGATCAAACACGGAAAAAACCCAGGATCTGGCCAACAAGTATGCGAAGAAGGCAAAATCATGAGCCAGATGCGGGCATAACCCAGACCTAACCCAGACCTAACCGGTGTTATCCTCTAAAATATTGATCGAAACCAGGTTTAATTGACAGCTTCAGTGTGTTACCACATTACTACGTGATTCAAACACGTAAAAAACCCAGGATCTGGCCAACAAGTATGCGAAGAAGGCGAAAGTATAAGATGCGCGCATTTCCCAGAACTAACCCAGACCTAACCGGTGTTATCCTCTGAAATATTGATCGAAACCAGGTTTAATTGACTGCTTCAGTGTGTTACCACATTACTACGTGATTCAAACACGAAGAAAACCCAAGATCTGGCCAACAAGTATGCGAACAAGGCAAAATCATGAGCCAGATGCGTGCATAACCCAGACCTAACCCAGACCTAACCGGTGTTATCCTCTAAAATATTGATCGAATCCAGATTTAATTGACAGCTTCAGTGTGTTACCACATTACTACGTGATTCAAACACGAAAAAAACCCAGGATCTGGCCAACAAGTATGCGAAGAAGGCAAAATCATGAGCCAGATGCGGGCATATCCCGGACCTATCCCAGACCTAACCGGTGTTATCCTCTAAAATATTGATCGAAACCAGGTTTAATTGACTGCTTCAGTGTGTTACCACATTACTACGTGGTTCAAACACGAAAAAACCCCAGGATCTGGCCAACAAGTATGCGAAGAAGGCAAAATCATGAGCCAGATGCGGGCATAACCCAGACCTAACCCAGACCTAACCGGTGTTATCCTCTAAAATATTGATCGAAACCAGGTTTAATTGACAGCTTCAGTGTGTTACCACATTACTACGTGATTCAAACACGTAAAAAACCCAGGATCTGGCCAACAAGTATGCGAAGAAGGCGAAAGTATAAGATGCGCGCATTTCCCAGAACTAACCCAGACCTAACCGGTGTTATCCTCTGAAATATTGATCGAAACCAGGTTTAATTGACTGCTTCAGTGTGTTACCACATTACTACGTGATTCAAACACGAAGAAAACCCAAGATCTGGCCAACAAGTATGCGAACAAGGCAAAATCATGAGCCAGATGCGTGCATAACCCAGACCTAACTCAGACCTAACCGGTGTTATCCTCTAAAATATTGATCGAAACCAGATTTAATTGACTGCTTCAGTGTATTACCACATTACTACGTGATTCAAACACGAAAAAAACCCATGATCTGGCCAACAAGTATGCGAAAAAGGTGAAAGTATAAGCCAGATGCGCGCATATCCCAGACCTAACCCAGACCTAACCGGTGTTATCCTCTAAAATATTGATCGAAACCAGATTTAATTGACTGCTTCAGTGTATTACCACATTACTACGTGATTCAAACACGAAAAAAACCCAGGATCTGGCCAACAAGTATGCGAAGAAGGCAAAATCATGAGCCAGATGCGGGCATAACCCAGACCTAACCCAGACCTAACCGGTGTTATCCTCTAAAATATTGATCGAAACCAGGTTTAATTGACAGCTTCAGTGTGTTACCACATTACTACGTGATTCAAACACGAAAAAAACCCAGGATCTGGCCAACAAGTATGCGAACAAGGCAAAGTCATGAGCCAGATGCGTGCATAACCCAGACCAAACCCAGACCTAACCGGTGTTATCCTCCAAAATATTGATCGAAACCAGGTTTAATTGACTGCTTCAGTGAGTTACCACATTCCTACGTGATTCAAACACGAAAAAAACCCATGATCTGGCCAACAAGTATGCGAAAAAGGTGAAAGTATAAGCCAGATGCGCGCATATCCCAGACCTAACCCAGACCTAACCGGTGTTATCCTCTGAAATATTGATCGAAACCAGGTTTAATTGACTGCTTCAGTGTGTTACCACATTCCTACGTGATTCAAACACGAAAAAAACCCAGGATCTGGCCAACAAGTATGCGAAGAAGGCGAAAGAATAAGTCAGATGCGCGCATTTCCCAGACCTAACCCAGACCTAACCGGTGTTATCCTCTGAAATATTGAGCGAAACCAGGTTTAATTGACTGCTTCAGTGTGTTACCACATTACTACGCGATTCAAACACGGAAAAAACCCAGGATCTGGCCAACAAGTATGCGATGAAGGCAAAATCATGAGCCAGATGCGGGCATAACCCAGACCTAACCCAGACCTAACCGGTGTTATCCTCTAAAATATTGATCGAAACCAGGTTTAATTGACTGCTTCAGTGTGTTACCACATTACTACGTGATTCAAACACGAAAAAAACCCAAGATCTGGCCAACAAGTATGCGAAGAAGGCAAAATCATGAGCCAGATGCGGGCATAACCCAGACCTAACCCAGACCTAACCGGTGTTATCCTCTAAAATATTGATCGAAACCAGGTTTAATTGACAGCTTCAGTGTGTTAACACATTACTACGTGATTCAAACACGGAAAAAACCCAGGATATGGCCAACAAGTATGCGATGAAGGCAAAATCATGAGCCAGATGCGGGCATAACCCAGACCTAACCCAGACCTAACCGGTGTTATCCTCTAAAATATTGATCGAAACCAGGTTTAATTGACTGCTTCAGTGTGTTACCACATTCCTACGTGATTCAAACACGAAAAAAACCCAGGATCTGGCCAACAAGTATGTGAAGAAGGCGAAAGTATAAGCCAGATGCGCGCATTTCCCAGACCTAACCCAGACCTAACCGGTGTTATCCTCTGAAATATTGATCGAAACCAGGTTTAATTGACTGCTTCAGTGTGTTACCACATTACTACGCGATTCAAACACGGAAAAAACCCAGGATCTGGCCAACAAGTATGCGAAGAAGGCAAAATCATGAGCCAGATGCGGGCATATCCCGGACCTAACCCAGACCTAACCGGTGTTATCCTCTAAAATATTGATCGAAACCAGGTTTAATTGACTGCTTCAGTGTGTTACCACATTCCTACGTGATTCAAACACGAAAAAAACCCAGGATCTGGCCAACAAGTATGCGAAAAAGGTGAAAGTATAAGCCAGATGCGCGCATATCCCAGACCTAACCCAGACCTAACCGGTGTTATCCTCTGAAATTTTGATTGAAACCAGGTTTAATTGACTGCTTCAGTGTGTTACCACATTCCTACGTGATTCAAACACGAAAAAAACCCAGGATCTGGCCAACAAGTATGCGAAGAAGGCGAAAGAATAAGTCAGATGCGCGCATTTCCCAGACCTAACCCAGACCTAAGCGGTGTTATCCTCTGAAATATTGAGCGAAACCAGGTTTAATTGACTGCTTCAGTGAGTTACCACATTCCTACGTGATTCAAACACGAAAAAAACCCATGATCTGGCCAACAAGTATGCGAAAAAGGTGAAAGTATAAGCCAGATGCGCGCATATCCCAGACCTAACCCAGACCTAACCGGTGTTATCCTCTGAAATATTGATCGAAACCAGGTTTAATTGACTGCTTCAGTGTGTTACCACATTCCTACGTGATTCAAACACGAAAAAAACCCAGGATCTGGCCAACAAGTATGCGAAGAAGGCGAAAGAATAAGTCAGATGCGCGCATTTCCCAGACCTAACCCAGACCTAACCGGTGTTATCCTCTGAAATATTGAGCGAAACCAGGTTTAATTGACTGCTTCAGTGTGTTACCACATTACTACGCGATTCAAACACGGAAAAAACCCAGGATCTGGCCAACAAGTATGCGATGAAGGCAAAATCATGAGCCAGATGCGGGCATAACCCAGACCTAACCCAGACCTAACCGGTGTTATCCTCTAAAATATTGATCGAAACCAGGTTTAATTGACTGCTTCAGTGTGTTACCACATTACTACGTGATTCAAACACGAAAAAAACCCAAGATCTGGCCAACAAGTATGCGAAGAAGGCAAAATCATGAGCCAGATGCGGGCATAACCCAGACCTAACCCAGACCTAACCGGTGTTATCCTCTAAAATATTGATCGAAACCAGGTTTAATTGACAGCTTCAGTGTGTTAACACATTACTACGTGATTCAAACACGGAAAAAACCCAGGATATGGCCAACAAGTATGCGATGAAGGCAAAATCATGAGCCAGATGCGGGCATAACCCAGACCTAACCCAGACCTAACCGGTGTTATCCTCTAAAATATTGATCGAAACCAGGTTTAATTGACTGCTTCAGTGTGTTACCACATTCCTACGTGATTCAAACACGAAAAAAACCCAGGATCTGGCCAACAAGTATGTGAAGAAGGCGAAAGTATAAGCCAGATGCGCGCATTTCCCAGACCTAACCCAGACCTAACCGGTGTTATCCTCTGAAATATTGATCGAAACCAGGTTTAATTGACTGCTTCAGTGTGTTACCACATTACTACGCGATTCAAACACGGAAAAAACCCAGGATCTGGCCAACAAGTATGCGAAGAAGGCAAAATCATGAGCCAGATGCGGGCATATCCCGGACCTAACCCAGACCTAACCGGTGTTATCCTCTAAAATATTGATCGAAACCAGGTTTAATTGACTGCTTCAGTGTGTTACCACATTCCTACGTGATTCAAACACGAAAAAAACCCAGGATCTGGCCAACAAGTATGCGAAAAAGGTGAAAGTATAAGCCAGATGCGCGCATATCCCAGACCTAACCCAGACCTAACCGGTGTTATCCTCTGAAATTTTGATTGAAACCAGGTTTAATTGACTGCTTCAGTGTGTTACCACATTCCTACGTGATTCAAACACGAAAAAAACCCAGGATCTGGCCAACAAGTATGCGAAGAAGGCGAAAGAATAAGTCAGATGCGCGCATTTCCCAGACCTAACCCAGACCTAAGCGGTGTTATCCTCTGAAATATTGAGCGAAACCAGGTTTAATTGACTGCTTCAGTGTGTTACCACATTACTACGCGATTCAAACACGGAAAAAACCCAGGATCTGGCCAACAAGTATGCGATGAAGGCAAAATCATGAGCCAGATGCGGGCATAACCCAGACCTAACCCAGACCTAACCGGTGTTATCCTCTAAAATATTGATCGAAACCAGGTTTAATTGACTGCTTCAGTGTGTTACCACATTACTACGTGATTCAAACACGGAAAAAACCCCAGGATCTGGCCAACAAGTATGCGATGATGGCAAAATCATGAGCCAGATGCGGGCATAACCCAGACCTAACCCAGACCTAACCGGTGTTATCCTCTAAAATATTGATCGAAACCAGGTTTAATTGACTGCTTCAGTGTATTACGACATTACTACATGTTTCAAACACGGAAAATACCCAGGATCTGGCCAACAAGTATGCGAAGAAGGCAAAATCATGAGTCAGATGCGGGCATAACCCAGACCTAACCCAGACCTAACCGGTGTTATCCTCTAAAATATTGATCGAAACCAGGTTTAATTGACAGCTTCAGTGTGTTAACACATTACTACGTGATTCAAACACGGAAAAAACCCAGGATCTGGCCAACAAGTATGCGATGAAGGCAAAATCATGTGCCAGATGCGGGCATAACCCAGACCTAACCCAGACCTAACCGGTGTTATCCTCTAAAATATTGATCGAAACCAGGTTTAATTGACTGCTTCAGTGTGTTACCACATTCCTACGTGATTCAAACACGAAAAAAACCCAGGATCTGGCCAACAAGTATGTGAAGAAGGCGAAAGTATAAGCCAGATGCGCGCATTTCCCAGACCTAACCCAGACCTAACCGGTGTTATCCTCTGAAATATTGATCGAAACCAGGTTTAGTTGACAGCTTCAGTGTGTTACCACATTACTACGTGATTCAAACACGAAAAAACCCAGGATCTGGCCAACAAGTATGCGATGAAGGCAAAATCATGAGCCAGATGCGGGCATAACCCAGACCTAACCCAGACCTAACCGGTGTTATCCTCTAAAATATTGATCGAAACCAGGTTTAATTGACAGCTTCAGTGTGTCACCACATTACTACATGATTCAAACACGAAAAAACCCAGGATCTGGCCAACAAGTATGCGAACAAGGCAAAATCATGAGCCAGATGCGTGCAAAACCCAGACCTAACCCAGACCTAACCGGTGTTATCCTCCAAAATATTGATCGAAACCAGGTTTAAATGACAGCTTCAGTGTGTTACCACATTACTACGTGATTCAAACACGAAAAAAACCCAGGATCTGGCCAACAAGTATGCGAAGAAGGCAAAATCATGAGCCAGATGCGGGCATAACCCAGACCTAACCCAGACCTAACCGGTGTTATCCTCCAAAATATTGATCGAAACCAGGTTTAATTGACAGCTTCAGTGTGTTACCACATTACTACGTGATTCAAACACGAAAAAACCCCAGGATCTGGCCAACAAGTATGCGAAGAAGGCAAGATCATGAGCCAGATGCGGGCATATCCCGGACCTATCCCAGACCTAACCGGTGTTATCCTCTAAAATATTGATCGAAACCAGGTTTAATTGACTGCTTCAGTGTATTACCACATTACTACGTGATTCAAACACGAAAAAAACCCAGGATCTGGCCAACAAGTATGCGAAGAAGGCAAAATCATGAGCCAGATGCGGGCATAACCCAGACCTAACCCAGACCTAACCGGTGTTATCCTCTGAAATATTGATCGAAACCAGGTTTAATTGACTACTTCTGTGTGTTACCACATTACTACGTGATTCAAACACGGAAAATACCCAGGATCTGGCCAACAAGTTTGCGAAAAAGGCGAAAGTATAAGCCAGATGCACGCAAATCCCAGACCTAACCCAGACCTAACCGGTGTTATCCTCTAAAATATTGATCGAAACCAGGTTTTATTGACTGCTTCAGTGTGTTACCACATTACTACGTGATCAAACACGGAAAAAACCCAGGATCTGGCCAACAAGTTTGCGAAAAAGGTGAAAGTATAAGCCAGATGCGCGCATATCCCAGACCTAACCCAGACCTAACCGGTGTTATCCTCTGAAATATTGATCGAAACCAGGTTTAATTGACAGCTTCAGTGTGTTACCACATTACTACGTGATTCAAACACGAAAAAAACCCAGGATCTGGCCAACAAGTATGCGAAGAAGGCAAAATCATGAGCCAGATGCGGGCATAACCCAGACCTAACCCAGACCTCACCGGTGTTATCCTCTAAAATATTGATCGAAACCAGGTTTAATTGACAGCCTCAGTGTGTTACCACATTACAACGTGATTCAAGCACGAAAAAAACCCAGGATCTGGCCAACAAGTATGCGAAGAAGGCAAAATCATTAGCCAGATGCGGGCATATCCCGGACCTAACCCCGACCTAACCGGTGTTATCCTCTAAAATATTGATCGAAACCAGGTTTAATTGACTGCTTCAGTGTGTTACCACATTCCTACGTGATTCAAACACGAAAAAAACCCAGGATCTGGCCAACAAGTATGCGAAGAAGGCGAAAGAATAAGCCAGATGCGCGCATTTCCCAGACCTAACCCAGACCTAACCGGTGTTATCCTCTGAAATATTGATCGAAACCAGGTTTAATTGACTGCTTCAGTGTGTTACCACATTACTACGTTATTCAAACACGGAAAAAACCCAGGATCTGGCCAACAAGTATGCGATGAAGGCAAAATCATGAGCCAGATGCGGGCATAACCCAGACCTAACCCAGACCTAACCGGTGTTATCCTCTAAAATATTGATCGAAACTAGGTTTAATTGACTGCTTCAGTGTGTTACCACATTACTACGTGATTCAAACACGAAAAAGACCCAAGATCTGGCCAACAAGTATGCGAAGAAGGCAAAATCATGAGCCAGATGCGGGCATAACCCAGACCTAACCCAGACCTAACCGGTGTTATCCTCTGAAATATTGATCGAAACCAGGTTTAATTGACTGCTTCAGACTATTTCGACATTACTACGTGTTTCAAACACGGAAAATACCCAGGATCTGGCCAACAAGTATGCGAAGAAGGCAAAATCATGAGTGAGATGCGGGCATAACCCAGACCTAAACCAGACCTAACCGGTGTTATCCTCTAAAATATTGATCGAAACCAGGTTTAATTGACAGCTTCAGTGTGTTAACACATTACTACGTGATTCAAACACGGAAAAAACCCAGGATCTGGCCAACAAGTATGCGATGAAGGCAAAATCATGAGCCAGATGCGGGCATAACCCAGACCTAACCCAGACCTAACCGGTGTTATCCTCTAAAATATTGATCGAAACCAGGTTTAATTGACTGCTTCAGTGTGTTACCACATTCCTACGTGATTCAAACACGAAAAAAACCCAGGATCTGGCCAACAAGTATGTGAAGAAGGCGAAAGTATAAGCCAGATGCGCGCATTTCCCAGACCTAACCCAGACCTAACCGGTGTTATCCTCTGAAATATTGATCGAAACCAGGTTTAATTGACTGCTTCAGTGTGTTACCACATTACTACGTGATTCAAACACGGAAAGAACCCAGGATCTGGCCAACAAGTATGCGATGAAGGCAAAATCATGAGCCAGATGCGGGCATAACCCAGACCTAACCCAGACCTAACCGGTGTTATCCTCTAAAATATTGATCGAAACCAGGTTTAATTGACAGCTTCAGTGTGTTACCACATTACTACGTGATTCAAACACGAAAAAAACCCAGGATCTGGCCAACAAGTATGCGAACAAGGCAAAATCATGAGCCAGATGCGTGCATAACCCAGACCTAACCCAGACCTAACCGGTGTTATCCTCCAAAATATTGATCGAAACCAGGTTTAAATGACAGCTTCAGTGTGTTACCACATTACTACGTGATTCAAACACGAAAAAAACCCAGGATCTGGCCAACAAGTATGCGAAGAAGGCAAAATCATGAGCCAGATGCGGGCATAACCCAGACCTAACCCACACCTAACCGGTGTTATCCTCTGAAATATTGATCGAAACCAGGTTTAATTGACTGCTTCAGTGTGTTACCACTTTACTACGTGATCAAACATGGAAAAAACCCAGGATCTGGCCAACAAGTATGCGAAAAAGGTGAAAGTATAAGCCAGATGCGCGCATATCCCAGACCTAACCCAGACCTAACCGGTGTTATCCTCTGAAATATTGATCGAAACCAAGTTTAATTGACTGCTTCAGTGTGTTACCACATTCCTACGTGATTCAAACACGAAAAAAACCCAGGATCTGGCCAACAAGTATGCGAAGAAGGCGAAAGAATAAGCCAGATGCGCGCATTTCCCAGACCTAACCCAGACCTAACCGGTGTTATCCTCTGAAATATTGATCGAAACCAGGTTTAATTGACTGCTTCAGTGTGTTACCACATTACTACGCGATTCAAACACGGAAAAAACCCAGGATCTGGCCAACAAGTATGCGATGAAGGCAAAATCATGAGCCAGATGCGGGCATAACCCAGACCAAACCCAGACCTAACCGGTGTTATCCTCCAAAATATTGATCGAAACCAGGTTTAATTGACTGCTTCAGTGAGTTACCACATTCCTACGTGATTCAAACACGAAAAAAACCCATGATCTGGCCAACAAGTATGCGAAAAAGGTGAAAGTATAAGCCAGATGCGCGCATATCCCAGACCTAACCCAGACCTAACCGGTGTTATCCTCTAAAATATTGATCGAAACCAGGTTTAATTGACAGCTTCAGTGTGTTAACACATTACTACGTGATTCAAACACGGAAAAAACCCAGGATCTGGCCAACAAGTATGCGAACAAGGCAAAATCATGAGCCAGATGCGTGCATAACCCAGACCAAACCCAGACCTAACCGGTGTTATCCTCCAAAATATTGATCGAAACCAGGTTTAATTGACTGCTTCAGTGAGTTACCACATTCCTACGTGATTCAAACACGAAAAAAACCCATGATCTGGCCAACAAGTATGCGAAAAAGGTGAAAGTATAAGCCAGATGCGCGCATATCCCAGACCTAACCCAGACCTAACCGGTGTTATCCTCTAAAATATTGATCGAAACCAGATTTAATTGACTGCTTCAGTGTATTACCACATTACTACGTGATTCAAACACGAAAAAAACCCAGGATCTGGCCAACAAGTATGCGAAGAAGGCAAAATCATGAGCCAGATGCGGGCATAACCCAGACCTAACCCAGACCTAACCGGTGTTATCCTCTAAAATATTGATCGAAACCAGGTTTAATTGACAGCTTCAGTGTGTTACCACATTACTACGTGATTCAAACACGAAAAAAACCCAGGATCTGGCCAACAAGTATGCGAACAAGGCAAAGTCATGAGCCAGATGCGTGCATAACCCAGACCAAACCCAGACCTAACCGGTGTTATCCTCCAAAATATTGATCAAAACCAGGTTTAATTGACTGCTTCAGTGAGTTACCACATTCCTACGTGATTCAAACACGAAAAAAACCCATGATCTGGCCAACAAGTATGCGAAAAAGGTGAAAGTATAAGCCAGATGCGCGCATATCCCAGACCTAACCCAGACCTAACCGGTGTTATCCTCTGAAATATTGATCGAAACCAGGTTTAATTGACTGCTTCAGTGTGTTACCACATTCCTACGTGATTCAAACACGAAAAAAACCCAGGATCTGGCCAACAAGTATGCGAAGAAGGCGAAAGAATAAGTCAGATGCGCGCATTTCCCAGACCTAACCCAGACCTAACCGGTGTTATCCTCTGAAATATTGAGCGAAACCAGGTTTAATTGACTGCTTCAGTGTGTTACCACATTACTACGCGATTCAAACACGGAAAAAACCCAGGATCTGGCCAACAAGTATGCGATGAAGGCAAAATCATGAGCCAGATGCGGGCATAACCCAGACCTAACCCAGACCTAACCGGTGTTATCCTCTAAAATATTGATCGAAACCAGGTTTAATTGACTGCTTCAGTGTGTTACCACATTACTACGTGATTCAAACACGAAAAAAACCCAAGATCTGGCCAACAAGTATGCGAAGAAGGCAAAATCATGAGCCAGATGCGGGCATAACCCAGACCTAACCCAGACCTAACCGGTGTTATCCTCTAAAATATTGATCGAAACCAGGTTTAATTGACAGCTTCAGTGTGTTAACACATTACTACGTGATTCAAACACGGAAAAAACCCAGGATATGGCCAACAAGTATGCGATGAAGGCAAAATCATGAGCCAGATGCGGGCATAACCCAGACCTAACCCAGACCTAACCGGTGTTATCCTCTAAAATATTGATCGAAACCAGGTTTAATTGACTGCTTCAGTGTGTTACCACATTCCTACGTGATTCAAACACGAAAAAAACCCAGGATCTGGCCAACAAGTATGTGAAGAAGGCGAAAGTATAAGCCAGATGCGCGCATTTCCCAGACCTAACCCAGACCTAACCGGTGTTATCCTCTGAAATATTGATCGAAACCAGGTTTAATTGACTGCTTCAGTGTGTTACCACATTACTACGCGATTCAAACACGGAAAAAACCCAGGATCTGGCCAACAAGTATGCGAAGAAGGCAAAATCATGAGCCAGATGCGGGCATATCCCGGACCTAACCCAGACCTAACCGGTGTTATCCTCTAAAATATTGATCGAAACCAGGTTTAATTGACTGCTTCAGTGTGTTACCACATTCCTACGTGATTCAAACACGAAAAAAACCCAGGATCTGGCCAACAAGTATGCGAAAAAGGTGAAAGTATAAGCCAGATGCGCGCATATCCCAGACCTAACCCAGACCTAACCGGTGTTATCCTCTGAAATTTTGATTGAAACCAGGTTTAATTGACTGCTTCAGTGTGTTACCACATTCCTACGTGATTCAAACACGAAAAAAACCCAGGATCTGGCCAACAAGTATGCGAAGAAGGCGAAAGAATAAGTCAGATGCGCGCATTTCCCAGACCTAACCCAGACCTAAGCGGTGTTATCCTCTGAAATATTGAGCGAAACCAGGTTTAATTGACTGCTTCAGTGTGTTACCACATTACTACGCGATTCAAACACGGAAAAAACCCAGGATCTGGCCAACAAGTATGCGATGAAGGCAAAATCATGAGCCAGATGCGGGCATAACCCAGACCTAACCCAGACCTAACCGGTGTTATCCTCTAAAATATTGATCGAAACCAGGTTTAATTGACTGCTTCAGTGTGTTACCACATTACTACGTGATTCAAACACGGAAAAAACCCCAGGATCTGGCCAACAAGTATGCGATGATGGCAAAATCATGAGCCAGATGCGGGCATAACCCAGACCTAACCCAGACCTAACCGGTGTTATCCTCTAAAATATTGATCGAAACCAGGTTTAATTGACTGCTTCAGTGTATTACGACATTACTACGTGTTTCAAACACGGAAAATACCCAGGATCTGGCCAACAAGTATGCGAAGAAGGCAAAATCATGAGTCAGATGCGGGCATAACCCAGACCTAACCCAGACCTAACCGGTGTTATCCTCTAAAATATTGATCGAAACCAGGTTTAATTGACAGCTTCAGTGTGTTAACACATTACTACGTGATTCAAACACGGAAAAAACCCAGGATCTGGCCAACAAGTATGCGATGAAGGCAAAATCATGTGCCAGATGCGGGCATAACCCAGACCTAACCCAGACCTAACCGGTGTTATCCTCTAAAATATTGATCGAAACCAGGTTTAATTGACTGCTTCAGTGTGTTACCACATTCCTACGTGATTCAAACACGAAAAAAACCCAGGATCTGGCCAACAAGTATGTGAAGAAGGCGAAAGTATAAGCCAGATGCGCGCATTTCCCAGACCTAACCCAGACCTAACCGGTGTTATCCTCTGAAATATTGATCGAAACCAGGTTTAATTGACAGCTTCAGTGTGTTACCACATTACTACGTGATTCAAACACGAAAAAACCCAGGATCTGGCCAACAAGTATGCGATGAAGGCAAAATCATGAGCCAGATGCGGGCATAACCCAGACCTAACCCAGACCTAACCGGTGTTATCCTCTAAAATATTGATCGAAACCAGGTTTAATTGACAGCTTCAGTGTGTCACCACATTACTACATGATTCAAACACGAAAAAACCCAGGATCTGGCCAACAAGTATGCGAACAAGGCAAAATCATGAGCCAGATGCGTGCAAAACCCAGACCTAACCCAGACCTAACCGGTGTTATCCTCCAAAATATTGATCGAAACCAGGTTTAAATGACAGCTTCAGTGTGTTACCACATTACTACGTGATTCAAACACGAAAAAAACCCAGGATCTGGCCAACAAGTATGCGAAGAAGGCAAAATCATGAGCCAGATGCGGGCATAACCCAGACCTAACCCAGACCTAACCGGTGTTATCCTCCAAAATATTGATCGAAACCAGGTTTAATTGACAGCTTCAGTGTGTTACCACATTACTACGTGATTCAAACACGAAAAAACCCCAGGATCTGGCCAACAAGTATGCGAAGAAGGCAAGATCATGAGCCAGATGCGGGCATATCCCGGACCTATCCCAGACCTAACCGGTGTTATCCTCTAAAATATTGATCGAAACCAGGTTTAATTGACTGCTTCAGTGTATTACCACATTACTACGTGATTCAAACACGAAAAAAACCCAGGATCTGGCCAACAAGTATGCGAAGAAGGCAAAATCATGAGCCAGATGCGGGCATAACCCAGACCTAACCCAGACCTAACCGGTGTTATCCTCTGAAATATTGATCGAAACCAGGTTTAATTGACTACTTCTGTGTGTTACCACATTACTACGTGATTCAAACACGGAAAATACCCAGGATCTGGCCAACAAGTTTGCGAAAAAGGCGAAAGTATAAGCCAGATGCACGCAAATCCCAGACCTAACCCAGACCTAACCGGTGTTATCCTCTAAAATATTGATCGAAACCAGGTTTTATTGACTGCTTCAGTGTGTTACCACATTACTACGTGATCAAACACGGAAAAAACCCAGGATCTGGCCAACAAGTTTGCGAAAAAGGTGAAAGTATAAGCCAGATGCGCGCATATCCCAGACCTAACCCAGACCTAACCGGTGTTATCCTCTGAAATATTGATCGAAACCAGGTTTAATTGACAGCTTCAGTGTGTTACCACATTACTACGTGATTCAAACACGAAAAAAACCCAGGATCTGGCCAACAAGTATGCGAAGAAGGCAAAATCATGAGCCAGATGCGGGCATAACCCAGACCTAACCCAGACCTCACCGGTGTTATCCTCTAAAATATTGATCGAAACCAGGTTTAATTGACAGCCTCAGTGTGTTACCACATTACAACGTGATTCAAGCACGAAAAAAACCCAGGATCTGGCCAACAAGTATGCGAAGAAGGCAAAATCATTAGCCAGATGCGGGCATATCCCGGACCTAACCCCGACCTAACCGGTGTTATCCTCTAAAATATTGATCGAAACCAGGTTTAATTGACTGCTTCAGTGTGTTACCACATTCCTACGTGATTCAAACACGAAAAAAACCCAGGATCTGGCCAACAAGTATGCGAAGAAGGCGAAAGAATAAGCCAGATGCGCGCATTTCCCAGACCTAACCCAGACCTAACCGGTGTTATCCTCTGAAATATTGATCGAAACCAGGTTTAATTGACTGCTTCAGTGTGTTACCACATTACTACGTTATTCAAACACGGAAAAAACCCAGGATCTGGCCAACAAGTATGCGATGAAGGCAAAATCATGAGCCAGATGCGGGCATAACCCAGACCTAACCCAGACCTAACCGGTGTTATCCTCTAAAATATTGATCGAAACTAGGTTTAATTGACTGCTTCAGTGTGTTACCACATTACTACGTGATTCAAACACGAAAAAGACCCAAGATCTGGCCAACAAGTATGCGAAGAAGGCAAAATCATGAGCCAGATGCGGGCATAACCCAGACCTAACCCAGACCTAACAGGTGTTATCCTCTGAAATATTGATCGAAACCAGGTTTAATTGACTGCTTCAGACTATTTCGACATTACTACGTGTTTCAAACACGGAAAATACCCAGGATCTGGCCAACAAGTATGCGAAGAAGGCAAAATCATGAGTGAGATGCGGGCATAACCCAGACCTAAACCAGACCTAACCGGTGTTATCCTCTAAAATATTGATCGAAACCAGGTTTAATTGACAGCTTCAGTGTGTTAACACATTACTACGTGATTCAAACACGGAAAAAACCCAGGATCTGGCCAACAAGTATGCGATGAAGGCAAAATCATGAGCCAGATGCGGGCATAACCCAGACCTAACCCAGACCTAACCGGTGTTATCCTCTAAAATATTGATCGAAACCAGGTTTAATTGACTGCTTCAGTGTGTTACCACATTCCTACGTGATTCAAACACGAAAAAAACCCAGGATCTGGCCAACAAGTATGTGAAGAAGGCGAAAGTATAAGCCAGATGCGCGCATTTCCCAGACCTAACCCAGACCTAACCGGTGTTATCCTCTGAAATATTGATCGAAACCAGGTTTAATTGACTGCTTCAGTGTGTTACCACATTACTACGTGATTCAAACACGGAAAGAACCCAGGATCTGGCCAACAAGTATGCGATGAAGGCAAAATCATGAGCCAGATGCGGGCATAACCCAGACCTAACCCAGACCTAACCGGTGTTATCCTCTAAAATATTGATCGAAACCAGGTTTAATTGACAGCTTCAGTGTGTTACCACATTACTACGTGATTCAAACACGAAAAAAACCCAGGATCTGGCCAACAAGTATGCGAACAAGGCAAAATCATGAGCCAGATGCGTGCATAACCCAGACCTAACCCAGACCTAACCGGTGTTATTCTCCAAAATATTGATCGAAACCAGGTTTAAATGACAGCTTCAGTGTGTTACCACATTACTACGTGATTCAAACACGAAAAAAACCCAGGATCTGGCCAACAAGTATGCGAAGAAGGCAAAATCATGAGCCAGATGCGGGCATAACCCAGACCTAACCCACACCTAACCGGTGTTATCCTCTGAAATATTGATCGAAACCAGGTTTAATTGACTGCTTCAGTGTGTTACCACTTTACTACGTGATCAAACATGGAAAAAACCCAGGATCTGGCCAACAAGTATGCGAAAAAGGTGAAAGTATAAGCCAGATGCGCGCATATCCCAGACCTAACCCAGACCTAACCGGTGTTATCCTCTGAAATATTGATCGAAACCAAGTTTAATTGACTGCTTCAGTGTGTTACCACATTCCTACGTGATTCAAACACGAAAAAAACCCAGGATCTGGCCAACAAGTATGCGAAGAAGGCGAAAGAATAAGCCAGATGCGCGCATTTCCCAGACCTAACCCAGACCTAACCGGTGTTATCCTCTGAAATATTGATCGAAACCAGGTTTAATTGACTGCTTCAGTGTGTTACCACATTACTACGCGATTCAAACACGGAAAAAACCCAGGATCTGGCCAACAAGTATGCGATGAAGGCAAAATCATGAGCCAGATGCGGGCATAACCCAGACCTAACCCAGACCTAACCGGTGTTATCCTCTAAAATATTGATCGAAACCAGGTTTAATTGACTGCTTCAGTGTGTTACCACATTACTACGTGATTCAAACACGAAAAAAACCCAAGATCTGGCCAACAAGTATGCGAAGAAGGCAAAATCATGAGTCAGATGCGGGCATAACCCAGACCTAACCCAGACCTAACCGGTGTTATCCTCTAAAATATTGATCGAAACCAGGTTTAATTGACAGCTTCAGTGTGTTAACACATTACTACGTGATTCAAACACGGAAAAAACCCAGGATCTGGCCAACAAGTATGCGATGAAGGCAAAATCATGAGCCAGATGCGGGCATAACCCAGACCTAACCCACACCTAACCGGTGTTATCCTCTAAAATATTGATCGAAACCAGGTTTAATTGACAGCTTCAGTGTGTCACCACATTCCTACGTGATTCAAACACGAAAAAAACCCAGGATCTGGCCAACAAGTATGTGAAGAAGGCGAAAGTATAAGCCAGATGCGCGCATTTCCCAGACCTAACCCAGACCTAACCGGTGTTATCCTCTGAAATATTGATCGAAACCAGGTTTAATTGACTGCTTCAGTGTGTTACCACTTTACTACGTGATCAAACATGGAAAAAACCCAGGATCTGGCCAACAAGTATGCGATGAAGGCAAAATCATGAGCCAGATGCGGGCATAACCCAGACCTAACCCAGACCTAACCGGTGTTATCCTCTAAAATATTGATCGAAACCAGGTTTAATTGACTGCTTCAGTGTGTTACCACATTACTACGTGATTCAAACACGAAAAAAACCCAAGATCTGGCCAACAAGTATGCGAAGAAGGCAAAATCATGAGTCAGATGCGGGCATAACCCAGACCTAACCCAGACCTAACCGGTGTTATCCTCTAAAATATTGATCGAAACCAGGTTTAATTGACAGCTTCAGTGTGTTAACACATTACTACGTGATTCAAACACGGAAAAAACCCAGGATCTGGCCAACAAGTATGCGATGAAGGCAAAATCATGAGCCAGATGCGGGCATAACCCAGACCTAACCCACACCTAACCGGTGTTATCCTCTAAAATATTGATCGAAACCAGGTTTAATTGACAGCTTCAGTGTGTCACCACATTCCTACGTGATTCAAACACGAAAAAAACCCAGGATCTGGCCAACAAGTATGCGAAGAAGGCAAAATCATGAGTGAGATGCGGGCATAACCCAGACCTAAGCCAGACCTAACCGGTGTTATCCTCTAAAATATTGATCGAAACCAGGTTTAATTGACAGCTTCAGTGTGTTAACACATTACTACGTGATTCAAACACGGAAAAAACCCAGGATCTGGCCAACAAGTATGCGATGAAGGCAAAATCATGAGCCAGATGCGGGCATAACCCAGACCTAACCCAGACCTAACCGGTGTTATCCTCTAAAATATTGATCGAAACCAGGTTTAATTGACTGCTTCAGTGTGTTACCACATTCCTACGTGATTCAAACACGAAAAAAACCCAGGATCTGGCCAACAAGTATGTGAAGAAGGCGAAAGTATAAGCCAGATGCGCGCATTTCCCATACCTAACCCAGACCTAACCGGTGTTATCCTCTGAAATATTGATCGAAACCAGGTTTAATTGACTGCTTCAGTGTGTTACCACATTACTACGTGATTCAAACACGGAAAGAACCCAGGATCTGGCCAACAAGTATGCGATGAAGGCAAAATCATGAGCCAGATGCGGGCATAACCCAGACCTAACCCAGACCTAACCGGTGTTATCCTCTAAAATATTGATCGAAACCAGGTTTAATTGACAGCTTCAGTGTGTTACCACATTACTACGTGATTCAAACACGAAAAAAACCCAGGATCTGGCCAACAAGTATGCGAACAAGGCAAAATCATGAGCCAGATGCGTGCATAACCCAGACCTAACCCAGACCTAACCGGTGTTATCCTCTAAAATATTGATCGAAACCAGGTTTAATTGACAGCTTCAGTGTGTTACCACATTACTACGTGATTCAAACACGAAAAAAACCCAGGATCTGGCCAACAAGTATGCGAACAAGGCAAAATCATGAGCCAGATGCGTGCATAACCCAGACCTAACCCAGACCTAACCGGTGTTATCCTCCAAAATATTGATCGAAACCAGGTTTAAATGACAGCTTCAGTGTGGTACCACATTACTACGTGATTCAAACACGAAAAAAACCCAGGATCTGGCCAACAAGTATGCGAAGAAGGCAAAATCATGAGCCAGATGCGGGCATAACCCAGACCTAACCCACACCTAACCGGTGTTATCCTCTGAAATATTGATCGAAACCAGGTTTAATTGACTGCTTCAGTGTGTTACCACTTTACTACGTGATCAAACATGGAAAAAACCCAGGATCTGGCCAACAAGTATGCGAAAAAGGTGAAAGTATAAGCCAGATGCGCGCATATCCCAGACCTAACCCAGACCTAACCGGTGTTATCCTCTGAAATATTGATCGAAACCAAGTTTAATTGACTGCTTCAGTGTGTTACCACATTCCTACGTGATTCAAACACGAAAAAAACCCAGGATCTGGCCAACAAGTATGCGAAGAAGGCGAAAGAATAAGCCAGATGCGCGCATTTCCCAGACCTAACCCAGACCTAACCGGTGTTATCCTCTGAAATATTGATCGAAACCAGGTTTAATTGACTGCTTCAGTGTGTTACCACATTACTACGCGATTCAAACACGGAAAAAACCCAGGATCTGGCCAACAAGTATGCGATGAAGGCAAAATCATGAGCCAGATGCGGGCATAACCCAGACCTAACCCAGACCTAACCGGTGTTATCCTCTAAAATATTGATCGAAACCAGGTTTAATTGACTGCTTCAGTGTGTTACCACATTACTACGTGATTCAAACACGAAAAAAACCCAAGATCTGGCCAACAAGTATGCGAAGAAGGCAAAATCATGAGTCAGATGCGGGCATAACCCAGACCTAACCCAGACCTAACCGGTGTTATCCTCTAAAATATTGATCGAAACCAGGTTTAATTGACAGCTTCAGTGTGTTAACACATTACTACGTGATTCAAACACGGAAAAAACCCAGGATCTGGCCAACAAGTATGCGATGAAGGCAAAATCATGAGCCAGATGCGGGCATAACCCAGACCTAACCCACACCTAACCGGTGTTATCCTCTAAAATATTGATCGAAACCAGGTTTAATTGACAGCTTCAGTGTGTCACCACATTCCTACGTGATTCAAACACGAAAAAAACCCAGGATCTGGCCAACAAGTATGTGAAGAAGGCGAAAGTATAAGCCAGATGCGCGCATTTCCCAGACCTAACCCAGACCTAACCGGTGTTGTCCTCTGAAATATTGATCGAAACCAGGTTTAATTGACTGCTTCAGTGTGTTACCACATTCCTACGTGATTCAAACACGGAAAAAACCCAGGATCTGGCCAACAAGTTTGCGAAAAAGGCGAAAGTATAAGCCAGATGCGCGCAAATCCCAGACCTAACCCAGACCTAACCGGTGTTATCCTCTAAAATATTGATCGAAACCAGGTTTAATTGACAGCTTCAGTGCGTTACCACATTACTACGTGATTCAAACACGAGAAAAACCCAGGATCTGGCCAACAAGTATGCGAACAAGGCAAAATCATGAGCCAGATGCGTGCATAACCCAGACCTAACCCAGACCTAACCGGTGTTATCCTCTAAAATATTGATCGAAACCAGGTTTAATTGACAGCTTCAGTGTGTTAACACATTACTACGTGATTCAAACAAGGAAAAAACCCAGGATCTGGCCAACAAGTATGCGATGAAGGCAAAATCGTGAGCCAGATGCGGGCATAACCCAGACCTAACCCAGACCTAACCGGTGTTATCCTCTAAAATATTGATCGAAACCAGGTTTATTTGACTGCTTCAGTGTGTTACCACATTCCTACGTGATTCAAACACGAAAAAAACCCAGGATCTGGCCAACAAGTATGTGAAGAAGGCGAAAGTATAAGCCAGATGCGCGCAATTCCCAGACCTAACCCAGACCTAACCGGTGTTATCCTCTGAAATATTGATCGAAACCAGGTTTAATTGACTGCTTCAGTGTGTTACCACATTACTACGTGATTGAAACACGGAACATACCCAGGATCTGGCCAACAAGTTTGCGAAAAAGGCGAAAGTATAAGCCAGATGCGCGCAAATCCCAGACCTAACCCAGACCTAGCCGGTGTTATCCTCTAAAATATTGATCGAAACCAGGTTTAATTGACAGCTTCAGTGTGTTACCACATTACTACGTGATTCAAACACGAAAAAAACCCAGGATCTGGCCAACAAGTATGCGAACAAGGCAAAATCATGAGCCAGATGCGTGCATAACCCAGACCTAACCCAGACCTAACCGGTGTTATCCTCCAAAATATTGATCGAAACCAGGTTTAAATGACAGCTTCAGTGTGTTACCACATTACTACGTGATTCAAACACGGAAAAAACCCAGGATCTGGCCAACAAGTATGCGATGAAGGCAAAATCATGAGCCAGATGCGGGCATAACACAGACCTAACCCAGACCTAACCGGTGTTATCCTCTAAAATATTGTTCGAACCAGGTTTAATTGACTGCTTCAGTGTGTTACCACATTACTACGTGATTCAAACACGAAAAAAACCCAAGATCTGGCCAACAAGTATGCGAAGAAGGCAAAATCATGAGCCAGATGCGGGCATAACCCAGACCTAACCCAGACTTAACCGGTGTTATCCTCTAAAATATTGATCGAAACCAGGTTTAATTGACTGCTTCAGTGTGTTACCACATTCCTACGTGATTCAAACACGAAAAAAACCCAGGATCTGGCCAACAAGTATGTGAAGAAGGCGAAAGTATAAGCCAGATGCGCGCATTTCCCAGACCTAACCCAGACCTAACCGGTGTTATCCTCTGAAATATTGATCGAAACCAGGTTTAATTGACTGCTTCAGTGTGTTACCACATTACTACGTGATTCAAACGCGGAAAAAACCCCAGGATCTGGCCAACAAGTATGCGATGAAGGCAAAATCATGAGCCAGATGCGGGCATAACCCAGACCTAACCCAGACCTAACCGGTGTTATCCTCTAAAATATTGATCGAAACCAGGTTTAATTGACAGCTTCAGTGTGTTACCACATTACTACGTGATTCAAACACGAAAAAAACCCAGGATCTGGCCAACAAGTATGCGAACAAGGCAAAATCATGAGCCAGATGCGTGCATAACCCAGACCTAACCCAGACCTAACCGGTGTTATCCTCCAAAATATTGATCGAAACCAGGTTTAAATGACAGCTTCAGTGTGTTACCACATTACTACGTGATTCAAACACGAAAAAAACCCAGGATCTGGCCAACAAGTATGCGAAGAAGGCAATATCATGAGCCAGATGCGGGCATAACCTAGACCTAACCCAGACCTAACCGGTGTTATCCTCCAAAATATTGATCGAAACCAGGTTTAATTGACAGCTTCAGTGTGTTACCACATTACTACGTGATTCAAACACGAAAAAACCCCAGGATCTGGCCAACAAGTATGCGAAGAAGGCAAAATCATGAGCCAGATGCGGGCATATCCCGGACCTAACCCAGACCTAACCGGTGTTATCCTCTGAAATATTGATCGAAACCAGGTTTAATTGACTGCTTCAGTGTGTTACCACATTACTACGTGATTCAAACACGGAAAATACCCAGGATCTGGCCAACAAGTTTGCGAAAAAGGCGAAAGTATAAGCCAGATGCGCGCAAATCCCAGACCTAACCCAGACCTAACCGGTGTTATCCTCTAAAATATTGATCGAAACCAGGTTTTATTGACTGCTTCAGTGTGTTACCACATTACTACGTGATCAAACACGGAAAAAACCCAGGATCTGGCCAACAAGTTTGCGAAAAAGGTGAAAGTATAAGCCAGATGCGCGCATATCCCAGACCTAACCCAGACCTAACCGGTGTTATCCTCTAAAATATTGATCGAAACCAGGTTTAATTGACAGCTTCAGTGTGTTACCACATTACTACGTGATTCAAACACGAAAAAAACTCAGGATCTGGCCAACAAGTATGCGAAGAAGGCAAAATCATGAGCCAGATGCGGGCATAACCCAGACCTAACCCAGACCTAACCGGTGTTATCTTCTAAAATATTGATCGAAACCAGCTTTAATTGACAGCCTCAGTGTGTTACCACATTACTACGTGATTCAAACACGAAAAAAACCCAGGATCTGGCCAACAAGTATGCGATGAAGGCAAAATCATGAGCCAGGTGCGGGCATATTCCGGACCTAACCCCGACCTAACCGGTGTTATCCTCTAAAATATTGATCGAAACCAGGTTTAATTGACTGCTTCAGTGTGTTACCACATTCCTACGTGATTCAAACACGAAAAAAACCCAGGATCTGGCCAACAAGTATGCGAAGAAGGCGAAAGAATAAGCCAGATGCGCGCATTTCCCAGACCTAACCGGTGTTATCCTCTGAAATATTGATCGAAACCAGGTTTAATTGACTGCTTCAGTGTATTAGCACATTACTACGTGATTCAAACACGAAAAAAACCCAGGATCTGGCCAACAAGTATGCGAAGAAGGCAAAATCATGAGCCAGATGCGGGCATAACCCAGACCTAACCCAGACCTAACCCAGACCTAACCGGTGTTATCCTCTGAAATATTGATCGAAACCAGGTTTAATTGACTGCTTCAGTGTGTTACCACATTACTACGTGATTCAAACACGGAAAATACCCAGGATCTGGCCAACAAGTTTGCGAAAAAGGCGAAAGTATAAGCCAGATGCGCGCAAATCCCAGACCTAACCCAGACCTAACCGGTGTTATCCTCTAAAATATTGATCGAAACCAGGTTTTATTGACTGCTTCAGTGTGTTACCACATTACTACGTGATCAAACACGGAAAAAACCCAGGATCTGGCCAACAAGTTTGCGAAAAAGGTGAAAGTATAAGCCAGATGCGCGCATATCCCATGCCTAACCCAGACCTAACCGGTGTTATCCTCTAAAATATTTTTCGAAACCAGGTTTAATTGACAGCTTCAGTGTGTTACCACATTACTACGTGATTCAAACACGAAAAAAACCCAGGATCTGGCCAACAAGTATGCGAAGAAGGCAAAATCATGAGCCAGATGCGGGCATAACCCAGACCTAACCCAGACCTAACCGGTGTTATCCTCTAAAATATTGATCGAAACCAGGTTTAATTGACAGCCTCAGTGTGTTATCACATTACTACGTGATTCAAACACGAAAAAAACCCAGGATCTGGCCAACAAGTATGCGAAGAAGGCAAAATCATGAGCCAGATGCGGGCATATCCCGGACGTAATCCCGACCTAACCGGTGTTATCCTCTAAAATATTGATCGAAACCAGGTTTTATTGACTGCTTCAGTGTGTTACCACATTACTACGTGATCAAACACGGAAAAAACCCAGGATCTGGCCAACAAGTTTGCGAAAAAGGTGAAAGTATAAGCCAGATGCGCGCATATCCCATGCCTAACCCAGACCTAACCGGTGTTATCCTCTAAAATATTGATCGAAACCAGGTTTAATTGACTGCTTCAGTGTGTTACCACATTCCTACGTGATTCAAACACGAAAAAAACCCAGGATCTGGCCAACAAGTATGTGAAGAAGGCGAAAGTATAAGCCAGATGCGCGCAATTCCCAGACCTAACCCACACCTAACCGGTGTTATCCTCTGAAATATTGATCGAAACCAGGTTTAATTGACTGCTTCAGTGTGTTACCACATTACTACGTGATTGAAACACGGAACATACCCAGGATCTGGCCAACAAGTTTGCGAAAAAGGCGAAAGTATAAGCCAGATGCGCGCAAATCCCAGACCTAACCCAGACCTAGCCGGTGTTATCCTCTAAAATATTGATCGAAACCAGGTTTAATTGACAGCTTCAGTGTGTTACCACATTACTACGTGATTCAAACACGAAAAAAACCCAGGATCTGGCCAACAAGTATGCGAACAAGGCAAAATCATGAGCCAGATGCGTGCATAACCCAGACCTAACCCAGACCTAACCGGTGTTATCCTCCAAAATATTGATCGAAACCAGGTTTAAATGACAGCTTCAGTGTGTTACCACATTACTACGTGATTCAAACACGGAAAAAACCCAGGATCTGGCCAACAAGTATGCGATGAAGGCAAAATCATGAGCCAGATGCGGGCATAACACAGACCTAACCCAGACCTAACCGGTGTTATCCTCTAAAATATTGATCGAAACCAGGTTTAATTGACTGCTTCAGTGTGTTACCACATTACTACGTGATTCAAACACGAAAAAAACCCAAGATCTGGCCAACAAGTATGCGAAGAAGGCAAAATCATGAGCCAGATGCGGGCATAACCCAGACCTAACCCAGACCTAACCGGTGTTATCCTCTGAAATATTGATCGAAACCAGGTTTAATTGACTGCTTCAGTGTATTACGACATTACTACGTGTTTCAAACACGGAAAATACCCAGGATCTGGCCAACAAGTATGCGAAGATGGCAAAATCATGAGTCAGATGCGGGCATAACCCAGACCTAACCCAGACCTAACCGGCGTTATCCTCTAAAATATTGATCGAAACCAGGTTTAATTGACAGCTTCAGTGTGTTAACACATTACTACGTGATTCAAACACGGAAAAAACCCAGGATCTGGCCAACAAGTATGCGATGAAGGCAAAATCATTAGCCAGATGCGGGCATAACCCAGACCTAACCCAGACTTAACCGGTGTTATCCTCTAAAATATTGATCGAAACCAGGTTTAATTGACTGCTTCAGTGTGTTACCACATTACTACGTGATTCAAACACGGAAAAAACCCCAGGATCTGGCCAACAAGTATGCGATGATGGCATAATCATGAGCCAGATGCGGGCATAACCCAGACCTAACCCAGACCTAACCGGTGTTATCCTCTAAAATATTGATCGAAACCAGGTTTAATTGACAGCTTCAGTGTGTTACCACATTACTACGTGATTCAAACACGAAAAAAACAAAGGATCTGGCCAACAAGTATGCGAACAAGGCAAAATCATGAGCCAGATGCGTGCATAACCCAGACCTAACCCAGACCTAACCGGTGTTATCCTCCAAAATATTGATCGAAACCAGGTTTAAATGACAGCTTCAGTGTGTTACCACATTACTACGTGATTCAAACACGAAAAAAACCCAGGATCTGGCCAACAAGTATGCGAAGAAGGCAATATCATGAGCCAGATGCGGGCATAACCCAGACCTAACCCAGACCTAACCGGTGTTATCCTCTAAAATATTGATCGAAACCAGGTTTAATTGACAGCTTCAGTGTGTTAACACATTACTACGTGATTCAAACACGGAAAAAACCCAGGATCTGGCCAACAAGTATGCGATGAAGGCAAAATCATTAGCCAGATGCGGGCATAACCCAGACCTAACCCAGACTTAACCGGTATTATCCTCTAAAATATTGATCGAAACCAGGTTTAATTGACTGCTTCAGTGTGTTACCACATTCCTACGTGATTCAAACACGAAAAAAACCCAGGATCTGGCCAACAAGTATGTGAAGAAGGCGAAAGTATAAGCCAGATGCGCGCATTTCCCAGACCTAACCCAGACCTAACCGGTGTTATACTCTGAAATATTGATCGAAACCAGGTTTAATTGACTGCTTCAGTGTGTTACCACATTACTACGTGATTCAAACACGGAAAAAACCCCAGGATCTGGCCAACAAGTATGCGATGAAGGCAAAATCATGAGCCAGATGCGGGCATAACCCAGACCTAACCCAGACCTAACCGGTGTTATCCTCTAATATATTGATCGAAACCAGGTTTAATTGACAGCTTCAGTGTGTTACCACATTACTACGTGATTCAAACACGAAAAAAACCCAGGATCTGGCCAACAAGTATGCGAACAAGGCAAAATCATGAGCCAGATGCGGGCATAACCCAGACCTAACCCAGACCTAACCGGTGTTATCTTCTAAAATATTGATCGAAATCAGCTTTAATTGACAGCCTCAGTGTGTTACCACATTACTACGTGATTCAAACACGAAAAAAACCCAGGATCTGGCCAACAAGTATGCGAACAAGGCAAAATCATGAGCCAGATGCGGGCATAACCCAGACCTAACCCAGACCTAACCGGTGTTATCTTCTAAAATATTGATCGAAATCAGCTTTAATTGACAGCCTCAGTGTGTTACCACATTACTACGTGATCAAACACGGAAAAAACCCAGGATCTGGCCAACAAGTTTGCGAAAAAGGTGAAAGTATTAGCCAGATGCGCGCATATCCCAGACCTAACCCAGACCTAACCGGTGTTATCCTCTAAAATATTGATCGAAACCAGGTTTAATTGACAGCTTCAGTGTGTTACCACATTACTACGTGATTCAAACACGAAAAAAACTCAGGATCTGGCCAACAAGTATGCGAAGAAGGCAAAATCATGAGCCAGATGCGGGCATAACCCAGACCTAACCCAGACCTAACCGGTGTTATCTTCTAAAATATTGATCGAAATCAGCTTTAATTGACAGCCTCAGTGTGTTACCACATTACTACGTGATTCAAACACGAAAAAAACCCAGGATCTGGCCAACAAGTATGCGATGAAGGCAAAATCATGAGCCAGATGCGGGCATATTCCGGACCTAACCCCGACCTAACCGGTGTTATCCTCTAAAATATTGATCGAAACCAGGTTTAATTGACTGCTTCAGTGTGTTACCACATTCCTACGTGATTCAAACACGAAAAAAACCCAGGATCTGGCCAACAAGTATGCGAAGAAGGCGAAAGAATAAGCCAGATGCGCGCATTTCCCAGACCTAACCGGTGTTATCCTCTGAAATATTGATCGAAACCAGGTTTAATTGACTGCTTCAGTGTATTAGCACATTACTACGTGATTCAAACACGAAAAAAACCCAGGATCTGGCCAACAAGTATGCGAAGAAGGCAAAATCATGAGCCAGATGCGGGCATAACCCAGACCTAACCCAGACCTAACCGGTGTTATCCTCTGAAATATTGATCGAAACCAGGTTTAATTGACTGCTTCAGTGTGTTACCACATTACTACGTGATTCAAACACGGAAAATACCCAGGATCTGGCCAACAAGTTTGCGAAAAAGGCGAAAGTATAAGCCAGATGCGCGCAAATCCCAGACCTAACCCAGACCTAACCGGTGTTATCCTCTAAAATATTGATCGAAACCAGGTTTTATTGACTGCTTCAGTGTGTTACCACATTACTACGTGATCAAACACGGAAAAAACCCAGGATCTGGCCAACAAGTTTGCGAAAAAGGTGAAAGTATAAGCCAGATGCGCGCATATCCCATGCCTAACCCAGACCTAACCGGTGTTATCCTCTAAAATATTTTTCGAAACCAGGTTTAATTGACAGCTTCAGTGTGTTACCACATTACTACGTGATTCAAACACGAAAAAAACCCAGGATCTGGCCAACAAGTATGCGAAGAAGGCAAAATCATGAGCCAGATGCGGGCATAACCCAGACCTAACCCAGACCTAACCGGTGTTATCCTCTAAAATATTGATCGAAACCAGGTTTAATTGACAGCCTCAGTGTGTTATCACATTACTACGTGATTCAAACACGAAAAAAACCCAGGATCTGGCCAACAAGTATGCGAAGAAGGCAAAATCATGAGCCAGATGCGGGCATAACCCAGACCTAACCCAGACCTAACCGGTGTTATCCTCTGAAATATTGATCGAAACCAGGTTTAATTGACAGCTTCAGTGTGTTACCACATTACTACGTGATTCAAACGCGAAAAAAACAAAGGATCTGGCCAACAAGTATGCGAACAAGGCAAAATCATGAGCCAGTTGCGTGCATAACCCAGACCTAACCCAGACCTAACCGGTGTTATCCTCCAAAATATTGATCGAAACCAGGTGTAAATGACAGCTTCAGTGTGTTAACACATTACTACGTGATTCAAACACGGAAAAAACCCAGGATCTGGCCAACAAGTATGCGATGAAGGCAAAATCATTAGCCAGATGCGGGCATAACCCAGACCTAACCCAGACTTAACCGGTGTTATCCTCTAAAATATTGATCGAAACCAGGTTTAATTGACTGCTTCAGTGTGTTACCACATTCCTACGTGATTCAAACACGAAAAAAACCCAGGATCTGGCCAACAAGTATGCGAAGAAGGCAAAATCATGAGCCAGATGCGGGCATAACCCAGACCTAACCCAGACCTAACCGGTGTTATCCTCTAAAATATTGATCGAAACCAGGTTTAATTGACAGCCTCAGTGTGTTATCACATTACTACGTGATTCAAACACGAAAAAAACCCAGGATCTGGCCAACAAGTATGCGAAGAAGGCAATATCATGAGCCAGATGCGGGCATAACCCAGACCTAACCGAGACCTAACCGGTGTTATCCTCTAAAATATTGATCGAAACCAGGTTTAATTGACAGCTTCAGTGTGTTAACACATTACTACGTGATTCAAACACGGAAAAAACCCAGGATCTGGCCAACAAGTATGCGATGAAGGCAAAATCATTAGCCAGATGCGGGCATAACCCAGACCTAACCCAGACTTAACCGGTGTTATCCTCTAAAATATTGATCGAAACCAGGTTTAATTGACTGCTTCAGTGTGTTACCACATTCCTACGTGATTCAAACACGAAAAAAACCCAGGATCTGGCCAACAAGTATGAGAAGAAGGCGAAAGTATAAGCCAGATGCGCGCATTTCCCAGACCTAACCCAGACCTAACCGGTGTTATCCTCTGAAATATTGATCGAAACCAGGTTTAATTGACTGCTTCAGTGTGTTACCACATTACTACGTGATTCAAACACGGAAAAAACCCCAGGATCTGGCCAACAAGTATGCGATGAAGGCAAAATCATGAGCCAGATGCGGGCATAACCCAGGATTAATTGACAGCTTCAGTGTGTTACCACATTACTACGTGATTCAAACACGAAAAAAACCCAGGATCTGGCCAACAAGTATGCGAAGAAGGCAAAATCATGAGCCAGATGCGTGCATAACCCAGACCTAACCCAGACCTAACCGGTGTTATCCTCCAAAATATTGATCGAAACCAGGTTTAAATGACAGCTTCAGTGTGTTACCACATTACTACGTGATTCAAACACGGAAAAAACCCAGGATCTGGCCAACAAGTATGCGATGAAGGCAAAATCATGAGCCAGATGCGGGCATAACACAGACCTAACCCAGACCTAACCGGTGTTATCCTCTGAAATATTGATCGAAACCAGGTTTAATTGACTGCTTCAGTGTGTTACCACATTACTACGTGATTCAAGCACGGAAAATACCCAGGATCTGGCCAACAAGTTTGCGAAAAAGGCGAAAGTATAAGCCAGATGCGCGCAAATCCCAGACCTAACCCAGACCTAACCGGTGTTATCCTCTAAAATATTGATCGAAACCGGGTTTTATTGACTGCTTCAGTGTGTTACCACATTACTACGTGATCAAACACGGAAAAAACCCAGGATCTGGCCAACAAGTTTGCGAAAAAGGTGAAAGTATTAGCCAGATGCGCGCATATCCCAGACCTAACCCAGACCTAACCGGTGTTATCCTCTAAAATATTGATCGAAACCAGGTTTAATTGACAGCTTCAGTGTGTTACCACATTACTACGTGATTCAAACACGAAAAAAACTCAGGATCTGGCCAACAAGTATGCGAAGAAGGCAAAATCATGAGCCAGATGCGGGCATAACCCAGACCTAACCCAGACCTAACCGGTGTTATCTTCTAAAATATTGATCGAAATCAGCTTTAATTGACAGCCTCAGTGTGTTACCACATTACTACGTGATTCAAACACGAAAAAAACCCAGGATCTGGCCAACAAGTATGCGATGAAGGCAAAATCATGAGCCAGATGCGGGCATATTCCGGACCTAACCCCGACCTAACCGGTGTTATCCTCTAAAATATTGATCGAAACCAGGTTTAATTGACTGCTTCAGTGTGTTACCACATTCCTACGTGATTCAAACACGAAAAAAACCCAGGATCTGGCCAACAAGTATGCGAAGAAGGCGAAAGAATAAGCCAGATGCGCGCATTTCCCAGACCTAACCGGTGTTATCCTCTGAAATATTGATCGAAACCAGGTTTAATTGACTGCTTCAGTGTATTAGCACATTACTACGTGATTCAAACACGAAAAAAACCCAGGATCTGGCCAACAAGTATGCGAAGAAGGCAAAATCATGAGCCAGATGCGGGCATAACCCAGACCTAACCCAGACCTAACCGGTGTTATCCTCTGAAATATTGATCGAAACCAGGTTTAATTGACTGCTTCAGTGTGTTACCACATTACTACGTGATTCAAACACGGAAAATACCCAGGATCTGGCCAACAAGTTTGCGAAAAAGGCGAAAGTATAAGCCAGATGCGCGCAAATCCCAGACCTAACCCAGACCTAACCGGTGTTATCCTCTAAAATATTGATCGAAACCAGGTTTTATTGACTGCTTCAGTGTGTTACCACATTACTACGTGATCAAACACGGAAAAAACCCAGGATCTGGCCAACAAGTTTGCGAAAAAGGTGAAAGTATAAGCCAGATGCGCGCATATCCCATGCCTAACCCAGACCTAACCGGTGTTATCCTCTAAAATATTTTTCGAAACCAGGTTTAATTGACAGCTTCAGTGTGTTACCACATTACTACGTGATTCAAACACGAAAAAAACCCAGGATCTGGCCAACAAGTATGCGAAGAAGGCAAAATCATGAGCCAGATGCGGGCATAACCCAGACCTAACCCAGACCTAACCGGTGTTATCCTCTAAAATATTGATCGAAACCAGGTTTAATTGACAGCCTCAGTGTGTTATCACATTACTACGTGATTCAAACACGAAAAAAACCCAGGATCTGGCCAACAAGTATGCGAAGAAGGCAAAATCATGAGCCAGATGCGGGCATAACCCAGACCTAACCCAGACCTAACCGGTGTTATCCTCTGAAATATTGATCGAAACCAGGTTTAATTGACAGCTTCAGTGTGTTACCACATTACTACGTGATTCAAACGCGAAAAAAACAAAGGATCTGGCCAACAAGTATGCGAACAAGGCAAAATCATGAGCCAGTTGCGTGCATAACCCAGACCTAACCCAGACCTAACCGGTGTTATCCTCCAAAATATTGATCGAAACCAGGTGTAAATGACAGCTTCAGTGTGTTAACACATTACTACGTGATTCAAACACGGAAAAAACCCAGGATCTGGCCAACAAGTATGCGATGAAGGCAAAATCATTAGCCAGATGCGGGCATAACCCAGACCTAACCCAGACTTAACCGGTGTTATCCTCTAAAATATTGATCGAAACCAGGTTTAATTGACTGCTTCAGTGTGTTACCACATTCCTACGTGATTCAAACACGAAAAAAACCCAGGATCTGGCCAACAAGTATGCGAAGAAGGCAAAATCATGAGCCAGATGCGGGCATAACCCAGACCTAACCCAGACCTAACCGGTGTTATCCTCTAAAATATTGATCGAAACCAGGTTTAATTGACAGCCTCAGTGTGTTATCACATTACTACGTGATTCAAACACGAAAAAAACCCAGGATCTGGCCAACAAGTATGCGAAGAAGGCAATATCATGAGCCAGATGCGGGCATAACCCAGACCTAACCGAGACCTAACCGGTGTTATCCTCTAAAATATTGATCGAAACCAGGTTTAATTGACAGCTTCAGTGTGTTAACACATTACTACGTGATTCAAACACGGAAAAAACCCAGGATCTGGCCAACAAGTATGCGATGAAGGCAAAATCATTAGCCAGATGCGGGCATAACCCAGACCTAACCCAGACTTAACCGGTGTTATCCTCTAAAATATTGATCGAAACCAGGTTTAATTGACTGCTTCAGTGTGTTACCACATTCCTACGTGATTCAAACACGAAAAAAACCCAGGATCTGGCCAACAAGTATGAGAAGAAGGCGAAAGTATAAGCCAGATGCGCGCATTTCCCAGACCTAACCCAGACCTAACCGGTGTTATCCTCTGAAATATTGATCGAAACCAGGTTTAATTGACTGCTTCAGTGTGTTACCACATTACTACGTGATTCAAACACGGAAAAAACCCCAGGATCTGGCCAACAAGTATGCGATGAAGGCAAAATCATGAGCCAGATGCGGGCATAACCCAGGATTAATTGACAGCTTCAGTGTGTTACCACATTACTACGTGATTCAAACACGAAAAAAACCCAGGATCTGGCCAACAAGTATGCGAAGAAGGCAAAATCATGAGCCAGATGCGTGCATAACCCAGACCTAACCCAGACCTAACCGGTGTTATCCTCCAAAATATTGATCGAAACCAGGTTTAAATGACAGCTTCAGTGTGTTACCACATTACTACGTGATTCAAACACGGAAAAAACCCAGGATCTGGCCAACAAGTATGCGATGAAGGCAAAATCATGAGCCAGATGCGGGCATAACACAGACCTAACCCAGACCTAACCGGTGTTATCCTCTAAAATATTGATCGAAACCAGGTTTAATTGACTGCTTCAGTGTGTTACCACATTACTACGTGATTCAAACACGAAAAAAACCCAAGATCTGGCCAACAAGTATGCGAAGAAGGCAAAATCATGAGCCAGATGCGGGCATAACCCAGACCTAACCCAGACCTAACCGGTGTTATCCTCTGAAATATTGATCGAAACCAGGTTTAATTGACTGCTTCAGTGTATTACGACATTACTACGTGTTTCAAACACGGAAAATACCCAGGATCTGGCCAACAAGTATGCGAAGGAGGCAAAATCATGAGTCAGATGCGGGCATAACCCAGACCTAACCCAGACCTAACCGGTTTTATCCTCTAAAATATTGATCGAAACCAGGTTTAATTGACAGCTTCAGTGTGTTAACACATTACTACGTGATTCAAACACGGAAAAAACCCAGGATCTGGCCAACAAGTATGCGATGAAGGCAAAATCATGAGCCAGATGCGGGCATAACCCAGACCTAACCCAGACCTATCCGGTGTTATCCTCTAAAATATTGATCGAAACCAGGTTTAATTGACTTCTTCAGTGTGTTACCACATTCCTACGTAATTCAAACACGAAAAAAACCCAGGATCTGGCCAACAACTATGTGAAGAAGGCGAAAGTATAAGCCAGATGCGCGCATTTCCCAGACCTAACCCAGACCTAACCGGTGTTATCCTCTGAAATATTGATCGAAACCAGGTTTAATTGACTGCTTCAGTGTGTTACCACATTACTACGTGATTCAAACACGGAAAAAACCCCAGGATCTGGCCAACATGTATGCGATGAAGGCAAAATCATGAGCCAGATGCGGGCATAACCCAGACCTAACCCAGACCTAACCGGTGTTATCCTCTAAAATATTGATCGAAACCAGGTTTAATTGACAGCTTCAGTGTGTTACCACATTACTACGTGATTCAAACACGAAAAAAACAAAGGATCTGGCCAACAAGTATGCGAACAAGGCAAAATCATGAGCCAGATGCGTGCATAACCCAGACCTAACCCAGACCTAACCGGTGTTATCCTCCAAAATATTGATCGAAACCAGGTTTAAATGACAGCTTCAGTGTGTTACCACATTACTACGTGATTCAAACACGAAAAAAACCCAGGATCTGGCCAACAAGTATGCGAAGAAGGCAATATCATGAGCCAGATGCGGGCATAACCCAGACCTAACCCAGACCTAACCGGTGTTATCCTCTAAAATATTGATCGAAACCAGGTTTAATTGACAGCTTCAGTGTGTTAACACATTACTACGTGATTCAAACACGGAAAAAACCCAGGATCTGGCCAACAAGTATGAGATGAAGGCAAAATCATTAGCCAGATGCGGGCATAACCCAGACCTAACCCAGACCTAACCGGTGTTATCCTCTAAAATATTGATCGAAACCAGGTTTAATTGACTGCTTCAGTGTGTTACCACATTCCTACGTGATTCAAACACGAAAAAAACCCAGGATCTGGCCAACAAGTATGTGAAGAAGGCGAAAGTATAAGCCAGATGCGCGCATTTCCCAGACCTAACCCAGACCTAACCGGTGTTATCCTCTAAAATATTGATCGAAACCAGGTTTAATTGACTGCTTCAGTGTGTTACCACATTACTACGTGATCAAACACGGAAAAAACTCAGGATCTGGCCAACAAGTTTGCGAAAAAGGTGAAAGTATAAGCCAGATGCGCGCATATCCCATGCCTAACCCAGACCTAACCGGTGTTATCCTCTAAAATATTGATCGAAACCAGGTTTAATTGACAGCTTCAGTGTGTTACCACATTACTACGTGATTCAAACACGAAAAAAACCCAGGATCTGGCCAACAAGTATGCGAAGAAGGCAAAATCATGAGCCAGATGCGGGCATAACCCAGACCTAACCCAGACCTAACCGGTGTTATCCTCTAAAATACTGATCGAAACCAGGTTTAATTGACAGCCTCAGTGTGTTATCACATTACTACGTGATTCAAACACGAAAAAAACCCAGGATCTGGCCAACAAGTATGCGAAGAAGGCAAAATCATGAGCCAGATGCGGGCATATCCCGGACGTAATCCCGACCTAACCGGTGTTATCCTCTAAAATATTGATCGAAACCAGGTTTAATTGACAGCTTCAGTGTGTTACCACATTACTACGTGATTCAAACACGAAAAAACCCCAGGATCTGGCCAACAAGTATGCGATGAAGGCAAAATCATGAGCCAGATGCGGGCATATTCCGGACCTAACCCCGACCTAACCGGTGTTATCCTCTAAAATATTGATCGAAACCAGGTTTAATTGACTGCTTCAGTGTGTTACCACATTCCTACGTGATTCAAACACGAAAAAAACCCAGGATCTGGCCAACAAGTATGCGAAGAAGGCGAAAGAATAAGCCAGATGCGCGCATTTCCCAGACCTAACCGGTGTTATCCTCTGAAATATTGATCGAAACCAGGTTTAATTGACTGCTTCAGTGTATTAGCACATTACTACGTGATTCAAACACGAAAAAAACCCAGGATCTGGCCAACAAGTATGCGAAGAAGGCAAAATCATGAGCCAGATGCGGGCATAACCCAGACCTAACCCAGACCTAACCGGTGTTATCCTCTGAAATATTGTTCGAAACCAGGTTTAATTGACTGCTTCAGTGTGTTACCACATTACTACGTGATTCAAACACGGAAAATACCCAGGATCTGGCCAACAAGTTTGCGAAAAAGGCGAAAGTATAAGCCAGATGCGCGCAAATCCCAGACCTAACCCAGACCTAACCGGTGTTATCCTCTAAAATATTGATCGAAACCAGGTTTAATTGACAGCTTCAGTGTGTTACCACATTACTACGTGATTCAAACACGAAAAAAACCCAGGATCTGGCCAACAAGTATGCGAAGAAGGCAAAATCATGAGCCAGATGCGGGCATAACCCAGACCTAACCCAGACCTAACCGGTGTTATCCTCTAAAATATTGATCGAAACCAGGTTTAATTGACAGCCTCAGTGTGTTATCACATTACTACGTGATTCAAACACGAAAAAAACCCAGGATCTGGCCAACAAGTATGCGAAGAAGGCAAAATCATGAGCCAGATGCGGGCATATCCCGGACGTAATCCCGACCTAACCGGTGTTATCCTCTAAAATATTGATCGAAACCAGGTTTAATTGACTGCTTCTGTGTGCTACCACATTCCTACGTGATTCAAACACGAAAAAAACCCAGGATCTGGCCAACAAGTATGCGAAGAAGGCGAAAGAATAAGCCAGATGCGGGCATAACCCAGACCTAACCCAGACTTAACCGGTGTTATCCTCTAAAATATTGATCGAAACCAGGTTTAATTGACTGCTTCAGTGTGTTACCACATTCCTACGTGATTCAAACACGAAAAAACCCAGGATCTGGCCAACAAGTATGTGAAGAAGGCGAAAGTATAAGCCAGATGCGCGCATTTCCCAGACCTAACCCAGACCTAACCGGTGTTATCCTCTGAAATATTGATCGAAACCAGGTTTAATTGACTGCTTCAGTGTGTTACCACATTACTACGTGATTCAAACACGGAAAAAACCCCAGGATCTGGCCAACAAGTATGCGATGAAGGCAAAATCATGAGCCAGATGCGGGCATAACCCAGACCTAACCCAGACCTAACCGGTGTTATCCTCGAAAAAATTGATCGAAACCAGGTTTAATTGACAGCTTCAGTGTGTTACCACATTACTACGTGATTCAAACACGAAAAAAACCCAGGATCTGGCCAACAAGTATGCGAACAAGGCAAAATCATGAGCCAGATGCGTGCATAACCCAGACCCAACCCAGACCTAACCGGTGTTATCCTCCAAAATATTGATCGAAACCAGGTTTAAATGACAGCTTCAGTGTGTTACCACATTACTACGTGATTCAAACACGAAAAAAACCCAGTATCTGGCCAAAAAGTATGCGAAGAAGGCAATATCATGAGCCAGATGCGGGCATAACCCAGACCTAACCCAGACCTAACCGGTGTTATCCTCCAAAATATTGATCGAAACCAGGTTTAATTGACAGCTTCAGTGTGTTACCACATTACTACGTGATTCAAACACGAAAAAACCCCAGGATCTGGCCAACAAGTATGCGAAGAAGGCAAAATCATGAGCCAGATGCGGGCATATCCCGGACCTAACCCAGACCTAACCGGTGTTAACCTCTGAAATATTGATCGAAACCAGGTTTAATTGACTGCTTCAGTGTGTTACCACATTACTACGTGATTCAAACACGGAAAATACCCAGGATCTGGCCAACAAGTTTGCGAAAAATGCGAAAGTATAAGCCAGATGCGCGCAAATCCCAGACCTAACCCAGACCTAACCGGTGTTATCCTCTAAAATATTGATCGAAACCAGGTTTTATTGACTGCTTCAGTGTGTTACCACATTACTACGTGATCAAACACGGAAAAAACCCAGGATCTGGCCAACAAGTTTGCGAAAAAGGTGAAAGTATAAGCCAGATGCGCGCATATCCCAGACCTAACCCAGACCTAACCGGTGTTATCCTCTAAAATATTGATCGAAACCAGGTTTAATTGACAGCTTCAGTGTGTTACCACATTACTACGTGATTCAAACACGAAAAAAACCCAGGATCTGGCCAACAAGTATGCGAAGAAGGCAAAATCATGAGCCAGATGCGGGCATAACCCAGACCTAACCCAGACCTAATCGGTGTTATCCTCTAAAATATTGATCGAAACCAGGTTTGATTGACAGCCTCAGTGTGTTACCACATTACTACGTGATTCAAACACGAAAAAAACGCAGGATCTGGCCAACAAGTATGCGATGAAGGCAAAATCATGAGCCAGATGCGGGCATATTCCGGACCTAACCCCGACCTAACCGGTGTTATCCTCTAAAATATTGATCGAAACCAGGTTTAATTGACTGCTTCAGTGTGTTACCACATTCCTACGTGATTCAAACAAGAAAAAAACCCAGGATCTGGCCAACAAGTATGCGAAGAAGGCGAAAGAATAAGCCAGATGCGCGCATTTCCCAGACCTAACCGGTGTTATCCTCTAAAATATTGATCGAAACCAGGTTTAATTGACAGCTTCAGTGTGTTACCACATTACTACGTGATTCAAACACGAAAAAAACCCAGGATCTGGCCAACAAGTATGCGAACAAGGCAAAATCATGAGCCAGATGCGTGCATAACCCAGACCTAACCCAGACCTAACCGGTGTTATCCTCCAAAATATTGATCGAAACCAGGTTTAAATGACAGCTTCAGTGTGTTACCACATTACTACGTGATTCAAACACGAAAAAAACCCAGGATCTGGCCAACAAGTATGCGAAGAAGGCAAAATCATGAGCCAGATGCGGGCATAACCCAGACCTAACCCAGACCTAACCGGTGTTATCCTCTGAAATATTGATCGAAACCAGGTTTTATTGACTGCTTCAGTGTGTTACCACATTACTACGTGATCAAACATGGAAAAAACCCAGGATCTGGCCAACAAGTATGCGAAAAAGATGAAAGTATAAGCCAGATGCGCGCATATCCCAGACCTAACCCAGACCTAACCGGTGTTATCCTCTAAAATATTGATCGAAACCAGGTTTAATTGACTGCTTCAGTGTGTTACCACATTCCTACGTGATTCAAACACGAAAAAAACCCAGGATCTGGCCAACCAGTATGCGAAGAAGGCGAAAGAATAAGCCAGATCCGCGCATTTCCCAGACCTAACCCAGACCTAACCGGTGTTATCCTCTGAAATATTGATCGAAACCAGGTTTAATTGACTGCTTCAGTGTGTTACCACATTACTACGCGATTCAAACACGGAGAAAACCCAGGATCTGGCCAACAAGTATGCGAAGAAGGCAAAATCATGAGTCAGATGCGGGCATAACCCAGACCTAACCCAGACCTAACCGGTGTTATCCTCTAAAATATTGATCGATACCAGGTTTAATTGACAGCTTCAGTGTGTTAACACATTACTACGTGATTCAAACAAGGAAAAAACCCAGGATCTGGCCAACAAGTATGCGATGAAGGCAAAATCATGAGCCAGATGCGGGCATAACCCAGACCTAACCCAGACCTAACCGGTGTTATCCTCTAAAATATTGATCGAAACCAGGTTTAATTGACTGCTTCAGTGTGTTACCACATTCCTACGTGATTCAAACACGAAAAAAACCCAGGATCTGGCCAACAAGTATGTGAAGAAGGCGAAAGTATAAGCCAAATGCGCGCATTTCCCAGACCTAACCCAGACCTAACCGGTGTTATCCTCTGAAATATTGATCGAAACCAGGTTTAATTGACTGCTTCAGTGTGTTACCACATTACTACGTGATTGAAACACGGAACATACCCAGGATCTGGCCAACAAGTTTGCGAAAAAGGCGAAAGTATAAGCCAGATGCGCGCAAATCCCAGACCTAACCCAGACCTAACCGGTGTTATCCTCTAAAATATTGATCGAAACCAGGTTTAATTGACAGCTTCAGTGTGTTACCACATTACTACGTGATTCAAACACGAAAAAAACCCAGGATCTGGCCAACAAGTATGCGAACAAGGCAAAATCATGAGCCAGATGCGTGCATAACCCAGACCTAACCCAGACCTAACCGGTGTTATCCTCCAAAATATTGATCGAAACCAGGTTTAAATGACAGCTTCAGTGTGTTACCACATTACTACGTGATTCAAACACGGAAAAAACCCAGGATCTGGCCAACAAGTATGCGATGAAGGCAAAATCATGAGCCAGATGCGGGCATAACACAGACCTAACCCAGACCTAACCGGTGTTATCCTCTAAAATATTGATCGAAACCAGGTTTAATTGACTGCTTCAGTGTGTTACCACATTACTACGTGATTCAAACACGAAAAAAACCCAAGATCTGGCCAACAAGTATGCGAAGAAGGCAAAATCATGAGCCAGATGCGGGCATAACCCAGACCTAACCCAGACCTAACCGGTGTTATCCTCTGAAATATTGATCGAAACCAGGTTTAATTGACTGCTTCAGTGTATTACGACATTACTACGTGTTTCAAACACGGAAAATACCCAGGATCTGGCCAACAAGTATGCGAAGAAGGCAAAATCATGAGTCAGATGCGGGCATAACCCAGACCTAACCCAGACCTAACCGGTGTTATCCTCTAAGATATTGATCGAAACCAGGTTTAATTGACAGCTTCAGTGTGTTAACACATTACTACGTGATTCAAACACGGAAAAACCCAGGATCTGGCCAACAAGTATGCGATGAAGGCAAAATCATGAGCCAGATGCGGGCATAACTCAGACCTAACCCAGACCTAACCGGTGTTATCCTCTAAAATATTGATCGAAACCAGGTTTAATTGACTGCTTCAGTGTGTTACCACATTCCTACGTAATTCAAACACGAAAAAAACCCAGGATCTGGCCAACAAGTATGTGAAGAAGGCGAAAGTATAAGCCAGATGCGCGCATTTCCCAGACCTAACCCAGACCTAACCGGTGTTATCCTCTGAAATATTGATCGAAACCAGGTTTAATTGACTGCTTCAGTGTGTTACCACATTACTACGTGATTCAAACACGGAAAAAACCCCAGGATCTGGCCAACAAGTATGCGATGAAGGCAAAATCATGAGCCAGATGCGGGCATAACCCAGACCTAACCCAGACCTAACCGGTGTTATCCTCTAAAATATTGATCGAAACCAGGTTTAATTGACAGCTTCAGTGTGTTACCACATTACTACGTGATTCAAACACGAAAAAAACAAAGGATCTGGCCAACAAGTATGCGAACAAGGCAAAATCATGAGCCAGATGCGTGCATAACCCAGACCTAACCCAGACCTAACCGGTGTTATCCTCCAAAATATTGATCGAAACCAGGTTTAAATGACAGCTTCAGTGTGTTACCACATTACTACGTGATTCAAACACGAAAAAAACCCAGGATCTGGCCAACAAGTATGCGAAGAAGGCAATATCATGAGCCAGATGCGGGCATAACCCAGACCTAACCCAGACCTAACCGGTGTTATCCTCTAAAATATTGATCGAAACCAGGTTTAATTGACAGCTTCAGTGTGTTAACACATTACTACGTGATTCAAGCACGGAAAAAACCCAGGATCTGGCCAACAAGTATGCGATGAAGGCAAAATCATTAGCCAGATGCGGGCATAACCCAGACCTAACCCAGACTTAACCGGTGTTATCCTCTAAAATATTGATCGAAACCAGGTTTAATTGACTGCTTCAGTGTGTTACCACATTCCTACGTGATTCAAACACGAAAAAAACCCATGATCTGGCCAACAAGTATGTGAAGAAGGCGAAAGTATAAGCCAGATGCGCGCATTTCCCAGACCTAACCCAGACCTAACCGGTGTTATCCTCTGAAATATTGATCGAAACCAGGTTTAAATGACAGCTTCAGTGTGTTAGCACATTACTACGTGATTCAAACACGGAAAAAACCCAGGATCTGGCCAACAAGTATGCGATGAAGGCAAAATCATGAGCCAGATGCGGGCATAACACAGACCTAACCCAGACCTAACCGGTGTTATCCTCTAAAATATTGATCGAAACCAGGTTTAATTGACTGCTTCAGTGTGTTACCACATTACTACGTGATTCAAACACGAAAAAAACCCAAGATCTGGCCAACAAGTATGCGAAGAAGGCAAAATCATGAGCCAGATGCGGGCATAACCCAGACCTAACCCAGACCTAACCGGTGTTATCCTCTGAAATATTGATCGAAACCAGGTTTAATTGACTGCTTCAGTGTATTACGACATTACTACGTGTTTCAAACACGGAAAATACCCAGGATCTGGCCAACAAGTATGCGAAGAAGGCAAAATCATGAGTCAGATGCGGGCATAACCCAGACCTAACCCAGACCTAACCGGTGTTATCCTCTAAGATATTGATCGAAACCAGGTTTAATTGACAGCTTCAGTGTGTTAACACATTACTACGTGATTCAAACACGGAAAAACCCAGGATCTGGCCAACAAGTATGCGATGAAGGCAAAATCATGAGCCAGATGCGGGCATAACTCAGACCTAACCCAGACCTAACCGGTGTTATCCTCTAAAATATTGATCGAAACCAGGTTTAATTGACTGCTTCAGTGTGTTACCACATTCCTACGTAATTCAAACACGAAAAAAACCCAGGATCTGGCCAACAAGTATGTGAAGAAGGCGAAAGTATAAGCCAGATGCGCGCATTTCCCAGACCTAACCCAGACCTAACCGGTGTTATCCTCTGAAATATTGATCGAAACCAGGTTTAATTGACTGCTTCAGTGTGTTACCACATTACTACGTGATTCAAACACGGAAAAAACCCCAGGATCTGGCCAACAAGTATGCGATGAAGGCAAAATCATGAGCCAGATGCGGGCATAACCCAGACCTAACCCAGACCTAACCGGTGTTATCCTCTAAAATATTGATCGAAACCAGGTTTAATTGACAGCTTCAGTGTGTTACCACATTACTACGTGATTCAAACACGAAAAAAACAAAGGATCTGGCCAACAAGTATGCGAACAAGGCAAAATCATGAGCCAGATGCGTGCATAACCCAGACCTAACCCAGACCTAACCGGTGTTATCCTCCAAAATATTGATCGAAACCAGGTTTAAATGACAGCTTCAGTGTGTTACCACATTACTACGTGATTCAAACACGAAAAAAACCCAGGATCTGGCCAACAAGTATGCGAAGAAGGCAATATCATGAGCCAGATGCGGGCATAACCCAGACCTAACCCAGACCTAACCGGTGTTATCCTCTAAAATATTGATCGAAACCAGGTTTAATTGACAGCTTCAGTGTGTTAACACATTACTACGTGATTCAAGCACGGAAAAAACCCAGGATCTGGCCAACAAGTATGCGATGAAGGCAAAATCATTAGCCAGATGCGGGCATAACCCAGACCTAACCCAGACTTAACCGGTGTTATCCTCTAAAATATTGATCGAAACCAGGTTTAATTGACTGCTTCAGTGTGTTACCACATTCCTACGTGATTCAAACACGAAAAAAACCCATGATCTGGCCAACAAGTATGTGAAGAAGGCGAAAGTATAAGCCAGATGCGCGCATTTCCCAGACCTAACCCAGACCTAACCGGTGTTATCCTCTGAAATATTGATCGAAACCAGGTTTAATTGACTGCTTCAGTGTGTTACCACATTACTACGTGATTCAAACACGGAAAAAACCCCAGGATCTGGCCAACAAGTATGCGATGAAGGCAAAATCATGAGCCAGATGCGGGCATAACCCAGACCTAACCCAGACCTAACCGGTGTTATCCTCTAAAATATTGATCGAAACCAGGTTTAATTGACAGCTTCAGTGTGTTACCACATTACTACGTGATTCAAACACGAAAAAAACCCAGGATCTGGCCAAGAAGTATGCGAACAAGGCAAAATCATGAGCCAGATGCGGGCATAACCCAGACCTAACCCAGACCTAACCGGTGTTATCCTCCAAAATATTGATCGAAACCAGGTTTAATTGACAGCTTCAGTGTGTTACCACATTACTACGTGATTCAAACACGAAAAAACCCCAGGATCTGGCCAACAAGTATGCGAAGAAGGCAAAATCATGAGCCAGATGCGGGCATATCCCGGACCTAACCCAGACCTAACCGGTGTTATCCTCTGAAATATTGATCGAAACCAGGTTTAATTGACTGCTTCAGTGTGTTACCACATTACTACGTGATTCAAACACGGAAAATACCCAGGATCTGGCCAACAAGATTGCGAAAAAGGCGAAAGTATAAGCCAGATGCGCGCAAATCCCAGACCTAACCCAGACCTAACCGGTGTTATCCTCTAAAATATTGATCGAAACCAGGTTTAATTGACAGCTTCAGTGTGTTACCACATTACTACGTGATTCAAACACGAAAAAAACCCAGGATCTGGCCAACAAGTATGCGAAGAAGGCAAAATCATGAGCCAGATGCGGGCATAACCCAGACCTAACCCAGACCTAACCGGTGTTATCCTCTAAAATATTGATCGAAACCAGGTTTAATTGACAGCTTCAGTGTGTTACCACATTACTACGTGATTCAAACACGAAAAAAACAAAGGATCTGGCCAACAAGTATGCGAACAAGGCAAAATCATGAGCCAGATGCGTGCATAACCCAGACCTAACCCAGACCTAACCGGTGTTATCCTCCAAAATATTGATCGAAACCAGGTTTAAATGACAGCTTCAGTGTGTTACCACATTACTACGTGATTCAAACACGAAAAAAACCCAGGATCTGGCCAACAAGTATGCGAAGAAGGCAATATCATGAGCCAGATGCGGGCATAACCCAGACCTAACCCAGACCTAACCGGTGTTATCCTCTAAAATATTGATCGAAACCAGGTTTAATTGACAGCTTCAGTGTGTTAACACATTACTACGTGATTCAAACACGGAAAAAACCCAGGATCTGGCCAACAAGTATGCGATGAAGGCAAAATCATTAGCCAGATGCGGGCATAACCCAGACCTAACCCAGACTTAACCGGTGTTATCCTCTAAAATATTGATCGAAACCAGGTTTAATTGACTGCTTCAGTGTGTTACCACATTCCTACGTGATTCAAACACGAAAAAAACCCAGGATCTGGCCAACAAGTATGTGAAGAAGGCGAAAGTATAAGCCAGATGCGCGCATTTCCCAGACCTAACCCAGACCTAACCGGTGTTATCCTCTGAAATATTGATCGAAACCAGGTTTAATTGACTGCTTCAGTGTGTTACCACATTACTACGTGATTCAAACACGGAAAAAACCCCAGGATCTGACCAACAAGTATTGCGATGAAGGCAAAATCATGAGCCAGATGCGGGCATAACCCAGACCTAACCCAGACCTAACCGGTGTTATCCTCTAAAATATTGATCGAAACCAGGTTTAATTGACAGCTTCAGTGTGTTACCACATTACTACGTGATTCAAACACGAAAAAAACCCAGGATCTGGCCAACAAGTATGCGAACAAGGCAAAATCATGAGCCAGATGCGTGCATAACCCAGACCTAACCCAGACCTAACCGGTGTTATCCTCCAAAATATTGATCGAAACCAGGTTTAAATGACAGCTTCAGTGTGTTACCACATTACTACGTGATTCAAACACGAAAAAAACCCAGTATCTGGCCAAAAAGTATGCGAAGAAGGCAATATCATGAGCCAGATGCGGGCATAACCCAGACCTAACCCAGACCTAACCGGTGTTATCCTCCAAAATATTGATCGAAACCAGGTTTAATTGACAGCTTCAGTGTGTTACCACATTACTACGTGATTCAAACACGAAAAAACCCCAGGATCTGGCCAACAAGTATGCGAAGAAGGCAAAATCATGAGCCAGATGCGGGCATATCCCGGACCTAACCCAGACCTAACCGGTGTTATCCTCTGAAATATTGATCGAAACCAGGTTTAATTGACTGCTTCAGTGTGTTACCACATTACTACGTGATTCAAACACGGAAAATACCCAGGATCTGGCCAACAAGTTTGCGAAAATGGCGAAAGTATAAGCCAGATGCGCGCAAATCCCAGACCTAACCCAGACCTAACCGGTGTTATCCTCTAAAATATTGATCGAAACCAGGTTTTATTGACTGCTTCAGGGTGTTACCACATTACTACGTGATCAAACACGGAAAAAACCCAGGATCTGGCCAACAAGTTTGCGAAAAAGGTGAAAGTATAAGCCAGATGCGCGCATATCCCAGACCTAACCCAGACCTAACCGGTGTTATCCTCTAAAATATTGATAGAAACCAGGTTTAATTGACAGCTTCAGTGTGTTACCACATTACTACGTGATTCAAACACGAAAAAAACCCAGGATCTGGCCAACAAGTATGCGATGAAGGCAAAATCATGAGCCAGATGCGGGCATATTCCGGACCTAACCCCGACCTAACCGGTGTTATCCTCTAAAATATTGATCGAAACCAGGTTTAATTGACTGCTTCAGTGTGTTACCACATTCCTACGTGATTCAAACACGAAAAAAACCCAGGATCTGGCCAACAAGTATGCGAAGAAGGCGAAAGAATAAGCCAGATGCGCGCATTTCCCAGACCTAACCGGTGTTATCCTCTAAAATATTGATCGAAACCAGGTTTAATTGACTGCTTCAGGGTGTTACCACATTACTACGTGATCAAACACGGAAAAAACCCAGGATCTGGCCAACAAGTATGCGAAGAAGGCGAAAGAATAAGCCAGATGCGCGCATTTCCCAGACCTAACCCAGACCTAACCGGTGTTATCCTCTGAAATATTGATCGAAACCAGGTTTAATTGACTGCTTCAGTGTGTTACCACATTACTACGTGATTCAAACACGGAAAAAACCCAGGATCTGGCCAACAAGTATGCGATGAAGGCAAAATCATGAGCCAGATGCGGGCATAACCCAGACCTAACCCAGACCTAACCGGTGTTATCCTCTAAAATATTGATCGAAACCAGGTTTAATTGACTGCTTCAGTGTGTTACCACATTCCTACGTGATTCATACACGAAAAAAACCCAAGATTTGGCCAACAAGTATGCGAAGAAGGCAAAATCATGAGCCAGATGCGGGCATAACCCAGACCTAACCCAGACCTAACCGGTGTTATACTCTGAAATATTGATCGAAACCAGGTTTAATTGACTGCTTCAGTGTATTACCACATTACTACGTGTTTCAAACACGGAAAATACCCAGGATCTGGCCAACAAGTATGCGAAGAAGGCAAAATCATGAGTCAGATGCGGGCATAACCCAGACCTAACCCAGACCTAACCGGTGTTATCCTCTAAAATATTGATCGAAACCAGGTTTAATTGACAGCTTCAGTGTGTTAACACATTACTACGTGATTCAAACACGGAAAATACCCAGGATCTGGACAACAAGTTTCCGAAAAAGGCGAAAGTATAAGCCAGATGTGCGCAAATCCCAGACCTAACCCAGACCTAACCGGTGTTATCCTCTAAAATATTGATCGAAACCAGGTTTTATTGACTGCTTCAGTGTGTTACCACATTACTACGTGATCAAACACGGAAAAAACCCAGGATCTGGCCAACAAGTTTGCGAAAAAGGTGAAAGTATAAGCCAGATGCGCGCATATCCCATGCCTAACCCAGACCTAACCGGTGTTATCCTCTAAAATATTGATCGAAACCAGGTTTAATTGACAGCTTCAGTGTGTTACCACATTACTACGTGATTCAAACACGAAAAAAACCCAGGATCTGGCCAACAAGTATGCGAAGAAGGCAAAATCATGAGCCAGATGCGGGCATAACCCAGACCTAACCCAGACCTAACCGGTGTTATCCTCTAAAATATTGATCGAAACCAGGTTTAATTGACAGCCTCAGTGTGTTACCACATTACTACGTGATTCAAACACGAAAAAAACCCAGGATCTGGCCAACAAGTATGCGAAGAAGGCAAAATCATGAGCCAGATGCGGGCATATCCCGGACGTAATCCCGACCTAACCGGTGTTATCCTCTAAAATATTGATTGAAACCAGGTTTAATTGACTGCTTCAGTGTGCTACCACATTCCTACGTAATTCAAACACGAAAAAAACCCAGGATCTGGCCAACCAGTATGCGAAGAAGGCGAAAGAATAAGCCAGATGCGCGCATTTCCCAGACCTAACCCAGACCTAACCGGTGTTATCCTCTGAAATATTGATCGAAACCAGGTTTAATTGACTGCTTCAGTGTGTTACCACATTACTACGTGATTCAAACACGGAAAAAACCCAGGATCTGGCCAACAAGTATGCGATGAAGGCAAAATCATGAGCCAGATGCGGGCATAACCCAGACCTAACCCAGACCAAACCGGTGTTATCCTCTAAAATATTGATCGAAACCAGGTTTAATTGACAGCTTCAGTGTGTTAACACATTACTACGTGATTCAAACACGGAAAATACCCAGGATCTGGCCAACAAGTTTGCGAAAAAGGCGAAAGTATAAGCCAGATCCGCGCATATCCCAGACCTAACCCAGACCTAACCGGTGTTAAACTCTGAAATATTGATCGAAACCAGGTTTTATTGACTGCTTCAGTGTGTTACCACATTACTACGTGATCAAACACGGAAAAAACCCAGGATCTGGCCAACAAGTTTGCGAAAAAGGTGAAAGTATAAGCCAGATGCGGGCATATCCCAGACCTAACCCAGACCTAACCGGTGTTATCCTCTAAAATATTGATCGAAACCAGGTTTAATTGACAGCCTCAGTGTGTTACCACATTACTACGTGATTCAAACACGAAAAAAACCCAGGATCTGGCCAACAAGTATGCGAAGAAGGCAAAATCATGAGCCAGATGCGGGCATATCCCGGACCTAATCCCGACCTAACCGGTGTTATCCTCTAAAATATTGATCGAAACCAGGTTTAATTGACTGCTTCAGTGTGCTACCACATTCCTACGTGATTCAAACACGGAAAATACCCAGGATCTGGCCAACAAGTATGCGAAGAAGGCAAAATCATGAGTCAGATGCGGGCATGACCCAGACCTAACCCAGACCTAACCGGTGTTATCCTCTAAAATATTGATCGAAACCAGGTTTAATTGACAGCTTCAGTGTGTTAACACATTACTATGTGATTCAAACACGGAAAATACCCTGGATCTGGACAACAAGTTTGCGAAAAAGGCGAAAGTATAAGCCAGATGCGCGCATATCCCAGACCTAACCCAGACCTAACCGGTGTTATCCTCTAAAATATTGATCGAAACCAGGTTTAATTGACAGCTTCAGTGTGTTACCACATTACTACGTGATTCAAACACGAAAAAAACCCAGGATCTGGCCAACAAGTATGCGAACAAGGCAAAATCATGAGCCAGATGCGTGCATAACCCAGACCTAACCCAGACCTAACCGGTGTTATCCTCCAAAATATTGATCGAAACCAGGTTTAAATGACAGCTTCAGTGTGTTACCACATTACTACGTGATTCAAACACGAAAAAAACCCAGTATCTGGCCAACAAGTATGCGAAGAAGGCAATATCATGAGCCAGATGCGGGCATAACCCAGACCTAACCCAGACCTAACCGGTGTTATCCTCCAAAATATTGATCGAAACCAGGTTTAATTGACAGCTTCAGTGTGTTACCACATTACTACGTGATTCAAACACGAAAAAACCCCAGGATCTGGCCAACAAGTATGCGAAGAAGGCAAAATCATGAGCCAGATGCGGGCATATCCCGGACCTAACCCAGACCTAACCGGTGTTATCCTCTGAAATATTGATCGAAACCAGGTTTAATTGACTGCTTCAGTGTGTTACCACATTACTACGTGATCAAACACGGAAAAAACCCAGGATCTGGCCAACAAGTTTGCGAAAAAGGTGAAAGTATAAGCCAGATGCGCGCATATCCCAGACCTAACCCAGACCTAACCGGTGTTATCCTCTAAAATATTGATCGAAACCAGGTTTAATTGACAGCTTCAGTGTGTTACCACATTACTACGTGATTCAAACACGAAAAAAACCCAGGATCTGGCCAACAAGTATGCGAAGAAGGCAAAATCATGAGCCAGATGCGGGCATAACCCAGACCTAACCCAGACCTAACCGGTGTTATCCTCTAAAATATTGATCGAAACCAGGTTTAATTGACAGCCTCAGTGTGTTACCACATTACTACGTGATTCAAACACGAAAAAAACCCAGGATCTGGCAAACAAGTATGCGATGAAGGCAAAATCATGAGCCAGATGCGGGCATATTCCGGACCTAACCCCGACCTAACCGGTGTTATCCTCTAAAATATTGATCGAAACCAGGTTTAATTGACTGCTTCAGTGTGTTACCACATTCCTACGTGATTCAAACACGAAAAAAACCCAGGATCTGGCCAACAAGTATGCGATGAAGGCAAAATCATGAGCCAGATGCGGGCATTTCCCAGACCTAACCGGTGTTATCCTCTAAAATATTGATCGAAACCAGGTTTAATTGACAGCTTCAGTGTGTTACCACATTACTACGTGATTCAAACACGAAAAAACCCCAGGATCTGGCCAACAAGTATGCGAAGAAGGCAAAATCATGAGCCAGATGCGGGCATATCCCGGACCTAACCCAGACCTAACCGGTGTTATCCTCTGAAATATTGATCGAAACCAGGTTTAATTGACTGCTTCAGAGTGTTACCACATTACTACGTGATTCAAACACGGAAAATACCCAGGATCTGGCCAACAAGTTTGCGAAAAAGGCGAAAGTATAAGCCAGATGCGCGCAAATCCCAGACCTAACCCAGACCTAACCGGTGTTATCCTCTAAAATATTGATCGAAACCAGGTTTAATTGACAGCTTCAGTGTGTTACCACATTACTACGTGATTCAAACACGAAAAAAACCCAGGATCTGGCCAACAAGTATGCGAAGAAGGCAAAATCATGAGCCAGATGCGGGCATAACCCAGACCTAACCCAGACCTAACCGGTGTTATCCTCTAAAATATTGATCGAAACCAGGTTTAATTGACAGCCTCAGTGTGTTACCACATTACTACGTGATTCAAACACGAAAAAAACCCAGGATCTGGCCAACAAGTATGCGAAGAAGGCAAAATCATGAGCCAGATGCGGGCATATCCCGGACGTAATCCCGACCTAACCGGTGTTATCCTCTAAAATATTGATCGAAACCAGGTTTAATTGACTGCTTCAGTGTGCTACCACATTCCTACGTAATTCAAACACGAAAAAAACCCAGGATCTGGCCAACCAGTATGCGAAGAAGGCGAAAGAATAAGCCAGATGCGCGCATTTCCCAGACCTAACCCAGACCTAACCGGTGTTATCCTCTGAAATATTGATCGAAACCAGGTTTAATTGACTGCTTCAGTGTGTTACCACATTACTACGTGATTCAAACACGGAAAAAACCCAGGATCTGGCCAACAAGTATGCGATGAAGGCAAAATCATGAGCCAGATGCGGGCATAACCCAGACCTAACCCAGACCAAACCGGTGTTATCCTCTAAAATATTGATCGAAACCAGGTTTAATTGACAGCTTCAGTGTGTTAACACATTACTACGTGATTCAAACACGGAAAATACCCAGGATCTGGCCAACAAGTTTGCGAAAAAGGCGAAAGTGTAAGCCAGATCCGCGCATATCCCAGACCTAACCCAGACCTAACCGGTGTTATCCTCTAAAATATTGATCGAAACCAGGTTTAATTGACATCCTCAGTGTGTTACCACATTACTACGTGATTCAAACACGAAAAAAACCCAGGATCTGGCCAACAAGTATGCGATGAAGGCAAAATCATGAGCCAGATGCGGGCATATTCCGGACCTAACCCCGACCTAACCGGTGTTATCCTCTAAAATATTGATCGAAACCAGGTTTAATTGACTGCTTCAGTGTGTTACCACATTCCTACGTGATTCAAACACGAAAAAAACCCAGGATCTGGCCAACAAGTATGCGAAGAAGGCGAAAGAATAAGCCAGATGCGCGCATTTCCCAGACCTAACCGGTGTTATCCTCTAAAATATTGATCGAAACCAGGTTTAATTGACAGCTTCAGTGTGTTACCACATTACTACGTGATTCAAACACGAAAAAAACCCAGGATCTGGCCAACAAGTATGCGATTAAGGCAAAATCATGAGCCAGATGCGTGCATAACCCAGACCTAACCCAGACCTAACCGGTGTTATCCTCCAAAATATTGATCGAAACCAGGTTTAAATGACAGCTTCAGTGTGTTACCACATTACTACGTGATTCAAACACGAAAAAAACCCAGGATCTGGCCAACAAGTATGCGAAGAAGGCAAAATCATGAGTCAGATGCGGGCATAACCCAGACGAAACCCAGACCTAACCGGTGTTATCCTCTAAAGTATTGATCGAAACCAGGTTTAATTGACTGCTTCAGTGTGTTACCACATTACTACGTGATTCAAACACGAAAAAAACCCATCATCTGGCCAACAAGTATGCGAAGAAGGCAAAATCATGAGCCAGATGCGGGCATAACCCAGACCTAACCCAGACCTAACCGGTGTTATCCTCTAAAATATTGATCGAAACCAGTTTTAATTGACAGCTTCAGTGTGTTACCACATTACTACGTGATTCAAACACGAAAAAAACCCAGGATCTGGCCAACAAGTATGCGAAGAAGGCAAAATCATGAGCCGGATGCGGGCATAACCCAGACCTAACCCAGACCTAACCGGTGTTATCCTCTGAAATATTGATCGAAACCAGGTTTAATTGACTGCTTCAGTGTATTAGCACATTACTACGTGATTCAAACACGAAAAAAACCCAGGATCTGGCCAACAAGTATGCGAAGAAGGCAAAATCATGAGCCAGATGCGGGCATAACCCAGACCTAACCCAGACCTAACCGGTGTTATCCTCTGAAATATTGATCGAAACCAGGTTTAATTGACTGCTTCAGTGTGTTACCACATTACTACGTGATTCAAACACGGAAAATACCCAGGATCTGGCCAACAAGTTTGCGAAAAAGGCGAAAGTATAAGCCAGATGCGCGCAAATCCCAGACCTAACCCAGACCTAACCGGTGTTATCCTCTAAAATATTGATCGAAACCAGGTTTTATTGACTGCTTCAGTGTGTTACCACATTACTACGTGATCAAACACGGAAAAAACCCAGGATCTGGCCAACAAGTTTGCGAAAAAGGTGAAAGTATAAGCCAGATGCGCGCATATCCCATGCCTAACCCAGACCTAACCGGTGTTATCCTCTAAAATATTGATCGAAACCAGGTTTAATTGACAGCTTCAGTGTGTTACCACATTACTACGTGATTCAAACACGAAAAAAACCCAGGATCTGGCCAACAAGTATGCGAAGAAGGCAAAATCATGAGCCAGATGCGGGCATAACCCAGACCTAACCCAGACCTAACCGGTGTTATCCTCTAAAATATTGATCGAAACCAGGTTTAATTGACAGCCTCAGTGTGTTACCACATTACTACGTGATTCAAACACGAAAAAAACCCAGGATCTGGCCAACAAGTATGCGAAGAAGGAAAATCATGAGCCAGATGCGGGCATATCCCGGACGTAATCCCGACCTAACCGGTGTTATCCTCTAAAATATTGATCGAAACCAGGTTTAATTGACTGCTTCAGTGTGCTACCACATTCCTACGTAATTCAAACACGAAAAAAACCCAGGATCTGGCCAACCAGTATGCGAAGAAGGCGAAAGAATAAGCCAGATGCGCGCATTTCCCAGACCTAACCCAGACCTAACCGGTGTTATCCTCTGAAATATTGATCGAAACCAGGTTTAATTGACTGCTTCAGTGTGTTACCACATTACTACGTGATTCAAACACGGAAAAAACCCAGGATCTGGCCAACAAGTATGCGATGAAGGCAAAATCATGAGCCAGATGCGGGCATAACCCAGACCTAACCCAGACCAAACCGGTGTTATCCTCTAAAATATTGATCGAAACCAGGTTTAATTGACAGCTTCAGTGTGTTAACACATTACTACGTGATTCAAACACGGAAAATACCCAGGATCTGGCCAACAAGTTTGCGAAAAAGGCGAAAGTATAAGCCAGATCCGCGCATATCCCAGACCTAACCCAGACCTAACCGGTGTTAAACTCTGAAATATTGATCGAAACCAGGTTTTATTGACTGCTTCAGTGTGTTACCACATTACTACGTGATCAAACACGGAAAAAACCCAGGATCTGGCCAACAAGTTTGCGAAAAAGGTGAAAGTATAAGCCAGATGCGGGCATATCCCAGACCTAACCCAGACCTAACCGGTGTTATCCTCTAAAATATTGATCGAAACCAGGTTTAATTGACAGCCTCAGTGTGTTACCACATTACTACGTGATTCAAACACGAAAAAAACCCAGGATCTGGCCAACAAGTATGCGAAGAAGGCAAAATCATGAGCCAGATGCGGGCATATCCCGGACATAATCCCGACCTAACCGGTGTTATCCTCTAAAATATTGATCGAAACCAGGTTTAATTGACTGCTTCAGTGTGCTACCACATTCCTACGTGATTCAAACACGGAAAATACCCAGGATCTGGCCAACAAGTATGCGAAGAAGGCAAAATCATGAGTCAGATGCGGGCATGACCCAGACCTAACCCAGACCTAACCGGTGTTATCCTCTAAAATATTGATCGAAACCAGGTTTAATTGACAGCTTCAGTGTGTTAACACATTACTATGTGATTCAAACACGGAAAATACCCAGGATCTGGACAACAAGTTTGCGAAAAAGGCGAAAGTATAAGCCAGATGCGCGCATATCCCAGACCTAACCCAGACCTAACCGGTGTTATCCTCTAAAATATTGATCGAAACCAGGTTTAATTGACAGCTTCATTGTGTTACCACATTACTACGTGATTCAAACACGAAAAAAACCCAGGATCTGGCCAACAAGTATGCGAACAAGGCAAAATCATGAGCCAGATGCGTGCATAACCCAGACCTAACCCAGACCTAACCGGTGTTATCCTCCAAAATATTGATCGAAACCAGGTTTAAATGACAGCTTCAGTGTGTTACCACATTACTACGTGATTCAAACACGAAAAAAACCCAGTATCTGGCCAACAAGTATGCGAAGAAGGCAATATCATGAGCCAGATGCGGGCATAACCCAGACCTAACCCAGACCTAACCGGTGTTATCCTCCAAAATATTGATCGAAACCAGGTTTAATTGACAGCTTCAGTGTGTTACCACATTACTACGTGATTCAAACACGAAAAAACCCCAGGATCTGGCCAACAAGTATGCGAAGAAGGCAAAATCATGAGCCAGATGCGGGCATATCCCGGACCTAACCCAGACCTAACCGGTGTTATCCTCTGAAATATTGATCGAAACCAGGTTTAATTGACTGCTTCAGTGTGTTACCACATTACTACGTGATTCAAACACGGAAAATACCCAGGATCTGGCCAACAAGTTTGCGAAAAAGGCGAAAGTATAAGCCAGATGCGCGCAAATCCCAGACCTAACCCAGACCTAACCGGTGTTATCCTCTAAAATATTGATCGAAACCAGGTTTTATTGACTGCTTCAGTGTGTTACCACATTACTACGTGATCAAACACGGAAAAAACCCAGGATCTGGCCAACAAGTTTGCGAAAAAGGTGAAAGTATAAGCCAGATGCGCGCATATCCCAGACCTAACCCAGACCTAACCGGTGTTATCCTCTAAAATATTGATCGAAACCAGGTTTAATTGACAGCTTCAGTGTGTTACCACATTACTACGTGATTCAAACACGAAAAAAACCCAGGATCTGGCCAACAAGTATGCGAAGAAGGCAAAATCATGTGCCAGATGCGGGCATAACCCAGACCTAACCCAGACCTAACCGGTGTTATCCTCTAAAATATTGATCGAAACCAGGTTTAATTGACAGCCTCAGTGTGTTACCACATTACTACGTGATTCAAACACGAAAAAAACCCAGGATCTGGCAAACAAGTATGCGATGAAGGCAAAATCATGAGCCAGATGCGGGCATATTCCGGACCTAACCCCGACCTAACCGGTGTTATCCTCTAAAATATTGATCGAAACCAGGTTTAGTTGACTGCTTCAGTGTGTTACCACATTCCTACGTGATTCAAACACGAAAAAAACCCAGGATCTGGCCAACAAGTATGCGAAGAAGGCGAAAGAATAAGCCAGATGCGCGCATTTCCCAGACCTAACCGGTGTTATCCTCTAAAATATTGATCGAAACCAGGTTTAATTGACAGCTTCAGTGTGGTTCCACATTACTACGTGATTCAAACACGAAAAAAACCCAGGATCTGGCCAACAAGTATGCGAACAAGGCAAAATCATGAGCCAGATGCGTGCATAACCCAGACCTAACCCAGACCTAACCGGTGTTATCCTCCAAAATATTGATCGAAACCAGGTTTAAATGACAGCTTCAGTGTGTTACCACATTACTACGTGATTCAAACACGAAAAAAACCCAGGATCTGGCCAACAAGTATGCGAAGAAGGCAAAATCATGAGCCAGATGCGGGCATAACCCAGACCTAACCCAGACCTAACCGGTGTTATCCTCTGAAATATTGATCGAAACCAGGTTTTATTGACTGCTTCAGTGTGTTACCACATTACTACGTGATCAAACATGGAAAAAACCCAGGATCTGGCCAACAAGTATGCGAAAAAGATGAAAGTATAAGCCAGATGCGCGCATATCCCAGACCTAACCCAGACCGAACCGGTGTTATCCTCTAAAATATTGATCGAAACCAGGTTTAATTGACAGCTTCAGTGTGTTACCACATTCCTACGTGATTCAAACACGAAAAAAACCCAGGATCTGGCCAACCAGTATGCGAAGAAGGCGAAAGAATAAGCCAGATCCGCGCATTTCCCAGACCTAACCCAGACCTAACCGGTGTTATCCTCTGAAATATTGATCGAAACCAGGTTTAATTGACTGCTTCAGTGTGTTACCACATTACTACGCGATTCAAACACGGAGAACACCCAGGATCTGGCCAACAAGTATGCGAAGAAGGCAAAATCATGAGTCAGATGCGGGCATAACCCAGACCTAACCCAGACCTAACCGGTGTTATCCTCTAAAATATTGATCGAAACCAGGTTTAATTGACAGCTTCAGTGTGTTAACACATTACTACGTGATTCAAACAAGGAAAAAACCCAGGATCTGGCCAACAAGTATGCGATGAAGGCAAAATCATGAGCCAGATGCGGGCATAACCCAGACCTAATCCAGACCTAACCGGTGTTATCCTCTAAAATATTGATCGAAACCAGGTTTAATTGACTGCTTCAGTGTGTTACCACATTCCTACGTGATTCAAACACGAAAAAAACCCAGGATCTGGCCAACAAGTATGTGAAGAAGGCGAAAGTATAAGCCAGATGCGCGCATTTCCCAGACCTAACCCAGACCTAACCGGTGTTATCCTCTGAAATATTGATCGAAACCAGGTTTAATTGACTGCTTCAGTGTGTTACCACATTACTACGTGATTGAAACACGGAACATACCCAGGATCTGGCCATCAAGTTTGCGAAGAAGGCAAAATCATGAGCCAGATGCGTGCATAACCCAGACCTAACCCAGACCTAACCGGTGTTATCCTCCAAAATATTGATCGAAACCAGGTTTAAATGACAGCTTCAGTGTGTTACCACATTACTACGTGATTCAAACACGGAAAAAACTCAGGATCTGGCCAACAAGTATGCGATGAAGGCAAAATCATGAGCCAGATGCGGGCATAACACAGACCTAACCCAGACCTAACCGGTGTTATCCTCTAAAATATTGATCGAAACCAGGTTTAGTTGACTGCTTCAGTGTGTTACCACATTACTACGTGATTCAAACACGAAAAAAACCCAAGATCTGGCCAACAAGTATGCGAAGAAGGCAAAATCATGAGCCAGATGCGGGCATAACCCAGACCTAACCCAGACCTAACCGGTGTTATCCTCTGAAATATTGATCGAAACCAGGTTTAATTGACTGCTTCAGTGTATTACGACATTACTACGTGTTTCAAACACGGAAAATACCCAGGATCTGGCCAACAAGTATGCGAAGAAGGCAAAATCATGAGTCAGATGCGGGCATAACCCAGACCTAACCCAGACCTAACCGGTGTTATCCTCTAAAATATTGATCGAAACCAGGTTTAATTGACAGCTTCAGTGTGTTAACACATTACTACGTGATTCAAACACGGAAAAAACCCAGGATCTGGCCAACAAGTATGCGATGAAGGCAAAATCATGAGCCAGATGCGGGCATAACCCAGACCTAACCCAGACCTAACCGGTGTTATCCTCTAAAATATTGATCGAAACCAGGTTTAATTGACATCCTCAGTGTGTTACCACATTACTACGTGATTCAAACACGAAAAAAACCCAGGATCTGGCCAACAAGTATGCGATGAAGGCAAAATCATGAGCCAGATGCGGGCATATTCCGGACCTAACCCCGACCTAACCGGTGTTATCCTCTAAAATATTGATCGAAACCAGGTTTAATTGACTGCTTCAGTGTGTTACCACATTCCTACGTGATTCAAACACGAAAAAAACCCAGGATCTGGCCAACAAGTATGCGAAGAAGGCGAAAGAATAAGCCAGATGCGCGCATTTCCCAGACCTAACCGGTGTTATCCTCTAAAATATTGATCGAAACCAGGTTTAATTGACAGCTTCAGTGTGTTACCACATTACTACGTGATTCAAACACGAAAAAAACCCAGGATCTGGCCAACAAGTATGCGAACAAGGCAAAATCATGAGCCAGATGCGTGCATAACCCAGACCTAACCCAGACCTAACCGGTGTTATCCTCCAAAATATTGATCGAAACCAGGTTTAAATGACAGCTTCAGTGTGTTACCACATTACTACGTGATTCAAACACGAAAAAAACCCAGGATCTGGCCAACAAGTATGCGAAGAAGGCAAAATCATGAGTCATATGCGGGCATAACCCAGACGAAACCCAGACCTAACCGGTGTTATCCTCTAAAGTATTGATCGAAACCAGGTTTAATTGACTGCTTCAGTGTGTTACCACATTACTACGTGATTCAAACACGAAAAAAACCCATCATCTGGCCAACAAGTATGCGAAGAAGGCAAAATCATGAGCCAGATGCGGGCATAACCCAGACCTAACCCAGACCTAACCGGTGTTATCCTCTAAAATATTGATCGAAACCAGTTTTAATTGACAGCTTCAGTGTGTTACCACATTACTACGTGATTCAAACACGAAAAAAACCCAGGATCTGGCCAACAAGTATGCGAAGAAGGCAAAATCATGAGCCGGATGCGGGCATAACCCAGACCTAACCCAGACCTAACCGGTGTTATCCTCTGAAATATTGATCGAAACCAGGTTTAATTGACTGCTTCAGTGTATTAGCACATTACTACGTGATTCAAACACGAAAAAAACCCAGGATCTGGCCAACAAGTATGCGAAGAAGGCAAAATCATGAGCCAGATGCGGGCATAACCCAGACCTAACCGGTGTTATCCTCTGAAATATTGATCGAAACCAGGTTTAATTGACTGCTTCAGTGTGTTACCACATTACTACGTGATTCAAACACGGAAAATACCCAGGATCTGGCCAACAAGTTTGCGAAAAAGGCGAAAGTATAAGCCAGATGCGCGCAAATCCCAGACCTAACCCAGACCTAACCGGTGTTATCCTCTAAAATATTGATCGAAACCAGGTTTTATTGACTGCTTCAGTGTGTTACCACATTACTACGTGATCAAACACGGAAAAAACCCAGGATCTGGCCAACAAGTTTGCGAAAAAGGTGAAAGTATAAGCCAGATGCGCGCATATCCCATGCCTAACCCAGACCTAACCGGTGTTATCCTCTAAAATATTGATCGAAACCAGGTTTAATTGACAGCTTCAGTGTGTTACCACATTACTACGTGATTCAAACACGAAAAAAACCCAGGATCTGGCCAACAAGTATGCGAAGAAGGCAAAATCATGAGCCAGATGCGGGCATAACCCAGACCTAACCCAGACCTAACCGGTGTTATCCTGTAAAATATTGATCGAAACCAGGTTTAATTGACAGCCTCAGTGTGTTACCACATTACTACGTGATTCAAACACGAAAAAAACCCAGGATCTGGCCAACAAGTATGCGAAGAAGGCAAAATCATGAGCCAGATGCGGGCATATCCCGGACGTAATCCCGACCTAACCGGTGTTATCCTCTAAAATATTGATCGAAACCAGGTTTAATTGACTGCTTCAGTGTGCTACCACATTCCTACGTAATTCAAACACGAAAAAAACCCAGGATCTGGCCAACCAGTATGCGAAGAAGGCGAAAGAATAAGCCAGATGCGCGCATTTCCCAGACCTAACCCAGACCTAACCGGTGTTATCCTCTGAAATATTGATCGAAACCAGGTTTAATTGACTGCTTCAGTGTGTTACCACATTACTACGTGATTCAAACACGGAAAAAACCCAGGATCTGGCCAACAAGTATGCGATGAAGGCAAAATCATGAGCCAGATGCGGGCATAACCCAGACCTAACCCAGACCAAACCGGTGTTATCCTCTAAAATATTGATCGAAACCAGGTTTAATTGACAGCTTCAGTGTGTTAACACATTACTACGTGATTCAAACACGGAAAATACCCAGGATCTGGCCAACAAGTTTGCGAAAAAGGCAAAATCATGAGCCAGATGCGGGCATATCCCGGACGTAATCCCGACCTAACCGGTGTTATCCTCTAAAATATTGATCGAAACCAGGTTTAATTGACTGCTTCAGTGTGCTACCACATTCCTACGTAATTCAAACACGAAAAAAACCCAGGATCTGGCCAACCAGTATGCGAAGAAGGCGAAAGAATAAGCCAGATGCGCGCATTTCCCAGACCTAACCCAGACCTAACCGGTGCTATCCTCTGAAATATTGATCGAAACCAGGTTTAATTGACTGCTTCAGTGTGTTACCACATTACTACGTGATTCAAACACGGAAAAAACCCAGGATCTGGCCAACAAGTATGCGATGAAGGCAAAATCATGAGCCAGATCCGCGCATATCCCAGACCTAACCCAGACCTAACCGGTGTTAAACTCTGAAATATTGATCGAAACCAGGTTTTATTGACTGCTTCAGTGTGTTACCACATTACTACGTGATCAAACACGGAAAAAACCCAGGATCTGGCCAACAAGTTTGCGAAAAAGGTGAAAGTATAAGCCAGATGCGGGCATATCCCAGACCTAACCCAGACCTAACCGGTGTTATCCTCTAAAATATTGATCGAAACCAGGTTTAATTGACAGCCTCAGTGTGTTACCACATTACTACGTGATTCAAACACGAAAAAAACCCAGGATCTGACCAACAAGTATGCGAAGAAGGCAAAATCATGAGCCAGATGCGGGCACATCCCGGACCTAATCCCGACCTAACCGGTGTTATCCTCTAAAATATTGATCGAAACCAGGTTTAATTGACTGCTTCAGTGTGCTACCACATTCCTACGTGATTCAAACACGGAAAATACCCAGGATCTGGCCAACAAGTATGCGAAGAAGGCAAAATCATGAGTCAGATGCGGGCATGACCCAGACCTAACCCAGACCTAACCGGTGTTATCCTCTAAAATATTGATCGAAACCAGGTTTAATTGACAGCTTCAGTGTGTTACCACATTACTACGTGATTCAAACACGAAAAAAACCCAGGATCTGGCCAACAAGTATGCGAACAAGGCAAAATCATGAGCCAGATGCGTGCATAACCCAGACCTAACCCAGACCTAACCGGTGTTATCCTCCAAAATATTGATCGAAACCAGGTTTAAATGACAGCTTCAGTGTGTTACCACATTACTACGTGATTCAGACACGAAAAAAACCCAGTATCTGGCCAACAAGTATGCGAAGAAGGCAATATCATGAGCCAGATGCGGGCATAACCCAGACCTAACCCAGACCTAACCGGTGTTATCCTCCAAAATATTGATCGAAACCAGGTTTAATTGACAGCTTCAGTGTGTTACCACATTACTACGTGATTCAAACACGAAAAAACCCCAGGATCTGGCCAACAAGTATGCGAAGAAGGCAAAATCATGAGCCAGATGCGGGCATATCCCGGACCTAACCCAGACCTAACCGGTGTTATCCTCTGAAATATTGATCGAAACCAGGTTTAATTGACTGCTTCAGTGTGTTACCACATTACTACGTGATTCAAACACGGAAAATACCCAGGATCTGGCCAACAAGTTTGCGAAAAAGGCGAAAGTATAAGCCAGATGCGCGCAAATCCCAGACCTAACCCAGACCTAACCGGTGTTATCCTCTAAAATATTGATCGAAACCAGGTTTTATTGACTGCTTCAGTGTGTTACCACATTACTACGTGATCAACCACGGAAAAAACCCAGGATCTGGCCAACAAGTTTGCGAAAAAGGTGAAAGTATAAGCCAGATGCGCGCATATCCCAGACCTAACCCAGACCTAACCGGTGTTATCCTCTAAAATATTGATCGAAACCAGGTTTAATTGACAGCTTCAGTGTGTTACCACATTACTACGTGATTCAAACACGAAAAAAACCCAGGATCTGGCCAACAAGTATGCGAAGAAGGCAAAATCATGATCCAGATGCGGGCATAACCCAGACCTAACCCAGACCTAACCGGTGTTATCCTCTAAAATATTGATCGAAACCAGGTTTAATTGACAGCCTCAGTGTGTTACCACATTACTACGTGATTCAAACACGAAAAAAACCCAGGATCTGGCCAACAAGTATGCGATGAAGGCAAAATCATGAGCCAGATGCGGGCATATTCCGGACCTAACCCCGACCTAACCGGTGTTATCCTCTAAAATATTGATCGAAACCAGGTTTAATTGACTGCTTCAGTGTGTTACCACATTCCTACGTGATTCAAACACGAAAAAAACCCAGGATCTGGCCAACAAGTATGCGAAGAAGGCGAAAGAATAAGCCAGATGCGCGCATTTCCCAGTCCTAACCGGTGTTATCCTCTAAAATATTGATCGAAACCAGGTTTAATTGACAGCTTCAGTGTGTTACCACATTACTACGTGATTCAAACACGAAAAAAACCCAGGATCTGGCCAACAAGTATGCGAACAAGGCAAAATCATGAGCCAGATGCGTGCATAACCCAGACCTAACCCAGACCTAACCGGTGTTATCCTCCAAAATATTGATCGAAACCAGGTTTAAATGACAGCTTCAGTGTGTTACCACATTACTACGTGATTCAAACACGAAAAAAACCCAGGATCTGGCCAACAAGTATGCGAAGAAGGCAAAATCATGAGCCAGATGCGGGCATAACCCAGACCTAACCCAGACCTAACCGGTGTTATCCTCTGAAATATTGATCGAAACCAGGTTTTATTGACTGCTTCAGTGTGTTACCACATTACTACGTGATCAAACATGGAAAAAACCCAGGATCTGGCCAACAAGTATGCGAAAAAGATGAAAGTATAAGCCAGATGCGCGCATATCCCAGACCTAACCCAGACCTAACCGGTGTTATGCTCTAAAATATTGATCGAAACCAGGTTTAATTGACTGCTTCAGTGTGTTACCACATTCCTACGTGATTCAAACACGAAAAAAACCCAGGATCTGGCCAACCAGTATGCGAAGAAGGCGAAAGAATAAGCCAGATCCGCGCATTTCCCAGACCTAACCCAGACCTAACCGGTGTTATCCTCTGAAATATTGATCGAAACCAGGTTTAATTGACTGCTTCAGTGTGTTACCACATTACTACGTGATTCAAACACGGAAAAAACCCAGGATCTGGCCAACAAGTATGCGATGAAGGCAAAATCATGAGCCAGATCCGCGCATATCCCAGACCTAACCCAGACCTAACCGGTGTTAAACTCTGAAATATTGATCGAAACCAGGTTTTATTGACTGCTTCAGTGTGTTACCACATTACTACGTGATCAAACACGGAAAAAACCCAGGATCTGGCCAACAAGTTTGCGAAAAAGGTGAAAGTATAAGCCAGATGCGGGCATATCCCAGACCTAACCCAGACCTAACCGGTGTTATCCTCTAAAATATTGATCGAAACCAGGTTTAATTGACAGCCTCAGTGTGTTACCACATTACTACGTGATTCAAACACGAAAAAAACCCAGGATCTGACCAACAAGTATGCGAAGAAGGCAAAATCATGAGCCAGATGCGGGCACATCCCGGACCTAATCCCGACCTAACCGGTGTTATCCTCTAAAATATTGATCGAAACCAGGTTTAATTGACTGCTTCAGTGTGCTACCACATTCCTACGTGATTCAAACACGGAAAATACCCAGGATCTGGCCAACAAGTATGCGAAGAAGGCAAAATCATGAGTCAGATGCGGGCATGACCCAGACCTAACCCAGACCTAACCGGTGTTATCCTCTAAAATATTGATCGAAACCAGGTTTAATTGACAGCTTCAGTGTGTTACCACATTACTACGTGATTCAAACACGAAAAAAACCCAGGATCTGGCCAACAAGTATGCGAACAAGGCAAAATCATGAGCCAGATGCGTGCATAACCCAGACCTAACCCAGACCTAACCGGTGTTATCCTCCAAAATATTGATCGAAACCAGGTTTAAATGACAGCTTCAGTGTGTTACCACATTACTACGTGATTCAGACACGAAAAAAACCCAGTATCTGGCCAACAAGTATGCGAAGAAGGCAATATCATGAGCCAGATGCGGGCATAACCCAGACCTAACCCAGACCTAACCGGTGTTATCCTCCAAAATATTGATCGAAACCAGGTTTAATTGACAGCTTCAGTGTGTTACCACATTACTACGTGATTCAAACACGAAAAAACCCCAGGATCTGGCCAACAAGTATGCGAAGAAGGCAAAATCATGAGCCAGATGCGGGCATATCCCGGACCTAACCCAGACCTAACCGGTGTTATCCTCTGAAATATTGATCGAAACCAGGTTTAATTGACTGCTTCAGTGTGTTACCACATTACTACGTGATTCAAACACGGAAAATACCCAGGATCTGGCCAACAAGTTTGCGAAAAAGGCGAAAGTATAAGCCAGATGCGCGCAAATCCCAGACCTAACCCAGACCTAACCGGTGTTATCCTCTAAAATATTGATCGAAACCAGGTTTTATTGACTGCTTCAGTGTGTTACCACATTACTACGTGATCAAACACGGAAAAAACCCAGGATCTGGCCAACAAGTTTGCGAAAAAGGTGAAAGTATAAGCCAGATGCGCGCATATCCCAGACCTAACCCAGACCTAACCGGTGTTATCCTCTAAAATATTGATCGAAACCAGGTTTAATTGACAGCTTCAGTGTGTTACCACATTACTACGTGATTCAAACACGAAAAAAACCCAGGATCTGGCCAACAAGTATGCGAAGAAGGCAAAATCATGATCCAGATGCGGGCATAACCCAGACCTAACCCAGACCTAACCGGTGTTATCCTCTAAAATATTGATCGAAACCAGGTTTAATTGACAGCCTCAGTGTGTTACCACATTACTACGTGATTCAAACACGAAAAAAACCCAGGATCTGGCCAACAAGTATGCGATGAAGGCAAAATCATGAGCCAGATGCGGGCATATTCCGGACCTAACCCCGACCTAACCGGTGTTATCCTCTAAAATATTGATCGAAACCAGGTTTAATTGACTGCTTCAGTGTGTTACCACATTCCTACGTGATTCAAACACGAAAAAAACCCAGGATCTGGCCAACAAGTATGCGAAGAAGGCGAAAGAATAAGCCAGATGCGCGCATTTCCCAGTCCTAACCGGTGTTATCCTCTAAAATATTGATCGAAACCAGGTTTAATTGACAGCTTCAGTGTGTTACCACATTACTACGTGATTCAAACACGAAAAAAACCCAGGATCTGGCCAACAAGTATGCGAACAAGGCAAAATCATGAGCCAGATGCGTGCATAACCCAGACCTAACCCAGACCTAACCGGTGTTATCCTCCAAAATATTGATCGAAACCAGGTTTAAATGACAGCTTCAGTGTGTTACCACATTACTACGTGATTCAAACACGAAAAAAACCCAGGATCTGGCCAACAAGTATGCGAAGAAGGCAAAATCATGAGCCAGATGCGGGCATAACCCAGACCTAACCCAGACCTAACCGGTGTTATCCTCTGAAATATTGATCGAAACCAGGTTTTATTGACTGCTTCAGTGTGTTACCACATTACTACGTGATCAAACATGGAAAAAACCCAGGATCTGGCCAACAAGTATGCGAAAAAGATGAAAGTATAAGCCAGATGCGCGCATATCCCAGACCTAACCCAGACCTAACCGGTGTTATGCTCTAAAATATTGATCGAAACCAGGTTTAATTGACTGCTTCAGTGTGTTACCACATTCCTACGTGATTCAAACACGAAAAAAACCCAGGATCTGGCCAACCAGTATGCGAAGAAGGCGAAAGAATAAGCCAGATCCGCGCATTTCCCAGACCTAACCCAGACCTAACCGGTGTTATCCTCTGAAATATTGATCGAAACCAGGTTTAATTGACTGCTTCAGTGTGTTACCACATTACTACGCGATTCAAACACGGAGAAAACCCAGGATCTGGCCAACAAGTATGCGAAGAAGGCAAAATCATGAGTCAGATGCGGGCATAACCCAGACCTAACCCAGACCTAACCGGTGTTATCCTCTAAAATATTGATCGAAACCAGGTTTAATTGACAGCTTCAGTGTGTTAACACATTACTACGTGATTCAAACAAGGAAAAAACCCAGGATCTGGCCAACAAGTATGCGATGAAGGCAAAATCATGAGCCAGATGCGGGCATAACCCAGACCTAACCCAGACCTAACCGGTGTTATCCTCTAAAATATTGATCGAAACCAGGTTTAATTGACTGCTTCAGTGTGTTACCACATTCCTACGTGATTCAAACACGAAAAAAACCCAGGATCTGGCCAACAAGTATGTGAAGAAGGCGAAAGTATAAGCCAGATGCGCGCATTTCCCAGACCTAACCCAGACCTAACCGGTGTTATCCTCTAAAATATTGATCGAAACCAGGTTTAATTGACAGCCTCAGTGTGTTACCACATTACTACGTGATTCAAACACGAAAAAAACCCAGGATCTGGCCAACAAGTATGCGATGAAGGCAAAATCATGAGCCAGATGCGGGCATATTCCGGACCTAACCCCGACCTAACCGGTGTTATCCTCTAAAATATTGATCGAAACCAGGTTTAATTGACTGCTTCAGTGTGTTACCACATTCCTACGTGATTCAAACACGAAAAAAACCCAGGATCTGGCCAACAAGTATGCGAAGAAGGCGAAAGAATAAGCCAGATGCGCGCATTTCCCAGACCTAACCGGTGTTATCCTCTAAAATATTGATCGAAACCAGGTTTAATTGACAGCTTCAGTGTGTTACCACATTACTACGTGATTCAAACACGAAAAAAACCCAGAATCTGGCCAACAAGTATGCGAACAAGGCAAAATCATGAGCCAGATGCGTGCATAACCCAGACCTAACCCAGACCTAACCGGTGTTATCCTCCAAAATATTGATCGAAACCAGGTTTAAATGACAGCTTCAGTGTGTTACCACATTACTACGTGATTCAAACACGAAAAAAACCCAGGATCTGGCCAACAAGTATGCGAAGAAGGCAAAATCATGAGTCAGATGCGGGCATAACCCAGACCTAACCCAGACCTAACCGGTGTTATCCTCTAAAATATTGATCGAAACCAGGTTTAATTGACTGCTTTAGTGTGTTACCACATTCCTACGTAATTCAAACACGAAAAAAACCCAGGATCTGGCCAACAAGTATGCGATGAAGGCAAAATCATGAGCCAGATGCGGGCATAACACAGACCTAACCCAGACCTAACCGGTGTTATCCTCTAAAATATTGATCGAAACCAGGTTTAGTTGACTGCTTCAGTGTGTTACCACATTACTACGTGATTCAAACACGAAAAAAACCCAAGATCTGGCCAACAAGTATGCGAAGAAGGCAAAATCATGAGCCAGATGCGGGCATAACCCAGACCTAACCCAGACCTAACCGGTGTTATCCTCTGAAATATTGATCGAAACCAGGTTTAATTGACTGCTTCAGTGTATTACGACATTACTACGTGTTTTAAACACGGAAAATACCCAGGATCTGGCCAACAAGTATGCGAAGAAGGCAAATTCATGAGTCAGATGCGGGCATAACCCAGACCTAACCCAGACCTAACCGGTGTTATCCTCTAAAATATTGATCGAAACCAGGTTTAATTGACAGCTTCAGTGTGTTAACACATTACTACGTGATTCAAACACGGAAAAAACCCAGGATCTGGCCAACAAGTATGCGATGAAGGCAAAATCATGAGCCAGATGCGGGCATAACCCAGACCTAACCCAGACCTAACCGGTGTTATCCTCTAAAATATTGATCGAAACCAGGTTTAATTGACTGCTTCAGTGTGTTACCACATTCCTACGTGATTCAAACACGAAAAAAACCCAGGATCTGGCCAACAAGTATGCGAAGAAGGCGAAAGAATAAGCCAGATGCGCGCATTTCCCAGACCTAACCGGTGTTATCCTCTAAAATATTGATCGAAACCAGGTTTAATTGACAGCTTCAGTGTGTTACCACATTACTACGTGATTCAAACACGAAAAAAACCCAGGATCTGGCCAACAAGTATGCGAACAAGGCAAAATCATGAGCCAGATGCGTGCATAACCCAGACCTAACCCAGACCTAACCGGTGTTATCCTCCAAAATATTGATCGAAACCAGGTTTAAATGACAGCTTCAGTGTGTTACCACATTACTACGTGATTCAAACACGAAAAAAACCCAGGATCTGGCCAACAAGTATGCGAAGAAGGCAAAATCATGAGTCAGATGCGGGCATAACCCAGACCTAACCCAGACCTAACCGGTGTTATCCTCTAAAATATTGATCGAAACCAGGTTTAATTGACTGCTTCAGTGTGTTACCACATTCCTACGTAATTCAAACACGAAAAAAACCCAGGATCTGGCCAACAAGTATGCGAAGAAGGCAAAATCATGAGCCAGATGCGGGCATAACCCAGACCTAACCCAGACCTAACCGGTGTTATCCTCTAAAATATTGATCGAAACCAGGTTTAATTGACAGCCTCAGTGTGTTACCACATTACTACGTGATTCAAACACGAAAAAAACCCAGGATCTGGCCAACAAGTATGCGATGAAGGCAAAATCATGAGCCAGATGCGGGCATATTCCGGACCTAACCCCGACCTAACCGGTGTTATCCTCTAAAATATTGATCGAAACCAGGTTTAATTGACTGCTTCAGTGTGTTACCACATTCCTACGTGATTCAAACACGAAAAAAACCCAGGATCTGGCCAACAAGTATGCGAAGAAGGCGAAAGAATAAGCCAGATGCGCGCATTTCCCAGACCTAACCGGTGTTATCCTCTAAAATATTGATCGAAACCAGGTTTAATTGACAGCTTCAGTGTGTTACCACATTACTACGTGATTCAAACACGAAAAAAACCCAGGATCTGGCCAACAAGTATGCGAACAAGGCAAAATCATGAGTCAGATGCGTGCATAACCCAGACCTAACCCAGACCTAACCGGTGTTATCCTCCAAAATATTGATCGAAACCAGGTTTAAATGACAGCTTCAGTGTGTTACCACATTACTACGTGATTCAAACACGAAAAAAACCCAGGATCTGGCCAACAAGTATGCGAAGAAGGCAAAATCATGAGCCAGATGCGGGCATAACCCAGACCTAACCCAGACCTAACCGGTGTTATCCTCCGAAATATTGATCGAAACCAGGTTTTATTGACTGTTTCAGTGTGTTACCACATTACTACGTGATCAAACATGGAAAAAACCCAGGATCTGGCCAACAAGTATGCGAAAAAGATGAAAGTATAAGCCAGATGCGCGCATATCCCAGACCTAACCCAGACCTAACCGGTGTTATCCTCTAAAATATTGATCGAAACCAGGTTTAATTGACTGCTTCAGTGTGTTACCACATTCCTACGTGATTCAAACACGAAAAAAACCCAGGATCTGGCCAACCAGTATGCGAAGAAGGCGAAAGAATAAGCCAGATCCGCGCATTTCCCAGACCTAACCCAGACCTAACCGGTGTTATCCTCTGAAATATTGATCGAAACCAGGTTTAATTGACTGCTTCAGTGTGTTACCACATTACTACGCGATTCAAACACGGAGAAAACCCAGGATCTGGCCAACAAGTATGCGAAGAAGGCAAAATCATGAGTCAGATGCGGGCATAACCCAGACCTAACCCAGACCTAACCGGTGTTATCCTCTAAAATATTGATCGAAACCAGGTTTAATTGACAGCTTCAGTGTGTTAACACATTACTACGTGATTCAAACAAGGAAAAAACCCAGGATCTGGCCAACAAGTATGCGATGAAGGCAAAATCATGAGCCAGATGCGGGCATAACCCAGACCTAACCCAGACCTAACCGGTGTTATCCTCTAAAATATTGATCGAAACCAGGTTTAATTGACTGCTTCAGTGTGTTACCACATTCCTACGTGATTCAAACACGAAAAAAACCCAGGATCTGGCCAACAAGTATGTGAAGAAGGCGAAAGTATAAGCCAGATGCGCGCATTTCCCAGACCTTACCCAGACCTAACCGGTGTTATCCTCTGAAATATTGATCGAAACCAGGTTTAATTGACTGCTTCAGTGTGTTACCACATTACTACGTGATTGAAACACGGAACATACCCAGGATCTGGCCAACAAGTTTGCGAAAAAGGCGAAAGTATAAGCCAGATGCGCGCAAATCCCAGACCTAACCCAGACCTAACCGGTGTTATCCTCTAAAATATTGATCGAAACCAGGTTTAATTGACAGCTTCAGTGTGTTACCACATTACTACGTGATTCAAACACGAAAAAAACCCAGGATCTGGCCAACAAGTATGCGAACAAGGCAAAATCATGAGCCAGATGCGGGCATAACACAGACCTAACCCAGACCTAACCGGTGTTATCCTCTAAAATATTGATCGAAACCAGGTTTAATTGACTGCTTCAGTGTATTACGACATTACTACGTGTTTCAAACACGGAAAATACCCAGGGTCTGGCCAACAAGTATGCGAAGAAGGCGAAAGTATAAGCCAGATGCGCGCATTTCCCAGACCTTACCCAGACCTAACCGGTGTTATCCTCTGAAATATTGATCGAAACCAGGTTTAATTGACTGCTTCAGTGTGTTACCACATTACTACGTGATTGAAACACGGAACATACCCAGGATCTGGCCAACAAGTTTGCGAAAAAGGCGAAAGTATAAGCCAGATGCGCGCAAATCCCAGACCTAACCCAGACCTAACCGGTGTTATCCTCTAAAATATTGATCGAAACCAGGTTTAATTGACAGCTTCAGTGTGTTAACACATTACTACGTGATTCAAACAAGGAAAAAACCCAGGATCTGGCCAACAAGTATGCGATGAAGGCAAAATCATGAGCCAGATGCGGGCATAACCCAGACCTAACCCAGACCTAACCGGTGTTATCCTCTAAAATATTGATCGAAACCAGGTTTAATTGACTGCTTCAGTGTGTTACCACATTCCTACGTGATTCAAACACGAAAAAAACCCAGGATCTGGCCAACAAGTATGTGAAGAAGGCGAAAGTATAAGCCAGATGCGCGCATTTCCCAGACCTTACCCAGACCTAACCGGTGTTATCCTCTGAAATATTGATCGAAACCAGGTTTAATTGACTGCTTCAGTGTGTTACCACATTACTACGTGATTGAAACACGGAACATACCCAGGATCTGGCCAACAAGTTTGCGAAAAAGGCGAAAGTATAAGCCAGATGCGCGCAAATCCCAGACCTAACCCAGACCTAACCGGTGTTATCCTCTAAAATATTGATCGAAACCAGGTTTAATTGACAGCTTCAGTGTGTTACCACATTACTACGTGATTCAAACACGAAAAAAACCCAGGATCTGGCCAACAAGTATGCGAACAAGGCAAAATCATGAGCCAGATGCGGGCATAACACAGACCTAACCCAGACCTAACCGGTGTTATCCTCTAAAATATTGATCGAAACCAGGTTTAATTGACTGCTTCAGTGTGTTACCACATTACTACGTGATTCAAACACGAAAAAAACCCAAGATCTGGCCAACAAGTATGCGAAGAAGGCAAAATCATGAGCCAGATGCGGGCATAACCCAGACCTAACCCAGACCTAACCGGTGTTATCCTCTGAAATATTGATCGGAACCAGGTTTAATTGACTGCTTCAGTGTATTACGACATTACTACGTGTTTCAAACACGGAAAATACCCAGGGTCTGGCCAACAAGTATGCGAAGAAGGCAAAATCATGAGTCAGATGCGGGCATAACCCAGACCTAACCCAGACCTAACCGGTGTTATCCTCTAAAATATTGATCGAAACCAGGTTTAATTGACAGCTTCAGTGTGTTAACACATTACTACGTGATTCAAACACGGAAAAAACCCAGGATCTGGCCAACAAGTATGCGATGAAGGCAAAATCATGAGCCAGATGCGGGCATAACCCAGACCTAACCCAGACCTAACCGGTGTTATCCTCTAAAATATTGATCGAAACCAGGTTTAATTGACTGCTTCAGTGTGTTACCACATTCCTACGTAATTCAAACACGAAAAAAACCCAGGATCTGGCCAACAAGTATGTGAAGAAGTCGAAAGTATAAGCCAGATGCGCGCATTTCCCAGACCTAACCCAGACCTAACCGGTGTTATCCTCTGAAATATTGATCGAAACCAGGTTTAATTGACTGCTTCAGTGTGTTACCACATTACTACGTGATTCAAACACGGAAAAAACCCCAGGATCTGGCCAACAAGTATGCGATGAAGGCAAAATCATGAGCCAGATGCGGGCATAACCCAGACCTAACCCAGACCTAACCGGTGTAATCCTCTAAAATATTGATCGAAACCAGGTTTAATTGACAGCTTCAGTGTGTTACCACATTACTACGTGATTCAAACACGAAAAAAACAAAGGATCTGGCCAACAAGTATGCGAACAAGGCAAAATCATGAGCCAGATGCGTGCATAACCCAGACCTAACCCAGACCTAACCGGTGTTATCCTCCAAAATATTGATCGAAACCAGGTTTAAATGACAGCTTCAGTGTGTTACCACATTACTACGTGATTCAAACACGAAAAAAACCCAGGATCTGGCCAACAAGTATGCGAAGAAGGCAATATCATGAGCCAGATGCGGGCATAACCCAGACCTAACCCAGACCTAACCGGTGTTATCCTCTAAAATATTGATCGAAACCAGGTTTAATTGACAGCTTCAGTGTGTTAACACATTACTACGTGATTCAAACACGGAAAAACCCCAGGATCTGGCCAACAAGTATGCGATGAAGGCAAAATCATTAGCCAGATGCGGGCATAACCCAGACCTAACCCAGACTTAACCGGTGTTATCCTCTAAAATATTGATCGAAACCAGGTTTAATTGACTGCTTCAGTGTGTTACCACATTCCTACGTGATTCAAACACGAAAAAAACCCAGGATCTGGCCAACAAGTATGTGAAGAAGGCGAAAGTATAAGCCAGATGCGCGCATTTCCCAGACCTAACCCAGACCTAACCGGTGTTATCCTCTGAAATATTGATCGAAACCAGGTTTAATTGACTGCTTCAGTGTGTTACCACATTACTACGTGATTCAAACACGGAAAAAACCCCTGGATCTGGCCAACAAGTATGCGATGAAGGCAAAATCATGAGCCAGATGCGGGCATAACCCAGACCTAACCCAGACCTAACCGGTGTTATCCTCTAAAATATTGATCGAAACCAGGTTTAATTGACAGCCTCAGTGTGTTACCACATTACTACGTGATTCAAACACGAAAAAAACCCAGGATCTGGCCAACAAGTATGCGAACAAGGCAAAATCATGAGCCAGATGCGGGCATAACCCAGACCTAACCCAGACCTAACCGGTGTTATCCTCTAAAATATTGATCGAAACCAGGTTTAATTGACAGCTTCAGTGTGTTACCACATTACTACGTGATTCAAACACGAAAAAAACCCAGGATCTGGCCAACAAGTATGCGAACAAGGCAAAATCATGAGTCAGATGCGTGCATAACCCAGACCTAACCCAGACCTAACCGGTGTTATCCTCCAAAATATTGATCGAAACCAGGTTTAAATGACAGCTTCAGTGTGTTACCACATTACTACGTGATTCAAACACGAAAAAAACCCAGGATCTGGCCAACAAGTATGCGAAGAAGGCAAAATCATGAGCCAGATGCGGGCATAACCCAGACCTAACCCAGACCTAACCGGTGTTATCCTCTGAAATATTGATCGAAACCAGGTTTTATTGACTGTTTCAGTGTGTTACCACATTACTACGTGATCAAACATGGAAAAAACCCAGGATCTGGCCAACAAGTATGCGAAAAAGATGAAAGTATAAGCCAGATGCGCGCATATCCCAGACCTAACCCAGACCTAACCGGTGTTATCCTCTAAAATATTGATCGAAACCAGGTTTAATTGACTGCTTCAGTGTGTTACCACATTCCTACGTGATTCAAACACGAAAAAAACCCAGGATCTGGCCAACCAGTATGCGAAGAAGGCGAAAGAATAAGCCAGATCCGCGCATTTCCCAGACCTAACCCAGACCTAACCGGTGTTATCCTCTGAAATATTGATCGAAACCAGGTTTAATTGACTGCTTCAGTGTGTTACCACATTACTACGCGATTCAAACACGGAGAAAACCCAGGATCTGGCCAACAAGTATGCGAAGAAGGCAAAATCATGAGTCAGATGCGGGCATAACCCAGACCTAACCCAGACCTAACCGGTGTTATCCTCTAAAATATTGATCGAAACCAGGTTTAATTGACAGCTTCAGTGTGTTAACACATTACTACGTGATTCAAACAAGGAAAAAACCCAGGATCTGGCCAACAAGTATGCGATGAAGGCAAAATCATGAGCCAGATGCGGGCATAACCCAGACCTAACCCAGACCTAACCGGTGTTATCCTCTAAAATATTGATCGAAACCAGGTTTAATTGACTGCTTCAGTGTGTTACCACATTCCTACGTGATTCAAACACGAAAAAAACCCAGGATCTGGCCAACAAGTATGTGAAGAAGGCGAAAGTATAAGCCAGATGCGCGCATTTCCCAGACCTTACCCAGACCTAACCGGTGTTATCCTCTGAAATATTGATCGAAACCAGGTTTAATTGACTGCTTCAGTGTGTTACCACATTACTACGTGATTGAAACACGGAACATACCCAGGATCTGGCCAACAAGTTTGCGAAAAAGGCGAAAGTATAAGCCAGATGCGCGCAAATCCCAGACCTAACCCAGACCTAACCGGTGTTATCCTCTAAAATATTGATCGAAACCAGGTTTAATTGACAGCTTCAGTGTGTTACCACATTACTACGTGATTCAAACACGAAAAAAACCCAGGATCTGGCCAACAAGTATGCGAACAAGGCAAAATCATGAGCCAGATGCGGGCATAACACAGACCTAACCCAGACCTAACCGGTGTTATCCTCTAAAATATTGATCGAAACCAGGTTTAATTGACTGCTTCAGTGTGTTACCACATTACTACGTGATTCAAACACGAAAAAAACCCAAGATCTGGCCAACAAGTATGCGAAGAAGGCAAAATCATGAGCCAGATGCGGGCATAACCCAGACCTAACCCAGACCTAACCGGTGTTATCCTCTGAAATATTGATCGGAACCAGGTTTAATTGACTGCTTCAGTGTATTACGACATTACTACGTGTTTCAAACACGGAAAATACCCAGGGTCTGGCCAACAAGTATGCGAAGAAGGCAAAATCATGAGTCAGATGCGGGCATAACCCAGACCTAACCCAGACCTAACCGGTGTTATCCTCTAAAATATTGATCGAAACCAGGTTTAATTGACAGCTTCAGTGTGTTAACACATTACTACGTGATTCAAACACGGAAAAAACCCAGGATCTGGCCAACAAGTATGCGATGAAGGCAAAATCATGAGCCAGATGCGGGCATAACCCAGACCTAACCCAGACCTAACCGGTGTTATCCTCTAAAATATTGATCGAAACCAGGTTTAATTGACTGCTTCAGTGTGTTACCACATTCCTACGTAATTCAAACACGAAAAAAACCCAGGATCTGGCCAACAAGTATGTGAAGAAGTCGAAAGTATAAGCCAGATGCGCGCATTTCCCAGACCTAACCCAGACCTAACCGGTGTTATCCTCTGAAATATTGATCGAAACCAGGTTTAATTGACTGCTTCAGTGTGTTACCACATTACTACGTGATTCAAACACGGAAAAAACCCCAGGATCTGGCCAACAAGTATGCGATGAAGGCAAAATCATGAGCCAGATGCGGGCATAACCCAGACCTAACCCAGACCTAACCGGTGTAATCCTCTAAAATATTGATCGAAACCAGGTTTAATTGACAGCTTCAGTGTGTTACCACATTACTACGTGATTCAAACACGAAAAAAACAAAGGATCTGGCCAACAAGTATGCGAACAAGGCAAAATCATGAGCCAGATGCGTGCATAACCCAGACCTAACCCAGACCTAACCGGTGTTATCCTCCAAAATATTGATCGAAACCAGGTTTAAATGACAGCTTCAGTGTGTTACCACATTACTACGTGATTCAAACACGAAAAAAACCCAGGATCTGGCCAACAAGTATGCGAAGAAGGCAATATCATGAGCCAGATGCGGGCATAACCCAGACCTAACCCAGACCTAACCGGTGTTATCCTCTAAAATATTGATCGAAACCAGGTTTAATTGACAGCTTCAGTGTGTTAACACATTACTACGTGATTCAAACACGGAAAAACCCCAGGATCTGGCCAACAAGTATGCGATGAAGGCAAAATCATTAGCCAGATGCGGGCATAACCCAGACCTAACCCAGACTTAACCGGTGTTATCCTCTAAAATATTGATCGAAACCAGGTTTAATTGACTGCTTCAGTGTGTTACCACATTCCTACGTGATTCAAACACGAAAAAAACCCAGGATCTGGCCAACAAGTATGTGAAGAAGGCGAAAGTATAAGCCAGATGCGCGCATTTCCCAGACCTAACCCAGACCTAACCGGTGTTATCCTCTGAAATATTGATCGAAACCAGGTTTAATTGACTGCTTCAGTGTGTTACCACATTACTACGTGATTCAAACACGGAAAAAACCCCTGGATCTGGCCAACAAGTATGCGATGAAGGCAAAATCATGAGCCAGATGCGGGCATAACCCAGACCTAACCCAGACCTAACCGGTGTTATCCTCTAAAATATTGATCGAAACCAGGTTTAATTGACAGCCTCAGTGTGTTACCACATTACTACGTGATTCAAACACGAAAAAAACCCAGGATCTGGCCAACAAGTATGCGAACAAGGCAAAATCATGAGCCAGATGCGGGCATAACCCAGACCTAACCCAGACCTAACCGGTGTTATCCTCCAAAATATTGATCGAAACCAGGTTTAATTGACAGCTTCAGTGTGTTACCACATTACTACGTGATTCAAACACGAAAAAACCCCAGGATCTGGCCAACAAGTATGCGAAGAAGGCAAAATCATGAGCCAGATGCGGGCATATCCCGGACCTAACCTAGACCTAACCGGTGTTATCCTCTGAAATATTGATCGAAACCAGGTTTAATTGACTGCTTCAGTGTGTTACCACGTTACTACGTGATTCAAACACGGAAAATACCGAGGATCTGGCCAACAAGTTTGCGAAAAAGGCGAAAGTATAAGCCAGATGCGCTCAAATCCCAGACCTAACCCAGACCTAACCGGTGTTATCCTCTAAAATATTGATCGAAACCAGGTTTTATTGACTGCTTCAGTGTGTTACCACATTACTACGTGATCAAACACGGAAAAAACCCAGGATCTGGCCAACAAGTTTGCGAAAAAGGTGAAAGTATAAGCCAGATGCGCGCATATCCCAGACCTAACCCAGACCTAACCGGTGTTATCCTCTAAAATATTGATCGAAACCAGGTTTAATTGACAGCCTCAGTGTGTTACCACATTACTACGTGATTCAAACACGAAAAAAACCCAGGATCTGGCCAACAAGTATGCGATGAAGGCAAAATCATGAGCCAGATGCGGGCATATTCCGGACCTAACCCCGACCTAACCGGTGTTATCCTCTAAAATATTGATCGAAACCAGGTTTAATTGACTGCTTCAGTGTGTTACCACATTCCTACGTGATTCAAACACGAAAAAACCCAGGATCTGGCCAACAAGTATGCGAAGAAGGCGAAAGAATAAGCCAGATGCGCGCATTTCCCAGACCTAACCGGTGTTATCCTCTGAAATATTGATCGAAACCAGGTTTAATTGACTGCTTCAGTGTATTAGCACATTACTACGTGATTCAAACACGAAAAAAACCCAGGATCTGGCCAACAAGTATGCGAAGAAGGCAAAATCATGAGCCAGATGCGGGCATAACCCAGACCTAACCCAGACCTAACCGGTGTTATCCTCTGAAATATTGATCGAAACCAGGTTTAATTGACTGCTTCAGTGTGTTACCACATTACTACGTGATTCAAACACGGAAAATACCCAGGATCTGGCCAACAAGTTTGCGAAAAAGGCGAAAGTATAAGCCAGATGCGCGCAAATCCCAGACCTAACCCAGACCTAACCGGTGTTATCCTCTAAAATATTGATCGAAACCAGGTTTTATTGACTGTTTCAGTGTGTTACCACATTACTACGTGATCAAACACGGAAAAAACCCAGGATCTGGCCAACAAGTTTGCGAAAAATGTGAAAGTATAAGCCAGATGCGCGCATATCCCATGCCTAACCCAGACCTAACCGGTGTTATCCTCTAAAATATTGATCGAAACCAGGTTTAATTGACAGCTTCAGTGTGTTACCACATTACTACGTGATTCAAACACGAAAAAAACCCAGGATCTGGCCAACAAGTATGCGAAGAAGGCAAAATCATGAGCCAGATGCGGGCATAACCCAGACCTAACCCAGACCTAACCGGTGTTACCCTCTAAAATATTGATCGAAACCAGGTTTAATTGACAGCCTCAGTGTGTTACCACATTACTACGTGATTCAAACACGAAAAAAACCCAGGATCTGGCCAACAAGTATGCGAAGAAGGCAAAATCATGAGCCAGATGCGGGCATATCCCGGACGTAATCCCGACCTAACCGGTGTTATCCTCTAAAATATTGATCGAAACCAGGTTTAATTGACTGCTTCTGTGTGCTACCACATTCCTACGTGATTCAAACACGAAAAAAACCCAGGATCTGGCCAACAAGTATGCGAAGAAGGCGAAAGAATAAGCCAGATGCGCGCATTTCCCAGACCTAACCCAGACCTAACCGGTGTTATCATCTGAAATATTGATCGAAACCAGGTTTAATTGACAGCTTCAGTGTGTTACCACATTACTACGTGATTCAAACACGAAAAAAACCCAGGATCTGGCCAACAAGTATGCGAACAAGGCAAAATCATGAGCCAGATGCGGGCATAACCCAGACCTAACCCAGACCTAACCGGTGTTATCCTCTAAAATATTGATCGAAACCAGGTTTAATTGACAGCTTCAGTGTGTTACCACATTACTACGTGATTCAAACACGAAAAAAACAAAGGATCTGGCCAACAAGTATGCGAACAAGGCAAAATCATGAGCCAGATGCGTGCATAACCCAGACCTAACCCAGACCTAACCGGTGTTATCCTCCAAAATATTGATCGAAACCAGGTTTAAATGACAGCTTCAGTGTGTTACCACATTACTACGTGATTCAAACACGAAAAAAACCCAGGATCTGGCCAACAAGTATGCGAAGAAGGCAAAATCATGAGCCAGATGCGGGCATAACCCGGACCTAACCCAGACCTAACCGGTGTTATCCTCTAAAATATTGATCGAAACCAGGTTTAATTGACAGCCTCAGTGTGTTACCACATTACTACGTGATTCAAACACGAAAAAAACCCAGGATCTGGCCAACAAGTATGCGATGAAGGCAAAATCATGAGCCAGATGCGGGCATATTCCGGACCTAACCCCGACCTAACCGGTGTTATCCTCTAAAATATTGATCGAAACCAGGTTTAATTGACTGCTTCAGTGTGTTACCACATTCCTACGTGATTCAAACACGAAAAAAACCCAGGATCTGGCCAACAAGTATGCGAAGAAGGCGAAAGAATAAGCCAGATGCGCGCATTTCCCAGACCTAACCGGTGTTATCCTCTAAAATATTGATCGAAACCAGGTTTAATTGACAGCTTCAGTGTGTTACCACATTACTACGTGATTCAAACACGAAAAAAACCCAGGATCTGGCCAACAAGTATGCGAACAAGGCAAAATCATGAGCCAGATGCGTGCATAACCCAGACCTAACCCAGACCTAACCGGTGTTATCCTCCAAAATATTGATCGAAACCAGGTTTAAATGACAGCTTCAGTGTGTTACCACATTACTACGTGATTCAAACACGAAAAAAACCCAGGATCTGGCCAACAAGTATGCGAAGAAGGCAAAATCATGAGCCAGATGCGGGCATAACCCAGACCTAACCCAGACCTAACCGGTGTTATCCTCTGAAATATTGATCGAAACCAGGTTTTATTGACTGTTTCAGTGTGTTACCACATTACTACGTGATCAAACATGGAAAAAACCCAGGATCTGGCCAACAAGTATGCGAAAAAGATGAAAGTATAAGCCAGATGCGCGCATATCCCAGACCTAACCCAGACCTAACCGGTGTTATCCTCTAAAATATTGATCGAAACCAGGTTTAATTGACTGCTTCAGTGTGTTACCACATTCCTACGTGATTCAAACACGAAAAAAACCCAGGATCTGGCCAACCAGTATGCGAAGAAGGCGAAAGAATAAGCCAGATCCGCGCATTTCCCAGACCTAACCCAGACCTAACCGGTGTTATCCTCTGAAATATTGATCGAAACCAGGTTTAATTGACTGCTTCAGTGTGTTACCACATTACTACGCGATTCAAACACGGAGAAAACCCAGGATCTGGCCAACAAGTATGCGAAGAAGGCAAAATCATGAGTCAGATGCGGGCATAACCCAGACCTAACCCAGACCTAACCGGTGTTATCCTCTAAAATATTGATCGAAACCAGGTTTAATTGACAGCTTCAGTGTGTTAACACATTACTACGTGATTCAAACAAGGAAAAAACCCAGGATCTGGCCAACAAGTATGCGATGAAGGCAAAATCATGAGCCAGATGCGGGCATAACCCAGACCTAACCCAGACCTAACCGGTGTTATCCTCTAAAATATTGATCGAAACCAGGTTTAATTGACTGCTTCAGTGTGTTACCACATTCCTACGTGATTCAAACACGAAAAAAACCCAGGATCTGGCCAACAAGTATGTGAAGAAGGCGAAAGTATAAGCCAGATGCGCGCATTTCCCAGACCTTACCCAGACCTAACCGGTGTTATCCTCTGAAATATTGATCGAAACCAGGTTTAATTGACTGCTTCAGTGTGTTACCACATTACTACGTGATTGAAACACGGAACATACCCAGGATCTGGCCAACAAGTTTGCGAAAAAGGCGAAAGTATAAGCCAGATGCGCGCAAATCCCAGACCTAACACAGACCTAACCGGTGTTATCCTCTAAAATATTGATCGAAACCAGGTTTAATTGACAGCTTCAGTGTGTTACCACATTACTACGTGATTCAAACACGAAAAAAACCCAGGATCTGGCCAACAAGTATGCGAACAAGGCAAAATCATGAGCCAGATGCGGGCATAACACAGACCTAACCCAGACCTAACCGGTGTTATCCTCTAAAATATTGATCGAAACCAGGTTTAATTGACTGCTTCAGTGTGTTACCACATTACTACGTGATTCAAACACGAAAAAAACCCAAGATCTGGCCAACAAGTATGCGAAGAAGGCAAAATCATGAGCCAGATGCGGGCATAACCCAGACCTAACCCAGACCTAACCGGTGTTATCCTCTGAAATATTGATCGGAACCAGGTTTAATTGACTGCTTCAGTGTATTACGACATTACTACGTGTTTCAAACACGGAAAATACCCAGGGTCTGGCCAACAAGTATGCGAAGAAGGCAAAATCATGAGTCAGATGCGGGCATAACCCAGACCTAACCCAGACCTAACCGGTGTTATCCTCTAAAATATTGATCGAAACCAGGTTTAATTGACAGCTTCAGTGTGTTAACACATTACTACGTGATTCAAACACGGAAAAAACCCAGGATCTGGCCAACAAGTATGCGATGAAGGCAAAATCATGAGCCAGATGCGGGCATAACCCAGACCTAACCCAGACCTAACCGGTGTTATCCTCTAAAATATTGATCGAAACCAGGTTTAATTGACTGCTTCAGTGTGTTACCACATTCCTACGTAATTCAAACACGAAAAAAACCCAGGATCTGGCCAACAAGTATGTGAAGAAGTCGAAAGTATAAGCCAGATGCGCGCATTTCCCAGACCTAACCCAGACCTAACCGGTGTTATCCTCTGAAATATTGATCGAAACCAGGTTTAATTGACTGCTTCAGTGTGTTACCACATTACTACGTGATTCAAACACGGAAAAAACCCCAGGATCTGGCCAACAAGTATGCGATGAAGGCAAAATCATGAGCCAGATGCGGGCATAACCCAGACCTAACCCAGACCTAACCGGTGTAATCCTCTAAAATATTGATCGAAACCAGGTTTAATTGACAGCTTCAGTGTGTTACCACATTACTACGTGATTCAAACACGAAAAAAACAAAGGATCTGGCCAACAAGTATGCGAACAAGGCAAAATCATGAGCCAGATGCGTGCATAACCCAGACCTAACCCAGACCTAACCGGTGTTATCCTCCAAAATATTGATCGAAACCAGGTTTAAATGACAGCTTCAGTGTGTTACCACATTACTACGTGATTCAAACACGAAAAAAACCCAGGATCTGGCCAACAAGTATGCGAAGAAGGCAATATCATGAGCCAGATGCGGGCATAACCCAGACCTAACCCAGACCTAACCGGTGTTATCCTCTAAAATATTGATCGAAACCAGGTTTAATTGACAGCTTCAGTGTGTTAACACATTACTACGTGATTCAAACACGGAAAAACCCCAGGATCTGGCCAACAAGTATGCGATGAAGGCAAAATCATTAGCCAGATGCGGGCATAACCCAGACCTAACCCAGACTTAACCGGTGTTATCCTCTAAAATATTGATCGAAACCAGGTTTAATTGACTGCTTCAGTGTGTTACCACATTCCTACGTGATTCAAACACGAAAAAAACCCAGGATCTGGCCAACAAGTATGTGAAGAAGGCGAAAGTATAAGCCAGATGCGCGCATTTCCCAGACCTAACCCAGACCTAACCGGTGTTATCCTCTGAAATATTGATCGAAACCAGGTTTAATTGACTGCTTCAGTGTGTTACCCCATTACTACGTGATTCAAACACGGAAAAAACCCCTGGATCTGGCCAACAAGTATGCGATGAAGGCAAAATCATGAGCCAGATGCGGGCATAACCCAGACCTAACCCAGACCTAACCGGTGTTATCCTCTAAAATATTGATCGAAACCAGGTTTAATTGACAGCTTCAGTGTGTTACCACATTACTACGTGATTCAAACACGAAAAAAACCCAGGATCTGGCCAACAAGTATGCGAACAAGGCAAAATCATGAGCCAGATGCGGGCATAACCCAGACCTAACCCAGACCTAACCGGTGTTATCCTCCAAAATATTGATCGAAACCAGGTTTAATTGACAGCTTCAGTGTGTTACCACATTACTACGTGATTCAAACACGAAAAAACCCCAGGATCTGGCCAACAAGTATGCGAAGAAGGCAAAATCATGAGCCAGATGCGGGCATATCCCGGACCTAACCTAGACCTAACCGGTGTTATCCTCTGAAATATTGATCGAAACCAGGTTTAATTGACTGCTTCAGTGTGTTACCACGTTACTACGTGATTCAAACACGGAAAATACCGAGGATCTGGCCAACAAGTTTGCGAAAAAGGCGAAAGTATAAGCCAGATGCGCTCAAATCCCAGACCTAACCCAGACCTAACCGGTGTTATCCTCTAAAATATTGATCGAAACCAGGTTTTATTGACTGCTTCAGTGTGTTACCACATTACTACGTGATCAAACACGGAAAAAACCCAGGATCTGGCCAACAAGTTTGCGAAAAAGGTGAAAGTATAAGCCAGATGCGCGCATATCCCAGACCTAACCCAGACCTAACCGGTGTTATCCTCTAAAATATTGATCGAAACCAGGTTTAATTGACAGCCTCAGTGTGTTACCACATTACTACGTGATTCAAACACGAAAAAAACCCAGGATCTGGCCAACAAGTATGCGATGAAGGCAAAATCATGAGCCAGATGCGGGCATATTCCGGACCTAACCCCGACCTAACCGGTGTTATCCTCTAAAATATTGATCGAAACCAGGTTTAATTGACTGCTTCAGTGTGTTACCACATTCCTACGTGATTCAAACACGAAAAAACCCAGGATCTGGCCAACAAGTATGCGAAGAAGGCGAAAGAATAAGCCAGATGCGCGCATTTCCCAGACCTAACCGGTGTTATCCTCTGAAATATTGATCGAAACCAGGTTTAATTGACTGCTTCAGTGTATTAGCACATTACTACGTGATTCAAACACGAAAAAAACCCAGGATCTGGCCAACAAGTATGCGAAGAAGGCAAAATCATGAGCCAGATGCGGGCATAACCCAGACCTAACCCAGACCTAACCGGTGTTATCCTCTGAAATATTGATCGAAACCAGGTTTAATTGACTGCTTCAGTGTGTTACCACATTACTACGTGATTCAAACACGGAAAATACCCAGGATCTGGCCAACAAGTTTGCGAAAAAGGCGAAAGTATAAGCCAGATGCGCGCAAATCCCAGACCTAACCCAGACCTAACCGGTGTTATCCTCTAAAATATTGATCGAAACCAGGTTTTATTGACTGTTTCAGTGTGTTACCACATTACTACGTGATCAAACACGGAAAAAACCCAGGATCTGGCCAACAAGTTTGCGAAAAAGGTGAAAGTATAAGCCAGATGCGCGCATATCCCATGCCTAACCCAGACCTAACCGGTGTTATCCTCTAAAATATTGATCGAAACCAGGTTTAATTGACAGCTTCAGTGTGTTACCACATTACTACGTGATTCAAACACGAAAAAAACCCAGGATCTGGCCAACAAGTATGCGAAGAAGGCAAAATCATGAGCCAGATGCGGGCATAACCCAGACCTAACCCAGACCTAACCGGTGTTATCCTCTAAAATATTGATCGAAACCAGGTTTAATTGACAGCCTCAGTGTGTTACCACATTACTACGTGATTCAAACACGAAAAAAACCCAGGATCTGGCCAACAAGTATGCGAAGAAGGCAAAATCATGAGCCAGATGCGGGCATATCCCGGACGTAATCCCGACCTAACCGGTGTTATCCTCTAAAATATTGATCGAAACCAGGTTTAATTGACTGCTTCTGTGTGCTACCACATTCCTACGTGATTCAAACACGAAAAAAACCCAGGATCTGGCCAACAAGTATGCGAAGAAGGCGAAAGAATAAGCCAGATGCGCGCATTTCCCAGACCTAACCCAGACCTAACCGGTGTTATCCTCTGAAATATTGATCGAAACCAGGTTTAATTGACAGCTTCAGTGTGTTACCACATTACTACGTGATTCAAACACGAAAAAAACCCAGGATCTGGCCAACAAGTATGCGAACAAGGCAAAATCATGAGCCAGATGCGGGCATAACCCAGACCTAACCCAGACCTAACCGGTGTTATCCTCTAAAATATTGATCGAAACCAGGTTTAATTGACAGCTTCAGTGTGTTACCACATTACTACGTGATTCAAACACGAAAAAAACAAAGGATCTGGCCAACAAGTATGCGAACAAGGCAAAATCATGAGCCAGATGCGTGCATAACCCAGACCTAACCCAGACCTAACCGGTGTTATCCTCCAAAATATTGATCGAAACCAGGTTTAAATGACAGCTTCAGTGTGTTACCACATTACTACGTGATTCAAACACGAAAAAAACCCAGGATCTGGCCAACAAGTATGCGAAGAAGGCAATATCATGAGCCAGATGCGGGCATAACCCAGACCTAACCCAGACCTAACCGGTGTTATCCTCTAAAATATTGATCGAAACCAGGTTTAATTGACAGCTTCAGTGTGTTAACACATTACTACGTGATTCAAACACGGAAAAACCCCAGGATCTGGCCAACAAGTATGCGATGAAGGCAAAATCATTAGCCAGATGCGGGCATAACCCAGACCTAACCCAGACTTAACCGGTGTTATCCTCTAAAATATTGATCGAAACCAGGTTTAATTGACTGCTTCAGTGTGTTACCACATTCCTACGTGATTCAAACACGAAAAAAACCCAGGATCTGGCCAACAAGTATGTGAAGAAGGCGAAAGTATAAGCCAGATGCGCGCATTTCCCAGACCTAACCCAGACCTAACCGGTGTTATCCTCTGAAATATTGATCGAAACCAGGTTTAATTGACTGCTTCAGTGTGTTACCACATTACTACGTGATTCAAACACGGAAAAAACCCCAGGATCTGGCCAACAAGTATGCGATGAAGGCAAAATCATGAGCCAGATGCGGGCATAACCCAGACCTAACCCAGACCTAACCGGTCTTATCCTCTAAAATATTGATCGAAACCAGGTTTAATTGACAGCTTCAGTGTGTTACCACATTACTACGTGATTCAAACACGAAAAAAACCCAGGATCTGGCCAACAAGTATGCGAACAAGGCAAAATCATGAGCCAGATGCGGGCATAACCCAGACCTAACCCAGACCTAACCGGTGTTATCCTCCAAAATATTGATCGAAACCAGGTTTAATTGACAGCTTCAGTGTGTTACCACATTACTACGTGATTCAAACACGAAAAAACCCCAGGATCTGGCCAACAAGTATGCGAAGAAGGCAAAATCATGAGCCAGATGCGGGCATATCCCGGACCTAACCTAGACCTAACCGGTGTTATCCTCTGAAATATTGATCGAAACCAGGTTTAATTGACTGCTTCAGTGTGTTACCACATTACTACGTGATTCAAACACGGAAAATACCCAGGATCTGGCCAACAAGTTTGCGAAAAAGGCGAAAGTATAAGCCAGATGCGCGCAAATCCCAGACCTAACCCAGACCTAACCGGTGTTATCCTCTAAAATATTGATCGAAACCAGGTTTTATTGACTGCTTCAGTGTGTTACCACATTACTACGTGATCAAACACGGAAAAAACCCAGGATCTGGCCAACAAGTATGTGAAGAAGTCGAAAGTATAAGCCAGATGCGCGCATTTCCCAGACCTAACCCAGACCTAACCGGTGTTATCCTCTAAAATATTGATCGAAACCAGGTTTAATTGACAGCCTCAGTGTGTTACCACATTACTACGTGATTCAAACACGAAAAAAACCCAGGATCTGGCCAACAAGTATGCGATGAAGGCAAAATCATGAGCCAGATGCGGGCATATTCCGGACCTAACCCCGACCTAACCGGTGTTATCCTCTAAAATATTGATCGGAACCAGGTTTAATTGACTGCTTCAGTGTGTTACCACATTCCTACGTGATTCAAACACGAAAAAACCCAGGATCTGGCCAACAAGTATGCGAAGAAGGCGAAAGAATAAGCCAGATGCGCGCATTTCCCAGACCTAACCGGTGTTATCCTCTGAAATATTGATCGAAACCAGGTTTAATTGTCTGCTTCAGTGTATTAGCACATTACTACGTGATTCAAACACGAAAAAAACCCAGGATCTGGCCAACAAGTATGCGAAGAAGGCAAAATCATGAGCCAGATGCGGGCATAACCCAGACCTAACCCAGACCTAACCGGTGTTATCCTCTGAAATATTGATCGAAACCAGGTTTAATTGACTGCTTCAGTGTGTTACCACATTACTACGTGATTCAAACACTGAAAATACCCAGGATCTGGCCAACAAGTTTGCGAAAAAGGCGAAAGTATAAGCCAGATGCGCGCAAATCCCAGACCTAACCCAGACCTAACCGGTGTTATCCTCTAAAATATTGATCGAAACCAGGTTTTATTGACTGCTTCAGTGTGTTACCACATTACTACGTGATCAAACACGGAAAAAACCCAGGATCTGGCCAACAAGTTTGCGAAAAAGGTGAAAGTATAAGCCAGATGCGCGCATATCCCATGCCTAACCCAGACCTAACCGGTGTTATCCTCTAAAATATTGATCGAAACCAGGTTTAATTGACAGCCTCAGTGTGTTACCACATTACTACGTGATTCAAACACGAAAAAAACCCAGGATCTGGCCAACAAGTATGCGAAGAAGGCAAAATCATGAGCCAGATGCGGGCATATCCCGGACGTAATCCCGACCTAACCGGTGTTATCCTCTAAAATATTGATCGAAACCAGGTTTAATTGACAGCCTCAGTGTGTTACCACATTACTACGTGATTCAAACACGAAAAAAACCCAGGATCTGGCCAACAAGTATGCGAAGAAGGCAAAATCATGAGCCAGATGCGGGCATATCCCGGACGTAATCCTGACCTAACCGGTGTTATCCTCTAAAATATTGATCGAAACCAGGTTTAATTGACTGCTTCTGTGTGCTACCACATTCCTACGTGATTCAAACACGAAAAAAACCCAGGATCTGGCCAACAAGTATGCGAAGAAGGCGAAAGAATAAGCCAGATGCGCGCATTTCCCAGACCTAACCCAGACCTAACCGGTGTTATCCTCTGAAATATTGATCGAAACCAGGTTTAATTGACAGCTTCAGTGTGTTACCACATTACTACGTGATTCAAACACGAAAAAAACAAAGGATCTGGCCAACAAGTATGCGAACAAGGCAAAATCATGAGCCAGATGCGTGCATAACCCAGACCTAACCCAGACCTAACCGGTGTTATCCTCCAAAATATTGATCGAAACCAGGTTTAAATGACAGCTTCAGTGTGTTACCACATTACTACGTGATTCAAACACGAAAAAAACCCAGGATCTGGCCAACAAGTATGCGAAGAAGGCAATATCATGAGCCAGATGCGGGCATAACCCAGACCTAACCCAGACCTAACCGGTGTTATCCTCTAAAATATTGATCGAAACCAGGTTTAATTGACAGCTTCAGTGTGTTAACACATTACTACGTGATTCAAACACGGAAAAAACCCAGGATCTGGCCAACAAGTATGCGATGAAGGCAAAATCATTAGCCAGATGCGGGCATAACCCAGACCTAACCCAGACTTAACCGGTGTTATCCTCTAAAATATTGATCGAAACCAGGTTTAATTGACTGCTTCAGTGTGTTACCACATTCCTACGTGATTCAAACACGAAAAAAACCCAGGATCTGGCCAACAAGTATGTGAAGAAGGCGAAAGTATAAGCCAGATGCGCGCATTTCCCAGACCTAACCCAGACCTAACCGGTGTTATCCTCTGAAATATTGATCGAAACCAGGTTTAATTGACTGCTTCAGTGTGTTACCACATTACTACGTGATTCAAACACGGAAAAAACCCCAGGATCTGGCCAACAAGTATGCGATGAAGGCAAAATCATGAGCCAGATGCGGGCATAACCCAGACCTAACCCAGACCTAACCGGTGTTATCCTCTAAAATATTGATCGAAACCAGGTTTAATTGACAGCTTCAGTGTGTTACCACATTACTACGTGATTCAAACACGAAAAAAACCCAGGATCTGGCCAACAAGTATGCGAACAAGGCAAAATCATGAGCCAGATGCGTGCATAACCCAGACCTAACCCAGACCTAACCGGTGTTATCCTCCAAAATATTGATCGAAACCAGGTTTAAATGACAGCTTCAGTGTGTTACCACATTACTACGTGATTCAAACACGAAAAAAACCCAGTATCTGGCCAACAAGTATGCGAAGAAGGCAATATCATGAGCCAGATGCGGGCATAACCCAGACCTAACCCAGACCTAACCGGTGTTATCCTCCAAAATATTGATCGAAACCAGGTTTAATTGACAGCTTCAGTGTGTTACCACATTACTACGTGATTCAAACACGAAAAAACCCCAGGATCTGGCCAACAAGTATGCGAAGAAGGCAAAATCATGAGCCAGATGCGGGCATATCCCGGACCTAACCCAGACCTAACCGGTGTTATCCTCTGAAATATTGATCGAAACCAGGTTTAATTGACTGCTTCAGTGTGTTACCACATTACTACGTGATTCAAACACGGAAAATACCCAGGATCTGGCCAACAAGTTTGCGAAAAAGGCGAAAGTATAAGCCAGATGCGCACAAATCCCAGACCTAACCCAGACCTAACCGGTGTTATCCTCTAAAATATTGATCGAAACCAGGTTTTATTGACTGCTTCAGTGTGTTACCACATTACTACGTGATCAAACACGGAAAAAACCCAGGATCTGGCCATCAAGTTTGCGAAAAAGGTGAAAGTATAAGCCAGATGCGCGCATATCCCAGACCTAACCTAGACCTAACCGGTGTTAACCTCTAAAATATTGATCGAAACCAGGTTTAATTGACAGCCTCAGTGTGCTACCACATTACTACGTGATTCAAACACGAAAAAAACCCAGGATCTGGCCAACAAGTATGCGATGAAGGCAAAATCATGAGCCAGATGCGGGCATATTCCGGACCTAACCCCGACCTAACCGGTGTTATCCTCTAAAATATTGATCGAAACCAGGTTTAATTGACTGCTTCAGTGTGTTACCACATTCCTACGTGATTCAAACACGAAAAAAACCCAGGATCTGGCCAACAAGTATGCGAAGAAGGCGAAAGAATAAGCCAGATGCGCGCATTTCCCAGACCTAACCGGTGTTATCCTCTGAAATATTGATCGAAACCAGGTTTAATTGACTGCTTCAGTGTATTAGCACATTACTACGTGATTCAAACACGAAAAAAACCCAGGATCTGGCCAACAAGTATGCGAAGAAGGCAAAATCATGAGCCAGATGCGGGCATAACCCAGACCTAACCCAGACCTAACCGGTGTTATCCTCTGAAATATTGATCGAAACCAGGTTTTATTGACTGCTTCAGTGTGTTACCACATTACTACGTGATCAAACACGGAAAAAACCCAGGATCTGGCCAACAAGTATGCGAAGAAGGCAAAATCATGAGCCAGATGCGGGCATAACCCAGACCTAACCCAGACCTAACCGGTGTTATCCTCTAAAATATTGATCGAAACCAGGTTTTATTGACAGCTTCAGTGTGTTAACACATTACAACGTGATTCGAACACGGAAAATACCCAGGATCTGGCCAACAAGTTTGCGAAAAAGGCGAAAGTATAAGCCAGATGCGCGCATATCCCAGACCTAACCCAGACCTAACCGGTGTTATCCTCTAAAATATTGATCGAAACCAGGTTTAATTGACAGCCTCAGTGTGTTACCACATTACTACGTGATTCAAACACGAAAAAAACCCAGGATCTGGCCAACAAGTATGCGAAGAAGGGGAAAGAATAAGCCAGATGCGCGCATTTCCCAGACCTAACCCAGACCTAACCGGTGTTATCCTCTGAAATATTGATCGAAACCAGGTTTAATTGACTGCTTCAGTGTGTTACCACATTACTACGTGATTCAAACACGGAAAAAACCCAGGATCTGGCCAACAAGTATGCGATGAAGGCAAAATCATGAGCCAGATGCGGGCATAACCCAGACCTAACCCAGACCTAACCGGTGTTATCCTCTAAAATATTGATCGAAACCAGGTTTAATTGACAGCTTCAGTGTGTTAACACATTACTACGTGATTCAAACACGGAAAATACCCAGGATCTGGCCAACAAGTTTGCGAAAAAGGCGAAAGTATAAGCCAGATGCGCGCATATCCCAGACCTAACCCAGACCTAACCGGTGTTATCCTCTAAAATATTGATCGAAACCAGGTTTAATTGACAGCCTCAGTGTGTTACCACATTACTACGTGAATCAAACACGAAAAAAACCCAGGATCTGGCCAACAAGTTTGCGAAAAAGGTGAAAGTATAAGCCAGATGCGGGCATATCCCAGACCTAACCCAGACCTAACCGGTGTTATCCTCTAAAATATTGATCGAAACCAGGTTTAATTGACAGCCTCAGTGTGTTACCACATTACTACGTGAATCAAACACGAAAAAAACCCAGGATCTGGCCAACAAGTATGCGAAGAAGGCAAAATCATGAGCCGGATGCGGGCATAACCCAGACCTAACCCAGACCTAACCGGTGTTATCCTCTAAAATATTGATCGAAACCAGGTTTAATTGGCTGCTTCAGTGTGTTACCACATTCCTACGTGATTCAAACACGAAAAAAACCCAGGATCTGGCCAACAAGTATGCGAGGAAGGCGAAAGAATAAGCCTGATGCGCGCATTTCCCAGACCTAACCCAGACCTAACCGGTGTTATCCTCTGAAATATTGATCGAAACCAGGTTTAATTGACTGCTTCAGTGTGTTACCACATTACTGCGTGATTCAGACACGGAAAAAACCCAGGATCTGGCCAACAAGTATGCGAAGAAGGCAAAATCATGAGCCAGATGCGGGCATAACCCAGACCTAACCCCGACCTAACCGGTGTTATCCTCTAAAATATTGATCGAAACCAGGTTTAATTGACTGCTTCAGTGTGTTACCACATTACTACGTGACTGAAACACGGAAAATACCCAGGATCTGGACAACAAGTTTGCGAAAAAGGCAAAATCATGAGCCAGATGCGGGCATAACCCAGACCTAACCCAGACCTAACCGGTGTTATCCTCTAAAATATTGATCGAAACCAGGTTTAATTGACTGCCTCAGTGTGTTACCACATTACTACGTGATTCAAACACGAAAAAAACCCAAGATTTGGCCAACAAGTATGCGAAGAAGGCAAAATCATGAGCCAGATGCGGGCATAACCCAGACCTAACCCAGACCTAACCGGTGTTATCCTCTGAAATATTGATCGAAACCAGGTTTAATTGACTGCTTCAGTGTATTACCACATTACTACGTGTTTCAAACACGGAAAATACCCAGGATCTGGCCAACAAGTATGCGAAGAAGGCAAAATCATGAGTCAGATGCGGGCATAACCCAGACCTAACCCAGACCTAACCGGTGTTATCCTCTAAAATATTGATCGAAACCAGGTTTAATTGACAGCTTCAGTGTGTTAACACATTACTACGTGATTCAAACACGGAAAATACCCAGGATCTGGCTAACAAGTTTTGCGAAAAAGGCGAAAGTATAAGCCAGATGCGCGCATATCCCTGACCTAACCCAGACCTAACCGGTGTTAAACTCTGAAATATTGATCGAAACCAGGTTTTATTGACTGCTTCAGTGTGTTACCACATTACTACGTGATCAAACACGGAAAAAACCCAGGATCTGGCCAACAAGTTTGCGAAAAAGGTGAAAGTATAAGCCAGATGCGCGCATATCCCAGACCTAACCCAGACCTATCCGGTGTTATCCTCTAAAATATTGATCGAAACCAGGTTTAATTGACAGCCTCAGTGTGTTACCACATTACTACGTGATTCAAACACGAAAAAAACCCAGGATCTGGCCAACAAGTATGCGAAGAAGGCAAAATCATGAGCCAGATGCGGGCATATCCCTGACCTAATCCCGACCTAACCGGTGTTATCCTCTAAAATATTCATCGAAACCAGGTTTAATTGACTGCTTCAGTGTGCTACCACATTCCTACGTGATTCAAACACGAAAAAAACCCAGGATCTGGCCAACAAGTATGCGAAGAAGGCGAAAGAATAAGCCAGATGCGCGCATTTCCCAGACCTAACCCAGACCTAACCGGTGTTATCCTCTGAAATATTGATCGAAACCAGGTTTAATTGACTGCTTCAGTGTGTTACCACATTACTACGTGATTCAAACACGGAAAAAACCCAGGGTCTGGCCAACAAGTATGCGATGAAGGCAAAATCATGAGCCAGATGCGGGCATAACCCAGACCTAACCCAGACCTAACCGGTGTTATCCTCTAAAATATTGATCGAAACCAGGTTTAATTAACTGCTTCAGTGTGTTACCACATTACTACGTGATTCAAACACGGAAAATACCCAGGATCTGGCCAACAAGTATGCGAAGAAGGCAAAATCATGAGTCAGATGCGGGCATAACCCAGACCTAACCCAGACCTAACCGGTGTTATCCTCTGAAATATTGATCGAAACCAGGTTTAATTGACTGCTTCAGTGTGTTACCACATTACTACGTGATTCAAACACGGAAAAAACCCAGGGTCTGGCCAACAAGTATGCGAAGAAGGCAAAATCATGAGCCGGATGCGGGCATAACCCAGACCTAACCCAGACCTAACCGGTGTTATCCTCTAAAATATTGATCGAAACCAGGTTTAATTGGCTGCTTCAGTGTGTTACCACATTCCTACGTGATTCAAACACGAAAAAAACCCAGGATCTGGCCAACAAGTATGCGAGGAAGACAAAAGAATAAGCCTGATGCGCGCATTTCCCAGACCTAACCCAGACCTAACCGGTGTTATCCTCTGAAATATTGATCGAAACCAGGTTTAATTGACTGTTTCAGTGTGTTACCACATTACTGCGTGATTCAAACACGGAAAAAACCCAGGATCTGGCCAACAAGTATGCGAAGAAGGCAAAATCATGAGCCAGATGCGGGCATAACCCAGACCTAACCCCGACCTAACCGGTGTTATCCTCTAAAATATTGATCGAACCCAGGTTTAATTGACTGCTTCAGTGTGTTACCACATTACTACGTGATTGAAACACGGAAAATACCCAGGATCTGGCCAACAAGTTTGCGAAAAAGGCGAAAGTATAAGCCAGATGCGCGCAAATCCCAGACATAACCCAGACCTAACCGGTGTTATCCTCTAAAATATTGATCGAAACCAGGTTTTATTGACTGCCTCAGTGTGTTACCACATTACTACGTGATCAAACACGAAAAAATCCCGGGATCTGGCCAAAAAGTATGCGAAGAAGGCAAAATCATGAGCCAGATGCGGGCATATCCCGGACCTAACCCAGACCTAACCGGTGTTATCCTGTAAAATATTGATCGAAACCAGGTTTAATTGACTGCTTCAGTGTATTACCACATTACTACGTGATTCAAACACGAAAAAAACCCAGGATCTGGCCAACAAGTATGCGAAGAAGGCAAAATCATGAGCCAGATGCGGGCATAACCCAGACCTAACCCAGATCTAACCGGTGTTATCCTCTGAAATATTGATCGAAACCAGGTTTAATTGACTGCTTCAGTGTGTTACCACATTACTACGTGATTCAAACACGGAAAATACCCAGGATCTGGCCAACAAGTTTGCGAAAAAGGCGAAAGTATAAGCCAGATGCGCGCAAATCCCAGACCTAACCCAGACCTAACCGGTGTTATCCTCTAAAATATTGATCGAAACCAGGTTTTATTGACTGCTTCAGTGTGTTACCACATTACTACGTGATCAAACACGGAAAAAACCCAGGATCTGGCCAACAAGTTTGCGAAAAAGGTGAAAGTATAAGTCAGATGCGCGCATATCCCAGACCTAACCCAGACCTAACCGGTGTTATCCTCTAAAATATTGATCGAAACCAGGTTTAATTGACAGCTTCAGTGTGTTACCACATTACTACGTGATTCAAACACGAAAAAAACCCAGGATCTGGCCAACAAGTATGCGAAGAAGGCAAAATCATGAGCCGGATGCGGGCATAACCCAGACCTAACCCAGACCTAACCGGTGTTATCCTCTAAAATATTGATCGAAACCAGGTTTAATTGGCTGCTTCAGTGTATTACCACATTACTACGTGATTCAAACACGAAAAAAACCCAGGATCTGGCCAACAAGTATGCGAAGAAGGCAAAATCATGAGCCAGATGTGGGCATTTCCCGGACCTAACCCCGACCTAACCGGTGTCATCCTCTAAAATATTGATCGAATCCAGGTTTAATTGACTGCTTCAGTGTGTTACCACATTCCTACGTGATTCAAACACGAAAAAAACCCAGGATCTGGCCAACAAGTTTGCGAAAAAGGCGAAAGTATAAGCCAGATGCGCGCAAATCCCAGACCTAACCCAGACCTAACCGGTGTTATCCTCTAAAATATTGATCGAAACCAGGTTTAATTGACAGCTTCAGTGTGTTACCACATTACTACGTGATTCAAACACGAAAAAAACCCAGGATCTGGCCAACAAGTATGCGAAGAAGGCAAAATCATGAGCCGGATGCGGGCATAACCCAGACCTAACCCAGACCTAACCGGTGTTATCCTCTAAAATATTGATCGAAACCAGGTTTAATTGGCTGCTTCAGTGTGTTACCACATTCCTACGTGATTCAAACACGAAAAAAACCCAGGATCTGGCCAACAAGTATGCGAGGAAGGCGAAAGAATAAGCCTGATGCGCGCATTTCCCAGACCTAACCCAGACCTAACCGGTGTTATCCTCTGAAATATTGATCGAAACCAGGTTTAATTGACTGCTTCAGTGTGTTACCACATTACTGCGTGATTCAAACACGGAAAAAACCCAGGATCTGGCCAACAAGTATGCGAAGAAGGCAAAATCATGAGCCAGATGCGGGCATAACCCAGACCTAACCCCGACCTAACCGGTGTTATCCTCTAAAATATTGATCGAAACCAGGTTTAATTGACTGCTTCAGAGTGTTACCACATTACTACGTGATTGAAACACGGAAAATACCCAGGATCTGGACAACAAGTTTGCGAAATGGCAAAATCATGAGCCAGATGCGGGCATAACCCAGACCTAACCCAGACCTAACCGGTGTTATACTCTAAAATATTGATCGAAACCAGGTTTAATTGACTGCTTCAGTGTGTTACCACATTACTACGTGATTCAAACACGAAAAAAACCCAAGATTTGGCCAACAAGTATGCGAAGAAGGCAAAATCATGAGCCAGATGCGGGCATAACCCAGACCTAACCCAGACCTAACCGGTGTTATCCTCTGAAATATTGATCGAAACCAGGTTTAATTGACTGCTTCAGTGTATTACCACATTACTACGTGTTTCAAACACGGAAAATACCCAGGATCTGGCCAACAAGTATGCGAAGAAGGCAAAATCATGAGTCAGATGCGGGCATAACCCAGACCTAACCCAGACCTAACCGGTGTTATCCTCTAAGATATTGATCGAAACCAGGTTTAATTGACAGCTTCAGTGTGTTAACACATTACTACGTGATTCAAACACGGAAAATACCCAGGATCTGGCTAACAAGTTTGCGAAAAAGGCGAAAGTATAAGCCAGATGCGCGCATATCCCAGACCTAACCCAGACCTAACCGGTGTTAAACTCTGAAATATTGATCGAAACCAGGTTTTATTGACTGCTTCAGTGTGTTACCACATTACTACGTGATCAAACACGGAAAAAACCCAGGATCTGGCCAACAAGTTTGCGAAAAAGGTGAAAGTATAAGCCAGATGCGCGCATATCCCAGACCTAACCCAGACCTATCCGGTGTTATCCTCTAAAATATTGATCGAAACCAGGTTTAATTGACAGCTTCAGTGTGTTACCACATTACTACGTGATTCAAACACGAAAAAAACCCAGGATCTGGCCAACAAGTATGCGAAGAAGGCAAAATCATGAGCCAGATGCGGGCATATCCCGGACCTAATCCCGACCTAACCGGTGTTATCCTCTAAAATATTCATCGAAACCAGGTTTAATTGACTGCTTCAGTGTGCTACCACATTCCTACGTGATTCAAACACGAAAAAAACCCAGGATCTGGCCAACAAGTATGCGAAGAAGGCGAAAGAATAAGCCAGATGCGCGCATTTCCCAGACCTAACCCAGACCTAACCGGTGTTATCCTCTGAAATATTGATCGAAACCAGGTTTAATTGGGTGCTTCAGTGTGTTACCACATTACTACGTGATTCAAACACGGAAAAAACCCAGGATCTGGCAAACAAGTATGCGATGAAGGCAAAATCATGAGCCAGATGCGGGCATAACCCAGACCTAACCCAGACCTAACCGGTGTTATCCTCTAAAATATTGATCGAAACCAGGTTTAATTGACTGCTTCAGTGTGTTACCACATTACTACGTGATTCAAACACGAAAAAAACCCAAGATTTGGCCAACAAGTATGCGAAGAAGGCAAAATCATGAGCCAGATGCGGGCATAACCCAGACCTAACCCAGACCTAACCGGTGTTATCCTCTGAAATATTGATCGAAACCAGGTTTAATTGACTGCTTCAGTGTATTACCACATTACTACGTGTTTCAAACACGGAAAATACCCAGGATCTGGCCAACAAGTATGCGAAGAAGGCAAAATCATGAGTCAGATGCGGGCATAACCCAGACCTAACCCAGACCTAACCCAGACCTAACCCAGGATCTGGCCAACCAGTATGCGAAGAAGGCGAAAGAATAAGCCAGATGCGCGCATTTCCCAGACCTAACCCAGACCTAACCGGTGTTATCCTCTGAAATATTGATCGAAACCAGGTTTAATTGACTGCTTCAGTGTGTCACCACATTACTACGTGATTCAAACACGGAAAAAACCCAGGATCTGGCCAACAAGTTTGCGAAAAAGGCGAAAGTATAAGCCAGATGCGCGCAAATCCCAGACCTAACCCAGACCTAACCGGTGTTATCCTCTAAAATATTGATCGAAACCAGGTTTTATTGACTGCCTCAGTGTGTTACCACATTACTACGTGATCAAACACGAAAAAATCCCAGGATCTGGCCAAAAAGTATGCGAAGAAGGCAAAATCATGAGCCTGATGCGGGCATATCCCGGACGTAATCCCGACCTAACCGGTGTTATCCTCTAAAATATTGATCGAAACCAGGTTTAATTGACTGCTTCAGTGTGCTACCACATTCCTACGTGATTCAAACACGAAAAAAACCCAGGATCTGGCCAACCAGTATGCGAAGAAGGCGAAAGAATAAGCCAGATGCGCGCATTTCCCAGACCTAACCCAGACCTAACCGGTGTTATCCTCTGAAATATTGATCGAAACCAGGTTTAATTGACTGCTTCAGTGTGTTACCACATTACTACGTGATTCAAACACGGAAAAAACCCAGGATCTGGCCAACAAGTATGCGATGAAGGCAAAATCATGAGCCAGATGCGGGCATAACCCAGACCTAACCCAGACCTAACCGGTGTTATCCTCTAAAATATTGATCGAAACCAGGTTTAATTGACAGCTTCAGTGTGTTAACACATTACTACGTGATTCAAACACGGAAAATACCCAGGATCTGGCCAACAAGTTTGCGAAAAAGGCGAAAGTATAAGCCGGATGCGCGCATATCCCTGACCTAACCCAGACCTAACCGGTGTTAAACTCTGAAATATTGATCGAAACCAGGTTTTATTGACTGCTTCAGTGTGTTACCTCATTACTACGTGATCAAACACGGAAAAAACCCAGGATCTGGCCAACAAGTTTGCGAAAAAGGTGAAAGTATAAGCCAGATGCGCGCATATCCCAGACCTAACCCAGACCTATCCGGTGTTATCCTCTAAAATATTGATCGAAACCAGGTTTAATTGACAGCTTCAGTGTGTTACCACATTACTACGTGATTCAAACACGAAAAAAACCCAGGATCTGGCCAACAAGTATGCGAAGAAGGCAAAATCATGAGCCAGATGCGGGCATAACCCAGACCTAACCCAGACCTAACCGGTGTTATCCTCTAAAATATTGATCGAAACCAGGTTTAATTGACAGCCTCAGTGTGTTACCACATTACTACGTGATTCAAACACGAAAAAAACCCAGGATCTGGCCAGCAAGTATGCGAAGAAGGCAAAATCATGAGCCAGATGCGGGCATATCCCGGACCTAATCCCGACCTAACCGGTGTTATCCTCTAAAATATTCATCGAAACCAGGTTTAATTGACTGCTTCAGTGTGCTACCACATTCCTACGTGATTCAAACACGAAAAAAACCCAGGATCTGGCCAACAAGTATGCGAAGAAGGCGAAAGAATAAGCCAGATGCGCGCATTTCCCAGACCTAACCCAGACCTAACCGGTGTTATCCTCTGAAATATTGATCGAAACCAGGTTTAATTGACTGCTTCAGTGTGTTACCACATTACTACGTGATTCAAACACGGAAAAAACCCAGGGTCTGGCCAACAAGTATGCGATGAAGGCAAAATCATGAGCCAGATGCGGGCATAACCCAGCCCTAACCTAGACCTAACCGGTGTTATCCTCTAAAATATTGATCGAAACCAGGTTTAATTGACTGCTTCAGTGTGTTACCACATTACTACGTGATTCAAACACGAAAAAAACCCAAGATTTGGCCAACAAGTATGCGAAGAAGGCAAAATCATGAGCCAGATGCGGGCATAACCCAGACCTAACCCAGACCTAACCGGTGTTATCCTCTAAAATATTGATCGAAACCAGTTTTAATTGACAGCTTCAGTGTGTTACCACATTACTACGTGATTCAAACACGAAAAAAACCCAGGATCTGGCCAACAAGTATGCGAAGAAGGCAAAATCATGAGCCAGATGCGGGCATAACCCAGACCTAACCCAGACCTAACCGGTGTTATCCTCTGAAATATTGATCGAAACCAGGTTTAATTGACTGCTTCAGTGTATTAGCACATTACTACGTGATTCAAACACGAAAAAAACCCAGGATCTGGCCAACAAGTATGCGAAGAAGGCAAAATCATGAGCCAGATGCGGGCATAACCCAGACCTAACCCAGACCTAACCGGTGTTATCCTCTGAAATATTGATCGAAACCAGGTTTAATTGACTGCTTCAGTGTGTTACCACATTACTACGTGATTCAAACACGGAAAATACCCAGGATCTGGCCAACAAGTTTGCGAAAAAGGCGAAAGTATAAGCCAGATGCGCGCAAATCCCAGACCTAACCCAGACCTAACCGGTGTTATCCTCTAAAATATTGATCGAAACCAGGTTTTATTGACTGCTTCAGTGTGTTACCACATTATTACGTGATCAAACACGGAAAAAACCCAAGATCTGGCCAACAAGTTTGCGAAAAAGGTGAAAGTATAAGCCAGATGCGCGCATATCCCATGCCTAACCCAGACCTAACCGGGGTTATCCTCTAAAATATTGATCGAAACCAGGTTTAATTGACAGCTTCAGTGTGTTACCACATTACTACGTGATTCAAACACGAAAAAAACCCAGGATCTGGCCAACAAGTATGCGAAGAAGGCAAAATCATGAGCCAGATGCGGGCATAACCCAGACCTAACCCAGACCTAACCGGTGTTATCCTCTAAAATATTGATCGAAACCAGGTTTAATTGACAGCCTCAGTGTGTTACCACATTACTACGTGATTCAAACACGAAAAAAACCCAGGATCTGGCCAACAAGTATGCGAAGAAGGCAAAATCATGAGCCAGATGCGGGCATATCCCGGACGTAATCCCGACCTAACCGGTGTTATCCTCTAAAATATTGATCGAAACCAGGTTTAATTGACTGCTTCAGTGTGCTACCACATTCCTACGTGATTCAAACACGAAAAAAACCCAGGATCTGGCCAACCAGTATGCGAAGAAGGCGAAAGAATAAGCCAGATGCGCGCATTTCCCAGACCTAACCCAGACCTAACCGGTGTTATCCTCTGAAATATTGATCGAAACCAGGTTTAATTGACTGCTTCAGTGTGTTACCACATTACTACGTGATTCAAACACGGAAAAAACCCAGGATCTGGCCAACAAGTATGCGATGAAGGCAAAATCATGAGCCAGATGCGGGCATAACCCAGACCTAACCCAGACCTAACCGGTGTTATCCTCTAAAATATTGATCGAAACCAGGTTTAATTGACAGCTTCAGTGTGTTAACACATTACTACGTGATTCAAACACGGAAAATACCCAGGATCTGGCCAACAAGTTTGCGAAAAAGGCGAAAGTATAAGCCAGATGCGCGCATATCCCAGACCTAACCCAGACCTAACCGGTGTTAAACTCTGAAATATTGATCGAAACCAGGTTTTATTGACTGCTTCAGTGTGTTACCACATTACTACGTGATCAAACACGGAAAAAACCCAGGATCTGGCCAACAAGTTTGCGAAAAAGGTGAAAGTATAAGCCAGATGCGGGCATATCCCAGACCTAACCCAGACCTAACCGGTGTTATCCTCTAAAATATTGATCGAAACCAGGTTTAATTGACAGCCTCAGTGTGTTACCACATTACTACGTGATTCAAACGCGAAAAAAACCCAAGATTTGGCCAACAAGTATGCGAAGAAGGCAAAATCATGAGCCAGATGCGGGCATAACCCAGACCTAACCCAGACCTAACCGGTGTTATCCTCTGAAATATTGATCGAAACCAGGTTTAATTGACTGCTTCAGTGTATTACCACATTACTACGTGTTTCAAACACGGAAAATACCCAGGATCTGGCCAACAAGTATGCGAAGAAGGCAAAATCATGAGTCAGATGCGGGCATAACCCAGACCTAACCCAGACCTAACCGGTGTTATCCTCTAAAATATTGATCGAAACCAGGTTTAATTGACAGCTTCAGTGTGTTAACACATTACTACGTGATTCAAACACGGAAAATACCCAGGATCTGGCTAACAAGTTTGCGAAAAAGGCGAAAGTATAAGCCAGATGCGCGCATATCCCTGACCTAACCCAGACCTAACCGGTGTTAAACTCTGAAATATTGATCGAAACCAGGTTTTATTGACTGCTTCAGTGTGTTACCTCATTACTACGTGATCAAACACGGAAAAAACCCAGGATCTGGCCAACAAGTTTGCGAAAAAGGTGAAAGTATAAGCCAGATGCGCGCATATCCCAGACCTAACCCAGACCTATCCGGTGTTATCCTCTAAAATATTGATCGAAACCAGGTTTAATTGACAGCTTCAGTGTGTTACCACATTACTACGTGATTCAAACACGAAAAAAACCCAGGATCTGGCCAACAAGTATGCGAAGAAGGCAAAATCATGAGCCAGATGCGGGCATAACCCAGACCTAACCCAGACCTAACCGGTGTTATCCTCTAAAATATTGATCGAAACCAGGTTTAATTGACAGCCTCAGTGTGTTACCACATTACTACGTGATTCAAACACGAAAAAAACCCAGGATCTGGCCAACAAGTATGCGAAGAAGGCAAAATCATGAGCCAGATGCGGGCATATCCCGGACCTAATCCCGACCTAACCGGTGTTATCCTCTAAAATATTCATCGAAACCAGGTTTAATTGACTGCTTCAGTGTGCTACCACATTCCTACGTGATTCAAACACGAAAAAAACCCAGGATCTGGCCAACAAGTATGCGAAGAAGGCGAAAGAATAAGCCAGATGCGCGCATTTCCCAGACCTAACCCAGACCTAACCGGTGTTATCCTCTGAAATATTGATCGAAACCAGGTTTAATTGACTGCTTCAGTGTGTTACCACATTACTACGTGATTCAAACACGGAAAAAACCCAGGGTCTGGCCAACAAGTATGCGATGAAGGCAAAATCATGAGCCAGATGCGGGCATAACCCAGCCCTAACCCAGACCTAACCGGTGTTATCCTCTAAAATATTGATCGAAACCAGGTTTAATTGACTGCTTCAGTGTGTTACCACATTACTACGTGATTCAAACACGAAAAAAACCCAAGATTTGGCCAACAAGTATGCGAAGAAGGCAAAATCATGAGCCAGATGCGGGCATAACCCAGACCTAACCCAGACCTAACCGGTGTTATCCTCTGAAATATTGATCGAAACCAGGTTTAATTGACTGCTTCAGTGTATTACCACATTACTACGTGTTTCAAACACGGAAAATACCCAGGATCTGGCCAACAAGTATGCGAAGAAGGCAAAATCATGAGTCAGAAGCGGGCATAACCCAGACCTAACCCAGACCTAACCGGTGTTATCCTCTGAAATATTGATCGAAACCAGGTTTAATTGACTGCTTCAGTGTGTTACCACATTACTACGTGATTCAAACACGGAAAAAACCCAGGGTCTGGCCAACAAGTATGCGAAGAAGGCAAAATCATGAGCCGGATGCGGGCATAACCCAGACCTAACCCAGACCTAACCGGTGTTATCCTCTAAAATATTGATTGAAACCAGGTTTAATTGGCTGCTTCAGTGTGTTACCACATTCCTACGTGATTCAAACACGAAAAAAACCCAGGATCTGGCCAACAAGTATGCGAGGAAGGCGAAAGAATAAGCCTGATGCGCGCATTTCCCAGACCTAACCCAGACCTAACCGGTGTTATCCTCTAAAATATTGATCGAATCAGGTTTTATTGACTGCCTCAGTGTGTTACCACATTACTACGTGATCAAACACGAAAAAATCCCAGGATCTGGCCAACAAGTATGCGAAGAAGGCAAAATCATGAGCCAGATGCGGGCATATCCCGGACCTAACCCAGACCTAACCGGTGTTATCCTGTAAAATATTGATCGAAACCAGGTTTAATTGACTGCTTCAGTGTGTTACCACATTCCTACGTGATTCAAACACGAAAAAAACCCAGGATCTGGCCAACAAGTATGTGAAGAAGGCAAAATCATGAGGCAGATGCGGGCATAACCCAGACCTAACCCAGACCTAACCGGTGTTATCCTCTGAAATATTGATCGAAACCAGGTTTAATTGACTGCTTCAGTGTGTTACCACATTACTACGTGATTCAAACACGGAAAATACCCAGGATCTGGCCAACAAGTTTGCGAAGAAGGCGAAAGTATAAGCCAGATGCGCGCAAATCCCAGACCTAACCCAGACCTAACCGGTGTTATCCTCTAAAATATTGATCGAAACCAGGTTTTATTGACTGCTTCAGTGTGTTACCACATTACTACGTGATCAAACACGGAAAAAACCCAGGATCTGGCCAACAAGTTTGCGAAAAAGGTGAAAGTATAAGTCAGATGCGCGCATATCCCAGACCTAACCCAGACCTAACCGGTGTTATCCTCTAAAATAATGATCGAAACCAGGTTTAATTGACAGCTTCAGTGTGTTACCACATTACTACGTGATTCAAACACGAAAAAAACCCAGGATCTGGCCAACAAGTATGCGAAGAAGGCAAAATCATGAGCCAGATGCGGGCATAACCCAGACCTAACCCAGACCTAACCGGTGTTATCCTCTAAAATATTGATCGAAACCAGGTTTAATTGACAGCCTCAGTGTGTTACCACATTACTACGTGATTCAAACACGAAAAAAACCCAGGATCTGGCCAACAAGTATGCGAAGAAGGCAAAATCATGAGCCAGATGCGGGCATATCCCGGACCTAACCCCGACCTAACCGGTGTTATCCTCCAAAATATTGATCGAAACCAGGTTTAATTGACTGCTTCAGTGTGTTACCACATTCCTACGTGATTCAAACACGAAAAAAACCCAGGATCTGGCCAACAAGTTTGCGAAAAAGGCGAAAGTATAAGCCAGATGCGCGCAAATCCCAGACCTAACCCAGACCTAACCGGTGTTATCCTCTAAAATATTGATCGAAACCAGGTTTAATTGACAGCTTCAGTGTGTTACCACATTACTACGTGATTCAAACACGAAAAAAACCCAGGATCTGGCCAACAAGTATGCGAAGAAGGCAAAATCATGAGCCGGATGCGGGCATAACCCAGACCTAACCCAGACCTAACCGGTGTTAACCTGTAAAATATTGTTCGAAACCAGGTTTAATTGACTGCTTCAGTGTATTACCACATTACTACGTGTTTCAAACACGGAAAATACCCAGGATCTGGCCAACAAGTTTGCGAAAAAGGCGAAAGTATAAGCCAGATGGGCGCATATCCCAGACCTAACCCAGACCTAACCGGTGTTATACTCTGAAATATTGATCGAAACCAGGTTTAATTGACTGCTTCAGTGTGTTACCACATTACTACGTGTTTCAAACACGGAAAATACCCAGGATCTGGCCAACAAGTTTGCGAAAAAGGCGAAAGTATAAGCCAGATGCGCGCATATCCCAGACCTAACACAGACCTAACCGGTGTTATCCTCTAAAATATTGATCGAAACCAGGTTTAATTGACAGCTTCAGTGTGTTACCACATTACTACGTGATTCAAACACGAAAAAAACCCAGGATCTGGCCAACAAGTATGCGAAGAAGGCAAAATCATGAGCCAGATGCGGGCATAACCCAGACGAAACCAAGACCTAACCGGTGTTATCCTCTAAAATATTGATCGAAACCAGGATTAATTGACAGCTTCAGTGTGTTACCACATTACTACGTGATTCAAACACGAAAAAAACCCAGGATCTGGCCAACAAGTATGCGAAGAAGGCAAAATCATGAGCCAGATGCGGGCATAACACAGACCTAACCCAGACCTAACCGGTGTTATCCTCTAAAATATTGATCGAAACCAGGTTTAATTGACAGCTTAAGTGTGTTACCACATTACTACGTGATTCAAACACGAAAAAAACCCAGGATCTGGCCAACAAGTATGCGAAGAAGGCGAAAGTATAAGCCAGATGCGCGCATTTCCCAGACGTAACCCAGACCTAACCGGTGTTATCCTCTGAAATATTGATCGAAACCAGGTTTAATTGACTGCTTCAGTGTGTTACCACATTACTACGTGATTCAATCACGGAAAAAACCCAGGATCTGGCCAACAAGTATGCGAAGAAGGCAAAATCATGAGCCAGATGCGGGCATAACCCAGACCTAACCCAGACCTAACCGGTGTTATCCTCTGAAATATTGATCGAAACCAGGTTTAATTGACTGCTTCAGTGTGTTACCACATTACTACGTGATTCAAACACGGAAAATACACAGGATCTGGCCAACAAGTTTGCGAAAAAGGCGACAGTATAAGCCAGATGCGCGCAAATCCCAGACCTAACCCAGACCTAACCGGTGTCATCCTCTAAAATATTGATCGAAACCAGGTTTTATTGACTGCTTCAGTGTGTTACCACATTACTACGTGATCAAACACGGAAAATACCCAGGATCAGGCCAACAAGTTTGCGAAAAAGGTGAAAGTATAAGCCAGATGCGCGCATTTCCCAGACCTAACCCAGACCTAACCGGTGTTATCCTCTAAAATATTGATCGAAACCAGGTTTAATTGACAGCTTCAGTGTGTTACCACATTACTACGTGATTCAAACACGAAAAAAACCCAGGATCTGGCCAACAAGTATGCGAAGAAGGCAAAACCATGAGCCAGATGCGGGCATATCCCGGACCTAACCCGGACCTAACCGGTGTTATCCTCTAAAATATTGTTTGGAACCAGGTTTAATTGACTGCTTCAGTGTGTTACCACATTCCTACGTGATTCAAACACGAAAAAAACCCAGGATCTGGCCAACAAGTATGCGAAGAGGGCAAAATCATGAGCCAGATGCGGGCATAACCCAGACCTAACCCAGACCTAATCGGTGTTGTCCTCTAAAATATTGATCGAAACCAGGTTTAATTGACTGCTTCAGTGTATTACCACATTACTACGTGATTGAAACAGTAAAAAACCCAGGATCTGGCCAACAAGTATGCGCAGAAGGCAAAATCATGAGCCAGATGCGGGCACATCCCGGACCTAACCCAGACCTAACCGGTGTTATCCTCTAAAATATTGTTTGGAACCAGGTTTAATTGACTGCTTCAGTGTGTTACCACATTCCTACGTGATTCAAACACGAAAAAAACCCAAGATCTGGCCAACAAGTATGCGAAGAAGGCAAAATCATGAGCCGGGTGCGGGCATAACCCAGAACTAACCCACACCTAACCGGTGTTATCCTCTAAAATATTGATCGAAACCAGGTTTAATTGACAGCTTCAGTGTGTTACCACATTACTACGTGATTCAAACACGAAAAAACCCAGGATCTGGCCAACAAGTATGCGAAGAAGGCAAAATCATGAGCCAGATGCGGGCATATCCCGGACCTATCCCAGACCTAACCGGTGTTATCCTATAAAATATTGACCGAAACCAGGTTTAATTGACTGCTTCAGTGTGTTACCACATTACTACGTGATTCAAACACGAAAAAACCCCAGGATCTGGCCAACAAGTACGCGAGGAAGGAAAAATCATGAGCCAGATGCGGGCATAACCCAGACCTAACCCAGACCTAACCGGTGTTATCCTCTGAAATATTGATCGAAACCAGGTTTAATTGACTGCTTCAGTGTATTACCACATTACTACGTGATTCAAACACGAAAAAAACCCAGGATCTGGCCAACAAGTATGCGAAGAAGGCAAAATCATGAGCCAGATGCGGGCATAACCCAGAACTAACCCAGACGTAACCGGTGTTATCCTCTAAAATATTGATCGAAACCAGGTTTTATTGACTGCTTCAGTGTGTTACCACATTACTACGTCATCAAACACGGAAAAAACCGAGGATCTGGCCAACAAGTATGCGAAGAAGGCAAAATCATGAGCCAGATGCGGGCATAACCCAGACCTAACCGGTGTTATCCTCTGAAATATTGATCGAAACCAGGTTTAATTGACTGCTTCAGTGTATTACCACATTACTACGTGATTCAAACACGAAAAAAACCCAGGATCTGGCCAACAAGTATGCGAAGAAGGCGAAAGTATAAGCCAGATGCGCGCATTTCCCAGACGTAACCCAGACCTAACCGGTGTTATCCTCTGAAATATTGATCGAAACCAGGTTTAATTGACTGCTTCAGTGTGTTACCACATTACTACGTGATTCAATCACGGAAAAAACCCAGGATCTGGCCAACAAGTATGCGAAGAAGGCAAAATCATGAGCCAGATGCGGGCATAACCCAGACCTAACCCAGACCTAACCGGTGTTATCCTCTAAAATATTGATCGAATCCAGGGTTAATAGACTGCCTCAGTGTGTTACCGCATTACTACGTGATTGAAACACGAAAAAAACCCAGGATCTGGCCAACAAGTATGCGAAGAAGGCAAAATCATGAGCCAGATGCGGGCATAACCCAGACCTAACCCAGACCTAACCGGTGTTATCCTCTAAAATACTGTCCGATTCCAGGTTTAATTGACTGCCTCAGTGTGGTACAACATTACTACGTGATTCAAACACGGAAAAAACCCAGGATCTAGCCAACAAGTTTGCGAAAAAGGCGAAAGCATAAGCCAGATGGGCGCATATCCCAGACCTAACCCAGACCTAACCGGTGTTATCATCTAAAATACTGTCCGAATCCAGGTTTAATAGACTGCCTCAATGTGTTACCACATTACTACGTGATTGAAACACGAAAAAAACCCAGGATCTGGCCAACAAGTATGCGAAGAAGGCAAAATCATGAGCCAGATGCGGGCATAACCCAGACCTAACCCAGACCTAACCGGTGTTATCCTCTAAAATATTGATCGAAACCAGGTTAAATTGACTGCTTCAGTGTATTACCACATTACTACGTGATTCAAACACGAAAAAAACCCAGGATCTAGCCAACAAGTACGCGAAGAAGGCAAAATCATGAGCCAGATGCGGGCATAACCCAGACCTAACCCAGACCTAACCGGTGTTATCCTCTAAAATATTGATCGAAACCAGGTTTTATTGACTGCTTCAGTGTATTGCCACATTGCTACGTGATTCAAACACGAAAAAAACCCAGGATCTGGCCAACGAGTATGCGAAGAAGGCAAAATCATGAGCCAGATGCGGGCATAACCCAGACCTAACCCAGACCTAACCGGTGTTATCCTCTAAAATATTGATCGAAACCAGGTTTTATTGACTGCTTCAGTGTATTACCACATTACTACGTGATTCAAACACGAAAAAAACCCAGGATCTGGCCAACATGTATGCGAAGAAGACAAAATCATGAGCCAGATGCGGGCATAACCCAGCCCTAACCCAGACCTAACCTGTGTTATCCTCTAAAATATTGATCGAAACCAGGTTTAATTGACTGCTTCAGTGTATTACCACATTACTACGTGATTCAAACACGAAAAAAACCCAGGATCTGGCCAACAAGTATGCGAAGAAGGCAAAATCATGAGCCAGATGCGGGCATATCCCGGACCTAACCCGGACCTAACCGGTGTTATCCTCTAAAATATTGATCGAAACCAGGTTTAATTGACAGCTTCAGTGTGTTACCACATTACTACGTGATTCAAACTCGAAAAAAACCCAGGATCTGGCCAACAAGTATGCGAAAAAGGCGAAAGTATAAGCCAGATGCGCTCAAATCCCAGACCTAACCCAGACCTAACCGGTGTTATCCTCTAAAATATTGATCGAAACCAGGTTTTATTGACTGCTTCAGTGTGTTACCACATTACTACGTGATCAAACACGGAAAAAACCCAGGATCTGGCCAACAAGTATTGCGAATAAGGCGAAAGTATAAGCCAGATGCGCGCAATTCTCAGACCTAACCCAGACCTAACCGGTGTTATCCTCTAAAATATTGATCGAAACCAGGTTTAATTGACAGCTTCAGTGTGTTACCACATTACTACGTGATTCAAACACGAAAAAAACCCAGGATCTGGCCAACAAGTATGCGAAGAAGGCAAAATCATGAGCCAGATGCGGGCATAACCCAGACGAAACCAAGACCTAACCGGTGTTATCCTCTAAAATATTGATCGAAACCAGGTTTAATTGACAGCTTCAGTGTGTTACCACATTACTACGTGATTCAAACACGAAAAAAACCCAGGATCTGGCCAACAAGTATGCGAAGAAGGCAAAATCATGAGCCAGATGCGGGCATAACACAGACCTAACCCAGACCTAACCGGTGTTATCCTCTAAAATATTGATCGAAACCAGGTTTAATTGACAGCTTAAGTGTGTTACCACATTACTACGTGATTCAAACACGAAAAAAACCCAGGATCTGGCCAACAAGTATGCGAAGAAGGCGAAAGTATAAGCCAGATGCGCGCATTTCCCAGACGTAACCCAGACCTAACCGGTGTTATCCTCTGAAATATTGATCGAAACCAGGTTTAATTGACTGCTTCAGTGTGTTACCACATTACTACGTGATTCAATCACGGAAAAAACCCAGGATCTGGCCAACAAGTATGCGAAGAAGGCAAAATCATGAGCCAGATGCGGGCATAACCCAGACCTAACCCAGACCTAACCGGTGTTATCCTCTGAAATATTGATCGAAACCAGGTTTAATTGACTGCTTCAGTGTGTTACCACATTACTACGTGATTCAAACACGGAAAATACACAGGATCTGGCCAACAAGTTTGCGAAAAAGGCGACAGTATAAGCCAGATGCGCGCAAATCCCAGACCTAACCCAGACCTAACCGGTGTCATCCTCTAAAATATTGATCGAAACCAGGTTTTATTGACTGCTTCAGTGTGTTACCACATTACTACGTGATCAAACACGGAAAATACCCAGGATCAGGCCAACAAGTTTGCGAAAAAGGTGAAAGTATAAGCCAGATGCGCGCATTTCCCAGACCTAACCCAGACCTAACCGGTGTTATCCTCTAAAATATTGATCGAAACCAGGTTTAATTGACAGCTTCAGTGTGTTACCACATTACTACGTGATTCAAACACGAAAAAAACCCAGGATCTGGCCAACAAGTATGCGAAGAAGGCAAAACCATGAGCCAGATGCGGGCATATCCCGGACCTAACCCGGACCTAACCGGTGTTATCCTCTAAAATATTGTTTGGAACCAGGTTTAATTGACTGCTTCAGTGTGTTACCACATTCCTACGTGATTCAAACACGAAAAAAACCCAGGATCTGGCCAACAAGTATGCGAAGAGGGCAAAATCATGAGCCAGATGCGGGCATAACCCAGACCTAACCCAGACCTAATCGGTGTTGTCCTCTAAAATATTGATCGAAACCAGGTTTAATTGACTGCTTCAGTGTATTACCACATTACTACGTGATTGAAACAGTAAAAAACCCAGGATCTGGCCAACAAGTATGCGCAGAAGGCAAAATCATGAGCCAGATGCGGGCACATCCCGGACCTAACCCAGACCTAACCGGTGTTATCCTCTAAAATATTGTTTGGAACCAGGTTTAATTGACTGCTTCAGTGTGTTACCACATTCCTACGTGATTCAAACACGAAAAAAACCCAAGATCTGGCCAACAAGTATGCGAAGAAGGCAAAATCATGAGCCGGGTGCGGGCATAACCCAGACCTAACCCACACCTAACCGGTGTTATCCTCTAAAATATTGATCGAAACCAGGTTTAATTGACAGCTTCAGTGTGTTACCACATTACTACGTGATTCAAACACGAAAAAACCCAGGATCTGGCCAACAAGTATGCGAAGAAGGCAAAATCATGAGCCAGATGCGGGCATATCCCGGACCTATCCCAGACCTAACCGGTGTTATCCTATAAAATATTGACCGAAACCAGGTTTAATTGACTGCTTCAGTGTGTTACCACATTACTACGTGATTCAAACACGAAAAAACCCCAGGATCTGGCCAACAAGTACGCGAGGAAGGAAAAATCATGAGCCAGATGCGGGCATAACCCAGACCTAACCCAGACCTAACCGGTGTTATCCTCTGAAATATTGATCGAAACCAGGTTTAATTGACTGCTTCAGTGTATTACCACATTACTACGTGATTCAAACACGAAAAAAACCCAGGATCTGGCCAACAAGTATGCGAAGAAGGCAAAATCATGAGCCAGATGCGGGCATAACCCAGAACTAACCCAGACGTAACCGGTGTTATCCTCTAAAATATTGATCGAAACCAGGTTTTATTGACTGCTTCAGTGTGTTACCACATTACTACGTGATCAAACACGGAAAAAACCGAGGATCTGGCCAACAAGTATGCGAAGAAGGCAAAATCATGAGCCAGATGCGGGCATAACCCAGACCTAACCGGTGTTATCCTCTGAAATATTGATCGAAACCAGGTTTAATTGACTGCTTCAGTGTATTACCACATTACTACGTGATTCAAACACGAAAAAAACCCAGGATCTGGCCAACAAGTATGCGAAGAAGGCGAAAGTATAAGCCAGATGCGCGCATTTCCCAGACGTAACCCAGACCTAACCGGTGTTATCCTCTGAAATATTGATCGAAACCAGGTTTAATTGACTGCTTCAGTGTGTTACCACATTACTACGTGATTCAATCACGGAAAAAACCCAGGATCTGGCCAACAAGTATGCGAAGAAGGCAAAATCATGAGCCAGATGCGGGCATAACCCAGACCTAACCCAGACCTAACCGGTGTTATCCTCTAAAATATTGATCGAATCCAGGGTTAATAGACTGCCTCAGTGTGTTACCGCATTACTACGTGATTGAAACACGAAAAAAACCCAGGATCTGGCCAACAAGTATGCGAAGAAGGCAAAATCATGAGCCAGATGCGGGCATAACCCAGACCTAACCCAGACCTAACCGGTGTTATCCTCTAAAATACTGTCCGATTCCAGGTTTAATTGACTGCCTCAGTGTGGTACAACATTACTACGTGATTCAAACACGGAAAAAACCAAGGATCTAGCCAACAAGTTTGCGAAAAAGGCGAAAGCATAAGCCAGATGGGCGCATATCCCAGACCTAACCCAGACCTAACCGGTGTTATCATCTAAAATACTGTCCGAATCCAGGTTTAATAGACTGCCTCAATGTGTTACCACATTACTACGTGATTGAAACACGAAAAAAACCCAGGATCTGGCCAACAAGTATGCGAAGAAGGCAAAATCATGAGCCAGATGCGGGCATAACCCAGACCTAACCCAGACCTAACCGGTGTTATCCTCTAAAATATTGATCGAAACCAGGTTAAATTGACTGCTTCAGTGTATTACCACATTACTACGTGATTCAAACACGAAAAAAATCCAGGATCTAGCCAACAAGTACGCGAAGAAGGCAAAATCATGAGCCAGATGCGGGCATAACCCAGACCTAACCCAGACCTAACCGGTGTTATCCTCTAAAATATTGATCGAAACCAGGTTTTATTGACTGCTTCAGTGTATTGCCACATTGCTACGTGATTCAAACACGAAAAAAACCCAGGATCTGGCCAACGAGTATGCGAAGAAGGCAAAATCATGAGCCAGATGCGGGCATAACCCAGACCTAACCCAGACCTAACCGGTGTTATCCTCTAAAATATTGATCGAAACCAGGTTTTATTGACTGCTTCAGTGTATTACCACATTACTACGTGATTCAAACACGAAAAAAACCCAGGATCTGGCCAACATGTATGCGAAGAAGACAAAATCATGAGCCAGATGCGGGCATAACCCAGCCCTAACCCAGACCTAACCTGTGTTATCCTCTAAAATATTGATCGAAACCAGGTTTAATTGACTGCTTCAGTGTATTACCACATTACTACGTGATTCAAACACGAAAAAAACCCAGGATCTGGCCAACAAGTATGCGAAGAAGGCAAAATCATGAGCCAGATGCGGGCATATCCCGGACCTAACCCGGACCTAACCGGTGTTATCCTCTAAAATATTGATCGAAACCAGGTTTAATTGACAGCTTCAGTGTGTTACCACATTACTACGTGATTCAAACTCGAAAAAAACCCAGGATCTGGCCAACAAGTATGCGAAAAAGGCGAAAGTATAAGCCAGATGCGCTCAAATCCCAGACCTAACCCAGACCTAACCGGTGTTATCCTCTAAAATATTGATCGAAACCAGGTTTTATTGACTGCTTCAGTGTGTTACCACATTACTACGTGATCAAACACGGAAAAAACCCAGGATCTGGCCAACAAGTATTGCGAATAAGGCGAAAGTATAAGCCAGATGCGCGCAATTCTCAGACCTAACCCAGACCTAACCGGTGTTATCCTCTAAAATATTGATCGAAACCAGGTTTAATTGATAGCTTCAGTGTGTTACCACATTACTACGTGATTCAAACACGAAAAAAACCCAGGATCTGGCCAACAAGTATGCGAAGAAGGCAAAATCATGAGCCAGAAGCGGGCATAACCCAGACCTAACCCAGACCTAACTGGTGTTATCCTCTAAAATATTGATCGAAACCAGGTTTAATTGACAGCTTCAGTGTGTTACCACATTACTACGTGATTCAAACACGAAAAAAACCCAGGATCTGGCCAACAAGTATGCGAAGAAGGCAAAATCATGAGCCAGATGCGGGCATAACCCAGACCTAACCCAGACCTAACCGGTGTTATCCTCTAAAATATTGATCGAAACCAGGTTTAATTGACAGCTTCAGTGTGTTACCACATTACTACGTGATTCAAACACGAAAAAAACCCAGGATCTGGCCAACAAGTATGCGAAGAAGGCAAAATCATGAGCCAGATGCGGGCATAACCCGGACCTATCCCAGACCTAACCGGTGTTATCCTCTAAAATATTGATCGAAACCAGGTTTAATTGACTGCTTCAGTGTGTTACCCCATTCCTACGTGATTCAAACACGAAAAAAACCCAGGATCTGGCCAACAAGTATGCGAAGAAGACAAAATCATGAGCCAGATGCGGGCATAACCCAGCCCTAACCCAGACCTAACCGGTGTTATCCTCTAAAATATTGATCGAAACCAGGTTTAATTGACTGCTTCAGTGTATTACCACATTACTACGTGATTCAAACACGAAAAAAACCCAGGATCTGGCCAACAAGTATGCGAAGAAGGCAAAATTATGAGCCTGATGCGGGCATAACCCAGACCTAACTCAGACCTAACCGGTGTTATCCTCTAAAATATTGATCGAAACCAGGTTTAATTGACAGCTTCAGTGTGTTACCACATTACTACGTGATTCAAACACGAAAAAAACCCAGGATCTGGCCAACAAGTATGCGAAAAAGGCAAAATCATGAGCCAGATGCGGGCATATCCCGGACCTAACCCCGACCTAACCGGTGTTATCCTCTAAAATATTGTTTGGAACCAGGTTTAATTGACTGCTACAGTGTGTTACCACATTCCTACGTGATTCAAACACGAAGAAAACCCAGGATCTGGCCAACAAGTATGCGAAGAGGGCAAAATCATGAGCCAGATGCGGGCATAACCCAGACCTAACCCAGACCTAACCGGTGTTATCCTCTGAAATATTGATCGAAACCAGGTTTAATTGACTGCTTCAGTGTATTACCACATTACTACGTGATTCAAACACGAAAAAAACCCAGGATCTGGCCAACAAGTATGCGCAGCAGGCAAAATCATGAGCCAGATGCGGGCATAACCCAGACGAAACCCAGACCTAACCGGTGTTATCCTCTAAAATATTGATCGAAACCAGGTTTAATTAACAGCTTCAGTGTGTTACCACATTACTAAGTGATTGAAACACGAAAAAAACCCAGGATCTGGCCAACAAGTATGCGAAGAAGGCAAAATCATGAGCCAGATGCGGGCATAACCCAGACGAAACCCAGACCTAACCGGTGTTATCCTCTAAAATATTGATCGAAACCAGGTTTAATTGACAGCATCAGTGTGTTACCACATTACTACGTGATTCAAACACGAAAAAAACCCAGGATCTGGCCAACAAGTATGCGAAGAAGGCAAAATCATGAGTCAGATGCGGGCATAACCCAGACCTAACCCAGACCTAACCGGTGTTAACCTGTAAAATATTGATCGAAACCAGGTTTAATTGACTGCTTCAGTGTATTACCACATTACTACGTGTTTCAAACACGGAAAATACCCAGGATCTGGCCAACAAGTTTGCGAAAAAGGCGAAAGTATAAGCCAGATGGGCGCGTATCCCAGACCTAACCCAGACCTAACCGGTGTTATACTCTGAAATATTGATCGAAACCAGGTTTAATTGACTGCTTCAGTGTGTTACCACATTACTACGTGTTTCAAACACGGAAAATACCCAGGATCTGGCCAACAGGTTTGCGAAAAAGGCGAAAGTATAAGCCAGATGCGCGCATATCCCAGACCTAACCCAGACCTAACCGGTGTTATCCTCTAAAATATTGATCGAAACCAGGTTTAATTGACAGCTTCAGTGTGTTACCACATTACTACGTGATTCAAACACGAAAAAAACCCTGGATCTGGCCAACAAGTATGCGAAGAAGGCAAAATCATGAGCCAGATGCGGGCATAACCAAGACGAAACCAAGACCTAACCGGTGTTATCCTCTAAAATATTGATCGAAACCAGGTTTAATTGACAGCTTCGGTGTGTTACCACATTACTACGTGATTCAAACACGAAAAAAACCCAGGATCTGGCCAACAAGTATGCGAAGAAGGCAAAATCATGAGCCAGTTGCGGGCATAACACAGACCTAACCCAGACCTAACCGGTGTTATCCTCTAAAATATTGATCGAAACCAGGTTTAATTGACAGCTTAAGTGTGTTACCACATTACTACGTGATTCAAACACGAAAAAAACCCAGGATCTGGCCAACAAGTATGCGAAGAAGGCGAAAGTATAAGCCAGATGCGCGCATTTCCCAGACCTAACCCAGACCTAACCGGTGTTATCCTCTGAAATATTGATCGAAACCAGGTTTAATTGACTGCTTCAGTGTGTTACCACATTACTACGTGATTCAAACACGAAAAAAACCCAGGATCTGGCCAACAAGTATGCGAAGAAGGCAAAATCATGAGCCAGATGCGGGCATAACCCGGACCTATCCCAGACCTAACCGGTGTTATCCTCTAAAATATTGATCGAAACCAGGTTTAATTGACTGCTTCAGTGTGTTACCCCATTCCTACGTGATTCAGACACGAAAAAAACCCAGGATCTGGCCAACAAGTATGTGAAGAAGACAAAATCATGAGCCGGATGCGGGTATAACCCAGCCCTAACCCAGACCTAACCGGTGTTATCCTCTAAAATATTGATCGAAACCAGGTTTAATTGACTGCTTCAGTGTATTACCACATTACTACGTGATTCAAACACGAAAAAAACCCAGGATCTGGCCAACAAGTATGCGAGGAAGGCAAAATCATGAGCCAGATGCGGGCATAACCCAGACCTAACCCAGACCTAACCGGTGTTATCCTCTAAAATATTGATCGAAACCAGGTTTAATTGACAGCTTCAGTGTGTTACCACATTACTACGTGATTCAAACACGAAAAAAACCCAGGCTCTGGCCAACAAGTATGCGAAGAAGGCAAAATCATGAGCCAGATGCGGGCATATCCCGGACCTAACCCGGACCTAACCGGTGTTATCCTCTAAAATATTGTTTGGAACCAGGTTTAATTGACTGCTTCAGTGTGTTACCACATTCCTACGTGATTCAAACACGAAAAAAACCCAGGATCTGGCCAACAAGTATGCGAAGAGGGCAAAATCATGAGCCAGATGCGGGCATAACCCAGACCTAACCCAGACCTAACCGGTGTTATCCTCTAAAATATTCATCGAAACCGGGTTTAATTGACAGCTTCAGTGTGTTACCACATTACTACGTGATTCAAACACGAAAAAAACCCAGGATCTGGCCAACAAGTATGCGAAGAAGGCAAAATCATGAGCCAGATGCGGGCATATCCCGGACCTATCCCAGACCTAACCGGTGTTATCCTATAAAATATTGATCGAAACCAGGTTTAATTGACTGCTTCAGTGTGTTACCACATTACTACGTGATTCAAACACGAAAAAACCCCAGGATCTGGCCAACAAGTACGCGAGGAAGGCAAAATCATGAGCCAGATGCGGGTATAACCCAGACCTAACCCAGACCTAACCGGTGTTATCCTCTGAAATATTGATCGAAACCAGGTTTAATTGACTGCTTCAGTGTGTTACCACATTACTACGTGATTCAAACACGGAAAATACCCAGGATCTGGCCAACAAGTTTGCGCAAAAGGCGAAAGCATAAGCCAGATGCGCGCATATCCCAGACCTAACCCAGACCTAACCGGTGTTATCCTCTAAAATATTGATCGAAACCAGGTTTAATTGACTGCTTCAGTGTATTACCACATTACTACGTGATTGAAACAGTAAAAAACCCAGGATCTGGCCAACAAGTATGCGCAGAAGGCAAAATCTTGAGCCAGATGCGGGCACATCCCGGACCTAACCCAGACCTAACCGGTGTTATCCTCTAAAATATTGTTTGGAACCAGGTTTAATTGACTGCTTCAGTGTGTTACCACATTCCTACGTGATTCAAACACGAAAAAAACCCAAGATCTGGCCAACAAGTATGCGAAGAAGGCAAAATCATGAGCCGGGTGCGGGCATAACCCAGACCTAACCCAGACCTAACCGGTGTTATCCTCTAAAATATTGATCGAAACCAGGTTTAATTGACAGCTTCAGTGTGTTACCACATTACTACGTGATTCAAACACGAAAAAAACCCATGATCTGGCCAACAAGTATGCGAAGAAGGCAAAATCATGAGCCAGATGCGGGCATATCCCGGACCTATCCCAGACCTAACCGGTGTTATCCTATAAAATATTGATCGAAACCAGGTTTAATTGACTGCTTCAGTGTGTTACCACATTACTACGTGATTCAAACACGAAAAAACCCCAGGATCTGGCCAACAAGTACGCGAGGAAGGCAAAATCATGAGCCAGATGCGGGTATAACCCAGACCTAACCCAGACCTAACCGGTGTTATCCTCTGAAATATTGATCGAAACCAGGTTTAATTGACTGCTTCAGTGTGTTACCACATTACTACGTGATTCAAACACGGAAAATACCCAGGATCTGGCCAACAAGTTTGCGCAAAAGGCGAAAGCATAAGCCAGATGCGCGCATATCCCAGACCTAACCCAGACCTAACCGGTGTTATCCTCTAAAATATTGATCGAAACCAGGTTTAATTGACTGCTTCAGTGTATTACCACATTACTACGTGATTCAAACACGAAAAACACCCAGGATCTGGCCAACATGTATGCGAAGAAGACAAAATCATGAGCCAGATGCGGGCATAACCCAGACCTAACCCAGACCTAACCGGTGTTATCCTCTAAAATATTGATCGAAACCAGGTTTAATTGACTGCTTCAGTGTATTACCACACTACTAAGTGATTCAAACACGAAAAAAACCCAGGATCTGGCCAACAAGTATGCGAAGAAGGCAAAATCATGAGCCAGATGCGGGCATAACCCAGACGAAACCAAGACCTAACCGGTGTTATCCTCTAAAATATTGATCGAAACCAGGTTTAATTGCCAGCTTCAGTGTGTTACCACATTACTACGTGATTCAAACACGAAAAAGCCCAGAATCTGGCCAACAAGTATGCGAAGAAGGCAAAATCATGAGCCAGATGCGGGCATAACCCAGACCTAACCCAGACCTAACCGGTGTTATCCTCTAAAATATTGATCGAAACCAGGTTTAATTGACAGCTTAAGTGTGTTACCACATTACTACGTGATTCAAACACGAAAAAAACCCAGGATCTGGCCAACAAGTATGCGAAGAAGGCGAAAGTATAAGCCAGATGCGCGCATTTCCCAGACCTAACCCAGACCTAACCGGCGTTATCCTCTGAAATATTGATCGAAACCAGGTTTAATTGACTGCTTCAGTGTGTTACCACATTACTACGTGATTCAATCACGGAAAAAACCCAGGATCTGGCCAACAAGTATGCGAAGAAGGCAAAATCATGAGCCAGATGCGGGCATAACCCAGACCTAACCCAGACCTAACCGGTGTTATCCTCTAAAATATTGATCGAAACCAGGTTTAATTGACAGCTTCAGTGTGTTACCACATTACTACGTGATTCAAACACGAAAAAAACTCAGGATCTGGCCAACAAGTATGCGAAGAAGGCAAAATCATGAGCCAGATGCGGGCATAACCCAGACGAAACCAAGACCTAACCGGTGTTATCCTCTAAAATATTGATCGAAACCAGGTTTTATTGACTGCTTCAGTGTGTTACCACATTACTACGTGTTTCAACCACGGAAAATACCCAGGATCTGGCCAACAAGTTTGCGAAAAAGGCGAAAGTATAAGCCAGATGCGCGCATATCCCAGACCTAACCCAGACCTAACCGGTGTTATCCTCTAAAATATTGATCGAAACCAGGTTTAATTGACAGCTTCAGTGTGTTACCACATTACTACGTGATTCAAACACGAAAAAAACAAAGGATCTGGCCAACAAGTATGCGAACAAGGCAAAATCATGAGCCAGATGCGTGCATAACCCAGACCTAACCCAGACCTAACCGGTGTTATCCTCTAAAATATTGATCGAAACCAGGTTTAATTGACTGCTTCAGTGTATTACCACATTACTACGTGATTCAAACACGAAAAACACCCAGGATCTGGCCAACATGTATGCGAAGAAGACAAAATCATGAGCCAGATGCGGGCATAACCCAGACCTAACCCAGACCTAACCGGTGTTATCCTCTAAAATATTGATCGAAACCAGGTTTAATTGACTGCTTCAGTGTATTACCACACTACTAAGTGATTCAAACACGAAAAAAACCCAGGATCTGGCCAACAAGTATGCGAACAAGGCAAAATCATGAGCCAGATGCGTGCATAACCCAGACCTAACCCAGACCTAACCGGTGTTATCCTCCAAAATATTGATCGAAACCAGGTTTAAATGACAGCTTCAGTGTGTTACCACATTACTACGTGATTCAAACACGAAAAAAACCCAGGATCTGGCCAACAAGTATGCGAAGAAGGCAAAATCATGATCCAGATGCGGGCATAACCCAGACGAAACCAAGACCTAACCGGTGTTATCCTCTAAAATATTGATCGAAACCAGGTTTTATTGACTGCTTCAGTGTGTTACCACATTACTACGTGTTTCAGACACGGAAAATACCCAGGATCTGGCCAACAAGTTTGCGAAAAAGGCGAAAGTATAAGCCAGATGCGCGCATATCCCAGACCTAACCCAGACCTAACCGGTGTTATCCTCTAAAATATTGATCGAAACCAGGTTTAATTGACAGCTTCAGTGTGTTACCACATTACTACGTGATTCAAACACGAAAAAAACCCAGGATCTGGCCAACAAGTATGCGAAGAAGGCAAAATCATGAGTCAGATGCGGGCATAACCCAGACCTAACCCAGACCTAACCGGTGTTAACCTGTAAAATATTGATCGAAACCAGGTTTAATTGACTGCTTCAGTGTATTACCACATTACTACGTGTTTCAAACACGGAAAATACCCAGGATCTGGCCAACAAGTTTGCGAAAAAGGCGAAAGTATAAGCCAGATGGGCGCATATCCCAGACCTAACCCAGACCTAACCGGTGTTATACTCTGAAATATTGATCGAAACCAGGTTTAATTGACTGCTTCAGTGTGTTACCACATTACTACGTGTTTCAAACACAGAAAATACCCAGGATCTGGCCAACAAGTATGCGAAGAAGGCGAAAGTATAAGCCAGATGCGCGCATTTCCCAGGCCTAACCCAGACCTAACCGGTGTTATCCTCTGAAATATTGATCGAAACCAGGTTTAATTGACTGCTTCAGTGTGTTACCACATTACTACGTGATTCAAACACGAAAAAAACCCAGGATCTGGCCAACAAGTATGCGAAGAAGGCAAAATCATGAGCCAGATGCGGGCATAACCCAGACGAAACCCAGACCTAACCGGTGTTATCCTCTAAAATATTGATCGAAACCAGGTTTAATTGACAGCTTCAGTGTGTTACCTCATTACTAAGTGATTGAAACACGAAAAAAACCCAGGATCTGGCCAACAAGTATGCGAAGAAGGCAAAATCATGAGCCAGATGCGGGCATAACCCAGACGAAACCCAGACCTAACCGGTGTTATCCTCTAAAATATTGATCGAAACCAGGTTTAATTGACAGCATCAGTGTGTTACCACATTACTACGTGATTCAAACACGAAAAAAACCCAGGATCTGGCCAACAAGTATGCGAAGAAGGCAAAATCATGAGTCAGATGCGGGCATAACCCAGACCTAACCCAGACCTAACCGGTGTTAACCTGTAAAATATTGATCGAAACCAGGTTTAATTGACTGCTTCAGTGTATTACCACATTACTACGTGTTTCAAACACGGAAAATACCCAGGATCTGGCCAACAAGTTTGCGAAAAAGGCGAAAGTATAAGCCAGATGGGCGCATATCCCAGACCTAACCCAGACCTAACCGGTGTTATACTCTGAAATATTGATCGAAACCAGATTTAATTGACTGCTTCAGTGTGTTACCACATTACTACGTGTTTCAAACACGGAAAATACCCAGGATCTGGCCAACAAGTTTGCGAAAAAGGCGAAAGTATAAGCCAGATGCGGGCATAACCCAGACGAAACCCAGACCTAACCGGTGTTATCCTCTAAAATATTGATCGAAACCAGGTTTAATTGACAGCATCAGTGTGTTACCCCATTCCTACGTGATTCAGACACGAAAAAAACCCAGGATCTGGCCAACAAGTATGTGAAGAAGACAAAATCATGAGCCAGATGCGGGCATAACCCAGCCCTAACCCAGACCTAACCGGTGTTATCCTCTAAAATATTGATCGAAACCAGGTTTAATTGACTGCTTCAGTGTATTACCACATTACTACGTGATTCAAACACGAAAAAAACCCAGGATCTGGCCAACAAGTATGCGAGGAAGGCAAAATCATGAGCCAGATGCGGGCATAACCCAGACCTAACCCAGACCTAACCGGTGTTATCCTCTAAAATATTGATCGAAACCAGGTTTAATTGACAGCTTCAGTGTGTTACCACATTACTACGTGATTCAAACACGAAAAAAACCCAGGCTCTGGCCAACAAGTATGCGAAGAAGGCAAAATCATGAGCCAGATGCGGGCATATCCCGGACCTAACCCGGACCTAACCGGTGTTATCCTCTAAAATATTGTTTGGAACCAGGTTTAATTGACTGCTTCAGTGTGTTACCACATTCCTACGTGATTCAAACACGAAAAAAACCCAGGATCTGGCCAACAAGTATGCGAAGAGGGCAAAATCATGAGCCAGATGCGGGCATAACCCAGACCTAACCCAGACCTAACCGGTGTTATCCTCTAAAATATTGATCGAAACCAGGTTTAATTGACTGCTTCAGTGTATTACCACGTTACTACGTGATTGAAACAGTAAAAAACCCAGGATCTGGCCAACAAGTATGCGCAGAAGGCAAAATCATGAGCCAGATGCGGGCACATCCCGGACCTAACCCAGACCTAACCGGTGTTATCCTCTAAAATATTGTTTGGAACCAGGTTTAATTGACTGCTTCAGTGTGTTACCACATTCCTACGTGATTCAAACACGAAAAAAACCCAAGATCTGGCCAACAAGTATGCGAAGAAGGCAAAATCATGAGCCGGGTGCGGGCATAACCCAGACCTAACCCAGACCTAACCGGTGTTATCCTCTAAAATATTGATCGAAACCAGGTTTAATTGACAGCTTCAGTGTGTTACCACATTACTACGTGATTCAAACACGAAAAAAACCCAGGATCTGGCCAACACGTATGCGAAGAAGGCAAAATCATGAGCCAGATGCGGGCATAACCCAGACCTAACCCAGACCTAACCGGTGTTATCCTCTAAAATATTGATCGAAACCAGGTTTAATTGACAGCTTAAGTGTGTTACCACATTACTACGTGATTCAAACACGAAAAAAACCCAGGATCTGGCCAACAAGTATGCGAAGAAGGCGAAAGTATAAGCCAGATGCGCGCATTTCCCAGACCTAACCCAGACCTAACCGGTGTTATCCTCTGAAATATTGATCGAAACCAGGTTTAATTGACTGCTTCAGTGTGTTACCACATTACTACGTGATTCAATCACGGAAAAAACCCAGGATCTGGCCAACAAGTATGCGAAGAAGGCAAAATCATGAGCCAGATGCGGGCATAACCCAGACCTAACCCAGACCTAACCGGTGTTATCCTCTGAAATATTGATCGAAACCAGGTTTAATTGACAGCTTCAGTGTGTTACCACATTACTACGTGATTCAAACACGAAAAAAACCCAGGATCTGGCCAACAAGTATGCGAAGAAGGCAAAATCATGAGCCAGATGCGGGCATAACCCAGACGAAACCAAGACCTAACCGGTGTTATCCTCTAAAATATTGATCGAAACCAGGTTTAATTGACAGCTTCAGTGTGTTACCACATTACTACGTGATTCAAACACGAAAAAAACCCAGGATCTGGCCAACAAGTATGCGAAGAAGGCAAAATCATGATCCAGATGCGGGCATAACCCAGACGAAACCAAGACCTAACCGGTGTTATCCTCTAAAATATTGATCGAAACCAGGTTTTATTGACTGCTTCAGTGTGTTACCACATTACTACGTGTTTCAAACACGGAAAATACCCAGGATCTGGCCAACAAGTTTGCGAAAAAGGCGAAAGTATAAGCCAGATGCGCGCATATCCCAGACCTAACCCAGACCTAACCGGTGTTATCCTCTAAAATATTGATCGAAACCAGGTTTAATTGACTGCTTCAGTGTATTACCACATTACTACGTGATTCAAACACGAAAAAAACCCAGGATCTGGCCAACAAGTATGCGAAGAAGGCAAAATCATGAGCCAGATGCGGGCATAACCCAGACGAAACCCAGACCTAACCGGTGTTATCCTCTAAAATATTGATCGAAACCAGGTTTAATTGACAGCTTCAGTGTGTTACCACATTACTAAGTGATTGAAACACGAAAAAAACCCAGGATCTGGCCAACAAGTATGCGAAGAAGGCAAAATCATGAGCCAGATGCGGGCATAACCCAGACGAAACCCAGACCTAACCGGTGTTATCCTCTAAAATATTGATCGAAACCAGGTTTAATTGACAGCATCAGTGTGTTACCACATTACTACGTGATTCAAACACGAAAAAAACCCAGGATCTGGCCAACAAGTATGCGAAGAAGGCAAAATCATGAGTCAGATGCGTGCATAACCCAGACCTAACCCAGACCTAACCGGTGTTAACCTGTAAAATATTGATCGAAACCAGGTTTAATTGACTGCTTCAGTGTATTACCACATTACTACGTGTTTCAAACACGGAAAATACCCAGGATCTGGCCAACAAGTTTGCGAAGAAGGCAAAATCATGAGCCAGATGCGGGCATAACCCAGACGAAACCAAGACCTAACCGGTGTTATCCTCTGAAATATTGATCGAAACCAGGTTTAATTGACTGCTTCAGTGTGTTACCACATTACTACGTGTTTCAAACACGGAAAATACCCAGGATCTGGCCAACAAGTTTGCGAAAAAGGCGAAAGTATAAGCCAGATGCGCGCATATCCCAGACCTAACCCAGACCTAACCGGTGTTATCCTCTAAAATATTGATCGAAACCAGGTTTAATTGACAGCTTCAGTGTGTTACCACATTACTACGTGATTCAAACACGAAAAAAACCCAGGATCTGGCCAACAAGTATGCGAAGAAGGCGAAAGTATAAGCCAGATGCGCGCATTTCCCAGACCTAACCCAGACCTAACCGGTGTTATCCTCTGAAATATTGACCGAAACCAGGTTTAATTGACTGCTTCAGTGTGTTACCTGATTACTACGTGATTCAATCACGGAAAAAACCCAGGATCTGGCCAACAAGTATGCGAAGAAGGCAAAATCATGAGCCAGATGCGGGCATAACCCAGACGAAACCAAGACCTAACCGGTGTTATCCTCTAAAATATTGATCGAAACCAGGTTTAATTGACTGCTTCAGTGTATTACCACATTACTACGTGATTGAAACAGTAAAAAACCCAGGATCTGGCCAACAAGTATGCGCAGAAGGCAAAATCATGAGCCAGATGCGGGCACATCCCGGACCTAACCCAGACCTAACCGGTGTTATCCTCTAAAATATTGTTTGGAACCAGGCTTAATTGACTGCTTCAGTGTGTTACCACATTCCTACGTGATTCAAACACGAAAAAAACCCAAGATCTGGCCAACAAGTATGCGAAGAAGGCAAAATCATGAGCCGGGTGCGGGCATAACCCAGACCTAACCCAGACCTAACCGGTGTTATCCTCTAAAATATTCATCGAAACCAGGTTTAATTGACAGCTTCAGTGTGTTACCACATTACTACGTGATTCAAACACGAAAAAAACCCAGGATCTGGCCAACAAGTATGCGAAGAAGGCAAAATCATGAGCCAGATGCGGGCATATCCCGGACCTATCCCAGACCTAACCGGTGTTATCCTATAAAATATTGATCGAAACCAGGTTTAATTGACTGCTTCAGTGTGTTACCACATTACTACGTGATTCATACACGAAAAAACCCCAGGATCTGGCCAACAAGTACGCGAGGAAGGCAAAATCATGAGCCAGATGCGGGTATAACCCAGACCTAACCCAGACCTAACCGGTGTTATCCTCTGAAATATTGATCGAAACCAGGTTTAATTGACTGCTTCAGTGTGTTACCACATTTCTACGTGATTCAAACACGGAAAATACCCAGGATCTGGCCAACAAGTTTGCGCAAAAGGCGAAAGCATAAGCCAGATGCGCGCATATCCCAGACCTAACCCAGACCTAACCGGTGTTATCCTCTAAAATATTGATCGAAACCAGGTTTAATTGACTGCTTCAGTGTATTACCACATTACTACGTGATTGAAACAGTAAAAAACCCAGGATCTGGCCAACAAGTATGCGCAGAAGGCAAAATCTTGAGCCAGATGCGGGCACATCCCGGACCTAACCCAGACCTAACCGGTGTTATCCTCTAAAATATTGTTTGGAACCAGGTTTAATTGACTGGTTCAGTGTGTTACCACATTCCTACGTGATTCAAACACGAAAAAAACCCAAGATCTGGCCAACAAGTATGCGAAGAAGGCAAAATCATGAGCCGGGTGCGGGCATAACCCAGACCTAACCCAGACCTAACCGGTGTTATCCTCTAAAATATTGATCGAAACCAGGTTTAATTGACTGCTACAGTGTATTACCACATTACTACGTGATTGAAACAGTAAAAAACCCAGGATCTGGCCAACAAGTATGCGCAGAAGGCAAAATCTTGAGCCAGATGCGGGCACATCCCGGACCTAACCCAGACCTAACCGGTGTTATCCTCTAAAATATTGTTTGGAACCAGGTTTAATTGACTGCTTCAGTGTGTTACCACATTACTACGTGATTCAAACACGAAAAAACCCCAGGATCTGGCCAACAAGTACGCGAGGAAGGCAAAATCATGAGCCAGATGCGGGTATAACCCAGACCTAACCCAGACCTAACCGGTGTTATCCTCTGAAATATTGATCGAAACCAGGTTTAATTGACTGCTTCAGTGTGTTACCACATTACTACGTGATTCAAACACGGAAAATACCCAGGATCTGGCCAACAAGTTTGCGCAAAAGGCGAAAGCATAAGCCAGATGCGCGCATATCCCAGACCTAACCCAGACCTAACCGGTGTTATCCTCTAAAATATTGATCGAAACCAGGTTTAATTGACTGCTTCAGTGTACTACCACATTACTACGTGATTCAAACACGAAAAACACCCAGGATCTGGCCAACATGTATGCGAAGAAGACAAAATCATGAGCCAGATGCGGGCATAACCCAGACCTAACCCAGACCTAACCGGTGTTATCCTCTAAAATATTGATCGAAACCAGGTTTAATTGACTGCTTCAGTGTATTACCACACTACTAAGTGATTCAAACACGAAAAAAACCCAGGATCTGGCCAACAAGTATGCGAAGAAGGCAAAATCATGAGCCAGATGCGGGCATAACCCAGACGAAACCAAGACCTAACCGGTGTTATCCTCTAAAATATTGATCGAAACCAGGTTGAATTGACAGCTTCAGTGTGTTACCACATTACTACGTGATTCAAACACGAAAAAAACCCAGAATCTGGCCAACAAGTATGCGAAGAAGGCAAAATCATGAGCCAGATGCGGGCATAACCCAGACCTAACCCAGACCTAACCGGTGTTATCCTCTAAAATATTGATCGAAACCAGGTTTAATTGACAGCTTAAGTGTGTTACCACATTACTACGTGATTCAAACACGAAAAAAACCCAGGATCTGGCCAACAAGTATGCGAAGATGGCGAAAGTATAAGCCAGATGCGCGCATTTCCCAGACCTAACCCAGACCTAACCGGTGTTATCCTCTGAAATATTGATCGAAACCAGGTTTAATTGACTGCTTCAGTGTGTTACCACATTACTACGTGATTCAATCACGGAAAAAACCCAGGATCTGGCCAACAAGTATGCGAAGAAGGCAAAATCATGAGCCAGATGCGGGCATAACCCAGACCTAACCCAGACCTAACCGGTGTTATCCTCTAAAATATTGATCGAAACCAGGTTTAATTGACAGCTTCAGTGTGTTACCACATTACTACGTGATTCAAACACGAAAAAAACTCAGGATCTGGCCAACAAGTATGCGAAGAAGGCAAAATCATGAGCCAGATGCGGGCATAACCCAGACGAAACCAAGACCTAACCGGTGTTATCCTCTAAAATATTGATCGAAACCAGTTTTTATTGACTGCTTCAGTGTGTTACCACATTACTACGTGTTTCAAACACGGAAAATACCCAGGATCTGGCCAACAAGTTTGCGAAAAAGGCGAAAGTATAAGCCAGATGCGCGCATATCCCAGACCTAACCCAGACCTAACCGGTGTTATCCTCTAAAATATTGATCGAAACCAGGTTTAATTGACAGCTTCAGTGTGTTACCACATTACTACGTGATTCAAACACGAAAAAAACAAAGGATCTGGCCAACAAGTATGCGAACAAGGCAAAATCATGAGCCAGATGCGTGCATAACCCAGACCTAACCCAGACCTAACCGGTGTTATCCTCCAAAATATTGATCGAAACCAGGTTTAAATGACAGCTTCAGTGTGTTACCACATTACTACGTGATTCAAACACGAAAAAAACCCAGGATCTGGCCAACAAGTATGCGAAGAAGACAAAATCATGATCCAGATGCGGGCATAACCCAGACGAAACCAAGACCTAACCGGTGTTATCCTCTAAAATATTGATCGAAACCAGGTTTTATTGACTGCTTCAGTGTGTTACCACATTACTACGTGTTTCAGACACGGAAAATACCCAGGATCTGGCCAACAAGTTTGCGAAAAAGGCGAAAGTATAAGCCAGATGCGCGCATATCCCAGACCTAACCCAGACCTAACCGGTGTTATCCTCTAAAATATTGATCGAAACCAGGTTTAATTGACAGCTTCAGTGTGTTACCACATTACTACGTGATTCAAACACGAAAAAAACCCAGGATCTGGCCAACAAGTATGCGAAGAAGGCAAAATCATGAGTCAGATGCGGGCATAACCCAGACCTAACCCAGACCTAACCGGTGTTAACCTGTAAAATATTGATCGAAACCAGGTTTAATTGACTGCTTCAGTGTATTACCACATTACTACGTGTTTCAAACACGGAAAATACCCAGGATCTGGCCAACAAGTTTGCGAAAAAGGCGAAAGTATAAGCCAGATGGGCGCATATCCCAGACCTAACCCAGACCTAACCGGTGTTATACTCTGAAATATTGATCGAAACCAGGTTTAATTGACTGCTTCAGTGTGTTACCACATTACTACGTGTTTCAAACACGGAAAATACCCAGGATCTGGCCAACAAGTATGCGAAGAAGGCGAAAGTATAAGCCAGATGCGCGCATTTCCCAGACCTAACCCAGACCTAACCGGTGTTATCCTCTGAAATATTGATCGAAACCAGGTTTAATTGACTGCTTCAGTGTGTTACCACATTACTACGTGATTCAAACACGAAAAAAACCCAGGATCTGGCCAACAAGTATGCGAAGAAGGCAAAATCATGAGCCAGATGCGGGCATAACCCAGACGAAACCCAGACCTAACCGGTGTTATCCTCTAAAATATTGATCGAAACCAGGTTTAATTGACAGCTTCAGTGTGTTACCTCATTACTAAGTGATTGAAACACGAAAAAAACCCAGGATCTGGCCAACAAGTATGCGAAGAAGGCAAAATCATGAGCCAGATGCGGGCATAACCCAGACGAAACCCAGACCTAACCGGTGTTATCCTCTAAAATATTGATCGAAACCAGGTTTAATTGACAGCATCAGTGTGTTACCACATTACTACGTGATTCAAACACGAAAAAAACCCAGGATCTGGCCAACAAGTATGCGAAGAAGGCAAAATCATGAGTCAGATGCGTGCATAACCCAGACCTAACCCAGACCTAACCGGTGTTAACCTGTAAAATATTGATCGAAACCAGGTTTAATTGACTGCTTCAGTGTATTACCACATTACTACGTGTTTCAAACACGGAAAATACCCAGGATCTGGCCAACAAGTTTGCGAAGAAGGCAAAATCATGAGCCAGATGCGGGCATAACCCAGACGAAACCAAGACCTAACCGGTGTTATCCTCTGAAATATTGATCGAAACCAGGTTTAATTGACTGCTTCAGTGTGTTACCACATTACTACGTGTTTCAAACACGGAAAATACCCAGGATCTGGCCAACAAGTTTGCGAAAAAGGCGAAAGTATAAGCCAGATGCGCGCATATCCCAGACCTAACCCAGACCTAACCGGTGTTATCCTCTAAAATATTGATCGAAACCAGGTTTAATTGACAGCTTCAGTGTGTTACCACATTACTACGTGATTCAAACACGAAAAAAACCCAGGATCTGGCCAACAAGTATGCGAAGAAGGCGAAAGTATAAGCCAGATGCGCGCATTTCCCAGACCTAACCCAGACCTAACCGGTGTTATCCTCTGAAATATTGACCGAAACCAGGTTTAATTGACTGCTTCAGTGTGTTACCTGATTACTACGTGATTCAATCACGGAAAAAACCCAGGATCTGGCCAACAAGTATGCGAAGAAGGCAAAATCATGAGCCAGATGCGGGCATAACCCAGACGAAACCAAGACCTAACCGGTGTTATCCTCTAAAATATTGATCGAAACCAGGTTTAATTGACTGCTTCAGTGTATTACCACATTACTACGTGATTGAAACAGTAAAAAACCCAGGATCTGGCCAACAAGTATGCGCAGAAGGCAAAATCATGAGCCAGATGCGGGCACATCCCGGACCTAACCCAGACCTAACCGGTGTTATCCTCTAAAATATTGTTTGGAACCAGGCTTAATTGACTGCTTCAGTGTGTTACCACATTCCTACGTGATTCAAACACGAAAAAAACCCAAGATCTGGCCAACAAGTATGCGAAGAAGGCAAAATCATGAGCCGGGTGCGGGCATAACCCAGACCTAACCCAGACCTAACCGGTGTTATCCTCTAAAATATTCATCGAAACCAGGTTTAATTGACAGCTTCAGTGTGTTACCACATTACTACGTGATTCAAACACGAAAAAAACCCAGGATCTGGCCAACAAGTATGCGAAGAAGGCAAAATCATGAGCCAGATGCGGGCATATCCCGGACCTATCCCAGACCTAACCGGTGTTATCCTATAAAATATTGATCGAAACCAGGTTTAATTGACTGCTTCAGTGTGTTACCACATTACTACGTGATTCAAACACGAAAAAACCCCAGGATCTGGCCAACAAGTACGCGAGGAAGGCAAAATCATGAGCCAGATGCGGGTATAACCCAGACCTAACCCAGACCTAACCGGTGTTATCCTCTGAAATATTGATCGAAACCAGGTTTAATTGACTGCTTCAGTGTGTTACCACATTACTACGTGATTCAAACACGGAAAATACCCAGGATCTGGCCAACAAGTTTGCGCAAAAGGCGAAAGCATAAGCCAGATGCGCGCATATCCCAGACCTAACCCAGACCTAACCGGTGTTATCCTCTAAAATATTGATCGAAACCAGGTTTAATTGACTGCTTCAGTGTATTACCACATTACTACGTGATTGAAACAGTAAAAAACCCAGGATCTGGCCAACAAGTATGCGCAGAAGGCAAAATCTTGAGCCAGATGCGGGCACATCCCGGACCTAACCCAGACCTAACCGGTGTTATCCTCTAAAATATTGTTTGGAACCAGGTTTAATTGACTGCTTCAGTGTGTTACCACATTCCTACGTGATTCAAACACGAAAAAAACCCAAGATCTGGCCAACAAGTATGCGAAGAAGGCAAAATCATGAGCCGGGTGCGGGCATAACCCAGACCTAACCCAGACCTAACCGGTGTTATCCTCTAAAATATTGATCGAAACCAGGTTTAATTGACTGCTACAGTGTATTACCACATTACTACGTGATTGAAACAGTAAAAAACCCAGGATCTGGCCAACAAGTATGCGCAGAAGGCAAAATCTTGAGCCAGATGCGGGCACATCCCGGACCTAACCCAGACCTAACCGGTGTTATCCTCTAAAATATTGTTTGGAACCAGGTTTAATTGACTGCTTCAGTGTGTTACCACATTACTACGTGATTCAAACACGAAAAAACCCCAGGATCTGGCCAACAAGTACGCGAGGAAGGCAAAATCATGAGCCAGATGCGGGTATAACCCAGACCTAACCCAGACCTAACCGGTGTTATCCTCTGAAATATTGATCGAAACCAGGTTTAATTGACTGCTTCAGTGTGTTACCACATTACTACGTGATTCAAACACGGAAAATACCCAGGATCTGGCCAACAAGTTTGCGCAAAAGGCGAAAGCATAAGCCAGATGCGCGCATATCCCAGACCTAACCCAGACCTAACCGGTGTTATCCTCTAAAATATTGATCGAAACCAGGTTTAATTGACTGCTTCAGTGTATTACCACATTACTACGTGATTCAAACACGAAAAACACCCAGGATCTGGCCAACATGTATGCGAAGAAGACAAAATCATGAGCCAGATGCGGGCATAACCCAGACCTAACCCAGACCTAACCGGTGTTATCCTCTAAAATATTGATCGAAACCAGGTTTAATTGACTGCTTCAGTGTATTACCACACTACTAAGTGATTCAAACACGAAAAAAACCCAGGATCTGGCCAACAAGTATGCGAAGAAGGCAAAATCATGAGCCAGATGCGGGCATAACCCAGACGAAACCAAGACCTAACCGGTGTTATCCTCTAAAATATTGATCGAAACCAGGTTGAATTGACAGCTTCAGTGTGTTACCACATTACTACGTGATTCAAACACGAAAAAAACCCAGAATCTGGCCAACAAGTATGCGAAGAAGGCAAAATCATGAGCCAGATGCGGGCATAACCCAGACCTAACCCAGACCTAACCGGTGTTATCCTCTAAAATATTGATCGAAACCAGGTTTAATTGACAGCTTAAGTGTGTTACCACATTACTACGTGATTCAAACACGAAAAAAACCCAGGATCTGGCCAACAAGTATGCGAAGATGGCGAAAGTATAAGCCAGATGCGCGCATTTCCCAGACCTAACCCAGACCTAACCGGTGTTATCCTCTGAAATATTGATCGAAACCAGGTTTAATTGACTGCTTCAGTGTGTTACCACATTACTACGTGATTCAATCACGGAAAAAACCCAGGATCTGGCCAACAAGTATGCGAAGAAGGCAAAATCATGAGCCAGATGCGGGCATAACCCAGACCTAACCCAGACCTAACCGGTGTTATCCTCTAAAATATTGATCGAAACCAGGTTTAATTGACAGCTTCAGTGTGTTACCACATTACTACGTGATTCAAACACGAAAAAAACTCAGGATCTGGCCAACAAGTATGCGAAGAAGGCAAAATCATGAGCCAGATGCGGGCATAACCCAGACGAAACCAAGACCTAACCGGTGTTATCCTCTAAAATATTGATCGAAACCAGGTTTTATTGACTGCTTCAGTGTGTTACCACATTACTACGTGTTTCAAACACGGAAAATACCCAGGATCTGGCCAACAAGTTTGCGAAAAAGGCGAAAGTATAAGCCAGATGCGCGCATATCCCAGACCTAACCCAGACCTAACCGGTGTTATCCTCTAAAATATTGATCGAAACCAGGTTTAATTGACAGCTTCAGTGTGTTACCACATTACTACGTGATTCAAACACGAAAAAAACAAAGGATCTGGCCAACAAGTATGCGAACAAGGCAAAATCATGAGCCAGATGCGTGCATAACCCAGACCTAACCCAGACCTAACCGGTGTTATCCTCCAAAATATTGATCGAAACCAGGTTTAAATGACAGCTTCAGTGTGTTACCACATTACTACGTGATTCAAACACGAAAAAAACCCAGGATCTGGCCAACAAGTATGCGAAGAAGGCAAAATCATGATCCAGATGCGGGCATAACCCAGACGAAACCAAGACCTAACCGGTGTTATCCTCTAAAATATTGATCGAAACCAGGTTTTATTGACTGCTTCAGTGTGTTACCACATTACTACGTGTTTCAGACACGGAAAATACCCAGGATCTGGCCAACAAGTTTGCGAAAAAGGCGAAAGTATAAGCCAGATGCGCGCATATCCCAGACCTAACCCAGACCTAACCGGTGTTATCCTCTAAAATATTGATCGAAACCAGGTTTAATTGACAGCTTCAGTGTGTTACCACATTACTACGTGATTCAAACACGAAAAAAACCCAGGATCTGGCCAACAAGTATGCGAAGAAGGCAAAATCATGAGTCAGATGCGGGCATAACCCAGACCTAACCCAGACCTAACCGGTGTTAACCTGTAAAATATTGATCGAAACCAGGTTTAATTGACTGCTTCAGTGTATTACCACATTACTACGTGTTTCAAACACGGAAAATACCCAGGATCTGGCCAACAAGTTTGCGAAAAAGGCGAAAGTATAAGCCAGATGGGCGCATATCCCAGACCTAACCCAGACCTAACCGGTGTTATACTCTGAAATATTGATCGAAACCAGGTTTAATTGACTGCTTCAGTGTGTTACCACATTACTACGTGTTTCAAACACGGAAAATACCCAGGATCTGGCCAACAAGTATGCGAAGAAGGCGAAAGTATAAGCCAGATGCGCGCATTTCCCAGACCTAACCCAGACCTAACCGGTGTTATCCTCTGAAATATTGATCGAAACCAGGTTTAATTGACTGCTTCAGTGTGTTACCACATTACTACGTGATTCAAACACGAAAAAAACCCAGGATCTGGCCAACAAGTATGCGAAGAAGGCAAAATCATGAGCCAGATGCGGGCATAACCCAGACGAAACCCAGACCTAACCGGTGTTATCCTCTAAAATATTGATCGAAACCAGGTTTAATTGACAGCTTCAGTGTGTTACCTCATTACTAAGTGATTGAAACACGAAAAAAACCCAGGATCTGGCCAACAAGTATGCGAAGAAGGCAAAATCATGAGCCAGATGCGGGCATAACCCAGACGAAACCCAGACCTAACCGGTGTTATCCTCTAAAATATTGATCGAAACCAGGTTTAATTGACAGCATCAGTGTGTTACCACATTACTACGTGATTCAAACACGAAAAAAACCCAGGATCTGGCCAACAAGTATGCGAAGAAGGCAAAATCATGAGTCAGATGCGGGCATAACCCAGACCTAACCCAGACCTAACCGGTGTTAACCTGTAAAATATTGATCGAAACCAGGTTTAATTGACTGCTTCAGTGTATTACCACATTACTACGTGTTTCAAACACGGAAAATACCCAGGATCTGGCCAACAAGTTTGCGAAAAAGGCGAAAGTATAAGCCAGATGGGCGCATATCCCAGACCTAACCCAGACCTAACCGGTGTTATACTCTGAAATATTGATCGAAACCAGGTTTAATTGACTGCTTCAGTGTGTTACCACATTACTACGTGTTTCAAACACGGAAAATACCCAGGATCTGGCCAACAAGTTTGCGAAAAAGGCGAAAGTATAAGCCAGATGCGGGCATAACCCAGACGAAACCCAGACCTAACCGGTGTTATCCTCTAAAATATTGATCGAAACCAGGTTTAATTGACAGCATCAGTGTGTTACCCCATTCCTACGTGATTCAGACACGAAAAAAACCCAGGATCTGGCCAACAAGTATGTGAAGAAGACAAAATCATGAGCCAGATGCGGGCATAACCCAGCCCTAACCCAGACCTAACCGGTGTTATCCTCTAAAATATTGATCGAAACCAGGTTTAATTGACTGCTTCAGTGTATTACCACATTACTACGTGATTCAAACACGAAAAAAACCCAGGATCTGGCCAACAAGTATGCGAGGAAGGCAAAATCATGAGCCAGATGCGGGCATAACCCAGACTTAACCCAGACCTAACCGGTGTTATCCTCTAAAATATTGATCGAAACCAGGTTTAATTGACAGCTTCAGTGTGTTACCACATTACTACGTGATTCAAACACGAAAAAAACCCAGGCTCTGGCCAACAAGTATGCGAAGAAGGCAAAATCATGAGCCAGATGCGGGCATATCCCGGACCTAACCCGGACCTAACCGGTGTTATCCTCTAAAATATTGTTTGGAACCAGGTTTAATTGACTGCTTCAGTGTGTTAGCACATTCCTACGTGATTCAAACACGAAAAAAACCCAGGATCTGGCCAACAAGTATGCGAAGAGGGCAAAATCATGAGCCAGATGCGGGCATAACCCAGACCTAACCCAGACCTAACCGGTGTTATCCTCTAAAATATTGATCGAAACCAGGTTTAATTGACTGCTTCAGTGTATTACCACGTTACTACGTGATTGAAACAGTAAAAAACCCAGGATCTGGCCAACAAGTATGCGCAGAAGGCAAAATCATGAGCCAGATGCGGGCACATCCCGGACCTAACCCAGACCTAACCGGTGTTATCCTCTAAAATATTGTTTGGAACCAGGTTTAATTGACTGCTTCAGTGTGTTACCACATTCCTACGTGATTCAAACACGAAAAAAACCCAAGATCTGGCCAACAAGTATGCGAAGAAGGCAAAATCATGAGCCGGGTGCGGGCATAACCCAGACCTAACCCAGACCTAACCGGTGTTATCCTCTAAAATATTGATCGAAACCAGGTTTAATTGACAGCTTCAGTGTGTTACCACATTACTACGTGATTCAAACACGAAAAAAACCCAGGATCTGGCCAACAAGTATGCGAAGAAGGCAAAATCATGAGCCAGATGCGGGCATAACCCAGACGAAACCAAGACCTAACCGGTGTTATCCTCTAAAATATTGATCGAAACCAGGTTTAATTGACAGCTTCAGTGTGTTACCACATTACTACGTGATTCAAACACGAAAAAAACCCAGGATCTGGCCAACAAGTATGCGAAGAAGGCAAAATCATGAGTCAGATGCGGGCATAACCCAGACCTAACCCAGACCTAACCGGTGTTAACCTGTAAAATATTGATCGAAACCAGGTTTAATTGACTGCTTCAGTGTATTACCACATTACTACGTGTTTCAAACACGGAAAATACCCAGGATCTGGCCAACAAGTTTGCGAAGAAGGCAAAATCATGAGCCAGATGCGGGCATTACCCAGACGAAACCAAGACCTAACCGGTGTTATCCTCTGAAATATTGATCGAAACCAGGTTTAATTGACTGCTTCAGTGTGTTACCACATTACTACGTGTTTCAAACACGGAAAATACCCAGGATCTGGCCAACAAGTTTGCGAAAAAGGCGAAAGTATAAGCCAGATGCGCGCATATCCCAGACCTAACCCAGACCTAACCGGTGTTATCCTCTAAAATATTGATCGAAACCAGGTTTAATTGACAGCTTCAGTGTGTTACCACATTACTACGTGATTCAAACACGAAAAAAACCCAGGATCTGGCCAACAAGTATGCGAAGAAGGCGAAAGTATAAGCCAGATGCGCGCATTTCCCAGACCTAACCCAGACCTAACCGGTGTTATCCTCTGAAATATTGACCGAAACCAGGTTTAATTGACTGCTTCAGTGTGTTACCTGATTACTACGTGATTCAATCACGGAAAAAACCCAGGATCTGGCCAACAAGTATGCGAAGAAGGCAAAATCATGAGCCAGATGCGGGCATAACCCAGACCTAACCCAGACCTAACCGGTGTTATCCTCTGAAATATTGATCGAAACCAGGTTTTATTGACTGCTTCAGTGTGTTACCACATTACTACGTGATCAAACACGGAAAATACCCAGGATCAGGCCAACAAGTTTGCGAAAAAGGTGAAAGTATAAGCCAGATGCGCGCATTTCCCAGACCTAACCCAGACCTAACCGGTGTTATCCTCTAAAATATTGATCGAAACCAGGTTTAATTGACAGCTTCAGTGTGTTACCACATTACTACGTGATTCAAACACGAAAAAAACCCAGGATCTGGCCAACAAGTATGCGAAGAAGGCAAAATCATGAGCCAGATGCGGGCATATCCCGGACCTAACCCGGACCTAACCGGTGTTATCCTCTAAAATATTGTTTGGAACCAGGTTTAATTGACTGCTTCAGTGTGTTACCACATTCCTACGTGATTCAAACACGAAAAAAACCCAGGATCTGGCCAACAAGTATGCGAAGAGGGCAAAATCATGAGCCAGATGCGGGCATAACCCAGACCTAACCCAGACCTAACCGGTGTTGTCCTCTAAAATATTGATCGAAACCAGGTTTAATTGACTGCTTCAGTGTATTACCACATTACTACGTGATTGAAACAGTAAAAAACCCAGGATCTGGCCAACAAGTATGCGAAGAGGGCAAAATCATGAGCCAGATGCGGGCATAACCCAGACCTAACCCAGACCTAACCGGTGTTATCCTCTAAAATATTGATCGAAACCAGGTTTAATTGACAGCTTCAGTGTGTTACCACATTACTACGTGATTCAAACACGAAAAAAACCCAAGATCTGGCCAACAAGTATGCGAAGGAGGCAAAATCATCAGCCGGGTGCGGGAATAACCTAGACCTAACCCAGACCTAACCGGTGTTATCCTCTAAAATATTGATCGAAACCAGGTTTAATTGACAGCTTCAGTGTGTTACCACATTACTACGTGATTCAAACACGAAAAAAACCCAGGATCTGGCCAACAAGTATGCGAAGAAGGCAAAATCATAAGCCAGATGCGGGCATAACCCAGAACTAACCCAGACGTAACCGGTGTTATCCTCTAAAATATTGATCGAAACCAGGTTTTATTGACTGCTTCAGTGTGTTACCACATTACTACGTGATCAAACACGGAAAATACCCAGGATCTGGCCAACAAGTTTGCGAAAAAGGCGAAAGTATAAGCCAGATGGGCGCATATCCCAGACCTAACCCAGACCTAACCGGTGTTATACTCTGAAATATTGATCGAAACCAGGTTTAATTGACTGCTTCAGTGTGTTACCACATTACTACGTGTTTCAAACACGGAAAATACCCAGGATCTGGCCAACAAGTTTGCGAAAAAGGCGAAAGTATAAGCCAGATGCGCGCATATCCCAGACCTAACCCAGACCTAACCTGTGTTATCCTCTAAAATATTGATCGAAACCAGGTTTAATTGACAGCTTCAGTGTGTTACCACATTACTACGTGATTCAAACACGAAAAAAACCCAGGATCTGGCCAACAAGTATGCGAAGAAGGCAAAATCATGAGCCAGATGCGGGCATAACCCAGACGAAACCAAGACCTAACCGGTGTTATCCTCTAAAATATTGATCGAAACCAGGTTTAATTGACAGCTTCGGTGTGTTACCACATTACTACGTGATTCAAACACGAAAAAAACCCAGGATCTGGCCAACAAGTATGCGAAGAAGGCAAAATCATGAGCCAGATGCGGGCATAACACAGACCTAACCCAGACCTAACCGGTGTTATCCTCTAAAATATTGATCGAAACCAGGTTTAATTGACAGCTTAAGTGTGTTACCACATTACTACGTGATTCAAACACGAAAAAAACCCAGGATCTGGCCAACAAGTATGCGAAGAAGGCGAAAGTATAAGCCAGATGCGCGCATTTCCCAGACCTAACCCAGACCTAACCGGTGTTATCCTCTGAAATATTGATCGAAACCAGGTTTAATTGACTGCTTGAGTGTGTTACCACATTACTACGTGATTCAATCACGGAAAAAACCCAGGATCTGGCCAACAAGTATGCGAAGAAGGCAAAATCATGAGCCAGATGCGGGCATAACCCAGACCTAACCCAGACCTAACCGGTGTTATCCTCTGAAATATTGATCGAAACCAGGTTTTATTGACTGCTTCAGTGTGTTACCACATTACTACGTGATCAAACACGGAAAAAACCCAGGATCTGGCCAACAAGTATGCGAAGAAGGCAAAATCATGAGCCAGATGCGGGCATAACCCAGAACTAACCCAGACGTAACCGGTGTTATCCTCTAAAATATTGATCGAAACCAGGTTTTATTGACTGCTTCAGTGTGTTACCACATTACTACGTGATCAAACACGGAAAATACCCAGGATCTGGCCAACAAGTTTGCGAAAAAGGCGAAAGTATAAGCCAGATGGGCGCATATCCCAGACCTAACCCAGACCTAACCGGTGTTATACTCTGAAATATTGATCGAAACCAGGTTTAATTGACTGCTTCAGTGTGTTACCACATTACTACGTGATTCAAACACGAAAAAAACCCAGGATCTGGCCAACAAGTATGCGCAGAAGGCAAAATCATGAGCCAGATGCGGGCACATCCCGGACCTAACCCAGACCTAACCGGTGTTATCCTCTAAAATATTGTTTGGAACCAGGTTTAATTGACTGCTTCAGTGTGTTACCACATTCCTACGTGATTCAAACACGAAAAAAACCCAAGATCTGGCCAACAAGTATGCGAAGAAGGCAAAATCATGAGCCGGGTGCGGGCATAACCCAGACCTAACCCAGACCTAACCGGTGTTATCCTCTAAAATATTGATCGAAACCAGGTTTAATTGACAGCTTCAGTGTGTTACCACATTACTACGTGATTCAAACACGAAAAAAACCCAGGATCTGGCCAACAAGTATGCGAAGAAGGCAAAATCATGAGCCAGATGCGGGCATAACCCAGACCTAACCCAGACCTAACCGGTGTTATCCTCTAAAATATTGATCGAAACCAGGTTTAATTGACAGCTTAAGTGTGTTACCACATTACTACGTGATTCAAACACGAAAAAAACCCAGGATCTGGCCAACAAGTATGCGAAGAAGGCGAAAGTATAAGCCAGATGCGCGCATTTCCCAGACCTAACCCAGACCTAACCGGTGTTATCCTCTGAAATATTGATCGAAACCAGGTTTAATTGACTGCTTCAGTGTGTTACCACATTACTACGTGATTCAATCACGGAAAAAACCCAGGATCTGGCCAACAAGTATGCGAAGAAGGCAAAATCATGAGCCAGATGCGGGCATAACCCAGACCTAACCCAGACCTAACCGGTGTTATCCTCTGAAATATTGATCGAAACCAGGTTTAATTGACAGCTTCAGTGTGTTACCACATTACTACGTGATTCAAACACGAAAAAACCCAGGATCTGGCCAACAAGTATGCGAAGAAGGCAAAATCATGAGCCAGATGCGGGCATAACCCAGACGAAACCAAGACCTAACCGGTGTTATCCTCTAAAATATTGATCGAAACCAGGTTTAATTGACAGCTTCAGTGTGTTACCACATTACTACGTGATTCAAACACGAAAAAAACCCAGGATCTGGCCAACAAGTATGCGAAGAAGGCAAAATCATGATCCAGATGCGGGCATAACCCAGACGAAACCAAGACCTAACCGGTGTTATCCTCTAAAATATTGATCGAAACCAGGTTTTATTGACTGCTTCAGTGTGTTACCACATTACTACGTGTTTCAAACACGGAAAATACCCAGGATCTGGCCAACAAGTTTGCGAAAAAGGCGAAAGTATAAGCCAGATGCGCGCATATCCCAGACCTAACCCAGACCTAACCGGTGTTATCCTCTAAAATATTGATCGAAACCAGGTTTAATTGACTGCTTCAGTGTATTACCACATTACTACGTGATTCAAACACGAAAAAAACCCAGGATCTGGCCAACAAGTATGCGAAGAAGGCAAAATCATGAGCCAGATGCGGGCATAACCCAGACGAAACCCAGACCTAACCGGTGTTATCCTCTAAAATATTGATCGAAACCAGGTTTAATTGACAGCTTCAGTGTGTTACCACATTACTAAGTGATTGAAACACGAAAAAAACCCAGGATCTGGCCAACAAGTATGCGAAGAAGGCAAAATCATGAGCCAGATGCGGGCATAACCCAGACGAAACCCAGACCTAACCGGTGTTATCCTCTAAAATATTGATCGAAACCAGGTTTAATTGACAGCATCAGTGTGTTACCACATTACTACGTGATTCAAACACGAAAAAAACCCAGGATCTGGCCAACAAGTATGCGAAGAAGGCAAAATCATGAGTCAGATGCGGGCATAACCCAGACCTAACCCAGACCTAACCGGTGTTAAGCTGTAAAATATTGATCGAAACCAGGTTTAATTGACTGCTTCAGTGTATTACCACATTACTACGTGTTTCAAACACGGAAAATACCCAGGATCTGGCCAACAAGTTTGCGAAGAAGGCAAAATCATGAGCCAGATGCGGGCATAACCCAGACGAAACCAAGACCTAACCGGTGTTATCCTCTGAAATATTGATCGAAACCAGGTTTAATTGACTGCTTCAGTGTGTTACCACATTACTACGTGTTTCAAACACGGAAAATACCCAGGATCTGGCCAACAAGTTTGCGAAAAAGGCGAAAGTATAAGCCAGATGCGCGCATATCCCAGACCTAACCCAGACCTAACCGGTGTTATCCTCTAAAATATTGATCGAAACCAGGTTTAATTGACAGCTTCAGTGTGTTACCACATTACTACGTGATTCAAACACGAAAAAAACCCAGGATCTGGCCAACAAGTATGCGAAGAAGGCGAAAGTATAAGCCAGATGCGCGCATTTCCCAGACCTAACCCAGACCTAACCGGTGTTATCCTCTGAAATATTGACCGAAACCAGGTTTAATTGACTGCTTCAGTGTGTTACCTGATTACTACGTGATTCAATCACGGAAAAAACCCAGGATCTGGCCAACAAGTATGCGAAGAAGGCAAAATCATGAGCCAGATGCGGGCATAACCCAGACCTAACCCAGACCTAACCGGTGTTATCCTCTGAAATATTGATCGAAACCAGGTTTTATTGACTGCTTCAGTGTGTTACCACATTACTACGTGATCAAACACGGAAAATACCCAGGATCAGGCCAACAAGTTTGCGAAAAAGGTGAAAGTATAAGCCAGATGCGCGCATTTCCCACACCTAACCCAGACCTAACCGGTGTTATCCTCTAAAATATTGATCGAAACCAGGTTTAATTGACAGCTTCAGTGTGTTACCACATTACTACGTGATTCAAACACGAAAAAAACCCAGGATCTGGCCAACAAGTATGCGAAGAAGGCAAAATCATGAGCCAGATGCGGGCATATCCCGGACCTAACCCGGACCTAACCGGTGTTATCCTCTAAAATATTGTTTGGAACCAGGTTTAATTGACTGCTTCAGTGTGTTACCACATTCCTACGTGATTCAAACACGAAAAAAACCCAGGATCTGGCCAACAAGTATGCGAAGAGGGCAAAATCATGAGCCAGATGCGGGCATAACCCAGACCTAACCCAGACCTAACCGGTGTTGTCCTCTAAAATATTGATCGAAACCAGGTTTAATTGACTGCTTCAGTGTATTACCACATTACTACGTGATTGAAACAGTAAAAAACCCAGGATCTGGCCAACAAGTATGCGCAGAAGGCAAAATCATGAGCCAGATGCGGGCACATCCCGGACCTAACCCAGACCTAACCGGTGTTATCCTCTAAAATATTGTTTGGAACCAGGTTTAATTGACTGCTTCAGTGTGTTACCACATTCCTACGTGATTCAAACACGAAAAAAACCCAAGATCTGGCCAACAAGTATGCGAAGGAGGCAAAATCATCAGCCGGGTGCGGGAATAACCTAGACCTAACCCAGACCTAACCGGTGTTATCCTCTAAAATATTGATCGAAACCAGGTTTAATTGACAGCTTCAGTGTGTTACCACATTACTACGTGATTCAAACACGAAAAAAACCCAGGATCTGGCCAACAAGTATGCGAAGAAGGCAAAATCATAAGCCAGATGCGGGCATAACCCAGAACTAACCCAGACGTAACCGGTGTTATCCTCTAAAATATTGATCGAAACCAGGTTTTATTGACTGCTTCAGTGTGTTAACACATTACTACGTGATCAAACACGGAAAATACCCAGGATCTGGCCAACAAGTTTGCGAAAAAGGCGAAAGTATAAGCCAGATGGGCGCATATCCCAGACCTAACCCAGACCTAACCGGTGTTATACTCTGAAATATTGATCGAAACCAGGTTTAATTGACTGCTTCAGTGTGTTACCACATTACTACGTGTTTCAAACACGGAAAATACCCAGGATCTGGCCAACAAGTTTGCGAAAAAGGCGAAAGTATAAGCCAGATGCGCGCATATCCCAGACCTAACCCAGACCTAACCGGTGTTATCCTCTAAAATATTGATCGAAACCAGGTTTAATTGACAGCTTCAGTGTGTTACCACATTACTACGTGATTCAAACACGAAAAAAACCCAGGATCTGGCCAACAAGTATGCGAAGAAGGCAAAATCATGAGCCAGATGCGGGCATAACCCAGACGAAACCAAGACCTAACCGGTGTTATCCTCTAAAATATTGATCGAAACCAGGTTTAATTGACAGCTTCGGTGTGTTACCACATTACTACGTGATTCAAACACGAAAAAAACCCAGGATCTGGCCAACAAGTATGCGAAGAAGGCAAAATCATGAGCCAGATGCGGGCATAACACAGACCTAACCCAGACCTAACCGGTGTTATCCTCTAAAATATTGATCGAAACCAGGTTTAATTGACAGCTTAAGTGTGTTACCACATTACTACGTGATTCAAACACGAAAAAAACCCAGGATCTGGCCAACAAGTATGCGAAGAAGGCGAAAGTATAAGCCAGATGCGCGCATTTCCCAGACCTAACCCAGACCTAACCGGTGTTATCCTCTGAAATATTGATCGAAACCAGGTTTAATTGACTGCTTGAGTGTGTTACCACATTACTACGTGATTCAATCACGGAAAAAACCCAGGATCTGGCCAACAAGTATGCGAAGAAGGCAAAATCATGAGCCAGATGCGGGCATAACCCAGACCTAACCCAGACCTAACCGGTGTTATCCTCTGAAATATTGATCGAAACCAGGTTTTATTGACTGCTTCAGTGTGTTACCACATTACTACGTGATCAAACACGGAAAAAACCCAGGATCTGGCCAACAAGTATGCGAAGAAGGCAAAATCATGAGCCAGATGCGGGCATAACCCAGAACTAACCCAGACGTAACCGGTGTTATCCTCTAAAATATTGATCGAAACCAGGTTTTATTGACTGCTTCAGTGTGTTACCACATTACTACGTGATCAAACACGGAAAATACCCAGGATCTGGCCAACAAGTTTGCGAAAAAGGCGAAAGTATAAGCCAGATGGGCGCATATCCCAGACCTAACCCAGACCTAACCGGTGTTATACTCTGAAATATTGATCGAAACCAGGTTTAATTGACTGCTTCAGTGTGTTACCACATTACTACGTGTTTCAAACACGGAAAATACCCAGGATCTGGCCAACAAGTTTGCGAAAAAGGCGAAAGTATAAGCCAGATGCGCGCATATCCCAGACCTAACCCAGACCTAACCGGTGTTATCCTCTAAAATATTGATCGAAACCAGGTTTAATTGACAGCTTCAGTGTGTTACCACATTACTACGTGATTCAAACACGAAAAAAACCCAGGATCTGGCCAACAAGTATGCGAAGAAGGCAAAATCATGAGCCAGATGCGGGCATAACCCAGACGAAACCAAGACCTAACCGGTGTTATCCTCTGAAATATTGATCGAAACCAGGTTTAATTGACTGCTTCAGTGTGTTACCACATTACTACGTGTTTCAAACACGGAAAATACCCAGGATCTGGCCAACAAGTTTGCGAAAAAGGCGAAAGTATAAGCCAGATGCGCGCATATCCCAGACCTAATCCAGACCTAACCGGTGTTATCCTCTAAAATATTGATCGAAACCAGGTTTAATTGACAGCTTCAGTGTGTTACCACATTACTACGTGATTCAAACACGAAAAAAACCCAGGATCTGGCCAACAAGTATGCGAAGAAGGCGAAAGTATAAGCCAGATGCGCGCATTTCCCAGACCTAACCCAGACCTAACCGGTGTTATCCTCTGAAATATTGACCGAAACCAGGTTTAATTGACTGCTTCAGTGTGTTACCTGATTACTACGTGATTCAATCACGGAAAAAACCCAGGATCTGGCCAACAAGTATGCGAAGAAGGCAAAATCATGAGCCAGATGCGGGCATAACCCAGACCTAACCCAGACCTAACCGGTGTTATCCTCTGAAATATTGATCGAAACAAGGTTTTATTGACTGCATCAGTGTGTTACCACATTACTACGTGATCAAACACGGAAAATACCCAGGATCAGGCCAACAAGTTTGCGAAAAAGGTGAAAGTATAAGCCAGATGCGCGCATTTCCCAGACCTAACCCAGACCTAACCGGTGTTATCCTCTAAAATATTGATCGAAACCAGGTTTAATTGACAGCTTCAGTGTGTTACCACATTACTACGTGATTCAAACACGAAAAAAACCCAGGATCTGGCCAACAAGTATGCGAAGAAGGCAAAATCATGAGCCAGATGCGGGCATATCCCGGACCTAACCCGGACCTAACCGGTGTTATCCTCTAAAATATTGTTTGGAACCAGGTTTAATTGACTGCTTCAGTGTGTTACCACATTCCTACGTGATTCAAACACGAAAAAAACCCAGGATCTGGCCAACAAGTATGCGAAGAGGGCAAAATCATGAGCCAGATGCGGGCATAACCCAGACCTAACCCAGACCTAACCGGTGTTGTCCTCTAAAATATTGATCGAAACCAGGTTTAATTGACTGCTTCAGTGTATTACCACATTACTACGTGATTGAAACAGTAAAAAACCCAGGATCTGGCCAACAAGTATGCGCAGAAGGCAAAATCATGAGCCAGATGCGGGCACATCCCGGGCCTAACCCAGACCTAACCGGTGTTATCCTCTAAAATATTGTTTGGAACCAGGTTTAATTGACTGCTTCAGTGTGTTACCACATTCCTACGTGATTCAAACACGAAAAAAACCCAAGATCTGGCCAACAAGTATGCGAAGGAGGCAAAATCATGAGCCGGGTGCGGGAATAACCTAGACCTAACCCAGACCTAACCGGTGTTATCCTCTAAAATATTGATCGAAACCAGGTTTAATTGACAGCTTCAGTGTGTTACCACATTACTACGTGATTCAAACACGAAAAAAACCCAGGATCTGGCCAACAAGTATGCGAAGAAGGCAAAATCATAAGCCAGATGCGGGCATAACCCAGAACTAACCCAGACGTAACCGGTGTTATCCTCTAAAATATTGATCGAAACCAGGTTTTATTGACTGCTTCAGTGTGTTACCACATTACTACGTGATCAAACACGGAAAATACCCAGGATCTGGCCAACAAGTTTGCGAAAAAGGCGAAAGTATAAGCCAGATGGGCGCATATCCCAGACCTAACCCAGACCTAACCGGTGTTATACTCTGAAATATTGATCGAAACCAGGTTTAATTGACTGCTTCAGTGTGTTACCACATTACTACGTGTTTCAAACACGGAAAATACCCAGGATCTGGCCAACAAGTTTGCGAAAAAGGCGAAAGTATAAGCCAGATGCGCGCATATCCCAGACCTAACCCAGACCTAACCGGTGTTATCCTCTAAAATATTGATCGAAACCAGGTTTAATTGACAGCTTCAGTGTGTTACCACATTACTACGTGATTCAAACACGAAAAAAACCCAGGATCTGGCCAACAAGTATGCGAAGAAGGCAAAATCATGAGCCAGATGCGGGCATAACCCAGACGAAACCAAGACCTAACCGGTGTTATCCTCTAAAATATTGATCGAAACCAGGTTTAATTGACAGCTTCGGTGTGTTACCACATTACTACGTGATTCAAACACGAAAAAAACCCAGGATCTGGCCAACAAGTATGCGAAGAAGGCAAAATCATGAGCCAGATGCGGGCATAACACAGACCTAACCCAGACCTAACCGGTGTTATCCTCTAAAATATTGATCGAAACCAGGTTTAATTGACAGCTTAAGTGTGTTACCACATTACTACGTGATTCAAACACGAAAAAAACCCAGGATCTGGCCAACAAGTATGCGAAGAAGGCGAAAGTATAAGCCAGATGCGCGCATTTCCCAGACCTAACCCAGACCTAACCGGTGTTATCCTCTGAAATATTGATCGAAACCAGGTTTAATTGACTGCTTGAGTGTGTTACCACATTACTACGTGATTCAATCACGGAAAAAACCCAGGATCTGGCCAACAAGTATGCGAAGAAGGCAAAATCATGAGCCAGATGCGGGCATAACCCAGACCTAACCCAGACCTAACCGGTGTTATCCTCTGAAATATTGATCGAAACCAGGTTTTATTGACTGCTTCAGTGTGTTACCACATTACTACGTGATCAAACACGGAAAAAACCCAGGATCTGGCCAACAAGTATGCGAAGAAGGCAAAATCATGAGCCAGATGCGGGCATAACCCAGAACTAACCCAGACGTAACCGGTGTTATCCTCTAAAATATTGATCGAAACCAGGTTTTATTGACTGCTTCAGTGTGTTACCACATTACTACGTGATTCAAACACGAAAAAAACCCAGGATCTGGCCAACAAGTATGCGAACAAGGCAAAATCATGAGCCAGATGCGTGCATAACCCAGACCTAACCCAGACCTAACCGGTGTTATCCTCCAAAATATTGATCGAAACCAGGTTTAAATGACAGCTTCAGTGTGTTACCACATTACTACGTGATTCAAACACGAAAAAAACCCAGGATCTGGCCAACAAGTATGCGAAGAAGGCAAAATCATGATCCAGATGCGGGCATAACCCAGACGAAACCAAGACCTAACCGGTGTTATCCTCTAAAATATTGATCGAAACCAGGTTTTATTGACTGCTTCAGTGTGTTACCACATTACTACGTGATTCAAACACGAAAAAAACCCAGGATCTGGCCAACAAGTATGCGAACAAGGCAAAATCATGAGCCAGATGCGTGCATAACCCAGACCTAACCCAGACCTAACCGGTGTTATCCTCCAAAATATTGATCGAAACCAGGTTTAAATGACAGCTTCAGTGTGTTACCACATTACTACGTGATCAAACACGGAAAAAACCCAGGATCTGGCCAACAAGTATGCGAAGAAGGCAAAATCATGAGCCAGATGCGGGCATAACCCAGACCTAACCCAGACCTAACCGGTGTTATCCTCTAAAATATTGATCGAAACCAGGTTTAATTGACAGCTTCGGTGTGTTACCACATTACTACGTGATTCAAACACGAAAAAAACCCAGGATCTGGCCAACAAGTATGCGAACAAGGCAAAATCATGAGCCAGATGCGTGCATAACCCAGACCTAACCCAGACCTAACCGGTGTTATCCTCCAAAATATTGATCGAAACCAGGTTTAAATGACAGCTTCAGTGTGTTACCACATTACTACGTGATTCAAACACGAAAAAAACCCAGGATCTGGCCAACAAGTATGCGAAGAAGGCAAAATCATGATCCAGATGCGGGCATAACCCAGACGAAACCAAGACCTAACCGGTGTTATCCTCTAAAATATTGATCGAAACCAGGTTTTATTGACTGCTTCAGTGTGTTACCACATTACTACGTGTTTCAGACACGGAAAATACCCAGGATCTGGCCAACAAGTTTGCGAAAAAGGCGAAAGTATAAGCCAGATGCGCGCATATCCCAGACCTAACCCAGACCTAACCGGTGTTATCCTCTAAAATATTGATCGAAACCAGGTTTAATTGACAGCTTCAGTGTGTTACCACATTACTACGTGATTCAAACACGAAAAAACCCCAGGATCTGGCCAACAAGTATGCGAAGAAGGCAAAATCATGAGTCAGATGCGGGCATAACCCAGACCTAACCCAGACCTAACCGGTGTTAACCTGTAAAATATTGATCGAAACCAGGTTTAATTGACTGCTTCAGTGTATTACCACATTACTACGTGTTTCAAACACGGAAAATACCCAGGATCTGGCCAACAAGTTTGCGAAAAAGGCGAAAGTATAAGCCAGATGGGCGCATATCCCAGACCTAACCCAGACCTAACCGGTGTTATACTCTGAAATATTGATCGAAACCAGGTTTAATTGACTGCTTCAGTGTGTTACCACATTACTACGTGTTTCAAACACGGAAAATACCCAGGATCTGGCCAACAAGTATGCGAAGAAGGCGAAAGTATAAGCCAGATGCGCGCATTTCCCAGACCTAACCCAGACCTAACCGGTGTTATCCTCTGAAATATTGATCGAAACCAGGTTTAATTGACTGCTTCAGTGTGTTACCACATTACTACGTGATTCAAACACGAAAAAAACCCAGGATCTGGCCAACAAGTATGCGAAGAAGGCAAAATCATGAGCCAGATGCGGGCATAACCCAGACGAAACCCAGACCTAACCGGTGTTATCCTCTAAAATATTGATCGAAACCAGGTTTAATTGACAGCTTCAGTGTGTTACCTCATTACTAAGTGATTGAAACACGAAAAAAACCCAGGATCTGGCCAACAAGTATGCGAAGAAGGCAAAATCATGAGCCAGATGCGGGCATAACCCAGACGAAACCCAGACCTAACCGGTGTTATCCTCTAAAATATTGATCGAAACCAGGTTTAATTGACAGCATCAGTGTGTTACCACATTACTACGTGATTCAAACACGAAAAAAACCCAGGATCTGGCCAACAAGTATGCGAAGAAGGCAAAATCATGAGTCAGATGCGGGCATAACCCAGACCTAACCCAGACCTAACCGGTGTTAACCTGTAAAATATTGATCGAAACCAGGTTTAATTGACTGCTTCAGTGTATTACCACATTACTACGTGTTTCAAACACGGAAAATACCCAGGATCTGGCCAACAAGTTTGCGAAAAAGGCGAAAGTATAAGCCAGATGGGCGCATATCCCAGACCTAACCCAGACCTAACCGGTGTTATACTCTGAAATATTGATCGAAACCAGGTTTAATTGACTGCTTCAGTGTGTTACCACATTACTACGTGTTTCAAACACGGAAAATACCCAGGATCTGGCCAACAAGTTTGCGAAAAAGGCGAAAGTATAAGCCAGATGCGGGCATAACCCAGACGAAACCCAGACCTAACCGGTGTTATCCTCTAAAATATTGATCGAAACCAGGTTTAATTGACAGCATCAGTGTGTTACCCCATTCCTACGTGATTCAGACACGAAAAAAACCCAGGATCTGGCCAACAAGTATGTGAAGAAGACAAAATCATGAGCCAGATGCGGGCATAACCCAGCCCTAACCCAGACCTAACCGGTGTTATCCTCTAAAATATTGATCGAAACCAGGTTTAATTGACTGCTTCAGTGTATTACCACATTACTACGTGATTCAAACACGAAAAAAACCCAGGATCTGGCCAACAAGTATGCGAGGAAGGCAAAATCATGAGCCAGATGCGGGCATAACCCAGACCTAACCCAGACCTAACCGGTGTTATCCTCTAAAATATTGATCGAAACCAGGTTTAATTGACAGCTTCAGTGTGTTACCACATTACTACGTGATTCAAACACGAAAAAAACCCAGGCTCTGGCCAACAAGTATGCGAAGAAGGCAAAATCATGAGCCAGATGCGGGCATATCCCGGACCTAACCCGGACCTAACCGGTGTTATCCTCTAAAATATTGTTTGGAACCAGGTTTAATTGACTGCTTCAGTGTGTTAGCACATTCCTACGTGATTCAAACACGAAAAAAACCCAGGATCTGGCCAACAAGTATGCGAAGAGGGCAAAATCATGAGCCAGATGCGGGCATAACCCAGACCTAACCCAGACCTAACCGGTGTTATCCTCTAAAATATTGATCGAAACCAGGTTTAATTGACTGCTTCAGTGTATTACCACGTTACTACGTGATTGAAACAGTAAAAAACCCAGGATCTGGCCAACAAGTATGCGCAGAAGGCAAAATCATGAGCCAGATGCGGGCACATCCCGGACCTAACCCAGACCTAACCGGTGTTATCCTCTAAAATATTGTTTGGAACCAGGTTTAATTGACTGCTTCAGTGTGTTACCACATTCCTACGTGATTCAAACACGAAAAAAACCCAAGATCTGGCCAACAAGTATGCGAAGAAGGCAAAATCATGAGCCGGGTGCGGGCATAACCCAGACCTAACCCAGACCTAACCGGTGTTATCCTCTAAAATATTGATCGAAACCAGGTTTAATTGACAGCTTCAGTGTGTTACCACATTACTACGTGATTCAAACACGAAAAAAACCCAGGATCTGGCCAACAAGTATGCGAAGAAGGCAAAATCATGAGCCAGATGCGGGCATAACCCAGACGAAACCAAGATCTAACCGGTGTTATCCTCTAAAATATTGATCGAAACCAGGTTTAATTGACAGCTTCAGTGTGTTACCACATTACTACGTGATTCAAACACGAAAAAAACCCAGGATCTGGCCAACAAGTATGCGAAGAAGGCAAAATCATGAGTCAGATGCGGGCATAACCCAGACCTAACCCAGACCTAACCGGTGTTAACCTGTAAAATATTGATCGAAACCAGGTTTAATTGACTGCTTCAGTGTATTACCACATTACTACGTGTTTCAAACACGGAAAATACCCAGGATCTGGCCAACAAGTTTGCGAAGAAGGCAAAATCATGAGCCAGATGCGGGCATTATCCAGACGAAACCAAGACCTAACCGGTGTTATCCTCTGAAATATTGATCGAAACCAGGTTTAATTGACTGCTTCAGTGTGTTACCACATTACTACGTGTTTCAAACACGGAAAATACCCAGGATCTGGCCAACAAGTTTGCGAAAAAGGCGAAAGTATAAGCCAGATGCGCGCATATCCCAGACCTAACCCAGACCTAACCGGTGTTATCCTCTAAAATATTGATCGAAACCAGGTTTAATTGACAGCTTCAGTGTGTTACCACATTACTACGTGATTCAAACACGAAAAAAACCCAGGATCTGGCCAACAAGTATGCGAAGAAGGCGAAAGTATAAGCCAGATGCGCGCATTTCCCAGACCTAACCCAGACCTAACCGGTGTTATCCTCTGAAATATTGACCGAAACCAGGTTTAATTGACTGCTTCAGTGTGTTACCTGATTACTACGTGATTCAATCACGGAAAAAACCCAGGATCTGGCCAACAAGTATGCGAAGAAGGCAAAATCATGAGCCAGATGCGGGCATAACCCAGACCTAACCCAGACCTAACCGGTGTTATCCTCTGAAATATTGATCGAAACCAGGTTTTATTGACTGCTTCAGTGTGTTACCACATTACTACGTGATCAAACACGGAAAATACCCAGGATCAGGCCAACAAGTTTGCGAAAAAGGTGAAAGTATAAGCCAGATGCGCGCATTTCCCAGACCTAACCCAGACCTAACCGGTGTTATCCTCTAAAATATTGATCGAAACCAGGTTTAATTGACAGCTTCAGTGTGTTACCACATTACTACGTGATTCAAACACGAAAAAAACCCAGGATCTGGCCAACAAGTATGCGAAGAAGGCAAAATCATGAGCCAGATGCGGGCATATCCCGGACCTAACCCGGACCTAACCGGTGTTATCCTCTAAAATATTGTTTGGAACCAGGTTTAATTGACTGCTTCAGTGTGTTACCACATTCCTACGTGATTCAAACACGAAAAAAACCCAGGATCTGGCCAACAAGTATGCGAAGAGGGCAAAATCATGAGCCAGATGCGGGCATAACCCAGACCTAACCCAGACCTAACCGGTGTTGTCCTCTAAAATATTGATCGAAACCAGGTTTAATTGACTGCTTCAGTGTATTACCACATTACTACGTGATTGAAACAGTAAAAAACCCAGGATCTGGCCAACAAGTATGCGAAGAGGGCAAAATCATGAGCCAGATGCGGGCATAACCCAGACCTAACCCAGACCTAACCGGTGTTATCCTCTAAAATATTGATCGAAACCAGGTTTAATTGACAGCTTCAGTGTGTTACCACATTACTACGTGATTCAAACACGAAAAAAACCCAAGATCTGGCCAACAAGTATGCGAAGGAGGCAAAATCATCAGCCGGGTGCGGGAATAACCTAGACCTAACCCAGACCTAACCGGTGTTATCCTCTAAAATATTGATCGAAACCAGGTTTAATTGACAGCTTCAGTGTGTTACCACATTACTACGTGATTCAAACACGAAAAAAACCCAGGATCTGGCCAACAAGTATGCGAAGAAGGCAAAATCATAAGCCAGATGCGGGCATAACCCAGAACTAACCCAGACGTAACCGGTGTTATCCTCTAAAATATTGATCGAAACCAGGTTTTATTGACTGCTTCAGTGTGTTACCACATTACTACGTGATCAAACACGGAAAATACCCAGGATCTGGCCAACAAGTTTGCGAAAAAGGCGAAAGTATAAGCCAGATGGGCGCATATCCCAGACCTAACCCAGACCTAACCGGTGTTATACTCTGAAATATTGATCGAAACCAGGTTTAATTGACTGCTTCAGTGTGTTACCACATTACTACGTGTTTCAAACACGGAAAATACCCAGGATCTGGCCAACAAGTTTGCGAAAAAGGCGAAAGTATAAGCCAGATGCGCGCATATCCCAGACCTAACCCAGACCTAACCTGTGTTATCCTCTAAAATATTGATCGAAACCAGGTTTAATTGACAGCTTCAGTGTGTTACCACATTACTACGTGATTCAAACACGAAAAAAACCCAGGATCTGGCCAACAAGTATGCGAAGAAGGCAAAATCATGAGCCAGATGCGGGCATAACCCAGACGAAACCAAGACCTAACCGGTGTTATCCTCTAAAATATTGATCGAAACCAGGTTTAATTGACAGCTTCGGTGTGTTACCACATTACTACGTGATTCAAACACGAAAAAAACCCAGGATCTGGCCAACAAGTATGCGAAGAAGGCAAAATCATGAGCCAGATGCGGGCATAACACAGACCTAACCCAGACCTAACCGGTGTTATCCTCTAAAATATTGATCGAAACCAGGTTTAATTGACAGCTTAAGTGTGTTACCACATTACTACGTGATTCAAACACGAAAAAAACCCAGGATCTGGCCAACAAGTATGCGAAGAAGGCGAAAGTATAAGCCAGATGCGCGCATTTCCCAGACCTAACCCAGACCTAACCGGTGTTATCCTCTGAAATATTGATCGAAACCAGGTTTAATTGACTGCTTGAGTGTGTTACCACATTACTACGTGATTCAATCACGGAAAAAACCCAGGATCTGGCCAACAAGTATGCGAAGAAGGCAAAATCATGAGCCAGATGCGGGCATAACCCAGACCTAACCCAGACCTAACCGGTGTTATCCTCTGAAATATTGATCGAAACCAGGTTTTATTGACTGCTTCAGTGTGTTACCACATTACTACGTGATCAAACACGGAAAAAACCCAGGATCTGGCCAACAAGTATGCGAAGAAGGCAAAATCATGAGCCAGATGCGGGCATAACCCAGAACTAACCCAGACGTAACCGGTGTTATCCTCTAAAATATTGATCGAAACCAGGTTTTATTGACTGCTTCAGTGTGTTACCACATTACTACGTGATCAAACACGGAAAATACCCAGGATCTGGCCAACAAGTTTGCGAAAAAGGCGAAAGTATAAGCCAGATGGGCGCATATCCCAGACCTAACCCAGACCTAACCGGTGTTATACTCTGAAATATTGATCGAAACCAGGTTTAATTGACTGCTTCAGTGTGTTACCACATTACTACGTGATTCAAACACGAAAAAAACCCAGGATCTGGCCAACAAGTATGCGAAGAAGGCAAAATCATGAGCCAGATGCGGGCATAACCCAGACCTAACCCAGACCTAACCGGTGTTATCCTCTAAAATATTGATCGAAACCAGGTTTAATTGACAGCTTCAGTGTGTTACCACATTACTACGTGATTCAAACACGAAAAAAACCCAGGCTCTGGCCAACAAGTATGCGAAGAAGGCAAAATCATGAGCCAGATGCGGGCATATCCCGGACCTAACCCGGACCTAACCGGTGTTATCCTCTAAAATATTGTTTGGAACCAGGTTTAATTGACTGCTTCAGTGTGTTACCACATTACTACGTGTTTCAAACACGGAAAATACCCAGGATCTGGCCAACAAGTTTGCGAAGAAGGCAAAATCATGAGCCAGATGCGGGCATATCCCGGACCTAACCCGGACCTAACCGGTGTTATCCTCTAAAATATTGTTTGGAACCAGGTTTAATTGACTGCTTCAGTGTGTTACCACATTCCTACGTGATTCAAACACGAAAAAAACCCAGGATCTGGCCAACAAGTATGCGAAGAGGGCAATATCATGAGCCAGATGCGGGCATAACCCAGACCTAACCCAGACCTAACCGGTGTTATCCTCTAAAATATTGATCGAAACCAGGTTTAATTGACTGCTTCAGTGTATTACCACGTTACTACGTGATTGAAACAGTAGAAAACCCAGGATCTGGCCAACAAGTATGCGCAGAAGGCAAAATCATGAGCCAGATGCGGGCACATCCCGGACCTAACCCAGACCTAACCGGTGTTATCCTCTAAAATATTGTTTGGAACCAGGTTTAATTGACTGCTTCAGTGTGTTACCACATTCCTACGTGATTCAAACACGAAAAAAACCCAAGATCTGGCCAACAAGTATGCGAAGAAGGCAAAATCATGAGCCGGGTGCGGGCATAACCCAGACCTAACCCAGACCTAACCGGTGTTATCCTCTAAAATATTGATCGAAACCAGGTTTAATTGACAGCTTCAGTGTGTTACCACATTACTACGTGATTCAAACACGAAAAAAACCCAGGATCTGGCCAACAAGTATGCGAAGAAGGCAAAATCATGAGCCAGATGCGGGCATAACCCAGACCTAACCCAGACCTAACCGGTGTTATCCTCTAAAATATTGATCGAAACCAGGTTTAATTGACAGCTTAAGTGTGTTACCACATTACTACGTGATTCAAACACGAAAAAAACCCAGGATCTGGCCAACAAGTATGCGAAGAAGGCGAAAGTATAAGCCAGATGCGCGCATTTCCCAGACCTAACCCAGACCTAACCGGTGTTATCCTCTGAAATATTCATCGAAACCAGGTTTAATTGACTGCTTCAGTGTGTTACCACATTACTACGTGATTCAATCACGGAAAAAACCCAGGATCTGGCCAACAAGTATGCGAAGAAGGCAAAATCATGAGCCAGATGCGGGCATAACCCAGACCTAACCCAGACCTAACCGGTGTTATCCTCTGAAATATTGATCGAAACCAGGTTTAATTGACAGCTTCAGTGTGTTACCACATTACTACGTGATTCAAACACGAAAAAACCCAGGATCTGGCCAACAAGTATGCGAAGAAGGCAAAATCATGAGCCAGATGCGGGCATAACCCAGACGAAACCAAGACCTAACCGGTGTTATCCTCTAAAATATTGATCGAAACCAGGTTTAATTGACAGCTTCAGTGTGTTACCACATTACTACGTGATTCAAACACGAAAAAAACCCAGGATCTGGCCAACAAGTATGCGAAGAAGGCAAAATCATGATCCAGATGCGGGCATAACCCAGACGAAACCAAGACCTAACCGGTGTTATCCTCTAAAATATTGATCGAAACCAGGTTTTATTGACTGCTTCAGTGTGTTACCACATTACTACGTGTTTCAAACACGGAAAATACCCAGGATCTGGCCAACAAGTTTGCGAAAAAGGCGAAAGTATAAGCCAGATGCGCGCATATCCCAGACCTAACCCAGACCTAACCGGTGTTATCCTCTAAAATATTGATCGAAACCAGGTTTAATTGACTGCTTCAGTGTATTACCACATTACTACGTGATTCAAACACGAAAAAAACCCAGGATCTGGCCAACAAGTATGCGAAGAAGGCAAAATCATGAGCCAGATGCGGGCATAACCCAGACGAAACCCAGACCTAACCGGTGTTATCCTCTAAAATATTGATCGAAACCAGGTTTAATTGACAGCTTCAGTGTGTTACCACATTACTAAGTGATTGAAACACGAAAAAAACCCAGGATCTGGCCAACAAGTATGCGAAGAAGGCAAAATCATGAGCCAGATGCGGGCATAACCCAGACGAAACCCAGACCTAACCGGTGTTATCCTCTAAAATATTGATCGAAACCAGGTTTAATTGACAGCATCAGTGTGTTACCACATTACTACGTGATTCAAACACGAAAAAAACCCAGGATCTGGCCAACAAGTATGCGAAGAAGGCAAAATCATGAGTCAGATGCGGGCATAACCCAGACCTAACCCAGACCTAACCGGTGTTAAGCTGTAAAATATTGATCGAAACCAGGTTTAATTGACTGCTTCAGTGTATTACCACATTACTACGTGTTTCAAACACGGAAAATACCCAGGATCTGGCCAACAAGTTTGCGAAGAAGGCAAAATCATGAGCCAGATGCGGGCATAACCCAGACGAAACCAAGACCTAACCGGTGTTATCCTCTGAAATATTGATCGAAACCAGGTTTAATTGACTGCTTCAGTGTGTTACCACATTACTACGTGTTTCAAACACGGAAAATACCCAGGATCTGGCCAACAAGTTTGCGAAAAAGGCGAAAGTATAAGCCAGATGCGCGCATATCCCAGACCTAACCCAGACCTAACCGGTGTTATCCTCTAAAATATTGATCGAAACCAGGTTTAATTGACAGCTTCAGTGTGTTACCACATTACTACGTGATTCAAACACGAAAAAAACCCAGGATCTGGCCAACAAGTATGCGAAGAAGGCGAAAGTATAAGCCAGATGCGCGCATTTCCCAGACCTAACCCAGACCTAACCGGTGTTATCCTCTGAAATATTGACCGAAACCAGGTTTAATTGACTGCTTCAGTGTGTTACCTGATTACTACGTGATTCAATCACGGAAAAAACCCAGGATCTGGCCAACAAGTATGCGAAGAAGGCAAAATCATGAGCCAGATGCGGGCATAACCCAGACCTAACCCAGACCTAACCGGTGTTATCCTCTGAAATATTGATCGAAACCAGGTTTTATTGACTGCTTCAGTGTGTTACCACATTACTACGTGATCAAACACGGAAAATACCCAGGATCAGGCCAACAAGTTTGCGAAAAAGGTGAAAGTATAAGCCAGATGCGCGCATTTCCCACACCTAACCCAGACCTAACCGGTGTTATCCTCTAAAATATTGATCGAAACCAGGTTTAATTGACAGCTTCAGTGTGTTACCACATTACTACGTGATTCAAACACGAAAAAAACCCAGGATCTGGCCAACAAGTATGCGAAGAAGGCAAAATCATGAGCCAGATGCGGGCATATCCCGGACCTAACCCGGACCTAACCGGTGTTATCCTCTAAAATATTGTTTGGAACCAGGTTTAATTGACTGCTTCAGTGTGTTACCACATTCCTACGTGATTCAAACACGAAAAAAACCCAGGATCTGGCCAACAAGTATGCGAAGAGGGCAAAATCATGAGCCAGATGCGGGCATAACCCAGACCTAACCCAGACCTAACCGGTGTTGTCCTCTAAAATATTGATCGAAACCAGGTTTAATTGACTGCTTCAGTGTATTACCACATTACTACGTGATTGAAACAGTAAAAAACCCAGGATCTGGCCAACAAGTATGCGCAGAAGGCAAAATCATGAGCCAGATGCGGGCACATCCCGGACCTAACCCAGACCTAACCGGTGTTATCCTCTAAAATATTGTTTGGAACCAGGTTTAATTGACTGCTTCAGTGTGTTACCACATTCCTACGTGATTCAAACACGAAAAAAACCCAAGATCTGGCCAACAAGTATGCGAAGGAGGCAAAATCATCAGCCGGGTGCGGGAATAACCTAGACCTAACCCAGACCTAACCGGTGTTATCCTCTAAAATATTGATCGAAACCAGGTTTAATTGACAGCTTCAGTGTGTTACCACATTACTACGTGATTCAAACACGAAAAAAACCCAGGATCTGGCCAACAAGTATGCGAAGAAGGCAAAATCATAAGCCAGATGCGGGCATAACCCAGAACTAACCCAGACGTAACCGGTGTTATCCTCTAAAATATTGATCGAAACCAGGTTTTATTGACTGCTTCAGTGTGTTACCACATTACTACGTGATCAAACACGGAAAATACCCAGGATCTGGCCAACAAGTTTGCGAAAAAGGCGAAAGTATAAGCCAGATGGGCGCATATCCCAGACCTAACCCAGACCTAACCGGTGTTATACTCTGAAATATTGATCGAAACCAGGTTTAATTGACTGCTTCAGTGTGTTACCACATTACTACGTGTTTCAAACACGGAAAATACCCAGGATCTGGCCAACAAGTTTGCGAAAAAGGCGAAAGTATAAGCCAGATGCGCGCATATCCCAGACCTAACCCAGACCTAACCGGTGTTATCCTCTAAAATATTGATCGAAACCAGGTTTAATTGACAGCTTCAGTGTGTTACCACATTACTACGTGATTCAAACACGAAAAAAACCCAGGATCTGGCCAACAAGTATGCGAAGAAGGCAAAATCATGAGCCAGATGCGGGCATAACCCAGACGAAACCAAGACCTAACCGGTGTTATCCTCTAAAATATTGATCGAAACCAGGTTTAATTGACAGCTTCGGTGTGTTACCACATTACTACGTGATTCAAACACGAAAAAAACCCAGGATCTGGCCAACAAGTATGCGAAGAAGGCAAAATCATGAGCCAGATGCGGGCATAACACAGACCTAACCCAGACCTAACCGGTGTTATCCTCTAAAATATTGATCGAAACCAGGTTTAATTGACAGCTTAAGTGTGTTACCACATTACTACGTGATTCAAACACGAAAAAAACCCAGGATCTGGCCAACAAGTATGCGAAGAAGGCGAAAGTATAAGCCAGATGCGCGCATTTCCCAGACCTAACCCAGACCTAACCGGTGTTATCCTCTGAAATATTGATCGAAACCAGGTTTAATTGACTGCTTGAGTGTGTTACCACATTACTACGTGATTCAATCACGGAAAAAACCCAGGATCTGGCCAACAAGTATGCGAAGAAGGCAAAATCATGAGCCAGATGCGGGCATAACCCAGACCTAACCCAGACCTAACCGGTGTTATCCTCTGAAATATTGATCGAAACCAGGTTTTATTGACTGCTTCAGTGTGTTACCACATTACTACGTGATCAAACACGGAAAAAACCCAGGATCTGGCCAACAAGTATGCGAAGAAGGCAAAATCATGAGCCAGATGCGGGCATAACCCAGAACTAACCCAGACGTAACCGGTGTTATCCTCTAAAATATTGATCGAAACCAGGTTTTATTGACTGCTTCAGTGTGTTACCACATTACTACGTGATCAAACACGGAAAATACCCAGGATCTGGCCAACAAGTTTGCGAAAAAGGCGAAAGTATAAGCCAGATGGGCGCATATCCCAGACCTAACCCAGACCTAACCGGTGTTATACTCTGAAATATTGATCGAAACCAGGTTTAATTGACTGCTTCAGTGTGTTACCACATTACTACGTGTTTCAAACACGGAAAATACCCAGGATCTGGCCAACAAGTTTGCGAAAAAGGCGAAAGTATAAGCCAGATGCGCGCATATCCCAGACCTAACCCAGACCTAACCGGTGTTATCCTCTAAAATATTGATCGAAACCAGGTTTAATTGACAGCTTCAGTGTGTTACCACATTACTACGTGATTCAAACACGAAAAAAACCCAGGATCTGGCCAACAAGTATGCGAAGAAGGCAAAATCATGAGCCAGATGCGGGCATAACCCAGACGAAACCAAGACCTAACCGGTGTTATCCTCTGAAATATTGATCGAAACCAGGTTTAATTGACTGCTTCAGTGTGTTACCACATTACTACGTGTTTCAAACACGGAAAATACCCAGGATCTGGCCAACAAGTTTGCGAAAAAGGCGAAAGTATAAGCCAGATGCGCGCATATCCCAGACCTAATCCAGACCTAACCGGTGTTATCCTCTAAAATATTGATCGAAACCAGGTTTAATTGACAGCTTCAGTGTGTTACCACATTACTACGTGATTCAAACACGAAAAAAACCCAGGATCTGGCCAACAAGTATGCGAAGAAGGCGAAAGTATAAGCCAGATGCGCGCATTTCCCAGACCTAACCCAGACCTAACCGGTGTTATCCTCTGAAATATTGACCGAAACCAGGTTTAATTGACTGCTTCAGTGTGTTACCTGATTACTACGTGATTCAATCACGGAAAAAACCCAGGATCTGGCCAACAAGTATGCGAAGAAGGCAAAATCATGAGCCAGATGCGGGCATAACCCAGACCTAACCCAGACCTAACCGGTGTTATCCTCTGAAATATTGATCGAAACCAGGTTTTATTGACTGCATCAGTGTGTTACCACATTACTACGTGATCAAACACGGAAAATACCCAGGATCAGGCCAACAAGTTTGCGAAAAAGGTGAAAGTATAAGCCAGATGCGCGCATTTCCCAGACCTAACCCAGACCTAACCGGTGTTATCCTCTAAAATATTGATCGAAACCAGGTTTAATTGACAGCTTCAGTGTGTTACCACATTACTACGTGATTCAAACACGAAAAAAACCCAGGATCTGGCCAACAAGTATGCGAAGAAGGCAAAATCATGAGCCAGATGCGGGCATATCCCGGACCTAACCCGGACCTAACCGGTGTTATCCTCTAAAATATTGTTTGGAACCAGGTTTAATTGACTGCTTCAGTGTGTTACCACATTCCTACGTGATTCAAACACGAAAAAAACCCAGGATCTGGCCAACAAGTATGCGAAGAGGGCAAAATCATGAGCCAGATGCGGGCATAACCCAGACCTAACCCAGACCTAACCGGTGTTGTCCTCTAAAATATTGATCGAAACCAGGTTTAATTGACTGCTTCAGTGTATTACCACATTACTACGTGATTGAAACAGTAAAAAACCCAGGATCTGGCCAACAAGTATGCGCAGAAGGCAAAATCATGAGCCAGATGCGGGCACATCCCGGGCCTAACCCAGACCTAACCGGTGTTATCCTCTAAAATATTGTTTGGAACCAGGTTTAATTGACTGCTTCAGTGTGTTACCACATTCCTACGTGATTCAAACACGAAAAAAACCCAAGATCTGGCCAACAAGTATGCGAAGGAGGCAAAATCATGAGCCGGGTGCGGGAATAACCTAGACCTAACCCAGACCTAACCGGTGTTATCCTCTAAAATATTGATCGAAACCAGGTTTAATTGACAGCTTCAGTGTGTTACCACATTACTACGTGATTCAAACACGAAAAAACCCAGGATCTGGCCAACAAGTATGCGAAGAAGGCAAAATCATAAGCCAGATGCGGGCATAACCCAGAACTAACCCAGACGTAACCGGTGTTATCCTCTAAAATATTGATCGAAACCAGGTTTTATTGACTGCTTCAGTGTGTTACCACATTACTACGTGATCAAACACGGAAAATACCCAGGATCTGGCCAACAAGTTTGCGAAAAAGGCGAAAGTATAAGCCAGATGGGCGCATATCCCAGACCTAACCCAGACCTAACCGGTGTTATACTCTGAAATATTGATCGAAACCAGGTTTAATTGACTGCTTCAGTGTGTTACCACATTACTACGTGTTTCAAACACGGAAAATACCCAGGATCTGGCCAACAAGTTTGCGAAAAAGGCGAAAGTATAAGCCAGATGCGCGCATATCCCAGACCTAACCCAGACCTAACCGGTGTTATCCTCTAAAATATTGATCGAAACCAGGTTTAATTGACAGCTTCAGTGTGTTACCACATTACTACGTGATTCAAACACGAAAAAAACCCAGGATCTGGCCAACAAGTATGCGAAGAAGGCAAAATCATGAGCCAGATGCGGGCATAACCCAGACGAAACCAAGACCTAACCGGTGTTATCCTCTAAAATATTGATCGAAACCAGGTTTAATTGACAGCTTCGGTGTGTTACCACATTACTACGTGATTCAAACACGAAAAAAACCCAGGATCTGGCCAACAAGTATGCGAAGAAGGCAAAATCATGAGCCAGATGCGGGCATAACACAGACCTAACCCAGACCTAACCGGTGTTATCCTCTAAAATATTGATCGAAACCAGGTTTAATTGACAGCTTAAGTGTGTTACCACATTACTACGTGATTCAAACACGAAAAAAACCCAGGATCTGGCCAACAAGTATGCGAAGAAGGCGAAAGTATAAGCCAGATGCGCGCATTTCCCAGACCTAACCCAGACCTAACCGGTGTTATCCTCTGAAATATTGATCGAAACCAGGTTTAATTGACTGCTTGAGTGTGTTACCACATTACTACGTGATTCAATCACGGAAAAAACCCAGGATCTGGCCAACAAGTATGCGAAGAAGGCAAAATCATGAGCCAGATGCGGGCATAACCCAGACCTAACCCAGACCTAACCGGTGTTATCCTCTGAAATATTGATCGAAACCAGGTTTTATTGACTGCTTCAGTGTGTTACCACATTACTACGTGATCAAACACGGAAAAAACCCAGGATCTGGCCAACAAGTATGCGAAGAAGGCAAAATCATGAGCCAGATGCGGGCATAACCCAGAACTAACCCAGACGTAACCGGTGTTATCCTCTAAAATATTGATCGAAACCAGGTTTTATTGACTGCTTCAGTGTGTTACCACATTACTACGTGATCAAACACGGAAAATACCCAGGATCTGGCCAACAAGTTTGCGAAAAAGGCGAAAGTATAAGCCAGATGGGCGCATATCCCAGACCTAACCCAGACCTAACCGGTGTTATACTCTGAAATATTGATCGAAACCAGGTTTAATTGACTGCTTCAGTGTGTTACCACATTACTACGTGTTTCAAACACGGAAAATACCCAGGATCTGGCCAACAAGTTTGCGAAAAAGGCGAAAGTATAAGCCAGATGCGCGCATATCCCAGACCTAACCCAGACCTAACCGGTGTTATCCTCTAAAATATTGATCGAAACCAGGTTTAATTGACAGCTTCAGTGTGTTACCACATTACTACGTGATTCAAACACGAAAAAAACCCAGGATCTGGCCAACAAGTATGCGAAGAAGGCAAAATCATGAGCCAGATGCGGGCATAACCCAGACGAAACCAAGACCTAACCGGTGTTATCCTCTAAAATATTGATCGAAACCAGGTTTAATTGACAGCTTCGGTGTGTTACCACATTACTACGTGATTCAAACACGAAAAAAACCCAGGATCTGGCCAACAAGTATGCGAAGAAGGCAAAATCATGAGCCAGATGCGGGCATAACACAGACATAACCCAGACCTAACCGGTGTTATCCTCTAAAATATTGATCGAAACCAGGTTTAATTGACAGCTTAAGTGTGTTACCACATTACAACGTGATTCAAACACGAAAAAAACCCAGGATCTGGCCAACAAGTATGCGAAGAAGGCGAAAGTATAAGCCAGATGCGCGCATTTCCCAGACCTAACCCAGACCTAACCGGTGTTATCCTCTGAAATATTGATCGAAACCAGGTTTAATTGACTGCTTGAGTGTGTTACCACATTACTACGTGATTCAATCACGGAAAAAACCCAGGATCTGGCCAACAAGTATGCGAAGAAGGCAAAATCATGAGCCAGATGCGGGCATAACCCAGACCTAACCCAGACCTAACCGGTGTTATCCTCTGAAATATTGATCGAAACCAGGTTTTATTGACTGCTTCAGTGTGTTACCACATTACTACGTGATCAAACACGGAAAATACCCAGGATCAGGCCAACAAGTTTGCGAAAAAGGTGAAAGTATAAGCCAGATGCGGGCATAACCCAGACCTAACCCAGACCTAACCGGTGTTAACCTGTAAAATATTGATCGAAACCAGGTTTAATTGACTACTTCAGTGTATTACCACATTACTACGTGTCTCAAACACGGAAAATACCCAGGATCTGGCCAACAAGTTTGCGAAGAAGGCAAAATCATGAGCCAGATGCGGGCATAACCCAGACGAAACCAAGACCTAACCGGTGTTATCCTCTGAAATATTGATCGAAACCAGGTTTAATTGACTGCTTCAGTGTGTTACCACATTACTACGTGTTTCAAACACGGAAAATACCCAGGATCTGGCCAACAAGTTTGCGAAAAAGGCGAAAGTATAAGCCAGATGCGCGCATATCCCAGACCTAACCCAGACCTAACCGGTGTTATCCTCTAAAATATTGATCGAAACCAGGTTTAATTGACAGCTTCAGTGTGTTACCACATTACTACGTGATTCAAACACGAAAAAAACCCAGGATCTGGCCAACAAGTATGCGAAGAAGGCAAAATCATGAGCCAGATGCGGGCATAACCCAGACGAAACCAAGACCTAACCGGTGTTATCCTCTAAAATATTGATCGAAACCAGGTTTAATTGACAGCTTCGGTGTGTTACCACATTACTACGTGATTCAAACACGAAAAAAACCCAGGATCTGGCCAACAAGTATGCGAAGAAGGCAATATCATGAGCCAGATGCGGGCATAACCCAGACCTAACCCAGACCTAACCGGTGTTATCCTCTAAAATATTGATCGAAACCAGGTTTAATTGACAGCTTAAGTGTGTTACCACATTACTACGTGATTCAAACACGAAAAAAACCCAGGATCTGGCCAACAAGTATGCGAAGAAGGCGAAAGTATAAGCCAGATGCGCGCATTTCCCAGACCTAACCCAGACCTAACCGGTGTTATCCTCTGAAATATTGATCGAAACCAGGTTTAATTGACTGCTTCAGTGTGTTACCACATTACTACGTGATTCAAACACGAAAAAAACCCAGGATCTGGCCAACAAGTATGCGAAGAAGGCGAAAGTATAAGCCAGATGCGCGCATTTCCCAGACCTAACCCAGACCTAACCGGTGTTATCCTCTGAAATATTGATCGAAACCAGGTTTAATTGACTGCTTCAGTGTGTTACCACATTACTACGTGATTCAATCACGGAAAAAACCCAGGATCTGGCCAACAAGTATGCGAAGAAGGCAAAATCATGAGCCAGATGCGGGCATAACCCAGACCTAACCCGGACCTAACCGGTGTTATCCTCTAAAATATTGTTTGGAACCAGGTTTAATTGACTGCTTCAGTGTGTTACCACATTCCTACGTGATTCAAACACGAAAAAAACCCAGGATCGGGCCAACAAGTATGCGAAGAGGGCAAAATCATTAGCCAGATGCGGGCATAACCCAGACCTAACCCAGACCTAACCGGTGTTATCCTCTAAAATATTGATCGAAACCAGGTTTAATTGACTGCTTCAGTGTATTACCACATTACTACGTGATTGAAACAGTAAAAAACCCAGGATCTGGCCAACAAGTATGCGCAGAAGGCAAAATCATGAGCCAGATGCGGGCACATCCCGGACCTAACCCAGACCTAACCGGTGTTATCCTCTAAAATATTGTTGGGAACCAGGTTTAATTGACAGCTTCAGTGTGTTACCACATTACTACGTGATTCAGACACGAAAAAAACCCAGGATCTGGCCAACAAGTATGCGAAGAAGGCAAAATCATGAGCCAGATGCGGGCATATCCCGGACCTAACCCGGACCTAACCGGTGTTATCCTCTAAAATATTGTTTGGAACCAGGTTTAATTGACTGCTTCAGTGTGTTACCACATTCCTACGTGATTCAAACACGAAAAAAACCCAGGATCTGGCCAACAAGTATGCGAAGAGGGCAAAATCATGAGCCAGATGCGGGCATAACCCAGACCTAACCCAGACCTAACCGGTGTTATCCTCTAAAATATTGATCGAAACCAGGTTTAGTTGACTGCTTCAGTGTATTACCACATTACTACGTGATTGAAACAGTAAAAAACCCAGGATCTGGCCAACAAGTATGCGCAGAAGGCAAAATCATGAGCCAGATGCGGGCACATCCCGGACCTAACCCAGACCTAACCGGTGTTATCCTCTAAAATATTGTTTGGAACCAGGTTTAATTGACTGCTTCAGTGTGTTACCACATTACTACGTGATCCAAACACGAAAAAAACCCAGGATATGGCCAACAAGTTTGCGAAAAAGGCGAAAGTATAAGCCAGATGCGCGCAAATCCCAGACCTAACCCAGACCTAACCGGTGTTACCCTCTAAAATATTGATCGAAACCAGGTTTTATTGACTGCTTCAGTGTGTTACCACATTACTACGTGATCAAAGACGGAAAAAACCCAGGATCTGGCCAACAAGTATGCGAAGAAGGCAAAATCATGAGCCAGATGCGGGCATAACCCAGACCTAACCCAGACCTAACCGGTGTTATCCTCTAAAACATTGATCGAAACCAGGTTTAATTGACAGCTTCAGTGTGTTACCACATTACTACGTGATTCAAACACGAAAAAAACCCAGGATCTGGCCAACAAGTATGCGAAGAAGGCAAAATCATGAGCCAGATGCGGGCATAACACAGACCTAACCCAGACCTAACCGGTGTTATCCTCTAATATATCGATCGAAACCAGGTTTAATTGACTGCTTCAGTGTGTTACCACATTACTACGTGATTCAAACACGAAAAAAACCCAAGATCTGGCCAACAAGTATGCGAAGAAGGCAAAATCATGAGCCAGATGCGGGCATAACCCAGACCTAACCCAGACCTAACCGGTGTTATCCTCTAGAATACTGTCCGAAACCAGGTTTAATTGACTGCCTCAGTGTGTTACCACATTACTACGTGATTCAAACACGAAAAAAACCCAGGATCTGGCCAACAAGTATGCGAAGAAGGCAAAATCATGAGCCAGATGCGGGCATAACCCAGACCTAACCCAGACCTAACCGGTGTTATCCTCTAAAATATTGATCGAAACCAGGTTTAATTGACAGCTTCAGTGTGTTACCACATTACTACGTGGTCCAAACACGAAAAAAACCCAGGATCTGGCCAACAAGTTTGCGAAAAAGGCGAAAGTATAAGCCAGATGCGCGCAAACCCCAGACCTAACCCAGACCTAACCGGTGTTATCCTCTAAAATATTGATCGAAACCAGGTTTAGTTGACTGCTTCAGTGTATTACCACATTACTACGTGATTGAAACAGTAAAAACCCAGGATCTGGCCAACAAGTATGCGAAGAAGGCAAAATCATGAGCCAGATGCGGGCATATCCCGGACCTATCCCAGACCTAACCGGTGTTATCCTATAAAATATTGATCGAAACCAGGTTTAATTGACTGCTTCAGTGTGTTAACACATTACTACGTGATTCAAACACGAAAAAACCCCAGGATCTGGCCAACAAGTTTGCGAAAAAGGCGAAAGCATAAGCCAGATGCGCGCATATCCCAGACCTAACCCAGACCTAACCGGTGTTATCCTCTAAAATATTGATCGAAACCAGGTTTTATTGACTGCTCCAGTGTATTACCACATTACTACGTGATTCAAACACGAAAAAAACCCAGGATCTGGCCAACAAGTATGCGAAGAAGGCAAAATCATGAGCCAGATGCGGGCATAACCCAGACCTAACCCAGACCTAACCGGTGTTATCCTCTAAAATATTGATCGAATCCAGGCTTAATAGACTGCCTCAGTGTGTTACCACATTACTACGTGATTGAAACACGAAAAAAACCCAGGATCTGGCCAACAAGTATGCGAAGAAGGCAAAATCATGAGCCAGATGCGGGCATAACCCAGACCTAACCCAGACCTAACCGGTGTTATCCTCTAAAATACTGTCCGAATCCAGGTTTAGTTGACTGCCTCAGTGTGGTACAACATTACTACGTGATTCAAACACGGAAATAACCCCGGATCTAGCCAACAAGTTTGCGAAAAAGGCGAAAGCATAAGCCAGATGGGCGCATATCCCACACCTAACCCAGACCTAACCGGTGTTATCCTCTAAAATATTGATCGAAACCAGGTTTAATTGACAGCTTCAGTGTGTTACCACATTACTACGTGATTCAAACTCGAAAAAAACACAGGATCTGGCCAACAAGTATGCGAAAATGGCGAAAGTATAAGCCAGATGCGCTCAAATCCCAGACCTAACCCAGACCTAACCGGTGTTATCCTCTAAAATATTGATCGAAACCAGGTTTTATTGACTGCTTCAGTGTGTTACCACATTACTACGTGATCAAACACGGAAAAAACCCAGGATCTGGCCAACAAGTATTGCGAATAAGGCGAAAGTATAAGCCAGATGCGCGCAATTCTCAGACCTAACCCAGACCTAACCGGTGTTATCCTCTAAAATATTGATCGAAACCAGGTTTAATTGATAGCTTCAGTGTGTAACCACATTACTACGTGATTCAAACACGAAAAAAACCCAGGATCTGGCAAACAAGTATGCGAAGAAGGCAAAATCATGAGCCAGAAGCGGGCATAACCCAGACCTAACCCAGACCTAACCGGTGTTATCCTCTAAAATATTGATCGAAACCAGGTTTAATTGACAGCTTCAGTGTGTTACCACATTACTACGTGATTCAAACACGAAAAAAACCCAGGATCTGGCCAACAAGTATGCGAAGAAGGCAAAATCATGAGCCAGATGCGGGCATAACCCAGACCTAACCCAGACCTAACCGGTGTTATCCACTAAAATATTGATCGAAACCAGGTTAAAATGACAGCTTCAGTGTGTTACCACATTACTACGTGATTCAAACACGAAAAAAACCCAGGATCTGGCCAACAAGTATGCGAAGAAGGCAAAATCATGAGCCAGATGCGGGCATAACCCGGACCTATCCCAGACCTAACCGGTGTTATCCTCTAAAATATTGATCGAAACCAGGTTTAATTGACTGCTTCAGTGTGTTACCCCTTTCCTACGTGATTCAAACACGAAAAAAACCCAGGATCTGGCCAACAAGTATGCGAAGAAGACAAAATCATGAGCCAGATGCGGGCATAACCCAGCCCTAACCCAGACCTAAACCGGTGTTATCCTCTAAAATATTGATCGAAACCAGGTTTAATTGACTGCTTCAGTGTATTACCACATTACTACGTGATTCAAACACGAAAAAAACCCAGGATCTGGCCAACAAGTATGCGAAGAAGGCAAAATCATGAGCCAGATGCGGGCATAACCCAGACCTAACCCAGACCTAACCGGTGTTATCCTCTAAAATATTGATCGAAACCAGGTTTAATTGACAGCTTCAGTGTGTTACCACATTACTACGTGATTCAGACACGAAAAAAACCCAGGATCTGGCCAACAAGTATGCGAAGAAGGCAAAATCATGAGCCAGATGCGGGCATATCCCGGACCTAACCCGGACCTAACCGGTGTTATCCTCTAAAATATTGTTTGGAACCAGGTTTAATTGACTGCTTCAGTGTGTTACCACATTCCTACGTGATTCAAACACGAAAAAAACCCAGGATCTGGCCAACAAGTATGCGAAGAGGGCAAAATCATGAGCCAGATGCGGGCATAACCCAGACCTAACCCAGACCTAACCGGTGTTATCCTCTAAAATATTGATCGAAACCAGGTTTAGTTGACTGCTTCAGTGTATTACCACATTACTACGTGATTGAAACAGTAAAAAACCCAGGATCTGGCCAACAAGTATGCGCAGAAGGCAAAATCATGAGCCAGATGCGGGCACATCCCGGACCTAACCCAGACCTAACCGGTGTTATCCTCTAAAATATTGTTTGGAACCAGGTTTAATTGACAGCTTCAGTGTGTTACCACATTCCTACGTGATTCAAACACGAAAAAAACCCACGATCTGGCCAACAAGTATGCGAAGAAGGCAAAATCATGAGCCGGGTGCGGGCATAACCCAGACCTAACCCAGACCTAACCGGTGTTATCCTCTAAAATATTGATCGAAACCAGGTTTAATTGACAGCTTCAGTGTGTTACCACATTACTACGTGATTCAAACACGAAAAAAACCCAGGATCTGGCCAACAAGTATGCGAAGAAGGCAAAATCATGAGCCAGATGCGGGCATATCCCGGACCTATCCCAGACCTAACCGGTGTTATCCTATAAAATATTGATCGAAACCAGGTTTAATTGACTGCTTCAGTGTGTTAACACATTACTACGTGATTCAAACACGAAAAAACCCCAGGATCTGGCCAACAAGTACGCGAGGAAGGCAAAATCATGATCCAGATGCGGGCATAACCCAGACCTAACCCAGACCTAACCGGTGTTATCCTCTGAAATATTGATCGAAACCAGGTTTAATTGACTGCTTCAGTGTGTTACCACATTACTACGTGATTCAAACACGGAAAATACCCAGGATCTGGCCAACAAGTTTGCGAAAAAGGCGAAAGCATAAGCCAGATGCGCGCATATCCCAGACCTAACCCAGACCTAACCGGTGTTATCCTCTAAAATATTGATCGAAACCAGGTTTAATTGACTGCTTCAGTGTATTACCACATTACTACGTGATTCAAACACGAAAAACACCCAGGATCTGGCCAACATGTATGCGAAAAAGACAAAATCATGAGCCAGATGCGGGCATAACCCAGACCTAACCCAGACCTAACCGGTGTTATCCTCTAAAATATTGATCGAAACCAGGTTTAATTGACTGCTTCAGTGTATTACCACATTACTACGTGATTCAAACACGAAAAACACCCAGGATCTGGCCAACGAGTATGCGAAGAAGGCAAAATCATGAGCCAGATGCGGGCATAACCCAGACCTAACCCAGACCTAACCGGTGTTATCCTCTAAAATATTGATCGAAACCAGGTTTTATTGACTGCTACAGTGTATTACCACATTACTACGTGATTCAAACACGAAAAAAACCCAGGATCTGGCCAACATGTTTGCGAAGAAGACAAAATCATGAGCCAGATGCGGGCATAACCCAGCCCTAACCCTGACCTAACCTGTGTTATCCTCTAAAATATTGATCGAAACCAGGTTTAATTGTCTGCTTCAGTGTATTACCACATTACTACGTGATTCAAACACGAAAAACACCCAGGATCTGGCCAACAAGTATGCGAAGAAGGCAATATCATGAGCCAGATGCGCTCAAATCCCAGACCTAACCCAGACCTAACCGGTGTTATCCTCTAAAATATTGATCGAAACCAGGTTTTATTGACTGCTTCAGTGTGTTACCACATTACTACGTGATCAAACACGGAAAAAACCCAGGATCTGGCCAACAAGTATTGCGAATAAGGCGAAAGTATAAGCCAGATGCGCGCATTTCCCAGACCTAACCCAGACCTAACTTGTGTTATCCTCTAAAATATTGATCGAAACCAGGTTTAATTGATAGCTTCACTGTGTTACCACATTACTACGTGATTCAAACACGAAAAAAACCCAGGATCTGGCCAACAAGTATGCGAAGAAGGCAAAATCATGAGCCAGATGCGGGCATAACCCAGACCTAACCCAGACCTAACCGGTGTTATCCTCTAAAATATTGATCGAAACCAGGTTTAATTGACAGCTTCAGTGTGTTACCACATTACTACGTGATTCAAACACGAAAAAAACCCAGGATCTGGCCAACAAGTATGCGAAGAAGGCAAAATCATGAGCCAGATGCGGGCATAACCCAGACCTAACCCAGACCTAACCGGTGTTATCCTCTAAAATATTGATCGAAACCAGGTTTAATTGACAGCTTCAGTGTGTTACCACATTACTACGTGATTCAAACACGAAAAAAACCCAGGATCTGGCCAACAAGTATGCGAAGAAGACAAAATCATGAGCCAGATGCGGGCATAACCCGGACCTATCCCAGACCTAACCGGTGTTATCCTCTAAAATATTGATCGAAACCAGGTTTAATTGATAGCTTCAGTGTGTTACCACATTACTACGTGATTCAAACACGAAAAAAACCCAGGATCTGGCCAACAAGTATGCGAAGAAGGCAAAATCATGAGCCAGATGCGGGCATAACCCGGACCTATCCCAGACCTAACCGGTGTTATCCTCTAAAATATTGATCGAAACCAGGTTTAATTGACTGCTTCAGTGTGTTACCCCATTCCTACGTGATTCAAACACGAAAAAAACCCAGGATCTGGCCAACAAGTATGCGAAGAAGACAAAATCATGAGCCAGATGCGGGCATAACCCAGCCCTAACCCAGACCTAAACCGGTGTTATCCTCTAAAATATTGATCGAAACCAGGTTTAATTGACTGCTTCAGTGTATTACCACATTACTACGTGATTCAAACACGAAAAAAACCCAGGATCTGGCCAACAAGTATGCGAAGAAGGCAAAATCATGAGCCAGATGCGGGCATAACCCAGACCTAACCCAGACCTAACCGGTGTTATCCTCTAAAATATTGATCGAAACCAGGTTTAATTGACAGCTTCAGTGTGTTACCACATTACTACGTGATTCAAACACGAAAAAAACCCAGGATCTGGCCAACAAGTATGCGAAGAAGGCAAAATCATGAGCCAGATGCGGGCATATCCCGGACCTAACCCGGACCTAACCGGTGTTATCCTCTAAAATATTGTTTGGAACCAGGTTTAATTGACTGCTTCAGTGTGTTACCACATTCCTACGTGATTCAAACACGAAAAAAACCCAGGATCTGGCCAACAAGTATGCGAAGAGGGCAAAATCATTAGCCAGATGCGGGCATAACCCAGACCTAACCCAGACCTAACCGGTGTTATCCTCTAAAATATTGATCGAAACCAGGTTTAATTGACTGCTTCAGTGTATTACCACATTACTACGTGATTGAAACAGTAAAAAACCCAGGATCTGGCCCACAAGTATGCGCAGAAGGCAAAATCATGAGCCAGATGCGGGCACATCCCGGACCTAACCCAGACCTAACCGGTGTTATCCTCTAAAATATTGTTGGGAACCAGGTTTAATTGACAGCTTCAGTGTGTTACCACATTACTACGTGATTCAGACACGAAAAAAACCCAGGATCTGGCCAACAAGTATGCGAAGAAGGCAAAATCATGAGCCAGATGCGGGCATATCCCGGACCTAACCCGGACCTAACCGGTGTTATCCTCTAAAATATTGTTTGGAACCAGGTTTAATTGACTGCTTCAGTGTGTTACCACATTCCTACGTGATTCAAACACGAAAAAAACCCAGGATCTGGCCAACAAGTATGCGAAGAGGGCAAAATCATGAGCCAGATGCGGGCATAACCCAGACCTAACCCAGACCTAACCGGTGTTATCCTCTAAAATATTGATCGAAACCAGGATTAGTTGACTGCTTCAGTGTATTACCACATTACTACGTGATTGAAACAGTAAAAAACCCAGGATCTGGCCAACAAGTATGCGCAGAAGGCAAAATCATGAGCCAGATGCGGGCACATCCCGGACCTAACCCAGACCTAACCGGTGTTATCCTCTAAAATATTGTTTGGAACCAGGTTTAATTGACTGCTTCAGTGTGTTACCACATTCCTACGTGATTCAAACACGAAAAAAACCCACGATCTGGCCAACAAGTATGCGAAGAAGGCAAAATCATGAGCCGGGTGCGGGCATAACCCAGACCTAACCCAGACCTAACCGGTGTTATCCTCTAAAATATTGATCGAAACCAGGTTTAATTGACAGCTTCAGTGTGTTACCACATTACTACGTGATTCAAACACGAAAAAAACCCAGGATCTGGCCAACAAGTATGCGAAGAAGGCAAAATCATGAGCCAGATGCGGGCATATCCCGGACCTATCCCAGACCTAACCGGTGTTATCCTATAAAATATTGATCGAAACCAGGTTTAATTGACTGCTTCAGTGTGTTAACACATTACTACGTGATTCAAACACGAAAAAACCCCAGGATCTGGCCAACAAGTTCGCGAGGAAGGCAAAATCATGAGCCAGATGCGGGCATAACCCAGACCTAACCCAGACCTAACCGGTGTTATCCTCTGAAATATTGATCGAAACCAGGTTTAATTGACTGCTTCAGTGTGTTACCACATTACTACGTGATTCAAACACGGAAAATACCCAGGATCTGGCCAACAAGTTTGCGAAAAAGGCGAAAGCATAAGCCAGATGCGCGCATATCCCAGACCTAACCCAGACCTAACCGGTGTTATCCTCTAAAATATTGATCGAAACCAGGTTTAATTGACTGCTTCAGTGTATTACCACATTACTACGTGATTCAAACACGAAAAACACCCAGGATCTGGCCAACATGTATGCGAAAAAGACAAAATCATGAGCCAGATGCGGGCATAACCCAGACCTAACCCAGACCTAACCGGTGTTATCCTCTAAAATATTGATCGAAACCAGGTTTAATTGACTGCTTCAGTGTATTACCACATTACTACGTGATTCAAACACGAAAAACACCCAGGATCTGGCCAACGAGTATGCGAAGAAGGCAAAATCATGAGCCAGATGCGGGCATAACCCAGACCTAACCCAGACCTAACCGGTGTTATCCTCTAAAATATTGATCGAAACCAGGTTTTATTGACTGCTACAGTGTATTACCACATTACTACGTGATTCAAACACGAAAAAAACCCGGGATCTGGCCAACATGTTTGCGAAGAAGACAAAATCATGAGCCAGATGCGGGCATAACCCAGCCCTAACCCAGACCTAACCTGTGTTATCCTCTAAAATATTGATCGAAACCAGGTTTAATTGTCTGCTTCAGTGTATTACCACATTACTACGTGATTCAAACACGAAAAACACCCAGGATCTGGCCAACAAGTATGCGAAGAAGGCAATATCATGAGCCAGATGCGGGCATAACCCAGACCTAACCCAGACCTAACCGGTGTTATCCTCTAAAATATTGATCGAAACCAGGTTTAATTGACAGCTTCAGTGTGTTACCACATTACTACGTGATTCAAACTCGAAAAAAACCCAGGATCTGGCCAACAAGTATGCGAAAACGGCGAAAGTATAAGCCAGATGCGCTCAAATCCCAGACCTAACCCAGACCTAACCGGTGTTATCCTCTAAAATATTGATCGAAACCAGGTTTTATTGACTGCTTCAGTGTGTTACCACATTACTACGTGATCAAACACGGAAAAAACCCAGGATCTGGCCAACAAGTATTGCGAATAAGGCGAAAGTATAAGCCAGATGCGCGCATTTCCCAGACCTAACCCAGACCTAACCGGTGTTATCCTCTAAAATATTGATCGAAACCAGGTTTAATTGATAGCTTCAGTGTGTTACCACATTACTACGTGATTCAAACACGAAAAAAACCCAGGATCTGGCCAACAAGTATGCGAAGAAGGCAAAATCATGAGCCAGATGCGGGCATAACCCAGACCTAACCCAGACCTAACCGGTGTTATCCTCTAAAATATTGATCGAAACCAGGTTTAATTGACAGCTTCAGTGTGTTACCACATTACTACGTGATTCAAACACGAAAAAAACCCAGGATCTGGCCAACAAGTATGCGAAGAAGGCAAAATCATGAGCCAGATGCGGGCATAACCCAGACCTAACCCAGACCTAACCGGTGTTATCCTCTAAAATATTGATCGAAACCAGGTTTAATTGACAGCTTCAGTGTGTTACCACATTACTACGTGATTCAAACACGAAAAAAACCCAGGATCTGGCCAACAAGTATGCGAAGAAGACAAAATCATGAGCCAGATGCGGGCATAACCCGGACCTATCCCAGACCTAACCGGTGTTATCCTCTAAAATATTGATCGAAACCAGGTTTAATTGATAGGTTCAGTGTGTTACCACATTACTACGTGATTCAAACTCGAAAAAAACCCAGGATCTGGCCAACAAGTATGCGAAAAAGGCGAAAGTATAAGCCAGATGCGCTCAAATCCCAGACCTAACCCAGACCTAACCGGTGTTATCCTCTAAAATATTGATCGAAACCAGGTTTTATTGACTGCTTCAGTGTGTTACCACATTACTACGTGATCAAACACGGAAAAACCCAGGATCTGGCCAACAAGTATTGCGAATAAGACGAAAGTATAAGCCAGATGCGCGCATTTCCCAGACCTAACCCAGACCTAACCGGTGTCATCCTCTTAAATATTGATCGAAACCAGGTTTAATTGACAGCTTCAGTGTGTTACCACATTACTACGTGATTCAAACACGAAAAAAACCCTGGATCTGGCCAACAAGTATGCGAAGAAGGCAAAATCATGAGCCAGATGCGGGCATAACCCAGACCTAACCCAGACCTAACCGGTGTTATCCTCTAAAATATTGATCGAAACCAGGTTTAATTGACTGCTTCAGTGTGTTACCACATTACTACGTGATTCAAACACGAAAAAACCCCAGGATCTGGCCAACAAGTATGCGAAGAAGGCAAAATCATGAGCCAGATGCGGGCATAACCCAGACCTAACCCAGACCTAACCGGTGTTATCCTCTAAAATATTGATCGAAACCAGGTTTAATTGACTGCTTCAGTGTGTTACCACATTACTACGTGATCAAACACGGAAAAAACCCAGGATCTGGCCAACAAGTTTGCGAAAAAGGCGAAAGTATAAGCCAGATGCGCGCAAATCCCAGACCTAACCCAGACCTAACCGGCGTTATCCTCTAAAATATTGATCGAAACCAGGTTTTATTGACTGCTTCAGTGTGTTACCACATTACTACGTGATCAAACACGGGAAAAACCCAGGATCTGGCCAACAAGTATGCGAAGAAGGCAAAATCATGAGTCAGATGCGGCCATAACCCAGACCTAACCCAGACCTAACCGGTGTTATCCTCTAAAATATTGATCGAAACCAGGTTTAATTGACAGCTTCAGTGTGTTACCACATTACTACGTGATTCAAACACGAAAAAAACCCAGGATCTGGCCAACAAGTATGCGAAGAAGGCAAAATCATGAGCCAGACGCGGGCATAACCCAGACCTAACCCAGACCTAACCGGTGTTATCCTCTAAAATATTGATCGAAACCAGGTTTAATTGACAGCTTCAGTGTGTTACCACATTCTTACGTGATTCAAACACGAAAAAAACCCAGGATCTGGCCAACAAGTATGCGAAGAAGGCAAAATCATGAGCCAGATGCGGGCATAACCCAGACCTAACCCAGACCTAACCGGTGTTATCCTCTAAAATATTGATCGAAACCAGGTTTAATTGACAGCTTCAGTGTGTTACCACATTACTACGTGATTCAAACACGAAAAAAACCCAGGATCTGGCCAACAAGTATGCGAAGAAGGCAAAATCATGAGCCAGATGCGGGCATAACCCAGACGAAACCAAGACCTAACCGGTGTTATCCTCTAAAACATTGATCGAAACCAGGTTTAATTGACAGCTTCAGTGTGTTACCACATTCCTACGTGATTCAAACACGAAAAAAACCCAGGATCTGGCCAACAAGTATGCGAAGAAGGCAAAATCATGAGCCAGATGCGGGCATAACACAGACCTAACCCAGACCTAACCAGTGTTATCCTCTGAAATATTGATCGAAACCAGGTTTAATTGACAGCTTAAGTGTGTTACCACATTAATACGTGATTCAAACACGAAAAAAACCCAGGATCTGGCCAACAAGTATGCGAAGAAGGCGAAAGTATAAGCCAGATGCGCGCATTTCCCAGACCTAACCCAGACCTAACCAGTGTTATCCTCTGAAATATTGATCGAAACCAGGTTTAATTGACTGCTTCAGTGTGTTACCACATTACTACGTGATTCAAACACGGAAAATACCCAGGATCTGGCCAACAAGTTTGCGAAAAAGGCGACAGTACAAGCCAGATGCGCGCAAATCCCAGACCTAACCCAGACCTAACCGGTGTCATCCTCTAAAATATTGATCGAAACCAGGTTTTATTGACTGCTTCAGTGTGTTACCACATTACTACGTGATCAAACACGGAAAATACCCAGGATCAGGCCAACAAGTTTGCGAAAAAGGTGAAAGTATAAGCCAGATGCGCGCATTTCCCAGACCTAACCCAGACCTAACCGGTGTTATCCTCTAAAATATTGATCGAAACCAGGTTTAATTGACAGCTTCAGTGTGTTACCACATTACTACGTGATTCAAACACGAAAAAAACCCAGGATCTGGCCAACAAGTATGCGAAGAAGGCAAAATCATGAGCCAGATGCGGGCATTTCCCGGACCTAACCCGGACCTAACCGGTGTTATCCTCTAAAATATTGTTTGGAACCAGGTTTAATTGACTGCTTCAGTGTGTTACCACATTCCTACGTGATCAAACACGGAAAAAACCGAGGATCTGGCCAACAAGTATGCGAAGAAGGCAAAATCATGAGCTAGGTGCGGGCATAACCCAGACCTATCCCAGACCTAACCGGTGTTATCCTCTAAAATATTGATCGAAACCAGGTTTAATTGACAGCTTCAGTGTGTTACCACATTACTACGTGATTCAAACACGAAAAAAACCCAGGATCTGGCCAACAAGTATGCGAAGAAGGCAAAATCATGAGCCAGATGCGGGCATATCCCGGACCTATCCCAGACGTAACCGGTGTTATCCTCTAAAATATTGATCGAAACCAGGTTTTATTGACTGCTTCAGTGTGTTACCACATTACTACGTGATCAAACACGGAAAAAACCGAGGATCTGGCCAACAAGTATGCGAAGAAGGCAAAATCATGAGCCAGATGCGGGCATAACCCAGACCTAACCCAGACCTAACCGGTGTTATCCTCTAAAATATTGATCGAAACCAGGTTTAATTGACAGCTTCAGTGTGTTACCACATTCCTACGTGATTCAAACACGAAAAAAACCCAGGATCTGGCCAACAAGTATGCGAAGAAGGCAAAATCATGAGCCAGATGCGGGCATAACCCAGACGAAACCAAGACCTAACCGGTGTTATCCTCTAAAATATTGATCGAAACCAGGTTTAATTGACAGCTTAAGTGTGTCACCACATTACTACGTGATTCAAACACGAAAAATACCCAGGATCTGGCCAACAAGTATGCGAAGAAGGCAAAATCATGAGCCAGATGCGGGCATATCCCGGACCTATCCCAGACCTAACCGGTGTTATCCTTTAAAATATTGATCGAAACCAGGTTTAATTGACTGCTTCAGTGTGTTACCACATTACTACGTGATTCAAACACGAAAAAACCCCAGGATCTGGCCAACAAGTATGCGAAGAAGGCAAAATCATGAGCCAGATGCGGGCATAACCCAGACCTAACCCAGACCTAACCGGTGTTATCCTCTAAAATATTGATCGAAACCAGGTTTAATTGACAGCTTCAGTGTGTTACCACATTACTACGTGATTCAAACACGAAAAAAACCCAGGATCTGGCCAACAAGTATGCGAAGAAGGCAAAATCATGAGCCAGATGCGGGCATAACCCAGACGAAACCCAGACCTAACCGGTGTTATCCTCTAAAACATTGATCGAAACCAGGTTTAATTGACAGCTTCAGTGTGTTACCACATTACTACGTGATTCAAACACGAAAAAAACCCAGGATCTGGCCAACAAGTATGCGAAGAAGGCAAAATCATGAGCCAGATGCGCGCATTTCCCAGACCTAACCCAGACCTAACCGGTGTTATCCTCTAAAATATTGATCGAAACCAGGTTTAATTGACAGCTTCAGTGTGTTACCACATTACTACGTGATTCAAACACGAAAAAAACCCAGGATCTGGCCAACAAGTATGCGAAGAAGGCAAAATCATGAGCCAGATGCGGGCATAACCCAGACCTAACCCAGACCTAACCGGTGTTATCCTCTAAAACATTGATCGAAACCAGGTTTAATTGACAGCTTCAGTGTGTTACCACATTACTACGTGATTCAAACACGAAAAAAACCCAGGATCTGGCCAACAAGTATGCGAAGAAGGCAAAATCATGAGCCAGATGCGGGCATAACACAGACCTAACCCAGACCTAACCGGTGTTATCCTCTAAAATATTGATCGAAACCAGGTTTAATTGACAGCTTAAGTGTGTTACCACATTACTACGTGATTCAAACACGAAAAAAACCCTGGATCTGGCCAACAAGTATGCGAAGAAGGCGAAAGTATAAGCCAGATGCGCGCATTTCCCAGAACTAACCCAGACCTAACCGGTGTTATCCTCTGAAATATTGATCGAAACCAGGTTTAATTGACTGCTTCAGTGTGTTACCACATTACTACGTGATTCAATCACGGAAAAAACCCAGGATCTGGCCAACAAGTATGCGAAGAAGGCAAAATCATGAGCCAGATGCGGGCATAACCCAGACCTAACCCAGACCTAACCGGTGTTATCCTCTGAAATATTGATCGAAACCAGGTTTAATTGACTGCTTCAGTGTGTTACCACATTACTACGTGATTCAAACACGGAAAATACCCAGGATCTGGCCAACAAGTTTGCGAAAAAGGCGACAGTATAAGCCAGATGCGCGCAAATCCCAGACCTAACCCAGACCTAACCGGTGTCATCCTCTAAAATATTGATCGAAACCAGGTTTTATTGACTGCTTCAGTGTGTTACCACATTACTACGTGATCAAACACGGAAAATACCCAGGATCAGGCCAACAAGTTTGCGAAAAAGGTGAAAGTATAAGCCAGATGAGCGCATTTCCCAGACCTAACCCAGACCTAACCGGTGTTATCCTCTAAAATATTGATCGAAACCAGGTTTAATTGACAGCTTCAGTGTGTTACCACATTACTACGTGATTCAAACACGAAAAAAACCCAGGATCTGGCCAACAAGTATGCGAAGAAGGCAAAATCATGAGCCAGATGCGGGCATATCCCGGACCTATCCCAGACCTAACCGGTGTTATCCTATAAAATATTGATCGAAACCAGGTTTAATTGACTGCTTCATTGTGTTACCACATTACTACGTGATTCAAACACGAAAAAACCCCAGGATCTGGCCAACAAGTACGCGAGGAAGGCAAAATCATGAGCCAGATGCGGGCATAACCCAGACCTAACCCAGACCTAACCGGTGTTATCCTCTGAAATATTGATCGAAACCAGGTTTAATTGACTGCTTCAGTGTATTACCACATTACTACGTGATTCAAACACGAAAAAAACCCAGGATCTGGCCAACAAGTATGCGAAGAAGGCAAAATCATGAGCCAGATGCGGGCATAACCCAGAACTAACCCAGACGTAACCGGTGTTATCCTCTAAAATATTGATCGAAACCAGGTTTTATTGACTGCTTCAGTGTGTTACCACATTACTACGTGATCAAACACGGAAAAAACCGAGGATCTGGCCAACAAGTATGCGAAGAAGGCAAAATCATGAGCCAGATGCGGGCATAACCCAGACCTAACCCAGACCTAACCGGTGTTATCCTCTAAAATATTGATCGAAACCAGGTTTTATTGACTGCTTCAGTGTATTACCACATTACTACGTGATTCAAACACGAAAAAAACCCAGGATCTGGCCAACAAGTATGCGAAGAATGCAAAATCATGAGCCAGATGCGGGCATAACCCAGACCTAACCCTGACCTAACCGGTGTTATCCTCTAAAATATTGATCGAATCCAGGCTTAATAGACTGCCTCAGTGTGTTACCACATTACTACGTGATTGAAACACGAAAAAAACCCAGGATCTGGCCAACAAGTATGCGAAGAAGGCAAAATCATGAGCCAGATGCGGGCATAACCCAGACCTAACCCAGACCTAACCGGTGTTATCCTCTAAAATATTGATCGAAACCAGGTTTAATTGACAGCTTCAGTGTGTTACCACATTACTACGTGATTCAAACACGAAAAAAACCCAGGATCTGGCCAACAAGTATGCGAAGAAGGCAAAATCATGAGCCAGATGCGGGCATAACCCAGACCTAACCCAGACCTAACCGGTGTTATCCTCTAAAATATTGATCGAAACCAGGTTTAATTGACAGCTTCAGTGTGTTACCACATTACTACGTGATTCAAACACGAAAAAAACCCAGGATCTGGCCAACAAGTATGCGAAGAAGACAAAATCATGAGCCAGATGCGGGCATAACCCGGACCTATCCCAGACCTAACCGGTGTTATCCTCTAAAATATTGATCGAAACCAGGTTTAATTGATAGGTTCAGTGTGTTACCACATTACTACGTGATTCAAACTCGAAAAAAACCCAGGATCTGGCCAACAAGTATGCGAAAAAGGCGAAAGTATAAGCCAGATGCGCTCAAATCCCAGACCTAACCCAGACCTAACCGGTGTTATCCTCTAAAATATTGATCGAAACCAGGTTTTATTGACTGCTTCAGTGTGTTACCACATTACTACGTGATCAAACACGGAAAAACCCAGGATCTGGCCAACAAGTATTGCGAATAAGACGAAAGTATAAGCCAGATGCGCGCATTTCCCAGACCTAACCCAGACCTAACCGGTGTCATCCTCTTAAATATTGATCGAAACCAGGTTTAATTGACAGCTTCAGTGTGTTACCATATTACTACGTGATTCAAACACGAAAAAAACCCTGGATCTGGCCAACAAGTATGCGAAGAAGGCAAAATCATGAGCCAGATGCGGGCATAACCCAGACCTAACCCAGACCTAACCGGTGTTATCCTCTAAAATATTGATCGAAACCAGGTTTAATTGACTGCTTCAGTGTGTTACCACATTACTACGTGATTCAAACACGAAAAAACCCCAGGATCTGGCCAACAAGTATGCGAAGAAGGCAAAATCATGAGCCAGATGCGGGCATAACCCAGACCTAACCCAGACCTAACCGGTGTTATCCTCTAAAATATTGATCGAAACCAGGTTTAATTGACTGCTTCAGTGTGTTACCACATTACTACGTGATCAAACACGGAAAAAACCCAGGATCTGGCCAACAAGTTTGCGAAAAAGGCGAAAGTATAAGCCAGATGCGCGCAAATCCCAGACCTAACCCAGACCTAACCGGCGTTATCCTCTAAAATATTGATCGAAACCAGGTTTTATTGACTGCTTCAGTGTGTTACCACATTACTACGTGATCAAACACGGGAAAAACCCAGGATCTGGCCAACAAGTATGCGAAGAAGGCAAAATCATGAGTCAGATGCGGCCATAACCCAGACCTAACCCAGACCTAACCGGTGTTATCCTCTAAAATATTGATCGAAACCAGGTTTAATTGACAGCTTCAGTGTGTTACCACATTACTACGTGATTCAAACACGAAAAAAACCCAGGATCTGGCCAACAAGTATGCGAAGAAGGCAAAATCATGAGCCAGACGCGGGCATAACCCAGACCTAACCCAGACCTAACCGGTGTTATCCTCTAAAATATTGATCGAAACCAGGTTTAATTGACAGCTTCAGTGTGTTACCACATTCTTACGTGATTCAAACACGAAAAAAACCCAGGATCTGGCCAACAAGTATGCGAAGAAGGCAAAATCATGAGCCAGATGCGGGCATAACCCAGACCTAACCCAGACCTAACCGGTGTTATCCTCTAAAATATTGATCGAAACCAGGTTTAATTGACAGCTTCAGTGTGTTACCACATTACTACGTGATTCAAACACGAAAAAAACCCAGGATCTGGCCAACAAGTATGCGAAGAAGGCAAAATCATGAGCCAGATGCGGGCATAACCCAGACGAAACCAAGACCTAACCGGTGTTATCCTCTAAAACATTGATCGAAACCAGGTTTAATTGACAGCTTCAGTGTGTTACCACATTCCTACGTGATTCAAACACGAAAAAAACCCAGGATCTGGCCAACAAGTATGCGAAGAAGGCAAAATCATGAGCCAGATGCGGGCATAACACAGACCTAACCCAGACCTAACCAGTGTTATCCTCTGAAATATTGATCGAAACCAGGTTTAATTGACAGCTTAAGTGTGTTACCACATTAATACGTGATTCAAACACGAAAAAAACCCAGGATCTGGCCAACAAGTATGCGAAGAAGGCGAAAGTATAAGCCAGATGCGCGCATTTCCCAGACCTAACCCAGACCTAACCAGTGTTATCCTCTGAAATATTGATCGAAACCAGGTTTAATTGACTGCTTCAGTGTGTTACCACATTACTACGTGATCAAACACGGAAAAAACCGAGGATCTGGCCAACAAGTATGCGAAGAAGGCAAAATCATGAGCCAGATGCGGGCATATCCCGGACCTAACCCGGACCTAACCGGTGTTATCCTCTAAAATATTGTTTGGAACCAGGTTTAATTGACTGCTTCAGTGTGTTACCACATTCCTACGTGATTCAAACACGAAAAAAACCCAGGATCTGGCCAACAAGTATGCGAAGAGGGCAAAATCATGAGCCAGATGCGGGCATAACCCAGACCTAACCCAGACCTAACCGGTGTTATCCTCTAAAATATTGATCGAAACCAGGTTTAATTGACTGCTTCAGTGTATTACCACATTACTACGTGATTGAAACAGTAAAAAACCCAGGATCTGGCCAACAAGTATGCGCAGAAGGCAAAATCATGAGCCAGATGCGGGCACATCCCGGACCTAACCCAGACCTAACCGGTGTTATCCTCTAAAATATTGTTTGGAACCAGGTTTAATTGACTGCTTCAGTGTGTTACCACATTACTACGTGATTCAAACACGGAAAAAACCCAGGATCTGGCCAACAAGTACGCGAGGAAGGCAAAATCATGAGCCAGATGCGGGCATAACCCAGACCTAACCCAGACCTAACCGGTGTTATCCTCTGAAATATTGATCGAAACCAGGTTTAATTGACTGCTTCAGTGTGTTACCACATTACTACGTGATTCAAACACGGAAAATACCCAGGATCTGGCCAACAAGTTTGCGAAAAAGGCGAAAGCATAAGCCAGATGTTCGCATATCCCAGACCTAACCCAGACCTAACCGGTGTTATCCTCTAAAATATTGATCGAAACCAGGTTTAATTGACTGCTTCAGTGTATTACCACATTACTACGTGATTCAAACACGAAAAAAACCCAGGATCTGGCCAACAAGTATGCGAAGAAGGCAAAATCATGAGCCAGATGCGGGCATAACCCAGAACTAACCCAGACGTAACCGGTGTTATCCTCTAAAATATTGATCGAAACCAGGTTTTATTGACTGCTTCAGTGTGTTACCACATTACTACGTGATCAAACACGGAAAAAACCGAGGATCTGGCCAACAAGTATGCGAAGAAGGCAAAATCATGAGCCAGATGCGGGCATAACCCAGACCTAACCCAGACCTAACCGGTGTTATCCTCTAAAATATTGATCGAAACCAGGTTTAATTGACAGCTTCAGTGTGTTACCACATTACTACGTGATTCAAACACGAAAAAAACCCAGGATCTGGCCAACAAGTATGCGAAGAAGGCAAAATCATGAGCCAGATGCGGGCATAACCCAGACCTAACCCAGACCTAACCGGTGTTATCGTCTAAAATATTGATCGAAACCAGGTTTTATTGACTGCTTCAGTGTATTACCACATTACTACGTGATTCAAACACGAAAAAAACCCAGGATCTGGCCAACAAGTATGCCAAGAAGGCAAAATCATGAGCCAGATGCGGGCATAACCCAGACCTAACCCAGACCTAACCGGTGTTATCCTCTAAAATATTGATCGAATCCAGGCTTAATAGACTGCCTCAGTGTGTTACCACATTACTACGTGATTGAAACACGAAAAAAACCCAGGATCTGGCCAACAAGTATGCGAAGAAGGCAAAATCATGAGCCAGATGCGGGCATAACCCAGACCTAACCCAGACCTAACCGGTGTTATCCTCTAAAATACTGTCCGAATCCAGGTTTAATTGACTGCCTCAGTGTGGTACAACATTACTGCGTGATTCAAACACGGAAAAAACCCAGGATCGAGCCAACAAGTTTGCGAAAAAGGCGAAAGCATAAGCCAGATGGGCGCATATCCCAGACCTAACCCAGACCTAACCGGTGTTATCCTCTAAAATATTGATCGAAACAAGGTTTAATTGACTGCCTCAGGGTGTTACCACATTACTACGTGATTCAATCACGAAAAAAACCCAGGATCTGGCCAACAAGTATGCGAAGAAGGCAAAATCATGAGCCAGATGCGGGCATAACCCAGACCTAACCCAGACCTAACCGGTGTTATCATCTAAAATACTGTCCGAATCCAGGTTTAATAGACTGCCTCAATGTGTTACCACATTACTACGTGATTGAAACACGAAAAAAACCCAGGATCTGGCCAACAAGTATGCGAAGAAGGCAAAATCATGAGCCAGATGCGGGCATAACCCAGACCTAACCCAGACCTAACCGGTGTTATCCTCTAAAATATTGATCGAAACCAGGTTTTATTGACTGCTTCAGTGTGTTACCACATTACTACGTGATCAAACACGGAAAAAACCGAGGATCTGGCCAACAAGTATGCGAAGAAGGCAAAATCATGAGCCAGATGCGGGCATAACCCAGACCTAACCCAGACCTAACCGGTGTTATCCTCTAAAATATTGATCGAAACCAGGTTTAATTGACAGCTTCAGTGTGTTACCACATTACTACGTGATTCAAACACGAAAAAAACCCAGGATCTGGCCAACAAGTATGCGAAGAAGGCAAAATCATGAGCCAGATGCGGGCATAACCCAGACCTAACCCAGACCTAACCGGTGTTATCGTCTAAAATATTGATCGAAACCAGGTTTTATTGACTGCTTCAGTGTATTACCACATTACTACGTGATTCAAACACGAAAAAAACCCAGGATCTGGCCAACAAGTATGCGAAGAAGGCAAAATCATGAGCCAGATGCGGGCATAACCCAGACCTAACCCAGACCTAACCGGTGTTATCCTCTAAAATATTGATCGAATCCAGGCTTAATAGACTGCCTCAGTGTGTTACCACATTACTACGTGATTGAAACACGAAAAAAACCCAGGATCTGGCCAACAAGTATGCGAAGAAGGCAAAATCATGAGCCAGATGCGGGCATAACCCAGACCTAACCCAGACCTAACCGGTGTTATCCTCTAAAATATTGATCGAAACCAGGTTAAATTGACTGCTTCAGTGTATTACCACATTACTACGTGATTCAAAAACGAAAAAAACCCAGGATCTAGCCAACAAGTATGCGAAGAAGGCAAAATCATGAGCCAGATGCGGGCATAACCCAGACCTAACCCAGACCTAACCGGTGTTATCCTCTAAAATATTGATCGAAACCAGGTTTTATTGACTGCTTCAGTGTATTACCACATTGCTACGCGATTCAAACACGAAAAAAACCCAGGATCTGGCCAACGAGTATGCGAAGAAGGCAAAATCATGAGCCAGATGCGGGCATAACCCAGACCTAACCCAGACCTAACCGGTGTTATCCTCTAAAATATTGATCGAAACCAGGTTTTATTGACTGCTTCAGTGTATTACCACATTACTACGTGATTCAAACACGAAAAAAACCCAGGATCTGGCCAACATGTATGCGAAGAAGACAAAATCATGAGCCAGATGCGGGCATAACCCAGCCCTAACCCAGACCTAACCTGTGTTATCCTCTAAAATATTGATCGAAACCAGGTTTAATTGACTGCTTCAGTGTATTACCACATTACTACGTGATTCAAACACGAAAAAAACCCAGGATCTGGCCAACAAGTATGCGAAGAAGGCAAAATCATGAGCCAGATGCGGGCATAACCCGGACCTATCCCAGACCTAACCGGTGTTATCCTCTAAAATATTGATCGAAACCAGGTTTAATAGACTGCCTCAATGTGTTACCACATTACTACGTGATTGAAACACGAAAAAAACCCAGGATCTGGCCAACAAGTATGCGAAGAAGGCAAAATCATGAGCCAGATGCGGGCATAACCCAGACCTAACCCAGAGCTAACCGGTGTTATCCTCTAAAATATTGATCGAAACCAGGTTTAATTGACTGCTTCAGTGTATTACCACATTACTACGTGATTCAAACACGAAAAAAACCCAGGATCTGGCCAACAAGTATGCGAAGAAGGCAAAATCATGAGCCAGATGCGGGCATAACCCAGACCTAACCCAGACCTAACCGGTGTTATCGTCTAAAATATTGATCGAAACCAGGTTTTATTGACTGCTTCAGTGTATTACCACATTACTACGTGATTGAAACACGAAAAAAACCCAGAATCTGGCCAACAAGTATGCGAAGAAGGCAAAATCATGAGCCAGATGCGGGCATAACCCAGACCTAACCCAGACCTAACCGGTGTTATCATCTAAAATACTGTCCGAATCCAGGTTTAATAGACTGCCTCAATGTGTTACCACATTACTACGTGATTGAAACACGAAAAAAACCCAGGATCTGGCCAACAAGTATGCGAAGAAGGCAAAATCATGAGCCAGATGCGGGCATAACCCAGACCTAACCCAGACCTAACCGGTGTTATCCTCTAAAATATTGATCGAAACCAGGTTAAATTGACTGCTTCAGTGTATTACCACATTACTACGTGATTCAAACACGAAAAAAACCCTGAATCTAGCCAACAAGTATGCGAAGAAGGCAAAATCATGAGCCAGATGCGGGCATAACCCAGACCTAACCCAGACCTAACCGGTGTTATCCTCTAAAATATTGATCGAAACCAGGTTTTATTGACTGCTTCAGTGTATTACCACATTGCTACGTGATTCAAACACGAAAAAAACCCAGGATCTGGCCAACGAGTATGCGAAGAAGGCAAAATCATGAGCCAGATGCGGGCTTAACCCAGACCTAACCCAGACCTAACCGGTGTTATCCTCTAAAATATTGATCGAAACCAGGTTTTATTGACTGCTTCAGTGTATTACCACATTACTACGTGATTCAAACACGAAAAAAACCCAGGATCTGGCCAACATGTATGCGAAGAAGACAAAATCATGAGCCAGATGCGGGCATAACCCAGCCCTAACCCAGACCTAACCTGTGTTATCCTCTAAAATATTGATCGAAACCAGGTTTAATTGACTGCTTCAGTGTATTACCACATTACTACGTGATTCAAACACGAAAAAAACCCAGGATCTGGCCAACAAGTATTGCGAATAAGGCGAAAGTATAAGCCAGATGCGCGCATTTCCCAGGTCTCACCCAGACCTAACCGGTGTTATCCTCTAAAATATTGATCGAAACCAGGTTTAATTGATAGCTTCAGTGTGTTACCACATTACTACGTGATTCAAACACGAAAAAAACCCAGGATCTGGCCAACAAGTATGGAAGAAGGCAAAATCATGAGCCAGATGCGGGCATAACCCAGACCTAACCCAGACCTAACCGGTGTTATCCTCTAAAATATTGATCGAAACCAGGTTTAATTGACAGCTTCAGTGTGTTACCACATTACTACGTGATTCAAACACGAAAAAAACCCAGGATCTGGCCAACAAGTATGCGAAGAAGGCAAAATCATGAGCCAGATGCGGGCATAACCCAGACCTAACCCAGACCTAACCGGTGTTATCCTCTAAAATATTGATCGAAACCAGGTTTAATTGACAGCTTCAGTGTGTTACCACATTACTACGTGATTCAAACACGAAAAAAACCCAGGATCTGGCCAACAAGTATGCGAAGAAGGCAAAATCATGAGCCAGATGCGGGCATAACCCGGACCTATCCCAGACCTAACCGGTGTTATCCTCTAAAATATTGATCGAAACCAGGTTTAATTGACTGCTTCAGTGTGTTACCCCATTCCTACGTGATTCAAACACGAAAAAAACCCAGGATCAGGCCAACAAGTATGCGAAGAAGACAAAATCATGAGCCAGATGCGGGCATAACCCAGCCCTAACCCAGACCTAACCGGTGTTTTCCTCTAAAATATTGATCGAAACCAGGTTTAATTGACAGCTTCAGTGTGTTACCACATTACTACGTGATTGAAACTCGAAAAAAACCCAGGATCTGGCCAACAAGTATGCGAAGAAGGCAAAATCATGAGCCAGATGCGGGCATAACCCAGACCTAACCCAGACCTAACCGGTGTTATCCTCTAAAATATTGATCGAAACCAGGTTTAATTGACAGCTTCAGTGTGTTACCACATTACTACGTGATTCAAACACGAAAAAAACCCTGAATCTAGCCAACAAGTATGCGAAGAAGGCAAAATCATGAGCCAGATGCGGGCATAACCCAGACCTAACCCAGACCTAACCGGTGTTATCCTCTAAAATATTGATCGAAACCAGGTTTTATTGACTGCTTCAGTGTATTACCACATTGCTACGTGATTCAAACACGAAAAAAACCCAGGATCTGGCCAACGAGTATGCGAAGAAGGCAAAATCATGAGCCAGATGCGGGCTTAAGCCAGACCTAACCCAGACCTAACCGGTGTTATCCTCTAAAATATTGATCGAAACCAGGTTTTATTGACTGCTTCAGTGTATTACCACATTACTACGTGATTCAAACACGAAAAATACCCAGGATCTGGCCATCATGTATGCGAAGAAGACAAAATCATGAGCCAGATGCGGGCATAACCCAGCCCTAACCCAGACCTAACCTGTGTCATCCTCTAAAATATTGATCGAAACCAGGTTTAATTGACTGCTTCAGTGTATTACCACATTACTACGTGATTCAAACACGAAAAAAACCCAGGATCTGGCCAACAAGTATGCGAAAAAGGCGAAAGTATAAGCCAGATGCGGTCAAATCCCAGACCTAACCCAGACCTAACCGGTGTTATCCTCTAAAATATTGATCGAAACCAGGTTTTATTGACTGCTTCAGTGTGTTACCACATTACTACGTGATCAAACACGGAAAAAACCCAGGATCTGGCCAACAAGTATTGCGAATAAGGCGAAAGTATAAGCCAGATGCGCGCATTTCCCAGACCTCACCCAGACCTAACCGGTGTTATCCTCTAAAATATTGATCGAAACCAGGTTTAATTGATAGCTTCAGTGTGTTACCACATTACTACGTGATTCAAACACGAAAAAAACCCAGGATCTGGCCAACAAGTATGGTGAAGGCAAAATCATGAGCCAGATGCGGGCATAACCCAGACCTAACCCAGACCTAACCGGTGTTATCCTCTAAAATATTGATCGAAACCAGGTTTAATTGACAGCTTCAGTGTGTTACCACATTACTACGTGATTCAAACACGAAAAAAACCCAGGATCTGGCCAACAAGTATGCGAAGAAGACAAAATCATGAGCCAGATGCGGGCATAACCCAGCCCTAACCCAGACCTAACCGGTGTTATCCTCTAAAATATTGATCGAAACCAGGTTTAATTGACTGCTTCAGTGTATTACCACATTACTACGTGATTCAAACACGAAAAAAACCCAGGATCTGGCCAAAAAGTATGCGAAGAAGGCAAAATCATGAGCCAGATGCGGGCATAACCCAGACCTAACCCAGACCTAACCGGTGTTATCCTCTAAAATATTGATCGAAACCAGGTTTAATTGACAGCTTCAGTGTGTTACCACATTACTACGTGATTGAAACTCGAAAAAAACCCAGGATCTGGCCAACAAGTATGCGAAAAAGGCGAAAGTATAAGCCAGATGCGCTCAAATCCCAGACCTAACCCAGACCTAACCGGTGTTATCCTCTAAAATATTGATCGAAACCAGGTTTTATTGACTGCTTCAGTGTGTTACCACATTACTACGTGATCAAACACGGAAAAAACCCAGGATCTGGCCAACAAGTAATGCGAATAAGGCGAAAGTATAAGCCAGATGCGCGCATTTCCCAGACCTAACCCAGACCTAACCGGTGTTATCCTCTTAAATATTGATCGAAACCAGGTTTAATTGACAGCTTCAGTGTGTTACAACATTACTACCTGATTCAAACACGAAAAAAACCCAGGATCTGGCCAACAAGTACGCGAAGAAGGCAAAATCATGAGCCAGATGCGGGCATAACCCAGACCTAACCCAGACCTAACCGGTGTTATCCTCTAAAATATTGATCGAAACCAGGTTTAATTGACAGCTTCAGTGTGTTACAACATTACTACGTGATTCAAACACAAAAAAAAAACCCAGGATCTGGCCAACAAGTATGCGAAGAAGGCAAAATCATGAGCCAGATGCGGGCATATCCCGGACCTATCCCAGACCTAACCGGTGTTATCCTCTAAAATATTGATCGAAACCAGGTTTAATTGACTGCTTCAGTGTGTTACCACATTACTACGTGATTCAAACACGAAAAAACCCCAGGATCTGGCCAACAAGTATGCGAAGAAGGCAAAATCATGAGCCAGATGCGGGCATAACCCAGACCTAACCCAGACCTAACCGGTGTTATCCTCTAAAATATTGATCGAAACCAGGTTTAATTGACAGCTTCAGTGTGTTACCACATTACTACGTGATTCAAACACGAAAAATACCCAGGATCTGGCCAACAAGTATGCGAAGAAGGCAAAATCATGAGCCAGATGCGGGCATATCCCGGACCTATCCCAGACCTAACCGGTGTTATCCTCTAAAATATTGATCGAAACCAGGTTTAATTGACTGCTTCAGTGTGTTACCACATTACTACGTGATTCAAACACGAAAAAACCCCAGGATCTGGCCAACAAGTATGCGAAGAAGGCAAAATCATGAGCCAGATGCGGGCATAACCCAGACCTAACCCAGACCTAACCGGTGTTATCCTCTAAAATATTGATCGAAACCAGGTTTAATTGACTGCTTCAGTGTGTTACCACATTACTACGTGATCAAACACGGAAAAAACCCAGGATCTGGCCAACAAGTTTGCGAAAAAGGCGAAAGTATAAGCCAGATGCGCGCAAATCCCAGACCTAACCCCGACCTAACCGGCGTTATCCTCTAAAATATTGAGCGAAACCAGGTTTTATTGACTGCTTCAGTGTGTTACCACATTACTACGTGATCAAACACGGGAAAAACCCAGGATCTGGCCAACAAGTCTGCGAAGAAGGCAAAATCATGAGTCAGATGCGGCCATAACCCAGACCTAACCCTGACCTAACCGGTGTTATCCTCTGAAATATTGATCGAAACCAGGTTTAATTGACTGCTTCAGTGTGTTACCACATTACTACGTGATTCAAACACGGAAAATACCCAGGATCTGGCCAACAAGTTTGCGAAAAAGGCGACAGTATAAGCCAGATGCGCGCAAATCCCAGCCCTAACCCAGCCCTAACCGGTGTCATCCTCTAAAGTATTGATCGAAACCAGGTTTTATTGACTGCTTCAGTGTGTTACCACATTACTACGTGATCAAACACGGAAAATACCCAGGATCTGGCCAACAAGTTTGCGAAAAATGTGAAAGTATAAGCCAGATGCGCGCATATCCCAGACCTAACCCAGACCTAACCAGTGTTATCCTCTAAAATATTGATCGAAACCAGGTTTAATTGACTGCTTCAGTGTGTTACCACATTCCTACGTGATTCACACACGAAAAAAACCCAGGATCTGGCCAACAAGTATGCGAAGAAGGCGAAAGTATAAGTCAGATCCCCTCAGGGGCTGCCAGCCTTTCAGCTGCAGTACGGGCTTAACGAACCCGGGGTACCCGAGTCATACACACACCGTAAGCCTCCTGTTGGTCGTCACAACGACCCATTCACAATTCCCTATTGGTTTTGTGAATGGTACGTGACGGCAGGAGGAACGGGGGTCTTGGCTTAACCGCCTGGGCCACGAGTATGTCGACTCTATAAAATCGCCCTCCAATCCTAAGCTATGGTGCGCGGCGATGGGATGCATGGTTGGGGGAGAAGGCCCAATCCCAAGCGACCACCTCCAGGGAACCTGCCGAACCCCCGGAGTATTAGGCTTACCCGGGTAAGGCGGCTCTGCCCGGGTGGACCTTTATTTCCGACCATCTCGTGGGACTATTATGGACACAGAAAATAAAATGGGGATGGGGCGGGTTTTGTCGGTTGGGGAGGACGGAGACGGGGTTGGGGTTAGGGTGGCGGCGCTCGCGCCCCACTCAGCGCCAGGTCCGGCTTCGTGGAGGGTGGAGGAGGACGACGAGACGGCGTCGGTCTCGTCCTTCTCCTCCAGCACGAGCCACATAGGCTCTAAGAGGAAGAGGACGGGGCAGGCCGTCGTCGAGGTGGGCGGGGCGATGAGCCCGTCGGTGAGGCTGAGTTGCCTCAGGGACGAGGTGACCGAGGAGATATCGGAGAGGATCTCCTCGTCCCTGAGGCGGGTGGAGAAAGTCGCCGCTGCCTGCGCCTTTAAGGGGCAGAAAAGCGGTGGCGCGGAGGCCCTGAAGGCCGCGGCGGAGGAAATGAGGGAGGCGGCGCGGGAGCTCAGAGGGCGGAACGCCCGTCTGCAGCTCCTGTTGGAGGAGGAGCGACAGGGGAGGAGGAGGGCAGAGGCGCTGTGGAACAGCGCGGCCTTCCTCCCATCCTCCCTCCTCCTCCACCGCCGCGTCCCTCGGCGGAGGTAAATAAACGGGGTGCGGCGGCAGTGGTGCGGGGCACCGCGGGCCCCTCCACCCGCACTCCGCCCGTGAAGAAGTCCCCGTCCTCCTCAGAAGACGATCTTCTGAGGAGGATTGGGGACATGATTGATGGCAAGCTGGCCGCCTTCCGGGAGGAGCTCCTCGCCGGAAGAGCGGTCAGCAGGAAGGCGGTGCCTCCCCGACCTGTTCCGGTACAGTCGGGGAAGGCAAAGAAGGGCGGAGTGAAGGCTCCGCCCAGCGTTGCGGCACCAGGGCCCCGGGTCGCGACCCCCAAGGGGGGTGGTGTACCCGTGGTCGCGGTGGTCGCGTCCTCCACAGCACCCTCCCAAGGGGGGGTGGCGTGGAGTGAGGTGGTGGGGCGGAAGGCGAAGCGGGCGGCGAGGAAGGCCTCGCAACCGCAGCCTCCGCCTCCGCCGCCGGCGGCCAAGGTAAAGGCCGCGAAGGTCGGGAAGGCACGACCAGGTCGTCCCCCAAAAACGGCAGCGGTGACGCTGACCGTTGCGCAGGGGGGCGACCTGACCCTCGCGGAGGCGATGCGGCTCGCCAGGGAGAATATCTCCCTGGAAGAGCTGGGCATCGCCTCCGTGAGGGCGAAGAGGGCCGTGACCGGGGGTCTCTTGCTGGAGATCCCCGGTGCAGAAGGCGGCGCGAAGGCGGATCGTCTCGCCCAGAGGCTCCGGGAGCAGCTGGGCGAGCGAGGTGTCCGGGTCGCCCGGCCCACGAAGCGCACGGAGATGCGCATTTGTGGGCTGGACGACTCGGTCAGCGCACAGGATGTGTCCCGTGCCCTTGCGAGGGCGGGGGACTGCCCTGTGGAGGACCTGCGGATCGGAGAGATCCGCAGGTCGCCCTCCGGCCTCGGGTCGGTGTGGGCCCGGTGCCCCCTCTCCGCCGCCCGTAAGGTGGCGGAATCCGGGAGGGTGTCGGTGGGGTGGGTTTCGGCGCGAGTGGAAATCCTCGCGCCGCGCCCGCTCCAGTGTCACCGCTGCCTCGAATTGGGGCACGTGAGGCAGTGGTGCACCTCGCCGGTGGACCGCAGCGGTCAGTGTTACCGCTGCGGTGCCAAAGAGCACCGTGCGAGCCAGTGCTCGGCGGCCCCCCACTGCCCGCTGTGTGCGGACATGGGGAGGCCAGCCGATCACAGGGTGGGGAGCAAGAAGTGCTCCCCCCCCTCCCGGAAGGAGAGGAAGAGGCGGGCTGCACCGGCTCCGGTGCCGAGGGCGGTGGCATCGTCCTCCATGGAGGTGGACGGTGCTACGGGGACGGACGGCCGGGAGGAGGCTGGCGCGGCCATTAATTAATGCCGCCCCGCCTCCTCCTCCAGGCCAACCTCAACCACTGCCGCGCGGCACAGGACTTGATGTCCCAAGTCCTCGCGGAGTGGGGGGTTGGCCTGGCGGTCGCCGCCGAGCCGTACCGCGTCCCTGATCACCCTCATTGGGTGGGCGACGCGGACGGCTTGGTGGCGACGGTATGGGGAGGGGGCGACGGGTCCCCACCGTTCTCCTTGTTGGAGCGCGGTCGGGGATTCGTCGCCGTGGACTGGGGGGGAGTCGCTGTGGTGGGGTGCTACATTTCGCCCCGTAGCGGTCACGCTGCGTTCGAGCTGTACTTGGCCGAGGTCGCGGCATGCGTGCAGCGCTACGCGGCCCGGCCGGTGCTGGTCCTGGGGGATTTTAATGCTAAGTCGGTGGCTTGGGGATCCCCCAGGACCTCCGTTCGCGGCGGGATCCTGGGCGATTGGGCGGCGGGGCTCGACCTCCGGGTATTGAACCGGGGGTCGGAGAACACATGCGTGCGGCGATATGGGGGGTCCATCGTGGATGTTGGATTCGCGACCCCCAACGCCGTGCGCATGGTGTCGGGTTGGCACGTGGTCGCGGGGGCAGAGACACTCTCCGATCACCGGTACATCCGGATGGAGGTCTCTGCCGCCGCGAGTGCATCCCGACACGGCCGCCTGCGTGGCACCCCACCACGCCGCTGGGCGCTTCGGCGCCTGGACAAGGACGCCCTGATGGCAGCTGCCCTCGCTGCAACTTGGCCGCAGGGAGCGGCCGAGTTGCCGAGCATAGAGGAGGAGGTCGCCCGGCTCGGAGCATTGGTCGCGGGTATTTGCGACGCGGCGATGCCTCGGGTCGGGCGGGCTTCTCCTCGCCGGGCGGTGTACTGGTGGTCGGACGCGATCGCGGAGTTGCGAGTCGCGACTGTCCGCGCCCGACGCCAGTACACCCGCGCGCGCCGTCGTCAACGTACAGGCGACGGCGTGGCGCGAGCGAGGGCAGCTGATGACCTGTATGGAGCATACCGCGTGGCGCGGGTTGCTCTGCAGGTCGCCATCAAACGGGCCAAGACCCAGGCATGGAAGGAGCTCCTCCAGACCCTTGATGACGATCCATGGGGGCGCCCATATAAGGTGGTGCTGAATAAGCTCCGCCCGTGGGCGCCCCCCGTCACCGAGGGTCTTGACCCCCGGCTGCTGGAGGACGTGGTCAATACACTCTTCCCAATTGGGGAGAGGGGACCGCGTCCTCCGGCGGCGGCGGCTGTCCCAGTGGAGTGGACGGCCGAGCTGGGGGTCACGCAGGAGGAGCTGGCAGCGGCCATCAGACGGCTCGGGGTTCGTAACACGGCCCCGGGTCCGGATGGTGTGCCCGGCCGGGTTTGGGTCTTGACCCAGGGCGTCCTTGGGGCCGACCTCAGGCGGTTGTTCGACCGCTGCCTGAGGGACGGGCGATTCCCCCCCAGTTGGAAGGTGGCGAGGATGGTCCTCCTCCGGAAGGAGGGTCGGCCCGCGGAGTCTCCCTCCGCATACCGGCCCATTTGTCTCCTCGACGAGGTGGGCAAGCTCTTCGAGCGTGTGATTGCTGCCCGCCTCGTCGGGCACCTGTCGCGGGGTGATCCCGGTCTGGCCGACTGCCAGTTCGGTTTCCGGGGGGGCCGATCGACTATCGACGCGATAGGTCGTGTGAGGGCCCTCTCGGAGGCGGCCGTCTCCCGGGGAGGGGTGGCATTGGCAATATCCTTGGATATTGCCAATGCCTTTAACACCCTCCCCTGGGAAGAGATAAGGAGGGGACTCGAATATCATCGAGTCCCCCCTTGTCTCAGGGCGGTCGTCGGGGATTATCTCCGCGGCAGGTGGATCGAGTATCCGGGCCGGGATGGTGATATGCGGAGGGAGGTGTACTGCGGTGTTCCGCAGGGGTCGGTCCTCGGGCCACTCCTGTGGAACATCGCGTACGACTCGGTGTTGCGGGCCGGCCTCCCCGACGGCGTCAGCACGGTGTGTTATGCGGATGACACACTGGTGCTGGCCGTCGGGGCGCACTGGGGGAGGGCCATGCGTCGCGCGGAGGAGGGGTCGCAACGCGTCGTCGACCGGATCAGGGGGATGGGGATGACGGTGGCGGTCCATAAGACCGAGGTGATTGCGTTTCATTCACCTCGGCAGGATCCGCCACCCCCTCTGATTCGGGTGGGTGGGGCTGACATCGAGGTGAAGCCCCAGATCAGGTATCTAGGGCTGATCCTCGATAGCCACTGGCGTTTCGAGAAGCATTTCCGCTGCCTGGTCCCCCGGTTGGAAAGGATGGTTGCGGCTCTGGGCCGGATCCTGCCCAACCTGGGGGGCCCGGCGGGCCGAGTTCGTCGCCTCTATGTGGCAATGGTCCAGTCGGTGGCCCTATACGGGGCCCCCGTCTGGGCGGACAACCTGGCTGCCTCCCGGCGCAGCATGACTATGCTGCGTCGGGTGCAGAGGCGCATGGCGCTCAGGGTCGTCCGCGGGTATCGGACCATGTCACATGAGGCGGCGACGGTTCTAGCGGGGATGCCGCCCATGGACCTGCTCGCGCGGTCGCACGCGGTGATGTACCGGCACCGCGTCGACCGTCGCGCGGGGGTGGGGGCGGTCCCGGGCGGGCAGGAACCTGCTTGGGGCGATTTGAAGCGCCAGGCCCGGCAGTCCGTGTTGCTTGCGTGGCAGGAGCGGCTGGCTCTGCCAACCGCGGGGCACCGGACTGTCGAGGCTGTTCGGCCACTCCTGAAGGAGTGGCTGGACAGAGGCCATGGCAGCCTCACCTACCGGATGGCACAGGTATTTTCCGGGCATGGCAGCTTCGGAAGATACCTGTGCCGGATAGGGAAGGAGCCGACGGCGCGTTGCTGCCACTGCGACGCTGAGCAGGACACGGCGGATCATACCCTGGAGGTATGCCCCGCGTGGGAGGGGGAGCGCCGTGTCCTGGTCGGCGTCGTCGGGCGGGATGTCTCGCTGCCGGGCCTGGTGCGCGCCATGCTCGGCGGCGAGGAGAAGTGGAGGGCCGTGGCCTCCTTCTGCGAGAACGTAATGTTGCAGAAGGAGGCCGCGGGGAGGGAGCGCGAGCTTCAGCGGCGTGCTGAAGCGCGCGCTCGTGCGGTGGCCCGAGGTCGTCGCCCGGTCGCGAGGCGTCGCGGGCGGCCGCCTCGGCGTGGCGGATGACCTAGGCTGGGAGGGGGGTCCTGAGGGGACCCTCCTCCCGCCAGGCGGCGCCGGGTCGGAACGGTTGGGGGTAGGAGTGCCTTCCCCTACCGGTCCGACGCAAGGGGAGGCACCCTCGGCGGTCTGGTGCGGCCATGAACGCCCGGCCGCCGAGGGATGGAAACGGGGTCGCGGGCGGTTGCGAGTTGGGGCTCGCAGCCGCCACTAAACGCGGCCCCGGGACGGATAGCGGCGGGATGGAGTGGCCCCGTCCCGCCGCTATGAGGCAGTGTGTCTACTGGGGGGACCGATTGTCCCCACGGGGGATGGGCGCGAAAGCGCGGGCACGGGGGGGATACCGGAAGAATGCTTCGAGCGATTCCCGGTATCCTCCCAAAGCGTGCCGAAGGGTCACCGTGGGGTTTTTAGTGGGTAGGTCCCGCGCCTGTCGTTGTACGGGCGCGGGGAATCCCACACACGCCTCCCACCTCTCCCCAAGGAGGTGGGAGGGAGTCTTTCGAAGATTTTCCCCACGACAAAAAAAAAAAAAAAAAAAAAAAAAAAAAAAAAGTATAAGTCAGATGCGCGCATTTCCCAGACCTAACCCAGACCTAACCGGTGTTATCCTCTGAAATATTGATCGAAACCAGGTTTAATTGACTGCTTCAGTGTGTTACCACATTACTACCTGATTCAAACACGAAAAAAACCCAGGATCTGGCCAACAAGTATGCGATGAAGGCAAAATCATGAGCCAGATGCGGCCATAACCCAGACCTAACCCAGACCTAACCGGTGTTATCCTCTGAAATATTGATCGAAACCAGGTTTAATTGACTGCTTCAGTGTGTTACCACATTACTACCTGATTCAAACACGGAAAAAACCCAGGATCTGGCCAACAAGTATGCGAAGAAGGCAAAATCATGAGTCAGATGCGGCCATAACCCAGACCTAACCCAGACCTAACCGGTGTTATCCTCTAAAATATTGATCGAAACCAGGTTTAATTGACAGCTTCAGTGTGTTACCACATTACTACGTGATTCAAACACGAAAAAACCCCAGGATCTGGCCAACAAGTATGCGCAGAAGGCAAAATCATGAGACAGATGCGGCCATATCCCGGACCTAACCCAGACCTAACCGGTGTTATCCTCTAAAATATTGTTTGGAACCAGGTTTAATTGACTGCTTCAGTGTGTTACCACATTCCTACGTGATTCAAACACGAAAAAAACCCAGGATCAGGCCAACAAGTATGCGAAGAGGGCAAAATGATGAGCCAGATGCGGGCATAACCCAGACCTAACCCAGACCTAATCGGTGTTATCCTCTAAAATATTGATCGAAACCAGGTTTAATTGACTGCTTCAGTGTATTACCACATTACTACGTGATTCAAACACGAAAAAACCCCAGGATCTGGCCAACAAGTATGCGCAGAAGGCAAAATCATGAGCCAGATGCGGCCATATCCCGGACCTAACCCAGACCTAACCGGTGTTATCCTCTAAAATATTGATCGAAACCAGGTTTAATTGACTGCTTCAGTGTGTTACCACATTCCTACGTGATTCACACACGAAAAAAACCCAGGATCTGGCCAACAAGTATGCGAAGAAGGCGAAAGTATAAGCCAGATGCGCGCATTTCCCAGACCTAACCCAGACCTAACCGGTGTTATCCTCTGAAATATTGATCGAAACCAGGTTTAATTGACTGCTTCAGTGTGTTACCACATTACTACCTGATTCAAACACGGAAAAAACCCAGGATCTGGCCAACAAGTATGCGATGAAGGCAAAATCATGGGCCAGATGCGGGCATAACCCAGACCTAACCCAGACCTAACCGGTGTTATCCTCTAAAATATTGATCGAAACCAGGTTTAATTGACTGCTTCAGTGAGTTACCACATTACTACGTGATTCAAACACGAAAAAAACCCAAGATCTGGCCAACAAGTATGCGAAGATGGCAAAATCATGAGCCGGATGCGGGCATAACCCAGACCTAACCCAGACCTAACCGGTGTTATCCTCTAAAATATTGATCGAAACCAGGTTTAATTGACAGCTTCAGTGTGTTACCACATTACTACGTGATTCAAACACGAAAAAACCCCAGGATCTGGCCAACAAGTATGCGAAGAAGGCAAAATCATGAGCCAGATGCGGGCATAACCCAGACCTAACCCAGACCTAACCGGTGTTATCCTCTAAAATATTGATCGAAACCAGGTTTACTTGACTGCTTCAGTGTGTTACCACATTACTACGTGATCAAACACGGAAAAAACCCAGGATCTGGCCAACAAGTTTGCGAAAAAGGCGAAAGTATAAGCCAGATGCGCGCAAATCCCAGACCTAACCCCGACCTAACCGGCGTTATCCTCTAAAATATTGAGCGAAACCAGGTTTTATTGACTGCTTCAGTGTGTTACCACATTACTACGTGATCAAACACGGGAAAAACCCAGGATCTGGCCAACAAGTCTGCGAAGAAGGCAAAATCATGAGTCAGATGCGGCCATAACCCAGACCTAACCCAGACCTAACCGGTGTTATCCTTTGAAATATTGATCGAAACCAGGTTTTATTGACTGCTTCAGTGTGTTACCACATTACTACGTGATCAAACACGGAAAAAACCCAGGATCTGGCCAACAAGTATGCGATGAAGGCAAAATCATGAGCCAGATGCGGCCATAACCCAGACCTAACCCAGACCTAACCGGTGTTATCCTCTGAAATATTGATCGAAACCAGGTTTAATTGACTGCTTCAGTGTGTTACCACATTACTACCGGATTCAAACACGGAAAAAACCCAGGATCTGGCCAACAAGTATGCGAAGAAGGCAAAATCATGAGTCAGATGCGGCCATAACCCAGACCTAACCCAGACCTAACCGGTGTTATCCTCTAAAATATTGTTTGGAACCAGGTTTAATTGACTGCTTCAGTGTGTTACCACATTCCTACGTGATTCAAACACGAAAAAAACCCAGGATCAGGCCAACAAGTATGCGAAGAGGGCAAAATGATGAGCCAGATGCGGGCATAACCCAGGCCTAACCCAGACCTAATCGGTGTTATCCTCTAAAATATTGATCGAAACCAGGTTTAATTGACTGCTTCAGTGTATTACCACATTACTACGTGATTCAAACACGAAAAAACCCCAGGATCTGGCCAACAAGTATGCGCAGAAGGCAAAATCATGAGCCAGATGCGGCCATATCCCGGACCTAACCCAGACCTAACCGGTGTTATCCTCTAAAATATTGATCGAAACCAGGTTTAATTGACTGCTTCAGTGTGTTACCACATTCCTACGTGATTCACACACGAAAAAAACCCAGGATCTGGCCAACAAGTATGCGAAGAAGGCGAAAGTATAAGCCAGATGCGCGCATTTCCCAGACCTAACCCAGACCTAACCGGCGTTATCCTCTGAAATATTGATCGAAACCAGGTTTAATTGACTGCTTCAGTGTGTTACCACATTACTACCTGATTCAAACACGGAAAAAACCCAGGATCTGGCCAACAAGTATGCGATGAAGGCAAAATCATGAGCCAGATGCGGGCATAACCCAGACCTAACCCAGACCTAACCGGTGTTATCCTCTAAAATATTGATCGAAACCAGGTTTAATTGACTGCTTCAGTGAGTTACCACATTACTACGTGATTCAAACACGAAAAAAACCCAAGATCTGGCCAACGAGTATGCGAAGATGGCAAAATCATGAGCCGGATGCGGGCATAACCCAGACCTAACCCAGACCTAACCGGTGTTATCCTCTAAAATATTGATCGAAACCAGGTTTAATTGACAGCTTCAGTGTGTTACCACATTACTACGTGATTCAAACACGAAAAAAACCCAGGATCTGGCCAACAAGTATGCGAAGAAGGCAAAATCATGAGCCAGATGCGGGCTCATATCCCGGATCTATCCCAGACCTAACCGGTGTTATCCTATAAAATATTGATCGAAACCAGGTTTAATTGACTGCTTCAGTGTGTTACCACATTACTACGTGATTCAAACACGAAAAAACCCCAGGATCTGGCCAACAAGTACGCGAAGAAGGCAAAATCATGAGCCAGATGCGGGCATAACCCAGACCTAACCCAGACCTAACCGGTGTTATCCTCTAAAATATTGTTCGAAACCAGGTTTTATTGACTGCTTCAGTGTATTACCACATTACTACGTGATTCAAACACGAAAAAAACCCAGGATCTGGCCAACAAGTATGCGAAGATGGCAAAATCATGAGCCAGATGCGGGCATATCCCGGATCTATCCCAGACCTAACCGGTGTTATCCTATAAAATATTGATCGAAACCAGGTTTAATTGACTGCTTCAGTGTGTTACCACATTACTACGTGATTCAAACACGAAAAAACCCCAGGATCTGGCCAACAAGAACGCGAAGAAGGCAAAATCATGAGCCAGATGCGGGCTTAACCCAGACCTATCCCAGACCTAACCGGTGTTATCCTCTGAAATATTGATCGAAACCAGATTTAATTGACTGCTTCAGTGTGGTACAACATTACTACGTGATTCAAACACGGAAAAAACCCAGGATCTAGCCAACAAGTTTGCGAAAAAGGCGAAAGCATAAGCCAGATGGGCGCATATCCCAGACCTAACCCAGACCTAACCGGTGTTATCCTCTAAAATATTGATCGAAACAAGGTTTAGTTGACTGCCTCAGTGTATTACCACATTACTACGTGATTCAATCACGAAAAAAACCCAGGATCTGGCCAACAAGTATGCGAAGAAGGCAAAATCATGAGCCAGATGCGGGCATATCCCAGACCTAACCCAGACCTAACCGGTGTTATCCTCTAAAATATTGATCGAAACCAGGTTTTATTGACTGCTTCAGTGTATTACCACATTACTACGTGATTCAAACACGAAAAAAACCCAGGATCTGGCCAACAAGTATGCGAAGAAGGCAAAATCATGAGCCAGATGCGGGCATAACCTAGACCTAACCCAGACCTAACCGGTGTTATCCTCTAAAATATTGATCGAAACCAGGTTAAATTGACTGCTTCAGTGTATTACCACATTACTACGTGATTCAAACTCGAAAAAAAGCCAGGATCTGGCCAACAAGTATGCGAAGAAGGCAAAATCATGAGCCAGATGCGGGCATAACCCAGACCTAACCCAGACCTAACCGGTGTTATCCTCTAAAATATTGATCGAAACCAGGTTTTATTGACTGCTTCAGTGTATTACCACATTGCTACGTGATTCAAACACGAAAAAAACCCAGGATCTTGCCAACGAGTATGCGAAGAAGGCAAAATCATGAGCCAGATGCGGGCATAACCCAGACCTAACCCAGACCTAACCGGTGTCATCCTCTAAAATATTGATCGAAACCAGGTTTAATTGACTGCTTCAGTGTATTACCACATTACTACGTGATTCAAACACGAAAAAGCCCAGGATCTGGCCAACAAGTATGCGAAGAAGGCAAAATCATGAGCCAGATGCGGGCATAACCCAGAACTAACCCAGACGTAACCGGTGTTATCCTCTAAAATATTGATCGAAACCAGGTTTTATTGACTGCTTCAGTGTGTTACCACATTACTACTTGATCAAACACGGAAAAAACCGAGGATCTGGCCAACAAGTATGCGAAGAAGGCAAAATCATGAGCCAGATGCGGGCATAACCCAGACCTAACCCAGACCTAACCGGTGTTATCCTCTAAAATATTGATCGAAGCCAGGTTTAATTGACAGCTTCAGTGTGTTACCACATTACTACGTGATTCAAACACGAAAAAAACCCAGGATCTGGCCAACAAGTATGCGAAGAAGGCAAAATCATGAGCCAGATGCGGGCATATCCCAGACCTAACCCAGACCTAACCGGTGTTATCCTCTAAAATATTGATCGAAACCAGGTTTTATTGACTGCTTCAGTGTGTTACCACATTACTACGTGATTCAAACACGAAAAAAACCCAGGATCTGGCCAACAAGTATGCGAAGAAGGCAAAATCATGAGCCAGATGCGGGCATAACCCAGACCTAACCCAGACCTAACCGGTGTTATCCTCTAAAATATTGATCGAAACCAGGTTTAATTGACTGCTTCAGTGTATTACCACATTACTACGTGATTCAAACACGAAAAAAAGCCAGGATCTGGCCAACAAGTATGCGAAAAAGGCGAAAGTATAAGCCAGATGCGCTCAAATCCCAGACCTAACCCAGACCTAACCGGTGTTATCCTCTAAAATATTGATCGAAACCAGGTTTTATTGACTGCTTCAGTGTGTTACCACATTACTACGTGATCAAACACGGAAAAAACCCAGAATCTGGCCAACAAGTATTGCGAATAAGGCGAAAGTATAAGCCAGATGCGCGCATTTCCCAGACCTAACCCAGACCTAACCGGTGTTATCCTCTAAAATATTGATCGAAACCAGGTTTAATTGACAGCTTCAGTGTGTTACCACATTACTACGTGATTCAAACACGAAAAAAAGCCAGGATCTGGCCAACAAGTATGCGAAGAAGGCAAAATCATGAGCCAGATGCGGGCATAACCCAGACCTAACCCAGACCTAACCGGTGTTATCATCTAAAATATTGATCGAAACCAGGTTTAATTGACAGCTTCAGTGTGTTACCACATTACTACGTGATTCAAACACGAAAAAAACCCAGGATCTGGCCAACAAGTATGCGAAGAAGGCAAAATCATGAGCCAGATGCGGGCATATCCCGGACCTAACCCAGACCTAACCGGTGTTATCCTCTAAAATATTGATCGAAACCAGGTTTAATTGACTGCTTCAGTGTGTTACCACATTCCTACGTGATTCAAACACGAAAAAAACCCAGGATCTGGCCAACAAGTATGCGAAGAAGGCGAAAGTATAAGCCAGATGCGCGCATTTCCCAGACCTAACCCAGACCTAACCGGTGTTATCCTCTAAAATATTGATCGAAACCAGGTTTAATTGACTGCTTCAGTGTGTTACCACATTCCTACGTGATTCAAACACGAAAAAAACCCAGGATCTGGCCAACAAGTATGCGAAGAAGGCGAAAGTATAAGCCAGATGCGCGCATTTCCCAGATCTATCCCAGACCTAACCGGTGTTATCCTCTAAAATATTGATCGAAACCAGGTTTAATTGACTGCTTCAGTGTGTTACCACATTACTACGTGATTCAAACACGGAAAAAACCCAGGATCTGGCCAACAAGTATGCGAAGAAGGCAAAATCATGAGCCAGATGCGGGCATAACCCAGACCTAACCCAGACCTAACCGGTGTTATCCTCTAAAATATTGATCGAAACCAGGTTTAATTGACAGCTTCAGTGTGTTACCACATTACTACGTGATTCAAACACGAAAAAAACCCAGGATCTGGCCAACAAGTATGCGAAGAAGGCAAAATCATGAGCCAGATGCGGGCATATCCCGGACCTATCCCAGACCTAACCGGTGTTATCCTCTAAAATATTGATCGAAACCAGGTTTAATTGACTGCTTCAGTGTGTAACCACATTACTACGTGATTCAAACACGAAAAAACCCCAGGATCTGGCCAACAAGTATGCGAAGAAGGCAAAATCATGAGCCAGATGCGGGCATAACCCAGACCTAACCCAGACCTAACCGGTGTTATCCTCTAAAATATTGATCGAAACCAGGTTTAATTGACTGCTTCAGTGTGTTACCACATTACTACGCGATCAAACACGGAAAAAACCCAGGATCTGGCCAACAAGTATGCGATGAAGGCAAAATCATGAGCCAGATGCAGCCATAACCCAGACCTAACCCAGACCTTGCCGGTGTTATCCTCTAAAATATTGATCGAAACCAGGTTTAATTGACAGCTTCAGTGTGTTACCACATTACTACGTGATTCAAACACGAAAAAAACCCAGGATCTGGCCAACAAGTATGCGAAGAAGGCAAAATCATGAGCCAGATGCGGGCATAACCCAGACCTAACCCAGACCTAACCGGTGTTATCCTCTAAAATATTGATCGAAACCAGGTTTAATTGACAGCATCAGTGTGTTACCACATTACTACGTGATTCAAACACGAAAAAAACCCAGGATCTGGCCAACAAGTATGCGAAGAAGGCAAAATCATGAGCCAGATGCGGGCATATCACGGACCTAACCCACACCTAACCGGAGTTATCCTCTAAAATATTGATCGAAACCAGGTTTAATTGACTGCTTAAGTGTGTTACCACATTCCTACGTGATTCAAACACGAAAAAAACCCAGGATCTGGCCAACAAGTATGCGAAGAAGGCGAAAGTATAAGCCAGATGCGCGCATTTCCCAGACCTAACCCAGACCTAACCGGTGTTATCCTCTGAAATATTGATCGAAACCAGGTTTAATTGACTGCTTCAGTGTGTTACCACATTACTACCTGATTCAAACACGGAAAAAACCCAGGATCTGGCCAACAAGTATGCGAGGAAGGCAAAATCATGAGCCAGATGCGGGCATAACCCAGACCTAACCCAGACCTCACCGGTGTTATCCTCTAAAATATTGATCGAAACCAGGTCTAATTGACTGCTTCAGTGTGTCACCACATTACTACGTGATTCAAACACGAAAAAAACCCAGGATCTGGCCAACAAGTATGCGAAGAAGGCAAAATCATGAGCCGGATGCGGGCATAACCTAGACCTAACCCAGACCTAACCGGTGTTATCCTCTAAAATATTGATCGAAACCAGGTTTAATTGACACCTTCAGTGTGTTACCACATTACTACGTGATTCAAACACGAAAAAAACCCAGGATCTGGCCAACAAGTATGCGAAGAAGGCAAAATCATGAGCCAGATGCGGGCATATCCCGGACCTATCCCAGACCTAACCGGTGTTATCCTATAAAATATAGATCGAAACCAGGTTTAATTGACTGCTTCAGTGTGTTACCACATTACTACGTGATTCAAACACGAAAAAACCCCAGGATCTGGCCAACAAGTACGCGAAGAAGGCAAAATCATGAGCCAGATGCGGGCATAACCCAGACCTAACCCAGACCTAACCGGTGTTATCCTCTAAAATATTGATCGAAACCAGGTTTAATTGACTGCTTCAGTGTATTACCACATTACTACGTGATTCAAACACGAAAAAAACCCAGGATCTGACCAACAAGTATGCGAAGAAGGCAAAATCATGAGCCAGATGCGGGCTTAACCCAGACCTAACCCAGACCTAACCGGTGTTATCCTCTGAAATATTGATCGAAACCAGGTTTAATTGACTGCTTCAGTGTGTTACCACATTGCTACGTGATTCAAACACGGAAAATACCCAGGATCTGGTCAACAAGTTTGCGAAAAAGGCGAAAGTATAAGCCAGATGCGGGCATAACCCAGACCTAAACCAGACCTAACCGGTGTTATCCTCTAAAATACTGTCCGAATCCAGGTTTAATTGACTGCCTCAGTGTGGTACAACATTACTACGTGATTCAAACACGGAAAAAACCCAGGATCTGGCCAACAAGTTTGCGAAGAAGGCGAAAGCATAAGCCAGATGCGCGCATATCCCAGACCTAACCCAGACCTAACCGGTGTTATCCTCTAAAATATTGATCGGAACCAGGTTTAATTGACTGCTTCTGTGTATTACCACATTACTAAGTGATTCAAACACGAAAAAAACCCAGGATCTGGCCAACAAGTATGCGAAGAAGGCAAAATCATGAGGCAGATGCGGGCATAACCCAGACCTAACCGGTGTTATCCTCTAAAATATTGATCGAAACCAGGTTTAATTGACAGCTTCAGTGTGTTACCACATTACTACGTGATTCAAACACGAAAAAAACCCAGGATCTGGCCAACAAGTATGCGAAGAAGGCAAAATCATGAGCCAGATGCGGGCATATCCCAGACCTAACCCAGACCTAACCGGTGTTATCCTCTAAAATATTGATCGAAACCAGGTTTTATTGACTGCTTCAGTGTATTACCACATTACTACGTGATTCAAACACGAAAAAAACCCAGGATCTGGCCAACAAGTATGCGAAGAAGGCAAAATCATGAGCCAGATGCGGGCATAACCCAGACCTAACCCAGACCTAACCGGTGTTATCCTCTAAAATATTGTTCGAAACCAGGTTAAATTGACTGCTTCAGTGTATTACCACATTACTACGTGATTCAAACACGAAAAAAAGCCAGGATCTGGCCAACAAGTATGCGAAGAAGGCAAAATCATGAGCCAGATGCGGGCATAACCCAGACCTAACCCAGACCTAACCGGTGTTATCCTCTAAAATATTGATCGAAACCAGGTTTAATTGACTGCTTCAGTGTGTTACCACATTACTGCGTGATTCAAACACGGAAAAAACCCAGGATCTGGCCAACAAGTATGCGAAGAAGGCAAAATCATGAGCCAGATGCGGGCATAACCCAGACCTAACCCAGACCTAACCGGTGTTATCCTCTGAAATATTGATCGAAACCAGGTTTAATTGACTGCTTCAGTGTGTTACCACATTACTACGTGATTCAAGCACGAAAAAAAGCCAGGATCTGGCCAACAAGTATGCGAAGAAGGCAAAATCATGAGCCAGATGCGGGCATAACCCAGACCTAACCCAGACCTAACCGGTGTTATCCTCTAAAATATTGATCGAAACCAGGTTTAATTGACTGCTTCAGTGTGTTACCACATTACTGCGTGATTCAAACACGGAAAAAACCCAGGATCTGGCCAACAAGTATGCGAAGAAGGCAAAATCATGAGCCAGATGCGGGCATAACCCAGACCTAACCCAGACCTAACCGGTGTTATCCTCTGAAATATTGATCGAAACCAGGTTTAATTGACTGCTTCAGTGTGTTACCACATTACTACGTGATTCAAACACGGAAAATACCCAGGATCTGGCCAACAAGTTTGCGAAAAAGGCGACAGTATAAGCCAGATGCGCGCAAATCCCAGACCTAGCCCAGACCTAACCGGTGTCATCCTCTAAAATATTGATCGAAACCAGGTTTTATTGACTGCTTCAGTGTGTTACCACATTCCTACGTGATTCAAACACGAAAAAAAACCAGGATCTGGCCAACAAGTATGCGCAGAAGGCAAAATCATGAGCCAGATGCGGGCATATCCCGGACCTAACCCAGACCTAACCGGTGTTATCCTCTAAAATATTGATCGAAACCAGGTTTAATTGACTGCTTCAGTGTGTTACCACATTCCTACGTGATTCAAACACGAAAAAAACCCAGGATCTGGCCAACAAGTATGCGAAGAAGGCGAAAGTATAAGCCAGATGCGCGCATTTCCCAGACCTAACCCAGACCTAACCGGTGTTATCCTCTGAAATATTGATTGAAACCAGGTTTAATTGACTGCTTCAGTGTGTTACCACATTACTACCTGATTCAAACACGGAATAAACCCAGGATCTGGCCAACAAGTATGCGATGAAGGCAAAATCATGAGCCAGATGCGGGCATAACCCAGACCTAACCGGTGTTATCCTCTAAAATATTGATCGAAACCAGGTTTAATTGACTGCTTCAGTGTGTTACCACATTACTACGTGATTCAAACACGAAAAAAACGGATGCGGGCATAACCCAGACCTAACCCAGACCTAACCGGTGTTATCCTCTAAAATATTGATCGAAACCAGGTTTAATTGACAGCTTCAGTGTGTTACCACATTACTACGTGATTCAAACACGAAAAAAGCCCAGGATCTGGCCAACAAGTATGCGAAGAAGGCAAAATCATGAGCCAGATGCGGGCATAACCCAGACCTAACCCAGACCTAACCGGTGTTATCCTCTAAAATATTGATCGAAACCAGGTTTAATTGACTGCTTCAGTGTGTTACCACATTACTGCGTGATTCAAACACGGAAAAAACCCAGGATCTGGCCAACAAGTATGCGAAGAAGGCAAAATCATGAGCCAGATGCGGGCATAACCCAGACCTAACCCAGACCTAACCGGTGTTATCCTCTGAAATATTGATCGAAACCAGGTTTAATTGACTGCTTCAGTGTGTTACCACATTACTACGTGATTCAAACACGAAAAAAAGCCAGGATCTGGCCAACAAGTATGCGAAGAAGGCAAAATCATGAGCCAGATGCGGGCATAACCCAGACCTAACCCAGACCTAACCGGTGTTATCCTCTAAAATATTGATCGAAACCAGGTTTAATTGACTGCTTCAGTGTGTTACCACATTACTGCGTGATTCAAACACGGAAAAAACCCAGGATCTGGCCAACAAGTATGCGAAGAAGGCAAAATCATGAGCCAGATGCGGGCATAACCCAGACCTAACCCAGACCTAACCGGTGTTATCCTCTGAAATATTGATCGAAACCAGGTTTAATTGACTGCTTCAGTGTGTTACCACATTACTACGTGATTCAAACACGAAAAAAAGCCAGGATCTGGCCAACAAGTATGCGAAGAAGGCAAAATCATGAGCCAGATGCGGGCATAACCCAGACCTAACCCAGACCTAACCGGTGTTATCCTCTAAAATATTGATCGAAACCAGGTTTAATTGACTGCTTCAGTGTGTTACCACATTACTGCGTGATTCAAACACGGAAAAAACCCAGGATCTGGCCAACAAGTATGCGAAGAAGGCAAAATCATGAGCCAGATGCGGGCATAACCCAGACCTAACCCAGACCTAACCGGTGTTATCCTCTGAAATATTGATCGAAACCAGGTTTAATTGACTGCTTCAGTGTGTTACCACATTACTACGTGATTCAAACACGAAAAAAAGCCAGGATCTGGCCAACAAGTATGCGAAGAAGGCAAAATCATGAGCCAGATGCGGGCATAACCCAGACCTAACCCAGACCTAAGCGGTGTTATCCTCTAAAATATTGATCGAAACCAGGTTTAATTGACTGCTTCAGTGTGTTACCACATTACTGCGTGATTCAAACACGGAAAAAACCCAGGATCTGGCCAACAAGTATGCGAAGAAGGCAAAATCATGAGCCAGATGCGGGCATAACCCAGACCTAACCCAGACCTAACCGGTGTTATCCTCTGAAATATTGATCGAAACCAGGTTTAATTGACTGCTTCAGTGTGTTACCACATTACTACGTGATTCAAACACGGAAAATACCCAGGATCTGGCCAACAAGTTTGCGAAAAAGGCGACAGTATAAGCAAGATGCGCGCAAATCCCAGACCTAGCCCAGACCTAACCGGTGTCATCCTCTAAAATATTGATCGAAACCAGGTTTTATTGACTGCTTCAGTGTGTTACCACATTCCTACGTGATTCAAACACGAAAAAAAACCAGGATCTGGCCAACAAGTATGCGCAGAAGGCAAAATCATGAGCCAGATGCGGGCATATCCCGGACCTAACCCAGACCTAACCGGTGTTATCCTCTAAAATATTGATCGAAACCAGGTTTAATTGACTGCTTCAGTGTGTTACCACATTCCTACGTGATTCAAACACGAAAAAAACCCAGGATCTGGCCAACAAGTATGCGAGGAAGGCGAAAGTATAAGCCAGATGCGCGCATTTCCCAGACCTAACCCAGACCTAACCGGTGTTATCCTCTGAAATATTGATTGAAACCAGGTTTAATTGACTGCTTCAGTGTGTTACCACATTACTACCTGATTCAAACACGGAATAAACCCAGGATCTGGCCAACAAGTATGCGATGAAGGCAAAATCATGAGCCAGATGCGGGCATAACCCAGACCTAACCGGTGTTATCCTCTAAAATATTGATCGAAACCAGGTTTAATTGACTGCTTCAGTGTGTTACCACATTACTACGTGATTCAAACACGAAAAAAACGGATGCGGGCATAACCCAGACCTAACCCAGACCTAACCGGTGTTATCCTCTAAAATATTGATCGAAACCAGGTTTAATTGACAGCTTCAGTGTGTTACCACATTACTACGTGATTCAAACACGAAAAAAACCCAGGATCTGGCCAACAAGTATGCGCAGAAGGCAAAATCATGAGCCAGATGCGGGCATATCCCGGACCTATCCCAGACCTAACCGGTGTTATCCTATAAAATATTGATCGAAACCAGGTCTAATTGACTGCTTCAGTGTGTTACCACATTACTACGTGATTCAAACACGAAAAAACCCCAGGATCTGGCCAACAAGTACGCGAAGAAGGCAAAATCATGAGCCAGATGCGGGCATAACCCAGACCTAACCCAGACCTAACCGGTGTTATCCTCTAAAATATTGATCGAAACCAGGTTTAATTGACTGCTTCAGTGTATTACCACATTACTACGTGATTCAAACACGAAAAAAACCCAGGATCTGACCAACAAGTATGCGAAGAAGGCAAAATCATGAGCCAGATGCGGGCTTAACCCAGACCTAACCCAGACCTAACCGGTGTTATCCTCTAAAATACTGTCCGAATCCAGGTTTAATTGACTGCCTCAGTGTGGTACAACATTACTACGTGATTCAAACACGGAAAAAACCCAGGATCTGGCCAACAAGTTTGCGAAGAAGGCGAAAGCATAAGCCAGATGCGCGCATATTTCAGACCTAACCCAGACCTAACCGGTGTTATCCTGTAAAATATTGATCGAAACCAGGTTAAATTGACTGCTTCAGTGTATTACCACATTACTAAGTGATTCAAACACGAAAAAAACCCAGGATCTGGCCAACAAGTATGCGAAGAAGGCAAAATCATGAGCCAGATGCGGGCATAACCCAGACCTAACCCAGACCTAACCGGTGTTATCCTCTAAAATACTGTCCGAATCCAGGTTTAATAGACTGCCCCAGTGTGTTACCACATTACTACGTGATTGAAACACGAAAAAAATCCCGGATCTGGCCAACAAGTATGCGAAGAAGGCAAAATCATGAGCCAGATGCGGGCATAACCCAGACCTAACCCAGACCTAACCGGTGTTATCCTCTAAAATATTGATCGAAACCAGGTTTAATTGACTGCTTCAGTGTATTACCACATTACTACGTGATACAAACACGAAAGAAACCCAGGATCTGGCCAACAAGTATGCGAAGAAGGCAAAATCATGAGCCAGATGCGGGCATAACTCAGAACTAACCCAGACGTAACCGGTGTTATCCTCTAAAATATTGATCGAAACCAGGTTTTATTGACTGCTTCAGTGTGTTACCACATTACTACGTGATCAAACACGGAAAAAACCGAGGATCTGGCCAACAAGTATGCGAAGAAGGCAAAATCATGAGCCAGATGCGGGCATAACCCAGACCTAACCCAGACCTAACCGGTGTTATCCTCTAAAATATTGATCGAAACCAGGTTTAATTGACAGCTTCAGTGTGTTACGACATTACTACGTGATTCAAACACGAAAAAAACCCAGGATCTGGCCAACAAGTATGCGAAGAAGGCAAAATCATGTGCCAGATGCGGGCATAACCCAGACCTAACCCAGACCTAACCGGTGTTATCCTCTAAAATATTGATCGAAACCAGGTTTTATTGACTGCTTCAGTGTATTACCACATTACTACGTGATTCAAACACGAAAAAAACCCAGGATCTGGCCAACAAGTATGCGAAGAAGGCAAAATCATGAGCCAGATGCGGGCATAACCCAGACCTAACCCAGACCTAACCGGTGTTATCCTCTAAAATATTGATCGAATCCAGGCTTAATAGACTGCCTCAGTGTGTTACCACATTGCTACGTGATTCAAACACGGAAAATACCCAGGATCTGGTCAACAAGTTTGCGAAAAAGGCGAAAGTATAAGCCAGATGGACGCATATCCCAGACCTAACCCGGACCTAACCGGTGTTATCCTCTAAAATACCGTCCGAATCCAGGTTTAATTGACTGCCTCAGTGTGGTACAACATTACTACGTGATTCAAACACGGAAAAAACCCAGGATCTAGCCAACAAGTTTGCGAAAAAGGCGAAAGCATAAGCCAGATGGGCGCATATCCCAGACCTAACCCGGACCTAACCGGTGTTATCCTCTAAAATATTGATCGAAACCAGGTTTAATTGACTGCTTCAGTGTATTACCACATTACTACGTGATTCAAACACGAAAAAAACCCAGGATCGGGCCAACAAGTATGCGAAGAAGGCAAAATCATGAGCCAGATGCGGGCATAACCCCGACCTAACCCAGACCTAACCGGTGTTATCCTCTAAAATACTGTCCGAATCCAGGTTTAATAGACTGCCTCAATGTGTTACCACATTACTACGTGATTGAAACACGAAAAAAACCCAGGATCTGGCCAACAAGTATGCGAAGAAGGCATAATCATGAGCCAGATGCGGGCATAACCCAGAACTGACCCAGACGTAACCGGTGTTATCCTCTAAAATATTGATCGAAACCAGGTTTTATTGACTTTTTTTTTTTTTTTTTTTTTTTTTTTTTGTCGTGGGGAAAATCTTCGAAAGACTCCCTCCCACCTCCTTGGGGAGAGGTGGGAGGGGTGTGTGGGATTCCCCGCGCCCGTACAACGACAGGCGCGGGACCTACCCACTAAAAACCCCACGGTGACCCTTCGGCACGCTTTGGGAGGATACCGGGAATCGCTCGAAGCATTCTTCCGGTATCCTCCCCGTGCCCGCGCTTTCGCGCCCATCCCCCGGGGGGACAATCGGTCCCCCCAGTAGACACACTGCCTCATAGCGGCGGGACGGGGCCACTCCATCCCGCCGCTATCCGTCCCGGGGCCGCATTTAGTGGCGGCTGCGAGCCCCAACTCGCAACCGCCCGCGACCCCGTTTCCACCCCTCGGCGGCCGGGCGTTCATGGCCGCACCAGACCGCCGAGGGTGCCTCCCCTTGCGTCGGACCGGTAGGGGGAGGCACTTCTACCCCCAACCGGTCCGACACGGCGCAGGTTTTATTGACTGCTTCAGTGTGTTACCACATTACTACGTGATCAAACACGGAGAAAACCGAGGATCTGGCCAACAAGTATGCGAAGAAGGCAAAATCATGAGCCAGATGCGGGCATAACCCAGACCTAACCCAGACCTAACCGGTGTTATCCTCTAAAATATTGATCGAAACCAGGTTTAATTGACAGCTTCAGTGTGTTACCACATTACTACGTGATTCAAACACGAAAAAAACCCAGGATCTGGCCAACAAGTATGCGAAGAAGGCAAAATCATGAGCCAGGTGCGGGCATAACCCAGACCTAACCCAGCCCTAACCGGTGTTATCCTCTAAAATATTGATCGAAACCAGGTTTTATTGACTGCTTCAGTGTATTACCACATTACTACGTGATTCAAACCCGAAAAAAACCCAGGATCTGGCCAACAAGTATGCGAAGAAGGCAAAATCATGAGCCAGATGCGGGCATAACCCAGACCTAACCCAGACCTAACCGGTGTTATCCTCTAAAATACTGTCCGAATCCAGGTTTAATAGACTGCCTCAATGTGTTACCACATTACTACGTGATTGAAACACGAAAAAAACCCAGGATCTGGCCAACAAGTATGCGAAGAAGGCAAAATCATGAGCCAGATGCGGGCATAACCCAGACCTAACCCAGACCTAACCGGTGTTATCCTCTAAAATATTGACCGAAACCAGGTTAGATTGACTGCTTCAGTGTATTACCACATTACTACGTGATTCAAACACGAAAAAAAGCCAGGATCTGGCCAACAAGTATGCGAAGAAGGCAAAATCATGAGCCAGATGCGGGCATAACCCAGACCTAACCCAGACCTAACCGGTGTTATCCTCTAAAATATTGATCGAAACCAGGTTTTAGTGACTGCATCAGTGTATTACCACATTACTACGTGATTCAAACACGAAAAAAACCCAGGATCTGGCCAACAAGTATGCGAAGAAGGCAAAATCATGAGCCAGATGCGGGCATAACCCAGACCTAACCCAGACCTAACCGGTGTTATCCTCTGAAATATTGATCGAAACCAGGTTTAATTGACTGCTTCAGTGTGTTACCACATTACTACGTGATTCAAACACGGAAAATACCCAGGATCTGGCCAACAAGTTTGCGAAAAAGGCGACAGTATAAGCCAGATGCGCGCAAATCCCAGACCTAGCCCAGACCTAACCGGTGTCATCCTCTAAAATATTGATCGAAACCAGGTTTTATTGACTGCTTCAGTGTGTTACCACATTACTACGTGATAAAACACGGAAAATACCCAGGATCTGGCCAACAAGTATGCGAAGAAGGCAAAATCATGAGCCAGATGCGGGCATATCCCGGACCTAACCCAGACCTAACCGGTGTTATCCTCTAAAATATTGTTTGGAACAAGGTTTAATTGACTGCTTCAGTGTGTTACCACATTCCTACGTGATTCAAACACGAAAAAAACCCAGGATCTGGCCAACAAGTATGCGAAGAGGGCAAAATCATGAGCCAGATGCGGGCATAACCCAGACCTAACCCAGACCTAACCGGTGTTATCCTCTAAAATATTGATCGAAACCAGGTTTAATTGACTGCTTCAGTGTAATACCACATTACTACGTGATTCAAACACGAAAAAAACCCAGGATCTGACCAACAAGTATGCGCAGAAGGCAAAATCATGAGCCAGATGCGGGCATATCCCGGACCTAACCCAGACCTAACCGGTGTTATCCTCTAAAATATTGATCGAAACCAGGTTTAATTGACTGCTTCAGTGTGTTACCACATTCCTACGTGATTCAAACACGAAAAAAACCCAGGATCTGGCCAACAAGTATGCGAAGAAGGCAAAATCATGAGCCAGGTGCGGGCATAACCCAGACCTAACCCAGCCCTAACCGGTGTTATCCTCTAAAATATTGATCGAAACCAGGTTTTATTGACTGCTTCAGTGTATTACCACATTACTACGTGATTCAAACACGAAAAAAAACCCAGGATCTGGCCAACAAGTATGCGAAGAAGGCAAAATCATGAGCCAGATGCGGGCATAACCCAGACCTAACCCAGACCTAACCGGTGTTATCCTCTAAAATACTGTCCGAATCCAGGTTTAATAGACTGCCTCAATGTGTTACCACATTACTACGTGATTGAAACACGAAAAAAACCCAGGATCTGGCCAACAAGTATGCGAAGAAGGCAAAATCATGAGCCAGATGCGGGCATAACCCAGACCTAACCCAGACCTAACCGGTGTTATCCTCTAAAATATTGATCGAAACCAGGTTAGATTGACTGCTTCAGTGTATTACCACATTACTACGTGATTCAAACACGAAAAAAAGCCAGGATCTGGCCAACAAGTATGCGAAGAAGGCAAAATCATGAGCCAGATGCGGGCATAACCCAGACCTAACCCAGACCTAACCGGTGTTATCCTCTAAAATATTGATCGAAACCAGGTTTAATTGACTGCTTCAGTGTGTTACCACATTCCTACGTGATTCAAACACGAAAAAAACCCAGGATCTGGCCAACAAGTATGCGAAGAAGGCAAAATCATGAGCCAGGTGCGGGCATAACCCAGACCTAACCCAGCCCTAACCGGTGTTATCCTCTAAAATATTGATCGAAACCAGGTTTTATTGACTGCTTCAGTGTATTACCACATTACTACGTGATTCAAACACGAAAAAAAACCCAGGATCTGGCCAACAAGTATGCGAAGAAGGCAAAATCATGAGCCAGATGCGGGCATAACCCAGACCTAACCCAGACCTAACCGGTGTTATCCTCTAAAATATTGATCGAAACCAGGTTAGATTGACTGCTTCAGTGTATTACCACATTACTACGTGATTCAAACACGAAAAAAAGCCAGGATCTGGCCAACAAGTATGCGAAGAAGGCAAAATCATGAGCCAGATGCGGGCATAACCCAGACCTAACCCAGACCTAACCGGTGTTATCCTCTAAAATATTGATCGAAACCAGGTTTTATTGACTGCTTCAGTGTATTACCACATTACTACGTGATTCAAACACGAAAAAAACCCAGGATCTGGCCAACAAGTATGCGAAGAAGGCAAAATCATGAGCCAGATGCGGGCATAACCCAGACCTAACCCAGACCTAACCGGTGTTATCCTCTGAAATATTGATCGAAACCAGGTTTAATTGACTGCTTCAGTGTGTTACCACATTACTACGTGATTCAAACACGGAAAATACCCAGGATCTGGCCAACAAGTTTGCGAAAAAGGCGACAGTATAAGCCAGATGCGCGCAAATCCCAGACCTAGCCCAGACCTAACCGGTGTCATCCTCTAAAATATTGATCGAAACCAGGTTTTATTGACTGCTTCAGTGTGTTACCACATTACTACGTGATAAAACACGGAAAATACCCAGGATCTGGCCAACAAGTATGCGAAGAAGGCAAAATCATGAGCCAGATGCGGGCATATCCCGGACCTAACCCAGACCTAACCGGTGTTATCCTCTAAAATATTGTTTGGAACAAGGTTTAATTGACTGCTTCAGTGTGTTACCACATTCCTACGTGATTCAAACACGAAAAAAACCCAGGATCTGGCCAACAAGTATGCGAAGAGGGCAAAATCATGAGCCAGATGCGGGCATAACCCAGACCTAACCCAGACCTAACCGGTGTTATCCTCTAAAATATTGATCGAAACCAGGTTTAATTGACTGCTTCAGTGTAATACCACATTACTACGTGATTCAAACACGAAAAAAACCCAGGATCTGGCCAACAAGTATGCGCAGAAGGCAAAATCATGAGCCAGATGCGGGCATATCCCGGACCTAACCCAGACCTAACCGGTGTTATCCTCTAAAATATTGATCGAAACCAGGTTTAATTGACTGCTTCAGTGTGTTACCACATTCCTACGTGATTCAAACACGAAAAAAACCCAGGATCTGGCCAACAAGTATGCGAAGAAGGCGAAAGTATAAGCTAGATGCGCGCATTTCCCAGACCTAACCCAGACCTAACCGGTGTTATCCTCTGAAATATTGATTGAAACCAGGTTTAATTGACTGCTTCAGTGTGTTACCACAATACTACCTGATTCAAACACGGAAAAAACCCAGGATCTGGCCAACAAGTATGCGATGAAGGCAAAATCATGAGCCAGATGCGGGCATAACCCAGACCTAACCGGTGTTATCCTCTAAAATATTGATCGAAACCAGGTTTAATTGACTGCTTCAGTGTGTTACCACATTACTACGTGATTCAAACACGAAAAAAACCCAAGATCTGGCCAACAAGTATGCGAAGAAGGCAAAATCATGAGCCGGATGCGGGCATAACCCAGACCTAACCCAGACCTAACCGGTGTTATCCTCTAAAATATTGATCGAAACCAGGTTTAATTGACAGCTTCAGTGTGTTACCACATTACTACGTGATTCAAACACGAAAAAAACCCAGGATCTGGCCAACAAGTATGCGAAGAAGGCAAAATCATGAGCCAGATGCGGGCATATCCCGGACCTATCCCAGACCTAACCGGTGTTATCCTATAAAATATTGATTGAAACCAGGTTTAATTGACTGCTTCAGTGTGTTACCACATTACTACGTGATTCAAACACGAAAAAACCCCAGGATCTGGCCAACAAGTACGCGAAGAAGGCAAAATCATGAGCCAGATGCGGGCATAACCCAGACCTAACCCAGACCTAACCGGTGTTATCCTCTAAAATATTGATCGAATCCAGGTTTAATTGACTGCCTCAGTGTGGTACAACATTACTACGTGATTCAAACACGGAAAAAACCCAGGATCTAGCCAACAAGTTTGCGAAAAAGGCGAAAGCATAAGCCAGATGGGCGCATATCCCAGACCTAACCCGGACCTAACCGGTGTTATCCTCTAAAATATTGATCGAAACCAGGTTTAATTGACTGCTTCAGTATATTACCACATTACTACGTGATTCAAACACGAAAAAAACCCAGGATCTGGCCAACAAGTATGCGAAGAAGGCAAAATCATGAGCCAGATGCGGGCTTAACCCAGACCTAACCCAGACCTAACCGGTGTTATACTCTAAAATACTGTCCGAATCCAGGTTTAATAGACTGCATCAATGTGTTACCACATTACTACGTGATTGAAACACGAAAAAAACCCAGGATCTGGCCAACAAGTATGCGAAGAAGGCAAAATCATGAGCCAGATGCGGGCATAACCCAGACCTAACCCAGACCTAACCGGTGTTATCCTGTAAAAAATTCATCGAAACCAGGTTTAATTGACTGCTTCAGTGTGTTACCACATTACTACGTGATTCAAACACGAAAAAAAGCCAGGATCTGGCCAACAAGTATGCGAAGAAGGCAAAATCATGAGCCAGATGCGGGCATAACCCAGACCTAACCCAGACCTAACCGGTGTTATCCTCTAAAATATTGATCGAAACCAGGTTTAATTGACTGCTTCAGTGTGTTACCACATTACTGCGTGATTCAAACACGGAAAAAACCCAGGATCTGGCCAACAAGAATGCGAAGAAGGCAAAATCATGAGCCAGATGGGGGCATAACCCAGACCTAACCGGTGTTATCCTCTGAAATATTGATCGAAACCAGGTTTAATTGACTACTTCAGTGTGTTACCACATTACTACGTGATTCAAACACGGAAAATACCCAGGATCTGGCCAACAAGTTTGCGAAAAAGGCGACAGTATAAGCCAGATGCGCGCAAATCCCAGACCTAGCCCAGACCTAACCGGTGTCATCCTCTAAAATATTGATCGAAACCAGGTTTTATTGACTGCTTCAGTGTGTTACGACATTACTACGTGATAAAACACGGAAAATACCCAGGATCTGGCCAACAAGTATGCGAAGAAGGCAAAATCATGAGCCAGATGCGGGCATATCCCGGACCTAACCCAGACCTAACCGGTGTTATCCTCTAAAATATTGTTTGGAACCAGGTTTAATTGACTGCTTCAGTGTGTTACCACATTCCTACGTGATTCAAACACGAAAAAATCCCAGGATCTGGCCAACAAGTATGCGCAGAAGGCAAAATCATGAGCCAGATGCGGGCATATCCCGGACCTAACCCAGACCTAACCGGTGTTATCCTCTAAAATATTGATCGAAACCAGGTTTAATTGACTGCTTCAGTGTGTTACCACATTCCTACGTGATTCAAACACGAAAAAAACCCAGGATCTGGCCAACAAGTATGCGAAGAAGGCGAAAGTATAAGCCAGATGCGCGCATTTCCCAGACCTAACCCAGACCTAACCGGTGTTATCCTCTGAAATATTGATTGAAACCAGGTTTAATTGACTGCTTCAGTGTGTTACCACATTACTACCTGATTCAAACACGGAAAAAACCCAGGATCTGGCCAACAAGTATGCGATGAAGGCAAAATCATGAGCCAGATGCGGGCATAACCCAGACCTAACCGGTGTTATCCTCTAAAATATTCATCGAAACCAGGTTTAATTGACTGCTTCAGTGTGTTACCACATTACTACGTGATTCAAACACGAAAAAAACCCAAGATCTGGCCAACAAGTATGCGAAGAAGGCAAAATCATGAGCCGGATGCGGCATAACCCAGACCTAACCCAGACCTAACCGGTGTTATCCTCTAAAATATTGATCGAAACCAGGTTTAATTGACAGCTTCAGTGTGTTACCACATTACTACGTGATTCAACCACGAAAAAAACCCAGGATCTGGCCAACAAGTATGCGAAGAAGGCAAAATCATGAGCCAGATGCGGGCATATCCCGGACCTATCCCAGACCTAACCGGTGTTATCCTATAAAATATTGATCGAAACCAGGTTTAATTGACTGCTTCAGTGTGTTACCACATTACTACGTGATTCAAACACGAAAAAACCCCAGGATCTGGCCAACAATTACGCGAAGAAGGCAAAATCATGAGCCAGATGCGGGCATAACCCAGACCTAACCCAGACCTAACCGGTGTTATCCTCTAAAATATTGATCGAAACCAGGTTTAATTGACTGCTTCAGTGTATTACCACATTACTACGTGATTCAAACACGAAAAAAACCCAGGATCTGACCAACAAGTATGCGAAGAAGGCAAAATCATGAGCCAGATGCGGGCTTAACCCAGACCTAACCCAGACCTAACCGGTGTTATCCTCTGAAATATTGATCGAAACCAGGTTTAATTGACTGCTTCAGTGTGTTACCACATTACTACGTGATTCAAACACGGAAAATACCCAGGATCTGGCCAACAAGTTTGCGAAAAAGGCGAAAGTATAAGCCAGATGCGGGCATAACCCAGACCTAAACCAGACCTAACCGGTGTTATTCTCTAAAATACTGTCCGAATCCAGGTTTAATTGACTGCCTCAGTGTGGTACAACATTACTACGTGATTCAAACACGGAAAAAACCCAGGATCTGGCCAACAAGTTTGCGAAGAAGGCGAAAGCATAAGCCAGATGCGCGCATATTTCAGACCTAACCCAGACCTAACCGGTGTTATCCTCTAAAATATTGATCGAAACCAGGTTAAATTGACTGCTTCAGTGTATTACCACATTACTAAGTGATTCAAACACGAAAAAAACCCAGGATCTGGCCAACAAGTATGCGAAGAAGGCAAAATCATGAGCCAGATGCGGGCATAACCCAGACCTAACCCAGACCTAACCGGTGTTATCCTCTAAAATACTGTCCGAATCCAGGTTTAATAGACTGCCCCAGTGTGTTACCACATTACTACGTGATTGAAACACGAAAAATATCCAGGATCTGGCCCACAAGTATGCGAAGAAGGCAAAATCATGAGCCAGATGCGGGCATAACCCAGACCTAACCCAGACCTAACCGGTGTTATCCTCTAAAATACTGTCCGAATCCAGGTTTAATTGACTGCCTCAGTGTGGTACAACATTACTACGTGATTCAAACACGGAAAAAACCCAGGATCTAGCCAACAAGTTTGCGAAAAAGGCGAAAGCATAAGCCAGATGGGCGCATATCCCAGACCTAACCCGGACCTAACCGGTGTTATCCTCTAAAATATTGATCGAAACCAGGTGTAATTGACTGCTTCAGTGTATTACCACATTACTACGTGATTCAAACACGAAAAAAACCCAGGATCTGGCCAACAAGTATGCGAAGAAGGCAAAATCATGAGCCAGATGCGGGCATAACCCAGACCTAACCCAGACCTAACCGGTGTTATCCTCTAAAATACTGTCCGAATCCAGGTTTAATAGACTGCCTCAATGTGTTACCACATTACTACGTGATTGAAACACGAAAAAAACCCAGGATCTGGCCAACAAGTATGCGAAGAAGGCAAAATCATGAGCCAGATGCGGGCATAACCCAGACCTAACCGAGACCTAACCGGTGTTATCCTCTAAAATATTGATCGAAACCAGGTTAAATTGACTGCTTCAGTGTATTACCACATTACTACGTGATTCAAACACGAAAAAAAGCCAGGATCTGGCCAACAAGGATGCGAAGAAGGCAAAATCATGAGCCAGATGCGGGCATAACCCAGACCTAACCCAGACCTAACCGGTGTTATCCTCTAAAATATTGATCGAAACCAGGTTTAATTGACTGCTTCAGTGTGTTACCACATTACTGCGTGATTCAAACACGGAAAAAACCCAGGATCTGGCCAACAAGTATGCGAAGAAGGCAAAATCATGAGCCAGATGCGGGCATAACCCAGACCTAACCCAGACGTAACCGGTGTTATCCTCTGAAATATTGATCGAAACCAGGTTTAATTGACTGCTTCAGTGTGTTACCACATTACTACGTGATTCAAACACGGAAAATACCCAGGATCTGGCCAACAAGTTTGCGAAAAAGGCGACAGTATAAGCCAGATGCGCGCAAATCCCAGACCTAGCCCAGACCTAACCGGTGTCATCCTCTAAAATATTGATCGAAACCAGGTTTTATTGACTGCTTCAGTGTGTTACCACATTACTACGTGATGAAACACGGAAAATACCCAGGATCTGGCCAACAAGTTTGCGAAAAATGTGAAAGTATAAGCCAGATGCGCGCATACCCCAGACCTAACCCAGACCTAACCGGTGTTATCCTCTAAAATATTGATCGAAACCAGGTTTAATTGACAGCTTCAGTGTGTTACCACATTACTACGTGATTCAAACACGAAAAAAACCCAGGATCTGGCCAACAAGTATGCGAAGAAGGCAAAATCATGAGCCAGATGCGGGCATAACCCAGACCTAACCCAGACCTAACCGGTGTTATCCTCTAAAATATTGTTTGGAACCAGGTTTAATTGACTGCTTCAGTGTGTTACCACATTCCTACGTGATTCAAACACGAAAGAAACCCAGGATCTGGCCAACAAGTATGCGAAGAGGGCAAAATCATGAGCCAGATGCGGGCATAACCCAGACCTAACCCAGACCTAACCGGTGTTATCCTCTAAAATATTGATCGAAACCAGGTTTAATTGACAGCTTCAGTGTGTTACCACATTACTACGTGATTCAAACACGAAAAAAACCCAGGATCTGGCCAACAAGTATGCGAAGAAGGCAAAATCATGAGCCAGATGCGGGCATAACCCAGAACTAACCCAGACGTAACCGGTGTTATCCTCTAAAATATTGATCGAAACCAGGTTTTATTGTCTGCTTCAGTGTGTTACCACATTACTATGTGATCAAACACGGAAAAAACCGAGGATCTGGCCAACAAGTATGCGAAGAATGCAAAATCATGAGCCAGATGCGGGCATAACCCAGACCTAACCCAGACCTAACCGGTGTTATCCTCTAAAATATTGATCGAAACCAGGTTTAATTGACAGCTTCAGTGTGTTACCACATTACTACGTGATTCAAACACGAAAAAAACCCAGGATCTGGCCAACAAGTATGCGAAGAAGGCAAAATCATGAGCCAGATGCGGGCATAACCCAGACCTAACCCAGACCTAACCGGTGTTATCCTCTAAAATACTGTCCGAATCCACGTTTAATTGACTGCCTCAGTGTGGTACAACATTACTACATGATTCAAACACGGAAAAAACCCAGGATCTAGCCAACAAGTTTGCGAAGAAGGCGAGAGCATAAGCCAGATGGGCGCATATCCCAGACCTAACCCGGACCTAACCGGTGTTATCCTCTAAAATATTGATCGAAACCAGGTTTAATTGACTGCTTCAGTGTGTTACCACATTACTACGTGATTCAAACACGAAAAAAACCCAGGATCTGGCCAACAAGTATGCGAAGAAGGCAAAATCATGAGCCAGATGCGGGCATAACCCAGACCTAACCCAGACCTAACCGGTGTTATCCTCTAAAATACTGTCCGAATCCAGGTTTAATAGACTGCCTCAATGTGTTACCACATTACTACGTGATTGAATCACGAAAAAAACCCAGGATCTGGCCAACAAGTATGCGAAGAAGGCGAAAGTATAAGCCAGATGCGCGCATTTCCCAGACCTAACCCAGACCTAACCGGTGTTATCCTCTAAAATATTGTTTGGAACCAGGTTTAAATGACTGCTTCAGTGTGTTACCACATTCCTACGTGATTCAAACACGAAAAAAACCCAGGATCTGGCCAACAAGTATGCGAAGAGGGCAAAATCATGAGCCAGATGCGGGCATAACCCAGACCTTACCCAGACCTAACCGGTGTTATCCTCTAATATATTGATCAAAACCAGGTTTAATTGACTGCTTCAGTGTGTTACCACATTCCTACGTGATTCAAACACGAAAAAAACCCAGGATCTGGCCAACAAGTATGCGAAGAAGGCGAAAGTATAAGCCAGATGCGCGCATTTCCCAGACCTAACCCAGACCTAACCGGTGTTATCCTCTGAAATATTGATCGAAACCAGGTTTAATTGACTGCTTCAGTGTATTACCACATTACTACGTGATTCAAACACGAAAAAAACCCAGGATCTGGCCAGCAAGTATGCGAAGAAGGCAAAATCATGAGCCAGATGCGGGCATAACCCAGACCTAACCCAGACCTAACCGGTGTTATCCTCTAAAATACTGTCCGAATCCAGGTTTAATAGACTGCCTCAATGTGTTACCACATTACTACGTGATTGAAACACGAAAAAAACCCAGGATCTGGCCAACAAGTATGCGAAGAAGGCAAAATCATGAGCCAGATGCGGGCATAACCCAGACCTAACCCAGACCTAACCGGTGTTATCCTCTAAAATATTGATCGAAACCAGGTTAAATTGACTGCTTCAGTGTATTACCACATTACTACGTGATTCAAACACGAAAAAAAGCCAGGATCTGGCCAACAAGTATGCGAAGAAGGCAAAATCATGAGCCAGATGCGGGCATAACCCAGACCTAACCCAGACCTAACCGGTGTTATCCTCTAAAATATTAATCGAAACCAAGTTTAATTGACTGCTTCAGTGTGTTACCACATTACTGCGTGATTCAAACACGGAAAAAACCCAGGATCTGGCCAACAAGTATGCGAAGAAGGCAAAATCATGAGCCAGATGCGGGCATAACCCAGACCTAACCCAGACCTAACCGGTGTTATCCTCTGAAATATTGATCGAAACCAGGTTTAATTGACTGCTTCTGTGTGTTACCACATTACTACGTGATTCAAACACGGAAAATACCCAAGATCTGGCCAACAAGTTTGCGAAAAATGTGAAAGTATAAGCCAGATGCGCGCATATCTCAGACCTAACCCAGACCTAACCGGTGTTATCCTCTAAAATATTGATCGAAACCAGGTTTAATTGACAGCTTCAGTGTGTTACCACATTACTACGTGATTCAAACACGAAAAAAGCCCAGGATCTGGCCAACAAGTATGCGAAGAAGGCAAAATCATGAGCCAGATGCGGGCATAACCCAGACCTAACCCAGACCTAACCGGTGTTATCCTCTAAAATATTGATTGAAACCAGGTTAAATTGACTGCTTCAGTGTATTACCACATTACTACGTGATTCAAACATGAAAAAAAGCCAGGATCTGGCCAACAAGTATGCGAAGAGGGCAAAATCATGAGCCAGATGCGGGCATAACCCAGACCTAACCCAGACCTAACCGGTGTTATCCTCTGAAATATTGATCGAAACCAGGTTTAATTGACTGCTTAAGTGTGTTACCACATTACTACGTGATTCAAACACGGAAAATACCCAGGATCTGGCCAACAAGTATGCGATGAAGGCAAAATCATGAGACAGATGCGGGCATAACCCAGACCTAACCCAGACCTAACCGGTGTTATCCTCTAAAATACTGTCCGAATCCACGTTTAATTGACTGCCTCAGTGTGGTACAACATTACTACGTGATTCAAACACGGTAAAAACCCAGGATCTAGCCAGCAAGTTTGCGAAAAAGGCGAAAGCATAAGCCAGATGGGCGCATATCCCAGACCTAACCCGGACCTAACCGGCGTTATCCTCTAAAATATTGATCGAAACCAGGTTTAATTGACTGCTTCAGTGTGTTACCACATTACTACGTGATTCAAACACGAAAAAAACCCAGGATCTGGCCAACAAGTATGCGAAGAAGGCAAAATCATGAGCCAGATGCGGGCATAACCCAGACCTAACCCTGACCTAACCGGTGTTATCCTCTAAAATACTGTCCGAATCCAGGTTTAATAGACTGCCTCAATGTGTTACCACATTACTACGTGATTGAAACACGAAAAAAACCCAGGATCTGGCCAACAAGTATGCGAAGAAGGCAAAATCATGAGCCAGATGCGGGCATATCCCGGACCTAACCCAGACCTAACCGGTGTTATCCTCTAAAATATTGTTTGGAACCAGGTTTAATTGACTGCTTCAGTGTGTTACCACATTCCTACGTGATTCAAACACGAAAAAAACCCAGGATCTGGCCAACAAGTATGCGAAGAGGGCAAAATCATGAGCCAGATGCGGGCATAACCCAGACCTAACCCAGACCTAACCGGTATTATCCTCTAAAATATTGATCAAAACCAGGTTTAATTGACTGCTTCAGTGTGTTACCACATTCCTACGTGATTCAAACACGAAAAAAACCCAGGATCTGGCCAACAAGTATGCGAAGAAGGCGAAAGTATAAGCCAGATGCGCGCATTTCCCAGACCTAACCCAGACCTAACCGGTGTTATCCTCTAAAATATTGATCAAAACCAGGTTTAATTGACTGCTTCAGTGTGTTACCACATTCCTACGTGATTCAAACACGATAAAAACCCAGGATCTGGCCAACAAGTATGCGAAGAAGGCGAAAGTATAAGCCAGATGCGCGCATTTCCCAGACCTAACCCAGACCTAACCGGTGTTATCCTCTGAAATATTGATCGAAACCAGGTTTAATTGACTGCTTCAGTGTATTACCACATTCCTACGTGATTCAAACACGAAAAAAACCCAGGATCTGGCCAACAAGTATGCGAAGAAGGCGAAAGTATAAGCCAGATGCGCGCATTTCCCAGACCTAACCCAGACCTAACCGGTGTTATCCTCTGAAATATTGATCGAAACCAGGTTTAATTGACTCCTTCAGTGTATTACCACATTACTACGTGATTCAAACACGAAAAAAACCCAGGATCTGGCCAGCAAGTATGCGAAGAAGGCAAAATCATGAGCCAGATGCGGGCATAACCCAGACCTAACCCAGACCTAACCGGTGTTATCCTCTAAAATACTGTCCGAATCCAGGTTTAATAGACTGCCTCAATGTGTTACCACATTACTACGTGATTGAAACACGAAAAAAACCCAGGATCTGGCCAACAAGTATGCGAAGAAGGCAAAATCATGAGCCAGATGCGGGCATAACCCAGACCTAACCCAGACCTAACCGGTGTTATCCTCTAAAATATTGATCGAAACAAGGTTAAATTGACTGCTTCAGTGTATTACCACATTACTACGTGATTCAAACACGAAAAAAAGCCAGGATCTGGCCAACAAGTATGCGAAGAAGGCAAAATCATGAGCCAGATGCGGGCATAACCCAGACCTAACCCAGACCTAACCGGTGTTATCCTCTAAAATATTAATCGAAACCAAGTTTAATTGACTGCTTCAGTGTGTTACCACATTACTGCGTGATTCAAACACGGAAAAAACCCAGGATCTGGCCAACAAGTATGCGAAGAAGGCAAAATCATGAGCCAGATGCGGGCATAACCCAGACCTAACCCAGACCTAACCGGTGTTATCCTCTGAAATATTGATCGAAACCAGGTTTAATTGACTGCTTCTGTGTGTTACCACATTACTACGTGATTCAAACACGGAAAATACCCAGGATCTGGCCAACAAGTTTGCGAAAAAGGCGACAGTATAAGCCAGATGCGCGCAAATCCCAGACCTAGCCCAGACCTAACCGGTGTCATCCTCTAAAATATTGATCGAAACCAGGTTTTATTGACTGCTTCAGTGTGTTACCACATTACTACGTGATAAAACACGGAAAATACCCAGGATCTGGCCAACAAGTTTGCGAAAAATGTGAAAGTATAAGCCAGATGCGCGCATATCCCGGACCTAACCCAGACCTAAGCGGTGTTATCCTCTAAAATATTGTTTGGAACCAGGTTTAATTGACTGCTTCAGTGTGTTACCACATTCCTACGTGATTCAAACACGAAAAAAACCCAGGATCTGGCCAACAAGTGTGCGAAGAGGGCAAAATCATGAGCCAGATGCGGGCATAACCCAGACCTAACCCAGACCTAACCGGTGTTATCCTCTAAAATATTGATCGAAACCAGGTTTAATTGACTGCTTCAGTGTATTACCACATTACTACGTGATTCAAACACGAAAAAAACCCAGGATCTGGCCAACAAGTATGCGCAGAAGGCAAAATCATGAGCCAGATGGGGGCATATCCCGGACCTAACCCAGACCTAACCGGTGTTATCCTCTAAAATATTGAACAAAACCAGATTTAATTGACTGCTTCAGTGTGTTACCACATTCCTACGTGATTCAAACACGCAAAAAACCCAGGATCTGGCCAACAAGTATGCGAAGAAGGCGAAAGTATAAGCCAGATGCGCGCATTTCCCAGACCTAACCCAGACCTAACCGGTGTTATCCTCTGAAATATTGACCGAAACCAGGTTTAATTGACTGCTTCAGTGTGTTACCGCATTACTACCTGATTCAAACACGGAAAAAACCCAGGATCTGGCCAACAAGTATGCGATGAAGGCAAAATCATGAGCCAGATGCAGGCATAACCCAGACCTAACCCAGACCTAACCGGTGTTATCCTCTAAAATATTGATCGAAACCAGGTTTAACTGACTGCTTCAGTGTGTTACCACATTACTACGTGATTCAAACACGAGAAAAACCCAAGATCTGGCCAACAAGTATGCGAAGAAGGCAAAATCATGAGCCAGATGCGGGCATAACCCAGACCTAACCCAGACCTAATCGGTGTTATCCTCTAAAATATTGATCGAAACCAGGTTTAATTGACTGCTTCAGTGTGTTACCACATTACTACGTGATTCAAACACGAAAAAAACCCAAGATCTGGCCAACAAGTTTGCGAAAAAGGCGAAAGCATAAGCCAGATGGACGCATATCCCAGACCTAACCCGGACCTAACCGGTGTTATCCTCCAAAATATTGATCGAAACCAGGTTTAATTGACTGCTTCAGTGTATTACCACATTACTACGTGATTCAAACACGAAAAAAACCCAGGATCTGGCCAACAAGTTTGCGAAGAAGGCAAAATCATGAGCCAGATGCGGGCATAACTCAGACCTAACCCAGACCTAACCGGTGTTATCCTCTAAAATACTGTCTGAATCCAGGTTTAATAGACTGCCTCAATGTTTTACCACATTACTACGTGATTGAAACACGAAAAAAACCCAGGATCTGGCCAACAAGTATGCGAAGAAGGCAAAATCATGAGCCAGATGCGGGCATAACCCAGACCTAACCCAGACCTAACCGGTGTTATCCTCTAAAATATTGATCGAAACCAGGTTTAATTGACTGCTTCAGTGTATTACCACATTACTACGTGATTCAAACACGAAAAAAAGCCAGGATCTGGCCAACAAGTATGCGAAGGAGGCAAAATCATGAGCCAGATGCGGGCATAACCCAGACCTAACCCAGACCTAACCGGTGTTATCCTCTAAAATATTGATCGAAACCAGGTTTAATTGACTGCTTCAGTGTGTTACCACATTACTGCGTGATTCAAACACGGAAAAAACCCAGGATCTGGCCAACAAGTATGCGAAGAATGCAAAATCATGAGCCAGATGCGGGCATAACCCAGACCTAACCCAGACCTAACCGGTGTTATCCTCTGAAATATTGATCGAAACCAGGTTTAATTGACTGCTTAAGTGTGTTACCACATTACTACGTGATTCAAACACGGAAAATACCCAGGATCTGGCCAACAAGTTTGCGAAAAAGGCGACAGTATAAGCCAGATGCGCGCAAATCCCAGACCTAGCCCAGACCTAACCGGTGTCATCCTCTAAAATATTGATCGAAACCAGGTTTTATTGACTGCTTCAGTGTGTTAACACTTTACTACGTGATAAAACACGGAAAATACCCAGGATCTGGCCAACTAGTTTGCGAAAAATGTGAAAGTATAAGCCAGATGCGCGCATATCCCAGACCTTACCCAGACCTAACCGGTGTTATCCTCTAAAATATTGATCGAAACCAGGTTTAATTGACAGCTTCAGTGTGTTACCACATTACTACGTGATTCAAACACGAAAAAAACCCAGGATCTGGCCAACAAGTATGCGAAGAAGGCAAAATCATGAGCCAGATGCGGGCATATCCCGGACCTAACCCAGACCTAACCGGTGATATCCTCTAAAATATTGATCGAAACCAGGTTTAATTGACTGCTTCAGTGTGTTACCACATTACTGCGTGATTCAAACACGGAAAAAACCCAGGATCTGGCCAACAAGTATGCGAAGAAGGCAAAATCATGAGCCAGATGCGGGCATAACCCAGACCTAACCCAGACCTAACCGGTGTTATCCTCTGAAATATTGATCGAAGCCAGGTTTAATTGACTGCTTCAGTGTGTTACCACATTACTACGTGATTCAAACACGGAAAATACCCAGGATCTGGCCAACAAGTTTGCGAAAAATGTGAAAGTATAAGCCAGATGCGCGCATATCCCAGACCTAACCCAGACCTAACCGGTGTTATCCTCTAAAATATTGATCGAAACCAGGTTTAATTGACAGCTTCAGTGTGTTACCACATTACTACGTGATTCAAACACGAAAAAAACCCAGGATCTGGCCAACAAGTATGCGAAGAAGGCAAAATCATGAGCCAGATGCGGGCATATCCCGGACCTAACCCAGACCTAACCGGTGTTATCCTCTAAAATATTGATCGAAACCAGGTTAAATTGACTGCTTCAGTGTATTACCACATTACTACGTGATTCAAACACGGAAAAAACCCAGGATCTGGCCAACAAGCATGCGAAGAAGGCAAAATCATGAGCCAGATGCGGGCATAACCCAGACCTAACCCAGACCTAACCGGTGTTATCCTCTAAAATATTGATCGAAACCAGGTTTAATTGACTGCTTCAGTGTATTACCACATTACTACGTGATTCAAACACGAAAAAAACCCAGGATCTGGCCAACAAGTATGCGCAGAAGGCAAAATCATGAGCCAGATGCGGGCATATCCCGGACCTAACCCAGACCTAACCGGTGTTATCCTCTAAAATATTGATCGAAACCAGGTTTAATTGACTGCTTCAGTGTGTTACCACATTCCTACGTGATTCAAACACGAAAAAAACCCAGGATCTGGCCAACAAGTATGCGAAGAAGGCGAAAGTATAAGCCAGATGCGCGCATTTCCCAGACCTAACCCAGACCTAACCGGTGTTATCCTCTGAAATATTGATCGAAACCAGGTTTAATTGACTGCTTCAGTGTGTTACCACATTACTACCTGATTCAAACACGGAAAAAACCCAGGATCTGGCCAACAAGTATGCGATGAAGGCAAAATCATGAGCCAGATGCGGGCATAACCCAGACCTAACCCAGACCTAACCGGTGTTATCCTCTAAAATATTGATCGAAACCAGGTTTAATTGACTGCTTCAGTGTGTTACCACATTACTACGTGATTCAAACACGAAAAAAACCCAAGATCTGGCCAACAAGTATGCGAAGAAGGCAAAATCATGTGCCGGATGCGGGCATAACCCAGACCTAACCCAGACCTAACCGGTGTTATCCTCTAAAATATAGATCGAAACCAGGTTTAATTGACAGCTTCAGTGTGTTACCACATTACTACGTGATTCAAACACGAAAAGAACCCAGGATCTGGCCAACAAGTATGCGAAGAAGGCAAAATCATGAGCCAGATGCGGGCATATCCCGGACCTATCCCAGACCTAACCGGTGTTATCCTATAAAATATTGATCGAAACCAGGTTTAATTGACTGCTTCAGTGTGTTACCACATTACTACGTGATTCAAACACGAAAAAACCCCAGGATCTGGCCAACAAGTACGCGAAGAAGGCAAAATCATGAGCCAGATGCGGGCATAACCCAGACCTAACCCAGACCTAACCGGTGTTATCCTCTAAAATATTTATCGAAACCAGGTTTAATTGACTGCTTCAGTGTATTACCACATTACTACGTGATTCAAACACGAAAAAACCCAGGATCTGACCAACAAGTATGCGAAGAAGGCAAAATCATGAGCCAGATGCGGGCTTAACCCAGACCTAACCCAGACCTAACCGGTGTTATCCTCTGAAATATTGATCGAAACCAGGTGTAATTGACTGCTTCAGTGTGTTACCACATTACTACGTGATTCAAGCACGGAAAATACCCAGGATCTGGCCAACAAGTTTGCGAAAAAGGCGAAAGTATAAGCCAGATGCGGGCATAACCCAGACCTAAACCAGACCTAACCGGTGTTATCCTCTAAAATACTGTCCGAATCCAGGTTTAATTGACTGCCTCAGTGTGGTACAACATTACTACGTGATTCAAACACGGAAAAAACCCACGATCTGGCCAACAAGTTTGCGAAGAAGGCGAAAGCATAAGCCAGATGCGCGCATATCCCAGACCTAACCCAGACCTAACCGGTGTTATCCTCTAAAATATTGATCGAAACCAGGTTTAATTGACTGCTTCAGTGTATTACCACATTACTAAGTGATTCAAACACGCGGTGTACTGGTGGTCGGACGCGATCGCGGAGTTGCGAGTCGCGACTGTCCGCGCCCGACGCCAGTACACCCGCGCGAGCCGTCGTCAACGTACAGGCGACGGCGTGGCGCGAGCGAGGGCAGCTGATGACCTGTATGGAGCATACCGCGTGGCGCGGGTTGCTCTGCAGGTCGCCATCAAACGGGCCAAGACCCGGGCATGGAAGGAGCTCCTCCAGACTCTTGATGACGATCCATGGGGGCGCCCATATAAGGTGGTGCTGAATAAGCTCCGCCCGTGGGCGCCCCCCGTCACCGAGGGTCTTGACCCCCGGCTGCTGGAGGACGTGGTCAATACACTCTTCCCAATTGGGGAGAGGGGACCGCGTCCTCCGGCGGCGGCGGCTGTCCCAGTGGAGTGGACGGCCGAGCTGGGGGTCACGCAGGAGGAGCTGGCAGCGGCCATCAGACGGCTCGGGGTTCGTAACACGGCCCCGGGTCCGGATGGTGTACCCGGCCGGGTTTGGGTCTTGACCCAGGGCGTCCTTGGGGCCGACCTCAGGCGGTTGTTCGACCGCTGCCTGAGGGACGGGCGATTCCCCCCCAGTTGGAAGGTGGCGAGGATGGTCCTCCTCCGGAAGGAGGGTCGGCCCGCGGAGTCTCCCTCCGCATACCGGCCCATTTGTCTCCTCGACGAGGTGGGCAAGCTCTTCGAGCGGGTGATTGCTGCCCGCCTCGTCGAGCACCTGTCGCGGGGTGATCCCGGTCTGGCCGACTGCCAGTTCGGTTTCCGGGGGGGCCGATGGACTATCGACGCGATAGGTCGTGTGAGGGCCCACTCGGAGGCGGCCGTCTCCCGGGGAGGGGTGGCATTGGCAGTATCCTTGGATATTGCCAATGCCTTTAACACCCTCCCCTGGGAAGAGATAAGGAGGGGACTCGAATATCATCGAGTCCCCCCTTGTCTCAGGGCGGTCGTCGGGGATTATCTCCGCGGCAGGTGGATCGAGTATCCGGGCCGGGATGGTGATATGCGGAGGGAGGTGTACTGCGGTGTTCCGCAGGGGTCGGTCCTCGGGCCACTCCTGTGGAACATCGCGTACGACTCGGTGTTGCGGGCCGGCCTCCCCGACGGCGTCAGCACGGTGTGTTATGCGGATGACACACTGGTGCTGGCCGTCGGGGCGCACTGGGGGAGGGCCATGCGTCGCGCGGAGGAGGGGTCGCAACGCGTCGTCGACCGGATCAGGGGGATGGGGATGACGGTGGCGGTCCATAAGACCGAGGTGATTGCGTTTCATTCACCTCGGCAGGATCCGCCACCCCCTCTGATCCGGGTGGGTGGGGCTGACATCGAGGTGAAGCCCCAGATCAGGTATCTAGGGCTGATCCTCGATAGCCACTGGCGTTTCGAGGAGCATTTCCGCTGCCTGGTCCCCCGGTTGGAAAGGATGGTTGCGGCTCTGGGCCGGATCCTGCCCAACCTGGGGGGCCCGGCGGGCCGAGTTCGTCGCCTCTATGTGGCAATGGTCCAGTCGGTGGCCCTATACGGGGCCCCCGTCTGGGCGGACGACCTGGCTGCCTCCCGGCGCAGCAAGACTATGCTGCGTCGGGTGCAGAGGCGCATGGCGCTCAGGGTCGTCCGCGGGTATCGGACCGTGTCACATGAGGCGGCGACGGTTCTAGCGGGGATGCCGCCCATGGACCTGCTCGCGCGGTCGCACGCGGTGATGTACCAGCACCGCGTCGACCGCCGCGCGGGGGTGGGGGCGGTCCCGGGCGGGCAGGAACCTGCTTGGGGCGATTTGAAGCGCCAGGCCCGGCAGTCCGTGTTGCTCGCGTGGCAGGAGCGGCTGGCTCTGCCAACCGCGGGGCACCGGACTGTCGGGGCCGTTCGGCCTCTCCTGAAGGAGTGGCTGGACAGAGGTCATGGCAGCCTCACCTACCGGATGGCACAGGTATTTTCCGGGCATGGCAGCTTCGGAAGATACCTGTGCCGGATAGGGAAGGAGCCGACGGCGCGTTGCTGCCACTGCGACGCTGAGCAGGACACGGCGGATCATACCCTGGAGGTATGCCCCGCGTGGGAGGGGGAGCGCCGTGTCTTGGTCGGCGTCGTCGGGCGGGATGTCTCGCTGCCGGGCGTGGTGCGCGCCATGCTCGGCAGCGAGGAGAAGTGGAGGGCCGTGGCCTCCTTCTGCGAGAACGTAATGTTGCAGAAGGAGGCCGCGGGGAGGGAGCGCGAGCTTCAGCGGCGCGCTGAAGCTCGCGCTCGTGCGGTGGCCCGAGGTCGTCGCCCGGTCGCGAGGCGTCGCGGGCGGCCGCCTCGGCGTGGCGGATGACCTAGGCTGGGAGGGGGGTCCTGAGGGGACCCTCCTCCCGCCAGGCGGCGCCGGGTCGGACCGGTTGGGGGTAGGAGTGCCTCCCCCTACCGGTCCGACGCAAGGGGAGGCACCCTCGGCGGTCTGGTGCGGCCATGAACGCCCGGCCGCCGAGGGGTGGAAACGGGGTCGCGGGTGGTTGCGAGTTGGGGCTCGCAGCCGCCACTAAACGCGGCCCCGGGACGGATAGCGGCGGGATGGAGTGGCCCCGTCCCGCCGCTATGAGGCAGTGTGTCTACTGGGGGGACCGATTGTCCCCCCGGGGGATGGGCGCGAAAGCGCGGGCACGGGGAGGATACCGGAAGAATGCTTCGAGCGATTCCCGGTATCCTCCCAAAGCGTGCCGAAGGGTCACCGTGGGGTTTTTAGTGGGTAGGTCCCGCGCCTGTCGTTGTACGGGCGCGGGAAATCCCACACACCCCTCCCACCTCTCCCCAAGGAGGTGGGAGGGAGTCTTTCGAAGATTTTCCCCACGACAAGAAAAAAAAAAAAAAAAAAAAAAGTGATTCAAACACGAAAAAAACCCAGGATCTGGCCAACAAGTATGCGAAGAAGGCAAAATCATGAGCCAGATGCGGGCATAACCCAGACCTAACCCAGACCTAACCGGTGGTATCCTCTAAAATATTGATCGAAACCAGGTTTAATTGACTGCTTCAGTGTATTACCACATTACTACGTGATTCAAACACGAAAAAAGCCCAGGATCTGGCCAACAAGTATGCGAAGAAGGCAAAATCATGAGCCAGATGCGGGCAAAACCCAGAACTAACCCAGACGTAACCGGTGTTATCCTCTAAAATATTGATCGAAACCAGGTTTTATTGACTGCTTCAGTGTGTTACCACATTACTACATGATCAAACACGGAAAAAACCGAGGATCTGGCCAACAAGTATGCGAAGAAGGCGAAATCATGAGTCAGATGCGGGCATAACCCAGACCTAACCCAGACCTAACCGGTGTTATCCTCTAAAATATTGATCGAAACCAGGTTTTATTGACTGCTTCAGTGTATTACCACATTACTACGTGATTCAAACACGAAAAAAACCCAGGATCTGGCCAACAAGTATGCGATGAAGGCAAAATCATGAGCCAGATGCGGGCATAACCCAGACCTAACCCAGACCTAACCGGTGTTATCCTCTAAAATATTGATCGAATCCAGGCTTAATAGACTGCCTCAGTGTGTTACCACATTACTACGTGATTGAAACACGAAAAAAACCCAGGATCTGGCCAACAAGTATGCGAAGAAGGCAAAATCATGAGCCAGATGCGGGCATAACCCAGACCAAACCCAGACCTAACCGGTGTTATCCTCTAAAATACTGTCCGAATCCAGGTTTAATTGACTGCCTCAGTGTGGTACAACATTACTACGTGATTCAAACACGGAAAAAACCCAGGATCTAGCCAACAAGTTTGCGAAAAAGGCGAAAGCATAAGCCAGATGGACGCATATCCCAGACCTAACCCGGACTTAACCGGTGTTATCCTCCAAAATATTGATCGAAACCAGGTTTAATTGACTGCTTCAGTGTATTACCACATTACTACGTGATTCAAACACGAAAAAAGCCCAGGATCTGGCCAACAAGTTTGCGAAGAAGGCAAAATCATGAGCCAGATGCGGGCATAACCCAGACCTAACCCAGACCTAACCGGTGTTATCCTCTAAAATACTGTCCGAATCCAGGTTTAATAGACTGCCTCAATGTGTTACCACATTACTACGTGATTGAAACACGAAAAAAACCCAGGATCTGGCCAACAAGTATGCGAAGAAGGCAAAATCATGAGCCAGATGCGGGCATAACCCAGACCTAACCCAGACCTAACCGGTGTTATCCTCTAAAATATTGATCGAAACCAGGTTAAATTGACTGCTTCAGTGTATTACCACATTACTACGTGATTCAAACACGAAAAAAAGCCAGGATCTGGCCAACAAGTATGCGAAGAAGGCAAAATCATGAGCCAGATGCGGGCATAACCCAGACCTAACCCAGACCTAACCGGTGTTATCCTCTAAAATATTGATCGAAACCAGGTTTAATTGACTGCTTCAGTGTGTTACCACATTACTGCGTGATTCAAACACGGAAAAAACCCAGGATCTGGCCAACAAGTATGCGAAGAAGGCAAAATCATGAGCCAGATGCGGGCATAACCCAGACCTAACCCAGACCTAACCGGTGTTATCCTCTGAAATATTGATCGAAACCAGGTTTAATTGACTGCTTCAGTGTGTTACCACATTACTACGTGATTCAAACACGGAAAATACCCAGGATCTGGCCAACAAGTTTGCGAAAAAGGCGACAGTATAAGCCAGATGCGCGCAAATCCCAGACCTAGCCCAGACCTAACCGGTGTTATCCTCTAAAATATTGATCGAAACCAGGTTTAATTGACAGCTTCAGTGTGTTACCACATTACTACGTGATTCAAACACGAAAAAAACCCAGGATCTGGCCAACAAGTATGCGAAGAAGGCGAAAGTATAAGCCAGATGCGCGCATATCCCAGACCAAACCCAGACCTAACCGGTGTTATCCTCTAAAATATTGATCGAAACCAGGTTTAATTGACTGCTTCAGTGTGTTACCACATTCCTACGTGATTCAAACACGAAAAAAACCCAGGATCTGGCCAACAAGTATGCGAAGAAGGCAAAATCATGAGCCAGTTGCGGGCATAACCCAGACCTAACCCAGACCTAACCGGTGTTATCCTCTAAAATATTGATCGAAACCAGGTTTTATTGACTGCTTCAGTGTGTTAACACATTACTACGTGATAAAACACGGAAAATACCCAGGATCTGGCCAACAAGTTTGCGAAAAATGTGAAAGTATAAGCCAGATGCGCGCATATCCCAGACCTAACCCAGACCTAACCGGTGTTATCCTCTAAAATATTGATCGAAACCAGGTTTAATTGACAGCTTCAGTGTGTTACCACATTACTACGTGATTCAAACACGAAAAAAACCCAGGATCTGGCCAACAAGTATGCGAAGAAGGAAAAATCATGAGCCAGATGCGGGCATATCCCGGACCTAACCCAGACCTAACCGGTGATATCCTCTAAAATATTGATCGAAACCAGGTTAAATTGACCGCTTCAGTGTATTACCACATTACTACGTGATTCAAACACGAAAAAAACCCAGGATCTGGCCAACAAGTATGCGAAAAAGGCAAAATCATGAGCCAGATGCGGGCATAACCCAGACCTAACCCAGACCTAACCGGTGTTATCCTCTAAAATATTGATCGAAACCAGGTTTAATTGACTGCTTCAGTGTATTACCACATTACTACGTGATTCAAACACGAAAAAAACCCAGGATCTGGCCAACAAGTATGCGCAGAAGGCAAAATCATGAGCCAGATGCGGGCATATCCCGGACCTAACCCAGACCTAACCGGTGTTATCCTCTAAAATATTGATCGAAACCAGGTTTAATTGACTGCTTCAGTGTGTTACCACATTCCTACGTGATTCAAACACGAAAAAAACCCAGGATCTGGCCAACAAGTATGCGAAGAAGGCGAAAGTATAAGCCAGATGCGCGCATTTCCCAGACCTAACCCAGACCTAACCGGTGTTATCCTCTGAAATATTGATCGAAACCAGGTTTAATTGACTGCTTCAGTGTGTTACCACATTACTACCTGATTCAAACACGGAAAAAACCCAGGATCTGGCCAACAAGTATGCGATGAAGGCAAAATCATGAGCCAGATGCGGGCATAACCCAGACCTAACCCAGACCTAACCGGTGTTATCCTCTAAAATATTGATCGAAACCAGGTTTAATTGACTGCTTCAGTGTGTTACCACATTACTACGTGATTCAAACACGAAAAAAACCCAAGATCTGGCCAACAAGTATGCGAAGAAGGCAAAATCATGTGCCGGATGCGGGCAGAACCCAGACCTAACCCAGACCTAACCGGTGTTATCCTCTAAAATATAGATCGAAACCAGGTTTAATTGACAGCTTCAGTGTGTTACCACATTACTACGTGATTCAAACACGAAAAGAACCCAGGATCTGGCCAACAAGTATGCGAAGAAGGCAAAATCATGAGCCAGATGCGGGCATATCCCGGACCTATCCCAGACCTAACCGTTGTTATCCTATAAAATATTGATCGAAACCAGGTTTAATTGACTGCTTCAGTGTGTTACCACATTACTACGTGATTCAAACACGAAAAAACCCCAGGATCTGGCCAACAAGTACGCGAAGAAGGCAAAATCATGAGCCAGATGCGGGCATAACCCAGACCTAACCCAGACCTAACCGGTGTTATCCTCTAAAATATTTATCGAAACCAGGTTTAATTGACTGCTTCAGTGTATTACCACATTACTACGTGATTCAAACACGAAAAAACCCAGGATCTGACCAACAAGTATGCGAAGAAGGCAAAATCATGAGCCAGATGCGGGCTTAACCCTGACCTAACCCAGACCTAACCGGTGTTATCCTCTGAAATATTGATCGAAACCAGGTGTAATTGACTGCTTCAGTGTGTTACCACATTACTACGTGATTCAAGCACGGAAAATACCCAGGATCTGGCCAACAAGTTTGCGAAAAAGGCGAAAGTATAAGCCAGATGCGGGCATAACCCAGACCTAAACCAGACCTAACCGGTGTTATCCTCTAAAATACTGTCCGAATCCAGGTTTAATTGACTGCCTCAGTGTGGTACAACATTACTACGTGATTCAAACACGGAAAAAACCCACGATCTGGCCAACAAGTTTGCGAAGAAGGCGAAAGCATAAGCCAGATGCGCGCATATCCCAGACCTAACCCAGACCTAACCGGTGTTATCCTCTAAAATATTGATCGAAACCAGGTTTAATTGACTGCTTCAGTGTATTACCACATTACTAAGTGATTCAAACACGAAAAAAACCCAGGATCTGGCCAACAAGTATGCGAAGAAGGCAAAATCATGAGCCAGATGCGGGCATAACCCAGACCTAACCCAGACCTAACCGGTGGTATCCTCTAAAATATTGATCGAAACCAGGTTTAATTGACTGCTTCAGTGTATTACCACATTACTACGTGATTCAAACACGAAAGAAGCCCAGGATCTGGCCAACAAGTATGCGAAGAAGGCAAAATCATGAGCCAGATGCGGGCAAAACCCAGAACTAACCCAGACGTAACCGGTGTTATCCTCTAAAATATTGATCGAAACCAGGTTTTATTGACTGCTTCAGTGTGTTACCACATTAGTACATGATCAAACACGGAAAAAACCGAGGATCTGGCCAACAAGTATGCGAAGAAGGCGAAATCATGAGTCAGATGCGGGCATAACCCAGACCTAACCCAGACCTAACCGGTGTTATCCTCTAAAATATTGATCGAAACCAGGTTTTATTGACTGCTTCAGTGTATTACCACATTACTACGTGATTCAAACACGAAAAAAACCCAGGATCTGGCCAACAAGTATGCGATGAAGGCAAAATCATGAGCCAGATGCGGGCATAACCCAGACCTAACCCAGACCTAACCGGTGTTATCCTCTAAAATATTGATCGAATCCAGGCTTAATAGACTGCCTCAGTGTGTTACCACATTACTACGTGATTGAAACACGAAAAAAACCCAGGATCTGGCCAACAAGTATGCGAAGAAGGCAAAATCATGAGCCAGATGCGGGCATAACCCAGACCAAACCCAGACCTAACCGGTGTTATCCTCTAAAATACTGTCCGAATCCAGGTTTAATTGACTGCCTCAGTGTGGTACAACATTACTACGTGATTCAAACACGGAAAAAACCCAGGATCTAGCCAACAAGTTTGCGAAAAAGGCGAAAGCATAAGCCAGATGGACGCATATCCCAGACCTAACCCGGACTTAACCGGTGTTATCCTCCAAAATATTGATCGAAACCAGGTTTAATTGACTGCTTCAGTGTATTACCACATTACTACGTGATTCAAACACGAAAAAAGCCCAGGATCTGGCCAACAAGTTTGCGAAGAAGGCAAAATCATGAGCCAGATGCGGGCATAACCCAGACCTAACCCAGACCTAACCGGTGTTATCCTCTAAAATACTGTCCGAATCCAGGTTTAATAGACTGCCTCAATGTGTTACCACATTACTACGTGATTGAAACACGAAAAAAACCCAGGATCTGGCCAACAAGTATGCGAAGAAGGCAAAATCATGAGCCAGATGCGGGCATAACCCAGACCTAACCCAGACCTAACCGGTGTCATCCTCTAAAATATTGATCGAAACCAGGTTAAATTGACTGCTTCAGTGTATTACCACATTACTACGTGATTCAAACACGAAAAAAAGCCAGGATCTGGCCAACAAGTATGCGAAGAAGGCAAAATCATGAGCCAGATGCGGGCATAACCCAGACCTAACCCAGACCTAACCGGTGTTATCCTCTAAAATATTGATCGAAACCAGGTTTAATTGACTGCTTCAGTGTGTTACCACATTACTGCGTGATTCAAACACGGAAAAAACCCAGGATCTGGCCAACAAGTATGCGAAGAAGGCAAAATCATGAGCCAGATGCGGGCATAACCCAGACCTAACCCAGACCTAACCGGTGTTATCCTCTGAAATATTGATCGAAACCAGGTTTAATTGACTGCTTCAGTGTGTTACCACATTACTACGTGATTCAAACACGGAAAATACCCAGGATCTGGCCAACAAGTTTGCGAAAAAGGCGACAGTATAAGCCAGATGCGCGCAAATCCCAGACCTAGCCCAGACCTAACCGGTGTCATCCTCTAAAATATTGATCGAAACCAGGTTTTATTGACTGCTTCAGTGTGTTAACACATTACTACGTGATAAAACACGGAAAATACCCAGGATCTGGCCAACAAGTTTGCGAAAAATGTGAAAGTATAAGCCAGATGCGCGCATATCCCAGACCTAACCCAGACCTAACCGGTGTTATCCTCTAAAATATTGATCGAAACCAGGTTTAATTGACAGCTTCAGTGTGTTACCACATTACTACGTGATTCAAACACGAAAAAAACCCAGGATCTGGCCAACAAGTATGCGAAGAAGGAAAAATCATGAGCCAGATGCGGGCATATCCCGGACCTAACCCAGACCTAACCGGTGATATCCTCTAAAATATTGATCGAAACCAGGTTAAATTGACCGCTTCAGTGTATTACCACATTACTACGTGATTCAAACACGAAAAAAACCCAGGATCTGGCCAACAAGTATGCGAAGAAGGCAAAATCATGAGCCAGATGCGGGCATAACCCAGACCTAACCCAGACCTAACCGGTGTTATCCTCTAAAATACTGTCCGAATCCAGGTTTAATAGACTGCCTCAATGTGTTACCACATTACTACGTGATTGAAACACGAAAAAAACCCAGGATCTGGCCAACAAGTATGCGAAGAAGGCAAAATCATGAGCCAGATGCGGGCATAACCCAGACCTAACCCAGACCTAACCGGTGTTATCCTCTAAAATATTGATCGAAACCAGGTTAAATTGACTGCTTCAGTGTATTACCACATTACTACGTGATTCAAACACGAAAAAAAGCCAGGATCTGGCCAACAAGTATGCGAAGAAGGCAAAATCATGAGCCAGATGCGGGCATAACCCAGACCTAACCCAGACCTAACCGGTGTTATCCTCTAAAATATTGATCGAAACCAGGTTTAATTGACTGCTTCAGTGTGTTACCACATTACTGCGTGATTCAAACACGGAAAAAACCCAGGATCTGGCCAACAAGTATGCGAAGAAGGCAAAATCATGAGCCAGATGCGGGCATAACCCAGACCTAACCCAGACCTAACCGGTGTTATCCTCTGAAATATTGATCGAAACCAGGTTTAATTGACTGCTTCAGTGTGTTACCACATTACTACGTGATTCAAACACGGAAAATACCCAGGATCTGGCCAACAAGTTTGCGAAAAAGGCGACAGTATAAGCCAGATGCGCGCAAATCCCAGACCTAGCCCAGACCTAACCGGTGTCATCCTCTAAAATATTGATCGAAACCAGGTTTTATTGACTGCTTCAGTGTGTTAACACATTACTACGTGATAAAACACGGAAAATACCCAGGATCTGGCCAACAAGTTTGCGAAAAATGTGAAAGTATAAGCCAGATGCGCGCATATCCCAGACCTAACCCAGACCTAACCGGTGTTATCCTCTAAAATATTGATCGAAACCAGGTTTAATTGACAGCTTCAGTGTGTTACCACATTACTACGTGATTCAAACACGAAAAAAACCCAGGATCTGGCCAACAAGTATGCGAAGAAGGAAAAATCATGAGCCAGATGCGGGCATATCCCGGACCTAACCCAGACCTAACCGGTGATATCCTCTAAAATATTGATCGAAACCAGGTTAAATTGACCGCTTCAGTGTATTACCACATTACTACGTGATTCAAACACGAAAAAAACCCAGGATCTGGCCAACAAGTATGCGAAGAAGGCAAAATCATGAGCCAGATGCGGGCATAACCCAGACCTAACCCAGACCTAACCGGTGTTATCCTCTAAAATATTGATCGAAACCAGGTTTAATTGACTGCTTCAGTGTATTACCACATTACTACGTGATTCAAACACGAAAAAAACCCAGGATCTGGCCAACAAGTATGCGCAGAAGGCAAAATCATGAGCCAGATGCGGGCATATCCCGGACCTAACCCAGACCTAACCGGTGTTATCCTCTAAAATATTGATCGAAACCAGGTTTAATTGACTGCTTCAGTGTGTTACCACATTCCTACGTGATTCAAACACGAAAAAAACCCAGGATCTGGCCAACAAGTATGCGAAGAAGGCGAAAGTATAAGCCAGATGCGCGCATTTCCCAGACCTAACCCAGACCTAACCGGTGTTATCCTCTGAAATATTGATCGAAACCAGGTTTAATTGACTGCTTCAGTGTGTTACCACATTACTACCTGATTCAAACACGGAAAAAACCCAGGATCTGGCCAACAAGTATGCGATGAAGGCAAAATCATGAGCCAGATGCGGGCATAACCCAGACCTAACCCAGACCTAACCGGTGTTATCCTCCAAAATATTGATCGAAACCAGGTTTAATTGACTGCTTCAGTGTGTTACCACATTACTACGTGATTCAAACACGAAAAAAACCCAAGATCTGGCCAACAAGTATGCGAAGAAGGCAAAATCATGTGCCGGATGCGGGCATAACCCAGACCTAACCCAGACCTAACCGGTGTTATCCTCTAAAATATAGATCGAAACCAGGTTTAATTGACAGCTTCAGTGTGTTACCACATTACTACGTGATTCAAACACGAAAAGAACCCAGGATCTGGCCAACAAGTATGCGAAGAAGGCAAAATCATGAGCCACATGCGGGCATATCCCGGACCTATCCCAGACCTAACCGGTGTTATCCTATAAAATATTGATCGAAACCAGGTTTAATTGACTGCTTCAGTGTGTTACCACATTACTACGTGATTCAAACACGAAAAAACCCCAGGATCTGGCCAACAAGTACGCGAAGAAGGCAAAATCATGAGCCAGATGCGGGCATAACCCAGACCTAACCCAGACCTAACCGGTGTTATCCTCTAAAATATTTATCGAAACCAGGTTTAATTGACTGCTTCAGTGTATTACCACATTACTACGTGATTCAAACACGAAAAAACCCAGGATCTGACCAACAAGTATGCGAAGAAGGCAAAATCATGAGCCAGATGCGGGCTTAACCCAGACCTAACCCAGACCTAACCGGTGTTATCCTCTGAAATATTGATCGAAACCAGGTGTAATTGACTGCTTCAGTGTGTTACCACATTACTACGTGATTCAAGCACGGAAAATACCCAGGATCTGGCCAACAAGTTTGCGAAAAAGGCGAAAGTATAAGCCAGATGCGGGCATAACCCAGACCTAAACCAGACCTAACCGGTGTTATCCTCTAAAATACTGTCCGAATCCAGGTTTAATTGACTGCCTCAGTGTGGTACAACATTACTACGTGATTCAAACACGGAAAAAACCCACGATCTGGCCAACAAGTTTGCGAAGAAGGCGAAAGCATAAGCCAGATGCGCGCATATCCCAGACCTAACCCAGACCTAACCGGTGTTATCCTCTAAAATATTGATCGAAACCAGGTTTAATTGACTGCTTCAGTGTATTACCACATTACTAAGTGATTCAAACACGAAAAAAACCCAGGATCTGGCCAACAAGTATGCGAAGAAGGCAAAATCATGAGCCAGATGCGGGCATAACCCAGACCTAACCCAGACCTAACCGGTGGTATCCTCTAAAATATTGATCGAAACCAGGTTTAATTGACTGCTTCAGTGTATTACCACATTACTACGTGATTCAAACACGAAAAAAGCCCAGGATCTGGCCAACAAGTATGCGAAGAAGGCAAAATCATGAGCCAGATGCGGGCAAAACCCAGAACTAACCCAGACGTAACCGGTGTTATCCTCTAAAATATTGATCGAAACCAGGTTTTATTGACTGCTTCAGTGTGTTACCACATTAGTACATGATCAAACACGGAAAAAACCGAGGATCTGGCCAACAAGTATGCGAAGAAGGCGAAATCATGAGTCAGATGCGGGCATAACCCAGACCTAACCCAGACCTAACCGGTGTTATCCTCTAAAATATTGATCGAAACCAGGTTTTATTGACTGCTTCAGTGTATTACCACATTACTACGTGATTCAAACACGAAAAAAACCCAGGATCTGGCCAACAAGTATGCGATGAAGGCAAAATCATGAGCCAGATGCGGGCATAACCCAGACCTAACCCAGACCTAACCGGTGTTATCCTCTAAAATATTGATCGAATCCAGGCTTAATAGACTGCCTCAGTGTGTTACCACATTACTACGTGATTGAAACACGAAAAAAACCCAGGATCTGGCCAACAAGTATGCGAAGAAGGCAAAATCATGAGCCAGATGCGGGCATAACCCAGACCAAACCCAGACCTAACCGGTGTTATCCTCTAAAATACTGTCCGAATCCAGGTTTAATTGACTGCCTCAGTGTGGTACAACATTACTACGTGATTCAAACACGGAAAAAACCCAGGATCTAGCCAACAAGTTTGCGAAAAAGGCGAAAGCATAAGCCAGATGGACGCATATCCCAGACCTAACCCGGACTTAACCGGTGTTATCCTCCAAAATATTGATCGAAACCAGGTTTAATTGACTGCTTCAGTGTATTACCACATTACTACGTGATTCAAACACGAAAAAAGCCCAGGATCTGGCCAACAAGTTTGCGAAGAAGGCAAAATCATGAGCCAGATGCGGGCATAACCCAGACCTAACCCAGACCTAACCGGTGTTATCCTCTAAAATACTGTCCGAATCCAGGTTTAATAGACTGCCTCAATGTGTTACCACATTACTACGTGATTGAAACACGAAAAAAACCCAGGATCTGGCCAACAAGTATGCGAAGAAGGCAAAATCATGAGCCAGATGCGGGCATAACCCAGACCTAACCCAGACCTAACCGGTGTCATCCTCTAAAATATTGATCGAAACCAGGTTAAATTGACTGCTTCAGTGTATTACCACATTACTACGTGATTCAAACACGAAAAAAAGCCAGGATCTGGCCAACAAGTATGCGAAGAAGGCAAAATCATGAGCCAGATGCGGGCATAACCCAGACCTAACCCAGACCTAACCGGTGTTATCCTCTAAAATATTGATCGAAACCAGGTTTAATTGACTGCTTCAGTGTGTTACCACATTACTGCGTGATTCAAACACGGAAAAAACCCAGGATCTGGCCAACAAGTATGCGAAGAAGGCAAAATCATGAGCCAGATGCGGGCATAACCCAGACCTAACCCAGACCTAACCGGTGTTATCCTCTGAAATATTGATCGAAACCAGGTTTAATTGACTGCTTCAGTGTGTTACCACATTACTACGTGATTCAAACACGGAAAATACCCAGGATCTGGCCAACAAGTTTGCGAAAAAGGCGACAGTATAAGCCAGATGCGCGCAAATCCCAGACCTAGCCCAGACCTAACCGGTGTCATCCTCTAAAATATTGATCGAAACCAGGTTTTATTGACTGCTTCTGTGTGTTAACACATTACTACGTGATAAAACACGGAAAATACCCAGGATCTGGCCAACAAGTTTGCGAAAAATGTGAAAGTATAAGCCAGATGCGCGCATATCCCAGACCTAACCCAGACCTAACCGGTGTTATCCTCTAAAATATTGATCGAAACCAGGTTTAATTGACAGCTTCAGTGTGTTACCACATTACTACGTGATTCAAACACGAAAAAAACCCAGGATCTGGCCAACAAGTATGCGAAGAAGGAAAAATCATGAGCCAGATGCGGGCATATCCCGGACCTAACCCAGACCTAACCGGTGATATCCTCTAAAATATTGATCGAAACCAGGTTAAATTGACCGCTTCAGTGTATTACCACATTACTACGTGATTCAAACACGAAAAAAACCCAGGATCTGGCCAACAAGTATGCGAAGAAGGCAAAATCATGAGCCAGATGCGGGCATAACCCAGACCTAACCCAGACCTAACCGGTGTTATCCTCTAAAATACTGTCCGAATCCAGGTTTAATAGACTGCCTCAATGTGTTACCACATTACTACGTGATTGAAACACGAAAAAAACCCAGGATCTGGCCAACAAGTATGCGAAGAAGGCAAAATCATGAGCCAGATGCGGGCATAACCCAGACCTAACCCAGACCTAACCGGTGTTATCCTCTAAAATATTGATCGAAACCAGGTTAAATTGACTGCTTCAGTGTATTACCACATTACTACGTGATTCAAACACGAAAAAAAGCCAGGATCTGGCCAACAAGTATGCGAAGAAGGCAAAATCATGAGCCAGATGCGGGCATAACCCAGACCTAACCCAGACCTAACCGGTGTTATCCTCTAAAATATTGATCGAAACCAGGTTTAATTGACTGCTTCAGTGTGTTACCACATTACTGCGTGATTCAAACACGGAAAAAACCCAGGATCTGGCCAACAAGTATGCGAAGAAGGCAAAATCATGAGCCAGATGCGGGCATAACCCAGACCTAACCCAGACCTAACCGGTGTTATCCTCTGAAATATTGATCGAAACCAGGTTTAATTGACTGCTTCAGTGTGTTACCACATTACTACGTGATTCAAACACGGAAAATACCCAGGATCTGGCCAACAAGTTTGCGAAAAAGGCGACAGTATAAGCCAGATGCGCGCAAATCCCAGACCTAGCCCAGACCTAACCGGTGTCATCCTCTAAAATATTGATCGAAACCAGGTTTTATTGACTGCTTCAGTGTGTTAACACATTACTACGTGATAAAACACGGAAAATACCCAGGATCTGGCCAACAAGTTTGCGAAAAATGTGAAAGTATAAGCCAGATGCGCGCATATCCCAGACCTAACCCAGACCTAACCGGTGTTATCCTCTAAAATATTGATCGAAACCAGGTTTAATTGACAGCTTCAGTGTGTTACCACATTACTACGTGATTCAAACACGAAAAAAACCCAGGATCTGGCCAACAAGTATGCGAAGAAGGAAAAATCATGAGCCAGATGCGGGCATATCCCGGACCTAACCCAGACCTAACCGGTGATATCCTCTAAAATATTGATCGAAACCAGGTTAAATTGACCGCTTCAGTGTATTACCACATTACTACGTGATTCAAACACGAAAAAAACCCAGGATCTGGCCAACAAGTATGCGAAGAAGGCAAAATCATGAGCCAGATGCGGGCATAACCCAGACCTAACCCAGACCTAACCGGTGTTATCCTCTAAAATATTGATCGAAACCAGGTTTAATTGACTGCTTCAGTGTATTACCACATTACTACGTGATTCAAACACGAAAAAAACCCAGGATCTGGCCAACAAGTATGCGCAGAAGGCAAAATCATGAGCCAGATGCGGGCATATCCCGGACCTAACCCAGACCTAACCGGTGTTATCCTCTAAAATATTGATCGAAACCAGGTTTAATTGACTGCTTCAGTGTGTTACCACATTCCTACGTGATTCAAACACGAAAAAAACCCAGGATCTGGCCAACAAGTATGCGAAGAAGGCGAAAGTATAAGCCAGATGCGCGCATTTCCCAGACCTAACCCAGACCTAACCGGTGTTATCCTCTGAAATATTGATCGAAACCAGGTTTAATTGACTGCTTCAGTGTGTTACCACATTACTACCTGATTCAAACACGGAAAAAACCCAGGATCTGGCCAACAAGTATGCGATGAAGGCAAAATCATGAGCCAGATGCGGGCATAACCCAGACCTAACCCAGACCTAACCGGTGTTATCCTCCAAAATATTGATCGAAACCAGGTTTAATTGACTGCTTCAGTGTGTTACCACATTACTACGTGATTCAAACACGAAAAAAACCCAAGATCTGGCCAACAAGTATGCGAAGAAGGCAAAATCATGTGCCGGATGCGGGCATAACCCAGACCTAACCCAGACCTAACCGGTGTTATCCTCTAAAATATAGATCGAAACCAGGTTTAATTGACAGCTTCAGTGTGTTACCACATTACTACGTGATTCAAACACGAAAAGAACCCAGGATCTGGCCAACAAGTATGCGAAGAAGGCAAAATCATGAGCCACATGCGGGCATATCCCGGACCTATCCCAGACCTAACCGGTGTTATCCTATAAAATATTGATCGAAACCAGGTTTAATTGACTGCTTCAGTGTGTTACCACATTACTACGTGATTCAAACACGAAAAAACCCCAGGATCTGGCCAACAAGTACGCGAAGAAGGCAAAATCATGAGCCAGATGCGGGCATAACCCAGACCTAACCCAGACCTAACCGGTGTTATCCTCTAAAATATTTATCGAAACCAGGTTTAATTGACTGCTTCAGTGTATTACCACATTACTACGTGATTCAAACACGAAAAAACCCAGGATCTGACCAACAAGTATGCGAAGAAGGCAAAATCATGAGCCAGATGCGGGCTTAACCCAGACCTAACCCAGACCTAACCGGTGTTATCCTCTGAAATATTGATCGAAACCAGGTGTAATTGACTGCTTCAGTGTGTTACCACATTACTACGTGATTCAAGCACGGAAAATACCCAGGATCTGGCCAACAAGTTTGCGAAAAAGGCGAAAGTATAAGCCAGATGCGGGCATAACCCAGACCTAAACCAGACCTAACCGGTGTTATCCTCTAAAATACTGTCCGAATCCAGGTTTAATTGACTGCCTCAGTGTGGTACAACATTACTACGTGATTCAAACACGGAAAAAACCCACGATCTGGCCAACAAGTTTGCGAAGAAGGCGAAAGCATAAGCCAGATGCGCGCATATCCCAGACCTAACCCAGACCTAACCGGTGTTATCCTCTAAAATATTGATCGAAACCAGGTTTAATTGACTGCTTCAGTGTATTACCACATTACTAAGTGATTCAAACACGAAAAAAACCCAGGATCTGGCCAACAAGTATGCGAAGAAGGCAAAATCATGAGCCAGATGCGGGCATAACCCAGACCTAACCCAGACCTAACCGGTGGTATCCTCTAAAATATTGATCGAAACCAGGTTTAATTGACTGCTTCAGTGTATTACCACATTACTACGTGATTCAAACACGAAAAAAGCCCAGGATCTGGCCAACAAGTATGCGAAGAAGGCAAAATCATGAGCCAGATGCGGGCAAAACCCAGAACTAACCCAGACGTAACCGGTGTTATCCTCTAAAATATTGATCGAAACCAGGTTTTATTGACTGCTTCAGTGTGTTACCACATTAGTACATGATCAAACACGGAAAAAACCGAGGATCTGGCCAACAAGTATGCGAAGAAGGCGAAATCATGAGTCAGATGCGGGCATAACCCAGACCTAACCCAGACCTAACCGGTGTTATCCTCTAAAATATTGATCGAAACCAGGTTTTATTGACTGCTTCAGTGTATTACCACATTACTACGTGATTGAAACACGAAAAAAACCCAGGATCTGGCCAACAAGTATGCGAAGAAGGCAAAATCATGAGCCAGATGCGGGCATAACCCAGACCAAACCCAGACCTAACCGGTGTTATCCTCTAAAATACTGTCCGAATCCAGGTTTAATTGACTGCCTCAGTGTGGTACAACATTACTACGTGATTCAAACACGGAAAAAACCAAGGATCTAGCCAACAAGTTTGCGAAAAAGGCGAAAGCATAAGCCAGATGGACGCATATCCCAGACCTAACCCGGACTTAACCGGTGTTATCCTCCAAAATATTGATCGAAACCAGGTTTAATTGACTGCTTCAGTGTATTACCACATTACTACGTGATTCAAACACGAAAAAAGCCCAGGATCTGGCCAACAAGTTTGCGAAGAAGGCAAAATCATGAGCCAGATGCGGGCATAACCCAGACCTAACCCAGACCTAACCGGTGTTATCCTCTAAAATACTGTCCGAATCCAGGTTTAATAGACTGCCTCAATGTGTTACCACATTACTACGTGATTGAAACACGAAAAAAACCCAGGATCTGGCCAACAAGTATGCGAAGAAGGCAAAATCATGAGCCAGATGCGGGCATAACCCAGACCTAACCCAGACCTAACCGGTGTTATCCTCTAAAATATTGATCGAAACCAGGTTAAATTGACTGCTTCAGTGTATTACCACATTACTACGTGATTCAAACACGAAAAAAAGCCAGGATCTGGCCAACAAGTATGCGAAGAAGGCAAAATCATGAGCCAGATGCGGGCATAACCCAGACCTAACCCAGACCTAACCGGTGTTATCCTCTAAAATATTGATCGAAACCAGGTTTAATTGACTGCTTCAGTGTGTTACCACATTACTGCGTGATTCAAACACGGAAAAAACCCAGGATCTGGCCAACAAGTATGCGAAGAAGGCAAAATCATGAGCCAGATGCGGGCATAACCCAGACCTAACCCAGACCTAACCGGTGTTATCCTCTGAAATATTGATCGAAACCAGGTTTAATTGACTGCTTCAGTGTGTTACCACATTACTACGTGATTCAAACACGGAAAATACCCAGGATCTGGCCAACAAGTTTGCGAAAAAGGCGACAGTATAAGCCAGATGCGCGCAAATCCCAGACCTAGCCCAGACCTAACCGGTGTCATCCTCTAAAATATTGATCGAAACCAGGTTTTATTGACTGCTTCAGTGTGTTAACACATTACTACGTGATAAAACACGGAAAATACCCAGGATCTGGCCAACAAGTTTGCGAAAAATGTGAAAGTATAAGCCAGATGCGCGCATATCCCAGACCTAACCCAGACCTAACCGGTGTTATCCTCTAAAATATTGATCGAAACCAGGTTTAATTGACAGCTTCAGTGTGTTACCACATTACTACGTGATTCAAACACGAAAAAAACCCAGGATCTGGCCAACAAGTATGCGAAGAAGGAAAAATCATGAGCCAGATGCGGGCATATCCCGGACCTAACCCAGACCTAACCGGTGATATCCTCTAAAATATTGATCGAAACCAGGTTAAATTGACCGCTTCAGTGTATTACCACATTACTACGTGATTCAAACACGAAAAAAACCCAGGATCTGGCCAACAAGTATGCGAAGAAGGCAAAATCATGAGCCAGATGCGGGCATAACCCAGACCTAACCCAGACCTAACCGGTGTTATCCTCTGAAATATTGATCGAAGCCAGGTTTAATTGACTGCTTCAGTGTGTTACCACATTACTACGTGATTCAAACACGGAAAATACCCAGGATCTGGCCAACAAGTTTGCGAAAAAGGCGACAGTATAAGCCAGATGCGCGCAAATCCCAGACCTAGCCCAGACCTAACCGGTGTCATCCTCTAAAATATTGATCGAAACCAGGTTTTATTGACTGCTTCAGTGTGTTAACACATTACTACGTGATAAAACACGGAAAATACCCAGGATCTGGCCAACAAGTTTGCGAAAAATGTGAAAGTATAAGCCAGATGCGCGCATATCCCAGACCTAACCCAGACCTAACCGGTGTTATCCTCTAAAATATTGATCGAAACCAGGTTTAATTGACAGCTTCAGTGTGTTACCACATTACTACGTGATTCAAACACGAAAAAAACCCAGGATCTGGCCAACAAGTATGCGAAGAAGGCAAAATCATGAGCCAGATGCGGGCATATCCCGGACCTAACCCAGACCTAACCGGTGATATCCTCTAAAATATTGATCGAAACCAGGTTAAATTGACCGCTTCAGTGTATTACCACATTACTACGTGATTCAAACACGAAAAAAACCCAGGATCTGGCCAACAAGTATGCGAAGAAGGCAAAATCATGAGCCAGATGCGGGCATAACCCAGACCAAACCCAGACCTAACCGGTGTTATCCTGTGAAATATTGATCGAAACCAGGTTTAATTGACTGCTTCAGTGTGTTACCACATTACTACGTGATTCAAACACGAAAAAAACCCAGGATCTGGCCAACAAGTATGCGAAGAAGGCAAAATCATGAGCCAGATGCGGGAATATCCCGGACCTAACCCAGACCTAACCGGTGATATCCTCTAAAATATTGATCGAAACCAGGTTAAATTGACCGCTTCAGTGTATTACCACATTACTACGTGATTCGAACACGAAAAAAACCCAGGATCTGGCCAACAAGTATGCGAAGAAGGCAAAATCATGAGCCAGATGCGGGCATAACCCAGACCTAACCCAGACCTAACCGGTGTTATCCTCTGAAATATTGATCGAAACCAGGTTTAATTGACTGCTTCAGTGTGTTACCACATTACTACGTGATTCAAACACGGAAAATACCCAGGATCTGGCCAACAAGTTTGCGAAAAAGGCGACAGTATAAGCCAGATGCGCGCAAATCCCAGACCTAGCCCAGACCTAACCGGTGTCATCCTCTAAAATATTGATCGAAACCAGGTTTTATTGACTGCTTCAGTGTGTTAACACATTACTACGTGATAAAACACGGAAAATACCCAGGATCTGGCCAACAAGTTTGCGAAAAATGTGAAAGTATAAGCCAGATGCGCGCATATCCCAGACCTAACCCAGACCTAACCGGTGTTATCCTCTAAAATATTGATCGAAACCAGGTTTAATTGACAGCTTCAGTGTGTTACCACATTACTACGTGATTCAAACACGAAAAAAACCCAGGATCTGGCCAACAAGTATGCGAAGAAGGCAAAATCATGAGCCAGATGCGGGCATATCCCGGACCTAACCCAGACCTAACCGGTGATATCCTCTAAAATATTGATCGAAACCAGGTTAAATTGACCGCTTCAGTGTATTACCACATTACTACGTGATTCAAACACGAAAAAAACCCAGGATCTGGCCAACAAGTATGCGAAGAAGGCAAAATCATGAGCCAGATGCGGGCATAACCCAGACCTAACCCAGACCTAACCGGTGTTATCCTCTGAAATATTGATCGAAACCAGGTTTAATTGACTGCTTCAGTGTGTTACCACATTACTACGTGATTCAATCACGGAAAATACCCAGGATCTGGCCAACAAGTTTGCGAAAAAGGCGACAGTATAAGCCAGATGCGCGCAAATCCCAGACCTAGCCCAGACCTAACCGGTGTCATCCTCTAAAATATTGATCGAAACCAGGTTTTATTGACTGCTTCAGTGTGTTAACACATTACTACGTGATAAAACACGGAAAATACCCAGGATCTGGCCAACAAGTTTGCGAAAAATGTGAAAGTAGAAGCCAGATGCGCGCATATCCCAGACCTAACCCAGACCTAACCGGTGTTATCCTCTAAAATATTGATCGAAACCAGGTTTAATTGACAGCTTCAGTGTGTTACCACATTACTACGTGATTCAAAGACGAAAAAAACCCAGGATCTGGCCAACAAGTATGCGAAGAAGGCAAAATCATGAGCCAGATGCGGGCATAACCCAGACCTAACCCAGACCTAACCGGTGTTATCCTCTGAAATATTGATCGAAACCAGGTTTAATTGACTGCTTCAGTGTGTTACCACATTACTACGTGATTCAAACACGGAAAATACCCAGGATCTGGCCAACAAGTTTGCGAAAAAGGCGACAGTATAAGCCAGATGCGCGCAAATCCCAGACCTAGCCCAGACCTAACCGGTGTCATCCTCTAAAATATTGATCGAAACCAGGTTTTATTGACTGCTTCAGTGTGTTAACACATTACTACGTGATAAAACACGGAAAATACCCAGGATCTGGCCAACAAGTTTGCGAAAAATGTGAAAGTATAAGCCAGATGCGCGCATATCCCAGACCTAACCCAGACCTAACAGGTGTTATCCTCTAAAATATTGATCGAAACCAGGTTTAATTGACAGCTTCAGTGTGTTACCACATTACTACGTGATTCAAACACGAAAAAAACCCAGGATCTGGCCAACAAGTATGCGAAGAAGGCAAAATCATGAGCCAGATGCGGGCATATCCCGGACCTAACCCAGACCTAACCGGTGATATCCTCTAAAATATTGATCGAAACCAGGTTAAATTGACCGCTTCAGTGTATTACCACATTACTACGTGATTCAAACACGAAAAAAACCCAGGATCTGGCCAACAAGTATGCGAAGAAGGCAAAATCATGAGCCAGATGCGGGCATAACCCAGACCTAACCCAGACCTAACTGGTGTTATCCTCTGAAATATTGATCGAAACCAGGTTTAATTGACTGCTTCAGTGTGTTACCACATTACTACGTGATTCAAACACGGAAAATACCCAGGATCTGGCCAACAAGTTTGCGAAAAAGGCGACAGTATAAGCCAGATGCGCGCAAATCCCAGACCTAGCCCAGACCTAACCGGTGTCATCCTCTAAAATATTGATCGAAACCAGGTTTTATTGACTGCTTCAGTGTGTTAACACATTACTACGTGATAAAACACGGAAAATACCCAGGATCTGGCCAACAAGTTTGGGAAAAATGTGAAAGTAGAAGCCAGATGCGCGCATATCCCAGACCTAACCCAGACCTAACCGGTGTTATCCTCTAAAATATTGATCGAAACCAGGTTTAATTGACAGCTTCAGTGTGTTACCACATTACTACGTGATTCAAAGACGAAAAAAACCCAGGATCTGGCCAACAAGTATGCGAAGAAGGCAAAATCATGAGCCAGATGCGGGCATATCCCGGACCTAACCCAGACCTAACCGGTGCTATCCTCTAAAATATTGATCGAAAACAGGTTAAATTGACTGCTTCAGTGTATTACCACATTACTACGTGATTCAAACACGAAAAAAACCCAGGATCTGGCCAACAAGTATGCGAAGAAGGCAAAATCATGAGCCAGATGCGGGCATAACCCAGACCTAACCCAGACCTAACCGGTGTTATCCTCTAAAATACTGTCCGAATCCAGGTTTAATAGACTGCCTCAATGTGGTACCACATTACTACGTGATTGAAACACGAAAAAAACCCAGGATCTGGCCAACAAGTATGCGAAGAAGGCAAAATCATGAGCCAGATGCGGGCATAACCCAGACCTAACCCAGACCTAACCGGTGTTATCCTCTAAAATATTGATCGAAACCAGGTTAAATTGACTGCTTCAGTGTATTACCACATTACTACGTGATTCAAACACGAAAAAAACCCAGGATCTGGCCAACAAGTATGCGAAGAAGGCAAAATCATGAGCCAGATGCGGGCATAACCCAGACCTAACCCAGACCTAACCGGTGTTATCCTCTAAAATATTGATCGAAACCAGGTTTAATTGACTGCTTCAGTGTATTACCACATTACTACGTGATTCAAACATGAAAAAAACCCAGGATCTGGCCAACAAGTATGCGCAGAAGGCAAAATCATGAGCCAGATGCGGGCATAACCCAGACCTAACCCAGACCTAACCGGTGTTATCCTCTGAAATATTGATCGAAACCAGGTTTAATTGACTGCTTCAGTGTGTTACCACATTACTACGTGATTCAAACACGGAAAATACCCAGGATCTGGCCAACAAGTTTGCGAAAAAGGCGACAGTATAAGCCAGATGCGCGCAAATCCCAGACCTAGCCCAGACCTAACCGGTGTCATCCTCTAAAATATTGATCGAAACCAGGTTTTATTGACTGCTTCAGTGTGTTAACACATTACTACGTGATAAAACACGGAAAATACCCAGGATCTGGCCAACAAGTTTGCGAAAAATGTGAAAGTATAAGCCAGATGCGCGCATATCCCAGACCTAACCCAGACCTAACCGGTGTTATCCTCTAAAATATTGATCGAAACCAGGTTTAATTGACAGCTTCAGTGTGTTACCACATTACTACGTGATTCAAACACGAAAAAAACCCAGGATCTGGCCAACAAGTATGCGAAGAAGGCAAAATCATGAGCCAGATGCGGGCATATCCCGGACCTAACCCAGACCTAACCGGTGATATCCTCTAAAATATTGATCGAAACCAGGTTAAATTGACCGCTTCAGTGTATTACCACATTACTACGTGATTCAAACACGAAAAAAACCCAGGATCTGGCCAACAAGTATGCGAAGAAGGCAAAATCATGAGCCAGATGCGGGCATAACCCAGACCTAACCCAGACCTAACCGGTGTTATCCTCTGAAATATTGATCGAAACCAGGTTTAATTGACTGCTTCAGTGTGTTACCACATTACTACGTGATTCAAACACGGAAAATACCCAGGATCTGGCCAACAAGTTTGCGAAAAAGGCGACAGTATAAGCCAGATGCGCGCAAATCCCAGACCTAGCCCAGACCTAACCGGTGTCATCCTCTAAAATATTGATCGAAACCAGGTTTTATTGACTGCTTCAGTGTGTTAACACATTACTACGTGATAAAACACGGAAAATACCCAGGATCTGGCCAACAAGTTTGCGAAAAATGTGAAAGTAGAAGCCAGATGCGCGCATATCCCAGACCTAACCCAGACCTAACCGGTGTTATCCTCTAAAATATTGATCGAAACCAGGTTTAATTGACAGCTTCAGTGTGTTACCACATTACTACGTGATTCAAAGACGAAAAAAACCCAGGATCTGGCCAACAAGTATGCGAAGAAGGCAAAATCATGAGCCAGATGCGGGCATATCCCGGACCTAACCCAGACCTAACCGGTGCTATCCTCTAAAATATTGATCGAAAACAGGTTAAATTGACTGCTTCAGTGTATTACCACATTACTACGTGATTCAAACACGAAAAAAACCCAGGATCTGGCCAACAAGTATGCGAAGAAGGCAAAATCATGAGCCAGATGCGGGCATAACCCAGACCTAACCCAGACCTAACCGGTGTTATCCTCTAAAATACTGTCCGAATCCAGGTTTAATAGACTGCCTCAATGTGGTACCACATTACTACGTGATTGAGACACGAAAAAAACCCAGGATCTGGCCAACAAGTATGCGAAGAAGGCAAAATCATGAGCCAGATGCGGGCATAACCCAGACCTAACCCAGACCTAACCGGTGTTATCCTCTAAAATATTGATCGAAACCAGGTTAAATTGACTGCTTCAGTGTATTACCACATTACTACGTGATTCAAACACGAAAAAAACCCAGGATCTGGCCAACAAGTATGCGAAGAAGGCAAAATCATGAGCCAGATGCCGGCATAACCCAGACCTAACCCAGACCTAACCGGTGTTATCCTCTAAAATATTGATCGAAACCAGGTTTAATTGACTGCTTCAGTGTATTACCACATTACTACGTGATTCAAACACGAAAAAAACCCAGGATCTGGCCAACAAGTATGCGCAGAAGGCAAAATCATGAGCCAGATGCGGGCATATCCCGGACCTAACCCAGACCTAACCGGTGTTATCCTCTAAAATATTGATCGAAACCAGGTTTAATTGACTGCTTCAGTGTGTTACCACATTCCTACGTGATTCAAACACGAAAAAAAACCAGGATCTGGCCAACAAGAATGCGAAGAAGGCAAAATCATGAGCCAGATGCGGGCATAACCCAGACCTAACCCAGACCTAACCGGTGTTATCCTCTAAAATATTGATCGAAACCAGGTTTTATTGACTGCTTCAGTGTATTACCACATTACTACGTGATTCAAACACGAAAAAAACCCAGGATCTGGCCAACAAGTATGCGAAGAAGGCGAAAGCATAAGCCAGATGGGCGCATATCCCAGACCTAACCCAGACCTAACCGGCGTTATCCTCTAAAATATTGATCGAAACCAGGTTTAATTGACTGCTTCAGTGTATTACCACATTACTACGTGATTCAAACACGAAAAAAACCCAGGATCTGGCCAACAAGTATGCGAAGAAGGCAAAATCATGAGCCAGATGCGGGCATAACACAGACCTAACTCAGACCTAACCGGTGTTATCCTCTAAAATACTGTCCGAATCCAGGTTCAATAGACTGCCTCTATGTGTTACAACATTACTACGTGATTGAAACACGAAAAAAACCCAGGATCTGGCCAACAAGTATGCGAAGAAGGCAAAATCATGAGCCAGATGCTGGCATAACCCAGACCTAACCCAGACCTAACCGGTGTTATCCTCTAAAATATTGATCGAAACCAGGTTTAATTGACAGCTTCAGTGTGTTACCACATTACTACGTGATTCAAACACGAAAAAAACCCAGGATCTGGCCGACAAGTATGCGAATAAGGCGAAAGTTCTAGCCAGATGCGCGCAAATCCCAGACCTAACCCAGACCTAACCGGTGTTATCCTCTAAAATATTGATCGAAACCAGGTTTTATTGACTGCCTCAGTGTGTTACCACATTACTACGTGATCAAACACGGAAAAAACCCAGGATCTGGCCAACAAGTATTGCGAAGAAGGCGAAAGTATAAGCCAGATGCGCGTATTTCCCAGACCTAACCCAGACCTAACCGGTGTTATCCTTTAAAATATTGATCGAAACCAGGTTTAATTGACAGCTTCAGTGTGTTACCACATTACTACGTGATTCAAACACGAATAAAACCCAGGATCTGGCCAACAAGTATGCGAAGAAGGCAAAATCATGAGCCAGATGCGGGCATAACCCAGACCTAACCCAGACCTAACCGGTGGTATCCTCTAAAATATTGATCGAAACCGGGTTTAATTGACTGCTTCAGTGTATTACCACATTACTACGTTATTCAAACACGAAAAAAACCCAGGATCTGGCCAACAATTATGCGAAGAAGGCAAAATCATGAGCCAGATGCGGGCATAAACCAGACCTAACCCAGACCTAGCCGGTGTTATCCTCTAAAATATTGATCGAAACCAGGTTTAATTGACAGCTTCAGTGTGTTACCACTTTACTACGTGATTCAAACACGAAAAAAACCCAGGATCTGGCCAACAAGTATGCGAAAAAGGCGAAAGTATAAGCCAGATGCGCGCAAATCTCAGACCTAACCCAGACCTAACCGGTGTTATCCTCTAAAATATTGATCGAAACCAGGTTTAATTGACAGCTTCAGTGTGTTACCACATTACTACGTGATTCAAACACGAAAAAAACCCAGGATCTGGTCAACAAGTATGCGAAGTAGGCAAAATCATGAACCAGATGCGGGCATAACCCAGACCTAACCCTGACCTAACCGGTGTTATCCTCTAAAATATTGATCGAAACCAGGTTTAATTGACAGCTTCAGTGTGTTACCACATTACTACGTGATTCAAACACGAAAAAAACCCAGGATCTGGCCAACAAGTATGCGAAGAAGGCAAAATCATGAGCCAGATGCGGGCATATCCCGGACCTAGCCCACACCTAACTGGTGTTATCCTCTAAAATATTGATCGAAACCAGGTTTAATTGACTGCTTCAGTGTGTTACCACATTCCTACGTGATTCAAACACGGAAAAAACCCAGGATATGGCCAACAAGTATGCGAAGAAGGCAAAATCATGAGCCAGATGCGGGCATAACCCAGACCTAACCCAGACCTAACCGGTGTTATCCTCTAAAATACTGATCGAAACCAGGTTTAATTGACAGCTTCAGTGTGTTACCACATTACTACGTGATTCAAACACGAAAAAAACCCAGGATCTGGCCAACAAGTATGCGAAGAAGGCAAAATCATGAGACAGATGCGGGCATATCCCGGACCTATCCCAGACCTAACCGGTGTTATCCTCTAAAATATTGATCGAAACCAGGTTTAATTGACTGCTCCAGTGTGTTACCACATTACTACGTGATTCAAACACGAAAAAACCCCAGGATCTGGCCAACAAGTATGCGCAGAAGGCAAAATCATGAGCCAGATGCGGGCATATCCCGGACCTATCCCAGACCTAACCGGTGTTATCCTCTAAAATATTGATCGAAACCAGGTTTAATTGACAGCTTCAGTGTGTTACCACATTACTACGTGATTCAAACACGAAAAAAACCCAGGATCTGGCCAACGAGTATGCGAAGAAGGCAAAATCATGAGCCAGATGCGGGCATAACCCAGACCTAACCCAGACCTAACCGGTGTTATCCTCTAAAATATTGATCGAAACCAGGTTTTATTGACTGCTTCAGTGTATTACCACATTACTACGTGATTCAAACACGAAAAAAACCCAGGATCTGGCCAACAAGTATGCGAAGAAGGCAAAATCATGAGCCAGATGCGGGCATAACCCAGACCTAACCCAGACCTAACCGGTGCTATCCTCTAAAATACTGTCCGAATCCAGGTTTAATTGACTGCCTCAGTGTGGTACAACATTACTACGTGATTCAAACACGGAGAAAACCCAGGATCTGGCCAACAAGTTTGCGAAAAAGGCGAAAGCATAAGCCAGATGGGCGCATATCCCAGACCTAACCCAGACCTAACCGGCGTTATCCTCTAAAATATTGATCGAAACCAGGTTTAATTGACTGCTTCAGTGTATTACCACATTACTACGTGATTCAAATACGAAAAAAACCCAGGATCTGGCCAACAAGTATGCGAAGAAGGCAAAATCATGAGCCAGATGCGGGCATAACACAGACCTAACCCAGACCTAACCGGTGTTATCCTCTAAAATACTGTCCGAATCCAGGTTCAATAGACTGCCTCTATGTGTTACAACATTACTACGTGATTGAAACACGAAAAAAACCCAGGATCTGGCCAACAAGTATGCGAAGAAGGCAAAATCATGAGCCAGATGCGGGCATAACCCAGACCTAACCCAGACCTAACCGGTGTTATCCTCTAAAATATTGATCGAAACCAGGTTAAATTGACTGCTTCAGTGTATTACCACATTACTACGTGATTCAAACACGAAAAAAACCCAGGATCTGGCCAACAAGTATGCGAAGAAGGCAAAATCATGAGCCAGATGCGGGCATAACCCAGACCTAACCCAGACCTAACCGGTGTTATCCTCTAAAATATTGATCGAAACCAGGGTTTATTGACTGCTTCAGTGTATTACCACATTACTACGTGATTGAAACACGAAAAAAACCCAGGATCTGGCCAACAAGTATGCGAAGAAGGCAAAATCATGAGCCAGATGCGGGCATATCCCGGACCTAACCCACACCTAACTGGTGTTATCCTCTAAAATATTGATCGAAACCAGGTTTAATTGACTGCTTCAGTGTGTTACCACATTCCTACGTGATTCAAACACGGAAAAAACCCCGGATCTGGCCAACAAGTATGCGAAGAAGGCAAAATCATGAGCCAGATGCGGGCATAACCCAGACCTAACCCAGACCTAACCGGTGTTATCCTCTAAAATACTGATCGAAACCAGGTTTAATTGACAGCTTCAGTGTGTTACCACATTACTACGTGATTCAAACACGAAAAAAACCCAGGATCTGGCCAACAAGTATGCGAAGAAGGCAAAATCATGAGACAGATGCGGGCATATCCCGGACCTATCCCAGACCTAACCGGTGTTATCCTCTAAAATATTGATCGAAACCAGGTTTAATTGACTGCTTCAGTGTGTTACCACATTACTACGTGATTCAAACACGAAAAAAACCCAGGATCTGGCCAACAAGTATGCGAAGAAGGCAAAATCATGAGCCAGATGCGGGCATAACCCAGACCTAACCCAGACCTAACCGGTGTTATCCTCTAAAATACTGATCGAAACCAGGTTTTATTGACTGCTTCAGTGTATTACCACATTACTACGTGATTCAAACACGAAAAAAACCCAGGATCTGGCCAACAAGTATGCGAAGGAGGCAACATCATGAGCCAGATGCGGGCATAATCCAGACCTAACCCAGACCTAACCGGTGCTATCCTCTAAAATACTGTCCGAATCCAGGTTTAATTGACTGCCTCAGTGTGGTACAACATTACTACGTGATTCAAACACGGAAAAAACCCAGGATCTGGCCAACAAGTTTGCGAAAAAGACGAAAGCATAAGCCAGATGGGCGCATATCCCAGACCTAACCCAGACCTAACCGGCGTTATCCTCTAAAATATTGATCGAAACCAGGTTTAATTGACTGCTTCAGTGTATTACCACATTACTACGTGATTCAAACACGAAAAAAACCCAGGATCTGGCCAACAAGTATGCGAAGAAGGCAAAATCATGAGCCAGATGCGGGCATAACACAGACCTAACTCAGACCTAACCGGTGTTATCCTCTAAAATACTGTCCGAATCCAGGTTCAATAGACTGCCTCTATGTGTTACAACATTACTACGTGATTGAAACACGAAAAAAACCCAGGATCTGGCCAACAAGTATGCGAAGAAGGCAAAATCATGAGCCAGATGCGGGCATAACCCAGACCTAACCCAGACCTAACCGGTGTTATCCTCTAAAATATTGATCGAAACCAGGTTAAATTGACTGCTTCAGTGTATTACCACATTACTACGTGATTCAAACACGAAAAAAACCCAGGATCTGGCCAACAAGTATGCGAAGAAGGCAAAATCATGAGCCAGATGCGGGCATAACCCAGACCTAACCCAGACCTAACCGGTGTTATCCTCTAAAATATTGATCGAAACCAGGTTTTATTGACTGCTTCAGTGTATTACCACATTACTACGTGAATGAAACACGAAAAAAACCCAGGATCTGGCCAACAAGTATGCGAAGAAGGCAAAATCATGAGCCAGATGCGGGCATAACCCAGACCTAACCCAGACCTAACCGGTGGTATCCTCTAAAATATTGATCGAAACCAGGTTTAATTGACAGCTTCAGTGTGCTACCACATTACTACGTTATTCAAACACGGAAAAAACCCAGGATCTGGCCAACAAGTATGCGAAGAAGGCAAAATCATGAGCCAGATGCGGGCATAACCCAGACCTAACCCAGACCTAACCGGTGGTATCCTCTAAAATATTGATCGAAACCGGGTTTAATTGACTGCTTCAGTGTATTACCACATTACTACGTTATTCAAACACGGAAAAAACCCAGGATCTGGCCAACAAGTATGCGAAGAAGGCAAAATCATGAGCCAGATGCGGGCATAACCCAGACCTAACCCAGACCTAACCGGTGTTATCCTCTAAAATACTGATCGAAACCAGGTTTAATTGACAGCTTCAGTGTGTTTCCACATTACTACGTGATTCAAACACGAAAAAAACCCAGGATCTGGCCAACAAGTATGCGAAGAAGGCAAAATCATGACCCAGATGCGGGCATAACCCAGACCTAACCCAGACCTAACCGGTGTTATCCTCTAAAATATTGATCGAAACCAGGTTTTATTGACTGCTTCAGTGTATTACCACATTACTACGTGATTCAAACACGAAAAAAACCCAGGATCTGGCCAACAAGTATGCGAAGAAGGCAAAATCATGAGCCAGATGCGGGCATAACCCAGACCTAACCCAGACCTAACCGGTGTTATCCTCTAAAATACTGATCGAAACCAGGTTTAATTGACAGCTTCAGTGTGTTACCACATTACTACGTGATTCAAACACGAAAAAAACCCAGGATCTGGCCAACAAGTATGCGAAGAAGGCAAAATCATGAGACAGATGCGGGCATATCCCGGACCTATCCCAGACCTAACCGGTGTTATCCTCTAAAATATTGATCGAAACCAGGTTTAATTGACTGCTTCAGTGTGTTACCACATTACTACGTGATTCAAACACGAAAAAACCCCAGGATCTGGCCAACAAGTATGCGAAGAAGGCAAAATCATGAGCCAGATGCGGGCATAACCCAGACCTAACCCAGACCTAACCGGTGTTATCCTCTAAAATACTGTCCGAATCCAGGTTTAATAGACTGCCTCAATGTGGTACCACATTACTACGTGATTGAGACACGAAAAAAACCCAGGATCTGGCCAACAAGTATGCGAAGAAGGCAAAATCATGAGCCAGATGCGGGCATAACCCAGACCTAACCCAGACCTAACCGGTGTTATCCTCTAAAATATTGATCGAAACCAGGTTAAATTGACTGCTTCAGTGTATTACCACATTACTACGTGATTCAAACACGAAAAAAACCCAGGATCTGGCCAACAAGTATGCGAAGAAGGCAAAATCATGAGCCAGATGCCGGCATAACCCAGACCTAACCCAGACCTAACCGGTGTTATCCTCTAAAATATTGATCGAAACCAGGTTTAATTGACTGCTTCAGTGTATTACCACATTACTACGTGATTCAAACACGAAAAAAACCCAGGATCTGGCCAACAAGTATGCGCAGAAGGCAAAATCATGAGCCAGATGCGGGCATATCCCGGACCTAACCCAGACCTAACCGGTGTTATCCTCTAAAATATTGATCGAAACCAGGTTTAATTGACTGCTTCAGTGTGTTACCACATTCCTACGTGATTCAAACACGAAAAAAAACCAGGATCTGGCCAACAAGTATGCGAAGAAGGCAAAATCATGAGCCAGATGCGGGCATAACCCAGACCTAACCCAGACCTAACCGGTGTTATCCTCTAAAATATTGATCGAAACCAGGTTTTATTGACTGCTTCAGTGTATTACCACATTACTACGTGATTCAAACACGAAAAAAACCCAGGATCTGGCCAACAAGTATGCGAAGAAGGCGAAAGCATAAGCCAGATGGGCGCATATCCCAGACCTAACCCAGACCTAACCGGCGTTATCCTCTAAAATATTGATCGAAACCAGGTTTAATTGACTGCTTCAGTGTATTACCACATTACTACGTGATTCAAACACGAAAAAAACCCAGGATCTGGCCAACAAGTATGCGAAGAAGGCAAAATCATGAGCCAGATGCGGGCATAACACAGACCTAACTCAGACCTAACCGGTGTTATCCTCTAAAATACTGTCCGAATCCAGGTTCAATAGACTGCCTCTATGTGTTACAACATTACTACGTGATTGAAACACGAAAAAAACCCAGGATCTGGCCAACAAGTATGCGAAGAAGGCAAAATCATGAGCCAGATGCTGGCATAACCCGGACCTAACCCAGACCTAACCGGTGATATCCTCTAAAATATTGATCGAAACCAGGTTTAATTGACTGCTTCAGTGTGTTACCACATTACTACGTGATTCAAACACGAAAAAAACCCAGGATCTGGCCAACAAGTATGCGAATAAGGCGAAAGTTTAAGCCAGATGCGCGCAAATCCCAGACCTAACCCAGACCTAACCGGTGTTATCCTCTAAAATATTGATCGAAACCAGGTTTTATTGACTGCCTCAGTGTGTTACCACATTACTACGTGATCAAACACGGAAAAAACCCAGGATCTGGCCAACAAGTATTGCGAAGAAGGCGAAAGTATAAGCCAGATGCGCGTATTTCCCAGACCTAACCCAGACCTAACCGGTGTTATCCTTTAAAATATTGATCGAAACCAGGTTTAATTGACAGCTTCAGTGTGTTACCACATTACTACGTGATTCAAACACGAATAAAACCCAGGATCTGGCCAACAAGTATGCGAAGAAGGCAAAATCATGAGCCAGATGCGGGCATAACCCAGACCTAACCCAGACCTAACCGGTGGTATCCTCTAAAATATTGATCGAAACCGGGTTTAATTGACTGCTTCAGTGTATTACCACATTACTACGTTATTCAAACACGAAAAAAACCCAGGATCTGGCCAACAATTATGCGAAGAAGGCAAAATCATGAGCCAGATGCGGGCATAAACCAGACCTAACCCAGACCTAGCCGGTGTTATCCTCTAAAATATTGATCGAAACCAGGTTTAATTGACAGCTTCAGTGTGTTACCACTTTACTACGTGATTCAAACACGAAAAAAACCCAGGATCTGGCCAACAAATATGCGAAAAAGGCGACAGTATAAGCCAGATGCGCGCAAATCCCAGACCTAGCCCAGACCTAACCGGTGTCATCCTCTAAAATATTGATCGAAACCAGGTTTTATTGACTGCTTCAGTGTGTTAACACATTACTACGTGATAAAACACGGAAAATACCCAGGATCTGGCCAACAAGTTTGCGAAAAATGTGAAAGTATAAGCCAGATGCGCGCATATCCCAGACCTAACCCAGACCTAACCGGTGTTATCCTCTAAAATATTGATCGAAACCAGGTTTAATTGACAGCTTCAGTGTGTTACCACATTACTACGTGATTCAAACACGAAAAAAACCCAGGATGTGGCCAACAAGTATGCGAAGAAGGCAAAATCATGAGCCAGATGCGGGCATATCCCGGACCTAACCCAGACCTAACCGGTGATATCCTCTAAAATATTGATCGAAACCAGGTTAAATTGACCGCTTCAGTGTATTACCACATTACTACGTGATTCAAACACGAAAAAAACCCGGGATCTGGCCAACAAGTATGCGAAGAAGGCAAAATCATGAGCCAGATGCGGGCATAACCCAGACCTAACCCAGACCTAACCGGTGTTATCCTCTGAAATATTGATCGAAACCAGGTTTAATTGACTGCTTCAGTGTGTTACCACATTACTACGTGATTCAAACACGGAAAATACCCAGGATCTGGCCAACAAGTTTGCGAAAAAGGCGACAGTATAAGCCAGATGCGCGCACATCCCAGACCTAGCCCAGACCTAACCGGTGTCATCCTCTAAAATATTGATCGAAACCAGGTTTTATTGACTGCTTCAGTGTGTTAACACATTACTACGTGATAAAACACGGAAAATACCCAGGATCTGGCCAACAAGTTTGCGAAAAATGTGAAAGTAGAAGCCAGATGCGCGCATATCCCAGACCTAACCCAGACCTAACCGGTGTTATCCTCTAAAATATTGATCGAAACCAGGTTTAATTGACAGCTTCAGTGTGTTACCACATTACTACGTGATTCAAAGACGAAAAAAACCCAGGATCTGGCCAACAAGTATGCGAAGAAGGCAAAATCATGAGCCAGATGCGGGCATAACCCAGACCTAACCCAGACCTAACCGGTGTTATCCTCTGAAATATTGATCGAAACCAGGTTTAATTGACTGCTTCAGTGTGTTACCACATTACTACGTGATTCAAACACGGAAAATACCCAGGATCTGGCCAACAAGTTTGCGAAAAAGGCGACAGTATAAGCCAGATGCGCGCAAATCCCAGACCTAGCCCAGACCTAACCGGTGTCATCCTCTAAAATATTGATCAAAACCAGGTTTTATTGACTGCTTCAGTGTGTTAACACATTACTACGTGATAAAACACGGAAAATACCCAGGATCTGGCCAACAAGTTTGCGAAAAATGTGAAAGTATAAGCCAGATGCGCGCATATCCCAGACCTAACCCAGACCTAACCGGTGTTATCCTCTAAAATATTGATCGAAACCAGGTTTAATTGACAGCTTCAGTGTGTTACCACATTACTACGTGATTCAAACACGAAAAAAACCCAGGATCTGGCCAACAAGTATGCGAAGAAGGCAAAATCATGAGCCAGATGCGGGCATATCCCGGACCTAACCCAGACCTAACCGGTGATATCCTCTAAAATATTGATCGAAACCAGGTTAAATTGACCGCTTCAGTGTATTACCACATTACTACGTGATTCAAACACGAAAAAAACCCAGGATCTGGCCAACAAGTATGCGAAGAAGGCAAAATCATGAGCCAGATGCGGGCATAACCCAGACCTAACCCAGACCTAACCGGTGTTATCCTCTGAAATATTGATCGAAACCAGGTTTAATTGACTGCTTCAGTGTGTTACCACATTACTACGTGATTCAAACACGGAAAATACCCAGGATCTGGCCAACAAGTTTGCGAAAAAGGCGACAGTATAAGCCAGATGCGCGCAAATCCCAGACCTAGCCCAGACCTAACCGGTGTCATCCTCTAAAATATTGATCGAAACCAGGTTTTATTGACTGCTTCAGTGTGTTAACACATTACTACGTGATAAAACACGGAAAATACCCAGGATCTGGCCAACAAGTTTGCGAAAAATGTGAAAGTAGAAGCCAGATGCGCGCATATCCCAGACCTAACCCAGACCTAACCGGTGTTATCCTCTAAAATATTGATCGAAACCAGGTTTAATTGACAGCTTCAGTGTGTTACCACATTACTACGTGATTCAAAGACGAAAAAAACCCAGGATCTGGCCAACAAGTATGCGAAGAAGGCAAAATCATGAGCCAGATGCGGGCATATCCCGGACCTAACCCAGACCTAACCGGTGCTATCCTCTAAAATATTGATCGAAAACAGGTTAAATTGACTGCTTCAGTGTATTACCACATTACTACGTGATTCAAACACGAAAAAAACCCAGGATCTGGCCAACAAGTATGCGAAGAAGGCAAAATCATGAGCCAGATGCGGGCATAACCCAGACCTAACCCAGACCTAACCGGTGTTATCCTCTAAAATACTGTCCGAATCCAGGTTTAATAGACTGCCTCAATGTGGTACCACATTACTACGTGATTGAGACACGAAAAAAACCCAGGATCTGGCCAACAAGTATGCGAAGAAGGCAAAATCATGAGCCAGATGCGGGCATAACCCAGACCTAACCCAGACCTAACCGGTGTTATCCTCTAAAATATTGATCGAAACCAGGTTAAATTGACTGCTTCAGTGTATTACCACATTACTACGTGATTCAAACACGAAAAAAACCCAGGATCTGGCCAACAAGTATGCGAAGAAGGCAAAATCATGAGCCAGATGCCGGCATAACCCAGACCTAACCCAGACCTAACCGGTGTTATCCTCTAAAATATTGATCGAAACCAGGTTTAATTGACTGCTTCAGTGTATTACCACATTACTACGTGATTCAAACACGAAAAAAACCCAGGATCTGGCCAACAAGTATGCGCAGAAGGCAAAATCATGAGCCAGATGCGGGCATATCCCGGACCTAACCCAGACCTAACCGGTGTTATCCTCTAAAATATTGATCGAAACCAGGTTTAATTGACTGCTTCAGTGTGTTACCACATTCCTACGTGATTCAAACACGAAAAAAAACCAGGATCTGGCCAACAAGTATGCGAAGAAGGCAAAATCATGAGCCAGATGCGGGCATAACCCAGACCTAACCCAGACCTAACCGGTGTTATCCTCTAAAATATTGATCGAAACCAGGTTTTATTGACTGCTTCAGTGTATTACCACATTACTACGTGATTCAAACACGAAAAAAACCCAGGATCTGGCCAACAAGTATGCGAAGAAGGCGAAAGCATAAGCCAGATGGGCGCATATCCCAGACCTAACCCAGACCTAACCGGCGTTATCCTCTAAAATATTGATCGAAACCAGGTTTAATTGACTGCTTCAGTGTATTACCACATTACTACGTGATTCAAACACGAAAAAAACCCAGGATCTGGCCAACAAGTATGCGAAGAAGGCAAAATCATGAGCCAGATGCGGGCATAACACAGACCTAACTCAGACCTAACCGGTGTTATCCTCTAAAATACTGTCCGAATCCAGGTTCAATAGACTGCCTCTATGTGTTACAACATTACTACGTGATTGAAACACGAAAAAAACCCAGGATCTGGCCAACAAGTATGCGAAGAAGGCAAAATCATGAGCCAGATGCTGGCATAACCCAGACCTAACCCAGACCTAACCGGTGTTATCCTCTAAAATATTGATCGAAACCAGGTTTAATTGACAGCTTCAGTGTGTTACCACATTACTACGTGATTCAAACACGAAAAAAACCCAGGATCTGGCCAACAAGTATGCGAATAAGGCGAAAGTTTAAGCCAGATGCGCGCAAATCCCAGACCTAACCCAGACCTAACCGGTGTTATCCTCTAAAATATTGATCGAAACCAGGTTTTATTGACTGCCTCAGTGTGTTACCACATTACTACGTGATCAAACACGGAAAAAACCCAGGATCTGGCCAACAAGTATTGCGAAGAAGGCGAAAGTATAAGCCAGATGCGCGTATTTCCCAGACCTAACCCAGACCTAACCGGTGTTATCCTTTAAAATATTGATCGAAACCAGGTTTAATTGACAGCTTCAGTGTGTTACCACATTACTACGTGATTCAAACACGAATAAAACCCAGGATCTGGCCAACAAGTATGCGAAGAAGGCAAAATCATGAGCCAGATGCGGGCATAACCCAGACCTAACCCAGACCTAACCGGTGGTATCCTCTAAAATATTGATCGAAACCGGGTTTAATTGACTGCTTCAGTGTATTACCACATTACTACGTTATTCAAACACGAAAAAAACCCAGGATCTGGCCAACAATTATGCGAAGAAGGCAAAATCATGAGCCAGATGCGGGCATAAACCAGACCTAACCCAGACCTAGCCGGTGTTATCCTCTAAAATATTGATCGAAACCAGGTTTAATTGACAGCTTCAGTGTGTTACCACTTTACTACGTGATTCAAACACGAAAAAAACCCAGGATCTGGCCAACAAGTATGCGAAAAAGGCGAAAGTATAAGCCAGATGCGCGCAAATCTCAGACCTAACCCAGACCTAACCGGTGTTATCCTCTAAAATATTGATCGAAACCAGGTTTAATTGACAGCTTCAGTGTGTTACCACATTACTACGTGATTCAAACACGAAAAAAACCCAGGATCTGGCCAACAAGTATGCGAAGAAGGCAAAATCATGAGCCAGATGCGGGCATATCCCGGACCTAGCCCACACCTAACTGGTGTTATCCTCTAAAATATTGATCGAAACCAGGTTTAATTGACTGCTTCAGTGTGTTACCACATTCCTACGTGATTCAAACACGGAAAAAACCCAGGATATGGCCAACAAGTATGCGAAGAAGGCAAAATCATGAGCCAGATGCGGGCATAACCCAGACCTAACCCAGACCTAACCGGTGTTATCCTCTAAAATACTGATCGAAACCAGGTTTAATTGACAGCTTCAGTGTGTTACCACATTACTACGTGATTCAAACACGAAAAAAACCCAGGATCTGGCCAACAAGTATGCGAAGAAGGCAAAATCATGAGCCAGATGCCGGCATAACCCAGACCTAACCCAGACCTAACCGGTGTTATCCTCTAAAATATTGATCGAAACCAGGTTTTATTGACTGCTTCAGTGTGTTAACACATTACTACGTGATAAAACACGGAAAATACCCAGGATCTGGCCAACAAGTTTGCGAAAAATGTGAAAGTAGAAGCCAGATGCGCGCATATCCCAGACCTAACCCAGACCTAACCGGTGTTATCCTCTAAAATATTGATCGAAACCAGGTTTAATTGACAGCTTCAGTGTGTTACCACATTACTACGTGATTCAAAGACGAAAAAAACCCAGGATCTGGCCAACAAGTATGCGAAGAAGGCAAAATCATGAGCCAGATGCGGGCATATCCCGGACCTAACCCAGACCTAACCGGTGCTATCCTCTAAAATATTGATCGAAAACAGGTTAAATTGACTGCTTCAGTGTATTACCACATTACTACGTGATTCAAACACGAAAAAAACCCAGGATCTGGCCAACAAGTATGCGAAGAAGGCAAAATCATGAGCCAGATGCGGGCATAACCCAGACCTAACCCAGACCTAACCGGTGTTATCCTCTAAAATACTGTCCGAATCCAGGTTTAATAGACTGCCTCAATGTGGTACCACATTACTACGTGATTGAGACACGAAAAAAACCCAGGATCTGGCCAACAAGTATGCGAAGAAGGCAAAATCATGAGCCAGATGCGGGCATAACCCAGACCTAACCCAGACCTAACCGGTGTTATCCTCTAAAATATTGATCGAAACCAGGTTAAATTGACTGCTTCAGTGTATTACCACATTACTACGTGATTCAAACACGAAAAAAACCCAGGATCTGGCCAACAAGTATGCGAAGAAGGCAAAATCATGAGCCAGATGCCGGCATAACCCAGACCTAACCCAGACCTAACCGGTGTTATCCTCTAAAATATTGATCGAAACCAGGTTTAATTGACTGCTTCAGTGTATTACCACATTACTACGTGATTCAAACACGAAAAAAACCCAGGATCTGGCCAACAAGTATGCGCAGAAGGCAAAATCATGAGCCAGATGCGGGCATATCCCGGACCTAACCCAGACCTAACCGGTGTTATCCTCTAAAATATTGATCGAAACCAGGTTTAATTGACTGCTTCAGTGTGTTACCACATTCCTACGTGATTCAAACACGAAAAAAAACCAGGATCTGGCCAACAAGTATGCGAAGAAGGCAAAATCATGAGCCAGATGCGGGCATAACCCAGACCTAACCCAGACCTAACCGGTGTTATCCTCTAAAATATTGATCGAAACCAGGTTTTATTGACTGCTTCAGTGTATTACCACATTACTACGTGATTCAAACACGAAAAAAACCCAGGATCTGGCCAACAAGTATGCGAAGAAGGCGAAAGCATAAGCCAGATGGGCGCATATCCCAGACCTAACCCAGACCTAACCGGCGTTATCCTCTAAAATATTGATCGAAACCAGGTTTAATTGACTGCTTCAGTGTATTACCACATTACTACGTGATTCAAACACGAAAAAAACCCAGGATCTGGCCAACAAGTATGCGAAGAAGGCAAAATCATGAGCCAGATGCGGGCATAACACAGACCTAACTCAGACCTAACCGGTGTTATCCTCTAAAATACTGTCCGAATCCAGGTTCAATAGACTGCCTCTATGTGTTACAACATTACTACGTGATTGAAACACGAAAAAAACCCAGGATCTGGCCAACAAGTATGCGAAGAAGGCAAAATCATGAGCCAGATGCTGGCATAACCCAGACCTAACCCAGACCTAACCGGTGTTATCCTCTAAAATATTGATCGAAACCAGGTTTAATTGACAGCTTCAGTGTGTTACCACATTACTACGTGATTCAAACACGAAAAAAACCCAGGATCTGGCCAACAAGTATGCGAATAAGGCGAAAGTTTAAGCCAGATGCGCGCAAATCCCAGACCTAACCCAGACCTAACCGGTGTTATCCTCTAAAATATTGATCGAAACCAGGTTTTATTGACTGCCTCAGTGTGTTACCACATTACTACGTGATCAAACACGGAAAAAACCCAGGATCTGGCCAACAAGTATTGCGAAGAAGGCGAAAGTATAAGCCAGATGCGCGTATTTCCCAGACCTAACCCAGACCTAACCGGTGTTATCCTTTAAAATATTGATCGAAACCAGGTTTAATTGACAGCTTCAGTGTGTTACCACATTACTACGTGATTCAAACACGAATAAAACCCAGGATCTGGCCAACAAGTATGCGAAGAAGGCAAAATCATGAGCCAGATGCGGGCATAACCCAGACCTAACCCAGACCTAACCGGTGGTATCCTCTAAAATATTGATCGAAACCGGGTTTAATTGACTGCTTCAGTGTATTACCACATTACTACGTTATTCAAACACGAAAAAAACCCAGGATCTGGCCAACAATTATGCGAAGAAGGCAAAATCATGAGCCAGATGCGGGCATAAACCAGACCTAACCCAGACCTAACCGGCGTTATCCTCTAAAATATTGATCGAAACCAGGTTTAATTGACTGCTTCAGTGTATTACCACATTACTACGTGATTCAAACACGAAAAAAACCCAGGATCTGGCCAACAAGTATGCGAAGAAGGCAAAATCATGAGCCAGATGCGGGCATAACACAGACCTAACTCAGACCTAACCGGTGTTATCCTCTAAAATACTGTCCGAATCCAGGTTCAATAGACTGCCTCTATGTGTTACAACATTACTACGTGATTGAAACACGAAAAAAACCCAGGATCTGGCCAACAAGTATGCGAAGAAGGCAAAATCATGAGCCAGATGCGGGCATAACCCAGACCTAACCCAGACCTAACCGGTGTTATCCTCTAAAATATTGATCGAAACCAGGTTAAATTGACTGCTTCAGTGTATTACCACATTACTACGTGATTCAAACACGAAAAAAACCCAGGATCTGGCCAACAAGTATGCGAAGAAGGCAAAATCATGAGCCAGATGCGGGCATAACCCAGACCTAACCCAGACCTAACCGGTGTTATCCTCTAAAATATTGATCGAAACCAGGTTTTATTGACTGCTTCAGTGTATTACCACATTACTACGTGAATGAAACACGAAAAAAACCCAGGATCTGGCCAACAAGTATGCGAAGAAGGCAAAATCATGAGACAGATGCGGGCATATCCCGGACCTATCCCAGACCTAACCGGTCTTATCCTCTAAAATATTGATCGAAACCAGGTTTAATTGACTGCTCCAGTGTGTTACCACATTACTACGTGATTCAAACACGAAAAAACCCCAGGATCTGGCCAACAAGTATGCGCAGAAGGCAAAATCATGAGCCAGATGCGGGCATATCCCGGACCTATCCCAGACCTAACCGGTGTTATCCTCTAAAATATTGATCGAAACCAGGTTTAATTGACAGCTTCAGTGTGTTACCACATTACTACGTGATTCAAACACGAAAAAAACCCAGGATCTGGCCAACAAGTATGCGAAGAAGGCAAAATCATGAGCCAGATGCGGGCATAACCCAGACCTAACCCAGACCTAACCGGTGTTATCCTCTAAAATATTGATCGAAACCAGGTTTTATTGACTGCTTCAGTGTATTACCACATTACTACGTGATTCAAATACGAAAAAAACCCAGGATCTGGCCAACAAGTATGCGAAGAAGGCAAAATCATGAGCCAGATGCGGGCATAACACAGACCTAACCCAGACCTAACCGGTGTTATCCTCTAAAATACTGTCCGAATCCAGGTTCAATAGACTGCCTCTATGTGTTACAACATTACTACGTGATTGAAACACGAAAAAAACCCAGGATCTGGCCAACAAGTATGCGAAGAAGGCAAAATCATGAGCCAGATGCGGGCATAACCCAGACGTAACCCAGACCTAACCGGTGTTATCCTCTAAAATATTGATCGAAACCAGGTTAAATTGACTGCTTCAGTGTATTACCACATTACTACGTGATTCAAACACGAAAAAAACCCAGGATCTGGCCAACAAGTATGCGAAGAAGGCAAAATCATGAGCCAGATGCGGGCATAACCCAGACCTAACCCAGACCTAACCGGTGTTATCCTCTAAAATATTGATCGAAACCAGGTTTTATTGACTGCTTCAGTGTATTACCACATTACTACGTGATTGAAACACGAAAAAAACCCAGGATCTGGCCAACAAGTATGCGAAGAAGGCAAAATCATGAGCCAGATGCGGGCATATCCCGGACCTAACCCACACCTAACTGGTGTTATCCTCTAAAATATTGATCGAAACCAGGTTTAATTGACTGCTTCAGTGTGTTACCACATTCCTACGTGATTCAAACACGGAAAAAACCCCGGATCTGGCCAACAAGTATGCGAAGAAGGCAAAATCATGAGCCAGATGCGGGCATAACCCAGACCTAACCCAGACCTAACCGGTGTTATCCTCTAAAATACTGATCGAAACCAGGTTTAATTGACAGCTTCAGTGTGTTACCACATTACTACGTGATTCAAACACGAAAAAAACCCAGGATCTGGCCAACAAGTATGCGAAGAAGGCAAAATCATGAGACAGATGCGGGCATATCCCGGACCTATCCCAGACCTAACCGGTGTTATCCTCTAAAATATTGATCGAAACCAGGTTTAATTGACTGCTTCAGTGTGTTACCACATTACTACGTGATTCAAACACGAAAAAAACCCAGGATCTGGCCAACAAGTATGCGAAGAAGGCAAAATCATGAGCCAGATGCGGGCATAACCCAGACCTAACCCAGACCTAACCGGTGTTATCCTCTAAAATACTGATCGAAACCAGGTTTTATTGACTGCTTCAGTGTATTACCACATTACTACGTGATTCAAACACGAAAAAAACCCAGGATCTGGCCAACAAGTATGCGAAGGAGGCAACATCATGAGCCAGATGCGGGCATAATCCAGACCTAACCCAGACCTAACCGGTGCTATCCTCTAAAATACTGTCCGAATCCAGGTTTAATTGACTGCCTCAGTGTGGTACAACATTACTACGTGATTCAAACACGGAAAAAACCCAGGATCTGGCCAACAAGTTTGCGAAAAAGACGAAAGCATAAGCCAGATGGGCGCATATCCCAGACCTAACCCAGACCTAACCGGCGTTATCCTCTAAAATATTGATCGAAACCAGGTTTAATTGACTGCTTCAGTGTATTACCACATTACTACGTGATTCAAACACGAAAAAAACCCAGGATCTGGCCAACAAGTATGCGAAGAAGGCAAAATCATGAGCCAGATGCGGGCATAACACAGACCTAACTCAGACCTAACCGGTGTTATCCTCTAAAATACTGTCCGAATCCAGGTTCAATAGACTGCCTCTATGTGTTACAACATTACTACGTGATTGAAACACGAAAAAAACCCAGGATCTGGCCAACAAGTATGCGAAGAAGGCAAAATCATGAGCCAGATGCGGGCATAACCCAGACCTAACCCAGACCTAACCGGTGTTATCCTCTAAAATATTGATCGAAACCAGGTTAAATTGACTGCTTCAGTGTATTACCACATTACTACGTGATTCAAACACGAAAAAAACCCAGGATCTGGCCAACAAGTATGCGAAGAAGGCAAAATCATGAGCCAGATGCGGGCATAACCCAGACCTAACCCAGACCTAACCGGTGTTATCCTCTAAAATATTGATCGAAACCAGGTTTTATTGACTGCTTCAGTGTATTACCACATTACTACGTGAATGAAACACGAAAAAAACCCAGGATCTGGCCAACAAGTATGCGAAGAAGGCAAAATCATGAGCCAGATGCGGGCATAACCCAGACCTAACCCAGACCTAACCGGTGGTATCCTCTAAAATATTGATCGAAACCAGGTTTAATTGACAGCTTCAGTGTGCTACCACATTACTACGTGATTCAAACACGAAAAAAACCCAGGATCTGGCCAACAAGTATGCGAAAAAGGCGAAAGTTTAAGCCAGATGCGCGCAAATCCCAGACCTAACCCAGACCTAACCGGTGTTATCCTCTAAAATATTGATCGAAACCAGGTTTTATTGGCTGCCTCAGTGTGTTACCACATTACTACGTGATCAAACACGGAAAAAACCCAGGATCTGGCCAACAAGTATTGCGAAGAAGGCGAAAGTATAAGCCAGATGCGCGTATTTCCCAGACCTAAGCCAGACCTAACCGGTGTTATCCTCTAAAATATTGATCGAAACCAGGTTTAATTGACAGCTTCAGTGTGTTACCACATTACTACGTGATTCAAACACGAAAAAAACCCAGGATCTGGCCAACAAGTATGCGAAGAAGGCAAAATCATGAGCCAGATGCGGGCATAACCCAGACCTAACCCAGACCTAACCGGTGGTATCCTCTAAAATATTGATCGAAACCGGGTTTAATTGACTGCTTCAGTGTATTACCACATTACTACGTTATTCAAACACGGAAAAAACCCAGGATCTGGCCAACAAGTATGCGAAGAAGGCAAAATCATGAGCCAGATGCGGGCATAACCCAGACCTAACCCAGACCTAACCGGTGTTATCCTCTAAAATACTGATCGAAACCAGGTTTAATTGACAGCTTCAGTGTGTTTCCACATTACTACGTGATTCAAACACGAAAAAAACCCAGGATCTGGCCAACAAGTATGCGAAGAAGGCAAAATCATGACCCAGATGCGGGCATAACCCAGACCTAACCCAGACCTAACCGGTGTTATCCTCTAAAATATTGATCGAAACCAGGTTTTATTGACTGCTTCAGTGTATTACCACATTACTACGTGATTCAAACACGAAAAAAACCCAGGATCTGGCCAACAAGTATGCGAAGAAGGCAAAATCATGAGCCAGATGCGGGCATAACCCAGACCTAACCCAGACCTAACCGGTGTTATCCTCTAAAATACTGATCGAAACCAGGTTTAATTGACAGCTTCAGTGTGTTACCACATTACTACGTGATTCAAACACGAAAAAAACCCAGGATCTGGCCAACAAGTATGCGAAGAAGGCAAAATCATGAGACAGATGCGGGCATATCCCGGACCTATCCCAGACCTAACCGGTGTTATCCTCTAAAATATTGATCGAAACCAGGTTTAATTGACTGCTTCAGTGTGTTACCACATTACTACGTGATTCAAACACGAAAAAACCCCAGGATCTGGCCAACAAGTATGCGAAGAAGGCAAAATCATGAGCCAGATGCGGGCATAACCCAGACCTAACCCAGACCTAGCCGGTGTTATCCTCTAAAATACTGTCCGAATCCAGGTTTAATAGACTGCCTCAATGTGGTACCACATTACTACGTGATTGAGACACGAAAAAAACCCAGGATCTGGCCAACAAGTATGCGAAGAAGGCAAAATCATGAGCCAGATGCGGGCATAACCCAGACCTAACCCAGACCTAACCGGTGTTATCCTCTAAAATATTGATCGAAACCAGGTTAAATTGACTGCTTCAGTGTATTACCACATTACTACGTGATTCAAACACGAAAAAAACCCAGGATCTGGCCAACAAGTATGCGAAGAAGGCAAAATCATGAGCCAGATGCCGGCATAACCCAGACCTAACCCAGACCTAACCGGTGTTATCCTCTAAAATATTGATCGAAACCAGGTTTAATTGACTGCTTCAGTGTATTACCACATTACTACGTGATTCAAACACGAAAAAAACCCAGGATCTGGCCAACAAGTATGCGCAGAAGGCAAAATCATGAGCCAGATGCGGGCATATCCCGGACCTAACCCAGACCTAACCGGTGTTATCCTCTAAAATATTGATCGAAACCAGGTTTAATTGACTGCTTCAGTGTGTTACCACATTCCTACGTGATTCAAACACGAAAAAAAACCAGGATCTGGCCAACAAGTATGCGAAGAAGGCAAAATCATGAGCCAGATGCGGGCATAACCCAGACCTAACCCAGACCTAACCGGTGTTATCCTCTAAAATATTGATCGAAACCAGGTTTTATTGACTGCTTCATTGTATTACCACATTACTACGTGATTCAAACACGAAAAAAACCCAGGATCTGGCCAACAAGTATGCGAAGAAGGCGAAAGCATAAGCCAGATGGGCGCATATCCCAGACCTAACCCAGACCTAACCGGCGTTATCCTCTAAAATATTGATCGAAACCAGGTTTAATTGACTGCTTCAGTGTATTACCACATTACTACGTGATTCAAACACGAAAAAAACCCAGGATCTGGCCAACAAGTATGCGAAGAAGGCAAAATCATGAGCCAGATGCGGGCATAACACAGACCTAACTCAGACCTAACCGGTGTTATCCTCTAAAATACTGTCCGAATCCAGGTTCAATAGACTGCCTCTATGTGTTACAACATTACTACGTGATTGAAACACGAAAAAAACCCAGGATCTGGCCAACAAGTATGCGAAGAAGGCAAAATCATGAGCCAGATGCTGGCATAACCCAGACCTAACCCAGACCTAACCGGTGTTATCCTCTAAAATATTGATCGAAACCAGGTTTAATTGACAGCTTCAGTGTGTTACCACATTACTACGTGATTCAAACACGAAAAAAACCCAGGATCTGGCCAACAAGTATGCGAATAAGGCGAAAGTTTAAGCCAGATGCGCGCAAATCCCAGACCTAACCCAGACCTAACCGGTGTTATCCTCTAAAATATTGATCGAAACCAGGTTTTATTGACTGCCTCAGTGTGTTACCACATTACTACGTGATCAAACACGGAAAAAACCCAGGATCTGGCCAACAAGTATTGCGAAGAAGGCGAAAGTATAAGCCAGATGCGCGTATTTCCCAGACCTAACCCAGACCTAACCGGTGTTATCCTTTAAAATATTGATCGAAACCAGGTTTAATTGACAGCTTCAGTGTGTTACCACATTACTACGTGATTCAAACACGAATAAAACCCAGGATCTGGCCAACAAGTATGCGAAGAAGGCAAAATCATGAGCCAGATGCGGGCATAACCCAGACCTAACCCAGACCTAACCGGTGGTATCCTCTAAAATATTGATCGAAACCGGGTTTAATTGACTGCTTCAGTGTATTACCACATTACTACGTTATTCAAACACGAAAAAAACCCAGGATCTGGCCAACAATTATGCGAAGAAGGCAAAATCATGAGCCAGATGCGGGCATAAACCAGACCTAACCCAGACCTAGCCGGTGTTATCCTCTAAAATATTGATCGAAACCAGGTTTAATTGACAGCTTCAGTGTGTTACCACTTTACTACGTGATTCAAACACGAAAAAAACCCAGGATCTGGCCAACAAGTATGCGAAAAAGGCGAAAGTATAAGCCAGATGCGCGCAAATTTCAGACCTAACCCAGACCTAACCGGTGTTATCCTCTAAAATATTGATCGAAACCAGGTTTAATTGACAGCTTCAGTGTGTTACCACATTACTACGTGATTCAAACACGAAAAAAAAACAGGATCTGGCCAACAAGTATGCGAAGTAGGCAAAATCATGAGCCAGATGCGGGCATAACCCAGACCTAACCCAGACCTAACCGGTGTTATCCTCTAAAATACTGATCGAAACCAGGTTTTATTGACTGCTTCAGTGTATTACCACATTACTACGTGATTCAAACACGAAAAAAACCCAGGATCTGGCCAACAAGTATGCGAAGAAGGCAACATCATGAGCCAGATGCGGGCATAATCCAGACCTAACCCAGACCTAACCGGTGCTATCCTCTAAAATACTGTCCGAATCCAGGTTTAATTGACTGCCTCAGTGTGGTACAACATTACTACGTGATTCAAACACGGAAAAAATCCAGGATCTGGCCAACAAGTTTGCGAAAAAGACGAAAGCATAAGCCAGATGGGCGCATATCCCAGACCTAACCCAGACCTAACCGGCGTTATCCTCTAAAATATTGATCGAAACCAGGTTTAATTGACTGCTTCAGTGTATTACCACATTACTACGTGATTCAAACACGAAAAAAACCCAGGATCTGGCCAACAAGTATGCGAAGAAGGCAAAATCATGAGCCAGATGCGGGCATAACACAGACCTAACTCAGACCTAACCGGTGTTATCCTCTAAAATACTGTCCGAATCCAGGTTCAATAGACTGCCTCTATGTGTTACAACATTACTACGTGATTGAAACACGAAAAAAACCCCAGGATCTGGCCAACAAGTATGCGAAGAAGGCAAAATCATGAGCCAGATGCGGGCATAACCCAGACCTAACCCAGACCTAACCGGTGTTATCCTCTAAAATACTGTCCGAATCCAGGTTTAATTGACTGCCTCAGTGTGGTACAACATTACTACGTGATTCAAACACGGAAAAAACCCAGGATCTGGCCAACAAGTTTGCGAAAAAGACGAAAGCATAAGCCAGATGGGCGCATATCCCAGACCTAACCCAGACCTAACCGGCGTTATCCTCTAAAATATTGATCGAAACCAGGTTTAATTGACTGCTTCAGTGTATTACCACATTACTACGTGATTCAAACACGAAAAAAACCCAGGATCTGGCCAACAAGTATGCGAAGAAGGCAAAATCATGAGCCAGATGCGGGCATAACACAGACCTAACTCAGACCTAACCGGTGTTATCCTCTAAAATACTGTCCGAATCCAGGTTCAATAGACTGCCTCTATGTGTTACAACATTACTACGTGATTGAAACACGAAAAAAACCCAGGATCTGGCCAACAAGTATGCGAAGAAGGCAAAATCATGAGCCAGATGCGGGCATAACCCAGACCTAACCCAGACCTAACCGGTGTTATCCTCTAAAATATTGATCGAAACCAGGTTAAATTGACTGCTTCAGTGTATTACCACATTACTACGTGATTCAAACACGAAAAAAACCCAGGATCTGGCCAACAAGTATGCGAAGAAGGCAAAATCATGAGCCAGATGCGGGCATAACCCAGACCTAACCCAGACCTAACCGGTGTTATCCTCTAAAATATTGATCGAAACCAGGTTTTATTGACTGCTTCAGTGTATTACCACATTACTACGTGAATGAAACACGAAAAAAACCCAGGATCTGGCCAACAAGTATGCGAAGAAGGCAAAATCATGAGCCAGATGCGGGCATAACCCAGACCTAACCCAGACCTAACCGGTGGTATCCTCTAAAATATTGATCGAAACCAGGTTTAATTGACAGCTTCAGTGTGCTACCACATTACTACGTGATTCAAACACGAAAAAAACCCAGGATCTGGCCAACAAGTATGCGAAAAAGGCGAAAGTTTAAGCCAGATGCGCGCAAATCCCAGACCTAACCCAGACCTAACCGGTGTTATCCTCTAAAATATTGATCGAAACCAGGTTTTATTGGCTGCCTCAGTGTGTTACCACATTACTACGTGATCAAACACGGAAAAAACCCAGGATCTGGCCAACAAGTATTGCGAAGAAGGCGAAAGTATAAGCCAGATGCGCGTATTTCCCAGACCTAAGCCAGACCTAACCGGTGTTATCCTCTAAAATATTGATCGAAACCAGGTTTAATTGACAGCTTCAGTGTGTTACCACATTACTACGTGATTCAAACACGAAAAAAACCCAGGATCTGGCCAACAAGTATGCGAAGAAGGCAAAATCATGAGCCAGATGCGGGCATAACCCAGACCTAACCCAGACCTAACCGGTGGTATCCTCTAAAATATTGATCGAAACCGGGTTTAATTGACTGCTTCAGTGTATTACCACATTACTACGTTATTCAAACACGGAAAAAACCCAGGATCTGGCCAACAAGTATGCGAAGAAGGCAAAATCATGAGCCAGATGCGGGCATAACCCAGACCTAACCCAGACCTAACCGGTGTTATCCTCTAAAATACTGATCGAAACCAGGTTTAATTGACAGCTTCAGTGTGTTTCCACATTACTACGTGATTCAAACACGAAAAAAACCCAGGATCTGGCCAACAAGTATGCGAAGAAGGCAAAATCATGACCCAGATGCGGGCATAACCCAGACCTAACCCAGACCTAACCGGTGTTATCCTCTAAAATATTGATCGAAACCAGGTTTTATTGACTGCTTCAGTGTATTACCACATTACTACGTGATTCAAACACGAAAAAAACCCAGGATCTGGCCAACAAGTATGCGAAGAAGGCAAAATCATGAGCCAGATGCGGGCATAACCCAGACCTAACCCAGACCTAACCGGTGTTATCCTCTAAAATACTGATCGAAACCAGGTTTAATTGACAGCTTCAGTGTGTTACCACATTACTACGTGATTCAAACACGAAAAAAACCCAGGATCTGGCCAACAAGTATGCGAAGAAGGCAAAATCATGAGACAGATGCGGGCATATCCCGGACCTATCCCAGACCTAACCGGTGTTATCCTCTAAAATATTGATCGAAACCAGGTTTAATTGACTGCTTCAGTGTGTTACCACATTACTACGTGATTCAAACACGAAAAAACCCCAGGATCTGGCCAACAAGTATGCGAAGAAGGCAAAATCATGAGCCAGATGCGGGCATAACCCAGACCTAACCCAGACCTAACCGGTGTTATCCTCTAAAATACTGTCCGAATCCAGGTTTAATAGACTGCCTCAATGTGGTACCACATTACTACGTGATTGAGACACGAAAAAAACCCAGGATCTGGCCAACAAGTATGCGAAGAAGGCAAAATCATGAGCCAGATGCGGGCATAACCCAGACCTAACCCAGACCTAACCGGTGTTATCCTCTAAAATATTGATCGAAACCAGGTTAAATTGACTGCTTCAGTGTATTACCACATTACTACGTGATTCAAACACGAAAAAAACCCAGGATCTGGCCAACAAGTATGCGAAGAAGGCAAAATCATGAGCCAGATGCCGGCATAACCCAGACCTAACCCAGACCTAACCGGTGTTATCCTCTAAAATATTGATCGAAACCAGGTTTAATTGACTGCTTCAGTGTATTACCACATTACTACGTGATTCAAACACGAAAAAAACCCAGGATCTGGCCAACAAGTATGCGCAGAAGGCAAAATCATGAGCCAGATGCGGGCATATCCCGGACCTAACCCAGACCTAACCGGTGTTATCCTCTAAAATATTGATCGAAACCAGGTTTAATTGACTGCTTCAGTGTGTTACCACATTCCTACGTGATTCAAACACGAAAAAAAACCAGGATCTGGCCAACAAGTATGCGAAGAAGGCAAAATCATGAGCCAGATGCGGGCATAACCCAGACCTAACCCAGACCTAACCGGTGTTATCCTCTAAAATATTGATCGAAACCAGGTTTTATTGACTGCTTCATTGTATTACCACATTACTACGTGATTCAAACACGAAAAAAACCCAGGATCTGGCCAACAAGTATGCGAAGAAGGCGAAAGCATAAGCCAGATGGGCGCATATCCCAGACCTAACCCAGACCTAACCGGCGTTATCCTCTAAAATATTGATCGAAACCAGGTTTAATTGACTGCTTCAGTGTATTACCACATTACTACGTGATTCAAACACGAAAAAAACCCAGGATCTGGCCAACAAGTATGCGAAGAAGGCAAAATCATGAGCCAGATGCGGGCATAACACAGACCTAACTCAGACCTAACCGGTGTTATCCTCTAAAATACTGTCCGAATCCAGGTTCAATAGACTGCCTCTATGTGTTACAACATTACTACGTGATTGAAACACGAAAAAAACCCAGGATCTGGCCAACAAGTATGCGAAGAAGGCAAAATCATGAGCCAGATGCTGGCATAACCCAGACCTAACCCAGACCTAACCGGTGTTATCCTCTAAAATATTGATCGAAACCAGGTTTAATTGACAGCTTCAGTGTGTTACCACATTACTACGTGATTCAAACACGAAAAAAACCCAGGATCTGGCCAACAAGTATGCGAATAAGGCGAAAGTTTAAGCCAGATGCGCGCAAATCCCAGACCTAACCCAGACCTAACCGGTGTTATCCTCTAAAATATTGATCGAAACCAGGTTTTATTGACTGCCTCAGTGTGTTACCACATTACTACGTGATCAAACACGGAAAAAACCCAGGATCTGGCCAACAAGTATTGCGAAGAAGGCGAAAGTATAAGCCAGATGCGCGTATTTCCCAGACCTAACCCAGACCTAACCGGTGTTATCCTTTAAAATATTGATCGAAACCAGGTTTAATTGACAGCTTCAGTGTGTTACCACATTACTACGTGATTCAAACACGAATAAAACCCAGGATCTGGCCAACAAGTATGCGAAGAAGGCAAAATCATGAGCCAGATGCGGGCATAACCCAGACCTAACCCAGACCTAACCGGTGGTATCCTCTAAAATATTGATCGAAACCGGGTTTAATTGACTGCTTCAGTGTATTACCACATTACTACGTTATTCAAACACGAAAAAAACCCAGGATCTGGCCAACAATTATGCGAAGAAGGCAAAATCATGAGCCAGATGCGGGCATAAACCAGACCTAACCCAGACCTAGCCGGTGTTATCCTCTAAAATATTGATCGAAACCAGGTTTAATTGACAGCTTCAGTGTGTTACCACTTTACTACGTGATTCAAACACGAAAAAAACCCAGGATCTGGCCAACAAGTATGCGAAAAAGGCGAAAGTATAAGCCAGATGCGCGCAAATTTCAGACCTAACCCAGACCTAACCGGTGTTATCCTCTAAAATATTGATCGAAACCAGGTTTAATTGACAGCTTCAGTGTGTTACCACATTACTACGTGATTCAAACACGAAAAAAACCCAGGATCTGGCCAACAAGTATGCGAAGTAGGCAAAATCATGAGCCAGATGCGGGCATAACCCAGACCTAACCCAGACCTAACCGGTGTTATCCTCTAAAATACTGATCGAAACCAGGTTTTATTGACTGCTTCAGTGTATTACCACATTACTACGTGATTCAAACACGAAAAAAACCCAGGATCTGGCCAACAAGTATGCGAAGAAGGCAACATCATGAGCCAGATGCGGGCATAATCCAGACCTAACCCAGACCTAACCGGTGCTATCCTCTAAAATACTGTCCGAATCCAGGTTTAATTGACTGCCTCAGTGTGGTACAACATTACTACGTGATTCAAACACGGAAAAAACCCAGGATCTGGCCAACAAGTTTGCGAAAAAGACGAAAGCATAAGCCAGATGGGCGCATATCCCAGACCTAACCCAGACCTAACCGGCGTTATCCTCTAAAATATTGATCGAAACCAGGTTTAATTGACTGCTTCAGTGTATTACCACATTACTACGTGATTCAAACACGAAAAAAACCCAGGATCTGGCCAACAAGTATGCGAAGAAGGCAAAATCATGAGCCAGATGCGGGCATAACACAGACCTAACTCAGACCTAACCGGTGTTATCCTCTAAAATACTGTCCGAATCCAGGTTCAATAGACTGCCTCTATGTGTTACAACATTACTACGTGATTGAAACACGAAAAAAACCCCAGGATCTGGCCAACAAGTATGCGAAGAAGGCAAAATCATGAGCCAGATGCGGGCATAACCCAGACCTAACCCAGACCTAACCGGTGTTATCCTCTAAAATATTGATCGAAACCAGGTTAAATTGACTGCTTCAGTGTATTACCACATTACTACGTGATTCAAACACGAAAAAAACCCAGGATCTGGCCAACAAGTATGCGAAGAAGGCAAAATCATGAGCCAGATGCGGGCATAACCCAGACCTAACCCAGACCTAACCGGTGTTATCCTCTAAAATATTGATCGAAACCAGGTTTTATTGACTGCTTCAGTGTATTACCACATTACTACGTGAATGAAACACGAAAAAAACCCAGGATCTGGCCAACAAGTATGCGAAGAAGGCAAAATCATGAGCCAGATGCGGGCATAACCCAGACCTAACCCAGACCTAACCGGTGGTATCCTCTAAAATATTGATCGAAACCAGGTTTAATTGACAGCTTCAGTGTGCTACCACATTACTACGTGATTCAAACACGAAAAAAACCCAGGATCTGGCCAACAAGTATGCGAAAAAGGCGAAAGTTTAAGCCAGATGCGCGCAACTCCCAGACCTAACCCAGACCTAACCGGTGTTATCCTCTAAAATATTGATCGAAACCAGGTTTTATTGGCTGCCTCAGTGTGTTACCACATTACTACGTGATCAAACACGGAAAAAACCCAGGATCTGGCCAACAAGTATTGCGAAGAAGGCGAAAGTATAAGCCAGATGCGCGTATTTCCCAGACCTAACCCAGACCTAACCGGTGTTATCCTCTAAAATATTGATCGAAACCAGGTTTAATTGACAGCTTCAGTGTGTTACCACATTACTACGTGATTCAAACACGAAAAAAACCCAGGATCTGGCCAACAAGTATGCGAAGAAGGCAAAATCATGAGCCAGATGCGGGCATAACCCAGACCTAACCCAGACCTAACCGGTGGTATCCTCTAAAATATTGATCGAAACCGGGTTTAATTGACTGCTTCAGTGTATTACCACATTACTACGTTATTCAAACACGGAAAAAACCCAGGATCTGGCCAACAAGTATGCGAAGAAGGCAAAATCATGAGCCAGATGCGGGCATAACCCAGACCTAACCCAGACCTAACCGGTGTTATCCTCTAAAATACTGATCGAAACCAGGTTTAATTGACAGCTTCAGTGTGTTTCCACATTACTACGTGATTCAAACACGAAAAAAACCCAGGATCTGGCCAACAAGTATGCGAAGAAGGCAAAATCATGACCCAGATGCGGGCATAACCCAGACCTAACCCAGACCTAACCGGTGTTATCCTCTAAAATATTGATCGAAACCAGGTTTTATTGACTGCTTCAGTGTATTACCACATTACTACGTGATTCAAACACGAAAAAAACCCAGGATCTGGCCAACAAGTATGCGAAGAAGGCAAAATCATGAGCCAGATGCGGGCATAACCCAGACCTAACCCAGACCTAACCGGTGTTATCCTCTAAAATACTGATCGAAACCAGGTTTAATTGACAGCTTCAGTGTGTTACCACATTACTACGTGATTCAAACACGAAAAAAACCCAGGATCTGGCCAACAAGTATGCGAAGAAGGCAAAATCATGAGACAGATGCGGGCATATCCCGGACCTATCCCAGACCTAACCGGTGTTATCCTCTAAAATATTGATCGAAACCAGGTTTAATTGACTGCTTCAGTGTGTTACCACATTACTACGTGATTCAAACACGAAAAAACCCCAGGATCTGGCCAACAAGTATGCGAAGAAGGCAAAATCATGAGCCAGATGCGGGCATAACCCAGACCTAACCCAGACCTAACCGGTGTTATCCTCTAAAATACTGTCCGAATCCAGGTTTAATAGACTGCCTCAATGTGGTACCACATTACTACGTGATTGAGACACGAAAAAAACCCAGGATCTGGCCAACAAGTATGCGAAGAAGGCAAAATCATGAGCCAGATGCGGGCATAACCCAGACCTAACCCAGACCTAACCGGTGTTATCCTCTAAAATATTGATCGAAACCAGGTTAAATTGACTGCTTCAGTGTATTACCACATTACTACGTGATGCAAACACGAAAAAAACCCAGGATCTGGCCAACAAGTATGCGAAGAAGGCAAAATCATGAGCCAGATGCCGGCATAACCCAGACCTAACCCAGACCTAACCGGTGTTATCCTCTAAAATATTGATCGAAACCAGGTTTAATTGACTGCTTCAGTGTATTACCACATTACTACGTGATTCAAACACGAAAAAAACCCAGGATCTGGCCAACAAGTATGCGCAGAAGGCAAAATCATGAGCCAGATGCGGGCATATCCCGGACCTAACCCAGACCTAACCGGTGTTATCCTCTAAAATATTGATCGAAACCAGGTTTAATTGACTGCTTCAGTGTGTTACCACATTCCTACGTGATTCAAACACGAAAAAAAACCAGGATCTGGCCAACAAGTATGCGAAGAAGGCAAAATCATGAGCCAGATGCGGGCATAACCCAGACCTAACCCAGACCTAACCGGTGTTATCCTCTAAAATATTGATCGAAACCAGGTTTTATTGACTGCTTCAGTGTATTACCACATTACTACGTGATTCAAACACGAAAAAAACCCAGGATCTGGCCAACAAGTATGCGAAGAAGGCGAAAGCATAAGCCAGATGGGCGCATATCCCAGACCTAACCCAGACCTAACCGGCGTTATCCTCTAAAATATTGATCGAAACCAGGTTTAATTGACTGCTTCAGTGTATTACCACATTACTACGTGATTCAAACACGAAAAAAACCCAGGATCTGGCCAACAAGTATGCGAAGAAGGCAAAATCATGAGCCAGATGCGGGCATAACACAGACCTAACTCAGACCTAACCGGTGTTATCCTCTAAAATACTGTCCGAATCCAGGTTCAATAGACTGCCTCTATGTGTTACAACATTACTACGTGATTGAAACACGAAAAAAACCCAGGATCTGGCCAACAAGTATGCGAAGAAGGCAAAATCATGAGCCAGATGCTGGCATAACCCAGACCTAACCCAGACCTAACCGGTGTTATCCTCTAAAATATTGATCGAAACCAGGTTTAATTGATAGCTTCAGTGTGTTACCACATTACTACGTGATTCAAACACGAAAAAAACCCAGGATCTGGCCAACAAGTATGCGAATAAGGCGAAAGTTTAAGCCAGATGCGCGCAAATCCCAGACCTAACCCAGACCTAACCGGTGTTATCCTCTAAAATATTGATCGAAACCAGGTTTTATTGACTGCCTCAGTGTGTTACCACATTACTACGTGATCAAACACGGAAAAAACCCAGGATCTGGCCAACAAGTATTGCGAAGAAGGCGAAAGTATAAGCCAGATGCGCGTATTTCCCAGACCTAACCCAGACCTAACCGGTGTTATCCTTTAAAATATTGATCGAAACCAGGTTTAATTGACAGCTTCAGTGTGTTACCACATTACTACGTGATTCAAACACGAATAAAACCCAGGATCTGGCCAACAAGTATGCGAAGAAGGCAAAATCATGAGCCAGATGCGGGCATAACCCAGACCTAACCCAGACCTAACCGGTGGTATCCTCTAAAATATTGATCGAAACCGGGTTTAATTGACTGCTTCAGTGTATTACCACATTACTACGTTATTCAAACACGAAAAAAACCCAGGATCTGGCCAACAATTATGCGAAGAAGGCAAAATCATGAGCCAGATGCGGGCATAAACCAGACCTAACCCAGACCTAGCCGGTGTTATCCTCTAAAATATTGATCGAAACCAGGTTTAATTGACAGCTTCAGTGTGTTACCACTTTACTACGTGATTCAAACACGAAAAAAACCCAGGATCTGGCCAACAAGTATGCGAAAAAGGCGAAAGTATAAGCCAGATGCGCGCAAATCTCAGACCTAACCCAGACCTAACCGGTGTTATCCTCTAAAATATTGATCGAAACCAGGTTTAATTGACAGCTTCAGTGTGTTACCACATTACTACGTGATTCAAACACGAAAAAAACCCAGGATCTGGCCAACAAGTATGCGAAGTAGGCAAAATCATGAGCCAGATGCGGGCATAACCCAGACCTAACCCTGACCTAACCGGTGTTATCCTCTAAAATATTGATCGAAACCAGGTTTAATTGACAGCTTCAGTGTGTTACCACATTACTACGTGATTCAAACACGAAAAAAACCCAGGATCTGGCCAACAAGTATGCGAAGAAGGCAAAATCATGAGCCAGATGCGGGCATATCCCGGACCTAGCCCACACCTAACTGGTGTTATCCTCTAAAATATTGATCGAAACCAGGTTTAATTGACTGCTTCAGTGTGTTACCACATTCCTACGTGATTCAAACACGGAAAAAACCCAGGATATGGCCAACAAGTATGCGAAGAAGGCAAAATCATGAGCCAGATGCGGGCATAACCCAGACCTAACCCAGACCTAACCGGTGTTATCCTCTAAAATACTGATCGAAACCAGGTTTAATTGACAGCTTCAGTGTGTTACCACATTACTACGTGATTCAAACACGAAAAAAACCCAGGATCTGGCCAACAAGTATGCGAAGAAGGCAAAATCATGAGACAGATGCGGGCATATCCCGGACCTATCCCAGACCTAACCGGTGTTATCCTCTAAAATATTGATCGAAACCAGGTTTAATTGACTGCTCCAGTGTGTTACCACATTACTACGTGATTCAAACACGAAAAAACCCCAGGATCTGGCCAACAAGTATGCGCAGAAGGCAAAATCATGAGCCAGATGCGGGCATATCCCGGACCTATCCCAGACCTAACCGGTGTTATCCTCTAAAATATTGATCGAAACCAGGTTTAATTGACAGCTTCAGTGTGTTACCACATTACTACGTGATTCAAACACGAAAAAAACCCAGGATCTGGCCAACAAGTATGCGAAGAAGGCAAAATCATGAGCCAGATGCGGGCATAACCCAGACCTAACCCAGACCTAACCGGTGTTATCCTCTAAAATATTGATCGAAACCAGGTTTTATTGACTGCTTCAGTGTATTACCACATTACTACGTGATTCAAACACGAAAAAAACCCAGGATCTGGCCAACAAGTATGCGAAGAAGGCAAAATCATGAGCCAGATGCGGGCATAACCCAGACCTAACCCAGACCTAACCGGTGCTATCCTCTAAAATACTGTCCGAATCCAGGTTTAATTGACTGCCTCAGTGTGGTACAACATTACTACGTGATTCAAACACGGAGAAAACCCAGGATCTGGCCAACAAGTTTGCGAAAAAGGCGAAAGCATAAGCCAGATGGGCGCATATCCCAGACCTAACCCAGACCTAACCGGCGTTATCCTCTAAAATATTGATCGAAACCAGGTTTAATTGACTGCTTCAGTGTATTACCACATTACTACGTGATTCAAATACGAAAAAAACCCAGGATCTGGCCAACAAGTATGCGAAGAAGGCAAAATCATGAGCCAGATGCGGGCATAACACAGACCTAACCCAGACCTAACCGGTGTTATCCTCTAAAATACTGTCCGAATCCAGGTTCAATAGACTGCCTCTATGTGTTACAACATTACTACGTGATTGAAACACGAAAAAAACCCAGGATCTGGCCAACAAGTATGCGAAGAAGGCAAAATCATGAGCCAGATGCGGGCATAACCCAGACCTAACCCAGACCTAACCGGTGTTATCCTCTAAAATATTGATCGAAACCAGGTTAAATTGACTGCTTCAGTGTATTACCACATTACTACGTGATTCAAACACGAAAAAAACCCAGGATCTGGCCAACAAGTATGCGAAGAAGGCAAAATCATGAGCCAGATGCGGGCATAACCCAGACCTAACCCAGACCTAACCGGTGTTATCCTCTAAAATATTGATCGAAACCAGGTTTTATTGACTGCTTCAGTGTATTACCACATTACTACGTGATTGAAACACGAAAAAAACCCAGGATCTGGCCAACAAGTATGCGAAGAAGGCAAAATCATGAGCCAGATGCGGGCATATCCCGGACCTAACCCACACCTAACTGGTGTTATCCTCTAAAATATTGATCGAAACCAGGTTTAATTGACTGCTTCAGTGTGTTACCACATTCCTACGTGATTCAAACACGGAAAAAACCCCGGATCTGGCCAACAAGTATGCGAAGAAGGCAAAATCATGAGCCAGATGCGGGCATAACCCAGACCTAACCCAGACCTAACCGGTGTTATCCTCTAAAATACTGATCGAAACCAGGTTTAATTGACAGCTTCAGTGTGTTACCACATTACTACGTGATTCAAACACGAAAAAAACCCAGGATCTGGCCAACAAGTATGCGAAGAAGGCAAAATCATGAGACAGATGCGGGCATATCCCGGACCTATCCCAGACCTAACCGGTGTTATCCTCTAAAATATTGATCGAAACCAGGTTTAATTGACTGCTTCAGTGTGTTACCACATTACTACGTGATTCAAACACGAAAAAAACCCAGGATCTGGCCAACAAGTATGCGAAGAAGGCAAAATCATGAGCCAGATGCGGGCATAACCCAGACCTAACCCAGACCTAACCGGTGTTATCCTCTAAAATACTGATCGAAACCAGGTTTTATTGACTGCTTCAGTGTATTACCACATTACTACGTGATTCAAACACGAAAAAAACCCAGGATCTGGCCAACAAGTATGCGAAGAAGGCAACATCATGAGCCAGATGCGGGCATAATCCAGACCTAACCCAGACCTAACCGGTGCTATCCTCTAAAATACTGTCCGAATCCAGGTTTAATTGACTGCCTCAGTGTGGTACAACATTACTACGTGATTCAAACACGGAAAAAACCCAGGATCTGGCCAACAAGTTTGCGAAAAAGACGAAAGCATAAGCCAGATGGGCGCATATCCCAGACCTAACCCAGACCTAACCGGCGTTATCCTCTAAAATATTGATCGAAACCAGGTTTAATTGACTGCTTCAGTGTATTACCACATTACTACGTGATTCAAACACGAAAAAAACCCAGGATCTGGCCAACAAGTATGCGAAGAAGGCAAAATCATGAGCCAGATGCGGGCATAACACAGACCTAACTCAGACCTAACCGGTGTTATCCTCTAAAATACTGTCCGAATCCAGGTTCAATAGACTGCCTCTATGTGTTACAACATTACTACGTGATTGAAACACGAAAAAAACCCAGGATCTGGCCAACAAGTATGCGAAGAAGGCAAAATCATGAGCCAGATGCGGGCATAACCCAGACCTAACCCAGACCTAACCGGTGTTATCCTCTAAAATATTGATCGAAACCAGGTTAAATTGACTGCTTCAGTGTATTACCACATTACTACGTGATTCAAACACGAAAAAAACCCAGGATCTGGCCAACAAGTATGCGAAGAAGGCAAAATCATGAGCCAGATGCGGGCATAACCCAGACCTAACCCAGACCTAACCGGTGTTATCCTCTAAAATATTGATCGAAACCAGGTTTTATTGACTGCTTCAGTGTATTACCACATTACTACGTGAATGAAACACGAAAAAAACCCAGGACCTGGCCAACAAGTATGCGAAGAAGGCAAAATCATGAGCCAGATGCGGGCATAACCCAGACCTAACCCAGACCTAACCGGTGGTATCCTCTAAAATATTGATCGAAACCAGGTTTAATTGACAGCTTCAGTGTGCTACCACATTACTACGTGATTCAAACACGAAAAAAACCCAGGATCTGGCCAACAAGTATGCGAAAAAGGCGAAAGTTTAAGCCAGATGCGCGCAAATCCCAGACCTAACCCAGACCTAACCGGTGTTATCCTCTAAAATATTGATCGAAACCAGGTTTTATTGGCTGCCTCAGTGTGTTACCACATTACTACGTGATCAAACACGGAAAAAACCCAGGATCTGGCCAACAAGTATTGCGAAGAAGGCGAAAGTATAAGCCAGATGCGCGTATTTCCCAGACCTAACCCAGACCTAACCGGTGTTATCCTCTAAAATATTGATCGAAACCAGGTTTAATTGACAGCTTCAGTGTGTTACCACATTACTACGTGATTCAAACACGAAAAAAACCCAGGATCTGGCCAACAAGTATGCGAAGAAGGCAAAATCATGAGCCAGATGCGGGCATAACCCAGACCTAACCCAGACCTAACCGGTGGTATCCTCTAAAATATTGATCGAAACCGGGTTTAATTGACTGCTTCAGTGTATTACCACATTACTACGTTATTCAAACACGGAAAAAACCCAGGATCTGGCCAACAAGTATGCGAAGAAGGCAAAATCATGAGCCAGATGCGGGCATAACCCAGACCTAACCCAGACCTAACCGGTGTTATCCTCTAAAATACTGATCGAAACCAGGTTTAATTGACAGCTTCAGTGTGTTTCCACATTACTACGTGATTCAAACACGAAAAAAACCCAGGATCTGGCCAACAAGTATGCGAAGAAGGCAAAATCATGACCCAGATGCGGGCATAACCCAGACCTAACCCAGACCTAACCGGTGTTATCCTCTAAAATATTGATCGAAACCAGGTTTTATTGACTACTTCAGTGTATTACCACATTACTACGTGATTCAAACACGAAAAAAACCCAGGATCTGGCCAACAAGTATGCGAAGAAGGCAAAATCATGAGCCAGATGCGGGCATAACCCAGACCTAACCCAGACCTAACCGGTGTTATCCTCTAAAATACTGATCGAAACCAGGTTTAATTGACAGCTTCAGTGTGTTACCACATTACTACGTGATTCAAACACGAAAAAAACCCAGGATCTGGCCAACAAGTATGCGAAGAAGGCAAAATCATGAGACAGATGCGGGCATATCCCGGACCTATCCCAGACCTAACCGGTGTTATCCTCTAAAATATTGATCGAAACCAGGTTTAATTGACTGCTTCAGTGTGTTACCACATTACTACGTGATTCAAACACGAAAAAACCCCAGGATCTGGCCAACAAGTATGCGCAGAAGGCAAAATCATGAGCCAGATGCGGGCATATCCCGGACCTATCCCAGACCTAACCGGTGTTATCCTCTAAAATATTGATCGAAACCAGGTTTAATTGACAGCTTCAGTGTGTTACCACATTACTACGTGATTCAAACACGAAAAAAACCCAGGATCTGGCCAACAAGTATGCGAAGAAGGCAAAATCATGAGCCAGATGCGGGCATAACCCAGACCTAACCCAGACCTAACCGGTGTTATCCTCTAAAATATTGATCGAAACCAGGTTTTATTGACTGCTTCAGTGTATTACCACATTACTACGTGATTCAAACACGAAAAAAACCCAGGATCTGGCCAACAAGTATGCGAAGAAGGCAAAATCATGAGCCAGATGCGGGCATAATCCAGACCTAACCCAGACCTAACCGGTGCTATCCTCTAAAATACTGTCCGAATCCAGGTTTTATTGACTGCCTCAGTGTGGTACAACATTACTACGTGATTCAAACACGGAAAAAACCCAGGATCTGGCCAACAAGTTTGCGAAAAAGGCGAAAGCATAAGCCAGATGGGCGCATATCCCAGACCTAACCCAGACCTAACCGGCGTTATCCTCTAAAATATTGATTGAAACCAGGTTTAATTGACTGCTTCAGTGTATTACCACATTACTACGTGATTCAAACACGAAAAAAACCCAGGATCTGGCCAACAAGTATGCGAAGAAGGCAAAATCATGAGCCAGATGCGGGCATAACACAGACCTAACTCAGACCTAACCGGTGTTATCCTCTAAAATACTGTCCGAATCCAGGTTCAATAGACTGCCTCTATGTGTTACAACATTACTACGTGATTGAAACACGAAAAAAACCCAGGATCTGGCCAACAAGTATGCGAAGAAGGCAAAATCATGAGCCAGATGCGGGCATAACCCAGACCTAACCCAGACCTAACCGGTGTTATCCTCTAAAATATTGGTCGAAACCAGGTTAAATTGACTGCTTCAGTGTATTACCACATTACTACGTGATTCAAACACGAAAAAAACCCAGGATCTGGCCAACAAGTATGCGAAGAAGGCAAAATCATGAGCCAGATGCGGGCATAACCCAGACCTAACCCAGACCTAACCGGTGTTATCCTCTAAAATATTGATCGAAACCAGGTTTTATTGGCTGCCTCAGTGTGTTACCACATTACTACGTGATCAAACACGGAAAAAACCCAGGATCTGGCCAACAAGTATTGCGAAGAAGGCGAAAGTATAAGCCAGATGCGCGTATTTCCCAGACCTAACCCAGACCTAACCGGTGTTATCCTCTAAAATATTGATCGAAACCAGGTTTAATTGACAGCTTCAGTGTGTTACCACATTACTACGTGATTCAAACACGAAAAAAACCCAGGATCTGGCCAACAAGTATGCGAAGAAGGCAAAATCATGAGCCAGATGCGGGCATAACCCAGACCTAACCCAGACCTAACCGGTGGTATCCTCTAAAATATTGATCGAAACCGGGTTTAATTGACTGCTTCAGTGTATTACCACATTACTACGTTATTCAAACACGAAAAAAACCCAGGATCTGGCCAACAATTATGCGAAGAAGGCAAAATCATGAGCCAGATGCGGGCATAACGCAGACCTAACCCAGACCTAGCCGGTGTTATCCTCTAAAATATTGATCGAAACCAGGTTTAATTGACAGCTTCAGTGTGTTACCACTTTACTACGTGATTCAAACACGAAAAAAAACCCAGGATCTGGCCAACAAGTATGCGAAAAAGGCGAAAGTATAAGCCAGATGCGCGCAAATCTCAGACCTAACCCAGACCTAACCGGTGTTATCCTCTAAAATATTGATCGAAACCAGGTTTTATTGACTGCTTCAGTGTGTTACCACATTACTACGTGATCAAACACGGAAAAAACCCAGGATCTGGCCAACAAGTATTGCGAAGAAGGCGAAAGTATAAGCCAGATGCGGGCATATCCCGGACCTAACCCACACCTAACCGGTGTTATCCTCCAAAATATTGATCGAAGCCAGGTTTAATTGACAGCTTCAGTGTGTTACCACATTACTACGTGATCAAACACGAAAAAAACCCAGGATCTGGCCAACAAGTATTGCGAAGAAGGCGAAAGTATAAGCCAGAAGCGCGTATTTCCCAGACCTAACCCAGGCCTAACCGGTGTTATCCTCTAAAATATTGATCGAAACCAGGTTTGATTGACAGCTTCAGTGTGTTACCACATTACTACGTGATTCAAACACGAAAAAAACCCAGGATCTGGCCAACAAGTATGCGAAGTAGGCAAAATCATGAGCCAGATGCGGGCATAACCCAGACCTAACCCTGACCTAACCGGTGTTATCCTCTAAAATATTGATCGAAACCAGGTTTAATTGACAGCTTCAGTGTGTTACCACATTACTACGTGATTCAAACACGAAAAAAACCCAGGATCTGGCCAACAAGTATGCGAAGAAGGCAAAATCATGAGCCAGATGCGGGCATATCCCGGACCTAACCCACACCTAACTGGTGTTATCCTCTAAAATATTGATCGAAACCAGTTTTAATTGACTGCTTCAGTGTGTTACCACATTCCTACGTGATTCAAACACGGAAAAAACCCAGGATCTGGCCAACAAGTATGCGAAGAAGGCAAAATCATGAGCCGGATGCGGGCATAACCCAGACCTAACCCTGACCTAACCGGTGTTATCCTCTAAAATATTGATCGAAACCAGGTTTGATTGACAGCTTCAGTGTGTTACCACATTACTACGTGATTCAAACACGAAAAAAACCCAGGATCTGGCCAACAAGTATGCGAAGTAGGCAAAATCATGAGCCAGATGCGGGCATAACCCAGACCTAACCCTGACCTAACCGGTGTTATCCTCTAAAATATTGATCGAAACCAGGTTTAATTGACAGCTTCAGTGTGTTACCACATTACTACGTGATTCAAACACGAAAAAAACCCAGGATCTGGCCAACAAGTATGCGAAGAAGGCAAAATCATGAGCCAGATGCGGGCATAGCCCGGACCTAACCCACACCTAACTGGTGTTATCCTCTAAAATATTGATCGAAACCAGTTTTAATTGACTGCTTCAGTGTGTTACCACATTCCTACGTGATTCAAACACGGAAAAAACCCAGGATCTGGCCAACAAGTATGCGAAGAAGGCAAAATCATGAGCCAGATGCGGGCATAACCCAGACCTAACCCAGACCTAACCGGTGTTATCCTCTAAAATACTGATCGAAACCAGGTTTAATTGACAGCTTCAGTGTGTTACCACATTACTACGTGATTCAAACACGAAAAAAACCCAGGATCTGGCCAACAAGTATGCGAAGAAGGCAAAATCATGACCCAGATGCGGGCATAACCCAGACCTAACCCAGACCTAACCGGTGTTATCCTCTAAAATATTGATCGAAACCAGGTTTTATTGACTGCTTCAGTGTATTACCACATTAGTACGTGATTCAAACACGAAAAAAACCCAGGATCTGGCCAACAAGTATGCGAAGAAGGCAAAATCATGAGCCAGATGCGGGCATAACCCAGACCTAACCCAGACCTAACCGGTGCTATCCTCTAAAATACTGTCCGAATCCAGGTTTAATTGACTGCCTCAGTGTGGTACAACATTACTACGTGATTCAAACACGGAAAAAACCCAGGATCTGGCCAACAAGTTTGCGAAAAAGGCGAAAGCATAAGCCAGATGGGCGCATATCCCAGACCTAACCCAGACCTAACCGGCGTTATGCTCTAAAATATTGATCGAAACCAGGTTTAATTGACTGCTTCAGTGTATTACCACATTACTACGTGATTCAAACACGAAAAAAACCCAGGATCTGGCCAACAAGTATGCGAAGAAGGCAAAATCATGAGCCAGATGCGGGCATAACCCAGACCTAACCCAGACCTAACCGGTGTTATCCTCTAAAATACTGTCCGAATCCAGGTTCAATAGACTGCCTCTATGTGTAACAACATTACTACGTGATTGAAACACGAAAAAAACCCAGGATCTGGCCAACAAGTATGCGAAGAAGGCAAAATCATGAGCCAGATGCGGGCATAACCCAGACCTAACCCAGACCTAACCGGTGTTATCCTCTAAAATATTGATCGAAACCAGGTTAAATTGACTGCTTCAGTGTATTACCACATTACTACGTGATTCAAACACGAAAAAAACCCAGGATCTGGCCAACAAGTATGCGAAGTAGGCAAAATCATGAGCCAGATGCGGGCATAACCCAGACCTAACCCAGACCTAACCGGTGTTATCCTCTAAAATATTGATCGAAACCAGGTTTTATTGACTGCTTCAGTGTATTACCACATTACTACGTGATTGAAACACGAAAAAAACCCAGGATCTGGCCAACAAGTATGCGAAGAAGGCAAAATCATGAGCCAGATGCGGGCATAACCCAGACCTAACCCAGACCTAACCGGTGGTATCCTCTAAAATATTGATCGAAACCGGGTTTAATTGACTGCTTCAGTGTATTACCACATTACTACGTTATTCAAACACGAAAAAAACCCAGGATCTGGCCAACAATTATGCGAAGAAGGCAAAATCATGAGCCAGATGCGGGCATAACCCAGACCTAACCCAGACCTAGCCGGTGTTATCCTCTAAAATATTGATCGAAACCAGGTTTAATTGACAGCTTCAGTGTGTTACCACTTTACTACGTGATTCAAACACGAAAAAAACCCAGGATCTGGCCAACAAGTATGCGAAAAAGGCGAAAGTATAAGCCAGATGCGCGCAAATCTCAGACCTAACCCAGACCTAACCGGTGTTATCCTCTAAAATATTGATCAAAACCAGGTTTTATTGACTGCTTCAGTGTGTTACCACATTACTACGTGATCAAACACGGAAAAAACCCAGGATCTGGCCAACAAGTATTGCGAAGAAGGCGAAAGTATAAGCCAGATGCGGGCATATCCCGGACCTAACCCACACCTAACCGGTGTTATCCTCTAAAATATTGATCGAAACCAGGTTTAATTGACAGCTTCAGTGTGTTACCACATTACTACGTGATCAAACACGAAAAAAACTCAGGATCTGGCCAACAAGTATTGCGAAGAAGGCGAAAGTATAAGCCAGATGCGGGCATAACCCAGACCTAACCCTGACCTAACCGGTGTTATCCTCTAAAATATTGATCGAAACCAGGTTTGATTGACAGCTTCAGTGTGTTACCACATTACTACGTGATTCAAACACGAAAAAAACCCAGGATCTGGCCAACAAGTATGCGAAGTAGGCAAAATCATGAGCCAGATGCGGGCATAACCCAGACCTAACCCTGACCTAACCGGTGTTATCCTCTAAAATATTGATCGAAACCAGGTTTAATTGACAGCTTCAGTGTGTTACCACATTACTACGTGATTCAAACACGAAAAAAACCCAGGATCTGGCCAACAAGTATGCGAAGAAGGCAAAATCATGAGCCAGATGCGGGCATAGCCCGGACCTAACCCACACCTAACTGGTGTTATCCTCTAAAATATTGATCGAAACCAGTTTTAATTGACTGCTTCAGTGTGTTACCACATTCCTACGTGATTCAAACACGGAAAAAACCCAGGATCTGGCCAACAAGTATGCGAAGAAGGCAAAATCATGAGCCAGATGCGGGCATAACCCAGACCTAACCCAGACCTAACCGGTGTTATCCTCTAAAATACTGATCGAAACCAGGTTTAATTGACAGCTTCAGTGTGTTACCACATTACTACGTGATTCAAACACGAAAAAAACCCAGGATCTGGCCAACAAGTATGCGATGAAGGCAAAATCATGACCCAGATGCGGGCATAACCCAGACCTAACCCAGACCTAACCGGTGTTATCCTCTAAAATATTGATCGAAACCAGGTTTTATTGACTGCTTCAGTGTATTACCACATTAGTACGTGATTCAAACACGAAAAAAACCCAGGATCTGGCCAACAAGTATGCGAAGAAGGCAAAATCATGAGCCAGATGCGGGCATAACCCAGACCTAACCCAGACCTAACCGGTGCTATCCTCTAAAATACTGTCCGAATCCAGGTTTAATTGACTGCCTCAGTGTGGTACAACATTACTACGTGATTCAAACACGGAAAAAACCCAGGATCTGGCCAACAAGTTTGCGAAAAAGGCGAAAGCATAAGCCAGATGGGCGCATATCCCAGACCTAACCCAGACCTAACCGGCGTTATCCTCTAAAATATTGATCGAAACCAGGTTTAATTGACTGCTTCAGTGTATTACCACATTACTACGTGATTCAAACACGAAAAAAACCCAGGATCTGGCCAACAAGTATGCGAAGAAGGCAAAATCATGAGCCAGATGCGGGCATAACCCAGACCTAACCCAGACCTAACCGGTGTTATCCTCTAAAATACTGTCCGAATCCAGGTTCAATAGACTGCCTCTATGTGTAACAACATTACTACGTGATTGAAACACGAAAAAAACCCAGGATCTGGCCAACAAGTATGCGAAGAAGGCAAAATCATGAGCCAGATGCGGGCATAACCCAGACCTAACCCAGACCTAACCGGTGTTATCCTCTAAAATATTGATCGAAACCAGGTTAAATTGACTGCTTCAGTGTATTACCACATTACTACGTGATTCAAACACGAAAAAAACCCAGGATCTGGCCAACAAGTATGCGAAGTAGGCAAAATCATGAGCCAGATGCGGGCATAACCCAGACCTAACCCAGACCTAACCGGTGTTATCCTCTAAAATATTGATCGAAACCAGGTTTTATTGACTGCTTCAGTGTATTACCACATTACTACGTGATTGAAACACGAAAAAAACCCAGGATCTGGCCAACAAGTATGCGAAGAAGGCAAAATCATGAGCCAGATGCGGGCATAACCCAGACCTAACCCAGACCTAACCGGTGGTATCCTCTAAAATATTGATCGAAACCGGGTTTAATTGACTGCTTCAGTGTATTACCACATTACTACGTTATTCAAACACGAAAAAAACCCAGGATCTGGCCAACAATTATGCGAAGAAGGCAAAATCATGAGCCAGATGCGGGCATAACCCAGACCTAACCCAGACCAAGCCGGTGTTATCCTCTAAAATATTGATCGAAACCAGGTTTAATTGACAGCTTCAGTGTGTTACCACTTTACTACGTGATTCAAACACGAAAAAAACCCAGGATCTGGCCAACAAGTATGCGAAAAAGGCGAAAGTATAAGCCAGATGCGCGCAAATCTCAGACCTAACCCAGACCTAACCGGTGTTATCCTCTAAAATATTGATCGAAACCAGGTTTTATTGACTGCTTCAGTGTGTTACCACATTACTACGTGATCAAACACGGAAAAAACCCAGGATCTGGCCAACAAGTATTGCGAAGAAGGCGAAAGTATAAGCCAGATGCGGGCATATCCCGGACCTAACCCACACCTAACCGGTGTTATCCTCTAAAATATTGATCGAAACCAGGTTTAATTGACAGCTTCAGTGTGTTACCACATTACTACGTGATCAAACACGAAAAAAACTCAGGATCTGGCCAACAAGTATTGCGAAGAAGGCGAAAGTATAAGCCAGATGCGCGTATTTCCCAGACCTAACCCAGACCTAACCGGTGTTATCCTCTAAAATATTGATCGAAACCAGGTTTAATTGACAGCTTCAGTGTGTTACCACATTACTACGTGATTCAAACACGAAAAAAACCCAGGATCTGGCCAACAAGTATGCGAAGAAGGTAAAATCATGAGCCAGATGTGGGCATAACCCAGACCTAACCCTGACCTAACCGGTGTTATCCTCTAAAATATTGATCGAAACCAGGTTTAGTTGACAGCTTCAGTGTGTTACCACATTACTACGTGATTCAAACACGAAAAAAACCCAGGATCTGGCCAACAAGTATGCGAACAAGGCAAAATCATGAGCCAGATGCGGGCATAACCCAGACCTAACCCAGACCTAACCGGTGTTATCCTCTAAAATATTGATCGAAACCAGGTGTAATTGACAGCTTCAGTGTGTTACCACATTACTACGTGATTCAAACACGAAAAAAACCCAGGATCTGGCCAACAAGTATGCGAAGAAGGCAAAATCATGAGCCAGATGCGGGCATATCCCGGACCTAACCCACACCTAACTGGTGTTATCCTCTAAAATATTGATCGAAACCAGGTTTAATTGACTGCTTCAGTGTGTTACCACATTCCTACGTGATTCAAACACGGAAAAAACCCAGGATCTGGCCAACAAGTATGCGAAGAAGGCAAAATCATGAGCCAGATGCGGGCATAACCCAGACCTAACCCTGACCTAACCGGTGTTATCCTCTAAAATACTGTCCGAATCCAGGTTTAATTGACTTCCTCAGTGTGGTACAACATTACTACGTGATTCAAACACGAAAAAACCCAGGATCTGGCCAACAAGTTTGCGAAAAAGGCGAAAGCATAAGCCAGATGCGCGCATATCCCAGACCTAACCCAGACCTAACCGGTGATATCCCCTAAAATATTGATCGAAACCAGGTTTAATTGTCTGCTTCAGTGTATTACCACATTACTACGTGATTCAAACACGAAAAAAAACCCAGGATCTGGCCAACAAGTATGCGAAGAAGGCAAAATCATGAGCCAGATGCGGGCATAACCCAGACCTAACCCAGACCTAACCGGTGTTATCCTCTAAAATACTGTCCGAATCCAGGTTTAATAGACTGCCTCAATGTGTTACCACATTACTACGTGATTGAAACACGAAAAAAACCCAGGATCTGGCCAACAAGTATGCGAAGAAGGCAAAATCATGAGCCAGATGCGGGCATAACCCAGACCTAACCCAGACCTAACCGGTGGTATCCTCTAAAATATTGATCGAAACCAGGTTTAATTGACTGCTTCAGTGTATTACCACATTACTACGTGATTCAAACACGAAAAAAACCCAGGATCTGGCCAACAAGTATGCGAAGAAGGCAAAATCATGAGCCAGATGCGGGCATAACCCAGACCTAACCCAGACCTAACCGTTGTTATCCTCTAAAATACTGTCCGAATCCAGGTTTAATAGACTGCCTCAGTATGTTACCACATTACTACGTGATTGAAACACGAAAAAAACCCAGGATCTGGCCAACAAGTATGCGAAGAAGGCAAAATCATGAGCCAGATGCGGGCATAACCCAGACCTAACCCAGACCTAACCGGGGTTATCCTCTGAAATATTGATCGAATCCAGGTTTAATTGACTGCTTCAGTGTGTTACCACATTACTACGTGATTCAAACACGGAAAATACCCAGGATCTGGCCAACAAGTTTGCGAAAAAGGCGAAAGTATAAGCCAGATGCGCGCAAATCCCAGACCTAACCCAGACCTAACCGGGGTTATCCTCTGAAATATTGATCGAATCCAGGTTTAATTGACTGCTTCAGTGTGTTACCACATTACTACGTGATTCAAACACGGAAAATACCCAGGATCTGGCCAACAAGTTTGCGAAAAAGGCGAAAGTATAAGCCAGATGCGCGCAAATCCCAGACCTAACCCAGACCTAACCGGTGTTATCCTCTAAAATATTGATCGAAACCAGGTTTTATTGACTGCTTCAATGTGTTACCACATTACTACGTGATCAAACACGGAAAAAACCCAGGATCTGGCCAACAAGTATGCGAAGAAGGCAAAATCATGAGCCAGATGCGGGCATAACCCAGACCTAACCCAGACCTAACCGGTGTTATCCTCTAAAATATTGATCGAAACCAGGTTTAATTGACAGCTTCAGTGTGTTAGCACATTACATACGTGATTCAAACACGAAAAAAACCCAGGATCTGGCCAACAAGTATGCGAAGAAGGCAAAATCATGAGCCAGATGCGGGCATAACCCAGACCTAACCCAGACCTAACCGGTGTTATCCTCTAAAATATTGATCGAAACCAGGTTTAATTGACAGCTTCAGTGTGTTACCACATTCCTACGTGATACAAACACGAAAAAAACCCAGGATCTGGCCAACAAGTATGCGAAGAAGGCGAAAGTATAAGCCAGATGCGCCCATTTCCCAGACCTAACCCAGACCTAACCGGTGTTATCCTCTGAAATATTGATCGAAACCAGGTTTAATTGACTGCTTCAGTGTGTTACCACATTACTACGTGATTCAAACACGGAAAGAACCCAGGATCTGGCCAACAAGTATGCGAAGAAGGCAAAATCATGAGCCAGATGCGGGCATAACCCAGACCTAACCCAGACCTAACCGGTGTTATCCTCTAAAATATTGATCGAAACCAGGTTTTATTGACTGCTTCAGTGTATTACCACATTACTACGTGATTGAAACACGAAAAAAACCCAGGATCTGGCCAACAAGTATGCGAAGAAGGCAAAATCATGAGCCAGATGCGGGCATATCCCGGACCTAACCCACACCTAACTGGTGTTATCCTCTAAAATATTGATCGAAACCAGGTTTAATTGACTGCTTCAGTGTGTTACCACATTCCTACGTGATTCAAACACGGAAAAAACCCAGGATCTGGCCAACAAGTATGCGAAGAAGGCAAAATCATGAGCCAGATGCGGGCATAACCCAGACCTAACCCAGACCTAACCGGTGTTATCCTCTAAAATACTGATCGAATCAGGTTTAATTGACAGCTTCAGTGTGTTACCACATTACTACGTGATTCAAACACGAAAAAATCCCAGGATCTGGCCAACAAGTATGCGAAGAAGGCAAAATCATGAGACAGATGCGGGCATATCCCGGACCTATCCCAGACCTAACCGGTGTTATCCTCTAAAATATTGATCGAAACCAGGTTTAATTGACTGCTTCAGTGTGTTACCACATTACTACGTGATTCAAACACGAAAAAACCCCAGGATCTGGCCAACAAGTATGCGCAGAAGGCAAAATCATGAGCCAGATGCGGGCATAACCCAGACCTAACCCAGACCTAACCGGTGTTATCCTCTAAAATATTGATCGAAACCAGGTTTAATTGACAGCTTCAGTGTGTTACCACATTACTACGTGATTCAAACACGAAAAAAACCCAGGATCTGGCCAACAAGTATGCGAAGAAGGCAAAATCATGAGCCAGATGCGGGCATATCCCGGACCTATCCCAGACCTAACCGGTGTTATCCTCTAAAATATTCATCGAAACCAGGTTTAATTGACAGCTTCAGTGTGTTACCACATTCCTACGTGATACAAACACGAAAAAAACCCAGGATCTGGCCAACAAGTATGCGAAGAAGGCGAAAGTATAAGCCAGATGCGCCCATTTCCCAGACCTAACCCAGACCTAACCGGTGTTATCCTCTGAAATATTGATCGAAACCAGGTTTAATTGACTGCTTCAGTGTGTTACCACATTACTACGTGATTCAAACACGGAAAAAACCCAGGATCTGGCCAACAAGTATGCGAAGAATGCAAAATCATGAGCCAGATGCGGGCATAACCCAGACCTAACCCAGACCTAACCGGTGTTATCCTCTAAAATATTGATCGAAACCAGGTTTAATTGACAGCTTCAGTGTGTTACCACATTACTACGTGATTGAAACACGAAAAAAACCCAGGATCTGGCCAACAAGTATGCGAAGAAGGCAAAATCATGAGCCAGATGCGGGCATAACCCAGACCTAACCCAGACCTAACCGGTGGTATCCTCTAAAATATTGATCGAAACCAGGTTTAATTGACTGCTTCAGTGTATTACCACATTACTACGTGACTAAAACACGAAAAAAACCCAGGATCTGGCCAACAAGTTTGCGAAAAAGGCGAAAGTATAAGCCAGATGCGCGCAAATCCCAGACCTAACCCAGACCTAACCGGGGTTATCCTCTGAAATATTGATCGAATCCAGGTTTAATTGACTGCTTCAGTGTGTTACCACATTACTACGTGATTCAAACACGGAAAATACCCAGGATCTGGCCAACAAGTTTGCGAAAAAGGCGAAAGTATAAGCCAGATGCGCGCAAATCCCAGACCTAACCCAGACCTAACCGGTGTTATCCTCTAAAATATTGATCGAAACCAGGTTTTATTGACTGCTTCAATGTGTTACCACATTACTACGTGATCAATCACGGAAAAAACCCAGGATCTGGCCAACAAGTATGCGAAGAAGGCAAAATCATGAGCCAGATGCGGGCATAACCCAGACCTAACCCAGACCTAACCGGTGTTATCCTCTAAAATATTGATCGAAACCAGGTTTAATTGACAGCTTCAGTGTGTTAGCACATTACATACCTGATTCAAACACGAAAAAAACCCAGGATCTGGCCAACAAGTATGCGAAGAAGGCAAAATCATGAGCCAGATGCGGGCATAACCCAGACCTAACCCAGACCTAACCGGTGTTATCCTCTAAAATATTGATCGAAACCAGGTTTAATTGACAGCTTCAGTGTGTTACCACATTCCTACGTGATACAAACACGAAAAAAACCCAGGATCTGGCCAACAAGTATGCGAAGAAGGCGAAAGTATAAGCCAGATGCGCCCATTTCCCAGACCTAACCCAGACCTAACCGGTGTTATCCTCTGAAATATTGATCGAAACCAGGTTTAATTGACTGCTTCAGTGTGTTACCACATTACTACGTGATACAAACACGAAAAAAACCCAGGATCTGGCCAACAAGTATGCGAAGAAGGCAAAATCATGAGCCAGATGCAGGCATATCCCGGACCTATCCCAGACCTAACCGGTGTTATCCTCTAAAATATTGATCGAAACCAGGTTTAATTGACAGCTTCAGTGTGTTCCCACATTCCTACGTGATACAAACACGATAAAAACCCAGGATCTGGCCAACAAGTATGCGAAGAAGGCGAAAGTATAAGCCAGATGCGCCCATTTCCCAGACCTAACCCAGACCTAACCGGTGTTATCCTCTAAAATATTGATCGAAACCAGGTTTTATTGACTGCTTCAGTGTATTACCACATTACTACGTGATTGAAACACGAAAAAAACCCAGGATCTGGCCAACAAGTATGCGAAGAAGGCAAAATCATGAGCCAGATGCGGGCATATCCCGGACCTAACCCACACCTAACTGGTGTTATCCTCTAAAATATTGATCGAAACCAGGTTTAATTGACTGCTTCAGAGTGTTACCACATTCCTACGTGATTCAAACACGGAAAAAACCCAGGATCTGGCCAACAAGTATGCGAAGAAGGCAAAATCATGAGCCAGATGCGGGCATAACCCAGACCTAACCCAGACCTAACCGGTGTTAGCCTCTAAAATACTGATCGAAACCAGGTTTAATTGACAGCTTCAGTGTGTTACCACATTACTACGTGATTCAAACACGAAAAAAACCCAGGATCTGGTCAACAAGTATGCGAAGAAGGCAAAATCATGAGACAGATGCGGGCATATCCCGGACCTATCCCAGACCTAACCGGTGTTATCCTCTAAAATATTGATCGAAACCAGGTTTAATTGACTGCTTCAGTGTGTTACCACATTACTACGTGATTCAAACACGAAAAAACCCCAGGATCTGGCCAACAAGTATGCGAAGAAGGCAAAATCATGAGCCAGATGCGGGCATAACCCAGACCTAACCCAGACCTAACCGGTGTTATCCTCTAAAATACTGATCGAAACCAGGTTTAATTGACAGCTTCAGTGTGTTACCACATTACTACGTGATTCAAACACGAAAAAAACCCAGGATCTGGTCAACAAGTATGCGAAGAAGGCAAAATCATGAGCCAGATGCGGGCATAACCCAGACCTATCCCAGACCTAACCGGTGTTATCCTCTAAAATATTGATCGAAACCAGGTTTAATTGACAGCTTCAGTGTGTTACCACATTCCTACGTGATACAAACACGAAAAAAACCCAGGATCTGGCCAACAAGTATGCGAAGAAGGCGAAAGTATAAGCCAGATGCGCCCATTTCCCAGACCTAACCCAGACCTAACCGGTGTTATCCTCTGAAATATTGATCGAAACCAGGTTTAATTGACTGCTTCAGTGTGTTACCACATTACTACGTGATTCAAACACGGAAAAAACCCAGGATCTGGCCAACAAGTATGCGAAGAAGGCAAAATCATGAGCCAGATGCGGGCATAACCCAGACCTAACCCAGACCTAACCGGTGTTATCCTCTAAAATATTGATCGAAACCAGGTTTAATTGACAGCTTCAGTGTGTTACCACATTACTACGTGATTCAAACACGAAAAAAACCCAGGATCTGGCCAACAAGTATGCGAAGAAGGCAAAATCATGAGCCAGATGCGGGCATATCCCGGACCTATCCCAGACCTAACCGGTGTTATCCTCTAAAATATTGATCGAAACCAGGTTAAATTGACTGCTTCAGTGTATTACCACATTACTTCGTGATTCAAACACGAAAAAAACCCAGGATCTGGCCAACAAGTATGCGAAGAAGGCAAAATCATGAGCCAGATGCGGGCATAACCCAGACCTAACCCAGACCTAACCGGTGTTATCCTCTAAAATATTGATCGAAACCAGGTTTTATTGACTGCTTCAGTGTATTACCACATTACTACGTGATTCAAACACGAAAAAAACCCAGGATCTGGCCAACAAGTATGCGAAGAAGGCAAAATCATGAGCCAGATGCGGGCATAACCCAGACCTAACCCATCCCTAACCGGTGTTATCCTCTAAAATATTGATCGAAACCAGGTTTTATTGACTGCTTCAGTGTATTACCACATTACTACGTGATTCAAACACGAAAAAAAACCCAGGATCTGGCCAACAAGTATGCGAAGAAGGCAAAATCATGAGCCAGATGCTGGCATAGCCCAGCCCTAACCCAGACCTAACCGGTGTTATCCTCTAAAATATTGATCAAAACCAGGTTTAATTGACTGCTTCAGTGTATTACCACATTACTACGTGATTCAAACACGAAAAAAACCCAGGATCTGGCCAACAAGTATGCGAACAAGGCAAAATCATGAGCCAGATGCGGGCATAACCCAGACCTAACCCAGACCTAACCGGTGTTATCCTCTAAAATATTGATCGAAACCAGGTTTAATTGACAGCTTCAGTGTGTTACCACATTACTACGTGATTCAAACACGAAAAAAACCCAGGATCTGGCCAACAAGTATGCGAAAAAGGCGAAAGTTTTAGCCAGATGCGCGCAAATCCCAGACCTAACCCAGACCTAACCGGTGTTATCCTCTAAAATATTGATCGAAACCAGGTTTTATTGACTGCTTCAGTGTGTTACCACATTACTACGTGATCAAACACGGAAAAAACCCAGGATCTGGCCAACAAGTATTGCGAAGAAGGCGAAAGTATAAGCCAGATGCGCGTATTTCCCAGACCTAACCCAGACCTAACCGGTGTTATCCTCTAAAATATTGATCGAAACGAGGGTTAATTGACTGCTTCAGTGTGTTACCACATTACTACGTGATTCAAACACGAAAAATACCCAGGATCTGGCCAACAAGTATGCGAAGAAGGCAAAATCATGAGCCAGATGCGGGCATAACCCAGACCTAACCCAGACCTAACCGGTGGTATCCTCTAAAATATTGATCGAAACCGGGTTTAATTGACTGCTTCAGTGTATTACCACATTACTACGTTATTCAAACACGAAAAAAACCCAGGATCTGGCCAACAATTATGCGAAGAAGGCAAAATCATGAGCCAGATGCGGGCATAACCCAGACCTAACCCAGACCTAGCCGGTGTTATCCTCTAAAATATTGATCGAAACCAGGTTTAATTGACAGCTTCAGTGTGTTACCACTTTACTACGTGATTCAAACACGAAAAAAACCCTGGATCTGGCCAACAAGTATGCGAAAAAGGCGAAAGTATAAGCCAGATGCGCGCAAATCTCAGACCTAACCCAGACCTAACCGGTGTTATCCTCTAAAATATTGATCGAAACCAGGTTTTATTGACTGCTTCAGTGTGTTACCACATTACTACGTGATCAAACACGGAAAAAACCCAGGATCTGGCCAACAAGTATTGCGAAGAAGGCGAAAGTATAAGCCAGATGCGGGCATATCCCGGACCTAACCCACACCTAACCGGTGTTATCCTCTAAAATATTGATCGAAACCAGGTTTAATTGACAGCTTCAGTGTGTTAGCACATTACTACGTGATCAAACACGAAAAAAACCCAGGATCTGGCCAACAAGTATTGCGAAGAAGGCGAAAGTATAAGCCAGATGCGTGTATTTCCCAGACCTAACCCAGACCTAACCGGTGTTATCCTCTAAAATATTGATCGAAACCAGGTTTAATTGACAGCTTCAGTGTGTTACCACATTACTACGTGATTCAAACACGAAAAAAACCCAGGATCTGGCCAACAAGTATGCGAAGAAGGCAAAATCATGAGCCAGATGCGGGCATAACCCAGACCTAAATCTGACCTAACCGGTGTTATCCTCTAAAATATTGATCGAAACCAGGTTTAATTGACAGCTTCAGTGTGTTACCACATTACTACGTGATTGAAACACGAAAAAAACCCAGGATCTGGCCAACAAGTATGCGAAGAAGGCAAAATCATGAGCCAGATGCGGGCACAACCCAGACCTAACCCAGACCTAACCGGTGTTATCCTCTAAAATATTGATCGAAACCAGGTTTAGTTGACAGCTTCAGTGTGTTACCACATTACTACGTGATTCAAACACGAAAAAAACCCAGGATCTGGCCAAAAAGTATGCGAAGAAGGCAAAATCATGAGCCAGATGCGGGCATAACCCAGACCTAACCCAGACCTAACCGGTGTTATCCTCTAAAATATTGATCGAAACCAGGTTTAATTGACAGCTTCAGTGTGTTACCACATTACTACGTGATTCAAACACGAAAAAAACCCAGGATCTGGCCAACAAGTATGCGAAGAAGGCAAAATCATGAGCCAGATGCGGGCATATCCCGGACCTATCCCAGACCTAACCGGTGTTATCCTCTAAAATATTGATCGAAACCAGTTTGAATTGACTGCTTCAGTGTGTTACCACATTACTACGTGATTCAAACACGAAAAAACCCCAGGATCTGGCCAACAAGTATGCGCAGAAGGCAAAATCATGAGCCAGATGCGGGCATAACCCAGACCTAACCCAGACCTAACCGGTGTTATCCTCTAAAATATTGATCGAAACCAGGTTTTATTGACTGCTTCAGTGTATTACCACATTACCACGTGATTCAAACACGAAAAAAACCCAGGATCTGGCCAACAAGTATGCGAAGAAGGCAAAATCATGAGCCAGATGCGGGCATAACCCAGACCTATCCCTGACCTAACCGGTGTTATCCTCTAAAATACTGTCCGAATCCAGGTTTAATTGACTTCCTCAGTGTGGTACAACATTACTACGTGATTCAAACACGAAAAAACCCAGGATCTGGCCAACAAGTTTGCGAAAAAGGCGAAAGCATAAGCCAGATGCGCGCATATCCCAGACCTACCCCAGACCTAACCGGTGATATCCTCTAAAATATTGATCGAAACCAGGTTTAATTGTCCGCTTCAGTGTATTACCACATTACTACGTGATTCAAACACGAAAAAAAACCCAGGATCTGGCCAACAAGTATGCGAAGAAGGCAAAATCATGAGCCAGATGCGGGCATAACCCAGACCTAACCCAGACCTAACCGGTGTTATCCTCTAAAATACTGTCCGAATCCAGGTTTAATAGACTGCCTCAATGTGTTACCACATTACTACGTGATTGAAACACGAAAAAAACCCAGGATCTGGCCAACAAGTATGCGAAGAAAGCAAAATCATGAGCCAGATGCGGGCATAACCCAGACCTAACCCAGACCTAACCGGTGGTATCCTCTAAAATATTGATCGAAACCAGGTTTAATTGACTGCTTCAGTGTATTACCACATTACTACGTGATTCAAACACGAAAAAAACCCAGGATCTGGCCAACAAGTATGCGAAGAAGGCAAAATCATGAGCCAGATGCGGGCATAACCCAGTCCTAACTCAGACCTAACCGGTGTTATCCTCTAAAATATTGATCGAAACCAGGTTTAATTGACAGCTTCAGTGTGTTACCACATTCCTACGTGATACAAACACGAAAAAAACCCAGGATCTGGCCAACAAGTATGCGAAGAAGGCGAAAGTATAAGCCAGATGCGCCCATTTCCCAGACCTAACCCAGACCTAACTGGTGTTATCCTCTGAAATATTGATCGAAACCAGGTTTTATTGACTGCTTCAGTGTGTTACCACATTACTACGTGATCAAACACGGAAAAAACCCAGGATCTGGCCAACAAGTATTGCGAAGAAGGCGAAAGTATAAGCCAGATGCGCGTATTTCCCAGACCTAACCCAGACCTAACCGGTGTTATCCTCTAAAATATTGATCGAAACGAGGGTTAATTGACTGCTTCAGTGTGTTACCACATTACTACGTGATTCAAACACGAAAAATACCCAGGATCTGACCAACAAGTATGCGAAGAAGGCAAAATCATGAGCCAGATGCGGGCATAACCCAGACCTAACCCAGACCTAACCGGTGTTATCCTCTAAAATACTGTCCGAATCCAGGTTTAATAGACTGCCTCAATGTGTTACCACATTACTACGTGATTGAAACACGAAAAAAACCCAGGATCTGGCCAACAAGTATGCGAAGAAGGCAAAATCATGAGCCAGATGCGGGCATAACCCAGACCTAACCCAGACCTAACCGGTGGTATCCTCTAAAATATTGATCGAAACCAGGTTTAATTGACTGCTTCAGTGTATTACCACATTACTACGTGATTCAAACACGAAAAAAACCCAGGATCTGGCCAACAAGTATGCGAAGAAGGCAAAATCATGAGCCAGATGCGGGCATAACCCAGACCTAACCCAGACCTAACCGGTGTTATCCTCTAAAATATTGATCGAAACCAGGTTTAATTGACTGCTTCAGTGTATTACCACATTACTACGTGATTGAAACACGAAAAAAACCCAGGATCTGGCCAACAAGTATGCGAAGAAGGCAAAATCATGAGACAGATGCGGGCATAACCCAGACCTAACCCAGACCTAACCGGGGTTATCCTCTGAAATATTGATCGAATCCAGGTTTAATTGACTGCTTCAGTGTGTTACCACATTACTACGTGATTCAAACACGGAAAATACCCAGGATCTGGCCAACAAGTTTGCGAAAAAGGCGAAAGTATAAGCCAGATGCGCGCAAAGCCCAGACCTATCCCAGACCTAACCGGGGTTATCCTCTGAAATATTGATCGAATCCAGGTTTAATTGACTGCTTCAGTGTGATACCACATTACTACGTGATTCACACACGGAAAATACCCAGGATCTGGCCAACAAGTTTGCGAAAAAGGCGAAAGTATAAGCCAGATGCGCGCAAATCCCAGACCTAACCCAGACCTAACCGGTGTTATCCTCTAAAATATTGATCGAAACCAGGTTTAATTGACAGCTTCAGTGTGTTACCACATTACTACGTGATTGAAACACGAAAAAAACCCAGGATCTGGCCAACAAGTATGCGAAGTAGGCAAAATCATGAGCCAGATGCGGGCACAACCCAGACCTAACCCAGACCTAACCGGTGTTATCCTCTAAAATATTGATCGAAACCAGGTTTAGTTGACAGCTTCAGTGTGTTACCACATTACTACGTGATTCAAACACGAAAAAAACCCAGGATCTGGCCAAAAAGTATGCGAAGAAGGCAAAATCATGAGCCAGATGCGGGCATAACCCAGACCTAACCCAGACCTAACCGGTGTTATCCTCTAAAATATTGATCGAAACCAGGTTTAATTGACAGCTTCAGTGTGTTACCACATTACTACGTGATTCAAACACGAAAAAAACCCAGGATCTGGCCAACAAGTATGCGAAGAAGGCAAAATCATGAGCCAGATGCGGGCATATCCCGGACCTATCCCGGACCTAACCGGTGTTATCCTCTAAAATATTGATCGAAACCAGTTTGAATTGACTGCTTCAGTGTGTTACCACATTACTACGTGATTCAAACACGAAAAAACCCCAGGATCTGGCCAACAAGTATGCGCAGAAGGCAAAATCATGAGCCAGATGCGGGCATAACCCAGACCTAACCCAGACCTAACCGGTGTTATCCTCTGAAATATTGATCGAAACCAGGTTTTATTGACTGCTTCAGTGTATTACCACATTACCACGTGATTCAAACACGAAAAAAACCCAGGATCTGGCCAACAAGTATGCGAAGAAGGCAAAATCATGAGCCAGATGCGGGCATAACCCAGACCTATCCCTGACCTAACCGGTGTTATCCTCTAAAATACTGTCCGAATCCAGGTTTAATTGACTTCCTCAGTGTGGTACAACATTACTACGTGATTCAAACACGAAAAAACCCAGGATCTGGCCAACAAGTTTGCGAAAAAGGCGAAAGCATAAGCCAGATGCGCGCATATCCCAGACCTACCCCAGACCTAACCGGTGATATCCTCTAAAATATTGATCGAAACCAGGTTTAATTGTCCGCTTCAGTGTATTACCACATTACTACGTGATTCAAACACGAAAAAAAACCCAGGATCTGGCCAACAAGTATGCGAAGAAGGCAAAATCATGAGCCAGATGCGGGCATAACCCAGACCTAACCCAGACCTAACCGGTGTTATCCTCTAAAATACTGTCCGAATCCAGGTTTAATAGACTGCCTCAATGTGTTACCACATTACTACGTGATTGAAACACGAAAAAAACCCAGGATCTGGCCAACAAGTATGCGAAGAAGGCAAAATCATGAGCCAGATGCGGGCATAACCCAGACCTAACCCAGACCTAACCGGTGGTATCCTCTAAAATATTGGTCGAAACCAGGTTTAATTGACTGCTTCAGTGTATTACCACATTACTACGTGATTCAAACACGAAAAAAACCCAGGATCTGGCCAACAAGTATGCGAAGAAGGCAAAATCATGAGCCAGATGCGGGCATAACCCCGACCTAACCCAGACCTAACCGGTGTTATCCTCTAAAATATTGATCGAAACCAGGTTTAATTGACTGCTTCAGTGTATTACCACATTACTACGTGATTGAAACACGAAAAAAACCCAGGATCTGGCCAACAAGTATGCGAAGAAGGCAAAATCATGAGCCAGATGCGGGCATAACCCAGACCTAACCCAGACCTAACCGGGGTTATCCTCTGAAATATTGATCGAATCCAGGTTTAATTGACTGCTTCAGTGTGTTACCACATTACTACGTGATTCAAACACGGAAAATACCCAGGATCTGGCCAACAAGTTTGCGAAAAAGGCGAAAGTATAGGCCAGATGCGCGCAAATCCCAGACCTAACCCAGACCTAACCGGGGTTATCCTCTGAAATATTGATCGAATCCAGGTTTAATTGACTGCTTCAGTGTGATACCACATTACTACGTGATTCAAACACGGAAAATACCCAGGATCTGGCCAACAAGTTTGCGAAAAAGGCGAAAGTATAAGCCAGATGCGCGCAAATCCCAGACCTAACCCAGACCTAACCGGTGTTATCCTCTAAAATATTGATCGAAACCAGGTTTAATTGGCAGCTTCAGTGTGTTACCACATTACTACGTGATTGAAACACGAAAAAAACCCAGGATCTGGCCAACAAGTATGCGAAGAAGGCAAAATCATGAGCCAGATGCGGGCACAACCCAGACCTAACCCAGACCTAACCGGTGTTATCCTCTAAAATATTGATCGAAACCAGGTTTAGTTGACAGCTTCAGTGTGTTACCACATTACTACGTGATTCAAACACGAAAAAAACCCAGGATCTGGCCAAAAAGTATGCGAAGAAGGCAAAATCATGAGCCAGATGCGGGCATAACCCAGACCTAACCCAGACCTAACCGGTGTTATCCTCTAAAATATTGATCGAAACCAGGTTTAATTGACAGCTTCAGTGTGTTACCACATTACTACGTGATTCAAACACGAAAAAAACCCAGGAGCTGGCCAACAAGTATGCGAAGAAGGCAAAATCATGAGCCAGATGCGGGCATAACCCAGACCTAACCCAGACCTAACCGGTGGTATCCTCTAAAATATTGATCGAAACCAGGTTTAATTGACTGCTTCAGTGTATTACCACATTACTACGTGATTGAAACACGAAAAAAACCCAGGATCTGGCCAACAAGTATGCGAAGAAGGCAAAATCATGAGCCAGATGCGGGCATAACCCAGACCTAACCCAGACCTAACCGGGGTTATCCTCTGAAATATTGATCGAATCCAGGTTTAATTGACTGCTTCAGTGTGTTACAACATTACTACGTGATTCAAACACGGAAAATACCCAGGATCTGGCCAACAAGTTTGCGAAAAAGGCGAAAGTATAGGCCAGATGCGCGCAAATCCCAGACCTAACCCAGACCTAACCGGGGTTATCCTCTGAAATATTGATCGAATCCAGGTTTAATTGACTGCTTCAGTGTGATACCACATTACTACGTGATTCAAACACGGAAAATACCCAGGATCTGGCCAACAAGTTTGCGAAAAAGGCGAAAGTATAAGCCAGATGCGCGCAAATCCCAGACCTAACCCAGACCTAACCGGTGTTATCCTCTAAAATATTGATCGAAACCAGGTTTAATTGACAGCTTCAGTGTGTTACCAAATTACTACGTGATTGAAACACGAAAAAAACCCAGGATCTGGCCAACAAGTATGCGAAGAAGGCAAAATCATGAGCCAGATGCGGGCACAACCCAGACCTAACCCAGACCTAACCGGTGTTATCCTCTAAAATATTGATCGAAACCAGGTTTAGTTGACAGCTTCAGTGTGTTACCACATTACTACGTGATTCAAACACGAAAAAAACCCAGGATCTGGCCAACAAGTTTGCGAAAAAGGCGAAAGTATAAGCCAGATGCGCGCAAAGCCCAGACCTATCCCAGACCTAACCGGGGTTATCCTCTGAAATATTGATCGAATCCAGGTTTAATTGACTGCTTCAGTGTGATACCACATTACTACGTGATTCACACACGGAAAAAAACCCAGGATCTGGCCAACAAGTATGCGAAGAAGGCAAAATCATGAGCCAGATGCGGGCATAACCCAGACCTAACCCAGATCTAACCAGTGTTATCCTCTAAAATACTATCCGAATCCAGGTTTAATAGACTGCCTCAATGTGTTACCACATTACCACGTGATTGAAACACGAAAAAAACCCAGGATCTGGCCAACAAGTATGCGAAGAAGGCAAAATCATGAGCCAGATGCGGGCATAACCCAGACCTAACCGGTGGTATCCTGTAAAATATTGATCGAAACCAGGTTTAATTGACTGCTTCAGTGTATTACCACATTACTACGTGATTCAAACACGAAAAAAACCCAGGATCTCGCCAACAAGTATGCGAAGAAGGCAAAATCATGAGCCAGATGCGGGCATAACCCAGACCCAACCCAGACCTAACCGGTGTTATCCTCTAAAATACTGTCCGAATCCAGGTTTAATTGACTGCCTCAGTGTGTTACCACATTACTACGTGATTGAAACACGAAAAAAACCCAAGATCTGGCCAACAAGTATGCGAAGAAGGCAAAATCATGAGCCAGATGCGGGCATAACCCAGACCTAACCCAGACCTAACCGGTGTTATCCTCTAAAATATTGATCGAAACCAGGTTTAATTGACAGCCTCAGTGTGTTACCACATTACTACGTGATCCAAACACGAAAAAAACCCAGGATCTGGCCAACAAGTTTGCGAAAAAGGCGAAAGTATACACCAGATGCGCGCAAATCCCAGACCTAACCCAGACCTAACCGGTGTTATCCTCTAAAATATTGATCGAAACCAGGTTTTATTGACTGCTTCAGTGTGTTACCACATTACTACGTGATCAAAGACGGAAAAAACCCAGGATCTGGCCAACAAGTATGCGAAGAAGGCAAAATCATGAGCCAGATGCGGGCATAACCCAGACCTAACCCAGACCTAACCGGTGTTATCCTCTAAAATATTGATCGAAACCAGGTTTAATTGACTGCTTCAGGGTATTACCACATTACAACGTGATTCAAACTCGAAAAAAACCCAGGATCTGGCCAACAAGTATGCGAAGAAGGCAAAATCATGAGCCAGATGCGGGCATAACCCAGACCTAACCCAGACCTAACCGGTGTTATCCTCTGAAATATTGATCGAAACCAGGTTTAATTGACTGCTTGAGTGCGTTACCACATTACTACGTGATTCAAACACGAAAAAACCCCAGGATCTGGCCAACAAGTATGCGAAGAAGGCAAAATCATGAGCCAGATGCGGGCATAACCCAGACCTAACCCAGACCTAACCGGTGTTATCCTCTAAAATATTGATCGAAACCAGGTTTTATTGACTGCTTCAGTGTATTACCACATTACTACGTGATTCAAACACGAAAAAAACCCAGGATCTGGCCAACAAGTATGCGAAGAAGGCAAAATCATGAGCCAGATGCGGGCATAACCCAGACCTAACCCAGACCTAACCGGTGTTATCCTCTAAAATATTGATCGAAACCAGGCTTAATTGACAGCTTCAGTGTATTACCACATTACTACGTGATTCAAACACGAAAAAAACCCAGGATCTGGCCAACAAGTATGCGAAGAAGGCAAAATCATGAGCCAGATGCGGGCATAACCCAGACCTAACCCAGACCTAACCGGTGGTATCCTGTAAAATATTGATCGAAACCAGGTTTAATTGACTGCTTCAGTGTATTACCACATTACTACGTGATTCAAACACGAAAAAAACCCAGGATCTCGCCAACAAGTATGCGAAGAAGGCAAAATCATGAGCCAGATGCGGGCATAACCCAGACCTAACCCAGACCTAACCGGTGTTATCCTCTAAAATACTGTCCGAATCCAGGTTTAATTGACTGCCTCAGTGTGTTACCACATTACTACGTGATTGAAACACGAAAAAAACCCAAGATCTGGCCAACAAGTATGCGAAGAAGGCAAAATCATGAGCCAGATGCGGGCATAACCCAGACCTAACCCAGACCTAACCGGTGTTATCCTCTAAAATATTGATCGAAACCAGGTTTAATTGACAGCTTCAGTGTGTTACCACATTACTACGTGATCCAAACACGAAAAAAACCCAGGATCTGGCCAACAAGTTTGCGAAAAAGGCGAAAGTATAAGCCAGATGCGCGCAAATCCCAGACCTAACCCAGACCTAACCGGTGTTATCCTCTAAAATATTGATCGAAACAAGGTTTTATTGACTGCTTCAGTGTGTTACCACATTACTACGTGATCAAAGACGGAAAAAACCCAGGATCTGGCCAACAAGTATGCGAAGAAGGCAAAATCATGAGCCAGATGCGGGCATAACCCAGACCTAACCCAGGCCTAACCGGTGTTATCCTCTAAAATATTGATCGAAACCAGGTTTAATTGACTGCTTCAGGGTATTACCACATTACTACGTGATTCAAACACGAAAAAAACCCAGGATCTGGCCAACAAGTATGCGAAGAAGGCAAAATCATGAGCCAGATGCGGGCATAACCCAGACCTAACCCAGACCTAACCGGTGTTATCCTCTGAAATATTGATCGAAACCAGGTTTAATTGACTGCTTCAGTGTGTTACCACATTACTACGTGATTCAAACACGAAAAAACCCCAGGATCTGGCCAACAAGTATGCGAAGAAGGCAAAATCATGAGCCAGATGCGGGCATAACCCAGACCTAACCCAGACCTAACCGTTGTTATCCTCTAAAATATTGATCGAAACCAGGTTTAATTGACTGCTTCAGTGTATTACCACATTACTACGTGATTGAAACACGAAAAAAACCCAGGATCTGGCCAACAAGTATGCGAAGAAGGCAAAATCATGAGCCAGATGTGGGCATAACCCACACCTAACCCAGACCTAACCGGTGTTATCCTCTAAAATACTGTCCGAATCCAGGTTTAATTGACTGCCTCAGTGTGGTACAACATTACTACGTGATTCAAACACGGAAAAACCCCAGGATCTGGCCAACAAGTTTGCGAAAAAGGCGAAATCATGAGCCAGATGCGGGCATAACCCAGACCTAACCCAGACCTAACCGGTGTTATCCTCTAAAATATAGATCGAAACCAGGTTTAATTGACTGCCTCAGTGTGGTACAACATTACTACGTGATTCAAACACGGAAAAAGCCCAGGATCTGGCCAACAAGTTTGCGAAAAAGGCGAAAGCATAAGCCAGATGCGCGCATATCCCAGACCTAACGCAGACCTAACCGGTGTTATCCTCTAAAATATTGATCGAAACCAGGTTTAATTGACTGCTTCAGTGTATTACCACATTACTACGTGATTGAAACACGAAAAAAACCCAGGATCTGGCCAACAAGTATGCGAAGAAGGCAAAATCATGAGCCAGATGCGGGCATAAGCCAGACCTAACCCAGACCTAACCGGGGTTATCCTCTGAAATATTGATCGAATCCAGGTTTAATTGACTGCTTCAGTGTGTTACCACATTACTACGTGATTCAAAGACGGAAAATACCCAGGATCTGGCCAACAAGTTTGCGAAAAAGGCGAAAGTATAAGCCAGATGCGCGCAAATCCCAGACCTAACCCAGACCTAACCGGTGTTATCCTCTAAAATATTGATCGAAACCATGTTCCATTGACTGCTTCAATGTGTTACCACATTACGACGTGATCAAACACGGAAAAAACCCAGGATCTGGCCAACAAGTATGCGATGAAGGCAAAATCATGAGCCAGATGCGGGCATAACCCAGACCTAACCCAGACCTAACCGGTGTTATCCTCTAAAATATTGATCGAAACCAGGTTTCATTGACTGCTTCAGTGTATTACCACATTACCACGTGATTGAAACACGAAAAAAACCCAGGATCTGGCCAACAAGTATGCGAAGAAGGCAAAATCATGAGCCAGATGCGGGCATAACCCAGACCTAACCCAGACCTAACCGGTGTTATCCTCTAAAATACTGTCCGAATCCAGGTTTAATTGACTGCCTCAGTGTGGTACAACATTACTACGTGATTCAAACACGGAGAAACCCCAGGATCTGGCCAACAAGTTTGCGAAAAAGGCGAAAGCATAAGCCAGATGCGCGCATATCCCAGACCTAACCCAGACCTAACCGGTGATATCCTCTAAAATATTGATCGAAACCAGGTTTAATTGACTGCTTCAGTGTATTACCACATTACTACGTGATTCAAACACGAAAAAAAACCCAGGATCTGGCCAACAAGTATGCGAAGAAGGCAAAATCATGAGCCAGATGCGGGCATAACCCAGACCTAACCCAGATCTAACCAGTGTTATCCTCTAAAATACTATCCGAATCCAGGTTTAATAGACTGCCTCAATGTGTTACCACATTACTACGTGATTGAAACACGAAAAAAACCCAGGATCTGGCCAACAAGTATGCGAAGAAGGCAAAATCATGAGCCTGATGCGGGCATAACCCAGACCTAACCCAGACCTAACCGGTGGTATCCTGTAAAATATTGATCGAAACCAGGTTTAATTGACTGCTTCAGTGTATTACCACATTACTACGTGATTCAAACACGAAAAAAACCCAGGATCTCGCCAACAAGTATGCGAAGAAGGCAAAATCATGAGCCAGATGCGGGCATAACCCAGACCTAACCCAGACCTAACCGGTGTTATCCTCTAAAATACTGTCCGAATCCAGGTTTATTTGACTGCCTCAGTGTGTTACCACATTACTACGTGATTGAAACACGAAAAAAACCCAAGATCTGGCCAACAAGTATGCGAAGAAGGCAAAATCATGAGCCAGATGCGGGCATAACCCAGACCTAACCCAGACCTAACCGGTGTTATCCTCTAAAATATTGATCGAAACCAGGTTTAATTGACAGCTTCAGTGTGTTACCACATTACTACGTGATCCAAACACGAAAAAAACCCAGGATCTGGCCAACAAGTTTGCGAAAAAGGCGAAAGTATAAGCCAGATGCGCGCAAATCCCAGACCTAACCCAGACCTAACCGGTGTTATCCTCTAAAATATTGATCGAAACCAGGTTTTATTGACTGCTTCAGTGTGTTACCACATTACTACGTGATCAAAGACGGAAAAAACCCAGGATCTGGCCAACAAGTATGCGAAGAAGGCAAAATCATGAGCCAGATGCGGGCATAACCCAGACCTAACCCAGGCCTAACCGGTGTTATCCTCTAAAATATTGATCGAAACCAGGTTTAATTGACTGCTTGAGTGCGTTACCACATTACTACGTGATTCAAACACGAAAAAACCCCAGGATCTGGCCAACAAGTATGCGAAGAAGGCAAAATCATGAGCCAGATGCGGGCATAACCCAGACCTAACCCAGACCTAACCGGTGTTATCCTCTAAAATATTGATCGAAACCAGGTTTAATTGACTGCTTCAGGGTATTACCACATTACTACGTGATTCAAACACGAAAAAAACCCAGGATCTGGCCAACAAGTATGCGAAGAAGGCAAAATCATGAGCAAGATGCGGGCATATCCCAGACCTAACCCAGACCTAACCGGTGGTATCCTGTAAAATATTGATCGAAACCAGGTTTAATTGACTGCTTCAGTGTATTACCACATTACTACGTGATTCAAACACGAAAAAAACCCAGGATCTCGCCAACAAGTATGCGAAGAAGGCAAAATCATGAGCCAGATGCGGGCATAACCCAGACCTAACCCAGACCTAACCGGTGTTATCCTCTAGAATACTGTCCGAAGCCAGGTTTAATTGACTGCCTCAGTGTGTTACCACATTACTACGTGATTGAAACACGAAAAAAACCCAAGATCTGGCCAACAAGTATGCGAAGAAGGCAAAATCATGAGCCAGATGCGGGCATAACCCAGACCTAACCCAGACCTAACCGGTGTTATCCTCTAAAATATTGATCGAAACCAGGTTTAATTGACAGCTTCAGTGTGTTACCACATTACTACGTGATCCAAACACGAAAAAAACCCAGGATCTGGCCAACAAGTTTGCGAAAAAGGCGAAAGTATAAGCCAGATGCGCGCAAATCCCAGACCTAACCCAGACCTAACCGGTGTTATCCTCTAAAATATTGATCGAAACCAGGTTTTATTGACTGCTTCAGTGTGTTACCACATTACTACGTGATCAAAGACGGAAAAAACCCAGGATCTGGCCAACAAGTATGCGAAGAAGGCAAAATCAAGGGCCAGATGCGGGCATAACCCAGACCTAACCCAGACCTAACCGGTGTTATCCTCTAAAATATTGATCGAAACCAGGTTTAATTGACTGCTTCAGGGTATTACCACATTACTACGTGATTCAAACACGAAAAAAACCCAGGATCTGGCCAACAAGTATGCGAAGGAGGCAAAATCATGAGCCAGATGCGGGCATAACCCAGACCTAACCCAGACCTAACCGGTGTTATCCTCTAAAATATTGATCGAAACCAGGTTTAATTGACAGCTTCAGTGTGTTACCACATTACTACGTGATTCAAACACGAAAAAAACCAAGGATCTGGCCAACAAGTATGCGAAGAAGGCAAAATCATGACCCAGATGTGGGCATAACCCAGACCTAACCCAGACCTAACCGGTGTTATCCTCTAAAATATTGATCGAAACCAGGTTTAATTGACAGCTTCAGTGTGTTACCACATTACTACGTGATTCAAACACGAAAAAAACCCAGGATCTGGCCAACAAGTATGCGAAGAAGGCAAAATCATGACCCAGATGTGGGCATATCCCGGACCTATCCCAGACCTAACCGGTGTTATCCTCTAAAATATTCATCGAATCCAGGTTTAATAGACTGTCTCAGTGTGTTACCACATTACTACGCGATTGAAACACGAAAAAAACCCAGGATCTGGCCAACAAGTATGCGAAGAAGGCAAAATCATGAGCCAGATGCGGGCATAACCCAGACCTAACCCAGACCTAACCGGGGTTATCCTCTGAAATATTGATCGAATCCAGGTTTAATTGACTGCTTCAGTGTGTTACCACATTACTACGTGATTCAAAGACGGAAAATACCCAGGATCTGGCCAACAAGTTTGCGAAAAAGGCGAAAGTATAAGCCAGATGCGCGCAAATCCCAGACCTAACCCAGACCTAACCGGTGTTATCCTCTAAAATATTGATCGAAACCATGTTCCATTGACTGCTTCAATGTGTTACCACATTACTACGTGATCAAACACGGAAAAAACCCAGGATCTGGCCAACAAGTATGCGATGAAGGCAAAATCATGAGCCAGATGCGGGCATAACCCAGACCTAACCCAGACCTAACCGGTGTTATCCTCTAAAATATTGATCGAAACCAGGTTTCATTGACTGCTTCAGTGTATTACCACATTACCACGTGATTGAAACACGAAAAAAACCCAGGATCTGGCCAACAAGTATGCGAAGAAGGCAAAATCATGAGCCAGATGCGGGCATAACCCAGACCTAACCCAGACCTAACCGGTGTTATCCTCTAAAATACTGTCCGAATCCAGGTTTAATTGACTGCCTCAGTGTGGTACAACATTACTACGTGATTCAAACACGGAGAAACCCTAGGATCTGGCCAACAAGTTTGCGAAAAAGGCGAAAGCATAAGCCAGATGCGCGCATATCCCAGACCTAACCCAGACCTAACCGGTGATATCCTCTAAAATATTGATCGAAACCAGGTTTAATTGACTGCTTCAGTGTATTACCACATTACTACGTGATTCAAACACGAAAAAAAACCCAGGATCTGGCCAACAAGTATGTGAAGAAGGCAAAATCATGAGCCAGATGCGGCCATAACCCAGACCTAACCCAGATCTAACCAGTGTTATCCTCTAAAATACTATCCGAATCCAGGTTTAATAGACTGCCTCCATGTGTTACCACATTACTACGTGATTGAAACACGAAAAAAACCCAGGATCTGGCCAACAAGTATGCGAAGAAGGCAAAATCATGAGCCAGATGCGGGCATAACCCAGACCTAACCGGTGGTATCCTGTAAAATATTGATCGAAACCAGGTTTAATTGACTGCTTCAGTGTATTACCACATTACTACGTGATTCAAACACGAAAAAAACCCAGGATCTCGCCAACAAGTATGCGAAGAAGGCAAAATCATGAGCCAGATGCGGGCATAACCCAGACCTAACCCAGACCTAACCGGTGTTATCCTCTAGAATACTGTCCGAATCCAGGTTTAATTGACTGCCTCAGTGTGTTACCACATTACTACGTGATTGAAACACGAAAAAAACCCAAGATCTGGCCAACAAGTATGCGAAGAAGGCAAAATCATGAGCCAGATGCGGGCATAACCCAGACCTAACCCAGACCTAACCGGTGTTATCCTCTAAAATATTGATCGAAACCAGGTTTAATTGACAGCTTCAGTGTGTTACCACATTACCACGTGATCCAAACACGAAAAAAACCCAGGATCTGGCCAACAAGTTTGCGAAAAAGGCGAAAGTATAAGCCAGATGCGCGCAAATCCCAGACCTAACCCAGACCTAACCGGTGTTATCCTCTAAAATATTGATCGAAACCAGGTTTTATTGACTGCTTCAGTGTGTTACCACATTACTACGTGATCAAAGACGGAAAAAACCCAGGATCTGGCCAACAAGTATGCGAAGAAGGCAAAATCATGAGCCAGATGCGGGCATAACCCAGACCTAACCCAGACCTAACCAGTGTTATCCTCTAAAATATTGATCGAAACCAGGTTTAATTGACTGCTTCAGGGTATTACCACATTACTACGTGATTCAAACACGAAAAAAACCCAGGATCTGGCCAACAAGTATGCGAAGAAGGCAAAATCATGACCCAGATGTGGGCATATCCCGGACCTATCTCAGACCTAACCGGTGTTATCCTCTAAAATATTCATCGAATCCAGGTTTAATAGACTGTCTCATTGTGTTACAACATTACTACGCGATTGAAACACGAAAAAAACCCAGGATCTGGCCAACAAGTATGCGAAGAAGGCAAAATCATGACCCAGATGTGGGCATAACCCAGACCTAACCCAGACCTAACCGGTGTTATCCTCTAAAATATTGATCGAGACCAGGTTTAATTGGCAGCTTCAGTGTGTTACCACATTGCTACGTGATCCAAACACGAAAAAAACCCAGGATATGGCCAACAAGTTTGCGAAAAAGGCGAAAGTATAAGCCAGATGCGCGCAAATCCCAGACCTAACCCAGACCTAACCGGTGTTACCCTCTAAAATATTGATCGAAACCAGGTTTTATTGACTGCTTCAGTGTGTTACCACATTACTACGTGATCAAAGACGGAAAGAACCCAGGATCTGGCCAACAAGTATGCGAAGAAGGCAAAATCATGAGCCAGATGCGGGCATAACCCAGACCTAACCCAGACCTAACCGGTGTTATCCTCTAAAATATTGATCGAAACCAGGTTTAATTGACTGCTTCAGGGTATTACCACATTACTACGTGATTCAAACACGAAAAAAACCCAGGATCTGGCCAACAAGTATGCGAAGAAGGCAAAATCATGAGCCAGATGCGGGCATAACCCAGACCTAACCCAGACCTAACCGGTGTTATCCTCTAAAATATTGATCGAAACCAGGTTTAATTGACAGCTTCAGTGTGTTACCACATTACTACGTGATTCAAACACGAAAAAAACCCAGGATCTGGCCAACAAGTATGCGAAGAAGGCAAAATCATGACCCAGATGTGGGCATAACCCAGACCTAACCCAGGCCTAACCGGTGTTATCCTCTAAAATATTGATCGAAACCAGGTTTAATTGACAGCTTCAGTGTGTTACCACATTACTACGTGATTCAAACACGAAAAAAACCCAGGATCTGGCCAACAAGTATGCGAAGAAGGCAAAATCATGACCCAGATGTGGGCATATCCCGGACCTATCCCAGACCTAACCGGTGTTATCCTCTAAAATATTCATCGAATCCAGGTTTAATAGACTGTCTCATTGTGTTACCACATTACTACGCGATTGAAACACGAAAAAAACCCAGGATCTGGCCAACAAGTATGCGAAGAAGGCAAAATCATGAGCCAGATGCGGGCATAACCCAGACCTAACCCAGACCTAACCGGTGTTATCCTCTAAAATATTGATCGAAACCAGGTTTAATTGACAGCTTCAGTGTGTTACCACATTACTACGTGATTCAAACACGAAAAAAACCCAGGATCTGGCCAACAAGTATGCGAAGAAGGCAAAATCATGAGCCAGATGCGGGCATAACCCAGACCTAACCCAGACCTAACCGGTGGTATCCTGTAAAATATTGATCGAAACCAGGTTTAATTGACTGCTTCAGTGTATTACCACATTACTACGTGATTCAAACACGAAAAAAACCCAGGATCTCGCCAACAAGTATGCGAAGAAGGCAAAATCATGAGCCAGATGCGGGCATAACCCAGACCTAACCCAGACCTAACCGGTGTTATCCTCTAGAATACTGTCCGAATCCAGGTTTAATTGACTGCCTCAGTGTGTTACCACATTACTACGTGATTGAAACACGAAAAAAACCCAAGATCTGGCCAACAAGTATGCGAAGAAGGCAAAATCATGAGCCAGATGCGGGCATAACCCAGACCTAACCCAGACCTAACCGGTGTTATCCTCTAAAATATTGATCGAAACCAGGTTTAATTGACAGCTTCAGTGTGTCACCACATTACTACGTGATCCAAACACGAAAAAAACCCAGGATATGGCCAACAAGTTTGCGAAAAAGGCGAAAGTATAAGCCAGATGCGCGCAAATCCCAGACCTAACCCAGACCTAACCGGTGTTACCCTCTAAAATATTGATCGAAACCAGGTTTTATTGACTGCTTCAGTGTGTTACCACATTACTACGTGATCAAAGACGGAAAAAACCCAGGATCTGGCCAACAAGTATGCGAAGAAGGCAAAATCATGAGCCAGATGCGGGCATAACCCAGACCTAACCCAGACCTAACCGGTGTTATCCTCTAAAATATTGATCGAAACCAGGTTTAATTGACTGCTTCAGGGTATTACCACATTACTACGTGATTCAAACACGAAAAAAACCCAGGATCTGGCCAACAAGTATGCGAAGAAGGCAAAATCATGAGCCAGATGCGGGCATAACCCAGACCTAACCCAGACCTAACCGGTGTTATCCTCTAAAATATCGATCGAAACCAGGTTTAATTGACTGCTTCAGTGTGTTACCACATTACTACGTGATTCAAACACGAAAAAAACCCAAGATCTGGCCAACAAGTATGCGAAGAAGGCAAAATCATGAGCCAGATGCGGGCATAACCCAGACCTAACCCAGACCTAACCGGTGTTATCCTCTAGAATACTGTCCGAAACCAGGTTTAATTGACAGCTTCAGTGTGTTACCACATTACTACGTGATTCAAACACGAAAAAAACCCAGGATCTGGCCAACAAGTATGCGAAGAAGGCAAAATCATGAGCCAGATGCGGGCATAACCCAGACCTAACCCAGACCTAACCGGTGGTATCCTGTAAAATATTGATCGAAACCAGGTTTAATTGACTGCTTCAGTGTATTACCACATTACTACGTGATTCAAACACGAAAAAAACCCAGGATCTCGCCAACAAGTATGCGAAGAAGGCAAAATCATGAGCCAGATGCGGGCATAACCCAGACCTAACCCAGACCTAACCGGTGTTATCCTCTAGAATACTGTCCGAATCCAGGTTTAATTGACTGCCTCAGTGTGTTACCACATTACTACGTGATTGAAACACGAAAAAAACCCAAGATCTGGCCAACAAGTATGCGAAGAAGGCAAAATCATGAGCCAGATGCGGGCATAACCCAGACCTAACCCAGACCTAACCGGTGTTATCCTCCAAAATATTGATCGAAACCAGGTTTAATTGACAGCTTCAGTGTGTTACCACATTACTACGTGATCCAAACACGAAAAAAACCCAGGATATGGCCAACAAGTTTGCGAAAAAGGCGAAAGTATAAGGCAGATGCGCGCAAATCCCAGACCTAACCCAGACCTAACCGGTGTTACCCTCTAAAATATTGATCGAAACCAGGTTTTATTGACTGCTTCAGTGTGTTACCACATTACTACGTGATCAAAGACGGAAAAAACCCAGGATCTGGCCAACAAGTATGCGAAGAAGGCAAAATCATGAGCCAGATGCGGGCATAACCCAGACCTAACCCAGACCTAACCGGTGTTATCCTCTAAAATATTGATCGAAACCAGGTTTAATTGACTGCTTCAGGGTATTACCACATTACTACGTGATTCAAACACGAAAAAAACCCAGGATCTGGCCAACAAGTATGCGAAGAAGGCAAAATCATGAGCCAGATGCGGGCATAACCCAGACCTAACCCAGACCTAACCGGTGTTATCCTCTAAAATATCGATCGAAACCAGGTTTAATTGACTGCTTCAGTGTGTTACCACATTACTACGTGATTCAAAAACGAAAAAAACCCAAGATCTGGCCAACAAGTATGCGAAGAAGGCAAAATCATGAGCCAGATGCGGGCATAACCCAGACCTAACCCAGACCTAACCGGTGTTATCCTCTAGAATACTGTCCGAATCCAGGTTTAATTGACTGCCTCAGTGTGTTACCACATTACTACGTGATTGAAACACGAAAAAAACCCAAGATCTGGCCAACAAGTATGCGAAGAAGGCAAAATCATGAGCCAGATGCGGGCATAACCCAGACCTAACCCAGACCTAACCGGTGTTATCCTCTAAAATATTGATCGAAACCAGGTTTAATTGACAGCTTCAGTGTGTTACCACATTGCTACGTGATCCAAACACGAAAAAAACCCAGGATATGGCCAACAAGTTTGCGAAAAAGGCGAAAGTATAAGCCAGATGCGCGCAAATCCCAGACCTAACCCAGACCTAACCGGTGTTACCCTCTAAAATATTGATCGAAACCAGGTTTTATTGACTGCTTCAGTGTGTTACCACATTACTACGTGATCAAAGACGGAAAAAACCCAGGATCTGGCCAACAAGTATGCGAAGAAGGCAAAATCATGAGCCAGATGCGGGCATAACCCAGACCTAACCCAGACCTAACCGGTGTTATCCTCTAAAATATTGATAGAAACCAGGTTTAATTGACTGCTTCAGGGTATTACCACATTACTACGTGATTCAAACACGAAAAAAACCCAGGATCTGGCCAACAAGTATGCGAAGAAGGCAAAATCATGAGCCAGATGCGGGCATAACCCAGACCTAACCCAGACCTAACCGGTGTTATCCTCTAAAATATCGATCGAAACCAGGTTTAATTGACTGCTTCAGTGTGTTACCACATTACTACGTGATTCAAACACGAAAAAAACCCAAGATCTGGCCAACAAGTATGCGAAGAAGGCAAAATCATGAGCCAGATGCGGGCATAACCCAGACCTAACCGGTGTTATCCTCTAAAATATTGATCGAAACCAGGTTTAATTGACAGCTTCAGTGTGTTACCACATTACTACGTGATCCAAACACGAAAAAAACCCAGGATATGGCCAACAAGTTTGCGAAAAGGCGAAAGTATAAGCCAGATGCGCGCAAATCCCAGACCTAACCCAGACCTAACCGGTGTTACCCTCTAAAATATTGATCGAAACCAGGTTTTATTGACTGCTTCAGTGTGTTACCACATTACTACGTGATCAAAGACGGAAAAAACCCAGGATCTGGCCAACAAGTATGCGAAGAAGGCAAAATCATGAGCCAGATGCGGGCATAACCCAGACCTAACCCAGACCTAACCGGTGTTATCCTCTAAAATATTGATCGAAACCAGGTTTAATTGACTGCTTCAGGGTATTACCACATTACTACGTGATTCAAACACGAAAAAAACCCTGGATCTGGCCAACAAGTATGCGAAGAAGGCAAAATCATGAGCCAGATGCGGGCATAACCCAGACCTAACCCAGACCTAACCGGTGTTATCCTCTAAAATATCGATCGAAACCAGGTTTAATTGACTGCTTCAGTGTGTTACCACATTACTACGTGATTCAAACACGAAAAAAACCCAAGATCTGGCCAACAAGTATGCGAAGAAGGCAAAATCATGAGCCAGATGCGGGCATAACCCAGACCTAACCGGTGTTATCCTCTAAAATATTGATCGAAACCAGGTTTAATTGACAGCTTCAGTGTGTTACCACATTACTACGTGATTCAAACACGAAAAAAACCCAGGATCTCGCCAACAAGTATGCGAAGAAGGCAAAATCATGACCCAGATGTGGGCATAACCCAGACCTAACCCAGACCTAACCGGTGTTATCCTGTAAAATATTGATCGAAACCAGGTTTAATTGACAGCTTCAGTGTGTTACCACATTACTACGTGATTCAAACACGAAAAAAACCCAGGATCTGGCCAACAAGTATGCGAAGAAGGCAAAATCATGACCCAGATGTGGGCATATCCCGGACCTATCCCAGACCTAACCGGTGTTATCCTCTAAAATATTCATCGAATCCAGGTTTAATAGACTGTCTCATTGTGTTACCACATTACTACGCGATTGAAACACGAAAAAAACCCAGGATCTGGCCAACAAGTATGCGAAGAAGGCAAAATCATGAGCCAGATGCGGGCATAACCCAGACCTAACCCAGACCTAACCGGTGTTATCCTCTAAAATATTGATCGAAACCAGGTTTAATTGACAGCTTCAGTGTGTTACCACATTACTACGTGATTCAAACACGAAAAAAACCCAGGATCTGGCCAACAAGTATGCGAAGAAGGCAAAATCATGAGCCAGATGCGGGCATAACCCAGACCTAACCCAGACCTAACCGGTGGTATCCTGTAAAATATTGATCGAAACCAGGTTTAATTGACTGCTTCAGTGTATTACCACATTACTACGTGATTCAAACACGAAAAAAACCCAGGATCTCGCCAACAAGTATGCGAAGAAGGCAAAATCATGAGCCAGATGCGGGCATAACCCAGACCTAACCCAGACCTAACCGGTGTTATCCTCTAGAATACTGTCCGAGTCCAGGTTTAATTGACTGCCTCAGTGTGTTACCACATTACTACGTGATTGAAACACGAAAAAAACCCAAGATCTGGCCAACAAGTATGCGAAGAAGGCAAAATCATGAGTCAGATGCGGGCATAACCCAGACCTAACCCAGACCTAACCGGTGTTATCCTCTAAAATATTGATCGAATCCAGGTTTAATTGACAGCTTCAGTGTGTTACCACATTACTACGTGATCCAAACACGAAAAAAACCCAGGATATGGCCAACAAGTTTGCGAAAAAGGCGAAAGTATAAGCCAGATGCGCGCAAATCCCAGACCTAACCCAGACCTAACCGGTGTTACCCTCTAAAATATTGATCGAAACCAGGTTTTATTGACTGCTTCAGTGTGTTACCACATTACTACGTGATCAAAGACGGAAAAAACCCAGGATCTGGCCAACAAGTATGCGAAGAAGGCAAAATCATGAGCCAGATGCGGGCATAACCCAGACCTAACACAGACCTAACCGGTGTTATCCTCTAAAATATTGATCGAAACCAGGTTTAATTGACTGCTTCAGGGTATTACCACATTACTACGTGATTCAAACACGAAAAAAACCCAGGATCTGGCCAACAAGTATGCGAAGAAGGCAAAATCATGAGCCAGATGCGGGCATAACCCAGACCTAACCCAGACCTAACCGGTGTTATCCTCTAAAATATCGATCGAAACCAGGTTTAATTGACTGCTTCAGTGTGTTACCACATTACTACGTGATTCAAACACGAAAAAAACCCAAGATCTGGCCAACAAGTATGCGAAGAAGGCAAAATCATGAGCCAGATGCGGGCATAACCCAGACCTAACCGGTGTTATCCTCTAAAATATTGATCGAAACCAGGTTTAATTGACAGCTTCAGTGTGTTACCACATTACTACGTGATTCAAACACGAAAAAAACCCAGGATCTGGCCAACAAGTATGCGAAGAAGGCAAAATCATGACCCAGATGTGGGCATAACCCAGACCTAACCCAGACCTAACCGGTGTTATCCTCTAAAATATTGATCGAAACCAGGTTTAATTGACAGCTTCAGTGTGTTACCACATTACTACGTGATTCAAACACGAAAAAAACCCAGGATCTGGCCAACAAGTATGCGAAGAAGGCAAAATCATGACCCAGATGTGGGCATATCCCGGACCTATCCCAGACCTAACCGGTGTTATCCTCTAAAATATTCATCGAATCCAGGTTTAATAGACTGTCTCATTGTGTTACCACATTACTACGCGATTGAAACACGAAAAAAACCCAGGATCTGGCCAACAAGTATGCGAAGAAGGCAAAATCATGAGCCAGATGCGGGCATAACCCAGACCTAACCCAGACCTAACCGGTGTTATCCTCTAAAATATTGATCGAAACCAGGTTTAATTGACAGCTTCAGTGTGTTACCACATTACTACGTGGTTCAAACACGAAAAAAACCCAGGATCTTGCCAACAAGTATGCGAAGAAGGCAAAATCATGAGCCAGATGCGGGCATAACCCAGACCTAACCCAGACCTAACCGGTGGTATCCTGTAAAATATTGATCGAAACCAGGTTTAATTGACTGCTTCAGTGTATTACCACATTACTACGTGATTCAAACACGAAAAAAACCCAGGATCTCGCCAACAAGTACGCGAAGAAGGCAAAATCATGAGCCAGATGCGGGCATAACCCAGACCTAACCCAGACCTAACCGGTGTTATCCTCTAGAATACTGTCCGAATCCAGGTTTAATTGACTGCCTCAGTGTGTTACCACATTACTACGTGATTGAAACACGAAAAAAACCCAAGATCTGGCCAACAAGTATGCGAAGAAGGCAAAATCATGAGTCAGATGCGGGCATAACCCAGACCTAACCCAGACCTAACCGGTGTTATCCTCTAAAATATTGATCGAAACCAGGTTTAATTGACAGCTTCAGTGTGTTACCACATTACTACGTGATCCAAACACGAAAAAAACCCAGGATATGGCCAACAAGTTTGCGAAAAAGGCGAAAGTATAAGCCAGATGCGCGCAAATCCCAGACCTAACCCAGACCTAACCGGTGTTACCCTCTAAAATATTGATCGAAACCAGGTTTTATTGACTGCTTCAGTGTGTTACCACATTACTACGTGATCAAAGACGGAAAAAACCCAGGATCTGGCCAACAAGTATGCGAAGAAGGCAAAATCATGAGCCAGATGCGGGCATAACCCAGACCTAACCCAGACCTAACCGGTGTTATCCTCTAAAATATTGATCGAAACCAGGTTTAATTGACTGCTTCAGGGTATTACCACATTACTACGTGATTCAAACACGAAAAAAACCCAGGATCTGGCCAACAAGTATGCGAAGAAGGCAAAATCATGAGCCAGATGCGGGCATAACCCAGACCTAACCCAGACCTAACCGGTGTTATCCTCTAAAATATCGATCGAAACCAGGTTTAATTGACTGCTTCAGTGTGTTACCACATTACTACGTGATTCAAACACGAAAAAAACCCAAGATCTGGCCAACAAGTATGCGAAGAAGGCAAAATCATGAGCCAGATGCGGGCATAACCCAGACCTTTTTTTTTTTTTTTTTTTTTTTTTTTTTTTTTTTTTTTTTAACGTGGTGAAATCCTCATGGACACCCCGGCTCCCTGGGGGGGGGGAGGCCGGGGTAGTGCCGGACTCTTACCGGCTAAAACACCACGGTGACCGCCTGCGCCCTTTATCTGGGGAGAGTCACGGGAACCAAACTAGCGATACTACCGTGACTCTCCCCGTTGGCGCAACACCCTACTACGGGCCCTTCCCGGGGGAGGAGAAGCGATCCTCCTTCCCCAATGGGGGGCAAACTAAACTGATTGCCCCCCGGCGACGCCGCGCGGTCACACGCGACGCCGCCCCCACTCGCGCCGTTGCTACTAGCCGCGACCGGGCCCCCACCCGATCGCGACCACGGCTGCGGGGCCGGCTAACACTGCCGCCCCCGCTAGACGGGGCCCCTACCACGGGCCCCCGGTCCGGTGATAGGCTGGGTGCGAGGGGGAATGAGGGGATAAAGTCCCTCACCTCGCACCACAAACACCATCACCGACCCCTTCGCGCTCCCCCTGGCACGGGGAGCGGTGGAGGGTCTTACGGTCGGCGTCGCCGCCTGCCCCCCACCTCCTCTCGCGCCCTTTCGGCGTCCTCCTTCGCGGCCATGACCTCTTCACAAAACAAGGCCATGGCCGCCCACGCCTCCTTACTGCCGACCATCGCACGAATGACGGCCGGCAGCGAGAGGTCCGCTCCAATCGCTCTAATAAGGACACCGCGCTGCGCTGCCCACGCCGGGCAAAACTGCAGCGTGTGCTGCGCGGTGTCCTCCCTTCCCCTGCAATGATGGCACGCAGCCGTCGCCTCCCGCCCTATCCGATGCAGGTACCGACCGAAGCAACCGTGTCCGGTCAGTACCTGTGTCAGGCGGTAGGTGGGCGTACCCCAGCTACGGCCCACCCAGGCATAAAACTCTGGGCGGACCGCCGCGGCGACGCGATCATCCCGCTGGTCTGGCTTGGATAACCAGACCAGCCACCGACTATAGACGCGTCGCCGCGCCTGACTTCGGGCCCTGGCGGCCTCCTCGCCGTGCGGGTCCACACCCCGCTGGCGAAGGTCGCAGAGGTTTTGATAGACCTCTGCGTCCATTTTCACCAGCAGGTGAAACGGTGCGGAACCCGCCAGCAAGGTGGCGGCTGTGTAGGAGATCGTGCGATAACCCCGCACGACTCTGATGGCGACCAACCTCTGTAACCGACGGAGTACAAATGCACCCCGCCGATTGGCCATCAGACCGCCGGCCCATATAGGCGCGCCATAAAGCGCCATGGACCGGACGACTCCCAAATACAGCCGCCGTGCCGCCATGTTGGGTCCCCCGAGATTGGGCATTATGCGACCTAACGCGGCCGCTGCCCTTTCAATACGGGGACCCAACCCTTCCAAATAATGCCCGAACCGCCAGTAGCTGTCGAGGGTGAGGCCCAGGTACTTCATCCGGCGCCCCACCCCGACTTGGGCTCCACCCACCCGTAGAGACGCCTGGCGCGGCACCCCTCGACCACTGACGTTACACAGCCAGATGGCCTCGGTCTTTTGGGGTGCCACGCGCAACCCCAGACGCTCTACCTCGGCGACGACTCGTGCCGTCCCTTCCTCCGCGAGGGCCACGGCCCTCCACCACGTATCCCCGCCGGCTATCACCAGGGTGTCGTCGGCATAACAAACCAACGACACGCCGACGGGGAGGTCAGCCCGCAGCACCGCGTCATACGCCAAGTTCCACAGGAGCGGCCCGAGGACCGACCCCTGTGGAACGCCGCTGTGCACCGCTCTCTGCTCCATCCCGTTCCGACCCGGATATTGGACTACCCTGCCCCGCAGATAGTCCCCGATCAGTCGACACAGATAGGCGGGCACCCGGTGGTACTGGAGTGCCCGACCTATCGCCCCCCAGGAGACGGTGTTAAAGGCGTTGGCTATGTCCAACGAGACTGCCAATGCCACACCCCCCCGGGAGATTGCCGATTCCGCCAGGGTCCGCACGGTCGCTATGGCGTCGACAGTGGAGCGGCCCCGGCGAAAGCCGAACTGTCGGTCGGCCAGATCAGGGCCGACGCGGGACAGATGCCCCTCGAGACGGGATACAATGACCCGCTCGAGGAGTTTCCCAGCCTCGTCCAACAGACAAATGGGTCGGAACGCGGATGGAGAATCCGCGGGCTTCCCTGGCTTGTGGAGGAGGACCAACCTCGCCACCTTCCATATGGGGGGGAACTGACCGGTCTGGAGGCACGCGTCGAAGACGCGTATCAACCCGCCACCCAAAACGCCCACCGCTACTGCCCAGGCCTTGCCGGGTATGCCGTCCGGTCCTGGCGCCGTCTTCTTGGCAGCCATTCTCCGGACGGCCCTAGCTAGCTCCTCCTCGGAGACCCCCAGTTCGTCGGACCACCAAGGCGGGTGATCCGGCTGTGGCTCGGGGGGATGCAGGAACGCCTCTCCCCCAGCGGGGAAGAGGACGCGCATAGTTTCCCCGAGCAGCTGGGGGTCGAGGCTCTCTGTGATCGGGGGCGCCCATGATCGCATCTTCCCTACGACCATATGATAAGGGCGCCCCCATGGATTTGCATCCAGAGACCCGAGGAGCTCCGTCCATGCCTGGGCTTTCGCGGTCGCGATGGCCCGGCGGAGGGTTCTTCGCGCCAGGGAAAATTCCCCGCGCAACCCCACCACCTCTGCCTCCGTCGCCCCGCGCCGTCTCCTGGCGCGGGTGTACCGGCGTCGGGCGACAACGCACCGAGTGCGTAAATCCTCGATCTCGCCCGACCACCAGTACACGGACCCCCCTCGGCTCGGGGCGGTGGCCCGGGGCATGACTGCGTCACACAACGACGTCATAGTCTCCCGGAACCAACGCGCCCCGGCAGATGGATTGCCGAGGGTCCGGCGTGGCATCTCCTGCCATGCCACAACGGAGGCTGCCATCGCAAGGGCGTCCGGGTCCAGCCTCTTGGCGGACCAGCGTGGCGCCGGGTGTGCATCCCTGCCCGGTTGGCGGGGTCCATTTAAGCCGGGGGTCGCGGATACGGAAAACGTAATGTAGAGGTGGTCGCTTAACGTGGCCACCTCTTCCGCGACCCTCCAGTCGGACACACGGCGTGCTATGGCGGGGCTCCCCAACGATATGTCGACGATCGACTCGCCCCGCGCGTGCACGCACGTGCTCACGGCCCCTTGATTCAAAACTACGAGGCCGTGACCCGCCGCCCATTCGAGCATCGCGTCGCCCTTCACGGTCGTCCTGGGGCAGCCCCAGGCTGCAGCGTGGGCATTAAAATCGCCCAGGACGAGTACCCCACTGGCGAGATGTGGGGAGATGCATCTCCCCACCTCGTCGAGGTACGCCTCAAATTCGCTGAGGCCCATAGCGGGCGACGCGTAACACCCGGCAACCACGAGTTCCCCCCACTTCACCGCCACAAAACCGTGGCCCCTCCCCACTACGGGGCACGGCAACGTGCCGCGCCCGTACTGCCAGGTGATCGCCGAGACCCCGTTAAGGTCCCCCACCCAAGCGGGGTGTTTGGGGACACGGTAGGGCTCGGCGATCACGGCCATCCCGATGTTCCACTGCCGGAGGGTTTGGAGCATGAGATCTTGAGCCCCCCGGCAGTGGTTCAAATTTACCTGGAGGAGGCGTTGAGACATTATCGGGTCTCACCCGCGGCCTCCTCCAGGCCTCCCCTTCCAGTGCTTATGGACGCCTCTGTGCGCCCCGGATCTTTGCCGCCGTACGAGGCCATCACCCCCCGACTAAGGGGCTCTGACCCGCACGGCGGCTGGGATGTCGATTGGAGTGGGGACTCTGCAGGGCCACCCCTGGACAAAATGCATTCCGACTTCGTGGAGGTGGTGGGCGCCGAGTCGCAAGGCGCCACATCCACCTCCATCATCTCCGTCACTGTCTGCGGGGCGGTCACTCCCGCCACCACCACCCCTCCCGTCACAACAGAGGCTGGGGCGGGTATAGCACCCGACACCACAGCTGGGGACGGCTGGGTACAAGCCGCCCCTTGGACCTCCATCGCGACGGGCACCGGCGCCGGCTCAACACCAGCCGGCACCGTGGGTGGGGTCACACTCGATCCTTTCGCCTTCTTCCCCTTGCGTTTGGGGGGACGGCACGCCGCCCCACCCATGCGGTGATCCGCTGGCCGCCCCAAGCCCACACAAAGGGGGCATTTAGGGGCGGCCGTGCACTCCCGTGCGGTGTGGGAGGCCCCTCCGCAGCGGTAACAGAGGCCGCTGCGATCGACAGTGCTGGTGCACCGCTGCCGGACATGTCCGAACTCCAGGCAGCGGTGGCACTGCAGCGGCCTCGCTGCGAGTACTGCCAGCCGGGCCTCGAAGAAGCCGACCATTAATCGGCCGGATTTCGCGAGCTTGGTTGCGGCGCGAAGGGGACAGCGGGCCCAGGCAGTAAACATGCCCGAGCTGTCCCGGCGGAGGTCACCAACGTTTACCTCCGCAGCGCCGCAACCCCCGGCTGTGGCAAGGGCCTCCCTGACAGCCTGCTGGGTGGCTGCCTCCGACAGGCCGGACACCCTTAACTCGGCCTGTTTTTGGGGGCAAGCCACCCGAACACCCTCGACCTGGAGGGCCCCCTCAAGACGCGCCCTCAGGGCCGTCGCCTTTTCTTTCCCCTTCTCACCGGGGATCGCTAGCAATAGCGCCCCGGTAACTGCCCTGGTGGGGCGCATCCCGGTGAGCCCGAGATCTTTGCAAATCTCGGGCATCACCCTATTGAGGAGGGGGCCCAAATCTCCTTCTCGTCCGGAGGCGGCGGTCACCGAGACTGCCGCATTCTTCGGCAGCCTCGGCAGTTTGGCCGCCGGAACCTGGACACCACCCTTCTTTTTACTGCCCGCAGCCGTAGTGGCGGCTAGCCGACTGGCAGCGGGTATCTTGCCGCCCTTAGAGGAAGCCGCGGAAGGTGCCGCACCCTTTTCACTACCCCTCTTCTTCCCCCTCCTCACCACCTCAGCCCAGGAGCCCTGCCCATCGTTGGCAGGAGCAGGGGTGGACTTTGCCTTGGAGTTGGCTGGCGGTGCGGACCTGCCGCTATCCGCCTTGGGAGGTGGTGGAGGGGGACGATGCGTTGCCTTCGGCGGCATCGTAGATTTCGGGGCGGGTGAATTCGCCACGCCCGCCCCACCGGCCGCTGCTGTACCTCCTTGGGCCTTGGCGGCATCTCTTTTCTTGGGGTTGCTGCCCGATTTCGTCACCGCAGTTCCCTTCGCCTTCCCTTTTGGCGCCTCCAGCACTTTCGCCATAGCCGGCGGAGCCGCTCTCACGGATGCGGAAGGGGGCAGCGGAACATTCCCGAGTGGCGGGCGAGACACTGCCCGCCACACCGCCTCAAAACGGGCGTCGAAACGGCTCTCGACAGCCGATATGTGTCCCGCCATCTCGGAAACCCTTTTGACGACTTCGGTCATCATGACCATCAAAGGGTTTCCGGACGCGGGACTCTCCTCCTCAATCGGGGCAGGCCGTGCTGCAGACGACGGTCCTGCGACCGACGTCTCGACCTCCATGCCGGTGTCCTCCCCGGCAAATGTTGACGGAAGGAGATCCTTCCGCCGGGGTCGAGGGACACACGGCAATTCATGGTCCGGTAGCGTCTCGCTGGCCAACTCCTCCCCCTCCCGAAGCAGCCTCCGCTGCTCCTGCTTATACCTCAGGCGGCCCACTTCCCGCCTGAGGTGCTCCAGCTCCCTGTCCTTAACTCTCACGGTCTCGGACAGGGTTGTGGCGGTCTTGTCCGCCACCTCCAACCTCTTCTCGAGGGCCTTGGCCCTCCTCTCCCACTCGCTCTGGCGAATGACTACCTCCCGGGCCGGCCTATTGGGATTTTCGGCACGGTCAGCTCTGCCGTGAAGTTCTTCGGCGCTGACCATAGCCACCCTCGCTGCTAAGCGGAGCCCACGGATGTCCGTCGTCTTAAGGTGGCTTGCGGTGTCTGCCACCTTGACGACGGACTCTAGTTGCTCCTTGAGCCGACCCAGGAGCTCGTCCGATTTCATGACCTCCGCAATGTTGCGGAGGTCTGCCTGCTTCGGCAGGGCCTTCATCCCGGGACCCAACTTTTTGGGGTCCACGAAGATACCCCTGGGTCTTCCAGCCCCGGGGCCCTTCCTCTTTCTCTTACCGGGACCATAACCCTCGCTGGAGTCGCCACTCTCAGCTTCGTCACCGGTGCAAGGATTCGGCGCCCACTCGTCGCCATCCTGCGAGTCGTCGTCGTCGAGGGTGTGGGAGATGGTCTTCCCAACGCATACCGTCCCCTCATCTTTCCTCTGGGCTGCGCCGCCCATCGAAGGCAGCGATCCCACGGCATCATGCCTCTTGCGGGGAGGTGACTCCCTCCCCGCCTTACGCCACTCCGTGACATTTAGCCGCTCTAGGCTGACAACAGGAGCGGGACCGACCCTGACCAGGTCAACATCACCCTCCAGGTGGACCCCCAACGGGGGATTCACCACCTGCACACTCCTGACCGTGGGTTTAACCCCACCAGGAAGTGGTCCATCCATATTATTGTTCAATAAACCAATCTTGTCTGCCGATACACGTGCCATTCCGTTTTCCAAATTTCCAGTCCGGTTGCTAATTTGAGAGTCATTAATGTCCATTACTGTTCCCACGAGTGTGGTCGGAATGGAGGTCACCCCAGGCAGAGCCGCCATGCCTGGGGAAGCCTAATACTCCGGGGGTTCGGCAGGTGCCCCCGGAGGTGGTCGCTAGGGATTGGGCCTTCTCTCCCAACCATGCATCCCATCGCCGCGCACCATAACTTAGGATTAGAGGGTAATTTATAGAGTTACCATCCTCGTGGCCCAGGCGGTTAAGCCAAGGCCCCCGGTCCTCCTGCCGCCACGTACCATTCACAAAACCAAAACTGGAGTTGTGAATGGGTCGTTGCGACGACCAACAGGAGGCTTACGGTGTGATTAGCATCAGGTACCTCGGGGTCGCTACGCCCCGTACTGCGCCGGACACCTGGCCGGACACAGCCCCTGAGGGGCATAACCCAGACCTAACCCAGACCTAACCGGTGTTATCCTCTAGAATACTGTCCGAAACCAGGTTTAATTGACAGCTTCAGTGTGTTACCACATTACTACGTGATTCAAACACGAAAAAAACCCAGGATCTGGCCAACAAGTATGCGAAGAAGGCAAAATCATGAGCCAGATGCGGGCATAACCCAGACCTAACCCAGACCTAACCGGTGGTATCCTGTAAAATATTGATCGAAACCAGGTTTAATTGACTGCTTCAGTGTATTACCACATTACTACGTGATTCAAACACGAAAAAAACCCAGGATCTCGCCAACAAGTATGCGAAGAAGGCAAAATCATGAGCCAGATGCGGGCATAACCCAGACCTAACCCAGACCTAACCGGTGTTATCCTCTAGAATACTGTCCGAATCCAGGTTTAATTGACTGCCTCAGTGTGTTACCACATTACTACGTGATTGAAACACGAAAAAAACCCAAGATCTGGCCAACAAGTATGCGAAGAAGGCAAAATCATGAGCCAGATGCGGGCATAACCCAGACCTAACCCAGACATAACCGGTGTTATCCTCTAAAATATTGATCGAAACCAGGTTTAATTGACAGCTTCAGTGTGTTACCACATTACTACGTGATCCAAACACGAAAAAAACCCAGGATATGGCCAACAAGTTTGCGAAAAAGGCGAAAGTATAAGCCAGATGCGCGCAAATCCCAGACCTAACCCAGACCTAACCGGTGTTACCCTCTAAAATATTGATCGAAACCAGGTTTTATTGACTGCTTCAGTGTGTTACCACATTACTACGTGATCAAAGACGGAAAAAACCCAGGATCTGGCCAACAAGTATGCGAAGAAGGCAAAATCATGAGCCAGATGCGGGCATAACCCAGACCTAACCCAGACCTAACCGGTGTTATCCTCTAAAATATTGATCGAAACCAGGTTTAATTGACTGCTTCAGGGTATTACCACATTACTACGTGATTCAAACACGAAAAAAACCCAGGATCTGGCCAACAAGTATGCGAAGAAGGGAAAATCATGAGCCAGATGCGGGCATAACCCAGACCTAACCCAGACCTAACCGGTGTTATCCTCTAAAATATCGATCGAAACCAGGTTTAATTGACTGCTTCAGTGTGTTACCACATTACTACGTGATTCAAACACGAAAAAAACCCAAGATCTGGCCAACAAGTATGCGAAGAAGGCAAAATCATGAGCCAGATGCGGGCATAACCCAGTCCTAACCCAGACCTAACCGGTGTTATCCTCTAGAATACTGTCCGAATCCAGGTTTAATTGACTGCCTCAGTGTGTTACCACATTACTACGTGATTGAAACACGAAAAATACCCAAGATCTGGCCAACAAGTATGCGAAGAATGCAAAATCATGAGCCAGATGCGGGCATAACCCAGACCTAACCCTGACCTAACCGGTGTTATCCTCTAAAATATTGATCGAAACCAGGTTTAATTGACAGCTTCAGTGTGTTACCACATTGCTACGTGATCCAAACACGAAAAAAACCCAGGATATGGCCCACAAGTTTGCGAAAAAGGCGAAAGTATAAGCCAGATGCGCGCAAATCCCAGACCTAACCCAGACCTAACCGGTGTTACCCTCTAAAATATTGATCGAAACCAGGTTTTATTGACTGCTTCAGTGTGTTACCACATTACTACGTGATCAAAGACGGAAAAAACCCAGGATCTGGCCAACAAGTATGCGAAGAAGGCAAAATCATGAGCCAGATGCGGGCATAACCCAGACCTAACCCAGACCTAACCGGTGTTATCCTCTAAAATATTGATCGAAACCAGGTTTAATTGACTGCTTCAGGGTATTACCACATTACTACGTGATTCAAACACGAAAAAAACCCAGGATCTGGCCAACAAGTATGCGAAGAAGGCAAAATCATGAGCCAGATGCGGGCATAACCCAGACCTAACCCAGACCTAACCGGTGTTATCCTCTAAAATATCGATCGAAACCAGGTTTAATTGACTGCTTCAGTGTGTTACCACATTACTACGTGATTCAAACACGAAAAAAACCCAAGATCTGGCCAACAAGTATGCGAAGAAGGCAAAATCATGAGCCAGATGCGGGCATAACCCAGACCTAACCGGTGTTATCCTCTAAAATATTGATCGAAACCAGGTTTAATTGACAGCTTCAGTGTGTTACCACATTACTACGTGATTCAAACACGAAAAAAACCCAGGATCTGGCCAACAAGTATGCGAAGAAGGCAAAATCATGACCCAGATGTGGGCATAACCCAGACCTAACCCAGACCTAACCGGTGTTATCCTCTAAAATATTGATCGAAACCAGGTTTAATTGACAGCTTCAGTGTGTTACCACATTACTACGTGATTCAAACACGAAAAAAACCCAGGATCTGGCCAACAAGTATGCGAAGAAGGCAAAATCATGACCCAGATGTGGGCATATCCCGGACCTATCCCAGACCTAACCGGTGTTATCCTCTAAAATATTCATCGAATCCAGGTTTAATAGACTGTCTCATTGTGTTACCACATTACTACGCGATTGAAACACGAAAAAAACCCAGGATCTGGCCAACAAGTATGCGAAGAAGTCAAAATCATGAGCCAGATGCGGGCATAACCCAGACCTAACCCAGACCTAACCGGTGTTATCCTCTAAAATATTGATCGAAACCAGGTTTAATTGACAGCTTCAGTGTGTTACCACATTACTACGTGATTCAAACACGAAAAAAACCCAGGATCTGGCCAACAAGTATGCGAAGAAGGCAAAATCATGAGCCAGATGCGGGCATAACCTAGACCTAACCCAGACCTAACCGGTGGTATCCTGTAAAATATTGACCGAAACCAGGTTTAATTGACTGCTTCAGTGTATTACCACATTACTACGTGATTCAAACACGAAAAAAACCCAGGATCTCGCCAACAAGTATGCGAAGAAGGCAAAATCATGAGCCAGATGCGGGCATAACCCAGACCTAACCCAGACCTAACCGGTGTTATCCTCTAGAATACTGTCCGAATCCAGGTTTAATTGACTGCCTCAGTGTGTTACCACATTACTACGTGATTGAAACACGAAAAAAACCCAAGATCTGGCCAACAAGTATGCGAAGAAGGCAAAATCATGAGCCAGATGCGGGCATAACCCAGACCTAACCCAGACCTAACCGGTGTTATCCTCTAAAATATTGATCGAAACCAGGTTTAATTGACAGCTTCAGTGTGTTACCACATTACTACGTGATCCAAACACGAAAAAAACCCAGGATATGGCCAACAAGTTTGCGAAAAAGGCGAAAGTATAAGCCAGATGCGCGCAAATCCCAGAACTAACCCAGACCTAACCGGTGTTACCCTCTAAAATATTGATCGAAACCAGGTTTTATTGACTGCTTCAGTGTGTTACCACATTACTACGTGATCAAAGACGGAAAAAACCCAGGATCTGGCCAACAAGTATGCGAAGAAGGCAAAATCATGAGCCAGATGCGGGCATAACCCAGACCTAACCCAGACCTAACCGGTGTTATCCTCTAAAACATTGATCGAAACCAGGTTTAATTGACTGCTTCAGGGTATTACCACATTACTACGTGATTCAAACACGAAAAAAACCCAGGATCTGGCCAACAAGTATGCGAAGAAGGCAAAATCATGAGCCAGATGCGGGCATAACCCAGACCTAACCCAGACCTAACCGGTGTTATCCTCTAAAATATCGATCGAAACCAGGTTTAATTGACTGCTTCAGTGTGTTACCACATTACTACGTGATTCAAACACGAAAAAAACCCAAGATCTGGCCAACAAGTATGCGAAGAAGGCAAAATCATGTGCCAGATGCGGGCATAACCCAGACCTAACCCAGACCTAAACGGTGTTATCCTCTAGAATACTGTCCGAAACCAGGTTTAATTGACAGCTTCAGTGTGTTACCACATTACTACGTGATTCAAACACGAAAAAAACCCAGGATCTGGCCAACAAGTATGCGAAGAAGGCAAAATCATGAGCCAGATGCGGGCATAACCCAGACCTAACCCAGACCTAACCGGTGGTATCCTGTAAAATATTGATCGAAACCAGGTTTAATTGACTGCTTCAGTGTATTACCACATTACTACGTGATTCAAACACGAAAAAAACCCAGGATCTCGCCAACAAGTATGCGAAGAAGGCAAAATCATGAGCCAGATGCGGGCATAACCCAGACCTAACCCAGACCTAACCGGTGTTATCCTCTAGAATACTGTCCGAATCCAGGTTTAATTGACTGCCTCAGTGTGTTACCACATTACTACGTGATTGAAACACGAAAAAAACCCAAGATCTGGCCAACAAGTATGCGAAGAAGGCAAAATCATGAGCCAGATGCGGGCATAACCCAGACCTAACCCAGACCTAACCGGTGTTATCCTCTAAAATATTGATCGAAACCAGGTTTAATTGACAGCTTCAGTGTGTTACCACATTACTACGTGATCCAAACACGAAAAAAACCCAGGATATGGCCAACAAGTTTGCGAAAAAGGCGAAAGTATAAGCCAGATGCGCGCAAATCCCAGACCTAACCCAGACCTAACCGGTGTTACCCTCTAAAATATTGATCGAAACCAGGTTTTATTGACTGCTTCAGTGTGTTACCACATTACTACGTGATCAAAGACGGAAAAAACCCAGGATCTGGCCAACAAGTATGCGAAGAAGGCAAAATCATGAGCCAGATGCGGGCATAACCCAGACCTAACCCAGACCTAACCGGTGTTATCCTCTAAAATATTGATCGAAACCAGGTTTAATTGACTGCTTCAGGGTATTACCACATTACTACGTGATTCAAACACGAAAAAAACCCAGGATCTGGCCAACAAGTATGCGAAGAAGGCAAAATCATGAGCCAGATGCGGGCATAACCCAGATCTAACCCAGACCTAACCGGTGTTATCCTCTAAAATATCGATCGAAACCAGGTTTAATTGACTGCTTCAGTGTGTTACCACATTACTACGTGATTCAAACACGAAAAAAACCCAAGATCTGGCCAACAAGTATGCGAAGAAGGCAAAATCATGAGCCAGATGCGGGCATAACCCAGACCTAACCCAGACCTAACCGGTGTTATCCTCTAGAATACTGTCCGAATCCAGGTTTAATTGACTGCCTCAGTGTGTTACCACATTACTACGTGATTGAAACACGAAAAAAACCCAAGATCTGGCCAACAAGTATGCGAAGAAGGCAAAATCATGAGCCAGATGCGGGCATAACCCAGACCTAACCCAGACCTAACCGGTGTTATCCTCTAAAATATTGATCGAAACCAGGTTTAATTGACAGCTTCAGTGTGTTACCACATTGCTACGTGATCCAAACACGAAAAAAACCCAGGATATGGCCAACAAGTTTGCGAAAAAGGCGAAAGTATAAGCCAGATGCGCGCAAATCCCAGACCTAACCCAGACCTAACCGGTGTTACCGTCTAAAATATTGATCGAAACCAGGTTTTATTGACTGCTTCAGTGTGTTACCACATTACTACGTGATCAAAGACGGAAAAAACCCAGGATCTGGCCAACAAGTATGCGAAGAAGGCAAAATCATGGCCAGATGCGGGCATAACCCAGACCTAACCCAGACCTAACCGGTGTTATCCTCTAAAATATTGATCGAAACCAGGTTTAATTGACTGCTTCAGGGTATTACCACATTACTACGTGATTCAAACACGAAAAAAACCCAGGATCTGGCCAACAAGTATGCGAAGAAGGCAAAATCATGAGCCAGATGCGGGCATAACCCAGACCTAACCCAGACCTAACCGGTGTTATCCTCTAAAATATCGATCGAAACCAGGTTTAATTGACTGCTTCAGTGTGTTACCACATTACTACGTGATTCAAACACGAAGAAAACCCAAGATCTGGCCAACAAGTATGCGAAGAAGGCAAAATCATGAGCCAGATGCGGGCATAACCCAGACCTAACCGGTGTTATCCTCTAAAATATTGATCGAAACCAGGTTTAATTGACAGCTTCAGTGTGTTACCACATTACTACGTGATTCAAACACGAAAAAAACCCAGGATCTGGCCAACAAGTATGCGAAGAAGGCAAAATCATGACCCAGATGTGGGCATAACCCAGACCTAACCCAGACCTAACCGGTGTTATCCTCTAAAATATTGATCGAAACCAGGTTTAATTGACAGCTTCAGTGTGTTACCACATTACTACGTGATTCAAACACGAAAAAAACCCAGGATCTGGCCAACAAGTATGCGAAGAAGGCAAAATCATGACCCAGATGTGGGCATATCCCGGACCTATCCCAGACCTAACCGGTGTTATCCTCTAAAATATTCATCGAATCCAGGTTTAATAGACTGTCTCATTGTGTTACCACATTACTACGCGATTGAAACACGAAAAAAACCCAGGATCTGGCCAACAAGTATGCGAAGAAGGCAAAATCATGAGCCAGATGCGGGCATAACCCAGACCTAACCCAGACCTAACCGGTGTTATCCTCTAAAATATTGATCGAAACCAGGTTTAATTGACAGCTTCAGTGTGTTACCACATTACTACGTGATTCAAACACGAAAAAAACCCAGGATCTGGCCAACAACTATGCGAAGAAGGCAAAATCATGAGCCAGATGCGGGCATAACCCAGACCTAACCCAGACCTAACCGGTGGTATCCTGTAAAATATTGATCGAAACCAGGTTTAATTGACTGCTTCAGTGTATTACCACATTACTACGTGATTCAAACACGAAAAAAACCCAGGATCTCGCCAACAAGTATGCGAAGAAGGCAAAATCATGAGCCAGATGCGGGCATAACCCAGACCTAACCCAGACCTAACCGGTGTTATCCTCTAGAATACTGTCCGAATCCAGGTTTAATTGACTGCCTCAGTGTGTTACCACATTACTACGTGATTGAAACACGAAAAAAACCCAAGATCTGGCCACCAAGTATGCGAAGAAGGCAAAATCATGAGCCAGATGCGGGCATAACCCAGACCTAACCCAGACCTAACCGGTGTTATCCTCTAAAATATTGATCGAAACCAGGTTTAATTGACAGCTTCAGTGTGTTACCACATTACTACGTGATCCAAACACGAAAAAAACCCAGGATATGGCCAACAAGTTTGCGAAAAAGGCGAAAGTATAAGCCAGATGCGCGCAAATCCCAGACCTAACCCAGACCTAACCGGTGTTACCCTCTAAAATATTGATCGAAACCAGGTTTTATTGACTGCTTCAGTGTGTTACCACATTACTACGTGATCAAAGACGGAAAAAACCCAGGATCTGGCCAACAAGTATGCGAAGAAGGCAAAATCATGAGCCAGATGCGGGCATAACCCAGACCTAACCCAGACCTAACCGGTGTTATCCTCTAAAATATTGATCGAAACCAGGTTTAATTGACTGCTTCAGGGTATTACCACATTACTACGTGATTCAAACACGAAAAAAACCCAGGATCTGGCCAACAAGTATGCGAAGAAGGCAAAATCATGAGCCAGATGCGGGCATAACCCAGACCTAACCCAGACCTAACCGGTGTTATCCTCTAAAATATCGATCGAAACCAGGTTTAATTGACTGCTTCAGTGTGTTACCACATTACTACGTGATTCAAACACGAAAAAAACCCAAGATCTGGCCAACAAGTATGCGAAGAAGGCAAAATCATGAGCCAGATGCGGGCATAACCCAGACCTAACCCAGACCTAACCGGTGTTATCCTCTAGAATACTGTCCGAAACCAGGTTTAATTGACAGCTTCAGTGTGTTACCACATTACTACGTGATTCAAACACGAAAAAAACCCAGGATCTGGCCAACAAGTATGCGAAGAAGGCAAAATCATGAGCCAGATGCGGGCATAACCCAGACCTAACCCAGACCTAACCGGTGGTATCCTGTAAAATATTGATCGAAACCAGGTTTAATTGACTGCTTCAGTGTATTACCACATTACTACGTGATTCAAACACGAAAAAAACCCAGGATCTCGCCAACAAGTATGCGAAGAAGGCAAAATCATGAGCCAGATGCGGGCATAACCCAGACCTAACCCAGACCTAACCGGTGTTATCCTCTAGAATACTGTCCGAATCCAGGTTGAATTGACTGCCTCAGTGTGTTACCACATTACTACGTGATCCAAACACGAAAAAAACCCAGGATATGGCCAACAAGTTTGCGAAAAAGGCGAAAGTATAAGCCAGATGCGCGCAAATCCCAGAACTAACCCAGACCTAACCGGTGTTACCCTCTAAAATATTCATCGAAACCAGGTTTTATTGACTGCTTCAGTGTGTTACCACATTACTACGTGATCAAAGACGGAAAAAACCCAGGATCTGGCCAACAAGTATGCGAAGAAGGCAAAATCATGAGCCAGATGCGGGCATAACCCAGACCTAACCCAGACCTAACCGGTGTTATCCTCTAAAATATTGATCGAAACCAGGTTTAATTGACTGCTTCAGGGTATTACCACATTACTACGTGATTCAAACACGAAAAAAACCCAGGATCTGGCCAACAAGTATGCGAAGAAGGCAAAATCATGAGCCAGATGCGGGCATAACCCAGACCTAACCCAGACCTAACCGGTGTTATCCTCTAAAATATCGATCGAAACCAGGTTTAATTGACTGCTTCAGTGTGTTACCACATTACTACGTGATTCAAACACGAAAAAAACCCAAGATCTGGCCAACAAGTATGCGAAGAAGGCAAAATCATGAGCCAGATGCGGGCATAACCCAGACCTAACCCAGACCTAACCGGTGTTATCCTCTAGAATACTGTCCGAAACCAGGTTTAATTGACAGCTTCAGTGTGTTACCACATTACTACGTGATTCAAACACGAAAAAAACCCAGGATCTGGCCAACAAGTATGCGAAGAAGGCAAAATCATGAGCCAGATGCAGGCATAACCCAGACCTAACCCAGACCTAACCGGTGGTATCCTGTAAAATATTGATCGAAACCAGGTTTAATTGATTGCTTCAGTGTGTTACCACATTACTACGTGATTCAAACACGGAAAATACCCAGGATCTGGCCAACAAGTATGCGAAGAAGGCTAAATCATGAGCCAGATGCGGGCATAACGCAGACCTAACCCAGACCTAACCGGTGTTATCCTCTGAAATATTGATCGAAACCAGGTTTAATTGACTGCTTCAGTGTGCTACCACATTACTACGTGATCAAACACGGAAAAAACCCAGGATCTGGCCAACAAGTATGCGAAGAAGGCAAAATCATGAGCCAGATGCGGGCATAACCCAGACCTAACCCAGACCTAACCGGTGTTATCCTCTAAAATATCGATCGAAACCAGGTTTAATTGACTGCTTCAGTGTGTTACCACATTACTACGTGATTCAAACACGAAAAAAACCCAAGATCTGGCCAACAAGTATGCGAAGAAGGCAAAATCATGAGCCAGATGCGGGCATAACCCAGACCTAACCGGTGTTATCCTCTAAAATATTGATCGAAACCAGGTTTAATTGACAGCTTCAGTGTGTTACCACATTACTACGTGATTCAAACACGAAAAAAACCCAGGATCTGGCCAACAAGTATGCGAAGAAGGCAAAATCATGACCCAGATGTGGGCATAACCCAGACCTAACCCAGACCTAACCGGTGTTATCCTCTAAAATATTGATCGAAACCAGGTTTAATTGACAGCTTCAGTGTGTTACCACATTACTACGTGATTCAAACACGAAAAAAACCCAGGATCTGGCCAACAAGTATGCGAAGAAGGCAAAATCATGACCCAGATGTGGGCATATCCCGGACCTATCCCAGACCTAACCGGTGTTATCCTCTAAAATATTCATCGAATCCAGGTTTAATAGACTGTCTCATTGTGTTACCACATTACTACGCGATTGAAACACGAAAAAAACCCAGGATCTGGCCAACAAGTATGCGAAGAAGGCAAAATCATGAGCCAGATGCGGGCATAACCCAGACCTTTTTTTTTTTTTTTTTTTTTTTTTTTTTTTTTTTTTTTTTAACGTGGTGAAATCCTCATGGACACCCCGGCTCCCTGGGGGGGAGGCCGGGGTAGTGCCGGACTCTTACCGGCTAAAACACCACGGTGACCGCCTGCGCCCTTTTTCTGGGGAGAGTCACGGGAACCAAACTAGCGATACTACCGTGACTCTCCCCGTTGGCGCAACGCCCTACTACGGGCCCTTCCCGGGGGAGGAATATTATCTCCTCCCCCAATGGGGGGCAAACATATTTGATTGCCCCGCGGCGACGCCGCGCGGTCACACGCGACGACGCCTCCACTCGTGCCGTTACTACCAGCCGCGACCGGGCCCCCACCCGATCGCGACCACGGCTGCGGGGCCGGCTAACACTGCCGCCCCCGCTGGACGGAGCCCCTGCCACGGGCCCCCGGTCCGATGATGGGCTGGGTGCGAGGTGGAATGAGGGAATAAAGTCCCTCACCTCGCACCACAAACACCATCACCGACCCCTTCTCGCTCCCCCTGCCATGGGGAGAGGTGGAGGGTCTTACGGTCGGCGTCGCCGCCTGCCCCCCACCTCCTCTCGCGCCCTTTCGGCGTCCTCCTTGGCGGCCATGACCTCTTCGCAAAACAAGGCCATGGCCGCCCACGCCTCCCCACTGCCGACCATCGCACGAATGACGGCCGGCAACGAGAGGTCCGCTCCAATCGCTCTAATAAGGACACCGCGCTGCGCTGCCCACGCCGGGCAAAACTCCAGCGTGTGCTGCGCGGTGTCCTCCCTTCCCCTACAATGATGGCACGCAGCCGTCGCCTCCCGCCCTATCCGATGCAGGTACCGACCGAAGCAACCGTGTCCGGTCAGTACCTGTGTCAGGCGGTAGGTGGGCGTACCCCAGCTACGGCCCACCCAGGCATAAAACACTGGGCGGACCGCCGCGGCGACGCGATCATCCCGCTGGTCTGGCTTGGATAGCCACACCAGCCACCGACTATAGACGCGTCGCCGCGCCTGGCTTCGGGCCCTGGCGGCCTCCTCGCCGTGCGGGTCCACGCCCCGCTGGCGAAGGTCGCAGAGGTATTGATAGACCTCTGCGTCCATTTTCGCCAGCAGGTGAAACGGTGCGGAACCCGCCAGCAAGGTGGCGGCAGTGTAGGAGATCGTGCGATATCCCCGCACGACTCTGATGGCGACCAACCTCTGTAATCGACGGAGTACAAATGCACCCCGCCGATTGGCCATCAGACCGCCGGCCCATATTGGCGCGCCATAAAGCGCCATGGACCGGAGCATAACCCAGACCTAACCCAGACCTAACCGGTGTTATCCTCTAAAATATTGATCGAAACCAGGTTTAATTGACAGCTTCAGTGTGTTACCACATTACTACGTGATTCAAACACGAAAAAAACCCAGGATCTGGCCAACAAGTATGCGAAGAAGGCAAAATCATGAGCCAGATGCGGGCATAACCCAGACCTAACCCAGACCTAACCGGTGGTATCCTGTAAAATATTGACCGAAACCAGGTTTAATTGACTGCTTCAGTGTATTACCACATTACTACGTGATTCAAACACGAAAAAAACCCAGGATCTCGCCAACAAGTATGCGAAGAAGGCAAAATCATGAGCCAGATGCGGGCATAACCCAGACCTAACCCAGACCTAACCGGTGTTATCCTCTAGAATACTGTCCGAATCCAGGTTTAATTGACTGCCTCAGTGTGTTACCACATTACTACGTGATTGAAACACGAAAAAAACCCAAGATCTGGCCAACAAGTATGCGAAGAAGGCAAAATCATGAGCCAGATGCGGGCATAACCCAGACCTAACCCAGACCTAACCGGTGTTATCCTCTAAAATATTGATCGAAACCAGGTTTAATTGACAGCTTCAGTGTGTTACCACATTACTACGTGATCCAAACACGAAAAAAACCCAGGATATGGCCAACAAGTTTGCGAAAAAGGCGAAAGTATAAGCCAGATGCGCGCAAATCCCAGACCTAACCCAGACCTAACCGGTGTTACCCTCTAAAATATTGATCGAAACCAGGTTTTATTGACTGCTTCAGTGTGTTACCACATTACTACGTGATCAAAGACGGAAAAAACCCAGGATCTGGCCAACAAGTATGCGAAGAAGGCAAAATCATGAGCCAGATGCGGGCATAACCCAGACCTAACCCAGACCTAACCGGTGTTATCCTCTAAAATATCGATCGAAACCAGGTTTAATTGACTGCTTCAGTGTGTTACCACATTACTACGTGATTCAAACACGAAAAAAACCCAAGATCTGGCCAACAAGTATGCGAAGAAGGCAAAATCATGAGCCAGATGCGGGCATAACCCAGACCTAACCCAGACCTAACCGGTGTTATCCTCTAAAATATTGATCGAAACCAGGTTTAATTGACTGCTTCAGGGTATTACCACATTACTACGTGATTCAAACACGAAAAAAACCCAGGATCTGGCCAACAAGTATGCGAAGAAGGCAAAATCATGAGCCAGATGCGGGCATAACCCAGACCTAACCCAGACCTAACCGGTGTTATCCTCTAAAATATTGATCGAAACCAGGTTTAATTGACAGCTTCAGTGTGTTACCACATTACTACGTGATTCAAACACGAAAAAAACCCAGGATCTGGCCAACAAGTATGCGAAGAAGGCAAAATCATGACCCAGATGTGGGCATAACCCAGACCTAACCCAGACCTAACCGGTGTTATCCTCTAAAATATTGATCGAAACCAGGTTTAATTGACAGCTTCAGTGTGTTACCACATTACTACGTGATTCAAACACGAAAAAAACCCAGGATCTGGCCAACAAGTATGCGAAGAAGGCAAAATCATGACCCAGATGTGGGCATATCCCGGACCTATCCCAGACCTAACCGGTGTTATCCTCTAAAATATTCATCGAATCCAGGTTTAATAGACTGTCTCATTGTGTTACCACATTACTACGCGATTGAAACACGAAAAAAACCCAGGATCTGGCCAACAAGTATGCGAAGAAGGCAAAATCATGAGCCAGATGCGGGCATAACCCAGACCTAACCCAGACCTAACCGGTGTTATCCTCTAAAATATTGATCGAATCCAGGTTTAATAGACTGTCTCAGTGTGTTACCACATTACTACGTGATTCAAACACGAAAAAAACCCAGGATCTGGCCAACAAGTATGCGAAGAAGGCAAAATCATGACCCAGATGTGGGCATATCCCGGACCTATCCCAGACCTAACCGGTGTTATCCTCTAAAATAACCATCGAATCCAGGTTTAATAGACTGCCTCAGTGTGTTACCACATTACTACGCGATTGAAACACGAAAAAAACCCAGGATCTGGCCAACAAGTATGCGAAGAAGGCAAAATCATGAGCCAGATGCGGGCATAACCCAGACCTAACCCAGACCTAACCGGTGTTATCCTCTAAAATATTGATCGAAACCAGGTTTAATTGACAGCTTCAGTGTGTTACCACATTACTACGTGATTCAAACACGAAAAAAACCCAGGATCTGGCCAACAAGTATGCGAAGAAGGCAAAATCATGAGCCAGATGCGGGCATAACCCAGACCTAACCCAGACCTAACCGGTGGTATCCTGTAAAATATTGATCGAAACCAGGTTTAATTGACTGCTTCAGTGTATTACCACATTACTACGTGATTCAAACACGAAAAAAACCCAGGATCTCGCCAACAAGTATGCGAAGAAGGCAAAATCATGAGCCAGATGCGGGCATAACCCAGACCTAACCCAGACCTAACGGGTGTTATCCTCTAGAATACTGTTCAAATCCAGGTTTAATTGACTGCCTCAGTGTGTTACCACATTACTACGTGATTGAAACACGAAAAAAACCCAAGATCTGGCCAACAAGTATGCGAAGAAGGCAAAATCATGAGCCAGATGCGGGCATAACCCAGACCTAACCCAGACCTAACCGGTGTTATCCTCTAAAATATTGATCGAAACCAGGTTTAATTGACAGCTTCAGTGTGTTACCACATTACTACGTGGTCCAAACACGAAAAAAACCCAGGATCTGGCCAACAAGTTTGCGAAAAAGGCGAAAGTATAAGCCAGATGCGCGCAAATCCCAGACCTAACCCAGACCTAACCGGTGTTATCCTCTAAAATATTGATCGAAACCAGGTTTTATTGACTGCTTCAGTGTGTTACCACATTACTACGTGATCAAAGACGGAAAAAACCCAGGATCTGGCCAACAAGTATGCGAAGAAGGCAAAATCATGAGCCAGATGCGGGCATAACCCAGACCTAACCCAGACCTAACCGGTGTTATCCTCTAAAATATTGATCGAAACCAGGTTTAATTGACTGCTTCAGGGTATTACCACATTACTACGTGATTCAAACACGAAAAAAACCCAGGATCTGGCCAACAAGTATGCGAAGAAGGCAAAATCATGAGCCAGATGCGGGCATAACCCAGACCTAACCCAGACCTAACCGGTGTTATCCTCTGAAATATTGATCGAAACCAGGTTTAATTGACTGCTTCAGTGTGTTACCACATTACTACGTGATTCAAACACGAAAAAACCCCTGGATCTGGCCAACAAGTATGCGAAGAAGGCAAAATCATGAGCCAGATGCGGGCATAACCCAGACCTAACCCAGACCTAACCGGTGTTATCCTCTAAAATATTGATCGAAACCAGGTTTAATTGACAGCTTCAGTGTGTTACCACATTACTACGTGATTCAAACACGAAAAAAACCCAGGATCTGGCCAACAAGTATGCGAAGAAGGCAAAATCATGACCCAGATGTGGGCATATCCCGGACCTATCCCAGACCTAACCGGTGTTATCCTCTAAAATATTCATCGAATCCAGGTTTAATAGACTGTCTCATTGTGTTACCACATTACTACGCGATTGAAACACGAAAAAAACCCAGGATCTGGCCAACAAGTATGCGAAGAAGGCAAAATCATGAGCCAGATGCGGGCATAACCCAGACCTAACCCAGACCTAACCGGTGTTATCCTCTAAAATATTGATCGAAACCAGGTTTAATTGACAGCTTCAGTGTGTTACCACATTACTACGTGATTCAAACACGAAAAAAACCCAGGATCTGGCCAACAAGTATGCGAAGAAGGCAAAATCATGAGCCAGATGCGGGCATAACCCAGACCTAACCCAGACCTAACCGGTGGTATCCTGTAAAATATTGATCGAAACCAGGTTTAATTGACTGCTTCAGTGTATTACCACATTACTACGTGATTCAAACACGAAAAAAACCCAGGATCTCGCCAACAAGTATGCGAAGAAGGCAAAATCATGAGCCAGATGCGGGCATAACCCAGACCTAACCCAGACCTAACCGGTGTTATCCTCTAGAATACTGTCCGAAACCAGGTTTAATTGACAGCTTCAGTGTGTTACCACATTACTACGTGATTCAAACACGAAAAAAACCCAGGATCTGGCCAACAAGTATGCGAAGAAGGCAAAATCATGAGCCAGATGCGGGCATAACCCAGACCTAACCCAGACCTAACCGGTGGTATCCTGTAAAATATTGATCGAAACCAGGTTTAATTGACTGCTTCAGTGTATTACCACATTACTACGTGATTCAAACACGAAAAAAACCCAGGATCTGGCCAACAAGTATGCGAAGAAGGCAAAATCATGAGCCAGATGCGGGCATAACCCAGACCTAACCCAGACCTAACCGGTGTTATCCTCTAGAATACTGTCCGAATCCAGGTTTAATTGACTGCCTCAGTGTGTTACCACATTACTACGTGATTGAAACACGAAAAAAACCCAAGATCTGGCCAACAAGTATGCGAAGAAGGCAAAATCATGAGCCAGATGTGGGCATATCCCTTACCTATCCCAGACCTAACCGGTGTTATCCTCTAAAATATTGATCGAAACCAGGTTTAATAGACTGTCTCATTGTGTTACCACATTACTACGCGATTGAAACACGAAAAAAACCCAGGATCTGGCCAACAAGTATGCGAAGAAGGCAAAATCATGAGCCAGATGCGGGCATAACCCAGACCTAACCCAGACCTAACCGGTGTTATCCTCTAAAATATTGATCGAAACCAGGTTTAATTGACAGCTTCAGTGTGTTACCACATTACTACGTGATTCAAACACGAAAAAAACCCAGGATCTGGCCAACAAGTATGCGAAGAAGGCAAAATCATGAGCCAGATGCGGGCATAACCCAGACCTAACCCAGACCTAACCGGTGGTATCCTGTAAAATATTGATCGAAACCAGGTTTAATTGATTGCTTCAGTGTATTACCACATTACTACGTGATTCAAACACGAAAAAAACCCAGGATCTCGCCAACAAGTATGCGAAGAAGGCAAAATCATGAGCCAGATGCGGGCATAACCCAGACCTAACCCAGACCTAACCGGTGTTATCCTCTAGAATACTGTCCGAAACCAGGTTTAATTGACAGCTTCAGTGTGTTACCACATTACTACGTGATTCAAACACGAAAAAAACCCAGGATCTGGCCAACAAGTATGCGAAGAAGGCAAAATCATGAGCCAGATGCGGGCATAACCCAGACCTAACCCAGACCTAACCGGTGGTATCCTGTAAAATATTGATCGAAACCAGGTTTAATTGACTGCTTCAGTGTATTACCACATTACTACGTGATTCAAACACGAAAAAAACCCAGGATCTGGCCAACAAGTATGCGAAGAAGGCAAAATCATGAGCCAGATGCGGGCATAACCCAGACCTAACCCAGACCTAACCGGTGTTATCCTCTAGAATACTGTCCGAATCCAGGTTTAATTGACTGCCTCAGTGTGTTACCACATTACTACGTGATTGAAACACGAAAAAAACCCAAGATCTGGCCAACAAGTATGCGAAGAAGGCAAAATCATGAGCCAGATGCGGGCATAACCCAGACCTAACCCAGACCTAACCGGTGTTATCCTCTAAAATATTGATCGAAACCAGGTTTAATTGACAGCTTCAGTGTGTTACCACATTACTACGTGATCCAAACACGAAAAAAACCCAGGATATGGCCAACAAGTTTGCGAAAAAGGCGAAAGTATAAGCCAGATGCGCGCAAATCCCAGACCTAACCCAGACCTAACCGGTGTTACCCTCTAAAATATTGATCGAAACCAGGTTTTATTGACTGCTTCAGTGTGTTACCACATTACTACGTGATCAAAGACGGAAAAAACCCAGGATCTGGCCAACAAGTATGCGAAGAAGGCAAAATCATGAGCCAGATGCGGGCATAACCCAGACCAAGCCCAGACCTAACCGGTGGTATCCTGTAAAATATTGATCGAAACCAGGTTTAATTGACTGCTTCAGTGTATTACCACATTACTACGTGATTCAAACACGAAAAAAACCCAGGATCTGGCCAACAAGTATGCGAAGAAGGCAAAATCATGAGCCAGATGCGGGCATAACCCAGACCTAACCCAGACCTAACCCGGTGTTATCCTCTAGAATACTGTCCGAATCCAGGTTTAATTGACTGCCTCAGTGTGTTACCACATTACTACGTGATTGAAACACGAAAAAAACCCAAGATCTGGCCAACAAGTATGCGAAGAAGGCAAAATCATGAGCCAGATGCGGGCATAACCCAGACCTAACCCAGACCTAACCGGTGTTATCCTCTAAAATATTGATCGAAACCAGGTTTAATTGACAGCTTCAGTGTGTTACCACATTACTACGTGATCCAAACACGAAAAAAACCCAGGATATGGCCAACAAGTTTGCGAAAAAGGCGAAAGTATAAGCCAGATGCGCGCAAATCCCAGACCTAACCCAGACCTAACCGGTGTTACCCTCTAAAATATTGATCGAAACCAGGTTTTATTGACTGCTTCAGTGTGTTACCACATTACTACGTGATCAAAGACGGAAAAAACCCAGGATCTGGCCAACAAGTATGCGAAGAAGGCAAAATCATGAGCCAGATGCGGGCATAACCCAGACCTAACCCAGACCTAACCGGTGTTATCCTCTAAAATATTGATCGAAACCAGGTTTAATTGACTGCTTCAGGGTATTACCACATTACTACGTGATTCAAACACGAAAAAAGCCCAGGATCTGGCCAACAAGTATGCGAAGAAGGCAAAATCATGAGCCAGATGCGGGCATAACCCAGACCTAACCCAGACCTAACCGGTGTTATCCTCTAAAATATCGATCGAAACCAGGTTTAATTGACTGCTTCAGTGTGTTACCACATTACTACGTGATTCAAACACGAAAAAAACCCAAGATCTGGCCAACAAGTATGCGAAGAAGGCAAAATCATGAGCCAGATGCGGGCATAACCCAGACCTAACCCAGACCTAACCGGTGTTATCCTCTAAAATATTGATCGAAACCAGGTTTAATTGACTGCTTCAGGGTATTACCACATTACTACGTGATTCAAACACGAAAAAAACCCAGGATCTGGCCAACAAGTATGCGAAGAAGGCAAAATCATGAGCCAGATGCGGGCATAACCCAGACCTAACCCAGACCTAACCGGTGTTATCCTCTAAAATATTGATCGAAACCAGGTTTAATTGACAGCTTCAGTGTGTTACCACATTACTACGTGATTCAAACACGAAAAAAACCCAGGATCTGGCCAACAAGTATGCGAAGAAGGCAAAATCATGACCCAGATGTGGGCATAACCCAGACCTAACCCAGACCTAACCGGTGTTATCCTCTAAAATATTGATCGAAACCAGGTTTAATTGACAGCTTCAGTGTGTTACCACATTACTACGTGATTCAAACACGAAAAAAACCCAGGATCTGGCCAACAAGTATGCGAAGAAGGCAAAATCATGACCCAGATGTGGGCATATCCCGGACCTATCCCAGACCTAACCGGTGTTATCCTCTAAAATATTCATCGAATCCAGGTTTAATAGACTGTCTCATTGTGTTACCACATTACTACGCGATTGAAACACGAAAAAAACCCAGGATCTGGCCAACAAGTATGCGAAGAAGGCAAAATCATGAGCCAGATGCGGGCATAACCCAGACCTAACCCAGACCTAACCGGTGTTATCCTCTAAAATATTGATCGAAACCAGGTTTTATTGACTGCTTCAGTGTATTACCACATTACTACGTGATTCAAACACGAAAAAAACCCAGGATCTGGCCAACAAGTATGCGAAGAAGGCAAAATCATGAGCCAGATGCGGGCATAACCCAGACCTAACCCAGACCTAACCGGTGTTATCCTCTAAAATATTGATCGAAACCAGGTTTAATTGAAAGCTTCAGTGTGTTACCACATTACTACGTGATTCAAACACGAAAAAAACCCAGGATCTGGCCAACAAGTATGCGAAGAAGGCAAAATCATGACCCAGATGTGGGCATAACCCAGACCTAACCCAGACCTAACCGGTGTTATCCTCTAAAATATTGATCGAATCCAGGTTTAATAGACTGTCTCAGTGTGTTACCACATTACTACGTGATTCAAACACGAAAAAAACCCAGGATCTGGCCAACAAGTATGCGAAGAAGGCAAAATCATGACCCAGATGTGGGCATATCCCGGACCTATCCCAGACCTAACCGGTGTTATCCTCTAAAATATTCATCGAATCCAGGTTTAATAGACTGCCTCAGTGTGTTACCACATTACTACGCGATTGAAACACGAAAAAAACCCAGGATCTGGCCAACAAGTATGCGAAGAAGGCAAAATCATGAGCCAGATGCGGGCATAACCGAGACCTAACCCAGACCTAACCGGTGTTATCCTCTAAAATATTGATCGAAACCAGGTTTAATTGACTGCTTCAGGGTATTACCACATTACTACGTGATTCAAACACGAAAAAAACCCAGGATCTGGCCAACAAGTATGCGAAGAAGGCAAAATCATGAGCCAGATGCGGGCATAACCCAGACCTAACCCAGACCTAACCGGTGTTATCCTCTGAAATATTGATCGAAACCAGGTTTAATTGACTGCTTCAGTGTGTTACCACATTACTACGTGATTCAAACACGAAAAAACCCCTGGATCTGGCCAACAAGTATGCGAAGAAGGCAAAATCATGAGCCAGATGCGGGCATAACCCAGACCTAACCCAGACCTAACCGGTGTTATCCTCTAAAATATTGATCGAAACCAGGTTTAATTGACTGCTTCAGTGTGTTACCACATTACTACGTGATTCAAACACGAAAAAAACCCAGGATCTGGCCAACAAGTATGCGAAGAAGGCAAAATCATGACCCAGATGTGGGCATATCCCGGACCTATCCCAGACCTAACCGGTGTTATCCTCTAAAATATTCATCGAATCCAGGTTTAATAGACTGTCTCATTGTGTTACCACATTACTACGCGATTGAAACACGAAAAAAACCCAGGATCTGGCCAACAAGTATGCGAAGAAGGCAAAATCATGAGCCAGATGCGGGCATAACCCAGACCTAACCCAGACCTAACCGGTGTTATCCTCTGAAATATTGATCGAAACCAGGTTTAATTGACTGCTTCAGTGTGTTACCACATTACTACGTGATTCAAACACGAAAAAACCCCTGGATCTGGCCAACAAGTATGCGAAGAAGGCAAAATCATGAGCCAGATGCGGGCATAACCCAGACCTAACCCAGACCTAACCGGTGTTATCCTCTAAAATATTGATCGAAACCAGGTTTAATTGACAGCTTCAGTGTGTTACCACATTACTACGTGATTCAAACACGAAAAAAACCCAGGATCTGGCCACCAAGTATGCGAAGAAGGCAAAATCATGACCCAGATGTGGGCATATCCCGGACCTATCCCAGACCTAAACGGTGTTATCCTCTAAAATATTCATCGAATCCAGGTTTAATAGACTGTCTCATTGTGTTACCACATTACTACGCGATTGAAACACGAAAAAAACCCAGGATCTGGCCAACAAGTATGCGAAGAAGGCAAAATCATGAGCCAGATGCGGGCATAACCCAGACCTAACCCAGACCTAACCGGTGTTATCCTCTAAAATATTGATCGAAACCAGGTTTAATTGACAGCTTCAGTGTGTTACCACATTACTACGTGATTCAAACACGAAAAAAACCCAGGATCTGGCCAACAAGTATGCGAAGAAGGCAAAATCATGAGCCAGATGCGGGCATAACCCAGACCTAACCCAGACCTAACCGGTGGTATCCTGTAAAATATTGATCGAAACCAGGTTTAATTGACTGCTTCAGTGTATTACCACATTACTACGTGATTCAAACACGAAAAAAACCCAGGATCTCGCCAACAAGTATGCGAAGAAGGCAAAATCATGAGCCAGATGCGGGCATAACCCAGACCTAACCCAGACCTAACCGGTGTTATCCTCTAGAATACTGTCCGAATCCAGGTTTAATTGACTGCCTCAGTGTGTTACCACATTACTACGTGATTGAAACACGAAAAAAACCCAAGATCTGGCCAACAAGTATGCGAAGAAGGCAAAATCATGAGCCAGATGCGGGCATAACCCAGACCTAACCCAGACCTAACCGGTGTTATCCTCTAAAATATTGATCGAAACCAGGTTTAATTGACAGCTTCAGTGTGTTACCACATTACTACGTGATCCAAACACGAAAAAAACCCAGGATATGGCCAACAAGTTTGCGAAAAAGGCGAAAGTATAAGCCAGATGCGCGCAAATCCCAGACCTAACCCAGACCTAACCGGTGTTACCCTCTAAAATATTGATCGAAACCAGGTTTTATTGACTGCTTCAGTGTGTTACCACATTACTACGTGATCAAAGACGGAAAAAACCCAGGATCTGGCCAACAAGTATGCGAAGAAGGCAAAATCATGAGCCAGATGCGGGCATAACCCAGACCTAACCCAGACCTAACCGGTGTTATCCTCTAAAATATTGATCGAAACCAGGTTTAATTGACTGCTTCAGGGTATTACCACATTACTACGTGATTCAAACACGAAAAAAACCCAGGATCTGGCCAACAAGTATGCGAAGAAGGCAAAATCATGAGCCAGATGCGGGCATAACCCAGACCTAACCCAGACCTAACCGGTGTTATCCTCTAAAATATCGATCGAAACCAGGTTTAATTGACTGCTTCAGTGTGTTACCACATTACTACGTGATTCAAACACGAAAAAAACCCAAGATCTGGCCAACAAGTATGCGAAGAAGGCAAAATCATGAGCCAGATGCGGGCATAACCCAGACCTAACCCAGACCTAACCGGTGTTATCCTCTAGAATACTGTCCGAAACCAGGTTTAATTGACAGCTTCAGTGTGTTACCACATTACTACGTGATTCAAACACGAAAAAAACCCAGGATCTGGCCAACAAGTATGCGAAGAAGGCAAAATCATGAGCCAGATGCGGGCATAACCCAGACCTAACCCAGACCTAACCGGTGGTATCCTGTAAAATATTGATCGAAACCAGGTTTAATTGACTGCTTCAGTGTATTACCACATTACTACGTGATTCAAACACGAAAAAAACCCAGGATCTCGCCAACAAGTATGCGAAGAAGGCAAAATCATGAGCCAGATGCGGGCATAACCCAGACCTAACCCAGACCTAACCGGTGTTATCCTCTAGAATACTGTCCGAATCCAGGTTTAATTGACTGCCTCAGTGTGTTACCACATTACTACGTGATTGAAACACGAAAAAAACCCAAGATCTGGCCAACAAGTATGCGAAGAAGGCAAAATCATGAGCCAGATGCGGGCATAACCCAGACCTAACCCAGACCTAACCGGTGTTATCCTCTAAAATATTGATCGAAACCAGGTTTAATTGACAGCTTCAGTGTGTTACCACATTACTACGTGATCCAAACACGAAAAAAACCCAGGATATGGCCAACAAGTTTGCGAAAAAGGCGAAAGTATAAGCCAGATGCGCGCAAATCCCAGACCTAACCCAGACCTAACCGGTGTTACCCTCTAAAATATTGATCGAAACCAGGTTTTATTGACTGCTTCAGTGTGTTACCACATTACTACGTGATCAAAGACGGAAAAAACCCAGGATCTGGCCAACAAGTATGCGAAGAAGGCAAAATCATGAGCCAGATGCGGGCATAACCCAGACCTAACCCAGACCTAACCGGTGTTATCCTCTAAAATATTGATCGAAACCAGGTTTAATTGACTGCTTCAGGGTATTACCACATTACTACGTGATTCAAACACGAAAAAAACCCAGGATCTGGCCAACAAGTATGCGAAGAAGGCAAAATCATGAGCCAGATGCGGGCATAACCCAGACCTAACCCAGACCTAACCGGTGTTATCCTCTAAAATATCGATCGAAACCAGGTTTAATTGACTGCTTCAGTGTGTTACCACATTACTACGTGATTCAAACACGAAAAAAACCCAAGATCTGGCCAACAAGTATGCGAAGAAGGCAAAATCATGAGCCAGATGCGGGCATAACCCAGACCTAACCCAGACCTAACCGGTGTTATCCTCTAAAATATTGATCGAAACCAGGTTTAATTGACTGCTTCAGGGTATTACCACATTACTACGTGATTCAAACACGAAAAAAACCCAGGATCTGGCCAACAAGTATGCGAAGAAGGCAAAATCATGAGCCAGATGCGGGCATAACCCAGACCTAACCCAGACCTAACCGGTGTTATCCTCTAAAATATTGATCGAAACCAGGTTTAATTGACAGCTTCAGTGTGTTACCACATTACTACGTGATTCAAACACGAAAAAAACCCAGGATCTGGCCAACAAGTATGCGAAGAAGGCAAAATCATGACCCAGATGTGGGCATAACCCAGACCTAACCCAGACCTAACCGGTGTTATCCTCTAAAATATTGATCGAAACCAGGTTTAATTGACAGCTTCAGTGTGTTACCACATTACTACGTGATTCAAACACGAAAAAAACCCAGGATCTGGCCAACAAGTATGCGAAGAAGGCAAAATCATGACCCAGATGTGGGCATATCCCGGACCTATCCCAGACCTAACCGGTGTTATCCTCTAAAATATTCATCGAATCCAGGTTTAATAGACTGTCTCATTGTGTTACCACATTACTACGCGATTGAAACACGAAAAAAACCCAGGATCTGGCCAACAAGTATGCGAAGAAGGCAAAATCATGAGCCAGATGCGGGCATAACCCAGACCTAACCCAGACCTAACCGGTGTTATCCTCTAAAATATTGATCGAAACCAGGTTTTATTGACTGCTTCAGTGTATTACCACATTACTACGTGATTCAAACACGAAAAAAACCCAGGATCTGGCCAACAAGTATGCGAAGAAGGCAAAATCATGAGCCAGATGCGGGCATAACCCAGACCTAACCCAGACCTAACCGGTGTTATCCTCTAAAATATTGATCGAAACCAGGTTTAATTGACAGCTTCAGTGTGTTACCACATTACTACGTGATTCAAACACGAAAAAAACCCAGGATCTGGCCAACAAGTATGCGAAGAAGGCAAAATCATGACCCAGATGTGGGCATAACCCAGACCTAACCCAGACCTAACCGGTGTTATCCTCTAAAATATTGATCGAATCCAGGTTTAATAGACTGTCTCAGTGTGTTATCACATTACTACGTGATTCAAACACGAAAAAAACCCAGGATCTGGCCAACAAGTATGCGAAGAAGGCAAAATCATGACCCAGATGTGGGCATATCCCGGACCTATCCCAGACCTAACCGGTGTTATCCTCTAAAATATTCATCGAATCCAGGTTTAATAGACTGCCTCAGTGTGTTACCACATTACTACGCGATTGAAACACGAAAAAAACCCAGGATCTGGCCAACAAGTATGCGAAGAAGGCAAAATCATGAGCCAGATGCGGGCATAACCCAGACCTAACCCAGACCTAACCGGTGTTATCCTCTAAAATATTGATCGAAACCAGGTTTAATTGACAGCTTCAGTGTGTTACCACATTACTACGTGATTCAAACACGAAAAAAACCCAGGATTTGGCCAACAAGTATGCGAAGAAGGCAAAATCATGAGCCAGATGCGGGCATAACCCAGACCTAACCCACACCTAACCGGTGGTATCCTGTAAAATATTGATCGAAACCAGGTTTAATTGACTGCTTCAGTGTATTACCACATTACTACGTGATTCAAACACGAAAAAAACCCAGGATCTCGCCAACAAGTATGCGAAGAAGGCAAAATCATGAGCCAGATGCGGGCATAACCCAGACCTAACCCAGACCTAACCGGTGTTATCCTCTAGAATACTGTCCAAATCCAGGTTTAATTGACTGCCTCAGTGTGTTACCACATTACTACGTGATTGAAACACGAAAAAAACCCAAGATCTGGCCAACAAGTATGCGAAGAAGGCAAAATCATGAGCCAGATGCGGGCATAACCCAGACCTAACCCAGACCTAACCGGTGTTATCCTCTAAAATATTGATCGAAACCAGGTTTAATTGACAGCTTCAGTGTGTTACCACATTACTACGTGGTCCAAACACGAAAAAAACCCAGGATCTGGCCAACAAGTTTGCGAAAAAGGCGAAAGTATAAGCCAGATGCGCGCAAATCCCAGACCTAACCCAGACCTAACCGGTGTTATCCTCTAAAATATTGATCGAAACCAGGTTTTATTGACTGCTTCAGTGTGTTACCACATTACTACGTGATCAAAGACGGAAAAAACCCAGGATCTGGCCAACAAGTATGCGAAGAAGGCAAAATCATGAGCCAGATGCGGGCATAACCCAGACCTAACCCAGACCTAACCGGTGTTATCCTCTAAAATATTGATCGAAACCAGGTTTAATTGACTGCTTCAGGGTATTACCACATTACTACGTGATTCAAACACGAAAAAAACCCAGGATCTGGCCAACAAGTATGCGAAGAAGGCAAAATCATGAGCCAGATGCGGGCATAACCCAGACCTAACCCAGACCTAACCGGTGTTATCCTCTGAAATATTGATCGAAACCAGGTTTAATTGACTGCTTCAGTGTGTTACCACATTACTACGTGATTCAAACACGAAAAAACCCCTGGATCTGGCCAACAAGTATGCGAAGAAGGCAAAATCATGAGCCAGATGCGGGCATAACCCAGACCTAACCCAGACCTAACCGGTGTTATCCTCTAAAATATTGATCGAAACCAGGTTTAATTGACAGCTTCAGTGTGTTACCACATTACTACGTGATTCAAACACGAAAAAAACCCAGGATCTGGCCAACAAGTATGCGAAGAAGGCAAAATCATGACCCAGATGTGGGCATATCCCGGACCTATCCCAGACCTAACCGGTGTTATCCTCTAAAATATTCATCGAATCCAGGTTTAATAGACTGTCTCAGTGTGTTACCACATTACTACGCGATTGAAACACGAAAAAAACCCAGGATCTGGCCAACAAGTATGCGAAAAAGGCAAAATCATGAGCCAGATGCGGGCATAACCCAGACCTAACCCAGACCTAACCGGTGTTATCCTCTAAAATATTGATCGAAACCAGGTTTAATTGACAGCTTCAGTGTGTTAGCACATTACTACGTGATTCAAACACGAAAAAAACCCAGGATCTGGCCAACAAGTATGCGAAGAAGGCAAAATCATGAGCCAGATGCGGGCATATCCCGGACCTATCCCAGACCTAACCGGTGTTATCCTCTAAAATATTGATCGAAACCAGGTTTTATTGACTGCTTCAGTGTATTACCACATTACTACGTGATTCAAACACGAAAAAAACCCAGGATCTGGCCAACAAGTATGCGAAGAAGGCAAAATCATGAGCCAGATGCGGGCATAACCCAGACCTAACCCAGACCTAACCGGTGTTATCCTCTAAAATATTGATCGAAACCAGGTTTTATTGACTGCTTCAGTGTATTACCACATTACTACGTGATTCAAACACGAAAAAAACCCAGGATCTGGCCAACAAGTATGCGAAGAAGGCAAAATCATGAGCCAGATGCGGGCATAACCCGGACCTAACCCAGACCTAACCGGTGTTATCCTCTAAAATATTGATCGAAACCAGGTTTAATTGACAGCTTCAGTGTGTTACCACATTACTACGTGATTGAAACACGAAAAAAACCCAGGATCTGGCCAACAAGTATGCGAAGAAGGCAAAATCATGAGACAGATGCGGGCATAACCCAGACCTAACCCAGACCTAACCGGTGTTATCCTCTAAAATATTGATCGAAACCAGGTTTAATTGACAGCTTCAGTGTGTTACCACATTCCTACGTGATTCAAACACGAAAAAAACCCAGGATCTGGCCAACAAGTATGCGAAGAAGGCAAAATCATGAGCCAGATGCGGGCATAACCCAGACCTAACCCAGACCTAACCGGTGTTATCCTCTAGAATACTGTCCAAATCCAGGTTTAATTGACTGCCTCAGTGTGTTACCACATTACTACGTGATTGAAACACGAAAAAAACCCAAGATCTGGCCAACAAGTATGCGAAGAAGGCAAAATCATGAGCCAGATGCGGGCATAACCCAGACCTAACCCAGACCTAACCGGTGTTATCCTCTAAAATATTGATCGAAACCAGGTTTAATTGACAGCTTCAGTGTGTTACCACATTACTACGTGGTCCAAACACGAAAAAAACCCAAGATCTGGCCAACAAGTTTGCGAAAAAGGCGAAAGTATAAGCCAGATGCGCGCAAATCCCAGACCTAACCCAGACCTAACCGGTGTTATCCTCTAAAATATTGATCGAAACCAGGTTTTATTGACTGCTTCAGTGTGTTACCACATTACTACGTGATCAAAGACGGAAAAAACCCAGGATCTGGCCAACAAGTATGCGAAGAAGGCAAAATCATGAGCCAGATGCGGGCATAACCCAGACCTAACCCAGACCTAACCGGTGTTATCCTCTAAAATATTGATCGAAACCAGGTTTAATTGACTGCTTCAGGGTATTACCACATTACTACGTGATTCAAACACGAAAAAAACCCAGGATCTGGCCAACAAGTATGCGAAGAAGGCAAAATCATGAGCCAGATGCGGGCATAACCCAGACCTAACCCAGACCTAACCGGTGTTATCCTCTGAAATATTGATCGAAACCAGGTTTAATTGACTGCTTCAGTGTGTTACCACATTACTACGTGATTCAAACACGAAAAAACCCCTGGATCTGGCCAACAAGTATGCGAAGAAGGCAAAATCATGAGCCAGATGCGGGCATAACCCAGACCTAACCCAGACCTAACCGGTGTTATCCTCTAAAATATTGATCGAAACCAGGTTTAATTGACTGCTTCAGTGTGTTACCACATTACTACGTGATTCAAACACGAAAAAAACCCAGGATCTGGCCAACAAGTATGCGAAGAAGGCAAAATCATGACCCAGATGTGGGCATATCCCGGACCTATCCCAGACCTAACCGGTGTTATCCTCTAAAATATTCATCGAATCCAGGTTTAATAGACTGTCTCATTGTGTTACCACATTACTACGCGATTGAAACACGAAAAAAACCCAGGATCTGGCCAACAAGTATGCGAAGAAGGCAAAATCATGAGCCAGATGCGGGCATAACCCAGACCTAACCCAGACCTAACCGGTGTTATCCTCTGAAATATTGATCGAAACCAGGTTTAATTGACTGCTTCAGTGTGTTACCACATTACTACGTGATTCAAACACGAAAAAACCCCTGGATCTGGCCAACAAGTATGCGAAGAAGGCAAAATCATGAGCCAGATGCGGGCATAACCCAGACCTAACCCAGACCTAACCGGTGTTATCCTCTAAAATATTGATCGAAACCAGGTTTAATTGACAGCTTCAGTGTGTTACCACATTACTACGTGATTCAAACACGAAAAAAACCCAGGATCTGGCCAACAAGTATGCGAAGAAGGCAAAATCATGACCCAGATGTGGGCATATCCCGGACCTATCCCAGACCTAACCGGTGTTATCCTCTAAAATATTCATCGAATCCAGGTTTAATAGACTGTCTCATTGTGTTACCACATTACTACGCGATTGAAACACGAAAAAAACCCAGGATCTGGCCAACAAGTATGCGAAGAAGGCAAAATCATGAGCCAGATGCGGGCATAACCCAGACCTAACCCAGACCTAACCGGTGTTATCCTCTAAAATATTGATCGAAACCAGGTTTAATTGACAGCTTCAGTGTGTTACCACATTACTACGTGATTCAAACACGAAAAAAACCCAGGATCTGGCCAACAAGTATGCGAAGAAGGCAAAATCATGAGCCAGATGCGGGCATAACCCAGACCTAACCCAGACCTAACCGGTGGTATCCTGTAAAATATTGATCGAAACCAGGTTTAATTGACTGCTTCAGTGTATTACCACATTACTACGTGATTCAAACACGAAAAAAACCCAGGATCTCGCCAACAAGTATGCGAAGAAGGCAAAATCATGAGCCAGATGCGGGCATAACCCAGACCTAACCGGTGTTATCCTCTAGAATACTGTCCGAAACCAGGTTTAATTGACAGCTTCAGTGTGTTACCACATTACTACGTGATTCAAACACGAAAAAAACCCAGGATCTGGCCAACAAGTATGCGAAGAAGGCAAAATCATGAGCCAGATGCGGGCATAACCCAGACCTAACCCAGACCTAACCGGTGGTATCCTGTAAAATATTGATCGAAACCAGGTTTAATTGACTGCTTCAGTGTATTACCACATTACTACGTGATTCAAACACGAAAAAAACCCAGGATCTGGCCAACAAGTATGCGAAGAAGGCAAAATCATGAGCCAGATGCGGGCATAACCCAGACCTAACCCAGACCTAACCGGTGTTATCCTCTAGAATACTGTCCGAATCCAGGTTTAATTGACTGCCTCAGTGTGTTACCACATTACTACGTGATTGAAACACGAAAAAAACCCAAGATCTGGCCAACAAGTATGCGAAGAAGGCAAAATCATGAGCCAGATGCGGGCATAACCCAGACCTAACCCAGACCTAACCGGTGTTATCCTCTAAAATATTGATCGAAACCAGGTTTAATTGACAGCTTCAGTGTGTTACCACATTACTACGTGATCCAAACACGAAAAAAACCCAGGATATGGCCAACAAGTTTGCGAAAAAGGCGAAAGTATAAGCCAGATGCGCGCAAATCCCAGACCTAACCCAGACCTAACCGGTGTTACCCTCTAAAATATTGATCGAAACCAGGTTTTATTGACTGCTTCAGTGTGTTACCACATTACTACGTGATCAAAGACGGAAAAAACCCAGGATCTGGCCAACAAGTATGCGAAGAAGGCAAAATCATGAGCCAGATGCGGGCATAACCCAGACCTAACCCAGACCTAACCGGTGTTATCCTCTAAAATATTGATCGAAACCAGGTTTAATTGACTGCTTCAGGGTATTACCACATTACTACGTGATTCAAACACGAAAAAAACCCAGGATCTGGCCAACAAGTATGCGAAGAAGGCAAAATCATGAGCCAGATGCGGGCATAACCCAGACCTAACCCAGACCTAACCGGTGTTATCCTCTAAAATATCGATCGAAACCAGGTTTAATTGACTGCTTCAGTGTGTTACCACATTACTACGTGATTCAAACACGAAAAAAACCCAAGATCTGGCCAACAAGTATGCGAAGAAGGCAAAATCATGAGCCAGATGCGGGCATAACCCAGACCTAACCCAGACCTAACCGGTGTTATCCTCTAAAATATTGATCGAAACCAGGTTTAATTGACTGCTTCAGGGTATTACCACATTACTACGTGATTCAAACACGAAAAAAACCCAGGATCTGGCCAACAAGTATGCGAAGAAGGCAAAATCATGAGCCAGATGCGGGCATAACCCAGACCTAACCCAGACCTAACCGGTGTTATCCTCTAAAATATTGATCGAAACCAGGTTTAATTGACAGCTTCAGTGTGTTACCACATTACTACGTGATTCAAACACGAAAAAAACCCAGGATCTGGCCAACAAGTATGCGAAGAAGGCAAAATCATGACCCAGATGTGGGCATAACCCAGACCTAACCCAGACCTAACCGGTGTTATCCTCTAAAATATTGATCGAAACCAGGTTTAATTGACAGCTTCAGTGTGTTACCACATTACTACGTGATTCAAACACGAAAAAAACCCAGGATCTGGCCAACAAGTATGCGAAGAAGGCAAAATCATGACCCAGATGTGGGCATATCCCGGACCTATCCCAGACCTAACCGGTGTTATCCTCTAAAATATTCATCGAATCCAGGTTTAATAGACTGTCTCATTGTGTTACCACATTACTACGCGATTGAAACACGAAAAAAACCCAGGATCTGGCCAACAAGTATGCGAAGAAGGCAAAATCATGAGCCAGATGCGGGCATAACCCAGACCTAACCCAGACCTAACCGGTGTTATCCTCTAAAATATTGATCGAAACCAGGTTTTATTGACTGCTTCAGTGTATTACCACATTACTACGTGATTCAAACACGAAAAAAACCCAGGATCTGGCCAACAAGTATGCGAAGAAGGCAAAATCATGAGCCAGATGCGGGCATAACCCAGACCTAACCCAGACCTAACCGGTGTTATCCTCTAAAATATTGATCGAAACCAGGTTTAATTGACAGCTTCAGTGTGTTACCACATTACTACGTGATTCAAACACGAAAAAAACCCAGGATCTGGCCAACAAGTATTGGAAGAAGGCAAAATCATGACCCAGATGTGGGCATAACCCAGACCTAACCCAGACCTAACCGGTGTTATCCTCTAAAATATTGATCGAATCCAGGTTTAATAGACTGTCTCAGTGTGTTACCACATTACTACGTGATTCAAACACGAAAAAAACCCAGGATCTGGCCAACAAGTATGCGAAGAAGGCAAAATCATGACCCAGATGTGGGCATATCCCGGACCTATCCCAGACCTAACCGGTGTTATCCTCTAAAATATTCATCGAATCCAGGTTTAATAGACTGCCTCAGTGTGTTACCACATTACTACGCGATTGAAACACGAAAAAAACCCAGGATCTGGCCAACAAGTATGCGAAGAAGGCAAAATCATGAGCCAGATGCAGGCATAACCGAGACCTAACCCAGACCTAACCGGTGTTATCCTCTAAAATATTGATCGAAACCAGGTTTAATTGACTGCTTCAGGGTATTACCACATTACTACGTGATTCAAACACGAAAAAAACCCAGGATCTGGCCAACAAGTATGCGAAGAAGGCAAAATCACGAGCCAGATGCGGGCATAACCCAGACCTAACCCAGACCTAACCGGTGTTATCCTCTGAAATATTGATCGAAACCAGGTTTAATTGACTGCTTCAGTGTGTTACCACATTACTACGTGATTCAAACACGAAAAAACCCCTGGATCTGGCCAACAAGTATGCGAAGAAGGCAAAATCATGAGCCAGATGCGGGCATAACCCAGACCTAACCCAGACCTAACCGGTGTTATCCTCTAAAATATTGATCGAAACCAGGTTTAATTGACTGCTTCAGTGTGTTACCACATTACTACGTGATTCAAACACGAAAAAAACCCAGGATCTGGCCAACAAGTATGCGAAGAAGGCAAAATCATGACCCAGATGTGGGCATATCCCGGACCTATCCCAGACCTAACCGGTGTTATCCTCTAAAATATTCATCGAATCCAGGTTTAATAGACTGTCTCATTGTGTTACCACATTACTACGCGATTGAAACACGAAAAAAACCCAGGATCTGGCCAACAAGTATGCGAAGAAGGCAAAATCATGAGCCAGATGCGGGCATAACCCAGACCTAACCCAGACCTAACCGGTGTTATCCTCTGAAATATTGATCGAAACCAGGTTTAATTGACTGCTTCAGTGTGTTACCACATTACTACGTGATTCAAACACGAAAAAACCCCTGGATCTGACCAACAAGTATGCGAAGAAGGCAAAATCATGAGCCAGATGCGGGCATAACCCAGACCTAACCCAGACCTAACCGGTGTTATCCTCTAAAATATTGATCGAAACCAGGTTTAATTGACAGCTTCAGTGTGTTACCACATTACTACGTGATTCAAACACGAAAAAAACCCAGGATCTGGCCAACAAGTATGCGAAGAAGGCAAAATCATGACCCAGATGTGGGCATATCCCGGACCTATCCCAGACCTAAACGGTGTTATCCTCTAAAATATTCATCGAATCCAGGTTTAATAGACTGTCTCATTGTGTTACCACATTACTACGCGATTGAAACACGAAAAAAACCCAGGATCTGGCCAACAAGTATGCGAAGAAGGCAAAATCATGAGCCAGATGCGGGCATAACCCAGACCTAACCCAGACCTAACCGGTGTTATCCTCTAAAATATTGATCGAAACCAGGTTTAATTGACAGCTTCAGTGTGTTACCACATTACTACGTGATTCAAACACGAAAAAAACCCAGGATCTGGCCAACAAGTATTGGAAGAAGGCAAAATCATGACCCAGATGTGGGCATAACCCAGACCTAACCCAGACCTAACCGGTGTTATCCTCTAAAATATTGATCGAATCCAGGTTTAATAGACTGTCTCAGTGTGTTACCACATTACTACGTGATTCAAACACGAAAAAAACCCAGGATCTGGCCAACAAGTATGCGAAGAAGGCAAAATCATGACCCAGATGTGGGCATATCCCGGACCTATCCCAGACCTAACCGGTGTTATCCTCTAAAATATTCATCGAATCCAGGTTTAATAGACTGCCTCAGTGTGTTACCACATTACTACGCGATTGAAACACGAAAAAAACCCAGGATCTGGCCAACAAGTATGCGAAGAAGGCAAAATCATGAGCCAGATGCGGGCATAACCCAGACCTAACCCAGACCTAACCGGTGGTATCCTGTAAAATATTGATCGAAACCAGGTTTAATTGACTGCTTCAGTGTATTACCACATTACTACGTGATTCAAACACGAAAAAAACCCAGGATCTGGCCAACAAGTATGCGAAGAAGGCAAAATCATGAGCCAGATGCGGGCATAACCCAGACCTAACCCAGACCTAACCGGTGTTATCCTCTAGAATACTGTCCGAATCCAGGTTTAATTGACTGCCTCAGTGTGTTACCACATTACTACGTGATTGAAACACGAAAAAAACCCAAGATCTGGCCAACAAGTATGCGAAGAAGGCAAAATCATGAGCCAGATGTGGGCATATCCCTTACCTATCCCAGACCTAACCGGTGTTATCCTCTAAAATATTCATCGAATCCAGGTTTAATAGACTGTCTCATTGTGTTACCACATTACTACGCGATTGAAACACGAAAAAAACCCAGGATCTGGCCAACAAGTATGCGAAGAAGGCAAAATCATGAGCCAGATGCGGGCATAACCCAGACCTAACCCAGACCTAACCGGTGTTATCCTCTAAAATATTGATCGAAACCAGGTTTAATTGACAGCTTCAGTGTGTTACCACATTACTACGTGATTCAAACACGAAAAAAACCCAGGATCTGGCCAACAAGTATGCGAAGAAGGCAAAATCATGACCCAGATGTGGGCATATCCCGGACCTATCCCAGACCTAACCGGTGTTATCCTCTAAAATATTCATCGAATCCAGGTTTAATAGACTGTCTCATTGTGTTACCACATTACTACGCGATTGAAACACGAAAAAAACCCAGGATCTGGCCAACAAGTATGCGAAGAAGGCAAAATCATGAGCCAGATGCGGGCATAACCCAGACCTAACCCAGACCTAACCGGTGTTATCCTCTAAAATATTGATCGAAACCAGGTTTAATTGACAGCTTCAGTGTGTTACCACATTACTACGTGATTCAAACACGAAAAAAACCCAGGATCTGGCCAACAAGTATGCGAAGAAGGCAAAATCATGAGCCAGATGCGGGCATAACCCAGACCTAACCCAGACCTAACCGGTGGTATCCTGTAAAATATTGATCGAAACCAGGTTTAATTGACTGCTTCAGTGTATTACCACATTACTACGTGATTCAAACACGAAAAAAACCCAGGATCTCGCCAACAAGTATGCGAAGAAGGCAAAATCATGAGCCAGATGCGGGCATAACCCAGACCTAACCGGTGTTATCCTCTAGAATACTGTCCGAAACCAGGTTTAATTGACAGCTTCAGTGTGTTACCACATTACTACGTGATTCAAACACGAAAAAAACCCAGGATCTGGCCAACAAGTATGCGAAGAAGGCAAAATCATGAGCCAGATGCGGGCATAACCCAGACCTAACCCAGACCTAACCGGTGGTATCCTGTAAAATATTGATCGAAACCAGGTTTAATTGACTGCTTCAGTGTATTACCACATTACTACGTGATTCAAACACGAAAAAAACCCAGGATCTGGCCAACAAGTATGCGAAGAAGGCAAAATCATGAGCCAGATGCGGGCATAACCCAGACCTAACCCAGACCTAACCGGTGTTATCCTCTAGAATACTGTCCGAATCCAGGTTTAATTGACTGCCTCAGTGTGTTACCACATTACTACGTGATTGAAACACGAAAAAAACCCAAGATCTGGCCAACAAGTATGCGAAGAAGGCAAAATCATGAGCCAGATGCGGGCATAACCCAGACCTAACCCAGACCTAACCGGTGTTATCCTCTAAAATATTGATCGAAACCAGGTTTAATTGACAGCTTCAGTGTGTTACCACATTACTACGTGATCCAAACACGAAAAAAACCCAGGATATGGCCAACAAGTTTGCGAAAAAGGCGAAAGTATAAGCCAGATGCGCGCAAATCCCAGACCTAACCCAGACCTAACCGGTGTTACCCTCTAAAATATTGATCGAAACCAGGTTTTATTGACTGCTTCAGTGTGTTACCACATTACTACGTGATCAAAGACGGAAAAAACCCAGGATCTGGCCAACAAGTATGCGAAGAAGGCAAAATCATGAGCCAGATGCGGGCATAACCCAGACCTAACCCAGACCTAACCGGTGTTATCCTCTAAAATATTGATCGAAACCAGGTTTAATTGACTGCTTCAGGGTATTACCACATTACTACGTGATTCAAACACGAAAAAAACCCAGGATCTGGCCAACAAGTATGCGAAGAAGGCAAAATCATGAGCCAGATGCGGGCATAACCCAGACCTAACCCAGACCTAACCGGTGTTATCCTCTAAAATATCGATCGAAACCAGGTTTAATTGACTGCTTCAGTGTGTTACCACATTACTACGTGATTCAAACACGAAAAAAACCCAAGATCTGGCCAACAAGTATGCGAAGAAGGCAAAATCATGAGCCAGATGCGGGCATAACCCAGACCTAACCCAGACCTAACCGGTGTTATCCTCTAGAATACTGTCCGAAACCAGGTTTAATTGACAGCTTCAGTGTGTTACCACATTACTACGTGATTCAAACACGAAAAAAACCCAGGATCTGGCCAACAAGTATGCGAAGAAGGCAAAATCATGAGCCAGATGCGGGCATAACCCAGACCTAACCCAGACCTAACCGGTGGTATCCTGTAAAATATTGATCGAAACCAGGTTTAATTGACTGCTTCAGTGTATTACCACATTACTACGTGATTCAAACACGAAAAAAACCCAGGATCTCGCCAACAAGTATGCGAAGAAGGCAAAATCATGAGCCAGATGCGGGCATAACCCATACCTAACCCAGACCTAACCGGTGTTATCCTCTAGAATACTGTCCGAATCCAGGTTTAATTGACTGCCTCAGTGTGTTACCACATTACTACGTGATTGAAACACGAAAAAAACCCAAGATCTGGCCAACAAGTATGCGAAGAAGGCAAAATCATGAGCCAGATGCGGGCATAACCCAGACCTAACCCAGACCTAACCGGTGTTATCCTCTAAAATATTGATCGAAACCAGGTTTAATTGACAGCTTCAGTGTGTTACCACATTACTACGTGATACAAACACGAAAAAAACCCAGGATATGGCCAACAAGTTTGCGAAAAAGGCGAAAGTATAAGCCAGATGCGCGCAAATCCCAGACCTAACCCAGACCTAACCGGTGTTACCCTCTAAAATATTGATCGAAACCAGGTTTTATTGACTGCTTCAGTGTGTTACCACATTACTACGTGATCAAAGACGGAAAAAACCCAGGATCTGGCCAACAAGTATGCGAAGAAGGCAAAATCATGAGCCAGATGCGGGCATAACCCAGACCTAACCCAGACCTAACCGGTGTTATCCTCTAAAATATTGATCGAAACCAGGTTTAATTGACTGCTTCAGGGTATTACCACATTACTACGTGATTCAAACACGAAAAAAACCCAGGATCTGGCCAACAAGTATGCGAAGAAGGCAAAATCATGAGCCAGATGCGGGCATAACCCAGACCTAACCCAGACCTAACCGGTGTTATCCTCTAAAATATCGATCGAAACCAGGTTTAATTGACTGCTTCAGTGTGTTACCACATTACTACGTGATTCAAACACGAAAAAAACCCAAGATCTGGCCAACAAGTATGCGAAGAAGGCAAAATCATGAGCCAGCTGCGGGCATAACCCAGACCTAACCCAGACCTAACCGGTGTTATCCTCTAAAATATTGTTCGAAACCAGGTTTAATTGACTGCTTCAGGGTATTACCACATTACTACGTGATTCAAACACGAAAAAAACCCAGGATCTGGCCAACAAGTATGCGAAGAAGGCAAAATCATGAGCCAGATGCGGGCATAACCCAGACCTAACCCAGACCTAACCGGTGTTATCCTCTAAAATATTGATCGAAACCAGGTTTAATTGACAGCTTCAGTGTGTTACCACATTACTACGTGATTCAAACACGAAAAAAACCCAGGATCTGGCCAACAAGTATGCGAAGAAGGCAAAATCATGACCCAGATGTGGGCATAACCCAGACCTAACCCAGACCTAACCGGTGTTATCCTCTAAAATATTGATCGAAACCAGGTTTAATTGACAGCTTCAGTGTGTTACCACATTACTACGTGATTCAAACACGAAAAAAACCCAGGATCTGGCCAACAAGTATGCGAAGAAGGCAAAATCATGACCCAGATGTGGGCATATCCCGGACCTATCCCAGACCTAACCGGTGTTATCCTCTAAAATATTCATCGAATCCAGGTTTAATAGACTGTCTCATTGTGTTACCACATTACTACGCGATTGAAACACGAAAAAAACCCAGGATCTGGCCAACAAGTATGCGAAGAAGGCAAAATCATGAGCCAGATGCGGGCATAACCCAGACCTAACCCAGACCTAACCGGTGTTATCCTCTAAAATATTGATCGAAACCAGGTTTTATTGACTGCTTCAGTGTATTACCACATTACTACGTGATTCAAACACAAAAAAAAACCCAGGATCTGGCCAACAAGTATGCGAAGAAGGCAAAATCATGAGCCAGATGCGGGCATAACCCAGACCTAACCCAGACCTAACCGGTGTTATCCTCTAAAATATTGATCGAAACCAGGTTTAATTGACAGCTTCAGTGTGTTACCACATTACTACGTGATTCAAACACGAAAAAAACCCAGGATCTGGCCAACAAGTATGCGAAGAAGGCAAAATCATGACCCAGATGTGGGCATAACCCAGACCTAACCCAGACCTAACCGGTGTTATCCTCTAAAATATTGATCGAATCCAGGTTTAATAGACTGTCTCAGTGTGTTACCACATTACTACGTGATTCAAACACGAAAAAAACCCAGGATCTGGCCAACAAGTATGCGAAGAAGGCAAAATCATGACCCAGATGTGGGCATATCCCGGACCTATCCCAGACCTAACCGGTGTTATCCTCTAAAATATTCATCGAATCCAGGTTTAATAGACTGCCTCAGTGTGTTACCACATTACTACGCGATTGAAACACGAAAAAAACCCAGGATCTGGCCAACAAGTATGCGAAGAAGGCAAAATCATGAGCCAGATGCGGGCATAACCCAGACCTAACCCAGACCTAACCGGTGTTATCCTCTAAAATATTGATCGAAACCAGGTTTAATTGACAGCTTCAGTGTGTTACCACATTACTACGTGATTCAAACACGAAAAAAACCCAGGATCTGGCCAACAAGTATGCGAAGAAGGCAAAATCATGAGCCAGATGCGGGCATAACCCAGACCTAACCCAGACCTAACCGGTGGTATCCTGTAAAATATTGATCGAAACCAGGTTTAATTGACTGCTTCAGTGTATTACCACATTACTACGTGATTCAAACACGAAAAAAACCCAGGATCTCGCCAACAAGTATGCGAAGAAGGCAAAATCATGAGCCAGATGCGGGCATAACCCAGACCTAACCCAGACCTAACCGGTGTTATCCTCTAGAATACTGTCCAAATCCAGGTTTAATTGACTGCCTCAGTGTGTTACCACATTACTACGTGATTGAAACACGAAAAAAACCCAAGATCTGGCCAACAAGTATGCGAAGAAGGCAAAATCATGAGCCAGATGCGGGCATAACCCAGACCTAACCCAGACCTAACCGGTGTTATCCTCTAAAATATTGATCGAAACCAGGTTTAATTGACAGCTTCAGTGTGTTACCACATTACTACGTGGTCCAAACACGAAAAAAACCCAGGATCTGGCCAACAAGTTTGCGAAAAAGGCGAAAGTATAAGCCAGATGCGCGCAAATCCCAGACCTAACCCAGACCTAACCGGTGTTATCCTCTAAAATATTGATCGAAACCAGGTTTTATTGACTGCTTCAGTGTGTTACCACATTACTACGTGATCAAAGACGGAAAAAACCCAGGATCTGGCCAACAAGTATGCGAAGAAGGCAAAATCATGAGCCAGATGCGGGCATAACCCAGACCTAACCCAGACCTAACCGGTGTTATCCTCTAAAATATTGATCGAAACCAGGTTTAATTGACTGCTTCAGGGTATTACCACATTACTACGTGATTCAAACACGAAAAAAACCCAGGATCTGGCCAACAAGTATGCGAAGAAGGCAAAATCATGAGCCAGATGCGGGCATAACCCAGACCTAACCCAGACCTAACCGGTGTTATCCTCTGAAATATTGATCGAAACCAGGTTTAATTGACTGCTTCAGTGTGTTACCACATTACTACGCGATTCAAACACGAAAAAACCCCTGGATCTGGCCAACAAGTATGCGAAGAAGGCAAAATCATGAGCCAGATGCGGGCATAACCCAGACCTAACCCAGACCTAACCGGTGTTATCCTCTAAAATATTGATCGAAACCAGGTTTAATTGACTGCTTCAGTGTGTTACCACATTACTACGTGATTCAAACACGAAAAAAACCCAAGATCTGGCCAGCAAGTATGCGAAGAAGGCAAAATCATGAGCCAGATGCGGGCATAACCCAGACCTAACCCAGACCTAACCGGTGTTATCCTCTAAAATATTCATCGAAACCAGGTTTAATTGACAGCTTCAGTGTGTTACCACATTACTACGTGATTCAAACACGAAAAAAACCCAGGATCTGGCCAACAAGTATGCGAAGAAGGCATAATCATGACCCAGATGTGGGCATATCCCGGACCTATCCCAGACCTAACCGGTGTTATCCTCTAAAATATTCATCGAATCCAGGTTTAATAGACTGTCTCAGTGTGTTACCACATTACTACGCGATTGAAACACGAAAAAAACCCAGGATCTGGCCAACAAGTATGCGAAGAAGGCAAAATCATGAGCCAGATGCGGGCATAACCCAGACCTAACCCAGACCTAACCGGTGTTATCCTCTAAAATATTGATCGAAACCAGGTTTAATTGACAGCTTCAGTGTGTTAGCACATTACTACGTGATTCAAACACGAAAAAAACCCAGGATCTCGCCAACAAGTATGCGAAGAAGGCAAAATCATGAGCCAGATGCGGGCATAACCCAGACCTAACCCAGACCTAACCGGTGTTATCCTCTAAAATATTGATCGAAACCAGGTTTTATTGACTGCTTCAGTGTATTACCACATTACTACGTGATTCAAACACGAAAAAAACCCAGGATCTGGCCAACAAGTATGCGAAGAAGGCAAAATCATGAGCCAGATGCGGGCATAACCCGGACCTAACCCAGACCTAACCGGTGCTATCCTCTAAAATATTGATCGAAACCAGGTTTAATTGACAGCTTCAGTGTGTTACCACATTACTACGTGATTGAAACACGAAAAAAACCCAGGATCTGGCCAACAAGTATGCGAAGAAGGCAAAATCATGAGACAGATGCGGGCATAACCCAGACCTAACCCAGACCTAACCGGTGTTATCCTCTAAAATATTGATCGAAACCAGGTTTAATTGACAGCTTCAGTGTGTTACCACATTCCTACGTGATTCAAACACGAAAAAAACCCAGGATCTGGCCAACAAGTATGCGAAGAAGGCGAAAGTATAAGCCAGATGCGCGCATTTCCCAGACCTAACCCAGACCTAACCGGTGTTATCCTCTGAACTATTGATCGAAACCAGGTTTAATTGACTGCTTCAGTGTGTTACCACATTACTACGTGATTCAAACACGGAAAAAACCCAGGATCTGGCCAACAAGTATGCGAAGAAGGCAAAATCATGAGCCAGATGCGCGCATATCCCAGACCTAACCCAGACCTAATCGGTGATATCCTCTAAAATATTGATCGAAACCAGGTTTAATTGACTGCTTCAGTGTATTACCACATTACTACGTGATTCAAACACGAAAAAAAACCCAGGATCTGGCCAACAAGTATGCGAAGAAGGCAAAATCATGAGCCAGATGCGGGCATAACCCAGATCTAACCAGTGTTATCCTCTAAAATACTATCCGAATCCAGGTTTAATAGACTGCCTCAATGTGTTACCACATTACTACGTGATTGAAACACGAAAAAAACCCAGGATCTGGCCAACAAGTATGCGAAGAAGGCAAAATCATGAGCCAGATGCGGGCATAACCCAGACCTAACCCAGACCTAACCGGTGGTATCCTGTAAAATATTGATCGAAACCAGGTTTAATTGACTGCTTCAGTGTATTACCACATTACTACGTGATTCAAACACGAAAAAAACCCAGGATCTCGCCAACAAGTATGCGAAGAAGGCAAAATCATGAGCCAGATGCGGGCATAACCCAGACCTAACCCAGACCTAACCGGTGTTATCCTCTAAAATACTGTCCGAATCCAGGTTTAATTGACTGCCTCAGTGTGTTACCACATTCCTACGTGATTCACACACGAAAAAAACCCAGGATCTGGCCAACAAGTATGCGAAGAAGGCGAAAGTATAAGCCAGATGCGCGCATTTCCCAGACCTAACCCAGACATAACCGGTGTTATCCTCTGAACTATTGATCGAAACCAGGTTTAATTGACTGCTTCAGTGTGTTACCACATTACTACGTGATTCAAACACGGAAAAAACCCAGGATCTGGCCAACAAGTATGCGAAGAAGGCAAAATCATGAGCCAGATGCGGGCATAACCCAGACCTAACCCAGACCTAACCGGTGTTATCCTCTAAAATATTGATCGAAACCAGGTTTAATTGACAGCTTCAGTGTGTTACCACATTACTACGTGATTCAAACACGAAAAAAACCCAGGATCTGGCCAACAAGTATGCGAAGAAGGCAAAATCATGAGCCAGATGCGGGCATAACCTAGACCTAACCCAGACCTAACCGGTGTTATCCTCTAAAATACTGTCCGAATCCAGGTTTAATTGACTGCCTCAGTGCGGTACAACATTACTACGTGATTCAAACACGGAAAAACCCTAGGATCTGGCCAACAAGTTTGCGAAAAAGGCGAAAGCATAAGCCAGATGCGCGCATATCCCAGACCTAACCCAGACCTAACCGGTGATATCCTCTAAAATATTGATCGAAACCAGGTTTAATTGACTGCTTCAGTGTATTACCACATTACTACGTGATTCAAACACGAAAAAAAACCCAGGATCTGGCCAACAAGTATGCGAAGAAGGCCAAATCATGAGCCAGATGCGGGCATAACCCAGACCTAACCCAGATCTAACCAGTGTTATCCTCTAAAATACTATCCGAATCCAGGTTTAATAGACTGCCTCAATGTGTTACCACATTACTACGTGATTGAAACACGAAAAAAACCCAGGATCTGGCCAACAAGTATGCGAAGAAGGCAAAATCATGAGCCAGATGCGGGCATAACCCAGACCTAACCCAGACCTAACCGGTGGTATCCTGTAAAATATTGATCGAAACCAGGTTTAATTGACTGCTTCAGTGTATTACCACATTACTACGTGATTCAAACACGAAAAAAACCCAGGATCTCGCCAACAAGTATGCGAAGAAGGCAAAATCATGAGCCAGATGCGGGCATAACCCAGACCTAACCCAGACCTAACCGGTGTTATCCTCTAAAATACTGTCCGAATCCAGGTTTAATTGACTGCCTCAGTGTGTTACCACATTACTACGTGATTGAAACACGAAAAAAACCCAAGATCTGGCCAACAAGTATGCGAAGGAGGCAAAATCATGAGCCAGATGCGGGCATAACCCAGACCTAACCCAGACCTAACCGGTGTTATCCTCTAAAATACTGTCCGAATCCAGGTTTAATTGACTGCCTCAGTGTGGTACAACATTACTACGTGATTCAAACACGAAAAAAACCCAGGATCTGGCCAACAAGTATGCGAAGAAGGCAAAATCATGAGCCAGATGCGGGCATAACCCAGACCTAACCCAGACCTAACCGGTGGTATCCTGTAAAATATTGATCGAAACCAGGTTTAATTGACTGCTTCAGTGTATTACCACATTACTACGTGATTCAAACACGAAAAAAACCCAGGATCTGGCCAACAAGTATGCGAAGAAGGCAAAATCATGAGCCAGATGCGCGCATATCCCAGACCTAACCCAGACCTAACCGGTGATATCCTCTAAAATATTGATCGAAACCAGGTTTAATTGACTGCCTCAGTGTGTTACCACATTACTACGTGATTGAAACACGAAAAAAACACAAGATCTGGCCAACAAGTATGCGAAGAAGGCAAAATCATGAGCCAGATGCGGGCATAACCCAGACCTAACCCAGACCTAACCGGTGTTATCCTCTAAAATATTGATCGAAACCAGGTTTAATTGACAGCTTCAGTGTGTTACCACATTACTACGTGATTCAAACACGAAAAAAACCCAGGATCTGGCCAACAAGTATGCGAAGAAGGCAAAATCATGAGACAGATGCGGGCATAACCCAGACCTAACCCAGACCTAACCGGTGTTATCCTCTAAAATATTGATCGAAACCAGGTTTAATTGACAGCTTCAGTGTGTTACCACATTCCTACGTGATTCAAACACGGAAAATACCCAGGATCTGGCCAACAAGTATGCGAAAAAGGCAAAAGTATAAGCCAGGTGCGCGCAAATCCCAGACCTAACCCAGACCTAACCGGTGTTATCCTCTAAAATATTGATCGAAACCAGGTTTTATTGACTGCTTCAGTGTGCTACCACATTACTACGTGATCAAACACGGAAAAAACACAGGATCTGGCCAACAAGTAAGCGAAGAAGGCAAAATCATGAGCCAGATGCGGGCAAAACCCAGACCTAACCCAGACCTAACCGGTGTTATCCTCTGAAATATTGATCGAAACCAGGGGTAATTGACTGCTTCAGTGTGTTACCACATTACTACGTGATTCAAACACGGAAAATACCCAGGATCTGGCCAACAAGTATGCGAAGAAGGCTAAATCATGAGCCAGATGCGGGCATAACCCAGACCTAACCCAGACCTAACCGGTGTTATCCTCTGAAATATTGATCGAAACCAGGTTTAATTGACAGCTTCAGTGTGTTACCACATTACTACGTGATTCAAACACGAAAAAAACCCAGGATCTGGCCAACAAGTATGCGAAGAAGGCAAAATCATGAGCCAGATGCGGGCATATCCCGGACCTAACCCAGACCTAACCGGTGTTATCCTCTAAAATATTGATCGAAACCAGGTTTAATTGACTGCTTCAGTGTGTTACCACATTCCTACGTGATTCAAACACGAAAAAAACCCAGGATCTGGCCAACAAGTATGCGAAAAAGGTGAAAGTATAAGCCAGATGCGCGCATATCCCTGACCTAACCCAGACCTAACCGATGTTATCCTCTGAAATATTGATCGAAACCAGGTTTAATTGACTGCTTCAGTGTGTTACCACATTCCTACGTGATTCAAACACGAAAAAAACCCAGGATCTGGCCAACAAGTATGCGAAGAAGGCGCAAGAATAAGCCAGATGCGCGCATTTGCCAGACCTAACCCAGACCTAACCGGTGTTATCCTCTGAAATATTGATCGAAACCAGGTTTAATTGACTGCTTCAGTGTGTTACCACATTACGACGTGATTCAAACACGTAAAAAACCCAGGATCTGGCCAACAAGTATGCGATGAAGGCAAAATCATGAGCCAGATGCGGGCATAACCCAGACCTAACCCAGACCTAACCGGTGTTATCCTCTAAAATATTGATCGAAACCAGGTTTAATTGACTGCTTCAGTGTGTTACCACATTACTACGTGATTCAAACACGAAAAAAACCCAAGATCTGGCCAACAAGTATGCGAAGAAGGCAAAATCATGAGCCAGATGCGGGCATAACCCAGACCTAACCCAGACCTAACCGGTGTTATCCTCTAAAATATTGATCGAAACCAGGTTTAATTGTCTGCTTCAGTGTGTTACCACATTCCTACGTGATTCAAACACGAAAAAAACCCAGGATCTGGCCAACAAGTATGCGAAAAAGGTGAAAGTATAAGCCAGATGCGGGCATAACCCAGACCTAACCCAGACCTAACCGGTGTTATCCTCTAAAATATTGATCGAAACCAGGTTTAATTGACTGCCTCAGTGTGGTACCACATTACTACGTGATTCAAACACGAAAAAAACCCAGGATCTGGCCAACAAGTATGCGAAGAAGGCGAAAGAATAAGCCAGATGCGCGCATTTCCCAGACCTAACCCAGACCTAACCGGTGTTATCCTCTGAAATATTGATCGAAACCAGGTTTAATTGACTGCTTCAGTGTATTACCACATTACTACGTGATTCAAACACGGAAAATACCCAGGATCTGGCCAACAAGTATGCGAAAAAGGCGAAAGTATAAGCCAGGTGCGCGCAAATCCCAGACCTAACCCAGACCTAAACGGTGTTATCCTCTAAAATATTGATCGAAACCAGGTTTTATTGACTGCTTCAGTGTGCTACCACATTACTACGTGATCAAACACGGAAAAAACACAGGATCTGGCCAACAAGTATGCGAAGAAGACAAAATCATGAGCCAGATGCGGGCAAAACCCAGACCTAACCCAGACCTAACCGGTGTTATCCTCTGAAATATTGATCGAAACCAGGGGTAATTGACTGCTTCAGTGTGTTACCACATTACTACGTGATTCAAACACGGAAAATACCCAGGATCTGGCCAACAAGTATGCGAAGAAGGCTAAATCATGAGCCAGATGCGGGCATAACCCAGACCTAACCCAGACCTAACCGGTGTTATCCTCTGAAATATTGATCGAAACCAGGTTTAATTGACAGCTTCAGTGTGTTACCACATTACTACGTGATTCAAACACGAAAAAAACCCAGGATCTGGCCAACAAGTATGCGAAGAAGGCAAAATCATGAGCCAGATGCGGGCATATCCCGGACCTAACCCAGACCTAACCGGTGTTATCCTCTAAAATATTGATCGAAACCAGGTTTAATTGACTGCTTCAGTGTGTTACCACATTCCTACGTGATTCAAACACGAAAAAAACCCAGGATCTGGCCAACAAGTATGCGAAAAAGGTGAAAGTATAAGCCAGATGCGCGCATATCCCTGACCTAACCCAGACCTAACCGATGTTATCCTCTGAAATATTGATCGAAACCAGGTTTAATTGACTGCTTCAGTGTGTTACCACATTCCTACGTGATTCAAACACGAAAAAAACCCAGGATCTGACCAACAAGTATGCGAAGAAGGCGCAAGAATAAGCCAGATGCGCGCATTTGCCAGACCTAACCCAGACCTAACCGGTGTTATCCTCTGAAATATTGATCGAAACCAGGTTTAATTGACTGCTTCAGTGTGTTACCACATTACGACGTGATTCAAACACGTAAAAAACCCAGGATCTGGCCAACAAGTATGCGATGAAGGCAAAATCATGAGCCAGATGCGGGCATAACCCAGACCTAACCCAGACCTAACCGGTGTTATCCTCTAAAATATTGATCGAAACCAGGTTTAATTGACTGCTTCAGTGTGTTACCACATTACTACGTGATTCAAACACGAAAAAAACCCAAGATCTGGCCAACAAGTATGCGAAGAAGGCAAAATCATGAGCCAGATGCGGGCATAACCCAGACCTAACCCAAACCTAACCGGTGTTATCCTCTGAAGTATTGATCGAAACCAGGTTTAATTGACTGCTTCAGTGTGTTACCACATTACTACGTGATTCAAACACGGAAAAAACCCAGGATCTGGCCAACAAGTATGCGATGAAGGCAAAATCATGAGCCAGATGCGGGCATAACCCGGACCTAACCCAGACCTAACCGGTGTTATCCTCTAAAATATTGATCGAAACCAGGTTTAATTGACTGCTTCAGTGTGTTACCACATTACGACGTGATTCAAACACGTAAAAAACCCAGGATCTGGCCAACAAGTATGCGATGAAGGCAAAATCATGAGCCAGATGCGGGCATAACCCAGACCTAACCCAGACCTAACCGGTGTTATCCTCTAAAATATTGATCGAAACCAGGTTTAATTGACTGCTTCAGTGTGTTACCACATTACTACGTGATTCAAACACGAAAAAAACCCAAGATCTGGCCAACAAGTATGAGAAGAAGGCAAAATCATGAGCCAGATGCGGGCATAACCCAGACCTAACCCAGACCTAACCGGTGTTATCCTCTAAAGTATTGATCGTAACCAGGTTTAATTGTCTGCTTCAGTGTGTTACCACATTCCTACGTGATTCAAACACGAAAAAAACCCAGGATCTGGCCAAGAAGTATGCGAAAAAGGCGAAAGTATAAGCCAGATGCGCGCATATCCCAGACCTAACCCAGACCTAACCGGCGTTATCCTCTGAAATATTGATCGAAACCAGGTTTAATTGACTGCCTCAGTGTGGTACCACATTACTACGTGATTCAAACACGAAAAAAACCCAGGATCTGGCCAACAAGTATGCGAAGAAGGCGAAAGAATAAGCCAGATGCGCGCATTTCCCAGACCTAACCCAGACCTAACCGGTGTTATCCTCTGAAATATTGATCGAAACCAGGTTTAATTGACTGCTTCAGTGTATTACCACATTACTACGTGATTCAAACACGGAAAATACCCAGGATCTGGCCAACAAGTATGCGAAAAAGGCGAAAGTATAAGCCAGGTGCGCGCAAATCCCAGACCTAACCCAGACCTAAACGGTGTTATCCTCTAAAATATTGATCGAAACCAGGTTTTATTGACTGCTTCAGTGTGCTACCACATTACTACGTGATCAAACACGGAAAAAACACAGGATCTGGCCAACAAGTATGCGAAGAAGACAAAATCATGAGCCAGATGCGGGCAAAACCCAGACCTAACCCAGACCTAACCGGTGTTATCCTCTGACATATTGATCGAAACCAGGGGTAATTGACTGCTTCAGTGTGTTACCACATTACTACGTGATTCAAACACGGAAAATACCCAGGATCTGGCCAACAAGTATGCGAAGAAGGCTAAATCATGAGCCAGATGCGGGCATAACCCAGACCTAACCCAGACCTAACCGGTGTTATCCTCTGAAATATTGATCGAAACCAGGTTTAATTGACAGCTTCAGTGTGTTACCACATTACTACGTGATTCAAACACGAAAACAACCCAGGATCTGGCCAACAAGTATGCGAAGAAGGCAAAATCATGAGCCAGATGCGGGCATATCCCGGACCTAACCCAGACCTAACCGGTGTTATCCTCTAAAATATTGATCGAAACCAGGTTTAATTGACTGCTTCAGTGTGTTACCACATTCCTACGTGATTCAAACACGAAAAAAACCCAGGATCTGGCCAACAAGTATGCGAAAAAGGTGAAAGTATAAGCCAGATGCGCGCATATCCCTGACCTAACCCAGACCTAACCGATGTTATCCTCTGAAATATTGATCGAAACCAGGTTTAATTGACTGCTTCAGTGTGTTACCACATTCCTACGTGATTCAAACACGAAAAAAACCCAGGATCTGGCCAACAAGTATGCGAAGAAGGCGCAAGAATAAGCCAGATGCGTGCATTTGCCAGACCTAACCCAGACCTAACCGGTGTTATCCTCTGAAATATTGATCGAAACCAGGTTTAATTGACTGCTTCAGTGTGTTACCACATTACGACGTGATTCAAACACGTAAAAAACCCAGGATCTGGCCAACAAGTATGCGATGAAGGCAAAATCATGAGCCAGATGCGGGCATAACCCAGACCTAACCCAGACCTAACCGGTGTTATCCTCTAAAATATTGATCGAAACCAGGTTTAATTGACTGCTTCAGTGTGTTACCACATTACTACGTGATTCAAACACGAAAAAAACCCAAGATCTGGCCAACAAGTATGCGAAGAAGGCAAAATCATGAGCCAGATGCGGGCATAACCCAGACCTAACCCAGACCTAACCGGTGTTATCCTCTAAAATATTGATCGAAACCAGGTTTAATTGTCTGCTTCAGTGTGTTACCACATTCCTACGTGATTCAAACACGAAAAAAACCCAGGATCTGGCCAACAAGTATGCGAAGAAGGCAAAATCATGAGCCAGATGCGGGCATAACCCAGACCTAACCCAGACCTAACCGGTGTTATCCTCTAAAATATTGATCGTAACCAGGTTTAATTAACTGCTTCAGTGTGTTACCACATTCCTACGTGATTCAAACACGAAAAAAACCCAGGATCTGGCCAACAAGTATGCGAAAAAGGCGAAAGTATAAGCCAGATGCGCGCATATCCCAGACCTAACCCAGACCTAACCGGTGTTATCCTCGGAAATATTGATCGAAACCAGGTTTAATTGACTGCCTCAGTGTGGTACCACATTACTACGTGATTCAAACACGAAAAAAACCCAGGATCTGGCCAACAAGTATGCGAAAAAGGTGAAAGTATAAGCCAGGTGCGCGCAAATCCCAGACCTAACCCAGACCTAACCGGTGTTATCCTCTAAAATATTGATCGAAACCAGGTTTAATTGACTGCTTCAGTGTGTTACCACATTCCTACGTGATTCAAACACGAAAAAAACCCAGGATCTGGCCAACAAGTATGCGAGGAAGGCGAAAGAATAAGCCTAATGCGCGCATTTCCCAGACCTAACCCAGACCTAACCGGTGTTATCCTCTGAAATATTGATCGAAACCAGGTTTAATTGACTGCTTCAGTGTGTTACCATATCACTACGTGATTCAAACACGGAAAAAACCCAGGATCTGGCCAACAAGTATGCGAAGAAGGCAAAATCATGAGCCAGATGCGGGCATAACCCAGACCTAACCCAGACCTAACCGGTGTTATCCTCTAAAATATTGATCGTAACCAGGTTTAATTGACTGCTTCAGTGTGTTACCACATTCCTACGTGATTCAAACACGAAAAAAACCCAGGATCTGGCCAACAAGTATGCGAAAAAGGCGAAAGTATAAGCCAGATGCGCGCATATCCCAGACCTAACCCAGACCTAACCGGTGTTATCCTCTGAAATATTGATCCAAACCAGGTTTAATTGACTGCTTCAGTGTGTTACCACATTACTACGTGATTCAAACACGGAAAATACCCAGGATCTGGCCAACAAGTATGCGAAGAAGGCTAAATCATGAGCCAGATGCGGGCAAAACCCAGACCTAACCCAGACCTAACCGGTGTTATCCTCTGAAATATTGATCGAAACCAGGTTTTATTGGCTGCTTCAGTGTGCTACCACATTACTACGTGGTCAAACACGGAAAAAACACAGGATCTGGCCAACAAGTATGCGAAGAAGGCAAAATCATGTGCCAGATGCGGGCATAACCCAGACCTAACCCAGACCTAACCGGTGTTATCCTCTAAAATATTGATCGAAACCAGGTTTAATTGTCTGCTTCAGTGTGTTACCACATTCCTACGTGATTCAAACACGAAAAAAACCCAGGATCTGGCCAACAAGTATGCGAAGAAGGCAAAATCATGAGCCAGATGCGGGCATAACCCAGACCTAACCCAGACCTAACCGGTGTTATCCTCTAAAATATTGATCGAAACCAGGTTTAATTGACTGCCTCAGTGTGGTACCACATTACTACGTGATTCAAACACGAAAAAAACCCAGGATCTGGCCAACAAGTATGCGAAGAAGGCGAAAGAATAAGCCAGATGCGCGCATTTCCCAGACCTAACCCAGACCTAACCGGTGTTATCCTCTGAAATATTGATCGAAACCAGGTTTAATTGACTGCTTCAGTGTATTACCACATTACTACGTGATTCAAACACGGAAAATACCCAGGATCTGGCCAACAAGTATGCGAAAAAGGCGAAAGTATAAGCCAGGTGCGCGCAAATCCCAGACCTAACCCAGACCTAAACGGTGTTATCCTCTAAAATATTGATCGAAACCAGGTTTTATTGACTGCTTCAGTGTGCTACCACATTACTACGTGATCAAACACGGAAAAAACACAGGATCTGGCCAACAAGTATGCGAAGAAGACAAAATCATGAGCCAGATGCGGGCAAAACCCAGACCTAACCCAGACCTAACCGGTGTTATCCTCTGAAATATTGATCGAAACCAGGGGTAATTGACTGCTTCAGTGTGTTACCACATTACTACGTGATTCAAACACGGAAAATACCCAGGATCTGGCCAACAAGTATGCGAAGAAGGCTAAATCATGAGCCAGATGCGGGCATAACCCAGACCTAACCCAGACCTAACCGGTGTTATCCTCTGAAATATTGATCGAAACCAGGTTTAATTGACAGCTTCAGTGTGTTACCACATTACTACGTGATTCAAACACGAAAAAAACCCAGGATCTGGCCAACAAGTATGCGAAGAAGGCAAAATCATGAGCCAGATGCGGGCATATCCCGGACCTAACCCAGACCTAACCGGTGTTATCCTCTAAAATATTGATCGAAACCAGGTTTAATTGACTGCTTCAGTGTGTTACCACATTCCTACGTGATTCAAACACGAAAAAAACCCAGGATCTGGCCAACAAGTATGCGAAAAAGGTGAAAGTATAAGCCAGATGCGCGCATATCCCTGACCTAACCCAGACCTAACCGATGTTATCCTCTGAAATATTGATCGAAACCAGGTTTAATTGACTGCTTCAGTGTGTTACCACATTCCTACGTGATTCAAACACGAAAAAAACCCAGGATCTGGCCAACAAGTATGCGAAGAAGGCGCAAGAATAAGCCAGATGCGCGCATTTGCCAGACCTAACCCAGACCTAACCGGTGTTATCCTCTGAAATATTGATCGAAACCAGGTTTAATTGACTGCTTCAGTGTGTTACCACATTACGACGTGATTCAAACACGTAAAAAACCCAGGATCTGGCCAACAAGTATGCGATGAAGGCAAAATCATGAGCCAGATGCGGGCATAACCCAGACCTAACCCAGACCTAACCGGTGTTATCCTCTAAAATATTGATCGAAACCAGGTTTAATTGACTGCTTCAGTGTGTTACCACATTACTACGTGATTCAAACACGAAAAAAACCCAAGATCTGGCCAACAAGTATGCGAAGAAGGCAAAATCATGAGCCAGATGCGGGCATAACCCAGACCTAACCCAGACCTAACCGGTGTTATCCTCTGAAGTATTGATCGAAACCAGGTTTAATTGACTGCTTCAGTGTGTTACCACATTACTACGTGATTCAAACACGGAAAAAACCCAGGATCTGGCCAACAAGTATGCGAAAAAGGTGAAAGTATAAGCCAGGTGCGCGCAAATCCCAGACCTAACCCAGACCTAACCGGTGTTATCCTCTAAAATATTGATCGAAACCAGGTTTAATTGACTGCTTCAGTGTGTTACCACATTCCTACGTGATTCAAACACGAAAAAAACCCAGGATCTGGCCAACAAGTATGCGAGGAAGGCGAAAGAATAAGCCTAATGCGCGCATTTCCCAGACCTAACCCAGACCTAACCGGTGTTATCCTCTGAAATATTGATCGAAACCAGGTTTAATTGACTGCTTCAGTGTGTTACCATATCACTACGTGATTCAAACACGGAAAAAACCCAGGATCTGGCCAACAAGTATGCGAAGAAGGCAAAATCATGAGCCAGATGCGGGCATAACCCAGACCTAACCCAGACCTAACCGGTGTTATCCTCTAAAATATTGATCGTAACCAGGTTTAATTGACTGCTTCAGTGTGTTACCACATTCCTACGTGATTCAAACACGAAAAAAACCCAGGATCTGGCCAACAAGTATGCGAAAAAGGCGAAAGTATAAGCCAGATGCGCGCATATCCCAGACCTAACCCAGACCTAACCGGTGTTATCCTCTGAAATATTGATCCAAACCAGGTTTAATTGACTGCTTCAGTGTGTTACCACATTACTACGTGATTCAAACACGGAAAATACCCAGGATCTGGCCAACAAGTATGCGAAGAAGGCTAAATCATGAGCCAGATGCGGGCAAAACCCAGACCTAACCCAGACCTAACCGGTGTTATCCTCTGAAATATTGATCGAAACCAGGTTTTATTGGCTGCTTCAGTGTGCTACCACATTACTACGTGGTCAAACACGGAAAAAACACAGGATCTGGCCAACAAGTATGCGAAGAAGGCAAAATCATGTGCCAGATGCGGGCATAACCCAGACCTAACCCAGACCTAACCGGTGTTATCCTCTAAAATATTGATCGAAACCAGGTTTAATTGTCTGCTTCAGTGTGTTACCACATTCCTACGTGATTCAAACACGAAAAAAACCCAGGATCTGGCCAACAAGTATGCGAAGAAGGCAAAATCATGAGCCAGATGCGGGCATAACCCAGACCTAACCCAGACCTAACCGGTGTTATCCTCTAAAATATTGATCGAAACCAGGTTTAATTGACTGCCTCAGTGTGGTACCACATTACTACGTGATTCAAACACGAAAAAAACCCAGGATCTGGCCAACAAGTATGCGAAGAAGGCGAAAGAATAAGCCAGATGCGCGCATTTCCCAGACCTAACCCAGACCTAACCGGTGTTATCCTCTGAAATATTGATCGAAACCAGGTTTAATTGACTGCTTCAGTGTATTACCACATTACTACGTGATTCAAACACGGAAAATACCCAGGATCTGGCCAACAAGTATGCGAAAAAGGCGAAAGTATAAGCCAGGTGCGCGCAAATCCCAGACCTAACCCAGACCTAAACGGTGTTATCCTCTAAAATATTGATCGAAACCAGGTTTTATTGACTGCTTCAGTGTGCTACCACATTACTACGTGATCAAACACGGAAAAAACACAGGATCTGGCCAACAAGTATGCGAAGAAGACAAAATCATGAGCCAGATGCGGGCAAAACCCAGACCTAACCCAGACCTAACCGGTGTTATCCTCTGAAATATTGATCGAAACCAGGGGTAATTGACTGCTTCAGTGTGTTACCACATTACTACGTGATTCAAACACGGAAAATACCCAGGATCTGGCCAACAAGTATGCGAAGAAGGCTAAATCATGAGCCAGATGCGGGCATAACCCAGACCTAACCCAGACCTAACCGGTGTTATCCTCTGAAATATTGATCGAAACCAGGTTTAATTGACAGCTTCAGTGTGTTACCACATTACTACGTGATTCAAACACGAAAAAAACCCAGGATCTGGCCAACAAGTATGCGAAGAAGGCAAAATCATGAGCCAGATGCGGGCATATCCCGGACCTAACCCAGACCTAACCGGTGTTATCCTCTAAAATATTGATCGAAACCAGGTTTAATTGACTGCTTCAGTGTGTTACCACATTCCTACGTGATTCAAACACGAAAAAAACCCAGGATCTGGCCAACAAGTATGCGAAAAAGGTGAAAGTATAAGCCAGATGCGCGCATATCCCTGACCTAACCCAGACCTAACCGATGTTATCCTCTGAAATATTGATCGAAACCAGGTTTAATTGACTGCTTCAGTGTGTTACCACATTCCTACGTGATTCAAACACGAAAAAAACCCAGGATCTGGCCAACAAGTATGCGAAGAAGGCGCAAGAATAAGCCAGATGCGCGCATTTGCCAGACCTAACCCAGACCTAACCGGTGTTATCCTCTGAAATATTGATCGAAACCAGGTTTAATTGACTGCTTCAGTGTGTTACCACATTACGACGTGATTCAAACACGTAAAAAACCCAGGATCTGGCCAACAAGTATGCGATGAAGGCAAAATCATGAGCCAGATGCGGGCATAACCCAGACCTAACCCAGACCTAACCGGTGTTATCCTCTAAAATATTGATCGAAACCAGGTTTAATTGACTGCTTCAGTGTGTTACCACATTACTACGTGATTCAAACACGAAAAAAACCCAAGATCTGGCCAACAAGTATGCGAAGAAGGCAAAATCATGAGCCAGATGCGGGCATAACCCAGACCTAACCCAGACCTAACCGGTGTTATCCTCTGAAGTATTGATCGAAACCAGGTTTAATTGACTGCTTCAGTGTGTTACCACATTACTACGTGATTCAAACACGGAAAAAACCCAGGATCTGGCCAACAAGTATGCGATGAAGGCAAAATCATGAGCCAGATGCGGGCATAACCCGGACCTAACCCAGACCTAACCGGTGTTATCCTCTAAAATATTGATCGAAACCAGGTTTAATTGACTGCTTCAGTGTGTTACCACATTACGACGTGATTCAAACACGTAAAAAACCCAGGATCTGGCCAACAAGTATGCGATGAAGGCAAAATCATGAGCCAGATGCGGGCATAACCCAGACCTAACCCAGACCTAACCGGTGTTATCCTCTAAAATATTGATCGAAACCAGGTTTAATTGACTGCTTCAGTGTGTTACCACATTACTACGTGATTCAAACACGAAAAAAACCCAAGATCTGGCCAACAAGTATGCGAAGAAGGCAAACTCATGAGCCAGATGCGGGTATAACCCAGACCTAACCCAGACCTAACCGGTGTTATCCTCTAAAATATTGATCGAAACCAGGTTTAATTGTCTGCTTCAGTGTGTTACCACATTCCTACGTGATTCAAACACGAAAAAAACCCAGGATCTGGCCAACAAGTATGCGAAGAAGGCGCAAGAATAAGCCAGATGCGCGCATTTGCCAGACCTAACCCAGACCTAACCGGTGTTATCCTCTAAAATATTGATCGAAACCAGGTTTAATTGACTGCTTCAGTGTGTTACCACATTACTACGTGATTCAAACACGAAAAAAACCCAAGATCTGGCCAACAAGTATGCGAAGAAGGCAAAATCATGAGCCAGATGCGGGCATAACCCAGACCTAACCCAGACCTAACCGGTGTTATCCTCTAAAATATTCATCGAAACCAGGTTTAATTGACTGCTTCAGTGTGTTACCACATTCCTACGTGATTCAAACACGAAAAAATCCCAGGATCTGGCCAACAAGTATGCGAAGAAGGCAAAATCATGAGCCAGATGCGGGCATAACCCAGACCTAACCCAGACCTAACCGGTGTTATTCTCTAAAGTATTGATCGTAACCAGGTTTAATTGACTGCTTCAGTGTGTTACCACATTCCTACGTGATTCAAACACGAAAAAAACCCAGGATCTGGCCAAGAAGTATGCGAAAAAGGCGAAAGTATAAGCCAGATGCGCGCATATCCCAGACCTAACCCAGACCTAACCGGCGTTATCCTCTGAAATATTGATCGAAACCAGGTTTAATTGACTGCCTCAGTGTGGTACCACATTACTACGTGATTCAAACACGAAAAAAACCCAGGATCTGGCCAACAAGTATGCGAAGAAGGCGAAAGAATAAGCCAGATGCGCGCATTTCCCAGACCTAACCCAGACCTAACCGGTGTTATCCTCTGAAATATTGATCGAAACCAGGTTTAATTGACTGCTTCAGTGTATTACCACATTACTACGTGATTCAAACACGGAAAATACCCAGGATCTGGCCAACAAGTATGCGAAAAAGGCGAAAGTATAAGCCAGGTGCGCGCAAATCCCAGACCTAACCCAGACCTAAACGGTGTTATCCTCTAAAATATTGATCGAAACCAGGTTTTATTGACTGCTTCAGTGTGCTACCACATTACTACGTGATCAAACACGGAAAAAACACAGGATCTGGCCAACAAGTATGCGAAGAAGACAAAATCATGAGCCAGATGCGGGCAAAACCCAGACCTAACCCAGACCTAACCGGTGTTATCCTCTGACATATTGATCGAAACCAGGGGTAATTGACTGCTTCAGTGTGTTACCACATTACTACGTGATTCAAACACGGAAAATACCCAGGATCTGGCCAACAAGTATGCGAAGAAGGCTAAATCATGAGCCAGATGCGGGCATAACCCAGACCTAACCCAGACCTAACCGGTGTTATCCTCTGAAATATTGATCGAAACCAGGTTTAATTGACAGCTTCAGTGTGTTACCACATTACTACGTGATTCAAACACGAAAAAAACCCAGGATCTGGCCAACAAGTATGCGAAGAAGGCAAAATCATGAGCCAGATGCGGGCATATCCCGGACCTAACCCAGACCTAACCGGTGTTATCCTCTAAAATATTGATCGAAACCAGGTTTAATTGACTGCTTCAGTGTGTTACCACATTCCTACGTGATTCAAACACGAAAAAAACCCAGGATCTGGCCAACAAGTATGCGAAAAAGGTGAAAGTATAAGCCAGATGCGCGCATATCCCTGACCTAACCCAGACCTAACCGATGTTATCCTCTGAAATATTGATCGAAACCAGGTTTAATTGACTGCTTCAGTGTGTTACCACATTCCTACGTGATTCAAACACGAAAAAAACCCAGGATCTGGCCAACAAGTATGCGAAGAAGGCGCAAGAATAAGCCAGATGCGTGCATTTGCCAGACCTAACCCAGACCTAACCGGTGTTATCCTCTGAAATATTGATCGAAACCAGGTTTAATTGACTGCTTCAGTGTGTTACCACATTACTACGTGATTCAAACACGAAAAAAACCCAAGATCTGGCCAACAAGTATGCGAAGAAGGCAAAATCATGAGCCAGATGCGGGCATAACCCAGACCTAACCCAGACCTAACCGGTGTTATCCTCTAAAATATTGATCGAAACCAGGTTTAATTGTCTGCTTCAGTGTGTTACCACATTCCTACGTGATTCAAACACGAAAAAAACCCAGGATCTGGCCAACAAGTATGCGAAGAAGGCAAAATCATGAGCCAGATGCGGGCATAACCCAGACCTAACCCAGACCTAACCGGTGTTATCCTCTAAAATATTGATCGTAACCAGGTTTAATTAACTGCTTCAGTGTGTTACCACATTCCTACGTGATTCAAACACGAAAAAAACCCAGGATCTGGCCAACAAGTATGCGAAGAAGGCGCAAGAATAAGCCAGATGCGCGCATTTGCCAGACCTAACCCAGACCTAACCGGTGTTATCCTCTAAAATATTGATCGAAACCAGGTTTAATTGACTGCTTCAGTGTGTTACCACATTACTACGTGATTCAAACACGAAAAAAACCCAAGATCTGGCCAACAAGTATGCGAAGAAGGCAAAATCATGAGCCAGATGCGGGCATAACCCAGACCTAACCCAGACCTAACCGGTGTTATCCTCTAAAATATTGATCGAAACCAGGTTTAATTGACTGCTTCAGTGTGTTACCACATTCCTACGTGATTCAAACACGAAAAAAACCCAGGATCTGGCCAACAAGTATGCGAAGAAGGCAAAATCATGAGCCAGATGCGGGCATAACCCAGACCTAACCCAGACCTAACCGGTGTTATTCTCTAAAGTATTGATCGTAACCAGGTTTAATTGACTGCTTCAGTGTGTTACCACATTCCTACGTGATTCAAACACGAAAAAAACCCAGGATCTGGCCAAGAAGTATGCGAAAAAGGCGAAAGTATAAGCCAGATGCGCGCATATCCCAGACCTTACCCAGACCTAACCGGCGTTATCCTCTGAAATATTGATCGAAACCAGGTTTAATTGACTGCCTCAGTGTGGTACCACATTACTACGTGATTCAAACACGAAAAAAACCCAGGATCTGGCCAACAAGTATGCGAAGAAGGCGAAAGAATAAGCCAGATGCGCGCATTTCCCAGACCTAACCCAGACCTAACCGGTGTTATCCTCTGAAATATTGATCGAAACCAGGTTTAATTGACTGCTTCAGTGTATTACCACATTACTACGTGATTCAAACACGGAAAATACCCAGGATCTGGCCAACAAGTATGCGAAAAAGGCGAAAGTATAAGCCAGGTGCGCGCAAATCCCAGACCTAACCCAGACCTAAACGGTGTTATCCTCTAAAATATTGATCGAAACCAGGTTTTATTGACTGCTTCAGTGTGCTACCACATTACTACGTGATCAAACACGGAAAAAACACAGGATCTGGCCAACAAGTATGCGAAGAAGACAAAATCATGAGCCAGATGCGGGCAAAACCCAGACCTAACCCAGACCTAACCGGTGTTATCCTCTGACATATTGATCGAAACCAGGGGTAATTGACTGCTTCAGTGTGTTACCACATTACTACGTGATTCAAACACGGAAAATACCCAGGATCTGGCCAACAAGTATGCGAAGAAGGCTAAATCATGAGCCAGATGCGGGCATAACCCAGACCTAACCCAGACCTAACCGGTGTTATCCTCTGAAATATTGATCGAAACCAGGTTTAATTGACAGCTTCAGTGTGTTACCACATTACTACGTGATTCAAACACGAAAAAAACCCAGGATCTGGCCAACAAGTATGCGAAGAAGGCAAAATCATGAGCCAGATGCGGGCATATCCCGGACCTAACCCAGACCTAACCGGTGTTATCCTCTAAAATATTGATCGAAACCAGGTTTAATTGACTGCTTCAGTGTGTTACCACATTCCTACGTGATTCAAACACGAAAAAAACCCAGGATCTGGCCAACAAGTATGCGAAAAAGGTGAAAGTATAAGCCAGATGCGCGCATATCCCTGACCTAACCCAGACCTAACCGATGTTATCCTCTGAAATATTGATCGAAACCAGGTTTAATTGACTGCTTCAGTGTGTTACCACATTCCTACGTGATTCAAACACGAAAAAAACCCAGGATCTGGCCAACAAGTATGCGAAGAAGGCGCAAGAATAAGCCAGATGCGTGCATTTGCCAGACCTAACCCAGACCTAACCGGTGTTATCCTCTGAAATATTGATCGAAACCAGGTTTAATTGACTGCTTCAGTGTGTTACCACATTACGACGTGATTCAAACACGTAAAAAACCCAGGATCTGGCCAACAAGTATGCGATGAAGGCAAAATCATGAGCCAGATGCGGGCATAACCCAGACCTAACCCAGACCTAACCGGTGTTATCCTCTAAAATATTGATCGAAACCAGGTTTAATTGACTGCTTCAGTGTGTTACCACATTACTACGTGATTCAAACACGAAAAAAACCCAAGATCTGGCCAACAAGTATGCGAAGAAGGCAAAATCATGAGCCAGATGCGGGCATAACCCAGACCTAACCCAGACCTAACCGGTGTTATCCTCTAAAATATTGATCGAAACCAGGTTTAATTGTCTGCTTCAGTGTGTTACCACATTCCTACGTGATTCAAACACGAAAAAAACCCAGGATCTGGCCAACAAGTATGCGAAGAAGGCAAAATCATGAGCCAGATGCGGGCATAACCCAGACCTAACCCAGACCTAACCGGTGTTATCCTCTAAAATATTGATCGTAACCAGGTTTAATTAACTGCTTCAGTGTGTTACCACATTCCTACGTGATTCAAACACGAAAAAAACCCAGGATCTGGCCAACAAGTATGCGAAAAAGGCGAAAGTATAAGCCAGATGCGCGCATATCCCAGACCTAACCCAGACCTAACCGGTGTTATCCTCGGAAATATTGATCGAAACCAGGTTTAATTGACTGCCTCAGTGTGGTACCACATTACTACGTGATTCAAACACGAAAAAAACCCAGGATCTGGCCAACAAGTATGCGAAAAAGGTGAAAGTATAAGCCAGGTGCGCGCAAATCCCAGACCTAACCCAGACCTAACCGGTGTTATCCTCTAAAATATTGATCGAAACCAGGTTTAATTGACTGCTTCAGTGTGTTACCACATTCCTACGTGATTCAAACACGAAAAAAACCCAGGATCTGGCCAACAAGTATGCGAGGAAGGCGAAAGAATAAGCCTGATGCGCGCATTTCCCAGACCTAACCCAGACCTAACCGGTGTTATCCTCTGAAATATTGATCGAAACCAGGTTTAATTGACTGCTTCAGTGTGTTACCATATCACTACGTGATTCAAACACGGAAAAAACCCAGGATCTGGCCAACAAGTATGCGAAGAAGGCAAAATCATGAGCCAGATGCGGGCATAACCCAGACCTAACCCAGACCTAACCGGTGTTATCCTCTAAAATATTGATCGTAACCAGGTTTAATTGACTGCTTCAGTGTGTTACCACATTCCTACGTGATTCAAACACGAAAAAAACCCAGGATCTGGCCAACAAGTATGCGAAAAAGGCGAAAGTATAAGCCAGATGCGCGCATATCCCAGACCTAACCCAGACCTAACCGGTGTTATCCTCTGAAATATTGATCCAAACCAGGTTTAATTGACTGCTTCAGTGTGTTACCACATTACTACGTGATTCAAACACGGAAAATACCCAGGATCTGGCCAACAAGTATGCGAAGAAGGCTAAATCATGAGCCAGATGCGGGCAAAACCCAGACCTAACCCAGACCTAACCGGTGTTATCCTCTGAAATATTGATCGAAACCAGGTTTTATTGGCTGCTTCAGTGTGCTACCACATTACTACGTGGTCAAACACGGAAAAAACACAGGATCTGGCCAACAAGTATGCGGAGAAGACAAAATCATGAGCCAGATGCGGGCAAAACCCAGACCTAACCCAGACCTAACCGGTGTTATCCTCTGAAATATTGATCCAAACCAGGTTTAATTGACTGCTTCAGTGTGTTACCACATTACTACGTGATTCAAACACGGAAAATACCCAGGATCTGGCCAACAAGTATGCGAAGAAGGCTAAATCATGAGCCAGATGCGGGCAAAACCCAGACCTAACCCAGACCTAACCGGTGTTATCCTCTGAAATCTTGATCCAAACCAGGTTTAATTGACTGCTTCAGTGTGTTACCACATTACTACGTGATTCAAACACGGAAAATACCCAGGATCTGGCCAACAAGTATGCGAAGAAGGCTAAATCATGAGCCAGATGCGGGCATAACCCAGACCTAACCCAGACCTAACCGGTGTTATCCTCTGAAATATTGATCGAAACCAGGTTTAATTGACTGCTTCAGTGTGTTACCACATTCCTTCGTGATTCAAACACGAAAAAAACCCAGGATCTGGCCAACAAGTATGCGAAAAAGGCGAAACTATAAGCCAGATGCGCGCATATCCCAGACCTAACCCAGACCTAACCGGTGTTATCCTCTGAAATATTGATCGAAACCAGGTTTAATTGACTGCCTCAGTGTGGTACCACATTACTACGTGATTCAAACACGAAAAAAACCCAGGATCTGGCCAACAAGTATGCGAAGAAGGCGAAAGTATAAGCCAGGTGCGCGCAAATCCCAGACCTAACCCAGACCTAACCGGTGTTATCCTCTAAAATATTGATCGAAACCAGGTTTTATTGACTGCTTCAGTGTGCTACCACATTACTACGTGGTCAAACACGGAAAAAACACAGGATCTGGCCAACAAGTATGCGAAGAAGACAAAATCATGAGCCAGATGCGGGCAAAACCCTGACCTAACCCAGACCTAACCGGTGTTATCCTCTGAAATATTGATCCAAACCAGGTTTAATTGACTGCTTCAGTGTGTTACCACATTACTACGTGATTCAAACACGGAAAATACCCAGGATCTGGCCAACAAGTATGCGAAGAAGGCTAAATAATGAGCCAGATGCGGGCAAAACCCAGACCTAACCCAGACCTAACCGGTGTTATCCTCTGAAATATTGATCCAAACCAGGTTTAATTGACTGCTTCAGTGTGTTACCACATTACTACGTGATTCAAACACGGAAAATACCCAGGATCTGGCCAACAAGTATGCGAAGAAGGCTAAATCATGAGCCAGACGCGGGCATAACCCAGACCTAACCCAGACCTAACCGGTGTTATCCTCTAAAATATTGATCGAAACCAGGTTTAATTGACTGCTTCAGTGTGCTACCACATTACTACGTGATCAAACACGGAAAAAACCCGGGATCTGGCCAAGAAGTATGCGAAGAAGGCAAAATCATGAGCCAGATGCGGGCATATCTCGGACCTAACCCAGACCTAACCGGTGTTATCCTCTAAAATATTGATCGAAACCAGGTTTAATTGACTGCTTCAGTGTGTTACCACATTCCTACGTGATTCAAACACGAAAAAAACCCAGGATCTGGCCAACAAGTATGCGAAGAAGGCGAAAGTATAAGATGCGCGCATTTCCCAGACCTAACCCAGACCTAACCGGTGTTATCCTCTAAAATATTGATCGAAACCAGGTTTAATTGACAGCTTCAGTGTGTTACCACATTACTACGTGATTCAAACACGGAAAAAACCCAGGATCTGGCCAACAAGTATGCGAAGAAGGCAAAATCATGAGCCAGATGCGGGCATATCTCGGACCTAACCAAGACCTAACCGGTGTTATCCTCTAAAATATTGATCGAAACCAGGTTTAATTGACTGCTTCAGTGTGTTACCACATTCCTACGTGATTCAAACACGAAAAAAACCCAGGATCTGGCCAACAAGTATGCGAAGAAGGCGAAAGTATAAGATGCGCGCATTTCCCAGACCTAACCCAGACCTAACCGGTGTTATCCTCTGAAATATTGATCGAAACCAGGTTTAATTGACTGCTTCAGTGTGTTGCCACATTACTACGTGATTGAAACACGGAAAATACCCAGGATCTGGCCAACAAGTATGTGAAGAAGGCGAAAGTATAAGCCAGATGCGCGCATTTCCCAGACCTAAGCCAGACCTAACCGGTGTTATCCTCTGATATATTGATCGAAGCCAGGTTTAATTGACCGCTTCAGTGTGTTACCACATTACTACGTGATTCAAACACGGAAAAAACCCAGGATCTGGCCAACAAGTATGCGATGAAGTCAAAATCATGAGCCAGATGCGGGCATAACCCAGACCTAACCCAGACCTAACCGGTGTTATCCTCCAAAATATTGATCGAAACCAGGTTTAATTGACAGCTTCAGTGTGTTACCACATTACTACGTGATTCAAACACGAAAAAAACCCAGGATCTGGCCAACAAGTATGCGAAGAAGGCAAAATCATGAGCCAGATGCGGGCATAACCCAGACCTAACCCAGACCTAACCGGTGTTATCCTGTAAAATATTGATCGAAACCAGGTTTAATTGACAGCTTCAGTGTGTTACCACATTACTACGTGATTCAAACACGAAAAAAACCCAGGATCTGGCCAACAAGTATGCGAAGAATGCAAAATCATGAGCCAGATGCGGGCATATCCCGGACCTAACCCAGACCAAACCGGTGTTATCCTCTAAAATATTGATCGAAACCAGGTTTAATTGACTGCTTCAGTGTGTTACCACATTCCTACGTGATTCATACACGAAAAAAACCCAGGATCTGGCCAACAAGTATGCGAAGAAGGCGAAAGAATAAGACAGATGCGCGCATTTCCAAGACCTAACCCAGACCTAACCGGTGTTATCCTCTGAAATATTGATCGAAACCAGGTTTAATTGACTGCTTCAGTGTGTTACCACATTACTACGTGATCAAACACGAAAAAAACCCAGGATCTGGCCAACAAGTATGCGAAGAAGACAAAATCATGAGCCAGATGCGGGCAAAACCCAGACCTAACCCAGACCTAACCGGTGTTATCCTCTGAAATATTGATCGAAACCAGGGGTAATTGACTGCTTCAGTGTGTTACCACATTACTACGTGATTCAAACACGGAAAATACCCAGGATCTGGCCAACAAGTATGCGAAGAAGGCTAAATCATGAGCCAGATGCGGGCATAACCCAGACCTAACCCAGACCTAACCGGTGTTATACTCTGAAATATTGATCGAAACCAGGTTTAATTGACTGCTTCAGAGTGCTACCACATTACTACGTTATCAAACACGGAAAAAACCCAGGATCTGGCCAACAAGTATGCGAAGAAGGCAAAATCATGAGCCAGATGAGGGCATAACCCAGACCTAACCCAGACCTAACCGGTGTTATCCTCTAAAATATTGATCGAAACCAGGTTTAATTGACAGCTTCAGTGTGTTACCACATTACTACGTGATTCAAACACGAAAAAAACCCAGGATCTGGCCAACAAGTATGCGAAGAAGGCAAAATCATGAGCTAGATGCGGGCATAACCCAGACCTAACCCAGACCTAACCTGTGTTATCCTCTAAAATATTGATCGAAACCAGGTATAATTGTCTGCTTCAGTGTGTTACCACATTCCTACGTGATTCAAACACGAAAAAAACCCAGGATCTGGCCAACAAGTATGCGAAGAAGGCAAAATCATGAGCCAGATGCGGGCATAACCCAGACCTAACCCAGACCTAACCGGTGTTATCCTCTAAAATATTGATCGTAACCAGGTTTAATTAACTGCTTCAGTGTGTTACCACATTCCTACGTGATTCAAACACGAAAAAAACCCAGGATCTGGCCAACAAGTATGCGAAAAAGGCGAAAGTATAAGCCAGATGCGCGCATATCCCAGACCTAACCCAGACCTAACCGGTGTTATCCTCGGAAATATTGATCGAAACCAGGTTTAATTGACTGCCTCAGTGTGGTACCACATTACTACGTGATTCAAACACGAAAAAAACCCAGGATCTGGCCAACAAGTATGCGAAGAAGGCAAAATCATGAGCCAGATGCGGGCATATCCCGGACCTAACCCAGACCTAACCGGTGTTATCCTCTGAAATATTGATCGAAACCAGGTTTAATTGACTGCTTCAGTGTATTACCACATTACTACGTGATTCAAACACGGAAAATACCTAGGATCTGGCCAACAAGTATGCGAAAAAGGCGAAAGTATAAGCCAGGTGCGCGCAAATCCCAGACCTAACCCAGACCTAACCGGTGTTATCCTCTAAAATATTGATCGAAACCAGGTTTAATTGACTGCTTCAGTGTGTTACCACATTCCTACGTGATTCAAACACGAAAAAAACCCAGGATCTGGCCAACAAGTATGCGAGGAAGGCGAAAGAATAAGCCTGATGCGCGCATTTCCCAGACCTAACCCAGACCTAACCGGTGTTATCCTCTGAAATATTGATCGAAACCAGGTTTAATTGACTGCTTCAGTGTGTTACCATATCACTACGTGATTCAAACACGGAAAAAACCCAGGATCTAGCCAACAGGTATGCGAAGAAGGCAAAATCATGAGCCAGATGCGGGCATAACCCAGACCTAACCCAGACCTAACCGGTGTTATCCTCTAAAATATTGATCGTAACCAGGTTTAATTGACTGCTTCAGTGTGTTACCACATTCCTACGTGATTCAAACACGAAAAAAACCCAGGATCTGGCCAACAAGTATGCGAAAAAGGCGAAAGTATAAGCCAGATGCGCGCATATCCCAGACCTAACCCAGACCTAACCGGTGTTATCCTCTGAAATATTGATCGAAACCAGGTTTAATTGACTGCCTCAGTGTGGTGCCACATTACTACGTGATTCAAACACGAAAAAAACCCAGGATCTGGCCAACAAGTATGCGAAGAAGGCAAAATCATGAGCCAGATGCGGGCATAACCCGGACCTAACCCAGACCTAACCGGTGTTATCCTCTAAAATATTGATCGAAACCAGGTTTAATTGACAGCTTCAGTGTGTTACCACATTACTACGTGATTCAAACACGAAAAAAACCCAGGATCTGGCCAACAAGTATGCGAAGAAGGCAAAATCATGAGCCAGATGCGGGCATATCTCGGACCTAACCCAGACCTAACCGGTGTTATCCTCTAAAATATTGATCGAAACCAGGTTTAATTGACAGCTTCAGTGTGTTACCACATTACTACGTGATTCAAACACGAAAAAAACCCAGGATCTGGCCAACAAGTATGCGAAGAAGGCAAAATCATGAGCCAGATGCGGGCATATCTCGGACCTAACCCAGACCTAACCGGTGTTATCCTCTAAAATATTGATCGAAACCAGGTTTAATTGACTGCTTCAGTGTGTTACCACATTCCTACGTGATTCAAACACGAAAAAAACCCAGGATCTGGCAAACAAGTATGCGAAGAAGGCGAAAGTACAAGATGCGCGCATTTCCCAGACCTAACCCAGACCTAACCGGTGTTATCCTCTGAAATATTGATCGAAACCAGGTTTAATTGACTGCTTCAGTGTGTTACCACATTACTACGTGATTGAAACACGGAAAATACCCAGGATCTGGCCAACAAGTTTGCGAAAAAGGCGAAAGTATAAGCCAGGTGCGCGCAAATCCCAGACCTAACCCAGACCTAACCGGTGTTATCCTCTAAAATATTGATCGAAACCAGGTTTTATTGACTGCTTCAGTGTGCTACCACATTACTACGTGATCAAACACGGAAAAAACACAGGATCTGGCCAACAAGTATGCGAAGAAGGCGAAAGAATAAGCCAGATGCGCGCATTTCCCAGACCTAACCCAGACCTAACCGGTGTTATCCTCTGAAATATTGATCGAAACCAGGTTTAATTGACTGCTTCAGTGTATTACCACATTACTACGTGATTCAAACACGGAAAATACCCAGGATCTGGCCAACAAGTATGCGAAAAAGGCGAAAGTATAAGCCAGGTGCGCGCAAATCCCAGACCTATGCCAGACCTAACCGGTGTTATCCTCTGAAATATTGATCGAAACCAGGTTTAATTGACTGCTGCAGTGTGTTACCACATTACTACGTGATTCAAACACGGAAAAAACCCAGGATCTGGCCAACAAGTATGCGATGAAGGCAAAATCATGAGCCAGATGCGGGCATAACCCAGACCTAACCCAGACCTAACCGGTGTTATCCTCCAAAATATTGATCGAAACCAGGTTTAATTGACAGCTTCAGTGTGTTACCACATTACTACGTGATTCAAACACGAAAAAAACCCAGGATCTGGCCAACAAGTATGCGAAGAAGGCAAAATCATGAGCCAGATGCGGGCATAACCCAGACCTAACCCAGACCTAACCGGTGTTATCCTGTAAAATATTGATCGAAACCAGGTTTAATTGACAGCTTCAGTGTGTTACCACATTACTACGTGATTCAAACACGAAAAAAACCCAGGATCTGGCCAACAAGTATGCGAAGAAGGCAAAATCATGAGCCAGATGCGGCCATAACCCAGACCTAACCCAGACCTAACCGGTGTTATCCTCTAAAATATTGATCGAAACCAGGTTTAATTGACAGCTTCAGTGTGTTACCACATTACTACGTGATTCAAACACGAAAAAAACCCAGGATCTGGCCAACATGTATGCGAAGAATGCAAAATCATGAGCCAGATGCGGGCATATCCCGGACCTAACCCAGACCTAACCGGTGTTATCCTCTAAAATATTGATCGAAACCAGGTTTAATTGACTGCTTCAGTGTGTTACCACATTCCTACGTGATTCAAACACGAAAAAACCCAGGATCTGGCCAACAAGTATGCGAAAAAGGTGAAAGTATAAGCCAGATGCGCGCATATCCCAGACCTAACCCAGACCTAACCGGTGTTATCCTCTGAAATATTGATCGAAACCAGGTTTAATTGACTGTTTCAGTGTGTTACCACATTCCTACGTGATTCAAACACGAAAAAAACCCAGGATCTGGCCAACAAGTATGCGAAGAAGGCGAAAGAATAAGACAGATGCGCGCATTTCCCAGGCCTAACCCAGACCTAACCGGTGTTATCCTCTGAAGTATTGATCGAAACCAGGTTTAATTGACTGCTTCAGTGTGTTACCACATTACTACGTGATTCAAACACGGAAAAAACCCAGGATCTGGCCAACAAGTATGCGATGAAGGCAAAATCATGAGCCAGATGCGGGCATAACCCAGACCTAACCCAGACCTAACCGGTGTTATCCTCTAAAATATTGATCGAAACCAGGTTTAATTGACTGCTTCAGTGTGTTACCACATTACTACGTGATTCAAACACGAAAAAAACCCAAGATCTGGCCAACAAGTATGCGAAGAAGGCAAAATCATGAGCCAGATGCGGGCATAACCCAGACCTAACCCAGACCTAACCGGTGTTATCCTCTAAAATATTGATCGAAACCAGGTTTAATTGACAGCTTCAGTGTGTTACCACGTTACAACGTGATTCAAACACGAAAAAAACCCAGGATCTGGCCAACAAGTATGCGAAGAAGGCAAAATCATGAGTCAGATGCGGGCATATCTCGGACCTAACCCAGACCTAACCGGTGTTATCCTCTAAAATATTGATCGAAACCAGGTTTAATTGACTGCTTCAGTGTGTTACCACATTCCTACGTGATTCAAACACGAAAAAAACCCAGGATCTGGCCAACAAGTATGCGAAGAAGGCGAAAGTACAAGATGCGCGCATTTCCCAGACCTAACCCAGACCTAACCGGTGTTATCCTCTGAAATATTGATCGAAACCAGGTTTAATTGACTGCTTCAGTGTGTTACCACATTACTACGTGATTGAAACACGGAAAATACCCAGGATCTGGCCAACAAGTTTGCGAAAAAGGCGAAAGTATAAGCCAGACGCGCGCAAATCCCAGACCTAAACCAGACCTACCCGGTGTTATCCTCTAAAATATTGATCGGAACCAGGTTTTATTGACTGCTTCAGTGTGTTACCACATTACTACGTGATCAAACACGACAAAAACCCAGGATCTGGCCAACAAGTATGCGAAGAAGGCGAAAGAATAAGCCAGATGCGCGCATTTCCCAGACCTAACCCAGACCTAACCGGTGTTATCCTCTGAAATATTGATCGAAACCAGGTTTAATTGACTGCTTCAGTGTATTACCACATTACTACGTGATTCAAACACGGAAAATACCCAGGATCTGGCCAACAAGTATGCGAAAAAGGCGAAAGTATAAGCCAGGTGCGCGCAAATCCCAGACCTAACCCAGACCTAACCGGTGTTATCCTCTAAAATATTGATCGAAACCAGGTTTTATTGACTGCTTCAGTGTGCTACCACATTACTACGTGATCAAACACGGAAAAAACACAGGATCTGGCCAACAAGTAAGCGAAGAAGGCAAAATCATGAGCCAGATGCGGGCAAAACCCAGACCTAACCCAGACCTAACCAGTGTTATCCTCTGAAATATTGATCCAAACCAGGTTTAATTGACTGCTTCAGTGTGTTACCACATTACTACGTGATTCAAACACGGAAAATACCCAGGATCTGGCCAACAAGTATGCGAAGAAGGCTAAATCATGAGCCAGATGCGGGCATAACCCAGACCTAACCCAGACCTAACCGGTGTTATCCTCTGAAATATTGATCGAAACCAGGTTTAATTGACTGCCTCAGTGTGTTACCACATTCCTACGTGATTCAAACACGAAAAAAACCCAGGATCTGGCCAACAAGTATGCGAAGAAGGCGAAAGTATAAGATGCGCGCATTTCCCAGACCTAACCCAGACCTAACCGGTGTTATCCTCTGAAATATTGATCGAAACCAGGTTTAATTGACTGCTTCAGTGTGTTACCACATTACTACGTGATTGAAACACGGAAAATACCCAGGATCTGGCCAACAAGTTTGCGAAAAAGGCGAAAGTATAAGGCAGATTCGCGCAAATCCCAGACCTAACCCAGACCTAACCGGTGTTATCCTCTAAAATATTGATCGAAACCAGGTTTTATTGACTGCTTCAGTGTGTTACCACATTACAACGTGATCAAACACGAAAAAAACCCAGGATCTGGCCAACAAGTATGCGAAGAAGGCAAAATGATGAGCCAGATGTGGGCATATCCCGGACCTAACCCAGACCTAACCGGTGTTATCCTCTAAAATATTGATCGAAACCAGGTTTAATTAACTGCTTCAGTGTGTTACCACATTCCTACGTGATTCAAACACGAAAAAAACCCAGGATCTGGCCAACAAGTATGTGAAGAAGGCGATAGTATAAGCCAGATGCGCGCATTTCCCAGACCTATGCCAGACCTAACCGGTGTTATCCTCTGAAATATTGATCGAAACCAGGTTTAATTGACTGCTGCAGTGTGTTACCACATTACTACGTGATTCAAACACGGAAAAAACCCAGGATCTGGCCAACAAGTATGCGATGAAGGCAAAATCATGAGCCAGATGCGGGCATAACCCAGACCTAACCCAGACCTAACCGGTGTTATCCTGCAAAATATTGATCGAAACCAGGTTTAATTGAGAGCTTCAGTGTGTTACCACATTACTACGTGATTCAAACACGAAAAAAAACCAGGATCTGGCCAACAAGTATGCGAAGAAGGCAAAATCATGAGCCAGATGCGGGCATAACCCAGACCTAACCCAGACCTAACCGGTGTTATCCTGTAAAATATTGATCGAAACCAGGTTTAATTGACAGCTTCAGTGTGTTACCACATTACTACGTGATTCAAACACGAAAAAAACCCAGGATCTGGCCAACAAGTATGCGAAGAAGGCAAAATCATGAGCCAGATGCGGGCATAACACAGACCTAACCCAGACCTAACCGGTGTTATCCTCTAAAATATTGATCGAAACCAGGTTTAATTGACAGCTTCAGTGTGTTACCACATTACTACGTGATTCAAACACGAAAAAAACCCAGGATCTGGCCAACAAGTATGCGAAGAATGCAAAATCATGAGCCAGATGCGGGCATATCCCGGACCTAACCCAGACCTAACCGGTGTTATCCTCTAGAATATTGATCGAAACCAGGTTTAGTTGACTGCTTCAGTGTGTTACCACATTCCTACGTGATTCAAACACGAAAAAAACCCAGGATCTGGCCAACAAGTATGCGAAAAAGGTGAAAGTATAAGCTAGATGCGCGCATATCCCAGACCTAACCCAGACCTAACCGGTGTTATCCTCTGAAATATTGATCGAAACCAGGTTTAATTGACTGTTTCAGTGTGTTACCACATTCCTACGTGATTCAAACACGAAAAAAACCCAGGATCTGGCCAACAAGTATGCGAAGAAGGCGAAAGAATAAGACAGATGCGCGCATTTCCCAGGCCTAACCCAGACCTAACCGGTGTTATCCTCTGAAGTATTGATCGAAACCAGGTTTAATTGACTGCTTCAGTGTGTTACCACATTACTACGTGATTCAAACACGGAAAAAACCCAGGATCTGGCCAACAAGTATGCGATGAAGGCAAAATCATGAGCCAGATGCGGGCATAACCCAGACCTAACCCAGACCTAACCGGTGTTATCCTCTAAAATATTGATCGAAACCAGGTTTAATTGACTGCTTCAGTGTGTTACCACATTACTACGTGATTGAAACACGGAAAATACCCAGGATCTGGCCAACAAGTATGCGAAGAAGGCTAAATCATGAGCCAGATGCGGGCATAACCCAGACCTAACCCAGACCTAACCGGTGTTATCCTCTGAAATATTGATCGAAACCAGGTTTAATTGACTGCCTCAGTGTGTTACCACATTCCTACGTGATTCAAACACGAAAAAAACCCAGGATCTGGCCAACAAGTATGCGAAGAAGGCGAAAGTATAAGATGCGCGCATTTCCCAGACCTAACCCAGACCTAACCGGTGTTATCCTCTGAAATATTGATCGAAACCACGTTTAATTGACTGCTTCAGTGTGTTACCACATTACTACGTGATTGAAACACGGAAAATACCCAGGATCTGGCCAACAAGTTTGCGAAAAAGGCGAAAGTATAAGGCAGATGCGCGCAAATCCCAGACCTAACCCAGACCTAACCGGTGTTATCCTCTAAAATACTATCCGAATCCAGGTTTAATAGACTGCCTCAATGTGTTACCACATTACTACGTGATTGAAACACGAAAAAAACCCAGGATCTGGCCAACAAGTATGCGAAGAAGGCAAAATCATGAGCCAGATGCGGGCAGAACCCAGACCTAACCCAGACCTAACCGGTGGTATCCTGTAAAATATTGATCGAAACCAGGTTTAATTGACTGCTTCAGTGTATTACCACATTACTACGTGATTCAAACACGAAAAAAACCCAGGATCTCGCCAACAAGTATGCGAAGAAGGCAAAATCATGAGCCAGATGCGGGCATAACCCAGACCTAACCCAGACCTAACCGGTGTTATCCTCTAGAATACTGTCCGAATCCAGGTTTAATTGACTGCCTCAGTGTGTTACCACATTACTACGTGATTGAAACACGAAAAAAACCCAAGATCTGGCCAACAAGTATGCGAAGAAGGCAAATTCATGAGCCAGATGCGGGCATAACCCAGACCTAACCCAGACCTAACCGGTGTTATCCTCTAAAATATTGATCGAAACCAGGTTTAATTGACAGCTTCAGTGTGTTACCACATTACTACGTGATTCAAACACGAAAAAAACCCAGGATCTGGCCAACAAGTATGCGAAGAATGCAAAATGATGAGCCAGATGTGGGCATATCCCGGACCTAACCCAGACCTAACCGGTGTTATCCTCTAAAATATTGATCGAAACCAGGTTTAATTAACTGCTTCAGTGTGTTACCACATTCCTACGTGATTCAAACACGAAAAAAACCCAGGATCTGGCCAACAAGTATGTGAGGAAGGCGAAAGTATAAGCCAGATGCGCGCATTTCCCAGACCTATGCCAGACCTAACCGGTGTTATCCTCTGAAATATTGATCGAAACCAGGTTTAATTGACTGCTGCAGTGTGTTACCACATTACTACGTGATTCAAACACGGAAAAAACCCAGGATCTGGCCAACAAGTATGCGATGAAGGCAAAATCATGAGCCAGATGCGGGCATAACCCAGACCTAACCCAGACCTAACCGGTGTTATCCTCCAAAATATTGATCGAAACCAGGTTTAATTGACAGCTTCAGTGTGTTACCACATTACTACGTGATTCAAACACGAAAAAAACCCAGGATCTGGCCAACAAGTATGCGAAGAAGGCAAAATCATGAGCCAGATGCGGGCATAACCCAGACCTAACCCAGACCTAACCGGTGTTATCCTCTGAAATATTGATCGAAACCAGGTTTAATTGACAGCTTCAGTGTGTTACCACATTACTACGTGATTCAAACACGAAAAAAACCCAGGATCTGGCCAACAAGTATGCGAAGAATGCAAAATGATGAGCCAGATGTGGGCATATCCCGGACCTAACCCAGACCTAACCGGTGTTATCCTCTAAAATATTGATCGAAACCAGGTTTAATTAACTGCTTCAGTGTGTTACCACATTCCTACGTGATTCAAACACGAAAAAAACCCAGGATCTGGCCAACAAGTATGTGAGGAAGGCGAAAGTATAAGCCAGATGCGCGCATTTCCCAGACCTATGCCAGACCTAACCGGTGTTATCCTCTGAAATATTGATCGAAACCAGGTTTAATTGACTGCTGCAGTGTGTTACCACATTACTACGTGATTCAAACACGGAAAAAACCCAGGATCTGGCCAACAAGTATGCGATGAAGGCAAAATCATGAGCCAGATGCGGGCATAACCCAGACCTAACCCAGACCTAACCGGTGTTATCCTCCAAAATATTGATCGAAACCAGGTTTAATTGACAGCTTCAGTGTGTTACCACATTACTACGTGATTCAAACACGAAAAAAACCCAGGATCTGGCCAACAAGTATGCGAAGAAGGCAAAATCATGAGCCAGATGCGCGCATTTCCCAGACCTATGCCAGACCTAACCGGTGTTATCCTGTAAAATATTGATCGAAACCAGGTTTAATTGACAGCTTCAGTGTGTTACCACATTACTACGTGATTCAAACACGAAAAAAACCCAGGATCTGGCCAACAAGTATGCGAAGAATGCAAAATCATGAGCCAGATGCGGGCATATCCCGGACCTAACCCAGACCTAACCGGTGTTATCCTCTAGAATATTGATCGAAACCAGGTTTAGTTGACTGCTTCAGTGTGTTACCACATTCCTACGTGATTCAAACACGAAAAAAACCCAGGATCTGGCCAACAAGTATGCGAAAAAGGTGAAAGTATAAGCTAGATGCGCGCATATCCCAGACCTAACCCAGACCTAACCGGTGTTATCCTCTGAAATATTGATCGAAACCAGGTTTAATTGACTGTTTCAGTGTGTTACCACATTCCTACGTGATTCAAACACGAAAAAAACCCAGGATCTGGCCAACAAGTATGCGAAGAAGGCGAAAGAATAAGACAGATGCGCGCATTTCCCAGGCCTAACCCAGACCTAACCGGTGTTATCCTCTGAAGTATTGATCGAAACCAGGTTTAATTGACTGCTTCAGTGTGTTACCACATTACTACGTGATTCAAACACGGAAAAAACCCAGGATCTGGCCAACAAGTATGCGATGAAGGCAAAATCATGAGCCAGATGCGGGCATAACCCAGACCTAACCCAGACCTAACCGGTGTTATCCTCTAAAATATTGATCGAAACCAGGTTTAATTGACTGCTTCAGTGTGTTACCACATTACTACGTGATTGAAACACGGAAAATACCCAGGATCTGGCCAACAAGTATGCGAAGAAGGCTAAATCATGAGCCAGATGCGGGCATAACCCAGACCTAACCCAGACCTAACCGGTGTTATCCTCTGAAATATTGATCGAAACCAGGTTTAATTGACTGCCTCAGTGTGTTACCACATTCCTACGTGATTCAAACACGAAAAAAACCCAGGATCTGGCCAACAAGTATGCGAAGAAGGCGAAAGTATAAGATGCGCGCATTTCCCAGACCTAACCCAGACCTAACCGGTGTTATCCTCTGAAATATTGATCGAAACCACGTTTAATTGACTGCTTCAGTGTGTTACCACATTACTACGTGATTGAAACACGGAAAATACCCAGGATCTGGCCAACAAGTTTGCGAAAAAGGCGAAAGTATAAGGCAGATGCGCGCAAATCCCAGACCTAACCCAGACCTAACCGGTGTTATCCTCTAAAATACTATCCGAATCCAGGTTTAATAGACTGCCTCAATGTGTTACCACATTACTACGTGATTGAAACACGAAAAAAACCCAGGATCTGGCCAACAAGTATGCGAAGAAGGCAAAATCATGAGCCAGATGCGGGCATAACCCAGACCTAACCCAGACCTAACCGGTGGTATCCTGTAAAATATTGATCGAAACCAGGTTTAATTGACTGCTTCAGTGTATTACCACATTACTACGTGATTCAAACACGAAAAAAACCCAGGATCTCGCCAACAAGTATGCGAAGAAGGCAAAATCATGAGCCAGATGCGGGCATAACCCAGACCTAACCCAGACCTAACCGGTGTTATCCTCTAGAATACTGCCCGAATCCAGGTTTAATTGACTGCCTCAGTGTGTTACCACATTACTACGTGATTGAAACACGAAAAAAACCCAAGATCTGGCCAACAAGTATGCGAAGAAGGCAAATTCATGAGCCAGATGCGGGCATAACCCAGACCTAACCCAGACCTAACCGGTGTTATCCTCTAAAATATTGATCGAAACCAGGTTTAATTGACAGCTTCAGTGTGTTACCACATTACTACGTGATTCAAACACGAAAAAAACCCAGGATCTGGCCAACAAGTATGCGAAGAATGCAAAATGATGAGCCAGATGTGGGCATATCCCGGACCTAACCCAGACCTAACCGGTGTTATCCTCTAAAATATTGATCGAAACCAGGTTTAATTAACTGCTTCAGTGTGTTACCACATTCCTACGTGATTCAAACACGAAAAAAACCCAGGATCTGGCCAACAAGTATGTGAGGAAGGCGAAAGTATAAGCCAGATGCGCGCATTTCCCAGACCTATGCCAGACCTAACCGGTGTTATCCTCTGAAATATTGATCGAAACCAGGTTTAATTGACTGCTGCAGTGTGTTACCACATTACTACGTGATTCAAACACGGAAAAAACCCAGGATCTGGCCAACAAGTATGCGATGAAGGCAAAATCATGAGCCAGATGCGGGCATAACCCAGACCTAACCCAGACCTAACCGGTGTTATCCTCCAAAATATTGATCGAAACCAGGTTTAATTGACAGCTTCAGTGTGTTACCACATTACTACGTGATTCAAACACGAAAAAAACCCAGGATCTGGCCAACAAGTATGCGAAGAAGGCAAAATCATGAGCCAGATGCGGGCATAACCCAGACCTAACCCAGACCTAACCGGTGTTATCCTCTGAAATATTGATCGAAACCAGGTTTAATTGACTGCTTCAGTGTGTTACCACATTCCTACGTGATTCAAACACGAAAAAAACCCAGGATCTGGCCAACAAGTATGTGAGGAAGGCGAAAGTATAAGCCAGATGCGCGCATTTCCCAGACCTATGCCAGACCTAACCGGTGTTATCCTCTGAAATATTGATCGAAACCAGGTTTAATTGACTGCTGCAGTGTGTTACCACATTACTACGTGATTCAAACACGGAAAAAACCCAGGATCTGGCCAACAAGTATGCGATGAAGGCAAAATCATGAGCCAGATGCGGGCATAACCCAGACCTAACCCAGACCTAACCGGTGTTATCCTCCAAAATATTGATCGAAACCAGGTTTAATTGACAGCTTCAGTGTGTTACCACATTACTACGTGATTCAAACACGAAAAAAACCCAGGATCTGGCCAACAAGTATGCGAAGAAGGCAAAATCATGAGCCAGATGCGCGCATTTCCCAGACCTATGCCAGACCTAACCGGTGTTATCCTGTAAAATATTGATCGAAACCAGGTTTAATTGACAGCTTCAGTGTGTTACCACATTACTACGTGATTCAAACACGAAAAAAACCCAGGATCTGGCCAACAAGTATGCGAAGAAGGCAAAATCATGGGCCAGATGCGGCCATAACCCAGACCTAACCCAGACCTAACCGGTGTTATCCTCTAAAATATTGATCGAAACCAGGTTTAATTGACAGCTTCAGTGTGTTACCACATTACTACGTGATTCAAACACGAAAAAAACCCAGGATCTGGCCAACAAGTATGCGAAGAATGCAAAATCATGAGCCAGATGCGGGCATATCCCGGACCTAACCCAGACCTAACCGGTGTTATCCTCTAAAATATTGATCGAAACCAGGTTTAATTGACTGCTTCAGTGTGTTACCACATTCCTACGTGATTCAAACACGAAAAAAACCCAGGATCTGGCCAACAAGTATGCGAAAAAGGTGAAAGTATAAGCCAGATGCGCGCATATCCCAGACCTAACCCAGACCTAACCGGTGTTATCCTCTGAAATATCGATCGAAACCAGGTTTAATTGACTGTTTCAGTGTGTTACCACATTCCTACGTGATTCAAACACGAAAAAAACCCAGGATCTGGCCAACAAGTATGCGAAGAAGGCGAAAGAATAAGACAGATGCGCGCATTTCCCAGGCCTAACCCAGACCTAACCGGTGTTATCCTCTGAAGTATTGATCGAAACCAGGTTTAATTGACTGCTTCAGTGTGTTACCACATTACTACGTGATTCAAACACGGAAAAAACCCAGGATCTGGCCAACAAGTATGCGATGAAGGCAAAATCATGAGCCAGATGCGGGCATAACCCAGACCTAACCCAGACCTAACCGGTGTTATCCTCTAAAATTTTGATCGAAACCAGGATTAATTGACTGCTTCAGTGTGTTACCACATTACTACGTGATTCAAACACGAAAAAAACCCAAGATCTGGCCAACAAGTATGCGAAGAAGGCAAAATCATGAGCCAGATGCGGGCATAACCCAGACCTAACCCAGACCTAACCGGTGTTATCCTCTAAAATATTGATCGTAACCAGGTTTAATTGACTGCTTCAGTGTGTTACCACATTCCTACGTGATTCAAACACGAAAAAAACCCAGGATCTGGCCAACAAGTATGCGAAAAAGGCGAAAGTATAAGCCAGATGCGCGCATATCCCAGACCTAACCCAGACCTAACCGGTGTTATCCTCTAAAATATTGATCGAAACCAGGTTTAATTAACTGCTTCAGTGTGTTACCACATTCCTACGTGATTCAAACACGAAAAAAACCCAGGATCTGGCCAACAAGTATGTGAAGAAGGCGAAAGTATAAGCCAGATGCGCGCATTTCCCAGACCTAAGCCAGACCTAACCGGTGTTATCCTCTGAAATATTGATCGAAACCAGGTTTAATTGACTGCTTCAGTGTGTTACCACATTACTACGTGATTCAAACACGGAAAAAACCCAGGATCTGGCCAACAAGTATGCGAAAAAGGTGAAAGTATAAGCCAGATGCGCGCATATCCCAGACCTAACCCAGACCTAACCGGTGTTATCCTCTGAAATATTGATCGAAACCAGGTTTAATTGACTGCTTCAGTGTATTACCACATTACTACGTGATTCAAACACGGAAAATACCTAGGATCTGGCCAACAAGTATGCGAAAAAGGCGAAAGTATAAGCCAGGTGCGCGCAAATCCCAGACCTAACCCAGACCTAACCGGTGTTATCCACTAAAATATTGATCGAAACCAGGTTTAATTGACTGCTTCAGTGTGTTACCACATTCCTACGTGATTCAAACACGAAAAAAACCCAGGATCTGGCCAACAAGTATGCGAAGAAGGCAAAATCATGAGCCAGATGCGGGCATAACCCAGACCTAACCCAGACCTAACCGGTGTTATCCTCTAAAATATTGATCGAAACCAGGTTTAATTGTCTGCTTCAGTGTGTTACCACATTCCTACGTGATTCAAACACGAAAAAAACCCAGGATCTGGCCAACAAGTATGCGAAGAAGGCAAAATCATGAGCCAGATGCGGGCATAACCCAGACCTAACCCAGACCTAACCGGTGTTATCCTCTAAAATATTGATCGTAACCAGGTTTAATTAACTGCATCAGTGTGTTACCACATTCCTACGTGATTCAAACACGAAAAAAACCCAGGATCTGGCCAACAAGTATGCGAAAAAGGCGAAAGTATAAGCCAGATGCGCGCATATCCCAGACCTAACCCAGACCTAACCGGTGTTATCCTCGGAAATATTGATCGAAACCAGGTTTAATTGACTGCCTCAGTGTGGTACCACATTACTACGTGATTCAAACACGAAAAAAACCCAGGATCTGGCCAACAAGTATGCGAAGAAGGCAAAATCATGAGCCAGATGCGGGCATATCCCGGACCTAACCCAGACCTAACCGGTGTTATCCTCTGAAATATTGATCGAAACCAGGTTTAATTGACTGCTTCAGTGTATTACCACATTACTACGTGATTCAAACACGGAAAATACCTAGGATCTGGCCAACAAGTATGCGAAAAAGGCGAAAGTATAAGCCAGGTGCGCGCAAATCCCAGACCTAACCCAGACCTAACCGGTGTTATCCTCTAGAATATTGATCGAAACCAGGTTTAATTGACTGCTTCAGTGTGTTACCACATTCCTACGTGATTCAAACACGAAAAAAACCCAGGATCTGGCCAACAAGTATGCGAGGAAGGCGAAAGAATAAGCCTGATGCGCGAATTTCCCAAACCTAACCCAGACCTAACCGGTGTTATCCTCTGAAATATTGATCGAAACCAGGTTTAATTGACTGCTTCAGTGTGTTACCATATCACTACGTTATTCAAACACGGAAAAAACCCAGGATCTGGCCAACAAGTATGCGAAGAAGGCAAAATCATGAGCCAGATGCGGGCATAACCCAGACCTAACCCAGACCTAACCGGTGTTATCCTCTAAAATATTGATCGAAACCAGGTTTAATTGTCTGCTTCAGTGTGTTACCACATTCCTACGTGATTCAAACACGAAAAAAACCCAGGATCTGGCCAACAAGTATGCGAAAAAGGCGAAAGTATAAGCCAGATGCGCGCATATCCCAGACCTAACCCAGACCTAACCGGTGTTATCCTCTGAAATATTGATCGAAACCAGGTTTAATTGACTGCCTCAGTGTGGTACCACATTACTACGTGATTCAAACACGAAAAAAACCCAGGATCTGGCCAACAAGTATGCGAAGAAGGCGAAAGTATAAGCCAGGTGCGCGCAAATCCCAGACCTAACCCAGACCTAACCGGTGTTATCCTCTAAAATATTGATCGAAACCAGGTTTAATTGTCTGCTTCAGTGTGTTACCACATTCCTACGTGATTCAAACACGAAAAAAACCCAGGATCTGGCCAACAAGTATGCGAAAAAGGCGAAAGTATAAGCCAGATGCGCGCATATCCCAGACCTAACCCAGACCTAACCGGTGTTATCCTCTGAAATATTGATCGAAACCAGGTTTAATTGACTGCCTCAGTGTGGTACCACATTACTACGTGATTCAAACACGAAAAAAACCCAGGATCTGGCCAACAAGTATGCGAAGAAGGCGAAAGTATAAGCCAGGTGCGCGCAAATCCCAGACCTAACCCAGACCCTGGTACCACATTACTACGTGATTCAAACACGGAAAATACCCAGGATCTGGCCAACAAGTATGCGAAGAAGGCTAAATCATGAGCCAGATGCGCGCATTTCCCAAACCTAACCCAGACCTAACCGGTGTTATCCTCTGAAATATTGATCGAAACCAGGTTTAATTGACTGCTTCAGTGTGTTACCACATTCCTACGTGATTCAAACACGAAAAAAACCCAGGATCTGGCAAACAAGTATGCGAGGAAGGCGAAAGAATAAGCCTGATGCGCGCATTTCCCAGACCTAACCCAGACCTAACCGGTGTTATCCTCTGAAATATTGATCGAAACCAGGTTTAATTGACTGCTTCAGTGTGTTACCATATCACTACGTGATTCAAACACGGAAAAAACCCAGGATCTAGCCAACAAGTATGCGAAGAAGGCAAAATCATGAGCCCGATGCGGGCATAACCCAGACCTAACCCAGACCTAACCGGTGTTATCCTCTAAAATATTGATCGTAACCAGGTTTAATTGACTGCTTCAGTGTGTTACCACATTCCTACGTGATTCAAACACGAAAAAAACCCAGGATCTGGCCAACAAGTATGCGAAAAAGGCGAAAGTATAAGCCAGATGCGCGCATATCCCAGACCTAACCCAGACCTAACCGGTGTTATCCTTTGAAATATTGATCGAAACCAGGTTTAATTGACTGCCTCAGTGTGGTGCCACATTACTACGTGATTCAAACACGAAAAAAACCCAGGATCTGGCCAACAAGTATGCGAAGAAGGCAAAATCATGAGCCAGATGCGGGCATAACCCAGACCTAACCCAGACCTAACCGGTGTTATCCTCTAAAATATTGATCGAAACCAGGTTTAATTGACAGCTTCAGTGTGTTACCACATTACTACGTGATTCAAACACGAAAAAAACCCAGGATCTGGCCAACAAGTATGCGAAGAAGGCAAAATCATGAGCCAGATGCGGGCATATCTCGGACCTAACCCAGACCTAACCGGTGTTATCCTCTAAAATATTCATCGAAACCAGGTTTAATTGACAGCTTCAGTGTGTTACCACATTACTACGTGATTCAAACACGAAAAAAACCCAGGATCTGGCCAACAAGTATGCGAAGAAGGCAAAATCATGAGCCAGATGCGGGCATATCTCGGACCTAACCCAGACCTAACCGGTGTTATCCTCTAAAATATTGATCGAAACCAGGTTTAATTGACTGCTTCAGTGTGTTACCACATTCCTACGTGATTCAAACACGAAAAAAACCCAGGATCTGGCCAACAAGTATGCGAAGAAGGCGAAAGTACAAGATGCGCGCATTTCCCAGACCTAACCCAGACCTAACCGGTGTTATCCTCTGAAATATTGATCGAAACCAGGTTTAATTGACTGCTTCAGTGTGTTACCACATTACTACGTGATTGAAACACGGAAAATACCCAGGATCTGGCCAACAAGTTTGCGAAAAAGGCGAAAGTATAAGCCAGACGCGCGCAAATCCCAGACCTAAACCAGACCTAACCGGTGTTATCCTCTAAAATATTGATCGGAACCAGGTTTTATTGACTGCTTCAGTGTGTTACCACATTACTACGTGATCAAACACGACAGAAACCCAGGATCTGGCCAACAAGTATGCGAAGAAGGCGAAAGAATAAGCCAGATGCGCGCATTTCCCAGACCTAACCCAGACCTAACCGGTGTTATCCTCTGAAATATTGATCGAAACCAGGTTTAATTGACTGCTTCAGTGTATTACCACATTACTACGTGATTCAAACACGGAAAATACCCAGGATCTGGCAAACAAGTATGCGAAAAAGGCGAAAGTATAAGCCAGGTGCGCGCAAATCCCAGACCTAACCCAGACCTAACCGGTGTTATCCTCTAAAATATTGATCGAACCCAGGTTTTATTGACTGCTTCAGTGTGCTACCACATTACTACGTGATCAAACACGGACAAAACACAGGATCTGGCCAACAAGTAAGCGAAGAAGGCAAAATCATGAGCCAGATGCGGGCAAAACCCAGACGTAACCCAGACCTAACCGGTGTTATCCTCTGAAATATTGATCCAAACCAGGTTTAATTGACTGCTTCAGTGTGTTATCACATTACTACGTGATTCAAACACGGAAAATACCCAGGATCTGGCCAACAAGTATGCGAAGAAGGCTAAATCATGAGCCAGATGCGGGCATAACCCAGACCTAACCCAGACCTAACCGGTGTTATCCTCTGAAATATTGATCGAAACCAGGTTTAATTGACTGCCTCAGTGTGTTACCACATTACTACGTGATCAAAGACGGAAAAAACCCAGGATCTGGCCAACAAGTATGCGAAGAAGGCAAAATCATGAGCCAGATGCGGGCATAACCCAGACCTAACCCAGACCTAACCGGTGTTATCCTCTGAAATATTGATCGAAACCAGGTTTAATTGACTGCTTCAGTGTGTTACCACATTACTACGTGATTGAAACACGGAAAATACCCAGGATCTGGCCAACAAGTTTGCGAAAAAGGCGAAAGTATAAGGCAGATGCGCGCAAATCCCAGACCTAACCCAGACCTAACCGGTGTTATCCTCTAAAATATTGATCGAAACCAGGTTTTATTGACTGCTTCAGTGTGTTACCACATTACAACGTGATCAAACACGATAAAAACCCAGGATCTGGCCAACAAGTATGCGAAGAAGGCAAAATGATGAGCCAGATGTGGGCATATCCCGGACCTAACCCAGACCTAACCGGTGTTATCCTCTAAAATATTGATCGAAACCAGGTTTAATTAACTGCTTCAGTGTGTTACCACATTCCTACGTGATTCAAACACGAAAAAAACCCAGGATCTGGCCAACAAGTATGTGAAGAAGGCGAAAGTATAAGCCAGATGCGCACATTTCCCAGACCTATGCCAGACCTAACCGGTGTTATCCTCTGAAATATTGATCGAAACCAGGTTTAATTGACTGCTGCAGTGTGTTACCACATTACTACGTGATTCAAACACGGAAAAAACCCAGGATCTGGCCAACAAGTATGCGATGAAGGCAAAATCATGAGCCAGATGCGGGCATAACCCAGACCTAACCCAGACCTAACCGGTGTTATCCTCCAAAATATTGATCGAAACCAGGTTTAATTGACAGCTTCAGTGTGTTACCACATTACTACGTGATTCAAACACGAAAAAAACCCAGGATCTGGCCAACAAGTATGCGAAGAAGGCAAAATCATGAGCCAGATGCGGCTATAACCCAGACCTAACCCAGACCTAACCGGTGTTATTCTCTAAAATATTGATCGAAACCAGGTTTAATTGACAGCTTCAGTGTGTTACCACATTACTACGTGATTCAAACACGAAAAAAACCCAGGATCTGGCCAACAAGTATGCGAAGAATGCAAAATCATGAGCCAGATGCGGGCATATCCCGGACCTAACCCAGACCTAACCGGTGTTATCCTCTAAAATATTGATCGAAACCAGGTTTAATTGACTGCTTCAGTGTGTTACCACATTCCTACGTGATTCAAACACGAAAAAAACCCAGGATCTGGCCAACAAGTATGCGAAAAAGGTGAAAGTATAAGCCAGATGCGCGCATATCCCAGACCTAACCCAGACCTAACCGGTGTTATCCTCTGAAATATTGATCGAAACCAGGTTTAATTGACTGTTTCAGTGTGTTACCACATTCCTACGTGATTCAAACACGAGAAAAACCCAGGATCTGGCCAACAAGTATGCGAAGAAGGCGAAAGAATAAGACAGATGCGCGCATTTCCCAGGCCTAACCCAGACCTAACCGGTGTTATCCTCTGAAGTATTGATCGAAACCAGGTTTAATTGACTGCTTCAGTGTGTTACCACATTACTACGTGATTCAAACACGGAAAAAACCCAAGATCTGGCCAACAAGTATGCGATGAAGGCAAAATCATGAGCCAGATGCGGGCATAACCCAGACCTAACCCAGACCTAACCGGTGTTATCCTCTAAAATATTGATCGAAACCAGGTTTAATTGACTGCTTCAGTGTGTTACCACATTACTACGTGATTCAAACACGAAAAAAACCCAAGATCTGGCCAACAAGTATGCGAAGAAGGCAAAATCATGAGCCAGATGCGGGCATAACCCAGACCTAACCCAGACCTAACCGGTGTTATCCTCTAAAATATTGATCGAAACCAGGTTTAATTGACAGCTTCAGTGTGTTACCACATTACTACGTGATTCAAACACGAAAAAAACCCAGGATCTGGCCAACAAGTATGCGAAGAAGGCAAAATCATGAGCCAGATGCGGGCATATCTCGGACCTAACCCAGACCTAACCGGTGTTATCCTCTAAAATATTGATCGAAACCAGGTTTAATTGACTGCTTCAGTGTGTTACCACATTCCTACGTGATTCAAACACGAAAAAAACCCTGGATCTGGCCAACAAGTATGCGAAGAAGGCGAAAGTACAAGATGCGCGCATTTCCCAGACCTAACCCAGACCTAACCGGTGTTATCCTCTGAAATATTGATCGAAACCAGGTTTAATTGACTGCTTCAGTGTGTTACCACATTACTACGTGATTGAAACACGGAAAATACCCAGGATCTGGCCAACAAGTTTGCGAAAAAGGCGAAAGTATAAGCCAGACGCGCGCAAATCCCAGACCTAAACCAGACCTAACCGGTGTTATCCTCTAAAATATTGATCCGAACCAGGTTTTATTGACTGCTTCAGTGTGTTACCACATTACTACGTGATCAAACACGACAAAAACCCGGGATCTGGCCAACAAGTATGCGAAGAAGGCGAAAGAATAAGCCAGATGCGCGCATTTCCCAGACCTAACCCAGACCTAACCGGTGTTATCCTCTGAAATATTGATCGAAACCAGGTTTAATTGACTGCTTCAGTGTATTACCACATTACTACGTGATTCAAACACGGAAAATACCCAGGATCTGGCCAACAAGTATGCGAAAAAGGCGAAAGTATAAGCCAGGTGCGCGCAAATCCCAGACCTAACCCAGACCTAACCGGTGTTATCCTCTAAAATATTGATCGAAACCAGGTTTTATTGACTGCTTCAGTGTGCTACCACATTACTACGTGATCAAACACGGAAAAAACACAGGATCTGGCCAAGTAAGCGAAGAAGGCAAAATCATGAGCCAGATGCGGGCAAAACCCAGACCTAACCCAGACCTAACCGGTGTTATCCTCTGAAATATTGATCCAAACCAGGTTTAATTGACTGCTTCAGTGTGTTACCACATTACTACGTGATTCAAACACGGAAAATACCCAGGATCTGGCCAACAAGTATGCGAAGAAGGCAAAATCATGAGCCAGATGCGGGCATAACCCAGACCTAACCCAGACCTAACCGGTGTTATCCTCTGAAATATTGATCGAAACCAGGTTTAATTGACTGCCTCAGTGTGTTACCACATTCCTACGTGATTCAAACACGAAAAAAACCCAGGATCTGGCCAACAAGTATGCGAAGAAGGCGAAAGTATAAGATGCGCGCATTTCCCAGACCTTACCCAGACCTAACCGGTGTTATCCTCTGAAATATTGATCGAAACCAGGTTTAATTGACTGCTTCAGTGTGTTACCACATTACTACGTGATTGAAACACGGAAAATACCCAGGATCTGGCCAACAAGTTTGCGAAAAAGGCGAAAGTATAAGGCAGATGCGCGCAAATCCCAGACCTAACCCAGACCTAACCGGTGTTATCCTCTAAAATATTGATCGAAACCAGGTTTTATTGACTGCTTCAGTGTGTTACCACATTACAACGTGATCAAACACGAAAAAAACCCAGGATCTGGCCAACAAGTATGCGAAGAAGGCAAAATGATGAGCCAGATGTGGGCATATCCCGGACCTAACCCAGACCTAACCGGTGTTATCCTCTAAAATATTGATCGAAACCAGGTTTAATTAACTGCTTCAGTGTGTTACCACATTCCGACGTGATTCAAACACGAAAAAAACCCAGGATCTGGCCAACAAGTATGTGAAGAAGGCGAAAGTATAAGCCAGATGCGCGCATTTCCCAGACCTATGCCAGACCTAACCGGTGTTATCCTCTGAAATATTGATCGAAACCAGGTTTAATTGACTGCTGCAGTGTGTTACCACATTACTACGTGATTCAAACACGGAAAAAACCCAGGATCTGGCCAACAAGTATGCGATGAAGGCAAAATCATGAGCCAGATGCGGGCATAACCCAGACCTAACCCAGACCTAACCGGTGTTATCCTCCAAAATATTGATCGAAACCAGGTTTAATTGACAGCTTCAGTGTGTTACCACATTACTACGTGATTCAAACACGAAAAAAACCCTGGATCTGGCCAACAAGTATGCGAAGAAGGCGAAAGTACAAGATGCGCGCATTTCCCAGACCTAACCCAGACCTAACCGGTGTTATCCTCTGAAATATTGATCGAAACCAGGTTTAATTGACTGCTTCAGTGTGTTACCACATTACTACGTGATTGAAACACGGAAAATACCCAGGATCTGGCCAACAAGTTTGCGAAAAAGGCGAAAGTATAAGCCAGACGCGCGCAAATCCCAGACCTAAACCAGACCTAACCGGTGTTATCCTCTAAAATATTGATCCGAACCAGGTTTTATTGACTGCTTCAGTGTGTTACCACATTACTACGTGATCAAACACGACAAAAACCCAGGATCTGGCCAACAAGTATGCGAAGAAGGCGAAAGAATAAGCCAGATGCGCGCATTTCCCAGACCTAACCCAGACCTAACCGGTGTTATCCTCTGAAATATTGATCGAAACCAGGTTTAATTGACTGCTTCAGTGTATTACCACATTACTACGTGATTCAAACACGGAAAATACCCAGGATCTGGCCAACAAGTATGCGAAAAAGGCGAAAGTATAAGCCAGGTGCGCGCAAATCCCAGACCTAACCCAGACCTAACCGGTGTTATCCTCTAAAATATTGATCGAAACCAGGTTTTATTGACTGCTTCAGTGTGCTACCACATTACTACGTGATCAAACACGGAAAAAACACAGGATCTGGCCAAGTAAGCGAAGAAGGCAAAATCATGAGCCAGATGCGGGCAAAACCCAGACCTAACCCAGACCTAACCGGTGTTATCCTCTGAAATATTGATCGAAACCAGGTTTAATTGACTGCTTCAGTGTGTTACCACATTACTACGTGATTCAAACACGGAAAAAACCCAGGATCTGGCCAACAAGTATGCGATGAAGGCAAAATCATGAGCCAGATGCGGGCATAACCCAGACCTAACCCAGACCTAACCGGTGTTATCCTCTAAAATATTGATCGAAACCAGGTTTAATTGACTGCTTCAGTGTGTTACCACATTACTACGTGATTCAAACACGAAAAAAACCCAGGATCTGGCCAACAAGTATGCGAAGAAGGCGAAAGAATAAGACAGATGCGCGCATTTCCCAGGCCTAACCCAGACCTAACCGGTGTTATCCTCTAAAATATTGATCGTAACCAGGTTTAATTGACTGCTTCAGTGTGTTACCACATTCCTACGTGATTCAAACACGAAAAAAACCCAGGATCTGGCCAACAAGTATGCGATGAAGGCAAAATCATGAGCCAGATGCGGGCATAACCCAGACCTAACCCAGACCTAACCGGTGTTATCCTCTAAAATATTGATCGAAACCAGGTTTAATTGACTGTTTCAGTGTGTTACCACATTCCTACGTGATTCAAACACGAAAAAAACCCAGGATCTGGCCAACAAGTATGCGAAGAAGGCGAAAGAATAAGACAGATGCGCGCATTTCCCAGGCCTAACCCAGACCTAACCGGTGTTATCCTCTGAAGTATTGATCGAAACCAGGTTTAATTGACTGCTTCAGTGTGTTACCACATTACTACGTGATTCAAACACGGAAAAAACCCAGGATCTGGCCAACAAGTATGCGATGAAGGCAAAATCATGAGCCAGATGCGGGCATAACCCAGACCTAACCCAGACCTAACCGGTGTTATCCTCTAAAATATTGATCGAAACCAGGTTTAATTGACTGTTTCAGTGTGTTACCACATTCCTACGTGATTCAAACACGAAAAAAACCCAGGATCTGGCCAACAAGTATGCGAAGAAGGCGAAAGAATAAGACAGATGCGCGCATTTCCCAGGCCTAACCCAGACCTAACCGGTGTTATCCTCTGAAGTATTGACCGAAACCAGGTTTAATTGACTGCTTCAGTGTGTTACCACATTACTACGTGATTCAAACACGGAAAAAACCCAGGATCTGGCCAACAAGTATGCGATGAAGGCAAAATCATGAGCCAGATGCGGGCATAACCCAGACCTAACCCAGACCTAACCGGTGTTATCCTCTAAAATATTGATCGAAACCAGGTTTAATTGACTGCTTCAGTGTGTTACCACATTACTACGTGATTCAAACACGAAAAAAACCCAAGATCTGGCCAACAAGTATACGAAGAAGGCAAAATCATGAGCCAGATGCGGGCATAACCCAGACCTAACCCAGACCTAACCGGTGTTATCCTCTGAAATATTGATCGAAACCAGGTTTAATTGACTGCTTCAGTGTGTTACCACATTCCTACGTGATTCAAACACGGAAAAAACCCAGGATCTAGCCAACAAGTATGCGAAGAAGGCAAAATCATGAGCCAGATGCGGGCATAACCCAGACCTAACCCAGACCTAACCGGTGTTATCCTCTAAAATATTGATCGTAACCAGGTTTAATTGACTGCTTCAGTGTGTTACCACATTCCTACGTGATTCAAACACGAAAAAAACCCAGGATCTGGCCAACAAGTATGCGAAAAAGGCGAAAGTATAAGCCAGATGCGCGCATATCCCAGACCTAACCCAGACCTAACCGGTGTTATCCTCTGAAATATTGATCGAAACCAGGTTTAATTGACTGCCTCAGTGTGGTGCCACATTACTACGTGATTCAAACACGAAAAAAACCCAGGATCTGGCCAACAAGTATGCGAAGAAGGCGAAAGTATAAGCCAGGTGCGCGCAAATCCCAGACCTAACCCAGACCTAACCGGTGTTATCCTCTGAAATATTGATCCAAACCAGGTTTAATTGACTGCTTCAGTGTGTTACCACATTACTACGTGATTCAAACACGGAAAATACCCAGGATCTGGCCAACAAGTATGCGAAGAAGGCTAAATCATGAGCCAGATGCGGGCATAACCCAGACCTAACCCAGACCTAACCGGTGTTATCCTCTGAAATATTGATCGAAACCAGGTTTAATTGACTGCTTCAGTGTGCTACCACATTACTACGTGATCAAACACGGAAAAAACCCAGGATCTGGCCAACAAGTATGCGAAGAAGGCAAAATCATGAGCCAGATGCGGGCATAACCCAGACCTAACCCAGACCTAACCGGTGTTATCCTCTAAAATATTGATCGAAACCAGGTTTAATTGACAGCTTCAGTGTGTTACCACATTATTACGTGATTCAAACACGAAAAAAACCCAGGATCTGGCCAACAAGTATGCGAAGAAGGCAAAATCATGAGCCAGATGCGGGCATATCTCGGACCTAACCCAGACCTAACCGGTGTTATCCTCTAAAATATTGATCGAAACCAGGTTTTATTGACTGCTTCAGTGTGTTACCACATTCCTACGTGATTCAAACACGAAAAAAACCCAGGATCTGGCCAACAAGTATGCGAAGAAGGCGAAAGTATAAGATGCTCGCATTTCCCAGACCTAACCCAGACCTAACCGGTGTTATCCTCTGAAATATTGATCGAAACCAGGTTTAATTGACTGCTTCAGTGTGTTACCACATTACTACGTGATTGAAACACGGAAAATACCCAGGATCTGGCCAACAAGTTTGCGAAAAAGGCGAAAGTATAAGCCAGACGCGCGCAAATCCCAGACCTAAACCAGACCTAACCGGTGTTATCCTCTAAAATATTGATCGAAACCAGGTTTTATTGACTGCTTCAGTGTGTTACCACATTACTACGTGATCAAACACGACAAAAACCCAGGATCTGGCCAACAAGTATGCGAAGAAGGCAAAATCATGAGCCAGATGTGGGCATATCCCGGACCTAACCCAGACCTAACCGGTGTTATCCTCTAAAATATTGATCGAAACCAGGTTTAATTAACTGCTTCAGTGTGTTACCACATTCCTACGTGATTCAAACACGAAAAAAACCCAGGATCTGGCCAACAAGTATGTGAAGAAGGCGAAAGTATAAGCCAGATGCGCGCATTTCCCAGACCTAAGCCAGACCTAACCGGTGTTATCCTCTGAAATATTGATCGAAACCAGGTTTAATTGACTGCTTCAGTGTGTTACCACATTACTACGTGATTCAAACACGGAAAAAACCCAGGATCTGGCCAACAAGTATGCGAAAAAGGTGATAGTATAAGCCAGATGCGCGCATATCCCAGACCTAACCCAGACCTAACCGGTGTTATCCTCTGAAATATTGATCGAAACCAGGTTTAATTGACTGCTTCAGTGTATTACCACATTACTACGTGATTCAAACACGTAAAATACCTAGGATATGGCCAACAAGTATGCGAAAAAGGCGAAAGTATAAGCCAGGTGCGCGCAAATCCCAGACCTAACCCAGACCTAACCGGTGTTATCCTCTAAAATATTGATCGAAACCAGGTTTAGTTGACTGCTTCAGTGTGTTACCACATTCCTACGTGATTCAAACACGAAAAAAACCCAGGATCTGGCCAACAAGTATGCGAAGAAGGCAAAATCATGAGCCAGATGCGGGCAGAACCCAGACCTAACCCAGACCTAACCGGTGTTATCCTCTAAAATATTGATCGAAACCAGGTTTAATTGTCTGCTTCAGTGTGTTACCACATTCCTACGTGATTCAAACACGAAAAAAACCCAGGATCTGGCCAACAAGTATGCGAAGAAGGCAAAATCATGAGCCAGATGCGGGCATAACCCAGACCTAACCCAGACCTAACCGGTGTTATCCTCTAAAATAATGATCGTAACCAGGTTTAATTAACTGCTTCAGTGTGTTACTACATTCCTACGTGATTCAAACACGAAAAAAACCCAGGATCTGGCCAACAAGTATGCGAAAAAGGCGAAAGTATAAGCCAGATGCGCGCATATCCCAGACCTAACCCAGACCTAACCGGTGTTATCCTCGGAAATATTGATCGAAACCAGGTTTAATTGACTGCCTCAGTGTGGTACCACATTACTACGTGATTCAAACACGAAAAAAACCCAGGATCTGGCCAACAAGTATGCGAAGAAGGCAAAATCATGAGCCAGATGCGGGCATATTCCGGACCTAACCCAGACCTAACCGGTGTTATCCTCTGAAATATTGATCGAAACCAGGTTTATTTGACTCCTTCAGTGTATTACCACATTACTACGTGATTCAAACACGGAAAATACCTAGGATCTGGCCAACAAGTATGCGAAAAAGGCGAAAGTATAAGCCAGGTGCGCGCAAATCCCAGACCTAACCCAGACCTAACCGGTGTTATCCTCTAAAATATTGATCGAAACCAGGTTTAATTGACTGCTTCAGTGTGTTACCACATTCCTACGTGATTCAAACACGAAAAAAACCCAGGATCTGGCCAACAAGTATGCGAGGAAGGCGAAAGAATAAGCCTGATGCGCGCATTTCCCAAACCTAACCCAGACCTAACCGGTGTTATCCTCTGAAATATTGATCGAAACCAGGTTTAATTGACTGCTTCAGTGTGTTACCATATCACTACGTGATTCAAACACGGAAAAAACCCAGGATCTGGCCAACAAGTATGCGAAGAAGGCAAAATCATGAGCCAGATGCGGGCATAACCCAGAACTAACCCAGACCTAACCGGTGTTATCCTCTAAAATATTGATCGTAACCAGGTTTAATTGACTGCTTCAGTGTGTTACCACATTCCTACGTGATTCAAACACGAAAAAAACCCAGGATCTGGCCAACAAGTATGCGAAAAAGGCGAAAGTATAAGCCAGATGCGCGCATATCCCAGACCTAACCCAGACCTAACCGGTGTTATCCTCTGAAATATTGATCGAAACCAGGTTTAATTGACTGCCTCAGTGTGGTACCACATTACTACGTGATTCAAACACGAAAAAAACCCAGGATCTGGCCAACAAGTATGCGAAGAAGGCGAAAGTATAAGCCAGGTGCGCGCAAATCCCAGACCTAACCCAGACCTAACCGGTGTTATCCTCTAAAATATTGATCGAAACCAGGTTTTATTGACTGCTTCAGTGTGCTACCACATTACTACGTGGTCAAACACGGAAAAAACACAGGATCTGGCCAACAAGTATGCGAAGAAGACAAAATCATGAGCCAGATGCGGGCAAAACCCAGACCAAACCCAGACCTAACCGGTGTTATCCTCTGAAATATTGATCCAAACCAGGTTTAATTGACTGCTTCAGTGTGTTACCACATTACTACGTGATTCAAACACGGAAAATACCCAGGATCTGGCCAACAAGTATGCGAGGAAGGCTAAATCATGAGCCAGATGCGGGCAAAACCCAGACCTAACCCAGACCTAACCGGTGTTATCCTCTGAAATATTGATCCAAACCAGGTTTAATTGACTGCTTCAGTGTGTTACCACATTACTACGTGATTTAAACACGGAAAATACCCAGGATCTGGCCAACAAGTATGCGAAGAAGGCTAAATCATGAGCCAGATGCGGGCATAACCCAGACCTAACCCAGACCTAACCGGTGTTATCCTCTGAAATATTGATCGAAACCAGGTTTAATTGACTGGTTCAGTGTGTTACCACATTCCTACGTGATTCAAACACGAAAAAAACCCAGGATCTGGCCAACAAGTATGCGAAAAAGGCGAAAGTATAAGCCAGATGCGCGCATATCCCAGACCTAACCCAGACCTAACCGGTGTTATCCTCTGAAATATTGATCGAAACCAGGTTTAATTGACTGCCTCAGTGTGGTACCACATTACTACGTGATTCAAACACGAAAAAAACCCAGGATCTGGCCAACAAGTATGCGAAGAAGGCGAAAGTATAAGCCAGGTGCGCGCAAATCCCAGACCTAACCCAGACCTAACCGGTGTTATCCTCTAAAATATTGATCGAAACCAGGTTTTATTGACTGCTTTAGTGTGCTACCACATTACTACGTGGTCAAACACGGAAAAAACCCAGGATCTGGCCAACAAGTATGCGAAGAAGGCAAAATCATGAGCCAGATGCGGGCATAACCCAGACCTAACCCAGACCTAACCGGTGTTATCCTCTAAAATATTGATCGAAACCAGGTTTAATTGACAGCTTCAGTGTGTTACCACATTACTACGTGATTCAAACACGAAAAAAACCCAGGATCTGGCCAACAAGTATGCGAAGAAGGCGAAAGTATAAGCCAGGTGCGCGCAAATCCCAGACCTAACCCAGACCTAACCGGTGTTATCCTCTGAAATATTGATCCAAACCAGGTTTAATTGACTGCTTCAGTGTGTTACCACATTACTACGTGATTCAAACACGGAAAATACCCAGGATCTGGCCAACAAGTATGCGAAGAAGGCTAAATCATGAGCCAGATGCGGGCAAAACCCAGACCTAACCCAGACCTAACCGGTGTTATCCTCTGAAATATTGATCGAAACCAGGTTTAATTGACTGCCTCAGTGTGGTACCACATTACTACGTGGTCAAACACGGAAAAAACCCAGGATCTGGCCAACAAGTATGCGAAGAAGGCAAAATCATGAGCCAGATGCGGGCATAACCCAGACCTAACCCAGACCTAACCGGTGTTATCCTCTGAAATATTGATCCAAACCAGGTTTAATTGACTGCTTCAGTGTGTTACCACATTACTACGTGATTCAAACACGGAAAATACCCAGGATCTGGCCAACAAGTATGCGAAGAAGGCTAAATCATGAGCCAGATGCGGGCAAAACCCAGACCTAACCCAGACCTAACCGGTGTTATCCTCTGAAATATTGATCCAAACCAGGTTTAATTGACTGCTTCAGTGTGTTACCACATTACTACGTGATTCAAACACGGAAAATACCCAGGATCTGGCCAACAAGTATGCGAAGAAGGCTAAATCATGAGCCAGATGCAGGCATAACCCAGACCTAACCCAGACCTAACCGGTGTTATCCTCTGAAATATTGATCGAAACCAGGTTTAATTGACTGCTTCAGTGTGCTACCACATTACTACGTGATCAAACACGGAAAAAACCCAGGATCTGGCCAACAAGTATGCGAAGAAGGCAAAATCATGAGCCAGATGCGGGCATAACCCAGACCTAACCCAGACCTAACCGGTGTTATCCTCTAAAATATTGATCGAAACCAGGTTTAATTGACAGCTTCAGTGTGTTACCACATTACTACGTGATTCAAACACGAAAAAAACCCAGGATCTGGCCAACAAGTATGCGAAGAAGGCAAAATCATGAGCCAGATGCGGGCATATCTCGGACCTAACCCAGACCTAACCGGTGTTATCCTCTAAAATATTCATCGAAACCAGGCTTAATTGACTGCTTCAGTGTGTTACCACATTCCTACGTGATTCAAACACGAAAAAAACCCAGGATCTGGCCAACAAGTATGCGAAGAAGGCGAAAGTATAAGATGCGCGCATTTCCCAGACCTAACCCAGACCTAACCGGTGTTATCCTCTGAAACATTGATCGAAACCAGGTTTAATTGACTGCTTCAGTGTGTTACCACATTACTACGTGATTGAAACACGGAAAATACCCAGGATCTGGCCAACAAGTATGTGAAGAAGGCGAAAGTATAAGCCAGATGCGCGCATTTCCCAGACCTAAGCCAGACCTAACCGGTGTTATCCTCTGATATATTGATCGAAACCAGGTTTAATTGACTGCTTCAGTGTGTTACCACATTACTACGTGATTCAAACACGGAAAAAACCCAGGATCTGGCCAACAAGTATGCGATGAAGGCAAAATCATGAGCCAGATGCGGGCATAACCCAGACCTAACCCAGACCTAACCGGTGTTATCCTCCAAAATATTGATCGAAACCAGGTTTAATTGACAGCTTCAGTGTGTTACCACATTACTACGTGATTCAAACACGAAAAAAACCCAGGATCTGGCCAACAAGTATGCGAAGAAGGCAAAATCATGAGCCAGATGCGGGCATAACCCAGACCTAACCCAGACCTAACCGGTGTTATCCTGTAAAATATTGATCGAAACCTGGTTTAATTGACAGCTTCAGTGTGTTACCACATTACTACGTGATTCAAACACGAAAAAAACCCAGGATCTGGCCAACAAGTATGCGAAGAATGCAAAATCATGAGCCAGATGCGGGCATATCCCGGACCTAACCCAGACCAAACCGGTGTTATCCTCTAAAATATTGATCGAAACCAGGTTTAATTGACTGCTTCAGTGTGTTACCACATTCCTACGTGATTCAAACACGAAAAAAACCCAGGATCTGGCCAACAAGTATACGAAGAAGGCGAAAGAATAAGACAGATGCGCGCATTTCCAAGACCTAACCCAGACCTAACCGGTGTTATCCTCTGAAATATTGATCGAAACCAGGTTTAATTGACTGCTTCAGTGTGTTACCACATTACTACGTGATTGAAACACGGAAAATACCCAGGATCTGGCCAACAAGTTTGCGAAAAGGGCGAAAGTATAAGCCAGATGCGCGCAAATCCCAGACCTAACCCAGACCTAACCGGTGTTATCCTCTAAAATATTGATCGAAACCAGGTTTTATTGACTGCTTCAGTGTGTTACCACATTACCACGTGATCAAACACGAAAAAAACCCAGGATCTGGCCAACAAGTATGCGAAGAAGGCTAAATCATGAGCCAGATGCGGGCATAACCCAGACCTAACCCAGACCTAACCGGTGTTATCCTCTGAAATATTGATCGAAACCAGGTTTAATTGACTGGTTCAGTGTGTTACCACATTCCTACGTGATTCAAACACGAAAAAAACCCAGGATCTGGCCAACAAGTATGCGAAAAAGGCGAAAGTATAAGCCAGATGCGCGCATATCCCAGACCTAACCCAGACCTAACCGGTGTTATCCTCTGAAATATTGATCGAAACCAGGTTTAATTGACTGCCTCAGTGTGGTACCACATTACTACGTGATTCAAACACGAAAAAAACCCAGGATCTGGCCAACAAGTATGCGAAGAAGGCGAAAGTATAAGCCAGGTGCGCGCAAATCCCAGACCTAACCCAGACCTAACCGGTGTTATCCTCTAAAATATTGATCGAAACCAGGTTTTATTGACTGCTTCAGTGTGCTACCACATTACTACGTGGTCAAACACGGAAAAAACCCAGGATCTGGCCAACAAGTATGCGAAGAAGGCAAAATCATGAGCCAGATGCGGGCATAACCCAGACCTAACCCAGACCTAACCGGTGTTATCCTCTAAAATATTGATCGAAACCAGGTTTAATTGACTGCTTCAGTGTGTTACCACATTCCTACGTGATTCAAATACGAAAAAAACCCAAGATCTGGCCAACAAGTATACGAAGAAGGCAAAATCATGAGCCAGATGCGGGCATAACCCAGACCTAACCCAGACCTAACCGGTGTTATCCTCTGAAATATTGATCGAAACCAGGTTTAATTGACTGCTTCAGTGTGTTACCACATTCCTACGTGATTCAAACACGGAAAAAACCCAGGATCTAGCCAACAAGTATGCGAAGAAGGCTAAATCATGAGCCAGATGCGGGCAAAACCCAGACCTAACCCAGACCTAACCGGTGTTATCCTCTGAAATATTGATCGAAACCAGGTTTAATTGACTGCCTCAGTGTGGTACCACATTACTACGTGGTCAAACACGGAAAAAACCCAGGATCTGGCCAACAAGTATGCGAAGAAGGCAAAATCATGAGCCAGATGCGGGCATAACCCAGACCTAACCCAGACCTAACCGGTGTTATCCTCTGAAATATTGATCCAAACCAGGTTTAATTGACTGCTTCAGTGTGTTACCACATTCCTACGTGATTCAAACACGGAAAAAACCCAGGATCTAGCCAACAAGTATGCGAAGAAGGCAAAATCATGAGCCAGATGCGGGCATAACCCAGACCTAACCCAGACCTAACCGGTGTTATCCTCTAAAATATTGATCGTAACCAGGTTTAATTGACTGCTTCAGTGTGTTACCACATTCCTACGTGATTCAAACACGAAAAAAACCCAGGATCTGGCCAACAAGTATGCGAAAAAGGCGAAAGTATAAGCCAGATGCGCGCATATCCCAGACCTAACCCAGACCTAACCGGTGTTATCCTCTGAAATATTGATCGAAACCAGGTTTAATTGACTGCCTCAGTGTGGTGCCACATTACTACGTGATTCAAACACGAAAAAAACCCAGGATCTGGCCAACAAGTATGCGAAGAAGGCGAAAGTATAAGCCAGGTGCGCGCAAATCCCAGACCTAACCCAGACCTAACCGGTGTTATCCTCTGAAATATTGATCCAAACCAGGTTTAATTGACTGCTTCAGTGTGTTACCACATTACTACGTGATTCAAACACGGAAAATACCCAGGATCTGGCCAACAAGTATGCGAAGAAGGCTAAATCATGAGCCAGATGCGGGCATAACCCAGACCTAACCCAGACCTAACCGGTGTTATCCTCTGAAATATTGATCGAAACCAGGTTTAATTGACTGCTTCAGTGTGCTACCACATTACTACGTGATCAAACACGGAAAAAACCCAGGATCTGGCCAACAAGTATGCGAAGAAGGCAAAATCATGAGCCAGATGCGGGCATAACCCAGACCTAACCCAGACCTAACCGGTGTTATCCTCTAAAATATTGATCGAAACCAGGTTTAATTGACAGCTTCAGTGTGTTACCACATTATTACGTGATTCAAACACGAAAAAAACCCAGGATCTGGCCAACAAGTATGCGAAGAAGGCAAAATCATGAGCCAGATGCGGGCATATCTCGGACCTAACCCAGACCTAACCGGTGTTATCCTCTAAAATATTGATCGAAACCAGGTTTTATTGACTGCTTCAGTGTGTTACCACATTCCTACGTGATTCAAACACGAAAAAAACCCAGGATCTGGCCAACAAGTATGCGAAGAAGGCGAAAGTATAAGATGCTCGCATTTCCCAGACCTAACCCAGACCTAACCGGTGTTATCCTCTGAAATATTGATCGAAACCAGGTTTAATTGACTGCTTCAGTGTGTTACCACATTACTACGTGATTGAAACACGGAAAATACCCAGGATCTGGCCAACAAGTTTGCGAAAAAGGCGAAAGTATAAGCCAGACGCGCGCAAATCCCAGACCTAAACCAGACCTAACCGGTGTTATCCTCTAAAATATTGATCGAAACCAGGTTTTATTGACTGCTTCAGTGTGTTACCACATTACTACGTGATCAAACACGACAAAAACCCAGGATCTGGCCAACAAGTATGCGAAGAAGGCAAAATCATGAGCCAGATGTGGGCATATCCCGGACCTAACCCAGACCTAACCGGTGTTATCCTCTAAAATATTGATCGAAACCAGGTTTAATTAACTGCTTCAGTGTGTTACCACATTCCTACGTGATTCAAACACGAAAAAAACCCAGGATCTGGCCAACAAGTATGTGAAGAAGGCGAAAGTATAAGCCAGATGCGCGCATTTCCCAGACCTAAGCCAGACCTAACCGGTGTTATCCTCTGAAATATTGATCGAAACCAGGTTTAATTGACTGCTTCAGTGTGTTACCACATTACTACGTGATTCAAACACGGAAAAAACCCAGGATCTGGCCAACAAGTATGCGAAAAAGGTGATAGTATAAGCCAGATGCGCGCATATCCCAGACCTAACCCAGACCTAACCGGTGTTATCCTCTGAAATATTGATCGAAACCAGGTTTAATTGACTGCTTCAGTGTATTACCACATTACTACGTGATTCAAACACGTAAAATACTTAGGATATGGCCAACAAGTATGCGAAAAAGGCGAAAGTATAAGCCAGGTGCGCGCAAATCCCAGACCTAACCCAGACCTAACCGGTGTTATCCTCTAAAATATTGATCGAAACCAGGTTTAGTTGACTGCTTCAGTGTGTTACCACATTCCTACGTGATTCAAACACGAAAAAAACCCAGGATCTGGCCAACAAGTATGCGAAGAAGGCAAAATCATGAGCCAGATGCGGGCATAACCCAGACCTAACCCAGACCTAACCGGTGTTATCCTCTAAAATATTGATCGAAACCAGGTTTAATTGTCTGCTTCAGTGTGTTACCACATTCCTACGTGATTCAAACACGAAAAAAACCCAGGATCTGGCCAACAAGTATGCGAAGAAGGCAAAATCATGAGCCAGATGCGGGCATAACCCAGACCTAACCCAGACCTAACCGGTGTTATCCTCTAAAATAATGATCGTAACCAGGTTTAATTAACTGCTTCAGTGTGTTACTACATTCCTACGTGATTCAAACACGAAAAAAACCCAGGATCTGGCCAACAAGTATGCGAAAAAGGCGAAAGTATAAGCCAGATGCGCGCATATCCCAGACCTAACCCAGACCTAACCGGTGTTATCCTCGGAAATATTGATCGAAACCAGGTTTAATTGACTGCCTCAGTGTGGTACCACATTACTACGTGATTCAAACACGAAAAAAACCCAGGATCTGGCCAACAAGTATGCGAAGAAGGCAAAATCATGAGCCAGATGCGGGCATATTCCGGACCTAACCCAGACCTAACCGGTGTTATCCTCTGAAATATTGATCGAAACCAGGTTTATTTGACTCCTTCAGTGTATTACCACATTACTACGTGATTCAAACACGGAAAATACCTAGGATCTGGCCAACAAGTATGCGAAAAAGGCGAAAGTATAAGCCAGGTGCGCGCAAATCCCAGACCTAACCCAGACCTAACCGGTGTTATCCTCTAAAATATTGATCGAAACCAGGTTTAATTGACTGCTTCAGTGTGTTACCACATTCCTACGTGATTCAAACACGAAAAAAACCCAGGATCTGGCCAACAAGTATGCGAGGAAGGCGAAAGAATAAGCCTGATGCGCGCATTTCCCAAACCTAACCCAGACCTAACCGGTGTTATCCTCTGAAATATTGATCGAAACCAGGTTTAATTGACTGCTTCAGTGTGTTACCATATCACTACGTGATTCAAACACGGAAAAAACCCAGGATCTGGCCAACAAGTATGCGAAGAAGGCAAAATCATGAGCCAGATGCGGGCATAACCCAGAACTAACCCAGACCTAACCGGTGTTATCCTCTAAAATATTGATCGTAACCAGGTTTAATTGACTGCTTCAGTGTGTTACCACATTCCTACGTGATTCAAACACGAAAAAAACCCAGGATCTGGCCAACAAGTATGCGAAAAAGGCGAAAGTATAAGCCAGATGCGCGCATATCCCAGACCTAACCCAGACCTAACCGGTGTTATCCTCTGAAATATTGATCGAAACCAGGTTTAATTGACTGCCTCAGTGTGGTACCACATTACTACGTGATTCAAACACGAAAAAAACCCAGGATCTGGCCAACAAGTATGCGAAGAAGGCGAAAGTATAAGCCAGGTGCGCGCAAATCCCAGACCTAACCCAGACCTAACCGGTGTTATCCTCTAAAATATTGATCGAAACCAGGTTTTATTGACTGCTTCAGTGTGCTACCACATTACTACGTGGTCAAACACGGAAAAAACACAGGATCTGGCCAACAAGTATGCGAAGAAGACAAAATCATGAGCCAGATGCGGGCAAAACCCAGACCAAACCCAGACCTAACCGGTGTTATCCTCTGAAATATTGATCCAAACCAGGTTTAATTGACTGCTTCAGTGTGTTACCACATTACTACGTGATTCAAACACGGAAAATACCCAGGATCTGGCCAACAAGTATGCGAGGAAGGCTAAATCATGAGCCAGATGCGGGCAAAACCCAGACCTAACCCAGACCTAACCGGTGTTATCCTCTGAAATATTGATCCAAACCAGGTTTAATTGACTGCTTCAGTGTGTTACCACATTACTACGTGATTCAAACACGGAAAATACCCAGGATCTGGCCAACAAGTATGCGAAGAAGGCTAAATCATGAGCCAGATGCGGGCATAACCCAGACCTAACCCAGACCTAACCGGTGTTATCCTCTGAAATATTGATCGAAACCAGGTTTAATTGACTGGTTCAGTGTGTTACCACATTCCTACGTGATTCAAACACGAAAAAAACCCAGGATCTGGCCAACAAGTATGCGAAAAAGGCGAAAGTATAAGCCAGATGCGCGCATATCCCAGACCTAACCCAGACCTAACCGGTGTTATCCTCTGAAATATTGATCGAAACCAGGTTTAATTGACTGCCTCAGTGTGGTACCACATTACTACGTGATTCAAACACGAAAAAAACCCAGGATCTGGCCAACAAGTATGCGAAGAAGGCGAAAGTATAAGCCAGGTGCGCGCAAATCCCAGACCTAACCCAGACCTAACCGGTGTTATCCTCTAAAATATTGATCGAAACCAGGTTTTATTGACTGCTTCAGTGTGCTACCACATTACTACGTGGTCAAACACGGAAAAAACCCAGGATCTGGCCAACAAGTATGCGAAGAAGGCAAAATCATGAGCCAGATGCGGGCATAACCCAGACCTAACCCAGACCTAACCGGTGTTATCCTCTAAAATATTGATCGAAACCAGGTTTAATTGACAGCTTCAGTGTGTTACCACATTACTACGTGATTCAAACACGAAAAAAACCCAGGATCTGGCCAACAAGTATGCGAAGAAGGCGAAAGTATAAGCCAGGTGCGCGCAAATCCCAGACCTAACCCAGACCTAACCGGTGTTATCCTCTGAAATATTGATCCAAACCAGGTTTAATTGACTGCTTCAGTGTGTTACCACATTACTACGTGATTCAAACACGGAAAATACCCAGGATCTGGCCAACAAGTATGCGAAGAAGGCTAAATCATGAGCCAGATGCGGGCAAAACCCAGACCTAACCCAGACCTAACCGGTGTTATCCTCTGAAATATTGATCGAAACCAGGTTTAATTGACTGCCTCAGTGTGGTACCACATTACTACGTGGTCAAACACGGAAAAAACCCAGGATCTGGCCAACAAGTATGCGAAGAAGGCAAAATCATGAGCCAGATGCGGGCATAACCCAGACCTAACCCAGACCTAACCGGTGTTATCCTCTGAAATATTGATCCAAACCAGGTTTAATTGACTGCTTCAGTGTGTTACCACATTACTACGTGATTCAAACACGGAAAATACCCAGGATCTGGCCAACAAGTATGCGAAGAAGGCTAAATCATGAGCCAGATGCGGGCAAAACCCAGACCTAACCCAGACCTAACCGGTGTTATCCTCTGAAATATTGATCCAAACCAGGTTTAATTGACTGCTTCAGTGTGTTACCACATTACTACGTGATTCAAACACGGAAAATACCCAGGATCTGGCCAACAAGTATGCGAAGAAGGCTAAATCATGAGCCAGATGCAGGCATAACCCAGACCTAACCCAGACCTAACCGGTGTTATCCTCTGAAATATTGATCGAAACCAGGTTTAATTGACTGCTTCAGTGTGCTACCACATTACTACGTGATCAAACACGGAAAAAACCCAGGATCTGGCCAACAAGTATGCGAAGAAGGCAAAATCATGAGCCAGATGCGGGCATAACCCAGACCTAACCCAGACCTAACCGGTGTTATCCTCTAAAATATTGATCGAAACCAGGTTTAATTGACAGCTTCAGTGTGTTACCACATTACTACGTGATTCAAACACGAAAAAAACCCAGGATCTGGCCAACAAGTATGCGAAGAAGGCAAAATCATGAGCCAGATGCGGGCATATCTCGGACCTAACCCAGACCTAACCGGTGTTATCCTCTAAAATATTCATCGAAACCAGGCTTAATTGACTGCTTCAGTGTGTTACCACATTCCTACGTGATTCAAACACGAAAAAAACCCAGGATCTGGCCAACAAGTATGCGAAGAAGGCGAAAGTATAAGATGCGCGCATTTCCCAGACCTAACCCAGACCTAACCGGTGTTATCCTCTGAAACATTGATCGAAACCAGGTTTAATTGACTGCTTCAGTGTGTTACCACATTACTACGTGATTGAAACACGGAAAATACCCAGGATCTGGCCAACAAGTATGTGAAGAAGGCGAAAGTATAAGCCAGATGCGCGCATTTCCCAGACCTAAGCCAGACCTAACCGGTGTTATCCTCTGATATATTGATCGAAACCAGGTTTAATTGACTGCTTCAGTGTGTTACCACATTACTACGTGATTCAAACACGGAAAAAACCCAGGATCTGGCCAACAAGTATGCGATGAAGGCAAAATCATGAGCCAGATGCGGGCATAACCCAGACCTAACCCAGACCTAACCGGTGTTATCCTCCAAAATATTGATCGAAACCAGGTTTAATTGACAGCTTCAGTGTGTTACCACATTACTACGTGATTCAAACACGAAAAAAACCCAGGATCTGGCCAACAAGTATGCGAAGAAGGCAAAATCATGAGCCAGATGCGGGCATAACCCAGACCTAACCCAGACCTAACCGGTGTTATCCTGTAAAATATTGATCGAAACCTGGTTTAATTGACAGCTTCAGTGTGTTACCACATTACTACGTGATTCAAACACGAAAAAAACCCAGGATCTGGCCAACAAGTATGCGAAGAATGCAAAATCATGAGCCAGATGCGGGCATATCCCGGACCTAACCCAGACCAAACCGGTGTTATCCTCTAAAATATTGATCGAAACCAGGTTTAATTGACTGCTTCAGTGTGTTACCACATTCCTACGTGATTCAAACACGAAAAAAACCCAGGATCTGGCCAACAAGTATACGAAGAAGGCGAAAGAATAAGACAGATGCGCGCATTTCCAAGACCTAACCCAGACCTAACCGGTGTTATCCTCTGAAATATTGATCGAAACCAGGTTTAATTGACTGCTTCAGTGTGTTACCACATTACTACGTGATTGAAACACGGAAAATACCCAGGATCTGGCCAACAAGTTTGCGAAAAGGGCGAAAGTATAAGCCAGATGCGCGCAAATCCCAGACCTAACCCAGACCTAACCGGTGTTATCCTCTAAAATATTGATCGAAACCAGGTTTTATTGACTGCTTCAGTGTGTTACCACATTACCACGTGATCAAACACGAAAAAAACCCAGGATCTGGCCAACAAGTATGCGAAGAAGGCTAAATCATGAGCCAGATGCGGGCATAACCCAGACCTAACCCAGACCTAACCGGTGTTATCCTCTGAAATATTGATCGAAACCAGGTTTAATTGACTGGTTCAGTGTGTTACCACATTCCTACGTGATTCAAACACGAAAAAAACCCAGGATCTGGCCAACAAGTATGCGAAAAAGGCGAAAGTATAAGCCAGATGCGCGCATATCCCAGACCTAACCCAGACCTAACCGGTGTTATCCTCTGAAATATTGATCGAAACCAGGTTTAATTGACTGCCTCAGTGTGGTACCACATTACTACGTGATTCAAACACGAAAAAAACCCAGGATCTGGCCAACAAGTATGCGAAGAAGGCGAAAGTATAAGCCAGGTGCGCGCAAATCCCAGACCTAACCCAGACCTAACCGGTGTTATCCTCTAAAATATTGATCGAAACCAGGTTTTATTGACTGCTTCAGTGTGCTACCACATTACTACGTGGTCAAACACGGAAAAAACCCAGGATCTGGCCAACAAGTATGCGAAGAAGGCAAAATCATGAGCCAGATGCGGGCATAACCCAGACCTAACCCAGACCTAACCGGTGTTATCCTCTAAAATATTGATCGAAACCAGGTTTAATTGACAGCTTCAGTGTGTTACCACATTACTACGTGATTCAAACACGAAAAAAACCCAGGATCTGGCCAACAAGTATGCGAAGAAGGCGAAAGTATAAGCCAGGTGCGCGCAAATCCCAGACCTAACCCAGACCTAACCGGTGTTATCCTCTGAAATATTGATCCAAACCAGGTTTAATTGACTGCTTCAGTGTGTTACCACATTACTACGTGATTCAAACACGGAAAATACCCAGGATCTGGCCAACAAGTATGCGAAGAAGGCTAAATCATGAGCCAGATGCGGGCAAAACCCAGACCTAACCCAGACCTAACCGGTGTTATCCTCTGAAATATTGATCGAAACCAGGTTTAATTGACTGCCTCAGTGTGGTACCACATTACTACGTGGTCAAACACGGAAAAAACCCAGGATCTGGCCAACAAGTATGCGAAGAAGGCAAAATCATGAGCCAGATGCGGGCATAACCCAGACCTAACCCAGACCTAACCGGTGTTATCCTCTGAAATATTGATCCAAACCAGGTTTAATTGACTGCTTCAGTGTGTTACCACATTACTACGTGATTCAAACACGGAAAATACCCAGGATCTGGCCAACAAGTATGCGAAGAAGGCTAAATCATGAGCCAGATGCGGGCAAAACCCAGACCTAACCCAGACCTAACCGGTGTTATCCTCTGAAATATTGATCCAAACCAGGTTTAATTGACTGCTTCAGTGTGTTACCACATTACTACGTGATTCAAACACGGAAAATACCCAGGATCTGGCCAACAAGTATGCGAAGAAGGCTAAATCATGAGCCAGATGCAGGCATAACCCAGACCTAACCCAGACCTAACCGGTGTTATCCTCTGAAATATTGATCGAAACCAGGTTTAATTGACTGCTTCAGTGTGCTACCACATTACTACGTGATCAAACACGGAAAAAACCCAGGATCTGGCCAACAAGTATGCGAAGAAGGCAAAATCATGAGCCAGATGCGGGCATAACCCAGACCTAACCCAGACCTAACCGGTGTTATCCTCTAAAATATTGATCGAAACCAGGTTTAATTGACAGCTTCAGTGTGTTACCACATTACTACGTGATTCAAACACGAAAAAAACCCAGGATCTGGCCAACAAGTATGCGAAGAAGGCAAAATCATGAGCCAGATGCGGGCATATCTCGGACCTAACCCAGACCTAACCGGTGTTATCCTCTAAAATATTCATCGAAACCAGGCTTAATTGACTGCTTCAGTGTGTTACCACATTCCTACGTGATTCAAACACGAAAAAAACCCAGGATCTGGCCAACAAGTATGCGAAGAAGGCGAAAGTATAAGATGCGCGCATTTCCCAGACCTAACCCAGACCTAACCGGTGTTATCCTCTGAAATATTGATCGAAACCAGGTTTAATTGACTGCTTCAGTGTGTTACCACATTACTACGTGATTGAAACACGGAAAATACCCAGGATCTGGCCAACAAGTATGTGAAGAAGGCGAAAGTATAAGCCAGATGCGCGCATTTCCCAGACCTAAGCCAGACCTAACCGGTGTTATCCTCTGATATATTGATCGAAACCAGGTTTAATTGACTGCTTCAGTGTGTTACCACATTACTACGTGATTCAAACACGGAAAAAACCCAGGATCTGGCCAACAAGTATGCGATGAAGGCAAAATCATGAGCCAGATGCGGGCATAACCCAGACCTAACCCAGACCTAACCGGTGTTATCCTCCAAAATATTGATCGAAACCAGGTTTAATTGACAGCTTCAGTGTGTTACCACATTACTACGTGATTCAAACACGAAAAAAACCCAGGATCTGGCCAACAAGTATGCGAAGAAGGCAAAATCATGAGCCAGATGCGGGCATAACCCAGACCTAACCCAGACCTAACCGGTGTTATCCTCTAAAATATTGATCGAAACCTGGTTTAATTGACAGCTTCAGTGTGTTACCACATTACTACATGATTCAAACACGAAAAAAACCCAGGATCTGGCCAACAAGTATGCGAAGAATGCAAAATCATGAGCCAGATGCGGGCATATCCCGGACCTAACCCAGACCAAACCGGTGTTATCCTCTAAAATATTGATCGAAACCAGGTTTAATTGACTGCTTCAGTGTGTTACCACATTCCTACGTGATTCAAACACGAAAAAAACCCAGGATCTGGCCAACAAGTATACGAAGAAGGCGAAAGAATAAGACAGATGCGCGCATTTCCAAGACCTAACCCAGACCTAACCGGTGTTATCCTCTGAAATATTGATCGAAACCAGGTTTAATTGACTGCTTCAGTGTGTTACCACATTACTACGTGATTGAAACACGGAAAATACCCAGGATCTGGCCAACAAGTTTGCGAAAAGGGCGAAAGTATAAGCCAGATGCGCGCAAATCCCAGACCTAACCCAGACCTAACCGGTGTTATCCTCTAAAATATTGATCGAAACCAGGTTTTATTGACTGCTTCAGTGTGTTACCACATTACCACGTGATCAAACACGAAAAAAACCCAGGATCTGGCCAACAAGTATGCGAAGAAGACAAAATCATGAGCCAGATGCGGGCAAAACCCAGACCTAACCCAGACCTAACCGGTGTTATCCTCTGAAATATTGATCGAAACCAGGGGTAATTGACTGCTTCAGTGTGTTACCACATTACTACGTGATTCAAACACGGAAAATACCCAGGATCTGGCCAACAAGTATGCGAAGAAGGCTAAATCATGAGCCAGATGCGGGCATAACCCAGACCTAACCCAGACCTAACCGGTGTTATACTCTGAAATATTGATCGAAACCAGGTTTAATTGACTGCTTCAGTGTGCTACCACATTACTACGTTATCAAACACGGAAAAAACCCAGGATCTGGCCAACAAGTATGCGAAGAAGGCGAAAGTATAAGCCAGATGCGCGCATTTCCCAGACCTAACCCAGACCTAACCGGTGTTATCCTCTGAAATATTGATCGAAACCAGGTTTAATTGACTGCTTCAGTGTGTTACCACATTACTACGTGATTCAAACACGGAAATAACCCAGGATCTGGCCAACAAGTATGCGATGAAGGCAAAATCATGAGCCAGATGCGGGCATAACCCAGACCTAACCCAGACCTAACCGGTGTTATCCTCTGAAATATTGATCGAAACCAGTTTTAATTGACTGCTTCAGTGTGTTACCACATTACTACGTGATCAAACACGGAAAAAACCCAGGATCTGGCCAACAAGTATGCGAAGAAGGCAAAATCATGAGCCAGATGCGGGCATAACCCAGACCTAACCCAGACCTAACCGGTGTTATCCTCTAAAATATTGATCGAAACCAGGTTTAATTGACAGCTTCAGTGTGTTACCACATTACTACGTGATTCAAACACGAAAAAAACCCAGGATCTGGCCAACAAGTATGCGAAGAATGCAAAATCATGAGCCAGATGCGGGCATATCCCGGACCTAACCCAGACCTAACCGGTGTTATCCTCTAAAATATTGATCGAAACCAGGTTTAATTGACTGCTTCAGTGTGTTACCACATTCCTACGTGATTCAAACACGAAAAAAACCCAGGATCTGGCCAACAAGTATGCGAAAAGGTGAAAGTATAAGCCAGATGCGCGCATATCCCAGACCTAACCCAGACCTAACCGGTGTTATCCTCTGAAATATTGATCGAAACCAGGTTTAATTGACTGTTTCAGTGTGTTACCACATTCCTACGTGATTCAAACACGAAAAAAACCCAGGATCTGGCCAACAAGTATGCGAAGAAGGCGAAAGAATAAGACAGATGCGCGCATTTCCCAGACCTAACCCAGACCTAATCGGTGTTATCCTCTGAAATATTGATCGAAACCAGGTTTAATTGACTGCTTCAGTGTGTTACCACATTACTACGTAATTGAAACACGGAAAATACCCAGGATCTGGCCAACAAGTTTGCGAAAAGGGCGAAAGTATAAGCCAGATGCGCGCAAATCCCAGAACTAACCCAGACCTAACCGGTGTTATCCTCTAAAATATTGATCGAAACCAGGTTTTATTGACTGCTTCAGTGTGTTACCACATTCCTACGTGATTCAAACACGAAAAAAACCCAGGATCTGGCCAACAAGTATGTGAAGAAGGCGAAAGTATAAGCCAGATGCGCGCATTTCCCAGACCTAACCCAGACCTAACCGGTGTTATCCTCTGAAATATTGATCGAAACCAGGTTTAATTGACTGCTTCAGTGTGTTACCACATTACTACGTGATTCAAACACGGAAATAACCCAGGATCTGGCCAACAAGTATGCGATGAAGGCAAAATCATGAGCCAGATGCGGGCATATCCCAGACCTTTTTTTTTTTTTTTTTAACGTGGTGAAATCCTCATGGACACCCCGGCTCCCTGGGGGGAAGGCCGGGGTAGTGCCGGACTCTTACCGGCTAAAACACCACGGTGACCGCCTGCGCCCTTTATCTGGGGAGAGTCACGGGAACCAAACTAGCGATACTACCGTGACTCTCCCCGTTGGCGCAACGCCCTACTACGGACCCTTCCCGGGGGAGGAGATGTGATCCTCCTCCCCCAATGGGGGGCAAACATAATTGATTGCCCCCCGGCGACGCCACGCGGTCACGCGCGACGTCGCCCCCACTCGCGCCGTTGCTACTAGCCGCGACCAGGCCCCCACCTGGTCGCGACCACGGCTGCGGGGCCGGCTAACACTGCCGCCCCCGCTGGACGGGGCCCCGGTCCGGTGATGGGCTGGGTGCGAGGGGGAATGAGGGAATAAAGTCCCTCATCTCGCACCACAAACACCATCACCGACCCCATCGCGCTCCCCCTGCCACGGGGAGCGGTGGAGGGTCTTACGGTCGGCGTCGCCGCCTGCCCCCCACCTCCTCACGCGCCCTTTCGGCGTCTTCCTTGGCGGCCATGACCTCTTCGCAAAACAAGGCCATGGCCGCCCACGCCTCCTCACTGCCGACCATCGCACGAATGACGGCCGGCAGCGAGAGGTCCGCTCCAATCGCTCTAGTAAGGACACCGCGCTGCGCTGCCCACGCCGGGCAAATCTCCAGCGTATGCTGCGCAGTGTCCTCCCTTCCCCTACAATGATGGCACGCAGCCGTCGCCTCCCGCCCTATCCGGTGCAGGTACCGACCGAAGCAACCGTGTCCGGTCAGTACCTGTGTCAGGCGGTAGGTGGGCGTACCCCAGCTACGGCCCACCCAGGCATAAAACACTGGGCGGACCGCCGCGGCGACGCGATCATCCCGCTGGTCTGGCTTGGATAACCAGACCAGCCACCGACTATAGACGCGTCGCCGCGCCTGGCTTCGGGCCCTGGCGGCCTCCACGCCGTGCGGGTCCACACCACGCTGGCGAAGGTCGCAGAGGTATTGATAGACCTCTGCGTCCATTTTCGCCAGCAGGTGAAACGGTGCGGAACCCGCAAGCAAGGTGGCGGCAGTGTAGGAGATCGTGCGATATCCCCGCACAACTCTGATGGCGACCAACCTCTGCAAGCGGCGGAGTACGAACGCACCCCGCCGATTTGCCATCAGACCGCCGGCCCATATTGGCGCGCCATAAAGCGCCATGGACCGGACGACTCCCAAATACAGCCGCCGTGCCGCCATGTTGGGCCCACCGAGATTAGGCATTATGCGACCTAACGCGGCCGCTGCCCTCTCGATGCGGGGACCCAACCCTTCCAAATGATGCCCGAAGCGCCAGTAGCTGTCGAGGGTGAGACCCAGATACTTCATCCGGCGCCCCACCTCGACTTGGGCTCCGCCCACCCGTAGAGACGCCTGGCGCGGCACCTCGCGACCACTGACGTTACACAGCCAGATGGCCTCGGTCTTCTGGGGTGCCACGCGCAACCCCAGACGCTCTACTTCGGCAACGACTCGTGCCGTCCCTTCCTCCGCGAGGGCCACTGCCCTCCTCCACGTATCCCCGCCGGCTATCACCAGGGTGTCGTCGGCGTAACATACCAAGGACACACCGACGGGGAGATCAGCCCGCAGCACTGCGTCATACGCCAAGTTCCACAGGAGCGGCCCGAGGACCGACCCCTGTGGAACCCCGCGGTGCACCGCTCTCTGCTCCATCCCGTTCCGACCCGGATATTGGACTACCCTGCCCCGCAGATAATCCCCGATCAGTCGGCATAGATAGGCGGGCACCCGGTGGTACTGAAGTGCCCGACCTATCGCCCCCCAGGAGACGGTGTTAAAGGCGTTGGCTATGTCCAACGAGACTGCCAACGCCACACCCCCCCGGGAGATTGCCGATTCCGCCAGGGTCCGCACTGTCGCTATGGCGTCGACCGTGGAACGGCCCCGGCGAAAGCCGAACTGTCGGTCGGCCAGATCGGGGCCGACGCGGGACAGGTGCCCCTCGAGACGAGATACAATGACCCGCTCGAGGAGCTTTCCAGCCTCGTCCAATAGGCAAATAGGACGGAACGCGGATGGAGAATCCGCGGGCTTCCCTGGTTTGTGGAGGAGGACCAACCTCGCCACCTTCCATATGGGGGGGAACTGACCGGTCCGCAGGCACGCGTCAAAGACGCTTATCAGCCCGGCCCCCAGAACGCCCACCGCTACTGCCCAGGCCCTGCCAGGTATGCCGTCCGGTCCTGGCGCCGTCTTCTTGGCAGCCATTCTCCGGACGGCCCTGGCCAGCTCCTCCTCAGAAACCCCCTCTTGCTGGAGATCCCCGGTGCAGAAGGCGGCGCGAAGGCGGATCGTCTCGCCCAGAGGCTCCGGGAGCAGCTGGGCGAGCGAGGTGTCCGGGTTGCCCGGCCCACGAAGCGCACGGAGATGCGCGTTTGTGGGCTGGACGACTCGGTCAGCGCACAGGATGTGTCCCGTGCCCTTGCGAGGGCGGGGGACTGTCCTGTGGAGGACCTGCGGATCGGAGAGATCCGCAGGTCGCCCTCCGGCCTCGGGTCGGTGTGGGCCCGGTGCCCCCTCTCCGCCGCCCGTAAGGTGGCGGAATCCGGGAGGGTGTTGGTGGGGTGGGTTTCGGCGCGAGTGGAAATCCTCGCGCCGCGCCCGCTCCAGTGTCACCGCTGCCTCGAATTGGGGCACGTGAGGCAGTGGTGCACCTCGCCGGTGGACCGCAGCGGTCAGTGTTACCGCTGCGGTGCCAAAGAGCACCGTGCGAGCCAGTGCTCGGCGGCCCCCCACTGCCCGCTGTGTGCGGACATGGGGAGGCCAGCCGATCACAGGGTGGGGAGCAAGAAGTGCTCCCCCCCCTCCCGGAAGGAGAGAAAGAGGCGGGCTGCACCGGCTCCGGTGCCGAGGGCGGTGGCATCGTCCTCCATGGAGGTGGACGATGCTACGGGGACGGACGGCCGGGAGGAGGCTGGCGCGGCCATTAATTAATGCCGCCCCGCCTCCTCCTCCAGGCCAACCTCAACCACTGCCGCGCGGCACAGGACTTGATGTCCCAAGTCCTCGCGGAGTGGGGGGTTGGCCTGGCGGTCGCCGCCGAGCCGTACCGCGTCCCTGATCACCCTCATTGGGTGGGCGACGCGGACGGCTTGGTGGCGACGGTATGGGGAGGGGGCGACGGGTCCCCACCGTTCTCCTTGTTGGAGCGCGGTCGGGGATTCGTCGCCGTGGACTGGGGGGGAGTCGCTGTGGTGGGGTGCTACATTTCGCCCCGTAGCGGTCACGCTGCGTTCGAGCTGTACTTGGCCGAGGTCGCGGCATGCGTGCAGCGCTACGCGGCCCGGCCGGTGCTGGTCCTGGGGGATTTTAATGCCAAGTCGGTGGCTTGGGGATCCCCCAGGACCTCCGTTCGCGGCGGGATCCTGGGCGATTGGGCGGCGGGGCTCGACCTCCGGGTATTGAACCGGGGGTCGGAGCACACATGCGTGCGGCGATATGGGGGGTCCATCGTGGATGTTGGATTCGCGACCCCCAACGCCGTGCGCATGGTGTCGGGTTGGCATGTGGTCGCGGGGGCAGAGACACTCTCCGATCACCGGTACATCCGGATGGAGGTCTCTGCCGCCGCGAGTGCATCCCGACACGGCCGCCTGCGTGGCACCCCACCACGCCGCTGGGCGCTTCGGCGCCTGGACAAGGACGCCCTGATGGCAGCTGCCCTCGCTGCAACTTGGCCGCAGGGAGCGGCCGAGTTGCCGAGCATAGAGGAGGAGGTCGCCCGGCTCGGAGCATTGGTCGCGGGTATTTGCGACGCGGCGATGCCTCGGGTCGGGCGGGCTTCTCCTCGCCGGGCGGTGTACTGGTGGTCGGACGCGATCGCGGAGTTGCGAGTCGCGACTGTCCGCGCCCGACGCCAGTACACCCGCGCGCGCCGTCGTCAAGGTACAGGCGACGGCGTGGCGCGAGCGAGGGCAGCTGATGACCTGTATGGAGCATACCGCGTGGCGCGGGTTGCTCTGCAGGTCGCCATCAAACGGGCCAAGACCCGGGCATGGAAGGAGCTCCTCCAGACCCTTGATGACGATCCATGGGGGCGCCCATATAAGGTGGTGCTGAATAAGCTCCGCCCGTGGGCGCCCCCCGTCACCGAGGGTCTTGACCCCCAGCTGCTGGAGGACGTGGTCAATACACTCTTCCCAATTGGGGAGAGGGGACCGCGTCCTCCGGCGGCGGCGGCTGTCCCAGTGGAGTGGACGGCCGAGCTGGGGGTCACGCAGGAGGAGCTGGCAGCGGCCATCAGACGGCTCGGGGTTCGTAACACGGCCCCGGGTCCGGATGGTGTGCCCGGCCGGGTTTGGGTCTTGACCCAGGGCGTCCTTGGGGCCGACCTCAGGCGGTTGTTCGACCGCTGCCTGAGGGACGGGCGATTCCCCCCCAGTTGGAAGGTGGCGAGGATGGTCCTCCTCCGGAAGGAGGGTCGGCCCGCGGAGTCTCCCTCCGCATACCGGCCCATTTGTCTCCTCGACGAGGTGGGCAAGCTCTTCGAGCGTGTGATTGCTGCCCGCCTCGTCGAGCACCTGTCGCGGGGTGATCCCGGTCTGGCCGACTGCCAGTTCGGTTTCCGGGGGGGCCGATCGACTATCGACGCGATAGGTCGTGTGAGGGCCCTCTCGGGGGCGGCCGTCTCCCGGGGAGGGGTGGCATTGGCAATATCCTTGGATATTGCCAATGCCTTTAACACCCTCCCCTGGGAAGAGATAAGGAGGGGACTCGAATATCATCGGGTCCCCCCTTGTCTCAGGGCGGTCGTCGGGGATTATCTCCGCGGCAGGTGGATCGAGTATCCGGGCCGGGATGGTGATATGCGGAGGGAGGTGTACTGCGGTGTTCCGCAGGGGTCGGTCCTCGGGCCACTCCTGTGGAACATCGCGTACGACTCGGTGTTGCGGGCCGGCCTCCCCGACGGCGTCAGCACGGTGTGTTATGCGGATGACACACTGGTGCTGGCCGTCGGGGCGCACTGGGGGAGGGCCATGCGTCGCGCGGAGGAGGGGTCGCAACACGTCGTCGACCGGATCAGGGGGATGGGGATGACGGTGGCGGTCCATAAGACCGAGGTGATTGCGTTTCATTCACCTCGGCAGGATCCGCCACCCCCTCTGATCCGGGTGGGTGGGGCTGACATCGAGGTGAAGCCCCAGATCAGGTATCTAGGGCTGATCCTCGATAGCCACTGGCGTTTCGAGGAGCATTTCCGCTGCCTGGTCCCCCGGTTGGAAAGGATGGTTGCGGCTCTGGGCCGGATCCTGCCCAACCTGGGGGGCCCGGCGGGCCGAGTTCGTCGCCTCTATGTGGCAATGGTCCAGTCGGTGGCCCTATACGGGGCCCCCGTCTGGGCGGACGACCTGGCTGCCTCCCGGCGCAGCATGACTATGCTGCGTCGGGTGCAGAGGCGCATGGCGCTCAGGGTCGTCCGCGGGTATCGGACCATGTCACATGAGGCGGCGACGGTTCTAGCGGGGATGCCGCCCATGGACCTGCTCGCGCGGTCGCACGCGGTGATGTACCGGCACCGCGTCGACCGTCGCGCGGGGGTGGGGGCGGTCCCGGGCGGGCAGGAATCTGCTTGGGGCGATTTGAAGCGCCAGGCCCGGCAGTCCGTGTTGCTCGCGTGGCAGGAGCGGCTGGCTCTGCCAACCGCGGGGCACCGGACTGTCGGGGCGGTTCGGCCACTCCTGAAGGAGTGGCTGGACAGAGGCCATGGCAGCCTCACCTACCGGATGTCACAGGTATTTTCCGGGCATGGCAGCTTCGGAAGATACCTGTGCCGGATAGGGAAGGAGCCGACGGCGCGTTGCTGCCACTGCGACGCTGAGCAGGACACGGCGGATCATACCCTGGAGGTATGCCCCGCGTGGGAGGGGGAGCGCCGTGTCCTGGTCGGCGTCGTCGGGCGGGATGTCTCGCTGCCGGGCGTGGTGCGCGCCATGCTCGGCGGCGAGGAGAAGTGGAGGGCCGTGGCCTCCTTCTGCGAGAACGTAATGTTGCAGAAGGAGGCCGCGGGGAGGGAGCGCGAGCTTCGTGCGGTGGCCCGAGGTCGTCGCCCGGTCGCGAGGCGTCGCGGGCGGCCGCCTCGGCGTGGCGGATGACCTAGGCTGGGAGGGGGGTCCTGAGGGGACCCTCTTCCCGCCAGGCGGCGCCGGGTCGGACCGGTTGGGGGTAGGAGTGCCTCCCCCTACCGGTCCGACGCAAGGGGAGGCACCCTCGGCGGTCTGGTGCGGCCATGAACGCCTGGCCGCCGAGGGGTGGAAACGGGGTCGCGGGCGGTTGCGAGTTGGGGCTCGCAGCCGCCACTAAACGCGACCCCGGGACGGATAGCGGCGGGATGGAGTGGCCCCGTCCCGCCGCTATGAGGCAGTGTGTCTACTGGGGGGACCGATTGTCCCCCCGGGGGATGGGCGCGAAAGCGCGGGCACGGGGAGGATACCGGAAGAATGCTTCGAGCGATTCCCGGTATCCTCCCAAAGCGTGCCGAAGGGTCACCGTGGGGTTTTTAGTGGGTAGGTCCCGCGCCTGTCGTTGTACGGGCGCGGGGAATCCCACACACCCCTCCCACCTCTCCCCAAGGAGGTGGGAGGGAGTCTTTCGAAGATTTTCCCCACGACAAAAAAAAAAAAAAAAAAAAAAAGTCCTCGATCTCGCCCGACCACCAGTACACGGACCCCCCTCGGCTCGGGGCGGGGGCCCGCGGCATGACTGCGTCGCACAACGACGTCATAGTCTCGCGGAACCAACGCGCCCCGGCAGAAGGATTGCCGAGGGTCCGGCGTGGCATCTCCTGCCATGCCACAACGGAGGTTGCCATCGCTAGGGCGTCCGGGTCCAGCCTCTTGGCGGACCAGCGTGGCGCCGGGTGTACTTCCCTGCCCGGTTGGCGGGGTCCATTTATGCCAGGTGTCGCGGATACGGAAAACGTAATGTAGAGGTGGTCGCTTAACGTGGCCACCTCTTCCGCGACCCTCCAGTCGGACACACGGCGCGCTATGGCGGGGCTCGCCAACGATATGTCGACGATCGACTCGCCCCGCGCGTGCACGCACGTGCTCACGGCCCCTTCATTCAAAACTACAAGGCCGTGACCCGCCGCCCATTCGAGCATCGCGTCGCCCTTCACGGTCGTCCTAGGGCAGCCCCACGCTGCAGCGTGGGCGTTGAAATCACCCAGGACGAGTACCCCACTGGCGAGATGTGGGGAGATGCATCTCCCCACCTCGTCGAGGTACGCCTCAAAATCGCTGAGGCCCATAGCGGGCGACGCGTAACACCCGGCAACCACCAGTTCCCCCCATTTAACCACCACAAACCCGTGGCCCCTCCCAACAACGGAGCACGGCAACGTGCCGCTCCCGTACTGCCAAGTGATCGCCGAGACACCGTTAAGGTCCCCCACCCAAGCTGGGTGTTTGGGGACACAATAGGGCTCGGCGATCACCGCCATGCCAATGTTCCACTGCCGGAGGGTTTGGAGCATGAGATCCTGAGCCCCCCGGCAGTGGTTCAAATTGACCTGGAGGAGGCGTTGAGACATTATCGGGTCTCACCCGCGGCCTCCTCCAGGCCTCCCCTTCCAACGTTTAGGGGCGCCTCTGCGCGCCCAGGATCTTTGCCGCCGTACGAGGCCATCACCCCCCTACAAAGGGGCTCTGACCCGCACGGCGACTGGGTTGCCGCATGCGGTGGGGGCACTGCAGCTCCCCCACCGGACAACACGCCTTCCGATTTTGAGGAGGTGGTGGGCGCCGAGTCGCCAGGCGCCACATCCACCTCCATCATCTCCGTAACAGGCGGGGCGGGTACATATACCACCACATTCACAGCCGTCGCGACAGATGCCGGGGCGGGAGTAGCTCCCGACACCACAGCTGGGGACGGCTGGGTACAAGCCGCCCCTTGGACCTCCATCGCGACGGGCACCGGCGCCGGCTCAACAGCAGCCGGCACCGTGGATGGGGGCACACCCGCCCCTTTGGCCTTGTTCCCCTTCCGCTTGGGGGGACGGCACGCCGCCCCACCCATGCGGTGATCCGCTGGCCGCCCCAAGCCCACACAAAGGGGGCATTTAGGGGCGGCCGTGCACTCCCGTGCGGTGTGGGAGGCCCCTCCGCATCGGTAGCAGAGGCCGCTGCGATCAACGGTGCTGGTGCACCGCTGCCGGACATGCCCGAACTCCAGGCAGCGGTGGCACTGCAGCGGCCTCGCGGCGAGCACCGCCAGCCGGGCCTCGAGGAAGCCGACCATCAATCGGCCGGACTTCGCGAGTTTAGTTGCGGCGCGTAAGGGACAGCGGGCCCAGGCAGTATACATGCCCGAGCTGTCCCGACGGAGGTCACCAACGTTGACCTCCGCAGCGCCGCAACCCCCGGCGGTGGCAAGGGCCTCCCTGACCGCTTGCTGGGTGGCTGCCTCCGTCAGGCCGGACACCCTTAACTCGGCCTGTTTTTGGGGGCAAGCCACCCGAACACCCTCGACCTGGAGGGCCCCCTCAAGACGCGCCCTCAGGGCAGTCGCCTTCTCTTTCCCCTTCTCACCGGGGATCGCCAATAAGAGCGCCCCGGTGACCGCCCTGGTGGGCCGCATCCCGGAGATCCCGAGATCATTACAGATCTCGGGCATCACTCTATTGAGGAGGGGGCCCAGATCTCCTTCCCTCCCAGCAGCGGCGGTCACCGAGACTGCTGCGTTCTTTGGCAGTCTCGGTAACTTAACCGCCGCCGTCTGGGAACCACACTTCTTCTTTGTGCCAGCCGCAGAATTGGCGGCTGGCCGACCCGTGGCGACGTTTTTCCCGCCCTTTTTTGAGGATGCGGCAGGTGCCGCGCCCTTTCCGCTTCCCTTACCCTTCCCCTGCCTCACCACATCAGCCCACGTACCCTGCCCGTCGTTGGCTGGGGCAGAGACGGCCTTCGCCCTGTTACAGTGGGCTGGCGGAGCGGACCTGCCGCTACCCGCCTTGGGTGGTGGCGGTGCGGGGAGTGGCGCAGCCTTCGCCCCTCCAGCCGTTGGCCTGCCACCTTGGGCCATGTCAACTCCTTTCTTCCCCGATGATGTCTTCGGGGATACCGCTGGCGCTTTTACGGGGTCAGCCGTGCCTCCAGGCTTCGCCACCGCGGCCCCTTTCCCTTTCCCCTTATATGTGGCCGCCACCGCAGGCTTAGAGCCTTTTGAGGAGCTTGGTGGTGACGAGGCCGTCCTCGCAGATGGAGGCAGTGGCACCGGGGGTTTCCCCAATGGCGGACGGGACACTGCCCGCCAGACCGCCTCAAAACGGGCGTCGAATCGGCTTTCGACAGCCGATATGTGCCCCGCCATCTCGGAAACCCTTTTGACGACTTCGGTCATCATGACCATCAAAGGGCTTCCGGATGTGGGGCACTCCTCCTCACGCAGGGCGGCCAGAGCTGAAGACGACGGTCCAGAGACCGCCGTTTCGACATCCATAGCAGTGTCCCCCCCGGCGAATGTTGACGGAAGCAGATCCTTCCGCCGGGGTCGTGGGACACAGGGTAATTCGTGATCCGGCGGTGTCTCGCCGACCACGTCCTCCCCCTCTCGCAGCAGCTTTCGCTGTTCCTGCTTGTACCTCAGGCGGCCCACTTCCCGCCTGAGGTGCTCCAGCTCCCTGTCCTTAACCCTCACGGTCTCGGACAGGGTGGTGGCCGTTTTGCCCGCCACCTCCAGCCTCTTCTCGAGGGCCTTGGCCCTCCTCTCCCACTCGCCCTCGCGAATGACTACCTCCCGGGCCGGCCTGGTGGGGTTTTCGGCACGGTCAGCTCTGCCGTGAAGTTCTTCGGCGCTGACCATAGCCACCCGCGCCGCCAAGCGGAGCCCACGGATGTCCGTCGTCTTAAGGTGGCTTGCGGTGTCTGCCACCCTGACGACGGACTCGAGCTGCTCCTTGAGCCGGCCCAGAAGTTCGTCCAACTTCATGACCTCCGCTATATTGCGGAGGTCTTCCTGCTTCGGCAGGGCCTTCATTCCTGGACCCAACTTTTTTGGGTCAGCAAAGATACCCCTGGGTCTTCTCGCCCCGGGGCCCTTCCTCTTTCTCTTCCCGGGGCCATACTCATCCACACTGGAGTCGGCACTCTCCGCTTCGTCGGCGGTGCAAGCGTTGGATGCCCACTCGTCGCCATCCTGGGAATCGTCAGTCAGCAGGGCAATGGGCTCCCCACCGCACGACGTCGCCTCTTCTCCACCCTGGGCCACGACGCCTTCGGCATCATGCCTCTTATGGGGAGGTGACTCTCTGCCACCCTTCCGCCACTCGGAGGCATTTAGTCGTTCCAGAGTAACCACAGGGACGGGACTGGCCTTACGGAAGTTAATTTCACCCCCAAGGTGGATCCCCAGCAGGGGATTAACCACCTCCACACTCCTGACCGTGGGATTTACCCCACCAGGAGATGTTCCATCCATTTCATTGTTTAAGAATCCATTCTCGTCTGCCATATTACGTGCCGTTCCGTTATCCAAATTTCCCGTCCGGTTGTTTATTTGTGAATGATTGAGATCCATGTCTGTTCCCACGAGTGTGGTCGGAATGGATGTCACCCCAGGCAGAGCCGCCTTGCCTGGGGAAGCCTAATACTCCGGGGGTTCGGCAGGTGCCCCCGGAGGTGGTCGCTAGGGATTGGGCCTTCTCTCCCAACCATGCATCCCATCGCCGCGCACCATAACTTAGGATTAGAGGGTAATTTATAGAGTTACCATCCTCGCAGCCCAGGCGGTTAAGCCAAGGCCCCCGGTCCTCCTGCCGTCACGTACCATTCACAAAACCAAAACTGGAATTGTGAATGGGTCGTTGCGACGACCAACAGGAGGCTTACGGTGTGATTAGCATCAGGTACCTCGGGGTCGCTACGCCCCGTACTGCGCCGGACACCTGGCCGGACACAGCCCCCGAGGGGGGCATATCCCAGACCTAACCCAGACCTAACCGGTGTTATCCTCTGAAATATTGATCGAAACCAGGTTTAATTGACTGCTTCAGTGTGTTACCACATTATTACGTGATCAAACACGGAAAAAACCCAGGATCTGGCCAACAAGTATGCGAAGAAGGCAAAATCATGAGCCAGATGCGGGCATAACCCAGACCTAACCCAGACCTAACCGGTGTTATCCTCTAAAATATTGATCGAAACCAGGTTTAATTGACAGCTTCAGTGTGTTACCACATTACTACGTGATTCAAACACGCAAAAAACCCAGGATCTGGCCAACAAGTATGCGAAGAATGCAAAATCATGAGCCAGATGCGGGCATATCCCGGACCTAACCCAGACCTAACCGGTGTTATCCTCTGAAATATTGATCGAAACCAGGTTTAATTGACTGCTTCAGTGTGTTACCACATTATTACGTGATCAAACACGGAAAAAACCCAGGATCTGGCCAACAAGTATGCGAAGAAGGCAAAATCATGAGCCAGATGCGGGCATAACCCAGACCTAACCCAGACCTAACCGGTGTTATCCTCTAAAATATTGATCGAAACCAGGTTTAATTGACAGCTTCAGTGTGTTACCACATTACTACGTGATTCAAACACGCAAAAAACCCAGGATCTGGCCAACAAGTATGCGAAGAATGCAAAATCATGAGCCAGATGCGGGCATATCCCGGACCTAACCCAGACCTAACCGGTGTTATCCTCTAAAATATTGATCGAAACCAGGTTTAATTGACTGCTTCAGTGTGTTACCACATTCCTACGTGATTCAAACACGAAAAAAACCCAGGATCTGGCCAACAAGTATGCGAAATGTGAAAGTATAAGCCAGATGCGCGCATATCCCAGACCTAACCCAGACCTAACCGGTGTTATCCTCTGAAATATTGATCGAAACCAGGTTTAATTGACTGTTTCAGTGTGTTACCACATTCCTACGTGATTCAAACACGAAAAAAACCCAGGATCTGGCCAACAAGTATGCGAAGAAGGCGAAAGAATAAGACAGATGCGCGCAATTCCCAGGCCTAACCCAGACCTAACCGGTGTTATCCTCTGAAATATTGATCGAAACCAGGTTTAATTGACTGCTTCAGCGTGTTACCACATTACTACGTGATTCAAACACGGAAAAAACCCTGGATCTGGCCAACAAGTATGCGATGAAGGCAAAATCATGAGCCAGATGCGGGCATAACCCAGACCTAACCCAGACCTAACCGGTGTTATCCTCTAAAATATTGATCGAAACCAGGTTTAATTGACTGCTTCAGTGTGTTACCACATTCCTACGTGATTCAAACACGAAAAAAACCCAGGATCTGGCCAACAAGTATGCGAAGAAGGCGAAAGTATAAGATGCGCGCATTTCCCAGACCTAACCCAGACCTAACCGGTGTTATCCTCTGAAATATTGATCGAAACCAGGTTTAATTGACTGTTTCAGTGTGTTACCACATTCCTACGTGATTCAAACACGAAAAAAACCCAGGATCTGGCCAACAAGTATGCGAAGAAGGCGAAAGAATAAGACAGATGCGCGCATTTCCCAGGCCTAACCCAGACCTAACCGGTGTTATCCTCTGAAGTATTGATCGAAACCAGGTTTAATTGACTGCTTCAGTGTGTTACCACATTACTACGTGATTCAAACACGGAAAAAACCCAGGATCTGGCCAACAAGTATGCGATGAAGGCAAAATCATGAGCCAGATGCGGGCATAACCGAGACCTAACCCAGACCTAACCGGTGTTATCCTCTAAAATATTGATCGAAACCAGGTTTAATTGACTGCTTCAGTGTATTACCACATTCCTACGTGATTCAAACACGAAAAAAACCCAGGATCTGGCCAACAAGTATGCGAAGAAGGCGAAAGTATAAGATGCGCGCATTTCCCAGACCTAACCCAGACCTAACCGGTGTTATCCTCTGAAATATTGATCGAAACCAGGTTTAATTGACTGCTTCAGTGTGTTACCACATTACTACGTGATTCAAACACGAAAAAAACCCAGGATCTGGCCAACAAGTATGCGAAGAAGGCAAAATCATGAGCCAGATGCGGGCATATCTCGGACCTAACCCAGACCTAACCGGTGTTATCCTCTAAAATATTGATCGAAACCAGGTTTAATTGACTGCTTCAGTGTGTTACCACATTACTACGTGATTCAAACACGAAAAAAGCCCAGGATCTGGCCAACAAGTATGCGAAGAAGGCGAAAGTATAAGATGCGCGCATTTCCCAGAACTAACCCAGACCTAACCGGTGTTATCCTCTGAAATATTGATCGAAACCAGGTTTAATTGACTGTTTCAGTGTGTTACCACATTCCTACGTGATTCAAACACGAAAAAAACCCAGGATCTGGCCAACAAGTATGCGAAGAAGGCGAAAGAATAAGACAGATGCGCGCATTTCCCAGGCCTAACCCAGACCTAACCGGTGTTATCCTCTGAAGTATTGATCGAAACCAGGTTTAATTGACTGCTTCAGTGTGTTACCACATTACTACGTGATTCAAACACGGAAAAAACCCAGGATCTGGCCAACAAGTATGCGATGAAGGCAAAATCATGAGCCAGATGCGGGCATAACCCAGACCTAACCCAGACCTAACCGGTGTTATCCTCTAAAATATTGATCGAAACCAGGTTCAATTGACTGCTTCAGTGTGTTACCACATTCCTACGTGATTCAAACACGAAAAAAACCCAGGATCTGGCCAACAAGTATGCGAAGCAGGCAAAATCATGAGCCAGATGCGGGCATAACCCAGACCTAACCCAGACCTAACCGGTGTTATTCTCTAAAGTATTGATCGTAACCAGGTTTAATTGACTGCTTCAGTGTGTTACCACATTCCTACGTGATTCAAACATGAAAAAAACCCAGGATCTGGCCAACAAGTATGCGAAAAAGGCGAAAGTATAAGCCAGATGCGCGCATATCCCAGACCTAACCCAGACCTAACCGGCGTTATCCTCTGAAATATTGATCGAAACCAGGTTTAATTGACTGCCTCAGTGTGGTACCACATTACTACGTGATTCAAACACGAAAAAAACCCAGGATCTGGCCAACAAGTATGCGAAGAAGGCGAAAGAATAAGCCAGATGCGCGCATTTCCCAGACCTAACCCAGACCTAACCGGTGTTATCCTCTGAAATATTGATCGAAACCAGGTTTAATTGACTGCTTCAGTGTATTACCACATTACTACGTGATTCAAACACGGAAAATACCCAGGATCTGGCCAACAAGTATGCGAAAAAGGCGAAAGTATAAGCCAGGTGCGCGCAAATCCCAGACCTAACCCAGACCTAAACGGTGTTATCCTCTAAAATATTGATCGAAACCAGGTTTTATTGACTGCTTCAGTGTGCTACCACATTACTACGTGATCAAACACGGAAAAAACACAGGATCTGGCCAACAAGTATGCGAAGAAGACAAAATCATGAGCCAGATGCGGGCAAAACCCAGACCTAACCCAGACCTAACCGGTGTTATCCTCTGAAATATTGATCGAAACCAGGGGTAATTGACTGCTTCAGTGTGTTACCACATTACTACGTGATTCAAACACGGAAAATACCCAGGATCTGGCCAACAAGTATGCGAAGAAGGCTAAATCATCAGCCAGATGCGGGCATAACCCAGACCTAACCCAGACCTAACCGGTGTTATCCTCTGAAATATTGATCGAAACCAGGTTTAATTGACTGCTTCAGTGTGCTACCACATTACTACGTTATCAAACACGGAAAAAACCCAGGACCTGGCCAACAAGTATGCGAAGAAGGCAAAATCATGAGCCAGATGCGGGCATAACCCAGACCTAACCCAGACCTAACCCAGACCTAACCGGTGTTATCCTCTAAAATATTGATCGAAACCAGGTTTAATTGACAGCTTCAGTGTGTTACCACATTACTACGTGATTCAAACACGAAAAAAACCCAGGATCTGGCCAACAAGTAAGCGAAGAAGGCAAAATCATGAGCCAGATGAGGGCATAACCCAGACCTAACCCAGACCTAACCGGTGTTATCCTCTAAAATATTGATCGAAACCAGGTTTAATTGACAGCTTCAGTGTGTTACCACATTACTACGTGATTCAAACACGAAAAAAACCCAGGATCTGGCCAACAAGTATGCGCAGAAGGCAAAATCATGAGCCAGATGCGGGCATATCCCGGACCTAACCCAGACCTAACCGGTGTTATCCTCTGAAATATTGATCGAAACCAGGTTTAATTGACTGCTTCAGTGTATTACCACATTATTACGTGATTCAAACACGGAAAATACCTAGGATCTGGCCAACAAGTATGCGAAAAAGGCGAAAGTATAAGCCAGGTGCGCGCAAATCCCAGACCTAACCCAGACCTAACCGGTGTTATCCTCTAAAATATTGATCGAAACCAGGTTTTATTGACTGCTTCAGTGTGCTACCACATTACTACGTGATCAAACACGGAAAAAACACAGGATCTGGCCAACAAGTATGCGAAGAAGACAAAATCATGAGCCAGATGCGGGCAAAACCCAGACCTAACCCAGACCTAACCGGTGTTATCCTCTGAAATATTGATCGAAACCAGGGGTAATTGACTGCTTCAGTGTGTTACCACATTACTACGTGATTCAAACACGGAAAATACCCAGGATCTGGCCAACAAGTATGCGAAGAAGGCTAAATCATCAGCCAGATGCGGGCAAAACCCAGACCTAACCCAGACCTAACCGGTGTTATCCTCTGAAATATTGATCGAAACCAGGGGTAATTGACTGCTTCAGTGTGTTACCACATTACTACGTGATTCAAACACGGAAAATACCCAGGATCTGGCCAACAAGTATGCGAAGAAGGCTAAATCATCAGCCAGATGCGGGCATAACCCAGACCTAACCCAGACCTAACCGGTGTTATCCTCTGAAGTATTGATCGAAACCAGGTTTAATTGACAGCTTCAGTGTGTTACCACATTACTACGTGATTCAAACACGAAAAAAACCCAGGATCTGGCCAACAAGTATGCGCAGAAGGCAAAATCATGAGCCAGATGCGGGCATATCCCGGACCTAACCCAGACCTAACCGGTGTTATCCTCTGAAATATTGATCGAAACCAGGTTTAATTGACTGCTTCAGTGTATTACCACATTATTACGTGATTCAAACACGGAAAATACCTAGGATCTGGCCAACAAGTATGCGAAAAAGGCGAAAGTATAAGCCAGGTGCGCGCAAATCCCAGACCTAACCCAGACCTAACCGGTGTTATCCTCTAAAATATTGATCGAAACCAGGTTTAATTGACTGCTTCAGAGTGTTACCACATTCCTACGTGATTCAAACACGAAAAAAACCCAGGATCTGGCCAACAAGTATGCGAGGAAGGCGAAAGAATAAGCCTGATGCGCGCATTTCCCAGACCTAACCCAGACCTAACCGGTGTTATCCTCTGAAATATTGATCGAAACCAGGTTTAATTGACTGCTTCAGTGTGTTACCATATCACTACGTGATTCAAACACGGAAAAATCCCAGGATCTGGCCAACAAGTATGCGAAGAAGCCAAAATCATGAGCCAGATGCGGGCATAACTCAGACCTAACCCAGACCTAACCGGTGTTATCTTCTAAAATATTGATCGTAACCAGGTTTAATTGACTGCTTCAGTGTGTTACCACATTCCTACGTGATTCAAACACGAAAAAAACCCAGGATCTGGCCAACAAGTATGCGAAAAAGGCGAAAGTATAAGCCAGATGCTCGCATATCCCAGACCTAACCCAGACCTAACCGGTGTTATCCTCTGTAATATTGATCGAAACCAGGTTTAATTGACTGCCTCAGTGTGGTACCACATTACTACGTGATTCAAACACGAAAAAAACCCAGGATCTGGCCAACAAGTATGCGAAGAAGGCGAAAGTATAAGATGCGCGCATTTCCCAGACCTAACCCAGACCTAACCGGTGTTATCCTCTAAAATATTGATCGAAACCAGGTTTAATTGACTGCTTCAGTGTATTACCACATTCCTACGTGATTCAAACACGAAAAAAACCCAGGATCTGGCCAACAAGTATGCGAAGAAGGCGAAAGTATAAGATGCGCGCATTTCCCAGACCTAACCCAGACCTAACCGGTGTTATCCTCTGAAATATTGATCGAAACCAGGTTTAATTGACTGCTTCAGTGTGTTACCACATTACTACGTGATTCAAACACGAAAAAAACCCAGGATCTGGCCAACAAGTATGCGAAGAAGGCAAAATCATGAGCCAGATGCGGGCATATCTCGGACCTAACCCAGACCTAACCGGTGTTATCCTCTAAAATATTGATCGAAACCAGGTTTAATTGACTGCTTCAGTGTGTTACCACATTACTACGTGATTCAAACACGAAAAAAGCCCAGGATCTGGCCAACAAGTATGCGAAGAAGGCGAAAGTATAAGATGCGCGCATTTCCCAGAACTAACCCAGACCTAACCGGTGTTATCCTCTGAAATATTGATCGAAACCAGGTTTAATTGACTGTTTCAGTGTGTTACCACATTCCTACGTGATTCAAACACGAAAAAAACCCAGGATCTGGCCAACAAGTATGCGAAGAAGGCGAAAGAATAAGACAGATGCGCGCATTTCCCAGGCCTAACCCAGACCTAACCGGTGTTATCCTCTGAAGTATTGATCGAAACCAGGTTTAATTGACTGCTTCAGTGTGTTACCACATTACTACGTGATTCAAACACGGAAAAAACCCAGGATCTGGCCAACAAGTATGCGATGATGGCAAAATCATGAGCCAGATGCGGGCATAACCCAGACCTAACCCAGACCTAACCGGTGTTATCCTCTAAAATATTGATCGAAACCAGGTTCAATTGACTGCTTCAGTGTGTTACCACATTCCTACGTGATTCAAACACGAAAAAAACCCAGGATCTGGCCAACAAGTATGCGAAGCAGGCAAAATCATGAGCCAGATGCGGGCATAACCCAGACCTAACCCAGACCTAACCGGTGTTATTCTCTAAAGTATTGATCGTAACCAGGTTTAATTGACTGCTTCAGTGTGTTACCACATTCCTACGTGATTCAAACATGAAAAAAACCCAGGATCTGGCCAACAAGTATGCGAAAAAGGCGAAAGTATAAGCCAGATGCGCGCATATCCCAGACCTAACCCAGACCTAACCGGCGTTATCCTCTGAAATATTGATCGAAACCAGGGGTAATTGACTGCTTCAGTGTGTTACCACATTACTACGTGATTCAAACACGGAAAATACCCAGGATCTGGCCAACAAGTATGCGAAGAAGGCTAAATCATCAGCCAGATGCGGGCATAACCCAGACCTAACCCAGACCTAACCGGTGTTATCCTCTGAAATATTGATCGAAACCAGGGGTAATTGACTGCTTCAGTGTGTTACCACATTACTACGTGATTCAAACACGGAAAATACCCAGGATCTGGCCAACAAGTATGCGAAGAAGGCTAAATCATCAGCCAGATGCGGGCATAACCCAGACCTAACCCAGACCTAACCGGTGTTATCCTCTGAAATATTGATCGAAACCAGGTTTAATTGACTGCTTCAGTGTGCTACCACATTACTACGTTATCAAACACGGAAAAAACCCAGGACCTGGCCAACAAGTATGCGAAGAAGGCAAAATCATGAGCCAGATGCGGGCATAACCCAGACCTAACCCAGACCTAACCCAGACCTAACCGGTGTTATCCTCTAAAATATTGATCGAAACCAGGTTTAATTGACAGCTTCAGTGTGTTACCACATTACTACGTGATTCAAACACGAAAAAAACCCAGGATCTGGCCAACAAGTAAGCGAAGAAGGCAAAATCATGAGCCAGATGAGGGCATAACCCAGACCTAACCCAGACCTAACCGGTGTTATCCTCTAAAATATTGATCGAAACCAGGTTTAATTGACAGCTTCAGTGTGTTACCACATTACTACGTGATTCAAACACGAAAAAAACCCAGGATCTGGCCAACAAGTATGCGCAGAAGGCAAAATCATGAGCCAGATGCGGGCATATCCCGGACCTAACCCAGACCTAACCGGTGTTATCCTCTGAAATATTGATCGAAACCAGGTTTAATTGACTGCTTCAGTGTATTACCACATTATTACGTGATTCAAACACGGAAAATACCTAGGATCTGGCCAACAAGTATGCGAAAAAGGCGAAAGTATAAGCCAGGTGCGCGCAAATCCCAGACCTAACCCAGACCTAACCGGTGTTATCCTCTAAAATATTGATCGAAACCAGGTTTAATTGACTGCTTCAGAGTGTTACCACATTCCTACGTGATTCAAACACGAAAAAAACCCAGGATCTGGCCAACAAGTATGCGAGGAAGGCGAAAGAATAAGCCTGATGCGCGCATTTCCCAGACCTAACCCAGACCTAACCGGTGTTATCCTCTGAAATATTGATCGAAACCAGGTTTAATTGACTGCTTCAGTGTGTTACCATATCACTACGTGATTCAAACACGGAAAAATCCCAGGATCTGGCCAACAAGTATGCGAAGAAGCCAAAATCATGAGCCAGATGCGGGCATAACTCAGACCTAACCCAGACCTAACCGGTGTTATCTTCTAAAATATTGATCGTAACCAGGTTTAATTGACTGCTTCAGTGTGTTACCACATTCCTACGTGATTCAAACACGAAAAAAACCCAGGATCTGGCCAACAAGTATGCGAAAAAGGCGAAAGTATAAGCCAGATGCTCGCATATCCCAGACCTAACCCAGACCTAACCGGTGTTATCCTCTGTAATATTGATCGAAACCAGGTTTAATTGACTGCCTCAGTGTGGTACCACATTACTACGTGATTCAAACACGAAAAAAACCCAGGATCTGGCCAACAAGTATGCGAAGAAGGCGAAAGTATAAGATGCGCGCATTTCCCAGACCTAACCCAGACCTAACCGGTGTTATCCTCGAAAATATTGATCGAAACCAGGTTTAATTGACTGCTTCAGTGTATTACCACATTCCTACGTGATTCAAACACGAAAAAAACCCAGGATCTGGCCAACAAGTATGCGAAGAAGGCGAAAGTATAAGATGCGCGCATTTCCCAGACCTAACCCAGACCTAACCGGTGTTATCCTCTGAAATATTGATCGAAACCAGGTTTAATTGACTGCTTCAGTGTGTTACCACATTACTACGTGATTCAAACACGAAAAAAACCCAGGATCTGGCCAACAAGTATGCGAAGAAGGCAAAATCATGAGCCAGATGCGGGCATATCTCGGACCTAACCCAGACCTAACCGGTGTTATCCTCTAAAATATTGATCGAAACCAGGTTTAATTGACTGCTTCAGTGTGTTACCACATTACTACGTGATTCAAACACGAAAAAAGCCCAGGATCTGGCCAACAAGTATGCGAAGAAGGCGAAAGTATAAGATGCGCGCATTTCCCAGAACTAACCCAGACCTAACCGGTGTTATCCTCTGAAATATTGATCGAAACCAGGTTTAATTGACTGTTTCAGTGTGTTACCACATTCCTACGTGATTCAAACACGAAAAAAACCCAGGATCTGGCCAACAAGTATGCGAAGAAGGCGAAAGAATAAGACAGATGCGCGCATTTCCCAGGCCTAACCCAGACCTAACCGGTGTTATCCTCTGAAGTATTGATCGAAACCAGGTTTAATTGACTGCTTCAGTGTGTTACCACATTACTACGTGATTCAAACACGGAAAAAACCCAGGATCTGGCCAACAAGTATGCGATGAAGGCAAAATCATGAGCCAGATGCGGGCATAACCCAGACCTAACCCAGACCTAACCGGTGTTATCCTCTAAAATATTGATCGAAACCAGGTTCAATTGACTGCTTCAGTGTGTTACCACATTCCTACGTGATTCAAACACGAAAAAAACCCAGGATCTGGCCAACAAGTATGCGAAGAAGGCAAAATCATGAGCCAGATGCGGGCATAACCCAGACCTAACCCAGACCTAACCGGTGTTATTCTCTAAAGTATTGATCGTAACCAGGTTTAATTGACTGCTTCAGTGTGTTACCACATTCCTACGTGATTCAAACATGAAAAAAACCCAGGATCTGGCCAACAAGTATGCGAAAAAGGCGAAAGTATAAGCCAGATGCGCGCATATCCCAGACCTAACCCAGACCTAACCGGCGTTATCCTCTGAAATATTGATCGAAACCAGGTTTAATTGACTGCCTCAGTGTGGTACCACATTACTACGTGATTCAAACACGAAAAAAACCCAGGATCTGGCCAACAAGTATGCGAAGAAGGCGAAAGAATAAGCCAGATGCGCGCATTTCCCAGACCTAACCCAGACCTAACCGGTGTTATCCTCTGAAATATTGATCGAAACCAGGTTTAATTGACTGCTTCAGTGTATTACCACATTACTACGTGATTCAAACACGGAAAATACCCAGGATCTGGCCAACAAGTATGCGAAAAAGGCGAAAGTATAAGCCAGGTGCGCGCAAATCCCAGACCTAACCCAGACCTAAACGGTGTTATCCTCTAAAATATTGATCGAAACCAGGTTTTATTGACTGCTTCAGTGTGCTACCACATTACTACGTGATCAAACACGGAAAAAACACAGGATCTGGCCAACAAGTATGCGAAGAAGACAAAATCATGAGCCAGATGCGGGCAAAACCCAGACCTAACCCAGACCTAACCGGTGTTATCCTCTGAAATATTGATCGAAACCAGGGGTAATTGACTGCTTCAGTGTGTTACCACATTACTACGTGATTCAAACACGGAAAATACCCAGGATCTGGCCAACAAGTATGCGAAGAAGGCTAAATCATCAGCCAGATGCGGGCATAACCCAGACCTAACCCAGACCTAACCGGTGTTATCCTCTGAAATATTGATCGAAACCAGGTTTAATTGACTGCTTCAGTGTGCTACCACATTACTACGTTATCAAACACGGAAAAAACCCAGGACCTGGCCAACAAGTATGCGAAGAAGGCAAAATCATGAGCCAGATGCGGGCATAACCCAGACCTAACCCAGACCTAACCCAGACCTAACCGGTGTTATCCTCTAAAATATTGATCGAAACCAGGTTTAATTGACAGCTTCAGTGTGTTACCACATTACTACGTGATTCAAACACGAAAAAAACCCAGGATCTGGCCAACAAGTAAGCGAAGAAGGCAAAATCATGAGCCAGATGAGGGCATAACCCAGACCTAACCCAGACCTAACCGGTGTTATCCTCTAAAATATTGATCGAAACCAGGTTTAATTGACAGCTTCAGTGTGTTACCACATTACTACGTGATTCAAACACGAAAAAAACCCAGGATCTGGCCAACAAGTATGCGCAGAAGGCAAAATCATGAGCCAGATGCGGGCATATCCCGGACCTAACCCAGACCTAACCGGTGTTATCCTCTGAAATATTGATCGAAACCAGGTTTAATTGACTGCTTCAGTGTATTACCACATTATTACGTGATTCAAACACGGAAAATACCTAGGATCTGGCCAACAAGTATGCGAAAAAGGCGAAAGTATAAGCCAGGTGCGCGCAAATCCCAGACCTAACCCAGACCTAACCGGTGTTATCCTCTAAAATATTGATCGAAACCAGGTTTAATTGACTGCTTCAGAGTGTTACCACATTCCTACGTGATTCAAACACGAAAAAAACCCAGGATCTGGCCAACAAGTATGCGAGGAAGGCGAAAGAATAAGCCTGATGCGCGCATTTCCCAGACCTAACCCAGACCTAACCGGTGTTATCCTCTGAAATATTGATCGAAACCAGGTTTAATTGACTGCTTCAGTGTGTTACCATATCACTACGTGATTCAAACACGGAAAAATCCCAGGATCTGGCCAACAAGTATGCGAAGAAGCCAAAATCATGAGCCAGATGCGGGCATAACTCAGACCTAACCCAGTCCTAACCGGTGTTATCTTCTAAAATATTGATCGTAACCAGGTTTAATTGACTGCTTCAGTGTGTTACCACATTCCTACGTGATTCAAACACGAAAAAAACCCAGGATCTGGCCAACAAGTATGCGAAAAAGGCGAAAGTATAAGCCAGATGCTCGCATATCCCAGACCTAACCCAGACCTAACCGGTGTTATCCTCTGTAATATTGATCGAAACCAGGTTTAATTGACTGCCTCAGTGTGGTACCACATTACTACGTGATTCAAACACGAAAAAAACCCAGGATCTGGCCAACAAGTATGCGAAGAAGGCGAAAGAATAAGCCAGATGCGCGCATTTCCCAGACCTAACCCAGACCTAACCGCTGTTATCCTCTGAAATATTGATCGAAACCAGGTTTAATTGACTGCTTCAGTGTATTACCACATTACTACGTGATTCAAACACGGAAAATACCCAGGATCTGACCATCAAGTATGCGAAAAAGGCGAAAGTATAAGCCAGGTGCGCGCAAATCCCAGACCTAACCCAGACCTAACCGGTGTTATCCTCTAAAATATTGATCGAAACCAGGTTTTATTGACTGCTTCAGTGTGCTACCACATTACTACGTGATCAAACACGGAAAAAACACAGGATCTGGCCAACAAGTATGCGAAGAAGGCAAAATCATGAGCCAGATGCGGGCAAAACCCAGACCTAACCCAGACCTAACCGGTGTTATCCTCTGAAATATTGATCCAAACCAGGTTTAATTGACTGCTTCAGTGTGTTACCACATTACTACGTGATTCAAACACGGAAAATACCCAGGATCTGGCCAACAAGTATGCGAAGAAGGCTAAATCATGAGCCAGATGCGGGCATAACGCAGACCTAACCCAGACCTAACCGGTGTTATCCTCTGAAATATTGATCGAAACCAGGTTTAATTGACTGCTTCAGTGTGCTACCACATTACTACGTGATCAAACACGGAAAAAACCCAGGATCTGGCCAACAAGTATGCGAAGAAGGCAAAATCATGAGCCAGATGCGGGCATAACCCAGACCTAACCCAGACCTAACCGGTCTTATCCTCTAAAATATTGATCGAAACCAGGTTTAATTGACAGCTTCAGTGTGTTACCACATTACTACGTGATTCAAACACGAAAAAAACCCAGGATCTGGCCAACAAGTATGCGAGCAAGGCGAAAGAATAAGCCAGATGCGCGCATTTCCCAGACCTAACCCAGACCTAACCGGTGTTATCCTCTGAAATATTGATCGAAACCAGGTTTAATTGACTGCTTCAGTGTGTTACCACATTCCTACGTGATTCAAACACGAAAAAAACCCAGGATCTGGCCAACAAGTATGCGAAGAAGGCAAAATCATGAGCCAGATGCGGGCATAACCCAGACCTAACCCAGACCTAACCGGTGTTATTCTCTAAAGTATTGATCGTAACCAGGTTTAATTGACTGCTTCAGTGTGTTACCACATTCCTACGTGATTCAAACATGAAAAAAACCCAGGATCTGGCCAACAAGTATGCGAAAAAGGCGAAAGTATAAGCCAGATGCGCGGATATCCCAGACCTAACCCAGACCTAACCGGCGTTATCCTCTGAAATATTGATCGAAACCAGGTTTAATTGACTGCCTCAGTGTGGTACCACATTCCTACGTGATTCAAACACGAAAAAAACCCAGGATCTGGCCAACAAGTATGCGAAGAAGGCGAAAGAATAAGCCAGATGCGCGCATTTCCCAGACCTAACCCAGACCTAACCGGTGTTATCCTCTGAAATATTGATCGAAACCAGGTTTAATTGACTGCTTCAGTGTGCTACCACATTACTACGTGATCAAACACGGAAAAACCCCAGGATCTGGCCAACATGTATGCGAAGAAGGCAAAATCATGAGCCAGATGCGGGCATAACCCAGACCTAACCCAGACCTAACCGGGGTTATCCTCTAAAATATTGATCGAAACCAGGTTTAATTGACAGCTTCAGTGTGTTACCACATTACTACGTGATTCAAACACGAAAAAAACCCAGGATCAGGCCAACAAGTATGCGAAGAAGGCAAAATCATGAGCCAGATGCGGGCATATCTCGGACCTAACCCAGACCTAACCGGTGTTATCCTCTAAAATATTGATCGAAACCAGGTTTAATTGACTGCTTCAGTGTGTTACCACATTCCTACGTGATTCAAACACGAAAAAAACCCAGGATCTGGCCAACAAGTATGCGAAGAAGGCGAAAGTATAAGATGCGCGCATTTCCCAGACCTAACCCAGACCTAACCGATGTTATCCTCTGAAATATTGATCGAAACCAGGTTTAATTGACTGCTTCAGTGTGTTACCACATTACTACGTGATTGAAACACGGAAAATACCCAGGATCTGGCCAACAAGTTTGCGAAAAAGGCGAAAGTATAAGCCAGATGCGCGCAAATCCCAGACCTAACCCAGACCTAAGCGGTGTTATCCTCTAAAATATTGATCGAAATCAGGTTTTATTGACTGCTTCAGTGTGTTACCACATTACTACGTGATCAAACACGAAAAAAACCCAGGATCTGGCCAACAAGTATGCGAAGAAGGCAAAATCAAGAGCCTGATGTGGGCATATCCCGGACCTAACCCAGACCTAACCGGTGTTATCCTCTAAAATATTGATCGAAACCAGGTTTAATTAACTGCTTCAGTGTGTTACCACATTCCTACGTGATTCAAACACGAAAAAAACCCAGGATCTGGCCAACAAGTATGTGAAGAAGGCGAAAGTATAAGCCAGATGCGCGCATTTCCGAGACCTAAGCCAGACCTAACCAGTGTTATCCTCTGAAATATTGATCGAAACCAGGTTTAATTGACTGCTTCAGTGTGTTACCACATTACTACGTGATTCAAACACGAAAAAAACCCAGGATCAGCCAACAAGTATGCGAAGAAGGCAAAATCATGAGCCAGATGTGGGCATATCCCGGACCTAACCCAGACCTAACCGGTGTTATCCTCTAAAATATTGATCGAAACCAGGTTTAATTGACTGCTTCAGTGTGTTACCACATTCCTACGTGATTCAAACACGAAAAAAACCCAGGATGTGGCCAACAAGTATGCGAAGAAGGCGAAAGAATAAGACAGATGCGCGCATTTCCCAGGCCTAACCCAGACCTAACCGGTGTTATCCTCTGAAGTATTGATCGAAACCAGGTTTAATTGACTGCTTCAGTGTGTTACCTCATTACTACGTGATTCAAACACGGAAAAAACCCAGGATCTGGCCAACAAGTATGCGATGAAGGCAAAATCATGAGCCAGATGCGGGCATAACCCAGACCTAACCCAGACCTAACCGGTGTTATCCTCTAAAATATTGATCGAAACCAGGTTCAATTGACTGCTTCAGTGTGTTACCACATTCCTACGTGATTCAAACACGAAAAAAACCCAGGATCTGGCCAACAAGTATGCGAAGAAGGCAAAATCATGAGCCAGATGCGGGCATAACCCAGACCTAACCCAGACCTAACCGGTGTTATTCTCTAAAGTATTGATCGTAACCAGGTTTAATTGACTGCTTCAGTGTGTTACCACATTCCTACGTGATTCAAACATGAAAAAAACCCAGGATCTGGCCAACAAGTATGCGAAAAAGGCGAAAGTATAAGCCAGATGCGCGCATATCCCAGACCTAACCCAGACCTAACCGGCGTTATCCTCTGAAATATTGATCGAAACCAGGTTTAATTGACTGCCTCAGTGTGGTACCACATTACTACGTGATTCAAACACGAAAAAAACCCAGGATCTGGCCAACAAGTATGCGAAGAAGGCGAAAGAATAAGCCAGATGCGCGCATTTCCCAGACCTAACCCAGACCTAACCGGTGTTATCCTCTGAAATATTGATCGAAACCAGGTTTAATTGACTGCTTCAGTGTATTACCACATTACTACGTGATTCAAACACGGAAAATACCCAGGATCTGGCCAACAAGTATGCGAAAAAGGCGAAAGTATAAGCCAGGTGCGCGCAAATCCCAGACCTAACCCAGACCTAAACGGTGTTATCCTCTAAAATATTGATCGAAACCAGGTTTTATTGACTGCTTCAGTGTGCTACCACATTACTACGTGATCAAACACGGAAAAAACACAGGATCTGGCCAACAAGTATGCGAAGAAGACAAAATCATGAGCCAGATGCGGGCAAAACCCAGACCTAACCCAGACCTAACCGGTGTTATCCTCTGAAATATTGATCGAAACCAGGGGTAATTGACTGCTTCAGTGTGTTACCACATTACTACGTGATTCAAACACGGAAAATACCCAGGATCTGGCCAACAAGTATGCGAAGAAGGCTAAATCATCAGCCAGATGCGGGCATAACCCAGACCTAACCCAGACCTAACCGGTGTTATCCTCTGAAATATTGATCGAAACCAGGTTTAATTGACTGCTTCAGTGTGCTACCACATTACTACGTTATCAAACACGGAAAAAACCCAGGACCTGGCCAACAAGTATGCGAAGAAGGCAAAATCATGAGCCAGATGCGGGCATAACCCAGACCTAACCCAGACCTAACCGGTGTTATCCTCTAAAATATTGATCGAAACCAGGTTTAATTGACAGCTTCAGTGTGTTACCACATTACTACGTGATTCAAACACGAAAAAAACCCAGGATCTGGCCAACAAGTAAGCGAAGAAGGCAAAATCATGAGCCAGATGAGGGCATAACCCAGACCTAACCCAGACCTAACCGGTGTTATCCTCTAAAATATTGATCGAAACCAGGTTTAATTGACAGCTTCAGTGTGTTACCACATTACTACGTGATTCAAACACGAAAAAAACCCAGGATCTGGCCAACAAGTATGCGCAGAAGGCAAAATCATGAGCCAGATGCGGGCATATCCCGGACCTAACCCAGACCTAACCGGTGTTATCCTCTAAAATATTGATCGAAACCAGGTTTAATTGACTGCTTCAGTGTGTTACCACATTCCTACGTGATTCAATCACGAAAAAAACCCAGGATCTGGCCAACAAGTATGCGAAAAAGGTGAAAGTATAAGCCAGATGCGCGCATATCCCTGACCTAACCCAGACCTAACCGGTGTTATCCTCTGAAATATTGATCGAAACCAGGTTTAATTGACTGCTTCAGTGTGTTACCACATTCCTACGTGATTCAAACACGAAAAAAACCCAGGATCTGGCCAACAAGTATGCGAAGAAGGCAAAATCATGAGCCAGATGCGGGCATAACCCAGACCTAACCCAGACCTAACCGGTGTTATCCTCTAAAATATTGATCGAAACCAGGTATAATTGACTGCTTCAGTGTGTTACCACATTCCTACGTGATTCAAACACGAAAAAAACCCAGGATCTGGCCAACAAGTATGCGAAGAAGACAAAATCATGAGCCAGATGCGGGCATAACCCAGACCTAACCCAGACCTTACCGGTGTTATCCTCTAAAATATTGATCGTAACCAGGTTTAATTAACTGAATCAGTGTGTTACCACATTCCTACGTGATTCAAACACGAAAAAAACCCAGGATCTGGCCAACAAGTATGCGAATAAGGCGAAAGTATAAGCCAGATGCGCGCATATCCCAGACCTAACCCAGACCTAACCGGTGTTATCCTCGGAAATATTGATCGAAACCAGGTTTAATTGACTGCCTCAGTGTGGTACCACATTACTACGTGATTCAAACACGAAAAAAACCCAGGATCTGGCCAACAAGTATGCGAAGAAGGCAAAATCATGAGCCAGATGCGGGCATATCCCGGACCTAACCCAGACCTAACCGGTGTTATCCTCTGAAATATTGATCGAAACCAGGTTTAATTGACTGCTTCAGTGTATTACCACATTATTACGTGATTCAAACACGGAAAATACCTAGGATCTGGCCAACAAGTATGCGAAAAAGGCGAAAGTATAAGCCAGGTGCGCGCAAATCCCAGACCTAACCCAGACCTAACCGGTGTTATCCTCTAAAATATTGATCGAAACCAGGTTTAATTGACTGCTTCAGTGTGTTACCACATTCCTACGTGATTCAAACACGAAAAAAACCCAGGATCTGGCCAACAAGTATGCGAGGAAGGCGAAAGAATAAGCCTGATGCGCGCATTTCCCAGACCTAACCCAGACCTAACCGGTGTTATCCTCTGAAATATTGATCGAAACCAGGTTTAATTGACTGCTTCAGTGTGTTACCACATTACTACGTGATTCAAACACGGAAAATACCCAGGATCTGGCCAACAAGTATGCGAAGAAGGCTAAATCATGAGCCAGATGCGGGCATAACGCAGACCTAACCCAGACCTAACCGGTGTTATCCTCTGAAATATTGATCGAAACCAGGTTTAATTGACTGCTTCAGTGTGCTACCACATTACTACGTGATTCAAACACGGAAAATACCCAGGATCTGGCCAACAAGTATGCGAAGAAGGCTAAATCATAAGCCAGATGCGGGCATAACCCAGACCTAACCCAGACCTAACCGGTGTTATCCTCTGAAATATTGATCGAAACCAGGTTCAATTGACAGCTTCAGTGTGTTACCACATTACTACGTGATTCAAACACGAAAAAAACCCAGGATCTGGCCAACAAGTATGCGAAGAAGGCGAAAGTATAAGATGCGCGCATTTCCCAGACCTAACCCAGACCTAACCGGTGTTATCCTCTGAAATATTGATCGAAACCAGGTTTAGTTGTCTGCTTCAGTGTGTTACCACATTACTACGTGATTGAAACACGGAAAATACCCAGGATCTGGCCAACAAGTTTGCGAAAAAGGCGAAAGTATAAGCCAGATGCGCGCAAATCCCAGACCTAACCCAGACCTAACCGGTGTTATCCTCTAAAATATTGATCGAAATCAGGTTTTATTGACTGCTTCAGTGTGTTACCACATTACTACGTGATCAAACACGAAAAAAACCCAGGATCTGGCCAACAAGTATGCGAAGAAGGCAAAATCAAGAGCCAGATGTGGGCATATCCCGGACCTAACCCAGACCTAACCGGTGTTATCCTCTAAAATATTGATCGAAACCAGGTTTAATTAACTGCTTCAGTGTGTTACCACATTCCTACGTGATTCAAACACGAAAAAAACCCAGGATCTGGCCAACAAGTATGTGAAGAAGGCGAAAGTATAAGCCATGTGCGCGCAAATCCCAGACCTAACCCAGACCTAACCGGTGTTATCCTCTAAAATATTGATCGAAACCACGTTTAATTGACTGCTTCAGTGTGTTACCACATTCCTACGTGATTCAAACACGAAAAAAACCCAGGATCTGGCCAACAAGTATGCGAGCAAGGCGAAAGAATAAGCCTGATGCGCGCATTTCTCAGACCTAACCCAGACCTAACCGGTGTTATCCTCTGAAATATTGATCGAAACCAGGTTTAATTGACTGCTTCAGTGTGTTACCATATCACTACGTGATTCAAACACGGAAAAAACCCAGGATCTGGCCAACAAGTATGCGAAGAAGCCAAAATCATGAGCCAGATGCGGGCATAACCCAGACCTAACCCAGACCTAACCGGTGTTATCCTCTAAAATATTGATCGTAACCAGGTTTAATTGACTGCTTCAGTGTATTACCACATTACTACGTGATTCAAACACGGAAAATACCCAGGATCTGGCCAACAAGTATGCGAAAAAGGCGAAAGTATAAGCCAGGTGCGCGCAAATCCCAGACCTAACCCAGACCTAACCGGTGTTATCCTCTAAAATATTGATCGAAACCAGGTTTTATTGACTGCTTCAGTGTGCTACCACATTACTACGTGATCAGACACGGAAAAAACACAGGATCTGGCCAACAAGTATGCGAAGAAGGCTAAATCATGAGCCAGATGCGGGCATAACCCTGACCTAACCCAGACCTAACCGGTGTTATCCTCTGAAATATTGATCGAAACCAGGTTTAATTGACTGCTTCAGTGTGCTACCACATTACTACGTGATCAAACACGGAAAAACCCCAGGATCTGGCCAACATGTATGCGAAGAAGGCAAAATCATGAGCCAGATGCGGGCATAACCCAGACCTAACCCAGACCTAACCGGGGTTATCCTCTAAAATATTGATCGAAACCAGGTTTAATTGACAGCTTCAGTGTGTTACCACATTACTACGTGATTCAAACACGAAAAAAACCCAGGATCAGGCCAACAAGTATGCGAAGAAGGCAAAATCATGAGCCAGATGCGGGCATATCTCGGACCTAACCCAGACCTAACCGGTGTTATCCTCTAAAATATTGATCGAAACCAGGTTTAATTGACTGCTTCAGTGTGTTACCACATTCCTACGTGATTCAAACACGAAAAAAACCCAGGATCTGGCCAACAAGTATGCGAAGAAGGCGAAAGTATAAGATGCGCGCATTTCCCAGACCTAACCCAGACCTAACCGATGTTATCCTCTGAAATATTGATCGAAACCAGGTTTAATTGACTGCTCCAGTGTGTATTACATTACTACGTGATTGAAACACGGAAAATACCCAGGATCTGGCCAACAAGTTTGCGAAAAAGGCGAAAGTATAAGCCAGATGCGCGCAAATCCCAGACCTAACCCAGACCTAACCGGTGTTATCCTCTAAAATATTGATCGAAATCAGGTTTTATTGACTGCTTCAGTGTGTTACCACATTACTACGTGATCAAACACGAAAAAAACCCAGGATCTGGCCAACAAGTATGCGAAGAAGGCAAAATCATGAGCCAGATCCGGGCATAACCCAGACCTAACCCAGACCTAACCGGTGTTATCCTCTAAAATATTGATCGAAACCAGGTTTAATTGACAGCTTCAGTGTGTTACCACATTACTACGTGATTCAAACACGAAAAAAACCCAGGATCTGGCCAACAAGTATGCGAGGAAGGCAAAATCATGAGCCAGATGCGGGCATAACCCGGACCTAACCCAGACCTAACCGGTGTTATCCTCTGAAATATTGATCGAAACCAGGTTTAATTGACTGCCTCAGTGTGGTACCACATTACTACGTGATTCAAACACGAAAAAAACCCAGGATCTGGCCAACAAGTATGCGAAAAAGGCGAAAGAATAAGCCAGATGCGCGCATTTCCCAGACCTAACCCAGACCTAACCGGTGTTATCCTCTGAAATATTGATCGAAACCAGGTTTAATTGACTGCTTCAGTGTGTTACCACATTACTACGTGATTCAAACACGAAAAAAACCCAGGATCTGGCCAACAAGTATGCGAAAAAGGCGAAAGTATAAGCCAGGTGCGCGCAAATCCCAGACCTAACCCAGACCTAAACGGTGTTATCCTCTAAAATATTGATCGAAACCAGGTTTTAATGACTGCTTCAGTGTGCTACCACATTACTACGTGATCAAACACGGAAAAAACACAGGATCTGGCCAAGAAGTATGCGAAGAAGACAAAATCATGAGCCAGATGCGGGCAAAACCCAGACCTAACCCAGACCTAACCGGTGTTATCCTCTGAAATATTGATCGAAACCAGGGGTAATTGACTGCTTCAGTGTGTTACCACATTACTACGTGATTCAAACACGGAAAATACCCAGGATCTGGCCAACAAGTATGCGAGGAAGGCTAAATCATAAGCCAGATGCGGGCATAACCCAGACCTAACCCAGACCTAACCGGTGTTATCCTCTGAAATATTGATCGAAACCAGGTTTAATTGACTGCTTCAGTGTGCTACCACATTACTACGTTATCAAACACGGAAAAAACTCACGATCTGGCCAACAAGTATGCGAAGAAGGCAAAATCATGAGCCTGATGCGGGCATAACCCAGACCTAACCCAGACATAACCGGTGTTATCCTCTAAAATATTGATCGAAACCAGGTTTAATTGACTGCTTCAGTGTGTTACCACATTACTACGTGATTCAAACACGAAAAAAACCCAGGATCTGGCCAACAAGTATGCGAAGAAGGCAAAATCATGAGCCAGATGCGGGCATATCCCGGACCTAACCCAGACCTAACCGGTGTTATCCTCTAAAATATTGATCGAAACCAGGTTTAATTGACAGCTTCAGTGTGTTACCATATTACTACGTGATACAAACACGAAAATAACCCAGGATCTGGCCAACAAGTATGCGATGAAGGCAAAATCATGAGCCAGATGCGGGCATAACCCAGACCTAACCCAGACCTAACCGGTGTTATCCTCTAAAATATTGATCGACACCTGGTTTAATTGACAGCTTCAATGTGTTACCATATTACTACGTGATTCAAACACGAAAATAACCCAGGATCTGGCCAACAAGTATGCGAAGAAGGCAAAATCATGAGCCAGATGCGGGCATAACCCAGACCTAACCCAGACCTAACCTGTGTTATCCTCTGAAATATTGATCGAAACCAGGTTTACTTGACTGCTTCAGTGTGTTACCACATTACTACGAGATTGAAACACGGAAAATACCCAGGATCTGGCCAACAAGTTTGCGAAAAAGGCGAAAGTTTAAGCCAGATGCGCGCAAATCCCAGACCTAACCCAGACCTAACCGGTGTTATCCTCTAAAATGTTGATCGAAACCAGGTTTTATAGACTGCTTCAGTGTGTTGCCACATTACTACGTGATCAAACACGAAAAAAACCCAGGATCTGGCCAACAAGTATGCGAAGAAGGCAAAATCATGAGCCAGATGCGGGCATATCCCGGACCTAACCCAGACCTAACCGGTGTTATCCTCTAAAATATTGATCGAAACCAGGTTTAATCGACTGCTTCAGTGTGTTACCACATTCCTACGTGATTCAAACACGAAAAAAACCCAGGATCTGGCCAACAAGTATGTGAAGAAGGCGAAAGTATACGCCAGACGCGCGCATTTCCCAGACCTAACCCAGACCTAACCGGTGTTATCCTCTGAAATATTGATCGAAACCAGGTTTAATTGACTGCTTCAGTGTGTTACCACCTACCACGTGATTCAAACACGGAAAAAACCCAGGATCTGGCCAACAAGTATGCGATGAAGGCAAAATCATGAGCCAGATGCGTGCATAACCCAGACCTAACCCAGACCTAACCGGTGTTATCCTCTAAAATATTGATCGAAACCAGGTTTTATTGACTGCTTCAGTGTGTTACCACATTACTACGTGATCAAACACAGAAAAAACCCAGGATCTGGCCAACAAGTTTGCGAAAAAGGTGAAAGTGTAAGCCAGATGCGCGCATATCCCAGACCTAACCCAGACTTAACCGGTGTTATCCTCTAAAATATTGATCGAAACCAGGTTTAATTGACAGCTTCAGTGTGTTACCACATTACTACGTGATTCAAACACGAAAAAAACCCAGGATCTGGCCAAGTATGCGAAGAAGGCAAAATCATGAGCCAGATGCGGGCATAACCCAGACCTAACCCAGAACTAACCTGTGTTATCCTCTGAAATATTGATCGAAACCAGGTTTAATTGACTGCTTCAGTGTGTTACCACATTACTACGAGATTGAAACACGGAAAATACCCAGGATCTGGCCAACAAGTTTGCGAAAAAGGCGAAAGTTTAAGCCAGATGCGCGCAAATCCCAGACCTAACCCAGACCTAACCGGTGTTATCCTCTAAAATATTGATCGAAACCAGGTTTAATTGACAGCCTCAGTGTGTTACCACATTACTACGTGATTCAAACACGAAAAAAACCCAGGATCTGGCCAACAAGTATGCGAAGAAGGCAAAATCATGAGCCAGATGCGGGCATATCCCGGACCTAATCCCGACCTAACCGGTGTTATCCTCTAAAATATTGATCGAAACCAGGTTTAATTGACTGCTTCAGTGTGTTACCACAATCCTACGTGATTCAAACACGAAAAAACCCAGGATCTGGCCAACAAGTATGCGAAGAAGGCGAAAGAATAAGCCAGATGCGCGCATTTCCCAGACCTAACCCAGACCTACCCGGTGTTATCCTCTGAAATATTGATCGAAACCAGGTTTAATTGACTGCTTCAGTGTGTTACCACATTACTACGTGATTCAAACACGGAAAAAACCCAGGATCTGGCCAACAAGTATGCGATAAAGGCAAAATCATGAGCCGGATGCGGGCATAACCCAGACCTAACCCAGACCTAACCGGTGTTATCCTCTAAAATATTGATCGAAACCAGGTTTAATTGGCTGCTTCAGTGTGTTACCACATTACTACGTGATTCAAACACGAAAAAAACCCAAGATCTGGCCAACAAGTATGCGGAGAAGGCAAAATCATGAGCCAGAAGCGGGCATAACCCAGACCTAACCCAGACCTAACCGGTGTTATCCTCTGAAATATTGATCGAAACCAGGTTTAATTGACTGCTTCAGTGTGTTACCACATTACTACGTGATTGAAACACGGAAAATACCCAGGATCTGGCCAACAAGTTTGCGAAAAAGGCGAAAGTATAAGCCAGATGCGCGCAAATCCCAGACCTAACCCAGACCTAACCGGTGTTATCCTCTAAAATATTGATCGAAACCAGGTTTTATTGACTGCTTCAGTGTGTTACCACATTACTACGTGATCAAACACGAAAAAAACCCAGGATCTGGCCAACAAGTATGCGAAGAAGGCAAAATCATGAGCCAGATGCGGGCATATCCCGGACCTTACCCAGACCTAACCGGTGTTATCCTCTAAAATATTGATCGAAACCAGGTTTAATTGACTGCTTCAGTGTGTTACCACATTCCTACGTGATTCAAACACGAAAAAAACCCAGGATCTGGCCAACAAGTATGTGAAGAAGGCGAAAGTATAAGCCAGATGCGCGCATTTCCCAGACCTAACCCAGACCTAACCGGTGTTATCCTCTGAAATATTGATCGAAACCAGGTTTAATTGACTGCTTCAGTGTGTTACCACCTACTACGTGATTCAAACACGGAAAAAACCCAGGATCTGGCCAACAAGTATGCGATGAAGGCAAAATCATGAGCCAGATGCGGGCATAACCCAGACCTAACCCAGACCTAACCGGTGTTATCCTCTCAAATATTGATCGAAACCAGGTTTAATTGACAGCCTCAGTGTGTTACCACATTACTACGTGATTCAAACACGAAAAAAACCCAGGATCTGGCCAACAAGTATGCGAAGAAGGCAAAATCATGAGCCAGATGCAGGCATATCCCGGACCTAACCCCGACCTAACCGGTGTTATCCTTTAAAATATTGATCGAAACCAGGTTTAATTGACTGCTTCAGTGTGTTACCACATTCCTACGTGATTCAAACACGAAAAAAACCCAGGATCTGGCCAACAAGTATGCGAAGAAGGCGAAAGAATAAGCCAGATGCGCGCATTTCCCAGACCTAACCCAGACCTAACCGGTGTTATCCTCTGAAATATTGATCGAAACCAGGTTTAATTGACTGCTTCAGTGTGTTACCACATTACTACGTGATTCAAACACGGAAAAAACCCAGGATCTGGCCAACAAGTATGCGATGAAGGCAAAATCATGAGCCGGATGCGGGCATAACCCAGACCTAACCCAGACCTAACCGGTGTTATCCTCTGAAATATTGATCGAAACCAGGTTTAATTGACTGCTTCAGTGTGTTACCACATTACTACGTGATTCAAACACGGAAAAAACCCAGGATCTGGCCAACAAGTATGCGGAGAAGGCAAAATCATGAGCCAGAAGCGGGCATGACCCAGACCTAACCCAGACCTAACCGGTGTTATCCTCTAAAATATTGATCGAAACCAGGTTTAATTGACAGCTTCAGTGTGTTACCACATTACTACGTGATTCAAACACGAAAAAAACCCAGGATCTGGCCAACAAGTATGCGAAGAACGCAAAATCATGAGCCAGATGCGGGCATATCCCGGACCTAACCCAGACCTAACCGGTGTTATCCTCTAAAATATTGATCGAAACCAGGTTTAATTGACTGCTTCAGTGTGTTACCACATCCCTACGTGATTCAAACGCGAAAAAAACCCAGGATCTGGCCAACAAGTATGCGAGGAAGGCGAAAGAATAAGCCTGATGCGCGCATTTCCCAGACCTAACCCAGACCTAACCGGTGTTATCCTCTGAAATATTGATCGAAACAACGTTTAATTGACTGCTTCAGTGTGTTACCACATTACTACGTGATTCAAACACGGAAAAAACCCAGGATCTGGCCAACAAGTATGCGATGAATGCGAAAGTATAAGCCAGATGCGCGCATTTCCCAGACCTAACCCAGACCTAACCGGTGTTATCCTGTGAAATATTGATCGAAACCAGGTTTAATTGACTGCTTCAGTGTGTTACCACATTACTACGTGATTCAAACACGGAAAAAACCCAGGATCTGGCCAACAAGTATGCGAAGAAGGCAAAATCATGAGCCAGATGCGGGCATAACCCAGACCTAACCCAGACCTAACCGGTGTTATCCACTAAAATATTGATCGAAACCAGGTTTAATTGACAGCCTCAGTGTGTTACCACATTACTACGTGATTCAAACACGAAAAAAACCCAGGATCTGGCCAACAAGTATGCGAAGAAGGCAAAATCATGAGCCAGATGCGGGCATATCCCGGACCTAACCCCGACCTAACCGGTGTTATCCTCTAAAATATTGATCGAAACCACGTTTAATTGACTGCTTCAGTGTGTTACCACATTCCTACGTGATTCAAACACGAAAAAAACCCAGGATCTGGCCAACAAGTATGCGAAGAAGGCAAAATCATGAGCCAGATGCGGGCATAACCCAGACCTAACCCAGACCTAACCGGTGTTATCCTCTAAAATATTGATCGAAACCAGGTTTAATTGACAGCCTCAGTGTGTTACCACATTACTACGTGATTCAAACACGAAAAAAACCCAGGATCTGGCCAACAGGTATGCGAAGAAGGCAAAATCATGAGCCAGATGCGGGCATATCCCGGACCTAACCCCGACCTAACCGGTGTTATCCTCTAAAATATTGATCGAAACCAGGTTTAATTGACTGCTTCAGTGTGTTACCACATTCCTACGTGATTCAAACACGAAAAAAACCCAGGATCTGGCCAACAAGTATGCGAAGAAGGCGAAAGAATAAGCCAGATGCGCGTATTTCCAGACCTAACCCAGACCTAACCGGTGTTATCCTCTGAAATATTGATCGAAACCAGGTTTAATTGACTGCTTCAGTGTGTTACCACATTACTACGTGATTCAAACACGGAAAAAACCCAGGATCTGGCCAACAAGTATGCGATGAAGGCAAAATCATGAGCCGGATGCGGGCATAACCCAGACCTATTCCAGACCAAGCCGGTTTTATCCTCTAAAATATTGATCGAAACCAGGTTTAATTGACTGCTTCAGTGTGTTACCACATTACTACGTGATTCAAACACGAAAAAAACCCAGGATCTGGCCAACAAGTATGCGAAGAAGGCGAAAGAATAAGCCAGATGCGCGCATTTCCCAGACCTAACCCAGACCTAACCGGTGTTATCCTCTGAAATATTGATCGAAACCAGGTTTAATTGACTGCTTCAGTGTGTTACCACATTACTACGTGATTCAAACACGGAAAAAACCCAGGATCTGGCCAACAAGTATGCGATGAAGGCAAAATCATGAGCCGGATGCGGGCATAACCCAGACCTAACCCAGACCTAGCCGGTGTTATCCTCTATAATATTGATCGAAACCAGGTTTAATTGACTGCATCAGTGTGTTACCACATTACTACGTGATTCAAACACGAAAAAATCGCAAGATCTGGCCAACAAGTATGCGGAGAAGGCAAAATCATGAGCCAGAAGCGGGCATAACCCAGACCTAACCCAGACCTAACCGGTGTTATCCTCTGAAATATTGGTCGAAACCAGGTTTAATTGACTGCTTCAGTGTGTTACCACATTACTACGTGATTGAAACACGGAAAATACCCAGGATCTGGCCAACAAGTTTGCGAAAAAGGCGCAAGTATAAGCCAGATGCGCGCAAATCCCAGACCTAACCCAGACCTAACCGGTGTTATCCTCTAAAATATTGATCGAAACCAGGTTTTATTGACTGCTTCAGTGTGTTACCACATTACTACGTGATCAAACACGAAAAAAACCCAGGATCTGGCCAACAAGTATGCGAAGAAGGCGAAAGAATAGGCCAGATGCGCGTATTTCCCAGACCTAACCCAGACCTAACCGGTGTTATCCTCTGAAATATTGATCGAAACCAGGTTTAATTGACTGCTTCAGTGTGTTACCACATTACTACGTGATTCAAACACGGAAAAAACCCAGGATCTGGCCAACAAGTATGCGATGAAGGCAAAATCATGAGCCAGATGCGGGCATAACCCAGACCTAACCCAGACCTAACCGGTGTTATCCTCTAAAATATTGATCGAAACCAGGTTTAATTGACAGCCTCAGTGTGTTACCACATTACTACGTGATTCAAACACGGAAAAAACCCAGGATCTGGCCAACAAGTATGCGATGAAGGCAAAATCATGAGCCGGATGCGGGCATAACCCAGACCTAACCCAGACCTAACCGGTGTTATCCTCCAAAATATTGATCGAAACCAGGTTTAATTGACTGCTTCAGTGTGTTACCACATTACTACGTGATTCAAACACGAAAAAAACCCAAGATCTGGCCAACAAGTATGCGGAGAAGGCAAAATCATGAGCCAGAAGCGGGCATAACCCAGACCTAACCCAGACCTAACCGGTGTTATCCTCTGAAATATTGATCGAAACCAGGTTTAATTGACTGCTTCAGTGTGTTACCACATTACTACGTGATTCAAACACGAAAAAAACCCAGGATCTGGCCAACAAGTATGCGAAGAAGGCAAAATCATGAGCCAGATGCGGGCATATCCCGGACCTAACCCCGACCTAACCGGTGTTATCCTCTAAAATATTGATCGAAACCAGGTTTAATTGACTGCTTCAGTGTGTTACCACATTCCTACGTGATTCAAACACGAAAAAAACCCAGGATCTGGCCAACAAGTATGCGAAGAAGGCGAAAGAATAAGCCAGATGCGCGCATATCCCAGACCTAACCCAGACCTAACCGGAGTTATCCTCTAAAATATTGATCGAAACCAGGTTTAATTGACTGCTTCAGTGTGTTACCACATTCCTACGTGATTCAAACACGAAAAAAACCCAGGATCTGGCCAACAAGTATGTGAAGAAGGCAAAATCACGAGCCAGATGTGGGCATATCCCGGACCTAACCCAGACCTAACCGGTGTTATCCTCTAAAATATTGATCGAAACCAGGTTTGATTGACTGCTTCAGTGTGTTACCACATTCCTACGTGATTCAAACACGAAAAAAACCCAAGATCTGGCCAACAAGTATGCGGAGAAGGCAAAATCATGAGCCAGAAGCGGGCATGACCCAGACCTAACCCAGACCTAACCGGTGTTATCCTCTGAAATAATGATCGAAACCAGGTTTAATTGACTGCTTCAGTGTGTTACCACATTACTACGTGATTCAAACACGGAAAAAACCCAGGATCTGGCCAACAAGTATGCGATGAAGGCAAAATCATGAGCCGGATGCGGGCATAACCCAGACCTAACCCAGACCTAAGAGGTGTTATCCTCTAAAATATTGATCGAAACCAGGTTTAATTGACTGCTTCAGTGTGTTACCACATTACTACGTGATTCAAACACGAAAAAAACCCAAGATCTGGCCAACAAGTATGCGGAGAAGGCAAAATCATGAGCCAGAAGCGGGCATAACCCAGACCTAACCCAGACCTAACCGGTGTTATCCTCTGAAATATTGATCGTCACCAGGTTTAATTGACTGCTTCAGTGTGTTACCACATTACTACGTGATTGAAACACGGAAAATACCCAGGATCTGGCCAACAAGTTTGCGAAAAAGGCGAAAGTATAAGCCAGATGCGCGCAAATCCCAGACCTAACCCAGACCTAACCGGTGTTATCCTCTAAAATATTGATCGAAACCAGGTTTTATTGACTGCTTCAGTGTGTTACCACATTACTACGTGATCAAACACGAAAAAAACCCAGGATCTGGCCAACAAGTATGCGAAGAAGGCAAAATCATGAGCCAGATGCGGGCATATCCCGGACCTAACCCAGACCTAACCGGTGTTATCCTCTAAAATATTGATCGAAACCAGGTTTAATTGACTGCTTCAGTGTGTTACCACATTCCTACGTGATTCAAACACGAAAAAAACCCAGGATCTGGCCAACAAGTATGTGAAGAAGGCGAAAGTATAAGCCAGATGCGCGCATTTCCCAGACCTAACCCAGACCTAACCGGTGTTATCCTCTGAAATATTGATCGAAACCAGGTTTAATTGACTGCTTCAGTGTGTTACCACCTACTACGTGATTCAAACACGGAAAAAACCCAGGATCTGGCCAACAAGTATGCGATGAAGGCAAAATCATGAGCCAGATGCGGGCATAACCCAGACCTAACCCAGACCTAACCGGTGTTATCCTCTAAAATATTGATCGAAACCAGGTTTAATTGACAGCCTCAGTGTGTTACCACATTACTACGTGATTCAAACACGAAAAAAACCCAGGATCTGGCCAACAAGTATGCGAAGAAGGCAAAATCATGAGCCAGATGCGGGCATATCCCGGACCTAACCCCGACTTAACCGGTGTTATCCTCTAAAATATTGATCGAAACCAGGTTTAATTGACTGCTTCAGTGTGTTACCACATTCCTACGTGATTCAAACACGAAAAAAACCCAGGATCTGGCCAACAAGTATGTGAAGAAGGCGAAAGTATAAGCCAGATGCGCGCATTTCCCAGACCTAACCCAGACCTAACCGGTGTTATCCTCTGAAATATTGATCGAAACCAGGTTTAATTGACTGCTTCAGTGTGTTACCACATTACTACGTGATTCAAACACGGAAAAAACCCAGGATCTGGCCAACAAGTATGCGAAGAAGGCAAAATCATGAGCCAGATGCGGGCATAACCCAGACCTAACCCAGACCTAACCGGTGTTATCCTCTAAAATACTGTCCGAATCCAGGATTAATTGACTGCCTCAGTGTGGTACAACATTACTACGTGATTCAAACACGGAAAAAACCCAGGATCTGGCCATCAAGTTTGCGAAAATGGCGAAAGCATAAGCCAGATGCGCGCATATCCCAGACCTAACCCAGACCTAACCGGTGTTATCCTCTAAAATATTGATCGAAACCAGGTTTAATTGACTGCTTCAGTGTGCTACCACATTCCTACGTGATTCAAACACGAAAAAAACCCAGGATCTGGCCAACAAGTATGTGAAGAAGGCAAAATCACGAGCCAGATGTGGGCATATCCCGGACCTAACCCAGACCTAACCGGTGTTATCCTCTAAAATATTGATCGAAACCAGGTTTGATTGACTGCTTCAGTGTGTTACCACATTCCTACGTGATTCAAACACGAAAAAAACCCAAGATCTGGCCAACAAGTATGCGGAGAAGGCAAAATCATGAGCCAGAAGCGGGCATGACCCAGACCTAACCCAGACCTAACCGGTGTTATCCTCTAAAATATTGATCGAAACCAGGTTTAATTGACAGCTTCAGTGTGTTACCACATTCCTACGTGATTCAAACACGAAAAAAACCCAAGATCTGGCCAACAAGTATGCGGAGAAGGCAAAATCATGATCCAGAAGCGGGCATGACCCAGACCTAACCCAGACCTAACCGGTGTTATCCTCTAAAATATTGATCGAAACCAGCTTTAATTGACTGCTTCAGTGTGTTACCACATTCCTACGTGATTCAAACGCGAAAAAAACCCAGGATCTGGCCAACAAGTATGCGAGGAAGGCGAAAGAATAAGCCTGATGCGCGCATTTCCCAGACCTAACCCAGACCTAACCGGTGTTATCCTCTGAAATATTGATCGAAACAACGTTTAATAGACTGCTTCAGTGTGTTACCACATTACTACGTGATTCAAACACGGAAAAAACCCAGGATCTGGCCAACAAGTATGCGATGAAGGCGAAAGTATAAGCCAGATGCGCGCATTTCCCAGACCTAACCCAGACCTAACCGGTGTTATCCTCTGAAATATTGATCGAAACCAGGTTTAATTGACTGCTTCAGTGTGTTACCACATTACTACGTGATTCAAACACGGAAAAAACCCAGGATCTGGCCAACAAGTATGCGAAGAAGGCAAAATCATGAGCCAGATGCGGGCATAACCCAGACCTAACCCAGACCTAACCGGTGTTATCCTCTGAAATATTGATCGAAACCAGGTTTAATTGACTGCTTCAGTGTGTTACCACATTACTACGTGATTCAAACACGGAAAAAACCCAGGATCTGGCCAACAAGTATGCGATGAAGGCAAAATCATGAGCCGGATGCGGGCATAACCCAGACCTAACCCAGACCTAACCGGTGTTATCCTCTAAAATATTGATCGAAACCAGGTTTAATTGACTGCTTCAGTGTGTTACCACATTACTACGTGATTCAAACACGAAAAAAACCCAAGATCTGGCCAACAAGTATGCGGAGAAGGCAAAATCATGAGCCAGAAGCGGGCATAACCCAGACCTAACCCAGACCTAACCGGTGTTATCCTCTGAAATATTGATCGTCACCAGGTTTAATTGACTGCTTCAGTGTGTTACCACATTACTACGTGATTGAAACACGGAAAATACCCAGGATCTGGCCAACAAGTTTGCGAAAAAGGCGAAAGTATAAGCCAGATGCGCGCAAATCCCAGACCTAACCCAGACCTAACCGGTGTTATCCTCTAAAATATTGATCGAAACCAGGTTTTATTGACTGCTTCAGTGTGTTACCACATTACTACGTGATCAAACACGAAAAAAACCCAGGATCTGGCCAACAAGTATGCGAAGAAGGCAAAATCATGAGCCAGATGCGGGCATATCCCGGACCTAACCCAGACCTAACCGGTGTTATCCTCTAAAATATTGATCGAAACCAGGTTTAATTGACTGCTTCAGTGTGTTACCACATTCCTACGTGATTCAAACACGAAAAAAACCCAGGATCTGGCCAACAAGTATGTGAAGAAGGCGAAAGTATAAGCCAGATGCGCTCATTTCCCAGACCTAACCCAGACCTAACCGGTGTTATCCTCTGAAATATTGATCGAAACCAGGTTTAATTGACTGCTTCAGTGTGTTACCACCTACTACGTGATTCAAACACGGAAAAAACCCAGGATCTGGCCAACAAGTATGCGATGAAGGCAAAATCATGAGCCAGATGCGGGCATAACCCAGACCTAACCCAGACCTAACCGGTGTTATCCTCTAAAATATTGATCGAAACCAGGTTTAATTGACAGCCTCAGTGTGTTACCACATTACTACGTGATTCAAACACGAAAAAAACCCAGGATCTGGCCAACAAGTATGCGAAGAAGGCAAAATCATGAGCCAGATGCGGGCATATCCCGGACCTAACCCCGACTTAACCGGTGTTATCCTCTAAAATATTGATCGCAACCAGGTTTAATTGACTGCTTCAGTGTGTTACCACATTCCTACGTGATTCAAACACGAAAAAAAACCAGGATCTGGCCAACAAGTATGCGAAGAAGGCGAAAGAATAAGCCAGATGCGCGCATTTCCCAGACCTAACCCAGACCTAACCGGTGTTATCCTCTAAAATATTGATCGAAACCAGGTTTGATTGACTGCTTCAGTGTGTTACCACATTCCTACGTGATTCAAACACGAAAAAAACCCAAGATCTGGCCAACAAGTATGCGGAGAAGGCAAAATCATGAGCCAGAAGCGGGCATGACCCAGACCTAACCCAGACCTAACCGGTGTTATCCTCTGAAATAATGATCGAAACCAGGTTTAATTGACTGCTTCAGTGTGTTACCACATTACTACGTGATTCAAACACGGAAAAAACCCAGGATCTGGCCAACAAGTATGCGATGAAGGCAAAATCATGAGCCGGATGCGGGCATAACCCAGACCTAACCCAGACCTAAGAGGTGTTATCCTCTAAAATATTGATCGAAACCAGGTTTAATTGACTGCTTCAGTGTGTTACCACATTACTACGTGATTCAAACACGAAAAAAACCCAAGATCTGGCCAACAAGTATGCGGAGAAGGCAAAATCATGAGCCAGAAGCGGGCATAACCCAGACCTAACCCAGACCTAACCGGTGTTATCCTCTGAAATATTGATCGTCACCAGGTTTAATTGACTGCTTCAGTGTGTTACCACATTACTACGTGATTGAAACGCGGAAAATACCCAGGATCTGGCCAACAAGTTTGCGAAAAAGGCGAAAGTATAAGCCAGATGCGCGCAAATCCCAGACCTAACCCAGACCTAACCGGTGTTATCCTCTAAAATATTGATCGAAACCAGGTTTTATTGACTGCTTCAGTGTGTTACCACATTACTACGTGATCAAACACGAAAAAAACCCAGGATCTGGCCAACAAGTATGCGAAGAAGGCAAAATCATGAGCCAGATGCGGGCATATCCCGGACCTAACCCAGACCTAACCGGTGTTATCCTCTAAAATATTGATCGAAACCAGGTTTAATTGACTGCTTCAGTGTGTTACCACATTCCTACGTGATTCAAACACGAAAAAAACCCAGGATCTGGCCAACAAGTATGTGAAGAAGGCGAAAGTATAAGCCAGATGCGCGCATTTCCCAGACCTAACCCAGACCTAACCGGTGTTATCCTCTGAAATATTGATCGAAACCAGGTTTAATTGACTGCTTCAGTGTGTTACCACCTACTACGTGATTCAAACACGGAAAAAACCCAGGATCTGGCCAACAAGTATGCGATGAAGGCAAAATCATGAGCCAGATGCGGGCATAACCCAGACCTAACCCAGACCTAACCGGTGTTATCCTCTAAAATATTGATCGAAACCAGGTTTAATTGACAGCCTCAGTGTGTTACCACATTACTACGTGATTCAAACACGAAAAAAACCCAGGATCTGGCCAACAAGTATGCGAAGAAGGCAAAATCATGAGCCAGATGCGGGCATATCCCGGACCTAACCCCGACTTAACCGGTGTTATCCTCTAAAATATTGATCGAAACCAGGTTTAATTGACTGCTTCAGTGTGTTACCACATTCCTACGTGATTCAAACACGAAAAAAACCCAGGATCTGGCCAACAAGTATGTGAAGAAGGCGAAAGTATAAGCCAGATGCGCGCATTTCCCAGACCTAACCCAGACCTAACCGGTGTTATCCTCTAAAATATTGATCGAAACCAGCTTTAATTGACTGCTTCAGTGTGTTACCACATTCCTACGTGATTCAAACGCGAAAAAAACCCAGGATCTGGCCAACAAGTATGCGAGGAAGGCGAAAGAATAAGCCTGATGCGCGCATTTCCCAGACCTAACCCAGACCTAACCGGTGTTATCCTCTGAAATATTGATCGAAACAACGTTTAATAGACTGCTTCAGTGTGTTACCACATTACTACGTGATTCAAACACGGAAAAAACCCAGGATCTGGCCAACAAGTATGCGATGAAGGCGAAAGTATAAGCCAGATGCGCGCATTTCCCAGACCTAACCCAGACCTAACCGGTGTTATCCTCTGAAATATTGATCGAAACCAGGTTTAATTGACTGCTTCAGTGTGTTACCACATTACTACGTGATTCAAACACGGAAAAAACCCAGGATCTGGCCAACAAGTATGCGAAGAAGGCAAAATCATGAGCCAGATGCGGGCATAACCCAGACCTAACCCAGACCTAACCGGTGTTATCCTCTGAAATATTGATCGAAACCAGGTTTAATTGACTGCTTCAGTGTGTTACCACATTACTACGTGATTCAAACACGGAAAAAACCCAGGATCTGGCCAACAAGTATGCGATGAAGGCAAAATCATGAGCCGGATGCGGGCATAACCCAGACCTAACCCAGACCTAACCGGTGTTATCCTCTAAAATATTGATCGAAACCAGGTTTAATTGACTGCTTCAGTGTGTTACCACATTACTACGTGATTCAAACACGAAAAAAACCCAAGATCTGGCCAACAAGTATGCGGAGAAGGCAAAATCATGAGCCAGAAGCGGGCATAACCCAGACCTAACCCAGACCTAACCGGTGTTATCCTCTGAAATATTGATCGTCACCAGGTTTAATTGACTGCTTCAGTGTGTTACCACATTACTACGTGATTGAAACACGGAAAATACCCAGGATCTGGCCAACAAGTTTGCGAAAAAGGCGAAAGTATAAGCCAGATGCGCGCAAATCCCAGACCTAACCCAGACCTAACCGGTGTTATCCTCTAAAATATTGATCGAAACCAGGTTTTATTGACTGCTTCAGTGTGTTACCACATTACTACGTGATCAAACACGAAAAAAACCCAGGATCTGGCCAACAAGTATGCGAAGAAGGCAAAATCATGAGCCAGATGCGGGCATATCCCGGACCTAACCCAGACCTAACCGGTGTTATCCTCTAAAATATTGATCGAAACCAGGTTTAATTGACTGCTTCAGTGTGTTACCACATTCCTACGTGATTCAAACACGAAAAAAACCCAGGATCTGGCCAACAAGTATGTGAAGAAGGCGAAAGTATAAGCCAGATGCGCTCATTTCCCAGACCTAACCGGTGTTATCCTCTGAAATATTGATCGAAACCAGGTTTAATTGACTGCTTCAGTGTGTTACCACCTACTACGTGATTCAAACACGGAAAAAACCCAGGATCTGGCCAACAAGTATGCGATGAAGGCAAAATCATGAGCCAGATGCGGGCATAACCCAGACCTAACCCAGACCTAACCGGTGTTATCCTCTAAAATAATGATCGAAACCAGGTTTAATTGACAGCCTCAGTGTGTTACCACATTACTACGTGATTCAAACACGAAAAAAACCCAGGATCTGGCCAACAAGTATGCGAAGAAGGCAAAATCATGAGCCAGATGCGGGCATATCCCGGACCTAACCCCGACTTAACCGGTGTTATCCTCTAAAATATTGATCGCAACCAGGTTTAATTGACTGCTTCAGTGTGTTACCACATTCCTACGTGATTCAAACACGAAAAAAAACCAGGATCTGGCCAACAAGTATGCGAAGAAGGCGAAAGAATAAGCCAGATGCGCGCATTTCCCAGACCTAACCCAGACCTAACCGGTGTTATCCTCTGAAATATTGATCGAAACCAGGTTTAATTGACTGCTTCAGTGTGTTACCACATTACTACGTGATTCAAACACGGAAAAAACCCAGGATCTGGCCAACAAGTATGCGATGAAGGCAAAATCATGAGCCGGATGCGGGCATAACCCAGACCTAACCCAGACCTAACCGGTGTTATCCTCTAAAATATTGATCGAAACCAGGTTTAATTGACTGCCTCAGTGTGGTACAACATTACTACGTGATTCAAACACGGAAAAAACCCAGGATCTGGCCAACAAGTTTGCGAAAAAGGCGAAAGCATAAGCCAGATGCGCGCATATCCCAGACCTAACCCAGACCTAACCGGTGTTATCCTCTAAAATATTGATCGAAACCAGGTTTAATTGACTGCTTCAGTGTGTTACCACATTCCTACGTGATTCAAACACGAAAAAAACCCAGGATCTGGCCAACAAGTATGTGAAGAAGGCAAAATCATGAGCCAGATGTGGGCATATCCCGGACGTAACCCAGACCTAACCGGTGTTATCCTCTAAAATATTGATCGAAACCAGGTTTGATTGACTGCTTCAGTGTGTTACCACATTCCTACGTGATTCAAACACGAAAAAAACCCAGGATCTGGCCAACAAGTATGTGAAGAAGGCGAAAGTATAAGCCAGATGCGCGCATTTCCCAGACCTAACCCAGACCTAACCAGTGTTATCCTCTGAAATATTGATCGATACCTGGTTTAATTGACTGCTTCAGTGTGTTACCACATTACTACGTGATTCAAACACGGAAAATACCCAGGAACTGGCCAACAAGTATGCGAAGAAGGCTAAATCATGAGCCAGATGCGGGCATAACCCAGACCTAACCCAGACCTAACCGGTGTTATCCTCTGAAATATTGATCGAAACCAGGTTTAATTGACTGCTTCAGTGTGCTACCACATTACTACGTGATCAAACACGGAAAAAACCCAGGATCTGGCCAACAAGTATGCGAAGAAGGCTAAATCATGAGCCAGATGCGGGCATAACCCAGACCTAACCCAGACCTAACCGGTGTTATCCTCTGAAATATTGATCGAAACCAGGTTTAATTGACTGCTTCAGTGTGCTACCACATTACTACGTGATCAAACACGGAAAAAACCCAGGATCTGGCCAACAAGTATGCGGAGAAGGCAAAATCATGAGCCAGAAGCGGGCATGACCCAGACCTAACCCAGACCTAACCGGTGTTATCCTCTAAAATATTGATCGAAACCAGGTTTAATTGACAGCTTCAGTGTGTTACCACATTACTACGTGATTCAAACACGAAAAAAACCCAGGATCTGGCCAACAAGTATGCGAAGAAGGCAAAATCATGAGCCAGATGCGGGCATTTCCCAGACCTAACCCAGACCTAACCGGTGTTATCCTCTGAAATATTGATCGAAACAACGTTTAATTGACTGCTTCAGTGTGTTACCACATTACTACGTGATTCAAACACGGAAAAAACCCAGGATCTGGCCAACAAGTATGCGATGAAGGCGAAAGTATAAGCCAGATGCGCGCATTTCCCAGACCTAACCCAGACCTAACCGGTGTTATCCTCTGAAATATTGATCGAAACCAGGTTTAATTGACTGCTTCAGTGTGTTACCACATTACTACGTGATTCAAACACGGAAAAAACCCAGGATCTGGCCAACAAGTATGTGAAGAAGGCAAAATCACGAGCCAGATGTGGGCATATCCCGGACCTAACCCAGACCTAACCGGTGTTATCCTCTAAAATATTGATCGAAACCAGGTTTGATTGACTGCTTCAGTGTGTTACCACATTCCTACGTGATTCAAACACGAAAAAAACCCAGGATCTGGCCAACAAGTATGTGAAGAAGGCGAAAGTATAAGCCAGATGCGCGCATTTCCCAGACCTAACCCAGACCTAACCAGTGTTATCCTCTGAAATATTGATCGATACCTGGTTTAATTGACTGCTTCAGTGTGTTACCACATTACTACGTGATTCAAACACGGAAAATACCCAGGAACTGGCCAACAAGTATGCGAAGAAAGCTAAATCATGAGCCAGATGCGGGCATAACCCAGACCTAACCCAGACCTAACCGGTGTTATCCTCTGAAATATTGATCGAAACCAGGTTTAATTGACTGCTTCAGTGTGCTACCACATTACTACGTGATCAAACACGGAAAAAACCCAGGATCTGGCCAACAAGTATGCGAAGAAGGCTAAATCATGAGCCAGATGCGGGCATAACCCAGACCTAACCCAGACCTAACCGGTGTTATCCTCTGAAATATTGATCGAAACCAGGTTTAATTGACTGCTTCAGTGTGCTACCACATTACTACGTGATCAAACACGGAAAAAACCCAGGATCTGGCCAACAAGTATGCGGAGAAGGCAAAATCATGAGCCAGAAGCGGGCATGACCCAGACCTAACCCAGACCTAACCGGTGTTATCCTCTAAAATATTGATCGAAACCAGGTTTAATTGACAGCTTCAGTGTGTTACCACATTACTACGTGATTCAAACACGAAAGAAACCCAGGATCTGGCCAACAAGTATGCGAAGAAGGCAAAATCATGAGCCAGATGCGGGCATTTCCCAGACCTAACCCAGACCTAACCGGTGTTATCCTCTGAAATATTGATCGAAACAACGTTTAATTGACTGCTTCAGTGTGTTACCACATTACTACGTGATTCAAACACGGAAAAAACCCAGGATCTGGCCAACAAGTATGCGATGAAGGCGAAAGTATAAGCCAGATGCGCGCATTTCCCAGACCTAACCCAGACCTAACCGGTGTTATCCTCTGAAATATTGATCGAAACCAGGTTTAATTGACTGCTTCAGTGTGTTACCACATTACTACGTGATTCAAACACGGAAAAAACCCAGGATCTGGCCAACAAGTATGTGAAGAAGGCAAAATCACGAGCCAGATGTGGGCATATCCCGGACCTAACCCAGACCTAACCGGTGTTATCCTCTAAAATATTGATCGAAACCAGGTTTGATTGACTGCTTCAGTGTGTTACCACATTCCTACGTGATTCAAACACGAAAAAAACCCAAGATCTGGCCAACAAGTATGCGGAGAAGGCAAAATCATGAGCCAGAAGCGGGCATGACCCAGACCTAACCCAGACCTAACCGGTGTTGTCCTCTAAAATATTGATCGAAACCAGGTTTAATTGACAGCTTCAGTGTGTTACCATATTCCTACGTGATTCAAACACGAAAAAAACCCAAGATCTGGCCAACAAGTATGCGGAGAAGGCAGAATCATGAGCCAGAAGCGGGCATGACCCAGACCTAACCCAGACCTAACCGGTGTTATCCTCTGAAATATTGATCGAAACAACGTTTAATAGACTGCTTCAGTGTGTTACCACATTACTACGTGATTCAAACACGGAAAAAACCCAGGATCTGGCCAACAAGTATGCGATGAAGGCGAAAGTATAAGCCAGATGCGCGCATTTCCCAGACCTAACCCAGACCTAACCGGTGTTATCCTCTGAAATATTGATCGAAACCAGGTTTAATTGACTGCTTCAGTGTGTTACCACATTACTACGTGATTCAAACACGGAAAAAACCCAGGATCTGGCCAACAAGTATGCGAAGAAGGCAAAATCATGAGCCAGATGCGGGCATAACCCAGACCTAACCCAGACCTAACCGGTGTTATCCTCTAAAATATTGATCGAAACCAGGTTTAATTGACAGCCTCAGTGTGTTACCACTTTACTACGTGATTCAAACACGAAAAAAACCCAGGATCTGGCCAACAAGTAAGCGAAGAAGGCAAAATCATGAGCCAGATGCGGGCATATCCCGGACCTAACCCCGACCTAACCGGTGTTATCCTCTAAAATATTGATCGAAACCAGGTTTAATTGACTGCTTCAGTGTGTTACCACATTCCTACGTGATTCAAACACGAAAAAAACCCAGGATCTGGCCAACAAGTATGCGAAGAAGGCGAAAGAATAAGCCAGATGCGCGCATTTCCCAGACCTAACCCAGACCTAACCGGTGTTATCCTCTGAAATAATGATCGAAACCAGGTTTAATTGACTGCTTCAGTGTGTTACCACATTACTACGTGATTCAAACACGGAAAAAACCCAGGATCTGGCCAACAAGTATGCGATGAAGGCAAAATCATGAGCCGGATGCGGGCATAACCCAGACCTAACCCAGACCTAACCGGTGTTATCCTCTAAAATATTGATCGAAACCAGGTTTAATTGACTGCTTCAGTGTGTTACCACATTACTACGTGATTCAAACACGAAAAAAACCCAAGATCTGGCCAACAAGTATGCGGAGAAGGCAAAATCATGAGCCAGAAGCGGGCATAACCCAGACCTAACCCAGACCTAACCGGTGTTATCCTCTGAAATATTGATCGTCACCAGGTTTAATTGACTGCTTCAGTGTGTTACCACATTACTACGTGATTGAAACACGGAAAATACCCAGGATCTGGCCAACAAGTTTGCGAAAAAGGCGAAAGTATAAGCCAGATGCGCGCAAATCCCAGACCTAACCCAGACCTAACCGGTGTTATCCTCTAAAATATTGATCGAAACCAGGTTTTATTGACTGCTTCAGTGTGTTACCACATTACTACGTGATCAAACACGAAAAAAACCCAGGATCTGGCCAACAAGTATGCGAAGAAGGCAAAATCATGAGCCAGATGCGGGCATATCCCGGACCTAACCCAGACCTAACCGGTGTTATCCTCTAAAATATTGATCGAAACCAGGTTTAATTGACTGCTTCAGTGTGTTACCACATTCCTACGTGATTCAAACACGAAAAAAACCCAGGATCTGGCCAACAAGTATGTGAAGAAGGCGAAAGTATAAGCCAGATGCGCGCATTTCCCAGACCTAACCCAGACCTAACCGGTTTTATCCTCTGAAATATTGATCGAAACCAGGTTTAATTGACTGCTTCAGTGTGTTACCACCTACTACGTGATTCAAACACGGAAAAAACCCAGGATCTGGCCAACAAGTATGCGATGAAGGCAAAATCATGAGCCAGATGCGGGCATAACCCAGACCTAACCCAGACCTAACCGGTGTTATCCTCTAAAATATTGATCGAAACCAGGTTTAATTGACAGCCTCAGTGTGTTACCACATTACTACGTGATTCAAACACGAAAAAAACCCAGGATCTGGCCAACAAGTATGCGAAGAAGGCAAAATCATGAGCCAGATGCGGGCATATCCCGGACCTAACCCCGACTTAACCGGTGTTATCCTCTAAAATATTGATCGAAACCAGGTTTAATTGACTGCTTCAGTGTGTTACCACATTCCTACGTGATTCAAACACGAAAAAAACCCAGGATCTGGCCAACAAGTATGTGAAGAAGGCGAAAGTATAAGCCAGATGCGCGCATTTCCCAGACCTAACCCAGACCTAACCGGTGTTATCCTCTGAAATATTGATACGAAACCAGGTTTAATTGACTGCTTCAGTGTGTTACCACATTACTACGTGATTCAAACACGGAAAAAACCCAGGATCTGGCCAACAAGTATGCGAAGAAGGCAAAATCATGAGCCAGATGCGGGCATAACCCAGACCTAACCCAGACCTAACCGGTGTTATCCTCTAAAATACTGTCCGAATCCAGGATTAATTGACTGCCTCAGTGTGGTACAACATTACTACGTGATTCAAACACGGAAAAAACCCAGGATCTGGCCATCAAGTTTGCGAAAATGGCGAAAGCATAAGCCAGATGCGCGCATATCCCAGACCTAACCCAGACCTAACCGGTGTTATCCTCTAAAATATTGATCGAAACCAGGTTTAATTGACTGCTTCAGTGTGTTACCACATTCCTACGTGATTCAAACACGAAAAAAACCCAGGATCTGGCCAACAAGTATGTGAAGAAGGCAAAATCACGAGCCAGATGTGGGCATATCCCGGACCTAACCCAGACCTAACCGGTGTTATCCTCTAAAATATTGATCGAAACCAGGTTTGATTGACTGCTTCAGTGTGTTACCACATTCCTACGTGATTCAAACACGAAAAAAACCCAAGATCTGGCCAACAAGTATGCGGAGAAGGCAAAATCATGAGCCAGAAGCGGGCATGACCCAGACCTAACCCAGACCTAACCGGTGTTATCCTCTAAAATATTGATCGAAACCAGGTTTAATTGACAGCTTCAGTGTGTTACCACATTCCTACGTGATTCAAACACGAAAAAAACCCAAGATCTGGCCAACAAGTATGCGGAGAAGGCAAAATCATGAGCCAGAAGCGGGCATGACCCAGACCTAACCCAGACCTAACCGGTGTTATCCTCTAAAATATTGATCGAAACCAGCTTTAATTGACTGCTTCAGTGTGTTACCACATTCCTACGTGATTCAAACGCGAAAAAAACGCAGGATCTGGCCAACAAGTATGCGAGGAAGGCGAAAGAATAAGCCTGATGCGCGCATTTCCCAGACCTAACCCAGACCTAACCGGTGTTATCCTCTGAAATATTGATCGAAACAACGTTTAATAGACTGCTTCAGTGTGTTACCACATTACTACGTGATTCAAACACGGAAAAAACCCAGGATCTGGCCAACAAGTATGCGATGAAGGCGAAAGTATAAGCCAGATGCGCGCATTTCCCAGACCTAACCCAGACCTAACCGGTGTTATCCTCTGAAATATTGATCGAAACCAGGTTTAATTGACTGCTTCAGTGTGTTACCACATTACTACGTGATTCAAACACGGAAAAAACCCAGGATCTGGCCAACAAGTATGCGAAGAAGGCAAAATCATGAGCCAGATGCGGGCATAACCCAGACCTAACCCAGACCTAACCGGTGTTATCCTCTAAAATATTGATCGAAACCAGGTTTAATTGACAGCCTCAGTGTGTTACCACTTTACTACGTGATTCAAACACGAAAAAAACCCAGGATCTGGCCAACAAGTAAGCGAAGAAGGCAAAATCATGAGCCAGATGCGGGCATATCCCGGACCTAACCCCGACCTAACCGGTGTTATCCTCTAAAATATTGATCGAAACCAGGTTTAATTGACTGCTTCAGTGTGTTACCACATTCCTACGTGATTCAAACACGAAAAAAACCCAGGATCTGGCCAACAAGTATGCGAAGAAGGCGAAAGAATAAGCCAGATGCGCGCATTTCCCAGACCTAACCCAGACCTAACCGGTGTTATCCTCTGAAATATTGATCGAAACCAGGTTTAATTGACTGCTTCAGTGTGTTACCACATTACTACGTGATTCAAACACGGAAAAAACCCAGGATCTGGCCAACAAGTATGCGATGAAGGCAAAATCATGAGCCGGATGCGGGCATAACCCAGACCTAACCCAGACCTAACCGGTGTTATCCTCTAAAATATTGATCGAAACCAGGTTTAATTGACTGCTTCAGTGTGTTACCACATTACTACGTGATTCAAACACGAAAAAAACCCAAGATCTGGCCAACAAGTATGCGGAGAAGGCAAAATCATGAGCCAGAAGCGGGCATAACCCAGACCTAACCCAGACCTAACCGGTGTTATCCTCTGAAATATTGATCGTCACCAGGTTTAATTGACTGCTTCAGTGTGTTACCACATTACTACGTGATTGAAACACGGAAAATACCCAGGATCTGGCCAACAAGTTTGCGAAAAAGGCGAAAGTATAAGCCAGATGCGCGCAAATCCCAGACCTAACCCAGACCTAACCGGTGTTATCCTCTAAAATATTGATCGAAACCAGGTTTTATTGACTGCTTCAGTGTGTTACCACATTACTACGTGATCAAACACGAAAAAAACCCAGGATCTGGCCAACAAGTATGCGAAGAAGGCAAAATCATGAGCCAGATGCGGGCATATCCCGGACCTAACCCAGACCTAACCGGTGTTATCCTCTGAAATATTGATCGTCACCAGGTTTAATTGACTGCTTCAGTGTGTTACCACATTACTACGTGATTGAAACACGGAAAATACCCAGGATCTGGCCAACAAGTTTGCGAAAAAGGCGAAAGTATAAGCCAGATGCGCGCAAATCCCAGACCTAACCCAGACCTAACCGGTGTTATCCTCTAAAATATTGATCGAAACCAGGTTTTATTGACTGCTTCAGTGTGTTACCACATTACTACGTGATCAAACACGAAAAAAACCCAGGATCTGGCCAACAAGTATGCGAAGAAGGCAAAATCATGAGCCAGATGCGGGCATATCCCGGACCTAACCCAGACCTAACCGGTGTTATCCTCTGAAATATTGATCGTCACCAGGTTTAATTGACTGCTTCAGTGTGTTACCACATTACTACGTGATTGAAACACGGAAAATACCCAGGATCTGGCCAACAAGTTTGCGAAAAAGGCGAAAGTATAAGCCAGATGCGCGCAAATCCCAGACCTAACCCAGACCTAACCGGTGTTATCCTCTAAAATATTGATCGAAACCAGGTTTTATTGACTGCTTCAGTGTGTTACCACATTACTACGTGATCAAACACGAAAAAAACCCAGGATCTGGCCAACAAGTATGCGAAGAAGGCAAAATCATGAGCCAGATGCGGGCATATCCCGGACCTAACCCAGACCTAACCGGTGTTATCCTCTGAAATATTGATCGAAACCAGGTTTAATTGACTGCTTCAGTGTGTTACCACCTACTACGTGATTCAAACACGGAAAAAACCCAGGATCTGGCCAACAAGTATGCGATGAAGGCAAAATCATGAGCCAGATGCGGGCATAACCCAGACCTAACCCAGACCTAACCGGTGTTATCCTCTAAAATATTGATCGAAACCAGGTTTAATTGACAGCCTCAGTGTGTTACCACATTACTACGTGATTCAAACACGAAAAAAACCCAGGATCTGGCCAACAAGTATGCGAAGAAGGCAAAATCATGAGCCAGATGCGGGCATATCCCGGACCTAACCCCGACTTAACCGGTGTTATCCTCTAAAATATTGATCGAAACCAGGTTTAATTGACTGCTTCAGTGTGTTACCACATTCCTACGTGATTCAAACACGAAAAAAACCCAGGATCTGGCCAACAAGTATGGGAAGAAGGCGAAAGTATAAGCCAGATGCGCGCATTTCCCAGACCTAACCCAGACCTAACCGGTGTTATCCTCTGAAATATTGATACGAAACCAGGTTTAATTGACTGCTTCAGTGTGTTACCACATTACTACGTGATTCAAACACGGAAAAAACCCAGGATCTGGCCAACAAGTATGCGAAGAAGGCAAAATCATGAGCCAGATGCGGGCATAACCCAGACCTAACCCAGACCTAACCGGTGTTATCCTCTAAAATACTGTCCGAATCCAGGATTAATTGACTGCCTCAGTGTGGTACAACATTACTACGTGATTCAAACACGGAAAAAACCCAGGATCTGGCCATCAAGTTTGCGAAAATGGCGAAAGCATAAGCCAGATGCGCGCATATCCCAGACCTAACCCAGACCTAACCGGTGTTATCCTCTAAAATATTGATCGAAACCAGGTTTAATTGACTGCTTCAGTGTGTTACCACATTCCTACGTGATTCAAACACGAAAAAAACCCAGGATCTGGCCAACAAGTATGTGAAGAAGGCAAAATCACGAGCCAGATGTGGGCATATCCCGGACCTAACCCAGACCTAACCGGTGTTATCCTCTAAAATATTGATCGAAACCAGGTTTGATTGACTGCTTCAGTGTGTTACCACATTCCTACGTGATTCAAACACGAAAAAAACCCAAGATCTGGCCAACAAGTATGCGGAGAAGGCAAAATCATGAGCCAGAAGCGGGCATGACCCAGACCTAACCCAGACCTAACCGGTGTTATCCTCTAAAATATTGATCGAAACCAGGTTTAATTGACAGCTTCAGTGTGTTACCACATTCCTACGTGATTCAAACACGAAAAAAACCCAAGATCTGGCCAACAAGTATGCGGAGAAGGCAAAATCATGAGCCAGAAGCGGGCATGACCCAGACCTAACCCAGACCTAACCGGTGTTATCCTCTAAAATATTGATCGAAACCAGCTTTAATTGACTGCTTCAGTGTGTTACCACATTCCTACGTGATTCAAACGCGAAAAAAACCCAGGATCTGGCCAACAAGTATGCGAGGAAGGCGAAAGAATAAGCCTGATGCGCGCATTTCCCAGACCTAACCCAGACCTAACCGGTGTTATCCTCTGAAATATTGATCGAAACAACGTTTAATAGACTGCTTCAGTGTGTTACCACATTACTACGTGATTCAAACACGGAAAAAACCCAGGATCTGGCCAACAAGTATGCGATGAAGGCGAAAGTATAAGCCAGATGCGCGCATTTCCCAGACCTAACCCAGACCTAACCGGTGTTATCCTCTGAAATATTGATCGAAACCAGGTTTAATTGACTGCTTCAGTGTGTTACCACATTACTACGTGATTCAAACACGGAAAAAACCCAGGATCTGGCCAACAAGTATGCGAAGAAGGCAAAATCATGAGCCAGATGCGGGCATAACCCAGACCTAACCCAGACCTAACCGGTGTTATCCTCTAAAATATTGATCGAAACCAGGTTTAATTGACAGCCTCAGTGTGTTACCACTTTACTACGTGATTCAAACACGAAAAAAACCCAGGATCTGGCCAACAAGTAAGCGAAGAAGGCAAAATCATGAGCCAGATGCGGGCATATCCCGGACCTAACCCCGACCTAACCGGTGTTATCCTCTAAAATATTGATCGAAACCAGGTTTAATTGACTGCTTCAGTGTGTTACCACATTCCTACGTGATTCAAACACGAAAAAAACCCAGGATCTGGCCAACAAGTATGCGAAGAAGGCGAAAGAATAAGCCAGATGCGCGCATTTCCCAGACCTAACCCAGACCTAACCGGTGTTATCCTCTGAAATATTGATCGAAACCAGGTTTAATTGACTGCTTCAGTGTGTTACCACATTACTACGTGATTCAAACACGGAAAAAACCCAGGATCTGGCCAACAAGTATGCGATGAAGGCAAAATCATGAGCCGGATGCGGGCATAACCCAGACCTAACCCAGACCTAACCGGTGTTATCCTCTAAAATATTGATCGAAACCAGGTTTAATTGACTGCTTCAGTGTGTTACCACATTACTACGTGATTCAAACACGAAAAAAACCCAAGATCTGGCCAACAAGTATGCGGAGAAGGCAAAATCATGAGCCAGAAGCGGGCATAACCCAGACCTAACCCAGACCTAACCGGTGTTATCCTCTGAAATATTGATCGTCACCAGGTTTAATTGACTGCTTCAGTGTGTTACCACATTACTACGTGATTGAAACACGGAAAATACCCAGGATCTGGCCAACAAGTTTGCGAAAAAGGCGAAAGTATAAGCCAGATGCGCGCAAATCCCAGACCTAACCCAGACCTAACCGGTGTTATCCTCTAAAATATTGATCGAAACCAGGTTTTATTGACTGCTTCAGTGTGTTACCACATTACTACGTGATCAAACACGAAAAAAACCCAGGATCTGGCCAACAAGTATGCGAAGAAGGCAAAATCATGAGCCAGATGCGGGCATATCCCGGACCTAACCCAGACCTAACCGGTGTTATCCTCTGAAATATTGATCGTCACCAGGTTTAATTGACTGCTTCAGTGTGTTACCACATTACTACGTGATTGAAACACGGAAAATACCCAGGATCTGGCCAACAAGTTTGCGAAAATGGCGAAAGTATAAGCCAGATGCGCGCAAATCCCAGACCTAACCCAGACCTAACCGGTGTTATCCTCTAAAATATTGATCGAAACCAGGTTTTATTGACTGCTTCAGTGTGTTACCACATTACTACGTGATCAAACACGAAAAAAACCCAGGATCTGGCCAACAAGTATGCGAAGAAGGCAAAATCATGAGCCAGATGCGGGCATATCCCGGACCTAACCCAGACCTAACCGGTGTTATCCTCTGAAATATTGATCGTCACCAGGTTTAATTGACTGCTTCAGTGTGTTACCACATTACTACGTGATTGAAACACGGAAAATACCCAGGATCTGGCCAACAAGTTTGCGAAAAAGGCGAAAGTATAAGCCAGATGCGCGCAAATCCCAGACCTAACCCAGACCTAACCGGTGTTATCCTCTAAAATATTGATCGAAACCAGGTTTTATTGACTGCTTCAGTGTGTTACCACATTACTACGTGATCAAACACGAAAAAAACCCAGGATCTGGCCAACAAGTATGCGAAGAAGGCAAAATCATGAGCCAGATGCGGGCATATCCCGGACCTAACCCAGACCTAACCGGTGTTATCCTCTAAAATATTGATCGAAACCAGGTTTAATTGACTGCTTCAGTGTGTTACCACATTCCTACGTGATTCAAACACGAAAAAAACCCAGGATCTGGCCAACAAGTATGTGAAGAAGGCGAAAGTATAAGCCAGATGCGCTCATTTCCCAGACCTAACCCAGACCTAACCGGTGTTATCCTCTGAAATATTGATCGAAACCAGGTTTAATTGAATGCTTCAGTGTGTTACCACCTACTACGTGATTCAAACACGGAAAAAACCCAGGATCTGGCCAACAAGTATGCGATGAAGGCAAAATCATGAGCCAGATGCGGGCATAACCCAGACCTAACCCAGACCTAACCGGTGTTATCCTCTAAAATATTGATCGAAACCAGGTTTAATTGACAGCCTCAGTGTGTTACCACATTACTACGTGATTCAAACACGAAAAAAACCCAGGATCTGGCCAACAAGTATGCGAAGAAGGCAAAATCATGAGCCAGATGCGGGCATATCCCGGACCTAACCCCGACTTAACCGGTGTTATCCTCTAAAATATTGATCGCAACCAGGTTTAATTGACTGCTTCAGTGTGTTACCACATTCCTACGTGAATCAAACACGAAAAAAAACCAGGATCTGGCCAACAAGTATGCGAAGAAGGCGAAAGAATAAGCCAGATGCGCGCATTTCCCAGACCTAACCCAGACCTAACCGGTGTTATCCTCTGAAATATTGATCGAAACCAGGTTTAATTGACTGCTTCAGTGTGTTACCACATTACTACGTGATTCAAACACGGAAAAAACCCAGGATCTGGCCAACAAGTATGCGATGAAGGCAAAATCATGAGCCGGATGCGGGCATAACCCAGACCTAACCCAGACCTAACCGGTGTTATCCTCTAAAATATTGATCGAAACCAGGTTTAATTGACTGCCTCAGTGTGGTACAACATTACTACGTGATTCAAACACGGAAAAAACCCAGGATCTGGCCAACAAGTTTGCGAAAAAGGCGAAAGCATAAGCCAGATGCGCGCATATCCCAGACCTAACCCAGACCTAACCGGTGTTATCCTCTAAAATATTGATCGAAACCAGGTTTAATTGACTGCTTCAGTGTGTTACCACATTCCTACGTGATTCAAACACGAAAAAAACCCAGGATCTGGCCAACAAGTATGTGAAGAAGGCAAAATCATGAGCCAGATGTGGGCATATCCCGGACGTAACCCAGACCTAACCGGTGTTATCCTCTAAAATATTGATCGAAACCAGGTTTGATTGACTGCTTCAGTGTGTTACCACATTCCTACGTGATTCAAACACGAAAAAAACCCAGGATCTGGCCAACAAGTATGTGAAGAAGGCGAAAGTATAAGCCAGATGCGCGCATTTCCCAGACCTAACCCAGACCTAACCAGTGTTATCCTCTGAAATATTGATCGATACCTGGTTTAATTGACTGCTTCAGTGTGCTACCACATTACTACGTGATCAAACACGGAAAAAACCCAGGATCTGGCCAACAAGTATGCGAAGAAGGCTAAATCATGAGCCAGATGCGGGCATAACCCAGATCTAACCCAGACCTAACCGGTGTTATCCTCTGAAATATTGATCGAAACCAGGTTTAATTGACTGCTTCAGTGTGCTACCACATTACTACGTGATCAAACACGGAAAAAACCCAGGATCTGGCCAACAAGTATGCGGAGAAGGCAAAATCATGAGCCAGAAGCGGGCATGACCCAGACCTAACCCAGACCTAACCGGTGTTATCCTCTAAAATATTGATCGAAACCAGGTTTAATTGACAGCTTCAGTGTGTTACCACATTACTACGTGATTCAAACACGAAAAAAACCCAGGATCTGGCCAACAAGTATGCGAAGAAGGCAAAATCATGAGCCAGATGCGGGCATTTCCCAGACCTAACCCAGACCTAACCGGTGTTATCCTCTGAAATATTGATCGAAACAACGTTTAATTGACTGCTTCAGTGTGTTACCACATTACTACGTGATTCAAACACGGAAAAAACCCAGGATCTGGCCAACAAGTATGCGATGAAGGCGAAAGTATAAGCCAGATGCGCGCATTTCCCAGACCTAACCCAGACCTAACCGGTGTTATCCTCTGAAATATTGATCGAAACCAGGTTTAATTGACTGCTTCAGTGTGTTACCACATTACTACGTGATTCAAACACGGAAAAAACCCAGGATCTGGCCAACAAGTATGTGAAGAAGGCAAAATCACGAGCCAGATGTGGGCATATCCCGGACCTAACCCAGACCTAACCGGTGTTATCCTCTAAAATATTGATCGAAACCAGGTTTGATTGACTGCTTCAGTGTGTTACCACATTCCTACGTGATTCAAACACGAAAAAAACCCAAGATCTGGCCAACAAGTATGCGGAGAAGGCAAAATCATGAGCCAGAAGCGGGCATGACCCAGACCTAACCCAGACCTAACCGGTGTTGTCCTCTAAAATATTGATCGAAACCAGGTTTAATTGACAGCTTCAGTGTGTTACCATATTCCTACGTGATTCAAACACGAAAAAAACCCAAGATCTGGCCAACAAGTATGCGGAGAAGGCAAAATCATGAGCCAGAAGCGGGCATGACCCAGACCTAACCCAGACCTAACCGGTGTTATCCTCTAAAATATTGATCGAAACCAGCTTTAATTGACTGCTTCAGTGTGTTACCACATTCCTACGTGATTCAAACGCGAAAAAAACCCAGGATCTGGCCAACAAGTATGCGAGGAAGGCGAAAGAATAAGCCTGATGCGCGCATTTCCCAGACCTAACCCAGACCTAACCGGTGTTATCCTCTGAAATATTGATCGAAACAACGTTTAATAGACTGCTTCAGTGTGTTACCACATTACTACGTGATTCAAACACGGAAAAAACCCAGGATCTGGCCAACAAGTATGCGATGAAGGCGAAAGTATAAGCCAGATGCGCGCATTTCCCAGACCTAACCCAGACCTAACCGGTGTTATCCTCTGAAATATTGATCGAAACCAGGTTTAATTGACTGCTTCAGTGTGTTACCACATTACTACGTGATTCAAACACGGAAAAAACCCAGGATCTGGCCAACAAGTAAGCGAAGAAGGCAAAATCATAAGCCAGATGCGCGCATTTCCCAGACCTAACCCAGACCTAACCGGTGTTATCCTCTGAAATATTGATCGAAACCAGGTTTAATTGACTGCTTCAGTGTGTTACCACATTACTACGTGATTCAAACACGGAAAAAACCCAGGATCTGGCCAACAAGTATGTGAAGAAGGCAAAATCACGAGCCAGATGTGGGCATATCCCGGACCTAACCCAGACCTAACCGGTGTTATCCTCTAAAATATTGATCGAAACCAGGTTTGATTGACTGCTTCAGTGTGTTACCACATTCCTACGTGATTCAAACACGAAAAAACCCCAAGATCTGGCAAACAAGTATGCGGAGAAGGCAAAATCATGAGCCAGAAGCGGGCATGACCCAGACCTAACCCAGACCTAACCGGTGTTATCCTCTAAAATATTGATCGAAACCAGGTTTAATTGACAGCTTCAGTGTGTTACCATATTCCTACGTGATTCAAACACGAAAAAAACCCAAGATCTGGCCAACAAGTATGCGGAGAAGGCAAAATCATGAGCCAGAAGCGGGCATGACCCAGACCTAACCCAGACCTAACCGGTGTTATCCTCTAAAATATTGATCGAAACCAGCTTTAATTGACTGCTTCAGTGTGTTACCACATTCCTACGTGATTCAAACGCGAAAAAAACCCAGGATCTGGCCAACAAGTATGCGAGGAAGGCGAAAGAATAAGCCTGATGCGCGCATTTCCCAGACCTAACCCAGACCTAACCGGTGTTATCCTCTGAAATATTGATCGAAACAACGTTTAATAGACTGCTTCAGTGTGTTACCACATTACTACGTGATTCATACACGGAAAAAACCCAGGATCTGGCCAACAAGTATGCGATGAAGGCGAAAGTATAAGCCTGATGCGCGCATTTCCCAGACCTAACCCAGACCTAACCGGTGTTATCCTCTGAAATATTGATCGAAACCAGGTTTAATTGACTGCTTCAGTGTGTTACCACATTACTACGTGATTCAAACACGGAAAAAACCCAGGATCTGGCCAACAAGTATGCGAAGAAGGCAAAATCATGAGCCAGATGCGGGCATAACCCAGACCTAACCCAGACCTAACCGGTGTTATCCTCTAAAATATTGATCGAAACCAGGTTTAATTGACAGCCTCAGTGTGTTACCACTTTACTACGTGATTCAAACACGAAAAAAACCCAGGATCTGGCCAACAAGTAAGCGAAGAAGGCAAAATCATGGGCCAGATGCGGGCATATCCCGGACCTAACCCCGACCTAACCGGTGTTATCCTCTAAAATATTGATCGAAACCAGGTTTAATTGACTGCTTCAGTGTGTTACCACATTCCTACGTGATTCAAACACGAAAAAAACCCAGGATCTGGCCAACAAGTATGCGAAGAAGGCGAAAGAATAAGCCAGATGCGCGCATTTCCCTGACCTAACCCAGACCTAACCGGTGTTATCCTCTGAAATATTGATCGAAACCAGGTTTAATTGACTGCTTCAGTGTGTTACCACATTACTACGTGATTCAAACACGGAAAAAACCCAGGATCTGGCCAACAAGTATGCGATGAAGGCAAAATCATGAGCCGGATGCGGGCATAACCCAGACCTAACCCAGACCTAACCGGTGTTATCCTCTAAAATATTGATCGAAACCAGGTTTAATTGACTGCTTCAGTGTGTTACCACATTACTACGTGATTCAAACACGAAAAAAACCCAAGATCTGGCCAACAAGTATGCGGAGAAGGCAAAATCATGAGCCAGAAGCGGGCATAACCCAGACCTAACCCAGACCTAACCGGTGTTATCCTCTAAAATATTGATCGAAACCAGGTTTAATTGACTGCTTCAGTGTGTTACCACATTCCTACGTGATTCAAACACGAAAAAAACCCAGGATCTGGCCAACAAGTATGCGAAGAAGGCGAAAGAATAAGCCAGATGCGCGCATTTCCCAGACCTAACCCAGACCTAACCGGTGTTATCCTCTGAAATATTGATCGAAACCAGGTTTAATTGACTGCTTCAGTGTGTTACCACATTCCTACGTGATTCAAACACGAAAAAAACCCAGGATCTGGCCAACAAGTATGTGAAGAAGGCGAAAGTATAAGCCAGATGCGCGCATTTCCCAGACCTAACCCAGCCCTAACCGGTGTTATCCTCTGAAATATTGATCGAAACCAGGTTTAATTGACTGCTTCAGTGTATTACGACATTACTACGTGTTTCAAACACGGAAAATACCCAGGATCTGGCCAACAAGTATGCGAAGAAGGCAAAATCATGAGTCAGATGCGAGCATAACCCAGACCTAACCCAGACCTAACCGGTGTTATCCTCTAAAATATTGATCGAAACAAGGTTTAATTGACAGCTTCAGTGTGTTAACACATTACTACGCGATTCAAACACGGAAAAAACCCAGGATCTGGCCAACAAGTATGCGATGAAGGCAAAATCATGAGCCAGATGCGGGCATAACCCAGACCTAACCCAGACCTAACCGGTGTTATCCTCTAAAATATTCATCGAAACCAGGTTTAATTGACTGCTTCAGTGTGTTACCACATTCCTACGTGATTCAAACACGAAAAAAACCCAGGATCTGGCCAACAAGTATGCGAAGAAGGCGAAAGAATAAGCCAGATGCGCGCATTTCCCAGACCTAACCCAGACCTAACCGGTGTTATCCTCTGAAATATTGATCGAAACCAGGTTTAATTGAGTGCTTCAGTGTGTTACCACATTACTACGTGATTCAAACACGGAAAAAACCCAGGATCTGGCCAACAAGTATGCGATGAAGGCAAAATCATGAGCCGGATGCGGGCATAACCCAGACCTAACCCAGACCTAACCGGTGTTATCCTCTAAAATATTGATCGAAACCAGGTTTAATTGACTGCGTCAGTGTGGTACAACATTACAACGTGATTCAAACACGGAAAAAACCCAGGATCTGGCCAACAAGTTTGCGAAAAAGGCGAAAGCATAAGCCAGATGCGCGCATATCCCAGACCTAACCCAGACCTAACCGGTGTTATCCTCTAAAATATTGATCGAAACCAGGTTTAATTGACTGCTTCAGTGTGTTACCACATTCCTACGTGATTCAAACACGAAAAAAACCCAGGATCTGGCCAACAAGTATGTGAAGAAGGCAAAATCATGAGCCAGATGTGGGCATATCCCGGACGTAACCCAGACCTAACCGGTGTTATCCTCTAAAATATTGATCGAAACCAGGTTTGATTGACTGCTTCAGTGTGTTACCACATTCCTACGTGATTCAAACACGAAAAAAACCCAGGATCTGGCCAACAAGTATGTGAAGAAGGCGAAAGTATAAGCCAGATGCGCGCATTTCCCAGACCTAACCCAGACCTAACCAGTGTTATCCTCTGAAATATTGATCGATACCTGGTTTAATCGACTGCTTCAGTGTGTTACCACATTACTACGTGATTCAAACACGGAAAATACCCAGGAACTGGCCAACAAGTATGCGAAGAAGGCTAAATCATGAGCCAGATGCGGGCATAACCCAGACCTAACCCAGACCTAACCGGTGTTATCCTCTGAAATATTGATCGAAACCAGGTTTAATTGACTGCTTCAGTGTGCTACCACATTACTACGTGATCAAACACGGAAAAAACCCAGGATCTGGCCAGCAAGTGTGCGAAGAAGGCAAAATCATGAGCCAGATGCGGGCATAACCCAGACCTAACCCAGACCTAACCGGTGTTATCCTCTGAAATATTGATCGAAACCAGGTTTAATTGACTGCTTCAGTGTGCTACCACATTACTACGTGATCAAACACGGAAAAAACCCAGGATCTGGCCAACAAGTATGCGATGAAGGCAAAATCATGAGCCGGATGCGGGCATAACCCAGACCTAACCCAGACCTAACCGGTGTTATCCTCTAAAATATTGATCGAAACCAGGTTTAATTGACTGCTTCAGTGTGTTACCACATTACTACGTGATTCAAACACGAAAAAAACTCAAGATCTGGCCAACAAGTATGCGGAGAAGGCAAAATCATGAGCCAGAAGCGGGCATGACCCAGACCTAACCCAGACCTAACCGGTGTTATCCTCTAAAATATTGATCGAAACCAGGTTTAATTGACAGCTTCAGTGTGTTACCACATTACTACGTGATTCAAACACGGAAAAAACCCAGGATCTGGCCAACAAGTATGCGATGATGGCAAAATCATGAGCCGGATGCGGGCATAACCCAGACCTAACCCAGACCTAACCGGTGTTATCCTCTGAAATATTGATCGAAACAACGTTTAATAGACTGCTTCAGTGTGTTACCACATTACTACGTGATTCAAACACGGAAAAAACCCAGGATCTGGCCAACAAGTATGCGATGAAGGCGAAAGTATAAGCCAGATGCGCGCATTTCCCAGACCTAACCCAGACCTAACCGGTGTTATCCTCTGAAATATTGATCGAAACCAGGTTTAATTGACTGCTTCAGTGTGTTACCACATTACTACGTGATTCAAACACGGAAAAAACCCAGGATCTGGCCAACAAGTATGCGAAGAAGGCAAAATCATGAGCCAGATGCGGGCATAACCCAGACCTAACCCAGACCTAACCGGTGTTATCCTCTAAAATATTGATCGAAACCAGGTTTAATTGACAGCCTCAGTGTGTTACCACTTTACTACGTGATTCAAACACGAAAAAAACCCAGGATCTGGCCAACAAGTAAGCGAAGAAGGCAAAATCATGAGCCAGGTGCGGGCATATCCCGGACCTAACCCCGACCTAACCGGTGTTATCCTCTAAAATATTGATCGAAACCAGGTTTAATTGACTGCTTCAGTGTGTTACCACATTCCTACGTGATTCAAACACGAAAAAAACCCAGGATCTGGCCAACAAGTATGCGAAGAAGGCGAAAGAATAAGCCAGATGCGCGCATTTCCCAGACCTAACCCAGACCTAACCGGTGTTATCCTCAAAAATATTGATCGAAACCAGGTTTAATTGACTGCTTCAGTGTGTTACCACATTACTACGTGATTCAAACACGGAAAAAACCCAGGATCTGGCCAACAAGTATGCGATGAAGGCAAAATCATGAGCCGGATGCGGGCATAACCCAGACCTAACCCAGACCTAACCGGTGTTATCCTCTAAAATATTGATCGAAACCAGGTTTAATTGACTGCTTCAGTGTGTTACCACATTACTACGTGATTCAAACACGAAAAAAACCCAAGATCTGGCCAACAAGTATGCGGAGAAGGCAAAATCATGAGCCAGAAGCGGGCATAACCCAGACCTAACCCAGACCTAACCGGTGTTATCCTCTGAAATATTGATCGTCACCAGGTTTAATTGACTGCTTCAGTGTGTTACCACATTACTACGTGATTGAAACACGGAAAATACCCAGGATCTGGCCAACAAGTTTGCGAAAAAGGCGAAAGTATAAGCCAGATGCGCGCAAATCCCAGACCTAACCCAGACCTAACCGGTGTTATCCTCTAAAATATTGATCGAAACCAGGTTTTATTGACTGCTTCAGTGTGTTACCACATTACTACGTGATCAAACACGAAAAAAACCCAGGATCTGGCCAACAAGTATGCGAAGAAGGCAAAATCATGAGCCAGATGCGGGCATATCCCGGACCTAACCCAGACCTAACCGGTGTTATCCTCTAAAATATTGATCGAAACCAGGTTTAATTGACTGCTTCAGTGTGTTACCACATTCCTACGTGATTCAAACACGAAAAAAACCCAGGATCTGGCCAACAAGTATGTGAAGAAGGCGAAAGTATAAGCCAGATGCGCTCATTTCCCAGACCTAACCCAGACCTAACCGGTGTTATCCTCTGAAATATTGATCGAAACCAGGTTTAATTGACTGCTTCAGTGTGTTACCACCTACTACGTGATTCAAACACGGAAAAAACCCAGGATCTGGCCAACAAGTATGCGATGAAGGCAAAATCATGAGCCAGATGCGGGCATAACCCAGACCTAACCCAGACCTAACCGGTGTTATCCTCAAAAATATTGATCGAAACCAGGTTTAATTGACAGCCTCAGTGTGTTACCACATTACTACGTGATTCAAACACGAAAAAAACCCAGGATCTGGCCAACAAGTATGCGAAGAAGGCAAAATCATGAGCCAGATGCGGGCATATCCCGGACCTAACCCCGACTTAACCGGTGTTATCCTCTAAAATATTGATCGCAACCAGGTTTAATTGACTGCTTCAGTGTGTTACCACATTCCTACGTGAATCAAACACGAAAAAAAACCAGGATCTGGCCAACAAGTATGCGAAGAAGGCGAAAGAATAAGCCAGATGCGCGCATTTCCCAGACCTAACCCAGACCTAACCGGTGTTATCCTCTGAAATATTGATCGAAACCAGGTTTAATTGACTGCTTCAGTGTGTTACCACATTACTACGTGATTCAAACACGGAAAAAACCCAGGATCTGGCCAACAAGTATGCGATGAAGGCAAAATCATGAGCCGGATGCGGGCATAACCCAGACCTAACCCAGACCTAACCGGTGTTATCCTCTAAAATATTGATCGAAACCAGGTTTAATTGACTGCCTCAGTGTGGTACAACATTACTACGTGATTCAAACACGGAAAAAACCCAGGATCTGGCCAACAAGTTTGCGAAGAAGGCGAAAGCATAAGCCAGATGTGCGCATATCCCAGACCTAACCCAGACCTAACCGGTGTTATCCTCTAAAATATTGATCGAAACCAGGTTTAATTGACTGCTTCAGTGTGTTACCACATTCCTACGTGATTCAAACACGAAAAAAACCCAGGATCTGGCCAACAAGTATGTGAAGAAGGCAAAATCATGAGCCAGATGTGGGCATATCCCGGACGTAACCCAGACCTAACCGGTGTTATCCTCTAAAATATTGATCGAAACCAGGTTTGATTGACTGCTTCAGTGTGTTACCACATTCCTACGTGATTCAAACACGAAAAAAACCCAGGATCTGGCCAACAAGTATGTGAAGAAGGCGAAAGTATAAGCCAGATGCGCGCATTTCCCAGACCTAACCCAGACCTAACCAGTGTTATCCTCTGAAATATTGATCGATACCTGGTTTAATTGACTGCTTCAGTGTGTTACCACATTACTACGTGATTCAAACACGGAAAATACCCAGGAACTGGCCAACAAGTATGCGAAGAAGGCTAAATCATGAGCCAGATGCGGGCATAACCCAGACCTAACCCAGACCTAACCGGTGTTATCCTCTGAAATATTGATCGAAACCAGGTTTAATTGACTGCTTCAGTGTGCTACCACATTACTACGTGATCAAACACGGAAAAAACCCAGGATCTGGCCAACAAGTATGCGAAGAAGGCTAAATCATGAGCCAGATGCGGGCATAACCCAGACCTAACCCAGACCTAACCGGTGTTATCCTCTGAAATATTGATCGAAACCAGGTTTAATTGACTGCTTCAGTGTGCTACCACATTACTACGTGATCAAACACGGAAAAAACCCAGGATCTGGCCAACAAGTATGCGGAGAAGGCAAAATCATGAGCCAGAAGCGGGCATGACCCAGACCTAACCCAGACCTAACCGGTGTTATCCTCTAAAATATTGATCGAAACCAGGTTTAATTGACAGCTTCAGTGTGTTACCACATTACTACGTGATTCAAACACGAAAAAAACCCAGGATCTGGCCAACAAGTATGCGAAGAAGGCAAAATCATGAGCCAGATGCGGGCATTTCCCAGACCTAACCCAGACCTAACCGGTGTTATCCTCTGAAATATTGATCGAAACAACGTTTAATTGACTGCTTCAGTGTGTTACCACATTACTACGTGATTCAAACACGGAAAAAACCCAGGATCTGGCCAACAAGTATGCGATGAAGGCGAAAGTATAAGCCAGATGCGCGCATTTCCCAGACCTAACCCAGACCTAACCGGTGTTATCCTCTGAAATATTGATCGAAACCAGGTTTAATTGACTGCTTCAGTGTGTTACCACATTACTACGTGATTCAAACACGGAAAAAACCCAGGATCTGGCCAACAAGTATGTGAAGAAGGCAAAATCACGAGCCAGATGTGGGCATATCCCGGACCTAACCCAGACCTAACCGGTGTTATCCTCTAAAATATTGATCGAAACCAGGTTTGATTGACTGCTTCAGTGTGTTACCACATTCCTACGTGATTCAAACACGAAAAAAACCCAAGATCTGGCCAACAAGTATGCGGAGAAGGCAAAATCATGAGCCAGAAGCGGGCATGACCCAGACCTAACCCAGACCTAACCGGTGTTGTCCTCTAAAATATTGATCGAAACCAGGTTTAATTGACAGCTTCAGTGTGTTACCATATTCCTACGTGATTCAAACACGAAAAAAACCCAAGATCTGGCCAACAAGTATGCGGAGAAGGCAAAATCATGAGCCAGAAGCGGGCATGACCCAGACCTAACCCAGACCTAACCGGTGTTATCCTCTAAAATATTGATCGAAACCAGCTTTAATTGACTGCTTCAGTGTGTTACCACATTCCTACGTGATTCAAACGCGAAAAAAACCCAGGATCTGGCCAACAAGTATGCGAGGAAGGCGAAAGAATAAGCCTGATGCGCGCATTTCCCAGACCTAACCCAGACCTAACCGGTGTTATCCTCTGAAATATTGATCGAAACCAGGTTTAATAGACTGCTTCAGTGTGTTACCACATTACTACGTGATTCAAACACGGAAAAAACCCAGGATCTGGCCAACAAGTATGCGATGAAGGCGAAAGTATAAGCCAGATGCGCGCATTTCCCAGACCTAACCCAGACCTAACCGGTGTTATCCTCTGAAATATTGATCGAAACCAGGTTTAATTGACTGCTTCAGTGTGTTACCACATTACTACGTGATTCAAACACGGAAAAAACCCAGGATCTGGCCAACAAGTAAGCGAAGAAGGCAAAATCATAAGCCAGATGCGCGCATTTCCCAGACCTAACCCAGACCTAACCGGTGTTATCCTCTGAAATATTGATCGAAACCAGGTTTAATTGACTGCTTCAGTGTGTTACCACATTACTACGTGATTCAAACACGGAAAAAACCCAGGATCTGGCCAACAAGTATGTGATGAAGGCAAAATCACGAGCCAGATGTGGGCATATCCCGGACCTAACCCAGACCTAACCGGTGTTATCCTCTAAAATATTGATCGAAACCAGGTTTGATTGACTGCTTCAGTGTGTTACCACATTCCTACGTGATTCAAACACGAAAAAAACCCAAGATCTGGCCAACAAGTATGCGGAGAAGGCAAAATCATGAGCCAGAAGCGGGCATGACCCAGACCTAACCCAGACCTAACCGGTGTTATCCTCTAAAATATTGATCGAAACCAGGTTTAATTGACAGCTTCAGTGTGTTACCATATTCCTACGTGATTCAAACACGAAAAAAACCCAAGATCTGGCCAACAAGTATGCGGAGAAGGCAAAATCATGAGCCAGAAGCGGGCATGACCCAGACCTAACCCAGACCTAACCGGTGTTATCCTCTAAAATATTGATCGAAACCAGCTTTAATTGACTGCTTCAGTGTGTTACCACATTCCTACGTGATTCAAACGCGAAAAAAACCCAGGATCTGGCCAACAAGTATGCGAGGAAGGCGAAAGAATAAGCCTGATGCGCGCATTTCCCAGACCTAACCCAGACCTAACCGGTGTTATCCTCTGAAATATTGATCGAAACAACGTTTAATAGACTGCTTCAGTGTGTTACCACATTACTACGTGATTCAAACACGGAAAAAACCCAGGATCTGGCCAACAAGTATGCGATGAAGGCGAAAGTATAAGCCAGATGCGCGCATTTCCCAGACCTAACCCAGACCTAACCGGTGTTATCCTCTGAAATATTGATCGAAACCAGGTTTAATTGACTGCTTCAGTGTGTTACCACATTACTACGTGATTCAAACACGGAAAAAACCCAGGATCTGGACAACAAGTATGCGAAGAAGGCAAAATCATGAGCCAGATGCGGGCATAACCCAGACCTAACCCAGACCTAACCGGTGTTATCCTCTAAAATATTGATCGAAACCAGGTTTAATTGACAGCCTCAGTGTGTTACCACTTTACTACGTGATTCAAACACGAAAAAAACCCAGGATCTGGCCAACAAGTAAGCGAAGAAGGCAAAATCATGGGCCAGATGCGGGCATATCCCGGACCTAACCCCGACCTAACCGGTGTTATCCTCTAAAATATTGATCGAAACCAGGTTTAATTGACTGCTTCAGTGTGTTACCACTTTACTACGTGATTCAAACACGAAAAAAACCCAGGATCTGGCCAACAAGTAAGCGAAGAAGGCAAAATCATGGGCCGGATGCGGGCATAACCCAGACCTAACCCAGACCTAACCGGTGTTATCCTCTAAAATATTGATCGAAACCAGGTTTAATTGACTGCTTCAGTGTGTTACCACATTACTACGTGATTCAAACACGAAAAAAACCCAAGATCTGGCCAACAAGTATGCGGAGAAGGCAAAATCATGAGCCAGAAGCGGGCATAACCCAGACCTAACCCAGACCTAACCGGTGTTATCCTCTAAAATATTGATCGAAACCAGGTTTAATTGACTGCTTCAGTGTGTTACCACATTCCTACGTGATTCAAACACGAAAAAAACCCAGGATCTGGCCAACAAGTATGCGAAGAAGGCGAAAGAATAAGCCAGATGCGCGCATTTCCCAGACCTAACCCAGACCTAACCGGTGTTATCCTCTGAAATATTGATCGAAACCAGGTTTAATTGACTGCTTCAGTGTGTTACCACATTCCTACGTGATTCAAACACGAAAAAAACCCAGGATCTGGCCAACAAGTATGTGAAGAAGGCGAAAGTATAAGCCAGATGCGCGCATTTCCCAGACCTAACCCAGCCCTAACCGGTGTTATCCTCTGAAATATTGATCGAAACCAGGTTTAATTGACTGCTTCAGTGTATTACGACATTACTACGTGTTTCAAACACGGAAAATACCCAGGATCTGGCCAACAAGTATGCGAAGAAGGCAAAATCATGAGTCAGATGCGAGCATAACCCAGACCTAACCCAGACCTAACCGGTGTTATCCTCTAAAATATTGATCGAAACAAGGTTTAATTGACAGCTTCAGTGTGTTAACACATTACTACGCGATTCAAACACGGAAAAAACCCAGGATCTGGCCAACAAGTATGCGATGAAGGCAAAATCATGAGCCAGATGCGGGCATAACCCAGACCTAACCCAGACCTAACCGGTGTTATCCTCTAAAATATTGATCGAAACCAGGTTTAATTGACTGCTTCAGTGTGTTACCACATTCCTACGTGATTCAAACACGAAAAAAACCCAGGATCTGGCCAACAAGTATGCGAAGAAGGCGAAAGAATAAGCCAGATGCGCGCATTTCCCAGACCTAACCCAGACCTAACCGGTGTTATCCTCTGAAATATTGATCGAAACCAGGTTTAATTGAGTGCTTCAGTGTGTTACCACATTACTACGTGATTCAAACACGGAAAAAACCCAGGATCTGGCCAACAAGTATGCGATGAAGGCAAAATCATGAGCCGGATGCGGGCATAACCCAGACCTAACCCAGACCTAACCGGTGTTATCCTCTAAAATATTGATCGAAACCAGGTTTAATTGACTGCCTCAGTGTGGTACAACATTACAACGTGATTCAAACACGGAAAAAACCCAGGATCTGGCCAACAAGTTTGCGAAAAAGGCGAAAGCATAAGCCAGATGCGCGCATATCCCAGACCTAACCCAGACCTAACCGGTGTTATCCTCTAAAATATTGATCGAAACCAGGTTTAATTGACTGCTTCAGTGTGTTACCACATTCCTACGTGATTCAAACACGAAAAAAACCCAGGATCTGGCCAACAAGTATGTGAAGAAGGCAAAATCATGAGCCAGATGTGGGCATATCCCGGACGTAACCCAGACCTAACCGGTGTTATCCTCTAAAATATTGATCGAAACCAGGTTTGATTGACTGCTTCAGTGTGTTACCACATTCCTACGTGATTCAAACACGAAAAAAACCCAGGATCTGGCCAACAAGTATGTGAAGAAGGCGAAAGTATAAGCCAGATGCGCGCATTTCCCAGACCTAACCCAGACCTAACCAGTGTTATCCTCTGAAATATTGATCGATACCTGGTTTAATTGACTGCTTCAGTGTGTTACCACATTACTACGTGATTCAAACACGAAAAAAACCCAGGATCTGGCCAACAAGTATGCGAAGAAGGCAAAATCATGAGCCAGATGCGGGCATTTCCCAGACCTAACCCAGACCTAACCGGTGTTATCCTCTGAAATATTGATCGAAACAACGTTTAATTGACTGCTTCAGTGTGTTACCACATTACTACGTGATTCAAACACGGAAAAAACCCAGGATCTGGCCAACAAGTATGCGATGAAGGCGAAAGTATAAGCCAGATGCGCGCATTTCCCAGACCTAACCCAGACCTAACCGGTGTTATCCTCTAAAATATTGATCGAAACCAGGTTTAATTGACTGCTTCAGTGTGTTACCACATTACTACGTGATTCAAACACGGAAAAAACCCAGGATCTGGCCAACAAGTATGCGAAGAAGGCAAAATCATGAGCCAGATGCGGGCATAACCCAGACCTAACCCAGACCTAACCGGTGTTATCCTCTAAAATACTGTCCGAATCCAGGATTAATTGACTGCCTCAGTGTGGTACAACATTACTACGTGATTCAAACACGGAAAAAACCCAGGATCTGGCCATCAAGTTTGCGAAAAAGGCGAAAGCATAAGCCAGATGCGCGCATATCCCAGACCTAACCCAGACCTAACCGGTGTTATCCTCTAAAATATTGATCGAAACCAGGTTTAATTGACTGCTTCAGTGTGTTACCACATTCCTACGTGATTCAAACACGAAAAAAACCCAGGATCTGGCCAACAAGTATGTGAAGAAGGCAAAATCATGAGCCAGATGTGGGCATATCCCGGACCTAACCCAGACCTAACCGGTGTTATCCTCTAAAATATTGATCGAAACCAGGTTTGATTGACTGCTTCAGTGTGTTACCACATTACTACGTGATTCAAACACGAAAAAAACCCAAGATCTGGCCAACAAGTATGCGAAGAAGGCAAAATCATGAGCCAGATGCGGGCATAACCCAGACCTAACCCAGACCTAACCGGTGTTATCCTCTAAGATATTGATCGAAACCAGGTTTAATTGACAGCTTCAGTGTGTTAACACATTACTACGTGATTCAAACACGGAAAAAACCCAGGATCTGGCCAACAAGTATGCGATGAAGGCAAAATCATGAGCCAGATGCGGGCATAACCCAGACCTAACCCAGACCTAACCGGTGTTATCCTCTAAAATATTGATCGAAACCAGGTTTAATTGACTGCTTCAGTGTGTTACCACATTACTACGTGATTCAAACACGAAAAAAACCCAAGATCTGGCCAACAAGTATGCGGAGAAGGCAAAATCATGAGCCAGAAGCGGGCATAACCCAGACCTAACCCAGACCTAACCGGTGTTATCCTCTAAAATATTGATCGAAACCAGGTTTAATTGACTGCTTCAGTGTGTTACCACATTCCTACGTGATTCAAACACGAAAAAAACCCAGGATCTGGCCAACAAGTATGCGAAGAAGGCGAAAGAATAAGCCAGATGCGCGCATTTCCCAGACCTAACCCAGACCTAACCGGTGTTATCCTCTGAAATATTGATCGAAACCAGGTTTAATTGACTGCTTCAGTGTGTTACCACATTCCTACGTGATTCAAACACGAAAAAAACCCAGGATCTGGCCAACAAGTATGTGAAGAAGGCGAAAGTATAAGCCAGATGCGCGCATTTCCCAGACCTAACCCAGCCCTAACCGGTGTTATCCTCTGAAATATTGATCGAAACCAGGTTTAATTGACTGCTTCAGTGTATTACGACATTACTACGTGTTTCAAACACGGAAAATACCCAGGATCTGGCCAACAAGTATGCGAAGAAGGCAAAATCATGAGTCAGATGCGAGCATAACCCAGACCTAACCCAGACCTAACCGGTGTTATCCTCTAAAATATTGATCGAAACAAGGTTTAATTGACAGCTTCAGTGTGTTAACACATTACTACGCGATTCAAACACGGAAAAAACCCAGGATCTGGCCAACAAGTATGCGATGAAGGCAAAATCATGAGCCAGATGCGGGCATAACCCAGACCTAACCCAGACCTAACCGGTGTTATCCTCTAAAATATTGATCGAAACCAGGTTTAATTGACTGCTTCAGTGTGTTACCACATTCCTACGTGATTCAAACACGAAAAAAACCCAGGATCTGGCCAACAAGTATGCGAAGAAGGCGAAAGAATAAGCCAGATGCGCGCATTTCCCAGACCTAACCCAGACCTAACCGGTGTTATCCTCTGAAATATTGATCGAAACCAGGTTTAATTGAGTGCTTCAGTGTGTTACCACATTACTACGTGATTCAAACACGGAAAAAACCCAGGATCTGGCCAACAAGTATGCGATGAAGGCAAAATCATGAGCCGGATGCGGGCATAACCCAGACCTAACCCAGACCTAACCGGTGTTATCCTCTAAAATATTGATCGAAACCAGGTTTAATTGACTGCCTCAGTGTGGTACAACATTACAACGTGATTCAAACACGGAAAAAACCCAGGATCTGGCCAACAAGTTTGCGAAAAAGGCGAAAGCATAAGCCAGATGCGCGCATATCCCAGACCTAACCCAGACCTAACCGGTGTTATCCTCTAAAATATTGATCGAAACCAGGTTTAATTGACTGCTTCAGTGTGTTACCACATTCCTACGTGATTCAAACACGAAAAAAACCCAGGATCTGGCCAACAAGTATGTGAAGAAGGCAAAATCATGAGCCAGATGTGGGCATATCCCGGACGTAACCCAGACCTAACCGGTGTTATCCTCTAAAATATTGATCGAAACCAGGTTTGATTGACTGCTTCAGTGTGTTACCACATTCCTACGTGATTCAAACACGAAAAAAACCCAGGATCTGGCCAACAAGTATGTGAAGAAGGCGAAAGTATAAGCCAGATGCGCGCATTTCCCAGACCTAACCCAGACCTAACCAGTGTTATCCTCTGAAATATTGATCGATACCTGGTTTAATTGACTGCTTCAGTGTGTTACCACATTACTACGTGATTCAAACACGGAAAATACCCAGGAACTGGCCAACAAGTATGCGAAGAAGGCTAAATCATGAGCCAGATGCGGGCATAACCCAGACCTAACCCAGACCTAACCGGTGTTATCCTCTGAAATATTGATCGAAACCAGGTTTAATTGACTGCTTCAGTGTGCTACCACATTACTACGTGATCAAACACGGAAAAAACCCAGGATCTGGCCAGCAAGTGTGCGAAGAAGGCAAAATCATGAGCCAGATGCGGGCATAACCCAGACCTAACCCAGACCTAACCGGTGTTATCCTCTGAAATATTGATCGAAACCAGGTTTAATTGACTGCTTCAGTGTGCTACCACATTACTACGTGATCAAACACGGAAAAAACCCAGGATCTGGCCAACAAGTATGCGATGAAGGCAAAATCATGAGCCGGATGCGGGCATAACCCAGACCTAACCCAGACCTAACCGGTGTTATCCTCTAAAATATTGATCGAAACCAGGTTTAATTGACTGCTTCAGTGTGTTACCACATTACTACGTGATTCAAACACGAAAAAAACTCAAGATCTGGCCAACAAGTATGCGGAGAAGGCAAAATCATGAGCCAGAAGCGGGCATGACCCAGACCTAACCCAGACCTAACCGGTGTTATCCTCTAAAATATTGATCGAAACCAGGTTTAATTGACAGCTTCAGTGTGTTACCACATTACTACGTGATTCAAACACGAAAAAAACCCAGGATCTGGCCAACAAGTATGCGAAGAAGGCAAAATCATGAGCCAGATGCGGGCATTTCCCAGACCTAACCCAGACCTAACCGGTGTTATCCTCTGAAATATTGATCGAAACAACGTTTAATTGACTGCTTCAGTGTGTTACCACATTACTACGTGATTCAAACACGGAAAAAACCCAGGATCTGGCCAACAAGTATGCGATGAAGGCGAAAGTATAAGCCAGATGCGCGCATTTCCCAGACCTAACCCAGACCTAACCGGTGTTATCCTCTAAAATATTGATCGAAACCAGGTTTAATTGACTGCTTCAGTGTGTTACCACATTACTACGTGATTCAAACACGGAAAAAACCCAGGATCTGGCCAACAAGTATGCGAAGAAGGCAAAATCATGAGCCAGATGCGGGCATAACCCAGACCTAACCCAGACCTAACCGGTGTTATCCTCTAAAATACTGTCCGAATCCAGGATTAATTGACTGCCTCAGTGTGGTACAACATTACTACGTGATTCAAACACGGAAAAAACCCAGGATCTGGCCATCAAGTTTGCGAAAAAGGCGAAAGCATAAGCCAGATGCGCGCATATCCCAGACCTAACCCAGACCTAACCGGTGTTATCCTCTAAAATATTGATCGAAACCAGGTTTAATTGACTGCTTCAGTGTGTTACCACATTCCTACGTGATTCAAACCCGAAAAAAACCCAGGATCTGGCCAACAAGTATGTGAAGAAGGCAAAATCATGAGCCAGATGTGGGCATATCCCGGACCTAACCCAGACCTAACCGGTGTTATCCTCTAAAATATTGATCGAAACCAGGTTTGATTGACTGCTTCAGTGTGTTACCACATTACTACGTGATTCAAACACGAAAAAAACCCAAGATCTGGCCAACAAGTATGCGAAGAAGGCAAAATCATGAGCCAGATGCGGGCATAACCCAGACCTAACCCAGACCTAACCGGTGTTATCCTCTAAGATATTGATCGAAACCAGGTTTAATTGACAGCTTCAGTGTGTTAACACATTACTACGTGATTCAAACACGGAAAAAACCCAGGATCTGGCCAACAAGTATGCGATGAAGGCAAAATCATGAGCCAGATGCGGGCATAACCCAGACCTAACCCAGACCTAACCGGTGTTATCCTCTAAAATATTGATCGAAACCAGGTTTAATTGACTGCTTCAGTGTGTTACCACATTCCTACGTGATTCAAACACGAAAAAAACCCAGGATCTGGCCAACAAGTATGCGAAGAAGGCGAAAGAATAAGCCAGATGCGCGCATTTCCCTGACCTAACCCAGACCTAACCGGTGTTATCCTCTGAAATATTGATCGAAACCAGGTTTAATTGACTGCTTCAGTGTGTTACCACATTCCTACGTGATTCAAACACGAAAAAAACCCAGGATCTGGCCAACAAGTATGCGAAGAAGGCGAAAGAATAAGCCAGATGCGCGCATTTCCCTGACCTAACCCAGACCTAACCGGTGTTATCCTCTGAAATATTGATCGAAACCAGGTTTAATTGACTGCTTCAGTGTGTTACCACATTACTACGTGATTCAAACACGGAAAAAACCCAGGATCTGGCCAACAAGTATGCGATGAAGGCAAAATCATGAGCCGGATGCGGGCATAACCCAGACCTAACCCAGACCTAACCGGTGTTATCCTCTAAAATATTGATCGAAACCAGGTTTAATTGACTGCTTCAGTGTGTTACCACATTACTACGTGATTCAAACACGAAAAAAACCCAAGATCTGGCCAACAAGTATGCGGAGAAGGCAAAATCATGAGCCAGAAGCGGGCATAACCCAGACCTAACCCAGACCTAACCGGTGTTATCCTCTAAAATATTGATCGAAACCAGGTTTAATTGACTGCTTCAGTGTGTTACCACATTCCTACGTGATTCAAACACGAAAAAAACCCAGGATCTGGCCAACAAGTATGCGAAGAAGGCGAAAGAATAAGCCAGATGCGCGCATTTCCCAGACCTAACCCAGACCTAACCGGTGTTATCCTCTGAAATATTGATCGAAACCAGGTTTAATTGACTGCTTCAGTGTGTTACCACATTCCTACGTGATTCAAACACGAAAAAGACCCAGGATCTGGCCAACAAGTATGTGAAGAAGGCGAAAGTATAAGCCAGATGCGCGCATTTCCCAGACCTAACCCAGCCCTAACCGGTGTTATCCTCTGAAATATTGATCGAAACCAGGTTTAATTGACTGCTTCAGTGTATTACGACATTACTACGTGTTTCAAACACGGAAAATACCCAGGATCTGGCCAACAAGTATGCGAAGAAGGCAAAATCATGAGTCAGATGCGAGCATAACCCAGACCTAACCCAGACCTAACCGGTGTTATCCTCTAAAATATTGATCGAAACAAGGTTTAATTGACAGCTTCAGTGTGTTAACACATTACTACGCGATTCAAACACGGAAAAAACCCAGGATCTGGCCAACAAGTATGCGATGAAGGCAAAATCATGAGCCAGATGCGGGCATAACCCAGACCTAACCCAGACCTAACCGGTGTTATCCTCTAAAATATTGATCGAAACCAGGTTTAATTGACTGCTTCAGTGTGTTACCACATTCCTACGTGATTCAAACACGAAAAAAACCCAGGATCTGGCCAACAAGTATGCGAAGAAGGCGAAAGAATAAGCCAGATGCGCGCATTTCCCAGACCTAACCCAGACCTAACCGGTGTTATCCTCTGAAATATTGATCGAAACCAGGTTTAATTGAGTGCTTCAGTGTGTTACCACATTACTACGTGATTCAAACACGGAAAAAACCCAGGATCTGGCCAACAAGTATGCGATGAAGGCAAAATCATGAGCCGGATGCGGGCATAACCCAGACCTAACCCAGACCTAACCGGTGTTATCCTCTAAAATATTGATCGAAACCAGGTTTAATTGACTGCCTCAGTGTGGTACAACATTACAACGTGATTCAAACACGGAAAAAACCCAGGATCTGGCCAACAAGTTTGCGAAAAAGGCGAAAGCATAAGCCAGATGCGCGCATATCCCAGACCTAACCCAGACCTAACCGGTGTTATCCTCTAAAATATTGATCGAAACCATGTTTAATTGACTGCTTCAGTGTGTTACCACATTCCTACGTGATTCAAACACGAAAAAAACCCAGGATCTGGCCAACAAGTATGTGAAGAAGGCAAAATCATGAGCCAGATGTGGGCATATCCCGGACGTAACCCAGACCTAACCGGTGTTATCCTCTAAAATATTGATCGAAACCAGGTTTGATTGACTGCTTCAGTGTGTTACCACATTCCTACGTGATTCAAACACGAAAAAAACCCAGGATCTGGCCAACAAGTATGTGAAGAAGGCGAAAGTATAAGCCAGATGCGCGCATTTCCCAGACCTAACCCAGACCTAACCAGTGTTATCCTCTGAAATATTGATCGATACCTGGTTTAATTGACTGCTTCAGTGTGTTACCACATTACTACGTGATTCAAACACGGAAAATACCCAGGAACTGGCCAACAAGTATGCGAAGAAGGCTAAATCATGAGCCAGATGCGGGCATAACCCAGACCTAACCCAGACCTAACCGGTGTTATCCTCTGAAATATTGATCGAAACCAGGTTTAATTGACTGCTTCAGTGTGCTACCACATTACTACGTGATCAAACACGGAAAAAACCCAGGATCTGGCCAGCAAGTGTGCGAAGAAGGCAAAATCATGAGCCAGATGCGGGCATAACCCAGACCTAACCCAGACCTAACCGGTGTTATCCTCTGAAATATTGATCGAAACCAGGTTTAATTGACTGCTTCAGTGTGCTACCACATTACTACGTGATCAAACACGGAAAAAACCCAGGATCTGGCCAACAAGTATGCGATGAAGGCAAAATCATGAGCCGGATGCGGGCATAACCCAGACCTAACCCAGACCTAACCGGTGTTATCCTCTAAAATATTGATCGAAACCAGGTTTAATTGACTGCTTCAGTGTGTTACCACATTACTACGTGATTCAAACACGAAAAAAACTCAAGATCTGGCCAACAAGTATGCGGAGAAGGCAAAATCATGAGCCAGAAGCGGGCATGACCCAGACCTAACCCAGACCTAACCGGTGTTATCCTCTAAAATATTGATCGAAACCAGGTTTGATTGACTGCTTCAGTGTGTTACCACATTACTACGTGATTCAAACACGAAAAAAACCCAAGATCTGGCCAACAAGTATGCGAAGAAGGCAAAATCATGAGCCAGATGTGGGCATATCCCGGACCTAACCCAGACCTAACCGGTGTTATCCTCTAAAATACTGTCCGAATCCAGGATTAATTGACTGCCTCAGTGTGGTACAACATTACTACGTGATTCAAACACGGAAAAAACCCAGGATCTGGCCATCAAGTTTGCGAAAAAGGCAAAATCATGAGCCAGATGCGGGCATAACCCAGACCTAACCCAGACCTAACCGGTGTTATCCTCTAAAATACTGTCCGAATCCAGGATTAATTGACTGCCTCAGTGTGGTACAACATTACTACGTGATTCAAACACGGAAAAAACCCAGGATCTGGCCAACAAGTATGCGATGAAGGCGAAAGTATAAGCCAGATGCGCGCATTTCCCAGACCTAACCCAGACCTAACCGGTGTTATCCTCTGAAATATTGATCGAAACCAGGTTTAATTGACTGCTTCAGTGTGTTACCACATTACTACGTGATTCAAACACGGAAAAAACCCAGGATCTGGCCAACAAGTATGCGAAGAAGGCAAAATCATGAGCCAGATGCGGGCATAACCCAGACCTAACCCAGACCTAACCGGTGTTATCCTCTAAAATACTGTCCGAATCCAGGATTAATTGACTGCCTCAGTGTGGTACAACATTACTACGTGATTCAAACACGGAAAAAACCCAGGATCTGGCCATCAAGTTTGCGAAAAAGGCGAAAGCATAAGCCAGATGCGCGCATATCCCAGACCTAACCCAGACCTAACCGGTGTTATCCTCTAAAATATTGATCGAAACCAGGTTTAATTGACTGCTTCAGTGTGTTACCACATTCCTACGTGATTCAAACACGAAAAAAACCCAGGATCTGGCCAACAAGTATGTGAAGAAGGCAAAATCATGAGCCAGATGTGGGCATATCCCGGACCTAACCCAGACCTAACCGGTGTTATCCTCTAAAATATTGATCGAAACCAGGTTTGATTGACTGCTTCTGTGTGTTACCACATTACTACGTGATTCAAACACGAAAAAAACCCAAGATCTGGCCAACAAGTATGCGAAGAAGGCAAAATCATGAGCCAGATGCGGGCATAACCCAGACCTAACCCAGACCTAACCGGTGTTATCCTCTAAAATATTGATCGAAACCAGGTTTAATTGACAGCTTCAGTGTGTTATCACATTACTACGTGATTCAAACACGGAAAAAACCCAGGATCTGGCCAACAAGTATGCGATGAAGGCAAAATCATGAGCCAGATGCGGGCATAACCCAGACCTAACCCAGACCTAACCGGTGTTATCCTCTAAAATATTGATCGAAACCAGGTTTAATTGACTGCTTCAGTGTGTTACCACATTCCTACGTGATTCAAACACGAAAAAAACCCAGGATCTGGCCAACAAGTATGTGAAGAAGGCGAAAGTATAAGCCAGATGCGCGCATTTCCCAGACCTAACCCAGACCTAACCGGTGTTATCCTCTGAAATATTGATCGAAACCAGGTTTAATTGACTGCTTCAGTGTGTTACCACATTACTACGCGATTCAAACACGGAAAAAACCCAGGATCTGGCCAGCAAGTATGCGAAGAAGGCAAAATCATGAGCCAGATGCGGGCATATCCCGGACCTAACCCAGACCTAACCGGTGTTATCCTCTAAAATATTGATCGAAACCAGGTTTAATTGACTGCTTCAGTGTGTTACCACATTCCTACGTGATTCAAACACGAAAAAAACCCAGGATCTGGCCAACAAGTATGCGAAAAAGGTGAAAGTATAAGCCAGATGCGCGCATATCCCAGACCTAACCCAGACCTAACCGGTGTTATCCTCTGAAATTTTGATTGAAACCAGGTTTAATTGACTGCTTCAGTGTGTTACCACATTCCTACGTGATTCAAACACGAAAAAAACCCAGGATCTGGCCAACAAGTATGCGAAGAAGGCGAAAGAATAAGTCAGATGCGCGCAGTTCCCAGACCTAACCCAGACCTAAGCGGTGTTATCCTCTGAAATATTGAGCGAAACCAGGTTTAATTGACTGCTTCAGTGTGTTACCACATTACTACGCGATTCAAACACGGAAAAAACCCAGGATCTGGCCAACAAGTATGCGATGAAGGCAAAATCATGAGCCAGATGCGGGCATAACCCAGAACTAACCCAGACCTAACCGGTGTTATCCTCTAAAATATTGATCGAAACCAGGTTTAATTGACTGCTTCAGTGTGTTACCACATTACTACGTGATTCAAACACGAAAAAAACCCAAGATCTGGCCAACAAGTATGCGAAGAAGGCAAAATCATGAGCCAGATGCGGGCATAACCCAGACCTAACCTAGCCCTAACCGGTGTTATCCTCTGAAATATTGATCGAAACCAGGTTTAATTGACTGCTTCAGTGTATTACGACATTACTACGTGTTTCAAACACGGAAAATACCCAGGATCTGGCCAACAAGTATGCGAAGAAGGCAAAATCATGAGTCAGATGCGGGCATAACCCAGACCTAACCCAGACCTAACCGGTGTTATCCTCTAAAATATTGATCGAAACCAGGTTTAATTGACAGCTTCAGTGTGTTAACACATTACTACGTGATTCAAACACGGAAAAAACCCAGGATCTGGCCAACAAGTATGCGATGAAGGCAAAATCATGAGCCAGATGCGGGCATAACCCAGACCTAACCCAGACCTAACCGGTGTTATCCTCTAAAATATTGATCGAAACCAGGTTTAATTGACTGCTTCAGTGTGTTACCACATTCCTACGTGATTCAAACACGAAAAAAACCCAGGATCTGGCCAACAAGTATGTGAAGAAGGCGAAAGTATAAGCCAGATGCGCGCATTTCCCAGACCTAACCCAGACCTAACCGGTGTTATCCTCTGAAATATTGATCGAAACCAGGTTTAATTGACAGCTTCAGTGTGTTACCACATTACTACGTGATTCAAACACGAAAAAACCCAGGATCTGGCCAACAAGTATGCGATGAAGGCAGAATCATGAGCCAGATGCGGGCATAACCCAGACCTAACCCAGACCTAACCGGTGTTATCCTCTAAAATATTGATCGAAACCAGGTTTAATTGACAGCTTCAGTGTGTTACCACATTACTACATGATTCAAACACGAAAAAACCCAGGATCTGGCCAACAAGTATGCGAACAAGGCAAAATCATGAGCCAGATGCGTGCAAAACCCAGACCTAACCCAGACCTAACCGGTGTTATCCTCCAAAATATTGATCGAAACCAGGTTTAAATGACAGCTTCAGTGTGTTACCACATTACTACGTGATTCAAACACGAAAAAAACCCAGGATCTGGCCAACAAGTATGCGAAGAAGGCAAAATCATGAGCCAGATGCGGGCATAACCCAGACCTAATCCAGACCTAACCGGTGTTATCCTCCAAAATATTGATCGAAACCAGGTTTAATTGACAGCTTCAGTGTGTTACCACATTACTACGTGATTCAAACACGAAAAAACCCCAGGATCTGGCCAACAAGTATGCGAAGAAGGCAAAATCATGAGCCAGATGCGGGCATATCCCGGACCTATCCCAGACCTAACCGGTGTTATCCTCTACAATATTGATCGAAACCAGGTTTAATTGACTGCTTCAGTGTATTACCACATTACTACGTGATTCAAACACGAAAAAAACCCAGGATCTGGCCAACAAGTATGCGAAGAAGGCAAAATCATGAGCCAGATGCGGGCATAACCCAGACCTAACCCAGACCTAACCGGTGTTATCCTCTGAAATATTGATCGAAACCAGGTTTAATTGACTGCTTCTGTGTGTTACCACATTACTACGTGATTCAAACACGGAAAATACCCAGGATCTGGCCAACAAGTTTGCGAAAAAGGCGAAAGTATAAGCCAGATGCACGCAAATCCCAGACCTAACCCAGACCTAACCGGTGTTATCCTCTAAAATATTGATCGAAACCAGGTTTTATTGACTGCTTCAGTGTGTTACCACATTACTACGTGATCAAACACGGAAAAAACCCAGGATCTGGCCAACAAGTTTGCGAAAAAGGTGAAAGTATAAGCCAGATGCGCGCATATCCCAGACCTAACCCAGACCTAACCGGTGTTATCCTCTGAAATATTGATCGAAACCAGGTTTAATTGACAGCTTCAGTGTGTTACCACATTACTACGTGATTCAAACACGAAAAAAACCCAGGATCTGGCCAACAAGTATGCGAAGAAGGCAAAATCATGAGCCAGATGCGGGCATAACCCAGACCTAACCCAGACCTCACCGGTGTTATCCTCTAAAATATTGATCGAAACCAGGTTTAATTGACAGCCTCAGTGTGTTACCACATTACAACGTGATTCAAGCACGAAAAAAACCCAGGATCTGGCCAACAAGTATGCGAAGAAGGCAAAATCATTAGCCAGATGCGGGCATATCCCGGACCTAACCCCGACCTAACCGGTGTTATCCTCTAAAATATTGATCGAAACCAGGTTTAATTGACTGCTTCAGTGTGTTACCACATTCCTACGTGATTCAAACACGAAAAAAACCCAGGATCTGGCCAACAAGTATGCGAAGAAGGCGAAAGAATAAGCCAGATGCGCGCATTTCCCAGACCTAACCCAGACCTAACCGGTGTTATCCTCTGAAATATTGATCGAAATCAGGTTTAATTGACTGCTTCAGTGTGTTACCACATTACTACGTTATTCAAACACGGAAAAAACCCAGGATCTGGCCAACAAGTATGCGATGATGGCAAAATCATGAGCCAGATGCGGGCATAACCCAGACCTAACCCAGACCTAACCGGTGTTATCCTCTAAAATATCGATCGAAACTAGGTTTAATTGACTGCTTCAGTGTGTTACCACATTACTACGTGATTCAAACACGAAAAAGACCCAAGATCTGGCCAACAAGTATGCGAAGAAGGCAAAATCATGAGCCAGATGCGGGCATAACCCAGACCTAACCCAGACCTAACCGGTGTTATCCTCTGAAATATTGATCGGAACCAGGTTTAATTGACTGCTTCAGACTATTACGACATTACTACGTGTTTCAAACACGGAAAATACCCAGGATCTGGCCAACAAGTATGCGAAGAAGGCAAAATCATGAGTGAGATGCGGGCATAACCCAGACCTAAACCAGACCTAACCGGTGTTATCCTCTAAAATATTGATCGAAACCAGGTTTAATTGACAGCTTCAGTGTGTTAACACATTACTACGTGATTCAAACACGGAAAAAACCCAGGATCTGGCCAACAAGTATGCGATGAAGGCAAAATCATGAGCCAGATGCGGGCATAACCCAGACCTAACCCAGACCTAACCGGTGTTATCCTCTAAAATATTGATCGAAACCAGGTTTAATTGACAGCTTCAGTGTGTTACCACATTACTACGTGATTCAAACACGAAAAAAACCCAGGATCTGGCCAACAAGTATGCGAACAAGGCAAAATCATGAGCCAGATGCGGGCATAACCCAGACCTAACCCAGACCTAACCGGTGTTATCCTTTAAAATATTGATCGAAACCAGGTTTAATTGACTGCTTCAGTGTGTTACCACATTCCTACGTGATTCAAACACGAAAAAAACCCAGGATCTGGCCAACAAGTATGTGAAGAAGGCGAAAGTATAAGCCAGATGCGCGCATTTCCCAGACCTAACCCAGACCTAACCGGTGTTATCCTCTGAGATATTGATCGAAACCAGGTTTAATTGACTGCTTCAGTGTGTTACCACATTACTACGTGATTCAAACACGAAAAAGACCCAAGATCTGGCCAACAAGTATGCGAAGAAGGCAAAATCATGAGCCAGATGCGGGCATAACCCAGACCTAACCCAGACCTAACCGGTGTTATCCTCTAAAATATTGATCGAAACCAGGTTTAATTGACTGCTTCAGTGTGTTACCACATTCCTACGTGATTCAAACACGAAAAAAACCCAGGATCTGGCCAACAAGTATGTGAAGAAGGCGAAAGTATAAGCCAGATGCGCGCATTTCCCAGACCTAACCCAGACCTAACCGGTGTTATCCTCTGAAATATTGATCGAAACCAGGTTTAATTGACTGCTTCAGTGTGTTACCACATTACTACGTGATTCAAACACGGAAAGAACCCAGGATCTGGCCAACAAGTATGCGATGAAGGCAAAATCATGAGCCAGATGCGGGCATAACCCAGACCTAACCCAGACCTAACCGGTGTTATCCTCTAAAATATTGATCGAAACCAGGTTTAATTGACAGCTTCAGTGTGTTACCACATTACTACGTGATTCAAACACGAAAAAAACCCAGGATCTGGCCAACAAGTATGCGAACAAGGCAAAATCATGAGCCAGATGCGTGCATAACCCAGACCTAACCCAGACCTAACCGGTGTTATCCTCCAAAATATTGATCGAAACCAGGTTTAAATGACAGCTTCAGTGTGTTACCACATTACTACGTGATTCAAACACGAAAAAAACCCAGGATCTGGCCAACAAGTTTGCGAAGAAGGCAAAATCATGAGCCAGATGCGGGCATAACCCAGACCTATCCCACACCTAACCGGTGTTATCCTCTGAAATATTGATCGAAACCAGGTTTAATTGACTGCTTCAGTGTGTTACCACATTACTACGTGATCAAACATGGAAAAAACCCAGGATCTGGCCAACAAGTATGCGAAAAAGGTGAAAGTATAAGCCAGATGCGCGCATATCCCAGACCTAACCCAGACCTAACCGGTGTTATCCTCTGAAATATTGATCGAAACCAAGTTTAATTGACTGCTTCAGTGTGTTACCACATTCCTACGTGATTCAAACACGAAAAAAACCCAGGATCTGGCCAACAAGTATGCGAAGAAGGCAAAATCATGAGCCAGATGCGGGCATAACCCAGACCTAACCCAGACCTAACCGGTGTTATCTTCTAAAATATTGATCGAGACCAGGTTTAATTGACTGCTTCAGTGTGTTACCACATTACTACGTGATTCAAACGCGAAAAAAACCCAAGATCTGGCCAACAAGTATGCGAAGAAGGCAAAATCATGAGTCAGATGCGGGCATAACCCAGACCTAACCCAGACCTAACCGGTGTTATCCTCTAAAATATTGATCGAAACCAGGTTTAATTGACAGCTTCAGTGTGTTAACACATTACTACGTGATTCAAACACGGAAAAAACCCAGGATCTGGCCAACAAGTATGCGATGAAGGCAAAATCATGAGCCAGATGCGGGCATAACCCAGACCTAACCCACACCTAACCGGTGTTATCCTCTAAAATATTGATCGAAACCAGGTTTAATTGACAGCTTCAGTGTGTCACCACATTCCTACGTGATTCAAACACGAAAAAAACCCAGGATCTGGCCAACAAGTATGTGAAGAAGGCGAAAGTATAAGCCAGATGCGCGCATTTCCCAGACCTAACCCAGACCTAACCGGTGTTATCCTCTGAAATATTGATCGAAACCAGGTTTAATTGACTGCTTCAGTGTGTTACCACATTCCTACGTGATTCAAACACGGAAAAAACCCAGGATCTGGCCAACAAGTTTGCGAAAAAGGCGAAAGTATAAGCCAGATGCGCGCAAATCCCAGACCTAACCCAGACCTAACCGGTGTTATCCTCTAAAATATTGATCGAAACCAGGTTTAATTGACAGCTTCAGTGCGTTACCACATTACTACGTAATTCAAACACGAGAAAAACCCAGGATCTGGCCAACAAGTATGCGAACAAGGCAAAATCATGAGCCAGATGCGTGCATAACCCAGACCTAACCCAGACCTAACCGGTGTTATCCTCCAAAATATTGATCGAAACCAGGTTTAAATGACAGCTTCAGTGTGTTACCACATTACTACGTGATTCAAACACGGAAAAAACCCAGGATCTGGCCAACAAGTATGCGATGAAGGCAAAATCATGAGCCAGATGCGGGCATAACACAGACCTAACCCAGACCTAACCGGTGTTATCCTCTAAAATATTGATCGAAACCAGGTTTAATTGACTGCTTCAGTGTGTTACCACATTACTACGTGATTCAAACACGAAAAAAACCCAAGATCTGGCCAACAAGTATGCGAAGAAGGCAAAATCATGAGCCAGATGCGGGCATAACCCAGACCTAACCCAGACCTAACCGGTGTTATCCTCTGAAATATTGATCGAAACCAGGTTTAATTGACTGCTTCAGTGTATTACGACATTACTACGTGTTTCAAACACGGAAAATACCCAGGATCTGGCCAACAAGTATGCGAAGATGGCAAAATCATGAGTCAGATGCGCGCATTTCCCAGACCTAACCCAGACCTAACCGGTGTTATCCTCTGAAATATTGATCGAAACCAGGTTTAATTGACTGCTTCAGTGTGTTACCACATTACTACGTGATTCAAACACGGAAAGAACCCAGGATCTGGCCAACAAGTATGCGATGAAGGCAAAATCATGAGCCAGATGCGGGCATAACCCAGACCTAACCCAGACCTAACCGGTGTTATCCTCTAAAATATTGATCGAAACCAGGTTTAATTGACAGCTTCAGTGTGTTAACACATTACTACGTGATTCAAACAAGGAAAAAACCCAGGATCTGGCCAACAAGTATGCGATGAAGGCAAAATCATGAGCCAGATGCGGGCATAACCCAGACCTAACCCAGACCTAACCGGTGTTATCCTCTAAAATATTGATCGAAACCAGGTTTAATTGACTGCTTCAGTGTGTTACCACATTCCTACGTGATTCAAACACGAAAAAAACCCAGGATCTGGCCAACAAGTATGCGAACAAGGCAAAATCATGAGCCAGATGCGTGCATAACCCAGACCTAACCCAGACCTAACCGGTGTTATCCTCCAAAATATTGATCGAAACCAGGTTTAAATGACAGCTTCAGTGTGTTACCACATTACTACGTGATTCAAACACGGAAAAAACCCAGGATCTGGCCAACAAGTATGCGATGAAGGCAAAATCATGAGCCAGATGCGGGCATAACACAGACCTAACCCAGACCTAACCGGTGTTATCCTCTAAAATATTGATCGAAACCAGGTTTAATTGACTGCTTCAGTGTATTACCACATTACTACGTGATTCAAACACGAAAAAAACCCAAGATCTGGCCAACAAGTATGCGAAGAAGGCAAAATCATGAGCCAGATGCGGGCATAACCCAGACCTAACCCAGACCTAACCGGTGTTATCCTCTGAAATATTGATCGAAACCAGGTTTAATTGACTGCTTCAGTGTATTACGACATTACTACGTGTTTCAAACACGGAAAATACCCAGGATCTGGCCAACAAGTATGCGAAGAAGGCAAAATCATGAGTCAGATGCGGGCATAACCCAGACCTAACCCAGACCTAACCGGTGTTATCCTCTAAAATATTGATCGAAACCAGGTTTAATTGACAGCTTCAGTGTGTTAACACATTACTACGTGATTCAAACACGGAAAAAACCGAGGATCTGGCCAACAAGTATGCGATGAAGGCAAAATCATGAGCCAGATGCGGGCATAACCCAGACCTAACCCAGACCTATCCGGTGTTATCCTCTAAAATATTGATCGAAACCAGGTTTAATTGACTGCTTCAGTGTGTTACCACATTCCTACGTAATTCAACCACGAAAAAAACCCAGGATCTGGCCAACAAGTATGTGAAGAAGGCGAAAGTATAAGACAGATGCGCGCATTTCCCAGACCTAACCCAGACCTAACCGGTGTTATCCTCTGAAATATTGATCGAAACCAGGTTTAATTGACTGCTTCAGTGTGTTACCACATTACTACGTGATTCAAACACGGAAAAAACCCCAGGATCTGGCCAACAAGTATGCGATGATGGCAAAATCATGAGCCAGATGCGGGCATAACCCAGACCTAACCCAGACCTAACCGGTGTTATCCTCTAAAATATTGATCGAAACCAGGTTTAATTGACAGCTTCAGTGTGTTACCACATTACTACGTGATTCAAACACGAAAAAAACAAAGGATCTGGCCAACAAGTATGCGAACAAGGCAAAATCATGAGCCAGATGCGTGCATAACCCAGACCTAACCCAGACCTAACCGGTGTTATCCTCCAAAATATTGATCGAAACCAGGTTTAAATGACAGCTTCAGTGTGTTACCACATTACTACGTGATTCAAACACGAAAAAAACCCAGGATCTGGCCAACAAGTATGCGAAGAAGGCAATATCATGAGCCAGATGCGGGCATAACCCAGACCTAACCCAGACCTAACCGGTGTTATCCTCTAAAATATTGATCGAAACCAGGTTTAATTGACAGCTTCAGTGTGTTAACACATTACTACGTGATTCAAACACGGAAAAAACCCAGGATCTGGCCAACAAGTATGCGATGAAGGCAAAATCATTAGCCAGATGCGGGCATAACCCAGACCTAACCCAGACTTAACCGTTGTTATCCTCTAAAATATTGATCGAAACCAGGTTTAATTGACTGCTTCAGTGTGTTACCACATTCCTACGTGATTCAAACACGAAAAAAACCCAGGATCTGGCCAACAAGTATGTGAAGAAGGCGAAAGTATAAGCCAGATGCGCGCATTTCCCAGACCTAACCCAGACCTAACCGGTGTTATCCTCTGAAATATTGATCGAAACCAGGTTTAATTGACTGCTTCAGTGTGTTACCACATTACTACGTGATTCAAACACGGAAAAAACCCCAGGATCTGGCCAACAAGTATGCGATGAAGGCAAAATCATGAGCCAGATGCGGGCATAACCCAGACCTAACCCAGACCTAACCGGTGTTATCCTCTAAAATATTGATCGAAACCAGGTTTAATTGACAGCTTCAGTGTGTTACCACATTACTACGTGATTCAAACACGAAAAAAACCCAGGATCTGGCCAACAAGTATGCGAACAAGGCAAAATCATGAGCCAGATGCGTGCATAACCCAGACCTAACCCAGACCTAACCGGTGTTATCCTCCAAAATATTGATCGAAACCAGGTTTAAATGACAGCTTCAGTGTGTTACCACATTACTACGTGATTCAAACACGAAAAAAACCCAGGATCTGGCCAACAAGTATGCGAAGAAGGCAATATCATGAGCCAGATGCGGGCATAACCTAGACCTAACCCAGACCTAACCGGTGTTATCCTCCAAAATATTGATCGAAACCAGGTTTAATTGACAGCTTCAGTGTGTTACCACATTACTACGTGATTCAAACACGAAACAACCCCAGGATCTGGCCAACAAGTATGCGAAGAAGGCAAAATCATGAGCCAGATGCGGGCATATCCCGGACCTAACCCAGACCTAACCGGTGTTATCCTCTGAAATATTGATCGAAACCAGGTTTAATTGACTGCTTCAGTGTGTTACCACATTACTACGTGATTCAAACACGGAAAATACCCAGGATCTGGCCAACAAGTTTGCGAAAAAGGCGAAAGTATAAGCCAGATGCGCGCAAATCCCAGACCTAACCCAGACCTAGCCGGTGTTATCCTCTAAAATATTGATCGAAACCAGGTTTAATTGACAGCTTCAGTGTGTTACCACATTACTACGTGATTCAAACACGAAAAAAACCCAGGATCTGGCCAACAAGTATGCGAACAAGGCAAAATCATGAGCCAGATGCGTGCATAACCCAGACCTAACCCAGACCTAACCGGTGTTATCCTCTGAAATATTGATCGAAACCAGGTTTAATTGACTGCTTCAGTGTATTACGACATTACTACGTGTTTCAAACACGGAAAATACCCAGGATCTGGCCAACAAGTATGCGAAGATGGCAAAATCATGAGTCAGATGCGCGCATTTCCCAGACCTAACCCAGACCTAACCGGTGTTATCCTCTGAAATATTGATCGAAACCAGGTTTAATTGACTGCTTCAGTGTGTTACCACATTACTACGTGATTCAAACACGGAAAGAACCCAGGATCTGGCCAACAAGTATGCGATGAAGGCAAAATCATGAGCCAGATGCGGGCATAACCCAGACCTAACCCAGACCTAACCGGTGTTATCCTCTAAAATATTGATCGAAACCAGGTTTAATTGACAGCTTCAGTGTGTTAACACATTACTACGTGATTCAAACAAGGAAAAAACCCAGGATCAGGCCAACAAGTATGCGATGAAGGCAAAATCATGAGCCAGATGCGGGCATAACCCAGACCTAACCCAGACCTAACCGGTGTTATCCTCTAAAATATTGATCGAAACCAGGTTTAATTGACTGCTTCAGTGTGTTACCACATTCCTACGTGATTCAAACACGAAAAAAACCCAGGATCTGGCCAACAAGTATGTGAAGAAGGCGAAAGTATAAGCCAGATGCGCGCAATTCCCAGACCTAACCCAGACCTAACCGGTGTTATCCTCTGAAATATTGATCGAAACCAGGTTTAATTGACTGCTTCAGTGTGTTACCACATTACTACGTGATTGAAACACGGAACATACCCAGGATCTGGCCAACAAGTTTGCGAAAAAGGCGAAAGTTTAAGCCAGATGCGCGCAAATCCCAGACCTAACCCAGACCTAGCCGGTGTTATCCTCTAAAATATTGATCGAAACCAGGTTTAATTGACAGCTTCAGTGTGTTACCACATTACTACGTGATTCAAACACGAAAAAAACAAAGGATCTGGCCAACAAGTATGCGAACAAGGCAAAATCATGAGCCAGATGCGTGCATAACCCAGACCTAACCCAGACCTAACCGGTGTTATCCTCCAAAATATTGATCGAAACCAGGTTTAAATGACAGCTTCAGTGTGTTACCACATTACTACGTGATTCAAACACGAAAAAAACCCAGGATATGGCCAACAAGTATGCGAAGAAGTCAATATCATGAGCCAGATGCGGGCATAACCCAGACCTAACCCAGACCTAACCGGTGTTATCCTCTAAAATATTGATCGAAACCAGGTTTAATTGACAGCTTCAGTGTGTTAACACATTACTACGTGATTCAAACACGGAAAAAACCCAGGATCTGGCCAACAAGTATGCGATGAAGGCAAAATCATTAGCCAGATGCGGGCATAACCCAGACCTAACCCAGACTTAACCGGTGTTATCCTCTCAAATATTGATCGAAACCAGGTTTAATTGACTGCTTCAGTGTGTTACCACATTCCTACGTGATTCAAACACGAAAAAAACCCAGGATCTGGCCAACAAGTATGTGAAGAAGGCGAAAGTATAAGCCAGATGCGCGCATTTCCCAGACCTAACCCAGACCTAACCGGTGTTATCCTCTAAAATATTGATCGAAACCAGGTTTAATTGACTGCTTCAGTGTGTTACCACATTACTACGTGATTCAAACACGGAAAAAACCCCAGGATCTGGCCAACAAGTATGCGATGAAGGCAAAATCATGAGCCAGATGCGGGCATAACCCAGACCTAACCCAGACCTAACCGGTGTTATCCTCTAAAATATTGATCGAAACCAGGTTTAATTGACAGCTTCAGTGTGTTACCACATTACTACGTGATTCAAACACGAAAAAAACCCAGGATCTGGCCAACAAGTATGCGAACAAGGCAAAATCATGAGCCAGATGCGTGCATAACCCAGACCTAACCCAGACCTAACCGGTGTTATCCTCCAAAATATTGATCGAAACCAGGTTTAAATGACAGCTTCAGTGTGTTACCACATTACTACGTGATTCAAACACGAAAAAAACCCAGGATCTGGCCAACAAGTATGCGAAGAAGGCAATATCATGAGCCAGATGCGGGCATAACCTAGACCTAACCCAGACCTAACCGGTGTTATCCTCCAAAATATTGATCGAAACCAGGTTTAATTGACAGCTTCAGTGTGTTACCACATTACTACGTGATTCAAACACGAAAAACCCCAGGATCTGGCCAACAAGTATGCGAAGAAGGCAAAATCATGAGCCAGATGCGGGCATATCCCGGACCTAACCCAGACCTAACCGGTGTTATCCTCTAAAATATTGATCGAAACCAGGTTTAATTGACTGCTTCAGTGTGTTACCACATTACTACGTGATTCAAACACGGAAAATACCCAGGATCTGGCCAACAAGTTTGCGAAAAAGGCGAAAGTATAAGCCAGATGCGCGCAAATCCCAGACCTAACCCAGACCTAACCGGTGTTATCCTCTAAAATATTGATCGAAACCAGGTTTTATTGACTGCTTCAGTGTGTTACCACATTACTACGTGATCAAACACGGAAAAAACCCAGGATCTGGCCAACAAGTTTGCGAAAAAGGTGAAAGTATAAGCCAGATGCGCGCATATCCCAGACCTAACCCAGACCTAACCGGTGTTATCCTCTAAAATATTGATCGAAACCAGGTTTAATTGACAGCTTCAGTGTGTTACCACATTACTACGTGATTCAAACACGAAAAAAACCCAGGATCTGGCCAACAAGTATGCGAAGAAGGCAAAATCATGAGCCAGATGCGGGCATAACCCAGACCTAACCCAGACCTAACCGGTGTTATCTTCTAAAATATTGATCGAAACCAGCTTTAATTGACAGCCTCAGTGTGTTACCACATTACTACGTGATTCAAACACGAAAAAAACCCAGGATCTGGCCAACAAGTATGCGATGAAGGCAAAATCATGAGCCAGATGCGGGCATATTCCGGACCTAACCCCGACCTAACCGGTGTTATCCTCTAAAATATTGATCGAAACCAGGTTTAATTGACTGCTTCAGTGTATTACCACATTCCTACGTGATTCAAACACGAAAAAAACCCAGGATCTGGCCAACAAGTATGCGAAGAAGGCGAAAGAATAAGCCAGATGCGCGCATTTCCCAGACCTAACCGGTGTTATCCTCTGAAATATTGATCGAAACCAGGTTTAATTGACTGCTTCAGTGTATTAGCACATTACTACGTGATTCAAACACGAAAAAAACCCAGGATCTGGCCAACAAGTATGCGAAGAAGGCAAAATCATGAGCCAGATGCGGGCATAACCCAGACCTAACCCAGACCTAACCGGTGTTATCCTCTGAAATATTGATCGAAACCAGGTTTAATTGACTGCTTCAGTGTGTTACCACATTACTACGTGATTCAAACACGGAAAATACCCAGGATCTGGCCAACAAGTTTGCGAAAAAGGCGAAAGTATAAGCCAGATGCGCGCAAATCCCAGACCTAACCCAGACCTAACCGGTGTTATCCTCTAAAATATTGATCGAAACCAGGTTTTATTGACTGCTTCAGTGTGTTACCACATTACTACGTGATCAAACACGGAAAAAACCCAGGATCTGGCCAACAAGTTTGCGAAAAAGGTGAAAGTATAAGCCAGATGCGCGCATATCCCATGCCTAACCCAGACCTAACCGGTGTTATCCTCTAAAATATTGATCGAAACCAGGTTTAATTGACAGCTTCAGTGTGTTACCACATTACTACGTTATTCAAACACGAAAAAAACCCAGGATCTGGCCAACAAGTATGCGAAGAAGGCAAAATCATGAGCCAGATGCGGGCATAACCCAGACCTAACCCAGACCTAACCGGTGTTATCCTCTAAAATATTGATCGAAACCAGGTTTAATTGACAGCCTCAGTGTGTTATCACATTACTACGTGATTCAAACACGAAAAAAACCCAGGATCTGGCCAACAAGTATGCGAAGAAGGCAAAATCATGAGCCAGATGCGGGCATATCCCGGACGTAATCCCGACCTAACCGGTGTTGTCCTCTAAAATATTGATCGAAACCAGGTTTAATTGACTGCTTCTGTGTGCTACCACATTCCTACGTGATTCAAACACGAAAAAAACCCAGGATCTGGCCAACAAGTATGCGAAGAAGGCGAAAGAATAAGCCAGATGCGCGCATTTCCCAGACCTAACCCAGACCTAACCGGTGTTATCCTCTGAAATATTGATCGAAACCAGGTTTAATTGACAGCTTCAGTGTGTTACCACATTACTACGTGATTCAAACACGAAAAAAACAAAGGATCTGGCCAACAAGTATGCGAACAAGGAAAAAGTCATGAGCCAGATGCGGGCATATCCCGGACGTAATCCCGACCTAACCGGTGTTATCCTCTAAAATATTGATCGAAACCAGGTTTAAATGACAGCTTCAGTGTGTTACCACATTACTACGTGATTCAAACACGAAAAAAACCCAGGATCTGGCCAACAAGTATGCGAAGAAGGCAATATCATGAGCCAGATGCGGGCATAACCCAGACCTAACCGAGACCTAACCGGTGTTATCCTCTAAAATATTGATCGAAACCAGGTTTAATTGACAGCTTCAGTGTGTTAACACATTACTACGTGATTCAAACACGGAAAAAACCCAGGATCTGGCCAACAAGTATGCGATGAAGGCAAAATCATTAGCCAGATGCGGGCATAACCCAGACCTAACCCAGACTTAACCGGTGTTATCCTCTAAAATATTGATCGAAACCAGGTTTAATTGACTGCTTCAGTGTGTTACCACATTCCTACGTGATTCAAACACGAAAAAAACCCAGGATCTGGCCAACAAGTATGTGAAGAAGGCGAAAGTATAAGCCAGATGCGCGCATTTCCCAGACCTAACCCAGACCTAACCGGTGTTATCCTCTGAAATATTGATCGAAACCAGGTTTAATTGACTGCTTCAGTGTGTTACCACATTACTACGTGATTCAAACACGGAAAAAACCCCAGGATCTGGCCAACAAGTATGCGATGAAGGCAAAATCATGAGCCAGATGCGGGCATAACCCAGACCTAACCCAGACCTAACCGGTGTTATCCTCAAAAATATTGATCGAAACCAGGTTTAATTGACAGCTTCAGTGTGTTAACACATTACTACGTGATTCTAACACGGAAAAAACCCAGGATCTGGCCAACAAGTATGCGATGAAGGCAAAATCATGAGCCAGATGCGGGCATAACCCAGACCTAACCCAGACCTATCCGGTGTTATCCTCTAAAATATTGATCGAAACCAGGTTTAATTGACTGCTTCAGTGTGTTACCACATTCCTACGTAATTCAACCACGAAAAAAACCCAGGATCTGGCCAACAAGTATGTGAAGAAGGCGAAAGTATAAGACAGATGCGCGCATTTCCCAGACCTAACCCAGACCTAACCGGTGTTATCCTCTAAAATATTGATCGAAACCAGGTTTAATTGACTGCTTCAGTGTGTTACCACATTACTACGTGATTCAAACACGGAAAGAACCCAGGATCTGGCCAACAAGTATGCGATGAAGGCAAAATCATGAGCCAGATGCGGGCATAACCCAGACCTAACCCAGACCTAACCGGTGTTATCCTCTAAAATATTGATCGAAACCAGGTTTAATTGACTGCTTCAGTGTGTTACCACATTCCTACGTGATTCAAACACGGAAAGAACCCAGGATCTGGCCAACAAGTATGCGATGAAGGCAAAATCATGAGCCAGATGCGGGCATAACCCAGACCTAACCCAGACCTAACCGATGTTATCCTCTAAAATATTGATCGAAACCAGGTTTAATTGACAGCTTCAGTGTGTTAACACATTACTACGTGATTCAAACAAGGAAAAAACCCAGGATCTGGCCAACAAGTATGCGATGAAGGCAAAATCATGAGCCAGATGCGGGCATAACCCAGACCTAACCCAGACCTAACCGGTGTTATCCTCTAAAATATTGATCGAAACCAGGTTTAATTGACTGCTTCAGTGTGTTACCACATTCCTACGTGATTCAAACACGAAAAAAACCCAGGATCTGGCCAACAAGTATGCGAACAAGGCAAAATCATGAGCCAGATGCGTGCATAACCCAGACCTAACCCAGACCTAACCGGTGTTATCCTCCAAAATATTGATCGAAACCAGGTTTAAATGACAGCTTCAGTGTGTTACCACATTACTACGTGATTCAAACACGGAAAAAACCCAGGATCTGGCCAACAAGTATGCGATGAAGGCAAAATCATGAGCCAGATGCGGGCATAACACAGACCTAACCCAGACCTAACCGGTGTTATCCTCTAAAATATTGATCGAAACCAGGTTTAATTGACTGCTTCAGTGTATTACCACATTACTACGTGATTCAAACACGAAAAAAACCCAAGATCTGGCCAACAAGTATGCGAAGAAGGCAAAATCATGAGCCAGATGCGGGCATAACCCAGACCTAACCCAGACCTAACCGGTGTTATCCTCTGAAATATTGATCGAAACCAGGTTTAATTGACTGCTTCAGTGTATTACGACATTACTACGTGTTTCAAACACGGAAAATACCCAGGATCTGGCCAACAAGTATGCGAAGAAGGCAAAATCATGAGTCAGATGCGGGCATAACCCAGACCTAACCCAGACCTAACCGGTGTTATCCTCTAAAATATTGATCGAAACCAGGTTTAATTGACAGCTTCAGTGTGTTAACACATTACTACGTGATTCAAACACGGAAAAAACCGAGGATCTGGCCAACAAGTATGCGATGAAGGCAAAATCATGAGCCAGATGCGGGCATAACCCAGACCTAACCCAGACCTATCCGGTGTTATCCTCTAAAATATTGATCGAAACCAGGTTTAATTGACTGCTTCAGTGTGTTACCACATTCCTACGTAATTCAACCACGAAAAAAACCCAGGATCTGGCCAACAAGTATGTGAAGAAGGCGAAAGTATAAGACAGATGCGCGCATTTCCCAGACCTAACCCAGACCTAACCGGTGTTATCCTCTGAAATATTGATCGAAACCAGGTTTAATTGACTGCTTCAGTGTGTTACCACATTACTACGTGATTCAAACACGGAAAAAACCCCAGGATCTGGCCAACAAGTATGCGATGATGGCAAAATCATGAGCCAGATGCGGGCATAACCCAGACCTAACCCAGACCTAACCGGTGTTATCCTCTAAAATATTGATCGAAACCAGGTTTAATTGACAGCTTCAGTGTGTTACCACATTACTACGTGATTCAAACACGAAAAAAACAAAGGATCTGGCCAACAAGTATGCGAACAAGGCAAAATCATGAGCCAGATGCGTGCATAACCCAGACCTAACCCAGACCTAACCGGTGTTATCCTCCAAAATATTGATCGAAACCAGGTTTAAATGACAGCTTCAGTGTGTTACCACATTACTACGTGATTCAAACACGAAAAAAACCCAGGATCTGGCCAACAAGTATGCGAAGAAGGCAATATCATGAGCCAGATGCGGGCATAACCCAGACCTAACCCAGACCTAACCGGTGTTATCCTCTAAAATATTGATCGAAACCAGGTTTAATTGACAGCTTCAGTGTGTTAACACATTACTACGTGATTCAAACACGGAAAAAACCCAGGATCTGGCCAACAAGTATGCGATGAAGGCAAAATCATTAGCCAGATGCGGGCATAACCCAGACCTAACCCAGACTTAACCGTTGTTATCCTCTAAAATATTGATCGAAACCAGGTTTAATTGACTGCTTCAGTGTGTTACCACATTCCTACGTGATTCAAACACGAAAAAAACCCAGGATCTGGCCAACAAGTATGTGAAGAAGGCGAAAGTATAAGCCAGATGCGCGCATTTCCCAGACCTAACCCAGACCTAACCGGTGTTATCCTCTGAAATATTGATCGAAACCAGGTTTAATTGACTGCTTCAGTGTGTTACCACATTACTACGTGATTCAAACACGGAAAAAACCCCAGGATCTGGCCAACAAGTATGCGATGAAGGCAAAATCATGAGCCAGATGCGGGCATAACCCAGACCTAACCCAGACCTAACCGGTGTTATCCTCTAAAATATTGATCGAAACCAGGTTTAATTGACAGCTTCAGTGTGTTACCACATTACTACGTGATTCAAACACGAAAAAAACCCAGGATCTGGCCAACAAGTATGCGAACAAGGCAAAATCATGAGCCAGATGCGTGCATAACCCAGACCTAACCCAGACCTAACCGGTGTTATCCTCCAAAATATTGATCGAAACCAGGTTTAAATGACAGCTTCAGTGTGTTACCACATTACTACGTGATTCAAACACGAAAAAAACCCAGGATCTGGCCAACAAGTATGCGAAGAAGGCAATATCATGAGCCAGATGCGGGCATAACCTAGACCTAACCCAGACCTAACCGGTGTTATCCTCCAAAATATTGATCGAAACCAGGTTTAATTGACAGCTTCAGTGTGTTACCACATTACTACGTGATTCAAACACGAAACAACCCCAGGATCTGGCCAACAAGTATGCGAAGAAGGCAAAATCATGAGCCAGATGCGGGCATATCCCGGACCTAACCCAGACCTAACCGGTGTTATCCTCTGAAATATTGATCGAAACCAGGTTTAATTGACTGCTTCAGTGTGTTACCACATTACTACGTGATTCAAACACGGAAAATACCCAGGATCTGGCCAACAAGTTTGCGAAAAAGGCGAAAGTATAAGCCAGATGCGCGCAAATCCCAGACCTAACCCAGACCTAGCCGGTGTTATCCTCTAAAATATTGATCGAAACCAGGTTTAATTGACAGCTTCAGTGTGTTACCACATTACTACGTGATTCAAACACGAAAAAAACCCAGGATCTGGCCAACAAGTATGCGAACAAGGCAAAATCATGAGCCAGATGCGTGCATAACCCAGACCTAACCCAGACCTAACCGGTGTTATCCTCTGAAATATTGATCGAAACCAGGTTTAATTGACTGCTTCAGTGTATTACGACATTACTACGTGTTTCAAACACGGAAAATACCCAGGATCTGGCCAACAAGTATGCGAAGATGGCAAAATCATGAGTCAGATGCGCGCATTTCCCAGACCTAACCCAGACCTAACCGGTGTTATCCTCTGAAATATTGGTCGAAACCAGGTTTAATTGACTGCTTCAGTGTGTTACCACATTACTACGTGATTCAAACACGGAAAGAACCCAGGATCTGGCCAACAAGTATGCGATGAAGGCAAAATCATGAGCCAGATGCGGGCATAACCCAGACCTAACCCAGACCTAACCGGTGTTATCCTCTAAAATATTGATCGAAACCAGGTTTAATTGACAGCTTCAGTGTGTTAACACATTACTACGTGATTCAAACAAGGAAAAAACCCAGGATCTGGCCAACAAGTATGCGATGAAGGCAAAATCAGGAGCCAGATGCGGGCATAACCCAGACCTAACCCAGACCTAACCGGTGTTATCCTCTAAAATATTGATCGAAACCAGGTTTAATTGACTGCTTCAGTGTGTTACCACATTCCTACGTGATTCAAACACGAAAAAAACCCAGGATCTGGCCAACAAGTATGTGAAGAAGGCGAAAGTATAAGCCAGATGCGCGCAATTCCCAGACCTAACCCAGACCTAACCGGTGTTATCCTCTGAAATATTGATCGAAACCAGGTTTAATTGACTGCTTCAGTGTGTTACCACATTACTACGTGATTGAAACACGGAACATACCCAGGATCTGGCCAACAAGTTTGCGAAAAAGGCGAAAGTATAAGCCAGATGCGCGCAAATCCCAGACCTAACCCAGACTTAGCCGGTGTTATCCTCTAAAATATTGATCGAAACCAGGTTTAATTGACAGCTTCAGTGTGTTACCACATTACTACGTGATTCAAACACGAAAAAAACAAAGGATCTGGCCAACAAGTATGCGAACAAGGCAAAATCATGAGCCAGATGCGTGCATAACCCAGACCTAACCCAGACCTAACCGGTGTTATCCTCCAAAATATTGATCGAAACCAGGTTTAAATGACAGCTTCAGTGTGTTACCACATTACTACGTGATTCAAACACGAAAAAAACCCAGGATATGGCCAACAAGTATGCGAAGAAGTCAATATCATGAGCCAGATGCGGGCATAACCCAGACCTAACCCAGACCTAACCGGTGTTATCCTCTAAAATATTGATCGAAACCAGGTTTAATTGACAGCTTCAGTGTGTTAACACATTACTACGTGATTCAAACACGGAAAAAACCCAGGATCTGGCCAACAAGTATGCGATGAAGGCAAAATCATTAGCCAGATGCGGGCATAACCCAGACCTAACCCAGACTTAACCGGTGTTATCCTCTCAAATATTGATCGAAACCAGGTTTAATTGACTGCTTCAGTGTGTTACCACATTCCTACGTGATTCAAACACGAAAAAAACCCAGGATCTGGCCAACAAGTATGTGAAGAAGGCGAAAGTATAAGCCAGATGCGCGCATTTCCCAGACCTAACCCAGACCTAACCGGTGTTATCCTCTGAAATATTGATCGAAACCAGGTTTAATTGACTGCTTCAGTGTGTTACCACATTACTACGTGATTCAAACACGGAAAAAACCCCAGGATCTGGCCAACAAGTATGCGATGAAGGCAAAATCATGAGCCAGATGCGGGCATAACCCAGACCTAACCCAGACCTAACCGGTGTTATCCTCTAAAATATTGATCGAAACCAGGTTTAATTGACAGCTTCAGTGTGTTACCACATTACTACGTGATTCAAACACGAAAAAAACCCAGGATCTGGCCAACAAGTATGCGAACAAGGCAAAATCATGAGCCAGATGCGTGCATAACCCAGACCTAACCCAGACCTAACCGGTGTTATCCTCCAAAATATTGATCGAAACCAGGTTTAAATGACAGCTTCAGTGTGTTACCACATTACTACGTGATTCAAACACGAAAAAAACCCAGGATCTGGCCAACAAGTATGCGAAGAAGGCAATATCATGAGCCAGATGCTGGCATAACCTAGACCTAACCCAGACCTAACCGGTGTTATCCTCCAAAATATTGATCGAAACCAGGTTTAATTGACAGCTTCAGTGTGTTACCACATTACTACGTGATTCAAACACGAAAAAACCCCAGGATCTGGCCAACAAGTATGCGAAGAAGGCAAAATCATGAGCCAGATGCGGGCATATCCCGGACCTAACCCAGACCTAACCGGTGTTATCCTCTGAAATATTGATCGAAACCAGGTTTAATTGACTGCTTCAGTGTGTTACCACATTACTACGTGATTCAAACACGGAAAATACCCAGGATCTGGCCAACAAGTTTGCGAAAAAGGCGAAAGTATAAGCCAGATGCGCGCAAATCCCAGACCTAACCCAGACCTAACCGGTGTTATCCTCTAAAATATTGATCGAAACCAGGTTTTATTGACTGCTTCAGTGTGTTACCACATTACTACGTGATCAAACACGGAAAAAACCCAGGATCTGGCCAACAAGTTTGCGAAAAAGGTGAAAGTATAAGCCAGATGCGCGCATATCCCAGACCTAACCCAGACCTAACCGGTGTTATCCTCTAAAATATTGATCGAAACCAGGTTTAATTGACAGCTTCAGTGTGTTACCACATTACTACGTGATTCAAACACGAAAAAAACCCAGGATCTGGCCAACAAGTATGCGAAGAAGGCAAAATCATGAGCCAGATGCGGGCATAACCCAGACCTAACCCAGACCTAACCGGTGTTATCTTCTAAAATATTGATCGAAACCAGCTTTAATTGACAGCCTCAGTGTGTTACCACATTACTACGTGATTCAAACACGAAAAAAACCCAGGATCTGGCCAACAAGTATGCGATGAAGGCAAAATCATGAGCCAGATGCGGGCATATTCCGGACCTAACCCCGACCTAACCGGTGTTATCCTCTAAAATATTGATCGAAACCAGGTTTAATTGACTGCTTCAGTGTATTACCACATTCCTACGTGATTCAAACACGAAAAAAACCCAGGATCTGGCCAACAAGTATGCGAAGAAGGCGAAAGAATAAGCCAGATGCGCGCATTTCCCAGACCTAACCGGTGTTATCCTCTGAAATATTGATCGAAACCAGGTTTAATTGACTGCTTCAGTGTATTAGCACATTACTACGTGATTCAAACACGAAAAAAACCCAGGATCTGGCCAACAAGTATGCGAAGAAGGCAAAATCATGAGCCAGATGCGGGCATAACCCAGACCTAACCCAGACCTAACCGGTGTTATCCTCTGAAATATTGATCGAAACCAGGTTTAATTGACTGCTTCAGTGTGTTACCACATTACTACGTGATTCAAACACGGAAAATACCCAGGATCTGGCCAACAAGTTTGCGAAAAAGGCGAAAGTATAAGCCAGATGCGCGCAAATCCCAGACCTAACCCAGACCTAACCGGTGTTATCCTCTAAAATATTGATCGAAACCAGGTTTTATTGACTGCTTCAGTGTGTTACCACATTACTACGTGATCAAACACGGAAAAAACCCAGGATCTGGCCAACAAGTTTGCGAAAAAGGTGAAAGTATAAGCCAGATGCGCGCATATCCCATGCCTAACCCAGACCTAACCGGTGTTATCCTCTAAAATATTGATCGAAACCAGGTTTAATTGACAGCTTCAGTGTGTTACCACATTACTACGTTATTCAAACACGAAAAAAACCCAGGATCTGGCCAACAAGTATGCGAAGAAGGCAAAATCATGAGCCAGATGCGGGCATAACCCAGACCTAACCCAGACCTAACCGGTGTTATCCTCTAAAATATTGATCGAAACCAGGTTTAATTGACAGCCTCAGTGTGTTATCACATTACTACGTGATTCAAACACGAAAAAAACCCAGGATCTGGCCAACAAGTATGCGAAGAAGGCAAAATCATGAGCCAGATGCGGGCATATCCCGGACGTAATCCCGACCTAACCGGTGTTGTCCTCTAAAATATTGATCGAAACCAGGTTTAATTGACAGCTTCAGTGTGTTACCACATTACTACGTGATTCAAACACGAAAAAAACAAAGGATCTGGCCAACAAGTATGCGAACAAGGAAAAAGTCATGAGCCAGATGCGGGCATATCCCGGACGTAATCCCGACCTAACCGGTGTTATCCTCTAAAATATTGATCGAAACCAGGTTTAAATGACAGCTTCAGTGTGTTACCACATTACTACGTGATTCAAACACGAAAAAAACCCAGGATCTGGCCAACAAGTATGCGAAGAAGGCAATATCATGAGCCAGATGCGGGCATAACCCAGACCTAACCGAGACCTAACCGGTGTTATCCTCTAAAATATTGATCGAAACCAGGTTTAATTGACAGCTTCAGTGTGTTAACACATTACTACGTGATTCAAACACGGAAAAAACCCAGGATCTGGCCAACAAGTATGCGATGAAGGCAAAATCATTAGCCAGATGCGGGCATAACCCAGACCTAACCCAGACTTAACCGGTGTTATCCTCTAAAATATTGATCGAAACCAGGTTTAATTGACTGCTTCAGTGTGTTACCACATTCCTACGTGATTCAAACACGAAAAAAACCCAGGATCTGGCCAACAAGTATGTGAAGAAGGCGAAAGTATAAGCCAGATGCGCGCATTTCCCAGACCTAACCCAGACCTAACCGGTGTTATCCTCTGAAATATTGATCGAAACCAGGTTTAATTGACTGCTTCAGTGTGTTACCACATTACTACGTGATTCAAACACGGAAAAAACCCCAGGATCTGGCCAACAAGTATGCGATGAAGGCAAAATCATGAGCCAGATGCGGGCATAACCCAGACCTAACCCAGACCTAACCGGTGTTATCCTCTAAAATATTGATCGAAACCAGGTTTAATTGACAGCTTCAGTGTGTTAACACATTACTACGTGATTCAAACACGGAAAAAACCCAGGATCTGGCCAACAAGTATGCGATGAAGGCAAAATCATGAGCCAGATGCGGGCATAACCCAGACCTAACCCAGACCTATCCGGTGTTATCCTCTAAAATATTGATCGAAACCAGGTTTAATTGACTGCTTCAGTGTGTTACCACATTCCTACGTAATTCAACCACGAAAAAAACCCAGGATCTGGCCAACAAGTATGTGAAGAAGGCGAAAGTATAAGACAGATGCGCGCATTTCCCAGACCTAACCCAGACCTAACCGGTGTTATCCTCTGAAATATTGATCGAAACCAGGTTTAATTGACTGCTTCAGTGTGTTACCACATTACTACGTGATTCAAACACGGAAAAAACCCCAGGATCTGGCCAACAAGTATGCGATGATGGCAAAATCATGAGCCTGATGCGGGCATAACCCAGACCTAACCCAGACCTAACCGGTGTTATCCTCTAAAATATTGATCGAAACCAGGTTTAATTGACAGCTTCAGTGTGTTACCACATTACTACGTGATTCAAACACGAAAAAAACAAAGGATCTGGCCAACAAGTATGCGAACAAGGCAAAATCATGAGCCAGATGCGTGCATAACCCAGACCTAACCCAGACCTAACCGGTGTTATCCTCCAAAATATTGATCGAAACCAGGTTTAAATGACAGCTTCAGTGTGTTACCACATTACTACGTGATTCAAACACGAAAAAAACCCAGGATCTGGCCAACAAGTATGCGAAGAAGGCAATATCATGAGCCAGATGCGGGCATAACCCAGACCTAACCCAGACCTAACCGGTGTTATCCTCTAAAATATTGATCGAAACCAGGTTTAATTGACAGCTTCAGTGTGTTAACACATTACTACGTGATTCAAACACGGAAAAAACCCAGGATCTGGCCAACAAGTATGCGATGAAGGCAAAATCATTAGCCAGATGCGGGCATAACCCAGACCTAACCCAGACTTAACCGGTGTTATCCTCTAAAATATTGATCGAAACCAGGTTTAATTGACTGCTTCAGTGTGTTACCACATTCCTACGTGATTCAAACACGAAAAAAACCCAGGATCTGGCCAACAAGTATGTGAAGAAGGCGAAAGTATAAGCCAGATGCGCGCATTTCCCAGACCTAACCCAGACCTAACCGGTGTTATCCTCTGAAATATTGATCGAAACCAGGTTTAATTGACTGCTTCAGTGTGTTACCACATTACTACGTGATTCAAACACGGAAAAAACCCCAGGATCTGGCCAACAAGTATGCGATGAAGGCAAAATCATGAGCCAGATGCGGGCATAACCCAGACCTAACCCAGACCTAACCGGTGTTATCCTCTAAAATATTGATCGAAACCAGGTTTAATTGACAGCTCCAGTGTGTTACCACATTACTACGTGATTCAAACACGAAAAAAACCCAGGATCTGGCCAACAAGTATGCGAACAAGGCAAAATCATGAGCCAGATGCGTGCATAACCCAGACCTAACCCAGACCTAACCGGTGTTATCCTCCAAAATATTGATCGAAACCAGGTTTAAATGACAGCTTCAGTGTGTTACCACATTACTACGTGATTCAAACACGAAAAAAACCCAGGATCTGGCCAACAAGTATGCGAAGAAGGCAATATCATGAGCCAGATGCGGGCATAACCTAGACCTAACCCAGACCTAACCGGTGTTATCCTCCAAAATATTGATCGAAACCAGGTTTAATTGACAGCTTCAGTGTGTTACCACATTACTACGTGATTCAAACACGAAAAAACCCCAGGATCTGGCCAACAAGTATGCGAAGAAGGCAAAATCATGAGCCAGATGCGGGCATATCCCGGACCTAACCCAGACCTAACCGGTGTTATCCTCTGAAATATTGATCGAAACCAGGTTTAATTGACTGCTTCAGTGTGTTACCACATTACTACGTGATTCAAACACGGAAAATACCCAGGATCTGGCCAACAAGTTTGCGAAAAAGGCGAAAGTATAAGCCAGATGCGCGCAAATCCCAGACCTAACCCAGACCTAACCGGTGTTATCCTCTAAAATATTGATCGAAACCAGGTTTTATTGACTGCTTCAGTGTGTTACCACATTACTACGTGATCAAACACGGAAAAAACCCAGGATCTGGCCAACAAGTTTGCGAAAAAGGTGAAAGTATAAGCCAGATGCGCGCATATCCCAGACCTAACCCAGACCTAACCGGTGTTATCCTCTAAAATATTGATCGAAACCAGGTTTAATTGACAGCTTCAGTGTGTTACCACATTACTACGTGATTCAAACACGAAAAAAACGCAGGATCTGGCCAACAAGTATGCGAAGAAGGCAAAATCATGAGCCAGATGCGGGCATAACCCAGACCTAACCCAGACCTAACCGGTGTTATCTTCTAAAATATTGATCGAAACCAGCTTTAATTGACAGCCTCAGTGTGTTACCACATTACTACGTGATTCAAACACGAAAAAAACCCAGGATCTGGCCAACAAGTATGCGATGAAGGCAAAATCATGAGCCAGATGCGGGCATATTCCGGACCTAACCCCGACCTAACCGGTGTTATCCGCTAAAATATTGATCGAAACCAGGTTTAATTGACTGCTTCAGTGTGTTACCACATTCCTACGTGATTCAAACACGAAAAAAACCCAGGATCTGGCCAACAAGTATGCGAAGAAGGCGAAAGAATAAGCCAGATGCGCGCATTTCCCAGACCTAACCGGTGTTATCCTCTGAAATATTGATCGAAACCAGGTTTAATTGACTGCTTCAGTGTATTAGCACATTACTACGTGATTCAAACACGAAAAAAACCCAGGATCTGGCCAACAAGTATGCGAAGAAGGCAAAATCATGAGCCAGATGCGGGCATAACCCAGACCTAACCCAGACCTAACCGGTGTTATCCTCTGAAATATTGATCGAAACCAGGTTTAATTGACTGCTTCAGTGTGTTACCACATTACTACGTGATTCAAACACGGAAAATACCCAGGATCTGGCCAACAAGTTTGCGAAAAAGGCGAAAGTATAAGCCAGATGCGCGCAAATCCCAGACCTAACCCAGACCTAACCGGTGTTATCCTCTAAAATATTGATCGAAACCAGGTTTTATTGACTGCTTCTGTGTGCTACCACATTCCTACGTGATTCAAACACGAAAAAAACCCAGGATCTGGCCAACAAGTATGCGAAGAAGGCGAAAGAATAAGCCAGATGCGCGCATTTCCCAGACCTAACCCAGACCTAACCGGTGTTATCCTCTGAAATATTGATCGAAACCAGGTTTAATTGACAGCTTCAGTGTGTTACCACATTACTACGTGATTCAAACACGAAAAAAACAAAGGATCTGGCCAACAAGTATGCGAACAAGGAAAAAGTCATGAGCCAGATGCGGGCATATCCCGGACGTAATCCCGACCTAACCGGTGTTATCCTCTAAAATATTGATCGAAACCAGGTTTAATTGACAGCTTCAGTGTGTTAACACATTACTACGTGATTCAAACACGGAAAAAACCCAGGATCTGGCCAACAAGTATGCGATGAAGGCAAAATCATGAGCCAGATGCGGGCATAACCCAGACCTAACCCAGACCTATCCGGTGTTATCCTCTAAAATATTGATCGAAACCAGGTTTAATTGACTGCTTCAGTGTGTTACCACATTCCTACGTAATTCAACCACGAAAAAAACCCAGGATCTGGCCAACAAGTATGTGAAGAAGGCGAAAGTATAAGACAGATGCGCGCATTTCCCAGACCTAACCCAGACCTAACCGGTGTTATCCTCTGAAATATTGATCGAAACCAGGTTTAATTGACTGCTTCAGTGTGTTACCACATTACTACGTGATTCAAACACGGAAAAAACCCCAGGATCTGGCCAACAAGTATGCGATGATGGCAAAATCATGAGCCAGATGCGGGCATAACCCAGACCTAACCCAGACCTAACCGGTGTTATCCTCTAAAATATTGATCGAAACCAGGTTTAATTGACAGCTTCAGTGTGTTACCACATTACTACGTGATTCAAACACGAAAAAAACAAAGGATCTGGCCAACAAGTATGCGAACAAGGCAAAATCATGAGCCAGATGCGTGCATAACCCAGACCTAACCCAGACCTAACCGGTGTTATCCTCCAAAATATTGATCGAAACCAGGTTTAAATGACAGCTTCAGTGTGTTACCACATTACTACGTGATTCAAACACGAAAAAAACCCAGGATCTGGCCAACAAGTATGCGAAGAAGGCAATATCATGAGCCAGATGCGGGCATAACCCAGACCTAACCCAGACCTAACCGGTGTTATCCTCTAAAATATTGATCGAAACCAGGTTTAATTGACAGCTTCAGTGTGTTAACACATTACTACGTGATTCAAACACGGAAAAAACCCAGGATCTGGCCAACAAGTATGCGATGAAGGCAAAATCATTAGCCAGATGCGGGCATAACCCAGACCTAACCCAGACTTAACCGGTGTTATCCTCTAAAATATTGATCGAAACCAGGTTTAATTGACTGCTTCAGTGTGTTACCACATTCCTACGTGATTCAAACACGAAAAAAACCCAGGATCTGGCCAACAAGTATGTGAAGAAGGCGAAAGTATAAGCCAGATGCGCGCATTTCCCAGACCTAACCCAGACCTAACCGGTGTTATCCTCTGAAATATTGATCGAAACCAGGTTTAATTGACTGCTTCAGTGTGTTACCACATTACTACGTGATTCAAACACGGAAAAAACCCCAGGATCTGGCCAACAAGTATGCGATGAAGGCAAAATCATGAGCCAGATGCGGGCATAACCCAGACCTAACCCAGACCTAACCGGTGTTATCCTCTAAAATATTGATCGAAACCAGGTTTAATTGACAGCTTCAGTGTGTTACCACATTACTACGTGATTCAAACACGAAAAAAACCCAGGATCTGGCCAACAAGTATGCGAACAAGGCAAAATCATGAGCCAGATGCGTGCATAACCCAGACCTAACCCAGACCTAACCGGTGTTATCCTCCAAAATATTGATCGAAACCAGGTTTAAATGACAGCTTCAGTGTGTTACCACATTACTACGTGATTCAAACACGAAAAAAACCCAGGATCTGGCCAACAAGTATGCGAAGAAGGCAATATCATGAGCCAGATGCGGGCATAACCTAGACCTAACCCAGACCTAACCGGTGTTATCCTCCAAAATATTGATCGAAACCAGGTTTAATTGACAGCTTCAGTGTGTTACCACATTACTACGTGATTCAAACACGAAAAAACCCCAGGATCTGGCCAACAAGTATGCGAAGAAGGCAAAATCATGAGCCAGATGCGGGCATATCCCGGACCTAACCCAGACCTAACCGGTGTTATCCTCTGAAATATTGATCGAAACCAGGTTTAATTGACTGCTTCAGTGTGTTACCACATTACTACGTGATTCAAACACGGAAAATACCCAGGATCTGGCCAACAAGTTTGCGAAAAAGGCGAAAGTATAAGCCAGATGCGCGCAAATCCCAGACCTAACCCAGACCTAACCGGTGTTATCCTCTAAAATATTGATCGAAACCAGGTTTTATTGACTGCTTCAGTGTGTTACCACATTACTACGTGATCAAACACGGAAAAAACCCAGGATCTGGCCAACAAGTTTGCGAAAAAGGTGAATGTATAAGCCAGATGCGCGCATATCCCAGACCTAACCCAGACCTAACCGGTGTTATCCTCTAAAATATTGATCGAAACCAGGTTTAATTGACAGCTTCAGTGTGTTACCACATTACTACGTGATTCAAACACGAAAAAAACCCAGGATCTGGCCAACAAGTATGCGAAGAAGGCAAAATCATGAGCCAGATGCGGGCATAACCCAGACCTAACCCAGACCTAACCGGTGTTATCTTCTAAAATATTGATCGAAACCAGCTTTAATTGACAGCCTCAGTGTGTTACCACATTACTACGTGATTCAAACACGAAAAAAGCCCAGGATCTGGCGAACAAGTATGCGATGAAGGCAAAATCATGAGCCAGATGCGGGCATATTCCGGACCTAACCCCGACCTAACCGGTGTTATCCTCTAAAATATTGATCGAAACCAGGTTTAATTGACTGCTTCAGTGTGTTACCACATTCCTACGTGATTCAAACACGAAAAAAACCCAGGATCTGGCCAACAAGTATGCGAAGAAGGCGAAAGAATAAGCCAGATGCGCGCATTTCCCAGACCTAACCGGTGTTATCCTCTGAAATATTGATCGAAACCAGGTTTAATTGACTGCTTCAGTGTATTAGCACATTACTACGTGATTCAAACACGAAAAAAACCCAGGATCTGGCCAACAAGTATGCGAAGAAGGCAAAATCATGAGCCAGATGCGGGCATAACCCAGACCTAACCCAGACCTAACCGGTGTTATCCTCTGAAATATTGATCGAAACCAGGTTTAATTGACTGCTTCAGTGTGTTACCACATTACTACGTGATTCAAACACGGAAAATACCCAGGATCTGGCCAACAAGTTTGCGAAAAAGGCGAAAGTATAAGCCAGATGCGCGCAAATCCCAGACCTAACCCAGACCTAACCGGTGTTATCCTCTAAAATATTGATCGAAACCAGGTTTTATTGACTGCTTCAGTGTGTTAGCACATTACTACGTGATCAAACACGGAAAGAACCCAGGATCTGGCCAACAAGTTTGCGAAAAAGGTGAAAGTATAAGCCAGATGCGCGCATATCCCATGCCTAACCCAGACCTAACCGGTGTTATCCTCTAAAATATTGATCGAAACCAGGTTTAATTGACAGCTTCAGTGTGTTACCACATTACTACGTTATTCAAACACGAAAAAAACCCAGGATCTGGCCAACAAGTATGCGAAGAAGGCAAAATCATGAGCCAGATGCGGGCATAACCCAGACCTAACCCAGACCTAACCGGTGTTATCCTCTAAAATATTGATCGAAACCAGGTTTAATTGACAGCCTCAGTGTGTTATCACATTACTACGTGATTCAAACACGAAAAAAACCCAGGATCTGGCCAACAAGTATGCGAAGAAGGCAAAATCATGAGCCAGATGCGGGCATATCCCGGACGTAATCCCGACCTAACCGGTGTTGTCCTCTAAAATATTGATCGAAACCAGGTTTAATTGACTGCTTCTGTGTGCTACCACATTCCTACGTGATTCAAACACGAAAAAAACCCAGGATCTGGCCAACAAGTATGCGAAGAAGGCGAAAGAATAAGCCAGATGCGCGCATTTCCCAGACCTAACCCAGACCTAACCGGTGTTATCCTCTGAAATATTGATCGAAACCAGGTTTAATTGACAGCTTCAGTGTGTTACCACATTACTACGTGATTCAAACACGAAAAAAACAAAGGATCTGGCCAACAAGTATGCGAACAAGGAAAAAGTCATGAGCCAGATGCGGGCATATCCCGGACGTAATCCCGACCTAACCGGTGTTATCCTCTAAAATATTGATCGAAACCAGGTTTAAATGACAGCTTCAGTGTGTTACCACATTACTACGTGATTCAAACACGAAAAAAACCCAGGATCTGGCCAACAAGTATGCGAAGAAGGCAATATCATGAGCCAGATGCGGGCATAACCCAGACCTAACCGAGACCTAACCGGTGTTATCCTCTAAAATATTGATCGAAACCAGGTTTAATTGACAGCTTCAGTGTGTTAACACATTACTACGTGATTCAAACACGGAAAAAACCCAGGATCTGGCCAAGTATGCGATGAAGGCAAAATCATTAGCCAGATGCGGGCATAACCCAGACCTAACCCAGACTTAACCGGTGTTATCCTCTAAAATATTGATCGAAACCAGGTTTAATTGACTGCTTCAGTGTGTTACCACATTCCTACGTGATTCAAACACGAGAAAAACCCAGGATCTGGCCAACAAGTATGTGAAGAAGGCGAAAGTATAAGCCAGATGCGCGCATTTCCCAGACCTAACCCAGACCTAACCGGTGTTATCCTCTGAAATATTGATCGAAACCAGGTTTAATTGACTGCTTCAGTGTGTTACCACATTACTACGTGATTCAAACACGGAAAAAACCCCAGGATCTGGCCAACAAGTATGCGATGAAGGCAAAATCATGAGCCAGATGCGGGCATAACCCAGACCTAACCCAGACCTAACCGGTGTTATCCTCTAAAATATTGATCGAAACCAGGTTTAATTGACAGCTTCAGTGGGTTACCACATTACTACGTGATTCAAACACGAAAAAAACCCAGGATCTGGCCAACAAGTATGCGAACAAGGCAAAATCATGAGCCAGATGCGTGCATAACCCAGACCTAACCCAGACCTAACCGGTGTTATCCTCCAAAATATTGATCGAAACCAGGTTTAAATGACAGCTTCAGTGTGTTACCACATTACTACGTGATTCAAACACGAAAAAAACCCAGTATCTGGCCAACAAGTATGCGAAGAAGGCAATATCATGAGCCAGATGCGGGCATAACCCAGACCTAACCCAGACCTAACCGGTGTTATCCTCCAAAATATTGATCGAAACCAGGTTTAATTGACAGCTTCAGTGTGTTACCACATTACTACGTGATTCAAACACGAAAAAAACCCAGGATCTGGCCAACAAGTATGCGAAGAAGGCGAAAGAATAAGCCAGATGCGCGCATTTCCCAGACCTAACCGGTGTTATCCTCTGAAATATTGATCGAAACCAGGTTTAATTGACTGCTTCAGTGTATTAGCACATTACTACGTGATTCAAACACGAAAAAAACCCAGGATCTGGCCAACAAGTATGCGAAGAAGGCAAAATCATGAGCCAGATGCGGGCATATCCCGGACCTAACCCAGACCTAACCGGTGTTATCCTCTGAAATATTGATCGAAACCAGGTTTAATTGACTGCTTCAGTGTGTTACCACATTACTACGTGATTCAAACACGGAAAATACCCAGGATCTGGCCAACAAGTTTGCGAAAAAGGCGAAAGTATAAGCCAGATGCGCGCAAATCCCAGACCTAACCCAGACCTAACCGGTGTTATCCTCTAAAATATTGATCGAAACCAGGTTTTATTGACTGCTTCAGTGTGTTACCACATTACTACGTGATCAAACACGGAAAAAACCCAGGATCTGGCCAACAAGTTTGCGAAAAAGGTGAAAGTATAAGCCAGATGCGCGCATATCCCAGACCTAACCCAGACCTAACCGGTGTTATCCTCTAAAATATTGATCGAAACCAGGTTTAATTGACAGCTTCAGTGTGTTACCACATTACTACGTGATTCAAACACGAAAAAAACCCAGGATCTGGCCAACAAGTATGCGAAGAAGGCAAAATCATGAGCCAGATGCGGGCATAACCCAGACCTAACCCAGACCTAACCGGTGTTATCCTCTAAAATATTGATCGAAACCAGGTTTAATTGACAGCCTCAGTGTGTTACCACATTACTACGTGATTCAAACACGAAAAAAACCCAGGATCTGGCCAACAAGTATGCGATGAAGGCAAAATCATGAGCCAGATGCGGGCATATTCCGGACCTAACCCCGACCTAACCGGTGTTATCCTCTAAAATATTGATCGAAACCAGGTTTAATTGACTGCTTCAGTGTGTTACCACATTCCTACGTGATTCAAACACGAAAAAAACCCAGGATCTGGCCAACAAGTATGCGAAGAAGGCGAAAGAATAAGCCAGATGCGCGCATTTCCCAGACCTAACCGGTGTTATCCTCTAAAATATTGATCGAAACCAGGTTTAATTGACAGCTTCAGTGTGTTACCACATTACTACGTGATTCAAACACGAAAAAAACCCAGGATCTGGCCAACAAGTATGCGAACAAGGCAAAATCATGATCCAGATGCGTGCATAACCCAGACCTAACCCAGACCTAACCGGTGTTATCCTCCAAAATATTGATCGAAACCAGGTTTAAATGACAGCTTCAGTGTGTTACCACATTACTACGTGATTCAAACACAAAAAAAACCAGGATCTGGCCAACAAGTATGCGAAGAAGGCAAAATCATGAGCCAGATGCGGGCATAACCCAGACCTAACCCAGACCTAACCGGTGTTATCCTCTGAAATATTGATCGAAACCAGGTTTTATTGACTGCTTCAGTGTGTTACCACATTACTACGTGATCAAACATGGAAAAAACCCAGGATCTGGCCAACAAGTATGCGAAAAAGATGAAAGTATAAGCCAGATGCGCGCATATCCCAGACCTAACCCAGACGTAACCGGTGTTATCCTCTAAAATATTGATCGAAACCAGGTTTAATTGACTGCTTCAGTGTGTTACCACATTCCTACGTGATTCAAACACGAAAAAAACCCAGGATCTGGCCAACCAGTATGCGAAGAAGGCGAAAGAATAAGCCAGATCCGCGCATTTCCCAGACCTAACCCAGACCTAACCGGTGTTATCCTCTGAAATATTGATCGAAACCAGGTTTAATTGACTGCTTCAGTGTGTTACCACATTACTACGCGATTCAAACACGGAGAAAACCCAGGATCTGGCCAACAAGTATGCGAAGAAGGCAAAATCAATGGTCAGATGCGGGCATAACCCAGACCTAACCCAGACCTAACCGGTGTTATCCTCTAAAATATTGATCGAAACCAGGTTTAATTGACAGCTTCAGTGTGTTAACACATTACTACGTGATTCAAACAAGGAAAAAACCCAGGATCTGGCCAACAAGTATGCGATGAAGGCAAAATCATGAGCCAGATGCGGGCATAACCCAGACCTAACCCAGACCTAACCGGTGTTATCCTCTAAAATATTGATCGAAACCAGGTTTAATTGACTGCTTCAGTGTGTTACCACATTCCTACGTGATTCAAACACGAAAAAAACCCAGGATCTGGCCAACAAGTATGTGAAGAAGGCGAAAGTATAAGCCAGATGCGCGCAATTCCCAGACCTAACCCAGACCTAACCGGTGTTATCCTCTGAAATATTGATCGAAACCAGGTTTAATTGACTGCTTCAGTGTGTTACCACATTACTACGTGATTGAAACACGGAACATACCCAGGATCTGGCCAACAAGTTTGCGAAAAAGGCGAAAGTATAAGCCAGATGCGCGCAAATCCCAGACCTAACCCAGACCTAGCCGGTGTTATCCTCTAAAATATTGATCGAAACCAGGTTTAATTGACAGCTTCAGTGTGTTACCACATTACTACGTGATTCAAACACGAAAAAAACCCAGGATCTGGCCAACAAGTATGCGAACAAGGCAAAATCATGAGCCAGATGCGTGCATAACCCAGACCTAACCCAGACCTAACCGGTGTTATCCTCCAAAATATTGATCGAAACCAGGTTTAATTGACAGCTTCAGTGTATTAACACATTACTACGTGATTCAAACACGGAAAAAACCCAGGATCTGGCCAACAAGTATGCGATGAAGGCAAAATCATGAGCCAGATGCGGGCATAACACAGACCTAACCCAGACCTAACCGGTGTTATCCTCTAAAATATTGATCGAAACCAGGTTTAATTGACTGCTTCAGTGTGTTACCACATTACTACGTGATTCAAACACGAAAAAAACCCAAGATCTGGCCAACAAGTATGCGAAGAAGGCAAAATCATGAGCCAGATGCGGGCATAACCCAGACCTAACCCAGACCTAACCGGTGTTATCCTCTGAAATATTGATCGAAACCAGGTTTAATTGACTGCTTCAGTGTATTACGACATTACTACGTGTTTCAAACACGGAAAATACCCAGGATCTGGCCAACAAGTATGCGAAGAAGGCAAAATCATGAGTCAGATGCGGGCATAACCCAGACCTAACCCAGACCTAACCGGTGTTATCCTCTAAAATATTGATCGAAACCAGGTTTAATTGACAGCTTCAGTGTGTTAACACATTACTACGTGATTCAAACACGAAAAAAACCCAGGATCTGGCCAACAAGTATGTGAAGAAGGCGAAAGTATAAGCCAGATGCGCGCATTTCCCAGACCTAACCCAGACCTAACCGGTGTTATCCTCTGAAATATTGATCGAAACCAGGTTTAATTGACTGCTTCAGTGTGTTACCACATTACTACGTGATTCAAACACGGAAAAAACCCCAGGATCTGGCCAACAAGTTTGCGATGAAGGCAAAATCATGAGCCAGATGCGGGCATAACCCAGACCTAACCCAGACCTAACCGGTGTTATCCTCTAAAATATTGATCGAAACCAGGTTTAATTGACAGCTTCAGTGTGTTACCACATTACTACGTGATTCAAACACGAAAAAAACAAAGGATCTGGCCAACAAGTATGCGAACAAGGCAAAATCATGAGCCAGATGCGTGCATAACCCAGACCTAACCCAGACCTAACCGGTGTTATCCTCCAAAACATTGGTCGAAACCAGGTTTAAATGACAGCTTCAGTGTGTTACCACATTACTACGTGATTCAAACACGAAAAAAACCCAGGATCTGGCCAACAAGTATGCGAAGAAGGCAATATCATGAGCCAGATGCGGGCATAACCCAGACCTAACCCAGACCTAACCGGTGTTATCCTCCAAAATATTGATCGAAACCAGGTTTAAATGACAGCTTCAGTGTGTTACCACATTACTACGTGATTCAAACACGAAAAAAACCCAGGATCTGGCCAACAAGTATGCGAAGAAGGCAATATCATGAGCCAGATGCGGGCATAACCTAGACCTAACCCAGACCTAACCGGTGTTATCCTCCAAAATATTGATCGAAACCAGGTTTAATTGACTGCTTCAGTGTGTTACCACATTCCTACGTAATTCAAACACGAAAAAAACCCAGGATCTGGCCAACAAGTATGTGAAGAAGGCGAAAGTATAAGCCAGATGCGCGCATTTCCCAGACCTAACCCAGACCTAACCGGTGTTATCCTCTGAAATATTGATCGAAACCAGGTTTAATTGACTGCTTCAGTGTGTTACCACATTACTACGTGATTCAAACACGGAAAAAACCCCAGGATCTGGCCAACAAGTTTGCGATGAAGGCAAAATCATGAGCCAGATGCGGGCATAACCCAGACCTAACCCAGACCTAACCGGTGTTATCCTCTAAAATATTGATCGAAACCAGGTTTAATTGACAGCTTCAGTGTGTTACCACATTACTACGTGATTCAAACACGAAAAAAACAAAGGATCTGGCCAACAAGTATGCGAACAAGGCAAAATCATGAGCCAGATGCGTGCATAACCCAGACCTAACCCAGACCTAACCGGTGTTATCCTCCAAAACATTGATCGAAACCAGGTTTAATTGACAGCTTCAGTGTGTTACCACATTACTACGTGATTCAAACACGAAAAAAACCCAGGATCTGGCCAACAAGTATGCGAGCAAGGCAAAATCATGAGCCAGATGCGTGCATAACCCAGACCTAACCCAGACCTAACCGGTGTTATCCTCCAAAATATTGATCGAAACCAGGTTTAAATGACAGCTTCAGTGTGTTACCACATTACTACGTGATTCAAACACGAAAAAAACCCAGGATCTGGCCAACAAGTATGCGAAGAAGGCAATATCATTAGCCAGATGCGGGCATAACCTAGACCTAACCCAGACCTAACCGGTGTTATCCTCCAAAATATTGATCGAAACCAGGTTTAATTGACAGCTTCAGTGTGTTACCACATTACTACGTGATTCAAACACGAAAAAACCCCAGGATCTGGCCAACAAGTATGCGAAGAAGGCAAAATCATGAGCCAGATGCGGGCATAACCCAGACCTAACCCAGACCTAACCGGTGTTTTCTTCTAAAATATTGATCGAAACCAGCTTTAATTGACAGCCTCAGTGTGTTACCACATTACTACGTGATTCAAACACGAAAAAAACCCAGGATCAGGCCAACAAGTATGCGAAGAAGGCAAAATCATGAGCCAGATGCGGGCATATCCCGGACCTAACCCAGACCTAACCGGTGTTATCCTCTGAAATATTGATCGAAACCAGGTTTAATTGACTGCTTCAGTGTGTTACCACATTACTACGTGATTCAAACACGGAAAATACCCAGGATCTGGCCAACAAGTTTGCGAAAAAGGCGAAAGTATAAGCCAGATGCGCGCAAATCCCAGACCTAACCCAGACCTAACCGGTGTTATCCTCTAAAATATTGATCGAAACCAGGTTTTATTGACTGCTTCAGTGTGTTACCACATTACTACGTGATCAAACACGGAAAAAACCCAGGATCTGGCCAACAAGTTTGCGAAAAAGGTGAAAGTATAAGCCAGATGCGCGCATATCCCAGACCTAACCCAGACCTAACCGGTGTTATCCTCTAAAATATTGATCGAAACCAGGTTTAATTGACAGCTTCAGTGTGTTACCACATTACTACGTGATTCAAACACGAAAAAAACCCAGGATCTGGCCAACAAGTATGCGAAGAAGGCAAAATCATGAGCCAGATGCGGGGATAACCCAGACCTAACCCAGACCTAACCGGTGTTATCTTCTAAAATATTGATCGAGACCAGCTTTAATTGACAGCCTCAGTGTGTTACCACATTACTACGTGATTCAAACACGAAAAAAACCCAGGATCTGGCCAACAAGTATGCGATGAAGGCAAAATCATGAGCCAGATGCGGGCATATTCCGGACCTAACCCCGACCTAACCGGTGTAATCCTCTAAAATATTGATCGAAACCAGGTTTAATTGACTGCTTCAGTGTGTTACCACATTCCTACGTGATTCAAACACGAAAAAAACCCAGGATCTGGCCAACAAGTATGCGAAGAAGGCGAAAGAATAAGCCAGATGCGCGCATTTCCCAGACCTAACCGGTGTTATCCTCTGAAATATTGATCGAAACCAGGTTTAATTGACTGCTTCAGTGTATTAGCACATTACTACGTGATTCAAACACGAAAAAAACCCAGGATCTGGCCAACAAGTATGCGAAGAAGGCAAAATCATGAGCCAGATGCGGGCATAACCCAGACCTAACCCAGACCTAACCGGTGTTATCCTCTAAAATATTGATCGAAACCAGGTTTAATTGACAGCTTCAGTGTGTTACCACATTACTACGTGATTCAAACACGAAAAAAACCCAGGATCTGGCCAACAAGTATGCGAAGAAGGCAAAATCATGAGCCAGATGCGGGCATAACCCAGACCTAACCCAGACCTAACCGGTGTTATCCGCTAAAATATTGATCGAAACCAGGTTTAATTGACAGCCTCAGTGTGTTATCACATTACTACGTGATTCAAACACGAAAAAAACCCAGGATCTGGCCAACACGTATGCGAAGAAGGCAAAATCATGAGCCAGATGCGGGCATATCCCGGACGTAATCCCGACCTAACCGGTGTTATCCTCTAAAATATTGATCGAAACCAGGTTTAATTGACTGCTTCTGTGTGCTACCACATTCCTACGTGATTCAAACACGGAAACCCAGGATCTGGCCAACAAGTATGCGAAGAAGGCGAAAGAATAAGCCAGATGCGCGCATTTCCCAGACCTAACCCAGACCTAACCGGTGTTATCCTCTGAAATATTGATCGAAACCAGGTTTAATTGACAGCTTCAGTATGTTACCACATTACTACGTGATTCAAACACGAAAAAAACAAAGGATCTGGCCAACAAGTATGCGAACAAGGCAAAATCATAAGCCAGATGCGTGCATAACCCAGACCTAACCCAGACCTAACCGGTGTTATCCTCCAAAATATTGATCGAAACCAGGTTTAAATGACAGCTTCAGTGTGTTACCACATTACTACGTGATTCAAACACGAAAAAAACCCAGGATCTGGCCAACAAGTATGCGAAGAAGGCAATATCATGAGCCAGATGCGGGCATAACCCAGACCTAACCGAGACCTAACCGGTGTTATCCTCTAAAATATTGATCGAAACCAGGTTTAATTGACAGCTTCAGTGTGTTAACACATTACTACGTGATTCAAACACGGAAAAAACCCAGGATCTGGCCAACAAGTATGCGATGAAGGCAAAATCATTAGCCAGATGCTGGCATAACCCAGACCTAACCCAGACTTAACCGGTGTTATCCTCTAAAATATTGATCGAAACCAGGTTTAATTGACTGCTTCAGTGTGTTACCACATTCCTACGTGATTCAAACACGAAAAAAACCCAGGATCTGGCCAACAAGTATGTGAAGAAGGCGAAAGTATAAGCCAGATGCGCGCATTTCCCAGACCTAACCCAGACCTAACCGGTGTTATCCTCTGAAATATTGATCGAAACCAGGTTTAATTGACTGCTTCAGTGTGTTACCACATTACTACGTGATTCAAACACGGAAAAACCCCCAGGATCTGGCCAACAAGTATGCGATGAAGGCAAAATCATGAGCCAGATGCGGGCATAACCCAGACCTAACCCAGACCTAACCGGTGTTATCCTCTAAAATATTGATCGAAACCTGGTTTAATTGACAGCTTCAGTGTGTTACCACATTACTACGTGATTCAAACACGAAAAAAACCCAGGATCTGGCCAACAAGTATGCGAACAAGGCAAAATCATGAGCCAGATGCGTGCATAACCCAGACCTAACCCAGACCTAACCGGTGTTATCCTCCAAAATATTGATCGAAACCAGGTTTAAATGACAGCTTCAGTGTGTTACCACATTACTACGTGATTCAAACACGAAAAAAACCCAGTATCTGGCCAACAAGTATGCGAAGAAGGCAATATCATGAGCCAGATGCGGGCATAACCCAGACCTAACCCAGACCTAACCGGTGTTATCCTCCAAAATATTGATCGAAACCAGGTTTAATTGACAGCTTCAGTGTGTTACCACATTACTACGTGATTCAAACACGAAAAAACCCCAGGATCTGGCCAACAAGTATGCGAAGAAGGCAAAATCATGAGCCAGATGCGGGCATATCCCGGACCTAACCCAGACCTAACCGGTGTTATCCTCTGAAATATTGATCGAAACCAGGTTTAATTGACTGCTTCAGTGTGTTACCACATTACTACGTGATTCAAACACGGAAAATACCCAGGATCTGGCCAACAAGTTTGCGAAAAAGGCGAAAGTATAAGCCAGATGCGCGCAAATCCCAGACCTAACCCAGACCTAACCGGTGTTATCCTCTAAAATATTGATCGAAACCAGGTTTTATTGACTGCTTCAGTGTGTTACCACATTACTACGTGATCAAACACGGAAAAAACCCAGGATCTGGCCAACAAGTTTGCGAAAAAGGTGAAAGTATAAGCCAGATGCGCGCATATCCCAGACCTAACCCAGACCTAACCGGTGTTATCCTCTAAAATATTGATCGAAACCAGGTTTAATTGACAGCTTCAGTGTGTTACCACATTACTACGTGATTCAAACACGAAAAAAACCCAGGATCTGGCCAACAAGTATGCGAAGGAGGCAAAATCATGAGCCAGATGCGGGCATAACCCAGACCTAACCCAGACCTAACCGGTGTTATCCTCTAAAATATTGATCGAAACCAGGTTTAATTGACTGCTTCAGTGTGTTACCACATTACTACGTGATTCAAACACGAAAAAAACCCAAGATCTGGCCAACAAGTATGTGAAGAAGGCAAAATCATTAGCCAGATGCGGGCATAACCCAGACCTAACCCAGACTTAACCGGTGTTATCCTCTAAAATATTGATCGAAACCAGGTTTAATTGACTGCTTCAGTGTGTTACCACATTCCTACGTGATTCAAACACGAAAAAAACCCAGGATCTGGCCAACAAGTATGTGAAGAAGGCGAAAGTATAAGCCAGATGCGCGCATTTCCCAGACCTAACCCAGACCTAACCGGTGTTATCCTCTGAAATATTGATCGAAACCAGGTTTAATTGACAGCTTCAGTGTGTTACCACATTACTACGTGATTCAAACACGAAAAAAACCCAGGATCTGGCCAACAAGTATGCGAAGAAGGCAAAATCATGAGCCAGATGCGGGCATAACCCAGACCTAACCCAGACCTAACCGGTGTTATCCTCTAAAATATTGATCGAAACCAGGTTTAATTGACAGCTTCAGTGTGTTACCACATTACTACGTGATTCAAACACGAAAAAAACCCAGGATCTGGCCAACAAGTATGCGAACAAGGCAAAATCATGAGCCAGATGCGTGCATAACACAGACCTAACCCAGACCTAACCGGTGTTATCCTCTAAAATATTGATCGAAACCAGGTTTAATTGACTGCTTCAGTGTGTTACCACATTACTACGTGATTCAAACACGAAAAAAACCCAAGATCTGGCCAACAAGTATGTGAAGAAGGCAAAATCATGAGCCAGATGCGGGCATAACCCAGACCTAACCCAGACCTAACCGGTGTTATCCTCTGAAATATTGATCGAAACCAGGTTTAATTGACTGCTTCAGTGTATTACGACATTACTACGTGTTTCAAACACGGAAAATACCCAGGATCTGGCCAACAAGTATGCGAAGAAGGCAAAATCATGAGTCAGATGCGGGCATAACCCAGACCTAACCCAGACCTAACCGGTGTTATCCTCTAAAATATTGATCGAAACCAGGTTTAATTGACAGCTTCAGTGTGTTAACACATTACTACGTGATTCAAACACGGAAAAAACCCAGGATCTGGCCAACAAGTATGCGAACAAGGCAAAATCATGAGCCAGATGCGTGCATACCACAGACCTAACCCAGACCTAACCGGTGTTATCCTCTAAAATATTGATCGAAACCAGGTTTAATTGACAGCTTCAGTGTGTTAACACATTACTACGTGATTCAAACACGGAAAAAACCCAGGATCTGGCCAACAAGTATGCGATGAAGGCAAAATCATGAGCCAGATGCGGGCATAATCCAGACCTAACCCAGACCTAACCGGTGTTATCCTCTAAAATATTGATCGAAACCAGGTTTAATTGACAGCTTCAGTGTGTTACCACATTACTACGTGATTCAAACACGGAAAATACCCAGGATCTGGCCAACAAGTTTGCGAAAAAGGCGAAAGTATAAGCCAGATGCGCGCAAATCCCAGACCTAACCCAGACCTAACCGGTGTTATCCTCTAAAATATTGATCGAAACCAGGTTTTATTGACTGCTTCAGTGTGTTACCACATTACTACGTGATTCAAACACGGAAAAAACCCCAGGATCTGGCCAACAAGTATGCGATGAAGGCAAAATCATGAGCCAGATGCGGGCATAACCCAGACCTAACCCAGACCTAACCGGTGTTATCCTCTAAAATATTGATCGAAACCAGGTTTAATTGACAGCTTCAGTGTGTTACCACATTACTACGTGATTCAAACACGAAAAAAACATAGGATCTGGCCAACAAGTATGCGAACAAGGCAAAATCATGAGCCAGATGCGTGCATAACCCAGACCTAACCCAGACCTAACCGGTGTTATCCTCCAAAATATTGATCGAAACCAGGTTTAAATGACAGCTTCAGTGTGTTACCACATTACTACGTGATTCAAACACGAAAAAAACCCAGGATCTGGCCAACAAGTATGCGAAGAAGGCAATATCATGAGCCAGATGCGGGCATAACCCAGACCTAACCCAGACCTAACCGGTGTTATCCTCTAAAATATTGATCGAAACCAGGTTTAATTGACAGCTTCAGTGTGTTAACACATTACTACGTGATTCAAACACGGAAAAAACCCAGGATCTGGCCAACAAGTATGCGATGAAGGCAAAATCATTAGCCAGATGCGGGCATAACCCAGACCTAACCCAGACTTAACCGGTGTTATCCTCTAAAATATTGATCGAAACCAGGTTTAATTGACTGCTTCAGTGTGTTACCACATTCCTACGTGATTCAAACACGAAAAAAACCCATGATCTGGCCAACAAGTATGTGAAGAAGGCGAAAGTATAAGCCAGATGCGCGCATTTCCCAGACCTAACCCAGACCTAACCGGTGTTATCCTCTGAAATATTGATCGAAACCAGGTTTAATTGACTGCTTCAGTGTGTTACCACATTACTACGTGATTCAAACACGGAAAAAACCCCAGGATCTGGCCAACAAGTATGCGATGAAGGCAAAATCATGAGCCAGATGCGGGCATAACCCAGACCTAACCCAGACCTAACCGGTGTTATCCTCTAAAATATTGATCGAAACCAGGTTTAATTGACAGCTTCAGTGTGTTACCACATTACTACGTGATTCAAACACGGAAAATACCCAGGATCTGGCCAACAAGTTTGCGAAAAAGGCGAAAGTATAAGCCAGATGCGCGCAAATCCCAGACCTAACCCAGACCTAACCGGTGTTATCCTCTAAAATATTGATCGAAACCAGGTTTTATTGACTGCTTCAGTGTGTTACCACATTACTACGTGATCAAACACGGAAAAAACCCAGGATCTGGCCAACAAGTTTGCGAAAAAGGTGAAATCATGAGCCAGATGCGGGCATAACCCAGACCTAACCCAGACCTAACCGGTGTTATCCTCCAAAATATTGATCGAAACCAGGTTTAATTGACAGCTTCAGTGTGTTACCACATTACTACGTGATTCAAACACGAAAAAACCCCAGGATCTGGCCAACAAGTATGCGAAGAAGGCAAAATCATGAGCCAGATGCGGGCATATCCCGGACCTAACCCAGACCTAACCGGTGTTATCCTCTGAAATATTGATCGAAACCAGGTTTAATTGACTGCTTCAGTGTGTTACCACATTACTACGTGATTCAAACACGGAAAATACCCAGGATCTGGCCAACAAGTTTGCGAAAAAGGCGAAAGTATAAGCCAGATGCGCGCAAATCCCAGACCTAACCCAGACCTAACCGGTATTATCCTCTAAAATATTGATCGAAACCAGGTTTTATTGACTGCTTCAGTGTGTTACCACATTACTACGTGATCAAACACGGAAAAAACCCAGGATCTGGCCAACAAGTTTGCGAAAAAGGTGAAAGTATAAGCCAGATGCGCGCATATCCCAGACCTAACCCAGACCTAACCGGTGTTATCCTCTAAAATATTGATCGAAACCAGGTTTAATTGACTGCTTCAGTGTGTTACCACATTACTACGTGATTCAAACACGAAAAAAACCCAGGATCTGGCCAACAAGTATGCGAAGAAGGCAAAATCATGAGCCAGATGCGGGCATAACCCAGACCTAACCCAGACCTAACCGGTGTTATCCTCTAAAATATTGATCGAAACCAGGTTTAATTGACAGCCTCAGTGTGTTACCACATTACTACGTGATTCAAACACGAAAAAAACCCAGGATCTGGCCAACAAGTATGCGATGAAGGCAAAATCATGAGCCAGATGCGGGCATATTCCGGACCTAACCCCGACCTAACCGGTGTTATCCTCTAAAATATTGATCGAAACCAGGTTTAATTGACTGCTTCAGTGTGTTACCACATTCCTACGTGATTCAAACACGAAAAAAACCCAGGATCTGGCCAACAAGTATGCGAAGAAGGCGAAAGAATAAGCCAGATGCGCGCATTTCCCAGACCTAACCGGTGTTATCCTCTGAAATATTGATCGAAACCAGGTTTAATTGACTGCTTCAGTGTATTTGCACATTACTACGTGATTCAAACACGAAAAAAACCCAGGATCTGGCCAACAAGTATGCGAAGAAGGCAAAATCATGAGCCAGATGCGGGCATAACCCAGACCTAACCCAGACCTAACCGGTGTTATCCTCTGAAATATTGATCGAAACCAGGTTTAATTGACTGCTTCAGTGTGTTACCACATTACTACGTGATTCAAACACGGAAAATACCCAGGATCTGGCCAACAAGTTTGCGAAAAAGGCGAAAGTATAAGCCAGATGCGCGCAAATCCCAGACCTAACCCAGACCTAACCGGTGTTATCCTCTAAAATATTGATCGAAACCAGGTTTTATTGACTGCTTCAGTGTGTTACCACATTACTACGTGATCAAACACGGAAAAAACCCAGGATCTGGCCAACAAGTTTGCGAAAAAGGTGAAAGTATAAGCCAGATGCGCGCATATCCCATGCCTAACCCAGACCTAACCGGTGTTATCCTCTAAAATATTGATCGAAACCAGGTTTAATTGACAGCTTCAGTGTGTTACCACATTACTACGTGATTCAAACACGAAAAAAACCCAGGATCTGGCCAACAAGTATGCGAAGAAGGCAAAATCATGAGCCAGATGCGGGCATAACCCAGACCTAACCCAGACCTAACCGGTGTTATCCTCTAAAATATTGATCGAAACCAGGTTTAATTGACAGCCTCAGTGTGTTACCACATCACTACGTGATTCAAACACGAAAAAAACCCAGGATCTGGCCAACAAGTATGCGAAGAAGGCAAAATCATGAGCCAGATGCGGGCATATCCCGGACGTAATCCCGACCTAACCGGTGTCATCCTCTAAAATATTGATCGAAACCAGGTTTAATTGACTGCTTCTGTGTGCTACCACATTCCTACGTGATGCAAACACGAAAAAAACCCAGGATCTGGCCAACAAGTATGCGGAGAAGGCGAAAGAATAAGCCAGATGCGCGCATTTCCCAGACCTAACCCAGACCTAACCGGTGTTATCCTCTGAAATATTGATCGAAACCAGGTTTAATTGACAGCTTCAGTGTGTTACCACATTACTACGTGATTCAAACACGAAAAAAACAAAGGATCTGGCCAACAAGTATGCGAACAAGGCAAAATCATGAGCCAGATGCGTGCATAACCCAGACCTAACCCAGACCTAACCGGTGTTATCCTCCAAAATATTGATCGAAACCAGGTTTAAATGACAGCTTCAGTGTGTTACCACATTACTACGTGATTCAAACACGAAAAAAACCCAGGATCTGGCCAACAAGTATGCGAAGAAGGCAATATCATGAGCCAGATGCGGGCATAACCCAGACCTAACCCAGACCTAACCGGTGTTATCCTCTAAAATATTGATCGAAACCAGGTTTAATTGACAGCTTCAGTGTGTTAACACATTACTACGTGATTCAAACACGGAAAAAACCCAGGATCTGGCCAACAAGTATGCGATGAAGGCAAAATCATTAGCCAGATGCGGGCATAACCCAGACCCAACCCAGACTTAACCGGTGTTATCCTCTAAAATATTGATCGAAACCAGGTTTAATTGACTGCTTCAGTGTGTTACCACATTCCTACGTGATTCAAACACGAAAAAAACCCAGGATCTGGCCAACAAGTATGTGAAGAAGGCGAAAGTATAAGCCAGATGCGCGCATTTCCCAGACCTAACCCAGACCTAACCGGTGTTATCCTCTGAAATATTGATCGAAACCAGGTTTAATTGACTGCTTCAGTGTGTTACCACATTACTACGTGATTCAAACACGGAAAAAGCCCCAGGATCTGGCCAACAAGTATGCGATGAAGGCAAAATCATGAGCCAGATGCGGGCATAACCCAGACCTAACCCAGACCTAACCGGTGTTATCCTCTAAAATATTGATCGAAACCAGGTTTAATTGACAGCTTCAGTGTGTTACCACATTACTACGTGATTCAAACACGAAAAAAACCCAGGATCTGGCCAACAAGTATGCGAACAAGGCAAAATCATGAGCCAGATGCGTGCATAACCCAGACCTAACCCAGACCTAACCGGTGTTATCCTCCAAAGTATTGATCGAAACCAGGTTTAAATGACAGCTTCAGTGTGTTACCACATTACTACGTGATTCAAACACGAAAAAAACCCAGTATCTGGCCAACAAGTATGCGAAGAAGGCAATATCATGAGCCAGATGCGGGCATAACCCAGACCTAACCCAGACCTAACCGGTGTTATCCTCCAAAATATTGATCGAAACCAGGTTTAATTGACAGCTTCAGTGTGTTACCACATTACTACGTGATTCAAACACGAAAAAACCCCAGGATCTGGCCAACAAGTATGCGAAGAAGGCAAAATCATGAGCCAGATGCGGGCATATCCCGGACCTAACCCAGACCTAACCGGTGTTATCCTCTGAAATATTGATCGAAACCAGGTTTAATTGACTGCTTCAGTGTGTTACCACATTACTACGTGATTCAAACACGGAAAATACCCAGGATCTGGCCAACAAGTTTGCGAAAAAGGCGAAAGTATAAGCCAGATGCGCGCAAATCCCAGACCTAACCCAGACCTAACCGGTGTTATCCTCTAAAATATTGATCGAAACCAGGTTTTATTGACTGCTTCAGTGTGTTACCAGATTACTACGTGATCAAACACGGAAAAAACCCAGGATCTGGCCAACAAGTTTGCGAAAAAGGTGAAAGTATAAGCCAGATGCGCGCATATCCCAGACCTAACCCAGACCTAACCGGTGTTATCCTCTAAAATATTGATCGAAACCAGGTTTAATTGACAGCTTCAGTGTGTTACCACATTACTACGTGATTCAAACACGAAAAAAACCCAGGATCTGGCCAACAAGTATGCGATGAAGGCAAAATCATGAGCCAGATGCGGGCATATTCCGGACCTAACCCCGACCTAACCGGTGTTATCCTCTAAAATATTGATCGAAACCAGGTTTAATTGACTGCTTCAGTGTGGTACCACATTCCTACGTGATTCAAACACGAAAAAAACCCAGGATCTGGCCAACAAGTATGCGAAGAAGGCGAAAGAATAAGCCAGATGCGCGCATTTCCCAGACCTAACCGGTGTTATCCTCTGAAATATTGATCGAAACCAGGTTTAATTGACTGCTTCAGTGTATTAGCACATTACTACGTGATTCAAACACGAAAAAAACCCAGGATCTGGCCAACAAGTATGCGAAGAAGGCAAAATCATGAGCCAGATGCGGGCATAACCCAGACCTAACCCAGACCTAACCGGTGTTATCCTCTGAAATATTGATCGAAACCAGGTTTAATTGACTGCTTCAGTGTGTTACCACATTACTACGTGATTCAAACACGGAAAATACCCAGGATCTGGCCAACAAGTTTGCGAAAAAGGCGAAAGTATAAGCCGGATGCGCGCATATCCCAGACCTAACCCAGACCTAACCGGTGTTAAACTCTGAAATATTGATCGAAACCAGGTTTTATTGACTGCTTCAGTGTGTTACCACATTACTACGTGATCAAACACGGAAAAAACCCAGGATCTGGCCAACAAGTTTGCGAAAAAGGTGAAAGTATAAGCCAGATGCGCGCATATCCCAGACCTAACCCAGACCTATCCGGTGTTATCCTCTAAAATATTGACCGAAACCAGGTTTAATTTTCAGCTTCAGTGTGTTACCACATTACTACGTGATTCAAACACGAAAAAAACCCAGGATCTGGCCAACAAGTATGCGAAGAAGGCAAAATCATGAGCCAGATGCGGGCATAACCCAGACCTAACCCAGACAAACCGGTGTTATCCTCTAAAATATTGATCGAAACCAGGTTTAATTGACAGCCTCAGTGTGTTACCACATTACTACGTGATTCAAACACGAAAAAAACCCAGGATCTGGCCAACAAGTATGCGAAGAAGGCAAAATCATGAGCCAGATGCGGGCATATCCCGGACCTAATCCCGACCTAACCGGTGTTATCCTCTAAAATATTCATCGAAACCAGGTTTAATTGACTGCTTCAGTGTGCTACCACATTCCTACGTGATTCAAACACGAAAAAAACCCAGGATCTGGCCAACAAGTATGCGAAGAAGGCGAAAGAATAAGCCAGATGCGCGCATTTCCCAGACCTAACCGGTGTTATCCTCTGAAATATTGATCGAAACCAGGTTTAATTGACAGCTTCAGTGTGTTACCACATTACTACGTGATTCAAACACGAAAAAAACCCAGGATCTGGCCAACAAGTATGCGAACAAGGCAAAATCATGAGCCAGATGCGTGCATAACCCAGACCTAACCCAGACCTAACCGGTGATATCCTCCAAAATATTGATCGAAACCAGGTTTAAATGACAGCTTCAGTGTGTTACCACATTACTACGTGATTCAAACACGAAAAAAACCCAGGATCTGGCCAACAAGTATGCGATGAAGGCAAAATCATGAGCCAGATGCGGGCATAACCCAGACCTAACCCAGACCTAACCGGTGTTATCCTCCAAAATATTGATCGAAACCAGGTTTAATTGACAGCTTCAGTGTGTTACCACATTACTACGTGATTCAAACACGAAAAAACCCCAGGATCTGGCCAACAAGTATGCGAAGAAGGCAAAATCATGAGCCAGATGCGGGCATATCCCGGACCTAACCCAGACCTAACCGGTGTTATCCTCTGAAATATTGATCGAAACCAGGTTTAATTGACTGCTTCAGTGTGTTACCACATTTCTACGTGATTCAAACACGGAAAATACCCAGGATCTGGCCAACAAGTTTGCGAAAAAGGCGAAAGTATTAGCCAGATGCGCGCATATCCCAGACCTAACCCAGACCTAACCGGTGTTATCCTCTAAAATATTGATCGAAACCAGGTTTAATTGACAGCTTCAGTGTGTTACCACATTACTACGTGATTCAAACACGAAAAAAACCCAGGATCTGGCCAACAAGTATGCGAAGAAGGCAAAATCATGAGCCAGATGCGGGCATAACCCAGACCTAACCCAGACCTAACCGGTGTTATCCTCTAAAATATTGATCGAAACCAGGTTTAATTGACAGCCTCAGTGTGTTACCACATTACTACGTGATTCAAACACGAAAAAAACCCAGGATCTGGCCAACAAGTATGCGATGAAGGCAAAATCATGAGCCAGATGCGGGCATATTCCGGACCTAACCCCGACCTAACCGGTGTTATCCTCTAAAATATTGATCGAAACCAGGTTTAATTGACTGCTTCAGTGTGTTACCGCATTCCTACGTGATTCAAACACGAAAAAAACCCAGGATCTGGCCAACAAGTATGCGAAGAAGGCGAAAGAATAAGCCAGATGCGCGCATTTCCCAGACCTAACCGGTGTTATCCTCTAAAATATTGATCGAAACCAGGTTTAATTGACAGCTTCAGTGTGTTACCACATTACTACGTGATTCAAACACGAAAAAAACCCTGGATCTGGCCAACAAGTATGCGAACAAGGCAAAATCATGAGCCAGATGCGTGCATAACCCAGACCTAACCCAGACCTAACCGGTGTTATCCTCCAAAATATTGATCGAAACCAGGTTTAAATGACAGCTTCAGTGTGTTACCACATTACTACGTGATTCAAACACGAAAAAAACCCAGGATCTGGCCAACAAGTATGCGAAGAAGGCAAAATCATGAGCCAGATGCGGGCATAACCCAGACCTAACCCAGACCTAACCGGTGTTATCCTCTGAAATATTGATCGAAACCAGGTTTTATTGACTGCTTCAGTGTGTTACCACATTACTACGTGATCAAACATGGAAAAAACCCAGGATCTGGCCAACAAGTATGCGAAAAAGATGAAAGTATAAGCCAGATGCGCGCATATCCCAGACCTAACCCAGACCTAACCGGTGTTATCCTCTAAAATATTGATCGAAACCAGGTTTAATTGACTGCTTCAGTGTGTTACCACATTCCTACGTGATTCAAACACGAAAAAAACCCAGGATCTGGCCAACCAGTATGCGAAGAAGGCGAAAGAATAAGCCAGATCCGCGCAATTCCCAGACCTAACCCGGACCTAACCGGTGTTATCCTCTGAAATATTGATCGAAACCAGGTTTAATTGACTGCTTCAGTGTGTTACCACATTACTACGCGATTCAAACACGGAGAAAACCCAGGATCTGGCCAACAAGTATGCGAAGAAGGCAAAATCATGAGTCAGATGCGGGCATAACCCAGACCTAACCCAGACCTAACCGGTGTTATCCTCTAAAATATTGATCGAAACCAGGTTTAATTGACAGCTTCAGTGTGTTAACACATTACTACGTGATTCAAACAAGGAAAAAACCCAGGATCTGGCCAACAAGTATGCGATGAAGGCAAAATCATGAGCCAGATGCGGGCATAACCCAGACCTAACTCAGACCTAACCGGTGTTATCCTCTAAAATATTGTTGGAAACCAGGTTTAATTGACTGCTTCAGTGTGTTACCACATTCCTACGTGATTCAAACACGAAAAAAACCCAGGATCTGGCCAACAAGTATGTGAAGAAGGCGAAAGTATAAGCCAGATGCGCGCATTTCCCAGACCTAACCCAGACCTAACCGGTGTTATCCTCTGAAATATTGATCGAAACCAGGTTTAATTGACTGCTTCAGTGTGTTACCACATTACTACGTGATTGAAACACGGAACATACCCAGGATCTGGCCAACAAGTTTGCGAAGAAGGCAAAATCATGAGCCAGATGCGTGCAAAACCCAGACCTAACCCAGACCTAACCGGTGTTATCCTCCAAAATATTGATCGAAACCAGGTTTAAATGACAGCTTCAGTGTGTTACCACATTACTACGCGATTCAAACACGGAGAAAACCCAGGATCTGGCCAACAAGTATGCGAAGAAGGCAAAATCATGAGTCAGATGCGGGCATAACCCAGACCTAACCCAGACCTAACCGGTGTTATCCTCTAAAATATTGATCGAAACCAGGTTTAATTGACAGCTTCAGTGTGTTAACACATTACTACGTGATTCAAACAAGGAAAAAACCCAGGATCTGGCCAACAAGTATGCGATGAAGGCAAAATCATGAGCCAGATGCGGGCATAACCCAGACCTAACCCAGACCTAACCGGTGTTATCCTCAAAAATATTGATCGAAACCAGGTTTAATTGACTGCTTCAGTGTGTTACCACATTACTACGTGATCAAACACGGAAAAAACCCAGGATCTGGCCAACAAGTTTGCGAAAAAGGTGAAAGTATAAGCCAGATGCGCGCATATCCCAGACCTAACCCAGACCTAACCGGTGTTATCCTCTAAAATATTGATCGAAACCAGGTTTAATTGACAGCTTCAGTGTGTTACCACATTACTACGTGATTCAAACACGAAAAAAACCCAGGATCTGGCCAACAAGTATGCGAAGAAGGCAAAATCATGAGCCAGATGCGGGCATAACCCAGACCTAACCCAGACCTAACCGGTGTTATCCTCTAAAATATTGATCGAAACCAGGTTTAATTGACAGCCTCAGTGTGTTACCACATTACTACGTGATTCAAACACGAAAAAAACCCAGGATCTGGCCAACAAGTATGCGATGAAGGCAAAATCATGAGCCAGATGCGGGCATATTCCGGACCTAACCCCGACCTAACCGGTGTTATCCTCTAAAATATTGATCGAAACCAGGTTTAATTGACTGCTTCAGTGTGTTACCACATTCCTACGTGATTCAAACACGAAAAAAACCCAGGATCTGGCCAACAAGTATGCGAAGAAGGCGAAAGAATAAGCCAGATGCGCGCATTTCCCAGACCTAACCGGTGTTATCCTCTAAAATATTGATCGAAACCAGGTTTAATTGACAGCTTCAGTGTGTTACCACATTACTACGTGATTCAAACACGAAAAAAACCCAGGATCTGGCCAACAAGTATGCGAACAAGGCAAAATCATGAGCCAGATGCGTGCATAACCCAGACCTAACCCAGACCTAACCGGTGATATCCTCCAAAATATTGATCGAAACCAGGTTTAAATGACAGCTTCAGTGTGTTACCACATTACTACGTGATTCAAACACGAAAAAAACCCAGGATCTGGCCAACAAGTATGCGATGAAGGCAAAATCATGAGCCAGATGCGGGCATAACCCAGACCTAACCCAGACCTAACCGGTGTTATCCTCCAAAATATTGATCGAAACCAGGTTTAATTGACAGCTTCAGTGTGTTACCACATTACTACGTGATTCAAACACGAAAAAACCCCAGGATCTGGCCAACAAGTATGCGAAGAAGGCAAAATCATGAGCCAGATGCGGGCATATCCCGGACCTAACCCAGACCTAACCGGTGTTATCCTCTGAAATATTGATCGAAACCAGGTTTAATTGACTGCTTCAGTGTGTTACCACATTACTACGTGATTCAAACACGGAAAATACCCAGGATCTGGCCAACAAGTTTGCGAAAAAGGCGAAAGTATTAGCCAGATGCGCGCATATCCCAGACCTAACCCAGACCTAACCGGTGTTATCCTCTAAAATATTGATCGAAACCAGGTTTAATTGACAGCTTCAGTGTGTTACCACATTACTACGTGATTCAAACACGAAAAAAACCCAGGATCTGGCCAACAAGTATGCGAAGAAGGCAAAATCATGAGCCAGATGCGGGCATAACCCAGACCTAACCCAGACCTAACCGGTGTTATCCTCTAAAATATTGATCGAAACCAGGTTTAATTGACAGCCTCAGTGTGTTACCACATTACTACGTGATTCAAACACGAAAAAAACCCAGGATCTGGCCAACAAGTATGCGATGAAGGCAAAATCATGAGCCAGATGCGGGCATATTCCGGACCTAACCCCGACCTAACCGGTGTTATCCTCTAAAATATTGATCGAAACCAGGTTTAATTGACTGCTTCAGTGTGTTACCGCATTCCTACGTGATTCAAACACGAAAAAAACCCAGGATCTGGCCAACAAGTATGCGAAGAAGGCGAAAGAATAAGCCAGATGCGCGCATTTCCCAGACCTAACCGGTGTTATCCTCTAAAATATTGATCGAAACCAGGTTTAATTGACAGCTTCAGTGTGTTACCACATTACTACGTGATTCAAACACGAAAAAAACCCAGGATCTGGCCAACAAGTATGCGAACAAGGCAAAATCATGAGCCAGATGCGTGCATAACCCAGACCTAACCCAGACCTAACCGGTGTTATCCTCCAAAATATTGATCGAAACCAGGTTTAAATGACAGCTTCAGTGTGTTACCACATTACTACGTGATTCAAACACGAAAAAAACCCAGGATCTGGCCAACAAGTATGCGAAGAAGGCAAAATCATGAGCCAGATGCGGGCATAACCCAGACCTAACCCAGACCTAACCGGTGTTATCCTCTGAAATATTGATCGAAACCAGGTTTTATTGACTGCTTCAGTGTGTTACCACATTACTACGTGATCAAACATGGAAAAAACCCAGGATCTGGCCAACAAGTATGCGAAAAAGATGAAAGTATAAGCCAGATGCGCGCATATCCCAGACCTAACCCAGACCTAACCGGTGTTATCCTCTAAAATATTGATCGAAACCAGGTTTAATTGACTGCTTCAGTGTGTTACCACATTCCTACGTGATTCAAACACGAAAAAAACCCAGGATCTGGCCAACCAGTATGCGAAGAAGGCGAAAGAATAAGCCAGATCCGCGCAATTCCCAGACCTAACCCGGACCTAACCGGTGTTATCCTCTGAAATATTGATCGAAACCAGGTTTAATTGACTGCTTCAGTGTGTTACCACATTACTACGCGATTCAAACACGGAGAAAACCCAGGATCTGGCCAACAAGTATGCGAAGAAGGCAAAATCATGAGTCAGATGCGGGCATAACCCAGACCTAACCCAGACCTAACCGGTGTTATCCTCTAAAATATTGATCGAAACCAGGTTTAATTGACAGCTTCAGTGTGTTAACACATTACTACGTGATTCAAACAAGGAAAAAACCCAGGATCTGGCCAACAAGTATGCGATGAAGGCAAAATCATGAGCCAGATGCGGGCATAACCCAGACCTAACTCAGACCTAACCGGTGTTATCCTCTAAAATATTGTTGGAAACCAGGTTTAATTGACTGCTTCAGTGTGTTACCACATTCCTACGTGATTCAAACACGAAAAAAACCCAGGATCTGGCCAACAAGTATGTGAAGAAGGCGAAAGTATAAGCCAGATGCGCGCATTTCCCAGACCTAACCCAGACCTAACCGGTGTTATCCTCTGAAATATTGATCGAAACCAGGTTTAATTGACTGCTTCAGTGTGTTACCACATTACTACGTGATTCAAACACGAAAAAAACCCAGGATCTGGCCAACCAGTATGCGAAGAAGGCGAAAGAATAAGCCAGATCCGCGCAATTCCCAGACCTAACCCGGACCTAACCGGTGTTATCCTCTGAAATATTGATCGAAACCAGGTTTAATTGACTGCTTCAGTGTGTTACCACATTACTACGCGATTCAAACACGGAGAAAACCCAGGATCTGGCCAACAAGTATGCGAAGAAGGCAAAATCATGAGTCAGATGCGGGCATAACCCAGACCTAACCCAGACCTAACCGGTGTTATCCTCTAAAATATTGATCGAAACCAGGTTTAATTGACAGCTTCAGTGTGTTAACACATTACTACGTGATTCAAACAAGGAAAAAACCCAGGATCTGGCCAACAAGTATGCGATGAAGGCAAAATCATGAGCCAGATGCGGGCATAACCCAGACCTAACTCAGACCTAACCGGTGTTATCCTCTAAAATATTGTTGGAAACCAGGTTTAATTGACTGCTTCAGTGTGTTACCACATTCCTACGTGATTCAAACACGAAAAAAACCCAGGATCTGGCCAACAAGTATGCGAAGAAGGCGAAAGAATAAGCCAGATGCGCGCATTTCCCAGACCTAACCGGTGTTATCCTCTAAAATATTGATCGAAACCAGGTTTAATTGACAGCTTCAGTGTGTTACCACATTACTACGTGATTCAAACACGAAAAAAACCCAGGATCTGGCCAACAAGTATGCGAACAAGGCAAAATCATGAGCCAGATGCGTGCATAACCCAGACCTAACCCAGACCTAACCGGTGTTATCCTCCAAAATATTGATCGAAACCAGGTTTAAATGACAGCTTCAGTGTGTTACCACATTACTACGTGATTCAAACACGAAAAAAACCCAGGATCTGGCCAACAAGTATGCGAAGAAGGCAAAATCATGAGCCAGATGCGGGCATAACCCAGACCTAACCCAGACCTAACCGGTGTTATCCTCTGAAATATTGATCGAAACCAGGTTTTATTGACTGCTTCAGTGTGTTACCACATTACTACGTGATCAAACATGGAAAAAACCCAGGATCTGGCCAACAAGTATGCGAAAAAGATGAAAGTATAAGCCAGATGCGCGCATATCCCAGACCTAACCCAGACCTAACCGGTGTTATCCTCTAAAATATTGATCGAAACCAGGTTTAATTGACTGCTTCAGTGTGTTACCACATTCCTACGTGATTCAAACACGAAAAAAACCCAGGATCTGGCCAACCAGTATGCGAAGAAGGCGAAAGAATAAGCCAGATCCGCGCATTTCCCAGACCTAACCCAGACCTAACCGGTGTTATCCTCTGAAATATTGATCGAAACCAGGTTTAATTGACTGCTTCAGTGTGTTACCACATTACTACGCGATTCAAACACGGAGAAAACCCAGGATCTGGCCAACAAGTATGCGAAGAAGGCAAAATCATGAGTCAGATGCGGGCATAACCCAGACCTAACCCAGACCTAACCGGTGTTATCCTCTAAAATATTGATCGAAACCAGGTTTAATTGACAGCTTCAGTGTGTTAACACATTACTACGTGATTCAAACAAGGAAAAAACCCACGATCTGGCCAACAAGTATGCGATGAAGGCAAAATCATGAGCCAGATGCGGGCATAACCCAGACCTAACCCAGACCTAACCGGTGTTATCCTCTAAAATATTGTTGGAAACCAGGTTTAATTGACTGCTTCAGTGTGTTACCACATTCCTACGTGATTCAAACACGAAAAAAACCCAGGATCTGGCCAACAAGTATGTGAAGAAGGCGAAAGTATAAGCCAGATGCGCGCATTTCCCAGACCTAACCCAGACCTAACCGGTGTTATCCTCTGAAATATTGATCGAAACCAGGTTTAATTGACTGCTTCAGTGTGTTACCACATTACTACGTGATTGAAACACGGAACACACCCAGGATCTGGCCAACAAGTTTGCGAAGAAGGCAAAATCATGAGCCAGATGCGTGCATAACCCAGACCTAACCCAGACCTAACCGGTGTTATCCTCCAAAATATTGATCGAAACCAGGTTTAAATGACAGCTTCAGTGTGTTACCACATTACTACGTGATTCAAACACGGAAAAAACCCAGGATCTGGCCAACAAGTATGCGATGAAGGCAAAATCATGAGCCAGATGCGGGCATAACACAGACCTAACCCAGACCTAACCGGTGTTATCCTCTAAAATATTGATCGAAACCAGGTTTAGTTGACTGCTTCAGTGTGTTACCACATTACTACGTGATTCAAACACGAAAAAAACCCAAGATCTGGCCAACAAGTATGCGAAGAAGGCAAAATCATGAGCCAGATGCGGGCATAACCCAGACCTAACCCAGACCTAACCGGTGTTATCCTCTGAAATATTGATCGAAACCAGGTTTAATTGACTGCTTCAGTGTATTACGACATTACTACGTGTTTCAAACACGGAAAATACCCAGTATCTGGCCAACAAGTATGCGAAGAAGGCAAAATCATGAGTCAGATGCGGGCATAACCCAGACCTAACCCAGACCTAACCGGTGTTATCCTCTAAGATATTGATCGAAACCAGGTTTAATTGACAGCTTCAGTGTGTTAACACATTACTACGTGATTCAAACACGATAAAAACCCAAGATCTGGCCAACAAGTATGCGAAGAAGGCAAAATCATGAGCCAGATGCGGGCATAACCCAGACCTAACCCAGACCTAACCGGTGTTATCCTCTGAAATATTGATCGAAACCAGGTTTAATTGACTGCTTCAGTGTATTACGACATTACTACGTGTTTCAAACACGGAAAATACCCAGGATCTGGCCAACAAGTATGCGAAGAAGGCAAAATCATGAGCCAGATGCGGGCATAACCCAGACCTAACCCAGACCTAACCGGTGTTATCCTCTAAAATATTGATCGAAACCAGGTTTAATTGACAGCCTCAGTGTGTTACCACATTACTACGTGATTCAAACACGAAAAAAACCCAGGATCTGGCCAACAAGTATGCGATGAAGGCAAAATCATGAGCCAGATGCGGGCATATTCCGGATCTAACCCCGACCTAACCGGTGTTATCCTCTAAAATATTGATCGAAACCAGGTTTAATTGACTGCTTCAGTGTGTTACCACATTCCTACGTGATTCAAACACGAAAAAAACCCAGGATCTGGCCAACAAGTATGCGAAGAAGGCGAAAGAATAAGCCAGATGCGCGCATTTCCCAGACCTAACCGGTGTTATCCTCTAAAATATTGATCGAAACCAGGTTTAATTGACAGCTTCAGTGTGTTACCACATTACTACGTGATTCAAACACGAAAAAAACCCAGGATCTGGCCAACAAGTATGCGAAGAAGGCAAAATCATGAGTCAGATGCGGGCATAACCCAGACCTAACCCAGACCTAACCGGAGTTATCCTCTAAAATATTGATCGAAACCAGGTTTAATTGACTGCTTCAGTGTGTTACCACATTCCTACGTAATTCAAACACGAAAAAAACCCAGGATCTGGCCAACAAGTATGCGATGAAGGCAAAATCATGAGCCAGATGCGGGCATAACACAGACCTAACCCAGACCTAACCGGTGTTATCCTCTAAAATATTGATCGAAACCAGGTTTAGTTGACTGCTTCAGTGTGTTACCACATTACTACGTGATTCAAACACGAAAAAAACCCAAGATCTGGCCAACAAGTATGCGAAGAAGGCAAAATCATGAGCCAGATGCGGGCATAACCCAGACCTAACCCAGACCTAACCGGTGTTATCCTCTGAAATATTGATCGAAACCAGGTTTAATTGACTGCTTCAGTGTATTACGACATTACTTCGTGTTTCAAACACGGAAAATACCCAGGATCTGGCCAACAAGTATGCGAAGAAGGCAAAATCATGAGTCAGATGCGGGCATAACCCAGACCTAACCCAGACCTAACCGGTGTTATCCTCTACAATATTGATCGAAACCAGGTTTAATTGACAGCTTCAGTGTGTTAACACATTACTACGTGATTCAAACACGGAAAAAACCCAGGATCTGGCCAACAAGTATGCGATGAAGGCAAAATCATGAGCCAGATGCGGGCATAACCCAGACCTAACCCAGACCTAACCGGTGTTATCCTCTAAAATATTGATCGAAACCAGGTTTAATTGACAGCCTCAGTGTGTTACCACATTACTACGTGATTCAAACACGAAAAAAACCCAGGATCTGGCCAACAAGTATGCGATGAAGGCAAAAACATGAGCCAGATGCGGGCATATTCCGGACCTAACCCCGACCTAACCGGTGTTATCCTCTAAAATATTGATCGAAACCAGGTTTAATTGACTGCTTCAGTGTGTTACCACATTCCTACGTGATTCAAACACGAAAAAAACCCAGGATCTGGCCAACAAGTATGCGAAGAAGGCGAAAGAATAAGCCAGATGCGCGCATTTCCCAGACCTAACCGGTGTTATCCTCTAAAATATTGATCGAAACCAGGTTTAATTGACAGCTTCAGTGTGTTACCACATTACTACGTGATTCAAACACGAAAAAAACCCAGGATCTGGCCAACAAGTATGCGAACAAGGCAAAATCATGAGCCAGATGCGTGCATAACCCAGACCTAACCCAGACCTAACCGGTGTTATCCTCCAAAATATTGATCGAAACCAGGTTTAAATGACAGCTTCAGTGTGTTACCACATTACTACGTGATTCAAACACGAAAAAAACCCAGGATCTGGCCAACAAGTATGCGAAGAAGGCAAAATCATGAGTCAGATGCGGGCATAACCCAGACCTAACCCAGACCTAACCGGTGTTATCCTCTAAAATATTGATCGAAACCAGGTTTAATTGACTGCTTCAGTGTGTTACCACATTCCTACGTAATTCAAACACGAAAAAAACCCAGGATCTGGCCAACAAGTATGCGAAGAAGGCAAAATCATGAGCCAGATGCGGGCATAACCCAGACCTAACCCAGACCTAACCGGAGTTATCCTCTAAAATATTCATCGAAACCAGGTTTAATTGACTGCTTCAGTGTGTTACCACATTCCTACGTAATTCAAACACGAAAAAAACCCAGGATCTGGCCAACAAGTATGCGATGAAGGCAAAATCATGAGCCAGATGCGGGCATAACACAGACCTAACCCAGACCTAACCGGTGTTATCCTCTAAAATATTGATCGAAACCAGGTTTAGTTGACTGCTTCAGTGTGTTACCACATTACTACGTGATTCAAACACGAAAAAAACCCAAGATCTGGCCAACAAGTATGCGAAGAAGGCAAAATCATGAGCCAGATGCGGGCATAACCCAGACCTAACCCAGACCTAACCGGTGTTATCATCTGAAATATTGATCGAAACCAGGTTTAATTGACTGCTTCAGTGTATTACGACATTACTACGTGTTTCAAACACGGAAAATACCCAGGATCTGGCCAACAAGTATGCGAAGAAGGCAAAATCATGAGTCAGATGCGGGCATAACCCAGACCTAACCCAGACCTAACCGGTGTTATCCTCTAAAATATTGATCGAAACCAGGTTTAATTGACAGCTTCAGTGTGTTAACACATTACTACGTGATTCAAACACGGAAAAAACCCAGGATCTGGCCAACAAGTATGCGATGAAGGCAAAATCATGAGCCAGATGCGGGCATAACCCAGACCTAACCCAGACCTAACCGGTGTTATCCTCTAAAATATTGATCGAAACCAGGTTTAATTGACAGCCTCAGTGTGTTACCACATTACTACGTGATTCAAACACGAAAAAAACCCAGGATCTGGCCAACAAGTATGCGATGAAGGCAAAAACATGAGCCAGATGCGGGCATATTCCGGACCTAACCCCGACCTAACCGGTGTTATCCTCTAAAATATTGATCGAAACCAGGTTTAATTGACTGCTTCAGTGTGTTACCACATTCCTACGTGATTCAAACACGAAAAAAACCCAGGATCTGGCCAACAAGTATGCGAAGAAGGCGAAAGAATAAGCCAGATGCGCGCATTTCCCAGACCTAACCGGTGTTATCCTCTAAAATATTGATCGAAACCAGGTTTAATTGACAGCTTCAGTGTGTTACCACATTACTACGTGATTCAAACACGAAAAAAACCCAGGATCTGGCCAACAAGTATGCGAACAAGGCAAAATCATGAGCCAGATGCGTGCATAACCCAGACCTAACCCAGACCTAACCGGTGTTATCCTCCAAAATATTGATCGAAACCAGGTTTAAATGACAGCTTCAGTGTGTTACCACATTACTACGTGATTCAAACACGAAAAAAACCCAGGATCTGGCCAACAAGTATGCGAAGAAGGCAAAATCATGAGTCAGATGCGGGCATAACCCAGACCTAACCCAGACCTAACCGGTGTTATCCTCTAAAATATTGATCGAAACCAGGTTTAATTGACTGCTTCAGTGTGTTACCACATTCCTACGTAATTCAAACACGAAAAAAACCCAGGATCTGGCCAACAAGTATGCGAAGAAGGCAAAATCATGAGCCAGATGCGGGCATAACCCAGACCTAACCCAGACCTAACCGGAGTTATCCTCTAAAATATTCATCGAAACCAGGTTTAATTGACTGCTTCAGTGTGTTACCACATTCCTACGTAATTCAAACACGAAAAAAACCCAGGATCTGGCCAACAAGTATGCGATGAAGGCAAAATCATGAGCCAGATGCGGGCATAACACAGACCTAACCCAGACCTAACCGGTGTTATCCTCTAAAATATTGATCGAAACCAGGTTTAGTTGACTGCTTCAGTGTGTTACCACATTACTACGTGATTCAAACACGAAAAAAACCCAAGATCTGGCCAACAAGTATGCGAAGAAGGCAAAATCATGAGCCAGATGCGGGCATAACCCAGACCTAACCCAGACCTAACCGGTGTTATCATCTGAAATATTGATCGAAACCAGGTTTAATTGACTGCTTCAGTGTATTACGACATTACTACGTGTTTCAAACACGGAAAATACCCAGGATCTGGCCAACAAGTATGCGAAGAAGGCAAAATCATGAGTCAGATGCGGGCATAACCCAGACCTAACCCAGACCTAACCGGTGTTATCCTCTAAAATATTGATCGAAACCAGGTTTAATTGACAGCTTCAGTGTGTTAACACATTACTACGTGATTCAAACACGGAAAAAACCCAGGATCTGGCCAACAAGTATGCGATGAAGGCAAAATCATGAGCCAGATGCGGGCATAACCCAGACCTAACCCAGACCTAACCGGTGTTATCCTCTAAAATATTGATCGAAACCAGGTTTAATTGACAGCCTCAGTGTGTTACCACATTACTACGTGATTCAAACACGAAAAAAACCCAGGATCTGGCCAACAAGTATGCGATGAAGGCAAAAACATGAGCCAGATGCGGGCATATTCCGGACCTAACCCCGACCTAACCGGTGTTATCCTCTAAAATATTGATCGAAACCAGGTTTAATTGACTGCTTCAGTGTGTTACCACATTCCTACGTGATTCAAACACGAAAAAAACCCAGGATCTGGCCAACAAGTATGCGAAGAAGGCGAAAGAATAAGCCAGATGCGCGCATTTCCCAGACCTAACCGGTGTTATCCTCTAAAATATTGATCGAAACCAGGTTTAATTGACAGCTTCAGTGTGTTACCACATTACTACGTGATTCAAACACGAAAAAAACCCAGGATCTGGCCAACAAGTATGCGAACAAGGCAAAATCATGAGCCAGATGCGTGCATAACCCAGACCTAACCCAGACCTAACCGGTGTTATCCTCCAAAATATTGATCGAAACCAGGTTTAAATGACAGCTTCAGTGTGTTACCACATTACTACGTGATTCAAACACGAAAAAAACCCAGGATCTGGCCAACAAGTATGCGAAGAAGGCAAAATCATGAGTCAGATGCGGGCATAACCCAGACCTAACCCAGACCTAACCGGTGTTATCCTCTAAAATATTGATCGAAACCAGGTTTAATTGACTGCTTCAGTGTGTTACCACATTCCTACGTAATTCAAACACGAAAAAAACCCAGGATCTGGCCAACAAGTATGCGAAGAAGGCAAAATCATGAGCCAGATGCGGGCATAACCCAGACCTAACCCAGACCTAACCGGAGTTATCCTCTAAAATATTCATCGAAACCAGGTTTAATTGACTGCTTCAGTGTGTTACCACATTCCTACGTAATTCAAACACGAAAAAAACCCAGGATCTGGCCAACAAGTATGCGATGAAGGCAAAATCATGAGCCAGATGCGGGCATAACACAGACCTAACCCAGACCTAACCGGTGTTATCCTCTAAAATATTGATCGAAACCAGGTTTAGTTGACTGCTTCAGTGTGTTACCACATTACTACGTGATTCAAACACGAAAAAAACCCAAGATCTGGCCAACAAGTATGCGAAGAAGGCAAAATCATGAGCCAGATGCGGGCATAACCCAGACCTAACCCAGACCTAACCGGTGTTATCATCTGAAATATTGATCGAAACCAGGTTTAATTGACTGCTTCAGTGTATTACGACATTACTACGTGTTTCAAACACGGAAAATACCCAGGATCTGGCCAACAAGTATGCGAAGAAGGCAAAATCATGAGTCAGATGCGGGCATAACCCAGACCTAACCCAGACCTAACCGGTGTTATCCTCTAAAATATTGATCGAAACCAGGTTTAATTGACAGCTTCAGTGTGTTAACACATTACTACGTGATTCAAACACGGAAAAAACCCAGGATCTGGCCAACAAGTATGCGATGAAGGCAAAATCATGAGCCAGATGCGGGCATAACCCAGACCTAACCCAGACCTAACCGGTGTTATCCTCTAAAATATTGATCGAAACCAGGTTTAATTGACAGCCTCAGTGTGTTACCACATTACTACGTGATTCAAACACGAAAAAAACCCAGGATCTGGCCAACAAGTATGCGATGAAGGCAAAAACATGAGCCAGATGCGGGCATATTCCGGACCTAACCCCGACCTAACCGGTGTTATCCTCTAAAATATTGATCGAAACCAGGTTTAATTGACTGCTTCAGTGTGTTACCACATTCCTACGTGATTCAAACACGAAAAAAACCCAGGATCTGGCCAACAAGTATGCGAAGAAGGCGAAAGAATAAGCCAGATGCGCGCATTTCCCAGACCTAACCGGTGTTATCCTCTAAAATATTGATCGAAACCAGGTTTAATTGACAGCTTCAGTGTGTTACCACATTACTACGTGATTCAAACACGAAAAAAACCCAGGATCTGGCCAACAAGTATGCGAACAAGGCAAAATCATGAGCCAGATGCGTGCATAACCCAGACCTAACCCAGACCTAACCGGTGTTATCCTCCAAAATATTGATCGAAACCAGGTTTAAATGACAGCTTCAGTGTGTTACCACATTACTACGTGATTCAAACACGAAAAAAACCCAGGATCTGGCCAACAAGTATGCGAAGAAGGCAAAATCATGAGTCAGATGCGGGCATAACCCAGACCTAACCCAGACCTAACCGGTGTTATCCTCTAAAATATTGATCGAAACCAGGTTTAATTGACTGCTTCAGTGTGTTACCACATTCCTACGTAATTCAAACACGAAAAAAACCCAGGATCTGGCCAACAAGTATGCGAAGAAGGCAAAATCATGAGCCAGATGCGGGCATAACCCAGACCTAACCCAGACCTAACCGGAGTTATCCTCTAAAATATTCATCGAAACCAGGTTTAATTGACTGCTTCAGTGTGTTACCACATTCCTACGTAATTCAAACACGAAAAAAACCCAGGATCTGGCCAACAAGTATGCGATGAAGGCAAAATCATGAGCCAGATGCGGGCATAACACAGACCTAACCCAGACCTAACCGGTGTTATCCTCTAAAATATTGATCGAAACCAGGTTTAGTTGACTGCTTCAGTGTGTTACCACATTACTACGTGATTCAAACACGAAAAAAACCCAAGATCTGGCCAACAAGTATGCGAAGAAGGCAAAATCATGAGCCAGATGCGGGCATAACCCAGACCTAACCCAGACCTAACCGGTGTTATCATCTGAAATATTGATCGAAACCAGGTTTAATTGACTGCTTCAGTGTATTACGACATTACTACGTGTTTCAAACACGGAAAATACCCAGGATCTGGCCAACAAGTATGCGAAGAAGGCAAAATCATGAGTCAGATGCGGGCATAACCCAGACCTAACCCAGACCTAACCGGTGTTATCCTCTAAAATATTGATCGAAACCAGGTTTAATTGACAGCTTCAGTGTGTTAACACATTACTACGTGATTCAAACACGGAAAAAACCCAGGATCTGGCCAACAAGTATGCGATGAAGGCAAAATCATGAGCCAGATGCGGGCATAACCCAGACCTAACCCAGACCTAACCGGTGTTATCCTCTAAAATATTGATCGAAACCAGGTTTAATTGACAGCCTCAGTGTGTTACCACATTACTACGTGATTCAAACACGAAAAAAACCCAGGATCTGGCCAACAAGTATGCGATGAAGGCAAAAACATGAGCCAGATGCGGGCATATTCCGGACCTAACCCCGACCTAACCGGTGTTATCCTCTAAAATATTGATCGAAACCAGGTTTAATTGACTGCTTCAGTGTGTTACCACATTCCTACGTGATTCAAACACGAAAAAAACCCAGGATCTGGCCAACAAGTATGCGAAGAAGGCGAAAGAATAAGCCAGATGCGCGCATTTCCCAGACCTAACCGGTGTTATCCTCTAAAATATTGATCGAAACCAGGTTTAATTGACAGCTTCAGTGTGTTACCACATTACTACGTGATTCAAACACGAAAAAAACCCAGGATCTGGCCAACAAGTATGCGAACAAGGCAAAATCATGAGCCAGATGCGTGCATAACCCAGACCTAACCCAGACCTAACCGGTGTTATCCTCCAAAATATTGATCGAAACCAGGTTTAAATGACAGCTTCAGTGTGTTACCACATTACTACGTGATTCAAACACGAAAAAAACCCAGGATCTGGCCAACAAGTATGCGAAGAAGGCAAAATCATGAGTCAGATGCGGGCATAACCCAGACCTAACCCAGACCTAACCGGTGTTATCCTCTAAAATATTGATCGAAACCAGGCTTAATTGACTGCTTCAGTGTGTTACCACATTCCTACGTAATTCAAACACGAAAAAAACCCAGGATCTGGCCAACAAGTATGCGAAGAAGGCAAAATCATGAGCCAGATGCGGGCATAACCCAGACCTAACCCAGACCTAACCGGTGTTATCCTCTAAAATATTGATCGAAACCAGGTTTAATTGACAGCCTCACTGTGTTACCACATTACTACGTGATTCAAACACGAAAAAAACCCAGGATCTGGCCAACAAGTATGCGATGAAGGCAAAATCATGAGCCAGATGCGGGCATATTCCGGACCTAACCCCGACCTAACCGGTGTTATCCTCTAAAATATTGATCGAAACCAGGTTTAATTGACTGCTTCAGTGTGTTACCACATTCCTACGTGATTCAAACACGAAAAAAACCCAGGATCTGGCCAACAAGTATGCGAAGAAGGCGAAAGAATAAGCCAGATGCGCGCATTTCCCAGACCTAACCGGTGTTATCCTCTAAAATATTGATCGAAACCAGGTTTAATTGACAGCTTCAGTGTGTTACCACATTACTACGTGATTCAAACACGAAAAAAACCCAGGATCTGGCCAACAAGTATGCGAACAAGGCAAAATCATGAGCCAGATGCGTGCATAACCCAGACCTAACCGGTGTTATCCTCCAAAATATTGATCGAAACCAGGTTTAAATGACAGCTTCAGTGTGTTACCACATTACTACGTGATTCAAACACGAAAAAAACCCAGGATCTGGCCAACAAGTATGCGAAGAAGGCGAAAGAATAAGCCAGATCCGCGCATTTCCCAGACCTAACCCAGACCTAACCGGTGTTATCCTCTGAAATATTGATCGAAACCAGGTTTAATTGACTGCTTCAGTGTGTTACCACATTACTACGCGATTCAAACACGGAGAAAACCCAGGATCTGGCCAACAAGTATGCGAAGAAGGCAAAATCATGAGTCAGATGCGGGCATAACCCAGACCTAACCCAGACCTAACCGGTGTTATCCTCTGAAATATTGATCGAAACCAGGTTTTATTGACTGCTTCAGTGTGTTACCACATTACTACGTGATCAAACATGGAAAAAACCCAGGATCTGGCCAACAAGTATGCGAAAAAGATGAAAGTATAAGCCAGATGCGCGCATATCCCAGACCTAACCCAGACCTAACCGGTGTTATCCTCTAAAATATTGATCGAAACCAGGTTTAATTGACTGCTTCAGTGTGTTACCACATTCCTACGTGATTCAAACACGAAAAAAACCCAGGATCTGGCCAACCAGTATGCGAAGAAGGCGAAAGAATAAGCCAGATCCGCGCATTTCCCAGACCTTACCCAGACCTAACCGGTGTTATCCTCTGAAATATTGATCGAAACCAGGTTTAATTGACTGCTTCAGTGTGTTACCACATTACTACGCGATTCAAACACGGAGAAAACCCAGGATCTGGCCAACAAGTATGCGAAGAAGGCAAAATCATGAGTCAGATGCGGGCATAACCCAGACCTAACCCAGACCTAACCGGTGTTATCCTCGAAAATATTGATCGAAACCAGGTTTAATTGACAGCTTCAGTGTGTTAACACATTACTACGTGATTCAAACAAGGAAAAAACCCAGGATCTGGCCAACAAGTATGCGATGAAGGCAAAATCATGAGCCAGATGCGGGCATAACCCAGACCTAACCCAGACCTAACCGGTGTTATCCTCTAAAATATTGTTGGAAACCAGGTTTAATTGACTGCTTCAGTGTGTTACCACATTCCTACGTGATTCAAACACGAAAAAAACCCAGGATCTGGCCAACAAGTATGTGAAGAAGGCGAAAGTATAAGCCAGATGCGCGCATTTCCCAGACCTAACCCAGACCTAACCGGTGTTATCCTCTGAAATATTGATCGAAACCAGGTTTAATTGACTGCTTCAGTGTGTTACCACATTACTACGTGATTGAAACACGGAACATACCCAGGATCTGGCCAACAAGTTTGCGAAGAAGGCAAAATCATGAGCCAGATGCGTGCATATCCCAGACCTAACCCAGACCTAACCGGTGTTATCCTCCAAAATATTGATCGAAACCAGGTTTAAATGACAGCTTCAGTGTGTTACCACATTACTACGTGATTCAAACACGGAAAATACCCAGGATCTGGCCAACAAGTATGCGAAGAAGGCAAAATCATGAGTCAGATGCGGGCATAACCCAGACCTAACCCAGACCTAACCGGTGTTATCCTCTAAGATATTGATCGAAACCAGGTTTAATTGACAGCTTCAGTGTGTTAACACATTACTACGTGATTCAAACACGAAAAAAACCCAAGATCTGGCCAACAAGTATGCGAAGAAGGCAAAATCATGAGCCAGATGCGGGCATAACCCAGACCTAACCCAGACCTAACCGGTGTTATCCTCTGAAATATTGATCGAAACCAGGTTTAATTGACTGCTTCAGTGTATTACGACATTACTACGTGTTTCAAACACGGAAAATACCCAGGATCTGGCCAACAAGTATGCGAAGAAGGCAAAATCATGAGTCAGATGCGGGCATAACCCAGACCTAACCCAGACCTAACCGGTGTTATCCTCTAAAATATTGATCGAAACCAGGTTTAATTGACAGGTTCAGTGTGTTAACACATTACTACGTGATTCAAACACGGAAAAAACCCAGGATCTGGCCAACAAGTATGCGATGAAGGCAAAATCATGAGCCAGATGCGGGCATAACCCAGACCTAACCCAGACCTAACCGGTGTTATCCTCTAATATATTGATCGAAACCAGGTTTAATTGACAGCCTCAGTGTGTTACCACATTACTACGTGATTCAAACACGAAAAAAACCCAGGATCTGGCCAACAAGTATGCGATGAAGGCAAAATCATGAGCCAGATGCGGGCATATTCCGGACCTAACCCCGACCTAACCGGTGTTATCCTCTAAAATATTGATCGAAACCAGGTTTAATTGACTGCTTCAGTGTGTTACCACATTCCTACGTGATTCAAACACGAAAAAAACCCAGGATCTGGCCAACAAGTATGCGAAGAAGGCGAAAGAATAAGCCAGATGCGCGCATTTCCCAGACCTAACCGGTGTTATCCTCTAAAATATTGATCGAAACCAGGTTTAATTGACAGCTTCAGTGTGTTACCACATTACTACGTGTTTCAAACACGAAAAAAACCCAGGATCTGGCCAACAAGTATGCGAACAAGGCAAAATCATGAGCCAGATGCGTGCATAACCCAGACCTAACCCAGACCTAACCGGTGTTATCCTCCAAAATATTGATCGAAACCAGGTTTAAATGACAGCTTCAGTGTGTTACCACATTACTACGTGATTCAAACACGAAAAAAACCCAGGATCTGGCCAACAAGTATGCGAAGAAGGCAAAATCATGAGTCAGATGCGGGCATAACCCAGACCTAACCCAGACCTAACCGGTGTTATCCTCTAAAATATTGATCGAAACCAGGTTTAATTGACTGCTTCAGTGTGTTACCACATTCCTACGTAATTCAAACACGAAAAAAACCCAGGATCTGGCCAACAAGTATGCGATGAAGGCAAAATCATGAGCCAGATGCGGGCATAACACAGACCTAACCCAGACCTAACCGGTGTTATCCTCTAAAATATTGATCGAAACCAGGTTTAGTTGACTGCTTCAGTGTGTTACCACATTACTACGTGATTCAAACACGAAAAAAACCCAAGATCTGGCCAACAAGTATGCGAAGAAGGCAAAATCATGAGCCAGATGCGGGCATAACCCAGACCTAACCCAGACCTAACCGGTGTTATCCTCTGAAATATTGATCGAAACCAGGTTTAATTGACTGCTTCAGTGTATTACGACATTACTACGTGTTTCAAACACGGAAAATACCCAGGATCTGGCCAACAAGTATGCGAAGAAGGCAAAATCATGAGTCAGATGCGGGCATAACCCAGACCTAACCCAGACCTAACCGGTGTTATCCTCTAAAATATTGATCGAAACCAGGTTTAATTGACAGCTTCAGTGTGTTAACACATTACTACGTGATTCAAACACGGAAAAAACCCAGGATCTGGCCAACAAGTATGCGATGAAGGCAAAATCATGAGCCAGATGCGGGCATAACCCAGACCTAACCCAGACCTAACCGGTGTTATCCTCTAAAATATTGATCGAAACCAGGTTTAATTGACAGCCTCAGTGTGTTACCACATTACTACGTGATTCAAACACGAAAAAAACCCAGGATCTGGCCAACAAGTATGCGATGAAGGCAAAATCATGAGCCAGATGCGGGCATATTCCGGACCTAACCCCGATCTAACCGGTGTTATCCTCTAAAATATTGATCGAAACCAGGTTTAATTGACTGCTTCAGTGTGTTACCACATTCCTACGTGATTCAAACACGAAAAAAACCCAGGATCTGGCCAACAAGTATGCGAAGAAGGCGAAAGAATAAGCCAGATGCGCGCATTTCCCAGACCTAACCGGTGTTATCCTCTAAAATATTGATCGAAACCAGGTTTAATTGACAGCTTCAGTGTGTTACCACATTACTGCGTGATTCAAACACGAAAAAAACCCAGGATCTGGCCAACAAGTATGCGAACAAGGCAAAATCATGAGCCAGATGCGTGCATAACCCAGACCTAACCCAGACCTAACCGGTGTTATCCTCCAAAATATTGATCGAAACCAGGTTTAAATGACAGCTTCAGTGTGTTACCACATTACTACGTGATTCAAACACGAAAAAAACCCAGGATCTGGTCAACAAGTATGCGAAGAAGGCAAAATCATGAGCCAGATGCGGGCATAACCCAGACCTAACCCAGACCTAACCGGTGTTATCCTCTGAAATATTGATCGAAACCAGGTTTTATTGACTGTTTCAGTGTGTTACCACATTACTACGTGATCAAACATGGAAAAAACCCAGGATCTGGCCAACAAGTATGCGAAAAAGATGAAAGTATAAGCCAGATGCGCGCATATCCCAGACCTAACCCAGACCTAACCGGTGTTATCCTCTAAAATAATGATCGAAACCAGGTTTAATTGACTGCTTCAGTGTGTTACCACATTCCTACGTGATTCAAACACGAAAAAAACCCAGGATCTGGCCAACCAGTATGCGAAGAAGGCGAAAGAATAAGCCAGATCCGCGCATTTCCCAGACCTAACCCAGACCTAACCGGTGTTATCCTCTGAAATATTGATCGAAACCAGGTTTAATTGACTGCTTCAGTGTGTTACCACATTACTACGCGATTCAAACACGGAGAAAACCCAGGATCTGGCCAACAAGTATGCGAAGAAGGCAAAATCATGAGTCAGATGCGGGCATAACCCAGACCTAACCCAGACCTAACCGGTGTTATCCTCTAAAATATTGATCGAAACCAGGTTTAATTGACAGCTTCAGTGTGTTAACACATTACTACGTGATTCAAACAAGGAAAAAACCCAGGATCTGGCCAACAAGTATGCGATGAAGGCAAAATCATGAGCCAGATGCGGGCATAACCCAGACCTAACCCAGACCTAACCGGTGTTATCCTCTAAAATATTGATCGGAACCAGGTTTAATTGACTGCTTCAGTGTGTTACCACATTCCTACGTGATTCAAACACGAAAAAAACCCAGGATCTGGCCAACAAGTATGTGAAGAAGGCGAAAGTATAAGCCAGATGCGCGCATTTCCCAGACCTAACCCAGACCTAACCGGTGTTATCCTCTGAAATATTGATCGAAACCAGGTTTAATTGACTGCTTCAGTGTGTTACCACATTACTACGTGATTGAAACACGGAACATACCCAGGATCTGGCCAACAAGTTTGCGAAAAAGGCGAAAGTATAAGCCAGATGCGCGCAAATCCCAGACCTAACCCAGACCTAACCGGTGTTATCCTCTAAAATATTGATCGAAACCAGGTTTAATTGACAGCTTCAGTGTGTTACCACATTACTACGTGATTCAAACACGAAAAAAACCCAGGATCTGGCCAACAAGTATGCGAACAAGGCAAAATCATGAGCCAGATGCGTGCATAACCCAGACCTAACCCAGACCTAACCGGTGTTATCCTCCAAAATATTGATCGAAACCAGGTTTAAATGACAGCTTCAGTGTGTTACCACATTACTACGTGATTCAAACACGGAAAAAACCCAGGATCTGGCCAACAAGTATGCGATGAAGGCAAAATCATGAGCCAGATGCGGGCATAACACAGACCTAACCCAGACCTAACCGGTGTTATCCTCTAAAATATTGATCGAAACCAGGTTTAATTGACTGCTTCAGTGTGTTACCACATTACTACGTGATTCAAACACGAAAAAAACACAAGATCTGGCCAACAAGTATGCGAAGAAGGCAAAATCATGAGCCAGATGCGGGCATAACCCAGACCTAACCCAGACCTAACCGGTGTTATCCTCTGAAATATTGATCGGAACCAGGTTTAATTGACTGCTTCAGTGTATTACGACATTACTACGTGTTTCAAACACGGAAAATACCCAGGGTCTGGCCAACAAGTATGCGAAGAAGGCAAAATCATGAGTCAGATGCGGGCATAACCCAGACCTAACCCAGACCTAACCGGTGTTATCCTCTAAAATATTGATCGAAACCAGGTTTAATTGACAGCTTCAGTGTGTTAACACATTACTACGTGATTCAAACACGGAAAAAACCCAGGATCTGGCCAACAAGTATGCGATGAAGGCAAAATCATGAGCCAGATGCGGGCATAACCCAGACCTAACCCAGACCTAACCGGTGTTATCCTCTAAAATATTGATCGAAACCAGGTTTAATTGACTGCTTCAGTGTGTTACCACATTCCTACGTAATTCAAACACGAAAAAAACCCAGGATCTGGCCAACAAGTATGTGAAGAAGGCGAAAGTATAAGCCAGATGCGCGCATTTCCCAGACCTAACCCAGACCTAACCGGTGTTATCCTCTGAAATATTGATCGAAACCAGGTTTAATTGACTGCTTCAGTGTGTTACCACATTACTACGTGATTCAAACACGGAAAAAACCCCAGGATCTGGCCAACAAGTATGCGATGAAGGCAAAATCATGAGCCAGATGCGGGCATAACCCAGACCTAACCCAGACCTAACCGGTGTTATCCTCTAAAATATTGATCGAAACCAGGTTTAATTGACAGCTTCAGTGTGTTACCACATTACTACGTGATTCAAACACGAAAAAAACAAAGGATCTGGCCAACAAGTATGCGAACAAGGCAAAATCATGAGCCAGATGCGTGCATAACCCAGACCTAACCCAGACCTAACCGGTGTTATCCTCCAAAATATTGATCGAAACCAGGTTTAAATGACAGCTTCAGTGTGTTACCACATTACTACGTGATTCAAACACGAAAAAAACCCAGGATCTGGCCAACAAGTATGCGAAGAAGGCAATATCATGAGCCAGATGCGGGCATAACCCAGACCTAACCCAGACCTAACCGGTGTTATCCTCTAAAATATTGATCGAAACCAGGTTTAATTGACAGCTTCAGTGTGTTAACACATTACTACGTGATTCAAATACGGAAAAACCCCAGGATCTGGCCAACAAGTATGCGATGAAGGCAAAATCATTAGCCAGATGCGGGCATAACCCAGACCTAACCCAGACTTAACCGGTGTTATCCTCTAAAATATTGATCGAAACCAGGTTTAATTGACTGCTTCAGTGTGTTACCACATTCCTACGTGATTCAAACACGAAAAAAACCCAGGATCTGGCCAACAAGTATGTGAAGAAGGCGAAAGTATAAGCCAGATGCGCGCATTTCCCAGACCTAACCCAGACCTAACCGGTGTTATCCTCTGAAATATTGATCGAAACCAGGTTTAATTGACTGCTTCAGTGTGTTACCACATTACTACGTGATTCAAACACGGAAAAAACCCCAGGATCTGGCCAACAAGTATGCGATGAAGGCAAAATCATGAGCCAGATGCGGGCATAACCCAGACCTAACCCAGACCTAACCGGTGTTATCCTCTAAAATATTGATCGAAACCAGGTTTAATTGACAGCTTCAGTGTGTTACCACATTACTACGTGATTCAAACACGAAAAAAACCCAGGATCTGGCCAACAAGTATGCGAACAAGGCAAAATCATGAGCCAGATGCGGGCATAACCCAGACCTAACCCAGACCTAACCGGTGTTATCCTCCAAAATATTGATCGAAACCAGGTTTAATTGACAGCTTCAGTGTGTTACCACATTACTACGTGATTCAAACACGAAAAAACCCCAGGATCTGGCCAACAAGTATGCGAAGAAGGCAAAATCATGAGCCAGATGCGGGCATATCCCGGACCTAACCTAGACCTAACCGGTGTTATCCTCTGAAATATTGATCGAAACCAGGTTTAATTGACTGCTTCAGTGTGTTACCACATTACTACGTGATTCAAACACGGAAAATACCCAGGATCTGGCCAACAAGTTTGCGAAAAAGGCGAAAGTATAAGCCAGATGCGCGCAAATCCCAGACCTAACCCAGACCTAACCGGTGTTATCCTCTAAAATATTGATCGAAACCAGGTTTTATTGACTGCTTCAGTGTGTTACCACATTACTACGTGATCAAACACGGAAAAAACCCAGGATCTGGCCAACAAGTTTGCGAAAAAGGTGAAAGTATAAGCCAGATGCGCGCATATCCCAGACCTAACCCAGACCTAACCGGTGTTATCCTCTAAAATATTGATCGAAACCAGGTTTAATTGACAGCTTCAGTGTGTTACCACATTACTACGTGATTCAAACACGAAAAAAACCCAGGATCTGGCCAACAAGTATGCGAAGAAGGCAAAATCATGAGCCAGATGCGGGCATAACCCAGACCTAACCCAGACCTAACCGGTGTTATCCTCTAAAATATTGATCGAAACCAGGTTTAATTGACAGCCTCAGTGTGTTACCACATTACTACGTGATTCAAACACGAAAAAAACCCAGGATCTGGCCAACAAGTATGCGATGAAGGCAAAATCATGAGCCAGATGCGGGCATATTCCGGACCTAACCCCGACCTAACCGGTGTTATCCTCTAAAATATTGATCGAAACCAGGTTTAATTGACTGCTTCAGTGTGTTACCACATTCCTACGTGATTCAAACACGAAAAAACCCAGGATCTGGCCAACAAGTATGCGAAGAAGGCGAAAGAATAAGCCAGATGCGCGCATTTCCCAGACCTAACCGGTGTTATCCTCTGAAATATTGATCGAAACCAGGTTTAATTGACAGCTTCAGTGTGTTACCACATTACTACGTGATTCAAACACGAAAAAAACCCAGGATCTGGCCAACAAGTATGCGAAGAAGGCAAAATCATGAGCCAGATGCGGGCATAACCCAGACCTAACCCAGACCTAACCGGTGTTATCCTCCAAAATATTGATCGAAACCAGGTTTAAATGACAGCTTCAGTGTGTTACCACATTACTACGTGATTCAAACACGAAAAAAACCCAGGATCTGGCCAACAAGTATGCGAAGAAGGCAATATCATGAGCCAGATGCGGGCATAACCCAGACCTAACCCAGACCTAACCGGTGTTATCCTCTAAAATATTGATCGAAACCAGGTTTAATTGACAGCTTCAGTGTGTTAACACATTACTACGTGATTCAAACACGGAAAAACCCAAGGATCTGGCCAACAAGTATGCGATGAAGGCAAAATCATTAGCCAGATGCGGGCATAACCCAGACCTAACCCAGACTTAACCGGTGTTATCCTCTAAAATATTGATCGAAACCAGGTTTAATTGACTGCTTCAGTGTGTTACCACATTCCTACGTGATTCAAACACGAAAAAAACCCAGGATCTGGCCAACAAGTATGTGAAGAAGGCGAAAGTATAAGCCAGATGCGCGCATTTCCCAGACCTAACCCAGACCTAACCGGTGTTATCCTCTGAAATATTGATCGAAACCAGGTTTAATTGACTGCTTCAGTGTGTTACCACATTACTACGTGATTCAAACACGGAAAAAACCCCAGGATCTGGCCAACAAGTATGCGATGAAGGCAAAATCATGAGCCAGATGCGGTCATAACCCAGACCTAACCCAGACCTAACCGGTGTTATCCTCTAAAATATTGATCGAAACCAGGTTTAATTGACAGCTTCAGTGTGTTACCACATTACTACGTGATTCAAACACGAAAAAAACCCAGGATCTGGCCAACAAGTATGCGAACAAGGCAAAATCATGAGCCAGATGCGGGCATAACCCAGACCTAACCCAGACCTAACCGGTGTTATCCTCTGAAATATTGATCGAAACCAGGTTTAATTGCCTGCTTCAGTGTGTTACCACATTACTACGTGATTCAAACACGGAAAATACCCAGGATCTGGCCAACAAGTTTGCGAAAAAGGCGAAAATATAAGCCAGATGCGCGCAAATCCCAGACCTAACCCAGACCTAACCGGTGTTATCCTCTAAAATATTGATCGAAACCAGGTTTTATTGACTGCTTCAGTGTGTTACCACATTACTACGTGATCAAACACGGAAAAAACCCAGGATCTGGCCAACAAGTTTGCGAAAAAGGTGAAAGTATAAGCCAGATGCGCGCATATCCCAGACCTAACCCAGACCTAACCGGTGTTATCCTCTGAAATATTGATCGAAACCAGGTTTTATTGACAGCTTCAGTGTGTTACCACATCACTACGTGATTCAAACACGAAAAAAACCCAGGATCTGGCCGACAAGTATGCGAAGAAGGCACAATCATGAGCCAGATGCGGGCATAACCCAGACCTAACCCAGACCTAACCGGTGTTATCCTCTAAAATATTGATCGAAACCAGGTTTAATTGACAGCCTCAGTGTGCTACCACATTACTACGTGTTTCAAACACGAAAAAAACCCAGGATCTGGCCAACAAGTATGCGATGAAGGCAAAATCATGAGCCAGATGCGGGCATATTCCGGACCTAACCCCGACCTAACCGGTGTTATCCTCTAAAATATTGATCGAAACCAGGTTTAATTGACTGCTTCAGTGTGTTACCACATTCCTACGTGATTCAAACACGAAAAAAACCCAGGATCTGGCCAACAAGTATGCGAAGAAGGCGAAAGAATAAGCCAGATGCGCGCATTTCCCAGACCTAACCGGTGTTATCCTCTGAAATATTGATCGAAACCAGGTTTAATTGACTGCTTCAGTGTATTAGCACATTACTACGTGATTCAAACACGAAAAAAACCCAGGATCTGGCCAACAAGTATGCGAAGAAGGCAAAATCATGAGCCAGATGCGGGCATAACCCAGACCTAACCCAGACCTAACCGGTGTTATCCTCTGAAATATTGATCGAAACCAGGTTTTATTGACTGCTTCAGTGTGTTACCACATTACTACGTGATCAAACACGGAAAAAACCCAGGATCTGGCCAACAAGTATGCGAAGAAGGCAAAATCATGAGCCAGATGCGGGCATAACCCAGACCTAACCCAGACCTAACCGGTGTTATCCTCTAAAATATTGATCGAAACCAGGTTTTATTGACAGCTTCAGTGTGTTAACACATTACTACGTGATTCAAACACGGAAAATACCCAGGATCTGGCCAACAAGTTTGCGAAAAAGGCGAAAGTATAAGCCAGATGCGCGCATATCCCAGACCTAACCCAGACCTAACCGGTGTTATCCTCTAAAATATTGATCGAAACCAGGTTTAATTGACAGCCTCAGTGTGTTACCACATTACTACGTGATTCAAACACGAAAAAAACGAAGGATCTGGCCAACAAGTATGCGAACAAGGCAAAATCATGAGCCAGATGCGCGCATTTCCCAGACCTAACCCAGACCTAACCGGTGTTATCCTCTGAAATATTGATCGAAACCAGGTTTAATTGACTGCTTCAGTGTGTTACCACATTACTACGTGATTCAAACACGGAAAAAACCCAGGATCTGGCCAACAAGTATGCGATGAAGGCAAAATCATGAGCCAGATGCGGGCATAACCCAGACCTAACCCAGACCTAACCGGTGTTATCCTCTAAAATATTGATCGAAACCAGGTTTAATTGACAGCTTCAGTGTGTTAACACATTACTACGTGATTCAAACACGGAAAATACCCAGGATCTGGCCAACAAGTTTGCGAAAAAGGCGAAAGTATAAGCCAGATGCGCGCATATCCCAGACCTAACCCAGACCTAACCGGTGTTAAACTCTGAAATATTGATCGAAACCAGGTTTTATTGACTGCTTCAGTGTGTTACCACATTACTACGTGATCAAACACGGAAAAAACCCAGGATCTGGCCAACAAGTTTGCGAAAAAGGTGAAAGTATAAGCCAGATGCGGGCATATCCCAGACCTAACCCAGACCTAACCGGTGTTATCCTCTAAAATATTGATCGAAACCAGGTTTAATTGACAGCCTCAGTGTGTTACCACATTACTACGTGATTCAAACACGAAAAAAACCCAGGATCTGGCCAACAAGTATGCGAAGAAGGCAAAATCATGAGCCGGATGCGGGCATAACCCAGACCTAACCCAGACCTAACCGGTGTTATCCTCTAAAATATTGATCGAAACCAGGTTTAATTGGCTGCTTCAGTGTGTTACCACATTCCTACGTGATTCAAACACGAAAAAAACCCAGGATCTGGCCAAGAAGTATGCGAGGAAGGCGAAAGAATAAGCCTGATGCGCGCATTTCCCAGACCTAACCCAGACCTAACCGGTGTTATCCTCTGAAATATTGATCGAAACCAGGTTTAATTGACTGCTTCAGTGTATTAGCACATTACTACGTGATTCAAACACGAAAAAAACCCAGGATCTGGCCAACAAGTATGCGAAGAAGGCAAAATCATGAGCCAGATGCGGGCATAACCCAGACCTAACCCAGACCTAACCGGTGTTATCCTCTGAAATATTGATCGAAACCAGGTTTTATTGACTGCTTCAGTGTGTTACCACATTACTACGTGATCAAACACGGAAAAAACCCAGGATCTGGCCAACAAGTATGCGAAGAATGCAAAATCATGAGCCAGATGCGGGCATAACCCAGACCTAACCCAGACCTAACCGGTGTTATCCTCTAAAATATTGATCGAAACCAGGTTTTATTGACAGCTTCAGTGTGTTAACACATTACTACGTGATTCAAACACGGAAAATACCCAGGATCTGGCCAACTAGTTTGCGAAAAAGGCGAAAGTATAAGCCAGATGCGCGCATATCCCAGACCTAACCCAGACCTAACCGGTGTTATCCTCTAAAATATTGATCGAAACCAGGTTTAATTGACAGCCTCAGTGTGTTACCACATTACTACGTGATTCAAACACGAAAAAAACCCAGGATCTGGCCAACAAGTATGCGAAGAAGGGGAAAGAATAAGCCAGATGCGCGCATTTCCCAGACCTAACCCAGACCTAACCGGTGTTATCCTCAGAAATATTGATCGAAACCAGGTTTAATTGACTGCTTCAGTGTGTTACCACATTACTACGTGATTCAAACACGGAAAAAACCCAGGATCTGGCCAACAAGTATGCGATGAAGGCAAAATCATGAGCCAGATGCGGGCATACCCCAGACCTAACCCAGACCTAACCGGTGTTATCCTCTAAAATATTGATCGAAACCAGGTTTAATTGACAGCCTCAGTGTGTTACCACATTACTACGTGATTCAAACACGAAAAAAACCCAGGATCTGGCCAACAAGTATGCGAAGAAGGCAAAATCATGAGCCGGATGCGGGCATAACCCAGACCTAACCCAGACCTAACCGGTGTTATCCTCTAAAATATTGATCGAAACCAGGTTTAATTGCCTGCTTCAGTGTGTTACCACATTCCTACGTGATTCAAACACGAAAAAAACCCAGGATCTGGCCAAGAAGTATGCGAGGAAGGCGAAAGAATAAGCCTGATGCGCGCATTTCCCAGACCTAACCCAGACCTAACCGGTGTTATCCTCTGAAATATTGATCGAAACCAGGTTTAATTGACTGCTTCAGTGTGTTACCACATTACTGCGTGATTCAGACACGGAAAAAACCCAGGATCTGGCCAACAAGTATGCGAAGAAGGCAAAATCATGAGCCAGATGCGGGCATAACCCAGACCTAACCCCGACCTAACCGGTGTTATCCTCTAAAATATTGATCGAAACCAGGTTTAATTGACTGCTTCAGTGTGTTACCACATTACTACGTGATTGAAACACGGAAAATACCCAGGATCTGGACAACAAGTTTGCGAAAAAGGCAAAATCATGAGCCAGATGCGGGCATAACCCAGACCTAACCCACACCTAACCGGTGTTATCCTCTAAAATATTGATCGAAACCAGGTTTAATTGACTGCCTCAGTGTGTTACCACATTACTACGTGATTCAAACACGAAAAAAACCCAAGATTTGGCCAACAAGTATGCGAAGAAGGCAAAATCATGAGCCAGATGCGGGCATAACCCAGACCTAACCCCGACCTAACCGGTGTTATCCTCTAAAATATTGATCGAAACCAGGTTTAATTGACTGCTTCAGTGTGTTACCACATTCCTACGTGATTCAAACACGAAAAAAACCCAGGATCTGGCCAACAAGTATGCGAAGAAGGCGAAAGAATAAGCCAGATGCGCGCATTTCCCAGACCTAACCGGTGTTATCCTCTGAAATATAGATCGAAACCAGGTTTAATTGACTGCTTCAGTGTATTAGCACATTACTACGTGATTCAAACACGAAAAAAACCCAGGATCTGGCCAACAAGTATGCGAAGAAGGCAAAATCATGAGCCAGATGCGGGCATAACCCATACCTAACCCAGACCTAACCGGTGTTATCCTCTGAAATATTGATCGAAACCAGGTTTTATTGACTGCTTCAGTGTGTTACCACATTACTACGTGATCAAACACGGAAAAAACCCAGGATCTGGCCAACAAGTATGCGAAGAAGGCAAAATCATGAGCCAGATGCGGGCATAACCCAGACCTAACCCAGACCTAACCGGTGTTATCCTCTAAAATATTGATCGAAACCAGGTTTTATTGACAGCTTCAGTGTGTTAACACATTACTACGTGATTCAAACACGGAAAATACCCAGGATCTGGCCAACAAGTTTGCGAAAAAGGCGAAAGTATAAGCCAGATGCGCGCATATCCCAGACCTAACCCAGACCTAACCGGTGTTATCCTCTAAAATATTGATCGAAACCAGGTTTAATTGACAGCCTCAGTGTGTTACCACATTACTACGTGATTCAAACACGAAAAAAACCCAGGATCTGGCCAACAAGTATGCGAAGAAGGGGAAAGAATAAGCCAGATGCGCGCATTTCCCAGACCTAACCCAGACCTAACCGGTGTTATCCTCTGAAATATTGATCGAAACCAGGTTTAATTGACTGCTTCAGTGTGTTACCACATTACTACGTGATTCAAACACGGAAAAAACCCAGGATCTGGCCAACAAGTATGCGATGAAGGCAAAATCATGAGCCAGATGCGGGCATAACCCAGACCTAACCCAGACCTAACCGGTGTTATCCTCTAAAATATTGATCGAAACCAGGTTTAATTGACAGCTTCAGTGTGTTAACACATTACTACGTGATTCAAACACGGAAAATACCCAGGATCTGGCCAACAAGTTTGCGAAAAAGGCGAAAGTATAAGCCAGATGCGCGCATATCCCAGACCTAACCCAGACCTAACCGGTGTTAAACTCTGAAATATTGATCGAAACCAGGTTTTATTGACTGCTTCAGTGTGTTACCACATTACTACGTGATCAAACACGGAAAAAACCCAGGATCTGGCCAACAAGTTTGCGAAAAAGGTGAAAGTATAAGCCAGATGCGGGCATATCCCAGACCTAACCCAGACCTAACCGGTGTTATCCTCTAAAATATTGATCGAAACCAGGTTTAATTGACAGCCTCAGTGTGTTACCACATTACTACGTGATTCAAACACGAAAAAAACCCAGGATCTGGCCAACAAGTATGCGAAGAAGGCAAAATCATGAGCCAGATGCGGGCATAACCCAGACCTAACCCCGACCTAACCGGTGTTATCCTCTAAAATATTGATCGAAACCAGGTTTAATTGACTGCTTCAGTGTGTTACCACATTACTACGTGATTGAAACACGGAAAATACCCAGGATCTGGACAACAAGTTTGCGAAAAAGGCAAAATCATGAGCCAGATGCGGGCATAACCCAGACCTAACCCAGACCTAACCGGTGTTATCCTCTAAAATATTGATCGAAACCAGGTTTAATTGACTGCCTCAGTGTGTTACCACATTACTACGTGATTCAAACACGAAAAAAACCCAAGATTTGGCCAACAAGTATGCGAAGAAGGCAAAATCATGAGCCAGATGCGGGCATAACCCAGGCCTAACCCAGACCTAACCGGTGTTATCCTCTGAAATATTGTTCGAAACCAGGTTTAATTGACTGCTTCAGTGTATTACCACATTACTACGTGTTTCAAACACGGAAAATACCCAGGATCTGGCCAACAAGTATGCGAAGAAGGCAAAATCATGAGTCAGATGCGGGCATAACCCAGACCTAACCCAGACCTAACCGGTGTTATCCTCTAAAATATTGATCGAAACCAGGTTTAATTGACAGCTTCAGTGTGTTAACACATTACTACGTGATTCAAACACGGAAAATACCCAGGATCTGGCTAACAAGTTTTGCGAAAAAGGCGAAAGTATAAGCCAGATGCGCGCATATCCCTGACCTAACCCAGACCTAACCGGTGTTAAACTCTGAAATATTGATCGAAACCAGGTTTTATTGACTGCTTCAGTGTGTTACCACATTACCACGTGATCAAACACGGAAAAAACCCAGGATCTGGCCAACAAGTTTGCGAAAAAGGTGAAAGTATAAGCCAGATGCGCGCATATCCCAGACCTAACCCAGACCTATCCGGTGTTATCCTCTAAAATATTGATCGAAACCAGGTTTAATTGACAGCCTCAGTGTGTTACCACATTACTACGTGATTCAAACACGAAAAAAACCCAGGATCTGGCCAACAAGTATGCGAAGAAGGCAAAATCATGAGCCAGATGCGGGCATATCCCTGACCTAATCCCCACCTAACCGGTGTTATCCTCTAAAATATTCATCGAAACCAGGTTTAATTGACTGCTTCAGTGTGTTACCACATTACTACGTGATTCAAACACGAAAAAAACCCAAGATTTGGCCAACAAGTATGCGAAGAAGGCAAAATCATGAGCCAGATGCGGGCATAACCCAGACCTAACCCAGACCTAACCGGTGTTATCCTCTGAAATATTGATCGAAACCAGGTTTAATTGACTGCTTCAGTGTATTACCACATTACTACGTGTTTCAAACACGGAAAATACCCAGGATCTGGCCAACAAGTATGCGAAGAAGGCAAAATCATGAGTCAGATGCGGGCATAACCCAGACCTAACCCAGACCTAACCGGTGTTATCCTCTGAAATATTGATCGAAACCAGGTTTAATTGACTGCTTCTGTGTGTTACCACATTACTACGTGATTCAAACACGGAAAAAACCCAGGGTCTGGCCAACAAGTATGCGAAGAAGGCAAAATCATGAGCCGGATGCGGGCATAACCCAGACCTAACCCAGACCTAACCGGTGTTATCCTCTAAAATATTGATCGAAACCAGGTTTAATTGGCTGCTTCAGTGTGTTACCACATTCCTACGTGATTCAAACACGAAAAAAACCCAGGATCTGGCGAACAAGTATGCGAAGAAGGCAAAATCATGAGCCAGATGCGGGCATAACCCAGACCTAACCCAGACCTAACCGGTGTTATCCTCTGAAATATTGATCGAAACCAGGTTTAATTGACTGCTTCAGTGTGTTACCACATTACTACGTGATTCAAACACGGAAAATACCCAGGATCTGGCCAACAAGTTTGCGAAAAAGGCGAAAGTATAAGCCAGATGCGCGCATATCCCTGACCTAACCCAGACCTAACCGGTGTTAAACTCTGAAATATTGATCGAAACCAGGTTTTATTGACTGCTTCAGTGTGTTACCACATTACTACGTGATCAAACACGGAAAAAACCCAGGATCTGGCCAACAAGTTTGCGAAAAAGGTGAAAGTATAAGCCAGATGCGCGCATATCCCAGACCTAACCCAGACCTATCCGGTGTTATCCTCTAAAATATTGATCGAAACCAGGTTTAATTGACAGCTTCAGTGTGTTACCACATTACTACGTGATTCAAACACGAAAAAAACCCAGGATCTGGCCAACAAGTATGCGAAGAAGGCAAAATCATGAGCCGGATGCGGGCATAACCCAGACCTAACCCAGACCTAACCGGTGTTATCCTCTAAAATATTGATCGAAACCAGGTTTAATTGACAGCTTCAGTGTGTTACCACATTACTACGTGATTCAAACACGAAAAAAACCCAGGATCTGGCCAACAAGTATGCGAACAAGGCAAAATCATGAGCCAGATGCGGGCATAACCCAGACCTAACCCAGACCTAACCGGTGTTATCCTCTGAAATATTGATCGAAACCAGGTTTAATTGCCTGCTTCAGTGTGTTACCACATTACTACGTGATTCAAACACGGAAAATACCCAGGATCTGGCCAACAAGTTTGCGAAAAAGGCGAAAATATAAGCCAGATGCGCGCAAATCCCAGACCTAACCCAGACCTAACCGGTGTTATCCTCTAAAATATTGATCGAAACCAGGTTTTATTGACTGCTTCAGTGTGTTACCACATTACTACGTGATCAAACACGGAAAAAACCCAGGATCTGGCCAACAAGTTTGCGAAAAAGGTGAAAGTATAAGCCAGATGCGCGCATATCCCAGACCTAACCCAGACCTAACCGGTGTTATCCTCTGAAATATTGATCGAAACCAGGTTTTATTGACAGCTTCAGTGTGTTACCACATCACTACGTGATTCAAACACGAAAAAAACCCAGGATCTGGCCAACAAGTATGCGAAGAAGGCACAATCATGAGCCAGATGCGGGCATAACCCAGACCTAACCCAGACCTAACCGGTGTTATCCTCTAAAATATTGATCGAAACCAGGTTTAATTGACAGCCTCAGTGTGCTACCACATTACTACGTGATTCAAACACGAAAAAAACCCAGGATCTGGCCAACAAGTATGCGATGAAGGCAAAATCATGAGCCAGATGCGGGCATATTCCGGACCTAACCCCGACCTAACCGGTGTTATCCTCTAAAATATTGATCGAAACCAGGTTTAATTGACTGCTTCAGTGTGTTACCACATTCCTACGTGATTCAAACACGAAAAAAACCCAGGATCTGGCCAACAAGTATGCGAAGAAGGCGAAAGAATAAGCCAGATGCGCGCATTTCCCAGACCTAACCGGTGTTATCCTCTGAAATATTGATCGAAACCAGGTTTAATTGACTGCTTCAGTGTATTAGCACATTACTACGTGATTCAAACACGAAAAAAACCCAGGATCTGGCCAACAAGTATGCGAAGAAGGCAAAATCATGAGCCAGATGCGGGCATAACCCAGACCTAACCCAGACCTAACCGGTGTTATCCTCTGAAATATTGATCGAAACCAGGTTTTATTGACTGCTTCAGTGTGTTACCACATTACTACGTGATCAAACACGGAAAAAACCCAGGATCTGGCCAACAAGTATGCGAAGAAGGCAAAATCATGAGCCAGATGCGGGCATAACCCAGACCTAACCCAGACCTAACCGGTGTTATCCTCTAAAATATTGATCGAAACCAGGTTTTATTGACAGCTTCAGTGTGTTAACACATTACTACGTGATTCAAACACGAAAAAAACCCAGGATCTGGCCAACAAGTATGCGAAGAAGGGGAAAGAATAAGCCAGATGCGCGCATTTCCCAGACCTAACCCAGACCTAACCGGTGTTATCCTCTGAAATATTGATCGAAACCAGGTTTAATTGACTGCTTCAGTGTGTTACCACATTACTACGTGATTCAAACACGGAAAAAACCCAGGATCTGGCCAACAAGTATGCGATGAAGGCAAAATCATGAGCCAGATGCGGGCATAACCCAGACCTAACCCAGACCGAACCGGTGTTATCCTCTAAAATATTGATCGAAACCAGGTTTAATTGACAGCTTCAGTGTGTTAACACATTACTACGTGATTCAAACACGGAAAATACCCAGGATCTGGCCAACAAGTTTGCGAAAAAGGCGAAAGTATAAGCCAGATGCGCGCATATCCCAGACCTAACCCAGACCTAACCGGTGTTAAACTCTGAAATATTGATCGAAACCAGGTTTTATTGACTGCTTCAGTGTGTTACCACATTACTACGTGATCAAACACGGAAAAAACCCAGGATCTGGCCAACAAGTTTGCGAAAAAGGTGAAAGTATAAGCCAGATGCGCGCATATCCCAGACCTAACCCAGACCTATCCGGTGTTATCCTCTAAAATATTGATCGAAACCAGGTTTAATTGACAGCTTCAGTGTGTTACCACATTACTACGTGATTCAAACACGAAAAAAACCCAGGATCTGGCCAACAAGTATGCGAAGAAGGCAAAATCATGAGCCGGATGCGGGCATAACCCAGACCTAACCCAGACCTAACCGGTGTTATCCTCTAAAATATTGATCGAAACCAGGTTTAATTGACAGCTTCAGTGTGTTACCACATTACTACGTGATTCAAACACGAAAAAAACCCAGGATCTGGCCAACAAGTATGCGAACAAGGCAAAATCATGAGCCAGATGCGGGCATAACCCAGACCTAACCCAGACCTAACCGGTGTTATCCTCTGAAATATTGATCGAAACCAGGTTTAATTGCCTGCTTCAGTGTGTTACCACATTACTACGTGATTCAAACACGGAAAATACCCAGGATCTGGCCAACAAGTTTGCGAAAAAGGCGAAAATATAAGCCAGATGCGCGCAAATCCCAGACCTAACCCAGACCTAACCGGTGTTATCCTCTAAAATATTGATCGAAACCAGGTTTTATTGACTGCTTCAGTGTGTTACCACATTACTACGTGATCAAACACGGAAAAAACCCAGGATCTGGCCAACAAGTTTGCGAAAAAGGTGAAAGTATAAGCCAGATGCGCGCATATCCCAGACCTAACCCAGACCTAACCGGTGTTATCCTCTGAAATATTGATCGAAACCAGGTTTTATTGACAGCTTCAGTGTGTTACCACATCACTACGTGATTCAAACACGAAAAAAACCCAGGATCTGGCCAACAAGTATGCGAAGAAGGCACAATCATGAGCCAGATGCGGGCATAACCCAGACCTAACCCAGACCTAACCGGTGTTATCCTCTAAAATATTGATCGAAACCAGGTTTAATTGACAGCCTCAGTGTGCTACCACATTACTACGTGATTCAAACACGAAAAAAACCCAGGATCTGGCCAACAAGTATGCGATGAAGGCAAAATCATGAGCCAGATGCGGGCATATTCCGGACCTAACCCCGACCTAACCGGTGTTATCCTCTAAAATATTGATCGAAACCAGGTTTAATTGACTGCTTCAGTGTGTTACCACATTCCTACGTGATTCAAACACGAAAAAAACCCAGGATCTGGCCAACAAGTATGCGAAGAAGGCGAAAGAATAAGCCAGATGCGCGCATTTCCCAGACCTAACCGGTGTTATCCTCTGAAATATTGATCGAAACCAGGTTTAATTGACTGCTTCAGTGTATTAGCACATTACTACGTGATTCAAACACGAAAAAAACCCAGGATCTGGCCAACAAGTATGCGAAGAAGGCAAAATCATGAGCCAGATGCGGGCATAACCCAGACCTAACCCAGACCTAACCGGTGTTATCCTCTGAAATATTGATCGAAACCAGGTTTTATTGACTGCTTCAGTGTGTTACCACATTACTACGTGATCAAACACGGAAAAAACCCAGGATCTGGCCAACAAGTATGCGAAGAAGGCAAAATCATGAGCCAGATGCGGGCATAACCCAGACCTAACCCAGACCTAACCGGTGTTATCCTCTAAAATATTGATCGAAACCAGGTTTTATTGACAGCTTCAGTGTGTTAACACATTACTACGTGATTCAAACACGAAAAAAACCCAGGATCTGGCCAACAAGTATGCGAAGAAGGGGAAAGAATAAGCCAGATGCGCGCATTTCCCAGACCTAACCCAGACCTAACCGGTGTTATCCTCTGAAATATTGATCGAAACCAGGTTTAATTGACTGCTTCAGTGTGTTACCACATTACTACGTGATTCAAACACGGAAAAAACCCAGGATCTGGCCAACAAGTATGCGATGAAGGCAAAATCATGAGCCAGATGCGGGCATAACCCAGACCTAACCCAGACCTAACCGGTGTTATCCTCTAAAATATTGATCGAAACCAGGTTTAATTGACAGCTTCAGTGTGTTAACACATTACTACGTGATTCAAACACGGAAAATACCCAGGATCTGGCCAACAAGTTTGCGAAAAAGGCGAAAGTATAAGCCAGATGCGCGCATATCCCAGACCTAACCCAGACCTAACCGGTGTTATCCTCTGAAATATTGATCGAAACCAGGTTTTATTGACTGCTTCAGTGTGTTACCACATTACTACGTGATCAAACACGGAAAAAACCCAGGATCTGGCCAACAAGTTTGCGAAAAAGGTGAAAGTATAAGCCAGATGCGGGCATATCCCAGACCTAACCCAGACCTAACCGGTGTTATCCTCTAAAATATTGATCGAAACCAGGTTTAATTGACAGCCTCAGTGTGTTACCACATTACTACGTGATTCAAACACGAAAAAAACCCAGGATCTGGCCAACAAGTATGCGAAGAAGGCAAAATCATGAGCCGGATGCGGGCATAACCCAGACCTAACCCAGACCTAACCGGTGTTATCCTCTAAAATATTGATCGAAACCAGGTTTAATTGGCTGCTTCAGTGTGTTACCACATTCCTACGTGATTCAAACACGAAAAAAACCCAGGATCTAGCCAACAAGTATGCGAGGAAGGCGAAAGAATAAGCCTGATGCGCGCATTTCCCAGACCTAACCCAGACCTAACCGGTGTTATCCTCTGAAATATTGATCGAAACCAGGTTTAATTGACTGCTTCAGTGTGTTACCACATTACTGCGTGATTCAGACACGGAAAAAACCCAGGATCTGGCCAACAAGTATGCGAAGAAGGCAAAATCATGAGCCAGATGCGGGCATAACCCAGACCTAACCCCGACCTAACCGGTGTTATCCTCTAAAATATTGATCGAAACCAGGTTTAATTGACTGCTTCAGTGTGTTACCACATTACTACGTGATTGAAACACGGAAAATACCCAGGATCTGGACAACAAGTTTGCGAAAAAGGCAAAATCATGAGCCAGATGCGGGCATATCCCAGACCTAACCCAGACCTAACCGGTGTTATCCTCTAAAATATTGATCGAAACCAGGTTTAATTGACTGCCTCAGTGTGTTACCACATTACTACGTGATTCAAACACGAAAAAAACCCAAGATTTGGCCAACAAGTATGCGAAGAAGGCAAAATCATGAGCCAGATGCGGGCATAACCCAGACCTAACCCAGACCTAACCGGTGTTATCCTCTGAAATATTGATCGAAACCAGGTTTAATTGACTGCTTCAGTGTATTACCACATTACTACGTGTTTCAAACACGGAAAATACCCAGGATCTGGCCAACAAGTATGCGAAGAAGGCAAAATCATGAGTCAGATGCGGGCATAACCCAGACCTAACCCAGACCTAACCGGTGTTATCCTCTAAAATATTGATCGAAACCAGGTTTAATTGACAGCTTCAGTGTGTTAACACATTACTACGTGATTCAAACACGGAAAATACCCAAAATCTGGCTAACAAGTTTTGCGAAAAAGGCGAAAGTATAAGCCAGATGCGCGCATATCCCTGACCTAACCCAGACCTAACCGGTGTTAAACTCTGAAATATTGATCGAAACCAGGTTTTATTGACTGCTTCAGTGTGTTACCACATTACCACGTGATCAAACACGGAAAAAACCCAGGATCTGGCCAACAAGTTTGCGAAAAAGGTGAAAGTATAAGCCAGATGCGCGCATATCCCAGACCTAACCCAGACCTATCCGGTGTTATCCTCTAAAATATTGATCGAAACCAGGTTTAATTGACAGCCTCAGTGTGTTACCACATTACTACGTGATTCAAACACGAAAAAAACCCAGGATCTGGCCAACAAGTATGCGAAGAAGGCAAAATCATGAGCCAGATGCGGGCATATCCCTGACCTAATCCCGACCTAACCGGTGTTATCCTCTAAAATATTCATCGAAACCAGGTTTAATTGACTGCTTCAGTGTGTTACCACATTACTACGTGATTCAAACACGAAAAAAACCCAAGATTTGGCCAACAAGTATGCGAAGAAGGCAAAATCATGAGCCAGATGCGGGCATAACCCAGACCTAACCCAGACCTAACCGGTGTTATCCTCTGAAATATTGATCGAAACCAGGTTTAATTGACTGCTTCAGTGTATTACCACATTACTACGTGTTTCAAACACGGAAAATACCCAGGATCTGGCCAACAAGTATGCGAAGAAGGCAAAATCATGAGTCAGATGCGGGCATAACCCAGACCTAACCCAGACCTAACCGGTGTTATCGTCTGAAATATTGATCGAAACCAGGTTTAATTGACTGCTTCAGTGTGTTACCACATTACTACGTGATTCAAACACGGAAAAAACCCAGGGTCTGGCCAACAAGTATGCGAAGAAGGCAAAATCATGAGCCGGATGCGGGCATAACCCAGACCTAACCCAGACCTAACCGGTGTTATCCTCTAAAATATTGATCGAAACCAGGTTTTATTGACTGCCTCAGTGTGTTACCACATTACTACGTGATCAAACACGAAAAAATCCCAGGATCTGGCCAACAAGTATGCGAAGAAGGCAAAATCATGAGCCAGATGCGGGCATAACCCAGACCTAACCCAGACCTAACCGGTGTTATCCTCTGAAATATTGATCGAAACCAGGTTTAATTGACTGCTTCAGTGTGTTACCACATTACTACGTGATTCAAACACGGAAAATACCCAGGATCTGGCCAACAAGTTTGCGAAAATGGCGAAAGTATAAGCCAGATGCGCGCAAATCCCAGACCTAACCCAGACCTAACCGGTGTTATCCTCTAAAATATTGATCGAAACCAGGTTTTATTGACTGCTTCAGTGTGTTACCACATTACTACGTGATCAAACACGGAAAAAACCCAGGATCTGGCCAACCAGTATGCGAAGAAGGCGAAAGTATAAGCCAGATGCGCGCATATCCCAGACCTAACCCAGACCTAACCGGTGTTATCCTCTAAAATATTGATCGAAACCAGGTTTTATTGACTGCCTCAGTGTGTTACCACATTACTACGTGATCAAACACGAAAAAATCCCAGGATCTGGCCAACAAGTTTGCGAAAAAGGTGAAAGTATAAGCCAGATGCGCGCATATCCCATGCCTAACCCAGACCTAACCGGGGTTATCCTCTAAAATATTGATCGAAACCAGGTTTAATTGACAGCTTCAGTGTGTTACCACATTAGTACGTGATTCAAACACGAAAAAAACCCAGGATCTGGCCAACAAGTATGCGAAGAAGGCAAAATCATGAGCCAGATGCGGGCATAACCCAGACCTAACCCAGACCTAACCGGTGTTATCCTCTAAAATATTGATCGAAACCAGGTTTAATTGACAGCTTCAGTGTGCTACCACATTCCTACGTGATTCAAACACGAAAAAAACCCAGGATCTGGCCAACCAGTATGCGAAGAAGGCGAAAGTATAAGCCAGATGCGCGCATATCCCAGACCTAACCCAGACCTAACCGGTGTTAAACTCTGAAATATTGATCGAAACCAGGTTTTATTGACTGCTTCAGTGTGTTACCACATTACTACGTGATCAAACACGGAAAAAACCCAGGATCTGGCCAACAAGTTTGCGAAAAAGGTGAAAGTATAAGCCAGATGCGGGCATATCCCAGACCTAACCCAGACCTAACCGGTGTTATCCTCTAAAATATTGATCGAATCCAGGTTTAATTGACAGCCTCAGTGTGTTACCACATTACTACGTGATTCAAACACGAAAAAAACCCAGGATCTGGCCAACAAGTATGCGAAGAAGGCAAAATCATGAGCCAGATGCGGGCATATCCCGGACCTAATCCCGACCTAACCGGTGTTATCCTCTAAAATATTCATCGAAACCAGGTTTAATTGACTGCTTCAGTGTGCTACCACATTCCTACGTGATTCAAACACGGAAAATACCCAGGATCTGGCCAACAAGTATGCGAAGAAGGCAAAATCATGAGTCAGATGCGGGCATGACCCAGACCTAACCCAGACCTAACCGGTGTTATCCTCTAAAATATTGATCGAAACCAGGTTTAATTGACAGCTTCAGTGTGTTAACACATTACTATGTGATTCAAACACGGAAAATACCCAGGATCTGGACAACAAGTTTGCGAAAAAGGCGAAAGTATAAGCCAGATGCGCGCATATCCCAGACCTAACCCAGACCTAACCGGTGTTATCCTCTAAAATATTGATCGAAACCAGGTTTAATTGACAACTTCAGTGTGTTACCACATTACTACGTGATTCAAACACGAAAAAAACCCAGGATCTGGCCAACAAGTATGCGAAGAAGGCAAAATCATGAGCCGGATGCGGGCTTAACCCAGACCTAACCCAGACCTAACCGGTGTTATCCTCTAAAATATTGATCGAAACCAGGTTTAATTGGCTGCTTCAGTGTGTTACCACATTCCTACGTGATTCAAACACGAAAAAAACCCAAGATTTGGCCAACAAGTATGCGAAGAAGGCAAAATCATGAGCCAGATGCGGGCATAACCCAGACCTAACCCAGACCTAACCGGTGTTATCCTCTGAAATATTGATCGAAACCAGGTTTAATTGACTGCTTCAGTGTATTACCACATTACTACGTGTTTCAAACACGGAAAATACCCAGGATCTGGCCAACAAGTATGCGAAGAAGGCAAAATCATGAGTCAGATGCGGGCATAACCCAGACCTAACCCAGACCTAACCGGTGTTATCCTCTAAAATATTGATCGAAACCAGGTTTAATTGACAGCTTCAGTGTGTTAACACATTACTACGTGATTCAAACACGGAAAATACCCAGGATCTGGCTAACAAGTTTGCGAAAAAGGCGAAAGTATAAGCCAGATGCGCGCATATCCCTGACCTAACCCAGACCTAACCGGTGTTAAACTCTGAAATATTGATCGAAACCAGGTTTTATTGACTGCTTCAGTGTGTTACCTCATTACTACGTGATCAAACACGGAAAAAACCCAGGATCTGGGCAACAAGTTTGCGAAAAAGGTGAAAGTATAAGCCAGATGCGCGCATATCCCAGACCTAACCCAGACCTATCCGGTGTTATCCTCTAAAATATTGATCGAAACCAGGTTTAATTGACAGCTTCAGTGTGTTACCACATTACTACGTGATTCAAACACGAAAAAAACCCAGGATCTGGCCAACAAGTATGCGAAGAAGGCAAAATCATGAGCCAGATGCGGGCATAACCCAGACCTAACCCAGACCTAACCGGTGTTATCCTCTAAAATATTGATCGAAACCAGGTTTAATTGACAGCCTCAGTGTGTTACCTCATTACTACGTGATTCAAACACGAAAAAAACCCAGGATCTGGCCAACAAGTATGCGAAGAAGGCAAAATCATGAGCCAGATGCGGGCATATCCCGGACCTAATCCCGACCTAACCGGTGTTATCCTCTAAAATATTCATCGAAACCAGGTTTAATTGACTGCTTCAGTGTGCTACCACATTCCTACGTGATTCAAACACGAAAAAAACCCAGGATCTGGCCAACAAGTATGCGAAGAAGGCGAAAGAATAAGCCAGATGCGCGCATTTCCCAGACCTAACCCAGACCTAACCGGTGTTATCCTCTGAAATATTGATCGAAACCAGGTTTAATTGACTGCTTCAGTGTGTTACCACATTACTACGTGATTCAAACACGGAAAAAACCCAGGGTCTGGCCAACAAGTATGCGATGAAGGCAAAATCATGAGCCAGATGCGGGCATAACCCAGCCCTAACCCAGACCTAACCGGTGTTATCCTCTAAAATATTGATCGAAACCAGGTTTAATTGACTGCTTCAGTGTGTTACCACATTACTACGTGATTCAAACACGAAAAAAACCCAAGATTTGGCCAACAAGTATGCGAAGAAGGCAAAATCATGAGCCAGATGCGGGCATAACCCAGACCTAACCCAGACCTAACCGGTGTTATCCTCTGAAATATTGATCGAAACCAGGTTTAATTGACTGCTTCAGTGTATTACCACATTACTACGTGTTTCAAACACGGAAAATACCCAGGATCTGGCCAACAAGTATGCGAAGAAGGCAAAATCATGAGTCAGAAGCGGGCATAACCCAGACCTAACCCAGACCTAACCGGTGTTATCCTCTGAAATATTGATCGAAACCAGGTTTAATTGACTGCTTCAGTGTGTTACCACATTACTACGTGATTCAAACACGGAAAAAACCCAGGGTCTGGCCAACAAGTATGCGAAGAAGGCAAAATCATGAGCCGGATGCGGGCATAACCCAGACCTAACCCAGACCTAACCGGTGTTATCCTCTAAAATATTGATTGAAACCAGGTTTAATTGGCTGCTTCAGTGTGTTACCACATTCCTACGTGATTCAAACACGAAAAAAACCCAGGATCTGGCCAACAAGTATGCGAGGAAGGCGAAAGAATAAGCCTGATGCGCGCATTTCCCAGACCTAACCCAGACCTAACCGGTGTTATCCTCTAAAATATTGATCGAAACCAGGTTTTATTGACTGCCTCAGTGTGTTACCACATTACTACGTGATCAAACACGAAAAAATCCCAGGATCTGGCCAACAAGTATGCGAAGAAGGCAAAATCATGAGCCAGATGCGGGCATATCCCGGACCTAACCCAGACCTAACCGGTGTTATCCTGTAAAATATTGATCGAAACCAGGTTTAATTGACTGCTTCAGTGTGTTACCACATTCCTACGTGATTCAAACACGAAAAAAACCCAGGATCTGGCCAACAAGTATGTGAAGAAGGCAAAATCATGAGGCAGATGCGGGCATAACCCAGACCTAACCCAGACCTAACCGGTGTTATCCTCTGAAATATTGATCGAAACCAGGTTTAATTGACTGCTTCAGTGTGTTACCACATTACTACGTGATTCAAACACGGAAAATACCCAGGATCTGGCCAACAAGTTTGCGAAAATGGCGAAAGTATAAGCCAGATGCGCGCAAATCCCAGACCTAACCCAGACCTAACCGGTGTTATCCTCTAAAATATTGATCGAAACCAGGTTTTATTGACTGCTTCAGTGTGTTACCACATTACTACGTGATCAAACACGGAAAAAAACCAGGATCTGGCCAACAAGTTTGCGAAAAAGGTGAAAGTATAAGTCAGATGCGCGCATATCCCAGACCTAACCCAGACCTAACCGGTGTTATCCTCTAAAATATTGATCGAAACCAGGTTTTATTGACTGCTTCAGTGTGTTACCACATTACTACGTGATCAAACACGGAAAAAACCCAGGATCTGGCCAACAAGTTTGCGAAAAAGGTGAAAGTATAAGCCAGATGCGCGCATATCCCATGCCTAACACAGACCTAACCGGGGTTATCCTCTAAAATATTGATCGAAACCAGGTTTAATTGACAGCTTCGGTGTGTTACCACATTACTACGTGATTCAAACACGAAAAAAACCCAGGATCTGGCCAACAAGTATGCGAAGAAGGCAAAATCATGAGCCAGATGCGGGCATAACCCAGACCTAACCCATACCTAACCGGTGTTATCCTCTAAAATATTGATCGAAACCAGGTTTAATTGACAGCTTCAGTGTGTTAACACATTACTACGTGATTCAAACACGGAAAATACCCAGGATCTGGCTAACAAGTTTGCGAAAAAGGCGAAAGTATAAGCCAGATGCGCGCATATCCCTGACCTAACCCAGACCTAACCGGTGTTAAACTCTGAAATATTGATCGAAACCAGGTTTTATTGACTGCTTCAGTGTGTTACCTCATTACTACGTGATCAAACACGGAAAAAACCCAGGATCTGGGCAACAAGTTTGCGAAAAAGGTGAAAGTATAAGCCAGATGCGCGCATATCCCAGACCTAACCCAGACCTATCCGGTGTTATCCTCTAAAATATTGATCGAAACCAGGTTTAATTGACAGCTTCAGTGTGTTACCACATTACTACGTGATTCAAACACGAAAAAAACCCAGGATCTGGCCAACAAGTATGCGAAGAAGGCAAAATCATGAGCCAGATGCGGGCATAACCCAGACTTAACCCAGACCTAACCGGTGTTATCCTCTAAAATATTGATCGAAACCAGGTTTAATTGACAGCCTCAGTGTGTTACCTCATTACTACGTGATTCAAACACGAAAAAAACCCAGGATCTGGCCAACAAGTATGCGAAGAAGGCAAAATCATGAGCCAGATGCGGGCATATCCCGGACCTAATCCCGACCTAACCGGTGTTATCCTCTAAAATATTCATCGAAACCAGGTTTAATTGACTGCTTCAGTGTGCTACCACATTCCTACGTGATTCAAACACGAAAAAAACCCAGGATCTGGCCAACAAGTATGCGAAGAAGGCGAAAGAATAAGCCAGATGCGCGCATTTCCCAGACCTAACCCAGACCTAACCGGTGTTATCCTCTGAAATATTGATCGAAACCAGGTTTAATTGACTGCTTCAGTGTGTTACCACATTACTACGTGATTCAAACACGGAAAAAACCCAGGGTCTGGCCAACAAGTATGCGATGAAGGCAAAATCATGAGCCAGATGCGGGCATAACCCAGCCCTAACCCAGACCTAACCGGTGTTATCCTCTAAAATATTGATCGAAACCAGGTTTAATTGACTGCTTCAGTGTGTTACCACATTACTACGTGATTCAAACACGAAAAAAACCCAAGATTTGGCCAACAAGTATGCGAAGAAGGCAAAATCATGAGCCAGATGCGGGCATAACCCAGACCTAACCCAGACCTAACCGGTGTTATCCTCTGAAATATTGATCGAAACCAGGTTTAATTGACTGCTTCAGTGTATTACCACATTACTACGTGTTTCAAACACGGAAAATACCCAGGATCTGGCCAACAAGTATGCGAAGAAGGCAAAATCATGAGTCAGAAGCGGGCATAACCCAGACCTAACCCAGACCTAACCGGTGTTATCCTCTGAAATATTGATCGAAACCAGGTTTAATTGACTGCTTCAGTGTGTTACCACATTACTACGTGATTCAAACACGGAAAAAACCCAGGGTCTGGCCAACAAGTATGCGAAGAAGGCAAAATCATGAGCCGGATGCGGGCATAACCCAGACCTAACCCAGACCTAACCGGTGTTATCCTCTAAAATATTGATTGAAACCAGGTTTAATTGGCTGCTTCAGTGTGTTACCGCATTCCTACGTGATTCAAACACGAAAAAAACCCAGGATCTGGCCAACAAGTATGCGAGGAAGGCGAAAGAATAAGCCTGATGCGCGCATTTCCCAGACCTAACCCAGACCTAACCGGTGTTATCCTCTAAAATATTGATCGAAACCAGGTTTTATTGACTGCCTCAGTGTGTTACCACATTACTACGTGATCAAACACGAAAAAATCCCAGGATCTGGCCAACAAGTATGCGAAGAAGGCAAAATCATGAGCCAGATGCGGGCATATCCCGGACCTAACCCAGACCTAACCGGTGTTATCCTGTAAAATATTGATCGAAACCAGGTTTAATTGACTGCTTCAGTGTGTTACCACATTCCTACGTGATTCAAACACGAAAAAAACCCAGGATCTGGCCAACAAGTATGTGAAGAAGGCAAAATCATGAGGCAGATGCGGGCATAACCCAGACCTAACCCAGACCTAACCGGTGTTATCCTCTGAAATATTGATCGAAACCAGGTTTAATTGACTGCTTCAGTGTGTTACCACATTACTACGTGATTCAAACACGGAAAATACCCAGGATCTGGCCAACAAGTTTGCGAAAAAGGCGAAAGTATAAGCCAGATGCGCGCAAATCCCAGACCTAACCCAGACCTAACCGGTGTTATCCTCTAAAATATTGATCGAAACCAGGTTTTATTGACTGCTTCAGTGTGTTACCACATTACTACGTGATCAAACACGGAAAAAAACCAGGATCTGGCCAACAAGTTTGCGAAAAAGGTGAAAGTATAAGTCAGATGCGCGCATATCCCAGACCTAACCCAGACCTAACCGGTGTTATCCTCTAAAATATTGATCGAAACCAGGTTTTATTGACTGCTTCAGTGTGTTACCACATTACTACGTGATCAAACACGGAAAAAACCCAGGATCTGGCCAACAAGTTTGCGAAAAAGGTGAAAGTATAAGCCAGATGCGCGCATATCCCATGCCTAACCCAGACCTAACCGGGGTTATCCTCTAAAATATTGATCGAAACCAGGTTTAATTGACAGCTTCGGTGTGTTACCACATTACTACGTGATTCAAACACGAAAAAAACCCAGGATCTGGCCAACAAGTATGCGAAGAAGGCAAAATCATGAGCCAGATGCGGGCATAACCCAGACCTAACCCAGACCTAACCGGTGTTATCCTCTAAAATATTGATCGAAACCAGGTTTAATTGACAGCTTCAGTGTGTTAACACATTACTACGTGATTCAAACACGGAAAATACCCAGGATCTGGCCAACAAGTTTGCGAAGAAGGCGAAAGTATAAGCCAGATGCTCGCATATCCCAGACCTAACCCAGACCTAACCGGTGTTAAACTCTGAAATATTGATCGAAACCAGGTTTTATTGACTGCTTCAGTGTGTTACCACATTACTACGTGATCAAACACGGAAAAAACCCAGGATCTGGCCAACAAGTTTGCGAAAAAGGTGAAAGTATAAGCCAGATGCGGGCATATCCCAGACCTAACCCAGACCTAACCGGTGTTATCCTCTAAAATATTGATCGAAACCAGGTTTAATTGACAGCCTCAGTGTGTTACCACATTACTACGTGATTCAAACACGAAAAAAACCCAGGATCTGGCCAACAAGTATGCGAAGAAGGCAAAATCATGAGCCAGATGCGGGCATATCCCGGACCTAATCCCGACCTAACCGGTGTTATCCTCTAAAATATTCATCGAAACCAGGTTTAATTGACTGCTTCAGTGTGCTACCACATTCCTACGTGATTCAAACACGGAAAATACCCAGGATCTGGCCAACAAGTATGCGAAGAAGGCAAAATCATGAGTCAGATGCGGGCATGACCCAGACCTAACCCAGACCTAACCGGTGTTATCCTCTAAAATATTGATCGAAACCAGGTTTAATTGACAGCTTCGGTGTGTTAACACATTACTATGTGAATCAAACACGGAAAATACCCAGGATCTGGACAACAAGTTTGCGAAAAAGGCGAAAGTATAAGCCAGATGCGCGCATATCCCAGACCTAACCCAGACCTAACCGGTGTTATCCTCTAAAATATTGATCGAAACCAGGTTTAATTGACAGCTTCAGTGTGTTACCACATTACTACGTGATTCAAACACGAAAAAAACCCAGGATCTGGCCAACAAGTATGCGAAGAAGGCAAAATCATGAGCCGGATGCGGGCATAACCCAGACCTAACCCAGACCTAACCGGTGTTATCCTCTAAAATATTGATCGAAACCAGGTTTAATTGGCTGCTTCAGTGTGTTACCACATTCCTACGTGATTCAAACACGAAAAAAACCCAAGATTTGGCCAACAAGTATGCGAAGAAGGCAAAATCATGAGCCAGATGCGGGCATAACCCAGACCTAACCCAGACCTAACCGGTGTTATCCTCTGAAATATTGATCGAAACCAGGTTTAATTGACTGCTTCAGTGTATTACCACATTACTACGTGTTTCAAACACGGAAAATACCCAGGATCTGGCCAACAAGTATGCGAAGAAGGCAAAATCATGAGTCAGATGCGGGCATAACCCAGACCTAACCCAGACCTAACCGGTGTTATCCTCTAAAATATTGATCGAAACCAGGTTTAATTGACAGCTTCAGTGTGTTAACACATTACTACGTGATTCAAACACGGAAAATACCCAGGATCTGGCTAACAAGTTTGCGAAAAAGGCGAAAGTATAAGCCAGATGCGCGCATATCCCTGACCTAACCCAGACCTAACCGGTGTTAAACTCTGAAATATTGATCGAAACCAGGTTTTATTGACTGCTTCAGTGTGTTACCTCATTACTACGTGATCAAACACGGAAAAAACCCAGGATCTGGGCAACAAGTTTGCGAAAAAGGTGAAAGTATAAGCCAGATGCGCGCATATCCCAGACCTAACCCAGACCTATCCGGTGTTATCCTCTAAAATATTGATCGAAACCAGGTTTAATTGACAGCTTCAGTGTGTTACCACATTACTACGTGATTCAAACACGAAAAAAACCCAGGATCTGGCCAACAAGTATGCGAAGAAGGCAAAATCATGAGCCAGATGCGGGCATAACCCAGACCTAACCCAGACCTAACCGGTGTTATCCTCTAAAATATTGATCGAAACAAGGTTTAATTGACAGCCTCAGTGTGTTACCACATTACTACGTGATTCAAACACGAAAAAAACCCAGGATCTGGCCAACAAGTATGCGAAGAAGGCAAAATCATGAGCCAGATGCGGGCATATCCCGGACCTAATCCCGACCTAACCGGTGTTATCCTCAGAAATATTGATCGAAACCAGGTTTAATTGACTGCTTCAGTGTATTACCACATTACTACGTGTTTCAAACACGGAAAATACCCAGGATCTGGCCAACAAGTATGCGAAGAAGGCAAAATCATGAGTCAGAAGCGGGCATAACCCAGACCTAACCCAGACCTAACCGGTGTTATCCTCAGAAATATTGATCGAAACCAGGTTTAATTGACTGCTTCAGTGTGTTACCACATTACTACGTGATTCAAACACGGAAAAAACCCAGGGTCTGGCCAACAAGTATGCGAAGAAGGCAAAATCATGAGCCGGATGCGGGCATAACCCAGACCTAACCCAGACCTAACCGGTGTTATCCTCTAAAATATTGATTGAAACCAGGTTTAATTGGCTGCTTCAGTGTGTTACCACATTCCTACGTGATTCAAACACGAAAAAAACCCAGGATCTGGCCAACAAGTATGCGAGGAAGGCGAAAGAATAAGCCTGATGCGCGCATTTCCCAGACCTAACCCAGACCTAACCGGTGTTATCCTCTAAAATATTGATCGAAACCAGGTTTTATTGACTGCCTCAGTGTGTTACCACATTACTACGTGATCAAACACGAAAAAATCCCAGGATCTGGCCAACAAGTATGCGAAGAAGGCAAAATCATGAGCCAGATGCGGGCATATCCCGGACCTAACCCAGACCTAACCGGTGTTATCCTGTAAAATATTGATCGAAACCAGGTTTAATTGACTGCTTCAGTGTGTTACCACATTCCTACGTGATTCAAACACGAAAAAAACCCAGGATCTGGCCAACAAGTATGTGAAGAAGGCAAAATCATGAGGCAGATGCGGGCATAACCCAGACCTAACCCAGACCTAACCGGTGTTATCCTCTGAAATATTGATCGAAACCAGGTTTAATTGACTGCTTCAGTGTGTTACCACATTACTACGTGATTGAAACACGGAAAATACCCAGGATCTGGCCAACAAGTTTGCGAAAAAGGCGAAAGTATAAGCCAGATGCGCGCAAATCCCAGACCTAACCCAGACCTAACCGGTGTTATCCTCTAAAATATTGATCGAAACCAGGTTTTATTGACTGCTTCAGTGTGTTACCACATTACTACGTGATCAAACACGGAAAAAAACCAGGATCTGGCCAACAAGTTTGCGAAAAAGGTGAAAGTATAAGTCAGATGCGCGCATATCCCAGACCTAACCCAGACCTAACCGGTGTTATCCTCTGAAATATTGATCGAAACCAGGTTTAATTGACAGCTTCAGTGTGTTACCACATTACTACGTGATTCAAACACGAAAAAAACCCAGGATCTGGCCAACAAGTATGCGAAGAAGGCAAAATCATGAGCCAGATGCGGGCATAACCCAGACCTAACCCAGACCTAACCGGTGTTATCCTCTAAAATATTGATCGAAACCAGGTTTAATTGACAGCCTCAGTGTGTTACCACATTACTACGTGATTCAAACACGAAAAAACCCAGGATCTGGCCAACAAGTATGCGAAGAAGGCAAAATCATGAGCCAGATGCGGGCATATCCCGGACCTAACCCCGACCTAACCGGTGTTATCCTCTAAAATATTGATCGAAACCAGGTTTAATTGACTGCTTCAGTGTGTTACCACATTCCTACGTGATTCAAACACGAAAAAAACCCAGGATCTGGCCAACAAGTTTGCGAAAAAGGCGAAAGTATAAGCCAGATGCGCGCAAATCCCAGACCTAACCCAGACCTAACCGGTGTTATCCTCTAAAATATTGATCGAAACCAGGTTTAATTGACAGCTTCAGTGTGTTACCACATTACTACGTGATTCAAACACGAAAAAAACCCAGGATCTGGCCAACAAGTATGCGAAGAAGGCAAAATCATGAGCCGGATGCGGGCATAACCCAGACCTAACCCAGACCTAACCGGTGTTAACCTGTAAAATATTGATCGAAACCAGGTTTAATTGACTGCTTCAGTGTATTACCACATTACTACGTGTTTCAAACACGGAAAATACCCAGGATCTGGCCAACAAGTTTGCGAAAAAGGCGAAAGTATAAGCCAGATGGGCGCATATCCCAGACCTAACCCAGACCTAAGCGGTGTTATCCTCTAAAATATTGATCGAAACCAGGTTTAATTGACAGCTTCAGTGTGTTACCACATTACTACGTGATTCAAACACGAAAAAAACCCAGGATCTGGCCAACAAGTATGCGAAGAAGGCAAAATCATGAGCCAGATGCGGGCATAACCCAGACGAAACCAAGACCTAACCGGTGTTATCCTCTAAAATATTGATCGAAACCAGGTTTAATTGACAGCTTCAGTGTGTTACCACATTACTACGTGATTCAAACACGAAAAAAACCCAGGATCTGGCCAACAAGTATGCGAAGAAGGCAAAATCATGAGCCAGATGCGGGCATAACACAGACCTAACCCAGACCTAACCGGTGTTATCCTCTAAAATATTGATCGAAACCAGGTTTAATTGACAGCTTAAGTGTGTTACCACATTACTACGTGATTCAAACACGAAAGAAACCCAGGATCTGGTCAACAAGTATGCGAAGAAGGCGAAAGTATAAGCCAGATGCGCGCATTTCCCAGACGTAACTCAGACCTAACCGGTGTTATCCTCTGAAATATTGATCGAAACCAGGTTTAATTGACTGCTTCAGTGTGTTACCACATTACTACGTGATTCAATCACGGAAAAAACCCAGGATCTGGCCAACAAGTATGCGAAGAAGGCAAAATCATGAGCCAGATGCGGGCATAACCCAGACCTAACCCAGACCTAACCGGTGTTATCCTCTGAAATATTGATCGAAACCAGGTTTAATTGACTGCGTCAGTGTGTTACCACATTACTACGTGATTCAAACACGGAAAATACCCAGGATCTGGCCAACAAGTTTGCGAAAAAGGCGACAGTATAAGCCAGATGCGCGCAAATCCCAGACCTAACCCAGACCTAACCGGTGTCATCCTCTAAAATATTGATCGAAACCAGGTTTCATTGACTGCTTCAGTGTGTTACCACATTACTACGTGATCAAACACGGAAAATACCCAGGATCAGGCCAACAAGTTTGCGAAAAAGGTGAAAGTATAAGCCAGATGCGCGCATTTCCCAGACCTAACCCAGACCTAACCGGTGTTATCCTCTGAAATATTGATCGAAACCAGGTTTAATTGACAGCTTCAGTGTGTTACCACATTACTACGTGATTCAAACACGAAAAAAACCCAGGATCTGGCCAACAAGTATGCGAAGAAGGCAAAATCATGAGCCAGATGCGGGCATATCCCGGACCTAACCCGGACCTAACCGGTGTTATCCTCTAAAATATTGTTTGGAACCAGGTTTAATTGACTGCTTCAGTGTGTTACCACATTCCTACGTGATTCAAACACGAAAAAAACCCAGGATCTGGCCAACAAGTAAGCGAAGAGGGCAAAATCATGAGCCAGATGCGGGCATAACCCAGACCTAACCCAGACCTAACCGGTGTTGTCCTCTAAAATATTGATCGAAACCAGGTTTAATTGACTGCTTCAGTGTATTACCACATTACTACGTGATTGAAACAGTAAAAAACCCAGGATCTGTCCAACAAGTATGCGCAGAAGGCAAAATCATGAGCCAGATGCGGGCACATCCCGGACCTAACCCAGACCTAACCGGTGTTATCCTCTAAAATATTGTTTGGAACCAGGTTTAATTGACTGCTTCAGTGTGTTACCACATTCCTACGTGATTCAAACACGAAAAAAACCCAAGATCTGGCCAACAAGTATGCGAAGAAGGCAAAATCATGAGCCGGGTGCGGGCATAACCCAGACCTAACCCACACCTAACCGGTGTTATCCTCTAAAATATTGATCGAAACCAGGTTTAATTGACAGCTTCAGTGTGTTACCACATTACTACGTGATTCAAACACGAAAAAAACCCAGGATCTGGCCAACAAGTATGCGAAGAAGGCAAAATCATGAGCCAGATGCGGGCATATCCCGGACCTATCCCAGACCTAACCGGTGTTATCCTATAAAATATTGACCGAAACCAGGTTTAATTGACTGCTTCAGTGTGTTACCACATTACTACGTGATTCAAACACGAAAAAACCCCAGGATCTGGCCAACAAGTACGCGAGGAAGGAAAAATCATGAGCCAGATGCGGGCATAACCCAGACCTAACCCAGACCTAACCGGTGTTATCCTCTGAAATATTGATCGAAACCAGGTTTAATTGACTGCTTCAGTGTATTACCACATTACTACGTGATTCAAACACGAAAAAAACCCAGGATCTGGCCAACAAGTATGCGAAGAAGGCAAAATCATGAGCCAGATGCGGGCATAACCCAGACCTAACCCAGACCTAACCGGTGTTATCCTCTAAAATATTGATCGAAACCAGGTTTAATTGACAGCTTCGGTGTGCTACCACATTCCTACGTGATTCAAACACGAAAAAAACCCAGGATCTGGCCAACCAGTATGCGAAGAAGGCGAAAGTATAAGCCAGATGCGCGCATATCCCAGACCTAACCCAGACCTAACCGGTGTTAAACTCTGAAATATTGATCGAAACCAGGTTTTATTGACTGCTTCAGTGTGTTACCACATTACTACGTGATCAAACACGGAAAAAACCCAGGATCTGGCCAACAAGTTTGCGAAAAAGGTGAAAGTATAAGCCAGATGCGGGCATATCCCAGACCTAACCCAGACCTAACCGGTGTTATCCTCTAAAATATTGATCGAAACCAGGTTTAATTGACAGCCTCAGTGTGTTACCACATTACTGCGTGATTCAAACACGAAAAAAACCCAGGATCTGGCCAACAAGTATGCGAAGAAGGCAAAATCATGAGCCAGATGCGGGCATATCCCGGACCTAATCCCGACCTAACCGGTGTTATCCTCTAAAATATTCATCGAAACCAGGTTTAATTGACTGCTTCAGTGTGCTACCACATTCCTACGTGATTCAAACACGGAAAATACCCAGGATCTGGCCAACAAGTATGCGAAGAAGGCAAAATCATGAGTCAGATGCGGGCATGACCCAGACCTAACCCAGACCTAACCGGTGTTATCCTCTAAAATATTGATCGAAACCAGGTTTAATTGACAGCTTCAGTGTGTTAACACATTACTATGTGATTCAAACACGGAAAATACCCAGGATCTGGACAACAAGTTTGCGAAAAAGGCGAAAGTATAAGCCAGATGCGCGCATATCCCAGACCTAACCCAGACCTAACCGGTGTTATCCTCTAAAATATTGATCGAAACCAGGTTTAATTGACAGCTTCAGTGTGTTACCACATTACTACGTGATTCAAACACGAAAAAAACCCAGGATCTGGCCAACAAGTATGCGAAGAAGGCAAAATCATGAGCCGGATGCGGGCTTAACCCAGACCTAACCCAGACCTAACCGGTGTTATCCTCTAAAATATTGATCGAAACCAGGTTTAATTGGCTGCTTCAGTGTGTTACCACATTCCTACGTGATTCAAACACGAAAAAAACCCAAGATTTGGCCAACAAGTATGCGAAGAAGGCAAAATCATGAGCCAGATGCGGGCATAACCCAGACCTAACCCAGACCTAACCGGTGTTATCCTCTGAAATATTGATCGAAACCAGGTTTAATTGACTGCTTCAGTGTATTACCACATTACTACGTGTTTCAAACACGGAAAATACCCAGGATCTGGCCAACAAGTATGCGAAGAAGGCAAAATCATGAGTCAGATGCGGGCATAACCCAGACCTAACCCAGACCTAACCGGTGTTATCCTCTAAAATATTGATCGAAACCAGGTTTAATTGACAGCTTCAGTGTGTTAACACATTACTACGTGATTCAAACACGGAAAATACCCAGGATCTGGCTAACAAGTTTGCGAAAAAGGCGAAAGTATAAGCCAGATGCGCGCATATCCCTGACCTAACCCAGACCTAACCGGTGTTAAACTCTGAAATATTGATCGAAACCAGGTTTTATTGACTGCTTCAGTGTGTTACCTCATTACTACGTGATCAAACACGGAAAAAACCCAGGATCTGGGCAACAAGTTTGCGAAAAAGGTGAAAGTATAAGCCAGATGCGCGCATATCCCAGACCTAACCCAGACCTATCCGGTGTTATCCTCTAAAATATTGATCGAAACCAGGTTTAATTGACAGCTTCAGTGTGTTACCACATTACTACGTGATTCAAACACGAAAAAAACCCAGGATCTGGCCAACAAGTATGCGAAGAAGGCAAAATCATGAGCCAGATGCGGGCATAACCCAGACCTAACCCAGACCTAACCGGTGTTATCCTCTAAAATATTGATCGAAACCAGGTTTAATTGACAGCCTCAGTGTGTTACCACATTACTACGTGATTCAAACACGAAAAAAACCCAGGATCTGGCCAACAAGTATGCGAAGAAGGCAAAATCATGAGCCAGATGCGGGCATATCCCGGACCTAATCCCGACCTAACCGGTGTTATCCTCTAAAATATTCATCGAAACCAGGTTTAATTGACTGCTTCAGTGTGCTACCACATTCCTACGTGATTCAAACACGAAAAAAACCCAGGATCTGGCCAACAAGTATGCGAAGAAGGCAAAATCATGAGCCAGATGCGGGCATATCCCGGACCTAATCCCGACCTAACCGGTGTTATCCTCTAAAATATTCATCGAAACCAGGTTTAATTGACTGCTTCAGTGTGCTACCACATTCCTACGTGATTCAAACACGAAAAAAACCCAGGATCTGGCCAACAAGTATGCGAAGAAGGCGAAAGAATAAGCCAGATGCGCGCATTTCCCAGACCTAACCCAGACCTAACCGGTGTTATCCTCTGAAATATTGATCGAAACCAGGTTTAATTGACTGCTTCAGTGTGTTACCACATTACTTCGTGATTCAAACACGGAAAAAACCCAGGGTCTGGCCAACAAGTATGCGATGAAGGCAAAATCATGAGCCAGATGCGGGCATAACCCAGCCCTAACCCAGACCTAACCGGTGTTATCCTCTAAAATATTGATCGAAACCAGGTTTAATTGACTGCTTCAGTGTGTTACCACATTACTACGTGATTCAAACACGAAAAAAACCCAAGATTTGGCCAACAAGTATGCGAAGAAGGCAAAATCATGAGCCAGATGCGGGCATAACCCAGACCTAACCCAGACCTAACCGGTGTTATCCTCTGAAATATTGATCGAAACCAGGTTTAATTGACTGCTTCAGTGTATTACCACATTACTACGTGTTTCAAACACGGAAAATACCCAGGATCTGGCCAACAAGTATGCGAAGAAGGCAAAATCATGAGTCAGAAGCGGGCATAACCCAGACCTAACCCAGACCTAACCGGTGTTATCCTCTGAAATATTGATCGAAACCAGGTTTAATTGACTGCTTCAGTGTGTTACCACATTACTACGTGATTCAATCACGGAAAAAACCCAGGGTCTGGCCAACAAGTATGCGAAGAAGGCAAAATCATGAGCCGGATGCGGGCATAACCCAGACCTAACCCAGACCTAACCGGTGTTATCCTCTAAAATATTGATTGAAACCAGGTTTAATTGGCTGCTTCAGTGTGTTACCACATTCCTACGTGATTCAAACACGAAAAATCCCAGGATCTGCCCAACAAGTATGCGAGGAAGGCGAAAGAATAAGCCTGATGCGCGCATTTCCCAGACCTAACCCAGACCTAACCGGTGTTATCCTCTAAAATATTGATCGAAACCAGGTTTTATTGACTGCCTCAGTGTGTTACCACATTACTACGTGATCAAACACGAAAAAATCCCAGGATCTGGCCAACAAGTATGCGAAGAAGGCAAAATCATGAGCCAGATGCGGGCATATCCCGGACCTAACCCAGACCTAACCGGTGTTATCCTGTAAAATATTGATCGAAACCAGGTTTAATTGACTGCTTCAGTGTGTTACCACATTCCTACGTGATTCAAACACGAAAAAAACCCAGGATCTGGCCAACAAGTATGTGAAGAAGGCAAAATCATGAGGCAGATGCGGGCATAACCCAGACCTAACCCAGACCTAACCGGTGTTATCCTCTGAAATATTGATCGAAACCAGGTTTAATTGACTGCTTCAGTGTGTTACCACATTACTACGTGATTCAAACACGGAAAATACCCAGGATCTGGCCAACAAGTTTGCGAAAAAGGCGAAAGTATAAGCCAGATGCGCGCAAATCCCAGACCTAACCCAGACCTAACCGGTGTTATCCTCTAAAATATTGATCGAAACCAGGTTTTATTGACTGGTTCAGTGTGTTACCACATTACTACGTGATCAAACACGGAAAAAAACCAGGATCTGGCCAACAAGTTTGCGAAAAAGGTGAAAGTATAAGTCAGATGCGCGCATATCCCAGACCTAACCCAGACCTAACCGGTGTTATCCTCTGAAATATTGATCGAAACCAGGTTTAATTGACAGCTTCAGTGTGTTACCACATTACTACGTGATTCAAACACGAAAAAAACCCAGGATCTGGCCAACAAGTATGCGAAGAAGGCAAAATCATGAGCCAGATGCGGGCATAACCCAGACCTAACCCAGACCTAACCGGTGTTATCCTCTAAAATATTGATCGAAACCAGGTTTAATTGACAGCCTCAGTGTGTTACCACATTACTACGTGATTCAAACACGAAAAAACCCAGGATCTGGCCAACAAGTATGCGAAGAAGGCAAAATCATGAGCCAGATGCGGGCATATCCCAGACCTAACCCAGACCTAACCGGTGTTATCCTCTAAAATATTGATCGAAACCAGGTTTAATTGACAGCCTCAGTGTGTTACCACATTACTACGTGATTCAAACACGAAAAAACCCAGGATCTGGCCAACAAGTATGCGAAGAAGGCAAAATCATGAGCCAGATGCGGGCATATCCCGGACCTAACCCCGACCTAACCGGTGTTATCCTCTAAAATATTGATCGAAACCAGGTTTAATTGACTGCTTCAGTGTGTTACCACATTCCTACGTGATTCAAACACGAAAAAAACCCAGGATCTGGCCAACAAGTTTGCGAAAAAGGCGAAAGTATAAGCCAGATGCGCGCAAATCCCAGACCTAACCCAGACCTAACCGGTGTTATCCTCTAAAATATTGATCGAAACCAGGTTTTATTGACTGCTTCAGTGTATTACCACATTACTACGTGATTCAAACACGAGAAAAACCCAGGATCTGGCCAACAAGTATGCGAAGAAGGCAAAATCATGAGCCGGATGCGGGCATAACCCAGACCTAACCCAGACCTAACCGGTGTTAACCTGTAAAATATTGATCGAAACCAGGTTTAATTGACTGCTTCAGTGTATTACCACATTACTACGTGTTTCAAACACGGAAAATACCCAGGATCTGGCCAACAAGTTTGCGAAAAAGGCGAAAGCATAAGCCAGATGGGCGCATATCCCAGACCTAACCCAGACCTAACCGGTGTTATACTCTAAAATATTGATCGAAACCAGGTTTCATTGACTGCTTCAGTGTGTTACCACATTACTACGTGATTCAAACACGAAAAAAACCCAGGATCTGGCCAACAAGTATGCGAAGAAGGCGAAAGTATAAGCCAGATGCGCGCATTTCCCAGACGTAACCCAGACCTAACCGGTGTTATCCTCTGAAATATTGATCGAAACCAGGTTTAATTGACTGCTTCAGTGTGTTACCACATTACTACGTGATTCAATCACGGAAAAAACCCAGGATCTGGCCAACAAGTATGCGAAGAAGGCAAAATCATGAGCCAGATGCGGGCATAACCCAGACCTAACCCAGACCTAACCGGTGTTATCCTCTGAAATATTGATCGAAACCAGGTTTAATTGACTGCGTCAGTGTGTTACCACATTACTACGTGATTCAAACACGGAAAATACCCAGGATCTGGCCAACAAGTTTGCGAAAAAGGCGACAGTATAAGCCAGATGCGCGCAAATCCCAGACCTAACCCAGACCTAACCGGTGTCATCCTCTAAAATATTGATCGAAACCAGGTTTCATTGACTGCTTCAGTGTGTTACCACATTACTACGTGATCAAACATGGAAAATACCCAGGATCAGGCCAACAAGTTTGCGAAAAAGGTGAAAGTATAAGCCAGATGCGCGCATTTCCCAGACCTAACCCAGACCTAACCGGTGTTATCCTCTAAAATATTCATCGAAACCAGGTTTAATTGACAGCTTCAGTGTGTTACCACATTACTACGTGATTCAAACACGAAAAAAACCCAGGATCTGGCCAACAAGTATGCGAAGAAGGCAAAATCATGAGAAGATGCGGGCATATCCCGGACCTAACCCGGACCTAACCGGTGTTATCCTCTAAAATATTGTTTGGAACCAGGTTTAATTGACTGCTTCAGTGTGTTACCACATTCCTACGTGATTCAAACACGAAAAAAACCCAAGATCTGGCCAACAAGTATGCGAAGAGGGCAAAATCATGAGCCAGATGCGGGCATAACCCAGACCTAACCCAGACCTAACCGGTGTTGTCCTCTAAAATATTGATCGAAACCAGGTTTAATTGACTGCTTCAGTGTATTACCACATTACTACGTGATTGAAACAGTAAAAAACCCAGGATCTGGCCAACAAGTATGCGCAGAAGGCAAAATCATGAGCCAGATGCGGGCACATCCCGGACCTAACCCAGACCTAACCGGTGTTATCCTCTAAAATATTGATCGAAACCAGGTTAAATTGACTGCTTCAGTGTATTACCACATTACTACGTGATTCAAACACGAAAAAAACCCAGGATCTAGCCAACAAGTACGCGAAGAAGGCAAAATCATGAGCCAGATGCGGGCATAACCCAGACCTAACCCAGACCTAACCGGTGTTATCCTCTAAAATATTGATCGAAACCAGGTTTTATTGACTGCTTCAGTGTATTGCCACATTGCTACGTGATTCAGACACGAAAAAAACCCAGGATCTGGCCAACGAGTATGCGAAGAAGGCAAAATCATGAGCCAGATGCGGGCATAACCCAGACCTAACCCAGACCTAACCGGTGTTATCCTCTAAAATATTGATTGAAACCAGGTTTAATTGGCTGCTTCAGTGTGTTACCACATTCCTACGTGATTCAAACACGAAAAAAACCCAGGATCTGGCCAACAAGTATGCGAGGAAGGCGAAAGAATAAGCCTGATGCGCGCATTTCCCAGACCTAACCCAGACCTAACCGGTGTTATCCTCTAAAATATTGATGGAAACCAGGTTTTATTGACTGCCTCAGTGTGTTACCACATTACTACGTGATCAAACACGAAAAAATCCCAGGATCTGGCCAACAAGTATGCGAAGAAGGCAAAATCATGAGCCAGATGCGGGCATATCCCGGACCTAACCCAGACCTAACCGGTGTTATCCTGTAAAATATTGATCGAAACCAGGTTTAATTGACTGCTTCAGTGTGTTACCACATTCCTACGTGATTCAAACACGAAAAAAACCCAGGATCTGGCCAACAAGTATGTGAAGAAGGCAAAATCATGAGGCAGATGCGGGCATAACCCAGACCTAACCCAGACCTAACCGGTGTTATCCTCTGAAATATTGATCGAAACCAGGTTTAATTGACTGCTTCAGTGTGTTACCACATTACTACGTGATTCAAACACGGAAAATACCCAGGATCTGGCCAACAAGTTTGCGAAAAAGGCGAAAGTATAAGCCAGATGCGCGCAAATCCCAGACCTAACCCAGACCTAACCGGTGTTATCCTCTAAAATATTGATCGAAACCAGGTTTTATTGACTGCTTCAGTGTGTTACCACATTACTACGTGATCAAACACGGAAAAAAACCAGGATCTGGCCAACAAGTTTGCGAAAAAGGTGAAAGTATAAGTCAGATGCGCGCATATCCCAGACCTAACCCAGACCTAACCGGTGTTATCCTCTAAAATATTGATCGAAACCAGGTTTAATTGACAGCTTCAGTGTGTTACCACATTACTACGTGATTCAAACACGAAAAAAACCCAGGATCTGGCCAACAAGTATGCGAAGAAGGCAAAATCATGAGCCAGATGCGGGCATAACCCAGACCTAACCCAGACCTAACCGGTGTTATCCTCTAAAATATTGATCGAAACCAGGTTTAATTGACAGCCTCAGTGTGTTACCACATTACTACGTGATTCAAACACGAAAAAACCCAGGATCTGGCCAACAAGTATGCGAAGAAGGCAAAATCATGAGCCAGATGCGGGCATATCCCGGACCTAACCCCGACCTAACCGGTGTTATCCTCTAAAATATTGATCGAAACCAGGTTTAATTGACTGCTTCAGTGTGTTACCACATTCCTACGTGATTCAAACACGAAAAAAACCCAGGATCTGGCCAACAAGTTTGCGAAAAAGGCGAAAGTATAAGCCAGATGCGCGCAAATCCCAGACCTAACCCAGACCTAACCGGTGTTATCCTCTAAAATATTGATCGAAACCAGGTTTAATTGACAGCTTCAGTGTGTTACCACATTACTACGTGATTCAAACACGAAAAAAACCCAGGATCTGGCCAACAAGTATGCGAAGAAGGCAAAATCATGAGCCGGATGCGGGCATAACCCAGACCTAACCCAGACCTAACCGGTGTTAACCTGTAAAATATTGATCGAAACCAGGTTTAATTGACTGCTTCAGTGTATTACCACATTACTACGTGTTTCAAACACGGAAAATACCCAGGATCTGGCCAACAAGTTTGCGAAAAAGGCGAAAGTATAAGCCAGATGGGCGCATATCCCAGACCTAACCCAGACCTAACCGGTGTTATACTCTGAAATATTGATCGAAACCAGGTTTAATTGACTGCTTCAGTGTGTTACCACATTACTACGTGTTTCAAACACGGAAAATACCCAGGATCTGGCCAACAAGTTTGCGAAAAAGGCGAAAGTATAAGCCAGATGCGCGCATATCCCAGACCTAACCCAGACCTAACCGGTGTTATCCTCTAAAATATTGATCGAAACCAGGTTTAATTGACAGCTTCAGTGTGTTACCACATTACTACGTGATTCAAACACGAAAAAAACCCAGGATCTGGCCAACAAGTATGCGAAGAAGGCAAAATCATGAGCCAGATGCGGGCATAACCCAGACGAAACCAAGACCTAACCGGTGTTATCCTCTAAAATATTGATCGAAACCAGGTTTAATTGACAGCTTCAGTGTGTTACCACATTACTACGTGATTCAAACACGAAAAAAACCCAGGATCTGGCCAACAAGTATGCGAAGAAGGCAAAATCATGAGCCAGATGCGGGCATAACACAGACCTAACCCAGACCTAACCGGTGTTATCCTCTAAAATATTGATCGAAACCAGGTTTAATTGACAGCTTCAGTGTGTTACCACATTACTACGTGATTCAAACACGAAAAAAACCCAGGATCTGGCCAACAAGTATGCGAAGAAGGCGAAAGTATAAGCCAGATGCGCGCATTTCCCAGACGTAACCCAGACCTAACCGGTGTTATCCTCTAAAATATTGATCGAAACCAGGTTTAATTGACTGCTTCAGTGTATTACCACATTACTACGTGATTGAAACAGTAAAAAACCCAGGATCTGGCCAACAAGTATGCGAAGAAGGCAAAATCATGAGCCAGATGCGGGCATAACCCAGACCTAACCCAGACCTAACCGGTGTTATCCTCTGAAATATTGATCGAAACCAGGTTTAATTGACTGCGTCAGTGTGTTACCACATTACTACGTGATTCAAACACGGAAAATACCCAGGATCTGGCCAACAAGTTTGCGAAAAAGGCGACAGTATAAGCCAGATGCGCGCAAATCCCAGACCTAACCCAGACCTAACCGGTGTCATCCTCTAAAATATTGATCGCAACCAGGTTTTATTGACTGCTTCAGTGTGTTACCACATTACTACGTGATCAAACACGGAAAATACCCAGGATCAGGCCAACAAGTTTGCGAAAAAGGTGAAAGTATAAGCCAGATGCGCGCATTTCCCAGACCTAACCCAGACCTAACCGGTGTTATCCTCTAAAATATTGTTCGAAACCAGGTTTAATTGACAGCTTCAGTGTGTTACCACACTACTACGTGATTCAAACACGAAAAAAACCCAGGATCTGGCCAACAAGTATGCGAAGAAGGCAAAATCATGAGCCAGATGCGGGCATATCCCGGACCTAACCCGGACCTAACCGGTGTTATCCTCTAAAATATTGTTTGGAACCAGGTTTAATTGACTGCTTCAGTGTGTTACCACATTCCTACGTGATTCAAACACGAAAAAAACCCAGGATCTGGCCATCAAGTATGCGAAGAGGGCAAAATCATGAGCCAGATGCGGGCATAACCCAGACCTAACCCAGACCTAACCGGTGTTGTCCTCTAAAATATTGATCGAAACCAGGTTTAATTGACTGCTTCAGTGTATTACCACATTACTACGTGATTCAAACACGAAAAAAACCCAGGATCTGGCCAACAAGTATGCGAAGAAGGCAAAATCATGAGCCAGATGCGGGCATATCCCGGACCTATCCCAGACCTAACCGGTGTTATCCTATAAAATATTGACCGAAACCAGGTTTAATTGACTGCTTCAGTGTGCTACCACATTACTACGTGATTCAAACACGAAAAAACCCCAGGATCTGGCCAACAAGTACGCGAGGAAGGAAAAATCATGAGCCAGATGCGGGCATAACCCAGACCTAACCCAGACCTAACCGGTGTTATCCTCTGAAATATTGATCGAAACCAGGTTTAATTGACTGCTTCAGTGTATTACCACATTACTACGTGATTCAAACACGAAAAAAACCCAGGATCTGGCCAACAAGTATGCGAAGAAGGCAAAATCATGAGCCAGATGCGGGCATAACCCAGAACTAACCCAGACGTAACCGGTGTTATCCTCTAAAATATTGATCGAAACCAGGTTTTATTGACTGCTTCAGTGTGTTACCACATTACTACGTGATCAAACACGGAAAAAACCGAGGATCTGGCCAACAAGTATGCGAAGAAGGCAAAATCATGAGCCAGATGCGGGCATAACCCAGACCTAACCCAGACCTAACCGGTGTTATCGTCTAAAATATTGATCGAAACCAGGTTTTATTGACTGCTTCAGTGTATTACCACATTACTACGTGATTCAAACACGAGAAAAACCCAGGATCTGGCCAACAAGTATGCGAAGAAGGCAAAATCATGAGCCAGATGCGGGCATAACCCAGACCTAACCCAGACCTAACCGGTGTTATCCTCTAAAATATTGATCGAATCCAGGGTTAATAGACTGCCTCAGGTTGTTACCACATTACTACGTGATTGAAACACGAAAAAAACCCAGGATCTGGCCAACAAGTATGCGAAGAAGGCAAAATCATGAGCCAGATGCGGGCATAACCCAGACCTAACCCAGACCTAACCGGTGTTATCCTCTAAAATACTGTCCGAATCCAGGTTTAATTGACTGCCTCAGTGTGGTACAACAATACTACGTGATTCAAACACGGAAAAAACCCAGGATCTAGCCAACAAGTTTGCGAAAAAGGCGAAAGCATAAGCCAGATGGGCGCATATCCCAGACCTAACCCAGACCTAACCGGTGTTATCATCTAAAATACTGTCCGAATCCAGGTTTAATAGACTGCCTCAATGTGTTACCACATTACTACGTGATTGAAACACGAAAAAAACCCAGGATCTGGCCAACAAGTATGCGAAGAAGGCAAAATCATGAGCCAGATGCGGGCATAACCCAGACCTAACCCAGACCTAACCGGTGTTATCCTCTAAAATATTGATCGAAACCAGGTTTAATTGACAGCTTCGGTGTGTTACCACATTACTACGTGATTCAAACACGAAAAAAACCCAGGATCTGGCCAACAAGTATGCGAAGAAGGCAAAATCATGAGCCAGATGCGGGCATAACCCGGACCTATCCCAGACCTAACCGGTGTTATCCTCTAAAATATTGATCGAAACCAGGTTTAATTGAATGCTTCAGTGTGTTACCCCATTCCTACGTGATTCAAACACGAAAAAAACCCAGGATCTGGCCAACAAGTATGCGAAGAAGACAAAATCATGAGCCAGATGCGGGCATAACCCAGCCCTAACCCAGACCTAACCGGTGTTATCCTCTAAAATATTGATCGAAACCAGGTTTAATTGACTGCTTCAGTGTATTACCACATTACTACGTGATTCAAACACGAAAAAAACCCAGGATCTGGCCAACAAGTATGCGAAGAAGGCAAAATCATGAGCCTGATGCGGGCATAACCCAGACCTAACTCAGACCTAACCGGTGTTATCCTCTAAAATATTGATCGAAACCAGGTTTAATTGACAGCCTCAGTGTGTTACCACATTACTACGTGATTCAAACACGAAAAAACCCAGGATCTGGCCAACAAGTATGCGAAGAAGGCAAAATCATGAGCCAGATGCGGGCATATCCCGGACCTAACCCCGACCTAACCGGTGTTATCCTCTAAAATATTGATCGAAACCAGGTTTAATTGACTGCTTCAGTGTGTTACCACATTCCTACGTGATTCAAACACGAAAAAAACCCAGGATCTGGCCAACAAGTTTGCGAAAAAGGCGAAAGTATAAGCCAGATGCGCGCAAATCCCAGACCTAACCCAGACCTAACCGGTGTTATCCTCTAAAATATTGATCGAAACCAGGTTTAATTGACAGCTTCAGTGTGTTACCACATTACTACGTGATTCAAACACGAAAAAAACCCAGGATCTGGCCAACAAGTATGCGAAGAAGGCAAAATCATGAGCCGGATGCGGGCATAACCCAGACCTAACCCAGACCTAACCGGTGTTAACCTGTAAAATATTGATCGAAACCAGGTTTAATTGACTGCTTCAGTGTATTACCACATTACTACGTGTTTCAAACACGGAAAATACCCAGGATCTGGCCAACAAGTTTGCGAAAAAGGCGAAAGTATAAGCCAGATGGGCGCATATCCCAGACCTAACCCAGACCTAACCGGTGTTATACTCTGAAATATTGATCGAAACCAGGTTTAATTGACTGCTTCAGTGTGTTACCACATTACTACGTGTTTCAAACACGGAAAATACCCAGGATCTGGCCAACAAGTTTGCGAAAAAGGCGAAAGTATAAGCCAGATGCGCGCATATCCCAGACCTAACCCAGACCTAACCGGTGTTATCCTCTAAAATATTGATCGAAACCAGGTTTAATTGACAGCTTCAGTGTGTTACCACATTACTACGTGATTCAAACACGAAAAAAACCCAGGATCTGGCCAACAAGTATGCGAAGAAGGCAAAATCATGAGCCAGATGCGGGCATAACCCAGACGAAACCAAGACCTAACCGGTGTTATCCTCTAAAATATTGATCGAAACCAGGTTTAATTGACAGCTTCAGTGTGTTACCACATTACTACGTGATTCAAACACGAAAAAAACCCAGGATCTGGCCAACAAGTATGCGAAGAAGGCAAAATCATGAGCCAGATGCGGGCATAACACAGACCTAACCCAGACCTAACCGGTGTTATCCTCTAAAATATTGATCGAAACCAGGTTTAATTGACAGCTTCAGTGTGTTACCACATTACTACGTGATTCAAACACGAAAAAAACCCAGGATCTGGCCAACAAGTATGCGAAGAAGGCGAAAGTATAAGCCAGATGCGCGCATGTCCCAGACGTAACCCAGACCTAACCGGTGTTATCCTCTAAAATATTGATCGAAACCAGGTTTAATTGACTGCTTCAGTGTATTACCACATTACTACGTGATTGAAACAGTAAAAAACCCAGGATCTGGCCAACAAGTATGCGAAGAAGGCAAAATCATGAGCCAGATGCGGGCATAACCCAGACCTAACCCAGACCTAACCGGTGTTATCCTCTGAAATATTGATCGAAACCAGGTTTAATTGACTGCGTCAGTGTGTTACCACATTACTACGTGATTCAAACACGGAAAATACCCAGGATCTGGCCAACAAGTTTGCGAAAAAGGCGACAGTATAAGCCAGATGCGCGCAAATCCCAGACCTAACCCAGACCTAACCGGTGTCATCCTCTAAAATATTGATCGAAACCAGGTTTTATTGACTGCTTCAGTGTGTTACCACATTACTACGTGATCAAACACGGAAAATACCCAGGATCAGGCCAACAAGTTTGCGAAAAAGGTGAAAGTATAAGCCAGATGCGCGCATTTCCCAGACCTAACCCAGACCTAACCGGTGTTATCCTCTAAAATATTGTTCGAAACCAGGTTTAATTGACAGCTTCAGTGTGTTACCACACTACTACGTGATTCAAACACGAAAAAAACCCAGGATCTGGCCAACAAGTATGCGAAGACGGCAAAATCATGAGCCAGATGCGGGCATATCCCGGACCTAACCCGGACCTAACCGGTGTTATCCTCTAAAATATTGTTTGGAACCAGGTTTAATTGACTGCTTCAGTGTGTTACCACATTCCTACGTGATTCAAACACGAAAAAAACCCAGGATCTGGCCATCAAGTATGCGAAGAGGGCAAAATCATGAGCCAGATGCGGGCATAACCCAGACCTAACCCAGACCTAACCAGTGTTGTCCTCTAAAATATTGATCGAAACCAGGTTTAATTGACTGCTTCAGTGTATTACCACATTACTACGTGATTGAAACAGTAAAAAACCCAGGATCTGGCCAACAAGTATGCGCAGAAGGCAAAATCATGAGCCAGATGCGGGCACATCCCGGACCTAACCCAGACCTAACCGGTGTTATCCTCTAAAATATTGTTTGGAACCAGGTTTAATTGACTGCTTCAGTGTGTTACCACATTCCTACGTGATTCAAACACGAAAAAAACCCAAGATCTGGCCAACAAGTATGCGAAGAAGGCAAAATCATGAGCCGGGTGCGGGCATAACCCAGACCTAACCCACACCTAACCGGTGTTATCCTCTAAAATATTGATCGAAACCAGGTTTAATTGACAGCTTCAGTGTGTTACCACATTACTACGTGATTCAAACACGAAAAAAACCCAGGATCTGGCCAACAAGTATGCGAAGAAGGCAAAATCATGAGCCAGATGCGGGCATATCCCGGACCTATCCCAGACCTAACCGGTGTTATCCTATAAAATATTGACCGAAACCAGGTTTAATTGACTGCTTCAGTGTGCTACCACATTACTACGTGATTCAAACACGAAAAAACCCCAGGATCTGGCCAACAAGTACGCGAGGAAGGAAAAATCATGAGCCAGATGCGGGCATAACCCAGACCTAACCCAGACCTAACCGGTGTTATCCTCTGAAATATTGATCGAAACCAGGTTTAATTGACTGCTTCAGTGTATTACCACATTACTACGTGATTCAAACACGAAAAAAACCCAGGATCTGGCCAACAAGTATGCGAAGAAGGCAAAATCATGAGCCAGATGCGGGCATAACCCAGAACTAACCCAGACGTAACCGGTGTTATCCTCTAAAATATTGATCGAAACCAGGTTTTATTGACTGCTTCAGTGTGTTACCACATTACTACGTGATCAAACACGGAAAAAACCGAGGATCTGGCCAACAAGTATGCGAAGAAGGCAAAATCATGAGCCAGATGCGGGCATAACCCAGACCTAACCCAGACCTAACCGGTGTTATCGTCTAAAATATTGATCGAAACCAGGTTTTATTGACTGCTTCAGTGTATTACCACATTACTACGTGATTCAAACACGAGAAAAACCCAGGATCTGGCCAACAAGTATGCGAAGAAGGCAAAATCATGAGCCAGATGCGGGCATAACCCAGACCTAACCCAGACCTAACCGGTGTTATCCTCTAAAATATTGATCGAATCCAGGGTTAATAGACTGCCTCAGGTTGTTACCACATTACTACGTGATTGAAACACGAAAAAAACCCAGGATCTGGCCAACAAGTATGCGAAGAAGGCAAAATCATGAGCCAGATGCGGGCATAACCCAGACCTAACCCAGACCTAACCGGTGTTATCCTCTAAAATACTGTCCGAATCCAGGTTTAATTGACTGCCTCAGTGTGGTACAACAATACTACGTGATTCAAACACGGAAAAAACCCAGGATCTAGCCAACAAGTTTGCGAAAAAGGCGAAAGCATAAGCCAGATGGGCGCATATCCCAGACCTAACCCAGACCTAACCGGTGTTATCATCTAAAATACTGTCCGAATCCAGGTTTAATAGACTGCCTCAATGTGTTACCACATTACTACGTGATTGAAACACGAAAAAAACCCAGGATCTGGCCAACAAGTATGCGAAGAAGGCAAAATCATGAGCCAGATGCGGGCATAACCCAGACCTAACCCAGACCTAACCGGTGTTATCCTCTAAAATATTGATCGAAACCAGGTTTAATTGACAGCTTCGGTGTGTTACCACATTACTACGTGATTCAAACACGAAAAAAACCCAGGATCTGGCCAACAAGTATGCGAAGAAGGCAAAATCATGAGCCAGATGCGGGCATAACCCGGACCTATCCCAGACCTAACCGGTGTTATCCTCTAAAATATTGATCGAAACCAGGTTTAATTGAATGCTTCAGTGTGTTACCCCATTCCTACGTGATTCAAACACGAAAAAAACCCAGGATCTGGCCAACAAGTATGCGAAGAAGACAAAATCATGAGCCAGATGCGGGCATAACCCAGCCCTAACCCAGACCTAACCGGTGTTATCCTCTAAAATATTGATCGAAACCAGGTTTAATTGACTGCTTCAGTGTATTACCACATTACTACGTGATTCAAACACGAAAAAAACCCAGGATCTGGCCAACAAGTATGCGAAGAAGGCAAAATCATGAGCCTGATGCGGGCATAACCCAGACCTAACTCAGACCTAACCGGTGTTATCCTCTAAAATATTGATCGAAACCAGGTTTAATTGACAGCTTCAGTGTGTTACCACATTACTACGTGATTCAAACACGAAAAAAACCCAGGATCTGGCCAACAAGTATGCGAAAAAGGCAAAATCATGAGCCAGATGCGGGCATATCCCGGACCTAACCCCGACCTAACCGGTGTTATCCTCTAAAATATTGTTTGGAACCAGGTTTAATTGACTGCTTCAGTGTGTTACCACATTCCTACGTGATTCAAACACGAAAAAAACCCAGGATCTGGCCAACAAGTATGCGAAGAGGGCAAAATCATGAGCCTGATGCGGGCATAACCCAGACCTAACTCAGACCTAACCGGTGTTATCCTCTAAAATATTGATCGAAACCAGGTTTAATTGACAGCTTCAGTGTGTTACCACATTACTACGTGATTCAAACACGAAAAAAACCCAGGATCTGGCCAACAAGTATGCGCAGAAGGCAAAATCATGAGCCAGATGCGGGCATAACCCAGACGAAACCCAGACCTAACCGGTGTTATCCTCTAAAATATTGATCGAAACCAGGTTTAATTGACAGCTTCAGTGTGTTACCACATTACTAAGTGATTGAAACACGAAAAAAACCCAGGATCGGGCCAACAAGTATGCGAAGAAGGCAAAATCATGAGCCAGATGCGGGCATAACCCAGACGAAACCCAGACCTAACCGGTGTTATCCTCTAAAATATTGATCGAAACCAGGTTTAATTGACAGCATCAGTGTGTTACCACATTACTACGTGATTCAAACACGAAAAAAACCCAGGATCTGGCCAACAAGTATGCGAAGAAGGCAAAATCATGAGTCAGATGCGGGCATAACCCAGACCTAACCCAGACCTAACCGGTGTTAACCTGTAAAATATTGATCGAAACCAGGTTTAATTGACTGCTTCAGTGTATTACCACATTACTACGTGTTTCAAAAACGGAAAATACCCAGGATCTGGCCAACAAGTTTGCGAAAAAGGCGAAAGTATAAGCCAGATGGGCGCATATCCCAGACCTAACCCAGACCTAACCGGTGTTATACTCTGAAATATTGATCGAAACCAGGTTTAATTGACTGCTTCAGTGTGTTACCACATTACTACGTGTTTCAAACACGGAAAATACCCAGGATCTGGCCAACAGGTTTGCGAAAAAGGCGAAAGTATAAGCCAGATGCGCGCATATCCCAGACCTAACCCAGACCTAACCGGTGTTATCCTCTAAAATATTGATCGAAACCAGGTTTAATTGACAGCTTCAGTGTGTTACCACATTACTACGTGATTCAAACACGAAAAAAACCCAGGATCTGGCCAACAAGTATGCGAAGAAGGCAAAATCATGAGCCAGATGCGGGCATAACCAAGACGAAACCAAGACCTAACCGGTGTTATCCTCTAAAATATTGATCGAAACCAGGTTTAATTGACAGCTTCGGTGTGTTACCACATTACTACGTGATTCAAACACGAAAAAAACCCAGGATCTGGCCAACAAGTATGCGAAGAAGGCAAAATCATGAGCCAGTTGCGGGCATAACACAGACCTAACCCAGACCTAACCGGTGTTATCCTCTAAAATATTGATCGAAACCAGGTTTAATTGACAGCTTAAGTGTGTTACCACATTACTACGTGATTCAGACACGAAAAAAACCCAGGATCTGGCCAACAAGTATGTGAAGAAGACAAAATCATGAGCCAGATGCGGGCATAACCCAGCCCTAACCCAGACCTAACCGGTGTTATCCTCTAAAATATTGATCGAAACCAGGTTTAATTGACTGCTTCAGTGTATTACCACATTACTACGTGATTCAAACACGAAAAAAACCCAGGATCTGGCCAACAAGTATGCGAGGAAGGCAAAATCATGAGCCAGATGCGGGCATAACCCAGACCTAACCCAGACCTAACCGGTGTTATCCTCTAAAATATTGATCGAAACCAGGTTTAATTGACAGCTTCAGTGTGTTACCACATTACTACGTGATTCAAACACGAAAAAAACCCAGGCTCTGGCCAACAAGTATGCGAAGAAGGCAAAATCATGAGCCAGATGCGGGCATATCCCGGACCTAACCCGGACCTAACCGGTGTTATCCTCTAAAATATTGTTTGGAACCAGGTTTAATTGACTGCTTCAGTGTGTTACCACATTCCTACGTGATTCAAACACGAAAAAAACCCAGGATCTGGCCAACAAGTATGCGAAGAGGGCAAAATCATGAGCCAGATGCGGGCATAACCCAGACCTAACCCAGACCTAACCGGTGTTATCCTCTAAAATATTGATCGAAACCAGGTTTAATTGACTGCTTCAGTGTATTACCACATTACTACGTGATTGAAACAGTAAAAAACCCAGGATCTGGCCAACAAGTATGCGCAGAAGGCAAAATCATGAGCCAGATGCGGGCACATCCCGGACCTAACCCAGACCTAACCGGTGTTATCCTCTAAAATATTGTTTGGAACCAGGTTTAATTGACTGCTTCAGTGTGTTACCACATTCCTACGTGATTCAAACACGAAAAAAACCCAAGATCTGGCCAACAAGTATGCGAAGAAGGCAAAATCATGAGCCGGGTGCGGGCATAACCCAGACCTAACCCAGACCTAACCGGTGTTATCCTCTAAAATATTCATCGAAACCAGGTTTAATTGACAGCTTCAGTGTGTTACCACATTACTACGTGATTCAAACACGAAAAAAACCCAGGATCTGGCCAACAAGTATGCGAAGAAGGCAAAATCATGAGCCAGATGCGGGCATATCCCGGACCTATCCCAGACCTAACCGGTGTTATCCTATAAAATATTGATCGAAACCAGGTTTAATTGACTGCTTCAGTGTGTTACCACATTACTACGTGATTCAAACACGAAAAAACCCCAGGATCTGGCCAACAAGTACGCGAGGAAGGCAAAATCATGAGCCAGATGCGGGTATAACCCAGACCTAACCCAGACCTAACCGGTGTTATCCTCTGAAATATTGATCGAAACCAGGTTTAATTGACTGCTTCAGTGTGTTACCACATTACTACGTGATTCAAACACGGAAAATACCCAGGATCTGGCCAACAAGTTTGCGCAAAAGGCGAAAGCATAAGCCAGATGCGCGCATATCCCAGACCTAACCCAGACCTAACCGGTGTTATCCTCTAAAATATTGATCGAAACCAGGTTTAATTGACTGCTTCAGTGTATTACCACATTACTACGTGATTGAAACAGTAAAAAACCCAGGATCTGGCCAACAAGTATGCGCAGAAGGCAAAATCATGAGCCAGATGCGGGCACATCCCGGACCTAACCCAGACCTAACCGGTGTTATCCTCTAAAATATTGTTTGGAACCAGGTTTAATTGACTGCTTCAGTGTGTTACCACATTCCTACGTGATTCAAACACGAAAAAAACCCAGGATCTGGCCAACAAGTATGCGAAGAAGGCAAAATCATGAGCCAGATGCGGGCATATCCCGGACCTATCCCAGACCTAACCGGTGTTATCCTATAAAATATTGATCGAAACCAGGTTTAATTGACTGCTTCAGTGTGTTACCACATTACTACGTGATTCAAACACGAAAAAACCCCAGGATCTGGCCAACAAGTACGCGAGGAAGGCAAAATCATGAGCCAGATGCGGGTATAACCCAGACCTAACCCAGACCTAACCAGTGTTATCCTCTGAAATATTGATCGAAACCAGGTTTAATTGACTGCTTCAGTGTGTTACCACATTACTACGTGATTCAAACACGGAAAATACCCAGGATCTGGCCAACAAGTTTGCGCAAATGGCGAAAGCATAAGCCAGATGCGCGCATATCCCAGACCTAACCCAGACCTAACCGGTGTTATCCTCTAAAATATTGATCGAAACCAGGTTTAATTGACTGCTTCAGTGTATTACCACATTACTACGTGATTCAAACACGAAAAACACCCAGGATCTGGCCAACATGTATGCGAAGAAGACAAAATCATGAGCCAGATGCGGGCATAACCCAGACCTAACCCAGACCTAACCGGTGTTATCCTCTAAAATATTGATCGAAACCAGGTTTAATTGACTGCTTCAGTGTATTACCACACTACTAAGTGATTCAAACACGAAAAAAACCCAGGATCTGGCCAACAAGTATGCGAAGAAGGCAAAATCATGAGCCAGATGCGGGCATAACCCAGACGAAACCAAGACCTAACCGGTGTTATCCTCTAAAATATTGATCGAAACCAGATTTAATTGACAGCTTCAGTGTGTTACCACATTACTACGTGATTCAAACACGAAAAAAACCCAGAATCTGGCCAACAAGTATGCGAAGAAGGCAAATTCATGAGCCAGATGCGGGCATAACCCAGACCTAACCCAGACCTAACCGGTGTTATCCTCTAAAATATTGATCGAAACCAGGTTTAATTGACAGCTTAAGTGTGTTACCACATTACTACGTGATTCAAACACGAAAAAAACCCAGGATCTGGCCAACAAGTATGCGAAGAAGGCGAAAGTATATGCCAGATGCGCGCATTTCCCAGACCTAACCCAGACCTAACCGGTGTTATCCTCTGAAATATTGATCGAAACCAGGTTTAATTGACTGCTTCAGTGTGTTACCACATTACTACGTGATTCAATCACGGAAAAAACCCAGGATCTGGCCAACAAGTATGCGAAGAAGGCAAAATCATGAGCCAGATGCGGGCATAACCCAGACCTAACCCAGACCTAACCGGTGTTATCCTCTGAAATATTGATCGAAACCAGGTTTAATTGACAGCTTCAGTGTGTTACTACATTACTACGTGATTCAAACACGAAAAAAACCCAGGATCTGGCCAACAAGTATGCGAAGAAGGCAAAATCATGATCCAGATGCGGGCATAACCCAGACGAAACCAAGACCTAACCGGTGTTATCCTCTAAAATATTGATCGAAACCAGGTTTTATTGACTGCTTCAGTGTGTTACCACATTACTACGTGTTTCAAACACGGAAAATACCCAGGATCTGGCCAACAAGTTTGCGAAAAAGGCGAAAGTATAAGCCAGATGCGCGCATATCCCAGACCTAACCCAGACCTAACCGGTGTTATCCTCTAAAATATTGATCGAAACCAGGTTTAATTGACTGCTTCAGTGTATTACCACATTACTACGTGATTCAAACACGAAAAAAACCCAGGATCTGGCCAACAAGTATGCGAAGAAGGCAAAATCATGAGCCAGATGCGGGCATAACCCAGACGAAACCCAGACCTAACCGGTGTTATCCTCTAAAATATTGATCGAAACCAGGTTTAATTGACAGCTTCAGTGTGTTACCACATTACTAAGTGATTGAAACACGAAAAAAACCCAGGATCTGGCCAACAAGTATGCGAAGAAGGCAAAATCATGAGCCAGATGCGGGCATAACCCAGACGAAACCCAGACCTAACCGGTGTTATCCTCTAAAATATTGATCGAAACCAGGTTTAATTGACAGCATCAGTGTGTTACCACATTACTACGTGATTCAAACACGAAAAAAACCCAGGATCTGGCCAACAAGTATGCGAAGAAGGCAAAATCATGAGTCAGATGCGGGCATAACCCAGACCTAACCCAGACCTAACCGGTGATAACCTGTAAAATATTGATCGAAACCAGGTTTAATTGACTGCTTCAGTGTATTACCACATTACTACGTGTTTCAAACACGGAAAATACCAAGGATCTGGCCAACAAGTTTGCGAAAAAGGCGAAAGTATAAGCCAGATGGGCGCATATCCCAGACCTAACCCAGACCTAACCGGTGTTATACTCTGAAATATTGATCGAAACCAGGTTTAATTGACTGCTTCAGTGTGTTACCACATTACTACGTGTTTCAAACACGGAAAATACCCAGGATCTGGCCAACAAGTATGCGAAGAAGGCGAAAGTATAAGCCAGATGCGCGCATTTCCCAGACCTAACCCAGACCTAACCGGTGTTATCCTCTAAAATATTGATCGAAACCAGGTTTTATTGACTGCTTCAGTGTGTTACCACATTACTACGTGATCAAACACGGAAAAAACCGAGGATCTGGCCAACAAGTATGCGAAGAAGGCAAAATCATGAGCCAGATGCGGGCATAACCCAGACCTAACCCAGACCTAACCGGTGTTATCGTCTAAAATATTGATCGGAACCAGGTTTTATTGACTGCTTCAGTGTATTACCACATTACTACGTGATTCAAACACGAGAAAAACCCAGGATCTGGCCAACAAGTATGCGAAGAAGGCAAAATCATGAGCCAGATGCGGGCATAACCCAGACCTAACCCAGACCTAACCGGTGTTATCCTCTAAAATATTGATCGAATCCAGGGTTAATAGACTGCCTCAGGTTGTTACCACATTACTACGTGATTGAAACACGAAAAAAACCCAGGATCTGGCCAACAAGTATGCGAAGAAGGCAAAATCATGAGCCAGATGCGGGCATAACCCAGACCTAACCCAGACCTAACCGGTGTTATCCTCTAAAATACTGTCCGAATCCAGGTTTAATTGACTGCCTCAGTGTGGTACAACATTACTACGTGATTCAAACACGGAAAAAACCCAGGATCTAGCCAACAAGTTTGCGAAAAAGGCGAAAGCATAAGCCAGATGGGCGCATATCCCAGACCTAACCCAGACCTAACCGGTGTTATCATCTAAAATACTGTCCGAATCCAGGTTTAATAGACTGCCTCAATGTGTTACCACATTACTACGTGATTGAAACACGAAAAAAACCCAGGATCTGGCCAACAAGTATGCGAAGAAGGCAAAATCATGAGCCAGATGCGGGCATAACCCAGACCTAACCCAGACCTAACCGGTGTTATCCTCTAAAATATTGATCGAAACCAGGTTTAATTGACAGCTTCAGTGTGTTACCACATTACTACGTGATTCAAACACGAAAAAAACCCAGGATCTGGCCAACAAGTATGCGAAGAAGGCAAAATCATGAGCCAGATGCGGGCATAACCCGGACCTATCCCAGACCTAACCGGTGTTATCCTCTAAAATATTGATCGAAACCAGGTTTAATTGAATGCTTCAGTGTGTTACCCCATTCCTACGTGATTCAAACACGAAGAAAACCCAGGATCTGGCCAACAAGTATGCGAAGAAGACAAAATCATGAGCCAGATGCGGGCATAACCCAGCCCTAACCCAGACCTAACCGGTGTTATCCTCTAAAATATTGATCGAAACCAGGTTTAATTGACTGCTTCAGTGTATTACCACATTACTACGTGATTCAAACACGAAAAAAACCCAGGATCTGGCCAACAAGTATGCGAAGAAGGCAAAATCATGAGCCTGATGCGGGCATAACCCAGACCTAACTCAGACCTAACCGGTGTTATCCCCTAAAATATTGATCGAAACCAGGTTTAATTGACAGCTTCAGTGTGTTACCACATTACTACGTGATTCAAACACGAAAAAAACCCAGGATCTGGCCAACAAGTATGCGAAAAAGGCAAAATCATGAGCCAGATGCGGGCATATCCCGGACCTAACCCCGACCTAACCGGTGTTATCCTCTAAAATATTGTTTGGAACCAGGTTTAATTGACTGCTTCAGTGTGTTACCACATTCCTACGTGATTCAAACACGAAAAAAACCCAGGATCTGGCCAACAAGTATGCGAAGAGGGCAAAATCATGAGCCAGATGCGGGCATAACCCAGACCTAACCCAGACCTAACCGGTGTTATCCTCTAAAATATTGATCGAAACCAGGTTTAATTGACTGCTTCAGTGTATTACCACATTACTACGTGATTGAAACAGTAAAAAACCCAGGATCTGGCCAACAAGTATGCGCAGAAGGCAAAATCATGAGCCAGATGCGGGCATAACCCAGACGAAACCCAGACCTAACCGGTGTTATCCTCTAAAATATTGATCGAAACCAGGTTTAATTGACAGCTTCAGTGTGTTACCACATTACTACGTGATTCAAACACGAAAAAAACCCAGGATCTGGCCAACAAGTATGCGAAGAAGGCAAAATCATGAGTCAGATGCGGGCATAACCCAGACCTAACCCAGACCTAACCGGTGTTAACCTGTAAAATATTGATCGAAACCAGGTTTAATTGACTGCTTCAGTGTATTACCACATTACTACGTGTTTCAAACACGGAAAATACCCAGGATCTGGCCAACAAGTTTGCGAAAAAGGCGAAAGTATAAGCCAGATGGGCGCATATCCCAGACCTAACCCAGACCTAACCGGTGTTATACTCTGAAATATTGATCGAAACCAGGTTTAATTGACTGCTTCAGTGTGTTACCACATTACTACGTGTTTCAAACACGGAAAATACCCAGGATCTGGCCAACAGGTTTGCGGAAAAGGCGAAAGTATAAGCCAGATGCGCGCATATCCCAGACCTAACCCAGACCTAACCGGTGTTATCCTCTAAAATATTGATCGAAACCAGGTTTAATTGACAGCTTCAGTGTGTTACCACATTACTACGTGATTCAAACACGAAAAAAACCCAGGATCTGGCCAACAAGTATGCGAAGAAGGCAAAATCATGAGCCAGATGCGGGCATAACCAAGACGAAACCAAGACCTAACCGGTGTTATCCTCTAAAATATTGATCGAAACCAGGTTTAATTGACAGCTTCGGTGTGTTACCACATTACTACGTGATTCAAACACGAAAAAAACCCAGGATCTGGCCAACAAGTATGCGAAGAAGGCAAAATCATGAGCTAGTTGCGGGCATAACACAGACCTAACCCAGACCTAACCGGTGTTATCCACTAAAATATTGATCGAAACCAGGTTTAATTGACAGCTTAAGTGTGTTACCACATTACTACGTGATTCAGACACGAAAAAAACCCAGGATCTGGCCAACAAGTATGTGAAGAAGACAAAATCATGAGCCAGATGCGGGCATAACCCAGCCCTAACCCAGACCTAACCGGTGTTATCCTCTAAAATATTGATCGAAACCAGGTTTAATTGACTGCTTCAGTGTATTACCACATTACTACGTGATTCAAACACGAAAAAAACCCAGGATCTGGCCAACAAGTATGCGAGGAAGGCAAAATCATGAGCCAGATGCGGGCATAACCCAGACCTAACCCAGACCTAACCGGTGTTATCCTCTAAAATATTGATCGAAACCAGGTTTAATTGACAGCTTCAGTGTGTTACCACATTACTACGTGATTCAAACACGAAAAAAACCCAGGCTCTGGCCAACAGGTATGCGAAGAAGGCAAAATCATGAGCCAGATGCGGGCATATCCCGGACCTAACCCGGACCTAACCGGTGTTATCCTCTAAAATATTGTTTGGAACCAGGTTTAATTGACTGCTTCAGTGTGTTACCACATTCCTACGTGATTCAAACACGAAAAAAACCCAGGATCTGGCCAACAAGTATGCGAAGAAGGCAAAATCATGAGCCAGATGCGGGCATAACCCAGACCTAACCCAGACCTAACCGGTGTTGTCCTCTAAAATATTGATCGAAACCAGGTTTAATTGACTGCTTCAGTGTATTACCATATTACTACGTGATTGAAACAGTAAAAAACCCAGGATCTGGCCAACAAGTATGCGCAGAAGGCAAAATCATGAGCCAGATGCGGGCACATCCCGGACCTAACCCAGACCTAACCGGTGTTATCCTCTAAAATATTGTTTGGAACCAGGTTTAATTGACTGCTTCAGTGTGTTACCACATTCCTACGTGATTCAAACACGAAAAAAACCCAAGATCTGGCCAACAAGTATGCGAAGAAGGCAAAATCATGAGCCGGGTGCGGGCATAACCCAGACCTAACCCAGACCTAACCGGTGTTATCCTCTAAAATATTCATCGAAACCAGGTTTAATTGACAGCTTCAGTGTGTTACCACATTACTACGTGATTCAAACACGAAAAAAACCCAGAATCTGGCCAACAAGTATGCGAAGAAGGCAAAATCATGAGCCAGATGCGGGCATATCCCGGACCTATCCCAGACCTAACCGGTGTTATCCTATAAAATATTGATCGAAACCAGGTTTAATTGACTGCTTCAGTGTGTTACCACATTACTACGTGATTCAAACACGAAAAAACCCCAGGATCTGGCCAACAAGTACGCGAGGAAGGCAAAATCATGAGCCAGATGCGGGTATAACCCAGACCTAACCCAGACCTAACCGGTGTTATCCTCTGAAATATTGATCGAAACCAGGTTTAATTGACTGCTTCAGTGTGTTACCACATTACTACGTGATTCAAACACGGAAAATACCCAGGATCTGGCCAACAAGTTTGCGCAAAAGGCGAAAGCATAAGCCAGATGCGCGCATATCCCAGACCTAACCCAGACCTAACCGGTGTTATCCTCTAAAATATTGATCGAAACCAGGTTTAATTGACTGCTTCAGTGTATTACCACATTACTACGTGATTGAAACAGTAAAAAACCCAGGATCTGGCCAACAAGTATGCGCAGAAGGCAAAATCATGAGCCAGATGCGGGCACATCCCGGACCTAACCCAGACCTAACCGGTGTTATCCTCTAAAATATTGTTTGGAACCAGGTTTAATTGACTGCTTCAGTGTGTTACCACATTCCTACGTGATTCAAACACGAAAAAAACCCAGGATCTGGCCAACAAGTATGCGAAGAAGGCAAAATCATGAGCCAGATGCGGGCATAACCCAGACGAAACCCAGACCTAACCGGTGTTGTCCTCTAAAATATTGATCGAAACCAGGTTTAATTGACTGCTTCAGTGTATTACCACATTACTACGTGATTGAAACAGTAAAAAACCCAGGATCTGGCCAACAAGTATGCGCAGAAGGCAAAATCATGAGCCAGATGCGGGCACATCCCGGACCTAACCCAGACCTAACCGGTGTTATCCTCTAAAATATTGTTTGGAACCAGGTTTAATTGACTGCTTCAGTGTGTTACCACATTCCTACGTGATTCAAACACGAAAAAAACCCAGGATCTGGCCAACAAGTATGCGAAGAAGGCAAAATCATGAGCCAGATGCGGGCATATCCCGGACCTATCCCAGACCTAACCGGTGTTATCCTATAAAATATTGATCGAAACCAGGTTTAATTGACTGCTTCAGTGTGTTACCACATTACTACGTGATTCAAACACGGAAAATACCCAGGATCTGGCCAACAAGTTTGCGCAAAAGGCGAAAGCATAAGCCAGATGCGCGCATATCCCAGACCTAACCCAGACCTAACCGGTGTTATCCTCTAAAATATTGATCGAAACCAGGTTTAATTGACTGCTTCAGTGTATTACCACATTACTACGTGATTCAAACACGAAAAACACCCAGGATCTGGCCAACATGTATGCGAAGAAGACAAAATCATGAGCCAGATGCGGGCATAACCCAGACCTAACCCAGACCTAACCGGTGTTATCCTCTAAAATATTGATCGAAACCAGGTTTAATTGACTGCTTCAGTGTATTACCACACTACTAAGTGATTCAAACACGAAAAAAACCCAGGATCTGGCCAACAAGTATGCGAAGAAGGCAAAATCATGAGCCAGATGCGGGCATAACCCAGACGAAACCAAGACCTAACCGGTGTTATCCTCTAAAATATTGATCGAAACCAGGTTTAATTGACAGCTTCAGTGTGTTACCACATTACTACGTGATTCAAACACGAAAAAAACCCAGAATCTGGCCAACAAGTATGCGAAGAAGGCAAATTCATGAGCCAGATGCGGGCATAACCCAGACCTAACCCAGACCTAACCGGTGTTATCCTCTAAAATATTGATCGAAACCAGGTTTAATTGACAGCTTAAGTGTGTTACCACATTACTACGTGATTCAAACACGAAAAAAACCCAGGATCTGGCCAACAAGTATGCGAAGAAGGCGAAAGTATAAGCCAGATGCGCGCATTTCCCAGACCTAACCCAGACCTAACCGGTGTTATCCTCTGAAATATTGATCGAAACCAGGTTTAATTGACTGCTTCAGTGTGTTACCACATTACTACGTGATTCAATCACGGAAAAAACCCAGGATCTGGCCAACAAGTATGCGAAGAAGGCAAAATCATGAGCCAGATGCGGGCATAACCCAGACCTAACCCAGACCTAACCGGTGTTATCCTCTAAAATATTGATCGAAACCAGGTTTTATTGACTGCTTCAGTGTGTTACCACATTACTACGTGTTTCAAACACGGAAAATACCCAGGATCTGGCCAACAAGTTTGCGAAAAAGGCGAAAGTATAAGCCAGATGCGCGCATATCCCAGACCTAACCCAGACCTAACCGGTGTTATCCTCTAAAATATTGATCGAAACCAGGTTTAATTGACTGCTTCAGTGTATTACCACATTACTACGTGATTCAAACACGAAAAAAACCCAGGATCTGGCCAACAAGTATGCGAAGAAGGCAAAATCATGAGCCAGATGCGGGCATAACCCAGACGAAACCCAGACCTAACCGGTGTTATCCTCTAAAATATTGATCGAAACCAGGTTTAATTGACAGCTTCAGTGTGTTACCACATTACTAAGTGATTGAAACACGAAAAAAACCCAGGATCTGGCCAACAAGTATGCGAAGAAGGCAAAATCATGAGCCAGATGCGGGCATAACCCAGACGAAACCCAGACCTAACCGGTGTTATCCTCTAAAATATTGATCGAAACCAGGTTTAATTGACAGCATCAGTGTGTTACCACATTACTACGTGATTCAAACACGAAAAAAACCCAGGATCTGGCCAACAAGTATGCGAAGAAGGCAAAATCATGAGTCAGATGCGGGCATAACCCAGACCTAACCCAGACCTAACCGGTGATAACCTGTAAAATATTGATCGAAACCAGGTTTAATTGACTGCTTCAGTGTATTACCACATTACTACGTGTTTCAAACACGGAAAATACCAAGGATCTGGCCAACAAGTTTGCGAAAAAGGCGAAAGTATAAGCCAGATGGGCGCATATCCCAGACCTAACCCAGACCTAACCGGTGTTATACTCTGAAATATTGATCGAAACCAGGTTTAATTGACTGCTTCAGTGTGTTACCACATTACTACGTGTTTCAAACACGGAAAATACCCAGGATCTGGCCAACAAGTATGCGAAGAAGGCGAAAGTATAAGCCAGATGCGCGCATTTCCCAGACCTAACCCAGACCTAACCGGTGTTATCCTCTGAAATATTGATCGAAACCAGGTTTAATTGACTGCTTCAGTGTGTTACCACATTACTACGTGATTCAAACACGAAAAAAACCCAGGATCTGGCCAACAAGTATGCGAAGAAGGCAAAATCATGAGCCAGATGCGGGCATAACCCGGACCTATCCCAGACCTAACCGGTGTTATCCTCTAAAATATTCATCGAAACCAGGTTTAATTGACTGCTTCAGTGTGTTACCCCATTCCTACGTGATTCAGACACGTAAAAAACCCAGGATCTGGCCAACAAGTATGTGAAGAAGACAAAATCATGAGCCAGATGCGGGCATAACCCAGCCCTAACCCAGACCTAACCGGTGTTATCCTCTAAAATATTGATCGAAACCAGGTTTAATTGACTGCTTCAGTGTATTACCACATTACTACGTGATTCAAACACGAAAAAAACCCAGGATCTGGCCAACAAGTATGCGAGGAAGGCAAAATCATGAGCCAGATGCGGGCATAACCCAGACCTAACCCAGACCTAACCGGTGTTATCCTCTAAAATATTGGTCGAAACCAGGTTTAATTGACAGCTTCAGTGTGTTACCACATTACTACGTGATTCAAACTCGAAAAAAACCCAGGCTCTGGCCAACAAGTATGCGAAGAAGGCAAAATCATGAGCCAGATGCGGGCATATCCCGGACCTAACCCGGACCTAACCGGTGTTATCCTCTAAAATATTGTTTGGAACCAGGTTTAATTGACTGCTTCAGTGTGTTACCACATTCCTACGTGATTCAAACACGAAGAAAACCCAGGATCTGGCCAACAAGTATGCGAAGAGGGCAAAATCATGAGCCAGATGCGGGCATAACCCAGACCTAACCCAGACCTAACCGGTGTTATCCTCTAAAATATTGATCGAAACCAGGTTTAATTGACTGCTTCAGTGTATTACCACATTACTACGTGATTGAAACAGTAAAAAACCCAGGATCTGGCCAACAAGTATGCGCAGAAGGCAAAATCATGAGCCAGATGCGGGCACATCCCGGACCTAACGCAGACCTAACCGGTGTTATCCTCTAAAATATTGTTTGGAACCAGGTTTAATTGACTGCTTCAGTGTGTTACCACATTCCTACGTGATTCAAACACGAAAAAAACCCAAGATCTGGCCAACAAGTATGCGAAGAAGGCAAAATCATGAGCCGGGTGCGGGCATAACCCAGACCTAACCCAGACCTAACCGGTGTTATCCTCTAAAATATTGATCGAAACCAGGTTTAATTGACAGCTTCAGTGTGTTACCACATTACTACGTGATTCAAACACGAAAAAAACCCAGGATCTGGCCAACAAGTATGCGAAGAAGGCAAAATCATGAGCCAGATGCGGGCATATCCCGGACCTATCCCAGACCTAACCGGTGTTATCCTATAAAATATTGATCGAAACCAGGTTTAATTGACTGCTTCAGTGTGTTACCACATTACTACGTGATTCAAACACGAAAAAACCCCAGGATCTGGCCAACAAGTACGCGAGGAAGGCAAAATCATGAGCCAGATGCGGGTATAACCCAGACCTAACCCAGACCTAACCGGTGTTATCCTCTGAAATATTGATCGAAACCAGGTTTAATTGACTGCTTCAGTGTGTTACCACATTACTACGTGATTCAAACACGGAAAATACCCAGGATCTGGCCAACAAGTTTGCGCAAAAGGCGAAAGCATAAGCCAGATGCGCGCATATCCCAGACCTAACCCAGACCTAACCGGTGTTATCCTCTAAAATATTGATCGAAACCAGGTTTAATTGACTGCTTCAGTGTATTACCACATTACTACGTGATTGAAACAGTAAAAAACCCAGGATCTGGCCAACAAGTATGCGCAGAAGGCAAAATCATGAGCCAGATGCGGGCACATCCCGGACCTAACCCAGACCTAACCGGTGTTATCCTCTAAAATATTGTTTGGAACCAGGTTTAATTGACTGCTTCAGTGTGTTACCACATTCCTACGTGATTCAAACACGAAAAAAACCCAAGATCTGGCCAACAAGTATGCGAAGAAGGCAAAATCATGAGCCGGGTGCGGGCATAACCCAGACCTAACCCAGACCTAACCGGTGTTATCCTCTAAAATATTGATCGAAACCAGGTTTAATTGACTGCTTCAGTGTGTTACCACATTACTACGTGATTCAAACACGAAAAAACCCCAGGATCTGGCCAACAAGTACGCGAGGAAGGCAAAATCATGAGCCAGATGCGGGTATAACCCAGACCTAACCCAGACCTAACCGGTGTTATCCTCTGAAATATTGATCGAAACCAGGTTTAATTGACTGCTTCAGTGTGTTACCACAATACTACGTGATTCAAACACGGAAAATACCCAGGATCTGGCCAACAAGTTTGCGCAAAAGGCGAAAGCATAAGCCACATGCGCGCATATCCCAGACCTAACCCAGACCTAACCGGTGTTATCCTCTAAAATATTGATCGAAACCAGGTTTAATTGACTGCTTCAGTGTATTACCACATTACTACGTGATTCAAACACGAAAAACACCCAGGATCTGGCCAACATGTATGCGAAGAAGACAAAATCATGAGCCAGATGCGGGCATAACCCAGACCTAACCCAGACCTAACCGGTGTTATCCTCTGAAATATTGATCGAAACCAGGTTTAATTGACTGCTTCAGTGTATTACCACACTACTAAGTGATTCAAACACGAAAAAAACCCAGGATCTGGCCAACAAGTATGCGAAGAAGGCAAAATCATGAGCCAGATGCGGGCATAACCCAGACGAAACCAAGACCTAACCGGTGTTATCCTCTAAAATATTGATCGAAACCAGGTTTAATTGACAGCTTCAGTGTGTTACCACATTACTACGTGATTCAAACACGAAAAAAACCCAGAATCTGGCCAACAAGTATGCGAAGAAGGCAAAATCATGAGCCAGATGCGGGCATAACCCAGACGAAACCAAGACCTAACCGGTGTTATCCTCTAAAATATTGATCGAAACCAGGTTTAATTGACAGCTTCAGTGTGTTACCACATTACTACGTGATTCAAACACGAAAAAAACCCAGGATCTGGCCAACAAGTATGCGAAGAAGGCAAAATCATGATCCAGATGCGGGCATAACCCAGACGAAACCAAGACCTAACCGGTGTTATCCTCTAAAATATTGATCGAAACCAGGTTTTATTGACTGCTTCAGTGTGTTACCACATTACTACGTGTTTCAAACACGGAAAATACGCAGGATCTGGCCAACAAGTTTGCGAAAAAGGCGAAAGTATAAGCCAGATGCGCGCATATCCCAGACCTAACCCAGACCTAACCGGTGTTATCCTCTAAAATATTGATCGAAACCAGGTTTAATTGACTGCTTCAGTGTATTACCACATTACTACGTGATTCAAACACGGAAAATACCAAGGATCTGGCCAACAAGTTTGCGAAAAAGGCGAAAGTATAAGCCAGATGGGCGCATATCCCAGACCTAACCCAGACCTAACCGGTGTTACACTCTGAAATATTGATCGAAACCAGGTTTAATTGACTGCTTCAGTGTGTTACCACATTACTACGTGTTTCAAACACGGAAAATACCCAGGATCTGGCCAACAAGTATGCGAAGAAGGCGAAAGTATAAGCCAGATGCGCGCATTTCCCAGACCTAACCCAGACCTAACCGGTGTTATCCTCTGAAATATTGATCGAAACCAGGTTTAATTGACTGCTTCAGTGTGTTACCACATTACTACGTGATTCAAACACGAAAAAAACCCAGGATCTGGCCAACAAGTATGCGAAGAAGGCAAAATCATGAGCCAGATGCGGGCATAACCCGGACCTATCCCAGACCTAACCGGTGTTATCCTCTAAAATATTCATCGAAACCAGGTTTAATTGACTGCTTCAGTGTGTTACCCCATTCCTACGTGATTCAGACACGAAAAAAACCCAGGATCTGGCCAACAAGTATGTGAAGAAGACAAAATCATGAGCCAGATGCGGGCATAACCCAGCCCTAACCCAGACCTAACCGGTGTTATCCTCTAAAATATTGATCGAAACCAGGTTTAATTGACTGCTTCAGTGTATTACCACATTACTACGTGATTCAAACACGAAAAAAACCCAGGATCTGGCCAACAAGTATGCGAGGAAGGCAAAATCATGAGCCAGATGCGGGCATAACCCAGACCTAACCCAGACCTAACCGGTGTTATCCTCTAAAATATTGATCGAAACCAGGTTTAATTGACAGCTTCAGTGTGTTACCACATTACTACGTGATTCAAACACGAAAAAAACCCAGGCTCTGGCCAACAAGTATGCGAAGAAGGCAAAATCATGAGCCAGATGCGGGCATATCCCGGACCTAACCCGGACCTAACCGGTGTTATCCTCTAAAATATTGTTTGGAACCAGGTTTAATTGACTGCTTCAGTGTGTTACCACATTCCTACGTGATTCAAACACGAAAAAAACCCAGGATCTGGCCAACAAGTATGCGAAGAGGGCAAAATCATGAGCCAGATGCGGGCATAACCCAGACCTAACCCAGACCTAACCGGTGTTATCCTCTAAAATATTGATCGAAACCAGGTTTAATTGACTGCTTCAGTGTATTACCACATTACTACGTGATTGAAACAGTAAAAAACCCAGGATCTGGCCAACAAGTATGCGCAGAAGGCAAAATCATGAGCCAGATGCGGGCACATCCCGGACCTAACCCAGACCTAACCGGTGTTATCCTCTAAAATATTGTTTGGAACCAGGTTTAATTGACTGCTTCAGTGTGTTACCACATTCCTACGTGATTCAAACACGAAAAAAACCCAAGATCTGGCCAACAAGTATGCGAAGAAGGCAAAATCATGAGCCGGGTGCGGGCATAACCCAGACCTAACCCAGACCTAACCGGTGTTATCCTCTAAAATATTGATCGAAACCAGGTTTAATTGACAGCTTCAGTGTGTTACCACATTACTACGTGATTCAAACACGAAAAAAACCCAGGATCTGGCCAACAAGTATGCGAAGAAGGCAAAATCATGAGCCAGATGCGGGCATATCCCGGACCTATCCCAGACCTAACCGGTGTTATCCTATAAAATATTGATCGAAACCAGGTTTAATTGACTGCTTCAGTGTGTTACCACATTACTACGTGATTCAAACACGAAAAAACCCCAGGATCTGGCCAACAAGTACGCGAGGAAGGCAAAATCATGAGCCAGATGCGGGTATAACCCAGACCTAACCCAGACCTAACCGGTGTTATCCTCTGAAATATTGATCGAAACCAGGTTTAATTGACTGCTTCAGTGTGTTACCACATTACTACGTGATTCAAACACGGAAAATACCCAGGATCTGGCCAACAAGTTTGCGCAAAAGGCGAAAGCATAAGCCAGATGCACGCATATCCCAGACCTAACCCAGACCTAACCGGTGTTATCCTCTAAAATATTGATCGAAACCAGGTTTAATTGACTGCTTCAGTGTATTACCACATTACTACGTGATTGAAACAGTAAAAAACCCAGGATCTGGCCAACAAGTATGCGCAGAAGGCAAAATCATGAGCCAGATGCGGGCACATCCCGGACCTAACCCAGACCTAACCGGTGTTATCCTCTAAAATATTGTTTGGAACCAGGTTTAATTGACTGCTTCAGTGTGTTACCACATTCCTACGTGATTCAAACACGAAAAAAACCCAAGATCTGGCCAACAAGTATGCGAAGAAGGCAAAATCATGAGCCGGGTGCGGGCATAACCCAGACCTAACCCAGACCTAACCGGTGTTATCCTCTAAAATATTGATCGAAACCAGGTTTAATTGACAGCTTCAGTGTGTTACCACATTACTACGTGATTCAAACACGAAAAAAACCCAGAATCTGGCCAACAAGTATGCGAAGAAGGCAAAATCATGAGCCAGATGCGGGCATATCCCGGACCTATCCCAGACCTAACCGGTGTTATCCTATAAAATATTGATCGAAACCAGGTTTAATTGACTGCTTCAGTGTGTTACCACATTACTACGTGATTCAAACACGAAAAAACCCCAGGATCTGGCCAACAAGTACGCGAGGAAGGCAAAATCATGAGCCAGATGCGGGTATAACCCAGACCTAACCCAGACCTAACCGGTGTTATCCTCTGAAATATTGATCGAAACCAGGTTTAATTGACTGCTTCAGTGTGTTACCACAATACTACGTGATTCAAACACGGAAAATACCCAGGATCTGGCCAACAAGTTTGCGCAAAAGGCGAAAGCATAAGCCAGATGCGCGCATATCCCAGACCTAACCCAGACCTAACCGGTGTTATCCTCTAAAATATTGATCGAAACCAGGTTTAATTGACTGCTTCAGTGTATTACCACATTACTACGTGATTCAAACACGAAAAACACCCAGGATCTGGCCAACATGTATGCGAAGAAGACAAAATCATGAGCCAGATGCGGGCATAACCCAGACCTAACCCAGACCTAACCGGTGTTATCCTCTGAAATATTGATCGAAACCAGGTTTAATTGACTGCTTCAGTGTATTACCACACTACTAAGTGATTCAAACACGAAAAAAACCCAGGATCTGGCCAACAAGTATGCGAAGAAGGCAAAATCATGAGCCAGATGCGGGCATAACCCAGACGAAACCAAGACCTAACCGGTGTTATCCTCTAAAATATTGATCGAAACCAGGTTTAATTGACAGCTTCAGTGTGTTACCACATTACTACGTGATTCAAACACGAAAAAAACCCAGAATCTGGCCAACAAGTATGCGAAGAAGGCAAAATCATGAGCCAGATGCGGGCATAACCCAGACGAAACCAAGACCTAACCGGTGTTATCCTCTAAAATATTGATCGAAACCAGGTTTAATTGACAGCTTCAGTGTGTTACCACATTACTACGTGATTCAAACACGAAAAAAACCCAGGATCTGGCCAACAAGTATGCGAAGAAGGCAAAATCATGATCCAGATGCGGGCATAACCCAGACGAAACCAAGACCTAACCGGTGTTATCCTCTAAAATATTGATCGAAACCAGGTTTTATTGACTGCTTCAGTGTGTTACCACATTACTACGTGTTTCAAACACGGAAAATACCCAGGATCTGGCCAACAAGTTTGCGAAAAAGGCGAAAGTATAAGCCAGATGCGCGCATATCCCAGACCTAACCCAGACCTAACCGGTGTTATCCTCTAAAATATTGATCGAAACCAGGTTTAATTGACTGCTTCAGTGTATTACCACATTACTACGTGATTCAAACACGAAAAAAACCCAGGATCTGGCCAACAAGTATGCGAAGAGGGCAAAATCATGAGCCAGATGCGGGCATAACCCAGACGAAACCCAGACCTAACCGGTGTTATCCTCTAAAATATTGATCGAAACCAGGTTTAATTGACTGCTTCAGTGTATTACCACATTACTACGTGATTGAAACAGTAAAAAACCCAGGATCTGGCCAACAAGTATGCGCAGAAGGCAAAATCATGAGCCAGATGCGGGCACATCCCGGACCTAACCCAGACCTAACCGGTGTTATCCTCTAAAATATTGTTTGGAACCAGGTTTAATTGACTGCTTCAGTGTGTTACCACATTCCTACGTGATTCAAACACGAAAAAAACCCAAGATCTGGCCAACAAGTATGCGAAGGGGGCAAAATCATGAGCCGGGTGCGGGCATAACCTAGACCTAACCCAGACCTAACCGGTGTTATCCTCTAAAATATTGATCGAAACCAGGTTTAATTGACAGCTTCAGTGTGTTACCACATTACTACGTGATTCAAACACGAAAAAAACCCCAGGATCTGGCCAACAAGTATGCGAAGAAGGCAAAATCATGAGCCAGATGCGGGCATAACCCAGAACTAACCCAGACGTAACCGGTGTTATCCTCTAAAATATTGATCGAAACCAGGTTTTATTGACTGCTTCAGTGTGTTACCACATTACTACGTGATCAAACACGGAAAAAACCGAGGATCTGGCCAACAAGTATGCGAAGAAGGCAAAATCATGAGCCAGATGCGGGCATAACCCAGACCTAACCCAGACCTAACCGGTGTTATCCTCTAAAATATTGATCGAAACCAGGTTTAATTGACAGCTTCAGTGTGTTACCACATTACTACGTGATTCAAACACGAAAAATACCCAGGATCTGGCCAACAAGTATGCGAAGAAGGCAAAATCATGAGCCAGATGCGGGCATAACCCAGACCTAACCCAGACCTAACCGGTGTTATCGTCTAAAATATTGATCGAAACCAGGTTTTATTGACTGCTCCAGTGTATTACCACATTACTACGTGATTCAAACACGAAAAAAACCCAGGATCTGGCCAACAAGTATGCGAAGAAGGCAAAATCATGAGCCAGATGCGGGCATAACCCAGACGAAACCAAGACCTAACCGGTGTTATCCTCTAAAATATTGATCGAAACCAGGTTTTATTGACTGCTTCAGTGTGTTACCACATTACTACGTGTTTCAAACACGGAAAATACCCAGGATCTGGCCAACAAGTTTGCGAAAAAGGCGAAAGTATAAGCCAGATGCGCGCATATCCCAGACCTAACCCAGACCTAACCGGTGTTATCCTCTAAAATATTGATCGAAACCAGGTTTAATTGACTGCTTCAGTGTATTACCACATTACTACGTGATTCAAACACGAAAAAAACCCAGGATCTGGCCAACAAGTATGCGAAGAAGGCAAAATCATGAGCCAGATGCGGGCATAACCCAGACCTAACCCAGACCTAACCGGTGTTATCCTCTGAAATATTGATCGAAACCAGGTTTAATTGACAGCTTCAGTGTGTTACCACATTACTACGTGATTCAAACACGAAAAAAACCCAGGATTTGGCCAACAAGTATGCGAAGAAGGCAAAATCATGAGCCAGATGCGGGCATAACCCAGACGGAACCAAGACCTAACCGGTGTTATCCTCTAAAATATTGATCGAAACCAGGTTTAATTGACAGCTTCAGTGTGTTACCACATTACTACGTGATTCAAACACGAAAAAAACCCAGGATCTGGCCAACAAGTATGCGAAGAAGGCAAAATCATGATCCAGATGCGGGCATAACCCAGACGAATCCAAGACCTAACCGGTGTTATCCTCTGAAATATTGATCGAAACCAGGTTTTATTGACTGCTTCAGTGTGTTACCACATTACTACGTGTTTCAAACACGGAAAATACCCAGGATCTGGCCAACAAGTATGCGAAGGAGGCAAAATCATGAGCCGGGTGCGGGCATAACCTAGACCTAACCCAGACCTAACCGGTGTTATCCTCTAAAATATTGATCGAAACCAGGTTTAATTGACAGCTTCAGTGTGTTACCACATTACTACGTGATTCAAACACGAAAAAAACCCAGGATCTGGCCAACAAGTATGCGAAGAAGGCAAAATCATGAGCCAGATGCGGGCATAACCCAGAACTAACCCAGACGTAACCGGTGTTATCCTCTAAAATATTGATCGAAACCAGGTTTTATTGACTGCTTCAGTGTGTTACCACATTACTACGTGATCAAACACGGAAAAAACCGAGGATCTGGCCAACAAGTATGCGAAGAAGGCAAAATCATGAGCCAGATGCGGGCATAACCCGGACCTAACCCAGACCTAACCGGTGTTATCCTCTAAAATATTGATCGAAACCAGGTTTAATTGACAGCTTCAGTGTGTTACCACATTACTACGTGATTCAAACACGAAAAATACCCAGGATCTGGCCAACAAGTATGCGAAGAAGGCAAAATCATGAGCCAGATGCGGGCATAACCCAGACCTAACCCAGACCTAACCGGTGTTATCGTCTAAAATATTGATCGAAACCAGGTTTTATTGACTGCTCCAGTGTATTACCACATTACTACGTGATTCAAACACGAAAAAAACCCAGGATCTGGCCAACAAGTATGCGAAGAAGGCAAAATCATGAGCCAGATGCGGGCATAACCCAGACGAAACCAAGACCTAACCGGTGTTATCCTCTAAAATATTGATCGAAACCAGGTTTTATTGACTGCTTCAGTGTGTTACTACATTACTACGTGTTTCAAACACGGAAAATACCCAGGATCTGGCCAACAAGTTTGCGAAAAAGGCGAAAGTATAAGCCAGATGCGCGCATATCCCAGACCTAACCCAGACCTAACCGGTGTTATCCTCTAAAATATTGATCGAAACCAGGTTTAATTGACTGCTTCAGTGTATTACCACATTACTACGTGATTCAAACACGAAAAAAACCCAGGATCTGGCCAACAAGTATGCGAAGAAGGCAAAATCATGAGCCAGATGCGGGCATAACCCAGACCTAACCCAGACCTAACCGGTGTTATCCTCTGAAATATTGATCGAAACCAGGTTTAATTGACAGCTTCAGTGTGTTACCACATTACTACGTGATTCAAACACGAAAAAAACCCAGGATCTGGCCAACAAGTATGCGAAGAAGGCAAAATCATGAGCCAGATGCGGGCATAACCCAGACGAAACCAAGACCTAACCGGTGTTATCCTCTAAAATATTGATCGAAACCAGGTTTAATTGACAGCTTCAGTGTGTTACCACATTACTACGTGATTCAAACACGAAAAAAACCCAGGATCTGGCCAACAAGTATGCGAAGAAGGCAAAATCATGATCCAGATGCGGGCATAACCCAGACGAAACCAAGACCTAACCGGTGTTATCCTCTAAAATATTGATCGAAACCAGGTTTTATTGACTGCTTCAGTGTGTTACCACATTACTACGTGTTTCAAACACGGAAAATACCCAGGATCTGGCCAACAAGTTTGCGAAAAAGGCGAAAGTATAAGCCAGATGCGCGCATATCCCAGACCTAACCCAGACCTAACCGGTGTTATCCTCTAAAATATTGATCGAAACCAGGTTTAATTGACTGCTTCAGTGTATTACCACATTACTACGTGATTCAAACACGAAAAAAACCCAGGATCTGGCCAACAAGTATGCGAAGAAGGCAAAATCATGAGGCAGATGCGGGCATAACCCAGACGAAACCCAGACCTAACCGGTGTTATCCTCTAAAATATTGATCGAAACCAGGTTTAATTGACAGCTTCAGTGTGTTACCACATTACTAAGTGATTGAAACACGAAAAAAACCCAGGATCTGGCCAACAAGTATGCGAAGAAGGCAAAATCATGAGCCAGATGCGGGCATAACCCAGACGAAACCCAGACCTAACCGGTGTTATCCTCTAAAATATTGATCGAAACCAGGTTTAATTGACAGCATCAGTGTGTTACCACATTCCTACGTGATTCAAACACGAAAAAAACCCAGGATCTGGCCAACAAGTATGCGAAGAGGGCAAAATCATGAGCCAGATGCGGGCATAACCCAGACCTAACCCAGACCTAACCGGTGTTGTCCTCTAAAATATTGATCGAAACCAGGTTTAATTGACTGCTTCAGTGTATTACCACATTACTACGTGATTGAAACAGTAAAAAACCCAGGATCTGGCCAACAAGTATGCGCAGAAGGCAAAATCATGAGCCAGATGCGGGCATAACCCAGACCTAACCCAGACCTAACCGGTGTTATCCTCTAAAATATTGATCGAAACCAGGTTTAATTGACAGCTTCAGTGTGTTACCACATTACTACGTGATTCAAACACGAAAAATACCCAGGATCTGGCCAACAAGTATGCGAAGAAGGCAAAATCATGAGCCAGATGCGGGCATAACCCAGACCTAACCCAGACCTAACCGGTGTTATCGTCTAAAATATTGATCGAAACCAGGTTTTATTGACTGCTCCAGTGTATTACCACATTACTACGTGATTCAAACACGAAAAAAACCCAGGATCTGGCCAACAAGTATGCGAAGAAGGCAAAATCATGAGCCAGATGCGGGCATAACCCAGACCTAACCCAGACCTAACCGGTGTTATCGTCTAAAATATTGATCGAAACCAGGTTTTATTGACTGCTCCAGTGTATTACCACATTACTACGTGATTCAAACACGAAAAAAACCCAAGATCTGGCCAACAAGTATGCGAAGGAGGCAAAATCATGAGCCGGGTGCGGGCACAACCTAGACCTAACCCAGACCTAACCGGTGTTATCCTCTAAAATATTGATCGAAACCAGGTTTTATTGACTGCTTCAGTGTATTACCACATTACTACGTGATTGAAACAGTAAAAAACCCAGGATCTGGCCAACAAGTATGCGCAGAAGGCAAAATCATGAGCCAGATGCGGGCATAACCCAGACCTAACCCAGACCTAACCGGTGTTATCCTCTGAAATATTGATCGAAACCAGGTTTAATTGACAGCTTCAGTGTGTTACCACATTACTACGTGATTCAAACACGAAAAAAACCCAGGATCTGGCCAACAAGTATGCGAAGAAGGCAAAATCATGAGCCAGATGCGGGCATAACCCAGACGAAACCAAGACCTAACCGGTGTTATCCTCTAAAATATTGATCGAAACCAGGTTTAATTGACAGCTTCAGTGTGTTACCACATTACTACGTGATTCAAACACGAAAAAAACCCAGGATCTGGCCAACAAGTATGCGAAGAAGGCAAAATCATGATCCAGATGCGGGCATAACCCAGACGAAACCAAGACCTAACCGGTGTTATCCTCTAAAATATTGATCGAAACCAGGTTTTATTGACTGCTTCAGTGTGTTACCACATTACTACGTGTTTCAAACACGGAAAATACCCAGGATCTGGCCAACAAGTTTGCGAAAAAGGCGAAAGTATAAGCCAGATGCGCGCATATCCCAGACCTAACCCAGACCTAACCGGTGTTATCCTCTAAAATATTGATCGAAACCAGGTTTAATTGACTGCTTCAGTGTATTACCACATTACTACGTGATTCAAACACGAAAAAAACCCAGGATCTGCTCAACAAGTATGCGAAGAAGGCAAAATCATGAGCCAGATGCGGGCATAACCCAGACGAAACCCAGACCTAACCGGTGTTATCCTCTAAAATATTGATCGAAACCAGGTTTAATTGACAGCTTCAGTGTGTTACCACATTACTAAGTGATTGAAACACGAAAAAAACCCAGGATCTGGCCAACAAGTATGCGAAGAAGGCAAAATCATGAGCCAGATGCGGGCATAACCCAGACGAAACCCAGACCTAACCGGTGTTATCCTCTAAAATATTGATCGAAACCAGGTTTAATTGACAGCATCAGTGTGTTACCACATTACTACGTGATTCAAACACGAAAAAAACCCAGGATCTGGCCAACAAGTATGCGAAGAAGGCAAAATCATGAGTCAGATGCGGGCATAACCCAGACCTAACCCAGACCTAACCGGTGTTAACCTGTAAAATATTGATCGAAACCAGGTTTAATTGACTGCTTCAGTGTATTACCACATTACTACGTGTTTCAAACACGGAAAATACCCAGGATCTGGCCAACAAGTTTGCGAAAAAGGCGAAAGTATAAGCCAGATGGGCGCATATCCCAGACCTAACCCAGACCTAACCGGTGTTATCCTCTAAAATATTGATCGAAACCAGGTTTAATTGACTGCTTCAGTGTGTTACCACATTACTACGTGTTTCAAACACGGAAAATACCCAGGATCTGGCCAACAAGTTTGCGAAAAAGGCGAAAGTATAAGCCAGATGCGCGCATATCCCAGACCTAACCCAGACCTAACCGGTGTTATCCTCTAAAATATTGATCGAAACCAGGTTTAATTGACAGCTTCAGTGTGTTACCACATTACTACGTGATTCAAACACGAAAAAAACCCAGGATCTGGCCAACAAGTATGCGAAGAAGGCAAAATCATGAGCCAGATGCGGGCATAACCCAGACGAAACCAAGACCTAACCGGTGTTATCCTCTAAAATATTGATCGAAACCAGGTTTAATTGACAGCTTCGGTGTGTTACCACATTACTACGTGATTCAAACACGAAAAAAACCCAGGATCTGGCCAACAAGTATGCGAAGAAGGCAAAATCATGAGCCAGATGCGGGCATAACACAGACCTAACCCAGACCTAACCGGTGTTATCCTCTAAAATATTGATCGAAACCAGGTTTAATTGACAGCTTAAGTGTGTTACCACATTACCACGTGATTCAAACACGAATAAAACCCAGGATCTGGCGAACAAGTATGCGAAGAAGGCGAAAGTATAAGCCAGATGCGCGCATTTCCCAGACCTAACCCAGACCTAACCGGTGTTATCCTCTGAAATATTGATCGAAACCAGGTTTAATTGACTGCTTCAGTGTGTTACCACATTACTACGTGATTCAATCACGGAAAAAACCCAGGATCTGGCCAACAAGTATGCGAAGAAGGCAAAATCATGAGCCAGATGCGGGCATATCCCAGACCTAACCCAGACCTAACCGGTGTTATCCTCTGAAATATTGATCGAAACCAGGTTTTATTGACTGCTTCAGTGTGTTACCACATTACTACGTGATCAAACACGGAAAATACCCAGGATCAGGCCAACAAGTTTGCGAAAAAGGTGAAAGTATAAGCCAGATGCGCGCATTTCCCAGACCTAACCCAGACCTAACCGGTGTTATCCTCTAAAATATTGATCGAAACCAGGTTTAATTGACAGCTTCAGTGTGTTACCACATTACTACGTGATTCAAACACGAAAAAAACCCAGGATCTGGCCAACAAGTATGCGAAGAAGGCAAAATCATGAGCCAGATGCGGGCATATCCCGGACCTAACCCGGACCTAACCGGTGTTATCCTCTAAAATATTGTTTGGAACCAGGTTTAATTGACTGCTTCAGTGTGTTACCACATTCCTACGTGATTCAAACACGAAAAAAACCCAGGATCTGGCCAACAAGTATGCGAAGAGGGCAAAATCATGAGCCAGATGCGGGCATAACCCAGACCTAACCCAGACCTAACCGGTGTTGTCCTCTAAAATATTGATCGAAACCAGGTTTAATTGACTGCTTCAGTGTATTACCACATTACTACGTGATTGAAACAGTAAAAAACCCAGGATCTGGCCAACAAGTATGCGCAGAAGGCAAAATCATGAGCCAGATGCGGGCACATCCCGGACCTAACCCAGACCTAACCGGTGTTATCCTCTAAAATATTGTTTGGAACCAGGTTTAATTGACTGCTTCAGTGTGTTACCACATTCCTACGTGATTCAAACACGAAAAAAACCCAAGATCTGGCCAACAAGTATGCGAAGGAGGCAAAATCATGAGCCGGGTGCGGGCATAACCTAGACCTAACCCAGACCTAACCGGTGTTATCCTCTAAAATATTGATCGAAACCAGGTTTAATTGACAGCTTCAGTGTGTTACCACATTACTACGTGATTCAAACACGAAAAAAACCCAGGATCTGGCCAACAAGTATGCGAAGAAGGCAAAATCATGAGCCAGATGCGGGCATAACCCAGAACTAACCCAGACGTAACCGGTGTTATCCTCTAAAATATTGATCGAAACCAGGTTTTATTGACTGCTTCAGTGTGTTACCACATTACTACGTGATCAAACACGGAAAAACCCGAGGATCTGGCCAACAAGTATGCGAAGAAGGCAAAATCATGAGCCAGATGCGGGCATAACCCAGACCTAACCCAGACCTAACCGGTGTTATCGTCTAAAATATTGATCGAAACCAGGTTTTATTGACTGCTCCAGTGTGTTACCACATTACTACGTGATTCAAACACGAAAAAAACCCAGGATCTGGCCAACAAGTATGCGAAGAAGGCAAAATCATGAGCCAGATGCGGGCATAACCCAGACGAAACCAAGACCTAACCGGTGTTATCCTCTAAAATATTGATCGAAACCAGGTTTAATTGACAGCTTCGGTGTGTTACCACATTACTACGTGATTCAAACACGAAAAAAACCCAGGATCTGGCCAACAAGTATGCGAAGAAGGCAAAATCATGAGCCAGATGCGGGCATAACACAGACCTAACCCAGACCTAACCGGTGTTATCCTCTAAAATATTGATCGAAACCAGGTTTAATTGACAGCTTAAGTGTGTTACCACATTACCACGTGATTCAAACACGAAAAAAACCCAGGATCTGGCGAACAAGTATGCGAAGAAGGCGAAAGTATAAGCCAGATGCGCGCATTTCCCAGACCTAACCCAGACCTAACCGGTGTTATCCTCTGAAATATTGATCGAAACCAGGTTTAATTGACTGCTTCAGTGTGTTACCACATTACTACGTGATTCAATCACGGAAAAAACCCAGGATCTGGCCAACAAGTATGCGAAGAAGGCAAAATCATGAGCCAGATGCGGGCATATCCCAGACCTAACCCAGACCTAACCGGTGTTATCCTCTGAAATATTGATCGAAACCAGGTTTTATTGACTGCTTCAGTGTGTTACCACATTACTACGTGATCAAACACGGAAAATACCCAGGATCAGGCCAACAAGTTTGCGAAAAAGGTGAAAGTATAAGCCAGATGCGCGTATTTCCCAGACCTAACCCAGACCTAACCGGTGTTATCCTCTAAAATATTGATCGAAACCAGGTTTAATTGACAGCTTCAGTGTGTTACCACATTACTACGTGATTCAAACACGAAAAAAACCCAGGATCTGGCCAACAAGTATGCGAAGAAGGCAAAATCATGAGCCAGATGCGGGCATATCCCGGACCTAACCCGGACCTAACCGGTGTTATCCTCTAAAATATTGTTTGGAACCAGGTTTAATTGACTGCTTCAGTGTGTTACCACATTCCTACGTGATTCAAACACGAAAAAAACCCAGGATCTGGCCAACAAGTATGCGAAGAGGGCAAAATCATGAGCCAGATGCGGGCATAACCCAGACCTAACCCAGACCTAACCGGTGTTGTCCTCTAAAATATTGATCGAAACCAGGTTTAATTGACTGCTTCAGTGTATTACCACATTACTACGTGATTGAAACAGTAAAAAACCCAGGATCTGGCCAACAAGTATGCGCAGAAGGCAAAATCATGAGCCAGATGCGGGCACATCCCGGACCTAACCCAGACCTAACCGGTGTTATCCTCTAAAATATTGTTTGGAACCAGGTTTAATTGACTGCTTCAGTGTGTTACCACATTCCTACGTGATTCAAACACGAAAAAAACCCAAGATCTGGCCAACAAGTATGCGAAGGAGGCAAAATCATGAGCCGGGTGCGGGCATAACCTAGACCTAACCCAGACCTAACCGGTGTTATCCTCTAAAATATTGATCGAAACCAGGTTTAATTGACAGCTTCAGTGTGTTACCACATTACTACGTGATTCAAACACGAAAAAAACCCAGGATCTGGCCAACAAGTATGCGAAGAAGGCAAAATCATGAGCCAGATGCGGGCATAACCCAGAACTAACCCAGACGTAACCGGTGTTATCCTCTAAAATATTGATCGAAACCAGGTTTTATTGACTGCTTCAGTGTGTTACCACATTACTACGTGATCAAACACGGAAAAAACCGAGGATCTGGCCAACAAGTATGCGAAGAAGGCAAAATCATGAGCCAGATGCGGGCATAACCCAGACCTAACCCAGACCTAACCGGTGTTATCGTCTAAAATATTGATCGAAACCAGGTTTTATTGACTGCTCCAGTGTATTACCACATTACTACGTGATTCAAACACGAAAAAAACCCAGGATCTGGCCAACAAGTATGCGAAGAAGGCAAAATCATGAGCCAGATGCGGGCATAACCCAGACGAAACCAAGACCTAACCGGTGTTATCCTCTAAAATATTGATCGAAACCAGGTTTTATTGACTGCTTCAGTGTGTTACCACATTACTACGTGTTTCAAACACGGAAAATACCCAGGATCTGGCCAACAAGTTTGCGAAAAAGGCGAAAGTATAAGCCAGATGCGCGCATATCCCAGACCTAACCCAGACCTAACCGGTGTTATCCTCTAAAATATTGATCGAAACTAGGTTTAATTGACTGCTTCAGTGTATTACCACATTACTACGTGATTCAAACACGAAAAAAACCCAGGATCTGGCCAACAAGTATGCGAAGAAGGCAAAATCATGAGCCAGATGCGGGCATAACCCAGACGAAACCCAGACCTAACCGGTGTTATCCTCTAAAATATTGATCGAAACCAGGTTTAATTGACAGCTTCAGTGTGTTACCACATTACTAAGTGATTGAAACACGAAAAAAACCCAGGATCTGGCCAACAAGTATGCGAAGAAGGCAAAATCATGAGCCAGATGCGGGCATAACCCAGACGAAACCCAGACCTAACCGGTGTTATCCTCTAAAATATTGATCGAAACCAGGTTTAATTGACAGCATCAGTGTGTTACCACATTACTACGTGATTCAAACACGAAAAAAACCCAGGATCTGGCCAACAAGTATGCGAAGAAGGCAAAATCATGAGTCAGATGCGGGCATAACCCAGACCTAACCCAGACCTAACCGGTGTTAACCTGTAAAATATTGATCGAAACCAGGTTTAATTGACTGCTTCAGTGTATTACCACATTACTACGTGTCTCAAACACGGAAAATACCCAGGATCTGGCCAACAAGTTTGCGAAAAAGGCGAAAGTATAAGCCAGATGGGCGCATATCCCAGACCTAACCCAGACCTAACCGGTGTTATACTCTGAAATATTGATCGAAACCAGGTTTAATTGACTGCTTCAGTGTGTTACCACATTACTACGTGTTTCAAACACGGAAAATACCCAGGATCTGGCCAACAAGTTTGCGAAAAAGGCGAAAGTATAAGCCAGATGCGCGCATATCCCAGACCTAACCGGTGTTATCCTCTAAAATATTGATCGAAACCAGGTTTAATTGACAGCTTCAGTGTGTTACCACATTACTACGTGATTCAAACACGAAAAAAACCCAGGATCTGGCCAACAAGTATGCGAAGAAGGCAAAATCATGAGCCAGATGCGGGCATAACCCAGACGAAACCAAGACCTAACCGGTGTTATCCTCTAAAATATTGATCGAAACCAGGTTTAATTGACAGCTTCGGTGTGTTACCACATTACTACGTGATTCAAACACGAAAAAAACCCAGGATCTGGCCAACAAGTATGCGAAGAAGGCAAAATCATGAGCCAGATGCGGGCATAACACAGACCTAACCCAGACCTAACCGGTGTTATCCTCTAAAATATTGATCGAAACCAGGTTTAATTGACAGCTTAAGTGTGTTACCACATTACTACGTGATTCAAACACGAAAAAAACCCAGGATCTGGCCAACAAGTATGCGAAGAAGGCGAAAGTATAAGCCAGATGCGCGCATTTCCCAGACCTAACCCAGACCTAACCGGTGTTATCCTCTGAAATATTGATCGAAACCAGGTTTAATTGACTGCTTCAGTGTGTTACCACATTACTACGTGATTCAATCACGGAAAAAACCCAGGATCTGGCCAACAAGTATGCGAAGAAGGCAAAATCATGAGCCAGATGCGGGCATATCCCGGACCTAACCCGGACCTAACCGGTGTTATCCTCTAAAATATTGTTTGGAACCAGGTTTAATTGACTGCTTCAGTGTGTTACCACATTCCTACGTGATTCAAACACGAAAAAAACCCAGGATCTGGCCAACAAGTATGCGAAGAGGGCAAAATCATGAGCCAGATGCGGGCATAACCCAGACCTAACCCAGACCTAACCGGTGTTGTCCTCTAAAATATTGTTTGGAACCAGGTTTAATTGACTGCTTCAGTGTGTTACCACATTCCTACGTGATTCAAACACGAAAAAAACCCAGGATCTGGCCAACAAGTATGCGAAGAGGGCAAAATCATGAGCCAGATGCGGGCATAACCCAGACCTAACCCAGACCTAACCGGTGTTATCCTCTAAAATATTGATCGAAACCAGGTTTAATTGACTGCTTCAGTGTATTACCACATTACTACGTGATTGAAACAGTAAAAAACCCAGGATCTGGCCAACAAGTATGCGAAGAAGGCGAAAGTATAAGCCAGATGCGCGCATTTCCCAGACCTAACCCAGACCTAACCGGTGTTATCCTCTGAAATATTGATCGAAACCAGGTTTAATTGACTGCTTCAGTGTGTTACCACATTACTACGTGATTCAAACACGAAAAAAACCCAGGATCTGGCCAACAAGTATGCGAAGAAGGCAAAATCATGAGCCAGATGCGGGCATAACCCGGACCTATCCCAGACCTAACCGGTGTTATCCTCTAACATATTGTTTGGAACCAGGTTTAATTGACTGCTTCAGTGTGTTACCACATTACTACGTGTTTCAAACACGGAAAATACCCAGGATCTGGCCAACAAGTATGCGAAGAAGGCGAAAGTATAAGCCAGATGCGCGCATTTCCCAGACCTAACCCAGACCTAACCGGTGTTATCCTCTGAAATATTGATCGAAACCAGGTTTAATTGACTGCTTCAGTGTGTTACCACATTACTACGTGATTCAAACACGAAAAAAACCCAGGATCTGGCCAACAAGTATGCGAAGAAGGCAAAATCATGAGCCAGATGCGGGCATAACCCGGACCTATCCCAGACCTAACCGGTGTTATCCTCTAAAATATTCATCGAAACCAGGTTTAATTGACTGCTTCAGTGTGTTACCCCATTCCTACGTGATTCAGACACGAAAAAAACCCAGGATCTGGCCAACAAGTATGCGAAGAAGGCAAAATCATGATCCAGATGCGGGCATAACCCAGACGAAACCAAGACCTAACCGGTGTTATCCTCTAAAATATTGATCGAAACCAGGTTTAATTGACAGCTTCAGTGTGTTACCACATTACTACGTGATTCAAACACGAAAAAAACCCAGGATCTGGCCAACAAGTATGCGAAGAAGGCAAAATCATGATCCAGATGCGGGCATAACCCAGACGAAACCAAGACCTAACCGGTGTTATCCTCTAAAATATTGATCGAAACCAGGTTTTATTGACTGCTTCAGTGTGTTACCACATTACTACGTGTTTCAAACACGGAAAATACCCAGGATCTGGCCAACAAGTTTGCGAAAAAGGCGAAAGTATAAGCCAGATGCGCGCATATCCCAGACCTAACCCAGACCTAACCGGTGTTATCCTCTAAAATATTGATCGAAACCAGGTTTAATTGACTGCTTCAGTGTATTACCACATTACTACGTGATTCAAACACGGAAAATACCAAGGATCTGGCCAACAAGTTTGCGAAAAAGGCGAAAGTATAAGCCAGATGGGCGCATATCCCAGACCTAACCCAGACCTAACCGGTGTTATACTCTGAAATATTGATCGAAACCAGGTTTAATTGACTGCTTCAGTGTGTTACCACATTACTACGTGTTTCAAACACGGAAAATACCCAGGATCTGGCCAACAAGTATGCGAAGAAGGCGAAAGTATAAGCCAGATGCGCGCATTTCCCAGACCTAACCCAGACCTAACCGGTGTTATCCTCTGAAATATTGATCGAAACCAGGTTTAATTGACTGCTTCAGTGTGTTACCACATTACTACGTGATTCAAACACGAAAAAAACCCAGGATCTGGCCAACAAGTATGCGAAGAAGACAAAATCATGAGCCAGATGCGGGCATAACCCAGCCCTAACCCAGACCTAACCGGTGTTATCCTCTAAAATATTGATCGAAACCAGGTTTAATTGACTGCTTCAGTGTATTACCACATTACTACGTGATTCAAACGCGAAAAAAACCCAGGATCTGGCCAACAAGTATGCGAGGAAGGCAAAATCATGAGCCAGATGCGGGCATAACCCAGACCTAACCCAGACCTAACCGGTGTTATCCTCTAAAATATTGATCGAAACCAGGTTTAATTGACAGCTTCAGTGTGTTACCACATTACTACGTGATTCAAACACGAAAAAAACCCAGGCTCTGGCCAACAAGTATGCGAAGAAGGCAAAATCATGAGCCAGATGCGGGCATATCCCGGACTTAACCCGGACCTAACCGGTGTTATCCTCTAAAATATTGTTTGGAACCAGGTTTAATTGACTGCTTCAGTGTGTTACCACATTCCTACGTGATTCAAACACGAAAAAAACCCAGGATCTGGCCAACAAGTATGCGAAGAGGGCAAAATCATGAGCCAGATGCGGGCATAACCCAGACCTAACCCAGACCTAACCGGTGTTATCCTCTAAAATATTGATCGAAACCAGGTTTAATTGACTGCTTCAGTGTATTACCACATTACTACGTGATTGAAACAGTAAAAAACCCAGGATCTGACCAACAAGTATGCGCAGAAGGCAAAATCATGAGCCAGATGCGGGCACATCCCGGACCTAACCCAGACCTAACCGGTGTTATCCTCTAAAATATTGTTTGGAACCAGGTTTAATTGACTGCTTCAGTGTGTTACCACATTCCTACGTGATTCAAACACGAAAAAAACCCAAGATCTGGCCAACAAGTATGCGAAGAAGGCAAAATCATGAGCCGGGTGCGGGCATAACCCAGACCTAACCCAGACCTAACCGGTGTTATCCTCTAAAATATTGATCGAAACCAGGTTTAATTGACAGCTTCAGTGTGTTACCACATTACTACGTGATTCAAACACGAAAAAAACCCAGGATCTGGCCAACAAGTATGCGAAGAAGGCAAAATCATGAGCCAGATGCGGGCATATCCCGGACCTATCCCAGACCTAACCGGTGTTATCCTATAAAATATTGATCGAAACCAGGTTTAATTGACTGCTTCAGTGTGTTACCACATTACTACGTGATTCAAACACGAAAAAACCCCAGGATCTGGCCAACAAGTACGCGAGGAAGGCAAAATCATGAGCCAGATGCGGGTATAACCCAGACCTAACCCAGACCTAACCGGTGTTATCCTCTGAAATATTGATCGAAACCAGGTTTAATTGACTGCTTCAGTGTGTTACCACAATACTACGTGATTCAAACACGGAAAATACCCAGGATCTGGCCAACAAGTTTGCGCAAAAGGCGAAAGCATAAGCCAGATGCGCGCATATCCCAGACCTAACCCAGACCTAACCGGTGTTATCCTCTAAAATATTGATCGAAACCAGGTTTAATTGACTGCTTCAGTGTATTACCACATTACTACGTGATTCAAACACGAAAAACACCCAGGATCTGGCCAACATGTATCCGAAGAAGACAAAATCATGAGCCAGATGCGGGCATATCCCGGACCTATCCCAGACCTAACCGGTGTTATCCTATAAAATATTGATCGAAACCAGGTTTAATTGACTGCTTCAGTGTGTTACCACATTACTACGTGATTCAAACACGAAAAAACCCCAGGATCTGGCCAACAAGTACGCGAGGAAGGCAAAATCATGAGCCAGATGCGGGTATAACCCAGACCTAACCCAGACCTAACCGGTGTTATCCTCTGAAATATTGATCGAAACCAGGTTTAATTGACTGCTTCAGTGTGTTACCACAATACTACGTGATTCAAACACGGAAAATACCCAGGATCTGGCCAACAAGTTTGCGCAAAAGGCGAAAGCATAAGCCAGATGCGCGCATATCCCAGACCTAACCCAGACCTAACCGGTGTTATCCTCTAAAATATTGATCGAAACCAGGTTTAATTGACTGCTTCAGTGTATTACCACATTACTACGTGATTCAAACACGAAAAACACCCAGGATCTGGCCAACATGTATCCGAAGAAGACAAAATCATGAGCCAGATGCGGGCATAACCCAGACCTAACCCAGACCTAACCGGTGTTATCCTCTGAAATATTGATCGAAACCAGGTTTAATTGACTGCTTCAGTGTATTACCACACTACTAAGTGATTCAAACACGAAAAAAACCCAGGATCTGGCCAACAAGTATGCGAAGAAGGCAAAATCATGAGCCAGATGCGGGCATAACCCAGACGAAACCAAGACCTAACCGGTGTTATCCTCTAAAATATTGATCGAAACCAGGTTTAATTGACAGCTTCAGTGTGTTACCACATTACTACGTGATTCAAACACGAAAAAAACCCAGAATCTGGCCAACAAGTATGCGAAGAAGGCAAAATCATGAGCCAGATGCGGGCATAACCCAGACGAAACCAAGACCTAACCGGTGTTATCCTCCAAAATATTGATCGAAACCAGGTTTTATTGACTGCTTCAGTGTGTTACCACATTACTACGTGTTTCAAACACGGAAAATACCCAGGATCTGGCCAACAAGTTTGCGAAAAATGCGAAAGTATAAGCCAGATGCGCGCATATCCCAGACCTAACCCAGACCTAACCGGTGTTATCCTCTAAAATATTGATCGAAACCAGGTTTAATTGACTGCTTCAGTGTATTACCACATTACTACGTGATTCAAACACGAAAAAAACCCAGGATCTGGCCAACAAGTATGCGAAGAGGGCAAAATCATGAGCCAGATGCGGGCATAACCCAGACGAAACCCAGACCTAACCGGTGTTATCCTCTAAAATATTGATCGAAACCAGGTTTAATTGACTGCTTCAGTGTATTACCACATTACTACGTGATTGAAACAGTAAAAAACCCAGGATCTGGCCAACAAGTATGCGCAGAAGGCAAAATCATGAGCCAGATGCGGGCACATCCCGGACCTAACCCAGACCTAACCGGTGTTATCCTCTAAAATATTGTTTGGAACCAGGTTTAATTGACTGCTTCAGTGTGTTACCACATTCCTACGTGATTCAAACACGAAAAAAACCCAAGATCTGGCCAACAAGTATGCGAAGGAGGCAAAATCATGAGCCGGGTGCGGGCATAACCTAGACCTAACCCAGACCTAACCGGTGTTATCCTCTAAAATATTGATCGAAACCAGGTTTAATTGACAGCTTCAGTGTGTTACCACATTACTACGTGATTCAAACACGAAAAAAACCCCAGGATCTGGCCAACAAGTATGCGAAGAAGGCAAAATCATGAGCCAGATGCGGGCATAACCCAGAACTAACCCAGACGTAACCGGTGTTATCCTCTAAAATATTGATCGAAACCAGGTTTTATTGACTGCTTCAGTGTGTTACCACATTACTACGTGATCAAACACGGAAAAAACCGAGGATCTGGCCAACAAGTATGCGAAGAAGGCAAAATCATGAGCCAGATGCGGGCATAACCCAGACCTAACCCAGACCTAACCGGTGTTATCCTCTAAAATATTGATCGAAACCAGGTTTAATTGACAGCTTCAGTGTGTTACCACATTACTACGTGATTCAAACACGAAAAATACCCAGGATCTGGCCAACAAGTATGCGAAGAAGGCAAAATCATGAGCCAGATGCGGGCATAACCCAGACCTAACCCAGACCTAACCGGTGTTATCGTCTAAAATATTGATCGAAACCAGGTTTTATTGACTGCTCCAGTGTATTACCACATTACTACGTGATTCAAACACGAAAAAAACCCAGGATCTGGCCAACAAGTATGCGAAGAAGGCAAAATCATGAGCCAGATGCGGGCATAACCCAGACGAAACCAAGACCTAACCGGTGTTATCCTCTAAAATATTGATCGAAACCAGGTTTTATTGACTGCTTCAGTGTGTTACCACATTACTACGTGTTTCAAACACGGAAAATACCCAGGATCTGGCCAACAAGTTTGCGAAAAAGGCGAAAGTATAAGCCAGATGCGCGCATATCCCAGACCTAACCCAGACCTAACCGGTGTTATCCTCTAAAATATTGATCGAAACCAGGTTTAATTGACTGCTTCAGTGTATTACCACATTACTACGTGATTCAAACACGAAAAAAACCCAGGATCTGGCCAACAAGTATGCGAAGAAGGCAAAATCATGAGCCAGATGCGGGCATAACCCAGACCTAACCCAGACCTAACCGGTGTTATCCTCTGAAATATTGATCGAAACCAGGTTTAATTGACAGCTTCAGTGTGTTACCACATTACTACGTGATTCAAACACGAAAAAAACCCAGGATCTGGCCAACAAGTATGCGAAGAAGGCAAAATCATGAGCCAGATGCGGGCATAACCCAGACGAAACCAAGACCTAACCGGTGTTATCCTCTAAAATATTGATCGAAACCAGGTTTAATTGACAGCTTCAGTGTGTTACCACATTACTACGTGATTCAAACACGAAAAAAACCCAGGATCTGGCCAACAAGTATGCGAAGAAGGCAAAATCATGATCCAGATGCGGGCATAACCCAGACGAAACCAAGACCTAACCGGTGTTATCCTCTAAAATATTGATCGAAACCAGGTTTTATTGACTGCTTCAGTGTGTTACCACATTACTACGTGTTTCAAACACGGAAAATACCCAGGATCTGGCCAACAAGTTTGCGAAAAAGGCGAAAGTATAAGCCAGATGCGCGCATATCCCAGACCTAACCCAGACCTAACCGGTGTTATCCTCTAAAATATTGATCGAAAGCAGGTTTAATTGACTGCTTCAGTGTATTACCACATTACTACGAGATTCAAACACGAAAAAAACCCAGGATCTGGCCAACAAGTATGCGAAGAAGGCAAAATCATGAGCCAGATGCGGGCATAACCCAGACGAAACCCAGACCTAACCGGTGTTATCCTCTAAAATATTGATCGAAACCAGGTTTAATTGACAGCTTCAGTGTGTTACCACATTACTAAGTGATTGAAACACGAAAAAAACCCAGGATCTGGCCAACAAGTATGCGAAGAAGGCAAAATCATGAGCCAGATGCGGGCATAACCCAGACGAAACCCAGACCTAACCGGTGTTATCCTCTAAAATATTGATCGAAACCAGGTTTAATTGACAGCATCAGTGTGTTACCACATTCCTACGTGATTCAAACACGAAAAAAACCCAGGATCTGGCCAACAAGTATGCGAAGAGGGCAAAATCATGAGCCAGATGCGGGCATAACCCAGACCTAACCCAGACCTAACCGGTGTTGTCCTCTAAAATATTGATCGAAACCAGGTTTAATTGACTGCTTCAGTGTATTACCACATTACTACGTGATTGAAACAGTAAAAAACCCAGGATCTGGCCAACAAGTATGCGCAGAAGGCAAAATCATGAGCCAGATGCGGGCATAACCCAGACCTAACCCAGACCTAACCGGTGTTATCCTCTAAAATATTGTTTGGAACCAGGTTTAATTGACTGCTTCAGTGTGTTACCACATTCCTACGTGATTCAAACACGAAAAAAACCCAAGATCTGGCCAACAAGTATGCGAAGGAGGCAAAATCATGAGCCGGGTGCGGGCATAACCTAGACCTAACCCAGACCTAACCGGTGTTATCCTCTAAAATATTGATCGAAACCAGGTTTAATTGACAGCTTCAGTGTGTTACCACATTACTACGTGATTCAAACACGAAAAAAACCCAGGATCTGGCCAACAAGTATGCGAAGAAGGCAAAATCATGAGCCAGATGCGGGCATAACCCAGAACTAACCCAGACGTAACCGGTGTTATCCTCTAAAATATTGATCGAAACCAGGTTTTATTGACTGCTTCAGTGTGTTACCACATTACTACGTGATCAAACACGGAAAAAACCGAGGATCTGGCCAACAAGTATGCGAAGAAGGCAAAATCATGAGCCAGATGCGGGCATAACCCAGACCTAACCCAGACCTAACCGGTGTTATCCTCTAAAATATTGATCGAAACCAGGTTTAATTGACAGCTTCAGTGTGTTACCACATTACTACGTGATTCAAACACGAAAAATACCCAGGATCTGGCCAACAAGTATGCGAAGAAGGCAAAATCATGAGCCAGATGCGGGCATAACCCAGACCTAACCCAGACCTAACCGGTGTTATCGTCTAAAATATTGATCGAAACCAGGTTTTATTGACTGCTCCAGTGTATTACCACATTACTACGTGATTCAAACACGAAAAAAACCCAGGATCTGGCCAACAAGTATGCGAAGAAGGCAAAATCATGAGCCAGATGCGGGCATAACCCAGACCTAACCCAGACCTAACCGGTGTTATCGTCTAAAATATTGATCGAAACCAGGTTTTATTGACTGCTCCAGTGTATTACCACATTACTACGTGATTCAAACACGAAAAGAACCCAAGATCTGGCCAACAAGTATGCGAAGGAGGCAAAATCATGAGCCGGGTGCGGGCATAACCTAGACCTAACCCAGACCTAACCGGTGTTATCCTCTAAAATATTGATCGAAACCAGGTTTTATTGACTGCTTCAGTGTATTACCACATTACTACGTGATTGAAACAGTAAAAAACCCAGGATCTGGCCAACAAGTATGCGCAGAAGGCAAAATCATGAGCCAGATGCGGGCATAACCCAGACCTAACCCAGACCTAACCGGTGTTATCCTCTGAAATATTGATCGAAACCAGGTTTAATTGACAGCTTCAGTGTGTTACCACATTACTACGTGATTCAAACACGAAAAAAACCCAGGATCTGGCCAACAAGTATGCGAAGAAGGCAAAATCATGAGCCAGATGCGGGCATAACCCAGACGAAACCAAGACCTAACCGGTGTTATCCTCTAAAATATTGATCGAAACCAGGTTTAATTGACAGCTTCAGTGTGTTACCACATTACTACGTGATTCAAACACGAAAAAAACCCAGGATCTGGCCAACAAGTATGCGAAGAAGGCAAAATCATGATCCAGATGCGGGCATAACCCAGACGAAACCAAGACCTAACCGGTGTTATCCTCTAAAATATTGATCGAAACCAGGTTTTATTGACTGCTTCAGTGTGTTACCACATTACTACGTGTTTCAAACACGGAAAATACCCAGGATCTGGCCAACAAGTTTGCGAAAAAGGCGAAAGTATAAGCCAGATGCGCGCATATCCCAGACCTAACCCAGACCTAACCGGTGTTATCCTCTAAAATATTGATCGAAACCAGGTTTAATTGACTGCTTCAGTGTATTACCACATTACTACGTGATTCAAACACGAAAAAAACCCAGGATCTGCTCAACAAGTATGCGAAGAAGGCAAAATCATGAGCCAGATGCGGGCATAATCCAGACGAAACCCAGACCTAACCGGTGTTATCCTCTAAAATATTGATCGAAACCAGGTTTAATTGACAGCTTCAGTGTGTTACCACATTACTAAGTGATTGAAACACGAAAAAAACCCAGGATCTGGCCAACAAGTATGCGAAGAAGGCAAAATCATGAGCCAGATGCGGGCATAACCCAGACGAAACCCAGACCTAACCGGTGTTATCCTCTAAAATATTGATCGAAACCAGGTTTAATTGACAGCATCAGTGTGTTACCACATTACTACGTGATTCAAACACGAAAAAAACCCAGGATCTGGCCAACAAGTATGCGAAGAAGGCAAAATCATGAGTCAGATGCGGGCATAACCCAGACCTAACCCAGACCTAACCGGTGTTAACCTGTAAAATATTGATCGAAACCAGGTTTAATTGACTGCTTCAGTGTATTACCACATTACTACGTGTTTCAAACACGGAAAATACCCAGGATCTGGCCAACAAGTTTGCGAAAAAGGCGAAAGTATAAGCCAGATGGGCGCATATCCCAGACCTAACCCAGACCTAACCGGTGTTATCCTCTAAAATATTGATCGAAACCAGGTTTAATTGACTGCTTCAGTGTGTTACCACATTACTACGTGTTTCAAACACGGAAAATACCCAGGATCTGGCCAACAAGTTTGCGAAAAAGGCGAAAGTATAAGCCAGATGCGCGCATATCCCAGACCTAACCCAGACCTAACCGGTGTTATCCTCTAAAATATTGATCGAAACCAGGTTTAATTGACAGCTTCAGTGTGTTACCACATTACTACGTGATTCAAACACGAAAAAAACCCAGGATCTGGCCAACAGGTATGCGAAGAAGGCAAAATCATGAGCCAGATGCGGGCATAACCCAGACGAAACCAAGACCTAACCGGTGTTATCCTCTAAAATATTGATCGAAACCAGGTTTAATTGACAGCTTCGGTGTGTTACCACATTACTACGTGATTCAAACACGAAAAAAACCCAGGATCTGGCCAACAAGTATGCGAAGAAGGCAAAATCATGAGCCAGATGCGGGCATAACACAGACCTAACCCAGACCTAACCGGTGTTATCCTCTAAAATATTGATCGAAACCAGGTTTAATTGACAGCTTAAGTGTGTTACCACATTACCACGTGATTCAAACACGAAAAAAACCCAGGATCTGGCGAACAAGTATGCGAAGAAGGCGAAAGTATAAGCCAGATGCGCGCATTTCCCAGACCTAACCCAGACCTAACCGGTCTTATCCTCTGAAATATTGATCGAAACCAGGTTTAATTGACTGCTTCCGTGTGTTACCACATTACTACGTGATTCAATCACGGAAAAAACCCAGGATCTGGCCAACAAGTATGCGAAGAAGGCAAAATCATGAGCCAGATGCGGGCATATCCCAGACCTAACCCAGACCTAACCGGTGTTATCCTCTGAAATATTGATCGAAACCAGGTTTTATTGACTGCTTCAGTGTGTTACCACATTACTACGTGATCAAACACGGAAAATACCCAGGATCAGGCCAACAAGTTTGCGAAAAAGGTGAAAGTATAAGCCAGATGCGCGCATTTCCCAGACCTAACCCAGACCTAACCGGTGTTATCCTCTAAAATATTGATCGAAACCAGGTTTTATTGACTGCTTCAGTGTGTTACCACATTACTACGTGATCAAACACGGAAAATACCCAGGATCAGGCCAACAAGTTTGCGAAAAAGGTGAAAGTATAAGCCAGATGCGCGCAGTTCCCAGACCTAACCCAGACCTAACCGGTGTTATCCTCTAAAATATTGTTTGGAACCAGGTTTAATTGACTGCTTCAGTGTGTTACCACATTCCTACGTGATTCAAACACGAAAAAAACCCAGGATCTGGCCAACAAGTATGCGAAGAGGGCAAAATCATGAGCCAGATGCGGGCATAACCCAGACCTAACCCAGACCTAACCGGTGTTGTCCTCTAAAATATTGATCGAAACCAGGTTTAGTTGACTGCTTCAGTGTATTACCACATTACTACGTGATTGAAACAGTAAAAAACCCAGGATCTGGCCAACAAGTATGCGCAGAAGGCAAAATCATGAGCCAGATGCGGGCACATCCCGGACCTAACCCAGACCTAACCGGTGTTATCCTCTAAAATATTGTTTGGAACCAGGTTTAATTGACTGCTTCAGTGTGTTACCACATTCCTACGTGATTCAAACACGAAAAAAACCCAAGATCTGGCCAACAAGTATGCGAAGGAGGCAAAATCATGAGCCGGGTGCGGGCATAACCTAGACCTAACCCAGACCTAACCGGTGTTATCCTCTAAAATATTGATCGAAACCAGGTTTAATTGACAGCTTCAGTGTGTTACCACATTACTACGTGATTCAAACACGAAAAAAACCCAGGATCTGGCCAACAAGTATGCGAAGAAGGCAAAATCATGAGCCAGATGCGGGCATAACCCAGAACTAACCCAGACGTAACCGGTGTTATCCTCTAAAATATTGATCGAAACCAGGTTTTATTGACTGCTTCAGTGTGTTACCACATTACTACGTGATCAAACACGGAAAAAACCGAGGATCTGGCCAACAAGTATGCGAAGAAGGCAAAATCATGAGCCAGATGCGGGCATAACCCAGACCTAACCCAGACCTAACCGGTGTTATCCTCTAAAATATTGATCGAAACCAGGTTTAATTGACAGCTTCAGTGTGTTACCACATTACTACGTGATTCAAACACGAAAAAAACCCAGGATCTGGCCAACAAGTATGCGAAGAAGGCAAAATCATGAGCCAGATGCGGGCATAACCCAGACCTAACCCAGACCTAACCGGTGTTATCCTCTAAAATATTGATCGAAACCAGGTTTTATTGACTGCTCCAGTGTATTACCACATTACTACGTGATTCAAACACGAAAAAGCCCAGGATCTGGCCAACAAGTATGCGAAGAAGGCAAAATCATGAGCCAGATGCGGGCATAACCCAGACCTAACCCAGACCTAACCGGTGTTATCCTCTAAAATATTGATCGAATCCAGGCTTAATAGACTGCCTCAGTGTGTTACCACATTACTACGTGATTGAAACACGAAAAAAACCCAGGATCTGGCCAACAAGTATGCGAAGAAGGCAAAATCATGAGCCAGATGCGGGCATAACCCAGACCTAACCCAGACCTAACCGGTGTTATCCTCTAAAATACTGTCCGAATCCAGGTTTAGTTGACTGCCTCAGTGTGGTACAACATTACTACGTGATTCAAACACGGAAATAACCCCGGATCTAGCCAACAGGTTTGCGAAAAAGGCGAAAGCATAAGCCAGATGGGCGCATATCCCACACCTAACCCAGTCCTAACCGGTGTTATCCTCTAAAATATTGATCGAAACAAGGCTTAATTGACTGCCTCAGTGTATTACCACATTACTACGTGATTCAATCACGACAAAAACCCAGGATCTGGCCAACAAGTATGCGAAGAAGGCAAAATCATGAGCCAGATGCGGGCATAACCCAGACCTAACCCAGACCTAACCGGTGTTATCATCTAAAATACTGTCCGAATCCAGGTTTAATAGACTGCCTCAATGTGTTACCACATTACTACGTGATTGAAACACGAAAAAACCCAGGATCTGGCCAACAAGTATGCGAAGAAGGCAAAATCATGAGCCAGATGCGGGCATAACCCAGACCTAACCCAGACCTAACCGGTTTATCCTCTAAAATATTGATCGAAACCAGGTAAAATTGACTGCTTCAGTGTATTACCACATTACTACGTGATTCAAACACGAAAAAAACCCAGGATCTAGCCAACAAGTATGCGAAGAAGGCAAAATCATGAGCCAGATGCGGGCATAACCCAGACCTAACCCAGACCTAACCGGTGTTATCCTCTAAAATATTGATCGAAACCAGGTTTTATTGACTGCTTCAGTGTATTACCACATGGCTACGTGATTCAAACACGAAAAAAACCCAGGATCTGGCCAACGAGTATGCGAAGAAGGCAAAATCATGAGCCAGATGCGGGCATAACCCAGACCTAACCCAGACCTAACCGGTGTTATCCTCTAAAATATTGATCGAAACCAGGTTTTATTGACTGCTTCAGTGTATTACCACATTACTACGTGATTCAAACACGAAAAAAACCCAGGATCTGGCCAACATGTATGCGAAGAAGACAAAATCATGAGCCAGATGCGGGCATAACCCAGCCCTAACCCAGACCTAACCTGTGTTATCCTCTAAAATATTGATCGAAACCAGGTTTAATTGACTGCTTCAGTGTATTACCACATTACTACGTGAATCAAACACGAAAAAAACCCAGGATCTGGCCAAGAAGTATGCGAAGAAGGCAAAATCATGAGCCAGATGCGGGCATAACCCAGACGTAACCCAGACATAACCGGTGTTATCCTCTAAAATATTGATCGAAACTAGGTTTAATTGACAGCTTCAGTGTGTTACCACATTACTACGTGATTCAAACACGAAAAAAACCCAGGATCTGGCCAACAATTATGCGAACATGGCAAAATCAAGAGCCAGATGCGGGCATATCCCGGACCTAACCCAGACCTAACCGGTGTTATCCTCTAAAATATTGATCGAAACCAGGTTTAATTGACTGCTTCAGTGTGTTACCACATTCCTACGTGATTCAAACACGAAAAAAACCCAGGATCTGGCCAACAAGTATGCGAAGAGGGCAAAATCATGAGCCAGATGCGGGCATAACCCAGACCTAACCCAGACCTAACCGGTGTTATCCTCTAAAATATTGATCGAAACCAGGTTTAATTGACTGCTTCAGTGTATTACCACATTACTACGTGATTGAAACAGTAAAAAACCCAGGATCTGGCCAACAAGTATGCGCAGAAGGCAAAATCATGAGCCAGATGCGGGCACATCCCGGACCTAACCCAGACCTAACCGGTGTTATCCTCTAAAATATTGTTGGGAACCAGGTTTAATTGACAGCATCAGTGTGTTACCACATTACTACGTGATTCAAACACGAAAAAAACCCAGGATCTGGCCAACAAGTATGCGAAGAAGGCAAAATCATGAGCCAGATGCGGGCATATCCCGGACCTAACCCGGACCTAACCGGTGTTATCCTCTAAAATATTGTTTGGAACCAGGTTTAATTGACTGCTTCAGTGTGTTACCACATTCCTACGTGATTCAAACACGAAAAAAACCCAGGATCTGGCCAACAAGTATGCGAAGAGGGCAAAATCATGAGCCAGATGCGGGCATAACCCAGACCTAACCCAGACCTAACCGGTGTTATCCTCTAAAATATTGATCGAAACCAGGTTTAATTGACTGCTTCAGTGTATTACCACATTACTACGTGATTGAAACTGTAAAAAACCCAGGATCTGGCCAACAAGTATGCGCAGAAGGCAAAATCATGAGCCAGATGCGGGCATAACCCAGACCTAACCCAGACCTAACCGGTGTTATCCTCTAAAATACTGTCCGAATCCAGGTTTAGTTGACTGCCTCAGTGTGGTACAACATTACTACGTGATTCAAACACGGAAATAACCCCGGATCTAGCCAACAGGTTTGCGAAAAAGGCGAAAGCATAAGCCAGATGGGCGCATATCCCACACCTAACCCAGTCCTAACCGGTGTTATCCTCTAAAATATTGATCGAAACAAGGCTTAATTGACTGCCTCAGTGTATTACCACATTACTACGTGATTCAATCACGACAAAAACCCAGGATCTGGCCAACAAGTATGCGAAGAAGGCAAAATCATGAGCCAGATGCGGGCATAACCCAGACCTAACCCAGACCTAACCGGTGTTATCATCTAAAATACTGTCCGAATCCAGGTTTAATAGACTGCCTCAATGTGTTACCACATTACTACGTGATTGAAACACGAAAAAACCCAGGATCTGGCCAACAAGTATGCGAAGAAGGCAAAATCATGAGCCAGATGCGGGCATAACCCAGACCTAACCCAGACCTAACCGGTTTATCCTCTAAAATATTGATCGAAACCAGGTAAAATTGACTGCTTCAGTGTATTACCACATTACTACGTGATTCAAACACGAAAAAAACCCAGGATCTAGCCAACAAGTATGCGAAGAAGGCAAAATCATGAGCCAGATGCGGGCATAACCCAGACCTAACCCAGACCTAACCGGTGTTATCCTCTAAAATATTGATCGAAACCAGGTTTTATTGACTGCTTCAGTGTATTACCACATGGCTACGTGATTCAAACACGAAAAAAACCCAGGATCTGGCCAACGAGTATGCGAAGAAGGCAAAATCATGAGCCAGATGCGGGCATAACCCAGACCTAACCCAGACCTAACCGGTGTTATCCTCTAAAATATTGATCGAAACCAGGTTTTATTGACTGCTTCAGTGTATTACCACATTACTACGTGATTCAAACACGAAAAAAACCCAGGATCTGGCCAACATGTATGCGAAGAAGACAAAATCATGAGCCAGATGCGGGCATAACCCAGCCCTAACCCAGACCTAACCTGTGTTATCCTCTAAAATATTGATCGAAACCAGGTTTAATTGACTGCTTCAGTGTATTACCACATTACTACGTGAATCAAACACGAAAAAAACCCAGGATCTGGCCAAGAAGTATGCGAAGAAGGCAAAATCATGAGCCAGATGCGGGCATAACCCAGACGTAACCCAGACATAACCGGTGTTATCCTCTAAAATATTGATCGAAACTAGGTTTAATTGACAGCTTCAGTGTGTTACCACATTACTACGTGATTCAAACACGAAAAAAACCCAGGATCTGGCCAACAATTATGCGAACATGGCAAAATCAAGAGCCAGATGCGGGCATATCCCGGACCTAACCCAGACCTAACCGGTGTTATCCTCTAAAATATTGATCGAAACCAGGTTTAATTGACTGCTTCAGTGTGTTACCACATTCCTACGTGATTCAAACACGAAAAAAACCCAGGATCTGGCCAACAAGTATGCGAAGAGGGCAAAATCATGAGCCAGATGCGGGCATAACCCAGACCTAACCCAGACCTAACCGGTGTTATCCTCTAAAATATTGATCGAAACCAGGTTTAATTGACTGCTTCAGTGTATTACCACATTACTACGTGATTGAAACAGTAAAAAACCCAGGATCTGGCCAACAAGTATGCGCAGAAGGCAAAATCATGAGCCAGATGCGGGCACATCCCGGACCTAACCCAGACCTAACCGGTGTTATCCTCTAAAATATTGTTGGGAACCAGGTTTAATTGACAGCATCAGTGTGTTACCACATTACTACGTGATTCAAACACGAAAAAAACCCAGGATCTGGCCAACAAGTATGCGAAGAAGGCAAAATCATGAGCCAGATGCGGGCATATCCCGGACCTAACCCGGACCTAACCGGTGTTATCCTCTAAAATATTGTTTGGAACCAGGTTTAATTGACTGCTTCAGTGTGTTACCACATTCCTACGTGATTCAAACACGAAAAAAACCCAGGATCTGGCCAACAAGTATGCGAAGAGGGCAAAATCATGAGCCAGATGCGGGCATAACCCAGACCTAACCCAGACCTAACCGGTGTTATCCTCTAAAATATTGATCGAAACCAGGTTTAATTGACTGCTTCAGTGTATTACCACATTACTACGTGATTGAAACTGTAAAAAACCCAGGATCTGGCCAACAAGTATGCGCAGAAGGCAAAATCATGAGCCAGATGCGGGCACATCCCGGACCTAACCCAGACCTAACCGGTGTTATCCTCTAAAATATTGTTTGGAACCAGGTTTAATTGACTGCTTCAGTGTGTTACCACATTCCTACGTGATTCAAACACGAAAAAAACCCACGATCTGGCCAACAAGTATGCGAAGAAGGCAAAATCATGAGCCGGGTGCGGGCATAACCCAGACCTAACCCAGACCTAACCGGTGTTATCCTCTAAAATATTGATCGAAACCAGGTTTAATTGACAGCTTCAGTGTGTTACCACATTACTACGTGATTCAAACACGAAAAAAACCCAGGATCTGGCCAACAAGTATGCGAAGAAGGCAAAATCATGAGCCAGATGCGGGCATATCCCGGACCTATCCCAGACCTAACCGGTGTTCTCCTATAAAATATTGATCGAAACCAGGTTTAATTGACTGCTTCAGTGTGTTAACACATTACTACGTGATTCAAACACGAAAAAACCCCAGGATCTGGCCAACAAGTACGCCAGGAAGGCAAAATCATGAGCCAGATGCGGGCATAACCCATACCTAACCCAGACCTAACCGGTGTTATCCTCTGAAATATTGATCGAAACCAGGTTTAATTGACTGCTTCAGTGTGTTACCACATTACTACGTGATACAAACACGGAAAATACCCAGGATCTGGCCAACAAGTTTGCGAAAAAGGCGAAAGCATAAGCCAGATGCGCGCATATCCCAGACCTAACCCAGACCTAACCGGTGTTATCCTCTAAAATATTGATCGAAACCAGGTTTAATTGACTGCTTCAGTGTATTACCACATTACTACGTGATTCAAACACGAAAAACACCCAGGATCTGGCCAACATGTATGCGAAAAATACAAAATCATGAGCCAGATGCGGGCATAACCCAGACCTAACCCAGACCTAACCGGTGTTATCCTCTAAAATATTGATCGAAACCAGGTTTAATTGACTGCTTCAGTGTATTACCACATTACTACGTGATTCAAACACGAAAAACACCCAGGATCTGGCCAACGAGTATGCGAAGAAGGCAAAATCATGAGCCAGATGCGGGCATAACCCAGACCTAACCCAGACCTAACCGGTGTTATCCTCTAAAATATTGATCGAAACCAGGTTTTATTGACTGCTTCAGTGTATTACCACATTACTACGTGATTCAAACACGAAAAAAACCCAGGATCTGGCCAACATGTTTGCGAAGAAGACAAAATCATGAGCCAGATGCGGGCATAACCCAGCCCTAACCCAGACCTAACCTGTGTTATCCTCTAAAATATTGATCGAAACCAGGTTTAATTGTCTGCTTCAGTGTATTACCACATTACTACGTGATTCAAACACGAAAAACACCCAGGATCTGGCCAATAAGTATGCGAAGAAGGCAATATCATGAGCCAGATGCGGGCATAACCCAGACCTAACCCAGACCTAACCGGTGTTATCCTCTAAAATATTGATCGAAACCAGGTTTAATTGACAGCTTCAGTGTGTTACCACATTACTACGTGATTCAAACTCGAAAAAAACCCAGGATCTGGCCAACAAGTATGCGAAAACGGCGAAAGTATAAGCCAGATGCGCTCAAATCCCAGACCTAACCCAGACCTAACCGGTGTTATCCTCTAAAATATTGATCGAAACCAGGTTTTATTGACTGCTTCAGTGTGTTACCACATTACTACGTGATCAAACACGGAAAAAACCCAGGATCTGGCCAACAAGTATTGCGAATAAGGCGAAAGTATAAGCCAGATGCGCGCACTTCCCAGACCTAACCCAGACCTAACCGGTGTTATCCTCTAAAATATTGATCGAAACCAGGTTTAATTGATAGCTTCAGTGTGTTACCACATTACTACGTGATTCAAACACGAAAAAAACCCAGGATCTGGCCAACAAGTATGCGAAGAAGGCAAAATCATGAGCCAGATGCGGGCATAACCCAGACCTAACCCAGACCTAACCGGTGTTATCCTCTAAAATATTGATCGAAACCAGGTTTAATTGACAGCTTCAGTGTGTTACCACATTACTACGTGATTCAAACTCGAAAAAAACCCAGGATCTGGCCAACAAGTATGCGAAAACGGCGAAAGTATAAGCCAGATGCGCTCAAATCCCAGACCTAACCCAGACCTAACCGGTGTTATCCTCTAAAATATTGATCGAAACCAGGTTTTATTGACTGCTTCAGTGTGTTACCACATTACTACGTGATCAAACACGAAAAAAACCCAGGATCTGGCCAACATGTTTGCGAAGAAGACAAAATCATGAGCCAGATGCGGGCATAACCCAGCCCTAACCCAGACCTAACCTGTGTTATCCTCTAAAATATTGATCGAAACCAGGTTTAATTGTCTGCTTCAGTGTATTACCACATTACTACGTGATTCAAACTCGAAAAAAACCCAGGATCTGGCCAACAAGTATGCGAAAAAGGCGAAAGTATAAGCCAGATGCGCTCAAATCCCAGACCTAACCCAGACCTAACCGGTGTTATCCTCTAAAATATTGATCGAAACCAGGTTTTATTGACTGCTTCAGTGTGTTACCACATTACTACGTGATCAAACACGGAAAAAACCCAGGATCTGGCCAACAAGTATTGCGAATAAGGCGAAAGTATAAGCCAGATGCGCGCATTTCCCAGACCTAACCCAGACCTAACCGGTGTCATCCTCTTAAATATTGATCGAAACCAGGTTTAATTGACAGCTTCAGTGTGTTACCACATTACTACGTGATTCAAACACGAAAAAAACCCTGGATCTGGCCAACAAGTATGCGAATAAGGCAAAATCATGAGCCAGATGCGGGCATAACCCAGACCTAACCCAGACCTAACCGGTGTTATCCTCTAAAATATTGATCGAAACCAGGTTTAATTGACAGCTTCAGTGTGTTACCACATTACTACGTGATTCAAACACGAAAAATACCCAGGATCTGGCCAACAAGTATGCGAAGAAGGCAAAATCATGAGCCAGATGCGGGCATATCCCGGACCTATCCCAGACCTAACCGGTGTTATCCTCTAAAATATTGATCGAAACCAGGTTTAATTGACTGCTTCAGTGTGTTACCACATTCCTACGTGATCAAACACGGAAAAAACCCAGGATCTGGCCAACAAGTATTGCGAATAAGGCGAAAGTATAAGCCAGATGCGCGCAAATCCCAGACCTAACCCAGACCTAACCGGCGTTATCCTCTAAAATATTGATCGAAACCAGGTTTTATTGACTGCTTCAGTGTGTTACCACATTACTACGTGATCAAACACGGGAAAAACCCAGGATCTGGCCAACAAGTATGCGAAGAAGGCAAAATCATGAGTCAGATGCGGCCATAACCCAGACCTAACCCAGACCTAACCGGTGTTATCCTCTAAAATATTGATCGAAACCAGGTTTAATTGACAGCTTCAGTGTGTTACCACATTACTACGTGATTCAAACACGAAAAAAACCCAGGATCTGGCCAACAAGTATGCGAAGAAGGCAAAATCATGAGCCAGATGCGGGCATAACCCAGACCTAACCCAGACCTAACCGGTGTTATCCTCTAAAATATTGATCGAAACCAGGTTTAATTGACAGCTTCAGTGTGTTACCACATTCCTACGTGATTCAAACACGAAAAAAACCCAGGATCTGGCCAACAAGTATGCGAAGAAGGCAAAATCATGAGCCAGATGCGGGCATAACCCAGACGAAACCAAGACCTAACCGGTGTTATCCTCTAAAATATTGATCGAAACCAGGTTTAATTGACTGCTTCAGTGTATTACCACATTACTACGTGATTCAAACACGAAAAACACCCAGGATCTGGCCAACATGTATGCGAAAAATACAAAATCATGAGCCAGATGCGGGCATAACCCAGACCTAACCCAGACCTAACCGGTGTTATCCTCTAAAATATTGATCGAAACCAGGTTTAATTGACTGCTTCAGTGTATTACCACATTACTACGTGATTCAAACACGAAAAACACCCAGGATCTGGCCAACGAGTATGCGAAGAAGGCAAAATCATGAGCCAGATGCGGGCATAACCCAGACCTAACCCAGACCTAACCGGTGTTATCCTCTAAAATATTGATCGAAACCAGGTTTTATTGACTGCTTCAGTGTATTACCACATTACTACGTGATTCAAACACGAAAAAAACCCAGGATCTGGCCAACATGTTTGCGAAGAAGACAAAATCATGAGCCAGATGCGGGCATAACCCAGCCCTAACCCAGACCTAACCTGTGTTATCCTCTAAAATATTGATCGAAACCAGGTTTAATTGTCTGCTTCAGTGTATTACCACATTACTACGTGATTCAAACACGAAAAACACCCAGGATCTGGCCAATAAGTATGCGAAGAAGGCAATATCATGAGCCAGATGCGGGCATAACCCAGACCTAACCCAGACCTAACCGGTGTTATCCTCTAAAATATTGATCGAAACCAGGTTTAATTGACAGCTTCAGTGTGTTACCACATTACTACGTGATTCAAACTCGAAAAAAACCCAGGATCTGGCCAACAAGTATGCGAAAACGGCGAAAGTATAAGCCAGATGCGCTCAAATCCCAGACCTAACCCAGACCTAACCGGTGTTATCCTCTAAAATATTGATCGAAACCAGGTTTTATTGACTGCTTCAGTGTGTTACCACATTACTACGTGATCAAACACGGAAAAAACCCAGGATCTGGCCAACAAGTATTGCGAATAAGGCGAAAGTATAAGCCAGATGCGCGCACTTCCCAGACCTAACCCAGACCTAACCGGTGTTATCCTCTAAAATATTGATCGAAACCAGGTTTAATTGATAGCTTCAGTGTGTTACCACATTACTACGTGATTCAAACACGAAAAAAACCCAGGATCTGGCCAACAAGTATGCGAAGAAGGCAAAATCATGAGCCAGATGCGGGCATAACCCAGACCTAACCCAGACCTAACCGGTGTTATCCTCTAAAATATTGATCGAAACCAGGTTTAATTGACAGCTTCAGTGTGTTACCACATTACTACGTGATTCAAACACGAAAAAAACCCAGGATCTGGCCAACAAGTATGCGAAGAAGGCAAAATCATGAGCCAGATGCGGGCATAACCCAGACCTAACCCAGACCTAACCGGTGTTATCCTCTAAAATATTGATCGAAACCAGGTTTAATTGACAGCTTCAGTGTGTTACCACATTACTACGTGATTCAAACACGAAAAAAACCCAGGATCTGGCCAACAAGTATGCGAAGAAGACAAAATCATGAGCCAGAAGCGGGCATAACCCGGACCTATCCCAGACCTAACCGGTGTTATCCTCTAAAATATTGATCGAAACCAGGTTTAATTGATAGCTTCAGTGTGTTACCACATTACTACGTGATTCAAACTCGAAAAAAACCCAGGATCTGGCCAACAAGTATGCGAAAAAGGCGAAAGTATAAGCCAGATGCGCTCAAATCCCAGACCTAACCCAGACCTAACCGGTGTTATCCTCTAAAATATTGATCGAAACCAGGTTTTATTGACTGCTTCAGTGTGTTACCACATTACTACGTGATCAAACACGGAAAAAACCCAGGATCTGGCCAACAAGTATTGCGAATAAGGCGAAAGTATAAGCCAGATGCGCGCATTTCCCAGACCTAACCCAGACCTAACCGGTGTCATCCTCTTAAATATTGATCGAAACCAGGTTTAATTGACAGCTTCAGTGTGTTACCACATTACTACGTGATTCAAACACGAAAAAAACCCTGGATCTGGCCAACAAGTATGCGAATAAGGCAAAATCATGAGCCAGATGCGGGCATAACCCAGACCTAACCCAGACCTAACCGGTGTTATCCTCTAAAATATTGATCGAAACCAGGTTTAATTGACAGCTTCAGTGTGTTACCACATTACTACGTGATTCAAACACGAAAAATACCCAGGATCTGGCCAACAAGTATGCGAAGAAGGCAAAATCATGAGCCAGATGCGGGCATATCCCGGACCTATCCCAGACCTAACCGGTGTTATCCTCTAAAATATTGATCGAAACCAGGTTTAATTGACTGCTTCAGTGTGTTACCACATTCCTACGTGATCAAACACGGAAAAAACCCAGGATCTGGCCAACAAGTATTGCGAATAAGGCGAAAGTATAAGCCAGATGCGCGCAAATCCCAGACCTAACCCAGACCTAACCGGCGTTATCCTCTAAAATATTGATCGAAACCAGGTTTTATTGACTGCTTCAGTGTGTTACCACATTACTACGTGATCAAACACGGGAAAAACCCAGGATCTGGCCAACAAGTATGCGAAGAAGGCAAAATCATGAGTCAGATGCGGCCATAACCCAGACCTAACCCAGACCTAACCGGTGTTATCCTCTAAAATATTGATCGAAACCAGGTTTAATTGACAGCTTCAGTGTGTTACCACATTACTACGTGATTCAAACACGAAAAAAACCCAGGATCTGGCCAACAAGTATGCGAAGAAGGCAAAATCATGAGCCAGATGCGGGCATAACCCAGACCTAACCCAGACCTAACCGGTGTTATCCTCTAAAATATTGATCGAAACCAGGTTTAATTGACAGCTTCAGTGTGTTACCACATTCCTACGTGATTCAAACACGAAAAAAACCCAGGATCTGGCCAACAAGTATGCGAAGAAGGCAAAATCATGAGCCAGATGCGGGCATAACCCAGACGAAACCAAGACCTAACCGGTGTTATCCTCTAAAATATTGATCGAAACCAGGTTTAATTGACAGCTTCAGTGTGTTACCACATTACTACGTGATTCAAACACGAAAAATACCCAGGATCTGGCCAACAAGTATGCGAAGAAGGCAAAATCATGAGCCAGATGCGGGCATAACCCAGACCTAACCCAGACCTAACCGGTGTTATCCTCTAAAATATTGATCGAAACCAGGTTTAATTAACAGCTTCAGTGTGTTACCACATTACTACGTGATTCAAACACGAAAAAAACCCAGGATCTGGCCAACAAGTATGCGAAGAAGGCAAAATCATGAGCCAGATGCGGGCATAACCCAGACGAAACCAAGACCTAACCGGTGTTATCCTCTAAAACATTGATCGAAACCAGGTTTAATTGACAGCTTCAGTGTGTTACCACATTACTACGTGATTCAAACACGAAAAAAACCCAGGATCTGGCCAACAAGTATGCGAAGAAGGCAAAATCATGAGCCAGATGCGGGCATAACACAGACCTAACCCAGACCTAACCAGTGTTATCCTCTGAAATATTGATCGAAACCAGGTTTAATTGACAGCTTAAGTGTGTTACCACATTAATACGTGATTCAAACACGAAAAAAACCCAGGATCTGGCCAACAAGTATGCGAAGAAGGCGAAAGTATAAGCCAGATGCGCGCATTTCCCAGACCTAACCCAGACCTAACCAGTGTTATCCTCTGAAATATTGATCGAAACCAGGTTTAATTGACAGCTTAAGTGTGTTACCACATTAATACGTGATTCAAACACGAAAAAAACCCAGGATCTGGCCAACAAGTATGCGAAGAAGGCGAAAGTATAAGCCAGATGCGCGCATTTCCCAGACCTAACCCAGACCTAACCAGTGTTATCCTCTGAAATATTGATCGAAACCAGGTTTAATTGACTGCTTCAGTGTGTTACCACATTACTACGTGATTCAATCACGGAAAAAACCCAGGATCTGGCCAACAAGTATGCGAAGAAGGCAAAATCATGAGCCAGATGCGGGCATAACCCAGACCTAACCGGTGTTATCCTCTGAAATATTGATCGAAACCAGGTTTAATTGACTGCTTCAGTGTGTTACCACATTACTACGTGATTCAAACACGGAAAATACCCAGGATCTGGCCAACAAGTTTGCGAAAAAGGCGACAGTATAAGCCAGATGCGCGCAAATCCCAGACCTAACCCAGACCTAACCGGTGTCGTCCTCTAAAATATTGATCGAAACCAGGTTTTATTGACAGCTTCAGTGTGTTACCACATTACTACGTGATCAAACACGGAAAATACCCAGGATCAGGCCAACAAGTATGCGAAGAAGGCAAAATCATGAGCCAGATGCGAGCATAACCCAGACCTAACCCAGACCTAGCCGGTGTTATCCTCTAAAATATTGATCGAAACCAGGTTTAATTGACAGCTTCAGTGTGTTACCACATTACTACGTGATTCAAACACGAAAAAAACCCAGGATCTGGCCAACAAGTATGCGAAGAAGGCAAAATCATGAGCCAGATGCGGGCATAACCCAGACCTATCCCAGACCTAACCGGTGTTATCCTCTAAAATATTGTTTGGAACCAGGTTTAATTGACTGCTTCAGTGTGTTACCACATTCCTACGTGATCAAACACGGAAAAAACCGAGGATCTGGCCAACAAGTATGCGAAGAAGGCAAAATCATGAGCTAGGTGCGGGCATAACCCAGACCTAACCCAGACCTAACCGGTGTTATCCTCTAAAATATTGATCGAAACCAGGTTTAATTGACAGCTTCAGTGTGTTACCACATTACTACGTGATTCAAACATGAAAAAAACCCAGGATCTGGCCAAGAAGTATGCGAAGAAGGCAAAATCATGAGCCAGATGCGGGCATATCCCGGACCTATCCCAGACGTAACCGGTGTTATCCTCTAAAATATTGATCGAAACCAGGTTTTATTGACTGCTTCAGTGTGTTACCACATTACTACGTGATCAAACACGGAAAAAACCGAGGATCTGGCCAACAAGTATGCGAAGAAGGCAAAATCATGAGCCAGATGCGGGCATAACCCAGACCTATCCCAGACCTAACCGGTGTTATCCTCTAAAATATTGATCGAAACCAGGTTTAATTGACAGCTTCAGTGTGTTACCACATTCCTACGTGATTCAAACACGAAAAAGCCCAGGATCTGGCCAACAAGTATGCGAAGAAGGCAAAATCATGAGCCAGATGCGGGCATAACCCAGACGAAACCAAGACCTAACCGGTGTTATCCTCTAAAATATTGATCGAAACCAGGTTTAATTGACAGCTTAAGTGTGTTACCACATTACTACGTGATTCAAACACGAAAAATACCCAGGATCTGGCCAACAAGTATGCGAAGAAGGCAAAATCATGAGCCAGATGCGGGCATATCCCGGACCTATCCCAGACCTAACCGGGGTTATCCTTTAAAATATTGATCGAAACCAGGTTTAATTGACTGCTTCAGTGTGTTACCACATTACTACGTGATTCAAACACGAAAAAACCCCAGGATCTGGCCAACAAGTATGCGAAGATGGCAAAATCATGAGCCAGATGCGGGCATAACCCAGACCTAACCCAGACCTAACCGGTGTTATCCTCTAAAATATTGATCGAAACCAGGTTTAATTGACAGCTTCAGTGTGTTACCACATTACTACGTGATTCAAACACGAAAAAAACCCAGGATCTGGCCAACAAGTATGCGAAGAAGGCAAAATCATGAGCCAGATGCGGGCATAACCCAGACGAAACCCAGACCTAACCGGTGTTATCCTCTAAAACATTGATCGAAACCAGGTTTAATTGACAGCTTCAGTGTGTTACCACATTACTACGTGATTCAAACACGAAAAAAACCCAGGATCTGGCCAACAAGTATGCGAAGAAGGCAAAATCATGAGCCAGATGCGGGCATAACACAGACCTAACCCAGACCTAACCGGTGTTATCCTCTAAAATATTGATCGAAACCAGGTTTAATTGACAGCTTACGTGTGTTACCACATTACTACGTGATTCAAACACGAAAAAAACCCAGGATCTGGCCAACAAGTATGCGAAGAAGGCAAAATCATGAGCCAGATGCGGGCATAACACAGACCTAACCCAGACCTAACCAGTGTTATCCTCTGAAATATTGATCGAAACCAGGTTTAATTGACAGCTTAAGTGTGTTACCACATTAATACGTGATTCAAACACGAAAAAAACCCAGGATCTGGCCAACAAGTATGCGAAGAAGGCGAAAGTATAAGCCAGATGCGCGCATTTCCCAGACCTAACCCAGACCTAACCAGTGTTATCCTCTGAAATATTGATCGAAACCAGGTTTAATTGACTGCTTCAGTGTGTTACCACATTACTACGTGATTCAATCACGGAAAAAACCCAGGATCTGGCCAACAAGTATGCGAAGAAGGCAAAATCATGAGCCAGATGCGGGCATAACCCAGACCTAACCGGTGTTATCCTCTGAAATATTGATCGAAACCAGGTTTAATTGACTGCTTCAGTGTGTTACCACATTACTACGTGATTCAAACACGGAAAATACCCAGGATCTGGCCAACAAGTTTGCGAAAAAGGCGACAGTATAAGCCAGATGCGCGCAAATCCCAGACCTAACCCAGACCTAACCGGTGTCATCCTCTAAAATATTGATCGAAACCAGGTTTTATTGACAGCTTCAGTGTGTTACCACATTACTACGTGATCAAACACGGAAAATACCCAGGATCAGGCCAACAAGTATGCGAAGAAGGCAAAATCATGAGCCAGATGCGAGCATAACCCAGACCTAACCCAGACCTAACCGGTGTTATCCTCTAAAATATTGATCGAAACCAGGTTTAATTGACAGCTTCAGTGTGTTACCACATTACTACGTGATTCAAACACGAAAAAAACCCAGGATCTGGCCAACAAGTATGCGAAGAAGGCAAAATCATGAGCCAGATGCGGGCATAACCCAGACCTATCCCAGACCTAACCGGTGTTATCCTCTAAAATATTGTTTGGAACCAGGTTTAATTGACTGCTTCAGTGTGTTACCACATTCCTACGTGATCAAACACGGAAAAAACCGAGGATCTGGCCAACAAGTATGCGAAGAAGGCAAAATCATGAGCTAGGTGCGGGCATAACCCAGACCTAACCCAGACCTAACCGGTGTTATCCTCTAAAATATTGATCGAAACCAGGTTTAATTGACAGCTTCAGTGTGTTACCACATTACTACGTGATTCAAACATGAAAAAAACCCAGGATCTGGCCAAGAAGTATGCGAAGAAGGCAAAATCATGAGCCAGATGCGGGCATATCCCGGACCTATCCCAGACGTAACCGGTGTTATCCTCTAAAATATTGATCGAAACCAGGTTTTATTGACTGCTTCAGTGTGTTACCACATTACTACGTGATCAAACACGGAAAAAACCGAGGATCTGGCCAACAAGTATGCGAAGAAGGCAAAATCATGAGCCAGATGCGGGCATAACCCAGACCTATCCCAGACCTAACCGGTGTTATCCTCTAAAATATTGATCGAAACCAGGTTTAATTGACAGCTTCAGTGTGTTACCACATTCCTACGTGATTCAAACACGAAAAAAACCCAGGATCTGGCCAACAAGTATGCGAAGAAGGCAAAATCATGAGCCAGATGCGGGCATAACCCAGACGAAACCAAGACCTAACCGGTGTTATCCTCTAAAATATTGATCGAAACCAGGTTTAATTGACAGCTTAAGTGTGTTACCACATTACTACGTGATTCAAACACGAAAAATACCCAGGATCTGGCCAACAAGTATGCGAAGAAGGCAAAATCATGAGCCAGATGCGGGCATATCCCGGACCTATCCCAGACCTAACCGGGGTTATCCTTTAAAATATTGATCGAAACCAGGTTTAATTGACTGCTTCAGTGTGTTACCACATTACTACGTGATTCAAACACGAAAAAACCCCAGGATCTGGCCAACAAGTATGCGAAGATGGCAAAATCATGAGCCAGATGCGGGCATAACCCAGACCTAACCCAGACCTAACCGGTGTTATCCTCTAAAATATTGATCGAAACCAGGTTTAATTGACAGCTTCAGTGTGTTACCACATTACTACGTGATTCAAACACGAAAAAAACCCAGGATCTGGCCAACAAGTATGCGAAGAAGGCAAAATCATGAGCCAGATGCGGGCATAACCCAGACGAAACCCAGACCTAACCGGTGTTATCCTCTAAAACATTGATCGAAACCAGGTTTAATTGACAGCTTCAGTGTGTTACCACATTACTACGTGATTCAAACACGAAAAAAACCCAGGATCTGGCCAACAAGTATGCGAAGAAGGCAAAATCATGAGCCAGATGCGGGCATAACACAGACCTAACCCAGACCTAACCGGTGTTATCCTCTAAAATATTGATCGAAACCAGGTTTAATTGACAGCTTAAGTGTGTTACCACATTACTACGTGATTCAAACACGAAAAAAACCCTGGATCTGGCCAACAAGTATGCGAAGAAGGCGAAAGTATAAGCCAGATGCGCGCATTTCCCAGACCTAACCCAGACCTAACCGGTGTTATCCTCTGAAATATTGATCGAAACCAGGTTTAATTGACTGCTTCAGTGTGTTACCACATTACTACGTGATTCAATCACGGAAAAAACCCAGGATCTGGCCAACAAGTATGCGAAGAAGGCAAAATCATGAGCCAGATGCGGGCATAACCCAGACCTAACCCAGACCTAACCGGTGTTATCCTCTGAAATATTGATCGAAACCAGGTTTAATTGACTGCTTCAGTGTGTTACCACATTACTACGTGATTCAAACACGGAAAATACCCAGGATCTGGCCAACAAGTTTGCGAAAAAGGCGACAGTATAAGCCAGATGCGCGCAAATCCCATACCTAACCCAGACCTAACCGGTGTCATCCTCTAAAATATTGATCGAAACCAGGTTTTATTGACTGCTTCAGTGTGTTACCACATTACTACGTGATCAAACACGGAAAATACCCAGGATCAGGCCAACAAGTTTGCGAAAAAGGTGAAAGTATAAGCCAGATGCGCGCATTTCCCAGACCTAACCCAGACCTAACCGGTGTTATCCTCTAAAATATTGATCGAAACCAGGTTTAATTGACAGCTTCAGTGTGTTACCACATTACTACGTGATTCAAACACGAAAAAAACCCAGGATCTGGCCAACAAGTATGCGAAGAAGGCAAAATCATGAGCCAGATGCGGGCATATCCCGGACCTAACCCGGACCTAACCGGTGTTATCCTCTAAAATATTGTTTGGAACCAGGTTTAATTGACTGCTTCAGTGTGTTACCACATTCCTACGTGATCAAACACGGAAAAAACCGAGGATCTGGCCAACAAGTATGCGAAGAAGGCAAAATCATGAGCCAGGTGCGGGCATAACCCAGACCTAACCCAGACCTAACCGGTGTTATCCTCTAAAATATTGATCGAAACCAGGTTTAATTGACAGCCTCAGTGTGTTACCACATTACTACGTGATTCAAACACGAAAAAAACCCAGGATCTGGCCAACAAGTATGCGAAGAAGGCAAAATCATGAGCCAGATGCGGGCATATCCCGGACCTATCCCAGACCTAACCGGTGTTATCCTATAAAATATTGATCGAAACCAGGTTTAATTGACTGCTTCAGTGTGTTACCACATTACTACGTGATTCAAACACGAAAAAACCCCAGGATCTGGCCAACAAGTACGCGAGGAAGGCAAAATCATGAGCCAGATGCGGGCATAACCCAGACCTAACCCAGACCTAACCGGTGTTATCCTCTGAAATATTGATCGAAACCAGGTTTAATTGACTGCTTCAGTGTATTACCACATTACTACGTGATTCAAACACGAAAAAAACCCAGGATCTGGCCAACAAGTATGCGAAGAAGGCAAAATCATGAGCCAGATGCGGGCATAACCCAGAACTAACCCAGACGTAACCGGTGTTATCCTCTAAAATATTGATCGAAACCAGGTTTTATTGACTGCTTCAGTGTGTTACCACATTACTACGTGATCAAACACGGAAAAAACCGAGGATCTGGCCAACAAGTATGCGAAGAAGGCAAAATCATGAGCCAGATGCGGGCATAACCCAGACCTAACCCAGACCTAACCGGTGTTATCCTTTAAAATATTGATCGAAACCAGGTTTTATTGACTGCTTCAGTGTATTACCACATTACTACGTGATTCAAACACGAAAAAAACCCAGGATCTGGCCAACAAGTATGCGAAGAAGGCAAAATCATGAGCCAGATGCGGGCATAACCCAGACCTAACCCAGACCTAACCGGTGTTATCGTCTAAAATATTGATCGAGACCAGGTTTTATTGACTGCTTCAGTGTATTACCACATTACTACGTGATTCAAACACGAAAAAAACCCAGGATCTGGCAAACAAGTATGCGAAGAAGGCAAAATCATGAGCCAGATGCGGGCATAACCCAGACCTAACCCAGACCTAACCGGTGTTATCCTCTAAAATATTGATCGAATCCAGGCTTAATAGACTGCCTCAGTGTGTTACCACATTACTACGTGATTGAAACACGAAAAAAACCCAGGATCTGGCCAACAAGTATGCGAAGAAGGCAAAATCATGAGCCAGATGCGGGCATAACCCAGACCTAACCCAGACCTAACCGGTTTTATCCTCTAAAATACTGTCCGAATCCAGGTTTAATTGACTGCCTCAGTGTGGTACAACATTACTACGTGATGCAAACACGGAAAAAACCCAGGATCTAGCCAACAAGTTTGCGAAAAAGGCGAAAGCATAAGCCAGATGGGCGCATATCCCAGACCTAACCCAGACCTAACCGGTGTTATCCTCTAAAATATTGATCGAAACAAGGTTTAACTGACTGCCTCAGTGTATTACCACATTACTACGTGATTCAATCACGAAAAAAACCCAGGATCTAGCCAACAAGTATGCGAAGAAGGCAAAATCATGAGCCAGATGCGGGCATAACCCAGACCTAACCCAGACCTAACCGGTGTTATCCTCTAAAATATTGATCGAAACCAGGTTTAATTGACTGCTTCAGTGTATTACCACATTACTACGTGATTCAAACACGAAAAAAACCCAGGATCTGGCCAACAAGTATGCGAAGAAGGCAAAATCATGAGCCAGATGCGGGCATAACCCAGAACTAACCCAGACGTAACCGGTGTTATCCTCTAAAATATTGATCGAAACCAGGTTTTATTGACTGCTTCAGTGTGTTACCACATTACTACGTGATCAAACACGGAAAAAACCGAGGATCTGGCCAACAAGTATGCGAAGAAGGCAAAATCATGAGCCAGATGCGGGCATATCCCGGACCTAACCCGGACCTAACCGGTGTTATCCTCTAAAATATTGTTTGGAACCAGATTTAATTGACTGCTTCAGTGTGTTACCACATTCCTACGTGATTCAAACACGAAAAAAACCCAGGATCTGGCCAACAAGCATGCGAAGAGGGCAAAATCATGAGCCAGATGCGGGCATAACGCAGACCTAACCAAGACCTAACCGGTGTTATCCTCTAAAATATTGATCGAAACCAGGTTTAATTGACTGCTTCAGTGTACTACCACATTACTACGTGATTGAAACAGTAAAAAACCCAGGATCTGGCCAACAAGTATGCGCAGAAGGCAAAATCATGAGCCAGATGCGGGCACATCCCGGACCTAACCCAGACCTAACCGGTGTTATCCTCTAAAATATTGTTTGGAACCAGGTTTAATTGACTGCTTCAGTGTGTTACCACATTCCTACGTGATTCAAACACGAAAAAAACCCAAGATCTGGCCAACAAGTATGCGAAGAAGGCAAAATCATGAGCCGGGTGCGGGCATAACCCAGACCTAACCCAGACCTAACCGGTGTTATCCTCTAAAATATTGATCGAAATCAGGTTTAATTGACAGCTTCAGTGTGTTACCACATTACTACGTGATTCAAACACGGAAAAAACCCAGGATCTGGCCAACAAGTATGCGAAGAAGGCAAAATCATGAGCCAGATGCGGGCATATCCCGGACCTATCCCAGACCTAGCCGGTGTTATCCTATAAAATATTGATCGAAACCAGGTTTAATTGACTGCTTCAGTGTGTTACCACATTACTACGTGATTCAAACACGAAAAAACCCCAGGATCTGGCCAACAAGTACGCGAGGAAGGCAAAATCATGAGCCAGATGCGGGCATAACCCAGACCTAACCCAGACCTAACCGGTGTTATCCTCTGAAATATTGATCGAAACCAGGTTTAATTGACTGCTTCAGTGTGTTACCACATTACTACGTGATTCAAACACGGAAAATACCCAGGATCTGGCCAACAAGTTTGCGAAAAAGGCGAAAGCATAAGCCAGATGTTCGCATATCCCAGACCTAACCCAGACCTAACCGGTGTTATCCTCTAAAATATTGATCGAAACCAGGTTTAATTGACTGCTTCAGTGTATTACCACATTACTACGTGATTCAAACACGAAAAAAACCCAGGATCTGGCCAACAAGTATGCGAAGAAGGCAAAATCATGAGCCAGATGCGGGCATAACCCAGAACTAACCCAGACGTAACCGGTGTTATCCTCTAAAATATTGATCGAAACCAGGTTTTATTGACTGCTTCAGTGTGTTACCACATTACTACGTGATCAAACACGGAAAAAACCGAGGATCTGGCCAACAAGTATGCGAAGAAGGCAAAATCATGAGCCAGATGCGGGCATAACCCAGACCTAACCCAGACCTAACCGGTGTTATCCTCTAAAATATTGATCGAAACCAGGTTTAATTGACAGCTTCAGTGTGTTACCACATTACTACGTGATTCAAACACGAAAAAAACCCAGGATCTGGCCAACAAGTATGCGAAGAAGGCAAAATCATGAGCCAGATGCGGGCATAACCCAGACCTAACCCAGACCTAACCGGTGTTATCGTCTAAAATATTGATCGAAACCAGGTTTTATTGACTGCTTCAGTGTATTACCACATTACTACGTGATTCAAACACGAAAAAAACCCAGGATCTGGCCAACAAGTATGCCAAGAAGGCAAAATCATGAGCCAGATGCGGGCATAACCCAGACCTAACCCAGACCTAACCTGTGTTATCCTCTAAAATATTGATCGAATCCAGGCTTAATAGACTGCCTCAGTGTGTTACCACATTACTACGTGATTGAAACACGAAAAAAACCCAGGATCTGGCCAACAAGTATGCGAAGAAGGCAAAATCATGAGCCAGATGCGGGCATAACCCAGACCTAACCCAGACCTAACCGGTGTTATCCTCTAAAATACTGTCCGAATCCAGGTTTAATTGACTGCCTCAGTGTGGTACAACATTACTACGTGATTCAAACACGGAAAAAACCCAGGATCGAGCCAACAAGTTTGCGAAAAAGGCGAAAGCATAAGCCAGATGGGCGCATATCCCAGACCTAACCCAGACCTAACCGGTGTTATCCTCTAAAATATTGATCGAAACAAGGTTTAATTGACTGCCTCAGGGTATTACCACATTACTACGTGATTCAATCACGAAAAAAACCCAGGATCTGGCCAACAAGTATGCGAAGAAGGCAAAATCATGAGCCAGATGCGGGCATAACCCAGACCTAACCCAGACCTAAACGGTGTTATCATCTAAAATACTGTCCGAATCCAGGTTTAATAGACTGCCTCAATGTGTTACCACATTACTACGTGATTGAAACACGAAAAAAACCCAGGATCTGGCCAACAAGTATGCGAAGAAGGCAAAATCATGAGCCAGATGCGGGCATAACCCAGACCTAACCCAGACCTAACCGGTGTTATCCTCTAAAATATTGATCGAAACCAGGTTTTATTGACTGCTTCAGTGTGTTACCACATTACTACGTGATCAAACACGGAAAAAACCGAGGATCTGGCCAACAAGTATGCGAAGAAGGCAAAATCATGAGCCAGATGCGGGCATAACCCAGACCTAACCCAGACCTAACCGGTGTTATCATCTAAAATACTGTCCGAATCCAGGCTTAATAGACTGCCTCAATGTGTTACCACATTACTACGTGATTGAAACACGAAAAAAACCCAGGATCTGGCCAACAAGTATGCGAAGAAGGCAAAATCATGAGCCAGATGCGGGCATAACCCAGACCTAACCCAGACCTAACCGGTGTTATCCTCTAAAATATTGATCGAAACCAGGTTAAATTGACTGCTTCAGTGTATTACCACATTACTACGTGATTCAAAAACGAAAAAAACCCAGGATCTAGCCAACAAGTATGCGAAGAAGGCAAAATCATGAGCCAGATGCGGGCATAACCCAGACCTAACCCAGACCTAACCGGTGTTATCCTCTAAAATATTGATCGAAACCAGGTTTTATTGACTGCTTCAGTGTATTACCACATTGCTACGTGATTCAAACACGAAAAAAACCCAGGATCTGGCCAACGAGTATGCGAAGAAGGCAAAATCATGAGCCAGATGCGGGCATAACCCAGACCTAAGCCAGACCTAACCGGTGTTATCCTCTAAAATATTGATCGAAACCAGGTTTTATTGACTGCTTCAGTGTATTACCACATTACTACGTGATTCAAACACGAAAAAAACCCAGGATCTGGCCAACATGTATGCGAAGAAGACAAAATCATGAGCCAGATGCGGGCATAACCCAGCCCTAACCCAGACCTAACCTGTGTTATCCTCTAAAATATTGATCGAAACCAGGTTTAATTGACTGCTTCAGTGTATTACCACATTACTACGTGATTCAAACACGAAAAAAACCCAGGATCTGGCCAACAAGTATGCGAAGAAGGCAAAATCATGAGCCAGATGCGGGCATAACCCAGACCTAACCCAGACCTAACCGGTGTTATCCTCTAAAATATTGATCGAAACAAGGTTTAATTGACTGCCTCAGTGTATTACCACATTACTACGTGATTCAATCACGAAAAAAACCCAGGATCTGGCCAACAAGTATGCGAAGAAGGCAAAATCATGAGCCAGATGCGGGCATAACCCAGACCTAACCCAGACCTGACCGGTGTTATCATCTAAAATACTGTCCGAATCCAGGTTTAATAGACTGCCGCAATGTGTTACCACATTACTACGTGATTGAAACACGAAAAAAACCCAGGATCTGGCCAACAAGTATGCGAAGAAGGCAAAATCATGAGCCAGATGCGGGCATAACCCAGACCTAACCCAGACCTAACCGGTGTTATCCTCTAAAATATTGATCGAAACCAGGTTAAATTGACTGCTTCAGTGTATTACCACATTACTACGTGATTCAAACACGAAAAAAACCCTGAATCTAGCCAACAAGTATGCGAAGAAGGCAAAATCATGAGCCAGATGCGGGCATAACCCAGACCTAACCCAGACCTAACCGGTGTTATCCTCTAAAATATTGATCGAAACCAGGTTTAATTGACTGCTTCAGTGTATTACCACATTACTACGTGATTCAAACACGAAAAAAACCCAGGATCTGGCCAACAAGTATGCGAAGAAGGCAAAATCATGAGCCAGATGCGGGCATAACCCAGAACTAACCCAGACGTAACCGGTGTTATCCTCTAAAATATTGATCGAAACCAGGTTTTATTGACTGCTTCAGTGTGTTACCACATTACTACGTGATCAAACACGGAAAAAACCGAGGATCTGGCCAACAAGTATGCGAAGAAGGCAAAATCATGAGCCAGATGCGGGCATATCCCGGACCTAACCCGGACCTAACCGGTGTTATCCTCTAAAATATTGTTTGGAACCAGGTTTAATTGACTGCTTCAGTGTGTTACCACATTCCTACGTGATTCAAACACGAAAAAAACCCAGGATCTGGCCAACAAGTATGCGAAGAGGGCAAAATCATGAGCCAGATGCGGGCATAACCCAGACCTAACCAAGACCTAACCGGTGTTATCCTCTAAAATATTGATCGAAACCAGGTTTAATTGACTGCTTCAGTGTACTACCACATTACTACGTGATTGAAACAGTAAAAAACCCAGGATCTGGCCAACAAGTATGCGCAAAAGGCAAAATCATGAGCCAGATGCGGGCACATCCCGGACCTAACCCAGACCTAACCGGTGTTATCCTCTAAAATATTGTTTGGAACCAGGTTTAATTGACTGCTTCAGTGTGTTACCACATTCCTACGTGATTCAAACACGAAAAAAACCCAAGATCTGGCCAACAAGTATGCGAAGAAGGCAAAATCATGAGCCGGGTGCGGGCATAACCCAGACCTAACCCAGACCTAACCGGTGTTATCCTCTAAAATATTGATCGAAATCAGGTTTAATTGACAGCTTCAGTGTGTTACCACATTACTACGTGATTCAAACACGGAAAAAACCCAGGATCTGGCCAACAAGTATGCGAAGAAGGCAAAATCATGAGCCAGATGCGGGCATATCCCGGACCTATCCCAGACCTAGCCGGTGTTATCCTATAAAATATTGATCGAAACCAGGTTTAATTGACTGCTTCAGTGTGTTACCACATTACTACGTGATTCAAACACGAAAAAACCCCAGGATCTGGCCAACAAGTACGCGAGGAAGGCAAAATCATGAGCCAGATGCGGGCATAACCCAGACCTAACCCAGACCTAACCGGTGTTATCCTCTGAAATATTGATCGAAACCAGGTTTAATTGACTGCTTCAGTGTGTTACCACATTACTACGTGATTCAAACACGGAAAATACCCAGGATCTGGCCAACAAGTTTGCGAAAAAGGCGAAAGCATAAGCCAGATGTTCGCATATCCCAGACCTAACCCAGACCTAACCGGTGTTATCCTCTAAAATATTGATCGAAACCAGGTTTAATTGACTGCTTCAGTGTATTACCACATTACTACGTGATTCAAACACGAAAAAAACCCAGGATCTGGCCAACAAGTATGCGAAGAAGGCAAAATCATGAGCCAGATGCGGGCATAACCCAGACCTAACCCAGACCTAACCGGTGTTATCCTCTAAAATACTGTCCGAATCCAGGTTTAATTGACTGCCTCAGTGTGGTACAACATTACTACGTGATTCAAACACGGAAAAAACCCAGGATCGAGCCAACAAGTTTGCGAAAAAGGCGAAAGCATAAGCCAGATGGGCGCATATCCCAGACCTAACCCAGACCTAACCGGTGTTATCCTCTAAAATATTGATCGAAACAAGGTTTAATTGACTGCCTCAGGGTATTACCACATTACTACGTGATTCAATCACGAAAAAAACCCAGGATCTGGCCAACAAGTATGCGAAGAAGGCAAAATCATGAGCCAGATGCGGGCATAACCCAGACCTAACCCAGACCTAAACGGTGTTATCATCTAAAATACTGTCCGAATCCAGGTTTAATAGACTGCCTCAATGTGTTACCACATTACTACGTGATTGAAACACGAAAAAAACCCAGGATCTGGCCAACAAGTATGCGAAGAAGGCAAAATCATGAGCCAGATGCGGGCATAACCCAGACCTAACCCAGACCTAACCGGTGTTATCCTCTAAAATATTGATCGAAACCAGGTTTTATTGACTGCTTCAGTGTGTTACCACATTACTACGTGATCAAACACGGAAAAAACCGAGGATCTGGCCAACAAGTATGCGAAGAAGGCAAAATCATGAGCCAGATGCGGGCATAACCCAGACCTAACCCAGACCTAACCGGTGTTATCATCTAAAATACTGTCCGAATCCAGGCTTAATAGACTGCCTCAATGTGTTACCACATTACTACGTGATTGAAACACGAAAAAAACCCAGGATCTGGCCAACAAGTATGCGAAGAAGGCAAAATCATGAGCCAGATGCGGGCATAACCCAGACCTAACCGGTGTTATCCTCTAAAATATTGATCGAAACCAGGTTAAATTGACTGCTTCAGTGTATTACCACATTACTACGTGATTCAAAAACGAAAAAAACCCAGGATCTAGCCAACAAGTATGCGAAGAAGGCAAAATCATGAGCCAGATGCGGGCATAACCCAGACCTAACCCAGACCTAACCGGTGTTATCCTCTAAAATATTGATCGAAACCAGGTTTTATTGACTGCTTCAGTGTATTACCACATTGCTACGTGATTCAAACACGAAAAAAACCCAGGATCTGGCCAACGAGTATGCGAAGAAGGCAAAATCATGAGCCAGATGCGGGCATAACCCAGACCTAACCCAGACCTAACCGGTGTTATCCTCTATAATATTGATCGAAACCAGGTTTTATTGACTGCTTCAGTGTATTACCACATTACTACGTGATTCAAACACGAAAAAAACCCAGGATCTGGCCAACAAGTATGCGAAGAAGGCAAAATCATGAGCCAGATGCGGGCATAACCCAGAACTAACCCAGACGTAACCGGTGTTATCCTCTAAAATATTGATCGAAACCAGGTTTTATTGACTGCTTCAGTGTGTTACCACATTACTACGTGATCAAACACGGAAAAAACCGAGGATCTGGCCAACAAGTATGCGAAGAAGGCAAAATCATGAGCCAGATGCGGGCATATCCCGGACCTAACCCGGACCTAACCGGTGTTATCCTCTAAAATATTGTTTGGAACCAGGTTTAATTGACTGCTTCAGTGTGTTACCACATTCCTACGTGATTCAAACACGAAAAAAACCCAGGATCTGGCCAACAAGTATGCGAAGAGGGCAAAATCATGAGCCAGATGCGGGCATAACCCAGACCTAACCAAGACCTAACCGGTGTTATCCTCTAAAATATTGATCGAAACCAGGTTTAATTGACTGCTTCAGTGTACTACCACATTACTACGTGATTGAAACAGTAAAAAACCCAGGATCTGGCCAACAAGTATGCGCAGAAGGCAAAATCATGAGCCAGATGCGGGCACATCCCGGACCTAACCCAGACCTAACCGGTGTTATCCTCTAAAATATTGTTTGGAACCAGGTTTAATTGACTGCTTCAGTGTGTTACCACATTCCTACGTGATTCAAACACGAAAAAAACCCAAGATCTGGCCAACAAGTATGCGAAGAAGGCAAAATCATGAGCCGGGTGCGGGCATAACCCAGACCTAACCCAGACCTAACCGGTGTTATCCTCTAAAATATTGATCGAAATCAGGTTTAATTGACAGCTTCAGTGTGTTACCACATTACTACGTGATTCAAACACGGAAAAAACCCAGGATCTGGCCAACAAGTATGCGAAGAAGGCAAAATCATGAGTCAGATGCGGGCATATCCCGGACCTATCCCAGACCTAGCCGGTGTTATCCTATAAAATATTGATCGAAACCAGGTTTAATTGACTGCTTCAGTGTGTTACCACATTACTACGTGATTCAAACACGAAAAAACCCCAGGATCTGGCCAACAAGTACGCGAGGAAGGCAAAATCATGAGCCAGATGCGGGCATAACCCAGACCTAACCCAGATCTAACCGGTGTTATCCTCTGAAATATTGATCGAAACCAGGTTTAATTGACTGCTTCAGTGTGTTACCACATTACTACGTGATTCAAACACGGAAAATACCCAGGATCTGGCCAACAAGTTTGCGAAAAAGGCGAAAGCATAAGCCAGATGTTCGCATATCCCAGACCTAACCCAGACCTAACCGGTGTTATCCTCTAAAATATTGATCGAAACCAGGTTTAATTGACTGCTTCAGTGTATTACCACATTACTACGTGATTCAAACACGAAAAAAACCCAGGATCTGGCCAACAAGTATGCGAAGAAGGCAAAATCATGACCCAGATGCGGGCATAACCCAGAACTAACCCAGACGTAACCGGTGTTATCCTCTAAAATATTGATCGAAACCAGGTTTTATTGACTGCTTCAGTGTGTTACCACATTACTACGTGATCAAACACGGAAAAAACCGAGGATCTGGCCATCAAGTATGCGAAGAAGGCAAAATCATGAGCCAGATGCGGGCATAACCCAGACCTAACCCAGACCTAACCGGTGTTATCCTCTAAAATATTGATCGAAACCAGGTTTAATTGACAGCTTCAGTGTGTTACCACATTACTACGTGATTCAAACACGAAAAAAACCCAGGATCTGGCCAACAAGTATGCGAAGAAGGCAAAATCATGAGCCAGATGCGGGCATAACCCAGACCTAACCCAGACCTAACCGGTGTTATCGTCTAAAATATTGATCGAAACCAGGTTTTATTGACTGCTTCAGTGTATTACCACATTACTACGTGATTCAAACACGAAAAAAACCCAGGATCTGGCCAACAAGTATGCCAAGAAGGCAAAATCATGAGCCAGATGCGGGCATAACCCAGACCTAACCCAGACCTAACCTGTGTTATCCTCTAAAATATTGATCGAATCCAGGCTTAATAGACTGCCTCAGTGTGTTACCACATTACTACGTGATTGAAACACGAAAAAAACCCAGGATCTGGCCAACAAGTATGCGAAGAAGGCAAAATCATGAGCCAGATGCGGGCATAACCCAGACCTAACCCAGACCTAACCGGTGTTATCCTCTAAAATACTGTCCGAATCCAGGTTTAATTGACTGCCTCAGTGTGGTACAACAATACTACGTGATTCAAACACGGAAAAAACCCAGGATCGAGCCAACAAGTTTGCGAAAAAGGCGAAAGCATAAGCCAGATGGGCGCATATCCCAGACCTAACCCAGACCTAACCGGTGTTATCCTCTAAAATATTGATCGAAACAAGGTTTAATTGACTGCCTCAGGGTATTACCACATTACTACGTGATTCAATCACGAAAAAAACCCAGGATCTGGCCAACAAGTATGCGAAGAAGGCAAAATCATGAGCCAGATGCGGGCATAACCCAGACCTAACCCAGACCTAAACGGTGTTATCATCTAAAATACTGTCCGAATCCAGGTTTAATAGACTGCCTCAATGTGTTACCACATTACTACGTGATTGAAACACGAAAAAAACCCAGGATCTGGCCAACAAGTATGCGAAGAAGGCAAAATCATGAGCCAGATGCGGGCATAACCCAGACCTAACCCAGACCTAACCGGTGTTATCCTCTAAAATATTGATCGAAACCAGGTTTTATTGACTGCTTCAGTGTGTTACCACATTACTACGTGATCAAACACGGAAAAAACCGAGGATCTGGCCAACAAGTATGCGAAGAAGGCAAAATCATGAGCCAGATGCGGGCATAACCCAGACCTAACCCAGACCTAACCGGTGTTATCATCTAAAATACTGTCCGAATCCAGGCTTAATAGACTGCCTCAATGTGTTACCACATTACTACGTGATTGAAACACGAAAAAAACCCAGGATCTGGCCAACAAGTATGCGAAGAAGGCAAAATCATGAGCCAGATGCGGGCATAACCCAGACCTAACCGGTGTTATCCTCTAAAATATTGATCGAAACCAGGTTAAATTGACTGCTTCAGTGTATTACCACATTACTACGTGATTCAAAAACGAAAAAAACCCAGGATCTAGCCAACAAGTATGCGAAGAAGGCAAAATCATGAGCCAGATGCGGGCATAACCCAGACCTATCCCAGACCTAACCGGTGTTATCCTCTAAAATATTGATCGAAACCAGGTTTTATTGACTGCTTCAGTGTATTACCACATTGCTACGTGATTCAAACACGAAAAAAACCCAGGATCTGGCCAACGAGTATGCGAAGAAGGCAAAATCATGAGCCAGATGCGGGCATAACCCAGACCTAACCCAGACCTAACCGGTGTTATCCTCTATAATATTGATCGAAACCAGGTTTTATTGACTGCTTCAGTGTATTACCACATTACTACGTGATTCAAACACGAAAAAAACCCAGGATCTGGCCAACATGTATGCGAAGAAGACAAAATCATGAGCCAGATGCGGGCATAACCCAGCCCTAACCCAGACCTAACCTGTGTTATCCTCTAAAATATTGATCGAAACCAGGTTTAATTGACTGCTTCAGTGTATTACCACATTACTACGTGATTCAAACACGAAAAAAACCCAGGATCTGGCCAACAAGTATGCGAAGAAGGCAAAATCATGAGCCAGATGCGGGCATAACCCAGACCTAACCCAGACCTAACCGGTGTTATCCTCTAAAATATTGATCGAAACAAGGTTTAATTGACTGCCTCAGTGTATTACCACATTACTACGTGATTCAATCACGAAAAAAACCCAGGATCTGGCCAACAAGTATGCGAAGAAGGCAAAATCATGAGCCAGATGCGGGCATAACCCAGACCTAACCCAGACCTAACCGGTGTTATCATCTAAAATACTGTCCGAATCCAGGTTTAATAGACTGCCTCAATGTGTTACCACATTACTACGTGATTGAAACACGAAAAAAACCCAGGATCTGGCCAACAAGTATGCGAAGAAGGCAAAATCATGAGCCAGATGCGGGCATAACCCAGACCTAACCCAGACCTAACCGGTGTTATCCTCTAAAATATTGATCGAAACCAGGTTAAATTGACTGCTTCAGTGTATTACCACATTGCTACGTGATTCAAACACGAAAAAAACCCAGGATCTGGCCAACGAGTATGCGAAGAAGGCAAAATCATGAACCAGATGCGGGCTTAACCCAGACCTAACCCAGACCTAACCGGTGTTATCCTCTAAAATATTGATCGAAACCAGGTTTTATTGACTGCTTCAGTGTATTACCACATTACTACGTGATTCAAACACGAAAAAAACCCAGGATCTGGCCAACATGTATGCGAAGAAGACAAAATCATGAGCCAGATGCGGGCATAACCCTGCCCTAACCCAGACCTAACCTGTGTTATCCTCTAAAATATTGATCGAAACCAGGTTTAATTGACTGCTTCAGTGTATTACCACATTACTACGTGATTCAAACACGAAAAAAACCCAGGATCTGGCCAACAAGTATGCGAAGAAGGCAAAATCATGAGCCAGATGCGGGCATAACCCAGACGAAACCCAGACCTAACCGGTGTTATCCTCTAAAATATTGATCGAAACCAGGTTTAATTGACAGCTTCAGTGTGTTACCACATTACTAAGTGATTGAAACACGAAAAAAACCCAGGATCTGGCCAACAAGTATGCGAAGAAGGCGAAAGTATAAGCCAGATGCGCTCAAATCCCAGACCTAACCCAGACCTAACCGGTGTTATCCTCTAAAATATTGATCGAAACCAGGTTTTATTGACTGCTTCAGTGTGTTACCACATTACTACGTGATCAAACACGGAAAAAACCCAGGATCTGGCCAACAAGTATTGCGAATAAGGCGAAAGTATAAGCCAGATGCGCGCATTTCCCAGACCTCACCCAGACCTAACCGGTGTTATCCTCTAAAATATTGATCGAAACCAGGTTTAATTGATAGCTTCAGTGTGTTACCACATTACTACGTGATTCAAACACGAAAAAAACCCAGGATCTGGCCAACAAGTATGGAAGAAGGCAAAATCATGAGCCAGATGCGGGCATAACCCAGACCTAACCCAGACCTAACCGGTGTTATCCTCTAAAATATTGATCGAAACCAGGTTTAATTGACAGCTTCAGTGTGTTACCACATTACTACGTGATTCAAACACGAAAAAAACCCAGGATCTGGCCAACAAGTATGCGAAGAAGGCAAAATCATGAGCCAGATGCGGGCATAACCCAGACCTAACCCAGACCTAACCGGTGTTATCCTCTAAAATATTGATCGAAACCAGGTTTAATTGACAGCTTCAGTGTGTTACCACATTACTACGTGATTCAAACACGAAAAAAACCCAGGATCTGGCCAACAAGTATGCGAAGAAGGCAAAATCATGAGCCAGATGCGGGCATAACCCGGACCTATCCCAGACCTAACCGGTGTTATCCTCTAAAATATTGATCGAAACCAGGTTTAATTGACTGCTTCAGTGTGTTACCCCATTCCTACGTGATTCAAACACGAAAAAAACCCAGGATCTGGCCAACAAGTATGCGAAGAAGACAAAATCATGAGCCAGATGCGGGCATAACCCAGCCCTAACCCAGACCTAACCGGTGTTATCCTCTAAAATATTGATCGAAACCAGGTTTAATTGACAGCTTCAGTGTGTTACCACATTACTACGTGATTGAAACTCGAAAAAAACCCAGGATCTGGCCAACAAGTATGCGAAAAAGGCGAAAGTATAAGCCAGATGCGCTCAAATCCCAGACCTAACCCAGACCTAACCGGTGTTATCCTCTAAAATATTGATCGAAACCAGGTTTTATTGACTGCTTCAGTGTGTTACCACATTACTACGTGATCAAACACGGAAAAAACCCAGGATCTGGCCAACAAGTAATGCGAATAAGGCGAAAGTATAAGCCAGATGCGCGCATTTCCCAGACCTAACCCAGACCTAACCGGTGTTATCCTCTTAAATATTGATCGAAACCAGGTTTAATTGACAGCTTCAGTGTGTTACAACATTACTACGTGATTCAAACACGAAAAAAACCCAGGATCTGGCCAACAAGTATGCGAAGAAGGCAAAATCATGAGCCAGATGCGGGCATAACCCAGACCTAACCCAGACCTAACCGGTGTTATCCTCTAAAATATTGATCGAAACCAGGTTTAATTGACAGCTTCAGTGTGTTACCACATTACTACGTGATTCAAACACGAAAAATACCCAGGATCTGGCCAACAAGTATGCGAAGAAGGCAAAATCATGAGCCAGATGCGGGCAAATCCCGGACCTATCCCAGACCTAACCGGTGTTATCCTCTAAAATATTGATCGAAACCAGGTTTAATTGACTGCTTCAGTGTGTTACCACATTACTACGTGATTCAAACACGAAAAAACCCCAGGATCTGGCCAACAAGTATGCGAAGAAGGCAAAATCATGAGCCAGATGCGGGCATAACCCAGACCTAACCCAGACCTAACCGGTGTTATCCTCTAAAATATTGATCGAAACCAGGTTTAATTGACAGCTTCAGTGTGTTACCACATTACTACGTGATTCAAACACGAAGAATACCCAGGATCTGGCCAACAAGTATGCGAAGAAGGCAAAATCATGAGCCAGATGCGGGCATATCCCGGACCTATCCCAGACCTAACCGGTGTTATCCTCTAAAATATTGATCGAAACCAGGTTTAATTGACTGCTTCAGTGTGTTACCACATTACTACGTGATTCAAACACGAAAAAACCCCAGGATCTGGCCAACAAGTATGCGAAGAAGGCAAAATCATGAGCCAGATGCGGGCATAACCCAGACCTAACCCAGACCTAACCGGTGTTATCCTCTAAAATATTGATCGAAACCAGGTTTAATTGACTGCTTCAGTGTGTTACCACATTACTACGTGATCAAACACGGAAAAAACCCAGGATCTGGCCAACAAGTTTGCGAAAAAGGCGAAAGTATAAGCCAGATGCGCGCAAATCCCAGACCTAACCCAGACCTAACCGGCGTTATCCTCTAAAATATTGAGCGAAACCAGGTTTTATTGACTGCTTCAGTGTGTTACCACATTACTACGTGATCAAACACGGGAAAAACCCAGGATCTGGCCAACAAGTCTGCGAAGAAGGCAAAATCATGAGTCAGATGCGGCCATAACCCAGACCTAACCCAGACCTAACCGATGTTATCCTCTGAAATATTGATCGAAACCAGGTTTAATTGACTGCTTCAGTGTGTTACCACATTACTACGTGATTCAAACACGGAAAATACCCAGGATCTGGCCAACAAGTTTGCGAAAAAGGCGACAGTATAAGCCAGATGCGCGCAAATCCCAGCCCTAACCAAGCCCTAACCGGTGTCATCCTCTAAAGTATTGATCGAAACCAGGTTTTATTGACTGCTTCAGTGTGTTACCACATTACTACGTGATCAAACACGGAAAATACCCAGGATCTGGCCAACAAGTTTGCGAAAAATGTGAAAGTATAAGCCAGATGCGCGCATATCCCAGACCTAACCCAGACCTAACCAGTGTTATCCTCTAAAATATTGATCGAAACCAGGTTTAATTGACTGCTTCAGTGTGTTACCACATTCCTACGTGATTCACACACGAAAAAAACCCAGGATCTGGCCAACAAGTATGCGAAGAAGGCGAAAGTATAAGCCAGATGCGCGCATTTCCCAGACCTAACCCAGACCTAACCGGTGTTATCCTCTGAAATATTGATCGAAACCAGGTTTAATTGATTGCTTCAGTGTGTTACCACATTACTACCTGATTCAAACACGGAAAAAACCCAGGATCTGGCCAACAAGTATGCGATGAAGGCAAAATCATGAGCCAGATGCGGCCATAACCCAGACCTAACCCAGACCTAACCGGTGTTATCCTCTGAAATATTGATCGTAACCAGGTTTAATTGACTGCTTCAGTGTGTTACCACATTACTACCTGATTCAAACACGGAAAAAACCCAGGATCTGGCCAACAAGTATGCGAAGAAGGCAAAATCATGAGTCAGATGCGGCCATAACCCAGACCTAACCCAGACCTAACCGGTGTTATCCTCTAAAATATTGATCGAAACCAGGTTTAATTGACAGCTTCAGTGTGTTACCACATTACTACGTGATTCAAACACGAAAAAACCCCAGGATCTGGCCAACAAGTATGCGCAGAAGGCAAAATCATGAGCCAGATGCGGCCATATCCCGGACCTAACCCAGACCTAACCGGTGTTATCCTCTAAAATATTGTTTGGAACCAGGTATAATTGACTGCTTCAGTGTGTTACCACATTCCTACGTGATTCAAACACGAAAAAAACCCAGGATCAGGCCAACAAGTATGCGAAGAGGGCAAAATGATGAGCCAGATGCGGGCATAACCCAGACCTAACCCAGACCTAATCGGTGTTATCCACTAAAATATTGATCGAAACCAGGTTTAATTGACTGCTTCAGTGTATTACCACATTACTACGTGATTCAAACACGAAAAAAACCCAGGATCTGGCCAACAAGTATGCGCAGAAGGCAAAATCATGAGCCAGATGCGGGCATATCCCGGACCTAACCCAGACCTAACCGGTGTTATCCTCTAAAATATTGATCGAAACCAGGTTTAATTGACTGCTTCAGTGTGTTACCACATTCCTACGTGATTCACACACGAAAAAAACCCAGGATCTGGCCAACAAGTATGCGAAGAAGGCGAAAGTATAAGCCAGATGCGCGCATTTCCCAGACCTAACCCAGACCTAACCGGTGTTATCCTCTGAAATATTGATCGAAACCAGGTTTAATTGACTGCTTCAGTGTGTTACCACATTACTACCTGATTCAAACACGGAAAAAACCCAGGATCTGGCCAACAAGTATGCGATGAAGGCAAAATCATGAGCCAGATGCGGGCATAACCCAGACCTAACCCAGACCTAACCGGTGTTATCCTCTAAAATATTGATCGAAACCAGGTTTAATTGACTGCTTCAGTGAGTTACCACATTACTACGTGATTCAAACACGAAAAAAACCCAAGATCTGGCCAACAAGTATGCGAAGATGGCAAAATCATGAGCCGGATGCGGGCATAACCCAGACCTAACCCAGACCTAACCGGTGTTATCCTCTAAAATATTGATCGAAACCAGGTTTAATTGACAGCTTCAGTGTGTTACCACATTACTACGCGATTCAAACACGAAAAAAACCCAGGATCTGGCCAACAAGTATGCGAAGAAGGCAAAATCATGAGCCAGATGCGGGCATAACCCGGACCTATCCCAGACCTAACCGGTGTTATCCTCTAAAATATTGATCGAAACCAGGTTTAATTGACTGCTTCAGTGTGTTACCCCATTCCTACGTGATTCAAACACGAAAAAAACCCAGGATCTGGCCAACAAGTATGCGAAGAAGACAAAATCATGAGCCAGATGCGGGCATAACCCAGCCCTAACCCAGACCTAACCGGTGTTATCCTCTAAAATATTGATCGAAACCAGGTTTAATTGACAGCTTCAGTGTGTTACCACATTACTACGTGATTGAAACTCGAAAAAAACCCAGGATCTGGCCAACAAGTATGCGAAAAAGGCGAAAGTATAAGCCAGATGCGCTCAAATCCCAGACCTAACCCAGACCTAACCGGTGTTATCCTCTAAAATATTGATCGAAACCAGGTTTTATTGACTGCTTCAGTGTGTTACCACATTACTACGTGATCAAACACGGAAAAAACCCAGGATCTGGCCAACAAGTAATGCGAATAAGGCGAAAGTATAAGCCAGATGCGCGCATTTCCCAGACCTAACCCAGACCTAACCGGTGTTATCCTCTTAAATATTGATCGAAACCAGGTTTAATTGACAGCTTCAGTGTGTTACAACATTACTACGTGATTCAAACACGAAAAAAACCCAGGATCTGGCCAACAAGTATGCGAAGAAGGCAAAATCATGAGCCAGATGCGGGCATAACCCAGACCTAACCCAGACCTAACCGGTGTTATCCTCTAAAATATTGATCGAAACCAGGTTTAATTGACAGCTTCAGTGTGTTACCACATTACTACGTGATTCAAACACGAAAAATACCCAGGATCTGGCCAACAAGTATGCGAAGAAGGCAAAATCATGAGCCAGATGCGGGCAAATCCCGGACCTATCCCAGACCTAACCGGTGTTATCCTCTAAAATATTGATCGAAACCAGGTTTAATTGACTGCTTCAGTGTGTTACCACATTACTACGTGATTCAAACACGAAAAAACCCCAGGATCTGGCCAACAAGTATGCGAAGAAGGCAAAATCATGAGCCAGATGCGGGCATAACCCAGACCTAACCCAGACCTAACCGGTGTTATCCTCTAAAATATTGATCGAAACCAGGTTTAATTGACAGCTTCAGTGTGTTACCACATTACTACGTGATTCAAACACGAAGAATACCCAGGATCTGGCCAACAAGTATGCGAAGAAGGCAAAATCATGAGCCAGATGCGGGCATATCCCGGACCTATCCCAGACCTAACCGGTGTTATCCTCTAAAATATTGATCGAAACCAGGTTTAATTGACTGCTTCAGTGTGTTACCACATTACTACGTGATTCAAACACGAAAAAACCCCAGGATCTGGCCAACAAGTATGCGAAGAAGGCAAAATCATGAGCCAGATGCGGGCATAACCCAGACCTAACCCAGACCTAACCGGTGTTATCCTCTAAAATATTGATCGAAACCAGGTTTAATTGACTGCTTCAGTGTGTTACCACATTACTACGTGATCAAACACGGAAAAAACCCAGGATCTGGCCAACAAGTTTGCGAAAAAGGCGAAAGTATAAGCCAGATGCGCGCAAATCCCAGACCTAACCCAGACCTAACCGGCGTTATCCTCTAAAATATTGAGCGAAACCAGGTTTTATTGACTGCTTCAGTGTGTTACCACATTACTACGTGATCAAACACGGGAAAAACCCAGGATCTGGCCAACAAGTCTGCGAAGAAGGCAAAATCATGAGTCAGATGCGGCCATAACCCAGACCTAACCCAGACCTAACCGATGTTATCCTCTGAAATATTGATCGAAACCAGGTTTAATTGACTGCTTCAGTGTGTTACCACATTACTACGTGATTCAAACACGGAAAATACCCAGGATCTGGCCAACAAGTTTGCGAAAAAGGCGACAGTATAAGCCAGATGCGCGCAAATCCCAGCCCTAACCAAGCCCTAACCGGTGTCATCCTCTAAAGTATTGATCGAAACCAGGTTTTATTGACTGCTTCAGTGTGTTACCACATTACTACGTGATCAAACACGGAAAATACCCAGGATCTGGCCAACAAGTTTGCGAAAAATGTGAAAGTATAAGCCAGATGCGCGCATATCCCAGACCTAACCCAGACCTAACCAGTGTTATCCTCTAAAATATTGATCGAAACCAGGTTTAATTGACTGCTTCAGTGTGTTACCACATTCCTACGTGATTCACACACGAAAAAAACCCAGGATCTGGCCAACAAGTATGCGAAGAAGGCGAAAGTATAAGCCAGATGCGCGCATTTCCCAGACCTAACCCAGACCTAACCGGTGTTATCCTCTGAAATATTGATCGAAACCAGGTTTAATTGATTGCTTCAGTGTGTTACCACATTACTACCTGATTCAAACACGGAAAAAACCCAGGATCTGGCCAACAAGTATGCGATGAAGGCAAAATCATGAGCCAGATGCGGCCATAACCCAGACCTAACCCAGACCTAACCGGTGTTATCCTCTGAAATATTGATCGTAACCAGGTTTAATTGACTGCTTCAGTGTGTTACCACATTACTACCTGATTCAAACACGGAAAAAACCCAGGATCTGGCCAACAAGTATGCGAAGAAGGCAAAATCATGAGTCAGATGCGGCCATAACCCAGACCTAACCCAGACCTAACCGGTGTTATCCTCTAAAATATTGATCGAAACCAGGTTTAATTGACAGCTTCAGTGTGTTACCACATTACTACGTGATTCAAACACGAAAAAACCCCAGGATCTGGCCAACAAGTATGCGCAGAAGGCAAAATCATGAGCCAGATGCGGCCATATCCCGGACCTAACCCAGACCTAACCGGTGTTATCCTCTAAAATATTGTTTGGAACCAGGTATAATTGACTGCTTCAGTGTGTTACCACATTCCTACGTGATTCAAACACGAAAAAAACCCAGGATCAGGCCAACAAGTATGCGAAGAGGGCAAAATGATGAGCCAGATGCGGGCATAACCCAGACCTAACCCAGACCTAATCGGTGTTATCCACTAAAATATTGATCGAAACCAGGTTTAATTGACTGCTTCAGTGTATTACCACATTACTACGTGATTCAAACACGAAAAAAACCCAGGATCTGGCCAACAAGTATGCGCAGAAGGCAAAATCATGAGCCAGATGCGGGCATATCCCGGACCTAACCCAGACCTAACCGGTGTTATCCTCTAAAATATTGATCGAAACCAGGTTTAATTGACTGCTTCAGTGTGTTACCACATTCCTACGTGATTCACACACGAAAAAAACCCAGGATCTGGCCAACAAGTATGCGAAGAAGGCGAAAGTATAAGCCAGATGCGCGCATTTCCCAGACCTAACCCAGACCTAACCGGTGTTATCCTCTGAAATATTGATCGAAACCAGGTTTAATTGAGTGCTTCAGTGTGTTACCACATTACTACCTGATTCAAACACGGAAAAAACCCAGGATCTGGCCAACAAGTATGCGATGAAGGCAAAATCATGAGCCAGATGCGGGCATAACCCAGACCTAACCCAGACCTAACCGGTGTTATCCTCTAAAATATTGATCGAAACCAGGTTTAATTGACTGCTTCAGTGAGTTACCACATTACTACGTGATTCAAACACGAAAAAAACCCAAGATCTGGCCAACAAGTATGCGAAGATGGCAAAATCATGAGCCGGATGCGGGCATAACCCAGACCTAACCCAGACCTAACCGGTGTTATCCTCTAAAATATTGATCGAAACCAGGTTTAATTGACAGCTTCAGTGTGTTACCACATTACTACGCGATTCAAACACGAAAAAAACCCAGGATCTGGCCAACAAGTATGCGAAGAAGGCAAAATCATGAGCCAGATGCGGGCTCATATCCCGGATCTATCCCAGACCTAACCGCTGTTATCCTATAAAATATTGATCGAAACCAGGTTTAATTGACTGCTTCAGTGTGTTACCACATTACTACGTGATTCAAACACGAAAAAACCCCAGGATCTGGCCAACAAGTACGCGAAGAAGGCAAAATCATGAGCCAGATGCGGGCATAACCCAGACCTAACCCAGACCTAACCGGTGTTATCCTCTAAAATATTGTTCGAAACCAGGTTTTATTGACTGCTTCAGTGTATTACCACATTACTACGTGATTCAAACACGAAAAAAACCCAGGATCTGGCCAACAAGTATGCGAAGATGGCAAAATCATGAGCCAGATGCGGGCATATCCCGGATCTATCCCAGACCTAACCGGTGTTATCCTATAAAATATTGATCGAAACCAGGTTTAATTGACTGCTTCAGTGTGTTACCACATTACTACGTGATTCAAACACGAAAAAACCCCAGGATCTGGCCAACAAGTACGCGAAGAAGGCAAAATCATGAGCCAGATGCGGGCTTAACCCAGACCTATCCCAGACCTAACCGGTGTTATCCTCTGAAATATTGATCGAAACCAGATTTAATTGACTGCTTCAGTGTGGTACAACATTACTACGTGATTCAAACACGGAAAAAACCTAGGATCTAGCCAACAAGTTTGCGAAAAAGGCGAAAGCATAAGCCAGATGGGCGCATATCCCAGACCTAACCCAGACCTAACCGGTGTTATCCTCTAAAATATTGATCGAAACAAGGTTTAATTGACTGCCTCAGTGTATTACCACATTACTACGTGATTCAATCACGAAAAAAACCCAGGATCTGGCCAACAAGTATGCGAAGAAGGCAAAATCATGAGCCAGATGCGGGCATATCCCAGACCTATCCCAGACCTAACCGGTGTTATCCTCTAAAATATTGATCGAAACCAGGTTTAATTGACTGCTTCAGTGTGTTACCACATTACTACGTGATTCAAACACGAAAAAACCCCAGGATCTGGCCAACAAGTATGCGAAGAAGGCAAAATCATGAGCCAGATGCGGGCATAACCCAGACCTAACCCAGACCTAACCGGTGTTATCCTCTAAAATATTGATCGAAACCAGGATTAATTGACTGCTTCAGTGTGTTACCACATTACTACGCGATCAAACACGGAAAAAAGCCAGGATCTGGCCAACAAGTATGCGAAGAAGGCAAAATCATGAGCCAGATGCGGGCATAACCCAGAACTAACCCAGACGTAACCGGTGTTATCCTCTAAAATATTGATCGAAACCAGGTTTTATTGACTGCTTCAGTGTGTTACCACATTACTACTTGATCAAACACGGAAAAAACCGAGGATCTGGCCAACAAGTATGCGAAGAAGGCAAAATCATGAGCCAGATGCGGGCATAACCCAGACCTAACCCAGACCTAACCGGTGTTATCCTCTAAAATATTGATCGAAACCAGGTTTAATTGACAGCTTCAGTGTGTTACCACATTACTACGTGATTCAAACACGAAAAAAACCCAGGATCTGGCCAACAAGTATGCGAAGAAGGCAAAATCATGAGCCAGATGCGGGCATATCCCAGACCTAACCCAGACCTAACCGGTGTTATCCTCTAAAATATTGATCGAAACCAGGTTTTATTGACTGCTTCAGTGTATTACCACATTACTACGTGATTCAAACACGAAAAAAACCCAGGATCTGGCCAACAAGTATGCGAAGAAGGCAAAATCATGAGCCAGATGCGGGCATAACCCAGACCTAACCCAGACCTAACCGGTGTTATCCTCTAAAATATTGATCGAAACCAGGTTAAATTGACTGCTTCAGTGTATTACCACATTGCTACGTGATTCAAACACGAAAAAAAGCCAGGATCTGGCCAACAAGTATGCGAAAAAGGCGAAAGTATAAGCCAGATGCGCTCAAATCCCAGACCTAACCCAGACCTAACCGGTGTTATCCTCTAAAATATTGATCGAAACCAGGTTTTATTGACTGCTTCAGTGTGTTACCACATTACTACGTGATCAAACACGGAAAAAACCCAGAATCTGGCCAACAAGTATTGCGAATAAGGCGAAAGTATAAGCCAGATGCGCGCATTTCCCAGACCTAACCCAGACCTAACCGGTGTTATCCTCTAAAATATTGATCGAAACCAGGTTTAATTGACAGCTTCAGTGTGTTACCACATTACTACGTGATTCAAACACGAAAAAAACCCAGGATCTGGCCAACAAGTATGCGAAGAAGGCAAAATCATGAGCCAGATGCGGGCATAACCCAGACCTAACCCAGACCTAACCGGTGTTATCATCTAAAATATTGATCGAAACCAGGTTTAATTGACAGATTCAGTGTGTTACCACATTACTACGTGATTCAAACACGAAAAAAACCCAGGATCTGGCCAACAAGTATGCGAAGAAGGCAAAATCATGAGCCAGATGCGGGCATATCCCGGACCTAACCCACACCTAACCGGTGTTATCCTCTAAAATATTGATCGAAACCAGGTTTAATTGACTGCTTCAGTGTGTTACCACATTCCTACGTGATTCAAACACGAAAAAAACCCAGGATCTGGCCAACAAGTATGCGAAGAAGGCAAAATCATGAGCCAGATGCGGGCATAACCCAGACCTAACCCAGACCTAACCGGTGTTATCCTCTAAAATATTGATCGAAACCAGGTTTAATTGACTGCTTCAGTGTGTTACCACATTACTACGCGATCAAACACGGAAAAAACCCAGGATCTGGCCAACAAGTATACGATGGTGGCAAAATCATGAGCCAGATGCAGCCATAACCCAGACCTAACCCAGACCTTGCCGGTGTTATCCTCTAAAATATTGATCGAAACAAGGTTTAATTGACAGCTTCTGTGTGTTACCACATTACTACGTGATTCAAACACGAAAAAAACCCAGGATCTGGCCAACAAGTATGCGAAGAAGGCAAAATCATGAGCCAGATGCGGGCATAACCCAGACCTAACCCAGACCTAACCGGTGTTATCCTCTAAAATATTGATCGAAACCAGGTTTAATTGACAGCTTCAGTGTGTTACCACATTACTACGTGATTCAAACACGAAAAAAACCCAGGATCTGGCCAACAAGTATGCGAAGAAGGCAAAATCATGAGCCAGATGCGGGCATATCACGGACCTAACCCACACCTAACCGGAGTTATCCTCTAAAATATTGATCGAAACCAGGTTTAATTGACTGCTTCAGTGTGTTACCACATTCCTACGTGATTCAAACACGAAAAAAACCCAGGATCTGGCCAACAAGTATGCGAAGAAGGCGAAAGTATAAGCCAGATGCGCGCATTTCCCAGACCTAACCCAGACCTAACCGGTGTTATCCTCTGAAATATTGATCGAAACCAGGTTTAATTGACTGCTTCAGTGTGTTACCACATTACTACCTGATTCAAACACGGAAAAAACCCAGGATCTGGCCAACAAGTATGCGAGGAAGGCAAAATCATGAGCCAGATGCGGGCATAACCCAGACCTAACCCAGACCTAACCGGTGTTATCCTCTAAAATATTGATCGAAACCAGGTCTAATTGACTGCTACAGTGTGTCACCACATTACTACGTGATTCAAACACGAAAAAAACCCAGGATCTGGCCAACAAGTATGCGAAGAAGGCAAAATCATGAGCCGGATGCGGGCATAACCCAGACCTAACCCAGACCTAACCGGTGTTATCCTCTAAAATATTGATCGAAACCAGGTTTAATTGACACCTTCAGTGTGTTACCACATTACTACGTGATTCAAACACGAAAAAAACCCAGGATCTGGCCAACAAGTATGCGAAGAAGGCAAAATCATGAGCCAGATGCGGGCATATCCCGGACCTATCCCAGACCTAACCGGTGTTATCCTATAAAATATAGATCGAAACCAGGTTTAATTGACTGCTTCAGTGTGTTACCACATTACTACGTGATTCAAACACGAAAAAAACCCAGGATCTGACCAACAAGTATGCGAAGAAGGCAAAATCATGAGCCAGATGCGGGCTTAACCCAGACCTAACCCAGACCTAACCGGTGTTATCCTCTGAAATATTGATCGAAACCAGGTTTAATTGACTGCTTCAGTGTGTTACCACATTGCTACGTGATTCAAACACGGAAAATACCCAGGATCTGGTCAACAAGTTTGCGAAAAAGGCGAAAGTATAAGCCAGATGCGGGCATAACCCAGACCTAAACCAGACCTAACCGGTGTTATCCTCTAAAATACTGTCCGAATCCAGGTTTAATTGACTGCCTCAGTGTGGAACAACATTACTACGTGATTCAAACACGGAAAAAACCCAGGATCTGGCCAACAAGTTTGCGAAGAAGGCGAAAGCATAAGCCAGATGCGCGCATATCCCAGACCTAACCCAGACCTAACCGGTGTTATCCTCTAAAATATTGATCGGAACCAGGTTTAATTGACTGCTTCAGTGTATTACCACATTCCTACGTGATTCAAACACGAAAAAAAACCAGGATCTGGCCAACAAGTATGCGAAGAAGGCAAAATCATGAGCCAGATGCGGGCATAACCCAGACCTAACCCAGACCTAACCGGTGTTATCCTCTAAAATATTGATCGAAACCAGGTTTAATTGACTGCTTCAGTGTGTTACCACATTCCTACGTGATTCAAACACGAAAAAAACCCAGGATCTGGCCAACAAGTATGCGAAGAAGGCGAAAGTATAAGCCAGATGCGCGCATTTCCCAGACCTAACCCAGACCTAACCGGTGTTATCCTCTGAAATATTGATCGAAACCAGGTTTAATTGACTGCTTCAGTGTGTTACCACATTACTACCTGATTCAAACACGGAAAAAACCCAGGATCTGGCCAACAAGTATGCGAGGAAGGCAAAATCATGAGCCAGATGCGGGCATAACCCAGACCTAACCCAGACCTAACCGGTGTTATCCTCTAAAATATTGATCGAAACCAGGTCTAATTGACTGCTACAGTGTGTCACCACATTACTACGTGATTCAAACACGAAAAAAACCCAGGATCTGGCCAACAAGTATGCGAAGAAGGCAAAATCATGAGCCGGATGCGGGCATAACCCAGACCTAACCCAGACCTAACCGGTGTTATCCTCTAAAATATTGATCGAAACCAGGTTTAATTGACACCTTCAGTGTGTTACCACATTACTACGTGATTCAAACACGAAAAAAACCCAGGATCTGGCCAACAAGTATGCGAAGAAGGCAAAATCATGAGCCAGATGCGGGCATATCCCGGACCTATCCCAGACCTAACCGGTGTTATCCTATAAAATATAGATCGAAACCAGGTTTAATTGACTGCTTCAGTGTGTTACCACATTACTACGTGATTCAAACACGAAGAAAACCCAGGATCTGACCAACAAGTATGCGAAGAAGGCAAAATCATGAGCCAGATGTGGGCTTAACCCAGACCTAACCCAGACCTAACCGGTGTTATCCTCTGAAATATTGATCGAAACCAGGTTTAATTGACTGCTTCAGTGTGTTACCACATTGCTACGTGATTCAAACACAGAAAATACCCAGGATCTGGTCAACAAGTTTGCGAAAAAGGCGAAAGTATAAGCCAGATGCGGGCATAACCCAGACCTAAACCAGACCTAACCGGTGTTATCCTCTAAAATACTGTCCGAATCCAGGTTTAATTGACTGCCTCAGTGTGGTACAACATTACTACGTGATTCAAACACGGAAAAAACCCAGGATCTGGCCAACAAGTTTGCGAAGAAGGCGAAAGCATAAGCCAGATGCGCGCATATCCCAGACCTAACCCAGACCTAACCGGTGTTATCCTCTAAAATATTGATCGGAACCAGGTTTAATTGACTGCTTCAGTGTATTACCACATTCCTACGTGATTCAAACACGAAAAAAAACCAGGATCTGGCCAACAAGTATGCGAAGAAGGCAAAATCATGAGCCAGATGCGGGCATAACCCAGACCTAACCCAGACCTAACCGGTGTTATCCTCTAAAATATTGATCGAAACCAGGTTTAATTGACTGCTTCAGTGTGTTACCACATTACTACGTGATTCAAACATGGAAAAAACCCAGGATCTGGCCAACAAGTATGCGAAGAAGGCAAAATCATGAGCCAGATGCGGGCATAACCCAGACCTAACCCAGACCTAACCGGTGTTATCCTCTAAAATATTGATCGAAACCAGGTTTAATTGACAGCTTCAGTGTGTTACCACATTACTACGTGATTCAAACACGAAAAAAACCCAGGATCTGGCCAACAAGTATGCGAAGAAGGCAAAATCATGAGCCAGATGCGGGCATATCCCGGACCTATCCCAGACCTAACCGGTGTTATCCTCTAAAATATTGATCGAAACCAGGTTTAATTGACTGCTTCAGTGTGTTACCACATTACTACGTGATTCAAACACGAAAAAACCCCAGGATCTGGCCAACAAGTATGCGAAGAAGGCAAAATCATGAGCCAGATGCGGGCATAACCCAGACCTAACCCAGACCTAACCGGTGTTATCCTCTAAAATATTGATCGAAACCAGGTTTAATTGACTGCTTCAGTGTGTTACCACATTACTACGCGATCAAACACGGAAAAAACCCAGGATCTGGCCAACAAGTATGCGATGGTGGCAAAATCATGAGCCAGATGCAGCCATAACCCAGACCTAACCCAGACCTTGCCGGTGTTATCCTCTAAAATATTGATCGAAACCAGGTTTAATTGACAGCTTCTGTGTGTTACCACATTACTACGTGATTCAAACACGGAAAAAACCCAGAATCTGGCCAACAAGTATGCGAAGAAGGCAAAATCATGAGCCAGATGCGGGCATAACCCAGACCTAACCCAGACCTAACCGGTGTTATCCTCTGAAATATTGATCGAAACCAGGTTTAATTGACTGCTTCAGTGTGTTACCACATTACTACGTGATTCAAACACGGAAAATACCCAGGATCTGGCCAACAAGTTTGCGAAAAAGGCGACAGTATAAGCCAGATGCGCGCAAATCCCAGACCTAGCCCAGACCTAACCGGTGTCATCCTCTAAAATATTGATCGAAACCAGGTTTTATTGACTGCTTCAGTGTGTTACCACATTCCTACGTGATTCAAACACGAAAAAAAACCAGGATCTGGCCAACAAGTATGCGCAGAAGGCAAAATCATGAGCCAGATGCGGGCATATCCAGGACCTAACCCAGACCTAACCGGTGTTATCCTCTAAAATATTGATCGAAACCAGGTTTAATTGACTGCTTCAGTGTGTTACCACATTCCTACGTGATTCAAACACGAAAAAAACCCAGGATCTGGCCAACAAGTATGCGAAGAAGGCGAAAGTATAGGCCAGATGCGCGCATTTCCCAGACCTAACCCAGACCTAACCGGTGTTATCCTCTGAAATATTGATTGAAACCAGGTTTAATTGACTGCTTCAGTGTGTTACCACATTACTACCTGATTCAAACACGGAATAAACCCAGGATCTGGCCAACAAGTATGCGATGAAGGCAAAATCATGAGCCAGATGCGGGCATAACCCAGACCTAACCGGTGTTATCCTCTAAAATATTGATCGAAACCAGGTTTAATTGACTGCTTCAGTGTGTTACCACATTACTACGTGATTCAAACACGAAAAAAACGGATGCGGGCATAACCCAGACCTAACCCAGACCTAACCGGTGTTATCCTCTAAAATATTGATCGAAACCAGGTTTAATTGACAGCTTCAGTGTGTTACCACATTACTACGTGATTCAAACACGAAAAAAAACCAGGATCTGGCCAACAAGTATGCGAAGAAGGCAAAATCATGAGCCAGATGCGGGCATATCCCGGACCTATCCCAGACCTAACCGGTGTTATCCTCTAAAATATTGATCGAAACCAGGTTTAATTGACTGCTTCAGTGTGTTACCACATTACTACGTGATTCAAACACGAAAAAACCCCAGGATCTGGCCAACAAGTATGCGAAGAAGGCAAAATCATGAGCCAGATGCGGGCATAACCCAGACCTAACCCAGACCTAACCGGTGTTATCCTCTAAAATATTGATCGAAACCAGGTTTAATTGACTGCTTCAGTGTGTTACCACATTACTACGCGATCAAACACGGAAAAAACCCAGGATCTGGCCAACAAGTATGCGATGGTGGCAAAATCATGAGCCAGATGCAGCCATAACCCAGACCTAACCCAGACCTTGCCGGTGTTATCCTCTAAAATATTGATCGAAACCAGGTTTAATTGACAGCTTCTGTGTGTTACCACATTACTACGTGATTCAAACACGAAAAAAACCCAGGATCTGGCCAACAAGTATGCGAAGAAGGCAAAATCATGAGCCAGATGCGGGCATAACCCAGACCTAACCCAGACCTAACCGGTGTTATCCTCTAAAATATTGATCGAAACCAGGTTTAATTGACAGCTTCAGTGTGTTACCACATTACTACGTGATTCAAACACGAAAAAAACCCAGGATCTGGCCAACAAGTATGCGAAGAAGGCAAAATCATGAGCCAGATGCGGGCATATCACGGACCTAACCCACACCTAACCGGAGTTATCCTCTAAAATATTGATCGAAACCAGGTTTAATTGACTGCTTCAGTGTGTTACCACATTCCTACGTGATTCAAACACGAAAAAAACCCAGGATCTGGCCAACAAGTATGCGAAGAAGGCGAAAGTATAAGCCAGATGCGCGCATTTCCCAGACCTAACCCAGACCTAACCGGTGTTATCCTCTGAAATATTGATCGAAACCAGGTTTAATTGACTGCTTCAGTGTGTTACCACATTACTACCTGATTCAAACACGGAAAAAACCCAGGATCTGGCCAACAAGTATGCGAGGAAGGCAAAATCATGAGCCAGATGCGGGCATAACCCAGACCTAACCCAGACCTAACCGGTGTTATCCTCTAAAATATTGATCGAAACCAGGTCTAATTGACTGCTACAGTGTGTCACCACATTACTACGTGATTCAAACACGAAAAAAACCCAGGATCTGGCCAACAAGTATGCGAAGAAGGCAAAATCATGAGCCGGATGCGGGCATAACCCAGACCTAACCCAGACCTAACCGGTGTTATCCTCTAAAATATTGATCGAAACCAGGTTTAATTGACACCTTCAGTGTGTTACCACATTACTACGTGATTCAAACACGAAAAAAACCCAGGATCTGGCCAACAAGTATGCGAAGAAGGCAAAATCATGAGCCAGATGCGGGCATATCCCGGACCTATCCCAGACCTAACCGGTGTTATCCTATAAAATATAGATCGAAACCAGGTTTAATTGACTGCTTCAGTGTGTTACCACATTACTACGTGATTCAAACACGAAAAAAACCCAGGATCTGACCAACAAGTATGCGAAGAAGGCAAAATCATGAGCCAGATGCGGGCTTAACCCAGACCTAACCCAGACCTAACCGGTGTTATCCTCTGAAATATTGATCGAAACCAGGTTTAATTGACTGCTTCAGTGTGTTACCACATTGCTACGTGATTCAAACACGGAAAATACCCAGGATCTGGTCAACAAGTTTGCGAAAAAGGCGAAAGTATAAGCCAGATGCGGGCATAACCCAGACCTAAACCAGACCTAACCGGTGTTATCCTCTAAAATACTGTCCGAATCCAGGTTTAATTGACTGCCTCAGTGTGGTACAACATTACTACGTGATTCAAACACGGAAAAAACCCAGGATCTGGCCAACAAGTTTGCGAAGAAGGCGAAAGCATAAGCCAGATGCGCGCATATCCCAGACCTAACCCAGACCTAACCGGTGTTATCCTCTAAAATATTGATCGGAACCAGGTTTAATTGACTGCTTCAGTGTATTACCACATTACTAAGTGATTCAAACACGAAAAAAACCCAGGATCTGGCCAACAAGTATGCGAAGAAGGCAAAATCATGAGGCAGATGCGGGCATAACCCAGACCTAACCGGTGTTATCCTCTAAAATATTGATCCAAACCAGGTTTAATTGACTGCTTCAGTGTACTACCACATTACTACGTGATTCAAACACGAAAAAAACCCAGGATCTGGCCAACAATTATGCGAAGAAGGCAAAATCATGAGCCAGATGCGGGCATAACCCAGAACTAACCCAGACGTAACCGGTGTTATCCTCTAAAATATTGATCGAAACCAGGTTTTATTGACTGCTTCAGTGTGTTACCACATTACTACTTGATCAAACACGGAAAAAACCGAGGATCTGGCCAACAAGTATGCGAAGAAGGCAAAATCATGAGCCAGATGCGGGCATAACCCAGACCTAACCCAGACCTAACCGGTGTTATCCTCTAAAATATTGATCGAAACCAGGTTTAATTGACAGCTTCAGTGTGTTACCACATTACTACGTGATTCAAACACGAAAAAAACCCAGGATCTGGCCAACAAGTATGCGAAGAAGGCAAAATCATGAGCCAAATGCGGGCATATCCCAGACCTAACCCAGACCTAACCGGTGTTATCCTCTAAAATATTGATCGAAACCAGGTTTTATTGACTGCTTCAGTGTATTACCACATTACTACGTGATTCAAACACGAAAAAAACCCAGGATCTGGCCAACAAGTATGCGAAGAAGGCAAAATCATGAGCCAGATGCGGGCATAACCCAGACCTAACCCAGACCTAACCGGTGTTATCCTCTAAAATATTGATCGAAACCAGGTTTAATTGACTGCTTCAGTGTGTTACCACATTACTGCGTGATTCAAACACGGAAAAAACCCAGAATCTGGCCAACAAGTATGCGAAGAAGGCAAAATCATGAGCCAGATGCGGGCATAACCCAGACCTAACCCAGACCTAACCGGTGTTATCCTCTGAAATATTGATCGAAACCAGGTTTAATTGACTGCTTCAGTGTGTTACCACATTACTACGTGATTCAAACACGGAAAATACCCAGGATCTGGCCAACAAGTTTGCGAAAAAGGCGACAGTATAAGCCAGATGCGCGCAAATCCCAGACCTAGCCCAGACCTAACCGGTGTCATCCTCTAAAATATTGATCGAAACCAGGTTTTATTGACTGCTTCAGTGTGTTACCACATTCCTACGTGATTCAAACACGAAAAAAAACCAGGATCTGGCCAACAAGTATGCGCAGAAGGCAAAATCATGAGCCAGATGCGGGCATATCCAGGACCTAACCCAGACCTAACCGGTGTTATCCTCTAAAATATTGATCGAAACCAGGTTTAATTGACTGCTTCAGTGTGTTACCACATTCCTACGTGATTCAAACACGAAAAAAACCCAGGATCTGGCCAACAAGTATGCGAAGAAGGCGAAAGTATAGGCCAGATGCGCGCATTTCCCAGACCTAACCCAGACCTAACCGGTGTTATCCTCTGAAATATTGATTGAAACCAGGTTTAATTGACTGCTTCAGTGTGTTACCACATTACTACCTGATTCAAACACGGAATAAACCCAGGATCTGGCCAACAAGTATGCGATGAAGGCAAAATCATGAGCCAGATGCGGGCATAACCCAGACCTAACCGGTGTTATCCTCTAAAATATTGATCGAAACCAGGTTTAATTGACTGCTTCAGTGTGTTACCACATTACTACGTGATTCAAACACGAAAAAAACGGATGCGGGCATAACCCAGACCTAACCCAGACCTAACCGGTGTTATCCTCTAAAATATTGATCGAAACCAGGTTTAATTGACAGCTTCAGTGTGTTACCACATTACTACGTGATTCAAACACGAAAAAAACCCAGGATCTGGCCAACAAGTATGCGAAGAAGGCAAAATCATGAGCCAGATGCGGGCATATCCCGGACCTATCCCAGACCTAACCGGTGTTATCCTATAAAATATTGATCGAAACCAGGTCTAATTGACTGCTTCAGTGTGTTACCACATTACTACGTGATTCAAACACGAAAAAACCCCAGGATCTGGCCAACAAGTACGCGAAGAAGGCAAAATCATGAGCCAGATGCGGGCATAACCCAGACCTAACCCAGACCTAACCGGTGTTATCCTCTAAAATATTGATCGAAACCAGGTTTAATTGACTGCTTCAGTGTATTACCACATTACTACGTGATTCAAACACGAAAAAAACCCAGGATCTGACCAACAAGTATGCGAAGAAGGCAAAATCATGAGCCAGATGCGGGCTTAACCCAGACCTAACCCAGACCTAACCGGTGTTATCCTCTAAAATACTGTCCGAATCCAGGTTTAATTGACTGCCTCAGTGTGGTACAACATTACTACGTGATTCAAACACGGAAAAAACCCAGGATCTGGCCAACAAGTTTGCGAAGAAGGCGAAAGCATAAGCCAGATGCGCGCATATTTCAGACCTAACCCAGACCTAACCGGTGTTATCCTGTAAAATATTGATCGAAACCAGGTTAAATTGACTGCTTCAGTGTATTACCACATTACTAAGTGATTCAAACACGAAAAAAACCCAGGATCTGGCCAACAAGTATGCGAAGAAGGCAAAATCATGAGCCAGATGCGGGCATAACCCAGACCTAACCCAGACCTAACCGGTGTTATCCTCTAAAATACTGTCCGAATCCAGGTTTAATAGACTGCCCCAGTGTGTTACCACATTACTACGTGATTGAAACACGAAAAAAATCCAGGATCTGGCCAACAAGTATGCGAAGAAGGCAAAATCATGAGCCAGATGCGGGCATAACCCAGACCTAACCCAGACCTAACCGGTGTTATCCTCTAAAATATTGATCGAAACCAGGTTTAATTGACTGCTTCAGTGTATTACCACATTACTACGTGATACAAACACGAAAGAAACCCAGGATCTGGCCAACAAGTATGCGAAGAAGGCAAAATCATGAGCCAGATGCGGGCATAACTCAGAACTAACCCAGACGTAACCGGTGTTATCCTCTAAAATATTGATCGAAACCAGGTTTTATTGACTGCTTCAGTGTATTACCTCATTACTACGTGATTCAAACACGAAAAAAACCCAGGATCTGGCCAACAAGTATGCGAAGAAGGCAAAATCATGAGCCAGATGCGGGCATAACCCAGACCTAACCCAGACCTAACCGGTGTTATCCTCTAAAATATTGATCGAAACCAGGTTTAATTGACTGCTTCAGTGTGTTACCACATTACTGCGTGATTCAAACACGGAAAAAACCCAGAATCTGGCCAACAAGTATGCGAAGAAGGCAAAATCATGAGCCAGATGCGGGCATAACCCAGACCTAACCCAGACCTAACCGGTGTTATCCTCTGAAATATTGATCGAAACCAGGTTTAATTGACTGCTTCAGTGTGTTACCACATTACTACGTGATTCAAACACGGAAAATACCCAGGATCTGGCCAACAAGTTTGCGAAAAAGGCGACAGTATAAGCCAGATGCGCGCAAATCCCAGACCTAGCCCAGACCTAACCGGTGTCATCCTCTAAAATATTGATCGAAACCAGGTTTTATTGACTGCTTCAGTGTGTTACCACATTCCTACGTGATTCAAACACGAAAAAAAACCAGGATCTGGCCAACAAGTATGCGCAGAAGGCAAAATCATGAGCCAGATGCGGGCATATCCAGGACCTAACCCAGACCTAACCGGTGTTATCCTCTAAAATATTGATCGAAACCAGGTTTAATTGACTGCTTCAGTGTGTTACCACATTCCTACGTGATTCAAACACGAAAAAAACCCAGGATCTGGCCAACAAGTATGCGAAGAAGGCGAAAGTATAGGCCAGATGCGCGCATTTCCCAGACCTAACCCAGACCTAACCGGTGTTATCCTCTGAAATATTGATTGAAACCAGGTTTAATTGACTGCTTCAGTGTGTTACCACATTACTACCTGATTCAAACACGGAATAAACCCAGGATCTGGCCAACAAGTATGCGATGAAGGCAAAATCATGAGCCAGATGCGGGCATAACCCAGACCTAACCGGTGTTATCCTCTAAAATATTGATCGAAACCAGGTTTAATTGACTGCTTCAGTGTGTTACCACATTACTACGTGATTCAAACACGAAAAAAACGGATGCGGGCATAACCCAGACCTAACCCAGACCTAACCGGTGTTATCCTCTAAAATATTGATCGAAACCAGGTTTAATTGACAGCTTCAGTGTGTTACCACATTACTACGTGATTCAAACACGAAAAAAACCCAGGATCTGGCCAACAAGTATGCGAAGAAGGCAAAATCATGAGCCAGATGCGGGCATATCCCGGACCTATCCCAGACCTAACCGGTGTTATCCTATAAAATATTGATCGAAACCAGGTCTAATTGACTGCTTCAGTGTGTTACCACATTACTACGTGATTCAAACACGAAAAAACCCCAGGATCTGGCCAACAAGTACGCGAAGAAGGCAAAATCATGAGCCAGATGCGGGCATAACCCAGACCTAACCCAGACCTAACCGGTGTTATCCTCTAAAATATTGATCGAAACCAGGTTTAATTGACTGCTTCAGTGTATTACCACATTACTACGTGATTCAAACACGAAAAAAACCCAGGATCTGACCAACAAGTATGCGAAGAAGGCAAAATCATGAGCCAGATGCGGGCTTAACCCAGACCTAACCCAGACCTAACCGGTGTTATCCTCCAAAATACTGTCCGAATCCAGGTTTAATTGACTGCCTCAGTGTGGTACAACATTACTACGTGATTCAAACACGGAAAAAACCCAGGATCTGGCCAACAAGTTTGCGAAGAAGGCGAAAGCATAAGCCAGATGCGCGCATATTTCAGACCTAACCCAGACCTAACCGGTGTTATCCTGTAAAATATTGATCGAAACCAGGTTAAATTGACTGCTTCAGTGTATTACCACATTACTAAGTGATTCAAACTCGAAAAAAACCCAGGATCTGGCCAACAAGTATGCGAAGAAGGCAAAATCATGAGCCAGATGCGGGCATAACCCAGACCTAACCCAGACCTAACCGGTGTTATCCTCTAAAATACTGTCCGAATCCAGGTTTAATAGACTGCCCCAGTGTGTTACCACATTACTACGTGATTGAAACACGAAAAAAATCCAGGATCTGGCCAACAAGTATGCGAAGAAGGCAAAATCATGAGCCAGATGCGGGCATAACCCAGACCTAACCCAGACCTAACCGGTGTTATCCTCTAAAATATTGATCGAAACCAGGTTTAATTGACTGCTTCAGTGTATTACCACATTACTACGTGATACAAACACGAAAGAAACCCAGGATCTGGCCAACAAGTATGCGAAGAAGGCAAAATCATGAGCCAGATGCGGGCATAACTCAGAACTAACCCAGACGTAACCGGTGTTATCCTCTAAAATATTGATCGAAACCAGGTTTTATTGACTGCTTCAGTGTGTTACCACATTACTACGTGATCAAACACGGAAAAAACCGAGGATCTGGCCAACAAGTATGCGAAGAAGGCAAAATCATGAGCCAGATGCGGGCATAACCCAGACCTAACCCAGACCTAACCGGTGTTATCCTCTAAAATATTGATCGAAACCAGGTTTAATTGACAGCTTCAGTGTGTTACGACATTACTACGTGATTCAAACACGAAAAAAACCAAGGATCTGGCCAACAAGTATGCGAAGAAGGCAAAATCATGAGCCAGATGCGGGCATAACCCAGACCTAACCCAGACCTAACCGGTGTTATCCTCTAAAATATTGATCGATACCAGGTTTTATTGACTGCTTCAGTGTATTACCACATTACTACGTGATTCAAACACGAAAAAAACCCAGGATCTGGCCAACAAGTATGCGAAGAAGGCAAAATCATGAGCCAGATGCGGGCATAACCCAGACCTAACCCAGACCTAACCGGTGTTATCCTCTAAAATATTGATCGAAACCAGGTTTAATTGACTGCTTCAGTGTGTTACCACATTACTACGTGATTCAAACACGAAAAAAACCCAGGATCTGGCCAACAAGTATGCGAAGAAGGCAAAATCATGAGCCAGATGCGGGCATATCCCGGACCTAACCCAGACCTAACCGGTGTTATCCTCTAAAATATTGTTTGGAACCAGGTTTAAATGACTGCTTCAGTGTGTTACCACATTCCTACGTCATTCAAACACGAAAAAACCCCAGGATCTGGCCAACAAGTACGCGAAGAAGGGAAAATCATGAGCCAGATGCGGGCATAACACAGACCTAACCCAGACCTAACCTGTGTTATCCTCTAAAATATTGATCGAAACCAGGTTTATTTGACTGCTTCAGTGTATTACCACATTACTACGTGATTCAAACACGAAAAAAACCCAGGATCTGACCAACAAGTATGCGAAGAAGGCAAAATCATGAGCCAGATGCGGGCTTAACCCAGGCCTAACCCAGACCTAACCGGTGTTATCCTCTGAAATATTGATCGAAACCAGGTTTAATTGACTGCTTCAGTGTGTTACCACATTACTACGTGATTCAAACACGGAAAATACCCAGGATCTGGCCAACAAGTTTGCGAAAATGGCGAAAGTATAAGCCAGATGCGGGCATAACCCAGACTTAAACCAGACCTAACCGGTGTTATCCTCTAAAATATTGATCGAAACCAGGTTTAATTGACTGCTTCAGTGTATTACCACATTACTAAGTGATTCAAACACGAAAAAAACCCAGGATCTGGCCAACAAGTATGCGAAGAAGGCAAAATCATGAGCCAGATGCGGGCATAACCCAGACCTAACCCAGACCTAACCGGTGTTATCCTCTAAAATATTGATCGAAACCAGGTTTAATTGACAGCTTCAGTGTGTTACCACATTACTACGTGATTCAAACACGAAAAAAACCCAGGATCTGGCCAACAAGTATGCGAAGAAGGCAAAATCATGAGCCAGATGCGGGCATAACCCAGAACTAACCCAGACGTAACCGGTGTTATCCTCTAAAATATTGATCGAAACCAGGTTTTATTGTCTGCTTCAGTGTGTTACCACATTACTATGTGATCAAACACGGAAAAAACCGAGGATCTGGCCAACAAGTATGCGAAGAATGCAAAATCATGAGCCAGATGCGGGCATAACCCAGACCTAACCCAGACCTAACCGGTGTTATCCTCTAAAATATTGATCGAAACCAGGTTTAATTGACAGCTTCAGTGTGTTACCACATTAGTACGTGATTCAAACACGAAAAAAACCCAGGATCTGGCCAACAAGTATGCGAAGAAGGCAAAATCATGAGCCAGATGCGGGCATAACCCAGACCTAACCCAGACCTAACCGGTGTTATCCTCTAAAATACTGTCCGAATCCACGTTTAATTGACTGCCTCAGTGTGGTACAACATTACTACATGATTCAAACACGGAAAAAACCCAGGATCTAGCCAACAAGTTTGCGAAAAAGGCGAGAGCATAAGCCAGATGGGCGCATATCCCAGACCTAACCCGGACCTAACCGGTGTTATCCTCTAAAATATTGATCGAAACCAGGTTTAATTGACTGCTTCAGTGTGTTACCAAATTACTACGTGATTCAAACACGAAAAAAACCCAGGATCTGGCCAACAAGTATGCGAAGAAGGCAAAATCATGAGCCAGATGCGGGCATAACCCAGACCTAACCCAGACCTAACCGGTGTTATCCTCTAAAATACTGTCCGAATCCAGGTTTAATAGACTGCCTCAATGTGTTACCACATTACTACGTGATTGAATCACGAAAAAAACCCAGGATCTGGCCAACAAGTATGCGAAGAAGGCAAAATCATGAGCCAGATGCGGGCATATCCCGGACCTAACCCAGACCTAACCGGTGTTATCCTCTAAAATATTGTTTGGAACCAGGTTTAAATGACTGCTTCAGTGTGTTACCACATTCCTACGTCATTCAAACACGAAAAAAACCCAGGATCTGGCCAACAAGTATGCGAAGAGGGCAAAATCATGAGCCAGATGCGGGCATAACCCAGACCTTACCCAGACCTAACCGGTGTTATCCTCTAAAATATTGATCGAAACCAAGTTTAATTGACTGCTTCAGTGTATTACCACATTACTACGTGATTCAAACACGAAAAAAACCCAGGATCTGGCCAACAAGTATGCGCAGAAGGCAAAATCATGAGCCAGATGCGGGCATATCCCGGACCTAACCCAGACCTAACCGGTGTTATCCTCTAAAATATTGTTTGGAACCAGGTTTAAATGACTGCTTCAGTGTGTTACCACATTCCTACGTGATTCAAACACGAAAAAAACCCAGGATCTGGCCAACAAGTATGCGAAGAGGGCAAAATCATGAGCCAGATGCGGGCATAACCCAGACCTTACCCAGACCTAACCGGTGTTATCCTGTAATATATTGATCAAAACCAGGTTTAATTGACTGCTTCAGTGTGTTACCACATTCCTACGTGATTCAAACACGAAAAAAACCCAGGATCTGGCCAACAAGTATGCGAAGAAGGCGAAAGTATAAGCCAGATGCGCGCATTTCCCAGACCTAACCGGTGTTATCCTCTGAAATATTGATCGAAACCAGGTTTAATTGACTGCTTCAGTGTATTACCACATTACTACGTGATTCAAACACGAAAAAAACCCAGGATCTGGCCAGCAAGTATGCGAAGAAGGCAAAATCATGAGCCAGATGCGGGCATAACCCAGACCTAACCCAGACCTAACCGGTGTTATCCTCTAAAATACTGTCCGAATCCAGGTTTAATAGACTGCCTCAATGTGGTACCACATTACTACGTGATTGAAACACGAAAAAAACCCAGGATCTGGCCAACAAGTATGCGAAGAAGGCAAAATCATGAGCCAGATGCGGGCATAACCCAGACCTAACCCAGACCTAACCGGTGTTATCCTCTAAAATATTGATCGAAACCAGGTTAAATTGACTGCTTCAGTGTATTACCACATTACTACGTGATTCAAACACGAAAAAAAGCCAGGATCTGGCCAACAAGTATGCGAAGAAGGCAAAATCATGAGCCAGATGCGGGCATAACCCAGACCTAACCCAGACCTAACCGGTGTTATCCTCTAAAATATTAATCGAAACCAAGTTTAATTGACTGCTTCAGTGTGTTACCACATTACTGCGTGATTCAAACACGGAAAAAACCCAGGATCTGGCCAACAAGTATGCGAAGAAGGCAAAATCATGAGCCAGATGCGGGCATAACCCAGACCTAACCGGTGTTATCCTCTGAAATATTGATCGAAACCAGGTTTAATTGACTGCTTCTGTGTGTTACCACATTACTACGTGATTCAAACACGGAAAATACCCAAGATCTGGCCAACAAGTTTGCGGAAAAGGCGACAGTATAAGCCAGATGCGCGCAAATCCCAGACCTAGCCCAGACCTAACCGGTGTCATCCTCTAAAATATTGATCGAAACCAGGTTTTATTGACTGCTTCAGTGTGTTACCACATTACTACGTGATAAAACACGGAAAATACCCAGGATCTGGCCAACAAGTTTGCGAAAAATGTGAAAGTATAAGCCAGATGCGCGCATATCTCAGACCTAACCCAGACCTAACCGGTGTTATCCTCTAAAATATTGATCGAAACCAGGTTTAATTGACAGCTTCAGTGTGTTACCACATTACTACGTGATTCAAACACGAAAAAAGCCCAGGATCTGGCCAACAAGTATGCGAAGAAGGCAAAATCATGAGCCAGATAAGGGCATAACCCAGACCTAACCCAGACCTAACCGGTGTTATCCTCTAAAATATTGATTGAAACCAGGTTAAATTGACTGCTTCAGTGTATTACCACATTACTACGTGATTCAAACACGAAAAAAAGCCAGGATCTGGCCAACAAGTATGCGAAGAGGGCAAAAACATGAGCCAGATGCGGGCATAACCCAGACCTTACCCAGACCTAACCGGTGTTATCCTCTAAAATATTGATCGAAACCAGGTTTAATTGACTGCTTCAGTGTATTCCCTCATTACTACGTGATTCAAACACGAAAAAAACCCAGGATCTGGCCAACAAGTATGCGCAGAAGGCAAAATCATGAGCCAGATGCGGGCATATCCCGGACCTAACCCAGACCTAACCGGTGTTATCCTCTAAAATATTGATCGAAACCAGGTTTAACTGACTGCTTCAGTGTGTTACCACATTACTACGTGATTCAAACACGAGAAAAACCCAAGATCTGGCCAACAAGTATGCGATGAAGGCAAAATCATGAGACAGATGCGGGCATAACCCAGACCTAACCCAGACCTAACCGGTGTTATCCTCTAAAATATTGATCGAAACCAGGTTTAATTGACTGCTTTAGTGTGTTACCACATTACTACGTGATTCAAACACGAAAAAAACCCAAGATCTGGCCAACAAGTTTGCGAAGAAGGCGAAAGCATAAGCCAGATGGACGCATATCCCAGACCTAACCCGGACCTAACCGGTGTTATCCTCCAAAATATTGATCGAAACCAGGTTTAATTGACTGCTTCAGTGTATTACCACATTACTACGTGATTCAAACACGAAAAAAACCCAGGATCTGGCCTACAAGTATGCGAAGAAGGCAAAATCATGAGCCAGATGCGGGCATAACCCAGACCTAACCCAGACCTAACCGGTGTTATCCTCTAAAATACTGTCCGAATCCACGTTTAATTGACTGCCTCAGTGTGGTACAACATTACTACGTGATTCAAACACGGAAAAAACCCAGGATCTAGCCAGCAAGTTTGCGAAAAAGGCGAAAGCATAAGCCAGATGGGCGCATATCCCAGACCTAACCCGGACCTAACCGGCGTTATCCTCTAAAATATTGATCGAAACCAGGTTTAATTGACTGCTTCAGTGTGTTACCACATTACTACGTGATTCAAACACGAAAAAAACCCAGGATCTGGCCAACAAGTATGCGAAGAAGGCAAAATCATGAGCCAGATGCGGGCATAACCCAGACCTAACCCAGACCTAACCGGTGTTATCCTCTAAAATACTGTCCGAATCCAGGTTTAATTGACTGCTTCAGTGTATTACCACATTCCTACGTGATTCAAACACGAAAAAAACCCAGGATCTGGCCAACAAGTATGCGAAGAAGGCGAAAGTATAAGCCAGATGCGCGCATTTCCCAGACCTAACCCAGACCTAACCGGTGTTATCCTCTGAAATATTGAACGAAACCAGGTTTAATTGACTCCTTCAGTGTATTACCACATTACTACGTGATTCAAACACGAAAAAAACCCAGGATCTGGCCAGCAAGTATGCGAAGAAGGCAAAATCATGAGCCAGATGCGGGCATAACCCAGACCTAACCCAGACCTAACCGGTATTATCCTCTAAAATATTGATCAAAACCAGGTTTAATTGACTGCTTCAGTGTCTTACCACATTCCTACGTGATTCAAACACGAAAAAAACCCAGGATCTGGCCAACAAGTATGCGAAGAAGGCGAAAGTATAAGCCAGATGCGCGCATTTCCCAGACCTAACCCAGACCTAACCGGTGTTATCCTCTAAAATATTGATCAAAACCAGGTTTAATTGACTGCTTCAGTGTGTTACCACATTCCTACGTGATTCAAACACGAAAAAAACCCAGGATCTGGCCAACAAGTATGCGAAGAAGGCGAAAGTATAAGCCAGATGCGCGCATTTCCCAGACCTAACCCAGACCTAACCGGTGTTATCCTCTGAAATATTCATCGAAACCAGGTTTAATTGACTGCTTCAGTGTATTACCACATTCCTACGTGATTCAAACACGAAAAAAACCCAGGATCTGGCCAACAAGTATGCGAAGAAGGCGAAAGTATAAGCCAGATGCGCGCATTTCCCAGACCTAACCCAGACCTAACCGGTGTTATCCTCTGAAATATTGAACGAAACCAGGTTTAATTGACTCCTTCAGTGTATTACCACATTACTACGTGATTCAAATACGAAAAAAACCCAGGATCTGGCCAGCAAGTATGCGAAGAAGGCAAAATCATGAGCCAGATGCGGGCATAACCCAGACCTAACCCAGACCTAACCGGTGTTATCCTCTAAAATACTGTCCGAATCCAGGTTTAATAGACTGCCTCAATGTGTTACCACATTACTACGTGATTGAAACACGAAAAAAACCCAGGATCTGGCCAACAAGTATGCGAAGAAGGCAAAATCATGAGCCAGATGCGGGCATAACCCAGACCTAACCCAGACCTAACCGGTGTTATCCTCTAAAATATTGATCGAAACAAGGTTAAATTGACTGCTTCAGTGTATTACCACATTACTACGTGATTCAAACACGAAAAAAAGCCAGGATCTGGCCAACAAGTATGCGAAGAAGGCAAAATCATGAGCCAGATGCGGGCATAACCCAGACCTAACCCAGACCTAACCGGTGTTATCCTCTAAAATATTAATCGAAACCAAGTTTAATTGACTGCTTCAGTGTGTTACCACATTACTGCGTGATTCAAACACGGAAAAAACCCAGGATCTGGCCAACAAGTATGCGAAGAAGGCAAAATCATGAGCCAGATGCGGGCATAACCCAGACCTAACCCAGACCTAACCGGTGTTATCCTCTGAAATATTGATCGAAACCAGGTTTAATTGACTGCTTCTGTGTGTTACCACATTACTACGTGATTCAAACGCGGAAAATACCCAGGATCTGGCCAACAAGTTTGCGAAAAAGGCGACAGTATAAGCCAGATGCGCGCAAATCCCAGACCTTGCCCAGACCTAACCGGTGTCATCCTCTAAAATATTGATCGAAACCAGGTTTTATTGACTGCTTCAGTGTGTTACCACATTACTACGTGATAAAACACGGAAAATACCCAGGATCTGGCCAACAAGTTTGCGAAAAATGTGAAAGTATAAGCCAGATGCGCGCATATCCCGGACCTAACCCAGACCTAAGCGGTGTTATCCTCTAAAATATTGTTTGGAACCAGGTTTAATTGACTGCTTCAGTGTGTTACCACATTCCTACGTGATTCAAACACGAAAAAAACCCAGGATCTGGCCAACAAGTGTGCGAAGAGGGCAAAATCATGAGCCAGATGCGGGCATAACCCAGACCTAACCCAGACCTAACCGGTGTTATCCTCTAAAATATTGATCGAAACCAGGTTTAATTGACTGCTTCAGTGTATTACCACATTACTACGTGATTCAAACACGAAAAAAACCCAGGATCTGGCCAACATGTATGCGCAGAAGGCAAAATCATGAGCCAGATGGGGGCATATCCCGGACCTAACCCAGACCTAACCGGTGTTATCCTCTAAAATATTGAACAAAACCAGGTTTAATTGACTGCTTCAGTGTGTTACCACATTCCTACGTGATTCAAACACGAAAAAAACCCAGGATCTGGCCAACAAGTATGCGAAGAAGGCGAAAGTATAAGCCAGATGCGCGCATTTCCCAGACCTAACCCAGACCTAACCGGTGTTATCCTCTGAAATATTGATCGAAACCAGGTTTAATTGACTGCTTCAGTGTGTTACCGCATTACTACCTGATTCAAACACGGAAAAAACCCAGGATCTGGCCAACAAGTATGCGATGAAGGCAAAATCATGAGCCAGATGCGGGCATAACCCAGACCTAACCCAGACCTAATCGGTGTTATCCTCTAAAATATTGATCGAAACCAGGTTTAATTGACTGCTTCAGTGTGTTACCACATTACTACGTGATTCAAACACGAAAAAAACCCAAGATCTGGCCAACAAGTTTGCGAAAAAGGCGAAAGCATAAGCCAGATGGACGCATATCCCAGACCTAACCCGGACCTAACCGGTGTTATCCTCCAAAATATTGATCGAAACCAGGTTTAATTGACTGCTTCAGTGTATTACCACATTACTACGTGATTCAAACACGAAAAAAACCCAGGATCTGGCCAACAAGTTTGCGAAGAAGGCGAAATCATGAGCCAGATGCGGGCATAACTCAGACCTAACCCAGACCTAACCGGTGTTATCCTCTAAAATACTGTCTGAATCCAGGTTTAATAGACTGCCTCAATGTGTTACCACATTACTACGTGATTCAAACACGGAAAAAACCCAGGATCTGGCCAACAAGTATGCGAAGAAGGCAAAATCATGAGCCAGATGCGGGCATAACCCAGACCTAACCCAGACCTAACCGGTGTTATCCTCTGAAATATTGATCGAAACCAGGTTTAATTGACTGCTTCAGTGTGTTACCACATTACTACGTGATTCAAACACGGAAAATACCCAGGATCTGGCCAACAAGTTTGCGAAAAAGGCGACAGTATAAGCCAGATGCTCGCAAATCCCAGACCTAGCCCAGACCTAACCGGTGTCATCCTCTAAAATATTGATCGAAACCAGGTTTTATTGACTGCTTCAGTGTGTTAACACATTACTGCGTGATAAAACACGGAAAATACCCAGGATCTGGCCAACAAGTTTGCGAAAAAGGCGAAAGCATAAGCCAGATGGACGCATATCCCGGACCTAACCCAGACCTAACCGGTGATATCCTCTAAAATATTGATCGAAACCAGGTTAAATTGACCGCTTCAGTGTATTACCACATTACTACGTGATTCAAACACGAAAAAAACCCAGGATCTGGCCAACAAGTTTGCGAAGAAGGCAAAATCATGAGCCAGATGCGGGCATAACCCAGACCTAACCCAGACCTAACCGGTGTTATCCTCTGAAATATTGATCGAAACCAGGTTTAATTGACTGCTTCAGTGTGTTACCACATTACTACGTGATTCAAACACGGAAAATACCCAGGATCTGGCCAACAAGTTTGCGAAAAAGGCGACAGTATAAGCCAGATGCGCGCAAATCCCAGTCCTAGCCCAGACCTAACCGGTGTCATCCTCTAAAATATTGATCGAAACCAGGTTTTATTGACTGCTTCCGTGTGTTAACACATTACTACGTGATAAAACACGGAAAATACCCAGGATCTGGCCAACAAGTTTGCGAAAAATGTGAAAGTATAAGCCAGATGCGCGCATATCCCAGACCTAACCCAGACCTAACCGGTGTTATCCTCTAAAATATTGATCGAAACCAGGTTTAATTGACAGCTTCAGTGTGTTACCACATTACTACGTGATTCAAACACGAAAAAAACCCAGGATCTGGCCAACAAGTATGCGAAGAAGGCAAAATCATGAGCCAGATGCGGGCATATCCCGGACCTAACCCAGACCTAACCGGTGATATCCTCTAAAATATTGATCGAAACCAGGTTAAATTGACCGCTTCAGTGTATTACCACATTACTACGTGATTCAAACACGAAAAAAACCCAGGATCTGGCCAACAAGTATGCGAAGAAGGCAAAATCATGAGCCAGATGCGGGCATAACCCAGACCTAACCCAGACCTAACCGGTGTTATCCTCTGAAATATTGATCGAAACCAGGTTTAATTGACTGCTTCAGTGTGTTACCACATTACTACGTGATTCAAACACGGAAAATACCCAGGATCTGGCCAACAAGTTTGCGAAAAAGGCGACAGTATAAGCCAGATGCGCGCAAATCCCAGACCTAGCCCAGACCTAACCGGTGTCATCCTCTAAAATATTGATCGAAACCAGGTTTTATTGACTGCTTCAGTGTGTTAACACATTACTACCTTATTCAAACACGGAAAAAACCCAGGATCTGGCCAACAAGTATGCGATGAAGGCAAAATCATGAGCCAGATGCGGGCATAACCCAGACCTAACCCAGACCTAACCGGTGTTATCCTCTAAAATATTGATCGAAACCAGGTTTAATTGACTGCTTCAGTGTGTTACCACATTACTACGTGATTCAAACACGAAAAAAACCCAAGATCTGGCCAACAAGTATGCGAAGAAGGCAAAATCATGAGCCGGATGCGGGCATAACCCAGACCTAACCCAGACCTAACCGGTGTTATCCTCTAAAATATTGATCGAAACCAGGTTTAATTGACAGCTTCAGTGTATTACCACATTACTACGTGATTCAAACACGAAAAAAACCCAGGATCTGGCCAACAAGTATGCGAAGTAGGCAAAATCATGAGCCAGATGCGGGCATAACCCAGACCTAACCCTGACCTAACCGGTGTTATCCTCTAAAATATTGATCGAAACCAGGTTTAATTGACTGCTTCAGTGTGTTACCACATTCCTACGTGATTCAAACACGGAAAAACCCCAGGATATGGCCAACAAGTATGCGAAGAAGGCAAAATCATGAGCCAGATGCGGGCATAACCCAGACCTAACCCAGACCTAACCGGTGTTATCCTCTAAAATACTGATCGAAACCAGGTTTAATTGACAGCTTCAGTGTGTTACCACATTACTACGTGTTTCAAACACGAAAAAAACCCAGGATCTGGCCAACAAGTATGCGAAGAAGGCAAAATCATGAGACAGATGCGGGCATATCCCGGACCTATCCCAGACATAACCGGTGTTATCCTCTAAAATATTGATCGAAACCAGGTTTAATTGACTGCTTCAGTGTGTTACCACATTACTACGTGATTCAAACACGAAAAAACCCCAGGATCTGGCCAACAAGTATGCGCAGAAGGCAAAATCATGAGCCAGATGCGGGCATATCCCGGACCTATCCCAGACCTAACCGGTGTTATCCTCTAAAATATTGATCGAAACCAGGTTTAATTGACAGCTTCAGTGTGTTACCACATTACTACGTGATTCAAACGCGAAAAAAACCCAGGATCTGGCCAACAAGTATGCGAAGAAGGCAAAATCATGAGCCAGATGCGGGCATAACCCAGACCTAACCCAGACCTAACCGGTGTTATCCTCTAAAATATTGATCGAAACCAGGTTTTATTGACTGCTTCAGTGTATTACCACATTACTACGTGATTCAAACACGAAAAAAACCCAGGATCTGGCCAACAAGTATGCGAAGAAGGCAAAATCATGAGCCAGATGCGGGCATAACCCAGACCTAACCCAGACCTAACCGGTGCTATCCTCTAAAATACTGTCCGAATCCAGGTTCAATAGACTGCCTCTATGTGTTACAACATTACTACGTGATTGAAACACGAAAAAAACCCAGGATCTGGCCAACAAGTATGCGAAGAAGGCAAAATCATGAGCCAGATGCGGGCATAACACAGTCCTAACCCAGACCTAACCGGTGTTATCCTCTAAAATACTGTCCGAATCCAGGTTCAATAGACTGCCTCTATGTGTTACAACATTACTACGTGATTGAAACACGAAAAAAACCCAGGATCTGGCCAACAAGTATGCGAAGAAGGCAAAATCATGAGCCAGATGCGGGCATAACCCAGACCTAACCCAGACCTAACCGGTGTTATCCTCTAAAATATTGATCGAAACCAGGTTAAATTGACTGCTTCAGTGTATTACCACATTACTACGTGATTCAAACACGAAAAAAACCCAGGATCTGGCCAACAAGTATGCGAAGATGGCAAAATCATGAGCCAGATGCGGGCATAACCCAGACCTAACCCAGACCTAACCGGTGTTATCCTCTAAAATATTGATCGAAACCAGGTTTTATTGACTGCTTCAGTGTATTACCACATTACTACGTGATTGAAACACGAAAAAAACCCAGGATCTGGCCAACAAGTATGCGAAGAAGGCAAAATCATGAGCCAGATGCGGGCATATCCCGGACCTAACCCACACCTAACTGGTGTTATCCTCTAAAATATTGATCGAAACCAGGTTTAATTGACTGCTTCAGTGTGTTACCACATTACTACGTGATTCAAACACGAAAAAACCCCAGGATCTGGCCAACAAGTATGCGCAGAAGGCAAAATCATGAGCCAGATGCGGGCATAACCCAGACCTAACCCAGACCTAACCGGTGCTATCCTCTAAAATATTGATCGAAACCAGGTTTAATTGACAGCTTCAGTGTGTTACCACATTACTACGTGATTCAAACACGAAAAAAACCCAGGATCTGGCCAACAAGTATGCGAAGAAGGCAAAATCATGAGCCAGATGCGGGCATAACCCAGACCTAACCCAGACCTAACCGGTGTTATCCTCTAAAATATTGATCGAAACCAGGTTTTATTGACTGCTTCAGTGTATTACCACATTACTACGTGATTCAAACACGAAAAAAACCCAGGATCTGGCCAACAAGTATGCGAAGAAGGCAAAATCATGAGCCAGATGCGGGCATAACCCAGACCTAACCCAGACCTAACCGGTGCTATCCTCTAAAATACTGTCCGAATCCAGGTTCAATAGACTGCCTCTATGTGTTACAACATTACTACGTGATTGAAACACGAAAAAAACCCAGGATCTGGCCAACAAGTATGCGAAGAAGGCAAAATCATGAGCCAGATGCGGGCATAACACAGTCCTAACCCAGACCTAACCGGTGTTATCCTCTAAAATACTGTCCGAATCCAGGTTCAATAGACTGCCTCTATGTGTTACAACATTACTACGTGATTGAAACACGAAAAAAACCCAGGATCTGGCCAACAAGTATGCGAAGAAGGCAAAATCATGAGCCAGATGCGGGCATAACCCAGACCTAACCCAGACCTAACCGGTGTTATCCTCTAAAATATTGATCGAAACCAGGTTAAATTGACTGCTTCAGTGTATTACCACATTACTACGTGATTCAAACACGAAAAAAACCCAGGATCTGGCCAACAAGTATGCGAAGATGGCAAAATCATGAGCCAGATGCGGGCATAACCCAGACCTAACCCAGACCTAACCGGTGTTATCCTCTAAAATATTGATCGAAACCAGGTTTTATTGACTGCTTCAGTGTATTACCACATTACTACGTGATTGAAACACGAAAAAAACCCAGGATCTGGCCAACAAGTATGCGAAGAAGGCAAAATCATGAGCCAGATGCGGGCATATCCCGGACCTAACCCACACCTAACTGGTGTTATCCTCTAAAATATTGATCGAAACCAGGTTTAATTGACTGCTTCAGTGTGTTACCACATTCCTACGTGATTCAAACACGGAAAAAACCCAGGATCTGGCCAACAAGTATGCGAAGAAGGCAAAATCATGAGCCAGATGCGGGCATAACCCAGACCTAACCCAGACCTAACCGGTGTTATCCTCTAAAATACTGATCGAAACCAGGTTTAATTGACAGCTTCAGTGTGTTACCACATTACTACGTGATTCAAACACGAAAAAAACCCAGGATCTGGCCAACAAGTATGCGAAGAAGGCAAAATCATGAGACAGATGCGGGCATATCCCGGACCTATCCCAGACCTAACCGGTGTTATCCTCTAAAATATTGATCGAAACCAGGTTTAATTGACTGTTTCAGTGTGTTACCACATTACTACGTGATTCAAACACGAAAAAACCCCAGGATCTGGCCAACAAGTATGCGCAGAAGGCAAAATCATGAGCCAGATGCGGGCATATCCCGGACCTATCCCAGACCTAACCGGTGTTATCCTCTAAAATATTGATCGAAACCAGGTTTAATTGACAGCTTCAGTGTGTTACCACATTACTACGTGATTCAAACACGAAAAAAACCCAGGATCTGGCCAACAAGTATGCGAAGAAGGCAAAATCATGAGCCAGATGCGGGCATAACCCAGACCTAACCCAGACCTAACCGGTGTTATCCTCTAAAATATTGATCGAAACCAGGTTTTATTGACTGCTTCAGTGTATTACCACATTACTACGTGATTCAAACACGAAAAAAACCCAGGATCTGGCCAACAAGTATGCGAAGAAGGCAAAATCATGAGCCAGATGCGGGCATAACCCAGACCTAACCCAGACCTAACCGGTGTTATCCTCTAAAATATTGATCGAAACCAGGTTTTATTGACTGCTTCAGTGTATTACCACATTACTACGTGATTCAAACACGAAAAAAACCCAGGATCTGGCCAACAAGTATGCGAAGAAGGCAAAATCATGAGCCAGATGCGGGCATAACCCAGACCTAACCCAGACCTAACCGGTGCTATCCTCTAAAATACTGTCCGAATCCAGGTTTAATTGACTGCCTCAGTGTGGTACAACATTACTACGTGATTCAAACACGGAAAAAACCCAGGATCTGGCCAACAAGTTTGCGAAAAAGGCGAAAGCATAAGCCACATGGGCGCATATCCCAGACCTAACCCAGACCTAACCGGCGTTATCCTCTAAAATATTGATCGAAACCAGGTTTAATTGACTGCTTCAGTGTATTACCACATTACTACGTGATTCAAATACGAAAAAAACCCAGGATCTGGCCAACAAGTATGCGAAGAAGGCAAAATCATGAGCCAGATGCGGGCATAACACAGACCTAACCCAGACCTAACCGGTGTTATCCTCTAAAATACTGTCCGAATCCAGGTTCAATAGACTGCCTCTATGTGTTACAACATTACTACGTGATTGAAACACGAAAAAAACCCAGGATCTGGCCAACAAGTATGCGAAGAAGGCAAAATCATGAGCCAGATGCGGGCATAACCCAGACCTAACCCAGACCTAACCGGTGTTATCCTCTAAAATATTGATCGAAACCAGGTTAAATTGACTGCTTCAGTGTATTACCACATTACTACGTGATTCAAACACGAAAAAAACCCAGGATCTGGCCAACAAGTATGCGAAGAAGGCAAAATCATGAGCCAGATGCGGGCATAACCCAGACCTAACCCAGACCTAACCGGCGTTATCCTCTAAAATATTGATCGAAACCAGGTTTTATTGACTGCTTCAGTGTATTACCACATTACTACGTGATTGAAACACGAAAAAAACCCAGGATCTGGCCAACAAGTATGCGAAGAAGGCAAAATCATGAGCCAGATGCGGGCATATCCCGGACCTAACCCACACCTAACTGGTGTTATCCTCTAAAATATTGATCGAAACCAGGTTTAATTGACTGCTTCAGTGTGTTACCACATTCCTACGTGATTCAAACACGGAAAAAACCCAGGATCTGGCCAACAAGTATGCGAAGAAGGCAAAATCATGAGCCAGATGCGGGCATAACCCAGACCTAACCCAGACCTAACCGGTGTTATCCTCTAAAATACTGATCGAAACCAGGTTTAATTGACAGCTTCAGTGTGTTACCACATTACTACGTGATTCAAACACGAAAAAAACCCAGGATCTGGCCAACAAGTATGCGAAGAAGGCAAAATCATGAGCCAGATGCGGGCATAACCCAGACCTAACCCAGACCTAACCGGTGTTATCCTCTAAAATATTGATCGAAACCAGGTTTTATTGACTGCTTCAGTGTATTACCACATTACTACGTGATTGAAACACGAAAAAAACCCAGGATCTGGCCAACAAGTATGCGAAGAAGGCAAAATCATGAGCCAGATGCGGGCATAACCCAGACCTAACCCAGACCTAACCGGTGGTATCCTCTAAAATATTGATCGAAACCAGGTTTAATTGACAGCTTCAGTGTGTTACCACATTACTACGTGATTCAAACACGAAAAAAACCCAGGATCTGGCCAACAAGTATTCGAAAAAGGCGAAAGTTTAAGCCAGATGCGCGCAAATCCCAGACCTAACCCAGACCTAACCGGTGTTATCCTCTAAAATATTGATCGAAACCAGGTTTTATTGGCTGCCTCAGTGTGTTACCACATTACTACGTGATCAAACACGGAAAAAACCCAGGATCTGGCCAATAAGTATTGCGAAGAAGGCGAAAGTATAAGCCAGATGCGCGTATTTCCCAGACCTAACCCAGACCTAACCGGTGTTATCCTCTAAAATATTGATCGAAACCAGGTTTAATTGACAGCTTCAGTGTGTTACCACATTACTACGTGATTCAAACACGAAAAAAACCCAGGATCTGGCCAACAAGTATGCGAAGAAGGCAAAATCATGAGCCAGATGCGGGCATAACCCAGACCTAACCCAGACCTAACCGGTGGTATCCTCTAAAATATTGATCGAAACCGGGTTTAATTGACTGCTTCAGTGTATTACCACTTTACTACGTTATTCAAACACGAAAAAAACCCAGGATCTGGCCAACAATTATGCGAAGAAGGCAAAATCATGAGCCAGATGCGGGCATAACCCAGACCTAACCCAGACCTAGCCGGTGTTATCCTCTAAAATATTGATCGAAACCAGGTTTAATTGACAGCTTCAGTGTGTTACCACTTTACTACGTGATTCAAACACGAAAAAAACCCAGGATCTGGCCAACAAGTATGCGAAAAAGGCGAAAGTATAAGCTAGATGCGCGCAAATCTCAGACCTAACCCAGACCTAACCGGTGTTATCCTCTAAAATATTGATCGAAACCAGGTTTAATTGACAGCTTCAGTGTGTTACCACATTACTACGTGATCAAACACGAAAAAAACCCAGGATCTGGCCAACAAGTATTGCGAAGAAGGCGAAAGTATAAGCCAGATGCGCGTATTTCCCAGACCTAACCCAGACCTAACCGGTGTTATCCTCTAAAATATTGATCGAAACCAGGTTTGATTGACAGCTTCAGTGTGTTACCACATTACTACGTGATTCAAACACGAAAAAAACCCAGGATCTGGCCAACAAGTATGCGAAGTAGGCAAAATCATGAGCCAGATGCGGGCATAACCCAGACCTAACCCTGACCTAACCGGTGTTATCCTCTAAAATATTGATCGAAACCAGGTTTAATTGACAGCTTCAGTGTGTTACCACATTACTACGTGATTCAAACACGAAAAAAACCCAGGATCTGGCCAACAAGTATGCGAAGAAGGCAAAATCATGAGCCAGATGCGGGCATATCCCGGACCTAACCCACACCTAACTGGTGTTATCCTCTAAAATATTGATCGAAACCAGTTTTAATTGACTGCTTCAGTGTGTTACCACATTCCTACGTGATTCAAACACGGAAAAAACCCAGGATCTGGCCAACAAGTATGCGAAGAAGGCAAAATCATGAGCCAGATGCGGGCATAACCCAGACCTAACCCAGACCTAACCGGTGTTATCCTCTAAAATACTGATCGAAACCAGGTTTAATTGACAGCTTCAGTGTGTTACCACATTACTACGTGATTCAAACACGAAAAAAACCCAGGATCTGGCCAACAAGTATGCGAAGAAGGCAAAATCATGACCCAGATGCGGGCATAACCCAGACCTAACCCAGACCTAACCGGTGTTATCCTCTAAAATATTGATCGAAACCAGGTTTTATTGACTGCTTCAGTGTATTACCACATTACTACGTGATTCAAACACGAAAAAAACCCAGGATCTGGCCAACAAGTATGCGAAGAAGGCAAAATCATGAGCCAGATGCGGGCATAACCCAGACCTAACCCAGACCTAACCGGTGCTATCCTCTAAAATACTGTCCGAATCCAGGTTTAATTGACTGCCTCAGTGTGGTACAACATTACTACGTGATTCAAACACGGAAAAAACCCAGGATCTGGCCAACAAGTTTGCGAAAAAGGCGAAAGCATAAGCCAGATGGGCGCATATCCCAGACCTAACCCAGACCTAACCGGCGTTATCCTCTAAAATATTGATCGAAACCAGGTTTAATTGACTGCTTCAGTGTATTACCACATTACTACGTGATTCAAACACGAAAAAAACCCAGGATCTGGCCAACAAGTATGCGAAGAAGGCAAAATCATGAGCCAGATGCGGGCATAACCCAGACCTAACCCAGACCTAACCGGTGTTATCCTCTAAAATACTGTCCGAATCCAGGTTCAATAGACTGCCTCTATGTGTAACAACATTACTACGTGATTGAAACACGAAAAAAACCCAGGATCTGGCCAACAAGTATGCGAAGAAGGCAAAATCATGAGCCAGATGCGGGCATAACCCAGACCTAACCCAGACCTAACCGGTGTTATCCTCTAGAATATTGATCGAAACCAGGTTAAATTGACTGCTTCAGTGTATTACCACATTACTACGTGATTCAAACACGAAAAAAACCCAGGATCTGGCCAACAAGTATGCGAAGAAGGCAAAATCATGAGCCAGATGCGGGCATAACCCAGACCTAACCCAGACCTAACCGGTGTTATCCTCTAAAATATTGATCGAAACCAGGTTTTATTGACTGCTTCAGTGTATTACCACATTACTACGTGATTGAAACACGAAAAAAACCCAGGATCTGGCCAACAAGTATGCGAAGAAGGCAAAATCATGAGCCAGATGCGGGCATAACCCAGACCTAACCCAGACCTAACCGGTGGTATCCTCTAAAATATTGATCGAAACCGGGTTTAATTGACTGCTTCAGTGTATTACCACATTACTACGTTATTCAAACACGAAAAAAACCCAGGATCTGGCCAACAATTATGCGAAGAAGGCAAAATCATGAGCCAGATGCGGGCATAACCCAGACCTAACCCAGACGTAGCCGGTGTTATCCTCTAAAATATTGATCGAAACCAGGTTTAATTGACAGCTTCAGTGTGTTACCACTTTACTACGTGATTCAAACACGAAAAAAACCCAGGATCTGGCCAACAAGTATGCGAAAAAGGCGAAAGTATAAGCCAGATGCGCGCAAATCTCAGACCTAACCCAGACCTAACCGGTGTTATCCTCTAAAATATTGATCGAAACCAGGTTTTATTGACTGCTTCAGTGTGTTACCACATTACTACGTGATCAAACACGGAAAAAACCCAGGATCTGGCCAACAAGTATTGCGAAGAAGGCGAAAGTATAAGCCAGATGCGGGCATATCCCGGACCTAACCCACACCTAACCGGTGTTATCCTCTAAAATATTGATCGAAACCAGGTTTAATTGACAGCTTCAGTGTGTTACCACATTACTACGTGATTCAAACACGAAAAAAACCCAGGATCTGGCCAACAAGTATGCGAAGAAGGTAAAATCATGAGCCAGATGTGGGCATAACCCAGACCTAACCCTGACCTAACCGGTGTTATCCTCTAAAATATTGATCGAAACCAGGTTTAATTGACAGCTTCAGTGTGTTACCACATTACTACGTGATTCAAACACGAAAAAAACCCAGGATCTGGCCAACAAGCACGCGAAGAAGGCAAAATCATGAGCCAGATGCGGGCACAACCCAGACCTAACCCAGACCTAACCGGTGTTATCCTCTAAAATACTGTCCGAATCCAGGTTTAATAGACTGCCTCAATGTGTTACCACATTACTACGTGATTCAAACACGAAAAAAACCCAGGATCTGGCCAACAAGTATGCGAAGAAGGCAAAATCATGAGCCAGATGCGGGCATAACCCAGACCTAACCCAGACCTAACCGGTGGTATCCTCTAAAATATTGATCGAAACCAGGTTTAATTGACTGCTTCAGTGTATTACCACATTACTACGTGATTCAAACACGAAAAAAACCCAGGATCTGGCCAACAAGTATGCGAAGAAGGCAAAATCATGAGCCAGATGCGGGCATAACCCAGACCTAACCCAGACCTAACCGTTGTTATCCTCTAAAATACTGTCCGAATCCAGGTTTAATAGACTGCCTCAGTATGTTACCACATTACTACGTGATTGAAACACGAAAAAAACCCAGGATCTGGCCAACAAGTATGCGAAGAAGGCAAAATCATGAGCCAGATGCGGGCATAACCCAGACCTAACCCAGACCTAACCGTTGTTATCCTCTAAAATACTGTCCGAATCCAGGTTTAATAGACTGCCTCAGTATGTTACCACATTACTACGTGATTCAAACACGGAAAATTCCCAGGATCTGGCCAACAAGTTTGCGAAAAAGGCGAAAGTATAAGCCAGGTGCGCGCAAATCCCAGACCTAACCCAGACCTAACCGGGGTTATCCTCTGAAATATTGATCGAATCCAGGTTTAATTGACTGCTTCAGTGTGTTACCACATTACTACGTGATTCAAACACGGAAAATACCCAGGATCTGGCCAACAAGTATGCGAAGAAGGCAAAATCATGAGCCAGATGCGGGCATAACCCAGACCTAACCCAGACCTAACCGGTGTTATCCTCTAAAATATTGATCGAAACCAGGTTTAATTGACAGCTTCAGTGTGTTACCACATTCCTACGTGATACAAACACGAAAAAAACCCAGGATCTGGCCAACAAGTATGCGAAGAAGGCGAAAGTATAAGCCAGATGCGCCCATTTCCCAGACCTAACCAAGACCTAACCGGTGTTATCCTCTGAAATATTGATCGAAACCAGGTTTAATTGACTGCTTCAGTGTGTTACCACATTACTACGTGATTCAAACACGGAAAAAACCCAGGATCTGGCCAACAAGTATGCGAAGAAGGCAAAATCATGAGCCAGATGCGGGCATAACCCAGACCTAACCCAGACCTAACCGGTGTTATCCTCTAAAATATTGATCGAAACCAGGTTTTATTGACTGCTTCAGTGTATTACCACATTACTACGTGATTGAAACACGAAAAAAACCCAGGATCTGGCCAACAAGTATGCGAAGAAGGCAAAATCATGAGCCAGATGCGGGCATATCCCGGACCTAACCCACACCTAACTGGTGTTATCCTCTAAAATATTGATCGAAACCAGGTTTAATTGACTGCTTCAGTGTGTTACCACATTCCTACGTGATTCAAACACGGAAAAAACCCAGGATCTGGCCAACAAGTATGCGAAGAAGGCAAAATCATGAGCCAGATGCGGGCATAACCCAGACCTAACCCAGACCTAACCGGTGTTATCCTCTAAAATACTGATCGAATCAGGTTTAATTGACAGCTTCAGTGTGTTACCACATTACTACGTGATTCAAACACGAAAAAAACCCAGGATCTGGCCAACAAGTATGCGAAGAAGGCAAAATCATGAGACAGATGCGGGCATATCCCGGACCTATCCCAGACCTAACCGGTGTTATCCTCTAAAATATTGATCGAAACCAGGTTTAATTGACTGCTTCAGTGTGTTACCACATTACTACGTGATTCAAACACGAAAAAACCCCAGGATCTGGCCAACAAGTATGCGCAGAAGGCAAAATCATGAGCCAGATGCGGGCAAAACCCAGACCTAACCCAGACCTAACCGGTGTTATCCTCTAAGATATTGATCGAAACCAGGTTTAATTGACAGCTTCAGTGTGTTACCACATTACTACGTGATTCAAACACGAAAAAAACCCAGGATCTGGCCAACAAGTATGCGAAGAAGGCAAAATCATGAGCCAGATGCGGGCATATCCCGGACCTATCCCAGACCTAACCGGTGTTATCCTCTAAAATATTGATCGAAACCAGGTTTAATTGACAGCTTCAGTGTGTTACCACATTCCTACGTGATACAAACACGAAAAAAACCCAGGATCTGGCCAACAAGTATGCGAAGAAGGCGAAAGTATAAGCCAGATGCGCCCATTTCCCAGACCTAACCCAGACCTAACCGGTGTTATCCTCTGAAATATTGATCGAAACCAGGTTTAATTGACTGCTTCAGTGTGTTACCACATTACTACGTGATTCAAACACGGAAAAAACCCAGGATCTGGCCAACAAGTATGCGAAGAAGGCAAAATCATGAGCCAGATGCGGGCATAACCCAGACCTAACCCAGACCTAACCGGTGTTATCCTCTAAAATATTGATCGAAACCAGGTTTAATTGACAGCTTCAGTGTGTTACCACATTACTACGTGATTGAAACACGAAAAAAACCCAGGATCTGGCCAACAAGTATGCGAAGAAGGCAAAATCATGAGCCAGATGCGGGCATAACCCAGACCTAACCCAGACCTAACCGGTGGTATCCTCTAAAATATTGATCGAAACCAGGTTTAATTGACTGCTTCAGTGTATTACCACATTACTACGTGATTCAAACACGAAAAAAACCCAGGATCTGGCCAACAAGTATGCGAAGAAGGCAAAATCATGAGCCAGATGCGGGCATAACCCAGACCTAACCCAGACCTAACCGTTGTTATCCTCTAAAATACTGTCCGAATCCAGGTTTAATAGACTGCCTCAGTATGTTACCACATTACTACGTGATTGAAACACGAAAAAAACCCAGGATCTGGCCAACAAGTATGCGAAGAAGGCAATATCATGAGCCAGATGCGGGCATAACCCAGACCTAACCCAGACCTAACCGGGGTTATCCTCTGAAATATTGATCGAATCCAGGTTTAATTGACTGCTTCAGTGTGTTACCACATTACTACGTGATTCAAACACGGAAAATACCCAGGATCTGGCCAACAAGTTTGCGAAAAAGGCGAAAGTATAAGCCAGATGCGCGCAAATCCCAGACCTAACCCAGACCTAACCGGGGTTATCCTTTGAAATATTGATCGAATCCAGGTTTAATTGACTGCTTCAGTGTGTTACCACATTACTACGTGATTCAAACACGGAAAATACCCAGGATCTGGCCAACAAGTTTGCGAAAAAGGCGAAAGTATAAGCCAGATGCGCGCAAATCCCAGACCTAACCCAGACCTAACCGGTGTTATCCTCTAAAATATTGATCGAAACCAGGTTTTATTGACTGCTTCAATGTGTTACCACATTACTACGTGATCAAACACGGAAAAAACCCAGGATCTGGCCAACAAGTATGCGAAGAAGGCAAAATCATGAGCCAGATGCGGGCATAACCCAGACCTAACCCAGACCTAACCGGTGTTATCCTCTAAAATATTGATCGAAACCAGGTTTAATTGACAGCTTCAGTGTGTTAGCACATTACATACGTGATTCAAACACGAAAAAAACCCAGGATCTGGCCAACAAGTATGCGAAGAAGGCAAAATCATGAGCCAGATGCGGGCATAACCCAGACCTAACCCAGACCTAACCGGTGTTATCCTCTAAAATATTGATCGAAACCAGGTTTAATTGACAGCTTCAGTGTGTTACCACATTCCTACGTGATACAAACACGAAAAAAACCCAGGATCTGGCCAACAAGTATGCGAAGAAGGCGAAAGTATAAGCCAGATGCGCCCATTTCCCAGACCTAACCCAGACCTAACCGGTGTTATCCTCTGAAATATTGATCGAAACCAGGTTTAATTGACTGCTTCAGTGTGTTACCACATTACTACGTGATTCAAACACGGAGAAACCCCAGGATCTGGCCAACAAGTATGCGAAGAAGGCAAAATCATGAGCCAGATGCGGGCATAACCCAGACCTAACCGGTGTTATCCTCTAAAATATTGATCGAAACCAGGTTTAATTGACAGCTTCAGTGTGTTACCACATTACTACGTGATTCAAACACGAAAAAAACCCAGGATCTGGCCAACAAGTATGCGAAGAAGGCAAAATCATGAGCCAGATGCGGGCATATCCCGGACCTATCCCAGACCTAACCGGTGTTATCCTCTAAAATATTGATCGAAACCAGGTTTAATTGACAGCTTCAGTGTGTTACCACATTCCTACGTGATACAAACACGAAAAAAACCCAGGATCTGGCCAACAAGTATGCGAAGAAGGCGAAAGTATAAGCCAGATGCGCCCATTTCCAGACCTAACCCAGACCTAACCGGTGTTATCCTCTGAAATATTGATCGAAACCAGGTTTAATTGACTGCTTCAGTGTGTTACCACATTACTACGTGATTCAAACACGGAAAAAACCCAGGATCTGGCCAACAAGTATGCGAAGAAGGCAAAATCATGAGCCAGATGCGGGCATAACCCAGACCTAACCCAGACCTAACCGGTGTTATCCTCTAAAATATTGATCGAAACCAGGTTTTATTGACTGCTTCAGTGTATTACCACATTACTACGTGATTGAAACACGAAAAAAACCCAGGATCTGGCCAACAAGTATGCGAAGAAGGCAAAATCATGAGCCAGATGCGGGCATATCACGGACCTAACCCACACCTAACTGGTGTTATCCTCTAAAATATTGATCGAAACCAGGTTTAATTGACTGCTTCAGTGTGTTACCACATTCCTACGTGATTCAAACACGGAAAAAACCCAGGATCTGGCCAACAAGTATGCGAAGAAGGCAAAATCATGAGCCAGATGCGGGCATAACCCAGACCTAACCCAGACCTAACCGGTGTTATCCTCTAAAATACTGATCGAAACCAGGTTTAATTGACAGCTTCAGTGTGTTACCACATTACTACGTGATTCAAACACGAAAAAAACCCAGGATCTGGCCAACAAGTATGCGAAGAAGGCAAAATCATGAGACAGATGCGGGCATATCCCGGACCTATCCCAGAACCTAACCGGTGTTATCCTCTAAAATATTGATCGAAACCAGGTTTAATTGACTGCTTCAGTGTGTTACCACATTACTACGTGATTCAAACACGAAAAAACCCCAGGATCTGGCCAACAAGTATGCGCAGAAGGCAAAATCATGAGCCAGATGCAGGCATATCCCGGACCTATCCCAGACCTAACAGGTGTTATCCTCTAAAATATTGATCGAAACCAGGTTTAATTGACAGCTTCAGTGTGTTACCACATTCCTACGTGATACAAACACGAAAAAAACCCAGGATCTGGCCAACAAGTATGCGAAGAAGGCAAAATCATGAGCCAGATGCGGGCATAACCCAGACCTAACCCAGACCTAACCGGTGTTATCCTCTAAAATACTGATCGAAACCAGGTTTAATTGACAGCTTCAGTGTGTTACCACATTACTACGTGATTCAAACACGAAAAAAACCCAGGATCTGGCCAACAAGTATGCGAAGAAGGCAAAATCATGAGACAGATGCGGGCATATCCCGGACCTATCCCAGACCTAACCGGTGTTATCCTCTAAAATATTGATCGAAACCAGGTTTAATTGACTGCTTCAGTGTGTTACCACATTACTACGTGATTCAAACACGGAAAAAACCCAGGATCTGGCCAACAAGTTTGCGAAAAAGGCGAAAGCATAAGCCAGATGGGCGCATATCCCAGACCTAACCCAGACCTAACCGGCGTTATCCTCTAAAATATTGATCGAAACCAGGTTTAATTGACTGCTTCAGTGTATTACCACATTACTACGTGATTCAAACACGAAAAAAACCCAGGATCTGGCCAACAAGTATGCGAAGAAGGCAAAATCATGAGCCAGATGCGGGCATAACACAGACCTAACTCAGACCTAACCGGTGTTATCCTCTAAAATACTGTCCGAATCCAGGTTCAATAGACTGACTCTATGTGTTACAACATTACTACGTGATTGAAACACGAAAAAAACCCAGGATCTGGCCAACAAGTATGCGAAGAAGGCAAAATCATGAGCCAGATGCGGGCATAACCCAGACCTAACCCAGACCTAACCGGTGTTATCCTCTAAAATATTGATCGAAACCAGGTTAAATTGACTGCTTCAGTGTATTACCACATTACTACGTGATTCAAACACGAAAAAAACCCAGGATCTGGCCAACAAGTATGCGAAGAAGGCAAAATCATGAGCCAGATGCGGGCAAAACCCAGACCTAACCCAGACCTAACCGGTGTTATCATCTAAAATATTGATCGAAACCAGGTTTTATTGACTGCTTCAGTGTATTACCACATTACTACGTGATTGAAACACGAAAAAAACCCAGGATCTGGCCAACAAGTATGCGAAGAAGGCAAAATCATGAGCCAGATGCGGGCATAACCCAGACCTAACCCAGACCTAACCGGTGGTATCCTCTAAAATATTGATCGAAACCAGGTTTAATTGACAGCTTCAGTGTGTTACCACATTACTACGTGATTCAAACACGAAAAAAACCCAGGATCTGGCCAACAAGTATGCGAAAAAGGCGAAAGTTTAAGCCAGATGCGCGCAAATCCCAGACCTAACCCAGACCTAACCGGTGTTATCCTCTAAAATATTGATCGAAACCAGGTTTTATTGGCTGCCTCAGTGTGTTACCACATTACTACGAGATCAAACACGAAAAGAACCCAAGATCTGGCCAACAAGTATTGCGAAGAAGGCGAAAGTATAAGCCAGATGCGCGTATTTCCCAGACCTAACCCAGACCTAACCGGTGTTATCCTCTAAAATATTGATCGAAACCAGGTTTAATTGACAGCTTCAGTGTGTTACCACATTACTACGTGATTCAAACACGAAAAAAGCCAAGGATCTGGCCAACAAGTATGCGAAGAAGGCAAAATCATGAGCCAGATGCGGGCATAACCCAGACCTAACCCAGACCTAACCGGTGGTATCCTCTAAAATATTGATCGAAACCGGGTTTAATTGACTGCTTCAGTGTATTACCACATTACTACGTTATTCAAACACGAAAAAAACCCAGGATCTGGCCAACAATTATGCGAAGAAGGCAAAATCATGAGCCAGATGCGGGCATAACCCAGACCTAACCCAGACCTAGCCGGTGTTATCCTCTAAAATATTGATCGAAACCAGGTTTAATTGACAGCTTCAGTGTGTTACCACTTTACTACGTGATTCAAACACGAAAAAAACCCAGGATCTGGCCAACAAGTATGCGAAAAAGGCGAAAGTATAAGCCAGATGCGCGCAAATCTCAGACCTAACCCAGACCTAACCGGTGTTATCCTCTAAAATATTGATCGAAACCAGGTTTTATTGACTGCTTCAGTGTGTTACCACATTACTACGTGATCAAACACGGAAAAAACCCAGGACCTGGCCAACAAGTATTGCGAAGAAGGCGAAAGTATAAGCCAGATGCGGGCATATCCCGGACCTAACCCACACCTAACCGGTGTTATCCTCTAAAATATTGATCGAAACCAGGTTTAATTGACAGCTTCAGTGTGTTACCACATTACTACGTGATCAAACACGAAAAAAACCCAGGATCTGGCCAACAAGTATTGCGAAGAAGGCGAAAGTATAAGCCAGATGCGCGTATTTCCCAGACCTAACCCAGACCTAACCGGTGTTATCCTCTAAAATATTGATCGAAACCAGGTTTGATTGACAGCTTCAGTGTGTTACCACATTACTACGTGATTCAAACACGAAAAAAACCCAGGATCTGGCCAACAAGTATGCGAAGTAGGCAAAATCATGAGCCAGATGCGGGCATAACCCAGACCTAACCCTGACCTAACCGGTGTTATCCTCTAAAATATTGATCGAAACCAGGTTTAATTGACAGCTTCAGTGTGTTACCACATTACTACGTGATTCAAACACGAAAAAAACCCAGGATCTGGCCAACAAGTATGCGAAGAAGGCAAAATCATGAGCCAGATGCGGGCATATCCCGGACCTAACCCACACCTAACTGGTGTTATCCTCTAAAATATTGATCGAAACCAGTTTTAATTGACTGCTTCAGTGTGTTACCACATTCCTACGTGATTCAAACACGGAAAAAACCCAGGATCTGGCCAACAAGTATGCGAAGAAGGCAAAATCATGAGCCAGATGCGGGCATAACCCAGACCTAACCCAGACCTAACCGGTGTTATCCTCTAAAATACTGATCGAAACCAGGTTTAATTGACAGCTTCAGTGTGTTACCACATTACTACGTGATTCAAACACGAAAAAAACCCAGGATCTGGCCAACAAGTATGCGAAGAAGGCAATATCATGACCCAGATGCGGGCATAACCCAGACCTAACCCAGACCTAACCGGTGTTATCCTCTAAAATATTGATCGAAACCAGGTTTTATTGACTGCTTCAGTGTATTACCACATTACTACGTGATTCAAACACGAAAAAAACCCAGGATCTGGCCAACAAGTATGCGAAGAAGGCAAAATCATGAGCCAGATGCGGGCATAACCCAGACCTAACCCAGACCTAACCGGTGCTATCCTCTAAAATACTGTCCGAATCCAGGTTTAATTGACTGCCTCAGTGTGGTACAACATTACTACGTGATTCAAACACGGAAAAAACCCAGGATCTGGCCAACAAGTTTGTGAAAAAGGCGAAAGCATAAGCCAGATGGGCGCATATCCCAGACCTAACCCAGACCTAACCGGCGTTATCCTCTAAAATATTGATCGAAACCAGGTTTAATTGACTGCTTCAGTGTATTACCACATTACTACGTGATTCAAACACGAAAAAAACCCAGGATCTGGCCAACAAGTATGCGAAGAAGGCAAAATCATGAGCCAGATGCGGGCATAACCCAGACCTAACCCAGACCTAACCGGTGTTATCCTCTAAAATACTGTCCGAATCCAGGTTCAATAGACTGCCTCTATGTGTAACAACATTACTACGTGATTGAAACACGAAAAAAACCCAGGATCTGGCCAACAAGTATGCGAAGAAGGCAAAATCATGAGCCAGATGCGGGCATAACCCAGACCTAACCCAGACCTAACCGGTGTTATCCTCTAAAATATTGATCGAAACCAGGTTAAATTGACTGCTTCAGTGTATTACCACATTACTACGTGATTCAAACACGAAAAAAACCCAGGATCTGGCCAACAAGTATGCGAAGAAGGCAAAATCATGAGCCAGATGCGGGCATAACCCAGACCTAACCCAGACCTAACCGGTGTTATCCTCTAAAATATTGATCGAAACCAGGTTTTATTGACTGCTTCAGTGTATTACCACATTACTACGTGATTGAAACACGAAAAAAACCCAGGATCTGGCCAACAAGTATGCGAAGAAGGCAAAATCATGAGCCAGATGCGGGCATAACCCAGACCTAACGCAGACCTAACCGGTGGTATCCTCTAAAATATTGATCGAAACCGGGTTTAATTGACTGCTTCAGTGTATTACCACTTTACTACGTGATTCAAACACGAAAAAAACCCAGGATCTGGCCAACAAGTATGCGAAAAAGGCGAAAGTATAAGCCAGATGTTCGCAAATCTCAGACCTAACCCAGACCTAACCGGTGTTATCCTCTAAAATATTGATCGAAACCAGGTTTTATTGACTGCTTCAGTGTGTTACCACATTACTACGTGATCAAACACGGAAAAAACCCAGGATCTGGCCAACAAGTATGCGAAGAAGGCAAAATCATGAGCCAGATGCGGGCATAACCCAGACCTAACCCAGACCTAACCGGTGGTATCCTCTAAAATAATGATCGAAACCAGGTTTAATTGACAGCTTCAGTGTGTTACCACATTACTACGTGATTCAAACACGAAAAAAACCCAGGATCTGGCCAACAAGTATGCGAAAAAGGCGAAAGTTTAAGCCAGATGCGCGCAAATCCCAGACCTAACCCAGGCCTAACCGGTGTTATCCTCTAAAATATTGATCGAAACCAGGTTTTATTGGCTGCCTCAGTGTGTTACCACATTACTACGTGATCAAACACGGAAAAAACCCAGGATCTGGCCAACAAGTATTGCGAAGAAGGCGAAAGTATAAGCCAGATGCGCGTATTTCCCAGACCTAACCCAGACCTAACCGGTGTTATCCTCTAAAATATTGATCGAAACCAGGTTTAATTGACAGCTTCAGTGTGTTACCACATTACTACGTGATTCAAACACGAAAAAAACCAAGGATCTGGCCAACAAGTATGCGAAGAAGGCAAAATCATGAGCCAGATGCGGGCATAACCCAGACCTAACCCAGACCTAACCGGTGGTATCCTCTAAAATATTGATCGAAACCGGGTTTAATTGACTGCTTCAGTGTATTACCACATTACTACGTTATTCAAACACGAAAAAAACCCAGGATCTGGCCAACAATTATGCGAAGAAGGCAAAATCATGAGCCAGATGCGGGCATAACCCAGACCTAACCCAGACCTAGCCGGTGTTATCCTCTAAAATATTGATCGAAACCAGGTTTAATTGACAGCTTCAGTGTGTTACCACTTTACTACGTGATTCAAACACGAAAAAAACCCAGGATCTGGCCAACAAGTATGCGAAAAAGGCGAAAGTATAAGCCAGATGCGCGCAAATCTCAGACCTAACCCAGACCTAACCGGTGTTATCCTCTAAAATATTGATCGAAACCAGGTTTTATTGACTGCTTCAGTGTGTTACCACATTACTACGTGATCAAACACGGAAAAAACCCAGGACCTGGCCAACAAGTATTGCGAAGAAGGCGAAAGTATAAGCCAGATGCGGGCATATCCCGGACCTAACCCACACCTAACCGGTGTTATCCTCTAAAATATTGATCGAAACCAGGTTTAATTGACAGCTTCAGTGTGTTACCACATTACTACGTGATCAAACACGAAAAAAACCCAGGATCTGGCCAACAAGTATTGCGAAGAAGGCGAAAGTATAAGCCAGATGCGCGTATTTCCCAGACCTAACCCAGACCTAACCGGTGTTATCCTCTAAAATATTGATCGAAACCAGGTTTGATTGACAGCTTCAGTGTGTTACCACATTACTACGTGATTCAAACACGAAAAAAACCCAGGATCTGGCCAACAAGTATGCGAAGTAGGCAAAATCATGAGCCAGATGCGGGCATAACCCAGACCTAACCCTGACCTAACCGGTGTTATCCTCTAAAATATTGATCGAAACCAGGTTTAATTGACAGCTTCAGTGTGTTACCACATTACTACGTGATTCAAACACGAAAAAAACCCAGGATCTGGCCAACAAGTATGCGAAGAAGGCAAAATCATGAGCCAGATGCGGGCATATCCCGGCCCTAACCCACACCTAACTGGTGTTATCCTCTAAAATATTGATCGAAACCAGTTTTAATTGACTGCTTCAGTGTGTTACCACATTCCTACGTGATTCAAACACGGAAAAAACCCAGGATCTGGCCAACAAGTATGCGAAGAAGGCAAAATCATGAGCCAGATGCGGGCATAACCCAGACCTAACCCAGACCTAACCGGTGTTATCCTCTAAAATACTGATCGAAACCAGGTTTAATTGACAGCTTCAGTGTGTTACCACATTACTACGTGATTCAAACACGAAAAAAACCCAGGATCTGGCCAACAAGTATGCGAAGAAGGCAAAATCATGACCCAGATGCGGGCATAACCCAGACCTAACCCAGACCTAACCGGTGTTATCCTCTAAAATATTGATCGAAACCAGGTTTTATTGACTGCTTCAGTGTATTACCACATTACTACGTGATTCAAACACGAAAAAAACCCAGGATCTGGCCAACAAGTATGCGAAGAAGGCAAAATCATGAGCCAGATGCGGGCATAACCCAGACCTAACCCAGACCTAACCGGTGCTATCCTCTAAAATACTGTCCGAATCCAGGTTTAATTGACTGCCTCAGTGTGGTACAACATTACTACGTGATTCAAACACGGAAAAAACCCAGGATCTGGCCAACAAGTTTGCGAAAAAGGCGAAAGCATAAGCCAGATGGGCGCATATCCCAGACCTAACCCAGACCTAACCGGCGTTATCCTCTAAAATATTGATCGAAACCAGGTTTAATTGACTGCTTCAGTGTATTACCACATTACTACGTGATTCAAACACGAAAAAAACCCAGGATCTGGCCAACAAGTATGCGAAGAAGGCAAAATCATGAGCCAGATGCGGGCATAACCCAGACCTAACCCAGACCTAACCGGTGTTATCCTCTAAAATACTGTCCGAATCCAGGTTCAATAGACTGCCTCTATGTGTAACAACATTACTACGTGATTGAAACACGAAAAAAACCCAGGATCTGGCCAACAAGTATGCGAAGAAGGCAAAATCATGAGCCAGATGCGGGCATAACCCAGACCTAACCCAGACCTAACCGGTGTTATCCTCTAAAATATTGATCGAAACCAGGTTAAATTGACTGCTTCAGTGTATTACCACATTACTACGTGATTCAAACACGAAAAAAACCCAGGATCTGGCCAACAAGTATGCGAAGAAGGCAAAATCATGAGCCAGATGCGGGCATAACCCAGACCTAACCCAGACCTAACCGGTGTTATCCTCTAAAATATTGATCGAAACCAGGTTTTATTGACTGCTTCAGTGTATTACCACATTACTACGTGATTGAAACACGAAAAAAACCCAGGATCTGGCCAACAAGTATGCGAAGAAGGCAAAATCATGAGCCAGATGCGGGCATAACCCAGACCTAACCCAGACCTAACCGGTGGTATCCTCTAAAATATTGATCGAAACCGGGTTTAATTGACTGCTTCAGTGTATTACCACATTACTACGTTATTCAAACACGAAAAAAACCCAGGATCTGGCCAACAATTATGCGAAGAAGGCAAAATCATGAGCCAGATGCGGGCATAACCCAGACCTAACCCAGACGTAGCCGGTGTTATCCTCTAAAATATTGATCGAAACCAGGTTTAATTGACAGCTTCAGTGTGTTACCACTTTACTACGTGATTCAAACACGAAAAAAACCCAGGATCTGGCCAACAAGTATGCGAAAAAGGCGAAAGTATAAGCCAGATGTTCGCAAATCTCAGACCTAACCCAGACCTAACCGGTGTTATCCTCTAAAATATTGATCGAAACCAGGTTTTATTGACTGCTTCAGTGTGTTACCACATTACTACGTGATCAAACACGGAAAAAACCCAGGATCTGGCCAACAAGTATTGCGAAGAAGGCGAAAGTATAAGCCAGATGCGGGCATATCCCGGACCTAACCCACACCTAACCGGTGTTATCCTCTAAAATATTGATCGAAACCAGGTTTAATTGACAGCTTCAGTGCGTTACCACATTACTACGTGATCAAACACGAAAAAAACTCAGGATCTGGCCAACAAGTATTGCGAAGAAGGCGAAAGTATAAGCCAGATGCGCGTATTTCCCAGACCTAACCCAGACCTAACCGGTGTTATCCTCTAAAATATTGATCGAAACCAGGTTTAATTGACAGCTTCAGTGTGTTACCACATTACTACGTGATTCAAACACGAAAAAAAACCAGGATCTGGCCAACAAGTATGCGAAGAAGGTAAAATCATGAGCCAGATGTGGGCATAACCCAGACCTAACCCTGACCTAACCGGTGTTATCCTCTAAAATATTGATCGAAACCAGGTTTAATTGACAGCTTCAGTGTGTTACCACATTACTACGTGATTCAAACACGAAAAAAACCCAGGATCTGGCCAACAAGTATGCGAAGAAGGCAAAATCATGAGCCAGATGCGGGCACAACCCAGACCTAACCCAGACCTAACCGGTGTTATCCTCTAAAATATTGATCGAAACCAGGTTTAGTTGACAGCTTCAGTGTGTTACCACATTACTACGTGATTCAAACACGAAAAAAACCCAGGATCTGGCCAACAAGTATGCGAACAAGGCAAAATCATGAGCCAGATGCGGGCATAACCCAGACCTAACCCAGACCTAACCGGTGTTATCCTCTAAAATATTGATCGAAACCAGGTGTAATTGACAGCTTCAGTGTGTTACCACATTACTACGTGATTCAAACACGAAAAAAACCCAGGATCTGGCCAACAAGTATGCGAAGAAGGCAAAATCATGAGCCAGATGCGGGCATATCCCGGACCTAACCCACACCTAACTGGTGTTATCCTCTAAAATATTGATCGAAACCAGGTTTAATTGACTGCTTCAGTGTGTTACCACATTCCTACGTGATTCAAACACGGAAAAAACCCAGGATCTGGCCAACAAGTATGCGAAGAAGGCAAAATCATGAGCCAGATGCGGGCATAACCCAGACCTAACCCTGACCTAACCGGTGTTATCCTCTAAAATACTGTCCGAATCCAGGTTTAATTGACTTCCTCAGTGTGGTACAACATTACTACGTGATTCAAACACGAAAAAACCCAGGATCTGGCCAACAAGTTTGCGAAAAAGGCGAAAGCATAAGCCAGATGCGCGCATATCCCAGACCTAACCCAGACCTAACCGGTGATATCCTCTAAAATATTGATCGAAACCAGGTTTAATTGTCTGCTTCAGTGTATTACCACATTACTACGTGATTCAAACACGAAAAAAAACCCAGGATCTGGCCAACAAGTATGCGAAGAAGGCAAAATCATGAGCCAGATGCGGGCATAACCCAGACCTAACCCAGACCTAACCGGTGTTATCCTCTAAAATACTGTCCGAATCCAGGTTTAATAGACTGCCTCAATGTGTTACCACATTACTACGTGATTGAAACACGAAAAAAACCCAGGATCTGGCCAACAAGTATGCGAAGAAGGCAAAATCATGAGCCAGATGCGGGCATAACCCAGACCTAACCCAGACCTAACCGGTGGTATCCTCTAAAATATTGATCGAAACCAGGTTTAATTGACTGCTTCAGTGTATTACCACATTACTACGTGATTCAAACACGAAAAAAACCCAGGATCTGGCCAACAAGTATGCGAAGAAGGCAAAATCATGAGCCAGATGCGGGCATAACCCAGACCTAACCCAGACCTAACCGTTGTTATCCTCTAAAATACTGTCCGAATCCAGGTTTAATAGACTGCCTCAGTATGTTACCACATTACTACGTGATTGAAACACGAAAAAAACCCAGGATCTGGCCAACAAGTATGCGAAGAAGGCAAAATCATGAGCCAGATGCGGGCATAACCCAGACCTAACCCAGACCTAACCGGGGTTATCCTCTGAAATATTGATCGAATCCAGGTTTAATTGACTGCTTCAGTGTGTTACCACATTACTACGTGATTCAAACACGGAAAATACCCAGGATCTGGCCAACAAGTTTGCGAAAAAGGCGAAAGTATAAGCCAGATGCGCGCAAATCCCAGACCTAACCCAGACCTAACCGGGGTTATCCTCTGAAATATTGATCGAATCCAGGTTTAATTGACTGCTTCAGTGTATTACCACATTACTACGTGATTCAAACACGGAAAATACCCAGGATCTGGCCAACAAGTTTGCGAAAAAGGCGAAAACATAAGCCAGATGCGCGCAAATCCCAGACCTAACCCAGACCTAACCGGTGTTATCCTCTAAAATATTGATCGAAACCAGGTTTTATTGACTGCTTCAATGTGTTACCACATTACTACGTGATCAAACACGGAAAAAACCCAGGATCTGGCCAACAAGTATGCGAAGAAGGCAAAATCATGAGCCAGATGCGGGCATAACCCAGACCTAACCCAGACCTAACCGGTGTTATCCTCTAAAATATTGATCGAAACCAGGTTTAATTGACAGCTTCAGTGTGTTAGCACATTACATACGTGATTCAAACACGAAAAAAACCCAGGATCTGGCCAACAAGTATGCGAAGAAGGCAAAATCATGAGCCAGATGCGGGCATAACCCAGACCTAACCCAGACCTAACCGGTGTTATCCTCTAAAATATTGATCGAAACCAGGTTTAATTGACAGCTTCAGTGTGTTACCACATTCCCACGTGATACAAACACGAAAAAAACCCAGGATCTGGCCAACAAGTATGCGAAGAAGGCGAAAGTATAAGCCAGATGCGCCCATTTCCCAGACCTAACCCAGACCTAACCGGTGTTATCCTCTGAAATATTGATCGAAACCAGGTTTAATTGACTGCTTCAGTGTGTTACCACATTACTACGTGATTCAAACACGGAAAAAACCCAGGATCTGGCCAACAAGTATGCGAAGAAGGCAAAATCATGAGCCAGATGCGGGCATAACCCAGACCTAACCCAGACCTAACCGGTGTTATCCTCTAAAATATTGATCGAAACCAGGTTTTATTGACTGCTTCAGTGTATTACCACATTACTACGTGATTGAAACACGAAAAAAACCCAGGATCTGGCCAACAAGTATGCGAAGAAGGCAAAATCATGAGCCAGATGCGGGCATATCCCGGACCTAACCCACACCTAACTGGTGTTATCCTCTAAAATATTGATCGAAACCAGGTTTAATTGACTGCTTCAGTGTGTTACCACATTCCTACGTGATTCAAACACGGAAAAAACCCAGGATCTGGCCAACAAGTATGCGAAGAAGGCAAAATCATGAGCCAGATGCGGGCATAACCCAGACCTAACCCAGACCTAACCGGTGTTATCCTCTAAAATACTGATCGAATCAGGTTTAATTGACAGCTTCAGTGTGTTACCACATTACTACGTGATTCAAACACGAAAAAAACCCAGGATCTGGCCAACAAGTATGCGAAGAAGGCAAAATCATGAGACAGATGCGGGCATATCCCGGACCTATCCCAGACCTAACCGGTGTTATCCTCTAAAATATTGATCGAAACCAGGTTTAATTGACTGCTTCAGTGTGTTACCACATTACTACGTGATTCAAACACGAAAAAACCCCAGGATCTGGCCAACAAGTATGCGCAGAAGGCAAAATCATGAGCCAGATGCGGGCATAACCCAGACCTAACCCAGACCTAACCGGTGTTATCCTCTAAAATATTGATCGAAACCAGGTTTTATTGACTGCTTCAGTGTATTACCACATTACTACGTGATTCAAACACGAAAAAAACCCAGGATCTGGCCAACAAGTATGCGAAGAAGGCAAAATCATGAGCCAGATGCGGGCATAACCCAGACCTAACCCAGACCTAACCGGTGTTATCCTCTAAAATATTGATCGAAACCAGGTTTTATTGACTGCTTCAGTGTATTACCACATTACTACGTGATCCAAACACGAAAAAAAACCCAGGATCTGGCCAACAAGTATGCGAAGAAGGCAAAATCATGAGCCAGATGCGGGCATAACCCAGACCTAACCCAGACCTAACCGGTGTTATCCTCTAAAATATTGATCGAAACCAGGTTTAATTGACAGCTTCAGTGTGTTACCACATTACTACGTGATTCAAACACGAAAAAAACCCAGGATCTGGCCAACAAGTATGCGAAAAAGGCGAAAGTTTTAGCCAGATGCGCGCAAATCCCAGACCTAACCCAGACCTAACCGGTGTTATCCTCTAAAATATTGATCGAAACCAGGTTTTATTGACTGCTTCAGTGTGTTACCACATTACTACGTGATCAAACACGGAAAAAACCCAGGATCTGGCCAACAAGTATTGCGAAGAAGGCGAAAGTATAAGCCAGATGCGCGTATTTCCCAGACCTAACCCAGACCTAACCGGTGTTATCCTCTAAAATATTGATCGAAACGAGGGTTAATTGACTGCTTCAGTGTGTTACCACATTACTACGTGATTCAAACACGAAAAATACCCAGGATCTGGCCAACAAGTATGCGAAGAAGGCAAAATCATGAGCCAGATGCGGGCATAACCCAGACCTAACCCAGACCTAACCGGTGGTATCCTCTAAAATATTGATCGAAACCGGGTTTAATTGACTGCTTCAGTGTATTACCACATTACTACGTTATTCAAACACGAAAAAAACCCAGGATCTGGCCAACAATTATGCGAAGAAGGCAAAATCATGAGCCAGATGCGGGCATAACCCAGACCTAACCCAGACCTAGCCGGTGTTATCCTCTAAAATATTGATCGAAACCAGGTTTAATTGACAGCTTCAGTGTGTTACCACTTTACTACGTGATTCAAACACGAAAAAAACCCAGGATCTGGCCAACAAGTATGCGAAAAAGGCGAAAGTATAAGCCAGATGCGCGCAAATCTCAGACCTAACCCAGACCTAACCGGTGTTATCCTCTAAAATATTGATCGAAACCAGGTTTTATTGACTGCTTCAGTGTGTTACCACATTACTACGTGATCAAACACGGAAAAAACCCAGGATCTGGCCAACAAGTATTGCGAAGAAGGCGAAAGTATAACCCAGATGCGGGCATATCCCGGACCTAACCCACACCTAACCGGTGTTATCCTCTAAAATATTGATCGAAACCAGGTTTAATTGACAGCTTCAGTGTGTTAGCACATTACTACGTGATCAAACACGAAAAAAACCCAGGATCTGGCCAACAAGTATTGAGAAGAAGGCGAAAGTATAAGCCAGATGCGCGTATTTCCCAGACCTATCCCAGACCTAACCGGTGTTATCCTCTAAAATATTGATCGAAACCAGGTTTTATTGACTGCTTCAGTGTATTACCACATTACTACGTGATTCAAACACGAAAAAAACCCAGGATCTGGCCAACAAGTATGCGAAGAAGGCAAAATCATGAGCCAGATGCGGGCATAACCCAGACCTAACCCAGACCTAACCGGTGTTATCCTCTAAAATATTGATCGAAACCAGGTTTTATTGACTGCTTCAGTGTATTACCACATTACCACGTGATTCAAACACGAAAAAAACCCAGGATCTGGCCAACAAGTATGCGAAGAAGGCAAAATCATGAGCCAGATGCGGGCATAACCCAGACCTATCCCTGACCTAACCGGTGTTATCCTCTAAAATACTGTCCGAATCCAGGTTTAATTGACTTCCTCAGTGTGGTACAACATTACTACGTGATTCAAACACGAAAAAACCCAGGATCTGGCCAACAAGTTTGCGAAAAAGGCGAAAGCATAAGCCAGATGCGCGCATATCCCAGACCTAACCCAGACCTAACCGGTGGTATCCTCTAAAATATTGATCGAAACCAGGTTTAATTGACTGCTTCAGTGTATTACCACATTACTACGTGATTCAAACACGAAAAAAACCCAGGATCTGGCCAACAAGTATGCGAAGAAGGCAAAATCATGAGCCAGATGCGGGCATAACCCAGACCTAACCCAGACCTAACCGGTGTTATCCTCTAAAATATTGATCGAAACCAGGTTTAATTGACAGCTTCAGTGTGTTACCACATTCCTACGTGATACAAACACGAAAAAAACCCAGGATCTGGCCAACAAGTATGCGAAGAAGGCGAAAGTATAAGCCAGATGCGCCCATTTCCCAGACCTAACCCAGACCTAACTGGTGTTATCCTCTGAAATATTGATCGAAACCAGGTTTTATTGACTGCTTCAGTGTGTTACCACATTACTACGTGATCAAACACGGAAAAAACCCAGGATCTGGCCAACAAGTATTGCGAAGAAGGCGAAAGTATAAGCCAGATGCGCGTATTTCCCAGACCTAACCCAGACCTAACCGGTGTTATCCTCTAAAATATTGATCGAAACGAGGGTTAATTGACTGCTTCAGTGTGTTACCACATTACTACGTGATTCAAACACGAAAAATACCCAGGATCTGGCCAACAAGTATGCGAAGAGGGCATAACCCAGACCTAACCCAGACCTAACCGGTGTTATCCTCTAAAATACTGTCCGAATCCAGGTTTAATAGACTGCCTCAATGTGTTACCACATTACTACGTGATTGAAACACGAAAAAAACCCAGGTTCTGGCCAACAAGTATGCGAAGAAGGCAAAATCATGAGCCAGATGCGGGCATAACCCAGACCTAACCCAGACCTAACCGGTGGTATCCTCTAAAATATTGATCGAAACCAGGTTTAATTGACTGCTTCAGTGTATTACCACATTACTACGTGATTCAAACACGAAAAAAACCCAGGATCTGGCCAACAAGTATGCGAAGAAGGCAAAATCATGAGCCAGATGCGGGCATAACCCAGACCTAACCCAGACCTAACCGGTGTTATCCTCTAAAATATTGATCGAAACCAGGTTTAATTGACTGCTTCAGTGTATTACCACATTACTACGTGATTGAAACACGAAAAAAACCCAGGATCTGGCCAACAAGTATGCGAAGAAGGCAAAATCATGAGCCAGATGCGGGCATAACCCAGACCTAACCCAGACCTAACCGGGGTTATCCTCTGAAATATTGATCGAATCCAGGTTTAATTGACTGCTTCAGTATGTTACCACATTACTACGTGATTCAAACACGGAAAATACCCAGGATCTGGCCAACAAGTTTGCGAAAAAGGCGAAAGTATAAGCCAGATGCGCGCAAATCCCAGACCTAACCCAGACCTAACCGGGGTTATCCTCTGAAATATTGATCGAATCCAGGTTTAATTGACTGCTTCAGTGTGATACCACATTACTACGTGATTCAAACACGGAAAATACCCAGGATCTGGCCAACAAGTTTGCGAAAAAGGCGAAAGTATAAGCCAGATGCGCGCAAATCCCAGACCTAACCCAGACCTAACCGGTGTTATCCTCTAAAATATTGATCGAAACCAGGTTTTATTGACTGCTTCAATGTGTTACCACATTACTACGTGATCAAACACGGAAAAAACCCAGGATCTGGCCAACAAGTATGCGAAGAAGGCAAAATCATGAGCCAGATGCGGGCATAACCCAGACCTAACCCAGACCTAACCGGTGTTATCCTCTAAAATATTGATCGAAACCAGGTTTAATTGACAGCTTCAGTGTGTTAGCACATTACTACGTGATTCAAACACGAAAAAAACCCAGGATCTGGCCAACAAGTATGCGAAGAAGGCAAAATCATGAGCCAGATGCGGGCATATCCCGGACCTATCCCAGACCTAACCGGTGTTATCCTCTAAAATATTGATCGAAACCAGGTTTTATTGACTGCTTCAGTGTATTACCACATTACTACGTGATTCAAACACGAAAAAAACCCAGGATCTGGCCAACAAGTATGCGAAGAAGGCAAAATCATGAGCCAGATGCGGGCATAACCCAGACCTAACCCAGACCTAACCGGTGTTATCCTCTAAAATATTGATCGAAACCAGGTTTTATTGACTGCTTCAGTGTATTACCACATTACCACGTGATTCAAACACGAAAAAAACCCAGGATCTGGCCAACAAGTATGCGAAGAAGGCAAAATCATGAGCCAGATGCGGGCATAACCCAGACCTATCCCTGACCTAACCGGTGTTATCCTCTAAAATACTGTCCGAATCCAGGTTTAATTGACTTCCTCAGTGTGGTACAACATTACTACGTGATTCAAACACGAAAAAACCCAGGATCTGGCCAACAAGTTTGCGAAAAAGGCGAAAGCATAAGCCAGATGCGCGCATATCCCAGACCTAACCCAGACCTAACCGGTGGTATCCTCTAAAATATTGATCGAAACCAGGTTTAATTGACTGCTTCAGTGTATTACCACATTACTACGTGATTCAAACACGAAAAAAACCCAGGATCTGGCCAACAAGTATGCGAAGAAGGCAAAATCATGAGCCAGATGCGGGCATAACCCAGACCTAACCCAGACCTAACCGGTGTTATCCTCTAAAATATTGATCGAAACCAGGTTTAATTGACAGCTTCAGTGTGTTACCACATTCCTACGTGATACAAACACGAAAAAAACCCAGGATCTGGCCAACAAGTATGCGAAGAAGGCGAAAGTATAAGCCAGATGCGCCCATTTCCCAGACCTAACCCAGACCTAACTGGTGTTATCCTCTGAAATATTGATCGAAACCAGGTTTAATTGACTGCTTCAGTGTATTACCACATTACTACGTGATACAAACACGAAAAAAACCCAGGATCTGGCCAACAAGTATGCGAAGAAGGCGAAAGTATAAGCCAGATGCGCCCATTTCCCAGACCTAACCCAGACCTAACTGGTGTTATCCTCTGAAATATTGATCGAAACCAGGTTTTATTGACTGCTTCAGTGTGTTACCACATTACTACGTGATCAAACACGGAAAAAACCCAGGATCTGGCCAACAAGTATTGCGAAGAAGGCGAAAGTATAAGCCAGATGCGCGTATTTCCCAGACCTAACCCAGACCTAACCGGTGTTATCCTCTAAAATATTGATCGAAACGAGGGTTAATTGACTGCTTCAGTGTGTTACCACATTACTACGTGATTCAAACACGAAAAATACCCAGGATCTGGCCAACAAGTATGCGAAGAAGGCAAAATCATGAGCCAGATGCGGGCATAACCCAGACCTAACCCAGACCTAACCGGTGTTATCCTCTAAAATACTGTCCGAATCCAGGTTTAATAGACTGCCTCAATGTGTTACCACATTACTACGTGATTGAAACAGGAAAAAAACCCAGGTTCTGGCCAACAAGTATGCGAAGAAGGCAAAATCATGAGCCAGATGCGGGCATAACCCAGACCTAACCCAGACCTAACCGGTGTTATCCTCTAAAATATTGATCGAAACCAGGTTTAATTGACAGCTTCAGTGTGTTAGCACATTACTACGTGATTCAAACACGAAAAAAACCCAGGATCTGGCCAACAAGTATGCGAAGAAGGCAAAATCATGAGCCAGATGCGGGCATATCCCGGACCTATCCCAGACCTAACCGGTGTTATCCTCTAAAATATTGATCGAAACCAGGTTTTATTGACTGCTTCAGTGTATTACCACATTACTACGTGATTCAAACACGAAAAAAACCCAGGATCTGGCCAACAAGTATGCGAAGAAGGCAAAATCATGAGCCAGATGCGGGCATAACCCAGACCTAACCCAGACCTAACCGGTGTTATCCTCTAAAATATTGATCGAAACCAGGTTTTATTGACTGCTTCAGTGTATTACCACATTACCACGTGATTCAAACACGAAAAAAACCCAGGATCTGGCCAACAAGTATGCGAAGAAGGCAAAATCATGAGCCAGGTGCGGGCATAACCCAGACCTATCCCTGACCTAACCGGTGTTATCCTCTAAAATACTGTCCGAATCCAGGTTTAATTGACTTCCTCAGTGTGGTACAACATTACTACGTGATTCAAACACGAAAAAACCCAGGATCTGGCCAACAAGTTTGCGAAAAAGGCGAAAGCATAAGCCAGATGCGCGCATATCCCAGACCTAACCCAGACCTAACCGGTGGTATCCTCTAAAATATTGATCGAAACCAGGTTTAATTGACTGCTTCAGTGTATTACCACATTACTACGTGATTCAAACACGAAAAAAACCCAGGATCTGGCCAACAAGTATGCGAAGAAGGCAAAATCATGAGCCAGATGCGGGCATAACCCAGACCTAACCCAGACCTAACCGGTGTTATCCTCTAAAATATTGATCGAAACCAGGTTTAATTGACAGCTTCAGTGTGTTACCACATTCCTACGTGATACAAACACGAAAAAAACCCAGGATCTGGCCAACAAGTATGCGAAGAAGGCGAAAGTATAAGCCAGATGCGCCCATTTCCCAGACCTAACCCAGACCTAACTGGTGTTATCCTCTGAAATATTGATCGAAACCAGGTTTTATTGACTGCTTCAGTGTGTTACCACATTACTACGTGATCAAACACGGAAAAAACCCAGGATCTGGCCAACAAGTATTGCGAAGAAGGCGAAAGTATAAGCCAGATGCGCGTATTTCCCAGACCTAACCCAGACCTAACCGGTGTTATCCTCTAAAATATTGATCGAAACGAGGGTTAATTGACTGCTTCAGTGTGTTACCACATTACTACGTGATTCAAACACGAAAAATACCCAGGATCTGGCCAACAAGTATGCGAAGAAGGCAAAATCATGAGCCAGATGCGGGCATAACCCAGACCTAACCCAGACCTAACCGGTGTTATCCTCTAAAATATTGATCGAAACCAGGTTTAATTGACAGCTTCAGTGTGTTAGCACATTACTACGTGATTCAAACACGAAAAAAACCCAGGATCTGGCCAACAAGTATGCGAAGAAGGCAAAATCATGAGCCAGATGCGGGCATATCCCGGACCTATCCCAGACCTAACCGGTGTTATCCTCTAAAATATTGATCGAAACCAGGTTTTATTGACTGCTTCAGTGTATTACCACATTACTACGTGATTCAAACACGAAAAAAACCCAGGATCTGGCCAACAAGTATGCGAAGAAGGCAAAATCATGAGCCAGATGCGGGCATAACCCAGACCTAACCCAGACCTAACCGGTGTTATCCTCTAAAATATTGATCGAAACCAGGTTTTATTGACTGCTTCAGTGTATTACCACATTACCACGTGATTCAAACACGAAAAAAACCCAGGATCTGGCCAACAAGTATGCGAAGAAGGCAAAATCATGAGCCAGGTGCGGGCATAACCCAGACCTATCCCTGACCTAACCGGTGTTATCCTCTAAAATACTGTCCGAATCCAGGTTTAATTGACTTCCTCAGTGTGGTACAACATTACTACGTGATTCAAACACGAAAAAACCCAGGATCTGGCCAACAAGTTTGCGAAAAAGGCGAAAGCATAAGCCAGATGCGCGCATATCCCAGACCTAACCCAGACCTAACCGGTGGTATCCTCTAAAATATTGATCGAAACCAGGTTTAATTGACTGCTTCAGTGTATTACCACATTACTACGTGATTCAAACACGAAAAAAACCCAGGATCTGGCCAACAAGTATGCGAAGAAGGCAAAATCATGAGCCAGATGCGGGCATAACCCAGACCTAACCCAGACCTAACCGGTGTTATCCTCTAAAATATTGATCGAAACCAGGTTTAATTGACAGCTTCAGTGTGTTACCACATTCCTACGTGATACAAACACGAAAAAAACCCAGGATCTGGCCAACAAGTATGCGAAGAAGGCGAAAGTATAAGCCAGATGCGCCCATTTCCCAGACCTAACCCAGACCTAACTGGTGTTATCCTCTGAAATATTGATCGAAACCAGGTTTTATTGACTGCTTCAGTGTGTTACCACATTACTACGTGATCAAACACGGAAAAAACCCAGGATCTGGCCAACAAGTATTGCGAAGAAGGCGAAAGTATAAGCCAGATGCGCGTATTTCCCAGACCTATCCCAGACCTAACCGGTGTTATCCTCTAAAATATTGATCGAAACCAGGTTTTATTGACTGCTTCAGTGTATTACCACATTACTACGTGATTCAAACACGAAAAAAACCCAGGATCTGGCCAACAAGTATGCGAAGAAGGCAAAATCATGAGCCAGATGCGGGCATAACCCAGACCTAACCCAGACCTAACCGGTGTTATCCTCTAAAATATTGATCGAAACCAGGTTTTATTGACTGCTTCAGTGTATTACCACATTACTACGTGATTCAAACACGAAAAAAACCCAGGATCTGGCCAACAAGTATGCGAAGAAGGCAAAATCATGAGCCAGATGCGGGCATAACCCAGACCTAACCCAGACCTAACCGGTGTTATCCTCTAAAATATTGATCGAAACCAGGTTTTATTGACTGCTTCAGTGTGTTACCACATTACTACGTGATCCAAACACGAAAAAAACCCAGGATCTGGCCAACAAGTTTGCGAAAAAGGCGAAAGTATACACCAGATGCGCGCAAATCCCAGACCTAACCCAGACCTAACCGGTGTTATCCTCTAAAATATTGATCGAAACCAGGTTTTATTGACTGCTTCAGTGTGTTACCACATTACTACGTGATCAAAGACGGAAAAAACCCAGGATCTGGCCAACAAGTATGCGAAGAAGGCAAAATCATGAGCCAGATGCGGGCATAACCCAGACCTAACCCAGACCTAACCGGTGTTATCCTCTAAAATATTGATCGAAACCAGGTTTAATTGACTGCTTCAGGGTATTACCACATTACAACGTGATTCAAACTCGAAAAAAACCCAGGATCTGGCCAACAAGTATGCGAAGAAGGCAAAATCATGAGCCAGATGCGGGCATAACCCAGACCTAACCCAGACCTAACCGGTGTTATCCTCTGAAATATTGATCGAAACCAGGTTTAATTGACTGCTTGAGTGCGTTACCACATTACTACGTGATTCAAACACGAAAAAACCCCAGGATCTGGCCAACAAGTATGCGAAGAAGGCAAAATCATGAGCCAGATGCGGGCATAACCCAGACCTAACCCAGACCTAACCGGTGTTATCCTCTAAAATATTGATCGAAACCAGGTTTAATTGACTGCTTCAGTGTGTTACCACATTACTACGTGATTCAAACACGAAAAAAACCCAAGATCTGGCCAACAAGTATGCGAAGAAGGCAAAATCATGAGTCAGATGCGGGCATAACCCAGACCTAACCGGTGTTATCCTCTAAAATATTGATCGAAACCAGGTTTTATTGACTGCTTCAGTGTATTACCACATTACTACGTGATTCAAACACGAAAAAAACCCAGGATCTGGCCAACAAGTATGCGAAGAAGGCAAAATCATGAGCCAGATGCGGGCATAACCCAGACCTAACCCAGACCTAACCGGTGGTATCCTCTAAAATATTGATCGAAACCAGGCTTAATTGACAGCTTCAGTGTGTTACCACATTACTACGTGATTCAAACACGAAAAAAACCCAGGATCTGGCCAACAAGTATGCGAAGAAGGCAAAATCATGAGCCAGATGCGGGCATAACCCAGACCTAACCCAGACCTAACCGGTGTTATCCTCTAAAATATTGATCGAAACCAGGTTTAATTGACAGCTTCAGTGTGTTACCACATTACTACGTGATTGAAACACGAAAAAAACCCAGGATCTGGCCAACAAGTATGCGAAGAAGGCAAAATCATGAGCCAGATGCGGGCATAACCCAGACCTAACCCAGACCTAACCGGTGGTATCCTCTAAAATATTGATCGAAACCAGGTTTAATTGACTGCTTCAGTGTATTACCACATTACTACGTGATTCAAACACGAAAAAAACCCAGGATCTGGCCAACAAGTATGCGAAGAAGGCAAAATCATGAGCCAGATGCGGGCATAACCCAGACCTAACCCAGACCTAACCGTTGTTATCCTCTAAAATACTGTCCGAATCCAGGTTTAATAGACTGCCTCAGTATGTTACCACATTACTACGTGATTGAAACACGAAAAAAACCCAGGATCTGGCCAACAAGTATGCGAAGAAGGCAATATTATGAGCCAGATGCGGGCATAACCCAGACCTAACCCAGACCTAACCGGGGTTATCCTCTGAAATATTGATCGAATCCAGGTTTAATTGATTGCTTCAGTGTGTTACCAAATTACTACGTGATTCAAACACGGAAAATACCCAGGATCTGGCCAACAAGTTTGCGAAAATGGCGAAAGTATAAGCCAGATGCGCGCAAATCCCAGACCTAACCCAGACCTAACCGGGGTTATCCTCTGAAATATTGATCGAATCCAGGTTTAATTGACTGCTTCAGTGTGTTACCACATTACTACGTGATTCAAACACGGAAAATACCCAGGATCTGGCCAACAAGTTTGCGAAAAAGGCGAAAGTATAAGCCAGATGCGCGCAAATCCCAGACCTAACCCAGACCTAACCGGTGTTATCCTCTAAAATATTGATCGAAACCAGGTTTTATTGACTGCTTCAATGTGTTACCACATTACTACGTGATCAAACACGGAAAAAACCCAGGATCTGGCCAACAAGTATGCGAAGAAGGCAAAATCATGAGCCAGATGCGGGCATAACCCAGACCTAACCCAGACCTAACCGGTGTTATCCTCTAAAATATTGATCGAAACCAGGTTTAATTGACAGCTTCAGTGTGTTAGCACATTACATACGTGATTCAAACACGAAAAAAACCCAGGATCTGGCCAACAAGTATGCGAAGAAGGCAAAATCATGAGCCAGATGCGGGCATAACCCAGACCTAACCCAGACCTAACCGGTGTTATCCTCTAAAATATTGATCGAAACCAGGTTTAATTGACAGCTTCAGTGTGTTACCACATTCCTACGTGATACAAACACGAAAAAAACCCAGGATCTGGCCAACAAGTATGCGAAGAAGGCGAAAGTATAAGCCAGATGCGCCCATTTCCCAGACCTAACCCAGACCTAACCGGTGTTATCCTCTGAAATATTGATCGAAACCAGGTTTAATTGACAGCTTCAGTGTGTTACCACATTACTACGTGATTCAAACACGAAAAAAACCCAGGATCTGGCCAACAAGTATGCGAAGAAGGCAAAATCATGAGCCAGATGCGGGCATAACCCAGACCTAACCCAGACCTAACCGGTGTTATCCTCTAAAATATTGATCGAAACCAGGTTTAATTGACTCTTCAGTGTATTACCACATTACTACGTGATTGAAACACGAAAAAAACCCAGGATCTGGCCAACAAGTATGCGAAGAAGGCAAAATCATGAGCCAGATGCGGGCATAACCCAGACCTAACCCAGACCTAACCGGTGTTATCCTCTAAAATATTGATCGAAACCAGGTTTCATTGACTGCTTCAGTGTATTACCACATTACCACGTGATTGAAACACGAAAAAAACCCAGGATCTGGCCAACAAGTATGCGAAGAAGGCAAAATCATGTGCCAGATGCGGGCATAACCCAGACCTAACCCAGACCTAACCGGTGTTATCCTCTAAAATACTATCCGAATCCAGGTTTAATAGACTGCCTCAATGTGTTACCACATTACCACGTGATTGAAACACGAAAAAACCCCAGGATCTGGCCAACAAGTATGCGAAGAAGGCAAAATCATGAGCCAGATGCGGGCATAACCCAGACCTAACCCAGACCTAACCGGTGGTATCCTGTAAAATATTGATCGAAACCAGGTTTAATTGACTGCTTCAGTGTATTACCACATTACTACGTGATTCAAACACGAAAAAAAGCCAGGATCTCGCCAACAAGTATGCGAAGAAGGCAAAATCATGAGCCAGATGCGGGCATAACCCAGACCCAACCCAGACCTAACCGGTGTTATCCTCTAAAATACTGTCCGCATCCAGGTTTAATTGACTGCCTCAGTGTGTTACCACATTACTACGTGATTGAAACACGAAAAAAACCCAAGATCTGGCCAACAAGTATGCGAAGAAGGCAAAATCATGAGCCAGATGCGGTCATAACCCAGACCTAACCCAGACCTAACCGGTGTTATCCTCTAAAATATTGATCGAAACCAGGTTTAATTGACAGCCTCAGTGTGTTACCACATTACTACGTGATCCAAACACGAAAAAAACCCAGGATCTGGCCAACAAGTTTGCGAAAAAGGCGAAAGTATACACCAGATGCGCGCAAATCCCAGACCTAACCCAGACCTAACCGGTGTTATCCTCTAAAATATTGATCGAAACCAGGTTTTATTGACTGCTTCAGTGTGTTACCACATTACTACGTGATCAAAGACGGAAAAAACCCAGGTTCTGGCCAACAAGTATGCGAAGAAGGCAAAATCATGAGCCAGATGCGGGCATAACCCAGACCTAACCCAGACCTAACCGGTGTTATCCTCTAAAATATTGATCGAAACCAGGTTTAATTGACTGCTTCAGGGTATTACCACATTACAACGTGATTCAAACTCGAAAAAAACCCAGGATCTGGCCAACAAGTATGCGAAGAAGGCAAAATCATGAGCCAGATGCGGGCATAACCCAGACCTAACCCAGACCTAACCGGTGTTATCCTCTGAAATATTGATCGAAACCAGGTTTAATTGACTGCTTGAGTGCGTTACCACATTACTACGTGATTCAAACACGAAAAAACCCCAGGATCTGGCCAACAAGTATGCGAAGAAGGCAAAATCATGAGCCAGATGCGGGCATAACCCAGACCTAACCGGTGTTATCCTCTAAAATATTGATCGAAACCAGGTTTTATTGACTGCTTCAGTGTATTACCACATTACTACGTGATTCAAACACGAAAAAAACCCAGGATCTGGCCAACAAGTATGCGAAGAAGGCAAAATCATGAGCCAGATGCGGGCATAACCCAGACCTAACCCAGACCTAACCGGTGGTATCCTCTAAAATATTGATCGAAACCAGGCTTAATTGACAGCTTCAGTGTGTTACCACATTACTACGTGATTCAAACACGAAAAAAACCCAGGATCTGGCCAACAAGTATGCGAAGAAGGCAAAATCATGAGCCAGATGCGGGCATAACCCAGACCTAACCCAGACCTAACCGGTGTTATCCTCTAAAATATTGATCGAAACCAGGTTTAATTGACAGCTTCAGTGTGTTACCACATTACTACGTGATTGAAACACGAAAAAAACCCAGGATCTGGCCAACAAGTATGCGAAGAAGGCAAAATCATGAGCCAGATGCGGGCATAACCCAGACCTAACCCAGACCTAACCGGTGGTATCCTCTAAAATATTGATCGAAACCAGGTTTAATTGACTGCTTCAGTGTATTACCACATTACTACGTGATTCAAACACGAAAAAAACCCAGGATCTGGCCAACAAGTATGCGAAGAAGGCAAAATCATGAGCCAGATGCGGGCATAACCCAGACCTAACCCAGACCTAACCGTTGTTATCCTCTAAAATACTGTCCGAATCCAGGTTTAATAGACTGCCTCAGTATGTTACCACATTACTACGTGATTGAAACACGAAAAAAACCCAGGATCTGGCCAACAAGTATGCGAAGAAGGCAATATCATGAGCCAGATGCGGGCATAACCCAGACCTAACCCAGACCTAACCGGGGTTATCCTCTGAAATATTGATCGAATCCAGGTTTAATTGATTGCTTCAGTGTGTTACCAAATTACTACGTGATTCAAACACGGAAAATACCCAGGATCTGGCCAACAAGTTTGCGAAAATGGCGAAAGTATAAGCCAGATGCGCGCAAATCCCAGACCTAACCCAGACCTAACCGGGGTTATCCTCTGAAATATTGATCGAATCCAGGTTTAATTGACTGCTTCAGTGTGTTACCACATTACTACGTGATTCAAACACGGAAAATACCCAGGATCTGGCCAACAAGTTTGCGAAAAAGGCGAAAGTATAAGCCAGATGCGCGCAAATCCCAGACCTAACCCAGACCTAACCGGTGTTATCCTCTAAAATATTGATCGAAACCAGGTTTTATTGACTGCTTCAATGTGTTACCACATTACTACGTGATCAAACACGGAAAAAACCCAGGATCTGGCCAACAAGTATGCGAAGAAGGCAAAATCATGAGCCAGATGCGGGCATAACCCAGACCTAACCCAGACCTAACCGGTGTTATCCTCTAAAATATTGATCGAAACCAGGTTTAATTGACAGCTTCAGTGTGTTAGCACATTACATACGTGATTCAAACACGAAAAAAACCCAGGATCTGGCCAACAAGTATGCGAAGAAGGCAAAATCATGAGCCAGATGCGGGCATAACCCAGACCTAACCCAGACCTAACCGGTGTTATCCTCTAAAATATTGATCGAAACCAGGTTTAATTGACAGCTTCAGTGTGTTACCACATTCCTACGTGATACAAACACGAAAAAAACCCAGGATCTGGCCAACAAGTATGCGAAGAAGGCGAAAGTATAAGCCAGATGCGCCCATTTCCCAGACCTAACCCAGACCTAACCGGTGTTATCCTCTGAAATATTGATCGAAACCAGGTTTAATTGACTGCTTCAGTGTGTTACCACATTACTACGTGATTCAAACACGGAAAAAACCCAGGATCTGGCCAACAAGTATGCGAAGAAGGCAAAATCATGAGCCAGATGCGGGCATAACCCAGACCTAACCCAGACCTAACCGGTGTTATCCTCTAAAATACTGATCGAAACCAGGTTTAATTGACAGCTTCAGTGTGTTACCACATTACTACGTGATTCAAACACGAAAAAAACCCAGGATCTAGCCAACAAGTATGCGAAGAAGGCAAAATCATGAGACAGATGCGGGCATATCCCGGACCTATCCCAGACCTAACCGGTGTTATCCTCTAAAATATTGATCGAAACCAGGTTTAATTGACTGCTTCAGTGTGTTACCACATTACTACGTGATTCAAACACGAAAAAACCCCAGGATCTGGCCAACAAGTATGCGCAGAAGGCAAAATCATGAGCCAGATGCGGGCATAACCCAGACCTAACCCAGACCTAACCGGTGTTATCCTCTAAAATATTGATCGAAACCAGGTTTAATTGACAGCTTCAGTGTGTTACCACATTACTACGTGATTCAAACACGAAAAAAACCCAGGATCTGGCCAACAAGTATGCGAAGAAGGCAAAATCATGAGCCAGATGCAGGCATATCCCGGACCTATCCCAGACCTAACCGGTGTTATCCTCTAAAATATTGATCGAAACCAGGTTTAATTGACAGCTTCAGTGTGTTACCACATTCCTACGTGATACAAACACGAAAAAAACCCAGGATCTGGCCAACAAGTATGCGAAGAAGGCGAAAGTATAAGCCAGATGCGCCCATTTCCCAGACCTAACCCAGACCTAACCGGTGTTATCCTCTGAAATATTGATCGAAACCAGGTTTAATTGACTGCTTCAGTGTGTTACCACATTACTACGTGATTCAAACACGGAAAAAACCCAGGATCTGGCCAACAAGTATGCGAAGAAGGCAAAATCATGAGCCAGATGCGGGCATAACCCAGACCTAACCCAGACCTAACCGGTGTTATCCTCTAAAATATTGATCGAAACCAGGTTTAATTGACAGCTTCAGTGTGTTACCACATTACTACGTGATTCAAACACGAAAAAAACCCAGGATCTGGCCAACAAGTATGCGAAGAAGGCAAAATCATGAGCCAGATGCGGGCATATCCCGGACCTATCCCAGACCTAACCGGTGTTATCCTCTAAAATATTGATCGAAACCAGGTTAAACTGACTGCTTCAGTGTATTACCACATTACTTCGTGATTCAAACACGAAAAAAACCCAGGATCTGGCCAACAAGTATGCGAAGAAGGCAAAATCATGAGCCAGATGCGGGCATAACCCAGACCTAACCCAGACCTAACCGGTGTTATCCTCTAAAATATTGATCGAAACCAGGTTTTATTGAGTGCTTCAGTGTATTACCACATTACTACGTGATTCAAACACGAAAAAAACCCAGGATCTGGCCAACAAGTATGCGAAGAAGGCAAAATCATGAGCCAGATGCGGGCATAACCCAGACCTAACCCAGACCTAACCGGTGTTATCCTCTAAAATATTGATCGAAACCAGGTTTTATTGACTGCTTCAGTGTATTACCACATTACTACGTGATTCAAACACGAAAAAAAACCCAGGATCTGGCCAACAAGTATGCGAAGAAGGCAAAATCATGAGCCAGATGCGGGCATATCCCGGACCTAACCCACACCTAACTGGTGTTATCCTCTAAAATATTGATCGAAACCAGGTTTAATTGACTGCTTCAGTGTGTTACCACATTCCTACGTGATTCAAACACGGAAAAAACCCAGGATCTGGCCAACAAGTATGCGAAGAAGGCAAAATCATGAGCCAGATGCGGGCATAACCCAGACCTAACCCAGACCTAACCGGTGTTATCCTCTAAAATACTGATCGAAACCAGGTTTAATTGACAGCTTCAGTGTGTTACCACATTACTACGTGATTCAAACACGAAAAAAACCCAGGATCTAGCCAACAAGTATGCGAAGAAGGCAAAATCATGAGACAGATGCGGGCATATCCCGGACCTATCCCAGACCTAACCGGTGTTATCCTCTAAAATATTGATCGAAACCAGGTTTAATTGACTGCTTCAGTGTGTTACCACATTACTACGTGATTCAAACACGAAAAAACCCCAGGATCTGGCCAACAAGTATGCGCAGAAGGCAAAATCATGAGCCAGATGCGGGCATAACCCAGACCTAACCCAGACCTAACCGGTGTTATCCTCTAAAATATTGATCGAAACCAGGTTTAATTGACAGCTTCAGTGTGTTACCACATTACTACGTGATTCAAACACGAAAAAAACCCAGGATCTGGCCAACAAGTATGCGAAGAAGGCAAAATCATGAGCCAGATGCAGGCATATCCCGGACCTATCCCAGACCTAACCGGTGTTATCCTCTAAAATATTGATCGAAACCAGGTTTAATTGACAGCTTCAGTGTGTTACCACATTCCTACGTGATACAAACACGAAAAAAACCCAGGATCTGGCCAACAAGTATGCGAAGAAGGCGAAAGTATAAGCCAGATGCGCCCATTTCCCAGACCTAACCCAGACCTAACCGGTGTTATCCTCTGAAATATTGATCGAAACCAGGTTTAATTGACTGCTTCAGTGTGTTACCACATTACTACGTGATTCAAACACGGAAAAAACCCAGGATCTGGCCAACAAGTATGCGAAGAAGGCAAAATCATGAGCCAGATGCGGGCATAACCCAGACCTAACCCAGACCTAACCGGTGTTATCCTCTAAAATATTGATCGAAACCAGGTTTAATTGACAGCTTCAGTGTGTTACCACATTACTACGTGATTCAAACACGAAAAAAACCCAGGATCTGGCCAACAAGTATGCGAAGAAGGCAAAATCATGAGCCAGATGCGGGCATATCCCGGACCTATCCCAGACCTAACCGGTGTTATCCTCTAAAATATTGATCGAAACCAGGTTTTATTGACTGCTTCAGTGTATTACCACATTACTACGTGATTCAAACACGAAAAAAAACCCAGGATCTGGCCAACAAGTATGCGAAGAAGGCAAAATCATGAGCCAGATGCTGGCATAGCCCAGCCCTAACCCAGACCTAACCGGTGTTATCCTCTAAAATATTGATCAAAACCAGGTTTAATTGACTGCTTCAGTGTATTACCACATTACTACGTGATTCAAACACGAAAAAAACCCAGGATCTGGCCAACAAGTATGCGAACAAGGCAAAATCATGAGCCAGATGCGGGCATATCCCGGACCTATCCCAGACCTAACCGGTGTTATCCTCTAAAATATTGATCGAAACCAGGTTTTATTGACTGCTTCAGTGTGTTACCACATTACTACGTGATTCAAACACGGAAAAACCCCAGGATCTGGCCAACAAGTATGCGAAGAAGGCAAAATCATGAGCCAGATGCGGGCATAACCCAGACCTAACCCAGACCTAACCGGTGTTATCCTCTAAAATATTGATCGAAACGAGGGTTAATTGACTGCTTCAGTGTGTTACCACATTACTACGTGATTCAAACACGAAAAATACCCAGGATCTGGCCAACAAGTATGCGAAGAAGGCAAAATCATGAGCCAGATGCGGGCATAACCCAGACCTAACCGGTGGTATCCTCTAAAATATTGATCGAAACCGGGTTTAATTGACTGCTTCAGTGTATTACCACATTACTACGTTATTCAAACACGAAAAAAACCCAGGATCTGGCCAACAATTATGCGAAGAAGGCAAAATCATGAGCCAGATGCGGGCATAACCCAGACCTAACCCAGACCTAGCCGGTGTTATCCTCTAAAATATTGATCGAAACCAGGTTTTATTGACTGCTTCAGTGTATTACCACATTACCACGTGATTCAAACACGAAAAAAACCCAGGATCTGGCCAACAAGTATGCGAAGAAGGCAAAATCATGAGCCAGATGCGGGCATAACCCAGACCTATCCCTGACCTAACCGGTGTTATCCTCTAAAATACTGTCCGAATCCAGGTTTAATTGACTTCCTCAGTGTGGTACAACATTACTACGTGATTCAAACACGAAAAAACCCAGGATCTGGCCAACAAGTTTGCGAAAAAGGCGAAAGCATAAGCCAGATGCGCGCATATCCCAGACCTACCCCAGACCTAACCGGTGTTATCCTCTAAAATATTGATCGAAACCAGGTTTAATTGACAGCTTCAATGTGTTACCACATTCCTACGTGATACAAACACGAAAAAAACCCAGGATCTGGCCAACAAGTATGCGAAGAAGGCGAAAGTATAAGCCAGATGCGCCCATTTCCCAGACCTAACCCAGACCTAACCGGTGTTATCCTCTGAAATATTGATCGAAACCAGGTTTAATTGACTGCTTCAGTGTGTTACCACATTACTACGTGATTCAAACACGGAAAAAACCCAGGATCTGGCCAACAAGTATGCGAAGAAGGCAAAATCATGAGCCAGATGCGGGCATAACCCAGACCTAACCCAGACCTAACCGGTGTTATCCTCTAAAATATTGATCGAAACCAGGTTTTATTGACTGCTTCAGTGTATTACCACATTACTACGTGATTGAAACACGAAAAAAACCCAGGATCTGGCCAACAAGTATGCGAAGAAGGCAAAATCATGAGCCAGATGCGGGCATATCCCGGACCTAACCCACACCTAACTGGTGTTATCCTCTAAAATATTGATCGAAACCAGGTTTAATTGACTGCTTCAGTGTGTTACCACATTCCTACGTGATTCAAACACGGAAAAAACCCAGGATCTGGCCAACAAGTATGCGAAGAAGGCAAAATCATGAGCCAGATGCGGGCATAACCCAGACCTAACCCAGACCTAACCGGTGTTATCCTCTAAAATACTGATCGAAACCAGGTTTAATTGACAGCTTCAGTGTGTTACCACATTACTACGTGATTCAAACACGAAAAAAACCCAGGATCTAGCCAACAAGTATGCGAAGAAGGCAAAATCATGAGACAGATGCGGGCATATCCCGGACCTATCCCAGACCTAACCGGTGTTATCCTCTAATATATTGATCGAAACCAGGTTTAATTGACTGCTTCAGTGTGTTACCACATTACTACGTGATTCAAACACGAAAAAACCCCAGGATCTGGCCAACAAGTATGCGCAGAAGGCAAAATCATGAGCCAGATGCGGGCATAACCCAGACCTAACCCAGACCTAACCGGTGTTATCCTCTAAAATATTGATCGAAACCAGGTTTAATTGATAGCTTCAGTGTGTTACCACATTACTACGTGATTCAAACACGAAAAAAAACCAGGATCTGGCCAACAAGTATGCGAAGAAGGCAAAATCATGAGCCAGATGCAGGCATATCCCGGACCTATCCCAGACCTAACCGGTGTTATCCTCTAAAATATTGATCGAAACCAGGTTTAATTGACAGCTTCAGTGTGTTACCACATTCCTACGTGATACAAACACGAAAAAAACCCAGGATCTGGCCAACAAGTATGCGAAGAAGGCGAAAGTATAAGCCAGATGCGCCCATTTCCCAGACCTAACCCAGACCTAACCGGTGTTATCCTCTGAAATATTGATCGAAACCAGGTTTAATTGACTGCTTCAGTGTGTTACCACATTACTACGTGATTCAAACACGGAAAAAACCCAGGATCTGGCCAACAAGTATGCGAAGAAGGCAAAATCATGAGCCAGATGCGGGCATAACCCAGACCTAACCCAGACCTAACCGGTGTTATCCTCTAAAATATTGATCGAAACCAGGTTTAATTGACAGCTTCAGTGTGTTACCACATTACTACGTGATTCAAACACGAAAAAAACCCAGGATCTGGCCAACAAGTATGCGAAGAAGGCAAAATCATGAGCCAGATGCGGGCATATCCCGGACCTATCCCAGACCTAACCGGTGTTATCCTCTAAAATATTGATCGAAACCAGGTTAAACTGACTGCTTCAGTGTATTACCACATTACTTCGTGATTCAAACACGAAAAAAACCCAGGATCTGGCCAACTAGTATGCGAAGAAGGCAAAATCATGAGCCAGATGCGGGCATAACCCAGACCTAACCCAGACCTAACCGGTGTTATCCTCTAAAATATTGATCGAAACCAGGTTTTATTGACTGCTTCAGTGTATTACCACATTACTACGTGATTCAAACACGAAAAAAACCCAGGATCTGGCCAACAAGTATGCGAAGAAGGCAAAATCATGAGCCAGATGCGGGCATAACCCAGACCTAACCCAGACCTAACCGGTGTTATCCTCTAAAATATTGATCGAAACCAGGTTTTATTGACTGCTTCAGTGTATTACCACATTACTACGTGATTCAAACACGAAAAAAAACCCAGGATCTGGCCAACAAGTATGCGAAGAAGGCAAAATCATGAGCCAGATGCTGGCATAGCCCAGCCCTAACCCAGACCTAACCGGTGTTATCCTCTAAAATATTGATCAAAACCAGGTTTAATTGACTGCTTCAGTGTATTACCACATTACTACGTGATTCAAACACGAAAAAAACCCAGGATCTGGCCAACAAGTATGCGAACAAGGCAAAATCATGAGCCAGATGCGGGCATATCCCGGACCTATCCCAGACCTAACCGGTGTTATCCTCTAAAATATTGATCGAAACCAGGTTTTATTGACTGCTTCAGTGTGTTACCACATTACTACGTGATCAAACACGGAAAAAACCCAGGATCTGGCCAACAAGTATTGCGAAGAAGGCGAAAGTATAAGCCAGATGCGCGTATTTCCCAGACCTAACCCAGACCTAACCGGTGTTATCCTCTAAAATATTGATCGAAACGAGGGTTAATTGACTGCTTCAGTGTGTTACCACATTACTACGTGATTCAAACACGAAAAATACCCAGGATCTGGCCAACAAGTATGCGAAGAAGGCAAAATCATGAGCCAGATGCGGGCATAACCCAGACCTAACCCAGACCTAACCGGTGGTATCCTCTAAAATATTGATCGAAACCGGGTTTAATTGACTGCTTCAGTGTATTACCACATTACTACGTTATTCAAACACGAAAAAAACCCAGGATCTGGCCAACAATTATGCGAAGAAGGCAAAATCATGAGCCAGATGCGGGCATAACCCAGACCTAACCCAGACCTAGCCGGTGTTATCCTCTAAAATATTGATCGAAACCAGGTTTAATTGACAGCTTCAGTGTGTTACCACTTTACTACGTGATTCAAACACGAAAAAAACCCAGGATCTGGCCAACAAGTATGCGAAAAAGGCGAAAGTATAAGCCAGATGCGCGCAAATCTCAGACCTAACCCAGACCTAACCGGTGTTATCCTCTAAAATATTGATCGAAACCAGGTTTTATTGACTGCTTCAGTGTGTTACCACATTACTACGTGATCAAACACGGAAAAAACCCAGGATCTGGCCAACAAGTATTGCGAAGAAGGCGAAAGTATAAGCCAGATGCGGGCATATCCCGGACCTAACCCACACCTAACCGGTGTTATCCTCTAAAATATTGATCGAAACCAGGTTTAATTGACAGCTTCAGTGTGTTAGCACATTACTACGTGATCAAACACGAAAAAAACCCAGGATCTGGCCAACAAGTATTGCGAAGAAGGCGAAAGTATAAGCCAGATGCGCGTATTTCCCAGACCTAACCCAGACCTAACCGGTGTTATCCTCTAAAATATTGATCGAAACCAGGTTTAATTGACAGCTTCAGTGTGTTACCACATTACTACGTGATTCAAAAACGAAAAAAACCCAGGATCTGGCCAACAAGTATGCGAAGAAGGCAAAATCATGAGCCAGATGCGGGCATATCCCGGACCTATCCCAGACCTAACCGGTGTTATCCTCTAAAATATTGATCGAAACCAGTTTGAATTGACTGCTTCAGTGTGTTACCACATTACTACGTGATTCAAACACGAAAAAACCCCAGGATCTGGCCAACAAGTATGCGCAGAAGGCAAAATCATGAGCCAGATGCGGGCATAACCCAGACCTAACCCAGACCTAACCGGTGTTATCCTCTAAAATATTGATCGAAACCAGGTTTTATTGACTGCTTCAGTGTATTACCACATTACCACGTGATTCAAACACGAAAAAAACCCTGGATCTGGCCAACAAGTATGCGAAGAAGGCAAAATCATGAGCCAGATGCGGGCATAACCCAGACCTATCCCTGACCTAACCGGTGTTATCCTCTAAAATACTGTCCGAATCCAGGTTTAATTGACTTCCTCAGTGTGGTACAACATTACTACGTGATTCAAACACGAAAAAACCCAGGATCTGGCCAACAAGTTTGCGAAAAAGGCGAAAGCATAAGCCAGATGCGCGCATATCCCAGACCTACCCCAGACCTAACCGGTGATATCCTCTAAAATATTGATCGAAACCAGGTTTAATTGTCCGCTTCAGTGTATTACCACATTACTACGTGATTCAAACACGAAAAAAAACCCAGGATCTGGCCAACAAGTATGCGAAGAAGGCAAAATCATGAGCCAGATGCGGGCATAACCCAGACCTAACCCAGACCTAACCGGTGTTATCCTCTAAAATACTGTCCGAATCCAGGTTTAATAGACTGCCTCAATGTGTTACCACATTACTACGAGATTGAAACACGAAAAAAACCCAGGATCTGGCCAACAAGTATGCGAAGAAGGCAAAATCATGAGCCAGATGCGGGCATAACCCAGACCTAACCCAGACCTAACCGGTGGTATCCTCTAAAATATTGATCGAAACCAGGTTTTATTGACTGCTTCAGTGTATTACCACATTACTACGTGATTGAAACACGAAAAAAACCCAGGATCTAGCCAACAAGTATGCGAAGAAGGCAAAATCATGAGCCAGATGCGGGCATAACCCAGACCTAACCCAGACCTAACCGGTGTTATCCTCTAAAATATTGATCGAAACCAGGTTTTATTGACTGCTTCAGTGTATTACCACATTACTACGTGATTGAAACACGAAAAAAACCCAGGATCTGGCCAACAAGTATGCGAAGAAGGCAAAATCATGAGCCAGATGCGGGCATATCCCGGACCTAACCCACACCTAACTGGTGTTATCCTCTAAAATATTGATCGAAACCAGGTTTAATTGACTGCTTCAGTGTGTTACCACATTCCTACGTGATTCAAACACGGAAAAAACCCAGGATCTGGCCAACAAGTATGCGAAGAAGGCAAAATCATGAGCCAGATGCGGGCATAACCCAGACCTAACCCAGACCTAACCGGTGTTATCCTCTAAAATACTGATCGAAACCAGGTTTAATTGACAGCTTCAGTGTGTTACCACATTACTACGTGATTCAAACACGAAAAAAACCCAGGATCTAGCCAACAAGTATGCGAAGAAGGCAAAATCATGAGACAGATGCGGGCATATCCCGGACCTATCCCAGACCTAACCGGTGTTATCCTCTAAAATATTGATCGAAACCAGGTTTAATTGACTGCTTCAGTGTGTTACCACATTACTACGTGATTCAAACACGAAAAAACCCCAGGATCTGGCCAACAAGTATGCGCAGAAGGCAAAATCATGAGCCAGATGCGGGCATAACCCAGACCTAACCCAGACCTAACCGGTGTTATCCTCTAAAATATTGATCGAAACCAGGTTTAATTGACAGCTTCAGTGTGTTACCACATTACTACGTGATTCAAACACGAAAAAAACCCAGGATCTGGCCAACAAGTATGCGAAGAAGGCAAAATCATGAGCCAGATGCAGGCATATCCCGGACCTATCCCAGACCTAACCGGTGTTATCCTCTAAAATATTGATCGAAACCAGGTTTAATTGACAGCTTCAGTGTGTTACCACATTCCTACGTGATACAAACACGAAAAAAACCCAGGATCTGGCCAACAAGTATGCGAAGAAGGCGAAAGTATAAGCCAGATGCGCCCATTTCCCAGACCTAACCCAGACCTAACCGGTGTTATCCTCTGAAATATTGATCGAAACCAGGTTTAATTGACTGCTTCAGTGTGTTACCACATTACTACGTGATTCAAACACGGAAAAAACCCAGGATCTGGCCAACAAGTATGCGAAGAAGGCAAAATCATGAGCCAGATGCGGGCATAACCCAGACCTAACCCAGACCTAACCGGTGTTATCCTCTAAAATATTGATCGAAACCAGGTTTAATTGACAGCTTCAGTGTGTTACCACATTACTACGTGATTCAAACACGAAAAAAACCCAGGATCTGGCCAACAAGTATGCGAAGAAGGCAAAATCATGAGCCAGATGCGGGCATATCCCGGACCTATCCCAGACCTAACCGGTGTTATCCTCTAAAATATTGATCGAAACCAGGTTAAACTGACTGCTTCAGTGTATTACCACATTACTTCGTGATTCAAACACGAAAAAAACCCAGGATCTGGCCAACAAGTATGCGAAGAAGGCAAAATCATGAGCCAGATGCGGGCATAACCCAGACCTAACCCAGACCTAACCGGTGTTATCCTCTAAAATATTGATCGAAACCAGGTTTTATTGACTGCTTCAGTGTATTACCACATTACTACGTGATTCAAACACGAAAAAAACCCAGGATCTGGCCAACAAGTATGCGAAGAAGGCAAAATCATGAGCCAGATGCGGGCATAACCCAGACCTAACCCAGACCTAACCGGTGTTATCCTCTAAAATATTGATCGAAACCAGGTTTTATTGACTGCTTCAGTGTATTACCACATTACTACGTGATTCAAACACGAAAAAAAACCCAGGATCTGGCCAACAAGTATGCGAAGAAGGCAAAATCATGAGCCAGATGCTGGCATAGCCCAGCCCTAACCCAGACCTAACCGGTGTTATCCTCTAAAATATTGATCAAAACCAGGTTTGATTGACTGCTTCAGTGTATTACCACATTACTACGTGATTCAAACACGAAAAAAACCCAGGATCTGGCCAACAAGTATGCGAACAAGGCAAAATCATGAGCCAGATGCGGGCATATCCCGGACCTATCCCAGACCTAACCGGTGTTATCCTCTAAAATATTGATCGAAACCAGGTTTTATTGACTGCTTCAGTGTGTTACCACATTACTACGTGATTCAAACACGGAAAAACCCCAGGATCTGGCCAACAAGTATGCGAAGAAGGCAAAATCATGAGCCAGATGCGGGCATAACCCAGACCTAACCCAGACCTAACCGGTGTTATCCTCTAAAATATTGATCGAAACGAGGGTTAATTGACTGCTTCAGTGTGTTACCACATTACTACGTGATTCAAACACGAAAAATACCCAGGATCTGGCCAACAAGTATGCGAAGAAGGCAAAATCATGAGCCAGATGCGGGCATAACCCAGACCTAACCGGTGGTATCCTCTAAAATATTGATCGAAACCGGGTTTAATTGACTGCTTCAGTGTATTACCACATTACTACGTTATTCAAACACGAAAAAAACCCAGGATCTGGCCAACAATTATGCGAAGAAGGCAAAATCATGAGCCAGATGCGGGCATAACCCAGACCTAACCCAGACCTAGCCGGTGTTATCCTCTAAAATATTGATCGAAACCAGGTTTTATTGACTGCTTCAGTGTATTACCACATTACCACGTGATTCAAACACGAAAAAAACCCAGGATCTGGCCAACAAGTATGCGAAGAAGGCAAAATCATGAGCCAGATGCGGGCATAACCCAGACCTATCCCTGACCTAACCGGTGTTATCCTCTAAAATACTGTCCGAATCCAGGTTTAATTGACTTCCTCAGTGTGGTACAACATGACTACGTGATTCAAACACGAAAAAACCCAGGATCTGGCCAACAAGTTTGCGAAAAAGGCGAAAGCATAAGCCAGATGCGCGCATATCCCAGACCTACCCCAGACCTAACCGGTGTTATCCTCTAAAATATTGATCGAAACCAGGTTTAATTGACAGCTTCAATGTGTTACCACATTCCTACGTGATACAAACACGAAAAAAACCCAGGATCTGGCCAACAAGTATGCGAAGAAGGCGAAAGTATAAGCCAGATGCGCCCATTTCCCAGACCTAACCCAGACCTAACCGGTGTTATCCTCTGAAATATTGATCGAAACCAGGTTTAATTGACTGCTTCAGTGTGTTACCACATTACTACGTGATTCAAACACGGAAAAAACCCAGGATCTGGCCAACAAGTATGCGAAGAAGGCAAAATCATGAGCCAGATGCGGGCATAACCCAGACCTAACCCAGACCTAACCGGTGTTATCCTCTAAAATATTGATCGAAACCAGGTTTTATTGACTGCTTCAGTGTATTACCACATTACTACGTGATTGAAACACGAAAAAAACCCAGGATCTGGCCAACAAGTATGCGAAGAAGGCAAAATCATGAGCCAGATGCGGGCATATCCCGGACCTAACCCACACCTAACTGGTGTTATCCTCTAAAATATTGATCGAAACCAGGTTTAATTGACTGCTTCAGTGTGTTACCACATTCCTACGTGATTCAAACACGGAAAAAACCCAGGATCTGGCCAACAAGTATGCGAAGAAGGCAAAATCATGAGCCAGATGCGGGCATAACCCAGACCTAACCCAGACCTAACCGGTGTTATCCTCTAAAATACTGATCGAAACCAGGTTTAATTGACAGCTTCAGTGTGTTACCACATTACTACGTGATTCAAACACGAAAAAAACCCAGGATCTAGCCAACAAGTATGCGAAGAAGGCAAAATCATGAGACAGATGCGGGCATATCCCGGACCTATCCCAGACCTAACCGGTGTTATCCTCTAAAATATTGATCGAAACCAGGTTTAATTGACTGCTTCAGTGTGTTACCACATTACTACGTGATTCAAACACGAAAAAACCCCAGGATCTGGCCAACAAGTATGCGCAGAAGGCAAAATCATGAGCCAGATGCGGGCATAACCCAGACCTAACCCAGACCTAACCGGTGTTATCCTCTAAAATATTGATCGAAACCAGGTTTAATTGACAGCTTCAGTGTGTTACCACATTACTACGTGATTCAAACACGAAAAAAACCCAGGATCTGGCCAACAAGTATGCGAAGAAGGCAAAATCATGAGCCAGATGCAGGCATATCCCGGACCTATCCCAGACCCAACCGGTGTTATCCTCTAAAATATTGATCGAAACCAGGTTTAATTGACAGCTTCAGTGTGTTACCACATTCCTACGTGATACAAACACGAAAAAAACCCAGGATCTGGCCAACAAGTATGCGAAGAAGGCGAAAGTATAAGCCAGATGCGCCCATTTCCCAGACCTAACCCAGACCTAACCGGTGTTATCCTCTGAAATATTGATCGAAACCAGGTTTAATTGACTGCTTCAGTGTGTTACCACATTACTACGTGATTCAAACACGGAAAAAACCCAGGATCTGGCCAACAAGTATGCGAAGAAGGCAAAATCATGAGCCAGATGCGGGCATAACCCAGACCTAACCCAGACCTAACCGGTGTTATCCTCTAAAATATTGATCGAAACCAGGTTTAATTGACAGCTTCAGTGTGTTACCACATTACTACGTGATTCAAACACGAAAAAAACCCAGGATCTGGCCAACAAGTATGCGAAGAAGGCAAAATCATGAGCCAGATGCGGGCATATCCCGGACCTATCCCAGACCTAACCGGTGTTATCCTCTAAAATATTGATCGAAACCAGGTTAAACTGACTGCTTCAGTGTATTACCACATTACTACGTGATTCAAACACGAAAAAAACCCAGGATCTGGCCAACAAGTATGCGAACAAGGCAAAATCATGAGCCAGATGCGGGCATATCCCGGACCTATCCCAGACCTAACCGGTGTTATCCTCTAAAATATTGATCGAAACCAGGTTTTATTGACTGCTTCAGTGTGTTACCACATTACTACGTGATCAAACACGGAAAAAACCCAGGATCTGGCCAACAAGTATTGCGAAGAAGGCGAAAGTATAAGCCAGATGCGCGTATTTCCCAGACCTAACCCAGACCTAACCGGTGTTATCCTCTAAAATATTGATCGAAACGAGGGTTAATTGACTGCTTCAGTGTGTTACCACATTACTACGTGATTCAAACACGAAAAATACCCAGGATCTGGCCAACAAGTATGCGAAGAAGGCAAAATCATGAGCCAGATGCGGGCATAACCCAGACCTAACCCAGACCTAACCGGTGGTATCCTCTAAAATATTGATCGAAACCGGGTTTAATTGACTGCTTCAGTGTATTACCACATTACTACGTTATTCAAACACGAAAAAAACCCAGGATCTGGCCAACAATTATGCGAAGAAGGCAAAATCATGAGCCAGATGCGGGCATAACCCAGACCTAACCCAGACCTAGCCGGTGTTATCCTCTAAAATATTGATCGAAACCAGGTTTAATTGACAGCTTCAGTGTGTTACCACTTTACTACGTGATTCAAACACGAAAAAAACCCAGGATCTGGCCAACAAGTATGCGAAAAAGGCGAAAGTATAAGCCAGATGCGCGCAAATCTCAGACCTAACCCAGACCTAACCGGTGTTATCCTCTAAAATATTGATCGAAACCAGGTTTTATTGACTGCTTCAGTGTGTTACCACATTACTACGTGATCAAACACGGAAAAAACCCAGGATCTGGCCAACAAGTATTGCGAAGAAGGCGAAAGTATAAGCCAGATGCGGGCATATCCCGGACCTAACCCACACCTAACCGGTGTTATCCTCTAAAATATTGATCGAAACCAGGTTTAATTGACAGCTTCAGTGTGTTAGCACATTACTACGTGATCAAACACGAAAAAAACCCAGGATCTGGCCAACAAGTATTGCGAAGAAGGCGAAAGTATAAGCCAGATGCGCGTATTTCCCAGACCTAACCCAGACCTAACCGGTGTTATCCGCTAAAATATTGATCGAAACCAGGTTTAATTGACAGCTTCAGTGTGTTACCACATTACTACGTGATTCAAACACGAAAAAAACCCAGGATCTGGCCAACAAGTATGCGAAGAAGGCAAAATCATGAGCCTGATGCGGGCATATCCCGGACCTATCCCAGACCTAACCGGTGTTATCCTCTAAAATATTGATCGAAACCAGTTTGAATTGACTGCTTCAGTGTGTTACCACATTACTACGTGATTCAAACACGAAAAAACCCCAGGATCTGGCCAACAAGTATGCGCAGAAGGCAAAATCATGAGCCAGATGCGGGCATAACCCAGACCTAACCCAGACCTAACCGGTGTTATCCTCTAAAATATTGATCGAAACCAGGTTTTATTGACTGCTTCAGTGTATTACCACATTACCACGTGATTCAAACACGAAAAAAACCCAGGATCTGGCCAACAAGTATGCGAAGAAGGCAAAATCATGAGCCAGATGCGGGCATAACCCAGACCTATCCCTGACCTAACCGGTGTTATCCTCTAAAATACTGTCCGAATCCAGGTTTAATTGACTTCCTCAGTGTGGTACAACATTACTACGTGATTCAAACACGAAAAAACCCAGGATCTGGCCAACAAGTTTGCGAAAAAGGCGAAAGCATAAGCCAGATGCGCGCATATCCCAGACCTACCCCAGACCTAACCGGTGATATCCTCTAAAATATTGATCGAAACCAGGTTTAATTGTCCGCTTCAGTGTATTACCACATTACTACGTGATTCAAACACGAAAAAAAACCCAGGATCTGGCCAACAAGTATGCGAAGAAGGCAAAATCATGAGCCAGATGCGGGCATAACCCAGACCTAACCCAGACCTAACCGGTGTTATCCTCTAAAATACTGTCCGAATCCAGGTTTAATAGACTGCCTCAATGTGTTACCACATTACTACGAGATTGAAACACGAAAAAAACCCAGGATCTGGCCAACAAGTATGCGAAGAAGGCGAAAGTATAAGCCAGATGCGGGCATATCCCGGACCTAACCCACACCTAACCGGTGTTATCCTCTAAAATATTGATCGAAACCAGGTTTAATTGACAGCTTCAGTGTGTTAGCACATTACTACGTGATCAAACACGAAAAAAACCCAGGATCTGGCCAACAAGTATTGCGAAGAAGGCGAAAGTATAAGCCAGATGCGCGTATTTCCCAGACCTAACCCAGACCTAACCGGTGTTATCCTCTAAAATATTGTTCGAAACCAGGTTTAATTGACAGCTTCAGTGTGTTACCACATTACTACGTGATTCAAACACGAAAAAAACCCAGGATCTGGCCAACAAGTATGCGAAGAAGGCAAAATCATGAGCCAGATGCGGGCATATCCCGGACCTATCCCAGACCTAACCGGTGTTATCCTCTAAAATATTGATCGAAACCAGTTTGAATTGACTGCTTCAGTGTGTTACCACATTACTACGTGATTCAAACACGAAAAAACCCCAGGATCTGGCCAACAAGTATGCGCAGAAGGCAAAATCATGAGCCAGATGCGGGCATAACCCAGACCTAACCCAGACCTAACCGGTGTTATCCTCTAAAATATTGATCGAAACCAGGTTTTATTGACTGCTTCAGTGTATTACCACATTACCACGTGATTCAAACACGAAAAAAACCCAGGATCTGGCCAACAAGTATGCGAAGAAGGCAAAATCATGAGCCAGATGCGGGCATAACCCAGACCTATCCCTGACCTAACCGGTGTTATCCTCTAAAATACTGTCCGAATCCAGGTTTAATTGACTTCCTCAGTGTGGTACAACATTACTACGTGATTCAAACACGAAAAAACCCAGGATCTGGCCAACAAGTTTGCGAAAAAGGCGAAAGCATAAGCCAGATGCGCGCATATCCCAGACCTACCCCAGACCTAACCGGTGATATCCTCTAAAATATTGATCGAAACCAGGTTTAATTGTCCGCTTCAGTGTATTACCACATTACTAGGTGATTCAAACACGAAAAAAAACCCAGGATCTGGCCAACAAGTATGCGAAGAAGGCAAAATCATGAGCCAGATGCGGGCATAACCCAGACCTAACCCAGACCTAACCGGTGTTATCCTCTAAAATACTGTCCGAATCCAGGTTTAATAGACTGCCTCAATGTGTTACCACATTACTACGAGATTGAAACACGAAAAAAACCCAGGATCTGGCCAACAAGTATGCGAAGAAGGCAAAATCATGAGCCAGATGCGGGCATAACCCAGACCTAACCCAGACCTAACCGGTGGTATCCTCTAAAATATTGATCGAAACCAGGTTTAATTGACTGCTTCAGTGTATTACCACATTACTACGTGATTCAAACACGAAAAAAACCCAGGATCTGGCCAACAAGTATGCGAAGAAGGCAAAATCATGAGCCAGATGCGGGCATAACCCAGACCTAACCCAGACCTAACCGGTGTTATCCTCTAAAATATTGATCGAAACCAGGTTTAATTGACAGCTTCAGTGTGTTACCACATTCCTACGTGATACAAACACGAAAAAAACCCAGGATCTGGCCAACAAGTATGCGAAGAAGGCGAAAGTATAAGCCAGATGCGCCCATTTCCCAGACCTAACCCAGACCTAACTGGTGTTATCCTCTGAAATATTGATCGAAACCAGGTTTTATTGACTGCTTCAGTGTGTTACCACATTACTACGTGATCAAACACGGAAAAAACCCAGGATCTGGCCAACAAGTATTGCGAAGAAGGCGAAAGTATAAGCCAGATGCGCGTATTTCCCAGACCTAACCCAGACCTAACCGGTGTTATCCTCTAAAATATTGATCGAAACGAGGGTTAATTGACTGCTTCAGTGTGTTACCACATTACTACGTGATTCAAACACGAAAAATACCCAGGATCTGGCCAACAAGTATGCGAAGAAGGCAAAATCATGAGCCAGATGCGGGCATAACCCAGACCTAACCCAGACCTAACCGGTGTTATCCTCTAAAATACTGTCCGAATCCAGGTTTAATAGACTGCCTCAATGTGTTACCACATTACTACGTGATTGAAACACGAAAAAAACCCAGGATCTGGCCAACAAGTATGCGAAGAAGGCAAAATCATGAGCCAGATGCGGGCATAACCCAGACCTAACCCAGACCTAACCGGGGTTATCCTCTGAAATATTGATCGAATCCAGGTTTAATTGACTGCTTCAGTGTGTTACCACATTACTACGTGATTCAAACACGGAAAATACCCAGGATCTGGCCAACAAGTTTGCGAAAAAGGCGAAAGTATAAGCCAGATGCGCGCAAATCCCAGACCTAACCCAGACCTAACCGGGGTTATCCTCTGAAATATTGATCGAATCCAGGTTTAATTGACTGCTTCAGTGTGATACCACATTACTACGTGATTCAAACACGGAAAATACCCAGGATCTGGCCAACAAGTTTGCGAAAAAGGCGAAAGTATAAGCCAGATGCGCGCAAATCCCAGACCTAACCCAGACCTAACCGGTGTTATCCTCTAAAATATTGATCGAAACCAGGTTTTATTGACTGCTTCAATGTGTTACCACATTACTACGTGATCAAACACGGAAAAAACCCAGGATCTGGCCAACAAGTATGCGAAGAAGGCAAAATCATGAGCCAGATGCCGGCATAACCCAGACCTAACCCAGACCTAACCGGTGTTATCCTCTAAAATATTGATCGAAACCAGGTTTAATTGACAGCTTCAGTGTGTTAGCACATTACTACGTGATTCAAACACGAAAAAAACCCAGGATCTGGCCAACAAGTATGCGAAGAAGGCAAAATCATGAGCCAGATGCGGGCATATCCCGGACCTATCCCAGACCTAACCGGTGTTATCCTCTAAAATATTGATCGAAACCAGGTTTTATTGACTGCTTCAGTGTATTACCACATTACTACGTGATTCAAACACGAAAAAAACCCAGGATCTGGCCAACAAGTATGCGAAGAAGGCAAAATCATGGCCAGATGCGGGCATAACCCAGACCTAACCCAGACCTAACCGGTGTTATCCTCTAAAATATTGATCGAAACCAGGTTTTATTGACTGCTTCAGTGTATTACCACATTACTACGTGATTCAAACACGAAAAAAACCCAGGATCTGGCCAACAAGTATGCGAAGAAGGCAAAATCATGAGCCAGATGCGGGCATAACCCAGACCTAACCCAGACCTAACCGGTGTTATCCTCTAAAATATTGATCGAAACCAGGTTTAATTGACAGCTTCAGTGTGTTACCACATTACTACGTGATTCAAACACGAAAAAAACCCAGGATCTGGCCAACAAGTATGCGAAGAAGGCAAAATCATGAGCCAGATGCGGGCATAACCCAGACCTAACCCAGACCTAACCGGTGTTATCCTCTAAAATATTGATCGAAACCAGGTTTAATTGACAGCTTCAGTGTGTTACCACATTCCTACGTGATTCAAACACGAAAAAAGCCCAGGATCTGGCCAACAAGTATGCGAAGAAGGCGAAAGTATAAGCCAGATGCGCGCATTTCCCAGACCTAACCCAGACCTAACCGGTGTTATCCTCTGAAATATTGATCGAAACCAGGTTTAATTGACTGCTTCAGTGTGTTACCACATTACTACGTGATTCAAACACGGAAAAAACCCAGGATCTGGCCAACAAGTATGCGAAGAAGGCAAAATCATGAGCCAGATGCGGGCATAACCCAGACCTAACCCAGACCTAACCGGTGTTATCCTCTAAAACATTGATCGAAACCAGGTTTAATTGACAGCTTCAGTGTGTTACCACATTACTACGTGATTCAAACACGAAAAAAACCCAGGATCTGGCCAACAAGTATGCGAAGAAGGCAAAATCATGAGCCAGATGCGGGCATAACCCAGACCTAACCCAGACCTAACCGGTGTTATCCTCTAAAATATTGATCGAAACCAGGTTTAATTGACTCTTCAGTGTATTACCACATTACTACGTGATTGAAACACGAAAAAAACCCAGGATCTGGCCAACAAGTATGCGAAGAAGGCAAAATCATGAGCCAGATGCGGGCATAACCCAGACCTAACCCAGACCTAACCGGTGTTATCCTCTAAAATATTGATCGAAACCAGGTTTCATTGACTGCTTCAGTGTATTACCACATTACCACGTGATTGAAACACGAAAAAAACCCAGGTTCTGGCCAACAAGTATGCGAAGAAGGCAAAATCATGAGCCAGATGCGGGCATAACCCAGACCTAACCCAGACCTAACCGGTGTTATCCTCTAAAATACTGTCCGAATCCAGGTTTAATTGACTGCCTCAGTGTGGTACAACATTACTACGTGATTCAAACACGGAAAAACCCTAGGATCTGGCCAACAAGTTTGCGAAAAAGGCGAAAGCATAAGCCAGATGCGCGCATATCCCAGACCTAACCCAGACCTAACCGGTGATATCCTCTAAAATATTGATCGAAACCAGGTTTAACTGACTGCTTCAGTGTATTACCACATTACTACGTGATTCAAACACGAAAAAAAACCCAGGATCTGGCCAACAAGTATGCGAAGAAGGCAAAATCATGAGCCAGATGCGGGCATAACCCAGACCTAACCCAGATCTAACCAGTGTTATCCTCTAAAATACTATCCGAATCCAGGTTTAATAGACTGCCTCAATGTGTTACCACATTACCACGTGATTGAAACACGAAAAAAACCCAGGATCTGGCCAACAAGTTTGCGAAAAAGGCGAAAGTATACACCAGATGCGCGCAAATCCCAGACCTAACCCAGACCTAACCGGTGTTATCCTCTAAAATATTGATCGAAACCAGGTTTTATTGACTGCTTCAGTGTGTTACCACATTACTACGTGATCAAAGACGGAAAAAACCCAGGATCTGGCCAACAAGTATGCGAAGAAGGCAAAATCATGAGCCAGATGCGGGCATAACCCAGACCTAACCCAGACCTAACCGGTGTTATCCTCTAAAATATTGATCGAAACCAGGTTTAATTGACTGCTTCAGGGTATTACCACATTACAACGTGATTCAAACTCGAAAAAAACCCAGGATCTGGCCAACAAGTATGCGAAGAAGGCAAAATCATGAGCCAGATGCGGGCATAACCCAGACCTAACCCAGACCTAACCGGTGTTATCCTCTGAAATATTGATCGAAACCAGGTTTAATTGACTGCTTGAGTGCGTTACCACATTACTACGTGATTCAAACACGAAAAAACCCCAGGTTCTGGCCAACAAGTATGCGAAGAAGGCAAAATCATGAGCCAGATGCGGGCATAACCCAGACCTAACCCAGACCTAACCGGTGTTATCCTCTAAAATATTGATCGAAACCAGGTTTAATTGACTGCTTCAGTGTGTTACCACATTACTACGTGATTCAAACACGAAAAAAACCCAAGATCTGGCCAACAAGTATGCGAAGAAGGCAAAATCATGAGCCAGATGCGGGCATAACCCAGACCTAACCCAGACCTAACCGGTGTTATCCTCTAAAATATTGATCGAAACCAGGTTTTATTGACTGCTTCAGTGTATTACCACATTACTACGTGATTCAAACACGAAAAAAACCCAGGATCTGGCCAACAAGTATGCGAAGAAGGCAAAATCATGAGCCAGATGCGGGCATAACCCAGACCTAACCCAGACCTAACCGGTGTTATCCTCTAAAATATTGATCGAAACCAGGCTTAATTGACAGCTTCAGTGTGTTACCACATTACTACGTGATTCAAACACGAAAAAAACCCAGGATCTGGCCAACAAGTATGCGAAGAAGGCAAAATCATGAGCCAGATGCGGGCATAACCCAGACCTAACCCAGACCTAACCGGTGTTATCGTCTAAAATATTGATCGAAACCAGGTTTAATTGACAGCTTCAGTGTGTTACCACATTCGTACGTGATTCAAACACGAAGAAAACCCAGGATCTGGCCAACAAGTATGCGAAGAAGGCGAAAGTATAAGCCAGATGCGCGCATTTCCCAGACCTAACCCAGACCTAACCGTTGTTATCCTCTGAAATATTGATCGAAACCAGGTTTAATTGACTGCTTCAGTGTGTTACCACATTACTACGTGATTCAAACACGGAAAAAACCCAGGATCTGGCCAACAAGTATGCGAAGAAGGCAAAATCATGAGCCAGATGCGGGCATAACCCAGACCTAACCCAGACCTAACCGGTGTTATCCTCTAAAATATTGATCGAAACCAGGTTTAATTGACAGCTTCAGTGTGTTACCACATTACTACGTGATTGAAACACGAAAAAAACCCAGGATCTGGCCAACAAGTATGCGAAGAAGGCAAAATCATGAGCCAGATGCGGGCATAACCCAGACCTAACCCAGACCTAACCGGTGGTATCCTGTAAAATATTGATCGAAACCAGGTTTAATTGACTGCTTCAGTGTATTACCACATTACTACGTGATTCAAACACGAAAAAAACCCAGGATCTCGCCAACAAGTATGCGAAGAAGGCAAAATCATGAGCCAGATGCGGGCATAACCCAGACCTAACCCAGACCTAACCGGTGTTATCCTCTAAAATACTGTCCGAATCCAGGTTTAATTGACTGCCTCAGTGTGTTACCACATTACTACGTGATTCAAACACGAAAAAACCCCAGGATCTGGCCAACAAGTATGCGAAGAAGGCAAAATCATGAGCCAGATGCGGGCATAACCCAGACCTAACCCAGACCTAACCGGTGTTATCCTCTAAAATACTGTCCGAATCCAGGTTTAATTGACTGCCTCAGTGTGGTACAACATTACTACGTGATTCAAACACGGAGAAACCCTAGGATCTGGCCAACAAGTTTGCGAAAAAGGCGAAAGCATAAGCCAGATGCGCGCATATCCCAGACCTAACCCAGACCTAACCGGTGATATCCTCTAAAATATTGATCGAAACCAGGTTTAATTGACTGCTTCAGTGTATTACCACATTACTACGTGATTCAAACACGAAAAAAAACCCAGGATCTGGCCAACAAGTATGCGAAGAAGGCAAAATCATGAGCCAGATGCGGGCATAACCCAGACCTAACCCAGATCTAACCAGTGTTATCCTCTAAAATACTATCCGAATCCAGGTTTAATAGACTGCCTCAATGTGTTACCACATTACTACGTGATTGAAACACGAAAAAAACCCAGGATCTGGCCAACAAGTATGCGAAGAAGGCAAAATCATGAGCCAGATGCGGGCATAACCCAGACCTAACCCAGACCTAACCGGTGGTATCCTGTAAAATATTGATCGAAACCAGGTTTAATTGACTGCTTCAGCGTATTACCACATTACTACGTGATTCAAACACGAAAAAAACCCAGGATCTCGCCAACAAGTATGCGAAGAAGGCAAAATCATGAGCCAGATGCGGGCATAACCCAGACCCAACCCAGACCTAACCGGTGTTATCCTCTAAAATACTGTCCGAATCCAGGTTTAATTGACTGCCTCAGTGTGTTACCACATTACTACGTGATTGAAACACGAAAAAAACCCAAGATCTGGCCAACAAGTATGCGAAGAAGGCAAAATCATGAGCCAGATGCGGGCATAACCCAGACCTAACCCAGACCTAACCGGTGTTATCCTCTAAAATATTGATCGAAACCAGGTTTAATTGACAGCCTCAGTGTGTTACCACATTACTACGTGATCCAAACACGAAAAAAACCCAGGATCTGGCCAACAAGTTTGCGAAAAAGGCGAAAGTATACACCAGATGCGCGCAAATCCCAGACCTAACCCAGACCTAACCGGTGTTATCCTCTAAAATATTGATCGAAACCAGGTTTTATTGACTGCTTCAGTGTGTTACCACATTACTACGTGATCAAAGACGGAAAAAACCCAGGATCTGGCCAACAAGTATGCGAAGAAGGCAAAATCATGAGCCAGATGCGGGCATAACCCAGACCTAACCCAGACCTAACCGGTGTTATCCTCTAAAATATTGATCGAAACCAGGTTTAATTGACTGCTTCAGGGTATTACCACATTACAACGTGATTCAAACTCGAAAACAACCCAGGATCTGGCCAACAAGTATGCGAAGAAGGCAAAATCATGAGCCAGATGCGGGCATAACCCAGACCTAACCCAGACCTAACCGGTGTTATCCTCTGAAATATTGATCGAAACCAGGTTTAATTGACTGCTTGAGTGCGTTACCACATTACTACGTGATTCAAACACGAAAAAACCCCAGGTTCTGGCCAACAAGTATGCGAAGAAGGCAAAATCATGAGCCAGATGCGGGCATAACCCAGACCTAACCCAGACCTAACCGGTGTTATCCTCTAAAATATTGATCGAAACCAGGTTTAATTGACTGCTTCAGTGTGTTACCACATTACTACGTGATTCAAACACGAAAAAAACCCAAGATCTGGCCAACAAGTATGCGAAGAAGGCAAAATCATGAGCCAGATGCGGGCATAACCCAGACCTAACCCAGACCTAACCGGTGTTATCCTCTAAAATATTGATCGAAACCAGGTTTTATTGACTGCTTCAGTGTATTACCACATTACTACGTGATTCAAACACGAAAAAAACCCAGGATCTGGCCAACAAGTATGCGAAGAAGGCAAAATCATGAGCCAGATGCGGGCATAACCCAGACCTAACCCAGACCTAACCGGTGTTATCCTCTAAAATATTGATCGAAACCAGGCTTAATTGACAGCTTCAGTGTGTTACCACATTACTACGTGATTCAAACACGAAAAAAACCCAGGATCTGGCCAACAAGTATGCGAAGAAGGCAAAATCATGAGCCAGATGCGGGCATAACCCAGACCTAACCCAGACCTAACCGGTGTTATCCTCTAAAATATTGATCGAAACCAGGTTTAATTGACAGCTTCAGTGTGTTACCACATTCCTACGTGATTCAAACACGAAAAAAACCCAGGATCTGGCCAACAAGTATGCGAAGAAGGCGAAAGTATAAGCCAGATGCGCGCATTTCCCAGACCTAACCCAGACCTAACCGTTGTTATCCTCTGAAATATTGATCGAAACCAGGTTTAATTGACTGCTTCAGTGTGTTACCACATTACTACGTGATTCAAACACGGAAAAAACCCAGGATCTGGCCAACAAGTATGCGAAGAAGGCAAAATCATGAGCCAGATGCGGGCATAACCCAGACCTAACCCAGACCTAACCGGTGTTATCCTCTAAAATATTGATCGAAACCAGGTTCAATTGACAGCTTCAGTGTGTTACCACATTACTACGTGATTGAAACACGAAAAAAACCCAGGATCTGGCCAACAAGTATGCGAAGAAGGCAAAATCATGAGCCAGATGCGGGCATAACCCAGACCTAACCCAGACCTAACCGGTGGTATCCTGTAAAATATTGATCGAAACCAGGTTTAATTGACTGCTTCAGTGTATTACCACATTACTACGTGATTCAAACACGAAAAAAACCCAGGATCTCGCCAACAAGTATGCGAAGAAGGCAAAATCATGAGCCAGATGCGGGCATAACCCAGACCTAACCCAGACCTAACCGGTGTTATCCTCTAAAATACTGTCCGAATCCAGGTTTAATTGACTGCCTCAGTGTGTTACCACATTACTACGTGATTGAAACACGAAAAAAACCCAAGATCTGGCCAACAAGTATGCGAAGAAGGCAAAATCATGAGCCAGATGCGGGCATAACCCAGACCTAACCCAGACCTAACCGGTGTTATCCTCTAAAATATTGATCGAAACCAGGTTTAATTGACAGCTTCAGTGTGTTACCACATTACTACGTGATCCAAACACGAAAAAAACCCAGGATCTGGCCAACAAGTTTGCGAAAAAGGCGAAAGTATAAGCCAGATGCGCGCAAATCCCAGACCTAACCCAGACCTAACCGGTGTTATCCTCTAAAATATTGATCGAAACCAGGTTTTATTGACTGCTTCAGTGTGTTACCACATTACTACGTGATCAAAGACGGAAAAAACCCAGGATCTGGCCAACAAGTATGCGAAGAAGGCGAAAGTATAAGCCAGATGCGCGCATTTCCCAGACCTAACCCAGACCTAACCGTTGTTATCCTCTGAAATATTGATCGAAACCAGGTTTAATTGACTGCTTCAGTGTGTTACCACATTACTACGTGATTCAAACACGGAAAAAACCCAGGATCTGGCCAACAAGTATGCGAAGAAGGCAAAATCATGAGCCAGATGCGGGCATAACCCAGACCTAACCCAGACCTAACCGGTGTTATCCTCTAAAATATTGATCGAAACCAGGTTCAATTGACAGCTTCAGTGTGTTACCACATTACTACGTGATTGAAACACGAAAAAAACCCAGGATCTGGCCAACAAGTATGCGAAGAAGGCAAAATCATGAGCCAGATGTGGGCATAACCCACACCTAACCCAGACCTAACCGGTGTTATCCTCTAAAATACTGTCCGAATCCAGGTTTAATTGACTGCCTCAGTGTGGTACAACATTACTACGTGATTCAAACACGGAAAAACCCCAGGATCTGGCCAACAAGTTTGCGAAAAAGGCGAAATCATGAGCCACATGCGGGCATAACCCAGACCTAACCCAGACCTAACCGGTGTTATCCTCTAAAATATAGATCGAAACCAGGTTTAATTGACTGCCTCAGTGTGGTACAACATTACTACGTGATTCAAACACGGAAAAAGCCCAGGATCTGGCCAACAAGTTTGCGAAAAAGGCGAAAGCATAAACCAGATGCGCGCATATCCCAGACCTAACGCAGACCTAACCGGTGTTATCCTCTAAAATATTGATCGAAACCAGGTTTAATTGACTGCTTCAGTGTATTACCACATTACTACGTGATTCAAACACGAAAAAAACCCAGGATCTGGCCAACAAGTATGCGAAGAAGGCAAAATCATGAGCCAGATGCGGGCATAACCCAGACCTAACCCAGACCTAACCGGTGTTATCCTCTAAAATATTGATCGAAACCAGGCTTAATTGACAGCTTCAGTGTGTTACCACATTACTACGTGATTCAAACACGAAAAAAACCCAGGATCTGGCCAACAAGTATGCGAAGAAGGCAAAATCATGAGCCAGATGCGGGCATAACCCAGACCTAACCCAGACCTAACCGGTGTTATCCTCTAAAATATTGATCGAAACCAGGTTTAATTGACAGCTTCAGTGTGTTACCACATTCGTACGTGATTCAAACACGAAAAAAACCCAGGATCTGGCCAACAAGTATGCGAAGAAGGCGAAAGTATAAGCCAGATGCGCGCATTTCCCAGACCTAACCCAGACCTAACCGTTGTTATCCTCTGAAATATTGATCGAAACCAGGTTTAATTGACTGCTTCAGTGTGTTACCACATTACTACGTGATTCAAACACGGAAAAAACCCAGGATCTGGCCAACAAGTATGCGAAGAAGGCAAAATCATGAGCCAGATGCGGGCATAACCCAGACCTAACCCAGACCTAACCGGTGTTATCCTCTAAAATATTGATCGAAACCAGGTTTAATTGACAGCTTCAGTGTGTTACCACATTACTACGTGATTGAAACACGAAAAAAACCCAGGATCTGGCCAACAAGTATGCGAAGAAGGCAAAATCATGAGCCAGATGCGGGCATAACCCAGACCTAACCCAGACCTAACCGGTGGTATCCTGTAAAATATTGATCGAAACCAGGTTTAATTGACTGCTTCAGTGTATTACCACATTACTACGTGATTCAAACACGAAAAAAACCCAGGATCTCGCCAACAAGTATGCGAAGAAGGCAAAATCATGAGCCAGATGCGGGCATAACCCAGACCTAACCCAGACCTAACCGGTGTTATCCTCTAAAATACTGTCCGAATCCAGGTTTAATTGACTGCCTCAGTGTGTTACCACATTACTACGTGATTCAAACACGAAAAAACCCCAGGATCTGGCCAACAAGTATGCGAAGAAGGCAAAATCATGAGCCAGATGCGGGCATAACCCAGACCTAACCCAGACCTAACCGGTGTTATCCTCTAAAATATTGATCGAAACCAGGTTTTATTGACAGCTTCAGTGTGTTACCACATTACTACGTGATCCAAACACGAAAAAAACCCAGGATCTGGCCAACAAGTTTGCGAAAAAGGCGAAAGTATAAGCCAGATGCGCGCAAATCCCAGACCTAACCCAGACCTAACCGGTGTTATCCTCTAAAATATTGATCGAAACAAGGTTTTATTGACTGCTTCAGTGTGTTACCACATTACTACGTGATCAAAGACGGAAAAAACCCAGGATCTGGCCAACAAGTATGCGAAGAAGGCAAAATCATGAGCCAGATGCGGGCATAACCCAGACCTAACCCAGGCCTAACCGGTGTTATCCTCTAAAATATTGATCGAAACCAGGTTTAATTGACTGCTTCAGGGTATTACCACATTACTACGTGATTCAAACACGAAAAAAACCCAGGATCTGGCCAACAAGTATGCGAAGAAGGCAAAATCATGAGCCAGATGCGGGCATAACCCAGACCTAACCCAGACCTAACCGGTGTTATCCTCTGAAATATTGATCGAAACCAGGTTTAATTGACTGCTTCAGTGTGTTACCACATTACTACGTGATTCAAACACGAAAAAACCCCAGGATCTGGCCAACAAGTATGCGAAGAAGGCAAAATCATGAGCCAGATGCGGGCATAACCCAGACCTTACCCAGACCTAACCGGTGTTATCCTCTAAAATATTGATCGAAACCAGGTTTAATTGACTGCTTCAGTGTGTTACCACATTACTACGTGATTCAAACACGAAAAAAACCCAAGATCTGGCCAACAAGTATGCGAAGAAGGCAAAATCATGAGCCAGATGTGGGCATAACCCACACCTAACCCAGACCTAACCGGTGTTATCCTCTAAAATACTGTCCGAATCCAGGTTTAATTGACTGCCTCAGTGTGGTACAACATTACTACCTGATTCAAACACGGAAAAACCCCAGGATCTGGCCAACAAGTTTGCGAAAAAGGCGAAATCATGAGCCAGATGCGGGCATAACCCAGACCTAACCCAGACCTAACCGGTGTTATCCTCTAAAATATAGATCGAAACCAGGTTTAATTGACTGCCTCAGTGTGGTACAACATTACTACGTGATTCAAACACGGAAAAAGCCCAGGATCTGGCCAACAAGTTTGCGAAAAAGGCGAAAGCATAAGCCAGATGCGCGCATATCCCAGACCTAACGCAGACCTAACCGGTGTTATCCTCTAAAATATTGATCGAAACCAGGTTTAATTGACTGCTTCAGTGTATTACCACATTACTACGTGATTCAAACACGAAAAAAACCCAGGATCTGGCCAACAAGTATGCGAAGAAGGCAAAATCATGAGCCAGATGCGGGCATAACCCAGACCTAACCCAGACCTAACCGGTGTTATCCTCTAAAATATTGATCGAAACCAGGCTTAATTGACAGCTTCAGTGTGTTACCACATTACTACGTGATTCAAACACGAAAAAAACCCAGGATCTGGCCAACAAGTATGCGAAGAAGGCAAAATCATGAGCCAGATGCGGGCATAACCCAGACCTAACCCAGACCTAACCGGTGTTATCGTCTAAAATATTGATCGAAACCAGGTTTAATTGACAGCTTCAGTGTGTTACCACATTCGTACGTGATTCAAACACGAAGAAAACCCAGGATCTGGCCAACAAGTATGCGAAGAAGGCGAAAGTATAAGCCAGATGCGCGCATTTCCCAGACCTAACCCAGACCTAACCGTTGTTATCCTCTGAAATATTGATCGAAACCAGGTTTAATTGACTGCTTCAGTGTGTTACCACATTACTACGTGATTCAAACACGGAAAAAACCCAGGATCTGGCCAACAAGTATGCGAAGAAGGCAAAATCATGAGCCAGATGCGGGCATAACCCAGACCTAACCCAGACCTAACCGGTGTTATCCTCTAAAATATTGATCGAAACCAGGTTTAATTGACAGCTTCAGTGTGTTACCACATTACTACGTGATTGAAACACGAAAAAAACCCAGGATCTGGCCAACAAGTATGCGAAGAAGGCAAAATCATGAGCCAGATGCGGGCATAACCCAGACCTAACCCAGACCTAACCGGTGGTATCCTGTAAAATATTGATCGAAACCAGGTTTAATTGACTGCTTCAGTGTATTACCACATTACTACGTGATTCAAACACGAAAAAAACCCAGGATCTCGCCAACAAGTATGCGAAGAAGGCAAAATCATGAGCCAGATGCGGGCATAACCCAGACCTAACCCAGACCTAACCGGTGTTATCCTCTAAAATACTGTCCGAATCCAGGTTTAATTGACTGCCTCAGTGTGTTACCACATTACTACGTGATTCAAACACGAAAAAACCCCAGGATCTGGCCAACAAGTATGCGAAGAAGGCAAAATCATGAGCCAGATGCGGGCATAACCCAGACCTAACCCAGACCTAACCGGTGTTATCCTCTAAAATACTGTCCGAATCCAGGTTTAATTGACTGCCTCAGTGTGGTACAACATTACTACGTGATTCAAACACGGAGAAACCCTAGGATCTGGCCAACAAGTTTGCGAAAAAGGCGAAAGCATAAGCCAGATGCGCGCATATCCCAGACCTAACCCAGACCTAACCGGTGATATCCTCTAAAATATTGATCGAAACCAGGTTTAATTGACTGCTTCAGTGTATTACCACATTACTACGTGATTGAAACACGAAAAAAACCCAAGATCTGGCCAACAAGTATGCGAAGAAGGCAAAATCATGAGCCAGATGCGGGCATAACCCAGACCTAACCCAGACCTAACCGGTGTTATCCTCTAAAATATTGATCGAAACCAGGTTTAATTGACAGCCTCAGTGTGTTACCACATTACTACGTGATCCAAACACGAAAAAAACCCAGGATCTGGCCAACAAGTTTGCGAAAAAGGCGAAAGTATACACCAGATGCGCGCAAATCCCAGACCTAACCCAGACCTAACCGGTGTTATCCTCTAAAATATTGATCGAAACCAGGTTTTATTGACTGCTTCAGTGTGTTACCACATTACTACGTGATCAAAGACGGAAAAAACCCAGGATCTGGCCAACAAGTATGCGAAGAAGGCAAAATCATGAGCCAGATGCGGGCATAACCCAGACCTAACCCAGACCTAACCGGTGTTATCCTCTAAAATATTGATCGAAACCAGGTTTAATTGACTGCTTCAGGGTATTACCACATTACAACGTGATTCAAACTCGAAAACAACCCAGGATCTGGCCAACAAGTATGCGAAGAAGGCAAAATCATGAGCCAGATGCGGGCATAACCCAGACCTAACCCAGACCTAACCGGTGTTATCCTCTGAAATATTGATCGAAACCAGGTTTAATTGACTGCTTGAGTGCGTTACCACATTACTACGTGATTCAAACACGAAAAAACCCCAGGTTCTGGCCAACAAGTATGCGAAGAAGGCAAAATCATGAGCCAGATGCGGGCATAACCCAGACCTAACCCAGACCTAACCGGTGTTATCCTCTAAAATATTGATCGAAACCAGGTTTAATTGACTGCTTCAGTGTGTTACCACATTACTACGTGATTCAAACACGAAAAAAACCCAAGATCTGGCCAACAAGTATGCGAAGAAGGCAAAATCATGAGCCAGATGCGGGCATAACCCAGACCTAACCCAGACCTAACCGGTGTTATCCTCTAAAATATTGATCGAAACCAGGTTTTATTGACTGCTTCAGTGTATTACCACATTACTACGTGATTCAAACACGAAAAAAACCCAGGATCTGGCCAACAAGTATGCGAAGAAGGCAAAATCATGAGCCAGATGCGGGCATAACCCAGACCTAACCCAGACCTAACCGGTGTTATCCTCTAAAATATTGATCGAAACCAGGCTTAATTGACAGCTTCAGTGTGTTACCACATTACTACGTGATTCAAACACGAAAAAAACCCAGGATCTGGCCAACAAGTATGCGAAGAAGGCAAAATCATGAGCCAGATGCGGGCATAACCCAGACCTAACCCAGACCTAACCGGTGTTATCCTCTAAAATATTGATCGAAACCAGGTTTAATTGACAGCTTCAGTGTGTTACCACATTCCTACGTGATTCAAACACGAAAAAAACCCAGGATCTGGCCAACAAGTATGCGAAGAAGGCGAAAGTATAAGCCAGATGCGCGCATTTCCCAGACCTAACCCAGACCTAACCGTTGTTATCCTCTGAAATATTGATCGAAACCAGGTTTAATTGACTGCTTCAGTGTGTTACCACATTACTACGTGATTCAAACACGGAAAAAACCCAGGATCTGGCCAACAAGTATGCGAAGAAGGCAAAATCATGAGCCAGATGCGGGCATAACCCAGACCTAACCCAGACCTAACCGGTGTTATCCTCTAAAATATTGATCGAAACCAGGTTCAATTGACAGCTTCAGTGTGTTACCACATTACTACGTGATTGAAACACGAAAAAAACCCAGGATCTGGCCAACAAGTATGCGAAGAAGGCAAAATCATGAGCCAGATGCGGGCATAACCCAGACCTAACCCAGACCTAACCGGTGGTATCCTGTAAAATATTGATCGAAACCAGGTTTAATTGACTGCTTCAGTGTATTACCACATTACTACGTGATTCAAACACGAAAAAAACCCAGGATCTCGCCAACAAGTATGCGAAGAAGGCAAAATCATGAGCCAGATGCGGGCATAACCCAGACCTAACCCAGACCTAACCGGTGTTATCCTCTAAAATACTGTCCGAATCCAGGTTTAATTGACTGCCTCAGTGTGTTACCACATTACTACGTGATTGAAACACGAAAAAAACCCAAGATCTGGCCAACAAGTATGCGAAGAAGGCAAAATCATGAGCCAGATGCGGGCATAACCCAGACCTAACCCAGACCTAACCGGTGTTATCCTCTAAAATATTGATCGAAACCAGGTTTAATTGACAGCTTCAGTGTGTTACCACATTACTACGTGATCCAAACACGAAAAAAACCCAGGATCTGGCCAACAAGTTTGCGAAAAAGGCGAAAGTATAAGCCAGATGCGCGCAAATCCCAGACCTAACCCAGACCTAACCGGTGTTATCCTCTAAAATATTGATCGAAACCAGGTTTTATTGACTGCTTCAGTGTGTTACCACATTACTACGTGATCAAAGACGGAAAAAACCCAGGATCTGGCCAACAAGTATGCGAAGAAGGCGAAAGTATAAGCCAGATGCGCGCATTTCCCAGACCTAACCCAGACCTAACCGTTGTTATCCTCTGAAATATTGATCGAAACCAGGTTTAATTGACTGCTTCAGTGTGTTACCACATTACTACGTGATTCAAACACGGAAAAAACCCAGGATCTGGCCAACAAGTATGCGAAGAAGGCAAAATCATGAGCCAGATGCGGGCATAACCCAGACCTAACCCAGACCTAACCGGTGTTATCCTCTAAAATATTGATCGAAACCAGGTTCAATTGACAGCTTCAGTGTGTTACCACATTACTACGTGATTGAAACACGAAAAAAACCCAGGATCTGGCCAACAAGTATGCGAAGAAGGCAAAATCATGAGCCAGATGTGGGCATAACCCACACCTAACCCAGACCTAACCGGTGTTATCCTCTAAAATACTGTCCGAATCCAGGTTTAATTGACTGCCTCAGTGTGGTACAACATTACTACGTGATTCAAACACGGAAAAACCCCAGGATCTGGCCAACAAGTTTGCGAAAAAGGCGAAATCATGAGCCACATGCGGGCATAACCCAGACCTAACCCAGACCTAACCGGTGTTATCCTCTAAAATATAGATCGAAACCAGGTTTAATTGACTGCCTCAGTGTGGTACAACATTACTACGTGATTCAAACACGGAAAAAGCCCAGGATCTGGCCAACAAGTTTGCGAAAAAGGCGAAAGCATAAACCAGATGCGCGCATATCCCAGACCTAACGCAGACCTAACCGGTGTTATCCTCTAAAATATTGATCGAAACCAGGTTTAATTGACTGCTTCAGTGTATTACCACATTACTACGTGATTCAAACACGAAAAAAACCCAGGATCTGGCCAACAAGTATGCGAAGAAGGCAAAATCATGAGCCAGATGCGGGCATAACCCAGACCTAACCCAGACCTAACCGGTGTTATCCTCTAAAATATTGATCGAAACCAGGCTTAATTGACAGCTTCAGTGTGTTACCACATTACTACGTGATTCAAACACGAAAAAAACCCAGGATCTGGCCAACAAGTATGCGAAGAAGGCAAAATCATGAGCCAGATGCGGGCATAACCCAGACCTAACCCAGACCTAACCGGTGTTATCCTCTAAAATATTGATCGAAACCAGGTTTAATTGACAGCTTCAGTGTGTTACCACATTCGTACGTGATTCAAACACGAAAAAAACCCAGGATCTGGCCAACAAGTATGCGAAGAAGGCGAAAGTATAAGCCAGATGCGCGCATTTCCCAGACCTAACCCAGACCTAACCGTTGTTATCCTCTGAAATATTGATCGAAACCAGGTTTAATTGACTGCTTCAGTGTGTTACCACATTACTACGTGATTCAAACACGGAAAAAACCCAGGATCTGGCCAACAAGTATGCGAAGAAGGCAAAATCATGAGCCAGATGCGGGCATAACCCAGACCTAACCCAGACCTAACCGGTGTTATCCTCTAAAATATTGATCGAAACCAGGTTTAATTGACAGCTTCAGTGTGTTACCACATTACTACGTGATTGAAACACGAAAAAAACCCAGGATCTGGCCAACAAGTATGCGAAGAAGGCAAAATCATGAGCCAGATGCGGGCATAACCCAGACCTAACCCAGACCTAACCGGTGGTATCCTGTAAAATATTGATCGAAACCAGGTTTAATTGACTGCTTCAGTGTATTACCACATTACTACGTGATTCAAACACGAAAAAAACCCAGGATCTCGCCAACAAGTATGCGAAGAAGGCAAAATCATGAGCCAGATGCGGGCATAACCCAGACCTAACCCAGACCTAACCGGTGTTATCCTCTAAAATACTGTCCGAATCCAGGTTTAATTGACTGCCTCAGTGTGTTACCACATTACTACGTGATTCAAACACGAAAAAACCCCAGGATCTGGCCAACAAGTATGCGAAGAAGGCAAAATCATGAGCCAGATGCGGGCATAACCCAGACCTAACCCAGACCTAACCGGTGTTATCCTCTAAAATATTGATCGAAACCAGGTTTTATTGACAGCTTCAGTGTGTTACCACATTACTACGTGATCCAAACACGAAAAAAACCCAGGATCTGGCCAACAAGTTTGCGAAAAAGGCGAAAGTATAAGCCAGATGCGCGCAAATCCCAGACCTAACCCAGACCTAACCGGTGTTATCCTCTAAAATATTGATCGAAACCAGGTTTAATTGACAGCTTCAGTGTGTTACCACATTCCTACGTGATTCAAACACGAAAAAAACCCAGGATCTGGCCAACAAGTATGCGAAGAAGGCGAAAGTATAAGCCAGATGCGCGCATTTCCCAGACCTAACCCAGACCTAACCGTTGTTATCCTCTGAAATATTGATCGAAACCAGGTTTAATTGACTGCTTCAGTGTGTTACCACATTACTACGTGATTCAAACACGGAAAAAACCCAGGATCTGGCCAACAAGTATGCGAAGAAGGCAAAATCATGAGCCAGATGCGGGCATAACCCAGACCTAACCCAGACCTAACCGGTGTTATCCTCTAAAATATTGATCGAAACCAGGTTTAATTGACAGCTTCAGTGTGTTACCACATTACTACGTGATTGAAACACGAAAAAAACCCAGGATCTGGCCAACAAGTATGCGAAGAAGGCAAAATCATGAGCCAGATGCGGGCATAACCCAGACCTAACCCAGACCTAACCGGTGGTATCCTGTAAAATATTGATCGAAACCAGGTTTAATTGACAGCTTCAGTGTGTTACCACATTCCTACGTGATTCAAACACGAAAAAAACCCAGGATCTGGCCAACAAGTATGCGAAGAAGGCGAAAGTATAAGCCAGATGCGCGCATTTCCCAGACCTAACCCAGACCTAACCGTTGTTATCCTCTGAAATATTGATCGAAACCAGGTTTAATTGACTGCTTCAGTGTGTTACCACATTACTACGTGATTCAAACACGGAAAAAACCCAGGATCTGGCCAACAAGTATGCGAAGAAGGCAAAATCATGAGCCAGATGCGGGCATAACCCAGACCTAACCCAGACCTAACCGGTGTTATCCTCTAAAATATTGATCGAAACCAGGTTTAATTGACAGCTTCAGTGTGTTACCACATTACTACGTGATTGAAACACGAAAAAAACCCAGGATCTGGCCAACAAGTATGCGAAGAAGGCAAAATCATGAGCCAGATGCGGGCATAACCCAGACCTAACCCAGACCTAACCGGTGGTATCCTGTAAAATATTGATCGAAACCAGGTTTAATTGACTGCTTCAGTGTATTACCACATTACTACGTGATTCAAACACGAAAAAAACCCAGGATCTCGCCAACAAGTATGCGAAGAAGGCAAAATCGTGAGCCAGATGCGGGCATAACCCAGACCTAACCCAGCCCTAACCGGTGTTATCCTCTAAAATACTGTCCGAATCCAGGTTTAATTGACTGCCTCAGTGTGTTACCACATTACTACGTGATTGAAACACGAAAAAAACCCAAGATCTGGCCAACAAGTATGCGAAGAAGGCAAAATCATGAGCCAGATGCGGGCATAACCCAGACCTAACCCAGACCTAACCGGTGTTATCCTCTAAAATATTGATCGAAACCAGGTTTAATTGACAGCATCAGTGTGTTACCACATTACTACGTGATCCAAACACGAAAAAAACCCAGGATCTGGCCAACAAGTTTGCGAAAAAGGCGAAAGTATAAGCCAGATGCGCGCAAATCCCAGACCTAACCCAGACCTAACCGGTGTTATCCTCTAAAATATTGATCGAAACCAGGTTTTATTGACTGCTTCAGTGTGTTACCACATTACTACGTGATCAAAGACGGAAAAAACCCAGGATCTGGCCAACAAGTATGCGAAGAAGGCAAAATCATGAGCCAGATGCGGGCATAACCCAGACCTAACCCAGGCCTAACCGGTGTTATCCTCTAAAATATTGATCGAAACCAGGTTTAATTGACTGCTTCAGGGTATTACCACATTACTACGTGATTCAAACACGAAAAAACCCCAGGATCTGGCCAACAAGTATGCGAAGAAGGCAAAATCATGAGCCAGATGCGGGCATAACCCAGACCTAACCCAGACCTAACCGGTGTTATCCTCTAAAATATTGATCGAAACCAGGTTTAATTGACTGCTTCAGTGTGTTACCACATTACTACGTGATTCAAACACGAAAAAAACCCAAGATCTGGCCAACAAGTATGCGAAGAAGGCAAAATCATGAGCCAGATGTGGGCATAACCCACACCTAACCCAGACCTAACCGGTGTTATCCTCTAAAATACTGTCCGAATCCAGGTTTAATTGACTGCCTCAGTGTGGTACAACATTACTACGTGATTCAAACACGGAAAAACCCCAGGATCTGGCCAACAAGTTTGCGAAAAAGGCGAAATCATGAGCCAGATGCGGGCATAACCCAGACCTAACCCAGACCTAACCGGTGTTATCCTCTAAAATATAGATCGAAACCAGGTTTAATTGACTGCCTCAGTGTGGTACAACATTACTACGTGATTCAAACACGGAAAAAGCCCAGGATCTGGCCAACAAGTTTGCGAAAAAGGCGAAAGCATAAACCAGATGCGCGCATATCCCAGACCTAACGCAGACCTAACCGGTGTTATCCTCTAAAATATTGATCGAAACCAGGTTTAATTGACTGCTTCAGTGTATTACCACATTACTACGTGATTGAAACACGAAAAAAACCCAGGATCTGGCCAACAAGTATGCGAAGAAGGCAAAATCATGAGCCAGATGCGGGCATAAGCCAGACCTAACCCAGACCTAACCGGGGTTATCCTCTGAAATATTGATCGAATCCAGGTTTAATTGACTGCTTCAGTGTGTTACCACATTACTACGTGATTCAAAGACGGAAAATACCCAGGATCTGGCCAACAAGTTTGCGAAAAAGGCGAAAGTATAAGCCAGATGCGCGCAAATCCCAGACCTAACCCAGACCTAACCGGTGTTATCCTCTAAAATATTGATCGAAACCATGTTCCATTGACTGCTTCAATGTGTTACCACATTACTACGTGATCAAACACGGAAAAAACCCAGGATCTGGCCAACAAGTATGCGATGAAGGCAAAATCATGAGCCAGATGCGGGCATAACCCAGACCTAACCCAGACCTAACCGGTGTTATCCTCTAAAATATTGATCGAAACCAGGTTTCATTGACTGCTTCAGTGTATTACCACATTACCACGTGATTGAAACACGAAAAAAACCCAGGATCTGGCCAACAAGTATGCGAAGAAGGCAAAATCATGAGCCAGATGCGGGCATAACCCAGACCTAACCCAGACCTAACCGGTGTTATCCTCTAAAATATTGATCGAAACCAGGCTTAATTGACAGCTTCAGTGTGTTACCACATTACTACGTGATTCAAACACGAAAAAAACCCAGGATCTGGCCAACAAGTATGCGAAGAAGGCAAAATCATGAGCCAGATGCGGGCATAACCCAGACCTAACCCAGACCTAACCGGTGTTATCCTCTAAAATATTGATCGAAACCAGGTTTAATTGACAGCTTCAGTGTGTTACCACATTCCTACGTGATTCAAACACGAAAAAAACCCAGGATCTGGCCAACAAGTATGCGAAGAAGGCGAAAGTATAAGCCAGATGCGCGCATTTCCCAGACCTAACCCAGACCTAACCGTTGTTATCCTCTGAAATATTGATCGAAACCAGGTTTAATTGACTGCTTCAGTGTGTTACCACATTACTACGTGATTCAAACACGGAAAAAACCCAGGATCTGGCCAACAAGTATGCGAAGAAGGCAAAATCATGAGCCAGATGCGGGCATAACCCAGACCTAACCCAGACCTAACCGGTGTTATCCTCTAAAATATTGATCGAAACCAGGTTTAATTGACAGCTTCAGTGTGTTACCACATTACTACGTGATTGAAACACGAAAAAAACCCAGGATCTGGCCAACAAGTATGCGAAGAAGGCAAAATCATGAGCCAGATGCGGGCATAACCCAGACCTAACCCAGACCTAACCGGTGGTATCCTGTAAAATATTGATCGAAACCAGGTTTAATTGACTGCTTCAGTGTATTACCACATTACTACGTGATTCAAACACGAAAAAAACCCAGGATCTCGCCAACAAGTATGCGAAGAAGGCAAAATCATGAGCCAGATGCGGGCATAACCCAGACCTAACCCAGCCCTAACCGGTGTTATCCTCTAAAATACTGTCCGAATCCAGGTTTAATTGACTGCCTCAGTGTGTTACCACATTACTACGTGATTGAAACACGAAAAAAACCCAAGATCTGGCCAACAAGTATGCGAAGAAGGCAAAATCATGAGCCAGATGCGGGCATAACCCAGACCTAACCCAGACCTAACCGGTGTTATCCTCTAAAATATTGATCGAAACCAGGTTTAATTGACAGCATCAGTGTGTTACCACATTACTACGTGATCCAAACACGAAAAAAACCCAGGATCTGGCCAACAAGTTTGCGAAAAAGGCGAAAGTATAAGCCAGATGCGCGCAAATCCCAGACCTAACCCAGACCTAACCGGTGTTATCCTCTAAAATATTGATCGAAACCAGGTTTTATTGACTGCTTCAGTGTGTTACCACATTACTACGTGATCAAAGACGGAAAAAACCCAGGATCTGGCCAACAAGTATGCGAAGAAGGCAAAATCATGAGCCAGATGCGGGCATAACCCAGACCCAACCCAGGCCTAACCGGTGTTATCTTCTAAAATATTGATCGAAACCAGGTTTAATTGACTGCTTCAGGGTATTACCACATTACTACGTGATTCAAACACGAAAAAACCCCAGGATCTGGCCAACAAGTATGCGAAGAAGGCAAAATCATGAGCCAGATGCGGGCATAACCCAGACCTAACCCAGACCTAACCGGTGTTATCCTCTAAAATATTGATCGAAACCAGGTTTAATTGACTGCTTCAGTGTGTTACCACATTACTACGTGATTCAAACACGAAAAAAACCCAAGATCTGGCCAACAAGTATGCGAAGAAGGCAAAATCATGAGCCAGATGTGGGCATAACCCACACCTAACCCAGACCTAACCGGTGTTATCCTCTAAAATACTGTCCGAATCCAGGTTTAATTGACTGCCTCAGTGTGGTACAACATTACTACGTGATTCAAACACGGAAAAACCCCAGGATCTGGCCAACAAGTTTGCGAAAAAGGCGAAATCATGAGCCAGATGCGGGCATAACCCAGACCTAACCCAGACCTAACCGGTGTTATCCTCTAAAATATAGATCGAAACCAGGTTTAATTGACTGCCTCAGTGTGGTACAACATTACTACGTGATTCAAACACGGAAAAAGCCCAGGATCTGGCCAACAAGTTTGCGAAAAAGGCGAAAGCATAAACCAGATGCGCGCATATCCCAGACCTAACGCAGACCTAACCGGTGTTATCCTCTAAAATATTGATCGAAACCAGGTTTAATTGACTGCTTCAGTGTATTACCACATTACTACGTGATTGAAACACGAAAAAAACCCAGGATCTGGCCAACAAGTATGCGAAGAAGGCAAAATCATGAGCCAGATGCGGGCATAAGCCGGACCTAACCCAGACCTAACCGGGGTTATCCTCTGAAATATTGATCGAATCCAGGTTTAATTGACTGCTTCAGTGTGTTACCACATTACTACGTGATTCAAAGACGGAAAATACCCAGGATCTGGCCAACAAGTTTGCGAAAAAGGCGAAAGTATAAGCCAGATGCGCGCAAATCCCAGACCTAACCCAGACCTAACCGGTGTTATCCTCTAAAATATTGATCGAAACCATGTTCCATTGACTGCTTCAATGTGTTACCACATTACTACGTGATCAAACACGGAAAAAACCCAGGATCTGGCCAACAAGTATGCGATGAAGGCAAAATCATGAGCCAGATGCGGGCATAACCCAGACCTAACCCAGACCTAACCGGTGTTATCCTCTAAAATATTGATCGAAACCAGGTTTCATTGACTGCTTCAGTGTATTACCACATTACCACGTGATTGAAACACGAAAAAAACCCAGGATCTGGCCAACAAGTATGCGAAGAAGGCAAAATCATGAGCCAGATGCGGGCATAACCCAGACCTAACCCAGACCTAACCGGTGTTATCCTCTAAAATACTGTCCGAATCCAGGTTTAATTGACTGCCTCAGTGTGGTACAACATTACTACGTGATTCAAACACGGAGAAACCCTAGGATCTGGCCAACAAGTTTGCGAAAAAGGCGAAAGCATAAGCCAGATGCGCGCATATCCCAGACCTAACCCAGACCTAACCGGTGATATCCTCTAAAATATTGATCGAAACCAGGTTTAATTGACTGCTTCAGTGTATTACCACATTACTACGTGATTCAAACACGAAAAAAAACCCAGGATCTGGCCAACAAGTATGCGAAGAAGGCAAAATCATGAGCCAGATGCGGGCATAACCCAGACCTAACCCAGATCTAACCAGTGATATCCTCTAAAATACTATCCGAATCCAGGTTTAATAGACTGCCTCAATGTGTTACCACATTACTACGTGATTGAAACACGAAAAAAACCCAGGATCTGGCCAACAAGTATGCGAAGAAGGCAAAATCATGAGCCAGATGCGGGCATAACCCAGACCTAACCCAGACCTAACCGGTGGTATCCTGTAACATATTGATCGAAACCAGGTTTAATTGACTGCTTCAGTGTATTACCACATTACTACGTGATTCAAACACGAAAAAAACCCAGGATCTCGCCAACAAGTATGCGAAGAAGGCAAAATCATGAGCCAGATGCGGGCATAACCCAGACCTAACCCAGACCTAACCGGTGTTATCCTCTAAAATACTGTCCGAATCCAGGTTTAATTGACTGCCTCAGTGTGTTACCACATTACTACGTGATTGAAACACGAAAAAAACCCAAGATCTGGCCAACAAGTATGCGAAGAAGGCAAAATCATGAGCCAGATGCGGGCATTACCCAGACCTAACCCAGACCTAACCGGTGTTATCCTCTGAAATATTGATCGAAACCAGGTTTAATTGACAGCTTCAGTGTGTTACCACATTACTACGTGATCCAAACACGAAAAAAACCCAGGATCTGGCCAACAAGTTTGCGAAAAAGGCGAAAGTATAAGCCAGATGCGCGCAAATCCCAGACCTAACCCAGACCTAACCGGTGTTATCCTCTAAAATATTGATCGAAACCAGGTTTTATTGACTGCTTCAGTGTGTTACCACATTACTACGTGATCAAAGACGGAAAAAACCAAGGATCTGGCCAACAAGTATGCGAAGAAGGCAAAATCATGAGCCAGATGCGGGCATAACCCAGACCTAACCCAGGCCTAAACGGTGTTATCCTCTAAAATATTGATCGAAACCAGGTTTAATTGACTGCTTCAGGGTATTACCACATTACTACGTGATTCAAACACGAAAAAAACCCAGGATCTGGCCAACAAGTATGCGAAGAAGGCAAAATCATGAGCCAGATGCGGGCATAACCCAGACCTAACCCAGACCTAACCGGTGATATCCTCTGAAATATTGATCGAAACCAGGTTTAATTGACTGCTTCAGTGTGTTACCACATTACTACGTGATTCAAACACGAAAAAACCCCAGGATCTGGCCAACAAGTATGCGAAGAAGGCAAAATCATGAGCCAGATGCGGGCATAACCCAGACCTAACCCAGATCTAACCAGTGTTATCCTCTAAAATACTATCCGAATCCAGGTTTAATAGACTGCCTCCATGTGTTACCACATTACTACGTGATTGAAACACGAAAAAAACCCAGGATCTGGCCAACAAGTATGCGAAGAAGGCAAAATCATGAGCCAGATGCGGGCATAACCCAGACCTAACCGGTGGTATCCTGTAAAATATTGATCGAAACCAGGTTTAATTGACTGCTTCAGTGTATTACCACATTACTACGTGATTCAAACACGAAAAAAACCCAGGATCTCGCCAACAAGTATGCGAAGAAGGCAAAATCATGAGCCAGATGCGGGCATAACCCAGACCTAACCCAGACCTAACCGGTGTTATCCTCTAGAATACTGTCCGAATCCAGGTTTAATTGACTGCCTCAGTGTGTTACCACATTACTACGTGATTGAAACACGAAAAAAACCCAAGATCTGGCCAACAAGTATGCGAAGAAGGCAAAATCATGAGCCAGATGCGGGCATAACCCAGACCTAACCCAGACCTAACCGGTGTTATCCTCTAAAATATTGATCGAAACCAGGTTTAATTGACAGCTTCAGTGTGTTACCACATTACTACGTGGTCCAAACACGAAAAAAACCCAGGATCTGGCCAACAAGTTTGCGAAAAAGGCGAAAGTATAAGCCAGATGCGCGCAAATCCCAGACCTAACCCAGACCTAACCGGTGTTATCCTCTAAAATATTGATCGACACCAGGTTTTATTGACTGCTTCAGTGTGTTACCACATTACTACGTGATCAAAGACGGAAAAAACCCAGGATCTGGCCAACAAGTATGCGAAGAAGGCAAAATCATGAGCCAGATGCGGGCATAACCCAGACCTAACCCAGACCTAACCGGTGTTATCCTCTAAAATATTGATCGAAACCAGGTTTAATTGACTGCTTCAGGGTATTACCACATTACTACGTGATTCAAACACGAAAAAAACCCAGGATCTGGCCAACAAGTATGCGAAGAAGGCAAAATCATGACCCAGATGTGGGCATAACCCAGACCTAACCCAGACCTAACCGGTGGTATCCTCTAAAATATTGATCGAAACCAGGTTTAATTGACAGCTTCAGTGTGTTACCACATTACTACGTGATTCAAACACGAAAAAAACCCAGGATCTGGCCAACAAGTATGCGAAGAAGGCAAAATCATGACCCAGATGTGGGCATATCCCGGACCTATCCCAGACCTAACCGGTGTTATCCTCTAAAATATTCATCGAATCCAGGTTTAATAGACTGTCTCATTGTGTTACCACATTACTACGCGATTGAAACACGAAAAAAACCCAGGATCTGGCCAACAAGTATGCGAAGAAGGCAAAATCATGAGCCAGATGCGGGCATAACCCAGACCTAACCCAGACCTAACCGGTGTTATCCTCTAAAATATTGATCGAAACCAGGTTTAATTGACAGCTTCAGTGTGTTACCACATTACTACGTGATTCAAACACGAAAAAAACCCAGGATCTGGCCAACAAGTATGCGAAGAAGGCAAAATCATGAGCCAGATGCGGGCATAACCCAGACCTAACCCAGACCTAACCGGTGGTATCCTGTAAAATATTGATCGAAACCAGGTTTAATTGACTGCTTCAGTGTATTGCCACATTACTACGTGATTCAAACACGAAAAAAACCCAGGATCTCGCCAACAAGTATGCGAAGAAGGCAAAATCATGAGCCAGATGCGGGCATAACCCAGACCTAACCCAGACCTAACCGGTGTTATCCTCTAGAATACTGTCCGAATCCAGGTTTAATTGACTGCCTCAGTGTGTTACCACATTACTACGTGATTGAAACACGAAAAAAACCCAAGATCTGGCCAACAAGTATGCGAAGAAGGCAAAATCATGAGCCAGATGCGGGCATAACCCAGACCTAACCCAGACCTAACCGGTGTTATCCTCTAAAATATTGATCGAAACCAGGTTTAATTGACAGCTTCAGTGTGTTACCACATTACTACGTGATCCAAACACGAAAAAAACCCAGGATATGGCCAACAAGTTTGCGAAAAAGGCGAAAGTATAAGCCAGATGCGCGCAAATCCCAGACCTAACCCAGACCTAACCGGTGTTACTCTCTAAAATATTGATCGAAACCAGGTTTTATTGACTGCTTCAGTGTGTTACCACATTACTACGTGATCAAAGACGGAAAAAACCCAGGATCTGGCCAACAAGTATGCGAAGAAGGCAAAATCATGAGCCAGATGCGGGCATAACCCAGACCTAACCCAGACCTAACCGGTGTTATCCTCTAAAATATTGATCGAAACCAGGTTTAATTGACTGCTTCAGGGTATTACCACATTACTACGTGATTCAAACACGAAAAAAACCCAGGATCTGGCCAACAAGTATGCGAAGAAGGCAAAATCATGAGCCAGATGCGGGCATAACCCAGACCTAACCCAGACCTAACCGGTGTTATCCTCTAAAATATCGATCGAAACCAGGTTTAATTGACTGCTTCAGTGTGTTACCACATTACTACGTGATTCAAACACGAAAAAAACCCAAGATCTGGCCAACAAGTATGCGAAGAAGGCAAAATCATGAGCCAGATGCGGGCATAACCCAGACCTAACCCAGACCTAACCGGTGTTATCCTCTAAAATATTGATCGAAACCAGGTTTAATTGACAGCTTCAGTGTGTTACCACATTACTACGTGATTCAAACACGAAAAAAACCCAGGATCTGGCCAACAAGTATGCAAAGAAGGCAAAATCATGACCCAGATGTGGGCATATCCCGGACCTATCCCAGACCTAACCGGTGTTATCCTCTAAAATATTGATCGAATCCAGGTTTAATAGACTGTCTCAGTGTGTTACCACATTACTACGCGATTGAAACACGAAAAAAACCCAGGATCTGGCCAACAAGTATGCGAAGAAGGCAAAATCATGAGCCAGATGCGGGCATAACCCAGACCTAACCCAGACCTAACCGGTGTTATCCTCTAAAATATTGATCGAAACCAGGTTTAATTGACAGCTTCAGTGTGTTAGCACATTACTACGTGATTCAAACACGAAAAAAACCCAGGATCTGGCCAACAAGTATGCGAAGAAGGCAAAATCATGAGCCAGATGCGGGCATAACCCAGACCTAACCCAGACCTAACCGGTGGTATCCTGTAAAATATTGATCGAAACCAGGTTTAATTGACTGCTTCAGTGTATTACCACATTACTACGTGATTCAAACACGAAAAAAACCCAGGATCTCGCCAACAAGTATGCGAAGAAGGCAAAATCGTGAGCCAGATGCGGGCATAACCCAGACCTAACCCAGACCTAACCGGTGTTATCCTCTAGAATACTGTCCAAATCCAGGTTTAATTGACTGCCTCAGTGTGTTACCACATTACTACGTGATTGAAACACGAAAAAAACCCAAGATCTGGCCAACAAGTATGCGAAGAAGGCAAAATCATGAGCCAGATGCGGGCATAACCCAGACCTAACCCAGACCTAACCGGTGTTATCCTCTAAAATATTGATCGAAACCAGGTTTAATTGACAGCTTCAGTGTGTTACCACATTACTACGTGGTCCAAACACGAAAAAAACCCAGGATCTGGCCAACAAGTTTGCGAAAAAGGCGAAAGTATAAGCCAGATGCGCGCAAATCCCAGACCTAACCCAGACCTAACCGGTGTTATCCTCTAAAATATTGATCGAAACCAGGTTTTATTGACTGCTTCAGTGTGTTACCACATTACTACGTGATCAAAGACGGAAAAAACCCAGGATCTGGCCAACAAGTATGCGAAGAAGGCAAAATCATGAGCCAGATGCGGGCATAACCCAGACCTAACCCAGACCTAACCGGTGTTATCCTCTAAAATATTGATCGAAACCAGGTTTAATTGACTGCTTCAGGGTATTACCACATTACTACGTGATTCAAACACGAAAAAAACCCAGGATCTGGCCAACAAGTATGCGAAGAAGGCAAAATCATGAGCCAGATGCGGGCATAACCCAGACCTAACCCAGACCTAACCGGTGTTATCCTCTAAAATATTGATCGAAACCAGGTTTAATTGACAGCTTCAGTGTGTTACCACATTACTACGTGATCCAAACACGAAAAAAACCCAGGATATGGCCAACAAGTTTGCGAAAAAGGCGAAAGTATAAGCCAGATGCGCGCAAATCCCAGACCTAACCCAGACCTAACCGGTGTTACTCTCTAAAATATTGATCGAAACCAGGTTTTATTGACTGCTTCAGTGTGTTACCACATTACTACGTGATCAAAGACGGAAAAAACCCAGGATCTGGCCAACAAGTATGCGAAGAAGGCAAAATCATGAGCCAGATGCGGGCATAACCCAGACCTAACCCAGACCTAACCGGTGTTATCCTCTAAAATATTGATCGAAACCAGGTTTAATTGACTGCTTCAGGGTATTACCACATTACTACGTGATTCAAACACGAAAAAAACCCAGGATCTGGCCAACAAGTATGCGAAGAAGGCAAAATCATGAGCCAGATGCGGGCATAACCCAGACCTAACCCAGACCTAACCGGTGTTATCCTCTAAAATATCGATCGAAACCAGGTTTAATTGACTGCTTCAGTGTGTTACCACATTACTACGTGATTCAAACACGAAAAAAACCCAAGATCTGGCCAACAAGTATGCGAAGAAGGCAAAATCATGAGCCAGATGCGGGCATAACCCAGACCTAACCCAGACCTAACCGGTGTTATCCTCTAAAATATTGATCGAAACCAGGTTTAATTGACAGCTTCAGTGTGTTACCACATTACTACGTGATTCAAACACGAAAAAAACCCAGGATCTGGCCAACAAGTATGCAAAGAAGGCAAAATCATGACCCAGATGTGGGCATATCCCGGACCTATCCCAGACCTAACCGGTGTTATCCTCTAAAATATTGATCGAATCCAGGTTTAATAGACTGTCTCAGTGTGTTACCACATTACTACGCGATTGAAACACGAAAAAAACCCAGGATCTGGCCAACAAGTATGCGAAGAAGGCAAAATCATGAGCCAGATGCGGGCATAACCCAGACCTAACCCAGACCTAACCGGTGTTATCCTCTAAAATATTGATCGAAACCAGGTTTAATTGACAGCTTCAGTGTGTTAGCACATTACTACGTGATTCAAACACGAAAAAAACCCAGGATCTGGCCAACAAGTATGCGAAGAAGGCAAAATCATGAGCCAGATGCGGGCATAACCCAGACCTAACCCAGACCTAACCGGTGGTATCCTGTAAAATATTGATCGAAACCAGGTTTAATTGACTGCTTCAGTGTATTACCACATTACTACGTGATTCAAACACGAAAAAAACCCAGGATCTCGCCAACAAGTATGCGAAGAAGGCAAAATCGTGAGCCAGATGCGGGCATAACCCAGACCTAACCCAGACCTAACCGGTGTTATCCTCTAGAATACTGTCCAAATCCAGGTTTAATTGACTGCCTCAGTGTGTTACCACATTACTACGTGATTGAAACACGAAAAAAACCCAAGATCTGGCCAACAAGTATGCGAAGAAGGCAAAATCATGAGCCAGATGCGGGCATAACCCAGACCTAACCCAGACCTAACCGGTGTTATCCTCTAAAATATTGATCGAAACCAGGTTTAATTGACAGCTTCAGTGTGTTACCACATTACTACGTGGTCCAAACACGAAAAAAACCCAGGATCTGGCCAACAAGTTTGCGAAAAAGGCGAAAGTATAAGCCAGATGCGCGCAAATCCCAGACCTAACCCAGACCTAACCGGTGTTATCCTCTAAAATATTGATCGAAACCAGGTTTTATTGACTGCTTCAGTGTGTTACCACATTACTACGTGATCAAAGACGGAAAAAACCCGGGATCTGGCCAACAAGTATGCGAAGAAGGCAAAATCATGAGCCAGATGCGGGCATAACCCAGACCTAACCCAGACCTAACCGGTGTTATCCTCTAAAATATTGATCGAAACCAGGTTTAATTGACTGCTTCAGGGTATTACCACATTACTACGTGATTCAAACACGAAAAAAACCCAGGATCTGGCCAACAAGTATGCGAAGAAGGCAAAATCATGAGCCAGATGCGGGCATAACCCAGACCTAACCCAGACCTAACCGGTGTTATCCTCTGAAATATTGATCGAAACCAGGTTTAATTGACTGCTTCAGTGTGTTACCACATTACTACGTGATTCAAACACGAAAAAACCCCTGGATCTGGCCAACAAGTATGCGAAGAAGGCAAAATCATGAGCCAGATGCGGGCATAACCCAGACCTAACCCAGACCTAACCGGTGTTATCCTCTAAAATATTGATCGAAACCAGGTTTAATTGACTGCTTCAGTGTGTTACCACATTACTACGTGATTCAAACACGAAAAAAAACCCAAGATCTGGCCAACAAGTATGCGAAGAAGGCAAAATCATGAGCCAGATGCGGGCATAACCCAGACCTAACCCAGACCTAACCGGTGTTATCCTCTAAAATATTGATGGAAACCAGGTTTAATTGACAGCTTCAGTGTGTTACCACATTACTACGTGATTCAAACACGAAAAAAACCCAGGATCTGGCCAACAAGTATGCGAAGAAGGCAAAATCATGACCCAGATGTGGGCATATCCCGGACCTATCCCAGACCTAACCGGTGGTATCCTCTAAAATATTCATCGAATCCAGGTTTAATAGACTGTCTCAGTGTGTTACCACATTACTACGCGATTGAAACACGAAAAAAACCCAGGATCTGGCCAACAAGTATGCGAAGAAGGCAAAATCATGAGCCAGATGCGGGCATAACCCAGACCTAACCCAGACCTAACCGGTGGTATCCTGTAAAATATTGATCGAAACCAGGTTTAATTGACTGCTTCAGTGTATTACCACATTACTACGTGATTCAAACACGAAAAAAACCCAGGATCTCGCCAACAAGTATGCGAAGAAGGCAAAATCATGAGCCAGATGCGGGCATAACCCAGACCTAACCCAGACCTAACCGGTGTTATCCTCTAAAATATTCATCGAATCCAGGTTTAATAGACTGCCTCAGTGTGTTACCACATTACTACGCGATTGAAACACGAAAAAAACCCAGGATCTGGCCAACAAGTATGCGAAGAAGGCAAAATCATGAGCCAGATGCGGGCATAACCCAGACCTAACCCAGACCTAACCGGTGTTATCCTCTAAAATATTGATCGAAACCAGGTTTAATTGACAGCTTCAGTGTGTTACCACATTACTACGTGATTCAAACACGAAAAAAACCCAGGATCTGGCCAACAAGTATGCGAAGAAGGCAAAATCATGAGCCAGATGCGGGCATAACCCAGACCTAACCCAGACCTAACCGGTGGTATCCTGTAAAATATTGATCGAAACCAGGTTTAATTGACTGCTTCAGTGTATTACCACATTACTACGTGATTCAAACACGAAAAAAACCCAGGATCTCGCCAACAAGTATGCGAAGAAGGCAAAATCATGAGCCAGATGCGGGCATAACCCAGACCTAACCCAGACCTAACCGGTGTTATCCTCTAGAATACTGTCCAAATCCAGGTTTAATTGACTGCCTCAGTGTGTTACCACATTACTACGTGATTGAAACACGAAAAAAACCCAAGATCTGGCCAACAAGTATGCGAAGAAGGCAAAATCATGAGCCAGATGCGGGCATAACCCAGACCTAACCCAGACCTAACCGGTGTTATCCTCTAAAATATTGATCGAAACCAGGTTTAATTGACAGCTTCAGTGTGTTACCACATTACTACGTGGTCCAAACACGAAAAAAACCCAGGATCTGGCCAACAAGTTTGCGAAAAAGGCGAAAGTATAAGCCAGATGCGCGCAAATCCCAGACCTAACCCAGACCTAACCGGTGTTATCCTCTAAAATATTGATCGAAACTAGGTTTTATTGACTGCTTCAGTGTGTTACCACATTACTACGTGATCAAAGACGGAAAAAACCCAGGATCTGGCCAACAAGTATGCGAGGAAGGCAAAATCATGAGCCAGATGCGGGCATAACCCAGACCTAACCCAGACCTAACCGGTGTTATCCTCTAAAATATTGATCGAAACCAGGTTTAATTGACTGCTTCAGGGTATTACCACATTACTACGTGATTCAAACACGAAAAAAACCCAGGATCTGGCCAACAAGTATGCGAAGAAGGCAAAATCATGAGCCAGATGCGGGCATAACCCAGAGCTAACCCAGACCTAACCGGTGTTATCCTCTGAAATATTGATCGAAACCAGGTTTAATTGACTGCTTCAGTGTGTTACCACATTACTACGTGATTCAAACACGAAGAAACCGCTGGATCTGGCCAACAAGTATGCGAAGAAGGCAAAATCATGAGCCAGATGCGGGCTTAACCCAGACCTAACCCAGACCTAACCGGTGTTATCCTCTAAAATATTGATCGAAACCAGGTTTAATTGACTGCTTCAGTGTGTTACCACATTACTACGTGATTCAAACACGAAAAAAACCCAAGATCTGGCCAACAAGTATGCGAAGAAGGCAAAATCATGAGCCAGATGCGGGCATAACCCAGACCTAACCCAGACCTAACCGGTGTTATCCTCTAAAATACTGTCCGAATCCAGGTTTAATTGACTGCCTCAGTGTGGTACAACATTACTACGTGATTCAAACACGGAAAAACCCTAGGATCTGGCCAACAAGTTTGCGAAAAAGGCGAAAGCATAAGCCAGATGCGCGCATATCCCAGACCTAACCCAGACCTAACCGGTGATATCCTCTAAAATATTGATCGAAACCAGGTTTAATTGACTGCTTCAGTGTATTACCACATTACTACGTGATTCAAACACGAAAAAAAACCCAGGATCTGGCCAACAAGTATGCGAAGAAGGCAAAATCATGAGCCAGATGCGGGCATAACCCAGACCTAACCCAGATCTAACCAGTGTTATCCTCTAAAATACTATCCGAATCCAGGTTTAATAGACTGCCTCAATGTGTTACCACATTACTACGTGATTGAAACACGAAAAAAACCCAGGATCTGGCCAACAAGTATGCGAAGAAGGCAAAATCATGAGCCAGATGCGGGCATAACCCAGACCTAACCCAGACCTAACCGGTGGTATCCTGTAAAATATTGATCGAAACCAGGTTTAATTGACTGCTTCAGTGTATTACCACATTACTACGTGATTCAAACACGAAAAAAACCCAGGATCTCGCCAACAAGTATGCGAAGAAGGCAAAATCATGAGCCAGATGCGGGCATAACCCAGACCTAACCCAGACCTAACCGGTGTTATCCTCTAAAATACTGTCCGAATCCAGGTTTAATTGACTGCCTCAGTGTGTTACCACATTACTACGTGATTGAAACACGAAAAAAACCCAAGATCTGGCCAACAAGTATGCGAAGGAGGCAAAATCATGAGCCAGATGCGGGCACAACCCAGACCTAACCCAGACCTAACCGGTGTTATCCTCTAAAATACTGTCCGAATCCAGGTTTAATTGACTGCCTCAGTGTGGTACAACATTACTACGTGATTCAAACACGAAAAAAACCCAGGATCTGGCCAACAAGTATGCGAAGAAGGCAAAATCATGAGCCAGATGCGGGCATAACCCAGACCTAACCCAGACCTAACCGGTGGTATCCTGTAAAATATTGATCGAAACCAGGTTTAATTGACTGCTTCAGTGTATTACCACATTACTACGTGATTCAAACACGAAAAAAACCCAGGATCTGGCCAACAAGTATGCGAAGAAGGCAAAATCATGAGCCAGATGCGCGCATATCCCAGACCTAACCCAGACCTAACCGGTGATATCCTCTAAAATATTGATCGAAACCAGGTTTAATTGACTGCCTCAGTGTGTTACCACATTACTACGTGATTGAAACACGAAAAAAACCCAAGATCTGGCCAAAAAGTATGCGAAGAAGGCAAAATCATGAGCCAGATGCGGGCATAACCCAGACCTAACCCAGACCCAACCGGTGTTATCCTCTAAAATATTGATCGAAACCAGGTTTAATTGACAGCTTCAGTGTGTTACCACATTACTACGTGATCCAAACACGAAAAAAACCCAGGATCTGGCCAACAAGTTTGCGAAAAAGGCGAAAGTATAAGCCAGATGCGCGCAAATCCCAGACCTAACCCAGACCTAACCGGTGTTATCCTCTAAAATATTGATCGAAACCAGGTTTAATTGACAGCTTCAGTGTGTTACCACATTACTACGTGATTCAAACACGAAAAAAACCCAGGATCTGGCCAACAAGTATGCGAAGAAGGCAAAATCATGAGCCAGATGCGGGCATAACCCAGACCTAACCCAGACCTAACCGGTGTTATCCTCTAAAATATTGATCGAAACCAGGTTTAATTGACAGCTTCAGTGTGTTACCACATTCCTACGTGATTCAAACACGAAAAAAACCCAGGATCTGGCCAACAAGTATGCGAAGAAGGCAAAATCATGAGCCAGATGCGGGCATAACCCAGACCTAACCCAGACCTAACCGGTGTTATCCTCTAATATATTGATCGAAACCAGGTTTAATTGACAGCTTCAGTGTGTTACCACATTCCTACGTGATTCAAACACGAAAAAAACCCAGGATCTGGCCAACAAGTATGCGAAGAAGGCGAAAGTATAAGCCAGATGCGCCCATTTCCCAGACCTAACCGGTGTTATCCTCTGAAATATTGATCGAAACCAGGTTTAATCGACTGCTTCAGTGTGTTACCACATTACTACGTGATTCAAACACGGAAAAAACCCAGGATCTGGCCAACAAGTATGCGAAGAAGGCAAAATCATGAGCCAGATGCGGGCATAACCCAGACCTAACCCAGACCTAACCGGTGTTAACCTCTAAAATATTGATCGAAACAAGGTTTAATTGACAGCTTCAGTGTGTTACCACATTACTACGTGATTCAAACACGAAAAAAACCCAGGATCTGGCCAACAAGTATGCGAAGAAGGCAAAATCATGAGCCAGATGCGGGCATATCCCGGACCTATCCCAGACCTAACCGGTGTTATCCTCTAAAATATTGATCGAAACCAGGTTTAATTGACTGCTTCAGTGTGTTACCACATTACTACGTGATTCAAACACGAAAAAACCCCAGGATCTGGCCAACAAGTATGCGAAGAAGGCAAAATCATGAGCCAGATGCGGGCATAACCCAGACCTAACCCAGACCTAACCGGTGTTATCCTCTAAAATATTGATCGAAACCAGGTTTCATTGACTGCTTCAGTGTATTACCACATTACCACGTGATTCAAACACGAAAAAAACCCAGGATCTGGCCAACAAGTATGCGAAGAAGGCAAAATCATGAGCCAGGTGCGGGCATATCCCAGACCTAACCCAGACCTAACCCGTGTTATCCTCTAAAATATTGATCGAATCCAGGTTTAATAGACTGTCTCAGTGTGTTACCACATTACTACGTGATTGAAACACGAAAAAAACCCAGGATCTGGCCAACAAGTATGCGAAGGAGGCAAAATCATGAGCCAGATGCGCGCATATCCCAGACCTAACCCAGACCTAACCGGTGATATCCTCTAAAATATTGATCGAAACCAGGTTTAGTTGACTGCCTCAGTGTGGTACAACATTACTACGTGATTCAAACACGGAAAAAACCCAGGATCAGGCCAACAAGTATGCGAAGAAGGCAAAATCATGAGCCAGATGCGGGCATAACCCAGACCTAACCCAGACCTAACCGGGGTTATCCTCTGAAATATTGATCGAAACCAGGTTTAATTGACTGCTTCAGTGTGTTACCACATTACTACGTGATTCAAACTCGGAAAATACCCAGGATCTGGCCAACAAGTTTGTGAAAAAGGCGAAAGCATAAGCTAGATGCCCGCATATCCCAGACCTAACCCAGACCTAACCGGTGGTATCCTCTAAAATATTGATCGAAACCAGGTTTAATTGACTGCCTCAGTGTGGTACAACATTACTACGTGATTCAAACACGGATAAAACCCAGGATCTGGCCAACAAGTATGCGAAGAAGGCAAAATCATGAGCCAGATGCGGGCATAACCCAGACCTAACCCAGACCTAACCGGTGTTATCCTCTAAAATATTGATCGAAACCAGGTTTAATTGACTGCTTCAGTGTATTACCACATTACTACGTGATTCAAACACGGAAAAAACCCAGGATCTGGCCAACAAGTTTGTGAAAAAGGCGAAAGCATAAGCCAGATGCGCGCATATCCCAGACCTAACCCAGGCCTAACCGGTGTTATCCTCTAAAATATTGATCGAAACAAGGTTTAATTGACTGCTTCAGTGTATTACCACATTACTACGTGATTCAAACACGGAAAAAACCCAGGATCTGGCCAACAAGTATGCGAAGAAGGCAAAATCATGAGCCAGATGCGGGCATAACCCAGACCTAACCCAGACCTAACCGGTGTTATCCTCTAAAATACTGTCCGAATCCAGGTTTAATAGACTGCCTCAATGTGTTACCACATTACTACGTGATTCAAACACGAAAAAAACCCAGGATCTGGCCAACAAGTATGCGAAGAAGGCAAAATCATGAGCCAGATGCGGGCATAACCCAGACCTAACCCAGACCTAACCGGTGTTATCCTCTAAAATATTGATCGAAACCAGGTTTAATTGACAGCTTCAGTGTGTTACCACATTACTACGTGATTCATACACGAAAAAAACCCAGGATCTGGCCAACAAGTATGCGAAGAAGGCATAATCATGAGCCAGATGCTGGCATAACCCGGACCTAACCCAGACCTAACCGGTGTTATCCTCTAAAATATTGATCGAAACCAGGTTTAATTGACAGCTTCAGTGTTTTACCACATTACTACGTGATTCAAACACGAAAAAAACCCAGGATCTGGCCAACAAGTATGCGAAGAAGGCAAAATCATGAGCCATATGCGCGCATATCCCAGACCTAACCCAGACCTACCCGGTGATATCCTCTAAAATATTGATCGAAACCAGGTTTAATTGACTGCCTCAGTGTGTTACCACATTACTACGTGATTCAAACACGAAAAAAACCCAAGATCTGGCCAACAAGTATGCGAAGAAGGCAAAATCATGAGCCAGATGCGGGCATAACCCAGACCTAACCCAGACCTAACCGGTGTTATCCTCCAAAATATTGATCGAAACCAGGTTTAATTGACAGCTTCAGTGTGTTACCACATTACTACGTGATTCAAACACGAAAAAAACCCAGGATCTGGCCAACAAGTTTGCGAAAAAGGCGAAAGTATAAGCCAGATGCGCGCAAATCCCAGACCTAACCCAGACCTAACCGGTGTTGTCCTCTAAAATATTGATCGAAACCAGGTTTTATTGACTGCTTCAGTGTGTTACCACATTACTACGTGATCAAAGACGGAAAAAACCCAGGATCTGGCCAACAAGTATGCGAAGAAGGCAAAATCATGAGCCATATGCGGGCATAACCCAGACCTAACCCAGACCTAACCGGTGTTATCCTCTAAAATATTGATCGAAACCAGGTTTAATTGACTGCTTCAGGGTATTACCACATTACTACGTGATTCAAACACGAAAAAAACCCAGGATCTGGCCAACAAGTATGCGAAGAAGGCAAAATCATGAGCCATATGCGGGCATAACCCAGACCTAACCCAGACCTGACCGGTGTTATCCTCTGAACTATTGGTCGAAACCAGGTTTAATTGACAGCTTCAGTGTGTTACCACATTACTACGTGATTCAAACACGAAAAAAATCCAGGATCTGGCCAACAAGTATGCGAAGAAGGCAAAATCATGAGCCAGATGCGGGCATAACCCAGACCTAACCGGTGTTATCCTCTAAAATATTGATCGAAACCAGGTTTAATTGACTGCTTCAGTGTGTTACCACATTACTACGTGATTCAAACACGAAAAAAACCCAAGATCTGGCCAACAAGTATGCGAAGAAGGCAAAATCATGAGCCAGATGCGGGCATAACCCAGACGTAACCCAGACCTAACCGGTGTTATCCTCTAAAATATTGATCGAAACCAGGTTTAATTGACAGCTTCAGTGTGTTACCACATTACTACGTGATTCAAACACGAAAAAAATCCAGGATCTGGCCAACAAGTATGCGAAGAAGGCAAAATCTTGAGCCAGATGCGGGCATAACCCAGACCTAACCCAGACCTAACCGGTGTTATCCTCTAAAATATTGATCGAAACCAGGTTTAATTGACTGCTTCAGTGTGTTACCACATTACTACGTGATTCAAACACGAAAAAAACCCAAGATCTGGCCAACAAGTATGCGAAGAAGGCAAAATCATGAGCCAGATGCGGGCATAACCCAGACCTAACCCAGACCTAACCGGTGTTTTCCTCTAAAATATTGATCGAAACCAGGTTTAATTGACTGCTTCAGTGTGTTACCACATTACTACGTGATTCAAACACGAAAAAAACCCAAGATCTGGCCAACAAGTATGCGAAGAAGGCAATATCATGAGCCAGATGCGGGCATAACCCAGACCTAACCCAGACCTAACCGGTGTTATCCTCTAAAATACTGTCCGAATCCAGGTTTAGTTGACTGCCTCAGTGTGGTACAACATTACTACGTGATTCAAACACGGAAAAAACCCAGGATCTGGCCAACAAGTTTGCGAAAAAGGCGAAAGCATAAGCCAGATGCGCGCATATCCCAGACCTAACCCATACCTAACCGGTGATATCCTCTAAAATATTGATCGAAACCAGGTTTAATTGACTGCTTCAGTGTATTACCACATTACTACGTGATTCAAACACGAAAAAAAACCCAGGATCTGGCCAACAAGTATGCGAAGAAGGCAAAATCATGAGCCAGATGCGGGCATAACCCAGACCTAACCCAGACCTAACCGGTGTTATCCTCTAAAATACTGTCCGAATCCAGGTTTAATAGACTGCCTCAATGTGTTACCACATTACTACGTGATTGAAACACGAAGAAAACCCTGGATCTGGCCAACAAGTATGCGAAGAAGGCAAAATCATGAGCCAGATGCGGGCATAACCCAGACCTAACCCAGACCTAACCGGTGTTATCCTCTAAAATACTGTCCGAATCCAGGTTTAATAGACTGCCTCAGTGTGTTACCACATTACTACGTGATTGAAACACGAAAAAAACCCATGATCTGGCCAACAAGTATGCGAAGAAGGCAAAATCATGAGCCAGATGCGGGCATAACCCAGACCTAACCCGTACCTAACCGGTGTTATCCTCTAAAATATTGATCGAAACCAGGTTTAATTGACTGCCTCAACGTGGTACAACATTACTACGTGATTCAAACACGGAAAAAACCCAGGATCTGTGCAACAAGTTTGTGAAAAAGGCGAAAGCATAAGCCAGATGCGCGCATATCCCAGACCTAACCCAGACCTACCCGGTGATATCCTCTAAAATATTGATCGAAACCAGGTTTAATTGACTGCCTCAGTGTGTTACCACATTACTACGTGATTCAAACACGAAAAAAACCCAAGATCTGGCCAACAAGTATGCGAAGAAGGCAAAATCATGAGCCAGATGCGGGCATAACCCAGACCTAACCCAGACCTAACCGGTGTTATCCTCCAAAATATTGATCGAAACCAGGTTTAATTGACAGCTTCAGTGTGTTACCACATTACTACGTGATTCAAACACGAAAAAAACCCAGGATCTGGCCAACAAGTTTGCGAAAAAGGCGAAAGTATAAGCCAGATGCGCGCAAATCCCAGACCTAACCCAGACCTAACCGGTGTTGTCCTCTAAAATATTGATCGAAACCAGGTTTTATTGACTGCTTCAGTGTGTTACCACATTACTACGTGATCAAAGACGGAAAAAACCCAGGATCTGGCCAACAAGTATGCGAAGAAGGCAAAATCATGAGCCATATGCGGGCATAACCCAGACCTAACCCAGACCTAACCGGTGTTATCCTCTAAAATATTGATCGAAACCAGGTTTAATTGACTGCTTCAGGGTATTACCACATTACTACGTGATTCAAACACGAAAAAAACCCAGGATCTGGCCAACAAGTATGCGAAGAAGGCAAAATCATGAGCCATATGCGGGCATAACCCAGACCTAACCCAGACCTGACCGGTGTTATCCTCTGAAATATTGGTCGAAACCAGGTTTAATTGACAGCTTCAGTGTGTTACCACATTACTACGTGATTCAAACACGAAAAAAATCCAGGATCTGGCCAACAAGTATGCGAAGAAGGCAAAATCATGAGCCAGATGCGGGCATAACCCAGACCTAACCCAGACCTAACCGGTGTTATCCTCTAAAATATTGATCGAAACCAGGTTTAATTGACTGCTTCAGTGTGTTACCACATTACTACGTGATTCAAACACGAAAAAAACCCAAGATCTGGCCAACAAGTATGCGAAGAAGGCAAAATCATGAGCCAGATGCGGGCATAACCCAGACGTAACCCAGACCTAACCGGTGTTATCCTCTAAAATATTGATCGAAACCAGGTTTAATTGACAGCTTCAGTGTGTTACCACATTACTACGTGATTCAAACACGAAAAAAATCCAGGATCTGGCCAACAAGTATGCGAAGAAGGCAAAATCTTGAGCCAGATGCGGGCATAACCCAGACCTAACCCAGACCTAACCGGTGTTATCCTCTAAAATATTGATCGAAACCAGGTTTAATTGACTGCTTCAGTGTGTTACCACATTACTACGTGATTCAAACACGAAAAAAACCCAAGATCTGGCCAACAAGTATGCGAAGAAGGCAAAATCATGAGCCAGATGCGGGCATAACCCAGACCTAACCCAGACCTAACCGGTGTTTTCCTCTAAAATATTGATCGAAACCAGGTTTAATTGACTGCTTCAGTGTGTTACCACATTACTACGTGATTCAAACACGAAAAAAACCCAAGATCTGGCCAACAAGTATGCGAAGAAGGCAATATCATGAGCCAGATGCGGGCATAACCCAGACCTAACCCAGACCTAACCGGTGTTATCCTCTAAAATACTGTCCGAATCCAGGTTTAGTTGACTGCCTCAGTGTGGTACAACATTACTACGTGATTCAAACACGGAAAAAACCCAGGATCTGGCCAACAAGTTTGCGAAAAAGGCGAAAGCATAAGCCAGATGCGCGCATATCCCAGACCTAACCCATACCTAACCGGTGATATCCTCTAAAATATTGATCGAAACCAGGTTTAATTGACTGCTTCAGTGTATTACCACATTACTACGTGATTCAAACACGAAAAAAAACCCAGGATCTGGCCAACAAGTATGCGAAGAAGGCAAAATCATGAGCCAGATGCGGGCATAACCCAGACCTAACCCAGACCTAACCGGTGTTATCCTCTAAAATACTGTCCGAATCCAGGTTTAATAGACTGCCTCAATGTGTTACCACATTACTACGTGATTCAAACACGAAGAAAACCCTGGATCTGGCCAACAAGTATGCGAAGAAGGCAAAATCATGAGCCAGATGCGGGCATAACCCAGACCTAACCCAGACCTAACCGGTGTTATCCTCTAAAATACTGTCCGAATCCAGGTTTAATAGACTGCCTCAGTGTGTTACCACATTACTACGTGATTGAAACACGAAAAAAACCCATGATCTGGCCAACAAGTATGCGAAGAAGGCAAAATCATGAGCCAGATGCGGGCATAACCCAGACCTAACCCGTACCTAACCGGTGTTATCCTCTAAAATATTGATCGAAACCAGGTTTAATTGACTGCCTCAACGTGGTACAACATTACTACGTGATTCAAACACGGAAAAAACCCAGGATCTGTGCAACAAGTTTGTGAAAAAGGCGAAAGCATAAGCCAGATGCGCGCATATCCCAGACCTAACCCAGGCCTAACCGGTGTTATCCTCTAAAATATTGATCGAAACCAGGTTTAATTGACTGCTTCAGTGTATTACCACATTACTACGTGATTCAAACACGGAAAAAACCCAGGATCTGGCCAACAAGTATGCGAAGAAGGCAAAATCATGAGCCAGATGCTGGCATAACCCCGGCCTAACCCAGACCTAACCGGTGTTATCCTCTAAAATATTGATCGAAACCAGGTTTAATTGACAGCTTCAGTGTGTTACCACATTACTACGTGATTCAAACACGAAAAAAACCCAGGATCTGGCCAACAAGTATGCGAAGAAGGCAAAGTCATGAGGCAGATGCGGGCATATCCCGGACCTAACCGAGACCTAACCGGGGTTATCCTCTGAAATATTGATCGAAACCAGGTTTAATTGACTGCTTCAGTGTGTTACCACATTACTACGTGATTCAAACTCGGAAAATACCCAGGATCTGGCCAACAAGTTTGTGAAAAAGGCGAAAGCATAAGCCAGATGCGCGCATATCCCAGACCTAACCCAGACCTAACCGGTGGTATCCTCTGAAATATTGGTCGAAACCAGGTTTAATTGACAGCCTCAGTGTGGTACAACATTACTACGTGATTCAAACACGGAAAAAACCCAGGATCTGGCCAACAAGTATGCGAAGAAGGCAAAATCATGAGCCAGATGCGGGCATAACCCAGACCTAACCCAGACCTAACCGGGGTTATCCTCTGAAATATTGATCGAAACCAGGTTTAATTGACAGCTTCAGTGTGTTACCACATTACTACGTGATTCAAACACGGAAAATACCCAGGATCTGGCCAACAAGTATGCGAAGAAGGCAAAATCATGAGCCAGATGCGGGCATAACCCAGACCTAACCCAGACCTAACCGGTGTTATCCTCTAAAATATTGATCGAAACCAGGTTTAATTGACAGCTTCAGTGAGTTACCACATTACTACGTGATTCAAACACGAAAAAAACCCAGGATCTGGCCAACAAGTATGCGAAGACGGCAAAATCATGAGCCAGATGCGGGCATAACCCAGACCTAACCCAGACCTAACTGGTGTTATCCTCTAAAATATTGATCGAAACCAGGTTTTATTGACTGCTTCAGTGTATTACCACATTACTACGTGATTGAAACACGAAAAAAACCCAGGATCTGGCCAACAAGTATGCGAAGAAGGCAAAATCATGAGCCAGATGCGGGCATAACCCAGACCTAACCCAGACCTAACCGGTGTTATCCTCTAAAATATTGATCGAAACCAGGTTTAATTGACAGCTTCAATGTGTTACCACATTACTACGTGATTCAAACACGAAAAAACCCAGGATCTGGCCAACAAGTATGCGAAGAAGGCAAAATCATGAGCCAGATGCTGGCATAACCCCGACCTAACCCAGACCTAACCGGTGTTATCCTCTAAAATATTGATCGAAACCAGGTTTAATTGACAGCTTCAGTGTGTTACCACATTACTACGTGATTCAAACACGAAAAAAACCCAGGATCTGGCCAACAAGTATGCGAAGAAGGCAAAGTCATGAGGCAGATGCGGGCATATCCCGGACCTAACCCAGACCTAACCGGTGTTATCCTCTAAAATATTGATCGAAACCAGGTTTAATTGACAGCTTCAGTATGTTACCACATTACTACGTGATTCAAACACGGAAAAACCCCAGGATCTGGCCAACAAGTATGCGAAGAAGGCAATATCATGACCCAGATGCGGGCATATCCCGGACTTATCCCAGACCTAACCGGTGTTATCCTCTGAAATATTGATCGAAACCAGGTTTAATAGACTGCTTCAGTGTGTTACCACATTACTACGTGATTCAAACACGAAAAAACCCCAGGATCTGGCCAACAAGTATGCGAAGAAGGCTAAATCATGAGCCAGATGCGGGCATAACCCAGACCTAACCCAGACCTAACCGGTGTTATCCTCTAAAATATTGATCGAAACCAGGTTTTATTGACTGCTTCAGTGTATTAACAAATTACTACGTGATTCAAACACGAAAAAAACCCAGGATCTGGCCAGCAAGTATGCGAAGATGGCAAAATCATGAGCCAGATGCGGGCATAACCCAGACCTAACCCAGACCTAACCGGTGTTATCCTCTAAAATATTGATCGAAACCAGGTTTTATTGACTGCTTCAGTGTATTACCACATTACTACGTGATTGAAACACGAAAAAAACCCAGGTTCTGGCCAACAAGTATGCGAAGAAGGCAAAATCATGAGCCAGATGCGGGCATAACCCAGACCTAACCCAGACCTAACCGGTGTTATCCTCTAAAATATTGATCGAAACCAGGTTTAATTGACAGCTTCAGTGTGTTACCACATTACTACGTGATTCAAACACGAAAAAAACCCAGGATCTGGCCAACAAGTATGCGAAGAAGGCAAAATCATGAGCCAGATGCTGGCATAACCCGGACCTAACCCAGACCTAACCGGTGTTATCCTCTAAAATATTGATCGAAACCAGGTTTAATTGACAGCTTCAGTGTGTTACCACATTACTACGTGATTCAAACACGGAAAAAACCCAGGATCTGGCCAACAAGTATGCGAAGAAGGCAAAATCATGACCCAGATGCGGGCATATCCCGGACCTATCCCAGACCTAACCGGTGTTATCCTCTAAAATATTGATCGAAACCAGGTTTAATAGACTGCTTCAGTGTGTTACCACATTACTACGTGATTCAAACACGAAAAAACCCCAGGATCTGGCCAACAAGTATGCGAAGAAGGCAAAATCATGAGCCAGATGCGGGCATAACCCAGACCTAACCCAGACCTAACCGGTGTTATCCTCTAAAATATTGATCGAAACCAGGTTTTATTGACTGCTTCAGTGTACTAACACATTACTACGTGATTCAAACACGAAAAAAACCCAGGATCTGGCCAACAAGTATGCGAAGATGGCAAAATCATGAGCCAGATGCGGGCATAACCCAGACCTAACCCAGACCTGACCGGTGTTATCCTCTAAAATACTGTCCGAATCCAGGTTTAATAGACTGCCTCAATGTGTTACCACATTACTACGTGATTGAAACACGAAAAAAACCCAGGATCTGGCCAACAAGTATGCGAAGAAGGCAAAATCATGAGCCAGATGCGGGCATAACCCAGACCTAACCGGTGTTATCCTCTAAAATACTGTCCGAATCCAGGTTTAATAGACTGCCTCAATGTGTTACCACATTACTACGTGATTCAAACACGAAAAAAACCCATGATCTGGCCAACAAGTATGCGAAGAAGGCAAAATCATGAGCCAGATGCGGGCATAACCCAGACCTAACCCAGACCTAACCGGTGTTATCCTCTAAAATATTGATCGAAACCAGGTTTAATTGACTGCCTCAGTGTGGTACAACATTACTACGTGATTCAAACACGGAAAAAACCCAGGATCTGTCCAACAAGTTTGTGAAAAAGGCGAAAGCATAAGCCAGATGCGCGCATATCCCAGACCTAACCCAGGCCTAACCGGTGTTATCCTCTAAAATATTGATCGAAACCAGGTTTAATTGACTGCTTCAGTGTATTACCACATTACTACGTGATTCAAACACGGAAAAAACCCAGGATCTGGCCAACAAGTATGCGAAGAAGGCAAAATCGTGAGCCAGATGCGGGCATAACCCAGACCTAACCCAGACCTAACCGGGGTTATCCTCTGAAATATTGATCGAAACCAGGTTTAATTGACTGCCTCAGTGTGTTACAACATTACTACGTGATTCAAACACGGAAAAAACCCAGGATCAGGCCAACAAGTATGCGAAGAAGGCAAAATCATGAGCCAGATGCGGGCATAACCCAGACCTTACCCAGACCTAACCGGGGTTATCCTCTGAAATATTGATCGAAACCAGGTTTAATTGACTGCTTCAGTGTGTTACCACATTACTACGTGATTCAAACTCGGAAAATACCCAGGATCTGGCCAACAAGTTTGTGAAAAAGGCGAAAGCATAAGCCAGATGCGCGCATATCCCAGACCTAACCCAGACCTAACCGGTGGTATCCTCTGAAATATTGGTCGAAACCAGGATTAATTGACTGCTTCAGTGTGTTACCACATTACTACGTGATTCAAACACGGAAAAACCCCAGGATCTGGCCTACAAGTATGCGAAGAAGGCAAAATCATGACCCAGATGCGGGCATATCCCGGACTTATCCCAGACCTAACCGGTGTTATCCTCTGAAATATTGATCGAAACCAGGTTTAATAGACTGCTTCAGTGTGTTACCACATTACTACGTGATTCAAACACGGAAAAAACCCAGGATCTGGCCAACAAGTTTGCGAAAAAGGCGAAAGTATAAGCCAGATGCGCGCAAATCCCAGACCTAACCCAGACCTCACCGGTGTTATCCTCTAAAATATTGATCGAAACCAGGTTTTATTGACTGCTTCAGTGTGTTACCACATTACTACGTGATCAAACACGGAAAAAACTCAGGATCTGGCCAACAAGTATGCGAAGAAGGCAAAATCATGAGCCAGATGCGGGCATAACCCAGACCTAACCCAGATCTAACCGGTGTTATCCTCTAAAATATTGATCGAAACCAGGTTTAATTGACTGCTTCAGTGTGTTACCACATTACTACGTGTTTCAAACACGGAAAATACCCAGGATCTGGCCAACAAGTTTGCGAAAAAGGCGAAAGTATAAGCCAGATGCGCACAAATCCCAGACGTAACCCAGACCTAACGGGTGTTATCCTCTAAAATATTGATCGATACCAGGTTTTATTGACTGCATCACTGTGTTACCACATTACTACGTGATTCAAACACGGAAAAAACCCAGGATCTGGCCAACAAGTTTGCGAAAAAGGCAAAATCATGAGCAAGATGCGGGCTTAACCCAGACCTAACCCAGACCTAACCGGTGTTATCCTCTGAACTATTGATCGAAACCAGGCTTAATTGACAGCTTCAGTGTGTTACCACATTACTACGAGATTCAAACACGGAAAAAACTCAGGATCTGGCCAACAAGTTTGCGAAAAAGGCGAAAGAATAAGCCAGATGCGCGCATTTCCCAGACCTAACCCAGACCTAACCGGTGTTATCCTCTGAAATATTGATCGAAACCAGGTTTAATCGACTGCTTCAGTGTGTTACCACATTACTACGTGATTCAAACACGGAAAAAACCCAGGATCTGGACAACAAGTATGCGAAGAAGGCAAAATCATGAGCAAGATGCGGGCTTAACCCAGACCTAACCCAGACCTAACCGGTGTTATCCTCTGAAATATTGATCGAAACCAGGCTTAATTGACAGCTTCAGTGTGTTACCACATTACTACGTGATTCAAACACGAAAAAAACCCAGGATCTCGCCAACAAGTATGCGAAGAAGGCAAAATCATGAGCCAGATGCGGGCATAACCCAGACCTAACCCAGACCTAACCGGTGCTATCCTCTAAAATATTGATCGAAACCAGGTGTAATTGACAGCTTCAGTGTGTTACCACATTACTACGTGATACAAACACGAAGAAAACCCAGGATCTGGCCAAGAAGTATGCGAAGAAGGCAAAATCATGAGCCAGATGCGGGCATAACCCAGACGTAACCCAGACATAACCGGTGTTATCCTCTAAAATATTGATCGAAACCAGGTTTAATTGACAGCTTCAGTGTGTTACCACATTACTACGTGATTCAAACACGAAAAAAACCCAGGATCTGGCCAACAATTATGCGAAGAAGGCAAAATCATGAGCCAGATGCGGGCATAACCCAGACGTAACCCAGACATAACCGGTGTTATCCTCTAAAATATTGATCGAAACCAGGTTTTATTGACTGCTTCAGTGTGTTTCCACATTACTACGTGATCAAACACGGAAAAAACCCAGGATCTGGCCAACAAGTTTGCGAAAAAGGCAAAAGAATAAGCCAGATGCGCGCATTTCCCAGACCTAACCCAGACCTAACCGGTGTTATCCTCTGAAATATTGATCGAAACCAGGCTTAATTGACTGCTTCAGTGTGTTACCACATTACTACGTGATTCAAACACGGAAAAAACCCAGGATCTGGCCAACAAGTTTGCGAAAAAGGTGAAAGTATACGCCAGATGCGCGCATATCCCAGACCTAACCCAGACCTAACCGGTGTTATCCTCTAAAATATTGATCGAAACCAGGTTTAATTTACTGCTTCAGTGTGTTACCACATTACTACGTGATTCGAACACGGAAAAAACTCAGGATCTGGCCAACAAGTATGCGAAGAAGGCAAAATCATGAGCCAGATGCGGGCATAACCCAGACGTAACCCAGACATAACCGGTGTTATCCTCTAAAATATTGATCGAAACCAGGTTTTATTGACTGCTTCAGTGTGTTTCCACATTACTACGTGATCAAACACGGAAAAAACCCAGGATCTGGCCAACAAGTTTGCGAAAAAGGCGAAAGTATAAGCCATATGCGCACAAATCCCAGACGTAACCCAGACCTAACGGGTGTTATCCTCTAAAATATTGATCGATACCAGGTTTCATTGACTGCATCACTGTGTTACCACATTACTACGTGATTCGAACACGGAAAAAACCCAGGATCTGGACAACAAGTATGCGAAGAAGGCAAAATCATGAGCAAGATGCGGGCTTAACCCAGACCTAACCCAGACCTAACCGGTGTTATCCTCTGAAATATTGATCGAAACCAGGCTTAATTGACAGCTTCAGAGTGTTACCACATTACTACGTGATTCAAACACGAAAAAAACCCAGGATCTGGCCAACAAGTATGCGAAGAAGGCAAAATCATGAGCAAGATGCGGGCTTAACCCAGACCTAACCCAGACCTAACCGGTGTTATCCTCTGAAATATTGATCGAAACCAGGCTTAATTGACAGCTTCAGTGTGTTTCCACATTACTACGTGATCAAACACGGAAAAAACCCAGGATCTGGCCAACAAGTTTGCGAAAAAGGCAAAAGAATAAGCCAGATGCGCGCATTTCCCAGACCTAACCCAGACCTAACCGGTGTTATCCTCTGAAATATTGATCGAAACCAGGCTTAATTGACTGCTTCAGTGTGTTACCACATTACTACGTGATTCAAACACGGAAAAAACCCAGGATCTGGCCAACAAGTTTGCGAAAAAGGTGAAAGTATACGCCAGATGCGCGCATATCCCAGACCTAACCCAGACCTAACCGGTGTTATCCTCTAAAATATTGATCGAAACCAGGTTTAATTTACTGCTTCAGTGTGTTACCACATTACTACGTGATTCGAACACGGAAAAAACTCAGGATCTGGCCAACAAGTATGCGAAGAAGGCAAAATCATGAGCCAGATGCGGGCATAACCCAGACGTAACCCAGACATAACCGGTGTTATCCTCTAAAATATTGATCGAAACCAGGTTTTATTGACTGCTTCAGTGTGTTTCCACATTACTACGTGATCAAACACGGAAAAAACCCAGGATCTGGCCAACAAGTTTGCGAAAAAGGCGAAAGTATAAGCCATATGCGCACAAATCCCAGACGTAACCCAGACCTAACGGGTGTTATCCTCTAAAATATTGATCGATACCAGGTTTCATTGACTGCATCACTGTGTTACCATATTACTACGTGATTCGAACACGGAAAAAACCCAGGATCTGGACAACAAGTATGCGAAGAAGGCAAAATCATGAGCAAGATGCGGGCTTAACCCAGACCTAACCCAGACCTAACCGGTGTTATCCTCTGAAATATTGATCGAAACCAGGCTTAATTGACAGCTTCAGTGTGTTACCACATTACTACGTGATTCAAACACGAAAAAAACCCAGGATCTGGCCAACAAGTATGCGAAGAAGGCAAAATCATGAGCCAGATGCGGGCATAACCCAGACCTAACCCAGACCTAACCGGTGCTATCCTCTAAAATATTGATCGAAACCAGGTTTAATTGACAGCTTCAGTGTGTTACCACATTACTACGTGATTCAAACACGAAAAAAACCCAGGATCTGGCCAAGAAGTATGCGAAGAAGGCAAAATCATGAGCCAGATGCGGGCATAACCCAGACGTAACCCAGACATAACCGGTGTTATCCTCTAAAATATTGATCGAAACCAGGTTTAATTGACAGCTTCAGTGTGTTACCACATTACTACGTGATTCAAACACGAAAAAAACCCAGGATCTGGCCAACAATTATGCGAACATGGCAAAATCAAGAGCCAGATGCGGGCATATCCCGGACCTAACCCAGACCTAACCGGTGTTATCCTCTAAAATATTGATCGAAACCAGGTTTAATTGACTGCTTCAGTGGGTTACCACATTCCTACGTGATTCAAACACGAAAAAAACCCAGGATCTGGCCAACAAGTATGCGAAGAAGGCGAAAGTATAAGCCAGATGCGCGCATTTCCCAGACCTAACCCAGACCTAACCGGTGTTATCCTCTGAAATATTGATCGAAACCAGGTTTAATTGACTGCTTCAGTGTGTTACCACATTACTACGTGATTCAAACACGGAAAAAACCCAGGATCTGGCCAACAAGTATGCGATGAAGGCAAAATCATGAGCCAGATGCGGGCATAACCCAGACCTAACCCAGACCTAACCGGTGTTATCCTCTAAAATATTGATCGAAACCAGGTTTAATTGACTGCTTCAGTGTATTACCACATTACTACGTGATTCAAACACGAAAAAAACCCAGGATCTGGCCAACAAGTATGCGAAGAAGGCAAAATCATGAGCCAGATGCGGGCTTAACCCAGAGCTAACCCAGACCTAACCGGTGTTATCCTCTGAAATATTGATCGAAACCAGGTTTAATTGACTGCTTCAGTGTGTTACCACATTACTACGTGATTCAAACACGGAAAATACCCAGGATCTGGCCAACAAGTTTGCGAAAAAGGCGAAAGTATAAGCCAGATGCGCGCAAATCCCAGACCTAACCCAGACCTAACCGGTGTTATCCTCTAAAATATTGATCGAAACCAGGTTTTATTGACTGCTTCAGTGTGTTTCCACATTACTACGTGATCAAACACGGAAAAAACCCAGGATCTGGCCAACAAGTTTGCGAAAAAGGCAAAAGAATAAGCCAGATGCGCGCATTTCCCAGACCTAACCCAGACCTGACCGGTGTTATCCTCTGAAATATTGATCGAAACCAGGCTGAATTGACTGCTTCAGTGTGTTACCACATTACTACGTGATTCAAACACGGAAAAAACCCAGGATCTGGCCAACAAGTTTGCGAAAAAGGTGAAAGTATACGCCAGATGCGCGCATATCCCAGACCTAACCCAGACCTAACCGCTGTTATCCTCTAAAATATTGATCGAAACCAGGTTTAATTTACTGCTTCAGTGTGTTACCACATTACTACGTGATTCGAACACGAAAAAAACCCAAGATCTGGCCAACAAGTATGCGAAGAAGGCAAAATCATGAGCCAGATGCGGGCATAACCCAGACCTAACCCAGACCTAACCGGTGTTATCCTCTAAAATATTGATCGAAACCAGGTTTAATTGACTGCTTCAGTGTGTTACCACATTACTACGTGATTCAAACACGAAAAAAACCCAAGATCTGGCCAACAAGTATGCGAAGAAGGCAAAATCATGAGCCAGATGCGCGCATAACCCAGACCTAACCCAGACCTAACCGGTGTTATCCTCTAAAATATTGATCGAAACCAGGTTTAATTGACTGCTTCAGTGTGTTACCACATTACTACGTGTTTCAAACACGGAAAATACCCAGGATCTGGCCAACAAGTTTGCGAAAAAGGCGAAAGTATAAGCCATATGCGCGCAAATCCCAGACCTAACCCAGACCTAACGGGTGTTATCCTCTAAAATATTGATCGATACCAGGTTTTATTGACTGCATCACTGTGTTACCACATTACTACGTGATTCAAACACGGAAAAAACCCAGGATCTGGCCAACAAGTTTGCGAAAAAGGTGAAAGTATACGCCAGATGCGCGCATATCCCAGACCTAACCCAGACCTAACCGGTGTTATCCTCTAAAATATTGATCGAAACCAGGTTTAATTGACAGCTTCAGTGTGTTACCACATTACTGCGTGATTCAAACACGAAAAAAACCCAGGATCTGGCCAACAAGTATGCGAAGAAGGCAAAATCATGAGCCAGATGCGGGCATAACCCAGACCTAACCCAGACCTAACCGGTGTTATCCTCTAAAATATTGATCGAACCCAGGTTTAATTGACAGCTTCAGTGTGTTACCACATTACTACGTCATTCAAACACGAAAAAAACCCAGGATCTGGCCTACAAGTATGCGAAGAAGGCAAAATCGTGAGCCAGATGCGGGCATAATCCAGACCTAACCCAGACATAACCGGTGTTATCCTCTAAAATATTGATCGAAACCAGGTTTAATTGACAGCTTCAGTGTGTTACCACATTACTACGTGATTCAAACACAAAAAAAACCCAGGATCTGGCCAGCAATTATGCGAACATAGCAAAATCAAGAGCCAGATGCGCGCATATCCCGGACCTAACCCAGACCTAACCGGTGTTATCCTCTAAAATATTGATCGAAACCAGGTTTAATTGACTGCTTCAGTGTGTTACCACATTCCTACGTGATTCAAACACGAAAAAAACCCAGGATCTGGCCAACAAGTATGCGACGAAGGCGAAAGTATAAGCCAGATGCGCGCATTTCCCAGACCTATCCCAGACCTAACCGGTGTTATCCTCTAAAATATTGATCGAAACCAGGTTTTATTGACTGCTTCAGTGTGTTTCCACATTACTACGTGATCAAACACGGAAAAAACCCAGGATCTGGCCAACAAGTTTGCGAAAAAGGCAAAAGAATAAGCCAGATGCGCGCATTTCCCAGACCTAACCCAGACCTGACCGGTGTTATCCTCTGAAATATTGATCGAAACCAGGCTGAATTGACTGCTTCAGTGTGTTACCACATTACTACGTGATTCAAACACGGAAAAAACCCAGGATCTGGCCAACAAGTTTGCGAAAAAGGTGAAAGTATACGCCAGATGCGCGCATATCCCAGACCTAACCCAGACCTAACCGCTGTTATCCTCTAAAATATTGATCGAAACCAGGTTTAATTTACTGCTTCAGTGTGTTACCACATTACTACGTGATTCGAACACGAAAAAAACCCAAGATCTGGCCAACAAGTATGCGAAGAAGGCAAAATCATGAGCCAGATGCGGGCATAACCCAGACCTAACCCAGACCTAACCGGTGTTATCCTCTAAAATATTGATCGAAACCAGGTTTAATTGACTGCTTCAGTGTGTTACCACATTACTACGTGATTCAAACACGAAAAAAACCCAAGATCTGGCCAACAAGTATGCGAAGAAGGCAAAATCATGAGCCAGATGCGCGCATAACCCAGACCTAACCCAGACCTAACCGGTGTTATCCTCTAAAATATTGATCGAAACCAGGTTTAATTGACTGCTTCAGTGTGTTACCACATTACTACGTGTTTCAAACACGGAAAATACCCAGGATCTGGCCAACAAGTTTGCGAAAAAGGCGAAAGTATAAGCCATATGCGCGCAAATCCCAGACCTAACCCAGACCTAACGGGTGTTATCCTCTAAAATATTGATCGATACCAGGTTTTATTGACTGCATCACTGTGTTACCACATTACTACGTGATTCAAACACGGAAAAAACCCAGGATCTGGCCAACAAGTTTGCGAAAAAGGTGAAAGTATACGCCAGATGCGCGCATATCCCAGACCTAACCCAGACCTAACCGGTGTTATCCTCTAAAATATTGATCGAAACCAGGTTTAATTGACAGCTTCAGTGTGTTACCACATTACTGCGTGATTCAAACACGAAAAAAACCCAGGATCTGGCCAACAAGTATGCGAAGAAGGCAAAATCATGAGCCAGATGCGGGCATAACCCAGACCTAACCCAGACCTAACCGGTGTTATCCTCTAAAATATTGATCGAACCCAGGTTTAATTGACAGCTTCAGTGTGTTACCACATTACTACGTCATTCAAACACGAAAAAAACCCAGGATCTGGCCTACAAGTATGCGAAGAAGGCAAAATCGTGAGCCAGATGCGGGCATAATCCAGACCTAACCCAGACATAACCGGTGTTATCCTCTAAAATATTGATCGAAACCAGGTTTAATTGACAGCTTCAGTGTGTTACCACATTACTACGTGATTCAAACACAAAAAAAACCCAGGATCTGGCCAGCAATTATGCGAACATAGCAAAATCAAGAGCCAGATGCGCGCATATCCCGGACCTAACCCAGACCTAACCGGTGTTATCCTCTAAAATATTGATCGAAACCAGGTTTAATTGACTGCTTCAGTGTGTTACCACATTCCTACGTGATTCAAACACGAAAAAAACCCAGGATCTGGCCAACAAGTATGCGACGAAGGCGAAAGTATAAGCCAGATGCGCGCATTTCCCAGACCTATCCCAGACCTAACCGGTGTTATCCTCTGTAATATTGATCGAAACCAGGTTTAATTGACAGCTCCAGTGTGTTACCACATTACTACGTGATTCAAACACGAAAAAAACCCAGGATCTGGCCAACAAATATGCGAAGAAGGCAAAATCATGAGCCAGATGCGGGCATAACCCAGACCTAACCCAGACCTAACCGGTGTTATCCTCTAAAATATTGATCGAAACCAGGTTTAGTTGACAGCTTCAGTGTGTAACCACATTACTACGTGATTCAAACACGAAAAAAACCCAGGATCTGGCCAGCAAGTATGCGAAGAAGGCAAAATCATGAGCCAGATGCGGGCATATCCCGGACCTATCCCAGACCTAACCGGTGTTATCCTCTAAAATATTGATCGAAACCAGGTTTAATAGACTGCTTCAGTGTGTTACCACATTACTACGTGATTCAAACACGGAAAATACCCGGGATCTGGCCAACAAGTTTGCGAAGAAGGCAAAATCATGAGCCAGATGCGGGCATAACCCAGACCTAACCCAGACCTCACCGGTGTTATCCTCTAAAATATTGATCGAAAACAGGTTTTATTGACTGCTTCAGTGTGTTACCACATTACTACGTGATCAAACACGGAAAAAACTCAGGATCTGGCCAACAAGTTTGCGAAAAAGGCGAAAGAATAAGCCAGATGCGCGCATTTCCCAGACCTAACCCAGACCAAACCGGTGTTATCCTCTGAAATATTGATCGAAACCAGGCTTAATTGACTGCTTCAGTGTGTTACCACATTACTACGTGATTCAAACACGGAAAAAACCCAGGATCTGGCCAACAAGTATGCGATGAAGGCAAAATCATGAGCCAGATGCGGGCATAACCCAGACCTAACCCAGACCTAACCGGTGTTATCCTCTAAAATATCGATCGAAACCAGGTTTAATTGACTGCTTCAGTGTGTTACCACATTACTACGTGATTCGAACACGAAAAAAACCCAAGATCTGGCCAACAAGTATGCGAAGAAGGCAAAATCATGAGCCAGATGCGGGCATAACCCAGACCTAACCCAGACCTAACCGGTGTTATCCTCTAAAATATTGATCGAAACCAGGTTTAATTGACTGCTTCAGTGTGTTACCACATTACTACGTGATTCAAACACGAAAAAAACCCAAGATCTGGCCAACAATTATGCGAACATGGCAAAATCAAGAGCCAGATGCGCGCATATCCCGGACCTAACCCAGACCTAACCGGTGTTATCCTCTAATATATTGATCGAAACCAGGTTTAATTGACTGCTTCAGTGTGTTACCACATTCCTACGTGATTCAAACACGAAAAAAACCCAGGATCTGGCCAACAAGTATGCGAAGAAGGCAAAATCATGAGCCAGATGCGGGCATAATCCAGACCTAACCCAGACATAACCGGTGTTATCCTCTAAAATATTGATCGAAACCAGGTTTAATTGACAGCTTCAGTGTGCTACCACATTACTACGTGATTCAAACACGAAAAAAACCCAGGATCTGGCCAACAATTAAGCGAACATGGCAAAATCAAGAGCCAGATGCGCGCATATCCCGGACCTAACCCAGACCTAGCCGGTGTTATCCTCTAAAATATTGATCGAAACCAGGTTTAATTGACTGCTTCAGTGTGTTACCACATTCCTACGTGATTCAAACACGAAAAAAACCCAGGATCTGGCCAACAAGTATGCGAAGAAGGCGAAAGCATAAGCCAGATGCGCGCATTTCCCAGACCTAACCCAGACCTAACCGGTGTTATCCTCTGAAATATTGATCGAAACCAGGTTTAATTGACTGCTTCAGTGTGTTACCACATTGCTACGTGATTCAAACACGCGAAAAACCCAGGATCTGGCCAACAAGTATGCGATGAAGGCAAAATCATGAGCCAGATGCGGGCATAACCCAGACCTAACCCAGACCTAACCGGTGTTATCCTCTAAAATATTGATCGAAACCAGGTTTAATTGACAGCTTCAGTGTGTTACCACATTACTACGTGATTCAAACATGAAAAAAACCCAGGATCTGGCCAACAAGTATGCGAAGAAGGCAAAATCATGAGCCAGATGCGGGCATAACCCAGACCTAACCCAGACCTAACCGGTGTTATACTCTAAAATATTGATCGAAACCAGGTTTTATTGACTGCTTCAGTGTATTACCACATTACTGCGTGATTCAAACACGAAAAAAACCCAGGATCTGGCCAACAAGTATGCGAAGAAGGCGAAAGCATAAGCCAGATGCGCGCATTTCCCAGACCTAACCCAGACCTAACCGGTGTTATCCTCTGAAATATTGATCGAAACCAGGTTTAATTGACTGCTTCAGTGTGTTACCACATTGCTACGTGATTCAAACACGCGAAAAACCCAGGATCTGGCCAACAAGTATGCGATGAAGGCAAAATCATGAGCCAGATGCGGGCATAACCCAGACCTAACCCAGACCTAACCGGTGTTATCCTCTAAAATATTGATCGAAACCAGGTTTAATTGACAGCTTCAGTGTGTTACCACATTACTACGTGATTCAAACATGAAAAAAACCCAGGATCTGGCCAACAAGTATGCGAAGAAGGCAAAATCATGAGCCAGATGCGGGCATAACCCAGACCTAACCCAGACCTAACCGGTGTTATCCTCTAAAATATTGATCGAAACCAGGTTTAATTGACAGCTTCAGTGTGTTACCACATTACTGCGTGATTCAAACACGAAAAAAACCCAGGATCTGGCCAACAAGTATGCGAAGAAGGCAAAATCATGAGCCAGATGCGGGCATAACCCAGACCTAACCCAGACCTAACCGGTGTTATCCTCTAAAATATTGATCGAACCCAGGTTTAATTGACAGCTTCAGTGTGTTACCACATTACTACGTCATTCAAACACGAAAAAAACCCAGGATCTGGCCTACAAGTATGCGAAGAAGGCAAAATCGTGAGCCAGATGCGGGCATAATCCAGACCTAACCCAGACATAACCGGTGTTATCCTCTAAAATATTGATCGAAACCAGGTTTAATTGACAGCTTCAGTGTGTTACCACATTACTACGTGATTCAAACACAAAAAAAACCCAGGATCTGGCCAGCAATTATGCGAACATAGCAAAATCAAGAGCCAGATGCGCGCATATCCCGGACCTAACCCAGACCTAACCGGTGTTATCCTCTAAAATATTGATCGAAACCAGGTTTAATTGACTGCTTCAGTGTGTTACCACATTCCTACGTGATTCAAACACGAAAAAAACCCAGGATCTGGCCAACAAGTATGCGACGAAGGCGAAAGTATAAGCCAGATGCGCGCATTTCCCAGACCTATCCCAGACCTAACCGGTGTTATCCTCTGTAATATTGATCGAAACCAGGTTTAATTGACAGCTCCAGTGTGTTACCACATTACTACGTGATTCAAACACGAAAAAAACCCAGGATCTGGCCAACAAATATGCGAAGAAGGCAAAATCATGAGCCAGATGCGGGCATAACCCAGACCTAACCCAGACCTAACCGGTGTTATCCTCTAAAATATTGATCGAAACCAGGTTTAGTTGACAGCTTCAGTGTGTAACCACATTACTACGTGATTCAAACACGAAAAAAACCCAGGATCTGGCCAGCAAGTATGCGAAGAAGGCAAAATCATGAGCCAGATGCGGGCATATCCCGGACCTATCCCAGACCTAACCGGTGTTATCCTCTAAAATATTGATCGAAACCAGGTTTAATAGACTGCTTCAGTGTGTTACCACATTACTACGTGATTCAAACACGGAAAATACCCGGGATCTGGCCAACAAGTTTGCGAAGAAGGCAAAATCATGAGCCAGATGCGGGCATAACCCAGACCTAACCCAGACCTCACCGGTGTTATCCTCTAAAATATTGATCGAAAACAGGTTTTATTGACTGCTTCAGTGTGTTACCACATTACTACGTGATCAAACACGGAAAAAACTCAGGATCTGGCCAACAAGTTTGCGAAAAAGGCGAAAGAATAAGCCAGATGCGCGCATTTCCCAGACCTAACCCAGACCAAACCGGTGTTATCCTCTGAAATATTGATCGAAACCAGGCTTAATTGACTGCTTCAGTGTGTTACCACATTACTACGTGATTCAAACACGGAAAAAACCCAGGATCTGGCCAACAAGTATGCGATGAAGGCAAAATCATGAGCCAGATGCGGGCATAACCCAGACCTAACCCAGACCTAACCGGTGTTATCCTCTAAAATATCGATCGAAACCAGGTTTAATTGACTGCTTCAGTGTGTTACCACATTACTACGTGATTCGAACACGAAAAAAACCCAAGATCTGGCCAACAAGTATGCGAAGAAGGCAAAATCATGAGCCAGATGCGGGCATAACCCAGACCTAACCCAGACCTAACCGGTGTTATCCTCTAAAATATTGATCGAAACCAGGTTTAATTGACTGCTTCAGTGTGTTACCACATTACTACGTGATTCAAACACGAAAAAAACCCAAGATCTGGCCAACAATTATGCGAACATGGCAAAATCAAGAGCCAGATGCGCGCATATCCCGGACCTAACCCAGACCTAACCGGTGTTATCCTCTAATATATTGATCGAAACCAGGTTTAATTGACTGCTTCAGTGTGTTACCACATTCCTACGTGATTCAAACACGAAAAAAACCCAGGATCTGGCCAACAAGTATGCGAAGAAGGCAAAATCATGAGCCAGATGCGGGCATAATCCAGACCTAACCCAGACATAACCGGTGTTATCCTCTAAAATATTGATCGAAACCAGGTTTAATTGACAGCTTCAGTGTGCTACCACATTACTACGTGATTCAAACACGAAAAAAACCCAGGATCTGGCCAACAATTAAGCGAACATGGCAAAATCAAGAGCCAGATGCGCGCATATCCCGGACCTAACCCAGACCTAGCCGGTGTTATCCTCTAAAATATTGATCGAAACCAGGTTTAATTGACTGCTTCAGTGTGTTACCACATTCCTACGTGATTCAAACACGAAAAAAACCCAGGATCTGGCCAACAAGTATGCGAAGAAGGCGAAAGCATAAGCCAGATGCGCGCATTTCCCAGACCTAACCCAGACCTAACCGGTGTTATCCTCTGAAATATTGATCGAAACCAGGTTTAATTGACTGCTTCAGTGTGTTACCACATTGCTACGTGATTCAAACACGCGAAAAACCCAGGATCTGGCCAACAAGTATGCGATGAAGGCAAAATCATGAGCCAGATGCGGGCATAACCCAGACCTAACCCAGACCTAACCGGTGTTATCCTCTAAAATATTGATCGAAACCAGGTTTAATTGACAGCTTCAGTGTGTTACCACATTACTACGTGATTCAAACATGAAAAAAACCCAGGATCTGGCCAACAAGTATGCGAAGAAGGCAAAATCATGAGCCAGATGCGGGCATAACCCAGACCTAACCCAGACCTAACCGGTGTTATACTCTAAAATATTGATCGAAACCAGGTTTTATTGACTGCTTCAGTGTATTACCACATTACTGCGTGATTCAAACACGAAAAAAACCCAGGATCTGGCCAACAAGTATGCGAAGAAGGCAAAATCATGAGCCAGATGCGGGCATAACCCAGACCTAACCCAGACCTAACCGGTGTTATCCTCTAAAAGATTGATCGAAACCAGGTTTAATTGACAGCTTCAGTGTGTTACCACATTACTACGTGATTGAAACACGAAAAAAACCCAGGATCTGGACAACAAGTATGCGAAGAATGCAAAATCATGAGCAAGATGCGGGCTTAACCCAGACCTAGCGCAGACCTAACCGGTGTTATCCTCTGAAATATTGATCGAAACCAGGCTTAATTGACTGCTTCAGTGTGTTACCACATTACTACGTGATTCAAACACGGAAAATACACAGGATCTGGCCAACAAGTTTGCGAAAAAGGCGAAAGTATAAGCCAGATGCGCGCAAATCCCAGACCTAACCCAGACCTCACCGGTGTTATCCTCTAAAATATTGATCGAAACCAGGTTTTATTGACTGCTTCAGTGTGTTACCACATTACTACGTGATCAAACACGGAAAAAACTCAGGATCTGGCCAACAAGTTTGCGAAAAAGGCGAAAGAATAAGCCAGATGCGCGCAAATCCCAGACCTAACCCAGACCTCACCGGTGTTATCCTCTAAAATATTGATCGAAACCAGGTTTTATTGACTGCTTCAGTGTGTTACCACATTACTACGTGATCAAACACGGAAAAAACTCAGGATCTGGCCAACAAGTTTGCGAAAAAGGCGAAAGAATAAGCCAGATGCGCGCATTTCCCAGACCAAACCCAGACCTAACCGGTGTTATCCTCTGAAATATTGATCGAAACCAGGTTTAATTGACTGCTTCAGTGTGTTACCACATTACTACGTGATTCAAACACGGAAAAAACCCAGGATCTGGCCAACAAGTATGCGATGAAGGCAAAATCATGAGCCAGATGCGGGCATATCCCGGACCTAACCCAGACCTAACCGGTGTTATCCTCTAAAATATTGATTGAAACCAGGTTTAATTGACAGCTTCAGAGTGTTACCACATTACTACGTGATTCAAACACGAAAAAAACCCAGGATCTGGCCAACAAGTATGCGAAGAAGGCAAAATCATGAGCCAGATGCGGGCATAACCCGGACCTAACCCAGACCTAACCGTTGTTATCCTGTAAAATATTGATCGAAACCAGGTCTTATTGACTGCTTCAGTTTGTTACCACATTCCTACGTGATTCAAACACGAAAAAAACCCAGGATCTGGCCAACAAGTATGCGAAGAAGGCAAAATCATGAGCCAGATGCGGCCATATCCCGGACCTAACCCAGACCTAACCGGTGTTATCCTCTAAAATATTGATCGAAACCAGGTTTAATAGACTGCCTCAATGTGTTACCACATTACTACGTGATCAAACACGGAAAAAACCCAGGATCTGGCCAACAAGTATGCGAAGAAGGCAAAATCATGAGCCAGATGCGGGCATAACCCAGGCCTAACCCAGACATAACCTGTGTTATCCTCTAAAATATTGATCGAAGCCAGGTTTAATTGACAGCTTCAGTGTGTTACCACATTACTACGTGATTGAAACACGAAAAAAACCCAGGATCTGACCAACAAGTATGCGAAGAAGGCAAAATCATGAGCCAGATGCGGGCATAACCCAGACCTAACCCAGACCTAACCGGTGTTATCCTCTGAAATATTGATCGAAACCAGGTTTAATTGACTGCTTCAGTGTATTACCACATTACTACGTGATTCAAACACGGAAAATACCCAGGATCTGGCCAACAAGTTTGCGAGAAAGGCGAAAGTATAAGCCAGATACGCGCAAATCCCAGTCCTAACCCAGACCTAACCGGTGTTATCCTCTAAAATATTGATCGAAACCAGGTTTTATTGACTGCTTCAGTGTGTTACCACATTCCTACGTGATTCAAACACGAAAAAAACCCAGGATCTGGCCAACAAGTATGCGAAGAAGGCGAAAGTATAAGCCAGATGCACGCATTTCCCAGACCTAACCCAGACCTTACCGGTGTTATCCTCTGAAATATTGATCGAAACCAGGTTTAATTGACTGCTTCAGTGTGTTACCACATTACTACGTGATTCAAACACGGAAAAAACCCAGGATCTGGCCAACAAGTATGCGATGAAGGCAAAATCATGAGCCAGATGCGGGCATAACCCAGACCTAACCCAGACCTAACCGGTGTTATCCTCTAAAATATTGATCGAAACCAGGTTTAATTGACTGCTTCAGTGTGTTACCACATTCCTACGTGATTCAAACACGAAAAAAACCCAGGATCTGGCCAACAAGTATGCGAAGAAGGCAAAATCATGAGCCAGATGCGGGCATAACCCAGGCCTAACCCAGACCTAACCTGTGTCATCCTCTAAAATATTGATCGAAACCAGGTTTTATTGACTGCTTCAGTGTGTTACCACATTACTACGTGATCAAACACGGAAAAAACCCAGGATCTGGCCAACAAGTATGCGAAGAAGGCAAAATCATGAGCCAGATGCGGGCATAACCCAGGCCTAACCCAGACCTAACCTGTGTCATCCTCTAAAATATTGATCGAAACCAGGTTTAATTGACAGCTTCAGTGTGTTACCACATTACTACGTGATTCAAACACGAAAAAACCCCAGGATCTGGCCAACAAGTATGCGAAGAAGGCAAAATCATGAGCCAGATGCGGGCATAACCCAGACCTAACCCAGACCTAACCGGTGTTATCCTCTGAAATATTGATTGAAGCCAGGTTTAATTGACTGCTTCAGTGTATTACCACATTACTACGTGATTCAAACACGGAAAATACCCTTGATCTGGCCAACAAGTTTGCGAAAAAGGCGAAAGTATAAGAAAGATACGCGCAAATCCCAGACCTAACCCAGACCTAACCGGTGTTATCCTCTAAAATATTGATCGAAACCATGTTTTATTGACTGCTTCAGTGTGTTACCACATTACTACGTGATCAAACTCGGAAAAAACCCAGGATCTGGCCAACAAGTATGCGAAGAAGGCAAAATCATGAGCCAGATGCGGGCATAACCCAGACCTAACCCAGACCTAACCGGTGTTATCCTCTAAAATATTGATCGAAACCAGGTTTAATTGACTGCTTCAGTGTGTTACCACATTACCACGTGATCAAACACGGAAAAAACCCAGGATCTGGCCAACAAGTATGCGATGAAGGCAAAATCATGAGCCAGATGCGGGCATAACCCAGACCTAACCCAGACCTAACCGGTGTTATCCTCTAAAATATTGATCGAAACCAGGTTTAATTGACTGCTTCAGTGTGTTACCACATTCCTACGTGATTCAAACACGAAAAAAACCCAGGATCTGGCCAACAAGTATGCGAAGAAGGCGAAAGTATAAGCCAGATGCGCGCATTTCCCAGACCTAACCCAGACCTTACCGGTGTTATCCTCTGAAATATTGATCGAAACCAGGTTTAATTGACTGCTTCCGTGTGTTACCACATTACTACGTGATTCAAACATGGAAAAAACCCAGGATCTGGCCAACAAGTATGCGATGAAGGCAAAATCATGAGCCAGATGCGGGCATAACCCAGACCTAACCCAGACCTAACCGGTGTTATCCTCTAAAATATTGATCGAAACCAGGTTTAATTGACTGCTTCAGTGTGTTACCACATTACTACGTGATCAAACACGAAAAAACCCCAGGATCTGGCCAACAAGTATGCGAAGAAGGCAAAATCATGAGCCAGATGCGGGCATAACCCAGACCTAACCCAGACCTAACCGGTGTTAACCTCTAAAACATTGATCGAAACCAGGTTTAATTGACTGCTTCAGTGTGTTACCACATTACTACGTGATTCAATAACGAAAAAAACCCAGGATCTGGCCAACAAGTATGCGAAGAAGGCAAAATCATGAGCCAGATGCGGGCATAACCCATACCTAACACAGACCTAACCGGTGTTATCCTCTAAAATATTGATCGAAACCAGGTTTAATTGGCAGCTTCAGTGTGTTACCACATTACTACGTGGTTCAAACACGAAAAAAACCCAGGATCTGGCCAACAAGTATGCGAAGATGGCAAAATCATGAGCCAGATGCGGGCATATCCCGGACCTAACCCAGGCCTAACCGGTGTTATCCTCTAAAATATTGATCGAAACCAGGTTTAATTGACTGCTTCAGTGTGTTACCACATTCCTACGTGATTCAAACACGACAAAAACCTAGGATCTGGCCAACAAGTATGCGAAGAAGGCGAAAGTATAAGCCAGATGCGCGTATTTCCCAGACCTAACCCACACCTAACCGGTGTCATCCTCTGAAATATTGATCGAAACCAGGTTTAATTGACAGCTTCAGTGTGTTACCACATTACTACGTGATTCAAACACGAAAAAACCCCAGGATCTGGCCAACAAGTATGCGAAGAAGGCAAAATCATGAGCCAGATGCGGGCATAACCCAGACCTAACCCAGACCTAACCGGTGTTATCCTCTGAAATATTGATTGAAACCAGGTTTAATTGACTGCTTCAGTGTATTACCACATTACTACGTGATTCAAACACGGAAAATACCCAGGATCTGGCCAACAAGTTTGCGAAAAAGGCGAAAGTATAAGAAAGATACGCGCAAATCCCAGACCTAACCCAGACCTAACCGGTGTTATCCTCTAAAATATTGATCGAAACCATGTTTTATTGACTGCTTCAGTGTGTTACCACATTACCACGTGATCAAACACGGAAAAAACCCAGGATCTGGCCAACAAGTATGCGGAGAAGGCAAAATCATGAGCCAGATGCGGGCATAACCCAGACCTAACCCAGACCTAACCGGTGTTATCCTGTAAAATATTGATCGAAACCAGGTTTAATTGACTGCTTCAGTGTGTTACCACATTACCACGTGATCAAACACGGAAAAAACCCAGGATCTGGCCAACAAGTATGCGAAGAAGGCGAAAGTATAAGCCAGATGCACGCATTTCCCAGACCTAACCCAGACCTTACCGGTGTTATCCTCTGAAATATTGATCGAAACCAGGTTTAATTGACTGCTTCAGTGTGTTACCACATTACTACGTGATTCAAACACGGAAAAAACCCAGGATCTGGCCAACAAGTATGCGATGAAGGCAAAATCATGAGCCAGATGCGGGCATAACCCAGACCTAACCCAGACCTAACCGGTGTTATCCTCTAAAATATTGGTCGAAACCAGGTTTAATTGACTGCTTCAGTGTGTTACCACATTCCTACGTGATTCAAACACGAAAAAAACCCAGGATCTGGCCAACAAGTATGCGAAGAAGGCGAAAGTATAAGCCAGATGCGCGCATTTCCCAGACCTAACCCAGACCTTACCGGTGTTATCCTCTGAAATATTGATCGAAACCAGGTTTAATTGACTGCTTCCGTGTGTTACCACATTACTACGTGATTCAAACACGGAAAAAACCCAGGATCTGGCCAACAAGTATGCGATGAAGGCAAAATCATGAGCCAGATGCGGGCATAACCCAGACCTAACCCAGACCTAACCGGTGTTATCCTCTAAAATATTGATCGAAACCAGGTTTAATTGACTGCTTCAGTGTGTTACCACATTACTACGTGATCAAACACGAAAAAACCCCAGGATCTGGCCAACAAGTATGCGAAGAACGCAAAATCATGAGCCAGATGCGGGCATAACCCAGACCTAACCCAGACCTAACCGGTGTTAACCTCTAAAATATTGATCGAAACCAGGTTTAATTGACTGCTTCAGTGTGTTACCACATTACTACGTGATTCAATAACGAAAAAAACCCAGGATCTGGCCAACAAGTATGCGAAGAAGGCAAAATCATGAGCCAGATGCGGGCATAACCCATACCTAACACAGACCTAACCGGTGTTATCCTCTAAAATATTGATCGAAACCAGGTTTAATTGGCAGCTTCAGTGTGTTACCACATTACTACGTGATTCAAACACGAAAAAAACCCAGGATCTGGCCAACAAGTATGCGAAGATGGCAAAATCATGAGCCAGATGCGGGCATATCCCGGACCTAACCCAGGCCTAACCGGTGTTATCCTCTAAAATATTGATCGGAACCAGGTTTAATTGACTGCTTCAGTGTGTTACCACATTCCTACGTGATTCAAACACGAAAAAAACCCAGGATCTGGCCAACAAGTATGCGAAGAAGGCGAAAGTATAAGCCAGATGCGCGTATTTCCCAGACCTAACCCAGACCTAACCGGTGTCATCCTCTGAAATATTGATCGAAACCAGGTTTAATTGACTGCTTCAGTGTGTTACCACATTACTACGTGATTCAAATACGGAAAAAACCCAGGATCTGGCCCACAAGTATGCGATGAAGGCAAAATCATGAGCCAGATGCGGGCATAACCCAGACCTAACCCAGACCTAACCGGTGTTATCCTCTAAAATATTGATCGAAACCAGGTTTTATTGACTGCTTCAGTGTGTTACCACATTACTAAGTGATCAAACACGGAAAAAACCCAGGATCTGGCCAACAAGTATGCGAAGAAGGCAAAATCATGAGCCAGATGCGGGCATAACCCAGACCTAACCCAGACCTAACCGGTGTTATCCTCTGAAATATTGATTGAAACCAGGTTTAATTGACTGCTTCAGTGTATTACCACATTACTACGTGATTCAAACACGGAAAATACCCAGGATCTGGCCAACAAGTTTGCGAAAAAGGCGAAAGTATAAGAAAGATACGCGCAAATCCCAGACCTAACCCAGACCTAACCGGTGTTATCCTCTAAAATATTGATCGAAACCATGTTTTATTGACTGCTTCAGTGTGTTACCACATTACTACGTGATCAAACTCGGAAAAAACCCAGGATCTGGCCAACAAGTATGCGAAGAAGGCAAAATCATGAGCCAGATGCGGGCATAACCCAGACCTAACCCAGACCTAACCGGTGTTATCCTCTAAAATATTGATCGAAACCAGGTTTAATTGACTGCTTCAGTGTGTTACCACATTACCACGTGATCAAACACGGAAAAAACCCAGGATCTGGCCAACAAGTATGCGGAGAAGGCAAAATCATGAGCCAGATGCGGGCATAACCCAGACCTAACCCAGACCTAACCGGTGTTATCCTGTAAAATATTGATCGAAACCAGGTTTAATTGACTGCTTCAGTGTGTTACCACATAACCACGTGATCAAACACGGAAAAAACCCAGGATCTGGCCAACAAGTATGCGAAGAAGGCGAAAGTATAAGCCAGATGCACGCATTTCCCAGACCTAACCCAGACCTTACCGGTGTTATCCTCTGAAATATTGATCGAAACCAGGTTTAATTGACTGCTTCAGTGTGTTACCACATTACTACGTGATTCAAACACGGAAAAAACCCAGGATCTGGCCAACAAGTATGCGATGAACGCAAAATCATGAGCCAGATGCGGGCATAACCCAGACCTAACCCAGACCTAACCGGTGTTATCCTCTAAAATATTGGTCGAAACCAGGTTTAATTGACTGCTTCAGTGTGTTACCACATTCCTACGTGATTCAAACACGAAAAAAACCCAGGATCTGGCCAACAAGTATGCGAAGAAGGCGAAAGTATAAGCCAGATGCGCGCATTTCCCAGACCTAACCCAGACCTTACCGGTGTTATCCTCTGAAATATTGATCGAAACCAGGTTTAATTGACTGCTTCCGTGTGTTACCACATTACTACGTGATTCAAACACGGAAAAAACCCAGGATCTGGCCAACAAGTATGCGATGAAGGCAAAATCATGAGCCAGATGCGGGCATAACCCAGACCTAACCCAGACCTAACCGGTGTTATCCTCTAAAATATTGATCGAAACCAGGTTTAATTGACTGCTTCAGTGTGTTACCACATTACTACGTGATCAAACACGAAAAAACCCCAGGATCTGGCCAACAAGTATGCGAAGAAGGCAAAATCATGAGCCAGATGCGGGCATAACCCAGACCTAACCCAGACCTAACCGGTGTTAACCTCTAAAATATTGATCGAAACCAGGTTTAATTGACTGCTTCAGTGTGTTACCACATTACTACGTGATTCAATAACGAAAAAAACCCAGGATCTGGCCAACAAGTATGCGAAGAAGGCAAAATCATGAGCCAGATGCGGGCATAACCCATACCTAACACAGACCTAACCGGTGTTATCCTCTAAAATATTGATCGAAACCAGGTTTAATTGGCAGCTTCAGTGTGTTACCACATTACTACGTGATTCAAACACGAAAAAAACCCAGGATCTGGCCAACAAGTATGCGAAGATGGCAAAATCATGAGCCAGATGCGGGCATATCCCGGACCTAACCCAGGCCTAACCGGTGTTATCCTCTAAAATATTGATCGGAACCAGGTTTAATTGACTGCTTCAGTGTGTTACCACATTCCTACGTGATTCAAACACGAAAAAAACCCAGGATCTGGCCAACAAGTATGCGAAGAAGGCGAAAGTATAAGCCAGATGCGCGTATTTCCCAGACCTAACCCAGACCTAACCGGTGTCATCCTCTGAAATATTGATCGAAACCAGGTTTAATTGACTGCTTCAGTGTGTTACCACATTACTACGTGATTCAAATACGGAAAAAACCCAGGATCTGGCCCACAAGTATGCGATGAAGGCAAAATCATGAGCCAGATGCGGGCATAACCCAGACCTAACCCAGACCTAACCGGTGTTATCCTCTAAAATATTGATCGAAACCAGGTTTTATTGACTGCTTCAGTGTGTTACCACATTACTAAGTGATCAAACACGGAAAAAACCCAGGATCTGGCCAACAAGTATGCGAAGAAGGCAAAATCATGAGCCAGATGCGGGCATAACCCAGGCCTAACCCAGACCTAACCTGTGTTATCCTCGGAAATATTGATCGAAACCAGGTTTAATTGACTGCTTCAGTGTATTACCACATTACTACGTGATTCAAACACGGAAAATACCCAGGATCTGGCCAACAAGTTTGCGAAAAAGGCGAAAGTATAAGCCAGATGCGCGCAAATCCCAGACCTAACCCAGACCTAACCGGTGTTATCCTCTAAAATATTGATCGAAACCAGGTTTTATTGACTGCTTCAGTGTGTTACCACATTACTACGTGATCAAACACGGAAAAAACCCAGGATCTGGCCAACAAGTATGCGAAGAAGGCAAAATCATGAGCCAGATGCGGGCATAACCCAGACCTAACCCAGACCTAACCGGTGTTATCCTCTAAAATATTGATCGAAACCAGGTTTAATTGACTGCTTCAGTGTGTTACCACATTACTACGTGATTCAAACACGAAAAAACCCCAGGATCTGGCCAACAAGTATGCGAAGAAGGCAAAATCATGAGCCAGATGCGGGCATAACCCAGACCTAACCCAGACCTAACCGGTGTTATCCTCTAAAATATTGATCGAAACCAGGTTTTATTGACTGCTTCAGTGTGTTACCACATTACTACGTGATCAAACACGGAAAAAACCCAGGATCTGGCCAAGAAGTATGCGAAGAAGGCAAAATCATGAACCAGATGCGGGCATAACCCAGGCCTAACCCAGACCTAACCGGTGTTATCCTCTAAAATATTGATCGAAACCAGGTTTTATTGACTGCTTCAGTGTGTTACCACATTACTACGTGATCAAACTCGGAAAAAACCCAGGATCTGGCCAACAAGTATGCGAAGAAGGCAAAATCATGAGCCAGATGCGGGCATAACCCAGACCTAACCCAGACCTAACCGGTGTTATCCTCTGAAATATTGATTGAAACCAGGTTTAATTGACTGCTTCAGTGTATTACCACATTACTACGTGATTCAAACACGGAAAATACCCAGGATCTGGCCAACAAGTTTGCGAAAAAGGCGAAAGTATAAGAAAGATACGCGCAAATCCCAGACCTAACCCAGACCTAACCGGTGTTATCCTCTAAAATATTGATCGAAACCATGTTTTATTGACTGCTTCAGTGTGTTACCACATTACTACGTGATCAAACTCGGAAAAAACCCAGGATCTGGCCAACAAGTATGCGAAGAAGGCAAAATCATGAGCCAGATGCGGGCATAACCCAGACCTAACCCAGACCTAACCGGTGTTATCCTCTAAAATATTGATCGAAACCAGGTTTAATTGACTGCTTCAGTGTGTTACCACATTACCACGTGATCAAACACGGAAAAAACCCAGGATCTGGCCAACAAGTATGCGGAGAAGGCAAAATCATGAGCCAGATGCGGGCATAACCCAGACCTAACCCAGACCTAACCGGTGTTATCCTGTAAAATATTGATCGAAACCAGGTTTAATTGACTGCTTCAGTGTGTTACCACATTACTACGTGATCAAACACGAAAAAACCCCAGGATCTGGCCAACAAGTATGCGAAGAAGGCAAAATCATGAGCCAGATGCGGGCATAACCCAGACCTAACCCAGACCTAACCGGTGTTAACCTCTAAAATATTGATCGAAACCAGGTTTAATTGACTGCTTCAGTGTGTTACCACATTACTACGTGATTCAATAACGAAAAAAACCCAGGATCTGGCCAACAAGTATGCGAAGAAGGCAAAATCATGAGCCAGATGCGGGCATAACCCATACCTAACACAGACCTAACCGGTGTTATCCTCTAAAATATTGATCGAAACCAGGTTTAATTGGCAGCTTCAGTGTGTTACCACATTACTACGTGATTCAAACACGAAAAAAACCCAGGATCTGGCCAACAAGTATGCGAAGATGGCAAAATCATGAGCCAGATGCGGGCATATCCCGGACCTAACCCAGGCCTAACCGGTGTTATCCTCTAAAATATTGATCGGAACCAGGTTTAATTGACTGCTTCAGTGTGTTACCACATTCCTACGTGATTCAAACACGAAAAAAACCCAGGATCTGGCCAACAAGTATGCGAAGAAGGCGAAAGTATAAGCCAGATGCGCGTATTTCCCAGACCTAACCCAGACCTAACCGGTGTCATCCTCTGAAATATTGATCGAAACCAGGTTTAATTGACTGCTTCAGTGTGTTACCACATTACTACGTGATTCAAATACGGAAAAAACCCAGGATCTGGCCCACAAGTATGCGATGAAGGCAAAATCATGAGCCAGATGCGGGCATAACCCAGACCTAACCCAGACCTAACCGGTGTTATCCTCTAAAATATTGATCGAAACCAGGTTTTATTGACTGCTTCAGTGTGTTACCACATTACTAAGTGATCAAACACGGAAAAAACCCAGGATCTGGCCAACAAGTATGCGAAGAAGGCAAAATCATGAGCCAGATGCGGGCATAACCCAGGCCTAACCCAGACCTAACCTGTGTTATCCTCGGAAATATTGATCGAAACCAGGTTTAATTGACTGCTTCAGTGTATTACCACATTACTACGTGATTCAAACACGGAAAATACCCAGGATCTGGCCAACAAGTTTGCGAAAAAGGCGAAAGTATAAGCCAGATGCGCGCAAATCCCAGACCTAACCCAGACCTAACCGGTGTTATCCTCTAAAATATTGATCGAAACCAGGTTTTATTGACTGCTTCAGTGTGTTACCACATTACTACGTGATCAAACACGGAAAAAACCCAGGATCTGGCCAACAAGTATGCGAAGAAGGCAAAATCATGAGCCAGATGCGGGCATAACCCAGACCTAACCCAGACCTAACCGGTGTTATCCTCTAAAATATTGTTCGAAACCAGGTTTAATTGACAGCTTCAGTGTGTTACCACATTACTACGTGATTCAAACACGAAAAAAACCCAGGATCTGGCCAACAAATATGCGAAGAAGGCAAAATCATGAGCCAGATACGGGCATATCCCGAACCTATCCCAGACCTAACCGGTGTTATCCTCTAAAATATTGATCGAAACCAGGTTTAATTGACTGCTTCAGTGTGTTACCACATTACTACGTGATTCAAACACGAAAAAACCCCAGGATCTGGCCAACAAGTATGCGAAGAAGGCAAGATCATGAGCCAGATGCGGGCATAACCCAGACCTAACCCAGACCTAACCGGTGTTATCCTCTAAAATATTGATCGGAACCAGGTTTAATTGACTGCTTCAGTGTGTTACCACATTACTACGTGATCAAACACGGAAAAAACCCAGGATCTGGCCAAGAAGTATGCGAAGAAGGCAAAATCATGAACCAGATGCGGGCATAACCCAGGCCTAACCCAGACCTAACCGGTGTTATCCTCTAAAATATTGATCGAAACCAGGTTTTATTGACTGCTTCAGTGTGTTACCACATTACTACGTGATCAAACTCGGAAAAAACCCAGGATCTGGCCAACAAGTATGCGAAGAAGGCAAAATCATGAGCCAGATGCGGGCATAACCCAGACCTAACCCAGACCTAACCGGTGTTATCCTCTGAAATATTGATTGAAACCAGGTTTAATTGACTGCTTCAGTGTATTACCACATTACTACGTGATTCAAACACGGAAAATACCCAGGATCTGGCCAACAAGTTTGCGAAAAAGGCGAAAGTATAAGAAAGATACGCGCAAATCCCAGACCTAACCCAGACCTAACCGGTGTTATCCTCTAAAATATTGATCGAAACCATGTTTTATTGACTGCTTCAGTGTGTTACCACATTACTACGTGATCAAACTCGGAAAAAACCCAGGATCTGGCCAACAAGTATGCGAAGAAGGCAAAATCATGAGCCAGATGCGGGCATAACCCAGACCTAACCCAGACCTAACCGGTGTTATCCTCTAAAATATTGATCGAAACCAGGTTTAATTGACTGCTTCAGTGTGTTACCACATTACCACGTGATCAAACACGGAAAAAACCCAGGATCTGGCCAACAAGTATGCGGAGAAGGCAAAATCATGAGCCAGATGCGGGCATAACCCAGACCTAACCCAGACCTAACCGGTGTTATCCTCTAAAATATTGATCGAAACCAGGTTTAATTGACTGCTTCAGTGTATTACCACATTACTACGTGATTCAAACACGGAAAAAACCCAGGATCTGGCCAACAAGTATGCGAAGAAGGCAAAATCATGAGCCAGATGCGGGCATAACCCAGACCTAACCCAGACCTAACCGGTGTTATCCTCTAAAATATTGATCGAAACCAGGTTTAATTGACTGCTTCAGTGTGTTACCACATTCCTACGTGATTCAAACACGAAAAAAACCCAGGATCTGGCCAACAAGTATGCGAAGAAGGCGAAAGTATAAGCCAGATGCGCGCATTTCCCAGACCTAACCCAGACCTTACCGGTGTTATCCTCTGAAATATTGATCGAAACCAGGTTTAATTGACTGCTTCCGTGTGTTACCACATTACTACGTGATTCAAACACGGAAAAAACCCAGGATCTGGCCAACAAGTATGCGATGAAGGCAAAATCATGAGCCAGATGCGGGCATAACCCAGACCTAACCCAGACCTAACCGGTGTTATCCTCTAAAATATTGATCGAAACCAGGTTTAATTGACTGCTTCAGTGTGTTACCACATTACTACGTGATCAAACACGAAAAAACCCCAGGATCTGGCCAACAAGTATGCGAAGAAGGCAAAATCATGAGCCAGATGCGGGCATAACCCAGACCTAACCCAGACCTAACCGGTGTTAACCTCTAAAATATTGATCGAAACCAGGTTTAATTGACTGCTTCAGTGTGTTACCACATTACTACGTGATTCAATAACGAAAAAAACCCAGGATCTGGCCAACAAGTATGCGAAGAAGGCAAAATCATGAGCCAGATGCGGGCATAACCCATACCTAACACAGACCTAACCGGTGTTATCCTCTAAAATATTGATCGAAACCAGGTTTAATTGGCAGCTTCAGTGTGTTACCACATTACTACGTGATTCAAACACGAAAAAAACCCAGGATCTGGCCAACAAGTATGCGAAGATGGCAAAATCATGAGCCAGATGCGGGCATATCCCGGACCTAACCCAGGCCTAACCGGTGTTATCCTCTAAAATATTGATCGGAACCAGGTTTAATTGACTGCTTCAGTGTGTTACCACATTCCTACGTGATTCAAACACGAAAAAAACCCAGGATCTGGCCAACAAGTATGCGAAGAAGGCGAAAGTATAAGCCAGATGCGCGTATTTCCCAGACCTAACCCAGACCTAACCGGTGTCATCCTCTGAAATATTGATCGAAACCAGGTTTAATTGACTGCTTCAGTGTGTTACCACATTACTACGTGATTCAAATACGGAAAAAACCCAGGATCTGGCCCACAAGTATGCGATGAAGGCAAAATCATGAGCCAGATGCGGGCATAACCCAGACCTAACCCAGACCTAACCGGTGTTATCCTCTAAAATATTGATCGAAACCAGGTTTTATTGACTGCTTCAGTGTGTTACCACATTACTAAGTGATCAAACACGGAAAAAACCCAGGATCTGGCCAACAAGTATGCGAAGAAGGCAAAATCATGAGCCAGATGCGGGCATAACCCAGGCCTAACCCAGACCTAACCTGTGTTATCCTCGGAAATATTGATCGAAACCAGGTTTAATTGACTGCTTCAGTGTATTACCACATTACTACGTGATTCAAACACGGAAAATACCCAGGATCTGGCCAACAAGTTTGCGAAAAAGGCGAAAGTATAAGCCAGATGCGCGCAAATCCCAGACCTAACCCAGACCTAACCGGTGTTATCCTCTAAAATATTGATCGAAACCAGGTTTTATTGACTGCTTCAGTGTGTTACCACATTACTACGTGATCAAACACGGAAAAAACCCAGGATCTGGCCAACAAGTATGCGAAGAAGGCAAAATCATGAGCCAGATGCGGGCATAACCCAGACCTAACCCAGACCTAACCGGTGTTATCCTCTAAAATATTGATCGAAACCAGGTTTAATTGACTGCTTCAGTGTGTTACCACATTACTACGTGATTCAAACACGAAAAAACCCCAGGATCTGGCCAACAAGTATGCGAAGAAGGCAAAATCATGAGCCAGATGCGGGCATAACCCAGACCTAACCCAGACCTAACCGGTGTTATCCTCTAAAATATTGATCGAAACCAGGTTTTATTGACTGCTTCAGTGTGTTACCACATTACTACGTGATCAAACACGGAAAAAACCCAGGATCTGGCCAAGAAGTATGCGAAGAAGGCAAAATCATGAACCAGATGCGGGCATAACCCAGGCCTAACCCAGACCTAACCGGTGTTATCCTCTAAAATATTGATCGAAACCAGGTTTTATTGACTGCTTCAGTGTGTTACCACATTACTACGTGATCAAACTCGGAAAAAACCCAGGATCTGGCCAACAAGTATGCGAAGAAGGCAAAATCATGAGCCAGATGCGGGCATAACCCAGACCTAACCCAGACCTAACCGGTGTTATCCTCTGAAATATTGATTGAAACCAGGTTTAATTGACTGCTTCAGTGTATTACCACATTACTACGTGATTCAAACACGGAAAATACCCAGGATCTGGCCAACAAGTTTGCGAAAAAGGCGAAAGTATAAGAAAGATACGCGCAAATCCCAGACCTAACCCAGACCTAACCGGTGTTATCCTCTAAAATATTGATCGAAACCATGTTTTATTGACTGCTTCAGTGTGTTACCACATTACTACGTGATCAAACTCGGAAAAAACCCAGGATCTGGCCAACAAGTATGCGAAGAAGGCAAAATCATGAGCCAGATGCGGGCATAACCCAGACCTAACCCAGACCTAACCGGTGTTATCCTCTAAAATATTGATCGAAACCAGGTTTAATTGACTGCTTCAGTGTGTTACCACATTACCACGTGATCAAACACGGAAAAAACCCAGGATCTGGCCAACAAGTATGCGGAGAAGGCAAAATCATGAGCCAGATGCGGGCATAACCCAGACCTAACCCAGACCTAACCGGTGTTATCCTGTAAAATATTGATCGAAACCAGGTTTAATTGACTGCTTCAGTGTGTTACCACATTACTACGTGATCAAACACGAAAAAACCCCAGGATCTGGCCAACAAGTTTGCGAAAAAGGCGAAAGTATAAGAAAGATACGCGCAAATCCCAGACCTAACCCAGACCTAACCGGTGTTATCCTCTAAAATATTGATCGAAACCATGTTTTATTGACTGCTTCAGTGTGTTACCACATTACTACGTGATCAAACTCGGAAAAAACCCAGGATCTGGCCAACAAGTATGCGAAGAAGGCAAAATCATGAGCCAGATGCGGGCATAACCCATACCTAACACAGACCTAACCGGTGTTATCCTCTAAAATATTGATCGAAACCAGGTTTAATTGGCAGCTTCAGTGTGTTACCACATTACTACGTGATTCAAACACGAAAAAAACCCAGGATCTGGCCAACAAGTATGCGAAGATGGCAAAATCATGAGCCAGATGCGGGCATATCCCGGACCTAACCCAGGCCTAACCGGTGTTATCCTCTAAAATATTGATCGGAACCAGGTTTAATTGACTGCTTCAGTGTGTTACCACATTCCTACGTGATTCAAACACGAAAAAAACCCAGGATCTGGCCAACAAGTATGCGAAGAAGGCGAAAGTATAAGCCAGATGCGCGTATTTCCCAGACCTAACCCAGACCTAACCGGTGTCATCCTCTGAAATATTGATCGAAACCAGGTTTAATTGACTGCTTCAGTGTGTTACCACATTACTACGTGATTCAAATACGGAAAAAACCCAGGATCTGGCCCACAAGTATGCGATGAAGGCAAAATCATGAGCCAGATGCGGGCATAACCCAGACCTAACCCAGACCTAACCGGTGTTATCCTCTAAAATATTGATCGAAACCAGGTTTTATTGACTGCTTCAGTGTGTTACCACATTACTAAGTGATCAAACACGGAAAAAACCCAGGATCTGGCCAACAAGTATGCGAAGAAGGCAAAATCATGAGCCAGATGCGGGCATAACCCAGGCCTAACCCAGACCTAACCTGTGTTATCCTCGGAAATATTGATCGAAACCAGGTTTAATTGACTGCTTCAGTGTATTACCACATTACTACGTGATTCAAACACGGAAAATACCCAGGATCTGGCCAACAAGTTTGCGAAAAAGGCGAAAGTATAAGCCAGATGCGCGCAAATCCCAGACCTAACCCAGACCTAACCGGTGTTATCCTCTAAAATATTGATCGAAACCAGGTTTTATTGACTGCTTCAGTGTGTTACCACATTACTACGTGATCAAACACGGAAAAAACCCAGGATCTGGCCAACAAGTATGCGAAGAAGGCAAAATCATGAGCCAGATGCGGGCATAACCCAGACCTAACCCAGACCTAACCGGTGTTATCCTCTAAAATATTGTTCGAAACCAGGTTTAATTGACAGCTTCAGTGTGTTACCACATTACTACGTGATTCAAACACGAAAAAAACCCAGGATCTGGCCAACAAATATGCGAAGAAGGCAAAATCATGAGCCAGATACGGGCATATCCCGAACCTATCCCAGACCTAACCGGTGTTATCCTCTAAAATATTGATCGAAACCAGGTTTAATTGACTGCTTCAGTGTGTTACCACATTACTACGTGATTCAAACACGAAAAAACCCCAGGATCTGGCCAACAAGTATGCGAAGAAGGCAAGATCTTGAGCCAGATGCGGGCATAACCCAGACCTAACCCAGACCTAACCGGTGTTATCCTCTAAAATATTGATCGGAACCAGGTTTAATTGACTGCTTCAGTGTGTTACCACATTACTACGTGATCAAACACGGAAAAAACCCAGGATCTGGCCAAGAAGTATGCGAAGAAGGCAAAATCATGAACCAGATGCGGGCATAACCCAGGCCTAACCCAGACCTAACCGGTGTTATCCTCTAAAATATTGATCGAAACCAGGTTTTATTGACTGCTTCAGTGTGTTACCACATTACTACGTGATCAAACTCGGAAAAAACCCAGGATCTGGCCAACAAGTATGCGAAGAAGGCAAAATCATGAGCCAGATGCGGGCATAACCCAGACCTAACCCAGACCTAACCGGTGTTATCCTCTGAAATATTGATTGAAACCAGGTTTAATTGACTGCTTCAGTGTATTACCACATTACTACGTGATTCAAACACGGAAAATACCCAGGATCTGGCCAACAAGTTTGCGAAAAAGGCGAAAGTATAAGAAAGATACGCGCAAATCCCAGACCTAACCCAGACCTAACCGGTGTTATCCTCTAAAATATTGATCGAAACCATGTTTTATTGACTGCTTCAGTGTGTTACCACATTACTACGTGATCAAACTCGGAAAAAACCCAGGATCTGGCCAACAAGTATGCGAAGAAGGCAAAATCATGAGCCAGATGCGGGCATAACCCAGACCTAACCCAGACCTAACCGGTGTTATCCTCTAAAATATTGATCGAAACCAGGTTTAATTGACTGCTTCAGTGTGTTACCACATTACCACGTGATCAAACACGGAAAAAACCCAGGATCTGGCCAACAAGTATGCGGAGAAGGCAAAATCATGAGCCAGATGCGGGCATAACCCAGACCTAACCCAGACCTAACCGGTGTTATCCTCTAAAATATTGATCGAAACCAGGTTTAATTGACTGCTTCAGTGTATTACCACATTACTACGTGATTCAAACACGGAAAAAACCCAGGATCTGGCCAACAAGTATGCGAAGAAGGCAAAATCATGAGCCAGATGCGGGCATAACCCAGACCTAACCCAGACCTAACCGGTGTTATCCTCTAAAATATTGATCGAAACCAGGTTTAATTGACAGCTTCTGTGTGTTACCACTTTCCTACGTGATTCAAACCCGAAAAAAACCCAGGATCTGGCCAACAAGTATGCGAAGAAGGCAAAATCATGAGCCAGATGCGGGCATATCCCGAACCTGTCCCAGACCTAACCGGTGTTATCCTCTAAAATATTGATCGAAACCAGGTTTAATTGACTGCTTCAGTGTGTTACCACATTACTACGTGATTCAAACACGAAAAAAACCCAGGATCTGGCCAACAAGTATGCGAAGAAGGCAAAATCATGAGCCAGATGCGGGCATAACCCAGACCTAACCCAGACCTAACCGGTGTTATCCTCTGAAATATTGATTGAAACCAGGTTTAATTGACTGCTTCAGTGTATTACCACATTACTACGTGATTCAAACACGGAAAATACCCAGGATCTGGCCAACAAGTTTGCGAAGAAGGCAAAATCATGAGCCAGATGCGGGCATAACCCGGACCTAACCCAGACCTAACCGGTGTTATCCTCTAAAATATTGATCGAAACCAGGTTTAATTGACTGCTTCAGTGTGTTACCACATTACCACGTGATCAAACACGGAAAAAACCCAGGATCTGGCCAACAAGTATGCGGAGAAGGCAAAATCATGAGCCAGATGCGGGCATAACCCGGACCTAACCCAGACCTAACCGGTGTTATCCTCTAAAATATTGATCGAAACCAGGTTTAATTGACTGCTTCAGTGTGTTACCACATTACCACGTGATCAAACACGGAAAAAACCCAGGATCTGGCCAACAAGTATGCGGAGAAGGCAAAATCATGAGCCAGATGCGGGCATAACCCAGACCTAACCCAGGCCTAACCGGTGTTATCCTCTAAAATATTGATCGAAACCATGTTTTATTGACTGCTTCAGTGTGTTACCACATTACTACGTGATCAAACTCGGAAAAAACCCAGGATCTGGCCAACAAGTATGCGAAGAAGGCAAAATCATGAGCCAGATGCGGGCATAACCCGGACCTAACCCAGACCTAACCGGTGTTATCCTCTAAAATATTGATCGAAACCAGGTTTAATTGACTGCTTCAGTGTGTTACCACATTACCACGTGATCAAACACGGAAAAAACCCAGGATCTGGCCAACAAGTATGCGGAGAAGGCAAAATCATGAGCCAGATGCGGGCATAACCCAGACCTAACCCAGACCTAACCGGTGTTATCCTGTAAAATATTGATCGAAACCAGGTTTAATTGACTGCTTCAGTGTGTTACCACATTACCACGTGATCAAACACGGAAAAAACCCAGGATCTGGCCAACAAGTATGCGAAGAAGGCGAAAGTATAAGCCAGATGCACGCATTTCCCAGACCTAACCCAGACCTTACCGGTGTTATCCTCTGAAATATTGATCGAAACCAGGTTTAATTGACTGCTTCAGTGTGTTACCACATTACTACGTGATTCAAACACGGAAAAAACCCAGGATCTGGCCAACAAGTATGCGATGAAGGCAAAATCATGAGCCAGATGCGGGCATAACCCAGACCTAACCCAGACCTAACCGGTGTTATCCTCTAAAATATTGATCGAAACCAGGTTTAATTGACTGCTTCAGTGTGTTACCACATTCCTACGTGATTCAAACACGAAAAAAACCCAGGATCTGGCCAACAAGTATGCGAAGAAGGCGAAAGTATAAGCCAGATGCGCGCATTTCCCAGACCTAACCCAGACCTTACCGGTGTTATCCTCTGAAATATTGATCGAAACCAGGTTTAATTGACTGCTTCCGTGTGTTACCACATTACTACGTGATTCAAACACGGAAAAAACCCAGGATCTGGCCAACAAGTATGCGATGAAGGCAAAATCATGAGCCAGATGCGGGCATAACCCAGACCTAACCCAGACCTAACCGGTGTTATCCTCTAAAATATTGATCGAAACCAGGTTTAATTGACTGCTTCAGTGTGTTACCACATTACTACGTGATCAAACACGAAAAAACCCCAGGATCTGGCCAACAAGTATGCGAAGAAGGCAAAATCATGAGCCAGATGCGGGCATAACCCAGACCTAACCCAGACCTAACCGGTGTTAACCTCTAAAATATTGATCGAAACCAGGTTTAATTGACTGCTTCAGTGTGTTACCACATTACTACGTGATTCAATAACGAAAAAAACCCAGGATCTGGCCAACAAGCATGCGAAGAAGGCAAAATCATGAGCCAGATGCGGGCATAACCCATACCTAACACAGACCTAACCGGTGTTATCCTCTAAAATATTGATCGAAACCAGGTTTAATTGGCAGCTTCAGTGTGTTACCACATTACTACGTGATTCAAACACGAAAAAAACCCAGGATCTGGCCAACAAGTATGCGAAGATGGCAAAATCATGAGCCAGATGCGGGCATATCCCGGACCAAACCCAGGCCTAACCGGTGTTATCCTCTAAAATATTGATCGGAACCAGGTTTAATTGACTGCTTCAGTGTGTTACCACATTCCTACGTGATTCAAACACGAAAAAAACCCAGGATCTGGCCAACAAGTATGCGAAGAAGGCGAAAGTATAAGCCAGATGCGCGTATTTCCCAGACCTAACCCAGACCTAACCGGTGTCATCCTCTGAAATATTGATCGAAACCAGGTTTAATTGACTGCTTCAGTGTGTTACCACATTACTACGTGATTCAAATACGGAAAAAACCCAGGATCTGGCCCACAAGTATGCGATGAAGGCAAAATCATGAGCCAGATGCGGGCATAACCCAGACCTAACCCAGACCTAACCGGTGTTATCCTCTAAAATATTGATCGAAACCAGGTTTTATTGACTGCTTCAGTGTGTTACCACATTACTAAGTGATCAAACACGGAAAAAACCCAGGATCTGGCCAACAAGTATGCGAAGAAGGCAAAATCATGAGCCAGATGCGGGCATAACCCAGGCCTAACCCAGACCTAACCTGTGTTATCCTCGGAAATATTGATCGAAACCAGGTTTAATTGACTGCTTCAGTGTATTACCACATTACTACGTGATTCAAACACGGAAAATACCCAGGATCTGGCCAACAAGTTTGCGAAAAAGGCGAAAGTATAAGCCAGATGCGCGCAAATCCCAGACCTAACCCAGACCTAACCGGTGTTATCCTCTAAAATATTGATCGAAACCAGGTTTTATTGACTGCTTCAGTGTGTTACCACATTACTACGTGATCAAACACGGAAAAAACCCAGGATCTGGCCAACAAGTATGCGAAGAAGGCAAAATCATGAGCCAGATGCGGGCATAACCCAGACCTAACCCAGACCTAACCGGTGTTATCCTCTAAAATATTGTTCGAAACCAGGTTTAATTGACAGCTTCAGTGTGTTACCACATTACTACGTGATTCAAACACGAAAAAAACCCAGGATCTGGCCAACAAATATGCGAAGAAGGCAAAATCATGAGCCAGATACGGGCATATCCCGAACCTATCCCAGACCTAACCGGTGTTATCCTCTAAAATATTGATCGAAACCAGGTTTAATTGACTGCTTCAGTGTGTTACCACATTACTACGTGATTCAAACACGAAAAAACCCCAGGATCTGGCCAACAAGTATGCGAAGAAGGCAAAATCATGAGCCAGATGCGGGCATAACCCAGACCTAACCCAGACCTAACCGGTGTTATCCTCTAAAATATTGATCGAAACCAGGTTTTATTGACTGCTTCAGTGTGTTACCACATTACTACGTGATCAAACACGGAAAAAACCCAGGATCTGGCCAAGAAGTATGCGAAGAAGGCAAAATCATGAACCAGATGCGGGCATAACCCAGGCCTAACCCAGACCTAACCGGTGTTATCCTCTAAAATATTGATCGAAACCAGGTTTTATTGACTGCTTCAGTGTGTTACCACATTACTACGTGATCAAACTCGGAAAAAACCCAGGATCTGGCCAACAAGTATGCGAAGAAGGCAAAATCATGAGCCAGATGCGGGCATAACCCAGACCTAACCCAGACCTAACCGGTGTTATCCTCTGAAATATTGATTGAAACCAGGTTTAATTGACTGCTTCAGTGTATTACCACATTACTACGTGATTCAAACACGGAAAATACCCAGGATCTGGCCAACAAGTTTGCGAAAAAGGCGAAAGTATAAGAAAGATACGCGCAAATCCCAGACCTAACCCAGACCTAACCGGTGTTATCCTCTAAAATATTGATCGAAACCATGTTTTATTGACTGCTTCAGTGTGTTACCACATTACTACGTGATCAAACTCGGAAAAAACCCAGGATCTGGCCAACAAGTATGCGAAGAAGGCAAAATCATGAGCCAGATGCGGGCATAACCCAGACCTAACCCAGACCTAACCGGTGTTATCCTCTAAAATATTGATCGAAACCAGGTTTAATTGACTGCTTCAGTGTGTTACCACATTACCACGTGATCAAACACGGAAAAAACCCAGGATCTGGCCAACAAGTATGCGGAGAAGGCAAAATCATGAGCCAGATGCGGGCATAACCCAGACCTAACCCAGACCTAACCGGTGTTATCCTCTAAAATATTGATCGAAACCAGGTTTAATTGACTGCTTCAGTGTATTACCACATTACTACGTGATTCAAACACGGAAAAAACCCAGGATCTGGCCAACAAGTATGCGAAGAAGGCAAAATCATGAGCCAGATGCGGGCATAACCCAGACCTAACCCAGACCTAACCGGTGTTATCCTCTAAAATATTGATCGAAACCAGGTTTAATTGACAGCTTCTGTGTGTTACCACATTCCTACGTGATTCAAACCCGAAAAAAACCCAGGATCTGGCCAACAAGTATGCGAAGAAGGCAAAATCATGAGCCAGATGCGGGCATATCCCGAACCTATCCCAGACCTAACCGGTGTTATCCTCTAAAATATTGATCGAAACTAGGTTTAATTGACTGCTTCAGTGTGTTACCACATTACTACGTGATTCAAACACGAAAAAAACCCAGGATCTGGCCAACAAGTATGCGAAGAAGGCAAAATCATGAGCCAGATGCGGGCATAACCCAGACCTAACCCAGACCTAACCGGTGTTATCCTCTAAAATACTGTCCGAATCCAGGTTTAATAGACTGCCTCAACGTGTTACCACATTACTACGTGATTGAAACACGAAAAAAACCCAGGATCTGGCCAACAAGTATGCGAAGAAGGCAAAATCATGAGCCAGATGCGGGCATAACCCAGACCTAACCCAGACCTAACCGGTGTTATCCTCTAAAATATTGATCGAAACCAGGTTTAATTGACAGCTTCAGTGTGTTACCACACTACTACGTGATTCAAACACGAAAAAAACCCAGGATCTGGCCAACAAGTATGCGAAGAAGGCAAAATCATGAGCCAGATGCGGGCATTACCCAGACCTAACCCAGACCGAACCGGTGTTATCCTCTAAAATATTGATCGAAACCAGGTTTTATTGACTGCTTCAGTGTGTTACCATATTACTACGTGATCAAACACGGAAAAAACCCAGGATCTGGCCAACAAGTTTGCGAAAAAGGCGAAAGTATAAGCCAGATGCGCGCAAATCCCAGACCTAACCCAGACCTAACCGGTGTTATCCTCTAAAATATTGATCGAAACCAGGTTTTATTGACTGCTTCAGTATGTTACCACATTACTACGTGATCAAACACGGAAAAAACCCAGGATCTGGCCAACAAGTATGCGAAGAAGGCAAAATCATGAGCCAGATGCGGGCATAACCCAGACCTAACCCAGACCTAACCGGTGTTATCCTCTAAAATATTGTTCTTAACCGGGTTTAATTGACAGCTTCAGTGTGTTACCACATTACTACGTGATTCAAGCACGAAAAAAACCCAGGATCTGGCCAACAAATATGCGAAGAAGGCAAAATCATGAGCCAGATACGGGCATAACCCAGACCTAACCCAGACCTAACCGGTGTTATCCTCTAAAATATTGATCGAAACCAGGTTTAATTGACTGCTGCAGTGTGTTACCACATTACTACGTGATTCAAACACGAAAAAACCCCAGGATCTGGCCAACAAGTAAGCGAAGAAGGCAAAATCATGAGCCAGATGCGGGCATAACCCAGACCTAACCCAGACCGAACCGGTGTTATCCTCTAAAATATTGATCGAAACCAGGTTTAATTGACAGCTTCAGTGTGTTACCACATTACTACGTGATTCAAACCCGAAAAAACCCAGGATCTGTCCAACAAGTATGCGAAGAAGGCAAAATCATGAGCCAGATGCGGGCATATCCCGAACCTATCCCAGACCTAACCGGTGTTATCCTCTAAAATATTGATCGAATCCAGGTTTAATAGACTGCCTCAATGTGTTACCACATTACTACGTGATTGAAACACGAAAAAAACCCAGGATCTGGCCAACAAGTATGCGAAGAAGGCAAAATCTTGAGCGAGATGCGGGCACAACCCAGACCTAACCCAGACCGAACCGGTGTTATCCTCTAAAATATTGATCGAAACCAGGTTTTATTGACTGCTTCAGTGTGTTACCACATTACTACGTGATCAAACACGGAAAAAACCCAGGATCTGGCCAACAAGTATGCGAAGAAGGCAAAATCATGAGCCAGATGCGGGCATAACCCAGACCTAACCCAGACCTAACCGGTGTTATCCTCTAAAATATTGATCGAAACCAGGTTTTATTGACTGCTTCAGTGTGTTACCACATTACTACGTGATCAAACACGGAAAAAACCCAGGATCTGGCCAACAAGTATGCGGAGAAGGCAAAATCATGAGCCAGATGCGGGCATATCCCGAACCTATCCCAGACCTAACCGGTGTTATCCTCTAAAATATTGATCGAAACCAGGTTTAATTGACTGCTTCAGTGTGTTACCACATTACTACGTGATTCAAACACGAAAAAACCCCAGGATCTGGCAAACAAGTATGCGAAGAAGGCAAAATCATGAGCCAGATGCGGGCATAACCCAGACCTAACCCAGACCTAACCGGTGTTATCCTCTAAAATATTGATCGAAACCAGGTTTTATTGACTGCTTCAGTGAATTACCACATTACTACGTGATTCAAACACGAAAAAAACCCAGGATCTGGCCAACAAGTATGCGAAGAAGGCAAAATCATGAGCCAGATGCGGGCATAACCCAGACCTAACCCAGACCTAACCGGTGTTATCCTCTAAAATACTGTCCGAATCCAGGTTTAATAGACTGCCTCAATGTTTTACCACATTACTACGTGATTGAAACACGAAAAAAACCCAGGATCTGGCCAACAAGTATGCGAAGAAGGCAAAATCATGAGCCAGATGCGGGCATAACCCAGACCTAACCCAGACCTAACCGGTGTTATCCTCTAAAATATTGATCGAAACCAGGTTTAATTGACAGCTTCAGTGTGTTACCACACTACTACGTGATTCAAACACGAAAAAAACCCAGGATCTGGCCAACAAGTATGCGAAGAAGGCAAAATCATGAGCCAGATGCGGGCATTACCCAGACCTAACCCAGACCGAACCGGTGTTATCCTCTAAAATATTGATCGAAACCAGGTTTTATTGACTGCTTCAGTGTGCTACCACATTACTACGTGATCAAACACGGAAAAAACCCAGGATCTGGCCAACAAGTTTGCGAAAAAGGCGAAAGTATAAGCCAGATGCGCGCAAATCCCAGACCTAACCCAGACCTAACCGGTGTTATCCTCTAAAATATTGATCGAAACCAGGTTTTATTGACTGCTTCAGTGTGTTACCACATTACTACGTGATCAAACACGGAAAAAACCCAGGATCTGGCCAACAAGTATGCGAAGAAGGCAAAATCATGAGCCAGATGCGGGCATAACCCAGACCTAACCCAGACCTAACCGGTGTTATCCTCTAAAATATTGTTCGTAACCAGGTTTAATTGACAGCTTCAGTGTGTTACCACATTACTACGTGATTCAAGCACGAAAAACACCCAGGATCTGGCCAACAAATATGCGAAGAATGCAAAATCATGAGCCAGATACGGGCATAACCCAGACCTAACCCAGACCTAACCGGTGTTATCCTCTAAAATATTGATCGAAACCAGGTTTAATTGACTGCTGCAGTGTGTTACCACATTACTACGTGATTCAAACACGAAAAAACCCCAGGATCTGGCCAACAAGTATGCGAAGAAGGCAAAATCATGAGCCAGATGCGGGCATAACTCAGACCTAACCCAGACCGAACCGGTGTTATCCTCTAAAATATTGATCGAAACCAGGTTTAATTGACAGCTTCAGTGTGTTACCACATTACTACGTGATTCAAACCCGAAAAAACCCAGGATCTGTCCAACAAGTATGCGAAGAAGGCAAAATCATGAGCCAGATGCGGGCATATCCCGAACCTATCCCAGACCTAACCGGTGTTATCCTCTAAAATATTGATCGAATCCAGGTTTAATAGACTGCCTCAATGTGTTACCACATTACTACGTGATTGAAACACGAAAAAAACCCAGGATCTGGCCAACAAGTATGCGAAGAAGGCAAAATCATGAGCCAGATGCGGGCATAACCCAGACCTAACCCAGACCTAACCGGTGTTATCCTCTAAAATATTGATCGAAACCAGGTTTAATTGACAGCTTCAGTGTGTTACCACACTACTACGTGATTCAAACGCGAAAAAAACCCAGGATCTGGCCAACAAGTATGCGAAGAAGGCAAAATCATGAGCCAGATGCGGGCATAACCCAGACCTAACCCAGACCGAACCGGTGTTATCCTCTAAAATATTGATCGAAACCAGGTTTTATTGACTGCTTCAGTGTGTTACCACATTACTACGTGATCAAACACGGAAAAAACCCAGGATCTGGCCAACAAGTATGCGAAGAAGGCAAAATCATGAGCCAGATGCGGGCATAACCCAGACCTAACCCAGACCTAACCGGTGTTATCCTCTAAAATATTGATCGAAACCAGGTTTTATTGACTGCTTCAGTGTGTTACCACATTACTACGTGATCAAACACGGAAAAAACCCAGGATCTGGCCAACAAGTATGCGGAGAAGGCAAAATCATGAGCCAGATGCGGGCATAACCCAGACCTAACCCAGACTCAACCGGTGTTATCCTCTAAAATATTGATCGAAACCAGGTTTAATTGACTGCGTCAGTGTATTACCACATTACTACGTGATTCAAACACGAAAAAAACCCAGGATCTGGTCAACAAGTATGCGAAGAAGGCAAAATCATGACCCAGATGCGGGCATAACCCAGACCTAACCCAGACCTAACCGGTGTTATCCTCTAAAATATTGATCGAAACCAGGTTTTATTGACTGCTTCAGTGTGTTACCACATTACTACGTGATCAAACACGGAAAAAACCCAGGATCTGGCCAACAAGTATGCGAAGAAGGCAAAATCATGAGCCAGATGCGGGCATAACCCAGGCCTAACCCAGACCTAACCTGTGTTATCCTCTGAAATATTGATCGTAACCAGGTTTAATTGACTGCTTCAGTGTATTACCACATTACTACGTGATTCAAACACGGAAAATACCCAGGATCTGGCCAACAAGTTTGCGAAAAAGGCGAAAGTATAAGCCAGATGCGCGCAAATCCCAGACCTAACCCAGACCTAACCGGTGTTATCCTCTAAAATATTGATCGAAACCAGGTTTTATTGACTGCTTCAGTGTGTTACCACATTACTACGTGATCAAACACGGAAAAAACCCAGGATCTGGCCAACAAGTATGCGAAGAAGGCAAAATCATGAGCCAGATGCGGGCATAACCCAGACCTAACCCAGACCTAACCGGTGTTATCCTCTAAAATATTGTTCGAAACCAGGTTTAATTGACAGCTTCAGTGTGTTACCACATTACTACGTGATTCAAACACGAAAAAAACCCAGGATCTGGCCAACAAATATGCGAAGAAGGCAAAATCATGAGCCAGATACGGGCATAACCCAGACCTAACCCAGACCTAAACGGTGTTATCCTCTAAAATATTGATCGAAACCAGGTTTAATTGACTGCTGCAGTGTGTTACCACATTACTACGTGATTCAAACATGAAAAAAACCCAAGATCTGGCCAACAAGTATGCGAAGAAGGCAAAATCATGAGCCAGATGCGGGCATAACCCAGACCTAACCCAGACCTAACCGGTGTTATCCTCTAAAATATTGATCGAAACCAGGTTTAATTGACAGCTTCAGTGTGTTACCACATTACTACGTGATTCAAACCCGAAAAAAACCCAGGATCTGGCCAACAAGTATGCGAAGAAGGCAAAATCATGAGCCAGATGCGGGCATATCCCGAACCTATCCCAGACCTAACCGGTGTTATCCTCTAAAATATTGATCGAAACCAGGTTTAATTGACTGCTTCAGTGTGTTACCACATTACTACGTGATTCAAACACGAAAAAACCCCAGGATCTGGCCAACAAGTATGCGAAGAAGGCAAAATCATGAGCCAGATGCGGGCATAACCCAGACCTAACCCAGACCTAACCGGTGTTATCCTCTAAAATATTGAACGAAACCAGGTTTTATTGACTGCTTCAGTGAATTACCACATTACTACGTGATTCAAACACGAAAAAAACCCAGGATCTGGCCAACAAGTATGCGAAGAAGGCAAAATCATGAGCCAGATGCGGGCATAACCCAGACCTAACCCAGACCTAACCGGTGTTATCCTCTAAAATACTGTCCGAATCCAGGTTTAATAGACTGCCTCAATGTGTTACCACATTACTACGTGATTGAAACACGAAAAAAACCCAGGATCTGGCCAACAAGTATGCGAAGAAGGCAAAATCATGAGCCAGATGCGGGCATAACACAGACCTAACCCAGACCTAACCGGTGTTATCCTCTAAAATATTGATCGAAACCAGGTTTAATTGACAGCTTCAGTGTGTTACCACACTACTACGTGATTCAAACACGAAAAAAACCCAGGATCTGGCCAACAAGTATGCGAAGAAGGCAAAATCATGAGCCAGATGCGGGCATAACCCAGACCTAATCCAGACCGAACCGGTGTTATCCTCTAAAATATTGATCGAAACCAGGTTTTATTGATTGCTTCAGTGTGTTACCACATTACTACGTGATCAAACACGGAAAAAACCCAGGATCTGGCCAAGAAGTATGCGAAGAAGGCAAAATCATGAGCCAGATGCGGGCATAACCCAGGCCTAACCCAGACCTAACCGGTGTTATCCTCTAAAATATAGATCGAAACCAGGTTTTATTGACTGCTTCAGTGTGTTACCACATTACTACGTGATCAAACACGGAAAAAACCCAGGATCTGGCCAAGAAGTATGCGAAGAAGGCAAAATCATGAGCCAGATGCGGGCATAACCCAGGCCTAACCCAGACCTAACCGGTGTTATCCTCTAAAATATTGATCGAAACCAGGTTTTATTGACTGCTTCAGTGTGTTACCACATTACTACGTGATCAAACACGGAAAAAACCCAGGATCTGGCCAACAAGTATGCGAAGAAGGCAAAATCATGAGCCAGATGCGGGCATAACCCAGGCCTAACCCAGACCTAACCTGTGTTATCCTCTAAAATATTGATCGAAACCAGGTTTAATTGACAGCTTCAGTGTGTTTCCACATTACTACGTGATTCAAACACGAAAAAACCCCAGGATCTGGCCAACAAGTATGCGAAGAAGGCAAAATCATGAGCCAGATGCGGGCATAACCCAGACCTAACCGGTATTATCCTCTGAAATATTGATTGAAACCAGGTTTAATTGACTGCTTCAGTGTATTACCACATTACTACGTGATTCAAACACGGAAAATACCCAGGATCTGGCCAACAAGTTTGCGAAAAAGGCGAAAGTATAAGCCAGATACGCGCAAATCCCAGACCTAACCCAGACCTAACCGGTGTTATCCTCTAAAATATTGATCGAAACCATGTTTTATTGACTGCTTCAGTGTGTTACCACATTACTACGTGATCAAACACGGAAAAAACCCAGGATCTGGCCAACAAGTATGCGAAGAAGGCAAAATCATGAGCCAGATGCGGGCATAACCCAGACCTAACCCAGACCTAACCGGTGTTATCCTCTAAAATATTGATCGAAACCAGGTTTAATTGACAGCTTCAGTGTGTTACCACATTACTACGTGATTCAAACACGAAAAAAACCCAGGATCTGGCCAACAAGTATGCGAAGAAGGCAAAATTATGAGCCAGATGCGGGCATATCCCGGACCTAACCCAGACCTAACCGGTGTTATCCTCTAAAATATTCATCGAAACCAGGTTCAATTGACTGCTTCAGTGTGTTACCACATTCCTACATGATTCAAACACGAAAAAAACCGAGGATCTGGCCAAGAAGTACGCGAAGAAGGCGAACGTATAAGCCAGATGCGCGCATTTCCCAGACCTAACCCAGACCTAACCGGTGTTATCCTCTGAAATATTGATCGAAACATGGTTTAATTGACTGCTTCAGTGTGTTACCACATTACTACGTGATCAAACACGGAAAAAACCCAGGATCTGGCCAACAAGTATGCGAAGAAGGCAAAATCATGAGCCAGATGCGGGCATAACCCAGACCTAACCCAGACCTAACCGGTGTTATCCTCTAAAATATTGATCGAAACCAGGTTTAATTGACAGCTTCAGTGTGTTACCACATTACTACGTGATTCAAACACGAAAAAAACCCAGGATCTGGCCAACAAGTATGCGAAGAAGGCAAAATCATGAACCAGATGCGGGCATAACCCAGACCTAACCCAGACCTAACCGGTGTTATCCTCTAAAATATTGATCGAAACCATGTTTTATTGACTGGTTCAGTGTGTTACCACATTACTACGTGATCAAACACGGAAAAAACCCAGGATCTGGCCAACAAGTATGCGACGAAGGCATAATCATGAGCCAGATGCGGGCATAACCCAGACCTAACCCAGACCTAACCGGTGTTATCCTCTAAAATATTGATCGAAACCAGGTTTAATTGACAGCTTCAGTGTGTTACCACATTACTACGTGATTCAAACACGAAAAAAACCCAGGATCTGGCCAACAAGTATGCGAAGAAGGCAAAATCATGAGCCAGATGCGGGCATAACCCAGACCTAACCCAGACCTAACCGGTGTTATCCTCTAAAATATTGATCGAAACCAGGTTTAATTGACAGCTTCAGTGTGTTACCACATTACTACGTGATTCAAACACGAAAAAAACCCAGGATCTGGCCAACAAGTATGCGAAGAAGGCAAAATTATGAGCCAGATGCGGGCATATCCCGGACCTAACCCAGACCTAACCGGTGTTATCCTCTAAAATATTCATCGAAACCAGGTTCAATTGACTGCTTCAGTGTGTTACCACATTCCTACATGATTCAAACACGAAAAAAACCGAGGATCTGGCCAAGAAGTACGCGAAGAAGGCGAACGTATAAGCCAGATGCGCGCATTTCCCAGACCTAACCCAGACCTAACCGGTGTTATCCTCTGAAATATTGATCGAAACATGGTTTAATTGACTGCTTCAGTGTGTTACCACATTACTACGTGATTCAAACACGGAAAAAACCCAGGATCTGGCCAACAAGTATGCGAAGAAGGCAAAATCATGAGCCAGATGCGGGCATAACCCAGACCTAACCCAGACCTAACCGGTGTTATCCTCTAAAGTATTGATCGAAACCAGGTTTTATTGACTGCTTCAATGTGTTACCACATTACTATGTGATCAAACACGGAAAAAACCCAGGATCTGGCCAACAAGTATGCGAAGAAGGCAAAATCATGAGCCAGATGCGGGCATAACCCAGGCCTAACCCAGACCTAACCTGTGTTATCCTCTAAAATATTGATCGAAACCAGGTTTAATTGACAGCTTCAGTGTGTTACCACATTACTACGTGATTCAAACACGAAAAAAACCGAGGATCTGGCCAACAAGTATGCGAAGAAGGCAAAATCATGAGCCAGATGCGGGCATAACCCAGACCTAACCCAGACCTAACCGGTGTTATCCTCTGAAATATTGATCGAAACCAGATTTAATTGACTGCTTCAGTGTATTACCACATTACTACGTGATTCAAACACGGAAAATACCCAGGATCTGGCCAACAAGTTTGCGAAAAAGGCGAAAGTATAAGCCAGATACGCGCAAATCCCAGACCTAACCCAGACCTAACCGGTGTTATCCTCTAAAATATTGATCGAAACCATGTTTTATTGACTGCTTCAGTGTGTTACCACATTACTACGTGATCAAACACGGAAAAAACCCAGGATCTGGCCAACAAGTATGCGAAGAAGGCAAAATCATGAGCCAGATGCGGGCATAACCCAGACCTAACCCAGACCTAACCGGTGTTATCCTCTAAAATATTGATCGAAACCATGTTTTATTGACTGCTTCAGTGTGTTACCACATTCCTACGTGATGCAAACACGAAAAGAACCGAGGATCTGGCCAACAAGTATGCGAAGAAGGCGAACGTATAAGCCAGATGCGCGCATTTCCCAGACCTAACCCAGACCTAACCGGTGTTATCCTCTGAAATATTGATCGAAACATGGTTTAATTGACTGCTTCAGTGTGTTACCACATTACTACGTGATTCAAACACGGAAAAAACCCAGGATCTGGCCAACAAGTATGCGATGAAGGCAAAATCATGAGCCAGATGCGGGCATAACCCAGACCTAACCCAGACCTAACCGGTGTTATCCTCTAAAATATTGATCGAAACCAGGTTTTATTGACTGCTTCAATGTGTTACCACATTACTATGTGATCAAACTCGGAAAAAACCCAGGATCTGGCCAACAAGTATGCGAAGAAGGCAAAATCATGAGCCAGATGCGGGCATAACCCAGGCCTAACCCAGACTTAACCGGTGTTATCCTCTAAAATATTGATCGAAACCAGGTTTAATTGACAGCTTCAGTGTGTTACCACATTACTACGTGATTCAAACACGAAAAAAACCGAGGATCTGGCCAACAAGTATGCGAAGAAGGCAAAATCATGAGCCAGATGCGGGCATAACCCAGACCTAACCCAGACCTAACCGGTGTTATCCTCTGAAATATTGATCGAAACCAGATTTAATTGACTGCTTCAGTGTATTACCACATTACTACGTGATTCAAACACGGAAAATACCCAGGATCTGGCCAACAAGTTTGCGAAAAAGGCGAAAGTATAAGCCAGATGCGCGCAAATCCCAGACCTAACCCAGACCTAACCGGTGTTATCCTCTAAAATATTGATCGAAACCAGGTTTAATTGACTGCTTCAGTGTGTTACCACATTACTACGTGATCAAACACGGGAAAAACCCAGGATCTGGCTAACAAGTATGCGAAGAAGGCCAAATCATGAGCCAGATGCGGGCATAACCCAGGCCTAATCCAGACCTAACCTGTGTTATCCTCTGAAATATTGATCGAAACCAGGTTTAATTGACTGCTTCAGTGTGTTACCACATTACTACGTGTTTCAAACATGGAAAATACCCAGGATCTGGCCATCAAGTTTGCGAAAAAGGCGAAAGTATAAGCCATATGCGCACAAATCCCAGACCTAACCCAGACCTAACGGGTGTTATCCTCTAAAATATTGATCGAAACCAGGTTTAATTGACAGCTTCAGTGTGTTACCACATTACTACGTGATTCAAACACGGAAAAAAGCCAGGATCTGGCCAACAAGTTTGCGAAAAAGGTGAAACTATAAGCCAGATGCGCGCATATCCCAGACCTAACCCAGACCTAACCGGTGTTATCCTCTAAAATATTGATCGAAACCAGGTTTAGTTGACAGCTTCAGTGTGTTACCACATTACTACGTGATTCAAACACGAAAAAAACCCAGGATCTGGCCAACAAGTATGCGAAGAAGGCAAAATCATGAGCCAGATGCGGGCATAACCCAGACCTAACCCAGACCTAACCCAGACCTAACCGGTGTTATCCTCTAAAATACTGTCCGAATCCAGGTTTAATTGGCTGCCTCAGTGTGGTACAACATTACTACGTGATTCAAACACGGAAAAAACCCAGGATCTGGCCAACAAGTATGCGAAGAAGGCAAAATCATGAGCCAGATGCGGGCATAACCCAGGCCTAACCCAGACCTAACCGGTGTTATCCTCTACAATATTGATCGAAACCAGGTTTTATTGACTGCTTCAGTGTGTTACCACATTACTACGTGATCAAACACGGAGAAAACCCAGGATCTGGCCAACAAGTATGCGAAGAAGGCAAAATCATGAGCCAGATGCGGGCATAACCCAGACCTAACCCAGACCTAACCGGTGTTATCCTCTAAAATATTGATCGAAACCAGGTTTAATTGACAGCTTCAGTGTGTTACCACATTACTACGTGATTCAAACACGAAAAAAACCCAGGATCTGGCCAACAAGTATGCGAAGATGGCAAAATCATGAGCCATATGCGGGCATAACCCAGACCTAACCCAGACCTAACCGGTGTTATCCTCTAAAATATTGATCGAAACCAGGTTTAATTGACAGCTTCAGTGTGTTACCACATTACTACGTGATTCAAACACGAAAAAAACCCAGGATCTGGCCAACAAGTATGCGAAGAAGGCAAAATCATGAGCCAGATGCGGGCATAACCCAGACCTAACCCAGACCTAACCGGTGTTATCCTCTAAAATATTGATCGAAACCAGGTTTAATTGACAGCTTCAGTGTGTTACCACATTACTACGTGATTGCAACACGAAAAAAACCCAGGATCTGGACAACAAGTATGCGAAGAAGGCAAAATCATGAGCAAGATGCGGGCATAACCCAGACCTAACCCAGACCTAACCGATGTTATCCTCTAAAATATTGATCGAAACCAGGTTTAATTGACAGCTTCAGTCTGTTACCACATTACTACGTGATTCAAACACGAGAAAAACCCAGGATCTGGCCAACAAGTATGCGAAGAAGGCAAAATCATGACCCAGATGCGGGCTTAACCCAGACCTAACCCAGACCTAACCGGTGTTATCCTCTGAAATATTGATCGAAACCAGGTTTAATTGACTGCTTCAGTGTGTTACCACATTACTACGTGATTCAAACACGGAAAATACCCAGGATCTGGCCAACAAGTTTGCGAAAAAGGCGAAAGTATATGCCAGATGCGCGCAAATCCCAGACCTAACCCAGACCTCACCGGTGTTATCCTCTAAAATATTGATCGAAACCAGGTTTTATTGACTGCTTCAGTGTGTTACCACATTACTACGTGATCAAACACGGAAAAAACCCAGGATCTGGCCAAGAAGTATGCGAAGAATGCAAAATCATGAGCCAGATGCGGGCATAACCCAGACCTAACCCAGACCTAACCGGTGTTATCCTCTAAAATATTGATCGAAACCAGGTTTAATTGACAGCTTCAGTGTGTTACCACATTACTACGTGATTGCAACACGAAAAAAACCCAGGATCTGGACAACAAGTATGCGAAGAAGGCAAAATCATGAGCAAGATGCGGGCATAACCCAGACCTAATCCAGACCTAACCCAGACCTAACCGGTGTTATCCTCTAAAATACTGTCCGAATCCAGGTTTAATTGGCTGCCTCAGTGTGGTACAACATTACTACGTGATTCAAACACGGAAAAAACCCAGGATCTGGCCAACAAGTTTGCGAAAAAGGTGAAACTATAAGCCAGATGCGCGCATATCCCAGACCTAACCCAGACCTAACCGGTGTTATCCTCTAAAATATTGATCGAAACCAGGTTTAGTTGACAGCTTCAGTGTGTTACCACATTACTACGTGATTCAAACACGAAAAAAACCCAGGATCTGGCCAACAAGTATGCGAAGAAGGCAAAATCATGAGCCAGATGCGGGCATAACCCAGACCTAACCCAGACCTAACCGGTGTTATCCTCTAAAATATTGATCGAAACCAGGTTTAATTGACAGCTTCAGTGTGTTACCACATTACTACGTGATTCAAACACGAAAAAAACCCAGGATCTGGCCAACAAGTATGCGAAGATGGCAAAATCATGAGCCATATGCGGGCATAACCCAGACCTAACCCAGACCTAACCGGTGTTATCCTCTAAAATATTGATCGAAACCAGGTTTAATTGACAGCTTCAGTGTGTTACCACGTTACTACGTGATTCAAACACGAAAAAAACCCAGGATCTGGCCAACAAGTATGCGAAGAAGGCAAAATCATGAGCCAGATGCGGGCATAACCCAGACCTAACCCAGACCTAACCGGTGTTATCCTCTAAAATATTGATCGAAACCAGGTTTAATTGACAGCTTCAGTGTGTTACCACATTACTACGTGATTGCAACACGAAAAAAACCCAGGATCTGGACAACAAGTATGCGAAGAAGGCAAAATCATGAGCAAGATGCGGGCATAACCCAGACCTAACCCAGACCTAACCGATGTTATCCTCTAAAATATTGATCGAAACCAGGTTTAATTGACAGCTTCAGTCTGTTACCACATTACTACGTGATTCAAACACGAGAAAAACCCAGGATCTGGCCAACAAGTATGCGAAGAAGGCAAAATCATGACCCAGATGCGGGCTTAACCCAGACCTAACCCAGACCTAACCGGTGTTATCCTCTGAAATATTGATCGAAACCAGGTTTAATTGACTGCTTCAGTGTGTTACCACATTACTACGTGATTCAAACACGGAAAATACCCAGGATCTGGCCAACAAGTTTGCGAAAAAGGCGAAAGTATATGCCAGATGCGCGCAAATCCCAGACCTAACCCAGACCTTACCGGTGTTATCCTCTAAAATATTGATCGAAACCAGGTTTTATTGACTGCTTCAGTGTGTTACCACATTACTACGTGATCAAACACGGAAAAAACCCAGGATCTGGCCAAGAAGTATGCGAAGAATGCAAAATCATGAGCCAGATGCGGGCATAACCCAGACCTAACCCAGACCTAACCGGTGTTATCCTCTAAAATATTGATCGAAACCAGGTTTAATTGACAGCTTCAGTGTGTTACCACATTACTACGTGATTGCAACACGAAAAAAACCCAGGATCTGGACAACAAGTATGCGAAGAAGGCAAAATCATGAGCAAGATGCGGGCATAACCCAGACCTAATCCAGACCTAACCCAGACCTAACCGGTGTTATCCTCTAAAATACTGTCCGAATCCAGGTTTAATTGGCTGCCTCAGTGTGGTACAACATTACTACGTGATTCAAACACGGAAAAAACCCAGGATCTGGCCAACAAGTTTGCGAAAAAGGTGAAACTATAAGCCTGATGCGCGCATATCCCAGACCTAACCCAGACCTAACCGGTGTTATTCTCTAAAATATTCATCGAAACCAGGTTTAATTGACAGCTTCAGTGTGTTACCACATTACTACGTGATCAAACACGGAGAAAACCCAGGATCTGGCCAACAAGTATGCGAAGAAGGCAAAATCATGAGCCAGATGCGGGCATAACCCAGACCTAACCCAGACCTAACCGGTGTTATCCTCTAAAATATTGATCGAAACCAGGTTTAATTGACAGCTTCAGTGTGTTACCACATTACTACGTGATTCAAACACGAAAAAAACCCAGGATCTGGCCAACAAGTATGCGAAGATGGCAAAATCATGAGCCATATGCGGGCATAACCCAGACCTAACCCAGACCTAACCGGTGTTATCCTCTAAAATATTGATCGAAACCAGGTTTAATTGACAGCTTCAGTGTGTTACCACATTACTACGTGATTCAAACACGAAAAAAACCCAGGATCTGGCCAACAAGTATGCGAAGAAGGCAAAATCATGAGCCAGATGCGGGCATAACCCAGACCTAACCCAGACCTAACCGGTGTTATCCTCTAAAATATTGATCGAAACCAGGTTTAATTGACAGCTTCAGTCTGTTACCACATTACTACGTGATTCAAACACGAGAAAAACCCAGGATCTGGCCAACAAGTATGCGAAGAAGGCAAAATCATGACCCAGATGCGGGCATAACCCAGACCTATCCCAGACATAACCGGTGTTATCCTCTAAAATATTGATCGAAACCAGGTTTAATTGACAGCTTCTGTGTGTTACCACATTACTACGTGATTCAAACACGAAAAAAACGCAGGATCTGGCCAACAAGTATGCGAAGGCAAAATCATGAGCCAGATGCGGGCATATCCCGGACCTAACCCAGACCTAACCGGTGTTATCCTCTAAAATATTGATCGAAACCAGGTTTAATTGACTGCTTCAGTGTGTTACCACATTCCTACCTGATTCAAACACGGAAAAAACCCAGGATCTGGCCAACAAGTTTGCGAAAAAGGTGAAAGTATAAGCCAGATGCGCGCATATCCCAGACCTAACCCAGACCTAACCGGTGTTATCCTCTAAAATATTGATCGAAACCAGGTTTAATTGACAGCTTCAGTGTGTTACCACATTACTACGTGATTCAAACACGAAAAAAACCCAGGATCTGACCAACAAGTATGCGAAGAAGGCAAAATCATGAGCCAGATGCGGGCATAACCCAGACCTAACCCAGACCTAACCGGTGTTATCCTCTAAAATATTGATCGAAACCATGTTTTATTGACTGCTTCAGTGTGTTACCACATTCCTACGTGATGCAAACACGAAAAGAACCGAGGATCTGGCCAACAAGTATGCGAAGAAGGCGAACGTATAAGCCAGATGCGCGCATTTCCCAGACCTAACCCAGACCTAACCGGTGTTATCCTCTGAAATATTGATCGAAACATGGTTTAATTGACTGCTTCAGTGTGTTACCACATTACTACGTGATTCAAACACGGAAAAAACCCAGGATCTGGCCAACAAGTATGCGATGAAGGCAAAATCATGAGCCAGATGCGGGCATAACCCAGACCTAACCCAGACCTAACCGGTGTTATCCTCTAAAATATTGATCGAAACCAGGTTTTATTGACTGCTTCAATGTGTTACCACATTACTATGTGATCAAACTCGGAAAAAACCCAGGATCTGGCCAACAAGTATGCGAAGAAGGCAAAATCATGAGCCAGATGCGGGCATAACCCAGGCCTAACCCAGACTTAACCGGTGTTATCCTCTAAAATATTGATCGAAACCAGGTTTAATTGACAGCTTCAGTGTGTTACCACATTACTACGTGATTCAAACACGAAAAAAACCGAGGATCTGGCCAACAAGTATGCGAAGAAGGCAAAATCATGAGCCAGATGCGGGCATAACCCAGACCTAACCCAGACCTAACCGGTGTTATCCTCTGAAATATTGATCGAAACCAGATTTAATTGACTGCTTCAGTGTATTACCACATTACTACGTGATTCAAACACGGAAAATACCCAGGATCTGGCCAACAAGTTTGCGAAAAAGGCGAAAGTATAAGCCAGATGCGCGCAAATCCCAGACCTAACCCAGACCTAACCGGTGTTATCCTCTAAAATATTGATCGAAACCAGGTTTAATTGACTGCTTCAGTGTGTTACCACATTACTACGTGATCAAACACGGGAAAAACCCAGGATCTGGCTAACAAGTATGCGAAGAAGGCCAAATCATGAGCCAGATGCGGGCATAACCCAGGCCTAATCCAGACCTAACCTGTGTTATCCTCTGAAATATTGATCGAAACCAGGTTTAATTGACTGCTTCAGTGTGTTACCACATTACTACGTGTTTCAAACATGGAAAATACCCAGGATCTGGCCATCAAGTTTGCGAAAAAGGCGAAAGTATAAGCCATATGCGCACAAATCCCAGACCTAACCCAGACCTAACGGGTGTTATCCTCTAAAATATTGATCGAAACCAGGTTTAATTGACAGCTTCAGTGTGTTACCACATTACTACGTGATTCAAACACGGAAAAAAGCCAGGATCTGGCCAACAAGTTTGCGAAAAAGGTGAAACTATAAGCCAGATGCGCGCATATCCCAGACCTAACCCAGACCTAACCGGTGTTATCCTCTAAAATATTGATCGAAACCAGGTTTAGTTGACAGCTTCAGTGTGTTACCACATTACTACGTGATTCAAACACGAAAAAAACCCAGGATCTGGCCAACAAGTATGCGAAGAAGGCAAAATCATGAGCCAGATGCGGGCATAACCCAGACCTAACCCAGACCTAACCCAGACCTAACCGGTGTTATCCTCTAAAATACTGTCCGAATCCAGGTTTAATTGGCTGCCTCAGTGTGGTACAACATTACTACGTGATTCAAACACGGAAAAAACCCAGGATCTGGCCAACAAGTATGCGAAGAAGGCAAAATCATGAGCCAGATGCGGGCATAACCCAGGCCTAACCCAGACCTAACCGGTGTTATCCTCTACAATATTGATCGAAACCAGGTTTTATTGACTGCTTCAGTGTGTTACCACATTACTACGTGATCAAACACGGAGAAAACCCAGGATCTGGCCAACAAGTATGCGAAGAAGGCAAAATCATGAGCCAGATGCGGGCATAACCCAGACCTAACCCAGACCTAACCGGTGTTATCCTCTAAAATATTGATCGAAACCAGGTTTAATTGACAGCTTCAGTGTGTTACCACATTACTACGTGATTCAAACACGAAAAAAACCCAGGATCTGGCCAACAAGTATGCGAAGATGGCAAAATCATGAGCCATATGCGGGCATAACCCAGACCTAACCCAGACCTAACCGGTGTTATCCTCTAAAATATTGATCGAAACCAGGTTTAATTGACAGCTTCAGTGTGTTACCACATTACTACGTGATTCAAACACGAAAAAAACCCAGGATCTGGCCAACAAGTATGCGAAGAAGGCAAAATCATGAGCCAGATGCGGGCATAACCCAGACCTAACCCAGACCTAACCGGTGTTATCCTCTAAAATATTGATCGAAACCAGGTTTAATTGACAGCTTCAGTGTGTTACCACATTACTACGTGATTGCAACACGAAAAAAACCCAGGATCTGGACAACAAGTATGCGAAGAAGGCAAAATCATGAGCAAGATGCGGGCATAACCCAGACCTAACCCAGACCTAACCGATGTTATCCTCTAAAATATTGATCGAAACCAGGTTTAATTGACAGCTTCAGTCTGTTACCACATTACTACGTGATTCAAACACGAGAAAAACCCAGGATCTGGCCAACAAGTATGCGAAGAAGGCAAAATCATGACCCAGATGCGGGCTTAACCCAGACCTAACCCAGACCTAACCGGTGTTATCCTCTGAAATATTGATCGAAACCAGGTTTAATTGACTGCTTCAGTGTGTTACCACATTACTACGTGATTCAAACACGGAAAATACCCAGGATCTGGCCAACAAGTTTGCGAAAAAGGCGAAAGTATATGCCAGATGCGCGCAAATCCCAGACCTAACCCAGACCTCACCGGTGTTATCCTCTAAAATATTGATCGAAACCAGGTTTTATTGACTGCTTCAGTGTGTTACCACATTACTACGTGATCAAACACGGAAAAAACCCAGGATCTGGCCAAGAAGTATGCGAAGAATGCAAAATCATGAGCCAGATGCGGGCATAACCCAGACCTAACCCAGACCTAACCGGTGTTATCCTCTAAAATATTGATCGAAACCAGGTTTAATTGACAGCTTCAGTGTGTTACCACATTACTACGTGATTGCAACACGAAAAAAACCCAGGATCTGGACAACAAGTATGCGAAGAAGGCAAAATCATGAGCAAGATGCGGGCATAACCCAGACCTAATCCAGACCTAACCCAGACCTAACCGGTGTTATCCTCTAAAATACTGTCCGAATCCAGGTTTAATTGGCTGCCTCAGTGTGGTACAACATTACTACGTGATTCAAACACGGAAAAAACCCAGGATCTGGCCAACAAGTTTGCGAAAAAGGTGAAACTATAAGCCAGATGCGCGCATATCCCAGACCTAACCCAGACCTAACCGGTGTTATCCTCTAAAATATTGATCGAAACCAGGTTTAGTTGACAGCTTCAGTGTGTTACCACATTACTACGTGATTCAAACACGAAAAAAACCCAGGATCTGGCCAACAAGTATGCGAAGAAGGCAAAATCATGAGCCAGATGCGGGCATAACCCAGACCTAACCCAGACCTAACCGGTGTTATCCTCTAAAATATTGATCGAAACCAGGTTTAATTGACAGCTTCAGTGTGTTACCACATTACTACGTGATTCAAACACGAAAAAAACCCAGGATCTGGCCAACAAGTATGCGAAGATGGCAAAATCATGAGCCATATGCGGGCATAACCCAGACCTAACCCAGACCTAACCGGTGTTATCCTCTAAAATATTGATCGAAACCAGGTTTAATTGACAGCTTCAGTGTGTTACCACGTTACTACGTGATTCAAACACGAAAAAAACCCAGGATCTGGCCAACAAGTATGCGAAGAAGGCAAAATCATGAGCCAGATGCGGGCATAACCCAGACCTAACCCAGACCTAACCGGTGTTATCCTCTAAAATATTGATCGAAACCAGGTTTAATTGACAGCTTCAGTGTGTTACCACATTACTACGTGATTGCAACACGAAAAAAACCCAGGATCTGGACAACAAGTATGCGAAGAAGGCAAAATCATGAGCAAGATGCGGGCATAACCCAGACCTAACCCAGACCTAACCGATGTTATCCTCTAAAATATTGATCGAAACCAGGTTTAATTGACAGCTTCAGTCTGTTACCACATTACTACGTGATTCAAACACGAGAAAAACCCAGGATCTGGCCAACAAGTATGCGAAGAAGGCAAAATCATGACCCAGATGCGGGCTTAACCCAGACCTAACCCAGACCTAACCGGTGTTATCCTCTGAAATATTGATCGAAACCAGGTTTAATTGACTGCTTCAGTGTGTTACCACATTACTACGTGATTCAAACACGGAAAATACCCAGGATCTGGCCAACAAGTTTGCGAAAAAGGCGAAAGTATATGCCAGATGCGCGCAAATCCCAGACCTAACCCAGACCTTACCGGTGTTATCCTCTAAAATATTGATCGAAACCAGGTTTTATTGACTGCTTCAGTGTGTTACCACATTACTACGTGATCAAACACGGAAAAAACCCAGGATCTGGCCAAGAAGTATGCGAAGAATGCAAAATCATGAGCCAGATGCGGGCATAACCCAGACCTAACCCAGACCTAACCGGTGTTATCCTCTAAAATATTGATCGAAACCAGGTTTAATTGACAGCTTCAGTGTGTTACCACATTACTACGTGATTGCAACACGAAAAAAACCCAGGATCTGGACAACAAGTATGCGAAGAAGGCAAAATCATGAGCAAGATGCGGGCATAACCCAGACCTAATCCAGACCTAACCCAGACCTAACCGGTGTTATCCTCTAAAATACTGTCCGAATCCAGGTTTAATTGGCTGCCTCAGTGTGGTACAACATTACTACGTGATTCAAACACGGAAAAAACCCAGGATCTGGCCAACAAGTTTGCGAAAAAGGTGAAACTATAAGCCTGATGCGCGCATATCCCAGACCTAACCCAGACCTAACCGGTGTTATTCTCTAAAATATTCATCGAAACCAGGTTTAATTGACAGCTTCAGTGTGTTACCACATTACTACGTGATCAAACACGGAGAAAACCCAGGATCTGGCCAACAAGTATGCGAAGAAGGCAAAATCATGAGCCAGATGCGGGCATAACCCAGACCTAACCCAGACCTAACCGGTGTTATCCTCTAAAATATTGATCGAAACCAGGTTTAATTGACAGCTTCAGTGTGTTACCACATTACTACGTGATTCAAACACGAAAAAAACCCAGGATCTGGCCAACAAGTATGCGAAGATGGCAAAATCATGAGCCATATGCGGGCATAACCCAGACCTAACCCAGACCTAACCGGTGTTATCCTCTAAAATATTGATCGAAACCAGGTTTAATTGACAGCTTCAGTGTGTTACCACATTACTACGTGATTCAAACACGAAAAAAACCCAGGATCTGGCCAACAAGTATGCGAAGAAGGCAAAATCATGAGCCAGATGCGGGCATAACCCAGACCTAACCCAGACCTAACCGGTGTTATCCTCTAAAATATTGATCGAAACCAGGTTTAATTGACAGCTTCAGTCTGTTACCACATTACTACGTGATTCAAACACGAGAAAAACCCAGGATCTGGCCAACAAGTATGCGAAGAAGGCAAAATCATGACCCAGATGCGGGCATAACCCAGACCTATCCCAGACATAACCGGTGTTATCCTCTAAAATATTGATCGAAACCAGGTTTAATTGACAGCTTCTGTGTGTTACCACATTACTACGTGATTCAAACACGAAAAAAACGCAGGATCTGGCCAACAAGTATGCGAAGGCAAAATCATGAGCCAGATGCGGGCATATCCCGGACCTAACCCAGACCTAACCGGTGTTATCCTCTAAAATATTGATCGAAACCAGGTTTAATTGACTGCTTCAGTGTGTTACCACATTCCTACCTGATTCAAACACGGAAAAAACCCAGGATCTGGCCAACAAGTTTGCGAAAAAGGTGAAAGTATAAGCCAGATGCGCGCATATCCCAGACCTAACCCAGACCTAACCGGTGTTATCCTCTAAAATATTGATCGAAACCAGGTTTAATTGACAGCTTCAGTGTGTTACCACATTACTACGTGATTCAAACACGAAAAAAACCCAGGATCTGACCAACAAGTATGCGAAGAAGGCAAAATCATGAGCCAGATGCGGGCATAACCCAGGCCTAACCCAGACCTAACCGGTGTTATCCTCTAAAATATTGTTCGAAACCAGGTTTAATTGACAGCTTCAGTGTGTTACCACATTACTACGTGATTCAAACACGAAAAAAACCCAGGATCTGGCCAACAAATATGCGAAGAAGGCAAAATCATGAGCCAGATACGGGCATAACCCAGACCTAACCCAGACCTAAACGGTGTTATCCTCTAAAATATTGATCGAAACCAGGTTTAATTGACTGCTGCAGTGTGTTACCACATTACTACGTGATTCAAACATGAAAAAAACCCAAGATCTGGCCAACAAGTATGCGAAGAAGGCAAAATCATGAGCCAGATGCGGGCATAACCCAGACCTAACCCAGACCTAACCGGTGTTATCCTCTAAAATATTGATCGAAACCAGGTTTAATTGACAGCTTCAGTGTGTTACCACATTACTACGTGATTCAAACCCGAAAAAAACCCAGGATCTGGCCAACAAGTATGCGAAGAAGGCAAAATCATGAGCCAGATGCGGGCATAACCCAGACCTATCCCAGACATAACCGGTGTTATCCTCTAAAATATTGATCGAAACCAGGTTTAATTGACAGCTTCTGTGTGTTACCACATTACTACGTGATTCAAACACGAAAAAAACGCAGGATCTGGCCAACAAGTATGCGAAGGCAAAATCATGGGCCAGATGCGGGCATATCCCGGACCTAACCCAGACCTAACCGGTGTTATCCTCTAAAATATTGATCGAAACCAGGTTTAATTGACTGCTTCAGTGTGTTACCACATTCCTACCTGATTCAAACACGGAAAAAACCCAGGATCTGGCCAACAAGTTTGCGAAAAAGGTGAAAGTATAAGCCAGATGCGCGCATATCCCAGACCTAACCCAGACCTAACCGGTGTTATCCTCTAAAATATTGATCGAAACCAGGTTTAATTGACAGCTTCAGTGTGTTACCACATTACTACGTGATTCAAACACGAAAAAAACCCAGGATCTGGCCAACAAGTATGCGAAGAAGGCAAAATCATGAGCCAGATGCGGGCATAACCCAGGCCTAACCCAGACCTAACCTGTGTTATCCTCTGAAATATTGATCGAAACCAGGTTTAATTGACTGCTTCAGTGTATTACCACATTACTACGCGATTCAAACACGGAAAATACCCAGGATCTGGCCAACAAGTTTGCGAAAAAGGCGAAAGTATAAGCCAGATGCGCGCAAATCCCTGACCTAACCCAGACCTAACCGGTGTTATCCTCTAAAATATTGATCGAAACCAGGTTTTATTGACTGCTTCAGTGTGTTACCACATTACTACGTGATCAAACACGGAAAAAACCCAGGATCTGGCCAACAAGTATGCGAAGAAGGCAAAATCATGAGCCAGATGCGGGCATAACCCAGACCTAACCCAGACCTAACCGGTGTTATCCTCTAAAATATTGTTCGAAACCAGGTTTAATTGACAGCTTCAGTGTGTTACCACATTACTACGTGATTCAAACACGAAAAAAACCCAGGATCTGGCCAACAAATATGCGAAGAAGGCAAAATCATGAGCCAGATACGGGCATAACCCAGACCTAACCCAGACCTAACCGGTGTTATCCTCTAATATATTGATCGAAACCAGGTTTAATTGACTGCTGCAGTGTGTTACCACATTACTACGTGATTCAAACATGAAAAAAACCCAAGATCTGGCCAACAAGTATGCGAAGAAGGCAGAATCATGAGCCAGATGCGGGCATAACCCAGACCTAACCCAGACCTAACCGGTGTTATCCTCTAAAATATTGATCGAAACCAGGTTTAATTGACAGCTTCAGTGTGTTACCACATTACTACGTGATCAAACACGGAGAAAACCCAGGATCTGGCCAACAAGTATGCGAAGAAGGCAAAATCATGAGCCAGATGCGGGCATAACCCAGACCTAACCCAGACCTATCCGGTGTTATCCTCTAAAATATTGATCGAAACCAGGTTTAATTGACAGCTTCAGTGTGTTACCACATTACTACGTGATTCAAACACGAAAAAAACCCAGGATCTGGCCAACAAGTATGCGAAGATGGCAAAATCATGAGCCATATGCGGGCATAACCCAGACCTAACCCAGACCTAACCGGTGTTATCCTCTAAAATATTGATCGAAACCAGGTTTAATTGACAGCTTCAGTGTGTTACCACATTACTACGTGATTCAAACACGAAAAAAACCCAGGATCTGGCCAACAAGTATGCGAAGAAGGCAAAATCATGAGCCAGATGCGGGCATAACCCAGACCTAACCCAGACCTAACCGGTGTTATCCTCTAAAATATTGATCGAAACCAGGTTTAATTGACAGCTTCAGTCTGTTACCACATTACTACGTGATTCAAACACGAGAAAAACCCAGGATCTGGCCAACAAGTATGCGAAGAAGGCAAAATCATGACCCAGATGCGGGCATAACCCAGACCTATCCCAGACATAACCGGTGTTATCCTCTAAAATATTGATCGAAACCAGGTTTAATTGACAGCTTCTGTGTGTTACCACATTACTACGTGATTCAAACACGAAAAAAACGCAGGATCTGGCCAACAAGTATGCGAAGGCAAAATCATGAGCCAGATGCGGGCATATCCCGGACCTAACCCAGACCTAACCGGTGTTATCCTCTAAAATATTGATCGAAACCAGGTTTAATTGACTGCTTCAGTGTGTTACCACATTCCTACCTGATTCAAACACGGAAAAAACCCAGGATCTGGCCAACAAGTTTGCGAAAAAGGTGAAAGTATAAGCCAGATGCGCGCATATCCCAGACCTAACCCAGACCTAACCGGTGTTATCCTCTAAAATATTGATCGAAACCAGGTTTAATTGACAGCTTCAGTGTGTTACCACATTACTACGTGATTCAAACACGAAAAAAACCCAGGATCTGACCAACAAGTATGCGAAGAAGGCAAAATCATGAGCCAGATGCGGGCATAACCCAGGCCTAACCCAGACCTAACCTGTGTTATCCTCTGAAATATTGATCGAAACCAGGTTTAATTGACTGCTTCAGTGTATTACCACATTACTACGTGATTCAAACACGGAAAATACCCAGGATCTGGCCAACAAGTTTGCGAAAAAGGCGAAAGTATAAGCCAGATGCGCGCAAATCCCAGACCTAACCCAGACCTAACCGGTGTTATCCTCTAAAATATTGATCGAAACCAGGTTTTATTGACTGCTTCAGTGTGTTACCACATTACTACGTGATCAAACACGGAAAAAACCCAGGATCTGGCCAACAAGTATGCGAAGAAGGCAAAATCATGAGCCAGATGCGGGCATAACCCAGACCTAACCCAGACCTAACCGGTGTTATCCTCTAAAATATTGTTCGAAACCAGGTTTAATTGACAGCTTCAGTGTGTTACCACATTACTACGTGATTCAAACACGAAAAAAACCCAGGATCTGGCCAACAAATATGCGAAGAAGGCAAAATCATGAGCCAGATACGGGCATAACCCAGACCTAACCCAGACCTAAACGGTGTTATCCTCTAAAATATTGATCGAAACCAGGTTTAATTGACTGCTGCAGTGTGTTACCACATTACTACGTGATCCAAACATGAAAAAAACCCAAGATCTGGCCAACAAGTATGCGAAGAAGGCAAAATCATGAGCCAGATGCGGGCATAACCCAGACCTAACCCAGACCTAACCGGTGTTATCCTCTAAAATATTGATCGAAACCAGGTTTAATTGACAGCTTCAGTGTGTTACCACATTACTACGTGATTCAAACCCGAAAAAAACCCAGGATCTGGCCAACAAGTATGCGAAGAAGGCAAAATCATGAGCCAGATGCGGGCATAACCCAGACCTATCCCAGACATAACCGGTGTTATCCTCTAAAATATTGATCGAAACCAGGTTTAATTGACAGCTTCTGTGTGTTACCACATTACTACGTGATTCAAACACGAAAAAAACGCAGGATCTGGCCAACAAGTATGCGAAGGCAAAATCATGGGCCAGATGCGGGCATATCCCGGACCTAACCCAGACCTAACCGGTGTTATCCTCTAAAATATTGATCGAAACCAGGTTTAATTGACTGCTTCAGTGTGTTACCACATTCCTACCTGATTCAAACACGGAAAAAACCCAGGATCTGGCCAACAAGTTTGCGAAAAAGGTGAAAGTATAAGCCAGATGCGCGCATATCCCAGACCTAACCCAGACCTAACCGGTGTTATCCTCTAAAATATTGATCGAAACCAGGTTTAATTGACAGCTTCAGTGTGTTACCACATTACTACGTGATTCAAACACGAAAAAAACCCAGGATCTGGCCAACAAGTATGCGAAGAAGGCAAAATCATGAGCCAGATGCGGGCATAACCCAGGCCTAACCCAGACCTAACCTGTGTTATCCTCTGAAATATTGATCGAAACCAGGTTTAATTGACTGCTTCAGTGTATTACCACATTACTACGCGATTCAAACACGGAAAATACCCAGGATCTGGCCAACAAGTTTGCGAAAAAGGCGAAAGTATAAGCCAGATGCGCGCAAATCCCTGACCTAACCCAGACCTAACCGGTGTTATCCTCTAAAATATTGATCGAAACCAGGTTTTATTGACTGCTTCAGTGTGTTACCACATTACTACGTGATCAAACACGGAAAAAACCCAGGATCTGGCCAACAAGTATGCGAAGAAGGCAAAATCATGAGCCAGATGCGGGCATAACCCAGACCTAACCCAGACCTAACCGGTGTTATCCTCTAAAATATTGTTCGAAACCAGGTTTAATTGACAGCTTCAGTGTGTTACCACATTACTACGTGATTCAAACACGAAAAAAACCCAGGATCTGGCCAACAAATATGCGAAGAAGGCAAAATCATGAGCCAGATACGGGCATAACCCAGACCTAACCCAGACCTAAACGGTGTTATCCTCTAAAATATTGATCGAAACCAGGTTTAATTGACTGCTGCAGTGTGTTACCACATTACTACGTGATCCAAACATGAAAAAAACCCAAGATCTGGCCAACAAGTATGCGAAGAAGGCAAAATCATGAGCCAGATGCGGGCATAACCCAGACCTAACCCAGACCTAACCGGTGTTATCCTCTAAAATATTGATCGAAACCAGGTTTAATTGACAGCTTCAGTGTGTTACCACATTACTACGTGATTCAAACCCGAAAAAAACCCAGGATCTGGCCAACAAGTATGCGAAGAAGGCAAAATCATGAGCCAGATGCGGGCATAACCCAGGCCTAACCCAGACCTAACCTGTGTTATCCTCTGAAATATTGATCGAAACCAGGTTTAATTGACTGCTTCAGTGTATTACCACATTACTACGCGATTCAAACACGGAAAATACCCAGGATCTGGCCAACAAGTTTGCGAAAAAGGCGAAAGTATAAGCCAGATGCGCGCAAATCCCTGACCTAACCCAGACCTAACCGGTGTTATCCTCTAAAATATTGATCGAAACCAGGTTTTATTGACTGCTTCAGTGTGTTACCACATTACTACGTGATCAAACACGGAAAAAACCCAGGATCTGGCCAACAAGTATGCGAAGAAGGCAAAATCATGAGCCAGATGCGGGCATAACCCAGACCTAACCCAGACCTAACCGGTGTTATCCTCTAAAATATTGTTCGAAACCAGGTTTAATTGACAGCTTCAGTGTGTTACCACATTACTACGTGATTCAAACACGAAAAAAACCCAGGATCTGGCCAACAAATATGCGAAGAAGGCAAAATCATGAGCCAGATACGGGCATAACCCAGACCTAACCCAGACCTAAACGGTGTTATCCTCTAAAATATTGATCGAAACCAGGTTTAATTGACTGCTGCAGTGTGTTACCACATTACTACGTGATCCAAACATGAAAAAAACCCAAGATCTGGCCAACAAGTATGCGAAGAAGGCAAAATCATGAGCCAGATGCGGGCATAACCCAGACCTAACCCAGACCTAACCGGTGTTATCCTCTAAAATATTGATCGAAACCAGGTTTAATTGACAGCTTCAGTGTGTTACCACATTACTACGTGATTCAAACCCGAAAAAAACCCAGGATCTGGCCAACAAGTATGCGAAGAAGGCAAAATCATGAGCCAGATGCGGGCATAACCCAGACCTATCCCAGACATAACCGGTGTTATCCTCTAAAATATTGATCGAAACCAGGTTTAATTGACAGCTTCTGTGTGTTACCACATTACTACGTGATTCAAACACGAAAAAAACGCAGGATCTGGCCAACAAGTATGCGAAGGCAAAATCATGGGCCAGATGCGGGCATATCCCGGACCTAACCCAGACCTAACCGGTGTTATCCTCTAAAATATTGATCGAAACCAGGTTTAATTGACTGCTTCAGTGTGTTACCACATTCCTACCTGATTCAAACACGGAAAAAACCCAGGATCTGGCCAACAAGTTTGCGAAAAAGGTGAAAGTATAAGCCAGATGCGCGCATATCCCAGACCTAACCCAGACCTAACCGGTGTTATCCTCTAAAATATTGATCGAAACCAGGTTTAATTGACAGCTTCAGTGTGTTACCACATTACTACGTGATTCAAACACGAAAAAAACCCAGGATCTGGCCAACAAGTATGCGAAGAAGGCAAAATCATGAGCCAGATGCGGGCATAACCCAGGCCTAACCCAGACCTAACCTGTGTTATCCTCTGAAATATTGATCGAAACCAGGTTTAATTGACTGCTTCAGTGTATTACCACATTACTACGCGATTCAAACACGGAAAATACCCAGGATCTGGCCAACAAGTTTGCGAAAAAGGCGAAAGTATAAGCCAGATGCGCGCAAATCCCTGACCTAACCCAGACCTAACCGGTGTTATCCTCTAAAATATTGATCGAAACCAGGTTTTATTGACTGCTTCAGTGTGTTACCACATTACTACGTGATCAAACACGGAAAAAACCCAGGATCTGGCCAACAAGTATGCGAAGAAGGCAAAATCATGAGCCAGATGCGGGCATAACCCAGACCTAACCCAGACCTAACCGGTGTTATCCTCTAAAATATTGTTCGAAACCAGGTTTAATTGACAGCTTCAGTGTGTTACCACATTACTACGTGATTCAAACACGAAAAAAACCCAGGATCTGGCCAACAAATATGCGAAGAAGGCAAAATCATGAGCCAGATACGGGCATAACCCAGACCTAACCCAGACCTAACCGGTGTTATCCTCTAATATATTGATCGAAACCAGGTTTAATTGACTGCTGCAGTGTGTTACCACATTACTACGTGATTCAAACATGAAAAAAACCCAAGATCTGGCCAACAAGTATGCGAAGAAGGCAGAATCATGAGCCAGATGCGGGCATAACCCAGACCTAACCCAGACCTAACCGGTGTTATCCTCTAAAATATTGATCGAAACCAGGTTTAATTGACAGCTTCAGTGTGTTACCACATTACTACGTGATTCAAACCCGAAAAAAACCCAGGATCTGGCCAACAAGTATGCGAAGAAGGCAAAATCATGAGCCAGATGCGGGCATATCCCGAACCTATCCAAGACCTAACCGGTGTTATCCTCTAAAATATTGATCGAAACCAGGTTTAATTGACTGCTTCAGTGTGTTACCACATTACTACGTGATTCAAACACGAAAAAACCCCAGGATCTGGCCAACAAGTATGCGAAGAAGGCAAAATCATGAGCCAGATGCGGGCATAACCCAGACCTAACCCAGACCTAACCGGTGTTATCCTCTAAAATATTGATCGAAACCAGGTTTTATTGACTGCTTCAGTGAATTACCACATTACTACGTGATTCAAACACGAAAAAAACCCAGGATCTGGCCAACAAGTATGCGAAGAAGGCAAAATCATGAGCCAGATGCGGGCATAACCCAGACCTAACCCAGACCTAACCGGTGTTATCCTCTAAAATACTGTCCGAATCCAGGTTTAATAGACTGCCTCAATGTGTTACCACATTACTACGTGATTGAAACACGAAAAAAACCCAGGATCTGGCCAACAAGTATGCGAAGAAGGCAAAATCATGAGCCAGATGCGGGCATAACCCAGACCTAACCCAGACCTAACCGGTGTTATCCTCTAAAATATTGATCGAAACCAGGTTTAATTGACAGCTTCAGTGTGTTACCACACTACTACGTGATTCAAACACGAAAAAAACCCAGGATCTGGCCAACAAGTATGCGAAGAAGGCAAAATCATGAGCCAGATGCGGGCATAACCCAGACCTAACCCAGACCGAACCGGTGTTATCCTCTAAAATATTGATCGAAACCAGGTTTTATTGACTGCTTCAGTGTGTTACCACATTACTACGTGATCAAACACGGAAAGAACCCAGGATCTGGCCAAGAAGTATGCGAAGAAGGCAAAATCATGAGCCAGATGCGGGCATAACCCAGGCCTAACCCAGACCTAACCGGTGTTATCCTCTAAAATATAGATCGAAACCAGGTTTTATTGACTGCTTCAGTGTGTTACCACATTACTACGTGATCAAACACGGAAAAAACCCAGGATCTGGCCAAGAAGTATGCGAAGAAGGCAAAATCATGAGCCAGATGCGGGCATAACCCAGGCCTAACCCAGACCTAACCGGTGTTATCCTCTAAAATATTGATCGAAACCAGGTTTTATTGACTGGTTCAGTGTGTTACCACATTACTACGTGATCAAACACGGAAAAAACCCAGGATCTGGCCAACAAGTATGCGACGAAGGCAAAATCATGAGCCAGATGCGGGCATAACCCAGACCTAACCCAGACCTAACCGGTGTTATCCTCTAAAATATTGATCGAAACCAGGTTTAATTGACAGCTTCAGTGTGTTACCACATTACTACGTGATTCAAACACGAAAAAAACCCAGGATCTGGCCAACAAGTATGCGAAGAAGGCAAAATCATGAGCCAGATGCGGGCATAACCCAGACCTAACCCAGACCTAACCGGTGTTATCCTCTAAAATATTGATCGAAACCAGGTTTAATTGACAGCTTCAGTGTGTTACCACATTACTACGTGATTCAAACACGAAAAAAACCCAGGATCTGGCCAACAAGTATGCGAAGAAGGCAAAATTATGAGCCAGATGCGGGCATATCCCGGACCTAACCCAGACCTAACCGGTGTTATCCTCTAAAATATTCATCGAAACCAGGTTCAATTGACTGCTTCAGTGTGTTACCACATTCCTACATGATTCAAACACGAAAAAAACCGAGGATCTGGCCAAGAAGTACGCGAAGAAGGCGAACGTATAAGCCAGATGCGCGCATTTCCCAGACCTAACCCAGACCTAACCTGTGTTATCCTCTGAAATATTGATCGAAACATGGTTTAATTGACTGCTTCAGTGTGTTACCACATTACTACGTGATTCAAACACGGAAAAAACCCAGGATCTGGCCAACAAGTATGCGATGAAGGCAAAATCATGAGCCAGATGCGGGCATAACCCAGACCTAACCCAGACCTAACCGGTGTTATCCTCTAAAGTATTGATCGAAACCAGGTTTTATTGACTGCTTCAATGTGTTACCACATTACTATGTGATCAAACACGGAAAAAACCCAGGATCTGGCCAACAAGTATGCGAAGAAGGCAAAATCATGAGCCAGATGCGGGCATAACCCAGGCCTAACCCAGACCTAACCTGTGTTATCCTCTAAAATATTGATCGAAACCAGGTTTAATTGACAGCTTCAGTGTGTTACCACATTACTACGTGATTCAAACACGAAAAAAACCGAGGATCTGGCCAACAAGTATGCGAAGAAGGCAAAATCATGAGCCAGATGCGGGCATAACCCAGACCTAACCCAGACCTAACCGGTGTTATCCTCTGAAATATTGATCGAAACCAGATTTAATTGACTGCTTCAGTGTATTACCACATTACTACGTGATTCAAACACGGAAAATACCCAGGATCTGGCCAACAAGTTTGCGAAAAAGGCGAAAGTATAAGCCAGATACGCGCAAATCCCAGACCTAACCCAGACCTAACCGGTGTTATCCTCTAAAATATTGATCGAAACCATGTTTTATTGACTGCTTCAGTGTGTTACCACATTACTACGTGATCAAACACGGAAAAAACCCAGGATCTGGCCAACAAGTATGCGAAGAAGGCAAAATCATGAGCCAGATGCGGGCATAACCCAGACCTAACCCAGACCTAACCGGTGTTATCCTCTAAAATATTGATCGAAACCATGTTTTATTGACTGCTTCAGTGTGTTACCACATTCCTACGTGATGCAAACACGAAAAGAACCGAGGATCTGGCCAACAAGTATGCGAAGAAGGCGAACGTATAAGCCAGATGCGCGCATTTCCCAGACCTAACCCAGACCTAACCGGTGTTATCCTCTGAAATATTGATCGAAACATGGTTTAATTGACTGCTTCAGTGTGTTACCACATTACTACGTGATTCAAACACGGAAAAAACCCAGGATCTGGCCAACAAGTATGCGATGAAGGCAAAATCATGAGCCAGATGCGGGCATAACCCAGACCTAACCCAGACCTAACCGGTGTTATCCTCTAAAATATTGATCGAAACCAGGTTTTATTGACTGCTTCAATGTGTTACCACATTACTATGTGATCAAACTCGGAAAAAACCCAGGATCTGGCCAACAAGTATGCGAAGAAGGCAAAATCATGAGCCAGATGCGGGCATAACCCAGGCCTAACCCAGACTTAACCGGTGTTATCCTCTAAAATATTGATCGAAACCAGGTTTAATTGACAGCTTCAGTGTGTTACCACATTACTACGTGATTCAAACACGAAAAAAACCGAGGATCTGGCCAACAAGTATGCGAAGAAGGCAAAATCATGAGCCAGATGCGGACATAACCCAGACCTAACCCAGACCTAACCGGTGTTATCCTCGAGAATATTTATCGAAACCAGATTTAATTGACTGCTTCAGTGTATTACCACATTACTACGTGATTCAAACACGGAAAATACCCAGGATCTGGCCAACAAGTTTGCGAAAAAGGCGAAAGTATAAGCCAGATGCGCGCAAATCCCAGACCTAACCCAGACCTAACCGGTGTTATCCTCTAAAATATTGATCGAAACCAGGTTTAATTGACTGCTTCAGTGTGTTACCACATTACTACGTGATCAAACACGGAAAAAACCCAGGATCTGGCCAACAAGTATGCGAAGAAGGCCAAATCATGAGCCAGATGCGGGCATAACCCAGGCCTAATCCAGACCTAACCTGTGTTATCCTCTGAAATATTGATCGAAACCAGGTTTAATTGACTGCTTCAGTGTGTTACCACATTACTACGTGTTTCAAACACGGAAAATACCCAGGATCTGGCCATCAAGTTTGCGAAAAAGGCGAAAGTATAAGCCATATGCGCACAAATCCCAGACCTAACCCAGACCTAACGGGTGTTATCCTCTAAAATATTGATCGAAACCAGGTTTAATTGACAGCTTCAGTGTGTTACCACATTACTACGTGATTCAAACACGGAAAAAAGCCAGGATCTGGCCAACAAGTTTGCGAAAAAGGTGAAACTATAAGCCAGATGCGCGCATATCCCAGACCTAACCCAGACCTAACCGGTGTTATCCTCTAAAATATTGATCGAAACCAGGTTTAGTTGACAGCTTCAGTGTGTTACCACATTACTACGTGATTCAAACACGAAAAAAACCCAGGATCTGGCCAACAAGTATGCGAAGAAGGCAAAATCATGAGCCAGATGCGGGCATAACCCAGACCTAACCCAGACCTAACCCAGACCTAACCGATGTTATCCTCTAAAATACTGTCCGAATCCAGGTTTAATTGGCTGCCTCAGTGTGGTACAACATTACTACGTGATTCAAACACGGAAAAAACCCAGGATCTGGCCAACAAGTATGCGAAGAAGGCAAAATCATGAGCCAGATGCGGGCATAACCCAGGCCTAACCCAGACCTAACCGGTGTTATCCTCTACAATATTGATCGAAACCAGGTTTTATTGACTGCTTCAGTGTGTTACCACATTACTACGTGATCAAACACGGAGAAAACCCAGGATCTGGCCAACAAGTATGCGAAGAAGGCAAAATCATGAGCCAGATGCGGGCATAACCCAGACCTAACCCAGACCTAACCGGTGTTATCCTCTAAAATATTGATCGAAACCAGGTTTAATTGACAGCTTCAGTGTGTTACCACATTACTACGTGATTCAAACACGAAAAAAACCCAGGATCTGGCCAACAAGTATGCGAAGATGGCAAAATCATGAGCCATATGCGGGCATAACCCAGACCTAACCCAGACCTAACCGGTGTTATCCTCTAAAATATTGATCGAAACCAGGTTTAATTGACAGCTTCAGTGTGTTACCACATTACTACGTGATTCAAACACGAAAAAAACCCAGGATCTGGCCAACAAGTATGCGAAGAAGGCAAAATCATGAGCCAGATGCGGGCATAACCCAGACCTAACCCAGACCTAACCGGTGTTATCCTCTAAAATATTGATCGAAACCAGGTTTAATTGACAGCTTCAGTGTGTTACCACATTACTACGTGATTGCAACACGAAAAAAACCCAGGATCTGGACAACAAGTATGCGAAGAAGGCAAAATCATGAGCAAGATGCGGGCATAACCCAGACCTAACCCAGACCTAACCGATGTTATCCTCTAAAATATTGATCGAAACCAGGTTTAATTGACAGCTTCAGTCTGTTACCACATTACTACGTGATTCAAACACGAGAAAAACCCAGGATCTGGCCAACAAGTATGCGAAGAAGGCAAAATCATGACCCAGATGCGGGCTTAACCCAGACCTAACCCAGACCTAACCGGTGTTATCCTCTGAAATATTGATCGAAACCAGGTTTAATTGACTGCTTCAGTGTGTTACCACATTACTACGTGATTCAAACACGGAAAATACCCAGGATCTGGCCAACAAGTTTGCGAAAAAGGCGAAAGTATATGCCAGATGCGCGCAAATCCCAGACCTAACCCAGACCTCACCGGTGTTATCCTCTAAAATATTGATCGAAACCAGGTTTTATTGACTGCTTCAGTGTGTTACCACATTACTACGTGATCAAACACGGAAAAAACCCAGGATCTGGCCAAGAAGTATGCGAAGAATGCAAAATCATGAGCCAGATGCGGGCATAACCCAGACCTAACCCAGACCTAACCGGTGTTATCCTCTAAAATATTGATCGAAACCAGGTTTAATTGACAGCTTCAGTGAGTTACCACATTACTACGTGATTGCAACACGAAAAAAACCCAGGATCTGGACAACAAGTATGCGAAGAAGGCAAAATCATGAGCAAGATGCGGGCATAACCCAGACCTAATCCAGACCTAACCCAGACCTAACCGGTGTTATCCTCTAAAATACTGTCCGAATCCAGGTTTAATTGGCTGCCTCAGTGTGGTACAACATTACTACGTGATTCAAACACGGAAAAAACCCAGGATCTGGCCAACAAGTTTGCGAAAAAGGTGAAACTATAAGCCAGATGCGCGCATATCCCAGACCTAACCCAGACCTAACCGGTGTTATCCTCTAAAATATTGATCGAAACCAGGTTTAGTTGACAGCTTCAGTGTGTTACCACATTACTACGTGATTCAAACACGAAAAAAACCCAGGATCTGGCCAACAAGTATGCGTAGAAGGCAAAATCATGAGCCAGATGCGGGCATAACCCAGACCTAACCCAGACCTAACCGGTGTTATCCTCTAAAATATTGATCGAAACCAGGTTTAATTGACAGCTTCAGTGTGTTACCACATTACTACGTGATTCAAACACGAAAAAAACCCAGGATCTGGCCAACAAGTATGCGAAGATGGCAAAATCATGAGCCATATGCGGGCATAACCCAGACCTAACCCAGACCTAACCGGTGTTATCCTCTAAAATATTGATCGAAACCAGGTTTAATTGACAGCTTCAGTGTGTTACCACATTACTACGTGATTCAAACACGAAAAAAACCCAGGATCTGGCCAACAAGTATGCGAAGAAGGCAAAATCATGAGCCAGATGCGGGCATAACCCAGACCTAACCCAGACCTAACCGGTGTTATCCTCTAAAATATTGATCGAAACCAGGTTTAATTGACAGCTTCAGTGTGTTACCACATTACTACGTGATTGCAACACGAAAAAAACCCAGGATCTGGACAACAAGTATGCGAAGAAGGCAAAATCATGAGCAAGATGCGGGCATAACCCAGACCTAACCCAGACCTAACCGATGTTATCCTCTAAAATATTGATCGAAACCAGGTTTAATTGACAGCTTCAGTCTGTTACCACATTACTACGTGATTCAAACACGAGAAAAACCCAGGATCTGGCCAACAAGTATGCGAAGAAGGCAAAATCATGACCCAGATGCGGGCTTAACCCAGACCTAACCCAGACCTAACCGGTGTTATCCTCTGAAATATTGATCGAAACCAGGTTTAATTGACTGCTTCAGTGTGTTACCACATTACTACGTGATTCAAACACGGAAAATACCCAGGATCTGGCCAACAAGTTTGCGAAAAAGGCGAAAGTATATGCCAGATGCGCGCAAATCCCAGACCTAACCCAGACCTCACCGGTGTTATCCTCTAAAATATTGATCGAAACCAGGTTTTATTGACTGCTTCAGTGTGTTACCACATTACTACGTGATCAAACACGGAAAAAACCCAGGATCTGGCCAAGAAGTATGCGAAGAATGCAAAATCATGAGCCAGATGCGGGCATAACCCAGACCTAACCCAGACCTAACCGGTGTTATCCTCTAAAATATTGATCGAAACCAGGTTTAATTGACAGCTTCAGTGTGTTACCACATTACTACGTGATTGCAACACGAAAAAAACCCAGGATCTGGACAACAAGTATGCGAAGAAGGCAAAATCATGAGCAAGATGCGGGCATAACCCAGACCTAATCCAGACCTAACCCAGACCTAACCGGTGTTATCCTCTAAAATACTGTCCGAATCCAGGTTTAATTGGCTGCCTCAGTGTGGTACAACATTACTACGTGATTCAAACACGGAAAAAACCCAGGATCTGGCCAACAAGTTTGCGAAAAAGGTGAAACTATAAGCCTGATGCGCGCATATCCCAGACCTAACCCAGACCTAACCGGTGTTATTCTCTAAAATATTCATCGAAACCAGGTTTAATTGACAGCTTCAGTGTGTTACCACATTACTACGTGATCAAACACGGAGAAAACCCAGGATCTGGCCAACAAGTATGCGAAGAAGGCAAAATCATGAGCCAGATGCGGGCATAACCCAGACCTAACCCAGACCTAACCGGTGTTATCCTCTAAAATATTGATCGAAACCAGGTTTAATTGACAGCTTCAGTGTGTTACCACATTACTACGTGATTCAAACACGAAAAAAACCCAGGATCTGGCCAACAAGTATGCGAAGATGGCAAAATCATGAGCCATATGCGGGCATAACCCAGACCTAACCCAGACCTAACCGGTGTTATCCTCTAAAATATTGATCGAAACCAGGTTTAATTGACAGCTTCAGTGTGTTACCACATTACTACGTGATTCAAACACGAAAAAAACCCAGGATCTGGCCAACAAGTATGCGAAGAAGGCAAAATCATGAGCCAGATGCGGGCATAACCCAGACCTAACCCAGACCTAACCGGTGTTATCCTCTAAAATATTGATCGAAACCAGGTTTAATTGACAGCTTCAGTCTGTTACCACATTACTACGTGATTCAAACACGAGAAAAACCCAGGATCTGGCCAACAAGTATGCGAAGAAGGCAAAATCATGACCCAGATGCGGGCATAACCCAGACCTATCCCAGACATAACCGGTGTTATCCTCTAAAATATTGATCGAAACCAGGTTTAATTGACAGCTTCTGTGTGTTACCACATTACTACGTGATTCAAACACGAAAAAAACGCAGGATCTGGCCAACAAGTATGCGAAGGCAAAATCATGAGCCAGATGCGGGCATATCCCGGACCTAACCCAGACCTAACCGGTGTTATCCTCTAAAATATTGATCGAAACCAGGTTTAATTGACTGCTTCAGTGTGTTACCACATTCCTACCTGATTCAAACACGGAAAAAACCCAGGATCTGGCCAACAAGTTTGCGAAAAAGGTGAAAGTATAAGCCAGATGCGCGCATATCCCAGACCTAACCCAGACCTAACCGGTGTTATCCTCTAAAATATTGATCGAAACCAGGTTTAATTGACAGCTTCAGTGTGTTACCACATTACTACGTGATTCAAACACGAAAAAAACCCAGGATCTGACCAACAAGTATGCGAAGAAGGCAAAATCATGAGCCAGATGCGGGCATAACCCAGGCCTAACCCAGACCTAACCTGTGTTATCCTCTGAAATATTGATCGAAACCAGGTTTAATTGACTGCTTCAGTGTATTACCACATTACTACGCGATTCAAACACGGAAAATACCCAGGATCTGGCCAACAAGTTTGCGAAAAAGGCGAAAGTATAAGCCAGATGCGCGCAAATCCCAGACCTAACCCAGACCTAACCGGTGTTATCCTCTAAAATATTGATCGAAACCAGGTTTTATTGACTGCTTCAGTGTGTTACCACATTACTACGTGATCAAACACGGAAAAAACCCAGGATCTGGCCAACAAGTATGCGAAGAAGGCAAAATCATGAGCCAGATGCGGGCATAACCCAGACCTAACCCAGACCTAACCGGTGTTATCCTCTAAAATATTGTTCGAAACCAGGTTTAATTGACAGCTTCAGTGTGTTACCACATTACTACGTGATTCAAACACGAAAAAAACCCAGGATCTGGCCAACAAATATGCGAAGAAGGCAAAATCATGAGCCAGATACGGGCATAACCCAGACCTAACCCAGACCTAAACGGTGTTATCCTCTAAAATATTGATCGAAACCAGGTTTAATTGACTGCTGCAGTGTGTTACCACATTACTACGTGATTCAAACATGAAAAAAACCCAAGATCTGGCCAACAAGTATGCGAAGAAGGCAAAATCATGAGCCAGATGCGGGCATAACCCAGACCTAACCCAGACCTAACCGGTGTTATCCTCTAAAATATTGATCGAAACCAGGTTTAATTGACAGCTTCAGTGTGTTACCACATTACTACGTGATTCAAACCCGAAAAAAACCCAGGATCTGGCCAACAAGTATGCGAAGAAGGCAAAATCATGAGCCAGATGCGGGCATAACCCAGACCTATCCCAGACATAACCGGTGTTATCCTCTAAAATATTGATCGAAACCAGGTTTAATTGACAGCTTCTGTGTGTTACCACATTACTACGTGATTCAAACACGAAAAAAACGCAGGATCTGGCCAACAAGTATGCGAAGGCAAAATCATGGGCCAGATGCGGGCATATCCCGGACCTAACCCAGACCTAACCGGTGTTATCCTCTAAAATATTGATCGAAACCAGGTTTAATTGACTGCTTCAGTGTGTTACCACATTCCTACCTGATTCAAACACGGAAAAAACCCAGGATCTGGCCAACAAGTTTGCGAAAAAGGTGAAAGTATAAGCCAGATGCGCGCATATCCCAGACCTAACCCAGACCTAACCGGTGTTATCCTCTAAAATATTGATCGAAACCAGGTTTAATTGACAGCTTCAGTGTGTTACCACATTACTACGTGATTCAAACACGAAAAAAACCCAGGATCTGGCCAACAAGTATGCGAAGAAGGCAAAATCATGAGCCAGATGCGGGCATAACCCAGGCCTAACCCAGACCTAACCTGTGTTATCCTCTGAAATATTGATCGAAACCAGGTTTAATTGACTGCTTCAGTGTATTACCACATTACTACGCGATTCAAACACGGAAAATACCCAGGATCTGGCCAACAAGTTTGCGAAAAAGGCGAAAGTATAAGCCAGATGCGCGCAAATCCCTGACCTAACCCAGACCTAACCGGTGTTATCCTCTAAAATATTGATCGAAACCAGGTTTTATTGACTGCTTCAGTGTGTTACCACATTACTACGTGATCAAACACGGAAAAAACCCAGGATCTGGCCAACAAGTATGCGAAGAAGGCAAAATCATGAGCCAGATGCGGGCATAACCCAGACCTAACCCAGACCTAACCGGTGTTATCCTCTAAAATATTGTTCGAAACCAGGTTTAATTGACAGCTTCAGTGTGTTACCACATTACTACGTGATTCAAACACGAAAAAAACCCAGGATCTGGCCAACAAATATGCGAAGAAGGCAAAATCATGAGCCAGATACGGGCATAACCCAGACCTAACCCAGACCTAACCGGTGTTATCCTCTAATATATTGATCGAAACCAGGTTTAATTGACTGCTGCAGTGTGTTACCACATTACTACGTGATTCAAACATGAAAAAAACCCAAGATCTGGCCAACAAGTATGCGAAGAAGGCAGAATCATGAGCCAGATGCGGGCATAACCCAGACCTAACCCAGACCTAACCGGTGTTATCCTCTAAAATATTGATCGAAACCAGGTTTAATTGACAGCTTCAGTGTGTTACCACATTACTACGTGATCAAACACGGAGAAAACCCAGGATCTGGCCAACAAGTATGCGAAGAAGGCAAAATCATGAGCCAGATGCGGGCATAACCCAGACCTAACCCAGACCTAACCGGTGTTATCCTCTAAAATATTGATCGAAACCAGGTTTAATTGACAGCTTCAGTGTGTTACCACATTACTACGTGATTCAAACACGAAAAAAACCCAGGATCTGGCCAACAAGTATGCGAAGATGGCAAAATCATGAGCCATATGCGGGCATAACCCAGACCTAACCCAGACCTAACCGGTGTTATCCTCTAAAATATTGATCGAAACCAGGTTTAATTGACAGCTTCAGTGTGTTACCACATTACTACGTGATTCAAACACGAAAAAAACCCAGGATCTGGCCAACAAGTATGCGAAGAAGGCAAAATCATGAGCCAGATGCGGGCATAACCCAGACCTAACCCAGACCTAACCGGTGTTATCCTCTAAAATATTGATCGAAACCAGGTTTAATTGACAGCTTCAGTCTGTTACCACATTACTACGTGATTCAAACACGAGAAAAACCCAGGATCTGGCCAACAAGTATGCGAAGAAGGCAAAATCATGACCCAGATGCGGGCATAACCCAGACCTATCCCAGACATAACCGGTGTTATCCTCTAAAATATTGATCGAAACCAGGTTTAATTGACAGCTTCTGTGTGTTACCACATTACTACGTGATTCAAACACGAAAAAAACGCAGGATCTGGCCAACAAGTATGCGAAGGCAAAATCATGAGCCAGATGCGGGCATATCCCGGACCTAACCCAGACCTAACCGGTGTTATCCTCTAAAATATTGATCGAAACCAGGTTTAATTGACTGCTTCAGTGTGTTACCACATTCCTACCTGATTCAAACACGGAAAAAACCCAGGATCTGGCCAACAAGTTTGCGAAAAAGGTGAAAGTATAAGCCAGATGCGCGCATATCCCAGACCTAACCCAGACCTAACCGGTGTTATCCTCTAAAATATTGATCGAAACCAGGTTTAATTGACAGCTTCAGTGTGTTACCACATTACTACGTGATTCAAACACGAAAAAAACCCAGGATCTGACCAACAAGTATGCGAAGAAGGCAAAATCATGAGCCAGATGCGGGCATAACCCAGGCCTAACCCAGACCTAACCTGTGTTATCCTCTGAAATATTGATCGAAACCAGGTTTAATTGACTGCTTCAGTGTATTACCACATTACTACGTGATTCAAACACGGAAAATACCCAGGATCTGGCCAACAAGTTTGCGAAAAAGGCGAAAGTATAAGCCAGATGCGCGCAAATCCCAGACCTAACCCAGACCTAACCGGTGTTATCCTCTAAAATATTGATCGAAACCAGGTTTTATTGACTGCTTCAGTGTGTTACCACATTACTACGTGATCAAACACGGAAAAAACCCAGGATCTGGCCAACAAGTATGCGAAGAAGGCAAAATCATGAGCCAGATGCGGGCATAACCCAGACCTAACCCAGACCTAACCGGTGTTATCCTCTAAAATATTGTTCGAAACCAGGTTTAATTGACAGCTTCAGTGTGTTACCACATTACTACGTGATTCAAACACGAAAAAAACCCAGGATCTGGCCAACAAATATGCGAAGAAGGCAAAATCATGAGCCAGATACGGGCATAACCCAGACCTAACCCAGACCTAAACGGTGTTATCCTCTAAAATATTGATCGAAACCAGGTTTAATTGACTGCTGCAGTGTGTTACCACATTACTACGTGATTCAAACATGAAAAAAACCCAAGATCTGGCCAACAAGTATGCGAAGAAGGCAAAATCATGAGCCAGATGCGGGCATAACCCAGACCTAACCCAGACCTAACCGGTGTTATCCTCTAAAATATTGATCGAAACCAGGTTTAATTGACAGCTTCAGTGTGTTACCACATTACTACGTGATTCAAACCCGAAAAAAACCCAGGATCTGGCCAACAAGTATGCGAAGAAGGCAAAATCATGAGCCAGATGCGGGCATAACCCAGACCTATCCCAGACATAACCGGTGTTATCCTCTAAAATATTGATCGAAACCAGGTTTAATTGACAGCTTCTGTGTGTTACCACATTACTACGTGATTCAAACACGAAAAAAACGCAGGATCTGGCCAACAAGTATGCGAAGGCAAAATCATGGGCCAGATGCGGGCATATCCCGGACCTAACCCAGACCTAACCGGTGTTATCCTCTAAAATATTGATCGAAACCAGGTTTAATTGACTGCTTCAGTGTGTTACCACATTCCTACCTGATTCAAACACGGAAAAAACCCAGGATCTGGCCAACAAGTTTGCGAAAAAGGTGAAAGTATAAGCCAGATGCGCGCATATCCCAGACCTAACCCAGACCTAACCGGTGTTATCCTCTAAAATATTGATCGAAACCAGGTTTAATTGACAGCTTCAGTGTGTTACCACATTACTACGTGATTCAAACACGAAAAAAACCCAGGATCTGGCCAACAAGTATGCGAAGAAGGCAAAATCATGAGCCAGATGCGGGCATAACCCAGGCCTAACCCAGACCTAACCTGTGTTATCCTCTGAAATATTGATCGAAACCAGGTTTAATTGACTGCTTCAGTGTATTACCACATTACTACGCGATTCAAACACGGAAAATACCCAGGATCTGGCCAACAAGTTTGCGAAAAAGGCGAAAGTATAAGCCAGATGCGCGCAAATCCCTGACCTAACCCAGACCTAACCGGTGTTATCCTCTAAAATATTGATCGAAACCAGGTTTTATTGACTGCTTCAGTGTGTTACCACATTACTACGTGATTCAAACCCGAAAAAAACCCAGGATCTGGCCAACAAGTTTGCGAAAAAGGTGAAAGTATAAGCCAGATGCGCGCATATCCCAGACCTAACCCAGACCTAACCGGTGTTATCCTCTAAAATATTGATCGAAACCAGGTTTAATTGACAGCTTCAGTGTGTTACCACATTACTACGTGATTCAAACACGAAAAAAACCCAGGATCTGACCAACAAGTATGCGAAGAAGGCAAAATCATGAGCCAGATGCGGGCATAACCCAGGCCTAACCCAGACCTAACCTGTGTTATCCTCTGAAATATTGATCGAAACCAGGTTTAATTGACTGCTTCAGTGTATTACCACATTACTACGTGATTCAAACACGGAAAATACCCAGGATCTGGCCAACAAGTTTGCGAAAAAGGCGAAAGTATAAGCCAGATGCGCGCAAATCCCAGACCTAACCCAGACCTAACCGGTGTTATCCTCTAAAATATTGATCGAAACCAGGTTTTATTGACTGCTTCAGTGTGTTACCACATTACTACGTGATCAAACACGGAAAAAACCCAGGATCTGGCCAACAAGTATGCGAAGAAGGCAAAATCATGAGCCAGATGCGGGCATAACCCAGACCTAACCCAGACCTAACCGGTGTTATCCTCTAAAATATTGTTCGAAACCAGGTTTAATTGACAGCTTCAGTGTGTTACCACATTACTACGTGATTCAAACACGAAAAAAACCCAGGATCTGGCCAACAAATATGCGAAGAAGGCAAAATCATGAGCCAGATACGGGCATAACCCAGACCTAACCCAGACCTAAACGGTGTTATCCTCTAAAATATTGATCGAAACCAGGTTTAATTGACTGCTGCAGTGTGTTACCACATTACTACGTGATTCAAACATGAAAAAAACCCAAGATCTGGCCAACAAGTATGCGAAGAAGGCAAAATCATGAGCCAGATGCGGGCATAACCCAGACCTAACCCAGACCTAACCGGTGTTATCCTCTAAAATATTGATCGAAACCAGGTTTAATTGACAGCTTCAGTGTGTTACCACATTACTACGTGATTCAAACCCGAAAAAAACCCAGGATCTGGCCAACAAGTATGCGAAGAAGGCAAAATCATGAGCCAGATGCGGGCATAACCCAGACCTATCCCAGACATAACCGGTGTTATCCTCTAAAATATTGATCGAAACCAGGTTTAATTGACAGCTTCTGTGTGTTACCACATTACTACGTGATTCAAACACGAAAAAAACGCAGGATCTGGCCAACAAGTATGCGAAGGCAAAATCATGGGCCAGATGCGGGCATATCCCGGACCTAACCCAGACCTAACCGGTGTTATCCTCTAAAATATTGATCGAAACCAGGTTTAATTGACTGCTTCAGTGTGTTACCACATTCCTACCTGATTCAAACACGGAAAAAACCCAGGATCTGGCCAACAAGTTTGCGAAAAAGGTGAAAGTATAAGCCAGATGCGCGCATATCCCAGACCTAACCCAGACCTAACCGGTGTTATCCTCTAAAATATTGATCGAAACCAGGTTTAATTGACAGCTTCAGTGTGTTACCACATTACTACGTGATTCAAACACGAAAAAAACCCAGGATCTGGCCAACAAGTATGCGAAGAAGGCAAAATCATGAGCCAGATGCGGGCATAACCCAGGCCTAACCCAGACCTAACCTGTGTTATCCTCTGAAATATTGATCGAAACCAGGTTTAATTGACTGCTTCAGTGTATTACCACATTACTACGCGATTCAAACACGGAAAATACCCAGGATCTGGCCAACAAGTTTGCGAAAAAGGCGAAAGTATAAGCCAGATGCGCGCAAATCCCTGACCTAACCCAGACCTAACCGGTGTTATCCTCTAAAATATTGATCGAAACCAGGTTTTATTGACTGCTTCAGTGTGTTACCACATTACTACGTGATCAAACACGGAAAAAACCCAGGATCTGGCCAACAAGTATGCGAAGAAGGCAAAATCATGAGCCAGATGCGGGCATAACCCAGACCTAACCCAGACCTAACCGGTGTTATCCTCTAAAATATTGTTCGAAACCAGGTTTAATTGACAGCTTCAGTGTGTTACCACATTACTACGTGATTCAAACACGAAAAAAACCCAGGATCTGGCCAACAAATATGCGAAGAAGGCAAAATCATGAGCCAGATACGGGCATAACCCAGACCTAACCCAGACCTAACCGGTGTTATCCTCTAATATATTGATCGAAACCAGGTTTAATTGACTGCTGCAGTGTGTTACCACATTACTACGTGATTCAAACATGAAAAAAACCCAAGATCTGGCCAACAAGTATGCGAAGAAGGCAGAATCATGAGCCAGATGCGGGCATAACCCAGACCTAACCCAGACCTAACCGGTGTTATCCTCTAAAATATTGATCGAAACCAGGTTTAATTGACAGCTTCAGTGTGTTACCACATTACTACGTGATTCAAACCCGAAAAAAACCCAGGATCTGGCCAACAAGTATGCGAAGAAGGCAAAATCATGAGCCAGATGCGGGCATATCCCGAACCTATCCAAGACCTAACCGGTGTTATCCTCTAAAATATTGATCGAAACCAGGTTTAATTGACTGCTTCAGTGTGTTACCACATTACTACGTGATTCAAACACGAAAAAACCCCAGGATCTGGCCAACAAGTATGCGAAGAAGGCAAAATCATGAGCCAGATGCGGGCATAACCCAGACCTAACCCAGACCTAACCGGTGTTATCCTCTAAAATATTGATCGAAACCAGGTTTTATTGACTGCTTCAGTGAATTACCACATTACTACGTGATTCAAACACGAAAAAAACCCAGGATCTGGCCAACAAGTATGCGAAGAAGGCAAAATCATGAGCCAGATGCGGGCATAACCCAGACCTAACCCAGACCTAACCGGTGTTATCCTCTAAAATACTGTCCGAATCCAGGTTTAATAGACTGCCTCAATGTGTTACCACATTACTACGTGATTGAAACACGAAAAAAACCCAGGATCTGGCCAACAAGTATGCGAAGAAGGCAAAATCATGAGCCAGATGCGGGCATAACCCAGACCTAACCCAGACCTAACCGGTGTTATCCTCTAAAATATTGATCGAAACCAGGTTTAATTGACAGCTTCAGTGTGTTACCACACTACTACGTGATTCAAACACGAAAAAAACCCAGGATCTGGCCAACAAGTATGCGAAGAAGGCAAAATCATGAGCCAGATGCGGGCATAACCCAGACCTAACCCAGACCGAACCGGTGTTATCCTCTAAAATATTGATCGAAACCAGGTTTTATTGACTGCTTCAGTGTGTTACCACATTACTACGTGATCAAACACGGAAAGAACCCAGGATCTGGCCAAGAAGTATGCGAAGAAGGCAAAATCATGAGCCAGATGCGGGCATAACCCAGGCCTAACCCAGACCTAACCGGTGTTATCCTCTAAAATATAGATCGAAACCAGGTTTTATTGACTGCTTCAGTGTGTTACCACATTACTACGTGATCAAACACGGAAAAAACCCAGGATCTGGCCAAGAAGTATGCGAAGAAGGCAAAATCATGAGCCAGATGCGGGCATAACCCAGGCCTAACCCAGACCTAACCGGTGTTATCCTCTAAAATATTGATCGAAACCAGGTTTTATTGACTGCTTCAGTGTGTTACCACATTACTACGTGATCAAACACGGAAAAAACCCAGGATCTGGCCAACAAGTATGCGAAGAAGGCAAAATCATGAGCCAGATGCGGGCATAACCCAGGCCTAACCCAGACCTAACCTGTGTTATCCTCTAAAATATTGATCGAAACCAGGTTTAATTGACAGCTTCAGTGTGTTTCCACATTACTACGTGATTCAAACACGAAAAAACCCCAGGATCTGGCCAACAAGTATGCGAAGAAGGCAAAATCATGAGCCAGATGCGGGCATAACCCAGACCTAACCCAGACCTAACCGGTGTTATCCTCTGAAATATTAATTGAAACCAGGTTTAATTGACTGCTTCAGTGTATTACCACATTACTACGTGATTCAAACACGGAAAATACCCAGGATCTGGCCAACAAGTTTGCGAAAAAGGCGAAAGTATAAGCCAGATACGCGCAAATCCCAGACCTGACCCAGACCTAACCGGTGTTATCCTTTAAAATATTGATCGAAACCATGTTTTATTGACTGCTTCAGTGTGTTACCACATTACTACGCGATCAAACACGGAAAAAACCCAGGATCTGGCCAACAAGTATGCGAAGAAGGCAAAATCATGAGCCAGATGCGGGCATAACCCAGACCTAACCCAGACCTAACCGGTGTTATCCTCTAAAATATTGATCGAAACCAGGTTTAATTGACAGCTTCAGTGTGTTACCACATTACTACGTGATTCAAACACGAAAAGAACCCAGGATCTGGCCAACAAGTATGCGAAGAAGGCAAAATCATGAGCCAGATGCGGGCATAACCCAGACCTAACCGTTGTTATCCTCTAAAATATTGATCGAAACCAGGTTTAATTGACAGCTTCAGTGTGTTACCACATTACTACGTGATTCAAACACGAAAAAAACCCAGGATCTGGCCAACAAGTATGCGAAGAAGGCAAAATCATGAGCCAGATGCGGGCATATCCCGGACCTAACCCAGACCTAACCGGTGTTATCCTCTAAAATATTCATCGAAACCAGGTTCAATTGACTGCTTCAGTGTGTTACCACATTCCTACGTGATTCAAACACGAAAAAAACCGAGGATCTGGCCAACAAGTATGCGAAGAAGGCGAACGTATAAGCCAGATGCGCGCATTTCCCAGACCTAACCCAGACCTAACCGGTGTTATCCTCTGAAATATTGATCGAAACCAGGTTTAATTGACTGCTTCAGTGTGTTACCACATTACTACGTGTTTCAAACACGGAAAATACCCAGGATCTGGCCAACAAGTTTGCGAAAAAGGCGAAAGTATAAGCCATATGCGCGCAAATCCCAGACCTAACCCAGACCTAACGGGTGTTATCCTCTAAAATATTGATCGATACCAGGTTTTATTGACTGCATCACTGTGTTACCACATTACTACGTGATTCAAACACGGAAAAAACCCAGGATCTGGCCAACAAGTTTGCGAAAAAGGTGAAAGTATAAGCCAGATGCGCGCATATCCCAGACCTAACCCAGACCTAACCGGTGTTATCCTCTAAAATATTGATCGAAACCAGGTTTAATTGACAGCTTCAGTGTGTTACCACATTACTACGTGATTCAAACACGAAAAAAACCCAGGATCTGGCCAACAAGTATGCGAAGAAGGCAAAATCATGAGCCAGATGCGGGCATAACCCAGACCTAACCCAGACCTAACCGGTGTTATCCTCTAAAATATTGATCGAAACCAGGTTTAATTGACTGCTTCAGTGTGTTACCACATTACTACGTGATTGCAACACGAAAAAAACCCAGGATCTGGACAACAAGTATGCGAAGAAGGCAAAATCATGAGCAAGATGCGGGCATAACCCAGACCTAACCCAGACCTAACCGGTGTTATCCTCTAAAATATTGATCGAAACCAGGTTTAATTGACAGCTTCAGTGTGCTACCACATTACTACGTGATTCAAACTCGAGAAAAACCCAGGATCTGGCCAACAAGTATGCGAAGAAGTCAAAATCATGAGCCAGATGCGGGCATAACCCAGACCTAACCCAGACCTAACCGGTGTTATCCTCTGAAATATTGATCGAAACCAGGTTTAATTGACTGCTTCAGTGTGTTACCACATTACTACGTGATTCAAACACGGAAAATACCCAGGATCTGGCCAACAAGTTTGCGAAAAAGGCGAAAGTATATGCCAGATGCGCGCAAATCCCAGACCTAACCCAGACCTCACCGGTGTTATCCTCTAAAATATTGATCGAAACCAGGTTTTATTGACTGCTTCAGTGTGTTACCACATTACTACGTGATCAAACACGGAAAAAACTCAGGATCTGGCCAACAAGTTTGCGAAAAAGGCGAAAGAATAAGCCAGATGCGCGCATTTCCCAGACCTAACCCAGACCTGACCGGTGTTATCCTCTGAAATATTGATCGAAACCAGGTTTAATTGACTGCTTCAGTGTGTTACCACATTACTACGTGATTCAAACACGGAAAAATCCCAGGATCTGGCCAACAAGTATGCGATGAAGGCAAAATCATGAGCCAGATGCGGGCATAACCCAGACCTAACCCAGACCTAACCGGTGTTATCCTCTAAAATATTGATCGAAACCAGGTTTAATTGACGGCTTCAGTGTGTTACCACATTACTACGTGATTCAAACACGAAAAAGACCCAAGCTCTGGCCAACAAGTATGCGAAGAAGGCAAAATCATGAGCCAGATGCGGGCATAACCCAGACCTAACCCAGACCTAACCGGTGTTATCCTCTAAAATATTGATCGAAACCAGGTTTAATTGACTGCTTCAGTGTGTTACCACATTACTACGTGTTTCAAACACGGAAAATACCCAGGATCTGGCCAACATGTTTGCGAAAAAGGCGAAAGTATAAGCCATATGCGCGCAAATCCCAGACCTAACCCAGACCTAACGGGTGTTATCCTCTAAAATATTGATCGATACCAGGTTTTATTGACTGCATCACTGTGTTACCACATTACTACGTGATTGAAACACGGAAAAAACCCAGGATCTGGCCAACAAGTTTGCGAAAAAGGTGAAAGTATAAGCCAGATGCGCGCATATCCCAGACCTAACCCAGACCTTACCGGTGTTATCCTCTAAAATATTGATCGAAACCAGGTTTAATTGACAGCTTCAGTGTGTTACCACATTACTACGTGATTCAAACACGAAAAAAACCCAGGATCTGGCCAAGAAGTATGCGAAGAAGGCAAAATCATGAGCCAGATGCGGGCATAACCCAGACCTATCCCAGACATAACCGGTGTTATCCTCTAAAATATTGATCGAAACCAGGTTTAATTGACAGCTTCTGTGTGTTACCACATTACTACGTGATTCAAACACGAAAAAAACGCAGGATCTGGCCAACAAGTATGCGAAGGCAAAATCATGAGCCAGATGCGGGCATATCCCGGACCTAACCCAGACCTAACCGGTGTTATCCTCTAAAATATTGATCGAAACCAGGTTTAATTGACTGCTTCAGTGTGTTACCACATTCCTACCTGATTCAAACACGGAAAAAACCCAGGATCTGGCCAACAAGTTTGCGAAAAAGGTGAAAGTATAAGCCAGATGCGCGCATATCCCAGACCTAACCCAGACCTAACCGGTGTTATCCTCTAAAATATTGATCGAAACCAGGTTTAATTGACAGCTTCACTGTGTTACCACATTACTACGTGATTCAAACACGAAAAAAACCCAGGATCTGGCCAACAAGTATGCGAAGAAGGCAAAATCATGAGCCAGATGCGGGCATAACCCAGACCTAACCCAGACCTAACCGGTGTTATCCTCTAAAATATTGATCGAAACCAGGTTTAATTGACAGCTTCAGTGTGTTACCACATTACTACGTGATTGCAACACGAAAAAAACCCAGGATCTGGACAACAAGTATGCGAAGAAGGCAAAATCATGAGCAAGATGCGGGCATAACCCAGACCTTACCCAGACCTAACCGGTGTTATCCTCTAAAATATTGATCGAAACCAGGTTTAATTGACAGCTTCAGTGTGTTACCACATTACTACGTGATTCAAACACGAGAAAAACCCAGGATCTGGCCAACAAGTATGCGAAGAAGGCAAAATCATGACCCAGATGCGGGCTTAACCCAGACCTAACCCAGACCTAACCGGTGTTATCCTCTGAAATATTGATCGAAACCAGGTTTAATTGACTGCTTCAGTGTGTTACCACATTACTACGTGATTCAAACACGGAAAATACCCAGGATCTGGCCAACAAGTTTGCGAAAAAGGCGAAAGTATATGCCAGATGCGCGCAAATCCCAGACCTAACCCAGACCTCACCGGTGTTATCCTCTAAAATATTGATCGAAACCAGGTTTTATTGACTGCTTCAGTGTGTTACCACATTACTACGTGATCAAACACGGAAAAAACTCAGGATCTGGCCAACAAGTTTGCGAAAAAGGCGAAAGAATAAGCCAGATGCGCGCATTTCCCAGACCTAACCCAGACCTAACCGGTGTTATCCTCAGAAATATTGATCGAAACCAGGTTTAATTGACTGCTTCAGTGTGTTACCACATTACTACGTGATTCAAACACGAAAAAACCCAGGATCTGGCCAACAAGTATGCGAAGAAGGCAAAATCATGAGCCAGATGCGGGCATAACCCAGACCTAACCCAGACCTAACCGGTGTTATCCTCTAAAATATTGATCGAAACCAGGTTTAATTGACTGCTTCAGTGTGTTACCACATTACTACGTGATTCAAACACGAAAAAAACCCAAGATCTGGCCAACAAGTATGCGAAGAAGGCAAAATCATGAGCCAGATGCGGGCATTACCCAGACCTAACCCAGACCTAACCGGTGTTATCCTCTAAAATATTGATCGAAACCAGGTTTAATTGACTGCTTCAGTGTGTTACCACATTACTACGTGTTTCAAACACGGAAAATACCCAGGATCTGGCCAACAAGTTTGCGAAAAAGGCGAAAGTATAAGCCATATGCGCGCAAATCCCAGACCTAACCCAGACCTAACGGGTGTTATCCTCTAAAATATTGATCGATACCAGGTTTTATTGACTGCATCACTGTGTTACCACATTACTACGTGATACAAACACGGAAAAAACCCAGGATCTGGCCAACAAGTTTGCGAAAAAGGTGAAAGTATAAGCCAGATGCGCGCATATCCCAGACCTAACCCAGACCTAACCGGTGTTATCCTCTAAAATATTGATCGAAACCAGGTTTAATTGACTGCTTCAGTGTGTTACCACATTACTACGTGTTTCAAACACGGAAAATACCCAGGATCTGGCCAACAAGTTTGCGAAAAAGGCGAAAGTATAAGCCATATGCGCGCAAATCCCAGACCTAACCCAGACCTAACGGGTGTTATCCTCTAAAATATTGATCGATACCAGGTTTTATTGACTGCATCACTGTGTTACCACATTACTACGTGATTCAAACACGGAAAAAACCCAGGATCTGGCCAACAAGTTTGCGAAAAAGGTGAAAGTATAAGCCAGATGCGCGCATATCCCAGACCTAACCCAGACCTAACCGGTGTTATCCTCTAAAATATTGATCGAAACCAGGTTTAATTGACAGCTTCAGTGTGTTACCACATTACTACGTGATTCAAACACGAAAAAAACCCAGGATCTGGCCAACAAGTATGCGAAGAAGGCAAAATCATGAGCCAGATGCGGGCATAACCCAGACCTAACCCAGACCTAACCGGTGTTATCCTCTGAAATATTGATCGAAACCAGGTTTAATTGACAGCTTCAGTGTGTTACCACATTACTACGTGATTGCAACACGAAAAAAACCCAGGATCTGGACAACAAGTATGCGAAGAAGGCAAAATCATGAGCAAGATGCGGGCATAACCCAGACCTAACCCAGACCTAACCGGTGTTATCCTCTAAAATATTGATCGAAACCAGGTTTAATTGACAGCTTCAGTGTGTTACCACATTACTACGTGATTCAAACACGAGAAAAACCCAGGATCTGGCCAACAAGTATGCGAAGAAGGCAAAATCATGACCCAGATGCGGGCTTAACCCAGACCTAACCCAGACCTAACCGGTGTTATCCTCTGAAATATTGATCGAAACCAGGTTTAATTGACTGCTTCAGTGTGTTACCACATTACTACGTGATTCAAACACGGAAAATACCCAGGATCTGGCCAACAAGTTTGCGAAAAAGGCGAAAGTATATGCCAGATGCGCGCAAATCCCAGACCTAACCCAGACCTCACCGGTGTTATCCTCTAAAATATTGATCGAAACCAGGTTTTATTGACTGCTTCAGTGTGTTACCACATTACTACGTGATCAAACACGGAAAAAACTCGGGATCTGGCCACCAACTTTGCGAAAAAGGCGAAAGAATAAGCCAGATGCGCGCATTTCCCAGACCTAACCCAGACCTAACCGGTGTTATCCTCTGAAATATTGATCGAAACCAGGTTTAATTGACTGCTTCAGTGTGTTACCACATTACTACGTGATTCAAACACGAAAAAAACCCAGGATCTGGCCAACAAGTATGCGAAGAAGGCAAAATCATGAGCCAGATGCGGGCATAACCCAGACCTAACCCAGACCTAACCGGTGTTATCCTCTAAAATATTGATCGAAACCAGGTTTAATTGACTGCTTCAGTGTGTTACCACATTACTACGTGATTCAAACACGAAAAAAACCCAAGATCTGGCCAACAAGTATGCGAAGAAGGCAAAATCATGAGCCAGATGCGGGCATAACCCAGACCTAACCCAGACCTAACCGGTGTTATCCTCTAAAATATTGATCGAAACCAGGTTTAATTGACTGCTTCAGTGTGTTACCACATTACTACGTGTTTCAAACACGGAAAATACCCAGGATCTGGCCAACAAGTTTGAGAAAAAGGCGAAAGTATAAGCCATATGCGCGCAAATCCCAGACCTAACCCAGACCTAACGGGTGTTATCCTCTAAAATATTGATCGATACCAGGTTTTATTGACTGCATCACTGTGTTACCACATTACTACGTGATTCAAACACGGAAAAAACCCAGGATCTGGCCAACAAGTTTGCGAAAAAGGTGAAAGTATAAGCCAGATGCGCGCATATCCCAGACCTAACCCAGACCTAACCGGTGTTATCCTCTAAAATATTGATCGAAACCAGGTTTAATTGACAGCTTCAGTGTGTTACCACATTACTACGTGATTCAAACACGAAAAAAACCCAGGATCTGGCCAACAAGTATGCGAAGAAGGCAAAATCATGAGCCAGATGCGGGCATAACCCAGACCTAACCCAGACCTAACCGGTGTTATCCTCTGAAATATTGATCGAAACCAGGTTTAATTGACTGCTTCAGTGTGTTACCACATTACTACGTGATTCAAACACGGAAAATACCCAGGATCTGGCCAACAAGTTTGCGAAAAAGGCGAAAGTATATGCCAGATGCGCGCAAATCCCAGACCTAACCCAGACCTAACCGGTGTTATCCTCTAAAATATTGATCGAAACCAGGTTTAATTGACAGCTTCAGTGTGCTACCACATTACTACGTGATTCAAACTCGAGAAAAACCCAGGATCTGGCCAACAAGTATGCGAAGAAGGCAAAATCATGAGCCAGATGCGGGCTTAACCCAGACCTAACCCAGACCTAACCGGTGTTATCCTCTGAAATATTGATCGAAACCAGGTTTAATTGACTGCTTCAGTGTGTTACCACATTACTACGTGATTCAAACACGGAAAATACCCAGGATCTGGCCAACAAGTTTGCGAAAAAGGCGAAAGTATATGCCAGATGCGCGCAAATCCCAGACCTAACCCAGACCTCACCGGTGTTATCCTCTAAAATATTGATCGAAACCAGGTTTTATTGACTGCTTCAGTGTGTTACCACATTACTACGTGATCAAACACGGAAAAAACTCAGGATCTGGCCAACAAGTTTGCGAAAAAGGCGAAAGAATAAGCCAGTTGCGCGCAAATCCCAGACCTAACCCAGACCTGACCGGTGTTATCCTCTGAAATATTGATCGAAACCAGGTTTAATTGACTGCTTCAGTGTGTTACCACATTACTACGTGATTCAAACACGGAAAAATCCCAGGATCTGGCCAACAAGTATGCGATGAAGGCAAAATCATGAGCCAGATGCGGGCATAACCCAGACCTAACCCAGACCTAACCGGTGTTATCCTCTAAAATATTGATCGAAACCAGGTTTAATTGACTGCTTCAGTGTGTTACCACATTACTACGTGATCAAACACGGAAAAAACTCAGGATCTGGCCAACAAGTTTGCGAAAAAGGCGAAAGAATAAGCCATATGCGCGCAAATCCCAGACCTAACCCAGACCTAACGGGTGTTATCCTCTAAAATATTGATCGATACCAGGTTTTATTGACTGCATCACTGTGTTACCACATTACTACGTGATTCAAACACGAAAAAAACCCAGGATCTGGCCAAGAAGTATGCGAAGAAGGCAAAATCATGAGCCAGATGCAGGCATATCCCGGACCTAACCCAGACCTAACCGGTGTTATCCTCTAAAATATTGATCGAAACCAGGTTTAATTGACAGCTTCAGTGTGTTACCACATTACTACGTGATTCAAACACGAAAAAAACCCAGGATCTGGCCAACAAGTATGCGAAGAAGGCAAAATCATGAGCCAGATGCGGGCATATCCCGGACCTAACCCAGACCTAACCGGTGTTATCCTCTAAAATATTCATCGAAACCAGGTTCAATTGACTGCTTCAGTGTGTTACCACATTCCTACGTGATTCAAACACGAAAAAAACCGAGGATCTGGCCAACAAGTATGCGAAGAAGGCGAACGTATAAGCCAGATGCGCGCATTTCCCAGACCTAACCCAGACCTAACCGGTGTTATCCTCTGAAATATTGATCGAAACATGGTTTAATTGACTGCTTCAGTGTGTTACCACATTACTACGTGATTCAAACACGGAAAAAACCCAGGATCTGGCCAACAAGTATGCGATGAATGCAAAATCATGAGCCAGATACGGGCATAACCCAGACCTAACCCAGACCTAAACGGTGTTATCCTCTAAAATATTGATCGAAACCAGGTTTAATTGACTGCTGCAGTGTGTTACCACATTACTACGTGATTCAAACATGAAAAAAACCCAAGATCTGGCCAACAAGTATGCGAAGAAGGCAAAATCATGAGCCAGATGCGGGCATAACCCAGACCTAACCCAGACCTAACCGGTGTTATCCTCTAAAATATTGATCGAAACCAGGTTTAATTGACAGCTTCAGTGTGTTACCACATTACTACGTGATTCAAACCCGAAAAAAACCCAGGATCTGGCCAACAAGTTTGCGAAGAAGGCAAAATCATGAGCCAGATGCGGGCATAACCCAGACCTAACCCAGATCTAACCGGTGTTATCCTCTAAAATATTGATCGAAACCAGGTTTAATTGACTGGTTCAGTGTGTTACCACATTACTACGTGTTTCAAACACGGAAAATACCCAGGATCTGGCCAACAAGTTTGCGAAAAAGGCGAAAGTATAAGCCATATGCGCGCAAATCCCAGACCTAACCCAGACCTAACGGGTGTTATCCTCTAAAATATTGATCGATACCAGGTTTTATTGACTGCATCACTGTGTTACCACATTACTACGTGATTCAAACACGGAAAAATCCCAGGATCTGGCCAACAAGTATGCGATGAAGGCAAAATCATGAGCCAGATGCGGGCATAACCCAGACCTAACCCAGACCTAACCGGTGTTATCCTCTAAAATATTGATCGAAACCAGGTTTAATTGACTGCTTCAGTGTGTTACCACATTACTACGTGATTGCAACACGAAAAAAACCCAGGATCTGGACAACAAGTATGCGAAGAAGGCAAAATCATGAGCAAGATGCGGGCATAACCCAGACCTATCCCAGACCTAACTGGTGTTATCCTCTAAAATATTGATCGAAACCAGGTTTAATTGACCGGCTTCAGTGTGCTACCACATTACTACGTGATTCAAACTCGAGAAAAACCCAGGATCTGGCCAACAAGTATGCGAAGAAGGCAAAATCATGAGCCAGATGCGGGCATAACCCAGACCTAACCCAGACCTAACCGGTGTTATCCTCTGAAATATTGATCGAAACCAGGTTTAATTGACTGCTTCAGTGTGTTACCACATTACTACGTGATTCAAACACGGAAAATACCCAGGATCTGGCCAACAAGTTTGCGAAAAAGGCGAAAGTATATGCCAGATGCGCGCAAATCCCAGACCTAACCCAGACCTCACCGGTGTTATCCTCTAAAATATTGATCGAAACCAGGTTTTATTGACTGCTTCAGTGTGTTACCACATTACTACGTGATCAATCACGGAAAAAACTCAGGATCTGGCCAACAAGTTTGCGAAAAAGGCGAAAGAATAAGCCAGATGCGCGCATTTCCCAGACCTAACCCAGACCTGACCGGTGTTATCCTCTGAAATATTGATCGAAACCAGGTTTAATTGACTGCTTCAGTGTGTTACCACATTACTACGTGATTCAAACACGGAAAAATCCCAGGATCTGGCCAACAAGTATGCGATGAAGGCAAAATCATGAGCCAGATGCGGGCATAACCCAGACCTAACCCAGACCTAACCGGTGTTATCCTCTAAAATATTGATCGAAACCAGGTTTAATTGACGGCTTCAGTGTGTTACCACATTACTACGTGATTCAAACACGAAAAAAACCCAAGCTCTGGCCAACAAGTATGCGAAGAAGGCAAAATCATGAGCCAGATGCGGGCATAACCCAGACCTAACCCAGACCTAACCGGTGTTATCCTCTAAAATATTGATCGAAACCAGGTTTAATTGACTGCTTCAGTGTGTTACCACATTACTACGTGTTTCAAACACGGAAAATACCCAGGATCTGGCCAACAAGTTTGCGAAAAAGGCGAAAGTATAAGCCATATGCGCGCAAATCCCAGACCTAACCCAGACCTAACGGGTGTTATCCTCTAAAATATTGATCGATACCAGGTTTTATTGACTGCATCACTGTGTTACCACATTACTACGTGATTCAAACACGGAAAAAACCCAGGATCTGGCCAACAAGTTTGCGAAAAAGGTGAAAGTATAAGCCAGATGCGCGCATATCCCAGACCTAACCCAGACCTAACCGGTGTTATCCTCTAAAATATTGATCGAAACCAGGTTTAATTGACAGCTTCAGTGTGTTACCACATTACTACGTGATTCAAACACGAAAAAAACCCAGGATCTGGCCAACAAGTATGCGAAGAAGGCAAAATCATGAGCCAGATGCGGGCATAACCCAGACCTAACCCAGACCTAACCGGTGTTATCCTCTGAAATATTGATCGAAACCAGGTTTAATTGACTGCTTCAGTGTGTTACCACATTACTACGTGATTCAAACACGGAAAATACCCAGGATCTGGCCAACAAGTTTGCGAAAAAGGCGAAAGTATATGCCAGATGCGCGCAAATCCCAGACCTAACCCAGACCTAACCGGTGTTATCCTCTAAAATATTGATCGAAACCAGGTTTAATTGACAGCTTCAGTGTGCTACCACATTACTACGTGATTCAAACTCGAGAAAAACCCAGGATCTGGCCAACAAGTATGCGAAGAAGGCAAAATCATGAGCCAGATGCGGGCTTAACCCAGACCTAACCCAGACCTAACCGGTGTTATCCTCTGAAATATTGATCGAAACCAGGTTTAATTGACTGCTTCAGTGTGTTACCACATTACTACGTGATTCAAACACGGAAAATACCCAGGATCTGGACAACAAGTATGCGAAGAAGGCAAAATCATGAGCAAGATGCGGGCATAACCCAGACCTAACCCAGACCTAACCGGTGTTATCCTCTAAAATATTGATCGAAACCAGGTTTAATTGACAGCTTCAGTGTGTTACCACATTACTACGTGATTCAAACACGAGAAAAACCCAGGATCTGGCCAACAAGTATGCGAAGAAGGCAAAATCATGACCCAGATGCGGGCTTAACCCAGACCTAACCCAGACCTAACCGGTGTTATCCTCTGAAATATTGATCGAAACCAGGTTTAATTGACTGCTTCAGTGTGTTACCACATTACTACGTGATTCAAACACGGAAAATACCCAGGATCTGGCCAACAAGTTTGCGAAAAAGGCGAAAGTATATGCCAGATGCGCGCAAATCCCAGACCTAACCCAGACCTCACCGGTGTTATCCTCTAAAATATTGATCGAAACCAGTTTTAATTGACTGCTTCAGTGTGTTACCACATTACTACGTGATTCAAACACGAAAAAAACCCAGGATCTGGCCAACAAGTATGCGAAGAATGCAAAATCATGAGCCAGATGCGGGCATAACCCAGACCTAACCCAGACCTAACCGGTGTTATCCTCTAAAATATTGATCGAAACCAGGTTTAATTGACTGCTTCAGTGTGTTACCACATTACTTCGTGATTCAAACACGAAAAAAACCCAAGATCTGGCCAACAAGTATGCGAAGAAGGCAAAATCATGAGCCAGATGCGGGCATAACCCAGACCTAACCCAGACCTAACCGGTGTTATCCTCTAAAATATTGATCGAAACCAGGTTTAATTGACTGCTTCAGTGTGTTACCACATTACTACGTGTTTCAAACACGGAAAATACCCAGGATCTGGCCAACAAGTTTGCGAAAAAGGCGAAAGTATAAGCCATATGCGCGCAAATCCCAGACCTAACCCAGACCTAACGGGTGTTATCCTCTAAAATATTGATCGATACCAGGTTTTATTGACTGCATCACTGTGTTACCACATTACTACGTGATTCAAACACGGAAAAAACCCAGGATCTGGCCAACAAGTTTGCGAAAAAGGTGAAAGTATAAGCCAGATGCGCGCATATCCCAGACCTAACCCAGACCTAACCGGTGTTATCCTCTAAAATATTGATCGAAACCAGGTTTAATTGACAGCTTCAGTGTGTTACCACATTACTACGTGATTCAAACACGAAAAAAACCCAGGATCTGGCCAACAAGTATGCGAAGAAGGCAAAATCATGAGCCAGATGCGGGCATAACCCAGACCTAACCCAGACCTAACCGGTGTTATCCTCTGAAATATTGATCGAAACCAGGTTTAATTGACTGCTTCAGTGTGTTACCACATTACTACGTGATTCAAACACGGAAAATACCCAGGATCTGGCCAACAAGTTTGCGAAAAAGGCGAAAGTATATGCCAGATGCGCGCAAATCCCAGACCTAACCCAGACCTCACCGGTGTTATCCTCTAAAATATTGATCGAAACCAGGTTTTATTGACTGCTTCAGTGTGTTACCACATTACTACGTGATCAAACACGGAAAAAACTCAGGATCTGGCCAACAAGTTTGCGAAAAAGGCGAAAGAATAAGCCAGATGCGCGCATTTCCCAGACCTAACCCAGACCTGACCGGTGTTATCCTCTGAAATATTGATCGAAACCAGGTTTAATTGACTGCTTCAGTGTGTTACCACATTACTACGTGATCAAACACGGAAAAAAGATCCTGATCCAGATCCTGGGATTTTTCCGTGTTTGAATCACGTAGTAATGTGGTAACACACTGAAGCAGTCAATTAAACCTGGTTTCGATCAATATTTTAGAGGATAACACCGGTTAGGTCTCGGTTAGGTCTGGGTTATGCCCGCATCTGGCTCATGATTTTGCCCTCATCGCATACTTGTTGGCCAGATCCTGGGATTTTTCCGTGTTTGAATCACGTAGTAATGTGGTAACACACTGAAGCAGTCAATTAAACCTGGTTTCGATCAATATTTCAGAGGATAACACCGGTCAGGTCTGGGTTAGGTCTGGGTTAAGCCCGCATCTGGCTCATGATTTTGCCTTCTTCGCATACTTGTTGGCCAGATCCTGGGTTTTTCTCGAGTTTGAATCACGTAGTAATGTGGTAAAACACTGAAGCAGTCAATTAAACCTGGTTTCGATCAATATTTTAGAGGATAACACCGGTTAGGTCTGGGTTAGGTCTGGGTTATGCCCGCATCTGGCTCATGATTTTGCCTTCATCGCATACTTGTTGGCCAGATCCTGGGTTTTTTCCGTGTTTGAATCACGTCGTAATGTGGTAACACACTGAAGCAGTCAATTAAACCTGGTTTCGATCAATATTTCAGAGGATAACACCGGGTAGGTCTGGGTTAGGTCTGGGAAATGCGCGCATCTGGCTTATACTTTCGCCTTCTTCGCATACTTGTTGGCCAGATCCTGGGTTTTTTTCGTGTTTGAATCACGTAGGAATGTGGTAACACACTGAAGCAGTCAATTAAACCTGGTTTCGATCAATATTTTAGAGGATAACACCGGTTATGTCTGGGTTAGGTCTGGGTTATGCCCGCATCTGGCTCATGATTTTGCCTTCTTCGCATACTTGTTGGCCAGATCTTGGGTTTTTTTCGTGTTTGAATCACGTAGTAATGTGGTAACACACTGAAGCAGTCAATTAAACCTGGTTTCGATCAATATTTTAGAGGATAACACCGGTTAGGTCCGGGTTAGGTCTGGGTTATGCCCGCATCTGGCTCATGATTTTGCCTTCTTCGCATACTTGTTGGCCAGATCTTGGGTTTTTTTCGTGTTTGAATCACGTAGTAATGTGGTAACACACTGAAGCAGTCAATTAAACCTGGTTTCGATCAATATTTTAGAGGATAACACCGGTTAGGTCTGGGTTAGGTCTGGGTTATGCCCGCATCTGGCTAATGATTTTGCCTTCATCGCATACTTGTTGGCCAGATCCTGGGTTTTTTCCGTGTTTGAATCACGTAGTAATGTGGTAACACACTGAAGCAGTCAATTAAACCTGGTTTCGATCAATATTTCAGAGGATAACACCGGTCAGGTCTGGGTTAGGTCTGGGAAATGCGCGCATCTGGCTTATTCTTTCGCCTTTTTCGCAAACTTGTTGGCCAGATCCTGAGTTTTTTCCGTGTTTGATCACGTAGTAATGTGGTAACACACTGAAGCAGTCAATTAAACCTGGTTTCGATCAATATTTCAGAGGATAACACCGGTTAGGTCTGGGTTAGGTCTGGGTTAAGCCCGCATCTGGCTCATGATTTTGCCTTCTTCGCATACTTGTTGGCCAGATCCTGGGTTTTTCTCGTGTTTGAATCACGTAGTAATGTGGTAACACACTGAAGCTGTCAATTAAACCTGGTTTCGATCAATATTTTAGAGGATAACACCGGTTAGGTCTGGGTTAGGTCTGGGTTATGCCCGCATCTTGCTCATGATTTTGCCTTCTTCGCATACTTGTTGTCCAGATCCTGGGTTTTTTTCGTGTTGCAATCACGTAGTAATGTGGTAACACACTGAAGCAGTCAATTAAACCTGGTTTCGATCAATATTTTAGAGGATAACACCGGTTAGGTCTGGGTTAGGTCTGGGTTATGCCCGCATCTGGCTCATGATTTTGCCTTCTTCGCATACTTGTTGGCCAGATCCTGGGTTTTTTTCGTGTTTGAATCACGTAGTAATGTGGTAACACACTGAAGCTGTCAATTAAACCTGGTTTCGATCAATATTTTAGAGGATAACACCGGTTAGGTCTGGGTTAGGTCTGGGATATGCGCGCATCTGGCTTATACTTTCACCTTTTTCGCAAACTTGTTGGCCAGATCCTGGGTTTTTTCCGTGTTTGAATCACGTAGTAATGTGGTAACACAGTGATGCAGTCAATAAAACCTGGTATCGATCAATATTTTAGAGGATAACACCCGTTAGGTCTGGGTTAGGTCTGGGATTTGCGCGCATATGGCTTATACTTTCGCCTTTTTCGCATACTTGTTGGCCAGATCCTGGGTATTTTCCGTGTTTGAAACACGTAGTAATGTGGTAACACACTGAAGCAGTCAATTAAACCTGGTTTCGATCAATATTTTAGAGGATAACACCGGTTAGGTCTGGGTTAGGTCTGGGTTATGCCCGCATCTGGCTCATGATTTTGCCTTCTTCGCATACTTGTTGGCCAGATCTTGGGTTTTTTTCGTGTTTGAATCACGTAGTGATGTGGTAACACACTGAAGCTGTCAATTAAACCTGGTTTAGATCAATATTTTAGAGGATAACACCGGTTAGGTCTGGGTTAGGTCCGGGATATGCCCGCATCTGGCTCATGATTTTGCCTTCTTCGCATACTTGTTGGCCAGATCCTGGGTTTTTTTCGTGTTTGAATCACGTAGTAATGTGGTAACACACTGATGCTGTCAATTAAACCTGGTTCCGATCAATATTTTAGAGGATAACACCGGCTAGGCCTGGGTTAGGTCTGGGTTATGCCCGCATCTGGCTCATGATTTTGCCTTCTTCGCATACTTGTTGGCCACATCTTGGGTTTTTTTCGTGTTTGAATCACGTAGTAATGTGGTAACACACTGAAGCAGTCAATTAAACCTGGTTTCGATCAATATTTTAGAGGATAACACCGGTTAGGTCTGGTTTAGGTCTGGGTTATGCGCGCATCTGGCTCATGATTTTGCCTTCATCGCATACTTGTAGGCTAGATCCTGGGTTTTTTCCGTGTTTGAATCACGTAGTAATGTGGTAACACACTGATGCAGTCAATTAAACCTGGTTTCGATCAATATTTCAGAGGATAACACCGGTTAGGTCTGGGTTAGGTCTGGGTTAAGCCCGCATCTGGCTCATGATTTTGCCTTCTTCGCATACTTGATGGCCAGATTCTGGGCTTTTTTTGGTTTGGATCACGTAGTAATGCGGTACTACACTGAAAGAGTCGATTAAACATGGTTTGGATCAGTAGTTTAGACGATAACACATGTTAGGTCAGAGTTGGGTCTAGGATGTGCCCTCATCAGGCTCATACTTTCGCATATTTCTATTACTTGTTAGCCAGATCCTTTGCTTTTTCTGGTTTGGATCACGTAGCAATGTGGTACCACACTGAAACTGTCAATTAAACCTGGTTTCCATCAATATTTTAGAGGATAACACATGTTAGGTCTGGGTTAGGTCCAGGATTTGCCCTCATCAGTCTCATACTTTCGCATTCTGCCCATACTTCTTGAACAGATCCTGGGTCTTTTTCTGGTTTGGATTACATAGTAATGTGGTGCCACACTGAAACAGTCAATTAAACCTGGTTTCGATCAATATTCTAGAGGATAACGCTAGTTAGGTCTGGGATAGGTCCGCCATTTGCCCTCATCAGGGTCATACTTTTTTTTTTTTTTTTTTTTGTCGTGGGGAAAATCTTCGAAAGACTCCCTCCCACCTCTTTGGGGAGAGGCGGGAGGGTTGTGTGGGATTCCCCGCGCCCGTAGAATGACGGGCGCGGGACCTACCCACTAAAAACCCCACGGTGACCCTTCCGCACGATTTGGGAGGATACCGGGAATCGCACGAAGCATTCTTCCGGTATCCTCCCCGTGCCCGCGCCTTGCGCCCATCCCCGTGGGGGGCAAACGGTCCCCCCGGTAGACACTCTGTCTCATAGCGGCAGGACGGGGCCACTCCATCCCGACGCGATCCGTCCCGGGGCCGCATTTAGTGGCGGGCTGCGAGCCCCAACCCGCAACCGCCTGCGACCCCGTTTCTAGCCCTCGGCGGCCGGGAGCTGATGGCCGCTCCCGGCCACCGAGGGTGCCTCCCCGTGGGCCGAACTCACCCGGTCCGACCCATCGCCGCCTGGCGAGAGGAGGCTCCCCTCAGGGCCCCCCTCCCAGCCAGGGTCATCCGCCGCGCAAAGGCCGCCGCCCGCGACGCCCTCGCGCCACCATACGAGCGCGAGCCTCAGCGCGCCGCTGAAGCTCGCGCTCCCTTCCCGCGGCCTCCTTCTGCAGCATTACGGTCTCGCAAAAGGAGGCCACGGCCCTCCACTTCCTCTCGCTGCCGAGCATGGCGCGCACCACACCCGGCAGCGAGACATCCCGCCCGACGACGCCGACCAGGACACGGCGCTCCCCCTCCCACGCTGGGCATACCTGGAGGGTATGATCAGCCGTGTCCTGCTCGGCGTCACAATGGCAGCAACGCGCCGTCGGCTCCTTCTCTATCCGGCACAGGTATCTTCCGAAGCTACCATGCCCTGAAAATACCTGTGCCATCCGGTAAGTAAGGCTTCCATGGCCTCTGTCCAGCCACTCCTTCAGGAGTGGCCGAACAGCCCCGACAGTCCGGTGCCCCGCGGTTGGCAGAGCCAGCCGCTCCTGCCACGCGAGCAACACGGACTGCCGGGCCTGGCGCTTCAAATCGCCCCAAGCAGGTTCCTGCTCTCCCGGGACCGCCCCCACTCCCGCGCGACGGTCGACACGATGACGATACATCATCGCGTGCGACCGCGCGAGGAGATCCATGGGCGGCATCCCCGCAAGGACCGTCGACGCCTCATGCGACACGGTCCGGTAGCCGCGGACGACCCTCAGCGCCATCCGCCTCTGCACCCGACGCAGCATCGTCATGCTGCGCCGGGAGGCCGCCAGGTCGTCCGCCCAGACGGGGGCCCCGTATAGGGCCACCGACTGAACCATTGCCACATAGAGGCGGCGAACTCGTCCCGCCGGGCCTCCCAGGTTGGGGAGGATCCGGCCTAAAGCCGAGACCATCCTGTCCAACCGGGGAACCAGGCAGCGGAAATGCTTCTCGAAACGCCAGTGGCTATCGAGGATCAGCCCCAGATACCTGATCTGGGGCTTCACCTCGATATCAGCCCCACCCACCCGGATCAGAGGGGGTGGCGGATCCTGCCGAGGTGAATGGAACGCTATCACCTCGGTCTTATGGACCGCCACCGTCGTCCACATCCCCCTGATCCGGTCGACGACGCGTTGCGCCCCCTCCTCGGCGAGGCGCTTGGCCCTCCCCCACTGAGCCCCGACGGCCAGCACCAGTGTGTCATCTGCGTAACACACGCCACTGACGCCATCGGGGAGGTCGGCCCGCAACACCGCGTCGTACGCGATGTTCCACAGGAGTGGCCCTAGGACCGACCCCTGCGGAACCCCGCAGTAGACCTCCCTCCGCATATCACCATCCCGGCCCGGATACTCGATCCACCTGCCGCGGAGATAATCCCCGACGACTGCCCTGAGACACGGGGGTACCCGATGATATTCGAGCCCCCTCCGTATCTCCTCCCAGGGAAGGGCGTTAAACGCGTTGGCAATATCCAGCGATACCGCCAACGCCACCCCTCCCCGGGAGACGGCCGACTCCGAGAGGACCCTGACCCGACTGATCGCGTCGACCGTCGACCGGCCCCCCCGGAAACCGTACTGGCAGTCGGCCAGGCCCGGAGCACCCCGCGACAGGTGCTCGACGAGGCGGGCAGCAATCACTCGCTCGAAGATCTTGCCCACCTCGTCGAGAAGACAGATGGGTCGGTATGCGGATGGAGACTCCGCGGGCCGACCCTCCTTCAGGAGGAGGACCATCCTCGCCACCTTCCAACTGGGGGGGGAATCGCCCATCCCTCAGGCATCGGTTAAACAACCGCCTGAGGTCGGCCCCAAGAACGCCGTTGGTCAAGACCCAAACCCGGCCAGGCACACCATCCGGACCCGGGGCCGTGTTACGCCCCCGGCCAGCTCCCCCTGCGTGACCCCCGGCTCGGCCACCCACTTCAACGGGGCCGTCGCCTCTGCCGGAGGACGAGGTCCCATCTCCCCTATTGGGAAGAGAGTATTGACCACGCCCTGCAGCAGCCATCAGGGTCATACTTTTTTTTTTTTTTTTTTTTTTTTTTTGTCGTGGGGAAAATCTTCGAAAGACTCCCTCCCACCTCCTTGGGGAGAGGTGGGAGGGGTGTGTGGGATTCCCCGCGCCCGTACAACGACAGGCGCGGGACCTACCCACTAAAAACCCCACGGTGACCCTTCGGCACGCTTTGGGAGGATACCGGGAATCGCTCGAAGCATTCTTCCGGTATCCTCCCCGTGCCCGCACTTTCGCGCCCATCCTCCGGGGGGGCAATCGGTCCCCCCGGTAGACACACTGCCTCATAGCGGCGGGACGGGGCCACTCCATCCCGCCGCTATCCGTCCCGGGGCCGCGTTTAGTGGCGGCTGCGAGCCCCAACTCGCAACCGCCCGCGACCCCGTTTCCACCACTCGGCAGCCGGGCGTTCATGGCCGCACCAGACCGCCGAATCAGGGTCATACTTTCGCATTTTTCACATACTTGTTGAACAGATCCCTGGCTTTATCTGGTTTGGATCACGTTGTAAAGTGATACAACACTGAAACAGTCGATTAATCCTGGTCTCGATCAACATTTTATAGGATAACGCATGTTGAACGGATCGAGGGTTTTTTCCGCTTTGGATCACGCAGTAAAGTGGTACCACACTGAAACAGTCAACTAAACCTGGTTTCGATCAATATTTTGGAGGATAACGCATGTTATGTCTAGGTTAGACATGGGATCTGCCCTCATCAGACTCATACTTTCGCATTCTACACATACTTGTCGAACAGATCCCTGGCTTTTTCTGGTTTGAATCACGTTGTAAAGTGGTACCACACTGAAACAGTCGATTAATCCTGGTCTCGATCAACATTTTATAGGATAACGCAAGTTTGGTCTGGGATAGGTCTGGGATCTGCCCTCATCAAGCTCATACCTTCGCATTTTTCACATACTTCTTGAACAGATCCTGGGCTTTTTCTGGATTGGATCACGTTGTAAAGTGGTACCACACCGAAACATTCGATTAATCCTGGTCTCGATCAACATTTTATAGGATAACGCAAGTTAGGTCTGGGATAGGTCTGGGTTCTGCCCTCATCAGTCTCATACTTTCGCATTCTTCACATACTTCTTGGACAGATCCTGGGTGTTTTCTGGTTTCGATCACGTAGTAATGTGGTACCACACTGAAACAGTCGATTAAACCTGGTGTCGATCAATATTCGTAGGAGATGACGCATGTTAGTTCTAGGTTAGGCCTGGGATTTGCCCTCATCAGACTCATACTTTCGCATTCTTCACATACTTGTTGAACAGATCCTGGCTTTTTCCTGGGTTGGATCACGTAGCAATGTGGTACCACACTGAAACAGTCAATTAAACCTGGTTTCGATCAATATTTAATAGGATAGCGCAAGTTAGGTCTGGGATAGGACTGGGATTTGCCCACATCAGGCTCATACTTTCGCATTCTTCACATACATCTTGAACAGATCCTGGGTTTTTTCTGGTTTGGGTCACACAGTAATGTGGTACCACACTGAAACAGCCAATTAAACCGATCAACATTTTATTGGATAATGCAAGTTAGGTCTGGGATAGTTTCGAGGTCTGCCCCCTCAGGGGCTGTGTCCGGCCAGGTGTTCGGCGCAGTACGGGGCGTAGCGTCCCCGAGGTACCTGATGCTAATCACACCGTAAACCTCCTGTTGGTCGTCGCAACGACCCATTCACAACTCCATGTTTGGTTTTGTGAATGCTACGTGACGGCAGGAGGAGCGGGGGTCTTGGCTTAACCGCCTGGGCCGCGAGGATGGTAACTCTATAAATTACCCTCTAATCCTAGGCTATGGTGCGCGGCGATGGGATGCATGGTTGGGAGAGAAGGCCCAATCCCGAGCGACCACATCCGGGGCACCTTTTTTTTTTTTTTTTTTTTTTTTGTCGTGGGGAAAATCTTCACAAGACTCCCTCCCACCTCCTTGGGGAGAGGTGGGAGGGGTGTGTGGGATTCCCCGCGCCCGTACAACGACAGGCGCGGGACCTACCCACTAAAAACCCCACGGTGACCCTTCGGCACGCTTTGGGAGGATACCGGGAATCGCTCGAAGCATTCTTCCGGTATCCTCCCCGTGCCCGCGCTTTCGCGCCCATCCCCCGGGGGGACAATCGGTCCCCCCAGTAGACACACTGCCTCATAGCGGCGGGACGGGGCCACTCCATCCCGCAGCTATCCGTCCCGGGGCCGCGTTTAGTGGCGGCTGCGAGCCCCAACTCGCAACCGCCCGCGACCCCGTTTCCACCCCTCGGCGGCCGGGCGTTCATGGCCGCACCAGACCGCCGAGGGTGCCTCCCTTTGCGTCGGACCGGTAGGGGGAGGCACTCCTACCCCCAACCGGTTCGACCCGGCGCCGCCTGGCGGGAGGAGGGTCCCCTCAGGACCCCCCTCCCAGCCTAGGTCATCCGCCACGCCGAGGCGGCCGCCCGCGACGCCTCGCGACCGGGCGACGACCTCGGGCCACCGCACGAGCGCGAGCTTCAGCGCGCCGCTGAAGCTCGCGCTCCCTCCCCGCGGCCTCCTTCTGCAACATTACGTTCTCGCAGAAGGAGGCCACGGCCCTCCACTTCTCCTCGCTGCCGAGCATGGCGCGCACCACGCCCGGCAGCGAGACATCCCGCCCGACGACGCCGACCAGGACACGGCGCTCCCCCTCCCACGCGGGGCATACCTCCAGGGTATGATCCGCCGTGTCCTGCTCAGCGTCGCAGTGGCAGCAACGCGCCGTCGGCTCCTTCCCTATCCGGCACAGGTATCTTCCGAAGCTGCCATGCCCGGAAAATACCTGTGCCAGACGGTAGGTGAGGCTGCCATGGCCTCTGTCCAGCCACTCCTTCAGGAGTGGCCGAACAGCCCCGACAGTCCGGTGCCCCGCGGTTGGCAGAGCCAGCCGCTCCTGCCACGCGAGCAACACGGACTGCCGGGCCTGGCGCTTCAAATCGCCCCAAGCAGGTTCCTGCCCGCCCGGGACCGCCCCCACCCCCGCGCGACGGTCGACGCGGTGCCGGTACATCACCGCGTGCGACCGCGCGAGCAGGTCCATGGGCGGCATCCCCGCTAGAACCGTCGCCGCCTCATGTGACATGGTCCGATACCCGCGGACGACCCTGAGCGCCATGCGCCTCTGCACCCGACGCAGCATAGTCATGCTGCGCCGGGAGGCAGCCAGGTCGTCCGCCCAGACGGGGGCCCCGTATAGGGCCACCGACTGGACCATTGCCACATAGAGGCGACGAACTCGGCCCGCCGGGCCCCCCAGGTTGGGCAGGATCCGGCCCAGAGCCGCAACCATCCTTTCCAACCGGGGGACCAGGCAGCGGAAATGCTTCTCGAAACGCCAGTGGCTATCGAGGATCAGCCCCAGATACCTGATCTGGGGCTTCACCTCGATGTCAGCCCCACCCACCCGAATCAGAGGAGGTGGCGGATCCTGCCGAGGTGAATGAAACGCAATCACCTCGGTCTTATGGACCGCCACCGTCATCCCCATCCCCCTGATCCGGTCGACGACGCGTTGCGACCCCTCCTCCGCGCGACGCATGGCCCTCCCCCAGTGCGCCCCGACGGCCAGCACCAGTGTGTCATCCGCATAACACACCGTGCTGACGCCGTCGGGGAGGCCGGCCCGCAACACCGAGTCGTACGCGATGTTCCAAAGGAGTGGCCCGAGGACCGACCCCTGCGGAACACCGCAGTACACCTCCCTCCGCATATCACCATCCCGGCCCGGATACTCGATCCACCTGCCGCGGAGATAATCCCCGACGACCGCCCTGAGACAAGGGGGGACTCGATGATATTCGAGCCCCCTCCTTATCTCTTCCCAGGGGAGGGTGTTAAAGGCATTGGCAATATCCAAGGATATTGCCAATGCCACCCCTCCCCGGGAGACGGCCGCCTCCGAGAGGGCCCTCACACGACCTATCGCGTCGATAGTCGATCGGCCCCCCCGGAAACCGAACTGGCAGTCGGCCAGACCGGGATCACCCCGCGACAGGTGCTCGACGAGGCGGGCAGCAATCACACGCTCGAAGAGCTTGCCCACCTCGTCGAGGAGACAAATGGGCCGGTATGCGGAGGGAGACTCCGCGGGCCGACCCTCCTTCCGGAGGAGGACCATCCTCGCCACCTTCCAACTGGGGGGGAATCGCCCGTCCCTCAGGCAGCGGTCGAACAACCGCCTGAGGTCGGCCCCAAGGACGCCCTGGGTCAAGACCCAAACCCGGCCGGGCACACCATCCGGACCCGGGGCCGTGTTACGAACCCCGAGCCGTCTGATGGCCGCTGCCAGCTCCTCCTGCGTGACCCCCAGCTCGGCCGTCCACTCCACTGGGACAGCCGCCGCCGCCGGAGGATGCGATCCCCTCTCCCCAATTGGGAAGAGTGTATTGACCACGTCCTCCAGCAGCCGGGGGTCAAGACCCTCGGTGACGGGGGGCGCCCACGGGCGGAGCTTATTCAGCACCACCTTATATGGGCGCCCCCATGGATCGTCATCAAGGGTCTGGAGGAGCTCCTTCCATGCCTGGGTCTTGGCCCGTTTGATGGCGACCTGCAGAGCAACCCGCGCCACGCGGTATGCTCCATACAGGTCATCATCTGCCCTCGCTCGCGCCACGCCGTCGCCTGTACGTTGACGACGGCGCGCGCGGGTGTACTGGCGTCGGGCGCGGACAGTCGCGACTCGCAACTCCGCGATCGCGTCCGACCACCAGTACACCGCCCGGCGAGGAGAAGCCCGCCCGACCCGAGGCATCGCCGCGTCGCAAATACCCGCGACCAATGCTCCGAGCCGGGCGACCTCCTCCTCTATGCTCGGCAACTCGGCCGCTCCCTGCGGCCAAGTTGCAGCGAGGGCAGCTGCCATCAGGGCGTCCTTGTCCAGGCGCCGAAGCGCCCAGCGGCGTGGTGGGGTGCCACGCAGGCGGCCGTGTCGGGATGCACTCGCGGCGGCAGAGACCTCCATCCGGATGTACCGGTGATCGGAGAGTGTCTCTGCCCCCGCGACCACGTGCCAACCCGACACCATGCGCACGGCGTTGGGGGTCGCGAATCCAACATCCACGATGGACCCCCCATATCGCCGCAAGCATGTGTGCTCCGACCCCCGGTTCAATACCCGGAGGTCGAGCCCCGCCGCCCAATCGCCCAGGATCCCGCCGCGAACGGAGGTCCTGGGGGATCCCCAAGCCACCGACTTGGCATTAAAATCCCCCAGGACCAGCACCGGCCGGGCCGCGTAGCGCTGCACGCATGCCGCGACCTCGGCCAAGTACAGCTCGAACGCAGCGTGACCGCTACGGGGCGAAATGTAGCACCCCACCACAGCGACTCCCCCCCAGTCCACGGCGACGAATCCCCGACCGCGCTCCAACAAGGAGAACGGTGGGGACCCGTCGCCCCCTCCCCATACCGTCGCCACCAAGCCGTCCGCGTCGCCCACCCAATGAGGGTGATCAGGGACGCGGTACGGCTCGGCGGCGACCGCCAGGCCAACCCCCCACTCCGCGAGGACTTGGGACATCAAGTCCTGTGCCGCGCGGCAGTGGTTGAGGTTGGCCTGGAGGAGGAGGCGGGGCGGCATTAATTAATGGCCGCGCCAGCCTCCTCCCGGCCGTCCGTCCCCGTAGCACCGTCCACCTCCATGGAGGACGATGCCACCGCCCTCGGCACCGGAGCCGGTGCAGCCCGCCTCTTCCTCTCCTTCCGGGAGGGGGGGGAGCACTTCTTGCTCCCCACCCTGTGATCGGCTGGCCTCCCCATGTCCGCACACAGCGGGCAGTGGGGGGCCGCCGAGCACTGGCTCGCACGGTGCTCTTTGGCACCGCAGCGGTAACACTGACCGCTGCGGTCCACCGGCGAGGTGCACCACTGCCTCACGTGCCCCAATTCGAGGCAGCGGTGACACTGGAGCGGGCGCGGCGCGAGGATTTCCACTCGCGCCGAAACCCACCCCACCAACACCCTCCCGGATTCCGCCACCTTACGGGCGGCGGAGAGGGGGCACCGGGCCCACACCGACCCGAGGCCGGAGGGCGACCTGCGGATCTCTCCGATCCGCAGGTCCTCCACACGACAGTCCCCCGCCCTCGCAAGGGCACGGGACACATCCTGTGCGCTGACCGAGTCGTCTAGCCCACAAACGCGCATCTCCGTGCGCTTCGTGGGCCGGGCGACCCGGACCCCTCGCTCGCCCAGCTGCTCCCGGAGCCTCTGGGCGAGACGATCCGCCTTCGCGCCGCTTTCTGCACCGGGGATCTCCAGCAAGAGACCCCCGGTCACGGCCCTCTTCGCCCTCACGGAGGCGATGCCCAGCTCTTCCAGGGAAATATTCTCCCTGGCGAGCCGCATCGCCTCCGCGAGGGTCAGGTCGCCCCCCTGCGCAACGGTCAGCGTCACCGCTGCCGTTTTTGGGGGACGACCTGGTCGTGCCTTCCCGACCTTCGCGGCCTTTACCTTGGCCGCCGGCGGCGGAGGCGGAGCTGCGGTTGCGAGGCCTTCCTCGCCGCCCGCTCCGCCTTCCGCCCCACCACCTCACTCCACGCCACCCCCCCTTGGGAGGGTGCTGTGGAGGACGCGACCACCGCGACCACGGGTACACCACCCCCCTTGGGGGTCGCGACCCGGGGCCCTGGTGCCGCAACGCTGGGCGGAGCCTTCACTCCGCCCTTCTTTGCCTTCCCCGACTGTACCGGAGCAGGTCGGGGAGGCACCGCCTTCCTGCTGACCGCTCTTCCGGCGAGGAGCTCCTCCCGGAAGGCGGCCAGCTTGCCATCAATCATGTCCCCAATCCTCCTCAGAAGATCGTCTTCTGAGGAGGACGGGGACTTCTTCACGGGCGGAGTGCGGGTGGAGGGGCCCGCGGTGCCCCGCACCACTGCCGCCGCACTCCGCTTATTTACCTCCGCCGAGGGACGCGGCGGTGGAGGAGGAGGGAGGATGGGAGGGAGGGCCGCGCTGTTCCACAGCGCCTCTGCCCTCCTCCTCCCCTGTCGCTCCTCCTCCAACAGGAGCTGCAGACGGGCGTTCCGCCCTCTGAGCTCCCGCGCCGCCTCCCTCATTTCCTCCGCCGCGGCCTTCAGGGCCTCCGCGCCACCGCTTTTCTGCCCCTTAAAGGCGCAGGCAGCGGCGACTTTCTCCACCCGCCTCAGGGACGAGGAGATCCTCTCCGATATCTCCTCGGTCACCTCGTCCCTGAGGCAACTCAGCCTCACCGACGGGCTCATCGCCCCGCCCACCTCGACGACGGCCTGCCCCGTCCTCTTCCTCTTAGAGCCTATGTGGCTCGTGCTGGAGGAGAAGGACGAGACCGACGCCGTATCGTCGTCCTCCTCCACCCTCCACGAAGCCGGACCTGGCGCTGAGTGGGGCGCGAGCGCCGCCACCCTAACCCCAACCCCGTCTCCGTCCTCCCCAACCGACAAAACCCGCCCCATCCCCATTTTATTTTCTGTGTCCATAAAAATCCCACGAGATGGTCGGAAATAAAGGTCCACCCTGGCAGAGCCGCCTTACCCGGGTAAGCCTAATACTCCGGGGGTTCGGCAGGTTCCCCGGAGGTGGTCGCTTGGGATTGGGCCTTCTCCCCCAACCATGCATCCCATCGCCGCGCACCATAGCTTAGGATTGGAGGGCGATTTTATAGAGTCGCCATACTCGTGGCCCAGGCGGTTAAGCCAAGACCCCCGTTCCTCCTGCCGTCACGTACCATTCACAAAACCAATAGGGAATTGTGAATGGGTCGTTGTGACGACCAACAGGAGGCTTACGGTGTGTGTATGACTCGGGTACCCCGGGTTCGTTAAGCCCGTACTGCAGCTGAAAGGCTGGCAGCCCCTGAGGGGACATCCGGGGCACCTGCCGAACCCCCGGAGTATTAGGCTTCCCTAGGTAAGGCAGCTCTGCCTGGGGTGACCTCCATTCCGACCACACTCGTGGGAACAGATATGGAGCATAATCAAGAACCAACTAACTGGACGGACAACATTGATAACGGACTGGCACACAAATCGGCAATCGGCAAAGGAACAAATGGACCACATCCTGGTGGGGTGGGACCCACGGTCAGGAGTGTGGTGGTGGTTAATCCCCCACTGGGGATCCACCGTGGAAGTGAGGTGCACCTCCTTAGGGCCAATACCAGCCCAGTGGTCAGCCTGGAGCGGCTGAATGTCACGGAGTGGTGCAAGAGTGCATCAGGGCATCATGCGACCGGTGAGGAGTCACCTCCCTGCAAGAGGCATGTTGTGGGCACGCAGTCCACGGCGGGTGTTACAGCCCAAACAGGAGAGGTGGCGACGGCATATGTCGAAGAGGATCTTGGCGTCCTCGACGACGATTCCCAGGCCAACGACGAGTAGGCGCCGTCCAATCCTAACGGCGCTGACGAGGTGGAATCTGCCGACTCAAGCGATGAGTACGGTGTGGCGTATGAGCCCGGGAAGAGAAAGAGGAGGTGTCCTACGGCTGGAAGACCTAGGGGCATTTTTGTGGACCCAAAGAAGCTGGGTCCCGGGATGAAGGCCCTGCCGAAACAGGGAGACCTCCGCAATATAGCGGAGGTGATGAATTTGGACGAGCTCCTGGGCCGGCTCAAGGAGCAGCTCGAGTCCGTCGTCAGGGTGGCAGACACCGCAAGCCACCTCAAGACGATGGATATCCGCAGGCTCCGCTTGGCTGCTCGGGTGGCCATGGTCAGCGCCGAAGAGCTTTACGGCAGAGCTGACCGTGCCGAAACCCCGAATAGGCCGGCCCAGGAGGTAGTCATTCGCAACGGCGAATGGGAGAGGAGGGCCAAGGTCCTCGAGAAGAGGCTGGAGGTGGCCGATTCCACCGCCACCACCCTGTCGGATACCGTCAGGGTTAAAGATAGGGAGCTGGAGCACCTCAGGCGGGAAGTGGGCCGCCTGAGGTACAAACAGGAGCATCGGAAGCTCCAGAGAGCAGGGGAGGAGCTGGCTGACGAGACGCCACCGGACTATCAGCTGCCCTGTGTCCCTCGACCGCGGCGGAGGGACATCATCACGTCTACCTTTGACGGGGGAGACGTCGGGATGGAGATTGACGCGGCGGTTCCTGGACCGTCGTCTGCAGCAAGGCCCGTCCTGCGTGAAGAGAAGTGCCCCGAGTCCGGAAGCCATTTGGTTGTCATGATGACAGATGTCGTCAAAAGGGTTTCCGGGATGGCGGGGCATATATCGGCCGTCGAGGACCGGTTCCAGGCCTGCTTTGAAGCGATATGGCGGGCAGTGGCCCGCCCACCACTGGGGAAGGGTACGCAGCCCCCTTCTACGTTCGTGGATACGGCCCCGGCGGATAAGGCGAAGGGCCAAGATATGGCGAAGGGAAAAGCTAACGGGACGGCGGCGACGAAACCGGGAAGCGCGTTTGCTCCCGTAAAAGCCGCCGCGGCTTCCTCCAAGCCGACACCCCAGGTAGTAGGCACCACCAGGACCCATGGTGGCACATCGGCCGCCGGAGCGGTGCAGATAGCTAAACCACCTGCCGCGAAAGCTAAAGATTCGCCAAAGGCAGCGCCTCGTCCCACTCTACCACCGCCCAAGGCAGATAGCGGCAGGCCCGCTCCGCCAGCCCACAACAGGGCGAAGCCCACACCTGCCCCCACCAACGATTGGCAGGGCTCTTGGGCGGAGGTGGTCAGGCGGGGGAAGAAAAAGGTAGGAGAAAAAGGTGCGGCATCTGTCGCATCCACAGCCAAGGGCGGGAATTCCGCCGCACGGAGTCGTCCAGCCGCCAATACCGCGGCTGGTTCAAAGAAGAGGATTGGCGCCCAGCCCGCGGCGGTCAAGTTACCGAAGCTGCCGAAAAAGGCAGCAGTCTCGGTGACCGCCGCTGCTGGACGCGAAGGAGAATTGGGCCCCCTACTGAATAGGGTGATGCCCGGGATATGCCAGGACCTTGGCATCACCGGGATGCGGCCCACCAGGGCGGTCACCGGGGCGCTCCTATTAGCGATCCCCGGTGAAAAGGGAAAACAGAAGGCGACCGCCCTCAGGGCGCGTCTCGAGGGGGCCCTTCAGGTGGAGGGAGTTCGGGTGGCTTGTCCCAAAAGCAGGCTGAGTTGCGGGTGTCCGGCCTGTCGGAGGCAGCCACCGGGGATGCAGTTAGGGAGGCCCTCGCTACAGCCGGGGGTTGCGGCGCTGCGGAGGTTAACGTTGGTGACCTTCGCCGGGACAGCTCGGGCATGTTCACCGCCTGGGCCCGCTGTCCCCTTCGCGCCGCAACTAAGCTCGCGAAGTCCGGCCGATTGACGGTCGGCTTCTTCGAGGCCCGGCTGGCGGTGCTCGCCGCGAGGCCGCTGCAGTGCCACCGGTGCCTGGAGTTCGGACATGTCCGGCAGCGGTGCACCAGCACCATTGATCGCAGCGGCCTCTGCTACCGCTGCGGAGGGGCCTCCCACACCGCACGGGAGTGCACGGCCGCCCCTAAATGCCCCCTATGTGTGGGCTTGGGGCGGCCATCGGATCACCGCATGGGTGGGGCGGCGTGCCGTCCCCCCAAGCGGAAGGGGAAGAAGGCGAAAGGGGCGGGTGTGCCCCCATCCACGGTGCCGGCTGGTGTTGAGCCGGCGCCGGTGCCCGTCGCGATGGAAGTCCAAGGGGCGGCTTGCACCCAGCCGTCCCCAGCTGTGGTGTCGGGAGCTATTCCCGCCCCGGCATCTGTCGCGACGGCAGTGAAGGTGGGGAGCTGCAGTACCCCCAGAACAAGCGGAAATAAGTCGCCGTGCAGGTCAGAGCCCCTTAGTAGGGGGGTGATGGCCTCGTACGGCGGCAAAGATCCGGGGCGAGCAGATGCGCCCCTAAGCGCTGGAAGTGGAGGCCTGGAGGAGGCCGCGGCTGAGACCCGATAATGTCTCAACGCCTCCTTCAGGTCAATTTGAACCACTGCCGCGGGGCCCAGGATCTCATGCTCCAAACCCTCCGGCAGTGGAACGTCGGGATGGCCGTGATCGCCGAGCCCTATCGTGTTCCCAAACACCCCGCTTGGGTGGGGGACCTTAACGGGGTCTCGGCGATCACTTGGCAGTACGGACGCGGCACGCTGCCGTGCACCGTCGTTGGGAGGGGCCACGGTGTCGTGGTGGTTAAGTGGGGGGAACTAGTGGTTGCCGGGTGTTACGCGTCGCCCGCTATGGGCCTCAGCGATTTTGGAGCGTACTGCTGCCAAGAAGATGGCGCCAGGACTGGACGGCATACCTGGTAGGGCCTGGGCAATAGCGGTGGGCGTTTTGGGTGGTGGGTTGATACGCGTCTTCGACGCGTGCCTCCGGACCGGTCAGTTCCCCCCATATGGAAGGTGGCGAGGTTGGTTCTCCTCCACAAGCCAGGGAAGCCCGCGGATTCTCCATCCGCGTTCCGACCCATTTGTTTGTTGGACGAGGCTGGAAAGCTCCTCGAGCGGGTCATTGTATCCCGTCTCGAGGGGCATCTGTCCCGCGTCGGCCCCGATCTGGCCGACCGACAGTTCGGCTTTCGCCGGGGCCGCTCCACGGTCGACGCCATAGCGACCGTGCGGACACTGGCGGAATCGGCAATCTCCCGGGGGGGTGTGGCGTTGGCAGTATCTCTTGACATAGCCAACGGCTTCAATACCGTCTCCTGGGGGGCGATAGGTCGGGCACTCCAGTACCACCGGGTGCCCGCCTATCTGTGCCGACTGATCGGGGACTATCTGCGCGGCAGGGTAGTCCAATATCCGGGTCGGAACGGGATGGAGCAGAGAGCGGTGCACCGCGGGGTTCCACAGGGGTCGGTCCTCGGGCCGCTCCTGTGGAACTTGGCGTATGACGCGGTGCTGCGGGCGGACCTCCCCGTCGGCGTGTCGTTGGTTTGTTACGCCGACGACACCCTGGTGATAGCCGGCGGGGATACGTGGAGCAGGGCAGTGGCCCTCGCGGAGGAAGGGACGGCACGTGTCGTCGCCGAGGTTGAGCGTCTGGGTTTACGCGTGGCACCCCAGAAGACCGAGGCCATCTGGCTGTGTAACGTCAGTGGCCGCGGGGTGCCGCGCCAGGCGTCTCTACGGGTGGGCGGAGCCCAAGTCGCGGTGGGGCGCCGGATGAAGTATCTGGGCCTCACCCCCGACAGCTACTGGCGGTTCGGGCATCATTTGGAAGGGTTGGGTCGCCGTGTTGAAAGGGCAGCGGCCGCGTTAGGCCGCATAATGCCCAATCTCGGGGGGCCCAACATGGCGGCACGGCGGCTGTATTTGGGAGACGTCCGGTCCATGGCGCTTTATGGCGCGCCAATATGGGCCGGCGGTCTGATGGCAAATCGGCGGGGAGCATTTGTACTCCGCCGGTTACAGAGGTTGGTCGCCATCAGAGTCGTGCAGGGTTATCGCACGATCTCCTACACAGCCGCCACCTTGCTGGCGGGTTCCGCACCGTTTCACCTGCTGGCAAAAATGGACGCAGAGGTCTATCAAAACCTCTGCGACCATCGCTAGCGGGGCGTGGATCCGCACGGCGAGGAGGCCGCCAGGGCCCGAAGCCAGGCGCGGCGACGCGTCTATAGTCGGTGGCAGGTCTGGTTATCCAAGCCAGACCAGCGGGATGATCGCGTCGCCGCGGCGGTCCGCCCAGTGTTTTATGCCTGGGTGAGCCGTAGCTGGGGTACGCCCAACTACCGCCTGACACAGGTACTGACCGGACACGGTTGCTTCGGTCGGTACCTGCATCGGATAGGGCGGGAGGCGACGACGGTGTGCCGTCACTGCAGGGGAAGGGAGGACACCGCGCAGCACACGTTGGAGTTTTGTCCGGCGTGGGCAGCTCTGCGCGGTGTCCTCGTTAGAGCGATTGGGGCGAACCTCTCGCTGCCGGCCGTCATTCGTGCAATGGTCGGCAGTGAGGAGGCGTGGGCGGCCATGGCCTTGTTTTGTGAGGACGTCATGGCCTCCAAGGAAGACGCCGAAAGGGCGTGCGAGGAGGTGGGGGGCAGGCGGCGACGCCGACCGTAAGACCCTCCAACGCTCCCCGTGGCAGAGGGAGTGCGAAGGGGTCGGTGATGGTGTTTGTGGTGCGAGGTGAGGGACCTTATTCTCTCATTCCTCCTCGCACCCAGCCCATCACCGGACCGGGGGCCCGTGGCAGGGGCCCCGCTTGGCGGGCGCGGCAGTGTTAGCCGGCTCCGCAGCCGTGGTCGCGATCGGGTGGGGGCCCGGTCGCGGCTAGTAGCAACGGCACGAGTGGGGGCGACGTCGCGTGTGACCGCGCGGCGTCGGCGGGGGGCAATCAATTATGTTTGACCCCCATTGGGGAGGAGGTTCACATCTCCCACGGAAAGGGCCCGTAATAGGGCGTTGCGCCAACGGGGAGAGTCACGGTAGTATCGCTAGTTTGGTTCCCGTGACTCTCCCCAGATAAAGGGCGCAGGCGGTCACCGTGGTGTTTTAGCCGGTAAGAGTCCGGCACTAAACCGGCCTCCCCCCCAGGGAGCCAAGGTATCCATGAGGATTTCACCACGTTAAAAAAAAAAAAAAAAAAAGGTCTGGGATCTGCCCTCATCAGGCTCATACTTTCGCATTTTTCACATACTTTTTTTTTTTTTTTTTTTTTTTTTTTTTTTTTTTTGTCGTGGGGAAAATCTTCGAAAGACTCCCTCCCACCTCCTTGGGGAGAGGTGGGAGGGGTGTGTGGGATTCCCCGCGCCCGTACAACGACAGGCGCGGGACCTACCCACTAAAAACCCCACGGTGACCCTTCGGCTCGCTTTGGGAGGATACCGGGAATCGCTCGAAGCATTCTTCCGGTATCCTCCCCGTGCCCGCGCTTTCGCGCCCATCCCCCGGGGGGACAATCGGTCCCCCCAGTAGACACACTGCCTCATAGCGGCGGGACGGGGCCACTCCATCCCGCCGCTATCCGTCCCGGGGCCGCGTTTAGTGGCGGCTGCGAGCCCCAACTCGCAACCGCCCGCGATCCCGTTTCCACCCCTCGGCGGCCGGGCGTTCATGGCCGCACCAGACCGCCGAGGGTGCCTCCCCTTGCGTCGGACCGGTAGGGGGAGGCACTCCTACCCCCAACCGGTCCGACCCGGCGCCGCCTGGCGGGAGGAGGATCCCCTCAGGACCCCCCTCCCAGCCTAGGTCATCCGCCACGCCGAGGCGGCCGCCCGCGACGCCTCGCGACCGGGCGACGACCTCGGGCCACCGCACGAGCGCGAGCTTCAGCGCGCCGCTGAAGCTCGCGCTCCCTCCCCGCGGCCTCCTTCTGCAACATTACGTTCTCGCAGAAGGAGGCCACGGCCCTCCACTTCTCCTCGCTGCCGAGCATGGCGCGCACCACGCCCGGCAGCGAGACATCCCGCCCGACGACGCCGACCAGGACACGGCGCTCCCCCTCCCACGCGGGGCATACCTCCAGGGTATGATCCGCCGTGTCCTGCTCAGCGTCGCAGTGGCAGCAACGCGCCGTCGGCTCCTTCCCTATCCGGCACAGGTATCTTCCGAAGCTGCCATGCCCGGAAAATACCTGTGCCATCCGGTAGGTGAGGCTGCCATGGCCTCTGTCCAGCCACTCCTTCAGGAGTGGCCGAACCGCCCCGACAGTCCGGTGCCCCGCGGTTGGCAGAGCCAGCCGCTCCTGCCATGCGAGCAACACGGACTGCCGGGCCTGGCGCTTCAAATCGCCCCAAGCAGGTTCCTGCCCGCCCGGGACCGCCCCCACCCCCGCGCGACGGTCGACGCGGTGCCGGTACATCACCGCGTGCGACCGCGCGAGCAGGTCCATGGGCGGCATCCCCGCTAGAACCGTCGCCGCCTCATGTGACATGGTCCGATACCCGCGGACGACCCTGAGCGCCATGCGCCTCTGCACCCGACGCAGCATAGTCATGCTGCGCCGGGAGGCAGCCAGGTCGTCCGCCCAGACGGGGGCCCCGTATAAGGCCACCGACTGGACCATTGCCACATAGAGGCGACGAACTCGGCCCGCCGGGCCCCCCAGGTTGGGCAGGATCCGGCCCAGAGCCGCAACCATCCTTTCCAACCGGGGGACCAGGCAGCGGAAATGCTCCTCGAAACGCCAGTGGCTATCGAGGATCAGCCCCAGATACCTGATCTGGGGCTTCACCTCGATGTCAGCCCCACCCACCCGGATCAGAGGGGGTGGCGGATCCTGCCGAGGTGAATGAAACGCAATCACCTCGGTCTTATGGACCGCCACCGTCATCCCCATCCCCCTGATCCGGTCGACGACGCGTTGCGACCCCTCCTCCGCGCGACGCATGGCCCTCTCCCAGTGCGCCCCGACGGCCAGCACCAGTGTGTCATCCGCATAACACACCGCGCTGACGCCGTCGGGGAGGCCGGCCCGCAACACCGAGTCGTACGCGATGTTCCACAGGAGTGGCCCGAGGACCGACCCCTGCGGAACACCGCAGTACACCTCCCTCCGCATATCACCATCCCGGCCCGGATACTCGATCCACCTGCCGCGGAGATAATCCCCGACGACCGCCCTGAGACAAGGGGGGACTCGATGATATTCGAGTCCCCTCCTTATCCCTTCCCAGGGGAGGGTGTTAAAGGCATTGGCAATATCCAAGGATATTGCCAATGCCACCCCTCCCCGGGAGACGGCCGCCTCCGAGAGGGCCCTCACACGACCTATCGCGTCGATAGTCGATCGGCCCCCCCGGAAACCGAACTGGCAGTCGGCCAGACCGGGATCACCCCGCGACAGGTGCTCGACGAGGCGGGCAGCAATCACACGCTCGAAGAGCTTGCACACCTCGTCGAGGAGACAAATGGGCCGGTATGCGGAGGGAGACTCCGCGGGCCGACCCTCCTTCCGGAGGAGGACCATCCTCGCCACCTTCCAACTGGGGGGGAATCGCCCGTCCCTCAGGCAGCGGTCGAACAACCGCCTGAGATCGGCCCCAAGGACGCCCTGGGTCAAGACCCAAACCCGGCCGGGCACACCATCCGGACCCGGGGCCGTGTTACGAACCCCGAGCCGTCTGATGGCCGCTGCCAGCTCCTCCTGCGTGACCCCCAGCTCGGCCGTCCACTCCACTGGGACAGCCGCCGCCGCCGGAGGACGCGGTCCCCTCTCCCCAATTGGGAAGAGTGTATTGACCACGTCCTCCAGCAGCCGGGGGTCAAGACCCTCGGTGACGGGGGGCGCCCACGGGCGGAGCTTATTCAGCACCACCTTATATGGGCGCCCCCATGGATCGTCATCAAGGGTCTGGAGGAGCTCCTTCCATGCCTGGGTCTTGGCCCGTTTGATGGCGACCTGCAGAGCAACCCGCGCCACGCGGTATGCTCCATACAGGTCATCAGCTGCCCTCGCTCGCGCCACGCCGTCGCCTGTACGTTGACGACGGCGCGCGCAGGTGTACTGGCGTCGGGCGCGGACAGTCGCGACTCGCAACTCCGCGATCGCGTCCGACCACCAGTACACCGCCCGGCGAGGAGAAGCCCGCCCGACCCGAGGCATCGCCGCGTCGCAAATACCCGCGACCAATGCTCCGAGCCGGGCGACCTCCTCCTCTATGCTCGGCAACTCGGCCGCTCCCTGCGGCCAAGTTGCAGCGAGGGCAGCTGCCATCAGGGCGTCCTTGTCCAGGCGCCGAAGCGTCCAGCGTCGTGGTGGGGTGCCACGCAGGCGGCCGTGTCGGGATGCACTCGCGGCGGCAGAGACCTCCATCCGGATGTACCGGTGATCGGAGAGTGTCTCTGCCCCCGCGACCACGTGCCAACCCGACACCATGCGCACGGCGTTGGGGGTCGCGAATCCAACATCCACGATGGACCCCCCATATCGCCGCACGCATGTGTGCTCCGACCCCCGGTTCAATACCCGGAGGTCGAGCCCCGCCGCCCAATCGCCCAGGATCCCGCCGCGAACGGAGGTCCTGGGGGATCCCCAAGCCACCGACTTGGCATTAAAATCCCCCAGGACCAGCACCGGCCGGGCCGCGTAGCGCTGCACGCATGCCGCGACCTCGGCCAAGTACAGCTCGAACGCAGCGTGACCGCTACGGGGCGAAATGTAGCACCCCACCACAGCGACTCCCCCCCAGTCCACGGCGACGAATCCCCGACCGCGCTCCAACAAGGAGAACGGTGGGGACCCGTCGCCCCCTCCCCATACCGTCGCCACCAAGCCGTCCGCGTCGCCCACCCAATGAGGGTGATCAGGGACGCGGTACGGCTCGGCGGCGACCGCCAGGCCAACCCCCCACTCCGCGAGGACTTGGGACATCAAGTCCTGTGCCGCGCGGCAGTGGTTGAGGTTGGCCTGGAGGAGGAGGCGGGGCGGCATTAATTAATGGCCGCGCCAGCCTCCTCCCGGCCGTCCGTCCCCGTAGCACCGTCCACCTCCATGGAGGACGATGCCACCGCCCTCGGCACCGGAGCCGGTGCAGCCCGCCTCTTCCTCTCCTTCCGGGAGGGGGGGGAGCACTTCTTGCTCCCCACCCTGTGATCGGCTGGCCTCCCCATGTCCGCACACAGCGGGCAGTGGGGGGCCGCCGAGCACTGGCTCGCACGGTGCTCTTTGGCACCGCAGCGGTAACACTGACCGCTGCGGTCCACCGGCGAGGTGCACCACTGCCTCACGTGCCCCAATTCGAGGCAGCGGTGACACTGGAGCGGGCGCGGCGCGAGGATTTCCACTCGCGCCGAAACCCACCCCACCAACACCCTCCCGGATTCCGCCACCTTACGGGCGGCGGAGAGGGGGCACCGGGCCCACACCGACCCGAGGCCGGAGGGCGACCTGCGGATCTCTCCGATCCGCAGGTCCTCCACAAGACAGTCCCCCGCCCTCGCAAGGGCACGGGACACATCCTGTGCGCTGACCGAGTCGTCTAGCCCACAAACGCGCATCTCCGTGCGCTTCGTGGGCCGAGCGACCCGGACACCTCGCTCGCCCAGCTGCTCCCGGAGCCTCTGGGCGAGACGATCCGCCTTCGCGCCGCCTTCTGCACCGGGGATCTCCAGCAAGAGACCCCCGGTCACGGCCCTCTTCGCCCTCACGGAGGCGATGCCCAGCTCTTCCAGGGAGATATTCTCCCTGGCGAGCCGCATCGCCTCCGCGAGGGTCAGGTCGCCCCCCTGCGCAACGGTCAGCGTCACCGCTGCCGTTTTTGGGGGACGACCTGGTCGTGCCTTCCCGACCTTCGCGGCCTTTACCTTGGCCGCCGGCGGCGGAGGCGGAGGCTGCGGTTGCGAGGCCTTCCTCGCCGCCCGCTTCGCCTTCCGCCCCACCACCTCACTCCACGCCACCCCCCCTTGGGAGGGTGCCGTGGAGGACGCGACCACCGCGACCACGGGTACACCACCCCCCTTGGGGGTCGCGACCCGGGGCCCTGGTGCCGCAACGCTGGGCGGAGCCTTCACTCCGCCCTTCTTTGCCTTCCCCGACTGTACCGGAACAGGTCGGGGAGGCACCGCCTTCCTGCTGACCGCTCTTCCGGCGAGGAGCTCCTCCCGGAAGGCGGCCAGCTTGCCATCAATCATGTCCCCAATCCTCCTCAGAAGATCGTCTTCTGAGGAGGACGGGGACTTCTTCACGGGCGGAGTGCGGGTGGAGGGGCCCACGGTGCCCCGCACCACTGCCGCCGCACTCCGCTTATTTACCTCCGCCGAGGGACGCGGCGGTGGAGGAGGAGGGAGGATGGGAGGGAGGGCCGCGCTGTTCCACAGCGCCTCTGCCCTCCTCCTCCCCTGTCGCTCCTCCTCCAACAGGAGCTGCAGACGGGCGTTCCGCCCTCTGAGCTCCCGCGCCGCCTCCCTCATTTCCTCCACCGCGGCCTTCAGGGCCTCCGCGCCACCGCTTTTCTGCCCCTTAAAGGAGCAGGCAGCGGCGACTTTCTCCACCCGCCTCAGGGACGAGGAGATCCTCTCCGATATCTCCTCGGTCACCTCGTCCCTGAGGCAACTCAGCCTCACCGACGGGCTCATCGCCCTGCCCACCTCGACGACGGCCTGCCCCGCCCTCTTCCTCTTAGAGCCTATGAGGCTCCTGGTGGAGGAGAAGGACGAGACTGACGCAGTCTCGTCGTCCTCCTCCATCTTCCACGAAGCCGGGCCAGGCGCTGGAGGCGGCGCGAGCGCCGTCACTCCAGTCCCAACACCGCCTTCGTCCTCCCCCTCTGACTTACCCCGTCCCATCCCCGTTTTAATATTGAGTTCCATAATATTCCCACGAGCAGGTCGGAAGAAAAGGTCCGCCCGGCAGAGCCGCCTTACCCGGGTAAGCCTATATACTCCGGGGGTTCGGCAGGTTCCCCGGAGGTGGTCGCTTGGGATTGGGCCTTCTCCCCCAACCATGCATCCCATCGCCGCGCACCATAGCTTAGGATTGGAGGGCGATTTTATAGAGTCGCCATACTCGTGGCCCAGGCGGTTAAGCCAAGACCCCCGTTCCTCCTGCCGTCACGTACCATTCACAAAACCAATAGGGAATTGTGAATGGGTCGTTGTGACGACCAACAGGAGGCTTACGGTGTGTGTATGACTCGGGTACCCCGGGTTCGTTAAGCCCGTACTGCAGCTGAAAGGCTGGCAGCCCCTGAGGGGATTTTTCACATACTTGTTGAACAGATCCTGGGCTTTTTTGGTTTGGATCACGTAGTAAAGTGGTACCACACTGAAACAGTCAATTAAACCTCGTTTCGATCAATATTTTAGAGGATAACGCAAGTTAGGTCCGGGATAGGTCTGGGATTTGCCCTCATCAGGCTCATACTTCCGCGTTTTTCACATACTTGTTGAACAGATCCTGGGTTTTTTCTGGTTTGGATCACGTAGTAATGTGGTACCATACTGAGTCAGTCAATTAAACCTGGTTTCGATCAATATTTTAGAGGGTAACGCAAGTTAGGTCTCGGATAGGTATGGGATTTGCCCTCATCAGGCTCATACTTTCGCAGTTTTAACATACATGTTCACCTGATCGAGGGTTTTTTTCTGATTTGGATTACGCAGTAAAGTGGTACCACACTGAAACAGTCAATTAAACCTGGTTTCGATCAATATTTTAGAGGATAACGCATGTTAGGTCTGTGTTAGGTCTGGGATTTGCCCTCATCAGGGTCATATTTTCGCGTTTTTCACATACTTGTTGAACAGATCCTGGGTTTTTTCTGGTTAGGAGCACGTAGTAATGTGGTACCACACTGATACAGTCCATTGAACCTGGTTTCGATCAATATTTTAGAGGATAACGCATGTTAGGTCTGGGTTAGGTCTGGGATTTGCCATCATCAGGGTCATATTTTCGCGTTTTTCACATACTTGTTGAACAGATCCTGGGTTTTTTCTGGTTTCGATCACGTAGTAATGAGGTACCACTCTGAAACAGTCAATCAAACCTGGTTTCCATCAATATTTTAGAGGATAACACATGTTAGGCCTGGGTTAGGTCTAGGATTTGCCCTCATCAGGCTCGTACTTTCACATATTTCTCATACTTGATGGCCAGATTCTGGGCTTTTTCTAGTTTGGATCACGTAGTAAAGTGGTATCACACTGCAACAGTCGATTAATCCTGGTTTCAATTAATATTTTAGAGGATAACGCATGTTAGGTCTGGGATAGGTATGGGATTTGCCCTCATCAGGCTCATACTTTCGCGTTTTTCACATACTGGTTGAACAGATCCTGGGTTTTTTCTGGTTAGGAGCACGTAGTAATGTGGTACCACACTGAAACAGTCAATCAAACCTGGTTTCCATCAATATTTTAGAGGATAACACATATTAGGTCTAGGTTAGGTCTGTGATTTGCTCTCATCAGGCTCGCAATTTCGCATATTTCTCATACTTGATGGCCAGCTTCTGGGCTTCTTCTGCTTTAGATCACGTAGTAATGTGGTACCACACTGAAACGGTCCATTAAACCTGGTTTCGATCACTATTTTAGAGGATAACGCATGTTAGGTCTGGGCTAGGTCTAGGATTTGCCTTCATCAGGCTCATACCTTCGCATTTTTCACATACTTGCTGAACAGATCCTGGGCTTTTCTGGTTTGGATCACGTAGTAATGTGGTACCACACTGAAACAGTCAATTAAACCTGGTTTCGATTAATATTTTAGAGGATAACGCAAGTTAGGTCTGGGAAAGGTCTGGGATTTACCCTCATCAGGCTTATACTTCCGCGTTATTCACATACTTGTTGAACAGATCCTGGGTTTTTTCTGGTTTGGATCACGTAGTAATTTGGTAACACACTGAAACAGTCGATTAAGCCTGGTCTCGATCAACATTTTGTAGGATAACGCAAGATTGGTCTGGGATAGGTCTGGTATCTGCCCTCATCAGGCTCATACCTCCGCATTTTCCACATACTGGTTGAACAGATCCTGGGTTTTTTCTGGTTAGGAGCACGTAGTAATGTGGTACCACACTGAAACTGTCAATTAAACCTCGTTTCCGTCAATATTTTACGGGATAACACATGTTAGGTCTAGGTTAGGTCTAGGATTTGCCTTCATCAGCCTCATACTTTCGCATTCCTCACATACTTCTTGAACAGATCCTGGTTTTTTTCTGGTTTCCATCACGTAGTAATGTGGTACCACGCTGAAACAGACCATTAAACCTGATTTCGATTAATATTTTACAGGATAACACACGTTAGGTCTAGGCTAGGTCTGGGATTTGCCCTCATCAGGGTCATACAATCGCAGTTTTAACATACATGTTGACCCGTTCGAGGGTTTTTTCAGCATTGGATCACGTAGTAAAGTGGTACCACACTAAAACAGTCCATTAAACCAGGTTTCGATCAATATTTTAGAGAATAACGCATTTTAGGTCTAGGTTAGGTCTGGGATTTGCACTCATCAGGCTCGTACTTTCGCATATTTCTCATACTTGAGGGCCAGATTCTAGCCTTCCTCTGGTTTGGATCAGGTAGTAATGTGGTACCACACTAAAACAGTCCATTAAACCTGGTTTCGATCAATATCTTTGAGGATAACGCATTATAGGTATATGTTGGGCCTGGGATTTGCCCACATCAGGGTCATACTTTCACATTTTTCGCATACTTGTTGGCCAGATCCCTGGCTTTTTCTGGTTTGCATCACGTAGTAATGTGGTACCACACTGAAACAGTCAATTAATCCTAGTTACGATCAATATTTTTGAGGATAACGCACGTTAGGACTAGGTTAGGCCAGGAATTTTCCCTCAACAGACTCATACTTTTGGATTCTTCACATACTTCTTGAACAGATCCTGGGTTCTTTCTGGTTTGGATCACGTAGTAATGTGGTACCACACTGAAACAGTACATTAAACCTGATTTCGATCAATATTTTAGTGGATAACGCACGTTAGGTCTGGGTTAGGTATGGGATTTGTCCTCATCAGGCTCATACTTTCGTATATTTCTCATACTTGAAAAGATCCTGGGTATTTTCTGTTTTCGACCACGTAGTAATGCGGTACCACTCTGAAACAGTCGATTAAACCTGGTTTCGATCAACATTTTTGAGGATAACGCATGTTAGGTCTAGGTTAGGCCTGGGATTTGCCCTCATCAGACACATACTTTCGCAGTTTTAACATACATGTTGACCTGATGGAGGGTTTTTTCTGCATTGCATCACGTAGTAAAGTGATGCCACACTAAAACTGTTCATTAAAACTGGATTCGATCAATATTTTATAGGATAACGCAAGTTATGTCTGGGATTGGTCTGGGATTTTGCCCTCATCAGGCTCATACTTTCGCGTTTTTCACATACTTGTTGAACAGATCCTGGGTTTTTTCTAGTTTGGATCACGTAGTAATGTGGTACCACACAGAATCAGTCGATTAAACCTGGTATCGATCAATATTTTGGAGGATAACGCATGTTAGGTCTCGGTTTGGTCTAGGATTTGCCCTCATCTGGGTCATACTATCGCATGTTACTCAAACTTGTTGGCCAGATTCTGGGCTTTCACTGGTCTGGATCACGTAGTAATGTGGTACCACACTGAAACAGTCCATTACACCTGGATTCGATCAATATTTTAGACGATAACTCATGTTAGGTCTAGATTAGGCCTGGGATTTGCCCTCATCAGACTCATACTTTCGCATTCTTCACATACTTGTTGAACACATCCTGAGTTTTTTCCGGTTTGTATCAGGTAGTAATGTGGTACCACACTGAAACAATCAATTAAACCTGGTTTCGATCAATATTATATAGGATAACGCAAGTTATGTCTGGGATAGGTCTGGGATTTGCCCTCATCAGGCTCATACTTTCGCATTCTTCACATACGTGTTGAACAGATCCTGGGTTTTTTCTAGTCTGGATCACGTAGTAATGTGGTACCACACAGAATCAGTCGATTAAACCTGGTATCGATCAATATTTTGGAGGATAACGCATGTTAGGTCTCGGTTTGGTCTAGGATTTGCCCTCATCTGGGTCATACTATCGCATGTTACTCAAACTTGTTGGCCAGATTCTGGGCTTTCACTGGTCTGGATCACGTAGTAATGTGGTACCACACTGAAACAGTCCATTACACCTGGATTCGATCAATATTTTAGACGATAACTCATGTTAGGTCTAGATTAGGCCTGGGATTTGCCCTCATCAGACTCATACTTTCGCGTTTTTCACATACGTGTTGAACAGATCCTGGGTTTTTTCTGGTTTGGATCACGTAGTAATGTGGTGCCACACTGAAACTGTCAATTAAACCTGGTTTCCGTCAATATTTTAGAGGATTACTCTTGTTAGGTCTAGGATTTGCCCTTATCAGTCTCATACTTTCGCATTCTTAACATACTTATTGAACAGATTCTGGGTTTTTTCTGGTTTCGATCACGTAGTAATGTGGTACCACACTGAATCATATCATTAAACCTGGTTTCGATTAATATTTTAGTGGATAACACATGTTAGGTCTAGATTAGGTCTGGTATTTGCCCTCATCAGGGTCATACTTTCGCAGTTTTAACATACATGTCGACCTGATCGAGGGTTTTTTCTGCTTTGGATCACGTAGTAAAGTGGTACCACACTGAAACAGTCCATTAAACCTGGTTTCGATCAATATTTTAGTGGATAACGCATGTTATGTCTGGGCTAGGTCTAGGATTTGCCCTAATCAGGCTCATACTTTCGCATTCTTCACATACTTGTTGAACAGATCCTGGGTTTTTTCTAGTTTGGATCACGTAGTAATGTGGTACCACACTGAAACTGTCAATTAAACCTCGTTTCCGTCAATATTTTACGGGATAACACATGTTAGGTCTAGGTTAGGTCTAGGATTTGCCTTCATCAGCCTCATACTTTCGCATTCTTCACATACTTCTTGAACAGATCCTGGTTTTTTTCTGGTTTCCATCACGTAGTAATGTGGTACCACACTGAAACAGACCATTAAACCTGATTTCGATTAATATTTTACAGGATAATACACGTTAGGTCTAGGCTAGGTCTGGGATTTGCCCTCATCAGGGTCATACAATCGCAGTTTTAACATACATCTTGACGTGATCGAGGGTTTTTTCAGCATTGGATCACGTAGTAAAGTGGTACCACACTAAAACTGTCTATTAAAACTGGATTCGATCAATATTTTATAGGATAACGCAAGTTATGTCTGGGCTAGGTCTAGGATTTGCCCTCATCAGGCTCATACTTTCGCATTCTTCACATACGTGTTGAACAGATCCTGGGTTTTTTCTAGTCTGGATCACGTAGTAATGTGGTACCACACAGAATTAGTCGATTAAACCTGGTATCGATCAATATTTTGGAGGATAACGCATGTTAGGTCTCGGTTTGGTCTAGGATTTGCCCTCATCTGGGTCATACTTTCGCATGTTACTTAAACTTGCTGGCCAGATTCTGGGCTTTCACTGGTCTGGATCACGTAGTAATGTGGTACCACACAGAAACTGTCGATTAAACCTGGTATCGATCAATATTTTTGAGGATAACGCATGTTAGGTCTCGGTTTGGTCTAGGATTTGCCCTCATCAGGCTCATACCTTCGCATATTTCTCATACTTGTTGACCTAATCGATGGTTTTTTCTGCTTTGGATCACGTCGTAAACTGGTACCACACTGATACAGTCAATTAAACCTGGTTTCGATCAATATTTTATAGGATAACGCAAGTTAGGTCTGGGCCAGGTCTGGGATTTGCCCTCATCAGGGTTATATTTTCGCGTCTTTCACATACTTGTTGCACAGACCCCTGGCTTTTCCTGTTTTGGATCAGGTAGTACTGTGGTACCACACTGAAACAGTCGATTAATCCTGGTTTCGATCAATATCTTAGAGAATAACGCACGTTAGGACTAGGTTAGGCCAGGAATTTTCCCTCATCAGACTCATACTTTCGGATTTTTCACATACTTCTTGAACAGATCCTGGGTTCTTTCTGGTTTGGATCACGTAGTAATGTGGTACCACACTGAAACAGTACATTAAACCTGATTTCGATCAATATTTTAGTGGATAACGCACGTTAGGTCTGGGTTAGGTCTGGGATTTGTCCTCATCAGGCTCATACTTTCGTATATTTCTCATACTTGAAAAGATCCTGGGTATTTTCTGTTTTCGACCACGTAGTAATGTGGTACCACTCTGAAACAGTGATTAAACCTGGTTTCGATCAATATTTTAGAGGATAACGTATGTTATGTCTAGGTTAGGCCTGGGATTTTCCCTCATCAGACACATACTTTCGCAGTTTTAACATACATGTTGAACTGATGGAGGCTTTTTCTGCATTGCATCATGTAGAAAAGTCATACCACACTAAAACTGTCCATTAAAACTGGATTCGATCAATATTTTATAGGATAACGCAAGTTATGTCTGGGATTGGTCTGGGATTTGCCCTCATCAGGCTCATACATTCGCGTTTTTCACATACTTGTTGAGCAGATCCTGGGTTTTTTCTGGTTTCGATCACGTAGTAATGTGGTACCACACTGAAACAATCAATTAAACCTGGTTTCGATCAATATTATATAGGATAACGCAAGTTATGTCTGGGATAGGTCTGGGATTTGCCCTCATCAGGCTCATACTTTCGCATTCTTCACATACGTGTTGAACAGATCCTGGGTTTTTTCTAGTCTGGATCACGTAGTAATGTGGTACCACACAGAATCAGTCGATTAAACCTGGTATCGATCAATATTTTGGAGGATAACGCATGTTAGGTCTCGGTTTGGTCTAGGATTTGCCCTCATCTGGGTCATACTATCGCATGTTACTCAAACTTGTTGGCCAGATTCTGGGCTTTCACTGGTCTGGATCACGTAGTAATGTGGTACCACACTGAAACAGTCCATTACACCTGGATTCGATCAATATTTTAGACGATAACTCATGTTAGGTCTAGATTAGGCCTGGGATTTGCCCTCATCAGACTCATACTTTCGCGTTTTTCACATACGTGTTGAACAGATCCTGGGTTTTTTCTGGTTTGGATCACGTAGTAATGTGGTGCCACACTGAAACTGTCAATTAAACCTGGTTTCCGTCAATATTTTAGAGGATTACTCTTGTTAGGTCTAGGATTTGCCCTTATCAGTCTCATACTTTCGCATTCTTAACATACTTATTGAACAGATTCTGGGTTTTTTCTGGTTTCGATCACGTAGTAATGTGGTACCACACTGAATCATATCATTAAACCTGGTTTCGATTAATATTTTAGTGGATAACACATGTTAGGTCTAGATTAGGTCTGGTATTTGCCCTCATCAGGGTCATACTTTCGCAGTTTTAACATACATGTCGACCTGATCGAGGGTTTTTTCTGCTTTGGATCACGTAGTAAAGTGGTACCACACTGAAACAGTCCATTAAACCTGGTTTCGATCAATATTTTAGTGGATAACGCATGTTATGTCTGGGCTAGGTCTAGGATTTGCCCTAATCAGGCTCATACTTTCGCATTCTTCACATACTTGTTGAACAGATCCTGGGTTTTTTCTAGTTTGGATCACGTAGTAATGTGGTACCACACTGAAACTGTCAATTAAACCTCGTTTCCGTCAATATTTTACGGGATAACACATGTTAGGTCTAGGTTAGGTCTAGGATTTGCCTTCATCAGCCTCATACTTTCGCATTCTTCACATACTTCTTGAACAGATCCTGGTTTTTTTCTGGTTTCCATCACGTAGTAATGTGGTACCACACTGAAACAGACCATTAAACCTGATTTCGATTAATATTTTACAGGATAATACACGTTAGGTCTAGGCTAGGTCTGGGATTTGCCCTCATCAGGGTCATACAATCGCAGTTTTAACATACATCTTGACGTGATCGAGGGTTTTTTCAGCATTGGATCACGTAGTAAAGTGGTACCACACTAAAACTGTCTATTAAAACTGGATTCGATCAATATTTTATAGGATAACGCATTTATGTCTGGGCTAGGTCTAGGATTTGCCCTCATCAGGCTCATACTTTCGCATTCTTCACATACGTGTTGAACAGATCCTGGGTTTTTTCTAGTCTGGATCACGTAGTAATGTGGTACCACACAGAATTAGTCGATTAAACCTGGTATCGATCAATATTTTGGAGGATAACGCATGTTAGGTCTCGGTTTGGTCTAGGATTTGCCCTCATCTGGGTCATACTTTCGCATGTTACTTAAACTTGCTGGCCAGATTCTGGGCTTTCACTGGTCTGGATCACGTAGTAATGTGGTACCACACAGAAACTGTCGATTAAACCTGGTATCGATCAATATTTTTGAGGATAACGCATGTTAGGTCTCGGTTTGGTCTAGGATTTGCCCTCATCAGGCTCATACCTTCGCATATTTCTCATACTTGTTGACCTAATCGATGGTTTTTTCTGCTTTGGATCACGTCGTAAACTGGTACCACACTGATACAGTCAATTAAACCTGGTTTCGATCAATATTTTATAGGATAACGCAAGTTAGGTCTGGGCCAGGTCTGGGATTTGCCCTCATCAGGGTTATATTTTCGCGTCTTTCACATACTTGTTGCACAGACCCCTGGCTTTTCCTGTTTTGGATCAGGTAGTACTGTGGTACCACACTGAAACAGTCGATTAATCCTGGTTTCGATCAATATCTTAGAGAATAACGCACGTTAGGACTAGGTTAGGCCAGGAATTTTCCCTCATCAGACTCATACTTTCGGATTTTTCACATACTTCTTGAACAGATCCTGGGTTCTTTCTGGTTTGGATCACGTAGTAATGTGGTACCACACTGAAACAGTACATTAAACCTGATTTCGATCAATATTTTAGTGGATAACGCACGTTAGGTCTGGGTTAGGTCTGGGATTTGTCCTCATCAGGCTCATACTTTCGTATATTTCTCATACTTGAAAAGATCCTGGGTATTTTCTGTTTTCGACCACGTAGTAATGTGGTACCACTCTGAAACAGTGATTAAACCTGGTTTCGATCAATATTTTAGAGGATAACGTATGTTATGTCTAGGTTAGGCCTGGGATTTTCCCTCATCAGACACATACTTTCGCAGTTTTAACATACATGTTGAACTGATGGAGGCTTTTTCTGCATTGCATCATGTAGAAAAGTCATACCACACTAAAACTGTCCATTAAAACTGGATTCGATCAATATTTTATAGGATAACGCAAGTTATGTCTGGGATTGGTCTGGGATTTGCCCTCATCAGGCTCATACATTCGCGTTTTTCACATACTTGTTGAGCAGATCCTGGGTTTTTTCTGGTTTCGATCACGTAGTAATGTGGTACCACACTGAAACAGTCAATTAAACATGGTCTTGATAAATATTTCAGAGGATAACGCATGTTAGGTCCAGGTTGGGCCTGGGATTTGCCCTCATCAGACTCGTACTTTCGCATATTTCTCATACTTGTTGGCTAGATCCTGGGCTTTTTCTGGATTGGCCAATGCAGTAATGTGGTACCACACTGAAACTGTCATTTAAACGTGGTTTCCGTCAATATTTTAGAGGATAACACATGTTATGTCTAGGTTAGGTCTAGGATTTGCCCTCATCAGTCTCATACTTTCGCATACTTCACATAATTCTTGAACAGATCATGGGTTTTTTCTTGTTTCGATCACGTAGTAATGCGATACCCAAGTGAAACAGACCATTAAACCTGGATTCGATTAATATTTTAGAGGATAGCACATGCTAAGTCTAGGTTAGGTCTGCGATTTGCCCTCATCAGGGTCACACTTTCGCAGTTTTAACATACATGTAAACCTGATCGATGGTTTTTTCTGCTTTGGATCACGTAGTAAAGTGGTACCGCACTGAAACAGTCAATTAAACCTGGTTTCGATCAATATTTTAGAGGATAACGCATGTTAGGTCTTGTTTAGGCCAGGGATTTGCCCTCATCAGGGTCATCCTTTCGCAGTTTTGACATACATGTTGACCTGAGCGAGGTTTTTTTCTGCTTTGGATCACGTAGCAAAGTGGTACCGCACTAAAACAGTCCATTAAACCTGGTTTCGATAAATATTTTAGAGGATAACGCAAGTTATGTCTAGGATAGTCCAGGAATTTGCCCTCATCAGCTTCATACTTTCGCATTCTTCACATACTTCTTGAACAGATCCTGGTTTTTTTCTGGTTTCGATCACGTAGTAATGTGGTACCACGCTGAAACAGACCATTAAACCTGATTTCGATTAATATTTTAGATAACACACGTTAGGTCTAGGTTAGGTCTAGGATTTGCCCTCATCAGACTCATACTTTCGCATTCTTCACATACTTCTTGAACAGATCCTGGGTTCTTTCTGATTTGTATCACGTAGTAATGTGGTACCACACTGAAACAGTCCATTAAACCTGATTTCGATCAATATTTTAGAGGATAACGCACGTTAGGTCTGGGTTAGGTCTTGGATTTGTCCTCATCAGGCTCATACTTTCGCATATTTCTCATACTTGAAAAGATCCTGGGTTTTTTCTGTTTTCGACCACGTAGTAATGTGGTACCACACTGAAACAGTCGATTAAACCAGCTTTCGATCAGTATTTTTGAGGATAACGCATGTTAGGTCTAGGTTGGGCCTGGGATTTTCACCCATCAGTCTCATACTTTCGCATTCTTCACATACTTGTTGAACAGATCCTGGGTTTTTTCTATTTTCGATCACGTAGTAATGTGGTACCACACTGAAACAGTCGATTAAACCTCGTTTCGATCAATATTTTAGAGAATAACGTATGTTATGTCTAGGTTAGGCCTGGGATTTTCCCTCATCAGACACATACTTTCGCAGTTTTAACATACATGTTGAACTGATGGAGGCTTTTTCTGCATTGCATCACGTAGAAAAGTGATATCACACTAAAACTGTCCATTAAAACTGGATTCGATCAATATTTTATAGGATAACGCAAGTTATGTCTGGGATTGGTCTGGGATTTGCCCTCATCAGGCTCATACATTCGCGTTTTTCACATACTTGTTGAGCAGATCCTGGGTTTTTTCTGGTTTCGATCACGTAGAAATGAGGTACCACACTGAAACAGTCAAGTAAACATGGTCTTGATAAATATTTCAGACGATAACTCATGTTAGGTCTAGATTAGGCCTGGGATTTGCCCTCATCAGACTCATACTTTCGCATTCTTCACATACTTGTTGAACACATCCTGAGTTTTTTCCGGTTTGTATCAGGTAGTAATGTGGTACCACACTAAAACAATCAATTAAACCTGGTTTCGATCAATATTATATAGGATAACGCAAGTTATGTCTGGGATAGGTCTGGGATTTGCCCTCATCAGGCTCATACTTTCGCGTTTTTCACATACGTGTTGAACAGATCCTGGGTTTTTTCTGGTTTGGATCACGTAGTAATGTGGTGCCACACTGAAACTGTCAATTAAACCTGGTTTCCGTCAATATTTTAGAGGATTACTCATGTTAGGTCTAGGATTTGCCCTTATCAGTCTCATACTTTCGCATTCTTAACATACTTATTGAACAGATTCTGGGTTTTTTCTGGTTTCGATCACGTAGTAATGTGGTACCACACTGAAACAGACCATTAAACCTGATTTCGATTAATATTTTACAGGATAATACACGTTAGGTCTAGGCTAGGTCTGGGATTTGCCCTCATCAGGGTCATACAATCGCAGTTTTAACATACATCTTGACCTGATCGAGGGTTTTTTCAGCATTGGATCACGTAGTAAAGTGGTACCACAGTAAAACTGTCTATTAAAACTGGATTCGATCAATATTTTATAGGATAACGCAAGTTATGTCTGGGCTAGGTCTAGGATTTGCCCTCATCAGGCTCATACTTTCGCATTCTTCACATACGTGTTGAACAGATCCTGGGTTTTTTCTAGTCTGGATCACGTAGTAATGTGGTACCACACAGAATCAGTCGATTAAACCTGGTATCGATCAATATTTTGGAGGATAACGCATGTTAGGTCTCGGTTTGGTCTAGGATTTGCCCTCATCTGGGTCATACTATCGCATGTTACTCAAACTTGTTGGCCAGATTCTGGGCTTTCACTGGTCTGGATCACGTAGTAATGTGGTACCACACTGAAACAGTCCATTAAACCTGGATTCGATCAATATTTTAGACGATAACTCATGTTAGGTCTAGATTAGGCCTGGGATTTGCCCTCATCAGACTCATACTTTCGCATTCTTCACATACTTGTTGAACACATCCTGAGTTTTTTCCGGTTTGTATTAGGTAGTAATGTGGTACCACACTGAAACAATCAATTAAACCTGGTTTCGATCAATATTATATAGGATAACGCAAGTTATGTCTGGGATAGGTCTGGGATTTGCCCTCATCAGGCTCATACTTTCGCGTTTTTCACATACGTGTTGAACAGATCCTGGGTTTTTTCTGGTTTGGATCACGTAGTAATGTGGTGCCACACTGAAACTGTCAATTAAACCTGGTTTCCGTCAATATTTTAGAGGATTACTCATGTTAGGTCTAGGATTTGCCCTTATCAGTCTCATACTTTCGCATTCTTAACATACTTATTGAACAGATTCTGGGTTTTTTCTGGTTTCGATCACGTAGTAATGTGGTACCACACTGAAACAGACCATTAAACCTGATTTCGATTAATATTTTACAGGATAATACACGTTAGGTCTAGGCTAGGTCTGGGATTTGCCCTCATCAGGGTCATACAATCGCAGTTTTAACATACATCTTGACCTGATCGAGGGTTTTTTCAGCATTGGATCACGTAGTAAAGTGGTACCACACTAAAACTGTCTATTAAAACTGGATTCGATCAATATTTTATAGGATAACGCAAGTTATGTCTGGGCTAGGTCTAGGATTTGCCCTCATCAGGCTCATACTTTCGCATTCTTCACATACGTGTTGAACAGATCCTGGGTTTTTTCTAGTCTGGATCACGTAGTAATGTGGTACCACACAGAATCAGTCGATTAAACCTGGTATCGATCAATATTTTGGAGGATAACGCATGTTAGGTCTCGGTTTGGTCTAGGATTTGCCCTCATCTGGGTCATACTATCGCATGTTACTCAAACTTGTTGGCCAGATTCTGGGCTTTCACTGGTCTGGATCACGTAGTAATGTGGTACCACACTGAAACAGTCCATTAAACCTGGATTCGATCAATATTTTAGACGATAACTCATGTTAGGTCTAGATTAGGCCTGGGATTTGCCCTCATCAGACTCATACTTTCGCATTCTTCACATACTTGTTGAACACATCCTGAGTTTTTTCCGGTTTGTATTAGGTAGTAATGTGGTACCACACTGAAACAATCAATTAAACCTGGTTTCGATCAATATTATATAGGATAACGCAAGTTATGTCTGGGATAGGTCTGGGATTTGCCCTCATCAGGCTCATACTTTCGCGTTTTTCACATACTTGTTGCACAGACCCCTGGCTTTTCCTGTTTTGGATCAGGTAGTACTGTGGTACCACACTGAAACAGTCGATTAATCCTGGTTTCGATCAATATCTTAGAGAATAACGCATTTTAGGTCTATGTTAGGTCTGGGATTTGCACTCACCAGGCTCGTACTTTCGCATATTTCTCATACTTGAGGGCCAGATTCTGGGCTTCCTCTGGTTTGGATCAGGTAGTAATGTGGTACCACACTGAAACAGTCCATTAAACCTGGTTTCGATCAATATCTTTGAGGATAACGCATTATAGGTATATGTTGGGCCTGGGATTTGCCCACATCAGGGTCATACTTTCACATTTTTCGCATACTTGTTGGCCAGATCCCTGGCTTTTTCTGGTTTGCATCACGTAGTAATGTGGTACCACACTGAAACAGTCAATTAATCCTGGTTACGATCAATATTTTAGAGGATAACGCACGTTAGGACTAGGTTAGGCCAGGGATTTGCCCTCATCAGACTCATACTTTCGCATTCTTCACATACTTGTTGAACACATCCTGAGTTTTTTCCGGTTTGTATCAGGTAGTAATGTGGTACCACACTGAAACAATCAATTAAACATGGTCTTGATAAATATTTCAGACGATAACTCATGTTAGGTCTAGATTAGGCCTGGGATTTGCCCTCATCAGACTCATACTTTCGCATTCTTCACATACTTGTTGAACACATCCTGAGTTTTTTCCGGTTTGTATCAGGTAGTAATGTGGTACCACACTGAAACAATCAATTAAACCTGGTTTCGATCAATATTATATAGGATAACGCAAGTTATGTCTGGGATAGGTCTGGGATTTGCCCTCATCAGGCTCATACTTTCGCGTTTTTCACATACGTGTTGAACAGATCCTGGGTTTTTTCTGGTTTGGATCACGTAGTAATGTGGTGCCACACTGAAACTGTCAATTAAACCTGGTTTCCGTCAATATTTTAGAGGATTACTCATGTTAGGTCTAGGATTTGCCCTTATCAGTCTCATACTTTCGCATTCTTAACATACTTATTGAACAGATCCTGGGTTTTTTCTGGTTTCGATCACGTAGTAATGTGGTACCACACTGAATCATATCATTAAACCTGGTTTCGATTAATATTTTAGTGGATAACACATGTTAGGTCTAGATTAGGTCTGGTATTTGCCCTCATCAGGGTCATACTTTCGCAGTTTTAACATACATGTCGACCTGATCGAGGGTTTTTTCTGCTTTGGATCACGTAGTAAAGTGGTACCACACTGAAACAGTCCATTAAACCTGGTTTCGATCAATATTTTAGTGGATAACGCATGTTATGTCTGGGCTAGGTCTAGGATTTGCCCTAATCAGGCTCATACTTTCGCATTCTTCACATACTTGTTGAACAGATCCTGGGTTTTTTCTAGTTTGGATCACGTAGTAATGTGGTACCACACTGAAACTGTCAATTAAACCTCGTTTCCGTCAATATTTTACGGGATAACACATGTTAGGTCTAGGTTAGGTCTAGGATTTGCCTTCATCAGCCTCATACTTTCGCATTCTTCACATACTTCTTGAACAGATCCTGGTTTTTTTCTGGTTTCCATCACGTAGTAATGTGGTACCACGCTGAAACAGACCATTAAACCTGATTTCGATTAATATTTTACAGGATAATACACGTTAGCTCTAGGCTAGGTCTGGGATTTGCCCTCATCAGGGTCATACAATCGCAGTTTTAACATACATGTTGACCTGATCGAGGGTTTTTTCAGCATTGGATCACGTAGTAAAGTGGTACCACACTAAAACTGTCTATTAAAACTGGATTCGATCAATATTTTATAGGATAACGCAAGTTATGTCTGGGCTAGGTCTAGGATTTGCCCTCATCAGGCTCATACTTTCGCATTCTTCACATACTTCTTGAACAGATCCTGGTTTTTTTCTGGTTTCCATCACGTAGTAATGTGGTACCACGCTGAAACAGACCATTAAACCTGATTTCGATTAATATTTTACAGGATAATACACGTTAGCTCTAGGCTAGGTCTGGGATTTGCCCTCATCAGGGTCATACAATCGCAGTTTTAACATACATGTTGACCTGATCGAGGGTTTTTTCAGCATTGGATCACGTAGTAAAGTGGTACCACACTAAAACTGTCTATTAAAACTGGATTCGATCAATATTTTATAGGATAACGCAAGTTATGTCTGGGCTAGGTCTAGGATTTGCCCTCATCAGGCTCATACTTTCGCATATTTCTCATACTTGTTGACCTAATCGTTGGTTTTTTCTGCTTTGGATCACGTCGTAAACTGGTACCACACTGATACTGTCAATTAAACCTGGTTTCGATCAATATTTTATAGGATAACGCAAGTTAGGTCTGGGCCAGGTCTGGGATTTGCCCTCATCAGGGTTATATTTTCGCGTTTTTCACATACTTGTTGCACAGACCCCTGGCTTTTCCTGTTATGGATCAGGTAGTACTGTGGTACCACACTGAAACAGTCGATTAATCCTGGTTTCGATCAATATCTTAGAGAATAACGCATTTTAGGTCTATGTTAGGTCTGGGATTTGCACTCATCAGGCTCGTACTTTCGCATATTTCTCATACTTGAGGGCCAGATTCTGGGCTTCTTCTGGTTTGGATCAGGTAGTAATGTGGTACCACACTGAAACAGTCCATTAAACCAGGTTTTGATCAATATTTCTGAGGATAACGCATGTTAGGTCTGGGCTAGGTGTAGGATTTGCCCTCATCAGGCTCATATTTTCGCATATTTCTCATTCTTGTTGGCTAGATCCTGGGCTTTTTCTGGATTGGATCACGTTGTAATGTGGCACCACACTGAAACTGTCAATTAAACCTGGTTTCCGTCAATATTTTAGAGGATAACGCGTGTTAGGTGTGGGTTAGGTCTAGGATTTGCCCTCATCAAGCTCATACATTCGCATATTTCTCATACTTGTTGGCTAGATCCTGGGCTTTTTCTGGATTGGATCACGTTGTAATGTGGCACCACACTGAAACTGTCAATTAAACCTGGTTTCCGTCAATATTTTAGAGGATAACGCGTGTTAGGTGTGGGTTAGGTCTAGGATTTGCCCTCATCAAGCTCATACATTCGCATATTTCTCATACTTGTTGGCTAGATCCTGGGCTTTTTCCTGTTTCGATCACGTAGTAATGCTATACCCAAGTGAAACAGACCATTAAACCTGGATTCGATTAATATTTTAGAGGATAACACATGCTAAGTCTAGGTTAGGTCTGGGATTTGCCCTCATCAGGGTCACACTTTCGCAGTTTTAACATACATGTAAACCTGATCGAAGGTTTTTTCTGCTTTGGATCACGTAGTAAAGTGGTACCACACTGAAACTGTCATTTAAACGTGGTTTCCGTCAATATTTTAGAGGATAACACATGTTAGGTCTAGGTTAGGTCTAGGATTTGCCCTCATCAGTCTCGTACTTTCGCATACTTCACATAATTCTTGAACAGATCCTGGGTTTTTTCTTGTTTCGATCACGTAGTAATGCTATACCCAAGTGAAACAGACCATTAAACCTGGATTCGATTAATATTTTAGAGGATAACACATGCTAAGTCTAGGTTAGGTCTGGGATTTGCGCTCATCAGGGTCACACTTTCGCAGTTTTAACATACATGTAAACCTGATCGAAGGTTCTTTCTGCTTTGGATCACGTAGTAAAGTGGTACCACACTGGAACAGTCAATTAAACCAGGTTTCGACCAATATTTTAGAGGATAACGCAAGTTAGGTCTGGGATATGTCCGGGATTTGCCCACATCAGGCTCATACTTTCGCGTTTTTCACATACTTGTTGAACAGATCCCTGGCTTTTTCTGGTTTGGATCACGTACTAATGTGGTACCACACTGAAACAGTCCATTAAAACAGGTTTCGATCAATATTTTAGAGAATAACGTATTTTAGGTCAAGGTTAGGTCTGGGATTTGCTCTCATCAGGCTCGTACTTTCGCATATTTCTCATACTTGAGGGCCAGATTCTGGGCTTCTTCTGGTTTGGATCAGGTAGTAATGTGGTACCACACTGAAACAGTCCATTAAACCAGGTTTCGATCAATATTTTTGAGGATAACGCATTATAGGTATATGTTGGTCCTGGAATTTGCCCACACCAGGGTCATACTTTCACATTTTTCGCATACTTAATGGCCAGATCCCTGGCATATTCTGGTCTGGATCACGTCGTAAAGTGGTACCACACTGAAACAGTCAATTAAACCTGGTTTCGGTCAATATTTTATAGGATAACGCAAGTTAGGTCTAGTTTAGGCCAGGGATTTGCCCTCATCAGGGTCATCCTTTCGCAGTTTTGACATACATGTTGACCTGAGCGAGGTTTTTTTCTGCTTTGGATCACGTAGCAAAGTGGTACCACACTAAAACAGTCCATTAAACCTGGTTTCGATAAATATTTTAGAGGATAACGCAAGTTAGGTCTGGGTTAGGTCTAGGATTTGTCCTCATCAGGCTCATACTTTCGCATATTTCTCATACTTGAAAAGATCCTGGGTTTTTTCTGTTTTCGACCACGTAGTAATGTGGTACCACACTGAAACAGTCGATTAAACCTGCTTTCGATCAGTATTTTTGAGGACAACGCATGTTAGGTCTATGTTGGGCCTGGGATTTTCCCCCATCAGTCTCATACTTTCGCATTCTTCACATACTTGTTGAACAGATCCTGGGTTTTTTCTATTTTCGATCACGTAGTAATGTGGTACCACACTGAAACAGTCGATTAAACCTGGTTTCGATCAATATTTTAGAGGATAACGTATGTTATGTCTAGGTTAGGCCTGGGATTTTCCCTCATCAGACACATACTTTCGCAGTTTTAACATACATGTTGAACTGATGGAGGCTTTTTCTGCATTGCATCACGTAGAAAAGTGATACCACACTAAAACTGTCCATTAAAACTGGATTCGATCAATATTTTATAGGATAACGCAAGTTTTGTCTGGGATTGGTCTGGGATTTGCCCTCATCAGGCTCATACATTCGCGTTTTTCTCATACTTGTTGAGCAGATCCTGGGTTTTTTCTGGTTTGGATCACGTAGTAATGTGGTACCACACTGAAACAGTCAATTAAACATGGTCTTGATAAATATTTCAGAGGATAACGCATGTTAGGTCTGGGCTAGGTCTAGGATTTGCCCTCATCAGGCTCATATTTTCGCATATTTCTCATTCTTGTTGGCTAGATCCTGGGCTTTTTCTGGATTGGATCACGTTGTAATGTAGTACGACACTGAAACTGTCAATTAAACCTGGTTTCCGTCAATATTTTAGAGGATTACACATGTTAGGTCTGGGATTTGCTCTCATCAGGCACGTACATTCGCATTCTTCACATACTTGTTGAACAGATCCGGGGTTATTTTCTGGTTTGGATCACGTAGTAATGTGGTGCCACACTGAAACAGTCGATTTAACCTGGTTTCGATCTCTATTTTTGAGGATAACGCATGTTAGGTCTAGGTTAGGTCTGAGATTTGCTCTCATCAGGCTCATACTTTCGCATATTTCTCATTCTTCTTGGCCAGATCCTAGGCTTCGACTGTTTTGGATCACGTAGTAATGTAGTACCACACTGCAACAGTCAATTAAACCTGGTCTTGATAAATATTTTAGAGGATAACGCGTGTTAGGTCTGGGTTAGGTCTAGGATTTGCCCTCATCAAGCTCATACTTTCGCATATTTCTCATACTTGTTGGCTAGATCCTGGGCTTTTTCTGGATTGGCCAATGTAGTAATGTGGTACCACACTGAAACTGTCATTTAAACGTGGTTTCCGTCAATATTTTAGAGGATAACACATGTTAGGTCTAGGTTAGGTCTAGGATTTGCCCTCATCAGTCTCATACTTTCGCATACTTCACATAATTCTTGAACAGATCCTGGGTTTTTACTTGTTTCGTTCACGTAGTAATGCGGTAACCAACTGAAACAGACCATTAAACCTGGTTTCGGTTAATATTTTAGAGGATAACACATGTTAAGTCTAGGTTAGGTCTGGGATTTGCCCTCATCAGGGTCATCCTTTCGCAGTGTTAACATACATGTTGACTTGATCGAGGGTTTTTTCTGCATTGGATCACGTAGTAAAGTGGTACCACACTAAAACTGTCCATTAAAACTGGATTCGATCAATATTTTATAGGATAACGCAAGTTATGTCTGGGATAGGTCTGGGATTTGCCCTCATCAGGCTCATACTTTCGCGTTTTTCTCATACTTGTTGAACAGATCCGGGGGTTTTTTCTGGTTTGGATCACGTAGTAATGTGGTGCCACACTGAAACAGTCGATTAAACCTGGTTTCGGTCAATATTTTATAGGATAACGCAAGTTAGGTCTAGTTTAGGCCAGGGATTTGCCCTCATCAGGGTCATCCTTTCGCAGTTTTGACATACATGTTGACCTGAGCGAGGTTTTTTTCTGCTTTGGATCACGTAGCAAAGTGGTACCACACTAAAACAGTCCATTAAACCTGGTTTCGATAAATATTTTAGAGGATAACGCAAGTTAGGTCTGGGTTAGGTCTAGGATTTGTCCTCATCAGGCTCATACTTTCGCATATTTCTCATACTTGTTGGCTAGATCCTGGGCTTTTTCTGGATTGGCCAATGTAGTAATGTGGTACCACACTGAAACTGTCATTTAAACGTGGTTTCCGTCAATATTTAAGAGGATAACACATGTTAGGTCTAGGTTAGGTCTAGGATTTGCCCTCATCAGTCTCATACTTTCGCATACTTCACATAATTCTTGAACAGATCCTGGGTTTTTACTTGTTTCGTTCACGTAGTAATGCGGTAACCAACTGAAACAGACCATTAAACCTGGTTTCGGTTAATATTTTAGAGGATAACACATGTTAAGTCTAGGTTAGGTCTGGGATTTGCCCTCATCAGGGTCATCCTTTCGCAGTGTTAACATACATGTTGACTTGATCGAGGGTTTTTTCTGCATTGGATCACGTAGTAAAGTGGTACCACACTAAAACTGTCCATTAAAACTGGATTCGATCAATATTTTATAGGATAACGCAAGTTATGTCTGGGATAGGTCTGGGATTTGCCCTCATCAGGCTCATACTTTCGCGTTTTTCTCATACTTGTTGAACAGATCCGGGGGTTTTTTCTGGTTTGGATCACGTAGTAATGTGGTGCCACACTGAAACAGTCGATTTAACCTGGTTTCGATCTCTATTTTTGAGGATAACGCATGTTAGGTCTAGGTTAGGTCTGGGATTTGCTCCCATCAGGCTCATACTTTCGCATATTTCTCATTCTTCTTGGCCAGATCCTAGGCTTCCACTGTTTTGGATCAGGTAGTAATGTGGTACCACACTGCAACAGTCAATTAAACCTGGTCTTGATAAATATTTTAGAGGATAACGCGTGTTAGGTCTGGGTTAGGTCTAGGATTTGCCCTCATCAGACTCGTACTTTCGCATATTTCTCATACTTGTTGGCTAGATCCTGGGCTTTTTCTGGATTGGATCACGTAGTAATGTGGTACCACACTGAAACTGTCAATTAAACCTGGTTTCCGTCAATATTTTAGAGGATTACACATGTTAGGTCTGGGATTTGCTCTCATCAGGCTCGTACTTTCGCATTCTTCACATACTTGTTGAACAGATCCGGGATTTTTTTCTGGTTTGGATCACGTAGTAATGTGGTGCCACACTGAAACATTCGATTTAACCTGGTTTCGATCAATATTTTTGAGGATAACACATGTTAGGTCTAGGTTAGGCCTGGGATTTTCCCTCATCAGACTCATACTTTCGCATTCTTCACATACTTGTTGAACAGATCCTGGGTTTCTTCTGGTTTAGATCACGTAGTAATGTGGTACTACACTGAACAGTCAATTAAACCTGGTTTCGAGCAATATTTTAGAGGATAACGCAAGTTAGGTCTGGGATAGGACTGGGAATTGCCCTCATCAGGGTCATACTTTAACATATTTCTTATACTTGTTGGCTAGATCCTGGGCTTTTTGTTGTTTCGATCACGTAGTAATGCGGTACCCAACTGAAACAGATCATTAAACCTGATTTCGATTAATATTTTAGAGGATAACGCATGTTAGGTCTGGGTTAGGTCTGGGATTTGCTCTCATGAGGCTCGTACTTTCGCATATTTCTCATACTTGATGAACAGATCCTGGGTTTTTTCTGGGTTGGATCACGCAGTAATGTGGTACCACACTGAAACAGTCCATTAAACCTGGTTTCGATCAATATTTTAGAGGATAACGCATGTTAGGTCTAGGTTAGGTCTGGGATTTGCTCTCATCAGGCTCATACTTTCGCATATTTCTCATTCTTCTTGGCCAGATCCTAGGCTTCCACTGGCTTGGATCACGTAGTAATGTGGTACCACACTGCAACAGTCAATTAAACCTGGTCTTGATAAATATTTTAGAGGATAACGCGTGTTAGGTCTGGGTTAGGTCTTGGATTTGCCCTCTTCAGGCTCATACTTTAACATATTTCTTATACTTGTTGGCTAGATCCTGGGCTTTTTCTTGTTTCGATCACGTAGTAATGCGGTACCCAACTGAAACAGATCATTAAACCTGATTTCGATTAATATTTTAGAGGATAACGCATGTTAGGTCTGGGTTAGGTCTGGGATTTGCTCTCATGAGGCTCGTACTTTCGCATATTTCTCATACTTGATGAACAGATCCTGGGTTTTTTCTGGGTTGGATCACGCAGTAATGTGGTACCACACTGAAACAGTCAATTAAACCTGGTTTCTATAAATATTTTAGAGGATAACGCAAGTTTTGTCTGGGTTGGGCTGGGGTTTTGCACTCATCAGGGTCATATTTTCGCATTCTTCACATAATTCTTGAACAGATCCAGGGTTTTTTCTTGTTTCGATCACGTAGTAATGTGGTACCACACTGAAACAGACCATTGAACGTGGTTTCGATTAATATTTTAGAGGATAACGCATGTTAAGTCTAGGTTAGGTCTGGGATTTGCCCCCATCAGGGTCATACTTTCGCAGTTTTAACATACATGTAAACCTGATCGATGGCTTTTTCTGCTTTGGATCACGTCGTAAAGTGGTACCACACTGAAACCGTCAATTAAACCTGGTTTCAATCAATATTTTATAGGATAACGCAAGTTAGGTCTGGGACAGGTCTGGGATTTGCCCTCATCAGGGTCATCCTTTCGCAGTGTTAACATACATGTTGACCTGATCGAGGGTTTTCTCTGCATTGGATCACGTAGTAAAGTGGTACCACACTAAAACTGTCCATTAAAACTGGATTCGATCAATATTTTAGTGGATAACGCATGTTAGGTCTGGGTTAGGTCTGGGTTAGGTCTGGGTTAGGTCTGGGTTAGGTCTGGGTTAGGTCTGGGTTAGGTCTGGGTTAGGTCTGGGTTAGGTCTGGGATTTGCCCTCATCAGTCTCATACTTTCGCGTTTTTCTCATACTTGTTGAACATATCCTGGGTTTTTTCTGGTTTGGATCACGTAGTAATGTGGTACCACACTGAAACAGTCAATTAAACATGGTCTTGATAAATATTTCAGAGGATAACGCATGTTAGGTCTGGGCTAGGTCTAGGATTTGCCCTCATCAGGCTCATATTTTCGCATATTTCTCATTCTTGTTGGCTAGATCCTGGGCTTTTTCTGGATTGGATCACGTTGTAATGTGGCACCACACTGAAACTGTCAATTAAACCTGGTTTCCGTCAATATTTTAGAGGATTACACATGTTAGGTCTGGGATTTGCTCTCATCAGGCTCGTACTTTCGCATTCTTCACATACTTGTTGAACAGATTCGGGGTTTTTTTTCTGGTTTGGATCACGTAGTAATGTGGTGCCACACTGAAACAGTCGACTTAACCTGGTTTCGATCTCTATTTTTGAGGATAACGCATGTTAGGTCTAGGTTAGGTCTGGGATTTGCTCTCATCAGGCTCATACTTTCGCATATTTCTCATTCTTCTTGGCCAGATCCTAGGCTTCCACTGGTTTGGATCACGTAGTAATGTGGTACCACACTGCAACAGTGAATTAAACCTGGTCTTGATAAATATTTTACACGATAACGCGTGTTAGGTCTGGGTTAGGTCTTGGATTTGCCCTCTTCAGGCTCATACTTTAACATATTTCTTATACTTGTTGGCTAGATCCTGGGCTTTTTCTTGTTTCGATCACGTAGTAATGCGGTACCCAACTGAAACAGATCATTAAACCTGGATTCGATTAATATTTTAGAGGATAACACATGCTAAGTCTAGGTTAGGTCTGGGATTTGCCCTCATCAGGGTCACACTTCCGCAGTTTTAACATACATGTAAACCTGATCGAAGGTTTTTTCTGCTTTGGATCACGTAGTAAAGTGGTACCACACTGAAACTGTCATTTAAACGTGGTTTCCGTCAATATTTTAGAGGATAACACATGTTAGGTCTAGGTTAGGTCTAGGATTTGCCCTCATCAGTCTCGTACTTTCGCATACTTCACATAATTCTTGAACAGATCCTGGGTTTTTACTTGTTTCGTTCACGTAGTAATGCGGTACCCAACTGAAACAGACCATTAAACCTGGTTTCGGTTAATATTTTAGAGGATAACACATGTTAAGTCTAGGTTAGGTCTGGGATTTGCCCTCATCAGGGTCATCCTTTCGCAGTGTTAACATACATGTTGACTTGATCGAGGGTTTTTTCTGCATTGGATCACGTAGTAAAGTGGTACCACACTAAAACTGTCCATTAAAACTGGATTCGATCAATATTTTATAGGATAACGCAAGTTATGTCTGGGATAGGTCTGGGATTTGCCCTCATCAGGCTCATACTTTCGCGTTTTTCTCATACTTGTTGAACAGATCCGGGGGTTTTTTCTGGTTTGGATCACGTAGTAATGTGGTGCCACACTGAAACAGTCGATTTAACCTGGTTTCGATCTCTATTTTTGAGGATAACGCATGTTAGGTCTAGGTTAGGTCTGGGATTTGCTCTCATCAGGCTCATACTTTCGCATATTTCTCATTCTTCTTGGCCAGATCCTAGGCTTCGACTGTTTTGGATCACGTAGTAATGTGGTACCACACTGCACCAGTCAATTAAACCTGGTCTTGATAAATATTTTAGAGGATAACGCGTGTTAGGTCTGGGTTAGGTCTAGGATTTGCCCTCATCAAGCTCATACTTTCGCATATTTCTCATACTTGTTGGCTAGATCCTGGGCTTTTTCTGGATTGGATCACGTAGTAATGTGGTACCACACTGAAACTGTCAATTAAACCTGGTTTCCGTCAATATTTTAGAGGATTACACATGTTAGGTCTGGGATTTGCTCTCATCAGGCTCGTACTTTCGCATTCTTCACATACTTGTTGAACAGATCCTGGGTTTCTTCTGGTTTAGATCACGTAGTAATGTGGTACTACACTGAACAGTCAATTAAACCTGGTTTCGATCAATATTTTAGAGGATAACGCAAGTTAGGTCTGGGATAAGACTGGGATTTGCCCTCATCAGGGTCATATTTTCGCATTTTTCACATACTTGTTGAACAGATCCTGGGATTTTTTCTGGTTTGGATCACGTAGTAATGTGGTACCACACTGAAACAGTCCATTAAACCTGGTTTCGATCAATATTTTAGAGGATAACGCATGTTAGGTCTAGGTTAGGTCTGGGATTTGCTCTCATCAGGCTCATACTTTCGCATATTTCTCATTCTTCTTGGCCAGATCCTAGGCTTCCACTGGCTTGGATCACGTAGTAATGTGGTACCACACTGCAACAGTCAATTAAACCTGGTCTTGATAAATATTTTAGAGGATAACGCGTGTTAGGTCTGGGTTAGGTCTTGGATTTGCCCTCATCAGGCTCATACTTTAACATATTTGTTATACTTGTTGGCTAGATCCTGGGCTTTTTCTGGATTGGCCAATGTGGTAATGTGGTACCACACTGAAACTGTCATTTAAACGTGGTTTCCGTCAATATTTTAGAGGATAACTCATATTAGGTCTAGGTTAGGTCTAGGATTTGCCCTCATCAGTTCATACTTTCGCATACTTCACATAATTCTTGAACAGATCCTGGGTTTTTTCTTGTTTCGATCACGTAGTAATGTGGTACCACACTGAAACAGTCAAGTAAACCTGGTTTCGATTATTATTTTAGAGGAGAACACATGTTAAGTCTAGGTTAGGTCTGGGATTTGCCCTCATCAGGGTCACACTTTCGCATATTTCTCATACTTGAACAGATCCTGGGTTTTTTCTGTTTTCGACCACGTAGTAATGTGGTACCACAGTGAAACAGTCGATTAAACCGGGTTTCGATCAATATTTTTGAGGATAACGCATGTTAGGTCTAGGTTAGGCCTGGGATTTTCCTCATCAGACACATACTTTCGCATTCTTCACATACTTGTTGAACTGATCCTGGGCTTTTCTGGATTGGATCACGTAATAATGTGGTACCACACTGAAACAGTCAATTAATCCTCGTTACGATCAATATTTTTGAGTATAACGCACGTTTGGACTAGGTTGGGCCAGGAATTTTCCCTCATCAGACTCATATTTTCGCAGTTTTAACATACATGTTGACCAGAGCGAGGGTTTTTTCTGCTTTGGATCACGTAGCAAAGTGGTACCACACTGAAACAGTCGATTAAACCTGGTTTCGATGAATATTTTAGAGGATAACGCATGTTAGGTCTAGGTTAGGCCTGGGATTTGCTTTCATCAGGCTCATACTTTCGCGTTTTTCACATACGTGTGGAAGAGATCCTGGGCTTTTTCAGGTTTGGATCACGTAGTAATCTGGTACCACACTGAAACAGTCAATTAATCCTGGTAACGATCAATATTTTAGAGGATAACGCACGTTAGGACCAGGTTAGACCAGGAATTTTCCCTCATCAGACTCATACTTTCGCATTCTTCACATACTTGTTGAACAGATCCTGGGTTTCTTCTGGTTTGGATCACGTAGTAATGTGGTACCACACTGAAACAGTCAATTAAACCTGGTTTCGATAAATATTTTAGAGGATAACGCAAGTTTTGTCTGGGTTGGGCTGGGGTTTTGCCCTCATCAGGGTCATATTTTCGCATTCTTCACATAATTCTTGAACAGATCCAGGGTTTTTTCCTATTTCGATCACGTAGTAATGTGGTACCACACTGAAACAGACCATTGAACCTGGTTTCGATTAATATTTTGGAGGATAACGCATGTTAGGTCTAGGTTAGGCCTGGGATTTGCTTTCATCAGGCTCATACTTTCGCGTTTTTCACATACGTGTGGAAGAGATCCTGGGCTTTTTCAGGTTTGGATCACGTAGTAATGTGGTACCACACTGAAACAGTCAATTAATCCTCGTTACGATCAATATTTTTGAGTATAACGCACGTTTGGACTAGGTTGGGCCAGGAATTTTCCCTCATCAACTCATATTTTCGCAGTTTTAACATACATGTAAACCTGATCGATGGCTTTTTGTGCTTTGGATCACGTCGTAAAGTGGTACCACACTGAAACCGTCAATTAAACCTGGTTTCAATCAATATTTTATAGGATAACGCAAGTTAGGTCTGGGACAGGTCTGGGATTTGCCCTCATCAGGGTCATCCTTTCGCAGTGTTAACATACATGTTGACCTGATCGAGGGTTTTTTCTGCATTGGATCACGTAGTAAAGTGGTACCACACTAAAACTGTCCATTAAAACTGGATTCGATCAATATTTTATAGGATAACGCAAGTTATGTCTGGGATAGGTCTGGGATTTGCCCTCATCTGGCTCATACTTTCGCGTTTTTCACATACTTGTTGAACAGATCCTGTGTTTTTTCTGGTTTGGATCACGTAGTAATGTGGTACCACACTGAAACAGTCAATTAAAAATGGTCTTGATAAATATTTCAGAGGATAACGCATGTTAGGTCTGGGCTAGGTCTAGGATTTGCACTCATCAGGCTCATATTTTCGCATATTTCTCTTTCTTGTTGGCTAGATCCTGGACTTTTTCTGGATTGGATCACGTAGTAATGTGGTACCACACTGAAACTGTCAATTAAACCTGGTTTCCGTCAATATTTTAGAGGATTACACATGTTAGGTCTGGGATTTGCTCTCATCAGGCTCGTACTTTCGCATTCTTCACATACTTGTTGAACAGATCCGGGGTTTCTTTCTGGTTTGGATCACGTAGTAATGTGGTGCCACACTGAAACATTCGATTTAACCTGGTTTCGATCAATATTTTTGAGGATAACACATGTTAGGTCTAGGTTAGGCCTGGGATTTTCCCTCATCAGACTCATACTTTCGCATTCTTCACATACTTGTTGAACAGATCCTGGGTTTCTTCTGGTTTAGATCACGTAGTAATGTGGTACTACACTGAACAGTCAATTAAACCTGGTTTCGATCAATATTTTAGAGGATAACGGAAGTTAGGTCTGGGATAGGACTGTGATTTGCCCTCATCAGGGCCTTATTTTCGCATTTTTCACATACTTGTTGAACAGATCCTGGGATTTTTTCTGGTTTGGATCACGTAGTAATGTGGTACCACACTGAAACAGTCCATTAAACCTGGTTTCGATCAATATTTTAGAGGATAACGCATGTTAGGTCTATGTTAGGTCTGGGATTTGCTCTCATCAGGCTCATACTTTCGCATATTTCTCATTCTTCTTGGCCAGATCCTAGGCTTCCACTGGCTTGGATCACGTAGTAATGTGGTACCACACTGCAACAGTCAATTAAACCTGGTCTTGATAAATATTTTAGAGGATAACGCGTGTTAGGTCTGGGTTAGGTCTTGGATTTGCCCTCATCAGGCTCATACTTTAACATATTTCTTATACTTGTTGGCTAGATCCTGGGCTTTTTCTGGATTGGCCAATGTGGTAATGTGGTGCCACACTGAACCTGTCATTTAAATGTGGTTACCGCCAATATATTAGAGGATAACACATGTTAGGTCTAGGTTAGGTCTGGGATTTGCCCTCATCAGGGTCACACTTTCGCATATTTCTCATACTTGAACAAATCCTGGGTTTTTTCTGTTTTCGACCACGTAGTAATGTGGTACCACAGTGAAACAGTCGATTAAACCGGGTTTCGATCAATATTTTTGAGGATAACGCATGTTAGGTCTAGGTTAGGCCTGGGATTTTCCCTCATCAGACACATACTTTCGCATTCCTCACATACTTGTTGAACTGATCCTGGGCTTTTCTGGATTGGATCACGTAGTAATGTGGTCCCACACTGAAACAGTCAATTAATCCTCGTTACGATTAATATTTTTGAGTATAACGCACGTTAGGACTAGGTTGGGCCAGGAATTTTCCCTCATCAGACTCATATTTTGGCAGTTTTAACATACATGTTGACCAGAGCGAGGGTTTTTTCTGCTTTGGATCACGTAGCAAAGTGGTACCACACTGAAACAGTCGATTAAACCTGGTTTCGATGAATATTTTAGAGGATAACGCATGTTATGTCTAGGTTAGGCCTGGGATTTTCCCTCATCAGACACATACTATCGCGTTTTTCACATACTTGTTGAACAGATCCTGGGTTTTTTCTGCACTGGATCACGTAGTATTGGGGTACCAGACTGAAACAGTCAATTAAACATGGTCTTGATAAATATTTCAGAGGATAACGCATGTTAGGTCTGGGCTAGGTCTAGGATTTGCCGTCATCAGGCTCATACTTTCGCATATTTCTCATACTTGTTGGCTAGATCCTGGGTTTCTTCTGGTTTCGATCACGTAGTAAAGTGGTACCACACTGAAACTATCCATTAAACCTGGTTTCGATCAATATTTTAGAGGATAACTCATGTTATGTCTGGGCTAGGTCTGGGATTTGCCGTCTTCAGGGTCATCCTTTCGCAGTTTTAACATACATGTTGACCAGAGCGTGGGTTTTTTCTGCTTTGAATCACGTAGCAAAGTGGTACCACACTGAAGCAGTCGATTAAACCTGGTTTCGATGAATATTTTAGAGGATAACGCAAGTTATGTCTGGGATAGGTCTGGGATTTTCCCTCATGGGGCTCATACTTTCGCATATTTCTCATACTTGAACAGATCCTGGGTTTTTTCTGTTTGCGATCACGTAGTAATGTGGTACCACACTGAAACAGTCGATTAGACCTGGTTTCGATCAATATATTTGAGGATAACGCATGTTAGGTCTAAGTTAGGCCTGGGATTTTCACTCATCAGACTCATCCTTTCGCAATCTGCACATACTTGTTGGACAGATCCTGGGTTTTTTCTGTTTTCGATCACGTAGTAATGTGGTATCACACTGAAACAGTCGATTAAACCTGGTTTCGATCAATATTTTAGAGGATAACGCAAGTTATGTCTGGGATAGGTCTGGGATTTGCCCTCATCAGGCTCATACTTTCGCGTTTTGCACTTACGTGTTGAAGAGATCCTGGGCTTCTTCTGGTTTGGATCACGTAGTAATGTGGTACCACACTGAAACCGTCAATTAATCCTCGTTACGATCAATATTTTAGAGGATAACGCAAGTTATGTCTGGGATAGGTCTGGGATTTGCCCTCATCAGGCTCATACTTTCGCGTTTTGCACTTACGTGTTGAAGAGATCCTGGGTTTTTTCTGGTTTGGATCACGTAGTAATGTGGTACCACACTGAAACAGTCCATTAAACCTGATTTCGATCAATATTTTAGAGGATAACTCACGTTAGACCTGGGTTAGGTCTAGGATTTGCCCTCATCAGGCTCATACTTTCGCATATTTCTCATACTTGAACAGATCCTGGGTTTTTTCTGTTTTCGACCACGTAGTAATGTGGTACCACAGTGAAACAGTCGATTAAACCGGGTTTCGATCAATATTTTTGAGGATAACGCATGTTAGGTCTAGGTTAGGCCTGGGATTTTCCCTTATCAGACACATATTTTCGCATTCTTCACATACTTGTTGAACTGATCCTGGGCTTTTCTGGATTGGATCACGTAGTAATGTGGTACCACACTGAAACAGTCAATTAATCCTCGTTACGATCAATATTTTTGTGGATAACGCATGCTAGGTCTAGCTTAGGCCAGGGATTTGCCCTCATCAGGGTCATACTTTCGCAGTTTTGACATACATGTCGACCTGATCGAGGGTTTTTTGTGCATTTGATCACGTAGTAAAGTGGTACCACACTGAAACTGTCCATTAAACCTGGTTTCGATTAATATTTTAGAGGATAACACATGTTAAGTCTAGGTTAGGTCTGGGATTTGCCCTCATCAGACACATACTTTCGCATTCTTCACATACTTATTGAACTGATCCTGGGCTTTTCTGGATTGGATCACGTTGTAATGTGGTTCCACACTGAAACTGTCAGTTAAACCTGGTTTCCGTCAACATTTTACAGGATAACACATGTTAGGTCTAGGTTAGGTCTGGGATTTGCCCTCATGGTGCTCATACTTTCGCATATTTCTCATACTTGTTGGCTAGATCCTGGGTTTTTTCTGGTTTCGATCACGTAGTAAAGTGGTACCACACTGAAACTATCCATTAAACCTGGGTTCGATCAATATTTTAGAGGATAACTCATGTTATGTCTGGGCTAGGTCGGGGATTTGCCCTCATCAGGGTCATCCTTTCGCAGTTTTAACATACATGTTGACCAGAGCGAGGGTTTTTTCTGCTTTGGATCACGTAGCAAAGTGGTACCACACTAAAACTGTCCATTAAAACTGGATTCGATCAATATTTTAGAGGATAACGCAAGTTATGTCTGGGATAGGTCTGGGATTTGCCCTCATCAGGCTCATACTATTGGGTTTTTCACATACTTGTTGGACTGATCCTGGGTTTTTTCTGCACTGGATCACGTAGTAGTATGGTACCAGACTGAAACAGTCAATTAAACATGGTCTTGATAAATATTTCAGAGGATAACGCATGTTAGGTCTGGGCTAGGTCTGGGATTTGCCCTCATGGGGCTCATACTTTCGCATATTTCTCATACTTGTTGGCTAGATCCTGGGTTTTTTCTGGATTCGATCACTTAGTAATGTGGTACCACACTGAAACAGTCCATTAAACCTGATTTCGATCAATATTTTAGAGGATAACGCACTTTAGACCTGGGTTAGGTCTAGGATTTGCCCTCATTAGGCTCATACTTTCGCATATTTCTCATACTTGAACAGATCCTGGGTTTTTTCCGTTTTCGACCACGTAGTAATGTGGTACCACAGTGAAACAGTCGATTAAACCTGGTTTCGATTAATATTTTAGAGGATAACACATGTTAAGTCTAGGTTAGGTCTCGGATTTGTCCTCATCAGACACATACTTTCGCATTCTTCACATACTTATTGAACTGATCCTGGGCTTTTGTGGATTGGATCACGTAGTTATGTGGTACCACACTGAAAATGTCAATTAAACCTGGTTTCCGTCAATATTTTACAGGATAACACATGTTAGGTCCAGGTTAGGTCTAGGATTTGCCCTCATCAGCTTCATGCTTTCGCATTCTTCATATACTTCTTGAACAGATCCTGGTTTTTTTCTGGTTTCGATCACGTAGTAATGTCGTACCACGCTGATACAGACCATTATACCTGATTTCGATTTATATCTCAGAGGATAACGCATGTTAGGTCTGGGCTAGGCCTAGGATTTGCCCTCATCAGGCTAATACTTTCGCATATTTCTCATTCTTGTTGGCTAGATCCTGGGCTTTTTCTGGATACGATCACGTAGTAATGTGGTACCACACTGAAACAGTCCATTAAACCTGGTTTCGATCAATATTTAAGAGGATAAGGCATGTTAGGTCTAGCTTAGGCCAGGGATTTGCCCCCATCAGGGTCATCCTTTCGCAGTTTTAACATACATGTTGACCAGAGCGAGGGTTTTTTCTGCTTTGGATCACGTAGCATAGTGGTACCACACTAAAACAGTCAATTAAACCTGGTTTCGATAAATATTTTAGAGGATAACGCAAATTATGTCTGGGATAGGTCTGGGATTTGCCCTCATCAGGCTCATACTTTCGCGTTTTTCACAAACTTGTTGAAGAGATCCTGGGCTTATTCTGGTTTGGATCACGTAGTAATGTGGTACCACACTGAAACAGTCAATTAAACCTGGTTTCGATCAATATTTTAGAGGATAACGAACTTTAGGACTAGGTTAGGCCAGGAATTTTCCCTCATCAGACTCATACTTTCGCATTCTTCACATACTTCTTGAACAGATCCAGGGTTTTTTCTGGTTTGGATCACGTAGTAATGTGGTACCACGCTGAAACAGACCATTAAACCTGATTTCGATTAATATTTTGGAGGATAACACACGTTAGGTCTAGGTTAGGTGGGGATTTGCCCTCATCAGGGTCATACTTTCGCAGTTTTAACATACATGTTGACCTGATCGAGGGTTTTTTTCTGCATTGGATCACGTAGTAATGTGGTACCACACTGAAACAGTCAATTAAACATGGTCTTGATAAATATTTCAGAGGATAACGCATGTTAGTTCTGGGCTAGGTCTAGGATTTGCCCTCATCAGGCTCATACTTTCGCATATTTCTCATACTTGTTGAACAGATCCTGGGCTTTTTCTGGTTTGGATCACGTAGTAATGTGGAACCACACTGAAACAGTCAATTAAACATGGTCTTGATAAATATTTTAGAGGATAACGCGTGTTAGGTCTGGGCTAGGTCTAGGATTTACCCTCATCAGGCTCATAGTTTCGCATATTTCTCATACTTGTTGGCCAGATCCTAGGCTTCCACTGGTTTGGATCACGTAGTAATGTGGTACCACACTGAAACAGTCAATTAAACCTGGTTTCGATTAATATTTTAATAGATAACGCATGTTAGGTCTAGGTTAGGCCTGGGATTTTCCCTCATCAGACTCTTACTTTCGCATTCTTCACATACTTGTTGAACAGATCCTGGGTTTTTTCTGTTTTCTTTCACGTAGTAATGTCGTACCACACTGAAACAGTCGATTATACCTGGTCTTGATAAATATTTTAGAGGATAACGCGTGTTAGGTCTAGCTTAGGCCAGGGATTTGCCCTCATCAGGGTCATCCTTTCGCAGTTTTAACATACATGTTGACCAGAGCGAGGGTTTTTTCTGCTTTGGATCACGTAGCATAGTGGTACCACACTAAAACAGTCAATTAAACCTGGTTTCGATAAACATTTTAGAGGATAACGCAAGTTATGTCTGGGATAGGTCTGGGATTTGCCCTCATCAGGCTCATACTTTCGCGTTTTTCACAAACTTGTTGAAGAGATCCTGGGTTTTTTCTGGTTGGGATCACGTAGTAATGTGGTACCACACTGAAACAGTCAATTAAACCTGGTTTCGATTAATATTTTAGTGGATAACGCATGTTAGGTCTAGGTTAGGCCTGGGATTTTCCCTCATCTGACTCATACTTTCGCATTCTTCACATACTTGTTGAACAGATCCTGGGTGTTTTCTGTTTTCTTTCACGTAGTAATGTGATACCACACTGAAACAGTCGATTAAACCTGGTTTCGATCAATATTTTAGAGGATAACGCATGTTATGTCTAGGTTAGGCCAGGGATTTTCCCTCATCAGACTCATACTTTCGCATTCTTCACACACTTGTTGACGAGATCCTGGGCTTTTTCTGGTTTGGATCACGTAGTAATGTGGTACCACACTGAAACAGTCAATTAAACATGGTCTTGATAAATATTTTATAGGATAACGCAAGTTATGTCTGGGATAGGTCTGGGATTTGCCCTCATCAGGCTCATACTTTCGCATATTTCTCATACTTGTTGAACATATCCTGGGTTTTTTCTGGTTTGGATCACGTAGTAATGTGGTACCACACTGAAACAGTCAATTAAACCTGGTTTCGATTAATATTTTAGTGGATAACGCATGTTAGGTCTAGGTTAGGCCTGGGATTTTCCCTCATCAGACTCACACTTTCGCATTCTTCATATACTTCTTGAACAGATCCTGGGTTTTTTCTGTTTTCTTTCCCGTAGTAATGTGGTACCACACTGAAACAGTCGATTAAACCTGGTTTCGATCAATATTTTAGAGGATCACGGATGTTATGTCTAGGTTAGGCCAGGGATTTTCCCTCATCAGACTCATACTTTTGTATTCTTCACATACTTGTTGAACTGATCCTGGGCTTTTCTGGATTGGATCACGTTGTAATGTTGTACCACACTGAAACTGTCATTTAAACGTGGTTTCCGTCAATATTTTAGAGGATAACACATGTTAGGTCTAGGTTAGGTCTAGGATTTGCACACATCAGTCTCATACTTTCGCATTCTTTACATAATTCCTGAACAGATCCTGGGTTTTTTCTTGTTTCGATCACGTAGTAATGTGGGACCACACTGCAACAGACCATTAAACCTGATTTCGATTAATATTTTAGAGGATAACACTCGTTAGGTCTGGGTTAGGTGGGGATTGGCCCTCATCAGACTCATACTTTCGCATTCTTCACACACTTGTTGACGAGATCCTGGGCTTTTTCTGGTTTGGATCACGTAGTAATGTGGTACCACACTGAAACAGTCAATTAAAGATGGTCTTGATAAATATTTTATAGGATAACGCAAGTTATGTCTGGGATAGGTCTGGGATTTGCCCTCATCAGGCTCATACTTTCGCATATTTCTCATACTTGTTGAACATATCCTGGGTTTTTTCTGGTTTGGATCACGTAGTAATGTGGTACCACACTGAAACAGTCGATTAAACCTGGTTTCGATCAATATTTTAGAGGATCACGGATGTTATGTCTAGGTTAGGCCAGGGATTTTCCCTCATCAGACTCATACTTTTGTATTCTTCACATACTTGTTGAACTGATCCTGGGCTTTTCTGGATTGGATCACGTTGTAATGTTGTACCACACTGAAACTGTCATTTAAACGTGGTTTCCGTCAATATTTTAGAGGATAACACATGTTAGGTCTAGGTTAGGTCTAGGATTTGCACACATCAGTCTCATACTTTCGCATTCTTTACATAATTCCTGAACAGATCCTGGGTTTTTTCTTGTTTCGATCACGTAGTAATGTGGGACCACACTGCAACAGACCATTAAACCTGATTTCGATTAATATTTTAGAGGATAACACTCGTTAGGTCTGGGTTAGGTGGGGATTTGCCCTCATCAGACTCATACTTTCGCATTCTTCATATACTTCTTGAACAGATCCTGGGTTTTTTCTTGTTTCGATCACGTAGTAATGTGGTACCACACTGAAACAGTCAATTAAACATGGTCTTGATAAATATTTTATAGGATAACGCAAGTTATGTCTGGGATAGGTCTGGGATTTGCCCTCATCAGGGTCATATTTTCGCATTTTTCACATACTTGTTGAACAGATCCTGGGATTTTTTCTGGTTTGGATCACGTAGTAATGTGGTACCACACTGAAACTCTCATTTAAACGTGGTTTCTGTCAATATTTTAGAGGATAACACATGTTAGGACTAGGTTAGGTCTAGGATTTGCCCTCATCAGTCTCATACTTTCGCATTCTTCACATAATTCTAGAACAGATCCTGGGTTTTTTCTTGTTTCGATCACGTAGTAATGTGGTACCACACTGAAACAGACCATTAAACCTGGTTTCAATTAATATCTTAGAGGAGAACACATGTTAAGTCTAGGTTAGGTCTGGGATTTGCCCACATCAGGGTCATACTTTCGCAGTTTTAACATACATGGAAACCTGATCGATGGTTTTTTCTGCTTTGGATCACGTCGTAAAGTGGTGCCACACTGAAACAGTCAATTATACCTGGTTTCGATCAATATTTTATAGGATAAGGCAAGTTAGGTCTGGGACAGGTCTGGGATTTGCCCTCATCAGGGTCATACTTTCGCAGTTTTAACATACATGTAAACCTGATCGATCGTTTTTTCTGGTTTGGATCACGTACTAACGTGGTACCACACTGTACCTGTCCATTAAACCTGGTTTCGATTAATATTTTGGAGGATGACACACGTTAGGTCTAGGTTAGGTGGGGATTTGCCCTCATCAGGGTCATACTTTCGCAGTTTTAACATACATGTTGACCTGATCGAGGGTTTTTTCTGCATTGCATCACGTAGTAATGTGGTGAAACACTAAAACTGTCCATTAAAACTGGAATCGATCAATATTTTATAGGATAACGCAAGTTATGTCTGGGATAGGTCTGGGATTTGTCCTCATCAGGCTCATACTTTCGCGTTTTTCACATACTTGTTGACCAGATCCTGGGTTTTTTCTGGTTTGGATCACGTAGTAATGTGGAACCACACTGAAACAGTCAATTAAACATGGTCTTGATAAATATTTTAGAGGATAACGCAAGTTAGGTCTGGGATAGGTCTGGGATTTGCCCTCATCAGGGTCATATTTTCGCATTTTTCACATACTTGTTGAACAGATCCTGGGATTTTTTCTGGTTTGGATCACGTAGTAATGTGGTACCACACTGAAACAGTCAATTAAACCTGGTCTTGATAAATATTTCAGAGGATAACGCGTGTTAGGTCTGGGTTAGGTCTATGATTTGCCCCCATCAGGCTCATACTTTCGCATATTTCTCATACTTGTTGGCCAGATCCCAGGCTTCCACTGGTTTGGATCACGTAGTAATGTGGTACCACACTGAAACAGTCAATTAAACCTGGTCTTGATAAATATTTTAGAGGATACCGCGTGTTAGGTCTGGGTTGGGTCTAGGATTTGCCCACATCAGGCTCATACTTTCGCATATTTCTCATACCTGTTTGCTAGATCCTGGGCCTTTTCTGGATCGGATCACGTAGTAATGTGGTACCACACTGAAACTCTCATTTAAACGTGGTTTTTGTCAATATTTTAGAGGATTACACATGTTAGGACTAGGTTAGGTCTAGGATTTGCCCTCATCAGTCTCATACTTTCGCATTCTTCACATAATTGTAGAACAGATCCTGGTTTTTTTCTGGTTTCGATCACGTAGTAATGTGGTGCCACGCTGAAACAGACCATTAAACCAGATTTCGATCAATATTTTATAGGATAACGCAAGTTATGTCTGGGATAGGTCTGGGATTTGCCCTCATCAGGCTCATACTTTCGCATATTTCTCATACTTGTTGGCCAGATCCTAGGCTTCCACTGGTTTGGATCACGTAGTAATGTGGAACCACACTGAAACAGACAATTAAACATGGTCTTGATAAATATTTTAGAGGATAACGCAAGTTATGTCTGGGATAGGTCTGGGATTTGCCCTCATCAGGCTCATACTTTCGCGTTTTTCACATACTTGTTGAACAGATACTAGGTTTTTTCTGGTTTGGATCAGGTAGTAATGTGGTACCACACTGAAACAGTCAATTAAACCTGGTTTCGATTAATATTTTAGTGGATAACGCATGTTAGGTCTAGGTTAGGCCTGGGATTTTCCCTCATCAGACTCATACTTTCGCATTCTTCACATACTCCTTGTACAGATCCTGGGTTTTTTCTGTCTTCTTTCTCGTAGTAATGTGGTACCACACTGAAACAGTCGATTAAACCTGGTTTCGATCAATATTTTAGAGGATAACGCATGTTATGTCTAGGTTAGGCCAGGGATTTTCCCTCATCAGACTCATACTTTCGCATTCTTCACACACTTGTTGACGAGATCCTGGGCTTTTTCTGGTTTGGATCACGTAGTAATGTGGTACCACACTGAAACAGTCAATTAAACATGGTCTTGATAAATATTTTATAGGATAACGCAAGTTATGTCTGGGATAGGTCTGGGATTTGCCCTCATCAGGCTCATACTTTCGCATATTTCTCATACTTGTTGAACATATCCTGGGTTTTTTCTGGTTTGGATCACGTAGTAATGTGGTACCACACTGAAACAGTCAATTAAACCTGGTTTCGATTAATATTTTAGTGGATAACGCATGTTAGGTCTAGGTTAGGCCTGGGATTTTCCCTCATCAGACTCATACTTTCGCATTCTTCATATACTTCTTGAACAGATCCTGGGTTTTTTCTGTTTTCTTTCCCGTAGTAATGTGGTACCACACTGAAACAGTCGATTAAACCTGGTTTCGATCAATATTTTAGAGGATCACGGATGTTATGTCTAGGTTAGGCCAGGGATTTTCCCTCATCAGACTCATACTTTTGTATTCTTCACATACTTGTTGAACTGATCCTGGGCTTTTCTGGATTGGATCACGTTGTAATGTTGTACCACACTGAAACTGTCATTTAAACGTGGTTTCCGTCAATATTTTAGAGGATAACACATGTTAGGTCTAGGTTAGGTCTAGGATTTGCACACATCAGTCTCATACTTTCGCATTCTTTACATAATTCCTGAACAGATCCTGGGTTTTTTCTTGTTTCGATCACGTAGTAATGTGGGACCACACTGCAACAGACCATTAAACCTGATTTCGATTAATATTTTAGAGGATAACACTCGTTAGGTCTGGGTTAGGTGGGGATTGGCCCTCATCAGACTCATACTTTCGCATTCTTCACACACTTGTTGACGAGATCCTGGGCTTTTTCTGGTTTGGATCACGTAGTAATGTGGTACCACACTGAAACAGTCAATTAAAGATGGTCTTGATAAATATTTTATAGGATAACGCAAGTTATGTCTGGGATGGGTCTGGGATTTGCCCTCATCAGGCTCATACTTTCGCATATTTCTCATACTTGTTGAACATATCCTGGGTTTTTTCTGGTTTGGATCACGTAGTAATGTGGTACCACACTGAAACAGTCAATTAAACCTGGTTTCGATTAATATTTTAGTGGATAACGCATGTTAGGTCTAGGTTAGGCCTGGGATTTTCCCTCATCAGACTCACACTTTCGCATTCTTCATATACTTCTTGAACAGATCCTGGGTTTTTTCTGTTTTCTTTCCCGTAGTAATGTGGTACCACACTGAAACAGTCGATTAAACCTGGTTTCGATCAATATTTTAGAGGATCACGGATGTTATGTCTAGGTTAGGCCAGGGATTTTCCCTCATCAGACTCATACTTTTGTATTCTTCACATACTTGTTGAACTGATCCTGGGCTTTTCTGGATTGGATCACGTTGTAATGTTGTACCACACTGAAACTGTCATTTAAACGTGGTTTCCGTCAATATTTTAGAGGATAACACATGTTAGGTCTAGGTTAGGTCTAGGATTTGCACACATCAGTCTCATACTTTCGCATTCTTTACATAATTCCTGAACAGATCCTGGGTTTTTTCTTGTTTCGATCACGTAGTAATGTGGGACCACACTGCAACAGACCATTAAACCTGATTTCGATTAATATTTTAGAGGATAACACTCGTTAGGTCTGGGTTAGGTGGGGATTTGCCCTCATCAGACTCATACTTTCGCATTCTTCATATACTTCTTGAACAGATCCTGGGTTTTTTCTTGTTTCGATCACGTAGTAATGTGGTACCACACTGAAACAGTCAATTAAACATGGTCTTGATAAATATTTTATAGGATAACGCAAGTTATGTCTGGGATAGGTCTGGGATTTGCCCTCATCAGGGTCATATTTTCGCATTTTTCACATACTTGTTGAACAGATCCTGGGATTTTTTCTGGTTTGGATCACGTAGTAATGTGGTACCACACTGAAACTCTCATTTAAACGTGGTTTCTGTCAATATTTTAGAGGATAACACATGTTAGGACTAGGTTAGGTCTAGGATTTGCCCTCATCAGTCTCATACTTTCGCATTCTTCACATAATTCTAGAACAGATCCTGGGTTTTTTCTTGTTTCGATCACGTAGTAATGTGGTACCACACTGAAACAGACCATTAAACCTGGTTTCAATTAATATCTTAGAGGAGAACACATGTTAAGTCTAGGTTAGGTCTGGGATTTGCCCACATCAGGGTCATACTTTCGCAGTTTTAACATACATGGAAACCTGATCGATGGTTTTTTCTGCTTTGGATCACGTCGTAAAGTGGTGCCACACTGAAACAGTCAATTATACCTGGTTTCGATCAATATTTTATAGGATAAGGCAAGTTAGGTCTGGGACAGGTCTGGGATTTGCCCTCATCAGGGTCATACTTTCGCAGTTTTAACATACATGTAAACCTGATCGATCGTTTTTTCTGGTTTGGATCACGTACTAACGTGGTACCACACTGTACCTGTCCATTAAACCTGGTTTCGATTAATATTTTGGAGGATGACACACGTTAGGTCTAGGTTAGGTGGGGATTTGCCCTCATCAGGGTCATACTTTCGCAGTTTTAACATACATGTTGACCTGATCGAGGGTTTTTTCTGCATTGCATCACGTAGTAATGTGGTAAAACACTAAAACTGTCCATTAAAACTGGAATCGATCAATATTTTATAGGATAACGCAAGTTATGTCTGGGATAGGTCTGGGATTTGTCCTCATCAGGCTCATACTTTCGCGTTTTTCACATACTTGTTGACCAGATCCTGGGTTTTTTCTGGTTTGGATCACGTAGTAATGTGGAACCACACTGAAACAGTCAATTAAACATGGTCTTGATAAATATTTTAGAGGATAACGCAAGTTAGGTCTGGGATAGGTCTGGGATTTGCCCTCATCAGGGTCATATTTTCGCATTTTTCACATACTTGTTGAACAGATCCTGGGATTTTTTCTGGTTTGGATCACGTAGTAATGTGGTACCACACTGAAACAGTCAATTAAACCTGGTCTTGATAAATATTTCAGAGGATAACGCGTGTTAGGTCTGGGTTAGGTCTATGATTTGCCCCCATCAGGCTCATACTTTCGCATATTTCTCATACTTGTTGGCCAGATCCCAGGCTTCCACTGGTTTGGATCACGTAGTAATGTGGTACCACACTGAAACAGTCAATTAAACCTGGTCTTGATAAATATTTTAGAGGATACCGCGTGTTAGGTCTGGGTTGGGTCTAGGATTTGCCCACATCAGGCTCATACTTTCGCATATTTCTCATACCTGTTTGCTAGATCCTGGGCCTTTTCTGGATCGGATCACGTAGTAATGTGGTACCACACTGAAACTCTCATTTAAACGTGGTTTTTGTCAATATTTTAGAGGATTACACATGTTAGGACTAGGTTAGGTCTAGGATTTGCCCTCATCAGTCTCATACTTTCGCATTCTTCACATAATTGTAGAACAGATCCTGGTTTTTTTCTGGTTTCGATCACGTAGTAATGTGGTGCCACGCTGAAACAGACCATTAAACCAGATTTCGATCAATATTTTATAGAATAACGCAAGTTATGTCTGGGATAGGTCTGGGATTTGCCCTCATCAGGCTCATACTTTCGCATATTTCTCATACTTGTTGGCCAGATCCTAGGCTTCCACTGGTTTGGATCACGTAGTAATGTGGAACCACACTGAAACAGACAATTAAACATGGTCTTGATAAATATTTTAGAGGATAACGCAAGTTATGTCTGGGATAGGTCTGGGATTTGCCCTCATCAGGCTCATACTTTCGCGTTTTTCACATACTTGTTGAACAGATACTAGGTTTTTTCTGGTTTGGATCAGGTAGTAATGTGGTACCACACTGAAACAGTCAATTAAACCTGGTTTCGATTAATATTTTAGTGGATAACGCATGTTAGGTCTAGGTTAGGCCTGGGATTTTCCCTCATCAGACTCATACTTTCGCATTCTTCACATACTCCTTGTACAGATCCTGGGTTTTTTCTGTCTTCTTTCTCGTAGTAATGTGGTACCACACTGAAACAGTCGATTAAACCTGGTTTCGATCAATATTTTAGAGGATAACGCATGTTATGTCTAGGTTAGGCCAGGGATTTTCCCTCATCAGACTCATACTTTCGCATTCTTCACATACTTGCTGAACTGATCCTGTGCTCTTCTGGATTGGATCACGTAGTAATGTGGTACCACACTGAAACAGTCAATTAAACCTGGTTTCGATTAATATTTTAGTGGATAACGCATGTTAGGTCTAGCTTAGGCCAGGGATTTGCCCTCATCAGGGTCATCCTTTCGCAGTTTTAACATACATGTTGACCTGTTCGAGGGTTTTTTCTGCATTGCATCACGTAGTAATGTGGTACCACACTAAAACTGTCCATTAAAACTAAATTCGATCAATATTTTATAGGATAACGCAAGTTATGTCTGGGATAGGTCTGGGATTTGCCCTCATCAGGCTCATACTTTCGCGTTTTTCACATACTTGTTGAACAGATACTTGGTTTTTTCTGGTTTGGATCACGTAGTAATGTGGTACCACACTGAAACAGTCAATTAAACATGGTCTTGATAAATATTTCAGAGGATAACGCATGTTAGGTCTGGGCTAGGTCTAGGATTTGCCCTCATCAGACTCATACTTTCGCATTCTTCACATACTTGTTGAACAGATCCTGGGTGTTTTCTGTTTTCTTTCGCGTAGTAATGTGGTACCACACTGAAACTGTCAATTAAACGTGGCTTCGATCAATATTTTAGAGGATAACGCATGTTAGGTCTAGCTTAGGCCAGGGATTTGCCCTCATCAGGGTCATCCTTTCGCAGTTTTAACATACATGTTGACCAGAGCGAGGGTTTTTTCTGCTTTGGATCACGTAGCATAGTGGTACCACACTAAAACAGTCAATTAAACCTGGTTTCGATAAACATTTTAGAGGATAACGCAAGTTATGTCTGGGATAGGTCTGGGATTTGCCCTCATCAGGCTCATACTTTCGCGTTTTTCACAAACTTGTTGAAGAGATCCTGGGTTTTTTCTGGTTGGGATCACGTAGTAATGTGGTACCACACTGAAACAGTCAATTAAACCTGGTTTCGATTAATATTTTAGTGGATAACGCATGTTAGGTCTAGGTTAGGCCTGGGATTTTCCCTCATCTGACTCATACTTTCGCATTCTTCACACACTTGTTGACGAGATCCTGGGCTTTTTCTGGTTTGGATCACGTAGTAATGTGGTACCACACTGAAACAGTCAATTAAACATGGTCTTGATAAATATTTTATAGGATAACGCAAGTTATGTCTGGGATAGGTCTGGGATTTGCCCTCATCAGGGTCATACTTTCGCAGTTTTAACATACATGTTGACCTGATCGAGGGTTTTTTCTGCATTGGATCACGTAGAAATGTGGTACCACACTGATACAGACAACTAAACCTGGTTTCGATTAATATTTTAGATAACACACGTTAGGTCCAGGTTAGGTCTGGGATTTGCCCTCATCAGGGTCATACTTTCGCAGTTTTAACGTACATGTTGACCTGATCGAGAGTTTTTTCTGCACTGGATCACGTAGTAAAGTGGTACCACACTAAAACTGTCCATTAAAACTGGATTCGATCAATATTTTGTAGGATAACGCAAGTTATGTCTGGGATAGGTCTGGGATTTGCACTCATCAGGCTCATACTTTCGCATTCTTCATATACTTCTTGAACAGATCCTGGTTTTTTTCTGGTTTCGATCACGTAGTAATGTGGTACCACGCTGAAACAGACCATTAAACTGATTTCGATTTATATTTCAGAGGATAACGCATGTTAGGTCTGGGCTAGGTCCAGGATTTGCCCTCATCAGGCTCATACTTTCGCATATTTCTCATTCTTGTTGGCTAGATCCTGGGCTTTTTCTGGATTGGATCACGTAGTAATGTGGTACCACACTGAAACTGTCCATTAAACCTGGTTACGATCAATATTTAAGAGGATAACGCATGTTAGGTCTAGCTTAGGCCAGGGATTTGCTCCCATCAGGGTCATCCTTTCGCAGTTTTAACAAACATATTGACCTGAGCGAGGGTTTTTTCTGCTTTGGATCACGTAGCATAGTGGTACCACACTAAAACAGTCAATTAAACCTGGTTTCGATAAATATTTTACAGGCTAACGCAAGTTATGTCTGGGATACGTCTGGGATTTGCACTCATGAGGCTCATACTTTCGCGTTCTTCACATACTTCTTGAACAGATCCTGGGTTTTTCTTGGATTGGATCACGTAGTAATGTGGTACCACACTGAAACAGACCATTAAACCTGGTTTCGATTAACATTTTAGAGGATAACACATGTTAGGTCTAGGTTAGGTCTAGGATTTGCCCTCATCAGCTTCATGCTTTCGCATTCTTCATATACTTCTTGAACAGATCCTGGTTTTTTTCTGGTTTCGATCACGTAGTAAAGTGGTACCACACTAAAACTGCCCATTAAAGCTGGATTCGATCAATATTTTATAGGATAACGCAAGTTATGTCTGGGATAGGTCTGGGATTTGCCCTCATCAGGCTCATACTTTCGCATTCTTCATATACTTCTTGAACAGATCCTGGTTTTTTTCTGGTTTCGATCACGTAGTAATGTCGTACCACGCTGAAACAGACAATTATACCTGATTTCGATTTATATCTCAGAGGATAACGCATGTTAGGTCTGGGCTAGGCCTAGGATTTGCCCTCATCAGGCTCATACTTTCGCATATTTCTCATTCTTGTTGGCTAGATCCTGGGCTTTTTCTGGATTGGATCACGTAGTAATGTGGTACCACACTGAAACAGTCCATTAAACCTGGTTTCGATCAATATTTAAGAGGATAACGCAAATTATGTCTGGGATAAGTCTGGGATTTGCCCTCATCAGGCTCATACTTTCGCGTTTTTCACATACTTGTTGAACAGATACTAGGTTTTCTCTGGTTTGGATCACGTAGTAATGTGGTACCACACTGAAACAGTCAATTAAACATGTTCTTGATAAATATTTCAGAGGATAACGCATGTTAGGTCTGGGCTAGGTCTAGGATTTGCCCTCATCAGGCTCATACTTTCGCATATTTCCCATTCTTGTTGGCTAGATCCTGGGCTTTTTCTGGATTGGATCACGTAGTAATGTGGTACCACACTGAAACAGTCAACTAATCCTGGTTACGATCAATATTTTAGAGGATAACGAACTTTAGGACTAGGTTAGGCCAGGAATTTTCCCTCATCAGACTCATACTTTCGCATTCTTCACATACTTCTTGAACAGATCCTGGGTTTTTTCTGGTTTGGATCACGTGGTAATGTGGTACCACACTGAAACAGTCCATTAAACCTGATTTCGATCAATATTTCAGACGATAACGCATGTTAGGTCTAGGTTAGGCCTGGGATTTTCCCTCATGAGGCTCATACTTTCGCTTTCTTCACATACTTGTTGAACAGATCCTGGGTTTTTTCTGTTTTCTTTCTCGTAGTAATGTGGTACCACACTGAAACAGTCGACTAAACCTGATTTCGATTAATATTTTGGAGGATAACACACGTTAGGTCTAGGTTAGGTGGGGATTAGCCCTCATCAGGGTCATACTTTCGCAGTTTTAACATACATGTTGACCTGTTCGAGGGTTTTTTCTGCATTGCATCACGTAGTAATGTGGTACCACACTAAAACTGTCCATTAAAACTACATTCGATCAATATTTTATAGGATAACGCAAGTTATGTCTGGGATAGGTCTGGGATTTGCCCTCATCAGGCTCATACTTTCGCGTTTTTCACATACTTGTTGAACAGATCCTGGGTTTTTTCTGGTTTGGATCAGGTAGTAATGTGGAACCACACTGAAACAGTCAATTAAACATGGTCTTGATAAATATTTTAGAGGATAACGCATGTTAGGTCTAGCTTAGGCCAGGGATTTGCCCTCATCAGGGTCATCCTTTCGCAGTTTTAACATACATGTTGACCAGAGCGAGGGTTTTTTCTGCTTTGGATCACGTAGCATAGTGGTACCACACTAAAACAGTCAATTAAACCTGGTTTCGATAAATATTTTACAGGCTAACGCAAGTTATGTCTGGGATACGTCTGGGATTTGCACTCATGAGGCTCATACTTTCGCGTTCTTCACATACTTCTTGAACAGATCCTGGGTTTTTCTTGGATTGGATCACGTAGTAATGTGGTACCACACTGAAACAGACCATTAAACCTGGTTTCGATTAACATTTTAGAGGATAACACATGTTAGGTCTAGGTTAGGTCTAGGATTTGCCCTCATCAGCTTCATGCTTTCGCATTCTTCATATACTTCTTGAACAGATCCTGGTTTTTTTCTGGTTTCGATCACGTAGTAAAGTGGTACCACACTAAAACTGCCCATTAAAGCTGGATTCGATCAATATTTTATAGGATAACGCAAGTTATGTCTGGGATAGGTCTGGGATTTGCCCTCATCAGGCTCATACTTTCGCATTCTTCATATACTTCTTGAACAGATCCTGGTTTTTTTCTGGTTTCGATCACGTAGTAATGTCGTACCACGCTGAAACAGACAATTATACCTGATTTCGATTTATATCTCAGAGGATAACGCATGTTAGGTCTGGGCTAGGCCTAGGATTTGCCCTCATCAGGCTCATACTTTCGCATATTTCTCATTCTTGTTGGCTAGATCCTGGGCTTTTTCTGGATTGGATCACGTAGTAATGTGGTACCACACTGAAACAGTCCATTAAACCTGGTTTCGATCAATATTTAAGAGGATAACGCAAATTATGTCTGGGATAAGTCTGGGATTTGCCCTCATCAGGCTCATACTTTCGCGTTTTTCACATACTTGTTGAACAGATACTAGGTTTTCTCTGGTTTGGATCACGTAGTAATGTGGTACCACACTGAAACAGTCAATTAAACATGTTCTTGATAAATATTTCAGAGGATAACGCATGTTAGGTCTGGGCTAGGTCTAGGATTTGCCCTCATCAGGCTCATACTTTCGCATATTTCCCATTCTTGTTGGCTAGATCCTGGGCTTTTTCTGGATTGGATCACGTAGTAATGTGGTACCACACTGAAACAGTCAACTAATCCTGGTTACGATCAATATTTTAGAGGATAACGAACTTTAGGACTAGGTTAGGCCAGGAATTTTCCCTCATCAGACTCATACTTTCGCATTCTTCACATACTTCTTGAACAGATCCTGGGTTTTTTCTGGTTTGGATCACGTGGTAATGTGGTACCACACTGAAACAGTCCATTAAACCTGATTTCGATCAATATTTCAGACGATAACGCATGTTAGGTCTAGGTTAGGCCTGGGATTTTCCCTCATGAGGCTCATACTTTCGCTTTCTTCACATACTTGTTGAACAGATCCTGGGTTTTTTCTGTTTTCTTTCTCGTAGTAATGTGGTACCACACTGAAACAGTCGACTAAACCTGATTTCGATTAATATTTTGGAGGATAACACACGTTAGGTCTAGGTTAGGTGGGGATTAGCCCTCATCAGGGTCATACTTTCGCAGTTTTAACATACATGTTGACCTGTTCGAGGGTTTTTTCTGCATTGCATCACGTAGTAATGTGGTACCACACTAAAACTGTCCATTAAAACTACATTCGATCAATATTTTATAGGATAACGCAAGTTATGTCTGGGATAGGTCTGGGATTTGCCCTCATCAGGCTCATACTTTCGCGTTTTTCACATACTTGTTGAACAGATCCTGGGTTTTTTCTGGTTTGGATCAGGTAGTAATGTGGAACCACACTGAAACAGTCAATTAAACATGGTCTTGATAAATATTTTAGAGGATAACGCATGTTAGGTCTAGCTTAGGCCAGGGATTTGCCCTCATCAGGGTCATCCTTTCGCAGTTTTAACATACATGTTGACCAGAGCGAGGGTTTTTTCTGCTTTGGATCACGTAGCATAGTGGTACCACACTAAAACAGTCAATTAAACCTGGTTTCGATAAATATTTTAGAGGATAACGCAAGTTATGTCTGGGATAGGTCTGGGATTTGCCCTCATCAGGCTCATACTTTCGCGTTTTTCACAAACTTGTTGAAGAGATCCTGGGCTTTTTCTGGTTTGGATCACGTAGTAATGTGGTACCACACTGAAACAGTCAATTAATCCTGGCTACGATCAATATTTTAGAGGACAACGAACTCTAGGACTAGGTTAGGCCAGGTATTTTCCCACATCAGACTCATACTTTCGCATTCTTCACATACTTCTTGAACAGATCCTGGGTTTTTTCTGGTTTGGATCACGTAGTAATGTGGTACCACACTGAAACAGTCCATTAAACCTGATTTCGATCAATATTTTAGAGGATAACGCATGTTAGGTCTGGGTTAGGTCTAGGATTTGCCCTTATCAGGCTCATACTTTCGCGTTCTTCACATATTTGTTGAACATATCCTGGGTGTTTTCTGGTTTGAATCACGTAGTAATGTGGTACCACACTGAAACAGTCAATTAAACCTGGTTTCGATTAATATTTTAGTGGATAACGCATGTTAGGTCTAGGTTAGGCCTGGGATTTTCACTCATCAGACTCATACTTTCGCATTCTTCACATACTTGTTGAACAGATCCTGGGTTTTTTCTGTTTTCTTTCACGTAGTAATGTGGTACCACACTGAAACAGTCGATTAAACCTGGTTTCGATCAATATTTTAGAGGATAACGCAAGTTATGTCTAGGTTAGGCCAGGGATTTTCCCTCATCAGACTCATACTTTCGCATTCTTCACATACTTGTTGAACTGATCCTGGGCTTTTCTGGATTGGAACACGTAGTAATGTGGTACCACACTGAAACAGACCATTAAACCAGATTTCGATTAATATTTTGGAGGATAACACACGTTAGGTCTAGGTTAGGTGGGGATTTGCCCTCATCAGGGTCATACTTTCGCGTTTTTCACATACTTGTTGAACAGATCCTGGGTTTTTTCTGGTTTGGATCACGTAGTAATGTGGAACCACACTGAAACAGACAATTAAACCTGGTCTTGACAATATTTTAGAGGATAACGCGTGTTAGGTCTGGGTTAGGTCTAGGATTTGCCCTCATCAGGCTCATACTTTCGCATATTTCTCATACTTGTTGGCCAGATCCTAGGCTTCCACTGGTTTGGATCACGTAGTAATGTGGAACCACACTGAAACAGACAATTAAACATGGTCTTGATAAATATTTTAGAGGATAACGCAAGTTATGTCTGGGATAGGTCTGGGATTTGCCCTCATCAGGCTCATACTTTCGCGTTTTTCACATACTTGTTGAACAGATACTAGGTTTTTTCTGGTTTGGATCACGTAGTAATGTGGTACCACACTGAAACAGTCAATTAAACCTGGTTTCGATTAATATTTTTGTGGATAACGCATGTTAGGTCTAGGTTAGGCCTGGGATTTTCCCTCATCAGACTCATACTTTCGCATTCTTCACATACTTCTTGAACAGATCCTGGGCTCTTCTGGATTGGATCACGTAGTAATGTGGTACCACACTGAAACTGTCAATTAAACCTGGTTTCCGTCAATATTTTACAGGGTAACACATGTTATATCTAGGTTAGGTCTAGGATTTGCCCTCATCAGCTTCATACTTTCGCATTCTTAACATACTTCTTGAACAGATCCTGGGTGTTTTCTGTTTTCTTTCACGTAGTAATGTGGTACCACACTGAAACTGTCAATTAAACGTGGCTTCGATCAATATTTTAGAGGATAACGCATGTTAGGTCTAGCTTAGGCCAGGGATTTGCCCTCATCAGGGTCATCCTTTCGCAGTTTTAACATACATGTTGACCAGAGCGAGGGTTTTTTCTGCTTTGGATCACGTAGCATAGTGGTACCACACTAAAACAGTCAATTAAACCTGATTTCGATTAATATTTTGGATGATAACACACGTTAGGTCTAGGTTAGGTGGGGATTTGCCCACATCAGGGTCATAATTTCGCAGTTTTAACATACATGTTGACCTGATTGAGGGTTTTTTCTGCATTGCATCACGTAGTAATGTGGTACCACACTAAAACTGTCCATTAAAACTGGATTCGATCAATATTTTAAAGGATAACGCAAGTTATGTCTGGGATAGGTCTGGGATTTGCCCTCATCAGGCTCATACTTTCGCGTTTTTCACATACTTGTTGAACAGATCCTGGGTTTTTTCTGGTTTGGATCACGTAGTAATGTGGAACAACACTGAAACAGTCAATTAAACATGGTCTTGATAAATATTTTAGAGGATAACGCGTGTTAGGTGTGGGTTAGATCTAGGATTTGCCCTCATCAGGCTCATACTTTCGCATATTTCTCATACTTGTTGGCCAGATCCTAGGCTTCCACTGGTTTGGATCACGAAGTAATGTGGTACCACACTGAAACAGTCAATTAAACGTGGTCTTGATAGATATTTTAGAGGATAACACGTGTTAGGTCTGGGTTAGGTCTAGGAATTGCCCTCATCAGGCTCATACTTTCGCATAACTCTCGTACTTGTTTGCTAGATCCTGGGCCTTTTCTGGATTGGATCACGTTGTAATGTTGTACCACACTGAAACTGTCATTTAAACGTGGTTTCCCTCAATATTTTAGAAGATAACACATGTTAGGTCTAGGTTAGGTCTAGGATTTGCCATCATCAGTCTCATACTTTTGCATTCTTCACATAATTCTTGAACAGATCCTGGGTTTTTTCTTGTTTCGATCACGTAGTAGTGTGGGACCACACTGAAACAGACCATTAATCCTGATTTCGATTATTATTTTAGAGGATAACACACGTTAGGTCTAGGTTAGGTCTGGGATTTGCCCTCATCAGGGTCATACTTTCGGAGTTTTAACATACATGTTGACCTGATCGAGGGTTTTTTCTGCATTGGATCACGTAGTAAAGTGGTACCACACTAAAACTGTCCAATAAAACAGGATTCGATCAATATTTTATAGGATAACGCATGTTATGTCTGAGATAGGTCTGGGATTTGCCCTCATCAGGCTCATACTTTCGCGATTTTCACATACTTGTTGAACAGATACTTGGTTTTTTCTGGTTTGGATCACGTAGTAATGTGGTACCACACTGAAACAGTCAATTAAACATGGTCTTGATAAATATTTCAGAGGATAACGCATGTTAGGTCTGGGCTAGGTCTAGGATTTGCCCTCATCAGGCTCATACTTTCGCATAACTCTCGTACTTGTTTGCTAGATCCTGGGCCTTTTCTGGATTGGATCACGTTGTAATGTTGTACCACACTGAAACTGTCATTTAAACGTGGTTTCCCTCAATATTTTAGAAGATAACACATGTTAGGTCTAGGTTAGGTCTAGGATTTGCCATCATCAGTCTCATACTTTCGCATTCTTCACATACTTGTTGAACAGATCCTGGGTGTTTTCTGTTTTCTTTCACGTAGTAATGTGGTACCACACTGATACAGACAACTAAACCTGGTTTCGATTAATATTTTAGATAACACACGTTAGGTCTAGGTTAGGTCTGGGATTTGCCCTCATCAGGGTCATGCTTTCGCAGTTTTAACGTACATGTTGACCTGATCGAGAGTTCTTTCTGCACTGGATCACGTAGTAAAGTGGTACCACACTAAAACTGTCCATTAAAACTGGATTCGATCAATATTTTATAGGATAACGCAAGTTATGTCTGGGATAGGTCTGGGATTTGCACTCATCAGGCTCATACTTTCGCATTCTTCATATACTTCTTGAACAGATCCTAGTTTTTTTCTGGTTTCGATCACGTAGTAATGTGGTACCACTCTGAAACAGACCATTAAACTGATTTCGATTTATATTTCAGAGGATAACGCATGTTAGGTCTGGGCTAGGTCCAGGATTTGCCCTCATCAGGCTCATACTTTCGCATATTTCTCATTCTTGTTGGCTAGATCCTGGGCTTTTTCTGGATTGGATCACGTAGTAATGTGGTACCACACTGAAACTGTCCATTAAACCTGGTTACGATCAATATTTAAGAGGATAACGCATGTTAGGTCTAGCTTAGGCCAGGGATTTGCTCCCATCAGGGTCATCCTTTCGCAGTTTTAACAAACATATTGACCTGAGCGAGGGTTTTTTCTGCTTTGGATCACGTAGCATAGTGGTACCACACTAAAACAGTCAATTAAACCTGGTTTCGATAAGTATTTTACAGGCTAACGCAAGTTATGTCTGGGATAGGTCTGCGATTTGCCCTCATGAGGCTCATACTTTCGCGTTCTTCACATACTTGTTGAACTGATCCTGGGTTTTTTCTGGTTTGGATCAGGTAGTAATGTGGAACCACACTGAAACAGTCAATTAAACATGGTCTTGATAAATATTTTAGAGGATAACGCAAGTTAGGGCTGGGATAGGTCTGGGATTTGCCCTCATCAGGGTCATATTTTCGCATTTTTCACACACTTGTTGAACAGATCCTGGGATTTTTTCTGGTTTGGATCACGTAGTAATGTGGTACCACACTGAAACAGTTATTTAAACCTGGTCTTGATAAATATTTTAGAGGATAACGCGTGTTAGGTCTGGGTTAGGTCTAGGATTTGCCCTCATCAGGCTCATACTTTCGCATATTTCTCATACTAGTTGGCCAGATCCTAGGCTTCCACTGGTTTGGCTCACGTAGTAAAGTGGTACCACACTGAAATAGTCAATTAAACCTGGTCTTGATAGATATTTTAGAGGATAACGCGTGTTAGGTCTGGGTTAGGTCTAGGATTTGCCCTCATCAGGCTCATACTTTCGCATATTTCTCATACTTGTTTGCTAGATCCTGGGCCTTTTCTGGATTGGATCACGTTGTAATGTTGTACCACACTGAAACTGTCATTTAAACGTGGTTTCCGTCAATATTTTTGGGGACAACACATGTTAGGTCTAGGTCAGGTCTAGGATTTGCCCTCATCAGGCTCATACTTTCGCGTTTCTCACATGCTTGTTGAACAGATACTAGGTTTTTTCTGGTTTGGATCATGTAGTAATGTGGAACCACACTTAAACAGTCAATTAAACATGGTCTTGATAAATATTTTAGAGGATAACACATGTTAGGTCTAGGTTAGGTCTGGGATTTGCCCTCATCAGGGTCATACTTTCGCAGTTTTAACATACATGTTGACCTGATCGAGGTTTTTTTCTGCATTGGATCACGTAGTAAAGTGGTACCACACTAAAACTGTCCATTAAAACAGGATTCGATCAATGTTTTATAGGATAACGCAAGTTATGTCTGGGATAGGTCTAGGATTTGCCCTCATCAGGCTCATACTTTCGCGTTTCTCACATGCTTGTTGAACAGATACTAGGTTTTTTCTGGTTTGGATCATGTAGTAATGTGGAACCACACTTAAACAGTCAATTAAACATGGTCTTGATAAATATTTTAGAGGATAACACATGTTAGGTCTAGGTTAGGTCTGGGATTTGCCCTCATCAGGGTCATACTTTCGCAGTTTTAACATACATGTTGACCTGTTCGAGGGTTTTTTCTGCATTGCATCACGTAGTAATGTGGTACCACACCAAAACTGTCCATTGAAACTAGATTCGATCAATATTTTATAGGATAACGCAAGTTATGTCTGGGATAGGTCTGGGATTTGCCCTCATCAGTCTCATACTTTCGCGTTTTTCACAAACTTGTTGAAGAGATCCTGGGCTTTTTCTGGTTTGGATCACGTAGTAATGTGGTACCACACTGAAACAGTCAATTAAACATGGCCTTGATAAATATTTCAGAGGATAACGCATGTTAGGTCTGGGTTAGGTCAAGGATTTGCCCTCATCAGGCTCATACTTTCGCGTTTTCACATATTTGTTGAACATATTCTGGGTTTTTTCTGGTTTGGATCACGTAGTAATGTGGTACCACACTGAAACAGTCAATTAAACATGGCCTTGATAAATATTTCAGAGGATAACACATGTTAGGTCTAGGTCAGGTCTAGGATTTGCCCTCATCAGGCTCATACTTTCGCGTTTCTCACATGCTTGTTGAACAGATACTAGGTTTTTTCTGGTTTGGATCATGTAGTAATGTGGAACCACACTTAAACAGTCAATTAAACATGGTCTTGATAAATATTTTAGAGGATAACACATGTTAGGTCTAGGTTAGGTCTGGGATTTGCCCTCATCAGGGTCATCCTTTCGCAGTTTTAACATACATATTGACCTGAGCCAGGGTTTTTTCTGCTTTGGATCACGTAGCAAAGTGGTACCACACTAAAACAGTCAATTAAACCTGGTTTCAATTAATATTTTAGAGGATAACACACGTTAGGTCTAGGTTAGGTCTGGGATTTGCCCTCATCAGGGTCATACTTTCGCAGTTTTAACATACATGTTGACCTGATCGAGGGTTTTTTCTGCATTGGATCACGTAGTAAGGTGGTACCACACTACAACAGTCAATTTAACCTGGTTTGGATTAATATTTTAGAGGATAACAAACGTTAGGTCTAGGTTAGGTCTGGGATTTGCCCTCATCAGGGTCATACTTTCGCAGTTTTAACATACATGTTGACCTGATCGAGGGTTTTTTCTGCATTGGATCACGTAGTAAAGTGGTGTCACACTAAAACTGTCCATTAAAACAGGATTCGATCAATATTTTTTAGGATAACGCAAGTTATGTCTGGGATAGGTCTGGGATTTGCCCTCATCAGGCTCATACTTTCGCGTTTTTCACAAACTTGTTGAAGAGATCCTGGGCTTTTTCTGGTTTGGATCACGTAGTAATGTGGTACCACACTGAAACAGTCAATTAATTCTGGTTACGATCAATATTTTAGAGGATAACGATCTCTAGGACTAGGTTAGGCCAGGAATTTTCCCACATCAGAGTCATACTTTCGCATTCTTCACATACTTCTTGGACAGATCCTGGGTTTTTTCTGGTTTGGATCACGTAGTAATGTGGTACCACACTGAAACAGTCCATTAAACCTGATTTCGATCAATATTTTAGAGGCTAACGCACGTTAGGTCTGGGTTAGGTCAAGGATTTGCCCTCATCAGGCTCATACTTTCGCGTTTTCACATATTTGTTGAACATATTCTGGGTTTTTTCTGGTTTGGATCACGTAGTAATGTGGTACCACAATGAAACAGTCAATTAATTCTGGTTACGATCAATATTTTAGAGGATAACGAACTTTAGGACTCGGTTAGGCCAGGAATTTTCCCTCATCAGACTCGTACTTTCGCATTCTTCACATACTTCTTGAACAGATCCTGGGTTTTTTCTTGTTTGGATCACGTAGTAATGTGGTACCACACTGAAACAGTCCATTAAACCTGATTTCGATCATTATTTTAGAGGATAACGCACGTTAGGTCTGGGTTAAGTCTAGGATTTGCCCTCATCAGGCTCATACTTTCGCGTTTTTCACATACTTGTTGAAGAGATCCTGGGCTTTTTCTGGTTTGGATCACGTAGTAATGTGGTACCACACTGAAACTGTCAATTAAACGTGGCTTCGATCAATATTTTAGAGGATAACGCATGTTAGGTCTAGCTTAGGCCAGGAATTTGCCCTCATCAGGGTCATCCTTTCGCAGTTTTAACATACATGTTGACCTGATCGAGGGTTTTTTCTGCATTGGATCACGTAGTAAAGTGGTACCACACTAAAACTGTCCACTAAAACTGGATTCGATCAATATTTTATAGGATAACGCAAGTTATGTCTGGCTTAGGTCTGGGATTTGCACTCATCAGGCTCATACTTTCGCATATTTCTCATTCTTGTTGGCTAGATCCTGGGCTTTTTCTGGATTGGATCACGTAGTAATGTGGTACCACACTGAAACAGTCAATTAAACATGGCCTTGATAAATATTTCAGAGGATAACGCATGTTAGGTCTGGGCTAGGTCTAGGATTTGCCCTCATCAGGCTCATACTTTCGCATATTTCTCATCCTTGTTGGCTAGATCCTGGGCTTTTTCTGGATTGGATCACGTAGTAATGTGGTACCACACTGAAACTGTCAATTAAACGTGGCTTCGATCAATATTTTAGAGGATAACGCATGTTAGGTCTAGCTTAGGCCAGGAATTTGCCCTCATCAGGGTCATCCTTTCGCAGTTTTAACATACATGTTGACCTGATCGAGGGTTTTTTCTGCATTGGATCACGTAGTAAAGTGGTACCACACTAAAACTGTCCACTAAAACTGGATTCGATCAATATTTTATAGGATAACGCAAGTTATGTCTGGCTTAGGTCTGGGATTTGCACTCATCAGGCTCATACTTTCGCATATTTCTCATTCTTGTTGGACAGATACTAGGTTTTTTCTGGTTTGGATCACGTAGTAATGTGGTACCACACTGAAACAGTCAATTAAACATGGCCATGATAAATATTTCAGAGGATAACGCATGTTAGGTCTGGGCTAGGTCTAGGATTTGCCCTCATCAGGCTCATACTTTCGCATATTTCTCATCCTTGTTGGCTAGATCCTGGGCTTTTTCTGGATTGGATCACGTAGTAATGTGGTACCACACTGAAACTGTCAATTAAACGTGGCTTCGATCAATATTTTAGAGGATAACGCATGTTAGGTCTAGCTTAGGCCAGGAATTTGCCCTCATCAGGGTCATCCTTTCGCAGTTTTAACATACATGTTGACCTGATCGAGGGTTTTTTCTGCATTGGATCACGTAGTAAAGTGGTACCACACTAAAACTGTCCATTGAAACTGGATTCGATCAATATTTTATAGGATAACGCAAGTTATGTCTGGCTTAGGTCTGGGATTTGCACTCATCAGGCACATACTTTCGCGTTTTTCACATACTTGTTGAACAGATACTAGGTTTTTTCTGGTTTGGATCACGTAGTAATGTGGTACCACACTGAAACAGTCAATTAAACATGGCCTTGATAAATATTTCAGAGGATAACGCATGTTAGGTCTGGGCTAGGTCTAGGATTTGCCCTCATCAGGCTCATACTTTCGCATATTTCTCATCCTTGTTGGCTAGATCTTGGGCTTTTTCTGGATTGGATCACGTAGTAATGTGGTACCACACTGAAACTGTCAATTAAACGTGGCTTCGATCAATATTTTAGAGGATAACGCATGTTACGTCTAGCTTAGGCCAGGAATTTGCCCTCATCAGGGTCATCCTTTCGCAGTTTTAACATACATGTTGACCTGATCGAGGGTTTTTTCTGCATTGGATCACGTAGTAAAGTGGTACCACACTAAAGCAGTCAATTAATCCTGGTTACGGTCAATATTTTAGTGGATAACGAACTCTAGGACTAGGTTAGGCCAGGAATTTTCCGACATCAGACACACACTTTCGCATTCTTCACATACTTCTTGAACAGATCCTGGGTTTTTTCTGCTTTGGATCACATAGCATAGTGGTACCACACTAAAACAGTCAATTAAACCTGGTTTCGATAAATATTTTAGAGGATAACGCAAGTTATGTCTGGGATTCCCTCAGGGGCTGCCAGCCTTTCAGCTGCAGTACGGGCTTAACGAACCCGGGGTACCCGAGTCATACACACACCGTAAGCCTCCTGTTGGTCGTCACAACGACCCATTCACAATTCCCTATTGGTTTTGTGAATGGTACGTGACGGCAGGAGGAACGGGGGTCTTGGCTTAACCGCCTGGGCCACGAGTATGGCGACTCTATAAAATCGCCCTCCAATCCTAAGCTATGGTGCGCGGCGATGGGATGCATGGTTGGGGGAGAAGGCCCAATCCCAAGCGACCACCTCCGGGGAACCTGCCGAACCCCCGGAGTATTAGGCTTACCCGGGTAAGGCGGCTCTGCCCGGGTGGACCTTTATTTCCGACCATCTCGTGGGACTATTATGGACACAGAAAATAAAATGGGGATGGGGCGGGTTTTGTCGGTTGGGGAGGACGGAGACGGGGTTGGGGTTAGGGTGGCGGCGCTCGCGCCCCACTCAGCGCCAGGTCCGGCTTCGTGGAGGGTGGAGGAGGACGACGAGACGGCGTCGGTCTCGTCCTTCTCCTCCAGCACGAGCCACATAGGCTCTAAGAGGAAGAGGACGGGGCAGGCCGTCGTCGAGGTGGGCGGGGCGATGAGCCCGTCGGTGAGGCTGAGTTGCCTCAGGGACGAGGTGACCGAGGAGATATCGGAGAGGATCTCCTCGTCCCTGAGGCGGGTGGAGAAAGTCGCCGCTGCCTGCGCCTTTAAGGGGCAGAAAAGCGGTGGCGCGGAGGCCCTGAAGGCCGCGGCGGAGGAAATGAGGGAGGCGGCGCGGGAGCTCAGAGGGCGGAACGCCCGTCTGCAGCTCCTGTTGGAGGAGGAGCGACAGGGGAGGAGGAGGGCAGAGGCGCTGTGGAACAGCGCGGCCCTCCCTCCCATCCTCCCTCCTCCTCCACCGCCGCGTCCCTCGGCGGAGGTAAATAAACGGGGTGCGGCGGCAGTGGTGCGGGGCACCGCGGGCCCCTCCACCCGCACTCCGCCCGTGAAGAAGTCCCCGTCCTCCTCAGAAGACGATCTTCTGAGGAGGATTGGGGACATGATTGATGGCAAGCTGGCCGCCTTCCGGGAGGAGCTCCTCGCCGGAAGAGCGGTCAGCAGGAAGGCGGTGCCTCCCCGACCTGTTCCGGTACAGTCGGGGAAGGCAAAGAAGGGCGGAGTGAAGGCTCCGCCCAGCGTTGCGGCACCAGGGCCCCGGGTCGCGACCCCCAAGGGGGGTGGTGTACCCGTGGTCGCGGTGGTCGCGTCCTCCACAGCACCCTCCCAAGGGGGGGTGGCGTGGAGTGAGGTGGTGGGGCGGAAGGCGAAGCGGGCGGCGAGGAAGGCCTCACAACCGCAGCCTCCGCCTCCGCCGGCGGCGGCCAAGGTAAAGGCCGCGAAGGTCGGGAAGGCACGACCAGGTCGTCCCCCAAAAACGGCAGCGGTGACGCTGACCGTTGCGCAGGGGGGCGACCTGACCCTCGCGGAGGCGATGCGGCTCGCCAGGGAGAATATCTCCCTGGAAGAGCTGGGCATCGCCTCCGTGAGGGCGAAGAGGGCCGTGACCGGGGGTCTCTTGCTGGAGATCCCCGGTGCAGAAGGCGGCGCGAAGGCGGATCGTCTCGCCCAGAGGCTCCGGGAGCAGCTGGGCGAGCGAGGTGTTCGGGTCGCCCGGCCCACGAAGCGCACGGAGATGCGCATTTGTGGGCTGGACGACTCGGTCAGCGCACAGGATGTGTCCCGTGCCCTTGCGAGGGCGGGGGACTGTCCTGTGGAGGACCTGCGGATCGGAGAGATCCGCAGGTCGCCCTCCGGCCTCGGGTCGGTGTGGGCCCGGTGCCCCCTCTCCGCCGCCCGTAAGGTGGCGGAATCCGGGAGGGTGTTGGTGGGGTGGGTTTCGGCGCGAGTGGAAATCCTCGCGCCGCGCCCACTCCAGTGTCACCGCTGCCTCGAATTGGGGCACGTGAGGCAGTGGTGCACCTCGCCGGTGGACCGCAGCGGTCAGTGTTACCGCTGCGGTGCCAAAGAGCACCGTGCGAGCCAGTGCTCGGCGGCCCCCCACTGCCCGCTGTGTGCGGACATGGGGAGGCCAGCCGATCACAGGGTGGGGAGCAAGAAGTGCTCCCCCCCCTCCCGGAAGGAGAGGAACAGGCGGGCTGCACCGGCTCCGGTGCCGAGGGCGGTGGCATCGTCCTCCATGGAGGTGGACGGTGCTACGGGGACGGACGGCCGGGAGGAGGCTGGCGCGGCCATTAATTAATGCCGCCCCGCCTCCTCCTCCAGGCCAACCTCAACCACTGCCGCGCGGCACAGGACTTGATGTCCCAAGTCCTCGCGGAGTGGGGGGTTGGCCTGGCGGTCGCCGCCGAGCCGTACCGCGTCCCTGATCACCCTCATTGGGTGGGCGACGCGGACGGCTTGGTGGCGACGGTATGGGGAGGGGGCGACGGGTCCCCACCGTTCTCCTTGTTGGAGCGCGGTCGGGGATTCGTCGCCGTGGACTGGGGGGGAGTCGCTGTGGTGGGGTGCTACATTTCGCCCCGTAGCGGTCACGCTGCGTTCGAGCTGTACTTGGCCGAGGTCGCGGCATGCGTGCAGCGTTACGCGGCCCGGCCGGTGCTGGTCCTGGGGGATTTTAATGCCAAGTCGGTGGCTTGGGGATCCCCCAGGACCTCCGTTCGCGGCGGGATCCTGGGCGATTGGGCGGCGGGGCTCGACCTCCGGGTATTGAACCGGGGGTCGGAGCACACATGCGTGCGGCGATATGGGGGGTCCATCGTGGATGTTGGATTCGCGACCCCCAACGCCGTGCGCATGGTGTCGGGTTGGCACGTGGTCGCGGGGGCAGAGACACTCTCCGATCACCGGTACATCCGGATGGAGGTCTCTGCCGCCGCGAGTGCATCCCGACACGGCCGCCTGCGTGGCACCCCACCACGCCGCTGGGCGCTTCGGCGCCTGGACAAGGACGCCCTGATGGCAGCTGCCCTCGCTGCAACTTGGCCGCAGGGAGCGGCCGAGTTGCCGAGCATAGAGGAGGAGGTCGCCCGGCTCGGAGCATTGGTCGCGGGTATTTGCGACGCGGCGATGCCTCGGGTCGGGCGGGCTTCTCCTCGCCGGGCGGTGTACTGGTGGTCGGACGCGATCGCGGAGTTGCGAGTCGCGACTGTCCGCGCCCGACGCCAGTACACCCGCGCGCGCCGTCGTCAACGTACAGGCGACGGCGTGGCGCGAGCGAGGGCAGCTGATGACCTGTATGGAGCATACCGCGTGGCGCGGGTTGCTCTGCAGGTCGCCATCAAACGGGCCAAGACCCAGGCATGGAAGGAGCTCCTCCAGACCCTTGATGACGATCCATGGGGGCGCCCATATAAGGTGGTGCTGAATAAGCTCCGCCCGTGGGCGCCCCCCGTCACCGAGGGTCTTGACCCCCGGCTGCTGGAGGACGTGGTCAATACACTCTTCCCAATTGGGGAGAGGGGACCGCGTCCTCCGGCGGCGGCGGCTGTCCCAGTGGAGTGGACGGCCGAGCTGGGGGTCACGCAGGAGGAGCTGGCAGCGGCCATCAGACGGCTCGGGGTTCGTAACACGGCCCCGGGTCCGGATGGTGTGCCCGGCCGGGTTTGGGTCTTGACCCAGGGCGTCCTTGGGGCCGACCTCAGGCGGTTGTTCGACCGCTGCCTGAGGGACGGGCGATTCCCCCCCAGTTGGAAGGTGGCGAGGATGGTCCTCCTCCGGAAGGAGGGTCGGCCCGCGGAGTCTCCCTCCGCATACCGGCCCATTTGTCTCCTCGACGAGGTGGGCAAGCTCTTCGAGCGTGTGATTGCTGCCCGCCTCGTCGAGCACCTGTCGCGGGGTGATCCCGGTCTGGCCGACTGCCAGTTCGGTTTCCGGGGGGGCCGATCGACTATCGACGCGATAGGTCGTGTGAGGGCCCTCTCGGAGGCGGCCGTCTCCCGGGGAGGGGTGGCATTGGCAATATCCTTGGATATTGCCAATGCCTTTAACACCCTCCCCTGGGAAGAGATAAGGAGGGGACTCGAATATCATCGAGTCCCCCCTTGTCTCAGGGCGGTCGTCGGGGATTATCTCCGCGGCAGGTGGATCGAGTATCCGGGCCGGGATGGTGATATGCGGAGGGAGGTGTACTGCGGTGTTCCGCAGGGGTCGGTCCTCGGGCCACTCCTGTGGAACATCGTGTACGACTCGGTGTTGCGGGCCGGCCTCCCCGACGGCGTCAGCACGGTGTGTTATGCGGATGACACACTGGTGCTGGCCGTCGGGGCGCACTGGGGGAGGGCCATGCGTCGCGCGGAGGAGGGGTCGCAACGCGTCGTCGACCGGATCAGGGGGATGGGGATGACGGTGGCGGTCCATAAGACCGAGGTGATTGCGTTTCATTCACCTCGGCAGGATCCGCCACCCCCTCTGATTCGGGTGGGTGGGGCTGACATCGAGGTGAAGCCCCAGATCAGGTATCTGGGGCTGATCCTCGATAGCCACTGGCGTTTCGAGAAGCATTTCCGCTGCCTGGTCCCCCGGTTGGAAAGTATGGTTGCGGCTCTGGGCCGGATCCTGCCCAACCTGGGGGGCCCGGCGGGCCGAGTTCGTCGCCTCTATGTGGCAATGGTCCAGTCGGTGGCCCTATACGGGGCCCCCGTCTGGGCGGACGACCTGGCTGCCTCCCGGCACAGCATGACTATGCTGCGTCGGGTGCAGAGGCGCATGGCGCTCAGGGTCGTCCACGGGTATCGGACCATGTCACATGAGGCGGCGACGGTTCTAGCGGGGATGCCGCCCATGGACCTGCTCGCGCGGTCGCACGCGGCGATGTACCGGCACCGCGTCGACCGTCGCGCGGGGGTGGGGGCGGTCCCGGGCGGGCAGGAACCTGCTTGGGGCGGTTTGAAGCGCCAGGCCCGGCAGTCCGTGTTGCTCGCGTGGCAGGAGCGGCTGGCTCTGCCAACCGCGGGGCACCGGACTGTCGGGGCTGTTCGGCCACTCCTGAAGGAGTGGCTGGACAGAGGCCATGGCAGCCTCACCTACCGGCTGGCACAGGTATTTTCCGGGCATGGCAGCTTCGGAAGATACCTGTGCCGGATAGGGAAGGAGCCGACGGCGCGTTGCTGCTTCTGCGACGCTGAGCAGGACACGGCGGATCATACCCTGGAGGTATGCCCCGCGTGGGAGGGGGAGCGCCGTGTCCTGGTCGGCGTCGTCGGGCGGGATGTCTCGCTGCCGGGCGTGGTGCGCGCCATGCTCGGCAGCGAGGAGAAGTGGAGGGCCGTGGCCTCCTTCTGCGAGAACGTAATGTTGCAGAAGGAGGCCGCGGGGAGGGAGCGCGAGCTTCAGCGGCGCGCTGAAGCTAGCGCTCGTGCGGTGGCCCGAGGTCGTCGCCCGGTCGCGAGGCGTCGCGGGCGGCCGCCTCGGCGTGGCGGATGACCTAGGCTGGGAGGGGGGTCCTGAGGGGACCCTCCTCCCGCCAGGCGGCGCCGGGACGGACCGGTTGGGGGTAGGAGTGCCTCTCCCTACCGGTCCGACGCAAGGGGAGGCACTCTCGGCGGTCTGGTGCAGCCATGAACGCCCGGCCGCCGAGGGGTGGAAACGGGGTCGCGGGCGGTTGCGAGTTGGGGCCACTAAACGCGGCTCCGGGACGGATAGCGGCGGGATGGAGTGGCCCCGTCCCGCCGCTATGAGGCAGTGTGTCTACTGGGGGGACCGATTGTCCCCCCGGGGGATGGGCGCGAAAGCGCGGGCACGGGGAGGATACCGGAAGAATGCTTCGAGCGATTCCCGGTATCCTCCCAAAGCATGCCGAAGGGTCACCGTGGGGTTTTTAGTGGGTAGGTCCCGCGCCTGTCGTTGTACGGGCGCGGGGAATCCCACACACCCCTCCCACCTCTCCCCAAGGAGGTGGGAGGGAGTCTTTCGAAGATTTTCCCCACGACAAAAAAAAAAAAAAAAAAAAAAATAGTTATGTCTGGGATAGGTCTGGGATTTGCCCTCATCAGGCTCATACTTTCGCGTTTTTCACATACTTGTTGAACAGATACTAGGTTTTTTCTGGTTTGGATCACGCAGTTATGTGGTACCACACTGAAACAGTCAATTAAACATGGCCTTGATAAATATTTCAGAGGATAACGCATGTTAGGTCTGGGCTAGGTCTAGGATTTGCCCTCATCAGGCTCATACTTTCGCATATTTCTCATTCTTGTTGGATAGATCCTGGGCTTTTTCTGGATTGGATCACGTAGTGATGTGGTACCACACTGAAACTGTCAATTAAACGTGGCTTCGATCAATATTTTAGAGGATAACGCATGTTAGGTCTAGCTTAGGCCAGGAATTTGCCCTCATCAGGGTCATCCTTTCGCAGTTTTAACATACATGTTGACCTGATCGAGGGTTTTTTCTGCATTGGATCACGTAGTAAAGTGGTACCACGCTAAAGCAGTCAATTAATCCTGGTTACGGTCAATATTTTAGAGGATAACGAACTCTAGGACTAGGTTAGGCCAGAAATTTTCCCACATCAGACACATACTTTCGCATTCTTCACATACTTCTTGAACAGATCCTGGGTTTTTTCTGCTTTGGATCACATAGCATAGTGGTACCACACTAAAACAGTCAATTAAACCTGGTTTCGATAAATATTTTAGAGGATAACGCAAGTTATGTCTGGGATAGGTCGAGGATTTGCCCTCATCAGGCTCATACTTTCTCGTTTTTCACAAACTTGTTGAAGAGATCCTGGGCTTTTTATGGTTTGGATCACGTAGTAATGTGGTACCACACTGAAACAGTCAATTAATCCTGGTTACGATCAATATTTTAGAGGCTAACGAACTCTAGGACTAGGTTAGGCCAGGAATTTTCCCACATCAGACACATACTTTCGCATTCTTCACATACTTCTTGAACAGATCCTGGGTTTTTTCTGGTTTGGATCACGTAGTAATGTGGTACCACACTGAAATAGTCCATTAAACCTGATTTCGATCAATATTTTAGAGGATAACGCACGTTAGGTCTGGGTTAGGTCTAGGATTTGTCCTCATCAGGCTCATACTTTCGCGTTTTTCACATATTTGTTGAACATATCCTGGGTTTTTTCTGGTTTGGATCACGTAGTAATGTGGTACCACACTGAAACAGTCAATTAAACCTGGTTTCGATTAATATTTTAGTGGATAACGCATATTAGGTCTAGGTTAGGCCTGGGATTTTCCCTCATCAGGGTCATCCCTTCGCAGTTTTAACATACATATTGACCTGAGCCAGGGTTTTTTCTGCTTTGGATCACGTAGCAAATGTGGTACCACACTAAAACAGTCAATTAAACCTGGTTTCGATTAATATTTTAGAGGATAACACACGTTAGGTCTAGGTTAGGTCTGGGATTTGCCCTCATCAGGGTCATACTTTCGCAGTTTTACCATACATGTTAACCTGATCGAGGGTTTTTTCTGCATTGGATCACGTAGTAAAGTGGTACCACACTAAAACAGTCAATTTAACCTGGTTTCGATTAATATTTTAGAGGATAACACACGTTAGGTCTAGGTTAGGTCTGGGATTTGCCCTCATCAGGGTCATACTTTCGCAGTTTTAACATACATGTTGACCTGATCGAGGGTTTTTTCTGCATTGGATCACGTAGTAAAGTGGTGTCACACTAAAACTGTCCATTAAAACAGGATTCGATCAATATTTTTTAGGATAACGCAAGTTATGTCTGGGATAGGTCTGGGATTTGCCCTCATCAGGCTCATACTTTCGCGTTTTTCACAAACTTGTTGGAGAGATCCTGGGCTTTTTCTGGTTTGGATCACGTAGTAATGTGGTACCACACTGAAACAGTCAATTAATCCTGGTTACGATCAATATTTTAGAGGATAACGATCTCTAGGACTAGGTTAGGCCAGGAATTTTCCCACATCAGACTCATACTTTCGCATTCTTCACATACTTCTTGGACAGATCCTGGGTTTTTTCTGGTTTGGATCACGTAGTAATGTGGTACCACACTGATACAGTCCATTAAACCTGATTTCGATCAATATTTTAGAGGCTAACGCACGTTAGGTCTGGGTTAGGTCTAGGATTTGCCATCATCAGGCTCATACTTTCGCGTTTTTCACATATTTGTTGAACATATTCTGGGTTTTTTCTGGTTTGGATCACGTAGTAATGTGGTACCACACTGAAACAGTCAATTAAACCTGGTTTCGATTAATATTTTAGTGGATAACGCATGTTAGGTCTAGGTTAGGCCTGGGATTTTCCCTCATCAGACTCATACTTTCGCATTCTTAACATACTTGTTGAACAGATCCTGGGTTTTTTCTGTTTTCTTTCACGTAGTAATGTGGTACCACACTGAAACAGTCGATTAAACCTGGTTTCGATCAATATTTTAGAGGATAACGCATGTTATGTCTAGGTTAAGCCAGGGATTTTCCCTCATCAGACTCATACTTTCGCATTCTTCACATACTAGTTGACGAGATCCTGGGCTTTTTCTGGTTTGGATCACGTAGTATTGTGGTACCACACTGAAACAGTCAATTAATCCTGGTTACGATCAATATTTTAGAGGATAACGCACGGTAGGACTAGGTCAGGCCACGAATTTTCCCTCATCAGACTCATACTTTCGCACTCTTCACATACTTCTTGAACAGATCCTGGGTTTTTTCTGGTTTGGATCACGTAGTAATGTGGTACCACACTGAAACAGTCAATTAAACATGGTCTTGATAAATATTTTATAGGATAACGCAAGTCATGTCTGGGATAGGTCTGGGATTTGCCCTCATCAGGCTCATACTTTCGCATATTTCTCATTCTTGATGGCTAGATCCTGGGCTTTTTCTGGATTGGATCACGTAGTAATGTGGTACCACACTGAAACAGTCAATTAATCCTGGTTACGATCAATATTTTAGAGGATAACGAACTTTAGGACTCGGTTAGGCCAGGAATTTTCCCTCATCAGACTCGTACTTTCGCATTCTTCACATACTTCTTGAACAGATCCTGGGTTTTTTCTGGTTTGGATCACGTAGTAATGTGGTACCACACTGAAACAGTCCATTAAACCTGATTTCGATCAATATTTTAGAGGATAACGCACGTTAGGTCTGGGTTAAGTCTAGGATTTGCCCTCATCAGGCTCATACTTTCGCGTTTTTCACATACTTGTTGAAGAGATCCTGGGCTTTTTCTGGTTTGGATCACGTAGTAATGTGGTACCACACTGAAACAGTCAATTAATCCTAGGTACGATCAATATTTTAGAGGATAACGCACGTTAGGACTAGGTTAGGCCAGGTATTTTCCCTCATCAGACTCGTACTTTCGCATTCTTCACATACTTGTTGAACATATCCTGGGTTTTTTCTGGTTTGGATCAGGTAGTAATGTGGTACCACACTGAAACAGTCAATTAAACCTGGTTTCGATTAATATTTTAGTGGATAACGCATGTTAGGTCTAGGTCAGGCCTGGGATTTTCCCTCATCAGGCTCATACTTTCGCATTCTTCGCATACTTGTTGACCAGATCCTGGGTTTTTTCTGTTTTCTTTCTCGTAGTAATGTGGTACCACACTGAAACAGTCGATTAAACCTGGTTTCGATCAATATTATAGAGGATAACGCATGTTATGTCTAGGTTAGGCCAGGGATTTTCCCTCATCAGACTCATACTTTTGCATTCTTCACATACTTGTTGAACTGATCCTGGGCTTTTCTGGATTGGATCACGTAGTAATGTGGTACCACACTGAAACTGTCAATTAAACCTGGTTTCCGTCAATATTTTACAGGATAACACTTGTTAGATCTAGGTTAGGTCTAGGATTTGCCCTCATCAGCTTCATACTTTCGCATTCTTCACATACTTCTTGAACAGATCCTGGTTTTTTTCTGGTTTCGATCACGTAGTAATGTGGTACCACGCTGAAACAGACCATTAAACCTGATTTCGATTAATATTTTGGAGGATAACACACGTTAGGTCTAGGTTAGGTGGGGATTTGCCCACATCAGGGTCATACTTACGCAGTTTTAACATACATATTGACATGATCGATGGTTTTTTCTGCTGTGGATCACGTCGTAAAGTGGTACCACACAGATACAGTCAATTAAACCTGGTTTCGATCAATATTTTATAGGATAACGCAAGTTAGGTCCGGGACATGTCTGGGATTTGCACTCATCAGGCTCATACTTTCGCGTTTTTCACATGCTTGTTGAAGAGATCCTGGGTTTTTTCTGGTTTGGATCACGTAGTAATGTGAAACAACACTGAAACAGTCAATTAAACATGGTCTTGATAAATATTTTAGAAGATAACGCAAGTTAGGTCTGGGATAGGTCTGGGATTTGCCCTCATCATGGTCATATTTTCGCATTTTTCACATACTTGTTGAACAGATCCTGGGTTTTTTCTAGTTTGGATCACGTAGTAATGTGGTACCACACAGAAATAATCGATTAACCCTGGTATCGATCAATATTTTTGAGGATAACGCATGTTAGGTCTCGATTTGGTCTAGGATTTGCCCTCATCTGGGTCATACTCTCGCATGTTACTCAAACTTGTTGGCCAGATTCTGGGCTTTCACTGGTCTGGATCACGTAGTAGTGTGGTACCACACTGAAACAGTCAATTAAACCTGGTTTCGATTAATATTTTAGAGGATAACACACGTTAGGTCTAGGTTAGGTCTGGGATTTGCCCTCATCAGGGTCATACTTTCGCAGTTTTAACATACATGTTGACATGATCGATGGTTTTTTCTGCTGTGGATCACGTCGTAAAGTGGTACCACACAGATACAGTCAATTAAACCTGGTTTCGATCAATATTTTATAGGATAACGCAAGTTAGGTCCGGGACATGTCTGGGATTTGCACTCATCAGGCTCATACTTTCGCGTTTTTCACATGCTTGTTGAAGAGATCCTGGGTTTTTTCTGGTTTGGATCACGTAGTAATGTGAAACAACACTGAAACAGTCAATTAAACATGGTCTTGATAAATATTTTAGAAGATAACGCAAGTTAGGTCTGGGATAGGTCTGGGATTTGCCCTCATCATGGTCATATTTTCGCATTTTTCACATACTTGTTGAACAGATCCTGGGTTTTTTCTAGTTTGGATCACGTAGTAATGTGGTACCACACAGAAATAGTCGATTAACCCTGGTATCGATCAATATTTTTGAGGATAACGCATGTTAGGTCTCGATTTGGTCTAGGATTTGCCCTCATCTGGGTCATACTCTCGCATGTTACTCAAACTTGTTGGCCAGATTCTGGGCTTTCACTGGTCTGGATCACGTAGTAGTGTGGTACCACACTGAAACAGTCAATTAAACCTGGTTTCGATTAATATTTTAGAGGATAACACACGTTAGGTCTAGGTTAGGTCTGGGATTTGCCCTCATCAGGGTCATACTTTCGCAGTTTTAACATACATGTTGACCTGATCGAGGGTTTTTTCTGCATTGCATCACGTAGTAATGTGGCACCACACTAAAACTGTCCATTAAAACTGGATTCGATCAATATTTTATAGGATAACGCAAGTTATGTCTGGGATAGGTCTGGGATTTGCCCTCATCAGGCTCATACTTTCGCGTTTTTCACATACTTGTTGAACAGATCCTGGGTTTTTTCTGGTTTGGATCACGTAGTAATGTGAAACAACACTGAAACAGTCAATTAAACATGGTCTTGATAAATATTTTAGAAGATAACGCAAGTTAGGTCTGGGATAGGTCTGGGATTTGCCCTCATCAGGGTCATATTTTCGCATTTTTCACATACTTGTTGAACAGATACTGGGTTTTTTCTAGTTTGGATCACGTAGTAATGTGGTACCACACAGAAATAGTCGATTAACCCTGGTATCGATCAATATTTTTGAGGATAACGCATGTTAGGTCTCGATTTGGTCTAGGATTTGCCCTCATCTGGGTCATACTCTCGCATGTTACTCAAACTTGTTGGCCAGATTCTGGGCTTTCACTGGTCTGGATCACGTAGTAGTGTGGTACCACACTGAAACAGTCCATTAAACCTGGTTTCGATCAATATTTTAGAGGATAACGCATGTTAGGTCTGGGATAGGTCTGGGATTTGCCCTCATCAGGGTCATATCTTCGCATTTTTCACATACTTGTTGAACAGATCCTGGGATTTTTTCTGGTTTGGATCACGTGGTAATGTGGTGTCACACTGAAACTGTCATTTAAACGTGGTTTCCGGCAATATTTTAGAGGATAGCACATGTTAGGTCTACGTTAGGTCTAGGATTTGCCCTCATCAGTCTCATACTTTCGCATTCTTCACATACTTCTTGAACAGATCCTGCGTTTTTTCTTGTTACGATCACGTAGTAATGTGGTACCACACTGAAACAGACTCATTAAACCTGGTTTCGATTAATATTTTAGAGGATAGCACATGTTAGGTCTAGGTTAGGTCTGGGATTTGCCCTCATCAGGGTCATACTTTCGCAGTTTTAACATACATATTGACATGATCGATGGTTTTTTCAGCTGTGGATCACGTCGTAAAGTGGTACCACACAGATACAGTCAATTAAACCTGGTTTCGATCAATATTTTATAGGATAACGCAAGTTAGGTCTGGGACATGTCTGGGATTTGCACTCATCAGGCTCATACTTTCGCGTTTTTCACATGCTTGTTGAAGAGATCCTGGGCTTTTTCTGGATTGGATCACGTAGTAATGTGGTACCACACTGAAACAGACCATTAAACCTGGTTTCGATAAATATTTTAGAGAATAATTCATGTTAGGTCTAGGTTAGGTCTGGCATTTGCTCTCATCGGACTCGTACTTTCGCATATTTCTCATGCTAGATGGCCAGATTCTGGGCTTTTTCTGGTTTGGATCACGTAGTAATGTGGTACCACACTGAAACAGTCCATTACACCTGGTTTCGATCAATATTTTAGAGGATAGCGCATGTTATGTCTAGGTTAGGTCTGGGATTTGCCCTCATCAGGGTCATACTTTCGCAGTTTTAACATACATATTGACCTGATCGATGGTTTTTTCTGCTGTGGATCACGTCGTAAAGTGGTACCACTCTGAAACAGTCAATTAAACCAAGTTCCGATCAATATTTTAGAGGATAACGCAAGTTAGGTCTGGGTTAGGTCCAGGATTTGCCCTCATCAGTCTCATACATTCGCATGCTTCACATACTTCTTGAACAGATCCTGGGTTTTTTCTGGGTTGGATCACATAGTAATGTGGTACCACACTGAAACAGTCAATTAAACCTGGTTTCGATCAATATTTTATAGGATAACGCAAGTTAGGTCTGGGATAGGTCTGGGATTTGCCCTCATCAGGGACATATTTTCGCGTTTTTCACATACTTGTTGCACAGACCCCTGGCTTTTTCTGGTTTGGATCACGTAGTAATGTGGTACCACACTGAAACAGATCATTAAATCTGGTTTCGATTAATATTTTAGTGGATAACACATGTTAGGTCTAGGTTAGGTCTGGGATTTGCCCTCATCAGGGTCATACTTTCGCATATTTCTCATACTTGATGGCCAGAGTCTGGGCTTTTTCTGGTTTGGATCACGTAGTAATGTGGTACCACACTGAAACAGTCCATTAAACCTTGTTTCGAACAATATTCTTGAGGACAACTCATGTTAGGTCTAGGTTAGGCCAGGGATTTTCCCTCATCAGTCTCATACTTTCGCGTTTTTCACATACTTGTTGAACAGATCCTCGGTTTTTCATGGTTTGGATCACGTAGTAATGTGGTACCACACTGAAACAGTCCATTGAACCTGGATTCCACCTATATTTTAGAGGACAATGCTTGTTAAGTCTGGGATTGGTCTGGGATTTGCCCTCATCAGCGTCATACTTTCGCATTTTTCACATACTTGTTGAACAGATCCTGGGTTTTTTCTGGTTTGGGTCACGCAGTAATGTGGTACCACACAGAAACAGACCACTAAACCTGGTTTCGGTCAATATTTTTGAGGATAACGCATGTTAGGTCTAGGTTAGGTCTGGGATTTGCCCTCATCAGCCTCTTACTTTCGCATTGTTCACATACTTCTTGAACAGATCCTGGTTTTTTTCTGGTTTCGATCAGGTAGTAATGAGGTACCACACTGAAACAGATCATTAAACCAGGTTTCGATTAATGTTTTAGTGGATAACACATTGTAGGTCTAGGTTAGGTCTGGGATTTTCCCTCATCAGGATCATACTTTCGCAGTTTTAACATACATGTCGACCTGATCGAGGGTTTTTTCTAGTTTGGATCACGTAGTAATGTTGTACGACACTGAAACAGTTCATTAAACCTGGATTCGATCAATATTTTAGAGGATAACACATGTTAGGTCTAGGCTAGGTCTGGGATTTGCCCTCATCAGGGTCATATTTTCGCGTTTTTCACATACTTGTTGAACAGATCCCTGACTTTTTCTGGTTTGGACCACGTACTATTGTGGTACCACACTGAAACAGTCCATTAAACCTGGTTTCGATCAATATTTTAGAGAATAATTCATGTTAGGTCTAGGTTTGGTCTGGTATTTGCCCTCATCAGGCTCATATTTTCGCATATTTCTCATACTTGTTGGCTAGATCCTGTGCTTTTTCTGGATTGGATCACGTAGTAATGTGGTACCCCACTGAAACAGACCATTAAACCTGGTTTCGATTATTAGATTAGAGGATAACGCAAGTTATGTCTGGGATAGTTCTGGGATTTGCCCTCATCAGGCTCATACTTTCGCGTTTTTCACATGCTTGTTGAACAGATCCCTGACTTTTTCTGGTTTGGATCACGTACTATTGTGGTACCACACTGAAACAGTCCATTAATCCTGGTTTCGATCAATATTTTGTAGGATAACGCGAGCTTGGTCTGGGATAGGTCTGGAATTTGCCCCCATCAGGGTCATATTTTCGCATATTTCTCATACTTGTTGGCTAGATCCTGGGCTTTCTCTGGATTGAATCACGTAGTAATGTGGTACCCCACTGAAGCAGACTATTAAACCTGGTTTCGATTATTAGTTTAGAGGATAACGCATGTTAGGTCTAGGTTAGGCATGGGATTTGCCCCCATCAGACTCATACTTTCGCATTCTTCACATACTTGTTGAACAGATCCTCGGTTTTTTCTAGTTTGGATCACGTAGTAATGTTGTGCGACACCGAAACAGTTCATTAAACCTGGATTCGATCAATATTTTAGAGGATAACACATGTTAGGTCTAGGCTAGGTCTGGGATTTGCCCTCATCAGGGTCATATTTTCGCGTTTTTCACATACTTGTTGAACAGATCCCTGACTTTTTCTGGTTTGGACCACGTACTATTGTGGTACCACACTGAAACAGTCCATTAAACCTGGTTTCGATCAATATTTTAGAGAATAATTCATGTTAGGTCTAGGTTTGGACTGGTATTTGCTCTCATCGGGCTCGTACTTTCGCATATTTCTCATACTTGACGATCAGATTCTGGGCTTTTTCTGGTTTGGATCACGTAGCAATGTGGTACCACACTGAAACAGACCATTAAACCTGGTTTCGATTAATATTTTAGTGGATAACACATGTTAGGTCTAGGTTAGGTCTGGGATTTGCCCTCATCAGGCTCATACTTTCGCGTTTTTCACATACGTGTTGAACAGATCATGGGTTTTTTCTGGTTTGGATCACGTAGTAATGTGGTGCCACACTGAAACAGTCAATTAAACTTGGTTTCGATCAACATTTTAGAGGATAACGCATGTTAGGTCTCGGTTAGGCCAGAGATTTGCCCACATCAGGGTGATACTTTCACATATTTCGCATACTTGTTGGCCAGATCCCGGGCTTTTTCTGGTTTGGATCACGTGGTAATGTGGTATCACACTGATACAGTCCATGAAACCTGGTTTCGATCAATATTTCAGAGGGTGACGCATGTTAGGTCTAGGTTAGGCCTGGGATTTGCCCCTATCAGACTCATACTTTCGCATTCTTCACATACCTGTTGAACAGATCCTGGGTTTTTTCTAGTTTGGATCACGTAGTAATGTGGTACCACACAGAATCAGTCGATTAAACCTGGTATCGATTAATATTTTAGAGGATAACACATGTTAGGTCTAGGTTAGGTCTGGGATTTGCCCTCATCACGGTCATACTTTCGCAGTTTTAACATACATGTTGACCTGATCGATGGTTTTTTCTGCTTTGGATCACGTCGTAAAGTGGTACCACACTGAAACAGTCAATTAAACCTGGTTTCGATCAATATTCTATAGGATAACGCAAGTTAGGTCTGGGACAGGTCTGGGATTTGCCCTCATCAGGGTCATATTTTCGCGTTTTTCACATACTTGTTGAACAGATCCCTGACTTTTTCTGGTTTGGATCACGTACTATTGTGGTACCTCACTGAAACAGTCCATTAAACCTGGTTTCGATCAATATTTTAGAGGATAACACATGTTAGGTCTAGGTTAGGTCTGGGATTTTCCCTCATCGGGCTCGTACTTTCGCATATTTCTCATACTTGATGGTCAGATTCTGGGCTTTTTCTGGTTTGGATCACGTAGTAATGTGGTACCACACTGAAGCAGTCCATTAAACCTGGTTTCGATCAATATTTTAGAGGATAACGCATGTCATGTCCAGGTTAGGCCTGGGATTTGCCCACATCAGACTCATACTTTCGCATTCTTCACATACTTGTTGAGCAGATCCTGGATTTTTTCTGCTTTGGATCACGTAGTAATGTGGTACCACACTGAAACAGTCAATTAAACCTGGTTTCGACCAATATTTGAGAGGATAACGCAAGCTAGGTCTGGGATAGGTCCGGGATTTGCCCTCATCAGGCTCATATTTTCGCGTTTTTCACATACTTGTTGAAGAGATCCTGGGCTTTTTCTGGATTGGATCACGTAGTAATGTGGTACCACACTGAAACAGTCCATTAAACCTGGTTTCGATCAATATTTTAGAGAATAACGCAAGTTAGCTCTGGGATAGGTCTGGGATCTGCCCTCATCAGGCTCATACCTTCGCATTTTTCACATACTTGTTGAACAGATCCTGGGTTTTTCTGGATTGGATCACGTAGTAATGTGGTACCACACCGAAACAGACCATTAAACCTGGTTTCGATTAATATTTTAGTGGATAACACATGTTAGGTCTAGGTTAGGTCTGGGATTTGCCCACATCAGGATCATACTTTTGCAGTTTTAACATACATGTCGAACAGATCCCTGGATTTTGCTGGTTTGGATCACGTCGTAATGTGGTACCACACTGAAACAGTCAATTAAACCAGGTTTCCATCAATATTTTAGAGAATAACACATGTTAGGTCTGGGTTAGGTCCAGGTTTTGCCCTCATCAGTCTCATACATTCGCATTCTTCACATACTTCTTGAACAGATCCTGGGTTTTTTCTGGTTTGGATCACATAGTAATGTGGTACCACACTGAAACAGACAACTAAACCAGGTTTCGATCAATATTTTATAGGATAACGCAAGTTATGTCTGTGATAGGTCTGGGATTTGCCCTCATCAGGCTCATACTTTCGCATATTTCTCATACTTGTTGGCTAGATCCTGTGCTTTTTCTGGTTTGGATCACGTAGTAATGTGGTACCACACTGAAACAGTCCATTAAACCTGGTTTCGATCAATATTTTAGAGAATAATTCATATTAGGTCTAAGTTAGGTCTGGCATTTGCTCTCATCGGGCTCGTACTTACGCAGTTTTAACATACATGTTGACCTGATCGATGGTTTTTTCTGCTTTGGATCACGTAGTAAAGTGGTACAACACTGAAACAGACAACTAAACCAGGTTTCGATCAATATTTTATAGGATACGCATGTTATGTCTGGGATAGGCCTGGGATTTGCCCACATCAGACCATTACTTTCGTATTCTTCACTTACATGTTGAGCAGATCATGGGTTTTTTTCTGGTTTGGATCACGTAGTAATGTGGCACCACACTGAAACAGTCTATTAAACCTGGTTTCGATCAATATGTTAGAGGATATCGCACGTTAGGTCAGGGTTAGGTCTAGGATTTGCCCTCATCAGGCTCATACTTTCGCATATTTCTCATACTTGTTGGCTAGATCCTGTGCTTTTTCTGGATTGAATCACGTAGTAATGTGGTACCCCACTGAAACAGACCATTAAATCTGGTTTCGATTATTAGATTAGAGGATAACGCAAGTTATGTCTGGGATAGTTCTGGGATTTGCCCTCATCAGGCTCATACTTTCGCGTTTTTCACATACGTGTTGAACAGATCCTGGGTTTTTTCTGGTTTGGATCACGTAGTAATGTGGTGCCAAACTGAAACAGTCCATGAAACCTGGTTTCGATTAATGTTTTAGTGGATAACACATGTTAGGTCTAGGTTAGGTCTGGGATTTGCCCTCATCAGGATCATACTTTTGCAGTTTTAACATACATGTTGCACAGATCCCTGGCTTTTTCTGATTTGGATCACGTGGTAATGTGGTACCCCACTGAAACAGACCATTAAATCTGGTTTCGATTATTAGATTAGAGGATAACGCAAGTTATGTCTGGGATAGGTCCGGGATTTGCCCTCATCAGGCTCATACTTTCGCGTTTTTCACATACTTGTTGAAGAGATCCTGGGCTTTTTCTGGATTGGATCACGTAGTAATGTGGTTCCACACTGAAGCAGTCCATTAAACCTGGTTTCGATCAATATTTTAGAGAATAATTCATATTAGGTCTTAGTTAGGTCTGGCATTTGCTCTCATCGGGCTCGTACTTTCGCATTCTTCACATACTTCTTGAACAGATCCTGGGTTTTTTCAGGTTTGGATCACGTAGTAATGTGGTGCCACACTGAAACAGTCAATTAAACCTGGTTTCGATCAACATTTTAGAGGATAACGCATGTTAGGTCTCGGTTAGGCCAGAGATTTGCCCACATCAGGCTCATACTTTCACATATTTCTCATACTTGATGGTCAGATTCTGGGCCTTTACTGGTTTGGATCACGTGGTAATGTGGTATCACACTGATACTGTCATTTAAACGTGGTTTCCGTCAATATTTTAGTGGATAACGCAAGTTAGGTCTGGGATAGGTCTGGGATCTGCCCTCATCAGGCTCATACCTTCGCATTTTTCACATACTTGCTGAACAGATCCTGGGTTTTTCTGGTTTGGATCACGTAGTAATGTGGTACCACACTGAAACAGTCAATTAAACCTGGTTTCCATCAATATTTTAGAGCATAACACATGTTAGGTCTGGGTTAGGTCCAGGATTTGCTCTCATCAGTCTCATACCTTCGCATTTTTCACATACTCGCTGAACAGATCCTGGGTTCTTCAGGTTTGGATCACGTAGTAATGTGGTACCACACTGAAACAGTCAATTAAACCTGGTTTCGATCAATTTTTTTAGAGGATAACGCATGTTAGGTCTAGGTTCGGCCAGGGATTTGCCCACATCGGGGTCATCCTTTCGCAGTTTTAACATACATGTTGACCTGAGCGAAGGCTTTTTCAGCTTTGGATCACGTACCAAAGTGGTACCACACTAGAACAGTCAATTAAACCTGGTTTCGATAAATATTTTAGAGGATAACGCAAGTTATGTCTGGGATAGGTCTGGGATTTGCCCTCATCAGGCTCATACTTTCGCGTTTTTCACATACTTTTTGTAGAGATCCTGGGCTTTGGCTGGATTGGATCACGTAGTAGTGTTGTACCACACTGAAACAGTCCATTAAACCTGGTTTCGATCAATATTTTAGAGAATAATTCGTGTTAGGTCTAGGTTAGGTCTGGAATTTGCCCTCATCAGGATCATACTTTTGCAGTTTTAACATACATGTTGAACAGATCCCTGGATTTCTCTGGTTTGAATCACGTAGTAATGTGGTGACACAGAAAAAAAGTCAATTAAACCGGGTTTTGATCAACATTTTAGAGGATAACACATGTTAGGTCTGGGTTAGGTCCAGGATTTGCCCTCATCAGTCTCATACATTCGCATTCTTCACATACTTGTTGAACAGATCCTGGGTTTTTCTGGTTTGGATCACGTAGTAATGTGGTACCACACTGAAACAGTTTACTAAACCTGGTTTCCATCAATATTTTAGAGCATAACACATGTTAGGTCTGGGTTAGGTCCAGGATTTGCCCTCATCAGTCTCATACCTTCGCATTTTTCACATACTTGCTGAACAGATCCTGGGTTTTTTCTGCTTTGGATCACGTAGCAAAGTGGTACCACACTAAAACAGTCAAATAAACCTGGTATCGATAAATATTTTAGAGAATAATTCATATTAGGTCTAAGTTAGGTCTGGCATTTGCTCTCATCGGGCTCGTACTTACGCAGTTTTAACATACATGTTGACCTGATCGATGGTTTTTTCTGCTTTGGATCACGTAGTAAAGTGGTACAACACTGAAACAGACAACTAAACCAGGTTTCGATCAATATTTTATAGGATACGCATGTTATGTCTGGGATAGGCCTGGGATTTGCCCACATCAGACCATTACTTTCGTATTCTTCACTTACTTGTTGAGCAGATCATGGGTTTTTTTCTGGTTTGGATCACGTAGTAATGTGGCACCACACTGAAACAGTCTATTAAACCTGGTTTCGATCAATATGTTAGAGGATATCGCACGTTAGGTCAGGGTTAGGTCTAGGATTTGCCCTCATCAGGCTCATACTTTCGCATATTTCTCATACTTGTTGGCTAGATCCTGTGCGTTTTCTGGATTGAATCACGTAGTAATGTGGTACCCCACTGAAACAGACCATTAAATCTGGTTTCGATTATTAGATTAGAGGATAACGCAAGTTATGTCTGGGATAGTTCTGGGATTTGCCCTCATCAGGCTCATACTTTCGCGTTTTTCACATACGTGTTGAACAGATCCTGGGTTTTTTCTGGTTTGGATCACGTAGTAATGTGGTGCCAAACTGAAACAGTCCATGAAACCTGGTTTCGATTAATGTTTTAGTGGATAACACATGTTAGGTCTAGGTTAGGTCTGGGATTTGCCCTCATCAGGATCATACTTTTGCAGTTTTAACATACATGTTGCACAGATCCCTGGCTTTTTCTGATTTGGATCACGTGGTAATGTGGTACCCCACTGAAACAGACCATTAAATCTGGTTTCGATTATTAGATTAGAGGATAACGCAAGTTATGTCTGGGATAGGTCCGGGATTTGCCCTCATCAGGCTCATACTTTCGCGTTTTTCACATACTTGTTGAAGAGATCCTGGGCTTTTTCTGGATTGGATCACGTAGTAATGTGGTTCCACACTGAAGCAGTCCATTAAACCTGGTTTCGATCAATATTTTAGAGAATAATTCATATTAGGTCTTAGTTAGGTCTGGCATTTGCTCTCATCGGGCTCGTACTTTCGCATTCTTCACATACTTCTTGAACAGATCCTGGGTTTTTTCAGGTTTGGATCACGTAGTAATGTGGTGCCACACTGAAACAGTCAATTAAACCTGGTTTCGATCAACATTTTAGAGGATAACGCATGTTAGGTCTCGGTTAGGCCAGAGATTTGCCCACATCAGGCTCATACTTTCACATATTTCTCATACTTGATGGTCAGATTCTGGGCCTTTACTGGTTTGGATCACGTGGTAATGTGGTATCACACTGATACTGTCATTTAAACGTGGTTTCCGTCAATATTTTAGTGGATAACGCAAGTTAGGTCTGGGATAGGTCTGGGATCTGCCCTCATCAGGCTCATACCTTCGCATTTTTCACATACTTGCTGAACAGATCCTGGGTTTTTCTGGTTTGGATCACGTAGTAATGTGGTACCACACTGAAACAGTCAATTAAACCTGGTTTCCATCAATATTTTAGAGCATAACACATGTTAGGTCTGGGTTAGGTCCAGGATTTGCTCTCATCAGTCTCATACCTTCGCATTTTTCACATACTCGCTGAACAGATCCTGGGTTCTTCAGGTTTGGATCACGTAGTAATGTGGTACCACACTGAAACAGTCAATTAAACCTGGTTTCGATCAATTTTTTTAGAGGATAACGCATGTTAGGTCTAGGTTCGGCCAGGGATTTGCCCACATCGGGGTCATCCTTTCGCAGTTTTAACATACATGTTGACCTGAGCGAAGGCTTTTTCAGCTTTGGATCACGTACCAAAGTGGTACCACACTAGAACAGTCAATTAAACCTGGTTTCGATAAATATTTTAGAGGATAACGCAAGTTATGTCTGGGATAGGTCTGGGATTTGCCCTCATCAGGCTCATACTTTCGCGTTTTTCACATACTTTTTGTAGAGATCCTGGGCTTTGGCTGGATTGGATCACGTAGTAGTGTTGTACCACACTGAAACAGTCCATTAAACCTGGTTTCGATCAATATTTTAGAGAATAATTCGTGTTAGGTCTAGGTTAGGTCTGGAATTTGCCCTCATCAGGATCATACTTTTGCAGTTTTAACATACATGTTGAACAGATCCCTGGATTTCTCTGGTTTGAATCACGTAGTAATGTGGTGACACAGAAAAAAAGTCAATTAAACCGGGTTTTGATCAACATTTTAGAGGATAACACATGTTAGGTCTGGGTTAGGTCCAGGATTTGCCCTCATCAGTCTCATACATTCGCATTCTTCACATACTTGTTGAACAGATCCTGGGTTTTTCTGGTTTGGATCACGTAGTAATGTGGTACCACACTGAAACAGTTTACTAAACCTGGTTTCCATCAATATTTTAGAGCATAACACATGTTAGGTCTGGGTTAGGTCCAGGATTTGCCCTCATCAGTCTCATACCTTCGCATTTTTCACATACTTGCTGAACAGATCCTGGGTTTTTTCTGCTTTGGATCACGTAGCAAAGTGGTACCACACTAAAACAGTCAAATAAACCTGGTATCGATAAATATTTTAGAGAATAATTCATATTAGGTCTAAGTTAGGTCTGGCATTTGCTCTCATCGGGCTCGTACTTACGCAGTTTTAACATACATGTTGACCTGATCGATGGTTTTTTCTGCTTTGGATCACGTAGTAAAGTGGTACAACACTGAAACAGACAACTAAACCAGGTTTCGATCAATATTTTATAGGATACGCATGTTATGTCTGGGATAGGCCTGGGATTTGCCCACATCAGACCATTACTTTCGTATTCTTCACTTACTTGTTGAGCAGATCATGGGTTTTTTTCTGGTTTGGATCACGTAGTAATGTGGCACCACACTGAAACAGTCTATTAAACCTGGTTTCGATCAATATGTTAGAGGATATCGCACGTTAGGTCAGGGTTAGGTCTAGGATTTGCCCTCATCAGGCTCATACTTTCGCATATTTCTCATACTTGTTGGCTAGATCCTGTGCGTTTTCTGGATTGAATCACGTAGTAATGTGGTACCCCACTGAAACAGACCATTAAATCTGGTTTCGATTATTAGATTAGAGGATAACGCAAGTTATGTCTGGGATAGTTCTGGGATTTGCCCTCATCAGGCTCATACTTTCGCGTTTTTCACATACGTGTTGAACAGATCCTGGGTTTTTTCTGGTTTGGATCACGTAGTAATGTGGTGCCAAACTGAAACAGTCCATGAAACCTGGTTTCGATTAATGTTTTAGTGGATAACACATGTTAGGTCTAGGTTAGGTCTGGGATTTGCCCTCATCAGGATCATACTTTTGCAGTTTTAACATACATGTTGCACAGATCCCTGGCTTTTTCTGATTTGGATCACGTGGTAATGTGGTACCCCACTGAAACAGACCATTAAATCTGGTTTCGATTATTAGATTAGAGGGTAACGCAAGTTATGTCTGGGATAGGTCCGGGATTTGCCCTCATCAGGCTCATACTTTCGCGTTCTTCACATACTTGTTGAAGAGATCCTGGGCTTTTTCTGGATGGGATCACGTAGTAATGTGGTACCACACTGAAGCAGTCCATTAAACCTGGTTTCGATCAATATTTTAGAGAATAATTCATATTAGGTCTTAGTTAGGTCTGGCATTTGCTCTCATCGGGCTCGTACTTTCGCATTCTTCACATACTTCTTGAACAGATCCTGGGTTTTTTCAGGTTTGGATCACGTAGTAATGTGGTGCCACACTGAAACAGTCAATTAAACCTGGTTTCGATCAACATTTTAGAGGATAACGCATGTTAGGTCTCGGTTAGGCCAGAGATTTGCCCACATCAGGCTCATACTTTCACATATTTCTCATACTTGATGGTCAGATTCTGGGCCTTTACTGGTTTGGATCACGTGGTAATGTGGTATCACACTGATACTGTCATTTAAACGTGGTTTCCGTCAATATTTTAGTGGATAACGCAAGTTAGGTCTGGGATAGGTCTGGGATCTGCCCTCATCAGGCTCATACCTTCGCATTTTTCACATACTTGCTGAACAGATCCTGGGTTTTTCTGGTTTGGATCACGTAGTAATGTGGTACCACACTGAAACAGTCAATTAAACCTGGTTTCCATCAATATTTTAGAGCATAACACATGTTAGGTCTGGGTTAGGTCCAGGATTTGCTCTCATCAGTCTCATACCTTCGCATTTTTCACATACTCGCTGAACAGATCCTGGGTTCTTCAGGTTTGGATCACGTAGTAATGTGGTACCACACTGAAACAGTCAATTAAACCTGGTTTCGATAAATATTTTAGAGGATAACGCAAGTTATGTCTGGGATAGGTCTGGGATTTGCCCTCATCAGGCTCATACTTTCGCGTTTTTCACATACTTTTTGTAGAGATCCTGGGCTTTGGCTGGATTGGATCACGTAGTAGTGTTGTACCACACTGAAACAGTCCATTAAACCTGGTTTCGATCAATATTTTAGAGAATAATTCGTGTTAGGTCTAGGTTAGGTCTGGAATTTGCCCTCATCAGGATCATACTTTTGCAGTTTTAACATACATGTTGAACAGATCCCTGGATTTCTCTGGTTTGAATCACGTAGTAATGTGGTGACACAGAAAAAAAGTCAATTAAACCGGGTTTTGATCAACATTTTAGAGGATAACACATGTTAGGTCTGGGTTAGGTCCAGGATTTGCCCTCATCAGTCTCATACATTCGCATTCTTCACATACTTGTTGAACAGATCCTGGGTTTTTCTGGTTTGGATCACGTAGTAATGTGGTACCACACTGAAACAGTTTACTAAACCTGGTTTCCATCAATATTTTAGAGCATAACACATGTTAGGTCTGGGTTAGGTCCAGGATTTGCCCTCATCAGTCTCATACCTTCGCATTTTTCACATACTTGCTGAACAGATCCTGGGTTTTTTCTGCTTTGGATCACGTAGCAAAGTGGTACCACACTAAAACAGTCAAATAAACCTGGTATCGATAAATATTTTAGAGGATAACGCATGTTAGGTCTAGGTTAGGTCTGGGATTTGCTCTCATCAGGATCATACTTTTGCAGTTTTAACATACATGTTGAACAGATCCTGGGTTTTTCTGGATTGGATCACGTAGTAGTGTTGTACCACACTGAAACAGTCCATTAAACCTGGTTTCGATCAATATTTTAGAGAATAACGCATGTTAGGTCTAGGTTAGGTCTGGGATTTGCTCTCATCAGGATCATACTTTTGCAGTTTTAACATACATGCTGAACAGATCCCTGGATTTTTCTGGTTTGGATCACGTAGTTATGTGGTACCACTCAGAAACAGTCCATTAAACCTGGTTTCGATCCATATTTTAGAGGATAACGCATGTTAGGTCTAGGTTAGGCCAGGGATTTGCCCACATCAGGGTCGTATTTACACATTTTTCGCATACATGTTGGCCAGATCCTGGGTTTTTTCTGGTTTGGATCATGTAGTAATGTGGTACCACACTGAAACAGTCGATTAAACCTGGTTTCGATCAATTTTTGAGATGATAACGCTTGTTAGGTTTAGGTTAGGCCTGGGATTTGCCCCCATCAGATTTATACATTCGCATTCTACACATACTTGTTGAACAGATCCTGGGTTTATTCTAGTTTGGATAACGTAGTAATGTGGTGCCACACTGACACAGTCCATGAAACCTGGTTTTCATCAATATTTTAGAAAATAACGCATGTTAGGTCTCGGTTAGGTCTAGGAATTGCCCTCATCTGGGTCATACTTTCGCATGTTACTCAAACTTGTTGACCAGATTCTGGGCTTTCACTGGTCTGGATCACGTAGTAATGTAGTACCACACTGAAACTGTCCATTAAACCTGGTTTCGATCAATATTTTGGAGGATAACGCAAGTTAGGTCTTGGATAGGTCTGGGATCTGCCTTCATCAGGCTCATACCTTCGCATTTTTCACATACCTGTTTAACAGATCCTGGGTTTTTCTGGTTTGGATCACGTAGTAATGTGGCACCACACTGAAACAGTCAATTAAACCTGGTTTCGATAAATATATTAGAGGATAACGCAAGTTATGTCTGGGGTAGGTCTGGGATTTGCCCTCATCAGGCTCATACTTTCGCGTTTTTCACATACTTGTTGAAGAGATCCTGGGCTTTTGCTGGATTGGATCACGTAGTAATGTGGTACCACACTGAAACAGTCCATTAAACCTGGTTTTCATCAATATTTTAGAAAATAACGCATGTTAGGTCTCGGTTAGGTCTAGGAATAGCCCTCATCTGGGTCATACTTTCGCATGTTACTCAAACTTGTTGACCAGATTCTGGGCTTTCTCTGGCCTGGATCACGTAGTAGTGTGGTACCACACTGAAACAGTCCATTAAACCTGGTTTCGAACAATATTTTAGACGATAACTCATGTTAGGTCTAGGTTAGGTCTGGGATTTGCCCTCATCAGGGTCATAATTTCGCAGTTATAACATACATGTTGACCCGATCGTGGGTTTTTTCTGCTTTGGATCACGTAGCAAAGAGTTACCACATTAAAACAGTCAATTAAACCTGGTTTCGATCAATGTTTTAGAGGATAACGCAAGTTATGTCTGGGATAGTTCTGGGATTTGCCCTCATCAGGCTCATACTTTCGCGTTTTTCATATACTTGTTGAACAGATCCTGGGTTTTTTCTGGTTTCTATCACATAGTAATGTGGTACCACACTGCAACAGTCAACTAAACCAGCTATCGATCAATATTTTAGAGGATGACGCAAGTTATGTCTGGGATAGGTCTGGGATTTGCCCTCATCAGGCTCATACTTTCGCGTTTTCCACATACTTGTTGAAGAGATCCTGGGCTTTTTCTGGATTGGATCACGCAGTAATGTGGTACCACACTGAAACAGCCCATTAAACCTGGTTTCGATCAATATTGTAGAGGATAACGCAAGTAGGTCTGGGATAGGTCTGGGATTTGCCCACATCAGACACTTACTTTCGCATTCTTCACTTACTTGTTGAACAGATCCTGGGTTTTTTCCTGGTTTGGATCACGTAGTAATGTGGTACCACAATGAAACAGTCGATTAAACCTGGTTTCGATCAATATTCTTGAGGATAACGCATGTTAGGTCTAGGTTAGGCCGGAGATTTTCCCCCATCAGACTCATACTTTCGCGTTTTTCACATACTTGTTGCACAGACCCCTGGCTTTTTCTATTTTGGATCACGTAGTAATGTGGTACCACACTGAAACAGTCGATAAATCCTGGTGTCGATCAATATCTTAGAGGTTAACGCATGTTAGGTCTAGGTTAGGCCTGGGATTTGCCCTCATCACGGTCATACTTTCGCTGTTTTAACATACATATTGACCTGAACGAGGGTTTTTTCTGCTTTGGATCACGTAGCAAAGTGGTACCACACTAAAACAGTCAATTAAATCTGGTTTCGATAAATATTTTAGGGGATAACGCAAGTTATGTCTGGGATAGGTCTGGGATTTGCCCTCATCAGGCTCATACTTTCGCGTTTTTCACATACTTGTTGAAGAGATCCTGGGCTTTTGCTGGATTGGATCACGTAGTAATGTGGTACCACACTGAAACAGTCCATTATACCAGGTTGTGATCAATATTTTAGAGGATAACGCAAGTTAGGTCTTGGATAGGTCTGGGATCTGCCTTCATCAGGCTCATACCTTCGCATTTATCACAAACCTGTTTAACAGATCCTGTCTTTTTCTGTTTTGGGTCAAGTAGTAATGTGGTACCACACTGAAACAGTCGATAAATCCTGGTTTCAATCAATATCTTAGAGGTTAACGCATGTTAGGTCTAGGTTTGGGCTGGGATTTGCCCTCATCACGGTCATACTTTCGCTGTTTTAACATTCATATTGACCTGAGCGAGGGTTTTTTCTGCTTTGGATCACGTAGCAAAGTGGTACCACACTAAAACAGTCAATTTAACCTGGTTTCGATAAATATATTAAAGGATAACGCAAGTTATGTCTGGGATATGTCTGGGATTTGCCCTCATCTGGCTCATACTTTCGCGTTTTTCACATACTTTTCGAAGAGATTCTGGGCTTTTGCTGGATTGGATCACGTAGTAATGTGGTACCACACTGAAACAGTCCATTAAACCTGGTTTCGATCAATATTTTAGAGAATAATTCATGTTAGGACTAGGTTAGGTCTGGGATTTGCTCTCCTCAGGCTCGCACTTTCGCATATTTCTCATACTTGATGGTCAGATTCTGGGCTTTTTCTGGTTTGGATCACGTAGTTATGTGGTACCACTCAGAAACAGGTGCATTAAACCTGGTCTCGATCAATATTTTAGAGGATAACGCATGTTCTGTCTAGGTTAGGCCTGGGATTTGCCCACATCAAACTCATACTTTCGCATTCTTCACATAGTTGTTGAACAGATCCTGGGTTTTTTCTAGTTTGGAGCACGTAGTAATGTGGTACCACACTGAAACAGTCCATGAAACCTGGTTTCGATCAATATTTTAGAGGATAACGGATGTTAGGTCTAGGTTAGGCCTGGGATTTGCCCTCATCAGACTCATACTTTCGCATTCTTCACATAGTTGTTGAACAGATCCTGGGTTTTTTCTAGTTTGGAGCACGTAGTAATGTGGTACCACACTGAAACAGTCAATTAAACCAGGTTTCGATCAATATTTTAGAGGATAACGCATGTTAGGTCTGGGATATGTCTGGGATTTGCCCTCATCAGGGTCATATTTTCGCGTTTTTCACATACTTGTTGAACAGATCCTGGGATTTTTTCTGGTTTGGATCACGTAGTAATGTGGTACCACACTGAAACAGTCCATTAAACCTGGTTTCGATCAATATTTTAGAGGATAACGCATGTTAGGTCTAGGTTAGGTCTGGGATTTGCTCTCATCAGGCTCGTACTTTCGCATATTTCTCATACTTGATGGTCAGATTCTGGGCTTTTTCTGGTTTGGATCACGTAGTTATGTGGTACCACTCAGAAACGGTGCATTAAACCTGGTTTCGATCAATATTTTAGAGGATAACGCATGTTCTGTCTAGGTTAGGCCTGGGATTTGCCCACATCAGACTCATACTTTCGCATTCTTCACATACTTGTTGAACAGATCCTGGGTTTTTTTCTGGTTTGTATCACGTAGTAATGTGGAACCACACTGAAACAGTCGATTAAACCTTGTTTCGAGCAATATTTTTGAGGATATCGCATGTTAGGTCTAGGTTAGGCCTGGGATTTTCCCTCATCAGACTCATACTTTCGCGTTCTTCACATACTTGTTGAACAGATCCCTGGTTTTTTCTGGATTCGATCACGTATTAATGTGGTACCACACTGAAACAGTCAATTAAATCTGGTTTCCGTCAATATTTTAGAGGATAATACATGTTAGGTCTAGGTTAGGTCCAGGATTTGCCCTCATCAATCTCATACATTCGCTTTCTTCACATACTTCTTGAACAGATCCTGGGTTTTTTCTGGATTGGATCACGTAGTAATGTGGTACCACACTGAAACAGTCGATTAAACCTGGTTTCGATCAATATTTTTGAGGATAACGCATGTTAGGTCTAGCTTAGGTCTGGGATTTGCCCTCATCAGGGTCATAATTTCGCAGTTATAACATACATGTTGACCTGATCGTGGGTTTTTTCTGCTTTGGATCACGTAGCAAAGCGGTACCACATTAAATCAGTCAATTAAACCTGGTTTCGATCAATGTTTTAGAGGATAACGCAAGTTATGTCTGGGATAGTTCTGGGATTTGCCCTCATCAGGCTCATACTTTCGCGTTTTTCATATACTTGTTGAACAGATCCTGGGTTTTTCTGGTTTGGATCACGTAGTATTGTGGTACCACACTGATACAGACCATTAAACCTGGTTTGGATTAATATTTTAATGGATAACACATGTTAGGTCTAGGTTAGGTCTGGGATTTGCCCTCATCAGGGTCATACTTTCGCAGTTTTAACATACATGTTGAACAGATCCCTGGATTTTACTGGTTTGGATCACGTAGTAATGTGGCACCACACTGAAACAGTCAATTAAACCTGTATTCCATCAATATTTTAGAGGATAACATATGTTAGGTCTGGGTTAGGTCCAGGATTTGCCCTCATCAAACTCATACATTCGCATTCTTCACATACTTCCTGAACAGATCCTGGGTTTTTTCTGGATTGGAACACGTAGTAATGTGGTACCACACTGAAACAGTCCATTAAACCTGGTTTCGATGAATATTTTTGAGGATAACGCATGTTAGGTCGAGGTTACGCCTGGGATTTTCCCTCATCAGACTCATAGATTCGCATCCTTCACATACTTGTTGAACAGATCCTGGGTGTTTTCTGGTTTGGATCACGTAGGAATGTGGTACCACACAGAAGCAGTCGAATAAACCTCGTTTCGATCAATATTTTTGAGGATAACGCATGCTAGGTCTAGGTTAGGCCTGGGATTTTCCCTCATCAGACTCATACTTTCGCATTCTTCACATACTTGTTGAACAGATCCTGGGTTTTTTCTGCTTTGGATCACGTAGCAAAGCGGTACCACATTAAATCAGTCAATTAAACCTGGTTTCGATCAATGTTTTAGAGGATAACGCAAGTTATGTCTGGGATAGTTCTGGGATTTGCCCTCATCAGGCTCATACTTTCGCGTTTTTCATATACTTGTTGAACAGATCCTGGGTTTTTCTGGTTTGGATCACGTAGTATTGTGGTACCACACTGAAACAGTCCATTAAACCCGGTTTCGATCAATATTTTAGAGGATAACGCATGTTAGGTCTAGGTTAGGCCAGGGATTTGCCCACATCAGGGTCATACTTTCACATTTTTCGCATACATGTTGGCCAGATCCTGGGTTTTTTCTGGTTTGGATCACGTAGTAATGTGGTACCACACTGAAACAGTCCATTGAACCTGGTTTCGATCAATATATTAGAGGATAACGCATGTTATGTCTAGGTTAGGCCTGGGATTTGCCCACATCAGATTCATACTTTCGCATTCTTCACATACTTGTTGAACAGATCCTGGGTTTTTCTGGTTTGGATGACGTAGTAATGTGGTACCACACAGAAACAGTCCATTAAACCTGGTTTCGATCAATATTTTAGAGGATAACGCATGTTAGGTCTAGGTTAGGCCAGGGATTTGCCCACATCAGGGTCATACTTTCACATTTTTCGCATACATGTTGGCCAGATCCTGGGTTTTTTCTGGTTTGGATCACGTAGTAATGTGGTACCACACTGTAACAGACCATTAAAACTGGTGTCGATTGATATTTTAGAGGATAACACATGTTAGGTCTAGGTTAGGTCTGGGATTTGCCCTCATCCGGGTCATACTTTCGCATAATTCTCATACTTGTTGAACAGATCCCTGGCTTTTTCTGGTTTGGATCACGTACTAATGTGGTCCCACTCTGAAACAGTCCATTAAACCTGGGTTCGATCAATATTTTAGAGGATAACGCATGTTAGGGGTAGGTTAGCCCTGGGATTTGCCCTCATCAGGGTCATATTTTCGCATTTTTCACATACTTGTTGAACAGATCCTGGGCTTTTCTGGTTTGGATCACGTAGTAATGTGGTACCACACTGAAACAGTCGATTAATCCTGATTTCGATCAATATTTTAGAGGATAACACACGTTAAGTCTAGGTTAGGTCTAGGATTTGCCCTCACCAGACTCATACTTTCGCATTCTTCACATACTTCTTGAACAGATCCGGGGTTTTTTCTTGTTTCGATCACGTAGTAATGTGGTACCACACTGAAACAGTCAGTTAAACCTCGTTTCGATCAATATTTTAGAGGATAATGCAAGTTAGGTCTAGGTTAGGCCTGGGATTTGCCCACATCAGACTCATACTTTCGCATTCTTCACATACTTGATGAACAGATCCTGGGTTTTTTTCTGCATTAGATCACGTAGTAAAGTAGTACCACACTGAGACAGTCAATTAATCCTGGTCTTGATAAATATTTTAGAGGATAACGCAAGTTATGTCTGGGTAAGTTCTGGGATTTGACCTCATCAGGCTCAGACTTTCGCGTTTTTCACATACTTGTTGATCAGATCCTGGATTTTTTCTGGTTTGGATCACGTAGTAATGTGGTACCACACTGAAACAGTCGATTAAACCTTGTTTCGATCAATATTTTATAGGATAACGCAAGTTAGGTCTGGGATTTTCCCTTATCAGGGTCATATTTTTGCGTTTTTCACATACTTGTTGAGCAGATCCCAGGCTTTTTCTGGTTTGGATTATGTACTAATGTGGTACCACTCGGAAACAGTCCATTCAACGTGGTTTCGATCAATATTTTAGAGGATAACGCATGTTACGTCTAGGTTAGGCCAGGGATTTGCCCTCATCAGGGTCACACTTTCGCAGTTTTAACATACATGTTGACCTGATCGAGGGTTTTTTCTGGTTTGGATCACGTAGTAATGTGGCACCACACTGAAACAGTCGATTAAACCTTGTTTCGATCAATATTTTATAGGATAACGCAAGTTAGGTCTGGGATTTTCCCTCATCAGGGTCTTATTTACGCGTTTTTCACATACTTGTTGAACAGATCCATAGCTTTTTCTGGTTTGGATCACGATCTAATGTGGTACCACACTGAAACAGTCCATTAAACCTGGTCTCGGTCAATATTTTAGAGGATAGCGCATGTTAGGTCTAGGTTAGGCCAGGGATTTGCCCTCATCAGGGTCATAGTTTCGCAGTTTTAACATACATGTTGACATGAGCGAGGGTTTTTTCTGCTTTGGATCACGTAATAATGTGGTACCACACTGAAACAGTCAATTAAACCTGGTCTTGATAAATATTTTAGAGGATAACGCATGTTAGGTCTGGGTTAGGTCTAGGATTTGCCCTCATCAGGCTCATACTTTCGCATATTTCTCATACATCTTGAACAGATCCTGGGTTTTTTCTTGTTTCGATCACGTAGTAATGTGGTACCACACTGAGACAGTCAATTAAACCCGGTTTCGATGAATATTTTAGAGGATAACACGTGTTAGGTCTAGGTTAGGTATGGGATTTGCCCTCATCAGGGTCATACTTTCGCAGTTTTCAGATACATGTTGACCTGATCGATGGTTTTTTCTGCTTTGGATCACGTAGTAAAGTGGTACCACCCTGAAACAGTCAATTAAACCTGGTTTCGATCAATATTTTATAGGATAACGCAAGTTAGGTCTGCGACAGGACTGGGATTTGCCCTCATTAGGATCATATTTTCGCGTTTTTCACATACTTGTTCAGCAGATCCCAGGCTTTTTCTGGTTTGGATCACGTACTAATGTGGTACCACTCAGAAACAGTCCATTCAACCTGGTTTCGATAAATATTTTAGAGGATAACGCATCTTAGGTCTAGGTTAGGCCAGGGATTTGCCCTCATCAGGGTCATACTTTCGCATTCTTCACATACTTCTTGAACAGATCCTGGGTTTTTTCTAGGTTCGATCACGTAGTAATGTGGTACCACACTGTAACAGACCATTAAACCTGGTTTCGATTAATATTTTAGAGGATAACACATGATAGGTCTAGGTTAGGTCTGGGATTTGCCCTCATCAGGGTCATACTTTCGCAGTTTTAAAATACATGTTGACCTGATCGATGGTTTTTTTTGCTTTGGATCACGTAGTAAAGTGGTACCACACTGAAACAGTCAATTAAACCTGGTTTCGATCAATATTTTAGAGGATAACGCATCTTAGGTCTAGGTTAGGCCAGGGATTTGCCCTCATCAGGGTCATACTTTCGCATTCTTCACATACTTCTTGAACAGATCCTGGGTTTTTTCTAGGTTCGATCACGTAGTAATGTGGTACCACACTGTAACAGACCATTAAACCTGGTTTCGATTAATATTTTAGAGGATAACACATGATAGGTCTAGGTTAGGTCTGGGATTTGCCCTCATCAGGGTCATACTTTCGCAGTTTTAAAATACATGTTGACCTGATCGATGGTTTTTTTTGCTTTGGATCACGTAGTAAAGTGGTACCACACTGAAACAGTCAATTAAACCTGGTTTCGATCAATATTTTATAGGATAACGCAAATTAGGTCTAGGTTAGGCCTGGGATTTGCCCTCATCAGGGTCATACTTTCGCATTCTTCGCATACTTGTTGAACAGATCCTGGGTTTTTTCTCGGTTGGATCACGCAGTAATGTGGTACCACACTGGAACAGTCCACTAAACCTGGTTTCGGTCAATATTTTTGAGAATAATTCATGTTAGGTCTGGGTTAGGTCTGGGATTTGCTCTCATGAGGCTCGTACTTTCGCATATTTCTCATACTTGATGGCCAGATTCTAGGCTTTTTCTGGTTTGGATCACGTAGTAACGTGGTACCACTCTGAAACAGTCGATTAAACCTGGTTTCGATCATTATTTTTGAGGATAACGCATGTTAGGTCTAGGTTAGGTCTGGGATTTGCTTTCGTCAGGCTCTTACTTTCGCATATTTCTCATTCTTGATGGCTAGATCCTGGACCTTTTCTGGATTGGATCACGTAGTAATGTGGTACCACACTGACACATTCATGTAAACCTGGTTTCCATGAATATTTTAGACGACAACGCAAGTTAGGTCTGGGATAGGTCTGGGATTTGCCCTCATCAGGGTCATACTTTCGCATTTTTCACATACTTGTTGAACAGATCCTGGGTTTTTTCTGGGTTGGATCACGCAGTAATGTGGTACCACACTGGAAGAGTCCACTAAACCTGGTTTCGGTCAATATTTTTGAGGATAACGCATGTTAGGTCTAGGTTAGGTCTGGGATTTGCTTTCGTCAGGCTCTTACTTTCGCATATTTCTCATTCTTGATGGCTAGATCCTGGACTTTTTATGGATTGGATCACGTAGTAATGTGGTACCACACTGAAACAGTCATTTAAACCTGGTTTCCATGAATATTTTAGACGACAGCGCAGGTTAGGTCTGGGATAGGTCTGGGATTTGCCCTCATCAGGCTCATACTTTCGCGTTTTTCACATACTTGTTGAACTGATCCTCGGTTTTTTCTGGTTTGGATCACGTAGTAATGTGGTACCACACTGAAACAGTCCATTAAACCTGGTTTCGATCAATATTTTAGAGGATAACACATGTTAGGTCTAGGTTCGGCCGGGGATTTGCCCTCATCAGGGTCATACTTTCGCAGTTTTAACATACATGTTGACCTGATCGAGTGTTTTTTCTGCATTGGATCACGTAGTAAAGAGGTACCACACGGAAACAGTCAATTAAACCTGGTTTCGATCAATATTTTATAGGATAACGCAAGTTAGGTCTGGGATTTTCCCTCATCAGGGTCATATTTTCGCGTTTTTCACATACTTGTTGAACATATCCCTGGCTTTTTCTGGTTTGGTTAACGAACTAATGTGGCACCACACTGAAACAGTCCATTAAACCTGGTTTCGACCAATATTTTAGAGGATAGCGCATGTTAGGTCTAGGTTAGGCCAGGGATTTGCCCTCATCAGGGTCATAGTTTCGCAGTTTTAACATACATGTTGACCTGAGCGAGGGTGTTTTCTGCTTTGGATCACGTAGTAATGTGGTACCACACTGAAACAGTCAATTAAATCTGGTCTTGATAAATATTTTAGAGGATAACGCATGTTAGGTCTGGGTTAGGTCTAGGATTTGCCCTCATCAGGCTCATACTGTCGCATATTTCTCATACTTGTTGGCTAGATCCTGGGCTTTTTCTGGATTGGAACACGTAGTAATGTGGTACCACACTGAAACTGTCAATTACACGTGGTTTCCGTCAATATTTTAGAGGATAACACATGTTAGGTCTAGGTGAGGTCTAGGTTTTGCCCTCATCAGGGTCATACTTTCGCAGTCTTAACATACATGTTGACCCGATCGAGGGTTTTTTTTGCTTTGGATCACGTAGTAAAGTGGTACCACACAGAAACAGTCAATTAAACCTGGTTTCGATCAATATTTTTGAGGATAACGCAAGTTATGTCTGGATTAGTTCTGGGATTTGCCATCATCAGGGTCATACTTTCGCATACTTCTCATTCTTGTTGGCCAGATCCTTTTCTTCCACAGGTTCGGATCATGTAGTAATGTGATGCCACACTGAAGCAGTCAATTAATCCTGGTCTTGATAAATATTTTAGAGGATAACGCAAGTTATGTCTGGGTAAGTTCTGGGATTTGACCTCATCAGGCTCAGACTTTCGCGTTTTTCACATACTTGTTGAACAGATCCTGGGTTTTTTTCTGGTTTGGATCACGTAGTAATGTGGTACCACACTGAAACAGTCGATTAAACCTTGTTTCGAACAATATTTTTGAGGATATCGCATGTTAGGTCTAGGTTAGGCCTGGGATTTTCCCTCATCAGACTCATACTTTCGCGTTCTTCACATACTTGTTGAACAGATCCTGGGTTTTTACTGGATTCGATCACGTATTAATGTGGTACCACACTGACACTGTCAATTAAATCTGGTTTCCGTCAATATTTTAGAGGATAACGCATCTTAGGTCTAGGTTAGGCCAGGGATTTGCCCTCATCAGGGTCATACTTTCGCATTCTTCACATACTTCTTGAACAGATCCTGGGTTTTTTCTAGGTTCGATCACGTAGTAATGTGGTACCACAATGTAACAGACCATTAAACCAGGTTTCGATTAATATTTTAGAGGATAACACATGATAGGTCTAGGTTAGGTCTGGGATTTGCCCTCATCAGGGTCATACTTTCGCAGTTTTAAAATACATGTTGACCTGATCGATGGTTTTTTTTGCTTTGGATCACGTAGTAAAGTGGTACCAAACAGAAACAGTCAATTAAACCTGGTTTCGATCAATATTTTATAGGATAACGCAAGTTAAGTCTGCGATTTGCCCTCATCAGGGTCATATTTTCGCGTTTTTCACATACTTGTTGATCATATCCTGGGCTTCCACTGGTTTGGATCACGTAGTAATGTGGTATCGCACTGAAACAGTCCATTAAACCTGTTTTCGATAAATATTTTAGAGGATAACGCATCTTAGGTCTAGGTTAGGCCGGGGATTTGCCCTCATCAGGCTCATACTGTCGCATATTTCTCATACTTGTTGGCTAGATCCTGGGCTTTTTCTGGATTGGAACACGTAGTAATGTGGTACCACACTGAAACTGTCAATTACACGTGGTTTCCGTCAATATTTTAGAGGATAACACATGTTAGGTCTAGGTGAGGTCTAGGTTTTGCCCTCATCAGGGTCATACTTTCGCAGTCTTAACATACATGTTGACCCGATCGAGGGTTTTTTTTGCTTTGGATCACGTAGTAAAGTGGTACCACACTGAAACAGTCAATTAAACCTGGTTTCGATCAATATTTTAGAGAATAATTCATGTTAGGTCTGGGTAAGTTCTGGGATTTGACCTCATCAGGGTCATATTTTCGCGTTTTTCACATACTTGTTGATCATATCCTGGGCTTCCACTGGTTTGGTTAACGAACTAATGTGGCACCACACTGAAACAGTCCATTAAACCTGGTTTCGACCAATATTTTAGAGGATAGCGCATGTTAGGTCTAGGTTAGGCCAGGGATTTGCCCTCATCAGGGTCATAGTTTCGCAGTTTTAACATACATGTTGACCTGAGCGAGGGTGTTTTCTGCTTTGGATCACGTAGTAATGTGGTACCACACTGAAACAGTCAATTAAATCTGGTCTTGATAAATATTTTAGAGGATAACACAAGTTATGTCTGGGTAAGTTCTGGGATTTGACCTCATCAGGCTCAGACTTTCGCGTTTTTCACATACTTGTTGAACAGATCCTGGGTTTTTTTCTGGTTTGGATCACGTAGTAATGTGGTACCACACTGAAACAGTCGATTAAACCTTGTTTCGAACAATATTTTTGAGGATATCGCATGTTAGGTCTAGGTTAGGCCTGGGATTTTCCCTCATCAGACTCATACTTTCGCGTTCTTCACATACTTGTTGAACAGATCCTGGGTTTTTTCTGGATTCGATCACGTATTAATGTGGTACAACACTGACACTGTCAATTAAATCTGGTTTCCGTCAATATTTTAGAGGATAACGCATCTTAGGTCTAGGTTAGGCCAGGGATTTGCCCTCATCAGGGTCATACTTTCGCATTCTTCACATACTTCTTGAACAGATCCTGGGTTTTTTCTAGGTTCGATCACGTAGTAATGTGGTACCACACTGTAACAGACCATTAAACCTGGTTTCGATTAATATTTTAGAGGATAACACATGATAGGTCTAGGTTAGGTCTGGGATTTGCCCTCATCAGGGTCATACTTTCGCAGTTTTAAAATACATGTTGACCTGATCGATGGTTTTTTTTGCTTTGGATCACGTAGTAAAGTGGTACCACACTGAAACAGTCAATTAAACCTGGTTTCGATCAATATTTTAGAGGATAACGCATGTTAGGTCTAGGTTAGGCCTCGGATTTGCCCTCATCAGGGTCATACCTTCGCATTCTTCACATACTTCTTGAACAGATCCTGGGTTTTTTCTAGGTTCGATCACGTAGTAATGTGGTACCACACTGTAACAGACCATTAAACCTGGTTTCGATTAATATTTTAGAGGATAACACATGATAGGTCTAGGTTAGGTCTGGGATTTGCCCTCATCAGGGTCATACTTTCGCAGATTTAAAATACATGTTGACCTGATCGATGGTTTTTTTTGCTTTGGATCACGTAGTAAAGTGGTACCACACTGAAACAGTCAATTAAACCTGGTTTCGATCAATATTTTAGAGAATAATTCATGTTAGGTCTGGGTTAGGTCTGGGATTTGCTCTCATGAGGCTCGTACTTTCGCATATTTCTCATACTTGATGAACAGATCCTGGGTTTTTTTCTGGGTTGGATCACGCAGTAATGTGGTACCACACTGAAACAGTCCATTAAACCTGGTTTCGATTAATATTTTAGAGGATAACACATGTTAGGCCTAGGTTAGGTCGGGAATTTGCCCTCATCAGGGTCATACTTTCGCATTCTTCACATACTTGTTGAACAGATCCTGGGTTTTTTCTAGGTTCGGTCACGTAGTAATGTGGTACCACACTGTAACAGACCATTAAACCTGGTTTCGATTAATATTTTAGAGGATAACACATGATAGGTCTAGGTTAGGTCTGGGATTTGCCCTCATCAGGGTCATAGTTTCGCAGTTTTAACATACATGTTGACCTGAGCGAGGGTGTTTTCTGCTTTGGATCACGTAGTAATGTGGAACCACACTTAAACAGTCAATTAAACATGGTCTTGATAAATATTTTAGAGGATAACACATGTTATGTCTAGGTTAGGTCTGGGATTTGCCCTCATCAGGGTCATACTTTCGCAGTTTTAACATACATGTTGACCTGATCGAGGTTTTTTTCTGCATTGGATCACGTAGTAAAGTGGTACCACACTAAAACTGTCCATTAAAACTGGATTCGATCAATATTTTATAGGATAACGCAAGTTATGTCTGGGATCCCCTCAGGGGCTGCCAGCCTTTCAGCTGCAGTACGGGCTTAACGAACCCGGGGTACCCGAGTCATACACACACCGTAAGCCTCCTGTTGGTCGTCACAACGACCCATTCACAATTCCCTATTGGTTTTGTGAATGATACGTGACGGCAGGAGGAACGGGGGTCTTGGCTTAACCGCCTGGGCCACGAGTGTGGCGACTCTATAAAATCGCCCTCCAATCCTAAGCTATGGTGCGCGGCGATGGGATGCATGGTTGGGGGAGAAGGCCCAATCCCAAGCGACCACCTCCGGGGAACCTGCCGAACCCCCGGAGCATATAGGCTTACCCGGGTAAGGCGGCTCTGCCCGGGCGGACCTTTTCTTCCGACCTGCTCGTGGGAATATTATGGAGTTCAATATTAAAACGGGGATGGGACGGGGTAAGTCAGAGGGGGAGGACGAAGGCGGTGTAGGGACTGGAGTGACGGCGCTCGCGCCGCCTCCAGCGCCTGGCCCGGCTTCGTGGAAGGTGGAGGAGAAGGACGAGACTGACGCAGTCTCGTCGTCCTCCTCCACCAGGAGCCTCATAGGCTCTAAGAGGAAGAGGGCGGGGCAGGCCGTCGTCGAGGTGGGCGGGGCGATGAGCCCGTCGGTGAGGCTGAGTTGCCTCAGGGACGAGGTGACCGAGGAGATATCGGAGAGGATCTCCTCGTCCCTGAGGCGGGTGGAGAAAGTCGCCGCTGCCTGCGCCTTTAAGGGGCAGAAAAGCGGTGGCGCGGAGGCCCTGAAGGCCGCGGCGGAGGAAATGAGGGAGGCGGCGCGGGAGCTCAGAGGGCGGAACGCCCGTCTGCAGCTCCTGTTGGAGGAGGAGCGACAGGGGAGGAGGAGGGCAGAGGCGCTGTGGAACAGCGCGGCCCTCCCTCCCATCCTCCCTCCTCCTCCACCGCCGCGTCCCTCGGCGGTGGTAAATAAGCGGAGTGCGGCGGCAGTGGTGCGGGGCACCGCGGGCCCCTCCACCCGCACTCCGCCCGTGAAGAAGTCCCCGTCCTCCTCAGAAGACGATCTTCTGAGGAGGATTGGGGACATGATTGATGGCAAGCTGGCCGCCTTCCGGGAGGAGCTCCTCGCCGGAAGAGCGGTCAGCAGGAAGGCGGTGCCTCCCCGACCTGTTCCGGTACAGTCGGGGAAGGCAAAGAAGGGCGGAGTGAAGGCTCCGCCCAGCGTTGCGGCACCAGGGCCCCGGGTCGCGACCCCCAAGGGGGGTGGTGTACCCGTGGTCGCGGTGGTCGCGTCCTCCACAGCACCCTCCCATGGGGGGCTGGCGTGGAGTGAGGTGGTGGGGCGGAAGGCGAAGCGGGCGGCGAGGAAGGTCTCGCAACCGCAGCCTCCGCCTCCGCCTCCGCCGCCGGCGGCCAAGGTAAAGGCCGCGAAGGTCGGGAAGGCACGACCAGGTCGTCCCCCAAAAACGGCAGCGGTGACGCTGACCGTTGCGCAGGGGGGCGACCTGACCCTCGCGGAGGCGATGCGGCTCGCCAGGGAGAATATCTCCCTGGAAGAGCTGGGCATCGCCTCCGTGAGGGCGAAGAGGGCCGTGACCGGGGGTCTCTTGCTGGAGATCCCCGGTGCAGAAGGCGGCGCGAAGGCGGATCGTCTCGCCCAGAGGCTCCGGGAGCAGCTGGGCGAGCGAGGTGTCCGGGTCGCCCGGCCCACGAAGCGCACGGAGATGCGCGTTTGTGGGCTGGACGACTCGGTCAGCGCACAGGATGTGTCCCGTGCCCTTGCAAGGGCGGGGGACTGTCCTGTGGAGGACCTGTCCAGGTCGCCCTCCGGCCTCGGGTCGGTGTGGGCCCGGTGCCCCCTCTCCGCCGCCCGTAATGTGGCGGAATCCGGGAGGGTGTTGGTGGGGTGGGTTTCGGCGCGAGTGGAAATCCTCGCGCCGCGCCCGCTCCAGTGTCACCGCTGCCTCGAATTGCGGCACGTGAGGCAGTGGTGCACCTCGCCGGTGGACCGCAGCGGTCAGTGTTACCGCTGCGGTGCCAAAGAGCACCGTGCGAGCCAGTGCTCGGCGGCCCCCCACTGCCCGCTGTGTGCTCCCAACAACAAGAAGTGCTCCCAACAACAAGAAGTGCTCCCCCCCCCTCCCGGAAGGAGAGGAAGAGGCGGGCTGCACCGGCTCCGGTGCCGAGGGCGGTGGCATCGTCCTCCATGGAGGTGGACGGTGCTACGGGGACGGACGGCCGGGAGGAGGCTGGCGCGGCCATTAATTAATGCCGCCCCGCCTCCTCCTCCAGGCCAACCTCAACCACTGCCGCGCGGCACAGGACTTGATGTCCCAAGTCCTCGCGGAGTGGGGGGTTGGCCTGGCGGTCGCCGCCGAGCCGTACCGCGTCCCTGATCACCCTCATTGGGTGGGCGACGCGGACGGCTTGGTGGCGACGGTATGGGGAGGGGGCGACGGGTCCCCACCGTTCTCCTTGTTGGAGCGCGGTCGGGGATTCGTCGCCGTGGACTGGGGGGGAGTCGCTGTGGTGGGGTGCTACATTTCGCCCCGTAGCGGTCACGCTGCGTTCGAGCTGTACCTGGCCGAGGTCGCGGCATGCGTGCAGCGCTACGCGGCCCGGCCGGTGCTGGTCCTGGGGGATTTTAATGCCAAGTCGGTGGCTTGGGGATCCCCCAGGACCTCCGTTCGCGGCGGGATCCTGGGCGATTGGGCAGCGGGGCTCGACCTCCGGGTATTGAACCGGGGGTCGGAGCACACATGCGTGCGGCGATATGGGGGGTCCATCGTGGATGTTGGATTCGCGACCCCCAACGCCGTGCGCATGGTGTCGGGTTGGCACGTGGTCGCGGGGGCAGAGACACTCTCCGATCACCGGTACATCCGGATGGAGGTCTCTGCCGCCGCGAGTGCATCCCGACACGGCCGCCTGCGTGGCACGCCACCACGCCGCTGGGCGCTTCGGCGCCTGGACAAGGACGCCCTGATGGCAGCTGCCCTCGCTGCAACTTGGCCGCAGGGAGCGGCCGAGTTGCCGAGCATAGAGGAGGAGGTCGCCCGGCTCGGAGCATTGGTCGCGGGTATTTGCGACGCGGCGATGCCTCGGGTCGGGCGGGCTTCTCCTCGCCGGGCGGTGTACTGGTGGTCGGACGCGATCGCGGAGTTGCGAGTCGCGATTGTCCGCGCCCGACGCCAGTACACCGCGCGCGCCGTCGTCTATGGAGAGACGATAGCGTGGCGCGAGCGAGGGCAGATGATCTGTATAAGGCATACCGCATGTCGCGGATGGCTCTGCTGGTCGCCATCAAACGGGCCAAGACCCGGGCATGGAAGGAGCTCCTCCAGACCCTTGATGACGATCCATGGGGGCGCCCATATAAGGTGGTGCTGAATAAGCTCCGCCCGTGGGCGCCACCCGTCACCGAGGGTCTTGACCCCCGGCTGCTGGAGGACGTGGTCAATACACTCTTCCCAATTGGGGAGAGGGGACCGCGTCCTCCGGCGGCGGCGGCTGTCCCAGTGGTGTGGACGGCCGAGCTGGGGGTCACGCAGGAGGAGCTGGCAGCGGCCATCAGACGGCTCGGGGTTCGTAACACGGCCCCGGGTCCGGATGGTGTGCCCGGCCGGGTTTGGGTCTTGACCCAGGGCGTCCTTGGGGCCGACCTCAGGCGGTTGTTCGACCGCTGCCTGAGGGACGGGCGATTCCCCCCCAGTTGGAAGGTGGCGAGGATGGTCCTCCTCCGGAAGGAGGGTCGGCCCGCGGAGTCTCCCTCCGCATACCGGCCCATTTGTCTCCTCGACGAGGTGGGCAAGCTCTTCGAGCGTGTGATTGCTGCCCGCCTCGTCGAGCACCTGTCGCGGGGTGATCCCGGTCTGGCCGACTGCCAGTTCGGTTTCCGGGGGGGCCGATCGACTATCGACGCGATAGGTCGTGTGAGGGCCCTCTCGGAGGCGGCCGTCTCCCGGGGAGGGGTGGCATTGGCAATATCCTAGGATATTGCCAATGCCTTTAACACCCTCCCCTGGGAAGGGATAAGGAGGGGGCTCGAATATCATCGAGTCCCCCCTTGTCTCAGGGCGGTCGTCGGGGATTATCTCCGCGGCAGGTGGATCGAGTATCCGGGCCGGGATGGTGATATGCGGAGGGAGGTGTACTGCGGTGTTCCGCAGGGGTCGGTCCTCGGGCCACTCCTGTGGAACATCGCGTACGACTCGGTGTTGCGGGCCGGCCTCCCCGACGGCGTCAGCACGGTGTGTTATGCGGATGACACACTGGTGCTGGCCGTCGGGGCGCACTGGGGGAGGGCCATGCGTCGCGCGGAGGAGGGGTCGCAACGCGTCGTCGACCGGATCAGGGGGATGGGGATGACGGTGGCGGTCCATAAGACCGAGGTGATTGCGTTTCATTCACCTCGGCAGGATCCGCCACCCCCTCTGATTCGGGTGGGTGGGGCTGACATCGAGGTGAAGCCCCAGATCAGGTATCTGGGGCTGATCCTCGATAGCCACTGGCGTTTCGAGAAGCATTTCCGCTGCCTGGTCCCCCGGTTGGAAAGGATGGTTGCGGCTCTGGGCCGGATCCTGCCCAACCTGGGGGGCCCGGCGGGCCGAGTTCGTCGCCTCTATGTGGCAATGGTCCAGTCGGTGGCCCTATACGGGGCCCCCGTCTGGGCGGACGACCTGGCTGCCTCCCGGCGCAGCATGACTATGCTGCGTCGGGTGCAGAGGCGCATGGCGCTCAGGGTCGTCCGCGGGTATCGGACCATGTCACATGAGGCGGCGACGGTTCTAGCGGGGATGCCGCCCATGGACCTGCTCGCGCGGTCGCACGCGGCGATGTACCGGCACCGCGTCGACCGTCGCGCGGGGGTGGGGGCGGTCCCGGGCGGGCAGGAACCTGCTTGGGGCGATTTGAAGCGCCAGGCCCGGCAGTCCGTGTTGCTCGCGTGGCAGGAGCGGCTGGCTCTGCCAACCGCGGGGCACCGGACTGTCGGGGCTGTTCGGCCACTCCTGAAGGAGTGGCTGGACAGAGGCCATGGCAGCCTCACCTACCGGCTGGCACAGGTATTTTCCGGGCATGGCAGCTTCGGAAGATACCTGTGCCGGATAGGGAAGGAGCCGACGGCGCGTTGCTGCTTCTGCGACGCTGAGCAGGACACGGCGGATCATACCCTGGAGGTATGCCCCGCGTGGGAGGGGGAGCGCCGTGTCCTGGTCGGCGTCGTCGGGCGGGATGTCTCGCTGCCGGGCGTGGTGCGCGCCATGCTCGGCAGCGAGGAGAAGTGGAGGGCCGTGGCCTCCTTCTGCGAGAACGTAATGTTGCAGAAGGAGGCCGCGGGGAGGGAGCGCGAGCTTCAGCGGCGCGCTGAAGCTCGCGCTCGTGCGGTGGCCCGAGGTCGTCGCCCGGTCGCGAGGCGTCGCGGGCGGCCGCCTCGGCGTGGCGGATGACCTAGGCTGGGAGGGGTGCCCTGAGGGGACCCTCCTCCCGCCAGGCGGCGCAGGGTCGGACCGGTTGGGGGTAGGAGTGCCTCCCCCTACCGGTCCGACGCAAGGGGAGGCACCCTCGGCGGTCTGGTGCGGCCATGAACGCCCGGTCGCCGGGGGGTGGAAACGGGGTCGCGGGCGGTTGCGAGTTGGGGCTCGCAGCCGCCACTAAACGCGGCCCCGGGACGGATAGCGGCGGGATGGAGTGGCCCCGTCCAGCCGCTATGAGGCAGTGTGTCTACTGGGGGGACCGATTGTCCCCCCGGGGGATGGGCGCGAAAGCGCGGGCACGGGGAGGATACCGGAAGAATGCTTCGAGCGATTCCCGGTATCCTCCCAAAGCGTGCCGAAGGGTCACCGTGGGGTTTTTAGTGGGTAGGTCCCGCGCCTGTCGTTGTACGGGCGCGGGGAATCCCACACACCCCTCCCACCTCTCCCCAAGGAGGTGGGAGGGAGTCTTTCGAAGATTTTCCCCACGACAAAAAAAAAAAAAAAAAAAAAAAAAGTTATGTCTGGGATAGGTCTGGGATTTGCCCTCATCAGGCTCATACTTTCGCGTTTTTCACATACTTGTTGAACAGATACTAGGTTTTTTCTGGTTTGGATCACGTAGTAATGTGGAACCACACTTAAACAGTCAATTAAACATGGTCTTGATAAATATTTTAGAGGATAACACATGTTAGGTCTAGGTTAGGTCTGGGATTTGCCCTCATCAGGCTCATACTTTCGCGTTTTTCACATACTTGTTGAACAGATCCTGGGTTTCTTCTGGTTTGGATCACGTAGTAATGTGGTACCACACTGAGACAGTCAACTGAACCTGGTTTCCATCAATATTTTAGAGGATAACGCATGTTAGGTCTAGCTTAGGCTGGGGATTTGCCCTCATCAGGGTCATACTTTCGCAGTTTTAACATACATATTGACCTGAGCGAGAGTTTTCTCTGCTTTGGATCACGTAGTAATATGGTACCACACTAAAACAGGCCATTAAACCTGATTTCGATTAATATTTTAGAGGATAACACACGTTAGGTCTAGGTTAGGTCTGGGATTTGCCCTCATCAGGGTCATACTTTCGCAGTTTTAACATACATGTTGACCTGATCGAGGTTTTTTTCTGCATTGGATCGCGTAGTAAAGTGGTACCACACTAAAACTGTCCATTAAAACAGGATTCGATCAATATTTTATAGGATAACGCAAGTTATGTCTGGGATAGGTCTGGGATTTGCCCTCATCAGGCTCATACTTTCGCATATTTCTCATTCTTGTTGGCTAGATCCTGGGCTTTTTCTGGATTGGATCACGTAGTAATGTGGTACCACACTGAAACTGTCAATTAAACGTGGCTTCGATCAATATTTTAGAGGATAACGCATGTTAGGTCTAGCTTAGGCAAGGAATTTGCCCTCATCAGGGTCATCCTTTCGCAGTTTTAACATACATGTTGACCTGATCGAGGGTTTTTTCTGCATTGGATCACGTAGTAAAGTGGTACCACGCTAAAGCAGTCAATTAATCCTGGTTACGGTCAATATTTTAGAGGATAACGAACTCTAGGACTAGGTTAGGCCAGAAATTTTCCCACATCAGACACATACTTTCGCACTCTTCACATACTTCTTGAACAGATCCTGGGTTTTTTCTGCTTTGGATCACATAGCATAGTGGTACCACACTAAAACAGTCAATTAAACCTGGTTTCGATAAATATTTTAGAGGATAACGCAAGTTATGTCTGGGATAGGTCGAGGATTTGCCCTCATCAGGCTCATACTTTCTCGTTTTTCACAAACTTGTTGAAGAGATCCTGGGCTTTTTATGGTTTGGATCACGTAGTAATGTGGTACCACACTGAAACAGTCAATTAATCCTGGTTACGATCAATATTTTAGAGGCTAACGAACTCTAGGACTAGGTTAGGCCAGGAATTTTCCCACATCAGACACATACTTTCGCATTCTTCACATACTTCTTGAACAGATCCTGGGTTTTTTCTGGTTTGGATCACGTAGTAATGTGGTACCACACTGAAACAGTCCATTATACCTGATTTCGATCACTATTTTAGAGGATAACGCACGTTAGGTCTGGGTTAGGTCTAGGATTTGTCCTCATCAGGCTCATACTTTCGCGTTTTTCACATATTTGTTGAACATATCCTGGGTTTTTTCTGGTTTGGATCACGTAGTAATGTGGTACCACACTGAAACAGTCAATTAAACCTGGTTTCGATTAATATTTTAGTGGATAACGCATGTTAGGTCTAGGTTAGGCCTGGGATTTTCCCTCATCATGGTCATCCCTTCGCAGTTTTAACATACATATTGACCTGAGCCAGGGTTTTTTCTGCATTGGATCACGTAGTAATGTGGTACCACACTGAAACAGTCAATTAATCCTGGTTACGATCAATATTTTAGAGGATAACGATCTCTAGGACTAGGTTAGGCCAGGAATTTTCCCACATCAGACTCATACTTTTGCATTCTTCACATACTTCTTGGACAGATCCTGGGTTTTTTCTGGTTTGGATCACGTAGTAATGTGGTACCACACTGAAACAGTCAATTAAACATGGTCTTGATAAATATTTTATAGGATAACGCACGTTAGGTCTGGGTTAGGTCTGGGATTTGCCCTCATCAGGCTCATACTTTCGCGTTTTTCACATATTTGTTGAACATATTCTGGGTTTTTTCTGGTTTGGATCACGTAGTAATGTGGTACCACACTGAAACAGTCAATTAAACCTGGTTTCGATTAATATTTTAGTGGATAACGCATGTTAGGTCTAGGTTAGGCCTGGGATTTTCCCTCATCAGACTCATACTTTCGCATTCTTAACATACTTGTTGAACAGATCCTGGGTTTTTTCTGTTTTCTTTCACGTAGTAATGTGGTACCACACTGAAACAGTCGATTAAACCTGGTTTCGATCAATATTTTAGAGGATAACGCATGTTATGTCTAGGTTAAGCCAGGGATTTTCCCTCATCAGACTCATACTTTCGCATTCTTCACATACTAGTTGACGAGATCCTGGGCTTTTTCTGGTTTGGATCACGTAGTATTGTGGTACCACACTGAAACAGTCAATTAATCCTGGTTACGATCAATATTTTAGAGGATAACGCACGGTAGGACTAGGTCAGGCCACGAATTTTCCCTCATCAGACTCATACTTTCGCACTCTTCACATACTTCTTGAACAGATGCTGGGTTTTTTCTGGTTTGGATCACGTAGTAATGTGGTACCACACTGAAACAGTCAATTAAACATGGTCTTGATAAATATTTTATAGGATAACGCAAGTCATGTCTGGGATAGGTCTGGGATTTGCCCTCATCAGGCTCATACTTTCGCATATTTCTCATTCTTGATGGCTAGATCCTGGGCTTTTTCTGGATTGGATCACGTAGTAATGTGGTACCACACTGAAACAGTCAATTAATCCTGGTTACAATCAATATTTTAGAGGATAACGAACTTTAGGACTCGGTTAGGCCAGGAATTTTCCCTCATCAGACTCGTACTTTCGCATTCTTCACATACTTCTTGAACAGATCCTGGGTTTTTTCTGGTTTGGATCACGTAGTAATGTGGTACCACACTGAAACAGTCCATTAAACCTGATTTCGATCAATATTTTAGAGGATAACGCACGTTAGGTCTGGGTTAAGTCTAGGATTTGCCCTCATCAGGCTCATACTTTCGCGTTTTTCACATACTTGTTGAAGAGATCCTGGGCTTTTTCTGGTTTGGACCACGTAGTAATGTGGTACCACACTGAAACAGTCAATTAAACATGGTCTTGATAAATATTTTATAGGATAACGCAAGTCATGTCTGGGATAGGTCTGGGATTTGCCCTCATCAGGCTCATACTTTCGCATATTTCTCATTCTTGATGGCTAGATCCTGGGCTTTTTCTGGATTGGAACACGTAGTAATGTGGTACCACACTGAAACAGTCAATTAATCCTGGTTACGATCAATATTTTAGAGGATAACGAACTTTAGGACTCGGTTAGGCCAGGAATTTTCCCTCATCAGACTCGTACTTTCGCATTCTTCACATACTTCTTGAACAGATCCTGGGTTTTTTCTGGTTTGGACCACGTAGTAATGTGGTACCACACTGAAACAGTCCATTAAACCTGATTTCGATCAATATTTTAGAGGATAACGCCCGTTAGGTCTGGGTTAAGTCTAGGATTTGCCCTCATCAGGCTCATACTTTCGCGTTTTTCACATACTTGTTGAAGAGATCCTGGGCTTTTTCTGGTTTGGACCACGTAGTAATGTGGTACCACACTGAAACAGTCAATTAACCCTGGGTACGATCAATATTTTAGAGGATAACGCACGTTAGGACTAGGTTAGGCCAGGTATTTTCCCTCATCAGACTCGTACTTTCGCATTCTTCACATACTTGTTGAACATATCCTGGGTTTTTTCTGGTTTGGATCAGGTAGTAATGTGGTACCACACTGAAACAGTCAATTAAACCTGGTTTCGATTAATATTTTAGTGGATAACGCATGTTAGGTCTAGGTCAGGCCTGGGATTTTCCCTCATCAGGCTCATACTTTCGCATTCTTCGCATACTTGTTGAACAGATCCTGGGTTTTTTCTGTTTTCTTTCTCGTAGTAATGTGGTACCACACTGAAACAGTCGATTAAACCTGGTTTCGATCAATATTTTAGAGGATAACGCATGTTATGTCTAGGTTAGGCCAGGGATTTTCCCTCATCAGACTCATACTTTTGCATTCTTCACATACTTGTTGAACTGATCCTGGGCTTTTCTGGATTGGATCACGTAGTAATGTGGTACCACACTGAAACTGTCAATTAAACCTGGTTTCCGTCAATATTTTACAGGATAACACATGTTAGATCTAGGTTAGGTCTAGGATTTGCCCTCATCAGCTTCATACTTTCGCATTCTTCACATACTTCTTGAACAGATCCTGGTTTTTTTCTGGTTTCGATCACGTAGTAATGTGGTACCACGCTGAAACAGACCATTAAACCTGATTTCGATTAATATTTTGGAGGATAACACACGTTAGGTCTAGGTTAGGTGGGGATTTGCCCACATCAGGGTCATACTTACGCAGTTTTAACATACATATTGACATGATCGATGGTTTTCTCTGCTGTGGATCACGTCGTAAAGTGGTACCACACAGATACAGTCAATTAAACCTGCTTTCGATCAATATTTTATAGGATAACAAAAGTTAGGTCCGGGACATGTCTGGGATTTGCACTCATCAGGCTCATACTTTCGCGTTTTTCACATGCTTGTTGAAGAGATCCTGGGTTTTTTTCTGGTTTGGATCACGTAGTAATGTGAAACAACACTGAAACAGTCAATTAAACATGGTCTTGATAAATATTTTAGAAGATAACGCAAGTTAGGTCTGGGATAGGTCTGGGATTTGCCCTCATCATGGTCATATTTTCGCATTTTTCACATACTTGTTGAACAGATCCTGGGTTTTTTCTAGTTTGGATCACGTAGTAATGTGGTACCACACAGAAATAGTCGATTAACCCTAGTATCGATCAATATTTTTGAGGATAACGCATGTTAGGTCTCGATTTGGTCTAGGATTTGCCCTCATCTGGGTCATACTCTCGCATGTTACTCAAACTTGTTGGCCAGATTCTGGGCTTTCACTGGTCTGGATCACGTAGTAGTGTGGTACCACACTGAAACAGTCAATTAAACCTGGTTTCGATTAATATTTTAGAGGATAACACACGTTAGGTCTAGGTTAGGTCTGGGATTTGCCCTCATCAGGGTCATACTTTCGCAGTTTTAACATACATGTTGACCTGATCGAGGGTTTTTTCTGCATTGCATCACGTAGTAATGTGGCACCACACTAAAACTGTCCATTAAAACTGGATTCGATCAATATTTTATAGGATAACGCAAGTTATGTCTGGGATAGGTCTGGGATTTGCCCTCATCAGGCTCATACTTTCGCGTTTTTCACATACTTGTTGAACAGATCCTGGGTTTTTTCTGGTTTGGATCACGTAGTAATGTGGTACCACACAGAAATAGTCGATTAACCCTGGTATCGATCAATATTTTAGAGGATAACGCATGTTAGGTCTAGGTTAGGCCTGGGATTTGCCCTCATCAGCGTCATACTTTCGCATTTTTCACATACTTGTTGAACAGATCCCTGGCTTTTTCTGGTTTGGATCACGTAGTAATGTAGTACCACTCTGAAACAGTCGATTAACCCTGGTATCGATCAATATTTTAGAGGATAACGCATGTTAGGTCTAGGTTAGGCCTGGGATTTGCCCTCATCAGCGTCATACTCTCGCATGTTACTCAAACTTGTTGGCCAGATTCTGGGCTTTCACTGGTCTGGATCACGTAGTAGTGTGGTACCACACTGAAACAGTCAATTAAACCTGGTTTCGATTAATATTTTAGAGGATAACACACGTTAGGTCTAGGTTAGGTCTGGGATTTGCCCTCATCAGGGTCATACTTTCGCAGTTTTAACATACATGTTGACCTGATCGAGGGTTTTTTCTGCATTGCATCACGTAGTAATGTGGCACCACACTAAAACTGTCCATTAAAACTGGATTCGATCAATATTTTATAGGATAACGCAAGTTATGTCTGGGATAGGTCTGGGATTTGCCCTCATCAGGCTCATACTTTCGCGTTTTTCACATACTTGTTGAACATATCCTGGGTTTTTTCTGGTTTGGATCAGGTAGTAATGTGGTACCACACTGAAACAGTCAATTAAACCTGGTTTCGATTAATATTTTAGAGGATAACACACGTTAGGTCTAGGTTAGGTCTGGGATTTGCCCTCATCACGGTCATACTTTCGCAGTTTTAACGTACATGTTGATCTGAGTGAGTGTTTTTTTTGCATTGGATCGCGTAGCAAAGTGGTACCACACTAAAACAGTCAATTAAACCTGGTTTCGAACAATGTTTTAGAGGGTAACGCAAGTTATGTCTGGGATAGGTCTGGGATTTGCCCTCATCAGGCACATACCTTCGCATTTTTCACATACTTGTTGAACACATCCTGGGTTTTTCTGGTTTGGATCACGTAGTAATGTGGTACCACACTGAAACAGACCATTAAACCTGGTTTCGATCAATATTTTAGAGGATAACGCAAGTTAGATCTGGGATAGGTCTGTGATCTGCCCTCATCAGGCTCATACCTTCACATTTTTCACATACTTGTTGAACACATCCTGGGTTTTTCTGGTATGGATCACGTAGTAATGTGTTACTACACTGAAACAGACCATTAAACCTGGTTTCGATCAATATTTTAGAGGATAACGCATGTTAGGTCTAGGTTAGGCCTGGGATTTGCCCTCATCAGGGTCATACTTTCGCAGTTTTAACATACATGTTGACCTGAGCGAGTGTTTTTTCTGCATTGGATCGCGTAGCAAAGTGGAACCACACTAAAACTGTCAATTAAACCTGGTTTCGAACAATGTTTTAGAGGATAACGCAAGTTATGTCTGGGATAGGTCTGGGATTTGCCCACATCAGGCTGATACCTTCGCATTTTTCAGATACTTGTTGAACACATCCTGGGCTTTTCTGGTTTGGATCACGTAGTAATGTGGTACCACACTGTAACTGACCATTTAACCTGGTTTCGATCAATATTTTAGAGGATAACGCAAGTTAGATCTGGGATAGGTCTGTGAGCTGCCCTCATCAGGCTCATACTTTCGCGTTTTTCGCATACTTGTTGAAGAGATCCTGGGCTTTTTCTGGATTGGATCACGTAGTAATGTGGTACCACACTGAAACAGTCGATTAATCCTGGTGTCGATCAATATCTTAGAGGATTACGCATGTTAGGTCAAGGTTAGGCCTGGGATTTGCCCTCATCACCGTCATACTTTCGCAGTTTTAACATACATGTTGACCTCAGTGAGTGTTTTTTTTGCATTGGATCGCGTAGCAAAGTGGTACCACACTAAAACAGTCAATTAAACCTGGTTTCGAACAATGTCTTAGAGGATAACGCAAGTTATGTCTGGGATAGGTCTGGGATTTGCCCTCATCCGGCTCATACTTTCGCGTTTTTCGCATACTTGTTGAAGAGATCCTGGGCTTTTTCTGGATTGGATCACGTAGTAATGTGGTACCACACTGAAACAGACCATTAAACCTGGTTTCGATCAATATTTTAGAGGATAACGCATGTTAGGTCTAGGTTAGGCCTGGGATTTGCCCTCATCAGGGTCATACTTTCGCAGTTTTAACATACATGTTGAGCTGAGTGAGTGTTTTTTTTGCATTGGATCGCGTAGCAAAGTGGTACCACACTAAAACAGTCAATTAAACCTGGTTTCGAACAATGTTTTAGAGGGTAACGCAAGTTAGGTCTGGGACAGGTCGGGGATTTGCACTCATCAGGGTCATATTTTCGCGTTTTTCACATACCTGTTGAACAGATCCCTGGCTTTTTCTGGTTTGGGTCACGTAGTAATGTGGTACCACACTGAAACAGTCGATTAATCCTGGTTTCGATCAATATCTTAGAGGATAACGCATGTTAGGTCAAGGTTAGGCCTGGGATTTGCCCTCATCACGGTCATACTTTCGCAGTTTTAACGTACATGTTGATCTGAGTGAGTGTTTTTTTGCATTGGATCGCGTAGAAAAGTGGTACCACACTAAAACAGTCAATTAAACCTGGTTTCGAACAATGTCTTAGAGGATAACGCAAGTTATGTCTGGGATAGGTCTGGGATTTGCGCTCATCAGGCTCATACTTTCGCGTTTTTCGCATACTTGTTGAAGAGATCCTGGGCTTTTTCTGGATTGGATCACGTAGTAATGTGGTACCACACTGAAACAGTCCATTAACCCTGGTTTCGATCAATATTTTAGAGAATAATTCATGTTAGGCCTAGGTTAGGCCTGGGATTTGCCCTCATCAGGGTCATACTTTCGCAGTTTTAACATACATGTTGACCTGAGCGAGTGTTTTTTCTGCATTGGGTCGCGTAGCAAAGTGGAACCACACTAAAACTGTCAATTAAACCTGGTTTCGAACAATGTTTTAGAGGATAACGCAAGTTATGTCTGGGATAGGTCTGGGATTTGCCCTCATCAGGCTCATACTTTCGCGTTTTTCACATGCTTGTTGAAGAGATCCTGAGCTTTTTCTGGATTGGATCACGTAGTAATGTGGTACCACACTGAAACAGTCCATTAAACCTGGTTTCGATCAATATTTTAGAGGATAGCGCATGTTATGTCTAGGTTAGTCCTGGGATTGGCCCACATCAGACTCATACTTTCGCATTCTTCACATACTTGTTGAACAGATCCTGGGTTTTTTCTGGTTTGGATGACGTAGTAATGTGGTACCACACTGAAACAGTCGATTAACCCTCGTTTCGATCAATATTTTAGAGGATAACGCAAGTTAGGTCTGGGATAGGTCTGGGATTTGCCCACATCAGGCTCATACCTTCGCAGTTTTAACATACATGTTGACCTGAGTGAGTGTTTTTTTTGCATTGGATCGCGTAGCAAAGTGGTACCACACTAAAACAGTCAATTAAACCTGGTTTCGAACAATGTTATAGAGGATAACGTAAGTTATGTCAGGGATAGGTCTGGGATTTGCCCTCATCAGGGTCATATTTTCGCGTTTTTCACATACTTGTTGCACATACCCCTGGCTTTTTCTGGTTTGGATCACGTAGTAATGTGGTACCACACTGAAACAGTCGATTAATCCTTGTTTCGATCAATATCCTAGAGGATAACGCATGTTAGGTCAAGGTTAGGCCTGGGATTTGCCATCATCACGGTCATACTTTCGCAGTTTTAACATACATGTTGACCTGAGTGAGTGTTTTTTGTGCATTGGATCGTGTAGCAAAGTGGTACCACACTAAAACAGTCAATTAAACCTGGTTTCGAACAATGTTTTAGAGGATAACGCAAGTTATGTCTGGGATAGGTCTGGGATTTGCCCACATCAGGCTCATACCTTCGCATTTTTCACATACTTGTTGAACACATCCTGGGCTTTTCTGGTTTGGATCGCGTAGTAATGTGGTACCACACTGAAACAGACCATTTAACCTGGTTTCGATCAATATTTTTGAGGATAACGCATTATAGGTATATGTTAGGCCTGGGATTAGCCCTCATCAGGGTCATATTTTCGCGTTTTTCACATACCTGTTGAACAGATACCTGGCTTTTTCTGGTTTGGATCACGTAGTAATGTGGTACCACACTGAAACAGTCGATTAATCCTGGTTTCGATCAATATCTTAGAGGATAACGCATGTTAGGTCAAGGTTAGGCCTGGGATTTGCCATCATCACGGTCATACTTTCGCAGTTTTAACATACATGTTGATCTGAGTGAGTGTTTTTTTTGCATTGGATCGCGTAGCAAAGTGGTACCACACTAAAACAGTCAATTAAACCTGGTTTCGAACAATGTTTTAGAGGGTAACGCAAGTTATGTCTGGGATAGGTCTGGGATTTGCCCACATCAGGCACATACCTTCGCATTTTTCACATACTTGTTGAACACATCCTGGGTTTTTCTGGTTTGCATCACGTAGTAATGTGGTACCACACTGAAACAGTCGATTAATCCTGGTTTCGATCAATATCTTAGAGGATAATGCATGTTAGGTCAAGGTTAGGCCTGGGATTTGCCCTCATCACGGTCATACTTTCGCAGTTTTAACATACATGTTGAGCTGAGTGAGTGTTTTTTTTGCATTGGATCGCGTAGCAAAGTGGTACCACACTAAAACAGACCATTAAACCTGGTTTCGATCAATATTTTAGAGGATAACGCAAGTTAGGTCTGGGATAGGTCTGGGATCTGCCCTCATCAGGCTCATACCTTCGCATTTTTCACATACTTGTTGAACACATCCTGGGTTTTTCTGGTTTGGATCACGTAGTAATGTGGTACCACACTGAAACAGACCATTAAACCTGGTTTCGATTAATATCTTATAGAATAATTCATGTTAGGTGTAGGTTAGGTCTGGCATTTGCTCTCTTCGGGCTCGTACGTTCGCATATTTCTCATACTAGATGGCCAGATTCTGGGCTTTTTCTGGTTTGGATCACGTAGTAATGTGGTACCACACTGAAACAGTCCATTAAACCTGGTTTCCATCTATATTTTAGAGGACAACGCATGTTAGGTCTAGGTTAGGCCTGGGATTTGCCCTCATCAGCGTCATACTTTCGCATTTTTCACATACTTGTTGAACAGATCCCTGGATTTTTCTGGTTTGGATCACGTAGTAATGTAGTACCACACTGAAACAGTCGATTAATCCTGGTTTCGATCAATATCTTAGAGGAGAACGCATGTTAGGTCAAGGTTAGGCCTGGGATTTGCCCTCATCACGGTCATACTTTCGCAGTTTTAACGTACATGTTGATCTGAGTGAGTGCTTTTTTGCATTGGATCGCGTAGCAAAGTGGTACCACACTAAAACAGTCAATTAAACCTGGTTTCGAACAATGTTTTAGAGGGTAACGCAAGTTATGTCTGGGATAGGTCTGGGATTTGCCCTCATCAGGCACATACCTTCGCATTTTTCACATACTTGTTGAACACATCCTGGGTTTTTCTGGTTTGGATCACGTAGTAATGTGGTACCACACTGAAACAGACCATTAAACCTGGTTTCGATCAATATTTTAGAGGATTTCGCAAGTTAGATCTGGGATAGGTCTGTGATCTGCCCTCATCAGGCTCATACCTTCGCATTATTCACATACTTGTTGAACACATCCTGGGTTTTTCTGGTTTGGATCACGTAGTAATGTGGTACTACACTGAAACAGACCATTAAACCTGGTTTCGATCAATATTTTAGAGGATAACGCATGTTAGGTCTAGGTTAGGCCTGGGATTTGCCCTCATCAGGGTCATACTTTCGCAGTTTTTACATACATGTTGACCTGAGCGAGTGTTTTTTCTGCATTGGATCGCGTAGCAAAGTGGAACCACACTAAAACTGTCAATTAATCCTGGTTTCGAACAATGTTTTAGAGGATAACGCAAGTTATGTCTGGGATAGGTCTAGGATTTGCCCACATCAGGCTGATACCTTCGCATTTTTCAGATACTTGTTGAACACATCCTGGGCTTTTCTGGTTTGGATCACGTAGTAATGTGGTACCACACTGTAACTGACCATTTAACCTGGTTTCGATCAATATTTTAGAGGATAACGCAAGTTAGATCTGGGATAGGTCTGTGATCTGCCCTCATCAGGCTCATACTTTCGCGTTTTTCGCATACTTGTTGAAGAGATCCTGGGCTTTTTCTGGATTGGATCACGTAGTAGTGTGGTACCACACTGAAACAGTCGATTAATCCTGGTGTCGATCAATATCTTAGAGGATTACGCATGTTAGGTCAAGGTTAGGCCTGGGATTTGCCCTCATCACGGTCATACTTTCGCAGTTTTAACATACATGTTGAGCTGAGTGAGTGTTTTTTTTGCATTGGATCGCGTAGCAAAGTGGTACCACACTAAAACAGTCAATTAAACCTGGTTTCGATCAATATTTTAGAGGATAGCGCATGTTATGTCTAGGTTAGGCCTGGGATTGGCCCACATCAGACTCATACTTTCGCATTCTTCACATACTTGTTGAAGAGATCCTGGGCTTTTTCTGGATTGGATCACGTAGTAATGTGGTACCACACTGAAACAGACCATTAAACCTGGTTTCGATCAATATTTTAGAGGATAACGCATGTTAGGTCTAGGTTAGGCCTGGGATTTGCCCTCATCAGGGTCATACTTTCGCAGTTTTAACATACATGTTGACCTCAGTGAGTGTTTTGTTTGCATTGGATTGCGTAGCAAAGTGGTACCACACTGAAACTGTCGATTAAACCTGTTTTCCATCAATACTCTTGAGGATAACGCATGTTCGGTCTAGGTTAGGCCTGGGATCTGCCCTCATCAGGCTCATACCTTCGCATTTTTCACATACTTGTTGAACACATCCTGGGTTTTTCTGGTTTGGATCACGTAGTAATGTGGTACCACACTGAAACAGTCGATTAATCCTGGTTTCGATCAATATCTTAGAGGATAACGCATGTTAGGTCAAGGTTAGGCCTGGGATTTGCCCTCATCACGGTCATACTTTCGCAGTTTTAACGTACATGTTGATCTGAGTGAGTGTTTTTTTTGCATTGGATCGCGTAGCAAAGTGGTACCACACTAAAACAGTCAATTAAACCTGGTTTCGAACAATGTTTTAGAGGGTAACGCAAGTTAGGTCTGGGACAGGTCGGGGATTTGCACTCATCAGGGTCATATTTTCGCGTTTTTCACATACCTGTTGAACAGATCCCTGGCTTTTTCTGGTTTGGGTCACGTAGTAATGTGGTACCACACTGAAACAGTCGATTAATCCTGGTTTCGATCAATATCTTAGAGGATAACGCATGTTAGGTCAAGGTTAGGCCTGGGATTTGCCCTCATCACGGTCATACTTTCGCAGTTTTAACGTACATGTTGATCTGGGTGAGTGTTTTTTTTGCATTGGATCGCGTAGCAAAGTGGTACCACACTAAAACAGTCAATTAAACCTGGTTTCGAACAATGTTTTAGAGGGTAACGCAAGTTATGTCTGGGATAGGTCTGGGATTTGCCCTCATCAGGCACATACCTTCGCATTTTTCACATACTTGTTGAACACATCCTGGGTTTTTCTGGTTTGGATCACGTAGTAATGTGGTACCACACTGAAACAGACCATTAAACCTGGTGTCGATCAATATTTTAGAGGATAACGCAAGTTAGATCTGGGATAGGTCTGGGATCTGCCCTCATCAGGCTCATACCTTCGCATTTTTCACATACTTGTTGAACACATCCTGGGTTTTTCTGGTTTGGATCACGTAGGAATGTGGTACTACACTGAAACAGACCATTAAACCTGGTTTCGATCAATATTTTAGAGGATAACGCATGTTAGGTCTAGGTTAGGCCTGGGATTTGCCCTCATCAGGGTCATACTTTCGCAGTTTTAACATACATGTTGACCTCAGTGAGTGTTTTTTTTGCATTGGATCGCGTAGCAAAGTGGTACCACACTAAAACAGTCAATTAAACCTGGTTTCGAACAATGTCTTAGAGGATAACGCAAGTTATGTCTGGGATAGGTCTGGGATTTGCGCCCATCAGGCTCATACTTTCGCGTTTTTCGCATACTTGTTGAAGAGATCCTGGGCTTTTTCTGGATTGGATCACGTAGTAATGTGGTACCACACTGAAACAGTCCATTAACCCTGGTTTCGATCAATATTTTAGAGAATAATTCATGTTAGGCCTAGGTTAGGCCTGGGATTTGCCCTCATCAGGGTCATACTTTCGCAGTTTTAACATACATGTTGACCTGAGCGAGTGTTTTTTCTGCATTGGATCGCGTAGCAAAGTGGAACCACACTAAAACTGTCACTTAAACCTGGTTTCGAACAATGTTTTAGAGGATAACGCAATTTATGTCTGGGATAGGTCTGGGATTTGCCCTCATCAGGCTCATACTTTCGCGTTTTTCACATGCTTGTTGAAGAGATCCTGAGCTTTTTCTGGATTGGATCACGTAGTAATGTGGTACCACACTGAAACAGTCCATTAAACCTGGTTTCGATCAATATTTTAAGGAATAATTCATGTTAGGTCTAGGATAGGTCTGGCATTTGCTCCCTTCGGGCTCGTACTTTCGCATATTTCTCATACTAGATGGCCAGATTCTGGGCTTTTTCTGGTTTGGATCACGTAGTAATGTGGTACCACACTGAAACAGTCCATTAAACCTGGTTTCGATCAATATTTTAGAGGATAGCGCATGTTATGTCTAGGTTAGTCCTGGGATTGGCCCACATCAGACTCATACTTTCGCATTCTTCACATACTTGTTGAACAGATCCTGGGTTTTTTCTGGTTTGGATCACGTAGTAATGTGGTACTACACTGAAACAGTCGATTATTCCTGGTTTCGATCAATATCTTAGAGGATAACGCAAGTTAGGTCTGGGATAGGTCTGGGATTTGCCCACATCAGGCTCATACCTTCGCAGTTTTAACATACATGTTGACCTGAGTGAGTGTTTTTTTTGCATTGGATCGCGTAGCAAAGTGGTACCACACTAAAACAGTCAATTAAACCTGGTTTCGAACAATGTTATAGAGGATAACGTAAGTTATGTCAGGGATAGGTCTGGGATTTGCCCTCATCAGGGTCATATTTTCGCGTTTTTCACATACCTGTTGAACACATCCTGGGTTTTTCTGGTTTGCATCACGTAGTAATGTGGTACCACACTGAAACAGTCGATTAATCCTGGTTTCGATCAATATCTTAGAGGATAATGCATGTTAGGTCAAGGTTAGGCCTGGGATTTGCCCTCATCACGGTCATACTTTCGCAGTTTTAACATACATGTTGAGCTGAGTGAGTGTTTTTTTTGCATTGGATCGCGTAGCAAAGTGGTACCACACTAAAACAGACCATTAAACCTGGTTTCGATCAATATTTTAGAGGATAACGCAAGTTAGGTCTGGGATAGGTCTGGGATCTGCCCACATCAGGCTCATACCTTCGCAGTTTTAACATACATGTTGATCTGAGTGAGTGTTTTTTTTGCATTGGATCGCGTAGCAAAGTGGTACCACACTAAAACAGTCAATTAAACCTGGTTTCGAACAATGTTTTAGAGGGTAACGCAAGTTATGTCTGGGATAGGTCTGGGATTTGCCCTCATCAGGCACATACCTTCGCATTTTTCACATACTTGTTGAACACATCCTGGGTTTTTCTGGTTTGCATCACGTAGTAATGTGGTACCACACTGAAACAGTCGATTAATCCTGGTTTCGATCAATATCTTAGAGGATAATGCATGTTAGGTCAAGGTTAGGCCTGGGATTTGCCCTCATCACGGTCATACTTTCGCAGTTTTAACATACATGTTGAGCTGAGTGAGTGTTTTTTTTGCATTGGATCGCGTAGCAAAGTGGTACCACACTAAAACAGTCAATTAAACCTGGTTTCGATCAATATTTTAGAGGATAGCGCATGTTATGTCTAGGTTAGGCCTGGGATTGGCCCACATCAGACTCATACTTTCGCATTCTTCACATACTTGTTGAAGAGATCCTGGGCTTTTTCTGGATTGGATCACGTAGTAATGTGGTACCACACTGAAACAGACCATTAAACCTGGTTTCGATCAATATTTTAGAGGATAACGCATGTTAGGTCTAGGTTAGGCCTGGGATTTGCCCTCATCAGGGTCATACTTTCGCAGTTTTAACATACATGTTGACCTCAGTGAGTGTTTTGTTTGCATTGGATTGCGTAGCAAAGTGGTACCACACTGAAACTGTCGATTAAACCTGTTTTCCATCAATACTCTTGAGGATAACGCATGTTCGGTCTAGGTTAGGCCTGGGATCTGCCCTCATCAGGCTCATACCTTCGCATTTTTCACATACTTGTTGAACACATCCTGGGTTTTTCTGGTTTGGATCACGTAGTAATGTGGTACCACACTGAAACAGTCGATTAATCCTGGTTTCGATCAATATCTTAGAGGATAACGCATGTTAGGTCAAGGTTAGGCCTGGGATTTGCCCTCATCACGGTCATACTTTCGCAGTTTTAACGTACATGTTGATCTGAGTGAGTGTTTTTTTTGCATTGGATCGCGTAGCAAAGTGGCACCACACTAAAACAGTCAATTAAACCTGGTTTCGAACAATGTTTTAGAGGGTAACGCAAGTTAGGTCTGGGACAGGTCGGGGATTTGCACTCATCAGGGTCATATTTTCGCGTTTTTCACATACCTGTTGAACAGATCCCTGGCTTTTTCTGGTTTGGGTCACGTAGTAATGTGGTACCACACTGAAACAGTCGATTAATCCTGGTTTCGATCAATATCTTAGAGGATAACGCATGTTAGGTCAAGGTTAGGCCTGGGATTTGCCCTCATCACGGTCATACTTTCGCAGTTTTAACGTACATGTTGATCTGGGTGAGTGTTTTTTTTGCATTGGATCGCGTAGCAAAGTGGTACCACACTAAAACAGTCAATTAAACCTGGTTTCGAACAATGTTTTAGAGGGTAACGCAAGTTATGTCTGGGATAGGTCTGGGATTTGCCCTCATCAGGCACATACCTTCGCATTTTTCACATACTTGTTGAACACATCCTGGGTTTTTCTGGTTTGGATCACGTAGTAATGTGGTACCACACTGAAACAGACCATTAAACCTGGTTTCGATCAATATTTTAGAGGATAACGCAAGTTAGATCTGGGATAGGTCTGGGATCTGCCCTCATCAGGCTCATACCTTCGCATTTTTCACATACTTGTTGAACACATCCTGGGTTTTTCTGGTTTGGATCACGTAGGAATGTGGTACTACACTGAAACAGACCATTAAACCTGGTTTCGATCAATATTTTAGAGGATAACGCATGTTAGGTCTAGGTTAGGCCTGGGATTTGCCCTCATCAGGGTCATACTTTCGCAGTTTTAACATACATGTTGACCTGAGCGAGTGTTTTTTCTGCATTGGATCGCGTAGCAAAGTGGAACCACACTAAAACTGTCACTTAAACCTGGTTTCGAACAATGTTTTAGAGGATAACGCAAGTTATGTCTGGGATAGGTCTGGGATTTGCCCTCATCAGGCTCATACTTTCGCGTTTTTCACATGCTTGTTGAAGAGATCCTGAGCTTTTTCTGGATTGGATCACGTAGTAATGTGGTACCACACTGAAACAGTCCATTAAACCTGGTTTCGATCAATATTTTAAGGAATAATTCATGTTAGGTCTAGGATAGGTCTGGCATTTGCTCCCTTCGGGCTCGTACTTTCGCATATTTCTCATACTAGATGGCCAGATTCTGGGCTTTTTCTGGTTTGGATCACGTAGTAATGTGGTACCACACTGAAACAGTCCATTAAACCTGGTTTCGATCAATATTTTAGAGGATAGCGCATGTTATGTCTAGGTTAGTCCTGGGATTGGCCCACATCAGACTCATACTTTCGCATTCTTCACATACTTGTTGAACAGATCCTGGGTTTTTTCTGGTTTGGATCACGTAGTAATGTGGTACTACACTGAAACAGTCGATTATTCCTGGTTTCGATCAATATCTTAGAGGATAACGCAAGTTAGGTCTGGGATAGGTCTGGGATTTGCCCACATCAGGCTCATACCTTCGCAGTTTTAACATACATGTTGACCTGAGTGAGTGTTTTTTTTGCATTGGATCGCGTAGCAAAGTGGTACCACACTAAAACAGTCAATTAAACCTGGTTTCGAACAATGTTATAGAGGATAACGTAAGTTATGTCAGGGATAGGTCTGGGATTTGCCCTCATCAGGGTCATATTTTCGCGTTTTTCACATACCTGTTGAACACATCCTGGGTTTTTCTGGTTTGGATCACGTAGGAATGTGGTACTACACTGAAACAGACCATTAAACCTGGTTTCGATCAATATTTTAGAGGATAACGCATGTTAGGTCTAGGTTAGGCCTGGGATTTGCCCTCATCAGGGTCATACTTTCGCAGTTTTAACATACATGTTGACCTGAGCGAGTGTTTTTTCTGCATTGGATCGCGTAGCAAAGTGGAACCACACTAAAACTGTCACTTAAACCTGGTTTCGAACAATGTTTTAGAGGATAACGCAAGTTATGTCTGGGATAGGTCTGGGATTTGCCCTCATCAGGCTCATACTTTCGCGTTTTTCACATGCTTGTTGAAGAGATCCTGAGCTTTTTCTGGATTGGATCACGTAGTAATGTGGTACCACACTGAAACAGTCCATTAAACCTGGTTTCGATCAATATTTTAAGGAATAATTCATGTTAGGTCTAGGATAGGTCTGGCATTTGCTCCCTTCGGGCTCGTACTTTCGCATATTTCTCATACTAGATGGCCAGATTCTGGGCTTTTTCTGGTTTGGATCACGTAGTAATGTGGTACCACACTGAAACAGTCCATTAAACCTGGTTTCGATCAATATTTTAGAGGATAGCGCATGTTATGTCTAGGTTAGTCCTGGGATTGGCCCACATCAGACTCATACTTTCGCATTCTTCACATACTTGTTGAACAGATCCTGGGTTTTTTCTGGTTTGGATCACGTAGTAATGTGGTACTACACTGAAACAGTCGATTATTCCTGGTTTCGATCAATATCTTAGAGGATAACGCAAGTTAGGTCTGGGATAGGTCTGGGATTTGCCCACATCAGGCTCATACCTTCGCAGTTTTAACATACATGTTGACCTGAGTGAGTGTTTTTTTTGCATTGGATCGCGTAGCAAAGTGGTACCACACTAAAACAGTCAATTAAACCTGGTTTCGAACAATGTTATAGAGGATAACGTAAGTTATGTCAGGGATAGGTCTGGGATTTGCCCTCATCAGGGTCATATTTTCGCGTTTTTCACATACCTGTTGAACACATCCTGGGTTTTTCTGGTTTGCATCACGTAGTAATGTGGTACCACACTGAAACAGTCGATTAATCCTGGTTTCGATCAATATCTTAGAGGATAATGCATGTTAGGTCAAGGTTAGGCCTGGGATTTGCCCTCATCACGGTCATACTTTCGCAGTTTTAACATACATGTTGAGCTGAGTGAGTGTTTTTTTTGCATTGGATCGCGTAGCAAAGTGGTACCACACTAAAACAGACCATTAAACCTGGTTTCGATCAATATTTTAGAGGATAACGCAAGTTAGGTCTGGGATAGGTCTGGGATCTGCCCACATCAGGCTCATACCTTCGCAGTTTTAACATACATGTTGATCTGAGTGAGTGTTTTTTTTGCATTGGATCGCGTAGCAAAGTGGTACCACACTAAAACAGTCAATTAAACCTGGTTTCGAACAATGTTTTAGAGGGTAACGCAAGTTATGTCTGGGATAGGTCTGGGATTTGCCCTCATCAGGCACATACCTTCGCATTTTTCACATACTTGTTGAACACATCCTGGGTTTTTCTGGTTTGCATCACGTAGTAATGTGGTACCACACTGAAACAGTCGATTAATCCTGGTTTCGATCAATATCTTAGAGGATAATGCATGTTAGGTCAAGGTTAGGCCTGGGATTTGCCCTCATCACGGTCATACTTTCGCAGTTTTAACATACATGTTGAGCTGAGTGAGTGTTTTTTTTGCATTGGATCGCGTAGCAAAGTGGTACCACACTAAAACAGTCAATTAAACCTGGTTTCGATCAATATTTTAGAGGATAGCGCATGTTATGTCTAGGTTAGGCCTGGGATTGGCCCACATCAGACTCATACTTTCGCATTCTTCACATACTTGTTGAAGAGATCCTGGGCTTTTTCTGGATTGGATCACGTAGTAATGTGGTACCACACTGAAACAGACCATTAAACCTGGTTTCGATCAATATTTTAGAGGATAACGCATGTTAGGTCTAGGTTAGGCCTGGGATTTGCCCTCATCAGGGTCATACTTTCGCAGTTTTAACATACATGTTGACCTCAGTGAGTGTTTTGTTTGCATTGGATTGCGTAGCAAAGTGGTACCACACTGAAACTGTCGATTAAACCTGTTTTCCATCAATACTCTTGAGGATAACGCATGTTCGGTCTAGGTTAGGCCTGGGATCTGCCCTCATCAGGCTCATACCTTCGCATTTTTCACATACTTGTTGAACACATCCTGGGTTTTTCTGGTTTGGATCACGTAGTAATGTGGTACCACACTGAAACAGTCGATTAATCCTGGTTTCGATCAATATCTTAGAGGATAACGCATGTTAGGTCAAGGTTAGGCCTGGGATTTGCCCTCATCACGGTCATACTTTCGCAGTTTTAACGTACATGTTGATCTGAGTGAGTGTTTTTTTTGCATTGGATCGCGTAGCAAAGTGGTACCACACTAAAACAGTCAATTAAACCTGGTTTCGAACAATGTTTTAGAGGGTAACGCAAGTTAGGTCTGGGACAGGTCGGGGATTTGCACTCATCAGGGTCATATTTTCGCGTTTTTCACATACCTGTTGAACAGATCCCTGGCTTTTTCTGGTTTGGGTCACGTAGTAATGTGGTACCACACTGAAACAGTCGATTAATCCTGGTTTCGATCAATATCTTAGAGGATAACGCATGTTAGGTCAAGGTTAGGCCTGGGATTTGCCCTCATCACGGTCATACTTTCGCAGTTTTAACGTACATGTTGATCTGGGTGAGTGTTTTTTTTGCATTGGATCGCGTAGCAAAGTGGTACCACACTAAAACAGTCAATTAAACCTGGTTTCGAACAATGTTTTAGAGGGTAACGCAAGTTATGTCTGGGATAGGTCTGGGATTTGCCCTCATCAGGCACATACCTTCGCATTTTTCACATACTTGTTGAACACATCCTGGGTTTTTCTGGTTTGGATCACGTAGTAATGTGGTACCACACTGAAACAGACCATTAAACCTGGTTTCGATCAATATTTTAGAGGATAACGCAAGTTAGATCTGGGATAGGTCTGGGATCTGCCCTCATCAGGCTCATACCTTCGCATTTTTCACATACTTGTTGAACACATCCTGGGTTTTTCTGGTTTGGATCACGTAGGAATGTGGTACTACACTGAAACAGACCATTAAACCTGGTTTCGATCAATATTTTAGAGGATAACGCATGTTAGGTCTAGGTTAGGCCTGGGATTTGCCCTCATCAGGGTCATACTTTCGCAGTTTTAACATACATGTTGACCTCAGTGAGTGTTTTTTTTGCATTGGATCGCGTAGCAAAGTGGTACCACACTAAAACAGTCAATTAAACCTGGTTTCGAACAATGTCTTAGAGGATAACGCAAGTTATGTCTGGGATAGGTCTGGGATTTGCGCCCATCAGGCTCATACCTTCGCATTTTTCACATACTTGTTGAACACATCCTGGGTTTTTCTGGTTTGGATCACGTAGGAATGTGGTACTACACTGAAACAGACCATTAAACCTGGTTTCGATCAATATTTTAGAGGATAACGCATGTTAGGTCTAGGTTAGGCCTGGGATTTGCCCTCATCAGGGTCATACTTTCGCAGTTTTAACATACATGTTGACCTCAGTGAGTGTTTTTTTTGCATTGGATCGCGTAGCAAAGTGGTACCACACTAAAACAGTCAATTAAACCTGGTTTCGAACAATGTCTTAGAGGATAACGCAAGTTATGTCTGGGATAGGTCTGGGATTTGCGCCCATCAGGCTCATACTTTCGCGTTTTTCACATGCTTGTTGAAGAGATCCTGAGCTTTTTCTGGATTGGATCACGTAGTAATGTGGTACCACACTGAAACAGTCCATTAAACCTGGTTTCGATCAATATTTTAAGGAATAATTCATGTTAGGTCTAGGATAGGTCTGGCATTTGCTCCCTTCGGGCTCGTACTTTCGCATATTTCTCATACTAGATGGCCAGATTCTGGGCTTTTTCTGGTTTGGATCACGTAGTAATGTGGTACCACACTGAAACAGTCCATTAAACCTGGTTTCGATCAATATTTTAGAGGATAGCGCATGTTATGTCTAGGTTAGTCCTGGGATTGGCCCACATCAGACTCATACTTTCGCATTCTTCACATACTTGTTGAACAGATCCTGGGTTTTTTCTGGTTTGGATCACGTAGTAATGTGGTACTACACTGAAACAGTCGATTATTCCTGGTTTCGATCAATATCTTAGAGGATAACGCAAGTTAGGTCTGGGATAGGTCTGGGATTTGCCCACATCAGGCTCATACCTTCGCAGTTTTAACATACATGTTGACCTGAGTGAGTGTTTTTTTTGCATTGGATCGCGTAGCAAAGTGGTACCACACTAAAACAGTCAATTAAACCTGGTTTCGAACAATGTTATAGAGGATAACGTAAGTTATGTCAGGGATAGGTCTGGGATTTGCCCTCATCAGGGTCATATTTTCGCGTTTTTCACATACCTGTTGAACACATCCTGGGTTTTTCTGGTTTGCATCACGTAGTAATGTGGTTCCACACTGAAACAGTCGATTAATCCTGGTTTCGATCAATATCTTAGAGGATAATGCATGTTAGGTCAAGGTTAGGCCTGGGATTTGCCCTCATCACGGTCATACTTTCGCAGTTTTAACATACATGTTGAGCTGAGTGAGTGTTTTTTTTGCATTGGATCGCGTAGCAAAGTGGTACCACACTAAAACAGACCATTAAACCTGGTTTCGATCAATATTTTAGAGGATAACGCAAGTTAGGTCTGGGATAGGTCTGGGATCTGCCCACATCAGGCTCATACCTTCGCAGTTTTAACATACATGTTGATCTGAGTGAGTGTTTTTTTTGCATTGGATCGCGTAGCAAAGTGGTACCACACTAAAACAGTCAATTAAACCTGGTTTCGAACAATGTTTTAGAGGGTAACGCAAGTTATGTCTGGGATAGGTCTGGGATTTGCCCTCATCAGGCACATACCTTCGCATTTTTCACATACTTGTTGAAGAGATCCTGGGCTTTTTCTGGATTGGATCACGTAGTAATGTGGTACCACACTGAAACAGACCATTAAACCTGGTTTCGATCAATATTTTAGAGGATAACGCATGTTAGGTCTAGGTTAGGCCTGGGATTTGCCCTCATCAGGGTCATACTTTCGCAGTTTTAACATACATGTTGACCTCAGTGAGTGTTTTGTTTGCATTGGATTGCGTAGCAAAGTGGTACCACACTGAAACTGTCGATTAAACCTGTTTTCCATCAATACTCTTGAGGATAACGCATGTTCGGTCTAGGTTAGGCCTGGGATCTGCCCTCATCAGGCTCATACCTTCGCATTTTTCACATACTTGTTGAACACATCCTGGGTTTTTCTGGTTTGGATCACGTAGTAATGTGGTACCACACTGAAACAGTCGATTAATCCTGGTTTCGATCAATATCTTAGAGGATAACGCATGTTAGGTCAAGGTTAGGCCTGGGATTTGCCCTCATCACGGTCATACTTTCGCAGTTTTAACGTACATGTTGATCTGAGTGAGTGTTTTTTTTGCATTGGATCGCGTAGCAAAGTGGCACCACACTAAAACAGTCAATTAAACCTGGTTTCGAACAATGTTTTAGAGGGTAACGCAAGTTAGGTCTGGGACAGGTCGGGGATTTGCACTCATCAGGGTCATATTTTCGCGTTTTTCACATACCTGTTGAACAGATCCCTGGCTTTTTCTGGTTTGGGTCACGTAGTAATGTGGTACCACACTGAAACAGTCGATTAATCCTGGTTTCGATCAATATCTTAGAGGATAACGCATGTTAGGTCAAGGTTAGGCCTGGGATTTGCCCTCATCACGGTCATACTTTCGCAGTTTTAACGTACATGTTGATCTGGGTGAGTGTTTTTTTTGCATTGGATCGCGTAGCAAAGTGGTACCACACTAAAACAGTCAATTAAACCTGGTTTCGAACAATGTTTTAGAGGGTAACGCAAGTTATGTCTGGGATAGGTCTGGGATTTGCCCTCATCAGGCACATACCTTCGCATTTTTCACATACTTGTTGAACACATCCTGGGTTTTTCTGGTTTGGATCACGTAGTAATGTGGTACCACACTGAAACAGACCATTAAACCTGGTTTCGATCAATATTTTAGAGGATAACGCAAGTTAGATCTGGGATAGGTCTGGGATCTGCCCTCATCAGGCTCATACCTTCGCATTTTTCACATACTTGTTGAACACATCCTGGGTTTTTCTGGTTTGGATCACGTAGGAATGTGGTACTACACTGAAACAGACCATTAAACCTGGTTTCGATCAATATTTTAGAGGATAACGCATGTTAGGTCTAGGTTAGGCCTGGGATTTGCCCTCATCAGGGTCATACTTTCGCAGTTTTAACATACATGTTGACCTCAGTGAGTGTTTTTTTTGCATTGGATCGCGTAGCAAAGTGGTACCACACTAAAACAGTCAATTAAACCTGGTTTCGAACAATGTCTTAGAGGATAACGCAAGTTATGTCTGGGATAGGTCTGGGATTTGCGCCCATCAGGCTCATACCTTCGCATTTTTCACATACTTGTTGAACACATCCTGGGTTTTTCTGGTTTGGATCACGTAGGAATGTGGTACTACACTGAAACAGACCATTAAACCTGGTTTCGATCAATATTTTAGAGGATAACGCATGTTAGGTCTAGGTTAGGCCTGGGATTTGCCCTCATCAGGGTCATACTTTCGCAGTTTTAACATACATGTTGACCTCAGTGAGTGTTTTTTTTGCATTGGATCGCGTAGCAAAGTGGTACCACACTAAAACAGTCAATTAAACCTGGTTTCGAACAATGTCTTAGAGGATAACGCAAGTTATGTCTGGGATAGGTCTGGGATTTGCGCCCATCAGGCTCATACTTTCGCGTTTTTCACATGCTTGTTGAAGAGATCCTGAGCTTTTTCTGGATTGGATCACGTAGTAATGTGGTACCACACTGAAACAGTCCATTAAACCTGGTTTCGATCAATATTTTAAGGAATAATTCATGTTAGGTCTAGGATAGGTCTGGCATTTGCTCCCTTCGGGCTCGTACTTTCGCATATTTCTCATACTAGATGGCCAGATTCTGGGCTTTTTCTGGTTTGGATCACGTAGTAATGTGGTACCACACTGAAACAGTCCATTAAACCTGGTTTCGATCAATATTTTAGAGGATAGCGCATGTTATGTCTAGGTTAGTCCTGGGATTGGCCCACATCAGACTCATACTTTCGCATTCTTCACATACTTGTTGAACAGATCCTGGGTTTTTTCTGGTTTGGATCACGTAGTAATGTGGTACTACACTGAAACAGTCGATTATTCCTGGTTTCGATCAATATCTTAGAGGATAACGCAAGTTAGGTCTGGGATAGGTCTGGGATTTGCCCACATCAGGCTCATACCTTCGCAGTTTTAACATACATGTTGACCTGAGTGAGTGTTTTTTTTGCATTGGATCGCGTAGCAAAGTGGTACCACACTAAAACAGTCAATTAAACCTGGTTTCGAACAATGTTATAGAGGATAACGTAAGTTATGTCAGGGATAGGTCTGGGATTTGCCCTCATCAGGGTCATATTTTCGCGTTTTTCACATACCTGTTGAACACATCCTGGGTTTTTCTGGTTTGCATCACGTAGTAATGTGGTACCACACTGAAACAGTCGATTAATCCTGGTTTCGATCAATATCTTAGAGGATAATGCATGTTAGGTCAAGGTTAGGCCTGGGATTTGCCCTCATCACGGTCATACTTTCGCAGTTTTAACATACATGTTGAGCTGAGTGAGTGTTTTTTTTGCATTGGATCGCGTAGCAAAGTGGTACCACACTAAAACAGACCATTAAACCTGGTTTCGATCAATATTTTAGAGGATAACGCAAGTTAGGTCTGGGATAGGTCTGGGATCTGCCCACATCAGGCTCATACCTTCGCAGTTTTAACATACATGTTGATCTGAGTGAGTGTTTTTTTTGCATTGGATCGCGTAGCAAAGTGGTACCACACTAAAACAGTCAATTAAACCTGGTTTCGAACAATGTTTTAGAGGGTAACGCAAGTTATGTCTGGGATAGGTCTGGGATTTGCCCTCATCAGGCACATACCTTCGCATTTTTCACATACTTGTTGAACACATCCTGGGTTTTTCTGGTTTGCATCACGTAGTAATGTGGTACCACACTGAAACAGTCGATTAATCCTGGTTTCGATCAATATCTTAGAGGATAATGCATGTTAGGTCAAGGTTAGGCCTGGGATTTGCCCTCATCACGGTCATACTTTCGCAGTTTTAACATACATGTTGAGCTGAGTGAGTGTTTTTTTTGCATTGGATCGCGTAGCAAAGTGGTACCACACTAAAACAGTCAATTAAACCTGGTTTCGATCAATATTTTAGAGGATAGCGCATGTTATGTCTAGGTTAGGCCTGGGATTGGCCCACATCAGACTCATACTTTCGCATTCTTCACATACTTGTTGAAGAGATCCTGGGCTTTTTCTGGATTGGATCACGTAGTAATGTGGTACCACACTGAAACAGACCATTAAACCTGGTTTCGATCAATATTTTAGAGGATAACGCATGTTAGGTCTAGGTTAGGCCTGGGATTTGCCCTCATCAGGGTCATACTTTCGCAGTTTTAACATACATGTTGACCTCAGTGAGTGTTTTTTTTGCATTGGATCGCGTAGCAAAGTGGTACCACACTAAAACAGTCAATTAAACCTGGTTTCGAACAATGTTATAGAGGATAACGTAAGTTATGTCAGGGATAGGTCTGGGATTTGCCCTCATCAGGGTCATATTTTCGCGTTTTTCACATACCTGTTGAACACATCCTGGGTTTTTCTGGTTTGCATCACGTAGTAATGTGGTACCACACTGAAACAGTCGATTAATCCTGGTTTCGATCAATATCTTAGAGGATAATGCATGTTAGGTCAAGGTTAGGCCTGGGATTTGCCCTCATCACGGTCATACTTTCGCAGTTTTAACATACATGTTGAGCTGAGTGAGTGTTTTTTTTGCATTGGATCGCGTAGCAAAGTGGTACCACACTAAAACAGACCATTAAACCTGGTTTCGATCAATATTTTAGAGGATAACGCAAGTTAGGTCTGGGATAGGTCTGGGATCTGCCCACATCAGGCTCATACCTTCGCAGTTTTAACATACATGTTGATCTGAGTGAGTGTTTTTTTTGCATTGGATCGCGTAGCAAAGTGGTACCACACTAAAACAGTCAATTAAACCTGGTTTCGAACAATGTTTTAGAGGGTAACGCAAGTTATGTCTGGGATAGGTCTGGGATTTGCCCTCATCAGGCACATACCTTCGCATTTTTCACATACTTGTTGAACACATCCTGGGTTTTTCTGGTTTGCATCACGTAGTAATGTGGTACCACACTGAAACAGTCGATTAATCCTGGTTTCGATCAATATCTTAGAGGATAATGCATGTTAGGTCAAGGTTAGGCCTGGGATTTGCCCTCATCACGGTCATACTTTCGCAGTTTTAACATACATGTTGAGCTGAGTGAGTGTTTTTTTTGCATTGGATCGCGTAGCAAAGTGGTACCACACTAAAACAGTCAATTAAACCTGGTTTCGATCAATATTTTAGAGGATAGCGCATGTTATGTCTAGGTTAGGCCTGGGATTGGCCCACATCAGACTCATACTTTCGCATTCTTCACATACTTGTTGAAGAGATCCTGGGCTTTTTCTGGATTGGATCACGTAGTAATGTGGTACCACACTGAAACAGACCATTAAACCTGGTTTCGATCAATATTTTAGAGGATAACGCATGTTAGGTCTAGGTTAGGCCTGGGATTTGCCCTCATCAGGGTCATACTTTCGCAGTTTTAACATACATGTTGACCTCAGTGAGTGTTTTTTTTGCATTGGATCGCGTAGCAAAGTGGTACGACACTAAAACAGTCAATTAAACCTGGTTTCGAACAATGTTATAGAGGATAACGTAAGTTATGTCAGGGATAGGTCTGGGATTTGCCCTCATCAGGGTCATATATTCGCGTTTTTCACATACCTGTTGAACACATCCTGGGTTTTTCTGGTTTGCATCACGTAGTAATGTGGTACCACACTGAAACAGTCGATTAATCCTGGTTTCGATCAATATCTTAGAGGATAATGCATGTTAGGTCAAGGTTAGGCCTGGGATTTGCCCTCATCACGGTCATACTTTCGCAGTTTTAACATACATGTTGATCTGAGTGAGTGTTTTTTTTGCATTGGATCGCGTAGCAAAGTGGTACCACACTAAAACAGTCAATTAAACCTGGTTTCGAACAATGTTTTAGAGGGTAACGCAAGTTAGGTCTGGGACAGGTCGGGGATTTGCACTCATCAGGGTCATATTTTCGCGTTTTTCACATACCTGTTGAACAGATCCCTGGCTTTTTCTGGTTTGGGTCACGTAGTAATGTGGTACCACACTGAAACAGTCGATTAATCCTGGTTTCGATCAATATCTTAGAGGATAACGCATGTTAGGTCAAGGTTAGGCCTGGGATTTGCCCTCATCACGGTCATACTTTCGCAGTTTTAACGTACATGTTGATCTGGGTGAGTGTTTTTTTTGCATTGGATCGCGTAGCAAAGTGGTACCACACTAAAACAGTCAATTAAACCTGGTTTCGAACAATGTTTTAGAGGGTAACGCAAGTTATGTCTGGGATAGGTCTGGGATTTGCCCTCATCAGGCACATACCTTCGCATTTTTCACATACTTGTTGAACACATCCTGGGTTTTTCTGGTTTGGATCACGTAGTAATGTGGTACCACACTGAAACAGACCATTAAACCTGGTTTCGATCAATATTTTAGAGGATAACGCAAGTTAGATCTGGGATAGGTCTGGGATCTGCCCTCATCAGGCTCATACCTTCGCATTTTTCACATACTTGTTGAACACATCCTGGGTTTTTCTGGTTTGGATCACGTAGGAATGTGGTACTACACTGAAACAGACCATTAAACCTGGTTTCGATCAATATTTTAGAGGATAACGCATGTTAGGTCTAGGTTAGGCCTGGGATTTGCCCTCATCAGGGTCATACTTTCGCAGTTTTAACATACATGTTGACCTCAGTGAGTGTTTTTTTTGCATTGGATCGCGTAGCAAAGTGGTACCACACTAAAACAGTCAATTAAACCTGGTTTCGAACAATGTTATAGAGGATAACGTAAGTTATGTCAGGGATAGGTCTGGGATTTGCCCTCATCAGGGTCATATTTTCGCGTTTTTCACATACCTGTTGAACACATCCTGGGTTTTTCTGGTTTGCATCACGTAGTAATGTGGTACCACACTGAAACAGTCGATTAATCCTGGTTTCGATCAATATCTTAGAGGATAATGCATGTTAGGTCAAGGTTAGGCCTGGGATTTGCCCTCATCACGGTCATACTTTCGCAGTTTTAACATACATGTTGAGCTGAGTGAGTGTTTTTTTTGCATTGGATCGCGTAGCAAAGTGGTACCACACTAAAACAGACCATTAAACCTGGTTTCGATCAATATTTTAGAGGATAACGCAAGTTAGGTCTGGGATAGGTCTGGGATCTGCCCACATCAGGCTCATACCTTCGCAGTTTTAACATACATGTTGATCTGAGTGAGTGTTTTTTTTGCATTGGATCGCGTAGCAAAGTGGTACCACACTAAAACAGTCAATTAAACCTGGTTTCGAACAATGTTTTAGAGGGTAACGCAAGTTATGTCTGGGATAGGTCTGGGATTTGCCCTCATCAGGCACATACCTTCGCATTTTTCACATACTTGTTGAACACATCCTGGGTTTTTCTGGTTTGCATCACGTAGTAATGTGGTACCACACTGAAACAGTCGATTAATCCTGGTTTCGATCAATATCTTAGAGGATAATGCATGTTAGGTCAAGGTTAGGCCTGGGATTTGCCCTCATCACGGTCATACTTTCGCAGTTTTAACATACATGTTGAGCTGAGTGAGTGTTTTTTTTGCATTGGATCGCGTAGCAAAGTGGTACCACACTAAAACAGTCAATTAAACCTGGTTTCGATCAATATTTTAGAGGATAGCGCATGTTATGTCTAGGTTAGGCCTGGGATTGGCCCACATCAGACTCATACTTTCGCATTCTTCACATACTTGTTGAAGAGATCCTGGGCTTTTTCTGGATTGGATCACGTAGTAATGTGGTACCACACTGAAACAGACCATTAAACCTGGTTTCGATCAATATTTTAGAGGATAACGCATGTTAGGTCTAGGTTAGGCCTGGGATTTGCCCTCATCAGGGTCATACTTTCGCAGTTTTAACATACATGTTGACCTCAGTGAGTGTTTTGTTTGCATTGGATTGCGTAGCAAAGTGGTACCACACTGAAACTGTCGATTAAACCTGTTTTCCATCAATACTCTTGAGGATAACGCATGTTCGGTCTAGGTTAGGCCTGGGATCTGCCCTCATCAGGCTCATACCTTCGCATTTTTCACATACTTGTTGAACACATCCTGGGTTTTTCTGGTTTGGATCACGTAGTAATGTGGTACCACACTGAAACAGTCGATTAATCCTGGTTTCGATCAATATCTTAGAGGATAACGCATGTTAGGTCAAGGTTAGGCCTGGGATTTGCCCTCATCACGGTCATACTTTCGCAGTTTTAACGTACATGTTGATCTGAGTGAGTGTTTTTTTTGCATTGGATCGCGTAGCAAAGTGGTACCACACTAAAACAGTCAATTAAACCTGGTTTCGAACAATGTTTTAGAGGGTAACGCAAGTTAGGTCTGGGACAGGTCGGGGATTTGCACTCATCAGGGTCACATTTTCGCGTTTTTCACATACCTGTTGAACAGATCCCTGGCTTTTTCTGGTTTGGGTCACGTAGTAATGTGGTACCACACTGAAACAGTCGATTAATCCTGGTTTCGATCAATATCTTAGAGGATAACGCATGTTAGGTCAAGGTTAGGCCTGGGATTTGCCCTCATCACGGTCATACTTTCGCAGTTTTAACGTACATGTTGATCTGGGTGAGTGTTTTTTTTGCATTGGATCGCGTAGCAAAGTGGTACCACACTAAAACAGTCAATTAAACCTGGTTTCGAACAATGTTTTAGAGGGTAACGCAAGTTATGTCTGGGATAGGTCTGGGATTTGCCCTCATCAGGCACATACCTTCGCATTTTTCACATACTTGTTGAACACATCCTGGGTTTTTCTGGTTTGGATCACGTAGTAATGTGGTACCACACTGAAACAGACCATTAAACCTGGTTTCGATCAATATTTTAGAGGATAACGCAAGTTAGATCTGGGATAGGTCTGGGATCTGCCCTCATCAGGCTCATACCTTCGCATTTTTCACATACTTGTTGAACACATCCTGGGTTTTTCTGGTTTGGATCACGTAGGAATGTGGTACTACACTGAAACAGACCATTAAACCTGGTTTCGATCAATATTTTAGAGGATAACGCATGTTAGGTCTAGGTTAGGCCTGGGATTTGCCCTCATCAGGGTCATACTTTCGCAGTTTTAACATACATGTTGACCTCAGTGAGTGTTTTTTTTGCATTGGATCGCGTAGCAAAGTGGTACCACACTAAAACAGTCAATTAAACCTGGTTTCGAACAATGTCTTAGAGGATAACGCAAGTTATGTCTGGGATAGGTCTGGGATTTGCGCCCATCAGGCTCATACTTTCGCGTTTTTCACATACTTGTTGAACACATCCTGGGTTTTTCTGGTTTGGATCACGTAGTAATGTGGTACCACACTGAAACAGACCATTAAACCTGGTTTCGATCAATATTTTAGAGGATAACGCAAGTTAGATCTGGGATAGGTCTGGGATCTGCCCTCATCAGGCTCATACCTTCGCATTTTTCACATACTTGTTGAACACATCCTGGGTTTTTCTGGTTTGGATCACGTAGGAATGTGGTACTACACTGAAACAGACCATTAAACCTGGTTTCGATCAATATCTTAGAGGATAACGCATGTTAGGTCAAGGTTAGGCCTGGGATTTGCCCTCATCACGGTCATACTTTCGCAGTTTTAACGTACATGTTGATCTGGGTGAGTGTTTTTTTTGCATTGGATCGCGTAGCAAAGTGGTACCACACTAAAACAGTCAATTAAACCTGGTTTCGAACAATGTTTTAGAGGGTAACGCAAGTTATGTCTGGGATAGGTCTGGGATTTGCCCTCATCAGGCACATACCTTCGCATTTTTCACATACTTGTTGAACACATCCTGGGTTTTTCTGGTTTGGATCACGTAGTAATGTGGTACCACACTGAAACAGACCATTAAACCTGGTTTCGATCAATATTTTAGAGGATAACGCAAGTTAGATCTGGGATAGGTCTGGGATCTGCCCTCATCAGGCTCATACCTTCGCATTTTTCACATACTTGTTGAACACATCCTGGGTTTTTCTGGTTTGGATCACGTAGGAATGTGGTACTACACTGAAACAGACCATTAAACCTGGTTTCGATCAATATTTTAGAGGATAACGCATGTTAGGTCTAGGTTAGGCCTGGGATTTGCCCTCATCAGGGTCATACTTTCGCAGTTTTAACATACATGTTGACCTCAGTGAGTGTTTTTTTTGCATTGGATCGCGTAGCAAAGTGGTACCACACTAAAACAGTCAATTAAACCTGGTTTCGAACAATGTCTTAGAGGATAACGCAAGTTATGTCTGGGATAGGTCTGGGATTTGCGCCCATCAGGCTCATACTTTCGCGTTTTTCGCATACTTGTTGAAGAGATCCTGGGCTTTTTCTGGATTGGATCACGTAGTAATGTGGTACCACACTGAAACAGTCCATTAACCCTGGTTTCGATCAATATTTTAGAGAATAATTCATGTTAGGCCTAGGTTAGGCCTGGGATTTGCCCTCATCAGGGTCATACTTTCGCAGTTTTAACATACATGTTGACCTGAGCGAGTGTTTTTTCTGCATTGGATCGCGTAGCAAAGTGGAACCACACTAAAACTGTCACTTAAACCTGGTTTCGAACAATGTTTTAGAGGATAACGCAAGTTATGTCTGGGATAGGTCTGGGATTTGCCCTCATCAGGCTCATACTTTCGCGTTTTTCACATGCTTGTTGAAGAGATCCTGAGCTTTTTCTGGATTGGATCACGTAGTAATGTGGTACCACACTGAAACAGTCCATTAAACCTGGTTTCGATCAATATTTTAAGGAATAATTCATGTTAGGTCTAGGATAGGTCTGGCATTTGCTCCCTTCGGGCTCGTACTTTCGCATATTTCTCATACTAGATGGCCAGATTCTGGGCTTTTTCTGGTTTGGATCACGTAGTAATGTGGTACCACACTGAAACAGTCCATTAAACCTGGTTTCGATCAATATTTTAGAGGATAGCGCATGTTATGTCTAGGTTAGTCCTGGGATTGGCCCACATCAGACTCATACTTTCGCATTCTTCACATACTTGTTGAACAGATCCTGGGTTTTTTCTGGTTTGGATCACGTAGTAATGTGGTACTACACTGAAACAGTCGATTATTCCTGGTTTCGATCAATATCTTAGAGGATAACGCAAGTTAGGTCTGGGATAGGTCTGGGATTTGCCCACATCAGGCTCATACCTTCGCAGTTTTAACATACATGTTGACCTGAGTGAGTGTTTTTTTTGCATTGGATCGCGTAGCAAAGTGGTACCACACTAAAACAGTCAATTAAACCTGGTTTCGAACAATGTTATAGAGGATAACGTAAGTTATGTCAGGGATAGGTCTGGGATTTGCCCTCATCAGGGTCATATTTTCGCGTTTTTCACATACCTGTTGAACACATCCTGGGTTTTTCTGGTTTGCATCACGTAGTAATGTGGTACCACACTGAAACAGTCGATTAATCCTGGTTTCGATCAATATCTTAGAGGATAATGCCTGTTAGGTCAAGGTTAGGCCTGGGATTTGCCCTCATCACGGTCATACTTTCGCAGTTTTAACATACATGTTGAGCTGAGTGAGTGTTTTTTTTGCATTGGATCGCGTAGCAAAGTGGTACCACACTAAAACAGACCATTAAACCTGGTTTCGATCAATATTTTAGAGGATAACGCAAGTTAGGTCTGGGATAGGTCTGGGATCTGCCCACATCAGGCTCATACCTTCGCAGTTTTAACATACATGTTGACCTGAGTGAGTGTTTTTTTTGCATTGGATCGTGTAGCAAAGTGGTACCACACTAAAACAGTCAATTAAACCTGGTTTCGATCAATATTTTAGAGGATAGCGCATGTTATGTCTAGGTTAGTCCTGGGATTGGCCCACATCAGACTCATACTTTCGCATTCTTCACATACTTGTTGAACAGATCCTGGGTTTTTTCTGGTTTGGATCACGTAGTAATGTGGTACTACACTGAAACAGTCGATTATTCCTGGTTTCGATCAATATCTTAGAGGATAACGCAAGTTAGGTCTGGGATAGGTCTGGGATTTGCCCACATCAGGCTCATACCTTCGCAGTTTTAACATACATGTTGACCTGAGTGAGTGTTTTTTTTGCATTGGATCGCGTAGCAAAGTGGTACCACACTAAAACAGTCAATTAAACCTGGTTTCGAACAATGTTATAGAGGATAACGTAAGTTATGTCAGGGATAGGTCTGGGATTTGCCCTCATCAGGGTCATATTTTCGCGTTTTTCACATACCTGTTGAACACATCCTGGGTTTTTCTGGTTTGCATCACGTAGTAATGTGGTACCACACTGAAACAGTCGATTAATCCTGGTTTCGATCAATATCTTAGAGGATAATGCATGTTAGGTCAAGGTTAGGCCTGGGATTTGCCCTCATCACGGTCATACTTTCGCAGTTTTAACATACATGTTGAGCTGAGTGAGTGTTTTTTTTGCATTGGATCGCGTAGCAAAGTGGTACCACACTAAAACAGACCATTAAACCTGGTTTCGATCAATATTTTAGAGGATAACGCAAGTTAGGTCTGGGATAGGTCTGGGATCTGCCCACATCAGGCTCATACCTTCGCAGTTTTAACATACATGTTGACCTGAGTGAGTGTTTTTTTTGCATTGGATCGTGTAGCAAAGTGGTACCACACTAAAACAGTCAATTAAACCTGGTTTCGAACAATGTTTTAGAGGATAACGCAAGTTATGTCTGGGATAGGTCTGGGATTTGCCCACATCAGGCTCATACCTTCGCATTTTTCACATACTTGTTGAACACATCCTGGGCTTTTCTGGTTTGGATCACGTAGTAATGTGGTACCACACTGAAACTGACCATTTAACCTGGTTTCGATCAATATTTTTGAGGATAACGCATTATAGGTATATGTTAGGCCTGGGATTAGCCCTCATCAGGGTCATATTTTCGCGTTTTTCACATACCTGTTGAACAGATACCTGGCTTTTTCTGGTTTGGATCACGTAGTAATGTGGTACCACACTGAAACAGTCGATTAATCCTGGTTTCGATCAATATCTTAGAGGATAACGCATGTTAGGTCAAGGTTAGGCCTGGGATTTGCCCTCATCACGGTCATACTTTCGCAGTTTTAACATACATGTTGATCTGAGTGAGTGTTTTTTTTGCATTGGATCGCGTAGCAAAGTGGTACCACACTAAAACAGTCAATTAAACCTGGTTTCGAACAATGGTTTAGAGTGTAACGCAAGTTATGTCTGGGATAGGTCTGGGATTTGCCCTCATCAGGCACATACCTTCGCATTTTTCACATACTTGTTGAACACATCCTGGGTTTTTCTGGTTTGCATCACGTAGTAATGTGGTACCACACTGAAACAGTCGATTAATCCTGGTTTCGATCAATATCTTAGAGGATAATGCATGTTAGGTCAAGGTTAGGCCTGGGATTTGCCCTCATCACGGTCATACTTTCGCAGTTTTAACATACATGTTGAGCTGAGTGAGTGTTTTTTTTGCATTGGATCGCGTAGCAAAGTGGTACCACACTAAAACAGACCATTAAACCTGGTTTCGATCAATATTTTAGAGGATAACGCAAGTTAGGTCTGGGATAGGTCTGGGATCTGCCCTCATCAGGCTCATACCTTCGCATTTTTCACATACTTGTTGAACACATCCTGGGTTTTTCTGGTTTGGATCACGTAGTAATGTGGTACCACACTGAAACAGACCATTAAACCTGGTTTCGATCAATATTTTAGAGGATAACGCATTATAGGTATATGTTAGGCCTGGGATTAGCCCTCATCAGGGTCATATTTTCGCGTTTTTCACATACTTGTTGCACAGACCCCTGGCTTTTTCTGGTTTGGATCACGTAGTAATGTGGCACCACACCGAAACAGTCGATTAATCCTGGTGTCGATCAATATCTTAGAGGATAACGCATGTTAGGTCAAGGTTAGGCCTGGGATTTGCCCTCATCACGGTCATACTTACGCAGTTTTAACATACATGTTGACCTGAGTGAGTGTTTTTTTTGCATTGGATCGCGTAGCAAAGTGGTACCACACTAAAACAGTCAATTAAACCTGGTTTCGAACAATGTTTTAGAGGGTAATGCAAGTTATCTCTGGGATAGGTCTGGGATTTGCCCTCATCAGGCTCATACCTTCGCATTTTTCACATACTTGTTGAACAGATCCTCGGTTTTTTCTAGTTTGGATCACGTAGTAATGTTGTGCGACACCGAAACAGTTCATTAAACCTGGATTCGATCAATATTTTAGAGGATAACACATGTTAGGTCTAGGCTAGGTCTGGGATTTGCCCTCATCAGGGTCATATTTTCGCGTTTTTCACATACTTGTTGAACAGATCCCTGACTTTTTCTGGTTTGGACCACGTACTATTGTGGTACCACACTGAAACAGTCCATTAAACCTGGTTTCGATCAATATTTTAGAGAATAATTCATGTTAGGTCTAGGTTTGGACTGGTGTTTGCTCTCATCGGGCTCGTACTTTCGCATATTTCTCATACTTGACGGTCAGATTCTGGGCTTTTTCTGCTTTGGATCACGTAGTAATGTGGTACCACACTGAAACAGACCATTAAACCTGGTTTCGATTAATATTTTATAGGATAACGCAAGTTAGATCTGGGACATGTCTGGGATTTGCACTCATCAGGCTCATACTTTCGCGTTTTTCACATGCTTGTTGAAGAGATCCTGGGCTTTTTCTGGATTGGCTCACGTAGTAATGTGGTACCACACTGAAACAGACCATTAAACCTGGTTTGGATAAATATTTTAGAGAATAATTCATGTTAGGTCTAGGTTAGGTCTGGCGTTTGCTCCCATCGGACTCGTACTTTCGCATATTTCTCATGCTAGATGGCCAGATTCTGGGCTTTTTCTGGTTTGGATCACGTAGTAATGTGGTACCACACTGAAACAGTCCATTAAACCTGGTTTCGATCAATATTTTAGAGGATAGCGCATGTTATGTCTAGGTTAGGTCTGGGAATTGCCCTCATCAGGGTCATACTTTCGCAGTTTTAACATACATATTGACCTGATCGATGGTTTTTTCTGCTGTGGATCACGTCGTAAAGTGGTACCACACTGAAACAGATCATTAAACCTGGTTTCGATTAATATTTTATAGGATAACGCAAGTTAGGTCTGGGATAGGTCTGGGATTTGCCCTCATCAGGGACATATTTTCGCGTTTTTCACATACTTGTTGCACAGACCCCTGGCTTTTTCTGGTTTGGATCACGTAGTAATGTGGTACCACACTGAAACAGATCATTAAACCTGGTTTCGATTAATATTTTAGTGGATAACACATGTTAGGTCTAGGTTAGGTCTGGGATTTGCCCTCTTCAGGGTCATACTTTCGCATATTTCTCATACTTGATGGCCAGAGTCTGGGCTTTTTCTGGTTTGGATCACGTAGTAATGTGGTACCACACTGAAACAGTCCATTAAACCTTGTTTCGAACAATATTCTTGAGGACAACTCATGTTAGGTCTAGGTTAGGCCAGGGATTTTCCCTCATCAGTCTCATACTTTCGCGTTTTTCACATACTTGTTGAACAGATCCTCGGTTTTTCATGGTTTGGATCACGTAGTAATGTGGTACCACACTGAAACAGTCCATTAAACCTGGATTCCATCTATATTTTAGAGGACAATGCAAGTTAGGTCTGGGATTGGTCTGGGATTTGCCCTCATCAGCGTCATACTTTCGCATTTTTCACATACTTGTTGAACAGATCCTGGGTTTTTTCTGGTTTGGGTCACGCAGTAATGTGGTACCACACAGAAACAGACCACTAAACCTGGTTTCGGTCAATATTTTTGAGGATAACGCATGTTAGGTCTAGGTTAGGTCTGGGATTTGCTCCCTTCCGGCTCATACTTTCGCATATTTCTCATTCTTGTTGGCCAGATCCTGGGCTTCCACTGGTTTGGATCACGTAGTAATGTCATGCCACACTGAAACAGTCAATTAATCGTAGTCTTGATAAATATTTTACAGAACAACGCAAGTTAGGTCTGGGATAGGTCTGGGATTTGCTCTCATCAGGCTCGTACTTTCGCATATTTCCCATACTTGATGGCCGGATTCTGGGCTTTTTCTGGTTTGGATCACGTGGTAATGTGGTATCACACTGAAACTGTCATTTAAACGTGGTTTCCGTCAATATTTTAGAGGATAGCACATGTTAGCTCTAGGATAGGTCTAGGATTTGCCCTCATCAGGGTCATACTTTCGCAGTTTTAACATACATGGTGACCTGATCGATGGTTTTTTCTGCTGTGGATCACGTCGTAAAGTGGTACCACACTGAAACAGTCAATTAAACCTGGTTTCGATCAATATTTTATAGGATAACGCAAGTTAGGTCTGGGACAGGTCGGGGATTTGCACTCATCAGGGTCATATTTTCGCGTTTTTCACATACCTGTTGAACAGATCCCTGACTTTTTCTGGTTTGGATCACGTACTAATGTGGTACCACACTGAAACAGTCCATTAAACCTGTTTTCGATCAATATTTTAGAGGATAACGCATGTTAGGTCTAGGTTAGGCCTGGGATTTGCCCTCATCAGCGTCATACTTTCGCATTTTTCACATACTTGTTGAACAGATCCCTGGCTTTTTCTGGTTTGGATCACGTAGTAATGTAGTACCACTCTGAAACAGTCGATTAATCCTGGTTTCGATCAATATCTTAGAGGATAACGCATGTTAGGTCAAGGTTAGGCCTGGGATTTGCCCTCATCACGGTCATACTTTCGCAGTTTTAACGTACATGTTGATCTGAGTGAGTGTTTTTTTTGCATTGGATCGCGTAGCAAAGTGGTACCACACTAAAACAGTCAATTAAACCTGGTTTCGAACAATGTTTTAGAGGGTAACGCAAGTTATGTCTGGGATAGGTCTGGGATTTGCCCTCATCAGGCACATACCTTCGCATTTTTCACATACTTGTTGAACACATCCTGGGTTTTTCTGGTTTGGATCACGTAGTAATGTGGTACCACACTGAAACAGACCATTAAACCTGGTTTCGATCAATATTTTAGAGGATAACGCAAGTTAGATCTGGGATAGGTCTGTGAGCTGCCCTCATCAGGCTCATACCTTCACATTTTTCACATACTTGTTGAACACATCCTGGGTTTTTCTGGTATGGATCACGTAGTAATGTGTTACTACACTGAAACAGACCATTAAACCTGGTTTCGATCAATATTTTAGAGGATAACGCATGTTAGGTCTAGGTTAGGCCTGGGATTTGCCCTCATCAGGGTCATACTTTCGCAGTTTTAACATACATGTTGACCTGAGCGAGTGTTTTTTCTGCATTGGATCGCGTAGCAAAGTGGAACCACACTAAAACTGTCAATTAAACCTGGTTTCGAACAATGTTTTAGAGGATAACGCAAGTTATGTCTGGGATAGGTCTGGGATTTGCCCACATCAGGCTGATACCTTCGCATTTTTCAGATACTTGTTGAACACATCCTGGGCTTTTCTGGTTTGGATCACGTAGTAATGTGGTACCACACTGTAACTGACGATTTAACCTGGTTTCGATCAATATTTTAGAGGATAACGCAAGTTAGATCTGGGATAGGTCTGTGAGCTGCCCTCATCAGGCTCATACTTTCGCGTTTTTCGCATACTTGTTGAAGAGATCCTGGGCTTTTTCTGGATTGGATCACGTAGTAATGTGGTACCACACTGAAACAGTCGATTAATCCTGGTGTCGATCAATATCTTAGAGGATTACGCATGTTAGGTCAAGGTTAGGCCTGGGATTTGCCCTCATCACGGTCATACTTTCGCAGTTTTAACATACATGTTGACCTCAGTGAGTGTTTTTTTTGCATTGGATCGCGTAGCAAAGTGGTACCACACTAAAACAGTCAATTAAACCTGGTTTCGAACAATGTCTTAGAGGATAACGCAAGTTATGTCTGGGATAGGTCTGGGATTTGCCCTCATCCGGCTCATACTTTCGCGTTTTTCGCATACTTGTTGAAGAGATCCTGGGCTTTTTCTGGATTGGATCACGTAGTAATGTGGTACCACACTGAAACAGACCATTAAACCTGGTTTCGATCAATATTTTAGAGGATAACGCATGTTAGGTCTAGGTTAGGCCTGGGATTTGCCCTCATCAGGGTCATACTTTCGCAGTTTTAACATACATGTTGACCTCAGTGAGTGTTTTTTTTGCATTGGATCGCGTAGCAAAGTGGTACCACACTAAAACAGTCAATTAAACCTGCTTTCGAACAATGTTTTAGAGGGTAACGCAAGTTAGGTCTGGGACAGGTCGGGGATTTGCACTCATCAGGGTCATATTTTCGCGTTTTTCACATACCTGTTGAACAGATCCCTGGCTTTTTCTGGTTTGGGTCACGTAGTAATGTGGTACCACACTGAAACAGTCGATTAATCCTGGTTTCGATCAATATCTTAGAGGATAACGCATGTTAGGTCAAGGTTAGGCCTGGGATTTGCCCTCATCACGGTCATACTTTCGCAGTTTTAACGTACATGTTGATCTGAGTGAGTGTTTTTTTGCATTGGATCGCGTAGCAAAGTGGTACCACACTTAAACAGTCAATTAAACCTGGTTTCGAACAATGTTTTAGAGGGTAACGCAAGTTATGTCTGGGATAGGTCTGGGATTTGCCCTCATCAGGCACATACCTTCGCATTTTTCACATACTTGTTGAACACATCCTGGGTTTTTCTGGTTTGGATCACGTAGTAATGTGGTACCACACTGAAACAGTCCATTAACCCTGGTTTCGATCAATATTTTAGAGAATAATTCATGTTAGGCCTAGGTTAGGCCTGGGATTTGCCCTCATCAGGGTCATACTTTCGCAGTTTTAACATACATGTTGACCTGAGCGAGTGTTTTTTCTGCATTGGGTCGCGTAGCAAAGTGGAACCACACTAAAACTGTCAATTAAACCTGGTTTCGAACAATGTTTTAGAGGATAACGCAAGTTATGTCTGGGATAGGTCTGGGATTTGCCCTCATCAGGCTCATACTTTCGCGTTTTTCACATGCTTGTTGAAGAGATCCTGAGCTTTTTCTGGATTGGATCACGTAGTAATGTGGTACCACACTGAAACAGTCCATTAAACCTGGTTTCGATCAATATTTTAGAGGATAGCGCATGTTATGTCTAGGTTAGTCCTGGGATTGGCCCACATCAGACTCATACTTTCGCATTCTTCACATACTTGTTGAACAGATCCTGGGTTTTTTCTGGTTTGGATGACGTAGTAATGTGGTACCACACTGAAACAGTCGATTAACCCTCGTTTCGATCAATATTTTAGAGGATAACGCAAGTTAGGTCTGGGATAGGTCTGGGATTTGCCCACATCAGGCTCATACCTTCGCAGTTTTAACATACATGTTGACCTGAGTGAGTGTTTTTTTTGCATTGGATCGCGTAGCAAAGTGGTACCACACTAAAACAGTCAATTAAACCTGGTTTCGAACAATGTTATAGAGGATAACGTAAGTTATGTCAGGGATAGGTCTGGGATTTGCCCTCATCAGGGTCATATTTTCGCGTTTTTCACATACATGTTGCACATACCCCTGGCTTTTTCTGGTTTGGATCACGTAGTAATGTGGTACCACACTGAAACAGTCGATTAATCCTTGTTTCGATCAATATCTTAGAGGATAACGCATGTTAGGTCAAGGTTAGGCCTGGGATTTGCCATCATCACGGTCATACTTTCGCAGTTTTAACATACATGTTGACCTGAGTGAGTGTTTTTTTTGCATTGGATCGTGTAGCAAAGTGGTACCACACTAAAACAGTCAATTAAACCTGGTTTCGAACAATGTTTTAGAGGATAACGCAAGTTATGTCTGGGATAGGTCTGGGATTTGCCCACATCAGGCTCATACCTTCGCATTTTTCACATACTTGTTGAACACATCCTGGGCTTTTCTGGTTTGGATCGCGTAGTAATGTGGTACCACACTGAAACAGACCATTTAACCTGGTTTCGATCAATATTTTTGAGGATAACGCATTATAGGTATATGTTAGGCCTGGGATTAGCCCTCATCAGGGTCATATTTTCGCGTTTTTCACATACCTGTTGAACAGATACCTGGCTTTTTCTGGTTTGGATCACGTAGTAATGTGGTACCACACTGAAACAGTCGATTAATCCTGGTTTCGATCAATATCTTAGAGGATAACGCATGTTAGGTCAAGGTTAGGCCTGGGATTTGCCATCATCACGGTCATACTTTCGCAGTTTTAACATACATGTTGAGCTGAGTGAGTGTTTTTTTTGCATTGGATCGCGTAGCAAAGTGGTACCACACTAAAACAGACCATTAAACCTGGTTTCGATCAATATTTTAGAGGATAACGCAAGTTAGGTCTGGGATAGGTCTGGGATCTGCCCTCATCAGGCTCATACCTTCGCATTTTTCACATACTTGTTGAACACATCCTGGGTTTTTCTGGTTTGGATCACGTAGTAATGTGGTACCACACTGAAACAGTCCATTAAACCTGGTTTCCATCTATATTTTAGAGGACAACGCATGTTAGGTCTAGGTTAGGCCTGGGATTTGCCCTCATCAGCGTCATACTTTCGCATTTTTCACATACTTGTTGAACAGATCCCTGGCTTTTTCTGGTTTGGATCACGTAGTAATGTAGTACCACACTGAAACAGTCGATTAATCCTGGTTTCGATCAATATCTTAGAGGATAACGCATGTTAGGTCAAGGTTAGGCCTGGGATTTGCCCTCATCACGGTCATACTTTCGCAGTTTTAACGTACATGTTGATCTGAGTGAGTGCTTTTTTGCATTGGATCGCGTAGCAAAGTGGTACCACACTGAAACAGACCATTAAACCTGGTTTCGATCAATATTTTATAGAATAATTCATGTTAGGTGTAGGTTAGGTCTGGCATTTGCTCTCTTCGGGCTCGTACGTTCGCATATTTCTCATACTAGATGGCCAGATTCTGGGCTTTTTCTGGTTTGGATCACGTAGTAATGTGGTACCACACTGAAACAGTCCATTAAACCTGGTTTCCATCTATATTTTAGAGGACAACGCATGTTAGGTCTAGGTTAGGCCTGGGATTTGCCCTCATCAGCGTCATACTTTCGCATTTTTCACATACTTGTTGAACAGATCCCTGGCTTTTTCTGGTTTGGATCACGTAGTAATGTAGTACCACACTGAAACAGTCGATTAATCCTGGTTTCGATCAATATCTTAGAGGATAACGCATGTTAGGTCAAGGTTAGGCCTGGGATTTGCCCTCATCACGGTCATACTTTCGCAGTTTTAACGTACATGTTGATCTGAGTGAGTGCTTTTTTGCATTGGATCGCGTAGCAAAGTGGTACCACACTAAAACAGTCAATTAAACCTGGTTTCGAACAATGTTTTAGAGGGTAACCCAAGTTATGTCTGGGATAGGTCTGGGATTTGCCCTCACCAGGCACATACCTTCGCATTTTTCACATACTTGTTGAACACATCCTGGGTTTTTCTGGTTTGGATCACGTAGTAATGTGGTACTACACTGAAACAGACCATTAAACCTGGTTTCGATCAATATTTTAGAGGATAACGCATGTTAGGTCTAGGTTAGGCCTGGGATTTGCCATCATCAGGGTCATACTTTCGCAGTTTTTACATACATGTTGACCTGAGCGAGTGTTTTTTCTGCATTGGATCGCGTAGCAAAGTGGAACCACACTAAAACTGTCAATTAAACCTGGTTTCGAACAATGTTTTAGAGGATAACGCAAGTTATGTCTGGGATAGGTCTAGGATTTGCCCACATCAGGCTGATACCTTCGCATTTTTCAGATACTTGTTGAACACATCCTGGGCTTTTCTGGTTTGGATCACGTAGTAATGTGGTACCACACTGTAACTGACCATTTAACCTGGTTTCGATCAATATTTTAGAGGATAACGCAAGTTAGATCTGGGATTGGTCTGTGATCTGCCCTCATCAGGCTCATACTTTCGCGTTTTTCGCATACTTGTTGAAGAGATCCTGGGCTTTTTCTGGATTGGATCACGTAGTAATGTGGTACCACACTGAAACAGTCGATTAATCCTGGTGTCGATCAATATCTTAGAGGATTACGCATGTTAGGTCAAGGTTAGGCCTGGGATTTGCCCTCATCACGGTCATACTTTCGCAGTTTTAACATACATGTTGACCTCAGTGAGTGTTTTTTTTGCATTGGATCGCGTAGCAAAGTGGTACCACACTAAAACAGTCAATTAAACCTGGTTTCGATCAATATTTTAGAGGATAGCGCATGTTATGTCTAGGTTAGGCCTGGGATTGGCCCACATCAGACTCATACTTTCGCATTCTTCACATACTTGTTGAAGAGATCCTGGGCTTTTTCTGGATTGGATCACGTAGTAATGTGGTACCACACTGAAACAGACCATTAAACCTGGTTTCGATCAATATTTTAGAGGATAACGCATGTTAGGTCTAGGTTAGGCCTGGGATTTGCCCTCATCAGGGTCATACTTTCGCAGTTTTAACATACATGTTGACCTCAGTGAGTGTTTTGTTTGCATTGGATTGCGTAGCAAAGTGGTACCACACTGAAACTGTCGATTAAACCTGTTTTCCATCAATACTCTTGAGGATAACGCATGTTCGGTCTAGGTTAGGCCTGGGATCTGCCCTCATCAGGCTCATACCTTCGCATTTTTCACATACTTGTTGAACACATCCTGGGTTTTTCTGGTTTGGATCACGTAGTAATGTGGTACCACACTGAAACAGTCGATTAATCCTGGTTTCGATCAATATCTTAGAGGATAACGCATGTTAGGTCAAGGTTAGGCCTGGGATTTGCCCTCATCACGGTCATACTTTCGCAGTTTTAACGTACATGTTGATCTGAGTGAGTGTTTTTTTTGCATTGGATCGCGTAGCAAAGTGGTACCACACTAAAACAGTCAATTAAACCTGGTTTCGAACAATGTTTTAGAGGGTAACGCAAGTTAGGTCTGGGACAGGTCGGGGATTTGCACTCATCAGGGTCATATTTTCGCGTTTTTCACATACCTGTTGAACAGATCCCTGGCTTTTTCTGGTTTGGGTCACGTAGTAATGTGGTACCACACTGAAACAGTCGATTAATCCTGGTTTCGATCAATATCTTAGAGGATAACGCATGTTAGGTCAAGGTTAGGCCTGGGATTTGCCCTAATCACGGTCATACTTTCGCAGTTTTAACGTACATGTTGATCTGGGTGAGTGTTTTTTTTGCATTGGATCGCGTAGCAAAGTGGTACCACACTAAAACAGTCAATTAAACCTGGTTTCGAACAATGTTTTAGAGGGTAACGCAAGTTATGTCTGGGATAGGTCTGGGATTTGCCCTCATCAGGCACATACCTTCGCATTTTTCACATACTTGTTGAACACATCCTGGGTTTTTCTGGTTTGGATCACGTAGTAATGTGGTACCACACTGAAACAGACCATTAAACCTGGTTTCGATCAATATTTTAGAGGATAACGCAAGTTAGATCTGGGATAGGTCTGGGATCTGCCCTCATCAGGCTCATACCTTCGCATTTTTCACATACTTGTTGAACACATCCTGGGTTTTTCTGGTTTGGATCACGTAGGAATGTGGTACTACACTGAAACAGACCATTAAACCTGGTTTCGATCAATATTTTAGAGGATAACGCATGTTAGGTCTAGGTTAGGCCTGGGATTTGCCCTCATCAGGGTCATACTTTCGCAGTTTTAACATACATGTTGACCTCAGTGAGTGTTTTTTTTGCATTGGATCGCGTAGCAAAGTGGTACCACACTAAAACAGTCAATTAAACCTGGTTTCGAACAATGTCTTAGAGGATAACGCAAGTTATGTCTGGGATAGGTCTGGGATTTGCGCCCATCAGGCTCATACTTTCGCGTTTTTCGCATACTTGTTGAAGAGATCCTGGGCTTTTTCTGGATTGGATCACGTAGTAATGTGGTACCACACTGAAACAGTCCATTAACCCTGGTTTCGATCAATATTTTAGAGAATAATTCATGTTAGGCCTAGGTTAGGCCTGGGATTTGCCCTCATCAGGGTCATACTTTCGCAGTTTTAACATACATGTTGACCTGAGCGAGTGTTTTTTCTGCATTGGATCGCGTAGCAAAGTGGAACCACACTAAAACTGTCACTTAAACCTGGTTTCGAACAATGTTTTAGAGGATAACGCAAGTTATGTCTGGGATAGGTCTGGGATTTGCCCTCATCAGGCTCATACTTTCGCGTTTTTCACATGCTTGTTGAAGAGATCCTGAGCTTTTTCTGGATTGGATCACGTAGTAATGTGGTACCACACTGAAACAGTCCATTAAACCTGGTTTCGATCAATATTTTAAGGAATAATTCATGTTAGGTCTAGGATAGGTCTGGCATTTGCTCCCTTCGGGCTCGTACTTTCGCATATTTCTCATACTAGATGGCCAGATTCTGGGCTTTTTCTGGTTTGGATCACGTAGTAATGTGGTACCACACTGAAACAGTCCATTAAACCTGGTTTCGATCAATATTTTAGAGGATAGCGCATGTTATGTCTAGGTTAGTCCTGGGATTGGCCCACATCAGACTCATACTTTCGCATTCTTCACATACTTGTTGAACAGATCCTGGGTTTTTTCTGGTTTGGATCACGTAGTAATGTGGTACTACACTGAAACAGTCGATTATTCCTGGTTTCGATCAATATCTTAGAGGATAACGCAAGTTAGGTCTGGGATAGGTCTGGGATTTGCCCACATCAGGCTCATACCTTCGCAGTTTTAACATACATGTTGACCTGAGTGAGTGTTTTTTTTGCATTGGATCGCGTAGCAAAGTGGTACCACACTAAAACAGTCAATTAAACCTGGTTTCGAACAATGTTATAGAGGATAACGTAAGTTATGTCAGGGATAGGTCTGGGATTTGCCCTCATCAGGGTCATATTTTCGCGTTTTTCACATACCTGTTGAACACATCCTGGGTTTTTCTGGTTTGCATCACGTAGTAATGTGGTACCACACTGAAACAGTCGATTAATCCTGGTTTCGATCAATATCTTAGAGGATAATGCATGTTAGGTCAAGGTTAGGCCTGGGATTTGCCCTCATCACGGTCATACTTTCGCAGTTTTAACATACATGTTGAGCTGAGTGAGTGTTTTTTTTGCATTGGATCGCGTAGCAAAGTGGTACCACACTAAAACAGACCATTAAACCTGGTTTCGATCAATATTTTAGAGGATAACGCAAGTTAGGTCTGGGATAGGTCTGGGATCTGCCCACATCAGGCTCATACCTTCGCAGTTTTAACATACATGTTGACCTGAGTGAGTGTTTTTTTTGCATTGGATCGTGTAGCAAATTGGTACCACACTAAAACAGTCAATTAAACCTGGTTTCGAACAATGTTTTAGAGGATAACGCAAGTTATGTCTGGGATAGGTCTGGGATTTGCCCACATCAGGCTCATACCTTCGCATTTTTCACGTACTTGTTGAACACATCCTGGGCTTTTCTGGTTTGGATCACGTAGTAATGTGGTACCACACTGAAACAGACCATTTAACCTGGTTTCGATCAATATTTTTGAGGATAACGCATTATAGGTATATGTTAGGCCTGGGATTAGCCCTCATCAGGGTCATATTTTCGCGTTTTTCACATACCTGTTGAACAGATACCTGGCTTTTTCTGGTTTGGATCACGTAGTAATGTGGTACCACACTGAAACAGTCGATTAATCCTGGTTTCGATCAATATCTTAGAGGATAATGCATGTTAGGTCAAGGTTAGGCCTGGGATTTGCCCTCATCACGGTCATACTTTCGCAGTTTTAACATACATGTTGAGCTGAGTGAGTGTTTTTTTTGCATTGGATCGCGTAGCAAAGTGGTACCACACTAAAACAGTCAATTAAACCTGGTTTCGAACAATGTTTTAGAGGGTAATGCAAGTTATCTCTGGGATAGGTCTGGGATTTGCCCTCATCAGGGTCATATTTTCGCGTTTTTCACATACTTGTTGCACAGACCCCTGGCTTTTTCTGGTTTGGATCACGTAGTAATGTGGCACCACACCGAAACAGTCGATTAATCCTGGTGTCGATCAATATCTTAGAGGATAACGCATGTTAGGTCAAGGTTAGGCCTGGGATTTGCCCTCATCACGGTCATACTTACGCAGTTTTAACATACATGTTGACCTGAGTGAGTGTTTTTTTTGCATTGGATCGCGTAGCAAAGTGGTACCACACTAAAACAGTCAATTAAACCTGGTTTCGAACAATGTTTTAGAGGGTAATGCAAGTTATCTCTGGGATAGGTCTGGGATTTGCCCTCATCAGGCTCATACCTTCGCATTTTTCACATACTTGTTGAACAGATCCTCGGTTTTTTCTAGTTTGGATCACGTAGTAATGTTGTGCGACACCGAAACAGTTCATTAAACCTGGATTCGATCAATATTTTAGAGGATAACACATGTTAGGTCTAGGCTAGGTCTGGGATTTGCCCTCATCAGGGTCATATTTTCGCGTTTTTCACATACTTGTTGAACAGATCCCTGACTTTTTCTGGTTTGGACCACGTACTATTGTGGTACCACACTGAAACAGTCCATTAAACCTGGTTTCGATCAATATTTTAGAGAATAATTCATGTTAGGTCTAGGTTTGGACTGGTATTTGCTCTCATCGGGCTCGTACTTTCGCATATTTCTCATACTTGACGGTCAGATTCTGGGCTTTTTCTGGTTTGGATCACGTAGCAATGTGGTACCACACTGAAACAGACCATTAAACCTGGTTTCGATTAATATTTTAGTGGATAACACATGTTAGGTCTAGGTTAGGTCTGGGATTTGCCCTCATCAGGCTCATACTTTCGCGTTTTTCACATACGTGTTGAACAGATCATGGGTTTTTTCTGGTTTGGATCACGTAGTAATGTGGTGCCACACTGAAACAGTCAATTAAACTTGGTTTCGATCAACATTTTAGAGGATAACGCATGTTAGGTCTCGGTTAGGCCAGAGATTTGCCCACATCAGGGTGATACTTTCACATATTTCGCATACTTGTTGGCCAGATCCCGGGCTTTTTCTGGTTTGGATCACGTGGTAATGTGGTATCACACTGATACAGTCCATGAAACCTGGTTTCGATCAATATTTCAGAGGGTGACGCATGTTAGGTCTAGGTTAGGCCTGGGATTTGCCCCTATCAGACTCATACTTTCGCATTCTTCACATACCTGTTGAACAGATCCTGGGTTTTTTCTAGTTTGGATCACGTAGTAATGTGGTACCACACAGAATCAGTCGATTAAACCTGGTATCGATTAATATTTTAGAGGATAACACATGTCAGCTCTAGGTTAGGTCTGGGATTTGCCCTCATCACGGTCATACTTTCGCAGTTTTAACATACATGTTGACCTGATCGATGGTTTTTTCTGCTTTGGATCACGTAGTAATGTGGTACCACACTGAAACAGACCATTAAACCTGGTTTCGATTAATATTTTAGAGGATAACACATGTTAGGTCTGGGTTAGGTCTGGGATTTGCCCTCATCACGGTCATACTTTCGCAGTTTTAACATACATGTTGACCTGAGCGTGTGTTTTTTCTGCATTGCATCGCGTAGCAAAGTGGTACCACAATAAAACAGTCAATTGAACCTGGTTTCGAACAATGCTTTAGAGGATAACGCAAGTTATGTCTGGGATAGGTCTGGGATTTGCCCTCATCAGGGTCATATTTTCGCATATCTCTCATTCATGATGGTCAGATTCTGGGCTTTTTCTGGTTTGGATCACGTAGTAATGTGGTACCACACTGAAGCAGTCCATTAAACCTGGTTTCGATCAATATTTTAGAGGATAACGCATGTCATGTCCAGGTTAGGCCTGGGATTTGCCCACATCAGACTCATACTTTCGCGTTTTTCACATACTTGTTGAAGAGATCCTGGGCTTTTTCTGGATTGTATCACGTAGTAATGTGGTACCACACTGAAACAGGCCATTAAACCTGGTTTCGATCAATATTTTAGAGAATAACGCAAGTTAGCTCTGGGATAGGTCTGGGATCTGCCCTCATCAGGCTCATACCTTCGCATTTTTCACATACTTGTTGAACAGATCCTGGGTTTTTCTGGATTGGATCACGTAGTAATGTGGTACCACACCGAAACAGACCATTAAACCTGGTTTCGATTAATATTTTAGTGGATAACACATGTTAGGTCTAGGTTAGGTCTGGGATTTGCCCACATCAGGATCATACTTTTGCAGTTTTAACATACATGTCGAACAGATCCCTGGATTTTGCAGGTTTGGATCACGTCGTAATGTGGTACCACACTGAAACAGTCAATTAAACCAGGTTTCCATCAATATTTTAGAGGATAACACATGTTAGGTCTGGGTTAGGTCCAGGTTTTGCCCTCATCAGTCTCATACATTCGCATTCTTCACATACTTCTTGAACAGATCCTGGGTTTTTTCTGGTTTGGATCACATAGTAATGTGGTACCACACTGAAACAGACAACTAAACCAGGTTTCGATCAATATTTTATAGGATAACGCAAGTTATGTCTGTGATAGGTCTGGGATTTGCCCTCATCAGGCTCATACTTTCGCATATTTCTCATACTTGTTGGCTAGATCCTGTGCTTTTTCTGGTTTCGATCACGTAGTAATGTGGTACCACACTGAAACAGTCCATTAAACCTGGTTTCGATCAATATTTTAGAGAATAATTCATATTAGGTCTAAGTTAGGTCTGGCATTTGCTCTCATCGGGCTCGTACTTACGCAGTTTTAACATACATGTTGACCTGATCGATGGTTTTTTCTGCTTTGGATCACGTAGTAAAGTGGTACAACACTGAAACAGACAACTAAACCAGGTTTCGATCAATATTTTATAGGATACGCATGTTATGTCTGGGATAGGCCTGGGATTTGCCCACATCAGACCATTACTTTCGCATTCTTCACTTACTTGTTGAGCAGATCATGGGTTTTTTTCTGGTTTGGATCACGTAGTAATGTGGCACCACACTGAAACAGTCTATTAAACCTGGTTTCGATCAATATGTTAGAGGATTTCGCACGTTAGGTCAGGGTTAGGTCTAGGATTTGCCCTCATCAGGCTCATACTTTCGCATATTTCTCATACTTGTTGGCTAGATCCTGTGCTTTTTCTGGATTGAATCACGTAGTAATGTGGTACCCCACTGAAACAGACCGTTAAATCTGGTTTCGATTATTAGATTAGAGGATAACGCAAGTTATGTCTGGGATAGTTCTGGGATTTGCCCTCATCAGGCTCATACTTTCGCGTTTTTCACATACGTGTTGAACAGATCCTGGGTTTTTTCTGGTTTGGATCACGTAGTAATGTGGTGCCAAACTGAAACAGTCCATGAAACCTGGTTTCGATTAATGTTTTAGTGGATAACACATGTTAGGTCTAGGTTAGGTCTGGGATTTGCCCTCATCAGGATCATACTTTTGCAGTTTTAACATACATGTTGCACAGATCCCTGGCTTTTTCTGATTTGGATCACGTGGTAATGTGGTACCGCACTGAAACAGACCATTAAATCTGGTTTCGATTATTAGATTAGAGGATAACGCAAGTTATGTCTGGGATAGGACCGGGATTTGCCCTCATCAGGCTCATACTTTCGCGTTTTTCACATACTTGTTGAAGAGATCCTGGGCTTTTTCTGGATTGGATCACGTAGTAATGTGGTACCACACTGAAGCAGTCCATTAAACCTGGTTTCGATCAATATTTTAGAGAATAATTCATATTAGGTCTTAGTTAGGTCTGGCATTTGCTCTCATCGGGCTCGTACTTTCGCATTCTTCACATACTTCTTGAAGAGATCCTGGGTTTTTTCAGGTTTGGATCACGTAGTAATGTGGTGCCACACAGAAACAGTCAATTAAACCTGGTTTCGATCAACATTACAGAGGATAACGCATGTGAGGTCTCGGTTAGGCCGGAGATTTGCCCACATCATGGTCATACTTTCACATATTTCTCACACTTGATGGTCAGATTCTGGGATTTACTGGTTTGGATCACGTGGTAATGTGGTATCACACTGAAACTGTCATTTAAACGTGGTTTCCGTCAATATTTTAGAGGATAACGCAAGTTAGGTCTGGGATAGGTCTGGGATCTGCCCTCATCAGGCTCATACCTTCGCAGTTTTAACATACATGTTGCCCAGATCCCTGGCTTTTTCTGATATGGATCACGTGGTAATGTGGTACCCCACTGAAACAGACCATTAAACCCGGTTTCGATTATTAGTTTAGAGGATAACACAAGTTATGTCAGGGATAGGTCTGGGATTTGCCCTCATCAGGCTCATACTTTCGCGTATTTCACATACTTGTTGAAGAGATCCTGGGCTATTTCTGGATTGGATCACGTAGTAATGTGGTACCACACTGAAGCAGTCCATTAAACCTGGTTTCGATCAATATTTTAGAGAATAATTCATATTAGGTCTTAGTTAGGTCTGGCATTTGCTCTCATCGGGCCCGTACTTTCGCATTCTTCACATACTTCTTGTACAGATCCTGGGTTTTTTCAGGTTTGGATCACGTAGTAATGTGGTGCCACACTGAAACAGTCAATTAAACCTGGTTTCGATCAACATTTTAGAGGATAACGCATGTTAGGTCTCGGTTAGGTCTGGGATTTGCCCTCATCAGCCTCTTACTTTCGCATTGTTCACATACTTCTTGAACAGATCCTGGTTTTTTTCTGGTTTCGATCAGGTAGTAATGAGGTACCACACTGAAACAGATCATTAAACCAGGTTTCGATTAATGTTTTAGTGGATAACACATGTTAGGTCTAGGTTAGGTCTGGGATTTTCCCTCATCAGGATCATACTTTCGCAGTTTTAACATACATGTCGACCTGATCGAGGGTTTTTTCTAGTTTGGATCACGTAGTAACGTTGTACGACACTGAAACAGTTCATTAAACCTGGATTCGATCAATATTTTAGAGGATATCGCACGTTAGGTCTGGGATAGGTCTGGAATTTGCCCTCATCAGGCTCATATTTTCGCATATTTCTCATACTTGTTGGCTAGATCCTGGGCTTTCTCTGGATTGAATCACGTAGTAATGTGGTACCCCACTGAAGCAGACTATTAAACCTGGTTTCGATTATTAGTTTAGAGGATAACGCATGTTAGGTCTAGGTTAGGCATGGGATTTGCCCCCATCAGACTCATACTTTCGCATTCTTCACATACTTGTTGAACAGATCCTCGGTTTTTTCTAGTTTGGATCACGTAGTAATGTTGTGCGACACCGAAACAGTTCATTAAACCTGGATTCGATCAATATTTTAGAGGATAACACATGTTAGGTCTAGGCTAGGTCTGGGATTTGCCCTCATCAGGGTCATATTTTCGCGTTTTTCACATACTTGTTGAAGAGATCCCTGACTTTTTCTGGTTTGGACCACGTACTATTGTGGTACCACACTGAAACAGTCCATTAAACCTGGTTTCGATCAATATTTTAGAGAATAATTCATGTTAGGTCTAGGTTTGGACTGGTATTTGCTCTCATCGGGCTCGTACTTTCGCATATTTCTCATACTTGACGGTCAGATTCTGGGCTTTTTCTGGTTTGGATCACGTAGCAATGTGGTACCACACTGAAACAGACCATTAAACCTGGTTTCGATTAATATTTTAGTGGATAACACATGTTAGGTTTAGGTTAGGTCTGGGATTTGCCCTCATCAGGCTCATACTTTCGCGTTTTTCACATACGTGTTGAACAGATCATGGGTTTTTTCTGGTTTGGATCACGTAGTAATGTGGTGCCACACTGAAACAGTCAATTAAACTTGGTTTCGATCAACATTTTAGAGGATAACGCATGTCAGGTCTCGGTTAGGCCAGAGATTTGCCCACATCAGGGTGATACTTTCACATATTTCGCATACTTGTTGGCCAGATCCCGGGCTTTTTCTGGTTTGGATCACGTGGTAATGTGGTATCACACTGATACAGTCCATGAAACCTGGTTTCGATCAATATTTCAGAGGGTGACGCATGTTAGGTCTAGGTTAGGCCTGGGATTTGCCCCTATCAGACTCATACTTTCGCATTCTTCACATACCTGTTGAACAGATCCTGGGTTTTTTCTAGTTTGGATCACGTAGTAATGTGGTACCACACAGAATCAGTCGATTAAACCTGGTATCGATTAATATTTTAGAGGATAACACATGTCAGGTCTAGGTTAGGTCTGGGATTTGCCCTCATCACGGTCATACTTTCGCAGCTTTAACATAGATGTTGACCTGATCGGTGGTTTTTTCTGCTTTGGATCACGTAGTAATGTGGTACCACACTGAAACAGACCATTAAACCTGGTTTCGATTAATATTTTAGAGGATAACACATGTTAGGTCTGGGTTAGGTCTGGGATTTGCCCTCATCACGGTCATACTTTCGCAGTTTTAACATACATGTTGACCTGAGCGTGTGTTTTTTCTGCATTGCATCGCGTAGCAAAGTGGTACCACACTAAAACAGTCAATTGAACGTGGTTTCGAACAATGCTTTAGAGGATAACGCAAGTTATGTCTGGGATTGGTCTGGGATTTGCCCACATCAGGCTCATACTTTCGTGTTTTTCACATACTTGTTGAAGAGATCCTGGGCTTCTTCTGGATTGGATCACGTAGTAATGTGGTACCACACTGAAACAGTCCATTAAACCTGGTTTCGATCAATATTTTAAAGAATAATTCATGTTAGGTCTAGGTTTGGTCAGGTATTTGCTCTCATCGGGCTCGTACTTTCGCATATTTCTCATACTTGATGGTCAGATTCTGGGCTTTTTCTGGTTTGGATCACGTAGTAATGTGGTACCACACTGAAGCAGTCCATTAAACCTGGTTTCGATCAATATTTTAGAGGATAACGCATGTCATGTCCAGGTTAGGCCTGGGATTTGCCCACATCAGACTCATACTTTCGCATTCTTCACATACTTGTTGAGCAGATCCTGGATTTTTTCTGGTTTGGATCACGTAGTAATGTGGTACCACACTGAAACAGACAACTAAACCAGGTTTCGATCAATATTTTATAGGCTAACGCAAGTTATGTCTGGGATAGGTCTGGGATTTGCCCTCATCAGGGTCATATTTTCGCATATTTCTCATTCATGATGGCCAGATCCTGGGCTTTTTCTGGTTTGGATCACGTAGTAGTGTGGTACCACACTGAAACAGTCCAATAAACCTGGTTTCGATCAATATTTTAGAGGATAACGCATGTTATGTCTAGGTTAGGCCTGGGATTTGCCCACACCAGACACTTACTTTCGCAATCTTCACATACTTGTTGAACAGATCCTGGGTTTTTTCTGGTTTGGATCACGTTGTAATGTGGTACCACACTGAAACAGTCGATTAATCCCGGTTTCAATCAATATCTTAGAGGGTAACGTATGTTAGGTCTAGGTTAGTCCTGGGATTTGCCCTCATCACGGTCATTCTTTCGCTGTTTTAATATACATATTGACCTGATCGAGTGTTTTTTCTGCTTTGGATCACGTAGTAAAGTGGTACCACACTGAAACAGTCAATTAAACCTGGTTTCGACCAATATTTGAGAGGATAACGCAAGCTAGGTCTGGGATAGGTCCGGGATTTGCCCTCATCAGGCTCATATTTTCGCGTTTTTCACTATTCTTGTTGAAGAGATCCTGGGCTTTTTCTGGATTGGATCACGTAGTAATGTGGTACCACACTGAAACAGTCCATTAAACCTGGTTTCGATCAATATTTTAGAGAATAACGCAAGTTAGCTCTGGGATAGGTCTGGGATCTGCCCTCATCAGGCTCATACCTTCGCATTTTTCACATACTTGTTGAACAGATCCTGGGTTTTTCTGGATTGGATCACGTAGTAATGTGGTACCACACCGAAACAGACCATTAAACCTGGTTTCGATTAATATTTTAGTGGATAACACATGTTAGGTCTAGGTTAGGTCTGGGATTTGCCCACATCAGGATCATACTTTTGCAGTTTTAACATACATGTCGAACAGATCCCTGGATTTTGCTGGTTTGGATCACGTCGTAATGTGGTACCACACTGAAACAGTCAATTAAACCAGGTTTCCATCAATATTTTAGAGGATAACACATGTTAGGTCTGGGTTAGGTCTAGGATTTGCCCTCATCAGGCTCATACTTTCGCATATTTCTCATACTTGTTGGCTAGATCCTGTGCTTTTTCTGGATTGAATCACGTAGTAATGTGGTACCCCACTGAAACAGACCGTTAAATCTGGTTTCGATTATTAGATTAGAGGATAACGCAAGTTATGTCTGGGATAGTTCTGGGATTTGCCCTCATCAGGCTCATACTTTCGCGTTTTTCACATACGTGTTGAACAGATCCTGGGTTTTTTCTGGTTTGGATCACGTAGTAATGTGGTGCCAAACTGAAACAGTCCATGAAACCTGGTTTCGATTAATGTTTTAGTGGATAACACATGTTAGGTCTAGGTTAGGTCTGGGATTTGCCCTCATCAGGATCATACTTTTGCAGTTTTAACATACATGTTGCACAGATCCCTGGCTTTTTCTGATTTGGATCACGTGGTAATGTGGTACCGCACTGAAACAGACCATTAAATCTGGTTTCGATTATTAGATTAGAGGATAACGCAAGTTATGTCTGGGATAGGTCCGGGATTTGCCCTCATCAGGCTCATATTTTCGCGTTTTTCACATACTTGTTGAAGAGATCCTGGGCTTTTTCTGGATTGGATCACGTAGTAATGTGGTACCACACTGAAGCAGTCCATTAAACCTGGTTTCGATCAATATTTTAGAGAATAATTCATATTAGGTCTTAGTTAGGTCTGGCATTTGCTCTCATCGGGCTCGTACTTTCGCATTCTTCACATACTTCTTGAACAGATCCTGGGTTTTTTCAGGTTTGGATCAGGTAGTAATGTGGTGCCACACAGAAACAGTCAATTAAACCTGGTTTCGATCAACATTACAGAGGATAACGCATGTGAGGTCTCGGTTAGGCCGGAGATTTGCCCACATCATGGTCATACTTTCACATATTTCTCACACTTGATGGTCAGATTCTGGGCCTGTACTGGTTTGGATCACGTGGTAATGTGGTATCACACTGAAACTGTCATTTAAACGTGGTTTCCGTCAATATTTTAGAGGATAACGCAAGTTAGGTCTGGGATAGGTCTGGGATCTGCCCTCATCAGGCTCATACCTTCGCAGTTTTAACATACATGTTGCCCAGATCCCTGGCTTTTTCTGATATGGATCACGTGGTAATGTGGTACCCCACTGAAACAGACCATTAAACCTGGTTTCGATTATTAGTTTAGAGGATAACACAAGTTATGTCTGGGATAGGTCTGGGATTTGCCCTCATCAGGCTCATACTTTCGCGTATTTCACATACTTGTTGAAGAGATCCTGGGCTTTTTCTGGATTGGATCACGTAGTAATGTGGTACCACACTGAAGCAGTCCTTTAAACCTGGTTTCGATCAATATTTTAGAGAATAATTCATATTAGGTGTTAGTTAGGTCTGGCATTTGCTCTCATCGGGCTCGTACTTTCGCATTCTTCACATACTTCTTGAACAGATCCTGGGTTTTTTCAGGTTTGGATCACGTAGTAATGTGGTGCCACACTGAAACAGTCAATTAAACCTGGTTTCGATCAACATTTTAGAGGATAACGCATGTTAGGTCTCGGTTAGGCCAGAGATTTGCCCACATCAGGCTCATACTTTCACATATTTCTCATACTTGATGGTCAGATTCTGGGCCTTTACTGGTTTGGATCACATGGTAATGTGGTATCACACTGATACTGTCATTTAAACGTGGTTTCCGTGAATATTTTAGTGGATAACGCAAGTTAGGTCTGGGATAGGTCTGGGATCTGCCCTCATCAGGCTCATACCTTCGCATTTTTCACATACTTGCTGAGCAGATCCTGGGTTTTTCTGGTTTGGATCACGTAGTAATGTGGTACCACACTGAAACAGTCAATTAAACCTGGTTTCCATCAATATTTTAGACCTAAACACATGTTAGGTCTGGGTTAGGTCCAGGATTTGCTCTCATCAGTCTCATACCTTCGCATTTTTCACATACACGCTGAACAGATCCTGGGTTCTTCAGGTTTGGATCACGTAGTAATGTGGTACCACACTGAAACAGGCAATTAAACCTGGTTTCGATCAATTTTTTTAGAGGATAACTCATGTTAGGTCTAGGTTAGGGCAGGGATTTGCCCACATCGGGGTCATCCTTTCGCAGTTTTAACATACATGTTGACCTGAGCGAAGGCTTTTTCTGCTTTGGATCACGTACCAAAGTGGTACCACACTAGAACAGTCAATTAAACCTGGTTTCGATAAATATTTTAGAGGATAACGCAAGTTATGTCTGGGATAGGTCTGGGATTTGCCCTCATCAGGCTCATACTTTCGCGTTTTTCACATACTTTTTGTAGAGATCCTGGCCTTTGGCTGGATTGGATCACGTAGTAGTGTTGTACCACACTGAAACAGTCCATTATACCTGGTTTCGATCAATATTTTAGAGAATAATTCGTGTTAGGTCTAGGTTAGGTCTGGAATTTGCCCTCATCAGGATCATACTTTTGCAGTTTTAACATACATGTTGAACAGATCCCTGGATTTCTCTGGTTTGAATCACGTAGTAATGTGGTGCCACACTGAAACAGTCAATTAAACCGGGTTTTGATCAACATTTTAGAGGATAACACATGTTAGGTCTAGGTTAGGTCCAGGATTTGCCCTCATCAGTCTCATACATTCGCATTCTTCACATACTTGTTGAACAGATCCTGGGGTTTTCTGGTTTGGATCACGTAGTAATGTGGTACCACACTGAAACAGTTGACTAAACCTGGTTTCCATCAATATTTTAGAGCATAACACATGTTAGGTCTGGGTTAGGTCCAGGATTTGCCCTCATCAGTCTCATACCTTCGCATTTTTCACATACTAAGCTGAACAGATGCTGGGTTTTTTCTGCTTTGGATCACGTAGCAAAGTGGTATCACACTAAAACAGTCAAATAAACCTGGTATCGATAAATATTTTAGAGGATAACGCAAGTTATGTCCGGGATAGGTCTGGGATTTGCCCTCATCAGGCTCATACTTTCGCGTTTTTCACATACTTTTTGTAGAGATCCTGGCCTTTGGCTGGATTGGATCACGTAGTAGTGTTGTACCACACTGAAACAGTCCATTAAACCTGGTTTCGATCAATATTTTAGAGAATAATTCGTGTTAGGTCTAGGTTAGGTCTGGGATTTGCCCTCATCAGGATCATACTTTTGCAGTTTTAACATACATGTTGAACAGATCCCTGGATTTCTCTGGTTTGGATCACGTAGTAATGTGGTGCCATACTGAAACAGTCAATTAAACCTGGTTTCGATCAACATTTTAGAGGATAACGCAAGTTAGGTCTCGGTTAGGCCAGAGATTTGCCCACATCAGGGTCATACTTTCACATATTTCTCATACTTGATGGTCAGATTCTGGGCCTTTACTGGTTTGGATCACGTGGTAATGTGGTACCACTCAGAAACGGTGCATTAAACCTGGTTTCGATCAATATTTTAGAGGATAACGGATGTTAGGTCCAGGTTAGGCCTGGGATTTGCCCTCATCAGACTCATACTTTCGCATTCTTCACATAGTTGTTGAACAGATCCTGGGTTTTTTCTAGTTTGGAGCACGTAGTAATGTGGTGCCAAACTGAAACAGTCCATGAAACCTGGTTTCGATTAATGTTTTAGTGGATAACACATGTTAGGTCTAGGTTAGGTCTGGGATTTGCCCTCATCAGGATCATACTTTTGCAGTTTTAACATACATGTTGAACAGATCCCTGGATTTCTCTGGTTTGGATCACGTAGTAATGTGGTATCACACTAAAACAGTCCATTAAACCTGGTTTCGATCAACATTTTAGAGGATAACGCATGTTAGGTCTGGGATAGGTCTGGGATTTGCCCTCATCAGGGTCATAATTTCGCATTTTTCACATACTTCTTGAACGGCTCCTGGGTTTTTTCTGGTTTGGATCACGTAGTAATGTGGCACCACACTGAAACAGTCCATTAAACCTGGTTTCGATCAATATTTTAGAGGATAACGCAAGTTAGGTCTTGGATAGGTCTGGGATCTGCCTTCATCAGGCTCATACCTTCGCATTTTTCACATACCTGTTTAACAGATCCTGGGTTTTTCTGGTTTGGATCACGTAGTAATGTGGCACCACACTGAAACAGTCAATTAAACCTGGTTTCGATAAATATATTAGAGGATAACGCAAGTTATGTCTGGGATAGGTCTGGGATTTGCCCTCATCAGGCTCATACTTTCGCGTTTTTCACATACTTGTTGAAGAGATCCTGGGCTTTTGCTGGATTGGATCACGTAGTAATGTGGTACCACACTGAAACAGTCCATTAAACCTGGTTTCGATCAATATTTTAGTGAATAATTCATGTTAGGACTAGGTTAGGTCTGGTATTTGCTCTCATCGGGCTCGTACTTTCGCATATTTCTCATACTTGATGGTCAGATTCTGGGCTTTCTCTGGCCTGGATCACGTAGTAGTGTGGTACCACACTGAAACAGTCCATTAAACCTGGTTTCGATTAATATTTTAGTGGATAACACATGTTAGGTTTAGGTTAGGTCTGGGATTTGCCCTCATCAGGCTCATAATTTCGCAGTTATAACATACATGTTGACCCGATCGTGGGTTTTTTCTGCTTTGGATCACGTAGCAAAGAGTTACCACATTAAAACAGTCAATTAAACCTGGTTTCGATCAATGTTTTAGAGGATAACGCAAGTTATGTCTGGGATAGTTCTGGGATTTGCCCTCATCAGGCTCATACTTTCGCGTTTTTCATATACTTGTTGAACAGATCCTGGGTTTTTTCTGGTTTCTATCACATAGTAATGTGGTACCACACTGCAACAGTCAACTAAACCAGCTATCGATCAATATTTTAGAGGATGACGCAAGTTATGTCTGGGATAGGTCTGGGATTTGCCCTCACCAGGCTCATACTTTCGCGTTTTCCACATACTTGTTGAAGAGATCCTGGGCTTTTTCTGGATTGGATCACGCAGTAATGTGGTACCACACTGAAACAGTCCATTAAACCTGGTTTCGATCAATATTGTAGAGGATAACTCAAGTAGGTCTGGGATAGGTCTGGGATTTGCCCACATCAGACACTTACTTTCGCATTCTTCACTTGCTTGTTGAGCAGATCCTGGGTTTTTTCCTGGTTTGGATCACGTAGTAATGTGGTACCACAATGAAACAGTCGATTAAACCTGGTTTCGATCAATATTCTTGAGGATAACGCATGTTAGGTCTAGGTTAGGCCGGAGATTTTCCCCCATCAGACTCATACTTTCGCATTCTTCACATACCTGTTGAACAGATCCTGGGTTTTTTCTGGTTTGGATCAGGTAGTAATGTGGTACCACACTGAAGCAGTCAATTAAACCTGGTTTCGATCAATATTTTAGAGGATAACGCATGTTAGGTCTGGGGTAGGTCTGGGATTTGCCCTCATCAGGGTCATATTTTCGCGTTTTTCACATACTTGTTGAACAGATCCTGGGTATTTTCTGGTTTGGATCACATAGTAATGTGGTACCACACTGAAACAGTCAGTTAAACCTGGTATCGATCAACATTTTATAGGACAACGCAAGTTAGGTCTGGGATAGGTCCGGGATTTGCCCTCATCAGGCTCATATTTTCGCGTTTTTCACATACTTGTTGCACAGACCCCTGGCTTTTTCTATTTTGGATCACGTAGTAATGTGGTACCACACTGAAACAGTCGATAAATCCTGGTGTCGATCAATATCTTAAAGGTTAACGCATGTTAGGTCTAGGTTAGGCCTGGGATTTGCCCTCATCACGGTCATACTTTCGCTGTTTTAACATACATATTGACCTGAGCGAGGGTTTTTTCTGCTTTGGATCACGTAGCAAAGTGGTACCACACTAAAACAGTCAATTAAATCTGGTTTCGATAAATATTTTAGGGGATAACGCAAGTTATGTCTGGGATAGTTCAGGGATTTGCCCTCATCAGGCTCATACTTTCGCGTTTTTCATATACTTGTTGAACAGATCCTGGGTTTTTCTGGTTTGGATCACGTAGTATTGTGGTACCACACTGATACAGACCATTAAACCTGGTTTGGATTAATATTTTAATGGATAACACATGTTAGGTCTAGGTTAGGTCTGGGATTTGCCCTCATCAGGGTCATACTTTCGCAGTTTTAACATACATGTTGAACAGATCCCTGGATTTTACTGGTTTGGATCACGTAGTAATGTGGTACCACACTGAAACAGTCAATTAAACCTGTATTCCATCAATATTTTAGAGGATAACATATGTTAGGTCTGGGTTAGGTCCAGGATTTGCCCTCATCAAACTCATACATTCGCATTCTTCACATACTTCCTGAACAGATCCTGGGTTTTTTCTGGATTGGATCACGTAGTAATGTGGTACCACACTGAAACAGTCCATTAAACCTGGTTTCGATCAATATTTTAAAGGATAACGCATGTTAGGTCTAGGTTAGGCCAGGGATTTGCCCACATCAGGGTCATACTTTCACATTTTTCGCATACATGTTGGCCAGATCCTGGGTTTTTTCTGGTTTGGATCACGTAGTAATGTGGTACCACACTGAAACAGTCGATTAAACCTGGTTTCGATGAATATTTTTGAGGATAACGCATGTTAGGTCGAGGTTACGCCTGGGATTTTCCCTCATCAGACTCATAGATTCGCATCCTTCACATACTTGTTGAACAGATCCTGGGTTTTTTCTGGTTTGGATCACGTAGGAATGTGGTACCCACAGAAACAGTCGAATAAACCTCGTTTCGATCAATATTTTTGAGGATAACGCATGTTAGGTCTAGGTTAGGCCTGGGATTTTCCCTCATCAGACTCATACTTTCGCATTCTTCACATACTTGTTGAACAGATCCTGGGTTTTTTCTCGTTTGGATCACGCAGTAATGTGGTACCACACTGAAACAGTCAACTGAACCTGGTTTCCATCAATATTTTAGAGGATAACGCAAGTTAGGTCTGGGATAGGTCTGGGATTTGCCCTCATCAGGGTCAAATTTTCGCATTTTTCACATACTTGTTGAACAGATCCTGGAATTTTTTCTGGTTTGGATCTCGTGGTAGTGTGGTACCACACTGAAACAGTCCGTTAAACCTGGTTTCGATCAATATTTTAGAGGATAACGCATATTAGGTCTAGGTTAGGTCTGGGATTTGCTCTCATCAGGCTCATACTTTCGTATATTTCTCATTCTTGTTGGCCAGATCCTGGGCTTCCACTGGTTTGGATCACGTAGTAATGTGGTACCGCACTGAAACAGTCAATTAAACCTGGTCTTGATAAATATTTTAGAGGATAACGCATGTTAGGTCTGGGTTAGGTCCAGGATTTGCCCTCATCAAACTCATACATTCGCATTCTTCTCATACTTCTTGAACAGATCCTGGGTTTTTACTGGATTGGATCACGTAGTAATGTGGTACCACACTGAAACAGTCCATTAAACCCGGTTTCGTTCAATATTTTAGAGGATAACGCATGTTAGATCTAGGTTAGGCCAGGGATTTGCCCACATCAGGGTCATACTTTCACATTTTTCGCATACATGTTGGCCAGATCCTGGGTTTTTACTGGTTTGGATCACGTAGTAATGTGGTACCACACTGAAACAGTCCATTGAACCTGGTTTCGATCAATATATTAGAGGATAACGCATGTTATGTCTAGGTTAGGCCTGGGATTTGCCCACATCAGATTCATACTTTCGCATTCTTCACATACTTGTTGGACAGATCCTGGGTTTTTCTGGTTTGGATGACGTAGTAATGTGGTACCACACTGAAACAGTCCATTAAACCTGGTTTCGATCAATATTTTAGAGGATAACGCATGTTAGGTCTAGGTTAGGCCAGGGATTTGCCCACATCAGGGTCATACTTTCACGTTTTTCGCATACATGTTGGCCAGATCCTGGGTTTTTTCTGGTTTGGATCACGTAGTAATGTGGCACCACACTGTAACAGACCATTAAAACTGGTGTCGATTGATATTTTAGAGGATAACACATGTTAGGTCTAGGTTAGGTCTGGGATTTGCCCTCACCAGACTCATACTTTCGCATTCTTCACATACTTCTTGAACAGATCCGGGGTTTTTTCTTGTTTCGATCACGTAGTAATGTGGTACCACACTGAAACAGTCAGTTAAACCTCGTTTCGATCAATATTTTAGAGGATAATGCAAGTTAGGTCTAGGTTAGGCCTGGGATTTGCCCACATCAGACTCATACTTTCGCATTCTTCACATACTTGATGAACAGATCCTGGGTTTTTTTCTGCATTAGATCACGTAGTAAAGTAGTACCACACTGAGACAGTCAATTAATCCTGGTCTTGATAAATATTTTAGAGGATAACGCAAGTTATGTCTGGGTAAGTTCTGGGATTTGACCTCATCAGGCTCAGACTTTCGCGTTTTTCACATACTTGTTGAACAGATCCTGGATTTTTTCTGGTTTGGATCACGTAGTAATGTGGTACCACACTGAAACAGTCGATTAAACCTTGTTTCGATCAATATTTTATAGGATAACGCAAGTTAGGTCTGGGATTTGCCCTCATCACGGTCATATTTTCGCGTTTTTCACATACTTGTTGAACATATCCCTGGCTTTTTCTGGTTTGGTTAACGAACTGATGTGGCACCACACGGAAACAGTCCATTAAACCTGGTTTCGACCAATATTTTAGAGGATAGCGCATGTTAGGTCTAGGTTAGGCCAGGGATTTGCCCTCATCAGGGTCATAGTTTCGCAGTTTTAACATACATGTTGACCTGAGCGAGGGTTTTTTCTGCTTTGGATCACGTAGTAATGTGGTACCACACTGAAACAGTCAATTAAATCTGGTCTTGACAAAATATTTTAGAGGATAACGCATGTTAGGTCTGGGTTAGGTCTAGGATTTGCCCTCATCAGGCTCATACTGTCGCATATTTCTCATACTTGTTGGCTAGATCCTGGGCTTTTTCTGGATTGGAACACGTAGTAACGTGGTACCACACTGAAACTGTCAATTACACGTGGTTTCCGTCAATATTTTAGAGGATAACACATGTTAGGTCTAGGTGAGGTCTAGGTTTTGCCCTCATCAGGGTCATACTTTCGCAGTTTTAAAATACATGTTGACCTGATGGATGGTTTTTTCTGCATTGGATCACGTAGTAATGTGGTACCACACAGAAACAGTCAATTAAACCTGGTCTCGATCAATATTTTATAGGATAACGCAAGTTAGGTCTGGGACAGGTCTGGGATTTGCCCTCATTAGGGTCATATTTTCGCGTTTTTCATATACTTGATGATCAGATCCCTGGCTTTTTCTGGTTTGGATCACGAACTAATGTGGTACCACACTGAAACAGTCCATTAAACCTGGTTGCGATCAATATTTTAGAGGATAACGCATGTTAGGTCTGGCTTAGGCCAGGGATTTGCCCTCATCAGGATCATACTTTCGCAGTTTTAACATACATGTTGACCTGAGCCAGGGTTTTATCTGCTTTGGATCACGTAGTAATGTGGTACCACACTGAAACAGTCAATTAAATCTGGTCTTGATAAACATTTTAGAGGATAACGCATGTTAGGTCTGGGTTAGGTCTAGGGTTTGCCCTCATCAGTCTCATACTTTCGCATTCTTCACATACTTCTTGAACAGATCCTGGGTTTTTTCTAGGTTCGATCGTGTAGTAATGTGGTACCACACTGTAACAGACTATTAAACCTGGTTTCGATTAATATATTAGAGGATAACACATGTTAGGTCTAGGTTAGGCCTCGGATTTGCCCTCATCAGGGTCATACTTTCGCAGTCTTAACATACATGTTGACCCGATCGAGGGTTTTTTTTGCTTTGGATCACGTAGTAAAGTGGTACCACACAGAAACAGTCAATTAAACCTGGTTTCGATCAATATTTTTGAGGATAACGCAAGTTATGTCTGGATTAGTTCTGGGATTTGCCATCATCAGGCTCATACTTTCGCATACTTCTCATTCTTGTTGGCCAGATCCTTTTCTTCCACTGGTTTGGATCATGTAGTAATGTGATGCCACACTGAAGCAGTCAATTAATCCTGGTCTTGATAAATATTTTAGAGGATAACGCAAGTTATGTCTGGGTAAGTTCTGGGATTTGACCTCATCAGGCTCAGACTTTCGCGGTTTCACATACTTGTTGAACAGATCCTGGATTTTTTCTGGTTTGGATCACGTAGTAACGTGGTACCACACTGAAACAGTCGATTAAACCTTGTTTCGATCAATATTTTATAGGATAACGCAAGTTAGGTCTGGGATTTTCCCTCATCAGGGTCATATTTTTGCGTTTTTCACATACTTGTTGAGCAGATCCCAGGCTTTTTCTGGTTTGGATTACGTACTAATGTGGTACCACTCGGAAACAGTCCATTCAACGTGGTTTCGATCAATATTTTAGAGGATAACGCATGTTACGTCTAGGTTAGGCCAGGGATTTGCCCTCATCAGGGTCACACTTTCGCAGTTTTAACATACATGTTGACCTGATCGAGGGTTTTTTCTGGTTTGGATCACGTAGTAATGTGGTACCACACTGAAACAGTCGATTAAACCTTGTTTCGATCAATATTTTATAGGATAACCCAAGTTAGGTCTGGGATTTTCCCTCATCAGGGTCTTATTTACGCGTTTTTCACATACTTGTTGAACAGATCCATAGCTTTTTCTGGTTTGGATCACGATCTAATGTGGTACCACACTGAAACAGTCCATTAAACCTGGTCTCGGTCAATATTTTAGAGGATAACACATGTTAGGTCCAGGTTAGGCCTGGGATTTGCCCTTATCAGGCTCAGACTTTCGCGTTTTTCACATACTTGTTGAACAGATCCTGGGTTTTTTCTGGTTCGGATCACGTAGTAATGTGGTACCACACTGAAACATTCAATTAAACCTGGTCTTGATAAATATTTTAGAGGATAACGCATGTTAGGTCTGGGTTAGGTCTAGGATTTGCCCTCATCAGGCTCATACTGTCGCATATTTCTCATACTTGTTGGCTAGATCCTGGGCTTTTTCTGGATTGGAACACGTAGTAATGTGGTACCACACTGAAACTGTCAATTACACGTGGTTTCCGTCAATATTTTAGAGGATAACACATGTTAGGTCTAGGTGAGGTCTAGGTTTTGCCCTCATCAGGGTCATACTTTTGCAGTCTTAACATACATGTTGACCCGATCGAGGGTTTTTTTTGCTTTGGATCACGTAGTAAAGTGGTACCACACAGAAACAGTCAATTAAACCTGGTTTCGATCAATATTTTTGAGGATATCGCATGTTAGGTCTAGGTTAGGCCTGGGATTTTCCCTCATCAGACTCATACTTTCGCGTTCTTCACATACTTGTTGAACAGATCCTGGGTTTTTTCTGGATTCGATCACGTATTAATGTGGTACCACACTGACACTGTCAATTAAATCTGGTTTCCGTCAATATTTTAGAGGATAACGCATCTTAGGTCTAGGTTAGGCCAGGGATTTGCCCTCATCAGGGTCATACTTTCGCATTCTTCACATACTTCTTGAACAGATCCTGGGTTTTTTCTAGGTTCGATCACGTAGTAATGTGGTACCACACTGTAACAGACCATTAAACCTGGTTTCGATTAATATTTTAGAGGATAACACATGATAGGTCTAGGTTAGGTCTGGGATTTGCCCTCATCAGGGTCATACTTTCGCAGTTTTAAAATACATGTTGACCTGATCGATGGTTTTTTTTGCTTTGGATCACGTAGTAAAGTGGTACCACACTGAAACAGTCAATTAAACCTGGTTTCGATCAATATTTTAGAGGATAACGCATGTTAGGTCTAGGTTAGGCCTCGGATTTGCCCTCATCAGGGTCATACTTTCGCATTCTTCACATACTTCTTGAACAGATCCTGGGTTTTTTCTAGGTTCGATCACGTAGTAATGTGGTACCACACTGTAACAGACCATTAAACCTGGTTTCGATTAATATTTTAGAGGATAACACATGATAGGTCTAGGTTAGGTCTAGGTTTTGCCCTCATCAGGGTCATACTTTCGCAGTTTTAAAATACATGTTGACCTGATTGATGGTTTTTTTTGCTTTGGATCACGTAGTAAAGTGGTACCACACTGAAACAGTCAATTAAACCTGGTTTCGATCAATATTTTAGAGAATAATTCATGTTAGGTCTGGGTTAGGTCTGGGATTTGCTCTCATGGGGCTCGTACTTTCGCATATTTCTCATACTTGATGGCCAGAACCTGGGCTTTTTCTGGTTTGGATCACGTAGTAACGTGGTACCACACTGAAACAGTCGATTAAACCTGGTTTCGATCAATATTTTTGAGGATAACGCAAGTTATGTCTGGATTAGCTCTGGGATTTGCCATCATCAGGCTCATACTTTCGCATACTTCTCATTCTTGTTGGCCAGATCCTTTTCTTCCACTGGTTTGGATCACGTAGTAATGTGATGCCACACTGAAACAGTCAATTAATCCTGGTCTTGATAAATATTTTAGAGGATAACGCAAGTTATGTCTGGGTTAGGTCGGGGATGTGCCCTCGTCAGGCTCATACTTTCGCATATTTCTCATACTTCATGGCTAGATCCTGGGCTTTTTCTGGATTGGACCACGTGGTAATGTGGTACCACACTGAAACAGTCAATTAAACCTGGTTTCGATCAATATTTTATAGGATAACGCAAATTAGGTCTAGGTTAGGCCTGGGATTTGCCCTCATCAGGGTCATACTTTCGCATTCTTCGCATACTTGTTGAACAGATCCTGGGTTTTTTCTGGGTTGGATCACGCAGTAATGTGGTACCACACTGGAAGAGTCCACTAAACCTGGTTTCGGTCAATATTTTTGAGGATAACGGATGTTAGGTCTAGGTTGGGTCTGGGATTTGCTTTCGTCAGGCTCTTACTTTCGCATATTTCTCATTCTTGATGGCTAGATCCTGGACTTTTTCTGGATTGGATCACGTAGTAATGTGGTACCACACTGAAACAGTCATTTAAACCTGGTTTCCATGAATATTTTAGACGACACCGCAGCTTAGGTCTGGGATAGGTCTGGGATTTGCCCTCATCAGGCTCATACTTTCGCGTTTTTCACATACTTGATGAACTGATCCTCGGTTTTTTCTGGTTTGGATCACGTAGTAATGTGGTACCACACTGAAACAGTCCATTAAACCTGGTTTCGATCAATATTTTAGAGGATAACACATGTTAGGTCCAGGTTAGGCCTGGGATTTGCCCTTATCAGGCTCAGACTTTCGCGTTTTTCACATACTTGTTGAACAGATCCTGGGTTTTTTCTGGTTCGGATCACGTAGTAATGTGGTACCACACTGAAACATTCAATTAAACCTGGTCTTGATAAATATTTTAGAGGATAACGCAAGTTAGGTCCAGGTTAGGCCTGGGATTTGCCCTTATCAGGCTCAGACTTTCGCATTTTTCACATACTTGTTGAACAGATCCTGGGTTTTTTCTGGTTTGGATCACGTAGTAATGTGGTACCACACAGAAACCGTCAATTAAACCTGGTTTCCGTCAATATTTTAGCGGATAACACATGTTAGGTCTAGGATTTGCCCTCATCAGTCTCATACTTTCACGTTCTTCACATACTTCTTGAACAGATCCTATGTTTTTTCTAGTTTCGATCACGTAGTAATGTGGTACCACACTGAAACAGTCAATTAAACCTGGTTTCGATCAATATTTTATAGGATAACGCAAGTAAGGTCTAGGTTAGGTCTGGGATTTGCCCTCATCAGGGTCATACTTTCGCATATTTCTCATTCTTGTTGGCCAGATCCCGGGCTTCCACTGGTTTGGATCACGTAAGAATGTGATGCCACACTGAAACAGTCAGTTAATCCTGGTCTTGATAAATATTTTAGAGGATAACGCAAGTTAGGTCCAGGTTAGTCCTGGTATTTGCCCTTATCAGGCTCAGTCTTTCGCATTTTTCACATACTTGTTGAACAGATCCTGGGTTTTTTCTGGTTCGGATCACGTAGTAATGTGGTACCACACTGAAACATTCAATTAAACCTGGTCTTGATAAATATTTTAGAGGATAACGCATCTTAGGTCTAGGTTAGGCCGGGGATTTGCCCACATCAGGGTCATACTTTAGCAGTCTTAACATACATGTTGACCTGATCGAGGGTTTTTTTTGCTTTGGATCACGTAGTAAAGTGGTACCAAACAGAAACAGTCAATTAAACCTGGTTTCGATCAATATTTTATAGGATAACGCAAGTTAGGTCTGGGATTTTCCCTCATCAGGGTCATATTTTCGCGTTTTTCACATACTTGTTGAACATATCCCTGGCTTTTTCTGGTTTGGTTAACGAACTAATGTGGCACCACACTGAAACAGTCCATTAAACCTGGTTTCGACCAATATTTTAGAGGATAGCGCATGTTAGGTCTAGGTTAGGCCAGGGATTTGCCCTCATCAGGGTCATAGTTTCGCAGTTTTAACATACATGTTGACCTGAGCGAGGGTGTTTTCTGCTTTGGATCACGTAGTAATGTGGTACCACACTGAAACAGTCAATTAAATCTGGTCTTGATAAATATTTTAGAGGATAACGCATGTTAGGTCTGGGTTAGGTCTAGGATTTGCCCTCATCAGGCTCATACTGTCGCATATTTCTCATACTTGTTGGCTAGATCCTGGGCTTTTTCTGGATTGGAACACGTAGTAATGTGGTACCACACTGAAACTGTCAATTACACGTGGTTTCCGTCAATATTTTAGAGGATAACACATGTTAGGTCTAGGTGAGGTCTAGGTTTTGCCCTCATCAGGGTCATACTTTCGCAGTCTTAACATACATGTTGACCCGATCGAAGGTTTTTTTTGCTTTGGATCACGTAGTAAAGTGGTACCACACAGAAGCAGTCAATTAAACCTGGTTTCGATCAATATTTTTGAGGATAACGCAAGTTATGTCTGGATTAGTTCTGGGATTTGCCATCATCAGGGTCATACTTTCGCATACTTCTCATTCTTGTTGGCCAGATCCTTTTCTTCCACAGGTTCGGATCATGTAGTAATGTGATGCCACACTGAAGCAGTCAATTAATCCTGGTCTTGATAAACATTTTAGAGGATAACGCAAGTTATGTCTGGGTAAGTTCTGGGATTTGACCTCATCAGGCTCAGACTTTCGCGTTTTTCACATACTTGTTGAACAGATCCTGGGTTTTTTTCTGGTTTGGATCACGTAGTAATGTGGTACCACACTGAAACAGTCGATTAAACCTTGTTTCGAACAATATTTTTGAGGATATCGCATGTTAGGTCTAGGTTAGGCCTGGGATTTTCCCTCATCAGACTCATACTTTCGCGTTCTTCACATACTTGTTGAACAGATCCTGGGTTTTTTCTGGATTCGATCACGTATTAATGTGGTACCACACTGACACTGTCAATTAAATCTGGTTTCCGTCAATATTTTAGAGGATAACGCATCTTAGGTCTAGGTTAGGCCAGGGATTTGCCCTCATCAGGGTCATACTTTCGCATTCTTCACATACTTCTTGAACAGATCCTGGGTTTTTTCTAGGTTCGATCACGTAGTAATGTGGTACCACACTGTAACAGACCATTAAACCTGGTTTCGATTAATATTTTAGAGGATAACACATGATAGGTCTAGGTTAGGTCTGGGATTTGCCCTCATCAGGGTCATACTTTCGCAGTTTTAAAATACATATTGACCTGATCGATGGTATTTTTTGCTTTGGATCACGTAGTAAAGTGGTACCACACTGAAACAGTCAATTAAACCTGGTTTCGATTAATATTTTAGTGGATAACACATGATAGGTCTAGGTTAGGTCTCGGATTTGCCCTCATCAGGGTCATACTTTCGCAGTTTTAAAATACATGTTGACCTGATCGATGGTTTTTTTTGCTTTGGATCACGTAGTAAAGTGGTACCACACTGAAACAGTCAATTAAACCTGGTTTCGATCAATATTTTAGAGAATAATTCATGTTAGGTCTGGGTTAGGTCTGGGATTTGCTCTCATGGGGCTCGTACTTTCGCATATTTCTCATACTTGATGGCCAGAACCTGGGCTTTTTCTGGTTTGGATCACGTAGTAACGTGGTACCACACTGAAACAGTCGATTAAACCTGGTTTCGATCAATATTTTTGAGGATAACGCAAGTTATGTCTGGATTAGCTCTGGGATTTGCCATCATCAGGCTCATACTTTCGCATACTTCTCATTCTTGTTGGCCAGATCCTTTTCTTCCACTGGTTTGGATCACGTAGTAATGTGATGCCACACTGAAACAGTCAATTAATCCTGGTCTTGATAAATATTTTAGAGGATAACGCAAGTTATGTCTGGGTTAGGTCGGGGATGTGCCCTCGTCAGGCTCATACTTTCGCATATTTCTCATACTTCATGGCTAGATCCTGGGCTTTTTCTGGATTGGATCACGTGGTAATGTGGTACCACACTGAAACAGTCAATTAAACCTGGTTTCGATCAATATTTTATAGGATAACGCAAATTAGGTCTAGGTTAGGCCTGGGATTTGCCCTCATCAGGGTCATACTTTCGCATTCTTCGCATACTTGTTGAACAGATCCTGGGTTTTTTCTGGGTTGGATCACGCAGTAATGTGGTACCACACTGGAAGAGTCCACTAAACCTGGTTTCGGTCAATATTTTTGAGGATAACGGATGTTAGGTCTAGGTTGGGTCTGGGATTTGCTTTCGTCAGGCTCTTACTTTCGCATATTTCTCATTCTTGATGGCTAGATCCTGGACTTTTTCTGGATTGGATCACGTAGTAATGTGGTACCACACTGAAACAGTCATTTAAACCTGGTTTCCATGAATATTTTAGACGACAGCGCAGCTTAGGTCTGGGATAGGTCTGGGATTTGCCCTCATCAGGCTCAGACTTTCGCGTTTTTCACATACTTGTTGAACAGATCCTGGGTTTTTTCTGGTTTGGATCACGTAGTAACGTGGTACCACACTGAAACAGTCGATTAAACCTGGTTTCGATCAATATTTTTGAGGATAACGCAAGTTATGTCTGGATTAGCTCTGGGATTTGCCATCATCAGGCTCATACTTTCGCATACTTCTCATTCTTGTTGGCCAGATCCTTTTCTTCCACTGGTTTGGATCACGTAGTAATGTGATGCCACACTGAAGCAGTCAATTAATCCTGGTCTTGATAAATATTTTAGAGGATAACGCAAGTTATGTCTGGGTAAGTTCTGGGATTTGACCTCATCAGGCTCAGACTTTCGCGTTTTTCACATACTTGTTGAACAGATCCTGGGTTTTTTTCTGGTTTGGATCACGTAGTAATGTGGTACCACACTGAAACAGTCGATTAAACCTTGTTTCGAACAATATTTTTGAGGATATCGCATGTTAGGTCTAGGTTAGGCCTGGGATTTTCCCTCATCAGACTCATACTTTCGCGTTCTTCACATACTTGTTGAACAGATCCTGGGTTTTTTCTGGATTCGATCACGTATTAATGTGGTACCACACTGTAACAGACCATTAAACCTGGTTTCGATTAATATTTTAGAGGATAACACATGATAGGTCTAGGTTAGGTCTGGGATTTGCCCTCATCAGGGTCATACTTTCGCAGTTTTAAAATACATGTTGACCTGATCGATGGTTTTTTTTGCTTTGGATCACGTAGTAAAGTGGTACCACACTGAAACAGTCAATTAAACCTGGTTTCGATCAATATTTTAGAGAATAATTCATGTTAGGTCTGGGTTAGGTCTGGGATTTGCTCTCATGAGGCTCGTACTTTCGCGTATTTCTCATACTTGATGGCCAGAACCTGGGCTTTTTCTGGTTTGGATCACGTAGTAACGTGGTACCACACTGAAACAGTCGATTAAACCTGGTTTCGATCAATATTTTTGAGGATAACGCAAGTTATGTCTGGATTAGCTCTGGGATTTGCCCTCGTCAGGCTCATACTTTCGCATACTTCTCATTCTTGTTGGCCAGATCCTTTTCTTCCACTGGTTTGGATCACGTAGCAATGTGATACCACACTGAAACAGTCAATTAATCCTGGTCTTGATAAATATTTTAGAGGATAACGCAAGTTATGTCTGGGTTAGGTCGGGGATGTGCCCTCGTCAGGCTCATACTTTCGCATATTTCTCATACTTCATGGCTAGATCCTGGGCTTTTTCTGGATTGGATCACGTGGTAATGTGGTACCACACTGAAACAGTCAATTAAACCTGGTTTCGATCAATATTTTATAGGATAACGCAAATTAGGTCCAGGTTACGCCTGGGATTTGCCCTCATCAGGGTCATACTTTCGCATTCTTCGCATACTTGTTGAACAGATCCTGGGTTTTTTCTGGGTTGGATCACGCAGTAATGTGGTACCACACTGAAACAGTCCATTAAACCTGGTTTCGATCAATATTTTAGAGGATAACGCATGTTAGGTCTAGGTTAGGCCACGGATAAGCCCACATCAGGGTCATACTTTCACATGTTTCGGATACATGTTGGCCAGATCCTGGGTTTTTTCTGGTTTGGAACACGTAGTAATGTGGTACCATACTGAGACAGACCATTAAACCTGGTTTCGATTAATATTTTAGAGGATAACACATGTTAGGCCTAGGTTAGGTCGGGAATTTGCCCTCATCAGGGTCATACTTTCGCATTCTTCACATACTTGTTGAACAGATCCTGGGTTTTTCTCTGGTTTGGATCACGTAGTAATGTGGTACCACACTGAAACAGTCGATTAAACCTGGTTTCGATGAATATTTTTGAGGATAACGCATGTTAGGTCGAGGTTACGCCTGGGATGTTCCCTCATCAGACTCATAGATTCGCATCCTTCACATACTTGTTGAACAGATCCTGGGTTTTTTCTCGTTTGGATCACGCAGTAATGTGGTACCACACTGAAACAGTCAACTGAACCGGGTTTCCATCAATATTTTAGAGGATAACGCATGTTAGGGGTAGGTTAGCCCTGGGATTTGCCCTCATCAGGGTCATATTTTCGCATTTTTCACATACTTGTTGAACAGATCCTGGGTTTTTTCTGGTTTGGATCACGTAGTAACGTGGTACCACACTGAAACAGTCGATTAAACCTGGTTTCGATCAATATTTTTGAGGATAACGCAAGTTATGTCTGGATTAGCTCTGGGATTTGCCATCATCAGGCTCATACTTTCGCATACTTCTCATTCTTGTTGGCCAGATCCTTTTCTTCCACTGGTTTGGATCACGTAGTAATGTGATGCCACACTGAAACAGTCAATTAAACCTGGTTTCCATGAATATTTTAGACGACAGCGCAGCTTAGGTCTGGGATAGGTCTGGGATTTGCCCTCATCAGGCTCATACTTTCGCGTTTTTCACATACTTGATGAACTGATCCTCGGTTTTTTCTGCTTTGGATCACGTAGTAATGTGGTACCACACTGAAACAGTCCATTAAACCTGGTTTCGATCAATATTTTAGAGGATAACACATGTTAGGTCCAGGTTAGGCCTGGGATTTGCCCTTATCAGGCTCAGACTTTCGCGTTTTTCACATACTTGTTGAACAGATCCTGGGTTTTTTCTGGTTCGGATCACGTAGTAATGTGGTAACACACTGAAACATTCAATTAAACCTGGTCTTGATAAATATTTTAGAGGATAACGCAAGTTAGGTCCAGGTTAGGCCTGGGATTTGCCCTTATCAGGCTCAGACTTTCGCATTTTTCACATACTTGTTGAACAGATCCTGGGTTTTTTCTGGTTTGGATCACGTAGTAATGTGGTACCACACAGAAACCGTCAATTAAACCTGGTTTCCGTCAATATTTTAGCGGATAACACATGTTAGGTCTAGGATTTGCCCTCATCAGTCTCATACTTTCACGTTCTTCACATACTTCTTGAACAGATCCTATGTTTTTTCTAGTTTCGATCACGTAGTAATGTGGTACCACACTGAAACAGTCAATTAAACCTGGTATCGATCAATATTTTATAGGAAAACGCAAGTAAGGTCTAGGTTAGGTCTGGGATTTGCCCTCATCAGGGTCATACTTTCGCATATTTCTCATTCTTGTTGGCCAGATCCCGGGCTTCCACTGGTTTGGATCACGTAAGAATGTGATGCCACACTGAAACAGTCAGTTAATCCTGGTCTTGATAAATATTTTAGAGGATAACGCAAGTTAGGTCCAGGTTAGTCCTGGTATTTGCCCTTATCAGGCTCAGACTTTCGCATTTTTCACATACTTGTTGAACAGATCCTGGGTTTTTTCTGGTTCGGATCACGTAGTAATGTGGTACCACACTGAAACATTCAATTAAACCTGGTCTTGATAAATATTTTAGAGGATAACGCATCTTAGGTCTAGGTTAGGCCGGGGATTTGCCCACATCAGGGTCATACTTTAGCAGTCTTAACATACATGTTGACCTGATCGAGGGTTTTTTTTGCTTTGGATCACGTAGTAAAGTGGTACCAAACAGAAACAGTCAATTAAACCTGGTTTCGATCAATATTTTATAGGATAACGCAAGTTAGGTCTGGGATTTTCCCTCATCAGGGTCATATTTTCGCGTTTTTCACATACTTGTTGAACATATCCCTGGCTTTTTCTGGTTTGGTTAACGAACTAATGTGGCACCACACTGAAACAGTCCATTAAACCTGGTTTCGATCAATATTTTAGAGGATAGCGCATGTTAGGTCTAGGTTAGGCCAGGGATTTGCCCTCATCAGGGTCATAGTTTCGCAGTTTTAACATACATGTTGACCTGAGCGAGGGTGTTTTCTGCTTTGGATCACGTAGTAATGTGGTACCACACTGAAACAGTCAATTAAATCTGGTCTTGATAAATATTTTAGAGGATAACGCATGTTAGGTCTGGGTTAGGTCTAGGATTTGCCCTCATCAGGCTCATACTGTCGCATATTTCTCATACTTGTTGGCTAGATCCTGGGCTTTTTCTGGATTGGAACACGTAGTAATGTGGTACCACACTGAAACTGTCAATTACACGTGGTTTCCGTCAATATTTTAGAGGATAACACATGTTAGGTCTAGGTGAGGTCTAGGTTTTGCCCTCATCAGGGTCATACTTTCGCAGTCTTAACATACATGTTGACCCGATCGAGGGTTTTTTTTGCTTTGGTTCACGTAGTAAAGTGGTACCACACAGAAACAGTCAATTAAACCTGGTTTCGATCAATATTTTTGAGGATAACGCAAGTTATGTCTGGATTAGTTCTGGGATTTGCCATCATCAGGGTCATACTTTCGCATACTTCTCATTCTTGTTGGCCAGATCCTTTTCTTCCACAGGTTCGGATCATGTAGTAATGTGATGCCACACTGAAGCAGTCAATTAATCCTGGTCTTGATAAATATTTTAGAGGATAACGCAAGTTATGTCTGGGTAAGTTCTGGGATTTGACCTCATCAGGCTCAGACTTTCGCGTTTTTCACATACTTGTTGAACAGATCCTGGGTTTTTTTCTGGTTTGGATCACGTAGTAATGTGGTACCACACTGAAACAGTCGATTAAACCTTGTTTCGAACAATATTTTTGAGGATATCGCATGTTAGGTCTAGGTTAGGCCTGGGATTTTCCCTCATCAGACTCATACTTTCGCGTTCTTCACATACTTGTTGAACAGATCCTGGGTTTTTTCTGGATTCGATCACGTATTAATGTGGTACCACACTGACACTGTCAATTAAATCTGGTTTCCGTCAATATTTTAGAGGATAACGCATGTTAGGTCTAGGTTAGGTCTGGGATTTGCCCACATCAGACTCATACTTTCGCATTCTTCACATACTTGATGAACAGATCCTGGGTTTTTATCTGCATTAGATCACGTAGTAAAGTGGTACCACACTGAGACAGTCAATTAATCCTGGTCTTGATAATTATTTTAGAGGATAACGCAAGTTATGTCTGGGTAAGTTCTGGGATTTGACCTCATCAGGCTCAGACTTTCGCGTTTTTCACATACTTGTTGAACAGATCCTGGGTTTTTTCTTGTTTGGATCATGTAGTAATGTGGTACCACACTGAAACAGTCGATTAAACCTTGTTTCGATCAATATTTTATAGGATAACGCAAGTTAGGTCTGGGATTTTCCCTCATCAGGGTCATATTTTTGCGTTTTTCACATACTTGTTGAGCAGATCCCAGGCTTTTTCTGGTTTGGATCACGATCTAATGTGGTACCACACTGAAACAGTCCATTAAACCTGGTTTCGGTCAATATTTTAGAGGATAGCGCATGTTAGGTCTAGGTTAGGCCAGGGATTTGCCCTCATCAAGGTCATAGTTTCGCAGTTTTAACATACATGTTGACATGAGCGAGGGTTTTTTCTGCTTTGGATCACGTAATAATGTGGTACCACACTGAAACAGTCAATTAAACCTGGTCTTGATAAATATTTTAGAGGATAACGCATGTTAGGTCTGGGTTAGGTCTAGGATTTGCCCTCATCAGGCTCATACTTTCGCATATTTCTCATACATCTTGAACAGATCCTGGGTTTTTTCTTGTTTCGATCACGTAGTAATGTGGTACCACACTGAGACAGTCAATTAAACCTGGTTTCGATGATTATTTTAGAGGATAACACATGTTAGGTCTAGGTTAGGTCTGGGATTTGCCCTCATCAGGGTCATACTTTCGCAGTTTTCAAATACATGTTGACCTGATCGATGGTTTTTTCTGCTTTGGATCACGTAGCAAAGTGGTACCACCCTGAAACAGTCAATTAAACCTGGTTTCGATCAATATTTTATAGGATAACGCAAGTTAGGTCTTTTTTTTTTTTTTTTTTTTTTTTTTTGTCGTGGGGAAAATCTTCGAAAGACTCCCTCCCACCTCCTTGGGGAGAGGTGGGAGGGGTGTGTGGGATTCCCCGCGCCCGTACAACGACAGGCGCGGGACCTACCCACTAAAAACCCCACGGTGACCCTTCGGCACGCTTTGGGAGGATACCGGGAATCGCTCGAAGCATTCTTCCGGTATCCTCCCCGTGCCCGCGCTTTCGCGCCCATCCCCCGGGGGGACAATCGGTCCCCCCAGTAGACACACTGCCTCATAGCGGCGGGACGGGGACGCAAGTTAGGTCTGCGACAGGCCTGGGATTTGCTCTCATTAGGATCATATTTTCGCGTTTTTCACATACTTGTTGAGCAGATCCCAGGCATTTTCTGGTTTGGATCACGTAGTAATGTGGTACCACACTGAAACAGTCGATTAAACCTTGTTTCGATCAATATTTTATAGGATAACGCAAGTTAGGTCTGGGATTTTCCCTCATCAGGGTCATATTTTTGCGTTTTTCACATACTTGTTGAGCAGATCCCAGGCTTTGTCTGGTTTGGATCACGTACTAATGTGGTACCACTCGGAAACAGTCCATTCAACGTGGTTTCGATCAATATTTTAGAGGATAGCGCATGTTAGGTCTAGGTTAGGCCAGGGATTTGCCCTCATCAGGGTCATAGTTTCGCAGTTTTAACATACATGTTGACATGAGCGAGGGTTTTTTCTGCTTTGGATCACGTAATAATGTGGTACCACACTGAAACAGTCAATTAAACCTGGTCTTGATAGATATTTTAGAGGATAACGCATGTTAGGTCTGGGTTAGGTCTAGGATTTGCCCTCATCAGGCTCATACTTTCGCATATTTCTCATACTTCATGGCTAGATCCTGGGCTTTTTCTGGATTGGATCACGTGGTAATGTGGTACCACACTGAAACAGTCAATTAAACCTGGTCTCGATCAATACTTTATAGGATAACGCAAATTAGGTCTAGGTTAGGCCTGGGATTTGCCCTCATCAGGGTCATACTTTCGCATTCTTCGCATACTTGTTGAACAGATCCTGGGTTTTTTCTGGGTTGGATCACGCAGTAATGTGGTACCACACTGAAACAGTCCATGAAACCTGGTTTCGATCAACATTTTAGAGGATAACGCATGTTAGGTCTAGGTTAGGCCACGGATTTGCCCACATCAGGGTCATACTTTCACATTTTTCGCATACATGTTGGCCAGATCCTGGGTTTTTTCTGGTTTGGAACACGTAGTAATGTGGTACCATACTGAGACAGACCATTAAACCTGGTTTCGATTAATATTTTAGAGGATAACACATGTTAGGCCTAGGTTAGGTCGGGAATTTGCCCTCATCAGGGTCATACTTTCGCATTCTTCACATACTTGTTGAACAGATCCTGGGTTTTTCTCTGGTTTGGATCACGTAGTAATGTGGTACCACACTGAAACAGTCGATTAAACCTGGTTTCGATGAATATTTTTGAGGATAACGCATGTTAGGTCGAGGTTACGCCTGGGATTTTCCCTCATCAGACTCATAGATTCGCATCCTTCACATACTTGTTGAACAGATCCTGGGTTTTTTCTCGTTTGGATCACGCAGTAATGTGGTACCACACTGAAACAGTCAACTGAACCTGGTTTCCATCAATATTTTAGAGGATAACGCAAGTTAGGTCTGGGATAGGTCTGGGATTTGCCCTCATCAGGGTCAAATTTTCGCATTTTTCACATACTTGTTGAACAGATCCTGGAATTTTTTCTGGTTTGGATCATGTGGTAGTGTGGTACCACACTGAAACAGACCATTAAAACTGGTGTCGATTGATATTTTTGAGGATAACACATGTTAGGTCTAGGTTAGGTCTGGGATTTGCCCCCATCAGGGTCATACTTTCGCAGTTTTCAAATACATGTTGACCTGATCGATGGTTTTTTTTGCTTTGGATCACGTAGTAAAGTGGTACCACACTGAAACAGTCAATTAAACCTGGTTTCGATCAATATTTTTGAGGATAACGCAAGTTATGTCTGGATTAGCTCTGGGATTTGCCATCATCAGGCTCATACTTTCGCATGCTTCTCATTCTTGTTGGCCAGATCCTTTTCTTCCACTGGTTTGGATCACGTAGTAATGTGATGCCACACTGAAACAGTCAATTAATCCTGGTCTTGATAATTATTTTAGAGGATAACGCAAGTTATGTCTGGGTAAGTTCTGGGATTTGACCTCATCAGGCTCAGACTTTCGCGTTTTTCACATACTTGCTGAACAGATCCTGGGTTTTTTCTTGTTTGGATCACGTAGTAATGTGGTACCACACTGAAACAGTCGATTAAACCTTGTTTCGATCAATATTTTATAGGATAACGCAAGTTAGGTCTGGGATTTTCCCTCATCAGGGTCATATTTTTGCGTTTTTCACATACTTGTTGAGCAGATCCCAGGCTTTTTCTGGTTTGGATCACGATCTAATGTGGTACCACACTGAAACAGTCCATTAAACCTGGTTTCCGTCAATATTTTAGAGGATAGCGCATGTTAGATTTAGGTTAGGCCAGGGATTTGCCCTCATCAAGGTCATAGTTTCGCAGTTTTAACATACATGTTGACATGAGCGAGGGTTTTTTCTGCTTTGGATCACGTAATAATGTGGTACCACACTGAAACAGTCAATTAAACCTGGTCTTGATAAATATTTTAGAGGATAACGCATGTTAGGTCTGGGTTAGGTCTAGGATTTGCCCTCATCAGGCTCATACTTTCGCATATTTCTCATACATCTTGAACAGATCCTGGGTTTTTTCTTGTTTCGATCACGTAGTAATGTGGTACCACACTGAGACAGTCAATTAAACCTGGTTTCGATGATTATTTTAGAGGATAACACATGTTAGGTCTAGGTTAGGTCTGGGATTTGCCCTCATCAGGGTCATACTTTCGCAGTTTTCAAATACATGTTGACCTGATCGATGGTTTTTTCTGCTTTGGATCACGTAGCAAAGTGGTACCACCCTGAAACAGTCAATTAAACCTGGTTTCGATCAATATTTTATAGGATAACGCAAGTTAGGTCTGCGACAGGCCTGGGATTTGCTCTCATTAGGATCATATTTTCGCGTTTTTCACATACTTGTTGAGCAGATCCCAGGCATTTTCTGGTTTGGATCACGTAGTAATGTGGTACCACACTGAAACAGTCAATTAAACCTTGTTTCGATCAATATTTTATAGGATAACGCAAGTTAGGTCTGGGATTTTCCCTCATCAGGGTCATATTTTTGCGTTTTTCACATACTTGTTGAGCAGATCCCAGGCTTTGTCTGGTTTGGATCACGTACTAATGTGGTACCACTCGGAAACAGTCCATTCAACGTGGTTTCGATCAATATTTTAGAGGATAACGCATGTTAGGTCTAGGTTAGGCCAGGGATTTGCCCTCATCAGGGTCACACTTTCGCAGTTTTAACATACATGTTGACCTGATCGAGGGTTTTTTCTGGTTTGGATCACGTAGTAATGTGGTACCACACTGAAACAGTCGATTAAACCTTGTTTCGATCAATATTTTATAGGATAACGCAAGTTAGGTCTGGGATTTTCCCTCATCAGGGTCATATTTTTGCGTTTTTCACATACTTGTTGAGCAGATCCCAGGCTTTTTCTGGTTTGGATCACGATCTAATGTGGTACCACACTGAAACAGTCCATTAAACCTGGTTTCCGTCAATATTTTAGAGGATAGCGCATGTTAGATTTAGGTTAGGCCAGGGATTTGCCCTCATCAAGGTCATAGTTTCGCAGTTTTAACATACATGTTGACATGAGCGAGGGTTTTTCTGCTTTGGATCACGTAATAATGTGGTACCACACTGAAACAGTCAATTAAACCTGGTCTTGATAAATATTTTAGAGGATAACGCATGTTAGGTCTGGGTTAGGTCTAGGATTTGCCCTCATCAGGCTCATACTTTCGCATATTTCTCATACATCTTGAACAGATCCTGGGTTTTTTCTTGTTTCGATCACGTAGTAATGTGGTACCACACTGAGACAGTCAATTAAACCCGGTTTCGATGATTATTTTAGAGGATAACACATGTTAGGTCTAGGTTAGGTCTGGGATTTGCCCCCATCAGGGTCATACTTTCGCAGTTTTCAAATACATGTTGACCTGATCGATGGTTTTTTTTGCTTTGGATCACGTAGTAAAGTGGTACCACACTGAAACAGTCAATTAAACCTGGTTTCGATCAATATTTTAGAGAATAATTCATGTTAGGTCTGGGTTAGGTCCGGGATTTGCTCTCATGAGGCTCGTACTTTCGCATATTTCTCATACTTGATGGCCAGAACCTGGGCTTTTTCTGGTTTGGATCACGATCTAATGTGGTACCACACTGAAACAGTCCATTAAACCTGGTTTCCGTCAATATTTTAGAGGATAGCGCATGTTAGATCTAGGTTAGGCCAGGGATTTGCCCTCATCAAGGTCATAGTTTCGCAGTTTTAACATACATGTTGACATGAGCGAGGGTTTTTCTGCTTTGGATCACGTAATAATGTAGTACCACACTGAAACAGTCAATAAAACCTGGTTTCGATCAATATTTTAGAGGATAACGCATGTTAGGTCTGGAATAGGTCTGGGATTTGCCCCCATCAGACTCATACTTTCGCATTTTTCACATACTTGTTGAACAGATCCTGGGTTTTTTTCTGGTTTGGATCACGTAGTAGTGTGGTACCACACTGAAACAGCCGATTAAACCTGGTTTCGATCAATATTTTAGAGTATAACGCATGTTATGTCTAGGTTAGGCCTGGGATTTGCCCCCATCAGACTCATACTTTCGCATTCTTCACATACTTGTTGAACGGATCCTGGGTTTTTTCTGGTTTGCATCACGTTGTAATGTGGTACCACACAGATACAATCAATTAAACCTGGTCTTGATAAATATATTAGAGGATAACGCATGTTAGGTCTGGGATAGGTCTGGGATTTGCCATCATCAGGGACATACTTTCGCAGTTTTAACATACATGTTGACATGATCGAGGGTTTTTTCTCCTTTGGGTCACGTAGTAAAGTGGTACCACACTAAAACTGTCAATTGAACCTGGTTTCGATCAATATTTTAGAGGATATCGCAAGTTATGTCTGGGATAGGTCTGGGATTTGCCCTCATCAGACTCATACTTTCGCTTTTTTCACATACTTGTTGAACAGATCCTGGGTTTTTTCTGGTTTGGATCACGCAGTAATGTGGTACCACACTGCAACAGTCCACTAAACCTGGTTTCGATCAATATTTTAGAAGATAACGCATGTTATGTCTAGGTTAGGCCTGGGATTTGCCCTCATCAGACTCATACTTACGCATACTTCACATACTTGTTAAACAGATCCTGGGTTTTTTTCTGGTTTGGATCACGTAGTAATGTGGTACCACACTGAAACATTCAATTAAACCTGGTCTTGATAAATATTTTAGAGGGTAACGCATATTAGGTCTGGGTAAGGTCTAGGATTTGCCATCATCAGGCTCATACTTTCGCATATTTCTAATACTTCATGGCTAGATCCTGGGCTATTTCTGGATCGGATCACGTAGTAAAGTGGTGCCACACTAAAACAGTCGATTAAACCTGGTTTCGATCAATATTTTAGAGGATAACGCATGTTAGGTCTAGGTTAGGCCTGGGATTTGCCCTCATCCGGGTCATACTTTCGCATAATTCTCATACTTGTTGAACAGATCCCTGGCTTTTTCTGGTTTGGATCACGTACTAATGTGGTCCCACTCTGAAACAGTCCATTATACCTGGGTTCGATCAATATTTTAGAGGATAACGCATGTTAGGGGTAGGTTAGCCCTGGGATTTGCCCTCATCCGGGTCATACTTTCGCATAATTCTCATACTTGTTGAACAGATCCCTGGCTTTTTCTGGTTTGGATCACGTACTAATGTGGTCCCACTCTGAAACAGTCCATTATACCTGGGTTCGATCAATATTTTAGAGGATAACGCATGTTAGGGGTAGGTTAGCCCTGGGATTTGCCCTCATCAGGCTCATACTTTCGCATATTTCTCATACATCTTGAACAGATCCTGGGTTTTTTCTTGTTTCGATCACGTAGTAATGTGGTACCACACTGAGACAGTCAATTAAACCCCGTTTCGATGATTATTTTAGAGGATAACACATGTTAGGTCTAGTGTAGGTCTGGGATTTGCCCTCATCAGGGTCATACTTTCGCAGTTTTCAAATACATGTTGACCTGATCGATGGTTTTTTCTGCTTTGGATCACGTAGTAAAGTGGTACCACCCTGAAACAGTCAATTAAACCTGGTTTCGATCAATATTTTATAGGATAACGCAAGTTAGGTCTGCGACAGGCCTGGGATTTGCCCTCATTAGGATCATATTTTCGCGTTTTTCACATACTTGTTGAGCAGATCCCAGGCTTTTTCTGGTTTGGATCACGTAGTAATGTGGTACCACACTGAAACAGTCGATTAAACCTTGTTTCGATCAATATTTTAGAGGATAACGCAAGTTAGGTCTGGGATTTTCCCTCATCAGGGTCATATTTTTGCGTTTTTCACATACTTGTTGAGCAGATCCCAGGCTTTTTCTGGTTTGGATCACGATCTAATGTGGTACCACACTGAAACAGTCCATTAAACCTGGTTTCCGTCAATATTTTAGAGGATAGCGCATGTTAGATTTAGGTTAGGCCAGGGATTTGCCCTCATCAAGGTCATAGTTTCGCAGTTTTAACATACATGTTGACATGAGCGAGGGTTTTTCTGCTTTGGATCACGTAATAATGTGGTACCACACTGAAACAGTCAATTAAACCTGGTCTTGATAAATATTTTAGAGGATAACGCATGTTAGGTCTGGGTTAGGTCTAGGATTTGCCCTCATCAGGCTCATACTTTCGCATATTTCTCATACATCTTGAACAGATCCTGGGTTTTTTCTTGTTTCGATCACGTAGTAATGTGGTACCACACTGAGACAGTCAATTAAACCCGGTTTCGATGATTATTTTAGAGGATAACACATGTTAGGTCTAGGTTAGGTCTGGGATTTGCCCCCATCAGGGTCATACTTTCGCAGTTTTCAAATACATGTTGACCTGATCGATGGTTTTTTTTGCTTTGGATCACGTAGTAAAGTGGTACCACACTGAAACAGTCAATTAAACCTGGTTTCGATCAATATTTTAGAGAATAATTCATGTTAGGTCTGGGTTAGGTCCGGGATTTGCTCTCATGAGGCTCGTACTTTCGCATATTTCTCATACTTGATGGCCAGAACCTGGGCTTTTTCTGGTTTGGATCACGATCTAATGTGGTACCACACTGAAACAGTCCATTAAACCTGGTTTCCGTCAATATTTTAGAGGATAGCGCATGTTAGATCTAGGTTAGGCCAGGGATTTGCCCTCATCAAGGTCATAGTTTCGCAGTTTTAACATACATGTTGACATGAGCGAGGGTTTTTCTGCTTTGGATCACGTAATAATGTAGTACCACACTGAAACAGTCAATAAAACCTGGTTTCGATCAATATTTTAGAGGATAACGCATGTTAGGTCTGGAATAGGTCTGGGATTTGCCCCCATCAGACTCATACTTTCGCATTTTTCACATACTTGTTGAACAGATCCTGGGTTTTTTTCTGGTTTGGATCACGTAGTAGTGTGGTACCACACTGAAACAGCCGATTAAACCTGGTTTCGATCAATATTTTAGAGTATAACGCATGTTATGTCTAGGTTAGGCCTGGGATTTGCCCCCATCAGACTCATACTTTCGCATTCTTCACATACTTGTTGAACGGATCCTGGGTTTTTTCTGGTTTGCATCACGTTGTAATGTGGTACCACACAGATACAATCAATTAAACCTGGTCTTGATAAATATATTAGAGGATAACGCATGTTAGGTCTGGGATAGGTCTGGGATTTGCCATCATCAGGGACATACTTTCGCAGTTTTAACATACATGTTGACATGATCGAGGGTTTTTTCTCCTTTGGGTCACGTAGTAAAGTGGTACCACACTAAAACTGTCAATTGAACCTGGTTTCGATCAATATTTTAGAGGATATCGCAAGTTATGTCTGGGATAGGTCTGGGATTTGCCCTCATCAGACTCATACTTTCGCTTTTTTCACATACTTGTTGAACAGATCCTGGGTTTTTTCTGGTTTGGATCACGCAGTAATGTGGTACCACACTGCAACAGTCCACTAAACCTGGTTTCGATCAATATTTTAGAAGATAACGCATGTTATGTCTAGGTTAGGCCTGGGATTTGCCCTCATCAGACTCATACTTACGCATACTTCACATACTTGTTAAACAGATCCTGGGTTTTTTTCTGGTTTGGATCACGTAGTAATGTGGTACCACACTGAAACATTCAATTAAACCTGGTCTTGATAAATATTTTAGAGGGTAACGCATATTAGGTCTGGGTAAGGTCTAGGATTTGCCATCATCAGGCTCATACTTTCGCATATTTCTAATACTTCATGGCTAGATCCTGGGCTATTTCTGGATCGGATCACGTAGTAAAGTGGTGCCACACTAAAACAGTCGATTAAACCTGGTTTCGATCAATATTTTAGAGGATAACGCATGTTAGGTCTAGGTTAGGCCTGGGATTTGCCCTCATCCGGGTCATACTTTCGCATAATTCTCATACTTGTTGAACAGATCCCTGGCTTTTTCTGGTTTGGATCACGTACTAATGTGGTCCCACTCTGAAACAGTCCATTATACCTGGGTTCGATCAATATTTTAGAGGATAACGCATGTTAGGGGTAGGTTAGCCCTGGGATTTGCCCTCATCCGGGTCATACTTTCGCATAATTCTCATACTTGTTGAACAGATCCCTGGCTTTTTCTGGTTTGGATCACGTACTAATGTGGTCCCACTCTGAAACAGTCCATTATACCTGGGTTCGATCAATATTTTAGAGGATAACGCATGTTAGGGGTAGGTTAGCCCTGGGATTTGCCCTCATCAGGCTCATACTTTCGCATATTTCTCATACATCTTGAACAGATCCTGGGTTTTTTCTTGTTTCGATCACGTAGTAATGTGGTACCACACTGAGACAGTCAATTAAACCCCGTTTCGATGATTATTTTAGAGGATAACACATGTTAGGTCTAGTGTAGGTCTGGGATTTGCCCTCATCAGGGTCATACTTTCGCAGTTTTCAAATACATGTTGACCTGATCGATGGTTTTTTCTGCTTTGGATCACGTAGTAAAGTGGTACCACCCTGAAACAGTCAATTAAACCTGGTTTCGATCAATATTTTATAGGATAACGCAAGTTAGGTCTGCGACAGGCCTGGGATTTGCCCTCATTAGGATCATATTTTCGCGTTTTTCACATACTTGTTGAGCAGATCCCAGGCTTTTTCTGGTTTGGATCACGTAGTAATGTGGTACCACACTGAAACAGTCGATTAAACCTTGTTTCGATCAATATTTTATAGGATAACGCAAGTTAGGTCTGGGATTTTCCCTCATCAGGGTCATATTTTTGCGTTTTTCACATACTTGTTGAGCAGATCCCAGGCTTTTTCTGGTTTGGATCACGTACTAATGTGGTACCACTCGGAAACAGTCCATTCAACGTGGTTTCGATCAATATTTTAGAGGATAACGCATGTTAGGTCTAGGTTAGGCCAGGGATTTGCCCTCATCAGGGTCACACTTTCGCAGTTTTAACATACATGATGACCTGATCGAGGGTTTTTTCTGGTTTGGATCACGTAGTAATGTGGTACCACACTGCAACATTCCACTAAACCTGATTTCGATCAATATTTTAGAGGATAACACATGTTATGTCTAGGTTAGGCCTGGTATTTGCCCTCATCAGACTCATACTTACGCATACTTCACATACTTGTTAAACAGATCCTGGGTTTTCTTCTGGTTTGGATCACGTAGTAATGTGGTACCATACTGAAACAGTCGATTAAACCTGGTTTCGCTCAATATTTTTGCGGATAACGCATGTTAGGTCTAGGTTAGGCCTGGGATTATCACTCATCAGACTCATACTTTCGCATTCTTCACATACTTGTTGAACGGATCCTGGGTTTTTTCTGGTTTGGATCACGTAGTAATGTGGTACCACACTGAAACATTCAATTAAACCTGGTCTTGATAAATATTTTAGAGGATAACGCATGTTAGGCCTGGGTAAGGTCTAGGATTTGCCATCATCAGGCTCATACTTTCGCATATTTCTGACACTTCATGGCTAGATCCTGGGCTATTTCTGGATTGGATCACGTAGTAATGTGGTACCACACTGAAACAGTCAATTAAACCTGGTTTCGATCAATATTTTAGAGGATAACGCAAGTTAGGTCTGGGATAGGTCTGGGATTTGCCCTCATCAGTGTCATACTTTTGCAGTTTTAACATATATGTTGCCCTAATCGAGGGTTTTTTCTGCTTTGGATCACGCAGTAATGTGGTACCACACTGCAACAGTCCACTAAACCTGGTTTCGATCAATATTTTAGAAGATAACGCATGTTATGACTAGGTTAGGCCTGGGATTTGCCCTCATCAGACTCATACTTACGCATACTTCACATACTTGTTAAACAGATCCTGGGTTCTTTTCTGGTTTGGATCACGTAGTAATGTGGTACCACACTGAAACAGTCGATTAAACCTGGTTTCGATCAATATTTTTGAGGATAACGCATGCTAGGTCTAGGTTAGGCCTGGGATTTTCACTCATCAGTCTCATACTTTCGCATTCTTCACATACTAGTTGAACGGATCCTGGGTTTTTTCTGGTTTGGATCACGTAGTAATGTGGTACCACACTGAAACATTCAATTAAACCTGGTCTTGATAAATATTTTAGAGGGTAACGCATATTAGGTCTGGGTAAGGTCTAGGATTTGCCATCATCAGGTTCATACTTTCGCATATTTCTAATACTTCATGGCTAGATCCTGGGCTATTTCTGGATCGGATCACGTAGTAAAGTGGTGCCACACTAAAACAGTCGATTAAACCTGGTTTCGATCAATATTTTAGAGGATAACGCATGTTAGGTCTAGGTTAGGCCTGGGATTTGCCCTCATCAGTGTCATTCTTTCGCAGTTTTAACATACATGTTGACCTAATCGAGGGTTTTTTCTGCTTTGCATCAGGTAGTAAAGTGGTACCACACTAAAATAGCCAATTAAACCTGGTCTTGATAAATATTTTTGAGGATAACGCATGTTAGGTCTCGGTTAGGCCTGGGATTTGCCCTGATCAGGGACATACTTTCGCAGTTTTAACATACATGTTGACATGATCGAGGGTTTTTTCTCCTTTGGATCACGTAGTAAAGTGGTACCACACTAAAACAGTCAATTAAACCTGGTTTCGATCAATATTTTAGAGGATAACGCAAGTTAGGTCTGGGATAGGTCTGGGATTTGCCCTCATCCGGGTCATACTTTCGCATAATTCTCATACTTGTTGAACAGATCCCTGGCTTTTTCTGGTTTGGATCACGTACTAATGTGGTCCCACTCTGAAACAGTCCATTATACCTGGGTTCGATCAATATTTTAGAGGATAACGCATGTTAGGGGTAGGTTAGCCCTGGGATTTGCCCTCATCCGGGTCATACTTTCGCATAATTCTCATACTTGTTGAACAGATCCCTGGCTTTTTCTGGTTTGGATCACGTACTAATGTGGTCCCACTCTGAAACAGTCGATTAAACCTTGTTTCGATCAATATTTTATAGGATAACGCAAGTTAGGTCTGGGATTTTCCCTCATCAGGGTCATATTTTTGCGTTTTTCACATACTTGTTGAGCAGATCCCAGGCTTTTTCTGGTTTGGATCACGATCTAATGTGGTACCACACTGAAACAGCCCATTAAACCTGGTTTCGGTCAATATTTTAGAGGATAGCGCATGTTAGGTCTAGGTTAGGCCAGGGATTTGCCCTCATCAAGGTCATAGTTCCGCAGTTTTAACATACATGTTGACATGAGCGAGGGTTTTTTCTGCTTTGGATCACGTAATAATGTGGTACCACACTGAAACAGTCAATTAAACCTGGTCTTGATAAATATTTTAGAGGATAACACATGTTAGGTCTAGTGTAGGTCTGGGATTTTCCCTCATCAGGGTCATATTTTTGCGTTTTTCACATACTTGTTGAGCAGATCCCAGGCTTTTTCTGGTTTGGATCACGATCTAATGTGGTACCACACTGAAACAGTCCATTAAACCTGGTTTCGGTCAATATTTTAGAGGATAGCGCATGTTAGGTCTAGGTTAGGCCAGGGATTTGCCCTCATCAAGGTCATAGTTTCGCAGTTTTAACATACATGTTGACATGAGCGAGGGTTTTTTCTGCTTTGGATCACGTAGTAATGTGGTACCACACTGAAACAGTCGATTAAACCTTGTTTCGATCAATATTTTATAGGATAACGCAAGTTAGGTCTGGGATTTTCCCTCATCAGGGTCATATTTTTGCGTTTTTCACATACTTGTTGAGCAGATCCCAGGCTTTTTCTGGTTTGGATCACGTACTAATGTGGTACCACTCGGAAACAGTCCATTCAACGTGGTTTCGATCAATATTTTAGAGGATAACGCATGTTAGGTCTAGGTTAGGCCAGGGATTTGCCCTCATCAGGGTCACACTTTCGCAGTTTTAACATACATGTTGACCTGATCGAGGGTTTTTTCTGGTTTGGATCACGTAGTAATGTGGTACCACACTGCAACATTCCACTAAACCTGATTTCGATCAATATTTTAGAGGATAACACATGTTATGTCTAGGTTAGGCCTGGTATTTGCCCTCATCAGACTCATACTTACGCATACTTCACATACTTGTTAAACAGAACCTGGGTTTTCTTCTGGTTTGGATCACGTAGTAATGTGGTACCATACTGAAACAGTCGATTAAACCTGGTTTCGCTCAATATTTTTGCGGATAACGCATGTTAGGTCTAGGTTAGGCCTGGGATTATCACTCATCAGACTCATACTTTCGCATTCTTCACATACTTGTTGAACGGATCCTGGGTTTTTTCTGGTTTGGATCACGTAGTAATGTGGTACCACACTGAAACATTCAATTAAACCTGGTCTTGATAAATATTTTAGAGGATAACGCATGTTAGGCCTGGGTAAGGTCTAGGATTTGCCATCATCAGGCTCATACTTTCGCATATTTCTGACACTTCATGGCTAGATCCTGGGCTATTTCTGGATTGGATCACGTAGTAATGTGGTACCACACTGAAACAGTCAATTAAACCTGGTTTCGATCAATATTTTAGAGGATAACGCAAGTTAGGTCTGGGATAGGTCTGGGATTTGCCCTCATCAGTCTCATACTTTTGCAGTTTTAACATATATGTTGCCCTAATCGAGGGTTTTTTCTGCTTTGGATCACGCAGTAATGTGGTACCACACTGCAACATTCCACTAAACCTGATTTCGATCAATATTTTAGAGGATAACCCATGTTATGTCTAGGTTAGGTCTGGTATTTGCCCTCATCAGACTCATACTTACGCATACTTCACATACATGTTAAACAGATCCTGGGTTTTCTTCTGGTTCGGATCACGTAGTAATGTGGTACCATACTGAAACAGTCGATTAAACCTGGTTTCGCTCAATATTTTTGAGGATAACGCATGTTAGGTCTAGGTTAGGCCTGGGATTATCACTCATCAGACTCATACTTTCGCATTCTTCACATACTTGTTGAACGGATCCTGGGTTTTTTCTGGTTTGGATCACGTAGTAATGTGGTACCACACTGAAACATTCAATTAAACCTGGTCTTGATAAATATTTTAGAGGATAACGCATGTTAGGCCTGGGTAAGGTCTAGGATTTGCCAACATCAGGCTTATACTTTCGCATATTTCTGACACTTCATGGCTAGATCCTGGGCTATTTCTGGATTGGATCACGTAGTAATGAGGTACCACACTGAAACAGTCAATTGAACATGGTTTCGATCAATATTTTAGAGGATAACGCAAGTTAGGTCTGGGATAGGTCTGGGATTTGCCCTCATCAGGCTCATACTTTTGCAGTTTTAACATATATGTTGCCCTAATCGAGGGTTTTTTCTGCTTTGGATCACGCAGTAATGTGGTACCACACTGCAACAGTCCACTAAACCTGGTTTCGATCAATATTTTAGAAGATAACGCATGTTATGACTAGGTTAGGCCTGGGATTTGCCCTCATCAGACTCATACTTACGCATACTTCACATACTTGTTAAACAGATCCTGGGTTCTTTTCTGGTTTGGATCACGTAGTAATGTGGTACCACACTGAAACAGTCGATTAAACCTGGTTTCGATCAATATTTTTGAGGATAACGCATGCTAGGTCTAGGTTAGGCCTGGGATTTTCACTCATCAGTCTCATACTTTCGCATTCTTCACATACTTGTTGAACGGATCCTGGGTTTTTTCTGGTTTGGATCACGTAGTAATGTGGTACCACACTGAAACATTCAATTAAACCTGGTCTTGATAAATATTTTAGAGGGTAACGCATATTAGGTCTGGGTAAGGTCTAGGATTTGCCATCATCAGGCTCATACTTTCGCATATTTCTAATACTTCATGGCTAGATCCTGGGCTATTTCTGGATCGGATCACGTAGTAAAGTGGTGCCACACTAAAACAGTCGATTAAACCTGGTTTCGATCAATATTTTAGAGGATAACGCATGTTAGGTCTAGGTTAGGCCTGGGATTTGCCCTCATCAGTGTCATTCTTTCGCAGTTTTAACATACATGTTGACCTAATCGAGGGTTTTTTCTGCTTTGCATCAGGTAGTAAAGTGGTACCACACTAAAATAGCCAATTAAACCTGGTCTTGATAAATATTTTTGAGGATAACGCATGTTAGGTCTCGGTTAGGCCTGGGATTTGCCCTGATCAGGGACATACTTTCGCAGTTTTAACATACATGTTGACATGATCGAGGGTTTTTTCTCCTTTGGATCACGTAGTAAAGTGGTACCACACTAAAACAGTCAATTAAACCTGGTTTCGATCAATATTTTAGAGGATAACGCAAGTTAGGTCTGGGATAGGTCTGGGATTTGCCCTCATCCGGGTCATACTTTCGCATAATTCTCATACTTGTTGAACAGATCCCTGGCTTTTTCTGGTTTGGATCACGTACTAATGTGGTCCCACTCTGAAACAGTCCATTATACCTGGGTTCGATCAATATTTTAGAGGATAACGCATGTTAGGGGTAGGTTAGCCCTGGGATTTGCCCTCATCCGGGTCATACTTTCGCATAATTCTCATACTTGTTGAACAGATCCCTGGCTTTTTCTGGTTTGGATCACGTACTAATGTGGTCCCACTCTGAAACAGTCCATTATACCTGGGTTCGATCAATATTTTAGAGGATAACGCATGTTAGGGGTAGGTTAGCCCTGGGATTTGCCCTCATCAGGGTCATATTTTCGCATTTTTCACATACTTGTTGAACAGATCCTGGGCTTTTCTGGTTTGGATCACGTAGTAATGTGGTACCACACTGAAACAGTCGATTAATCCTGATTTCGATCAATATTTTAGAGGATAACACACGTTAAGACTAGGTTAGGCCTGGGATTTTCACTCATCAGTCTCATACTTTCGCATTCTTCACATACTTGTTGAACGGATCCTGGGTTTTTTCTGGTTTGGATCACGTAGTAATGTGGTACCACACTGAGACAGTCAATTAAACCTCGTTTCGATCAATATTTTAGAGGATAATGCAAGTTAGGTCTAGGTTAGGCCTGGGATTTGCCCACATCAGACTCATACTTTCGCATTCTTCACATACTTGATGAACAGATCCTGGGTTTTTTTCTGCATTAGATCACGTAGTAAAGTGGTACCACACTGAGACAGTCAATTAACCCTGGTCTTGATAATTATTTTAGAGGATAACGCAAGTTATGTCTGGGTAAGTTCTGGGATTTGACCTCATCAGGCTCAGACTTTCGCGTTTTTCACATACTTGTTGAACAGATCCTGGGTTTTTTCTTGTTTGGATCACGTAGTAATGTGGTACCACACTGAAACAGTCGATTAAACCTTGTTTCGATCAATATTTTATAGGATAACGCAAGTTAGGTCTGGGATTTTCCCTCATCAGGGTCATATTTTTGCGTTTTTCACATACTTGTTGAGCAGATCCCAGGCTTTTTCTGGTTTGGATCACGATCTAATGTGGTACCACACTGAAACAGCCCATTAAACCTGGTTTCGGTCAATATTTTAGAGGATAGCGCATGTTAGGTCTAGGTTAGGCCAGGGATTTGCCCTCATCAAGGTCATAGTTCCGCAGTTTTAACATACATGTTGACATGAGCGAGGGTTTTTTCTGCTTTGGATCACGTAATAATGTGGTACCACACTGAAACAGTCAATTAAACCTGGTCTTGATAAATATTTTAGAGGATAACACATGTTAGGTCTAGTGTAGGTCTGGGATTTTCCCTCATCAGGGTCATATTTTTGCGTTTTTCACATACTTGTTGAGCAGATCCCAGGCTTTTTCTGGTTTGGATCACGATCTAATGTGGTACCACACTGAAACAGTCCATTAAACCTGGTTTCGGTCAATATTTTAGAGGATAGCGCATGTTAGGTCTAGGTTAGGCCAGGGATTTGCCCTCATCAAGGTCATAGTTTCGCAGTTTTAACATACATGTTGACATGAGCGAGGGTTTTTTCTGCTTTGGATCACGTAGTAATGTGGTACCACACTGAAACAGTCGATTAAACCTTGTTTCGATCAATATTTTATAGGATAACGCAAGTTAGGTCTGGGATTTTCCCTCATCAGGGTCATATTTTTGCGTTTTTCACATACTTGTTGAGCAGATCCCAGGCTTTTTCTGGTTTGGATCACGTACTAATGTGGTACCACTCGGAAACAGTCCATTCAACGTGGTTTCGATCAATATTTTAGAGGATAACGCATGTTAGGTCTAGGTTAGGCCAGGGATTTGCCCTCATCAGGGTCACACTTTCGCAGTTTTAACATACATGTTGACCTGATCGAGGGTTTTTTCTGGTTTGGATCACGTAGTAATGTGGTACCACACTGCAACATTCCACTAAACCTGATTTCGATCAATATTTTAGAGGATAACACATGTTATGTCTAGGTTAGGCCTGGTATTTGCCCTCATCAGACTCATACTTACGCATACTTCACATACTTGTTAAACAGATCCTGGGTTTTCTTCTGGTTTGGATCACGTAGTAATGTGGTACCATACTGAAACAGTCGATTAAACCTGGTTTCGCTCAATATTTTTGCGGATAACGCATGTTAGGTCTAGGTTAGGCCTGGGATTATCACTCATCAGACTCATACTTTCGCATTCTTCACATACTTGTTGAACGGATCCTGGGTTTTTTCTGGTTTGGATCACGTAGTAATGTGGTACCACACTGAAACATTCAATTAAACCTGGTCTTGATAAATATTTTAGAGGATAACGCATGTTAGGCCTGGGTAAGGTCTAGGATTTGCCATCATCAGGCTCATACTTTCGCATATTTCTGACACTTCATGGCTAGATCCTGGGCTATTTCTGGATTGGATCACGTAGTAATGTGGTACCACACTGAAACAGTCAATTAAACCTGGTTTCGATCAATATTTTAGAGGATAACGCAAGTTAGGTCTGGGATAGGTCTGGGATTTGCCCTCATCAGTGTCATACTTTTGCAGTTTTAACATATATGTTGCCCTAATCGAGGGTTTTTTCTGCTTTGGATCACGCAGTAATGTGGTACCACACTGCAACATTCCACTAAACCTGATTTCGATCAATATTTTAGAGGATAACCCATGTTATGTCTAGGTTAGGTCTGGTATTTGCCCTCATCAGACTCATACTTACGCATACTTCACATACATGTTAAACAGATCCTGGGTTTTCTTCTGGTTCGGATCACGTAGTAATGTGGTACCATACTGAAACAGTCGATTAAACCTGGTTTCGCTCAATATTTTTGAGGATAACGCATGTTAGGTCTAGGTTAGGCCTGGGATTATCACTCATCAGACTCATACTTTCGCATTCTTCACATACTTGTTGAACGGATCCTGGGTTTTTTCTGGTTTGGATCACGTAGTAATGTGGTACCACACTGAAACATTCAATTAAACCTGGTCTTGATAAATATTTTAGAGGATAACGCATGTTAGGCCTGGGTAAGGTCTAGGATTTGCCAACATCAGGCTTATACTTTCGCATATTTCTGACACTTCATGGCTAGATCCTGGGCTATTTCTGGATTGGATCACGTAGTAATGAGGTACCACACTGAAACAGTCAATTGAACATGGTTTCGATCAATATTTTAGAGGATAACGCAAGTTAGGTCTGGGATAGGTCTGGGATTTGCCCTCATCAGGCTCATACTTTTGCAGTTTTAACATATATGTTGCCCTAATCGAGGGTTTTTTCTGCTTTGGATCACGTAGCAAAGTGGTACCACACTAAAACAGTCAATTAAACCTGGTTTCGATAAATATTTTAGAGGACAACGCAAGTTATGCCTGGGATAGACCTGGGATATGCCATCATCAGTGTCATACTTTTGCAGTTTTAACATATATGTTGCCCTAATCGAGGGTTATTTCTGCTTTGGATCACGCAGTAATGTGGTACCACACTGCAACATTCCACTAAACCTGATTTCGATCAATATTTTAGAGGATAACACATGTTATGTCTAGGTAAGGCCTGGTATTTGCCCTCATCAGACTCATACTTACGCATTCTTCACATACTTGTTAAACAGATCCTGGGTTTTTTTCTGGTTTGGATCACGTAGTAATGTGGTACCACACTGAAACAGTCGATTAAACCTGGTTTCGATCAATATTTTAGAGGATAACGCAAGTTATGTCTGGTATAGGTCTGGGATTTGCCCTGATCAGACTCATACTTTCGCGTTTTTCACATACTTGTTGAACAGATCCTGGGTTTTTTCTGGTTTGGATGAGGTAGTAATGTCGTACCACACTGAAACAATCCATTAATCCTGGTTTCGATCAGTATTTTAGAGGATAACGCAAGCTAGGTCTGGGATAGGTCTGGGATTTGCCCTCATCACGCTCATACTTCCGCGTTTTTCACATACTTGTTGAACAGATCCTGGGTTTTTTCTGGTTTGGATCACGCAGTAATGTGGTACCACACTGCAACAGTCCACTAAACCTGGTTTCGATCAATATTTTAGAAGATAACGCATGTTATGTCTAGGTTAGGCCTGGGATTTGCCCTCATCAGACTCATACTTACGCATACTTCACATACTTGTTAAACAGATCCTGGGTTTTTTTCTGGTTTGGATCACGTAGTAATGTGGTACCACACTGAAACAGTCGATTAAACCTGGTTTCGATCAATATTTTTGAGGATAACGCATGCTAGGTCTAGGTTAGGCCTGGGATTTTCACTCATCAGACTCATACTTTCGCATTCTTCACATACTTCTGAACGGATCCTGGGTTTTTTCTGGTTTGGATCACGTAGTAATGTGGTACCACACTGAAACATTCAATTAAACCTGGTCTTGATAAATATTTTAGAGGGTAACGCATATTAGGTCTGGGTAAGGTCTAGGATTTGCCATCATCAGGCTCATACTTTCGCATATTTCTAATACTTCGTGGCTAGATCCTGGGCTATTTCTGGATCGGATCACGTAGTAAAGTGGTGCCACACTAAAACAGTCGATTAAACCTTTTTTCGATCAATATTTTAGAGGATAACGCATGTTATGTCTGGGATAGGTCTGGGATTTGCCCTCATCAGACTCATACTTTCGCGTTTTTCACATACTTGTTGAGCAGATCCTGGGTTTTTTATGGTTTGGATCACGTAGTAATGTGGTACCACACTAAAACAGTCCATTAAACCTGGTTTCGATCAATATTTTAGAGAATAATTCTTGTTAGGTCTAGGTTAGGTCTGGGATTTGCTCACATCAGGCTCATTCTTTCGCATATTTCTCATACTTGATGGCTAGATCCTAGGCTCTTTCTGGATTGCATCACGTAGTAATGTAGTACCACACTGAACCAGTCAATCAAACCTGGTTTCCATCAATATTTTAGAGAATAGTTCATGATAGGTCTAGTTTAAGTGTGGGATTTGCTCTCATCAGACTCATTCTTTCGCATATTTCTCATACTTGAAGGCTAGATCCTGGGCTTTTTCTGGATTGCATCACGTAGTAATGTAGTACAACACTGAAACAGTCAATTAAACCTGGTTGCCATCAATATTTTAGAGGACAACGCATGTTAGGTCTAGGTTAGTCCTGGGATTTGCCCTCATCGGGGTCATACTATCACAGTTTTAACATACATGTTGACCTGATCGAGGGTTTTTTCTGCTTTCGATCACGTAGTAAAGTGGTACCACACTGAAACAGTCGATTAAACCTGGTTTCGATCAATATTTTAGAGGATAACGCAAGTTAGGTCTGGGATACGTCTGGGATTTGCCCTCATCAGACTCATACTTTCGCGTTTTTCACATACTTGTTGAACAGATCCTGGGTTTTTTATGGTTTGGTTCACGTAGTAATGTGGTACCTCACTGAAACAGTCCATTAAACCTGGTTTCGATCAATATTTTAGAGGACGACGCAAGTTAGGTCTGGGATAGTTCTGGGATTTGCCCTCATCAGGGTCATACTTTCGCAGTTTTAACATACATGTTGACCTGATCGAGGGTTTTTTCTGCTTTCGATCACGTAGTAAAGTGGTACCACACTGAAACAGTCCATTAAACCTGGTTTCGATCACTATTTTAGAGGATAACGCAAGTTAGGTCTGGGATAGGTCTGGGATTCACCCTCATCAGGCTCATACTTTCGCGTTTTTCACATACTTCTTGAACAGATCCTGGGTTTTTTCTGGTTTGGGTCACGTAGTAATGTGAAACCACATTGAAACAGTCCATTAAACCTGGTTCCGATCAATATTTTAGAGGATAACGCATGTTAGGTCTAGGTTAGGTCTGGGATTTGCCCTCATCAGGCTCATACTTTCGCAGTTTTAACATACATGTTGACCTGATCGAGGGTTTTTTCAGCTTTGGATCACGTTGTAAAGTGGTACCACACTGAAACTGTCCATTAAACTTGGTTTCGATCAATATTTTAGATGATGACGCTTGTTAGGTCTAGGTTAGGTCTGGGATTCACCCTCATAAGGCTCATTCTTTCGCATATTTCACATACTTGTTAAACAGATCCTGGGTTTTTTCAGGTTTGGATCACGCAGTAATGTGGTACCACACTGAAACAGTCCACTAAACCTGGTTTCGATCAATATTTTAGAGGATAACGCAAGTTATGTCTGGGATAGGTCTGGGATTTGCCCCCATCAGACCCATACTTTCGCATATTTCTCATACTTCATGGCTAGAGCCTGGGCTATTTCTGCATTGGATCACGTAGTAATGTGGTACCACACTGAAACAGTCAATCAAACCTGGTTTCGATCAATATTTTAGAGGATAACGCATGTTAGGTCTGGAATAGGTCTGGGATTTGCCCCCACCAGACTCATACTTTCGCATTTTTCACATACTTGTTGAACAGATCCTGGGTTTTTTTTCTGGTTTGGATCACGTAGTAGTGTGGTACCACACTGAAACAATCGATTAAACCTGGTCTTGATAAATATATTAGAGGATAACGCATGTTAGGTCTGGGTTAGGTCTAGGATTTGCCCTCATCAGGCTCATACTTTCGCATATTTCTCATACTTCATAGCTAGATCCTGGGTTCTTCTGCATTGGATCACGTAGTAATGTGGTACCACACTGGAACGGCCAATTAAACCTGGTTTCGATCAATATTTTAGAGGATAACGCAAGTTATGTCTGGGATAGGTCTGGGATTTGCCCTCATCAGGCTCATACTTTCGCGTTTTTCACATACTTGTTGAACTGATCCTGGGTTTTTTTCTGGTTTGGATCGCGCAGTAATGTGGTACCACACTGAAACAGTCCATTAAACCTGGTTTCGATCAATATTTTAGAGAATAATTCATGTTAGGTCTAGGTTTGGTCTGGGATTTGCTCACATAAGGCTCATTCTTTCGCATATTTCTCATACTTGATGGCTAGATCCTAGGCTTTTTCTGGATTGCATCACGTAGTAATGTAGTACCACAATGAAACAGTCAATAAAACCTGGTTTCTATCAATATTTTAGAGAATAATTCATGTTAGGCCTAGGTTAGGTCTGGGATTTGCTCTCATCAGACTCATTCTTTCGCATATTTCTCATACTTGATGGCTAGATCCTGGCCTTTTTCTGGAGTTCATCACGTAGTAATGTAGTACAACATTGAAACAGTCAATTAAACCTGGTTTCCATCAATATTTTAGAGGACAGCGCATGTTAGGTCTAGGTTAGGCATGGGATTTGCCCTCATCAGGGCCATACTTTCGCAGTTTTAACATACATGTTGACCTAATCGAGGGTTTTTTCTGCTTTGGATCAAGTAGAAAAGTGGTGCCACACTAAAACAGTCTAATAAACCTGGTTTCGATCAATATTTTAGAGGATAACGCATGTTAGGTCTAGGTTAGGCCTGGGATTTGCCCTCATCAGTGTCATACTTTTGCAGTTTTAACATACATGTTGCCCTAATCGAGGGTTTTTTCTGCTTTAGATCACGTAGCAAAGTGGTACCACACTAAAACAGTCAATTAAACCTGGTTTCGATAAATATTTTAGAGGACAACGCAAGTTATGCCTGGGATAGGCCTGGGATTTGCCCTCATCAGCGTCATACTTTTTCAGTTTTAACATATATGTTGCCCTAATCGAGGGTTTTTTCTGCTTTGGATCACGCAGTAATGTGGTACCAGATTGCAACATTCCACTAAACCTGGTTTCGATCAATATTTTAGAGGATAACGCATGTTATGTCTAGGTTAGGCCTGGTATTTGCCCTCATCAGACTCATACTTACGCATACTTCACATACTTGTTAAGCAGATCCTGGGTTTTCTTCTGGTTTGGATCACGTAGTAATGTGGTACCATTCTGAAACAGTCGATTAAACCTGGTTTCGCTCAATATTTTTGAGGATAACGCATGTTAGGTCTAGGTTAGGCCTGGGATTATCACTCATCAGACTCATACTTTCGCATTCTTCACATACTTGTTGATCGGATCCTGGTTTTTTTCTGGTTTGGATCACGATGTGGTACCACACTGAAACATTCAATTAAACCTGGTCTTGATAAATATTTTAGAGGATAACGCATGTTAGGCCTGGGTAAGGTCTAGGATTTGCCATCATCAGGCTCATACTTTCGCGGTTTTCACATACTTGTTGAACTTATCCTGGGTTTTTTTCTGGTTTGGATCGCGCAGTAATGTGGTACCACACTGAAACAGTCCATTAAACCTGGTTTCGATCAATATTTTAGAGAATAATTCATGTTAGGTCTAGGTTTGGTCTGGGATTTGCTCACATAAGGCTCATTCTTTCGCATATTTCTCATACTTGATGGCTAGATCCTAGGCTTTTTCTGGATTGCATCACGTAGTAATGTAGTACCACAATGAAACAGTCAATAAAACCTGGTTTCTATCAATATTTTAGAGAATAATTCATGTTAGGCCTAGGTTAGGTCTGGGATTTGCTCTCATCAGACTCATTCTTTCGCATATTTCTCATACTTGATGGCTAGATCCTGGCCTTTTTCTGGAGTTCATCACGTAGTAATGTAGTACAACATTGAAACAGTCAATTAAACCTGGTTTCCATCAATATTTTAGAGGATAACGCATGTTATGTCTAGGTTAGGCCTGGTATTTGCCCTCATCAGACTCATACTTACGCATACTTCACATACATGTTAAACAGATCCTGGGTTTTCTTCTGGTTCGGATCACGTAGTAATGTGGTACCATACTGAAACAGTCGATTAAACCTGGTTTCGCTCAATATTTTTGAGGATAACGCATGTTAGGTCTAGGTTAGGCCTGGGATTATCACTCATCAGACTCATACTTTCGCATTCTTCACATACTTGTTGAGCGGATCCTGGGTTTTTTCTGGTTTGGATCACGTAGTAATGTGGTACCACACTGAAACATTCAATTAAACCTGGTCTTGATAAATATTTTAGAGGATAACGCATGTTAGGCCTGGGTAAGGTCTAGGATTTGCCAACATCAGGCTTATACTTTCGCATATTTCTGACACTTCATGGCTAGATCCTGGGCTATTTCTGGATTGGATCACGTAGTAATGAGGTACCACACTGAAACAGTCAATTGAACATGGTTTCGATCAATATTTTAGAGGATAACGCAAGTTAGGTCTGGGATAGGTCTGGGATTTGCCCTCATCAGGCTCATACTTTTGCAGTTTTAACATATATGTTGCCCTAATCGAGGGTTTTTTCTGCTTTGGATCACGTAGCAAAGTGGTACCACACTAAAACAGTCAATTAAACCTGGTTTCGATAAATATTTTAGAGGACAACGCAAGTTATGCCTGGGATAGACCTGGGATATGCCATCATCAGTGTCATACTTTTGCAGTTTTAACATATATGTTGCCCTAATCGAGGGTTATTTCTGCTTTGGATCACGCAGTAATGTGGTACCACACTGCAACATTCCACTAAACCTGATTTCGATCAATATTTTAGAGGATAACACATGTTATGTCTAGGTTAGGCCTGGTATTTGCCCTCATCAGACTCATACTTACGCATTCTTCACGTACTTGTTAAACAGATCCTGGGTTTTTTTCTGGTTTGGATCACGTAGTAATGTGGTACCACACTGAAACAGTCGATTAAACCTGGTTTCGATCAATATTTTAGAGGATAACGCAAGTTATGTCTGGTATAGGTCTGGGATTTGCCCTGATCAGACTCATACTTTCGCGTTTTTCACATACTTGTTGAACAGATCCTGGGTTTTTTCTGGTTTGGATGAGGTAGTAATGTCGTACCACACTGAAACAATCCATTAATCCTGGTTTCGATCAGTATTTTAGAGGATAACGCAAGCTAGGTCTGGGATAGGTCTGGGATTTGCCCTCATCACGCTCATACTTCCGCGTTTTTCACATACTTGTTGAACAGATCCTGGGTTTTTTCTGGTTTGGATCACGCAGTAATGTGGTACCACACTGCAACAGTCCACTAAACCTGGTTTCGATCAATATTTTAGAAGATAACGCATGTTATGTCTAGGTTAGGCCTGGGATTTGCCCTCATCAGACTCATACTTACGCATACTTCACATACTTGTTAAACAGATCCTGGGTTTTTTTCTGGTTTGGATCACGTAGTAATGTGGTACCACACTGAAACAGTCGATTAAACCTGGTTTCGATCAATATTTTTGAGGATAACGCATGCTAGGTCTAGGTTAGGCCTGGGATTTTCACTCATCAGACTCATACTTTCGCATTCTTCACATACTTCTGAACGGATCCTGGGTTTTTTCTGGTTTGGATCACGTAGTAATGTGGTACCACACTGAAACATTCAATTAAACCTGGTCTTGATAAATATTTTAGAGGGTAACGCATATTAGGTCTGGGTAAGGTCTAGGATTTGCCATCATCAGGCTCATACTTTCGCATATTTCTAATACTTCGTGGCTAGATCCTGGGCTATTTCTGGATCGGATCACGTAGTAAAGTGGTGCCACACTAAAACAGTCGATTAAACCTTTTTTCGATCAATATTTTAGAGGATAACGCATGTTATGTCTGGGATAGGTCTGGGATTTGCCCTCATCAGACTCATACTTTCGCGTTTTTCACATACTTGTTGAGCAGATCCTGGGTTTTTTATGGTTTGGATCACGTAGTAATGTGGTACCACACTAAAACAGTCCATTAAACCTGGTTTCGATCAATATTTTAGAGAATAATTCTTGTTAGGTCTAGGTTAGGTCTGGGATTTGCTCACATCAGGCTCATTCTTTCGCATATTTCTCATACTTGATGGCTAGATCCTAGGCTCTTTCTGGATTGCATCACGTAGTAATGTAGTACCACACTGAACCAGTCAATCAAACCTGGTTTCCATCAATATTTTAGAGAATAGTTCATGATAGGTCTAGTTTAAGTGTGGGATTTGCTCTCATCAGACTCATTCTTTCGCATATTTCTCATACTTGAAGGCTAGATCCTGGGCTTTTTCTGGATTGCATCACGTAGTAATGTAGTACAACACTGAAACAGTCAATTAAACCTGGTTGCCATCAATATTTTAGAGGACAACGCATGTTAGGTCTAGGTTAGTCCTGGGATTTGCCCTCATCGGGGTCATACTATCACAGTTTTAACATACATGTTGACCTGATCGAGGGTTTTTTCTGCTTTCGATCACGTAGTAAAGTGGTACCACACTGAAACAGTCGATTAAACCTGGTTTCGATCAATATTTTAGAGGATAACGCAAGTTAGGTCTGGGATACGTCTGGGATTTGCCCTCATCAGACTCATACTTTCGCGTTTTTCACATACTTGTTGAACAGATCCTGGGTTTTTTATGGTTTGGTTCACGTAGTAATGTGGTACCTCACTGAAACAGTCCATTAAACCTGGTTTCGATCAATATTTTAGAGGACGACGCAAGTTAGGTCTGGGATAGTTCTGGGATTTGCCCTCATCAGGGTCATACTTTCGCAGTTTTAACATACATGTTGACCTGATCGAGGGTTTTTTCTGCTTTCGATCACGTAGTAAAGTGGTACCACACTGAAACAGTCCATTAAACCTGGTTTCGATCACTATTTTAGAGGATAACGCAAGTTAGGTCTGGGATAGGTCTGGGATTCACCCTCATCAGGCTCATACTTTCGCGTTTTTCACATACTTCTTGAACAGATCCTGGGTTTTTTCTGGTTTGGGTCACGTAGTAATGTGAAACCACATTGAAACAGTCCATTAAACCTGGTTCCGATCAATATTTTAGAGGATAACGCATGTTAGGTCTAGGTTAGGTCTGGGATTTGCCCTCATCAGGCTCATACTTTCGCAGTTTTAACATACATGTTGACCTGATCGAGGGTTTTTTCAGCTTTGGATCACGTTGTAAAGTGGTACCACACTGAAACTGTCCATTAAACTTGGTTTCGATCAATATTTTAGATGATGACGCTTGTTAGGTCTAGGTTAGTTCTGGGATTTGCTCTCATAAGGCTCATTCTTTCGCATATTTCACATACTTGTTAAACAGATCCTGGGTTTTTTCAGGTTTGGATCACGCAGTAATGTGGTACCACACTGAAACAGTCCACTAAACCTGGTTTCGATCAATATTTTAGAGGATAACGCAAGTTATGTCTGGGATAGGTCTGGGATTTGCCCCCATCAGACCCATACTTTCGCATATTTCTCATACTTCATGGCTAGAGCCTGGGCTATTTCTGCATTGGATCACGTAGTAATGTGGTACCACACTGAAACAGTCAATCAAACCTGGTTTCGATCAATATTTTAGAGGATAACGCATGTTAGGTCTGGAATAGGTCTGGGATTTGCCCCCACCAGACTCATACTTTCGCATTTTTCACATACTTGTTGAACAGATCCTGGGTTTTTTTTCTGGTTTGGATCACGTAGTAGTGTGGTACCACACTGAAACAATCGATTAAACCTGGTCTTGATAAATATATTAGAGGATAACGCATGTTAGGTCTGGGTTAGGTCTAGGATTTGCCCTCATCAGGCTCATACTTTCGCATATTTCTCATACTTCATAGCTAGATCCTGGGTTCTTCTGCATTGGATCACGTAGTAATGTGGTACCACACTGGAACGGCCAATTAAACCTGGTTTCGATCAATATTTTAGAGGATAACGCAAGTTATGTCTGGGATAGGTCTGGGATTTGCCCTCATCAGGCTCATACTTTCGCGTTTTTCACATACTTGTTGAACTGATCCTGGGTTTTTTTCTGGTTTGGATCGCGCAGTAATGTGGTACCACACTGAAACAGTCCATTAAACCTGGTTTCGATCAATATTTTAGAGAATAATTCATGTTAGGTCTAGGTTTGGTCTGGGATTTGCTCACATAAGGCTCATTCTTTCGCATATTTCTCATACTTGATGGCTAGATCCTAGGCTTTTTCTGGATTGCATCACGTAGTAATGTAGTACCACAATGAAACAGTCAATAAAACCTGGTTTCTATCAATATTTTAGAGAATAATTCATGTTAGGCCTAGGTTAGGTCTGGGATTTGCTCTCATCAGACTCATTCTTTCGCATATTTCTCATACTTGATGGCTAGATCCTGGCCTTTTTCTGGAGTTCATCACGTAGTAATGTAGTACAACATTGAAACAGTCAATTAAACCTGGTTTCCATCAATATTTTAGAGGACAGCGCATGTTAGGTCTAGGTTAGGCATGGGATTTGCCCTCATCAGGGCCATACTTTCGCAGTTTTAACATACATGTTGACCTAATCGAGGGTTTTTTCTGCTTTGGATCAAGTAGAAAAGTGGTGCCACACTAAAACAGTCTAATAAACCTGGTTTCGATCAATATTTTAGAGGATAACGCATGTTAGGTCTAGGTTAGGCCTGGGATTTGCCCTCATCAGTGTCATACTTTTGCAGTTTTAACATACATGTTGCCCTAATCGAGGGTTTTTTCTGCTTTGGATCACGTAGCAAAGTGGTACCACACTAAAACAGTCAATTAAACCTGGTTTCGATAAATATTTTAGAGGACAACGCAAGTTATGCCTGGGATAGGCCTGGGATTTGCCCTCATCAGCGTCATACTTTTTCAGTTTTAACATATATGTTGCCCTAATCGAGGGTTTTTTCTGCTTTGGATCACGCAGTAATGTGGTACCAGATTGCAACATTCCACTAAACCTGGTTTCGATCAATATTTTAGAGGATAACGCATGTTATGTCTAGGTTAGGCCTGGTATTTGCCCTCATCAGACTCATACTTACGCATACTTCACATACTTGTTAAGCAGATCCTGGGTTTTCTTCTGGTTTGGATCACGTAGTAATGTGGTACCATTCTGAAACAGTCGATTAAACCTGGTTTCGCTCAATATTTTTGAGGATAACGCATGTTAGGTCTAGGTTAGGCCTGGGATTATCACTCATCAGACTCATACTTTCGCATTCTTCACATACTTGTTGATCGGATCCTGGTTTTTTTCTGGTTTGGATCACGATGTGGTACCACACTGAAACATTCAATTAAACCTGGTCTTGATAAATATTTTAGAGGATAACGCATGTTAGGCCTGGGTAAGGTCTAGGATTTGCCATCATCAGGCTCATACTTTCGCGTTTTTCACATACTTGTTGAACTGATCCTGGGTTTTTTTCTGGTTTGGATCGCGCAGTAATGTGGTACCACACTGAAACAGTCCATTAAACCTGGTTTCGATCAATATTTTAGAGAATAATTCATGTTATGTCTAGGTTTGGTCTGGGATTTGCTCACATAAGGCTCATTCTTTCGCATATTTCTCATACTTGATAGCTAGATCCTGGCCTTTTTCTGGAGTGCATCACGTAGTAATGTAGTACAACATTGAAACAGTCAATTAAACCTGGTTTCCATCAATATTTTAGAGAATAATTCATGTTAGGTCTAGGTTTGGTCTGGGATTTGCTCACATAAGGCTCATTCTTTCGCATATTTCTCATACTTGATAGCTAGATCCTGGCCTTTTTCTGGAGTGCATCACGTAGTAATGTAGTACAACATTGAAACAGTCAATTAAACCTGGTTTCCATCAATATTTTAGAGGACAGCGCATGTTAGGTCTAGGTTAGGCATGGGATTTGCCCTCATCAGGGTCATACTTTCGCAGTTTTAACATACATGTTGACCTAATCGAGGGTTTTTTCTGCTTTGGATCAAGTAGAAGTGTGGTGCCACACTAAAACAGTCTATTAAACCTGGTTTCGATCAATATTTTAGAGGATAACGCATGTTAGGTCCAGGTTAGGCCTGGGATTTGCCCTCATCAGTGTCATGCTTTTGCAGTTTTAACATATATGTTGCCCTAATCGAGGGTTTTTTCTGCTTTGGATCACGTAGCAAAGTGGTACCACACTAAAACAGTCAATTAAACCTGGTTTCGATAAATATTTTAGAGGACAACGCAAGTTATGCCTGGGATAGGCCTGGGATTTGCCCTCATCAGACTCATACTTACGCATACTTCACATACTTGTTAAACAGATCCTGGGTTTTCTTCTGGTTTGGATCACGTAGTAATGTGGTACCATTCTGAAACAGTCGATTAAACCTGGTTTCGCTCAATATTTTTGAGGATCACGCATGTTAGGTCTAGGTTAGGCCTGGGATTATCACTCATCAGACTCATACTTTCGCATTCTTCACATACTTGTTGAACGGATCCTGGGTTTTTTCTGGTTTGGATCACGTAGTAATGTGGTACCACACTGAAACATTCAATTAAACCTGGTCTTGATAAATATTTTAGAGGATAACGCATGTTAGGCCTGGGTAAGGTCTAGGATTTGCCATCATCAGGCTCATACTTTCGCATATTTCTGACACTTCATGGCTAGATCCTGGGCTATTTCTGGATTGGATCACGTAGTAATGTGGTACCACACTGAAACAGTCAATTAAACCTGGTTTCGATCAATATTTTTGAGGATAACGCAAGTTAGGTCTGGGATAGGTCTGGGATTTGCCCTCATCAGGCTCATACTTTCGCGTTTTTCACATACTTGTTGAACAGATCCTGGGTTTTTTCTGGTTTGGATCAGGTAGTAATGAGGTACCCCACTGAAACAGTCCATTAAACCTGGTTTCGATCAATATTTTAGAGGATAACGCATGTTAGGTCTTGGTTAGGCCTGGGATTTGCCCTCATCAGTGTCATACTTTCGCAGTTTTAACATACGTGTTGACCTGATCGAGGGTTTTTTCTGCTTTGGATCACGTAGAAAAGTGGTGCCACACTAAAACAGTCAATTAAACCTGGTTTCGATCAATATTTTAGTGGACAACGCAAGTTAGGTCTGGGATAGGTCTGGGATTTGCCCTCATCAGGGTCATACTTTCGCATTTTTCACATACTTGTTGAACAGGTCCTGGGTTTTTTCTGGTTTGGATCACGCAGTAATGTGGTACCACACTGCAACAGTCCCCTAAACCTGGTTTCGATCAATATTTTAGAGGATAACGCATGTTATGTCTAGGTTAGGCCTGGGATTTGCCCTCATCAGACTCATACTTACGCATTTTTCACATACTCGTTGAACGGATCCTGGGTTTTTTCTGGTTTGGATCAGGTAGTAATGAGGTACTCCACTGAAACAGTCCATTAAACCTGGTTTCGATCAATATTTTTGAGGATAACGCATGTTAGGTCTAGGTTAGGCCTGGGATTTTCACTCATCAGACTCATTCTTTCGCATTCTTCACATACTTGTTGAACGGATCCTGGGTTTTTTCTGGTTTGGATCACGTAGTAATGTGGTACCACACTGAAACATTCAATTAAACCTGGTCTTGATAAATATTTTAGAGGGTAACGCATATTAGGTCTGGGTAAGGTCTAGGATTTGCCGTCATCAGGCTCATACTTTCGCATATTTCTAATACTTCATGGCTAGATCCTGGGCTATTTCTGGATCGGATCACGTAGTAATGTGGTACCACACTCAAACAGTCCATTAAACCTGGTTTCGATCAATATTTTTGAGGATAACGCATGTTAGGTCTAGGTTAGGTCTGGGATTTGCTCTCATCAGGCTCGTACTTTCGCATATTTCTCATACTTGATGGTCAGATTGTGGGCTTTTTCTAGTTTGGATCACGTAGTAATGTGGTACCACACTGAAACAGTCGATTAAACCAGGTTTCGATCAATATTTTAGAGGATAACGCAAGTTATGTCTGGTATAGGTCTGGGATTTGCCCTCATCAGACTCATACTTTCGCGTTTTTCACATACTTGTTGAACAGATCCTGGGTTTTTTCTGGTTTGGATGAGGTAGTAATGTGGTACCACACTGAAACAATCCATTAATCCTGGTTTCGATCAGTATTTTAGAGGATAACGCAAGCTAGGTCTGGGATAGGTCTGGGATTTGCCCTCATCACGCTCATAGTTCCGCGTTTTTCACATACTTGTTGATCAGATCCTGGGTTTTTACTGCTTTGGATCCCGTAGTAATGTGGTACCACAATGAAGCAGTCCATTAAACCTGGTTTCGATCAATATTTTAGAGGATAACGCATCTTAGGTCTTGGTTAGGTCTGGGATTTGCTCTCATCAGACTCGTACTTTCGCATATTTCTCATACTTATGGCCAGATTCTGGGCCTTTTCTGGTTTGGATCGCGTAGTAATGTGGTACCACACTGCAACAGTCCACTAAACCTGGTTTCGATCAATATTTTAGAGGATAACGCATGTTATGTCTAGGTTAGGCCAGGGATTTGCCCTCATCAGACTCATACTTTCGCATTCTTCACATACTTGTTGAACGGATCCTGGGTTTTTTCTGGTTTGGGTCCCGTAGTAATGTGGTACCACACTGAAACATTCAATTAAACCAGGTCTTGATAAATATTTTAGAGGATAACGCATGTTAGGTCCGGGTATGGTCTAGCATTTGCCATCATCAGGCTCATACTTTCGCATATTTCTAATACTTTATGGCTAGATCCTGGGCTATTTCTGGATTGGATCACGTAGTAATGTGGTACCACACTGAAACAGTCCATTAAACCTCGTTTCGATCAATATTCTAGAGGATAACGCAAGTTATGTCTGGGATAGGTCTGGGATTTGCCCTCATCAGGCTCATACTTTCGCGTTTTTCACATACTTGTTGAACAGATCCTGGGTTTTTTCTGGTTTGGATCGCGCAGTAATGTGGTACCACACTGAAACAGTCCATTAAACCTGGTTTCGATCAATATTTTAGAGAATAATTCATGTTAGGTCTAGGTTTGGTCTGGGATTTGCTCACATAAGGCTCATTCTTTCGCATATTTCTCATACTTGATGGCTAGATCCTTGGCTTTTTCTGGATTGCATCACGTAGTAATGTAGTGCCCCACTGAAACCGTCAATAAAACCTTGTTTCCATCAATATTTTAGAGAATAATTCATGTTAGGCCTAGATTAGGTCTGGGATTTGCTCTCATCAGACCCATTCTTTCGCATATTTCTCATACTTGATGGCTAGATCCTGGGCTTTTTCTGGAGTGCATCACGTAGTAATGTAGTACAACATTGAAACAGTCAATTAAACCTGGTTTCCATCAATATTTTAGAGGACAGCTCATGTTAGGTCTAGGTTAGGCATGGGATTTGCCCTCATCAAGGTCATACTTTGGCAGTTTTAACATACATGTTTGATCTAATCGAGGGTTTATTCTGCTTTGGATCACGCACTAATGTGGTACCACACTGCAACATTCCACTAAACCTGATTTCGATCAATATTTTCGAGGATAACACATGTTATGTCTAGGTTAGGCCTGGTATTTGCCCTCATCAGACTCATACTTACGCATACTTCACATACTTGTTAAACAGATCCTGGGTTTTCTTCTGGTTTGGATCACGTAGTAATGTGGTACCATACTGAAACAGTCGATTAAACCTGGTTTCGCTCAATATTTTTGCGGACAACGCATGTTAGGTCTAGGTTAGGCCTGGGATTATCACTCATCAGACTCATACTTTCGCATTCTTCACATACTTGTTGAACGGATCCTGGGTTTTTTCTGGTTTGGATCACGTAGTAAGGTGGTACCACACTGAAACATTCAATTAAACCTGGTCTTGATAAATATTTTAGAGGATAACGCATGTTAGGCCTGGGTAAGGTCTAGGATTTGCCATCATCAGGCTCATACTTTCGCATATTTCTGACACTTCATGGCTAGATCCTGGGCTATTTCTGGATTGGATCACGTAGTAATGTGGTACCACACTGAAACAGTCAATTAAACCTGGTTTCGATCAATATTTTAGAGGATAACGGAAGTTAGGTCTGGGATAGGTCTGGGATTTGCCCTCATCAGTGTCATACTTTTGCAGTTTTAACATATATGTTGCCCTAATCGAGGGTTTTTTCTGCTTTGGATCACGCAGTAATGTGGTACCACACTGCAACATTCCACTAAACCTGATTTCGATCAATATTTTAGAGGATAACGCATGTTATGTCTAGGTTAGGCCTGGTATTTGCCCTCATCAGACTCATACTTACGCATACTTCACATACTTGTTAAACAGATCCTGGGTTTTCTTCTGGTTTGGATCACGTAGTAATGTGGTACCATTCTGAAACAGTCGATTAAACCTGGTTTCGCTCAATATTTTTGCGGATAACGCATGTTAGGTCTAGGTTAGGCCTGGGATTATCACTCATCAGACTCATACTTTCGCATTCTTCACATACTTGTTGAACGGATCCTGGGTTTTTTCTGGTTTGGATCACGTAGTAATGTGGTACCACACTGAAACATTCAATTAAACCTGGTCTTGATAAATATTTTAGAGGATAACGCATGTTAGGCCTGGGTAAGGTCTAGGATTTGCCATCATCAGGCTCATACTTTCGCATATTTCTGACACTTCATGGCTAGATCCTGGGCTATTTCTGGATTGGATCACGTAGTAATGTGGTACCACACTGAAACAGTCAATTAAAGCTGGTTTCGATCAATATTTTAGAGGATAACGCAAGTTAGGTCTGGGATAGGTCTGGGATTTGCCCTCATCAGGCTCATACTTTCGCGTTTTTCACATACTTGTTGCACAGATCCTGGGTTTTTTCTGGTTTGGATCAGGTAGTAATGAGGCACCCCACTGAAACAGTCCATTAAACCTGGTTTCGATCAATATTTTAGAGGATAACGCATGTTAGGTCTTGGTTAGGCCTGGGATTTGCCCTCATCAGTGTCATACTTTCGCAGTTTTAACATACCTGTTGACCTGATCGAGGGTTTTTTCTGCTTTGGATCACGTAGAATAGTGGTGCCACACTAAAACAGTCAATTAAACCTGGTTTCGATCAATATTTTAGAGGACAACGCAAGTTAGGTCTTGGATAGGTCTGGGATTTGCCCTCATCAGGGTCATACTTTCGCATTTTTCACATACTTGTTAAACAGATCCTGGGTTTTTTCTGGTTTGGATCACGTAGTAATGTGGTACCACACTGAAACAGTCGATTAAACCAGGTTTCGATCAATATTTTTGAGGATAACGCATGTTAGGTCTAGGTAAGACCTACGATTTTCACTCATCAGACTCATACTTACGCATTCTTCACATACTTGTTAAACAGATCCTGGGTTTTTTTCTGGTTTGGATCACGTAGTAATGTGGTACCACACTGAAACAGTCGATTAAACCTGGTTTCGATCAATATTTTTGAGGATAACGCATGTTAGGTCTAGGTTAGGCCTGGGATTTTCACTCATCAGACTCATTCTTTCGCATTCTTCATATACTTGTTGAACGGATCCTGGGTTTTTTCTGGTTTGGATCACGTAGTAATGTGGTACCACACTGAAACATTCAATTAAACCTGGTCTTGATAAATATTTTAGAGGGTAACGCATATTAGGTCTGGGTAAGGTCTAGGATTTGCCATCATCAGGCTCATACTTTCGCATTATTCTAATACTTCATGGCTAGATCCTGGGCTATTTCTGGATTGGATCACGTAGTAATGTGGTACCACACTGAAACAGTCCATTAAACCTGGTTTCGATCAATATTCTAGAGGATAACGCAAGTTATATCTGGGATAGGTCTGGGATTTGCCCTCATCAGGCTCATACTTTCGCGTTTTTCACATACTTGTTGAACAGATCCTGGGTTTTTTCTGGTTTGGATCGCGCAGTAATGTGGTACCACACTGAAACAGTCCATTAAACCTGGTTTCGATCAATATTTTAGAGAATAATTCATGTTAGGTCTAGGGTTGGTCTGGGATTTGCTCACATAAGGCTCATTCTTTCGCATATTTCTCATACTTGATGGCTAGATCCTAGGCTTTTTCTGGATTGCATCACGTAGTAATGTAGTACCACACTGAAACAGTCAATAAAACCTGGTTTCCATCAATATTTTAGAGAATAATTCATGTTAGGCCTAGGTTAGGTCTGGGATTTGCTCTCACCAGACTCATTCTTTCGCATATTTCTCATACTTGATGGCTAGATCCTGGGCTTTTTCTGGAGTGCATCACGTAGTAATGTAGTACAACATTGAAACAGTCAATTAAACCTGGTTTCCATCAATATTTTAGAGGACAGCTCATGTTAGGTCTAGGTTAGGCATGGGATTTGCCCTCATCAGGGTCATACTTTCGCAGTTTTAACATATATGTTGCCCTAATCGAGGGCTTTTTCTGCTTTGGATCACGCAGTAATGTGGTACCACACTGCAACATTCCACTAAACCTGGTTTCGATCAATATTTTAGAGGATAACACATGTTATGTCTAGGTTAGGCCTGGTATTTGCCCTCATCAGACTCATACTTACGCATTCTTCACATACTTGTTAAACAGATCCTGGGTTTTTTTCTGGTTTGGATCACGTAGTAATGTGGTACCACACTGAAACAGTCGATTAAACCTGGTTTCGATCAATATTTTTGAGGATAACGCATGTTAGGTCTAGGTAAGGCCTGGGATTTTCACTCATCAGACTCATACTTACGCATTCTTCACATACTTGTTAAACAGATCCTGGGTTTTTTCTGGTTTGGATCACGTAGTAATGTGGTACCACACTGAAACAGTCGATTAAACCTGGTTTCGATCAATATTTTTGAGGATAACGCATGTTAGGTCTAGGTTAGGCCTGGGACTTTCACTCATCAGACTCAACCTTTCGCATTCTTCACATACTTGTTGAACGGATCCTGGGTTTTTTCTGGTTTGGATCACGTAGTAATGTGGTACCACACTGAAACATTCAATTAAACCTGGTCTTGATAAATATTTTAGAGGGTAACGCATATTAGGTCTGGGTAAGGTCTAGGATTTGCCATCATCAGGCTCATACTTTCGCATATTTCTAATACTTCATGGCTAGATCCTGGGCTATTTCTGGATCGGATCACGTAGTAATGTGGTACCACACTGAAACAGTCCATTAAACCTGGTTTCGATCAATATTTTTGAGGATAACGCATGTTAGGTCTAGGTTAGGTCTGGGATTTGCTCTCATCAGGCTCGTACTTTCGCATATTTCTCATACTTGATGGTCAGATTGTGGGCTTTTTCTGGTTTGGATCACGTAGTAATGTGGTACCACACTGAAACAGTCGATTAAACCTGGTTTCGATCAATATTTTAGAGGATAACGCAAGTTATGTCTGGTATAGGTCTGGGATTTGCCCTGATCAGACTCATACTTTCGCGTTTTTCACATACTTGTTGAACAGATCCTGGGTTTTTTCTGGTTTGGATGAGGTAGTAATGTTGTACCACACTGAAACAATCCATTAATCCTGGTTTCGATCAGTATTTTAGAGGATAACGCAAGCTAGGTCTGGGATAGGTCTGGGATTTGCCCTCATCACGCTCATAGTTCCGCGTTTTTCACATACTTGTTGATCAGATCCTGGGTATTTTCTGCTTTGGATCCCGTAGTAATGTGGTACCACAATGAAGCAGTCCATTAAACCTGGTTTCGATCAATATTTTAGAGGATAACGCATCTTAGGTCTTGGTTAGGTCTGGGATTTGCTCTCATCAGACTCGTACTTTCGCATATTTCTCATACTTGATGACCAGATTCTGGGCCTTTTCTGGTTTGGATCGCGTAGTAATGTGGTACCACAATGAAACAGTCGATTAAACCTGGTTTCGATCAATATTTTAGAGGATAACGCAAGTTATGTCTGGGATAGGTCTGGGATTTGCCCTCATCAGGCTCATACTTTCACGTTTTTCACATACTTGTTGAACAGATCCTGGGTTTTTTCTGGTTTGGATCACGCAGTAATGTGATGCCACACTGAAACAGTCAATTAAACCTGGTCTTGATAAATATTTTAGAGGATAACGCATGTTATGTCTAGTTTAGGCTGGGATTTGCCCTAATCAGGCTCATAATTTCGCATATTTCTCATACTTCATGGCTATATCCTGGGCTTTGTCTGGATTGGGTCACGTAGTAATGTGGTACCACACTGAAACAGTCCATTAAACCTGGATTCGATCAATACTTTATAGGATAGCGCATGTTAGGTCTAGGATAGGTCTGGGATTTGCCCTTATCAGACTCATACTTTCGCATTCTTCACATACTTGTTGAACGGATCCTGGGTTTTTTCCGGTTTGGACCACGTAGTAATGTGGTACCACACTGAAACAGTCCATTAAACCTGGTTTCGATCACTATTTTAGAGAAAAATTCATGTTAGGTCTAGGTTTGGTCTGGGATTTGCTCACATAAGGCTCATTCTTTCGCATATTTCTCATACTTGATGGCTAGATCCTAGGCTTTTTCTGGATTGCATCACGTAGTAATGTAGTACCACATTGAAACAGTCAATAAAACCTGGTTTCCATCAATACTTTAGAGAATAATTCAAGTTAGGCCTAGGTTAGGTCTGGGATTTGCTCTCATCAGACTCATTCTTTCGCATATTTCTCATACTTGATGGCTAGATCCTGGGCTTTTTCTGGACTGCATCACGTAGTAATGTAGTACAGCATTGAAACAGTCAATTAAACCTGGTTTCCATCAATATTTTAGAGGACAGCTCATGTTAGGTCTAGGTTAGGCATGGGATTTGCCCTCATCAGTGTCATACTTTCGCAGTTTTAACATACATGTTGACCTAATCGAGGGTTTTTTCTGCTTTGGATCAAGTAGTAAAGTGGTGCCACACTAAAACAGTCTATTAAACCTGGTTTCGATCAATATTTTAGAGGATAACGCATGTTAGGTCTAGGTTAGGCCTGGGATTTGCCCTCATTTTTTTGTCATACTTTTGCAGTTTTAACATATATGTTGCTCTAATCGAGGGTTTTTTCGGCTTTGGATGACGTAGCAAAGTGGTACCACACTAAAACAGTCAATTAAACCTGGTTTCGATAAATATTTTAGTGGACAACGCAAGTTATGCCTGGGATAGGCCTGCGATTTGCCCTCATCAGTGTCATACTTTTGCAGTTTTAACATATATGTTGCCCTAATCGAGGGTTTTTTCTGCTTTGGATCACGCAGTAATGTGGTACCACACTGCAACATTCCACTAAACCTGGTTTCGATCAATATTTCAGAGGATAACGCATGTTATGTCTAGGTTAGGCCTGGTATTTGCCCTCATCAGACTCATACTTACGCATACTTCACATACTTGTTAAACAGATCCTGGGTTTTTTTCTGGTTTGGATCACGTAGTAATGTGGTACCACACTGAAACACTCGTTTAAACCTGGTTTCGATCAATATTTTTGAGGATAACGCATGTTAGGTCTAGGTTAGGCCTGGGATTTTCATTCATCGGACTCATACTTTCGCATTCTTCACATACTTGTTGAACGGATCCTGGGTTTTTTCTGGTTTGGATCCCGTAGTAATGTGGTACCACACTGAAGCATTCAATTAAACCTGGTCTTGATAAATATTTTAGAGGATAACGCATGTTAGGCCTGGGTAAGGTCTAGGATTTGCCATCATCAGGCTCATACTTCCGCATATTTCTAACACTTCATGGCAAGTTCCTGGGCTTTTTCTGGATTGGATCATGTAGTAATGTGGTACCACACTGAAACAGTCCATTAAACCTGGTTTCGAACAATATTCTTGAGGATAACGCAAGTTAGGTCTAGGTTAGGCCTGGGATTTGCCCCCATCAGACTCATACTTTCGCATTCTTCACATACTTGTTGAACGGATCCTGGGTTTTTTCTGGTTTGGATCCCGTAGTAATGTGGTACCACACTGAAACATTCAATTAAACCCGGTCTTGATAAATATTTTTGAGGATAACGCATGTTAGGTCTGGGCTAGGTCTAGGATTTGCCCTCATCAGGCTCGTACTTTCGCATATTTCTCATACTTGATGGTCAGATTGTGGGCTTTTTCTGGTTTGGATCACGTAGTAATGTGGTACCACACTGAAACAGTCGATAAAAACCAGGTTTCGATCAATGTTTTAGAGGATAACGCAAGTTATGTCTGGTATAGGTCTAGGATTTGCCATCATCAGGCTCATACTTTCGCATATCTCTCATACTTGATTGCCAGATCGTGGGCTTTTTCTGGTTTGGATCACGTAGTAATGTGGTACCACACTGAAACAGTCGATTAAACCTGGTTTCGATCCATATTTTTGTGGATAACGCATGTTACGTCTAGGTTAGGTCTGGGATTTGCCCTCATCAGGGTCATACTTTCGCATTTTTCACATACTTGTTGAACAGATCCTGGGTTTTTTTCTGGTTTGGATCACGTAGTAATGTGGTACCACATTGAAACAGTCGATTAAACCTGGTTTCGATCAATATTTTAGAGGATAACGCAAGTTATGTTTGGGATAGGTCTGGGATTTGCCCTCATCAGGCTCATACTTTGGCATATTTCTAATACTTCATGGCTAGATCCTGGGCTATTTCTGGATTGGATCACGTAGTAATGTGGTACCACACTGAAACAGTCCATTAAACCTGGTTTCGCTCAATATTTTTGTGGATAACGCATGTTAGGTCTAGGTTAGGCCTGGGATTATCACTCATCAGACTCATACTTTCGCATTCTTCACATACTTGTTGAACAGATCCTGGGTTTTTTCTGGTTTGGATCACGAAGTAATGTGGTACCAGACTGAAACATTCAATTAAACCTGGTCTTGATATATATTTTAGAGGATAACGCATGTTAGTTCTGGGTAAGGTCTAGGATTTGCCATCATCAGGCTCATAATTTCGCATATTTCTCATACTTCATGGCTAGATCCTGGGCTTTGTCTGGATTGGATCACGTAGTATTATGGTACCACACTGAAGCACTAAATTAAACCTGGTTTCGATCAATATTTTAGAGGATAACGCAAGTTTGGTCTGGGATAGGTGTGGGATTTGCCCTCATCAGGGTCACATTTTCGCATTTTTCACATACTTGTAGAACAGGTCCCTGGCTTTTTCAGGTTTGTATCACGTAGTAATGTGGTACAACACTGAAGCAATCCATTAAACCTGGTTTCGAACAATATTTTATAGGATAACGCATGTTTGGTCTGGGATAGGTCTGGGATTTGCTCTCATCAGACTCATACTTTCGCATTCTTCACATACTTGTTGAACAGATCCTGGGTTTTTTCTGGTTTGGATCACGAAGTAATGTGGTACCAGACTGAAACATTCAATTAAACCTGGATTCGATCAATACTTTATAGGATAGCGCATGTTAGGTCTAGGATAGGTCTGGGATTTGCCCTTATCAGACTCATACTTTCGCATTCTTCACATACTTGTTGAACGGATCCTGGGTTTTTTCCGGTTTGGACCACGTAGTAATGTGGTACCACACTGAAACAGTCCATTAAACCTGGTTTCGATCACTATTTTAGAGAAAAATTCATGTTAGGTCTAGGTTTGGTCTGGGATTTGCTCACATAAGGCTCATTCTTTCGCATATTTCTCATACTTGATGGCTAGATCCTAGGCTTTTTCTGGATTGCATCACGTAGTAATGTAGTACCACATTGAAACAGTCAATAAAACCTGGTTTCCATCAATACTTTAGAGAATAATTCAAGTTAGGCCTAGGTTAGGTCTGGGATTTGCTCTCATCAGACTCATTCTTTCGCATATTTCTCATACTTGATGGCTAGATCCTGGGCTTTTTCTGGACTGCATCACGTAGTAATGTAGTACAGCATTGAAACAGTCAATTAAACCTGGTTTCCATCAATATTTTAGAGGACAGCTCATGTTAGGTCTAGGTTAGGCATGGGATTTGCCCTCATCAGTGTCATACTTTCGCAGTTTTAACATACATGTTGACCTAATCGAGGGTTTTTTCTGCTTTGGATCAAGTAGTAAAGTGGTGCCACACTAAAACAGTCTATTAAACCTGGTTTCGATCAATATTTTAGAGGATAACGCATGTTAGGTCTAGGTTAGGCCTGGGATTTGCCCTCATTTTTTTGTCATACTTTTGCAGTTTTAACATATATGTTGCTCTAATCGAGGGTTTTTTCGGCTTTGGATGACGTAGCAAAGTGGTACCACACTAAAACAGTCAATTAAACCTGGTTTCGATAAATATTTTAGTGGACAACGCAAGTTATGCCTGGGATAGGCCTGCGATTTGCCCTCATCAGTGTCATACTTTTGCAGTTTTAACATATATGTTGCCCTAATCGAGGGTTTTTTCTGCTTTGGATCACGCAGTAATGTGGTACCACACTGCAACATTCCACTAAACCTGGTTTCGATCAATATTTCAGAGGATAACGCATGTTATGTCTAGGTTAGGCCTGGTATTTGCCCTCATCAGACTCATACTTACGCATACTTCACATACTTGTTAAACAGATCCTGGGTTTTTTTCTGGTTTGGATCACGTAGTAATGTGGTACCACACTGAAACACTCGTTTAAACCTGGTTTCGATCAATATTTTTGAGGATAACGCATGTTAGGTCTAGGTTAGGCCTGGGATTTTCATTCATCGGACTCATACTTTCGCATTCTTCACATACTTGTTGAACGGATCCTGGGTTTTTTCTGGTTTGGATCCCGTAGTAATGTGGTACCACACTGAAGCATTCAATTAAACCTGGTCTTGATAAATATTTTAGAGGATAACGCATGTTAGGCCTGGGTAAGGTCTAGGATTTGCCATCATCAGGCTCATACTTCCGCATATTTCTAACACTTCATGGCAAGTTCCTGGGCTTTTTCTGGATTGGATCATGTAGTAATGTGGTACCACACTGAAACAGTCCATTAAACCTGGTTTCGAACAATATTCTTGAGGATAACGCAAGTTAGGTCTAGGTTAGGCCTGGGATTTGCCCCCATCAGACTCATACTTTCGCATTCTTCACATACTTGTTGAACGGATCCTGGGTTTTTTCTGGTTTGGATCCCGTAGTAATGTGGTACCACACTGAAACATTCAATTAAACCCGGTCTTGATAAATATTTTTGAGGATAACGCATGTTAGGTCTGGGCTAGGTCTAGGATTTGCCCTCATCAGGCTCGTACTTTCGCATATTTCTCATACTTGATGGTCAGATTGTGGGCTTTTTCTGGTTTGGATCACGTAGTAATGTGGTACCACACTGAAACAGTCGATAAAAACCAGGTTTCGATCAATGTTTTAGAGGATAACGCAAGTTATGTCTGGTATAGGTCTAGGATTTGCCATCATCAGGCTCATACTTTCGCATATTTCTAATACTTCATGGCTAGATCCTGGGCTATTTCTGGATTGGATCACGTAGTAATGTGGTACCACACTGAAACAGTGCATTAAACCTGGTTTCGATCAATATTTTTGAGGATAACGCATGTTAGGTCTAGGTTAGGTCTGGGATTTGCCCTCATCATGCTCGTACTATCGCATATTTCTCATACTTGATGGCCAGATTGTGGGCTTTTTCTGGTTTGGATCACGTAGTAATGTGGTACCACACTGAAACAGTCGATTAAACCTGGTTTCGATCCATATTTTTGTAGATAACGCATGTTACGTCTAGGTTAGGTCTGGGATTTGCCCTCATCAGGGTCATACTTTCGCGTTTTTCACATACTTGTTGAACAGATCCTGGGTTTTTTCTGGTTTGGATCGCGTAGTAATGTGGTACCACACTGAAACAGTCCATTAAACCTGGTTTCGATCAATATTTTAGAGGAAAACGCAAGCTATGTCTGGGATAGGTCTGGGATTTGCCCTCATCAGGCTCATACTTTGGCATATTTCTAATACTTCATGGCTAGATCCTGGGCTATTTCTGTATTGGATCACGTAGTAATGTGGTACCACACTGAAACAGTCCATTAAACCTGGTTTCGCTCAATATTTTTGAGGATAACGCATGTTAGGTCTAGGTTAGGCCTGGGAATATCACTCATCAGACTCATACTTTCGCATTCTTCACATACTTGTTGAACAGATCCTGGGTTTTTTCTGGTTTGGATCACGAAGTAATGTGGTACCAGACTGAAACATTCAATTAAACCTGGTCTTGATATATATTTTAGAGGATAACGCATGTTGGATCTGGGTAAGGTCTAGGATTTGCCATCATCAGGCTCATAATTTCGCATATTTCTCATACTTCATGGCTAGATCCTGGGCTTTGTCTGGATTGGATCACGTAGTATTGTGGTACCACACTGAAACACTAAATTAAACCTGGTTTCGATCAATATTTTAGAGGATAACGCATGTTAGGTCTAGGTTAGGTCTGGGATTTGCTCTCATCAGGCTCGTACTTTCGCATATCTCTCATACTTGATTGCCAGATCGTGGGCTTTTTCTGGTTTGGATCACGTAGTAATGTGGTACCACACTGAAACAGTCGATTAAACCTGGTTTCGATCCATATTTTTGTGGATAACGCATGTTACGTCTAGGTTAGGTCTGGGATTTGCCCTCATCAGGGTCATACTTTCGCATTTTTCACATACTTGTTGAACAGATCCTGGGTTTTTTTCTGGTTTGGATCACGTAGTAATGTGGTACCACATTGAAACAGTCGATTAAACCTGGTTTCGATCAATATTTTAGAGGATAACGCAAGTTATGTTTGGGATAGGTCTGGGATTTGCCCTCATCAGGCTCATACTTTGGCATATTTCTAATACTTCATGGCTAGATCCTGGGCTATTTCTGGATTGGATCACGTAGTAATGTGGTACCACACTGAAACAGTCCATTAAACCTGGTTTCGCTCAATATTTTTGTGGATAACGCATGTTAGGTCTAGGTTAGGCCTGGGATTATCACTCATCAGACTCATACTTTCGCATTCTTCACATACTTGTTGAACAGATCCTGGGTTTTTTCTGGTTTGGATCACGAAGTAATGTGGTACCAGACTGAAACATTCAATTAAACCTGGTCTTGATATATATTTTAGAGGATAACGCATGTTAGTTCTGGGTAAGGTCTAGGATTTGCCATCATCAGGCTCATAATTTCGCATATTTCTCATACTTCATGGCTAGATCCTGGGCTTTGTCTGGATTGGATCACGTAGTATTATGGTACCACACTGAAGCACTAAATTAAACCTGGTTTCGATCAATATTTTAGAGGATAACGCAAGTTTGGTCTGGGATAGGTGTGGGATTTGCCCTCATCAGGGTCACATTTTCGCATTTTTCACATACTTGTAGAACAGGTCCCTGGCTTTTTCAGGTTTGTATCACGTAGTAATGTGGTACAACACTGAAGCAATCCATTAAACCTGGTTTCGAACAATATTTTATAGGATAACGCATGTTTGGTCTGGGATAGGTCTGGGATTTGCTCTCATCAGACTCATACTTTCGCATTCTTCACATACTTGTTGAACAGATCCTGGGTTTTTTCTGGTTTGGATCACGAAGTAATGTGGTACCAGACTGAAACATTCAATTAAACCTGGTCTTGATATATATTTTAGAGGATAACGCATGTTAGTTCTGGGTAAGGTCTAGGATTTGCCATCATCAGGCTCATAATTTCGCATATTTCTCATACTTCATGGCTAGATCCTGGGCTTTGTCTGGATTGGATCACGTAGTATTATGGTACCACACTGAAGCACTAAATTAAACCTGGTTTCGATCAATATTTTAGAGGATAACGCAAGTTTGGTCTGGGATAGGTGTGGGATTTGCCCTCATCAGGGTCACATTTTCGCATTTTTCACATACTTGTAGAACAGATCCTGGGTTTTTTCTGGTTTGGATCGCGTAGTAATGTGGTACCACACTGAAACAGTCAATTAAACCTGGTTTCGATCAATATTTTATAGGATAGCGCATGTTAGGTCTGGGATAGGTCTGGGATTTGCCCTTATCAGGCTCATTCTTTCGCATATTTCTCATACTTGATGGCTAAATCCAGGGCTTTTTCTGGAGTGCACCACGTAGTAATGTAGTACAACACTGAAAGAGTCAATTAAACCTGGTTTCCATCAATATTTTAGAGCACAACGCATGTTAGGTCTAGGTTAGGCCTGGGATTTGCCCTCATCAGGGTCATACTTTCACAGTTTTAACATACATGTTGACCTGATCGAGGGTTTTTTCTGCTTTGGGTCACGTAGTAAAGTGGTACCACACTGAAACAGTCAATTAAACCTGGTTTCAATCAATATTTTAGAGGACAACGCATGTTAGGTCTAGGTTAGGCCTGGGATTTGCCCTCATCAGTGTCATACTTTCGCAGTTTTAATATACATGTTGACCAAATCGAGGGTTTTTTCTGCTTTGGATCACGTAGTAAAGTGGTACCACACTAAAACAGTCAATTAAACCTGGTTTCGATCAATATTTTAGAGGACAACGCAAGTTAGGTCTGGGATAGGTCTGGGATTTGCCCTCATCAGACTCATACTTACGCATACTTCACATACTTGTGAAACAGATCCTGGGTTTTTTTCTGGTTTGGATCACGTAGTAATGTGGTACCACACTGAAACAGTCGATTAAACCTGGTTTCGATCAATATTTTAGAGGATAACGCAAGCTATGTCTGGGATAGGTCTGGGATTTGCCCTCATCATGCTCATACTTTCGCGTTTTTCACATACTTGTTGAACAGATCCTGGGTTTTTTCTGGTTTGGATCGCGTAGTAATGTGGTACCACACTGAAACAGTCAATTAAACCTGGTTTCGATCAATATTTTATAGGATAGCGCATGTTAGGTCTGGGATAGGTCTGGGATTTGCCCTTATCAGGCTCATTCTTTCGCATATTTCTCATACTTGATGGCTAGACCCAGGGCTTTTTCTGGAGTGCACCACGTTGTAATGTTGTACAACACTGAAAGAGTCAATTAAACCTGGTTTCCATCAATATTTTAGAGGTCAACGCATGTTAGGTCTAGGTTAGGCCTGGGATTTGCCCTCATCAGGGTCATACTTTCACAGTTTTAACATACATGTTTACCTGATCGAGGGTTTTTTCTGCTTTGGATCACGTAGTGAAGTGGTACCACACTAAAACAGTCAATTAAACCTGGATTCGATAAACATTTTAGAGGACAACGCATGTTACGTCTAGGTTAGGTCTGGGATTTGCTCTCATCAGGCTCATACTTTCGCATATTTCTCATTCTTCTTGGCCAGATCCTGGGCTTCCACAGGTTTGGATCACGCAGTAATGTGATGCCACACTGAAACAGTCAATTAAACCTGGTCTTGATAAATATTTTAGAGGATAACGCATGTTATGTCTAGGTTAGGCCTGGGATTTGCCCTAATCAGGCTCATAATTTCGCATATTTCTCATACTTCATGGCTATATCCTGGGCTTTGTCTGGATTGGATCACGTAGTAATGTGGTACCACACTGAAACAGTCCATTAAACCTGGTTTCGATCAATATTTTATAGGATAGCGCATGTTAGGTCTGGGATAGGTCTGGGATTTGCCCTTATCAGGCTCATACTTTGGCATATTTCTGATACTTCATGGCTAGGTCCTGGGCTATTTCTGGATTGGATCACGTAGTAATGTGGTACCACACTGAAACAGTCCATTAAACCTGGTTTCGATCAATATTTTATAGGATAGCGCATGTTAGGTCTGGGATAGGTCTGGGATTTGCCCTTATCAGGCTCATATTTTGGCATATTTCTAATACTTCATGGCTAGATCCTGGGCTATTTCTGGATTGGATCACGTAGTAATGTTGTACCACACTGAAACAGTCCATTAATCCTGGTTTCGATCAATATTTTTGAGGATAACGCATGTTAGGTCTAGGTTAGGTCTGGGATTTGCTCTCATCAGGCTCATACTTTGGCATATTTCTAATACTTCATGGCTAGATCCTGGGCTATTTCTGGATTGGATCACGTAGTAATGTGGTACCACACTGAAACAGTCCATTAAACCTGGTTTCGATCAATATTTTAGAGGATAACGCATGTTAGGTCTAGGTTAGGCCTGGGATATGCCCTCATCAGTGTCATACTTTCGCAGTTTTAACATACATGTTGACCTAATCGAGGGTTTTTTCTGCTTTGGATCACGTAGTATAGTGGTACCACACTAAAACAGTCAATTAAACCTGGTTTCCATCAATATTTTAGAGGACAACGCATGTTAGGTCTAGGTTAGGCCTGGGATTTGCCCTCATCAGGGTCATACTTTCACAGTTTTAACATACATGTTGACCTGATCGAGGGTTTTTTCTGCTTTGGATCACGTAGTAAAGTGGTACCACACTGAAACAGTCAATTAAACCTGGTTTGAATCAATATTTTAGAGGACAACGCATGTTAGGTCTAGGTTAGGCCTGGGATTTGCCCTCATCAGACTCATACTTTCGCATTCTTCACATACTTGTTGAACAGATCCTGGGTTTTTTCTGGATTGGATCACGTAGTAATGTGGTACCACACTGAAACAGTCCATTAAACCAGGTTTCGATCAATATTTTAGAGGACAACGCAAGTTAGGTCTGGGATAGGTCTGGGATTTGTCCTGATCAGGCTCGTACTTTCGCATATTTCTCATACTTGTTGAACAGATCCTGGGTTTTTTCTGGTTTGGATCACGTAGTAATGTGGTACCACACCGAAACAGTCGATTGAACCTGGTGTCGATCAATATTTTATAGGATAACGCATGTTTGGTCTTGGATAGGTCTGGGATTTGCTCTCATCAGACTTGTACTTTCGCATATTTCTCATACTTGATGGCCAGATTCTGGGCCCTTTCTGGTTTGGATCACGTAGTAATGTGGTACCACACTGAAACAGTCGATTAAACCTGGTTTCGATCAATATTTTAGCGGATAACGCAAGTTATGTCTGGGATAGGTCTGGGACTTGCCCTCATCAGGCTCATACTTTCGCGTTTGTCACATACTTGTTGAACAGATCCTGGGTTTTCTCTGGATTGGATCAGGTAGTAATGTGGTACCACACTGAAACAGTCGATTAAACCTGGTTTCGATCAATATTTTAGAGGATAACGCAAGTTATGTCTGGGATAGTTCTGGGATTTGCCCTCATCAGGCTCATACTTTCGCGTTTTTCACATACTTGTTGAACAGATCCTGGGTTTTTTCTGGTTTGGATCGCGTAGTAATGTGGTACCACACTGAAACAGTCCGTTAAACCTGATATTGATCAATATTTTATAGGATAACGCAAGGTATGTCTGGGATAGATCTGGGGATTTGCCCTCATCAGGCTCGCATTTTCGCATATTTCTCATAGTTGATGGCCAGATTCTGGGCTTTATCTGGTTTGGATCACGTAGTAATGTGGTACCACACTGAAACAGTCCATTAAACCTGGTTTCGATCAATATTTTAGAGGATAACGCAAGTTAGGTCTGGGATAGGTGTGGGATTTGCCCTCATCAGGGTCATATTTTCGCATTTTTCACATACTTGTAGAACGGATGCCATGCTTTTTCTGGTTTTGGATCACGTAGTAATGTGGTACCACACTGAAACAGTCCATTAAACGTGATTTCGATCAATATTTTAGATGTTAACGCAAGTTATGTCTGGGATAGGTCTGGGATTTGCCCTCGTCAGGCTCATAGTTTCGCGTTTCTTACATACTTGTAGAACAGATCCTGGGTTTTTTCTGGTTTGGATCCCGTAGTAATGTGGTACCACACTGAAACAATCCATTCAACCCGGTTTCGATCAATATTTTAGAGGATAACGCATGTTATGTCTAGGTTAGTCCTGGGATTTGCCCGTATCAGGGTCATATTTTCGTATTCTCCACATACTTGTTGAACAGATCCTGGGTTTTTTCTAGTTTGGATCACGTAGTATTGTGGTACCACACTGAAACAGTCCATTAAACCTGGTTTCGATCAATATTTTAGAGAATAACGAATGTTAGGTCTAGGTTAGGTCTGGGATTATCACTCATCAGACTCATACTTTCGCATTCTCCACATACTTGTTGAACGGATCCTGGGTTTTTTCTGGTTTGGATCACGTAGTAATGTGGTACCACACTGAAACAGTCCATTAAACGTGATTTCGTTCAATATTTTAGATGTTAACGCAAGTTATGTCTGGGATAGGTCTGGGATTTGCCCTCGTCAGGCTCATATTTTCGCGTTCTTCACATACTTTTTGAACAGATCCTTGGTATTTTTCTGGTTTTGATCAGGTAGTAATGTGGTACCACACTGAAACAGTCGATTAAACCTGGATTCGATCAATATTTTTGAGGGTAACGCATGTTTGATCTAGGTTAGGCCTGGAATTTTCTCTCATCAGACATATACTTTCGCATTCTCCACATACTTGTTGAACAGATCCTGGGTTTTTTCTGGTTTGGATCACGTAGTAATGTGGTACCACACTGAAACAGTCGATTAAACCTGGTTTCGATCAATATTTTAGAGAATAACGAATGTTAGGTCTTGGTTAGGTCTGGGATTTGCTCACATCAGGCTCGTATTTTCGCATATTTCTCATAGTTGATGGCCAGATTCTGGGCTTTTTCTGGTTTGGATCACGTAGTAATGTATTACCACACTGAAACTGTCGACTAAACCTGGTGTCGATCAATATGTTTGAGGGTAACGCATGTTAGGTCTAGGTTAGTTCTGGGGTTTGCCCTCATCAGGGTCATACTTTCGCATTCTTCACATACTTGTTGAACGGATCCTGGGTTTTTTCTGGTTTGGATCACGTAGTAATGTGGTACCACACTGAAACAGTCGATTAAACCTGGTGTCGATCAATATTTTTGAGGATAACGCATGTTAGGTTAGGCCTGGGATTCTCCCGCATGAGACACATACTTTCGCATTCTCCACATACTTGTTGAACGGATCCTGGGTTTTTTCTGGTTTGGATCACGTAGTAATGTGGTACCACACTGAAACAGTCGATTAAACCTGGTGTCGATCCAATATTTTTGAGGATAACGCATGTTAGGTCTAGGTTAGTTCTGGGGTTTGCCCTCATCAGGGTCATACTTGCGCATACTTCACATACTTGTTAAACAGATCCCGGGTTTTTTTCTGGTTTGGATCACGTAGTATGTGGTACCACACTGAAACACTAAACTAAACCTGGTTTCGATCAATATTTTAGAGGATAACGCAAGCTTGGTCTGGGATAGGTGTGGGATTTGCCCTCATCAGGCTCATAGTTCCGCATTTTTCACATACTTGTTGATCAGGTCCCGGGTTTTTTCTGGTTTGGATCACGTAGTAATGTGGTACCACACTGAAGCATTCCATTAAACCTGGTTTCGATCAATATTTTATAGGATAACGCATGTTAGGTCTGGGATAGGTCTGGGATTTGCCCTCATCAGACACATACTTTCGCATTTTTCACATACTTGTTGATCAGGACCCGGGTTTTTTCTGGTTTGGATCCCGTAGTAATGTGGTACCACACTGAAACAGTCCATTAAACCTGGTTTCGATAAATATTTTAGAGGATAACGCATGGTATGTCTAGGTTAGTCCTGGGATTTGCTCACATCAGGCTCGTATTTTTGCATATTTCTCATAGTTGATGGCCAGATTCTGGGCTTTATCTGGTTTGGATCACGTAGTAATGTGATGCCACACTGAAACAGTCAATTAAACCTGGTCTTGATAAATATTTTAGAGGATAACGCATGTTAGGTCTATGTTAGGTCTAGGATTTGCCCTCAGCAGGCTCATACATTCGCATATTTCTCATACTTGATGGCTACATCCTGGGCTTTTTCTGGATTGGATCACGTAGTAATGTGGTACCACACTGAAGCAGTCCATTAAACCTGGTTTCGATCAATATTTTATAGGATAACGCATGTTAGGTCTGGGATAGGTCTGGGATTTGCCCTCATCAGACACATACTTTCGCATTTTTCACATACTTGTTGATCAGGTCCCGGGTTTTTTCTGGTTTGGATCACGTAGTAATGTAGTACCACACTGTAGCAGTCCATTAAACCTGGTTTCGATCAATATTTTATAGGATAACGCATGTTAGGTCTGGGATAGGTCTGGGATTTGCCCTCATCAGACACATACTTTCGCATTTTTCACATACTTGTTGATCAGGACCCGGGTTTTTTCTGGTTTGGATCCCGTAGTAATGTGGTACCACACTGAAACAGTCCATTCAACCTGGTTTCGATCAATATTTTAGAGGATAACGCATGGTATGTCTAGGTTAGTCCTGGGATTTGCTCACATCAGGCTCGTATTTTTGCATATTTCTCATAGTTGATGGCCAGATTCTGGGCTTTATCTGGTTTGGATCACGTAGTAATGTGATGCCACACTGAAACAGTCAATTAAACCTGGTCTTGATAAATATTTTAGAGGATAACGCATGCTAGGTCTAGGTTAGGTCTGGGATTTGCCCTCATCATGTTCATATTTTCGCGTTCTTCACATACTTGTTGAACAGATCCTGGGTTTTTTCAGGTTTGGATCACGTAGTAATGTGGTACCACACTGAAACACTCAATTAAACCTGGTCTTGATAAATATTTTAGAGGATAACGCATGTTAGGTCTAGGTTAGATCTGGGATTTGCCCTCATCATGTTCATATTTTCGCGTTCTTCACATACTTGTTGAACAGATCCTGGGTATTTTTCTGGTTTGGATCACATAGTAATGTGGTAGCACACTGAAACAGACCATTAAACCTGGTTTCGATCAATATTTTAGAGAATAATTCATGTTAGGTCTATGTTAGATCTGGGATTTGCCCTCATCATGTTCATATTTTCGCGTTCTTCACATACTTGTTGAACAGATCCTGGGTTTTTTCAGGTTTGGATCACGTAGTAATGTGGTACCACACTGAAACACTCAATTAAACCTGGTCTTGATAAATATTTTAGAGGATAACGCATGTTAGGTCTATGTTAGGTCTAGGATTTGCCCTCAGCAGGCTCATACTTTCGTATATTTCTCATACTTGATGGCTACATCCTGGGCTTTTTCTGGATTGGATCACGTAGTAATGTGGTACCACACTGAAACAGTCATTAAACCTGGTTTCGATCAATATTTTAGAGAATAATTCATGTTAGGTCTAGGTTAGGTCTAGGATTTGCCCTCATCAGGGTCATATTTTCGCATTCTTCACATACTTGTTGAACGGATCCTGGGTTTTCTGTGGTTTGGATCACGTAGTAATGAGGTACCACACTGAAACAGTCCATTAAACCTGGTTTCGATCAATATTTTAGAGGATAACGCAAGTTATGTCTGGGATAGGTCTGGGATTTGCCCTCATCAGGTTCATATTTTCGCGTTCTTCACATACTTGTTGAACAGATCCTGGGTATTTTTCTGGTTTGGATCACGTAGTAATGTGGTACCACACTGAAACAGACCATTAAACCTGGTTTCGATCAATATTTTAGAGAATAATTCATGTTAGGTCTAGGTTAGATCTGGGATTTGCCCTCATCAGGTTCATATTTTCGCGTTCTTCACATACTTGTTGAACAGATCCTGGGTATTTTTCTGGTTTGGATCACGTAGTAATGTGGTACCACACTGAAACAGTCCATTAAACCAGGTTTCGATCAATATTTTAGAGGACAACGCAAGTTAGGTCTGGGATAGGTCTGGGATTTGTCCTGATCAGGCTCGTACTTTCGCATATTTCTCATACTTGTTGAACAGATCCTGGGTTTTTTCAGGTTTGGATCACGTAGTAATGTGGTACCACACTGAAACATTCAATTAAACCAGGTCTTGATAAATATTTTAGAGGATAACGCATGTTAGGTCTGGGTTAGGTCTAGGATTTGCCCTCATCAGGGGCATATTTTCGCATTCTTCACATACTTGTTGAACGGATCGTGGGTTTTTTGTGGTTTGGATCACGTAGTAATGAGGTACCACACTGAAACAGTCGATTAAACCTGGTTTCGATCAATATTTTAGAGGACAACGCAAGTTAGGTCTGGGATAGGTCTGGGATTTGCCCTCATCAGGTTCATATTTTCGCGTTCTTCACATACTTGTTGAACAGATCCTGGGTATTTTTCAGGTTTGGATCACGTAGTAATGTGGTACTACACTGAAACATTCAATTAAACCTGGTCTTGATAAATATTTTAGAGGGTAACTCATGTTAGGTCAAGGTTAGGTCTGGGATTTGCCCTCATCAGGTTCATATTTTCGCGTTCTTCACATACTTGTTGAACAGATCCTGGGTATTTTTCTGGTTTGGATCACGTAGCAATGTGGTACCACACTGATACAGACCATTAAACCTGGTTTCGACCAATATTTTAGAGAATAATTCATGTTAGGTCTAGGTTAGATCTGGGATTTGCCCTCATCATGTTCACATTTTCGCGTTCTTCACATACTTGTTGAACAGATCCTGGGTATTTTTCTGGGTTTGGATCACGTAGTAATGTAGTAGCACACTGAAACTGACCATTAAACCTGGTTTCGATCAATATTTTAGAGAATAATACATGTTAGGTCTAGGTTAGATCTGGGATCTGCCCTCATCATGTTCATATTTTCGCGTTCTTCACATACTTGTTGAACAGATCCTGGGTTTTTTCAGGTTTGGATCACGTAGTAATGTGGTACTACACTGAAACATTCAATTAAACCTGGTCTTGATAAATATTTTAGAGGATAACGCATGTTAGGTCTGGGTTAGGTCTAGGATTTGCCCTCATCAGGGTCATATTTTCGCATTCTTCACATACTTGTTGAACGGATCCTGGGTTTTTTGTGGTTTGGATCACGTAGTAATGAGGTACCACACTGAAACAGTCCATTAAACCTGGTTGCGATCAATATTTTAGAGAATAACGCTTGTTAGATCTTGGTTAGGTCTGAGATTTGCTCTCATCAGGCTCGTACTTTCGCATATTTCTCATAGTTCATGGCCAGATTCTGGGCTTTTTCTGGATTGGGTCAGGTAGTAATGTGGTACCACACTGAAACAGTCCATTAAACCTGGTTTCGATGAATATTTTAGAGGACAACGCAAGTTAGGTCTGGGATAGGTCTGGGATTTGCCCTGATCAGGCTCGTACTTTCGCATATTTCTCATACTCGGTGGCTAGATTCTGGGCTTTTTCTGGTTTGGATCCCGTAGTATTGTGGTACCACACTGAAACTTTCAATTAAACCTGGTCTTGCTAAATATTTTAGAGGATAACTCATGTTAGGTCTAGGTTAGGTCTGGGATTTGCCCTCATCAGGTTCATATTTTCGCGTTCTTCACATACTTGTTGAACAGATCCTGGGTATTTTTCTGGTTTGGATCACGTAGTAATGTGGTACCACACTGAAACAGACCATTAAACCTGGTTTCGATCAATATTATAGAGAATAATTCATGTTAGGTCTAGGTTAGATCTGGGATTTGCCCTCATCAGGTTCATATTTTCGCGTTCTTCACATACTTGTTGAACAGATCCTGGGTATTTTTCTGGTTTGGATCACGTAGTAATGTGGTACCACACTGAAACAGTCCATTAAACCAGGTTTCGATCAATATTTTAGAGGATGCAAGTTAGGTCTGGGATAGGTCTGGGATTTGCCCTCATCAGACACATACTTTCGCATTTTCCACATACTTGTTGAACGGATCCTGGGTTTTTTCTGGTTTGCATCACGTAGTAATGTGGTACCACACTGAAACATTCAATTAAACCTGGTCTTGATAAGTATTTTAAAGGATAACGCATGTTAGGTCTGGGATAGGTCTGGGATTTGCCCCCATCAGGCTCATAGTTTCGCGTTTTTCACATACTTGATGGCTAGATCCAGGGCTTTTTCTGGATTGGATCACGTAGTAATGTGGTACCACCCTGAAACAGTCAATTAAACCTGGTTTCCATCAATATTTTAGAGAACAACGCAAGTTAGGTCTGGTATAGGTCTAGGATTTGCCCTCATCAGGGTCATACTTTCGCATATTTCTCATACTTCATGGCTAGATCCAGGGCTTTTTCTGGATTGGATCACGTAGTAATGTGGTACCACCCTGAAACAGTCAATTAAACCTGGTTTCCATCAATATTTTAGAGAACAACGCAAGTTAGGTCTGGTATAGGCCTGGGATTTGCCCTCATCAGACACATACTTTCGCATTTTCCACATACTTGTTGAACGGATCCTGGGTTTTTTCTGGTTTGCATCACGTAGTAATGTGGTACCACACTGAAACATTCAATTAAACCTGGTCTTGATAAGTATTTTAAAGGATAACGCATGTTAGGTCTGGTATAGGTCTGGGATTTGCCCTCATCAGGGTCATATTTTCGCGTTCTTCACATACTTGTTGAACAGATCCTGGGTATTTTTCTGGTTTGGATCAGGTAGTAATGTGGTGCCACACTGAAACAGTCGATTAAACCTGGTTTCGATAAATATTTTTGAGGATAACTCATGATAGGTCTAGGTTAGGCCTGGGATTTGCCCTCATCAGGGTCATATTTTCGCGTTCTTCACATACTTGTTGAACAGATCCTGGGTATTTTTCTGGTTTGGATCAGGTAGTAATGTGGTACCACTCTGAAACAGTAAATTAAACCTAGTTTCGATCAATATTTTAGAGGATAACGCAAGTTAGGTCTGGGATAGGTCTGGGATTTGCCCTCATCAGGGTCATATTTTCGCGTTCTTCACATACTTGTTGAACAGATCCTGGGTATTTTTCTGGTTTGGATCACGTAGTAATGTGGTAGCACACTGAAACAGTCCATTAAACCTGGTTTCGATCAATATTTTAGAGAATAACTCATGTTATGTCTAGGTTAGGTCTGGGATTTGCCCTCATCAGGTTCATATTTTCGCGTTCTTCACATACTTGTTGAACAGATCCTGGGTATTTTTCTGGTTTGGATCAGGTAGTAATGTGGTACCACACTGAAACAGTCGATTAAACCTGGTTTCGATAAATATTTTTGAGGATAACTCATGTTAGGTCTAGGTTAGGCCTGGGATTTTCCTTCATCAGACACATGCTCTCGCATTCTTCACATACTTGTTGAACGGAACATGTGTTTTTTCTGGTTTGGATCGCGTAGTAGTGTGGTAGCACACTGAAACAGTCCATTAAACCTGGTTTCGATCAATATTTTAGAGGATAACGCATGTTCTGCCTAGGTTAGGCCTGGGATTTGCCCCTGATCAGACACATACTTTCGCATTTTCCACATACTTGTTGAACAGATCCTGGGTCTTTTGTGGTTTGGATCACGTAGTAATGTGGTACCACACTGAAACATTCAATTAAACCTGGTCTTGATAAATGTTTTAGAGGATAACGCATGTTGGGTCTGGGATAGGTCTGGGAGTTGCCCTCATCAGGCTCATAGTTTCGCGTTTTTCACGTACTTGTTGAACAGATCCTGAGTATTTTTCTGGTTTGGATCACGTAGTAATGTGGTACCACACTGAAATAGTCGATTAAACCTGGTTTCGATCAATATTTTAGCGAATAACTCATGTTAGGTCTAGGTTAGGTCTGGGATTTGCTCTCATCAGGCTCGTACTTTCGCAAATTTCTCATACTTGATGGCCAGATTCTGTGCTTCTTCTGGTTTGGATCCCGTAGTAATGTGGTACCACACTGTAACAGTCCATTAAAACTGGCTTCGATCAATATTTTAGAGGATAACGCATGTTAGATCTGGGTTATGTCTAGGATTTGCCCTAATCAGGCTCATAGTTTCGAATATTTCTCATACTTCATGGCTAGATCCTGGGCTTTTTCTGTATTGGATCACGTAGTAATGTGGTACCACTCCGAAACAGTAAATTAAACCAAGTTTCGATCAATATTTTAGAGAATAACTCATGTTAGGTCTAGGTTAGGTCTGGGATTTGCCCTCATCTGGTTCATATTTTCGCGTTCTTCACATACTTGTTGAACAGATCCTGGGTATTTTTCTGGTTTGGATCACGTAGTAATGTGGTAGCACACTGAAACAGTCGATTAAACCTGGTTTCGACCAATATTTTAGAGGATAACGCAAGATATGTCTGGGATAGGTCCGGGATTTGCCCTCGTCAGGCTCATACTTTCGCATTCTTCACATACTTGTTGTACAGATCCTGGGTTTTTTTCTGGATTGGATCACGTAGTAATGTGGTACCACACTGAAACAGTCAATTAAACCTGGTTTCCATCAATATTTTAGAGGACAACGCAAGTTAGGTCTGGTATAGGTCTGGGATTTGCCCTCATCAGGGTCATTTTTTCGCGATCTTCACATACTTGTTGAACAGATCCTGGGTATTTTTCTGGTTTGGATCAGGTAGTAATGTGGTACCAATCTGAAACAGTCGATTAAACCTGGTTTCGGTCAATATTCTTGAGGATAACTCATGTTAGGTCTAGGTTAGGCCCGGGATTTGCCCTCATCAGGGTCATATTTTCGCATTTTTCACATACTTGTAGAACAGATCCCTGGCTTTTTCAGGTTTGTATCACGTAGTAATGTGGTACCACACTGAAACTGTCGATTAAACCTGCTTTCGATCAATATTTTTGAGAATAACTCATGTTAGGTCTAGGTTAGGTCTGGGATTTGCTCCCATCAGGCTCGCACTTTTGCAAATTTCTCATACTTGATGGTCAGATTCTGTGCTTTTTCTGGTTCGGATCCAGCAGTAATGTGGTACCACACTGAAAGAGTCCATTAAACCTGGTTTCGATCAATATTTTAGAGGATAACGCATGTTATGTCTAGGTTAGGCCTGTGATTTGCCCTCATCAGACACATACTCTCGCATTCTTCACATACTTGTTGAACGGGTCCTGGGTTTTTTCTGGTTTGGATCACGTAGTAGTATGGTAACACACTGAAACATTCAATTAAACCTGGTCTTGATAAATATTTTAGTGGATAACGCATGTTAGGTCTTGGTTAGGTCTAGGATTTGCCCTCATCAGGCTCATACTTTCGCATATTACTCATACTTGATGGCTAGATCCAGGGCTTTTTCTGGTTTGGATCACGTAGTAATGTGGTAGCACACTGAATCAGTCCATTTAACCTGGTTTCTATCAATATTTTAGAGGATAACGCATGTTATGTCTAGGTTAGGCCTGGGATTTGCCCTCATCAGACACATACTTTCGCATTCTCCACATACTTGTTGAACAGATCCTGGGTATTTTTCTGGTTTGGATCAGGTAGTAATGTGGTACCACACTGAAACAGTCGATTAAACCTGGTTTCGGTCAATATTTTTGAGGATAACGCATGTAAGGTCTAGGTTAGGCCTGGGATTTCCCCTCATCAGACACATACTTTCGCAATCTTCACATACTTGTTGAACGGATCCTGGGTATTTTTCTGGTTTGGATCACGTAGTGATGTGGTTCCACACTGAAACAGTCCATTAAACCTGGTTTCGATAAATATTTTTGAGGATAACGCATGTTAGATCTAGGTTAGGCCTGGGATTTGCCCTCATCAGACACATACTTTCGCATTCGTCACATACTTGTTGAACGGATCCTGGGTTTTTTGTGGTTTGGATCACGTAGTAATGTGGTACCACACTGAAACATTCAATTAAACCAGGTCTTGATAAATGTTTTAGAGGATAACGCATGTTGGGTCTGGGATAGGTCTGGGATTTGCCCTCATCAGGCTCATAGTTTCGCGTTTTTCACATACTTGTTGAGCAGATCCTGGGTTTTTTCAGGTTTGGATCACGTAGTAATGTGGTACCACACTGAAACATTCAATTAAACCAGGTCTTGATAAATATTTTTGAGGATAACGCATGTTAGGTCTGGGTTAGGTCAAGGATTTGCCCTCATCAGGCTCATACTTTCGCATATTTCTCATACTTGATGGCTAGATCCAGGGGTTTCTCTGGATTGGATCACGTAGTAATGTGGTACCACACTGAAACAGTCAATTAAACCTGGTTTCCATCAATATTTTAGAGGACAACGCAAGTTAGGTCTGGTATAGGTCTGGGATTTGCCCTCATCAGGGTCATATTTTCGCGTTCTTCACATACTTGTTGGACAATTCCTGGGTATTTTTCTGGTTTGGATCAGGCAGTAATGTGGTAACACACTGAAACAGTCGATTAAACCTGGTTTCGATCAATATTTTTGAGGATAACTCATATTAGGTCTAGGTTAGGCCGGGGATTTGCCCTCATCAGGGTCATATTTCCGCGTTCTTCACATACTTGTTGAACAGATCCTGGGTATTTTTCTGGTTTGGATCACGTAGTAATGTAGTACCACACTGAAATGGTCGATTAAACCTGGCTTCGATCAATATTTTAGAGGATAACGCAAGTTATGTCTGGGATAGGTCCGGGATTTGTCCTCGTCAGGCTCATACTTTCGCATTCTTCACATACTTGTTGTACAGATCCTGGGTTTTTTTCTGGTTTGGATCACATAGTAATGTGGTACCACACTGAAACAGTCGATTAAACCTGGTTTCGATCAGTATTTTTGAGGGTAACGCATGTTAGGTCTTGGTTAGGCCTGGGATTTTCACTCATCAGACACATACTTTCGCATTCTTCACATACTTGTTGAACAGATCCTGGGTTTTTTCTGGTTTGGATCAGGTAGTAATGTGGTACCTCACTGAAACAGTCCATTAAACCTGGTTTCGATCAATATTTTAGAGAATAACGCTTGTTCGGTCTTGGTTAGGTCTGAGATTTGCTCCCATCAGGCTCGTACTTTCGCATACTACTCATACTTGATGGCTAGATCCAGGGCCTTTTCTGGATTGGATCTCGTAGTAATGTGGTACCACACTGAAGCAGTCAATTAAACCTGGTTTCCATCCATATTTTAGAGAACAACGCAAGTTAGGTCTGGGATAGGTCTGGGATTTGCCCTCATCAGGGTCATATTTTCGCGTTCTTCACATACTTGTTGAACAGATCCTGGGTATTTTTCTGGTTTGGATCAGGTAGTAATGTGGTACCACACTGAAACAGTCGATTAAACCTGGTTTCGATAAATATTTTTGAGGATAACTCATGTTAGGTCTAGGTTAGGCCCGGGATTTGCCCTCATCAGGGTGATATTTCCGCGTTCTTCACATACTTGTTGAACAGATCCTGGGTATTTTTCTGGTTTGGATCACGTAGTAATGTGGTACCACACTGAAATAGTCGATTAAACCTGGTTTCGACCAATATTTTAGAGGATAACGCAAGATATGTCTGGGATAGGTCCGGGATTTGCCCTCGTCAGGCTCATACTTTCGCATTCTTCACATACTTGCTGTACAGATCCTGGGTTTTTTTCTGGATTGGATCACGTAGTAATGTGGTACCACACTGAAATAGTCAATTAAACCTGATTTCCATCAATATTTTAGAGGATAACGCATGTTATGTCTAGGTTAGGCCTGTGATTTGCCCTCATCAGACACATACTCTCGCATTCTTCACATACTTGTTGAACGGATCCTGGGTTTTTTCTGGTTTGGATCACGTAGTAGTGTGGTAGCACACTGAAACATTCAATTAAACCTGGTCTTGATAAATATTTTAGAGGATAACGCATGTTAGGTCTGGGTTAGGTCTAGGATTTGCCCTCATCAGGCTCATACTTTCGCATATTACTCATACTTGATGGCTAGATCCAGGGCTTTTTCTGGTTTGGATAACGTAGTAATGTGGTAGCACACTGAATCAGTCCATTTAACCTGGTTTCTATCAATATTTTAGAGGATAACGCATGTTATGTCTACGTTAGGCCTGGGATTTGCCCTCATCAGACACATACTTTCGCATTCTCCACATACTTGTTGAACAGATCCTGGGTATTTTTCTGGTTTGGATCAGGTAGTAATGTGGTACCACACTGAAACAGTCGATTAAACCTGGTTTCGGTCAATATTTTTGAGGATAACTCATGTTAGGTCTAGGTTAGGCCCGGGATTTGCCCTCATCAGGGTCATATTTCCGCGTTCTTCACATACTTGTTGAACAGATCCTGGGTATTTTTCTGGTTTGGATCACGTAGTAATGTGGTACCACACTGAAACAGTCAATTAAACCTGGATTCCATCAATATTTTAGAGGACAACGCAAGTTAGGTCTGGTATAGGTCTGGGATTTGCCTTCATCAGGGTCATATTTTCGCGTTCTTCACATACTTGTTGAACAGATCCTGGGTATTTTTCTGGTTTGGATCAGGTAGTAATGTGGTACCACACTGAAACAGTCGATTAAACCTGGTTTCGATCAATATTTTTGAGGATAACTCATGTTAGGTCTAGGTTAGGCCCGGGATTTGCCCTCATCAGGGTCATATTTCCGCGTTCTTCACATACTTGTTGATCAGATCCTGGGTATTCTTCTGGTTTGGATCAGGTAGTAATGTGGTACCACACTGAAACATTCAATTAAACCTGGTCTTGATAAATATTTTAGAGGATAACGCATGTTAGGTCTGGGTTAGGTCTAGGATTTGCCCTCATCAGGCTCATACTTTCGCATATTACTCATACTTGATGGCTAGATCCAGGGCTTTTTCTGGATTGGATCAGGTAGTAATGTGGTACCACACTGAAACGGTCGATTAAACCTGGTTTCGATCAATATTTTTGAGGATAACGCATGTTAGGTCTAGGTTAGGCCTGGGATTTCCCCTCATCAGACACATACTTTCGCATTCTTCACATACTTGTTGAACGGATCCTGGGTATTTTTCTGGTTTGGATCACGTAGTGATGTGGTACCACACTGAAACAGTCCATTGAACCTGGTTTCGATAAATATTTTTGAGGATAACGCATGTTAGATCTAGGTTAGGCCTGAGATTTGCCCTCATCAGACACATACTTTCGCATTCGTCACATACTTGTTGAACGGATCCTGGGTTTTTTGTGGTTTGGATCACGTAGTGATGTGGTACCACACTGAAACAGTCCATTAAACCTGGTTTCGATATATATTTTTGAGGGTAACGCATGTTAGGTCTAGGTTAGGCCTGGGATTTTCCCTCATCAGACACATACTTTCGCATTCTTCACATACTTGTTGAACAGATCCTGGGTTTTTTCTGGTTTGGATCAGGTAGTAATGTGGTACCTCACTGAAACAGTCCATTAAACCTGGTTTCGATCAATATTTTAGAGAATAACGCTTGTTCGGTCTTGGTTAGGTCTAGGATTTGCTCTCATCAGGCTCGTACTTTCGCAAATTTCTCATACTTGATGGCCAGATTCTGTGCTTCTTCTGGTTTGGATCCCGTAGTAATGTAGTACCACACTGAAACAGTCCATTAAAACTGGCTTCGATCAATATTTTAGAGGATAACGCATGCTAGATCTGGTTTATGTCTAGGATTTGCCCTAATCAGGCTCATAATTTCGCATATCTCTCATACTTCATGGCTAGATCCTGGGCTTTTTCTGGATTGGATCACGTAGTAATGTGGTACCACACTGAAACATTCCATTAAACCTGGTTTCGATCAATACTTTAGAGGACAACGCAAGTTAGGTCTGGGATAGGTCAGGGATTTGCCCTGATCAGGCTCGTACTTTCGCATTCTTCACATACTTGTTGAACGGGTCCTGGGTTTTTTCTGGTTTGGATCACGTAGTAGTATGGTAACACACTGAAACATTCAATTAAACCTGGTCTTGATAAATATTTTAGTGGATAACGCATGTTAGGTCTTGGTTAGGTCTAGGATTTGCCCTCATCAGGCTCATACTTTCGCATATTACTCATACTTGATGGCTAGATCCAGGGCTTTTTCTGGTTTGGATCACGTAGTAATGTGGTAGCACACTGAATCAGTCCATTTAACCTGGTTTCTATCAATATTTTAGAGGATAACGCATGTTATGTCTAGGTTAGGCCTGGGATTTGCCCTCATCAGACACATACTTTCGCATTCTCCACATACTTGTTGAACAGATCCTGGGTATTTTTCTGGTTTGGATCAGGTAGTAATGTGGTACCACACTGAAACAGTCGATTAAACCTGGTTTCGGTCAATATTTTTGAGGATAACGCATGTAAGGTCTAGGTTAGGCCTGGGATTTCCCCTCATCAGACACATACTTTCGCAATCTTCACATACTTGTTGAACGGATCCTGGGTATTTTTCTGGTTTGGATCACGTAGTGATGTGGTTCCACACTGAAACAGTCCATTAAACCTGGTTTCGATAAATATTTTTGAGGATAACGCATGTTAGATCTAGGTTAGGCCTGGGATTTGCCCTCATCAGACACATACTTTCGCATTCGTCACATACTTTTTTTTTTTTTTTTTTTTTTTTTTTTTTTTTTGTCGTGGGGAAAATCTTCGAAAGACTCCCTCCCACCTCCTTGGGGAGAGGTGGGAGGGGTGTGTGGGATTCCCCGCGCCCGTACAACGACAGGCGCGGGACCTACCCACTAAAAACCCCACGGTGACCCTTCGGCACGCTTTGGGAGGATACCGGGAATCGCTCGAAGCATTCTTCCGGTATCCTCCCCGTGCCCGCGCTTTCGCGCCCATCCCCCGGGGGGACCGGTCCCCCCAGTAGACACACTGCCTCATAGCGGCGGGACGGGGCCACTCCATCCCGCCGCTATCCGTCCCGGGGTCGCGTTTAGTGGCGGCTGCGAGCCCCAACTCGCAACCGCCCGCGACCCCGTTTCCACCCCTCGGCGGCCGGGCGTTCATGGCCGCACCAGACCGCCGAGGGTGCCTCCCCTTGCGTCGGACCGGTAGGGGGAGGCACTCCTACCCCCAACCGGTCCGACCCGGCGCCGCCTGGCGGGAGGAGGGTCCCCTCAGGACCCCCCTCCCAGCCTAGGTCATCCGCCACGCCGAGGCGGCCGCCCGCGACGCCTCGCGACCGGGCGACGACCTCGGGCCACCGCACGAGCGCGCGCTTCAGCACGCCGCTGAAGCTCGCGCTCCCTCCCCGCGGCCTCCTTCTGCAACATTACGTTCTCGCAGAAGGAGGCCACGGCCCTCCACTTCTCCTCGCTGCCGAGCATGGCGCGCACCACGCCCGGCAGCGAGACATCCCGCCCGACGACGCCGACCAGGACACGGCGCTCCCCCTCCCACGCGGGGCATACCTCCAGGGTATGATCCGCCGTGTCCTGCTCAGCGTCGCAGTGGCAGCAACGCGCCGTCGGCTCCTTCCCTATCCGGCACAGGTATCTTCCGAAGCTGCCATGCCCGGAAAATACCTGTGCCAGCCGGTAGGTGAGGCTGCCATGGCCTCTGTCCAGCCACTCCTTCAGGAGTGGCCGAACAGCCCCGACAGTCCGGTGCCCCGCGGTTGGCAGAGCCAGCCGCTCCTGCCACGCGAGCAACACGGACTGCCGGGCCTGGCGCTTCAAATCGCCCCAAGCAGGTTCCTGCCCGCCCGGGACCGCCCCCACCCCCGCGCGACGGTCGACGCGGTGCCGGTACATCACCGCGTGCGACCGCGCGAGCAGGTCCATGGGCGGCATCCCCGCTAGAACCGTCGCCGCCTCATGTGACATGGTCCGATACCCGCGGACGACCCTGAGCGCCATGCGCCTCTGCACCCGACGCAGCATAGTCATGCTGCGCCGGGAGGCAGCCAGGTCGTCCGCCCAGACGGGGGCCCCGTATAGGGCCACCGACTGGACCATTGCCACATAGAGGCGACGAACTCGGCCCGCCGGGCCCCCCAGGTTGGGCAGGATCCGGCCCAGAGCCGCAACCATCCTTTCCAACCGGGGGACCAGGCAGCGGAAATGCTTCTCGAAACGCCAGTGGCTATCGAGGATCAGCCCCAGATACCTGATCTGGGGCTTCACCTCGATGTCAGCCCCACCCACCCGAATCAGAGGGGGTGGCGGATCCTGCCGAGGTGAATGAAACGCAATCACCTCGGTCTTATGGACCGCCACCGTCATCCCCATCCCCCTGATCCGGTCGACGACGCGTTGCGACCCCTCCTCCGCGCGACGCATGGCCCTCCCCCAGTGCGCCCCGACGGCCAGCACCAGTGTGTCATCCGCATAACACACCGTGCTGACGCCGTCGGGGAGGCCGGCCCGCAACACCGAGTCGTACGCGATGTTCCACAGGAGTGGCCCGAGGACCGACCCCTGCGGAACACCGCAGTACACCTCCCTCCGCATATCACCATCCCGGCCCGGATACTCGATCCACCTGCCGCGGAGATAATCCCCGACGACCGCCCTGAGACAAGGGGGGACTCGATGATATTCGAGTCCCCTCCTTATCTCTTCCCAGGGGAGGGTGTTAAAAGCATTGGCAATATCCAAGGATATTGCCAATGCCACCCCTCCCCGGGAGACGGCCGCCTCCGAGAGGGCCCTCACACGACCTATCGCGTCGATAGTCGATCGGCCCCCCCGGAAACCGAACTGGTAGTCGGCCAGACCGGGATCACCCCGCGACAGGTGCTCGACGAGGCGGGCAGCAATCACACGCTCGAAGAGCTTGCCCACCTCGTCGAGGAGACAAATGGGCCGGTATGCGGAGGGAGACTCCGCGGGCCGACCCTCCTTCCGGAGGAGGACCATCCTCGCCACCTTCCAACTGGGGGGGAATCGCCCGTCCCTCAGGCAGCGGTCGAACAACCGCCTGAGGTCGGCCCCAAGGACGCCCTGGGTCAAGACCCAAACCCGGCCGGGCACACCATCCGGACCCGGGGCCGTGTTACGAACCCCGAGCCGTCTGATGGCCGCTGCCAGCTCCTCCTGCGTGACCCCCAGCTCGGCCGTCCACTCCACTGGGACAGCCGCCGCCGCCGGAGGACGCGGTCCCCTCTCCCCAATTGGGAAGAGTGTATTGACCACGTCCTCCAGCAGCCGGGGGTCAAGACCCTCGGTGACGGGGGGCGCCCACGGGCGGAGCTTATTCAGCACCACCTTATATGGGCGCCCCCATGGATCGTCATCAAGGGTCTGGAGGAGCTCCTTCCATGCCTGGGTCTTGGCCCGTTTGATGGCGACCTGCAGAGCAACCCGCGCCACGCGGTATGCTCCATACAGGTCATCAGCTGCCCTCGCTCGCGCCACGCCGTCGCCTGTACGTTGACGACGGCGCGCGCGGGTGTACTGGCGTCGGGCGCGGACAGTCGCGACTCGCAACTCCGCGATCGCGTCCGACCACCAGTACACCGCCCGGCGAGGAGAAGCCCGCCCGACCCGAGGCATCGCCGCGTCGCAAATACCCGCGACCAATGCTCCGAGCCGGGCGACCTCCTCCTCTATGCTCGGCAACTCGGCCGCTCCCTGCGGCCAAGTTGCAGCGAGGGCAGCTGCCATCAGGGCGTCCTTGTCCAGGCGCCGAAGCGCCCAGCGGCGTGGTGGGGTGCCACGCAGGCGGCCGTGTCGGGATGCACTCGCGGCGGCAGAGACCTCCATCCGGATGTACCGGTGATCGGAGAGTGTCTCTGCCCCCGCGACCACGTGCCAACCCGACACCATGCGCACGGCGTTGGGGGTCGCGAATCCAACATCCACGATGGACCCCCCATATCGCCGCACGCATGTGTGCTCCGACCCCCGGTTCAATACCCGGAGGTCGAGCCCCGCCGCCCAATCGCCCAGGATCCCGCCGCGAACGGAGGTCCTGGGGGATCCCCAAGCCACCGACTTGGCATTAAAATCCCCCAGGACCAGCACCGGCCGGGCCGCGTAGCGCTGCACGCATGCCGCGACCTCGGCCAAGTACAGCTCGAACGCAGCGTGACCGCTACGGGGCGAAATGTAGCACCCCACCACAGCGACTCCCCCCCAGTCCACGGCGACGAATCCCCGACCGCGCTCCAACAAGGAGAACGGTGGGGACCCGTCGCCCCCTCCCCATACCGTCGCCACCAAGCCGTCCGCGTCGCCCACCCAATGAGGGTGATCAGGGACGCGGTACGGCTCGGCGGCGACCGCCAGGCCAACCCCCCACTCCGCGAGGACTTGGGACATCAAGTCCTGTGCCGCGCGGCAGTGGTTGAGGTTGGCCTGGAGGAGGAGGCGGGGCGGCATTAATTAATGGCCGCGCCAGCCTCCTCCCGGCCGTCCGTCCCCGTAGCACCGTCCACCTCCATGGAGGACGATGCCACCGCCCTCGGCACCGGAGCCGGTGCAGCCCGCCTCTTCCTCTCCTTCCGGGAGGGGGGGGAGCACTTCTTACTCCCCACCCTGTGATCGGCTGGCCTCCCCATGTCCGCACACAGCGGGCAGTGGGGGGCCGCCGAGCACTGGCTCGCACGGTGCTCTTTGGCACCGCAGCGGTAACACTGACCGCTGCGGTCCACCGGCGAGGTGCACCACTGCCTCACGTGCCCCAATTCGAGGCAGCGGTGACACTGGAGCGGGCGCGGCGCGAGGATTTCCACTCGCGCCGAAACCCACCCCACCAACACCCTCCCGGATTCCGCCACCTTACGGGCGGCGGAGAGGGGGCACCGAGCCCACACCGACCCGAGGCCGGAGGGCGACCTGCGGATCTCTCCGATCCGCAGGTCCTCCACAGGACAGTCCCCCGCCCTCGCAAGGGCACGGGCCACATCCTGTGCGCTGACCGAGTCGTCCAGCCCACAAACGCGCATCTCCGTGCGCTTCGTGGGCCGGGCGACCCGGACACCTCGCTCGCCCAGCTGCTCCCGGAGCCTCTGGGCGAGACGATCCGCCTTCGCGCCGCCTTCTGCACCGGGGATCTCCAGCAAGAGACCCCCGGTCACGGCCCTCTTCGCCCTCACGGAGGCGATGCCCAGCTCTTCCAGGGAGATAGTCTCCCTGGCGAGCCGCATCGCCTCCGCGAGGGTCAGGTCGCCCCCCTGCGCAACGGTCAGCGTCACCGCTGCCGTTTTTGGGGGACGAGCTGGTCGTGCCTTCCCGACCTTCGCGGCCTTTACCTTGGCCGCCGGCGGCGGAGGCGGAGGCTGCGGTTGCGAGGCCTTCCTCGCCGCCCGCTTCGCCTTCCGCCCCACCACCTCACTCCACGCCACCCCCCCTTGGGAGGGTGCTGTGGAGGACGCGACCACCGCGACCACGGGTACACCACCCCCCTTGGGGGTCGCGACCCGGGGCCCTGGTGCCGCAACGCTGGGCGGAGCCTTCACTCCGCCCTTCTTTGCCTTCCCCGACTGTACCGGAACAGGTCGGGGAGGCACCGCCTTCCTGCTGACCGCTCTTCCGGCGAGGAGCTCCTCCCGGAAGGCGGCCAGCTTGCCATCAATCATGTCCCCAATCCTCCTCAGAAGATCGTCTTCTGAGGAGGACGGGGACTTCTTCACGGGCGGAGTGCGGGTGGAGGGGCCCGCGGTGCCCCGCACCACTGCCGCCGCACTCCGCTTATTTACTTCCGCCGAGGGGCGCGGCGGTGGAGGAGGAGGGAGGATGGGAGGGAGGGCCGCGCTGTTCCACAGCGCCTCTGCCCTCCTCCTCCCCTGTCGCTCCTCCTCCAACAGGAGCTGCAGACGGGCGTTCCGCCCTCTGAGCTCCCGCGCCGCCTCCCTCATTTCCTCCGCCGCGGCCTTCAGGGCCTCCGCGCCACCGCTTTTCTGCCCCTTAAAGGCGCAGGCAGCGGCGACATTCTCCACCCGCCTCAGGGACGAGGAGATCCTCTCCGATATCTCCTCGGTCACCTCGTCCCTGAGGCAACTCAGCCTCACCGACGGGCTCATCGCCCCGCCCACCTCGACGACGGCCTGCCCCGTCCTCTTCCTCTTAGAGCCTATGTGGCTCGTGCTGGAGGAGAAGGACGAGACCGACGCCGTCTCGTCGTCCTCCTCCACCCTCCACGAAGCCGGACCTGGCGCTGAGTGGGGCGCGAGCGCCGCCACCCTAACCCCAACCCCGTCTCCGTCCTCCCCAACCGACAAAACCCGCCCCATCCCCATTTTATTTTCAGTGTCCATAAAAATCCCACGAGATGGTCGGAAATAAAGGTCCACCCGGGCAGAGCCGCCTTACCCGGGTAAGCCTAATACTCCGGGGGTTCGGCAGGTTCCCCGGAGGTGGTCGCTTGGGATTGGGCCTTCTCCCCCAACCATGCATCCCATCGCCGCGCACCATAGCTTAGGATTGGAGGGCGATTTTATAGAGTCGCCATACTCGTGGCCCAGGCGGTTAAGCCAAGACCCCCGTTCCTCCTGCCGTCACGTACCATTCACAAAACCAATAGGGAATTGTGAATGGGTCGTTGTGACGACCAACAGGAGGCTTACGGTGTGTGTATGACTCGGGTACCCCGGGTTCGTTAAGCCCGTACTGCAGCTGAAAGGCTGGCAGCCCCTGAGGGGATTCGTCACATACTTGTTGAACGGATCCTGGGTTTTTTGTGGTTTGGATCACGTAGTAATGTGGTACCACACTGAAACATTCAATTAAACCAGGTCTTGATAAATGTTTTAGAGGATAACGCATGTTGGGTCTGGGATAGGTCTGGGATTTGCCCTCATCAGGCTCATAGTTTCGCGTTTTTCACATACTTGTTGAGCAGATCCTGGGTTTTTTCAGGTTTGGATCACGTAGTAATGTGGTACCACACTGAAACATTCAATTAAACCAGGTCTTGATAAATATTTTTGAGGATAACGCATGTTAGGTCTGGGTTAGGTCAAGGATTTGCCCTCATCAGGCTCATACTTTCGCATATTTCTCATACTTGATGGCTAGATCCAGGGGTTTCTCTGGATTGGATCACGTAGTAATGTGGTACCACACTGAAACAGTCAATTAAACCTGGTTTCCATCAATATTTTAGAGGACAACGCAAGTTAGGTCTGGTATAGGTCTGGGATTTGCCCTCATCAGGGTCATATTTTCGCGTTCTTCACATACTTGTTGGACAATTCCTGGGTATTTTTCTGGTTTGGATCAGGCAGTAATGTGGTAACACACTGAAACAGTCGATTAAACCTGGTTTCGATCAATATTTTTGAGGATAACTCATATTAGGTCTAGGTTAGGCCGGGGATTTGCCCTCATCAGGGTCATATTTCCGCGTTCTTCACATACTTGTTGAACAGATCCTGGGTATTTTTCTGGTTTGGATCACGTAGTAATGTGGTACCACACTGAAATGGTCGATTAAACCTGGCTTCGATCAATATTTTAGAGGATAACGCAAGTTATGTCTGGGATAGGTCCGGGATTTGTCCTCGTCAGGCTCATACTTTCGCATTCTTCACATACTTGTTGTACAGATCCTGGGTTTTTTTCTGGTTTGGATCACATAGTAATGTGGTACCACACTGAAACAGTCGATTAAACCTGGTTTCGATCAGTATTTTTGAGGGTAACGCATGTTAGGTCTTGGTTAGGCCTGGGATTTTCACTCATCAGACACATACTTTCGCATTCTTCACATACTTGTTGAACAGATCCTGGGTTTTTTCTGGTTTGGATCAGGTAGTAATGTGGTACCTCACTGAAACAGTCCATTAAACCTGGTTTCGATCAATATTTTAGAGAATAACGCTTGTTCGGTCTTGGTTAGGTCTGAGATTTGCTCCCATCAGGCTCGTACTTTCGCATACTACTCATACTTGATGGCTAGATCCAGGGCCTTTTCTGGATTGGATCTCGTAGTAATGTGGTACCACACTGAAGCAGTCAATTAAACCTGGTTTCCATCCATATTTTAGAGAACAACGCAAGTTAGGTCTGGGATAGGTCTGGGATTTGCCCTCATCAGGGTCATATTTTCGCGTTCTTCACATACTTGTTGAACAGATCCTGGGTATTTTTCTGGTTTGGATCAGGTAGTAATGTGGTACCACACTGAAACAGTCGATTAAACCTGGTTTCGATAAATATTTTTGAGGATAACTCATGTTAGGTCTAGGTTAGGCCCGGGATTTGCCCTCATCAGGGTGATATTTCCGCGTTCTTCACATACTTGTTGAACAGATCCTGGGTATTTTTCTGGTTTGGATCACGTAGTAATGTGGTACCACACTGAAATAGTCGATTAAACCTGGTTTCGACCAATATTTTAGAGGATAACGCAAGATATGTCTGGGATAGGTCCGGGATTTGCCCTCGTCAGGCTCATACTTTCGCATTCTTCACATACTTGCTGTACAGATCCTGGGTTTTTTTCTGGATTGGATCACGTAGTAATGTGGTACCACACTGAAATAGTCAATTAAACCTGATTTCCATCAATATTTTAGAGGATAACGCATGTTATGTCTAGGTTAGGCCTGTGATTTGCCCTCATCAGACACATACTCTCGCATTCTTCACATACTTGTTGAACGGATCCTGGGTTTTTTCTGGTTTGGATCACGTAGTAGTGTGGTAGCACACTGAAACATTCAATTAAACCTGGTCTTGATAAATATTTTAGAGGATAATGCATGTTAGGTCTGGGTTAGGTCTAGGATTTGCCCTCATCAGGCTCATACTTTCGCATATTACTCATACTTGATGGCTAGATCCAGGGCTTTTTCTGGTTTGGATAACGTAGTAATGTGGTAGCACACTGAATCAGTCCATTTAACCTGGTTTCTATCAATATTTTAGAGGATAACGCATGTTATGTCTACGTTAGGCCTGGGATTTGCCCTCATCAGACACATACTTTCGCATTCTCCACATACTTGTTGAACAGATCCTGGGTATTTTTCTGGTTTGGATCAGGTAGTAATGTGGTACCACACTGAAACAGTCGATTAAACCTGGTTTCGGTCAATATTTTTGAGGATAACTCATGTTAGGTCTAGGTTAGGCCCGGGATTTGCCCTCATCAGCGTCATATTTCCGCGTTCTTCACATACTTGTTGAACAGATCCTGGGTATTTTTCTGGTTTGGATCACGTAGTAATGTGGTACCACACTGAAACAGTCAATTAAACCTGGATTCCATCAATATTTTAGAGGACAACGCAAGTTAGGTCTGGTATAGGTCTGGGATTTGCCTTCATCAGGGTCATATTTTCGCGTTCTTCACATACTTGTTGAACAGATCCTGGGTATTTTTCTGGTTTGGATCAGGTAGTAATGTGGTACCACACTGAAACAGTCGATTAAACCTGGTTTCGATCAATATTTTTGAGGATAACTCATGTTAGGTCTAGGTTAGGCCCGGGATTTGCCCTCATCAGGGTCATATTTCCGCGTTCTTCACATACTTGTTGATCAGATCCTGGGTATTCTTCTGGTTTGGATCAGGTAGTAATGTGGTACCACACTGAAACATTCAATTAAACCTGGTCTTGATAAATATTTTAGAGGATAACGCATGTTAGGTCTGGGTTAGGTCTAGGATTTGCCCTCATCAGGCTCATACTTTCGCATATTACTCATACTTGATGGCTAGATCCAGGGCTTTTTCTGGATTGGATCAGGTAGTAATGTGGTACCACACTGAAACGGTCGATTAAACCTGGTTTCGATCAATATTTTTGAGGATAACGCATGTTAGGTCTAGGTTAGGCCTGGGATTTCCCCTCATCAGACACATACTTTCGCATTCTTCACATACTTGTTGAACGGATCCTGGGTATTTTTCTGGTTTGGATCACGTAGTGATGTGGTACCACACTGAAACAGTCCATTGAACCTGGTTTCGATAAATATTTTTGAGGATAACGCATGTTAGATCTAGGTTAGGCCTGAGATTTGCCCTCATCAGACACATACTTTCGCATTCGTCACATACTTGTTGAACGGATCCTGGGTTTTTTGTGGTTTGGATCACGTAGTGATGTGGTACCACACTGAAACAGTCCATTAAACCTGGTTTCGATATATATTTTTGAGGGTAACGCATGTTAGGTCTAGGTTAGGCCTGGGATTTTCCCTCATCAGACACATACTTTCGCATTCTTCACATACTTGTTGAACAGATCCTGGGTTTTCTCTGGTTTGGATCAGGTAGTAATGTGGTACCTCACTGAAACAGTCCATTAAACCTGGTTTCGATCAATATTTTAGAGAATAACGCTTGTTCGGTCTTGGTTAGGTCTAGGATTTGCTCTCATCAGGCTCGTACTTTCGCAAATTTCTCATACTTGATGGCCAGATTCTGTGCTTCTTCTGGTTTGGATCCCGTAGTAATGTAGTACCACACTGAAACAGTCCATTAAAACTGGCTTCGATCAATATTTTAGAGGATAACGCATGCTAGATCTGGTTTATGTCTAGGATTTGCCCTAATCAGGCTCATAATTTCGCATATCTCTCATACTTCATGGCTAGATCCTGGGCTTTCTCTGGATTGGATCACGTAGTAATGTGGTACCACACTGAAACAGTCCATTAAACCAGGTTTCGATCAATACTTTAGAGGACAACGCATGTTAGGTCTAGGATTTCCCCTGATCAGGCTCGTACTTTCGCATTCTTCACATACTTGTTGAACGGATCCTGGGTTTTTTCTCGTTTGGATGACGTAGCAATGTGGTAGCACACTGAAACAGTCCATTAAACCTGGTTTCGATCAATATTTTAGAGAATAACTCATGTTAGGTCTAGGTTAGGTCTGGAATTTGCTCTCATCAGGCTCGTACTTTCACAAATTTCTCATACTTGATGGCCAGATTCTGTGCTTCTTCTGGTTTGGATCCCGTAGTAATGTAGTACCACACTGAAACAGTCCATTAAAACTGGCTTCGATCAATATTTTAGAGGATAACGCATGCTAGATCTGGTTTATGTCTAGGATTTGCCCTAATCAGGCTCATAATTTCGCATATCTCTCATTCTTCATGGCTAGATCCTGGGCTTTTTCTGGATTGGATCACGTAGTAATGTGGTACCACACTGAAACATTCCATTAAACCTGGTTTCGATCAATACTTTAGAGGACAACGCAAGTTAGGTCTGGGATAGGTCAGGGATTTGCCCTGATCAGGCTCGTACTTTCGCATTCTTCACATACTTGTTGAACGGATCCTGGGTTTTTTCAGGTTTGGATCACGTAGTAATGTGATACCACACTGAAACATTCAATTAAACCTGGTCTTGATAAATATTTTAGAGGATAACGCATGTTAGGTCTGGGTTAGGTCTAGGATTTGCCCTCATCAGGCTCATACTTTCGCATATTTCTCATACTTGATGGCTAGATCCAGGGCTTTCTCTGGATTGGATCACGTAGTAATGTGGTACCACACTGAAACAGTCAATTAAACCTGGTTTCCATCAATATTTTAGAGGACAACGCAAGATAGGTCTGGTATAGGTCTGGGATTTGCCCTCATCAGACACATACTTTCGCATTCGTCACATACTTGTTGAACGGATCCTGGGTTTTTTGTGGTTTGGATCACGTAGTGATGTGGTACCACACTGAAACAGTCCATTAAACCTGGTTTCGATATATATTTTTGAGGGTAACGCATGTTAGGTCTAGGTTAGGCCTGGGATTTTCCCTCATCAGACACATACTTTCGCATTCTTCACACACTTGTTGAACAGATCCTGGGTTTTTTCTGGTTTGGATCAGGTAGTAATGTGGTACCTCACTGAAACAGTCCATTAAACCTGGTTTTGATAAATATTTTTGAGGATAACGCATGTTAGATCTAGGTTAGGCCTGGGATTTGCCCTCATCAGACACATACTTTCGCATTCGTCACATACTTGTTGAACGGATCCTGGGTTTTTTGTGGTTTGGATCACGTAGTGATGTGGTACCACACTGAAACAGTCCATTAAACCTCGTTTCGATATATATTTTTGAGGGTAACGCATGTTAGGTCTAGGTTAGGCCTGGGATTTTCCCTCATCAGACACATACTTTCGCATTCTTCACATACTTGTTGAACAGATCCTGGGTTTTTTCTGGTTTGGATCAGGTAGTAATGTGGTACCTCACTGAAACAGTCCATTAAACCTGGTTTCGATCAATATTTTAGAGAATAACGCTTGTTCGGTCTTGGTTAGGTCTAGGATTTGCTCTCATCAGGCTCGTACTTTCGCAAATTTCTCATACTTGATGGCCAGATTCTGTGCTTCTTCTGGTTTGGATCCCGTAGTAATGTAGTACCACACTGAAACAGTCCATTAAAACTGGCTTCGATCAATATTTTAGAGGATAACGCATGCTAGATCTGGTTTATGTCTAGGATTTGCCCTAATCAGGCTCATAATTTCGCATATCTCTCATACTTCATGGCTAGATCCTGGGCTTTCTCTGGATTGGATCACGTAGTAATGTGGTACCACACTGAAACAGTCCATTAAACCAGGTTTCGATCAATACTTTAGAGGACAACGCATGTTAGGTCTAGGATTTCCCCTGATCAGGCTCGTACTTTCGCATTCTTCACATACTTGTTGAACGGATCCTGGGTTTTTTCAGGTTTGGATCACGTAGTAATGTGATACCACACTGAAACATTCAATTAAACCTGGTCTTGATAAATATTTTAGAGGATAACGCATGTTAGGTCTGGGTTAGGTCTAGGATTTGCCCTCATCAGGCTCATACTTTCGCATATTTCTCATACTTGATGGCTAGATCCAGGGCTTTCTCTGGATTGGATCACGTAGTAATGTGGTACCACACTGAAACAGTCAATTAAACCTGGTTTCCATCAATATTTTAGAGGACAACGCAAGTTAGGTCTGGTATAGGTCTGGGATTTGCCCTCTTCAGGGTCATATTTTCGCGTTCTTCACATACTTGTTGCACAGTTCCTGGGTATTTTTCTGGTTTGGATCAGGTAGTAATGTGGTAACACACTGATACAGTCGATTAAACCTGGTTTCGATCAATATTTTTGAGGATAACTCATATTAGGTCTAGGTTAGGCCCGGGATTTGCCCTCATCAGGGTCATATTTCCGCGTTCTTCACATACTTGTTGAACAGATCCTGGGTATTTTTCTGGTTTGGATCACGTAGTAATGTGGTACCACACTGAAATAGTCGATTAAACCTGGCTTCGATCAATATTTTAGAGGATAACGCAAGTTATATCTGGGATAGGTCCGGGATTTGTCCTCGTCAGGCTCATACTTTCGCATTCTTCACATACTTGTTGTACAGATCCTGGGTTTTTTTCTGGTTTGGATCACATAGTAATGTGGTACCACACTGAAACAGTCGATTAAACCTGGTTTCGATCAGTATTTTTGAGGGTAACGCATGTTAGGTCTAGGTTAGGCCTGGGATTTTCCCTCATCAGACACATACTTTCGCATTCTTCACACACTTGTTGAACAGATCCTGGGTTTTTTCTGGTTTGGATCAGGTAGTAATGTGGGACCTCACTGAAACAGTCCATTAAACCTGGTTTCGATCAATATTTTAGAGAATAACGCTTGTTCGGTCTTGATTAGGTCTGAGATTTGCTCTCATCAGGCTCGTACTTTCGCATATTTCTCATAGTTCATGGCCAGATTCTGGGCTTTTTCTGGATTGGATCAGGTAGTAATGTGGTACCACACTGAAACAGTCCATTAAACCTGGTTTCGATCAATATTTTAGAGTACAACGTAAGTCAGGTCTGGGATAGGTCTGGGATTTGCCCTGATCAGGCTCGTACTTTCGCATTCTTCACATACTTGTTGAACGGATCCTGGGTTTTTTCTCGTTTGGATGACGTAGCAATGTGGTAGCACACTGAAACAGTCCATTAAACCTGGTTTCGATCAATATTTTAGAGAATAACTTATGTTAGGTCTAGGTTAGGTCTGGGATTTGCTCTCATCAGGCTCGTACTTTCGCAAATTTCTCATACTTGATGGCCAGATTCTGTGCTTCTTCTGGTTTGGATCCCGTAGTAATGTGGTACCACACTGAAACAGTCCATTAAAACTGGCTTCGATCAATATTTTAGAGGATAACGCATGCTAGATCTGGTTTATGTCTAGGATTTGCCCTAATCAGGCTCATAATTTCGCATATCTCTCATACTTCATGGCTAGATCCTGGGCTTTTTCTGGATTGGATCACGTAGTAATGTGGTACCACACTGAAACAGTCCATTAAACCTGGTTTCCATCAATATTTTAGAGGACAACGCAAGTTAGGTCTGGGATAGGTCAGGGATTTGCCCTGATCAGGCTCGTACTTTCGCATTCTTCACATACTTGTTGAACGGATCCTGGGTTTTTTCTCGTTTGGATGACGTAGCAATGTGGTAGCACACTGAAACAGTACATTAAGCCTGGTTTCGATCAATATTTTAGAGGATAACGCATGTTAGGTCTGGGTTAGGTCTAGGATTTGCCCTCTTCAGGCTCATACTTTCGCATATTACTCATACTTGATGGCTAGATCCAGGGCTTTTTCTGGATTGGATCACGCAGTAATGTGGTACCACACTAAAACAGTCGATTAAACCTGGTTTCGATCAATATTTTTGAGGATAACTCATGTTAGGTCTAGGTTAGGCCCGGGATTTGCCCTCATCAGGGTCATATTTCCGCGTTCTTCACATACTTGTTGAACAGATCCTGGGTATTTTTCTGGTTTCGATCACGCAGTAATGTGGTACCACACTGAAATAGTCGATTAAACCTGGTGTCGATCTATATTTTAGTGGATAACGCAGGTTATGTCTGGGATAGGTCCGGGATTTGCCCTCGTCAGGCTCATACTTTCGCATTCTTCACATACTTGTTGTACAGATCCTGGGTCTTTTTCTGGATTGGATCTCGTAGTAATGTGGTACCACACAGAAACAGTCAATTAAACCTGGTTTCCATCAATATTTTAGAGGACTACGCAAGTTAGGTCTGGTATATGTCTGGGATTTGCCCTCATCAGGGTCATATTTTCGCGTCCTTCACATACTTGTTGAACAGATCCTGGGTATTTTTCTGGTTGGATCAGGTAGTAATGTGGTACCACACTGAAACATTCAATTAAACCTGGTCTTGATAAATATTTTAGAGGATAACGCATGTTAGGTCTGGGATAGGTCTAGGATTTGCCCTCATCAGGCTCATACTTTCGCATATTACTCATACTTGATGGCTAGATCCAGGGCTTTTTCTGGATTGGATCACGTAGTAATGTGGTACCACACTGAAACGGTCGATTAAACCTGGTTTCGATCAATATTTTCGAGGATAACGCATGTTAGGTCTAGGTTAGGCCTGGGATTTTCCCTCATCAGACACATACTTTCGCATTCTTCACATACTTGTTGAACAGATCCTGGGTTTTTTCTGGTTTGGATCAGGTAGTAATGTGGTACCTCACTGAAACAGTCCATTAAACCTGGTTTCGATCAATATTTTAGAGAATAACGCTTGTTCGGTCTTGGTTAGGTCTGAGATTTGCTCTCATCAGGCTCGTACTTTTGCATATTTCTCATAGTTCATGGCCAGATTCTGGGCTTTTTCTGGATTGGATCAGGTAGTAATGTGGTACCACACTGAAAGAGTCCATTAAACCTGGTTTCGATCAATATTTTAGAGGATAACGCATGCTAGATCTGGTTTATGTCTAGGATTTGCCCTAATCAGGCTCATAATTTCGCATATCTCTCATACTTCATGGCTAGATCCTGGGCTTTCTCTGGATTGGATCACGTAGTAATGTGGTACCACACTGAAACAGTCCATTAAACCAGGTTTCGATCAATACTTTAGAGGACAACGCATGTTAGGTCTAGGATTTCCCCTGATCAGGCTCGTACTTTCGCATTCTTCACATACTTGTTGAACGGATCCTGGGTTTTTTCTCGTTTGGATGACGTAGCAATGTGGTAGCACACTGAAACAGTCCATTAAACCTGGTTTCGATCAATATTTTAGAGAATAACTCATGTTAGGTCTAGGTTAGGTCTGGAATTTGCTCTCATCAGGCTCGTACTTTCACAAATTTCTCATACTTGATGGCCAGATTCTGTGCTTCTTCTGGTTTGGATCCCGTAGTAATGTAGTACCACACTGAAACAGTCCATTAAAACTGGCTTCGATCAATATTTTAGAGGATAACGCATGCTAGATCTGGTTTATGTCTAGGATTTGCCCTAATCAGGCTCATAATTTCGCATATCTCTCATTCTTCATGGCTAGATCCTGGGCTTTTTCTGGATTGGATCACGTAGTAATGTGGTACCACACTGAAACATTCCATTAAACCTGGTTTCGATCAATACTTTAGAGGACAACGCAAGTTAGGTCTGGGATAGGTCAGGGATTTGCCCTGATCAGGCTCGTACTTTCGCATTCTTCACATACTTGTTGAACGGATCCTGGGTTTTTTCAGGTTTGGATCACGTAGTAATGTGATACCACACTGAAACATTCAATTAAACCTGGTCTTGATAAATATTTTAGAGGATAACGCATGTTAGGTCTGGGTTAGGTCTAGGATTTGCCCTCATCAGGCTCATACTTTCGCATATTTCTCATACTTGATGGCTAGATCCAGGGCTTTCTCTGGATTGGATCACGTAGTAATGTGGTACCACACTGAAACAGTCAATTAAACCTGGTTTCCATCAATATTTTAGAGGACAACGCAAGATAGGTCTGGTATAGGTCTGGGATTTGCCCTCATCAGACACATACTTTCGCATTCGTCACATACTTGTTGAACGGATCCTGGGTTTTTTGTGGTTTGGATCACGTAGTGATGTGGTACCACACTGAAACAGTCCATTAAACCTGGTTTCGATATATATTTTTGAGGGTAACGCATGTTAGGTCTAGGTTAGGCCTGGGATTTTCCCTCATCAGACACATACTTTCGCATTCTTCACACACTTGTTGAACAGATCCTGGGTTTTTTCTGGTTTGGATCAGGTAGTAATGTGGTACCTCACTGAAACAGTCCATTAAACCTGGTTTTGATAAATATTTTTGAGGATAACGCATGTTAGATCTAGGTTAGGCCTGGGATTTGCCCTCATCAGACACATACTTTCGCATTCGTCACATACTTGTTGAACGGATCCTGGGTTTTTTGTGGTTTGGATCACGTAGTGATGTGGTACCACACTGAAACAGTCCATTAAACCTCGTTTCGATATATATTTTTGAGGGTAACGCATGTTAGGTCTAGGTTAGGCCTGGGATTTTCCCTCATCAGACACATACTTTCGCATTCTTCACATACTTGTTGAACAGATCCTGGGTTTTTTCTGGTTTGGATCAGGTAGTAATGTGGTACCTCACTGAAACAGTCCATTAAACCTGGTTTCGATCAATATTTTAGAGAATAACGCTTGTTCGGTCTTGGTTAGGTCTAGGATTTGCTCTCATCAGGCTCGTACTTTCGCAAATTTCTCATACTTGATGGCCAGATTCTGTGCTTCTTCTGGTTTGGATCCCGTAGTAATGTAGTACCACACTGAAACAGTCCATTAAAACTGGCTTCGATCAATATTTTAGAGGATAACGCATGCTAGATCTGGTTTATGTCTAGGATTTGCCCTAATCAGGCTCATAATTTCGCATATCTCTCATACTTCATGGCTAGATCCTGGGCTTTCTCTGGATTGGATCACGTAGTAATGTGGTACCACACTGAAACAGTCCATTAAACCAGGTTTCGATCAATACTTTAGAGGACAACGCATGTTAGGTCTAGGATTTCCCCTGATCAGGCTCGTACTTTCGCATTCTTCACATACTTGTTGAACGGATCCTGGGTTTTTTCAGGTTTGGATCACGTAGTAATGTGATACCACACTGAAACATTCAATTAAACCTGGTCTTGATAAATATTTTAGAGGATAACGCATGTTAGGTCTGGGTTAGGTCTAGGATTTGCCCTCATCAGGCTCATACTTTCGCATATTTCTCATACTTGATGGCTAGATCCAGGGCTTTCTCTGGATTGGATCACGTAGTAATGTGGTACCACACTGAAACAGTCAATTAAACCTGGTTTCCATCAATATTTTAGAGGACAACGCAAGTTAGGTCTGGTATAGGTCTGGGATTTGCCCTCTTCAGGGTCATATTTTCGCGTTCTTCACATACTTGTTGCACAGTTCCTGGGTATTTTTCTGGTTTGGATCAGGTAGTAATGTGGTAACACACTGATACAGTCGATTAAACCTGGTTTCGATCAATATTTTTGAGGATAACTCATATTAGGTCTAGGTTAGGCCCGGGATTTGCCCTCATCAGGGTCATATTTCCGCGTTCTTCACATACTTGTTGAACAGATCCTGGGTATTTTTCTGGTTTGGATCACGTAGTAATGTGGTACCACACTGAAATAGTCGATTAAACCTGGCTTCGATCAATATTTTAGAGGATAACGCAAGTTATATCTGGGATAGGTCCGGGATTTGTCCTCGTCAGGCTCATACTTTCGCATTCTTCACATACTTGTTGTACAGATCCTGGGTTTTTTTCTGGTTTGGATCACATAGTAATGTGGTACCACACTGAAACAGTCGATTAAACCTGGTTTCGATCAGTATTTTTGAGGGTAACGCATGTTAGGTCTAGGTTAGGCCTGGGATTTTCCCTCATCAGACACATACTTTCGCATTCTTCACACACTTGTTGAACAGATCCTGGGTTTTTTCTGGTTTGGATCAGGTAGTAATGTGGGACCTCACTGAAACAGTCCATTAAACCTGGTTTCGATCAATATTTTAGAGAATAACGCTTGTTCGGTCTTGATTAGGTCTGAGATTTGCTCTCATCAGGCTCGTACTTTCGCATATTTCTCATAGTTCATGGCCAGATTCTGGGCTTTTTCTGGATTGGATCAGGTAGTAATGTGGTACCACACTGAAACAGTCCATTAAACCTGGTTTCGATCAATATTTTAGAGTACAACGTAAGTCAGGTCTGGGATAGGTCTGGGATTTGCCCTGATCAGGCTCGTACTTTCGCATTCTTCACATACTTGTTGAACGGATCCTGGGTTTTTTCTCGTTTGGATGACGTAGCAATGTGGTAGCACACTGAAACAGTCCATTAAACCTGGTTTCGATCAATATTTTAGAGAATAACTTATGTTAGGTCTAGGTTAGGTCTGGGATTTGCTCTCATCAGGCTCGTACTTTCGCAAATTTCTCATACTTGATGGCCAGATTCTGTGCTTCTTCTGGTTTGGATCCCGTAGTAATGTGGTACCACACTGAAACAGTCCATTAAAACTGGCTTCGATCAATATTTTAGAGGATAACGCATGCTAGATCTGGTTTATGTCTAGGATTTGCCCTAATCAGGCTCATAATTTCGCATATCTCTCATACTTCATGGCTAGATCCTGGGCTTTTTCTGGATTGGATCACGTAGTAATGTGGTACCACACTGAAACAGTCCATTAAACCTGGTTTCCATCAATATTTTAGAGGACAACGCAAGTTAGGTCTGGGATAGGTCAGGGATTTGCCCTGATCAGGCTCGTACTTTCGCATTCTTCACATACTTGTTGAACGGATCCTGGGTTTTTTCTCGTTTGGATGACGTAGCAATGTGGTAGCACACTGAAACAGTACATTAAGCCTGGTTTCGATCAATATTTTAGAGGATAACGCATGTTAGGTCTGGGTTAGGTCTAGGATTTGCCCTCTTCAGGCTCATACTTTCGCATATTACTCATACTTGATGGCTAGATCCAGGGCTTTTTCTGGATTGGATCACGCAGTAATGTGGTACCACACTAAAACAGTCGATTAAACCTGGTTTCGATCAATATTTTTGAGGATAACTCATGTTAGGTCTAGGTTAGGCCCGGGATTTGCCCTCATCAGGGTCATATTTCCGCGTTCTTCACATACTTGTTGAACAGATCCTGGGTATTTTTCTGGTTTCGATCACGCAGTAATGTGGTACCACACTGAAATAGTCGATTAAACCTGGTGTCGATCTATATTTTAGTGGATAACGCAGGTTATGTCTGGGATAGGTCCGGGATTTGCCCTCGTCAGGCTCATACTTTCGCATTCTTCACATACTTGTTGTACAGATCCTGGGTCTTTTTCTGGATTGGATCTCGTAGTAATGTGGTACCACACAGAAACAGTCAATTAAACCTGGTTTCCATCAATATTTTAGAGGACTACGCAAGTTAGGTCTGGTATATGTCTGGGATTTGCCCTCATCAGGGTCATATTTTCGCGTCCTTCACATACTTGTTGAACAGATCCTGGGTATTTTTCTGGTTGGATCAGGTAGTAATGTGGTACCACACTGAAACATTCAATTAAACCTGGTCTTGATAAATATTTTAGAGGATAACGCATGTTAGGTCTGGGATAGGTCTAGGATTTGCCCTCATCAGGCTCATACTTTCGCATATTACTCATACTTGATGGCTAGATCCAGGGCTTTTTCTGGATTGGATCACGTAGTAATGTGGTACCACACTGAAACGGTCGATTAAACCTGGTTTCGATCAATATTTTCGAGGATAACGCATGTTAGGTCTAGGTTAGGCCTGGGATTTTCCCTCATCAGACACATACTTTCGCATTCTTCACATACTTGTTGAACAGATCCTGGGTTTTTTCTGGTTTGGATCAGGTAGTAATGTGGTACCTCACTGAAACAGTCCATTAAACCTGGTTTCGATCAATATTTTAGAGAATAACGCTTGTTCGGTCTTGGTTAGGTCTGAGATTTGCTCTCATCAGGCTCGTACTTTTGCATATTTCTCATAGTTCATGGCCAGATTCTGGGCTTTTTCTGGATTGGATCAGGTAGTAATGTGGTACCACACTGAAAGAGTCCATTAAACCTGGTTTCGATCAATATTTTAGAGGACAACGCAAGTTAGGTCTGGGATAGGTCTGGGATTTGCCCTGATCAGGTTCGTACTTTCGCATTCTTCACATACTTGTTGAACGGATCCTGGGTTTTTTCTCGTTTGGATGACGTAGCAATGTGGTAGCACACCGAAACAGTCCATTAAACCTGGTTTCGATCAATATTTTAGAGAATAACTCATGTTAGGTCTGGGATAGGTCTGGGATTTGCCCTCATCAGGTTCATATTTTCGCGTTCTTCACATACTTGTTGAACAGATCCTGGGTATTTTTCTGGTTTGGATCACGTAGTAATGTGGTAGCACACTGAAACAGTCCATTAAACCTGGTTTCGATCAGTCTTTTAGAGCATAACGCATGTTAGGTCTAGGTTAGGCCCGGGATTTGCCCTCATCAGGGTCATATTTCCGCATTCTTCACATACTTGTTGTACAGATCCTGGGTTTTTTTCTGAATTGGATCACGTAGTAATGTGGTACCACACTGAAACAGTCAATTAAACCTGGTTTCCATCAATATTTTAGAGGACAACGCAAGTTAGGTCTGGTATAGGTCTGGGATTTGCTCTCATCAGGGTCATATTTTCGCGTTCTTCACATACTTGTTGTACAGATCCTGGGTATTTTTCTGGTTTGGATCAGGTAGTAATGTGGTACCACACTGAAGCAGTCGATTAAACCTGGTTTCGATCAATATATTTGAGGATAACTAATGTTAGGTCTAGGTTAGGCCCGGGATTTGCCCTCATCAGGGTCATATTTCCGCGTTCTTCACATACTTGTTGAACAGATCCTGGGCTTTTTCTGGATTGGATCAGGTAGTAATGTGGTACCACACTGAAACAGTCCATTAAACCTGGTTTCGATCAATATTTTAGAGGACAACGCAAGTTAGGTCTGGGATAGGTCTGGGATTTGCCCTGATCAGGCTCGCACTTTCGCATATTTCTCATACTCGGTGGCCAGATTCTGGGCTTTTTCTGGTTTGGATCCCGTAGTATTGTGGTACCACACTGAAACATTCAATTAAACCTGGTCTTGATAAATATTTTAGACGATAACGCATGTTAGATCTGGGTTATGTCTAGGATTTGCCCAAATCAGGCTCATAAATTCGCATATTTCTCATACTTCATGGCTAGATACTGGGCTTTTTCAGGATTGGTTCACGTAGTAATGTGGTACCACACTGGAACAGTCCATTAAACCTGGTTTCGATCAATATTTTAGAGAATAACGCTTGTTCGGTCTTGGTTAGGTCTGAGATTTGCTCTCATCAGGCTCGTACTTTCGCATATTTCTCATAGTTCATGGCCAGATTCTGGGCTTTTTCTGGATTGGATCAGGTAGTAATGTGGTACCACACTGAAACAGTCCATTAAACCTGGTTTCGATCAATATTTTAGAGGACAACGCAAGTTAGGTCTGGGATAGGTCTGGGATTTGCCCTGATCAGGCTCGTACTTTCGCATTCTTCACATACTTGTTGAACGGATCCTGGGTTTTTTCTCGTTTGGATGACGTAGCAATGTGGTAGCACACCGAAACAGTCCATTAAACCTGGTTTCGATCAATATTTTAGAGAATAACTCATGTTAGGTCTAGGTTAGGTCTGGGATTTGCTCTCATCAGGCTCGTACTTTCGCAAATTTCTCATACTTGATGGCCAGATTCTGTGCTTCTTCTGGTTTGGATCCCGTAGTAATGTAGTACCACACAGAAACAGTCCATTAAAACTGGCTTCGATCAATATTTTAGAGGATAACGCATGCTAGATCTGGTTTATGTCTAGGATTTGCCCTAATCAGGCTCATAATTTCGCATATCTCTCATACTTCATGGCTAGATCCTGGGCTTTTTCTGGATTGGATCACGTAGTAATGTGGTACCACACTGAAACATTCCATTAAATCTGGTTTCGATCAATACTTTAGAGGACAACGCAAGTTAGGTCCGGGATAGGTCAGGGATTTGCCCTGATCAGGCTCGTACTTTCGCATTCTTCACATACTTGTTGAACGGATCCTGGGTTTTTTCTCGTTTGGATGACGTAGCAATGTGGTAGCACACTGAAACAGTCCATTAAACCTGGTTTCGATCAATATTTTAGAGGATAACGCATGTTAGGTCTGGGTTAGGTCTAGGATTTGCCCTCTTCAGGCTCATACTTTCGCATATTACTCATACTTGATGGCTAGATCCAGGGCTTTTTCTGGATTGGATCACGCAGTAATGTGGTACCACACTGAAACAGTCGATTAAACCTGGTTTCGATCAATATTTTTGAGGATAACGCAAGTTATGTCTGGGATAGGTCCGGGATTTGCCCTCGTAAGGCACATACTTTCGCATTCTTCACATACTTGTTGTACAGATCCTGGGTTTTTTTCTGAATTGGATCACGTAGTAATGTGGTACCACACTGAAACAGTCAATTAAACCTGGTTTCCATCAATATTTTAGAGGACAACGCAAGTTAGGTCTGGTATAGGTCTGGGATTTGCTCTCATCAGGGTCATATTTTCGCGTTCTTCACATACTTGTTGTACAGATCCTGGGTATTTTTCTGGTTTGGATCAGGTAGTAATGTGGTACCACACTGAAGCAGTCGATTAAACCTGGTTTCGATCAATATATTTGAGGATAACTAATGTTAGGTCTAGGTTAGGCCCGGGATTTGCCCTCATCAGGGTCATATTTCCGCGTTCTTCACATACTTGTTGGACAGTTCCTGGGTATTTTTCTGGTTTGGATCAGGTAGTAATGTGGTAACACACTGAAACAGTCGATTAAACCTGGTTTCGATCAATATTTTTGAGGATAACTCATATTAGGTCTAGGTTAGGCCCGGGATTTGCCCTCATCAGGGTCATATTTCCGCGTTCTTCACATACTTGTTGAACAGATCCTGGGTATTTTTCTGGTTTGGATCACGTAGTAATGTGGTACCACACTGAAATAGTCCATTAAACCTGGCTTCGATCAATATTTTAGAGGATAACGCAAGTTATGTCTGGGATAGGTCCGGGATTTGTCCTCGTCAGGCTCATACTTTCGCATTCTTCACATACTTGTTGTACAGATCCTGGGTTTTTTTCTGGTTTGGATCACATAGTAATGTGGTACCACATTGAAACAGTCGATTAAACCTGGTTTCGATCAGTATTTTTGAGGGTAACGCATGTTAGGTCTAGGTTAGGCCTGGGATTTTCCCTCATCAGACACATACTTTCGCATTCTTCACATACTTGTTGAACAGATCCTGGGTGTTTTCTGGTTTGGATCAGGTAGTAATGTGGTACCTCACTGAAACAGTCCATTAAACCTGGTTTCGATCAATATTTTAGAGAATAACGCTTGTTCGGTCTTGGTTAGGTCTGAGATTTGCTCTCATCAGGCTCGTACTTTTGCATATTTCTCATAGTTCATGGCCAGATTCTGGGCTTTTTCTGGATTGGATCAGGTAGTAATGTGGTACCACACTGAAAGAGTCCATTAAACGTGGTTTCGATCAATATTTTAGAGGACAACGCAAGTTAGGTCTGGGATAGGTCTGGGATTTGCCCTGATCAGGCTCGTACTTTCGCATTCTTCACATACTTGTTGAACGGATCCTGGGTTTTTTCTCGTTTGGATGACGTAGCAATGTGGTAGCACACCGAAACAGTCCATTAAACCTGGTTTCGATCAATATTTTAGAGAATAACTCATGTTAGGTCTAGGTTAGGTCTGGGATTTGCCCTCATCAGGGTCATATTTCCACGTTATTCACACACTTGTTGAACAGATCCTGGGTATTTTTCTGGTTTGGATCACGTAGTAATGTGGTACCACACTGAAATAGTCGATTAAACTTGGTTTCGATCAATATTTTAGAGGATAACGCAAGTTATGTCTGGGATAGGTCCGGGATTTGCCCTCGTAAGGCACATACTTTCGCATTCTTCACATACTTGTTGTACAGATCCTGGGCTTTTTCTGGATTGGATCAGGTAGTAATGTGGTACCACACTGAAACAGTCCATTAAACCTGGTTTCGATCAATATTTTAGAGGACAACGCAAGTTAGGTCTAGGACAGGTCTGGGATTTGCCCTGATCAGGCTCGCACTTTCGCATATTTCTCATACTCGGTGGCCAGATTCTGGGCTTTTTCTGGTTTGGATCCCGTAGTATTGTGGTACCACACTGAAACATTCAATTAAACCTGGTCTTGATAAATATTTTAGACGATAACGCATGTTAGATCTGTGTTATGTCTAGGATTTGCCCAAATCAGGCTCATAAATTCGCATATTTCTCATACTTCATGGCTAGATACTGGGCTTTTTCAGGATTGGATCACGTAGTAATGTGGTACCACACTGAAACAGTCCATTAAACCTGGTTTCGATCAATATTTTAGAGAATAACGCTTGTTCGGTCTTGGTTAGGTCTGAGATTTGCTCTCATCAGGCTCGTACTTTCGCATATTTCTCATAGTTCATGGCCAGATTCTGGGCCTTTTCTGGATTGGATCAGGTAGTAATGTGGTACCACACTGAAACAGTCCATTAAACCTGGTTACGATCAATATTTTAGAGGACAACGCAAGTTAGGTCTGGGATAGGTCTGGGATTTGCCCTGATCAGGCTCGTACTTTCGCATTCTTCACATACTTGTTGAACGGATCCTGGGTTTTTTCTCGTTTGGATGACGTAGCAATGTGGTAGCACACCTAAACAGTCCATTAAACCTGGTTTCGATCAATATTTTAGAGAATAACTCATGTTAGGTCTAGGTTAGGTCTGGGATTTGCTCTCATCAGGCTCGTACTTTCGCAAATTTCTCATACTTGATGGCCAGATTCTGTGCTTCTTCTGGTTTGGATCCCGTAGTAATGTAGTACCACACTGAAACAGTCCATTAAAACTGGCTTCGATCAATATTTTAGAGGATAACGCATGCTAGATCTGGTTTATGTCTAGGATGTGCCCTAATCAGGCTCATAATTTCGCATATCTCTCATACTTCATGGCTAGATCCTGGGCTTTTTCTGGATGGGATCACGTAGTAATGTGGTACCACACTGAAACATTCCATTAAACCTGGTTTCGATCAATACTTTAGAGGACAACGCAAGTTAGGTCCGGGATAGGTCAGGGATTTGCCCTGATCCGGCTCGTACTTTCGCATTCTTCACATACTTGTTGAACGGATCCTGGGTTTTTTCTCGTTTGGATGACGTAGCAATGTGGTAGCACACTGAAACAGTCCATTAAACCTGGTTTCGATCAATATTTTAGAGGATAACGCATGTTAGGTCTGGGTTAGGTCTAGGATTTGCCCTCTTCAGGCTCATACTTTCGCATATTACTCATACTTGATGGCTAGATCCAGGGCTTTTTCTGGATTGGATCACGCAGTAATGTGGTACCACACTGAAACAGTTAATTAAACCTGGTTTCGATCAATGTTTTAGAGGATAACGCAAGTTAGGTCTGGGATAGGTCTGGCATTTGCCCTCATAAGGGTCATATTTTCGCGTTCTTCACATACCTGTTGAACATATCCTGGGTATTTTTCTGGTTTGGATCAGGTAGTAATGTGGTACCACACTAAAACAGTCGATTAAACCTGGTTTCGATCAATATTTTTGAGGATAACTCATGTTAGGTCTAGGTTAGGCCCGGGATTTGCCCTCATCAGGGTCATATTTCCGCGTTCTTCACATACTTGTTGAACAGATCCTGGGTATTTTTCTGGTTTGGATCACGTAGTAATGTGGTACCACACTCAAATAGGCGATTAAACCTGGTTTCGATCAATATTTTAGAGGATAACGCAAGTTATGTCTGGGATAGGTCCGGGATTTGCCCTCGTCAGGATCATACTTTCGCATTCTTCACATACTTGTTTTACAGATCCTGGGTTTTTTTCTGAATTGGGTCAGGTAGTAATGTGGTACCACACTGAAACAGTCAATTAAAGCTGGTTTCCATCAATATTTTAGAGGACAACGCAAGTTAGGTCTGGTATAGGTCTGGGATTTGCTCTCATCAGGGTCATATTTTCGCGTTCTTCACATACTTGTTGTACAGATCCTGGGTATTTTTCTGGTTTGGATCAGGTAGTAATGTGGTACCACACTGAAGCAGTTGATTAAACCTGGTTTCGATCAATATATTTGTGGATAACTAATGTTAGGTCTAGGTTAGGCCCGGGATTTGCCCTCATCAGGGTCATATTTCCGCGTTCTTCACATACTTGTTGAACAGATCCTGGGTTTTTTCTGGTTTGGATCAGGTAGTAATGTGGTACCTCACTGAAACAGTCCATTAAACCTCGTTTCGATCAATATTTTAGAGAATAACTCATGTTAGGTCTAGGTTAGGCCCGGGATTTGCCCTCATCAGGGTCATATTTCCGCGTTCTTCACATACTTGTTGAACAGATCCCGGGTATTTTTCTGGTTTGGATCACGTAGTAATGTGGTACCACACTGAAATAGTCGATTAAACTTGGTTTCGATCAATATTTTAGAGGATAACGCAAGTTATGTCTGGGATAGGTCCGGGATTTGCCCTTGTAAGGCACATACTTTCGCATTCTTCACATACTTGTTGTACAGATCCTGGGTTTTTTTCTGAATTGGATCACGTAGTAATGTGGTACCACACTGAAACAGTCAATTAAAGCTGGTTTCCATCAATATTTTAGAGGACAACGCAAGTTAGGTCTGGTATAGGTCTGGGATTTGCTCTCATCAGGGTCATATTTTCGCGTTCTTCACATACTTGTTGTACAGATCCTGGGTATTTTTCTGGTTTGGATCAGGTAGTAATGTGGTACCACACTGAAGCAGTCGATTAAACCTGGTTTCGATCAATATATTTGAGGATAACTAATGTTAGGTCTAGGTTAGGCCCGGGATTTGCCCTCATCAGGGTCATATTTCCGCGTTCTTCACATACTTGTTGAACAGATCCTGGGCTTTTTCTGGATTGGATCAGGCAGTAATGTGGTACAACACTGAAACAGTCCATTAAACCTGGTTTCGATCAATATTTTAGAGGACAACGCAAGTTAGGTCTGGGATAGGTCTGGGATTTGCCCTGATCAGGCTCGCACTTTCGCATATTTCTCATACTCGGTCGCCAGATTCTGGGCTTTTTCTGGTTTGGATCCCGTAGTATTGTGGTACCACACTGAAACATTCAATTAATCCTGGTCTTGATAAATATTTTCGACGATAACGCATGATAGATCTGGGTTATGTCTAGGATTTGCCCAAATCAGGCTCATAAATTCGCATATTTCTCATACTTCATGGCTAGATACTCGGCTTTTTCAGGATTGGATCACGTAGTAATGTGGTAGCACACTGAAACAGTCCATTAAACCTGGTTTCGATCAATATTTTAGAGGATAACGCATGTTCTGTCTAGGTTAGGCCTGGGATTTGCCCTCATCAGACACATACTTTCGCATTTTCCACATACATGTTGAACAGATCCAGGGTTTTTTCTGGTTTGGATCACGTAGTAATGTGGTAGCACACTGAAATAGTCCATTAAACCTGGTTTCGATCAATATATTTGAGGATAACTCATGTTAGGTCTAGGTTAGGCCCGGGATTTGCCCTCATCAGGGTCATATTTCCGCGTTCTTCATATACTTGTTGAACAGATACTGGGCTTTTTCAGGATTGGATCACGTAGTAATGTGGTACCACACTGAAACAGTAAACTAAACCTGGTTTCGATCAATATTTTAGAGGACAACGCAAGTTAGGTCTGGGATAGGTCTGGGATTTGCCCTGAACAGGCTCGCACTTTCGCATATTTCTCATACTCGGTGGCCAGATTCTGGGCTTTTTCTGGTTTGGATCCCGTAGTATTGTGGTACCACACTGAAACATTTAATTAAATCTGGTCTTGATAAATATTTTAGAGGATAACGCATGTTAGATCTGGGTTATGTCTAGGATTTGCCCAACTCAGGCTCATAAATTCGCATATTTCTCATACTTCATGGCTAGATACTGGGCTTTTTCAGGATTGGATCACGTAGTAATGTGGTACCACACTGAAACAGTAAATTAAACCTAGTTTCGATCAATGTTTTAGAGGATAACGCAAGTTAGGTCTGGGATAGGTCTGGCATTTGCCCTCATCAGGGTCATATTATCGCATTTTTCACATACTTGTTGAACAGATCCTGGGCTTTTGCTGGATTGGATCAGGAAGTAATGTGGTACCACACTGAAACAGTAAATTAAATCTAGTTTCGATCAATATTTTAGAGGATAACGCAAGTTAGGTCTGGGATAGGTCTGGGATTTGCCCTCATCAGGGTCATATTTTCGCATTTTTCACATACTCCTTGAACAGATCCCTGGCTTTTTCTGGTTTGAATCACGTAGAAATGTGGTACCACACTGAAACATTCAATTAAACCTGGTACTGATAAATAATTTTGAGGGTAACGCAAGTTAGGTCTAGGTTAGGCCCGGGATTTGCCCTCATCAGGGTCATATTTTCGCGTTCTTCACATACTTGTTGAACAGATCCTGGGTATTTTTCTGGTTTGGATCACGTAGTAATGTGGTAGCACACTGAAACAGTCCATTAAACCTGGTTTCGATCAATATTTTTGAGGATAACGCATGTTAGATCTTGGTTAGGCCTGGGATTTGCCCTCATCAGACACATACTTTCGCATTCTCCACATACTTGTTGAACAGATCCTAGGTATTCTTCTGGTTTGGATCACGTAGTAATGTGGTACCACACTGAAACAGTCCATTAAACCCGGTTTCGATCAATATTTTAGTGGATAACGCAAGTTAGGTCTGGGATAGGTCTGGGATTTGCCCTCATCAGGGTCATATTTTCGCGTTCTTCACATACTTGTTGAACAGATCCTGGGTATTTTTCTGGTTTGGATCAGGTAGTAATGTGGCACCACACTGAAACAGTCGATTAAACCTGGTTTCGATCAATATTTTTGAGGATAACGCATGTTAGGTCTAGGTTAGGCCCGGGATTAGCCCTTATCAGGCTCGTACTTTCGCATATTCCTCATGGTTCATGGCCGGATTCTGGGCTTTTTCTAGATTGGATCCTGTAGTATTGTGGTACCACACTGAAACATTCAATTAAACCTGGTCTTGATAAATATTTTAGAGGATAACGCATGTTAGATCTGGGTTATGTCTAGGATTTGCCCAAATCAGGCTCATAAATTCGAATATTTCTCATACTTCATGGCTAGATACTGGGCTTTTTCAGGATTGGATCACGTAGTAATGTGGTACCACACTGAAACAGTAAATTAAACCTAGTTTCGATCAATATTTTAGAGGATAACGCAAGTTAGGTCTAGGTTAGGCCTGGGATTTTCCCTCATCAGACACATACTTTCGCATTCTTCACATACTTGTTGAACGGATCCTGGGGTTTTTCAGGTTTGGATCACGTAGTAATGTGGTAGCACACTGAAACAGTCCATTAAACCTGGTTTCGATCAATATTTTAGTGGATAACGCAAGTTAGGTCTGGGATAGGTCTGGGATTTGCCCTCATCAGGGTCATATTTTCGCGTTCTTCACATACTTGTTGAACAGATCCTGGGTATTTTTCTGGTTTGGATCAGGTAGTAATGTGGCACCACACTGAAACAGTCGATTAAACCTGGTTTCGATCAATATTTTTGAGGATAACGCATGTTAGGTCTAGGTTAGGCCCGGGATTAGCCCTCATCAGGCTCGTACTTTCGCATATTTCTCATAATTCATGGCCAGATTCTGGGCTTTTTCTGGATTGGATCAGGTAGTAATGTGGTACCACACTGAGACAGTCCATTAAACCTGGTTTCTATCAATATTTTAAAGGACAACGGAAGTTAGGTCTCGGATAGGTCTGGGATTTGCCCTGATCAGGCTCGCACTTTCGCATATTTCTCATACTCGGTGGCCAGATTCTGGGCTTTCTCTGGTTTGGATCCCGTAGTATTGTGGTACCACACAGAAACATTCAATTAAACCTGGTCTTGATAAATATTTTAGAGGATAACGCATGTTAGATCTGGGTTATGTCTAGGATTTGCCCAAATCAGGCTCATAAATTCGCATATTTCTCATACTTCATGGCTAGATACTGGGCTTTTTCAGGATTGGATCACGTAGTAATGTGGTACCACACTGAAACAGTAAATTAAACCTAGTTTCGATCAATATTTTAGAGGATAACGCATGTTCTGTCTAGGTTAGGCCTGGGATTTGCCCTCATCAGACACATACTTTCGCATTTTCCACATACATGTTGAACAGATCCAGGGTATTTTTCTGGTTTGGATCAGGTAGTAATGTGGTACCACACTGAAGCAGTCGATTAAACCTGGTTTCGATCAATATATTTGAGGATAACTAATGTTAGGTCTAGGTTAGGCCCGGGATTTGCCCTCATCAGGGTCATATTTCCGCGTTCTTCACATACATGTTGAACAGATCCTGGGCTTTTTCTGGATTGGATCAGGTAGTAATGTGGTACCACACTGAAACAGTCCATTAAACCCGGTTTCGATAAATATTTTAGAGGACAACGCAAGTTAGGTCTGGGATAGGTCTGGGATTTGCCCTGATCAGGCTCGCACTTTCGCATATTTCTCATACTCGGTGGCCAGATTCTGGGCTTTTTCTGGTTTGGATCCCGTAGTATTGCGGTACCACACTGAATCATTCAATTAATCCTGGTCTTGATAAATATTTTAGAGGATAACGCATGTTAGATCTGGGTTATGTCTAGGATTTGTCCAAATCAGGCTCATAAATTCGCATATTTCTCATACTTCATGGCTAGATACTGGGCTTTTTCAGGATTGGGTCACGTAGTAATGTGGTAGCACACTGAAACAGTCCATTAAACCTGGTTTCGATCAATATTTTAGAGGATAACGCATGTTCTGTCTAGGTTAGGCCTGGGATTTGCCCTCATCAGACACATACTTTCGCATTTTCCACATACATGTTGAACAGATTCTGGGTTTTTTCTGGTTTGGATCACGTAGTAATGTGGTAGCACACTGAAACAGTCCATTAAACCTGGTTTCGATCAATATATTTGAGGATAACTCATGTTAGCTCTAGGTTAGGCCCGGGATTTGCACTCATCAGGGTCATATTTCCGCGTTCTTCACATACTTGTTGAACAGATCCTGGGCTTTTTCTGGATTGGATCAGGTAGTAATGTGGTACCACACTGAAACAGTCCATTAAACCTGGTTTCGATCAATATTTTAGAGGATAACGCATGTTAGGTCTGGGGTAGGTCTGGGATTTGCTCTCATCAGGCTCGTACTTTCGCATATTTCTCATACTTGATGGCCAGATTCTGGGCTTTTTCTAGTTTGGATTCTGTAGTAATGTGGTGCCACACTGAGACAGTCCATTTAACCTGGTTTCTATCAATATTTTAGAGGATAACGCATTTTAGGTCTGGGGTAGGTCTGGGATTTGCTCTCATCAGGTTCGTAGTTTCGCATATTTCTCATACTTGGTGGCCAGATTCTGGGCTTTTTCTAGTTTGGATTCTGTAGTAATGTGGTGCCACACTGAGACAGTCCATTTAACCTGGTTTCTATCAATATTTTAGAGGATAACGCATGTTATGTCTAGGTTAGGCCTGGGATTTGCTCTCATCAGGCTCGTACATTCGCATATTTCTCATAATTCATGGCCAGATTCTGGGCTTTTTCTGGATTGGATCAGGTAGTAATATGGTACCACACTGAGACAGTCCATTAAACCTGGTTTCGATCAATATTTTAGAGGACAACGGAAGTTACGTCTCGGATAGGTCTGGGATTTGCCCTGATCAGGCTCGCACTTTCGCATATTTCTCATACTCGGTGGCCAGATTCTGGGCTTTTTCTGGTTTGAATCACGTAGAAATGTGGTACCACACTGAAACATTCAATTAAACCTGGTACTGATAAATAATTTTGAGGGTAACGCATGTTAGGTCTAGGTTAGGCCTGGGATTTGCCCTCATCAGACACATACTTTCGCATTCTCCACATACTTGTTGAACAGATCCTGGGTTCTTTCTGGTTTGGATCACGTAGTAATGTGGTACCACACTGAAACAGTCCATTAAACCTGGTTTCGATCAATATTTTTGAGGATAACGCATGTTAGATCTTGGTTAGGCCTGGGATTTGCCCTCATCAGACACATACTTTCGCATTCTCCACATACTTGTTGAACAGATCCTAGGTATTCTTCTGGTTTGGATCACGTAGTAATGTGGTACCACACTGAAACAGTCCATTAAACCCGGTTTCGATCAATATTTTAGTGGATAACGCAAGTTAGGTCTGGGATAGGTCTGGGATTTGCCCTCATCAGGGTCATATTTTCGCGTTCTTCACATACTTGTTGAACAGATCCTGGGTATTTTTCTGGTTTGGATCAGGTAGTAATGTGGCACCACACTGAAACAGTCGATTAAACCTGGTTTCGATCAATATTTTTGAGGATAACGCATGTTAGGTCTAGGTTAGGCCCGGGATTTGCCCTCATCAGGGTCATATTTCCGCGTTCTTCACATACTTGTTGAACAGATCCTGGGTATTTTTCTGGTTTGGATCACGTAGTAATGTGGTACCACACTGAAACAGTCGATTAAACCTGGTTTCGATCAGTATTTTTGAGGGTAACGCATGTTAGGTCTAGGTTAGGCCTGGGATTTTCCCTGATCAGCCACATACTTTCGCATTCTTCACATACTTGTTGAACGGATCCTGGGTTTTTTGTGGTTTGGATCACGTAGTAATGTGGTAACACACTGAAACATTCAATTAAACCTGGTCTTGATAAATGTTTTAGAGGATAACGCATGTTGGGTCTGGGATAGGTCTGGGATTTGCCCTCATCAGGCTCATAGTTTCGCGTTTTTCAGATACTTGCTGAACAGATCTTGGGTTTTTTCTGTTTTGGATCACGTAGTAATGTGGTACCACACTGAAACAGTCCATTAAACCTGGTTTCGATCAATATTTTAGAGAATAACGCATGTTAGGTCATGGTTAGGTCTGGGATTTGCTCTCATCAGGCTCGTACTTTCGCATATTCCTCATGGTTCATGGCCAGATTCTGGGCTTTTTCTAGATTGGATCCCGTAGTATTGTGGTACCACACTGAAACATTCAATTAAACCTGGTCTTGATAAATATTTTAGAGGATAACGCATGTTAGATCTGGGTTATGTCTAGGATTTGCCCAAATCAGGCTCATAAATTCGCATATTTCTTATACTTCATGGCTAGATACTGGGCTTTTTCAGGATTGGATCACGTAGTAATGTGGTACCACACTGAAACAGTACATTTAACCTGGTTTCGATCAATATTTTAGAGGACAACGCAAGTTAGGTCTGGGATAGGTCTAGGATTTGCCCTAATCAGGCACATAATTTCGCATTTTCCACATACATGTTGAACAGATCCTGGGTTTTTTCTGGTTTGGATCACGTAGTATTGTGGTACCACATTGAAACATTCAATTAAACCTGGTCTTGATAAATATTTTAGAGGATAACGCATGTTAGATCTGGGTAATGTCTAGGATTTGCCCTAATCAGGCACATAATTTCGCATTTTCCACATACATGTTGAACAGATCCTGGGTTTCTTCTGGTTTGGATCACGTAGTAATGTGGTACCACACTGAAACATTCAATTAAACCTGGTCTTGATAAATATTTTAGAGGATAACGCATGTTAGGTCTGGGGTAGGTCTGGGATTTGCTCTCATCAGGCTCGTAGTTTCGCATATTTCTCATACTTGATGGCCAGATTCTGGGCTTTTTCTAGTTTGGATTCTGTAGTAATGTGGTGCCACACTGAGACAGTCCATTTAACCTGGTTTCTATCAATATTTTAGAGGATAACGCATGTTATGTCTGGGTTAGGCCTGGGATTTGCTCTCATCAGGCTCGTACTTTCGCATATTTCTCATAATTCATGGCCAGATTCTGGGCTTTTTCTGGATTGGATCAGGTAGTAATGTGGTACCACACTGAGACAGTCCATTAAACCTGGTTTCGATCAATATTTTAGAGGACAACGGAAGTTAGGTCTCGGATAGGTCTGGGATTTGCCCTGATCAGGCTCGCACTTTCGCATATTTCTCATACTCGGTGGCCAGATTCTGGGCTTTTTCTGGTTTGGATCCCGTAGTAATGTGGTACCACACTGAAACAGTCCATTAAACCTGGTTTCGATCAATATTTTAGAGAATAACGCATGTTAGGTCATGGTTAGGTCTGGGATTTGCTCTCATCAGGCTCGTACTTTCGCATATTCCTCATGGTTCATGGCCAGATTCTGGGCTTTTTCTAGATTGGATCCCGTAGTATTGTGGTACCACACTGAAACATTCAATTAAACCTGGTCTTGATAAATATTTTAGAGGATAACGCATGTTAGATCTGGGTTATGTCTAGGATTTGCCCAAATCAGGCTCATAAATTCGCATATTTCTTATACTTCATGGCTAGATACTGGGCTTTTTCAGGATTGGATCATGTAGTAATGTGGTACCACACTGAAACAGTACATTTAACCTGGTTTCGATCAATATTTTAGAGGACAACGCAAGTTAGGTCTGGGATAGGTCTAGGATTTGCCCTAATCAGGCACATAATTTCGCATTTTCCACATACATGTTGAACAGATCCTGGGTTTTTTCTGGTTTGGATCACGTAGTATTGTGGTACCACATTGAAACATTCAATTAAACCTGGTCTTGATAAATATTTTAGAGGATAACGCATGTTAGATCTGGGTAATGTCTAGGATTTGCCCTAATCAGGCACATAATTTCGCATTTTCCACATACATGTTGAACAGATCCTGGGTTTCTTCTGGTTTGGATCACGTAGTAATGTGGTACCACACTGAAACATTCAATTAAACCTGGTCTTGATAAATATTTTAGAGGATAACGCATGTTAGGTCTGGGGTAGGTCTGGGATTTGCTCTCATCAGGCTCGTAGTTTCGCATATTTCTCATACTTGATGGCCAGATTCTGGGCTTTTTCTAGTTTGGATTCTGTAGTAATGTGGTGCCACACTGAGACAGTCCATTTAACCTGGTTTCTATCAATATTTTAGAGGATAACACATGTTATGTCTAGGTTAGGCCTGGGATTTGCTCTCATCAGGCTCGTACTTTCGCATATTTCTCATAATTCATGGCCAGATTCTGGGCTTTTTCTGGATTGGATCAGGTAGTAATATGGTACCACACTGAGACAGTCCATTAAACCTGGTTTCGATCAATATTTTAGAGGACAACGGAAGTTAGGTCTCGGATAGGTCTGGGATTTGCCCTGATCAGGCTCGCACTTTCGCATATTTCTCATACTCGGTGGCCAGATTCTGGGCTTTTTCTGGTTTGGATCCCGTAGTATTGTGGTACCACACTGAAACATTCAATTAAACCTGGTCTTGATAAATATTTTAGAGGATAACGCATGTTAGATCTGGGTTATGTATAGGTTTTGCCCAAATCAGGCTCATAAATTCGCATATTTCTCATACTTCATGGCTAGATACTGGGCTTTTTCAGGATTGGATCACGTAGTAATGTGGTACCACACTGAAACAGTAAATTAAACCTAGTTTCGATCAATATTTTAGAGGATAACGCATGTTCTGTCTAGGTTAGGCCTGGGATTTGCCCTCATCAGACACATACTTTCGCATTTTCCACATACATGTTGAACAGATCCTGGGTATTTTTCTGGTTTGGATCAGGTAGTAATGTGGTACCACACTGAAGCAGTCGATTAAACCTGGTTTCGATCAATATATTTGAGGATAACTAATGTTAGGTCTAGGTTAGGCCCGGGATTTGCCCTCATCAGGGTCATATTTCCGCGTTCTTCACATACTTGTTGAACAGATCCTGGGCTTTTTCTGGATTGGATCAGGTAGTAATGTGGTACCACACTGAAACAGTCCATTAAACCCGGTTTCGATAAATATTTTAGAGGACAACGCAAGTTAGGTCTGGGATAGGTCTGGGATTTGCCCTGATCAGGCTCGCACTTTCGCATATTTCTCATACTCGGTGGCCAGATTCTGGGCTTTTTCTGGTTTGGATCCCGTAGTATTGTGGTACCACACTGAAACATTCAATTAATCCTGGTCTTGATAAATATTTTAGAGGATAACGCATGTTAGATCTGGGTTATGTCTAGGATTTGTCCAAATCAGGCTCATAAATTCGCATATTTCTCATACTTCATGGCTAGATACTGGGCTTTTTCAGGATTGGATCACGTAGTAATGTGGTAGCACACTGAAACAGTCCATTAAACCTGGTTTCGATCAATATTTTAGAGGATAGCGCATGTTCTGTCTAGGTTAGGCCTGGGATTTGCCCTCATCAGACACATACTTTCGCATTTTCCACTTACATGTTGAACAGATTCTGGGTTTTTTCTGGTTTGGATCACGTAGTAATGTGGTAGCACACTGAAACAGTCCATTAAACCTGGTTTCGATCAATATATTTGAGGATAACTAATGTTAGGTCTAGGTTAGGCCCGGGATTTGCACTCATCAGGGTCATATTTCCGCGTTCTTCACATACTTGTTGAACAGATCCTGGGCTTTTTCTGGATTGGGTCAGGTAGTAATGTGGTACCACACTGAAACAGTCCATTAAACCTGGTTTCGATCAATATTTTAGAGGATAACGCATGTTAGGTCTGGGGTAGGTCTAGGATTTGCTCACATCAGGCTCGTACTTTCGCATATTTCTCATACTTGATGGCCAGGTTCTGGGCTTTTTCTAGTTTGGATTCTGTAGTAATGTGGTGCCACACTGAGACAGTCCATTTAACCTGGTTTCTATCAATATTTTAGAGGATAACGCATGTTATGTCTAGGTTAGGCCTGGGATTTGCTCTCATCAGGCTCGTACTTTCGCATATTTCTCATAATTCATGGCCAGATTCTGGGCTTTTTCTGGATTGGATCAGGTAGTAATGTGGTACCACACTGAGACAGTCCATTAAACCTGGTTTCGATCAATATTTTAGAGGACAACGGAAGTTACGTCTCGGATAGGTCTGGGATTTGCCCTGATCAGGCTCGCACTTTCGCATATTTCTCATACTCGGTGGCCAGATTCTGGGCTTTTTCTGGTTTGGATCCCGTCGTATTGTGCTACCACACTGAAACATTCAATTAAACCTGGTCTTGATAAATATTTTAGAGGATAACGCATGTTAGATCTGGGTTATGTCTAGGATTTGTCCAAATCAGGCTCATAAATTCGCATATTTCTCATACTTCATGGCTAGATACTGGGCTTTTTCAGGATTGGATCACGTAGTAATGTGGTACCACACTTAAACAGTAAATTAAATCTAGTTTCGATCAATATTTTAGAGGATAACGCAAGTTAGGTCTGGGATGGGTCTGGGATTTGCCCTCATCAGGGTCATATTTTCGCATTTTTCACATACTTGTTGAACAGATCCCTGGCTTTTTCTGGTTTGAATCACGTAGAAATATGGTACCAAACTGAAACATTCAATTAAACCTGGTACTGATAAATAATTTTGAGGGTAACGCATGTTAGGTCTAGGTTAGGCCTGGGATTTTCCCTCATCAGACACATACTTTCGCATTCTTCACATACTTGTTGAACAGATCCTAGGTATTCTCCTGGTTTGGATCACGTAGTAATGTGGTACCACACTGAAACAGTCCATTAAACCCGGTTTCGATCAATATTTTAGTGGATAACGCAAGTTAGGTCTGGGATAGGTCTGGGATTTGCCCTCATCAGGGTCATATTTTCGCGTTCTTCACATACTTGTTGAGCAGATCCTGGGTATTTTTCTGGTTTGGATCACGTAGTAATGTGGTACCACACTGAAACAGTCCATGAAACCCGGTTTCGATCAATATTTTAGAGGACAACGCAAGTTAGGTCTGGGATAGGACTGGGATTTGCCCTGATCAGGCTCGCACTATCGCATATTTCTCATACTCGGTGGCCAGATTCTGGGCTTTTTCTGGTTTGGATCCCGTAGTATTGTGGTACCACACTGAAACATTCAATTAAACCTGGTCTTGACAAATATTTTAGAGGATAACGCATGTTAGATCTGGGTTATGTCTAGGATTTGCCCAAATCAGGCTCATAAATTCGCATATTTCTCATACTTCATGGTTAGATACTGGGCTTTTTCAGGATTGGATCACGTAGTAATGTGGTGGCACACTGAAACAGTCCATTAAACCTGGTTTCGATCAATATTTTAGAGGATAACGCATGTTCTGTCTAGGTTAGGCCTGGGATTTGCCCTCATCAGACACATACTTTCGCATTTTCCACATACATGTTGAACAGATTCTGGGTTTTTTCTGGTTTGGATCACGTAATAATGTGGTAGCACACTGAAACAGTCCATTAAGCCTGGTTTCGATCAATATATTTGGGGATAACTCATGTTAGGTCTAGGTTAGGCCCGGGATTTGCCCTCATCAGGGTCATATTTCCGCGTTCTTCCAATACTTGTTGAACAGATCCTGGGCTTTTTCTGGATTGGATCAGGTAGTAATGTGGTACCACACTGAAACAGTCCATTAAACCTGGTTTCGATCAATATTTTAGAGGATAACGCATTTTAGGTCTGGGGTAGGTCTGGGATTTGCTCTCATCAGGCTCGTACTTTCGCATATTTCTCATACTTGATGGCCAGATTCTGGGCTTTTTCTAGTTTGGATTCTGTAGTAATGTGGTGCCACACTGAGACAGTCCATTTAACCTGGTTTCTATCAATATTTTAGAGGATAACGCATTTTAGGTCTGGGGTAGGTCTGGGATTTGCTCTCATCAGGCTCGTACTTTCGCATATTTCTCATACTTGATGGCCAGATTCTGGGCTTTTTCTAGTTTGGATTCTGTAGTAATGTGGTGCCACACTGAGACAGTCCATTTAACCTGGTTTCTATCAATATTTTAGAGGATAACGCATGTTATGTCTGGGTTAGGCCTGGGATTTGCTCTCATCAGGCTCGTACTTTCGCATATTTCTCATAATTCATGGCCAGATTCTGGGCTTTTTCTGGATTGGATCAGGTAGTAATGTGGTACCACACTGAGACAGTCCATTAAACCTGGTTTCGATCAATATTTTAGAGGACAACGGAAGTTAGGTCTCGGATAGGTCTGGGATTTGCCCTGATCAGGCTCGCACTTTCGCATATTTCTCATACTCGGTGGCCAGATTCCGGGCTTTTTCTGGTTTGGATCCCGTAGTATTGTGGTACCACACTGAAACATTCAATTAAACCTGGTCTTGATAAATATTTTAGAGGATAACGCATGTTAGATCTGGGTTATGTCTAGGATTTGCCCTAATCAGGCTCATAATTTCGCATATTTCTCATACTTCATGGCTAGATCCTGGGCTTTTTCTGGATTGGATCACGTAGTAATGTGGTACCACACTGAAACAGTCCATTAAACCTGGTTTCCATCAATATTTTAGAGGACAACGTAAGTTGGGTCTAGGTTAGGCCCGGGATTTGCCCTCATCAGGGTCATATTTCCGCGTTCTTCACATACTTGTTGAACAGATCCTGGGTATTTTTCTGGTTTGGATCACGTAGTAATGTGGTACCACACTGCAATAGACGATTAAACCTGGTTTCGATCAATATTTTAGAGGACAACGCAAGTTAGGTCTGAGATAGGTCTGGGATTTGCCCTGACCAGGCTCGTACTTTCGCATATTTCTCATACTTGGTTGCCAGATTCTGGGCTTTTTCTGGTTTGGATCCCGTAGTATTGTGGTACCACACTGAAACATTCAATTAAACCTGGTCTTGATAAATATTTTAGAGGATAACGCATGTTAGATCTGGGTTATGTCTAGGATTTGCCCTAATCAGGCTCATAATTTCGCATATTTCTCATACTTCATGGCTAGATCCTGGGCTTTTTCTGGATTGGATCATGTAGTAATGTGGTACCACTCTGAATCAGTAAATTAAACCTAGTTTCGATCAATATTTTACAGAATAACGCATGTTGGGTCTGGGATAGGTCTGGGATTTGCTCTCATCAGGCTCGTACTTTCGCATATTTCTCATACTTGATGGCCAGATTCTGGGCTTTTTCTAGTTTGGATCCTGTAGTAATGTGGTACCACACTGAAACTGTCCATTTAACCTGGTTTCGATCAACATTTTAGAGGACACGTAAGTTAGGTCTGGTATAGGTCTGGGATTTGCCCTCATCAGGGTCATATTTTCGCGTTCTTCACATACTTGTTGAACAGATCCTGGGTATTTTTCTGGTTTGGATCAGGTAGTAATGTGGTACCACACTGAAACAGTCGATTAAACCTGGTTTCGATCAATATTTTTGCGGATAACGCATGTTAGGTCTAGGTTAGGCCCGGGATTTGCCCTCATCAGGGTCATATTTCCGCGTTCTTCACATACTTGTTGAACAGATCCTGGGTATTTTTCTGGTTTGGATCACGTAGTAATGTGGTACCACACTGTAATAGTCGATTAAACCTGGTTTCGATCAATATTTTAGAGGACAACGCAAGTTAGGTCTGGGATAGGTCTGGGATTTGCCCTCATCAGGCTCATATTTTCGCGTTCTTCACATACTTGTTGAACAGATCCTGGGTATTTTTCTGGTTTGGATCAGGTAGTAATGTGGTACCACACTGAAACAGTCCATTAAACCTGGTTTCCATCAATATTTTAGAGGACAACGTAAGTTAGGTCTAGTATAGGTCTGGGATTTGCCCTCATCAGGGTCATATTTCCGCGTTCTTCACATACTTGTTGTACAGATCCTGGGTATTTTTCTGGTTTGGATCACGTAGTAATGTGGTACCACACTGAAACAGTCCATTAAACCTGGTTTCCATCAATATTTTAGAGGACAACGTAAGTTAGGTCTGGTATAGGTCTGGGATTTGCCCTCATTAGGGTCATATTTTCGCGTTCTTCACATACTTGTTGAACAGATCCTGGGTATTTTTCTGGTTTGGATCAGGTAGTAATGTGGTACCACACTGAAACAGTCGATTAAACCTGGTTTCGATCAATATTTTTGAGGATAACTCATGTTAGGTCTAGGTTAGGCCCGGGATTTGCCCTCATCAGGGTCATATTTCCGCGTTCTTCACATACTTGTTGAACAGATCCTGGGTATTTTTCTGGTTTGGATCACGTAGTAATGTGGTACCACACTGAAACAGTCCATTAAACCTGGTTTCCATCAATATTTTCGAGGATAACGCAAGTCAGATCTGGGATAGGTCTGGGATTTGGCCTCATCAGGGTCACATTTCCGCGTTCTTCACATACTTGGTTGCCAGATTCTGGGCTTTTTCTGGTTTGGATCCCTTAGTATTGTGGTACCACACTGAAACATTCAATTAAACCTGGTCTTGATAAATATTTTAGAGGATAACGCATGTTAGATCTGGGTTATGTCTAGGATTTGCCCTAATCAGGCTCATAATTTCGCATATTTCTCATACTTCATGGCTAGATCCAGGGCTTTTTCTGGATTGGATCACGTAGTAATGTGGTACCACACTGAAACAGTCAATTAAACCTGGTTTCCATCAATATTTTGGAGGACAACGCAAGTTAGGTCTGGTAAAGGTTTGGGATTTGCCCTCATCAGGGTCATATTTTCGCGTTCTTCACATGCTTGTTGAACAGATCCCGGGTACTTTTCTGGTTTGGATCAGGTAGTAATGTGGTACCACACTGAAACAGTCGATCAAACCTGGTTTCGATAAATATTTTAGAGGATAACGCATGTTAGATCTGGGTAATGTCTAGGATTTGCCCTAATCAGGCACATAATTTCGCATTTTCCACATACATGTTGAACAGATCCTGGGTTTCTTCTGGATTGGATCACGTAGTAATGTGGTACCACACTGAAACATTCAATTAAACCTGGTTTCCATCAATATTTTAGAGGATAACGCATGTTAGGTCTGGGGTAGGTCTGGGATTTGCTCTCATCAGGCTCCTACTTTCGCATATTTCTCATACTTGATGGCCAGATTCTGGGCTTTTTCTAGTTTGGATTCTGTAGTAATGTGGTGCCACACTGAGACAGTCCATTTAAGCTGGTTTCTATCAATATTTTAGAGGATAACGCATGTTATGTCTAGGTTAGGCCTGCGATTTGCTCTCATCAGGCTCGTACTTTCGCATATTTCTCATAATTAATGGCCAGATTCTGGGCTTTTTCTGGATTGGATCAGGTAGTAATGTGGTACCACACTGAGACAGTCCATTAAACCTGGTTTCGATCAATATCTTAGAGGACAACGGAAGTTAGGTCTCGGAAAGGTCTGGGATTTGCCCTGATCAGGCTCGCACTTTCGCATATTTCTCATACTCGGTGGCCAGGTTCAGGGCTTTTTCTGGTTTGGATCCCGTAGTATTGTGGTACCACACTGAAACATTCAATTAAACCTGGTCTTGATAAATATTTTAGAGGATAACGCATGTTAGATCTGGGTTATGTCTAGGATTTGTCCAAATCAGCCTCATAAATTCGCATATTTCTCATACTTCATGGCTAGATACTGGGCTTTTTCAGGATTGGATCACGTAGTAATGTGGTACCACTCTTAAACAGTAAATTAAACCTAGTTTCGATCAATGTTTTAGAGGATAACGCAAGTTAGGTCTGGGATAGGTCTGGCATTTGCGCTCATCAGGGTCATATTATCGCATTTTTCACATACTTGTTGAACAGATCCCTTGCTTTTTCTGGTTTGGATCACGTAGAAATGTGGTACCACACTGAAACATTCAATTAAACCTGGTACTGATAAATATTTTTGAGGGTAACGCATGTTCTGTCTAGGTTAGGCCTGGGATTTGCACTCATCAGACACATACTTTCGCATTTTCCACATACTTGTTGAACAGATCCTGGGTTCTTTCTGGTTTGGATCACGTAGTAATGTGCTAGCACACTGAAACAGTCCATTAAACCTGGTTTCGATCAATATTTTTGAGGATAACGCATGTTAGATCTTGGTTAGGCCTGGGATTTGCCCTCATCAGACACATACTTTCGCATTCTCCACATACTTGTTGAACAGATCCTGGGTATTCTTCTGGTTTGGATCACGTAGTAATGTGGTACCATACTGAAACATTCAATTAAACCTGGTACTGATAAATATTTTTGAGGGTAACGCATGTTCTGTCTAGGTTAGGCCTGGGATTTGCACTCATCAGACACATACTTTCGCATTTTCCACATACTTGTTGAACAGATCCTGGGTTCTTTCTGGTTTGGATCACGTAGTAATGTGCTAGCACACTGAAACAGTCCATTAAACCTGGTTTCGATCAATATTTTTGAGGATAACGCATGTTAGATCTTGGTTAGGCCTGGGATTTGCCCTCATCAGACACATACTTTCGCATTCTCCACATACTTGTTGAACAGATCCTGGGTATTCTTCTGGTTTGGATCACGTAGTAATGTGGTACAATACTGAAACAGTCCATTAAACCCGGTTTCGATCAATATTTTAGTAGATAACGCAGGTTAGGTCTGGGATAGGTCTGGGATTTGCCCTCATCAGGGTCATATTTTCGCGTTCTTCACATACTTGTTGAACAGATCCTGGGTATTTTTCTGGTTTGGATCAGGCAGTAATGTGGCACCACACTTAAACAGTCGATTAAACCTGGTTTCGATCAATATTTTTGAGGATAACGCATGTTAGGTCTAGGTTAGGCCCGGGATTTGCCCTCATCAGGGTCATATTTCCGCGTTCTTCACATACTTGTTGAACAGATCCTGGGTATTTTTCTGGTTTGGATCACGTAGTAATGTGGTACCACACTGAAACAGTCGATTAAACCTGGTTTCGATCAGTATTTTTGAGGGTAACGCATGTTAGGTCTAGGTTAGGCCTGGGATATTCCCTGATCAGCCACATACTTTCGCATTCTTCACATACTTGTTGAACGGATCCTGGGTTTTTTGTGGTTTGGATCACGTAGTAATGTGGTACCACACTGAAACATTCAATTAAACCTGGTCTTGAGAAATGTTTTAGAGGATAACGCATGTTGAGTCTGGGATAAGTCTGGGATTTGCCCTCATCAGGCTCATAGTTTCGCGTTTTTCACATACTTGCTGAACAGATCCTGGGTTTTTTCTGTTTTGGATCACGTAGTAATGTGGTACCACACTGAAACAGTCCATTAAACCTGGTTTCGATCAATATTTTAGAGAATAACGCATGTTAGGTCATGGTTAGGTCTGGGATTTGCTCTCATCAGGCTCGTACTTTCGCATATTCCTCATGGTTCATGGACAGATTCTGGGCTTTTTCTGGATTGGATCAGGTAGTAATGTGGTACCACACTGAAACGGTCCATTAAACCTGGTTTCGATCAATATTTTAGAGGACAACGCAAGTTAGGTCTGGGATAGGTCTGGGATTTGCCCTGATCAGGCTCGCACTTTCGCATATTTCTCATACTCGGTGGCCAGATTCTGGGCTTTTTCTGGTTTGGATCCCGTAGTATTGTGGTACCACACTGAAACATTCAATTAAACCTGGTCTTGATAAATATTTTAGAGGATAACGCATGTTAGATCTGGGTTATGTCTAGGATTTGCCCAAATCAGGCACATAAATTCGCATATTTCTCATACTTCATGGCTAGATACTGGGCTTTTTCAGGATTGGATCAGGTAGTAATGTTGTACCACACTGAAACAGTAAATTAAACCTAGTTTCGATCAATATTTTAGAGGATAGGTCTGGGATTTGCCCTCATCAGGGTCATATTTTCGCATTTTTCACATACTTGTTGAACGGATCCTGGGTGTTTTCTGGTTTGGATCACGTAGTAATGTGGTAGCACACTGAAAGAGTCCATTAAACCTGGTTGCGATCAATATTTTAGAGGATAACGCATGTTCTGTCTAGGTTAGGCCTGGGATTTGCCCTCATCAGACACATACTTTCGCATTTTCCGCATACTTGTTGAACAGATCCTGGGTTTTTTCTGGTTTGGATCATGTAGTAATGTGGTACCACTCTGAATCAGTAAATTAAACCTAGTTTCGATCAATATTTTACAGAATAACGCATGTTGGGTCTGGGATAGGTCTGGGATTTGCTCTCATCAGGCTCGTACTTTCGCATATTTCTCATACTTGATGGCCAGATTCTGGGCTTTTTCTAGTTTGGATCCTGTAGTAATGTGGTACCACACTGAAACAGTCCATTAAACCTGGTTTCGATCAATATTTTAGAGGAGAACGCAAGTTAGGTCTGGGATAGGTCTGGGATTTGCACTGATCAGGCTCGCACTTTCGCATATCTCTCGCACTCGGTGGCCAGATTTTGGGCTTTTTCTGGTTTGGATCCCGTAGTATTGTGGTACCACACTGAAACAGTAAATTAAACCTGGTTTCGATCAATATTTTAGAGGATAACGCATGTTCTGTCTAGGTTAGGCCTGGGATTTGCCCTCATCAGACACATACTTTCGCATTCTCCACATACTTGTTGAACAGATCCTGGGTTCTTTCTGGTTTGGATCACGTAGTAATGTGGTAGCACACTGAAACAGTCCATTAAACCTGGTTTCGATCAATATTTTTGAGGATAACGCATGTTAGATCTTGGTTAGGCCTGGGATTTGCCCTCATCAGACACATACTTTCGCATTCTCCACATACTTGTTGAACAGATCCTAGGTATTCTTCTGGTTTGGATCACGTAGTAATGTGGTACCACACTGAAACAGTCCATTAAACCCGGTTTCGATCAATATTTTAGTGGATAACGCAAGTTAGGTCTGGGATAGGTCTGGGATTTGCCCTCATCAGGGTCATATTTTCGCGTTCTCCACATACGTGTTGAACAGATCCTGGGTATTTTTCTGGTTTGGATCAGGTAGTAATGTGGCACCACACTGAAACAGTCGAGTAAACCTGGTTTCGATCAATATTTTTGAGGATAACGCATGTTAGGTCTAGGTTAGGCCCGGGATTTGCCCTCATCAGGGTCATATTTCCGCGTTCTTCACATACTTGTTGAACAGATCCTGGGTATTTTTCTGGTTTGGATCACGTAGTAATGTGGTACCACACTGAAACAGTCGATTAAACCTGGTTTCGATCAGTATTTTTGAGGGTAACGCATGTTAGGCCTAGGTTAGGCCTGGGATTTTCCCTGATCACCCACATACTTTCGCATATTCCTCATGGTTCATGGCCAGATTCTGGGCTTTTTCTAGATTGGATCCTGTAGTATTGTGGTACCACACTGAAACATTCAATTAAACCTGGTCTTGATAAATATTTTAGAGGATAACGCATGTTAGATCTGGGTTATGTCTAGGATTTGCCCAAATCAGGCTCATAAATTCGCATATTTCTCATACTTCATGGCTAGATACTGGGCTTTTTCAGGATTGGATCACGTTGTAATGTGGTACCACACTGAAACAGTAAATTAAACCTAGTTTCGATCAATATTTTAGAGGATAACGCATGTTCTGTCTAGGTTAGGCCTGGGATTTGCACTCATAAGACACATACTTTCGCATTTTCCACATACATGTTGAACAGATCCTGGGTATTTTTCTGGTTTGGATCAGGTAGTAATGTGGTACCACACTGAAGCAGTCGATTAAACCTGGTTTCGATCAATATATTTGAGGATAACTAATGTTAGGTCTAGGTTAGGCCCGGGATTTGCCCTCATCAGGGTCATATTTCCGCGTTCTTCACATCCTTGTTGAACAGATCCTGGGCTTTTTCTGGATTGGATCAGGTAGTAATGTGGTACCACACTGAAACAGTCCATTAAAACCGGTTTCGATCAATATTTCAGAGGACAACGCAAGTTAGGTCTGGGATAGGTCTGGGATTTGCCCTGATCAGGCTCGCACTTTCGCATATTTCTCATACTCGGTGGCCAGATTCTGGGCTTTTTCTGGTTTGGATCCCGTAGTACTGTGGTACCACACTGAAACATTCAATTAAACCTGGTCTTTACAAATATTTTAGAGGATAACGCATGTTAGATCTGGGTTATGTCTAGGATTTGCCCAAATCAGGCTCATAAATTCGCATATTTCTCATACTTCATGGCTAGATACTGGGCTTTTTCAGGATTGGATCACGTAGTAATGTGTTGGCACACTGAAACAGTCCATTAAACCTGGTTTCGATCAATATTTTAGAGGATAACGCATGTTCTGTCTAGGTTAGGCCTGGGATTTGCCCTCATCAGACACATACTTTCGCATTTTCCGCATACATGTTGAACAGATTCTGGGTTTTTTCTGGTCTGGATCACGTAGTAATGTGGTAGCACACTGAAACAGTCCATTAAGCCTGGTTTCGATCAATATATTTGAGGATAACGCATGTTAGGTCTAGGTTAGGCCCGGGATTTGCCCTCTTCAGGGTCATATTTCCGCGTTCTTCACATACTTGTTGAACAGATCCTGGGCTTTTTCTGGATTGGATCAGGTAGTAATGTGGTACCACACTGAAACAGTCCATTAAACCTGGTTTCGATCAATATTTTAGAGGATAACGCATGTTAGGTCTGGGGTAGGTCTGGGATTTGCTCTCATCAGGCTCGTACTTTCGCATATTTCTCATACTTGATGGCCAGATTCTGGGCTTTTTCTAGTTTGGATTCTGTAGTAATGTGGTGCCACTCTGAGACAGTCCATTTAACCTGGTTTCTATCAATATTTTAGAGGATAACGAATTTTAGGTCTGGGGTAGGTCTGGGATTTGCTCTCATCAGGCTCGTAGTTTCGCATGTTTCTCATACTTGATGGCCAGATTCTGGGCTTTTTCTAGTTTGGATTCTGTAGTAATGTGGTGCCACACTGAGACAGTCCATTTAACCTGGTTTCTATCAATATTTTAGAGGATAACGCATGTTATGTCTAGGTTAGGCCTGGGATTTGCTCTCATCAGGCTCGTACTTTCGCATATTTCTCATAATTCATGGCCAGATTCTGGGCTTTTTCTGGATTGGATCAGGTAGTAATGTGGTACCACACTGAGACAGTCCATTAAACCTGGTTTCGATCAATATTTTAGAGGACAACGGAAGTTACGTCTCGGATAGGTCTGGGATTTGCCCTGATCAGGCTCGCACTTTCGCATATTTCTCATACTCGGTGGCCAGATTCTGGGCTTTTTCTGGTTTGGATCCCGTAGTATTGTGCTACCACACTGAAAGATTCAATTAAACCTGGTCTTGATAAATATTTTAGAGGATAACGCATGTTAGATCTGGGTTATGTCTAGGATTTGTCCAAATCAGGCTCATAAATTCGCATATTTCTCATACTTCATGGCTAGATACTGGGCTTTTTCAGGATTGGATCACGTAGTAATGTGGTACCACACTTAAACAGTAAATTAAACCTAGTTTCGATCAATGTTTTAGAGGATAACGCAAGTTAGGTCTGGGATAGGTCTGGCATTTGCCCTCATCAGGGTCATATTATCGCATTTTTCACATACTAGTTGAACAGATCCCTGGCTTTTTCTGGTTTGAATCACGTAGAAATGTGGTACCAAACTGAAACATTCAATTAAACCTGGTACTGATAAATAATTTTGAGGGTAACGCATGTTAGGTCTAGGTTAGGCCTGGGATTTTCCCTCATCAGACACATACTTTCGCATTCTTCACATACTTGTTGAACGGATCCTGGGTTTTTTCTGGTTTGGATCACGTAGTAATGTGGTAGCACACTGGAACAGTCCATTAAACCTGGTTTCGATCAATATCTTAGAGGATAACGCATGTTCTGTCTAGGTTAGGCCTGGGATTTGCCCCCATCAGACACATACTTTCGCATTCTCCACATACTTGTTGAACAGATCCTAGGTATTCTTCTGGTTTGGATCACGTAGTAATGTGGTACCACACTGAAACAGTCCATTAAACCCGGTTTCGATCAATATTTTAGTGGATAACGCAAGTTAGGTCTGGGATAGGTCTGGGATTTGCCCTCATCAGGGTCATATTTTCGCGTTCTTCACATACTTGTTGAACAGATCCTGGGTATTTTTCTGGTTTGGATCAGGTAGTAATGTGGCACCACACTTAAACAGTCGATTAAACCTGGTTTCGATCAATATTTTTGAGGATAACGCATGTTAGGTCTAGGTTAGGCCCGGGATTTGCCCTCATCAGGGTCATATGTCCGCGTTCTTCACATACTTGTTGAACAGATCCTGGGTATTTTTCTGGTTTGGATCACGTAGTAATGTGGTAACACACTGAAACATTCAATTAAACCTGGTCTTGATAAATGTTTTAGAGGATAACGCATGTTGGGTCTGGGATAGGTCTGGGATTTACCCTCATCAGGCTCATAGTTTCGCGTTTTTCACATACTTGCTGAACAGATCCTGGGTTTTTTCTGTTTTGGATCACGTAGTAATGTGGTACCACACTGAAACAGTCCATTAAACCTGGTTTCGATCAATATTTTGGAGAATAACGCATGTTAGGTCATGGTTAGGTCTGGGATTTGCTCTCATCAGGCTCGTACTTTCGCATATTCCTCATGGTTCATGGCCAGATTCTGGGCTTTTTCTAGATTGGATCCTGTAGTATTGTGGTACCACACTGAAACATTCAATTAAACCTGGTCTTGATAAATATTTTAGAGGATAACGCATGTTAGATCTGGGTTATGTCTAGGATTTGCCCAAATCAGGCTCATAAATTCGCATATTTCTCATACTTCATGGCTAGATACTGGGCTTTTTCAGGATTGGATCGCGTAGTAATGTGGTACCACACTGAAACAGTACATTTAACCTGGTTTCGATCAATATTTTAGAGGACAACGCAAGTTAGGTCTGGGATAGGTCTAGGATTTGCCCTAATCAGGCACATAATTTCGCATTTTCCACATACATGTTGAACAGATCCTGGGGTTTTTTCTGGTTTGGATCACGTAGTATTGTGGTACCACATTGAAACATTCAATTAAACCTGGTCTTGATAAATATTTTAGAGGATAACGCATGTTAGATCTGGGTAATGTCTAGGATTTGCCCTAATCAGGCACATAATTTCGCATTTTCCACATACATGTTGAACAGATCCTGGGTTTCTTCTGGTTTGGATCACGTAGTAATGTGGTACCACACTGAAACATTCAATTAAACCTGGTCTTGATAAATATTTTAGTGGATAACGCATGTTAGGTCTGGGGTAGGTCTGGGATTTGCTCTCATCAGGCTCGTAGTTTCGCATATTTCTCATACTTGATGGCCAGATTCTGGGCTTTTTCTAGTTTGGATTCTGTAGTAATGTGGTGCCACACTGTGGCAGTCCATTTAACCTGGTTTCTATCAATATTTTAGAGGATAACACATGTTATGTCTAGGTTAGGCCTGGGATTCACTCTCATCAGGCTCGTACTTTCGCATATTTCTCATAATTCATGGCCAGATTCTGGGCTTTTTCTGGATTGGATCAGGTAGTAATGTGGTACCACACTGAGACAGTCCATTAAACCTGGTTTCGATCAATATTTTAGTGGATAACGCAAGTTAGGTCTGGGATAGGTCTGGGATTTGCCCTCATCAGGGTCATATTTTCGCGTTCTTCACATACTTGTTGAACAGATCCTGGGTATTTTTCTGGTTTGGATCAGGTAGTAATGTGGCACCACACTTAAACAGTCGATTAAACCTGGTTTCGATCAATATTTTTGAGGATAACGCATGTTAGGTCTAGGTTAGGCCCGGGATTTGCCCTCATCAGGGTCATATGTCCGCGTTCTTCACATACTTGTTGAACAGATCCTGGGTATTTTTCTGGTTTGGATCACGTAGTAATGTGGTAACACACTGAAACATTCAATTAAACCTGGTCTTGATAAATGTTTTAGAGGATAACGCATGTTGGGTCTGGGATAGGTCTGGGATTTACCCTCATCAGGCTCATAGTTTCGCGTTTTTCACATACTTGCTGAACAGATCCTGGGTTTTTTCTGTTTTGGATCACGTAGTAATGTGGTACCACACTGAAACAGTCCATTAAACCTGGTTTCGATCAATATTTTGGAGAATAACGCATGTTAGGTCATGGTTAGGTCTGGGATTTGCTCTCATCAGGCTCGTACTTTCGCATATTCCTCATGGTTCATGGCCAGATTCTGGGCTTTTTCTAGATTGGATCCTGTAGTATTGTGGTACCACACTGAAACATTCAATTAAACCTGGTCTTGATAAATATTTTAGAGGATAACGCATGTTAGATCTGGGTTATGTCTAGGATTTGCCCAAATCAGGCTCATAAATTCGCATATTTCTCATACTTCATGGCTAGATACTGGGCTTTTTCAGGATTGGATCGCGTAGTAATGTGGTACCACACTGAAACAGTACATTTAACCTGGTTTCGATCAATATTTTAGAGGACAACGCAAGTTAGGTCTGGGATAGGTCTAGGATTTGCCCTAATCAGGCACATAATTTCGCATTTTCCACATACATGTTGAACAGATCCTGGGGTTTTTTCTGGTTTGGATCACGTAGTATTGTGGTACCACATTGAAACATTCAATTAAACCTGGTCTTGATAAATATTTTAGAGGATAACGCATGTTAGATCTGGGTAATGTCTAGGATTTGCCCTAATCAGGCACATAATTTCGCATTTTCCACATACATGTTGAACAGATCCTGGGTTTCTTCTGGTTTGGATCACGTAGTAATGTGGTACCACACTGAAACATTCAATTAAACCTGGTCTTGATAAATATTTTAGTGGATAACGCATGTTAGGTCTGGGGTAGGTCTGGGATTTGCTCTCATCAGGCTCGTAGTTTCGCATATTTCTCATACTTGATGGCCAGATTCTGGGCTTTTTCTAGTTTGGATTCTGTAGTAATGTGGTGCCACACTGTGGCAGTCCATTTAACCTGGTTTCTATCAATATTTTAGAGGATAACACATGTTATGTCTAGGTTAGGCCTGGGATTCACTCTCATCAGGCTCGTACTTTCGCATATTTCTCATAATTCATGGCCAGATTCTGGGCTTTTTCTGGATTGGATCAGGTAGTAATGTGGTACCACACTGAGACAGTCCATTAAACCTGGTTTCGATCAATATTTTAGAGGACAACGGAAGTTAGGTCTCGGACAGGTCTGGCATTTGCCCTGATCAGGCTCGCACTTTCGCATATTTCTCGTACTCGGTGGCCAGATTCTGGGCTTTTTCTGGTTTGGATCCCGTAGTATTGTGGTACCACACTGAAACATTCAATTAAACCTGGTCTTGATAAATATTTTAGAGGATAACGCATGTTAGATCTGGGTTATGTCTAGGATTTGCCCAAATCAGGCTCATAAATTCGCATATTTCTCATACTTCATGGCTAGATATTGGGCTTTTTCAGGATTGGATCACGTAGTAATGTGGTACCACACTGAAACAGTAAATTAAACCTAGTTTCGATCAATATTTTAGAGGATAACGCATGTTCTGTCTAGGTTAGGCCTGGGATTTGCCCACATCAGACACATACTTTTGCATTTTCCACATACATGTTGAACAGATCCTGGGTATTATTCTGGTTTGGATCAGGTAGTAATGTGGTACCACACTGAAGCAGTCGATTAAACCTGGTTTCGAGCAATATATTTGAGGATAACTAATGTTAGGTCTAGGTTAGGCCCGGGATTTGCCCTCATCAGGGCCATATTTCCGCGTTCTTCACATACTTGTTGAACAGATCCTGGGCTTTTTCTGGATTGGATCAGGTAGTAATGTGGTACCACACTGAAACAGTCCATTAAACCCGGTTTCGATCAATATTTTAGAGGACAACGCAAGTTAGGTCTGGGATAGGTCTGGGATTTGCCCTGATCAGGCTCGCACTTTCGCATATTTCTCATACTCGGTGGCCAGATTCTGGGCTTTTTCTGGTTTGGATCCCGTAGTATTGTGGTACCACACTGAAACATTCAATTAGACCTGGTCTTGATAAATATTTTAGAGGATAACGCATGTTAGATCTGGGTTATGTCTAGGATTTGCCCAAATCAGGCTCATAAATTCGCATATTTCTCATACTTCATGGCTAGATACTGGGCTTTTTCAGGATTGGATCACGTAGTAATGTGGTGGCACACTGAAACAGTCCATTAAACCTGGTTTCGATCAATATTTTAGAGGATAACGCATGTTCTGTCTAGGTTAGGCCTGGGATTTGCCCTCATCAGACACATACTTTCGCATTTTCCACATACATGTTGAACAGATTCTGGGTTTTTTCTGGTTTGGATCACGTAGTAATGTGGTAGCACACTGAAACAGTCCATTAAGCCTGGTTTCGATCAATATATTTGGGGATAACTCATGTTAGGTCTAGGTTAGGCCCGGGATTTGCCCTCATCAGGGTCATATTTCCGCGTTCTTCACATACTTGTTGAACAGATCCTGGGCTTTTTCTGGATTGGATCAGGTAGTAATGTGGTACCACACTGAAACAGTCCATTAACCCTGGTTTCGATCAATATTTTAGAGGATAACGCATGTTAGGTCTGGGGTAGGTCTGGGATTTGCTCTCATCAGGCTCGTACTTTCGCATATTTCTCATACTTGATGGCCAGATTCTGGGCTTTTTCTAGTTTGGATTCTGTAGTAATGTGGTGCCACACTGAGACAGTCCATTTAACCTGGTTTCTATCAATATTTTAGAGGATAACGCATTTTAGGTCTGGGGTAGGTCTGGCATTTGCTCTCATCAGGCTCGTACTTTCGCATATTTCTCATACTTGATGGCCAGATTCTGGGCTTTTTCGAGTTTGGATTCTGTAGTAATGTGGTGCCACACTGAGACAGTCCATTTAACCTGGTTTCTATCAATATTTTAGAGGATAACGCATGTTATGTCTGGGTTAGGCCTGGGATTTGCTCTCATCAGGCTCGTATTTTCGCATATTTCTCATAATTCATGGCCAGATTCTGGGCTTTTTCTGGATTGGATCAGGTAGTAATGTGGTACCACACTGAGACAGTCCTTTAAACCTGGTTTCGATCAATATTTTAGAGGACAACGCAAGTTAGGTCTGGGATAGGTCTGGGATTTGCCCTGACCAGGCTCGTACTTTCGCATATTTCTCATACTTGGTTGCCAGATTCTGGGCTTTTTCTGGTTTGGATCCCGTAGTATTGTGGTACCACACTGAAACATTCAATTAAACCTGGTCTTGATAAATATTTTAGAGGATAACGCATGTTAGATCTGGGTTATGTCTAGGATTTGCCCTAATCAGGCTCATAATTTCGCATATTTCTCATACTTCATGGCTAGATCCTGGGCTTTTTCTGGATTGGATCATGTAGTAATGTGGTACCACTCTGAAACAGTAAATTAAACCTAGTTTCGATCAATATTTTAGAGAATAACGCATGTTGGGTCTGGGATAGGTCTGGGATTTGCTCTCATCAGGCTCGTACTTTCGCATATTTCTCATACTTGATGGCCAGATTCTGGGCTTTTTCTAGTTTGGATCCTGTAGTAATGTGGTACCACACTGAAACTGTCCATTTAACCTGGTTTCGATCAATATTTGAGAGGACAACGCAAGTTAGGTCTGGTATAGGTCTGGGATTTGCCCTCATCAGGGTCATATTTTCGCGTTCTTCACATACTTGTTGAACAGATCCTGGGTATTTTTCTGGTTTGGATCACGTAGTAATGTGGTACCACACTGTAATAGTCGATTAAACCTGGTTTCGATCAATATTTTAGAGGACAACGCAAGTTAGGTCTGGGATAGGTCTGGGATTTGCCCTCATCAGGCTCATATTTCCGCGTTCTTCACATACTTGTTGAACAGATCCTGGGTATTTTTCTGGTTTGGATCACGTAGTAATGTGGTACCACTCTGAAACAGTAAATTAAACCTAGTTTCGATCAATATTTTAGAGAATAACGCATGTTGGGTCTGGGATAGGTCTGGGATTTGCTCTCATCAGGCTCGTACTTTCGCATATTTCTCATACTTGATGGCCAGATTCTGGGCATTTTCTAGTTTGGATCCTGTAGTAATGTGGTACCACACTGAAACTGTCCATTTAACCTGGTTACGATCAATATTTTAGAGGACAACGCAAGTTAGGTCTGGTATAGGTCTGGGATTTGCCCTCATCAGGGTCATATTTTCGCGTTCTTCACATACTTGTTGAACAGATCCTGGGTATTTTTCTGGTTTGGATCATGTAGTAATGTGGTACCACACTGTAATAGTCGATTAAACCTGGTTTCGATAAATATTTTAGAGGACAACGCAAGTTAGGTCTGGGATAGGTCTGGGATTTGCCCTCATCAGGCTCATATTTCCGCGTTCTTCACATACTTGTTGAACAGATCCTGGGTATTTTTCTGGTTTGGATCACGTAGTAATGTGGTACCACACTGAAACATTCAATTAAACCTGGTCTTGATAAATATTTTAGAGGATAACGCATGTTAGGTCTGGGTTAGGTCTAGGATTTGTCCTCATCAGGCTCATACTTTCGCATATTACTCATACTTGATGGCTAGATCCAGGGCTTTTTCTGGATTGGATCACGTAGTAATGTGGTACCACACTGAAACAGTCCATTAAACCTGGTTTCCATCAATATTTTAGAGGACAACGTAAGTTAGGTCTGGTATAGGTCTGGGATTTGCCCTCATCAGGGTCATATTTTCGCATTCTTCACATACTTGATGAACGGATCCTGGGTATTTTTCTGGTTTGGATCACATAGTGATGTGGTACCACACTGAAACATTCAATTAAACCTGGTCTTGATAAATATTTTAGAGGATAACGCATGTTAGGTCTGGGTTAGGTCTAGGATTTGCCCTCATCAGGCTCATACTTTCGCATATTTCTCATACTTGATGGCTAGATCCAGGGCTTTTTCTGGATTGGATCACGTAGTAATGTGGTACCACACTGAAACAGTCCATTAAACCTGGTTTCCATCAATATTTTAGAGGGCAACGTAAGTTAGGCCTGGTATAGGTCTGGGATTTGCCCCCATCAGGGTCATATTTTCGCGTTCTTCACATACTTGTGGAACAGGTGCTGGGTATTTTTCTGGTTTGGATCAGGTAGTAATGTGGCACCACACTGAAGCAGCCGATTAAACCTGGTTTCGATCAATATTTTCGAGGATAACGCAAGTAAGATCTGGGATAGGTCTGGGATTTGGCCTCATCAGGGTCACATTTTCGCGTTCTTCACATACTTGTTGAACAGATCCTGGGTATTTTTCTGGGTTGGATCACGTAGTAATGTGGTACCACACTGTAATAGTCGATTAAACCTGGTTTCGATCAATATTTTAGAGGACAACGCAAGTTAGGTCTGGGATAGGTCTGGGATTTGCCCTCATCAGGCTCATATTTCCGCGTTCTTCACATACTTGTTGAACAGATCCTGGGTATTTTTCTGGTTTGGATCACGTAGTAATGTGGTACCACTCTGAAACAGTAAATTAAACCTAGTTTCGATCAATATTTTAGAGAATAACGCATGTTGGGTCTGGGATAGGTCTGGGATTTGCTCTCATCAGGCTCGTACTTTCGCATATTTCTCATACTTGATGGCCAGATTCTGGGCTTTTTCTAGTTTGGATCCTGTAGTAATGTGGTACCACACTGAAACTGTCCATTTAACCTGGTTTCGATCAATATTTTAGTGGACAACGCAAGTTAGGTCTGGTATAGGTCTGGGATTTGCCCTCATCAGGGTCATATTTTCGCATTCTTCACATACTTGATGAACGGATCCTGGGTATTTTTCTGGTTTGGATCACATAGTGATGTGGTACCACACTGAAACATTCAATTAAACCTGGTCTTGATAAATATTTTAGAGGATAACGCATGTTAGGTCTGGGTTAGGTCTAGGATTTGCCCTCATCAGGCTCATACTTTCGCATATTTCTCATACTTGATGGCTAGATCCAGGGCTTTTTCTGGATTGGATCACGTAGTAATGTGGTACCACACTGAAACAGTCCATTAAACCTGGTTTCCATCAATATTTTAGAGGGCAACGTAAGTTAGGCCTGGTATAGGTCTGGGATTTGCCCCCATCAGGGTCATATTTTCGCGTTCTTCACATACTTGTGGAACAGGTGCTGGGTATTTTTCTGGTTTGGATCAGGTAGTAATGTGGCACCACACTGAAGCAGCCGATTAAACCTGGTTTCGATCAATATTTTCGAGGATAACGCAAGTAAGATCTGGGATAGGTCTGGGATTTGGCCTCATCAGGGTCACATTTTCGCGTTCTTCACATACTTGTTGAACAGATCCTGGGTATTTTTCTGGGTTGGATCACGTAGTAATGTGGTACCACACTGTAATAGTCGATTAAACCTGGTTTCGATCAATATTTTAGAGGACAACGCAAGTTAGGTCTGGGATAGGTCTGGGATTTGCCCTCATCAGGCTCATATTTCCGCGTTCTTCACATACTTGTTGAACAGATCCTGGGTATTTTTCTGGTTTGGATCACGTAGTAATGTGGTACCACTCTGAAACAGTAAATTAAACCTAGTTTCGATCAATATTTTAGAGAATAACGCATGTTGGGTCTGGGATAGGTCTGGGATTTGCTCTCATCAGGCTCGTACTTTCGCATATTTCTCATACTTGATGGCCAGATTCTGGGCTTTTTCTAGTTTGGATCCTGTAGTAATGTGGTACCACACTGAAACTGTCCATTTAACCTGGTTTCGATCAATATTTTAGTGGACAACGCAAGTTAGGTCTGGTATAGGTCTGGGATTTGCCCTCATCAGGGTCATATTTTCGCATTCTTCACATACTTGATGAACGGATCCTGGGTATTTTTCTGGTTTGGATCACATAGTGATGTGGTACCACACTGAAACATTCAATTAAACCTGGTCTTGATAAATATTTTAGAGGATAACGCATGTTAGGTCTGGGTTAGGTCTAGGATTTGCCCTCATCAGGCTCATACTTTCGCATATTTCTCATACTTGATGGCTAGATCCAGGGCTTTTTCTGGATTGGATCACGTAGTAATGTGGTACCACACTGAAACAGTCCATTAAACCTGGTTTCCATCAATATTTTAGAGGGCAACGTAAGTTAGGCCTGGTATAGGTCTGGGATTTGCCCCCATCAGGGTCATATTTTCGCGTTCTTCACATACTTGTGGAACAGGTGCTGGGTATTTTTCTGGTTTGGATCAGGTAGTAATGTGGCACCACACTGAAGCAGCCGATTAAACCTGGTTTCGATCAATATTTTCGAGGATAACGCAAGTAAGATCTGGGATAGGTCTGGGATTTGGCCTCATCAGGGTCACATTTTCGCGTTCTTCACATACTTGTTGAACAGATCCTGGGTATTTTTCTGGTTTGGATCAGGTAGTAATGTGGTACCACACTGAAACAGTCCATTAAACCTGTTTTCGATCGATATATTTGAGGATAACTCATGTTAGGTCTAGGTTAGGCCCGGGATTTGCCGACATCAGGGTCATATTTCCGCGTTCTTCACATACTTGTTGAACAGATCCTGGGTATTTTTCTGGTTTGGATCACGTAGTAATGTGGTACCACACTGCAATAGTCGATTAAACCTGGTTTCGATCAATATTTTAGAGGACAACGCAAGTTTGGTCTGGGATAGGTCTGGGATTTGCCCTGATCAGTCTCGTACTTTCGCATATTTCTCATACTTGGTTGCCAGATTCTGGGCTTTTTCTGGTTTGGATCCCGTAGTATTGTGGTACCACACCGAAACATTCAATTAAACCTGGTCTTGATAAATATTTTAGAGGATAACGCATGTTAGATCTGGGTTATGTCTAGGATTTGCCCTAATCAGGCTCATAATTTCGCATATTTCTCATACTTCACGGCTAGATCCAGGGCTTTTTCTGGATTGGATCATGTAGTAATGTGGTACCACTCTGAAACAGTAAATTAAACCTAGTTTCGATCAATATTTTAGAGAATAACGCATGTTGGGTCTGGGATAGGTCTGGGATTTGCCCTCATCAGGCTCATTGTTTCGCGTTTTTCACATACTGGTTGAACAGATCCTGGGTTTTTTCTGTTTTGGATCGCGTAGTAATGTAGTACCACACTGAAACAGTCCATTAAACCTGGTTTCGATCAATATTTTAGAGAATGACGCATGTTAGGTCATGGTTAGGTCTGGGATTTGCCCTCATCAGGCTCATAGTTTCGCGTTTTTCACATACTTGTTGAACAGATCCTGGGTTTTTTCTGGTTTGGATCACGTTGTAATGTGGTACCACACTGAAACATTCAATTAAACCTGGTCTTGATAAATATTTTAGAGGATAACGCATGTTAGGTCTGGGATAGGTCTGGGATTTGCTCTCATCAGGCTCGTACCTTCGCATATTTCTCATACTTGATGGCTAGATCCAGGGCTTTTTCTGGATTGGATCACGTAGTAATGTGGTACCACACTGCAATAGTCGATTAAACCTGGTTTCGATCAATATTTTAGAGGACAACGCAAGTTAGGTCTGGGATAGGTCTGGGATTTGGCCTCATCAGGGTCACATTTTCGCGTTCTTCACATACTTGTTGAACAGATCCTGGGTATTTTTCTGGTTTGGATCACGTAGTAATGTGGTACCACACTGTAATAGTCGATTAAACCTGGTTTCGATCAATATTTTAGAGGATAACGCATGTTAGATCTGGGTTATGTCTAGGATTTGCCCTAATCAGGCTCATAATTTCGCATATTTCTCATACTTCATGGCTAGATCCAGGGCTTTTTCTGGATTGGATCATGTAGTAATGTGGTACCACTCTGAAACAGTAAATTAAACCTAGTTTCGATCAATATTTTAGAGAATAACGCATGTTGGGTCTGGGATAGGTCTGGGATTTGCCCTCATCAGGCTCATAGTTTCGCGTTTTTCACATACTGGTTGAACAGATCCTGGGTTTTTTCTGTTTTGGATCGCGTAGTAATGTGGTACCACACTGAAACAGTCCATTAAACCTGGTTTCGATCAATATTTTAGAGAATGACGCATGTTAGGTCATGGTTAGGTCTGGGATTTGCCCTCATCAGGCTCATAGTTTCGCGTTTTTCACATACTTGTTGAACAGATCCTGGGTTTTTTCTGGTTTGGATCACGTTGTAATGTGGTACCACACTGAAACAGTCCATTAAACCTGGTTTCGATCAATATTTTAGAGAATAACGCATGTTAGGTCATGGTTAGGTCTGGGATTTGCTATCATCAGGCTCGTACTTCCGCATATTTCTCATACTTGATGGCCAGATTCTGGACTTTCTCTAGTTTGGATCCTGTAGTAATGTTGTACCACACTGAAACAGTCCATTTAACCTGGTTTCGATCAATATTTTAGAGGATAACGCATGTTATGTCTAGGTTAGGCCTGGGATTTTCCCTCATCAGACACATACTTTCGCATTCTCCACATACTTGTTGAACAGATCCTGGGTTTTTTCAGGTTTGGATCACGCAGTAATGTGGTACCACACTGAAACATTCAATTAAACCTGGTCTTGATAAATATATTAGAGGATAACGCATGTTAGGTTATGGGTTAGGTCTAGGATTTGCCCTCATCAGGCTCATACTTTCGCATATTTCTCATACTTGATGGCTAGATCCAGGGCTTTTTCTGGATTGGATCACGTAGTAATGTGGTACCACACTGAAACAGTCAATTAAACCTGGTTTCCATCAATATTTTAGAGGACAACGCAAGTTAGGTCTGGTATAGGTCTGGGATTTGCCCTCATCAGGGTCATATTTTCACGTTCTTCACATACTTGTTGAACAGATCCTGGGTATTTTTCTGGTTTGGATCAGGTAGTAACGTGGTACCACACTGAAGCAGTCGATTAAACCTGGTTTCGATCAATATTTTTGAGGATAACGCATGTTAGGTCTAGGTTAGGCCCGGGATTTGCCCTCACCAGGGTCATATTTCCGCGTTCTTCACATACTTGTTGAACAGATCCTAGGTATTTTTCTGGTTTGGATCACGCAGTAATGTGGTACCACACTGAAATAGTCGATTAAACCGGTTTTCGATCAATATTTTAGAGATTAACGCATGTTAGGTCATGGTTAGGTCTGGGATTTGCTCTCATCAGGCTCGTACTTTCGCATATTCCTCATACTTGATGGCCAGATTCTGGGCTTTTTCTAATAAAATTTGGATCCTGTAGTAATGTGGTACCACACTGAAACAGTCCATGAAACCTGGTTTCGATCAATATTATAGAGGATAACGCATGTTATGTCTCGGTTAGGCCTGGGATTTGCCCTCATCAGACACATACTTTCGCATTCTCCACATACTTGTTGAACAGATCCTGGGTTTTTTCAGGTTTTCATCACGTAGTAATGTGGTACCACACTGAAACATTCAATTAAACCTGGTCTTGATAAATATTTTGGAGGATAACGCATGTTAGGTCTGGGTTAGGTCTAGGATTTGCCCTAATCAGGCTCATATTTTCGCATATTTCTCAAACTTGATGGCCAGATCTATTGCTTTTTCTGGTTTGGATCATGTGGTAATGTGGTATCACACTGATAGAGCCCATTAAACCTGGTTTCGATGAATAGTTTAGAGGATAACTCATGTTAGGTCAAGGTTAGTCCTGGGATTTGCCCTCATCAGACTCATACTTTCGCATATTTCTCATACTTGTTGGCCAGATCCTGGTTTTTTTCTGGTCTGGATCACGTAGTAATGTGGTACCACACTGATTCAGTCCATTAAACCTGGTTTCGATCAATATTTTAGAACTTAACGCATGTTAGGTCTAGGTTAGGCCTGGGATTTGCCATTATCAGGGTCATATTTTCGCGTTCTTCACATACTTGTTGAACAGATCCTGGGTATTTTTCTGGTTTGGATCAGGTAGTAACGTGGTACCACACTGAAGCAGTCGATTAAACCTGGTTTCGATCAATATTTTTGAGAATAACGCAAGTTATGTCTGGGATAGTTCCGGGATTTGCCCTCGTCAGGCTCATACTTTCGCATTCTTCACATACTTGTTGAACGGCTCCTGGGTTTTTTCAGGTTTGGATCACGTAGTAATGTGGTACCACACTGAAACATTCAATTAAACCTGGTCTTGATAAATATTTTAGAGGATAACGCATGTTAGGTCAGGGTTAGGTCTAGGATTTGCCCTCATCAGGCTCGTACTTTCGAATATTTCTCATAGTTCATGGCCTGATTCTGGGCTTTTTCTGGTTTGGATCACATAGTAATGTGGTACCACACTGAAACAGTCGATTAAACCTGGTTTCGGTCAGTATTTTTGAGGGTAACGCATGTTAGGTCTAGGTTAGGCCTGGGATTTTCCCTCATCAGACACATACTTTCGCATTCTTCACATACTTGTTGAACAGATCCGGGGTTTTTTCAGGTTTGGATCACGTAGTAATGTGGTACCACACTGAAACAGTAAATTAAACCTAGTTTCGATCAATATTTTAGAGGATAACGCAAGTTAGGTCTGGGATAGGTCTGGGATTTGCCCACATCAGGGTCATATTTTCGCATTTTTCACATACTTGTTGAACAGATCCTGGGTTTTTTCTGGTTTGGATCACGTAGAAATGTGGTACCGCACTGAAACATTCAATTAAACCTGGTACTGATAAATATTTTTGAGGGAATCGGATGTTAGGTCTAGGTTAGGCCTGGGATTTGCCCTCATCAGACACATACTTTCGCATTCTCCACATACTTGTTGAACAGATCCTGGGTTTTTTCAGGTTTGGATCACGTAGTAATGTGGTACCACACTGAAACATTCAATTAAACCTGGTCTTGATAAATATTTTAGAGGATAACGCATGTTAGGTCTGGGTTAGGTCTAGGATTTGCCCTCATCACGCTCATACTTTCGCATATTTCTCATACTTGACGGCTAGATCCAGGGCTTTTTCTGGATTGGATCCTGTAGTAATGTGGTACCACACTGAAACAGTCCATTTAACCTGGTTTCGATCAATATTATAGAGGATAACGCATGTTATGTCTAGGTTAGGCCTGGGATTTGCCCTCATCAGACACATACTTTCGCATCCTCCACATACTTGTTGAACAGATCCTGGGTTTTTTCTGGATTGCAACACGTAGTAATGTGGTACCCCACTGAAACAGTCGATTAAACCTGGTTTCGATCAATATTTTTGAGGATAACGCATGTTAGGTCTAGGTTAGGCCCGGGATTTGCTCACATCAGGGTCATATTTCCGCGATCTTCACATACTTGTTTAACAGATCCTGGGTTATTTCTGGTTTGGATCAGGTAGTAATGTGGTTCCACACTGAAACAGTCGATTAAACCTGGACACAATCAACATTTTAGGGGATAACGCCGGTTAGGACTCGGTTAGGTGTGGCATTTGCCCTCATCAGGCACATACTTTCGCATATTTCTCATACCTGTTGGCCAGATACGTTGCTTTTTCTGGATTGGATCACATACTGATGTAGTACCACACTGAAACAGTCAATTATACCTGGTCTCGATGAATATTTTAGAGGATAACGCATGTTAGGTCTGGGTTAGGTCCAGGATTTGCCCGTATCAGGCTCATACTTTCGCTTTTTTCTCATACTTGTTCGCCAGATCCAGGGCTTTTTCTGGTCTGGATCACGTAGTAATGTGATACCACATTGAAAAAGTCCATTAAACCTGGTTTCGATCAACATTTTAGATGATAACGCATGTTAGGTCTAGGTTAGGCCTGGGATTTGCCCTCAGCAGGCTCATACTTTCGCATATTTCTCATAGTTGATGGCCAGATTCTGGGTTTTTTTCTGGTGTGGATCACGTAGTAATGTGGTACCACACTGAAACATTCGATTAAGCCTGGTATCGATCAATATTTTAGAGGATAACGCAAGTTATGTCTGGGATAGGTCTAGGATTTGCCCTCATCAGGCTCATACTGTCGCATATTTCTCATACTTGTTAGCCAGATCCATTGCTTTTTCTGATTTGGATCACGTGGTAATGTGGTATCTACCAGAACTAACCCAGACATAACCAGCGTTATCCTCTAAAATATTAATCGGAACCAGGCTCAATTGACTGTTTCGGTGTGGTACCGCATTACGCGTGGATCCAAGCCACAAAACACCCGAGATCTGGTCAACAAGTACACGAAAATTGCGAAAGTATGAGCCGGATGAGGGCAAATCCCAGACCTAACCGGGACATAACCGGCGTTATCCTCTAAAAAATTCATCGCAACCAGGTTTAATTCACCGTCACGGTGTGGAACCACATTACTACGGGATCCAAACCCGGAGAAACCCAGGATCAGGCCTACAAGTATGCGAAAAACGCGAAAGTATGAGCCAGATGATTGTAAATACCAGTCCTAACCGAGACATAACCGGCTTTATCCTCTAAAATACTAATCGCAACCAGGATTATTTGACTGGTACCGCGTTACTACGTGGTCCAAGCGAGAAAAAACCCAGGATCTGCCAAACAAGTATGCGAAAAACGCGAAAGTATGAGCCAGATGATTGCAAATACCAGAACTATCCCGGACATAACCAGCGTTATCCTCTAAAATATTATTCGCAACCAGGTTTAACTGACTGTTTCGGTGTGGTACCACATTACTACGTGGTCCAAGCCAGAAAACGGCCAGGATCTGCCCAAAAAGTATGCGAAAAATGCGAAAGTACGAGCCAGATGAGGGCAAATCCCAGACCTAACCGAGACATAACCGGCGTTATCCTCTAAAATAGTAATCGCAACCAGGTTTAATTGACTGTTTCAGCGTGGTACCACTTTACTACGTGGTCCAGCCAGAAAAAGGCCAGGATCTGGCCAACAAGTATGCGAAAAACGCGAAAGGACGAGCCTGATGAGGGCAAATACCAGACCTAACCCAGACATAACCGGCGTTATCCTCCAAAATAGTAATCGCAACCAGGTTTAATTGACTGCTTCGGTGTGGTACCGCGTTACTACGTGATCCAAACCAGAAAAGTGCCAGGATCTGGCAAACAAGTATGCGAAAAATGCGAAAGTACGAGCCAGATGAGGGCAAATACCAGACCTAACCGAGACATAACCGGCGTTATCCTCTAAAATATTAATCGCAACCAGGTTCAATTGACTGTTTCAGTGTGGTACCACATTACTACGTGATCCAAACCAGAAAAAACCCAGGATCCGTTCAACAAGTATGTGAAGAATGCGTAAGTATGAGTCTGATGAGTGAAAATCCCAGACCTAACCTAGACCTAACATGCGTTATCCTCAAAAATATTGATCGAAACCTGGTTTAATCGACTGTTTCAGTGTGGTACCACATTACTACGTGACCCAAACCAGAAAAAACCCTCGATCAGGTCAACATGCACGTTAAAACTGCGAAAGTATGAGCCTGATGAGGGCAAATCCCAGACCTATCCCAGACCTAACATGCGTTATCCTCAAAAATATTAATCGAAACCATGTTTAATTGACTGTTTCAGTGTGGTACCACATTACTACGTGATCCAAACCAGAAAAAACCCAGGATCCGTTCAACAAGTATGTGAAGAATGTGAAAGTATGAGTCTGATGAGTGAAAATCTCAGGGCTAACCTAGACCTAACATGCGTTGTCCTCTAAAATATTCCTGGAAACCAGGTTTAATCGACTGTTTCAGTGTTGTACTTCATTACTACGTGATGCAATCCAGAAAAAGCCCTGGATCTGTTCAACGAGTATGTGAAGTGTGCGAAAGTATGAGTCTGATGAGGGCAAATCCCAGATCTATCCCAGACCTAACATGCGTTATCCTCTAAAATATTGATCCAAACCAGGTTTAACGGACTGTTTCAGTGTGGTACCACATTACTACGTGATCCAAACCGGAAAAAACCCAGGATCTGTTCAACAAGTATGTGAAAAACGCGAAAGTATGAGCCTGATGAGGGCAAATCCCAGACCTATCCCAGACCTAACTTGCGTTATCCTCTAAAATATTTATCAAGACCAGGTTTAATTGACTATTTCAGTGCGGTACCACATTACTACGTGATCCAATCCAGAAATAGCCCAGGATCCAGCCATGACGTATGAGAAATATGCGAAAGTATGAGCCTGATGGGGGCAAATCCTAGACCTAACCCAGACCTAACATGCGTTATCCTCTAAAATATTTATCAAGACCAGGTTTAATTGAATGTTTCAGTGTGGTACCACATTACTACGTGATCGAATCCAGAAATAGCCCAGGATCTAGCCATGAAGTATGAGAAATATGCGAAAGTATGAGCCTGACGAGGGCAAATCCTAGACCTAACCCAGACCTAACATGCGTTATCCTCTAAAATATTTATCAAGACCAGGTTTAATTGAATGTTTCAGTGTGGTACCACATTACTACGTGATCCAAATCAGTAAAAACCCAGGATCTGTTCCACAAGTATGTGAAAAACGCGAAAGTATGAGCCTGATGAGGGCAAATCCCAGACCTAACCTAGACCTAACATGCGTTATTCTCTAAAATATTGATCGAAACCAGGTTTAATTGACTGTTTCAGTGTGGTACCACATTACTACGTGATCCAAACCAGAAAAAACCCAGGATCCGTTCAACAAGTATGTGAAGAATGCGAAAGTATGAGTCTGATGAGTGAAAATCCCAGACCTAACCTAGACCTAACATGAATTATTCTCAAAAATATTGATCAAAACCAGGTTTAATTGACTGTTTCAGTGTGGTACCACATTACTACGTGATCCAATCCAAAAATAGCCCAGGATCCAGCCATGAAGTATGAGAAATATGCGAAAGTATGAGCCTGATGTGGGCAAATCCTAGACCTAACCCAGACCTAACATGCGTTATCCTCTAAAATATTTATCAAGACCAGGTTTAATTGAATGTTTCAGTGTGGTACCACATTACTACGTGATCGAATCCAGAAATAGCCCAGGATCTAGCCATGAAGTATGAGAAATATGCGAAAGTATGAGCCTGACGAGGGCAAATCCTAGACCTAACCCAGACCTAACATGCGTTATCCTCTAAAATATTTATCAAGACCAGGTTTAATTGAATGTTTCAGTGTGGTACCACATTACTACGTGATCCAAATCAGTAAAAACCCAGGATCTGTTCCACAAGTATGTGAAAAACGCGAAAGTATGAGCCTGATGAGGGCAAATCCCAGACCTAACCTAGACCTAACATGCGTTATTCTCTAAAATATTGATCGAAACCAGGTTTAATTGACTGTTTCAGTGTGGTACCACATTACTACGTGATCCAAACCAGAAAAAACCCAGGATCCGTTCAACAAGTATGTGAAGAATGCGAAAGTATGAGTCTGATGAGTGAAAATCCCAGACCTAACCTAGACCTAACATGAATTATTCTCAAAAATATTGATCAAAACCAGGTTTAATTGACTGTTTCAGTGTGGTACCACATTACTACGTGATCCAATCCAAAAATAGCCCAGGATCCAGCCATGAAGTATGAGAAATATGCGAAAGTATGAGCCTGATGTGGGCAAATCCTAGACCTAACCCAGACCTAACATGCGTTATCCTCTAAAATATTTATCAAGACCAGGTTTAATTGAATGTTTCAGTGTCGTACCACATTACTACGTGATCCAAACCAGTAAAAGCCCAGGATCCGTTCAACAAGTATGTGAAGAATGCGAAAGTATGAGTATGATGAGTGAATAACCCCGGCCTATCCTAGACCTAACATGCGTTATCCACAAAAATATTGATCGAAACCTGGTTTAATACACTGATTCAGTGTGGTACCACATTAATGTGTGATCCAAACCAGAAAATAACGCAGGATCTGTTCAACGAGTATGTGAAGTGTGCGAAAGTATGAGTCTGATGAGGGCAAATCCCAGACCTAACCTAGACCTAACATGCGTTATCCTCTAAAATATTGATCCAAACCAGGTTTAATCGACTGTTTCAGTGTGGTACCACACTACTACGTGACCCAAACCGGAAAAAACCCAGGATCTGTTCAACAAGTATGTGAAAAACGCGAAAATATGAGTCTGATGAGTGAAAATCCCAGTCCTAACCTAGACCTAACATGCGTTATCCTCAAAAATATTCATCGAAACCTGGTTTAATCGACTGTTTCAGTGTGGTACCACATTACTATGTGATCCAAACCAGAAAATAACCCAGGATCTGTTCAACGAGTATGTGAAGTGTGCGAAAGTATGAGCCTGATGAGGGCAAATCCCAGACCTAACCTAGACCTAACATGCGTTATTTTCTAAAATATTGATCGAAACCAGGTTTAATTGACTGTTTCAGTGTGGTACCACATTACTACGTGATCCAAACCAGAAAAAACCCAGGATCCGTTCAACAAGTATGTGAAGAATGCGAAAGTATGAGTCTGATGAGTGAAAATCCCAGGGCTAACCTAGACCTAACATGCGTTATCCACAAAAATATTGATCGAAACCTGGTTTAATCGACTGATTCAGTGTGGTACCACATTAATATGTGATCCAAACCAGAAAATAACCCAGGATCTGTTCAACGAGTATGTGAAGTGTGCGAAAGTATGAGCCTGATGAGGGCAAATCCCAGACCTAACCTAGACCTAACATGCGTTATCCTCTAAAATATTGATCAAAACCAGGTTTAATGGACTGTTTCAGTGTGGTACCACACTACTACGTGATCCAAACCAGAAAAAACCCAGGATCTGTTCAACAAGTATGTGAAAAACGCGAAAGTATGAGCCTGATGAGGGCAAATCCCAGACCTATCCCAGTCCTAACATGGGTTATCCTCTAAAATATTTATCAAGACCAGGTTTAATTGAATGTTTCAGTGTGATACCACACTACTACGTGATCCAAACCAGAAAAAGCCCAGGATCTAGCCATCAAGTATGAGAAATATGCGAAAGAATGAGCCTGATGAGAGCAAATCCCAGACCTAACCTAGACCTAACATGAATTATTCTCAAAAATATTGACCAAAACCCGGTTTAATTGACTGTTTCAGTGTGGTACCACATTACTACGTGATCCAATCCAAAAATAACCCAGGACCCAGCCATGAAGTATGAGAAATATGTGAAAGTATGAGCCTGATGTGGGCAAATCCTAGACCTAACCCAGACCTAACATGCGTTACCCTCTAAAATATTTATCAAGACCAGGTTTAATTGAATGTTTCAGTGTGGTCCCACATTACTACGTGATCCAAACCAGTAAAAGCCCAGGATCCCTTCAACAAGTATGTGAAGAATGCGAAAGTATGAGTATGATGAGTGAAAAACCCCGGCCTATCCTAGACCTAACATGCGTTATCCACAAAAATATTGATCGAAACCTGGTTTAATCGACTGATTCAGTGTGGTACCACATTAATATGTGATCCAAACCAGAAAATAACCCAGGATCTGTTCAACGAGTATGTGAAGTGTGCGAAAGTATGAGCCTGATGAGGGCAAATCCCAGACCTAACCTAGACCTAACATGCGTTATTCTCTAAAATATTGATTGAAACCAGGTTTAATTGACTGTTTCAGTGTGGTACCACATTACTACGTGATCCAAACCAGAAAAAACCCAGGATCTGTTCAACGAGTATGTGAAGTGTGCGAAAGTATGAGTCTGATGAGTGAAAATCCCAGGCCTAACCTAGACCTAACATGCGTTATCCTCAAAAATATTCATCGAAACCTGGTTTAATCGACTGTTTCAGTGTGGTAACACATTACTATGTGATCCAAACCAGAAAATAACCCAGGATCTGTTCAACGAGTATGTGAAGTGTGCGAAAGTATGAGCCTGATGAGGGCAAATCCTAGACCTAACCTAGACCTAACATGAATTATTCTCTAAAATATTGATCGAAACCAGGTTTAATTGACTGTTTCAGTGTGGTCCCACATTACTACGTGATCCAAACCAGAAAAAACCCAGGATCCGTTCAACAAGTATGTGAAGAATGCGAAAGGATGAGTCTGATGAGTGAAAATCCCAGGCCTAACCTAGACCTAACATGCGTTATCCTCAAAAATATTCCTGGAAACCAGGTTTAATCGACTGTTTCAGTGTTGTACTTCATTACTACGTGATGCAATCCAGAAAAAGCCCTGGATCTGTTCAACGAGTATGTGAAGTGTGCGAAAGTATGAGTCTGATGAGGGCAAATCCCAGATCTATCCCAGACCTAACATGCGTTATCCTCTAAAATATTGATCCAAACCAGGTTTAATGGACTGTTTCAGTGTGGTACCACATTACTACGTGATCCAAACCGGAAAAAACCCAGGATCTGTTCAACATGTATGTGAAAAACGCGAAAGTATGAGCCTGATGAGGGCAAATCCCAGACCTATCCCAGACCTAACTTGCGTTATCCTCTAAAATATTTATCAAGACCAGGTTTAATTGACTATTTCAGTGCGGTACCACATTACTACGTGATCCAATCCAGAAATAGCCCAGGATCCAGCCATGACGTATGAGAAATATGCGAAAGTATGAGCCTGATGGGGGCAAATCCTAGACCTAACCCAGACCTAACATGCGTTATCCTCTAAAATATTTATCAAGACCAGGTTTAATTGAATGTTTCAGTGTGGTACCACATTACTACGTGATCGAATCCAGAAATAGCCCAGGATCTAGCCATGAAGTATGAGAAATATGCGAAAGTATGAGCCTGACGAGGGCAAATCCTAGACCTAACCCAGACCTAACATGCGTTATCCTCTAAAATATTTATCAAGACCAGGTTTAATTGAATGTTTCAGTGTGGTACCACATTACTACGTGATCCAAATCAGTAAAAACCCAGGATCTGTTCCACAAGTATGTGAAAAACGCGAAAGTATGAGCCTGATGAGGGCAAATCCCAGACCTAACCTAGACCTAACATGCGTTATTCTCTAAAATATTGATCGAAACCAGGTTTAATTGACTGTTTCAGTGTGGTACCACATTACTACGTGATCCAAACCAGAAAAAACCCAGGATCCGTTCAACAAGTATGTGAAGAATGCGAAAGTATGAGTCTGATGAGTGAAAATCCCAGACCTAACCTAGACCTAACATGAATTATTCTCAAAAATATTGATCAAAACCAGGTTTAATTGACTGTTTCAGTGTGGTACCACATTACTACGTGATCCAATCCAAAAATAGCCCAGGATCCAGCCATGAAGTATGAGAAATATGCGAAAGTATGAGCCTGATGTGGGCAAATCCTAGACCTAACCCAGACCTAACATGCGTTATCCTCTAAAATATTTATCAAGACCAGGTTTAATTGAATGTTTCAGTGTCGTACCACATTACTACGTGATCCAAACCAGTAAAAGCCCAGGATCCGTTCAACAAGTATGTGAAGAATGCGAAAGTATGAGTATGATGAGTGAATAACCCCGGCCTATCCTAGACCTAACATGCGTTATCCACAAAAATATTGATCGAAACCTGGTTTAATACACTGAATCAGTGTGGTACCACATTAATATGTGATCCAAACCAGAAAATAACGCAGGATCTGTTCAACGAGTATGTGAAGTGTGCGAAAGTATGAGTCTGATGAGGGCAAATCCCAGACCTAACCTAGACCTAACATGCGTTATCCTCCAAAATATTGATCCAAACCAGGTTTAATCGACTGTTTCAGTGTGGTACCACACTACTACGTGACCCAAACCGGAAAAAACCCAGGATCTGTTCAACAAGTATGTGAAAAACGCGAAAATATGAGTCTGATTAGTGAAAATCCCAGTCCTAACCTAGACCTAACATGCGTTATCCTCAAAAATATTCATCGAAACCTGGTTTAATCGACTGTTTCAGTGTGGTACCACATTACTATGTGATCCAAACCAGAAAATAACCCAGGATCTGTTCAACGAGTATGTGAAGTGTGCGAAAGTATGAGCCTGATGAGGGCAAATCCCAGACCTAACCTAGACCTAACATGCGTTATTTTCTAAAATATTGATCGAAACCAGGTTTAATTGACTGTTTCAGTGTGGTACCACATTACTACGTGATCCAAACCAGAAAAAACCCAGGATCCGTTCAACAAGTATGTGAAGAATGCGAAAGTATGAGTCTGATGAGTGAAAATCCCAGGGCTAACCTAGACCTAACATGCGTTATCCACAAAAATATTGATCGAAACCTGGTTTAATCGACTGATTCAGTGTGGTACCACATTAATATGTGATCCAAACCAGAAAATAACCCAGGATCTGTTCAACGAGTATGTGAAGTGTGCGAAAGTATGAGCCTGATGAGGGCAAATCCCAGACCTAACCTAGACCTAACATGCGTTATCCTCTAAAATATTGATCAAAACCAGGTTTAATGGACTGTTTCAGTGTGGTACCACACTACTACGTGATCCAAACCAGAAAAAACCCAGGATCTGTTCAACAAGTATGTGAAAAACGCGAAAGTATGAGCCTGATGAGGGCAAATCCCAGACCTATCCCAGTCCTAACATGGGTTATCCTCTAAAATATTTATCAAGACCAGGTTTAATTGAATGTTTCAGTGTGATACCACACTACTACGTGATCCAAACCAGAAAAAGCCCAGGATCTAGCCATCAAGTATGAGAAATATGCGAAAGAATGAGCCTGATGAGAGCAAATCCCAGACCTAACCTAGACCTAACATGAATTATTCTCAAAAATATTGACCAAAACCCGGTTTAATTGACTGTTTCAGTGTGGTACCACATTACTACGTGATCCAATCCAAAAATAACCCAGGACCCAGCCATGAAGTATGAGAAATATGCGAAAGTATGAGCCTGATGTGGGCAAATCCTAGACCTAACCCAGACCTAACATGCGTTACCCTCTAAAATATTTATCAAGACCAGGTTTAATTGAATGTTTCAGTGTGGTCCCACATTACTACGTGATCCAAACCAGTAAAAGCCCAGGATCCCTTCAACAAGTATGTGAAGAATGCGAAAGTATGAGTATGATGAGTGAAAAACCCCGGCCTATCCTAGACCTAACATGCGTTATCCACAAAAATATTGATCGAAACCTGGTTTAATCGACTGATTCAGTGTGGTACCACATTAATATGTGATCCAAACCAGAAAATAACCCAGGATCTGTTCAACGAGTATGTGAAGTGTGCGAAAGTATGAGCCTGATGAGGGCAAATCCCAGACCTAACCTAGACCTAACATGCGTTATTCTCTAAAATATTGATTGAAACCAGGTTTAATTGACTGTTTCAGTGTGGTACCACATTACTACGTGATCCAAACCAGAAAAAACCCAGGATCTGTTCAACGAGTATGTGAAGTGTGCGAAAGTATGAGTCTGATGAGTGAAAATCCCAGGCCTAACCTAGACCTAACATGCGTTATCCTCAAAAATATTCATCGAAACCTGGTTTAATCGACTGTTTCAGTGTGGTAACACATTACTATGTGATCCAAACCAGAAAATAACCCAGGATCTGTTCAACGAGTATGTGAAGTGTGCGAAAGTATGAGCCTGATGAGGGCAAATCCTAGACCTAACCTAGACCTAACATGAATTATTCTCTAAAATATTGATCGAAACCAGGTTTAATTGACTGTTTCAGTGTGGTCCCACATTACTACGTGATCCAAACCAGAAAAAACCCAGGATCCGTTCAACAAGTATGTGAAGAATGCGAAAGGATGAGTCTGATGAGTGAAAATCCCAGGCCTAACCTAGACCTAACATGCGTTATCCTCAAAAATATTCCTGGAAACCAGGTTTAATCGACTGTTTCAGTGTTGTACTTCATTACTACGTGATGCAATCCAGAAAAAGCCCTGGATCTGTTCAACGAGTATGTGAAGTGTGCGAAAGTATGAGTCTGATGAGGGCAAATCCCAGATCTATCCCAGACCTAACATGCGTTATCCTCTAAAATATTGATCCAAACCAGGTTTAATGGACTGTTTCAGTGTGGTACCACATTACTACGTGATCCAAACCGGAAAAAACCCAGGATCTGTTCAACAAGTATGTGAAAAACGCGAAAGTATGAGCCTGATGAGGGCAAATCCCAGACCTATCCCAGACCTAACTTGCGTTATCCTCTAAAATATTTATCAAGACCAGGTTTAATTGACTATTTCAGTGCGGTACCACATTACTACGTGATCCAATCCAGAAATAGCCCAGGATCCAGCCATGACGTATGAGAAATATGCGAAAGTATGAGCCTGATGGGGGCAAATCCTAGACCTAACCCAGACCTAACATGCGTTATCCTCTAAAATATTTATCAAGACCAGGTTTAATTGAATGTTTCAGTGTGGTACCACATTACTACGTGATCGAATCCAGAAATAGCCCAGGATCTAGCCATGAAGTATGAGAAATATGCGAAAGTATGAGCCTGACGAGGGCAAATCCTAGACCTAACCCAGACCTAACATGCGTTATCCTCTAAAATATTTATCAAGACCAGGTTTAATTGAATGTTTCAGTGTGGTACCACATTACTACGTGATCCAAATCAGTAAAAACCCAGGATCTGTTCCACAAGTATGTGAAAAACGCGAAAGTATGAGCCTGATGAGGGCAAATCCCAGACCTAACCTAGACCTAACATGCGTTATTCTCTAAAATATTGATCGAAACCAGGTTTAATTGACTGTTTCAGTGTGGTACCACATTACTACGTGATCCAAACCAGAAAAAACCCAGGATCCGTTCAACAAGTATGTGAAGAATGCGAAAGTATGAGTCCGATGAGTGAAAATCCCAGACCTAACCTAGACCTAACATGAATTATTCTCAAAAATATTGATCAAATCCAGGTTTAATTGACTGTTTCAGTGTGGTACCACATTACTACGTGATCCAATCCAAAAATAGCCCAGGATCCAGCCATGAAGTATGAGAAATATGCGAAAGTATGAGCCTGATGTGGGCAAATCCTAGACCTAACCCAGACCTAACATGCGTTATCCTCTAAAATATTTATCAAGACCAGGTTTAATTGAATGTTTCAGTGTCGTACCACATTACTACGTGATCCAAACCAGTAAAAGCCCAGGATCCGTTCAACAAGTATGTGAAGAATGCGAAAGTATGAGTATGATGAGTGAATAACCCCGGCCTATCCTAGACCTAACATGCGTTATCCACAAAAATATTGATCGAAACCTGGTTTAATACACTGATTCAGTGTGGTACCACATTAATATGTGATCCAAACCAGAAAATAACGCAGGATCTGTTCAACGAGTATGTGAAGTGTGCGAAAGTATGAGTCTGATGAGGGCAAATCCCAGACCTAACCTAGACCTAACATGCGTTATCCTCTAAAATATTGATCCAAACCAGGTTTAATCGACTGTTTCAGTGTGGTACCACACTACTACGTGACCCAAACCGGAAAAAACCCAGGATCTGTTCAACAAGTATGTGAAAAACGCGAAAATATGAGTCTGATGAGTGAAAATCCCAGTCCTAACCTAGACCTAACATGCGTTATCCTCAAAAATATTCATCGAAACCTGGTTTAATCGACTGTTTCAGTGTGGTACCACATTACTATGTGATCCAAACCAGAAAATAACCCAGGATCTGTTCAACGAGTATGTGAAGTGTGCGAAAGTATGAGCCTGATGAGGGCAAATCCCAGACCTAACCTAGACCTAACATGCGTTATTTTCTAAAATATTGATCGAAACCAGGTTTAATTGACTGTTTCAGTGTGGTACCACATTACTACGTGATCCAAACCAGAAAAAACCCAGGATCCGTTCAACAAGTATGTGAAGAATGCGAAAGTATGAGTCTGATGAGTGAAAATCCCAGGGCTAACCTAGACCTAACATGCGTTATCCACAAAAATATTGATCGAAACCTGGTTTAATCGACTGATTCAGTGTGGTACCACATTAATATGTGATCCAAACCAGAAAATAACCCAGGATCTGTTCAACGAGTATGTGAAGTGTGCGAAAGTATGAGCCTGATGAGGGCAAATCCCAGACCTAACCTAGACCTAACATGCGTTATCCTCTAAAATATTGATCAAAACCAGGTTTAATGGACTGTTTCAGTGTGGTACCACACTACTACGTGATCCAAACCAGAAAAAACCCAGGATCTGTTCAACAAGTATGTGAAAAACGCGAAAGTATGAGCCTGATGAGGGCAAATCCCAGACCTATCCCAGTCCTAACATGGGTTATCCTCTAAAATATTTATCAAGACCAGGTTTAATTGAATGTTTCAGTGTGATACCACACTACTACGTGATCCAAACCAGAAAAAGCCCAGGATCTAGCCATCAAGTATGAGAAATATGCGAAAGAATGAGCCTGATGAGAGCAAATCCCAGACCTAACCTAGACCTAACATGAATTATTCTCAAAAATATTGACCAAAACCCGGTTTAATTGACTGTTTCAGTGTGGTACCACATTACTACGTGATCCAATCCAAAAATAACCCAGGACCCAGCCATGAAGTATGAGAAATATGCGAAAGTATGAGCCTGATGTGGGCAAATCCTAGACCTAACCCAGACCTAACATGCGTTACCCTCTAAAATATTTATCAAGACCAGGTTTAATTGAATGTTTCAGTGTGGTCCCACATTACTACGTGATCCAAACCAGTAAAAGCCCAGGATCCCTTCAACAAGTATGTGAAGAATGCGAAAGTATGAGTATGATGAGTGAAAAACCCCGGCCTATCCTAGACCTAACATGCGTTATCCACAAAAATATTGATCGAAACCTGGTTTAATCGACTGATTCAGTGTGGTACCACATTAATATGTGATCCAAACCAGAAAATAACCCAGGATCTGTTCAACGAGTATGTGAAGTGTGCGAAAGTATGAGCCTGATGAGGGCAAATCCCAGACCTAACCTAGACCTAACATGCGTTATTCTCTAAAATATTGATTGAAACCAGGTTTAATTGACTGTTTCAGTGTGGTACCACATTACTACGTGATCCAAACCAGAAAAAACCCAGGATCTGTTCAACGAGTATGTGAAGTGTGCGAAAGTATGAGTCTGATGAGTGAAAATCCCAGGCCTAACCTAGACCTAACATGCGTTATCCTCAAAAATATTCATCGAAACCTGGTTTAATCGACTGTTTCAGTGTGGTAACACATTACTATGTGATCCAAACCAGAAAATAACCCAGGATCTGTTCAACGAGTATGTGAAGTGTGCGAAAGTATGAGCCTGATGAGGGCAAATCCTAGACCTAACCTAGACCTAACATGAATTATTCTCTAAAATATTGATCGAAACCAGGTTTAATTGACTGTTTCAGTGTGGTCCCACATTACTACGTGATCCAAACCAGAAAAAACCCAGGATCCGTTCAACAAGTATGTGAAGAATGCGAAAGTATGAGTCTGATGAGTGAAAATCCCAGGCCTAACCTAGACCTAACATGCGTTATCCTCAAAAATATTCATCGAAACCTGGTTTAATCGACTGTTTCAGTGTGGTACCACATTACTATGTGATCCAAACCAGAAAATAACCCAGGATCTGTTCAACGAGTATGTGAAGTGTGCGAAAGTATGAGCCTAATGAGGGCAAATCCCAGACCTAACCTAGACCTAACATGCGCTATTCTCTAAAATATTGATCGAAACCAGGTTTAATTGACTGTTTCAGTGTGGTACCACATTACTACGTGATCTACACCAGAAAAAACCCAGGATCCGTTCAACAAGTATGTGAAGAATGCGAAAATATGAGTCTGATGAGTGAAAATCCCAGGCCTAACCTAGACCTAACATGCGTTATTCTCTAAAATATTGATCGAAACCAGGTTTAATTGACTGTTTCAGTGTGGTACCACATTACTACGTGGTCCAAACCAGAAAAAACCCAGGATCCGTTCAACAAGTATGTGAAGAATGCGAAAATATGAGTCTGATGAGTGAAAATCCCAGGCCTAACCTTGACCTAATATGCGTTATCCTCAAAAATATTCTTCGAAACCTGGTTTAATCGACTGTTTCAGTGTGGTACCACATTACTATGTGATCCAAACCAGAAAATAACCCAGGATCTGTCCAACGAGTATGTGAAGTGTGCGAAAGTATGAGTCTGATGAGTGAAATCCCAGGCCTAACCTAGACCTAACATGCGTTATCCTCGAAAATATTAATCGAAACCAGGTTTAATCGACTGTTTCAGTGTGGTACCACACTACTACGTGATCCAAACCAGAAAATAACCCAGGATCTGTTCAACAAGTATGTGAAAAACGCGAAAGTATGAGCCTGATGAGGGCAAATCCCAGACCTATCCCAGTCCTAACATGCGTTGTCCTCTAAAATATTAATGGAAACCAGGTTTAATTGACTGTTTCAGTCTTGTACTTCATTACTACGTGATGCAATCCAGAAAAAGCCCAGGATCTAGCCATCAAGTATGAGAAATATGCGAAAGAATGAGCCTGATGAGAGCAAATCCCAGACCTAACCTAGACCTAACATGCGTTATTCTCTAAAATATTGATCGAAACCAGGTTTAATTGACTGTTTCAGTGTGGTACCACATTACTACGTGATCCAAACCAGAAAAAACCCAGGATCCGTTCAACAAGTATGTGAAGAATGCGAAAATATGAGTCTGATGAGTGAAAATCCCAGGCCTAACCTAGACCTAACATGCGTTATCCTCAAAAATATTCATCGAAACCTGGTTTAATCGACTGTTTCAGTGTGGTACCACATTACTATGTGATCCAAACCAGAAAATAACCCAGGATCTGTTCAACGAGTATGTGAAGTGTGCGAAAGTATGAGCCTGATGAGGGCAAATCCCAGACCTAACCTAGACCTAACATGCGTTATTCTCTAAAATATTGATCGAAACCAGGTTTAATTGACTGTATCAGTGTGGTACCACATTACTACGTGATCCAAACCAGAAAAAACCCAGGATCCGTTCAACAAGTATGTGAAGAATGCGAAAATATGAGTCTGATGAGTGAAAATCCCAGGCCTAACCTAGACCTAACATGCGTTATCCTCAAAAATATTCATCGAAACCTGGTTTAATCGACTGTTTCAGTGTGGTACCACATTACTATGTGATCCAAACCAGAAAATAAACCAGGATCTGTTCAACAAGTATGTGAAAAACGCGAAAGTATGAGCCTGATGAGGGCAAATCCCAGACCTATCCCAGTCCTAACATGCGTTGTCCTCTAAAATATTAATGGAAACCAGGTTTAATTGACTGTTTCAGTGTTGTACTTCATTACTACGTGATGCAATCCAGAAAAAGCCCAGGATCTAGCCATCAAGTATGAGAAATATGCGAAAGAATGAGCCTGATGAGAGCAAATCCCAGACCTAACCTAGACCTACCATGAATTATTCTCAAAAATATTGATCAAAACCAGGTTTAATTGACTGTTTCAGTGTGATACCACACTACTACGTGATCCAAACCAGAAAAAGCCCAGGATCTAGCCATCAAGTATGAGAAATATGCGAAAGAATGAGCCTGATGAGAGCAAATCCCAGACCTAACCTAGACCTAACATGAATTATTCTCAAAAATATTGACCAAAACCCGGTTTAATTGACTGTTTCAGTGTGGTACCACATTACTACGTGATCCAATCCAAAAATAACCCAGGACCCAGCCATGAAGTATGAGAAATATGCGAAAGTATGAGCCTGATGTGGGCAAATCCTAGACCTAACCCAGACCTAACATGCGTTACCCTCTAAAATATTTATCAAGACCAGGTTTAATTGAATGTTTCAGTGTGGTCCCACATTACTACGTGATCCAAACCAGTAAAAGCCCAGGATCCCTTCAACAAGTATGTGAAGAATGCGAAAGTATGAGTATGATGAGTGAAAAACCCCGGCCTATCCTAGACCTAACATGCGTTATCCACAAAAATATTGATCGAAACCTGGTTTAATCGACTGATTCAGTGTGGTACCACATTAATATGTGATCCAAACCAGAAAATAACCCAGGATCTGTTCAACGAGTATGTGAAGTGTGCGAAAGTATGAGCCTGATGAGGGCAAATCCCAGACCTAACCTAGACCTAACATGCGTTATTCTCTAAAATATTGATTGAAACCAGGTTTAATTGACTGTTTCAGTGTGGTACCACATTACTACGTGATCCAAACCAGAAAAAACCCAGGATCTGTTCAACGAGTATGTGAAGTGTGCGAAAGTATGAGTCTGATGAGTGAAAATCCCAGGCCTAACCTAGACCTAACATGCGTTATCCTCAAAAATATTCATCGAAACCTGGTTTAATCGACTGTTTCAGTGTGGTAACACATTACTATGTGATCCAAACCAGAAAATAACCCAGGATCTGTTCAACGAGTATGTGAAGTGTGCGAAAGTATGAGCCTGATGAGGGCAAATCCTAGACCTAACCTAGACCTAACATGAATTATTCTCTAAAATATTGATCGAAACCAGGTTTAATTGACTGTTTCAGTGTGGTCCCACATTACTACGTGATCCAAACCAGAAAAAACCCAGGATCCGTTCAACAAGTATGTGAAGAATGCGAAAGTATGAGTCTGATGAGTGAAAATCCCAGGCCTAACCTAGACCTAACATGCGTTATCCTCAAAAATATTCCTGGAAACCAGGTTTAATCGACTGTTTCAGTGTTGTACTTCATTACTACGTGATGCAATCCAGAAAAAGCCCTGGATCTGTTCAACGAGTATGTGAAGTGTGCGAAAGTATGAGTCTGATGAGGGCAAATCCCAGATCTATCCCAGACCTAACATGCGTTATCCTCTAAAATATTGATCCAAACCAGGTTTAATGGACTGTTTCAGTGTGGTACCACATTACTACGTGATCCAAACCGGAAAAAACCCAGGATCTGTTCAACAAGTATGTGAAAAACGCGAAAGTATGAGCCTGATGAGGGCAAATCCCAGACCTATCCCAGACCTAACTTGCGTTATCCTCTAAAATATTTATCAAGACCAGGTTTAATTGACTGTTTCAGTGTGGTACCACATTACTACGTGATCCAATCCAAAAATAGCCCAGGATCCAGCCATGAAGTATGAGAAATATGCGAAAGTATGAGCCTGATGTGGGCAAATCCTAGACCTAACCCAGACCTAACATGCGTTATCCTCTAAAATATTTATCAAGACCAGGTTTAATTGAATGTTTCAGTGTCGTACCACATTACTACGTGATCCAAACCAGTAAAAGCCCAGGATCCGTTCAACAAGTATGTGAAGAATGCGAAAGTATGAGTATGATGAGTGAATAACCCCGGCCTATCCTAGACCTAACATGCGTTATCCACAAAAATATTGATCGAAACCTGGTTTAATACACTGATTCAGTGTGGTACCACATTAATATGTGATCCAAACCAGAAAATAACGCAGGATCTGTTCAACGAGTATGTGAAGTGTGCGAAAGTATGAGTCTGATGAGGGCAAATCCCAGACCTAACCTAGACCTAACATGCGTTATCCTCTAAAATATTGATCCAAACCAGGTTTAATCGACTGTTTCAGTGTGGTACCACACTTCTACGTGACCCAAACCGGAAAAAACCCAGGATCTGTTCAACAAGTATGTGAAAAACGCGAAAATATGAGTCTGATGAGTGAAAATCCCAGTCCTAACCTAGACCTAACATGCGTTATCCTCAAAAATATTCATCGAAACCTGGTTTAATCGACTGTTTCAGTGTGGTACCACATTACTATGTGATCCAAACCAGAAAATAACCCAGGATCTGTTCAACGAGTATGTGAAGTGTGCGAAAGTATGAGCCTGATGAGGGCAAATCCTAGACCTAACCTAGACCTAACATGAATTATTCTCTAAAATATTGATCGAAACCAGGTTTAATTGACTGTTTCAGTGTGGTACCACATTACTACGTGATCCAAACCAGAAAAAACCCAGGATCTGTTCAACGAGTATGTGAAGTGTGCGAAAGTATGAGTCTGATGAGTGAAAATCCCAGGCCTAACCTAGACCTAACATGCGTTATCCTCAAAAATATTCATCGAAACCTGGTTTAATCGACTGTTTCAGTGTGGTAACACATTACTATGTGATCCAAACCAGAAAATAACCCAGGAACTGTTCAACGAGTATGTGAAGTGTGCGAAAGTATGAGCCTGATGAGGGCAAATCCTAGACCTAACCTAGACCTAACATGAATTATTCTCTAAAATATTGATCGAAACCAGGTTTAATTGACTGTTTCAGTGTGGTCCCACATTACTACGTGATCCAAACCAGAAAAAACCCAGGATCCGTTCAACAAGTATGTGAAGAATGCGAAAGTATGAGTCTGATGAGTGAAAATCCCAGGCCTAACCTAGACCTAACATGCGTTATCCTCAAAAATATTCCTGGAAACCAGGTTTAATCGACTGTTTCAGTGTTGTACTTCATTACTACGTGATGCAATCCAGAAAAAGCCCTGGATCTGTTCAACGAGTATGTGAAGTGTGCGAAAGTATGAGTCTGATGAGGGCAAATCCCAGATCTATCCCAGACCTAACATGCGTTATCCTCTAAAATATTGATCCAAACCAGGTTTAATGGACTGTTTCAGTGTGGTACCACATTACTACGTGATCCAAACCGGAAAAAGCCAGGATCTGTTCAACAAGTATGTGAAAAACGCGAAAGTATGAGCCTGATGAGGGCAAATCCCAGACCTATCCCAGACCTAACTTGCGTTATCCTCTAAAATATTTATCAAGACCAGGTTTAATTGACTGTTTCAGTGTGGTACCACATTACTACGTGATCCAATCCAAAAATAGCCCAGGATCCAGCCATGAAGTATGAGAAATATGCGAAAGTATGAGCCTGATGTGGGCAAATCCTAGACCTAACCCAGACCTAACATGCGTTATCCTCTAAAATATTTATCAAGACCAGGTTTAATTGAATGTTTCAGTGTCGTACCACATTACTACGTGATCCAAACCAGTAAAAGCCCAGGATCCGTTCAACAAGTATGTGAAGAATGCGAAAGTATGAGTATGATGAGTGAATAACCCCGGCCTATCCTAGACCTAACATGCGTTATCCACAAAAATATTGATCGAAACCTGGTTTAATACACTGATTCAGTGTGGTACCACATTAATATGTGATCCAAACCAGAAAATAACGCAGGATCTGTTCAACGAGTATGTGAAGTGTGCGAAAGTATGAGTCTGATGAGGGCAAATCCCAGACCTAACCTAGACCTAACATGCGTTATCCTCTAAAATATTGATCCAAACCAGGTTTAATCGACTGTTTCAGTGTGGTACCACACTTCTACGTGACCCAAACCGGAAAAAACCCAGGATCTGTTCAACAAGTATGTGAAAAACGCGAAAATATGAGTCTGATGAGTGAAAATCCCAGTCCTAACCTAGACCTAACATGCGTTATCCTCAAAAATATTCATCGAAACCTGGTTTAATCGACTGTTTCAGTGTGGTACCACATTACTATGTGATCCAAACCAGAAAATAACCCAGGATCTGTTCAACGAGTATGTGAAGTGTGCGAAAGTATGAGCCTGATGAGGGCAAATCCCAGACCTAACCTAGACCTAACATGCGTTATTTTCTAAAATATTGATCGAAACCAGGTTTAATTGACTGTATCAGTGTGGTACCACATTACTACGTGATCCAAACCAGAAAAAACCCAGGATCCGTTCAACAAGTATGTGAAGAATGCGAAAATATGAGTCTGATGAGTGAAAATCCCAGTCCTAACCTAGACCTAACATGCGTTATCCTCAAAAATATTGATCGAAACCTGGTTTAATCGACTGTTTCAGTGTGGTACCACACTACTACGTGATCCAAACCAGAAAAAACCCAGGATCTGTTCAACAAGTATGTGAAAAACGCGAAAGTATGAGCCTGATGAGGGCAAATCCCAGACCTATCCCAGACCTAACTTGCGTTGTCCTCTAAGGTATTGATGGAAACCAGTTTTAATTGACTGTTTCGGTGTTGTACTTCATTACTACGTGATGCAATCCAGAAAAAACCCAGGATCTAGCCATCAAGTATGAGAAATATGCGAGGGAATGAGCCTGATGAGAGCAAATCGCAGACCTAACCCAGACCTAACATGAATTATTCTCTAAAATATTGATCGAAACCAGGTTTAATTGACTGTTTCAGTGTGGTCCCACATTACTACGAGATCCAAACCAGAAAAAACCCAGGATCCGTTCAACAAGTATGTGAAGAATGCGAAAGTATGAGTCTGATGAGTGAAAATCCCAGGGCTAACCTAGACCTAACATGCGTTATCCACAAAAATATTGATCGAAACCTGGTTTAATCGACTGATTCAGTGTGGTACCACATTAATATGTGATCCAAACCAGAAAATAACCCAGGATCTGTTCAACGAGTATGTGAAGTGTGCGAAAGTATGAGCCTGATGAGGGCAAATCCCAGACCTAACCTAGACCTAACATGCGTTATCCTCTAAAATATTGATCAAAACCAGGTTTAATTGAATGTTTCAGTGTGATACCACACTACTACGTGATCCAAACCAGAAAAAGCCCAGGATCTAGCCATCAAGTATGAGAAATATGCGAAAGAATGAGCCTGATGAGAGCAAATCCCAGACCTAACCTAGACCTAACATGAATTATTCTCAAAAATATTGACCAAAACCCGGTTTAATTGACTGTTTCAGTGTGGTACCACATTACTACGTGATCCAATCCAAAAATAACCCAGGACCCAGCCATGAAGTATGAGAAATATGCGAAAGTATGAGCCTGATGTGGGCAAATCCTAGACCTAACCCAGACCTAACATGCGTTACCCTCTAAAATATTTATCAAGACCAGGTTTAATTGAATGTTTCAGTGTGGTCCCACATTACTACGTGATCCAAACCAGTAAAAGCCCAGGATCCCTTCAACAAGTATGTGAAGAATGCGAAAGTATGAGTATGATGAGTGAAAAACCCCGGCCTATCCTAGACCTAACATGCGTTATCCACAAAAATATTGATCGAAACCTGGTTTAATCGACTGATTCAGTGTGGTACCACATTAATATGTGATCCAAACCAGAAAATAACCCAGGATCTGTTCAACGAGTATGTGAAGTGTGCGAAAGTATGAGCCTGATGAGGGCAAATCCCAGACCTAACCTAGACCTAACATGCGTTATTCTCTAAAATATTGATTGAAACCAGGTTTAATTGACTGTTTCAGTGTGGTACCACATTACTACGTGATCCAAACCAGAAAAAACCCAGGATCTGTTCAACGAGTATGTGAAGTGTGCGAATGTATGAGTCTGATGAGTGAAAATCCCAGGCCTAACCTAGACCTAACATGCGTTATCCTCAAAAATATTCATCGAAACCTGGTTTAATCGACTGTTTCAGTGTGGTAACACATTACTATGTGATCCAAACCAGAAAATAACCCAGGATCTGTTCAACGAGTATGTGAAGTGTGCGAAAGTATGAGCCTGATGAGGGCAAATCCTAGACCTAACCTAGACCTAACATGAATTATTCTCTAAAATATTGATCGAAACCAGGTTTAATTGACTGTTTCAGTGTGGTCCCACATTACTACGTGATCCAAACCAGAAAAAACCCAGGATCCGTTCAACAAGTATGTGAAGAATGCGAAAGGATGAGTCTGATGAGTGAAAATCCCAGGCCTAACCTAGACCTAACATGCGTTATCCTCAAAAATATTCATCGAAACCAGGTTTAATTGACTGTATCAGTGTGGTACCACATTACTACGTGATCCAAACCAGAAAAAACCCAGGATCCGTTCAACAAGTATGTGAAGAATGCGAAAATATGAGTCTGATGAGTGAAAATCCCAGGCCTAACCTAGACCTAACATGCGTTATCCACAAAAATATTCATCGAAACCTGGTTTAATCGACTGTTTCAGTGTGGTACCACATTACTATGTGATCCAAACCAGAAAATAACCCAGGATCTGTTCAACAAGTATGTGAAAAACGCGAAAGTATGAGCCTGATGAGGGCAAATCCCAGACCTATCCCAGTCCTAACATGCGTTGTCCTCTAAAATATTAATGGAAACCAGGTTTAATTGACTGTTTCAGTGTTGTACTTCATTACTACGTGATGCAATCCAGAAAAAGCCCAGGATCTAGCCATCAAGTATGAGAAATATGCGAAAGAATGAGCCTGATGAGAGCAAATCCCAGACCTAACCTAGACCTACCATGAATTATTCTCAAAAATATTGATCAAAACCAGGTTTAATTGACTGTTTCAGTGTGGTACCACATTACTACGTGATCCAATCCAAAAATAGCCCAGGACCCAGCCATGAAGTATGAGAAATATTCGAAAGTATGAGCCTGATGTGGGCAAATCCTAGACCTTACCCAGACCTAACATGCGTTATCCTCTAAAATATTTATCAAGACCAGGTTTAATTGAATGTTTCAGTATGGTACCACATTACTACGTGATCCAAACCAGTAAAAGCCCAGGATCCGTTCAACAAGTATGTGAAGAATGCGAAAGTATGAGTATGATGAGTGAAAAACGCCGGCCTATCCTAGACCTAACATGCGTTATCCACAAAAATATTGATCGAAACCTGGTTTAATCGACTGATTCAGTGTGGTACCACATTAATATGTGATCCAAACCAGAAAATAACGCAGGATCTGTTCAACGAGTATGTGAAGTGTGCGAAAGTATGAGTCTGATGAGGGCAAATCCCAGACCTAACCTAGACCTAACATGCGTTATCCTCTAAAATATTGATCCAAACCAGGTTTAATGGACTGTTTCAGTGTGGTACCACACTACTACGTGACCCAAACCGGAAAAAACCGAGGATCTGTTCAACAAGTATGTGAAAAACGCGAAAGTATGAGCCTGATGAGGGCAAATCCCAGACCTATCCCAGACCTAACTTGCGTTATCCTCTAAAATATTGAACGAAACCAGGTTTAATTGACTGTTTCAGCGTGGTACCACATTACTACGTGACACAAACCAGAAACAGCCCAGGATCTAGCCATGAAGTATGAGAAATATGCGAAAGTATGAGCCTGATGAGGGCCAATCCTAGACCTAACCTAGACCTAACATGAATTATTCTCTAAAATATTGATCGAAACCAGGTTTAATTGACTGTTTCATTGTGGTCCCACATTACTACGTGAGCCGAACCAGAAAAAACCCAGGATCCGTTCAACAAGTATGTGAAGAATGCGAAAGTATGAGTCTGATGAGTGAAAATCCCAGGACTAACCTAGACCTAACATGCGTTATCCTCAAAAATATTCATCGAAACCTGGTTAAATCAACTGTTTCAGTGTGGTACCACATTACTATGTGATCCAAACCAGAAAAAACACAGGATCCGTTCAACGAGTATGTGAAGTGTGCGAAAGTATGAGCCTGATGAGGGCAAATCCCAGACCTAACCTAGACCTAACATGCGTTATTCTCTAAAATATTGATCGAAACCAGGTTTAATTGACTGTTTCAGTGTGGTACCACATTACTACGTGATCCAAACCAGAAAAAACTCAGGATCCGTTCAACAAGTATGTGAAGAATGCGAAAATATGAGTCTGATGAGTGAAAATCCCAGGCCTAACCTAGACCTAACATGCGTTATCCTCAAAAATATTCATCGAAACCTGGTTTAATCGGCTGTTTCAGTGTGGTACCACATTACTATGTGATCCAAACCAGAAAATAACCCAGGATCTGTTCAACGAGTATGTGAAGTGTGCGAAAGTATGAGCCTGATGACGGCAAATCCCAGACCTAACCTAGACCTAACATGCGTTATCCTCAAAAATATTGATCGAAACCTGGTTTAATCGACTGATTCAGTGTGGTACCACATTACTACGTGATCCAAACCAGAAAAAACCCAGGATCCGTTCAACAAGTATGTGAAGAATGCGAAAATATGAGTCTGATGAGTGAAAATCCCAGGCCTAACCTAGACCTAACATGCGTTATCCTCAAAAATATTCAACGAAACCTGGTTTAATCGACTGTTTCAGTGTGGTACCACATTACTATGTGATCCAAACCAGAAAATAACCCAGGATCTGTTCAACAAGTATGTGAAAAACGCGAAAGTATGAGCCTGATGAGGGCAAATCCCAGACCTATCCCAGTCCTAACATGCGTTGTCCTCTAAAATATTAATGGAAACCAGGTTTAATTGACTGTTTCAGTGTTGTACTTCATTACTACGTGATGCAATCCAGAAAAAGCCCAGGATCTAGCCATCAAGTATGAGAAATATGCGAAAGAATGAGCCTGATGAGAGCAAATCCCAGACCTAACCTAGACCTACCATGAATTATTCTCAAAAATATTGATCAAAACCAGGTTTAATTGACTGTTTCAGTGTGGTACCACATTACTACGTGATCCAATCCAAAAATAGCCCAGGACCCAGCCATGAAGTATGAGAAATATTCGAAAGTATGAGCCTGATGTGGGCAAATCCTAGACCTTACCCAGACCTAACATGCGTTATCCTCTAAAATATTTATCAAGACCAGGTTTAATTGAATGTTTCAGTATGGTACCACATTACTACGTGATCCAAACCAGTAAAAGCCCAGGATCCGTTCAACAAGTATGTGAAGAATGCGAAAGTATGAGTATGATGAGTGAAAAACGCCGGCCTATCCTAGACCTAACATGCGTTATCCACAAAAATATTGATCGAAACCTGGTTTAATCGACTGATTCAGTGTGGTACCACATTAATATGTGATCCAAACCAGAAAATAACGCAGGATCTGTTCAACGAGTATGTGAAGTGTGCGAAAGTATGAGTCTGATGAGGGCAAATCCCAGACCTAACCTAGACCTAACATGCGTTATCCTCTAAAATATTGATCCAAACCAGGTTTAATGGACTGTTTCAGTGTGGTACCACACTACTACGTGACACAAACCGGAAAAAACCGAGGATCTGTTCAACAAGTATGTGAAAAACGCGAAAGTATGAGCCTGATGAGGGCAAATCCCAGACCTATCCCAGACCTAACTTGCGTTATCCTCTAAAATATTGAACGAAACCAGGTTTAATTGACTGTTTCAGCGTGGTACCACATTACTACGTGCCACAAACCAGAAACAGCCCAGGATCTAGCCATGAAGTATGAGAAATATGCGAAAGTATGAGCCTGATGAGGGCCAATCCTAGACCTAACCTAGACCTAACATGAATTATTCTCTAAAATATTGATCGAAACCAGGTTTAATTGACTGTTTCATTGTGGTCCCACATTACTACGTGAGCCGAACCAGAAAAAACCCAGGATCCGTTCAACAAGTATGTGAAGAATGCGAAAGTATGAGTCTGATGAGTGAAAATCCCAGGCCTAACCTAGACCTAACATGCGTTATCCTCAAAAATATTCATCGAAACCTGGTTAAATCGACTGTTTCAGTGTGGTACCACATTACTATGTGATCCAAACCAGAAAAAACACAGGATCCGTTCAAGGAGTATGTGTAGTGTGCGAAAGTATGAGCCTGATGAGGGCAAATCCCAGACCTAACCTAGACCTAACATGCGTTATTCTCTAAAATATTGATCGAAACCAGGTTTAATTGACTGTTTCAGTGTGGTACCACATTACTACGTGATCCAAACCAGAAAAAACTCAGGATCCGTTCAACAAGTATGTGAAGAATGCGAAAATATGAGTCTGATGAGTGAAAATCCCAGGCCTAACCTAGACCTAACATGCGTTATCCTCAAAAATATTCATCGAAACCCGGTTTAATCGGCTGTTTCAGTGTGGTACCACATTACTATGTGATCCAAACCAGAAAATAACCCAGGATCTGTTCAACGAGTATGAGAAGTGTGCGAAAGTATGAGCCTGATGACGGCAAATCCCAGACCTAACCTAGACCTAACATGCGTTATCCTCAAAAATATTGATCGAAACCTGGTTTAATCGACTGATTCAGTGTGGTACCACATTACTACGTGATCCAAACCAGAAAAAACCCAGGATCCGTTCAACAAGTATGTGATGAATGCGAAAATATGAGTCTGATGAGTGAAAATCCCAGGCCAAACCTAGACCTAACATGCGTTATCCTCAAAAATATTGATCGAAACCTGGTTTAATCGACTGTTTCAGTGTGGTACCACACTACTACGTGATCCAAACCAGAAAAAACCCAGGATCTGTTCAACAAGTATGTGAAAAACGCGAAAGTATGAGCCTGATAAGGGCAAATCCCAGACCTATCCCAGTCCTAACATGCGTTGTCCTCTAAAATATTAATGGAAACCAGGTTTAATTGACTGTTTCAGTGTTGTACTTCATTACTACGTGATGCAATCCAGAAAAAGCCCAGGATCTAGCCATCAAGTATGAGAAATATGCGAAAGAATGAGCCTGATGAGAGCAAATCCCAGACCTAACCTAGACCTAACATGAATTATTCTCAAAAATATTGATCAAAACCAGGTTTAATTGACTGTTTCAGTGTGGTACCACATTACTACGAGATCCAATCCAAAAATAACCCAGGACCCAGCCATGAAGTATGAGAAATATGCGAAAGTATGAGCCTGATGTGGGCAAATCCTAGACCTAACCCAGACCTAACATGCGTTACCCTCTAAAATATTTACCAAGACCAGGTTTAATTGATTGTTTCAGTGTGGTCCCACATTACTACGTGATCCAAACCAGTAAAAGCCCAGGATCCGTTCAACAAGTATGTGAAGAATGCGAAAGTATGAGTATGATGAGTGAAAAACCCCGGCCTATCCTAGACCTAACATGCGTTATCCACAAAAATATTGATCGAAACCTGGTTTAATCGACTGATTCAGTGTGGTACCACATTAATATGTGATCCAAACCAGAAAATAACCCAGGATCTGTTCAACGAGTATGTGAAGTGTGCGAAAGTATGAGCCTGATGAGGGGGAAATCCCAGACCTAACCTAGACCGAACATGCGTTATTCTCTAAAATATTGATCGAAACCAGGTTTAATTGACTGTTTCAGTGTGGTACCACATTACTACGTGATCCAAAGCAGAAAAAACCCAGGATCTGTTCAACGAGTATGTGAAGTGTGCGAAAGTATGAGTCTGATGAGTGAAAATCCCAGGCCTAACCTAGACCTAACATGCGTTATCCTCAAAAATATTCATCGAAACCTGGTTTCATCGACTGTTTCAGTGTGGTAACACATTACTATGTGATCCAAACCAGAAAATAACCCAGGATCTGTTCAACGAGTATGTGAAGTGTGCGAAAGTATGAGCCTGATGAGGGCAAATCCTAGACCTAACCTAGACCTAACATGAATTATTCTCTAAAATATTGATCGAAACCAGGTTTAATTGACTGTTTCAGTGTGGTCCCACATTACTACGTGATCCAAACCAGAAAAAACCCAGGATCCGTTCAACAAGTATGTGAAGAATGCGAAAGTATGAGTCTGATGAGTGAAAATCCCAGGCCTAACCTAGACCTAACATGCGTTATCCTAAAAAATATTCATCGAAACCTGGTTTAATCGACTGTTTCAGTGTGGTACCACATTACTATGTGATCCAAACCAGAAAATAACCCAGGATCTGTTCAACGAGTATGTGAAGTGTGCGAAAGTATGAGCCTAATGAGGGCAAATCCCAGACCTAACCTAGACCTAACATGCGCTATTCTCTAAAATATTGATCGAAACCAGGTTTAATTGACTGTTTCAGTGTGGTACCACATTACTACGTGATCCAAACCAGAAAAAACCCAGGATCCGTTCAACAAGTATGTGAAGAATGCGAAAGTATGAGTCTGATGAGTGAAATCCCAGGCCTAACCTAGACCTAACATGCGTTATCCTCAAAAATATTAATCGAAACCAGGTTTAATCGACTGTTTCAGTGTGGTACCACACTACTACGTGATCCAAACCAGAAAATAACCCAGGATCTGTTCAACAAGTATGTGAAAAACGCGAAAGTATGAGCCTGATGAGGGCAAATCCCAGACCTATCCCAGTCCTAACATGCGTTGTCCTCTAAAATATTAATGGAAACCAGGTTTAATTGACAGTTTCAGTCTTGTACTTCATTACTACGTGATGCAATCCAGAAAAAGCCCAGGATCTAGCCATCAAGTATGAGAAATATGCGAAAGAATGAGCCTGATGAGAGCAAATCCCAGACCTAACCTAGACCTAACATGAATTATTCTCAAAAATATTGATCAAAACCAGGTTTAATTGACTGTTTCAGTGTGGTACCACATTACTACGAGATCCAATCCAAAAATATCCCAGGACCCAGCCATGAAGTATGAGAAATATGCGAAAGTATGAGCCTGATGTGGGCAAATCCTAGACCTAACCCAGACCTAACATGCGTTACCCTCTAAAATATTCATCGAAACCTGGTTTAATCGACTGTTTCAGTGTGGTACCACATTACTATGTGATCCAAACCAGAAAATAACCCAGGATCTGTTCAGCGAGTATGTGAAGTGTGCGAAAGTATGAGCCTGATGAGGGCAAATCCCAGACCTAACCTAGACCTAACATGCGTTATTCTCTAAAATATTGATCGAAACCAGGTTTAATTGACTGTATCAGTGTGGTACCACATTACTACGTGATCCAACCAGAAAAAACCCAGGATCTGTTCAACAAGTATGTGAAAAACGCGAAAGTATGAGTCTGATGAGGGCAAATCCCAGACCTATCCCAGACCTAACTTGCGTTATCCTCTAAAATATTGAACGAAACCAGGTTTAATCGACTGTTTCAGTGTGGTAACACATTACTATGTGATCCAAACCAGAAAATAATCCAGGATCTGTTCAACGAGTATGTGAAGTGTGCGATAGTATGAGCCTGATGAGGGCAAATCCTAGACCTAACCTAGACCTAACATGAATTATTCTCTAAAATATTGATCGAAACCAGGTTTAATTGACTGTTTCAGTGTGGTCCCACATTACTACGTGATCCAAACCAGAAAAAACCCAGGATCCGTTCAACAAGTATGTGAAGAATGCGAAAGTATGAGTCTGATGAGTGAAAATCCCAGGACTAACCTAGACCTAACATGCGTTATCCTAAAAAATATTCATCGAAACCTGGTTTAATCGACTGTTTCAGTGTGGTACCACATTACTATGTGATCCAAACCAGAAAATAACCCAGGATCTGTTCAACGAGTATGTGAAGTGTGCGAAAGTATGAGCCTAATGAGGGCAAATCCCAGACCTAACCTAGACCTAACATGCGCTATTCTCTAAAATATTGATCGAAACCAGGTTTAATTGACTGTTTCAGTGTGGTACCACATTACTACGTGATCCAAACCAGAAAAAACCCAGGATCCGTTCAACAAGTATGTGAAGAATGCGAAAGTATGAGTCTGATGAGTGAAATCCCAGGCCTAACCTAGACCTAACATGCGTTATCCTCTAAAATATTGATCCAAACCAGGTTTAATCGACTGTTTCAGTGTGGTACCACACTACTACGTGATCCAAACCAGAAAATAACCCAGGATCTGTTCAACAAGTATGTGAAAAACGCGAAAGTATGAGCCTGATGAGGGCAAATCCCAGACCTATCCCAGTCCTAACATGCGTTGTCCTCTAAAATATTAATGGAAACCAGGTTTAATTGACTGTTTCAGTCTTGTACTTCATTACTACGTGATGCAATCCAGAAAAAGCCCAGGATCTAGCCATCAAGTATGAGAAATATGCGAAAGAATGAGCCTGATGAGAGCAAATCCCAGACCTAACCTAGACCTAACATGCGTTATTCTCTAAAATATTGATCGAAACCAGGTTTAATTGACTGTTTCAGTGTGGTACCACATTACTACGTGATCCAAACCAGAAAAAACCCAGGATCCGTTCAACAAGTATGTGAAGAATGCGAAAATATGAGTCTGATGAGTGAAAATCCCAGGCCTAACCTAGACCTAACATGCGTTATCCTCAAAAATATTCATCGAAACCTGGTTTAATCGACTGTTTCAGTGTGGTACCACATTACTATGTGATCCAAACCAGAAAATAACCCAGGATCTGTTCAACGAGTATGTGAAGTGTGCGAAAGTATGACCCTGATGAGGGCAAATCCCAGACCTAACCTAGACCTAACATGCGTTATTCTCTAAAATATTGATCGAAACCAGGTTTAATTGACTGTATCAGTGTGGTACCACATTACTACGTGATCCAACCAGAAAAAACCCAGGATCCGTTCAACAAGTATGTGAAGAATGCGAAAATATGAGTCTGATGAGTGAAAATCCCAGGCCTAACCTTGACCTAATATGCGTTATCCTCAAAAATATTCACCGAATCCTGGTTTAATCGACTGTTTCAGTGTGGTACCACATTACTATGTGATCCAAACCAGAAAATAACCCAGGATCTGTTCAACGAGTATGTGAAGTGTGCGAAAGTAGGAGCCTGATGAGGGCAAATCCCAGACCTAGCCTAGACCTAACATGAATTATTCTCAAAAATATTGATCAAAACCAGGTTTAATTGACTGTTTCAGTGTGGTACCACATTACTACGTGATCCAATCCAAAAATAGCCCAGGACCCAGCCATGAAGTATGAGAAATATGCGAAAGTATGAGCCTGATGTGGGCAAATCCTAGACCTTACCCAGACCTAACATGCGTTATCCTCTAAAATATTTATCAAGACCAGGTTTAATTGAATGTTTCAGTATGGTACCACATTACTACGTGATCCAAACCAGTAAAAGCCCAGGATCCGTTCAACAAGTATGTGAAGAATGCGAAAGTATGAGTATGATGAGTGAAAAACCCCGGCCTATCCTAGACCTAACATGCGTTATCCACAAAAATATTGATCGAAACCTGGTTTAATCGACTGATTCAGTGTGGTACCACATTAATATGTGATCCAAACCAGAAAATAACGCAGGATCTGTTCAACGAGTATGTGAAGTGTGCGAAAGTATGAGTCTGATGAGGGCAAATCCCAGACCTAACCTAGACCTAACATGCGTTATCCTCTAAAATATTGATCCAAACCAGGTTTAATGGACTGTTTCAGTGTGGTACCACACTACTACGTGACCCAAACCGGAAAAAACCGAGGATGTGTTCAACAAGTATGTGAAAAACGCGAAAGTATGAGTCTGATGAGGGCAAATCCCAGACCTATCCCAGACCTAACTTGCGTTATCCTCTAAAATATTGAACGAAACCAGGTTTAATTGACTGTTTCAGCGTGGTACCACATTACTACGTGACACAATCCAGAAACAGCCCAGGATCTAGCCATGAAGTATGAGAAATATGCGAAAGTATGAGCCTGATGAGGGCCAATCCTAGACCTAACCTAGACCTAACATGAATTATTCTCTAAAATATTGATCGAAACCAGGTTTAATTGACTGTTTCAGTGTGGTCCCACATTACTACGTGATCCGAACCAGAAAAAACCCAGGATCCGTTCAACAAGTATGTGAAGAATGCGAAAGTATGAGCCTGACGAGGGCAAATCCCAGACCTATCCCAGACCTAACTTGCGTTATCCTCTAAAATAATGAACGAAACCAGGTTTAATTGGCTGTTTCAGCGTGGTACCACATTACTACGTGATACAATCCAGAAACAGCCCAGGATCTAGCCATGAAGTATGCGAAATATGCGAAAGTATGAGCCTAATGAGGGCAAATCCTAGACCTAACCCAGACCTAACATGCGTTATCCTCTAAAATATTTATCAAGACCAGGTTTAATTGATTGTTTCAGTGTGGTCCTACATTACTACGTGATCCAAACCAGAAAAAACCCAGGATCCGTTCAACAAGTATGTGAAGAATGCGAAAGTATGTGTCTGATGAGTGAAAATCCCAGACCTAACCTAGACCTAACATGCGTTATCCTCTAAAATATTGATCCAAACCAGGTTTAATGGACTGTTTCAGTGTGGTGCCACACTACTACGTGATCCAAACCAGAAAAAACCCAGGATCTGTTCAACAAGTATGTGAAAAACGCGAAAGTATGAGCCTGACGAGGGCAAATCCCAGACCTATCCCAGACCTAACTTGCGTTATCCTCTAAAATAATGAACGAAACCAGGTTTAATTGGCTGTTTCAGCGTGGTACCACATTACTACGTGATACAATCCAGAAACAGCCCAGGATCTAGCCATGAAGTATGCGAAATATGCGAAAGTATGAGCCTAATGAGGGCAAATCCTAGACCTAACCCAGACCTAACATGCGTTATCCTCTAAAATATTTATCAAGACCAGGTTTAATTGAATGTTTCAGTGTGGTACCACATTACTACGTGATCCAAACCAGTAAAAACCCAGGATCCGTTCAACAAGTATGTGAAGAATGCGAAAGTATGAGTCTGATGAGTGAAAAACCCCGGCCTATCCTAGACCTAACATGCGTTATCCTCAAAAATATTGATCGAAACCTGGTTTAATCGACTGATTCAGTGTGGTACCACATTACTATGTGATCCAAACCAGAAAATAACCCAGGATCTGTTCAACGAGTATGTAAAGTGTGCGTTAGTATGAGTCTGATGAGGGCAAATCCCAGACCTATCCCAGACCTAATATGCGTTATCCTCTAAAATATTTATCAAGACCAGGTTTAATTGATTGTTTCAGTGTGGTTCCACATTACTACGTGATCCAAACCAGAAAAAACCCAGGATCCGTTCAACAAGTATGTGAAGAATGCGAAAGCATGAGTCTGATGAGTGAAAAACCCCGGCCTATCCTAGACCTAACATGCGTTATCCTCTAAAATATTGATCCAAACCAGGTTTAATGGACTGTTTCAGTGTGGTACCACACTACTACGTGATCCAAACCAGAAAAAACCTAGGATCTGTTCAACAAGTATGTGAAAAACGCGAAAGTATGAGCCTGATGAGGGCGAATCCCAGACCTATCCCAGACCTAACTTGCGTTATCCTCTAAAATATTGATCGAAACCAGGTTTAATTGACTGTTTCAGTGTGGTACCACATTAATACGTGATACAATCCAGAAACAGCCCAGGATCTAGCCATGAAGTGTGAGAAATATGCGAAAGTATGAGCCTGACGAGGGCAAATCCTAGAACTAACCCAGACCTAACATGCGTTATCCTCTAAAATATTTATCATGACCAGGTTTAATTGAATGTTCCAGTGTGGTACCACACTACTGCGTGACCCAAACCGGAAAAAACCCAGGATCTGTTCAACAAGTATGTGAAAAACGCAAAAGTATGAGCCTGATGAGGGCAAATCCCAGACCTATCCCAGACCTAACTTGCGTTTTCCTCTAAAATATTGAACGAAACCAGGTTTAATTGACTGTTTCAGCGTGGTACCACATTAATACGTGATACAATCCAGAAACAGCCCAGGATCTAGCCATGAAGTATGAGAAATATGCGAAAGTATGAGCCTGATGAGGGCAAATCCTAGACCTAACCCAAACCTAACATGCGTTATCCTCTAAAATATTTATCAAGACCAGGTTTAATTGAATGTTCCAGTGTGGTACCACATTACTACGTGAACCAATCCAGAAAAAACCCAGGATCAGTTCAACAAGTATGTGAAGAATGCGAAAGTATGAGTCTGATCAGTGAAAATCCCAGGGCTAACCTAGACCTAACAAGCGTTATCCTCTAAAATATTGATCAAAACCAGGTTTAATGGACTGTTTCATTGTGGTACCACTTTACTACGTGATCCAATGCAGAAAAAACCCTCGATCACGTCAACATATATATTAAAACTGCGGAAGTATGACCCTGATGGGGGCAAATCCCAGGCCTAACCTAGACCTGACATGCGTTGTCCTCTAAAATATTGATGGAAACCAGGTTTTATTGACTGTTTCAGTGTTGGACTTCATTACTGCGTGATACAATCCAGAAAAAGCCCAGGATCTAGCCATCAAGTATGAGAAATATGCGAAAAAATGAGCCTGATGAGAGCAAATCCCAGACCTAGCCTAGACCTAACATGAATTATTCTCTAAAATATTGATCGAAACCAGGTTTAATTGACTGCTTCAGTGTGGTACCACATTACTACGTGATCCAATCCAGAAATAGCCCAGGATCCAGCCATGAAGTATGAGAAATATGCGAAAGCATGAGCCTGATGAGGGCAAATCCCAGACCTAACCCAGACCTAACATGCATTATCCTCTAAAATATTTATCAAGACCAGGTTTAATTGAATGTTTCAGTGTGGTACCACATTACTACGTGATCCAAACCAGTAAAAACCCAGGATCCGTTCAACAAGTATGTGAAGAATGCGAAAGTATGAGCCTGGTGAGGGCAAATCCTAGACCTAACCCAAACCTAACATGCGTTATCCTCTAAAATATTTATCAAGACCAGGTTTAATTGAATGTTCCAGTGTGGTGCCACATTACTACGTAAACAAATCCAGAAAAAACCCAGGATCAGTTCAACAAGTATGTGAAGAATGCGAAAGTATGAGTCTGATGAGTGAAAATCCCAGGGCTAACCTAGACCTAACATGAGTTATCCTCTAAAATATTGATCCAAACCAGGTTTAATGGACTGTTTCAGTGTGGTACCACTTTACTACGTGATCCAAAGCAGAAAAAATCCTGGATCAGGTCAAACATGTATGTTAAAACTGCGAAAGTATGACCCTGATGAGGGCAAATCCCAGGCCTAACCTAGACCTAACATGCGTTGTCCTCTAAAATATTGATGGAAACCAGGTTTAGTTGACTGTTTCAGTGTTGTACTTCATTACTACCTGATGCAATCCAGAAAAAGCCCAGGATCTAGCCATCAAGTACGAGAAATATGAGAAAGAATGAGCCTGATGAGAGCAAATCCCAGACCTAACCTAGACCTAACATGAATTGTTCTCTAAAATATTGATCAAAACCAGGTTTAATTGACTGTTTCAGTGTGGTACCACATTACTACGTGATCCAATCCAGAAATAGCCCAGGATCCAGCCATGAAGTATGAGAAATATGCGAAAGCATGAGCCTGACGAGGGCAAATCCTAGACCTAACCCAGACCTAACATGAATTTTTCTCTAAAATATTGATCGAAACCAGGTTTAATTGACTGCTTCAGTGTGGTCCCACATTACTACGTGATCCAAACCAGAAAAAACCCAGGATCTGTTCAACAAGTATGTGAAAAACGCGAAAGTATGACCCTGATGAGGGCAAATCCCAGGCCTAACCTAGACCTAACATGCGTTGTCCTCTAAAATATTGATGGAAACCAGGTTTAATTGACTGTTTCAGTGTTGTGTTTCATTACTGCGTGATGCAATCCAGAAAAAGCCCAGGATCTAGCCATCAAGTATGAGAAATATGCGAAAGAATGAGCCTGATGAGAGCAAATCCCAGACCTAACCTAGACCTAACATGAATTATTCTCTAAAATATTGACCGAAACCAGGTTTAATTGACTGTTTCAGTGTGGTCCCACATTACTACGTGATCCAAACCGGAGAAAACCCAGGATCTGTTCAACAAGTATGTGAAAAACGCGAAAGTATGACCCTGATGAGGGCAAATCCCAGGCATAACCTAGACCTAACATGCGTTGTCCTCTAAAATATTGATGGAAACCAGGTTTAATTGACTGTTTCAGTGTTGTATTTCATTACTGCGTGATGCAATCCAGAAAAAGCCCAGGATCTAGCCATCAAGTATGAGAAATATGCGAAAGAATGAGCCTGATGAGGGCAAATCCCAGACCTATCCCATACCTAACTTGCGTTATCCTCAAAAATATTGATCGAAACCTGGTTTAATCGACTGTTTCAGTGTGGTACCACATTACTACGTGATCCAATCCAGAAATAGCCCAGGATCTAGCCATGAAGTATACAGAAATATGCGAAAGTATGAGCCTGACGAGGGCAAATCCTAGACCTAACCCAGACCTAATATGCGTTATCCTCTAAAATATTTATCAAGACCAGGTTTAATTGATTGTTTCAGTGTGGTCCCACATTACTACGTGTTCCAAACCAGTAAAAACCCAGGATCCGTTCAACAAGTATGTGAAGAATGCGAAAGTATGAGTCTGATGAGTGAAAATCCCCGGCCTAACCTAGACCTAACATGCGTTATCCTCAAAAATATTGATCGAAACCAGGTTTAATCGACTGTTTGAGTGTGGTACCACACAACTACGTGATCCAAACCAGAAAAAACCCGGGATCTGTTCAACAAGTATGTGAAAAACGCAAAAGTATGGGAATGATGAGGGCGAATCCCAGACCTATCCCAGACCTAACTTGCGTTATCCTCTAAAATATTGATCGAAACCAGGTTTAATGGACTGTTTCAGTGTGGTACCACTTTACTACGTGATCCAAAGCAGAAAAAACCCAGGATCTGTTCAAGTATGTGAAAAACGCGAAAGTATGACCCTTATGAGGGCAAATCCCAGGCCTAACCTAGACCTAACATGCGTTGTCCTCTAAAATATTGATGGAAACCAGGTTTAATTGACTGTTTCAGTGTGGTACCACATTACTATGTGATCCAAACCAGAAAATAACCCAGGATCTGTTCAACGAGTATGTGAAGTGTGCGAAAGTATGAGTCTGATGAGGGCAAATCCCAGACCTATCCCAGACCTAACATGTGTTATCCTCTAAAATATTTATCAAGACCAGGTTTAATTGATTGTTTCAGTGTGGTCCCACATTACTACGTGATCCAAACCAGAAAAAACGCAGGATCCGTTCAACAAGTATGTGAAGAATGCGAAATTATGAGTCTGATGAGTGAAAATCCCACGGCTAACCTAGACCTAACATGCGTTATCCTCTAAAATATTGATCCAAACCAGGTTTAATGGACTGTTTCAGTGTGGTACCACTTTACTACGTGATCCAAAGCAGAAAAAATCCTGGATCAGGTCAAACATGTATGTTAAAACTGCGAAAGTATGACCCTGATGAGGGCAAATCCCAGGCCTAACCTAGACCTAACATGCGTTGTCCTCTAAAATATTGATGGAAACCAGGTTTAGTTGACTGTTTCAGTGTTGTACTTCATTACTACCTGATGCAATCCAGAAAAAGCCCAGGATCTAGCCATCAAGTACGAGAAATATGAGAAAGAATGAGCCTGATGAGAGCAAATCCCAGACCTAACCTAGACCTAACATGAATTGTTCTCTAAAATATTGATCAAAACCAGGTTTAATTGACTGTTTCAGTGTGGTACCACATTACTACGTGATCCAATCCAGAAATAGCCCAGGATCCAGCCATGAAGTATGAGAAATATGCGAAAGCATGAGCCTGACGAGGGCAAATCCTAGACCTAACCCAGACCTAACATGAATTTTTCTCTAAAATATTGATCGAAACCAGGTTTAATTGACTGCTTCAGTGTGGTCCCACATTACTACGTGATCCAAACCAGAAAAAACCCAGGATCTGTTCAACAAGTATGTGAAAAACGCGAAAGTATGACCCTGATGAGGGCAAATCCCAGGCCTAACCTAGACCTAACATGCGTTGTCCTCTAAAATATTGATGGAAACCAGGTTTAATTGACTGTTTCAGTGTTGTGTTTCATTACTGCGTGATGCAATCCAGAAAAAGCCCAGGATCTAGCCATCAAGTATGAGAAATATGCGAAAGAATGAGCCTGATGAGAGCAAATCCCAGACCTAACCTAGACCTAACATGAATTATTCTCTAAAATATTGACCGAAACCAGGTTTAATTGACTGTTTCAGTGTGGTCCCACATTACTACGTGATCCAAACCGGAGAAAACCCAGGATCTGTTCAACAAGTATGTGAAAAACGCGAAAGTATGACCCTGATGAGGGCAAATCCCAGGCATAACCTAGACCTAACATGCGTTGTCCTCTAAAATATTGATGGAAACCAGGTTTAATTGACTGTTTCAGTGTTGTATTTCATTACTGCGTGATGCAATCCAGAAAAAGCCCAGGATCTAGCCATCAAGTATGAGAAATATGCGAAAGAATGAGCCTGATGAGGGCAAATCCCAGACCTATCCCATACCTAACTTGCGTTATCCTCAAAAATATTGATCGAAACCTGGTTTAATCGACTGTTTCAGTGTGGTACCACATTACTACGTGACCCAATCCAGAAATAGCCCAGGATCTAGCCATGAAGTATACAGAAATATGCGAAAGTATGAGCCTGACGAGGGCAAATCCTAGACCTAACCCAGACCTAATATGCGTTATCCTCTAAAATATTTATCAAGACCAGGTTTAATTGATTGTTTCAGTGTGGTCCCACATTACTACGTGTTCCAAACCAGTAAAAACCCAGGATCCGTTCAACAAGTATGTGAAGAATGCGAAAGTATGAGTCTGATGAGTGAAAATCCCCGGCCTAACCTAGACCTAACATGCGTTATCCTCAAAAATATTGATCGAAACCAGGTTTAATCGACTGTTTGAGTGTGGTACCACACAACTACGTGATCCAAACCAGAAAAAACCCGGGATCTGTTCAACAAGTATGTGAAAAACGCAAAAGTATGGGAATGATGAGGGCGAATCCCAGACCTATCCCAGACCTAACTTGCGTTATCCTCTAAAATATTGATCGAAACCAGGTTTAATGGACTGTTTCAGTGTGGTACCACTTTACTACGTGATCCAAAGCAGAAAAAACCCAGGATCTGTTCAAGTATGTGAAAAACGCAAAAGTATGACCCTTATGAGGGCAAATCCCAGGCCTAACCTAGACCTAACATGCGTTGTCCTCTAAAATATTGATGGAAACCAGGTTTAATTGACTGTTTCAGTGTGGTACCACATTACTATGTGATCCAAACCAGAAAATAACCCAGGATCTGTTCAACGAGTATGTGAAGTGTGCGAAAGTATGAGTCTGATGAGGGCAAATCCCAGACCTATCCCAGACCTAACATGTGTTATCCTCTAAAATATTTATCAAGACCAGGTTTAATTGATTGTTTCAGTGTGGTCCCACATTACTACGTGATCCAAACCAGAAAAAACGCAGGATCCGTTCAACAAGTATGTGAAGAATGCGAAATTATGAGTCTGATGAGTGAAAATCCCACGGCTAACCTAGACCTAACATGCGTTATCCTCTAAAATATTGATCCAAACCAGGTTTAATGGACTGTTTCAGTGTGGTACCACTTTACTACGTGATCCAAAGCAGAAAAAATCCTGGATCAGGTCAAACATGTATGTTAAAACTGCGAAAGTATGACCCTGATGAGGGCAAATCCCAGGCCTAACCTAGACCTAACATGCGTTGTCCTCTAAAATATTGATGGAAACCAGGTTTAGTTGACTGTTTCAGTGTTGTACTTCATTACTACCTGATGCAATCCAGAAAAAGCCCAGGATCTAGCCATCAAGTACGAGAAATATGAGAAAGAATGAGCCTGATGAGAGCAAATCCCAGACCTAACCTAGACCTAACATGAATTGTTCTCTAAAATATTGATCAAAACCAGGTTTAATTGACTGTTTCAGTGTGGTACCACATTACTACGTGATCCAATCCAGAAATAGCCCAGGATCCAGCCATGAAGTATGAGAAATATGCGAAAGCATGAGCCTGACGAGGGCAAATCCTAGACCTAACCCAGACCTAACATGAATTTTTCTCTAAAATATTGATCGAAACCAGGTTTAATTGACTGCTTCAGAGTGGTCCCACATTACTACGTGATCCAAACCAGAAAAAACCCAGGATCTGTTCAACAAGTGTGTGAAAAACGCGAAAGTATGACCCTGATGAGGGCAAATCCCAGGCCTAACCTAGACCTAACATGCGTTGTCCTCTAAAACATTGATGGAAACCAGGTTTAATTGACTGTTTCAGTGTTGTGTTTCATTACTGCGTGATGCAATCCAGAAAAAGCCCAGGATCTAGCCATCAAGTATGAGAAATATGCGAAAGAATGAGCCTGATGAGAGCAAATCCCAGACCTAACCTAGACCTAACATGAATTATTCTCTAAAATATTGACCGAAACCAGGTTTAATTGACTGTTTCAGTGTGGTCCCACATTACTACGTGATCCAAACCGGAGAAAACCCAGGATCTGTTCAACAAGTATGTGAAAAACGCGAAAGTATGACCCTGATGAGGGCAAATCCCAGGCATAACCTAGACCTAACATGCGTTGTCCTCTAAAATATTGATGGAAACCAGGTTTAATTGACTGTTTCAGTGTTGTATTTCATTACTGCGTGATGCAATCCAGAAAAAGCCCAGGATCTAGCCATCAAGTATGAGAAATATGCGAAAGAATGAGCCTGATGAGGGCAAATCCCAGACCTATCCCATACCTAACTTGCGTTATCCCCAAATATATTGATCGAAACCTGGTTTAATCGACTGTTTCAGTGTGGTACCACATTACTACGTGATCCAATCCAGAAATAGCCCAGGATCTAGCCATGAAGTATACAGAAATATGCGAAAGTATGAGCCTGACGAGGGCAAATCCTAGACCTAACCCAGACCTAATATGCGTTATCCTCTAAAATATTTATCAAGACCAGGTTTAATTGATTGTTTCAGTGTGGCCCCACATTACTACGTGTTCCAAACCAGTAAAAACCCAGGATCCGTTCAACAAGTATGTGAAGAATGCGAAAGTATGAGTCTGATGAGTGAAAATCCCCGGCCTAACCTAGACCTAACATGCGTTATCCTCAAAAATATTGATCGAAACCAGGTTTAATCGACTGTTTGAGTGTGGTACCACACTACTACGTGATCCAAACCAGAAAAAACCCGGGATCTGTTCAACAAGTATGTGAAAAACGCAAAAGTATGGGAATGATGAGGGCGAATCCCAGACCTATCCCAGACCTAACTTGCGTTATCCTCTAAAATATTGATCGAAACCAGGTTTAATGGACTGTTTCAGTGTGGTACCACTTTACTACGTGATCCAAAGCAGAAAAAACCCAGGATCTGTTCAAGTATGTGAAAAACGCGAAAGTATGACCCTTATGAGGGCAAATCCCAGGCCTAACCTAGACCTAACATGCGTTGTCCTCTAAAGTATTGATGGAAACCAGGTTTAATTGACTGTTTCAGTGTGGTACCACATTACTATGTGATCCAAACCAGAAAATAACCCAGGATCTGTTCAACGAGTATGTGAAGTGTGCGAAAGTATGAGTCTGATGAGGGCAAATCCCAGACCTATCCCAGACCTAACATGTGTTATCCTCTAAAATATTTATCAAGACCAGGTTTAATTGATTGTTTCAGTGTGGTCCCACATTACTACGTGATCCAAACCAGAAAAAACGCAGGATCCGTTCAACAAGTATGTGAAGAATGCGAAATTATGAGTCTGATGAGTGAAAATCCCAGGGCTAACCTAGACCTAACATGCGTTATCCTCTAAAATATTGATCCAAACCAGGTTTAATGGACTGTTTCAGTGTGGTACCACTTTAGTACGTGATCCAAAGAGGAAGAAACCCTCGATCAGGTCAACATGTATGTTAAAACTGCGAAAGTATGACCCTGATGAGGGCAAATCCCAGGCCTAACCTAGACCTAACATGCGTTGTCCTCTAAAATATTGATGGAAACCAGGTTTATTTGACTGTTTCAGTGTTGTACTTCATTACTACGTGATGCAATCCAGAAAAAGCCCAGGATCTAGCTTTCAAGTATGAGAAATATGAGAAAGAATGTGCCTGATAAGAGCAAATCCCAGACCTAACCTAGACCTATCATGAATTGTTCTCTAAAATATTGATCAAAACCAGGTTTAATGGTCTGTTTCAGTGTGGTACCACATTACTACGTGATCGAAACAAGAAAAAACCCAGGATCAGTTCAAGAAGTATGTGAAGAATGCGAAAGTATGAGCCTGATGAGGGCAAACCCTAGACCTAACCTAGACCTAACATGTGTTATCCTCTAAAATATTGACGGAAACCACGTCTAATTGACAGTTTCAGTGTTGTACCACATTACTACGTGTTCCAATCCAGAAAATGCCCAGGATCTAGCCAACAAGTATGAGAAATATGCGAAAGAATGAGCCTGATGAGGGCAAATCGTAGACCTAACCCGGATCTAACATGCGTTATCCTCTAAAATATTTATGAAGACCAGGTTTAATTGACTGTTTCAGTGTGGTACCACATTACTACGTGATCCAAAGCAGAAAAAACCCTCGCTCAGGTCAACATGTATGTTAAAACTGCGAAAGTATGACCCTGATGAGGGTAAATCCCTGGCCTAACCTAGACCTAACATTCGCTATCCTCTAAAATATTGATCGAAACCAGGTTTTATGGACTGTTTCAGTGTGGTACCACATTAGTTCGTGATCCAAACCTGAAAAAGCCAGGGATCTGTCCAACAAGTATGTGAAAAACGCGAAAGTATGAATCTTATGGGGGCAAATCCCAGGCCTAACCTAGACCTAACATGCGTTATCCTCAAAAATATTGACCGAAACCAGGTCTAATCGACTGTTTCGGTGTGGTACCACATTACTACGTGATCCAAACAAGAAAAAACCCAGGATCTGTTCAAGATGTATGTGAAGAATGTGAAAGTATGAGACTGATGAGGGCAAATCCCTGGCCTAACCTAGACCTAACATGCGCTATCCTCTAAAATATTAATCGAAACCAGGTTTAATCGACTGTTTCAGTGTGGTACCACATTACTACGTGATGCTAACCAGTGGAAGCCTAGGATCTGGCCAACAAGAATGAGAAATATACGAAAGTATGAGCCTGATGACAGCAAATCCCAGTTTTAACCTAGACCTAACATATCCTATCCTCTAAAATATCGATCGAAACCAGGTTTAATTGACTGTTTCAGTGTGGTACCACTTTACTACGTGATCCAAAGCAGAAGAAACCATCGATCAGGTCAACATGTATTTTAAAACTGCGAATGTATGACCCAGATGAGGGCAAATCGCAGACCTAACCTAGACCTAACATGTGTTATCCTCTAAAATATAAATCGAAACCAGGTTTAATGGTCTGTTTCAGTGTGGTACCACATTACTACGTGATCGAAACAAGAAAAAACCCAGGATCAGTTCAAGAAGTATGTGAAGAATGCGAAAGTATGAGACTGATGATGGCAAACCCTAGACCTAACCTAGACCTAACATGTGTTATCCTATAAAATATTGACGGAAACCACGTCTAATTGACAGTTTCTGTGTTGTACCACATTACTACGTGTTCCAATCCGGAAAAAGCCCAGGATCTAGCCAACAAGTATGAGAAATATGCGAAAGTATGAGCCTGATGAGGGCAAATCGTAGACCTAACCCAGATCTAACATGCGTTATCCTCTAAAATATTTATCAAGACCAGGTTTAATTGACTGTTTCAGTGTGGTACCACATTACTACGTGATCCAAAGCAGAAAAAACCCAGGATCTGTTCGAGATGTATGTGAAGAATGCGAAAGCATGAGGCTGATGAGGGTAAATCCCTGGCCTAACCTAGACCTAACATGCGCTATCCTCTAAAATATTAATCGAAACCAGGTTTAATCGACTGTTTCAGTGTGGTACCGCATTACTACGTGATCGAAACATGAAAAAACCCAGGATCTGTTCAAGATGTATGTGAAGAATGCGAAAGTATGAGACTGATGAGGGCAAATCCCTGGCCTAACCTAGACCTAACATGCGCTATCCTCTAAAATATTAATCGAAACCAGGTTTAATCGACTGTTTCAGTGTGGTACCACATTACTACGTGATCGAAACAAGAAAAAACCCAGGATCTGTTCAAGATGTATGTGAAGAATGCGAAAGTATGAGACTGATGAGGGCAAATCCTAGACCTAACCTAGACCTAACATGCGTTATCCTCTAATATATTGATCGAAACCAGGTTCAATGGACTGTTTCAGTGTGGTACCACATTACTACGTGATCCAAACCAGAAAAAGCCCAGGATCTGGCCATCAGGTATGAGAAATATGCGAAAGTACGAGACAGATGACGGCAAATCCCAGACCTAACCGAGAAATAACCGGCGCTATCCTCTAAAATATTAATCGCAACCAGGTTTAATTGACTGTCTGAGTGTGGTCCCACATTACTACTTGGTCCAAGCCAGAAAAAGGCCAGGATCTGGTCACCAAGTATGCGAGAAATGCGAAAGTATGAGCCAGATGGTTGCAAGTACCGGAACTAACCCAAACATAACCAGCGTTATCCTCCAAAAAATTAATCGCAACCAGGTTTAATTGACTGTTTCAGTGTGAGACCACATTACTGCGTGGTCCAAGCCAGAAAAAGGCCAGGATCTGGCCAACAAGTATGAGAAAAATGCGAAAATTCGAGCCAGATGACGGCAAATCCCAGACCTAACCGTGACATAACCGGCGTTATCCTCTAAAATATTTATCGCAACCAGGTTTAATTGACTGTTTCGGTGTGGAGCCACATTACTACATGATCTAAACCAGAAAAAGCCCAGGATCTTGTCAACAAGTATGCGAAAAATGCGAATGTGCGAGCCTGATGAGAACAAATCCCAGACCTAACCTAGACCTAACATGAATTATTCTCTAAAATATTAATGGCAACCAGGTTTTATTGACTGTTTCGGTGTGGTACCGCATTACTACGTGATCCAAATCAGGAAAAGGCCAGGATCTGGCCAAGAAGTATGCAAAAAATGCGAATGTATCAGCCAGATGGTTGCAAATACCGGAACTAACCCAGACATAACCAGCGTTATCCTCCAAAATATTAATCGCAACCAGGTTTAATTGACTGTTTCAGTGTGGTGCCGCATTACTACGTGATCCAATCCAGGTAAAGGCAAGGATCTGGCCAACAAGTATGCGAGAAATGAGAAAGTAACAGCCAGATGAGGGCAAATACCAGACCTAACCAAGCCATAACCGGCGTTATCCTCTAAAATATTTATCGCAACCAGGTTTAATTGACTGCTTCGGTGTGGTACCGCATTACTACGTGATCCAAACCAGGAAAAGCCCAGGATCTTGCCAACAAGTAGGCGAAAAATGCGAAGGTACGAGCCAAATGAGGGCAAATCCCAGACCTAACCGAGACATAACCGGCGTTATCCTCCAAAATGTTAACCGCAACCAGGTTTAATTGACTGTTTCAGTGTGATACCACATTACTACGTGGTCCAAGACAGAAAAAGGCCAGGATCTGGCCAACAAGTATGCGAAAAATGCGAAAATACGAGCCAGATGACGGCAAATCCCAGACCTAACCGTGACATAACCGGCGTTATCCTCTAAAATATTAATCGCAACCAGGTTTAATTGACTGTCTGAGTGTGGTCCCACATTACTACTTGGTCCAAGCCAGAAAAAGGCAAGGATCTGGTCACCAAGTATGCGAGAAATCCCAAAGTATGAGCCAGATGGTTGCAAGTTCCGGAACTAACCCAAACATAACCAGCGTTATCCTCCAAAAAATTAATCGCAACCAGGTATAATTGACTGTTTCAGTGTGAGACCACATTACTGCGTGGTCCAAGCCAGAAAAAGGCCAGGATCTGGCCAACAAGTATGAGAAAAATGCGAAAATTCGAGCCAGATGACGGCAAATCCCAGACCTAACCGTGACATAACCGGCGTTATCCTCTAAAATATTAATCGCAACCAGGTTTAATTGACTGTTTCGGTGTGGAACCACATTACTACGTGATCCAATCCAGAAATAGCCCAGGATCTAGCCATGAAGTATGAGAAATATGCGAAAGTATGAGCCTGACGAGGGCAAATCCTACACCTAACCCAGACCTAACATGCGTTATCCTCTAAAATATTTATCATGACCAGGTTTAATTGATTGTTTCAGTGTGGTCCCACATTACTACGTGATCCAAACCAGAAAAAACCCAGGATCCGTTCAAGAAGTATGTGAAGAATGCGAAAGTATGAGCCTGATGAGTGAAAATCCCAGACCTAACCTAGACCTAACATGCGTTATCCTCAAAAATATTGATTGAAACCAGGTTTAATCGACTGTTTCAGTGTGGTACCACACTACTACGTGATCCATACCAGAAAAAACCCGGGATCTGTTCAACAAGTATGTGAAAAACGCGAAAGTATGGAACTGATGAGGGCGAATCCCAGACCTATCCCAGACCTAGCTTGCGTTATCCTCTAAAATATTGATCGAAACTAGGTTTAATTGACTGTTTCAGCGTGGTACCACATTACTACGTGATACAATCCAGAAACAGCCCAGGATCTAGCCATGAAGTATGAGAAATATGCGAAAGTATGAGCCTGACGAGGGCAAATCCTAGACCTAACCCAGACCTAACATGCGTTATCCTCTAAAATATTTGTCATGACCAGGTTTAATTGATTGTTTCAGTGTGGTCCCACATTACTACGTGATCGAAACCAGAAAAAACCCAGGATCCGTTCAACAAGTATGTGAAGAATGCGAAAGTATGAGTTTGTTGAGTGAAAATCCCCGGCCTAACCTAGACCTAACATACGTTATCCTCAAAAATATTGATCGAAACCAGGTTTAATCGACTGTTTCAGTGTGGTACCACACTACTACGTGACCCAAACCAGAAAAAGCCCAGGATCTTGCCAACAAGCAAGCGAAAAATGCGAAAGTACGAGCCAGATAATGGCAAATACCAGACCTAACCCAGACGTAGCCGGCGTTATCCTGTAAAATATTGATCGGAGCCAAGTTTATTTGACTGTTTCAGTGTGGCACCACAATACTACGTGGTCCAAACCAGAAAAAGCCCAGGATCTTGCCAACAAGCAAGCGAAAAATGCGAAAGTACGAGCCAGATAATGGCAAATACCAGACCTAACCCAGACGTAGCCGGCGTTATCCTGTAAAATATTGATCGGAACCAGGTTTATTTGACTGTTACAGTGTGGCACCACATTACTACGTGGTCCAAACCAGAAAAAGCCCAGGATCTTGCCAACAAATAGGCGCAAAATGCGAAGGTACGAGCCAGATGAGGGAAAATCCCAGACCTAACCGAGACATAGCTGGCGTTATCCTGTAAAATATTAATCGGAACCAGGTTTATTTGACTGCTTCAGTGTGGAACCACATTACTACGTGGTCCAAGCATGAAAAAGCCCAGGATCTTGCCAACAAGTAGGCGAAAAATGCGAAGGTACGACCCAGATGACGGCAAATCCCAGACCTGACAGAGACATAAACGGCGTTATCGTCTAAAATATTAATCGCAACCAGGTTTAATTGACTGTTTCGGTGTGGAACCACATTACTACGTGATCCAAACCAGGAAAAGCCCAGGATCTGGCCAACAGGTATGCGAGAAATGCGAAAGTACGAGCCAGATGAGGGCAAATCCCAGACCTAACCCAGACATAACCGGCGTTATCCTCTAAAACATTAATCGCAACCGGGTTTAATTGACTGTTAAGGTGTGGTACCACATTACTACGTGATCCAAACCAGAAAAAACCCAGGATCTGTTCAAGATGTATGTGAAGAATGCGAAAGTATGAGACTGATGAGGGCAAATCCCTGGCCTAACCTAGATCTAACATGCGCTATCCTCTAAAATATTAATCGAAACCAGGTTTAATCGACTGTTTCAGTGTGGTACCACATTACTACGTGATCGAAACACGAAAAAACCCAGGATCTGTTCAAGATGTATGTGAAGAATGCGAAAGTATGAGACTGATGAGGGCAAATCCCTGGCCTAACCTAGACCTAACATGCGCTATCCTCTAAAATATTAATCGAAACCAGGTTTAATCGACTGTTTAAGTGTGGTACCACATTACTACGTGATCGAAACGAGAAAAAACCCAGGATCTGTTCAAGATGTATGTGAAGAATGCGAAAATTCGAGCCAGATGACGGCAAATCCCAGACCTAACCGTGACATAACCGGCGTTATCCTCTAAAATATTAATCGCAACCAGGTTTAATTGACTGTTTCGGTGTGGAACCACATTACTACATGATCTAAACCAGAAAAAGCCCAGGAACTGGCCAACAAGTATGCGAAAAATGCGAAAGTACGAGCCAGATGAGGGCAAATCCCAGACCTAACCCAGACATAACCAGCGTTATCCTCTAAAATAGTAATCAGAACCTGCTTTTATTGACTGTTTCAGTGTGTTACCACATTACTACGTGATCCAAACCAGGAAAAGCCCAGGATCTGGCCAACAGGTATGCGAGAAATGCGAAAGTACGTGCCAGATGAGGGCAAATCCCAGACCTAACCGAGAAATAACCGGCGTTATCCTCTAAAATATTAATCGCAACCAGGTTTAATTGACTGTTTCGGTGTGGTACCACATTACTACGTTATCCAAACCAGAAAAAGCCCAGGATCTGGCCAACAAGTATGCGAAAAATGCGAAAGTACGAGCCAGATGAGGGCAAATCCCAGACCTAACCCAGACATAACCGGCGTTATCCTCTAAAATATTAATCGGAACCAGGTTTAATTGACTGCTTCGGTGTGGTACCTAACTTGCGTTGTCCTCTAAAATATTTATCAAGACCAGGTTTAATTGAATGTTTCAGTGTGGTACCACATTACTACGTGAACCAAACCAGAAAAAACCCAGGATTCGTTGAACATGTATGTTAAGACTGCTGAAGTATGACCCTGATGAGGGCAAATCCCTGGCCTAACCTGGACCTAACATGCGTTATCCTCTAAAATATTGATCGAAACCAGGTTGAATGGACTGTTTCACAGTGGTACCACATTACTAAGTGATCCAAAGCAGAAAAAACCATCGATCAGGTCAACATGTATTTTAAAACTGCGAAAGTAAGACCCTGATGAAGGCAAATCCCAGACCAATCCTAGGCCTAACATGTGTTATCCTCTAAAATACTCATCGAAACCAGGTTTAATTGACTGTTTCAGGGTGGTACCACATTACTACGTGATCCAAAGCAGAAAAAACCATCGATCAGGTCAACATGTATTTTAAAACTGCGAAAGTATGACCCTGATGAAGGCAAATCCCAGACCAATCCTAGGCCTAACATGTGTTATCCTCTAAAATACTCATCGAAACCAGGTTTAATTGACTGTCTCAGTGTGGTACCACATTACTACGTGATCGAAACAAGAAAAAACCCAAGATCTGTTCAAGATGTATGTGAAGAATGCGAAAGTATGAGACTGGTGGGGGCAAATCCTAGACGTAACCTAGACTTAACATGTGTTATCCTCTTAAATATTGAACGAAATCAGGATTAATCGACTGTTTCAGTGTGGTACCACATTACTACGTGATCCAAACCAGAAAAGCCCAGGATCTGTTCAAGATGTATGTGAAGAATGCGAAAGTATGAGACTGATGAGGGCAAATCCCTGGCCTAACCTAGACCTAACATGCGCTATCCTCTAAAATATTAATCGAAACCAGGTTTAATCGACTGTTTAAGTGTGGTACCACATTACTACGTGATCGAAACGAGAAAAAACCCAGGATCTGTTCAAGATGTATGTGAAGAATGCGAAAATTCGAGCCAGATGACGGCAAATCCCAGACCTAACCGTGACATAACCGGCGTTATCCTCTAAAATATTAATCGCAACCAGGTTTAATTGACTGTTTCGGTGTGGAACCACATTACTACATGATCTAAACCAGAAAAAGCCCAGGAACTGGCCAACAAGTATGCGAAAAATGCGAAAGTACGAGCCAGATGAGGGCAAATCCCAGACCTAACCCAGACATAACCAGCGTTATCCTCTAAAATAGTAATCAGAACCTGCTTTTATTGACTGTTTCAGTGTGTTACCACATTACTACGTGATCCAAACCAGAAAAAGCCCAGGATCTGGCCAACAAGTATGCGAAAAATGCGAAAGTACGAGCCAGATGAGGGCAAATCCCAGACCTAACCCAGACATAACCGGCGTTATCCTCTAAAATATTAATCGGAACCAGGTTTAATTGACTGCTTCGGTGTGGTACCGCATTACTACGTGATCCAAGCCAGAAAGAGCCCAGGATCTTGCCAACAAGTAGGCGAGAAATGCGAAGGTACGAGCCAGATGACGGCAAATCCCAGACCTAACCGAGACATAACCGGCGTTATCCTCCAAAGTATTAATCGCAACCAGGTTTAATTGACAGTTTCAGTGTGGTACCACATTACTACGTGGTCCAAGCCAGAAAAAGGCCAGGATCTAGCCAACAAGTATGCAAAAATGCGAAAATACGAGCCAGATGACGGCAAATACCAGACCTAACCCAGACATAGCCGGCGTTATCCTGTAAAATATTGATCGGAGCCAAGTTTATTTGACTGTTTCAGTGTGGCACCACAATACTACGTGGTCCAAACCAGAAAAAGCCCAGGATCTTGCCAACAAGCAAGCGAAAAATGCGAAAGTACGAGCCAGATAATGGCAAATACCAGACCTAACCCAGACGTAGCCGGCGTTATCCTGTAAAATATTGATCGGAACCAGGTTTATTTGACTGTTACAGTGTGGCACCACATTACTACGTGGTCCAAACCAGAAAAAGCCCAGGATCTTGCCAACAAATAGGCGCAAAATGCGAAGGTACGAGCCAGATGAGGGAAAATCCCAGACCTAACCGAGACATAGCTGGCGTTATCCTGTAAAATATTAATCGGAACCAGGTTTATTTGACTGCTTCAGTGTGGAACCACATTACTACGTGGTCCAAGCATGAAAAAGCCCAGGATCTTGCCAACAAGTAGGCGAAAAATGCGAAGGTACGACCCAGATGACGGCAAATCCCAGACCTGACAGAGACATAAACGGCGTTATCGTCTAAAATATTAATCGCAACCAGGTTTAATTGACTGTTTCGGTGTGGAACCACATTACTACGTGTTCTAAACCAGAAAAAGCCCAGGCTCTGGCCAACAAGTATGCGAGAAATGCGAAAGTACGAGCCAGATGAGGGCAAATCCCAGACCTAACCCAGACATAACCGGCGTTATCCTCTAAAACATTAATCGCAACCGGGTTTAATTGACTGTTAAGGTGTGGTACCACATTACTACGTGATCCAAACCAGAAAAAACCCAGGATCTGTTCAAGATGTATGTGAAGAATGCGAAAGTATGAGACTGATGAGGGCAAATCCCTGGCCTAACCTAGATCTAACATGCGCTATCCTCTAAAATATTAATCGAAACCAGGTTTAATCGACTGTTTAAGTGTGGTACCACATTACTACGTGATCGAAACAAGAAAAAACCCAGGATCTGTTCAAGATGTATGTGAAGAATGCGAAAGTATGAGACTGATGAGGGCAAATCCCTGGCCTAACCTAGACCTAACATGCGCTATCCTCTAAAATATTAATCGAAACCAGGTTTAATCGACTGTTTAAGTGTGGTACCACATTACTACGTGATCGAAACGAGAAAAAACCCAGGATCTGTTCAAGATGTATGTGAAGAATGCGAAAATTCGAGCCAGATGACGGCAAATCCCAGACCTAACCGTGACATAACCGGCGTTATCCTCTAAAATATTAATCGCAACCAGGTTTAATTGACTGTTTCGGTGTGGAACCACATTACTACATGATCTAAACCAGAAAAAGCCCAGGATCTGGCCAACAAGTATGCGAAAAATGCGAAAGTACGAGCCAGATGAGGGCAAATCCCAGACCTAACCCAGACATTACCGGCGTTATCCTCTAAAATATTAATCGCAACCAGGTTTAATTGACTGTTTCGGTGTGGTGCCGCATTACTACATCATCCAAACCAGAAAAAGGCCAGGATATTGCCAAGATGTATGCGAAAAACGCGAAGGTATGAGCCAGATGAGGGCAAATCCCAGACCTAACCCAGACATTACCGGCGTTATCCTCTAAAATATTAATCGCAACCAGGTTTAATTGACTGATTCGGTGTGGTACCGCATTACTACATGATCCAAACCAGAAAAAGGCCAGGATCTTGCCAAGATGTATGCGAAAAACGCGAAGGTATGAGCCAGATGAGGGCAAATCCCAGACCTAACCGAGACATAACCGGCGTTATCCTCTAAAATATTAATCGCAACCAGGTTTAATTGACTGTTTCGGTGTGGTACCTAACTTGCGTTGTCCTCTAAAATATTTATCAAGACCAGGTTTAATTGAATGTTTCAGTGTGGTACCACATTACTACGTGAACCAAACCAGAAAAAACCCAGGATCCGTTGAACATGTATGTTAAGACTGCTGAAGTATGACCCTGATGAGGGCAAATCCCAGGCCTAACCTAGACCTAACATGCGTTGTCCTCTAAAATAATTATGGAAACCAGGTTTAATTGACCGTTTCAGCGTGGTACCACATTACTACGTGATACAATCCAGAAACAGCCCAGGATCTAGCCATGAAGTATGAGAAATGTACGAAAGTATGAGCCTTATGAGGGCAAATCTAAGACCTAACCCAAACCTAACATGCGTTATCCTCTAAAATATTTATCAAGACCAGGTTTAATTGAATGTTTCAGTCTGGTACCACATTACTACGTGAACCAAACCAGAAAAAACCCAGGATCCGTTGAACATGTATGTTAAGACTGCTGAAGTATGACCCTGATGAGGGCAAATCCCTGGCCTAACCTGGACCTAACATGCGTTATCCTCCAAAATATTGATCGAAACCAGGTTGAATGGACTGTTTCACAGTGGTACCACATTACTAAGTGATCCAAAGCAGAAAAAACCATCGATCAGGTCAACATGTATTTTAAAACTGCGAAAGTAAGACCCTGATGAAGGCAAATCCCAGACCAATCCTAGGCCTAACATGTGTTATCCTCTAAAATACTCATCGAAACCAGGTTTAATTGACTGTTTCAGGGTGGTACCACATTACTACGTGATCCAAAGCAGAAAAAACCATCGATCAGGTCAACATGTATTTTAAAACTGCGAAAGTATGACCCTGATGAAGGCAAATCCCAGACCAATCCTAGGCCTAACATGTGTTATCCTCTAAAATACTCATCGAAACCAGGTTTAATTGACTGTCTCAGTGTGGTACCACATTACTACGTGATCGAAACAAGAAAAAACCCAAGATCTGTTCAAGATGTATGTGAAGAATGCGAAAGTATGAGACTGGTGGGGGCAAATCCTAGACGTAACCTAGACTTAACATGTGTTATCCTCTTAAATATTGAACGAAATCAGGATTAATCGACTGTTTCAGTGTGGTACCACATTACTACGTGATCCAAACCAGAAAAGCCCAGGATCTGTTCAACAAGTATGTAAAAAATGCGAAAATATGACCCTGATGAGGGCAAATCCCAGGCCCAACCTAGACCTAACGTGCGTTATCCTGTAAAATATTTATCAAGACCAGGTTTGATTGACTGTTTCAGTGTGGTACCACATTACTACGTGATGCAAACCAGTGGAAGCCTAGGATCTGGCCAACAAGAATGAGAAATATACGAAAGTATGAGCCTGATGAGTGCAAATCCCAGTTTTAACCTAGACCTAACATGTCCTATCCTCTAAAATATCGATCGAAACCAGGTTTAATTGACTGGTTCGGTGTGGTACCACTTTACTACGTGATCCAAAGCAGAAAAAACCATCGATCAGGTCAACATGTATTTTAAAACTGCGAATGTATGACCCAGATGAGGGCAAATCCCAGACCTAACCTAGACCTAACATGTGTTATCCTCTAAAATATAAATCGAAACCAGGTTTAATGGTCTGTTTCAGTGTGGTACCACATTACTACGTGATCGAAACAAGAAAAAACCCAGGATCAGTTCAAGAAGTATGTGAAGAATGCGAAAGTATGAGACTGATGAGGGCAAACCCTAGACCTAACCTAGACCTAACAAGTGTTATCCTATAAAATATTGACGGAAACCACGTCTAATTGACAGTTTCTGTGTTGTACCACATTACTACGTGTTCCAATCCAGAAAAAGCCCAGGATCTAGCCAACAAGTATGAGAAATATGCGAAAGTATGAGCCTGATGAGGGCAAATCGTAGACCTAACCCAGATCTAACATGCGTTATCCTCTAAAATATTTATCAAGACCAGGTTTAATTGACTGTTTCAGTGTGGTACCACATTACTACGTGATCCAAACCAGAAAAAACCCAGGATCCGTTGAACATGTATGTTAAGACTGCTGAAGTATGACCCTGATGAGGGCAAATCCCAGGCCTAACCTAGACCTAACATGCGTTGTCCTCTAAAATAATTATGGAAACCCGGTTTAATTGACCGTTTCAGCGTGGTACCACATTACAACGTGATACAATCCAGAAACAGCCCAGGATCTAGCCATGAAGTATGAGAAATGTACCAAACTATGAGCCTTATGAGGGCAAATCCAAGACCTAACCCAAACCTAACATGCGTTATCCTCTAAAATATTTATCAAGACCAGGTTTAATTGAATGTTTCAGTGTGGTACCACATTACTACGTGAACCAAACCAGAAAAAACCCAGGATCCGTTGAACATGTATGTTAAGACTGCTGAAGTATGACCCTGATGAGGGCAAATCCCTGGCCTAACCTGGACCTAACATGCGTTATCCTCTAAAATATTGATCGAAACCAGGTTGAATGGACTGTTTCACAGTGGTACCACATTACTACGTGATCCAAAGCAGAAAAAACCATCGATCAGGTCAACATGTATTTTAAAACTACGAAAGTAAGACACTGATGAAGGCAAATCCCAGACCTATCCTAGGCCTAACATGTGTTATCCTCTAAAATACTCATCGAAACCAGGTTTAATTGACTGTTTCAGGGTGGTACCACATTACTACGTGATCCAAAGCAGAAAAAACCATCGATCAGGTCAACATGTATTTTAAAACTGCGAAAGTATGACCCTGATGAAGGCAAATCCCAGACCTAACCTAGACCTAACATGTGTTATCCTCTAAAATATTTATCAAGACCAGGTTTAATTGACAGTTTCAGTGTGTTACCACATTACTACGTGATGCAAACCAGTGGAAGCCTAGGATCTGGCCAACAAGAATGAGAAATATACGTAAGTATGAGCCTGATGAGAGCAAATCCCAGTTTTAACCTAGACCTAACATGTCCTAGCCTCTAAAATATCGATCGAAACCAGGTTTAATTGACTGTTTCAGTGTGGTACCACTTTACTACGTGATCCAAAGCAGAAGAAACCATCGATCAGGTCAACATGTATTTTAAAACTGCGAATGTATGACCCAGATGAGGGCAAATCCCAGACCTAACCTAGACCTAACATGTGTTATCCTCTAAAATATAAATCGAAACCAGGTTTAATGGTCTGTTTCAGTGTGGTACCACATTACTACGTGATCGAAACAAGAAAAAACCCAGGATCAGTTCAAGAAGTATGTGAAGAATGCGAAAGTATGAGACTGATGAGGGCAAACCCTAGACCTAACCTAGACCTAACATGCGTTATCCTCTAAAATATTTATCAAGACCAGGTTTAATTGACAGTTTCAGTGTGTTACCACATTACTACGTGATCCAAAGCAGAAAAAGACCTCGCTCAGGTCAACATGTATGTTAAAACTGCGAAAGTATGACCCTGATGAGGGCAAATCCCTGGCCTAACCTAGACCTAACTTTCGCTATCCTCTAAAATATTGATCGAAACCAGGTTTAATGGATTGTTTCAGTGTGGTACCACATTAGTTCGTGATCCAAACCTGAAAAAGCCAGGGATCTGTCCAACAAGTATGTGAAAAACGCGAAAGTATGAATCTGATGGGGGCAAATCCCAGGCCTAACCTAGACCTAACATGCGTTATCCTCAAAAATATTGATCGAAACCAGGTTTAATCGACTGTTTCAGTGTGGTACCACATTACTACGTGATCCAAACCAGAAAAAACCCAGGATCTGTTCAAGATGTATGTGAAGAATGCGAAAGTATGAGACTGATGAGGGCAAATCCCTGGCCTAACCTAGACCTAACATGCGCTATCCTCTAAAATATTAATCGAAACCAGGTTTAATCGACTGTTTCAGTGTGGTACCACATTACTACGTGATCGAAACAAGAAAAAACCCAGGATCTGTTCAAGATGTATGTGAAGAATGCGAAAGTATGAGACTGATGAGGGCAAATCCCTGGCCTAACCTAGACCTAACATGCGCTATCCTCTAAAATATTAATCGAAACCAGGTTTAATCGACTGTTTCAGTGTGGTACCACATTACTACGTGATCGAAACAAGAAAAAACCCAGGATCTGTTCAAGATGTATGTGAAGAATGCGAAAGTATGAGACTGATGAGGGCAAATCCTAGACCTAACCTAGACCTAACATGCGTTATCCTCAAAAATATTGATCGATACCAGGTTTAGTCGACTGTTTCAGTGTGGTACCACATTACTACGTGATCCAAACCAGAGAAAACCCAGGATCTGGCCAACATGTATGCGAAAAATGTGAAAGTATGACCCTGAAGTGGGCAAATCCCTGGCCTAACCTAGACCTAACATGCGTTATCCTCTAAAATATTGATCGAAACCCGGTTTAATGGACTGTTTCAGTGTGGTACCACATTACTACGTCGTCCAAACCAGAAAAACTCAGGATCTGTTCAACAAGTAAGTGAAGAATGCGAAGGTATGAATCAGATGTGGGCAAATCCCAGGCCTAACCTAGACATAACATGCGTTATCCTCTAATATATTGATCGAAACCAGGTTCAATGGACTGTTTCAGTGTGGTACCACATTACTACGTGATACAAACGAGAAAAAGCCCAGGATCTGGCCATCAGGTATGAGAAATATGCGAAAGTACGAGACAGATGAGGGCAAATCCCAGACCTAACCGAGAAATAACCGGCGCCATCCTCTAAAATATTAATCGCAACCAGGTTTAATTGACTGTCTGAGTGTGGTCCCACATTACTACTTGGTCCAAGCCAGAAAAAGGCCAGGATCTGGTCACCAAGTATGCGAGAAATGCGAAAGTATGAGCCAGATGGTTGCAAGTACCAGAACTAACCCAAACATAACCAGCGTTATCCTCCAAAAAATTAATCGCAACCAGGTTTAATTGACTGTTTCAGTGTGAGACCACATTACTGCGTGGTCCAAGCAAGAAAAAGGCCAGGATCTGGCCAACAAGTATGAGAAAAATGTGAAAATTCGAGCCAGATGACGGCAAATCCCAGACCTAACCGTGACATAACCGGCGTTATCCTCTAAAATATTAATCGCAACCAGGTTTAATTGACTGTTTCGGTGTGGAGCCACATTACTACATGATCTAAACCAGAGAAAGCCCAGGATCTTGTCAACAAGTATGCGAAAAATGCGAATGTGCGAGCCTGATGAGAACAAATCCCAGACCTAACCTAGACCTAACATGAATTATTCTCTAAAATATTAATGGCAACCAGGTTTTATTGACTGTTTCGGTGTGGTACCGCATTACTACGTGATCCAAACCAGAAAAAACCCAGGATCTGGCCATCATGTATGCGAAAAATGTGAAAGTATGACCCTGATGTGGCAAATCCCTGGCCTAACCTAGACCTAACATGCGTTATCCTCTAAAATATTGATCGAAATCCGGTTTAATGGACTGTTTCAGTGTGGTACCACATTACTACGTCGTCCAAACCAGAAAAACTCAGGATCTGTTCAACAAGTAAGTGAAGAATGCGAAGGTATGAATCAGATGTGGGCAAATCCCAGGCCTAACCTAGACATAACATGCGTTATCCTCTAATATATTGATCGAAACCAGGTTCAATGGACTGTTTCAGTGTGGTCCCACATTACTACGTGACCCAAACCAGAAAAAACCCAGGATCCGTTCAACAAGAATGTGAAGAATGCGAAAGTACGAGCCAGATGAGGGCAAATAGCAGAACTAAACCAGACATAACCAGCGTTATCCTCTAAAATACTAATCAGAACCTGCTTTTATTGACTGATTCAGTGTGTTACCACATTACTACGTGATCCAAACCAGAAAAAGCCCAGGATCTGGCCAACAAGTATGCGAGAAATGCGAAAGTACGTGCCAGATGAGGGCAAATCCCAGACCTAACCGAGACATAACCGGCGTTATCCTCTAAAATATTAATCGTAACCAGGTTTAATTGACTGTTTCGGTGTGGTACCACATTACTACGTTATCCAAACCAGAAAAAGCCCAGGATCTGGCCAACAAGTATGCGAAAAATGCGAAAGTACGAGCCAGATGAGGGCAAATCCCACACCTAACCCAGACATAACCGGCGTTATCCTTTAAAATATTAATCGGAACCAGGTTTAATTGACTGCTTCGGTGTGGTACCGCATTACTACGTGATCCAAGCCAGAAAGAGCCCAGGATCTTGCTAACAAGTAGGCGAAAAATGCGAAGGTACGAGCCAGATGAGGGCAAATCCCAGAACTAACCGAGACATAACCGGCGTTATCCTCTAAAATATTAAGCGCAACCAGGTTTAATTGACTGTTTCGGCGTGGTACCGCATTACTACGTGATACAGACCAGAAAAGGGCCAGGATCTGGCCAACAAGTATGTGAAAAATACGAAAGTACGAGACAGATGAGGGCAAATCCCAGACCTAACCGAGAAATAACCGGCGCTATCCTCTAAAATATTAATCGCAACCGGGTTTAATTGACTGTTTCGGTGTGGTACCACATTACTACGTTATCCAAACCAGAAAAAGGCCAGGATCGGGTCACCAAGTATGCGAGAAATCCCAAAGTATGAGCCAGATGATTGCAAGTACCGGAACTAACCCAAACATAACCAGCGTTATCCTCCAAAAAATTAATCGCAACCAGGTTTAATTGACTGTTTCAGTGTGAGACCACATTACTGCGTGGTCCAAGCCAGAAAAAGGCCAGGATCTGGCCAACAAGTATGAGAAAAATGCGAAAATTCGAGCCAGATGACGGCAAATCCCAGACCTAACCGTGACATAACCGGCGTTATCCTCTAAAATATTAATCGCAACCAGGTTTAATTGACTGTTTCGGTGTGGAACCACATTACTACATGATCTAAACCAGAAAAAGCCCAGGATCTGGCCAACAAGTATGCGAAAAATGCGAAAGTACGAGCCAGATGAGGGCAAATCCCAGACCTAACCCAGACATAACCGGCATTATCCTCTAAAATATTAATCGCAACCGGGTTTAATTGACTGTTAAGGTGTGGTACCGCATTACTACCTGATCCAAACCAGAAAAAGCCCAGGATCTTGCCACAAGTTGGCGAAAAATGCGAAGGTACGAGCCAGAAGATTGCAAATACCAGAACTAAACCAGACATAACCAGCGTTATCCCCTAAGATATTAATCGCCACCAGGTTGAATTGACTGCTTCGGTGTGGTACCGCATTACTACGTGATCCAAACCAGAAAAAGCCCAGGATCTTGCCAAGAAGTATGCGGAAATGCGGAGGTACGAGCCAGATGAGGGAAAATCCCAGACCTAACCGAGACATAGCCGGCGTTATCCTGTAAAATATTAATCGGAACCAGGTTTATTTGACTGTTTCAGTGTGGTACCACATTACTACGTGGTCCAAGCATGAAAAAGGCCAGGATCTGGCCAACAAGTATGCGAAAAATGCGAAATTACGAGCCAGATGACTGCAAATCCCAGACCTGACCGTGACATAACTGGCGTTAATGTCTAAAATATTAATCGCAACCAGGTTTATTTGACTGTTTCAGTGTGGCACCACATTACTACGTGGTCCAAACCAGAAAAAGCCCAGGATCTTGCCAACAAGTAAGCGTAAAATGCGAAAGTACGAGCCAGATAATGGCAAATACCAGACCTAACCCAGACGTAGCCGGCGTTATCCTGTAAAATATTGATCGGAACCAGGTTTATTAGACTGTTACAGTGTGGCACCACATTACTACGTGGTCCAAACCAGAAAAAGCCCACGATCTTGCCAACAAATAGGCGAAAAATGCGAAGGTACGAGCCAGATGAGGGAAAATCCCAGACCTAACCGAGACATAGCCGGCGTTATCCTGTAAAATATTAATCGGAACCAGGTTTATTTGACTGCTTCAGTGTGGAACCACATTACTACGTGGTCCAAGCATGAAAAAGTCCAGGATCTTGCCAACAAGTAGGCGAAAAATGCGAAGGTACGACCCAGATGATTGCAAATACCAGAACTAAACCAGACATAACCAGCGTTATCCTCTAAAATACTAATCGGAACCAGCTTTTATTGACTGTTTCAGTGTGGTACCGCATTACTACGAATCCAAACCAGAAAAAGCCCAGGATCTGGCCAACAAGTATGCGAGAAATGCGAAAATTCGAGCCAGATGACGGCAAATCCCAGACCTGACAGAGACATAACCGGCGTTATCGTCTAAAATATTAATCGCAACCAGGTTTAATTGACTGTTTCGGTGTGGAACCACATTACTACGTGTTCTAAACCAGAAAAAGCCCAGGATCTGGCCAACAAGTATGCGAGAAATGCGAAAGTACGAGCCAGATGAGGGCAAATCCCAGACCTAACCCAGACATAACCGGCGTTATCCTCTAAAATATTAATCGCAACCGGGCTTAATTGACTGTTAAGGTGTGGTACCGCATTACTACCTGATCCAAACCAGAAAAAGCCCAGGATCTTGCCACAAGTTGGCGAAAAATGCGAAGGTACGAGCCAGAAGATTGCAAATACCAGAACTAAACCAGACATAACCAGCGTTATCCTCTAAAATACTAATCGGAACCAGGTTTATTTGACTGTTTCAGTGTGGTACCACATTACTACGTGGTCCAAGCATGAAAAAGGCCAGGATCTGGCCAACAAGTATGCGAAAAATGCGAAATTACGAGCCAGATGACTGCAAATCCCAGACCTGACCGTGACATAACTGGCGTTAATGTCTAAAATATTAATCGCAACCAGGTTTAATTGACGGTTTCGGTGTGGAACCACATTACTACGTGATCTAAACCAGAAAAAGCCCTGAATCTGGCCAACAAGTATGCGAGAAATGCGAAAGAATGAGCCAGATGAGGTCAAATCCCAGACCTAACCGTGACATAACCGGCGTTATCCTATAAAATATTAATCGCCACCAGGTTGAATTGACTGCTTCGGTGTGGAACCTCATTACTACGGGATCCAAACCAGAAAAAACCCAGGATCTGCCCAACAAGTATGCGAAAAACGCGAAAGTATGTGCCAGATGATTGCAAATACCAGAACTAACCCAGACGTAACCTGCGTTATCGTCTAAAATACTATTCGGAACCAGGTTTAATTGACTGTTAAGGTGTGGTACCTCATTACTACCTGATCCAAACCAGAGAAAGCTCAGGATCTTGCCACAAGTAGGCGAAAAATGCGAAGGTACGAGCCAGATGATTGCAAATACCAGAACTAAACCAGACATAACCATCGTTATCCTCTAAAATACTAATCGGAACCAGGTTTATTTGACTGTTTCAGTGTGGTACCACATTACTACGTGGTCCAAGCATGAAAAAGGCCAGGATCTGGCCAACAAGTATGCGAAAAATGCGAAATTACGAGCCAGATGAGGGAAAATCCCAAACCTAACGGAGACATAACCGGCGTTATCCACTAAAATATTAATCGCCACCAGGTTGAATTGACTGCTTCGGTGTGGTACCGCATTACTACGTGATCCAAACCAGAAAAAGCCCAGGATCTTGTCAACAAGTATGCGAAAAATGCGGAGGTACGAGCCAGATGAGGGAAAATCCCAGACCTAACCGAGACATAGCCGGCGATATCATGTAAAATATTAATCGGAACCAGGTTTATTTGACTGTTTCAGTGTGGTACCACATTACTAGGTGGTCCACGCATGAAAAAGCCCCGGATCTTGCTAACAAGTTGGCGAAAAATGCGAAGGTACGAGCCAGATGATTGCAAATACCAGGGCTAAACCAGACATAACCAGCGTTATCCTCTAAAATACTAATCGGAACCAGCTTTTATTGACTGTTTCAGTGTGATACCACATTACTACGTGATCCAAACCAGAAAAAGCCCGGGATCTGGCCAACAAGTATGCGAAAATTGCGAACGTATGAGACAGATGATTGCAAATACCAGAACTAACCCAGACATAACCAGCGTTATCCTCCAAAATATTAATCGCAACCAGGTTTAATTGACTGTTTCGGTGTGGAGCGTCATTATTATGGGATCCACACCAGAAAGAACCCTGGATCTGGCCAAGAAGTATGCGAAAAACGCGAAAGTATGAGTCAGATGATTGCAAATACCAGAACTAACCCAGACATAACCGGCGTTATCCTCTAAAATATTAATCGCAACCAGGTTTAATTGACTGTTTCGGTGTGGAACCACATTACTACGTGTTCTAAACCAGAAAAAGCCCAGGATCTGGCCAACAAGTATGCGAGAAATGCGAAAGTACGAGCCAGATGAGGGCAAATCCCAGACCAAACCCAGACATAACCGGCGTTACCCTCTAAAATATTAATCGCAACCGGGTTTAATTGACTGTTAAGGTGTGGTACCGCATTACTACCTGATCCAAACCAGAAAAAGCCCAGGATGTTGCCAACAAGTATGCGAAAAATGCGGAGGTACGAGCCAGATGAGGGAAAATCCCAGACCTAACCGAGACATAGCCGGCGTTATCCTGTAAAATATTAATCGGAACCAGGTTTATTTGACTGTTTCAGTGTGGTACCACATTACTACGTGGTCCAAGCATGAAAAAGGCCAGGATCTGGCCATCAAGTATGCGAAAAATGCGAAATTACGAGCCAGATGACTGCAAATCCCAGACCTGACCGTGACATAACTGGCGTTAATGTCTAAAATATTAATCGCAACCAGGTTTAATTGACTGTTTCGGTGTGGAACCACATTACTACGTGATCTAAACCAGAAAAAGCCCAGGATCTGGCCAACAAGTATGCGAGAAATGCGAAGGTACGAGCCAGATAATTGCAAATACCAGAACTAAACCTGACATAACCAGCGTTATCCTCTGAAATACTAATCTGAAACTGCTTTTATTGACTGTTTCAGTGTGTTACCACATTACTACGTGATCCAAACCAGAAAAAGCCCAGGATCTGGCCAACAAGTATGCGAAAAATGCGAAAGTACGAGCCAGATGAGGGCAAATCCCAGAACTAACCGAGACATAACCGGCGTTATCCTCTAAAATATTAATCGCAACCAGGTTTAATTGACTGTTTCGGCGTGGTACCGCATTACTACGTGATACAGACCAGAAAAAGGCCAGGATCTGGCCAACAAGTATGTGAAAAATACGAAAGTACGAGACAGATGAGGGCAAATCCCAGACCTAACCGAGAAATAACCGGCGCTATCCTCTAAAATATCAATCGCAACCAGGTTTAATTGACTGTCTGGGTGTGGTCCCACATTACTACTTGGTCCAAGCCAGAAAAAGGCCAGGATCTGGTCACCAAGTATGCGAGAAATCCCAAAGTATGAGCCAGATGGTTGCAAGTACCGGAACTAACCCAAACATAACCAGCGATATCCTCCAAAAAATTAATCGCAACCGGGTTTAATTGACTGTTTCAGTGTGAGACCACATTACTGCGTGGTCCAAGCCAGAAAAAGGCCAGGATCTGGCCAACAAGTATGAGAAAAATGCGAAAATTCGAGCCAGATGAGGGCAAATCCCAGACCTAACCGAGACATAACCGGCGTTATCCTCTAAAATATTAATCGCAACCAGGTTTAATTGACTGTTTCGGTGTGGTACCACATTACTACGTTATCCAAACCAGAAAAAGCCCAGGATCTGGCCAACAAGTATGCGAAAAATGCGAAAGTACGAGCCAGATGAGGGCAAATCCCAGACCTAACCCAGACATAACCGGCGTTATCCTCTAAAATATTAATCGGAACCAGGTTTAATTGACTGCTTCGGTGTGGTACCGCATTACTACGTGATCCAAGCCAGAAAGAGCCCAGGATCTTGCCAACAAGTAGGCGGAAAATGCGAAGGTACGAGCCAGATGACGGCAAATCCCAGACCTAACCGAGACATATCCGGCGTTATCCTCCAAAGTATTAATCGCAACCAGGTTTAATTGACAGTTTCAGTGTGATACCACATTACTACGTGGTCCAAGCCAGAAAAAGGCCAGGATCTAGACAACAAGTATGCAAAAATGCGAAAATACGAGCCAGATGACGGCAAATCCCAGACCTTACCGTGACATAACCGGCGTTATCCTCTAAAATACTAACCGGGACCAGATTTTATTGACTGTCTCAGTATGGTACCACATTACTACGTGATCCAAACCAGAAAAAGGCCAGGATCTGGCCAACAAGTAAGCGAAAAATGCGAAAGCACGAGCCAGATAATGGCAAATACGAGACCTAACCCAGACATAGCCGGCGTTATCCTGTAAAATATTGATCGGAACCAGGTTTATTTGACTGTTTCAGTGTGGCACCACATTACTACGTGGTCCAAACCAGAAAAAGCCCAGGATCTTACCAACAAGTAAGCGTAGAATGCGAAAGTACGAGCCAGATAATGGCAAATACCAGACCTAACCCAGACGTAGCCGGCGTTATCCTGTAAAATATTGATCGGAACCAGGTTTATTTGACTGTTACAGTGTGGCACCACATTACTACGTGGTCCAAACCAGAAAAAGCCCAGGATCTTGCCAACAAATAGGCGAAAAATGCGAAGGTACGAGCCAGATGAGGGAAAATCCCAGACCTAACCGAGACATAGCCGGCGTTATCCTGTAAAATATTAATCGGAACCAGGTTTATTTGACTGCTTCAGTGTGGAACCACATTTCTACGTGGTCCAAGCATGAAAAAGCCCAGGTTCTTGCCAACAAGTAGGCGAAAAATGCGAAGGTACGACCCAGATGATTGCAAATACCAGAACTAAACCAGACATAACCAGCGTTGTCCTCTAAGATACTAATCGGAACCAGCTTTTATTGACTGTTTCAGTGTGGTACCGCATTACTACGAATCCAAACCAGAAAAAGCCCAGGATCTGGCCAACAAGTATGCGAGAAATGCGAAAGTACGAGCCAGATGAGGGCAAATCCCAGACCAAACCCAGACATAACCGGCGTTATCCTCTAAAATATTAATCGCAACCGGGTTTAATTGACTATTAAGGTGTGGTACCGCATTACTACCTGATCCAAACCAGAAAAAGCCCACGATCTTGCCAACAAGTATGCGAAAAATGCGGAGGTACGAGCCAGATGAGGGAAAATCCCAGACCTAACCGAGACATAGCCGGCGTTATCCTGTAAAATATTAATCGGAACCAGGTTTATTTGACTGTTTCAGTGTGGTACCACATTACTACGTGGTCCAAGCATGAAAAAGGCCAGGATCTGGCCATCAAGTATGCGAAAAATGCGAAATTACGAGCCAGATGACTGCAAATCCCAGACCTGACCGTGACATAACTGGCGTTAATGTCTAAAATATTAATCGCAACCAGGTTTAATTGACTGTTTCGGTGTGGAACCACATTACTACGTGATCTAAACCAGAAAAAGCCCAGGATCTGGCCAACAAGTATGCGAGAAATGCGAATGTACGAGCCAGATGAGGGCAAATCCCAGACCTTACCCAGACATAACCGGCGCTATCCTCTAAAATATTAATCGCAACCGGGTTTAATTGACTGTTTCGGTGTGGAACCACATTACGACGGGATACAAACCAGAAAAAGCACTGAATCTGGCCGACAAGTATGCGAGAAATGCGAGAGAATGAGCCAGATGAGGTCAAATCCCAGACCTAACCGTGACATAACCGGCGTTATCCTCTAAAATATTAATCGCCACCAGGTTGAATTGACTGCTTCGGTGTGGAACCTCATTACTACGGGATCCAAACCAGAAAAAACCCAGGATCTGCCCACCAAGTATGCGAAAAACGCGAAAGCATGTGCCAGATGATTGCAAATACCAGAACTAACCCAGACGTAACCTGCGTTATCCTCTAAAATACTATTCGGAACCAGGTTTAATTGACTGTTAAGGTGTGGTACCGCATTACTACCTGATCCAAACCAGAAAAATCCCAGGATCTTGCCACAAGTAGGCGAAAAATGCGAAGGTACGAGCCAGATGATTGCAAATACCAGAACTAAACCAGACATAACCAGCGTTATCCTCTAAAATACTAATCGGAACCAGGTATATTTGACTGTTTCAGTGTGGTACCACATTACTACGTGGTCCAAGCATGAAAAAGGCCAGGATCTGGCCAACAAGTATGCGAAAAATGCAAAATTACGAGCCGGATGAGGGAAAATCCCAAACCTAACGGAGACATAACCGCCGTTATCCTCTAAAGTATTAATCGCCACCAGGTTGAATTGACTGCTTCGGTGTGGTACCGCATTACTACGTGATCCAAACCATAAAAAGCCCAGGATCTTGTCAACAAGTATGCGAAAAATGCGGAGGTACGAGCCAGATGAGGGAAAATCCCAGACCTAACCGAGACATAGCCGGCGATATCATGTAAAATATTAATCGGAACCAGGTTTAATTGACTGTTTCGGTGTGGTACCGCATTACTACGTGATCCAAACCAGAAAAAGGCTAGGATCTGGCCAACAAGTATGCAAAAAATGCGATAGTATGAGCCAGATGGTTGCAAGTACCGGAACTAACTCAAACATAACCAGCGTTATCCTCAAAAAAATTAATCGCAACCAGTTTTAATTGACTGTTTCAGTGTGATACCACATTACTGCGTGGTCCAAGCCAGAAAAAGGCCAGGATCTGGCCAACAAGTATGAGAAAAATGCGAAAATTCGAGCCAAATGACGGCAAATCCCAGACCTAACCGTGACATAAACGGCGTTATCCTCTAAAATATTAATCGCAACCAGGTTTAATTGACTGTTTCGGTGTGGAGCCACATTGCTACATGATCTAAACCAGAAAAAGCCCAGGATCTGGCCAACAAGTATGCGAAAAATGCGAAAGTACGAGCCAGATGATGGCAAATACCAGACCTAACCCAGGCATAGCCGGCGTTATCCTGTAAAATATGGATCGGAACCAGGTTTATATGACTGTTTCAGTGTGGCACCGCATTACTACGTGATCCAAGCCAGAAAAAGCCCAGGATCGTGCCAACAAGTAGGCGAAAAATGCGAAGGTACGAGCCAGATGAGGGCAAATACCGGTCCTAACCCAGACATAGCCGGCGTTATCCTGTAAAATATTAATCGGAACCATGTTTATTTGACTGTTTCAGTGTGGTACCGCATTACTACGTGATCCAAGCCAAAAAAAGCTCAGGATCGTGCCAACAAGTAGGCGAAAAATGCGAAGGTACGAGCCAGATGAGGGCAAATCCCTGACCTAACCGAGACATAACCGGCGTTATCCTCCAAAGTATTAATCGCAACCAGGTTTAATTAACAGTTTCAGTGTGATACCACATTACTACGTGGTCCAAGCCAGAAAGGGGCCAGGATCTAGCGAACAAGTATGCGAAAAATGCGAAAATACGAGCCAGATGACGGCAAATCCCAGACCTTACCGTGACATAACCTGCGTTATCCTCTAAAATACTAACCGGAACCAGATTTTATTGACTGTCTCAGTGTGGTACCACATTACTACGTGATCCAAACCAGAAAAAGGCCAGGATCTGGCCAACAAGTAAGCGAAAAATGCGAAAGTACGAGCCAGATGATGGCAAATACCAGACCTAACCCAGTCATAGCCGGCGTTATCCTGTAAAATATGGATCGGAACCAGGTTTATTTGACTGTTTCAGTGTGGCACCACATTACTACGTGGTCCAAACCAGAAAAAGCCCAGGATCTTGCCAACAAATACGCGAAAAATGCGAAATTACGAGCCAGATGACGGCAAATCCCAGACCTTACCGTGACATAACCGGCGTTATCCTCTAAAATACTAACCGGAACCAGATTTTATTGACTGTCTCAGTGTGGTACCGCATTACTACCTGATCCAAACCAGAAAAAGCCCAGGATCTTGCCACAAGTAGGGGAAAAATGCGAAGATACGAGCCAGATGATTGCAAATACTAGAACTAAACCAGGCATAACCAGCGTTATCCGCTAAAATACTAATCGGTACCAGCTTGTATTGCCTGTTTCAGTGTGGTACCACATTGTTACGTGATCCAAACCAGAAAAAGCCCAGGATCTGGCCAACAAGTATGCGAGAAATGCGAAAATTCGAGCCAGATGACGGCAAATCCCAGACCTGACCGTGACATAACCGGCGTTATCGTCTAAAATATTAATCGCAACCAAGTTTAACTGACTGTTTCGGTGTGGAACCACATTACTACGTGATCTAAACCAGAAAAGGCCCAGGATCTGGCCAACAAGTATGCGAGAAATGCGAAAGTACGAGCCAGATGAGGGCAAATCCCAGACCTAACCCGGACATAGCCGGCGTTATCCTCTAAAATATTAATCGCAACCGGGTTTAATTGACTGTTTCGGTGTGGAACCACATTACGACGGGATACAAACCAGAAAAAGCCCTGGGTCTGGCCAACAAGTATGCGAGAAATGCGAAAGTATGAGACAGATGAGGTCAAATCCCAGACCTAACCGAGACATAACCGGCGTTATCCTCTAAAATACTATTCGGAACCAGGTTTAATTGACTGTTACGGTGTGGTACCGCATTACTACCTGGTCCAAACCAGAAAAAGCCCAGGATCTTGCCACAAGTATGCGAAAAATGCGAAGGTACGAGCCTGATGAGGGCGAATCCCAGACCTATCCCAGACCTAACTTGCGTTATCCTCTAAAATATTGATCGAAATCAGGTTTAATTCACTGTCTCAGCGTGGTACCACATTACTACGTGTTACAATCCAGAAACAGCCCAGGATCTAGCCATGAAGTATGAGAAATATGCGAAAGCATGACCCTGATGAGGGCAAATCCTAGACCTAACCCAAACCTAACATGCGTTATCCTCTAAAATATTTATCAAGACCAGGTTTAATTGAGTGTTTCAGTGTGGTACCACATTACTCCGTGAACCGAACCAGAAAAATCCCAGGATCCGTTCAACAAGTATGTGAAGAATGCGAAAGTATGAGTCTGATGAGTGAAAATCCCAGGGCTAACCTAGACCTAACATGCGTTATCCTCTAAAATATTGATCCAAACCAGGTTTAATGGACTGTTTCAGTGTGGTACCACTTTACTACGTGATCCAAAGCAGAAAAAACCCTCGATCAGGTCAACATGTATGTTAAAACTGCGAAAGTATGTCCCTGATGAGGGCAAATCCCAGGCCTAACCTAGACCTAACATGCGTTGTCCTCTAAAATATTGATGGAAACCAGGTTTAATTGACTGTTTCAGTGTTGTACTTCATTACTACGTGATGCAATCCAGAAAAGGCCCAGGATCTAGCCATAAAGTATGAGATATATGCGAAAGAATGAGCCTGATGAGAGCAAATCCCAGACCTAACCTAGACCTAACATGAATTATTCTCTAAAATGTTGATCAAAACCAGGTTTAATTGACTGTTTCAGTGTGGTACCACATTACTACGTGATCCAATCCGGAAATAGCCCAGGTTCCAGCCATGAAGTATGAGAAATATGCGAAAGTATGAGCCTGATGAGGGCAAATCCTAGACCTAACCCAGACCTAACATGCGTTATCCTCTAAAATATTTATCAAGACCAGGTTGCATTGAATGTTTCAGTGTGGTACCACATTAATACGTGATCCAAACCAGTAAACACCCAGGATCCGTTTAACAAGTATGTGAAGAATGCGAAAGTATGAGTCTGATGAGTGAAAAACCCCGGCCTAACCTAGACCTAACATGCGTTATCCTCAAAAATATTGATCGAAATCTGGTTTAATCGACTGTTTCAGTGTGGTACCACATTACTATGTGATCCAAACCAGAAAATATCCCAGGATCTGTTCAACGGGTATGTGAAGTGTGCGTAAGTATGAGTCTGATGAGGGCAAATCCCAGACCTATCCCAGACCTAAGATGCGTTATCCTCTAAAATATTTATCATGACCAGGTTTAATGGACTGTTTCAGTGTGGTACCACACTACTACGTGATCCAAACCAGAAAAAACCCAGGATCTGTTCAACAAGTATGTGAAAAACGCGAAAGTATGAGCCTGATGAGGGCAAATCCCAGACCTATACCAGACCTAACTTGCGTTGTCCTCTAAGATATTGATGGAAACCAGGTTTAATTGAATGTTTCAGTGTGGTACCACATTACTACGTGATCCAATCCAGAAATAGCCCAGGATCTAGCCATGAAGTATGAGAAATATGCGAAAGTATGACCCTGGCGAGGGCAAATCCTAGACCTAACCCAGACCTAACATGCGTTATCCTCTAAAATATTTACCATGTCCAGGTTTAATTGATTGTTTCAGTGTGGTCCCACATAACTACGTGATCCAAACCAGAAAAAACCCAGGATCCGTTCAACAAGTATGTGAAGAATGCGAAAGTATGAGTCTGATGAGTGAAAATCCCAGGCCTAACCTGGACCTAACATGCGTTATCCTGAAAAATATTGATCGAAACCTGGTTTAATCGACTGTTTCAGTGTGGTACCACATTACTACGTGACCCAAACCAGAAAAAACCCAGGATCTGTTCAACAAGTATGTGAAAAACGCGAAAGTATGAGCCTGATGAGGGCAAATCCCAGACCTATCCCAGACCAAACTTGCGTTATCCTCAAAAACATTGATCGAAACCAGGTTTAATCGACTGTTTCAGTGTGGTACCACATTACTATGTGATCCAAACCAGAAAATAACCCAGGATTTGTTCAACGAGTATGTGAAGTGTGCGAAAGTATGAGCCTGATGAGGGCGAATCCCAGACCTATCCCAGACCTAACTTGCGATATCCTCTAAAATATTCATCGAAACCAGGTTTAATTGACTGTTTCAACGTGGTACCACACTGCTACGTGATCCAATCCAGAAAAAACCCAGGATCAGTTCAACAAGTATGTGAAAAACGCGAAAGTATGAGCCTGATGAGGGCGAATCCCAGACCTATCCCAGACCTAACTTGCGTTATCCTCTAAAATATTTATCAAGACCAGGTTTAATTGATTGTTTCAGTGTGGTCCAACATTACTACGTGATCCTAACCAGTAAAAACCCAGGATCCGTTCAACAAGTATGTGAAGAATGCGAAAGTATAAGTCTGATGAGTGAAAATCCCAGACCTAAACTAGACCTAACATGCGTTATCCTCTAAAATATTAATCCAAACCAGGTTTAATGGACTGTTTCAGTGTGGAACCACATTACTACGTGATCCAAACCAGAAATAGCCCCGGATCTAGCCATGAAGTATGAGAAATATGCGAAAGTATGAGCCTGGCGAGGGCAAATCCCAGACCTATCCCAGACCTAACATGCGTTATCCTCTAAAATATTTATCAAGACCAGGTTTAATTGATTGTTTCAGTGTGGTCCAACAATACTACGTGATCCAAACCAGTAAAAACCCAGGATCCGTTCAACAAGTATGTGAAGAATGCGAAAGTATGAGTCTGATGAGTGAAAATCCCAGACCTAAACTAGACCTAACATGCGTTATCTTCTAAAATATTAATCCAAACCAGGTTTAATGGACTGTTTCAGTGTGGAACCACATTACTACGTGATCCAAACCGGAAAAAACCCAGGATTTGTTCAACAAGTATGTGAATAACGAGAACGTATGAGCCTGATGAGGGCAAATCCCAGACCTATCCCAGACCTAACTTGCGTTATCCTCTAAAATATTTATCAAGACCAGGTTTAATTGACTGTTTCAGTGTGGTACCACATTACTACGTGATCCAAACCAGAAAAAACCCAGGATCCGTTCAACAAGTATGTGAAGAATGCGAAAGTATGAGTCTGATGAGTGAAAATCCCAGGCCTAACCTAGACCTAACATGCGTTATCCTCAAAAATATTGATCGAAACCTGGTTTAATCGACTGTTTCAGTGTGGTACCACACTACTACGTGATCCAAACCAGAAAAAACCCAGGATCTGTTCAACAAGTATGTGAAAAACGCGAAAGTATGAGCCTGATGAGGGCAAATCCCAGACCTATCCCAGACCTAACTTGCGTTGTCCTCTAAGATATAGATGGAAACCAGGTTTAATTGACTGTTTCAGTGTTGTACTTCATTACTACGTGATGCAATCCAGAAAAAGCCCGGGATCTAGCCGTCAAGTATGAGAAATATGCGAAAGAATGAGCCTGATGAGAGCAAATCCCAGACCTAACCTAGACCTAACATGAATTATTCTCTAAAATATTGATCGAAACCAGGTTTAATTGACTGTTTCAGTGTGGTCCCACATTACTACGTGATCCAAACCAGAAAATAACCCAGGGTCTGTTCAACGAGTATGTGAAGTGTGCGAAAGTATGAGTCTGATGAGGGCAAATCCCAGACCTATCCCACACCTAACATGCGTTATCCTCTAAAATATTTATCAAGACCAGGTTTAATTGATTGTTTCAGTGTGGTCCAACATTACTACGTGATCCAAACCAGAAAAAACCCAGGATCCGTTCAACAAGTATGTGAAGAATGCGAAAGTATGAGTCTGATGAGTGAAAATCCCAGACCTAACCTAGACCTAACATGCGTTATCCTCTAAAATATTGATCCAAACCATGTTTAATGGACTGTTTCAGTGTGGTACTACATTACTACGTGATCCAAACCGGAAAAAACCCAGGATCTGTTCAACAAGTATGTGAAAAACGCGAAAGTATGAGCCTGATGAGGGCAAATTTCAGACCTATCCCAGACCTAACTTGCGTTATCCTCTAAAATATTTATCAAGACCTGGTTTAATTGACTGTTTCAGTGTGGTACCACATTACTACGCGATCCAATCCAGAAATAGCCCAGGATCCAGCCATGAAGTATGAGAAATATGCGAAAGTATGAGCCTGACAAGGGCAAATCCTAGACCTAACCCAGACCTAACATGCGTTATCCTCTAAAATATTTATCAAGACCAGGTTTAATTGAATGATTCAGTGTGGTACCACATTACTACGTGATCCAAACCAGTAAAAACCCAGGATCTGTTCCACAAGTATGTGAAAAACGCGAAAGTATGAGCCTGATGAGGGCAAATCCCAGACCTAACCTAGACCTAACATGCGTTATTCTCTAAAATATTGATGGAAACCAGGTTTAATTGACTGTTTCAGTGTGGTACCACATTACTACGTGATCCAAACCAGAAAAAACCCAGGATCCGTTCAACAAGTATGTGAAGAATGCGAAAATATGTGTCCGATGAGTGAAAATCCCAGGCCTAACCTAGACCTAACATGCGTTATCCTCCAAAATATTGATCGAAACCTGGTTTAATCGACTGTTTCAGTGTGGTACCACATTACTACGTGACCCAAACCAGAAATAACCCTCGATCAGGTCAAGATGCATGTTAAAACTGCGAAAGTATGAGCCTGATGAGGGCAAATCCCAGACCTATCCCAGACCTAACATGCGATATCCTCAAAAATATTAATCGAAACCAGGTTTAATCGACTGTTTCAGTGTGGTACCATATTACTACGTGATCCAAACCAGAGAAAACACAGGATCCGTTCAACAAGTATGTGAAGAATGCGAATGTATGAGTCTGATGAGTGAAAATTCCAAGCCCTCACCTAGACCTAACATGCGTTATCCTCTAAAATATTGATCCATACCAGGTTTAGTGGACTGTTTCAGTGTGGTACCACACTACTACGTGATCCAAACCAGAAAAAACCCAGGATCTGTTCAACAAGTATGTGAAAAACGCGAAAGTATGAGCCTGATGAGGGCAAATCCCAGACCTATCCCAAACCTAACTTGCGTTATCCTCTAAAATATTGAACGAAACCAGGTTTAATTGACTGTTTCAGCGTGGTACCACATTACTACGTGATACAATCCAGAAACAGCCCAGGATCTAGCTATGAAGTATGAGAAATATGCGAAAGTATGAGCCTGATGAGGGCAAATCCTAGGCCTAACCCAGACCTAACATGCGTTATCCTCTAAAATATTTATCAAGACCAGGTTTAATTGTATGTTTCAGTGTGGTACCACATTACTACGTGATCCAAACCAGTAAAAACCCAGGTTCCGTTCAACAAGTATGTGAAGAATGCGAAAGTATGAGTCTGATGAGTGAAAACCCCCGACCTATCCTAGACCTAACATGCGTTATCCTCAAAAATATTGATCGAAACCTGGTTTAATCGACTGATTCAGTGTGGTCCCACATTACTACGTGATCCAAACCAGAAAATAACCCAGGGTCTGTTCAACGAGTATGTGAAGTGTGCGAAAGTATGAGTCTGATGAGGGCAAATCCCAGACCTATCCCACACCTAACATGCGTTATCCTCTAAAATATTTATCAAGACCAGGTTTAATTGATTGTTTCAGTGTGGTCCAACATTACTACGTGATCCAAACCAGAAAAAACCCAGGATCCGTTCAACAAGTATGTGAAGAATGCGAAAGTATGAGTCTGATGAGTGAAAATCCCAGACCTAACCTAGACCTAACATGCGTTATCCTCTAAAATATTGATCCAAACCATGTTTAATGGACTGTTTCAGTGTGGTACTACATTACTACGTGATCCAAACCGGAAAAAACCCAGGATCTGTTCAACAAGTATGTGAAAAACGCGAAAGTATGAGCCTGATGAGGGCAAATCCCAGACCTAACCTAGACCTAACATGCGTTATTCTCTAAAATATTGATGGAAACCAGGTTTAATTGACTGTTTCAGTGTGGTACCACATTACTACGTGATCCAAACCAGAAAAAACCCAGGATCCGTTCAACAAGTATGTGAAGAATGCGAAAATATGTGTCCGATGAGTGAAAATCCCAGGCCTAACCTAGACCTAACATGCGTTATCCTCCAAAATATTGATCGAAACCTGGTTTAATCGACTGTTTCAGTGTGGTACCACATTACTACGTGACCCAAACCAGAAATAACCCTCGATCAGGTCAAGATGCATGTTAAAACTGCGAAAGTATGAGCCTGATGAGGGCAAATCCCAGACCTATCCCAGACCTAACATGCGATATCCTCAAAAATATTAATCGAAACCAGGTTTAATCGACTGTTTCAGTGTGGTACCATATTACTACGTGATCCAAACCAGAGAAAACACAGGATCCGTTCAACAAGTATGTGAAGAATGCGAATGTATGAGTCTGATGAGTGAAAACCCCCGACCTATCCTAGACCTAACATGCGTTATCCTCAAAAATATTGATCGAAACCTGGTTTAATCGACTGATTCAGTGTGGTCCCACATTACTACGTGATCCAAACCAGAAAATAACCCAGGGTCTGTTCAACGAGTATGTGAAGTGTGCGAAAGTATGAGTCTGATGAGGGCAAATCCCAGACCTATCCCACACCTAACATGCGTTATCCTCTAAAATATTTATCAAGACCAGGTTTAATTGATTGTTTCAGTGTGGTCCAACATTACTACGTGATCCAAACCAGAAAAAACCCAGGATCCGTTCAACAAGTATGTGAAGAATGCGAAAGTATGAGTCTGATGAGTGAAAATCCCAGACCTAACCTAGACCTAACATGCGTTATCCTCTAAAATATTGATCCAAACCATGTTTAATGGACTGTTTCAGTGTGGTACTACATTACTACGTGATCCAAACCGGAAAAAACCCAGGATCTGTTCAACAAGTATGTGAAAAACGCGAAAGTATGAGCCTGATGAGGGCAAATCCCAGACTTATCCCAGACCTAACTTGCGTTATCCTCTAAAATATTTATCAAGACCTGGTTTAATTGACTGTTTCAGTGTGGTACCACATTACTACGCGATCCAATCCAGAAATAGCCCAGGATCCAGCCATGAAGTATGAGAAATATGCGAAAGTATGAGCCTGACAAGGGCAAATCCTAGACCTAACCCAGACCTAACATGCGTTATCCTCTAAAATATTTATCAAGACCAGGTTTAATTGACTGTTTCAGTGTTGTACTTCATTACTACGTGATGCAATCCAGAAAAAGCCCGGGATCTAGCCGTCAAGTATGAGAAATATGCGAAAGAATGAGCCTGATGAGAGCAAATCCCAGACCTAACCTAGACCTAACATGAATTATTCTCTAAAATATTGATCGAAACCAGGTTTAATTGACTGTTTCAGTGTGGTCCCACATTACTACGTGATCCAAACCAGAAAATAACCCAGGATCTGTTCAACGAGTATGTGAAGTGTGCGAAAGTATGAGTCTGATGAGGGCAAATCCCAGACCTATCCCACACCTAACATGCGTTATCCTCTAAAATATTTATCAAGACCAGGTTTAATTGATTGTTTCAGCGTGGTCCAACATTACTACGTGATCCAAACCAGAAAAAACCCAGGATCCGTTCAACAAGTATGTGAAGAATGCGAAAGTATGAGTCTGATGAGTGAAAATCCCAGACCTAACCTAGACCTAACATGCGTTATCCTCTAAAATATTGATCCAAACCATGTTTAATGGACTGTTTCAGTGTGGTACTACATTACTACGTGATCCAAACCGGAAAAAACCCAGGATCTGTTCAACAAGTATGTGAAAAACGCGAAAGTATGAGCCTGATGAGGGCAAATCCCAGACCTATCCCAGACCTAACTTGCGTTATCCTCTAAAATATTTATCAAGACCAGGTTTAATTGAATGTTTCAGTGTGGTACCACATTACTACGTGATCCAAACCAGTAAAAACCCAGGATCTGTTCCACAAGTATGTGAAAAACGCGAAAGTATGAGCCTGAAGAGGGCAAATCCCAGACCTAACCTAGACCTAACATGCGTTATTCTCTAAAATATTGATGGAAACCAGGGTTAATTGACTGTTTCAGTGTGGTACCACATTACTACGTGATCCAAACCAGAAAAAACCCAGGATCCGTTCAACAAGTATGTGAAGAATGCGAAAATATGAGTCCGATGAGTGAAAATCCCAGGCCTAACCTAGACCTAACATGCGTTATCCTCCAAAATATTGATCGAAACCTGGTTTAATCGACTGTTTCAGTGTGGTACCACATTACTACGTGACCCAAACCAGAAATAACCCTCGATCAGGTCAAGATGCATGTTCAAACTGCGAAAGTATGAGCCTGATGAGGGCAAATCCCAGACCTATCCCGGACGTAGCATGCGATATCCTCAAAAATATTAATCGAAACCAGGTTTAATCGACAGTTTCAGTGTGGTACCATATTACTACGTGATCCAAACCAGAGAAAACACAGGATCCGTTCAACAAGTATGTGAAGAATGCGAATGTATGAGTCTGATGAGTGAAAATTCCAAGCCCTCACCTAGACCTAACATGCGTTATCCTCTAAAATATTGATCCAAACCAGGTTTAGTGGACTGTTTCAGTGTGGTACCACACTACTACGTGATCCAAACCAGAAAAAACCCAGGATCTGTTCAACAAGTATGTGAAAAACGCGAAAGTATGAGTCCCATGAGGGCAAATCCCAGACCTATCCCAGACCTAACATGCGTTATCCTGTAAAATATTGATACAAACCAGGTTTAATGGACTGTTTCAGTGTGGTACCACATTACTACGTGATCCAATCCAGAAATAGCCCAGGATCCAGCCATGAAGTATGAGAAATATGCGAAAGTATGAGCCTGATGTGGGCAAATCCTAGACCTAACCCAGACTTAACATGCGTTATCCTCTAAAATATTTATCAAGACCAGGTTTAATTGAATGTTTCAGTGTGGTACCACATTACTACGTGATCCAAACCAGTAAAAACCCAGGATCCGTTCAACAAGTATGTGAAGAATGCGAAAGTATGAGTATGATGAGTGAAAAACCCCGGCCTATCCTAGACCTAACATGCGCTATCCTCAAAAATACAGATCGAAAACTGGTTTAATCGACTGATTCAGTGTGGTACCACATTAATATGTGTTCCAAACCAGAAAATAACGCAGGATCTGTTCAACGAGTATGTGAAGTGTGCGAAAGTATGAGTCTGATGAGGGCAAATCCCAGACCTAACCTAGACCGAACATGCGTTATCCTCTAAAATATTGATCCAAACCAGGTTTAATGGACTGTTTCAGTGTGGTACCACACTACTACGTGACCCAAACCGGAAAAAACCCAGGATCTGTTCAACAAGTATGTGAAAAACGCGAAAGTATGAGCCTGATGAGGGCAAATCCCAGACCTATCCCAGACCTAACTTGCGTTATCCTCTAAAATATTGAACGAAACCAGGTTTAATTGACTGTTTCAGCGTGGTACCACATTACTACGTGATACAATCCAGAAACAGCCCAGGATCTACCCATGAAGTATGAGAAATATGCGAAAGTATGAGCCTGATGAGGGCAAATCCTAGACCTGACCCAGACCTAACATGCGTTATCCTCTAAAATATTTATCAAGACCAGGTTTAATTGTATGTTTCAGTGTGGTACCACATTACTACGTGATCCAAACCAGTAAAAACCCAGGTTCCGTTCAACAAGTATGTGAAGAATGCGAAAGTATGAGTCTGATGAGTGAAAACCCCCGACCTATCCTAGACCTAACATGCGTTATCCTCAAAAATATTGATCGAAACCTGGTTTAATCGACTGATTCAGTGTGGTACCACATTACTATGTGATCCAAACCAGAAAATAACCCAGGATCTGTGCAACGAGTATGTGAAGTGTGCGAAAGTATGAGTCTGATGAGGGCAAATCCCAGACCTATCCCAGACCTAACATGCGTTATCCTCTGAAATATTTATCAAGACCAGGTTTAATTGATTGTTTCAGTGTGGTCCCACATTACTACGTGATCCAAACCAGAAAAAACCCAGGATCCGTTCAGCAAGTATGTGAAGAATGCGAAAGTATGTGTCTGATGAGTGAAAATCCCAGACCTAACCTAGACCTAACATGCGTTATCCTCTAAAATATTGATCCAAACCAGGTTTAATGGACTGTTTCAGTGTGGTACCACATTACTATGTGATCCAAACCAGAAAATAACCCAGGATCTGTTCAACGAGTATGTGAAGTGTGCGAAAGTATGAGTCTGATGAGGGCAAATCCCAGACCTAACCTAGACCTAACATGCGTTATCCTCTAAAATATTGATCCAAACCAGGTTTAATGGACTGTTTCAGTGTGGTACCACACTACTACGTGACCCAAACCGGAAAAAACCCAGGATCTGTTCAACAAGTATGTGAAAAACGCGAAAGTATGAGTCCGATGAGGGCAAATCCCAGACCTATCCCAGACCTAACATGCGTTATCCTGTAAAATATTGATACAAACCAGGTTTAATGGACTGTTTCAGTGTGGTACCACATTACTACGTGATCCAATCCAGAAATAGCCCAGGATCCAGCCATGAAGTATGAGAAATATGCGAAAGTATGAGCCTGATGTAAGCAAATCCTAGACCTAACCCAGACTTAACATGCGTTATCCTCTAAAATATTTATCAAGACCAGGTTTAATTGAATGTTTCAGTGTGGTACCACATTACTACGTGATCCAAACCAGTAAAAACCCAGGATCCGTCCAACAAGTATGTGAAGAATGCAAAAGTATGAGTATGATGAGTGAAAAACCCCGGCCTATCCTAGACCTAACATGCGCTATCCTCAAAAATATTGATCGAAACCTGGTTTAATCGACTGATTCAGTGTGGTACCACATTAATATGTGTTCCAAACCAGAAAATAACGCAGGATCTGTTCAACGAGTATGTGAAGTGTGCGAAAGTATGAGTCTGATGAGGGCAAATCCCAGACCTAACCTAGACCTAACATGCGTTATCCTCTAAAATATTGATCCAAACCAGGTTTAATGGACTGTTTCAGTGTGGTACCACACTACTACGTGACCCAAACCGGAAAAAACCCAGGATCTGTTCAACAAGTATGTGAAAAACGCGAAAGTATGAGCCTGATGAGTGAAAACCCCCGACCTATCCTAGACCTAACATGCGTTATCCTCAAAAATATTGATCGAAACCTGGTTTAATCGACTGATTCAGTGTGGTACCACATTACTATGTGATCCAAACCAGAAAATAACCCAGGATCTGTTCAACGAGTATGTGAAGTGTGCGAAAGTATGAGTCTGATGATGGCAAATCCCAGACCTATCCCAGACCTAACATGCGTTATCCTCTGAAATATTTATCAAGACCAGGTTTAATTGACTGTTTCAGTGTGGTCCCACATTACTACGTGATCCAAACCAGAAAAAACCCAGGATCCGTTCAGCAAGTATGTGAAGAATGCGAAAATATGTGTCTGATGAGTGAAAATCCCAGACCTAACCTAGACCTAACATGCGTTATCCTCTAAAATATTGATCCAAACCAGGTTTAATGGACTGTTTCAGTGTGGTACCACTCTACTACGTGATCCAAACCAGAAAAAACCTAGGATCCGTTCAACAAGTATGTGAAGAATGCGAAAGTATGAGCCTGCTGAGGGCGAATCCCAGACCTATCCCAGACCTAACTTGCGTTATCCTCTAAAATATTGATCGAAACCTGGTTTAATCCACTGTTTCAGTGTGGTACCACATTACTACGTGACCCAAACCAGAAAAAACCCTCGATCAGGTCAACATGCATGTTAAAACTGCGAAAGTATGAGCCTGATGAGGGCAAATCCCAGACCTATCCCAGACCTAACTTGCGTTATCCTCTAAAACATTTATCAAGACCAGGTTTAATTGATTGTTTCAGTGTGGTCCCACATTACTACGTGATCCAAACCAGAAAAAACCCAGGATCCGTTCAACAAGTATGTGAAGAATGCGAAAGTATGAGCCTGGTGAGGGCAAATCCTAGACCTAACCCAAACCTAACATGCGATATCCTCTAAAATATTTATCAAGACCAGGTTTAATTGAATGTTCCAGTGTGGTACCACACTACTGCGTGACCCACACCGGAAAAAACCCAGGATCTGTTCAACACGTATGTGAAAAACGCGAAAGTATGAGCCTGATGAGGGCAAATCCCAGACCTATCCCAGACCTAACTTGCGCTATCCTCTAAAATATTGAACGAAACCAGGTTTAATTGACTGTTTCAGCGTGGCACCGCATTACTACGTGATCCAAGCCAGAAAAAGCCCAGGATCGTGCCAACAAGTAGGCGAAAAATGCGAAGGTACGAGCCAGATGAGGGCAAATACCGGTCCTAACCCAGACATAGCCGGCGTTATCCTGTAAAATATTAATCGGAACCATGTTTATTTGACTGTTTCAGTGTGGTACCGCATTACTACGTGATCCAAGCCAAATAAAGCTCAGGATCGTGCCAACAAGTAGGCGAAAAATGCGAAGGTACGAGCCAGATGAGGGCAAATCCCTGACCTAACCGAGACATAACCGGCGTTATCCTCCAAAGTATTAATCGCAACCAGGTTTAATTAACAGTTTCAGTGTGATACCACATTACTACGTGGTCCAAGCCAGAAAGGGGCCAGGATCTAGCGAACAAGTATGCGAAAAATGCGAAAATACGAGCCAGATGACGGCAAATCCCAGACCTTACCGTGACATAACCTGCGTTATCCTCTAAAATACTAACCGGAACCAGATTTTATTGACTGTCTCAGTGTGGTACCACATTACTACGTGATCCAAACCAGAAAAAGGCCAGGATCTGGCCAACAAGTAAGCGAAAAATGCGAAAGTACGAGCCAGATGATGGCAAATACCAGACCTAACCCAGTCATAGCCGGCGTTATCCTGTAAAATATGGATCGGAACCAGGTTTATTTGACTGTTTCAGTGTGGCACCACATTACTACGTGGTCCAAACCAGAAAAAGCCCAGGATCTTGCCAACAAATACGCGAAAAATGCGAAATTACGAGCCAGATGACGGCAAATCCCAGACCTTACCGTGACATAACCGGCGTTATCCTCTAAAATACTAACCGGAACCAGATTTTATTGACTGTCTCAGTGTGGTACCGCATTACTACCTGATCCAAACCAGAAAAAGCCCAGGATCTTGCCACAAGTAGGGGAAAAATGCGAAGATACGAGCCAGATGATTGCAAATACTAGAACTAAACCAGGCATAACCAGCGTTATCCGCTAAAATACTAATCGGTACCAGCTTGTATTGCCTGTTTCAGTGTGGTACCACATTGTTACGTGATCCAAACCAGAAAAAGCCCAGGATCTGGCCAACAAGTATGCGAGAAATGCGAAAATTCGAGCCAGATGACGGCAAATCCCAGACCTGACCGTGACATAACCGGCGTTATCGTCTAAAATATTAATCGCAACCAAGTTTAATTGACTGTTTCGGTGTGGAACCACATTACTACGTGATCTAAACCAGAAAAGGCCCAGGATCTGGCCAACAAGTATGCGAGAAATGCGAAAGTACGAGCCAGATGAGGGCAAATCCCAGACCTAACCCGGACATAGCCGGCGTTATCCTCTAAAATATTAATCGCAACCGGGTTTAATTGACTGTTTCGGTGTGGAACCACATTACGACGGGATACAAACCAGAAAAAGCCCTGGGTCTGGCCAACAAGTATGCGAGAAATGCGAAAGTATGAGACAGATGAGGTCAAATCCCAGACCTAACCGAGACATAACCGGCGTTATCCTCTAAAATACTATTCGGAACCAGGTTTAATTGACTGTTACGGTGTGGTACCGCATTACTACCTGGTCCAAACCAGAAAAAGCCCAGGATCTTGCCACAAGTATGCGAAAAATGCGAAGGTACGAGCCTGATGAGGGCGAATCCCAGACCTATCCCAGACCTAACTTGCGTTATCCTCAAAAATATTGATCGAAATCTGGTTTAATCGACTGTTTCAGTGTGGTACCACATTACTATGTGATCCAAACCAGAAAATATCCCAGGATCTGTTCAACGGGTATGAGAAATATGCGAAAGCATGACCCTGATGAGGGCAAATCCTAGACCTAACCCAAACCTAACATGCGTTATCCTCTAAAATATTTATCAAGACCAGGTTTAATTGAGTGTTTCAGTGTGGTACCACATTACTCCGTGAACCGAACCAGAAAAATCCCAGGATCCGTTCAACAAGTATGTGAAGAATGCGAAAGTATGAGTCTGATGAGTGAAAATCCCAGGGCTAACCTAGACCTAACATGCGTTATCCTCTAAAATATTGATCCAAACCAGGTTTAATGGACTGTTTCAGTGTGGTACCACTTTACTACGTGATCCAAAGCAGAAAAAACCCTCGATCAGGTCAACATGTATGTTAAAACTGCGAAAGTATGTCCCTGATGAGGGCAAATCCCAGGCCTAACCTAGACCTAACATGCGTTGTCCTCTAAAATATTGATGGAAACCAGGTTTAATTGACTGTTTCAGTGTTGTACTTCATTACTACGTGATGCAATCCAGAAAAGGCCCAGGATCTAGCCATAAAGTATGAGATATATGCGAAAGAATGAGCCTGATGAGAGCAAATCCCAGACCTAACCTAGACCTAACATGAATTATTCTCTAAAATGTTGATCAAAACCAGGTTTAATTGACTGTTTCAGTGTGGTACCACATTACTACGTGATCCAATCCGGAAATAGCCCAGGTTCCAGCCATGAAGTATGAGAAATATGCGAAAGTATGAGCCTGATGAGGGCAAATCCTAGACCTAACCCAGACCTAACATGCGTTATCCTCTAAAATATTTATCAAGACCAGGTTGCATTGAATGTTTCAGTGTGGTACCACATTAATACGTGATCCAAACCAGTAAACACCCAGGATCCGTTTAACAAGTATGTGAAGAATGCGAAAGTATGAGTCTGATGAGTGAAAAACCCCGGCCTAACCTAGACCTAACATGCGTTATCCTCAAAAATATTGATCGAAATCTGGTTTAATCGACTGTTTCAGTGTGGTACCACATTACTATGTGATCCAAACCAGAAAATATCCCAGGATCTGTTCAACGGGTATGTGAAGTGTGCGTAAGTATGAGTCTGATGAGGGCAAATCCCAGACCTATCCCAGACCTAAGATGCGTTATCCTCTAAAATATTTATCATGACCGGGTTTAATTGATTGTTTCAGTGTGGTCCCACATTGCTACGTGATCCAAACCAGAAAAAACCCAGGATCCGTTCAACAAGTATGTGAAGAATGCGAAAGTATGAGTCTGATGAGTGAAAATCCCAGACCTACCCTAGACCTAACATGCGTTATCCTCTAAAATATTGATCCAAACCAGGTTTAATGGACTGTTTCAGTGTGGTACCACACTACTACGTGATCCAAACCAGAAAAAACCCAGGATCTGTTCAACAAGTATGTGAAAAACGCGAAAGTATGAGCCTGATGAGGGCAAATCCCAGACCTATACCAGACCTAACTTGCGTTGTCCTCTAAGATATTGATGGAAACCAGGTTTAATTGAATGTTTCAGTGTGGTACCACATTACTACGTGATCCAATCCAGAAATAGCCCAGGATCTAGCCATGAAGTATGAGAAATATGCGAAAGTATGACCCTGGCGAGGGCAAATCCTAGACCTAACCCAGACCTAACATGCGTTATCCTCTAAAATATTTACCATGTCCAGGTTTAATTGATTGTTTCAGTGTGGTCCCACATAACTACGTGATCCAAACCAGAAAAAACCCAGGATCCGTTCAACAAGTATGTGAAGAATGCGAAAGTATGAGTCTGATGAGTGAAAATCCCAGGCCTAACCTGGACCTAACATGCGTTATCCTGAAAAATATTGATCGAAACCTGGTTTAATCGACTGTTTCAGTGTGGTACCACATTACTACGTGACCCAAACCAGAAAAAACCCAGGATCTGTTCAACAAGTATGTGAAAAACGCGAAAGTATGAGCCTGATGAGGGCAAATCCCAGACCTATCCCAGACCAAACTTGCGTTATCCTCAAAAACATTGATCGAAACCAGGTTTAATCGACTGTTTCAGTGTGGTACCACATTACTATGTGATCCAAACCAGAAAATAACCCAGGATTTGTTCAACGAGTATGTGAAGTGTGCGAAAGTATGAGCCTGATGAGGGCGAATCCCAGACCTATCCCAGACCTAACTTGCGATATCCTCTAAAATATTCATCGAAACCAGGTTTAATTGACTGTTTCAACGTGGTACCACACTGCTACGTGATCCAATCCAGAAAAAACCCAGGATCAGTTCAACAAGTATGTGAAAAACGCGAAAGTATGAGCCTGATGAGGGCGAATCCCAGACCTATCCCAGACCTAACTTGCGTTATCCTCTAAAATATTTATCAAGACCAGGTTTAATTGATTGTTTCAGTGTGGTCCAACATTACTACGTGATCCTAACCAGTAAAAACCCAGGATCCGTTCAACAAGTATGTGAAGAATGCGAAAGTATAAGTCTGATGAGTGAAAATCCCAGACCTAAACTAGACCTAACATGCGTTATCCTCTAAAATATTAATCCAAACCAGGTTTAATGGACTGTTTCAGTGTGGAACCACATTACTACGTGATCCAAACCAGAAATAGCCCCGGATCTAGCCATGAAGTATGAGAAATATGCGAAAGTATGAGCCTGGCGAGGGCAAATCCCAGACCTATCCCAGACCTAACATGCGTTATCCTCTAAAATATTTATCAAGACCAGGTTTAATTGATTGTTTCAGTGTGGTCCAACAATACTACGTGATCCAAACCAGTAAAAACCCAGGATCCGTTCAACAAGTATGTGAAGAATGCGAAAGTATGAGTCTGATGAGTGAAAATCCCAGACCTAAACTAGACCTAACATGCGTTATCTTCTAAAATATTAATCCAAACCAGGTTTAATGGACTGTTTCAGTGTGGAACCACATTACTACGTGATCCAAACCGGAAAAAACCCAGGATTTGTTCAACAAGTATGTGAATAACGAGAACGTATGAGCCTGATGAGGGCAAATCCCAGACCTATCCCAGACCTAACTTGCGTTATCCTCTAAAATATTTATCAAGACCAGGTTTAATTGACTGTTTCAGTGTGGTACCACATTACTACGTGATCCAAACCAGAAAAAACCCAGGATCCGTTCAACAAGTATGTGAAGAATGCGAAAGTATGAGTCTGATGAGTGAAAATCCCAGGCCTAACCTAGACCTAACATGCGTTATCCTCAAAAATATTGATCGAAACCTGGTTTAATCGACTGTTTCAGTGTGGTACCACACTACTACGTGATCCAAACCAGAAAAAACCCAGGATCTGTTCAACAAGTATGTGAAAAACGCGAAAGTATGAGCCTGATGAGGGCAAATCCCAGACCTATCCCAGACCTAACTTGCGTTGTCCTCTAAGATATAGATGGAAACCAGGTTTAATTGACTGTTTCAGTGTTGTACTTCATTACTACGTGATGCAATCCAGAAAAAGCCCGGGATCTAGCCGTCAAGTATGAGAAATATGCGAAAGAATGAGCCTGATGAGAGCAAATCCCAGACCTAACCTAGACCTAACATGAATTATTCTCTAAAATATTGATCGAAACCAGGTTTAATTGACTGTTTCAGTGTGGTCCCACATTACTACGTGATCCAAACCAGAAAATAACCCAGGGTCTGTTCAACGAGTATGTGAAGTGTGCGAAAGTATGAGTCTGATGAGGGCAAATCCCAGACCTATCCCACACCTAACATGCGTTATCCTCTAAAATATTTATCAAGACCAGGTTTAATTGATTGTTTCAGTGTGGTCCAACATTACTACGTGATCCAAACCAGAAAAAACCCAGGATCCGTTCAACAAGTATGTGAAGAATGCGAAAGTATGAGTCTGATGAGTGAAAATCCCAGACCTAACCTAGACCTAACATGCGTTATCCTCTAAAATATTGATCCAAACCATGTTTAATGGACTGTTTCAGTGTGGTACTACATTACTACGTGATCCAAACCGGAAAAAACCCAGGATCTGTTCAACAAGTATGTGAAAAACGCGAAAGTATGAGCCTGATGAGGGCAAATTTCAGACCTATCCCAGACCTAACTTGCGTTATCCTCTAAAATATTTATCAAGACCTGGTTTAATTGACTGTTTCAGTGTGGTACCACATTACTACGCGATCCAATCCAGAAATAGCCCAGGATCCAGCCATGAAGTATGAGAAATATGCGAAAGTATGAGCCTGACAAGGGCAAATCCTAGACCTAACCCAGACCTAACATGCGTTATCCTCTAAAATATTTATCAAGACCAGGTTTAATTGAATGATTCAGTGTGGTACCACATTACTACGTGATCCAAACCAGTAAAAACCCAGGATCTGTTCCACAAGTATGTGAAAAACGCGAAAGTATGAGCCTGATGAGGGCAAATCCCAGACCTAACCTAGACCTAACATGCGTTATTCTCTAAAATATTGATGGAAACCAGGTTTAATTGACTGTTTCAGTGTGGTACCACATTACTACGTGATCCAAACCAGAAAAAACCCAGGATCCGTTCAACAAGTATGTGAAGAATGCGAAAATATGTGTCCGATGAGTGAAAATCCCAGGCCTAACCTAGACCTAACATGCGTTATCCTCCAAAATATTGATCGAAACCTGGTTTAATCGACTGTTTCAGTGTGGTACCACATTACTACGTGACCCAAACCAGAAATAACCCTCGATCAGGTCAAGATGCATGTTAAAACTGCGAAAGTATGAGCCTGATGAGGGCAAATCCCAGACCTATCCCAGACCTAACATGCGATATCCTCAAAAATATTAATCGAAACCAGGTTTAATCGACTGTTTCAGTGTGGTACCATATTACTACGTGATCCAAACCAGAGAAAACACAGGATCCGTTCAACAAGTATGTGAAGAATGCGAATGTATGAGTCTGATGAGTGAAAATTCCGAGCCCTCACCTAGACCTAACATGCGTTATCCTCTAAAATATTGATCCATACCAGGTTTAGTGGACTGTTTCAGTGTGGTACCACACTACTACGTGATCCAAACCAGAAAAAACCCAGGATCTGTTCAACAAGTATGTGAAAAACGCGAAAGTATGAGCCTGATGAGGGCAAATCCCAGACCTATCCCAAACCTAACTTGCGTTATCCTCTAAAATATTGAACGAAACCACGTTTAATTGACTGTTTCAGCGTGGTACCACATTACTACGTGATACAATCCAGAAACAGCCCAGGATCTAGCTATGAAGTATGAGAAATATGCGAAAGTATGAGCCTGATGAGGGCAAATCCTAGGCCTAACCCAGACCTAACATGCGTTATCCTCTAAAATATTTATCAAGACCAGGTTTAATTGTATGTTTCAGTGTGGTACCACATTACTACGTGATCCAAACCAGTAAAAACCCAGGTTCCGTTCAACAAGTATGTGAAGAATGCGAAAGTATGAGTCTGATGAGTGAAAACCCCCGACCTATCCTAGACCTAACATGCGTTATCCTCAAAAATATTGATCGAAACCTGGTTTAATCGACTGATTCAGTGTGGTCCCACATTACTACGTGATCCAAACCAGAAAATAACCCAGGGTCTGTTCAACGAGTATGTGAAGTGTGCGAAAGTATGAGTCTGATGAGGGCAAATCCCAGACCTATCCCACACCTAACATGCGTTATCCTCTAAAATATTTATCAAGACCAGGTTTAATTGATTGTTTCAGTGTGGTCCAACATTACTACGTGATCCAAACCAGAAAAAACCCAGGATCCGTTCAACAAGTATGTGAAGAATGCGAAAGTATGAGTCTGATGAGTGAAAATCCCAGACCTAACCTAGACCTAACATGCGTTATCCTCTAAAATATTGATCCAAACCATGTTTAATGGACTGTTTCAGTGTGGTACTACATTACTACGTGATCCAAACCGGAAAAAACCCAGGATCTGTTCAACAAGTATGTGAAAAACGCGAAAGTATGAGCCTGATGAGGGCAAATCCCAGACCTAACCTAGACCTAACATGCGTTATTCTCTAAAATATTGATGGAAACCAGGTTTAATTGACTGTTTCAGTGTGGTACCACATTACTACGTGATCCAAACCAGAAAAAACCCAGGATCCGTTCAACAAGTATGTGAAGAATGCGAAAATATGTGTCCGATGAGTGAAAATCCCAGGCCTAACCTAGACCTAACATGCGTTATCCTCCAAAATATTGATCGAAACCTGGTTTAATCGACTGTTTCAGTGTGGTACCACATTACTACGTGACCCAAACCAGAAATAACCCTCGATCAGGTCAAGATGCATGTTAAAACTGCGAAAGTATGAGCCTGATGAGGGCAAATCCCAGACCTATCCCAGACCTAACATGCGATATCCTCAAAAATATTAATCGAAACCAGGTTTAATCGACTGTTTCAGTGTGGTACCATATTACTACGTGATCCAAACCAGAGAAAACACAGGATCCGTTCAACAAGTATGTGAAGAATGCGAATGTATGAGTCTGATGAGTGAAAACCCCCGACCTATCCTAGACCTAACATGCGTTATCCTCAAAAATATTGATCGAAACCTGGTTTAATCGACTGATTCAGTGTGGTCCCACATTACTACGTGATCCAAACCAGAAAATAACCCAGGGTCTGTTCAACGAGTATGTGAAGTGTGCGAAAGTATGAGTCTGATGAGGGCAAATCCCAGACCTATCCCACACCTAACATGCGTTATCCTCTAAAATATTTATCAAGACCAGGTTTAATTGATTGTTTCAGTGTGGTCCAACATTACTACGTGATCCAAACCAGAAAAAACCCAGGATCCGTTCAACAAGTATGTGAAGAATGCGAAAGTATGAGTCTGATGAGTGAAAATCCCAGACCTAACCTAGACCTAACATGCGTTATCCTCTAAAATATTGATCCAAACCATGTTTAATGGACTGTTTCAGTGTGGTACTACATTACTACGTGATCCAAACCGGAAAAAACCCAGGATCTGTTCAACAAGTATGTGAAAAACGCGAAAGTATGAGCCTGATGAGGGCAAATCCCAGACTTATCCCAGACCTAACTTGCGTTATCCTCTAAAATATTTATCAAGACCTGGTTTAATTGACTGTTTCAGTGTGGTACCACATTACTACGCGATCCAATCCAGAAATAGCCCAGGATCCAGCCATGAAGTATGAGAAATATGCGAAAGTATGAGCCTGACAAGGGCAAATCCTAGACCTAACCCAGACCTAACATGCGTTATCCTCTAAAATATTTATCAAGACCAGGTTTAATTGAATGTTTCAGTGTGGTACCACATTACTACGTGATCCAAACCAGTAAAAACCCAGGATCTGTTCCACAAGTATGTGAAAAACGCGAAAGTATGAGCCTGATGAGGGCAAATCCCAGACCTAACCTAGACCTAACATGCGTTATTCTCTAAAATATTGATGGAAACCAGGTTTAATTGACTGTTTCAGTGTGGTACCACATTACTACGTGATCCAAACCAGAAAAAACCCAGGATCCGTTCAACAAGTATGTGAAGAATGCGAAAATATGTGTCCGATGGGTGAAAATCCCAGGCCTAACCTAGACCTAACATGCGTTATCCTCCAAAATATTGATCGAAACCTGGTTTAATCGACTGTTTCAGTGTGGTACCACATTACTACGTGACCCAAACCAGAAATAACCCTCGATCAGGTCAAGATGCATGTTAAAACTGCGAAAGTATGAGCCTGATGAGGGCAAATCCCAGACCTATCCCAGACCTAACATGCGATATCCTCAAAAATATTAATCGAAACCAGGTTTAATCGACAGTTTCAGTGTGGTACCATATTACTACGTGATCCAAACCAGAGAAAACACAGGATCCGTTCAACAAGTATGTGAAGAATGCGAATGTATGAGTCTGATGAGTGAAAATTCCAAGCCCTCACCTAGACCTAACATGCGTTATCCTCTAAAATATTGATCCAAACCAGGTTTAGTGGACTGTTTCAGTGTGGTACCACACTACTACGTGATCCAAACCAGAAAAAACCCAGGATCTGTTCAACAAGTATGTGAAAAACGCGAAAGTATGAGTCCCATGAGGGCAAATCCCAGACCTATCCCAGACCTAACATGCGTTATCCTGTAAAATATTGATACAAACCAGGTTTAATGGACTGTTTCAGTGTGGTACCACATTACTACGTGATCCAATCCAGAAATAGCCCAGGATCCAGCCATGAAGTATGAGAAATATGCGAAAGTATGAGCCTGATGTGGGCAAATCCTAGACCTAACCCAGACTTAACATGCGTTATCCTCTAAAATATTTATCAAGACCAGGTTTAATTGAATGTTTCAGTGTGGTACCACATTACTACGTGATCCAAACCAGTAAAAACCCAGGATCCGTTCAACAAGTATGTGAAGAATGCGAAAGTATGAGTATGATGAGTGAAAAACCCCGGCCTATCCTAGACCTAACATGCGCTATCCTCAAAAATACAGATCGAAAACTGGTTTAATCGACTGATTCAGTGTGGTACCACATTAATATGTGTTCCAAACCAGAAAATAACGCAGGATCTGTTCAACGAGTATGTGAAGTGTGCGAAAGTATGAGTCTGATGAGGGCAAATCCCAGACCTAACCTAGACCGAACATGCGTTATCCTCTAAAATATTGATCCAAACCAGGTTTAATGGACTGTTTCAGTGTGGTACCACACTACTACGTGACCCAAACCGGAAAAAACCCAGGATCTGTTCAACAAGTATGTGAAAAACGCGAAAGTATGAGCCTGATGAGGGCAAATCCCAGACCTATCCCAGACCTAACTTGCGTTATCCTCTAAAATATTGAACGAAACCAGGTTTAATTGACTGTTTCAGCGTGGTACCACATTACTACGTGATACAATCCAGAAACAGCCCAGGATCTACCCATGAAGTATGAGAAATATGCGAAAGTATGAGCCTGATGAGGGCAAATCCTAGACCTGACCCAGACCTAACATGCGTTATCCTCTAAAATATTTATCAAGACCAGGTTTAATTGTATGTTTCAGTGTGGTACCACATTACTACGTGATCCAAACCAGTAAAAACCCAGGTTCCGTTCAACAAGTATGTGAAGAATGCGAAAGTATGAGTCTGATGAGTGAAAACCCCCGACCTATCCTAGACCTAACATGCGTTATCCTCAAAAATATTGATCGAAACCTGGTTTAATCGACTGATTCAGTGTGGTACCACATTACTATGTGATCCAAACCAGAAAATAACCCAGGATCTGTGCAACGAGTATGTGAAGTGTGCGAAAGTATGAGTCTGATGAGGGCAAATCCCAGACCTATCCCAGACCTAACATGCGTTATCCTCTGAAATATTTATCAAGACCAGGTTTAATTGATTGTTTCAGTGTGGTCCCACATTACTACGTGATCCAAACCAGAAAAAACCCAGGATCCGTTCAGCAAGTATGTGAAGAATGCGAAAGTATGTGTCTGATGAGTGAAAATCCCAGACCTAACCTAGACCTAACATGCGTTATCCTCTAAAATATTGATCCAAACCAGGTTTAATGGACTGTTTCAGTGTGGTACCACATTACTATGTGATCCAAACCAGAAAATAACCCAGGATCTGTTCAACGAGTATGTGAAGTGTGCGAAAGTATGAGTCTGATGAGGGCAAATCCCAGACCTAACCTAGACCTAACATGCGTTATCCTCTAAAATATTGATCCAAACCAGGTTTAATGGACTGTTTCAGTGTGGTACCACACTACTACGTGACCCAAACCGGAAAAAACCCAGGATCTGTTCAACAAGTATGTGAAAAACGCGAAAGTATGAGTCCGATGAGGGCAAATCCCAGACCTATCCCAGACCTAACATGCGTTATCCTGTAAAATATTGATACAAACCAGGTTTAATGGACTGTTTCAGTGTGGTACCACATTACTACGTGATCCAATCCAGAAATAGCCCAGGATCCAGCCATGAAGTATGAGAAATATGCGAAAGTATGAGCCTGATGTGAGCAAATCCTAGACCTAACCCAGACTTAACATGCGTTATCCTCTAAAATATTTATCAAGACCAGGTTTAATTGAATGTTTCAGTGTGGTACCACATTACTACGTGATCCAAACCAGTAAAAACCCAGGATCCGTCCAACAAGTATGTGAAGAATGCGAAAGTATGAGTATGATGAGTGAAAAACCCCGGCCTATCCTAGACCTAACATGCGCTATCCTCAAAAATATTGATCGAAACCTGGTTTAATCGACTGATTCAGTGTGGTACCACATTAATATGTGTTCCAAACCAGAAAATAACGCAGGATCTGTTCAACGAGTATGTGAAGTGTGCGAAAGTATGAGTCTGATGAGGGCAAATCCCAGACCTAACCTAGACCTAACATGCGTTATCCTCTAAAATATTGATCCAAACCAGGTTTAATGGACTGTTTCAGTGTGGTACCACACTACTACGTGACCCAAACCGGAAAAAACCCAGGATCTGTTCAACAAGTATGTGAAAAACGCGAAAGTATGAGCCTGATGAGTGAAAACCCCCGACCTATCCTAGACCTAACATGCGTTATCCTCAAAAATATTGATCGAAACCTGGTTTAATCGACTGATTCAGTGTGGTACCACATTACTATGTGATCCAAACCAGAAAATAACCCAGGATCTGTTCAACGAGTATGTGAAGTGTGCGAAAGTATGAGTCTGATGAGGGCAAATCCCAGACCTATCCCAGACCTAACATGCGTTATCCTCTGAAATATTTATCAAGACCAGGTTTAATTGACTGTTTCAGTGTGGTCCCACATTACTACGTGATCCAAACCAGAAAAAACCCAGGATCCGTTCAGCAAGTATGTGAAGAATGCGAAAATATGTGTCTGATGAGTGAAAATCCCAGACCTAACCTAGACCTAACATGCGTTATCCTCTAAAATATTGATCCAAACCAGGTTTAATGGACTGTTTCAGTGTGGTACCACTCTACTACGTGATCCAAACCAGAAAAAACCTAGGATCCGTTCAACAAGTATGTGAAGAATGCGAAAGTATGAGCCTGCTGAGGGCGAATCCCAGACCTATCCCAGACCTAACTTGCGTTATCCTCTAAAATATTGATCGAAACCTGGTTTAATCCACTGTTTCAGTGTGGTACCACATTACTACGTGACCCAAACCAGAAAAAACCCTCGATCAGGTCAACATGCATGTTAAAACTGCGAAAGTATGAGCCTGATGAGGGCAAATCCCAGACCTATCCCAGACCTAACTTGCGTTATCCTCTAAAATATTTATCAAGACCAGGTTTAATTGATTGTTTCAGTGTGGTCCCACATTACTACGTGATCCAAACCAGAAAAAACCCAGGATCCGTTCAACAAGTATGTGAAGAATGCGAAAGTATGAGCCTGGTGAGGGCAAATCCTAGACCTAACCCAAACCTAACATGCAATATCCTCTAAAATATTTATCAAGACCAGGTTTAATTGAATGTTCCAGTGTGGTACCACACTACTGCGTGACCCACACCGGAAAAAACCCAGGATCTGTTCAACACGTATGTGAAAAACGCGAAAGTATGAGCCTGATGAGGGCAAATCCCAGACCTATCCCAGACCTAACTTGCGCTATCCTCTAAAATATTGAACGAAACCAGGTTTAATTGACTGTTTCAGCGTGGTACCACATTACTACGTGATACAATCCAGAAAAAGCCCAGGATCTAGCCATCAAGTATGAGAAATATGCGAAAGAATGAGCCTGATGAGAGCAAATCCCACACCTAAGCGAGACCTAACATGAATTATTCTTTAAAATATTGATAGAAACCAGGTTTAATTGACTGTTTCAGTGTGGTCCCACATTACTACGTGATCCAAACCAGAAAAAACCCAGGATCCGTTCAACAAGTATGTGAAGAATGCGAAAGTATGAGTCTGATGAGTGAAAATCCCAGGCCTAAGCTAGACCTAACATGCGTTATCCTCAAAAATATTGATCGAAACCTGGTTTAATCGACGGTTTCAGTGTGGTACCACACTACTACGTGATCCAAACCAGAAAAAACCCAGGATCTGTTCAACAAGTATGTGAAAAACGCGAAAGTATGAGCCTGATGAGGGCAAATCCCAGACCTATCCCAGACCTAACTTGCGTTGTCCTCTAAGATATTGATGGAAACCAGGTTTAATTGACTGTTTCAGTGTTGTACTTCATTACTACGTGATGCAATCCAGAAAAAGCCCGGGATCTAGCCGTCAAGTATGAGAAATATGCGAAAGAATGAGCCTGATGAGAGCAAATCCCAGACCTAACCTAGACCTAACATGAATTATTCTCTAAAATATTGATCGAAACCAGGTTTAATTGACTGTTTCAGTGTGGTCCCACATTACTACGTGATCCAAACCAGAAAATAACCCAGGATCTGTTCAACGAGTATGTGAAGTGTGCGAAAGTATGAGTCTGATGAGGGCAAATCCCAGACCTATCCCAGACCTAACATGCGTCATCCACTAAAATATTTATCAAGACCAGGTTTAATTGATTGTTTCAGTGTGGTCCAACATTACTACGTGATCCAAACCAGAAAAAACCCAGGATCCGTTCAACAAGTATGTGAAGAATGCGAAAGTATGAGTCTGATGAGTGAAAATCCCAGACCTAACCTAGACCTAACATGCGTTATCCTCTAAAATATTGATCCAAACCATGTTTAATGGACTGTTTCAGTGTGGTACTACATTACTACGTGATCCAAACCGGAAAAACCCCAGGATCTGTTCAACGAGTATGTGAAAAACGCGAAAGTATGAGCCTGATGAGGGCAAATCCCAGACCTATCCCAGACCTAACTTGCGTTATCCTCTAAAATATTTATCAAGACCAGGTTTAATTGACTGTTTCAGTGTGGTACCACATTACTACGCGATCCAATCCAGAAATAGCCCAGGATCCAGCCATGAAGTATGAGAAATATGCGAAAGTGTGAGCCTGATGGGGGCAAATCCTAGACCTAACCCAGACCTAACATGCGTTATCCTCTAAAATATTTATCAAGACCAGGTTTAATTGAATGTTTCAGTGTGGTACCACATTACTACGTGATTCAATCCAGAAATAGCCCAGGATCTAGCCATGAAGTATGAGAAATATGCGAAAGTATGAGCCTGACAAGGGCAAATCCTAGACCTAACCCAGACCTAACATGCGTTATCCTCTAAAATATTTATCGAGACCAGGTTTAATTGAATGTTTGAGTGTGGTACCACATTACTACGTGATCCAAACCAGTAAAAACCCAGGATCTGTTCCACAAGTATGTGAAAAACGCGAAAGTATGAGCCTGATGAGGGCAAATCCCAGACCTAACCTAGACCTAACATGCGTTATTCTCTAAAATATTGATCGAAACCAGGATTAATTGACTGTTTCAGTGTGGTACCACATTACTACGTGATCCAAACCAGAAAAAACCCAGGATCCGTTCAACAAGTATGTGAAGAATGCGAAAATATGAGTCCGATGAGTGAAAATCCCAGGCCTAACCTAGACCTAACATGCGTTATCCTCCAAAATATTGATCGAAACCTGGTTTAACCCACTGTTTCAGTGTGGTACCACATTACTACGTGACCCAAACCAGAAAAAACCCTCGATCAGGTCAACATGCATGTTAAAACTGCGAAAGTATGAGCCTGATGAGGGCAAATCCAAGACCTATCCCAGACCTAACATGCGATATCCTCAAAAATATTAATCGAAACCAGGTTTAATCGACTGTTTCAGAGTGGTACCATATTACTACGTGATCCAAACCAGAGAAAACACAGGATCCGTTCAACAAGTATGTGAAGAATGCGAATGTATGAATCTGATGAGTGAAAATTCCAAGCCCTCACCTAGACCTAACATGCGTTATCCTCTAAAATATTGATCCAAACCAGGTTTAGTGGACTGTTTCAGTGTGGTACCACACTACTACGTGATCCAAACCAGAAAAAACCCAGGGTCTGTTCAACAAGTATGTGAAAAACGCGAAAGTATGAGTCCGATGAGGGCAAATCCCAAACCTATCCCAGACCTAACATGCGTTATCCTGTAAAATATTGATACAAACCAGGTTTAATGGACTGTTTCAGTGTGGTACCACATTACTACGTGATCCAATCCAGAAATAACCCAGGATCCAGCCATGAAGTATGAGAAATATGCGAAAGTATGAGCCTGATGTGGGCAAATCCTAGACCTAACCCAGACTTAACATGCGTTATCCTCTAAAATATTTATCAAGACCAGGTTTAATTGAATGTTTCAGTGTGGTGCCACATTACTACGTGATCCAAACCAGTAAAAACCCAGGATCCGTTCAACAAGTATGTGAAGAATGCGAAAGTATGAGTATGATGAGTGAAAAACCCCGGCCTATCCTAGACCTAACATGCGCTATCCTCACAAATATTGATCGAAACCTGGTTTAATCGACTGATTCAGTGTGGTACCACATTAATATGTGTTCCAAACCAGAAAATAACGCAGGATCTGTTCAACGAGTATGTGAAGTGTGCGAAAGTATGAGTCTGATGAGGGCAAATCCCAGACCTAACCTAGACCTAACATGCGTTATCCTCTAAAATATTGATCCAAACCAGGTTTAATGGACTGTTTCAGTGTGGTACCACACTACTACGTGACCCAAACCGGAAAAAACCCAGGATCTGTTCAACAAGTACGTGAAAAACGCGAAAGTATGAGCCTGATGAGGGCAAATCCCAGACCTATCCCAGACCTAACTTGCGTTATCCTCTAAAATATTGAACGAAACCAGGTTTAATTGACTGTTTCAGCGTGGTACCACATTACTACGTGATACAATCCAGAAACAGCCCAGGATCTAGCCATGAAGTATGAGAAATATGCGAAAGTATGAGCCTGATGAGGGCAAATCCTAGACCTAACCCAGACCTAACATGCGTTATCCTCTAAAATATTTATCAAGACCAGGTTTAATTGTATGTTTCAGTGTGGTACCACATTACTACGTGATCCAAACCAGTAAAAACCCAGGTTCCGTTCAACAAGCATGTGAAGAATGCGAAAGTATGAGTCTGATGAGTGAAAACCCCCGACCTATCCTAGACCTAACATGCGTTATCCTCAAAAATATTGATCGAAACCTGGTTTAATCGACTGATTCAGTGTGGTACCGCATTACTATGTGATCCAAACCAGAAAATAACCCAGGATCTGTGCAACGAGTATGTGAAGTGTGCGAAAGTATGAGTCTGATGAGGGCAAATCCCAGACCTATCCCAGACCTAACATGCGTTATCCTCTGAAATATTTATCAAGACCAGGTTTAATTGATTGTTTCAGTGTGGTCCCACATTACTACGTGATCCAAACCAGAAAAAACCCAGGATCCGTTCAGCAAGTATGTGAAGAATGCGAAAGTATGTGTCTGATGAGTGAAAATCCCAGACCTAACCTAGACCTAACATGCGTTATCCTCTAAAATATTGATCCAAACCAGGTTTAATGGACTGTTTCAGTGTGGTACCACTCTAGTACGTGATCCAAACCAGAAAAAACCTAGGATCTGTTCAACAAGTATGTGAAAAACGCGAAAGTATGAGCCTGCTGAGGGCGAATTCTAGACCTATCCCAGACCTAACTTGCGTTATCCTCTAAAATAATGATCGAAACCAGGTTTAATTGACTGTTTCAGCGTGGTACCACATTAATACGTGATCCAAACCAGAAAAAACCCAGGATCCGTTCAACAAGTATGTGAAGAATGCGAAAGTATGAGCCTGGTGAGGGCAAATCCTAGACCTAACCCAAACCTAACATGCGTTATCCTCTAAAATATTTATCAAGACCAGGTTTAATTGAATGTTCCAGTGTGGTACAACACTACTGCGTGGCCCACACCGGAAAAAAACCCAGGATCTGTTCAACACGTATGTGAAAAACGCGAAAGTATGAGCCTGATGAGGGCAAATCCCAGACCTATCCCAGACCTAACTTGCGTTATCCTCTAAAATATTGAACGAAACCAGGTTTAATTGACTGTTTCAGCGTGGTATCACATTACTACGTGATACAATCCAGAAACAGCACAGGATCTAGCCATGAAGTAAGAGAAATATGCGAAGGTATGAGCCTGGTGAGGGCAAATCCTAGACCTAACCCAAACCTAACATGCGTTATCCTCTAAAATATTTATCAAGACCAGGTTTAATTGAATGTTACAGTGTGGTACCACATTACTACGTGAACCAATCCAGAAAAAACCCAGGATCTGTTCAACACGTATGTGAAAAAGGCGAAAGTATGAGCCTGGTGAGGGCAAATCCCAGACCTATCCCAGACCTAACAAGCGTTATCCTCTAAAATATTGATCCAAACCAGCTTTAATGGACTGTTTCAGTGTGGTACCACTTTACTACGTGATCCAAAGCAGAAAAAACCCTCGATCACGTCAACATATATATTAAAACTGCGAAAGTATGAGCCTGATGAGAGCAAATCCCAGAACTAGCCTAGACCTAACATGAATTATTCTCTAAAATATTGATCGAAACCAGGTTTAATTGACTGCTTCAGTGTGGTCCCACATTACTACGTGATCCAAACCCGAAAAAACCCAGGATCTGTTCAACAAGTATGTGAAAAACGCGAAAGTATGAGCCTGGTGAGGGCAAATCCCAGACCCATCCCAGACCTAACAAGCGTTATCCTCTAAAATATTGATCCAAACCAGCTTTAATGGACTGTTTCAGTGTGGTACCACTTTACTACGTGATCCAAAGCAGAAAAAACCCTCGATCACGTCAACATATATATTAAAACTGCGAAAGCATGACCCTGATGAGGGCAAATCCCAGGCCTAACCTAGACCTAACATGCGTTGTCCTCTAAAATATTGATGGAAACCAGGTTTAATTGACTGTTTCAGTGTTGTACTTCATCACTACGTGATGCAATCCAGAAAAAGCCCGGGATCTAGCCATCAAGTATGAGAAATATGCGAAAGAATGAGCCTGATGAGAGCAAATCGCAGACCTAACCTAGACCTAACATGAATTATTCTCTAAAATATTGATCGAAACCAGGTTTAATTTACTGTTTCAATGTGGTCCCACATTACTACGTGATCCAAACCAGAAAAAACCCAGGATCCGTTCAACAAGTATGTGAAGAATGCGAATGTATGAGTCTGATGAGTGAAAATCCCAGGCCTAACCTAGACCTAACATGCGTTATCCTCAAAAATATTGATCGAAACCTGGTTTAATCGACTGTTTCAGTGTGGTACCACATTACTATGTGATCCAAACCAGAAAATAACCCAGGATCTGTTCAACGAGTATGTGAAGTGTGCGAAAGTATGAGTCTGATGAGGGCAAATCCCAGACCTATCCCAGACCTAACATGCGTTGTCCTCTAAAATATTTATCAAGACCAGGTTCAATTGATTGTTTCAGTGTGGTCCAACATTACTACGTGATCCAAACCAGAAAAAGCCCAGGATCTGTTCAACAAGTATGTGAAAAACGCGAAAGTATGAGCCTGGTGAGGGCAAATCCCAGACCTATCCCAGACCTAACAAGCGTTATCCTCTAAAATATTTATCAAGACCAGGTTTAATTGATTGTTTCAGTGTGGTCCAACACTACTACGTGATCCAAACCAGAAAAAACCCAGGATCCGTTCAACAAGTATGTGAAGAATGCGAAAGTATGAGTCTGATGAGTGAAAATCCCAGACCTAACCTAGACCAAACATGAATTATTCTCTAAAATATTGATCGAAACTAGGTTTAATTGACTGTTTCAGTGTGGTCCCACATTACTACGTGATCCAAACCAGAAAATAACCCAGGATCTGTTCAACGAGTATGTGAAGTGTGCGAAAGTATGAGTCTGATGAGGGCAAATCCCAGACCTATCCCAGACCTAACATGCGTCATCCTCTAAAATATTTATCAAGACCAGGTTTAATTGATTGTTTCAGTGTGGTCCAACACTACTACGTGATCCAAACCAGAAAAAACCCAGGATCCGTTCAACAAGAATGTGAAGAATGCGAAAGTATGAGTCTGATGAGTGAAAATCCCAGACCTAACCTAGACCTAACATGCGTTATCCTCTAAAATATTGATCCAAACCATGTTTAATGGACTGTTTCAGTGTGGTACTACATTACTACGTGATCCAAACCGGAAAAAACCCAGGATCTGTTCAACAAGTATGTGAAAAACGCGAAAGTATGAGCCTGATGAGGGCAAATCCCAGACCTATCCCAGACCTAACTTGCGTTATCCTTTAAAATATTTATCAAGACCAGGTTTAATTGACTGTTTCAGTGTGGTACCACATTACTACGCGATCCAATCCAGAAATAGCCCAGGATCCAGCCATGAAGTATGAGAAATATGCGAAAGTGTGAGCATGATGGGGGCAAATCCTAGACCTAACCCAGACCTAACATGCGTTATCCTCTAAAATATTTATCAAGACCAGGTTTAATTGACTGTTTCAGCGTGGTACCACATTACTACGTGATACAATCCAGAAAAAGCCCAGGATCTAGCCATCAAGTATGAGAAATATGCGAAAGAATGAGCCTGATGAGAGCAAATCCCACACCTAAGCGAGACCTAACATGAATTATTCTTTAAAATATTGATAGAAACCAGGTTTAATTGACTGTTTCAGTGTGGTCCCACATTACTACGTGATCCAAACCAGAAAAAACCCAGGATCCGTTCAACAAGTATATGAAGAATGCGAAAGTATGAGTCTGATGAGTGAAAATCCCAGGCCTAACCTAGACCTAACATGCGTTATCCTCAAAAATATTGATCGAAACCTGGTTTAATCGACGGTTTCAGTGTGGTACCACACTACTACGTGATCCAAACCAGAAAAAACCCAGGATCTGTTCAACAAGTATGTGAAAAACGCGAAAGTATGAGCCTGATGAGGGCAAATCCCAGACCTATCCCAGACCTAACTTGCGTTGCCCTCTAAGATATTGATGGAAACCAGGTTTAATTGACTGTTTCAGTGTTGTACTTCATTACTACGTGATGCAATCCAGAAAAAGCCCGGGATCTAGCCGTCAAGTATGAGAAATATGCGAAAGAATGAGCCTGATGAGAGCAAATCCCAGACCTAACCTAGACCTAACATGAATTATTCTCTAAAATATTGATCGAAACCAGGTTTAATTGACTGTTTCAGTGTGGTCCCACATTACTACGTGATCCAAACCAGAAAATAACCCAGGATCTGTTCAACGAGTATGTGAAGTGTGCGAAAGTATGAGTCTGATGAGTGAAAATCCCAGGCCTAACCTAGACCTAACATGCGTTATCCTCAAAAATATTGATCGAAACCTGGTTTAATCGACGGTTTCAGTGTGGTACCACACTACTACGTGATCCAAACCAGAAAAAACCCAGGATCTGTTCAACAAGTATGTGAAAAACGCGAAAGTATGAGCCTGATGAGGGCAAATCCCAGACCTATCCCAGACCTAACTTGCGTTGCCCTCTAAGATATTGATGGAAACCAGGTTTAATTGACTGTTTCAGTGTTGTACTTCATTACTACGTGATGCAATCCAGAAAAAGCCCGGGATCTAGCCGTCAAGTATGAGAAATATGCGAAAGAATGAGCCTGATGAGAGCAAATCCCAGACCTAACCTAGACCTAACATGAATTATTCTCTAAAATATTGATCGAAACCAGGTTTAATTGACTGTTTCAGTGTGGTCCCACATTACTACGTGATCCAAACCAGAAAATAACCCAGGATCTGTTCAACGAGTATGTGAAGTGTGCGAAAGTATGAGTCTGATGAGGGCAAATCCCAGACCTATCCCAGACCTAACATGCGTCATCCTCTAAAATAATTATCAAGACCAGGTTTAATTGATTGTTTCAGTGTGGTCCAACATTACTACGTGATCCAAACCAGAAAAAACCCAGGATCCGTTCAACAAGTATGTGAAGAATGCGAAAGTATGAGTCTGATGAGTGAAAATCCCAGACCTAACCTAGACCTAACATGCGTTATCCTCCAAAATATTGATCGAAACCTGGTTTAATCCACTGTTTCAGTATGGTACCACATTACTACGTGACCCAAACCAGAAAAAACCCTCGATCAGGTCAACATGCATGTTAAAACTGCGAAAGTATGAGCCTGATGAGGGCAAATTCCAGACCTATCCCAGACCTAACTTGCGTTATCCTCTAAAATATTTATCAAGACCAGGTTTAATTGACTGTTTCAGTGTGGTACCACATTACTACGCGATCCAATCCAGAAATAGCCCAGGATCCAGCCATGAAGTATGAGAAATATGCGAAAGTGTGAGCCTGATGGGGGCAAATCCTAGACCTAACCCAGACCTAACATGCGTTATCCTCTAAAATATTTATCAAGACCAGGTTTAATTGAATGTTTCAGTGTGGTACCACATTACTACGTGATCCAATCCAGAAATAGCCCAGGATCTAGCCATGAAGTATGAGAAATATGCGAAAGTATGAGCCTGACAAGGGCAAATCCTAGACCTAACCCAGACCTAACATGCGTTATCCTCTAAAATATTTATCAAGACCAGGTTTAATGGACTGTTTCAGTGTGGTACTACATTACTACGTGATCCAAACCGGAAAAAACCCAGGAACTGTTCAACAAGTATGTGAAAAACGCGAAAGTATGAGCCTGATGAGGGCAAATCCCAGACCTATCCCAGACCTAACTTGCGTTGTCCTCTAAGATATTGATGGAAACCAGGTTTAATTGACTGTTTCAGTGTTGTACTTCATTACTACGTGATGCAATCCAGAAAAAGCCCGGGATCTAGCCGTCAAGTATGAGAAATATGCGAAAGAATGAGCCTGATGAGAGCAAATCCCAGACCTAACCTAGACCTAACATGAATTATTCTCTAAAATATTGATCGAAACCAGGATTAATTGACTGTTTCAGTGTGGTACCACATTACTACGTGATCCAATCCAGAAGCAGCCCAGGATCTAGCCATGAAGTATGAGAAATATGCGAAAGTATGAGCCTGATAAGGGCAAATCCTAGACCTAACCCAGACCTAACATGCGTTATCCTCTAAAATATTTATCAAGACCAGGTTTAATTGTATGTTTCAGTGTGGTCCCACATTACTACGTGATCCAATCCAGAAAAAACCCAGGATCCGTTCAGCAAGTATGTGAAGAATGCGAAAGTATGTGTCTGATGAGTGAAAATCCCAGACCTAACCTAGACCTAACATGCGTTATCCTCTAAAATATTGATCCAAACCAGGTTTAATGGACTGTTTCAGTGTGGTACCACTCTAGTACGTGATCCAAACCAGAAAAAACCTAGGATCTGTTCAACAAGTATGTGAAAAACGCGAAAGTATGAGTCTGCTGAGGGCGAATTCTAGACCTATCCCAGACCTAACTTGCGTTATCCTCTAAAATAATGATCGAAACCAGGTTTAATTGACTGTTTCAGCGTGGTACCACATTAATACGTGATACAATCCAGAAGCAGCCCAGGATCTAGCCATGAAGTATGAGAAATATGCGAAAGTATGAGCCTGACGAGCGCAAATCCTAGACCTAACCCAGACCTAACATGCGTTATCCTCTAAAATATTTATCATGACCAGGTTTAATTGATTGTTTCAGTGTGGTACCACATTACTACGTGAACCAATCCAGAAAAAACCCAGGATCTGTTCAACACGTATGTGAAAAACGCGAAAGTATGAGCCTGGTGAGGGCAAATCCCAGACCTATCCCAGACCTAACAAGCGTTATCCTCTAAAATATTGATCCAAACCAGCTTTAATGGACTGTTTCAGTGTGGTACCGCTTTACTACATGATCCAAAGCAGAAAAAACCCTCGATCACGTCATCATATATATTAAAACTGCGAAAGTATGACCCTGATGAGGGCAAATCCCAGGCCTAACCTAGACCTAACATGCGTTGTCCTCTAAAATATTGATGGAAACCAGGTTTAATTGACCGTTTCAGTGTTGTACTTCATCACTACGTGATGCAATCCAGAAAAAGCCCGGGATCTAGCCATCAAGTATGAGAAATATGCGAAAGAATGAGCCTGATGAGAGCAAATCGCAGACCTAACCTAGACCTAACATGAATTATTCTCTAAAATATTGATCGAAACCAGGTTTAATTTACTGTTTCAATGTGGTCCCACATTACTACGTGATCCAAACCAGAAAAAACCCAGGATCCGTTCAACAAGTATATGAAGAATGCGAATGTATGAGTCTGATGAGTGAAAATCCCAGGCTTAACCTAGACCTAACATGCGTTATCCTCAAAAATATTGATCGAAACCTGGTTTAATCGACTGTTTCAGTGTGGTACCACATTACTATGTGATCCAAACCAGAAAATAACCCAGGATCTGTTCAACGAGTATGTGAAGTGTGCGAAAGTATGAGTCTGATGAGGGCAAATCCCAGACCTATCCCAGACCTAACATGCGTTATCCTCTAAAATATTTATCAAGACCAGGTTCAATTGATTGTTTCAGTGTGGTCCAACATTACTACGTGATCCAAACCAGAAAAAACCCAGGATCTGTTCAACAAGTATGTGAAGTGTGCGAAAGTATGAGTCTGATGAGGGCAAATCCCAGACCTATCCCAGACCTAACATGCGTCATCCTCTAAAATAATTATCAAGACCAGGTTTAATTGATTGTTTCAGTGTGGTCCAACATTACTACGTGATCCAAACCAGAAAAAACCCAGGATCCGTTCAACAAGTATGTGAAGAATGCGAAAGTATGAGTCTGATGAGTGAAAATCCCAGACCTAACCTAGACCTAACATGCGTTATCCTCCAAAATATTGATCGAAACCTGGTTTAATCCACTGTTTCAGTATGGTACCACATTACTACGTGACCCAAACCAGAAAAAACCCTCGATCAGGTCAACATGCATGTTAAAACTGCGAAAGTATGAGCCTGATGAGGGCAAATCCCAGACCTATCCCAGACCTAACTTGCGTTATCCTCTAAAATATTTATCAAGACCAGGTTTAATTGACTGTTTCAGTGTGGTACCACATTACTACGCGATCCAATCCAGAAATAGCCCAGGATCCAGCCATGAAGTATGAGAAATATGCGAAAGTGTGAGCCTGATGGGGGCAAATCCTAGACCTAACCCAGACCTAACATGCGTTATCCTCTAAAATATTTATCAAGACCAGGTTTAATTGAATGTTTCAGTGTGGTACCACATTACTACGTGATCCAATCCAGAAATAGCCCAGGATCTAGCCATGAAGTATGAGAAATATGCGAAAGTATGAGCCTGACAAGGGCAAATCCTAGACCTAACCCAGACCTAACATGCGTTATCCTCTAAAATATTTATCAAGACCAGGTTTAATGGACTGTTTCAGTGTGGTACTACATTACTACGTGATCCAAACCGGAAAAAACCCAGGAACTGTTCAACAAGTATGTGAAAAACGCGAAAGTATGAGCCTGATGAGGGCAAATCCCAGACCTATCCCAGACCTAACTTGCGTTGTCCTCTAAGATATTGATGGAAACCAGGTTTAATTGACTGTTTCAGTGTTGTACTTCATTACTACGTGATGCAATCCAGAAAAAGCCCGGGATCTAGCCGTCAAGTATGAGAAATATGCGAAAGAATGAGCCTGATGAGAGCAAATCCCAGACCTAACCTAGACCTAACATGAATTATTCTCTAAAATATTGATCGAAACCAGGTTTAATTGACTGTTTCAGTGTGGTACCACATTACTACGTGATCCAATCCAGAAGCAGCCCAGGATCTAGCCATGAAGTATGAGAAATATGCGAAAGTATGAGCCTGACAAGGGCAAATCCTAGACCTAACCCAGACCTAACATGCGTTATCCTCTAAAATATTTATCAAGACCAGGTTTAATTGAATGTTTCAGTGTGGTACCACATTACTACGTGATCCAATCCAGAAATAGCCCAGGATGTAGCCATGAAGTATGAGAAATATGCGAAAGTATGAGCCTGACAAGGGCAAATCCTAGACCTAACCCAGACCTAACATGCGTTATCCTCTAAAATATTTATCAAGACCAGGTTTAATTGAATGTTTCAGTGTGGTACCACATTACTACGTGATCCAAACCAGTAAAAACCCAGGATCTGTTCCACAAGTATGTGAAAAACGCGAAAGTATGAGCCTGATGAGGGCAAATCCCAGACCTAACCTAGACCTAACATGCGTTATTCTCTAAAATATTGATACAAACCAGGTTGAATGGACTGTTTCAGTGTGGTACCACATTACTACGTGATCCAATCCAGAAATAGCCCAGGATCTGTTCAACAAGTATGTGAAGTGTGCGAAAGTATGAGTCTGATGAGGGCAAATCCCAGACCTATCCCAGACCTAACATGCGTCATCCTCTAAAATATTTATCAAGACCAGGTTTAATTGATTGTTTCAGTGTGGTCCAACATTACTACGTGATCCAAACCAGAAAAAACCCAGGATCTGTTCAACGAGTATGTGAAGTGTGCGAAAGTATGAGTCTGATGAGGGCAAATCCCAGACCTATCCCAGACCTAACATGCGTCATCCTCTAAAATATTTATCAAGACCAGGTTTAATTGATTGTTTCAGTGTGGTCCAACATTACTACGTGATCCAAACCAGAAAAAACCCAGGATCCGTTCAACAAGTATGTGAAGAATGAGAAAGTATGAGTCTGATGAGTGAAAATCCCAGACCTAAGCTAGACCTAACATGCGTTATCCTCCAAAATATTGATCGAAACCTGGTTTAATCCACTGTTTCAGTGTGGTACCACATTACTACGTGACCCAAACCAGAAAAAACCCTCGATCAGGTCAACATGCATGTTAAAACTGCGAAAGTATGAGCCCGATGAGGGCAAATCCCAGATCTGTCCCAGACCTAACATGCGATATCCTCAAAAATATTAATCGAAACCAGGTTTAATCGACTGTTTCAGTGTTGTACTTCATTACTACGTGATGCAATCCAGAAAAAGCCCGGGATCTAGCCGTCAAGTATGAGAAATATGCGAAAGAATGAGCCTGATGAGAGCAAATCCCAGACCTAACCTAGACCTAACATGAATTATTCTCTAAAATATTGATCGAAACTAGGTTTAATTGACTGTTTCAGTGTCGTCCCACATTACTACGTGATCCAAACCAGAAAATAACCCAGGATCTGTTCAACGAGTATGTGAAGTGTGCGAAAGTATGAGTCTGATGAGGGCAAATCCCAGACCTATCCCAGACCTAACATGCGTTATCCTCTAAAATATTGATCCAAACCATGTTTAATGGACTGTTTCAGTGTGGTACTACATTACTACGTGATCCAAACCGGAAAAAACCCAGCATCTGTTCAACAAGTATGTGAAAAACGCGAAAGTATGAGCCTGATGAAGGCAAATCCCAGACCTATCCCAGACCTAACTTGCGTTATCCTTTAAAATATTTATCAAGACCAGGTTTAATTGACTGTTTCAGTGTGGTACCACATTACTACGCGATCCAATCCAGAAATAGCCCAGGATCCAGCCATGCAGTATGAGAAATATGCGAAAGTGTGAGCATGATGGGGGCAAATCCTAGACCTAACCCAGACCTAACATGCGTTATCCTCTAAAATATTTATCAAGACCAGGTTTAATTGACTGTTTCAGCGTGGTACCACATTACTACGTGATACAATCCAGAAAAAGCCCAGGATCTAGCCATCAAGTATGAGAAATATGCGAAAGAATGAGCCTGATGAGAGCAAATCCCACACCTAACCGAGACCTAACATGAATTATTCTTTAAAATATTGATAGAAACCAGGTTTAATTGACTGTTTCAGTGTGGTCCCACATTACTACGTGATCCAAACCAGAAAAAACCCAGGATCCGTTCAACAAGTATGTGAAGAATGCGAAAGTATGGGTCTGATGAGTGAAAATCCCAGGCCTAACCTAGACCTAACATGCGTTATCCTCAAAAATATTGATCGAAACCTGGTTTAATCGACGGTTTCAGTGTGGTACCACACTACTACGTGATCCAAACCAGAAAAAACCCAGGATCTGTTCAACAAGTATGTGAAAAACGCGAAAGTATGAGCCTGATGAGGGCAAATCCCAGACCTATCCCAGACCTAACTTGCGTTGTCCTCTAAGATATTGATGGAAACCAGGTTTAATTGACTGTTTCAGTGTGGTCCCACATTACTACGTGATCCAAACCAGAAAATAACCCAGGATCTGTTCAACGAGTATGTGAAGTGTGCGAAAGTATGAGTCTGATGAGGGCAAATCCCAGACCTATCCCAGACCTAACATGCGTCATCCTCTAAAATATTCATCAAAACCAGGTTTAATTGATTGTTTCAGTGTGGTCCAACATTACTACGTGATCCAAACCAGAAAAAACCCAGGATCCGTTCAACAAGTATGTGAAGAATGCGAAAGTATGAGTCTGATGAGTGAAAATCCCAGACCTAACCTAGACCTAACATGCGTTATCCTCCAAAATATTGATCGAAACCTGGTTTAATCCTCTGTTTCAGTGTGGTACCACATTACTACGTGACCCAAACCAGAAAAAACCCTCGATCAGGTCAACATGCATGTTAAAACTGCGAAAGTATGAGCCTGATGAGGGCAAATCCCAGACCTATCCCAGACCTAACTTGCGTTATCCTCTAAAATATTTATCAAGACCAGGTTTAATTGACTGTTTCAGTGTGGTACCACATTACTACGCGATCCAATCCAGAAATAGCCCAGGATCCAGCCATGAAGTATGAGAAATATGCGAAAGTGTGTGCCTAATGGGGGCAAATCCTAGACCTAACCCAGACCTAACATGCGTTATCCCATAAAATATTTATCAAGACCAGGTTTAATTGAATGTTTCAGTGTGGTACCACATTACTACGTGATCCAATCCAGAAATAGCCCAGGATGTAGCCATGAAGTATGAGAAATATGCGAAAGTATGAGCCTGACAAGGGCAAATCCTAGACCTAACCCAGACCTAACATGCGTTATCCTCTAAAATATTTATCAAGACCAGGTTTAATTGAATGTTTCAGTGTGGTACCACATTACTACGTGATCCAAACCAGTAAAAACCCAGGATCTGTTCCACAAGTATGTGAAAAACGCGAAAGTATGAGCCTGATGAGGGCAAATCCCAGACCTAACCTAGACCTAACATGCGTTATTCTCTAAAATATTGATACAAACCAGGTTGAATGGACTGTTTCAGTGTGGTACCACATTACTACGTGATCCAATCCAGAAATAGCCCAGGATCTGTTCAACAAGTATGTGAAAAACGCGAAAGTATGAGTCCGATGAGGGCAAATCCCAGACCTATCCCAGACCTAACATGCGTTATCCTGTAAAATATTGATACAAACCAGGTTTAATGGACTGTTTCAGTGTGGTACCACACTACTACGTGATCCAAACCAGAAAAAACCCAGGATCTGTTCAACAAGTATGTGAAAAACGCGAAAGTATGAGTCTGATGAGGGCAAATCCCAGCCCTATCCCAGACCTAACATGCGTTATCCTGTAAAATATTGATACAAACCAGGTTGAATGGACTGTTTCAGTGTGGTACCACATTACTACGTGATCCAATCCAGAAATAGCCCAGGATCCAGCCATGAAGTATGAGAAATATGCGAAAGTGTGAGCCTGATGGGGGTAAATCCTAGACCTAACCCAGACCTAACATGCGTTATCCTCTAAAATATTTATCAAGACCAGGTTTAATTGAATGTTTCAGTGTGGTACCACATTACTACGTGATCCAATCCAGAAATAGCCCAGGATCTAGCCATGAAGTATGAGAAATATGCGAAAGTATGAGCCTGACAAGGGCAAATCCTAGACCTAACCCAGACCTAACATGCGTTATCCTCTAAAATATTTATCAAGACCAGGTTTAATTGAATGTTTCAGTGTGGTACCACATTACTACGTGATCCAAACCAGTAAAAACCCAGGATCTGTTCCACAAGTATGTGAAAAACGCGAAAATATGAGTCTGATGAGTGAAAATCCCAGGCCTAACATAGACCTAACATGCGTTATCCTCCAAAATATTGATCGAAACCTGGTTTAATCCACTGTTTCAGTGTGGCAACACATTACTACGTGACCCAAACCAGAAAAAACCCTCGATCAGGTCAACATGCATGTTAAAACTGCGAAAGTATGAGCCTGATGAGGGCAAATCCCAGACCTGTCCCAGACCTAACATGCGATATCCTCAAAAATATTAATCGAAACCAGGTTTAATCGACTGTTTCAGTGTGGTACCATATTACTACGTGATCCAAACCAGAAAAAACCCAGGATTCGTGCAACAAGTATGTGAAGAATGCGAAAGTATGAGTCTGACGAGTGAAAATCCCAGGCCTATCCTAGACCTAACATGCGTTATCCTCAAAAATATTGATCGAAACCTGGTTTAATCGACTGATTCAGTGTGGTACCGCATTAATATGTGTTCCTAACCAGAGAAAACACAGGATCCGTTCAACGAGTATGTGAAGTGTGCGAAAGAATGAGCCTGATGAGAGCAAATCGCAGACCTAACCTAGACCTAACATGAATTATTCTCTAAAATATTGATCGAAACCAGGTTTAATTGACAGTTTCAGTGTGGTCCCACATTACTACGTGATCCAAACCAGAAAAAACCCAGGATCTGTTCAACAAGTATGTGAAAAACGCGAAAGTATGAGTCTGATGAGGGCAAATCCCAGCCCTATCCCAGACCTAACATGCGTTATCCTGTAAAATATTGATACAAACCAGGTTTAATGGACTGTTTCAGTGTGGTACCACATTACTACCTGATCCAATCCAGAAATAGGCCAGGATCCAGCCATGAAGTATGTGAAGAATGCGAAAGTATGAGCCTGGTGAGGGCAAATCCTAGACCTAATCCAAACCTAACATGCGTTATCCTTTAAAATATTTATCAAGACTAGGTTTAATTGACTGTTTCAGTGTGGTACCACATTACTACGCGATCCAATCCAGAAATAGCCCAGGATCCAGCCATGCAGTATGAGAAATATGCGAAAGTGTGAGCATGATGGGGGCAAATCCTAGACCTAACCCAGACCTAACATGCGTTATCCTCTAAAATATTTATCAAGACCAGGTTTAATTGACTGTTTCAGCGTGGTACCACATTACTACGTGATACAATCCAGAAAAAGCCCAGGATCTAGCCATCAAGTATGAGAAATATGCGAAAGAATGAGCCTGATGAGAGCAAATCCCACACCTAAGCGAGACCTAACATGAATTATTCTTTAAAATATTGATAGAAACCAGGTTTAATTGACTGTTTCAGTGTGGTCCCACATTACTACGTGATCCAAACCAGAAAAAACCCAGGATCCGTTCAACAAGTATGTGAAGAATGCGAAAGTATGAGTCTGATGAGTGAAAATCCCAGGCCTAACCTAGACCTAACATGCGTTATCCTCAAAAATATTGATCGAAACCTGGTTTAATCGACGGTTTCAGTGTGGTACCACACTACTACGTGATCCAAACCAGAAAAAACCCAGGATCTGTTCAACAAGTATGTGAAAAACGCGAAAGTATGAGTCTGATGAGGGCAAATCCCAGCCCCATCCCAGACCTAACATGCGTTATCCTGTAAAATATTGATACAAACCAGGTTGAATGGACTGTTTCAGTGTGGTACCACATTACTACGTGATCCAATCCAGAAATAGCCCAGGATCCAGCCATGAAGTATGAGAAATATGCGAAAGTGTGAGCCTGATGGGGGTAAATCCTAGACCTAACCCAGACCTAACATGCGTTATCCTCTAAAATATTTATCAAGACCAGGTTTAATTGAATGTTTCAGTGTGGTACCACATTACTACGTGATCCAATCCAGAAATAGCCCAGGATCTAGCCATGAAGTATGAGAAATATGCGAAAGTATGAGCCTGACAAGGGCAAATCCTAGACCTAACCCAGACCTAACATGCGTTATCCTCTAAAATATTTATCAAGACCAGGTTTAATTGAATGTTTCAGTGTGGTACCACATTACTACGTGATCCAAACCAGTAAAAACCCAGGATCTGTTCCACAAGTATGTGAAAAACGCGAAAATATGAGTCTGATGAGTGAAAATCCCAGGCCTAACCTAGACCTAACATGCGTTATCCTCCAAAATATTGATCGAAACCTGGTTTAATCCACTGTTTCAGTGTGGTAGCACATTACTACGTGACCCAAACCAGAAAAAACCCTCGATCAGGTCAACATGCATGTTAAAACTGCGAAAGTATGAGCCTGATGAGGGCAAATCCCAGACCTGTCCCAGACCTAACATGCGATATCCGCAAAAATATTAATCGAAACCAGGTTTAATCGACTGTTTCAGTGTGGTACCATATTACTACGTGATCCAAACCAGAAAAAACCCAGGATTCGTGCAACAAGTATGTGAAGAATGCGAAAGTATGAGTCTGACGAGTGAAAATCCCAGGCCTATCCTAGACCTAACATGCGTTATCCTCAAAAATATTGATCGAAACCTGGTTTAATCGACTGATTCAGTGTGGTACCGCATTAATATGTGTTCCAAACCAGAGGAAACACAGGATCCGTTCAACGAGTATGGGAAGTGTGCGAAAGAATGAGCCTGATGAGAGCAAATCGCAGACCTAACCTAGACCTAACATGAATTATTCTCTAAAATATTGATCGAAACCAGGTTTAATTGACAGTTTCAGTGTGGTCCCACATTACTACGTGATCCAAACCAGAAAAAACCCAGGATCCGTTCAACAAGTATGTGAAGAATGCGAAAGTATGAGTCTGATGAGTGAAAATCCCAGGTCTATCCTAGACCTAACATGCGTTATCCTCAAAAATATTGATCGAAACCTGGTTTAATCGACTGATTCAGTGTGGTACCACATTACTATGTGATCCAAACCAGAAAATAACCCAGGATCTGTTCAACGAGTATGTGAAGTGTGCGAAAGTATGAGTCTGATGAGGGCAAATCCCAGACCTATCCCAGACCTAACATGCGTTATCCTCTGAAATATTTATCAAGACCAGGTTTAATTGATTGTTTCAGTGTGGTCCCACATTACTACGTGATCCAAACCAGAAAAAACCCAGGATCCGTTCAGCAAGTATGTGAAGAATGCGAAAGTATGTGTCTGATGAGTGAAAATCCCAGACCTGACCTAGACCTAACATGCGTTATCCTTTAAAATATTGATCCAAACCCGGTTTAGTGGACTGTTCCAGTGTGGTACCACACTACTACGTGATCCAAACCAGAAAAAACCCACGATCTGTTCAACAAGTATGTGAAAAACGCGAAAGTATGAGTCTGATGGGGGCAAATCCCAGCCCTATCCCAGACCTAACATGCGTTATCCTGTAAAATATTGATACAAACCAGGTTTAATGGACTGTTTCAGTGTGGTACCACATTACTACCTGATCCAATCCAGAAATAGGCCAGGATCCAGCCATGAAGTATGAGAAATATGCGAAAGTGTGAGCCTGATGGGGGCAAATCCTAGACCTAATCCAGACCTAACATGCGTTATCCTCTAAAATATTTATCAAGACCAGGTTTAATTGAATGTTTCAGTGTGGTACCACATTACTACGTGATCCAAACCAGTAAAAACCCAGGATCTGTTCCACAAGTATGTGAAAAACGCGAAAGTATGAGCCTGATGAGGGCAAATCCCAGACCTAACCTAGACCTAACATGCGTTATTCTCTAAAATATTGATCGAAACCAGGTTTAATTGACTGTTTCAGTGTGGTACCATATTACTACGTGATCCAAACCAGAGAAAACCCAGGATTCGTTCAACAAGTATGTGAAGAATGCGAAAGTATGAGTCTGATGAGTGAAAATCCCAAGCCTATCCTAGACCTAACATTCGTTATCCTCAAAAATATTGATCGAAACCTGGTTTAATCGACTGATTCAGTGTGGTACCGCATTAATATGTGTTCCAAACCAGAGAAAACACAGGATCCGTTCAACGAGTATGTGAAGTGTGCGAAAGAATGAGCCTGATGAGAGCAAATCGCAGACCTAACCTAGACCTAACATGAATTATTCTCTAAAATATTGATCGAAACCAGGTTTAATTGACTGTTTCAGTGTGGTCCCACATTACTACGTGATCCAAACCAGAAAAAACCCAGGATCCGTTCAACAAGTATGTGAAGAATGCGAAAGTATGAGTCTGATGAGTGAAAATCCCAGGCCTATCCTAGACCTAACATGCGTTATCCTCAAAAATATTGATCGAAACCTGGTTTAATCGACTGATTCAGTGTGGTACCGCATTAATATGTGTTCCAAACCAGAAAATAACGCAGGATCTGTTCAACGAGTAAGAGAAGTGTACGAAAGTATGAGTCTGATGAGGGCAAATCCCAGACCTATCCCAGACCTAACATGCGTTATCCTCTGAAATATTTATCAAGACCAGGTTTAATTGATTGTTTCAGTGTGGTCCCACATTACTACGTGGTCCAAACCAGAAAAAACCCAGGATCCGTTCAGCAAGTATGTGAAGAATGCGAAAGTATGTGTCTGATGAGTGAAAATGCCAGACCTGACCTAGACCTAACATGCGTTATCCTCTAAAATATTGATCCAAACCAGGTTTAATGGACTGTTTCAGTGTGGTACCACTCTACTACGTGATCCAAACCAGAAAAAACCTAGGATCTGTTCAACAAGTGTGTGAAAAGCGAAAGTATGAGCCTGCTGAGGGCGAATCCCAGACCTATCCCAGACCTAACATGCGTTATCCTCCAAAATATTGATCGAAACCAGGTTTAATTGACTGTTTCAGCGTGGTACCACATTAATACGTGATACAATCCAGTAACAGCCCAGGATCTAGCCATGAAGTATGAGAAATATGCGAAAGTATGAGCCTGACGAGAGCAAATCCTAGACCTAACCCAGACCTAACATGCGTTATCCTCTAAAATATTTATCATGACCAGGTTTAATTGATTGTTTCAGTGTGGTCCCACATTACTACGTGACCCAAACCAGAAAAAACCCAGGATCCGTTCAACAAGTATGTGAAGAATGCGAAAGTATGAGCCTGGTGAGGGCAAATCCTAGACCTAATCCAAACCTAACATGCGTTATCCTCTAAAATATTTATCAAGACCAGGTTTAATGGACTGTTTCAGTGTGGTACCGCTTTACTACGTGATCCAAAGCAGAAAGAACCCTCGATCACGTCAACATATATATTAAAACTGCGAAAGTATGACCCAGATGAGGGCAAATCCCAGGCCTAACCTAGACCTAACATGCGTTGTCCTCCAAAATATTGATCGAAACCAGGTTTAATTGACTGTTTCAGCGTGGTACCACATTAATACGTGATACAATCCAGAAACAGCCCAGGATCTAGCCATGAAGTATGAGAAATATGCGAAAGTATGAGCCTGACGAGGGCAAATCCTAGACCTAACCCAGACCTACCATGCGTTATCCTCTAAAATATTTATCATGACCAGGTTTAATTGATTGTTTCAGTGTGGTCCCACATTACTACGTGATCCAAACCAGAAAAAACCCAGGATCCGTTCAACAAGTATGTGAAGAATGCGAAAGTATGAGCCTGGTGAGGGCAAATCCTAGACCTAACCCAAACCTAACATGCGATATCCTCTAAAATATTTATCAAGACCAGGTTTAATTGAATGTTCCAGTGTGGTACCACACTACTGCGTGACCCACACCGGAAAAAACTCAGGATCTGTACAACACGTATGTGAAAAATGCGAAAGTATGAGCCTGATGGGGGCAAATCCCAGACCTATCCCAGACCTAACATGCGTTATCCTCTAAAATATTGAACGAAACCAGGTTTAATTGACTGTTTCAGCGTGGTACCATATTACTACGTGATACAATCCAGAAACAGCACAGGATCTAGCCATGAAGTATGAGAAATATGCGAAAGTATGAGCCTGGTGAGGGCAAATCCTAGACCTAACCCAAACCTAACATGCGTTATCCTCTAAAATATTTATCAAGACCAGGGTTAATTGAATGTTCCAGTGTGGTACCACATTACTACGTGAACCAATCCAGGAAAAACCCAGGATCTGTTCAACAAGTATGTGAAAAACGCGAAAGTATGAGCCTGGTGAGGGCAAATCCCAGGCCTAACCTAGACCTAACATGCGTTATCCTGAAAAATATTGATCAGAACCTGGTTTAATCGACTTTTTCAGTGTGGTACCACATTACTATGTGATCCAAACCAGAAAATAACCCAGGATGTGTTCACCGAGTATGTGAAGTGTGCGAAAGTATGAGTCTGATGAGGGCAAATCCTAGACCTATCCCAGACCTAACATGTGTTATCCTCTAAAATATTTATCAAGACCAGGTTTAATTGATTGTTTCAGTGTGGTCCCACATTACTACGTGATCCAAACCAGAAATAACCCAGGATCCGTTCAACAAGTATGTGAAGAATGCGAAAGTATGAGTCTGATGAGTGAAAATCCCAGACCTTGCCTAGACCTAACATGAATTATTCTCTAAAATATTGATCCAAACCAGGTTTAATGGACTGTTTCAGTGTGGTACCACTTTACTACGTGATCCAAAGCAGAAAAAACCCTCGATCAGGTCAACATGTATGTTAAAACTGCGAAACTATGACCCTGATGAGGGCAAATCCCAGGCCTAACCTAGACCTAACATGCGTTGTCCTCTAAAATATTGATGGAAACCAGGTTTAGTTGACTGTTTCAGTGTTGTACTTCATTACTACGTGATGCAATCCAGAAAAAGCCCAGGATCTAGCCATCAAGTATGAGAAATATGAGAAAGAATGAGCCTGATGAGAGCAAATCCCAGACCTAACCTAGACCTAGCATGAATTGTTCTCTAAAATATTGATCAAAACCAGGTTTAACTGACTGTTTCAGTGTGGTACCACATTACTACGTGATCCAATCCAGAAATTGCCCAGGATCCAGCCATGAAGTATGAGAAATATGCGAAAGCATGAGCCTGATGAGGGCAAATCCTAGACCTAACCCAGACCTAACATGCGTTATCCTCTAAAATATTTATCAAGACCAGGTTTAATCGACTGTTTCAGTGTGGTACCACACTACTACGTGACCCAAACCGGAAAAAACCCAGGATCTGTTCAACAAGTATGTGAAAAACGCGAAAGTATGAGCCTGATGAGGGCAAATCCCAGACCTATCCCAGACCTAACTTGCGTTATCCTCTAAGGTATTGAACGAAACCAGGTTTAATTGACTGTTTCAGCGTGGTACCACATTACTACGTGACACAATCCAGAAACAGCCGATAATCTAGCCATGAAGTATGAGAAATATGCGAAAGTATGAGCCTGATGAGTGAAAATCCCAGGGCTAACCTAGACCTAACATGCGTTATCCTCTAAAATATTGATCCAAACCAGGTTTAATGGACTGTTTCAGTGTGGTACCACTTTACTACGTGATCCAAAGCAGAAAAAACCCTCGATCACGTCAACATGTATGTTAAAACTGCGAAAGTATGACCCTGATGAGGGCAAATCCCAAGCCTATCCTAGACCTAACATGCGTTATCCTCAAAAATATTGATCGAAACCTGGTTTAATCGACTGATTCAGTGTGGTACCACATTACTATGTGATCCAAACCGGAAAAAACCCAGGATCTGTTCAACAAGTATGTGAAAAACGCGAAAGTATGAGCCTGACGATGGCAAATCCTAGACCTAACCCAGACCTAATATGCGTTATCCTCTAAAATATTTATCAAGACCAGGTTTAATTGATTGTTTCAGTGTGGTCCCACATTACTACGTGTTCCAAACCAGTAAAAATCCAGGATCCGTTCAACATGTATGTTAAAACTGCGAAAGTATGACCCTGATGAGGGCAAATCCCAAGCCTATCCTAGACCTAACATGCGTTATCCTCAAAAATATTGATCGAAACCTGGTTTAATCGACTGATTCAGTGTGGTACCACATTACTATGTGATCCAAACCAGAAAATAACCCAGGATTTGGCCAACAAGTATGCGAGAAATGCGAAAGTACGTGCCAGATGAGGGCAAATCCCAGACCTAAACGAGACATAACCGGCGTTATCCTCTAAAATATTAATCGCAACCAGGTTTAATTGACTGTTTCGGCGTGGTACCGCATTACTACGTGATAGAGACCAGAAAAAGGCCAGGATCTGGCCAACAAGTATGCGAAAAATGCGAAAGTACGAGACAGATGAGGGCAAATCCCAGACCTAACCGAGAAATAACCGGCGCTATCCTCTAAAATATTAATCGCAACCAGGTTTTATTGACTGTCTGAGTGTGGTCCCACATTACTACTTGGTCCGAGCCAGAAAAAGGCCAGGATCTGCCCAACAAGTGTGCGAAAAACACGAAAGTATATGCCAGATGATTGCAAATACCAGGACTAACCCAGTCGTAACCTGCGTTATCCCCTAAAATACTATTCGGAACCATGTTTAATTCACTGTGTCAGCGTGGTACCACATTAATACGTGATACAATCCAGAAACAGCCCAGGATCTAGCCATGAAGTATGAGAAATATGCGAAAGTATGAGCCTGACGAGGGCAAATCCTATACCTAACCCAGACCTAACATGCGTTATCCTCTAAAATATTTATCATGACCCGGTTTAATTGATTGTTTCAGTGTGGTCCCACATTACTACGTGATCCAAACCAGAAAAAACCCAGGATCCGTTCAACAAGTATGTGAAGAATGCGAAAGTATGAGCCTGGTGAGGGCAAATCCCAGACCTATCCCAGACCTAACAAGCGTTATCCTCTAAAATATTGATCCAAACCAGGTTTATGGACTGTTTCAGTGTGGTACCACTTTACTACGTGATCCAAAGCAGAAAAAACCCTCGATCACGTCAACATATATATTAAAACTGCGAAAGTATGACCCAGATGAGGGCAAATCCCAGGCCTAACCTAGACCTAACATGCGTTGTCCTCTAAAATATTGATGGAAACCAGGTTTAATTGACAGTTTCAGTGTTGTACTTCATTACTGCGTGATACAATCCAGAAAGCCCAGGATCTAGCCATCAAGTATGAGAAATATGCGAAAGAATGTGCCTGATGAGAGCAAATCCCAGACCTAGCCTAGACCTAACATGAATTATTCTCTAAAATATTGATCGAAACCAGGTTTAATTGACTGCTTCAGTGTGGTCCCACACTACTACGTGATCCAAACCAGAAAAAACCCAGGATCTGTTCAACAAGTATGTGAAAAACACGAAAGTATGAGCCTGATGAGGGCAAATCCCAGACCTATCCCAAACCTAACTTGCGTTGTCCTCTAAGATATTGATGGAAACCAGTTTTAATTGACTGTTTCAGTGTTGTACTTCATTACTACGTGATGCAATCCAGAAAAAGCCCGGGATCTAGTCATCAAGTATGAGAAATATGCGAAAGAATGAGCCTGATGAGAGCAAATCGCAGACCTAACCTAGACCTAACATGAATTATTCTCTAAAATATTGATCGAAACCAGGTTTAATTGACTGTTTCAGTGTGGTCCCACATTACTACGTGATCCAAACCAGAAAAAACCCAGGATCCGTTCAACGAGTATGTGAAGTGTGCGAAAGTATGAGTCTGATGAGGGCAAATCCCAGACCTAACCTAGACCTAACATGCGTTATCCTCTAAAATATTGATCCAAACCAGGTTTAATGGACTGTTTCAGTGTGGTACCACACTACTACGTGACCCAAACCGGAAAAAACCCAGGATCTGTTCAACAAGTATGTGAAAAACGCGAAAGTATGAGCCTGATGAGGGCAAATCCCAGACCTATCCCAGACCTAACTTGCGTTATCCTCTAAAACATTGAACGAAACCAGGTTTAATTGACTGTTTCAGCGTGGTACCACATTACTACGTGATACAATCCAGAAACAGCCCAGGATCTAGCCATGAAGTATGAGAAATATGCGAAAGTATGAGCCTGATGAGGGCAAATCCTAGACCTAACCCAGACCTAACATGCGTTATCCTCTAAAATATTTATCAAGACCAGGTTTTATTGAATGTTTCAGTGTGGTACCACATTACTACGTGATCCAAACCAGTAAAAACCCAGGTTCCGTTCAACAAGTATGTGAAGAATGCGAAAGTATGAGTCTGATGAGTGAAATACCCCGACCTATCCTAGACCTAACATGCGTTATCCTCAAAAATATTGATCGAAACCTGGTTTAATCGACTGATTCAGTGTGGTACCACATTACTACGTGATCCAAACCAGAAAATAACCCAGGATCTGTTCAACGAGTATGTGAAGTGTGCGAAAGTATGAGTCTGATGAGGGCAAATCCCAGACCTATCCCAGACCTAACATGAATTATTCTCTAAAATATTGATCCAAACCAGGTTTAATGGACTGTTTCAGTGTGGTACCACTTTACTACGTGATCCAAAGCAGAAAAAACCTTCGATCAGGTCAACATGTATGTTAAAACTGCGAGAGTATGACCCTGATGAGGGCAAATCCCAGGCCTAACCTAGACCTAACATGCGTTGTCCTCTAAAATATTGATGGAAACCAGGTTTAGTTGACTGTTTCAGTGTTGTACTTCATTACTACGTGATGCAATCCAGAAAAAGCCCTGGATCTAGCCATCAAGTATGAGAAATATGAGAATGAATGAGCCTGATGAGAGCAAATCCCAGACCTAACCCAGACCTAACTTGCGTTATCCTCTAAAACATTGAACGAAACCAGGTTTAATTGACTGTTTCAGCGTGGTACCACACTACTACGTGATCCAATCCAGAAATTGCCCAGGATCCAGCCATGAAGTATGAGAAATATGCGAAAGCATGAGCCTGATGAGGGCAAATCCTAGACCTAACCCAGACCTAACATGCGTTATCCTCTAAAATATTTATCAAGACCAGGTTTAATTGAATGTTTCAGTGTGGTACCACATTATTACGTGATCCAAACCATAAAAAAAACCCAGGATCCGTTCAACAAGTATTTGAAGAATGCGAAAGTATGAGTTTGATGAGTGAAAATCCCCGGCCTAACCTAGACCTAACATGCGTTATCCTCAAAAATATTGATCGAAACCAGGTTTAATCGACTGTTTCTGTGTGGTACCACACTACTACGTGGCCCAAACCGGAAAAAACCCAGGATCTGTTCAACAAGTATGTGAAAAACGCGAAAGTATGAGCCTGATGAGGGCAAATCCCAGACCTATCCCAGACCTAACTTGCGTTATCCTCTAAAATATTGAACGAAACCAGGTTTAATTGACTGTTTCAGCGTGGTACCACATTACTACGTGACACAATCCAGAAACAGCCGAGGATCTAGCCATCAAGTATGAGAAATATGCGAAAGTATGAGACTGACGATGGCAAATCCTAGACCTAACCCAGACCTAACATGCGTTATTCTCTAAAATATTGATCGAAACCAGGTTTAATGGACTGTTTCATTGTGGTGCCACATTACTACGTGATCCAAACTAGAATATACCCAGGATCTGGCCAACATGTATGTGAAGAATGCGAAGGTATGAATCTGATGTGGGCAAATCCCCGGCCTAACCTAGACATAACATGCGTTATCCTCTAATATATTGACCGAAACCAGGTTCAATGGACTGTTTCAGTGTGGTACCACATTACTACGTGATCCAAACCAGAAAAAGCCCAGGATCTGGCCAACAAGTATGCGAAAAACGTGAAAGTACGAGTCAGATGAGGACAAATCCCAGACCTACCCGAGACATAACCGGCGTTATCCTCTAAAATATTAATCGCAACCAGGTTTAATTGACTGTCTGAGTGTGGTCCCACATTACTACTTGGTCCAAGCCAGAAAAAGGCCAGGATCTGGTCACCAAGTATGCGAGAAATGCGAAAGTATGAGCCAGATGGTTGCAAATACCGGAACTAACCCAAACATAACCAGCGTTATCCTCCAAAAAATTAATCGCAACCAGGTTTAATTGACTGTTTCAGTGTGAGACCACATTACTGCGTGGTCCGAGCCAGAAAAAGGCCAGGATCTTGTCAACAAGTATGCGAAAAATGCGAATGTGCGAGCCTGATGAGAACAAATCCCAGACCTAACCTAGACCTAACATGAATTATTCTCTAAAATATTAATGGCAACCAGGTTTTATTGTCTGTTTCGGTGTGGTACCGCATTACTACGTGATCCAAACCAGGAAAAGGCCAGGATCTGGCCAGCAAGTATGCAAAAAATGCGAAAGTATCAGCCAGATGGTTGCAAATACCGGAACTAACCCAAACATAACCAGCGTTATCCTCCAAAAAATTAATCGCAACCAGGTTTAATTGACTGTTTCAGTGTGAGCCCACATTACTGCGTGGTCCAAGCCAGAAAAAAACCAGGATCTGGCCAACAAGTATGAGAAAAATGCGAAAATTCGAGCCAGATGAGGGCAAATAGCAGACCTAACCAAGCCATAACCGGCGTTATCCTCTAAAATATTAATCGCAACCAGGTTTAATTGACTGCTTCGGTGTGGTACCGCATTACTACGTGATCCAAACCAGGAAAAGCCCAGGATCTTGCCAACAAGTAGGCGAAAAATGCGAAGGTACGAGCCAGATGAGGGCAAATCCCAGACCTAACCCAGACATAGCCGGCGTTATCCTGTAAAATATTAATCGGAACCAGGTTTATTTGACTGTTTCAGTGTGGTACCACATTACTACGTGATCCAATCCAGAAAAAGCCCGGGATCTGGCCAACAAGTATGCGATAATTGCGAACGTATGAGACAGATGATTGCAAATACCAGAACTAACCCAGACATAACCAGCGTTATCCACCAAAATATTAATCGCAACCAGGTTTAATTTACTGTTTCGGTGTGGAGCGTCATTATTACGGGATCCAAACCAGAAAGAACCCTGGATCTGGCCAAGAAGTATGCGAAAAACGCGAAAGTATGTGCCAGATGATTGCAAATACCAGAACTAACCCAGGCACAACCAGCGTTAACCTCTAAAATACTAATCGGAACCAGCTTTTATTGACTATTTCAGTGTGGTACCACATTACTACGTGATCCAAACCAGAAAAAGCCCAGGATCTGGCGAACAAGTATGCGAGAAATGCGAAAGTACTAGCCAGATGAGGGCAAATCCCAGAACTAACCGAGACATAACCGGCGTTATCCTCTAAGCTATTAATCGCAACCAGGTTTAATTGACTGTTTCGGTGTGGAACAACATTACTACGTGATCTAAACCAGAAAAAGCCCAGGATCTGGCCAACAAGTATGCGAGAAATGCGAAGGTACGAGCCAGATGAGGGCAAATCCCAGACCTAACCCAGACATAACCGGCGTTATCCGCTAATATATTAATCCCCACCAGGTTTTATTGACTGTTTCGGTATGGAACCTCATTACTACGGGATCCAAACCAGAAAAAACCCAGGATCTGGCCAACAAGTGTGCGAAAAACGCGAAAGTATGAGCCAGATGATTCCAAATACCAGAACTAACCCAGACGTAACCTGCATGATCCTCTAAAATGCTATTCTGAACCAGGTTTAATTGATTGTTACGGTGTGGTACCGCATTACTACCTGATCCAAACCAGAAAAAGCCCAGGATCTTGCCACAAGTATGCGAAAAATGCGAAATTACGAGCCAGATGAGGGAAAATCCCAGACCTAATCGAGACAAAACCGGCGTTATCCTCTAAAATATTAATCGCCACCAGGTTTAATTGACTGCTTCGGTGTGGTACCGCATTACTACGTGATCCAAGCATGAGAAAGCCCAGGAACCTGCCAACAAGTAGGCGAAAAATGCGAAAGTATGAGCCAGATGATTGCAAATACCAGAACTAACCCAGACGTAACCTGCATTATCCTCTAAAATACTATTCTGAACCACGTTTAATTGACTGTTACGGTGTGGTACCGCATTACTACGTGATACAGACCAGAAAAAGGCCAGGATCTGGCCAACAAGTATGCGAAAAATGCGAAAGTACGAGACAGATGAGGGCAAATCCCAGACCTAACCGAGAAATAACCGGCGTTATCCTCTAAAATATTAATCGCAACCGGGTTTAATTGACTGTTTCGGCGTGGGTACCGCATTACTACGTGATCCAAACCAGAAAAAGGCCAGGATCTTGCCAAGATGTATGCGAAAAACCGCGAAAGTATGAGCCAGATGAGGGCAAATACCAGACCTAACCCAGACATAGCCGGCGTTATCCTGTAAAATATTAATCGGAACCATGTTCGTTTGACTGTTTCAGTGTGGTACCACATTACTACGCGGTCCAAGCATGAAAAAGGCCAGGATCTGGCCCACAAGTATGCGAAAAATGCGAAATTACGAGCCAGATGAGGGAAAATCCCAGACCCAACCGTGACATAACCGGCGTTATCCTCTAAAATATTAATCACCACCTGGTTTAATTGACTGTTCCGGTATGGAACCTCATTACTACGGGATCCAAACCAGAAAAAACCCAGGATCTGGCCAACAAGTGTGCGAAAAACGCGAAAGTATGAGCCAGATGATTGCAAATACCAGAAATTACCCAGACGTAACCTGCATTATCCTCTAAAATGCTATTCTGAACCAGGTTTAATTGACTGTTACGGTGTGGTACCGCATTACTACCTGATCCAAACCAGAAAAAACCCAGGATCTTGCCACAAGTATGCGAAAAATGCGAAATTACGAGCCAGATGAGGGAAAATCCCAGACCTAACCGAGACATAACCGGCGTTATCCTCTAAAATATTAATCGCAACCAGGTTTAATTGACTGTTTCGGCGTGGTACCGCATTACTACGTGATACAGCCCAGAAAAAGGCCAGCATCTGGCCAACAAGTATGCGAGAAATGCGAAAGTATGAGCCAGATGGTTGCAAGTACCGGAACTAACCCAAACATAACCAGCGTTATCCTCCAAAATACTAATCGGATCCAGGTTTATTTGACTGTTTCAGTGTGGTACCACATTACAACGTGGTCCAAGCATGAAGAAGGCCAGGATCTGGCCAACAAGTATGCGAATAATGCGAAATTACGAGCCAGATGACGGCAAATCCCAGACCTTACCGTGACATAACCGGCGTTATCCTCTAAAATACTAACCGGAACCAGATTTTATTGACTGTCTCAGTGTGGTACCACATTACTACGTGGTCCAAGCATGAAAAAGCCCAGGATCTTGCCAACAAGTAAGCGAAAAATGCGAAAGTACGAGCCAGATGATGGCAAATACCAGACCTAACCCAGACATAGCCGGCGTTATCCTGTAAAATATGGATCGGAACCAGGTTTATTTGACTGTTTCAGTGTGGCACCACATTACTACGTGGTCCAAGCATGAAAAAGCCCAGGATCTTGCCAACAAGTAGGCGAAAAATGCGAAGGTACGAGCCAGATGATTGCAAATACCAGAATTAAACCAGACATAACCAGCGTTATCCTCTAAAATACTAATCGGAACCAGCTTTTATTGCCTGTTTCAGTGTGGTACTACATTACTACGTGATCCACACCAGAAAAAGCCCAGGATCTGGCCAACAAGTATGCGAGAAATGCGAAAATTCGTGCCAGATGACGGCAAATCCCAGACCTGACCGTGACATAACCGGCGTTATCGTCTAAAATATTAATCGCAACCAGGTTTAATTGACTGTTTCGGTGTGGAACCACATTACTACGTGATCTAAACCAGAAAAAGCCCAGGATCTTGCCACAAGTAGGGGAAAAATGCGAAGGTACGAGCCAGATGATTGCAAATACCAGAACTAAACCAGACATAACCAGCGTTATCCTCTAAAATACTAATCGGATCCAAGTTTATTTGACTGCTTCAGTGTGGTACTACATTACAACGTGGTCCAAGCATGAAGAAGGCCAGGATCTGGCCAACAAGTATGCGAAAAATGCGAAATTACGAGCCAGATGACGGCAAATCCCAGACCTTACCGTGACATAACCGGCGTTATCGTCTAAAATAATAATCGCAACCAGGTTTAATTGACTGTTTCGGTGTGGAACCACATTACGACGGGATACAAACCAGAAAAAGCCCTGGATCTGGCCAACAGGTATGCGAGAAATGCGAAAGTATGAGCCAGATGAGGTCAAATCCTAGACCTAACCGAGACATAACCGGCGTTATCCTCCAAAATATTACTCGCAACCAGGTTGAAATGACTGCTTCGGTGTGGTACCGCATTACTACGTGATCCAAACAAAAAAAGCCCAGGATCTTGCCAACAAGTATGCCAAAAATGCGGAGGTACGAGCCAGATGAGGGAAAATCCCAGACCTAACGAGACATAGCCGGCGTTATCATGTAAAATATTAATCGGAACCAGGTTTATTTGACTGTTTCAGTGTGGTACCACATTACTACGTGATCCAAACCAAAAAAAGCCCAGGATCTTGCCAACAAGTAGGCGAAAAATGCGAAGGTACGAGCCAGATGAGGGCAAATACCAGACCTAACCGAGACATAACCGGCGTTATCCTCCAAAGTATTAATCGCACCCAGGTTTAATTGACTGTTACGGTGTGGTACCGCATTACAACGTGATCCAAACCAGAAAAAGCCCAGGATCTGAAGAACAAGTATGCGAAAAATGCGAATGTACGAGCCAGATGAGGGGCAAATACCAGACCTAACCCAGACATAACCGGCGCTATCCTCTAAAATATTAATCGCATCCAGGTTTTATAGACTGTTTCGGTGTGGTACCGCATTACTACGTGATCCAAACCAGAAAAAGGCCAGGATCTGGCCAACAAGTATGCAAAAAATGCGAAAGTACTAGCCAGATGAGGGCAAATCCCAGACCTAACCGAGACATAACCGGCGTTATCCTCCAACATATTAATCGCAACCAGGTTTAATTGACTGTTACGGTGTGGTACCGCATTACTACGTGATCCAAACCAGGAAAAGCCCAGGATCTGGCCAATAAGTATGCGATAATTGCGAACGTATGAGACAGATGATTGCAAATACCAGAACTAACCCCGACATAACCAGCGTTATCCTCCAAAATATTACTCGCAACCAGGTTTAATTGACTGTTTCAGTGTGGTACCATATTACTACGTGATCCAAACCAGAAAAAGCCCGGGATCTGGCCAACAAGTATGCGATAATTGCGAACGTATGAGACAGATGATTGCAAATACCAGAACTAACCCAGACATAACCAGCGTTATCCTCCAAAATATTAATCGCAACCAGGTTTAATTTACTGTTTCGGTGTGGAGCGTCATTATTACGGGATCCAAACCAGAAAGAACCCTGGATCTGGCCAAGAAGTATGCAAAAACGCGAAAGTATGTGCCAGATGATTGCAAATACCAGAACTAACCCAGACACAACCAGCGTTATCCTCTAAAATACTTGTCGGAACCAGCTTTTATTGACAGTTTCAGTGTGATACCACATTACTACGTTGTCCAAGCCAGAAAAAGGCCAGGATCTAGCCAACAAGTATGCGAAAAATGCGAAAATACGAGCCAGATGACGGCAAATCCCAGACCTTACCGTGACATAACCGGCGTTATCCTCTAAAATACTAACCGGAACAAGATTTTATTGACTGTCTCAGTGTGGTACCACATTACTACGTGATCCAAACCGGAAAAAGGCCAGGATCTGGCCAACAAGTATGCGAAAAATGCGAAAGTACGAGCCAGATGAGGGGCAAATACCAGACCTAACCCAGACATAACCGGCCCTATCCTCTAAAATATTAATCGCAACCAGGTTTTATTGACTGTTTCGGTGTGGTACCGCATTACTACGTGATCCAAACCAGAAAAAGGCCAGGATCTGGCCAACAAGTATGCAAAAAATGCGAAAGTACTAGCCAGATGATGGCAAATCCCAGACCTAACCGAGACATAACCGGCGTTATCCTCCAAAATATTACTCGCAACCAGGTTTAATTGACTGTTTCAGTGTGGTACCACATTACTACGTGATCCAAACCAGAAAAAGCCCGGGATCTGGCCAACAAGTATGCGATAATTGCGAACGTATGAGACAGATGATTGCAAATACCAGAACTAACCCAGACATAACCAGCGTTATCCTCAAAAATATTAATCGCAACCAGGTTTAATTTACTGTTTCGGTGTGGAGCGTCATTATTACGGGATCCAAACCAGAAAGAACCCTGGATCTGGCCAAGAAGTATGCGAAAAACGCGAAAGTATGTGCCAGATGATTGCAAATACCAGAACTAACCCAGACACAACCAGCGTTAACCTCTAAAATACTAATCGGAACCAGCTTTTATAGACTGTTTCAGTGTGGTACCACATTACTACGTGATCCAAACCAGAAAAAGCCCAGGATCTGGCGAACAAGTATGCGAGAAATGCGAAAGTACTAGCCAGATGAGGGCAAATCCCAGAACTAACCGAGACATAACCGGCGTTATCCTCTAAGCTATTAATCGCAACCAGGTTTAATTGACTGTTTCGGTGTGGTACCACATTACTACGTTATCCAAACCAGAAAAAGCCCAGGATCTGGCCAACACGTATGCGAAAAATGCGAAAGTGCGAGCCAGATGTGGGCAAACCCCAGACCTGACCGTGACATAACCGGCGTTATCGTCTAAAATATTAATCGCAACCAGGTTTAATTGACTGTTTCGGTGTGGAACAACATTACTACGTGATCTAAACCAGAAAAAGCCCAGGATCTGGCCAACAAGTATGCGAGAAATGCGAAGGTACGAGCCAGATGAGGGCAAATCCCAGACCTAACCCAGACATAACCGGCGTTATCCGCTAATATATTAATCCCCACCAGGTTTTATTGACTGTTTCGGTATGGAACCTCATTACTACGGGATCCAAACCAGAAAAAACCCAGGATCTGGCCAACAAGTGTGCGAAAAACGCGAAAGTATGAGCCAGATGATTCCAAATACCAGAACTAACCCAGACGTAACCTGCATGATCCTCTAAAATGCTATTCTGAACCAGGTTTAATTGATTGTTACGGTGTGGTACCGCATTACTACCTGATCCAAACCAGAAAAAGCCCAGGATCTTGCCACAAGTCTGCGAAAAATGCGAAATTACGAGCCAGATGAGGGAAAATCCCAGACCTAATCGAGACAAAACCGGCGTTATCCTCTAAAACATTAATCGCCACCAGGTTTAATTGACTGCTTCGGTGTGGTACCGCATTACTACGTGATCCAAGCATGAGAAAGCCCAGGATCCTGCCAACAAGTATGCGAAAAATGCGAAAGTACGAGACAGATGAGGGCAAATCCCAGACCTAACCGAGAAGTAACCGGCGTTATCCTCTAAAATATTAATCGCAACCAGGTTTAATTGACTGTTTCGGCGTGGTACCGCATTACTACGTGATACAGACCACAAAAAGGCCAGGATCTGGCCAACAAGTATGCGAAAAATGCGAAAGTACGAGACAGATGAGGGCAAATCCCAGACCTAACCGAGAAATAACCGGCGCTATCCTCTAAAATATTAATCGCAACCAGGTTTAATTGACTGTCTGAGTGTGGTCCCACATTACTACTTGGTCCAAGCCAGAAAAAGGCCAAGATCTGGTCACCAAGTATGCGAGAGATGCGAAAGTATGAGCCAGATGGTTGCAAGTACCGGTACTAACCCAAACATAACCAGCGTTATCCTCCAAAAAATTGATCGCAACCAGGTTTAATTGACTGTTTGAGTGTGATACCACATTACTGCGTGGTCCAAGCCAGAAAAAGGCCAGGATATGGCCAACAAGTATGAGAGAAATGCGAAAATTCGAGCCAGATGACGGCAAATCCCAGACCCAACCGAGAAATAACCGGCGTTATCCTCTAAAATATTAATCGCAACCAGGTTTAATTGACTGTCTGAGTGTGGCCCCACATTACCCCTTGGTCCAAGCCAGAAAAAGGCCAAGATCTGGTCACCAAGTATGCGAGAAATGCGAAAGTATGAGCCATATGGTTGCAAGTACCGGAACTAACACAAACATAACCAGCGTTATCCTCCAAAAAATTAATCGCAACCAGGTTTAATTGACTGTTTCAGTGTGATACCACATTACTGCGTGGTCCAAGCGAGAAAAAGGCCAGGATATGGCCAACAAGTATGAGAGAAATGCGAAAGTACGAGCCAGATGAGGGCAAATCCCAAACCTAACCCAGACATAACCGGCGTTATCCTCTAAAATATTAATCGCAACCAGGTTTAATTGACTGTTTAGTTGTGGTACCGCATTACTACGTGATCCAAACCAGAAAAAGGCCAGGATCTTACCAAGATGTATGCGAAAAACCGCGAAAGTATGAGCCAGATGAGGGCAAATACCAGACCTAACCCAGACATAGCCGGCGTTATCCTGTAAAATATTAATCGGAACCATGTTTATTTGACTGTTTCAGTGTGGTACCACATTACTACGCGGTCCAAGCATGAAAAAGGCCAGGATCTGGCCCACAAGTATGCGAAAAATGCGATATTACGAGCCAGATGAGGGAAAATCCCAGACCCAACCGAGACATAACCGGCGTTATCCTCTAAAATGCTATTCTGAACCAGCTTTAATTGACTGTTACGGTGTGGTACCGCATTACTACCTGATCCAAACCAGAAAAAACCCAGGATCTTGCCACAAGTATGCGAAAAATGCGAAATTACGAGCCAGATGAGGGAAAATCCCAGACCTTACCGTGACATAACCGGCGTTATCCTCTAAAATACTAACCGGAACAAGATTTTATTGACTGTCTCAGTGTGGTACCACATTACTACGTGATCCAAACCAGAAAAAGGCCAGGATCTGGCCAACAAGTAAGCGAAAAATGCGAAAGTACGAGCCAGATGTGGGCAAATCCCAGACCTGACCGTGACATAACCGGCGTTATCGTCTAAAATATTAATCGCAACCAGGTTTAATTGACTGTTTCGGTGTGGAACAACATTACTACGTGATCTAAACCAGAAAAAGCCCAGGATCTGGCCAACAAGTATGCGAGAAATGCGAAGGTACGAGCCAGATGAGGGCAAATCCCAGACCTAACCCAGACATAACCGGCGTTATCCGCTAAAATATTAATCCCCACCAGGTTTAATTGTCTGTCTCGGTATGGAACCTCATTACTACGGGATCCAAACCAGAAAAAACCCAGGATCTGGCCAACAAGTGTGCGAAAAACGCGAAAGTATGAGCCAAATGATTCCAAATACCAGAACTAACCCAGACGTAACCTGCATGACCCTCTAAAATACTATTCTGAACCAGGTTTAATTGACTGTTACGGTGTGGTACCGCATTACTACCTGATCCAAACCAGAAAAAGCCCAGGATCTTGCCACAAGTATGCGAAAAATGCGAAATTACGAGCCAGATGATGGAAAATCCCAGACCTAACCGAGACAAAACCGGCGATATCCTCTAAAATATTAATCGCCACCAGGTTTAATTGACTGCTTCGGTGTGGTACCGCATTACTACGTGATCCAAGCATGAAAAAGCCCAGGATCCTGCCAACAAGTAGGCGAAAAATGCGAAAGTATGAGCCAGATGATTGCAAATACCAGAACTAACCCAGACGTAACCTGCATTATCCTCTAAAATACTATTCTGAACCAGGTTTAATTGACTGTTACGGTGTGGTACCGCATTACTACGTGATACAGACCAGAAAAAGGCCAGGATCTGGCCAACAAGTATGCGAAAAATGCGAAAATACGAGACAGATGAGGGCAAATCCCAGACCTGACCCAGACATAACCGGCGTTATCCTCTAAAATATTAATCGCAACCAGGTTTTATTGACTGTTTCGGTGTGGTACCGCATTACTACGTGATCCAAGCATGAAAAAGCCCAGGAACTTGCCAACAAGTAGGCGAAAAATGTGATGGTACGAGCCAGATGATTGCAAATACCAGAACTAAACCAGACATAACCAGCGTTATCCACTAAAATACTAATCGGAGCCAGCTTTTATTGACTGTTTCAGTGTGGTACCACATTACTACGTGATCCAAACCAGAAAAAGCCCAAGATCTGAAGAACAAGTATGCGAAAAAAGCGAAAGTACGAGCCAGTGAGGGGCAAATACCAGACCTAACCCAGACATAACCGGCGTTATCCTCTAAAATATTAATCGCAACCAGGTTTTATTGACTGTTTCGGTGTGGTACCGCATTACTACGTGATCCAAACCAGACAAAGGCCAGGATCTGGCCAACAAGTATGCAAAAAATGCGAAAGTACTAGCCAGATGAGGGCAAATCCCAGACCTAACCGAGACATAACCGGCGTTATCCTCCAACATATTAATCGCAACCAGGTTTAATTGACTGTTACGGTGTGGTACCGCATTACTACGTGATCCAAACCAGGAAAAGCCCAGGATCTTGCCAACAAGTAGGCGAAAAATGCGAAGGTACGAGCCAGATGATTGCAAATACCAGAACTAAACCAGACATAACCAGCGTTATCCTCTAAAATACTAATCGAAACCAGCTTTTATTGACTGTTTCAGTGTGGTACCACATTACTACGTGATCCAAACCAGAAAAAGCCCGGGATCTGGCCAACAAGTATGCGAAAATTGCGAACGTATGAGACAGATGATTGCAAATACCAGAACTAACCCAGACATAACCAGCGTTATCCTGCAAAATATTAATCACAACCAGGTTTAATTGACTGTTTCGGTGTAGAGCGTCATTATTACGGGATCCAAACCAGAAGGAACCCTGGATCTGGCCAAGAAGTATGCGAAAAACGCGAAAGTATGTGACATATGTTTGCAAATACCAGAACTAACCCAGACGTAACCAGCGTTATCCTCTGAAATACTAATCGGAACCAGCTTTTATTGACTGTTTCAGTGTGGTACCACATTACTACGTGATCCAAACCAGAAAAAGCCCAGGATCTGGCCAACAAGTATGCGAGAAATGCGAAAGTACTGGCCAGATGAGGGCAAATCCCAGAACTAACCGAGACATAACCGGCGTTATCCTCAAAAATATTAATCGCAACCAGGTTTAATTGACTGTTTCGGTGTGGTACCACATTACTACGTTATCCAAACCAGAAAAAGCCCAGGATCTGGCCAACAAGTATGCGAAAAATGCGAAAGTACGTGCCAGATGTGGGCAAATCCCAGACCTAAACCAGACATAACCGGCGTTATCCTCTAAAATATTAATCGCAACCAGGTTTAATTGACTGTCTGAGTGTGGTCCCACATTACTACTTGGTCCAAGCCAGAAAAAGGCCAGGATCTGGTCACCAAGTATGCGAGAAATGCGAAAGTATGAGCTAGATGGTTGCAAGTACCGGAGCTAAGTCAAACCAGCGTTATCCTCCAAAAAATTAATCGCAACCAGGTTTAATTGACTGTTTCAGTGTGATACCACATTACTGCGTGGTCCAAGCATGAAAAACGCCAGGATCTGGCGAACAAGTATGCGAAAAATGCGAAATTACGAACCAGATGAGGGCAAATCCCAGAACTAACCGAGACATAACCGGCGTTATCCTCTAAGCTATTAATCGCAACCAGGTTTAATTGACTGTTTCGGTGTGGTACCACATTACTACGTTATCCAAACCAGAAAAAGCCCAGGATCTGGCCAACAAGTATGCGAAAAATGCGAAAGTATGAGCCAGATGATTGCAAATACCAGAACTAACCCAGACGTAACCTGCATTATCCTCTAAAATACTATTCTGAACCACGTTTAATTGACTGTTACGGTGTGGTACCGCATTACTACGTGATATAGACCAGAAAAAGGCCAGGATCTGGCCAACAAGTATGCGAAAAATGCGAAAGTACGAGACAGATCCTACCGGATGGCACAGGTATTTTCCGGGCATGGCAGCTTCGGAAGATACCTGTGCCGGATAGGGAAGGAGCCGACGGCGCGTTGCTGCCACTGCGACGCTGAGCAGGACACGGCGGATCATACCCTGGAGGTATGCCCCGCGTGGGAGGGGGAGCGCCGTGTCCTGGTCGGCGTCGTCGGGCGGGATGTCTCGCTGCCGGGCGTGGTGCGCGCCATGCTCGGCAGCGAGGAGAAGTGGAGGGCCGTGGCCTCCTTCTGCGAGAACGTAATGTTGCAGAAGGAGGCCGCGGGGAGGGAGCGCGAGCTTCAGCGGCGCGCTGAAGCTCGCGCTCGTGCGGTGGCCCGAGGTCGTCGCCCGGTCGCGAGGCGTCGCGGGCGGCCGCCTCGGCGTGGCGGATGACCTAGGCTGGGAGGCGGGTCCTGAGGGGACCCTCCTCCCGCCAGGCGGCGCCGGGTCGGACCGGTTGGGGGTAGGAGTGCCTCCCCCTACCGGTCCGACGCAAGGGGAGGCACCCTCGGCGGTCTGGTGCGGCCATGAACGCCCGGCCGCCGAGGGGTGGAAACGGGGTCGCGGGCGGATGCGAGTTGGGGCTCGCAGCCGCCACTAAACGCGGCCCCGGGACGGACAGCGGCGGGATGGAGTGGCCCCGTCCCGCCGCTATGAGGCAGTGTGTCTACTGGGGGGACCGATTGTCCCCCCGGGGGATGGACGCGAAAGCGCGGGCACGGGGAGGATACCGGAAGAATGCTTCGAGCGATTCCCGGTATCCTCCCAAAGCGTGCCGAAGGGTCACCGTGGGGTTTTTAGTGGGTAGGTCCCGCGCCTGTCGTTGTACGGGCGCGGGGAATCCCACACACCCCTCCCACCTCTCCCCAAGGAGGTGGGAGGGAGTCTTTCGAAGATTTTCCCCACGACAAAAAAAAAAAAAAAAAAAAAAAAAAAAAAAAAAAAAAAAAAAAAAAAAAAAAAAAAAAAGTACGAGACAGATGAGGGCAAATCCCAGACCTAACCGAGAAATCACCGGCGTTATCCTCTAAAATATTAATCGCAACCAGGTTTAATTGACTGATTCGGCGTGGTACCGCATTACTACGTGATACAGACCACAAAAAGGCCAGGACCTGGCCAACAAGTATGCGAAAAATGCGAAAGTACGAGACAGATGAGGGCAAATCCCAGACCTAACCGAGAAATAACCGGCGCTATCCTCTAAAATATTAATCGCAACCAGGTTTAATTGACTGTCTGAGTGTGGTCCCACATTACTACTTGGTCCAAGCCAGAAAAAGGCCAAGATCTGGTCACCAAGTATGCGAGAGATGCGAAAGTATGAGCCAGATGGTTGCAAGTACCGGAACTAACCCAAACATAACCAGCGTTATCCTCCAAAAAATTGATCGCAACCAGGTTTAATTGACTGTTTCAGTGTGATACCACATTACTGCGTGGTCCAAGCCAGAAAAAGGCCAGGATATGGCCAACAAGTATGAGAGAAATGCGAAAATTCGAGCCACATGACGGCAAATCCCAGACCCAACCGAGAAATAACCGGCGCTATCCTCTAAAATATTAATCGCAACCAGGTTTAATTGACTGTCTGAGTGTGGTCCCACATTACTCCTTGGTCCAAGCCAGAAAAAGGCCAAGATCTGGTCACCAAGTATGCGAGAAATGCGAAAGTATGAGCCATATGGCTGCAACTACCGGAACTAACACAAACATAACCAGCGTTATCCTCCAAAAAATTAATCGCAACCAGGTTTAATTGACTGTTTCAGTGTGATACCACATTACTGCGTGGTCCAAGCCAGAAAAAGGCCAGGATATGGCCAACAAGTATGAGAGAAATGCGAAAGTACGAGCCAGATGAGGGCAAATCCCAAACCTAACCCAGACATAACCGGCGTTATCCTCTAAAATATTAATCGCAACCAGGTTTAATTGACTGTTTAGTTGTGGTACCGCATTACTACGTGATCCAAACCAGAAAAAGGCCAGGATCTTACCAAGATGTATGCGAAAAACCGCGAAAGTATGAGCCAGATGAGGGCAAATACCAGACCTAACCCAGACATAGCCGGCGTTATCCTGTAAAATATTAATCGGAACCATGTTTATTTGACTGTTTCAGTGTGGTACCACATTACTACGCGGTCCAAGCATGAAAAAGGCCAGGATCTGGCCCACAAGTATGCGAAAAATGCGATATTACGAGCCAGATGAGGGAAAATCCCAGACCCAACCGAGACATAACCGGCGTTATCCTCTAAAATGCTATTCTGAACCAGCTTTAATTGACTGTTACGGTGTGGTACCGCATTACTACCTGATCCAAACCAGAAAAAACCCAGGATCTTGCCACAAGTATGCGAAAAATGCGAAATTACGAGCCAGATGAGGGAAAATCCCAGACCTAACCGAGGCAAAACCGGCGTTATCCTCTAAAATATTAATCGCCACCAGGTTTAATTGACTGCTTCGGTGTGGTACCGCGTTACTACGTGATCCAAGCATGAAAAAGCCCAGGATCCTGCCAACAAGTAGGCGAAAAATGCGAAGGTACGACCCAGATGATTGCAAATACCAGAACTAAACCAGACATAACCAGCGTTATCCTCTGAAATACTAATCGGGCCCTGCCAGAAAAAGGCCAGGATATGGCCAACAAGTATGAGAGAAATGCGAAAGTACGAGCCAGATGAGGGCAAATCCCAGACCTAACCCAGACATAACCGGCGTTATCCTCTAAAATATTAATCGCAACCAGGTTTAATTGACTGTTTAGTTGTGGTACCGCATTACTACGTGATCCAAACCAGAAAAAGGCCAGGATCTTGCCAAGATGTATGCGAAAAACCGCGAAAGTATGAGCCAGATGAGGGCAAATCCCAGACCTAACCGAGACATAACCGGCGTTATCCTCCAACATATTAATCGGAACCATGTTTATTTGACTGTTTCAGTGTGATACCACATTACTACGTGATCCAAACCAGAAAAAGCCCAGGATCTGGCCAAAAAGTATGCGAGAAATGCGAAAGTACTAGCCAGATTAGGACAAATCCCAGAACTAACCGAGACATAACCGGCGTTATCCTCTAAAATATTAATCGCAACCAGGTTTAATTGACTGTTTCGGCGTGGTACCGCATTACTACGTGATATAGCCCAGAAAAAGGCCAGGATCTGGCCAACAAGTATGCGAAAAATGCGAAAGTACGAGACAGATGAGGGCAAATCCCAGACCTAACCGAGAAATAACAGGCGCTATCCTCTAAAATATTAATCGCAACCAGGTTTAATTGACTGGCTGAGTGTGGTCCCACATTACTACTTGGTCCAAGCCAGAAAAAGGCCAGGATCTGGTCACCAAGTATGCGAGAAATGCGAAAGTATGAGTCAGATGGTTGCAAGTGCCGGAACTAACCCAAACATAACCAGCGTTATCCTCCAAAAAATTAATCGCAACCAGGTTTAATTGACTGTTTCAGTGTGATACCACATTACTGCGTGGTCCAAGCCAGAAAAAGGCCAGGATCTTGCCACAAGTATGCGAAAAATGCGAAAGTACGAGCCAGATGAGGGCAAATCCCAGACCTGACCGTGACATAACCGGCGTTATCGTCTAAAATATTATTCGCAACCAGGTTTAACTGACTGCTTCGGTGTGGAACCTCATTACTACGGGATCCAAACCTGAAAAAACCGAGGATCTGCCCAACAAGTATGCGAAAAACGCGAAAGTATGTGCCAGATGATTGCAAATACCAGAACTAACCCAGACGTAACCTGCGTTATCCACTAAAATACTATTCGGAACCATGTTTAATTGAGTGCTAAGGTGTGGTACCGCATTACTACCGGATCCAAACCAGAAAAAGCCCAGGATCTTGCCACAAGTAGGGGAAAAATGCGAAGGTACGAGCCAGATGATTGCAAATACCAGAACTAAACCAGACATAACCAGCGTTATCCTCTAAAATACTAATCGGATCCGGGTTTATTTGACTGTTTCAGTGTGGTACCACATTACAACGTGGTCCAAGCATGAAGAAGGCCAGGATCTGGCCAACAAGTATGCGAAAAATGCGAAATTACGAGCCAGATGACGGCAAATCCCAGACCTTACCGTGACATAACCGGCGTTATCCTCTAAAATACTAACCGGAACCAGATTTTATTGACTGTCTCAGTGTGGTACCACATTACTACGTGGTCCAAGCATGAAAAAGCCCAGGATCTTGCCAACAAGTAAGCGAAAAATGCGAAAGTACGAGCCAGATGATGGCAAATACCAGACCTAACCCAGACATAGCCGGCGTTATCCTGTAAAATATGGATCGGAACCAGGTTTATTTGACTGTTTCAGTGTGGCACCACATTACTACGTGGTCCAAGCATGAAAAAGCCCAGGATCTTGCCAACAAGTAGGCGAAAAATGCGAAGGTACGAGCCAGATGATTGCAAATACCAGAACTAAACCAGACATAACCAGCGTTATCCTGTAAAATACTAATCGGAACCAGCTTTTATTGCCTGTTTCAGTGTGGTACCACATTACTACGTGATCCACTCCAGAAAAAGCCCAGGATCTGGCCAACAAGTATGCGAGAAATGCGAAAATTCGTGCCAGATGACGGCAAATCCCAGACCTGACCGTGACATAACCGGCGTTATCGTCTAAAATATTAATCGCAACCAGGTTTAATTGACTGTTTCGGTGTGGAACCACATTACTACGTGATCTAAACCAGAAAAAGCCCAGGATCTTGCCACAAGTAGGGGAAAAATGCGAAGGTACGAGCCAGATGATTGCAAATACCAGAACTAAACCAGACATAACCAGCGTTATCCTCTAAAATACTAATCGGATCCAGGTTTATTTGACTGTTTCAGTGTGGTACCACATTACAACGTGGTCCAAGCATGAAGAAGGCCAGGATCTGGCCAACAAGTATGCGAAAAATGCGAAATTACGAGCCAGATGACGGCAAATCCCAGACCTTACCGTGACATAACCGGCGTTATCGTCTAAAATAATAATCGCAACCAGGTTTAATTGACTGTTTCGGTGTGGAACCACATTACGACGGGATACAAACCAGAAAAAGCCCTGGATCTGGCCAACAAGTATGCGAGAAATGCGAAAGTATGAGCCAGATGAGGTCAAATCCTTGACCTAACCGAGACATAACCGGCGCTATCCTCCAAAATATTACTCGCAACCAGGTTGAAATGACTGCTTCGGTGTGGTACCGCATTACTACGTGATCCAAACAAAAAAAGCCCAGGATCTTGCCAACAAGTATGCGAAAAATGCGGAGGTACGAGCCAGATGAGGGAAAATCCCAGACCTAACGAGACATAGCCGGCGTTATCCTGTAAAATATTAATCGGAACCAGGTTTATTTGACTGTTTCAGTGTGGTACCACATTACTACGTGATCCAAACCAAAAAAAGCCCAGGATCTTGCCAACAAGTAGGCAAAAAATGCGAAGGTACGAGCCAGATGAGGGCAAATCCCAGACCTAACCGAGACATAACCGGCGTTATCCTCCAAAATATTAATCGCAACCAGGTTTAATTGACTGTTACGGTGTGGTACCGCATTACAACGTGATCCAAACCAGAAAAAGCCCAGGATCTGAAGAACAAGTATGCGAAAAATGCGAATGTACGAGCCAGATGAGGGGCAAATACCAGACCTAACCCAGACATAACCGGCGCTATCCTCTAAAATATTAATCGCAACCAGGTTTAATTTACTGTTTCGGTGTGGAGGGTCATTATTACGGGATCAAAACCAGAAAGAACCCTGGATCTGGCCAAGAAGTATGCAAAAACGCGAAAGTATGAGTCTGATGAGGGCAAATCCCAGACCTATCCCAGACCTAACATGCGTCATCCTCTAAAATATTTATCAAGACCAGGTTTAATTGATTGTTTCAGTGTGGTCCAACATTACTACGTGATCCAAACCAGAAAAAGCCCGGGATCTGGCCAACAAGTATGCGAAAATTGCGAACGTATGAGACAGATGATTGCAAATACCAGAACTAACCCAGACATAACCAGCGTTATCCTGCAAAATATTAATCACAACCAGGTTTAATTGACTGTTTCGGTGTGGAGCGTCATTATTACGGGATCCAAACCAGAAGGAACCCTGGATCTGGCCAAGAAGTATGCGAAAAACGCGAAAGTATGTGACATATGTTTGCAAATACCAGAACTAACCCAGACGTAACCAGCGTTATCCTCTGAAATACTAATAGGAACCAGCTTTTATTGACTGTTTCAGTGTGGTACCACATTACTACGTGATCCAAACCAGAAAAAGCCCAGGATCTGGCCAACAAGTATGCGAGAAATGCGAAAGTACTGGCCAGATGAGGGCAAATCCCAGAACTAACCGAGACATAACCGGCGTTATCCTCTAAAATATTAATCGCAACCAGGTTTAATTGACTGTTTCGGTGTGGTACCACATTACTACGTTATCCAAACCAGAAAAAGCCCAGGATCTGGCCAACAAGTATGCGAAAAATGCGAAATTACGAGCCAGATGAGGGAAAATCCCAAACCTAACGGAGACATAACCGGCGTTGTCCTCTAAAATATTAATCGCAACCAGCTTGTATTGACTGTTTTGGTGTGGTACCACATTACTATGTGGTCCAAGCCAGAAAAAGGCCAGGATCTGGCCGTCAAGTATGCGAGAAATGCGAAAGTATGTGCCAGATGAGGGCAAATCCCAGACATAACCGTGACATAACCTGCGTTATCCTCTAAAATATTAATCGCAACCAGGTTTTATTGACTGTTTCGGTGTGGTACCACATTACTACGTGATCCAAACCAGAAAAAGCCCAAGATCTGAAGAACAAGTATGCGAAAAAAGCGAAAGTACGAGCCAGTGAGGGGCAAATACCAGACCTAACCCAGACATAACCGGCGTTATCCTCTAAAATATTAATCGCAACCAGGTTTTATTGACTGTTTCGGTGTGGTACCGCATTACTACGTGATCCAAACCAGAAAAAGGCCAGGATCTGGCCAACAAGTATGCAAAAAATGCGAAAGTACTAGCCAGATGAGGGCAAATCCCAGACCTAACCGAGACATAACCGGCGTTATCCTCCAACATATTAATCGCAACCAGGTTTAATTGACTGTTACGGTGTGGTACCGCAATACTACGTGATCCAAAACAGGAAAAGCCCAGGATCTTGCCAACAAGTAGGCGAAAAATGCGAAGGTACGAGCCAGATGATTGCAAATACCAGAACTAAACCAGACATAACCAGCGTTATCCTCTAAAATACTAATCGGAACCAGCTTTTATTGACTGTTTCAGTGTGGTACCACATTACTACGTGATCCAAACCAGAAAAAGCCCGGGATCTGGCCAACAAGTATGCGAAAATTGCGAACGTATGAGACAGATGATTGCAAATACCAGAACTAACCCAGACATAACCAGCGTTATCCTGCAAAATATTAATCACAACCAGGTTTAATTGACTGTTTCGGTGTGGAGCGTCATTATTACGGGATCCAAACCAGAAGGAACCCTGGATCTGGCCAAGAAGTATGCGAAAAACGCGAAAGTATGTGACATATGTTTGCAAATACCAGAACTAACCCAGACGTAACCAGCGTTATCCTCTGAAATACTAATCGGAACCAGCTTTTATTGACTGTTTCAGTGTGGTACCACATTACTACGTGATCCAAACCAGAAAAAGCCCAGGATCTGGCCAACAAGTATGCGAGAAATGCGAAAGTACTGGCCAGATGAGGGCAAATCCCAGAACTAACCGAGACATAACCGGCGTTATCCTCTAAAATATTAATCGCAACCAGGTTTAATTGACTGTTTCGGTGTGGTACCACATTACTACGTTATCCAAACCAGAAAAAGCCCAGGATCTGGCCAACAAGTATGCGAAAAATGCGAAATTACGAGCCAGATGAGGGAAAATCCCAAACCTAACGGAGACATAACCGGCGTTGTCCTCTAAAATATTAATCGCAACCAGCTTGTATTGACTGTTTTGGTGTGGTACCACATTACTATGTGGTCCAAGCCAGAAAAAGGCCAGGATCTGGCCATCAAGTATGCGAGAAATGCGAAAGTATGTGCCAGATGAGGGCAAATCCCAGACATAACCGAGACATAACCTGCGTTATCCTCTAAAATATTAATCGCAACCAGGTTTCATTGACTGTTTCGGTGTGGTACCGCATTACTACGTGATCCAAACCAGAAAAAGGCCAGGATCTGGCCAACAAGTATGCAAAAAATGCGAAAGTATCAGCCACATGGTTGCCAATACCGGAACTAACCCAAACATAACCAGCGTTATCCTCCAAAATATTAATCACCACCAGGTTTAATTGACTGTTTCAGTGTGGTACCGCATTACTACGTGATCCAAACCAGGAAAAGGCAAGTATCTGGCCAACAAGTATGCGAGAAATGCGAAAGTACGAGCCAGATGAGGGCAAATACCAGACCTAACCAAGACATAACCGGCGTTATCCTCTAAAATACTAATCGGAACCAGATTTATTGACTGTTTCAGTGTGGTACCACATTACTACGTGGTCCAAACCAGAAAAAGCCCAGGATCTGGCCAACAAGTATGCGAAAAATGCGAAAGTACGTGCCAGATGTGGGCAAATCCCAGACCTAAACCAGACATAACCGGCGTTATCCTCTAAAATACTAATCGGAACCAGCTTTTATTGACTGTTTCAGTGTGGTACCACATTACTACGTGATCCAAACCAGAAAAAGCCCGCGATCTGTTCAACAAGTATGCGAAAATTGCGAACGTATGAGACAGATGATTGCAAATACCAGAACTAACGCAGACATAACCAGCGTTATCCTGCAAAATATTAATCACAACCAGTTTTAATTGACTGTTTCGGTGTGGAGCGTCATTATTACGGGATCCAAACCAGAAAGAACCCTGGATCTGGCCAAGAAGTATGCGAAAAACGCGAAAGTATGTGACATATGTTTGCAAATACCAGAACTAACCCAGACATAACCAGCGTTATCCTCTGAAATACTAATCGGAACCAGATTTATTGACTGTTTCAGTGTGGTACCACATTACTACGTGGTCCAAACCAGAAAAAGCCCAGGATCTGGCCAACAAGTATGCGAAAAATGCGAAAGTACGTGCCAGATGTGGGCAAATCCCAGACCTAAACCAGACATAACCGGCGTTATCCTCTAAAATATTAATCGCAACCAGGTTTAATTGACTGTCTGAGTGTGGTCCCACATTACTACTTGGTCCAAGCCAGAAAAAGGCCAGGATCTGGTCACCAAGTATGCGAGAAATGCGAAAGTATGAGCCAGATGGTTGCAAGTACCGGAGCTAAGTCAAACCAGCGTTATCCTCCAAAAAATTAATCGCAACCAGGTTTAATTGACTGTTTCAGTGTGATACCACATTACTGCGTGGTCCAAGCATGAAAAACGCCAGGATCTGGCCCACAAGTATGCGAAAAATGCGAAATTACGAACCAGATGAGGGAAAATCCCAGACCTAACCGAGACATAACCGGCGTTATCCTCTAAAATATTAATCACCACCAGGTTTAATTGACTGTTTCGGTATGGAACCTCATTACTACGGGATCCAGACCAGAAAAAGCCCAGGATCTTGCCGCAAGTATGCGAAAAATGCGAAATTACGAGCCAGATGAGGGAAAATCCCAGACCTAACCGAGACAAAACCGGCGTTATCCTCTAAAATATTAATCGCCACCAGGTTTGATTGACTGCTTCGGTGTGGTACCGCATTACTACGTGATCCAAGCATGAAAAAGCCCAGGATCCTGCCAACAAGTAGGCGAAAAATGCGAAGGTACGAGCCAGATGATTGCAAATACCAGAACTAAACCAGACATAACCAGCGTTATCCTGCAAAATATTAATCACAACCAGGTTTAATTGACTGTTTCGGTGTGGAGGGTCATTATTACGGGATCCAAACCAGAAAGAACCCTGGATCTGGCCAAGAAGTATGCGAAAAACGCGAAAGTATGTGACATATGTTTGCAAATACCAGAACTAACCCAGACGTAACCTGCATTATCCCCTAAAATACTATTCTGAACCAGGTTTAATTGACTGTTACGGCGTGGTACCGCATTACTACCTGATCCAAACCAGAAAAAGCCCAGGATCTTGCCGCAAGTATGCGAAAAATGCGAAATTACGAGCCAGATGGGGGAAAATCCCAGACCTAACCGAGACAAAACCGGCGTTATCCTCTAAAATATTAATCGCCACCAGGTTTGATTGACTGCTTCGGTGTGGTACCGCATTACTACGTGATCCAAGCATGAAAAAGCCCAGGATCCTGCCAACAAGTAGGCGAAAAATGCGAAGGTACGAGCCAGATGATTGCAAATACCAGAACTAAACCAGACATAACCAGCGTTATCCTCAGAAATATTAATCGCAACCAGGTTTAATTGACTGTTTCGGCGTGGTACCGCATTACTACGTGATACAGACCAGAAAAAGGCCAGGATCTGGCCAACAACTATGCGAAAAATTCGAAAGTACGAGACAGATGAGGGCAAATCCCAGACCTAACCGAGAAATAACCGGCGCTATCCTCTAAAATATTAATCGCAACCAGGTTTAATTGACTGTCTGAGTGTGGTCCCACATTACTACTTTGTCCAAGCCAGAAAAAGGCCAGGATCTGGTCACCAAGTATGCGAGAAATGCGATAGTATGAGCCAGATGGTTGCAAGTACCGGAACTAACCCAAACATAACCAGCGTTATCCTCCAAAAAATTAATCGCAACCAGGTTTAATTGACTGTTTCGGTGTGGTACCGCATTACTACGTGATCCAAGCATGAAAAAGTCCAGGATCCTGCCAACAAGTAGGCGAAAAATGCGAAGGTACGAGCCAGATGATTGCAAATACCAGAACTAAACCAGACATAAGCAGCGTTATCCTCTGAAATATTAATCGTATCCAGGTTTAATTGACTGTTTCGGTTTGGAACCACATTACTACGTGATCCAAACCAGAAAAAACCCAGGATCCGTTCAACAAGTATGTGAAGAATGCGAAAATATGTGTCCGATGAGTGAAAATCCCAGGCCTAACCTAGACCTAACATGCGTTATCCTCCAAAATATTGATCGAAACCTGGTTTAATCGACTGTTTCAGTGTGGTACCACATTACTACGTGACCCAAACCAGAAATAACCCTCGATCAGGTCAAGATGCATGTTAAAACTGCGAAAGTATGAGCCTGATGAGGGCAAATCCCAGACCTATCCCAGACCTAACATGCGATATCCTCAAAAATATTAATCGAAACCAGGTTTAATCGACTGTTTCAGTGTGGTACCATATTACTACGTGATCCAAACCAGAGAAAACACAGGATCCGTTCAACAAGTATGTGAAGAATGCGAATGTATGAGTCTGATGAGTGAAAACCCCCGACCTATCCTAGACCTAACATGCGTTATCCTCAAAAATATTGATCGAAACCTGGTTTAATCGACTGATTCAGTGTGGTCCCACATTACTACGTGATCCAAACCAGAAAATAACCCAGGGTCTGTTCAACGAGTATGTGAAGTGTGCGAAAGTATGAGTCTGATGAGGGCAAATCCCAGACCTATCCCACACCTAACATGCGTTATCCTCTAAAATATTTATCAAGACCAGGTTTAATTGATTGTTTCAGTGTGGTCCAACATTACTACGTGATCCAAACCAGAAAAAACCCAGGATCCGTTCAACAAGTATGTGAAGAATGCGAAAGTATGAGTCTGATGAGTGAAAATCCCAGACCTAACCTAGACCTAACATGCGTTATCCTCTAAAATATTGATCCAAACCATGTTTAATGGACTGTTTCAGTGTGGTACTACATTACTACGTGATCCAAACCGGAAAAAACCCAGGATCTGTTCAACAAGTATGTGAAAAACGCGAAAGTATGAGCCTGATGAGGGCAAATCCCAGACTTATCCCAGACCTAACTTGCGTTATCCTCTAAAATATTTATCAAGACCTGGTTTAATTGACTGTTTCAGTGTGGTACCACATTACTACGCGATCCAATCCAGAAATAGCCCAGGATCCAGCCATGAAGTATGAGAAATATGCGAAAGTATGAGCCTGACAAGGGCAAATCCTAGACCTAACCCAGACCTAACATGCGTTATCCTCTAAAATATTTATCAAGACCAGGTTTAATTGAATGTTTCAGTGTGGTACCACATTACTACGTGATCCAAACCAGTAAAAACCCAGGATCTGTTCCACAAGTATGTGAAAAACGCGAAAGTATGAGCCTGATGAGGGCAAATCCCAGACCTAACCTAGACCTAACATGCGTTATTCTCTAAAATATTGATGGAAACCAGGTTTAATTGACTGTTTCAGTGTGGTACCACATTACTACGTGATCCAAACCAGAAAAAACCCAGGATCCGTTCAACAAGTATGTGAAGAATGCGAAAATATGTGTCCGATGAGTGAAAATCCCAGGCCTAACCTAGACCTAACATGCGTTATCCTCCAAAATATTGATCGAAACCTGGTTTAATCGACTGTTTCAGTGTGGTACCACATTACTACGTGACCCAAACCAGAAATAACCCTCGATCAGGTCAAGATGCATGTTAAAACTGCGAAAGTATGAGCCTGATGAGGGCAAATCCCAGACCTATCCCAGACCTAACATGCGATATCCTCAAAAATATTAATCGAAACCAGGTTTAATCGACTGTTTCAGTGTGGTACCATATTACTACGTGATCCAAACCAGAGAAAACACAGGATCCGTTCAACAAGTATGTGATGAATGCGAATGTATGTGTCTGATGAGTGAAAATTCCAAGCCCTCACCTAGACCTAACATGCGTTATCCTCTAAAATATTGATCCATACCAGGTTTAGTGGACTGTTTCAGTGTGGTACCACACTACTACGTGATCCAAACCAGAAAAAACCCAGGATCTGTTCAACAAGTATGTGAAAAACGCGAAAGTATGAGTCCGATGAGGGCAAATCCCAGACCTATCCCAGACCTAACATGCGTCATCCTGTAAAATATTGATACAAACCAGGTTTAATGGACTGTTTCAGTGTGGTACCACATTACTACGTGATCCAATCCAGAAATAGCCCAGGATCCAGCCATGAAGTATGAGAAATATGCGAAAGTATGAGCCTGATGTGGGCAAATCCTAGACCTAACCCAGACTTAACATGCGTTATCCTCTAAAATATTTATCAAGACCAGGTTTAATCGAATGTTTCAGTGTGGTACCACATTACTACGTGATCCAAACCAGTAAAAACCCAGGATCCGTTCAACAAGTATGTGAAGAATGCGAAAGTATGAGTATGATGAGTGAAAAACCCCGGCCTGTCCTAGACCTAACATGCGCTATTCTCAAAAATATTGATCGAAACCTGGTTTAATCGACAGATTCAGTGTGGTACCACATTAATATGTGTTCCAAACCAGAAAATAACGCAGGATCTGTTCAACGAGTATGTGAAGTGTGCGAAAGTATGAGTCTGATGAGGGCAAATCCCAGACCTAACCTAGACCTAACATGCGTTATCCTCTAAAATATTGATCCAAACCAGGTTTAATGGACTGTTTCAGTGTGGTACCACACTACTACGTGACCCAAACCGGAAAAAACCCAGGATCTGTTCAACACGTATGTGAAAAACGCGAAAGTATGAGCCTGATGAGGGCAAATCCCAGACCTATCCCAGACCTAACTTGCGTTATCCTCTAAAATATTTATCAAGACCAGGTTTAATTGACTGTTTCAGTGTGGTACCACATTACTACGTGATCCAAACCAGAAAAAACCCAGGATCCGTTCAACAAGTATGTGAAGAATGCGAAAGTATGAGTCTGATGAGTGAAAATCCCAGGCCTAACCTAGACCTAACATGCGTTATCCTCAAAAATATTGATCGAAACCTGGTTTAATCGACTGTTTCAGTGTGGTACCACACTACTACGTGATCCAAACCAGAAAAAACCCAGGATCTGTTCAACAAGTATGTGAAAAACGCGAAAGTATGAGCCTGATGAGGGCAAATCCCAGACCTATCCCAGACCTAACTTGCGTTGTCCTCTAAGATATTGATGGAAACCAGGTTTAATTGACTGTTTCAGTGTTGTACTTCATTACTACGTGATGCAATCCAGAAAAAGCCCGGGATCTAGCCGTCAAGTATGAGAAATATGCGAAAGAATGAGCCTGATGAGAGCAAATCCCAGACCTAACCTAGACCTAACATGAATTATTCTCTAAAATATTGATCGAAACCAGGTTTAATTGACTGTTTCAGTGTGGTCCCACATTACTACGTGATCCAAACCAGAAAATAACCCAGGATCTGTTCAACGAGTATGTGAAGTGTGCGAAAGTATGAGTCTGATGAGGGCAAATCCCAGACCTATCCCACACCTAACATGCGTTATCCTCTAAAATATTTATCAAGACCAGGTTTCATTGATTGTTTCAGCGTGGTCCAACATTACTACGTGATCCAAACCAGAAAAAACCCAGGATCCGTTCAACAAGTATGTGAAGAATGCGAAAGTATGAGTCTGATGAGTGAAAATCCCAGACCTAACCTAGACCTAACATGCGTTATCCTCTAAAATATTGATCCAAACCATGTTTAATGGACTGTTTCAGTGTGGTACTACATTACCACGTGATCCAAACCGGAAAAAACCCAGGATCTGTTCAACAAGTATGTGAAAAACGCGAAAGTATGAGCCTGATGAGGACAAATCCCAGACCTATCCCAGACCTAACTTGCGTTATCCTCTAAAATATTTATCAAGACCAGGTTTAATTGAATGTTTCAGTGTGGTACCACATTACTACGTGATCCAAACCAGTAAAAACCCAGGATCTGTTCCACAAGTATGTGAAAAACGCGAAAGTATGAGCCTGAAGAGGGCAAATCCCAGACCTAACCTAGACCTAACATGCGTTATTCTCTAAAATATTGATGGAAACCAGGTTTAATTGACTGTTTCAGTGTGGTACCACATTACTACGTGATCCAAACCAGAAAAAACCCAGGATCCGTTCAACAAGTATGTGAAGAATGCGAAAATATGAGTCCGATGAGTGAAAATCCCAGGCCTAACCTAGACCTAACATGCGTTATCCTCCAAAATATTGATCGAAACCTGGTTTAATCGACTGTTTCAGTGTGGTACCACATTACTACGTGACCCAAACCAGAAATAACCCTCGATCAGGTCAAGATACATGTTCAAACTGCGAAAGTATGAGCCTGATGAGGGCAAATCCCAGACCTATCCCAGACCTAGCATGCGATATCCTCAAAAATATTAATCGAAACCAGGTTTAATCGACAGTTTCAGTGTGGTACCATATTACTACGTGATCCAAACCAGAGAAAACACAGGATCCGTTCAACAAGTATGTGAAGAATGCGAATGTATGAGTCTGATGAGTGAAAATTCCAAGCCCACACCTAGACCTAACATGCGTTATCCTGTAAAATATTGATACAAACCAGGTTTAATGGACTGTTTCAGTGTGGTACCACATTACTACGTGATCCAATCCAGAAATATCCCAGGATCCAGCCATGAAGTATGAGAAATATGCGAAAGTATGAGCCTGATGTGGGCAAATCCTAGACCTAACCCAGACTTAACATGCGTTATCCTCTAAAATATTTATCAAGACCAGGTTTAATTGAATGTTTCAGTGTGGTACCACATTACTACGTGATCCAAACCAGTAAAAACCCAGGATCCGTTCAACAAGTATGTGAAGAATGCGAAAGTATGAGTATGATGAGTGAAAAACCCCGCCCTATCCTAGACCTAACATGCGCTATCCTCAAAAATACAGATCGAAAACTGGTTTAATCGACTGATTCAGTGTGGTACCACATTAATATGTGTTCCAAACCAGAAAATAACGCAGGATCTGTTCAACGAGTATGTGAAGTGTGCGAAAGTATGAGTCTGATGAGGGCAAATCCCAGACCTAACCTAGACCGAACATGCGTTATCCTCTAAAATATTGATCCAAACCAGGTTTAATGGACTGTTTCAGTGTGGTACCACACTACTACGTGACCCAAACCGGAAAAACCCCAGGATCTGTTCAACAAGTATGTGAAAAACGCGAAAGTATGAGCCTGATGAGGGCAAATCCCAGACCTATCCCAGACCTAACTTGCGTTATCCTCTAAAATATTGAACGAAACCACGTTTAATTGACTGTTTCAGCGTGGTACCACATTACTACGTGATACAATCCAGAAACAGCCCAGGATCTACCCATGAAGTATGAGAAATATGCGAAAGTATGAGCCTGATGAGGGCAAATCCTAGACCTAACCCAGACCTAACATGCGTTATCCTCTAAAATATTTATCAAGACCAGGTTTAATTGTATGTTTCAGTGTGGTACCACATTACTACGTGATCCAAACCAGTAAAAACCCAGGTTCCGTTCAACAAGTATGTGAAGAATGCGAAAGTATGAGTCTGATGAGTGAAAACCCCCGACCTATCCTAGACCTAACATGCGTTATCCTCAAAAATATTGATCGAAACCTGGTTTAATCGACTGATTCAGTGTGGTACCACATTACTATGTGATCCAAACCAGAAAATAACCCAGGATCTGTGCAACGAGTATGTGAAGTGTGCGAAAGTATGAGTCTGATGAGGGCAAATCCCAGACCTATCCCAGACCTAACATGCGTTATCCTCTGAAATATTTATCAAGACCAGGTTTAATTGATTGTTTCAGTGTGGTCCCACATTACTACGTGATCCAAACCAGAAAAAACCCAGGATCCGTTCAGCAAGTATGTGAAGAATGCGAAAGTATGTGTCTGATGAGTGAAAATCCCAGACCTAACCTAGACCTAACATGCGTTATCCTCTAAAATATTGATCCAAACCAGGTTTAATGGACTGTTTCAGTGTGGTACCACTCTACTACGTGATCCAAACCAGAAAAAACCTAGGATCTGTTCAACAGGTATGTGAAAAACGCGAAAGTATGAGCCTGCTGAGGGCGAATCCTAGACCTATCCCAGACCTAACTTGCGTTATCCTCTAAAATATTGATCGAAACCAGGATTAATTGACTGTTTCAGCGTGGTACCACATTAATACGTGATACAATCCAGAAGCAGCCCAGGATCTAGCCATGAAGTATGAGAAATATGCGAAAGTATGAGCCTGACGAGGGCAAATCCTAGACCTAACCCAGACCTAACATGCGTTATCCTCTAAAATATTTATCATGACCAGGTTTAATTGATTGTTTCAGTGTGGTCCCACATTACTACGTGATCCAAACCAGAAAAAACCCAGGATCCGTTCAACAAGTATGTGAAGAATGCGAAAGTATGAGCCTGGTGAGGGCAAATCCTAGACCTAACCCTAACCTAACATGCGTTATCCTCTAAAATATTTATCAAGACCAGGTTTAATTGAATGTTCCAGTGTGGTACAACACTACTGCGTGACCCACACCGGAAAAAAACCCAGGATCTGTTCAACACGTATGTGAAAAACGCGAAAGTATGAGCCTGATGAGGGCAAATCCCAGACCTATCCCAGACCTAACTTGCGTTATCCTCTAAAATATTGAACGAAACCAGGGGTTAATGGACTGTTTCAGTGTGGTACCACTTTACTACGTGATCCAAAGCAGAAAAAACCCTCGATCACGTCAACATATATATTAAAGCTGCGAAAGTATGACCCTGATGAGGGCAAATCCCAGGCCTAACCTAGACTTAACATGCGTTGTCCTCTAAAATATTGATGGAAACCAGGTTTAATTGACTGTTTCAGTGTTGCACTTCATTACTGCGTGATACAATCCAGAAAAAGCCCAGGATCTAGCCATCAAGTATGAGAATTATGCGAAAGAATGAGCCTGATGAGAGCAAATCCCAGAACTAGCCTACACCTAACATGAATTATTCTCTAAAATATTGATCGAAACCAGGTTGAATTGACTGCTTCAGTGTGGTCCCACATTACTACGTGATCCAAACCAGAAAAAACCCAGGATCCGTTCAACAAGTATGTGAAGAATGCGAATGTATGAGTCTGATGAGTGAAAATCCCAGGCCTAACCTAGACCTAACATGCGTTATCCTCAAAAATATTGATCGAAACCTGGTTTAATCGACTGTTTCAGTGTGGTACCACATTACTATGTGATCCAAACCAGAAAATAACCCAGGATCTGTTCAACGAGTATGTGAAGTGTGCGAAAGTATGAGTCTGATGAGGGCAAATCCCAGACCTATCCCAGACCTAACATGCGTTATCCTCTAAAATATTTATCAAGACCAGGTTCAATTGATTGTTTCAGTGTGGTCCAACATTACTACGTGATCCAAACCAGAAAAAACCCAGGATCCGTTCAACAAGTATGTGAAGAATGCGAAAGAATGAGTCTGATGAGTGAAAATCCCAGACCTAACCTAGACCTAACATGCGTTATCCTCTAAAATATTGATCCATACCAGGTTTAATGGACTGTTTCAGTGTGGTACTACATTACTACGTGATCCATACCGGAAAAAACCCAGGATCTGTTCAACAAGTATGTGAAAAACGCGAAAGTATGACCCTGATGAGGGCAAATCCCAGGCCTAACCTAGACCTAACATGCGTTGTCCTCTAAAATATTGATGGAAACCAGGTTTAATTGACTGTTTCAGTGTTGCACTTCATTACTGCGTGATACAATCCAGAAAAAGCCCAGGATCTAGCCATCAAGTATGGGAAATATGCGAAAGAATGAGCCTGATGAGAGCAAATCCCAGAACTAGCCTAGACCTAACATGAATTATTCTCTAAAATATTGATCGAAACCAGGTTTAATTGACTGCTTCAGTGTGGTCCCACATTACTACGTGATCCAAACCAGAAAAAACCCAGGATCTGTTCAACAAGTATGTGAAAAACGCGAAAGTATGAGCCTGATGAGGGCAAATCCCAGACCTATCCCAAACCTAACTTGCGTTGTCCTCTAAGATAATGATGGAAACCAGTTATAATTGACTGTTTCAGTGTTGTACTTCATCACTACATGATGCAATCCAGAAAAAGCCCGGGATCTAGCCATCAAGTATGAGAAATATGCGAAAGAATGAGCCTGATGAGAGCAAATCGCAGACCTAGCCTAGACCTAACATGAATTATTCTCTAAAATATTGATCGAAACCAGGTTTAATGGACTGTTTCAGTGTGGAACCACATTACTACGTGATCCAAACCGGAAAAAACCCAGGATCTGTTCAACAAGTATGTGAAAAACGCGAAAGTATGAGCCTGACGAGGGCAAATCCCAGACCTATCCCAGACCTAACTTGCGTTGTCCTCTATGATATTGATGGAAACCAGTTTTAATTGACTGTTTCAGTGTTGTACTTTATTACTACGTGATGCAATCCAGAAAAAGCCCAGGATCTAGCCATCAAGTATGAGAAATATGCGAAAGAATGAGCCTGATGAGAGCAAATCCCACACCTAACCGAGACCTAACATGAATTATTCTTTAAAATATTGATAGAAACCAGGTTTAATTGACTGTTTCAGTGTGGTCCCACATTACTACGTGATCCAAACCAGAAAAAACCCAGGATCCGTTCAACAAGTATGTGAAGAATGCGAAAGTATGAGTCTGATGAGTGAAAATCCCAGGCCTAACCTAGACCTGACATGCGTTATCCTCAAAAATATTGATCGAAACCTGGTTTAATCGACTATTTCAGTGTGGTACCACACTACTACGTGATCCAAACCAGAAAAAACCCAGGATCTTTTCAACAAGTATGTGAAAAACGCGAAAGTATGAGCCTGATGGGGGCAAATTCCAGACCTATCCCAGACCTAACTTGCGTTGTCCTCTAAGATATTGATGGAAACCTGGTTTAATTGACTGTTTCAGTGTTGTACTTCATTACTACGTGATGCAATCCAGAAAAAGCCCGGGATCTAGCCGTCAAGTATGAGAAATATGCGAAAGAATGAGCCTGATGAGAGCAAATCCCAGACCTAACCTAGACCTAACATGAATTATTCTCTAAAATATTGATCGAAACCAGGTTTAATTGACTGTTTCAGTGTGGTCCCACATTACTACGTGATCCAAACCAGAAAATAACCCAGGATCTGTTCAACGAGTATGTGAAGTGTGCGAAAGTATGAGTCTGATGAGGGCAAATCCCAGACCTATCGCAGACCTAACATGCGTTATCCTCTAAAATATTTATCAAGACCAGGTTTAATTGATTGTTTCAGTGTGGTCCCACATTACTACGTGATCCAAACCAGAAAAAACCCAGGATCCGTTCAACAAGTATGTGAAGAATGCGAAAGTATGAGTCTGATGAGTGAAAATCCCAGACCTAACCTAGACCTAACATGCGTTATCCTCTAAAATATTGATCCAAACCATGTTTAATGGACTGTTGCAGTGTGGTACTACATTACTACGTGATCCAAACCGGAAAAAACCCAGGATCTGTTCAACAAGTATGTGAAAAACGCGAAAGTATGAGCCTGATGAGGGCAAAACCCAGACCTATCCCAGACCTAACTTGCGTTATCCTCCAAAATATTGATCGAAACCTGGTTTAATCGAGTGTTTCAGTGTGGTACCAAATTACTACGTGACCCAAACCAGAAAAAACCCTCGATCAGGTCAAGATGCATGTTAAAACTGCGAAAGTATGAGCCTGATGAGGGCAAATCCCAGACCTATCCCAGACCTAACATGCGATATCCTCAAAAATATTAATCGAAACCAGGCTTAATCGACTGTTTCAGTGTGGTACCATATTACTACGTGATCCAAACAAGAGAAAACACAGGATCCGTTCAACAAGTATGTGAAGAATGCGAATGTATGAGTCTGATGAGTGAAAATTCCAAGCCCTCACCTAGACCTAACATGCGTTATCCTCTAAAATATTGATCCAAACCAGGTTTAATCGACTGATTCAGTGTGGTACCACATTAATATGTGTTCCAAACCAGAAAATAACGCAGGATCTGTTCAACGAGTTTGTGAAGTGTGCGAAAGTATGAGCCTGATGAGGGCAAATCCCAGACCTATCCCAGACCTAACATGCGTTATCCTGTAAAATATTGATACAAACCAGGTTTAATGGACTGTTTCAGTGTGGTACCACATTACTACGTGATCCAATCCAGAAATAGCCCAGGATCCAGCCATGAAGTATGAGAAATATGCGAAAGTATGAGCCTGATGTGAGCAAATCCTAGACCTAACCCAGACTTAACATGCGTTATCCTCTAAAATATTTATCAAGACCAGGTTTAATTGAATGTTTCAGTGTGGTACCACATTACTACGTGATCCAAACCAGTAAAAACCCAGGATCCGTTCAACAAGTATGTGAAGAATGCGAAAGTATGAGTATGATGAGTGAAAAACCCCGGCCTATCCTAGACCTAACATGCGCTATCCTCAAAAATATTGATCGAAACCTGGTTTAATCGACTGATTCAGTGTGGTACCACATTAATATGTGTTCCAAACCAGAAAATAACGCAGGATCTGTTCAACGAGTATGTGAAGTGTGCGAAAGTATGAGTCTGATGAGGGCAAATCCCAGACCTAACCTAGACCTAACATGCGTTATCCTCTAAAATATTGATCCAAACCAGGTTTAATGGACTGTTTCAGTGTGGTACCACACTACTACGTGACCCAAACCGGAGAAAACCCAGGATCTGTTCAACAAGTATGTGAAAAACGCGAAAGTATGAGCCTGATGAGTGAAAACCCCCGACCTATCCTAGACCTAACATGCGTTATCCTCAAAAATATTGATCGAAACCTGGTTTAATCGACTGATTCAGTGTGGTACCACATTACTATGTGATCCAAACCAGAAAATAACCTAGGATCTGTGCAACGAGTATGTGAAGTGTGCGAAAGTATGAGTCTGATGAGGGCAAATCCCAGACCTATCCCAGAGCTAACATGCGTTATCCTCTGAAATATTTATCAAGACCAGGTTTAATTGATTGTTTCAGTGTGGTCCCACATTACTACGTGATCCAAACCAGAAAAAACCCAGGATCCGTTCAACAAGTATGTGAAGAATGCGAATGTATGAGTCTGATGAGTGAAAATCCCAGGCCTAACCTAGACCTAACATGCGTTATCCTCAAAAATATTGATCGAAACCTGGTTTAATCGACTGTTTCAGTGTGGTACCACATTACTATGTGATCCAAACCAGAAAATAACCCAGGATCTGTTCAACGAGTATGTGAAGTGTGCGAAAGTATGAGTCTGATGAGGGCAAATCCCAGACCTATCCCAGACCTAACATGCGTTATCCTCTAAAATATTTATCAAGACCAGGTTCAATTGATTGTTTCAGTGTGGTCCAACATTACTACGTGATCCAAACCAGAAAAAACCCAGGATCCGTTCAACAAGTATGTGAAGAATGCGAATGTATGAGTCTGATGAGTGAAAATTCCAAGCCCTCACCTAGACCTAACATGCGTTATCCTCTAAAATATTGATCCAAACCAGGATTAGTGGACTGTTTCAGTGTGGTACCACACTACTACGTGATCCAAACCAGAAAAAACCCAGGATCTGTTCAACAAGTATGTGAAAAACGCGAAAGTATGAGTCCGATGAGGGCAAATCCCAGACCTATCCCAGACCTAACATGCGTTATCCTGTAAAATATTGATACAAACCAGGTTTAATGGACTGTTTCAGTGTGGTACCACATTACTACGTGATCCAATCCAGAAATAGCCCAGGATCCAGCCATGAAGTATGAGAAATATGCGAAAGTATGAGCCTGATGTGAGCAAATCCTAGACCTAACCCAGACTTAACATGCGTTATCCTCTAAAATATTTATCAAGACCAGGTTTAATTGAATGTTTCAGTGTGGTACCACATTACTACGTGATCCAAACCAGTAAAAACCCAGGATCCGTTCAACAAGTATGTGAAGAATGCGAAAGTATGAGTATGATGAGTGAAAAACCCCGGCCTATCCTAGACCTAACATGCGCTATCCTCAAAAATATTGATCGAAACCTGGTTTAATCGACTGATTCAGTGTGGTACCACATTAATATGTGTTCCAAACCAGAAAATAACGCAGGATCTGTTCAACGAGTTTGTGAAGTGTGCGAAAGTATGAGTCTGATGAGGGCAAATCCCAGACCTAACCTAGACCTAACATGCGTTATCCTCTAAAATATTGATCCAAACCAGGTTTAATGGACTGTTTCAGTGTGGTACCACACTACTACGTGACCCCAACCCGAAAAAACCCAGGATCTGTTCAACAAGTATGTGAAAAACGGGAAAGTATGAGCCTGATGAGTGAAAACCCCCGACCTATCCTAGACCTAACATGCGTTATCCTCAAAAATATTGATCGAAACCTGGTTTAATCGACTGATTCAGTGTGGTACCACATTACTATGTGATCCAAACCAGAAAATAACCCAGGATCTGTTCAACGAGTATGTGAAGTGTGCGAAAGTATGAGTCTGATGAGGGCAAATCCCAGACCTATCCCAGACCTAACATGCGTTATCCTCTGAAATATTTATCAAGACCAGGTTTAATTGACTGTTTCAGTGTGGTCCCACATTACTACGTGATCCAAACCAGAAAAAACCCAGGATCCGTTCAGCAAGTATGTGAAGAATGCGAAAATATGTGTCTGATGAGTGAAAATCCCAGACCTAACCTAGACCTAACATGCGTTATCCTCTAAAATATTGATCCAAACCAGGTTTAATGGACTGTTTCAGTGTGGTACCACTCTACTACGTGATCCAAACCAGAAAAAACCTAGGATCCGTTCAACAAGTATGTGAAGAATGCGAAAGTATGAGCCTGCTGAGGGCGAATCCCAGACCTATCCCAGACCTAACTTGCGTTATCCTCTAAAATATTGATCGAAACCTGGTTTAATCCACTGTTTCAGTGTGGTACCACATTACTACGTGACCCAAACCAGAAAAAACCCTCGATCAGGTCAACATGCATGTTAAAACTGCGAAAGTATGAGCCTGATGAGGGCAAATCCCAGACCTATCCCAGACCTAACTTGCGTTATCCTCTAAAATATTTATCAAGACCAGGTTTAATTGATTGTTTCAGTGTGGTCCCACATTACTACGTGATCCAAACCAGAAAAAACCCAGGATCCGTTCAACAAGTATGTGAAGAATGCGAAAGTATGAGCCTGGTGAGGGCAAATCCTAGACCTAACCCAAACCTAACATGCGATATCCTCTAAAATATTTATCAAGACCAGGTTTCATTGAATGTTCCAGTGTGGTACCACACTACTGCGTGACCCACACCGGAAAAAACCCAGGATCTGTTCAACACGTATGTGAAAAACGCGAAAGTATGAGCCTGATGAGGGCAAATCCCAGACCTATCCCAGACCTAACTTGCGCTATCCTCTAAAATATTGAACGAAACCAGGTTTAATTGACTGTTTCAGCGTGGTACCACATTACTACGTGATACAATCCAGAAAAAGCCCAGGATCTAGCCATCAAGTATGAGAAATATGCGAAAGAATGAGCCTGATGAGAGCAAATCCCACACCTAAGCGAGACCTAACATGAATTATTCTTTAAAATATTGATAGAAACCAGGTTTAATTGACTGTTTCAGTGTGGTCCCACATTACTACGTGATCCAAACCAGAAAAAACCCAGGATCCGTTCAACAAGTATGTGAAGAATGCGAAAGTATGAGTCTGATGAGTGAAAATCCCAGGCCTAAGCTAGACCTAACATGCGTTATCCTCAAAAATATTGATCGAAACCTGGTTTAATCGACGGTTTCAGTGTGGTACCACACTACTACGTGATCCAAACCAGAAAAAACCCAGGATCTGTTCAACAAGTATGTGAAAAACGCGAAAGTATGAGCCTGATGAGGGCAAATCCCAGACCTATCCCAGACCTAACTTGCGTTGTCCTCTAAGATATTGATGGAAACCAGGTTTAATTGACTGTTTCAGTGTTGTACTTCATTACTACGTGATGCAATCCAGAAAAAGCCCGGGATCTAGCCGTCAAGTATGAGAAATATGCGAAAGAATGAGCCTGATGAGAGCAAATCCCAGACCTAACCTAGACCTAACATGCGTTATCCTCTAAAATATTGATCCAAACCATGTTTAATGGACTGTTTCAGTGTGGTACTACATTACTACGTGATCCAAACCGGAAAAAACCCAGGATCTGTTCAACGAGTATGTGAAAAACGCGAAAGTATGAGCCTGATGAGGGCAAATGCCAGACCTATCCCAGACCTAACTTGCGTTATCCTCTAAAATATTTATCAAGACCAGGTTTAATTGACTGTTTCAGTGTGGTACCACATTACTACGCGATCCAATCCAGAAATAGCCCAGGATCCAGCCATGAAGTATGAGAAATATGCGAAAGTGTGAGCCTGATGGGGGCAAATCCTAGACCTAACCCAGACCTAACATGCGTTATCCTCTAAAATATTTATCAAGACCAGGTTTAATTGAATGTTTCAGTGTGGTACCACATTACTACGTGATTCAATCCAGAAATAGCCCAGGATCTAGCCATGAAGTATGAGAAACATGCGAAAGTATGAGCCTGACAAGGGCAAATCCTAGACCTAACCCAGACCTAACATGCGTTATCCTCTAAAATATTTATCGAGACCAGGTTTAATTGAATGTTTGAGTGTGGTACCACATTACTACGTGATCCAAACCAGTAAAAACCCAGGATCTGTTCCACAAGTATGTGAAAAACGCGAAAGTATGAGCCTGATGAGGGCAAATCCCAGACCTAACCTAGACCTAACATGCGTTATTCTCTAAAATATTGATCGAAACCAGGATTAATTGACTGTTTCAGTGTGGTACCACATTACTACGTGATCCAAACCAGAAAAAACCCAGGATCCGTTCAACAAGTATGTGAAGAATGCGAAAATATGAGTCCGATGAGTGAAAATCCCAGGCCTAACCTAGACCTAACATGCGTTATCCTCCAAAATATTGATCGAAACCTGGTTTAACCCACTGTTTCAGTGTGGTACCACATTACTACGTGACCCAAACCAGAAAAAACCCTCGATCAGGTCAACATGCATGTTAAAACTGCGAAAGTATGAGCCTGATGAGGGCAAATCCAAGACCTATCCCAGACCTAACATGCGATATCCTCAAAAATCCTCAGGTTTAATTGACTGTTTCAGCGTGGTATCATATTACTACGTGATACAATCCAGAAACAGCACAGGATCTAGCCATGAAGTAAGAGAAATATGCGAAGGTATGAGCCTGGTGAGGGCAAATCCTAGACCTAACCCAAACCTAACAAGCGTTATCCTCTAAAATATTTATCAAGACCAGGTTTAATTGAATGTTACAGTGTGGTACCACATTACTACGTGAACCAATCCAGAAAAAACCCAGGATATGTTCAACACGTATGTGAAAAAGGCGAAAGTATGAGCCTGGTGAGGGCAAATCCCAGACCTATCCCAGACCTAACAAGCGTTATCCTCTAAAATATTGATCCGAACCAGCTTTAATGGACTGTTTCAGTGTGGTACCACTTTACTACGTGATCCAAAGCAGAAAAAACCCTCGATCACGTCAACATATATATTAAAACTGCGAAAGTATGAGCCTGATGAGAGCAAATCCCAGAACTAGCCTAGACCTAACATGAATTATTCTCTAAAATATTGATCGAAACCAGGTTTAATTGACTGCTTCAGTGTGGTCCCACATTACTACGTGATCCAAACCCGAAAAAACCCAGGATCTGTTCAACAAGTATGTGAAAAACGCGAAAGTATGAGCCTGGTGAGGGCAAATCCCAGACCTATCCCAGACCTAACAAGCGTTATCCTCTAAAATATTGATCCAAACCAGCTTTAATGGACTGTTTCAGTGTGGTACCACTTTACTACGTGATCCAAAGCAGAAAAAACCCTCGATCACGTCAACATATATATTAAAACTGCGAAAGCATGACCCTGATGAGGGCAAATCCCAGGCCTAACCTAGACCTAACATGCGTTGTCCTCTAAAATATTGATGGAAACCAGGTTTAATTGACTGTTTCAGTGTTGTACTTCATCACTACGTGATGCAATCCAGAAAAAGCCCGGGATCTAGCCATCAAGTATGAGAAATATGCGAAAGAATGAGCCTGATGAGAGCAAATCGCAGACCTAACCTAGACCTAACATGAATTATTCTCTAAAATATTGATCGAAACCAGGTTTAATTTACTGTTTCAATGTGGTCCCACATTACTACGTGATCCAAACCAGAAAAAACCCAGGATCCGTTCAACAAGTATGTGAAGAATGCGAATGTATGAGTCCGATGAGTGAAAATCCCAGGCCTAACCTAGACCTAACATGCGTTATCCTCAAAAATATTGATCGAAACCTGGTTTAATCGACTGTTTCAGTGTGGTACCACATTACTATGTGATCCAAACCAGAAAATAACCCAGGATCTGTTCAACGAGTATGTGAAGTGTGCGAAAGTATGAGTCTGATGAGGGCAAATCCCAGACCTATCCCAGACCTAACATGCGTTGTCCTCTAAAATATTTATCAAGACCAGGTTCAATTGATTGTTTCAGTGTGGTCCAACATTACTACGTGATCCAAACCAGAAAAAGCCCAGGATCTGTTCAACAAGTATGTGAAAAACGCGAAAGTATGAGCCTGGTGAGGGCAAATCCCAGACCTATCCCAGACCTAACAAGCGTTATCCTCTAAAATATTTATCAAGACCAGGTTTAATTGATTGTTTCAGTGTGGTCCAACACTACTACGTGATCCAAACCAGAAAAAACCCAGGATCCGTTCAACAAGTATGTGAAGAATGCGAAAGTATGAGTCTGATGAGTGAAAATCCCAGACCTAACCTAGACCAAACATGAATTATTCTCTAAAATATTGATCGAAACTAGGTTTAATTGACTGTTTCAGTGTGGTCCCACATTACTACGTGATCCAAACCAGAAAATAACCCAGGATCTGTTCAACGAGTATGTGAAGTGTGCGAAAGTATGAGTCTGATGAGGGCAAATCCCAGACCTATCCCAGACCTAACATGCGTCATCCACTAAAATATTTATCAAGACCAGGTTTAATTGATTGTTTCAGTGTGGTCCAACATTACTACGTGATCCAAACCAGAAAAAACCCAGGATCCGTTCAACAAGTATATGAAGAATGCGAAAGTATGAGTCTGATGAGTGAAAATCCCAGACCTAACCTAGACCTAACATGCGTTATCCTCTAAAATATTGATCCAAACCATGTTTAATGGACTGTTTCAGTGTGGTACTACATTACTACGTGATCCAAACCGGAAAAAACCCAGGATCTGTTCAACGAGTATGTGAAAAACGCGAAAGTATGAGCCTGATGAGGGCAAATCCCAGACCTATCCCAGACCTAACTTGCGTTATCCTCTAAAATATTTATCAAGACCAGGTTTAATTGACTGTTTCAGTGTGGTACCACATTACTACGCGATCCAATCCAGAAATAGCCCAGGATCCAGCCATGAAGTATGAGAAATATGCGAAAGTGTGAGCCTGATGGGGGCAAATCCTAGACCTAACCCAGACCTAACATGCGTTATCCTCTAAAATATTTATCGAGACCAGGTTTAATTGAATGTTTGAGTGTGGTACCACATTACTACGTGATCCAAACCAGTAAAAACCCAGGATCTGTTCCACAAGTATGTGAAAAACGCGATAGTATGAGCCTGATGAGGGCAAATTCCAGACCTAACCTAGACCTAACATGCGTTATTCTCTAAAATATTGATCGAAACCAGGATTAATTGACTGTTTCAGTGTGGTACCACATTACTACGTGATCCAAACCAGAAAAAACCCAGGATCCGTTCAACAAGTATGTGAAGAATGCGAAAATATGAGTCCGATGAGTGAAAATCCCAGGCCTAACCTAGACCTAACATGCGTTATCCTCCAAAATATTGATCGAAACCTGGTTTAACCCACTGTTTCAGTGTGGTACCACATTACTACGTGACCCAAACCAGAAAAAACCCTCGATCAGGTCAACATGCATGTTAAAACTGCGAAAGTATGAGCCTGATGAGGGCAAATCCAAGACCTATCCCAGACCTAACATGCGATATCCTCAAAAATATTAATCGAAACCAGGTTTAATCGACTGTTTCAGTGTGGTACCATATTACTACGTGATCCAAACCAGAGAAAACACAGGATCCGTTCAACAAGTATGTGAAGAATGCGAATGTATGAATCTGATGAGTGAAAATTCCAAGCCCTCACCTAGACCTAACATGCGTTATCCTCTAAAATATTGATCCGAACCAGGTTTAGTGGGGTGTTTCAGTGTGGTACCACACTACTACGTGATCCAAACCAGAAAAAACCCAGGGTCTGTTCAACAAGTATGTGAAAAACGCGAAAGTATGAGTCCGATGAGGGCAAATCCCAAACCTATCCCAGACCTAACATGCGTTATCCTGTAAAATATTGATACAAACCAGGTTTAATGGACTGTTTCAGTGTGGTACCACATTACTACGTGATCCAATCCAGAAATAACCCAGGATCCAGCCATGAAGTATGAGAAATATGCGAAAGTATGAGCCTGATGTGGGCAAATCCTAGACCTAACCCAGACTTAACATGCGTTATCCTCTAAAATATTTATCAAGACCAGGTTTAATTGAATGTTTCAGTGTGGTGCCACATTACTACGTGATCCAAACCAGTAAAAACCCAGGATCCGTTCAACAAGTATGTGAAGAATGCGAAAGTATGAGTATGATGAGTGAAAAACCCCGGCCTATCCTAGACCTAACATGCGCTATCCTCACAAATATTGATCGAAACCTGGTTTAATCGACTGATTCAGTGTGGTACCACATTAATATGTGTTCCAAACCAGAAAATAACGCAGGATCTGTTCAACGAGTATGTGAAGTGTGCGAAAGTATGAGTCTGATGAGGGCAAATCCCAGACCTAACCTAGACCTAACATGCGTTATCCTCTAAAATATTGATCCAAACCAGGTTTAATGGACTGTTTCAGTGTGGTACCACACTACTACGTGACCCAAACCGGAAAAAACCCAGGATCTGTTCAACAAGTACGTGAAAAACGCGAAAGTATGAGCCTGATGAGGGCAAATCCCAGACCTATCCCAGACCTAACTTGCGTTATCCTCTAAAATATTGAACGAAACCAGGTTTAATTGACTGTTTCAGCGTGGTACCACATTACTACGTGATACAATCCAGAAACAGCCCAGGATCTAGCCATGAAGTATGAGAAATATGCGAAAGTATGAGCCTGATGAGGGCAAATCCTAGACCTAACCCAGACCTAACATGCGTTATCCTCTAAAATATTTATCAAGACCAGGTTTAATTGTATGTTTCAGTGTGGTACCACATTACTACGTGAACCAAACCAGTAAAAACCCAGGTTCCGTTCAACAAGCATGTGAAGAATGCGAAAGTATGAGTCTGATGAGTGAAAACCCCCGACCTATCCTAGACCTAACATGCGTTATCCTCAAAAATATTGATCGAAACCTGGTTTAATCGACTGATTCAGTGTGGTACCGCATTACTATGTGATCCAAACCAGAAAATAACCCAGGATCTGTGCAACGAGTATGTGAAGTGTGCGAAAGTATGAGCCTGCTGAGGGCGAATTCTAGACCTATCCCAGACCTAACTTGCGTTATCCTCTAAAATAATGATCGAAACCAGGTTTAATTGACTGTTTCAGCGTGGTACCACATTAATACGTGATCCAAACCAGAAAAAACCCAGGATCCGTTCAACAAGTATGTGAAGAATGCGAAAGTATGAGCCTGGTGAGGGCAAATCCTAGACCTAACCCAAACCTAACATGCGTTATCCTCTAAAATATTTATCAAGACCAGGTTTAATTGAATGTTCCAGTGTGGTACAACACTACTGCGTGGCCCACACCGGAAAAAAACCCAGGATCTGTTCAACACGTATGTGAAAAACGCGAAAATATGAGCCTGATGAGGGCAAATCCCAGACCTATCCCAGACCTAACTTGCGTTATCCTCTAAAATATTGAACAAAACCAGGTTTAATTGACTGTTTCAGCGTGGTATCACATTACTACGTGATACAATCCAGAAACAGCACAGGATCTAGCCATGAAGTAAGAGAAATATGCGAAGGTATGAGCCTGGTGAGGGCAAATCCTAGACCTAACCCAAACCTAACATGCGTTATCCTCTAAAATATTTATCAAGACCAGGTTTAATTGAATGTTACAGTGTGGTACCACATTACTACGTGAACCAATCCAGAAAAAACCCAGGATCTGTTCAACACGTATGTGAAAAACGCGAAAGTATGAGCCTGGTGAGGGCAAATCCCAGACCTATCCCAGACCTAACAAGCGTTATCCTCTAAAATATTGATCCAAACCAGCTTTAATGGACTGTTTCAGTGTGGTACCACTTTACTACGTGATCCAAAGCAGAAAAAACCCTCGACCACGTCAACATATATATTAAAACTGCGAAAGTATGAGCCTGATGAGAGCAAATCCCAGAACTAGCCTAGACCTAACATGAATTATTCTCTAAAATATTGATCGAAACCAGGTTTAATTGACTGCTTCAGTGTGGTCCCACATTACTACGTGATCCAAACCCGAAAAAACCCAGGATCTGTTCAACAAGTATGTGAAAAACGCGAAAGTATGAGCCTGGTGAGGGCAAATCCCAGACCTATCCCAGACCTAACAAGCGTTATCCTCTAAAATATTGATCCAAACCAGCTTTAATGGACTGTTTCAGTGTGGTACCACTTTACTACGTGATCCAAAGCAGAAAAAACCCTCGATCACGTCAACATATATATTAAAACTGCGAAAGCATGACCCTGATGAGGGCAAATCCCAGGCCTAACCTAGACCTAACATGCGTTGTCCTCTAAAATATTGATGGAAACCAGGTTTAATTGACTGTTTCAGTGTTGTACTTCATCACTACGTGATGCAATCCAGAAAAAGCCCGGGATCTAGCCATCAAGTATGAGAAATATGCGAAAGAATGAGCCTGATGAGAGCAAATCGCAGACCTAACCTAGACCTAACATGAATTATTCTCTAAAATATTGATCGAAACCAGGTTTAATTTACTGTTTCAATGTGGTCCCACATTACTACGTGATCCAAACCAGAAAAAACCCAGGATCCGTTCAACAAGTATGTGAAGAATGAGAATGTATGAGTCTGATGAGTGAAAATCCCAGGCCTAACCTAGACCTAACATGCGTTATCCTCAAAAATATTGATCGAAACCTGGTTTAATCGACTGTTTCAGTGTGGTACCACATTACTATGTGATCCAAACCAGAAAATAACCCAGGATCTGTTCAACGAGTATGTGAAGTGTGCGAAAGTATGAGTCTGATGAGGGCAAATCCCAGACCTATCCCAGACCTAACATGCGTTGTCCTCTAAAATATTTATCAAGACCAGGTTCAATTGATTGTTTCAGTGTGGTCCAACATTACTACGTGATCCAAACCAGAAAAAGCCCAGGATCTGTTCAACAAGTATGTGAAAAACGCGAAAGTATGAGCCTGGTGAGGGCAAATCCCAGACCTATCCCAGACCTAACAAGCGTTATCCTCTAAAATATTTATCAAGACCAGGTTTAATTGATTGTTTCAGTGTGGTCCAACACTACTACGTGATCCAAACCAGAAAAAACCCAGGATCCGTTCAACAAGTATGTGAAGAATGCGAAAGTATGAGTCTGATGAGTGAAAATCCCAGACCTAACCTAGACCAAACATGAATTATTCTCTAAAATATTGATCGAAACTAGGTTTAATTGACTGTTTCAGTGTGGTCCCACATTACTACGTGATCCAAACCAGAAAATAACCCAGGATCTGTTCAACGAGTATGTGAAGTGTGCGAAAGTATGAGTCTGATGAGGGCAAATCCCAGACCTATCCCAGACCTAACATGCGTCATCCTCTAAAATATTTATCAAGACCAGGTTTAATTGATTGTTTCAGTGTGGTCCAACACTACTACGTGATCCAAACCAGAAAAAACCCAGGATCCGTTCAACAAGAATGTGAAGAATGCGAAAGTATGAGTCTGATGAGTGAAAATCCCAGACCTAACCTAGACCTAACATGCGTTATCCTCTAAAATATTGATCCAAACCATGTTTAATGGACTGTTTCAGTGTGGTACTACATTACTACGTGATCCAAACCGGAAAAAACCCAGGATCTGTTCAACAAGTATGTGAAAAACGCGAAAGTATGAGCCTGATGAGGGCAAATCCCAGACCTATCCCAGACCTAACTTGCGTTATCCTTTAAAATATTTATCAAGACCAGGTTTAATTGACTGTTTCAGTGTGGTACCACATTACTACGCGATCCAATCCAGAAATAGCCCAGGATCCAGCCATGAAGTATGAGAAATATGCGAAAGTGTGAGCATGATGGGGGCAAATCCTAGACCTAACCCAGACCTAACATGCGTTATCCTCTAAAATATTTATCAAGACCAGGTTTAATTGACTGTTTCAGCGTGGTACCACATTACTACGTGATACAATCCAGAAAAAGCCCAGGATCTAGCCATCAAGTATGAGAAATATGCGAAAGAATGAGACTGATGAGAGCAAATCCCACACCTAAGCGAGACCTAACATGAATTATTCTTTAAAATATTGATAGAAACCAGGTTTAATTGACTGTTTCAGTGTGGTCCCACATTACTACGTGATCCAAACCAGAAAAAACCCAGGATCCGTTCAACAAGTATATGAAGAATGCGAAAGTATGAGTCTGATGAGTGAAAATCCCAGGCCTAACCTAGACCTAACATGCGTTATCCTCAAAAATATTGATCGAAACCTGGTTTAATCGACGGTTTCAGTGTGGTACCACACTACTACGTGATCCAAACCAGAAAAAACCCAGGATCTGTTCAACAAGTATGTGAAAAACGCGAAAGTATGAGCCTGATGAGGGCAAATCCCAGACCTATCCCAGACCTAACTTGCGTTGCCCTCTAAGATATTGATGGAAACCAGGTTTAATTGACTGTTTCAGTGTTGTACTTCATTACTACGTGATGCAATCCAGAAAAAGCCCGGGATCTAGCCGTCAAGTATGAGAAATATGCGAAAGAATGAGCCTGATGAGAGCAAATCCCAGACCTAACCTAGACCTAACATGAATTATTCTCTAAAATATTGATCGAAACCAGGTTTAATTGACTGTTTCAGTGTGGTCCCACATTACTACGTGATCCAAACCAGAAAATAACCCAGGATCTGTACAACGAGTATGTGAAGTGTGCGAAAGTATGAGTCTGATGAGGGCAAATCCCAGACCTATCCCAGACCTAACATGCGTCATCCTCTAAAATAATTATCAAGACCAGGTTTAATTGATTGTTTCAGTGTGGTCCAACTTTACTACGTGATCCAAACCAGAAAAAACCCAGGATCCGTTCAACAAGTATGTGAAGAATGCGAAAGTATGAGTCTGATGAGTGAAAATCCCAGACCTAACCTAGACCTAACATGCGTTATCCTCCAAAATATTGATCGAAACCTGGTTTAATCCACTGTTTCAGTATGGTACCACATTACTACGTGACCCAAACCAGAAAAAACCCTCGATCAGGTCAACATGCATGTTAAAACTGCGAAAGTATGAGCCTGATGAGGGCAAATCCCAGACCTATCCCAGACCTAACTTGCGTAATCCTCTAAAATATTTATCAAGACCAGGTTTAATTGACTGTTTCAGTGTGGTACCACATTACTACGCGATCCAATCCAGAAATAGCCCAGGATCCAGCCATGAAGTATGAGAAATATGCGAAAGTGTGAGCCTGATGGGGGCAAATCCTAGACCTAACCCAGACCTAACATGCGTTATCCTCTAAAATATTTATCAAGACCAGGTTTAATTGAATGTTTCAGTGTGGTACCACATTACTACGTGATCCAATCCAGAAATAGCCCAGGATCTAGCCATGAAGTATGAGAAATATGCGAAAGTATGAGCCTGACAAGGGCAAATCCTAGACCTAACCCAGACCTAACATGCGTTATCCTCTAAAATATTTATCAAGACCAGGTTTAATGGACTGTTTCAGTGTGGTACTACATTACTACGTGATCCAAACCGGAAAAAACCCAGGAACTGTTCAACAAGTATGTGAAAAACGCGAAAGTATGAGCCTGATGAGGGCAAATCCCAGACCTATCCCAGACCTAACTTGCGTTGTCCTCTAAGATATTGATGGAAACCAGGTTTAATTGACTGTTTCAGTGTTGTACTTCATTACTACGTGATGCAATCCAGAAAAAGCCCGGGATCTAGCCGTCAAGTATGAGAAATATGCGAAAGAATGAGCCTGATGAGAGCAAATCCCAGACCTAACCTAGACCTAACATGAATTATTCTCTAAAATATTGATCGAAACCAGGTTTAATTGACTGTTTCAGTGTGGTACCACATTACTACGTGATCCAATCCAGAAGCAGCCCAGGATCTAGCCATGAAGTATGAGAAATATGCGAAAGTATGAGCCTGATAAGGGCAAATCCTAGACCTAACCCAGACCTAACATGCGTTATCCTCTAAAATATTTATCAAGACCAGGTTTAATTGTATGTTTCAGTGTGGTCCCACATTACTACGTGATCCAAACCAGAAAAAACCCAGGATCCGTTCAGCAAGTATGTGAAGAATGCGAAAGTATGTGTCTGATGAGTGAAAATCCCAGACCTAACCTAGACCTAACATGCGTTATCCTCTAAAATATTGATCCAAACCAGGTTTAATGGACTGTTTCAGTGTGGTACCACTCTAGTACGTGATCCAAACCAGAAAAAACCTAGGATCTGTTCAACAAGTATGTGAAAAACGCGAAAGTATGAGCCTGCTGAGGGCGAATTCTAGACCTATCCCAGACCTAACTTGCGTTATCCTCTAAAATAATGATCGAAACCAGGTTTAATTGACTGTTTCAGCGTGGTACCACATTAATACGTGATACAATCCAGAAGCAGCCCAGGATCTAGCCATGAAGTATGAGAAATATGCGAAAGTATGAGCCTGACGAGCGCAAATCCTAGACCTAACCCAGACCTAACATGCGTTATCCTCTAAAATATTTATCATGACCAGGTTTAATTGATTGTTTCAGTGTGGTACCACATTACTACGTGAACCAATCCAGAAAAAACCCAGGATCTGTTCAACACGTATGTGAAAAACGCGAAAGTATGAGCCTGGTGAGGGCAAATCCCAGACCTATCCCAGACCTAACAAGCGTTATCCTCTAAAATATTGATCCAAACCAGCTTTAATGGACTGTTTCAGTGTGGTACCACTTTACTACGTGATCCAAAGCAGAAAAAACCCTCGATCACGTCAACATATATATTAAAACTGCGAAAGTATGACCCTGATGAGGGCAAATCCCAGGCCTAACCTAGACCTAACATGCGTTGTCCTCTAAAATATTGATGGAAACCAGGTTTAATTGACCGTTTCAGTGTTGTACTTCATCACTACGTGATGCAATCCAGAAAAAGCCCGGGATCTAGCCATCAAGTATGAGAAATATGCGAAAGAATGAGCCTGATGAGAGCAAATCGCAGACCTAACCTAGACCTAACATGAATTATTCTCTAAAATATTGATCGAAACCAGGTTTAATTTACTGTTTCAATGTGGTCCCACATTACTACGTGATCCAAACCAGAAAAAACCCAGGATCCGTTCAACAAGTATATGAAGAATGCGAATGTATGAGTCTGATGAGTGAAAATCCCAGGCCTAACCTAGACCTAACATGCGTTATCCTCAAAAATATTGATCGAAACCTGGTTTAATCGACTGTTTCAGTGTGGTACCACATTACTATGTGATCCAAACCAGAAAATAACCCAGGATCTGTTCAACGAGTATGTGAAGTGTGCGAAAGTATGAGTCTGATGAGGGCAAATCCCAGACCTATCCCAGACCTAACATGCGTTATCCTCTAAAATATTTATCAAGACCAGGTTCAATTGATTGTTTCAGTGTGGTCCAACATTACTACGTGATCCAAACCAGAAAAAACCCAGGATCTGTTCAACAAGTATGTGAAGTGTGCGAAAGTATGAGTCTGATGAGGGCAAATCCCAGACCTATCCCAGACCTAACATGCGTCATCCTCTAAAATAATTATCAAGACCAGGTTTAATTGATTGTTTCAGTGTGGTCCAACATTACTACGTGATCCAAACCAGAAAAAACCCAGGATCCGTTCAACAAGTATGTGAAGAATGCGAAAGTATGAGTCTGATGAGTGAAAATCCCAGACCTAACCTAGACCTAACATGCGTTATCCTCCAAAATATTGATCGAAACCTGGTTTAATCCACTGTTTCAGTATGGTACCACATTACTACGTGACCCAAACCAGAAAAAACCCTCGATCAGGTCAACATGCATGTTAAAACTGCGAAAGTATGAGCCTGATGAGGGCAAATCCCAGACCTATCCCAGACCTAACTTGCGTTATCCTCTAAAATATTTATCAAGACCAGGTTTAATTGACTGTTTCAGTGTGGTACCACATTACTACGCGATCCAATCCAGAAATAGCCCAGGATCCAGCCATGAAGTATGAGAAATATGCGAAAGTGTGAGCCTGATGGGGGCAAATCCTAGACCTAACCCAGACCTAACATGCGTTATCCTCTAAAATATTTATCAAGACCAGGTTTAATTGAATGTTTCAGTGTGGTACCACATTACTACGTGATCCAATCCAGAAATAGCCCAGGATCTAGCCATGAAGTATGAGAAATATGCGAAAGTATGAGCCTGACAAGGGCAAATCCTAGACCTAACCCAGACCTAACATGCGTTATCCTCTAAAATATTTATCAAGACCAGGTTTAATTGAATGTTTCAGTGTGGTACCACATTACTACGTGATCCAATCCAGAAATAGCCCAGGATCTAGCCATGAAGTATGAGAAATATGCGAAAGTATGAGCCTGACAAGGGCAAATCCTAGACCTAACCCAGACCTAACATGCGTTATCCTCTAAAATATTTATCATGACCAGGTTTAATTGAATGTTTCAGTGTGGTACCATATTACTACGTGATCCAAACCAGAGAAAACACAGGATCCGTTCAACAAGTATGTGAAGAATGCGAATGTATGAGTCTGATGAGTGAAAACCCCCGACCTATCCTAGACCTAACATGCGTTATCCTCAAAAATATTGATCGAAACCTGGTTTAATCGACTGATTCAGTGTGGTCCCACATTACTACGTGATCCAAACCAGAAAATAACCCAGGGTCTGTTCAACGAGTATGTGAAGTGTGCGAAAGTATGAGTCTGATGAGGGCAAATCCCAGACCTATCCCACACCTAACATGCGTTATCCTCTAAAATATTTATCAAGACCAGGTTTAATTGATTGTTTCAGTGTGGTCCAACATTACTACGTGATCCAAACCAGAAAAAACCCAGGATCCGTTCAACAAGTATGTGAAGAATGCGAAAGTATGAGTCTGATGAGTGAAAATCCCAGACCTAACCTAGACCTAACATGCGTTATCCTCTAAAATATTGATCCAAACCATGTTTAATGGACTGTTTCAGTGTGGTACTACATTACTACGTGATCCAAACCGGAAAAAACCCAGGATCTGTTCAACAAGTATGTGAAAAACGCGAAAGTATGAGCCTGATGAGGGCAAATCCCAGACTTATCCCAGACCTAACTTGCGTTATCCTCTAAAATATTTATCAAGACCTGGTTTAATTGACTGTTTCAGTGTGGTACCACATTACTACGCGATCCAATCCAGAAATAGCCCAGGATCCAGCCATGAAGTATGAGAAATATGCGAAAGTATGAGCCTGACAAGGGCAAATCCTAGACCTAACCCAGACCTAACATGCGTTATCCTCTAAAATATTTATCAAGACCAGGTTTAATTGAATGTTTCAGTGTGGTACCACATTACTACGTGATCCAAACCAGTAAAAACCCAGGATCTGTTCCACAAGTATGTGAAAAACGCGAAAGTATGAGCCTGATGAGGGCAAATCCCAGACCTAACCTAGACCTAACATGCGTTATTCTCTAAAATATTGATGGAAACCAGGTTTAATTGACTGTTTCAGTGTGGTACCACATTACTACGTGATCCAAACCAGAAAAAACCCAGGATCCGTTCAACAAGTATGTGAAGAATGCGAAAATATGTGTCCGATGAGTGAAAATCCCAGGCCTAACCTAGACCTAACATGCGTTATCCTCCAAAATATTGATCGAAACCTGGTTTAATCGACTGTTTCAGTGTGGTACCACATTACTACGTGACCCAAACCAGAAATAACCCTCGATCAGGTCAAGATGCATGTTAAAACTGCGAAAGTATGAGCCTGATGAGGGCAAATCCCAGACCTATCCCAGACCTAACATGCGATATCCTCAAAAATATTAATCGAAACCAGGTTTAATCGACTGTTTCAGTGTGGTACCATATTACTACGTGATCCAAACCAGAGAAAACACAGGATCCGTTCAACAAGTATGTGAAGAATGCGAATGTATGTGTCTGATGAGTGAAAATTCCAAGCCCTCACCTAGACCTAACATGCGTTATCCTCTAAAATATTGATCCATACCAGGTTTAGTGGACTGTTTCAGTGTGGTACCACACTACTACGTGATCCAAACCAGAAAAAACCCAGGATCTGTTCAACAAGTATGTGAAAAACGCGAAAGTATGAGTCCGATGAGGGCAAATCCCAGACCTATCCCAGACCTAACATGCGTCATCCTGTAAAATATTGATACAAACCAGGTTTAATGGACTGTTTCAGTGTGGTACCACATTACTACGTGATCCAATCCAGAAATAGCCCAGGATCCAGCCATGAAGTATGAGAAATATGCGAAAGTATGAGCCTGATGTGGGCAAATCCTAGACCTAACCCAGACTTAACATGCGTTATCCTCTAAAATATTTATCAAGACCAGGTTTAATCGAATGTTTCAGTGTGGTACCACATTACTACGTGATCCAAACCAGTAAAAACCCAGGATCCGTTCAACAAGTATGTGAAGAATGCGAAAGTATGAGTATGATGAGTGAAAAACCCCGGCCTGTCCTAGACCTAACATGCGCTATTCTCAAAAATATTGATCGAAACCTGGTTTAATCGACAGATTCAGTGTGGTACCACATTAATATGTGTTCCAAACCAGAAAATAACGCAGGATCTGTTCAACGAGTATGTGAAGTGTGCGAAAGTATGAGTCTGATGAGGGCAAATCCCAGACCTAACCTAGACCTAACATGCGTTATCCTCTAAAATATTGATCCAAACCAGGTTTAATGGACTGTTTCAGTGTGGTACCACACTACTACGTGACCCAAACCGGAAAAAACCCAGGATCTGTTCAACACGTATGTGAAAAACGCGAAAGTATGAGCCTGATGAGGGCAAATCCCAGACCTATCCCAGACCTAACTTGCGTTATCCTCTAAAATATTTATCAAGACCAGGTTTAATTGACTGTTTCAGTGTGGTACCACATTACTACGTGATCCAAACCAGAAAAAACCCAGGATCCGTTCAACAAGTATGTGAAGAATGCGAAAGTATGAGTCTGATGAGTGAAAATCCCAGGCCTAACCTAGACCTAACATGCGTTATCCTCAAAAATATTGATCGAAACCTGGTTTAATCGACTGTTTCAGTGTGGTACCACACTACTACGTGATCCAAACCAGAAAAAACCCAGGATCTGTTCAACAAGTATGTGAAAAACGCGAAAGTATGAGCCTGATGAGGGCAAATCCCAGACCTATCCCAGACCTAACTTGCGTTGTCCTCTAAGATATTGATGGAAACCAGGTTTAATTGACTGTTTCAGTGTTGTACTTCATTACTACGTGATGCAATCCAGAAAAAGCCCGGGATCTAGCCGTCAAGTATGAGAAATATGCGAAAGAATGAGCCTGATGAGAGCAAATCCCAGACCTAACCTAGACCTAACATGAATTATTCTCTAAAATATTGATCGAAACCAGGTTTAATTGACTGTTTCAGTGTGGTCCCACATTACTACGTGATCCAAACCAGAAAATAACCCAGGATCTGTTCAACGAGTATGTGAAGTGTGCGAAAGTATGAGTCTGATGAGGGCAAATCCCAGACCTATCCCACACCTAACATGCGTTATCCTCTAAAATATTTATCAAGACCAGGTTTCATTGATTGTTTCAGCGTGGTCCAACATTACTACGTGATCCAAACCAGAAAAAACCCAGGATCCGTTCAACAAGTATGTGAAGAATGCGAAAGTATGAGTCTGATGAGTGAAAATCCCAGACCTAACCTAGACCTAACATGCGTTATCCTCTAAAATATTGATCCAAACCATGTTTAATGGACTGTTTCAGTGTGGTACTACATTACCACGTGATCCAAACCGGAAAAAACCCAGGATCTGTTCAACAAGTATGTGAAAAACGCGAAAGTATGAGCCTGATGAGGACAAATCCCAGACCTATCCCAGACCTAACTTGCGTTATCCTCTAAAATATTTATCAAGACCAGGTTTAATTGAATGTTTCAGTGTGGTACCACATTACTACGTGATCCAAACCAGTAAAAACCCAGGATCTGTTCCACAAGTATGTGAAAAACGCGAAAGTATGAGCCTGAAGAGGGCAAATCCCAGACCTAACCTAGACCTAACATGCGTTATTCTCTAAAATATTGATGGAAACCAGGTTTAATTGACTGTTTCAGTGTGGTACCACATTACTACGTGATCCAAACCAGAAAAAACCCAGGATCCGTTCAACAAGTATGTGAAGAATGCGAAAATATGAGTCCGATGAGTGAAAATCCCAGGCCTAACCTAGACCTAACATGCGTTATCCTCCAAAATATTGATCGAAACCTGGTTTAATCGACTGTTTCAGTGTGGTACCACATTACTACGTGACCCAAACCAGAAATAACCCTCGATCAGGTCAAGATACATGTTCAAACTGCGAAAGTATGAGCCTGATGAGGGCAAATCCCAGACCTATCCCAGACCTAGCATGCGATATCCTCAAAAATATTAATCGAAACCAGGTTTAATCGACAGTTTCAGTGTGGTACCATATTACTACGTGATCCAAACCAGAGAAAACACAGGATCCGTTCAACAAGTATGTGAAGAATGCGAATGTATGAGTCTGATGAGTGAAAATTCCAAGCCCTCACCTAGACCTAACATGCGTTATCCTGTAAAATATTGATACAAACCAGGTTTAATGGACTGTTTCAGTGTGGTACCACATTACTACGTGATCCAATCCAGAAATATCCCAGGATCCAGCCATGAAGTATGAGAAATATGCGAAAGTATGAGCCTGATGTGGGCAAATCCTAGACCTAACCCAGACTTAACATGCGTTATCCTCTAAAATATTTATCAAGACCAGGTTTAATTGAATGTTTCAGTGTGGTACCACATTACTACGTGATCCAAACCAGTAAAAACCCAGGATCCGTTCAACAAGTATGTGAAGAATGCGAAAGTATGAGTATGATGAGTGAAAAACCCCGCCCTATCCTAGACCTAACATGCGCTATCCTCAAAAATACAGATCGAAAACTGGTTTAATCGACTGATTCAGTGTGGTACCACATTAATATGTGTTCCAAACCAGAAAATAACGCAGGATCTGTTCAACGAGTATGTGAAGTGTGCGAAAGTATGAGTCTGATGAGGGCAAATCCCAGACCTAACCTAGACCGAACATGCGTTATCCTCTAAAATATTGATCCAAACCAGGTTTAATGGACTGTTTCAGTGTGGTACCACACTACTACGTGACCCAAACCGGAAAAAACCCAGGATCTGTTCAACAAGTATGTGAAAAACGCGAAAGTATGAGCCTGATGAGGGCAAATCCCAGACCTATCCCAGACCTAACTTGCGTTATCCTCTAAAATATTGAACGAAACCAGGTTTAATTGACTGTTTCAGCGTGGTACCACATTACTACGTGATACAATCCAGAAACAGCCCAGGATCTACCCATGAAGTATGAGAAATATGCGAAAGTATGAGCCTGATGAGGGCAAATCCTAGACCTAACCCAGACCTAACATGCGTTATCCTCTAAAATATTTATCAAGACCAGGTTTAATTGTATGTTTCAGTGTGGTACCACATTACTACGTGATCCAAACCAGTAAAAACCCAGGTTCCGTTCAACAAGTATGTGAAGAATGCGAAAGTATGAGTCTGATGAGTGAAAACCCCCGACCTATCCTAGACCTAACATGCGTTATCCTCAAAAATATTGATCGAAACCTGGTTTAATCGACTGATTCAGTGTGGTACCACATTACTATGTGATCCAAACCAGAAAATAACCCAGGATCTGTGCAACGAGTATGTGAAGTGTGCGAAAGTATGAGTCTGATGAGGGCAAATCCCAGACCTATCCCAGACCTAACATGCGTTATCCTCTGAAATATTTATCAAGACCAGGTTTAATTGATTGTTTCAGTGTGGTCCCACATTACTACGTGATCCAAACCAGAAAAAACCCAGGATCCGTTCAGCAAGTATGTGAAGAATGCGAAAGTATGTGTCTGATGAGTGAAAATCCCAGACCTAACCTAGACCTAACATGCGTTATCCTCTAAAATATTGATCCAAACCAGGTTTAATGGACTGTTTCAGTGTGGTACCACTCTACTACGTGATCCAAACCAGAAAAAACCTAGGATCTGTTCAACAGGTATGTGAAAAACGCGAAAGTATGAGCCTGCTGAGGGTGAATCCTAGACCTATCCCAGACCTAACTTGCGTTATCCTCTAAAATATTGATCGAAACCAGGTTTAATTGACTGTTTCAGCGTGGTACCACATTAATACGTGATACAATCCAGAAGCAGCCCAGGATCTAGCCATGAAGTATGAGAAATATGCGAAAGTATGAGCCTGACGAGGGCAAATCCTAGACCTAACCCAGACCTAACATGCGTTATCCTCTAAAATATTTATCATGACCAGGTTTAATTGATTGTTTCAGTGTGGTCCCACATTACTACGTGATCCAAACCAGAAAAAACCCAGGATCCGTTCAACAAGTATGTGAAGAATGCGAAAGTATGAGCCTGGTGAGGGCAAATCCTAGACCTAACCCTAACCTAACATGCGTTATCCTCTAAAATATTTATCAAGACCAGGTTTAATTGAATGTTCCAGTGTGGTACAACACTACTGCGTGACCCACACCGGAAAAAAACCCAGGATCTGTTCAACACGTATGTGAAAAACGCGAAAGTATGAGCCTGATGAGGGCAAATCCCAGACCTATCCCAGACCTAACTTGCGTTATCCTCTAAAATATTGAACGAAACCAGGGGTTAATGGACTGTTTCAGTGTGGTACCACTTTACTACGTGATCCAAAGCAGAAAAAACCCTCGATCACGTCAACATATATATTAAAGCTGCGAAAGTATGACCCTGATGAGGGCAAATCCCAGGCCTAACCTAGACTTAACATGCGTTGTCCTCTAAAATATTGATGGAAACCAGGTTTAATTGACTGTTTCAGTGTTGCACTTCATTACTGCGTGATACAATCCAGAAAAAGCCCAGGATCTAGCCATCAAGTATGAGAATTATGCGAAAGAATGAGCCTGATGAGAGCAAATCCCAGAACTAGCCTACACCTAACATGAATTATTCTCTAAAATATTGATCGAAACCAGGTTGAATTGACTGCTTCAGTGTGGTCCCACATTACTACGTGATCCAAACCAGAAAAAACCCAGGATCCGTTCAACAAGTATGTGAAGAATGCGAATGTATGAGTCTGATGAGTGAAAATCCCAGGCCTAACCTAGACCTAACATGCGTTATCCTCAAAAATATTGATCGAAACCTGGTTTAATCGACTGTTTCAGTGTGGTACCACATTACTATGTGATCCAAACCAGAAAATAACCCAGGATCTGTTCAACGAGTATGTGAAGTGTGCGAAAGTATGAGTCTGATGAGGGCAAATCCCAGACCTATCCCAGACCTAACATGAGTTATCCTCTAAAATATTTATCAAGACCAGGTTCAATTGATTGTTTCAGTGTGGTCCAACATTACTACGTGATCCAAACCAGAAAAAACCCAGGATCCGTTCAACAAGTATGTGAAGAATGCGAAAGAATGAGTCTGATGAGTGAAAATCCCAGACCTAACCTAGACCTAACATGCGTTATCCTCTAAAATATTGATCCATACCAGGTTTAATGGACTGTTTCAGTGTGGTACTACATTACTACGTGATCCATACCGGAAAAAACCCAGGATCTGTTCAACAAGTATGTGAAAAACGCGAAAGTATGACCCTGATGAGGGCAAATCCCAGGCCTAACCTAGACCTAACATGCGTTGTCCTCTAAAATATTGATGGAAACCAGGTTTAATTGACTGTTTCAGTGTTGCACTTCATTACTGCGTGATACAATCCAGAAAAAGCCCAGGATCTAGCCATCAAGTATGGGAAATATGCGAAAGAATGAGCCTGATGAGAGCAAATCCCAGAACTAGCCTAGACCTAACATGAATTATTCTCTAAAATATTGATCGAAACCAGGTTTAATTGACTGCTTCAGTGTGGTCCCACATTACTACGTGATCCAAACCAGAAAAAACCCAGGATCTGTTCAACAAGTATGTGAAAAACGCGAAAGTATGAGCCTGATGAGGGCAAATCCCAGACCTATCCCAAACCTAACTTGCGTTGTCCTCTAAGATAATGATGGAAACCAGTTATAATTGACTGTTTCAGTGTTGTACTTCATCACTACATGATGCAATCCAGAAAAAGCCCGGGATCTAGCCATCAAGTATGAGAAATATGCGAAAGAATGAGCCTGATGAGAGCAAATCGCAGACCTAGCCTAGACCTAACATGAATTATTCTCTAAAATATTGATCGAAACCAGGTTTAATGGACTGTTTCAGTGTGGAACCACATTACTACGTGATCCAAACCGGAAAAAACCCAGGATCTGTTCAACAAGTATGTGAAAAACGCGAAAGTATGAGCCTGACGAGGGCAAATCCCAGACCTATCCCAGACCTAACTTGCGTTGTCCTCTATGATATTGATGGAAACCAGTTTTAATTGACTGTTTCAGTGTTGTACTTTATTACTACGTGATGCAATCCAGAAAAAGCCCAGGATCTAGCCATCAAGTATGAGAAATATGCGAAAGAATGAGCCTGATGAGAGCAAATCCCACACCTAACCGAGACCTAACATGAATTATTCTTTAAAATATTGATAGAAACCAGGTTTAATTGACTGTTTCAGTGTGGTCCCACATTACTACGTGATCCAAACCAGAAAAAACCCAGGATCCGTTCAACAAGTATGTGAAGAATGCGAAAGTATGAGTCTGATGAGTGAAAATCCCAGGCCTAACCTAGACCTGACATGCGTTATCCTCAAAAATATTGATCGAAACCTGGTTTAATCGACTATTTCAGTGTGGTACCACACTACTACGTGATCCAAACCAGAAAAAACCCAGGATCTTTTCAACAAGTATGTGAAAAACGCGAAAGTATGAGCCTGATGGGGGCAAATTCCAGACCTATCCCAGACCTAACTTGCGTTGTCCTCTAAGATATTGATGGAAACCTGGTTTAATTGACTGTTTCAGTGTTGTACTTCATTACTACGTGATGCAATCCAGAAAAAGCCCGGGATCTAGCCGTCAAGTATGAGAAATATGCGAAAGAATGAGCCTGATGAGAGCAAATCCCAGACCTAACCTAGACCTAACATGAATTATTCTCTAAAATATTGATCGAAACCAGGTTTAATTGACTGTTTCAGTGTGGTCCCACATTACTACGTGATCCAAACCAGAAAATAACCCAGGATCTGTTCAACGAGTATGTGAAGTGTGCGAAAGTATGAGTCTGATGAGGGCAAATCCCAGACCTATCGCAGACCTAACATGCGTTATCCTCTAAAATATTTATCAAGACCAGGTTTAATTGATTGTTTCAGTGTGGTCCCACATTACTACGTGATCCAAACCAGAAAAAACCCAGGATCCGTTCAACAAGTATGTGAAGAATGCGAAAGTATGAGTCTGATGAGTGAAAATCCCAGACCTAACCTAGACCTAACATGCGTTATCCTCTAAAATATTGATCCAAACCATGTTTAATGGACTGTTGCAGTGTGGTACTACATTACTACGTGATCCAAACCGGAAAAAACCCAGGATCTGTTCAACAAGTATGTGAAAAACGCGAAAGTATGAGCCTGATGAGGGCAAAACCCAGACCTATCCCAGACCTAACTTGCGTTATCCTCCAAAATATTGATCGAAACCTGGTTTAATCGAGTGTTTCAGTGTGGTACCAAATTACTACGTGACCCAAACCAGAAAAAACCCTCGATCAGGTCAAGATGCATGTTAAAACTGCGAAAGTATGAGCCTGATGAGGGCAAATCCCAGACCTATCCCAGACCTAACATGCGATATCCTCAAAAATATTAATCGAAACCAGGCTTAATCGACTGTTTCAGTGTGGTACCATATTACTACGTGATCCAAACAAGAGAAAACACAGGATCCGTTCAACAAGTATGTGAAGAATGCGAATGTATGAGTCTGATGAGTGAAAATTCCAAGCCCTCACCTAGACCTAACATGCGTTATCCTCTAAAATATTGATCCAAACCAGGTTTAAACGACTGATTCAGTGTGGTACCACATTAATATGTGTTCCAAACCAGAAAATAACGCAGGATCTGTTCAACGAGTTTGTGAAGTGTGCGAAAGTATGAGCCTGATGAGGGCAAATCCCAGACCTATCCCAGACCTAACATGCGTTATCCTGTAAAATATTGATACAAACCAGGTTTAATGGACTGTTTCAGTGTGGTACCACATTACTACGTGATCCAATCCAGAAATAGCCCAGGATCCAGCCATGAAGTATGAGAAATATGCGAAAGTATGAGCCTGATGTGAGCAAATCCTAGACCTAACCCAGACTTAACATGCGTTATCCTCTAAAATATTTATCAAGACCAGGTTTAATTGAATGTTTCAGTGTGGTACCACATTACTACGTGATCCAAACCAGTAAAAACCCAGGATCCGTTCAACAAGTATGTGAAGAATGCGAAAGTATGAGTATGATGAGTGAAAAACCCCGGCCTATCCTAGACCTAACATGCGCTATCCTCAAAAATATTGATCGAAACCTGGTTTAATCGACTGATTCAGTGTGGTACCACATTAATATGTGTTCCAAACCAGAAAATAACGCAGGATCTGTTCAACGAGTATGTGAAGTGTGCGAAAGTATGAGTCTGATGAGGGCAAATCCCAGACCTAACCTAGACCTAACATGCGTTATCCTCTAAAATATTGATCCAAACCAGGTTTAATGGACTGTTTCAGTGTGGTACCACACTACTACGTGACCCAAACCGGAAAAAACCCAGGATCTGTTCAACAAGTATGTGAAAAACGCGAAAGTATGAGCCTGATGAGTGAAAACCCCCGACCTATCCTAGACCTAACATGCGTTATCCTCAAAAATATTGATCGAAACCTGGTTTAATCGACTGATTCAGTGTGGTACCACATTACTATGTGATCCAAACCAGAAAATAACCTAGGATCTGTGCAACGAGTATGTGAAGTGTGCGAAAGTATGAGTCTGATGAGGGCAAATCCCAGACCTATCCCAGAGCTAACATGCGTTATCCTCTGAAATATTTATCAAGACCAGGTTTAATTGATTGTTTCAGTGTGGTCCCACATTACTACGTGATCCAAACCAGAAAAAACCCAGGATCCGTTCAACAAGTATGTGAAGAATGCGAATGTATGAGTCTGATGAGTGAAAATCCCAGGCCTAACCTAGACCTAACATGCGTTATCCTCAAAAATATTGATCGAAACCTGGTTTAATCGACTGTTTCAGTGTGGTACCACATTACTATGTGATCCAAACCAGAAAATAACCCAGGATCTGTTCAACGAGTATGTGAAGTGTGCGAAAGTATGAGTCTGATGAGGGCAAATCCCAGACCTATCCCAGACCTAACATGCGTTATCCTCTAAAATATTTATCAAGACCAGGTTCAATTGATTGTTTCAGTGTGGTCCAACATTACTACGTGATCCAAACCAGAAAAAACCCAGGATCCGTTCAACAAGTATGTGAAGAATGCGAATGTATGAGTCTGATGAGTGAAAATTCCAAGCCCTCACCTAGACCTAACATGCGTTATCCTCTAAAATATTGATCCAAACCAGGATTAGTGGACTGTTTCAGTGTGGTACCACACTACTACGTGATCCAAACCAGAAAAAACCCAGGATCTGTTCAACAAGTATGTGAAAAACGCGAAAGTATGAGTCCGATGAGGGCAAATCCCAGACCTATCCCAGACCTAACATGCGTTATCCTGTAAAATATTGATACAAACCAGGTTTAATGGACTGTTTCAGTGTGGTACCACATTACTACGTGATCCAATCCAGAAATAGCCCAGGATCCAGCCATGAAGTATGAGAAATATGCGAAAGTATGAGCCTGATGTGAGCAAATCCTAGACCTAACCCAGACTTAACATGCGTTATCCTCTAAAATATTTATCAAGACCAGGTTTAATTGAATGTTTCAGTGTGGTACCACATTACTACGTGATCCAAACCAGTAAAAACCCAGGATCCGTTCAACAAGTATGTGAAGAATGCGAAAGTATGAGTATGATGAGTGAAAAACCCCGGCCTATCCTAGACCTAACATGCGCTATCCTCAAAAATATTGATCGAAACCTGGTTTAATCGACTGATTCAGTGTGGTACCACATTAATATGTGTTCCAAACCAGAAAATAACGCAGGATCTGTTCAACGAGTTTGTGAAGTGTGCGAAAGTATGAGTCTGATGAGGGCAAATCCCAGACCTAACCTAGACCTAACATGCGTTATCCTCTAAAATATTGATCCAAACCAGGTTTAATGGACTGTTTCAGTGTGGTACCACACTACTACGTGACCCAAACCGGAAAAAACCCAGGATCTGTTCAACAAGTATGTGAAAAACGGGAAAGTATGAGCCTGATGAGTGAAAACCCCCGACCTATCCTAGACCTAACATGCGTTATCCTCAAAAATATTGATCGAAACCTGGTTTAATCGACTGATTCAGTGTGGTACCACATTACTATGTGATCCAAACCAGAAAATAACCCAGGATCTGTTCAACGAGTATGTGAAGTGTGCGAAAGTATGAGTCTGATGAGGGCAAATCCCAGACCTATCCCAGACCTAACATGCGTTATCCTCTGAAATATTTATCAAGACCAGGTTTAATTGACTGTTTCAGTGTGGTCCCACATTACTACGTGATCCAAACCAGAAAGACCCAGGATCCGTTCAGCAAGTATGTGAAGAATGCGAAAATATGTGTCTGATGAGTGAAAATCCCAGACCTAACCTAGACCTAACATGCGTTATCCTCTAAAATATTGATCCAAACCAGGTTTAATGGACTGTTTCAGTGTGGTACCACTCTACTACGTGATCCAAACCAGAAAAAACCTAGGATCCGTTCAACAAGTATGTGAAGAATGCGAAAGTATGAGCCTGCTGAGGGCGAATCCCAGACCTATCCCAGACCTAACTTGCGTTATCCTCTAAAATATTGATCGAAACCTGGTTTAATCCACTGTTTCAGTGTGGTACCACATTACTACGTGACCCAAACCAGAAAAAACCCTCGATCAGGTCAACATGCATGTTAAAACTGCGAAAGTATGAGCCTGATGAGGGCAAATCCCAGACCTATCCCAGACCTAACTTGCGTTATCCTCTAAAATATTTATCAAGACCAGGTTTAATTGATTGTTTCAGTGTGGTCCCACATTACTACGTGATCCAAACCAGAAAAAACCCAGGATCCGTTCAACAAGTATGTGAAGAATGCGAAAGTATGAGCCTGGTGAGGGCAAATCCTAGACCTAACCCAAACCTAACATGCGATATCCTCTAAAATATTTATCAAGACCAGGTTTCATTGAATGTTCCAGTGTGGTACCACACTACTGCGTGACCCACACCGGAAAAAACCCAGGATCTGTTCAACACGTATGTGAAAAACGCGAAAGTATGAGCCTGATGAGGGCAAATCCCAGACCTATCCCAGACCTAACTTGCGCTGTCCTCTAAAATATTGAACGAAACCAGGTTTAATTGACTGTTTCAGCGTGGTACCACATTACTACGTGATACAATCCAGAAAAAGCCCAGGATCTAGCCATCAAGTATGAGAAATATGCGAAAGAATGAGCCTGATGAGAGCAAATCCCACACCTAAGCGAGACCTAACATGAATTATTCTTTAAAATATTGATAGAAACCAGGTTTAATTGACTGTTTCAGTGTGGTCCCACATTACTACGTGATCCAAACCAGAAAAAACCCAGGATCCGTTCAACAAGTATGTGAAGAATGCGAAAGTATGAGTCTGATGAGTGAAAATCCCAGGCCTAAGCTAGACCTAACATGCGTTATCCTCAAAAATATTGATCGAAACCTGGTTTAATCGACGGTTTCAGTGTGGTACCACACTACTACGTGATCCAAACCAGAAAAAACCCAGGATCTGTTCAACAAGTATCTGAAAAACGCGAAAGTATGAGCCTGATGAGGGCAAATCCCAGACCTATCCCAGACCTAACTTGCGTTGTCCTCTAAGATATTGATGGAAACCAGGTTTAATTGACTGTTTCAGTGTTGTACTTCATTACTACGTGATGCAATCCAGAAAAAGCCCGGGATCTAGCCGTCAAGTATGAGAAATATGCGAAAGAATGAGCCTGATGAGAGCAAATCCCAGACCTAACCTAGACCTAACATGCGTTATCCTCTAAAATATTGATCCAAACCATGTTTAATGGACTGTTTCAGTGTGGTACTACATTACTACGTGATCCAAACCGGAAAAAACCCAGGATCTGTTCAACGAGTATGTGAAAAACGCGAAAGTATGAGCCTGATGAGGGCAAATGCCAGACCTATCCCAGACCTAACTTGCGTTATCCTCTAAAATATTTATCAAGACCAGGTTTAATTGACTGTTTCAGTGTGGTACCACATTACTACGCGATCCAATCCAGAAATAGCCCAGGATCCAGCCATGAAGTATGAGAAATATGCGAAAGTGTGAGCCTGATGGGGGCAAATCCTAGACCTAACCCAGACCTAACATGCGTTATCCTCTAAAATATTTATCAAGACCAGGTTTAATTGAATGTTTCAGTGTGGTACCACATTACTACGTGATTCAATCCAGAAATAGCCCAGGATCTAGCCATGAAGTATGAGAAACATGCGAAAGTATGAGCCTGACAAGGGCAAATCCTAGACCTAACCCAGACCTAACATGCGTTATCCTCTAAAATATTTATCGAGACCAGGTTTAATTGAATGTTTGAGTGTGGTACCACATTACTACGTGATCCAAACCAGTAAAAACCCAGGATCTGTTCCACAAGTATGTGAAAAACGCGAAAGTATGAGCCTGATGAGGGCAAATCCCAGACCTAACCTAGACCTAACATGCGTTATTCTCTAAAATATTGATCGAAACCAGGATTAATTGACTGTTTCAGTGTGGTACCACATTACTACGTGATCCAAACCAGAAAAAACCCAGGATCCGTTCAACAAGTATGTGAAGAATGCGAAAATATGAGTCCGATGAGTGAAAATCCCAGGCCTAACCTAGACCTAACATGCGTTATCCTCCAAAATATTGATCGAAACCTGGTTTAACCCACTGTTTCAGTGTGGTACCACATTACTACGTGACCCAAACCAGAAAAAACCCTCGATCAGGTCAACATGCATGTTAAAACTGCGAAAGTATGAGCCTGATGAGGGCAAATCCAAGACCTATCCCAGACCTAACATGCGATATCCTCAAAAATCCTCAGGTTTAATTGACTGTTTCAGCGTGGTATCACATTACTACGTGATACAATCCAGAAACAGCACAGGATCTAGCCATGAAGTAAGAGAAATATGCGAAGGTATGAGCCTGGTGAGGGCAAATCCTAGACCTAACCCAAACCTAACAAGCGTTATCCTCTAAAATATTTATCAAGACCAGGTTTAATTGAATGTTACAGTGTGGTACCACATTACTACGTGAACCAATCCAGAAAAAACCCAGGATATGTTCAACACGTATGTGAAAAAGGCGAAAGTATGAGCCTGGTGAGGGCAAATCCCAGACCTATCCCAGACCTAACAAGCGTTATCCTCTAAAATATTGATCCAAACCAGCTTTAATGGACTGTTTCAGTGTGGTACCACTTTACTACGTGATCCAAAGCAGAAAAAACCCTCGATCACGTCAACATATATATTAAAACTGCGAAAGCATGACCCTGATGAGGGCAAATCCCAGGCCTAACCTAGACCTAACATGCGTTGTCCTCTAAAATATTGATGGAAACCAGGTTTAATTGACTGTTTCAGTGTTGTACTTCATCACTACGTGATGCAATCCAGAAAAAGCCCGGGATCTAGCCATCAAGTATGAGAAATATGCGAAAGAATGAGCCTGATGAGAGCAAATCGCAGACCTAACCTAGACCTAACATGAATTATTCTCTAAAATATTGATCGAAACCAGGTTTAATTTACTGTTTCAATGTGGTCCCACATTACTACGTGATCCAAACCAGAAAAAACCCAGGATCCGTTCAACAAGTATGTGAAGAATGCGAATGTATGAGTCTGATGAGTGAAAATCCCAGGCCTAACCTAGACCTAACATGCGTTATCCTCAAAAATATTGATCGAAACCTGGTTTAATCGACTGTTTCAGTGTGGTACCACATTACTATGTGATCCAAACCAGAAAATAACCCAGGATCTGTTCAACGAGTATGTGAAGTGTGCGAAAGTATGAGTCTGATGAGGGCAAATCCCAGACCTATCCCAGACCTAACATGCGTTGTCCTCTAAAATATTTATCAAGACCAGGTTCAATTGATTGTTTCAGTGTGGTCCAACATTACTACGTGATCCAAACCAGAAAAAGCCCAGGATCTGTTCAACAAGTATGTGAAAAACGCGAAAGTATGAGCCTGGTGAGGGCAAATCCCAGACCTATCCCAGACCTAACAAGCGTTATCCTCTAAAATATTTATCAAGACCAGGTTTAATTGATTGTTTCAGTGTGGTCCAACACTACTACGTGATCCAAACCAGAAAAAACCCAGGATCCGTTCAACAAGTATGTGAAGAATGCGAAAGTATGAGTCTGATGAGTGAAAATCCCAGACCTAACCTAGACCAAACATGAATTATTCTCTAAAATATTGATCGAAACTAGGTTTAATTGACTGTTTCAGTGTGGTCCCACATTACTACGTGATCCAAACCAGAAAATAACCCAGGATCTGTTCAACGAGTATGTGAAGTGTGCGAAAGTATGAGTCTGATGAGGGCAAATCCCAGACCTATCCCAGACCTAACATGCGTCATCCACTAAAATATTTATCAAGACCAGGTTTAATTGATTGTTTCAGTGTGGTCCAACATTACTACGTGATCCAAACCAGAAAAAACCCAGGATCCGTTCAACAAGTATGTGAAGAATGCGAAAGTATGAGTCTGATGAGTGAAAATCCCAGACCTAACCTAGACCTAACATGCGTTATCCTCTAAAATATTGATCCAAACCATGTTTAATGGACTGTTTCAGTGTGGTACTACATTACTACGTGATCCAAACCGGAAAAAACCCAGGATCTGTTCAACGAGTATGTGAAAAACGCGAAAGTATGAGCCTGATGAGGGCAAATCCCAGACCTATCCCAGACCTAACTTGCGTTATCCTCTAAAATATTTATCAAGACCAGGTTTAATTGACTGTTTCAGTGTGGTACCACATTACTACGCGATCCAATCCAGAAATAGCCCAGGATCCAGCCATGAAGTATGAGAAATATGCGAAAGTGTGAGCCTGATGGGGGCAAATCCTAGACCTAACCCAGACCTAACATGCGTTATCCACTAAAATATTTATCAAGACCAGGTTTAATTGAATGTTTCAGTGTGGTACCACATTACTACGTGATTCAATCCAGAAATAGCCCAGGATCTAGCCATGAAGTATGAGAAATATGCGAAAGTATGAGCCTGACAAGGGCAAATCCTAGACCTAACCCAGACCTAACATGCGTTATCCTCTAAAATATTTATCGAGACCAGGTTTAATTGAATGTTTGAGTGTGGTACCACATTACTACGTGATCCAAACCAGTAAAAACCCAGGATCTGTTCCACAAGTATGTGAAAAACGCGATAGTATGAGCCTGATGAGGGCAAATTCCAGACCTAACCTAGACCTAACATGCGTTATTCTCTAAAATATTGATCGAAACCAGGATTAATTGACTGTTTCAGTGTGGTACCACATTACTACGTGATCCAAACCAGAAAAAACCCAGGATCCGTTCAACAAGTATGTGAAGAATGCGAAAATATGAGTCCGATGAGTGAAAATCCCAGGCCTAACCTAGACCTAACATGCGTTATCCTCCAAAATATTGATCGAAACCTGGTTTAACCCACTGTTTCAGTGTGGTACCACATTACTACGTGACCCAAACCAGAAAAAACCCTCGATCAGGTCAACATGCATGTTAAAACTGCGAAAGTATGAGCCTGATGAGGGCAAATCCAAGACCTATCCCAGACCTAACATGCGATATCCTCAAAAATATTAATCGAAACCAGGTTTAATCGACTGTTTCAGTGTGGTACCATATTACTACGTGATCCAAACCAGAGAAAACACAGGATCCGTTCAACAAGTATGTGAAGAATGCGAATGTATGAATCTGATGAGTGAAAATTCCAAGCCCTCACCTAGACCTAACATGCGTTATCCTCTAAAATATTGATCCGAACCAGGTTTAGTGGGGTGTTTCAGTGTGGTACCACACTACTACGTGATCCAAACCAGAAAAAACCCAGGGTCTGTTCAACAAGTATGTGAAAAACGCGAAAGTATGAGTCCGATGAGGGCAAATCCCAAACCTATCCCAGACCTAACATGCGTTATCCTGTAAAATATTGATACAAACCAGGTTTAATGGACTGTTTCAGTGTGGTACCACATTACTACGTGATCCAATCCAGAAATAACCCAGGATCCAGCCATGAAGTATGAGAAATATGCGAAAGTATGAGCCTGATGTGGGCAAATCCTAGACCTAACCCAGACTTAACATGCGTTATCCTCTAAAATATTTATCAAGACCAGGTTTAATTGAATGTTTCAGTGTGGTGCCACATTACTACGTGATCCAAACCAGTAAAAACCCAGGATCCGTTCAACAAGTATGTGAAGAATGCGAAAGTATGAGTATGATGAGTGAAAAACCCCGGCCTATCCTAGACCTAACATGCGCTATCCTCACAAATATTGATCGAAACCTGGTTTAATCGACTGATTCAGTGTGGTACCACATTAATATGTGTTCCAAACCAGAAAATAACGCAGGATCTGTTCAACGAGTATGTGAAGTGTGCGAAAGTATGAGTCTGATGAGGGCAAATCCCAGACCTAACCTAGACCTAACATGCGTTATCCTCTAAAATATTGATCCAAACCAGGTTTAATGGACTGTTTCAGTGTGGTACCACACTACTACGTGACCCAAACCGGAAAAAACCCAGGATCTGTTCAACAAGTACGTGAAAAACGCGAAAGTATGAGCCTGATGAGGGCAAATCCCAGACCTATCCCAGACCTAACTTGCGTTATCCTCTAAAATATTGAACGAAACCAGGTTTAATTGACTGTTTCAGCGTGGTACCACATTACTACGTGATACAATCCAGAAACAGCCCAGGATCTAGCCATGAAGTATGAGAAATATGCGAAAGTATGAGCCTGATGAGGGCAAATCCTAGACCTAACCCAGACCTAACATGCGTTATCCTCTAAAATATTTATCAAGACCAGGTTTAATTGTATGTTTCAGTGTGGTACCACATTACTACGTGAACCAAACCAGTAAAAACCCAGGTTCCGTTCAACAAGCATGTGAAGAATGCGAAAGTATGAGTCTGATGAGTGAAAACCCCCGACCTATCCTAGACCTAACATGCGTTATCCTCAAAAATATTGATCGAAACCTGGTTTAATCGACTGATTCAGTGTGGTACCGCATTACTATGTGATCCAAACCAGAAAATAACCCAGGATCTGTGCAACGAGTATGTGAAGTGTGCGAAAGTATGAGCCTGCTGAGGGCGAATTCTAGACCTATCCCAGACCTAACTTGCGTTATCCTCTAAAATAATGATCGAAACCAGGTTTAATTGACTGTTTCAGCGTGGTACCACATTAATACGTGATCCAAACCAGAAAAAACCCAGGATCCGTTCAACAAGTATGTGAAGAATGCGAAAGTATGAGCCTGGTGAGGGCAAATCCTAGACCTAACCCAAACCTAACATGCGTTATCCTCTAAAATATTTATCAAGACCAGGTTTAATTGAATGTTCCAGTGTGGTACAACACTACTGCGTGGCCCACACCGGAAAAAAACCCAGGATCTGTTCAACACGTATGTGAAAAACGCGAAAATATGAGCCTGATGAGGGCAAATCCCAGACCTATCCCAGACCTAACTTGCGTTATCCTCTAAAATATTGAACAAAACCAGGTTTAATTGACTGTTTCAGCGTGGTATCACATTACTACGTGATACAATCCAGAAACAGCACAGGATCTAGCCATGAAGTAAGAGAAATATGCGAAGGTATGAGCCTGGTGAGGGCAAATCCTAGACCTAACCCAAACCTAACATGCGTTATCCTCTAAAATATTTATCAAGACCAGGTTTAATTGAATGTTACAGTGTGGTACCACATTACTACGTGAACCAATCCAGAAAAAACCCAGGATCTGTTCAACACGTATGTGAAAAACGCGAAAGTATGAGCCTGGTGAGGGCAAATCCCAGACCTATCCCAGACCTAACAAGCGTTATCCTCTAAAATATTGATCCAAACCAGCTTTAATGGACTGTTTCAGTGTGGTACCACTTTACTACGTGATCCAAAGCAGAAAAAACCCTCGACCACGTCAACATATATATTAAAACTGCGAAAGTATGAGCCTGATGAGAGCAAATCCCAGAACTAGCCTAGACCTAACATGAATTATTCTCTAAAATATTGATCGAAACCAGGTTTAATTGACTGCTTCAGTGTGGTCCCACATTACTACGTGATCCAAACCCGAAAAAACCCAGGATCTGTTCAACAAGTATGTGAAAAACGCGAAAGTATGAGCCTGGTGAGGGCAAATCCCAGACCTATCCCAGACCTAACAAGCGTTATCCTCTAAAATATTGATCCAAACCAGCTTTAATGGACTGTTTCAGTGTGGTACCACTTTACTACGTGATCCAAAGCAGAAAAAACCCTCGATCACGTCAACATATATATTAAAACTGCGAAAGCATGACCCTGATGAGGGCAAATCCCAGGCCTAACCTAGACCTAACATGCGTTGTCCTCTAAAATATTGATGGAAACCAGGTTTAATTGACTGTTTCAGTGTTGTACTTCATCACTACGTGATGCAATCCAGAAAAAGCCCGGGATCTAGCCATCAAGTATGAGAAATATGCGAAAGAATGAGCCTGATGAGAGCAAATCGCAGACCTAACCTAGACCTAACATGAATTATTCTCTAAAATATTGATCGAAACCAGGTTTAATTTACTGTTTCAATGTGGTCCCACATTACTACGTGATCCAAACCAGAAAAAACCCAGGATCCGTTCAACAAGTATGCGAAGAATGAGAATGTATGAGTCTGATGAGTGAAAATCCCAGGCCTAACCTAGACCTAACATGCGTTATCCTCAAAAATATTGATCGAAACCTGGTTTAATCGACTGTTTCAGTGTGGTACCACATTACTATGTGATCCAAACCAGAAAATAACCCAGGATCTGTTCAACGAGTATGTGAAGTGTGCGAAAGTATGAGTCTGATGAGGGCAAATCCCAGACCTATCCCAGACCTAACATGCGTTGTCCTCTAAAATATTTATCAAGACCAGGTTCAATTGATTGTTTCAGTGTGGTCCAACATTACTACGTGATCCAAACCAGAAAAAGCCCAGGATCTGTTCAACAAGTATGTGAAAAACGCGAAAGTATGAGCCTGGTGAGGGCAAATCCCAGACCTATCCCAGACCTAACAAGCGTTATCCTCTAAAATATTTATCAAGACCAGGTTTAATTGATTGTTTCAGTGTGGTCCAACACTACTACGTGATCCAAACCAGAAAAAACCCAGGATCCGTTCAACAAGTATGTGAAGAATGCGAAAGTATGAGTCTGATGAGTGAAAATCCCAGACCTAACCTAGACCAAACATGAATTATTCTCTAAAATATTGATCGAAACTAGGTTTAATTGACTGTTTCAGTGTGGTCCCACATTACTACGTGATCCAAACCAGAAAATAACCCAGGATCTGTTCAACGAGTATGTGAAGTGTGCGAAAGTATGAGTCTGATGAGGGCAAATCCCAGACCTATCCCAGACCTAACATGCGTCATCCACTAAAATATTTATCAAGACCAGGTTTAATTGATTGTTTCAGTGTGGTCCAACATTACTACGTGATCCAAACCAGAAAAAACCCAGGATCCGTTCAACAAGTATGTGAAGAATGCGAAAGTATGAGTCTGATGAGTGAAAATCCCAGACCTAACCTAGACCTAACATGCGTTATCCTCTAAAATATTGATCCAAACCATGTTTAATGGACTGTTTCAGTGTGGTACTACATTACTACGTGATCCAAACCGGAAAAAACCCAGGATCTGTTCAACGAGTATGTGAAAAACGCGAAAGTATGAGCCTGATGAGGGCAAATCCCAGACCTATCCCAGACCTAACTTGCGTTATCCTCTAAAATATTTATCAAGACCAGGTTTAATTGACTGTTTCAGTGTGGTACCACATTACTACGCGATCCAATCCAGAAATAGCCCAGGATCCAGCCATGAAGTATGAGAAATATGCGAAAGTGTGAGCCTGATGGGGGCAAATCCTAGACCTAACCCAGACCTAACATGCGTTATCCACTAAAATATTTATCAAGACCAGGTTTAATTGAATGTTTCAGTGTGGTACCACATTACTACGTGATTCAATCCAGAAATAGCCCAGGATCTAGCCATGAAGTATGAGAAATATGCGAAAGTATGAGCCTGACAAGGGCAAATCCTAGACCTAACCCAGACCTAACATGCGTTATCCTCTAAAATATTTATCGAGACCAGGTTTAATTGAATGTTTGAGTGTGGTACCACATTACTACGTGATCCAAACCAGTAAAAACCCAGGATCTGTTCCACAAGTATGTGAAAAACGCGATAGTATGAGCCTGATGAGGGCAAATTCCAGACCTAACCTAGACCTAACATGCGTTATTCTCTAAAATATTGATCGAAACCAGGATTAATTGACTGTTTCAGTGTGGTACCACATTACTACGTGATCCAAACCAGAAAAAACCCAGGATCCGTTCAACAAGTATGTGAAGAATGCGAAAATATGAGTCCGATGAGTGAAAATCCCAGGCCTAACCTAGACCTAACATGCGTTATCCTCCAAAATATTGATCGAAACCTGGTTTAACCCACTGTTTCAGTGTGGTACCACATTACTACGTGACCCAAACCAGAAAAAACCCTCGATCAGGTCAACATGCATGTTAAAACTGCGAAAGTATGAGCCTGATGAGGGCAAATCCAAGACCTATCCCAGACCTAACATGCGATATCCTCAAAAATATTAATCGAAACCAGGTTTAATCGACTGTTTCAGTGTGGTACCATATTACTACGTGATCCAAACCAGAGAAAACACAGGATCCGTTCAACAAGTATGTGAAGAATGCGAATGTATGAATCTGATGAGTGAAAATTCCAAGCCCTCACCTAGACCTAACATGCGTTATCCTCTAAAATATTGATCCGAACCAGGTTTAGTGGGGTGTTTCAGTGTGGTACCACACTACTACGTGATCCAAACCAGAAAAAACCCAGGGTCTGTTCAACAAGTATGTGAAAAACGCGAAAGTATGAGTCCGATGAGGGCAAATCCCAAACCTATCCCAGACCTAACATGCGTTATCCTGTAAAATATTGATACAAACCAGGTTTAATGGACTGTTTCAGTGTGGTACCACATTACTACGTGATCCAATCCAGAAATAACCCAGGATCCAGCCATGAAGTATGAGAAATATGCGAAAGTATGAGCCTGATGTGGGCAAATCCTAGACCTAACCCAGACTTAACATGCGTTATCCTCTAAAATATTTATCAAGACCAGGTTTAATTGAATGTTTCAGTGTGGTGCCACATTACTACGTGATCCAAACCAGTAAAAACCCAGGATCCGTTCAACAAGTATGTGAAGAATGCGAAAGTATGAGTATGATGAGTGAAAAACCCCGGCCTATCCTAGACCTAACATGCGCTATCCTCACAAATATTGATCGAAACCTGGTTTAATCGACTGATTCAGTGTGGTACCACATTAATATGTGTTCCAAACCAGAAAATAACGCAGGATCTGTTCAACGAGTATGTGAAGTGTGCGAAAGTATGAGTCTGATGAGGGCAAATCCCAGACCTAACCTAGACCTAACATGCGTTATCCTCTAAAATATTGATCCAAACCAGGTTTAATGGACTGTTTCAGTGTGGTACCACACTACTACGTGACCCAAACCGGAAAAAACCCAGGATCTGTTCAACAAGTACGTGAAAAACGCGAAAGTATGAGCCTGATGAGGGCAAATCCCAGACCTATCCCAGACCTAACTTGCGTTATCCTCTAAAATATTGAACGAAACCAGGTTTAATTGACTGTTTCAGCGTGGTACCACATTACTACGTGATACAATCCAGAAACAGCCCAGGATCTAGCCATGAAGTATGAGAAATATGCGAAAGTATGAGCCTGATGAGGGCAAATCCTAGACCTAACCCAGACCTAACATGCGTTATCCTCTAAAATATTTATCAAGACCAGGTTTAATTGTATGTTTCAGTGTGGTACCACATTACTACGTGAACCAAACCAGTAAAAACCCAGGTTCCGTTCAACAAGCATGTGAAGAATGCGAAAGTATGAGTCTGATGAGTGAAAACCCCCGACCTATCCTAGACCTAACATGCGTTATCCTCAAAAATATTGATCGAAACCTGGTTTAATCGACTGATTCAGTGTGGTACCGCATTACTATGTGATCCAAACCAGAAAATAACCCAGGATCTGTGCAACGAGTATGTGAAGTGTGCGAAAGTATGAGCCTGCTGAGGGCGAATTCTAGACCTATCCCAGACCTAACTTGCGTTATCCTCTAAAATAATGATCGAAACCAGGTTTAATTGACTGTTTCAGCGTGGTACCACATTAATACGTGATCCAAACCAGAAAAAACCCAGGATCCGTTCAACAAGTATGTGAAGAATGCGAAAGTATGAGCCTGGTGAGGGCAAATCCTAGACCTAACCCAAACCTAACATGCGTTATCCTCTAAAATATTTATCAAGACCAGGTTTAATTGAATGTTCCAGTGTGGTACAACACTACTGCGTGGCCCACACCGGAAAAAAACCCAGGATCTGTTCAACACGTATGTGAAAAACGCGAAAATATGAGCCTGATGAGGGCAAATCCCAGACCTATCCCAGACCTAACTTGCGTTATCCTCTAAAATATTGAACAAAACCAGGTTTAATTGACTGTTTCAGCGTGGTATCACATTACTACGTGATACAATCCAGAAACAGCACAGGATCTAGCCATGAAGTAAGAGAAATATGCGAAGGTATGAGCCTGGTGAGGGCAAATCCTAGACCTAACCCAAACCTAACATGCGTTATCCTCTAAAATATTTATCAAGACCAGGTTTAATTGAATGTTACAGTGTGGTACCACATTACTACGTGAACCAATCCAGAAAAAACCCAGGATCTGTTCAACACGTATGTGAAAAACGCGAAAGTATGAGCCTGGTGAGGGCAAATCCCAGACCTATCCCAGACCTAACAAGCGTTATCCTCTAAAATATTGATCCAAACCAGCTTTAATGGACTGTTTCAGTGTGGTACCACTTTACTACGTGATCCAAAGCAGAAAAAACCCTCGACCACGTCAACATATATATTAAAACTGCGAAAGTATGAGCCTGATGAGAGCAAATCCCAGAACTAGCCTAGACCTAACATGAATTATTCTCTAAAATATTGATCGAAACCAGGTTTAATTGACTGCTTCAGTGTGGTCCCACATTACTACGTGATCCAAACCCGAAAAAACCCAGGATCTGTTCAACAAGTATGTGAAAAACGCGAAAGTATGAGCCTGGTGAGGGCAAATCCCAGACCTATCCCAGACCTAACAAGCGTTATCCTCTAAAATATTGATCCAAACCAGCTTTAATGGACTGTTTCAGTGTGGTACCACTTTACTACGTGATCCAAAGCAGAAAAAACCCTCGATCACGTCAACATATATATTAAAACTGCGAAAGCATGACCCTGATGAGGGCAAATCCCAGGCCTAACCTAGACCTAACATGCGTTGTCCTCTAAAATATTGATGGAAACCAGGTTTAATTGACTGTTTCAGTGTTGTACTTCATCACTACGTGATGCAATCCAGAAAAAGCCCGGGATCTAGCCATCAAGTATGAGAAATATGCGAAAGAATGAGCCTGATGAGAGCAAATCGCAGACCTAACCTAGACCTAACATGAATTATTCTCTAAAATATTGATCGAAACCAGGTTTAATTTACTGTTTCAATGTGGTCCCACATTACTACGTGATCCAAACCAGAAAAAACCCAGGATCCGTTCAACAAGTATGTGAAGAATGAGAATGTATGAGTCTGATGAGTGAAAATCCCAGGCCTAACCTAGACCTAACATGCGTTATCCTCAAAAATATTGATCGAAACCTGGTTTAATCGACTGTTTCAGTGTGGTACCACATTACTATGTGATCCAAACCAGAAAATAACCCAGGATCTGTTCAACGAGTATGTGAAGTGTGCGAAAGTATGAGTCTGATGAGGGCAAATCCCAGACCTATCCCAGACCTAACATGCGTTGTCCTCTAAAATATTTATCAAGACCAGGTTCAATTGATTGTTTCAGTGTGGTCCAACATTACTACGTGATCCAAACCAGAAAAAGCCCAGGATCTGTTCAACAAGTATGTGAAAAACGCGAAAGTATGAGCCTGGTGAGGGCAAATCCCAGACCTATCCCAGACCTAACAAGCGTTATCCTCTAAAATATTTATCAAGACCAGGTTTAATTGATTGTTTCAGTGTGGTCCAACACTACTACGTGATCCAAACCAGAAAAAACCCAGGATCCGTTCAACAAGTATGTGAAGAATGCGAAAGTATGAGTCTGATGAGTGAAAATCCCAGACCTAACCTAGACCAAACATGAATTATTCTCTAAAATATTGATCGAAACTAGGTTTAATTGACTGTTTCAGTGTGGTCCCACATTACTACGTGATCCAAACCAGAAAATAACCCAGGATCTGTTCAACGAGTATGTGAAGTGTGCGAAAGTATGAGTCTGATGAGGGCAAATCCCAGACCTATCCCAGACCTAACATGCGTCATCCTCTAAAATATTTATCAAGACCAGGTTTAATTGATTGTTTCAGTGTGGTCCAACACTACTACGTGATCCAAACCAGAAAAAACCCAGGATCCGTTCAACAAGAATGTGAAGAATGCGAAAGTATGAGTCTGATGAGTGAAAATCCCAGACCTAACCTAGACCTAACATGCGTTATCCTCTAAAATATTGATCCAAACCATGTTTAATGGACTGTTTCAGTGTGGTACTACATTACTACGTGATCCAAACCGGAAAAAACCCAGGATCTGTTCAACAAGTATGTGAAAAACGCGAAAGTATGAGCCTGATGAGGGCAAATCCCAGACCTATCCCAGACCTAACTTGCGTTATCCTTTAAAATATTTATCAAGACCAGGTTTAATTGACTGTTTCAGTGTGGTACCACATTACTACGCGATCCAATCCAGAAATAGCCCAGGATCCAGCCATGAAGTATGAGAAATATGCGAAAGTGTGAGCATGATGGGGGCAAATCCTAGACCTAACCCAGACCTAACATGCGTTATCCTCTAAAATATTTATCAAGACCAGGTTTAATTGACTGTTTCAGCGTGGTACCACATTACTACGTGATACAATCCAGAAAAAGCCCAGGATCTAGCCATCAAGTATGAGAAATATGCGAAAGAATGAGACTGATGAGAGCAAATCCCACACCTAAGCGAGACCTAACATGAATTATTCTTTAAAATATTGATAGAAACCAGGTTTAATTGACTGTTTCAGTGTGGTCCCACATTACTACGTGATCCAAACCAGAAAAAACCCAGGATCCGTTCAACAAGTATATGAAGAATGCGAAAGTATGAGTCTGATGAGTGAAAATCCCAGGCCTAACCTAGACCTAACATGCGTTATCCTCAAAAATATTGATCGAAACCTGGTTTAATCGACGGTTTCAGTGTGGTACCACACTACTACGTGATCCAAACCAGAAAAAACCCAGGATCTGTTCAACAAGTATGTGAAAAACGCGAAAGTATGAGCCTGATGAGGGCAAATCCCAGACCTATCCCAGACCTAACTTGCGTTGCCCTCTAAGATGTTGATGGAAACCAGGTTTAATTGACTGTTTCAGTGTTGTACTTCATTACTACGTGATGCAATCCAGAAAAAGCCCGGGATCTAGCCGTCAAGTATGAGAAATATGCGAAAGAATGAGCCTGATGAGAGCAAATCCCAGACCTAACCTAGACCTAACATGAATTATTCTCTAAAATATTGATCGAAACCAGGTTTAATTGACTGTTTCAGTGTGGTCCCACATTACTACGTGATCCAAACCAGAAAATAACCCAGGATCTGTACAACGAGTATGTGAAGTGTGCGAAAGTATGAGTCTGATGAGGGCAAATCCCAGACCTATCCCAGACCTAACATGCGTCATCCTCTAAAATAATTATCAAGACCAGGTTTAATTGATTGTTTCAGTGTGGTCCAACTTTACTACGTGATCCAAACCAGAAAAAACCCAGGATCCGTTCAACAAGTATGTGAAGAATGCGAAAGTATGAGTCTGATGAGTGAAAATCCCAGACCTAACCTAGACCTAACATGCGTTATCCTCCAAAATATTGATCGAAACCTGGTTTAATCCACTGTTTCAGTATGGTACCACATTACTACGTGACCCAAACCAGAAAAAACCCTCGATCAGGTCAACATGCATGTTAAAACTGCGAAAGTATGAGCCTGATGAGGGCAAATCCCAGACCTATCCCAGACCTAACTTGCGTTATCCTCTAAAATATTTATCAAGACCAGGTTTAATTGACTGTTTCAGTGTGGTACCACATTACTACGCGATCCAATCCAGAAATAGCCCAGGATCCAGCCATGAAGTATGAGAAATATGCGAAAGTGTGAGCCTGATGGGGGCAAATCCTAGACCTAACCCAGACCTAACATGCGTTATCCTCTAAAATATTTATCAAGACCAGGTTTAATTGAATGTTTCAGTGTGGTACCACATTACTACGTGATCCAATCCAGAAATAGCCCAGGATCTAGCCATGAAGTATGAGAAATATGCGAAAGTATGAGCCTGACAAGGGCAAATCCTAGACCTAACCCAGACCTAACATGCGTTATCCTCTAAAATATTTATCAAGACCAGGTTTAATGGACTGTTTCAGTGTGGTACTACATTACTACGTGATCCAAACCGGAAAAAACCCAGGAACTGTTCAACAAGTATGTGAAAAACGCGAAAGTATGAGCCTGATGAGGGCAAATCCCAGACCTATCCCAGACCTAACTTGCGTTGTCCTCTAAGATATTGATGGAAACCAGGTTTAATTGACTGTTTCAGTGTTGTACTTCATTACTACGTGATGCAATCCAGAAAAAGCCCGGGATCTAGCCGTCAAGTATGAGAAATATGCGAAAGAATGAGCCTGATGAGAGCAAATCCCAGACCTAACCTAGACCTAACATGAATTATTCTCTAAAATATTGATCGAAACCAGGTTTAATTGACTGTTTCAGTGTGGTACCACATTACTACGTGATCCAATCCAGAAGCAGCCCAGGATCTAGCCATGAAGTATGAGAAATATGCGAAAGTATGAGCCTGATAAGGGCAAATCCTAGACCTAACCCAGACCTAACATGCGTTATCCTCTAAAATATTTATCAAGACCAGGTTTAATTGTATGTTTCAGTGTGGTCCCACATTACTACGTGATCCAAACCAGAAAAAACCCAGGATCCGTTCAGCAAGTATGTGAAGAATGCGAAAGTATGTGTCTGATGAGTGAAAATCCCAGACCTAACCTAGACCTAACATGCGTTATCCTCTAAAATATTGATCCAAACCAGGTTTAATGGACTGTTTCAGTGTGGTACCACTCTAGTACGTGATCCAAACCAGAAAAAACCTAGGATCTGTTCAACAAGTATGTGAAAAACGCGAAAGTATGAGCCTGCTGAGGGCGAATTCTAGACCTATCCCAGACCTAACTTGCGTTATCCTCTAAAATAATGATCGAAACCAGGTTTAATTGACTGTTTCAGCGTGGTACCACATTAATACGTGATACAATCCAGAAGCAGCCCAGGATCTAGCCATGAAGTATGAGAAATATGCGAAAGTATGAGCCTGACGAGCGCAAATCCTAGACCTAACCCAGACCTAACATGCGTTATCCTCTAAAATATTTATCATGACCAGGTTTAATTGATTGTTTCAGTGTGGTACCACATTACTACGTGAACCAATCCAGAAAAAACCCAGGATCTGTTCAACACGTATGTGAAAAACGCGAAAGTATGAGCCTGGTGAGGGCAAATCCCAGACCTATCCCAGACCTAACAAGCGTTATCCTCTAAAATATTGATCCAAACCAGCTTTAATGGACTGTTTCAGTGTGGTACCACCTTACTACGTGATCCAAAGCAGAAAAAACCCTCGATCACGTCAACATATATATTAAAACTGCGAAAGTATGACCCTGATGAGGGCAAATCCCAGGCCTAACCTAGACCTAACATGCGTTGTCCTCTAAAATATTGATGGAAACCAGGTTTAATTGACCGTTTCAGTGTTGTACTTCATCACTACGTGATGCAATCCAGAAAAAGCCCGGGATCTAGCCATCAAGTATGAGAAATATGCGAAAGAATGAGCCTGATGAGAGCAAATCGCAGACCTAACCTAGACCTAACATGAATTATTCTCTAAAATATTGATCGAAACCAGGTTTAATTTACTGTTTCAATGTGGTCCCACATTACTACGTGATCCAAACCAGAAAAAACCCAGGATCCGTTCAACAAGTATATGAAGAATGCGAATGTATGAGTCTGATGAGTGAAAATCCCAGGCCTAACCTAGACCTAACATGCGTTATCCTCAAAAATATTGATCGAAACCTGGTTTAATCGACTGTTTCAGTGTGGTACCACATTACTATGTGATCCAAACCAGAAAATAACCCAGGATCTGTTCAACGAGTATGTGAAGTGTGCGAAAGTATGAGTCTGATGAGGGCAAATCCCAGACCTATCCCAGACCTAACATGCGTTATCCTCTAAAATATTTATCAAGACCAGGTTCAATTGATTGTTTCAGTGTGGTCCAACATTACTACGTGATCCAAACCAGAAAAAACCCAGGATCTGTTCAACAAGTATGTGAAGTGTGCGAAAGTATGAGTCTGATGAGGGCAAATCCCAGACCTATCCCAGACCTAACATGCGTCATCCTCTAAAATAATTATCAAGACCAGGTTTAATTGATTGTTTCAGTGTGGTCCAACATTACTACGTGATCCAAACCAGAAAAAACCCAGGATCCGTTCAACAAGTATGTGAAGAATGCGAAAGTATGAGTCTGATGAGTGAAAATCCCAGACCTAACCTAGACCTAACATGCGTTATCCTCCAAAATATTGATCGAAACCTGGTTTAATCCACTGTTTCAGTATGGTACCACATTACTACGTGACCCAAACCAGAAAAAACCCTCGATCAGGTCAACATGCATGTTAAAACTGCGAAAGTATGAGCCTGATGAGGGCAAATCCCAGACCTATCCCAGACCTAACTTGCGTTATCCTCTAAAATATTTATCAAGACCAGGTTTAATTGACTGTTTCAGTGTGGTACCACATTACTACGCGATCCAATCCAGAAATAGCCCAGGATCCAGCCATGAAGTATGAGAAATATGCGAAAGTGTGAGCCTGATGGGGGCAAATCCTAGACCTAACCCAGACCTAACATGCGTTATCCTCTAAAATATTTATCAAGACCAGGTTTAATTGAATGTTTCAGTGTGGTACCACATTACTACGTGATCCAATCCAGAAATAGCCCAGGATCTAGCCATGAAGTATGAGAAATATGCGAAAGTATGAGCCTGACAAGGGCAAATCCTAGACCTAACCCAGACCTAACATGCGTTATCCTCTAAAATATTTATCAAGACCAGGTTTAATGGACTGTTTCAGTGTGGTACTACATTACTACGTGATCCAAACCGGAAAAAACCCAGGAACTGTTCAACAAGTATGTGAAAAACGCGAAAGTATGAGCCTGATGAGGGCAAATCCCAGACCTATCCCAGACCTAACTTGCGTTGTCCTCTAAGATATTGATGGAAACCAGGTTTAATTGACTGTTTCAGTGTTGTACTTCATTACTACGTGATGCAATCCAGAAAAAGCCCGGGATCTAGCCGTCAAGTATGAGAAATATGCGAAAGAATGAGCCTGATGAGAGCAAATCCCAGACCTAACCTAGACCTAACATGAATTATTCTCTAAAATATTGATCGAAACCAGGTTTAATTGACTGTTTCAGTGTGGTACCACATTACTACGTGATCCAATCCAGAAGCAGCCCAGGATCTAGCCATGAAGTATGAGAAATATGCGAAAGTATGAGCCTGATAAGGGCAAATCCTAGACCTAACCCAGACCTAACATGCGTTATCCTCTAAAATATTTATCAAGACCAGGTTTAATTGTATGTTTCAGTGTGGTCCCACATTACTACGTGATCCAAACCAGAAAAAACCCAGGATCCGTTCAGCAAGTATGTGAAGAATGCGAAAGTATGTGTCTGATGAGTGAAAATCCCAGACCTAACCTAGACCTAACATGCGTTATCCTCTAAAATATTGATCCAAACCAGCTTTAATGGACTGTTTCAGTGTGGTACCACTTTACTACGTGATCCAAAGCAGAAAAAACCCTCGATCACGTCAACATATATATTAAAACTGCGAAAGTATGACCCTGATGAGGGCAAATCCCAGGCCTAACCTAGACCTAACATGCGTTGTCCTCTAAGATATTGATCGAAACCAGGTTTAATGGACCGTTTCAGTGTTGTACTTCATCACTACGTGATGCAATCCAGAAAAAGCCCGGGATCTAGCCATCAAGTATGAGAAATATGCGAAAGAATGAGCCTGATGAGAGCAAATCGCAGACCTAACCTAGACCTAACATGAATTATTCTCTAAAATATTGATCGAAACCAGGTTTAATTTACTGTTTCAATGTGGTCCCACATTACTACGTGATCCAAACCAGAAAAAACCCAGGATCCGTTCAACAAGTATATGAAGAATGCGAATGTATGAGTCTGATGAGTGAAAATCCCAGGCCTAACCTAGACCTAACATGCGTTATCCTCAAAAATATTGATCGAAACCTGGTTTAATCGACTGTTTCAGTGTGGTACCACATTACTATGTGATCCAAACCAGAAAATAACCCAGGATCTGTTCAACGAGTATGTGAAGTGTGCGAAAGTATGAGTCTGATGAGGGCAAATCCCAGACCTATCCCAGACCTAACATGCGTTATCCTCTAAAATATTTATCAAGACCAGGTTCAATTGATTGTTTCAGTGTGGTCCAACATTACTACGTGATCCAAACCAGAAAAAACCCAGGATCTGTTCAACAAGTATGTGATAAACGCGAAAGTATGAGCCTGGTGAGGGCAAATCCCAGACCTATCCCAGACCTAACAAGCGTTATCCTCTAAAATATTGATCCAAACCAGCTTTAATGGACTGTTTCAGTGTGGTACCACTTTACTACGTGATCCAAAGCAGAAAAAACCCTCGATCACGTCAACATATATATTAAAACTGCGAAAGTATGACCCTGATGAGTGAAAATCCCAGACCTAACCTAGACCTAACATGCGTTATCCTCTAAAATATTGTTCCAAACCAGGTTTAATGGACTGTTTCAGTGTGGTACTACATTACTACGTGATCCAAACCGGAAAAAACCCAGGAACTGTTCAACAAGTATGTGAAAAACGCGAAAGTATGAGCCTGATGAGGGCAAATCCCAGACCTATCCCAGACCTAACTTGCGTTGTCCTCTAAGATATTGATGGAAACCAGGTTTAATTGACTGTTTCAGTGTTGTACTTCATTACTACGTGATGCAATCCAGAAAAAGCCCGGGATCTAGCCGTCAAGTATGAGAAATATGCGAAAGAATGAGCCTGATGAGAGCAAATCCCAGACCTAACCTAGACCTAACATGAATTATTCTCTAAAATATTGATCGAAACTAGGTTTAATTGACTGTTTCAGTGTGGTCCCACATTACTACGTGATCCAAACCAGAAAATAACCCAGGATCTGTTCAACGAGTATGTGAAGTGTGCGAAAGTATGAGTCAGATGAGGGCAAATCCCAGACCTATCCCAGACCTAACATGCGTCATCCTCTAAAATATTTATCAAGACCAGGTTTAATTGATTGTTTCAGTGTGGTCCAACACTACTACGTGATCCAAACCAGAAAAAACCCAGGATCCGTTCAACAAGTATGTGAAGAATGCGAAAGTATGAGTCTGATGAGTGAAAATCCCAGACCTAACCTAGACCTAACATGCGTTATCCTCTAAAATATTGATCCAAACCATGTTTAATGGACTGTTTCAGTGTGGTACTACATTACTACGTGATCCAAACCGGAAAAAACCCAGGATCTGTTCAACAAGTATGTGAAAAACGCGAAAGTATGAGCCTGATGAGGGCAAATCCCAGACCTATCCCAGACCTAACTTGCGTTATCCTTTAAAATATTTATCAAGACCAGGTTTAATTGACTGTTTCAGTGTGGTACCACATTACTACGCGATCCAATCCAGAAATAGCCCAGGATCCAGCCATGAAGTATGAGAAATATGCGAAAGTGTGAGCATGATGGGGGCAAATCCTAGACCTAACCCAGACCTAACATGCGTTATCCTCTAAAATATTTATCAAGACCAGGTTTAATTGACTGTTTCAGCGTGGTACCACACTACTACGTGATACAATCCAGAAAAAGCCCAGGATCTAGCCATCAAGTATGAGAAATATGCGAAAGAATGAGCCTGATGAGAGCAAATCCCACACCTAACCGAGACCTAACATGAATTATTCTTTAAAATATTGATAGAAACCAGGTTTAATTGACTGTTTCAGTGTGGTCCCACATTACTATGTGATCCAAACCAGAAAAAACCCAGGATCCGTTCAACAAGTATGTGAAGAATGCGAAAGTATGAGTCTGATGAGTGAAAATCCCAGGCCTAACCTAGACCTAACATGCGTTATCCTCAAAAATATTGATCGAAACCTGGTTTAATCGACGGTTTCAGTGTGGTACCACACTACTACGTGATCCAAACCAGAAAAAACCCAGGATCTGTTCAACAAGTATGTGAAAAACGCGAAAGTATGAGCCTGATGAGGGCAAATCCCAGACCTATCCCAGACCTAACTTGCGTTGTCCTCTAAGATATTGATGGAAACCAGGTTTAATTGACTGTTTCAGTGTTGTACTTCATTACTACGTGATGCAATCCAGAAAAAGCCCGGGATCTAGCCGTCAAGTATGAGAAATATGCGAAAGAATGAGCCTGATGAGAGCAAATCCCAGACCTAACCTAGACCTAACATGAATTATTCTCTAAAATATTGATCGAAACCAGGTTTAATTGACTGTTTCAGTGTGGTCCCACATTACTACGTGATCCAAACCAGAAAATAACCCAGGATCTGTTCAACGAGTATGTGAAGTGTGCGAAAGTATGAGTCTGATGAGGGCAATTCCCAGACCTATCCCAGACCTAACATGCGTCATCCTCTAAAATATTGATCGAAACCTGGTTTAATCGACGGTTTCAGTGTGGTACCACACTACTACGTGATCCAAACCAGAAAAAACCCAGGATCTGTTCAACAAGTATGTGAAGAATGCGAAAGTATGAGTCTGATGAATGAAAATCCCAGACCTATCCCAGACCTAACTTGCGTTGTCCTCTAAAATATTGATCGAAACCAGGTTTAATTGACTGTTTCAGTGTGGTCCCACATTACTACGTGATCCAAACCAGAAAATAACCCAGGATCTGTTCAACGAGTATGTGAAGTGTGCGAAAGTATGAGTCTGATGAGGGCAAATCCCAGACCTATCGCAGACCTAACATGCGTTATCCTCTAAAATATTTATCAAGACCAGGTTTAATTGATTGTTTCAGTGTGGTCCAACATTACTACGTGATCCAAACCAGAAAAAACCCAGGATCCGTTCAACAAGTATGTGAAGAATGCGAAAGTATGAGTCTGATGAGTGAAAATCCCAGACCTAACCTAGACCTAACATGCGTTATCCTCCAAAATATTGATCGAAACCTGGATTAATCCACTGTTTCAGTGTGGTACCACATTACTACGTGACCCAAACCAGAAAAAACCCTCGATCAGGTCAACATGCATGTTAAAACTGCGAAAGTATGAGCCTGATGAGGGCAAATCCCAGACCTATCCCAGACCTAACTTGCGTTATCCTCTAAAATATTTATCAAGACCAGGTTTAATTGACTGTTTCAGTGTGGTACCACATTACTACGCGATCCAATCCAGAAATAGCCCAGGATCCAGCCATGAAGTATGAGAAATATGCGAAAGTGTGAGCCTGATGGGGGCAAATCCTAGACCTAACCCAGACCTAACATGCGTTATCCTCTAAAATATTTATCAAGACCAGGTTTAATTGAATGTTTCAGTGTGGTACCACATTACTACGTGATCCAATCCAGAAATAGCCCAGGATCTAGCCATGATGTATGAGAAATATGCGAAAGTATGAGCCTGACAAGGGCAAATCCTAGACCTAACCCAGACCTAACATGCGTTATCCTCTAAAATATTTATCAAGACCAGGTTTAATTGAATGTTTCAGTGTGGTACCACATTACTACGTGATCCAAACCAGTAAAAACCCAGGATCTGTTCCACAAGTATGTGAAAAATGCGAAAGTATGAGCCCGATGAGGGCAAATCCCAGACCTAACCTAGACCTAACATGCGTTATTCTCTAAAATATTGATACAAACCAGGTTGAATGGACTGTTTCAGTGTGGTACCACATTACTGCGTGATCCAATCCAGAAATAGCCCAGGATCTGTTCAACAAGTATGTGAAAAACGCGAAAGTATGAGTCCGATGAGGGCAAATCCCAGACCTATCCCAGACCTAACATGCGTTATCCTGTAAAATATTGATACAAACCAGGTTTAATGGACTGTTTCAGTGTGGTACCACACTACTACGTGATCCAAACCAGAAAAAATCCAGGATCTGTTCAACAAGTATGTGAAGAATGCGAAAGTATGAGTCTGATGAGTGAAAATCCCAGACCTAACCTAGACCTAACATGCGTTATCCTCTAAAATATTGTTCCAAACCAGGTTTAATGGACTGTTTCAGTGTGGTACCACTCTACTACGTGATCCAAACCAGAAAAGACCTAGGATCTGTTCAACAAGTATGTGAAAAACGCGAAAGTATGAGCCTGCTGAGGGCGAATTCTAGACCTATCCCAGACCTAACTTGCGTTATCCCCTAAAATAATGATCGAAACCAGGTTTAATTGACTGTTTCAGCGTGGTACCACATTACTACGTGATACAATCGAGAAACAGCCCAGGATCTAGCCATGAAGTATGAGAAATATGCGAAAGTATGAGCCTGATGAGGGCAAATCCTAGACCTAACCCAGACCTAACATGCGTTATCCTCTAAAATATTTATCAAGACCAGGTTTAATTGTATGTTTCAGTGTGGTACCACATTACTACGTGATCCAAACCAGTAAAAACCCAGGTTCCGTTCAACAAGCATGTGAAGAATGCGAAAGTATGAGTCTGATGAATGAAAACCCCCGACCTATCCTAGACCTAACATGCGTTATCCTCAAAAATATTGATCGAAACCTGGTTTAATCGACTGATTCAGTGTGGTACCGCATTACTATGTGATCCAAACCAGAAAATAACCCAGGATCTGTGCAACGAGTATGTGAAGTGTGCGAAAGTATGAGTCTGATGAGGGCAAATCCCAGACCTATCCCAGACCTAACATGCGTTATCCTCTGAAATATTTATCAAGACCAGGTTTAATTGATTGTTTCAGTGTGGTCCCACATTACTACGTGATCCAAACCAGAAAAAACCCAGGATCCGTTCAGCAAGTATGTGAAGAATGCGAAAGTATGTGTCTGATGAGTGAAAATCCCAGACCTAACCTAGACCTAACATGCGTTATCCTCTAAAATATTGATCCAAACCAGGTTTAATTGACTGTTTCAGTGTGGTACCACTCTAGTACGTGATCCAAACCAGAAAAAACCTAGGATCTGTTCAACAAGTATGTGAAAAACGCGAAAGTATGAGCCTGCTGAGGGCGAATTCTAGACCTATCCCAGACCTAACTTGCGTTATCCTCTAAAATAATGATCGAAACCAGGTTTAATTGACTGTTTCAGCGTGGTACCACATTAATACGTGATACAATCCAGAAGCAGCCCTGGATCTAGCCATGAAGTATGAGAAATATGCGAAAGTATGAGCCTGACGAGCGCCAATCCTAGACCTAACCCAGACCTAACATGCGTTATCCTCTAAAATATTGATACAAACCAGGTTGAATGGACTGTTTCAGTGTGGTACCACATTACTGCGTGATCCAATCCAGAAATAGCCCAGGATCTGTTCAACAAGTATGTGAAAAACGCGAAAGTATGAGTCCGATGAGGGCAAATCCCAGACCTATCCCAGACCTAACATGCGTTATCCTGTAAAATATTGATACAAACCAGGTTTAATGGACTGTTTCAGTGTGGTACCACTCTACTACGTGATCCAAACCAGAAAAAACCCAGGATCTGTTCAACAAGTATGTGAAGAATGCGAAAGTATGAGTCTGATGAGTGAAAATCCCAGACCTAACCTAGACCTAACATGCGTTATCCTCTAAAATATTGTTCCAAACCAGGTTTAATGGACTGTTTCAGTGTGGTACCACTCTACTACGTGATCCAAACCAGAAAAGACCTAGGATCTGTTCAACAAGTATGTGAAAAACGCGAAAGTATGAGCCTGCTGAGGGCGAATTCTAGACCTATCCCAGACCTAACTTGCGTTATCCCCTAAAATAATGATCGAAACCAGGTTTAATTGACTGTTTCAGCGTGGTACCACATTACTACGTGATACAATCGAGAAACAGCCCAGGATCTAGCCATGAAGTATGAGAAATATGCGAAAGTATGAGCCTGATGAGGGCAAATCCTAGACCTAACCCAGACCTAACATGCGTTATCCTCTAAAATATTTATCAAGACCAGGTTTAATTGTATGTTTCAGTGTGGTACCACATTACTACGTGATCCAAACCAGTAAAAACCCAGGTTCCGTTCAACAAGCATGTGAAGAATGCGAAAGTATGAGTCTGATGAATGAAAACCCCCGACCTATCCTAGACCTAACATGCGTTATCCTCAAAAATATTGATCGAAACCTGGTTTAATCGACTGATTCAGTGTGGTACCGCATTACTATGTGATCCAAACCAGAAAATAACCCAGGATCTGTGCAACGAGTATGTGAAGTGTGCGAAAGTATGAGTCTGATGAGGGCAAATCCCAGACCTATCCCAGACCTAACATGCGTTATCCTCTGAAATATTTATCAAGACCAGGTTTAATTGATTGTTTCAGTGTGGTCCCACATTACTACGTGATCCAAACCAGAAAAAACCCAGGATCCGTTCAGCAAGTATGTGAAGAATCCGAAAGTATGTGTCTGATGAGTGAAAATCCCAGACCTAACCTAGACCTAACATGCGTTATCCTCTAAAATATTGATCCAAACCAGGTTTAATTGACTGTTTCAGTGTGGTACCACTCTAGTACGTGATCCAAACCAGAAAAAACCTAGGATCTGTTCAACAAGTATGTGAAAAACGCGAAAGTATGAGCCTGCTGAGGGCGAATTCTAGACCTATCCCAGACCTAACTTGCGTTATCCTCTAAAATATTTATCAAGACCAGGTTTAATTGAATGTTCCAGTGTGGTACAACACTACTGCGTGGCCCACACCGGAAAAAACCCAGGATCTGTTCAACATATATATTAAAACTGCGAAAGTATGAGCCTGATGTGGGCAAATCCCAGACCTATCCCAGACCTAACTTGCGTTATCCTCTAAAATATTGAACGAAACCAGGTTTAATTGACTGTTTCAGCGTGGTATCACATTACTACGTGATACAATCCAGAAACAGCACAGGATCTAGCCATGAAGTATGAGAAATATGCGAAACTATGAGCCTGGTGAGGGCAAATCCTAGACCTAACCCAAACCTAACATGCGTTATCCTCTAAAATATTTATCAAGACCAGGTTTAATTGAATGTTACAGTGTGGTACCACATTACTACGTGAACCAATCCAGAAAAAACCCAGGATCTGTTCAACACGTATGTGAAAAACGCGAAAGTATGAGCCTGGTGAGGGCAAATCCCAGACCTATCCCAGACCTAACAAGCGTTATCCTCTAAAATATTGATCCAAACCAGCTTTAATGGACTGTTTCAGTGTGGTACCACTTTACTACGTGATCCAAAGCAGAAAAAACCCTCGATCACGTCAACATATATATTAAAACTGCGAAAGTATGACCCTGATGAGGGCAAATCCCAGGCCTAACCTAGACCTAACATGCGTCATCCTCTAAAATATTGATCGAAACCTGGTTTAATCGACGGTTTCAGTGTGGTACCACACTACTACGTGATCCAAACCAGAAAAAACCCAGGATCTGTTCAACAAGTATGTGAAGAATGCGAAAGTATGAGTCTGATGAGTGAAAATCCCAGACCTATCCCAGACCTAACTTGCGTTGTCCTCTAAGATATTGATGGAAACCAGGGGTAATTGACTGTTTCAGTGTTGTACTTCATTACTACGTGATGCAATCCAGAAAAAGCCCGGGATCTAGCCGTCAAGTATGAGAAATATGCGAAAGAATGAGCCTGATGAGAGCAAATCCCAGACCTAACCTAGACCTAACATGAATTATTCTCTAAAATATTGATCGAAACCAGGTTTAGTTGACTGTTTCAGTGTGGTCCCACATTACTACGTGATCCAAACCAGAAAATAACCCAGGATCTGTTCAACGAGTATGTGAAGTGTGCGAAAGTATGAGTCTGATGAGGGCAAATCCCAGACCTATCCCAGACCTAACATGCGTCATCCTCTAAAATATTTATCAAGACCAGGTTTAATTGACTGTTTCAGTGTGGTCCAACATTACTACGTGATCCAAACCAGAAAAAACCCAGGATCCGTTCAACAAGTATGTGAAGAATGCGAAAGTATGAGTCTGATGAGTGAAAATCCCAGACCTAACCTAGACCTAACATGCGTTATCCTCTAAAATATTGTTCCAAACCAGGTTTAATGGACTGTTTCAGTGTGGTACTACATTACTACGTGATCCAAACCGGAAAAAACCCAGGAACTGTTCAACAAGTATGTGAAAAACGCGAAAGTATGAGCCTGATGAGGGCAAATCCCAGACCTATCCCAGACCTAACTTGCGTTGTCCTCTAAGATATTGATGGAAACCAGGTTTAATTGACTGTTTCAGTGTTGTACTTCATTACTACGTGATGCAATCCAGAGAAAGCCCGGGATCTAGCCGTCAAGTATGAGAAATATGCGAAAGAATGAGCCTGATGAGAGCAAATCCCAGACCTAACCTAGACCTAACATGAATTATTCTCTAAAATATTGATCGAAACTAGGTTTAATTGACTGTTTCAGTGTGGTCCCACATTACTACGTGATCCAAACCAGCAAATAACCCAGGATCTGTTCAACGAGTATGTGAAGTGTGCGAAAGTATGAGTCTGATGAGGGCAAATCCCAGACCTATCCCAGACCTAACATGCGTCATCCTCTAAAATATTTATCAAGACCAGGTTTAATTGATTGTTTCAGTGTGGTCCAACACTACTACGTGATCCAACCCAGAAAAAACCCAGGATCCGTTCAACAAGTATGTGAAGAATGCGAAAGTATGAGTCTGATGAGTGAAAATCGCAGACCTAACCTAGACCTAACATGCGTTATCCTCTAAAATATTGATCCAAACCATGTTTAATGGACTGTTTCAGTGTGGTACTACATTACTACGTGATCCAAACCGGAAAAAACCCAGGATCTGTTCAACAAGTATGTGAAAAACGCGAAAGTATGAGCCTGATGAGGGCAAATCCCAGACCTATCCCAGACCTAACTTGCGTTATCCTTTAAAATATTTATCAAGACCAGGTTTAATTGACTGTTTCAGTGTGGTACCACATTACTACGCGATCCAATCCAGAAATAGCCCAGGATCCAGCCATGAAGTATGAGAAATATGCGAAAGTGTGAGCATGATGGAGGCAAATCCTAGACCTAACCCAGACCTAACATGCGTTATCCTCTAAAATATTTATCAAGACCAGGTTTAATTGACTGTTTCAGCGTGGTACCACATTACTACGTGATACAATCCAGAAAAAGCCCAGGATCTAGCCATCAAGTATGAGAAATATGCGAAAGAATGAGCCTGATGAGAGCAAATCCCACACCTAACCGAGACCTAACATGAATTATTCCTTAAAATATTGATAGAAACCAGGTTTAATTGACTGTTTCAGTGTGGTCCCACATTACTACGTGATCCAAACCAGAAAAAACCCAGGATCCGTTCAACAAGTATGTGAAGAATGCGAAAGTATGAGTCTGATGAGTGAAAATCCCAGGCCTAACCTAGACCTAACATGCGTTATCCTCAAAAATATTGATCGAAGCCTGGTTTAATCGACGGTTTCATTGTCGTACCACACTACTACGTGATCCAAACCAGAAAAAACCCAGGATCTGTTCAACAAGTATGTGAAAAACGCGAAAGTATGAGCCTGATGAGGGCAAATCCCAGACCTATCCCAGACCTAACTTGCGTTGTCCTCTAAGATATTGATGGCAACCAGGTTTAATTGACTGTTTCAGTGTTGTACTTCATTACTACGTGATGCAATCCAGAAAAAGCCCGGGATCTAGCCGTCAAGTATGAGAAATATGCGAAAGAATGAGCCTGATGAGAGCAAATCCCAGACCTAACCTAGACCTAACATGAATTATTCTCTAAAATATTGATCGAAACCAGGTTTAATTGACTGTTTCAGTGTGGTCCCACATTACTACGTGATCGAAACCAGAAAATAACCCAGGATCTGTTCAACGAGTATGTGAAGTGTGCGAAAGTATGAGTCTGATGAGGGCAAATCCCAGACCTATCCCAGACCTAACTTGCGTTGTCCTCTAAGATATTGATGGAAACCAGGGGTAATTGACTGTTTCAGTGTTGTACTTCATTACTACGTGATGCAATCCAGAAAAAGCCCGGGATCTAGCAGTCAAGTTGAGAAATATGCGAAAGAATGAGCCTGATGAGAGCAAATCCCAGACCTAACCTAGACCTAACATGAATTATTCTCTAAAATATTGATCGAAACCAGGTTTAATTGACTGTTTCAGTGTGGTCCCACATTACTACGTGATCCAAACCAGAAAATAACCCAGGATCTGTTCAACGAGTATGTGAAGTGTGCGAAAGTATGAGTCTGATGAGGGCAAATCCCAGACCTATCCCAGACCTAACATGCGTCATCCTCTAAAATATTTATCAAGACCAGGTTTAATTGATTGTTTCAGTGTGGTCCAACATTACTACGTGATCCAAACCAGAAGAAACCCAGGATCCGTTCAACAAGTATGTGAAGAATGCGAAAGTATGAGTCTGATGAGTGAAAATCCGAGACCTAACCTAGACCTAACATGCGTTATCCTCCAAAATATTGATCGAAACCTGGTTTAATCCACTGTTTCAGTGTGGTACCACATTACTACGTGACCCAAACCAGAAAAAACCCTCGATCAGGTCAACATGCATGTTAAAACTGCGAAAGTATGAGCCTGATGAGGGCAAATCCCAGACCTATCCCAGACCTAACTTGCGTTATCCTCTAAAATATTTATCAAGACCAGGTTTAATTGACTGTTTCAGTGTGGTACCACATTACTACGCGATCCAATCCAGAAATAGCCCAGGATCCAGCCATGAAGTATGAGAAATATGCGAAAGTGTGAGCCTGATGGGGGCAAATCCTAGACCTAACCCAGACCTAACATGCGTTATCCTCTAAAATATTTATCAAGACCAGGTTTAATTGAATGTTTCAGCGTGGTACCACATTACTACGTGATACAATCCAGAAAAAGCCCAGGATCTAGCCATCAAGTATGAGAAATATGCGAAAGAATGAGCCTGATGAGAGCAAATCCCACACCTAACCGAGACCTAACATGAATTATTCTTTAAAATATTGATAGAAACCAGGTTTAATTGACTGTTTCAGTGTGGTCCCACATTACTACGTGATCCAAACCAGAAAAAACCCAGGATCCGTTCAACAAGTATGTGAAGAATGCGAAAGTATGAGTCTGATGAGTGAAAATCCCAGGCCTAACCTAGACCTAACATGCGTTATCCTCAAAAATATTGATCGAAACCTGGTTTAATCGACGGTTTCAGTGTCGTACCACACTACTACGTGATCCAAACCAGAAAAAACCCAGGATCTGTTCAACAAGTATGTGAAAAACGCGAAAGTATGAGCCTGATGAGGGCAAATCCCAGACCTATCCCAGACCTAACTTGCGTTGTCCTCTAAGATATTGATGGAAACCAGGTTTAATTGACTGTTTCAGTGTTGTACTTCATTACTACGTGATGCAATCCAGAATAAGCCCGGGATCTAGCCGTCAAGTATGAGAAATATGCGAAAGAATGAGCCTGATGAGAGCAAATCCCAGACCTAACCTAGACCTAACATGAATTATTCTCTAAAATATTGATCGAAACCAGGTTTAATTGACTGTTTCAGTGTGGTCCCACATTACTACGTGATCCAAACCAGAAAATAACCCAGGATCTGTTCAACGAGTATGTGAAGTGTGCGAAAGTATGAGTCTGATTCCCTCAGGGGCTGCCAGCCTTTCAGCTGCAGTACGGGCTTAACGAACCCGGGGTACCCGAGTCATACACACACCGTAAGCCTCCTGTTGGTCGTCACAACGACCCATTCACAATTCCCTATTGGTTTTGTGAATGGTACGTGACGGCAGGAGGAACGGGGGTCTTGGCTTAACCGCCTGGGCCACGAGTATGGCGACTCTATAAAATCGCCCTCCAATCCTAAGCTATGGTGCGCGGCGATGGGATGCATGGTTGGGGGAGAAGGCCCAATCCCAAGCGACCACCTCCGGGGAACCTGCCGAACCCCCGGAGTATATAGGCTTACCCGGGTAAGGCGGCTCTGCCCGGGCGGACCTTTTCTTCCGACCTGCTCGTGGGAATATTATGGAGTTCAATATTAAAACGGGGATGGGACGGGGTAAGTCAGAGGGGGAGGACGAAGGCGGTGTTGGGACTGGAGTGACGGCGCTCGCGCCGCCTCCAGCGCCTGGCCCGGCTTCGTGGAAGGTGGAGGAGGACGACGAGACTGCGTCAGTCTCGTCCTTCTCCTCCACCAGGAGCCTCATAGGCTCTAAGAGGAAGAGGGCGGGGCAGGCCGTCGTCGAGGTGGGCGGAGCGATGAGCCCGTCGGTGAGGCTGAGTTGCCTCAGGGACGAGGTGACCGAGGAGATATCGGAGAGGATCTCCTCGTCCCTGAGGCGGGTGGAGAAAGTCGCCGCTGCCTGCGCCTTTAAGGGGCAGAAAAGCGGTGGCGCGGAGGCCCTGAAGGCCGCGGCGGAGGAAATGAGGGAGGCGGCGCGGGAGCTCAGAGGGCGGAACGCCCGTCTGCAGCTCCTGTTGGAGGAGGAGCGACAGGGGAGGAGGAGGGCAGAGGCGCTGTGGAACAGCGCGGCCCTCCCTCCCATCCTCCCTCCTCCTCCACCGCCGCGTCCCTCGGCGGAGCTAAATAAGCGGAGTGCGGCGGCAGTGGTGCGGGGCACCGCGGGCCCCTCCACCCGCACTCCGCCCGTGAAGAAGTCCCCGTCCTCCTCAGAAGACGATCTTCTGAGAAGGATTGGGGACATGATTGATGGCAAGCTGGCCGCCTTCCGGGAGGAGCTCCTCGCCGGAAGAGCGGTCAGCAGGAAGGCGGTGCCTCCCCGACCTGTTCCGGTACAGTCGGGGAAGGCAAAGAAGGGCGGAGTGAAGGCTCCGCCCAGCGTTGCGGCACCAGGGCCCCGGGTCGCGACCCCCAAGGGGGGTGGTGTACCCGTGGTCGCGGTGGTCGCGTCCTCCACAGCACCCTCCCAAGGGGGGGTGGCGTGGAGTGAGGTGGTGGGGCGGAAGGCGAAGCGGGCGGCGAGGAAGGCCTCGCAACCGCAGCCTCCGCCTCCGCCGCCGGCGGCCAAGGTAAAGGCCGCGAAGGTCGGGAAGGCACGACCAGGTCGTCCCCCAAAAACGGCAGCGGTGACGCTGACTGTTGCGCAGGGGGGCGACCTGACCCTCGCGGAGGCGATGCGGCTCGCCAGGGAGAATATCTCCCTGGAAGAGCTGGGCATCGCCTCCGTGAGGGCGAAGAGGGCCGTGACCGGGGGTCTCTTGCTGGAGATCCCCGGTGCAGAAGGCGGCGCGAAGGCGGATCGTCTCGCCCAGAGGCTCCGGGAGCAGCTGGGCGAGCGAGGTGTCCGGGTCGCCCGGCCCACGAAGCGCACGGAGATGCGCATTTGTGGGCTGGACGACTCGGTCAGCGCACAGGACGTGTCCCGTGCCCTTGCGAGGGCGGGGGACTGTCCTGTGGAGGACCTGCGGATCGGAGAGATCCGCAGGTCGCCCTCCGGCCTCGGGTCGGTGTGGGCCCGGTGCCCCCTCTCCGCCGCCCGTAAGGTGGCGGAATCCGGGAGGGTGTTGGTGGGGTGGGTTTCGGCGCGAGTGGAAATCCTCGCGCCGCGCCCGCTCCAGTGTCACCGCTGCCTCGAATTGGGGCACGTGAGGCAGTGGTGCACCTCGCCGGTGGACCGCAGCGGTCAGTGTTACCGCTGCGGTGCCAAAGAGCACCGTGCGAGCCAGTGCTCGGCGGCCCCCCACTGCCCGCTGTGTGCGGACATGGGGAGGCCAGCCGATCACAGGGTGGGGAGCAAGAAGTGCTCCCCCCCCTCCCGGAAGGAGAGGAAGAGGCGGGCTGCACCGGCTCCGGTGCCGAGTGCGGTGGCATCGTCCTCCATGGAGGTGGACGGTGCTACGGGGACGGACGGCCGGGAGGAGGCTGGCGCGGCCATTAATTAATGCCGCCCCGCCTCCTCCTCCAGGCCAACCTCAACCACTGCCGCGCGGCACAGGACTTGATGTCCCAAGTCCTCGCGGAGTGGGGGGTTGGCCTGGCGGTCGCCGCCGAGCCGTACCGCGTCCCTGATCACCCTCATTGGGTGGGCGACGCGGACGGCTTGGTGGCGACGGTATGGGGAGGGGGCGACGGGTCCCCACCGTTCTCCTTGTTGGAGCGCGGTCGGGGATTCGTCGCCGTGGACTGGGGGGGAGTCGCTGTGGTGGGGTGCTACATTTCGCCCCGTAGCGGTCACGCTGCGTTCGAGCTGTACTTGGCCGAGGTCGCGGCATGCGTGCAGCGCTACGCGGCCCGGCCGGTGCTGGTCCTGGGGGATTTTAATGCCAAGTCGGTGGCTTGGGGATCCCCCAGGACCTCCGTTCGCGGCGGGATCCTGGGCGATTGGGCGGCGGGGCTCGACCTCCGGGTATTGAACCGGGGGTCGGAGCACACATGCGTGCGGCGATATGGGGGGTCCATCGTGGATGTTGGATTCGCGACCCCCAACGCCGTGCGCATGGTGTCGGGTTGGCACGTGGTCGCGGGGGCAGAGACACTCTCCGATCACCGGTACATCCGGATGGAGGTCTCTGCCGCCGCGAGTGCATCGCGACACGGCCGCCTGCGTGGCACCCCACCACGCCGCTGGGCGCTTCGGCGCCTGGACAAGGACGCCCTGATGGCAGCTGCCCTCGCTGCAACTTGGCCGCAGGGAGCGGCCGAGTTGCCGAGCATAGAGGAGGAGGTCGCCCGGCTCGGAGCATTGGTCGCGGGCATTTGCGACGTGGGGATGCCTCGGGTCGGGCGGGCTTCTCCTCGCCGGGCGGTGTACTGGTGGTCGGACGCGATCGCGGAGTTGCGAGTCGCGACTGTCCGCGCCCGACGCCAGTACACCCGCGCGCGCCGTCGTCAACGTACAGGCGACGGCGTGGCGCGAGCGAGGGCAGCTGATGACCTGTATGGAGCATACCGCGTGGCGCGGGTTGCTCTGCAGGTCGCCATCAAACGGGCCAAGACCCAGGCATGGAAGGAGCTCCTCCAGACCCTTGATGACGATCCATGGGGGCGCCCATATAAGGTGGTGCTGAATAAGCTCCGCCCGTGGGCGCCCCCCGTCACCGAGGGTCTTGACCCCCGGCTGCTGGAGGACGTGGTCAATACACTCTTCCCAATTGGGGAGAGGGGACCGCGTCCTCCGGCGGCGGCGGCTGTCCCAGTGGAGTGGACGGTCGAGCTGGGGGTCACGCAGGAGGAGCTGGCAGCGGCCATCAGACGGCTCGGGGTTCGTAACACGGCCCCGGGTCCGGATGGTGTGCCCGGCCGGGTTTGGGTCTTGACCCAGGGCGTCCTTGGGGCCGACCTCAGGCGGTTGTTCGACCGCTGCCTGAGGGACGGGCGATTCCCCCCCAGTTGGAAGGCGGCGAGGATGGTCCTCCTCCGGAAGGAGGGTCGGCCCGCGGAGTCTCCCTCCGCATACCGGCCCATTTGTCTCCTCGACGAGGTGGGCAAGCTCTTCGAGCGTGTGATTGCTGCCCGCCTCGTCGAGCACCTGTCGCGGGGTGATCCCGGTCTGGCCGACTGCCAGTTCGGTTTCCGGGGGGGCCGATCGACTATCGACGCGATAGGTCGTGTGAGGGCCCTCTCGGAGGCGGCCGTCTCCCGGGGAGGGGTGGCATTGGCAATATCCTTGGATATTGCCAATGCCTTTAACACCGTCCCCTGGGAAGAGATAAGGAGGGGGCTCGAATATCATCGAGTCCCCCCTTGTCTCAGGGCGGTCGTCGGGGATTATCTCCGCGGCAGGTGGATCGAGTATCCGGGCCGGGATGGTGATATGCGGAGGGAGGTGTACTGCGGTGTTCCGCAGGGGTCGGTCCTCGGGCCACTCCTGTGGAACATCGCGTACGACTCGGTGTTGCGGGCCGGCCTCCCCGACGGCGTCAGCACGGTGTGTTATGCGGATGACACACTGGTGCTGGCCGTCGGGGCGCACTGGGGGATGGCCATGCGTCGCGCGGAGGAGGGGTCGCAACGCGTCGTCGACCGGATCAGGGGGATGGGGATGACGGTGGCGGTCCATAAGACCGAGGTGATTGCGTTTCATTCACCTCGGCAGGATCCGCCACCCCCTCTGATCCGGGTGGGTGGGGCTGACATCGAGGTGAAGCCCCAGATCAGGTATCTAGGGCTGATCCTCGATAGCCACTGGCGTTTCGAGCAGCATTTCCGCTGCCTGGTCCCCCGGTTGGAAAGGATAGTTGCGGCTCTGGGCCGGATCCTGCCCAACCTGGGGGGCCCGGCGGGCCGAGTTCGTCGCCTCTATGTGGCAATGGTCCAGTCGGTGGCCCTATACGGGGCCCCCGTCTGGGCGGACGACCTGGCTGCCTCCCGGCGCAGCATGACTATGCTGCGTCGGGTGCAGAGGCGCATGGCGCTCAGGGTCGTCCGCGGGTATCGGACCATGTCACATGAGGCGGCGACGGTTCTAGCGGGGATGCCGCCCATGGACCTGCTCGCGCGGTCGCACGCGGTGATGTACCGGCACCGCGTCGACCGTCGCGCGGGGGTGGGGGCGGTCCCGGGCGGGCAGGAACCTGCTTGGGGCGATTTGAAGCGCCAGGCCCGGCAGTCCGTGTTGCTCGCGTGGCAGGAGAGGCTGGCTCTGCCAACCGCGGGGCACCGGACTGTCGGGGCTGTTCGGCCACTCCTGAAGGAGTGGCTGGACAGAGGCCATGGCAGCCTCACCTACCGGATGGCACAGGTATTTTCCGGGCATGGCAGCTTCGGAAGATACCTGTGCCGGATAGGGAAGGAGCCGACGGCGCGTTGCTGCCACTGCGACGCTGAGCAGGACACGGCGGATCATACCCTGGAGGTATGCCCCGCGTGGGAGGGGGAGCGCCGTGTCCTGGTCGGCGTCGTCGGGCGGGATGTCTCGCTGCCGGGCGTGGTGCGCGCCATGCTCGGCAGCGAGGAGAAGTGGAGGGCCGTGGCCTCCTTCTGCGAGAACGTAATGTTGCAGAAGGAGGCCGCGGGGAGGTAGCGCGAGCTTCAGCGGCGCGCTGAAGCTCGCGCTCGTGCGGTGGCCCGAGGTCGTCGCCCGGTCGCGAGGCGTCGCGGGCGGCCGCCTCGGCGTGGCGGATGACCTAGGCTGGGAGGGGGGTCCTGAGGGGACCTTCCTCCCGCCAGGCGGCGCCGGGTCGGACCGGTTGGGGGTAGGAGTGCCTCCCCCTACCGGTCCGACGCAAGGGGAGGCACCCTCGGCGGTCTGGTGCGGCCATGAACGCCCGGCCGCCGAGGGGTGGAAACGGGGTCGCGGGCGGTTGCGAGTTGGGGCTCGCAGCCGCCACTAAACGCGGCCCCGGGACGGATAGCGGCGGGATGGAGTGGCCCCGTCCCGCCGCTATGAGGCAGTGTGTCTACTGGGGGGACCGATTGTCCCCCCGGGGGATGGGCGCGAAAGCGCGGGCACGGGGAGGATACCGGAAGAATGCTTCGAGCGATTCCCGGTATCCTCCCAAAGCGTGCCGAAGGGTCACCGTGGGGTTTTTAGTGGGTAGGTCCCGCGCCTGTCGTTGTACGGGCGCGGGGAATCCCACACACCCCTCCCACCTCTCCCCAAGGAGGTGGGAGGGAGTCTTTCGAAGATTTTCCCCACGACAAAAAAAAAAAAAAAAAAAAAAGTATGAGTCTGATGAGGGCAAATCCCAGACCTATCCCAGACCTAACATGCGTCATCCTCTAAAATATTTATCAAGACCAGGTTTAATTGATTGTTTCAGTGTGGTCCAACATTACTACGTGATCCAAACCAGAAAAAACCCAGGATCCGTTCAACAAGTATGTGAAGAATGAGAAAGTATGAGTCTGATGAGTGAAAATCCCAGACCTAACCTAGACCTAACATGCGTTATCCTCCAAAATATTGATCGAAACCTGGTTTAATCCACTGTTTCAGTGTGGTACCACATTACTACGTGACCCAAACCAGAAAAAACCCTCGATCAGGTCAACATGCATGTTAAAACTGCGAAAGTATGAGCCCGATGAGGGCAAATCCCAGACCTGTCCCAGACCTAACATGCGATATCCTCAAAAATATTAATCGAAACCAGGTTTAATCGACTGTTTCAGTGTTGTACTTCATTACTACGTGATGCAATCCAGAAAAAGCCCGGGATTTAGCCGTCAAGTATGAGAAATATGCGAAAGAATGAGCCTGATGAGAGCAAATCCCAGACCTAACCTAGACCTAACATGAATTATTCTCTAAAATATTGATCGAAACTAGGTTTAATTGACTGTTTCAGTGTGGTCCCACATTACTACGTGATCCAAACCAGAAAATAACCCAGGATCTGTTCAACGAGTATGTGAAGTGTGCGAAAGTATGAGTCTGATGAGGGCAAATCCCAGACCTATCCCAGACCTAACATGCGTTATCCTCTAAAATATTGATCCAAACCATGTTTAATGGACTGTTTCAGTGTGGTACTACATTACTACGTGATCCAAACCGGAAAAAACCCAGCATCTGTTCAACAAGTATGTGAAAAACGCGAAAGTATGAGCCTGATGAAGGCAAATCCCAGACCTATCCCAGACCTAACTTGCGTTATCCTTTAAAATATTTATCAAGACCAGGTTTAATTGACTGTTTCAGTGTGGTACCACATTACTACGCGATCCAATCCAGAAATAGCCCAGGATCCAGCCATGCAGTATGAGAAATATGCGAAAGTGTGAGCATGATGGGGGCAAATCCTAGACCTAACCCAGACCTAACATGCGTTATCCTCTAAAGTATTTATCAAGACCAGGTTTAATTGACTGTTTCAGCGTGGTACCACATTACTACGTGATACAATCCAGAAAAAGCCCAGGATCTAGCCATCAAGTATGAGAAATATGCGAAAGAATGAGCCTGATGAGAGCAAATCCCACACCTAACCGAGACCTAACATGAATTATTCTTTAAAATATTGATAGAAACCAGGTTTAATTGACTGTTTCAGTGTGGTCCCACATTACTACGTGATCCAAACCAGAAAAAACCCAGGATCCGTTCAACAAGTATGTGAAGAATGCGAAAGTATGAGTCTGATGAGTGAAAATCCCAGGCCTAACCTAGACCTAACATGCGTTATCCTCAAAAATATTGATCGAAACCTGGTTTAATCGACGGTTTCAGTGTGGTACCACACTACTACGTGATCCAAACCAGAAAAAACCCAGGATCTGTTCAACAAGTATGTGAAAAACGCGAAAGTATGAGCCTGATGAGGGCAAATCCCAGACCTATCCCAGACCTAACTTGCGTTGTCCTCTAAGATATTGATGGAAACCAGGTTTAATTGACTGTTTCAGTGTGGTCCCACATTACTACCTGATCCAAACCAGAAAATAACCCAGGATCTGTTCAACGAGTATGTGAAGTGTGCGAAAGTATGAGTCTGATGAGGGCAAATCCCAGACCTATCCCAGACCTAACATGCGTCATCCTCTAAAATATTCATCAAGACCAGGTTTAATTGATTGTTTCAGTGTGGTCCAACATTACTACGTGATCCAAACCAGAAAAAACCCAGGATCCGTTCAACAAGTATGTGAAGAATGCGAAAGTATGAGTCTGATGAGTGAAAATCCCAGACCTAACCTAGACCTAACATGCGTTATCCTCCAAAATATTGATCGAAACCTGGTTTAATCCTCTGTTTCAGTGTGGTACCACATTACTACGTGACCCAAACCAGAAAAAACCCTCGATCAGGTCAACATGCATGTTAAAACTGCGAAAGTATGAGCCTGATGAGGGCAAATCCCAGACCTATCCCAGACCTAACTTGCGTTATCCTCTAAAATATTTATCAAGACCAGGTTTAATTGACTGTTTCAGTGTGGTACCACATTACTACGCGATCCAATCCAGAAATAGCCCAGGATCCAGCCATGAAGTATGAGAAATATGCGAAAGTGTGTGCCTGATGGGGGCAAATCCTAGACCTAACCCAGACCTAACATGCGTTATCCCATAAAATATTTATCAAGACCAGGTTTAATTGAATGTTTCAGTGTGGTACCACATTACTACGTGATCCAATCCAGAAATAGCCCAGGATGTAGCCATGAAGTATGAGAAATATGCGAAAGTATGAGCCTGACAAGGGCAAATCCTAGACCTAACCCAGACCTAACATGCGTTATCCTCTAAAATATTTATCAAGACCAGGTTTAATTGAATGTTTCAGTGTGGTACCACATTACTACGTGATCCAAACCAGTAAAAACCCAGGATCTGTTCCACAAGTATGTGAAAAACGCGAAAGTATGAGCCTGATGAGGGCAAATCCCAGACCTAACCTAGACCTAACATGCGTTATTCTCTAAAATATTGATACAAACCAGGCTGAATGGACTGTTTCAGTGTGGTACCACATTACTACGTGATCCAATCCAGAAATAGCCCAGGATCTGTTCAACAAGTATGTGAAAAACGCGAAAGTATGAGTCCGATGAGGGCAAATCCCAGACCTATCCCAGACCTAACATGCGTTATCCTGTAAAATATTGATACAAACCAGGTTTAATGGACTGTTTCAGTGTGGTACCACACTACTACGTGATCCAAACCAGAAAAAACCCAGGATCTGTTCAACAACTATGTGAAAAACGCGAAAGTATGAGTCTGATGAGGGCAAATCCCAGCCCTATCCCAGACCTAACATGCGTTATCCTGTAAAATATTGATACAAACCAGGTTGAATGGACTGTTTCAGTGTGGTACCACATTACTACGTGATCCAATCCAGAAATAGCCCAGGATCCAGCCATGAAGTATGAGAAATATGCGAAAGTGTGAGCCTGATGGGGGTAAATCCTAGACCTAACCCAGACCTAACATGCGTTATCCTCTAAAATATTTATCAAGACCAGGTTTAATTGAATGTTTCAGTGTGGTACCACATTACTACGTGATCCAATCCAGAAATAGCCCAGGATCTAGCCATGAAGTATGAGAAATATGCGAAAGTATGAGCCTGACAAGGGCAAATCCTAGACCTAACCCAGACCTAACATGCGTTATCCTCTAAAATATTTATCAAGACCAGGTTTAATTGAATGTTTCAGTGTGGTACCACATTACTACGTGATCCAAACCAGTAAAAACCCAGGATTCGTGCAACAAGTATGTGAAAAACGCGAAAATATGAGTCTGATGAGTGAAAATCCCAGGCCTAACCTAGACCTAACATGCGTTATCCTCCAAAATATTGATCGAAACCTGGTTTAATCCACTGTTTCAGTGTGGCAACACATTACTACGTGACCCAAACCAGAAAATAACCCAGGATCTGTTCAACGAGTATGTGAAGTGTGCGAAAGTATGAGTCTGATGAGGGCAAATCCCAGACCTATCCCAGACCTAACATGCGTCATCCTCTAAAATATTCATCAAGACCAGGTTTAATTGATTGTTTCAGTGTGGTCCAACATTACTACGTGATCCAAACCAGAAAAAACCCAGGATCCGTTCAACAAGTATGTGAAGAATGCGAAAGTATGAGTCTGATGAGTGAAAATCCCAGACCTAACCTAGACCTAACATGCGTTATCCTCCAAAATATTGATCGAAACCTGGTTTAATCCTCTGTTTCAGTGTGGTACCACATTACTACGTGACCCAAACCAGAAAAAACCCTCGATCAGGTCAACATGCATGTTAAAACTGCGAAAGTATGAGCCTGATGAGGGCAAATCCCAGACCTATCCCAGACCTAACTTGCGTTATCCTCTAAAATATTTATCAAGACCAGGTTTAATTGACTGTTTCAGTGTGGTACCACATTACTACGCGATCCAATCCAGAAATAGCCCAGGATCCAGCCATGAAGTATGAGAAATATGCGAAAGTGTGTGCCTGATGGGGGCAAATCCTAGACCTAACCCAGACCTAACATGCGTTATCCCATAAAATATTTATCAAGACCAGGTTTAATTGAATGTTTCAGTGTGGTACCACATTACTACGTGATCCAATCCAGAAATAGCCCAGGATGTAGCCATGAAGTATGAGAAATATGCGAAAGTATGAGCCTGACAAGGGCAAATCCTAGACCTAACCCAGACCTAACATGCGTTATCCTCTAAAATATTTATCAAGACCAGGTTTAATTGAATGTTTCAGTGTGGTACCACATTACTACGTGATCCAAACCAGTAAAAACCCAGGATCTGTTCCACAAGTATGTGAAAAACGCGAAAGTATGAGCCTGATGAGGGCAAATCCCAGACCTAACCTAGACCTAACATGCGTTATTCTCTAAAATATTGATACAAACCAGGCTGAATGGACTGTTTCAGTGTGGTACCACATTACTACGTGATCCAATCCAGAAATAGCCCAGGATCTGTTCAACAAGTATGTGAAAAACGCGAAAGTATGAGTCCGATGAGGGCAAATCCCAGACCTATCCCAGACCTAACATGCGTTATCCTGTAAAATATTGATACAAACCAGGTTTAATGGACTGTTTCAGTGTGGTACCACACTACTACGTGATCCAAACCAGAAAAAACCCAGGATCTGTTCAACAACTATGTGAAAAACGCGAAAGTATGAGTCTGATGAGGGCAAATCCCAGCCCTATCCCAGACCTAACATGCGTTATCCTGTAAAATATTGATACAAACCAGGTTGAATGGACTGTTTCAGTGTGGTACCACATTACTACGTGATCCAATCCAGAAATAGCCCAGGATCCAGCCATGAAGTATGAGAAATATGCGAAAGTGTGAGCCTGATGGGGGTAAATCCTAGACCTAACCCAGACCTAACATGCGTTATCCTCTAAAATATTTATCAAGACCAGGTTTAATTGAATGTTTCAGTGTGGTACCACATTACTACGTGATCCAATCCAGAAATAGCCCAGGATCTAGCCATGAAGTATGAGAAATATGCGAAAGTATGAGCCTGACAAGGGCAAATCCTAGACCTAACCCAGACCTAACATGCGTTATCCTCTAAAATATTTATCAAGACCAGGTTTAATTGAATGTTTCAGTGTGGTACCACATTACTACGTGATCCAAACCAGTAAAAACCCAGGATTCGTGCAACAAGTATGTGAAAAACGCGAAAATATGAGTCTGATGAGTGAAAATCCCAGGCCTAACCTAGACCTAACATGCGTTATCCTCCAAAATATTGATCGAAACCTGGTTTAATCCACTGTTTCAGTGTGGCAACACATTACTACGTGACCCAAACCAGAAAAAACCCTCGATCAGGTCAACATGCATGTTAAAACTGCGAAAGTATGAGCCTGATGAGGGCAAATCCCAGACCTGTCCCAGACCTAACATGCGATATCCTCAAAAATATTAATCGAAACCAGGTTTAATCGACTGTTTCAGTGTGGTACCATATTACTACGTGATCCAAACCAGAAAAAACCCAGGATTCGTGCAACAAGTATGTGAAGAATGCGAAAGTATGAGTCTGACGAGTGAAAATCCCAGGCCTATCCTAGACCTAACATGCGTTATCCTCAAAAATATTGATCGAAACCTGGTTTAATCGACTGATTCAGTGTGGTACCGCATTAATATGTGTTCCAAACCAGAGGAAACACAGGATCCGTTCAACGAGTATGTGAAGTGTGCGAAAGAATGAGCCTGATGAGAGCAAATCGCAGACCTAACCTAGACCTAACATGAATTATTCTCTAAAATATTGATCGAAACCAGGTTTAATTGACAGTTTCAGTGTGGTCCCACATTACTACGTGATCCAAACCAGAAAAAACCCAGGATCCGTTCAACAAGTATGTGAAGAATGCGAAAGTATGAGTCTGATGAGTGAAAATCCCAGGTCTATCCTAGACCTAACATGCGTTATCCTCAAAAATATTGATCGAAACCTGGTTTAATCGACTGATTCAGTGTGGTACCACATTACTATGTGATCCAAACCAGAAAATAACCCAGGATCTGTTCAACGAGTATGTGAAGTGTGCGAAAGTATGAGTCTGATGAGGGCAAATCCCAGACCTATCCCAGACCTAACATGCGTTATCCTCTGAAATATTTATCAAGACCAGGTTTAATTGATTGTTTCAGTGTGGTCCCACATTACTACGTGATCCAAACCAGAAAAAACCCAGGATCTGTTCAACAAGTATGTGAAAAACGCGAAAGTATGAGTCTGATGAGGGCAAATCCCAGCCCTATCCCAGACCTAACATGCGTTATCCTGTAAAATATTGATACAAACCAGGTTTAATGGACTGTTTCAGTGTGGTACCACATTACTACCTGATCCAATCCAGAAATAGGCCAGGATCCAGCCATGAAGTATGTGAAGAATGCGAAAGTATGAGCCTTGTGAGGGCAAATCCTAGACCTAATCCAAACCTAACATGCGTTATCCTTTAAAATATTTATCAAGACCAGGTTTAATTGACTGTTTCAGTGTGGTACCACATTACTACGCGATCCAATCCAGAAATAGCCCAGGATCCAGCCATGCAGTATGAGAAATATGCGAAAGTGTGAGCATGATGGGGGCAAATCCTAGACCTAGCCCAGACCTAACATGCGTTATCCTCTAAAATATTTATCAAGACCAGGTTTAATTGACTGTTTCAGCGTGGTACCACATTACTACGTGATACAATCCAGAAAAAGCCCAGGATCTAGCCATCAAGTATGAGAAATATGCGAAAGAATGAGCCTGATGAGAGCAAATCCCACACCTAACCGAGACCTAACATGAATTATTCTTTAAAATATTGATAGAAACCAGGTTTAATTGACTGTTTCAGTGTGGTCCCACATTACTACGTGATCCAAACCAGAAAAAACCCAGGATCCGTTCAACAAGTATGTGAAGAATGCGAAAGTATGAGTCTGATGAGTGAAAATCCCAGGCCTAACCTAGACCTAACATGCGTTATCCTCAAAAATATTGATCGAAACCTGGTTTAATCGACGGTTTCAGTGTGGTACCACACTACTACGTGATCCAAACCAGAAAAAACCCAGGATCTGTTCAACAAGTATGTGAAAAACGCGAAAGTATGAGTCTGATGAGGGCAAATCCCAGCCCTATCCCAGACCTAACATGCGTTATCCTGTAAAATATTGATACAAACCAGGTTGAATGGACTGTTTCAGTGTGGTACCACATTACTACGTGATCCAATCCAGAAATAGCCCAGGATCCAGCCATGAAGTATGAGAAATATGCGAAAGTGTGAGCCTGATGGGGGTAAATCCTAGACCTAACCCAGACCTAACATGCGTTATCCTCTAAAATATTTATCAAGACCAGGTTTAATTGAATGTTTCAGTGTGGTACCACATTACTACGTGATCCAATCCAGAAATAGCCCAGGATCTAGCCATGAAGTATGAGAAATATGCGAAAGTATGAGCCTGACAAGGGCAAATCCTAGACCTAACCCAGACCTAACATGCGTTATCCTCTAAAATATTTATCAAGACCAGGTTTAATTGAATGTTTCAGTGTGGTACCACATTACTACGTGATCCAAACCAGTAAAAACCCAGGATCTGTTCCACAAGTATGTGAAAAACGCGAAAATATGAGTCTGATGAGTGAAAATCCCAGGCCTAACCTAGACCTAACATGCGTTATCCTCCAAAATATTGATCGAAACCTGGTTTAATCCACTGTTTCAGTGTGGTAGCACATTACTACGTGACCCAAACCAGAAAAAACCCTCGATCAGGTCAACATGCATGTTAAAACTGCGAAAGTATGAGCCTGATGAGGGCAAATCCCAGACCTGTCCCAGACCTAACATGCGATATCCTCAAAAATATTAATCGAAACCAGGTTTAATCGACTGTTTCAGTGTGGTACCATATTACTACGTGATCCAAACCAGAAAAAACCCAGGATTCGTGCAACAAGTATGTGAAGAATGCGAAAGTATGAGTCTGACGAGTGAAAATCCCAGGCCTATCCTAGACCTAACATGCGTTATCCTCAAAAATATTGATCGAAACCTGGTTTAATCGACTGATTCAGTGTGGTACCGCATTAATATGTGTTCCAAACCAGAGGAAACACAGGATCCGTTCAACGAGTATGTGAAGTGTGCGAAAGAATGAGCCTGATGAGAGCAAATCGCAGACCTAACCTAGACCTAACATGAATTATTCTCTAAAATATTGATCGAAACCAGGTTTAATTGACAGTTTCAGTGTGGTCCCACATTACTACGTGATCCAAACCAGAAAAAACCCAGGATCCGTTCAACAAGTATGTGAAGAATGCGAAAGTATGAGTCTGATGAGTGAAAATCCCAGGTCTATCCTAGACCTAACATGCGTTATCCTCAAAAATATTGATCGAAACCTGGTTTAATCGACTGATTCAGTGTGGTACCACATTACTATGTGATCCAAACCAGAAAATAACCCAGGATCTGTTCAACGAGTATGTGAAGTGTGCGAAAGTATGAGTCTGATGAGGGCAAATCCCAGACCTATCCCAGACCTAACATGCGTTATCCTCTGAAATATTTATCAAGACCAGGTTTAATTGATTGTTTCAGTGTGGTCCCACATTACTACGTGATCCAAACCAGAAAAAACCCAGGATCCGTTCAGCAAGTATGTGAAGAATGCGAAAGTATGTGTCTGATGAGTGAAAATCCCAGACCTGACCTAGACCTAACATGCGTTATCCTTTAAAATATTGATCCAAACCCGGTTTAGTGGACTGTTCCAGTGTGGTACCACACTACTACGTGATCCAAACCAGAAAAAACCCACGATCTGTTCAACAAGTATGTGAAAAACGCGAAAGTATGAGTCTGATGGGGGCAAATCCCAGCCCTATCCCAGACCTAACATGCGTTATCCTGTAAAATATTGATACAAACCAGGTTTAATGGACTGTTTCGGTGTGGTACCACATTACTACCTGATCCAATCCAGAAATAGGCCAGGATCCAGCCATGAAGTATGAGAAATATGCGAAAGTGTGAGCCTGATGGGGGCAAATCCTAGACCTAACCCAGACCTAACATGCGTTATCCTCTAAAATATTTATCAAGACCAGGTTTAATTGAATGTTTCAGTGTGGTACCACATTACTACGTGATCCAAACCAGTAAAAACCCAGGATCTGTTCCACAAGTATGTGAAAAACGCGAAAGTATGAGCCTGATGAGGGCAAATACCAGACCTAACCTAGACTTAGCATGCGTTATTCTCTAAAATATTGATCGAAACCAGGTTTAATTGACTGTTTCAGTGTGGTACCACATTACTACGTGATCCAAACCAGAAAAAACCCAGGATCCGTTCAACAAGTATGTGAAGAATGCGAAAATATGAGCCTGATGAGGGCAAATCCCAGACCTGTCCCAGACCTAACATGCGATATCCTCAAAAATATTAATCGAAACCAGGTTTAATCGACTGTTTCAGTGTGGTACCATATTACTACGTGATCCAAACCAGAGAAAACCCAGGATTCGTTCAACAAGTATGTGAAGAATGCGAAAGTATGAGTCTGATGAGTGAAAATCCCAAGCCTATCCTAGACCTAACATGCGTTACCCTCAAAAATATTGATCGAAACCTGGTTTAATCGACTGATTCAGTGTGGTACCGCATTAATATGTGTTCCAAACCAGAGAAAACACAGGATCCGTTCAACGAGTATGTGAAGTGTGCGAAAGAATGAGCCTGATGAGAGCAAATCGCAGACCTAACCTAGACCTAACATGAATTATTCTCTAAAATATTGATCGAAACCAGGTTTAATTGACTGTTTCAGTGTGGTCCCACATTACTACGTGATCCAAACCAGAAAAAACCCAGGATCCGTTCAACAAGTATGTGAAGAATGCGAAAGTATGAGTCTGATGAGTGAAAATCCCAGGCCTATCCTAGACCTAACATGCGTTATCCTCAAAAATATTGATCGAAACCTGGTTTAATCGACTGATTCAGTGTGGTACCGCATTAATATGTGTTCCAAACCAGAAAATAACGCAGGATCTGTTCAACGAGTATGAGAAGTGTACGAAAGTATGAGTCTGATGAGGGCAAATCCCAGACCTATCCCAGACCTAACATGCGTTATCCTCTGAAATATTTATCAAGACCAGGTTTAATTGATTGTTTCAGTGTGGTCCCACATTACTACGTGGTCCAAACCAGAAAAAACCCAGGATCCGTTCAGCAAGTATGTGAAGAATGCGAAAGTATGTGTCTGATGAGTGAAAATCCCAGACCTGACCTAGACCTAACATGCGTTATCCTCTAAAATATTGATCCAAACCAGGTTTAATGGACTGTTTCAGTGTGGTACCACTCTACTACGTGATCCAAACCAGAAAAAACCTAGGATCTGTTCAACAAGTGTGTGAAAAGCGAAAGTATGAGCCTGCTGAGGGCGAATCCCAGACCTATCCCAGACCTAACATGCGTTATCCTCCAAAATATTGATCGAAACCAGGTTTAATTGACTGTTTCAGCGTGGTACCACATTAATACGTGATACAATCCAGTAACAGCCCAGGATCTAGCCATGAAGTATGAGAAATATGCGAAAGTATGAGCCTGACGAGAGCAAATCCTAGACCTAACCCAGACCTAACATGCGTTATCCTCTAAAATATTTATCATGACCAGGTTTAATTGATTGTTTCAGTGTGGTCCCACATTACTACGTGACCCAAACCAGAAAAAACCCAGGATCCGTTCAACAAGTATGTGAAGAATGCGAAAGTATGAGCCTGGTGAGGGCAAATCCTAGACCTAATCCAAACCTAACATGCGTTATCCTCTAAAATATTTATCAAGACCAGGTTTAATGGACTGTTTCAGTGTGGTACCGCTTTACTACGTGATCCAAAGCAGAAAGAACCCTCGATCACGTCAACATATATATTAAAACTGCGAAAGTATGACCCAGATGAGGGCAAATCCCAGGCCTAACCTAGACCTAACATGCGTTGTCCTCCAAAATATTGATCGAAACCAGGTTTAATTGACTGTTTCAGCGTGGTACCACATTAATACGTGATACAATCCAGAAACAGCCCAGGATCTAGCCATGAAGTATGAGAAATATGCGAAAGTATGAGCCTGACGAGGGCAAATCCTAGACCTAACCCAGACCTAACATGCGTTATCCTCTAAAATATTTATCATGACCAGGTTTAATTGATTGTTTCAGTGTGGTCCCACATTACTACGTGATCCAAACCAGAAAAAACCCAGGATCCGTTCAACAAGTATGTGAAGAATGCGAAAGTATGAGCCTGGTGAGGGCAAATCCTAGACCTAACCCAAACCTAACATGCGATATCCTCTAAAATGTTTATCAAGACCAGGTTTAATTGAATGTTCCAGTGTGGTACCACACTACTGCGTGACCCACACCGGAAAAAACTCAGGATCTGTTCAACACGTATGTGAAAAATGCGAAAGTATGAGCCTGATGAGGGCAAATCCCAGACCTATCCCAGACCTAACATGCGTTATCCTCTAAAATATTGAACGAAACCAGGTTTAATTGACTGTTTCAGCGTGGTACCATATTACTACGTGATACAATCCAGAAACAGCACAGGATCTAGCCATGAAGTATGAGAAATATGCGAAAGTATGAGCCTGGTGAGGGCAAATCCTAGACCTAACCCAAACCTAACATGCGTTATCCTCTAAAATATTTATCAAGACCAGGGTTAATTGAATGTTCCAGTGTGGTACCACATTACTACGTGAACCAATCCAGGAAAAACCCAGGATCTGTTCAACAAGTATGTGAAAAACGCGAAAGTATGAGCCTGGTGAGGGCAAATCCCAGGCCTAACCTAGACCTAACATGCGTTATCCTGAAAAATATTGATCAGAACCTGGTTTAATCGACTTTTTCAGTGTGGTACCACATTACTATGTGATCCAAACCAGAAAATAACCCAGGATGTGTTCACCGAGTATGTGAAGTGTGCGAAAGTATGAGTCTGATGAGGGCAAATCCTAGACCTATCCCAGACCTAACATGTGTTATCCTCTAAAATATTTATCAAGACCAGGTTTAATTGATTGTTTCAGTGTGGTCCCACATTACTACGTGATCCAAACCAGAAATAACCCAGGATCCGTTCAACAAGTATGTGAAGAATGCGAAAGTATGAGTCTGATGAGTGAAAATCCCAGACCTTGCCTAGACCTAACATGAATTATTCTCTAAAATATTGATCCAAACCAGGTTTAATGGACTGTTTCAGTGTGGTACCACTTTACTACGTGATCCAAAGCAGAAAAAACCCTCGATCAGGTCAACATGTATGTTAAAACTGCGAAACCATGACCCTGATGAGGGCAAATCCCAGGCCTAACCTAGACCTAACATGCGTTGTCCTCTAAAATATTGATGGAAACCAGGTTTAGTTGACTGTTTCAGTGTTGTACTTCATTACTACGTGATGCAATCCAGAAAAAGCCCAGGATCTAGCCATCAAGTATGAGAAATATGAGAAAGAATGAGCCTGATGAGAGCAAATCCCAGACCTAACCTAGACCTAGCATGAATTGTTCTCTAAAATATTGATCAAAACCAGGTTTAATTGACTGTTTCAGTGTGGTACCACATTACTACGTGATCCAATCCAGAAATTGCCCAGGATCCAGCCATGAAGTATGAGAAATATGCGAAAGCATGAGCCTGATGAGGGCAAATCCTAGACCTAACCCAGACCTAACATGCGTTATCCTCTAAAATATTTATCAAGACCAGGTTTAATCGACTGTTTCAGTGTGGTACCACACTACTACGTGACCCAAACCGGAAAAAACCCAGGATCTGTTCAACAAGTATGTGAAAAACGCGAAAGTATGAGCCTGATGAGGGCAAATCCCAGACCTATCCCAGACCTAACTTGCGTTATCCTCTAAGGTATTGAACGAAACCAGGTTTAATTGACTGTTTCAGCGTGGTACCACATTACTACGTGACACAATCCAGAAACAGCCGATAATCTAGCCATGAAGTATGAGAAATATGCGAAAGTATGAGCCTGATGAGTGAAAATCCCAGGGCTAACCTAGACCTAACATGCGTTATCCTCTAAAATATTGATCCAAACCAGGTTTAATGGACTGTTTCAGTGTGGTACCACTTTACTACGTGATCCAAAGCAGAAAAAACCCTCGATCACGTCAACATGTATGTTAAAACTGCGAAAGTATGACCCTGATGAGGGCAAATCCCAAGCCTATCCTAGACCTAACATGCGTTATCCTCAAAAATATTGATCGAAACCTGGTTTAATCGACTGATTCAGTGTGGTACCACATTACTATGTGATCCAAACCGGAAAAAACCCAGGATCTGTTCAACAAGTATGTGAAAAACGCGAAAGTATGAGCCTGACGATGGCAAATCCTAGACCTAACCCAGACCTAATATGCGTTATCCTCTAAAATATTTATCAAGACCAGGTTTAATTGATTGTTTCAGTGTGGTCCCACATTACTACGTGTTCCAAACCAGTAAAAATCCAGGATCCGTTCAACATGTATGTTAAAACTGCGAAAGTATGACCCTGATGAGGGCAAATCCCAAGCCTATCCTAGACCTAACATGCGTTATCCTCAAAAATATTGATCGAAACCTGGTTTAATCGACTGATTCAGTGTGGTACCACATTACTATGTGATCCAAACCAGAAAATAACCCAGGATTTGGCCAACAAGTATGCGAGAAATGCGAAAGTACGTGCCAGATGAGGGCAAATCCCAGACCTAAACGAGACATAACCGGCGTTATCCTCTAAAATATTAATCGCAACCAGGTTTAATTGACTGTTTCGGCGTGGTACCGCATTACTACGTGATAGAGACCAGAAAAAGGCCAGGATCTGGCCAACAAGTATGCGAAAAATGCGAAAGTACGAGACAGATGAGGGCAAATCCCAGACCTAACCGAGAAATAACCGGCGCTATCCTCTAAAATATTAATCGCAACCAGGTTTTATTGACTGTCTGAGTGTGGTCCCACATTACTACTTGGTCCGAGCCAGAAAAAGGCCAGGATCTGCCCAACAAGTGTGCGAAAAACACGAAAGTATATGCCAGATGATTGCAAATACCAGGACTAACCCAGTCGTAACCTGCGTTATCCCCTAAAATACTATTCGGAACCATGTTTAATTCACTGTGTCAGCGTGGTACCACATTAATACGTGATACAATCCAGAAACAGCCCAGGATCTAGCCATGAAGTATGAGAAGTATGCGAAAGTATGAGCCTGACGAGGGCAAATCCTATACCTAACCCAGACCTAACATGCGTTATCCTCTAAAATATTTATCATGACCCGGTTTAATTGATTGTTTCAGTGTGGTCCCACATTACTACGTGATCCAAACCAGAAAAAACCCAGGATCCGTTCAACAAGTATGTGAAGAATGCGAAAGTATGAGCCTGGTGAGGGCAAATCCCAGACCTATCCCAGACCTAACAAGCGTTATCCTCTAAAATATTGATCCAAACCAGGTTTATGGACTGTTTCAGTGTGGTACCACATTACTACGTGATCCAAAGCAGAAAAAACCCTCGATCACGTCAACATATATATTAAAACTGCGAAAGTATGACCCAGATGAGGGCAAATCCCAGGCCTAACCTAGACCTAACATGCGTTGTCCTCTAAAATATTGATGGAAACCAGGTTTAATTGACAGTTTCAGTGTTGTACTTCATTACTGCGTGATACAATCCAGAAAGCCCAGGATCTAGCCATCAAGTATGAGAAATATGCGAAAGAATGTGCCTGATGAGAGCAAATCCCAGACCTAGCCTAGACCTAACATGAATTATTCTGTAAAATATTGATCGAAACCAGGTTTAATTGACTGCTTCAGTGTGGTCCCACACTACTACGTGATCCAAACCAGAAAAAACCCAGGATCCGTTCAACGAGTATGTGAAGTGTGCGAAAGTATGAGTCTGATGAGGGCAAATCCCAGACCTAACCTAGACCTAACATGCGTTATCCTCTAAAATATTGATCCAAACCAGGTTTAATGGACTGTTTCAGTGTGGTACCACACTACTACGTGACCCAAACCGGAAAAAACCCAGGATCTGTTCAACAAGTATGTGAAAAACGCGAAAGTATGAGCCTGATGAGGGCAAATCCCAGACCTATCCCAGACCTAACTTGCGTTATCCTCTAAAACATTGAACGAAACCAGGTTTAATTGACTGTTTCAGCGTGGTACCACATTACTGCGTGATACAATCCAGAAACAGCCCAGGATCTAGCCATGAAGTATGAGAAATATGCGAAAGTATGAGCCTGATGAGGGCAAATCCTAGACCTAACCCAGACCTAACATGCGTTATCCTCTAAAATATTTATCAAGACCAGGTTTTATTGAATGTTTCGGTGTGGTACCACATTACTACGTGATCCAAACCAGTAAAAACCCAGGTTCCGTTCAACAAGTATGTGAAGAATGCGAAAGTATGAGTCTGATGAGTGAAATACCCCGACCTATCCTAGACCTAACATGCGTTATCCTCAAAAATATTGATCGAAACCTGGTTTAATCGACTGATTCAGTGTGGTACCACATTACTATGTGATCCAAACCAGAAAATAACCCAGGATCTGTTCAACGAGTATGTGAAGTGTGCGAAAGTATGAGTCTGATGAGGGCAAATCCCAGACCTATCCCAGACCTAACATGAATTATTCTCTAAAATATTGATCCAAACCAGGTTTAATGGACTGTTTCAGTGTGGTACCACTTTACTACGTGATCCAAAGCAGAAAAAACCTTCGATCAGGTCAACATGTATGTTAAAACTGCGAAAGTATGACCCTGATGAGGGCAAATCCCAGGCCTAACCTAGACCTAACATGCGTTGTCCTCTAAAATATTGATGGAAACCAGGTTTAGTTGACTGTTTCAGTGTTGTACTTCATTACTACGTGATGCAATCCAGAAAAAGCCCTGGATCTAGCCATCAAGTATGAGAAATATGAGAATGAATGAGCCTGATGAGAGCAAATCCCAGACCTAACCTAGACCTAGCATGAATTGTTCTCTAAAATATTGATCAAAACCAGGTTTAATTGACTGTTTCAGTGTGGTACCACACTACTACGTGATCCAATCCAGAAATTGCCCAGGATCCAGCCATGAAGTATGAGAAATATGCGAAAGCATGAGCCTGATGAGGGCAAATCCTAGACCTAACCCAGACCTAACATGCGTTATCCTCTAAAATATTTATCAAGACCAGGTTTAATTGAATGTTTCAGTGTGGTACCACATTATTACGTGATCCAAACCATAAAAAAAACCCAGGATCCGTTCAACAAGTATTTGAAGAATGCGAAAGTATGAGTTTGATGAGTGAAAATCCCCGGCCTAACCTAGACCTAACATGCGTTATCCTCAAAAATATTGATCGAAACCAGGTTTAATCGACTGTTTCTGTGTGGTACCACACTACTACGTGGCCCAAACCGGAAAAAACCCAGGATCTGTTCAACAAGTATGTGAAAAACGCGAAAGTATGAGCCTGATGAGGGCAAATCCCAGACCTATCCCAGACCTAACTTGCGTTATCCTCTAAAATATTGATCCAAACCAGGTTTAATGGACTGTTTCAGTGTGGTACCACTTTACTACGTGATCCAAAGCAGAAAAAACCCTCGATCACGTCAACATGTATATTAAAACTGCGAAAGTATGACCCTGATGAGGGCAAATCCCAGGCCTAACCTAGACCTAACATGCGTTGTCCTCTAAAAAATTGATGGAAACCAGGTTTAATTGACTGTTTCAGTGTTGTACTTCATTACTGCGTGATGCAATCCAGAAAAAGCCCAGGATCTAGCCATCAAGTATGAGAAATATGCGAAAGAATGAGCCTGATGAAAGCAAATCCCAGACCTAACCTAGACCTAACATGAATTATTCTCTAAAATATTGTTCGAAACCAGGTTTAATTGATTGTTTCAGTGTGGTCCACATTACTACGTGATCCAAACCAGAAAAAACCCAGGATCCGTTCAACAAGTATGTGAAGAATGCGAAAGTACGAGTCTGATGAGTGAAAATCCCAGGCCTAACCTAGACCTAACGTGCGTCATCCTCAAAAATATTGATCAAAACCTGGTTTAATCGACTTTTTCAGTGTGGTACCACATTACTATGTGATCCAAACCAGAAAATAACCCAGGATCTGTTCAACGAGTATGTGAAGTGTGCGAAAGTATGAGTCTGATGAGGGCAAATCCCAGACCTATCCCAGACCTAACATGCGTTATCCTCTAAAATATTTATCAAGACCAGGTTTAATTGATTGTTTCAGTGTGGTCCCACATTACTACGTGATCCAAACCAGAAAAAACCCAGGATCCGTTCAACAAGTATGTGAAGAATGCGAAAGTATGAGCCTGATGGGGGCGAATCCCAGACCTATCCCAGACCTAACTTGCGTTATCCTCTAAAATATTGATCGAAACCAGGTTTAATTGACTGTTCCAGCGTGGTACCACATTACTACGTGATACAATCCAGAAACAGCCCAGGATCTAGCCATGAAGTATGAGAAATATGCGAAAGTATGAGCCTGACGAGGGCAAAACCCAGTCCTAACCCAGACCTAACATGTGTTATCCTCTAAAATATTTATCATGACCAGGTTTAATTGATTGTTTCAGTGTGGCCCCACATTACTACGTGATCCAAACCAGAAAAGAACCCAGGATCCGTTCAACAAGTATTTGAAGAATGCGAAAGTATGAGTTTGATGAGTGAAAATCCTTGGCCTAACCTAGACCTAACATGCGTTATCCTCAAAAATATTGATCGAAACCAGGTTTAATCGACTGTTTCAGTGTGGTACCACACTACTACGTGACCCAAACCGGAAAAAACCCAGGATCTGTTCAACAAGTATGTGAAAACCGCGAAAGTATGAGCCTGATGAGGGCAAATCCCAGACCTATCCCAGACCTAACTTGCGTTATCCTCTAAAATATTGAACGAAACCAGGTTTAATTGACTGTTTCAGCGTGGTACCACATTACTACGTGACACAATCCAGAAACAGCCGAGGATCTAGCCATGAAGTAAGAGAAATATGCGAAAGTATGTGCCTGATGAGGGCAAATCCTAGAACTAACCTAAACCTAAGATGCGTTATCCTCTAAAATATTTATCAAGACCAGGTTTAATCGACTGTTTCAGTGTGGTACCACACTACTACGTGACCCAAACCGGAAAAAACCCAGGATCTGTTCAACAAGTATGTTAAAACTGCGAAAGTATGACCCTGATGAGGGCAAATCCCAAGCCTAACCTAGACCTAACATGCGTTGTCCTCTAAAATATTGATGGAAACCAGGTTTAATTGACTGTTTCAGTGTTGTACTTCATTACTGCGTGATGCAATCCAGAAAAAGCCCAGGATCTAGCCATCAAGTATGAGAAATATGCGAAAGTATGAGACTGACGATGGCAAATCCTAGACCTAACCCAGACCTAATATGCGTTATCCTCTAAAATATTTATCAAGACCAGGTTTAATTGATTGTTTCAGTGTGGTCCCACATTACTACGTGTTCCAAACCAGTAAAAACCCAGGATCCGTTCAACAAGTATGTGAAGAATGCGAAAGTATGGGTCTGATGAGTGAAAAACCCCGGCCTATCCTAGACCTAACATGCGTTATCCTCAAAAATATTGATCGAAACCTGGTTTAATCGACTGATTCAGTGTGGTACCACATTACTATGTGATCCAAACCAGAAAATAACCCAGGATTTGGCCAACAAGTATGCGAGAAATGCGAAAGTACGTGCCAGATGAGGGCAAATCCCAGACCTAAACGGGACATAACCGGCGTTATCCCCTAAAATACTATTCGGAACCATGTTTAATTGACTGTTAAGGTGTGGTACCGCATTACTACCTGATCCAAACCAGAAAAAGCCCAGGATCTTGCCACAGGTAGGCGAAAAATGCGAAGGTACGAGCCAGATGATTGCAAATACCAGAACTGAACCAGACATAGCCGGCGTTATCCTGTAAAATATTGATCGGAACCAGGTTTATTTGACTGATACAGTGTGGCACCACATTACTACGTGGTCCAAACCAGAAAAAGCCCAGGATCTTGCCAACAAATAGGCGAAAAATGCGAAGGTACGAGCCAGATGAGGGAAAATCCCAGACCTAAGCGAGACATAGCCGGCGTTGTCCTGTAAAATATTAATCGGAACCAGGTTTATTTGACTGCTTCAGTGTGGTACCACATTACTACGTGGTCCAAGCATGAAAAAGCCCAGGATCATGCCAACAAGTAGGCGGAAAATGCGAAGGTACGAGCCAGATTCCTTGGGGCCGACCTCAGGCGGTTGTTCGACCGCTGCCTGAGGGACGGGCGATTCCCCCCCAGTTGGAAGGTGGCGAGGATGGTCCTCCTCCGGAAGGAGGGTCGGCCCGCGGAGTCTCCCTCCGCATACCGGCCCATTTGTCTCCTCGACGAGGTGGGCAAGCTCTTCGAGCGGGTGATTGCTGCCCGCCTCGTCGAGCACCTGTCGCGGGGTGATCCCGGTCTGGCCGACTGCCAGTTCGGTTTCCGGGGGGGCCGATCGACTATCGACGCGATAGGTCGTGTGGGGGCCCTCTCGGGGGCGGCCGTCTCCCGGGGAGGGGTGGCATTGGCAATATCCTTGGATGTTGCCAATGCCTTTAACACCCTCCCCTGGGAAGAGATAAGGAGGGGACTCGAATATCATCGGGTCCCCCCTTGTCTCAGGGCGGTCGTCGGGGATTATCTCCGCGGCAGGTGGATCGAGTATCCGGGCCGGGATGGTGATATGCGGAGGGAGGTGTACTGCGGTGTTCCGCAGGGGTCGGTCCTCGGGCCACTCCTGTGGAACATCGCGTACGACTCGGTGTTGCGGGCCGGCCTCCCCGACGGCGTCAGCACGGTGTGTTATGCGGATGACACACTGGTGCTGGCCGTCGGGGCGCACTGGGGGAGGGCCATGCGTCGCGCGGAGGAGGGGTCGCAACGCGTCGTCGAACGGATCAGGGGGATGGGGATGACGGTGGCGGTCCATAAGACCGAGGTGATTGCGTTTCATTCACCTCGGCAGGATCCGCCACCCCCACTGATCCGGGTGGGTGGGGCTGACATCGAGGTGAAGCCCCAGATCAGGTATCTAGGGCTGATCCTCGATAGCCACTGGCGTTTCGAGGGGCATTTCCGCTGCCTGGTCCCCCGCTTGGAAAGGATGGTTGCGGCTCTGGGCCGGATCCTGCCCAACTTGGGGGGCCCGGCGGGCCGAGTTCGTCGCCTCTATGTGGCAATGGTCCAGTCGGTGGCCCTATACGGGGCCCCCGTCTGGGCGGACGACTTGGCTGCCTCCCGGCGCAGCATGACTATGCTGCGTCGGGTGCAGAGGCGCATGGCGCTCAGGGTCGTCCGCGGGTATCGGACCATGTCACATGAGGCGGCGACGGTTCTAGCGGGGATGCCGCCCATGGACCTGCTCGCGCGGTCGCACGCGGTGATGTACCGGCACCGCGTCGACCGTCGCGCGGGGGTGGGGGCGGTCCCGGGCGGGCAGGAACCTGCTTGGGGCGATTTGAAGCGCCAGGCCCGGCAGTCCGTGTTGCTCGCGTGGCAGGAGCGGCTGGCTCTGCCAACCGCGGGGCACCGGACTGTCGGGGCGGTTCGGCCACTCCTGAAGGAGTGGCTGGACAGAGGCCATGGCAGCCTCACCTACCGGATGGCACAGGTATTTTCCGGGCATGGCAGCTTCGGAAGATACCTGTGCCGGATAGGGAAGGAGCCGACGGCGCGTTGCTGCCACTGCGACGCTGAGCAGGACACGGCGGATCATACCCTGGAGGTATGCCCCGCGTGGGAGGGGGAGCGCCGTGTCCTGGTCGGCGTCGTCGGGCGGGATGTCTCGCTGCCGGGCGTGGTGCGCGCCATGCTCGGCAGCGAGGAGAAGTGGAGGGCCGTGGCCTCCTTCTGCGAGAACGTAATGTTGCAGAAGGAGGCCGCGGGGAGGGAGCGCGAGCTTCAGCGGCGCTGAAGCTCGCGCTCGTGCGGTGGCCCGAGGTCGTCGCCCGGTCGCGAGGCGTCGCGGGCGGCCGCCTCGGCGTGGCGGATGACCTAGGCTGGGAGGGGGGTCCTGAGGGGACCCTCCTCCCGCCAGGCGGCGCCGGGTCGGACAGGTTGGGGGTAGGAGTGCCTCCCCCCACCGGTCCGACGCAAGGGGAGGCACCCTCGGCGGTCTGGTGCGGCCATGAACGCCCGGCCGCCGAGGTGTGGAAACGGGGTCGCGGGCGGTTGCGAGTTGGGGCTCGCAGCCGCCACTAAACGCGGCCCCGGGACGGATAGCGGCGGTATGGAGTGGCCCCGTCCCGCCGCTATGAGGCAGTGTGTCTACTGGGTGGACCGATTGTCCCCCCGGGGGATGGGCGCGAAAGCGCGGGCACGGGGAGGATACCGGAAGAATGCTTCGAGCGATTCCCGGTATCCTCCCAAAGCGTGCCGAAGGGTCACCGTGGGGTTTTTAGTGGGTAGGTCCCGCGCCTGTCGTTGTACGGGCGCGGGGAATCCCACACACCCCTCCCACCTCTCCCCAAGGAGGTGGGAGGGAGTCTTTCGAAGATTTTCCCCACGACAAAAAAAAAAAAAAAAAAAAAAAAAAGGTACGAGCCAGATGATTGCAAATACCAGAACTAATCCAGACATAACCAGCGTTATCCTCTAAAATACTAATCGGAACCAGCTTTTATTGACTGTTTCAGTGTGGTACCACATTACTACGAATCCAAACCAGAAAAAGCCCTGGATCTGGCCAACAAGTATGCGAGAAATGCGAAAGTATGAGCCAGATGAGGTCAAATCCCAGACCTAACCGAGACATAACCGGCGTTATCCTCTAAAATATTAATCACAACCAGGTTTAATTGACTGTTTCGGTGTGGTACCCCATTACTACGTGATCCAAACCAGAAAAAGGCCAGGATCTTGCCAAGATGTATGCGAAAAACGCGAAAGTACGAGCCAGATGAGGGCAAATACCAGAACTAAACCAGACATAACCAGCGTTATCCTCTAAAATACTAATCAGAACCTGCTTTTATTGACTGTTTCAGTGTGTTACCACATTACTACATGATCCAAACCAGAAAAAGCCCAGGATCTGGCCAACAAGTATGCGAGAAAAGCGAAAGTACGTGCCAGATGAGGGCAAATCCCAGACCTAACCGAGACATAACCGGCGTTATCCTCTAAAATATTAATCGCAACCAGGTTTAATTGACTGTTTCGGTGTGGTACCTAACTTGCGTTGTCCTCTAAAATATTTATCAAGACCAGGTTTAATTGAATGTTTCAGTGTGGTACCACATTACTACGTGAACCAAACCAGAAAAAACCCAGGATCCGTTGAACATGTATGTTAAGACTGCAGAAGTATGACCCCGATGAGGGCAAATCCCGGGCCTAACCTGGACCTAACATGCGTTATCCTCTAAAATATTGATCGAAACCAGGTTGAATGGACTGTTTCACAGTGGTACCACATTAGTACGTGATCCAAAGCAGAAAAATCCATCGAGCAGGTCAACATGTATTTTAAAACTGCGAAAGTATGACCCTGATGAAGGCAAATCCCAGACCTATCCTAGACCTAACATGTGTTATCCTCTAAAATACTCATCGAAATCAGGTTTGATTGACTGTTTCAGGGTGGTACCATATTACTACGTGATCCAAAGCAGAAAAAACCATCGATCAGGTCAACATGTATTTTAAAACTGCGAAAGTATGACCCTGATGAAGGCAAATCCCAGACCTAACCTAGACCTAACATGTGTTATCCTCTAAAATACTCATCGAAACCAGGTTTAATTGACTGTCTCAGTGTGGTACCACATTAATACGTGATCGAAACAAGAAAAAACCCAGGATCTGTTCAACAAGTATGTAAAAAATGCGAAAATATGACCCTGATGAGGGCAAATCCCAGGCCTAACCTAGACTTAACGTGCGTTATCCTCTAAAATATTTATCAAGACCAGGTTTAATTGACTGTTTCAGTGTGGTACCACATTACTACGTGATGCAAACCAGTGGAAGCCTGGGATCTGGCCAACAAGAATGAGAAATATACGAAAGTATGAGCCTGATGAGAGCAAATCCCAGTTTTAACCTAGACCTAACATGTCCTATCCTCTAAAATATTGATCGAAACCAGGTTTAATTGACTGTTTCAGTGTGGTACCACTTTACAACGTGATCCAAAGCAGAAGAAACCATCGATCAGGTCAACATGTATTTTGAAACTGCGAATGTATGACCCAGATGAGGGCAAATCCCAGACCTAACCTAGACCTAACATGTATTATCCTCTAAAATATTGACGGAAACCACGTCTAATTGACAGTTTCAGTGTTGTACCACATTACTACGTGTCCCAATCCAGAAAAAGCCCAGGATATAGCCAACAAGTATGAGAAATATGCGAAAGTATGAGCCTGATGAGGGCAAATCGTAGACCTAACCCAGACCTAACATGCGTTATCCTCTAAAATATTTATCAAGACCAGGTTTAATTGACTGTTTCAGTGTGGTACCACATTACTACGTGATCCAAAGCAGAAAAAAACCTCGCTCAGGTCAACATGTATGTTAAAACTGCGAAAGTATGACCCTGATGAGGGCAAATCCCTGGCCTAACCTAGACCTAACATTCGCTATCCTCTAAAATATTGATCGAAACCAGGTTTAATGGACTGTTTCAGTGTGGTACCACATCAGTTCGTGATCCAAACCTGAAAAAGCCAGGGATCTGTTCAACAAGTATGTTAAAAACGCGAAAGTATGAATCTGATGGGGGCAAATCCCAGGCCTAACCTAGACCTAACATGCCTAATCATCTAAGATACTCATCGAAACCAGGTTTAATCGACTGTTTCAGTGTGGTACCACATTACTACGTGATCCAAACCAGAAAAAACCCAGGATATGGCCATCATGTATGCGAAAAATGTGAAAGTATGACCCTGATGTGGCAAATCCCTGGCCTAACCTAGACCTAACTTGCGTTATCCTCTAAAATATTGATCGAAACCAGGTTTAATGGACTGTTTCAGTGTGGTGCCACATTACTACGTGATCCAAACTAGAATATACCCAGGATCTGGCCAACATGTATGTGAAGAATGCGAAGGTATGAATCTGATGTGGGCAAATCCCCGGCCCAACCTAGACATAACATGCGTTATCCTCTAATATATTGACCGAAACCAGGTTCAATGGACTGTTTCAGTGTGGTACCACATTACTACGTGATCCAAACCAGAAAAAGCCCAGGATCTGACCAACAAGTATGCGAAAAACGTGAAAGTACGAGTCAGATGAGGACAAATCCCAGACCTACCCGAGACATAACCGGCGTTATCCTCTAAAATATTAATCGCAACCAGGTTTAATTGACTGTCTGAGTGTGGTCCCACATTACTACTTGGTCCAAGCCAGAAAAAGGCCAGGATCTGGTCACCAAGTATGCGAGAAATGCGAAAGTATGAGCCAGATGGTTGCAAATACCGGAACTAACCCAAACATAACCAGCGTTATCCTCCAAAAAATTAATCGCAACCAGGTTTAATTGACTGTTTCAGTGTGAGACCACATTACTGCGTGGTCCGAGCCAGAAAAAGGCCAGGATCTTGTCAACAAGTATGCGAAAAATGCGAATGTGCGAGCCTGATGAGAACAAATCCCAGACCTAACCTAGACCTAACATGAATTATTCTCTAAAATATTAATGGCAACCAGGTTTTATTGACTGTTTCGGTGTGGTACCGCATTACTACGTGATCCAAACCAGGAAAAGGCCAGGATCTGGCCAGCAAGTATGCAAAAAATGCGAAAGTATCAGCCAGATGGTTGCAAATACCGGAACTAACCCAAACATAACCAGCGTTATCCTCCAAAAAATTAATCGCAACCAGGTTTAATTGACTGTTTCAGTGTGAGCCCACATTACTGCGTGGTCCAAGCCAGAAAAAAACCAGGATCTGGCCAACAAGTATGAGAAAAATGCGAAAATTCGAGCCAGATGAGGGCAAATAGCAGACCTAACCAAGCCATAACCGGCGTTATCCTCTAAAATATTAATCGCAACCAGGTTTAATTGACTGCTTCGGTGTGGTACCGCATTACTACGTGATCCAAACCAGGAAAAGCCCAGGATCTTGCCAACAAATAGGCGAAAAATGCGAAGGTACGAGCCAGATGAGGGCAAATCCCAGACCTAACCCAGACATAGCCGGCGTTATCCTGTAAAATATTAATCGGAACCAGGTTTATTTGACTGTTTCAGTGTGGTACCACATTACTACGTGATCCAATCCAGAAAAAGCCCGGGATCTGGCCAACAAGTATGCGATAATTGCGAACGTATGAGACAGATGATTGCAAATACCAGAACTAACCCAGACATAACCAGCGTTATCCACCAAAATATTAATCGCAACCAGGTTTAATTTACTGTTTCGGTGTGGAGCGTCATTATTACGGGATCCAAACCAGAAAGAACCCTGGATCTGGCCAAGAAGTATGCGAAAAACGCGAAAGTATGTGCCAGATGATTGCAAATACCAGAACTAACCCAGACACAACCAGCGTTAACCTCTAAAATACTAATCGGAACCAGCTTTTATTGACTATTTCAGTGTGGTACCACATTACTACGTGATCCAAACCAGAAAAAGCCCAGGATCTGGCGAACAAGTATGCGAGAAATGCGAAAGTACTAGCCAGATGAGGGCAAATCCCAGAACTAACCGAGACATAACCGGCGTTATCCTCTAAGCTATTAATCGCAACCAGGTTTAATTGACTGTTTCGGTGTGGTACCACATTACTACGTTATCCAAACCAGAAAAAGCCCAGGATCTGGCCAACAAGTATGCGAAAAATGCGAAAGTACGAGCCAGATGTGGCCAAATCCCAGACCTGACCGTGACATAACCGGCGTTATCGTCTAAAATATTAATCGCAACCAGGTTTAATTGACTGTTTCGGTGTGGAACAACATTACTACGTGATCTAAACCAGAAAAAGCCCAGGATCTGGCCAACAAGTATGCGAGAAATGCGAAGGTACGAGCCAGATGAGGGCAAATCCCAGACCTAACCCAGACATAACCGGCGTTATCCGCTAATATATTAATCCCCACCAGGTTTTATTGACTGTTTCGGTATGGAACCTCATTACTACGGGATCCAAACCTGAAAAAACCCAGGATCTGGCCAACAAGTGTGCGAAAAACGCGAAAGTATGAGCCAGATGATTCCAAATACCAGAACTAACCCAGACGTAACCTGCATGATCCTCTAAAATGCTATTCTGAACCAGGTTTAATTGATTGTTACGGTGTGGTACCGCATTACTACCTGATCCAAACCAGAAAAAGCCCAGGATCTTGCCACAAGTATGCGAAAAATGCGAAATTACGAGCCAGATGAGGGAAAATCCCAGACCTAATCGAGACAAAACCGGCGTTATCCTCTAAAATATTAATCGCCACCAGGTTTAATTGACTGCTTCGGTGTGGTACCGCATTACTACGTGATCCAAGCATGAGAAAGCCCAGGATCCTGCCAACAAGTAGGCGAAAAATGCGAAAGTATGAGCCAGATGATTGCAAATACCAGAACTAACCCAGACGTAACCTGCATTATCCTCTAAAATACTATTCTGAACCACGTTTAATTGACTGTTACGGTGTGGTACCGCATTACTACGTGATACAGACCAGAAAAAGGCCAGGATCTGGCCAACAAGTATGCGAAAAATGCGAAAGTACGAGACAGATGAGGGCAAATCCCAGACCTAACCGAGAAATAACCGGCGTCATCCTCTAAAATATTAATCGCAACCGGGTTTAATTGACTGTTTCGGCGTGGTACCGCATTACTACGTGATACAGACCACAAAAAGGCCATGATCTGGCCAACAAGTATGCGAAAAATGCGAAAGTACGAGACAGATGAGGGCAAATCCCAGACCTAACCGAGAAATAACCGGCGCTATCCTCTAAAATATTAATCGCAACCAGGTTTAATTGACTGTCTGAGTGTGGTCCCACATTACTACTTGGTCCAAGCCAGAAAAAGGCCTAGATCTGGTCACCAAGTATGCGAGAGATGCGAAAGTATGAGCCAGATGGTTGCAAGTACCGGAACTAACCCAAACATAACCAGCGTTATCCTCCAAAAAATTGATCGCAACCAGGTTTAATTGACTGTTTCAGTGTGATACCACATTACTGCGTGGTCCAAGCCAGAAAAAGGCCAGGATATGGCCAACAAGTATGAGAGAAATGCGAAAATTCGAGCCAGATGACGGCAAATCCCAGACCCAACCGAGAAATAACCGGCGCTATCCTCTAAAATATTAATCGCAACCAGGTTTAATTGACTGTCTGAGTGTGGTCCCACATTACTCCTTGGTCCAAGCCAGAAAAAGGCCAAGATCTGGTCACCAAGTATGAGAGAAATGCGAAAGTATGAGCCATATGGTTGCAAGTATCGGAACTAACACAAACATAACCAGCGTTATCCTCCAAAAAATTAATCGCAACCAGGTTTAATTGACTGTTTCTGTGTGATACCACATTACTGCGTGGTCCAAGCCAGAAAAAGGCCAGGATATGGCCAACAAGTATGAGAGAAATGCGAAAGTACGAGCCAGATGAGGGCAAATCCCAGACCTAACCCAGACATAACCGGCGTTATCCTCTAAAATATTAATCGCAACCAGGTTTAATTGACTGTTTAGTTGTGGTACCGCATTACTACGTGATCCAAACCAGAAAAAGCCCAGGATCTTGCCAAGATGTATGCGAAAAACCGCGAAAGTATGAGCCAGATGAGGGCAAATACCAGACCTAACCCAGACATAGCCGGCGTTATCCTGTAAAATATTAATCGGAACCATGTTCGTTTGACTGTTTCAGTGTGGTACCACATTACTACGCGGTCCAAGCATGAAAAAGGCCAGGATCTGGCCCACAAGTATGCGAAAAATGCGAAATTACGAGCCAGATGAGGGAAAATCCCAGACCCAACCGTGACATAACCGGCGTTATCCTCTAAAATATTAATCACCACCTGGTTTAATTGACTGTTCCGGTATGGAACCTCATTACTACGGGATCCAAACCAGAAAAAACCCAGGATCTGGCCAACAAGTGTGCGAAAAACGCGAAAGTATGAGCCAGATGATTGCAAATACCAGAAATTACCCAGACGTAACCTGCATTATCCTCTAAAATGCTATTCTGAACCAGGTTTAATTGACTGTTACGGTGTGGTACCGCATTACTACCTGATCCAAACCAGAAAAAACCCAGGATCTTGCCACAAGTATGCGAAAAATGCGAAATTACGAGCCAGATGAGGGAAAATCCCAGACCTAACCGAGACATAACCGGCGTTATCCTCTAAAATATTAATCGCAACCAGGTTTAATTGACTGTTTCGGCGTGGTACCGCATTACTACGTGATACAGCCCAGAAAAAGGCCAGCATCTGGCCAACAAGTATGCGAGAAATGCGAAAGTATGAGCCAGATGGTTGCAAGTACCGGAACTAACCCAAACATAACCAGCGTTATCCTCCAAAATACTAATCGGATCCAGGTTTATTTGACTGTTTCAGTGTGGTACCACATTACAACGTGGTCCAAGCATGAAGAAGGCCAGGATCTGGCCAACAAGTATGCGAATAATGCGAAATTACGAGCCAGATGACGGCAAATCCCAGACCTTACCGTGACATAACCGGCGTTATCCTCTAAAATACTAACCGGAACCAGATTTTATTGACTGTCTCAGTGTGGTACCACATTACTACGTGGTCCAAGCATGAAAAAGCCCAGGATCTTGCCAACAAGTAAGCGAAAAATGCGAAAGTACGAGCCAGATGATGGCAAATACCAGACCTAACCCAGACATAGCCGGCGTTATCCTGTAAAATATGGATCGGAACCAGGTTTATTTGACTGTTTCAGTGTGGCACCACATTACTACGTGGTCCAAGCATGAAAAAGCCCAGGATCTTGCCAACAAGTAGGCGAAAAATGCGAAGGTACGAGCCAGATGATTGCAAATACCAGAATTAAACCAGACATAACCAGCGTTATCCTCTAAAATACTAATCGGAACCAGCTTTTATTGCGTGTTTCAGTGTGGTACTACATTACTACGTGATCCACACCAGAAAAAGCCCAGGATCTGGCCAACAAGTATGCGAGAAATGCGAAAATTCGTGCCAGATGACGGCAAATCCCAGACCTGACCGTGACATAACCGGCGTTATCGTCTAAAATATTAATCGCAACCAGGTTTAATTGACTGTTTCGGTGTGGAACCACATTACTACGTGATCTAAACCAGAAAAAGCCCAGGATCTTGCCACAAGTAGGGGAAAAATGCGAAGGTACGAGCCAGATGATTGCAAATACCAGAACTAAACCAGACATAACCAGCGTTATCCTCTAAAATACTAATCGGATCCAAGTTTATTTGACTGCTTCAGTGTGGTACCACATTACAACGTGGTCCAAGCATGAAGAAGGCCAGGATCTGGCCAACAAGTATGCGAAAAATGCGAAATTACGAGCTAGATGACGGCAAATCCCAGACCTTACCGTGACATAACCGGCGTTATCGTCTAAAATAATAATCGCAACCAGGTTTAATTGACTGTTTCGGTGTGGAACCACATTACGACGGGATACAAACCAGAAAAAGCCCTGGATCTGGCCAACAGGTATGCGAGAAATGCGAAAGTATGAGCCAGATGAGGTCAAATCCTAGACCTAACCGAGACATAACCGGCGTTATCCTCCAAAACATTACTCGCAACCAGGTTGAAATGACTGCTTCGGTGTGGTACCGCATTACTACGTGATCCAAACAAAAAAAGCCCAGGATCTTGCCAACAAGTATGCCAAAAATGCGGAGGTACGAGCCAGATGAGGGAAAATCCCAGACCTAACGAGACATAGCCGGCGTTATCATGTAAAATATTAATCGGAACCAGGTTTATTTGACTGTTTCAGTGTGGTACCACATTACTACGTGATCCAAACCAAAAAAAGCCCAGGATCTTGCCAACAAGTAGGCGAAAAATGCGAAAGTACTAGCCAGATGAGGGCAAATCCCAGACCTAACCGAGACATAACCGGCGTTATCCTCCAACATATTAATCGCAACCAGGTTTAATTGACTGTTACGGTGTGGTACCGCATTACTACGTGATCCAAACCAGGAAAAGCCCAGGATCTGGCCAATAAGTATGCGATAATTGCGAACGTATGAGACAGATGATTGCAAATACCAGAACTAACCCCGACATAACCAGCGTTATCCTCCAAAATATTACTCGCAACCAGGTTTAATTGACTGTTTCAGTGTGGTACCATATTACTACGTGATCCAAACCAGAAAAAGCCCGGGATCTGGCCAACAAGTATGCGATAATTGCGAACGTATGAGACAGATGATTGCAAATACCAGAACTAACCCAGACATAACCAGCGTTATCCTCCAAAATATTAATCGCAACCAGGTTTAATTTACTGTTTCGGTGTGGAGCGTCATTATTACGGGATCCAAACCAGAAAGAACCCTGGATCTGGCCAAGAAGTATGCAAAAACGCGAAAGTATGTGCCAGATGATTGCAAATACCAGAACTAACCCAGACACAACCAGCGTTATCCTCTAAAATACTTGTCGGAACCAGCTTTTATTGACAGTTTCAGTGTGATACCACATTACTACGTTGTCCAAGCCAGAAAAAGGCCAGGATCTAGCCAACAAGTATGCGAAAAATGCGAAAATACGAGCCAGATGACGGCAAATCCCAGACCTTACCGTGACATAACCGGCGTTATCCTCTAAAATACTAACCGGAACAAGATTTTATTGACTGTCTCAGTGTGGTACCACATTACTACGTGATCCAAACCGGAAAAAGGCCAGGATCTGGCCAACAAGTATGCGAAATATGCGAAAGTACGAGCCAGATGAGGGGCAAATACCAGACCTAACCCAGACATAACCGGCCCTATCCTCTAAAATATTAATCGCAACCAGGTTTTATTGACTGTTTCGGTGTGGTACCGCATTACTACGTGATCCAAACCAGAAAAAGGCCAGGATCTGGCCAACAAGTATGCAAAAAATGCGAAAGTACTAGCCAGATGATGGCAAATCCCAGACCTAACCGAGACATAACCGGCGTTATCCTCCAAAATATTACTCGCAACCAGGTTTAATTGACTGTTTCAGTGTGGTACCACATTACTACGTGATCCAAACCAGAAAAAGCCCGGGATCTGGCCAACAAGTATGCGATAATTGCGAACGTATGAGACAGATGATTGCAAATACCAGAACTAACCCAGACATAACCAGCGTTATCCTCCAAAATATTAATCGCAACCAGGTTTAATTTACTGTTTCGGTGTGGAGCGTCATTATTACGGGATCCAAACCAGAAAGAACCCTGGATCTGGCCAAGAAGTATGCGAAAAACGCGAAAGTATGTGCCAGATGATTGCAAATACCAGAACTAACCCAGACACAACCAGCGTTAACCTCTAAAATACTAATCGGAACCAGCTTTTATAGACTGTTTCAGTGTGGTACCACATTACTACGTGATCCAAACCAGAAAAAGCCCAGGATCTGGCGAACAAGTATGCGAGAAATGCGAAAGTACTAGCCAGATGAGGGCAAATCCCAGAACTAACCGAGACATAACCGGCGTTATCCTCTAAGCTATTAATCGCAACCAGGTTTAATTGACTGTTTCGGTGTGGTACCACATTACTACGTTATCCAAACCAGAAAAAGCCCAGGATCTGGCCAACACGTATGCGAAAAATGCGAAAGTGCGAGCCAGATGTGGGCAAACCCCAGACCTGACCGTGACATAACCGGCGTTATCGTCTAAAATATTAATCGCAACCAGGTTTAATTGACTGTTTCGGTGTGGAACAACATTACTACGTGATCTAAACCAGAAAAAGCCCAGGATCTGGCCAACAAGTATGCGAGAAATGCGAAGGTACGAGCCAGATGAGGGCAAATCCCAGACCTAACCCAGACATAACCGGCGTTATCCGCTAATATATTAATCCCCACCAGGTTTTATTGACTGTTTCGGTATGGAACCTCATTACTACGGGATCCAAACCAGAAAAAACCCAGGATCTGGCCAACAAGTGTGCGAAAAACGCGAAAGTATGAGCCAGATGATTCCAAATACCAGAACTAACCCAGACGTAACCTGCATGATCCTCTAAAATGCTATTCTGAACCAGGTTTAATTGATTGTTACGGTGTGGTACCGCATTACTACCTGATCCAAACCAGAAAAAGCCCAGGATCTTGCCACAAGTCTGCGAAAAATGCGAAATTACGAGCCAGATGAGGGAAAATCCCAGACCTAATCGAGACAAAACCGGCGTTATCCTCTAAAACATTAATCGCCACCAGGTTTAATTGACTGCTTCGGTGTGGTACCGCATTACTACGTGATCCAAGCATGAGAAAGCCCAGGATCCTGCCAACAAGTATGCGAAAAATGCGAAAGTACGAGACAGATGAGGGCAAATCCCAGACCTAACCGAGAAATAACCGGCGTTATCCTCTAAAATATTAATCGCAACCAGGTTTAATTGACTGTTTCGGCGTGGTACCGCATTACTACGTGATACAGACCACAAAAAGGCCAGGATCTGGCCAACAAGTATGCGAAAAATGCGAAAGTACGAGACAGATGAGGGCAAATCCCAGACCTAACCGAGAAATAACCGGCGCTATCCTCTAAAATATTAATCGCAACCAGGTTTAATTGACTGTCTGAGTGTGGTCCCACATTACTACTTGGTCCAAGCCAGAAAAAGGCCAAGATCTGGTCACCAAGTATGCGAGAGATGCGAAAGTATGAGCCAGATGGTTGCAAGTACCGGTACTAACCCAAACATAACCAGCGTTATCCTCCAAAAAATTGATCGCAACCAGGTTTAATTGACTGTTTGAGTGTGATACCACATTACTGCGTGGTCCAAGCCAGAAAAAGGCCAGGATATGGCCAACAAGTATGAGAGAAATGCGAAAATTCGAGCCAGATGACGGCAAATCCCAGACCCAACCGAGAAATAACCGGCGTTATCCTCTAAAATATTAATCGCAACCAGGTTTAATTGACTGTCTGAGTGTGGCCCCACATTACCCCTTGGTCCAAGTCAGAAAAAGGCCAAGATCTGGTCACCAAGTATGCGAGAAATGCGAAAGTATGAGCCATATGGTTGCAAGTACCGGAACTAACACAAACATAACCAGCGTTATCCTCCAAAAAATTAATCGCAACCAGGTTTAATTGACTGTTTCAGTGTGATACCACATTACTGCGTGGTCCAAGCGAGAAAAAGGCCAGGATATGGCCAACAAGTATGAGAGAAATGCGAAAGTACGAGCCAGATGAGGGCAAATCCCAGACCTAACCCAGACATAACCGGCGTTATCCTCTAAAATATTAATCGCAACCAGGTTTAATTGACTGTTTAGTTGTGGTACCGCATTACTACGTGATCCAAACCAGAAAAAGGCCAGGATCTTACCAAGATGTATGCGAAAAACCGCGAAAGTATGAGCCAGATGAGGGCAAATACCAGACCTAACCCAGACATAGCCGGCGTTATCCTGTAAAATATTAATCGGAACCATGTTTATTTGACTGTTTCAGTGTGGTACCACATTACTACGCGGTCCAAGCATGAAAAAGGCCAGGATCTGGCCCACAAGTATGCGAAAAATGCGATATTACGAGCCAGATGAGGGAAAATCCCAGACCCAACCGAGACATAACCGGCGTTATCCTCTAAAATGCTATTCTGAACCAGGTTTAATTGACTGTTACGGTGTGGTACCGCATTACTACCTGATCCAAACCAGAAAAAACCCAGGATCTTGCCAACAAGTGTGCGAAAAACGCGAAAGTACGAGCCAGATGTGGGCAAATCCCAGACCCAACCGTGACATAACCGGCGTTATCCTCTAAAATACTAACCGGAACAAGATTTTATTGACTGTCTCAGTGTGGTACCACATTACTACGTGATCCAAACCAGAAAAAGGCCAGGATCTGGCCAACAAGTAAGCGAAAAATGCGAAAGTACGAGCCAGATGTGGGCAAATCCCAGACCTGACCGTGACATAACCGGCGTTATCGTCTAAAATATTAATCGCAACCAGGTTTAATTGACTGTTTCGGTGTGGAACAACATTACTACGTGATCTAAACCAGAAAAAGCCCAGGATCTGGCCAACAAGTATGCGAGAAATGCGAAGGTACGAGCCAGATGAGGGCAAATCCCAGACCTAACCCAGACATAACCGGCGTTATCCGCTAAAATATTAATCCCCACCAGGTTTAATTGTCTGTTTCGGTATGGAACCTCATTACTACGGGATCCAAACCAGAAAAAACCCAGGATCTGGCCAACAAGTGTGCGAAAAACGCGAAAGTATGAGCCAAATGATTCCAAATACCAGAACTAACCCAGACGTAACCTGCATGACCCTCTAAAATACTATTCTGAACCAGGTTTAATTGACTGTTACGGTGTGGTACCGCATTACTACCTGATCCAAACCAGAAAAAGCCCAGGATCTTGCCACAAGTATGCGAAAAATGCGAAATTACGAGCCAGATGATGGAAAATCCCAGACCTAACCGAGACAAAACCGGCGATATCCTCTAAAATATTAATCGCCACCAGGTTTAATTGACTGCTTCGGTGTGGTACCGCATTACTACGTGATCCAAGCATGAAAAAGCCCAGGATCCTGCCAACAAGTAGGCGAAAAATGCGAAAGTATGAGCCAGATGATTGCAAATACCAGAACTAACCCAGACGTAACCTGCATTATCCTCTAAAATACTATTCTGAACCAGGTTTAATTGACTGTTACGGTGTGGTACCGCATTACTACGTGATACAGACCAGAGAAAGGCCAGGATCTGGCCAACAAGTATGCGAAAAATGCGGAAGTACGAGACAGATGAGGGCAAATCCCAGACCTGACCCAGACATAACCGGCGTTATCCTCTAAAATATTAATCGCAACCAGGTTTTATTGACTGTTTCGGTGTGGTACCGCATTACTACGTGATCCAAGCATGAAAAAGCCCAGGAACTTGCCAACAAGTAGGCGAAAAATGTGATGGTACGAGCCAGATGATTGCAAATACCAGAACTAAACCAGACATAACCAGCGTTATCCACTAAAATACTAATCGGAGCCAGCTTTTATTGACTGTTTCAGTGTGGTACCACATTACTACGTGATCCAAACCAGAAAAAGCCCAAGATCTGAAGAACAAGTATGCGAAAAAAGCGAAAGTACGAGCCAGTGAGGGGCAAATACCAGACCTAACCCAGACATAACCGGCGTTATCCTCTAAAGTATTAATCGCAACCAGGTTTTATTGACTGTTTCGGTGTGGTACCGCATTACTACGTGATCCAAACCAGAAAAAGGCCAGGATCTGGCCAACAAGTATGCAAAAAATGCGAAAGTACTAGCCAGATGAGGGCAAATCCCAGACCTAACCGAGACATAACCGGCGTTATCCTCCAACATATTAATCGCAACCAGGTTTAATTGACTGTTACGGTGTGGTACCGCATTACTACGTGATCCAAACCAGGAAAAGCCCAGGATCTTGCCAACAAGTAGGCGAAAAATGCGAAGGTACGAGCCAGATGATTGCAAATACCAGAACTAAACCAGACATAACCAGCGTTATCCTCTAAAATACTAATCGGAACCAGCTTTTATTGACTGTTTCAGTGTGGTACCACATTACTACGTGATCCAAACCAGAAAAAGCCCGGGATCTGGCCAACAAGTCTGCGAAAATTGCGAACGTATGAGACAGATGATTGCAAATACCAGAACTAACCCAGACATAACCAGCGTTATCCTGCAAAATATTAATCACAACCAGGTTTAATTGACTGTTTCGGTGTAGAGCGTCATTATTACGGGATCCAAACCAGAAGGAACCCTGGATCTGGCCAAGAAGTATGCGAAAAACGCGAAAGTATGTGACATATGTTTGCAAATACCAGAACTAACCCAGACGTAACCAGCGTTATCCTCTGAAATACTAATCGGAACCAGCTTTTATTGACTGTTTCAGTGTGGTACCACATTACTACGTGATCCAAACCAGAAAAAGCCCAGGATCTGGCCAACAAGTATGCGAGAAATGCGAAAGTACTGGCCAGATGAGGGCAAATCCCAGAACTAACCGAGACATAACCGGCGTTATCCTCAAAAATATTAATCGCAACCAGGTTTAATTGACTGTTTCGGTGTGGTACCACATTACTACGTTATCCAAACCAGAAAAAGCCCAGGATCTGGCCAACAAGTATGCGAAAAATGCGAAAGTACGTGCCAGATGTGGGCAAATCCCAGACCTAAACCAGACATAACCGGCGTTATCCTCTAAAATATTAATCGCAACCAGGTTTAATTGACTGTCTGAGTGTGGTCCCACATTACTACTTGGTCCAAGCCAGAAAAAGGCCAGGATCTGGTCACCAAGTATGCGAGAAATGCGAAAGTATGAGCTAGATGGTTGCAAGTACCGGAGCTAAGTCAAACCAGCGTTATCCTCCAAAAAATTAATCGCAACCAGGTTTAATTGACTGTTTCAGTGTGATACCACATTACTGCGTGGTCCAAGCATGAAAAACGCCAGGATCTGGCGAACAAGTATGCGAAAAATGCGAAATTACGAACCAGATGAGGGCAAATCCCAGAACTAACCGAGACATAACCGGCGTTATCCTCTAAGCTATTAATCGCAACCAGGTTTAATTGACTGTTTCGGTGTGGTACCACATTACTACGTTATCCAAACCAGAAAAAGCCCAGGATCTGGCCAACAAGTATGCGAAAAATGCGAAAGTATGAGCCAGATGATTGCAAATACCAGAACTAACCCAGACGTAACCTGCATTATCCTCTAAAATACTATTCTGAACCACGTTTAATTGACTGTTACGGTGTGGTACCGCATTACTACGTGATATAGACCAGAAAAAGGCCAGGATCTGGCCAACAAGTATGCGAAAAATGCGAAAGTACGAGACAGATGAGGGCAAATCCCAGACCTAACCGAGAAATCACCGGCGTTATCCTCTAAAATATTAATCGCAACCAGGTTTAATTGACTGATTCGGCGTGGTACCGCATTACTACGTGATACAGACCACAAAAAGGCCAGGACCTGGCCAACAAGTATGCGAAAAATGCGAAAGTACGAGACAGATGAGGGCAAATCCCAGACCTAACCGAGAAATAACCGGCGCTATCCTCTAAAATATTAATCGCAACCAGGTTTAATTGACTGTCTGAGTGTGGTCCCACATTACTACTTGGTCCAAGCCAGAAAAAGGCCAAGATCTGGTCACCAAGTATGCGAGAGATGCGAAAGTATGAGCCAGATGGTTGCAAGTACCGGAACTAACCCAAACATAACCAGCGTTATCCTCCAAAAAATTGATCGCAACCAGGTTTAATTTACTGTTTCGGTGTGGAGCGTCATTATTACGGGATCCAAACCAGAAAGAACCCTGGATCTGGCCAAGAAGTATGCGAAAAACGCGAAAGTATGTGCCAGATGATTGCAAATACCAGAACTAACCCAGACACAACCAGCGTTAACCTCTAAAATACTAATCGGAACCAGCTTTTATAGACTGTTTCAGTGTGGTACCACATTACTACGTGATCCAAACCAGAAAAAGCCCAGGATCTGGCGAACAAGTATGCGAGAAATGCGAAAGTACTAGCCAGATGAGGGCAAATCCCAGAACTAACCGAGACATAACCGGCGTTATCCTCTAAGCTATTAATCGCAACCAGGTTTAATTGACTGTTTCGGTGTGGTACCACATTACTACGTTATCCAAACCAGAAAAAGCCCAGGATCTGGCCAACACGTATGCGAAAAATGCGAAAGTGCGAGCCAGATGTGGGCAAACCCCAGACCTGACCGTGACATAACCGGCGTTATCGTCTAAAATATTAATCGCAACCAGGTTTAATTGACTGTTTCGGTGTGGAACAACATTACTACGTGATCTAAACCAGAAAAAGCCCAGGATCTGGCCAACAAGTATGCGAGAAATGCGAAGGTACGAGCCAGATGAGGGCAAATCCCAGACCTAACCCAGACATAACCGGCGTTATCCGCTAATATATTAATCCCCACCAGGTTTTATTGACTGTTTCGGTATGGAACCTCATTACTACGGGATCCAAACCAGAAAAAACCCAGGATCTGGCCAACAAGTGTGCGAAAAACGCGAAAGTATGAGCCAGATGATTCCAAATACCAGAACTAACCCAGACGTAACCTGCATGATCCTCTAAAATGCTATTCTGAACCAGGTTTAATTGATTGTTACGGTGTGGTACCGCATTACTACCTGATCCAAACCAGAAAAAGCCCAGGATCTTGCCACAAGTCTGCGAAAAATGCGAAATTACGAGCCAGATGAGGGAAAATCCCAGACCTAATCGAGACAAAACCGGCGTTATCCTCTAAAACATTAATCGCCACCAGGTTTAATTGACTGCTTCGGTGTGGTACCGCATTACTACGTGATCCAAGCATGAGAAAGCCCAGGATCCTGCCAACAAGTATGCGAAAAATGCGAAAGTACGAGACAGATGAGGGCAAATCCCAGACCTAACCGAGAAATAACCGGCGTTATCCTCTAAAATATTAATCGCAACCAGGTTTAATTGACTGTTTCGGCGTGGTACCGCATTACTACGTGATACAGACCACAAAAAGGCCAGGATCTGGCCAACAAGTATGCGAAAAATGCGAAAGTACGAGACAGATGAGGGCAAATCCCAGACCTAACCGAGAAATAACCGGCGCTATCCTCTAAAATATTAATCGCAACCAGGTTTAATTGACTGTCTGAGTGTGGTCCCACATTACTACTTGGTCCAAGCCAGAAAAAGGCCAAGATCTGGTCACCAAGTATGCGAGAGATGCGAAAGTATGAGCCAGATGGTTGCAAGTACCGGTACTAACCCAAACATAACCAGCGTTATCCTCCAAAAAATTGATCGCAACCAGGTTTAATTGACTGTTTGAGTGTGATACCACATTACTGCGTGGTCCAAGCCAGAAAAAGGCCAGGATATGGCCAACAAGTATGAGAGAAATGCGAAAATTCGAGCCAGATGACGGCAAATCCCAGACCCAACCGAGAAATAACCGGCGTTATCCTCTAAAATATTAAACGCAACCAGGTTTAATTGACTGTCTGAGTGTGGCCCCACATTACCCCTTGGTCCAAGTCAGAAAAAGGCCAAGATCTGGTCACCAAGTATGCGAGAAATGCGAAAGTATGAGCCATATGGTTGCAAGTACCGGAACTAACACAAACATAACCAGCGTTATCCTCCAAAAAATTAATCGCAACCAGGTTTAATTGACTGTTTCAGTGTGATACCACATTACTGCGTGGTCCAAGCGAGAAAAAGGCCAGGATATGGCCAACAAGTATGAGAGAAATGCGAAAGTACGAGCCAGATGAGGGCAAATCCCAGACCTAACCCAGACATAACCGGCGTTATCCTCTAAAATATTAATCGCAACCAGGTTTAATTGACTGTTTAGTTGTGGTACCGCATTACTACGTGATCCAAACCAGAAAAAGGCCAGGATCTTACCAAGATGTATGCGAAAAACCGCGAAAGTATGAGCCAGATGAGGGCAAATACCAGACCTAACCCAGACATAGCCGGCGTTATCCTGTAAAATATTAATCGGAACCATGTTTATTTGACTGTTTCAGTGTGGTACCACATTACTACGCGGTCCAAGCATGAAAAAGGCCAGGATCTGGCCCACAAGTATGCGAAAAATGCGATATTACGAGCCAGATGAGGGAAAATCCCAGACCCAACCGAGACATAACCGGCGTTATCCTCTAAAATGCTATTCTGAACCAGGTTTAATTGACTGTTACGGTGTGGTACCGCATTACTACCTGATCCAAACCAGAAAAAACCCAGGATCTTGCCACAAGTATGCGAAAAATGCGAAATTACGAGCCAGATGAGGGAAAATCCCAGACCTTACCGTGACATAACCGGCGTTATCCTCTAAAATACTAACCGGAACAAGATTTTATTGACTGTCTCAGTGTGGTACCACATTACTACGTGATCCAAACCAGAAAAAGGCCAGGATCTGGCCAACAAGTAAGCGAAAAATGCGAAAGTACGAGCCAGATGTGGGCAAATCCCAGACCTGACCGTGACATAACCGGCGTTATCGTCTAAAATATTAATCGCAACCAGGTTTAATTGACTGTTTCGGTGTGGAACAACATTACTACGTGATCTAAACCAGAAAAAGCCCAGGATCTGGCCAACAAGTATGCGAGAAATGCGAAGGTACGAGCCAGATGAGGGCAAATCCCAGACCTAACCCAGACATAACCGGCGTTATCCGCTAAAATATTAATCCCCACCAGGTTTAATTGTCTGTTTCGGTATGGAACCTCATTACTACGGGATCCAAACCAGAAAAAACCCAGGATCTGGCCAACAAGTGTGCGAAAAACGCGAAAGTATGAGCCAAATGATTCCAAATACCAGAACTAACCCAGACGTAACCTGCATGACCCTCTAAAATACTATTCTGAACCAGGTTTAATTGACTGTTACGGTGTGGTACCGCATTACTACCTGATCCAAACCAGAAAAAGCCCAGGATCTTGCCACAAGTATGCGAAAAATGCGAAATTACGAGCCAGATGATGGAAAATCCCAGACCTAACCGAGACAAAACCGGCGATATCCTCTAAAATATTAATCGCCACCAGGTTTAATTGACTGCTTCGGTGTGGTACCGCATTACTACGTGATCCAAGCATGAAAAAGCCCAGGATCCTGCCAACAAGTAGGCGAAAAATGCGAAAGTATGAGCCAGATGATTGCAAATACCAGAACTAACCCAGACGTAACCTGCATTATCCTCTAAAATACTATTCTGAACCAGGTTTAATTGACTGTTACGGTGTGGTACCGCATTACTACGTGATACAGACCAGAAAAAGGCCAGGATCTGGCCAACAAGTATGCGAAAAATGCGAAAGTACGAGACAGATGAGGGCAAATCCCAGACCTGACCCAGACATAACCGGCGTTATCCTCTAAAATATTAATCGCAACCAGGTTTTATTGACTGTTTCGGTGTGGTACCGCATTACTACGTGATCCAAGCATGAAAAAGCCCAGGAACTTGCCAACAAGTAGGCGAAAAATGTGATGGTACGAGCCAGATGATTGCAAATACCAGAACTAAACCAGACATAACCAGCGTTATCCACTAAAATACTAATCGGAGCCAGCTTTTATTGACTGTTTCAGTGTGGTGCCACATTACTACGTGATCCAAACCAGAAAAAGCCCAAGATCTGAAGAACAAGTATGCGAAAAAAGCGAAAGTACGAGCCAGTGAGGGGCAAATACCAGACCTAACCCAGACATAACCGGCGTTATCCTCTAAAATATTAATCGCAACCAGGTTTTATTGACTGTTTCGGTGTGGTACCGCATTACTACGTGATCCAAACCAGAAAAAGGCCAGGATCTGGCCAACAAGTATGCAAAAAATGCGAAAGTACTAGCCAGATGAGGGCAAATCCCAGACCTAACCGAGACATAACCGGCGTTATCCTCCAACATATTAATCGCAACCAGGTTTAATTGACTGTTACGGTGTGGTACCGCATTACTACGTGATCCAAACCAGGAAAAGCCCAGGATCTTGCCAACAAGTAGGCGAAAAATGCGAAGGTACGAGCCAGATGATTGCAAATACCAGAACTAAACCAGACATAACCAGCGTTATCCTGCAAAATATTAATCACAACCAGGTTTAATTGACTGTTTCGGTGTAGAGCGTCATTATTACGGGATCCAAACCAGAAGGAACCCTGGATCTGGCCAAGAAGTATGCGAAAAACGCGAAAGTATGTGACATATGTTTGCAAATACCAGAACTAACCCAGACGTAACCAGCGTTATCCTCTGAAATACTAATCGGAACCAGCTTTTATTGACTGTTTCAGTGTGGTACCACATTACTACGTGATCCAAACCAGAAAAAGCCCAGGATCTGGCCAACAAGTATGCGAGAAATGCGAAAGTACTGGCCAGATGAGGGCAAATCCCAGAACTAACCGAGACATAACCGGCGTTATCCTCAAAAATATTAATCGCAACCAGGTTTAATTGACTGTTTCGGTGTGGTACCACATTACTACGTTATCCAAACCAGAAAAAGCCCAGGATCTGGCCAACAAGTATGCGAAAAATGCGAAAGTACGTGCCAGATGTGGGCAAATCCCAGACCTAAACCAGACATAACCGGCGTTATCATCTAAAATATTAATCGCAACCAGGTTTAATTGACTGTCTGAGTGTGGTCCCACATTACTACTTGGTCCAAGCCAGAAAAAGGCCAGGATCTGGTCACCAAGTATGCGAGAAATGCGAAAGTATGAGCTAGATGGTTGCAAGTACCGGAGCTAAGTCAAACCAGCGTTATCCTCCAAAAAATTAATCGCAACCAGGTTTAATTGACTGTTTCAGTGTGATACCACATTACTGCGTGGTCCAAGCATGAAAAACGCCAGGATCTGGCGAACAAGTATGCGAAAAATGCGAAATTACGAACCAGATGAGGGCAAATCCCAGAACTAACCGAGACATAACCGGCGTTATCCTCTAAGCTATTAATCGCAACCAGGTTTAATTGACTGTTTCGGTGTGGTACCACATTACTACGTTATCCAAACCAGAAAAAGCCCAGGATCTGGCCAACAAGTATGCGAAAAATGCGAAAGTATGAGCCAGATGATTGCAAATACCAGAACTAACCCAGACGTAACCTGCATTATCCTCTAAAATACTATTCTGAACCACGTTTAATTGACTGTTACGGTGTGGTACCGCATTACTACGTGATATAGACCAGAAAAAGGCCAGGATCTGGCCAACAAGTATGCGAAAAATGCGAAAGTACGAGACAGATGAGGGCAAATCCCAGACCTAACCGAGAAATCACCGGCGTCATCCTCTAAAATATTAATCGCAACCAGGTTTAATTGACTGATTCGGCGTGGTACCGCATTACTACGTGATACAGACCACAAAAAGGCCAGGACCTGGCCAACAAGTATGCGAAAAATGCGAAAGTACGAGACAGATGAGGGCAAATCCCAGACCTAACCGAGAAATAACCGGCGCTATCCTCTAAAATATTAATCGCAACCAGGTTTAATTGACTGTCTGAGTGTGGTCCCACATTACTACTTGGTCCAAGCCAGAAAAAGGCCAAGATCTGGTCACCAAGTATGCGAGAGATGCGAAAGTATGAGCCAGATGGTTGCAAGTACCGGAACTAACCCAAACATAACCAGCGTTATCCTCCAAAAAATTGATCGCAACCAGGTTTAATTTACTGTTTCGGTGTGGAGCGTCATTATTACGGGATCCAAACCAGAAAGAACCCTGGATCTGGCCAAGAAGTATGCGAAAAACGCGAAAGTATGTGCCAGATGATTGCAAATACCAGAACTAACCCAGACACAACCAGCGTTAACCTCTAAAATACTAATCGGAACCAGCTTTTATAGACTGTTTCAGTGTGGTACCACATTACTACGTGATCCAAACCAGAAAAAGCCCAGGATCTGGCGAACAAGTATGCGAGAAATGCGAAAGTACTAGCCAGATGAGGGCAAATCCCAGAACTAACCGAGACATAACCGGCGTTATCCTCTAAGCTATTAATCGCAACCAGGTTTAATTGACTGTTTCGGTGTGGTACCACATTACTACGTTATCCAAACCAGAAAAAGCCCAGGATCTGGCCAACACGTATGCGAAAAATGCGAAAGTGCGAGCCAGATGTGGGCAAACCCCAGACCTGACCGTGACATAACCGGCGTTATCGTCTAAAATATTAATCGCAACCAGGTTTAATTGACTGTTTCGGTGTGGAACAACATTACTACGTGATCTAAACCAGAAAAAGCCCAGGATCTGGCCAACAAGTATGCGAGAAATGCGAAGGTACGAGCCAGATGAGGGCAAATCCCAGACCTAACCCAGACATAACCGGCGTTATCCGCTAATATATTAATCCCCACCAGGTTTTATTGACTGTTTCGGTATGGAACCTCATTACTACGGGATCCAAACCAGAAAAAACCCAGGATCTGGCCAACAAGTGTGCGAAAAACGCGAAAGTATGAGCCAGATGATTCCAAATACCAGAACTAACCCAGACGTAACCTGCATGATCCTCTAAAATGCTATTCTGAACCAGGTTTAATTGATTGTTACGGTGTGGTACCGCATTACTACCTGATCCAAACCAGAAAAAGCCCAGGATCTTGCCACAAGTCTGCGAAAAATGCGAAATTACGAGCCAGATGAGGGAAAATCCCAGACCTAATCGAGACAAAACCGGCGTTATCCTCTAAAACATTAATCGCCACCAGGTTTAATTGACTGCTTCGGTGTGGTACCGCATTACTACGTGATCCAAGCATGAGAAAGCCCAGGATCCTGCCAACAAGTATGCGAAAAATGCGAAAGTACGAGACAGATGAGGGCAAATCCCAGACCTAACCGAGAAATAACCGGCGTTATCCTCTAAAATATTAATCGCAACCAGGTTTAATTGACTGTTTCGGCGTGGTACCGCATTACTACGTGATACAGACCACAAAAAGGCCAGGATCTGGCCAACAAGTATGCGAAAAATGCGAAAGTACGAGACAGATGAGGGCAAATCCCAGACCTAACCGAGAAATAACCGGCGCTATCCTCTAAAATATTAATCGCAACCAGGTTTAATTGACTGTCTGAGTGTGGTCCCACATTACTACTTGGTCCAAGCCAGAAAAAGGCCAAGATCTGGTCACCAAGTATGCGAGAGATGCGAAAGTATGAGCCAGATGGTTGCAAGTACCGGTACTAACCCAAACATAACCAGCGTTATCCTCCAAAAAATTGATCGCAACCAGGTTTAATTGACTGTTTGAGTGTGATACCACATTACTGCGTGGTCCAAGCCAGAAAAAGGCCAGGATATGGCCAACAAGTATGAGAGAAATGCGAAAATTCGAGCCAGATGACGGCAAATCCCAGACCCAACCGAGAAATAACCGGCGTTATCCTCTAAAATATTAATCGCAACCAGGTTTAATTGACTGTCTGAGTGTGGCCCCACATTACCCCTTGGTCCAAGTCAGAAAAAGGCCAAGATCTGGTCACCAAGTATGCGAGAAATGCGAAAGTATGAGCCATATGGTTGCAAGTACCGGAACTAACACAAACATAACCAGCGTTATCCTCCAAAAAATTAATCGCAACCAGGTTTAATTGACTGTTTCAGTGTGATACCACATTACTGCGTGGTCCAAGCGAGAAAAAGGCCAGGATATGGCCAACAAGTATGAGAGAAATGCGAAAGTACGAGCCAGATGAGGGAAAATCCCAGACCTAACCGAGACATAACCGGCGTTATCCTCTAAAATATTAATCGCAACCAGGTTTAATTGACTGTTTAGTTGTGGTACCGCATTACTACGTGATCCAAACCAGAAAAAGGCCAGGATCTTACCAAGATGTATGCGAAAAACCGCGAAAGTATGAGCCAGATGAGGGCAAATACCAGACCTAACCCAGACATAGCCGGCGTTATCCTGTAAAATATTAATCCCCACCAGGTTTAATTGTCTGTTTCGGTATGGAACCTCATTACTACGGGATCCAAACCAGAAAAAACCCAGGATCTGGCCAACAAGTGTGCGAAAAACGCGAAAGTATGAGCCAAATGATTCCAAATACCAGAACTAACCCAGACATAACCGGCGTTATCCGCTAAAATATTAATCCCCACCAGGTTTAATTGTCTGTTTCGGTATGGAACCTCATTACTACGGGATCCAAACCAGAAAAAACCCAGGATCTGGCCAACAAGTGTGCGAAAAACGCGAAAGTATGAGCCAAATGATTCCAAATACCAGAACTAACCCAGACGTAACCTGCATGACCCTCTAAAATACTATTCTGAACCAGGTTTAATTGACTGTTACGGTGTGGTACCGCATTACTACCTGATCCAAACCAGAAAAAGCCCAGGATCTTGCCACAAGTATGCGAAAAATGCGAAATTACGAGCCAGATGATGGAAAATCCCAGACCTAACCGAGACAAAACCGGCGATATCCTCTAAAATATTAATCGCCACCAGGTTTAATTGACTGCTTCGGTGTGGTACCGCATTACTACGTGATCCAAGCATGAAAAAGCCCAGGATCCTGCCAACAAGTAGGCGAAAAATGCGAAAGTATGAGCCAGATGATTGCAAATACCAGAACTAACCCAGACGTAACCTGCATTATCCTCTAAAATACTATTCTGAACCAGGTTTAATTGACTGTTACGGTGTGGTACCGCATTACTACGTGATACAGACCAGAAAAAGGCCAGGATCTGGCCAACAAGTATGCGAAAAATGCGAAAGTACGAGACAGATGAGGGCAAATCCCAGACCTGACCCAGACATAACCGGCGTTATCCTCTAAAATATTAATCGCAACCAGGTTTTATTGACTGTTTCGGTGTGGTACCGCATTACTACGTGATCCAAGCATGAAAAAGCCCAGGAACTTGCCAACAAGTAGGCGAAAAATGTGATGGTACGAGCCAGATGATTGCAAATACCAGAACTAAACCAGACATAACCAGCGTTATCCACTAAAATACTAATCGGAGCCAGCTTTTATTGACTGTTTCAGTGTGGTACCACATTACTACGTGATCCAAACCAGAAAAAGCCCAAGATCTGAAGAACAAGTATGCGAAAAAAGCGAAAGTACGAGCCAGTGAGGGGCAAATACCAGACCTAACCCAGACATAACCGGCGTTATCCTCTAAAATATTAATCGCAACCAGGTTTTATTGACTGTTTCGGTGTGGTACCGCATTACTACGTGATCCAAACCAGAAAAAGGCCAGGATCTGGCCAACAAGTATGCAAAAAATGCGAAAGTACTAGCCAGATGAGGGCAAATCCCAGACCTAACCGAGACATAACCGGCGTTATCCTCCAACATATTAATCGCAACCAGGTTTAATTGACTGTTACGGTGTGGTACCGCATTACTACGTGATCCAAACCAGGAAAAGCCCAGGATCTTGCCAACAAGTAGGCGAAAAATGCGAAGGTACGAGCCAGATGATTGCAAATACCAGAACTAAACCAGACATAACCAGCGTTATCCTCTAAAATACTAATCGGAACCAGCTTTTATCGACTGTTTCAGTGTGGTACCACATTACTACGTGATCCAAACCAGAAAAAGCCCGGGATCTGGCCAACAAGTCTGCGAAAATTGCGAACGTATGAGACAGATGATTGCAAATACCAGAACTAACCCAGACATAACCAGCGTTATCCTGCAAAATATTAATCACAACCAGGTTTAATTGACTGTTTCGGTGTAGAGCGTCATTATTACGGGATCCAAACCAGAAGGAACCCTGGATCTGGCCAAGAAGTATGCGAAAAACGCGAAAGTATGTGACATATGTTTGCAAATACCAGAACTAACCCAGACGTAACCAGCGTTATCCTCTGAAATACTAATCGGAACCAGCTTTTATTGACTGTTTCAGTGTGGTACCACATTACTACGTGATCCAAACCAGAAAAAGCCCAGGATCTGGCCAACAAGTATGCGAGAAATGCGAAAGTACTGGCCAGATGAGGGCAAATCCCAGAACTAACCGAGACATAACCGGCGTTATCCTCAAAAATATTAATCGCAACCAGGTTTAATTGACTGTTTCGGTGTGGTACCACATTACTACGTTATCCAAACCAGAAAAAGCCCAGGATCTGGCCAACAAGTATGCGAAAAATGCGAAAGTATGAGCCAGATGATTGCAAATACCAGAACTAACCCAGACGTAACCTGCATTATCCTCTAAAATACTATTCTGAACCACGTTTAATTGACTGTTACGGTGTGGTACCGCATTACTACGTGATATAGACCAGAAAAAGGCCAGGATCTGGCCAAGATGTATGCGAAAAACCGCGAAAGTATGAGCCAGATGAGGGCAAATCCCAGACCTAACCGAGACATAACCGGCGTTATCCTCCAACATATTAATCGGAACCATGTTTATTTGACTGTTTCAGTGTGGTACCACATTACTACGCGGTCCAAGCATGAAAAAGGCCAGGATCTGGCCCACAAGTATGCGAAAAATGCGATATTACGAGCCAGATGAGGGAAAATCCCAGACCCAACCGAGACATAACCGGCGTTATCCTCTAAAATATTAATCACCACCTGGTTTAATTGACTGTTCCGGTATGGAACCTCATTACTACGGGATCCAAACCAGAAAAAACCCAGGATCTGGCCAACAAGTGTGCGAAAAACGCGAAAGTATGAGCCAGATGATTGTAAATACCAGAAATTACCCAGACGTAACCTGCATTATCCTCTAAAATGCTATTCTGAACCAGGTTTAATTGACTGTTACGGTGTGGTACCGCATTACTACCTGATCCAAACCAGAAAAAACCCAGGATCTTGCCACAAGTATGCGAAAAATGCGAAATTACGAGCCAGATGAGGGAAAATCGCAGACCTAACCGAGGCAAAACCGGCGTTATCCTCTAAAATATTAATCGCCACCAGGTTTAATTGACTGCTTCGGTGTGGTACCGCGTTACTACGTGATCCAAGCATGAAAAAGCCCAGTATCCTGCCAACAAGTAGGCGAAAAATGCGAAGGTACGACCCAGATGATTGCAAATACCAGAACTAAACCAGACATAACCAGCGTTATCCTCTGAAATACTAATCGGGCCCTGCCAGAAAAAGGCCAGGATATGGCCAACAAGTATGAGAGAAATGCGAAAGTACGAGCCAGATGAGGGCAAATCCCTGACCTAACCCAGACATAACCGGCGTTATCCTCTAAAATATTAATCGCAACCAGGTTTAATTGACTGTTTAGTTGTGGTACCGCATTACTACGTGATCCAAACCAGAAAAAGGCCAGGATCTTGCCAAGATGTATGCGAAAAACCGCGAAAGTATGAGCCAGATGAGGGCAAATCCCAGACCTAACCGAGACATAACCGGCGTTATCCTCCAACATATTAATCGGAACCATGTTTATTTGACTGTTTCAGTGTGATACCACATTACTACGTGATCCAAACCAGAAAAAGCCCAGGATCTGGCCAAAAAGTATGCGAGAAATGCGAAAGTACTAGCCAGATTAGGACAAATCCCAGAACTAACCGAGACATAACCGGCGTTATCCTCTAAAATATTAATCGCAACCAGGTTTAATTGACTGTTTCGGCGTGGTACCGCATTACTACGTGATATAGCCCAGAAAAAGGCCAGGATCTGGCCAACAAGTATGCGAAAAATGCGAAAGTACGAGACAGATGAGGGCAAATCCCAGACCTAACCGAGAAATAACAGGCGCTATCCTCTAAAATATTAATCGCAACCAGGTTTAATTGACTGTCTGAGTGTGGTCCCACATTACTACTTGGTCCAAGCCAGAAAAAGGCCAGGATCTGGTCACCAAGTATGCGAGAAATGCGAAAGTATGAGTCAGATGGTTGCAAGTGCCGGAACTAACCCAAACATAACCAGCGTTATCCTCCAAAAAATTAATCGCAACCAGGTTTAATTGACTGTTTCAGTGTGATACCACATTACTGCGTGGTCCAAGCCAGAAAAAGGCCAGGATCTTGCCACAAGTATGCGAAAAATGCGAAAGTACGAGCCAGATGAGGGCAAATCCCAGACCTGACCGTGACATAACCGGCGTTATCGTCTAAAATATTATTCGCAACCAGGTTTAACTGACTGCTTCGGTGTGGAACCTCATTACTACGGGATCCAAACCTGAAAAAACCGAGGATCTGCCCAACAAGTATGCGAAAAACGCGAAAGTATGTGCCAGATGATTGCAAATACCAGAACTAACCCAGACGTAACCTGCGTTATCCACTAAAATACTATTCGGAACCATGTTTAATTGAGTGCTAAGGTGTGGTACCGCATTACTACCGGATCCAAACCAGAAAAAGCCCAGGATCTTGCCACAAGTAGGGGAAAAATGCGAAGGTACGAGCCAGATGATTGCAAATACCAGAACTAAACCAGACATAACCAGCGTTATCCTCTAAAATACTAATCGGATCCGGGTTTATTTGACTGTTTCAGTGTGGTACCACATTACAACGTGGTCCAAGCATGAAGAAGGCCAGGATCTGGCCAACAAGTATGCGAAAAATGCGAAATTACGAGCCAGATGACGGCAAATCCCAGACCTTACCGTGACATAACCGGCGTTATCCTCTAAAATACTAACCGGAACCAGATTTTATTGACTGTCTCAGTGTGGTACCACATTACTACGTGGTCCAAGCATGAAAAAGCCCAGGATCTTGCCAACAAGTAAGCGAAAAATGCGAAAGTACGAGCCAGATGATGGCAAATACCAGACCTAACCCAGACATAGCCGGCGTTATCCTGTAAAATATGGATCGGAACCAGGTTTATTTGACTGTTTCAGTGTGGCACCACATTACTACGTGGTCCAAGCATGAAAAAGCCCAGGATCTTGCCAACAAGTAGGCGAAAAATGCGAAGGTACGAGCCAGATGATTGCAAATACCAGAACTAAACCAGACATAACCAGCGTTATCCTGTAAAATACTAATCGGAACCAGCTTTTATTGCCTGTTTCAGTGTGGTACCACATTACTACGTGATCCACTCCAGAAAAAGCCCAGGATCTGGCCAACAAGTATGCGAGAAATGCGAAAATTCGTGCCAGATGACGGCAAATCCCAGACCTGACCGTGACATAACCGGCGTTATCGTCTAAAATATTAATCGCAACCAGGTTTAATTGACTGTTTCGGTGTGGAACCACATTACTACGTGATCTAAACCAGAAAAAGCCCAGGATCTTGCCACAAGTAGGGGAAAAATGCGAAGGTACGAGCCAGATGATTGCAAATACCAGAACTAAACCAGACATAACCAGCGTTATCCTCTAAAATACTAATCGGATCCAGGTTTATTTGACTGTTTCAGTGTGGTACCACATTACAACGTGATCCAAACCAGAAAAAGCCCAGGATCTGGCCAACAAGTATGCGAGAAATGCGAAAGTACTGGCCAGATGAGGGCAAATCCCAGAACTAACCGAGACATAACCGGCGTTATCCTCAAAAATATTAATCGCAACCAGGTTTAATTGACTGTTTCGGTGTGGTACCACATTACTACGTTATCCAAACCAGAAAAAGCCCAGGATCTGGCCAACAAGTATGCGAAAAATGCGAAAGTATGAGCCAGATGATTGCAAATACCAGAACTAACCCAGACGTAACCTGCATTATCCTCTAAAATACTATTCTGAACCACGTTTAATTGACTGTTACGGTGTGGTACCGCATTACTACGTGATATAGACCAGAAAAAGGCCAGGATCTGGCCAAGATGTATGCGAAAAACCGCGAAAGTATGAGCCAGATGAGGGCAAATCCCAGACCTAACCGAGACATAACCGGCGTTATCCTCCAACATATTAATCGGAACCATGTTTATTTGACTGTTTCAGTGTGGTACCACATTACTACGCGGTCCAAGCATGAAAAAGGCCAGGATCTGGCCCACAAGTATGCGAAAAATGCGATATTACGAGCCAGATGAGGGAAAATCCCAGACCCAACCGAGACATAACCGGCGTTATCCTCTAAAATATTAATCACCACCTGGTTTAATTGACTGTTCCGGTATGGAACCTCATTACTACGGGATCCAAACCAGAAAAAACCCAGGATCTGGCCAACAAGTGTGCGAAAAACGCGAAAGTATGAGCCAGATGATTGTAAATACCAGAAATTACCCAGACGTAACCTGCATTATCCTCTAAAATGCTATTCTGAACCAGGTTTAATTGACTGTTACGGTGTGGTACCGCATTACTACCTGATCCAAACCAGAAAAAACCCAGGATCTTGCCACAAGTATGCGAAAAATGCGAAATTACGAGCCAGATGAGGGAAAATCGCAGACCTAACCGAGGCAAAACCGGCGTTATCCTCTAAAATATTAATCGCCACCAGGTTTAATTGACTGCTTCGGTGTGGTACCGCGTTACTACGTGATCCAAGCATGAAAAAGCCCAGTATCCTGCCAACAAGTAGGCGAAAAATGCGAAGGTACGACCCAGATGATTGCAAATACCAGAACTAAACCAGACATAACCAGCGTTATCCTCTGAAATACTAATCGGGCCCTGCCAGAAAAAGGCCAGGATATGGCCAACAAGTATGAGAGAAATGCGAAAGTACGAGCCAGATGAGGGCAAATCCCAGACCTAACCCAGACATAACCGGCGTTATCCTCTAAAATATTAATCGCAACCAGGTTTAATTGACTGTTTAGTTGTGGTACCGCATTACTACGTGATCCAAACCAGAAAAAGGCCAGGATCTTGCCAAGATGTATGCGAAAAACCGCGAAAGTATGAGCCAGATGAGGGCAAATCCCAGACCTAACCGAGACATAACCGGCGTTATCCTCCAACATATTAATCGGAACCATGTTTATTTGACTGTTTCAGTGTGATACCACATTACTACGTGATCCAAACCAGAAAAAGCCCAGGATCTGGCCAAAAAGTATGCGAGAAATGCGAAAGTACTAGCCAGATTAGGACAAATCCCAGAACTAACCGAGACATAACCGGCGTTATCCTCTAAAATATTAATCGCAACCAGGTTTAATTGACTGTTTCGGCGTGGTACCGCATTACTACGTGATATAGCCCAGAAAAAGGCCAGGATCTGGCCAACAAGTATGCGAAAAATGCGAAAGTACGAGACAGATGAGGGCAAATCCCAGACCTAACCGAGAAATAACAGGCGCTATCCTCTAAAATATTAATCGCAACCAGGTTTAATTGACTGTCTGAGTGTGGTCCCACATTACTACTTGGTCCAAGCCAGAAAAAGGCCAGGATCTGGTCACCAAGTATGCGAGAAATGCGAAAGTATGAGTCAGATGGTTGCAAGTGCCGGAACTAACCCAAACATAACCAGCGTTATCCTCCAAAAAATTAATCGCAACCAGGTTTAATTGACTGTTTCAGTGTGATACCACATTACTGCGTGGTCCAAGCCAGAAAAAGGCCAGGATCTTGCCACAAGTATGCGAAAAATGCGAAAGTACGAGCCAGATGAGGGCAAATCCCAGACCTGACCGTGACATAACCGGCGTTATCGTCTAAAATATTATTCGCAACCAGGTTTAACTGACTGCTTCGGTGTGGAACCTCATTACTACGGGATCCAAACCTGAAAAAACCGAGGATCTGCCCAACAAGTATGCGAAAAACGCGAAAGTATGTGCCAGATGATTGCAAATACCAGAACTAACCCAGACGTAACCTGCGTTATCCACTAAAATACTATTCGGAACCATGTTTAATTGAGTGCTAAGGTGTGGTACCGCATTACTACCGGATCCAAACCAGAAAAAGCCCAGGATCTTGCCACAAGTAGGGGAAAAATGCGAAGGTACGAGCCAGATGATTGCAAATACCAGAACTAAACCAGACATAACCAGCGTTATCCTCTAAAATACTAATCGGATCCGGGTTTATTTGACTGTTTCAGTGTGGTACCACATTACAACGTGGTCCAAGCATGAAGAAGGCCAGGATCTGGCCAACAAGTATGCGAAAAATGCGAAATTACGAGCCAGATGACGGCAAATCCCAGACCTTACCGTGACATAACCGGCGTTATCCTCTAAAATACTAACCGGAACCAGATTTTATTGACTGTCTCAGTGTGGTACCACATTACTACGTGGTCCAAGCATGAAAAAGCCCAGGATCTTGCCAACAAGTAAGCGAAAAATGCGAAAGTACGAGCCAGATGATGGCAAATACCAGACCTAACCCAGACATAGCCGGCGTTATCCTGTAAAATATGGATCGGAACCAGGTTTATTTGACTGTTTCAGTGTGGCACCACATTACTACGTGGTCCAAGCATGAAAAAGCCCAGGATCTTGCCAACAAGTAGGCGAAAAATGCGAAGGTACGAGCCAGATGATTGCAAATACCAGAACTAAACCAGACATAACCAGCGTTATCCTGTAAAATACTAATCGGAACCAGCTTTTATTGCCTGTTTCAGTGTGGTACCACATTACTACGTGATCCACTCCAGAAAAAGCCCAGGATCTGGCCAACAAGTATGCGAGAAATGCGAAAATTCGTGCCAGATGACGGCAAATCCCAGACCTGACCGTGACATAACCGGCGTTACCGTCTAAAATATTAATCGCAACCAGGTTTAATTGACTGTTTCGGTGTGGAACCACATTACTACGTGATCTAAACCAGAAAAAGCCCAGGATCTTGCCACAAGTAGGGGAAAAATGCGAAGGTACGAGCCAGATGATTGCAAATACCAGAACTAAACCAGACATAACCAGCGTTATCCTCTAAAATACTAATCGGATCCAGGTTTATTTGACTGTTTCAGTGTGGTACCACATTACAACGTGGTCCAAGCATGAAGAAGGCCAGGATCTGGCCAACAAGTATGCGAAAAATGCGAAATTACGAGCCAGATGACGGCAAATCCCAGACCTTACCGTGACATAACCGGCGTTATCGTCTAAAATAATAATCGCAACCAGGTTTAATTGACTGTTTCGGTGTGGAACCACATTACGACGGGATACAAACCAGAAAAAGCCCTGGATCTGGCCAACAAGTATGCGAGAAATGCGAAAGTATGAGCCAGATGAGGTCAAATCCTTGACCTAACCGAGACATAACCGGCGCTATCCTCCAAAATATTACTCGCAACCAGGTTGAAATGACTGCTTCGGTGTGGTACCGCATTACTACGTGATCCAAACAAAAAAAGCCCAGGATCTTGCCAACAAGTATGCGAAAAATGCGGAGGTACGAGCCAGATGAGGGAAAATCCCAGACCTAACGAGACATAGCCGGCGTTATCCTGTAAAATATTACTCGGAACCAGGTTTATTTGACTGTTTCAGTGTGGTACCACATTACTACGTGATCCAAACCAAAAAAAGCCCAGGATCTTGCCAACAAGTAGGCGAAAAATGCGAAGGTACGAGCCAGATGAGGGCAAATCCCAGACCTAACCGAGACATAACCGGCGTTATCCTCCAAAATATTAATCGCAACCAGGTTTAATTGACTGTTACGGTGTGGTACCGCATTACAACGTGATCCAAACCAGAAAAAGCCCAGGATCTGAAGAACAAGTATGCGAAAAATGCGAATGTACGAGCCAGATGAGGGGCAAATACCAGACCTAACCCAGACATAACCGGCGCTATCCTCTAAAATATTAATCGCATCCAGGTTTTATAGACTGTTTCGGTGTGGTACCGCATTACTACGTGATCCAAACCAGAAAAAGGCCAGGATCTGGCCAACAAGTATGCAAAAAATGCGAAAGTACTAGCCAGATGAGGGCAAATCCCAGACCTAACCGAGACATAACCGGCGTTATCCTCCAACATATTAATCCTAACCAGGTTTAATTGACTGTTACGGTGTGGTACCGCATTACTACGTGATCCAAACCAGGAAAAGCCCAAGATCTGGCCAATAAGTATGCGATAATTGCGAACGTATGAGACAGATGATTGCAAATACCAGAACTAACCCCGACATAACCAGCGTTATCCTCCAAAATATTACTCGCAACCAGGTTTAATTGACTGTTTCAGTGTGGTACCATATTACTACGTGATCCAAACCAGAAAAAGCCCGGGATCTGGCCAACAAGTATGCGATAATTGCGGACGTATGAGACAGATGATTGCAAATACCAGAACTAACCCAGCCATAACCAGCGTTATCCTCCAAAATATTAATCGCAACCAGGTTTAATTTACTGTTTCGGTGTGGAGGGTCATTATTACGGGATCAAAACCAGAAAGAACCCTGGATCTGGCCAAGAAGTATGCAAAAACGCGAAAGTATGAGTCTGATGAGGGCAAATCCCAGACCTATCCCAGACCTAACATGCGTCATCCTCTAAAATATTTATCAAGACCAGGTTTAATTGATTGTTTCAGTGTGGTCCAACATTACTACGTGATCCAAACCAGAAAAAGCCCGGGATCTGGCCAACAAGTATGCGAAAATTGCGAACGTATGAGACAGATGATTGCAAATACCAGAACTAACCCAGACATAACCAGCGTTATCCTGCAAAATATTAATCACAACCAGGTTTAATTGACTGTTTCGGTGTGGAGCGTCATTATTACGGGATCCAAACCAGAAGGAACCCTGGATCTGGCCAAGAAGTATGCGAAAAACGCGAAAGTATGTGACATATGTTTGCAAATACCAGAACTAACCCAGACGTAACCAGCGTTATCCTCTGAAATACTAATAGGAACCAGCTTTTATTGACTGTTTCAGTGTGGTACCACATTACTACGTGATCCAAACCAGAAAAAGCCCAGGATCTGGCCAACAAGTATGCGAGAAATGCGAAAGTACTGGCCAGATGAGGGCAAATCCCAGAACTAACCGAGACATAACCGGCGTTATCCTCTAAAATATTAATCGCAACCAGGTTTAATTGACTGTTTCGGTGTGGTACCACATTACTACGTTATCCAAACCAGAAAAAGCCCAGGATCTGGCCAACAAGTATGCGAAAAATGCGAAATTACGAGCCAGATGAGGGAAAATCCCAAACCTAACGGAGACATAACCGGCGTTGTCCTCTAAAATATTAATCGCAACCAGCTTGTATTGACTGTTTTGGTGTGGTACCACATTACTATGTGGTCCAAGCCAGAAAAAGGCCAGGATCTGGCCGTCAAGTATGCGAGAAATGCGAAAGTATGTGCCAGATGAGGGCAAATCCCAGACATAACCGAGACATAACCTGCGTTATCCTCTAAAACATTAATCGCAACCAGGTTTTATTGACTGTTTCGGTGTGGTACCACATTACTACGTGATCCAAACCAGAAAAAGCCCAAGATCTGAAGAACAAGTATGCGAAAAAAGCGAAAGTACGAGCCAGTGAGGGGCAAATACCAGACCTAACCCAGACATAACCGGCGTTATCCTCTAAAATATTAATCGCAACCAGGTTTTATTGACTGTTTCGGTGTGGTACCGCATTACTACGTGATCCAAACCAGAAAAAGGCCAGGATCTGGCCAACAAGTATGCAAAAAATGCGAAAGTACTAGCCAGATGAGGGCAAATCCCAGACCTAACCGAGACATAACCGGCGTTATCCTCCAACATATTAATCGCAACCAGGTTTAATTGACTGTTACGGTGTGGTACCGCAATACTACGTGATCCAAACCAGGAAAAGCCCAGGATCTTGCCAACAAGTAGGCGAAAAATGCGAAGGTACGAGCCAGATGATTGCAAATACCAGAACTAAACCAGACATAACCAGCGTTATCCTCTAAAATACTAATCGGAACCAGCTTTTATTGACTGTTTCAGTGTGGTACCACATTACTACGTGATCCAAACCAGAAAAAGCCCGGGATCTGGCCAACAAGTATGCGAAAATTGCGAACGTATGAGACAGATGATTGCAAATACCAGAACTAACCCAGACATAACCAGCGTTATCCTGCAAAATATTAATCACAACCAGGTTTAATTGACTGTTTCGGTGTGGAGCGTCATTATTACGGGATCCAAACCAGAAGGAACCCTGGATCTGGCCAAGAAGTATGCGAAAAACGCGAAAGTATGTGACATATGTTTGCAAATACCAGAACTAACCCAGACGTAACCAGCGTTATCCTCTGAAATACTAATCGGAACCAGCTTTTATTGACTGTTTCAGTGTGGTACCACATTACTACGTGATCCAAACCAGAAAAAGTCCAGGATCTGGCCAACAAGTATGCGAGAAATGCGAAAGTACTGGCCAGATGAGGGCAAATCCCAGAACTAACCGAGACATAACCGGCGTTATCCTCTAAAATATTAATCGCAACCAGGTTTAATTGACTGTTTCGGTGTGGTACCACATTACTACGTTATCCAAACCAGAAAAAGCCCAGGATCTGGCCAACAAGTATGCGAAAAATGCGAAATTACGAGCCAGATGAGGGAAAATCCCAAACCTAACGGAGACATAACCGGCGTTGTCCTCTAAAATATTAATCGCAACCAGCTTGTATTGACTGTTTTGGTGTGGTACCACATTACTATGTGGTCCAAGCCAGAAAAAGGCCAGGATCTGGCCATCAAGTATGCGAGAAATGCGAAAGTATGTGCCAGATGAGGGCAAATCCCAGACATAACCGAGACATAACCTGCGTTATCCTCTAAAATATTAATCGCAACCAGGTTTCATTGACTGTTTCGGTGTGGTACCGCATTACTACGTGATCCAAACCAGAAAAAGGCCAGGATCTGGCCAACAAGTATGCAAAAAATGCGAAAGTATCAGCCACATGGTTGCCAATACCGGAACTAACCCAAACATAACCAGCGTTATCCTCCAAAATATTAATCACCACCAGGTTTAATTGACTGTTTCAGTGTGGTACCGCATTACTACGTGATCCAAACCAGGAAAAGGCAAGTATCTGGCCAACAAGTATGCGAGAAATGCGAAAGTACGAGCCAGATGAGGGCAAATACCAGACCTAACCAAGACATAACCGGCGTTATCCTCCAAAATGTTAATCACAACTAGGTTTAATTGACTGTTTCAGTGTGATACCACATTACTACGTGGTCCAAGCCAGAAAAAGGCCAGGACCTGGCCAACAAGTATGCGAAAAATGCGAAAATACGAGCCAGATGACGGCAAATCCCAGACCTAACCGTGACATAACCGGCGTTATCCTCCAACATATTAATCGCAACCAGGTCTAATTGACTGTTACGGTGTGGTACCGCATTGCTACGTGATCCAAACCAGGAAAAGCCCAGGATCTTGCCAACAAGTAGGCGAAAAATGCGAAGGTACGAGCCAGATGATTGCAAATACCAGAACTAAACCAGACATAACCAGCGTTATCCTCTAAAATACTAATCGGAACCAGCTTTTATTGACTGTTTCAGTGTGGTACCACATTACTACGTGATCCAAACCAGAAAAAGCCCGCGATCTGTCCAACAAGTATGCGAAAATTGCGAACGTATGAGACAGATGATTGCAAATACCAGAACTAACGCAGACATAACCAGCGTTATCCTGCAAAATATTAATCACAACCAGTTTTAATTGACTGTTTCGGTGTGGAGCGTCATTATTACGGGATCCAAACCAGAAAGAACCCTGGATCTGGCCAAGAAGTATGCGAAAAACGCGAAAGTATGTGACATATGTTTGCAAATACCAGAACTAACCCAGACATAACCAGCGTTATCCTCTGAAATACTAATCGGAACCAGATTTATTGACTGTTTCAGTGTGGTACCACATTACTACGTGGTCCAAACCAGAAAAAGCCCAGGATCTGGCCAACAAGTATGCGAAAAATGCGAAAGTACGTGCCAGATGTGGGCAAATCCCAGACCTGAACCAGACATAACCGGCGTTATCCTCTAAAATATTAATCGCAACCAGGTTTAATTGACTGTCTGAGTGTGGTCCCACATTACTACTTGGTCCAAGCCAGAAAAAGGCCAGGATCTGGTCACCAAGTATGCGAGAAATGCGAAAGTATGAGCCAGATGGTTGCAAGTACCGGAGCTAAGTCAAACCAGCGTTATCCTCCAAAAAATTAATCGCAACCAGGTTTAATTGACTGTTTCAGTGTGATACCACATTACTGCGTGGTCCAAGCATGAAAAACGCCAGGATCTGGCCCACAAGTATGCGAAAAATGCGAAATTACGAACCAGATGAGGGAAAATCCCAGACCTAACCGAGACATAACCGGCGTTATCCTCTAAAATATTAATCACCACCAGGTTTAATTGACTGTTTCGGTATGGAACCTCATTACTACGGGATCCAAACCAGAAAAAGCCCAGGATCTTGCCGCAAGTATGCGAAAAATGCGAAATTACGAGCCAGATGAGGGAAAATCCCAGACCTAACCGAGACAAAACCGGCGTTATCCTCTAAAATATTAATCGCCACCAGGTTTGATTGACTGCTTCGGTGTGGTACCGCATTACTACGTGATCCAAGCATGAAAAAGCCCAGGATCCTGCCAACAAGTAGGCGAAAAATGCGAAGGTACGAGCCAGATGATTGCAAATACCAGAACTAAACCAGACATAACCAGCGTTATCCTGCAAAATATTAATCACAACCAGGTTTAATTGACTGTTTCGGTGTGGAGGGTCATTATTACGGGATCCAAACCAGAAAGAACCCAGGATCTGGCCAAGAAGTATGCGAAAAACGCGAAAGTATGTGACATATGTTTGCAAATACCAGAACTAACCCAGACGTAACCTGCATTATCCCCTAAAATACTATTCTGAACCAGGTTTAATTGACTGTTACGGCGTGGTACCGCATTACTACCTGATCCAAACCAGAAAAAGCCCAGGATCTTGCCGCAAGTATGCGAAAAATGCGAAATTACGAGCCAGATGGGGGAAAATCCCAGACCTAACCGAAACAAAACCGGCGTTATCCTCTAAAATATTAATCGCCACCAGGTTTGATTGACTGCTTCGGTGTGGTACCGCATTACTACGTGATCCAAGCATGAAAAAGCCCAGGATCCTGCCAACAAGTAGGCGAAAAATGCGAAGGTACGAGCCAGATGATTGCAAATACCAGAACTAAACCAGACATAACCAGCGTTATCCTCAGAAATATTAATCGCAACCAGGTTTAATTGACTGTTTGGGCGTGGTACCGCATTACTACGTGATACAGACCAGAAAAAGGCCAGGATCTGGCCAACAACTATGCGAAAAATTCGAAAGTACGAGACAGATGAGGGCAAATCCCAGACCTAACCGAGAAATAACCGGCGCTATCCTCTAAAATATTAATCGCAACCAGGTTTAATTGACTGTCTGAGTGTGGTCCCACATTACTACTTGGTCCAAGCCAGAAAAAGGCCAGGATCTGGTCACCAAGTATGCGAGAAATGCGATAGTATGAGCCAGATGGTTGCAAGTACCGGAACTAACCCAAACATAACCAGCGTTATCCTCCAAAAAATTAATCGCAACCAGGTTTAATTGACTGTTTCGGTGTGGTACCGCATTACTACGTGATCCAAGCATGAAAAAGTCCAGGATCCTGCCAACAAGTAGGCGAAAAATGCGAAGGTACGAGCCAGATGATTGCAAATACCAGAACTAAACCAGACATAAGCAGCGTTATCCTCTGAAATATTAATCGTATCCAGGTTTAATTGACTGTTTCGGTTTGGAACCACATTACTACATGATCTAAACCAGAAAAAGCCCAGGATCTGGCCAACAAGTATGCGAAAAATGCGAAAGTACGAGACAGATGAGGGCAAATCCCAGACCTAACCCAGACATAACCGGCGTTATCCTCTAGAATATTAATCGCAACCAGGTTTAATTGACTGTTTCGGTGTGGTACCGCATTACTACGTGATCCAAACCAGAAAAAGGCCAGGAACTTGCCAAGATGTATGCGAAAACCGCGAAAGTATGAGCCAGATGAGGACAAATACCAGACCTAACCCAAACATAGCCGGCGTTATCCTGTAAAATATTAATCGGAACCATGTTTATTTGACTGTTTCAGTGTGGTACCACATTACTACGTGGTCCAAGCATGAAAAAGGCCAGGATCTGACCCACCAGTATGCGAAAAATGCGAAATTACGAGCCAGATGAGGGAAAATCCCAGACCCAACCGAGACATAACCGGCGTTATCCTCTAAAATATTAATCACCACCAGGTTTAATTGACTGTTTCGGTATGGAACCTCATTACTACGGGATCCAAACCAGAAAAAACCCAGGATCTGGCCAACAAGTGTTCGAAAAACGCGAAAGTATGAGCCAGATGATTGCAAACACCAGAACTAACCCAGACGTAACCTGCATTATCCTCTAAAATATTATTCGGAACCAGGTTTAATTGACTGTTTCGGTGTGGTACCGCATTACTACCTGATCCAAACCAGAAAAAGCCCAGGATCTGGCCAACAAGTATGCGAAAAATGCGAAAGTACGAGACAGATGAGGGCAAACCCCAGACCTAACCCAGACATAACCGGCGTTATCCTCTAAAATATTAATCGCAACCAGGTTTTATTGACTGTTTCGGTGTGGTACCGCATTACTACGTGATCCAAACCAGAAAAAGGCAAGGATCTGGCCAACAAGTATGCGAGAAATGCGAAAGTACGAGCCAGATGAGGCCAAATACCAGACCTAACCAAGACATAACCGGCGTTACCCTCTAAAATATTAATCGCAACCAGGTTTAATTGACTGCTTCGGTGTGGTACCGCATCACTACGTGATCCAAACCAGAAAAAGCCCAGGATCTTGCCAACAAGTAGGCGAAAAATGCGAAGGTACGAGCCAGATGAGGGCAAATCCCAGACCTAACCGAGACATAACCGGCGTTATCCTCCAAAATGTTAATCACAAACAGGTTTAATTGACTGTTTCAGTGTGATACCACATTACTACGTGGTCCAAGCCAGAAAAAGGCCAGGATCTGGCCAACAAGTATGCGAGAAATGCGAAAGTACGAGCCAGATGAGGCCAAATACCAAACCTAACCAAGACATAACCGGCGTTATCCTCTAAAATATTAATCGCAACCAGGTTTAATTGACTGCTTCGGTGTGGTACCGCATTACTACGTGATCCAAACCAGAAAAAGCCCAGGATCTTGCCAACAAGTATGCGAAAAATGCGAAAATACGAGCCAGATGACGGCAAATCCCAGACATAACCGTGACATAACCGGCTTTATCCTCTAAAATATTAATCGCAACCAGGTTTAATTGACTGTTTCGGTGTGGTACCGCATCACTACGTGATCCAAACTAGAAAAAGACCTGGATCTGGCCAACAAGTATGCGAGAAATGCGAAAGTACGAGCCAGATGAGGGCAAATCCCACACCTAACCCAGACATAACCGGCGTTATCCTGTAATATATTAATCGGAACCAGGTTTATTTGACTGCTTCAGTGTGGTACCACATTACTACGTGGTCCAAGCATGAAAAAGCCCAGGATCTGGCCAACAAGTATGCAAAAAATGCGAAAGTATCAGCCAGATGGTTGCAAATACCGGAACTAACCCAAACATAACCAGCGTTATCCTCCAAAATATTAATCACAACCAGGTTTAATTGACTGTTTCAGTGTGGTACCGCATTACTACGTTATCCAAACCAGGAAAAGGCAAGGATCTGGCCAACAAGTATGCGAGAAATGCGAAAGTACGAGCCAGATGAGGCCAAATACCAAACCTAACCAAGACATAACCGGCGTTATCCTCTAAAATATTAATCGCAACCAGGTTTAATTGACTGCTTCGGTGTGGTACCGCATTACTACGTGATCCAAACCAGAAAAAGCCCAGGATCTTGCCAACAAGTAGGCGAAAAATGCGAAGGAACGAGCCAGGTGAGGGCAAATCCCAGACCTAACCGAGACATAACCGGCGTTATCCTCCAAAATGTTAATCGCAACCAGGTTTAATTGACTGTTTCAGTGTGGTACCGCATTACTACGTGATCCAAACCAGAAAAAGGCCTGGTTCTGGCCAACATATATTCGAAAAACGCGAAAGTATGAGCCAGATGATTGCATATACCAGAACTAACCGAGACATAACCAGTGTTCTCCTCTAAAATATTAATCGCAACCAGGTTTAATTGCCTGTTTTGGCGTGGTACCACATTACTACGTGGTCCAACCCAGAAAAAGGCCAGGATCTGGCCAGCAAGTATGCGAAAAATGCGAAAATGCGAGCCAGATGACGGCAAATCCGAGACTTAACCGTGACATAACCGGCGTTATCGTCTAAAATATTAATCGCCACCAGGTTTAATTGACAGTTTGAGTGTGGTACCGCATTACTACGTGATCCAAACAAGAAAAAGCCCAGGATCTGCCTACAAGTATGCGAGAAATGCGAAAGTACGAGCCAGATGATTGCAAATAGCAGAACTAACCCAAACATAACCACCGTTATCCTCTAAAATATTCATCGCAGCCAGGCTTAATTGACTGCTTCGGTGTGGATCCACATTACGACGGGATCCAAACCACAAGAAACCCAAGATCTGGCCAACAAGTACGCGAAAATTGCGAAAGTATGAGCCAGATGATTGCAAATACCAGAACTAACCCAGACATAACCAGCGTTATCCTCTAAAATATTAATCGCAACCAGGTTTAATTGACGGCTACGGTGTGGATCCACATTACGACGGGATCCAAACGACAAGAAACCCAAGATCTGGCCAACAAGTACGCGAAAATTGCGAAAGTATGAGCCAGATGATTGCAAATACCAGAACTAACCCAGACATAACAGGCGTTATCCTCTAAAATATTAATCGCAACCAGGTTTAATTGACTGTTTCGGTGTGGTACCGCATTACTACGTGATACAGACCAGAAAAAGGCCAGGATCTGGCCAACAAGTATGCGAAAAATGTGAAAGTACGAGACAGATGAGGGCAAATCCCAGACTTAACCGAGACATAACCGGCGTTATCCTATAAAATATTAGTCGCAAACAGCTTCTATTGACTGTTTCGGTGTGGTACCACAGCACTACGTGGTCCAAGCCAGAAAAACGGCAGGATCTGGCCAACAAGTATGCGAGGAATGCGAAAGTACGTGCCAGATGATTACAAATACCAGAACTAGCCCAGACATAACCAGCGTTATCCTCCAAAATATTAATCGCAACCAGGATTAATTGACTGTTTCGGTGTGGTACCGCATTACTACGTGATACAGACCAGAAAAAGGCCACGATCTGGCCAACAAGTATGCGAAAAATGCGAAAGTACGAGCCAGATAAGGGCAAATCCCAGACATAACCGAGACATGACCGGCGTTATCCTCTAAAATATTAATCGCAACCAGCTTCTATTGACAGTTTCGGTGAGGTACCACATCACTACGTGGTCCAAGCCAGAAAAAGGCCAGGATCTGGACAACAAGTATGCGAGAAATGCGAAAGTACGTGCCAGATGATTACAAATACCAGAACTAACCCAGACATAACCAGCGTTATCCTCTAAAATATTAATCGCAACCAGGATTAATTGACTGTTTCGGTGTGGTACCGCATTACTACGTGATACAGACCAGAGAAATGCCAGGATCTGGCCAACAAGTATGCGAAAAATTTGAAAGTACGAAAATATTAATCGCAACCTGGTTTAATTGACTGGTTCGGTGTGGTACCGCATTACTACGTGATCTAAACCAGGAAAAGGCCAGGATCTGGCCAACAAGTATGCGAGAAATGCGAAAGTACGAGCCAGATGAGGGCAAATACCAGACCTAACCGAGACATAACCGGCGTTATCCTCTAAAATATTAATCGCAACCAGGTTTAATTGCCTCGTTTCGGCGTGGTACCACATTACTACGTGGTCCGGGCCAGGAAAAGGCCAGGATCTGGCCCACAAGAATGCGAAAAATGCGAAGGTACGAGCCAGATGAGGGCAAATCCCAGACCTAACCGAGATATAACCGGCGTTATCCTCTAAAATATTAATCGAACCCAGGTTAAATTGACTGTTTCGGTGTGGAGCGTCATTATTACGGGATCCAAACCAGAAAAAGCTCAGGATCTAGCCAACAAGTAGGCGAAAAATGTGAAAGTACGAGACAGATGAGGGCAAATCCCAGACCTAGCCGCGACATAACCGGCGTTATCCTATAAAATATTAGTCGCAACCAGCTTCTATTGACTGTTTCGGTGAGGTACCACATCACTACGTGGTCCAAGCCAGAAAAAGGCCAGGATCTGGACAACAAGTATGCGAGAAATGCGAAAGTACGTGCCAGATGATTACAAATACCAGAACTAACCGAGACATAACCGGCGTTATCCTCTAAAATATTAATCGCAACCAGGATTAATTGACTGTTTCGGTGTGGTACCGCATTACTACGTGATCCAAACCAGAAAAAGCCCAGGATCTGGCCAACAAGTATGCGAAAAATGCGAAAGAACGTGCCAGATGATTACATATACCAGAACTAACCCAGACATAACCAGCGTTATCCACTAAAATATTAATCGCAACCAGGTTTAATTGACTGTTTCAGTGTGATACCACATTACTGCGTGGTCCAAGCATGAAAAACGCCAGGATCTGGCCCACAAGTATGCGAAAAATGCGAAATTACGAACCAGATGAGGGAAAATCCCAGACCTAACCGAGACATAACCGGCGTTATCCTCTAAAATATTAATCACCACCAGGTTTAATTGACTGTTTCGGTATGGAACCTCATTACTACGGGATCCAAACCAGAAAAAGCCCAGGATCTTGCCGCAAGTATGCGAAAAATGCGAAATTACGAGCCAGATGAGGGAAAATCCCAGACCTAACCGAGACAAAACCGGCGTTATCCTCTAAAATATTAATCGCCACCAGGTTTGATTGACTGCTTCGGTGTGGTACCGCATTACTACGTGATCCAAGCATGAAAAAGCCCAGGATCCTGCCAACAAGTAGGCGAAAAATGCGAAGGTACGAGCCAGATGATTGCAAATACCAGAACTAAACCAGACATAACCAGCGTTATCCTGCAAAATATTAATCACAACCAGGTTTAATTGACTGTTTCGGTGTGGAGGGTCATTATTACGGGATCCAAACCAGAAAGAACCCTGGATCTGGCCAAGAAGTATGCGAAAAACGCGAAAGTATGTGACATATGTTTGCAAATACCAGAACTAACCCAGACGTAACCTGCATTATCCCCTAAAATACTATTCTGAACCAGGTTTAATTGACTGTTACGGCGTGGTACCGCATTACTACCTGATCCAAACCAGAAAAAGCCCAGGATCTTGCCGCAAGTATGCGAAAAATGCGAAATTACGAGCCAGATGGGGGAAAATCCCAGACCTAACCGAGACAAAACCGGCGTTATCCTCTAAAATATTAATCGCCACCAGGTTTGATTGACTGCTTCGGTGTGGTACCGCATTACTACGTGATCCAAGCATGAAAAAGCCCAGGATCCTGCCAACAAGTAGGCGAAAAATGCGAAGGTACGAGCCAGATGATTGCAAATACCAGAACTAAACCAGACATAACCAGCGTTATCCTCAGAAATATTAATCGCAACCAGGTTTAATTGACTGTTTCGGCGTGGTACCGCATTACTACGTGATACAGACCAGAAAAAGGCCAGGATCTGGCCAACAACTATGCGAAAAATTCGAAAGTACGAGACAGATGAGGGCAAATCCCAGACCTAACCGAGAAATAACCGGCGCTATCCTCTAAAATATTAATCGCAACCAGGTTTAATTGACTGTTTCGGTGTGGTACCGCATTACTACCTGATCCAAACCAGAAAAAGCCCAGGATCTGGCCAACAAGTATGCGAAAAATGCGAAAGTACGAGACAGATGAGGGCAAATCCCAGACCTAACCCAGACATAACCGGCGTTATCCTCTAGAATATTAATCGCAACCAGGTTTAATTGACTGTTTCGGTGTGGTACCGCATTACTACGTGATCCAAACCAGAAAAAGGCCAGGAACTTGCCAAGATGTATGCGAAAACCGCGAAAGTATGAGCCAGATGAGGACAAATACCAGACCTAACCCAAACATAGCCGGCGTTATCTTGTAAAATATTAATCGGAACCATGTTTATTTGACTGTTTCAGTGTGGTACCACATTACTACGTGGTCCAAGCATGAAAAAGGCCAGGATCTGACCCACCAGTATGCGAAAAATGCGAAATTACGAGCCAGATGAGGGAAAATCCCAGACCCAACCGAGACATAACCGGCGTTATCCTCTAAAATATTAATCACCACCAGGTTTAATTGACTGTTTCGGTATGGAACCTCATTACTACGGGATCCAAACCAGAAAAAACCCAGGATCTGGCCAACAAGTGTTCGAAAAACGCGAAAGTATGAGCCAGATGATTGCAAACACCAGAACTAACCCAGACGTAACCTGCATTATCCTCTAAAATATTATTCGGAACCAGGTTTAATTGACTGTTTCGGTGTGGTACCGCATTACTACCTGATCCAAACCAGAAAAAGCCCAGGATCTTGCCACTAGTATGCGAAAAATGCGAAATTACGAGCCAGATGAGGGAAAATCCCAGACCTAACCGAGACAATACCGGCGTTATCCTCTAAAATATTAATCGCAACCAGGTTTAATTGACCGCTCCGGTGTGGTAGCGCATTACTACGTGATCCAAACCACAAAAAGCCCAGGATCTTGCCAACAAGTATGCGAAGAATGCGAAGGTACGAGCCAGATGAGGCAAAATCCCAGACCTAACCGACACATAGCCGGCGTTATCCTGTAAAATATTAATCGGAACCAGGTTTATTTGACTGTTTCAGTGTGGTACCACATTACTACGGGGTCCAAGCATGAAAAAGCCCAGGATCCTGCCAACAAGTAGGCGAAAAATGCGAAGGTACGAGCCAGATGACGGCAAATCCCAGACCTAACCGTGACATAACCGGCGTTATCCTCCAACATATTAATGGCAACCAGGTTTAATTGACTGTTACGGTGTGGTACCGCATTACTACGTGATCCAAACCTGGAAAAGCCCAGGATCTTGCCAACAAGTAGGCGAAAAATGCGAAGGTACGAGCCAGATGATTGCAAATACCAGAACTAAACCAGACATAACCAGCGTTATCCTCTAAAATGCTAATCGGAACCAGCTTTTATTGACTGTTTCAGTGTGGTACCACATTACTACGTGATCCAAACCAGAAAAAGCCCGGGATCTGGCCAACAAGTATGCGAAAATTGCGAACGTATGAGACAGATGATTGCAAATACCAGAACTAACCCAGACATAACCAGCGTTATCCTGCAAAATATTAATCACAACCAGGTTTAATTGACTGTTTCGGTGTGGAGCGTCATTATTACGGGATCCAAACCAGAAAGAACCCTGGATCTGGCCAAGAAGTATGCGAAAAACGCGAAAGTATGTGACATATGTTTGCAAATACCAGAACTAACCGAGACATAACCGGCGTTATCCTCTAAAATATTAATCGCAACCAGGTTTAATTGACTGTTTCGGTGTGGTACCACATTACTACATTATCCAAACCAGAAAAAGCCCAGGATCTGGCCAACAAGTATGCGAAAAATGCGAAAGTACGTGCCAGATGTGGGCAAATCCCAGACCTAAACCAGACATAACCGGCGTTATCCTCTAAAATACTATTCTGAACCAGATTTAATTGACTGTTACGGTGTGGTACCGCATTACTACCTGATCCAAACCTGAAAAAGCCCAGGATCTTGCCACAAGTATGCGAAAAATGCGAAATTACGAGCCTGATGAGGGAAAATCCCAGACCTAACCGAGACAAAACCGGCGTTATCCTCTGAAATATTAATCGCAACCAGGTTTAATTGACTGTTCCGGCATGGTACCGCATTACTACGTGATACAGACCAGAAAAAGGCCAGGATCTGGCCAACAAGTAAGCGAAAAATGCGAAATTACGAGCCAGATGAGGGAAAATCCCAGACCCAACCGAGACATAACCGGCGTTATCCTCTAAAATATTAATCGCATTCAGGTTTAATTGACTGTTTCGGTGTGGAACCACATTACTACATGATCTATACCAGAAAAAGCCCAGGATCTGGCCAACAAGTATGCGAAAAATGCGAAAGTACGAGCCAGATGAGGGCAAATCCCAGACCTAACCCAGACATAACCGGCGTTATCCTCTAGAATATTAATCGCAACCAGGTGTAATTGACTGTTTCGGTGTGGTACCGCATTACTACGTGATCCAAACCAGAAAAAGGCCAGGATCTTGCCCAGATGTATGCGAAAAACGCGAAAGTATGAAACAGATGAGGGCAAATACCAGACCTAACCCAGACATAGCCGGCGTTATCCTGTAATATATTAATCGGAACCAGGTTTATTTGACTGTTTCAGTGTGGTACCACATTACTACGTGGTCCAAGCATGAAAAAGGCCAGGATCTGACCCACAAGTATGCGAAAAATGCGAAATTACGAGCCAGATGAGGGAAAATCCCAGACCCAACCGAGACATAACCGGCGTTATCCTCTAAAATATTAATCACCACCAGGTTTAATTGACTGTTTCGGTATGGAACCTCATTACTACGGGATCCAAACCAGAAAAAACCCAGGATCTGGCCAACAAGTGTGCGAAAAACGCGAATGTATGAGCCAGATGATTGCAAATACCAGAACTAACCCAGACGTAACCTGCATTATCCTCTAAAATACTATTCGGAAACAGGTTTAATTGACTGTTTCTGTGTGGTATCGCATTACTACCTGATCCAAACAAGAAAAAGCCCAGGATCTTGCCACTAGTATGCGAAAAATGCGATAATACGAGCCAGATGGCGCCAAATCCCAGACCTTACCGTGACATAACCGGCGTTATCCTCTAAAATACTAACCGGAACCAGATTTTATTGACTGTCTCAGTGTGGCACCACATTACTACGTGGTCCAAACCAGAAAAAGCCCAGGATCTTGCCAACAAATAGGCGAAATATGCGAAGGTACGAGCCAGATGAGGGAAAATCCCAGACATAACCGAGACATAGCCGGCGTTATCCTGTAAAATATTTATCGGAACCAGGTTTATTTGACTGTTTCAGTGTGGTACCACATTACTACGTGGTCCAAGCATGAAAAAGCCCAGGATCTTGCCAACAAGTAGGCGAAAAATGCGAAGGTACGAGCCAGATGATTGCAAATAACAGAACTAAACCAGACATAACCAGCGTTATCCTATAAAATACTAATCGGAACCAGCTTTTATTGACTGTTTCAGTGTGGTACCACATTACTACGTGATCCAAACCAGAAAAAGCCCAGGATCAGGCCAACAAGTATGCGAGAAATGCGAAATTACGAGCCAGATGAGGGAAAATCCCAGACCCAACCGAGACATAACCGGCGTCATCCTCTAAAATATTAATCGCAACCAGGTTTAATTGACTGTCTGAGTGTGGTCCCACATTACTACGTGGTCCAAGCCAGAAAAAGGCCAGGATCTGGTCACCGAGTATGCGAGAAATGCGAAAGTACGAGCCAGATGAGGGCAAATACCAGAACTAACCCAGACATAACCGGCGTTATCCTCTAAAATATTAATCGCAACCAGCTTCTATTGACAGTTTCGGTGTGGTACCACATTACTACATGATCTAAACCAGAAAAAGCCCAGGATCTGGCCAACAAGTATGCGAAAAATGCGAAAGTACGAGACAGATGAGGGCAAACCCCAGACCTAACCCAGACATAACCGGCGTTATCCTCTAAAATATTAATCGCAACCAGGTTTTATTGACTGTTTCGGTGTGGTACCGCATTACTACGTGATCCAAACCAGAAAAAGGCAAGGATCTGGCCAACAAGTATGCGAGAAATGCGAAAGTACGAGCCAGATGAGGCCAAATACCAGACCTAACCAAGACATAACCGGCGTTACCCTCTAAAATATTAATCGCAACCAGGTTTAATTGACTGCTTCGGTGTGGTACCGCATTACTACGTGATCCAAACCAGAAAAAGCCCAGGATCTTGCCAACAAGTAGGCGAAAAATGCGAAGGTACGAGCCAGATGAGGGCAAATCCCAGACCTAACCGAGACATAACCGGCGTTATCCTCCAAAATGTTAATCACAAACAGGTTTAATTGACTGTTTCAGTGTGATACCACATTACTACGTGGTCCAAGCCAGAAAAAGGCCAGGATCTGGCCAACAAGTATGCGAGAAATGCGAAAGTACGAGCCAGATGAGGCCAAATACCAAACCTAACCAAGACATAACCGGCGTTATCCTCTAAAATATTAATCGCAACCAGGTTTAATTGACTGCTTCGGTGTGGTACCGCATTACTACGTGATCCAAACCAGAAAAAGCCCAGGATCTTGCCAACAAGTATGCGAAAAATGCGAAAATACGAGCCAGATGACGGCAAATCCCAGACATAACCGTGACATAACCGGCTTTATCCTCTAAAATATTAATCGCAACCAGGTTTAATTGACTGTTTCGGTGTGGTACCGCATCACTACGTGATCCAAACTAGAAAAAGACCTGGATCTGGCCAACAAGTATGCGAGAAATGCGAATGTACGAGCCAGATGAGGGCAAATCCCACACCTAACCCAGACATAACCGGCGTTATCCTGTAATATATTAATCGGAACCAGGTTTATTTGACTGCTTCAGTGTGGTACCACATTACTACGTGGTCCAAGCATGAAAAAGCCCAGGATCTGGCCAACAAGTATGCAAAAAATGCGAAAGTATCAGCCAGATGGTTGCAAATACCGGAACTAACCCAAACATAACCAGCGTTATCCTCCAAAATATTAATCACAACCAGGTTTAATTGACTGTTTCAGTGTGGTACCGCATTACTACGTTATCCAAACCAGGAAAAGGCAAGGATCTGGCCAACAAGTATGCGAGAAATGCGAAAGTACGAGCCAGATGAGGCCAAATACCAAACCTAACCAAGACATAACCGGCGTTATCCTCTAAAATATTAATCGCAACCAGGTTTAATTGACTGCTTCGGTGTGGTACCGCATTACTACGTGATCCAAACCAGAAAAAGCCCAGGATCTTGCCAACAAGTAGGCGAAAAATGCGAAGGAACGAGCCAGGTGAGGGCAAATCCCAGACCTAACCGAGACATAACCGGCGTTATCCTCCAAAATGTTAATCGCAACCAGGTTTAATTGACTGTTTCAGTGTGGTACCGCATTACTACGTGATCCAAACCAGAAAAAGGCCTGGTTCTGGCCAACATATATTCGAAAAACGCGAAAGTATGAGCCAGATGATTGCATATACCAGAACTAACCGAGACATAACCAGTGTTCTCCTCTAAAATATTAATCGCAACCAGGTTTAATTGCCTGTTTTGGCGTGGTACCACATTACTACGTGGTCCAACCCAGAAAAAGGCCAGGATCTGGCCAGCAAGTATGCGAAAAATGCGAAAATGCGAGCCAGATGACGGCAAATCCGAGACTTAACCGTGACATAACCGGCGTTATCGTCTAAAATATTAATCGCCACCAGGTTTAATTGACAGTTTGAGTGTGGTACCGCATTACTACGTGATCCAAACAAGAAAAAGCCCAGGATCTGCCTACAAGTATGCGAGAAATGCGAAAGTACGAGCCAGATGATTGCAAATAGCAGAACTAACCCAAACATAACCACCGTTATCCTCTAAAATATTCATCGCAGCCAGGCTTAATTGACTGCTTCGGTGTGGATCCACATTACGACGGGATCCAAACCACAAGAAACCCAAGATCTGGCCAACAAGTACGCGAAAATTGCGAAAGTATGAGCCAGATGATTGCAAATACCAGAACTAACCCAGACATAACCAGCGTTATCCTCTAAAATATTAATCGCAACCAGGTTTAATTGACGGCTACGGTGTGGATCCACATTACGACGGGATCCAAACGACAAGAAACCCAAGATCTGGCCAACAAGTACGCGAAAATTGCGAAAGTATGAGCCAGATGATTGCAAATACCAGAACTAACCCAGACATAACAGGCGTTATCCTCTAAAATATTAATCGCAACCAGGTTTAATTGACTGTTTCGGTGTGGTACCGCATTACTACGTGATACAGACCAGAAAAAGGCCAGGATCTGGCCAACAAGTATGCGAAAAATGTGAAAGTACGAGACAGATGAGGGCAAATCCCAGACTTAACCGAGACATAACCGGCGTTATCCTATAAAATATTAGTCGCAAACAGCTTCTATTGACTGTTTCGGTGTGGTACCACAGCACTACGTGGTCCAAGCCAGAAAAACGGCAGGATCTGGCCAACAAGTATGCGAGGAATGCGAAAGTACGTGCCAGATGATTACAAATACCAGAACTAGCCCAGACATAACCAGCGTTATCCTCCAAAATATTAATCGCAACCAGGATTAATTGACTGTTTCGGTGTGGTACCGCATTACTACGTGATACAGACCAGAAAAAGGCCACGATCTGGCCAACAAGTATGCGAAAAATGCGAAAGTACGAGCCAGATAAGGGCAAATCCCAGACATAACCGAGACATGACCGGCGTTATCCTCTAAAATATTAATCGCAACCAGCTTCTATTGACAGTTTCGGTGAGGTACCACATCACTACGTGGTCCAAGCCAGAAAAAGGCCAGGATCTGGACAACAAGTATGCGAGAAATGCGAAAGTACGTGCCAGATGATTACAAATACCAGAACTAACCCAGACATAACCAGCGTTATCCTCTAAAATATTAATCGCAACCAGGATTAATTGACTGTTTCGGTGTGGTACCGCATTACTACGTGATACAGACCAGAGAAATGCCAGGATCTGGCCAACAAGTATGCGAAAAATTTGAAAGTACGAAAATATTAATCGCAACCTGGTTTAATTGACTGGTTCGGTGTGGTACCGCATTACTACGTGATCTAAACCAGGAAAAGGCCAGGATCTGGCCAACAAGTATGCGAGAAATGCGAAAGTACGAGCCAGATGAGGGCAAATACCAGACCTAACCGAGACATAACCGGCGTTATCCTCTAAAATATTAATCGCAACCAGGTTTAATTGCCTCGTTTCGGCGTGGTACCACATTACTACGTGGTCCGGGCCAGGAAAAGGCCAGGATCTGGCCCACAAGAATGCGAAAAATGCGAAGGTACGAGCCAGATGAGGGCAAATCCCAGACCTAACCGAGATATAACCGGCGTTATCCTCTAAAATATTAATCGAACCCAGGTTAAATTGACTGTTTCGGTGTGGTACCGCATTACTACGTGATCCAAACCAGAAAAAGCCCAGGATCTGGCCAACAAGTATGCGAAAAATGCGAAAGAACGTGCCAGATGATTACATATACCAGAACTAACCCAGACATAACCAGCGTTATCCACTAAAATATTAATCGCAACCAGCTTCTATTGACTGTTTCGGTGTGGTACCACATCACTACGTGGTCCAAGCCAGAAAAAGGCCAGGATCTAGCCAACAAGTAGGCGAAAAATGCGAAGGTGCTAGCCAGATGAAGGCAAATCCCAGAACTAACCGAGACATAACCGGCGTTATCCTCTAAAATATTAATCGCAACCAGCTTCAATTGACTGTTTCGGTGTGGTACCACATCACTTTGGTGGTCCAAGCCAGAAAAAGGGCAGGATCTGGCCAACAAGTATGCGAGAAATGCGAAAGTACGTGCCAGATGATTACAAATACCAGAACTAACCCAGACATAACCAGCGTTATCCTCTAAAATATTAATCGCAACCAGCTTCTATTGACTGTTTCGGTGTGGTACCACATCACTACGTGGTCCAAGCCAGAAAAAGGCCAGGATCTGGACAACAAGTATGCGAAAAATGCGAAAGTACGAGACAGATGAGGGCAAATCCCAGACCTAACCCAGACATAACCGGCGTTATCCTCCAAAATATTAACCGCAACCAGGTTTAATTGATTGTTACGGTGTGGTACCGCATTACTACGTGATCCAAACCAGAAAAAGCTCAGGATCTTGCCAACAAGTAGGCGAAAAATGCGAAGGTACGAGCCAGATGAGGGCAAATCCCAGACCTAACCGAGACATAACCGGCGTTATCCTCCAAAATGTTAATCGCAACCAGGTTTAATTGACTGTTTCAGTGTGGTACCGCATTACTACGTGATCTAAACCAGAAAGAGGCCTGGTTCTGGCCAACATGTATTCGAAAAACGCGAAAGTATGAGCCAGATGATTGCATATACCAGAACTAACCGAGACATAACCTGTGTTCTCCTCTAAAATATTAATCGCAACCAGGTTTAATTGCCTGTTTTGGCGTGGTACCACATTACTAAGTGGTCCAACCCAGAAAAAGGCCAGGATCTAGCCAACAAGTAGGCGAAAAATGCGAAGGTGCTAGCCAGATGAAGGCAAATCCCAGAACTAACCGAGACATAACCGGCGTTATCCTCTAAAATATTAATCGCAACCAGGATTAATTGACTGTTTCGGTGTGGTACCGCATTACTACGTGATCCAAACCAGAAAAAGCCCGGGATCTTGCCAACAAGTTGGCGGAGAATGCGAAGGTACGAGCCAGATGATTGCAAATACCAGAACTAACCCAGACATAACCAGCGTTATCCTATAAAATATTAATCGCAACCAGCTTCAATTGACTGTTTCGGTGTGGTACCACATCACTTTGGTGGTCCAAGCCAGAAAAAGGGCAGGATCTGGCCAACAAGTATGCGAGAAATGCGAAAGTACGTGCCAGATGATTACAAATACCAGAACTAACCCAGACATAACCAGCGTTATCCTCTAAAATATTAATCGCAACCAGCTTCTATTGACTGTTTCGGTGTGGTACCACATCACTACGTGGTCCAAGCCAGAAAAAGGCCAGGATCTGGACAACAAGTATGCGAAAAATGCGAAAGTACGAGACAGATGAGGGCAAATCCCAGACCTAACCCAGACATAACCGGCGTTATCCTCCAAAATATTAACCGCAACCAGGTTTAATTGACTGTTACGGTGTGGTACCGCATTACTACGTGATCCAAACCAGAAAAAGCCCAGGATCTTGCCAACAAGTAGGCGGAAAATGCGAAGGTACGAGCCAGATGATTGCAAATACCAGAACTAACCCAGACATAACCAGCGTTATCCTCTAAAATATTAATCGCAACCAGGATTAATTGACTGTTTCGGTGTGGAACCACATTACGACGGGATACAAACCAGAAAAAACCCAAGATCTGGCCAACACGTACGCGATAATTCCGAAAGTATGATCCAGATGATTGTAAATACCAGAACTAACCCAGACATAACCAGCGTTATCCTCTAAAATATTAATCGCAACCAGGTTTAATTGACTGTTTCGGTGTGGTACCGCAATACTACGTGATACAGACCAGAAACAGCCCAGGACCTGGCCAACAAGTATGCGAAAAATGCGAAAGTACGAGACAGATGAGGGCAAATCCCAGACCTAACCGAGACATAACCGGCGTTATCCTCTAAAATATTAATCGCAACCAGGTTTAATTGACTGTTTCAGTGTGGCACCAAATTACTACGTGGTCCAAGCCAGAAAAAACCCAAGATCTGGCCAACAAGTACGCGATAATTGCGAAAGTATGATCCAGATGATTGCATATACCAGAACTAACCCAGACATAACCAGCGTTATCCTCTAAAATATTAATCGCAACCAGGTTTAATTGACTATTTCGGTGTGGTACCGCATTACTACGTGATACACACCAGAAAAAGGCCAGGATCTGGCCAACAAGTATGCGAAAAATGCGAAAGTACGAGACAGATGAGGGCAAACCCCAGACCTAACCCAGACATAACCGGCGTTATCCTCTAAAATATTAATCGCAACCAGGCTTTATTGACTGTTTCGGTGTGGTACCGCATTACTACGTGATCCAAACCAGAAAAAGGCAAGGATCTGGCCAACAAGTATGCGAGAAATGCGAAAGTACGAGCCAGATGAGGCCAAATACCAGACCTAACCAAGACATAACCGGCGTTATCCTCTAAAATATTAATCGCAACCAGGTTTAATTGACTGCTTCGGTGTGGTACCGCATTACTACGTGATCCAAACCAGAAAAAGCCCAGGATCTTGCCAACAAGTAGGCGAGAAATGCGAAGGTACGAGCCAGATGAGGGCAAATCCCAGACCTAACCGAGACATAACCGGTGTTATCCTCCAAAATGTTAATCACAAACAGGTTTAATTGACTGTTTCAGTGTGATACCACATTACTACGTGGTCCAAGCCAGAAAAAGGCCAGGATCTGGCCAACAAGTATGCGAAAAATGCGAAAATACGAGCCAGATGACGGCAAATCCCAGACATAACCGTGACATAACCGGCTTTATCCTCTAAAATATTAATCGCAACCAGGTTTAATTGACTGTTTCGGTGTGGTACCGCATCACTACGTGATCCAAACTAGAAAAAGACCTGGATCTGGCCAACCAGTATGCGAGAAATGCGAAAGTACGAGCCAGATGAGGGCAAATCCCACACCTAACCCAGACATAACCGGCGTTATCCTGTAATATATTAATCGGAACCAGGTTTATTTGACTGCTTCAGTGTGGTACCACATTACTACGTGGTCCAAGCATGAAAAAGCCCAGGATCTGGCCAACAAGTATGCAAAAAATGCGAAAGTATCAGCCAGATGGTTGCAATTCCGGAACTAACCCAAACATAACCAGCGTTATCCTCCAAAATATTAATCACAACCAGGTTTAATTGACTGTTTCAGTGTGGTACCGCATTACTACGTGATCCAAACCAGGAAAAGGCAAGGATCTGGCCAACAAGTATGCGAGAAATGCGAAAGTACGAGCCAGATGAGGCCAAATACCAAACCTAACCAAGACATAACCGGCGTTATCCTCTAAAATATTAATCGCAACCAGGTTTAATTGACTGCTTCGGTGTGGTACCGCATTACTACGTGATCCAAACCAGAAAAAGCCCAGGATCTTGCCACAAGTAGGCGAAAAATGCGAAGGAACGAGCCAGGTGAGGGCAAATCCCAGACCTAACCGAGACATAACCGGCGTTATCCTCCAAAATGTTAATCGCAACCAGGTTTAATTGACTGTTTCAGTGTGGTACCGCATTACTACGTGATCCAAACCAGAAAAAGGCCTGGTTCTGGCCAACATATATTCGAAAAACGCGAAAGTATGAGCCAGATGATTGCATATACCAGAACTAACCGAGACATAACCAGTGTTCTCCTCTAAAATATTAATCGCAACCAGGTTTAATTGCCTGTTTTGGCGTGGTACCACATTACTACGTGGTCCAACCCAGAAAAAGGCCAGGATCTGGCCAGCAAGTATGCGAAAAATGCGAAAATGCGAGCCAGATGACGGCAAATCCGAGACTTAACCGTGACATAACCGGCGTTATCGTCTAAAATATTAATCGCCACCAGGTTTAATTGACAGTTTGAGTGTGGTACCGCATTACTACGTGATCCAAACAAGAAAAAGCCCAGGATCTGCCTACAAGTATGCGAGAAATGCGAAAGTACGAGCCAGATGATTGCAAATAGCAGAACTAACCCAAACATAACCACCGTTATCCTCTAAAATATTCATCGCAGCCAGGCTTAATTGACTGCTTCGGTGTGGATCCACATTACGACGGGATCCAAACCACAAGAAACCCAAGATCTGGCCAACAAGTACGCGAAAATTGCGAAAGTATGAGCCAGATGATTGCAAATACCAGAACTAACCCAGACATAACCAGCGTTATCCTCTAAAATATTAATCGCAACCAGGTTTAATTGACGGCTACGGTGTTGATCCACATTACGACGGGATCCAAACGACAAGAAACCCAAGATCTGGACAACAAGTACGCGAAAATTGCGAAAGTATGAGCCAGATGATTGCAAATACCAGAACTAACCCAGACATAGCAGGCGTTATCCTCTAAAATATTAATCGCAACCAGGTTTAATTGACTGTTTCGGTGTGGTACCGCATTACTACGTGATACAGACCAGAAAAAGGCCAGGATCTGGCCAACAAGTATGCGAAAAATGTGAAAGTACGAGACAGATGAGGGCAAATCCCAGACTTAACCGAGACATAGCCGGCGTTATCCTATAAAATATTAGTCGCAAACAGCTTCTATTGACTGTTTCGGTGTGGTACCACAGCACTACGTGGTCCAAGCCAGAAAAAGGGCAGGATCTGGCCAACAAGTATGCGAGGAATGCGAAAGTACGTGCCAGATGATTACAAATACCAGAACTAGCCCAGACATAACCAGCGTTATCCTCCAAAATATTATTCGCAACCAGGATTAATTGACTGTTTCGGTGTGGTACCGCATTACTACGTGATACAGACCAGAGAAATGCCAGGATCTGGCCAACAAGTATGCGAAAAATTCGAAAGTACGAAAATATTAATCGCAACCTGGTTTAATTGACTGGTTCGGTGTGGTACCGCATTACTACGTGATCTAAACCAGGAAAAGGCCAGGATCTGGCCAACAAGTATGCGAGAAATGCGAAAGTACGAGCCAGATGAGGGCAAATACCAGACCTAACCGAGACATAACCGGCGTTATCCTCTAAAATATTAATCGCAACCAGGTTTAATTGCCTCGTTTCGGCGTGGTACCACATTACTACGTGGTCCGGGCCAGGAAAAGGCCAGGATCTGGCCCACAAGAATGCGAAAAATGCGAAGGTACGAGCCAGATGAGGGCAAATCCCAGACCTAACCGAGATATAACCGGCGTTATCCTCTAAAATATTAATCGAACCCAGGTTAAATTGACTGTTTCGGTGTGGAGCGTCATTATTACGGGATCCAAACCAGAAAAAGCTCAGGATCTAGCCAACAAGTAGGCGAAAAATGTGAAAGTACGAGACAGATGAGGGCAAATCCCAGACCTAACCGAGACATAACCGGCGTTATCCTATAAAATATTAGTCGCAACCAGCTTCTATTGACTGTTTCGGTGAGGTACCACATCACTACGTGGTCCAAGCCAGAAAAAGGCCAGGATCTGGACAACAAGTATGCGAGAAATGCGAAAGTACGTGCCAGATGATTACAAATACCAGAACTAACCGAGACATAACCGGCGTTATCCTCTAAAATATTAATCGCAACCAGGATTAATTGACTGTTTCGGTGTGGTACCGCATTACTACGTGATCCAAACCAGAAAAAGCCCAGGATCTGGCCAACAAGTATGCGAAAAATGCGAAAGTACGTGCCAGATGATTACATATACCAGAACTAACCCAGACATAACCAGCGTTATCCACTAAAATATTAATCGCAACCAGCTTCTATTGACTGTTTCGGTGTGGTACCACATCACTACGTGGTCCAAGCCAGAAAAAGGCCAGGATCTGGACTACAAGTATGCGAAAAATGCGAAAATACGAGCCAGATGAGGGAAAATCCCAGACCTAACCCAGACATAACCGGCGTTATCCTCCAAAATATTAACCGCAACCAGGTTTAATTGATTGTTACGGTGTGGTACCGCATTACTACGTGATCCAAACCAGAAAAAGCTCAGGATCTTGCCAACAAGTAGGCGAAAAATGCGAAGGTACGAGCCAGATGAGGGCAAATCCCAGACCTAACCGAGACATAACCGGAGTTATCCTCCAAAATGTTAATCGCAACCAGGTTTAATTGACTGTTTCAGTGTGGTACCGCATTACTACGTGATCTAAACCAGAAAAAGGCCTGGTTCTGGCCAACATGTATTCGAAAAACGCGAAAGTATGAGCCAGATGATTGCATATACCAGAACTAACCGAGACATAACCTGTGTTCTCCTCTAAAATATTAATCGCAACCAGGTTTAATTGCCTGTTTTGGCGTGGTACCACATGACTATGTGGTCCAACCCAGAAAAAGGCCAGGATCTAGCCAACAAGTAGGCGAAAAATGCGAAGGTGCTAGCCAGATGAAGGCAAATCCCAGAACTAACCGAGACATAACCGGCGTTATCCTCTAAAATATTAATCGCAACCAGGATTAATTGACTGTTTCGGTGTGGTACCGCATTACTACGTGATCCAAACCAGAAAAAGCCCGGGATCTTGCCAACAAGTTGGCGGAGAATGCGAAGGTACGAGCCAGATGATTGCAAATACCAGAACTAACCCAGACATAACCAGCGTTATCCTATAAAATATTAATCGCAACCAGCTTCTATTGACTGTTTCGGTGTGGTACCACATCACTAGGTGGTCCAAGCCAGAAAAAGGGTAGGATCTGGCCAACAAGTATGCGAGAAATGCGAAAGTACGTGCCAGATGATCACAAATACCAGAACTAACACAGACATAACCAGCGTTATCCTCTAAAATATTAATCGCAACCAGCTTCTATTGACTGTTTCGGTGTGGTACCACATCACTACGTGGTCCAAGCAAGAAAAAGGCCAGGATCTGGACAACAAGTATGCGAAAAATGCGAAAGTACGAGACAGATGAGGGCAAATCCCAGACCTAACCCAGACATAACCGGCGTTATCCTCCAAAATATTAACCGCAACCAGGTTTAATTAACTGTTACGGTGTGGTACCGCATTACTACGTGATCCAAACCAGAAAAAGCCCAGGATCTTGCCAACAAGTAGGCGGAAAATGCGAAGGTACGAGCCAGAAGATTGCAAATACCAGAACTAACCCAGACGTAACCAGCGTTATCCTCTAAAATATTAATCGCAACCAGGATTAATTGACTGTTTCGGTGTGGAACCACATTACGACGGGATACAAACCAGAAAAAACCCAAGATCTGGCCAACAAGTACGCGATAATTCCGAAAGTATGATCCAGATGATTGTAAATACCAGAACTAACCCAGACATAACCAGCGTTATCCTCTAAAATATTAATCGCAACCAGGTTTAATTGACTGTTTCGGTGTGGTACCGCAATACTACGTGATACAGACCAGAAACAGCCCAGGACCTGGCCAACAAGTATGCGAAAAATGCGAAAGTACGAGACAGATGAGGGCAAATCCCAGACCTAACCGAGACATAACCGGCGTTATCCTCTAAAATATTAATCGCAACCAGGTTTAATTGACTGTTTCAGTGTGGCACCAAATTACTACGTGGTCCAAGCCAGAAAAAACCCAAGATCTGGCCAACAAGTACGCGATAATTGCGAAAGTATGATCCAGATGATTGCATACACCAGAACTAACCCAGACATAACCAGCGTTATCCTCTAAAATATTAATCGCAACCAGGTTTAATTGACTGTTTCGGTGTGGTACCGCATTACTACGTGATACACACCAGAAAAAGGCCAGGATCTGGCCAACAAGTATGCGAAAAATGCGAAAGTACGTGACAGATGAGTGCAAATCCTAGACCTAACCGAGATATAACCGGCGTTATCCTCCAAAATATTCATCGCAACCAGGTTTAATTGACTGCTTCGGTGTGGAACCACATTACGACGGGATCTAAACCACAAAAAAACCAAGATCTGGCCAACGAGTACGCGAAAATTGCGAAAGTATGAGCCAGATGATTGCAAATAGCAGAACTAACCCAGACATAACCAGCGTTATCCGCTAAAATATTAATCGCAACCAGGTTTAATTGACTGTTTCGGTGTGCTGCCACATCACTACGTGGTCCAAGCCAGAAAAAGGCCAGGATCTGGTCATCAAGTATGCGAGAAATGCGAAAGTATCAGCCAGATGGTTGCAAGTACCGGAACTAACCCAAACATAACCAGCGTTATCCTCCAAAAAATTAATCGCAACCAGGTTTAATTGACTGTTTCAGTGTGATACCACATTATTGCGTGGTCCAAGCCAGAAAAAGTCCAGGATCTGGCCAACAAGTATGAGAAAAATGCGAAAATTCGAGCCAGATGACGGCAAATCCCAGACCTGACCGTGACATAACCGGCGTTAACCTCTAAAATGTTAATCGCAACCAGGTTTAATTGACTGTTTAGGTGTGGTACCACATTACTACGTTGTCCAAGCCAGAAAAAGGCCAGGATCTTGCCAAGATGTATGCGAAAAACGCGAAAGTACGAGACAGATGAGGGAAAATCTTAGACTTAACCGAGAAATAACCGGCGCTATCCTCTAAAATATTATTCGCAACCAGGTTTCATTGACTGTGTGAGTGTGGTCCCACATTACTACGTGGTCCAAGCATGAAAAAGGCGAGGATCTGGCCCACAAGTATGCGAAAAATGCGAAATTACGAGCCAGATGAGGGAAAATCCCAGATCCAACCGAGACATAACCGGCGTTATCCTCTAAAATATTAATCACCACCAGGTTAGTTGACTGTTTCGGTATGGAACCTCATTACTACGGGATCCAAACCAGAAAAAACCCAGGATCTGGCCAAGAAGTGTGCGAAAAACGCGAAAGTATGAGCCAGATGATTGCAAATACCAGAACTAACCCAGACGTAACCTGCATTATCCTCTAAAATACTATTCGGAACCAGGTTTAATTGACTGTTACGGTGTGGTACCGCATTACTACCTGATCCAAACCAGAAAAAGCCCAGGATCTTGCCACAAGTATGCGAAAAATGCGAAATTACGAGCCAGATGAGGGAAAATCCCAGACCTAACCGAGAAAAAACCGGCGTTATCCTCTAAAATATTAATCGCCACCAGGTTTAATTGACTGCTTCGGTGTGGTACCGCATTACTACGTGATCCAAACCAGAAAAAGCCCACGATCTTGCCAACAAGTAGGCGAAAAATGCGAAGGTACGAGCCAGATGAGGGCAAATCCCAGACCTAACCGAGACATAACCGGCGTTATCCTCCAAAGTATTAATCGCAACCAGGTTTAATTGACAGTTTCAGTGTGATACCACATTACTACGTTGTCCAAGCCAGAAAAAGGCCAGGATCTAGTCAACAAGTATGCGAAAAATGCGAAAATACGAGCCAGATGACGGCAAATCCCAGACCTTACCGTGACATAACCGGCGTTATCCTCTAAAATATTAATCGCAACCAGGTTTAATTGACTGTTTCGGTGTGGAACCACATTACTACATGATCTAAACCAGAAAAAGCCCAGGATCTGGCCAACAAGTATGCGAAAAATGCGAAAGTACGAGCCAGATGAGGGCAAATCCCACACCTAATCCAGACATAACCGGCGTTATCCTGTAATATATTAATCGGAACCAGGTTTATTTGACTGCTTCAGTGTGGTACCACATTACTACGTGATCCAAGCATGAAAAAGCCCAGGATCTTGCCAACAAATAGGCGAAAAATGCGAAGGTACGAGCCAGATGAGGGAAAATCCCAGACCTAACCGAGACATAGCCGGCGTTATCCTGTAAAATATTAATCGGAGCCAGGTTTATTTGACTGTTTCAGTGTGGTACCACATTACTACGTGGTCCAAGCATGAAAAAGCCCAGGATCTTGCCATCAAGTAGGCGAAAAATGCGAAGGTACGAGCCAGATGATTGCAAATACCAGAACTAAACCAGACATAACCAGCGTTATCCTCTAAAATACTATTCGGAACCGGCTTTTATTGATTGTTTCAGTGTGGTACCACATTACTACGTGATCCAAACCAGAAAAAGCCCAGGATCTGGCCAACAAGTATGCGAGAAATGCGAAAATTCGAGCCAGATGACGGCAAATCCCAGACCTGACCGTCACATAACCGGCGTTATCGTCTAAAATATTAATCGCAACCAGGCTTAATTGACTGCTTCGGTGTGGAACCTCATTACTACGGGATCCAAACCAGAAAAAATCCAGGATCTGCCCAACAAGTATGCGAAAAACGCGAAAGTATGTGCCAGATGATTGCAAATACCAGAACTAACCCAGACGTAACCGGCGTTATCCTCTAAAATACTATTCGGAACCAGGTTTAATTGACTGTTAAGGTGTGGTACCGCATTACTACCTGATCCAAACCAGAAAAAGCCCAGGATCTTGCCACAACTAGGCGAAAAATGCGAAGGTACGAGCCAGATGATTGCAAATACCAGAACTAAACCAGGCATATCCAGCGTTATCCTCTAAAATACTAATCGGAACCAGGTTTATTTGACTGTTTCAGTGTGGTACCACATTACAACGTGGTCCAAGCATGAAAAAGGCCAGGATCTGGCAAACAAGTATGCGAAAAATGCGAAATTACGAGCCAGATGTGGGAAAATCCCAGACCTAACCGAGACATAGCCGGCGTTATCCTGTAAAATATTAATCGGAACCAGGTTTATTTGACTGTTTCGGTGTCGTACCACATTACTACGTGATCCAAGCATGAAAAAGCCCAGGATCCTGCCAACAAGTTGGCGAAAAATGCGAAGGTACGAGACAGATGAGGGCAAATCCCAGACCTAACCGAGAAATAACTGGCGCTATCCTCTAAAATATTAATCGCAACCAGGTTTAATTGACTGTCTGAGTGTGGTCCCACATTACTACGTGGTCCAAGCATGAAAAAGGCCAGGATCTGGCCCACAAGTATGCAAAAAATGCGAAATTACGAGCCAGATGAGGGAAAATCCCAGACCTAACCGAGACATAACCGGCGTTATCCTCTAAAATATTAATCACCACCAGGTTTAATTGACTGTTTCGGTATGGAACCTCATTACTACGGGATCCAAACCAGAAAAAACCCAGGATCTGGCCAACAAGTGTGCGAAAAACGCGAAAGTATGAGCCAGATGATGGCAAATACCAGAACTAACCCAGACGTAACCTGCATTATCCTCTAAAATACTATTTTGAACCAGGTTTAATTGACTGTTACGGTGTGGTACCGCTTTACTACCTGATCCAAACCAGAAAAAGCCCAGGATCTTGCCACAAGTATGCGAAAAATGCGAAAGTACGAGCCAGATGGGGGCAAATCCTAGACCTAACCTAGACATAACCGGCGTTATCCTCTAAAATATTAATCGCAACCAGGTTTAATTGACTGTTTCGGTGTGGTATCGCATTACTACGTGATCCAAACCAGAAAAAGGCCAGGATCTTGCCAAGATGTATGCGAAAAACGAGAAAGTATGAGCCAGATGAGGGCAAATACCAGACCTAACCCAGACATAACCGGCGTTACCCTCTAAAATATTAATCGGAACCATGTTTATTTGACTGTTTCAGTGTGGTACCACACTACTACGTGGTCCAAGCATGAAAAAGGCCAGGATCTGGCCAACAAGTATGCGCAAAATGCGAAATTACGAGCCAGATGAGGGAAAATCCCAAACCTAACGGAGACATAACCGGCGTTATCCTCTAAAATATTAATCGCCACGAGGTTGAATTGACCGCCTCGGTGTGGTACCGCATTATTACGTGATCCAAACCAGAAAATGCCCAGGAGCTTACCAACAAGTATGCGAAAAATGCGGAGGTACGAGCCAGATGAGGGAAAATCCCAGACCTAACCGAGACATAGCCGGCGTTATCCTGTTAAATATTAATCGGAACCAGGTTTATTTGACTGTTTCAGTGTGGTACCACATTACTACATGGTCCAAGCATGAAAAAGCCCAGGATCTTGCCAACAAGTAGGCGAAAAATGCGAAGGTACGAGCCAGATGATAGCAAATACCAGAACTAACCGAGACATAACCGGCGTTATCCTCCAACATATTAATCGCAACCAGGTTTAATTGACTGCTACGGTGTGGTACCGCATTACTACGTGATCCAAACCAGGAAAAGCCCAGGATCTTGCCAACGAGTATGCGAAAATTGCGAACGTATGAGACAGATGATTGCAAATACCAGAACTAACCCAGACATAACCAGCGTTATCCTCCAAAATATTAATCGCAACCAGGCTTAATTGACTGTTTCGGTGTGGAGCGTCATTATTACGGGTCCCAAACCAGAAAGAACCCTGGATCTGGCCAAGAAGTATGCGAAAAACGCGAAAGTATGTGACAGATGATTGCAAATTCCAGAACTAACCCAGACATAACCAGCGATATCCTCTAAAATACTAATCGGAACCAGCTTTCATTGACTGTTTCAGTGTGGTACCACATTACTACGTGATCCAAACCAGAAAAAGCCCAGGATCTGGCCAACAAGTATGCGAGAAATGCGAAAGTACTAGCCAGATGAGGGCAAATCCCAGAACTAACCGAGACATAACCGGCGTTATCGTCTAAAATATTAATCGCAACCAGGTTTAATTGACTGTTTCAGTGTGATACCACATTACTGCGTGGTCCAAGCATGAAAAAGGCCAGGATCTGGCCCACAAGTATGCGAAAAATGCGAAATTAAGAGCCAGATGAGGGAAAATCCCAGACCTAACCGAGACAAAACCGGCGTTATCCTCTAAAATTTTAATCGCCACCAGGTTTAATTGACTGTTTCGGTGTGGTACCGCATCACTACGTGATCCAAACCAGAAAAAGGCCAGGATCTTGCCAAGATGTATTCGAAAAACGCGAAAGTATGAGCCAGATGAGGGAAAATCCCAGACCTAACCGAGACAAAACCGGCGTTATCCTCTAAAATTTTAATCGCCACCAGGTTTAATTGACTGTTTCGGTGTGGTACCGCATCACTACGTGATCCAAACCAGAAAAAGGCCAGGATCTTGCCAAGATGTATTCGAAAAACGCGAAAGTATGAGCCAGATGATTGCAAATACCAGAACTAACCCAGACGTAACCTGCAAAATCCTCTAAAATACTATTCTCAACCAGGTTTAATTGACTGTTACGGGGTGGTACCGCATTACTACCTGATCCGAACCAGAAAAAGCCCAGGATCTTGCCACAAGTATGCGAAAAATGCGAAATTACGAGCCAGATGAGGGAAAATCCCAGACCTAACCGGGACATAGCCGGCGTTATCCTGTAAAATATTAATCGGAACCAGGTTTATTTGACTGTTTCAGTGTGGTACCACATTACTACGTGGTCCAAGCATGAAAAAGCCCAGGATCTTGCCATCAAGTAGGCGAAAAATGCGAAGGTACGAGCCAGATGACTGCAAATACCAGAACTAAACCAGACATAACCAGCGTTATCCTCTAAAATACTATTCGGAACCAGCTTTTATTGATTGTTTCAGTGTGGTACCACATTACTACGTGATCCAAACCAGAAAAAGCCCAGGATCTGGCCAACTAGTATGCGAGAAATGCGTAAATTCGAGCCAGATGACGGCAAATCCCAGACCTAACCGAGACATAACCGGCGTTATCGTCTAAAATATTAATCGCAACCAGGTTTAATTGACTGCTTCGGTGTGGAACCTCATTACTACGCGATCCAAACCAGGAAAAACCCAGGATCTGCCCAACAAGTATGCGAAAAACGCGAAAGTATGTGCCAGATGATTGCAAATACCAGAACTAACCCAGACGTAACCGGCGTTATCCTCTAAAATACTATTCGGAACCAGGTTTAATTGACTGTTAAGGTGTGGTACCGCATTACTACCTGATCCAAACCAGAAAAAGCCCAGGATCTTGCCACAACTAGGCGAAAAATACGAAGGTACGAGCCAGATGATTGCAAATCCCAGACCTAACCGAGACATAGCCGGCGTTATCCTCTAAAATATTAATCGCCACAAGGTTGAATTGACTGCTTCGGTGTGGTACCGCATTACTACGTGATCCCAACCAGAAAATGCCCAGGATCTTGCCAACAAGTATGCGAAAAATGCGGAGGTACGAGCCAGATGAGGGAAAATCCCAGACCTAACCGAGACATAGCCGGCGTTATCCTGTTAAATATTAATCGGAACCAGGTTTATTTGACTGTTTCAGTGTGGTACCACATTACTACATGGTCCAAGCATGAAAAAGCCCAGGATCTTGCCAACAAGTAGGCGAAAAATGCGAAGGTACGAGCCAGATGATAGCAAATACCAGAACTAACCGAGACATAACCGGCGTTATCCTCCAACATATTAATCGCAACCAGGTTTAATTGACTGCTACGGTGTGGTACCGCATTACTACGTGATCCAAACCAGGAAAAGCCCAGGATCTTGCCAACGAGTATGCAAAAATTGCGAACGTATGAGACAGATGATTGCAAATACCAGAACTAACCCAGACATAACCAGCGTTATCCTCCAAAATATTAATCGCAACCAGGCTTAATTGACTGTTTCGGTGTGGAGCGTCATTATTACGGGACCAAACCAGAAAGAACACTGGATCTGGCCAAGAAGTATGCGAAAAACGCGAAAGTATGTGACAGATGATTGCAAATACCAGAACTAACCCAGACATAACCAGCGTTATCCTCTAAAATACTAATCGGAACCAGCTTTCATTGACTGTTTCAGTGTGGTACCACATTACTACGTGATCCAAACCAGAAAAAGCCCAGGATCTGGCCAACAAGTATGCGAGAAATGCGAAAGTATGAGCCAGATGAGGGCAAATCCCAGAACTAACCGAGACATAACCGGCGTTATCCTCTAAAATATTAATCGCAACCAGGTTTAATGGACTGTTTCGGTGTGGTACCACATTACTACGTTATCAAAACCAGAAAAAGCCCAGGATCTGGCCAACAAGTATGAGAAAAATGCGAAAGTACGAGCCAGATGTGGGCAAATCCCAGACCTCACCCAGACATAACCGGCGTTATCCTCTAAAATATTAATCGCAACCAGGTTTAATTGACTGTTTCAGTGTGATACCACATTACTGCGTGGTCCAAGCATGGAAAAGGCCAGGATCTGGCCCATAAGTATGCGAAAAATGCGAAATTACGAGCCAGATGAGGGAAAATCCCAGACCTAACCGAGACATAACCGGCGTTATCCCCTAAAATATTAATCACCACCAGGTTTAATTGACTGTTTCGGTATGGAACCTCATTACTACGGGATCCAAACCAGAAAAAACCCAGGATCTGGCCAACAAGTGTGCGAAAAACGCGAAAGTATGAGCCAGATGATTGCAAATACCAGAACTAACCCAGACGTAACCTGCATTATCCTCTAAAATACTATTCTCAACCGGGTTTAATTGACTGTTACGGGGTGGTACCGCATTACTACCTGATCCGAACCAGAAAAAGCCCAGGATCTTGCCACAAGTATGCGAAAAATGCGAAATTACGAGCCAGATGAGGGAAAATCCCAGACCTAACCGAGACACAGCCGGCGTTATCCTGTAAAATATTAATCGGAACCAGGTTTATTTGACTGTTTCAGTGTGGTACCACATTACTACGTGATCCAAACCTGAAAAAGCCCAGGATCTGGCCAACAAGTATGCGAGAAATGCGAAAATTCGAGCCAGATGACGGCAAATCCCAGACCTGACCGTGACATAACCGGCGTTATCGTCTAAAATATTAATCGCAACCAGGTTTGATTGACTGCTTCGGTGTGGAACCTCATTACTACGGGATCCAAACCAGAAAAAACGGGATCTGCCCAACAAGTATGCGAAAAACGCGAAAGTATGTGCCAGATGATTGCAAATACCAGAACTAACCCAGACGTAACCGGCGTTATCCTCTAAAATACTATTCGGAACCAGGTTTAATTGACTGTTAAGGTGTGGTACCGCATTACTACCTGATCCAAACCAGAAAAAGCCCAGGATCTTGCCACAACTAGGCGAAAAATGCGAAGGTACGAGCCAGATGATTGCAAATACCAGAACTAAACCAGGCATAACCAGCGTTATCCTCTAAAATACTAATCGGAACCAGGTTTATTTGACTGTTTCAGTGTGGTACCACATTACTACGTGGTCCAAGCATGAAAAAGGCCAGGATCTGGCCAACAAGTATGCGAAAAATGCGAAATTACGAGCCAGATGAGGGAAAATCCCAAACCTAACGGAGACATAACCGGCGTTATCCTCTAAAATATTAATCGCCACAAGGTTGAATTGACTGCTTCGGTGTGGTACCGCATTACTACGTGATCCAAACCAGAAAAAGCCCAGGATCTTGCCAACAAGTATGCGAAAAATGCGGAGGTACGAGCCAGATGTGGGAAAATCCCAGACCTAACCGAGACATAGCCGGCGTTATCCTGTAAAATATTAATCGGAACCAGGTTTATTTGACTGTTTCAGTGTGGTACCACATTACTACGTGATCCAAGCATGAAAAAGCCCAGGATCTTGCCAACAAGTAGGCGAAAAATGCGAAGGTACGAGCTAGGTGATTGCAAATACCAGAACTAAACCAGACATAACCAGCGTTATCCTCTGAAATATTAATCGGAACCTGCTTTCATTGACTGTTTCAGTGTGTTACCACATTACTACGTGATCCAAACCAGAAAAAGCCCAGGATCTGGCCAAAATGTATGCGAGAAATGCGAAAGTACTAGCCAGATGAGGGCAAATCCCAGAACTGACCGAGACATAACCGGCGCTATCCTCTAAAGTATTAATCGCAACCAGGTTTAATTGACTGTTTCGGCGTGGTACCGCATTACTACGTGATACAGACCAGAAAAAGGCCAGGATCTGGCCAACAAGTATGCGAAAAATGCGAAAGTACGAGACAGCTGAGGGCAAATCCCAAACCTAACGGAGACATAACCGGCGTTATCCTCTAAAATATTAATCGCCACCAGGTTGAATTGACTGCTTCGGTGTGGTACCGCATTACTACGTGATCCAAACCAGAAAAAGCCCAGGATCTTGCCAACAAGTATGCGAAAAATGCGGAGGTTCGAGCCAGATGTGGGAAAATCCCAGACCTAACCGAGACATAGCCGGCGTTATCCTGTAAAATATTAATCGGAACCAGGTTTATTTGACTGTTCCAGTGTGGTACCACATTACTACGTGATCCAAGCATGAAAAAGCCCAGGATCTTGCCAACAAGTAGGCGAAAAATGCGAAAGTACGAGCCAGATGATTGCAAATACCAGAACTAAACCAGACATAACCAGCGTTATCCTATAATATACTAATGGGAACCAGCTTTTATTGACTGTTTCAGTGTGGTACCACATTACTACGTGATCCAAACCAGAAAAAGCCCAGGATCTGGCCAACAAGTATGCGAGAAATGCGAAAATTCGAGCCAGATGACGGCAAATCCCAGACCTAACCGTGACATAACCGGCGTTATCGTCTAAAATATTAATCGCAACCAGGTTCAATTGACTGTTTCGGTGTGGAACCACATTACTACGTGATGTAAACCAGAAAAAGCCCAGGTTCTGGCCAACAAGTATGCGAGAAATGCGAAAGTACGAGCCAGATGAGGGCAAATCCCAGACCTAACCCAGACATAACCGGCGTTATCCTCTAAAATATTAATCGCAACCGGGTTTAATTGACTGTTTCGGTGTGGAACCACATTACGACGGGATACAAACCAGAAAAAGCCCAGGATCTTGCCAACAAGTATGCGAAAAATGCGAAGGTACGAGACAGATGATGGCAAATACCAGAACTAAACCAGACATAACCAGCGTTATCCTAAAAAATACTAATCGGAACCAGCTTTTATTGACTGTTTCAGTGTGGTACCACATTACTACGTGGTCCAAGCATGAAAAAGCCCAGGATCTTGCCAACAAGTATGCGAAAAACGCGAAAGTATGTGACAGATGATTGCAAATACCAGAACTAACCCAGACATAACCAGCGTTATCCTCTAAAATACTAATGGGAACCAGCTTTTATTGACTGTATCAGTGTGGTACCACATTACTACGTGATCCAAACCAGAAAAAGCCCAGGATCTGGGCAACAAGTATGCGAGAAATGCGAAAATTCGTGCCAGATGAGGGCAAATCCCAGACCTAACCCAGACATAACCGGCGTTATCCTCTAAAATATTAATCGCAACCTGGTTTAATTGACTGTTTCGGTGTGGAACCACATTACTACGTGGTCCAAGCATGAAAAAGGCCAGGATCTGGCCCATGAGTATGCGAAAAATGCGAAATTACGAGCCAGATGAGGGAAAATCCCAGACCTAACCGAGACATAACCGGCGTTATCCTCTAAAATATTAATCACCACCAGGTTTAATTGACTGTTTCGGTATGGAACCTCATTACTACGGGATCCAAACCAGAAAAAACCCAGGATCTGGCCAACAAGTGTGCGAAAAACGCGAAAGTATGAGCCAGATGATTGCAAATGCCAGAACTAACCCTGACGTAACCTGCATTATCCTCTAAAATACTATTCTCAACCAGGTTTAATTGACTGTTACGGGGTGGTACCGCATTACTACCTGATCCGAACCAGAAAAAGCCCAGGATCTTGCCAAAAGTATGCGAAAAATGCGAAATTACGAGCCAGATGAGGGAAAATCCCAGACCTAACCGAGACACAGCCGGCGTTATCCTGTAAAATATTAACCGGAACCAGGTTTATTTGACTGTTTCAGTGTGGTACCACATTACTACGTGATCCAAACCTGAAAAAGCCCAGGATCTGGCCAACAAGTATGCGAGAAATGCGAAAATTCGAGCCAGATGACGGCAAATCCCAGACCTGACCGTGACATAACCGGCGTTATCGTCTAAAATATTAATCGCAACCAGGTTTGATTGACTGCTTCGGTGTGGAACCTCATTACTACGGGATCCAAACCAGAAAAAACGGGATCTGCCCAACAAGTATGCGAAAAACGCGAAAGTATGTGCCAGATGATTGCAAATACCAGAACTAACCCAGACGTAACCGGCGTTATCCTCTAAAATACTATTCGGAACCAGGTTTAATTGACTATTAAGGTGTGGTACCGCATTACTACCTGATCCAAACCAGAAAAAGCCCAGGATCTTGCCACAACTAGGCGAAAAATGCGAAGGTACGAGCCAGATGATTGCAAATACCAGAACTAAACCAGGCATAACCAGCGTTATCCTCTAAAATACTAATCGGAACCAGGTTTATTTGACTGTTTCAGTGTGGTACCACATTACTACGTGGTCCAAGCATGAAGAAGGCCAGGATCTGGCCAACAAGTATGCGAAAAATGCGAAATTACGAGCCAGATGAGGGAAAATCCCAAACCTAACGGAGACATAACCGGCGTTATCCTCTAAAATATTAATCGCCACAAGGTTGAATTGACTGCTTCGGTGTGGTACCGCATTACTACGTGATCCAAACCAGAAAAAGCCCAGGATCTTGCCAACAAGTATGCGAAAAATGCGGAGGTACGAGCCAGATGTGGGAAAATCCCAGACCTAACCGAGACATAGCCGGCGTTATCCTGTAAAATATTAATCGGAACCAGGTTTATTTGACTGTTTCAGTGTGGTACCACATTACTACGTGATCCAAGCATGAAAAAGCCCAGGATCTTGCCAACAAGTAGGCGAAAAATGCGAAGGTACGAGCTAGGTGATTGCAAATACCAGAACTAAACCAGACATAACCAGCGTTATCCTCTGAAATATTAATCGGAACCTGCTTTCATTGACTGTTTCAGTGTGTTACCACATTACTACGTGATCCAAACCAGAAAAAGCCCAGGATCTGGCCAAAATGTATGCGAGAAATGCGAAAGTACTAGCCAGATGAGGGCAAATCCCAGAACTGACCGAGACATAACCGGCGCTATCCTCTAAAGTATTAATCGCAACCAGGTTTAATTGACTGTTTCGGCGTGGTACCGCATTACTACGTGATCCAAACCAGAAAAAGCCCAGGATCTTGCCAACAAGTATGCGAAAAATGCGAAGGTACGAGACAGATGATGGCAAATACCAGAACTAAACCAGACATAACCAGCGTTATCCTAAAAAATACTAATCGGAACCAGCTTTTATTGACTGTTTCAGTGTGGTACCACATTACTACGTGGTCCAAGCATGAAAAAGCCCAGGATCTTGCCAACAAGTAGGCGAAAAATGCGAAAGTACGAGCCAGATGATTGCAAATACCAGAACTAAACCAGACATAACCAGCGTTATCCTATAATATACTAATGGGAACCAGCTTTTATTGACTGTTTCAGTGTGGTACCACATTACTACGTGATCCAAACCAGAAAAAGCCCAGGATCTGGCCAACAAGTATGCGAGAAATGCGAAAATTCGAGCCAGATGACGGCAAATCCCAGACCTAACCGTGACATAACCGGCGTTATCGTCTAAAATATTAATCGCAACCAGGTTCAATTGACTGTTTCGGTGTGGAACCACATTACTACGTGATGTAAACCAGAAAAAGCCCAGGTTCTGGCCAACAAGTATGCGAGAAATGCGAAAGTACGAGCCAGATGAGGGCATATCCCAGACCTAACCCAGACATAACCGGCGTTATCCTCTAAAATATTAATCGCAACCGGGTTTAATTGACTGTTTCGGTGTGGAACCACATTACGACGGGATACAAACCAGAAAAAGCCCAGGATCTTGCCAACAAGTATGCGAAAAATGCGAAGGTACGAGACAGATGATGGCAAATACCAGAACTAAACCAGACATAACCAGCGTTATCCTAAAAAATACTAATCGGAACCAGCTTTTATTGACTGTTTCAGTGTGGTACCACATTACTACGTGGTCCAAGCATGAAAAAGCCCAGGATCTTGCCAACAAGTATGCGAAAAACGCGAAAGTATGTGACAGATGATTGCAAATACCAGAACTAACCCAGACATAACCAGCGTTATCCTCTAAAATACTAATGGGAACCAGCTTTTATTGACTGTATCAGTGTGGTACCACATTACTACGTGATCCAAACCAGAAAAAGCCCAGGATCTGGGCAACAAGTATGCGAGAAATGCGAAAATTCGTGCCAGATGAGGGCAAATCCCAGACCTAACCCAGACATAACCGGCGTTATCCTCTAAAATATTAATCGCAACCTGGTTTAATTGACTGTTTCGGTGTGGAACCACATTACTACGTGGTCCAAGCATGAAAAAGGCCAGGATCTGGCCCATGAGTATGCGAAAAATGCGAAATTACGAGCCAGATGAGGGAAAATCCCAGACCTAACCGAGACATAACAGGCGCTATCCTCTAAAATATTAATCGCAACCAGGTTTAATTGACTGTTTCGGTGTGGAGCGTCATTATTACGGGACCCAAACCAGAAAGAACCCTTGATCTGGCCAAGAAGTATGCGAAAAACGCGAAAGTATGTGACAGATGATTGCAAATACCAAAACTAACCCAAACATAACCAGCGTTATCGTCGAAAATACTAATCGGAACCAGCTTTTATTGACTGTTTCAGTGTGGTACCACATTACTACGTGGTCCAAGCATGAAAAAGGCCAGGATCTGGCCCATAAGTATGCGAAAAATGCGAAATTACGAGCCAGATGAGGGAAAATCCCAGACCTAACCGAGACATAACAGGCGCTATCCTCTAAAATATTAATCGCAACCAGGTTTAATTGACTGTTTCGGTGTGGTACCGCATTACTACGTGATCCAAACCAGAAAAAGGCCAGGATCTTGCCAAGATGTATTCGAAAAACGCGAAAGTATGAGCCAGATGAGGGCAAATACGAGACCTAACCCAGACGTAGCCGGCGTTATCCTGTAAAATATTAATCGGAACCATGTAAATTTGACTGTTTCAGTGTGCTACCACATTGCTACGTGGTCCAAGCATGAAAAAGGCCAGGATCTGGCCCATAAGTATGCGAAAAATGCGAAATTACGAGCCAGATGAGGGAAAATCCCAGACCTAACCGAGACATAACCGGCGTTTTCCTCTAAAATATTAATCACCACCAGGTTTAATTGACTGTTTCGGTATGGAACCTCGTTACTACGGGATCCAAACCAGAAAAAACCCAGGATCTGGCCAACAAGTGTGCGAAAAACGCGAAAGTATGAGCCAGATGATTGCAAATACCAGAACTAACCCTGACGTAACCTGCATTATCCTCTAAAATACTATTCTCAACCAGGTTTAATTGACTGTTACGGGGTGGTACCGCATTACTACCTGATCCGAACCAGAAAAAGCCCAGGATCTTGCCACAAGTATGCGAAAAATGCGAAATTACGAGCCAGATGAGGGAAAATCCCAGACCTAACCGAGACATAGCCGGCGTTATCCTGTAAAATATTAATCGGAACCAGGTTTATTTGACTGTTTCAGTGTGGTACCACATTACTACGTGGTCCAAGCATGAAAAAGCCCAGGATCTTGCCATCATGTAGGCGAAAAATGCGAAGGTACGAGCCAGATGATTGCAAATACCAGAACTAAACCAGACATAACCAGCGTTATCCTCTAAAATACTATTCGGAACCAGCTTTTATTGATTGTTTCAGTGTGGTACCACATTACTACGTGGTCCAAACCAGAAAAAGCCCAGAATCTGGCCAACAAGTATGCGAGAAATGGGAAAATTCGAGCCAGATGACAGCAAATCCCAGACCTGACCGTGACATAACCGGCGTTATCGTCTAAAATATTAATCGCAACCAGGTTTAATTGACTGCTTCGGTGTGGAACCTCATTACTACGGGATCCAAACCAGAAAAAACCCAGGATCTGCCCAACAAGTATGCGAAAAACGCGAAAGTATGTGCCAGATGATTGCAAATACCAGAACTAACCCAGACGTAACCGGCGTTATCCTCTAAAATACTATTCGGAACCAGGTTTAATTGACTTTTAAGGTGTGGTACCGCATTACTACCTGATCCAAACCAGAAAAAGCCCAGGATCTTGCCACAACTAGGCGAAAAATGCGAAGGTACGAGCCAGATGATTGCAAATACCAGAACTAAACCAGGCATAACCAGCGTTATCCTCTAAAATACTAATCGGAACCAGGTTTATTTGAATGTTTCAGTGTGGTACCACATTACTACGTGGTCCAAGCATGAAAAAGGCCAGGATCTGGCCAACAAGTATGCGAAAAATGCGAAATTACGAGCCAGATGAGGGAAAATCCCAAACCTAACGGAGACATAACCGGCGTTATCCTCTAAAATATTAATCGCCACAAGGTTGAATTGACTGCTTCGGTGTGGTACCGCATTACTACGTGATCCAAACCAGAAAAAGCCCAGGATCTTGCCAACAAGTATGCGAAAAATGCGAAGGTACGAGCTAGATGATTGCAAATACCAGAACTAAACCAGACATAACCAGCGTTATCCTCTGAAATATTAATCGGAACCTGCTTTCATTGACTGTTTCAGTGTGTTATCACATTACTACGTGATCCAAACCAGAAAAAGCCCAGGATCTGGCCAAAATCTATGCGAGAAATGCGAAAGTACGAGCCAGATGTGGGAAAATCCTAGACCTAACCGAGACATAGCCGGCGTTATCCTGTAAAATATTAATCGGAACCAGGTTTATTTGACAGTTTCAGTGTGGTACCACATTACTACGTGATCCAAGCATGAAAAAGCCCAGGATCCTGCCAACAAGTAGGCGAAAAATGCGAAAGTACGAGCTAGATGATTGCAAATACCAGAACTAAACCAGACATAACCAGCGTTATCCTCTGAAATATTAATCGGAACCTGCTTTCATTGACTGTTTCAGCGTGTTATCACATTACTACGTGATCCAAACCAGAAAAAGCCCAGGATCTGGCCAAAATGTATGCGAGAAATGCGAAAGTACTAGCCAGATGAGGGCAAATCCCAGAACTAACCGAGACATAACCGGCGCTATCCTCTAAAATATTAATCGCAACCAGGTTTAATTGACTGTTTCGGCGTGGTACCGCATTACTACGTGATACAGACCAGAAAAAGGCCAGGATCTGGCCAACAAGTATGCGAAAAATGCGAAAGTACGAGACAGATGAGGGCAAATCCCAAACCTAACGGAGACATAACCGGCGTTATCCTCTAAAATATTAATCACCACCAGGTTGAATTGACTGCTTCGGTGTGGTACCGCATTACTACGTGATCCAAACCAGAAAAAGCCCAGGATCTTGCCAACAAGTATGCTAAAAATGCGGAGGTTCGAGCCAGATGTGGGAAAATCCCAGACCTAACCGAGACATAGCCGGCGTTATCTTGTAAAATATTAATCGGAACCAGGTTTGTTTGACTGTTTCAGTGTGGTACCACATTACTACGTGATCCAAGCATGAAAAAGCCCACGATCTTGCCAACAAGTAGGCGAAAAATGCGAAGGTACGAGCCAGATGATTGCGAATACCAGAACTAAACCAGACATAACCAGCGTTATCCTATAAAATACTAATCGGAACCAGCTTTTATTGACTGTTTCAGTGTGGTACCACATTACTACGTGATCCAAACCAGAAAAAGCCCAGGATCTGGCCAACAAGTATGCGAGAAATGCGAAAATTCGAGCCAGATGACGGCAAATCCCAGACCTAACCGTGACATAACCGGCGTTATCGTCTAAAATATTAATCGCAACCAGGTTCAATTGACTGTTTCGGTGTGGAACCACATTACTACGTGATGTAAACCAGAAAAAGCCCAGGTTCTGGCCAACAAGTATGCGAGAAATGCGAAAGTACGAGCCAGATGAGGGCAAATCCCAGACCTAACCCAGACATAACCGGCGTTATCCTCTAAAATATTAATCGCAACCGGGTTTAATTGACTGTTTCGGTGTGGAACCACATTACGACGGGATACAAACCAGAAAAAGCCCAGGATCTTGCCAACAAGTATGCGAAAAATGCGAAGGTACGAGACAGATGATGGCAAATACCAGAATTAAACCAGACATAACCAGCGTTATCCTCTGAAATATTAATCGGAACCTGCTTTCATTGACTGTTTCAGTGTGGTATCACATTACTACCTGATCCAAACCAGAAAAAGCCCAGGATCTTGCCAACAAGTAGGCGAAAAATGCGAAGGTACGAGCCAGATGATTGCAAATACCAGAACTAAACCAGACATAACCGGCGTTATCCTCTAAAATATTAATCGCAACCTGGTTTAATTGACTGTTTCGGTGTGGAACCACATTACTACGTGGTCCAAGCATGAAAAAGGCCAGGATCTGGCCAACAAGTATGCGAAAAATGCGAAAGTACTAGCCAGATGAGGGCAAATCCCAGAACTAACCGAGACATAACCGGCGTTATCCTGTTAAATATTAATCGCAACCAGGTTTAATTGACTGTTTCGGTGTGGTACCACATTACTACCTTATCCAAACCAGAAAAAGCCCAGGATCTGGCCAACAAGTATGCGAAAAATGTTAAAGTACGTGCCAGATGTGGGCAAATCCCAGACCTAACCCAGACATAGCCGGCGTTATCCTGTAAAATATTAATCGGAACCATGTTTATTTGACTGTTTCAGTGTGGTACCACATTACTACGTGGTCCAAGCATGAAAAAGGCCAGGATCTAGCCCACAAGTATGCGAAAAATGCGAAATTACGAGCCAGATGAGGGAAAATCCCAGACCTAACCGAGACATAACCGGCGTTATCCTCTAAAATATTAATCACCACCAGGTTTAATTGACTGTTCCGGTATGGAACCACATTACTACGGGATCCAAACCAGAAAAAACCCAGGATCTGGCCAACAATTGTGCGAAAAACGCGAAAGTATGAGCCAGATGATTGCAAATACCAGAACTAACCCAGACGTAACCTGCATTATCCTCTAAAATACTATTCTGAACCAGGTTTAATTGACTGTTACGGTGTGGTACCGCATTACTACCTGATCCAAGCATGAAAAAGCCCAGGATCTGGCCAACAAGTAGGCGAAAAATGCGAAAGTACGAGACAGATGAGGGCAAATCCCAGATCTAACCGAGACAAAACCGGCGTTATCCTCTAAAATATTAATCGCCGCCAGGTTTAATTGACTGTTTCGGTGTGGAACCACAATACTACGTGATCTAAACCAGAAAAAGCCCAGGATCTGGCCAACAAGTATGCGAGAAATGCGAAAGTACGAGTCAGATGAGGGCAAATCCCAGACCTAACCCAGACATAACCGGCGATATCCTCTAAAATATTAATCGCAACCTGGTTTAATTGACTGTTTCGGTGTGGAACCACATTACGACGGGATACAAACCAGAAAAAGCCCTGGATCTGGCCAACAAGTATGCGAGAAATGCGAAAGTATGAGCCAGATGAGGCCAAATCCCAGACCTAACCGCGACATAACCGGCGTTATCCTCTAAAATACTATTCGGAACCAGGTTTAATTGACTGTTAAGGTGTGGTACCGCATTACTACCTGATCCAAACCAGAAGAAGCCCAGGATCTTGCCACAAGTAGGCGAAAAATGAGAAGGTACGAGCCAGATGTTTGCAAATACCAGAACTAAACCAGACATAACCAGCGTTATCCTCTAAAATACTAATCGGAACCAGGTTTATTTGACTGTTTCAGTGTGGTACCACACTACTACGTGGTCCAAGCATGAAAAAGGCTAGGATCTGGCCAACAAGTATGCGAAAAATGCGACATTACGAGCCAGATGAGGGAAAATCCCATACCTAACGGAGACATAACCGGCGTTATCCTCTAAAATATTAATCGCCACGAGGATGAATTGACCGCTTCGGTGTGGTACCGCAGTACTACGTGATCCAAACCAGAAAAAGCCCAGGATCTTGCCAACAAGTAGGCGAAAAATGCGAAGGTACGTTCCAGATACCCTCGGCGGTCTGGTGCGGCCATGAACGCCCGGCCGCCGAGGGGTGGAAACGGGGTCGCGGGCGGTTGCGAGTTGGGGCTCGCAGCCGCCACTAAACGCGGCCCCGGGACGGATAGCGGCGGGATGGAGTGGCCCCGTCCCGCCGCTATGAGGCAGTGTGTCTACTGGGGGGACCGATTGTCCCCCCGGGGGATGGGCGCGAAAGCGCGGGCACGGGGAGGATACCGGAAGAACGTTTCGAGCGATTCCCGGTATCCTCCCAAAGCGTGCCGAAGGATCACCGTGGGGTTTTTAGTGGGTAGGTCCCGCGCCTGTCGTTGTACGGGCGCGGGGAATCCCACACACCCCACCCACCTCTCCCCAAGGAGGTGGGAGGGAGTCTTTCGAAGATTTTCCCCACGACAAAAAAAAAAAAAAAAAAAAAGGTACGTTCCAGATGAGGGCAAATCCCAGACCTAACCGAGACATAACCGGCGTTATCCTCCAAAATGTTAATCACAACCAGGTTTAATAGACTGTTTCGGTGTGGTACCGCATTACTACGTGGTCCAAGCATGAAAAAGCCCAGGATCTTGCCAACAAGTAGGCGAAAAATGCGAAGGTACGAGCCAGATGAGGGCAAATCCCAGACCTAACCGAGACATAGCCGGCGTTATCCTCTAAAATATTAATCGCAACCGGGTTTAATTGACTGTTTCGGTGTGGAACCACATTACGACGGGATACAAACCAGATAAAGCCCTAGATCTGGCCAACAAGTATGCGAGAAATGCGAAAGTATGAGCCAGATGAGGCCAAATCCCAGACCTAACCGAGACATAACCGGCGTTATCCTCTAAAATATTAATCGCCACCCGGTTTAGTTGACTGCTTCGGTGTGGAACCTCATTACTACGCGATCCAAACCAGAAAAAACCCAGGATCTGCCAACAAGTATGCGAAAAACGCGAAAGTATGTGCCAGATGATTGCAAATACCAGAACTAACCCAGACGTAACCTGCGTTATCCTCTAAAATACTATTCGGAACCAGGTTTAATTGACTGTTAAGGTGTGGTACCGCATTACTACCTGATCCAAACCAGAAAAAGCCCAGGATCTTGCCACATGTAGGCGAGAAATGAGAAGGTACGAGCCAGATGATTGCAAATACCAGAACTAAACCAGACATAACCAGCGTTATCCTCTAAAATACTAATCGGAACCAGGTTTATTTGACTGTTTCAGTGTGGTGCCACATTACTACGTGGTCCAAGCATGAAAAAGGCCAGGATATGGCCAACAAGTATGCGAAAAATGCGAAATTACGAGCCAGATGAGGGAAAATCCCAAACCTAACCGAGACATAGCCGGCGTTATCCTGTTAAATATTAATCGGAACCAGGTTTATTTGACTGTTTCAGTGTGGTACCACATTACTACGTGGTCCAAGCATGAAAAAGCCCAGGATCTTGCCAACAAGTAGGCGAAAAATGCGAAGGTACGAGCCAGATGAGGGCAAATCCCAGACCTAATCGAGACACAACCGGCGTTATCCTCTAAAATATTAATCGAAACCAGCTTGTATTGACTGTATCGGTGTGGTACCACATTACTACGTGGTCCAAGCCAGAAAAAGGCCAGGATCTGGCCAACAAGTATGCGAGAAATGCGAAAGTACGAGCCAGATGAGGGCAAATCCCAGACCTAACCCAGACATAACCGGCGTTATCCTCTAAAATATTAATCGCAACCGGGTTTAATTGACTGTTTCGGTGTGGAACCACATTACGACGGGATACAAACCAGATAAAGCCCTGGATCTGGCCAACAAGTAGGCGAGACATGCGAAAGTATGAGCCAGATGAGGCCAAATCCCAGATCTAACCGAGACATAACCGGCGTTATCCTCTAAAATATTAATCACCACCAGGTTTAATTGACTGCTTCGGTGTGGAACCTCATTACTACGGGATCCAAACCAGAAAAAACCCAGGATCTGCCCAACAAGTATGCGAGAAATGCGAAAGTATGAGCCAGATGAGGGCAAATCCCAGACCTAACCCAGACATAACCGGTGTTATCCTGTAAAATACTAATCGGAACCAGCTTTTATTGACTGTTTCAGTGTGGTACCACATTACTACGTGATCCAAACCAGAAAAAGCCCAGGATCTGGCCAACATGTATGCGAAAAATACGAAAGTACGGGCCAGATGAGGGCAAATACCAGAACTAACCTAGACTTAACCGGCGTTATCCTCTAAAATATTAATCGCAACCAGGTTTATTTGACTATTTCAGTGTGGTACCACATTACTACGTGGTCCAAGCATGAAAAAGCCCAGGATCTTGCCAACAAGTAGGCGAAAAATGCGAAGGTACGAGCCAGATGATTGCAAATACCAGAACTAAACCAGACATAACCAGCGTTATCCTCTGAAATACTAATCGGAACCAGGTTTATTTGACTGTTTCAGTGTGGTACCACATTGCTACGTGGTCCAAGCATGAAAAAGGCCAGGATCTGGCCAACAAGGATGCGAAAAATGCGAAATTACGAGCCAGATGAGGGAAAATACCAAACCTAACGGAGACATAACCGGCGTTATCCTCTAAAATATTAATCGCCACGAGGTTGAATTGACCGCTTCGGTGTTGTACCGCATTACTACGTGATCCAAACCAGAAAAAGCCCAGGATCTTGCCAACAAGTATGCGAAAAATGCGGAGGTACGAGCCAAATGAGGGAAAATCTCAGACCTAGCCGAGACATAGCCGGCGTTATCCTGTTAAATATTAATCGGAACCAGGTTTATTTGACTGTTTCGGTGTGGTACCACATTACTACGTGGTCCAAGCCAGAAAAAGGCCATGATTTGGCCATCAAGTATGCGAGAAATTCGAAAGTATGTGCCAGATGAGGGCAAATCCCAGACATAACCGAGACATAACCGGCGTTATCCTCTAAAATATTAATCGCAACCAGGTTTTATTGACTGTTTCGGTGTGGTACCGCATTACTACGTGATCCAAACCAGAAAAAGGCCAGGATCTGGCCAACAAGTATGCAAAAAATGCGAAAGTATCAGCCAGATGGTTGCAAATACCGGAACTAACCCAAACATAACCAGCGTTATTCTCCAAAATATTAATCACAACCAGGTTTAATTGACTGTTTCAGTGTGGTACCGCATTACTACGTGATCCAAACCAGGAAATGGCAAGGATCTGGCCAACAAGTATGCGAGAAATGCGAAAGTACGAGCCAGATGAGGGCAAATACCAGACGTAACCAAGACATAACCGGCGTTATCCTCCAAAATGTTAATCACAACCAGGTTTAATTGACTGTTTCAGTGTGATACCACATTACTACGTGGTCCAAGCCAGAAAAAGGCCAGGATCTGGCCAACAAGTATGCGAAAATGCGAAAATACGAGCCAGATGACGGCAAATCCCAGACCTAACCGTGACATAACCGGCGTTATCCTCTAAAATATTAATCGCAACCAGGTTTAATTGACTGTTTCGGTGTGGTACCGCATTACTACGTGATCCAAACCAGAAAAAGGCCTGGATCTGGCCAACAAGTATGCGAGAAATGCGAAAGTACGAGCCAGATGAGGGCAAATCCCAGACCTAACCCAGACATAACCGGTGTTATCCTGTAAAATACTAATCGGAACCAGCTTTTATTGACTGTTTCAGTGTGGTACCACATTACTACGTGATCCAAATCAGAAAAAGCCCAGGATCTGGCCATCATGTATGCGAAAAATACGAAAGTACGGGCCAGATGAGGGCAAATACCAGAACTAACCTAGACTTAACCGGCGTTGTCCTCTAAAATATTAATCGCAACCAGGTTTATTTGACTATTTCAGTGTGGTACCACATTACTACGTGGTCCAAGCATGAAAAAGCCCAGGATCTTGCCAACAAGTAGGCGAAAAATGCGAAGGTACGAGCCAGATGATTGCAAATACCAGAACTAAACCAGACATAACCAGCGTTATCCTATAAAATACTAATCGGAACCAGCTTTTATTGACTGTTTCAGTGTGGTACCACATTACTACGTGATCCAAACCAGAAAAAGCCCAGGAGCTGGCCAACAAGTATGCGAGAAATGCGAAAATTCGAGCTAGATGACGGTAAATCCCAGACCTAACCGTGACATAACCGGCGTTATCGTCTAAAATATTAATCGCAATCAGGTTTAATTGACTGTTTCGGTGTGGAACCACATTACTACGTGATCTAAACCAGAAAAAGCCCAGTTTCTGGCCAACAAGTATGCGAGAAATGCGAAAGTACGAGCCAGATGAGGGCAAATCCCAGACCTAACCCAGACATAACCGGCGTTATCCTCTAAAATATTAATCGCAACCGAGTTTAATTGACTGTTTCGGTGTGGAACCACATTACGACGGGATACAAACCAGATAAAGCCCTGGATCTGGCCAACAAGTATGCGAGAAATGCGAAAGTATGAGCCAGATGAGGCCAAATCCCAGACCTAACCAAGACATAACCGGCGTTATCCTCTAAAATATTAATCGAAACCAGCTTGTATTGACTGTATCGGTGTGGTACCACATTACTACGTGGTCCAAGCCAGAAAAAGGCCAGGATCTGGCCAACAAGTATGCGAGAAATGCGAAAGTACGAGCCAGATGAGGGCAAATCCCAGACCTAACCCAGACATAACCGGCGTTATCCTCTAAAATATTAATCGCAACCGGGTTTAATTGACTGCCTCGGTGTGGAACCTCATTACTACGGGATCCAAACCAGAAAAAACCCAGGATCTGCCCAACAAGTATGCGAAAAACGCGAAAGTATGTGCCAGATGGTTGCAAATACCAGAACTAACCCAGACGTAACCTGCGTTATCCTCTAAAATATTATTCGGAACCAGGTTTAATTGACTGTTAAGGTGTGGTACCGCATTACTACCTGATCCAAACCAGAAAAAGCCCAGGATCTTGCCACAAGTAGGCGAAAAATGAGAAGGTACGAGCCAGATGATTGCAAATACCAGAACTAAACCAGACATAACCAGCGTTATCCTCTGAAATACTAATCGGAACCAGGTTTATTTGACTGTTTCAGTGTGGTACCACATTGCTACGTGGTCCAAGCATGAAAAAGGCCAGGATCTGGCCAACAAGTATGCGAAAAATGCGAAATTACGAGCCAGATGAGGGAAAATACCAAACCTAACGGAGACATAACCGGCGTTATCCTCTAAAATATTAATCGCCACGAGGTTGAATTGACCGCTTCGGTGTTGTACCGCATTACTACGTGATCCAAACCAGAAAAAGCCCAGGATCTTGCCAACAAGTATGCGAAAAATGCGGAGGTACGAGCCAAATGAGGGAAAATCTCAGACCTAACCGAGACATAGCCGGCGTTATCCTGTTAAATATTAATCGGAACCAGGTTTATTTGACTGTTTCAGTGTGATACCACATTACTACGTGGTCCAAGCATGAAAAAGCCCAGGATCTTCCCAACAAATAGGCGAAAAATGCGAAAGTACGAGCCAGATGATTGCAAATACCAGAACTAAACCAGACATAACCAGCGTTATCCTTTAAAATACTAATCGGAACCAGCTTTTGTTGGCTGTTTTAGTGTGGTACCACATTACTACGTGATCCAAACCAGAAAAAGCCCAGGATCTGAAGAACAAGTATGCGAAAAATGCGAAAGTATGAGCCAGATGAGGCCAAATCCCAGACCTAACCGAGACATAACCGGCGTTATCCTCTAAAATACTATTCGGAACCAGGTTTAATTGACTGTTAAGGTGTGGTACCGCATTACTACCTGATCCAAACCAGAAGAAGCCCAGGATCTTGCCACAAGTAGGCGAAAAATGAGAAGGTACGAGCCAGATGTTTGCAAATACCAGAACTAAACCAGACATAACCAGCGTTATCCTCTAAAATACTAATCGGAACCAGGTTTATTTGACTGTTTCAGTGTGGTACCACACTACTACGTGGTCCAAGCATGAAAAAGGCTAGGATCTGGCCAACAAGTATGCGAAAAATGCGAAATTACGAGCCAGATGAGGGAAAATCCCAAACCTAACGGAGACATAACCGGCGTTATCCTCTAAAATATTAATCGCCACGAGGATGAATTGACCGCTTCGGTGTGGTACCGCAGTACTACGTGATCCAAACCAGAAAAAGCCCAGGATCTTGCCAACAAGTAGGCGAAAAATGCGAAGGTACGTTCCAGATACCCTCGGCGGTCTGGTGCGGCCATGAACGCCCGGCCGCCGAGGGGTGGAAACGGGGTCGCGGGCGGTTGCGAGTTGGGGCTCGCAGCCGCCACTAAACGCGGCCCCGGGACGGATAGCGGCGGGATGGAGTGGCCCCGTCCCGCCGCTATGAGGCAGTGTGTCTACTGGGGGGACCGATTGTCCCCCCGGGGGATGGGCGCGAAAGCGCGGGCACGGGGAGGATACCGGAAGAACGTTTCGAGCGATTCCCGGTATCCTCCCAAAGCGTGCCGAAGGGTCACCGTGGGGTTTTTAGTGGGTAGGTCCCGCGCCTGTCGTTGTACGGGCGCGGGGAATCCCACACACCCCACCCACCTCTCCCCAAGGAGGTGGGAGGGAGTCTTTCGAAGATTTTCCCCACGACAAAAAAAAAAAAAAAAAAAAGGTACGTTCCAGATGAGGGCAAATCCCAGACCTAACCGAGACATAACCGGCGTTATCCTCCAAAATGTTAATCACAACCAGGTTTAATTGACTGTTTCGGTGTGGTACCGCATTACTACGTGGTCCAAGCATGAAAAAACCCAGGATCTGCCAACAAGTATGCGAAAAACGCGAAAGTATGTGCCAGATGATTGCAAATACCAGAACTAACCCAGACGTAACCTGCGTTATCCTCTAAAATACTATTCGGAACCAGGTTTAATTGACTGTTAAGGTGTGGTACCGCATTACTACCTGATCCAAACAAGAAAAAGCCCAGGATCTTGCCACAAGTATGCGAGAAATGAGAAGGTACGAGCCAGATGATTGCAAATACCAGACGTAACCAAGACATAACCGGCGTTATCCTCTAAAATATTAATCGCAACCGGGTTTAATTGACTGTTTCGGTGTGGAACCACATTACGACGGGATACAAACCAGATAAAGCCCTGGATCTGGCCAACAAGTAGGCGAGACATGCGAAAGTACGAGCCAGATGAGGGGCAAATACCAGACCTAACGCAGACATAACCGGCGTTATCCTCTAAAATATTAATCGCCACGAGGTTGAATTGACCGCTTCGGTGTTGTACCGCATTAGTACGTGATCCAAACCAGAAAAAGCCCAGGATCTTGCCAACAAGTATGCGAAAAATGCGGAGGTACGAGCCAAATGAGGGAAAATCTCAGACCTAACCGAGACATAGCCGGCGTTATCCTGTTAAATATTAATCGGAACCAGGTTTATTTGACTGTTTCAGTGTGATACCACATTACTACGTGGTCCAAGCATGAAAAAGCCCAGGATCTTCCCAACAAATAGGCGAAAAATGCGAAAGTACGAGCCAGATGATTGCAAATACCAGAACTAAACCAGACATAACCAGCGTTATCCTCTAAAATACTAATCGGAACCAGCTTTTGTTGGCTGTTTTAGTGTGGTACCACATTACTACGTGATCCAAACCAGAAAAAGCCCAGGATCTGAAGAACAAGTATGCGAAAAATGCGAAAGTACGAGCCAGATGAGGGGCAAATACCAGACCTAACGCAGACATAACCGGCGTTATCCTCTAAAATATTAATCGCAACCAGCTTGTATTGACTGTTTCGGTGTGGTACCACATTACTACGTGGTCCAAGCCAGAAAAAGGCCATGATCTGGCCATCAAGTATGCGAGAAATTCGAAAGTATGTGCCAGATGAGGGCAAATCCCAGACATAACCGAGACATAACCGGCGTTATCCTCTAAAATATTAATCGCAACCAGGTTTTATTGACTGTTTCGGTGTGGTACCGCATTACTACGTGATCCAAACCAGAAAAAGGCCAGGATCTGGCCAACAAGTATGCAAAAAATGCGAAAGTATCAGCCAGATGGTTGCAAATACCGGAAATAACCCAAACATAACCAGCGTTATTCTCCAAAATATTAATCACAACCAGGTTTAATTGACTGTTTCAGTGTGGTACCGCATTACTACGTGATCCAAACCAGGAAAAGGCAAGGATCTGGCCAACAAGTATGCGAGAAATGCGAAAGTACGAGCCAGATGAGGGCAAATACCAGACGTAACCAAGACATAACCGGCGTTATCCTCCAAAATGTTAATCACAACCAGGTTTAATTGACTGTTTCAGTGTGATACCACATTACTACGTGGTCCAAGCCAGAAAAAGGCCAGGATCTGGCCAACAAGTATGCGAAAATGCGAAAATACGAGCCAGATGACGGCAAATCCCAGACCTAACCGTGACATAACCGGCGTTATCCTCTAAAATACTAATCGCAACCAGGTTTAATTGACTGTTTCGGTGTGGAACCACATTACTACGTGATCTAAACCAGAAAAAGCCCAGGATCTGGCTAACATGTATGCGAAAAATACGAAAGTACGGGCCAGATGAGTGCAAATACCAGAACTAACCTAGACTTAACCGGCGTTATCCTCTAAAATATTAATCGCAAACAGGTTTATTTGACTATTTCAGTGTGGTACCACATTACTACGTGGTCCAAGCATGAAAAAGCCCAGGATCTTGCCAACAAGTAGGCGAAAAATGCGAAGGTACGAGCCAGATGATTGCAAATTTCAGAACTAAACCAGACATAACCAGCGTTATCCTATAAAATACTAATCGGAACCAGCTTTTATTGACTGTTTCAGTGTGGTACCACATTACTACGTGATCCAAACCAGAAAAAGCCCAGGAGCTGGCCAACAAGTATGCGAGAAATGCGAAAATTCGAGCTAGATGACGGCAAATCCCAGACCTAACCGTGACATAACCGGCGTTATCGTCTAAAATATTAATCGCAACCAGGTTTAATTGACTGTTTCGGTGTGGAACCACATTACTACGTGATCTAAACCAGAAAAAGCCCAGGATCTGGCCAACAAGTATGCGAGAAATGCGAAAGTACGAGCCAGATGAGGGCAAATCCCAGACCTAACCCGGACATAACCGGCGTTATCCTCTAAAATATTAATCGCAACCGGGTTTAATTGACTGTTTCGGTGTGGAACCACATTACGACGGGATACAAACCAGATAAAGCCCTGGATCTGGCCAACAAGTATGCGAGAAATGCGAAAGTATGAGCCAGATGACGCCAAATCCCAGACCTAACCAAGACATAACCGGCGTTATCCTCTAAAATATTAATCGAAACCAGCTTGTATTGACTGTATCGGTGTGGTACCACATTACTACGTGGTCCAAGCCAGAAAAAGGCCAGGATCTGGCCAACAATTATGCGAGAAATGCGAAAGTACGAGCCAGATGAGGGCAAATCCCAGACCTAACCCAGACATAACCGGCGTTATCCTCTAAAATATTAATCGCAACCGGGTTTAATTGACTGCTTCGGTGTGGAACCTCATTACTACGGGATCCAAACCAGAAAAAACCCAGGATCTGCCCAACAAGTATGCGAAAAACGCGAAAGTATGTGCCAGATGGTTGCAAATTCCAGAACTAACCCAGACGTAACCTCCGTTATCCTCTAAAATATTATTCGGAACCAGGTTTAATTGACTGTTAAGGTGTGGTACCGCATTACTACCTGATCCAAACCAGAAAAAGCCCTGGATCTTGCCACAAGTAGGCGAAAAATGAGAAGGTACGAGCCTGATGATTGCAAATACCAGAACTAAACCAGACATAACCAGCGTTATCCTCTGAAATACTAATCGGAACCAGGTTTATTTGACTGTTTCAGTGTGGTACCACATTGCTACGTGGTCCAAGCATGAAAAAGGCCAGGATCTGGCCAACAAGTATGCGAAAAATGCGAAATTACGAGCCAGATGAGGGAAAATACCAAACCTAACGGAGACATAACCGGCGTTATCCTCTAAAATATTAATCGCCACGAGGTTGAATTGACCGCTTCGGTGTTGTACCGCATTACTAAGTGATCCAAACCAGAAAAAGCCCAGGATCTTGCCAACAAGTATGCGAAAAATGCGGAGGTACGAGCCAAATGAGGGAAAATCTCAGACCTAACCGAGACATAGCCGGCGTTATCCTGTTAAATATTAATCGGAACCAGGTTTATTTGACTGTTTCAGTGTGATACCACATTACTACGTGGTCCAAGCATGAAAAAGCCCAGGATCTTCCCAACAAATAGGCGAAAAATGCGAAAGTACGAGCCAGATGATTGCAAATACCAGAACTAAACCAGACATAACCAGCGTTATCCTCTAAAATACTAATCGGAACCAGCTTTTGTTGGCTGTTTCGGTGTGGAACCACATTACGACGGGATACAAACCAGATAAAGCCCTGGATCTGGCCAACAAGTAGGCGAGACATGCGAAAGTACGAGCCAGATGAGGGGCAAATACCAGACCTAACGCAGACATAACCGGCGTTATCCTCTAAAATATTAATCGCCACGAGGTTGAATTGACCGCTTCGGTGTTGTACCGCATTAGTACGTGATCCAAACCAGAAAAAGCCCAGGATCTTGCCAACAAGTATGCGAAAAATGCGGAGGTACGAGCCAAATGAGGGAAAATCTCAGACCTAACCGAGACATAGCCGGCGTTATCCTGTTAAATATTAATCGGAACCAGGTTTATTTGACTGTTTCAGTGTGATACCACATTACTACGTGGTCCAAGCATGAAAAAGCCCAGGATCTTCCCAACAAATAGGCGAAAAATGCGAAAGTACGAGCCAGATGATTGCAAATACCAGAACTAAACCAGACATAACCAGCGTTATCCTCTAAAATACTAATCGGAACCAGCTTTTGTTGGCTGTTTTAGTGTGGTACCACATTACTACGTGATCCAAACCAGAAAAAGCCCAGGATCTGAAGAACAAGTATGCGAAAAATGCGAAAGTACGAGCCAGATGAGGGGCAAATACCAGACCTAACGCAGACATAACCGGCGTTATCCTCTAAAATATTAATCGCAACCAGCTTGTATTGACTGTTTCGGTGTGGTACCACATTACTACGTGGTCCAAGCCAGAAAAAGGCCATGATCTGGCCATCAAGTATGCGAGAAATTCGAAAGTATGTGCCAGATGAGGGCAAATCCCAGACATAACCGAGACATAACCGGCGTTATCCTCTAAAATATTAATCGCAACCAGGTTTTATTGACTGTTTCGGTGTGGTACCGCATTACTACGTGATCCAAACCAGAAAAAGGCCAGGATCTGGCCAACAAGTATGCAAAAAATGCGAAAGTATCAGCCAGATGGTTGCAAATACCGGAAATAACCCAAACATAACCAGCGTTATTCTCCAAAATATTAATCACAACCAGGTTTAATTGACTGTTTCAGTGTGGTACCGCATTACTACGTGATCCAAACCAGGAAAAGGCAAGGATCTGGCCAACAAGTATGCGAGAAATGCGAAAGTACGAGCCAGATGAGGGCAAATACCAGACGTAACCAAGACATAACCGGCGTTATCCTCCAAAATGTTAATCACAACCAGGTTTAATTGACTGTTTCAGTGTGATACCACATTACTACGTGGTCCAAGCCAGAAAAAGGCCAGGATCTGGCCAACAAGTATGCGAAAATGCGAAAATACGAGCCAGATGACGGCAAATCCCAGACCTAACCGTGACATAACCGGCGTTATCCTCTAAAATACTAATCGCAACCAGGTTTAATTGACTGTTTCGGTGTGGAACCACATTACTACGTGATCTAAACCAGAAAAAGCCCAGGATCTGGCTAACATGTATGCGAAAAATACGAAAGTACGGGCCAGATGAGTGCAAATACCAGAACTAACCTAGACTTAACCGGCGTTATCCTCTAAAATATTAATCGCAAACAGGTTTATTTGACTATTTCAGTGTGGTACCACATTACTACGTGGTCCAAGCATGAAAAAGCCCAGGATCTTGCCAACAAGTAGGCGAAAAATGCGAAGGTACGAGCCAGATGATTGCAAATTTCAGAACTAAACCAGACATAACCAGCGTTATCCTATAAAATACTAATCGGAACCAGCTTTTATTGACTGTTTCAGTGTGGTACCACATTACTACGTGATCCAAACCAGAAAAAGCCCAGGAGCTGGCCAACAAGTATGCGAGAAATGCGAAAATTCGAGCTAGATGACGGCAAATCCCAGACCTAACCGTGACATAACCGGCGTTATCGTCTAAAATATTAATCGCAACCAGGTTTAATTGACTGTTTCGGTGTGGAACCACATTACTACGTGATCTAAACCAGAAAAAGCCCAGGATCTGGCCAACAAGTATGCGAGAAATGCGAAAGTACGAGCCAGATGAGGGCAAATCCCAGACCTAACCCGGACATAACCGGCGTTATCCTCTAAAATATTAATCGCAACCGGGTTTAATTGACTGTTTCGGTGTGGAACCACATTACGACGGGATACAAACCAGATAAAGCCCTGGATCTGGCCAACAAGTATGCGAGAAATGCGAAAGTATGAGCCAGATGACGCCAAATCCCAGACCTAACCAAGACATAACCGGCGTTATCCTCTAAAATATTAATCGAAACCAGCTTGTATTGACTGTATCGGTGTGGTACCACATTACTACGTGGTCCAAGCCAGAAAAAGGCCAGGATCTGGCCAACAATTATGCGAGAAATGCGAAAGTACGAGCCAGATGAGGGCAAATCCCAGACCTAACCCAGACATAACCGGCGTTATCCTCTAAAATATTAATCGCAACCGGGTTTAATTGACTGCTTCGGTGTGGAACCTCATTACTACGGGATCCAAACCAGAAAAAACCCAGGATCTGCCCAACAAGTATGCGAAAAACGCGAAAGTATGTGCCAGATGGTTGCAAATTCCAGAACTAACCCAGACGTAACCTCCGTTATCCTCTAAAATATTATTCGGAACCAGGTTTAATTGACTGTTAAGGTGTGGTACCGCATTACTACCTGATCCAAACCAGAAAAAGCCCTGGATCTTGCCACAAGTAGGCGAAAAATGAGAAGGTACGAGCCTGATGATTGCAAATACCAGAACTAAACCAGACATAACCAGCGTTATCCTCTGAAATACTAATCGGAACCAGGTTTATTTGACTGTTTCAGTGTGGTACCACATTGCTACGTGGTCCAAGCATGAAAAAGGCCAGGATCTGGCCAACAAGTATGCGAAAAATGCGAAATTACGAGCCAGATGAGGGAAAATACCAAACCTAACGGAGACATAACCGGCGTTATCCTCTAAAATATTAATCGCCACGAGGTTGAATTGACCGCTTCGGTGTTGTACCGCATTACTAAGTGATCCAAACCAGAAAAAGCCCAGGATCTTGCCAACAAGTATGCGAAAAATGCGGAGGTACGAGCCAAATGAGGGAAAATCTCAGACCTAACCGAGACATAGCCGGCGTTATCCTGTTAAATATTAATCGGAACCAGGTTTATTTGACTGTTTCAGTGTGATACCACATTACTACGTGGTCCAAGCATGAAAAAGCCCAGGATCTTCCCAACAAATAGGCGAAAAATGCGAAAGTACGAGCCAGATGATTGCAAATACCAGAACTAAACCAGACATAACCAGCGTTATCCTCTAAAATACTAATCGGAACCAGCTTTTGTTGGCTGTTTTAGTGTGGTACCACATTACTACGTGATCCAAACCAGAAAAAGCCCAGGATCTGAAGAACAAGTATGCGAAAAATGCGAAAGTACGAGCCAGATGAGGGGCAAATACCAGACCTAACCCAGACATAGCCGGCGTTATCCTCTAAAATATTAATCGCAACCAGCTTGTATTGACTGTTTCGGTGTGGTACCACATTACTACGTGGTCCAAGCCAGAAAAAGGCCATGATCTGGCCATCACGTATGCGAGAAATTCGAAAGTATGTGCCAGATGAGGGCAAATCCCAGACATAACCGAGACATAACCGGCGTTATCCTCTAAAATATTAATCGCAACCAGGTTTTATTGACTGTTTCGGTGTGGTACCGCATTACTACGTGATCCAAACCAGAAAAAGGCCAGGATCTGGCCAACAAGTATGCAAAAAATGCGAAAGTATCAGCCAGATGGTTGCAAATACCGGAACTAACCCAAACATAACCAGCGTTATTCTCCAAAATATTAATCACAACCAGGTTTAATTGACTGTTTCAGTGTGGTACCGCATTACTACGTGATCCAAACCAGGAAAAGGCAAGGATCTGGCCAACAAGTATGCGAGAAATGCGAAAGTACGAGCCAGATGAGGGCAAATACCAGACCTAACCAAGACATAACCGGCGTTATCCTCCAAAATGTTAATCACAACCAGGTTTAATTGACTGTTTCAGTGTGATACCACATTACTACGTGGTCCAAGCCAGAAAAAGGCCAGGATCTGGCCAACAAGTATGCGAAAATGCGAAAATACGAGCCTGATGACGGCAAATCCCAGACCTAACCGTGACATAACCGGCGTTATCCTCTAAAATATTAATCGCAACCAGGTTTAATTGACTGTTTCGGTGTGGTACCGCATTACTACGTGATCCAAACCAGAAAAAGGCCTGGATCTGGCCAACAAGTATGCGAGAAATGCGAAAGTACGAGCCAGATGAGGGCAAATCCCAGACCTAACCCAGACATAACCGGTGTTATCCTGTAAAATACTAATCGGAACCAGCTTTTATTGACTGTTTCAGTGTGGTACCACATTACTACGTGATCCAAACCAGAAAAAGCCCAGGATCTGGCCAACATGTATGCGAAAAATACGAAAGTACGGGCCAGATGAGGGCAAATACCAGAACTAACCTAGACTTAACCGGCGTTATCCTCTAAAATATTAATCGCAACCAGGTTTATTTGACTATTTCAGTGTGGTACCACATTACTACGTGGTCCAAGCATGAAAAAGCCCAGGATCTTGCCAACAAGTAGGCGAAAAATGCGAAGGTACGAGCCAGATGATTGCAAATACCAGAACTAAACCAGACATAACCAGCGTTATCCTATAAAATACTAATCGGAACCAGCTTTTATTGACTGTTTCAGTGTGGTACCACATTACTACGTGATCCAAACCAGAAAAAGCCCAGGAGCTGGCCAACAAGTATGCGAGAAATGCGAAAATTCGAGCTAGATGACGGCAAATCCCAGACCTAACCGTGACATAACCGGCGTTATCGTCTAAAATATTAATCGCAACCAGGTTTAATTGACTGTTTCGGTGTGGAACCACATTACTACGTGATCTAAACCAGAAAAAGCCCAGGATCTGGCCAACAAGTATGCGAGAAATGCGAAAGTACGAGCCAGATGAGGGCAAATCCCAGACCTAACCCAGACATAACCGGCGTTATCCTCTAAAATATTAATCGCAACCGGGTTTAATTGACTGTTTCGGTGTGGAACCACATTACGACGGGATACAAACCAGATAAAGCACTGGATCTGGCCAACAAGTATGCGAGAAATGCGAAAGTATGAGCCAGATGAGGCCAAATCCCAGACCTAACCAAGACATAACCGGCGTTATCATCTAAAATATTAATCGCAACCAGGTTTAATTGACTGCATCGGTGTGGTACCGCATTACTACGTGATCCAAACCAGAAAAAGCCCAGGATCTTGCCAACCTGTAGGCGAAAAATGCGAAGGTACGAGCCAGATGACGGCAAATCCCAGACCTAACCGTGACATAACCGGCGTTATCCTCCAAAATGTTAATCACAACCAGGTTTAATTGACTGCATCGGTGTGGTACCGCATTACTACGTGATCCAAACCAGAAAAAGCCCAGGATCTGCCCACAAGTATGCCAGAAATGCGAAAGTACGAGCCAGATGATTGCAAATAGCAGAACTAACCCAAACATAAGCAGCGTTATCCTCTAAAATATTCATCGCAGCCAGGCTTAATTGACTGCCTCGGTGTGGATCCACATTACGACGGGATCCAAACCACAAGAAACCCAAGATCTGGCCAACAAGTACGCGAAAATTGCGAAAGTATGAGCCAGATGATTGCAAATACCAGAACTAACCCAGACATAACCAGCGTTATCCTCTAAAATATTAATCGCAACCAGGTTTAATTGACTGTTTGAGTGTGGTACCGCATTACTACGTTATCCCAGCCAGAAAAAGGCCAGGATCTGGCCCACAAGAATGCGAAAAATGCGAAGGTACGAGCCAGATGAGGGCAAATCCCAGACCTAACCGAGACATAACCGGCGTTATCCTCTAAAATATTAATCAAACCCAGGTTAAATTGACTGTTTCGGTGTGGAGCGTCATTATTACGGGATCCAAACCAGAAAAAGCTCAGGATCTAGCCAACAAGTAGGCGAAAAATGCGAAGGTACTAGCCAGATGAGGGCAAATCCCAGAACTAACAGAGACATAACCGGTGTTATCCTCTGAAATATTAATCGCAACCAGGATTAATTGACTGTTTCGGTCTGGTACCGCATTTGTGCGTGATCCAAACCAGAAACAGCCCAGGATCTGGCCAACAGGTATGCGAGAAATGCGAAAGTACGAGCCAGATAAGGGCAAATCCCAGACCTAACCCAGACATGACCGGCGTTATCATCCAAAATATTAACCGCAACCAGGTTCAATTGACTGTTACGGTGTGGTACCGCATTACTACGTGATACAGACCAGAAAAATGCCAGGATCTGGCCAACAAGTATGCGAAAAATGCGAAAGTACGAGACAGATGGGGGCAAATCCCAGACCTAACCGAGACATAACCGGCGTTATCCTCCGAAATATTCATCGCAACCAGGTTTAATTGACTGCTTCGGTGTGGAAACACATTACGACGGGATCCAAACCACAAAAAACCCAAGATCTGGCCAACAAGTATGCGAAAAATACGAAAGTACGGGCCAGATGAGGGCAGATCCCAGACCCAACCCAGACATAACCGGCGTTATGCTGTAAAATACTAATCGGAACCAGCTTTTATTGACTGTTTCAGTGTGGTACCACATTACTACGTGATCCAAACCATAAAAAGCCCAGGATCTGGTCAACAAGAATGCGAAAAATGCGAAGGTACGAGCCAGGTGAGGGCAAATCCCAGACCTAACCGAGATATAGCCGGCGTTATCCTCTAAAATATTAATCGAACCCAGGTTAAATTGACTGTTTCGGTGTGGAGCGTCATTATTACGGGATCCAAACCAGAAAAAGCTCAGGATCTAGCCAACAAGTAGGCGAAAAATGCGAAAATACGAGCCAGATGACGGCAAATCCCAGACCTAACCGTGACATAACCGGCGTTATCCTCTAAAATATTAATCGCAACCAGGTTTAATTGACTGTTTCGGTGTGGTACCGCATTACTACGTGATCCAAACCAGAAAAAGGCCTGGATCTGGCCAACAAGTATGCGAGAAATGCGAAAGTACGTGCCAGATGAGGGCAAATTCCAGACCTAACCCAGACATAACCGGCGTTATCCTGTAAAATACTAATCGGAACCAGCTCTTATTGACTGTTTCAGTGTGGCACCACATCACTACGTGATCCAAACCAGAAAAAGCCCAGGATCTGGCCAACAAATATGCGAAAAATACGAAAGTACGAGCCAGATGAGGGCAAATACCAGAACTAACCTAGACATAACCGGCGTTATCCTCTAAAATATTAATCGCAACCAGGTTTATTTGACTGTTTCAGTGTGGTACCACATTACTACGTGGTCCAAGCATGAAAAAGCCCAGGATCTTGCCAACAAGTAGGCGAAAAATGCGAAGGTACGAGCCAGATGATTGCAAATACCAGAACTAAACCAGACATAACCAGCGTTATCCTATAAAATACTAATCGGAACCAGCTTTTATTGACTGTTTCAGTGTGTACCACATTACTACGTGATCCAAACCAGAAAAAGCCCAGGATCTGGCCAATAAGTATGCGAGAAATGCGAAAAATCGAGCCAGATGACGGCAAATCCCAGAACTAACCGTGACATAACCGGCGTTATCGTCTAAAATATTAATCGCTACCAGGTTTAATTGGCTGTTTCGATGTGGAACCACATTACTACGTGATCTAAACCAGAACAAGCCCAGGATCTCGCCAACAAGTATGCGAGAAATGCGAAAGTACGAGCCAGATGAGGGCAAATCCCAGACCTAACCCAGACATAACCGGCGTTATCCTCTAAAATATTAATCGCAACCGGGTTTAATTGACTGTTTCGGTGTGGATCCACATTACGGCGGGATACAAACCAGATAAAGCCCTGGATCTGGCCAACAAGTAGGCGAGAGATGCGAAAGTATGAGCCAGATGAGGCCAAATCCCAGATCTAACCGAGACATAACCGGCGTTATCCTCTAAAATATTAATCGCCACCAGGTTTAATTGACTGCTTCGGTGAGGAACCTCATTACTACGGGATCCAAACCAGAAAAAACCCTGGATCTGCCCAACAAGTATGCGAAAACCGCGAAAGTATGTGCCAGATGGTTGCAAATACCAGAACTAACCCAGACGTAACCTGCGTTATCCTCTGAAATACTAATCGGAACCAGGTTTATTTGACTGTTTCAGTGTGGTACCACATTACTACGTGGTCCAAGCATGAAAAAGGCCAGGATCTGGCCAACAAGTATGCGAAAAATGCGAAATTACGAGGCTGATGAGGGAAAATCCCAAACCTAACGGAGACATAACCGGCGTTATCCTCTAAAATATTAATCGCCACGGGGTTGAATTGACCGCTTCGGTGTTGTACCGCATTACTACGTGATCCAAACCAGAAAAAGCCCAGGATCTTGCCAACAAGTATGCGTAAAATGCGGAGGTACGAGCCAAATGAGGGAAAATCCCAGACCTAACCGAGACATAGCCGGCGTTATCCTGTTAAATATTAAGCGGAACCAGGTTTATTTGACTGTTTCAGTGTGATACCACATTACTACGTGGTCCAAGCATGAAAAAGCCCAGGATCTTCCCAACAAATAGGCGAAAAATGCGAAGGTGCGAGCCAGATGATTGCAAATACCAGAACTAAACCAGACATAACCAGCGTTATCCTCTAAAATACTAATCGGAACCAGCTTTTGTTGGCTGTTTTAGTGTGGTACCACATTACTACGTGATCCAAACCAGAAAAAGCCCAGGATCTGAAGAACAAGTATGCGAAAAATGCGAAAGTACGAGCCAGATGAGGGGCAAATACCAGACCTAACCCAGACATAACCGGCGTTATCCTCTAAAATATTAATCGCAACCAGCTTGTATTGACTGTTTCGGTGTGGTACCACATTACTACGTGGTCCAAGCCAGAAAAAGGCCAGGATCTGGCCAACAAGTATGCGAAAATGCGAAAATACGAGCCAGATGACGGCAAGTCCCAGACCTAACCGTGACATAACCGGCGTTATCCTCTAAAATATTAATCGCAACCAGGTTTCATTGACTGTTTCGGTGTGGTACCGCATTACTACGTGATCCAAACCAGAAAAAGGCCTGGATCTGGCCAACAAGTATGCGAGAAATGCGAAAGTACGAGCCAGATGAGGGCAAATCCCAGACCTAACCCAGACATAACCGGTGTTATCCTGTAAAATACTAATCGGAACCAGCATTCATTGACTGTTTCAGTGTGGTACCACATTACTACGTGATCCAAACCAGAAAAAGCCCAGGATCTGGCCAACAAGTATGCGAAAAATACGAAAGTACGGGCCAGATGAGGGCAAATACCAGAACTAACCTAGACATAACCGGCGTTATCCTCTAAAATATTAATCGCAACCAGGTTTATTTGACTATTTCAGTGTGGTACCACATTACTACGTGGTCCAAGCATGAAAAAGCCCAGGATCTTGCCAACAAGTAGGCGAAAAATGCGAAGGTACGAGCCAGATGATTGCAAATACCAGAACTAAACCAGACATAACCAGCGTTATCCTATAAAATACTAATCGGAACCAGCTTTTATTGACTGTTTCAGTGTGGTACCACATTACTACGTGATCCAAACCAGAAAAAGCCCAGGAGCTGGCCAACAAGTATGCGAGAAATGCGAAAATTCGAGCTAGATGACGGCAAATCCCAGACCTAACCGTGACATAACCGGCGTTATCGTCTAAAATATTAATCGCAACCAGGTTTAATTGACTGTTTCGGTGTGGAACCACATTACTACGTGATCTAAACCAGAAAAAGCCCAGGATCTGGCCAACAAGTATGCGAGAAATGCGAAAGTACGAGCCAGATGAGGGCAAATCCCAGACCTAACCCAGACATAACCGGCGTTATCCTCTAAAATATTAATCGCAACCGGGTCTAATTGACTGTTTCGGTGTGGAACCACATTACGACGGGATACAAACCAGATAAAGCACTGGATCTGGCCAACAAGTATGCGAGAAATGCGAAAGTATGAGCCAGATGAGGCCAAATCCCAGACCTAACCAAGACATAACCGGCGTTATCATCTAAAATATTAATCGCAACCAGGTTTAATTGACTGCATCGGTGTGGTACCGCATTACTACGTGATCCAAACCAGAAAAAGCCCAGGATCTTGCCAACAAGTATGCGAGAAATGCGAAAGTACGAGCCAGATGAGGGCAAATCCCAGACCTAACCCAGACATAACCGGCGTTATCCTCTAAAATATTAATCGCAACCGGGTTTAATTGACTGTTTCGGTGTGGAACCACATTACGACGGGATCCAAACCAGAAAAAGCCCAGGATCTGGCCAACAAGTATGCAAAAAATGCGAAAGTATCAGCCAGATGGTTGCAAATACCGGAACTAACCCAAACATAACCAGCGTTATTCTCCAAAATATTAATCACAACCAGGTTTAGTTGACTGTTTCAGTGTGGCACCACATCACTACGTGATCCAAACCAGAAAAAGCCCAGGATCTGGCCAACAAGTATGCGAAAAATACGAAAGTACGAGCCAGATGAGGGCAAATACCAGAACTAACCTAGACATAACCGGCGTTATCCTCTAAAATATTAATCGCAACCAGGTTTATTTGACTGTTTCAGTGTGGTACCACATTACTACGTGGTCCAAGCATGAAAAAGCCCAGGATCTTGCCAACAAGTAGGCGAAAAATGCGAAGGTACGAGCCAGATGATTGCAAATACCAGAACTAAACCAGACATAACCAGCGTTATCCTATAAAATACTAATCGGAACCAGCTTTTATTGACTGTTTCAGTGTGGTACCACATTACTACGTGATCCAAACCAGAAAAAGCCCAGGATCTGGCCAACAAGTATGCGAGAAATGCGAAAATTCGAGCCACATGACGGCAAACCCCAGACCTAACCGTGACATAACCGGCGTTATCGTCTAAAATATTAATCGCTACCAGGTTTAATTGGCTGTTTCGGTGTGGAACCACATTACTACGTGATCTAAACCAGAAAAAGCCCAGGATCTGGCCAACAAGTATGCGAGAAATGCGAAAGTATGAGCCAGATGAGGCCAAATCCCAGATCTAACCGAGACATAACCGGCGTTATCCTCTAAGATATTAATCACCACCAGGTTTAATAGACTGCTTCGGTGTGGAACCTCATTACTACGGGATCCAAACCAGAAAAAACCCAGGATCTGCCCAACAAGTATGCGAAAAACGCGAAAGTATGTGCCAGATGGTTGCAAATACCAAAACTAACCCAGACGTAACCTGCGTTATCCTCTAAAATATTATTTGGAACCAGGTTTAATTGACTGTTAAGGTGTGGTACCGCATTACTACCTGATCCAAACCAGAAAAAGCCCAGGATCTTGCCACAAGTAGGCGAAAAATGAGAAGGTACGAGCCAGATGATTGCAAATACCAGAACTAAACCAGACATAACCAGCGTTATCCTATAAAATACTAATCGGAACCAGCTTTTATTGACTGTTTCAGTGTGGTACCACATTACTACGTGATCCAAACCAGAAAAAGCCCAGGAGCTGGCCAACAAGTATGCGAGAAATGCGAAAATTCGAGCTAGATGACGGCAAATCCCAGACCTAACCGTGACATAACCGGCGTTATCGTCTAAAATATTAATCGCAACAAGGTTTAATTGACTGTTTCGGTGTGGAACCACATTACTACGTGATCTAAACCAGAAAAAGCCCAGGATCTGGCCAACAAGTATGCGAGAAATGCGAAAGTACGAGCCAGATGAGGGCAAATCCCAGACCTAACCCAGACATAACCGGCGTTATCCTCTAAAATATTAATCGCAACCGGGTTTAATTGACTGTTTCGGTGTGGAACCACATTACGACGGGATACAAACCAGATAAAGCACTGGATCTGGCCAACAAGTATGCGAGAAATGCGAAAGTATGAGCCAGATGAGGCCAAATCCCAGACCTAACCAAGACATAACCGGCGTTATCATCTAAAATATTAATCGCAACCAGGTTTAATTGACTGCATCGGTGTGGTACCGCATTACTACGTGATCCAAACCAGAAAAAGCCCAGGATCTTGCCAACAAGTATGCGAGAAATGCGAAAGTACGAGCCAGATGAGGGCAAATCCCAGACCTAACCCAGACATAACCGGCGTTATCCTCTAAAATATTAATCGCAACCGGGTTTAATTGACTGTTTCGGTGTGGAACCACATTACGACGGGATCCAAACCAGAAAAAGCCCAGGATCTGGCCAACAAGTATGCAAAAAATGCGAAAGTATCAGCCAGATGGTTGCAAATACCGGAACTAACCTAGACATAACCGGCGTTATCCTCTAAAATATTAATCACAACCAGGTTTAATTGACTGTTTCAGTGTGGTACCGCATTACTACGTGATCCAAACCAGGAAAAGGCAAGGATCTGGCCAACAAGTATGCGAAAAATGCGAAATTACGAGCCAGATGAGGGAAAATCCCAAACCTAACGGAGACATAACCGGCGTTATCCTGTAAAATACTAATCGGAACCAGCTTTTATTGACTGTTTCAGTGTGGTACCACATTACTACGTGATCCAAACCAGAAAAAGCCCAGGATCTGGCCAACAAGAATGCGAAAAATGCGAAGGTACGTGCCAGATGAGGGCAAATCCCAGACCTAACCCAGACATAACCGGCGTTATCCTGTAAAATACTAATCGGAACCAGCTCTTATTGACTGTTTCAGTGTGGCACCACATCACTACGTGATCCAAACCAGAAAAAGCCCAGGATCTGGCCAACAAGTATGCGAAAAATACGAAAGTACGAGCCAGATGAGGGCAAATACCAGAACTAACCTAGACATAACCGGCGTTATCCTCTAAAATATTAATCGCAACCAGGTTTATTTGACTGTTTCAGTGTGGTACCACATTACTACGTGGTCCAAGCATGAAAAAGCCCAGGATCTTGCCAACAAGTAGGCGAAAAATGCGAAGGTACGAGCCAGATGATTGCAAATACCAGAACTAAACCAGACATAACCAGCGTTATCCTATAAAATACTAATCGGAACCAGCTTTTATTGACTGTTTCAGTGTGGTACCACATTACTACGTGATCCAAACCAGAAAAAGCCCAGGATCTGGCCAACAAGTATGCGAGAAATGCGAAAATTCGAGCCACATGACGGCAAACCCCAGACCTAACCGTGACATAACCGGCGTTATCGTCTAAAATATTAATCGCTACCAGGTTTAATTGGCTGTTTCGGTGTGGAACCACATTACTACGTGATCTAAACCAGAAAAAGCCCAGGATCTGGCCAACAAGTATGCGAGAAATGCGAAAGTACGAGCCAGATGAGGGCAAATCCCAGACCTAACCGAGACATAACCGGCGTTATCCTCTAAAATATTAATCGCCACCAGGTTTAATTGACTGCTTCGGTGTGGAACCTCATTACTACGGGATCCAAACCAGAAAAAACCCAGGATCTGCCCAAGAAGTATGCGAAAACCGCGAAAGTATGTGCCAGATGGTTGCAAATACCAGAACTAACCCAGACGTAACCTGCGTTATCCTCTGAAATACTAATCGGAACCAGGTTTATTTGACTGTTTCAGTGTGGTACCACATTACTACGTGGTCCAAGCATGAAAAAGGCCAGGATCTGGCCAACAAGTATGCGAAAAATGCGAAATTACGAGCCAGATGAGGGAAAATCCCAAACCTAACGGAGACATAACCGGCGTTATCCTCTAAAATATTAATCGCCACGAGGTTGAATTGACCGCTTCGGTGTGGTACCGCATTACTACGTGATCCAAACCAGAAGAAGCCCAGGATCTTGCCAACAAGTATGCGAAAAATGCGAAAGTATGTGCCAGATGAGGGCAAATCCCAGACATAACCGAGACATAACCGGCGTTATCCTCTCAAATAATAATCGCAACCAGGTTTTATTGACTGTTTCGGTGTGGTACCGCATTACTACGTGATCCAAACCAGAAAATGCCCAGGATCTTGCCAACAACTATGCGAAAAATGCGGAGGTACGAGCCAGATGAGGGAAAATCCCAGACCTAACAGAGACATAGCCGGCGTTACCCTGTTAAATACTAATCGGAACCAGGTTTATTTGACTGTTTCAGTGTGGTACCACATTACTACGTGGTCCAAGCATGAAAAAGACCAGGATCTTGCCAACAAGTAGGCGAAAAATGCGAAGGTACGAGCCAGATGTTTGCAAATTCCAGAACTGAACCAGTCATAACCAGCGTTATCCTGTAAAATACTAATCGGAACCAGCTTTTATTGACTGTTTCAGTGTGGTACCACATTACTACGTGATCCAAACCAGAAAAAGCCCAGGATCTGAAGAACAATTATGCGAAAAATGCGAAAGTACGAGCCAGATGATTGCAAATACCAGAACTAAACCAGACATAACCGGCGTTATCCTCTAAAATATTAATCGCAACCAGGTTTTATTGACTGTTTCGGGGTGGTACCGCATTACTACGTGATCCAAACCAGAAAAAGGCCAGGATCTGGCCAACAAGTATGCAAAGAATGCGAAAGTATCAGCCAGATGGTTGCAAATACCGGAACTAACTCAAACATAACCAGCGTTATCCTCTAAAATATTAATCGCAACCGGTTTTAATTGACTGTTTCGGTGTGGAACCACATTACGGCGGGATACAAACCAGATAAAGCCCTGGATCTGGCCAACAAGTAGGCGAGACATGCGAAAGTACGAGCCAGATGAGGCCAAATCCCAGATCTAACCGAGACATAACCGGCGTTATCCTCTAAAATATTAATCGCCACCAGGTTTAATTGACTGCTTCGGTGTGGAACCTCATTACTACGGGATCCAAACCAGAAAAAACCCAGGAACTGCCCAACAAGTATGCGAAAACCGCGAAAGTATGTGCCAGATGGTTGCAAATACCAGAACTAACCCAGACGTAACCTGCGTTATCCTCTGAAATACTAATCGGAACCAGGTTTATTTGACTGTTTCAGTGTGGTACCACATTACTACGTGGTCCAAGCATGAAAAAGGCCAGGATCTGGCCAACAAGTATGCGAAAAATGCGAAATTACGAGCCAGATGAGGGCAAATCCCAGACATAACCGAGACATAACCGGCGTTATCCTCTCAAATAATAATCGCAACCAGGTTGAATTGACCGCTTCGGTGTGGTACCGCATTACTACGTGATCCAAACCAGAAAAAGCCCAGGATCTTGCCAACAAGTATGCGAAAAATGCGGAGGTACGAGCCAAATGAGGGAAAATCCCAGACCTAACCGAGACATAGCCGGCGTTATCCTGTTAAATATTAATCGGAACCAGGTTTATTTGACTGTTTCAGTGTGATACCACATTACTACGTGGTCCAAGCATGAAAAAGCCCAGGATCTTCCCAACAGATAGGCGAAAAATGCGAAGGTACGAGCCAGATGATTGCAAAAACCAGAACTAAACCAGACATAACCAGCGTTATCCTCTAAAATACTAATCGAAACCAGCTTTTGTTGGCTGTTTTAGTGTGCTACCACATTACTACGTGATCCAAACCAGAAAAAGGCCAGGATCTGGCCATCAAGTATGCGAAAAATGCGAAGGTACGAGCCAGATGATTGCAAATACCAGAACTAAACCAGACATAACCAGCGTTATCCTCTAAAATACTAATCGCAACCAGCTTTTATTGACTGTTTCAGTGTGGTACCACATTACTACGTGATCCAAACCAGAAAAAGCCCAGGATCTGAAGAACAAGTATGCGAAAAATGCGAAAGTACGAGCCAGATGAGGGGCAAGTACCAGACCTAACCCAGACATAACCGGCGTTATCCTCTAAAATATTAATCGCAACCAGCTTGTAATGACTGTTTCGGTGTGGTACCACATTACTACGTGGTCCAAGCCAGAAAAAGGCCAGGATCTGGCCATCAAGTATGCGAGAAATGCGAAAGTATGTGCCAGATGAGGGCAAATCCCAGACATAACCGAGACATAACCGGCGTTATCCTCTCAAATAATAATCGCAACCAGGTTTTATTGACTGTTTCGGTGTGGTACCGCATTACTACGTGATCCAAACCAGAAAATGCCCAGGATCTTGCCAACAACTATGCGAAAAATGCGGAGGTACGAGCCAGATGAGGGAAAATCCCAGACCTAACAGAGACATAGCCGGCGTTACCCTGTTAAATATTAATCGGAACCAGGTTTATTTGACTGTTTCAGTGTGGTACCACATTACTACGTGGTCCAAGCATGAAAAAGACCAGGATCTTGCCAACAAGTAGGCGAAAAATGCGAAGGTACGAGCCAGATGTTTACAAATTCCAGAACTAAACCAGTCATAACCAGCGTTATCCTCTAAAATACTAATCGGAACCAGCTTTCATTGACTGTTTCAGTGTGGTACCACATTACTACGTGATCCAAACCAGAAAAAGCCCAGGATCTGAAGAACAAGTATGCGAAAAATGCGAAAGTACGAGCCAGATGATTGCAAATACCAGAACTAAACCAGACATAACCGGCGTTATCCTCTAAAATATTAATCGCAACCAGGTTTTATTGACTGTTTCGGGGTGGTACCGCAATACTACGTGATCCAAACCAGAAAAAGGCCAGGATCTGGCCAACAAGTATGCAAAAAATGCGAAAGTATCAGCCAGATGGTTGCAAATACCGGAACTAACCCAAACATAACCAGCGTTATTCTCCGAAATATTAATCACAACCAGGTTTAATTGACTGTTTCAGTGTGGTACCGCATTACTACGTGATCCAAACCAGGAAAAGGCAAGGATCTGGCCAACAAGTACGCGAGAAATGCGAAAGTACGAGCCAGATGAGGGCAAATACGAGACCTAACCAAGACATAACCGGCGTTATCCTCCAAAATGTTAATCACAACCAGGTTTAGTGGACTGTTTCAGTGTGATACCACATTACTACGTGGTCCAAGCCAGAAAAAGGCCAGGATCTGGCCAACAAGTATGCGAAAATGCGAAAATACGAGCCAGATGACGGCAAATCCCAGACCTAACCGTGACATAACCGGCGTTATCATCTAAAATATTAATCGCAACCAGGTTTTATTGACTGTTTCGGGGTGGTACCGCATTGCTACGTGATCCAAACCAGAAAAAGCCCAGGATCTGAAGAACAAGTATGCGAAAAATGCGAAAGTACGAGCCAGATGAGGCCAAATCCCAGATCTAACCGAGACATAACCGGCGTTATCCTCTAAAATATTAATCGCCACCAGGTTTAATTGACTGCTTCGGTGTGGAACCTCATTACTACGGGATCCAAACCAGAAAAAACCCAGGATCTGCCCAACAAGTATGCGAAAACCGCGAAAGTATGTGCCAGATGGTTGCAAATACCAGAACTAACCCAGACGTAACCTGCGTTATCCTCTGAAATACTAATCGGAACCAGGTTTATTTGACTGTTTCAGTGTGGTACCACATTACTACGTGGTCCAAGCATGAAAAAGGCCAGGATCTGGCCAACAAGTATGCGAAAAATGCGAAATTACGAGCCAGATGAGGGCAAATCCCAGACATAACCGAGACATAACCGGCGTTATCCTCTCAAATAATAATCGCAACCAGGTTGAATTGACCGCTTCGGTGTGGTACCGCATTACTACGTGATCCAAACCAGAAAAAGCCCAGGATCTTGCCAACAAGTATGCGAAAAATGCGGAGGTACGAGCCAAATGAGGGAAAATCCCAGACCTAACCGAGACATAGCCGGCGTTATCCTGTTAAATATTAATCGGAACCAGGTTTATTTGACTGTTTCAGTGTGATACCACATTACTACGTGGTCCAAGCATGAAAAAGCCCAGGATCTTCCCAACAAGTAGGCGAAAAATGCGAAGGTACGAGCCAGATGATTGCAAAAACCAGAACTAAACCAGACATAACCAGCGTTATCCTCTAAAATACTAATCGAAACCAGCTTTTGTTGGCTGTTTTAGTGTGGTACCACATTACTACGTGATCCAAACCAGAAAAAGGCCAGGATCTGGCCATCAAGTATGCGAAAAATGCGTAGGTACGAGCCAGATGATTGCAAATACCAGAACTAAACCAGACATAACCAGCGTTATCCTCTAAAATACTAATCGCAACCAGCTTTTATTGACTGTTTCAGTGTGGTACCACATTACTACGTGATCCAAACCAGAAACGCCCAGGATCTGAAGAACAAGTATGCGAAAAATGCGAAAGTACGAGCCAGATGAGGGGCAAGTACCAGACCTAACCCAGACATAACCGGCGTTATCCTCTAAAATATTAATCGCAACCAGCTTGTAATGACTGTTTCGGTGTGGTACCACATTACTACGTGGTCCAAGCCAGAAAAAGGCCAGGATCTGGCCATCAAGTATGCGAGAAATGCGAAAGTATGTGCCAGATGAGGGCAAATCCCAGACATAACCGAGACATAACCGGCGTTATCCTCTCAAATAATAATCGCAACCAGGTTTTATTGACTGTTTCGGTGTGGTACCGCATTACTACGTGATCCAAACCAGAAAATGCCCAGGATCTTGCCAACAACTATGCGAAAAATGCGGAGGTACGAGCCAGATGAGGGAAAATCCCAGACCTAACAGAGACATAGCCGGCGTTACCCTGTTAAACATTAATCGGAACCAGGTTTATTTGACTGTTTCAGTGTGGTACCACATTACTACGTGGTCCAAGCATGAAAAAGACCAGGATCTTGCCAACAAGTAGGCGAAAAATGCGAAGGTACGAGCCAGATGTTTGCAAATTCCAGAACTAAACCAGTCATAACCAGCGTTATCCTCTAAAATACTAATCGGAACCAGCTTTCATTGACTGTTTCAGTGTGGTACCACATTACTACGTGATCCAAACCAGAAAAAGCCCAGGATCTGAAGAACAAGTATGCGAAAAATGCGAAAGTACGAGCCAGATGATTGCAAATACCAGAACTAAACCAGACATAACCGGCGTTATCCTCTAAAATATTAATCGCAACCAGGTTTTATTGACTGTTTCGGGGTGGTACCGCAATACTACGTGATCCAAACCAGAAAAAGGCCAGGATCTGGCCAACAAGTATGCAAAAAATGCGAAAGTATCAGCCAGATGGTTGCAAATACCGGAACTAACCCAAACATAACCAGCGTTATTCTCCAAAATATTAATCACAACCAGGTTTAATTGACTGTTTCAGTGTGGTACCGCATTACTACGTGATCCAAACCAGGAAAAGGCAAGGATCTGGCCAACAAGTACGCGAGAAATGCGAAAGTACGAGCCAGATGAGGGCAAATACCAGACCTAACCAAGACATAACCGGCGTTATCCTCCAAAATGTTAATCACAACCAGGTTTAGTGGACTGTTTCAGTGTGATACCACATTACTACGTGGTCCAAGCCAGAAAAAGGCCAGGATCTGGCCAACAAGTATGCGAAAATGCGAAAATACGAGCCAGATGACGGCAAATCCCAGACCTAACCGTGACATAACCGGCGTTATCATCTAAAATATTAATCGCAACCAGGTTTAATTGACTGTTTCGGTGTGGTACCGCATTACTACGTGATCCAAACCAGAAAAAGGCCTGGATCTGGCCAACAAGTATGCGAGAAATGCGAAAGTACGAGCCAGATGTGGGCAAATCCCAGACTTAACCCAGACATAACCGGTGTTATCCTGTAAGATACTAATCGGAACCAGCTTTTATTGACTGTTTCAGTGTGGTACCACATTACTACGTGATCCAAACCAGAAAAAGCCCAGGATCTGGCCAACAAGTATGCGAGAAATGCGAAAATTCGAGCCAGATGACAGCAAATCCCAGACCTAACCGTGACATAACCGGCGTTATCGTCTAAAATATTAATCGCAACCAGGTTTAATTGACTGTTCCGGTGTGGAACCACATTACTACGAGATCTAAACCAGAAAAAGCCCAGGATCTGGCCAACAAGTATGCGAGAAATGCGAAAGTACGAGCCAGATGAGGCCAAATCCCAGACCTAATCGAGACACAACCGGCGTTATCCTCTAAAATATTAATCGAAACCAGATTTCATTGACTGTCTCAGTGTGTTACCACATTACTAAGTGATCCAAACCAGGAAAAGGCCAGGATCTGGCCAACAAGTATGCGAGAAATGCGAAAGTACGAGCCAGATGAGGTCAAATACCAGACCTGACCCAGAAATAACCGGCGTTATCGTCTAAAATATTAATCGCAACCAGGTTTAATTGACTGTTTCGGTGTGGAACCACAATACTACGTGATCTAAACCAGAAAAAGCCCAGGATCTGGCCAACAAGTATGCGAGAAATGCGAAAGTACGAGCCAGATGAGGGCAAATCCCAGACCTAACCCAGACATAACCGGCGATATCCTCTAAAATATTAATCGCAACCTGGTTTAATTGACTGTTTCGGTGTGGAACCACATTACGACGGGATACAAACCAGATAAAGCCCTGGATCTGGCCAACAAGTAGGCGAGACATGCGAAAGTATGAGCCAGATGAGGCCAAATCCCAGATCTAACCGAGACATAACCGGCGTTATCCTCTAAGATATTAATCACCACCAGGTTTAATAGACTGCTTCGGTGTGGAACCTCATTACTACGGGATCCAAACCAGAAAAAACCCAGGATCTGCCCAACAAGTATGCGAAAAACGCGAAAGTATGTGCCAGATGGTTGCAAATACCAGAACTGACCCAGACGTAACCTGCGTTATCCTCTAAAATATTATTCGGAACCAGGTTTAATTGACTGTTAAGGTGTGGTACCGCATTACTACCTGATCCAAACCAGAAAAAGCCCAGGATCTTGCCACAAGTAGGCGAAAAATGAGAAGGTACGAGCCAGATGATTGCAAATACCAGAACTAAACCAGACATAACCAGCGTTATCCTCTGAAATACTAATCGGAACCAGGTTTATTTGACTGTTTCAGTGTGGTACCACATTGCTACGTGGTCCAAGCGTGAAAAAGGCCAGGATCTGGCCAACAAGTATGCGAAAAATGCGAAATTACGAGCCAGATGAGGGAAAATACCAAACCTAACGGAGACATAACCGGCGTTATCCTCTAAAATATTAATCGCCACGAGGTTGAATTGACCGCTTCGGTGTTGTACCGCATTACTACGTGATCCAAACCAGAAAAAGCCCAGGATCTTGCCAACAAGTATGCGAAAAATGCGGAGGTACGAGCCAAATGAGGGAAAATCTCAGACCTAACCGAGACATAGCCGGCGTTATCCTGTTAAATATTAATCGGAACCAGGTTTATTTGACTGTTTCAGTGTGATACCACATTACTACGTGGTCCAAGCATGAAAAAGCCCAGGATCTTCCCAACAAATAGGCGAAAAATGCGAACGTACGAGCCAGATGATTGCAAATACCAGAACTAAACCAGACATAACCAGCGTTATCCTCTAAAATACTAATCGGAACCAGCTTTTGTTGGCTGTTTTAGTGTGGTACCACATTACTACGTGATCCAAACCAGAAAAAGCCCAGGATCTGAAGAACAAGTATGCGAAAAATGCGAAAGTACGAGCCAGATGAGGGGCAAATACCAGACCTAACCCAGACATAACCGGCGTTATCCTCTAAAATATTAATCGCAACCAGCTTGTATTGACTGTTTCGGTGTGGTACCACATTACTACGTGGTCCAAGCCAGAAAAAGGCCAGTATCTGGCCATCAAGTATGCGAGAAATTCGAAAGTATGTGCCAGATGAGGGCAAATCCCAGACGTAACCGAGACATAACCGGCGTTATCCTCTAAAATATTAATCGCAACCAGGTTTTATTGACTGTTTCGGTGTGGTACCGCATTACTACGTGATCCAAACCAGAAAAAGGCCAGGATCTGGCCAACAAGTATGCAAAAAATGCGAAAGTATCAGCCAGATGGTTGCAAATACCGGAACTAACCCAAACATAACCAGCGTTATTCTCCAAAATATTAATCACAACCAGGTTTAATTGACTGTTTCGGTCTGGTACCGCATTTGTACGTGATCCAAACCAGAAACAGCCCAGGATCTGGCCAACAGGTATGCGAGAAATGCGAAAGTACGAGCCAGATAAGGGCAAATCCCAGAACTAACCCAAACATAACCGGCGTTATCATCCAAAATATTAACCGCAACCAGGTTCAATTGACTGTTGCGGTGTGGTACCGCATTACTACGTGATACAGACCAGAAAAATGCCTGGATCTGGCCAACAAGTATGCGAAAAATGCGAAAGTACGAGACAGATGAGGGCAAATCCCAGACCTAACCGAGACATAACCGGCGTTATCCTCCGAAATATTCATCGCAACCAGGTTTAATTGACTGCTTCGGTGTGGAAACACATTACGACGGGATCCAAACCACAAAAAACCCAAGATCTGGCCAACAAGTATGCGAAAAATACGAAAGTACGGGCCAGATGAGGGCAGATCCCAGACCTAACCCAGACATAACCGGCGTTATCCTCTAAAATATTAATCGCAACCGGGTTTAATTGACTGTTTCAGGGTGGTACCACATTACTACGTGGTCCAAGCATGAAAAAGCCCAGGATCTTGCCAACAAGTAGGCGAAAAATGCGAAAATACGAGCCAGATGACGGCAAATCCCAGACCTAACCGTGACATAACCGGCGTTACCCTCTAAAATATTAATCGCAACCAGGTTTAATTGACTGTTTCGGTGTGGTACCGCATTACTACGTGATCCAAACCAGAAAAAGGCATGGATCTGGCCAACAAGTATGCGAGAAATGCGAAAGTACGTGCCAGATGAGGGCAAATCCCAGACCTAACCCAGACATAACCGGCGTTATCCTGTAAAATACTAATCGGAACCAGCTCTTATTGACTGTTTCAGTGTGGCACCACATCACTACGTGATCCAAACCAGAAAAAGCCCAGGATCTGGCCAACAAGTATGCGAAAAATACGAAAGTACGAGCCAGATGAGGGCAAATACCAGACCTAACCCAGACATAACCGGCGTTATCCTCTAAAATATTAATCGCAACCGGGTTTAATTGACTGTTTCGGTGTGGAACCTCATTACTACGTGGTCCAAGCATGAAAAAGCCCAGGATCTTGCCAACAAGTAGGCGAAAAATGCGAAGGTACGAGCCAGATGATTGCAAATACCAGAACTAAACCAGACATAACCAGCGTTATCCTATAAAATACTAATCGGAACCAGCTTTTATTGACTGTTTCAGTGTGGTACCACATTACTACGTGATCCAAACCAGAAAAAGCCCAGGATCTGGCCAACAAGTATGCGAGAAATGCGAAAATTCGAGCCAGATGACGGCAAATCCCAGACCTAACCGTGACATAACCGGCGTTATCGTCTAAAATATTAATCGCTACCAGGTTTAATTGGCTGTTTCGGTGTGGAACCACATTACTACGTGATCTAAACCAGAAAAAGCCCAGGATTTGGCCAACAAGTATGCGAGAAATGCGAAAGTACGAGCCAGATGAGGGCAAATCCCAGACCTAACCCAGACATAACCGGCGTTATCCTCTAAAATATTAATCGCAACCGGGTTTAATTGACTGTTTCGGTGTGGAACCACATTACGGCGGGATACAAACCAGATAAAGCCCTGGATCTGACCAACAAGTAGGCGAGACATGCGAAAGTATGAGCCAGATGAGGCCAAATCCCAGATCTAACCGAGACATAACCGGCGTTATCCTCTAAAATATTAATCGCCACCAGGTTTAATTGACTGCTTCGGTGTGGAACCTCATTACTACGGGATCCAAACCAGAAAAAACCCAGGATCTGCCCAACAAGTATGCGAAAACCGCGAAAGTATGTGCCAGATGGTTGCAAATACCAGAACTAACCCAGACGTAACCTGCGTTATCCTCTGAAATACTAATCGGAACCAGGTTTATTTGACTGTTTCAGTGTGGTACCACATTACTACGTGGTCCAAGCATGAAAAAGGCCAGGATCTGGCCAACAAGTATGCGAAAAATGCGAAATTACGAGCCAGATGAGGGAAAATCCCAAACCTAACGGAGACATAACCGGCGTTATCCTGTAAAATACTAATCGGAACCAGCTTTTATTGACTGTTTCAGTGTGGTACCACATTACTACGTGATCCAAACCAGAAAAAGCCCAGGATCTGAAGAACAAGTATGCGAAAAATGCGAAAGTACGAGCCAGATGATTGCAAATACCAGAACTAAACCAGACATAACCGGCGTTATCCTCTAAAATATTAATCGCAACCAGGTTTTATTGACTGTTTCGGGGTGGTACCGCAATACTACGTGATCCAAACCAGAAAAAGGCCAGGATCTGGCCAACAAGTATGCAAAAAATGCGAAAGTATCAGCCAGATGGTTGCAAATACCGGAACTAACCCAAACATAACCAGCGTTATTCTCCAAAATATTAATCACAACCAGGTTTAATTGACTGTTTCAGTGTGGTACCGCATTACTACGTGATCCAAACCAGGAAAAGGCAAGGATCTGGCCAACAAGTACGCGAGAAATGCGAAAGTACGAGCCAGATGAGGGCAAATACCAGACCTAACCAAGACATAACCGGCGTTATCCTCCAAAATGTTAATCACAACCAGGTTTAGTGGACTGTTTCAGTGTGATACCACATTACTACGTGGTCCAAGCCAGAAAAAGGCCAGGATCTGGCCAACAAGTATGCGAAAATGCGAAAATACGAGCCAGATGACGGCAAATCCCAGACCTAACCGTGACATAACCGGCGTTATCATCTAAAATATTAATCGCAACCAGGTTTAATTGACTGTTTCGGTGTGGTACCGCATTACTACGTGATCCAAACCAGAAAAAGGCCTGGATCTGGCCAACAAGTATGCGAGAAATGCGAAAGTACGAGCCAGATGTGGGCAAATCCCAGACTTAACCCAGACATAACCGGTGTTATCCTGTAAGATACTAATCGGAACCAGCTTTTATTGACTGTTTCAGTGTGGTACCACATTACTACGTGATCCAAACCAGAAAAAGCCCAGGATCTGGCCAACAAGTATGCGAGAAATGCGAAAATTCGAGCCAGACGACGGCAAATCCCAGACCTAACCGTGACATAACCGGCGTTATCGTCTAAAATATTAATCGCAACCAGGTTTAATTGACTGTTCCGGTGTGGAACCACATTACTACGAGATCTAAACCAGAAAAAGCCCAGGATCTGGCCAACAAGTATGCGAGAAATGCGAAAGTACGAGCCAGATGAGGCCAAATCCCAGACCTAATCGAGACACAACCGGCGTTATCCTCTAAAATATTAATCGAAACCAGATTTCATTGACTGTCTCAGTGTGTTACCACATTACTAAGTGATCCAAACCAGGAAAAGGCCAGGATCTGGCCAACAAGTATGCGAGAAATGCGAAAGTACGAGCCAGATGAGGTCAAATACCAGACCTGACCCAGAAATAACCGGCGTTATCGTCTAAAATATTAATCGCAACCAGGTTTAATTGACTGTTTCGGTGTGGAACCACAATACTACGTGATCTAAACCAGAAAAAGCCCAGGATCTGGCCAACAAGTATGCGAGAAATGCGAAAGTACGAGCCAGATGAGGGCAAATCCCAGACCTAACCCAGACGTAACCGGCGATATCCTCTAAAATATTAATCGCAACCTGGTTTAATTGACTGTTTCGGTGTGGAACCACATTACGACGGGATACAAACCAGATAAAGCCCTGGATCTGGCCAACAAGTAGGCGAGACATGCGAAAGTATGAGCCAGATGAGGCCAAATCCCAGATCTAACCGAGACATAACCGGCGTTATCCTCTAAGATATTAATCACCACCAGGTTTAATAGACTGCTTCGGTGTGGAACCTCATTACTACGGGATCCAAACCAGAAAAAACCCAGGATCTGCCCAACAAGTATGCGAAAAACGCGAAAGTATGTGCCAGATGGTTGCAAATACCAGAACTAACCCAGACGTAACCTGCGTTATCCTCTAAAATATTATTCGGAACCAGGTTTAATTGACTGTTAAGGTGTGGTACCGCATTACTACCTGATCCAAACCAGAAAAAGCCCAGGATCTTGCCACAAGTAGGCGAAAAATGGGAAGGTACGAGCCAGATGATTGCAAATACCAGAACTAAACCAGACATAACCAGCGTTATCCTCTGAAATACTAATCGGAACCAGGTTTATTTGACTGTTTCAGTGTGGTACCACATTGCTACGTGGTCCAAGCGTGAAAAAGGCCAGGATCTGGCCAACAAGTATGCGAAAAATGCGAAATTACGAGCCAGATGAGGGAAAATACCAAACCTAACGGAGACATAACCGGCGTTATCCTCTAAAATATTAATCGCCACGAGGTTGAATTGACCGCTTCGGTGTTGTACCGCATTACTACGTGATCCAAACCAGAAAAAGCCCAGGATCTTGCCAACAAGTATGCGAAAAATGCGGAGGTACGAGCCAAATGAGGGAAAATCTCAGACCTAACCGAGACATAGCCGGCGTTATCCTGTTAAATATTAATCGGAACCAGGTTTATTTGACTGTTTCAGTGTGATACCACATTACTACGTGGTCCAAGCATGAAAAAGCCCAGGATCTTCCCAACAAATAGGCGAAAAATGCGAAGGTACGAGCCAGATGATTGCAAATACCAGAACTAAACCAGACATAACCAGCGTTATCCTCTAAAATACTAATCGGAACCAGCTTTTGTTGGCTGTTTTAGTGTGGTACCACATTACTACGTGATCCAAACCAGAAAAAGCCCAGGATCTGAAGAACAAGTATGCGAAAAATGCGAAAGTACGAGCCAGATGAGGGGCAAATACCAGACCTAACCCAGACATAACCGGCGTTATCCTCTAAAATATTAATCGCAACCAGCTTGTATTGACTGTTTCGGTGTGGTACCACATTACTACGTGGTCCAAGCCAGAAAAAGGCCAGTATCTGGCCATCAAGTATGCGAGATATTCGAAAGTATGTGCCAGATGAGGGCAAATCCCAGACATAACCGAGACATAACCGGCGTTATCCTCTAAAATATTAATCGCAACCAGGTTTTATTGACTGTTTCGGTGTGGTACCGCATTACTACGTGATCGAAACCATAAAAAGGCCAGGATCTGGCCAACAAGTATGCAAAAAATGCGAAAGTATCAGCCAGATGGTTGCAAATACCGGAACTAACCCAAACATAACCAGCGTTATTCTCCAAAATATTAATCACAACCAGGTTTAATTGACTGTTTCGGTCTGGTACCGCATTTGTACGTGATCCAAACCAGAAACAGCCCAGGATCTGGCCAACAGGTATGCGAGAAATGCGAAAGTACGAGCCAGATAAGGGCAAATCCCAGAACTAACCCAAACATAACCGGCGTTATCATCCAAAATATTAACCGCAACCAGGTTCAATTGACTGTTACGGTGTGGTACCGCATTACTACGTGATACAGACCAGAAAAATGCCAGGATCTGGCCAACAAGTATGCGAAAAATGCGAAAGTACGAGACAGATGAGGGCAAATCCCAGACCTAACCGAGACATAACCGGCGTTATCCTCCGAAATATTCATCGCAACCAGGTTTAATTGACTGCTTCGGTGTGGAAACACATTACGACGGGATCCAAACCACAAAAAACCCAAGATCTGGCCAACAAGTATGCGAAAAATACGAAAGTACGGGCCAGATGAGGGCAGATCCCAGACCTAACCCAGACATAACCGGCGTTATCCTCTGAAATATTAATCGCAACCGGGTTTAATTGACTGTTTCAGTGTGGTACCACATTACTACGTGGTCCAAGCATGAAAAAGCCCAGGATCTTGCCAACAAGTAGGCGAAAAATGCGAAAATACGAGCCAGATGACGGCAAATCCCAGACCTAACCGTGACATAATCGGCGTTACCCTCTAAAATATTAATCGCAACCAGGTTTAATTGACTGTTTCGGTGTGGTACCGCATTACTACGTGATCCAAACCAGAAAAAGGCATGGATCTGGCCAACAAGTATGCGAGAAATGCGAAAGTACGTGCCAGATGAGGGCAAATCCCAGACCTAACCCAGACATAACCGGCGTTATCCTGTAAAATACTAATCGGAACCAGCTCTTATTGACTGTTTCAGTGTGGCACCACATCACTACGTGATCCAAACCAGAAAAAGCCCAGGATCTGGATAACAAGTATGCGAAAAATACGAAAGTACGAGCCAGATGAGGGCAAATACCAGACCTAACCCAGACATAACCGGCGTTATCCTCTAAAATATTAATCGCAACCGGGTTTAATTGACTGTTTCGGTGTGGAACCTCATTACTACGTGGTCCAAGCATGAAAAAGCCCAGGATCTTGCCAACAAGTAGGCGAAAAATGCGAAGGTACGAGCCAGATGATTGCAAATACCAGAACTAAACCAGACATAACCAGCGTTATCCTATAAAATACTAATCGGAACCAGCTTTTATTGACTGTTTCAGTGTGGTACCACATTACTACGTGATCCAAACCAGAAAAAGCCCAGGATCTGGCCAACAAGTATGCGAGAAATGCGAAAATTCGAGCCAGATGACGGCAAATCCCAGACCTAACCGTGACATAACCGGCGTTATCGTCTAAAATATTAATCGCTACCAAGTTTAATTGGCTGTTTCGGTGTGGAACCACATTACTACGTGATCTAAACCAGAAAAAGCCCAGGATCTGGCCAACAAGTATGCGAGAAATGCGAAAGTACGAGCCAGATGAGGGCAAATCCCAGACCTAACCCAGACATAACCGGCGTTATCCTCTAAAATATTAATCGCAACCGGGTTTAATTGACTGTTTCGGTGTGGAACCACATTACGGCGGGATACAAACCAGATAAAGCCCTGGATCTGACCAACAAGTAGGCGAGACATGCGAAAGTATGAGCCAGATGAGGCCAAATCCCAGATCTAACCGAGACATAACCGGCGTTATCCTCTAAAATATTAATCGCCACCAGGTTTAATTGACTGCTTCGGTGTGGAACCTCATTACTACGGGATCCAAACCAGAAAAAACCCAGGATCTGCCCAACAAGTATGCGAAAACCGCGAAAGTATGTGCCAGATGGTTGCAAATACCAGAACTAACCCAGACATAACCTGCGTTATCCTCTGAAATACTAATCGGAACCAGGTTTATTTGACTGTTTCAGTGTGGTACCACATTACTACGTGGTCCAAGCATGAAAAAGGCCAGGATCTGGCCAACAAGTATGCGAAAAATGCGAAATTACGAGCCTGATGAGGGAAAATCCCAAACCTAACGGAGACATAACCGGCGTTATCCTGTAAAATACTAATCGGAACCAGCTTTTATTGACTGTTTCAGTGTGGTACCACATTACTACGTGATCCAAACCAGAAAAAGCCCAGGATCTGGCCAACAAGAATGCGAAAAATGCGAAGGTACGAGCCAGATGAGGGCAAATCCCAGACCTAACCGAGATATAGCCGGCGTTATCCTCTAAAATATTAATCGAACCCAGGTTAAATTGACTGTTTCGGTGTGGAGCGTCATTATTACGGGATCCAAACCAGAAAACGCTCAGGATCTAGCCAACAAGTAGGCGAAAAATGCGAAAATACGAGCCAGATGACGGCAAATCCCAGACCCAACCGTGACATAACCGGCGTTATCCTCTAAAATATTAATCGCAACCAGGTTTAATTGACTGTTTCGGTGTGGTACCGCATTACTACGTGATCCAAACCAGAAAAAGGCCTGGATCTGGCCAACAAGTATGCGAGAAATGGCGAAAGCACGTGCCAGATGAGGGCAAATCCCAGACCTAACCCAGACATAACCGGCGTTATCCTGTAAAATACTAATCGGAACCAGCTCTTATTGACTGTTTCAGTGTGGCACCACATCACTACGTGATCCAAACCAGAAAAAGCCCAGGATCTGGCCAACAAGTATGCGAAAAATACGAAAGTACGAGCCAGATGAGGGCAAATACCAGAACTAACCTAGACATAACCGGCGTTATCCTCTAAAATATTAATCGCTACCAGGTTTAATTGGCTGTTTCGGTGTGGAACCACATTACTACGTGATCTAAACCAGAAAAAGCCCAGGATCTGGCCAACAAGTATGCGAGAAATGCGAAAGTATGAGCCAGATGAGGGCAAATCCCAGACCTAACCCAGACATAACCGGCGTTATCCTCTAAAATATTAATCGCAACCGGGTTTAATTGACTGTTTCGGTGTGGAACCACATTACGGCGGGATACAAACCAGATAAAGCCCTGGATCTGGCCAACAAGTAGGCGAGACATGCGAAAGTATGAGCCAGATGAGGCCAAATCCCAGATCTAACCGAGACATAACCGGCGTTATCCTCTAAAATATTAATCGCCACCAGGTTTAATTGACTGCTTCGGTGTGGAACCTCATTACTACGGGATCCAGACCAGAAAAAACCCAGGATCTGCCCAACAAGTATGCGAAAACCGCGAAAGTATGTGCCAGATGGTTGCAAATACCAGAACTAACCCAGACGTAACCTGCGTTATCCTCTGAAATACTAATCGGAACCAGGTTTATTTGACTGTTTCAGTGTGGTACCACATTACTACGTGGTCCAAGCATGAAAAAGCCCAGGATCTTGCCAACAAGTAGGCGAAAAATGCGAAGGTACGAGCCAGATGATTGCAAATACCAGAACTAAACCAGACATAACCAGCGTTATCCTATAAAATACTAATCGGAACCAGCTTTTATTGACTGTTTCAGTGTGGTACCACATTACTACGTGATCCAAGCATGAAAAAGCCCAGGATCTTGCCAACAAGTAGGCGAAAAATGCGAAGGTACGAGCCAGATGATTGCAAATACCAGAACTAAACCAGACATAACCAGCGTTATCCTATTAAATACTAATCGGAACCAGCTTTTATTGACTGTTTCAGTGTGGTACCACATTACTACGTGATCCAAACCAGAAAAAGCCCAGGATCTGGCCAACAAGTATGCGAGAAATGCGAAAATTCGAGACAGATGACGGCAAATCCCAGACCTAACCGTGACATAACCGGCGTTATCGTCTAAAATATTAATCGCTACCAGGTTTAATTGGCTGTTTCGGTGTGGAACCACATTACTACGTGATCTAAACCAGGAAAAGCCCAGGATCTGGCCAACAAGTATGCGAGAAATGCGAAAGTACGAGCCAGATGAGGGCAAATCCCAGACCTAACCCAGACATAACCGGCGTTATCCTCTAAAATATTAATCGCAACCGGGTTTAATTGACTGTTTCGGTGTGGAACCACATTACGGCGGGATACAAACCAGATAAAGCCCTGGATCTGGCCAACAAGTAGGCGAGACATGCGAAAGTATGAGCCAGATGAGGCCAAATCCCAGATCTAACCGAGACATAACCGGCGTTATCCTCTAAAATATTAATCGCCACCAGGTTTAATTGACTGCTTCGGTGTGGAACCTCATTACTACGGGATCCAAACCAGAAAAAACCCAGGATCTGCCCAACAAGTATGCGAAAACCGCGAAAGTATGTGCCAGATGGTTGCAAATACCAGAACTAACCCAGACGTAACCTGCGTTATCCTCTGAAATACTAATCGGAACCAGGTTTATTTGACTGTTTCAGTGTGGTACCACATTACTACGTGGTCCAAGCATGAAAAAGGCCAGGATCTGGCCAACAAGTATGCGAAAAATGCGAAATTACGAGCCAGATGAGGGAAAATCCCAAACCTAACGGAGACATAACCGGCGTTATCCTGTAAAATACTAATCGGAACCAGCTTTTATTGACTGTTTCAGTGTGGTACCACATTACTACGTGATCCAAACCAGAAAAAGCCCAGGATCTGGCCAACAAGAATGCGAAAAATGCGAAGGTACGAGCCAGATGAGGGCAAATCCCAGACCTAACCGAGATATAGCCGGCGTTATCCTCTAAAATATTAATCGAACCCAGGTTAAATTGACTGTTTCGGTGTGGAGCGTCATTATTACGGGATCCAAACCAGAAAACGCTCAGGATCTAGCCAACAAGTAGGCGAAAAATGCGAAAATACGAGCCAGATGACGGCAAATCCCAGACCTAACCGTGACATAACCGGCGTTATCCTCTAAAATATTAGTCGCAACCAGGTTTAATTGACTGTTTCGGTGTGGTACCGCATTACTACGTGATCCAAACCAGAAAAAGGCCTGGATCTGGCCAACAAGTATGCGAGAAATGGCGAAAGCACGTGCCAGATGAGGGCAAATCCCAGACCTAACCCAGACATAACCGGCGTTATCCTGTAAAATACTAATCGGAACCAGCTCTTATTGACTGTTTCAGTGTGGCACCACATCACTACGTGATCCAAACCAGAAAAAGCCCAGGATCTGGCCAACAAGTATGCGAAAAATACGAAAGTACGAGCCAGATGAGGGCAAATACCAGAACTAACCTAGACATAACCGGCGTTATCCTCTAAAATATTAATCGCAACCAGGTTTATTTGACTGTTTCAGTGTGGTACCACATTACTACGTGGTCCAAGCATGAAAAAGCCCAGGATCTTGCCAACAAGTAGGCGAAAAATGCGAAGGTACGAGCCAGATGATTGCAAATACCAGAACTAAACCAGACATAACCAGCGTTATCCTATAAAATACTAATCGGAACCAGCTTTTATTGACTGTTTCAGTGTGGTACCACATTACTACGTGATCCAAACCAGAAAAAGCCCAGGATCTGGCCAACAAGTATGCGAGAAATGCGAAAATTCGAGCCAGATGACGGCAAATCCCAGACCTAACCGTGACATAACCGGCGTTATCGTCTAAAATATTAATCGCTACCAGGTTTAATTGACTGCTTCGGTGTGGATCCACATTACGACGGGATCCAAACCACAAGAAACCCAAGATCTGGCCAACAAGTACGCGAAAATTGCGAAAGTATGAGCGAGATGATTGCAAATACCAGAACTAACCCAGACATAACCAGCGTTATCCTCTAAAATATTAATCGCAACCAGGTTTAATTGACTGCTTCGGTGTGGATCCACATTACGACGGGATCCAAACCACAAAAAACCCAAGATCTGGCCAACAAGTACGCGAAAATTGCGAAAGTATGAGCCTGATGATTGCAAATACCAGAACTAACCCAGACATAACCAGCGTTATCCTCTAAAATATTAATCGCAACCAGGTTTAATTGACTGTTTCGGTGTGGTACCGCATTACTACGTGATACAGACCAGAAAAAGGCCAGGATCTGGCCAACATGTATGCGAAAAATGTGATAGTAGGAGACAGATGAGGGCAAATCCCAGACCTAACCCAGACATAACCGGCGTTATCCTCTAAAATATTAACCGCAACCGGGTTTAATTCACTGTTTCGGTGTGGAACCACATTACGACGGGATACAAACCAGATAAAGCCCTGGATCTGGCCAACAAGTATGCGAGAAATGCGAAAGTATGAGCCAGATGAGGCCAAATCCCAGACCTAACCAAGACATAACCGGCGTTATCCTCTAAAATATTAATCGCAACCAGGTTTAATTGACTGCATCGGTGTGGTACCGCATTACTACGTGATCCAAACCAGAAAAAGCCCAGGATCTTGCCAACAAGTAGGCGAAAAATGCGAAGGTACGAGCCAGATGAGGGCAAATCCCAGAACTAACCGAGACATAACCGGCGTTATCCTCCAAAATGTTAATCACAACCAGGTTTAATTGACTGTTTCAGTGTGATACCACATTACTAGGTGGTCCAAGCCAGAAAAAATGGCCAGGATCTGGCCTACAAGTATGCGAAAAATGCGAAAATACGAGCCAGATGACGGCAAATCCCAGACCTAACCGTGACATATCCGGCGTTATCCTCCAAAATGTTAATCACAACCAGGTTTAATTGACTGTTTCAGTGTGGTACCGCATTACTACGTGATCCAAACCAGAAAAAGCCCAGGATCTGCCTACAAGTATGCCAGAAATGCGAAAGTACGAGCCAGATGATTGCAAATAGCAGAACTAACCCAAACATAAGCAGCGTTATCCTCTAAAATATTCATCGCAGCCAGGCTTAATTGACTGCTTCGGTGTGGATCCACATTACGACGGGATCCAAACCACAAGAAACCCAAGATCTGGCCAACAAGTAGGCGAAAATTGCGAAAGTATGAGCCAGATGATTGCAAATACCAGAACTAACCCAGACATAACCAGCGTTATCCTCTAAAATATTAATCGCAACCAGGTTTAATTGACTGCTTCGTGTGGATCCACATTACGACGGGATCCAAACCACAAAAAACCCAAGATCTGGCCAACAAGTACGCGAAAATTGCGAAAGTATGAGCCTGATGATTGCAAATACCAGAACTAACCCAGACATAACCAGCGTTATCCTCTAAAATATTAATCGCAACCAGGTTTAATTGACTGCTTCGGTGTGGTACCGCATTACTACGTGATACAGACCAGAAAAAGGCCAGGATCTGGCCAACAAGTATGCGAAAAATGTGATAGTAGGAGACAGATGAGGGCAAATCCCAGACCTAACCGAGAAATAACCGGCGCTATCCTCTAAAATATTAATCGCAACCAGGTTTAATTGACTGTTTGAGTGTGGTACCGCATTACTACGTTATCCCAGCCAGAAAAAGGCCAGGATCTGGCCCACAAGAATGCGAAAAATGCGAAGGTACGAGCCAGATGAGGGCATATCCCAGACCTAACAGAGATATAACCGGCGTTATCCTCTAAAATATTAATCGAACCCAGGTTAAATTGACTGTTTCGGTGTGGAGCGTCATTATTACGGGATCCAAACCAGAAAAAGCTCAGGATCTAGCCAACAAGTAGGCGAAAAATGCGAAGGTACTAGCCAGATGAGGGCAAATCCCAGAACTAACAGAGACATAACCGGTGTTATCCTCTAAAATATTAATCGCAACCCGGATTAATTGACTGTTTCGGTCTGGTACCGCATTAGTACGTGATCCAAACCAGAAACAGCCCAGGATCTGGCCAACAGGTATGCGAGAAATGCGAAAGTACGAGCCAGATAAGGGCAAATCCCAGACCTAACCCAGACATAACCGGCGTTATCATCCAAAATATTAACCGCAACCAGGTTTAATTGACTGCTACGCTGTGGTACCGCATTACTACGTGATACAGACCAGAAAAATGCCAGGATCTGGCCAACAAGTATGCGAAAAATGCGAAAGTACGAGACAGATGAGGGCAAATCCCAGACCTAACCGAGACATAACCGGCGTTATCCTCCGTAATATTCATCGCAACCAGGTTTAATTGACTGCTTCGGTGTGGAAACACATTACGACGGGATCCAAACCACAAAAAACCCAAGAACTGGCCAACGAGTTCGCGAAAATTGCGAAAGTATGAGCCAGATGATTGCAAATACGAGAACTAACCCAGACATAACCAGCGTTATCCTCTAAAATATTAATCGCAACCAGGTTTAATTGACTGTTTCGGTGTGGTACCGCATTACTACGTGATACACACCAGAAAAAGGCCAGGATCTGGCCAACAAGTATGAGAAAAACGCGAAAGTATGTGACAGATGAGGGCAAATCCCAGACCTAACCTAGAAATAACCGGCGTTATCCTCTAAAATATTAATCGCAACCAGGTTTAATTGACTGTTTCGGTGTGGTACCGCATTACTACGTGATACAGACCAGAAAAAGGCCAGGATCTGGCCAACATGTATGCGAAAAATGTGATAGTAGAAGACAGATGAGGGCAAATCCCAGACCTAACCCAGACATAACCGGCGTTATCCTCTAAAATATTAATCGCAACCGGGTTTAATTCACTGTTTCGGTGTGGAACCACATTACGACGGGATACAAACCAGATAAAGCCCTGGATCTGGCCAACAAGTATGTGAGAAATGCGAAAGTATGAGCCAGATGAGGCCAAATCGCAGACCTAACCAAGACATAACCGGCGTTATCCTCTAAAATATTAATCGCAACCAGGTTTAATTGACTGCATCGGTGTGGTACCGCATTACTACGTGATCCAAACCAGAAAAAGCCCAGGATCTTGCCAACAAGTAGGCGAAAAATGCGAAGGTACGAGCCAGATGAGGGCAAATCCCAGAACTAACCGAGACATAACCGGCGTTATCCTCCAAAATGTTAATCACAACCAGGTTTAATTGACTGTTTCAGTGTGATACCACATTACTAGGTGGTCCAAGCCAGAAAAAATGGCCAGGATCTGGCCTACAAGTATGCGAAAAATGCGAAAATACGAGCCAGATGACGGCAAATCCCAGACCTAACCGTGACATAACCGGCGTTATCCTCCAAAATGTTAATCACAACCAGGTTTAATTGACTGTTTCAGTGTGGTACCGCATTACTACGTGATCCAAACCAGAAAAAGCCCAGGATCTGCCTACAAGTATGCCAGAAATGCGAAAGTACGAGCCAGATGATTGCAAATAGCAGAACTAACCCAAACATAAGCAGCGTTATCCTCTAAAATATTCATCGCAGCCAGGCTTAATTGACTGCTTCTGTGTGGATCCACATTACGACGGGATCCAAACCACAAGAAACCCAAGATCTGGCCAACAAGTACGCGAAAATTGCGAAAGTATGAGCCAGATGATTGCAAATACCAGAACTAACCCAGACATAACCAGCGTTATCCTCTAAAATATTAATCGCAACCAGGTTTAATTGACTGCTTCGTGTGGATCCACATTACGACGGGATCCAAACCACAAAAAACCCAAGATCTTGCCAACAAGTACGCGAAAATTGCGAAAGTATGAGCCTGATGATTGCAGATACCAGAACTAACCCAGACATAACCAGCGTTATCCTCTAAAATATTAATCGCAACCAGGTTTAATTGACTGCTTCGGTGTGGTACGGCATTACTACGTGATACAGACCAGAAAAAGGCCAGGATCTGGCCAACAAGTATGCGAAAAATGTGATAGTAGGAGACAGATCAGGGCAAATCCCAGACCTAACCGAGAAATAACCGGCGCTATCCTCTAAAATATTAATCGCAACCAGGTTTAATTGACTGTTTCGGTGTGGAGCGTCATTATTACGGGATCCAAACCAGAAAAAGCTCAGGATCTAGCCAACAAGTAGGCGAAAAATGCGAAGGTACTAGCCAGATGAGGGCAAATCCCAAAACTAACAGAGACATAACCGGTGTTATCCTCTAAAATATTAATCGCAACCCGGATTAATTGACTGTTTCGGTCTGGTACCGCATTAGTACGTGATCCAAACCAGAAACAGCCCAGGATCTGGCCAACAAGTATGCGAAAAATGCGAAAGTACGAGACAGATGAGGGCAAATCCCAAAACTAACAGAGACATAACCGGTGTTATCCTCTAAAATATTAATCGCAACCCGGATTAATTGACTGTTTCGGTGTGGAACCACATTACGACGGGATCCAAACCACAAAAAACCCAAGATCTGGCCAACGAGTTCGCGAAAATTGCGAAAGTATGAGCCAGATGATTGCAAATACGAGAACTAACCCAGACATAACCAGCGTTATCCTCTAAAATATTAATCGCAACCAGGTTTAATTGACTGTTTCGGTGTGGTACCGCATTACTACGTGATACACACCAGAAAAAGGCCAGGATCTGGCCAACAAGTATGAGAAAAACGCGAAAGTACGTGACAGATGAGGGCAAATCCCAGACCTAACCTAGAAATAACCGGCGTTATCCTCTAAACTATTAATCGCAACCAGGATTAATTGACTGTTTCGGTGTGGAACCACATTACGACGGGATACAAACCAGAAAAAACCCAAGATCTGGCCAACAAGTAGGCGAAAAATGCGAAGGTACGAGCCAGATGAGGGCAAATCCCAGACCTAACCGAGATATAACCGGCGTTATCCTCCAAAATATTAACCGCAACCAGGTTTAATTGACTGTTTCGGTGTGGTACCACATTACTATGTGGTCCAAACCACAAAAAACTCAAGATCTGGCCAACAAGTAGGCGAAAAATGCGAAAGTACGAGACAGATGAGGGCAAATCCCAAAACTAACAGAGACATAACCGGTGTTATCCTCTAAAATATTAATCGCAACCCGGATTAATTGACTGTTTCGGTGTGGAACCACATTACGACGGGATCCAAACCACAAAAAACCCAAGATCTGGCCAACGAGTTCGCGAAAATAGCGAAAGTATGATCCAGATGAGGGCAAATACCAGACCTAACCGAGACATAACCAGCGTTATCCTCCAAAATATTAATCGCAACCAGGTTTAATTGCCTGTTTCGGCGTGGTACCACATTACTACGTGGACCGGGCCAGAAAAAGGACAGGATCTGGCCCACAAGAATGCGAAAAATGCGAAGGTACGAGCCAGATGAGGGCAAATCCCAGACCTAACCGAGATATAACCGGCGTTATCCTCCAAAATATTAACCGCAACCAGGTTTAATTGACTGTTTCGGTGTGGTACCACATTACTATGTGGTCCAAACCACAAAAAACTCAAGATCTGGCCAACAAGTAGGCGAAAAATGCGAAGTTACGAGCCAGATGATTGCAAATACCAGAACTAACCCAGACATAACCAGCGTTATGCTCTAAAATATTAATCGCAACCAGGATTAATTGACTGTTTCGGTATGGAACCACATTACGACGGGATACAAACCAGAAAAAGCCCTGCATCTGGCCAACAAGTATGCGAGAAATGCGAAAGTACGAGCCAGATGGGGGCAAATACCAGAACTAACCCAGGCATAACCGGCGTTATCCTCTAAAATATTAATCGCAACCAGCTTCTATTGGCTGTTTCGGTGTGGTACCAAATTACTACGTGGTCCAAGCCGGAAAAAGGCCACGATCTGGCTAACTAGTATGCGAAAAATGCGAAAGTACGAGCCAGATGAGGGCAAATCCCAGACCTAACCGAGACATAACCGGCGTTATCCTCCAAAATATTCATCGCAACTAGGTTTAATTGACTGCTTCGGTGTGGAACCACATTACGACGGGATCCAAACCACAAAAAACCCAAGATCTGGCCAACGAGTTCGCGAAAATTGCGAAAGTATGAGCCAGATGATCGCAAATACCAGAACTAACCCAGATATAACCAGCGTTATCCTCTAAAATATTAATCGCAACCAGGTTTAGTTGACTGTTTCGGTGTGGAGCGTCATTATTACGGGATTCAAACCAGAAAAAGCTCAGGATCTAGCCAACAAGTAGGCGAAAAATGCGAAGGTACATTCCAGACGAGGGCAAATCCCAGAACTAACCGAGACATAACCGGCGTTATCCTCTAAAATATTAATCGCAACCAGGATTAATTGACTGTTTCGGTGTGAAACCACATTACGACGGGATACAAACCAGTAAAAGCCCTGGATCTGGCCAACAAGTATGCGAGAAATGCGAAAGTACGAGCCAGATAAGGGCAAATCCCAGACCTAACCCAGACATAACCGGCGTTATCCTTCAAAATATTCATCGCAACCAGGTTTAATTGACTGCTTCGGTGTGGAACCACATTACGACGGGATCCAAACCACAAAAAACCCTAGATCTGACCAACAAGTACGCGAAAATTGCGAAAGTATGAGCCAGATGATTGCAAATACCAGAATTAACCCAGACATAACCAGCGTTATCCTGTAAAATATTAATCGCAACCAGCTTCTATTGACTGTTTCGGTGTGGTACCACATTACTACGTGGTCCAAGCCGGAAAAAGGCCACGATCTGGCAAACAGGTATGCGAAAAATGCGAAAGTACGAGCCAGATGAGGGCAAATCCCAGACCTAACCTTGAAATAACCGGCGTTATCCTCTAAAATATTAATCGCAGCCAGGTTTAATTGACTGTTTGAGTATGGTCCCTCATCACGACTTGGTCCAAGCCAAAAAAAGGCCAGGATCTGGCCAACAAGTATGCGAAAAATGCGAAAGTACGAGCCAGATGAGGGCAAATCCCAGACCTAACCGAGACATAACCGGCGTTATCCTCTAAAATATTAATCGGACCCAGGTTTAATTGACTGTTTCGGTGTGGAGCGTCATAATTACGGGATCCAAACCAGAAAAAGCTCAGGATCTAGCCAACAACTTGGCGAAAAATGCGAAGGTACTTGCCAGATGAGGACAAATCCCAGAACTAACCGAGACATAACCGGCGTTATCCTCTAAAATATTAATCGCAACCAGGATTAATTGACTGTTTCGGTGTGGTACCGCAATACTACGTGATACAGACCAGAAAAATGCCAGGATCTGGCCAACAAGTATGCGAAAAATGCAAAAGTACGAGACAGATGAGGGCAAATCGCAGACCTAACCGAGACATAACCGGCGTTATCCTCTAAAATATTAATCGCAACCAGGTTTAATTGACTGTTTCGGTGTGGTACCGCATTACTACGTGATCTAAACCAGGAAAAGGCCAGGATCTGGTCAACAAGTATGCGAGAAATGCGAAAGTACGAGCCAGATGACGGCAAATCCCAGTCCTAACCGAGACATAAACGGCGTTATCCTCCAAAATATTAATCGCAACCAGGTTTTATTGACTGTTTCGGGGTGGAACCACATTATGACGGGATCCAAACCAGAAAAAGGCCAGGATCTGGCCAACAAGTATGCAAAAAATGCGAAAGTATCAGCCAGATGGTTGCAAATACCGGAACTAACCCAAACATAACCAGCGTTATTCTCCAAAATATTAATCACAACCAGGTTTAATTGACTGTTTCAGTGTGGTACCGCATTACTACGTGATCCAAACCAGGAAAACGCAAGGACCTGGAAAACAAGTATGCGAGAAATGCGAAAGTACGAGCCAGATGAGGGCAAATACCAGACCTAACCAAGACATAACCGGCGTTATCCTCCAAAATGTTAATCACAACCAGGTTTAGTTGACTGTTTCAGTGTGATACCACATTACTACGTGGTCCAAGCCAGAAAAAGGCCAGGATCTGGCCAACAAGTATGCGAAAATGCGAAAATACGAGCCAGATGACGGCAAATCCCAGACCTAACCGTGACATAACCGGCGTTATCCTCTAAAATCTTAATCGCAACCAGGTTTAATTGACTGTTTCGGTGTGGTACCGCATTACTACGTGATCCAAACCAGAAAAAGGCCTGGATCTGGCCAACAAGTATGCGAGAAATGCGAAAGAATGAGCCAGATGATTGCAAATACCAGAACTAACCCAGACATAACCAGCGTTATCCTCTAAAATATTAATCGCAACCAGGTTTAATTGACTGCTTCGGTGTGGATCCACATTACGACGGGATCCAAACCACAAAAAACCCAAGATCTGGCCAACAAGTACGCGAAAATTGCGAAAGTATGAGCCTGATGATTGCAAATACCAGAACTAACCCAGACATAACCAGCGTTATCCTCCAAAATGTTAATCACAACCAGGTTTAATTGACTGTTTCAGTGTGGTACCGCATTACTACGTGATCCAAACCAGAAAAAGCCCAGGATCTGCCTACAAGTATGCCAGAAATGCGAAAGTACGAGCCAGATGATTGCAAATAGCAGAACTAACCCAAACATAAGCAGCGTTATCCTCTAAAATATTCATCGCAGCCAGGCTTAATTGACTGCTTCGGTGTGGATCCACATTACGACGGGATCCAAACCACAAAAAACCCAAGATCTGGCCAACGAGTTCGCGAAAATTGCGAAAGTATGAGCCAGATGATTGCAAATACGAGAACTAACCCAGACATAACCAGCGTTATCCTCTAAAATATTAATCGCAACCAGGTTTAATTGACTGTTTCGGTGTGGTACCGCATTACTACGTGATACAGACCAGAAAAAGGCCAGGATCTGGCCAACATGTATGCGAAAAATGTGATAGTAGGAGACAGATGAGGGCAAATCCCAGACCTAACCCAGACATAACCGGCGTTATCCTCTAAAATATTAATCGCAACCGGGTTTAATTCACTGTTTCGGTGTGGAACCACATTACGACGGGATACAAACCAGATAAAGCCCTGGATCTGGCCAACAAGTATGCGAGAAATGCGAAAGTATGAGCCACATGAGGCCAAATCCCAGACCTAACCAAGACATAACCGGCGTTATCCTCTAAAATATTAATCGCAACCAGGTTTAATTGACTGCATCGGTGTGGTACCGCATTACTACGTGATCCAAACCAGAAAAAGCCCAGGATCTTGCCAACAAGTAGGCGAAAAATGCGAAGGTACGAGCCAGATGAGGGCAAATCCCAGAACTAACCGAGACATAACCGGCGTTATCCTCCAAAATGTTAATCACAACCAGGTTTAATTGACTGTTTGAGTGTGATACCACATTACTAGGTGGTCCAAGCCAGAAAAAATGGCCAGGATCTGGCCTACAAGTATGCGAAAAATGCGAAAATACGAGCCAGATGACGGCAAATCCCAGACCTAACCGTGACATAACCGGCGTTATCCTCCAAAATGTTAATCACAACCAGTTTTAATTGACTGTTTCAGTGTGGTACCGCATTACTACGTGATCCAAACCAGAAAAAGCCCAGGATCTGCCTACAAGTATGCCAGAAATGCGAAAGTACGAGCCAGATGATTGCAAATAGCAGAACTAACCCAAACATAAGCAGCGTTATCCTCTAAAATATTCATCGCAGCCAGGCTTAATTGACTGCTTCGGTGTGGATCCACATTACGACGGGATCCAAACCACAAGAAACCCAAGATCTGGCCAACAAGTACGCGAAAATTGCGAAAGTATGAGCCAGATGATTGCAAATACCAGAACTAACCCAGACATAACCAGCGTTATCCTCTAAAATATTAATCGCAACCAGGTTTAATTGACTGCTTCGGTGTGGTACCGCATTACTACGTATTACAGACCAGAAAAAGGCCAGGATCTGGCCAACAAGTATGCGAAAAATGTGATAGTAGGAGACAGATGAGGGCAAATCCCAGACCTAACCGAGAAATAACCGGCGCTATCCTCTAAAATATTAATCGCAACCAGGTTTAATTGACTGTTTGAGTGTGGTACCGCATTACTACGTTATCCCAGCCAGAAAAAGGCCAGGATCTGGCCCACAAGAATGCGAAAAATGCGAAGGTACGAGCCAGATGAGGGCATATCCCAGACCTAACAGAGATATAACCGGCGTTATCCTCTAAAATATTAATCGAACCCAGGTTAAATTGACTGTTTCGGTGTGGAGCGTCATTATTACGGGATCCAAACCAGAAAAAGCTCAGGATCTAGCCAACAAGTAGGCGAAAAAAGCGAAGGTACTAGCCAGATGAGGGCAAATCCCAGAACTAACAGAGACATAACCGGTGTTATCCTCTAAAATATTAATCGCAACCAGGATTAATTGACTGTTTCGGTCTGGTACCGCATTAGTACGTGATCCAAACCAGAAACAGCCCAGGATCTGGCCAACAGGTATGCGAGAAATGCGAAAGTACGAGCCAGATAAGGGCAAATCCCAGACCTAACCCAGACATAACCGGCGTTATCATCCAAAATATTAACCGCAACCAGGTTTAATTGACTGCTACGCTGTGGTACCGCATTACTACGTGATACAGACCAGAAAAATGCCAGGATCTGGCCAACAAGTATGCGAAAAATGCGAAAGTACGAGACAGATGAGGGCAAATCCCAGACCTAACCGAGACATAACCGGCGTTATCCTCCGTAATATTCATCGCAACCAGGTTTAATTGACTGCTTCGGTGTGGAAACACATTACGACGGGATCCAAACCACAAAAAACCCAAGATCTGGCCAACGAGTTCGCGAAAATTGCGAAAGTATGAGCCAGATGATTGCAAATACGAGAACTAACCCAGACATAACCAGCGTTATCCTCTAAAATATTAATCGCAACCAGGTTTAATTGACTGTTTCGGTGTGGTACCGCATTACTACGTGATACACACCAGAAAAAGGCCAGGATCTGGCCAACAAGTATGAGAAAAACGCGAAAGTACGTGACAGATGAGGGCAAATCCCAGACCTAACCTAGAAATAACCGGCGTTATCCTCTAAAATATTAATCGCAACCAGGTTTAATTGACTGTTTCGGTGTGGTACCGCAATACTACGTGATACAGACCAGAAAAATGCCAGGATCTGGCCAACAAGTATGCGAAAAATGCGAAAGTACGAGACAGATGAGGGCAAATCCCAGACCTAACCGAGACATAACCGGCGATATCCTCTAAAATATTAATCGCAACCAGGTTTAATTGACTGTTTCGATGTGGTACCGCATTACTACGTGGTCCAAGCCAGAAAAAGGCCAGGATCTGGACAACAAGTATGCGAAAAATGCGAAAGTACGAATCAGATGAGGGCAAATCCCAGACCTGACCCAGACATAACCGGCGTTATCCTCCAAAATATTAAGCGAAACCAGGTTTAATTGACTGTTACGGTGTGGTACCGCATTACTACGTGATCCAAACCAGAAAAGCCCAGGATCTTGCCAACAAGTAGGCGGAAAATGCGAAGGTACGAGACAGATGATTGCAAATACCAGAACTAACCCAGACATAACCAGCGTTATCCTCTAAACTATTAATCGCAACCAGGATTAATTGACTGTTTCGGTGTGGAACCACATTACGACGGGATACAAACCAGAAAAAACCCAAGATCTGGCCAACAAGTACGCGATATTTGCGAAAGTATGATCCAGATGAGGGCAAATACCAGACCTAACCGAGACATAACCAGCGTTATCCTCTAAAATATTAATCGCAACCAGGTTTAATTGCCTGTTTCGGCGTGGTACCACGTTACTACGTGGACCGGGCCAGAAAAAGGACAGGATCTGGCCCACAAGAATGCGAAAAATGCGAAGGTACGAGCCAGATGAGGGCAAATCCCAGACCTAACCGAGATATAACCGGCGTTATCCTCCAAAATATTAACCGCAACCAGGTTTAATTGACTGTTTCGGTGTGGTACCACATTACTATGTGGTCCAAACCACAAAAAACCCAAGATCTGGCCAACAAGTATTCGAAAAATGCGAAAGTACGAGCCAGATGGGGGCAAATCCCAGACCTAACCCAGGCATAACCGGCGTTATCCTCTAAAATATTAATCGCAACCAGCTTCTATTGGCTGTTTCGGTGTGGTACCAAATTACTACGTGGTCCAAGCCGGAAAAAGGCCACGATCTGGCTAACTAGTATGCGAAAAATGCGAAAGTACGAGCCAGATGAGGGCAAATCCCAGACCTAACCGAGACATAACCGGCGTTATCCTCCAAAATATTCATCGCAACTAGGTTTAATTGACTGCTTCGGTGTGGAACTACATTACGACGGGATCCAAACCACAGAAAACCCAAGATCTGGCCAACGAGTTCGTGAAAATTGCGAAAGTATGAGCCAGATGATCGCAAATACCAAAACTAACCCAGATATAACCAGCGTTATCCTCTAAAATATTAATCGCAACCAGGTTTAGTTGACTGTTTCGGTGTGGAGCGTCATTATTACGGGATTCAAACCAGAAAAAGCTCAGGATCTAGCCAACAAGTAGGCGAAAAATGCGAAGGTACATTCCAGACGAGGGCAAATCCCAGAACTAACCGAGACATAACCGGCGTTATCCTCTAAAATATTAATCGCAACCAGGATTAATTGACTGTTTCGGTGTGGAACCACATTACGACGGGATACAAACCAGAAAAAGCCCTGGATCTGGCCAACAAGTATGCGAGAAATGCGAAAGTACGAGCCAGATAAGGGCAAATCCCAGACCTAACCCAGACATAACCGGCGTTATCCTCCAAAATATTCATCGCAACCAGGTTTAATTGACTGCTTCGGTGTGGAACCACATTACGACGGGATCCAAACCACAAAAAACCCTAGATCTGTCCAACAAGTACGCGAAAATTGCGAAATTATGAGCCAGATGATTGCAAATACCAGAATTAACCCAGACATAGCCAGCGTTATCCTGTAAAATATTAATCGCAACCAGCTTCTATTGACTGTTTCGGTGTGGTACCACATTACTACGTGGTCCAAGCCGGAAAAAGGCCACGATCTGGCAAACAGGTATGCGAAAAATGCGAAAGTACAAGCCAGATGAGGGCAAATCCCAGACCTAACCTTGAAATAACCGGCGTTATCCTCTAAAATATTAATCGCAACCAGGTTTAATTGACTGTTTGAGTATGGTCCCACATTACAACTTGGTCCAAGCCAAAAAAAGGCCAGGATCTGGCCAACAAGTATGCGAAAAATGCGAAAGTACGAGCCAGATGAGGGCAAATCCCTGACCTAACCGAGACATAACCGGCGTTATCCTCTAAAATATTAATCGGACCCAGGTTTAATTGACTGTTTCGGTGTGGAGCGTCATAATTACGGGATCCAAACCAGAAAAAGGCCTGGATCTGGCCAACAAGTAGGCGAAAAATGCGAAGTTACGAGCCAGATGATTGCAAATACCAGAACTAACCCAGACATAACCGGCGTTATCCTCTAAAATATTAATCGCAACCAGCCTCTATTGACTGTTTCGGTGTGGTACCAAATTACTACGTGGTCCAAGCCGGAAAAAGGCCACGATCTGGCTAACTAGTATGCGAAAAATGCGAAAGTACGAGCCAGATGAGGGCAAATCCCAGACCTAACCGAGACATAACCGGCGTTATCCTCCAAAATATTCATCGCAACCAGGTTTAATTGACTGCTTCGGTGTGGAACCACATTACGACGGGATCCAAACCACAAAAAAACGCAAGATCTGGCCAACGAGTTCGCGAAAATTGCGAAAGTATGAGCCAGATGAGGGCAAATCCCAGACCTAACCGAGACATAACCGGCGTTATCCTCTAAAATATTAATCGAACCCAGGTTTAATTGACTGTTTCGTTGTGGAGCGTCATTATTACGGGATCCAAACCAGAAAAAGCTCAGGATCTAGCCAACAAGTTGGCGAAAAATGCGAAGGTACTAGCCAGACGAGGGCAAATCCCAGAACTAACCGAGACATAACCGGCGTTATCCTCTATAATATTAATCGCAATCAGGTTTAATTGCCTGTTTCGGCGTGGTACCGCATTGCTACGTGATACAGACCAGAAAAATGCCAGGATCTGGCCAACAAGTATGCGAAAAATGCGAAAGTACGAGCCAGATGAGGGCAAATCCCAGACCTAACCGAGACATAACCGGCGTTATCCTCTAAAATATTAATCGAACCCAGGTTTAATTGACTGTTTCGTTGTGGAGCGTCATTATTACGGGATCCAAACCAGAAAAAGCTCAGGATCTAGCCAACAAGTTGGCGAAAAATGCGAAGGTACTAGCCAGATGAGGGCAAATCCCAGAACTAACCGAGACATAACCGGCGTTATCCTCTAAAATATTAATCGCAACCAGGATTAATTGACTGTTTTGGTCTGGTACCGCATTAGTACGTGATCCAAACCAGAAACAGCCCAGGATCTGGCCAACAAGTATGCGAGAAATGCGAATGTACGAGCCAGATAAGGGCAAATCCCAGACCTAACCCAGACATAACCGGAGTTATCCTCTATAATATTAATCGCAATCAGGTTTAATTGCCTGTTTCGGCGTGGTACCACATTACTACGTGGTCCAAGCCGGAAAAAGGCCACGATCTGGCAAACAGGTATGCGAAAAATGCGAAAGTACGAGCCAGATGAGGGCAAATCCCAGACCTAACCTTGAAATAACCGGCGTTATCCTCTAAAATATTAATCGCAACCAGGTTTAATTGACTGTTTGAGTATGGTCCCACATTACGACTTGGTCCAAGCCAAAAAAAGGCCAGGATCTGGCCCACAAGAATGCGAAAAATGCGAAAGTACGAGACAGATGAGGGCAAATCCCAGACCTAACCGAGACATAACCGGCGTTATCCTCTAAAATATTAATCGGACCCAGGTTTAATTGACTGTTTCGGTGTGGAGCGTCATAATTACGGGATCCAAACCAGAAAAAGCTTAGGATCTAGCCAACAACTTGGCAAAAAATGCTAAGGTACTAGCCAGATGAGGACAAATCCCAGAACTAACCGAGCCATAACCGGCGTTATCCTCTAAAATATTAATCGCAACCAGGATTAATTGACTGTTTCGGTGTGGAACCACATTACAACGGGATACAAACCAGAAAAATGCCAGGATCTGGCCAACAAGTATGCGAAAAATGCGAAAGTACGAGACAGATGAGGGCAAATCCCAGACCTAACCGAGACATAACCGGCGTTATCCTCTAAAATATTAATCGCAACCAGGATTAATTGACTGTTTCGGTGTGGGACCGCAATACTACGTGATACAGACCAGAAAAATGCCAGGATCTGGCCAACAAGTATGCGAAAAATGCGAAAGTACGAGACAGATGAGGGCAAATCCCAGACCTAACCGAGACATAACCGGCGTTATCCTCTAAAATATTAATCGCAATCAGGTTTAATTGCCTGTTTCGGCGTGGTACCACATTACTACGTGGTCCGGGCCAGAAAAAGGACAGGATCTGGCCCACAAGAATGCGAAAAATGCGAAAGTATGAGCGAGATGATTGCATATACCAGAACTAACCCAGACATAACCAGCGTTACCCTCTAGAATATTAATCGCAACCAGGATTAATTGACTGTTTCGGTGTGGAACCACATTACGACGGGATACAAACCAGAAAAAGCCCTGGATCTGGCCAACAAGTATGCGAAAAATGCGAAAGTACGAGCCAGATGAGGGCAAATCCCAGACCTAACCGAGACATAACCGGCGTTATCCTCTAAAATATTAATCGGACCCAGGTTTAATTGACTGTTTCGGTGTGGAGCGTCATAATTACGGGATCCAAACCAGAAAAAGCTCAGGATCTAGCCAACAACTTGGCGAAAAATGCTAAGGTACTAGCCAGATGTGGACAAATCCCAGAACTAACCGAGACATAACCGGCGTTATCCTCTAAAATATTAATCGCAACCAGGATTAATTGACTGTTTCGGTGTGGTACCGCAATACTACGTGATCCAAACCAGAAAAAGCCCAGGATCTTGCCAACAAGTAGGCGGAAAATGCGAAGGTACGAGCCAGATGATTGCAAATACCAGACATAACCAGCGTTATCCTCTAAAATATTAATCGCAACCAGGATTAATTGACTGTTTCGGTGTGGAACCACATTACGACGGGATACAAACCAGAAAAAGCCCTGGATCTGGCCAACAAGTATGCGAAAAATGCGAAAGTACGAGCCAGATGAGGGCAAATCCCAGACCTAACCGAGACATAACCGGCGTTATCCTCTAAAATATTAATCGGACCCAGGTTTAATTGACTGTTTCGGTGTGGAGCGTCATAATTCCGGGATCCAAACCAGAAAAAGCTCAGGATCTAGCCAACAACTTGGCGAAAAATGCTAAGGTACTAGCCAGATGAGGACAAATCCCAGAACTAACCGAGACATAACCGGCGTTATCCTCTAAAATATTAATCGCAACCAGGATTAATTGACTGTTTCGGTGTGGTACCGCAATACTACGTGATACAGGCCAGAAAAATGCCAGGATCTGGCCAACAAGTATGCGAAAAATGCGAAAGTACGAGACAGATGAGGGCAAATCCCAGACCTAACCGAGACATAACCGGCGTTATCCTCTAAAATATTAATCGCAACCAGGTTTAATTGACTGTCTCGGTGTGGTACCGCATTACTACGTGATCTAAACCAGGAAAAGGCCAGGATCTGGTCAACAAGTATGCGAGAAATGCGAAAGTTCGAGCCAGATGAGGGCAAATACCAGACCTAACCGAGACATAACCGGAGTTATCCTCTAAAATATTAATCGCAATCAGGTTTAATTGCCTGTTTCGGCGTGGTACCACATTACTACGTGGTCCGGGCCAGAAAAAGGACAGGATCTGGCCCACAAGAATGCGAAAAATGCGAAAGTATGAGCGAGATGATTGCATATACCAGAACTAACCCAGACATAACCAGCGTTACCCTCTAGAATATTAATCGCAACCAGGATTAATTGACTGTTTCGGTGCGGTACCAGATCACTATGTGGTCTAAGCCAGAAAAAGGCCAGGATCTGGACAACAAGTATGCGAGAAATGCGAAAGTACGTGCCAGATGAGGCCAAAGCCCAGACCTAACCGAGTCATAACCGGCGTTATCCTCTAAAATATTAATCGCAACCAGGATTAATTGACTGTTTCGGTGTGGTACCGCAATACTACGTGATACAGACCAGAAAAATGCCAGGATCTGGCCAACAAGTATGCGAAAAATGCGAAAGTACGAGACAGATGAGGGCAAATCCCAGACCTAACCGAGACATAACCGGCGTTATCCTCTAAAATATTAATCGCAACCAGGTTAATTGACTGTTTCGGTGTGGTACCGCATTACTACGTGATCTAAACCAGGAAAAGGCCAGGATCTGGTCAACAAGTATGCGAGAAATGCGAAAGTTCGAGCCAGATGAGGGCAAATACCAGACCTAACCGAGACATAACCGGAGTTATCCTCTAAAATATTAATCGCAATCAGGTTTAATTGCCTGTTTCGGCGTGGTACCACATTACTACGTGATCCAAACCAGAAAAAGCCCAGGAACTGGCCAACAAGTATGCGAAAAATGCGAAAGTACGAGCCAGATGATTGCAAATACCAGAACTAACCCAAACATAACCAGCGTTATCCTCCAAAATATTCATCGCAACCAGGTTTAATTGACTGCTTCGGTGTGGAACCACCTTACGACGGGATCCAAACCACAAACAACCCTAGATCTGTCCAACAAGTACGCGAAAATTGCGAAAGAATGAGCCAGATGATTGCAAATACCAGAATTAACCCAGACATAACCAGCGTTATCCTGTAAAATATTAATCGCAACCAGCTTCTATTGACTGCTTCGGTGCGGTACCACATTACTACGTGGTCCAAGCCAGAAAATTGCCAAGATCTGGCCAACGAGTACGCGAAAATTGCGAAAGTATGAGCCAGATCATTGCAAATACCAGAACTAACCCAGACATAACCAGCGTTATCCTCTAAAATATTAATCGCAACCAGGTTTAATTGACTGTTTCGGTGTGGTACCGCATTACTACGTGATCCAAACCAGAAAAGCCCAGGATCTTGCCAACAAGTAGGCGGAAAATGCGAAGGTACGAGACAGATGATTGCAAATACCAGAACTAACCCAGACATAACCAGCGTTATCCTCTAAAATATTTATCGCAACCAGGTTTAATTGACTGTTTCGGTGTGGAACCACATTACGACGGGATACAAACCAGAAAAAACCCAAGATCTGGCCAACAAGTACGCGATAATTGCGAAAGTATAATCCAGATGAGGGCAAATACCAGACCTAACCGAGACATAACCAGCGTTATCATCTAAAATATTAATCGCAACCAGGTTTAATTGCCTGTTTCGGCGTGGTACCACATTACTACGTGGACCGGGCCAGAAAAAGGACAGGATCTGGCCCACAAGAATGCGAAAAATGCGAAGGTACGAGCCAGATGAGGGCAAATCCCAGAACTAACCGAGATATAACCGGCATTATCCTCCAAAATATTAACCGCAACCAGGTTTAATTGACTGCTTCGGTGTGGAACCACATTACGACGGGATCCAAACCACAAAAAACCCAAGATCTGGCCAACGAGTACGCGAAAATTGCGAAAATATGAGCCAGATGATTGCAAATACCAGAACTAACCCAGACATAACCAGCGTTATCCTCTAAAATATTAATCGCAACCAGGTTTAATTGACTGTTTCGGTGTGGTACCGCATTATTACGTGATCCAAACCAGAAAAAGCCCAGGATCTGGCCAACAAGTAGGCGAAAAATGCGAAGTTACGAGCCAGATGACTGCAAATACCAGAACTAACCCAGACATAACCAGCGTTATCCTCTAAAATATTAATCGCAACCAGGATTAATTGACTGTTTCGGTGTGGAACCACATTACGGCGGGATACAAACCAGAAAAAGCCCTGCATCTGGCCAACAAGTATGCGAGAAATGCGAAAGTACGAGCCAGATGGGGGCAAATCCCAGACCTAACCCAGACATAACCGGCGTTATCCTCTAAAATATTAATCGCAACCAGCTTCTATTGACTGTTTCGGTGTGGTACCAAATTACTACGTGGTCCAAGCCGGAAAAAGGCCACGATCTGGCTAACTAGTATGCGAAAAATGCGAAAGTACGAGCCAGATGAGGGCAAATCCCAGACCTAACCGAGACATAACCGGCGTTATCCTCCAAAATATTCATCGCAACCAGGTTTAATTGACTGCTTCGGTGTGGAACCACATTACGACGGGATCCAAACCACAAAAAACCCAAGATCTGGCCAACGAGTTCGCGAAAATTGCGAAAGTATGAGCCAGATGATCGCAAAAACCAGAACTAACCCAGATATAACCGGCGTTATCATCTAAAATATTAATCGCAACCAGGTTTAATTGACTGTTTCGGTGTGGTACCGCATTGCTACGTGATACAGACCAGAAAAATGCCAGGATCTGGCCAACAAGTATGCGAAAAATGCGAAAGTACGAGACAGATGAGGGCAAATCCCAGACCTAACCGAGACATAACCGGCGTTATCCTCTAAAATATTAATCGCAATCAGGTTTAATTGCCTCTTTCGGCGTGGTACCACATTACTACGTGGTCCGGGCCAGAAAAAGGACAGGATCTGGCCCACAAGAATGCGAAAAATGCGAAAGTATGAGCGAGATGATTGCATATACCAGAACTAACCCAGACATAACCAGCGTTACCCTCTAGAATATTAATCGCAACCAGGATTAATTGACTGTTTCGGTGTGGAACCACATTACGACGGGATACAAACCAGAAAGAGCCCTGGATCTGGCCAACAAGTATGCGAAAAATGCGAAAGTACGAGCCAGATGAGGGCAAATCCCAGACCTAACCGAGACATAACCGGCGTTATCCTCTAAAATATTAATCGGACCCAGGTTTAATTGACTGTTTCGGTGTGGAGCGTCATAATTACGGGATCCAAACCAGAAAAAGCTCAGGATCTAGCCAACAACTTGGCGAAAAATGCTAAGGTACTAGCCAGATGAGGACAAATCCCAGAACTAACCGAGACATAACCGGCGTTATCCTCTAAAATATTAATCGCAACCAGGATTAATTGACTGTTTCGGTGTGGTACCGCAATATTACGTGATACAGACCAGAAAAATGCCAGGATCTGGCCAACAAGTATGCGAAAAATGCGAAAGTACGAGACAGATGAGGGCAAATCCCAGACCTAACCGAGACATAACCGGCGTTATCCTCTAAAATATTAATCGCAACCAGGTTTAATTGACTGTCTCGGTGTGGTACCGCATTACTACGTGATCTAAACCAGGAAAAGGCCAGGATCTGGTCAACAAGTATGCGAGAAATGCGAAAGTTCGAGCCAGATGAGGGCAAATACCAGACCTAACCGAGACATAACCGGAGTTATCCTCTAAAATATTAATCGCAATCAGGTTTAATTGCCTGTTTCGGCTTGGTACCACATTACTACGTGGTCCGGGCCAGAAAAAGGACAGGATCTGGCCCACAAGAATGCGAAAAATGCGAAAGTATGAGCGAGATGATTGCATATACCAGAACTAACCCAGACATAACCAGCGTTACCCTCTAGAATATTAATCGCAACCAGGATTAATTGACTGTTTCGGTGCGGTACCAGATCACTATGTGGTCCAAGCCAGAAAAAGGCCAGGATCTGGACAACAAGTATGCGAGAAATGCGAAAGTACGTGCCAGATGAGGCCAAAGCCCAGACCTAACCGAGTCATAACCGGCGTTATCCTCTAAAATATTAATCGCAACCAGGATTAATTGACTGTTTCGGTGTGGTACCGCAATACTACGTGATACAGACCAGAAAAATGCCAGGATCTGGCCAACAAGTATGCGAAAAATGCGAAAGTACGAGACAGATGAGGGCAAATCCCAGACCTAACCGAGACATAACCGGCGTTATCCTCTAAAATATTAATCGCAACCAGGTTAATTGACTGTTTCGGTGTGGTACCGCATTACTACGTGTTCTAAACCAGGAAAAGGCCAGGATCTGGTCAACAAGTATGCGAGAAATGCGAAAGTTCGAGCCAGATGAGGGCAAATACCAGACCTAACCGAGACATAACCGGAGTTATCCTCTAAAATATTAATCGCAATCAGGTTTAATTGCCTGTTTCGGCGTGGTACCACATTACTACGTGATCCAAACCAGAAAAAGCCCAGGAACTGGCCAACAAGTATGCGAAAAATGCGAAAGTACGAGCCAGATGATTGCAAATACCAGAACTAACCCAAACATAACCAGCGTTATCCTCCAAGATATTCATCGCAACCAGGTTTAATTGACTGCTTCGGTGTGGAACCACATTACGACGGGATCCAAACCACAAAAAACCCTAGATCTGTCCAACAAGTACGCGAAAATTGCGAAAGTATGAGCCAGATGATTGCAAATACCAGAATTAACCCAGACATAACCAGCGTTATCCTGTAAAATATTAATCGCAACCAGCTTCTATTGACTGCTTCGGTGCGGTACCACATTACTACGTGGTCCAAGCCAGATAATTGCCAAGATCTGGCCAACGAGTACGCGAAAATTGCGAAAGTATGAGCCAGATCATTGCAAATACCAGAACTAACCCAGACATAACCAGCGTTATCCTCTAAAATATTAATCGCAACCAGGTTTAATTGACTGTTTCGGTGTGGTACCGCACTACTACGTGATCCAAACCAGAAAAGCCCAGGATCTTGCCAACAAGTAGGCGGAAAATGCGAAGGTACGAGACAGATGATTGCAAATACCAGAACTAACCCAGACATAACCAGCGTTATCCTCTAAAATATTAATCGCAACCAGGTTTAATTGACTGTTTCGGTGTGGAACCACATTACGACGGGATACAAACCAGAAAAAACCCAAGATCTGGCCAACAAGTACGCGATAATTGCGAAAGTATAATCCAGATGAGGGCAAATACCAGACCTAACCGAGACATAACCAGCGTTATCATCTAAAATATTAATCGCAACCAGGTTTAATTGCCTGTTTCGGCGTGGTACCACATTACTACGTGGACCGGGCCAGAAAAAAGACAGGATCTGGCCCACAAGAATGCGAAAAATGCGAAGGTACGAGCCAGATGAGGGCAAATCCCAGAACTAACCGAGATATAACCGGCATTATCCTCCAAAATATTAACCGCAACCAGGTTTAATTGACTGCTTCGGTGTGGAACCACATTACGACGGGATCCAAACCACAAAAAACCCAAGATCTGGCCAACGAGTACGCGAAAATTGCGAAAATATGAGCCAGATGATTGCAAATACCAGAACTAACCCAGACATAACCAGCGTTATCCTCTAAAATATTAATCGCAACCAGGTTTAATTGACTGTTTCGGTGTGGTACCGCATTATTACGTGATCCAAACCAGAAAAAGCCCAGGATCTGGCCAACAAGTAGGCGAAAAATGCGAAGTTACGAGCCAGATGACTGCAAATACCAGAACTAACCCAGACATAACCAGCGTTATCCTCTAAAATATTAATCGCAACCAGGATTAATTGACTGTTTCGGTGTGGAACCACATTACGGCGGGATACAAACCAGAAAAAGCCCTGCATCTGGCCAACAAGTATGCGAAAAATGCGAAAGTACGAGCCAGATGAGGGCAAATCCCAGACCTAACCGAGACATAACCGGCGTTATCCTCTAAAATATTAATCGAACCCAGGTTTAATTGACTGTTTCGGTGTGGAGCGTCATTATTACGGGATCCAAACCAGAAACAGCCCAGGATCTGGCCAACAAGTTGGCGAAAAATGCGAAGGTACTAGCCAGATGAGGGCAAATCCCAGAACTAACCGAGACATAACCGGCGTTATCCTCTAAAATATTAATCGCAACCAGGATTAATTGACTGTTTTGGTCTGGTACCGCATTAGTACGTGATCCAAACCAGAAACAGCCCAGGATCTGGCCAACAAGTATGCGAGAAATGCGAAAGTACGAGCCAGATAAGGGCAAATCCCAGACCTAACCCAGACATAACCGGCGTTATCCTCTAAAATATTAATCGCAACCCGGATTAATTCACTGTTTTGGTCTGGTACCGCATTAGTACGTGATCCAAACCAGAAACAGCCCAGGATCTGGCCAACAAGTATGCGAGAAATGCGAAAGTAGGAGCCAGATAAGGGCATATCCCAGACCTAACCCAGACATAAACGGCGTTATCCTGCAAAATCTAAACCGCAACCAGGTTTAATTGACTGTTACGGTGTGGTACCGCATTACTACGTGATCCAAACCAGAAAAAGCCCAGGATCTTGCCAACAAGTAGGCGGAAAATGCGAAGGTACGAGCCAGATGATTGCAAATACCAGACATAACCAGCGTTATCCTCTAAAATATTAATCGCAACCAGGATTAATTGACTGTTTCGTTGTGGAACCACATTACGACGGGATACAAACCAGAAAAAGCCCTGGATCTGGCCAACAAGTATGCGAGAAATGCGAAAGTACGAGCCAGATGGGGGCAAATCCCAGACATAACCCAGACATAACCGGCGTTATCCTCTAAAATATTAATCGCAACCAGGATTAATTGACTGTTTCGGTCTGGTACCGCATTAGTACGTGATCTAAACCAGGAAAAGGCCAGGATCTGGCCAACAAGTATGCGAGAAATGCGAAAGTACGAGCCAGATGAGGGCAAATACCAGACCTAACCGAGACATAACCGGCGTTATCCTCTAAAATATTAATCGCAACCAGGTTTAATTGCCTGTTTCGGCGTGGTACCACATTACTACGTGGTCCGGGCCAGAAAAAGGACAGGATCTGGCCCACAAGAATGCGAAAAATGCGAAAGTATGAGCGAGATGATTGCATATACCAGAACTAACCCAGACATAACCAGCGTTATCCTCTAAAATATTAATCGCAACCAGGTTTAATTGACGGTTTCGGTGTGGTACCACATTACTACGTGGTCCAAGCCGGAAAAAGGCCACGATCTGGCCAACAAGTATGCGAAAAATGCGAAAGTACGAGCCAGATGAGGGCAAATCCCTGACCTAACCGAGACATAACCGGCGTTATCCTCTAAAATATTAATCGCAACCAGGATTAATTGACTGTTTCGGTCTGGTACCGCATTAGTACGTGATCTAAACCAGGAAAAGGCCAGGATCTGGCCAACAAGTATGCGAAAAAGGCGAAAGTACGAGCCAGATGAGGGCAAATCCCTGACCTAACCGAGACATAACCGGCGTTATCCTCCTAAATATTCATCGCAACCAGGTTTAATTGACTCCTTCGGTGTGGAACCACATTACGACGGGATCCAAACCACAAAAAACCCAAGATCTGGCCAACGAGTACGCGAAAATTGCGAAAGTATGATCCAGATGATTGCAAATACCAGAACTAACCCAGACATAACCAGCGTTATCCTCTAAAATATTAATCGCAACCAGGTTTAGTTGACTGTTTCGGTGTGGTACCGCAATACTACGTGATACAGACCAGAAAAATGCCAGGATCTGGCCAACAAGTATGCGAAAAATGGAAAAGTACGAGACAGATGAGGGCAAATCCCTGACCTAACCGAGACATAACCGGCTGTATCCTCCTAAATATTCATCGCAACCAGGTTTAATTGACTGCTTCTGTGTGGATCCACATCACTACGTGGTCCAAGCCAGAAAAAGGCCAGGATCTGGTCAACAAGTATGCGAGAAATGCGAAAGTACGAGCCAGATGAGGGCAAATACCAGACATAACCCAGACATAACCGGCGTTATCCTCTAAAATATTAATCGCAACCAGCTTCTATTGACTGTTTCGGTGTGGTACCACATTACTACGTGGTCCAAACCACAAAAAACCCAAGATCTGGCCAACGAGTACGCGAAAATTGCGAAAGTATGAGCCAGATGATTGCAAATACCAGAATCAGCCCAGACATAACCAGCGTTATCCTGTAAAATATTAATCGCAACCAGCTTCTATTGACTGTTTCGGTGTGGTACCACATTACTACGTGGTCCAAGCCAGAAAATTGCGACGATCTGGCCAACAAGTATGCGAAAAATGCGAAGGTACGAGGCAGATCCGGTTGGAAAGGATGGTTGCGGCTCTGGGCCGGATCCTGCCCAACCTGGGGGGCCCGGCGGGCCGAGTTCGTCGCCTCTATGTGGCAATGGTCCAGTCGGTGGCCCTATACGGGGCCCCCGTCTGGGCGGACGACCTGGCTGCCTCCAGGCGCAGCATGACTATGCTGCGCCGGGTGCAGGGGCGCATGGCGCTCAGGGTCGTCCGCGGGTATCGGACCATGTCACATGAGGCGGCGACGGTTCTAGCGGGGATGCCGCCCATGGACCTGCTCGCGCGGTCGCACGCGGTGATGTACCGGCACCGCGTCGACCGTCGCGCGGGGGTGGGGGCGGTCCCGGGCGGGCAGGAACCTGCTTGGGGCGATTTGAAGCGCCAGGCCCGGCAGTCCGTGTTGCTCGCGTGGCAGGAGCGGCTGGCTCTGCCAACCGCGGGGCACCGGACTGTCGGGGCGGTTCGGCCACTCCTGAAGGAGTGGCTGGACAGAGGCCATGGCAGCCTCACCTACCGGATGGCACAGGTATTTTCCGGGCATGGCAGCTTCGGAAGATACCTGTGCCGGATAGGGAAGGAGCCGACGGCGCGTTGCTGCCACTGCGACGCTGAGCAGGACACGGCGGATCATACCCTGGAGGTATGCCCCGCGTGGGAGGGGGAGCGCCGTGTCCTGGTCGGCGTCGTCGGGCGGGATGTCTCGCTGCCGGGCGTGGTGCGCGCCATGCTCGGCAGCGAGGAGAAGTGGAGGGCCGTGGCCTCCTTCTGCGAGAACGTAATGTTGCAGAAGGAGGCCGCGGGGAGGGACCGCGAGCTTCAGCGGCGCGCTGAAGCTCGCGCTCGTGCGGTGGCCCGAGGTCGTCGCCCGGTCGCGAGGCGTCGCGGGCGGCCGCCTCGGCGTGGCGGATGACCTAGGCTGGGAGGGGGGTCCTGAGGGGACCCTCCTCCCGCCAGGCGGCGCCGGGTCGGACCGGTTGGGGGTAGGAGTGCCTCCCCCTACCGGTCCGACGCAAGGGGAGGCACCCTCGGCGGTCTGGTGCGGCCATGAACGCCCGGCCGCCGAGGGGTGGAAACGGGGTCGCGGGCGGTTGCGAGTTGGGGCTCGCAGCCGCCACTAAACGCGGCCCCGGGACGGATAGCGGCGGGATGGAGTGGCCCCGTCCCGCCGCTATGAGGCAGTGTGTCTACTGGGGGGACCGATTGTCCCCCCGGGGGATGGGCGCGAAAGCGCGGGCACGGGGAGGATACCGGAAGAATGCTTCGAGCGATTCCCGGTATCCTTCCAAAGCGTGCCGAAGGGTCACCGTGGGGTTTTTAGTGGGTAGGTCCCGCGCCTGTCGTTGTACGGGCGCGGGGAATCCCACACACGCCTCCCACCTCTCCCCAAGGAGGTGGGAGGGAGTCTTTCGAAGATTTTCCCCACGACAAAAAAAAAAAAAAAAAAAAAAAAAAGTACGAGCCAGATGAGGGCAAATCCCAGACCTAACCGAGACATAACCGGCGTTATCCTCTAAAATATTAATCGGACCCAGGTTTAATTGACTGTTTCGGTGTGGAGCGTCATTATTACGGGATCCAAACCAGAAAAAGCTCAGGATCTAGCCAACAAGTTGGCGAAAAATGCGAAGGTACTAGCCAGATGAGGGCAAATCCCAGAACTAACCGAGACATAACCGGCGTTATCCTCTAAAATATTAATCGCAACCAGGATTAATTGACTGTTTTGGTCTGGTACCGCATTAGTACGTGATCCAAACCAGAAACAGCCCAGGATCTGGCCAACAAGTATGCGAGAAATGCGAAAGTACGAGCCAGATAAGGGCAAATCCCAGACCTAACCCAGACATAACCGGCGTTATCCTCTAAAATATTAATCGCAACCCAGATTAATTCACTGTTTTGGTCTGGTACCGCATTAGTACGTGATCCAAACCAGAAACAGCCCAGGATCTGGCCAACAAGTATGCGAGAAATGCGAAAGTAGGAGCCAGATAAGGGCATATCCCAGACCTAACCCAGACATAAACGGCGTTATCCTGCAAAATCTAAACCGCAACCAGGTTTAATTGACTGTTACGGTGTGGTACCGCATTACTACGTGATCCAAACCAGAAAAAGCCCAGGATCTTGCCAACAAGTAGGCGGAAAATGCGAAGGTACGAGCCAGATGATTGCAAATACCAGACATAACCAGCGTTATCCTCTAAAATATTAATCGCAACCAGGATTAATTGACTGTTTCGGTGTGGAACCACATTACGACGGGATACAAACCAGAAAAAGCCCTGGATCTGGCCAACAAGTATGCGAGAAATGCGAAAGTACGAGCCAGCTGGGGGCAAATCCCAGACATAACCCAGACATAACCGGCGTTATCCTCTAAAATATTAATCGCAACCAGGATTAAGTGACTGTTTCGGTCTGGTACCGCATTAGTACGTGATCTAAACCAGGAAAAGGCCAGGATATGGCCAACAAGTATGCGAGAAATGCGAAAGTACGAGCCAGATGAGGGCAAATACCAGACCTAACCGAGACATAACCGGCGTTATCCTCTAAAATATTAATCGCAACCAGGTTTAATTGCCTGTTTCGGCGTGGGACCACATTACTACGTGGTCCGGGCCAGAGAAAGGACAGGATCTGGCCCACAAGAATGCGAAAATTGCGAAAGTATGATCCAGATGATTGCAAATACCAGAACTAACCCAGACATAACCAGCGTTATCCTCTAAAATATTAATCGCAACCAGGTTTAGTTGACGGTTTCGGTGTGGTACCGCAATACTACGTGATACAGACCAGAAAAATGCCAGGATCTGGCCAACAAGTATGCGAAAAATGGAAAAGTACGAGACAGATGAGGGCAAATCCCTGACCTAACCGAGACATAACCGGCTGTATCCTCCTAAATATTCATCGCAACCAGGTTTAATTGACTGCTTCTGTGTGGATCCACATCAGTACGTGATCGAAGCCAGAAAAAGGCCAGGATCTGGTCAACAAGTATGCGAGAAATGCGAAAGTACGAGCCAGATGAGGGCAAATCCCAGACCTAACCGAGACATAACCGGCGTTATCCCCTAAAATATTAATCGCAACCAGGTGTAATTGACTGCTTCGGTGTGGTACCACATTATTACGTGGTCCGGGCCAGAAAAAGGACAGGATCTGGCCCACAAGAATGCGAAAAATGCGAAAGTATGAGCGAGATGATTGCACATACCAGAACTAACCCAGACATAACCAGCGTTATCCTCTAAAATATTAATCGCAACCAGGTTTAGTTGACTGTTTCGGTGTGGTACCACATCACTACGTGGTCCAAGCCGGAAAAAAGCCACGATCTGGCCAACAAGTATGCGAAAAAGGCGAAAGTACGAGCCAGATGAGGGCAAATCCCTGACCTAACCGAGACATAACCGGCGTTATCCTCCTAAATATTCATCGCAATCAGGTTTAATTGACTGCTTCGGTGTGGAACCACATTACGACGGGATCCAAACCACAAAAAACCCAAGATCTGGCCAACGAGTACGCGAAAATTGCGAAAGTATGATCCAGATGATTGCAAATACCAGAACTAACCCAGACATAACCAGCGTTATCCTCTAAAATATTAATCCCAACCAGGTTTAGTTGACTGTTTCGGTGTGGTACCGCAATACTACGTGATGCAGACCAGAAAAATGCCAGGATCTGGCCAACAAGTATGCGAAAAATGGAAAAGTACGAGACAGATGAGGGCAAATCCCTGACCTAACCGAGACATAACCGGCTGTATCCTCCTAAATATTCATCGCAACCAGGTTTAATTGACTGCTTCGGTGTGGAACCACATTACGACGGGATCCAAACCACAAAAAACCCAAGATCTGGCCAACGAGTACGCGAAAATTGCGAAAGTATGATCCAGATGATTGCAAATCCCAGACCTAACCGAGATATAACCGGCGTTATCCTCTAAAATATTAATCGAACCCAGGTTTAATTGACTGTTTCGGTCTGGTACCGCATTAGTACGTGATCTAAACCAGGAAAAGGCCAGGATCTGGTCAACAAGTATGCGAGAAATGCGAAAGTACGAGCCAGATGAGGGCAAATACCAGACCTAACCGAGACATAACCGGCGTTATCCTGTAAAATATTAATCGCAACAAGGTTTAATTGCCTGTTTCGGCGTGGTACCACATTACTACGTGGTCCGGGCCAGAAAAAGGACAGGATCTGGCCCACAAGAATGCAAAAAATGCGAAAGTATGAGCGAGATGATTGCATATACCAGAACTAACCCAGACATAACCAGCGTTATCCCCTAAAATATTAATCGCAACCAGGTTTAATTGCCTGCTTCGGTGTGGGACCGCATTACTACGTGATCCAAACCAGAAAAAGCCCACGATCTAGCCAACAAGTAGGCGAAAAATGCGAAGGTATGAGCCAGATGATTGCAAATACCAGAATTAACCCAGACATAACCAGCGTTATCCTGTAAAATATTAATCGCAACCAGCTTCTATTGACTGTTTCGGTGTGGTACCACATTACTACGTGGTCCAGGCCAGAAAATTGCCACGATCTGGCCAACAAGTATGCGAAAAATGCTAAGGTACTAGCCAGATGAGGACAAATCCCAGAACTAACCGAGACATAACCGGCGTTATCCTTCTAAAATATTAATCGCAACCAGGATTAATTGACTGTTTCGTTGTGGTACCGCAATACTACGTGATACAGACCAGAAAAATGCCAGGATCTGGCCAACAAGTATGCGAAAAATGCGAAAGTACGAGACAGATGAGGGCAAATCCCAGACCTAACCCAGACATAACCAGCGTTATCCTCTAAAATATTAATCGCAACCAGGATTAATTGACTGTTTCGGTCTGGTACCGCATTACTACGTGATCCAGACCAGAAAAAGGCCAGGATCTGGCCAACAAGTATGCGAGAAATGCGAAAGTACGAGCCAGATGAGCGCAAATACCAGACCTAACCGAGACATAACCGACGCTGTCCTCTAAGATATTAATCCCAACAAAGTTTAATTAACTGTTTCGGCCTGGAATCCCATTAGTACGTGATACAAACCAGAAAAAGGCCGGGAACTGGCCAACACGTATGCGAAAAATGCGAAAGTACGAGCCAGATGAGGGCAAATCCCAGGCCTAACCGAGACATAACCGGCGTTAGCCTCTAAAATATTAATCGCAACCAGGTTTAATTAACTGTTTCGGCCTGGTACCGCATTAGTACGTGATCCAAACCAGAAAAAGGCCGGGATCTGGCCAACAAGTATGCGAAAAATGCGAAAGTACGAGCCAGATGTGGGCAAATCCCAGACCTCACCGATACATAACCAGCGTCATCCTCTAAAATATTAATCGCAACCAGGTTTAATTGACTGCTTCGGTGTGGTACTACATTGCTACGTGATCCAAACAAGAAAAAGCCCACGATCTAGCCAACAAGTAGGCGAAAAATGCGAAGGTACGAGCCAGATGATTGCAAATACCAGAACTAACCCAGACATAACCAGCGTTATCCTCTAAAATACTAATCGGAACCAGCTTTTATTGACTGTTTCAGTGTGGCACCACATTACTACGTGATCCAAACCACAAAAAGGCCGGGATCTCGCCAACAAGTATGCGAAAAATGAGAAAGTACGAGCCAGATGTGGGCAATTACCAGACCTAACCCAGACATAACCTGCGTTATCCTCTAACATATTAATCGCAACCAGCTTCTATTGACTATTTCGGTGCGGCACCACATTACTACGTGGTCCAAGCCGGAGAAAGGCCACGATCTGGCAAACAGGTATGCGAAAAATGCGAGAGTACGAGCCAGATGAGGGCAAATCCCAGACCTAACCGAGACATAACCGGCGTTATCCTCCAACATATTAATCGCAACCAGGTTTAATTGACTGTTACGGTGTGGTACCGCATTACTACGTGATCCAGACCAGAAAAAGGCCAGGATCTGGCCAACAAGTATGCGAAAAATGCGGAAGTACGAGCCAGCTGTGGGCAGATCCCAGACCTAACCGAGACATAACCGGCGTTATCCTCTAAAATATTAATCGGACCCAGGTTTAATTGACTGTTTCGGTGTGGAGCGTCATAATTACGGGATCCAAACCAGAAAGAGCTCAGGATCTAGCCAACAAGTTGGTGAAAAATGCGAAGGTACTAGCCAGATGAGGGCAAATCCCAGAACTAACCGAGACATAACCGGCGTTATCCTCCTAAATATTCATCGCAACCAGGTTTAATTGACTGTTTCGGTGTGGTACCGCATTGCTACGTGATACAGACCAGAAAAATGCCAGGATCTGGCCAACAAGTATGCGAAAAATGCGAAAGTACGAGCCAGATGAGGGCAAATCCCAGACCTAACCGAGACATAACCGGCGTTATCCTCTAAAATATTAATCGAACCCAGGTTTAATTGACTGTTTCGGTGTGGAGCGTCATTATTACGGGATCTAAACCAGAAAAAGCTCAGGATCTAGCCAACAAGTTGGCGAAAAATGCGAAGGTACTAGCCAGATGAGGGCAAATCCCAGACCTAACCGAGACATAACCGACGCTGTCCTCTAAGATATTAATCGCAACAAGATTTAATTAACTGTTTCGGCCTGGAATCCCATTAGTACGTGATACAAACCAGAAAAAGGCCGGGAACTGGCCAACACGTATGCGAAAAATGCGAAAGTACGAGCCAGATGAGGGCAAATCCCAGGCCTAACCGAGACATAACCGGCGTTAGCCTCTAAAATATTAATCGCAACCAGGTTTAATTAACTGTTTCGAACTGGTACCGCATTAGTACGTGATCCAAACCAGAAAAAGGCCGGGATCTGGCCAACAAGTATGCGAAAAATGCGAAAGTACGAGCCAGATGTGGGCAAATCCCAGACCTCACCGATACATAACCAGCGTCATCCTCTAAAATATTAATCGCAACCAGGTTTAATTGACTGCTTCGGTGTGGTACTACATTGCTACGTGATCCAAACAAGAAAAAGCCCACGATCTAGCCAACAAGTAGGCGAAAAATGCGAAGGTACGAGCCAGATGAGGGCAAATCCCAGACCTAACCGAGACATAACCGGCGTTATCCTCCAACATATTAATCGCAACCAGGTTTAATTGACTGTTACGGTGTGGTACCGCATTACTACGTGATCCAGACCAGAAAAAGGCCAGGATCTGGCCAACAAGTATGCGAAAAATGCGGAAGTACGAGCCAGCTGTGGGCAGATCCCAGACCTAACCGAGACATAACCGGCGTTATCCTCTAAAATATTAATCGGACCCAGGTTTAATTGACTGTTTCGGTGTGGAGCGTCATAATTACGGGATCCAAACCAGAAAGAGCTCAGGATCTAGCCAACAAGTTGGCGAAAAATGCGAAGGTACTAGCCAGATGAGGGCAATTACCAGACCTAACCCAGACATAACCTGCGTTATCCTCTAACATATTAATCGCAACCAGCTTCTATTGACTATTTCGGGGCGGCACCACATTACTACGTGGTCCAAGCCGGAAAAAGGCCACGATCTGGCAAACAGGTATGCGAAAAATGCGAGAGTACGAGCCAGATGAGGGCAAATCCCAGACCTAACCGAGACATAACCGGCGTTATCCTCCAACATATTAATCGCAACCAGGTTTAATTGACTGTTACGGTGTGGTACCGCATTACTACGTGATCCAGACCAGAAAAAGGCCAGGATCTGGCCAACAAGTATGCGAAAAATGCGGAAGTACGAGCCAGCTGTGGGCAGATCCCAGACCTAACCGAGACATAACCGGCGTTATCCTCTAAAATATTAATCGGACCCAGGTTTAATTGACTGTTTCGGTGTGGAGCGTCATAATTACGGGATCCAAACCAGAAAGAGCTCAGGATCTAGCCAACAAGTTGGCGAAAAATGCGAAGGTACTAGCCAGATGAGGGCAAATCCCAGAACTAACCGAGACATAACCGGCGTTATCCTCCTAAATATTCATCGCAACCAGGTTTAATTGACTGCTTCGGTGTGGCACCACATTACGACGGGATCCAAACCACAAAAAACCCAAGATCTGGCCAACGAGTACGCGAAAATTGCGAAAGTATGATCCAGATGATTGCAAATACCAGAACTAACCCAGACATAACCAGCGTTATCCTCTAAAATATTAATCCCAACCAGGTTTAGTTGACTGTTTCGGTGTGGTACCGCAATACTACGTGATACAGACCAGAAAAATGCCAGGATCTGGCCAACAAGTATGCGAAAAATGGAAAAGTACGAGACAGATGAGGGCAAATCCCTGACCTAACCGAGACATAACCGGCGTTATCCTCTAAAATATTAATCGCAACCAGGATTAATTGACTGTTTCGGTCTGGTACCGCATTAGTACGTGATCTAAACCAGGAAAAGGCCAGGATCTGACCAACAAGTATGCGAAAAAGGCGAAAGTACGGGCCAGATGAGGGCAAATCCCTGACCTAACCGAGACATAACCGGCGTTATCCTCCTAAATATTCAACGCAACCAGGTTTAATTGACTGCTTCGGTGTGGAACCACATTACGACGGGATCCAAACCACAAAAAACCCAAGATCTGGCCAACGAGTACGCGAAAATTGCGAAAGTATGATCCAGATGATTGCAAATACCAGAACTAACCCAGACATAACCAGCGTTATCCTCTAAAATATTAATCGCAGCCAGGTTTAGTTGACTGTTTCGGTGTGGTACCGCAATACTACGTGATACAGACCAGAAAAATGCCAGGATCTGGCCAACAAGTATGCGAAAAATGGAAAAGTACGAGACAGATGAGGGCAAATCCCTGACCTAACCGAGACATAACCGGCTGTATCCTCCTAAATATTCATCGCAACCAGGTTTAATTGACTGCTTCCGTGTGGATCCACATCACTACGTGGTCCAAGCCAGAAAAAGGCCAGAATCTGGTCAACAAGTATGCGAGAAATGCGAAAGTACGAGCCATATGAGGGCAAATCCCAGACCTAACCGAGACATAACCGGCGTTATCCCCTAAAATATTAATCGCAACCAGGTATAATTGACTGCTTCGGTGTGGTACCACATTACTACGTGGTCCGAGCCAGGAAAAGGCCAGGATCTGGCCAACAAGAATACGAAAAATGCGAAGGTACGAGGCAGATGAGGGCAAATCCCAGACCTAACCGAGATATAACCGGCGTTATCCTCTAAAATATTAATCAAAACCGGGTTTAATTGACTGCTTCGGTGTGGTACCGCATTAGTACGTGATGCAAACCAGAAAAAGGCCAGGATCTGGTCAACAAGTATGCGAGAAATGCGAAAGTACGAGCCAGATGAGCGCAAATACCAGACCTAACCGAGACATAACCGACGCTGTCCTCTAAGATATTAATCGCAACAAGGTTTAATTAACTGTTTCGGCCTGGAATCCCATTAGTACGTGATACAAACCAGAAAAAGGCCGGGATCTGGCCAACACGTATGCGAAAAATGCGAAAGTACGAGCCAGATATGGGCAATTACCAGACCTAACCCAGACATAACCGGCGTTATCCTCTAACATATTAATCGCAACCAGCTTCTATTGACTATTTCGGTGTGGTACCACATTACTACGTGGTCCAAGCCGGAAAAAGGCCACGATCTGGCAAAGAGGTATGCGAAAAATGCGAAAGTACGAGCCAGATGAGGGCAAATCCCAGACCTAACCTTGAAATAACCGGCGTTATCCTCTAAAATATTAATCGCAACCAGGTTTAATTGACTGTTTGAGTATGGTCCCACATTACGACTTGGTCCAAGCCAAAAAAAGGCCAGGATCTGGCCAACAAGTATGCGAAAAATGCGAAAGTACGAGCCAGATGAGGGCAAATCCCAGACCTAACCGAGACATAACCGGCGTTATCCTCTAAAATATTAATCGGACCCAGGTTTAATTGACTGTTTCGGTGTGGAGCGTCATAATTACGGGATCCAAACCAGAAAAAGCTCAGGATCTAGCCAACAAGTTGGCGAAAAATGCTATGGTACTAGCCAGATGAGGACAAATCCCAGAACTAACCGAGACATAACCGGCGTTATCCTCTAAAATATTAATCGCAACCAGGATTAATTGACTGCTTCGGTGTGGTACCACATTAGTACGTGATCCAAACCAGAAAAATGCCGGGATCTGGCCAACAAGTATGCGAAAAATGCGAAGGTACTAGCCAGATGAGGGCAAATCCCAGAACTAACCGAGACATAACCGGCGTTATCCTCTAAAATATTAATCGCAACCAGGATTAATTGACTGTTTTGGTCTGGTACCGCATTAGTACGTGATCCAAACCAGAAACAGCCCAGGATCTGGCAAACAAGTATGCGAGAAATGCGAAAGTACGAGCCAGATAAGGGCAAATCCCAGACCTAACCGAGACATAACCGGCGTTATCCTCTAAAATATTAATCGGACCCAGGTTTAATTGACTGTTTCGGTGTGGAGCGTCATAATTACGGGATCCAAACCAGAAAGAGCTCACGATCTAGCCAACAAGTTGGCGAAAAATGCGAAGGTACTAGCCAGATGAGGGCAAATCCCAGAACTAACCGAGACATAACCGGCGTTATCCTCCTAAATATTCATCGCAACCAGGTTTAATTGACTGCTTCGGTGTGGAACCACATTACGGCGGGATCCAAACCACAAAAAACCCAAGATCTGGCCAACGAGTACGCGAAAATTGCGAAAGTATGATCCAGATGATTGCAAATACCAGAACTAACCCAGACATAACCAGCGTTATCCTCTAAAATATTAATCCCAACCAGGTTTAGTTGACTGTTTCGGTGTGGTACCGCAATACTACGTGATACAGACCAGAAAAATGCCAGGATCTGGCCAACAAGTATGCGAAAAATGGAAAAGTACGAGACAGATGAGGGCAAATCCCTGACCTAACCGAGACATAACCGGCTGTATCCTCCTAAATATTCATCGCAACCAGGTTTAATTGACTGCTTCGGTGTGGAACCACATTACGACGGGATCCAAACCACAAAAAACCCAAGATCTGGCCAACGAGTTCGCGAAAATTGCGAAAGTATGAGCCAGATGATCGCAAAAACCAGAACTAACCCAGATATAACCAGCGTTATCATCTAAAATATTAATCGCAACCAGGTTTAATTGACTGTTTCGGTGTGGTACCGCATTGCTACGTGATACAGACCAGAAAAATGCCAGGATCTGGCCAACAAGTATGCGAAAAATGCGAAAGTACGAGCCAGATGAGGGCAAATCCCAGACCTAACCGAGACATAACCGGCGTTATCCTCTAAAATATTAATCGAACCCAGGTTTAATTGACTGTTTCGGTGTGGAGCGTCATTATTACGGGATCCAAACCAGAAAAAGCTCAGGATCTAGCCAACAAGTTGGCGAAAAATGCGAAGGTACTAGCCAGATGAGGGCAAATCCCAGAACTAACCGAGACATAACCGGCGTTATCCTCTAAAATATTAATCGCAACCAGGATTAATTGACTGTTTTGGTCTGGTACCGCATTAGTACGTGATCCAAACCAGAAACAGCCCAGGATATGGCCAACAAGTATGCGAGAAATGCGAAAGTACGGGCCAGATAAGGGCAAATCCCAGACCTAACCCAGACATAACCGGCGTTATCCTCTAAAATATTAATCGCAACCCAGATTAATTCACTGTTTTGGTCTGGTACCGCATTAGTACGTGATCCAAACCAGAAACAGCCCAGGATCTGGCCAACAAGTATGCGAGAAATGCGAAAGTAGGAGCCAGATAAGGGCATATCCCAGACCTAACCCAGACATAAACGGCGTTATCCTGCAAAATCTAAACCGCAACCAGGTTTAATTGACTGTTACGGTGTGGTACCGCTTTACTACGTGATCCAAACCAGAAAAAGCCCAGGATCTTGCCAACAAGTAGGCGGAAAATGCGAAGGTACGAGCCAGATGATTGCAAATACCAGACATAACCAGCGTTATCCTCTAAAATATTAATCGCAACCAGGATTAATTGACTGTTTCTTCAAAAAACCCAAGATCTGGCCAACGAGTACGCGAAAATTGCGAAAGTATGATCCAGATGATTGCAAATACCAGAACTAACCCAGACATAACCAGCGTTATCCTCTAAAATATTAATCGCAGCCAGGTTTAGTTGACTGTTTCGGTGTGGTACCGCAATACTACGTGATACAGACCAGAAAAATGCCAGGATCTGGCCAACAAGTATGCGAAAAATGGAAAAGTACGAGACAGATGAGGGCAAATCCCTGACCTAACCGAGACATAACCGGCTGTATCCTCCTAAATATTCATCGCAACCAGGTTTAATTGACTGCTTCTGTGTGGATCCACATCACTACGTGGTCCAAGCCAGAAAAAGGCCAGAATCTGGTCAACAAGTATGCGAGAAATGCGAAAGTACGAGCCATATGAGGGCAAATCCCAGACCTAACCGAGACATAACGGGCGTTATCCCCTAAAATATTAATCGCAACCAGGTATAATTGACTGCTTCGGTGTGGTACCACATTACTACGTGGTCCGAGCCAGGAAAAGGCCAGGATCTGGCCAACAAGAATACGAAAAATGCGAAGGTACGAGGCAGATGAGGGCAAATCCCAGACCTAACCGAGATATAACCGGCGTTATCCTCTAAAATATTAATCAAAACCGGGTTTAATTGACTGCTTCGGTGTGGTACCGCATTAGTACGTGATGCAAACCAGAAAAAGGCCAGGATCTGGTCAACAAGTATGCGAGAAATGCGAAAGTACGAGCCAGATGAGCGCAAATACCAGACCTAACCGAGACATAACCGACGCTGTCCTCTAAGATATTAATCGCAACAAGGTTTAATTAACTGTTTCGGCCTGGAATCCCATTAGTACGTGATACAAACCAGAAAAAGGCCGGGAACTGGCCAACACGTATGCGAAAAATGCGAAAGTACGAGCCAGATGATCGCAAAAACCAGAACTAACCCAGATATAACCAGCGTTATCATCTAAAATATTAATCGCAACCAGGTTTAATTGACTGTTTCGGTGTGGTACCGCATTGCTACGTGATACAAACGAGAAAAATGCCAGGATCTGGCCAACAAGTATGCGAAAAATGCGAAAGTACGAGCCAGATGAGGGCAAATCCCAGACCTAACCGAGACATAACCGGCGTTATCCTCTAAAATATTAATCGAACCCAGGTTTAATTGACTGTTTCGGTGTGGAGCGTCATTATTACGGGATCCAAACCAGAAAAAGCTCAGGATCTAGCCAACAAGTTGGCGAAAAATGCGAAGGTACTAGCTAGATGAGGGCAAATCCCAGAACTAACCGAGACATAACCGGCGTTATCCTCTAAAATATTAATCGCAACCAGGATTAATTGACTGTTTTGGTCTGGTACCGCAATAGTACGTGATCCAAACCAGAAACAGCCCAGGATCTGGCCAACAAGTATGCGAGAAATGCGAAAGTACGAGCCAGATAAGGGCAAATCCCAGGCCTAACCCAGACATAACCGGCGATATCCTCTAAAATATTAATCGCAACCAGGATTAATTCACTGTTTTGGTCTGGTACCGCATTAGTACGTGATCCAAACCAGAAACAGGCCAGGATCTGGCCAACAAGTATGCGAGAAATGCGAAAGTACGAGCCAGATGAGGGCAAATACCAGACCTAACCGAGACATAACCGGCGTTATCCTCTAAAATATTAATCGCAACCAGGATTAATTGACTGTTTCGGTCTGGTACCGCATTAGTACGTGATCTAAACCAGGAAAAGGCCAGGATCTGGCCAACAAGTATGCGAGAAATGCGAAAGTACGAGCCAGATGGGGGCAAATCCCAGACATAACCCAGACATAACCGGCGTTATCCTCTAAAATATTAATCGCAACCAGCTTCTATTGACTGTTTCGGTGTGGTACCGCATTAGTACGTGATCTAAACCAGGAAAAGGCCAGGATCTGGCCCACAAGAATGCGAAAAATGCGAAAGTATGAGCGAGATGATTGCACATACCAGAACTAACCCAGACATAACCAGCGTTATCCTCTAAAATATTAATCGCAACCAGGTTTAGTTGACTGTTTCGGTGTGGTACCACATCACTACGTGGTCCAAGCCGGAAAAAGGCCACGATCTGGCCAACAAGTATGCGAAAAAGGCGAAAGTACGAGCCAGATGAGGGCAAATCCCTGACGTAACCGAGACATAACCGGAGTTATCCTCTAAAATATTAATCGCAACCAGGATTAATTGACTGTTTCGGTCTGGTACCGCATTAGTACGTGATCTAAACCAGGAAAAGGCCAGGATCTGGCCAACAACTATGCGAGAAATGCGAAAGTACGAGCCAGATGAGGGCAAATACCAGACCTAACCCAGACATAACCGGCGTTATCCTCTAAAATATTAATCGCAACCAGGTTTAATTGCCTGTTTCGGCGTGGTACCACATTACTACGTGGTCCGGGCCAGAAAAAGGACAGGATCTGGCCCACAAGAATGCGAAAAATGCGAAAGTATGAGCGAGATGATTGCACATACCAGAACTAACCCAGACATAACCAGCGTTATCCTCTAAAATATTAATCCCAACCAGGTTTAGTTGACTGTTTCGGTGTGGTACCGCAATACTACGTGATACAGACCAGAAAAATGCCAGGATCTGACCAACAAGTATGCGAAAAATGGAAAAGTACGAGACAGATGAGGGCAAATCCCTGACCTAACCGAGACATAACCGGCTGTATCCTCCTAAATATTCATCGCAACCAGGTTTAATTGACTGCTTCGGTGTGGAACCACATTACGACGGGATCCAAACCACAAAAAACCCAAGATCTGGCCAACGAGTACGCGAAAACTGCGAAAGTATGATCCAGATGATTGCAAATCCCAGACCTAACCGAGATATAACCGGCGTTATCCTCTAAAATATTAATCGAACCCAGGTTTAATTGACTGTTTCGGTCTGGTACCGCATTACGACGGGATCCAAACCACAAAAAACCCAAGATCTGGCCAACGAGTACGCGAAAACTGCGAAAGTATGATCCAGATGATTGCAAATCCCAGACCTAACCGAGATATAACCGGCGTTATCCTCTAAAATATTAATCGAACCCAGGTTTAATTGACTGTTTCGGTCTGGTACCGCATTAGTACGTGATCTAAACCAGGAAAAGGCCAGGATCTGGTCAACAAGTATGCGAGAAATGCGAAAGTACGAGCCAGATGAGGGCAAATACCAGACCTAACCGAGACATAACCGGCGTTATCCTGTAAAATATTAATCGCAACAAGGTTTAATTGCCTGTTTCGGCGTGGTACCACATTACTACGTGGTCCGGGCCAGAAAAAGGACAGGATCTGGCCCACAAGAATGCAAAAAATGCGAAAGTATGAGCCAGATGATCGCAAAAACCAGAACTAACCCAGATATAACCAGCGTTATCATCTAAAATATTAATCGCAACCAGGATTAATTGACTGTTTCGGTCTGGTACCGCATTAGTACGTGATCTAAACCAGGAAAAGGCCAGGATCTGGTCAACAAGTATGCGAGAAATGCGAAAGTACGAGCCAGATGAGGGCAAATACCAGACCTAACCGAGACATAACCGGCGTTATCCTGTAAAATATTAATCGCAACCAGCTTCTATTGACTGTTTCGGTGTGGTACCACATTACTACGTGGTCCAGGCCAGAAAATTGCCACGATCTGGCCAACAAGTATGTGAAAAATGCTAAGGTACTAGCCAGATGAGGGCAAATCCCAGACCTAACCCAGACATAACCAGCGTTATCCTCTAAAAGATTAATCGCAACCAGGATTAATTGACTGTTTCGGTCTGGTACCGCATTACTACGTGATCCAGACCAGAAAAAGGCCAGGATCTGGCCAACAAGTATGCGAGAAATGCGAAAGTACGAGCCAGATGAGCGCAAATACCAGACCTAACCGAGACATAACCGACGCTGTCCTCTAAGATATTAATCGCAACAAGGTTTAATTAACTGTTTCGGCCTGGAATCCCATTAGTACGTGATACAAACCAGAAAAAGGCCGGGAACTGGCCAACACGTATGCGAAAAATGCGAAAGTACGAGCCAGATGAGGGCAAATCCCAGGCCTAACCGAGACATAACCGGCGTTAGCCTCTAAAATATTAATCGCAACCAGGTTTAATTAACTGTTCCGGCCTGGTACCGCATTAGTACGTGATCCAAACCAGAAAAAGGCCGGGATCTGGCCAACAAGTATGCGAAAAATGCGAAAGTACGAGCCAGATGTCGGCAAATCCCAGACCTCACCGATACATAACCAGCGTCATCCTCTAAAATATTAATCGCAACCAGGTTTAATTGACTGCTTCGGTGTGGTACTACATTGCTACGTGATCCAAACAAGAAAAAGCCCACGATCTAGCCAACAAGTAGGCGAAAAATGCGAAGGTACGAGCCAGATGATTGCAAATACCAGAACTAACCCAGACATAACCAGCGTTATCCTCTAAAATACTAATCGGAACCAGCTTTTATTGACTGTTTCAGTGTGGCACCACATTACTACGTGATCCAAACCACAAAAAGGCCGGGATCTCGCCAACAAGTATGCGAAAAATGAGAAAGTACGAGCCAGATGTGGGCAATTACCAGACCTAACCCAGACATAACCTGCGTTATCCTCTAACATATTAATCGCAACCAGCTTCTATTGACTATTTCGGTGCGGCACCACATTACTACGGGGTCCAAGCCGGAAAAAGGCCACGATCTGGCAAACAGGTATGCGAAAAATGCGAGAGTACGAGCCAGATGAGGGCAAATCCCAGACCTAACCGAGACATAACCGGCGTTATCCTCCAACATATTAATCGCAACCAGGTTTAATTGACTGTTACGGTGTGGTACCGCATTACTACGTGATCCAGACCAGAAAAAGGCCAGGATCTGGCCAACAAGTATGCGAAAAATGCGGAAGTACGAGCCAGCTGTGGGCAGATCCCAGACCTAACCGAGACATAACCGGCGTTATCCTCTAAAATATTAATCGGACCCAGGTTTAATTGACTGTTTCGGTGTGGAGCGTCATAATTACGGGATCCAAACCAGAAAGAGCTCAGGATCTAGCCAACAAGTTGGCGAAAAATGCGAAGGTACTAGCCAGATGAGGGCAAATCCCAGAACTAACCGAGACATAACCGGCGTTATCCTCCTAAATATTCATCGCAACCAGGTTTAATTGACTGCTTCGGTGTGGAACCACATTACGACGGGATCCAAACCACAAAAAACCCAAGATCTGGCCAACGAGTACGCGAAAATTGCGAAAGTATGATCCAGATGATTGCAAATACCAGAACTAACCCAGACATAACCAGCGTTATCCTCTAAAATATTAATCCCAACCAGGTTTAGTTGACTGTTTCGGTGTGGTACCGCAATACTACGTGATACAGACCAGAAAAATGCCAGGATCTGGCCAACAAGTATGCGAAAAATGGAAAAGTACGAGACAGATGAGGGCAAATCCCTGACCTAACCGAGACATAACCGGCTGTATCCTCCTAAATATTCATCGCAACCAGGTTTAGTTGACTGCTTCGGTGTGGAACCACATTACGACGGGATCCAAACCACAAAAAACCCAAGATCTGGCCAACGAGTTCGCGAAAATTGCGAAAGTATGAGCCAGATGATCGCAAAAACCAGAACTAACCCAGATATAACCAGCGTTATCATCTAAAATATTAATCGCAACCAGGTTTAATTGACTGTTTCGGTGTGGTACCGCATTGCTACGTGATACAGACCAGAAAAATGCCAGGATCTGGCCAACAAGTATGCGAAAAATGCGAAAGTACGAGCCAGATGAGGGCAAATCCCAGACCTAACCGAGACATAACCGGCGTTATCCTCTAAAATATTAATCGAACCCAGGTTTAATTGACTGTTTCGGTGTGGTGCGTCATTATTACGGGATCCAAACCAGAAAAAGCTCAGGATCTAGCCAACAAGTTGGCGAAAAATGCGAAGGTACTAGCCAGATGAGGGCAAATCCCAGAACTAACCGAGACATAACCGGCGTTATCCTCTAAAATATTAATCGCAACCAGGATTAATTGACTGTTTTGGTCTGGTACCGCATTAGTACGTGATCCAAACCAGAAACAGCCCAGGATCTGGCCAACAAGTATGCGAGAAATGCGAAAGTAGGAGCCAGATAAGGGCATATCCCAGACCTAACCCAGACATAAACGGCGTTATCCTGCAAAATCCAAACCGCAACCAGGTTTAATTGACTGTTACGGTGTGGTACCGCATTACTACGTGATCCAAACCAGAAAAAGCCCAGGATCTTGCCAACAAGTAGGCGGAAAATGCGAAGGTACGAGCCAGATGATTGCAAATACCAGACATAACCAGCGTTATCCTCTAAAATATTAATCGCAACCAGGTTTAATTGACTGTTTCGGTGTGGTACCACATTACTACGTGGTTCGGGCCAGAAAAAGGACAGGATCTGGCCCACAAGAATGCAAAAAATGCGAAAGTATGAGCCAGATGATCGCAAAAACCAGAACTAACCCAGATATAACCAGCGTTATCATCTAAAATATTATTCGCAACCAGGATTAATTGACTGTTTCGGTGTGGAACCACATTACGACGGGATACAAACCAGAAAAAGCCCTGGATCTGGCCAACAAGTATGCGAGAAATGCGAAAGTACGAGCCAGATGGGGGCAAATCCCAGACATAACCCAGACATAACCGGCGTTATCCTCTAAAATATTAATCGCAACCAGGATTAATTGACTGTTTCGGTCTGGTACCGCATTAGTACGTGATCTAAACCAGGAAAAGGCCAGGATCTGGCCAACAAGTATGCGAGAAATGCGAAAGTACGAGCCAGATGAGGGCAAATCCCTGACCTAACCGAGACATAACTGGCGTTATCCTCTAAAATATTAATCGCAACCAGGATTAATTGACTGTTTCGGTCTGGTACCGCATTAGTACGTGATCTAAACCAGGAAAAGGCCAGGATCTGGCCAACAAGTATGCGAAAAAGGCGAAAGTACGGGCCAGATGAGGGCAAATCCCTGACCTAACCGAGACATAACCGGCGTTATCCTCCTAAATATTCATCGCAACCAGGTTTAATTGACTGCTTCGGTGTGGAACCACATTACGACGGGATCCAAACCACAAAAAACCCAAGATCTGGCCAACGAGTACGCGAAAATTGCGAAAGTATGATCCAGATGATTGCAAATACCAGAACTAACCCAGACATAACCAGCGTTATCCTCTAAAATATTAATCGCAGCCAGGTTTAGTTGACTGTTTCGGTGTGGTACCGCAATACTACGTGATACAGACCAGAAAAATGCCAGGATCTGGCCAACAAGTATGCGAAAAATGGAAAAGTACGAGACAGATGAGGGCAAATCCCTGAACTAACCGAGACATAACCGGCTGTATCCTCCTAAATATTCATCGCAACCAGGTTTAATTGACTGCTTCAGTGTGGCACCACATTACTACGTGATCCAAACCACAAAAAGGCCGGGATCTCGCCAACAAGTATGCGAAAAATGAGAAAGTACGAGCCAGATGTGGGCAATTACCAGACCTAACCCAGACATAACCGGCGTTATCCCCTAAAATATTAATCGCAACCAGCTTCTATTGACTATTTCGGTGCGGCACCACATTACTACGGGGTCCAAGCCGGAAAAAGGCCACGATCTGGCAAACAGGTATGCGAAAAATGCGAGAGTACGAGCCAGATGAGGGCAAATCCCAGACCTAACCGAGACATAACCGGCGTTATCCTCCAACATATTAATCGCAACCAGGTTTAATTGACTGTTACGGTGTGGTACCGCATTACTACGTGATCCAGACCAGAAAAAGGCCAGGATCTGGCCAACAAGTATGCGAAAAATGCGGAAGTACGAGCCAGCTGTGGGCAGATCCCAGACCTAACCGAGACATAACCGGCGTTATCCTCTAAAATATTAATCGGACCCAGGTTTAATTGACTGTTTCGGTGTGGAGCGTCATAATTACGGGATCCAAACCAGAAAGAGCTCAGGATCTAGCCAACAAGTTGGCGAAAAATGCGAAGGTACTAGCCAGATGAGGGCAAATCCCAGAACTAACCGAGACATAACCGGCGTTATCCTCCTAAATATTCATCGCAACCAGGTTTAATTGACTGCTTCGGTGTGGAACCACATTACGACGGGATCCAAACCACAAAAAACCCAAGATCTGGCCAACGAGTACGCGAAAATTGCGAAAGTATGATCCAGATGATTGCAAATACCAGAACTAACCCAGACATAACCAGCGTTATCCTCTAAAATATTAATCCCAACCAGGTTTAGTTGACTGTTTCGGTGTGGTACCGCAATACTACGTGATACAGACCAGAAAAATGCCAGGATCTGGCCAACAAGTATGCGAAAAATGGAAAAGTACGAGACAGATGAGGGCAAATCCCTGACCTAACCGAGACATAACCGGCTGTATCCTCCTAAATATTCATCGCAACCAGGTTTAGTTGACTGCTTCGGTGTGGAACCACATTACGACGGGATCCAAACCACAAAAAACCCAAGATCTGGCCAACGAGTTCGCGAAAATTGCGAAAGTATGAGCCAGATGATCGCAAAAACCAGAACTAACCCAGATATAACCAGCGTTATCATCTAAAATATTAATCGCAACCAGGTTTAATTGACTGTTTCGGTGTGGTACCGCATTGCTACGTGATACAGACCAGAAAAATGCCAGGATCTGGCCAACAAGTATGCGAAAAATGCGAAAGTACGAGCCAGATGAGGGCAAATCCCAGACCTAACCGAGACATAACCGGCGTTATCCTCTAAAATATTAATCGAACCCAGGTTTAATTGACTGTTTCGGTGTGGTGCGTCATTATTACGGGATCCAAACCAGAAAAAGCTCAGGATCTAGCCAACAAGTTGGCGAAAAATGCGAAGGTACTAGCCAGATGAGGGCAAATCCCAGAACTAACCGAGACATAACCGGCGTTATCCTCTAAAATATTAATCGCAACCAGGATTAATTGACTGTTTTGGTCTGGTACCGCATTAGTACGTGATCCAAACCAGAAACAGCCCAGGATCTGGCCAACAAGTATGCGAGAAATGCGAAAGTAGGAGCCAGATAAGGGCATATCCCAGACCTAACCCAGACATAAACGGCGTTATCCTGCAAAATCCAAACCGCAACCAGGTTTAATTGACTGTTACGGTGTGGTACCGCATTACTACGTGATCCAAACCAGAAAAAGCCCAGGATCTTGCCAACAAGTAGGCGGAAAATGCGAAGGTACGAGCCAGATGATTGCAAATACCAGACATAACCAGCGTTATCCTCTAAAATATTAATCGCAACCAGGTTTAATTGACTGTTTCGGTGTGGTACCACATTACTACGTGGTTCGGGCCAGAAAAAGGACAGGATCTGGCCCACAAGAATGCAAAAAATGCGAAAGTATGAGCCAGATGATCGCAAAAACCAGAACTAACCCAGATATAACCAGCGTTATCATCTAAAATATTAATCGCAACCAGGATTAATTGACTGTTTCGGTGTGGAACCACATTACGACGGGATACAAACCAGAAAAAGCCCTGGATCTGGCCAACAAGTATGCGAGAAATGCGAAAGTACGAGCCAGATGGGGGCAAATCCCAGACATAACCCAGACATAACCGGCGTTATCCTCTAAAATATTAATCGCAACCAGGATTAATTGACTGTTTCGGTCTGGTACCGCATTAGTACGTGATCTAAACCAGGAAAAGGCCAGGATCTGGCCAACAAGTATGCGAGAAATGCGAAAGTACGAGCCAGATGAGGGCAAATCCCTGACCTAACCGAGACATAACTGGCGTTATCCTCTAAAATATTAATCGCAACCAGGATTAATTGACTGTTTCGGTCTGGTACCGCATTAGTACGTGATCTAAACCAGGAAAAGGCCAGGATCTGGCCAACAAGTATGCGAAAAAGGCGAAAGTACGGGCCAGATGAGGGCAAATCCCTGACCTAACCGAGACATAACCGGCGTTATCCTCCTAAATATTCATCGCAACCAGGTTTAATTGACTGCTTCGGTGTGGAACCACATTACGACGGGATCCAAACCACAAAAAACCCAAGATCTGGCCAACGAGTACGCGAAAATTGCGAAAGTATGATCCAGATGATTGCAAATACCAGAACTAACCCAGACATAACCAGCGTTATCCTCTAAAATATTAATCGCAGCCAGGTTTAGTTGACTGTTTCGGTGTGGTACCGCAATACTACGTGATACAGACCAGAAAAATGCCAGGATCTGGCCAACAAGTATGCGAAAAATGGAAAAGTACGAGACAGATGAGGGCAAATCCCTGAACTAACCGAGACATAACCGGCTGTATCCTCCTAAATATTCATCGCAACCAGGTTTAATTGACTGCTTCTGTGTGGATCCACATCACTACGTGGTCCAAGCCAGAAAAAGGCCAGAATCTGGTCAACAAGTATGCGAGAAATGCGAAAGTACGAGCCATATGAGGGCAAATCCCAGACCTAACCGAGACATAACCGGCGTTATCCCCTAAAATATTAATCGCAACCAGGTATAATTGACTGCTTCGGTGTGGTACCACATTACTACGTGGTCCGAGCCAGGAAAAGGCCAGGATCTGGCCAACAAGAATACGAAAAATGCGAAGGTACGAGGCAGATGAGGGCAAATCCCAGACCTAACCGAGATATAACCGGCGTTATCCTCTAAAATATTAATCAAAACCGGGTTTAATTGACTGCTTCGGTGTGGTACCGCATTAGTACGTGATGCAAACCAGAAAAAGGCCAGGATCTGGTCAACAAGTATGCGAGAAATGCGAAAGTACGAGCCAGATGAGCGCAAATACCAGACCTAACCGAGACATAACCGACGCTGTCCTCTAAGATATTAATCGCAACAAGTTTTAATTAACTGTTTCGGCCTGGAATCCCATTAGTATGTGATACAAACCAGAAAAAGGCCGGGAACTGGCCAACACGTATGCGAAAAATGCGAAAGTACGAGCCAGATGATCGCAAAAACCAGAACTAACCCAGATATAACCAGCGTTATCATCTAAAATATTAATCGCAACCAGGTTTAATTGACTGTTTCGGTGTGGTACCGCATTGCTACGTGATACAAACCAGAAAAATGCCAGGATCTGGCCAACAAGTATGCGAAAAATGCGAAAGTACGAGCCAGATGAGTGCAAATCCCAGACCTAACCGAGACATAACCGGCGTTATCTTCTAAAATATTAATCGAACCCAGGTTTAATTGACTGTTTCGGTGTGGAGCGTCATTATTACGGGATCCAAACCAGAAAAAGCTCAGGATCTAGCCAACAAGTTGGCGAAAAATGCGAAGGTACTAGCTAGATGAGGGCAAATCCCAGAACTAACCGAGACATAACCGGCGTTATCCTCTAAAATATTAATCGCAACCAGGATTAATTGACTGTTTTGGTCTGGTACCGCATTAGTACGTGATCCAAACCAGAAACAGCCCAGGATCTGGCCAACAAGTATGCGAGAAATGCGAAAGTACGAGCCAGATAAGGGCAAAACCCAGACCTAACCCAGACATAACCGGCGTTATCCTCTAAAATATTAATCGCAACCAGGATTATTTCACTGTTTTGGTCTGGTACCACATTAGTACGTGATCCAAACCAGAAACAGCCCAGGATCTGGCCAACAAGTATGCGAGAAATGCGAAAGTACGAGCCAGATGAGGGCAAATACCAGACCTAACCGAGACATAACCGACGTTATCCTCTAAAATATTAATCGCAACCAGCTTCTATTGACTGTTTCGGTGTGGTACCACATTACTACGTGGTCCAAGCCGGAAAAAGGCCACGATCTGGCCAACAAGTATGCGAAAAATGCGAAAGTACGAGCCAGATGAGGGCAAATCCCTGACGTAACCGAGACATAACCGGAGTTATCCTCTAAAATATTAATCGCAACCAGGATTAATTGACTGTTTCGGTCTGGTACCGCATTAGTACGTGATCTAAACCAGGAAAAGGCCAGGATCTGGCCAACAAGTATGCGAGAAATGCGAAAGTACGAGCCAGATGAGGGCAAATACCAGACCTAACCGAGACATAACCGGCGTTATCCTCTAAAATATTAATCGCAACCAGGTTTAATTGCCTGTTTCGGCGTGGTACCACATTACTACGTGGTCCGGGCCAGAAAAAGGACAGGATCTGGCCCACAAGAATGCAAAAAATGCGAAAGTATGAGCGAGATGATTGCATATACCAGAACTAACCCAGACATAACCAGCGTTATCCCCTAAAATATTAATCGCAACCAGGTTTAATTGACTGCTTCGGTGTGGGACCGCATTACTACATGATCCAAACCAGAAAAAGCCCACGATCTAGCCAACAAGTAGGCGAAAAATGCGAAGGTATGAGCCAGATGATTGCAAATACCAGAATTAACCCAGACATAACCAGCGTTATCCTGTAAAATATTAATCGCAACCAGCTTCTATTGACTGTTTCGGTGTGGTACCACATTACTACGTGGTCCAGGCCAGAAAATTGCCACGATCTGGCCAACAAGTATGCGAAAAATGCTAAGGTACTAGCCAGATGAGGACAAATCCCAGAACTAACCGAGACATAATCGGCGTTATCCTTCTAAAATATTAATCGCAACCAGGATTAATTGACTGTTTCGGTGTGGTACCGCAATACTACGTGATACAGACCAGAAAAATGCCAGGATCTGGCCAACAAGTATGCGAAAAATGCGAAAGTACGAGACAGATGAGGGCAAATCCCAGACCTAACCCAGACATAACCAGCGTTATCCTCTAAAATATTAATCGCAACCAGGATTAATTGACTGTTTCGGTCTGGTACCGCATTAGTACGTGATCCAAACCAGAAAAATGCCGGGATCTGGCCAACAAGTATGCCAAAAATGCGAAAGTACGAGCCAGATGAGGGCAAATACCAGACCTAACCTAGACATAACCGGCGTTATCCTCTAAAATATTAATCGCAACCAGGTTTAATTGACTGTTTGAGTATGGTCCCACATTACGACTTGGTCCAAGCCAAAAAAAGGCCAGGATCTGGCCCACAAGAATGCGAAAAATGCGAAAGTACGAGACAGATGAGGGCAAATCCCAGACCTAACCGAGACATAACCGGCGTTATCCTCTGAAATATTAATCGCAACCAGGTTTAATTGACTGTTTCGGTGTGGTACCGCAATACTACGTGATACAGACCAGAAAAAACCCAAGATCTGACCAACAAGTTCGCGAAAATTTTGAAAGTATGATCCAGATGATTGCAAATACCAGAACTAACCCAGACATAACCAGCGTTATCCCCTAAAATATTAATCGCAACCAGGTTTAATTGACTGCTTCGGTGTGGGACCGCATTACTACGTGATCCAAACCAGAAAAAGCCCACGATCTAGCCAACAAGTAGGCGAAAAATGCGAAGGTACGAGCCAGATGATTGCAAATACCAGAACTAACCCAGACATAACCAGCGTTATCCTCTAAAATACTAATAGGAACCACCTTTTATTGACTGTTTCAGTGTGGCACCACATTACTACGTGATCCAAACCAGAAAAGGCCCAGGAACTGGCCAACAAGTATGCGAAAAATGCGAAAGTACCAGCCAGATGATTGCAAATACCAGAACTAACCCAAACATAACCAGCGTTATCCTCCAAAATATTCATCGCAACCAGGTTTAATTGACTGCTTCGGTGTGGAACCTCATTACGACGGGATCCAAACCACAAAAAACCCTAGATCTGTCCAACAAGTACGCGAAAATTGCGAAAGTATGAGCCAGATGATTGCAAATACCAGAATTAACCCAGACATAACCAGCGTTATCCTGTAAAATATTAATCGCACCAGCTTCTATTGACTGTTTCGGTGTGGTACCACATTACTACGTGGTCCAAGCCAGAAAATTGCCACGATCTGGCCAACAAGAATACGAAAAATGCGAAGGTACGAGGCAGATGAGGGCAAATCCCAGACCTAACCGAGATATAACCGGCGTTATCCTCTAAAATATTAATCAAAACCGGGTTTAATTGACTGCTTCGGTGTGGTACCGCATTAGTACGTGATGCAAACCAGAAAAAGGCCAGGATCTGGTCAACAAGTATGCGAGAAATGCGAAAGTACGAGCCAGATGAGCGCAAATACCAGACCTAACCGAGACATAACCGGCGCTGTCCTCTAAGATATTAATCGCAACAAGGTTTAATTAACTGTTTCGGCCTGGAATCCCATTAGTACGTGATACAAACCAGAAAAAGGCCGGGATCTGGCCAACACGTATGCGAAAAATGCGAAAGTACGAGCCAGATGAGGGCAAATCCCAGACCTAACCGAGACATAACCGGCGTTATCCCCTAAAATATTAATCGCAACCAGGTATAATTGACTGCTTCGGTGTGGTACCACATTACTACGTGGTCCGAGCCAGAAAAAGGCCAGGATCTGGCCAACAAGAATACGAAAAATGCGAAGGTACGAGGCAGATGAGGGCAAATCCCAGACCTAACCGAGATATAACCGGCGTTATCCTCTAAAATATTAATCAAAACCGGGTTTAATTGACTGCTTCGGTGTGGTACCGCATTAGTACGTGATGCAAACCAGAAAAAGGCCAGGATCTGGTCAACAAGTATGCGAGAAATGCGAAAGTACGAGCCAGATGAGCGCAAATACCAGACCTAACCGAGACATAACCGGCGCTGTCCTCTAAGATATTAATCGCAACAAGGTTTAATTAACTGTTTCGGCCTGGAATCCCATTAGTACGTGATACAAACCAGAAAAAGGCCGGGATCTGGCCAACACGTATGCGAAAAATGCGAAAGTACGAGCCAGATATGGGCAATTACCAGACCTAACCCAGGCATAACCGGCGTTATCCTCTAACATATTAATCGCAACCAGCTTCTATTGACTATTTCGGTGTGGTACCACATTACTACGTGGTCCAAGCCGGAAAAAGGCCACGATCTGGCAAAGAGGTATGCGAAAAATGCGAAAGTACGAGCCAGATGAGGGCAAATCCCAGACCTAACCTTGAAATAACCGGCGTTATCCTCTAAAATATTAATCGCAACCAGGTTTAATTGACTGTTTGAGTATGGTCCCACATTACGACTTGGTCCAAGCCAAAAAAAGGCCAGGATCTGGCCAACAAGTATGCGAAAAATGCGAAAGTACGAGCCAGATGAGGGCAAATCCCAGACCTAACCGAGACATAACCGGCGTTATCCTCTAAAATATTAATCGGACCCAGGTTTAATTGACTGTTTCGGTGTGGAGCGTCATAATTACGGGATCCAAACCAGAAAAAGCTCAGGATCTAGCCAACAAGTTGGCGAAAAATGCTATGGTACTAGCCAGATGAGGGCAAATCCCAGAACTAACCGAGACATAACCGGCGTTATCCTCTAAAATATTAATCGCAACCAGGATTAATTGACTGCTTCGGTGTGGTACCACATTAGTACGTGATCCAAACCAGAAAAATGCCGGGATCTGGCCAACAAGTATGCGAAAAATGCGAAAGTACGAGCCAGATGAGGGCAAATACCAGACCTAACCTAGACATAACCGGCGTTATCCTCTAAAATATTAATTGCAACCAGGCTTAATTGACTGTTTCGCTGTACAACCACATTACTACGTGATCCAAACCAGAAAAAGCCAGGATCTGGCCAACAAGTATGCGAAAAATGCGAAAGTACGAGCCAGATGAGGGCAAATCCCAGGCCTAACCGAGACATAACCGGCGTTAGCCTCTAAAATATTAATCGCAACCAGGTTTAATTAACTGTTTCGGCCTGGTACCGCATTAGTACGTGATCCAAACCAGAAAAAGGCCGGGATCTGGCCAACAAGTATGCGAAAAATGCGAAAGTACGAGCCAGATGTGGGCAAATCCCAGACCTCACCGATACATAACCAGCGTCATCCTCTAAAATATTAATCGCAACCAGGTTTAATTGACTGCTTCGGTGTGGTACTACATTGCTACTTGATCCAAACAAGAAAAAGCCCACGATCAAGCCAACAAGTAGGCGAAAAATGCGAAGGTACGAGCCAGATGATTGCAAATTCCAGAACTAACCCAGACATAACCAGCGTTATCCTCTAAAATACTAATCGGAACCAGCTTTTATTGACTGTTTCAGTGTGGCACCACATTACTACGTGATCCAAACCACAAAAAGGCCGGGATCTCGCCAACAAGTATGCGAAAAATGAGAAAGTACGAGCCAGATGTGGGCAATTACCAGACCTAACCCAGACATATCCTGCGTTATCCTCTAACATATTAATCGCAACCAGCTTCTATTGACTATTTCGGTGCGGCACCACATTACTACGTGGTCCAAGCCTGAAAAAGGCCACGATCTGGCAAACAGGTATACGAAAAATGCGAGAGTACGAGCCAGATGAGGGCAAATCCCAGACCTAACCGAGACATAACCGGCGTTATCCTCCAACATATTAATCGCAACCAGGTTTAATTGACTGTTTCGGTGTGGTACCGCAATACTACGTGATACAGACCAGAAAAATGCCAGGATCTGGCCCACAAGAATGCGAAAAATGCGAAAGTACGAGACAGATGAGGGCAAATCCCAGACCTAACCGAGACATAACCGGCGTTATCCTCTAAAATATTAATCGCAACCAGGTTTAATTGACAGTTTCGGTGTGGTACCGCAATACTACGTGATACAGACCAGAAAAATGCCAGGATCTGGCCAACTAGTATGCGAGAAATGCGAAGGTACTAGCCAGACGAGGGCAAATCCCAGACCTAACCCAGACATAACCGGTGTTATCCTGTAAAATACTAATCGGAACCAGGTTTAATTGACTGTTTCAGTGTGGTACCGCAATACTACGTGGTCCGGGCCAGAAAAAGGCCAGGATCTGGCCCACAAGAATGCGAAAAATGCGAAGGTACGAGCCAGATGAGGGCAAATCCCAGACCTAACCGAGATATAACCGGCGTTATCCTCTAAAATATTAATCGCAACCAGCTTCTATTGACTGTTTCGGTGTGGTACCACATTACTACGTGGTCCAAGCCGGAAAAAGGCCACGATCTGGCCAACAAGTATGCGAAAAATGTGAAAGTACGAGCCAGATGAGGGCAAATCCCAGACCTAACCGAGACATAACCGGCGTTATCCTGCAAAATATTCATCGCAACCAGGTTTAATTGACTGCTTCGCTGTGGTGCCACATCACTACGTGGCCCAAGCCATAAAAAGGCCAGGATCTGGCCCACAAGAATGCGAAAAATGCGAAGGTACGAGCCAGATGAGGGCAAATCCCAGACCTAACCGAGATATAACCGGCGTTATCCTCTAAAATATTAATCGAACCTAGGTTTAATTGACTGTTTCGGTGTGGAGCGTCATTACTACGGGATGCAAACCAGAAAAAGGCCGGGATCTTGCCAACAAGTATGCGAAAAATGCGAAAGTACGAGCCAGATGGGGGCAAATCCCAGACCTAACCGAGACATAACGGGCGTTATCCTCCAAAACATTAATCGCAACCAGGTTTAATTGACTGTTTCGGTGTGGTATCGCATTACTACGTGATCCAAACCAGGAAAAGCCTTGGATCTGGCCAACAAGTATGCGAAGAATGCGAAAGTACGGGCCAGATGAGGGCAAATCCCAGACCTAACCGAGACATAACCGGCGTTATCCTCCAAAATATTAATCGCAACCTGGTTTAATTTACTGTCTCGGTGTGATACCACATTACTACGTGATCCAAAACAGAAAAAGCCCAGGATCTAGCCAACAAGTATGTGAAAAATACGAAAGCACGAGCAAGATGAGGGCAAATCCCAGACCTAACCGAGACATAACCGGCGTTTTCCTCTAAAATATTAACCGCAACCAGGTTTAATTGACTGTTACGGTGTGGTACCGCATTACTACGTTCTCCAAACCTGAAAAAGCCCAGGATCTTGCCAACGAGTAGGCGAAAAATGCGAAGGTACGAGCCAGATGATTGCAAATACCATAACTAACCCAGACATAACCAGCGTTATCCTCTAAAACACTAACCGGAACCAGGTTTAATTGACTGTTTCAGTGTGGTACCACATTACGACGGGATACAAACCAGAAAAAGCCCTGGATCTGGCCAACAAGTATGCGAAAATTACGAAAGCACGACACAGATGAGGCCAAATTCCAGACCTAAGCGAGACATAACCGGCGTTATCCTCTAAAATATTAATCGCAACCAGGTTTAATTGACTGTTTCGGTGTGGAACCTCATTACTACGTGATCCAAACCAGAAAAAGCCAAGGATCTTGCCAACAAGTAGGCGAAAAATGCGAAGGTACGAGCCAGATGGGGGCAAATCCCAGACCTAACCGAGACATAACCGGCGTTATCCTCCAAAATATTAATCGCAACCAGGTTTAATTGACTGTTACGGTGTGGCACCGCAATACTACGTGATACAAACCAGATTAAGGCCAGGATCTGGCCTACAAGTATGCGAATAATGCGAAAGTACGAGACAGATGATGGCAAATCCCAGACTTAACCGAGACATAACCGGCGTTATCCTCTAAAATATTAATCGCAACCAGGTTTAATTGACTGTTTCGGTGTGGTACCGCGTTACTACGTGATACAAACCAGATTAAGGCCAGGATCTGGCCTACAAGTATGCGAATAATGCGAAAGTACGAGCCAGATGATTGCAAATACCAGAACTAACCCAAACACAGCAGCGTTATCCTCCAAAATATTTATCGCAACCAGGTTGTATTGACTGCTTCGGTGTCGAGCCGCATTACGACGGGATCCAAACCACAAAAAACCCAAGATCTGGCCAACAAGTACGCGAAAATTGCGAAAGTATGAGACAGATGAATGCAAATACCAGAACTAACCCAGACATAACCAGCGTTATCCTCTAAAATATTAATCGCAACCAGTTTAATTGACTGTTACAGTGTGGTACCGCATTACTACGTGATCCAAACCCGAAAAAGCCCAGGATCTTGCCAACAATTAGGTGAAAATGCGAAGGAACGAGCCAGATGATTGCAAATACCAGAACTAACCCAGACATAACCAGCGTTATCCTCTAAAATACTAATAGCAACCAGCTTTTATTGACTGGTTCCGTGTGGTACCAAATTACTACGTGATCCAAAGCAGAAAAAGCCCAGGATCTGTCCAACAAGTATGCGAAAAATGCGAAAGTACGAGCCAGATGATTCCAAATACCCGAACTAACCCAGACATAACCGGCGTTATCCTCCTAAATATTAATCGCAACCAGGTTTAACTGACTGTTTCGGTGTGGTACCGCATTACTACGTGATACAGACCAGAAAAAGGCCGGGATCTGGCCAACAAGAATGCGAAAAGTGCGAATGTACGTGACAGCTGTGGGCAAATCCCAGACCTAACCGAGAAATAACCGGCGTTATCCTCTAAAATATTAATCGCATCCAGGTTTAATTGACCGTTTGAGTGCGGTCCCACATTACTACTTGGTCCAAGCCAGAAAAAGGCAAGGATCTGGCCAACAAGTATGCGAAAAATGCGAAAGTACGAGCCAGATGAGGGCAAATACCAGAACTAACCCAGACATAACCAGCGTTATCCTCTAAAATACTAATCGGAACCAGCTTTTATTGACTGTTACGGTGTGGAGCCGCATTACTACGTGATCCAAACCAAAAAAAGCCCTGGATCTTGCCAACAAGTATGCGAAAAATGCGAAAGTACGAGCCAGATGATTGCAAATACCAGAACTAACCCAAACATAACCAGCGTTATCCTCCAAAATATTCATCGTAACCAGGTTTAATTGACTGCTTCGGTGTGGAACCACATTACGACGGGATCCAAACCACAAGAAACCCAAGATCTGGCCAAGAAGTATGCGAAAAAAACGAAAGCACGAGCAAGATGAGGGCAAATCCCAGACCTAATCGAGACATAACCGGCGTTATCCTCTAAAATATTAATCGCAACCAGGTTTAATTGACTGTTTCGGTGTGGAATCTCATTACTACGGGATCCAAACCAGAAAAAAGCCAGGATCTGGCAAACAAGTATGCGAAATCGCGAATGTATGAGCCAGATTGTTGCAAATACCAGAACTAAGCCAGACATAACCAGCGTTATCCTCTAGAATACTATTCGGAACCAGCTTTTATGGACTGTTTCTGTGTGGTACCATATTACTACGTGATCCAAACCAGAAAAAGACCAGGATCTGACCAACAAGTACGCGAGAAATGCGAAAGTACGAGCCAGATGAGGGCAAATCCCAGACCTAACCGAGACATAACCGGCGTTATCCTCTAAAATATTAATCGCAACCTGGTTTAATTGACTGTTTAGGTGTCGTACCGCATTACTACGTGATCCAAACCAGAAAAAGGCCAGGATCTGTCGAACAAGTAGGCGAAAAATGCGAAAGTACGAGCCAGATGAGGGCAAATCCCAGACCTAACCGAGAAATAACCGGCGTTATCCTCTGAAATATTAATCGCAACCAGGTGTAGTTGACAATTTCGGTGTGGTACCGTATTACTACGTGATCCAAACCAGAAAAAGGCCGGGATCGGCCAACAAGTATGCGAAAAATTCGAAAGTACGAGCCAGATGATTGCAAAAACCAGATCTGACCCAAACATAACCAACGTTATCCTCCAAAATATTCACCGCAACCAGGTTTAATTGACTGCTTCGGTGTGGAACCACATTACGACGGGTTCCAAACGACAAAAAACCCAAGATCTGGCCAACAAGTACGCGAAAATTGCGAAAGTATGAGCCAGATGATTGCAAATACCACAACTAACCCAGACATAACCAGCGTTATCGTCTAAAATACTAACGGGAACCAGCTTTTATTGACTGTTACGGTGTGGAGCCGCATTACTTCGTGAACCAATCCAAAAAAAGCCCAGGATCTTGCCAACAAGTAGGCGAAAAATGCGAAGGTACGAGCCAGATGTGGGCAAATCCCAGACCTAACCGAGACATAACTGGCGTTATCCTCCAAAATATTAATCGCAACCAGGTTTAATTGACTGTTACGGTGTGGTACCGCATTACAACGTGATCCAAACCAGAAAAAGCCCAGGATCATGCCAACAAGTAGGCGAAAAATGCGAAGGTACGAGCCAGATGAGGGCAAATACCAGAACTAACCCAGACATAACCAGCGTTATCCTCTAAAATACTATTCGGAACCAGCTTCTATTGACTGTTTCTGTGTGGTACCATATTACTACGTGGTCCAAGCTAGCAAAAGGCCAGGATCTGGCCAATAAGTATGCGAAAAATGCGAAATTACGAGCCAGATGTGGGCAAATCCCAGACCTAGCCGAGACATAACCAGCGTTATCCTCTGAAATATTAATCGCAACCAGGTTAAATTGACTGCTTCGGTGTGGTACCGCATTACTACCTGATCCAAACCAGAAAAAGCCCAGGATCTTGCCAACAAGCAGGCGCAAAATGCGAAGGTTCGAGCCAGATCAGGGCAAATCCCAGACCTAACCGAGACATAGCCGGCGTTATCCTGTAAAACATTAATCGCAACCAGGTTTGATTGACTGTTTCGGTGTGGTACCGCGTAACAACGTGATCCAAACCTTAAAAAGGCCAGGATCTGGCCAACAAGTATGCGAAAAATGCGAAAGTACGAGCCAGATGAGGGCAAATACCAGACCTAACCCAGACGTAACCAGCGTTATCCTCCAAAATACTAACCGGGAGCAGCTTTTATTGACTGTTTCAGTGTGGTACCACATTACTACGTGATCCAAACCAAAAAAAGCCCAGGATCTTGCCAACAAGCAGGCGAAAAATGCGAAGGTACGAGCCAGATAAGGGCAAATCCCAGACCTAACCGAGACATAACCGGCGTTATCCTCTCAAATACTAATCGGAACCAGCTTTTATTGACTGTTTCAGTGTGGTACCACATTACTACGTGATCCAAAGCAGAAAAAGCCCAGGATCTGGCCAACAAGTATGCGAAAAATGCGAAAGTACGAGGCAGATGATTGCAAATACCAGAACTAACCCAGACATTACCAGCGTTATCCTCTAAAATATTAATCGCAACCAGGTTTAATTGACTGTTTGAGTGTGGTCCCACATTACTACTTGGTCCAAGCCAGAAAAAGGACAGGATCTGGCCAACAAGTATGCGAAAAGTGCGAAAGTACGAGCCAGATGAGGGCAAATCCCAGACCTAACCGGGACATAACCGGCGTTATCCTCTAAAATATTAATCGCAACCAGGTTTAATTGCCTGTTCGGTGTGGTACCGCATTACTACGTGATCCGAACCAGAAAAAGGTCATGATCTGGCCAACAAGTATGCGAAAAATGCGAAAGTACGAGCCAGATAAGGCCAAATACCAGACCTAACCCAAACATAACCGGCGTTATCCTTTAAAATATTAATAGGAACCAGGTTTAATTGACTGTTTCAGTGTGGTACCAAATTACTACGTGGTCCAAGCCAGAAAAAGCCCAGGATCTGGCCAACAAGTATGCGAGAAATGCGAAAGTACGTGCCAGATGAGGGCAAAGCCCAGACCTAACCGAGACATAACCGGCGTTATCCTCTCAAATACTAATCGGAACCAGCTTTTACTGACTGTTTCAGTGTGGTACCACATTACTGCGTGATCCAAAGCAGAAAAAGCCCAGCATCTGGCCAACAAGTATGCGAAAAATGCGAAAGTACGAGCCAGATGATTGCAAATACCCGAACTAACCCAAACATAACCAGCGTTATCCTCCAAAATATTCATCGCAACCAGGTTTATTTGACTGCTACGGTGTGGAACCACATTACGACGGGATCCAAACCACAAGAAACCCAAGATCTGGCCAACAAGTAAGCGAAAAATGCGAAAGTACGAGCCAGACGAGGGCAAATACCAGAACTAACCCAGACATAACCAGTGTTATCGTCTAAAATACTAACGGGAACCAGCTTTTATTGACTGTTACGGTGTGGAGCCGCATTACTTCGTGAACCAATCCAAAAAAAGCCCAGGATCTTGCCAACAAGTAGGCGAAAAATGCGAAGGTACGAGCCAGATGTGGGCAAATCCCAGACCTAACCGAGACATAACTGGCGTTATCCTCCAAAATATTAATCGCAACCAGGTTTAATTGACTGTTACGGTGTGGTACCGCATTACAACGTGATCCAAACCAGAAAAAGCCCAGGATCATGCCAACAAGTAGGCGAAAAATGCGAAGGTACGAGCCAGATGAGGGCAAATACCAGAACTAACCCAGACATAACCAGCGTTATCCTCTAAAATACTATTCGGAACCAGCTTCTATTGACTGTTTCTGTGTGGTACCATACTACTACGTGGTCCAAGCTAGCAAACGGCCAGGATCTGGCCAATAAGTATGCGAAAAATGCGAAATTACGAGCCAGATGTGGGCAAATCCCAGACCTAGCCGAGACATAACCAGCGTTATCCTCTGAAATATTAATCGCAACCAGGTTAAATTGACTGCTTCGGTGTGGTACCGCATTACTACCTGATCCAAACCAGAAAAAGCCCAGGATCTTGCCAACAAGCAGGCGCAAAATGCGAAGGTTCGAGCCAGATCAGGGCAAATCCCAGACCTAACCGAGACATAGCCGGCGTTATCCTGTAAAACATTAATCGCAACCAGGTTTGATTGACTGTTTCGGTGTGGTACCGCGTAACAACGTGATCCAAACCTTAAAAAGGCCAGGATCTGGCCAACAAGTATGCGAAAAATGCGAAAGTACGAGCCAGATGAGGGCAAATACCAGACCTAACCCAGACGTAACCAGCGTTATCCTCCAAAATACTAACCGGGAGCAGCTTTTATTGACTGTTTCAGTGTGGTACCACATTACTACGTGATCCAAACCAAAAAAAGCCCAGGATCTTGCCAACAAGCAGGCGAAAAATGCGAAGGTACGAGCCAGATAAGGGCAAATCCCAGACCTAACCGAGACATAACCGGCGTTATCCTCTCAAATACTAATCGGAACCAGCTTTTATTGACTGTTTCAGTGTGGTACCACATTACTACGTGATCCAAAGCAGAAAAAGCCCAGGATCTGGCCAACAAGTATGCGAAAAATGCGAAAGTACGAGGCAGATGATTGCAAATACCAGAACTAACCCAGACATTACCAGCGTTATCCTCTAAAATATTAATCGCAACCAGGTTTAATTGACTGTTTGAGTGTGGTCCCACATTACTACTTGGTCCAAGCCAGAAAAAGGACAGGATCTGGCCAACAAGTATGCGAAAAGTGCGAAAGTACGAGCCAGATGAGGGCAAATCCCAGACCTAACCGGGACATAACCGGCGTTATCCTCTAAAATATTAATCGCAACCAGGTTTAATTGCCTGTTCGGTGTGGTACCGCATTACTATGTGATCGAAACCAGAAAAAGGCCAGTATCTGGCCAACAAGTATCCGAAAAATGCGAAAGTACGAGCCAGATGGGGGCAAATACCAGACCTAACCCAGACATAACCGGCGTTATCCTTTAAAATATTAATAGGAACCAGGTTTAATTGACTGTTTCAGTGTGGTACCAAATTACTACGTGGTCCAAGCCAGAAAAATGCCAGGATCTGGCCAACAAGTATGCGAAAAATGCGAAAGTACGAGACAGATGAGGGCAAATCCCAGACCTAACCCAGACATAACCGGCGTTATCCTTTAAAATATTAATAGGAACCAGGTTTAATTGACTGTTTCAGTGTGGTACCAAATTACTACGTGGTCCAAGCCAGAAAAATGCCAGGATCTGGCCAACAAGTATGCGAGAAATGCGAAAGTACGAGCCGGATGAGGGCAAATACCAGACCTAACCGAGACATAACCGGCGTTATCCTCTAAAATATTAATCGCAACCAGGTGTAGTTAGCAATTTCGGTGTGGTACCGCATTACTAAGTGAGCCAATCTAGAAAAAGGCGAGGATTTAGCCAACAAGTATGTGAAAAATGCGAAAGTACGAGCCAGATGAGGGCAAATTCCAGACATAACCCAGACATAACCGGCGTTATCCTCTAAAATATTAATCGCCACCAGGTTTAATTGACTGTTTCAGTGTGGTACCACATTACTACGTGGTCCAAGCCAGAAAAAGGCCAGGGTCTGGCCAACAAGTGTGCGAAAAATGCGAAAGTATGAGCCAGATGATTGCAAATACCAGAACTAACCCAGACGTAACCTTCGTTATCCTCTAAAATACTATTCGGAACCAGCTTTTATTGACTGTTTCAGTGTGGTACTACATTACTACGTGATCCAAACCGAAAAAAGCCCAGGATCTGGCCAACATGTATGCGAAAAATGCGAACACGAGCCAGGTGACGGCAAATCCCAGACCCACGCGAGACATAACCGGCGTTATCCTCTAAAATATTAATCGCAACAAGGTTTAATTGACTGTTTCGGTGTGGAACTTCATTTCTACGGGATTCAAACCAGAAAAAACCCAAAATCTGGCCAACAAGTATGCGAAAAACGTGAAAGTATGAGCCAGATGATTGCAAATACCAGAACTAACCCAGACGTAACCTGCGTTATCCTCTAAAATGCTATTCGGAACCAGGTTTAATTGACTGTTTCAGTGTGATACCACATTACTACGTGGTCCAAGCCAGGAAAAGGCCAGGATCTGGCCAAGAAGTATGCGAGAAATGCGAAAGTACGAGCCAGATGACGGCAAATCCCAGACCTACCCGAGACATAACCGGCGTTATCCGCTAAAATATTAATCGCAACCAGGTTTAATTGACTGTTTCGGTGTGGAACTTCATTACTACGGGATCCAAACCAGAAAAAACCCAGGATCTGGCCAACAAGTATGCGAAAAACGCGAAAGTATGAGCCAGATGATTGCAAATACCAGAACTAACCCAGACGTAACCTGCGCTATCCTCTAAAATACTATTCGGAACCAGCTTTTATTGACTGTTTCAGTGTGGTACCACATTACTACGTGATCCAAACCAAAAAAAGCCCAGGATCTTGCCAACAAGTAAGCGAAAAATGCGAAGCTACGAGCCAGATGATTGCAAATACCAGAACTAACCAAAACATAACCAGCGTTATCCTCCAAAATATTCATCGCAACCAGGTTTAATTGACTGCTTCGGTGTGGAACGACATTACGACGGGATCCAAACCACAAAAAACCCAGGATCTGGCCAACAAGTATGCGAGAAATACGAAAGCACGAGCAAGATGACGGCAAATCCCAGACCTAACCCAGACATAACCGGCGTTATCCTCTAAAAAATTAATCGCTACCAGGTTTAATTGACTGTTTCGGTGTGGTACCGCATTACTACGTGATCCAAATCAGAAAAAGGCCAGGATCTTGCCTACAAGTATGCGAAAAATGCGAAAGTACGAGCCAGATGAGGGCAATTACCAGACCTAACTCAGACATAACCGGCGTTATCCTCTAAAATATTAATCGGGACCAGGTTTGATTGACTGTTTCAGTGTGGTACCACATTACTACGTGATCCAAACTAAAAAAAGCCCAGAATCTCGTCAACAAGTATGCGAAAAATGCGAAAGTACGAGCCAGATGGGGGCAAATACCAGACCTAACCCAGACATAACCGGCGTTATCCTCTATAATATTAATCGGAACCAGGTTTAATTGACTGTTTCAGTGTGGTACCACATTACTACGTGATCCAAACTAAAAAAAGCCCAGAATCTCGTCAACAAGTATGCGAAAAATGCGAAAGTCCGAGCCAGATGAGGGCAAATACCAGACCTAACCCAGACATAACCGGCGTTATTCTCTAAAATATTAATCGGAACCAGGTTTAATTGACTGTTTCATTGTGGTACCACATTACTACGTGATCCAAACCAGAAAAAGGTCAGGATCTTGCCAACAAGTATGCGAAAAATGCGAAAGTACGAGCCAGATGATTGCAAATCCCAGAACTAACCCAAATGTAACCAGCGTTATCCTCCAAAATATTCATTGCAACCAGGTTTAATTGACTGCATCGGTGTGGAACCACATTACGACGGGATCCAAACCAGAAAAAACCCAGGATCTGGCCAACAAGTATGCGAAAAATACTAAAGCACGAGCAAGATGACGGCAATCCCAGACCTAACCCAGACATAACCGGCGTTATCCCCTAAAATATTCATCCCAACCAGGTTTAATTGACTGTTTCGGTATGGAAACACATTACTACGGGATCCAAACCTGAAAAAACCCTGGATCTGGCCAAGAAGTATGCGAAAAACGCGATAGTATGTGCCAGATAATTGCAAATACGAGAACTAACCCAGACATAACCAGCGCTATCCTCTAAAATACTAATCGGAACCAGCTTTTATTGACTGTTTCAGTGTGGTACCACATTACTACGTGATCCAAACCAGAAAAAGCCCAGGCTCTGGCCAACAAGTATGCGAGAAATGCGAAAGTATGAGCCAGATGAGGGCAAATCCCAGACCTAACCGAGACATAACCGGCGTTATCCTCTAAAATATTAATCGCAACCAGGTTTACTTGACTGTTTCGGTGTGATACCGCATTACCTCGTGATCCAATCCACAAAAAGGCCAGGATCTGGCCAACAAGTTTGCGAAAAATGCGAAAGTACGAGCCAGATGAGGGCAAATACCAGACCTAACCCAGACATAACCGGCGTGATCCTCTAAAATACTAACCGGAACCAGGTTTAATTGACTGTTTCAGTGTGGTACCGCATTACTACGTGATCCAAACCAGAAAAAGGTCAGGATCTTGCCAACAAGTATGCGAAAAATGCGAAAGTACGAGCCAGATGATTGCAAATACCAGAACTAACCCAAATGTAACCAGCGTTATCCTCCAAAATATTCATTGCAACCAGGTTTAATTGACTGCATCAGTGTGGAACAACATTACGACGGGATCCAAACCACAAAAAACCCAAGATCTGGCCAACCAGTACGCGAAAGTTACGAAAGCACGAGACAGATGAGGGCAAATCCCTGACCTAACCGAGACATAACCGGCGTTAGCCTCTAAAATATTAACCGCAACCACGTTCAATTGACTGTTTCGGTGAGGAACCCCGTTACTACGGGATCCAAACCAGAAAACACCCAGGATCTGGCCAACAAGTATGCGAAAAACGCGAAAGTATGAGCCAGATGATTGCAAATACCAGAACTAACCCAGACGTTACCTGCGTTATCCTCTAAAATACGATTCGGAACCAGCTTTTATTGACTGTTTCAGTGTGGTACCACATTACTACGGGATCCAAACTAAAAAAAGCCCAGAATCTTGTCAACAAGTATGCGAAAAATGCGAAAGTACGAGCCAGATGAGGGCAAATACCAGACCTATCCCAGACATAACCGGCGTTATCCTCTAAAATATTAATCGGAACCAGGTTTAATTAACTGTTTCAGTGTGGTACCACATTACTACGTGATCCAAACCAGAAAACACCCAGGATCTGGCCAACAAGTATGCGAAAGAAGCGATAGTACGAGCCAGATGATTGCAAATACCAGAACTAACCCAAATATAGCCAGCGTTATCCTCCAAAATATTAATCGGAACCAGGTTTAATTGACTGTTTCGGTGAGGAACCTCGTTACTACGGGATCCAAACCAGAAAACACCCAGGTTCTGGCCAACAAGTATGCGAAAAACGCGAAAGTATGAGCCAGATGATTGCAAATACCAGAACTAACCCAGACGTTACCTGCGTTATCCTCTAAAATACTATTCGGAACCAGGTTTACTTGACTGTTTCGGTGTGGTACCGCATTACCACGTGATCCAATCCAGAAAAAGGCCAGGATCTGGCCAACAAGTTTGCGAAAAATGCGAAAGAACGAGACAGATGAGGGCAAATACCAGACCTAACCCAGACATAACCGGCGTTATCCTCTAAAATATTAATCGGAACCAGGTTTAATTGACTGTTACAGTGTGATACCACATTACTACGTGGTCCAAGCCAGAAAAAGGCCAGGATCTGGCCAACAAGTATGCGAAAGACGCGAAAGTATGAGCCAGATGATTGCAAATACCAGAACTAACCCAGACGTTACCTGCGTTATCCTCTAAAATACTATTCGGAACCAGGTTTACTTGACTGTTTCGGTGTGGTACCGCATTACCACGTGATCCAATCCAGAAAAAGCCCAGGATCTTGCCAACAGGTATGCGAAAAATGCGAAAATACGGGCCAGATGACGGCAAATCCCAGAACTACCCGAGACGTAACCGGCGTTATCCTCTAAAATATTAATCGCAACCAGGTTTAATTGACTGTTTCGGTGTGGAACTTCATTACTACGGGATCCAAACCAGAAAAAACCCAGGATCTGGCCAACAAGTATGCGAAAAACGCGAAAGTATGAGCCAGATGATTGCAAATACCAGAACTAACTCAAACATAACCAGCGTTATCCTCGAAAATATTCATCGCAACCAGGTTTAATTGACTGTTTCGGTGTGGATCCACATTACTACGGGATCCAAACCAGAAAAAGGCCAGGATCTGGCCAACAAGTATGCGAAAAATGCGAAAATACGAGCCAGATGACGGCAAATCCCAGACCTACCCGAGACATAACCGGCGTTATCCTCTAAAATATTAATCGCAACCAGGTGAATTGACTGTTTCATTGTGATACCACATTACTACGTGGTCCAAGCCAGAAAAAGGCCAGGATCTGGCAAACAAGTATACGAAATCGCGAAAGTATGAGCCAGATGGTTGGAAATACCAGAACTAACCCAGACATAACCAGCGTCATCCCCTAAAATACTATTCGGAACCAGCTTCTATTGACTGTTTCTGTGTGGTACCATATTACTACGTGATCCAAGCCTGAAAAAGCCCAGGATCTGGCCAACAAGTATGCGAGAAATGCGAAAGTACGAGCCAGATGAGGTCAAATCCCAGACCTAACCGAGACATAACCGGCGTTATCCTCTAAAATATTAATCGCAACCAGATTTAATTTACTGTTTCGGTGTGGTACCGCATTACTACGTGATCCAAACCAGAAAAAGGCCAGGATCTGGCCAACAAGTATGCGAAAGGTGCGAAAGTACGAGCCAGATGATTGCAAATACCAGAACTAACCCAGACGTAACCTGCGTTATCCTCTAAAATATTAACCGCAACCACGTTTAATTGACTGTTTCGGTGTGGAACCTCGTTACTACGGGATCCAAACCAGAAAAAGGCCAGGATCTGGCCAACAAGTATGCGAAAAATGCGAAAGTACGAGCCAGATGGGGGCAAATCCCAGACCTAACCGAGACATAACCGGCGTTATCCTCTAAAATATTAACCGCAACCACGTTTAATTGACTGTTTCGGTGTGGAACCTCGTTACTACGGGATCGAAACCAGAAAAAGGCCACGATCTGGCCAACAAGTATGCGAAAAATGCGAAAGTACGAGCCAGATGAGGGCCAATCCCTGACCTAACCGAGCCATAACCGGCGTTATCCTCTAAAATATTAATCGCAACCAGGTTTAATTGACTGCTTCGGTGTGGAACCACATTACGACGGGTTCCAAACCAAAAAACCCAGGATCTGGCCAACAAGTATGCGAAAAATACGAAAGCACGAGCAAGATGACGGCAAATCCCAGACCTAACCCAGACATAACCGGCGTTATCCTCTAGAAAATTAATCGGAACCAGGTTTAATTGACTGTTTCAGTGTGGTACCAAATTACTACGTGATCCAAGCCAGAAAAAGGCCAGGATCTGTCCAACAAGTACGCGAAAAACGCGAAAGTATGAGCCAGATGAGGGCAAATACCAGACCTAACCCAGACATAACCGGCGTTATCCTCTAAAATATTAATCGCAACCAGGTTTACTTGACTGTTTCGGTGTGGTACCGCATTACCACGTGATCCAATCCAGAAAAAGGCCAGGATCTGGCCAACAAGTTTGCGAAAAATGCGAAAGAACGAGCCAGATGAGGGCAAATACCAGACCTAACCCAGACATAACCGGCGTTATCCTCTAAAATACTAACCGGAACCAGGTTTAATTGACAGTTTCAGTGTGGTACCGCATTACTACGTCATCCAAACCAGAAAAAGGCCAGGATCTGGCCAACAAGTATGCGAAAGGTGCGAAAGTACGAGCCAGATGAGGGCAAATACCAGAACTAACCCAAACATAACCAGCGTTATCCTCCAAAATATTCATCGGAACCAGGTTTAATTGACTGTTTCGGTGTGGAACTTCATCACTACGGGATCCAAACCAGAAAAAACCCAGGATCTGGCCAACAAGTATGCGAAAAACGCGAAAGTATGAGCCAGATGATTGCAAATACCAGAACTAACCCAGACGTTACCTGCGTTATCCTCTAAAATACTATTCGGAACCAGCTTTTATTGACTGTCTCAGTGTGGTACCACATTACTACGGGATCCAAACTAAAAAAAGCCCAGAATCTTGTCAACAAGTATGCGAAAAACGCGAAATTACGTGCCAGATGAGGGCAAATACCAGACCTAACCCAGACATAACCGGCGTTATCCTCTAAAATATTAATCGGAACCAGGTTTAATTGACTGTTTCAGTGTGGTACCACATTACTACGTGATCCAAACCAAAAAAAACCCAGGATCTCGCCAACAAGTATGCGAAAGAAGCGATAGCACGAGCCAGATGATTGCAAATACCAGAACTAACCCAAATATAGCCAGCGTTATCCTCCAAAATATTAATCGGAACCAGGTTTAATTGACTGTTTCGGTGAGGAACCTCGTTACTACGGGATCCAAACCAGAAAACACCCAGGATCTGGCCAACAAGTATGCGAAAAACGCGAAAGTATGAGCCAGATGATTGCAAATACCAGAACTAACCCAGACGTTACCTGCGTTATCCTCTAAAATACTATTCGGAGCCAGGTTTACTTGACTGTTTCGGTGTGGTACCGCATTACCACGTGATCCAATCCAGAAAAAGGCCAGGATCTGGCCAACAAGTTTGCGAAAAATGCGAAAGAACGAGACAGATGAGGGCAAATACCAGACCTAACCCAGACATAACCGGCGTTATCCTCTAAAATATTAATCGGAACCAGGTTTAATTGACTGTTACAGTGTGATACCACATTACTACGTGGTCCAAGCCAGAAAAAGGCCAGGATCTGGCCAACAAGTATGCGAAAGACGCGAAAGTATGAGCCAGATGATTGCAAATACCAGAACTAACCCAGACGTTACCTGCGTTATCCTCTAAAATACTATTCGGAACCAGGTTTACTTGACTGTTTCGGTGTGGTACCGCATTACCACGTGATCCAATCCAGAAAAAGCCCAGGATCTTGCCAACAGGTATGCGAAAAATGCGAAAATACGGGCCAGATGACGGCAAATCCCAGAACTACCCGAGACGTAACCGGCGTTATCCTCTAAAATATTAATCGCAACCAGGTTTAATTGACTGTTTCGGTGTGGAACTTCATTACTACGGGATCCAAACCAGAAAAAACCCAGGATCTGGCCAACAAGTATGCGAAAAACGCGAAAGTATGAGCCAGATGATTGCAAATACCAGAACTAACTCAAACATAACCAGCGTTATCCTCCAAAATATTCATCGCAACCAGGTTTAATTGACTGTTTCGGTGTGGATCCACATTACTACGGGATCCAAACCAGAAAAAGGCCAGGATCTGGCCAACAGTTATGCGAAAAATGCGAAAATACGAGCCAGATGACGGCAAATCCCAGACCTACCCGAGACATAACCGGCGTTATCCTCTAAAATATTAATCGCAACCAGGTGAATTGACTGTTTCATTGTGATACCACATTACTACGTGGTCCAAGCCAGAAAAAGGCCAGGATCTGGCAAACAAGTATACGAAATCGCGAAAGTATGAGCCAGATGGTTGGAAATACCAGAACTAACCCAGACATAACCAGCGTCATCCCCTAAAATACTATTCGGAACCAGCTTCTATTGACTGTTTCTGTGTGGTACCATATTACTACGTGATCCAAGCCTGAAAAAGCCCAGGATCTGGCCAACAAGTATGCGAGAAATGCGAAAGTACGAGCCAGATGAGGTCAAATCCCAGACCTAACCGAGACATAACCGGCGTTATCCTCTAAAATATTAATCGCAACCAGATTTAATTTACTGTTTCGGTGTGGTACCGCATTACTACGTGATCCAAACCAGAAAAAGGCCAGGATCTGGCCAACAAGTATGCGAAAGGTGCGAAAGTACGAGCCAGATGATTGCAAATACCAGAACTAACCCAGACGTAACCTGCGTTATCCTCTAAAATATTAACCGCAACCACGTTTAATTGACTGTTTCGGTGTGGAACCTCGTTACTACGAGATCCAAACCAGAAAAAGGCCAGGATCTGGCCAACAAGTATGCGAAAAATGCGAAAGTACGAGCCAGATGGGGGCAAATCCCAGACCTAACCGAGACATAACCGGCGTTATCCTCTAAAATATTAACCGCAACCACGTTTAATTGACTGTTTCGGTGTGGAACCTCGTTACTACGGGATCGAAACCAGAAAAAGGCCACGATCTGGCCAACAAGTATGCGAAAAATGCGAAAGTACGAGCCAGATGAGGGCCAATCCCTGACCTAACCGAGCCATAACCGGCGTTATCCTCTAAAATATTAATCGCAACCAGGTTTAATTGACTGCTTCGGTGTGGAACCACATTACGACGGGTTCCAAACCAAAAAACCCAGGATCTGGCCAACAAGTATGCGAAAAATACGAAAGCACGAGCAAGATGACGGCAAATCCCAGACCTAACCCAGACATAACCGGCGTTATCCTCTAAAAAATTAATCGGAACCAGGTTTAATTGACTGTTTCAGTGTGGTACCAAATTACTACGTGATCCAAGCCAGAAAAAGGCCAGGATCTGTCCAACAAGTACGCGAAAAACGCGAAAGTATGAGCCAGATGAGGGCAAATACCAGACCTAACCCAGACATAACCGGCGTTATCCTCTAAAATATTAATCGCAACCAGGTTTACTTGACTGTTTCGGTGTGGTACCGCATTACCACGTGATCCAATCCAGAAAAAGGCCAGGATCTGGCCAACAAGTTTGCGAAAAATGCGAAAGAACGAGCCAGATGAGGGCAAATACCAGACCTAACCCAGACATAACCGGCGTTATCCTCTAAAATACTAACCGGAACCAGGTTTAATTGACAGTTTCAGTGTGGTACCGCATTACTACGTGATCCAAACCAGAAAAAGGCCAGGATCTGGCCAACAAGTATGCGAAAGGTGCGAAAGTACGAGCCAGATGAGGGCAAATACCAGAACTAACCCAAACATAACCAGCGTTATCCTCCAAAATATTCATCGGAACCAGGTTTAATTGACTGTTTCGGTGTGGAACTTCATCACTACGGGATCCAAACCAGAAAAAACCCAGGATCTGGCAAACAACTATGCGAAAAACGCGAAAGTATGAGCCAGATGATTGCAAATACCAGAACTAACCCAGACGTAACCTGCGCTATCCTCTAAAATACTATTCGGAACCAGCTTTTATTGACTGCCTCAGTGTGGTACCACATTACTACGTGATCCAAAACAAAAAAAGCCCAGGATCTTGCCAACAAGTATGCGAAAAACGCGAAATTACGTGCCAGATGAGGGCAAATACCAGACCTAACCCAGACATAACCGGCGTTATCCTCTAAAATATTAATCGGGACAAGGTTAAATTGACTGTTTCGGTGTGGTACCGCATTACTACGTGATCCAAACCCAGAAAAAGCCCAGGATCCTGCCTACATGTATGCGAAAAATGCGAAAGTACGAGCCAGATGAGGGCAAATACCAGACCTAACCCAGACATAACCGGCGTTATCCTCTAAAATATTAATCGCAACCAGGTTTGATTGACTGTTTCAGTGTGATACCACATTACTACGTGGTCCAAGCCAGGAAAAGGCCAGGATCTGGCCAACAAGTATGCGAGAAATGCGAAAATACGAGCCAGATGACGGCAAATCCTAGACCTACCCGAGACATAACCGGCGTTATCCGGTAAAATATTAATTGCAACCAGGTTTAGTTGACTGTTTCGGTGTGGAACTTCATTACTACGGGATCCAAACCAGAAAAAACCCAGGATCTGGCAAACAACTATGCGAAAAACGCGAAAGTATGAGCCGGATGATTGCAAATACCAGAACTAACCCAGACGTAACCTGCGCTATCCACTAAAATACTATTCGGAACCAGCTTTTATTGACTGTCTCAGTGTGGTACCACATTACTACGTGATCCAAACCAAAAAAAGCCCAGGATCTTGCCAACAAGTAAGCGAAAAATGCGAAGGTACGAGCCAGATGAGGGCAAATCCCTGACCTAACCGAGACATAACCGGCGTTATCCTCTAAAATATTAATCGCAACCAGGTTTAATTGACTGCTTCGGTGTGGTACCACATTACTACGTGATCCAAACCAAAAAAAACCCAGGATCTTGCCAACAAGTATGCGAAAAACGCGAAATTACGTGCCAGATGAGGGCAAATACCAGACCTAACCCAGACATAACCGGCGTTATCCTCTAAAATATTAATCGGGACCAGGTTTAATTGACTGTTTCGGTGTGGTACCGCATTACTACGTGATCCAAACCCAGAAAAAGGCCAGGATCCTGCCTACATGTATGCGAAAAATGCGAAAGTACGAGCCAGATGAGGACAAATACCAGAACTAACCCAGACGTAACCTGCGTTATCCTCTAAAATACTACTCGGAACCAGCTTTCATTGACTGTTTCAGTGTGGTACCACATTACTACGTGATCCAAACCAAAAAAAGCCCAGGATCTGGCCATCATGTATGCGAAAAATGCGAATACGAGCCAGGTGACGGCAAATCCCAGACCCACGCGAGACATAACCGGCGTGATCCTCTAAAATATTAATCGCAACCAGGTTTAATTGACTGTTTCGGTGTGGAACTTCATTACTACGGGATCCAAACCAGAAAAAACCCAAGATCTGGCCAACAAGTATGCGAAAAACGCGAAAGTATGAGCCAGATGAGGGCAAATCCCAGACCTAACCGAGACATAACCGGCGTTATCCTCTAAAATATTAATCGCAACCAGGTGTAGTTAGCAATTTCGGTGTGGTACCGCATTACTAAGTGAGCCAAACCAGAAAAAGGCGAAGATTTAGCCAACAAGTATGCGAAAAATGCGAAAGTACGAGCCAGATGAGGGCAAATTCCAGACCTAACCCAGACATAACCGGCGTTATCCTCTAAAATATTAATCGCCACCAGGTTTAATTGACAGTTTCAGTGTGGTACCAAATTACTACGTGGTCCAAGCCAGAAAAAGGCCAGGGTCTGGCCAACAAGTATGCGAAAAATGCGAAAGTATGAGCCAGATGATTGCAAATACCAGAACTAACCCAGACGTAACCAGCGTTTTCCTCTAAAATACTATTCGGAACCAGCTTTTATTGACTGTTTCAGTGTGGTACCACATTACTACGTGATCCAAACCAAAAAAAGCCCAGGATCTGGCCAACATGTATGCGAAAAATGCGAATACGAGCCAGGTGACGGCAAATCCCAGACCCACGCGAGACATAACCGGCGTTATCCTCTAAATATTAATCGCAACGAGGTTTAATTGACTGTTTCGGTGTGGAACTTCATTACTACGGGATCCAAACCAGAAAAAACCCAAAATCTGGCCAACAAGTATGCGAAAAACGCGAAAGTATGAGCCAGATGATTGCAAATACCAGAACTAACCCAAACATTACCAGCGTTATCCTCCAAAATATTCATCGCAACCAGGTTTAATTGACTGCTTCGGTGTGGAACGACATTACGACGGGATCCAAACCAGAAAGAGGCCAGGATCCTGCCTACAAGCATGCGAAAAATGCGAAAGTACGAGCCAAATGATTGCAAATACCAGAACTAACCCAAACATAACCAGCGTTATCCTCCAAAACATTCATCGCAACCAGGTTTAATTGACTGCTTCGGTGTGGAACGACATTACGACGGGATCCAAACCACAAAAAACCCAAGATCTGGCCAACAAGTAGGCGAAAATTTCGAAAATATGAGCCAGATGATTGCAAATAACAGAACTAACCCAGACATAACCAGCGTTATCCTCTAAAATATTAATCGGAACCAGGTTTAATTGACTGTTTCAGTGTGGAACTACATTACTACGTGATCCAAACCAGAAAAAAACCCAGGATCTGGCCAACAAGTATGCGAAAAACGCGAAAATACGAGCTAGATGACGGCAAATCCCAGACCTACCCGAGACATAACCGGCGTTATCCGCTAAAATATTAATCGCAACCAGGTTTAATTGACTGTTTCGGTGTGGAACTTCATTACTACGGGATCCAAACCAGAAAAAACCCAGGATCTGGTAAACAAGTATGCGAAAAACGCGAAAGTATGAGCCAAATGATTGCAAATACCAGAACTAACCCAGACGTAACCTGCGCTATCCTCTAAAATACTATTCGGAACCAGCTTTTATTGACTGTTTCAGTGTGGTACCACATTACTACGTGATCCAAACCAAAAAAAGCCCAGGATCTTGCCAACAAGTAAGCGAAAAATGCGAAGGTTCGAGCCAGAAGAGGGCAAATCCCTGACCTAACCGAGCCATAACCGGCGTTATCCTCTAAAATATTAATCGCAACCAGGTTTAATTGACTGCTTCGGTGTGGAACCACATTACGACGGGATCCAAACCAGATAAAACCCAGGATCTGGCCAACAAGTATTCGAAAAATACGAAGGCACGAGCAAGAGGACGGCAAATTCCAGACCTAACCCGGACATAACCGGCGTTATCCTCTAAAAAATTACTCGGAACCAGGTTTAATTGACTGTTTCAGTGTGGTACCAAATTACTACGTGATCCAAGCAAGAAAAAGGCCAGGATCAGTCCAACAAGTATGCGATAAATGCGAAAGTACGAGCCAGATGAGGGCAAATCCCTGACCTAACCGAGACATAACCGGCGTTATCCTCTAAAATATTAATCGCTACCAGGTTTAATTGACTGTTTCGGTGTGGTACCGCATTACTACGTGATCCAAACCAGAAAAAGGCCAGGATCTTGCCTACAAGTATGCGAAAAATGCGAAGGTACGAGCCAGATGAGGGCAAATACCAGACCTAACCCAGACATAACCAGCGTTATCCTCTAAAATATTAATCGAGACCAGGTTTAATTGCCTGTTTCAGTATGGTACCACATTACTACGTGATCCAAACCAAAAAAAGCCCAGGATCTTGCCAACAAGTATGCGAAAAATACGAAAGTACGAGCCAGATGATTGCAAATACCAGAACTAACCCAAACATAACCAGGGTTATCCTCCAAAATATTCATCGGAACCAGGTTTAATTGACTGCTTCGGTGTGGAACCACACTACGACGGGATCCAAACCACAAAAAACCCAAGATCTGGCCAACAAGTACGCGAAAATTGCGAAAGTATGAGCCAGATGATTGCAAATACCAGAAATAACCCAAACATAACCAGCGTTATCCTCTAAAATAATAATCGCAACCAGGTTTAATTGACTGCTTCGGTGTGGTACCGCATTACTACGTGATCCAAGCCAAAAAAAGCCCAGGATCTTGCCAACAAGTATGCGAAAAATGCGAAAGTATGAGCCAGATGATTGCAAATACCAGAACTAACCCAGACGTAACCTGCGTTATCCTCTAAAATACTATTCGTAACCAGCTTTTATTGACTGTTTCAGTGTGGTACCACATTACTACGTGATCCAAACCAAAAAAAGCCCACGATCTTGCCAACAAGTATGCGAAAAATGCGAAAGTACGAGCCAGATGATTGCAAATACCAGAACTAACCCAAACATTACCAGCGTTATCCTCCAAAATATTCATCGCAACCAGGTTTAATTGACTGCTTCGGTGTGGAACGACATTACGACGGGATCCAAACCAGAAAAAGGCCTGGATCCTGCCTACAAGTATGCGAAAAATGCGAAACTACGAGCCAGATGATTGCAAATACCAGTACTAACCCAAACATAACCAGCGTTATCCTCCAAAACATTCATCGCAACCAGGTTTAATTGACTGCTTCGGTGTGGAACGACATTACGACGGGATCCAAACCACAAAAAACCCACGATCTGGCCAACAAGTACGCGAAAATTGCGAAAATATGAGCCAGATGATTGCAAATAACAGAACTAACCCAGACATAACCAGCGGTATCCTCTAAAATATTAATCGGAACCAGGTTTAATTGACTGTTTCAGTGTGGAACTTCATTACTACGTGATCCAAACCAGAAAAAAGCCCAGGATCTGGCCAACAAGTAGGCGAAAAACGCGAAAATACGAGCTAGATGACGGCAAATCCCAGACTTACCCGAGACATAACCGGCGTTATCCTCTAAAATATTAATCGCAACCAGGTTTAATTGACTGTTTCAGTGTGATACCACATTACTACGTGGTCCAAGCCAGGAAAAGGCCAGGATCTGGCCAACAAGTATGCGAGAAATGCGAAAATACGAGCCAGATGACGGCAAATCCTAGACCTACCCGAGACATAACCGGCGTTATCCGGTAAAATATTAATCGCAACCAGGTTTAGTTGACTGTTTCGGTGTGGAACTTCATTACTACGGGATCCAAACCAGAAAAAACCCAGGATCTGGCAAACAAGTATGCGAAAAACGCGAAAGTATGAGCCAGATGATTGCAAATACCAGAACTAACCCAGACGTAACCTGCGCTATCCTCTAAAATACTATTCGGAACCAGCTTTTATTGACTGTCTCAGTGTGGTACCACATTACTACGTGATCCAAACCAAAAAAAGCCCAGGATCTTGCCAACAAGTAAGCGAAAAATGCGAAGGTACGAGCCAGATGAGGGCAAATCCCTGACCTAACCGAGCCATAACCGGCGTTATCCTCTAAAATATTAATCGCAACCAGGTTTAATTGACTGCTTCGGTGTGGTACCACATTACTACGTGATCCAAACCAAAAAAAGCCCAGGATCGTGCCAACAAGTATGCGAAAAACGCGAAAGTACGAGCCAGATGAGGGCAAATACCAGACCTAACCCAGACATAACCGGCGTTATCCTCTAAAATATTAATCGGGACCAGGTTTAATTGACTGTTTCGGTGTGGTACCGCATTTCTACGTGATCCAAACCCAGAAAAGGGCCAGGATCCTGCCTACATGTATGCGAAAAATGCGAAAGTACGAGCCAGATGAGGGCAAATACCAGAACTAACCCAGACGTAACCTGCGTTATCCTCTAAAATACTACTCGGAACCAGCTTTTATTGACTGTTTCAGTGTGGTACCACATTACTACGTGATCCAAACCAAAAAAAGCCCAGGATCTGGCCAACATGTATGCGAAAAATGCGAATACGAGCCAGGTGACGGCAAATCCCAGACCCACGCGAGACATAACCGGCGTGATCCTCTAAAATATTAATCGCAACCAGGTTTAATTGACTGTTCCGGTGTGGAACTTCATTACTACGGGATCCAAACCAGAAAAAACCCAAGATCTGGCCAACAAGTATGCGAAAAACGCGAAAGTATGAGCCAGATGAGGGCAAATCCCAGACCTAACCGAGGCATAACCGGCGTTATCCTCTAAAATATTAATCGCAACCAGGTGTAGTTAGCAATTTCGGTGTGGTACCGCATTACTAAGTGAGCCAAACCAGAAAAAGGCGAAGATTTAGCCAACAAGTATGCGAAAAATGCGAAAGTACGAGCCAGATGAGGGCAAATTCCAGACCTAACCCAGACATAACCGGCGTTATCCTCTAAAATATTAATCGCCACCAGGTTTAATTGACTGTTTCAGTGTGGTACCACATTACTACGTGGTCCAAGCCAGAAAAAGGCCAGGGTCTGGCCAACAAGTATGCGAAAAATGCGAAAGTATGAGCCAGATGATTGCAAATACCAGAACTAACCCAGACGTAACCTGCGTTATCCTCTAAAATACTATTCGGAACCAGCTTTTATTGACTGTTTCAGTGTGGTACCACATTACTACGTGATCCAAACCAAAAAAAGCCCAGGATCTGGCCAACATGTATGCGAAAAATGCGAATACGAGCCAGGTGACGGCAAATCCCAGACCCACGCGAGACATAACCGGCGTTATCCTCTAAATATTAATCGCAACCAGGTTTAATTGACTGCTTCGGTGTGGAACGACATTACGACGGGATCCAAACCAGAAAAAGGCCAGGATCCTGCCTACAAGTATGCGAAAAATGCGAAAGTACGAGCCAGATGATTGCAAATACCAGAACTAACCCAAACATAACCAGCGTTATCCTCCAAAACATTCATCGCAACCAGGTTTAATTGACTGCTTCGGTGTGGAACGACATTACGACGGGATCCAAACCACAAAAAACCCAAGATCTGGCCAACAAGTAGGCGAAAATTGCGAAAATATGAGCCAGATGATTGCAAATAACAGAACTAACCCAGACATAACCAGCGTTATCCTCTAAAATATTAATCGGAACCAGGTTTAATTGACTGTTTCAGTGTGGAACTACATTACTACGTGATCCAAACCAGAAAAAAACCCAGGATCTGGCCAACAAGTATGCGAAAAACGCGAAAATACGAGCTAGATGACGGCAAATCCCAGACCTACCCGAGACATAACCGGCGTTAACCTCTAAAATATTAATCGCAACCAGGTTTAATTGACTGTTTCAGTGTGATACCACATTACTACGTGGTCCAAGCCAGGAAAAGGCCAGGATCTGGCCAACAAGTATGCGAAAAACGCGAAAATACGAGCTAGATGACGGCAAATCCCAGACCTACCCGAGACATAACCGGCGTTAACCTCTAAAATATTAATCGCAACCAGGTTTAATTGACTGTTTCAGTGTGATACCACATTACTACGTGGTCCAAGCCAAAAAAAGCCCAGGATCTTGCCAACAAGTAAGCGAAAAATGCGAAGGTACGAGCCAGAAGATGGCAAATACCAGAACTAACCCAGACGTAACCTGCGCTATCCTCTAAAATACTATTCGGAACCAGCTTTTATTGACTGTTTCAGTGTGGTACCACATTACTACGTGATCCAAACCAAAAAAAGCCCAGGATCTTGCCAACAAGTAAGCGAAAAATGCGAAGGTACGAGCCAGAAGAGGGCAAATCCCAGACCTAACCGAGCCATAACCGGCGTTATCCTCTAAAATATTAATCGCAACCAGGTTTAATTGACTGCTTCGGTGTGGAACCACATTACGACGGGATCCAAACCAGAAAAAACCCAGGTTCTGGCCAACAAGTATTCGAAAAATACGAAGGCACGAGCAAGAAGACGGCAAATCCCAGACCTAACCCGGACATAACCGGCGTTATCCTCTAAAAAATTACTCGGAACCAGGTTTAATTGACTGTTTCAGTGTGGTACCAAATTACTACGTGATCCAAGCAAGAAAAAGGCCAGGATCAGTCCAACAAGTATGCGATAAATGCGAAAGTACGAGCCAGATGATTGCAAATACCAGAAATAACCCAGATATAACCAGCGTTATCTTCTAAAATATTAATCGGAACCAGGTTTAATTGACTCTGTCAGAGTGGTACCTCATTACTACGTGGTCCAAGCCAGAAAAAGGCCAGGATCTTGCCAACAAGTATGCGAAAAATGCGAAAGTACGAGCCAGATGATTGCAAATACCAGAACTATCCCAGACATAACCAGCGTTATCCTCTAAAATAATAATCGCAACCAGGTTTAATTGACTGCTTCGGTGTGGTACCGCATTACTACGTGATCCAAACCAAAAAAAGCCCAGGATCTTGCCAACAAGTAAGCGAAAAATGCGAAAGTACGAGCCAGATGAGGGCAAATTCCAGACCTAACCCAGACATAACCGGCGTTATCCTCTAAAATATTAATCGCCACCAGGTTTAATTGACTGTTTCAGTGTGGTACCAAATTACTACGTGGTCCAAGCCAGAAAAAGGCCAGGGTCTGGCCAACAAGTATGCGAAAAATGCGAAAGTATGAGCCAGATGATTGCAAATACCAGAACTAACCCAGACGTAACCTGCGTTTTCCTCTAAAATACTATTCGGAACCAGCTTTTATTGACTGTTTCAGTGTGGTACCACATTACTACGTGATCCAAACCAAAAGAAGCCCAGGATCTGGCCAACATGTATGCGAAAAATGCGAATACGAGCCAGGTGACGGCAAATCCCAGACCCACGCGAGACATAACCGGCGTTATCCTCTAAATATTAATCGCAACGAGGTTTAATTGACTGTTTCGGTGTGGAACTTCATTACTACGGGATCCAAACCAGAAAAAACCCAAAATCTGGCCAACAAGTATGCGAAAAACGCGAAAGTATGAGCCAGATGATTGCAAATACCAGAACTAACCCAAACATTACCAGCGTTATCCTCCAAAATATTCATCGCAACCAGGTTTAATTGACTGCTTCGGTGTGGAACGACATTACGACGGGATCCAAACCAGAAAAAGGCCAGGATCCTGCCTACAAGTATGCGAAAAATGCGAAAGTACGAGCCAGATGATTGCAAATACCAGAACTAACCCAAACATAACCAGCGTTATCCTCCAAAACATTCATCGCAACCAGGTTTAATTGACTGCTTCGGTGTGGAACGACATTACGACGGGATCCAAACCACAAAAAACCCAAGATCTGGCCAACAAGTAGGCGAAAATTGCGAAAATATGAGCCAGATGATTGCAAATAACAGAACTAACCCAGACATAACCAGCGTTATCCTCTAAAATATTAATCGGAACCAGGTTTAATTGACTGTTTCAGTGTGGAACTACATTACTACGTGATCCAAACCAGAAAAAAACCCAGGATCTGGCCAACAAGTATGCGAAAAACGCGAAAATACGAGCTAGATGACGGCAAATCCCAGACCTACCCGAGACATAACCGGCGTTAACCTCTAAAATATTAATCGCAACCAGGTTTAATTGACTGTTTCAGTGTGATACCACATTACTACGTGGTCCAAGCCAGGAAAAGGCCAGGATCTGGCCAACAAGTATGCGAGAAATGCGAAAATACGAGCCAGATGACGGCAAATCCCAGACCTACCCGAGACATAACCGGCGTTAACCTCTAAAATATTAATCGCAACCAGCTTTTATTGACTGTTTCAGTGTGGTACCACATTACTACGTGATCCAAACCAAAAAAAGCCCAGGATCTTGCCAACAAGTAAGCGAAAAATGCGAAGGTACGAGCCAGAAGAGGGCAAATCCCTGACCTAACCGAGCCATAACCGGCGTTATCCTCTAAAATATTAATCGCAACCAGGTTTAATTGACTGCTTCGGTGTGGAACCACATTACGACGGGATCCAAACCAGAAAAAACCCAGGATCTGGCCAACAAGTATTCGAAAAATACGAAGGCACGAGCAAGAAGACGGCAAATTCCAGACCTAACCCGGACATAACCGGCGTTATCCTCTAAAAAATTACTCGGAACCAGGTTTAATTGACTGTTTCAGTGTGGTACCAAATTACTACGTGATCCAAGCAAGAAAAAGGCCAGGATCTTGCCTACAAGTATGCGAAAAATGCGAAGGTACGAGCCAGATGAGGGCAAATACCAGACCTAACCCAGACATAACCGGCGTTATCCTCTAAAGTATTAATCGGGACCAGGTTTAATTGCCTGTTTCAGTATAGTACCACATTACTACGTGATCCAAACCAAAAAAAGCCCAGGATCTTGCCAACAAGTAAGCGAAAAATGCGAAAGTACGAGCGAGATGATTGCAAATACCAGAACTAACCCAAACATAACCAGCGTTATCCTCTAAAATAATAATCGCAACCAGGTTTAATTGACTGCTTCGGTGTGGTACCGCATTACTACGTGATCCAAGCCAAAAAAAGCCCAGGATCTTGCCAACAAGTATGCGAAAAATGCGAAAGTATGAGCCAGATGATTGCAAATACCAGAACTAACCCAGACGTAACCTGCGTTATCCTCTAAAATACTATTCGGAACCAGCTTTTATTGACTGTTTCAGTGTGGTACCACATTACTACGTGATCCAAACCAAAAAAAGCCCACGATCTTGCCAACAAGTATGCGAAAAATGCGAAAGTACGAGCCAGATGATTGCAAATACCAGAACTAACCCAAACATTACCAGCGTTATCCTCCAAAATATTCATCGCAACCAGGTTTAATTGACTGTTTCAGTGTGATACCACATTACTACGTGGTCCAAGCCAGGAAAAGGCCAGGATCTGGCCAACAAGTATGCGAGAAATGCGAAAATACGAGCCAGATGACGGCAAATCCTAGACCTACCCGAGACATAACCGGCGTTATCCGGTAAAATATTAATCGCAACCAGGTTTAGTTGACTGTTTCGGTGTGGAACTTCATTACTACGGGATCCAAACCAGAAAAAACCCAGGATCTGGCAAACAAGTATGCGAAAAACGCGAAAGTATGAGCCAGATGATTGCAAATACCAGAACTAACCCAGACGTAACCTGCGCTATCCTCTAAAATACTATTCGGAACCAGCTTTTATTGACTGTCTCAGTGTGGTACCACATTACTACGTGATCCAAACCAAAAAAAGCCCAGGATCTTGCCAACAAGTAAGCGAAAAATGCGAAGGTACGAGCCAGATGAGGGCAAATCCCTGACCTAACCGAGCCATAACCGGCGTTATCCTCTAAAATATTAATCGCAACCAGGTTTAATTGACTGCTTCGGTGTGGTACCACATTACTACGTGATCCAAACCAAAAAAAGCCCAGGATCTTGCCAACAAGTATGCGAAAATCGCGAAAGTACGAGCCAGATGAGGGCAAATACCAGACCTAACCCAGACATAACCGGCGTTATCCTCTAAAATATTAATCGGGACCAGGTTTAATTGACTGTTTCGGTGTGGTACCGCATTTCTACGTGATCCAAACCCAGAAAAGGGCCAGGATCCTGCCTACATGTATGCGAAAAATGCGAAAGTACGAGCCAGATGAGGGCAAATACCAGAACTAACCCAGACGTAACCTGCGTTATCCTCTAAAATACTACTCGGAACCAGCTTTTATTGACTGTTTCAGTGTGGTACCACATTACTACGTGATCCAAACCAAAAAAAGCCCAGGATCTGGCCAACATGTATGCGAAAAATGCGAATACGAGCCAGGTGACGGCAAATCCCAGACCCACGCGAGACATAACCGGCGTGATCCTCTAAAATATTAATCGCAACCAGGTTTAATTGACTGTTTCGGTGTGGAACCACATTACGACGGGATCCAAACCAGGAAAAGCCAGGATCTGGCCAACAAGTATGCGAGAAATGCGAAAATACGAGCCAGATGACGGCAAATCCCAGACCTACCCGAGACATAACCGGCGTTATCCGCTAAAATATTAATCGCAACCAGGTTTAATTGAATGTTTCGGTGTGGAACTTTATTACTACGGGATCCAAACCAGAAAAAACCCAGGATCTGGCAAACAAGTATGCGAAAAACGCGAAAGTATGAGCCAGATGATTGCAAATACCAGAACTAACCCAGACGTAACCTGCGCTATCCTCTAAAATACTATTCGGAACCAGCTTTTATTGACTGTTTCAGTGTGGTACCACATTACTACGTGATCCAAACCAAAAAAAGCCCAGGATCTTGCCAACAAGTAAGCGAAAAATGCGAAGGTACGAGCCAGAAGAGGGCAAATCCCTGACCTAACCGAGCCATAACCGGCGTTATCCTCTAAAATATTAATCGCAACCAGGTTTAATTGACTGCTTCGGTGTGGAACCACATTACGACGGGATCCAAACCAGAAAAAACCCAGGATCTGGCCAACAAGTATACGAAAAATACGAAGGCACGAGCAAGAAGACGGCAAATCCCAGACCTAACCCGGACATAACCGGCGTTATCCTCTAAAAAATTACTCGGAACCAGGTTTAATTGACTGTTTCAGTGTGGTACCAAATTACTACGTGATCCAAGCAAGAAAAAGGCCAGGATCAGTCCAACAAGTATGCGATAAATGCGAAAGTACGAGCCAGATGATTGCAAATACCAGAAATAACCCAGATATAACCAGCGTTATCTTCTAAAATATTAATCGGAACCAGGTTTAATTGACTCTGTCAGTGTGGTACCTCATTACTACGTGGTCCAAGCCAGAAAAAGCCCAGGATCTTGCCAACAAGTAAGCGAAAAATGCGAAAGTACGAGCGAGATGATTGCAAATACCAGAACTAACCCAAACATAACCAGCGTTATCCTCTAAAATAATAATCGCAACCAGGTTTAATTGACTGCTTCGGTGTGGTACCGCATTACTACGTGATCCAAGACAAAAAAAGCCCAGGATCTTGCCAACAAGTATGCGAAAAATGCGAAAGTATGAGCCAGATGATTGCAAATACCAGAACTAACCCAGATATAACCAGCGGTATCTTCTTAAATATTAATCGGAACCAGGTTTAATTGACTGTTTCAGTGTGGTACCTCATTACTATGTGGTCCAAGCCAGAAAAAGGTCAGGATCTGCCCAACCAGTAAGCGAAAAATGCGAAAGTACGAGCCAGATGAGGGCAAATACCAGACCTAACCCAGACATAACCGGCGTTATCCTCTAAAATATTAATCGGGTCCAGGTTTAATTGACTGTTTCAGTGTGGTACCCCATTACTTCGTGGTCCAAGCCAGAAAAAGGCCAGGATCTGGCCAACAAGCAAGCGAAAAATGCGAAGGTACGAGCCAGATGAGGGCAAATACCAGAACTAACCCAGACGTAACCTGCGTTATCCTCTAAAATACTATTCGGAACCAGCTTTTATTGACTGTTTCAGTGTGGTACCACATTACTACGTGATCCGAACCAAAAAAAGCCCATGATCTTGCCAACAAGTATGCGAAAAATGCGAAAGTACGAGCCAGATGATTGCAAATACCAGAACTAGCCCAAGCATAACCAGCGTCATCCTCCAAAATATTCATCGCAACCAGGTTTAATTGACTGCTTCGGTGTGGAACGACATTACGACGGGATCCAAACCAGAAAAAACCCAGGATCTGGCAAAGAAGTATGCGAAAAACGCGAATGTATGAGCCAGATGATTGCAAATACCAGAACTAACCCAGACATAACCGGCGTTATCCTCTAAAATATTAATCGGGACCAGGTTTAATTGACTGTTTCAGTGTGGTACCACATTACTACGTGATCCAAACCAAAAAATGCCGAGGAACTGGCCAACAAGTACGCGAAAAACGCGAAAGTATGAGCCAGATGATTGCAAATACCAGAACTAACCCAGACGTAACCTGCGTTATCCTCTAAAATATTAATCGGAACCAGGTTTAATTGACTGTCTCAGTGAGGTACCTCATTACTACGTGGTCCAAGCCGGAAAAAGGCCAGGATCTGGCCAACAAGTAAGCGAAAAATGCGAAAGTACGAGCCAGATGAGGGCAAATACCAGACCTAACCCAGACATAACCGGCGTTATCCTCTAAAATACTAACCGGAACCAGGTTTAATTGACAGTTTCAGTGTGGTACCGCATTACTACGTGATCCAAACCAGAAAAAGGCCAGGATCTGGCCAACAAGTATGCGAAAGGTGCGAAAGTACGAGCCAGATGAGGGCAAATACCAGAACTAACCCAAACATAACCAGCGTTATCCTCCAAAATATTCATCGGAACCAGGTTTAATTGACTGTTTCGGTGTGGAACTTCATCACTACGGGATCCAAACCAGAAAAAACCCAGGATCTGGCCAACAAGTATGCGAAAAACGCGAAAGTATGAGCCAGATGATTGCAAATACCAGAACTAACCCAGACGTAACCTGCGTTATCCTCTAAAATACTATTCGGAACCAGCTTTTATTGACTGTTTCAGTGTGGTACCACATTACTACGTGATCCAAACCAAAAAAAGCCCACGATCTTGCCAACAAGTATGCGAAAAATGCGAAAGTACGAGCCAGATGATTGCAAATACCAGAACTAACCCAAACATTACCAGCGTTATCCTCAAAAATATTCATCGCAACCAGGTTTAATTGACTGCTTCGGTGTGGAACGACATTACGACGGGATCCAAACCAGAAAAAGGCCAGGATCCTGCCTACAAGTATGCGAAAAATGCGAAAGTACGAGCCAGATGATTGCAAATACCAGAACAAACCCAAACATAACCAGCGTTATCCTCCAAAACATTCATCGCAACCAGGTTTAATTGACTGCTTCGGTGTGGAACGACATTACGACGGGATCCAAACCACAAAAAACCCAAGATCTGGCCAACAAGTACGCGAAAATTGCGAAAATATGAGCCAGATGATTGCAAATACCAGAACTAACCCAGACATAACCAGCGGTATCCTCTAAAATATTAATCGGAACCAGGTTTAATTGACTGTTTCAGTGTGGAACTTCATTACTACGTGATCCAAACCAGAAAAAAGCCCAGGATCTGGCCAACAAGTAGGCGAAAAACGCGAAAATACGAGCTAGATGACGGCAAATCCCAGACCTACCCGAGACATAACCGGCGTTATCCTCTAAAATATTAATCGCAACCAGGTTTAATTGACTGTTTCAGTGTGATACCACATTACTACGTGGTCCAAGCCAGGAAAAGGCCAGGATCTGGCCAACAAGTATGCGAGAAATGCGAAAATACGAGCCAGATGACGGCAAATCCTAGGCCTACCCGAGACATAACCGGCGTTATCCGGTAAAATATTAATCGCAACCAGGTTTAGTTGACTGTTTCGGTGTGGAACTTCATTACTACGGGATCCAAACCAGAAAAAACCCAGGATCTGGCAAACAAGTATGCGAAAAACGCGAAAGTATGAGCCAGATGATTGCAAATACCAGAACTAACCCAGACGTAACCTGCGCTATCCTCTAAAATACTATTCGGAACCAGCTTTTATTGACTGTCTCAGTGTGGTACCACATTACTACGTGATCCAAACCAAAAAAAGCCCAGGATCTGGCCAACAAGTAGGCGAAAAACGCGAAAATACGAGCTAGATGACGGCAAATCCCAGACCCACGCGAGACATAACCGGCGTGATCCTCTAAAATATTAATCGCAACCAGGTTTAATTGACTGTTTCAGTGTGGTACCACATTACTACGTGGTCCAAGCCAGAAAAAGGCCAGGGTCTGGCCAACAAGTATGCGAAAAATGCGAAAGTATGAGCCAGATGATTGCAAATACCAGAACTAACCCAGACGTAACCTGCGTTATCCTCTAAAATACTATTCAGAACCAGCTTTTATTGACTGTTTCAGTGTGGTACCACATTACTACGTGATCCAAACCAAAAAAAGCCCACGATCTTGCCAACAAGTAGGCGAAAATTGCGAAAATATGAGCCAGATGATTGCAAATAACAGAACTAACCCAGACATAACCAGCGTTATCCTCTAAAATATTAATCGGAACCAGGTTTAATTGACTGTTTCAGTGTGGAACTTCATTACTACGTGATCCAAACCAGAAAAAAACCCAGGATCTGGCCAACAAGTATGCGAAAAACGCGAAAATACGAGCTAGATGACGGCAAATCCCAGACCTACCCGAGACATAACCGGCGTTATCCTCTAAAATATTAATCGCAACCAGGTTTAATTGACTGTTTCAGTGTGATACCACATTACTACGTGGTCCAAGCCAGGAAAAGGCCAGGATCTGGCCAACAAGTATGCGAGAAATGCGAAAATACGAGTCAGATGACAAGAAATCCCAGACCTACCCGAGACATAACCGGCGTTATCCGCTAAAATATTAATCGCAACCAGGTTTAATTGAATGTTTCGGTGTGGAACTTCATTACTACGGGATCCAAACCAGAAAAAACCCATTAAAAAACCAATTAAACCTGGTTTCGATCAATATTTTAGAGGATAACGCAAGTTAGGTCTGGGATAGGTCTGGGATTTGCCCTCATCAGGCTCATACTTTCGCGTTTTTCACATACTTGTTGAACAGATCCTGGGTTTTTTCTGGCTTCGATCACGTAGTAGTGTGGTTCCACACTGAAACAGTCCATTAAACCTGGTTTGGATCAATATTTTAGAGGATAACGCATGTTAGGTCTAGGTTAGTTCTGGGATTTTCACTCATCAGACCCATACTTTCGCATTCCTCACATACTTGGTGAACGGATCCTGGGTTTTTTCTGGTTTGGATCACGTAGTAATATGGGACCACACTGAAACAATCAATTAAACCTGGTCTTGATAAATATTTTAGAGGATAACGCATGTTAGGTCTGGGATAGGTCTGGGATTTGCCCTCATCAGACTCATACTTTCGCATATTTCTCATACTTCATGGCTAGATCCTGGGCTATTTCTGGATTGGATCACGTAGTAATGTGGTACCACACTGAAACAGTCAATTAAACCTGGTTTCGATCAATATTTTAAAGGATAACGCAAGTTAGGTCTGGGATAGGTCTGGGATTTGCCCTCATCAGGCTCATACTTTCGCGTTTTTCACTTACTTGTTGAACAGATCCTGGGCTATTTCTGGATTGGATCACGTAGTAATGTGGTACCACACTAAAACTGTCAATTAAACCTGGTTTCGATCAATATTTTAGAGGATAACGCATCTTAGGTCTGGGATAGGTCTGGGATTTGCCCTCATCAGAATCATACTTTCGCACACTTCACATACTCGTTGAACAGATCCTGGGGATTTTCTGGTTTGGATCACGTAGTAATGTGGTTCCACACTGAAACAGTCCATTAAACCTGGTTTGGATCAATATTTTAGAGGATAACGCATGTTAGGTCTAGGTTAGTTCTGGGATTTTCACTCATCAGACCCATACTTTCGCATTCTTCACATACTTGTTGAACGGATCCTTGGTTTTTTCTGGTTTGGATCACGTAGTAATATGGGACCACACTGAGACAATCAATTAAACCTGGTCTTGATAAATATTTTAGAGGATAACGCATGTTAGGTCTGGGATAGGTCTGGGATTTGCCCTCATCAGGCTCATACATTCGCGTTTTTCACATACTTGTTGAACAGATCCTGGGTTTTTTCTGGATTGGATCACGTAGAAAAGTGGTACCACACTGAAACATTCAATGAAACCTGTTCTGGATAAATATTTTAGAGGATAACGCATCTTAGGTCAGGGTCAGGTCTAAGATTTGCCCTCATCAGGCTCACAGTTTCGCGTTTTTCACATACTTGTTAAACAGATCCTGGGTTGTTTCTGGTTTGGATCACGTAGTAATGTGGTACCACACTAAAACAGTCAATGAAACCTGGTTTCGATCAATATTTTAGAGGATAACGCAAATTAGGTCTGGGATAGGTCTGGGATTAGCCCTCATCAGACTCATACTTTCGCACACTTCACATACTCGATGACAAGATCCTGGGTTTTTTTCTGGTTTGGATCACGTAGTAATGTGTTTCCACACTGAAACAGACGATTAAACCTGGTTTCGATCAATATTTTAGAGGATAACGCAAGTTAGGTCTGGGATAGGTCTGGGATTTGCCCTCATCAGACTCATACTTTCGCACACTTCACATACTCGTTGAACAGATCCTGGGTTATTTTCTGGTTTGGATCACATAGTAATGTGGTACCACACTGAAACAGTCGATTAAACCAGGTTTCGATCAATATTTTTGAGGATAACGCATGTTAGGTCTAGGTTAGGCATGGGATTTTCACTCATCAGACTCATACTTTCGCATTCTTCACATACTTGTTGAACGGATCCTGGGTTTTTTCTGGTTTGGAACACGTCGTAATGTGGGTCCACACTGAAACAATCTATTAAACCTGGTCTTGATAAAAATTTTAGAGGATAACGCATGTTAGGTCTGGGATAGGTCTGGGATTTGCCCTCATCAGACTCATACTTTCGCACACTTCACATACTCGTTGAACAGATCCTGGGTTATTTTCTGGTTTGGATCACTACTAATGTGGTACCACTCTGAAACAGTCGATTAAACCAGGTTTTGATCAATATTTTTGAGGATAACGCATGTTAGGTCTAGGTTAGGCTTGGGATTTTCACTCATCAGACACATACTTTCGCATTCTTCGCATACTTGTTGAACTGATCCTGGGTTTTTTCTGGTTTGGATCACGTAGTAATGTGGTTCCACACTGAAACAGTCGGTTAAACCTAGTTTCGATCAATATTTTAGAGGATAACGCAAGTTAGGTCTGGGATAGGTCTGGGATTTGCTCTCATCAGACTCATACTTACGCACACTTCACATACTCGTTGAACAGATCCAGGGTTATTCTCTGGTTTGGATCACATAGTAATGTGGTACCAAACTGAAACAGTCGATTAAACCAGGTTTCGATCAATATTTTTGAGGATAACGCATGTTAGGTCTAGGTTAGGCCTGGGATTTTCACTCATCAGACTCATACTTTCGCATTCTTCACATACTTGTTGAACGGATCCTGGGTTTTTTCTGGTTTGTATCACGTAGTAATGTGGTACCACACTGAAACCGTCCATTAAACCTGGTTTCGCTCAATATTTTAGAGGATAACTCATGTTAGGTCTAGGTTAGGTCTGGGATTTGCTCTCATCAGGCTCATTCTTTCGCATATTTCTCATACTTCATGGCTAGATCCTGGGCTGTTTCTGCATTGTATCACGTAGTAATGTGGTACCACGCTGAAACAGTCAATTAAACCTGGTTTCGATCAATATTTTAGAGGATAACGCAAGTTAGGTATGGGATAGGTCTAGGATTTGCCCTCATCAGGCTCTTACTATCGCATATTTCTCATACTTCATGGCTAGATCCTGGGCTATTTCTGGATTGGATCACGTAGAAAAGTGGTACCACACTGAAACATTCAATGAAACCTGTTCTGGATAAATATTTTAGAGGATAACGCATCTTAGGTCAGGGTTAGGTCTAAGATTTGCCCTCATCAGGCTCACAGTTTCGCGTTTTTCACATACTTGTTAAACAGATCCTGGGTTGTTTCTGGTTTGGATCACGTAGTAATGTGGTACCACACTAAAACAACCAATTAAACCTGGTTTCGATCAATATTTTAGAGGATAACGCAAGCTAGGTCTGGGATAGGTCTGGGATTAGCCCTCATCAGACTCATACTTTCGCACACTTCACATACTTGTTAAACAGATCCTGGGTTGTTTCTGGTTTGGGTCACGCAGTAATGTGGTACCACACTGAAACAATCAATTAAACCTGGTCTTGATAAATATTTTAGAGGATAACGCATGTTAGGTCTGGGTTAGGTCTAGGATTTGCCCTCGTCAGGCTCATACTTTCGCATATTTCTCATACTTGTTGAACAGATCCTGGGTTTTTTCTGGCTTGGATCACGTAGTAGTGTGGTTCCACACTGGAACAGTCCATTAAACCTGGTTTGGATCAATATTTTAGGGGATAACGCATGTTAGGTCTAGGTTAGGTCTGGGATTTTCACTCATCAGACTCATACTTTCGCATTCTTCACATACTTGGTGAACGGATCCTGGGGTTTTTCTGGTTTGGCTCACGTAGTAATGTGGGACCACACTGAAACAATCAATTAAACCTGGTCTTGATAAATATTTTAGAGGATAACGCATGTTAGGTCTGGGTTAGGTCTAGGATTTGCCCTCGTCAGGCTCATACTTTAGCATATTTCTCATACTTCATGGCTAGATCCTGGGCTATTTCTGGATTGGATCACGTAGTAATGTGGTACCACACTGAAACTGTCAATTAAACCTGGTTTCGATCAATATTTTAGAGGATAACGCAAGTTAGGTCTGGGATAGGTCTGGGATTTGCCCTCATCAGGCTCATACTTTCGCGTTTTTCACATACTTGTTGAACAGATCCTGGGTTTTTTCTGGCTTCGATCACGTAGTAGTGTGGTTCCACACTGAAACAGTCCATTAAACCTGGTTTGGATCAATATTTTAGAGGATAACGCATGTTAGGTCTAGGTTAGTTCTGGGATTTTCACTCATCAGACCCATACTTTCGCATTCCTCACATACTTGGTGAACGGATCCTGGGTTTTTTCTGGTTTGGATCACGTAGTAATGTGGGACCACACTGAAACAATCAATTAAACCTGGTCTTGATAAATATTTTAGAGGATAACGCATGTTAGGTCTGGGATAGGTCTGGAATTTGCCCTCATCAGACTCATACTTTCGCATATTTCTCATACTTCATGGCTAGATCCTGGGCTATTTCTGGATTGGATCACGTAGTAATGTGGTACCACACTGAAACAGTCAATTAAACCTGGTTTCGATCAATATTTTAGAGGATAACGCGAGTTAGGTCTGGGATAGGTCTGGGATTTGCCCTCATCAGGCTCATACTTTCGCGTTTTTCACATACTTGTTGAACAGATCCTGGGTTTTTTCTGGTTTGGATCAGGTAGTTGTGCGGTACCACACAGAAACAGTCCATTAAACCTGGTTGCGATCAATATTTTAGAGGATAACGCATGTTTGGTCTGGGTTACGTCTAGGATTTGCCCCCTTCAGGCTCATACTTTCGCATATTTCTCATACTTCATGGCTAGATCCTGGGCTGTTTCTGCATTGTATCACGTAGTAATGTGGTAACACGCTGAAACAGTCTATTAAACCTGGTTTCGATCAATATTTTAGACGATAACGCAAGTTAGGTCTGGGATAGGTCTAGGATTTGCCCTCAACAGGCTCTTACTATCGCATATTTCTCATACTTCATGGCTAGATACTGGGTTATTTCTGGATTGGATCACGTAGTAAAGTGGTGTCACACTGAAACATTCAATGAAACCTGGTCTGGATAAATATTTTAGAGGATAACGCATCTTAGGTCTGGGTTAGGTCTAAGATTTGCCCTCATCAGGCTCACAGTTTCGCGTTTTTCACATACTTGTTGTTCAGATCCTGGGTTTTTTCTGGTTTGGATCACGTAGTAATGTGGTACCACACTAAAACAGTCAATTAAACCTGGTTTCGATCAATATTTTAGAGGATAACGCAAGTTAGGTCTGGGATAGGTCTGGGATTAGCCCTCATCAGACTCATACTTTCGCACACTTCACATACTCGATGACAAGATCCTGGGTTTTTTTCTGGTTTGGATCACGTAGTAATGTGTTTCCACACTGAAACAGTCGATTAAAACTGGTTTCGATCAATATTTTAGAGGATAACGCAAGTTAGGTCTGGGTTAGGCATGGGATTTTCACTCATCAGACTCATACTTTCGCATTCTTCACATACTTGTTGAACGGATCCTGGGTTTTTTCTGGTTTGGAACACGTCGTAATGTGGGTCCACACTGAAACAGTCAATTAAACATAGTTCCGATCAATATTTTAGAGGATAACGCAAGTTAGGTCTGGGATAGGTCTGGGATTTGCCCTCATCAGACTCATACTTACGCAAACTTCACATACTCGTTGAACAGATCCTGGGTTATTTTCTGGTTTGGATCACATAGTAATGTGGTACCAAACTGAAGCAGTCGATTAAACCAGGTTTCGATCAATATTTTTGAGGATAACACATGTTAGGTCTAGGTTAGGTCTGGGATTTGCTCTCATCAGGCTCATTCTTTCGCATATTTCTCATACTTCATGGCTAGATCCTGGGCTGTTTCTGCATTGTATCACGTATTAATGTGGTACCACACGGAAACATTCAATGAAACCTGTTCTGGATAAATATTTTAGAGGATAACGCATCTTAGGTCTGGGTTAGGTCTAAGATTTGCCCTCATCAGGCTCACAGTTTCGCGTTTTTCACATACTTGTTAAACAGATCCTGGGTTTTTTCTGGTTTGGATCACGTCGTAATGTGGGTCCACACTGAAACAGTCAATTAAACATAGTTCCGATCAATATTTTAGAGGATAACGCAAGCTAGGTCTGGGATAGGTCTGGGATTTGCCCTCATCAGACTCATACTTTCGCACACTTCACATACTCGTTGACAAGATCCTGGGTTTTTTTCTGGTTTGGATCACGTAGTAATGTGGTTCCACACTGCAACAGTCGATTAAACCTGGTTGCGATCAATATTTTAGAGGATAACGCATGTTAGGTCTAGGTCAGGCCTGGTTTTTTCACTCATCCACTCATACTTTCGCATTGTTCACATACTTGTTGAACGGATCCTGGGTTTTTTCTGGTTTGGGTCACGTAGTAATGAGGTACCACACTGAAACCGTCCATTAAACCTGGTCTTGATAAATATTTTAGAGGACAACGCAAGTTAGGTCTAGGTAAGGCCTGAGATTTTCACTGATCAGACTCATACAGTCGCATTCTTCACATACTTGTTGAACGGACCCTGGGTTTTTTCCGGTTTGGATCACGTAGTAATGTGGTACCACACTGAAACATTCAATTAAACCTGGTCTTGATAAATATTTTAGAGGATAACGCAAGTTAGGTCTGGGATAGGTCTAGGATTTGCCCCCATCAGGCTCTTACTATCGCATTTTTCTCATACTTCATGGCTAGATCCTGGGCTATTTCTGGATTGGATCACGTAGTAAAGTGGTACCACACTGAAACATTCAGTGAAACCAGTTCTGGATAAATATTTTAGAGGATAACGCATCTTAGGTCTGGGTTAGGTCTAAGATTTGCCCTCATCAGGCTCACAGTTTCGCGTTTTTCACATACTTGTTGAACGGATCCTGGGTTTTTTCTGGTTTGGATCCCGTAGTAGTGTGGTACCACACTGAAACAGTCCATCAAACCTGGTTTCGATCAATATTTTAGAGGATAACGCAAGTTAGGTCTGGGATAGGTCTGGGGTTGCCCTCATCAGGCTCATACTTTCGCGTTTTTCACATACTAGTTGAACAGATCCTGGGTTTTTTCTGGTTTAGATCCCGTAGTAGTGTGGTACCACACTGAAACAGTCCATTAAACCTGGTTTCGCTCAATATTTTAGAGGATAACGCATGGTAGGTCTAGGTCAGGCCTGGTTTTTTCACTCATCAGACTCATACTTTCGCATTCTTCACATACTTGTTGAACGGATCCTGGGTTTTTTCTGGTTTGGGTCACGTAGTAATGTGGGACCACACTGAAACAGTCAATTAAACCTGGTTTCGACCATTATTTTAGAGAATAATTCATGTTAGGTCTAGGTTTGGTCTGGGATTTGCTTTCATCAGACTCATACTTTCGCATTCTTCACATACTCGTTGAACGGATCCTGGGTTTTTTCTGGTTTGGATCACGTAGTAATGTGGGTCCACACTGAAACAATCAATTAAACCTGGTCTTGATAAATATTTTAGAGGATAACGCATGTTAGGTCTGGGATAGGTCTGGGATTTGCCCTCATCAGACTCATACTTTCGCATTCTTCGCATACTTGTTGAACTGATCCTGGGTTTTTTCTGGTTTGGATCACGTAGTAATGTGGTTGCACACTGAAACAGTCGGTTAAACCTGGTTTCGATCAATATTTTAGAGGATAACGCAAGTTAGGTCTGGGATAGGTCTAGGATTTGCCCCCATCAGGCTCTTACTATCGCATATTTCTCATACTTCATGGCTAGATCCTGGGCTATTTCTGGATTGGATCACGTAGTAAAGTGGTACCACACTGAAACATTCAATGAAACCAGTTCTGGATAAATATTTTAGAGGATAACGCATCTTAGGTCTGGGTTAGGTCTAAGATTTGCCCTCATCAGGCTCACAGTTTCGCGTTTTTCACATACTTGTTAAACAGATCCTGGGTTTTTTCTGGTTTGGATCACGTAGTAATGTGGTACCACACTAAAACAATCAATTAAACCTGGTCTTGATAAATATTTTAGAGGATAACGCATGTTAGGTCTGGGTTAGGTCTAAGATTTGCCCTCATCAGGCTCACAGTTTCGCGTTTTTCACATACTTGTTGAACGGATCCTGGGTTTTTTCTGGTTTGGATCCCGTAGTAGTGTGGTACCACACTGAAACAGTCCATTAAACCTGGTTTCGATCAATATTTTAGAGGATAACGCAAGTTAGGTCTGGGATAGGTCTGGGGTTTGCCCTCATCAGGCTCATACTTTCGCGTTTTTCACATACTAGTTGAACAGATCCTGGGTTTTTTCTGGTTTAGATCCCGTAGTAGTGTGGTACCACACTGAAACAGTCCATTAAACCTGGTTTCGCTCAATATTTTAGAGGATAACGCATGGTAGGTCTAGGTCAGGCCTGGTTTTTTCACTCATCAGACTCATACTTTCGCATTCTTCACATACTTGTTGAACGGATCCTGGGTTTTTTCTGGTTTGGATCACGTAGTAATGTGGTTCCACACTGAAACAGTCGGTTAAACCTAGTTTCGATCAATATTTTAGAGGATAACGCATGTTAGGTCTGGGATAGGTCTGGGATTTGCCCTCATCAGGCTCTTACTATCGCATATTTCTCATACTTCATGGCTAGATCCTGGGCTGTTTCTGCATTGTATCACGTAGTAATGTGGTACCACGCTGAAACAGTCAATTAAACCTGGTTTCGATCAATATTTTAGAGGATAACGCAAGTTAGGTCTGGGATAGGTCTATGATTTGCCCTCATCAGGCTCCTACTATCGCATATTTCTCACACTTCATGGCTAGATCCTGGGCTATTTCTGTATTGGATCACGTAGTAATGTGGTACCACACTAAAACAATCAATTAAACCTGGTTTCCATCAATATTTTAGAGGACAACGCAAGCTAGGTCTCGGATAGGTCTGGGATTAGCCCTCATCAGACTCATACTTTCGCACTCTTCACATACTCGTTGACAAGATCCTGGGTTTTTTTCTGGTTTGGATCACGTAGTAATGTGGTTCCACACCGAAACAGTCGATTAAACCTGGTTTCGATTAATATTTTAGAGGATAACGCAAGTTAGGTCTGGGGTTTGCCCTCATCAGGCTTATACTTTCGCGTTTTTCACATACTAGTTGAACAGATCCTGGGTTTTTTCTGGTTTGGATCCCGTAGTAGTGTGGTACCACACTGAAACAGTCCATTAAACCTGGTTTCGCTCATTATTTTAGAGGATAACGCATGTTAGGTCTAGGTCAGGCCTGGTTTTTTCACTCATCAGACTCATACTTTCGCATTCTTCACATACTTTTTGAACGGATCCTGGGTTTTTTCTGGTTTGGGTCACGTAGTAATGTGGGACCACACTGAAACAGTCAATTAAACATGGTTTCGACCAATATTTTAGAGAAAAATTCATGTTAGGTCTAGGTTAGGTCTGGGATTTGCTCTCATCGGGCTCATACTTTCGCACACTTCACATACTTGTTGAACGGATCATGGGTTTTTTCTGGTTTGGCTCACGTAGTAATGTGGGTCCACACTGAAACAATCAATTAAACCTGGTCTTGATAAATATGTTAGAGGAAAACGCATGTTAGGTCTGGGATAGGTCTGGGATTTGCCCTCATCAGGCTCATACTTTCGCACAGTTCACATACTTGTTGAACAGATCCTGGGTTTTTTCTGGTTTGGATCACGAAGTAGTGTGGTACCACACTGAAACCGTCCATTAAACCTGGTTTCGCTCAATATTTTAGAGGATAACACATGTTAGGTCTAGGTTACGTCTGGGATTTGCTCTCATCAGGCTCATTCTTTCGCATATGTCTCATACTTGATGGCTAGATCCTGAGCTTTTTCTGGATTGCATCACGTAGTAACGTAGTACCACACTGAAACAGTCAATGAAACCTGGTTTCCATCAATATTTTAGAGGACAACGCAAGTTAGGTCTAGGTAAGGCCTGAGATTTTCACTGATCAGACTCATACATTCGCATTCTTCACATACTTGTTGATCGGATCCTGGGTTTTTTCTGGTTTGCATCACGTAGTAATGTGGTACCACACTGAAACATTCAATGAAACCTGGTCTTGATAAATATTTTAGAGGATAACGCATGTTAGGTCTGGTTTACGTCTAGGATTTGCCCTCATCAGGCTCATATTTTCGCATATTTCTCATACTTCATGGCTAGATCCTGGGCTGTTTCTGCATTGTATCACGTAGTAACGTGGTACCACGCTGAAACAGTCAATTAAAGCTGGTTTCGATCAATATTTTAGAGGATAACGCAAGTTAGGTCTGGGATAGGTCTAGGATTTGCCCCCATCCGGCTCTTACTATCGCATATTTCTCATACTTCATGGCTAGATCCTGGGCTATTTCTGGATTGGATCACGTAGTAAAGTGGTACCACACTGAAACATTCAATGAAACCTGGTCTGGATAAATATTTTAGAGGATAACGCATCTTATGTCTGGGTTAGGTCTAAGATTTGCCCTCATAAGGCTCACAGTTTCGCGTTTTTCACATACTTGTTGAACAGATCCTGGGTTTTTTCTGGTTTGGATCACGTAGTAATGTGGTACCACACTGAAACAGTCCATTAAACATGGTTTCGCTCAATATTTTAGAGGATAACGCATGTTAGGTCTAGGTCAGGCCTGGGATTTTCACTCATCACACTCATACTTTCGCATTCTTCACATACTTGTTGAACGGATCCTGGGTTTTTTCTGGTTTGGATCACGTAGTAATGTAGGTCCACACTGAAACAATCAATTAAACCTGGTCTTGATAAATATATTAGAGGATAACGCATGTTAGGTCTGGGATAGGTCTGGGATTTGCCCTCATCAGGCTCATACTTTCTCATATTTCTCATACTTCATGGCTAGATCCTGGGCTATTTCTGGATTGGATCACGTAGTAAAGTGGTACCACACTGAAACATTCAATGAAACCTGGTCTGGAGAAATATTTTAGAGGATAACGCATGTTTGGTCTGGGTTAGGTCTAGGATTTGCCCTCGTCAGGCTCATACTTTCGCATATTTCTCATACTTCATGGCTAGATCCTGGGCTATTACTGGATTGGATCACGTAGTAATGTGGTGCCACACTGAAACTGTCAATTAAACCTGGTTTCGATCAATATTTTAGAGGACAACGCAAGTTAGGTCTGGGATAGGTCTGGGATTTGCCCTCATCAGGCTCATACTGTCGCGTTTTTCACATACTTGTTGAACAGATCCTGGGTTTTTTCTGGTTTGGATCACGTAGTAATGCGGGTCCACACTGAAACAATCAATTAAACCTGGTCTTGATAAATATATTAGAGGATAACGCATGTTAGGTCTGGGATAGGTCTGGGATTTGCCCTCATCAGACTCACACTATCGCACACTTCACATACTCGTTGAACAGATCCTGGGTTATTTTCTGGTTTGGATCACATAGTAATGTGGTACCACACTGAAACAGTCGATTAAACCTGGTTTCGCTCAATATTTTAGAGGATAACGCATGTTAGGTCTAGGCCAGGCCTGGGATTTTCACTCATCAGACTCATACTTTCGCATTCTTCACATACTTGTTGAACGGATCCTGGGTTTTTTCTGGTTTGGATCACGTAGTAATGTGGTACCACACTGAAACATTCAATTAAACCTGGTCTTGATAAATATTTTAGAGGATAACGCATGTTAGGTCTGGGTTAGGTCTAGGATTTGCCCTCATCAGGCTCATACTTTTTCATATTTCTCATACTTCATGGCTAGATCCTGGGCTATTTCAGGATTGGATCACGTAGTAAAGTGGTACCACACTGAAACATTCAATGAAACCTGGTCTGGAGAAATATTTTAGAGGATAACGCATGTTAGGTCTGGGTTAGGTCTAGGATTTGCCCTCGTCAGGCTCATACTTTCGCATATTTCTCATACTTCATGGCTAGATCCTGGGCTATTTCTGGATTGGATCACGTAGTAATGTGGTACCACACTGAAACTGTCAATTAAACCTGGTTTCGATCAATATTTTAGAGGACAACGCAAGTTAGGTCTAGGTTAGGCCTGGGATTTTCACTCATCAGACTCATACTTTCGCGTTTTTCACATGCTTGTTGAACAGATCCTGGGTTTTTTCTGGTTTGGATCACGTAGTTGTGTGGTACCACACAGAAACAGTCCATTAAACCTGGTTGCGATCAATATTTTAGAGGATAACGCATATTAGGTCTGGGTTACGTCTAGGATTTGCCCTCATCAGGCTCATACTTTCGCATATTTCTCATAATTCATGGCTAAATCCTGGGCTATTTCTGGATTGCATCACGTAGTAATGTAGTACCACACTGAAACAGTCAATTAAACCTGGTTTCCATCAATATTTTAGAGGACAACGCAAGTTAGGTCTGGGATAGGTCTGGGATTTGCCCTCGTCAGGATCATACTTTCGCATTTTTCACATACTTGTTGAACAGATCCTGGGTTTTTTCTGGTTTGATCACGCAGTAGTGTGGTACCACACTGAAACAGTCCACTCAACCTGGTTTCGATCAATATTTTACAGGATAACGCATGTTATGTCTAGGTTAGGCCTGGGATTAGCCCTCATCTGACTCATACTTTCGCATACTTCACATACTTGTTGAACAGATCCTAGGTTTTTTTCTGGTTTGGATCACGTATTAATGTGGTACCACACTGAAACAGTCGATTAAACCTGGTTTCGATAAATATTTTTGAGCATAACGCATGTTAGGTCTAGGTTAGGCCTGGGATTTTCACTCATCAGACTCATACTTTCGCATTCATCACATACTTGTTGAACAGATCCTTGGTTTTTTCTGGTTTGGATCACGTAGTAAAGTGGTACCACACTGAAACAGTCCATTAAACCTGGTCTTGATAAATATTTTAGAAGATAACGCATGTTAGGTCTGGGTTAGGTCTAGGATTTGCCCTCATCAGGCTCATACTTTCGCATATTTCTCATACTTGATGGCTAGATCCAGGACTTTTTCTGGATTGAATCACGTAGTAATGTGGTAGCACTCTGAAACAGTCCATTAAACCTGGTTTCGATCAATATCTTTGATGATAACGCTAGTTATGTCCGGGATAGATGTGGGATTTGCCCTCGTCAGGCTCATACTTTCGCACTCCTCACATACTTGTTGAACAGATCCTAGGTTTTTTTCTGGTTTGGATCACGTATTAATGTGGTACCACACTGAAACAGTCGATTAAACCTGGTTTCGATAAATATTTTTGAGCATAACGCATGTTAGGTCTAGGTTAGGCCTGGGATTTTCACTCATCAGACTCATACTTTCGCATTCTTCACATACTTGTTGAACGTATCCTGGGATTTTTCTGGTTTGGATCACGTAGTAATGTGGTACCACACTGAAACAGTCGATTAAACCTGCTTTCGATCAATATTTTTGAGAATAACTCATGTTAAGTCTAGGTTAGGTCTGGGATTTTCCTTCATCAGACTCATACTTTCGCACTCCTCACATACTTGTTGAACGGATCCTGGGTTTTTTCTGGTTTGGATCACGTAGTAATGTGGTATCACACTGAAACAGTCCATTAAACCTGGTTTCGATCAATATTTTAGAGAATAACGCATGTTAGGTCTTGGTTAGGTCTGGGATTTGCTCTCATCAGGCTCGTACTTTCGCATATTTCTCATAGTTGATGGCCAGAGTCTGGGCTTTTTCTGGTTTGGATCACGTAGTAATGTGGTACCACACTGAAATAGTCGATTAAACCTGGTTTCTATCAATATTTTTGAGGGTAACGCATGTTAGGTCTAGGTTAGGCCTGGGATTTTCCCTCATCAGACACATACTTTCGCATTCTTCACATACTTGTTGAACGGATCCTGGGTTTTTTGTGGTTTCGATCACGTAGTAATGCGGTACCACACTGAAACATTCAATTAAACCTGGTTTCGATCAATATTTTTGAGAATTACTCATGTTAGGTCTAGGTTAGGTCTGGGATTTGCTCTCATCTGGCTCGTACTTTCGCAAATTTCTCATACTTGGTGGCCTGATTCTGTGCTTTTTCTGGTTTGGATCCCGTAGTAATGTGGTACCACACTGAAACAGTCCATTAAACCTGGTTTCGATCAATATTTTTGAGGATAACGCAAGTTATGTCTAGGTTACGCCTGTGATTTGCCCTCATCAGACACATAGTTTCGCATTCTTCACATACTTGTTGAACGGATCCTGGGTATTTTTCTCGTTTGGATCACGTAGTGATGTGGTACCACACTGAAACAGTCCATTAAACCTGGTTTCGATCAATATTTTAGAGGATAACGCATGTTATGTCTTGATTAGGCCTGTGATTTGCCCTCATCAGACACATACTTTCGCATTCTCCACATAGTTGTTGAACAGATCCTGGGTTTTTTCAGGATTGGATCACGTAGAAATGTGGTACCACACTGAAACATTGAATTAAACCTGGTCTTGAAAAATATTTTAGAGGATAACGCATGTTAGGTCTGGGTTAGGTCTAGGATTTGCCCTCATCAGGCTCATATTTTCGCATATTTCTCATACTTGATGGCTAGATCCAGGGCTTTTTCTGGATTGGATCAGGTAGTAATGTGGTACCACACTGAAACTTTCGATTAAACCTGCTTTCGATCAATATTTTTGAGAATAACGCATGTTATGTCTAGGTTAGGCCTGTGATTTGCCCTCATCAGACACATACTTTCGCATTCTCCACATACTTGTTGAACAGATCCTGGGTTTTTTCAGCTTTGGATCACGTAGTAATGTGGTACCACACTGAAACATTCAATTAAACCTGGTCTTGATAGATATTTTAGAGGATAACGCATGTTAGGTCTGGGTTAGGTCTAGGATTTGCCCTCATCAGGCTCATACTTTCGCATATTTCTCATACTTGATGGCTAGATCCAGGGCTTTTTCTGGATTGGATCACGTAGTAATGTGGTACCACACTGAAACAGTCAATTAAACCTGGTCTTGATAAATATTTTAGAGGATAACGCATGTTAGGTCTGGGTTAGGTCTAGGATTTGCCTTCATCAGGCTCATACTTTCGCATATTTCTCATACTTGATGGCTAGATCCAGGGCTTTTTCTGGATTGGATCACGTAGTAATGTGGTACCACACTGAAACAGTCAATTAAACCTGGTTTCCATCAGTATTTCAGTGGACGACGCATGTTATGTCTAGGTTAGGCCTGTGATTTGCCCTCATCAGACACATACTTTCGCATTTTCCACAGACATGTTGGACAGATCCTGTGCTTTTTCTGGTTTCGATCCCGTAGTAATGTGGTACCACACTGAAACAGTCGATTAAACCTGGTTTCGATCAATATTTTAGAGGATAACGCATGTTATGTCTAGGTTAGGCCTGTGATTTGCCCTCATCAGACACATACTTTCGCATTCTTCACATACTTGTTGAACGGATCCTGGGTTTTTTCTGGTTTGGATCCCGTAGTAATGTGGTACCACATTGAAACAGTCCATTAAACCTGGTTTCGATCAATATTTTAGAGGATAACGCATGTTAGATCTAGGTTAGGCCTGGGATTTGCCCTCATCAGACACATACTTTCGCATTCGTCACATACTTGTTGAACGGATCCTGGGTTTTTTGTGGTTTGGATCACGTAGTAATGCGGTACCACACTGAAACATTCAATTAAACCTGGTCTTGATAAATGTTTTAGAGGATAACGCATGTTGGGTCTGGGATAGGTCTAGGATTTGCCCACATCAGGCTCATAGTTTCGCGTTTTTCACATACTTGTTGAACAGATCCTGGGTTTTTTCTGTTTTGGATCACGTAGTAATGTGGTACCACACTGAAACAGACCATTAAACCTGGTTTCGATCAATATTTTAGAGAATAACGCATGATAGGTCATGGTTAGGTCTGTGATTTGCTCTCATCAGGCTCGTGCTTTCGCATATTTCTCATACTTGATGGCCAGATTCTGGACTTTTTCTAGTTTGGATCCTGCAGTAATGTGGTACCACACTGAAACATTCAATTAAACCTGGTCTTGATAAATATTTTAGAGGATAACGCATGTTACGTCTGGGTTAGGTCTAGGATTAGCCCTCATCAGGCACATACTTTCGCATTCTTCACATACTTGTTGAACGGATCCTGGATTTTTTCTGGTTTGGATCACGTAGTAATGTGGCAGCACAATGAAACATTCCATTAAACCTGGTTTTCTGTCAATATTTTAGAGGATAACGCATGTTAGGTCTAGGTTAGGCATGGGATTTTCCCTCATCAGGCACTTACTTTCGCATTCTTCACATACTTTTTGAACGGATCCTGGGTATTTTTCTGGTTTGGATCACGTAGTGATGTGGTACCACACTGAAACAGTCCATTAAACCTGGTTTCGGTCAATATTTTTGAGGATAACGCATGTTAGATCTAGGTTAGGCCTGGGATTTGCCCTCATCCCTCACATACTTTCGCATTCGTCACATACTTGTTGAACGGATCCTGGGTTTTTTGTGGTTTGGATCACGTAGTTTTGCGGTAGCACACTGAAACATTCAATTAAACCTGGTCTTGATAAATGTTTTAGAGGATAACGCATGTTGGGTCTGGGATAGGTCTGGGATTTGCCCACATCAGGCTCATAGTTTCGCGTTTTTCACATACTTGTTGAACAGATCCTGGGTTTTTTCTGTTTTGGATCACGTAGTAATGTGGTACCACACTGAACCAGTCCATTAAATCTGGTTTCGATCAATATTTTAGAGAATAACGCATGATAGGTCATGGTTAGGTCTGTGATTTGCTCTCAACAGGCTCGTGCTTTCGCATATTTCTCATACTTGATGGCCAGATTCTGGACTGTTTCTAGTTTGGATCCTGTAGTAATGTGGTACCACACTGAAACATTCAATTAAACCTGGTCTTGATAAATATTTTAGAGGATAACGCATGTTACGTCTGGGTTAGGTCTAGGATTAGCCCTCATCAGGCACATACTTTCGCATTCTTCACATACTTGTTGAACGGATCCTGGATTTTTTCTGGTTTGGATCACGTAGTAATGTGGCAGCACAATGAAACATTCCATTAAACCTGGTTTTCTGTCAATATTTTAGAGGATAACGCATGTTAGGTCTAGGTTAGGCATGGGATTTTCCCTCATCAGGCACTTACTTTCGCATTCTTCACATACTTTTTGAACGGATCCTGGGTATTTTTCTGGTTTGGATCACGTAGTGATGTGGTACCACACTGAAACAGTCCATTAAACCTGGTTTCGGTCAATATTTTTGAGGATAACGCATGTTAGATCTAGGTTAGGCCTGGGATTTGCCCTCATCCCTCACATACTTTCGCATTCGTCACATACTTGTTGAACGGATCCTGGGTTTTTTGTGGTTTGGATCACGTAGTTTTGCGGTAGCACACTGAAACATTCAATTAAACCTGGTCTTGATAAATGTTTTAGAGGATAACGCATGTTGGGTCTGGGATAGGTCTGGGATTTGCCCACATCAGGCTCATAGTTTCGCGTTTTTCACATACTTGTTGAACAGATCCTGGGTTTTTTCTGTTTTGGATCACGTAGTAATGTGGTACCACACTGAAACAGTCCATTAAATCTGGTTTCGATCAATATTTTAGAGAATAACGCATGATAGGTCATGGTTAGGTCTGTGATTTGCTCTCAACAGGCTCGTGCTTTCGCATATTTCTCATACTTGATGGCCAGATTCTGGACTGTTTCTAGTTTGGATCCTGTAGTAATGTGGTACCACACTGAAACATTCAATTAAACCTGGTCTTGATAAATATTTTAGAGGATAACGCATGTTACGTCTGGGTTAGGTCTAGGATTAGCCCTCATCAGGCACATACTTTCGCATTCTTCACATACTTGTTGAACGGATCCTGGATTTTTTCTGGTTTGGATCACGTAGTAATGTGGTACCACACTGAAACAGTCCATTAAACCTGGTTTCGATCAATATTTTAGAGAATAACGCATGATAGGTCATGGTTAGGTCTGTGATTTGCTCTCATCAGGCTCGTGCTTTCGCATTCTCCACATACTTGTTGAACAGATCCTGGGTTTTTTCAGGTTTGGATCACGTAGTAATGTGGTACCACACTGAAACATTCAATTAAACCTGGTTTCGATCAATATTTTAGAGGATAACGCATGTTATGTCTAGGTTAGGCCTGTGATTTGCCCTCATCAGACACATACTTTCGCATTCTTCACATACTTGTTGAACAGATCCTGGGTTTTTTCAGGTTTGGATCACGTAGTAATGTGGTACCACACTGAAACATTCAATGAAACCTGGTCTATATAAATATTTTAGAGGATAACGCATGTTAGATCTAGGTTAGGCCTGGGATTTGCCCTCATCAGACACATACTTCCGCATTCGTCACATACTTGTTGAACGGATCCTGGGTTTTTTGTGGTTTCGATCACGTAGTAATGCGGTACCACACTGAAACATTCAATTAAACCTGGTCTTGATAAATGTTTTAGAGGATAACGCATGTTGGGTCTGGGATAGGTCTAGGATTTGCCCACATCAGGCTCATAGTTTCGCGTTTTTCACATACTTGTTGAACAGATCCTGGGATTTTCTGTTTTGGATCACGTAGTAATGTGGTACCACACTGAAACAGTCCATTAAACCTGGTTTCGATCAATATTTTAGAGAATAACGCATGATAGGTCATGGTTAGGTCTGTGATTTGCTCTCATCAGACACATACTTTCGCATTCTTCACATACTTCTTGAACGGATCCTGGATTTTTTCTGGTTTGGATCACGTAGTAATGTGGCAGCACAATGAAACATTCCATTAAACCTGGTTTCGATCAATATTTTAGAGGATAACGCATGTTAGGTCTAGGTTAGGCATGGGATTTTCCCTCATCAGGCACTTACTTTCGCATTCTTCACATACTTTTTGAACGGATCCTGGGTATTTTTCTGGTTTGGATCACGTAGTGATGTGGTACCACACTGAAACAGTCCATTAAACCTGGTTTCGGTCAATATTTTTGAGGATAACGCATGTTAGATCTAGGTTAGGCCTGGGATTTGCCCTCATCCCTCACATACTTTCGCATTCGTCACATACTTGTTGAACGGATCCTGGGTTTTTTGTGGTTTGGATCACGTAGTAATGCGGTAGCACACTGAAACATTCAATTAAACCTGGTCTTGATAAATGTTTTAGAGGATAACGCATGTTGGGTCTGGGATAGGTCTGGGATTTGCCCACATCAGGCTCATAGTTTCGCGTTTTTCACATACTTGTTGAACAGATCCTGGGTTTTTTCTGTTTTGGATCACGTAGTAATGTGGTACCACACTGAAACAGTCCATTAAACCTGGTTTCGATCAATATTTCAGAGAATAACGCATGATAGGTCATGGTTAGGTCTGTGATTTGCCCTCATCAGACACATACTTTCGCATTCTTCACATACTTCTTGAACGGATCCTGGGTTTTTTCTGGTTTGGATCACGTAGTAATGTGGTAGCACACTGAAACAGTCCATTAAATCTGGTTTCGATCAATATTTTAGAGGATAACGCATGTTCTGTCTAGGTTAGGCCTGGGATTTGCCCTCATCAGTCACATCCTTCCGCATTCTTCACATACTTGTTGAACGGATCCTGGGTTTTTTCTGGTTTGGATCACGTAGTAATGTTGTAGCACACTGAAACAGTCCATTAAACCTGGTTTCGATCAATATTTTAGAGGATAACGCATGTTAGGTCTAGGTTAGGCCTGGGATTTTCCCTCATCAGGCACATACTTTCGCATTCTTCACATACTTGTTGAACGGATCCTGGGTATTTTTCTGGTTTGGATCACGTAGTGATGTGGTACCACACTGAAACAGTCCATTAAACCTGGTTTCGGTCAATATTTTTGAGGATAACGCATGTTAGATCTAGGTTAGGCCTGGGATTTGCCCTCATCAGACACATACTTTCGCATTCGTCATATACTTGTTGAACGGATCCTGGGTTTTTTGTGGTTTGGATCACGTAGTAATGCGGTACCACACTGAAACATTCAATTAAACCTGGTCTTGATAAATGTTTTGGAGGATAACGCATGTTGGGTCTGGGATAGGTCTGGGATTTGCCCACATCAGGCTCATAGTTTCGCGTTTTTCACATACTTGTTGAACAGATCCTGGGTTTTTTCTGTTTTGGATCACGTAATAATGTGGTACCACACTGAAACAGTCCATTAAACCTGGTTTCGATCAATATTTTAGAGAATAACGCATGATAGGTCATGGTTAGGTCTGTGATTTGCTCTCATCAGGCTCGTGCTTTCGCATATTTCTCATACTTGATGGCCAGATTCTGGACTTTTTCCAGTTTGGATCCTGTAGTAATGTGGTACCACACTGAAACAGTCCATTTAACCTGGTTTCGAACAATATTTTAGAGGATAACGCATGTTATGTCTAGGTTAGGCCTGTGATTTGCCCTCATCAGACACATACTTTCGCATTCTCCACATACTTGTTGAACGGATCCTGGGTTTTTTGTGGTTTGGATCACGTAGTAATGCGGTACCACACCGAAACAGTCCATTAAACCTGGTTTCGATCAATATTTTAGAGGATATCGCATGTTATGTCTAGGTTAGGCCTGTGATTTGCACTCATCAGACACATACTTTCGCATTCTCCACATACTTGTTGAACAGATCCTGGGTTTTTTCAGGTTTGGATCACGTAGTAATGTGGTACCACACTGAAACATTCAATTAAACCTGGTCTTGATAAATATTTTAGAAGATAACGCATGTTAGGTCTGGGTTAGGTCTAGGATTTGCCCTCATCAGGCTCATACTTTCGCATATTTCTCATACTTGATGGCTAGATCCAGGGCTTTTTCTGGATTGGATCACGTAGTAAAGTGGTACCACACTGAAACAGTAAATTAAACCTGGTTTCCATCAATATTTTAGAGGACAACGTAAGTTAGGTCTGGCATAGGTCTGGGATTTGCCCTCATCAGGGTCATATTTTCGAGTTCTTCACATACTTGTTGAACGGATCCTGGGTTTTTTGTGGTTTGGATCACGTAGTAATGCGGTACCACACCGAAACAGTCCATTAAACCTGGTTTCGATCAATATTTTAGAGGATATCGCATGTTATGTCTAGGTTAGGCCTGTGATTTGCACTCATCAGACACATACTTTCGCATTCTCCACATACTTGTTGAACAGATCCTGGGTTTTTTGTGGTTTCGATCACGTAGTAATGCGGTACCACACTGAAACATTCAATTAAACCTGGTCTTGATAAATGTTTTAGAGGATAACGCATGTTGGGTCTGGGATAAGTCTAGGATTTGCCCACATCAGGCTCATAGTTTCGCGTTTTTCACATACTTGTTGAACAGATCCTGGGTTTTTTCTGTTTTGGATCACGTAGTAATGTGGTACCACACTGAAACAGTCCATTAAACCTGGTTTCGATCAATATTTTAGAGAATAACGCATGATAGGTCATGGTTAGGTCTGTGATTTGCTCTCATCAGGCTCGTGCTTTCGCATATTTCTCATACTTGATGGCCAGATCCTGGGTTTTTTCAGGTTTGGATCACGTAGTAATGTGGTACCACACTGAAACATTCAATTAAACCTGGTTTCGATCAATATTTTAGAGGATAACGCATGTTATGTCTAGGTTAGGCCTGTGATTTGCCCTCATCAGACACATACTTTCGCATTCTTCACATACTTGTTGAACAGATCCTGGGTTTTTTCAGGTTTGGATCACGTAGTAATGTGGTACCACACTGAAACATTCAATGAAACATGGTCTATATAAATATTTTAGAGGATAACGCATGTTAGATCTAGGTTAGGCCTGGGATTTGCCCTCATCAGACACATACTTCCGCATTCGTCACATACTTGTTGAACGGATCCTGGGTTTTTTGTGGTTTCGATCACGTAGTAATGCGGTACCACACTGAAACATTCAATTAAACCTGGTCTTGATAAATGTTTTAGAGGATAACGCATGTTGGGTCTGGGATAGGTCTAGGATTTGCCCACATCAGGCTCATAGTTTCGCGTTTTTCACATACTTGTTGAACAGATCCTGGGTTTTTTCTGTTTTGGATCACGTAGTAATGTGGTACCACACTGAAACAGTCCATTAAACCTGGTTTCGATCAATATTTTAGAGAATAACGCATGATAGGTCATGGTTAGGTCTGTGATTTGCTCTCATCAGGCTCGTGCTTTCGCATATTTCTCATACTTGATGGCCAGATTCTGGACTTTTTCTAGTTTGGATCCTGTAGTAATGTGGTACCACACTGAAACATTCAATTAAACCTGGTCTTGATAAATATTTTAGAGGATAACGCATGTTAGGTCTGGGTTAGGTTTAGGATTTGCTCTCATCAGGCACATACTTTCGCATTCTTCACATACTTGTTGAACGGATCCTGGATTTTTTCTGGTTTGGATCACGTAGTAATGTGGTACCACACTGAAACAGTCCATTAAACCTGGTTTCGATCAATATTTTAGAGAATAACGCATGATAGGTCATGGTTAGGTCTGTGATTTGCTCTCATCAGGCTCGTGCTTTCGCATTCTCCACATACTTGTTGAACAGATCCTGGGTTTTTTCAGGTTTGGATCACGTAGTAATGTGGTACCACACTGAAACATTCAATTAAACCTGGTTTCGATCAATATTTTAGAGGATAACGCATGTTATGTCTAGGTTAGGCCTGTGATTTGCCCTCATCAGACACATACTTTCGCATTCTTCACATACTTGTTGAACAGATCCTGGGTTTTTTCAGGTTTGGATCACGTAGTAATGTGGTACCACACTGAAACATTCAATGAAACATGGTCTATATAAATATTTTAGAGGATAACGCATGTTAGATCTAGGTTAGGCCTGGGATTTGCCCTCATCAGACACATACATCCGCATTCGTCACATACGTGTTGAACGGATCCTGGGTTTTTTGTGGTTTCGATCACGTAGTAATGCGGTACCACACTGAAACATTCAATTAAACCTGGTTTTGATAAATGTTTTAGAGGATAACGCATGTTGGGTCTGGGATAGGTCTAGGATTTGCCCACATCAGGCTCATAGTTTCGCGTTTTTCACATACTTGTTGAACAGATCCTGGGATTTTCTGTTTTGGATCACGTAGTAATGTGGTACCACACTGAAACAGTCCATTAAACCTGGTTTCGATCAATATTTTAGAGAATAACGCATGATAGGTCATGGTTAGGTCTGTGATTTGCTCTCATCAGACACATACTTTCGCATTCTTCACATACTTCTTGAACGGATCCTGGATTTTTTCTGGTTTGGATCACGTAGTAATGTGGCAGCACAATGAAACATTCCATTAAACCTGGTTTCGATCAATATTTTAGAGGATAACGCATGTTAGGTCTAGGTTAGGCATGGGATTTTCCCTCATCAGGCACTTACTTTCGCATTCTTCACATACTTTTTGAACGGATCCTGGGTATTTTTCTGGTTTGGATCACGTGGTGATGTGGTACCACACTGAAACAGTCCATTAAACCTGGTTTCGGTCAATATTTTTGAGGATAACGCATGTTAGATCTAGGTTAGGCCTGGGATTTGCCCTCATCCCTCACATACTTTCGCATTCGTCACATACTTGTTGAACGGATCCTGGGTTTTTTGTGGTTTGGATCACGTAGTAATGCGGTAGCACACTGAAACATTCAATTAAACCTGGTCTTGATAAATGTTTTAGAGGATAACGCATGTTGGGTCTGGGATAGGTCTGGGATTTGCCCACATCAGGCTCATAGTTTCGCGTTTTTCACATACTTGTTGAACAGATCCTGGGTTTTTTCTGTTTTGGATCACGTAGTAGTGTGGTACCACACTGAAACAGTCCATTAAACCTGGTTTCGATCAATATTTCAGAGAATAACGCATGATAGGTCATGGTTAGGTCTGTGATTTGCCCTCATCAGACACATACTTTCGCATTCTTCACATACTTCTTGAACGGATCCTGGGTTTTTTCTGGTTTGGATCACGTAGTAATGTGGTAGCACACTGAAACAGTCCATTAAACCTGGTTTCGGTCAATATTTTTGAGGATAACGCATGTTAGATCTAGGTTAGGCCTGGGATTTGCCCTCATCAGACACATACTTTCGCATTCGTCACATACTTGTTGAACGGATCCTGGGTTTTTTGTGGTTTGGATCACGTAGTAATGCGGTACCACACCGAAACAGTCCATTAAACCTGGATTCGATCAATATTTTAGAGGATAACGCATGTTATGTCTAGGTTCGGCCTGTGATTTGCCCTCATCAGACACATACTTTCGCATTCTCCACATACTTGTTGAACAGATCCTGCGTTTTTTCAGGTTTGGATCACGTAGTAATGTGGTACCACACTGAAACATTCAATTAAACCTGGTCGTGATAAATATTTTAGAAGATAACGCATGTTAGGTCTGGGTTAGGTCTAGGATTTGCCCTCATCAGGCTCATACTTTCGCATATCTCTCATACTTGATGGCTAGATCCAGGGCTTTTTCTGGATTGGATCACGTAGTAAAGTGGTACCACACTGAAACAGTAAATTAAACCTGGTTTCCATCAATATTTTAGAGGACAACGTAAGTTGGGTCTGGCATAGGTCTGGGATTTGCCCTCATCAGGGTCATATTTTCGCGTTCTTCACATACTTGTTGAACAGATCCTGGGTATTTTTCTGGTTTGGATCTGGTAGTAACGTGGTACCACACTGAAGCAGTTGATTAAGCCTGGTTTCGATCAATATTTTTGAGGATAACGCATGTTAGGTCTAGGTTAGGCCCGGGATTTGCCCTCATCAGGGTCATATTTCCGCGTTCTTCACATACTCGGTGGCCAGATTCTGGGCATTTTCTGGTTTGGGTCCCGTAGTATTGTGGTACCACACTGAAACAGTCGATTAAACCTGGTTTCCATCAATATTTTAGTGGACAACGCAAGTTAGGTCTGGTATAGGTCTAGGATTTGCCCTCATCAGGGTCATATTTTCGCGTTCTTCACATACCTGTTGAACAGATCCTGGGTATTTTTCTGGTTTGGATCAGGTAGTAATGTGGTACCACACTGAAGCAGTCGATTAAGCCTGGTTTCGATCAATGTTTTTGAGGATAACGCATGTTAGGTCTAGGTTAGGCCCGGGATTTGCCCTCATCAGGGTCATATTTCCGCGTTCTTCAAATACTTGTTGTACAGATCCTGGGTTTTTTTCTGGTTTGGATCACATAGTAATGTGGTACCACACTGAAACAGTCGATTAAACCTGGTTTCGATCAATATTTTAGAGGACAACGCAAGTTAGGTCTGGGATAGGTCTGGGATTTGCCCTGATCAGGCTCGTACTTTCGCATATTTCTCATACTTGGTGGCCAGATTCTGGGCTTTTTCTGGTTTGGATCACGTAGTAATGTGGTACCACACTGAAACAGTCAATTAAACCTGGTTTCCATCAATATTTCAGAGGACAACGCAAGTTAGGTCTGGGATAGGCCTGGGATTTGCCCTCATCAGGGTCATATTTTCGCGTTCTTCACATACTTGTTGAACAGATCCTGGGTATTTTTCTGGTTTGGATCAGGTAGTAATGTGGTACCACACTGAAAAAGTCGATTAAACCTGGTTTCGATCAATATTTTAGGGGATAACGCATGTTCTGTCTAGGCTAGGCCTGGGATTTTCCCTCATCAGACACATACTTTCGCATTCTTCACATACTTGTTGAACGGATCCTTGGTTTTTTCTGCTTTGGATCACGTAGTAATGTGGTAGCATACTGAAACAGTCCATTAAACCTGGTTTCGATCAATATTTTAGAGAATAACGCATGTTAGGTCATGGTTAGGTCTGGGATTTGCACTCATCAGGCTCGTACTTTCGCATATTTCTCATACTTGATGGCCAGATTCTGGGCTTTTTCTAGTTTGGAGCCTGTAGTAATATGGTACCACACTGAAATAGTCGATTAAACCTGGTTTCGATCAATATCTTAGAGGATAACGCATGTTAGATCTAGGTTAGGCCTGGGATTTTCCCTCATCAGACACATCCTTTCGCATTTTCCACATACATGTTGAACAGATCCTGGGTTTTTTGTGGTTTGGATCACGTAGTAATGTGGTACCACACTGAAACATTCAATTAAACCTGGTCTTGATAAATATTTTTGAGCGTAACGCATGTTAGGTGTAGGTTAGGCCTGGGATTTTCCCTCATCAGACACATACTTTCGCATTCTTCACATACTTGTTGAACGGATCCTTGGTTTTCTCTGCTTTGGAGCACGTAGCAATGTGGTAGCACACTGAATCGTTCCATTAAACCTGGTTTCGATCAATATTTTTGAGGATAACGCATGTTAGATCTAGGTTTGGCCTGGTATTTTCCCTCATCAGACACATACTTTCGCATTCTTCACATACTTGTTGAACGGATCCTTGGTTTTTTCTGCTTTGGATCACGTAGTAATGTGGTAGCACACTGAAACAGTCCATTAAACCTGGTTTCGATCAATATTTTAGAGAATAACGCATGTTAGGTCATGGTTAGGTCTGGGATTTGCTCTCATCAGGCTCGTACTTTCACATATTTCTCATAGTTGATGGCCAGATTCTTGGCTTTTTCTAGTTTGGATCCTGTAGTAATATGGTACCACACTGAAACATTCCATTAAACCTGGTTTCGATCAATATTTTGAGGATAACGCATGTTAGATCTAGGTTAGGCCTGGGATTTTCCCTCATCAGACACATACTTTCGCATTCTTCACATACTTGTTGAACGGATCCTTGGTTTTTTCTGCTTTGGATCACGTAGTAATGTGGTAGCACACTGAAACAGTCCATTAAACCTGGTTTCGATCAATATTTTAGAGAATAACGCATGTTAGGTCATGGTTAGGTCTGGGATTTGCTCTCATCAGGCACGTACTTTCGCATATTTCTCATACTTGATGGCCAGATTCTGGGCTTTTTCTAGTTTGGATCCTGTAGTAATATGGTACCACACTGAGACAGTCCATTAAACCTGGTTTCGATCAATATTTTAGAGGATAACGCATGTTATGTCTAGGTTAGGCCTGGGATTTGCCCTCATCAGACACATACTCTCGCATTCTCCACATACTTGTTGAACAGATCCTGGGTTTTTTCAGGTTTGGATCACGTAGTAATGTGGTACCACACTGAAACATTCAATTAAACCTGGTCTTGATAAATATTTTAGAGGATAACGCATGTTAGGTCTGGGTTAGGCCCGGGATTTGCCCTCATCAGGGTCATACTTTCGCGTTTTTCACATACTTGTTGAACAGATCCTGGGTTTTTTCTAGTTTGGATCACGTAGTAATGTGGTACCACACTGAAACAGTCCATTAAACCTGGTTTCGATCAATATTTTTGCGGATAACGCTTGTTAGGTCTGGTATAGGTCTGGGATTTGCCCTCATCAGGGTCATATTTCCGCGTTCTTCACATACTTGTTGAACAGATCCTGGGTATTTTTCTGGTTTGGGTCACGTAGTAATGTGGTACCACACTGAAATAGTCGATTAAACCTTGTTTCAATCAATATTTTAGAGGACAACGCAAGTTAGGTCTGGTATAGGTCTGAGATTTGCCCTCATCAGGGTCATATTTTCGCGTTCTTCACATACTTGTTGAACAGATCCTGGGTATTTTTCTGTTTTGGATCACGTAGTAATGTGGTACCACACTGAAATATTCGACTAAACCTGGTTTCGATCAATATTTTAGAGGATAACGCAAGTTATGTCTGGGATAGGTCCGGGATTTGCCCTCGTCAGGCTCATACTTTCGCATTCTTCACATACTTGTTGCACAGATCCCGGGTTTTTTTCTGGTTTGGATCACATAGTAATGTGGTACCACACTGAAACTGTCGATTAAACCTGGTTTCGATCAATATTTTAGAGGACAACGCAAGTTAGGTCTGGGATAGGTCTGGGATATGCCCTGATCAGTCTCGTACTTTAGCATATTTCTCATACTTGGGACCAGATTCTGGGCTTTCTCTGGTTTGGATCCCGTAGTATTGTGGTACCACACTGAAACAGTCCATTAAACCTGGTTTCGATCAATATTTTAGAGGACAACGCATGTTAGGTCATGGTTAGGTCTGGGATTTGCTCTCATCAGGCTCGTACTTTCACATATTTCTCATACTTGATGGCCAGATTCTTGGCCTTTTCTAGTTTGGATCCTGTAGTAATATGGTACCACACTGAAACATTCCATTAAACCTGGTTTCGATCAATATTTTGAGGATAACGCATGTTAGATCTAGGTTAGGGCTGGGATTTTCCCTCATCAGACTCATACTTTCGCATTCTTCACATACTTGTTGAACGGATCCTTGGTTTTTTCTGCTTTGGATCACGTAGTAATGTGGTAGCACACTGAAACAGTCCATTAAACCTGGTTTCGATCAATATTTTAGAGAATAACGCATGTTAGGTCATGGTTAGGTCTGGGAATTGCTCTCATCAGGCACGTACTTTCGCATATTTCTCATACTTGATGGCCAGATTCTGGGCTTTTTCTAGTTTGGATCCTGTAGTAATATGGTACCACACTGAGACAGTCCATTAAACCTGGTTTCGATCAATATTTTAGAGGATAACGCATGTTATGTCTAGGTTAGGCCTGGGATTTGCCCTCATCAGACACATACTCTCGCATTCTCCACATACTTGTTGAACAGATCCTGGGTTTTTTCAGGTTTGGATCACGTAGTAATGTGGTACCACACTGAAACATTCAATTAAACCTGGTCTTGATAAATATTTTAGAGGATAACGCATGTTAGGTCTGGGTTAGGCCCGGGATTTGCCCTCATCAGGGTCATACTTTCGCGTTTTCCACATACTTGTTGAACAGATCCTGGGTTTTTTCTAGTTTGGATCACGTAGTAATGTGGTACCACACTGAAACAGTCCATTAAACCTGGTTTCGATCAATATTTTTGCGGATAACGCTTGTTAGGTCTGGTATAGGTCTGGGATTTGCCCTCATCAGGGTCATATTTCCGCGTTCTTCACATACTTGTTGAACAGATCCTGGGTATTTTTCTGGTTTGGGTCACGTAGTAATGTGGTACCACACTGAAATAGTCGATTAAACCTTGTTTCAATCAATATTTTAGAGGACAACGCAAGTTAGGTCTGGTATAGGTCTGAGATTTGCCCTCATCAGGGTCATATTTTCGCGTTCTTCACATACTTGTTGAACAGATCCTGGGTATTTTTCTGGTTTGGATCACGTAGTAATGTGGTACCACACTGAAATATTCGATTAAACCTGGTTTCGATCAATATTTTAGAGGATAACGCAAGTTATGTCTGGGATAGGTCCGGGATTTGCCCTCGTCAGGCTCATACTTTCGCATTCTTCACATACTTGTTGCACAGATCCCGGGTTTTTTTCTGGTTTGGATCACATAGTAATGTGGTACCACACTGAAACAGTCGATTAAACCTGGTTTCGATCAATATTTTAGAGGACAACGCAAGTTAGGTCTGGGATAGGTCTGGGATTTGCCCTGATCAGTCTCGTACTTTAGCATATTTCTCATACTTGGGACCAGATTCTGGGCTTTCTCTGGTTTGGATCCCGTAGTATTGTGGTACCACACTGAAACAGTCCATTAAACCTGGTTTCGATCAATATTTTAGAGGACAGCGCATGTTATGTCTAGGTTAGGCCTGGGATTTGCCCTCATCAGACACATACTTTCGCATTCTCCACATACTTGTTGAACAGATCCTTGGTTTTTTCTGCTTTGGATCACGTAGTAATGTGGTAGCACACTGAAACAGTCATTAAACCTGGTTTCGATCAATATTCTTGAGGATAACGCATGTTAGATCTAGGTTAGGCCTGGGATTTGCCCTCATCATACACATACTTTCGCATTCGTCACATACTTGTTGAACGGATCCTGGGTTTTTTGTGGTTTGGATCACGTAGTAATGTGGTACCACACTGAAACATTCAATTAAACCTGGTCTTGATAAATATTTTAGAGGATAACGCATGTTAGGTCTGGGTTAGGCCCGGGATTTGCCCTCATCAGGGTCATACTTTCGCGTTTTCCACATACTTGTTGAACAGATCCTGGGTTTTTTCTAGTTTGGATCACGTAGTAATGTGGTACCACACTGAAACAGTCCATTAAACCTGGTTTCGATCAATATTTTTGCGGATAACGCATGTTAGGTCTAGGTTAGGCCTGGGATTTTCCCTCATCAGACACATACTTTCGCATTCTTCACATACTTGTTGAACGGATCCTTGGTTTTTTCTGCTTTGGATCACGTAGTAATGTGGTAGCACACTGAAACAGTCATTAAACCTGGTTTCGATCAATATTCTTGAGGATAACGCATGTTAGATCTAGGTTAGGCCTGGGATTTGCCCTCATCATACACATACTTTCGCATTCGTCACATACTTGTTGAACGGATCCTGGGTTTTTTGTGGTTTGGATCACGTAGTAATGTGGTACCACACTGAAACATTCAATTAAACCTGGTCTTGATAAATATTTTAGAGGATAACGCATGTTAGGTCTGGGATAGGTCTGGGATTTGCCCTCATCAGGCTCATAGTTTCGCGTTTTTCACACACTTGTTGAACAGATCCTGGGTTTTTTCTGGTTTGGATCACGTAGTAATGTGGTACCACACTGAAACAGTCCATTAAACCTGGTTTCGATCAATATTTCAGAGAATAACGCATGTTAGGTCATGGTTAGGTCTGGGATTTGCTCTCATGAGGCTCGTAATTTCGCATATTTCTCAAACTTGATGGCCAGATTCTGGGCTTTTTCTGGTTTGGATCCTGTAGTAATGTGGTACAACACTGAGACAGTCCATTTAACCTGGTTTCGATCAATATTTTAGAGGATAACGCATGTTATGTCTAGGTTAGGTCTGGGATTTGCCCTCATCATACACATACTCTCGCATTCTCCACATACTTGTTGAACAGATCCTGGGTTTTTTCAGTTTTGGATCACGTAGTAATGTGGTACCACACTGAAATATTCAATTAAACCTGGTCTCGATAAATATTTTAGAGGATAACGCATGTTAGGTCTGGGTTAGGTCTATGATTTGCCCTCATCAGGCTCATACTTTCGCATGTTACTCATACTTGATGGCTAGATCCAGGGCTTTTTCTGGATTGGATCACGTAGTAATGTGGTACCACACTGAAACAGTCAATTAAACCTGGTTTCCATCAATATTTTAGAGGACAGCGCAAGTTAGGTCTGGGATAGGTTTGGGATTTGCCCTCATCAGGGTCATATTTTCGTGTTCTTCACATACTTGTTGAACAGATCCTGGGTATTTTTCTGGTTTGGATCAGGTAGTAATGTGGTACCACACTGAAACAGTCGATTAAACCTGGTTTCGATCAATATTTTAGAGGACAACGCAAGTTAGGTCCGGGATTGGTCTGGGATTTGCCCTGATCAGGTTCTTACTTTCGCATATTTCTCATACTTGGTGGCCAGATTCTGGGCTTTTTCTAGTTTGGATCCTGTAGTAATATGGTACCACACTGAAACAGTCGATTAAACCTGGTTTCGATCAATATCTTAGAGGATAACGCATGTTCTGTCTAGGTTAGGCCTGGGATTTTCCCTCATCAGACACATACTTTCGCATTTTCCACGTACATGTTGAACAGATCCTGGGTTTTTTGAGGTTTGGATCACGTAGTAATGTGGTACCACACTGAAACATTCAATTAAACCTGGTCTTGATAAATATTTTTGAGGGTAACGCATGTTAGGTGTAGGTTAGGCCTGGGATTTTCCCTCATCAGACACATACTTTCGCATTCTTCACATACTTGTTGAACGGATCCTTGGTTTTCCCTGCTTTGGATCACGTAGTAATGTGGTAGCACACTGAATCATTCCATTAAACCTGGTTTCGATCAATATTTTTGAGGATAACGCATGTTAGATCTAGGTTTGGCCTGGTATTTTCCCTCATCAGACACATACTTTCGCATTCTTCACATACTTGTTGAACGAATCCTTGGTTTTTTCTGCTTTGGATCACGTAGTAATGTGGTAGCACACTGAAACATTCCATTAAACCTGGTTTCGATCAATATTTTAGAGAATAACGCATGTTAGGTCATGGTTAGGTCTGGGATTTGCTCTCATCAGGCTCGTACTTTCGCATATTTCTCATACTTGATGGCCAGATTCTTGGCTTTTTCTAGTTTGGATCCTGTAGTAATATGGTACCACACTGAAACATTCCATTAAACCTGGTTTCGATCAATATTTTTGAGGATAACGCATGTTAGATCTAGGTTAGGCCTGGGATTTTCCCTCATCAGACACATACTTTCGCATTCTTCACATACTTGTTGAACGGATCCTTCTTGGTTTTTTCTGCTTTGGATCACGTAGTAATGTGGTAGCACACTGAAACAGTCCATTAAACCTGGTTTCGATCATTATTTCAGAGAATAACGCATGTTAGGTCATGGTTAGGTCTGGGATTTGCTCTCTTCAGGCACGTACTTTCGCATATTTCTCATACTTGATGGCCAGATTCTGGGCTTTTTCTAGTTTGGATCCTGTAGTAATATGGCACCACACTGAGACAGTCCATTTAACCTGGTTTCGATCAATATTTTAGAGGATAACGCATGTTATGTCTAGGTTAGGCCTGGGATTTGCCCTCATCAGACACATACTCTCGCATTCTCCACATACTTGTTGAACAGATCCTGGGTTTTTTCAGGTTTGGATCACGTAGTAATGTGGTACCACACTGAAACATTCAATTAAACCTGGTCTTGATAAATATTTTAGAGAATAACGCATGTTAGGTCTGGGTTAGGTCTATGATTTGCCCTCATCAGGCTCATACTTTCGCATGTTACTCATACTTGATGGCTAGATCCAGGGCTTTTTCTGGATTGGATCACGTAGTAATGTGGTACCACACTGAACCAGTCAATTAAACCTGGTTTTCATCAATATTTTAGAGGACAACGCAAGTTAGGTCTGGTATAGGTCTGGGATTTGCCCTCATCAGGGTCATATTTTCGCGTTCTTCACATACTTGTTGAACAGATCCTGAGTATTTTTCTGGTTTTGATCAGGTAGTAATGTGGTACCACTCTGAAACAGTCGATTAAACCTGGTTTCGGTCAATATTTTTGAGAATAACTCATGTTAGGTCTAGGTTAGGCCCGGGATTTGCCCTCATCAGGGTCATATTTCCGCGTTCTTCACATACTTGTTGTACAGATCCTGGGTTTTTTTCTGGTTTGGATCACATAGTAATGTGGTACCACACTGAAACAGTCGATTAACACTGGTTTCGATCAATATTTTAGAGGATAACGCATGTTCTGACTAGTATAGGCCTGGGATTTGCCCTCATCAGACACATACTTTCGCATTCTTCACATACTTGTTGAACGGATTCCGGGTTTTTTCTGGTATGGATCACATAGTAATGTGGTACCACACTGAAACAGTCGATTAAACCTGGTTTCGATCAATATTTTAGAGGATAACGCATGTTATGTCTAGGTTAGGCCTGGGATTTGCCCTCATCAGACACATACTTTCGCATTCTCCACATACTTGTTGAACAGATCCTGGGTTTTTTCAGGTTTGGATCACGTAGTGTTCTGGTACCACACTGAAACAGTCCATTAAACCTAGTTTCGATCAATATTTTAGAGGACAACGCATGTTATGTCTAGGTTAGGCCTGGGATTTGCTCTCATGAGGCTCGTAATTTCGCGTTCTTCACATACTTGTTGAACAGATCCTGGGTATTTTTCTGGTTTGGATCACGCAGTAATGTGGTACCACACTGAAATAGTCGATTAAACCTGGTTTCGATCAATATTTTAGAGGACAACGCATGTTATGTCTAGGTTAGGCCTGGGAATTGCCCTCATCAGACACATACTTTCGCATTCTCAACATACTTGTTGAACAGATCCTGGATTTTTTCAGGTTTGGATCACGTAGTAATGTGGTACCACACTGAAACATTCAATTAAACCTGGTCTTGATAAATATTTTAGAGGATAACGCATGTTAGGTCTGGGTTAGGTCTAGGATTTGCCCTCATCAGGCTCAAACTTTCGCATGTCACTCATACTTGATGGCTAGATCCAGGGCTTTTTCTGGATTGGATCACGTAGTAATGTGGTACCACACTGAAACAGTCAATTAAACCTGGATTCCATCAATATTTTAGAGGACAACGCAAGTTAGGTCTGGGACAGGTCTGGGATTTGCCCTCATCAGGGTCATATTTTCGCGTTCTTCACATACTTGTTGAACAGATCCTGGGTATTTTTCTGGTTTGGATCAGGTAGTAATGTGGTACCACACTGAAACAGTCGATTAAACCTGGTTTCGATCAATATTTTAGAGGATGACGCATGCTCTGTCGAGGTTAGGCCTGGGATTTGCCCTCATCAGACACATACTTTCGCATTTTCCACATACATGTTGAACAGATCCTGGGTATTTTTCTGGTTTGGATCACATAGTAATGTGGTACCACACTGAAACAGTCGATTAAACCTGGTTTCAATCAATATTTTAGAGGACAACGCAAGTTAGGTCTGGGATAGGTCTGGGATTAGCCCTGATCAGGCTCGTACTTTCGCATATTTCTCATACTTGTTGAACAGATCCTGGGTTTTTTCTGGTTTGGATCACGTAGTAATGTGGTACCACACAGAAACATTCAATTAAACCTGGTTTCGATCAATATTTTTGAGGATAACGCATGTTAGATCTAGGTTAGGCCTGGGATTTGCCCTCATCAGACACATACTTTCGCATTCGTCACATACTTGTTGAACGGATCCTGGGTTTTTTGTGGTTTGGATCACGTAGTAATGTGGTACCACACTGAAACATTCAATTAAACCTGGTCTTGATGAATGTTTTAGAGGATAACGCATGTTGAGTCTGGGATAGGTCTGGGATTTGCTCTCATCCGGCTCGTACTTTCGCATATTTCTCATACTTGATGGCCAGATTCTGGACTTTTTCTAGTTTGGATCCTGTAGTAATGTGGTACCACACTAAAACAGTCCATTTAACCTGGTTTCGATCAATATTTTAGAGGATAACGCATGTTATGTCTAGGTTAGGCCTGGGATTTGCCCTCATCAGACACATACTTTCGCATTCTCCACATACTTGTTGAACAAATCCTGGATTTTTTCTGGTTTGGATCACGTAGTAATGTGGTACCACACTGAAATAGTCGATTAAACCTGGTTTCGACCAATATTTTAGAGGATAACGCAAGTTATGTCTGGGATAGGTCCGGGATTTGCCCTCGTCAGGCTCATACTTTCGCATTCTTCACATACTTGTTGAACAGATCCTGGGTTTTTTCTGGTTTGGATCACGTAGTAATGTGGTACCACACAGAAACATTCAATTAAACCTGGTCTTGATAAATATTTTTCAGGGTAACGCATGTTAGGTCTAGGTTAGGCCTGGGATTTTCCCTCATCAGACACATACTTTCGGATTCTCCACATACTTGTTGAACGGATCCCGGGTTTTTTCTGGTTTGGATCACGCAGTAATGTGGTAGCACACTGAGGCACTCCATGAAATCTGGTTTCGATCAATATTTTAGAGGATAACGCATGTTAGATCTAGGTTAGGCCTGGGATTTCCCCTCATCAGACACATACTTTCGCATTCGTCACATACTTGTTGAACGGATCCTGGGTTTCTTGTGGTTTGGATCAGGTAGTAATGTGGTACCACACTGAAACATTCAATTAAACCTGGTCTTGATAAATGTTTTAGAGGATAACGCATGTTGGGTCTGGGATAGGTCTGGGATTTGCTCTCATCCGGCTCGTACTTTCGCATATTTCTCATACTTGATGGCCAGATTCTGGACTTTTTCTAGTTTGGATCCTGTAGTACTGTGGTACCACACTAAAACAGTCCATTTAACCTGGTTTCGATCAATATTTTAGAGGATAACGCATGTTATGTCTAGGTTAGGCCTGGGATTTGCCCTCATCAGACACATACTTTCGCATTCTCCACATACTTGTTGAACAGATCCTGGATTTTTTCAGGTTTGGATCACGTAGTAATGTGGTACCACACTGAAACATTCAATTAAACCTGGTCTTGATAAATATTTTAGAGGATAACGCATGTTAGGTCTGGGTTAGGTCTAGGATTTGCCCTCATCAGGCTCATACTTTCGCATATTACTCATACTTGATGGCTAGATCCAGGGCTTTTTCTGGATTGGATCACGTAGTAATGTAGTACCACACTGAAATAGTCGATTAAACCTGGTTTCGATCAATATTTTAGAGGACAACGCATGTTATGTCTAGGTTAGGCCTGGGAATTGCCCTCATCAGACACATACTTTCGCATTCTCCTCATACTTGTTGAACAGATCCTGGGTTTTTTCAGGTTTGGATCACGTAGTAATGTGGTACCACACAGAAACATTCAATTAAAGTTGGTCTTGATAAATATTTTAGAGGATAACGCATGTTAGGTCTGGGTTAGGTCTAGGATTTGCCCTCATCAGGCTCATACTTTCGCATGTTACTCATACTTGATGGCTAGATCCAGGGCTTTTTCTGGATTGGATCACGTAGTAATGTGGTACCACACTGAAACAGTCAATTAAACCTGGATTCCATCAATATTTTAGAGGACAACGCAAGTTAGGTCTGGGATAGGTCTGGGATTGGCCCTCATCAGGGTCATATTTTCGCGTTCTTCACATACTTGTTGAACAGATCCTGGGTATTTTTCTGGTTTGGATCAGGTAGTAATGTGGTACCACACTGAAACTGTCGATTAGACCTGGTTTCGATCAATATTTTAGAGGATAACGCATGCTCTGTCGAGGTTAGGCCTGGGATTTGCCCTCATCAGACACATACTTTCGCATTTTCCACATACATGTTGAACAGATCCTGGGTTTTTTCTGGTTTGGATCACGTAGTAATGTGGTACCACACAGAAACATTCAATTAAACCTGGTCTTGATAAATATTTTTGAGGGTAACGCATGTTAGGTCTAGGTTAGGCCTGGGATTTTCCCTCATCAGACACATACTTTCGCATTCTTCACATACTTGTTGAACAGATCCTGGATTTTTTCTGGTTTGGATCACGTAGTAATGTGGTACCACACAGAAACATTCAATTAAACCTGGTCTTGATAAATATTTTTGAGGGTAACGCATGTTAGGTCTAGGTTAGGCCTGGGATTTTCCCTCATCAGACACATACTTTCGCATTCTCCACATACTTGTTGAACGGATCCCGGGTTTTTTCTGGTTTGGATCACGCAGTAATGTGGTAGCACACTGAAGCACTCCATTAAATCTGGTTTCGATCAATATTTTAGAGGATAACGCATGTTAGATCTAGGTTAGGCCTGGGATTTGCCCTCATCAGACACATACTTTCGCATTCGTCACATACTTGTTGAACGGATCCTGGGTTTCTTGTGGTTTAGATCACGTAGTAATGTGGTACCACACTGAAACATTCAATTAAACCTGGTCTTGATAAATGTTTTAGAGGATAACGCATGTTGGGTCTGGGATAGCTCTGGGATTTGCCCTCATCAGGCTCATAGTTTCGCGTTTTTCACATACTTGTTGAACAGTTCCTGGGTTTTTTCTGGCTTGGATCACGTAGTAATGTGGTACCACACTGAAATAGTCGATTAAACCTGGTTTCGACCAATATTTTAGAGGATAACGCAAGTTATGTCTGGGATAGGTCCGGGATTTGCCCTCGTCAGGCTCATACTTTCGCATTCTTCACATACTTGTTGAACAGATCCTGGGTATTTTTCTGGTTTGGATCACGTAGTAATGTGGTACCACACTGAAATAGTCGATTAAACCTGGTTTCGACCAATATTTTAGAGGATAACGCAAGTTATGTCTGGGATAGGTCCGGGATTTGCCCTCGTCAGGCTCATATTTCCGCGTTCTCACATACTTGTTGAACAGATCCTGGGTATTTTTCTGGTTTGGATCACGTAGTAATGTGGTACCACACTGAAATAGTCGATTAAACCTGGTTTCGACCAATATTTTAGAGGATAACGCAAGTTATGTCTGGGATAGGTCCGGGATTTGCCCTCGTCAGGCTCACACTTTCGCATTCTTCACATACTTGTTGTACAGATCCTGGGTTTTTTCTGGTTTGGATCACGTAGTAATGTGGTACCACACTGAAATAGTCGATTAATCCTGGTTTCGATCAATATTTTAGAGGACAACGCATGTTATGTCTAGGTTAGGCCTGGGAATTGCCCTCATCAGACACATACTTTCGCATTCTCCACATACTTGTTGAACAGATCCTGGGTATTTTTCTGATTTGGATCAGGTAGTAATGTGGTACCACACTGAAACAGTCGATTAAACCTGGTTTCGATCAATATTTTAGAGGATAACGCATGCTCTGTCGAGGTTAGGCCTGGGATTTGCCCTCATCAGACACATACTTTCGCATTTTCCACATACATGTTGAACAGATCCTGGGTTTTTTCTGGTTTGGATCACGTAGTAATGTGGTACCACACAGAAACATTCAATTAAACCTGGTCATGATAAATATTTTTGAGGGTAACGCATGTTAGGTCTAGGTTAGGCCTGGGATTTTCCCTCATCAGACACATACTTTCGCATTCTTCACATACTTGTTGAACAGATCCTGGGTTTTTTCTGGTTTGGATCACGTAGTAATGTGGTACCACACAGAAACATTCAATTAAACCTGGTCTTGATAAATATTTTTGAGGGTAACGCATGTTAGGTCTAGGTTAGGCCTGGGATTTTCCCTCATCAGACACATACTTTCGGATTCTCCACATACTTGTTGAACGGATCCCGGGTTTTTTCTGGTTTGGATCACGCAGTAATGTGGTAGCACACTGAAGCACTCCATTAAATCTGGTTTCGATCAATATTTTAGAGGATAACGCATGTTAGATCTAGGTTAGGCCTGGGATTTCCCCTCATCAGACACATACTTTCGCATTCGTCACATACTTGTTGAACGGATCCTGGGTTTCTTGTGGTTTGGATCACGTAGTAATGTGGTACCACACTGAAACATTCAATTAAACCTGGTCTTGATAAATGTTTTAGAGGATAACGCATGTTGGGTCTGGGATAGGTCTGGGATTTGCTCTCATCCGGCTCGTACTTTCGCATATTTCTCATACTTGATGGCCAGATTCTGGACTTTTTCTAGTTTGCATCCTGTAGTAATGTGGTACCACACTAAAACAGTCCATTTAACCTGGTTTCGATCAATATTTTAGAGGATAACGCATGTTATGTCTAGGTTAGGCCTGGGATTTGCCCTCATCAGACACATACTTTCGCATTCTCCACATACTTGTTGAACAGATCCTGGATTTTTTCAGGTTTGGATCACGTAGTAATGTGGTACCACACTGAAACATTCAATTAAACGTGGTCTTGATAAATATTTTAGAGGATAACGCATGTTAGGTCTGGGTTAGGTCTAGGATTTGCCCTCATCAGGCTCATACTTTCGCATATTACTCATACTTGATGGCTAGATCCAGGGCTTTTTCTGGAATGGATCACGTAGTAATGTAGTACCACACTGAAACAGTCAATTAAACCAGGTTTCCATCAATATTTTAGAGGTCAACGCAAGTTAGGTCTGGTATAGGTCTGGGATTTGCCCTCATCAGGGTCATATTTTCGCGTTCTTCACATACTTGTTGAAGAGATCCTGGGTATTTTTCTGGTTTGGATCATGTAGTAATGTGGCACCACACTGAAACAGCCGATTAAGCCTGGTTTCGATCAATATTTTTGAGGATAACGCATGTTAGGTCTAGGTTAGGCCCTGGATTTGCTCTCATCAGGGTCATATTTCCGCGTTCTTCACATACTTGTTGAACAGATCCTGGGTATTTTTCTGGTTTGGATCACGCAGTAATGTGGTACCACACTGAAATAGTCGATTAAACCTGGTTTCGATCAATATTTTAGAGGACAACGCATGTTATGTCTAGGTTAGGCCTGGGAATTGCCCTCATCAGACACATACTTTCGCATTCTCCACATACTTGTTGAACAGATCCTGGGTTTTTTCAGGTTTGGATCACGTAGTAATGTGGTACCACACAGAAACATTCAATTAAAGTTGGTCTTGATAAATATTTTAGAGGATAACGCATGTTAGGTCTGGGTTAGGTCTAGGATTTGCCCTCATCAGGCTCATACTTTCGCATGTTACTCATACTTGATGGCTAGATCCAGGGCTTTTTCTGTATTGGATCACGTAGTAATGTGGTACCACACTGAAACAGTCAATTAAACCTGGATTCCATCAATATTTTAGAGGACAACGCAAGTTAGGTCTGGGATAGGTCTGGGATTTGCCCTCATCAGGGTCATATTTTCGCGTTCTTCACATACTTGTTGAACAGATCCTGGGTATTTTTCTGGTTTGGATCAGGTAGTAATGTGGTACCACACTGAAACTGTCGATTAAACCTGGTTTCGATCAATATTTTAGAGGATAACGCATGCTCTGTCGAGGTTAGGCCTGGGATTTGCCCTCATCAGACACATACTTTCGCATTTTCCACATACATGTTGAACAGATCCTGGGTTTTTTCTGGTTTGGATCACGTAGTAATGTGGTACCACACAGAAACATTCAATTAAACCTGGTCTTGATAAATATTTTTGAGGGTAACGCATGTTAGGTCTAGGTTAGGCCTGGGATTTTCCCTCATCAGACACATACTTTCGCATTCTTCACATACTTGTTGAACAGATCCTGGGTTTTTTCTGGTTTGGATCACGTAGTAATGTGGTACCACACAGAAACATTCAATTGAACCTGGTCTTGATAAATATTTTTGAGGGTAACGCATGTTAGGTCTAGGTTAGGCCTGGGATTTTCCCTCATCAGACACATACTTTCGCATTCTCCACATACTTGTTGAACGGATCCCGGGTTTTTTCTGGTTTGGATCACGCAGTAATGTGGTAGCACACTGAAGCACTCCATTAAATCTGGTTTCGATCAATATTTTAGAGGATAACGCATGTTAGATCTAGGTTAGGCCTGGGATTTGCCCTCATCAGACACATACTTTCGCATTCGTCACATACTTGTTGAACGGATCCTGGGTTTCTTGTGGTTTAGATCACGTAGTAATGTGGTACCACACTGAAACATTCAATTAAACCTGGTCTTGATAAATGTTTTAGAGGATAACGCATGTTGGGTCTGGGATAGCTCTGGGATTTGCCCTCATCAGGCTCATAGTTTCGCGTTTTTCACATACTTGTTGAACAGTTCCTGGGTTTTTTCTGGCTTGGATCACGTAGTAATGTGGTACCACACTGAAATAGTCGATTAAACCTGGTTTCGACCAATATTTTAGAGGATAACGCAAGTTATGTCTGGGATAGGTCCGGGATTTGCCCTCGTCAGGCTCATACTTTCGCATTCTTCACATACTTGTTGAACAGATCCTGGGTATTTTTCTGGTTTGGATCACGTAGTAATGTGGTACCACACTGAAATAGTCGATTAAACCTGGTTTCGACCAATATTTTAGAGGATAACGCAAGTTATGTCTGGGATAGGTCCGGGATTTGCCCTCGTCAGGCTCATATTTCCGCGTTCTCACATACTTGTTGAACAGATCCTGGGTATTTTTCTGGTTTGGATCACGTAGTAATGTGGTACCACACTGAAATAGTCGATTAAACCTGGTTTCGACCAATATTTTAGAGGATAACGCAAGTTATGTCTGGGATAGGTCCGGGATTTGCCCTCGTCAGGCTCACACTTTCGCATTCTTCACATACTTGTTGTACAGATCCTGGGTTTTTTCTGGTTTGGATCACGTAGTAATGTGGTACCACACTGAAATAGTCGATTAATCCTGGTTTCGATCAATATTTTAGAGGACAACGCATGTTATGTCTAGGTTAGGCCTGGGAATTGCCCTCATCAGACACATACTTTCGCATTCTCCACATACTTGTTGAACAGATCCTGGGTATTTTTCTGATTTGGATCAGGTAGTAATGTGGTACCACACTGAAACAGTCGATTAAACCTGGTTTCGATCAATATTTTAGAGGATAACGCATGCTCTGTCGAGGTTAGGCCTGGGATTTGCCCTCATCAGACACATACTTTCGCATTTTCCACATACATGTTGAACAGATCCTGGGTTTTTTCTGGTTTGGATCACGTAGTAATGTGGTACCACACAGAAACATTCAATTAAACCTGGTCATGATAAATATTTTTGAGGGTAACGCATGTTAGGTCTAGGTTAGGCCTGGGATTTTCCCTCATCAGACACATACTTTCGCATTCTTCACATACTTGTTGAACAGATCCTGGGTTTTTTCTGGTTTGGATCACGTAGTAATGTGGTACCACACAGAAACATTCAATTAAACCTGGTCTTGATAAATATTTTTGAGGGTAACGCATGTTAGGTCTAGGTTAGGCCTGGGATTTTCCCTCATCAGACACATACTTTCGGATTCTCCACATACTTGTTGAACGGATCCCGGGTTTTTTCTGGTTTGGATCACGCAGTAATGTGGTAGCACACTGAAGCACTCCATTAAATCTGGTTTCGATCAATATTTTAGAGGATAACGCATGTTAGATCTAGGTTAGGCCTGGGATTTCCCCTCATCAGACACATACTTTCGCATTCGTCACATACTTGTTGAACGGATCCTGGGTTTCTTGTGGTTTGGATCACGTAGTAATGTGGTACCACACTGAAACATTCAATTAAACCTGGTCTTGATAAATGTTTTAGAGGATAACGCATGTTGGGTCTGGGATAGGTCTGGGATTTGCTCTCATCCGGCTCGTACTTTCGCATATTTCTCATACTTGATGGCCAGATTCTGGACTTTTTCTAGTTTGGATCCTGTAGTAATGTGGTACCACACTAAAACAGTCCATTTAACCTGGTTTCGATCAATATTTTAGAGGATAACGCATGTTATGTCTAGGTTAGGCCTGGGATTTGCCCTCATCAGACACATACTTTCGCATTCTCCACATACTTGTTGAACAGATCCTGGATTTTTTCAGGTTTGGATCACGTAGTAATGTGGTACCACACTGAAACATTCAATTAAACGTGGTCTTGATAAATATTTTAGAGGATAACGCATGTTAGGTCTGGGTTAGGTCTAGGATTTGCCCTCATCAGGCTCATACTTTCGCATATTACTCATACTTGATGGCTAGATCCAGGGCTTTTTCTGGAATGGATCACGTAGTAATGTAGTACCACACTGAAACAGTCAATTAAACCAGGTTTCCATCAATATTTTAGAGGTCAACGCAAGTTAGGTCTGGTATAGGTCTGGGATTTGCCCTCATCAGGGTCATATTTTCGCGTTCTTCACATACTTGTTGAAGAGATCCTGGGTATTTTTCTGGTTTGGATCATGTAGTAATGTGGCACCACACTGAAACAGCCGATTAAGCCTGGTTTCGATCAATATTTTTGAGGATAACGCATGTTAGGTCTAGGTTAGGCCCTGGATTTGCTCTCATCAGGGTCATATTTCCGCGTTCTTCACATACTTGTTGAACAGATCCTGGGTATTTTTCTGGTTTGGATCACGCAGTAATGTGGTACCACACTGAAATAGTCGATTAAACCTGGTTTCGATCAATATTTTAGAGGACAACGCATGTTATGTCTAGGTTAGGCCTGGGAATTGCCCTCATCAGACACATACTTTCGCATTCTCCACATACTTGTTGAACAGATCCTGGGTTTTTTCAGGTTTGGATCACGTAGTAATGTGGTACCACACAGAAACATTCAATTAAAGTTGGTCTTGATAAATATTTTAGAGGATAACGCATGTTAGGTCTGGGTTAGGTCTAGGATTTGCCCTCATCAGGCTCATACTTTCGCATGTTACTCATACTTGATGGCTAGATCCAGGGCTTTTTCTGGATTGGATCACGTAGTAATGTGGTACCACACTGAAACAGTCAATTAAACCTGGATTCCATCAATATTTTAGAGGACAACGCAAGTTAGGTCTGGGATAGGTCTGGGATTTGCCCTCATCAGGGTCATATTTTCGCGTTCTTCACATACTTGTTGAACAGATCCTGGGTATTTTTCTGGTTTGGATCAGGTAGTAATGTGGTACCACACTGAAACTGTCGATTAAACCTGGTTTCGATCAATATTTTAGAGGATAACGCATGCTCTGTCGAGGTTAGGCCTGGGATTTGCCCTCATCAGACACATACTTTCGCATTTTCCACATACATGTTGAACAGATCCTGGGTTTTTTCTGGTTTGGATCACGTAGTAATGTGGTACCACACAGAAACATTCAATTAAACCTGGTCTTGATAAATATTTTTGAGGGTAACGCATGTTAGGTCTAGGTTAGGCCTGGGATTTTCCCTCATCAGACACATACTTTCGCATTCTTCACATACTTGTTGAACAGATCCTGGGTTTTTTCTGGTTTGGATCACGTAGTAATGTGGTACCACACAGAAACATTCAATTGAACCTGGTCTTGATAAATATTTTTGAGGGTAACGCATGTTAGGTCTAGGTTAGGCCTGGGATTTTCCCTCATCAGACACATACTTTCGCATTCTCCACATACTTGTTGAACGGATCCCGGGTTTTTTCTGGTTTGGATCACGCAGTAATGTGGTAGCACACTGAAGCACTCCATTAAATCTGGTTTCGATCAATATTTTAGAGGATAACGCATGTTAGATCTAGGTTAGGCCTGGGATTTGCCCTCATCAGACACATACTTTCGCATTCGTCACATACTTGTTGAACGGATCCTGGGTTTCTTGTGGTTTAGATCACGTAGTAATGTGGTACCACACTGAAACATTCAATTAAACCTGGTCTTGATAAATGTTTTAGAGGATAACGCATGTTGGGTCTGGGATAGCTCTGGGATTTGCCCTCATCAGGCTCATAGTTTCGCGTTTTTCACATACTTGTTGAACAGTTCCTGGGTTTTTTCTGGCTTGGATCACGTAGTAATGTGGTACCACACTGAAATAGTCGATTAAACCTGGTTTCGACCAATATTTTAGAGGATAACGCAAGTTATGTCTGGGATAGGTCCGGGATTTGCCCTCGTCAGGCTCATACTTTCGCATTCTTCACATACTTGTTGAACAGATCCTCGGTATTTTTCTGGTTTGGATCACGTAGTAATGTGGTACCACACTGAAATAGTCGATTAAACCTGGTTTCGACCAATATTTTAGAGGATAACGCAAGTTATGTCTGGGATAGGTCCGGGATTTGCCCTCGTCAGGCTCATACTTTCGCATTCTTCACATACTTGTTGAGCGGATCCTGGGTTTTTTCTGGTTTGGATCACGTAGTAATGTGGTACCACACTGAAATGGTCGATTAAACCTGGTTTCGACCAATATTTTAGAGGATAACGCAAGTTATGTCTGGGATAGGTCCGGGATTTGCCCTCGTCAGGCTCATATTTCCGCGTTCTCACATACTTGTTGAACAGATCCTGGGTATTTTTCTGGTTTGGATCACGTAGTAATGTGGTACCACACTGAAATAGTCGATTAAACCTGGTTTCGACCAATATTTTAGAGGATAACGCAAGTTATGTCTGGGATAGGTCCGGGATTTGCCCTCGTCAGGCTCATACTTTCGCATTCTTCACATACTTGTTGTACAGATCCTGGGTTTTTTCTGGTTTGGATCACGTAGTAATGTGGTAGCACACTGAAACAGTCCATTAAACCTGGTTTCGATCAATATTTTAGAGGATAACGCATGTTCTGTCTAGGTTAGGCCTGGGATTTGCCCTCATCAGACACATACTTTCGCATTCTTCACATACATGTTGAACGGATCCTGGGTTTTTTCTGGTTTGCATCACGTAGTAATGTGGTAGCACACTGAAACAGTCCATTAAACCTGGTTTCGATCAATATTTTTGAGGATAACGCATGTTAGGTCTGGGATAGGTCTGGGATTTGCCCTCATCAGGCTCATAGTTTCGCATATTTCTCAAACTTGTTGGCCAGATTCCGTGCTTTCACTGATTTGGATCACGTAGTAATGTGGTACCACACTGAAACATTCAATTAAACCTGGTCTTGATAAATGTTTTAGAGGATAACGCATGTTGGGTCTGGGATAGGTGTGGGATTTGCTCTCATCCGGCTCGTACTTTCGCATATTTCTCATACTTGATGGCCAGATTCTGGACTTTTTCTAGTTTGGATCCTGTAGTAATGTAGTACCACACTAAAACAGTCCATTTAACCTGGTTTCGATCAATATTTTAGAGGATAACGCATGTTATGTTTAGGTTAGGCCTGGGATTTGCCCTCATCAGACACATAGTTTCGCGTTTTTCACATACTTGTTGAACAGATCCTCGATTTTTTCTGGTTTGGATCACGTAGTAATGTGGTACCACACTGTAACATTCAATTAAAGTTGGTCTTGATAAACATTTTAGAGGATAACGCATGTTAGGTCTGGGTTAGGTCTAGGATTTGCCCTCATCAGGCTCATACTTTCGCATATTACTCATACTTGATGGCTAGATCCAGGGCTTTTTCTGGAATGGATCACGTAGTAATGTAGTACCACACTGAAACAGTCAATTAAACCAGGTTTCCATCAATATTTTAGAGGTCCACGCAAGTTAGGTCTGGTATAGGTCTGGGATTTGCCCTCATCAGGGTCATATTTTCGCGTTCTTCACATACTTGTTGAACAGATCCTGGGTATTTTTCTGGTTTGGATCAGGTAGTAATGTGGCACCACACTGAAACAGTCGATGAAACCTGGTTTCGATCAATATTTTCGAGGATAACTCATGTTATGTCTAGGTTAGGCCTGGGATTTGCCCTCATCAGGCACATACTTTCGCATTCTCCACATACTTGTTGAACAGATCCTGGATTTTTTCAGGTTTGGATCACGTAGTAATGTGGTACCACACTGAAACATTCAATTAAACCTGGTCTTGATAAATATTTTAGAGGATAACGCATGTTAGGTCTGGGTTAGGTCTAGGATTTGCCCTCATCAGGCTCATACTTTCGTATATTACTCATACTTGATGGCTAGAACCAGGGCTTTTTCTGGATTGGATCACGTAGTAATGAAGTACCACACTGAAACAGTCAATTAAACGAGGTTTCCATCAATATTTTAGAGGTCAACGCAAGTTAGGTCTGGTATAGGTCTGGGATTTGCCCTCATCAGGGTCATATTTTCGCGTTCTTCACATACTTGTTGAACAGATCCTGGGTATTTTTCTGGTTTGGATCATGTAGTAATGTGGCACCACACTGAAACAGTCGATTAAGCCTGGTTTCGATCAATATTTTTGAGGATAACGCATGTTAGGTCTAGGTTAGGCCCTGGATTTGCCCTCATCAGGGTCATATTTCCGCGTTCTTCACATACTTGTTGAACAGACCCTGGGTATTTCTCTGGTTTGGATCACGCAGTAATGTGGTACCACACTGAAATAGTCGATTAAACCTGGTTTCGATCAATATTTTAGAGGACAACGCATGTTATGTCTAGGTTAGGCCTGGGAATTGCCCTCATCCGACACATACTTTCGCATTCTCCACATACTTGTTGAACAGATCCTGGGTTTTTTCAGGTTTAGATCACGTAGTAATGTGGTACCACACAGAAACATTCAATTAAAGTTGGTCTTGATAAATATATTAGAGGATAACGCATGTTAGGTCTGGGTTAGGTCTAGGATTTGCCCCCATCAGGCTCATACTTTCGCATGTTACTCATACTTGATGGCTAGATCCAGGGCTTTTTCTGGATTGGATCACGTAGTAATGTGGTACCACACTGAAACAGTCAATTAAACCTGGATTCCATCAATATTTTAGAGGACAACGCAAGTTAGGTCTGGGATAGGCCTGGGATTAGCCCTGATCAGGCTCGTACTTTCGCATATTTCTCATACTTGTTGAACAGATCCTGGGTTTTTTCTGGTTTGGATCACGTAGTAATGTGGTACCACACAGAAACATTCAACTAAACCTGGTTTCGATCAATATTTTTGAGGATAACGCATGTTAGATCTAGGTTAGGCCTGGGATTTGCCCTCATCAGACACATACTTTCGCATTCGTCACATACTTGTTGAACGGATCCTGGGTTTTTTGTGGTTTGGATCACGTAGTAATGTGGTACCACACTGAAACATTCAATTAAACCTGGTCTTGATAAATATTCTAGAGGATAACGCATGTTAGGTCTGGGTTAGGTCTAGGATTTGCCCCCATCAGGCTCATACTTTCGCATATTACTCATACTTGATGGCTAGATCCAGGGCTTTTTCTGGAATGGATCACGTAGTAATGTAGTACCACACTGAAACAGTCAATTAAACCAGGTTTCCATCAATATTTTAGAGGTCAACGCAAGTTAGGTCTGGTATAGGTCTGGGATTTGCCCTCATCAGGGTCATATTTTCGCGTTCTTCACATACTTGTTGAACAGATCCTGGGTATTTTTCTGGTTTGGATCAGGTAGTAATGTGGCACCACACTGAAACAGTCGATGAAGCCTGGTTTCGATCAATATTTTCGAGGATAACTCATGTTATGTCTAGGTTAGGCCTGGGATTTGCGCTCATCAGGCACATACTTTCGCATTCTCCACATACTTGTTGAACAGATCCTGGATTTTTTCAGGTTTGGATCACGTAGTAATGTGGTACCACACTGAAACATTCAATTAAACCTGGTCTTGATAAATATTTTAGAGGATAACGCATGTTAGGTCTGGGTTAGGTCTAGGATTTGCCCTCATCAGGCTCATACTTTCGTATATTACTCATACTTGATGGCTAGATCCAGGGCTTTTTCTGGATTGGATCACGTAGTAATGTAGTACCACACTGAAACAGTCAATTAAACGAGGTTTCCATCAATATTTTAGAGGTCAACGCAAGTTAGGTCTGGTATAGGTCTGGGATTTGCCCTCATCAGGGTCATATTTTCGCGTTCTTCACATACTTGTTGAACAGATCCTGGGTATTTTTCTGGTTTGGATCAGGTAGTAATGTGGTACCACACTGAAACAGTCGATTAAACCTGGTTTCGATCAATATTTTAGAGGATGACGCATGCTCTGTCGAGGTTAGGCCTGGGATTTGCCCTCATCAGACACATACCTTCGCATTCGCAACATACTTGTTGAACAGATCCTGGATTTTTTCAGGTTTGGATCACGTAGTAATGTGGTACCACACTGAAACATTCAATTAAACCTGGTCTTGATAAATATTTTAGAGGATAACGCATGTTAGGTCTGGGTTAGGTCTAGGATTTGCCCTCATCAGGCTCATACTTTCGCATGTTACTCATACTTGATGGCTAGATCCAGGGCTTTTTCTGGATTGGATCACGTAGTAATGTGGTACCACACTGAAACAGTCAATTAAACCTGGATTCCATCAATATTTTAGAGGACAACGCAAGTTAGGTCTGGGATAGGTCTGGAATTAGCCCTGATCAGGCTCGTACTTTCGCATATTTCTCATACTTGTTGAACAGATCCTGGGTTTTTTCTGGTTTGGATCACGTAGTAATGTGGTACCACACAGAAACATTCAATTAAACCTGGTTTCGATCAATATTTTTGAGGATAACGCATGTTAGATCTAGGTTAGGCCTGGGATTTGCCCTCATCAGACACATACTTTCGCATTCGTCACATACTTGTTGAACGGATCCTGGGTTTTTTGTGGTTTGGATCACGTAGTAATGTGGTACCACACTGAAACATTCAATTATACCTGGTCTTGATGAATGTTTTAGAGGATAACGCATGTTGAGTCTGGGATAGGTCTGGGATTTGCTCTCATCCGGCTCGTACTTTCGCATATTTCTCATACTTGATGGCCAGATTCTGGACTTTTTCTAGTTTGGATCCTGTAGTAATGTGGTACCACACTAAAACAGTCCATTTAACCTGGTTTCGATCAATATTTTACAGGATAACGCATGTTATGTCTAGGTTAGGCCTGGGATTTGCCCTCATCAGACACATACTTTCGCATTTTCCACATACATGTTGAACAGATCCTGGGTTTTTTCTGGTTTGGATCACGTAGTAATGTGGTACCACACAGAAACATTCAATTAAACCTGGTCATGATAAATATTTTTGAGGGTAACGCATGTTAGGTCTAGGTTAGGCCTGGGATTTTCCCTCATCAGACACATACTTTCGCATTCTTCACATACTTGTTGAACAGATCCTGGGTTTTTTCTGGTTTGGATCACGTAGTAATGTGGTACCACACAGAAACATTCAATTAAACCTGGTCTTGATAAATATTTTTGAGGGTAACGCATGTTAGGTCTAGGTTAGGCCTGGGATTTTCCCTCATCAGACACATACTTTCGCATTCGTCACATACTTGTTTAACGGATCCTGGGTTTCTTGTGGTTTGGATCACGTAGTAATGTGGTACCACACTGAAACATTCAATTAAACCTGGTCTTGATAAATGTTTTAGAGGATAACGCATGTTGGGTCTGGGATAGGTCTGGGATTTGCTCTCATCCGCCTCGTACTTTCGCATATTTCTCATACTTGATGGCCAGATTCTGGACTTTTTCTAGTTTGGATCCTGTAGTAATGTGGTACCACACTAAAACAGTCCATTTAACCTGGTTTCGATCAATATTTTAGAGGATAACGCATGTTATGTCTAAGTTAGGCCTGGGATTTGCCCTCATCAGACACATACTTTCGCATTCTCCACATACTTGTTGAACAGATCCTGGATTTTTTCAGGTTTGGATCACGTAGTAATGTGGTACCACACTGAAACATTCAATTAAACCTGGTCTTGATAAATATTTTAGAGGATAACGCATGTTAGGTCTGGGTTAGGTCTAGGATTTGCCCTCATCAGGCTCATACTTTCGCATATTACTCATACTTGATGGCTAGATCCAGGGCTTCTTCTGGATTGGATCACGTAGTAATGTAGTACCACACTGAAACAGTCAATTAAACCAGGTTTCCATCAATATTTTAGAGGTCAACACAAGTTAGGTCTGGTATAGGTCTGGGATTTGCCCTCATCAGGGTCATATTTTCGCGTTCTTCACATACTTGTTGAACAGATCCTGGGTATTTCTTCTGGTTTGGATCATGTAGTAATGTGGCACCACACTGAAACAGTCGATTAAGCCTGGTTTCGATCAATATTTTTGAGGATAACGCATGTTAGGTCTAGGTTAGGCCCTGGATTTGCTCTCATCAGGGTCATATTTCCGCGTTCTTCACATACTTGTTGAACAGATCCTGGGTATTTTTCTGGTTTGGATCACGTAGTAATGTGGTACCACACAGAAACATTCAATTAAAGTTGGTCTTGATAAATATTTTAGAGGATAACGCATGTTAGGTCTGGGTTAGGTCTAGGATTTGCCCCCATCAGGCTCATACTTTCGCATGTTACTCATACTTGATGGCTAGATCCAGGGCTTTTTCTGGATTGGATCACGTAGTAATGTGGTACCACACTGAAACAGTCAATTAAACCTGGATTCCATCAATATTTTAGAGGACAACGCAAGTTAGGTCTGGGATAGGCCTGGGATTAGCCCTGATCAGGCTCGTACTTTCGCATATTTCTCATACTTGTTGAACAGATCCTGGGTTTTTTCTGGTTTGGATCACGTAGTAATGTGGTACCACACAGAAACATTCAACTAAACCTGGTTTCGATCAATATTTTTGAGGATAACGCATGTTAGATCTAGGTTAGGCCTGGGATTTGCCCTCATCAGACACATACTTTCGCATTCGTCACATACTTGTTGAACGGATCCTGGGTTTTTTGTGGTTTGGATCACGTAGTAATGTGGTACCACACTGAAACATTCAATTCAACCTGGTCTTGATAAATATTCTAGAGGATAACGCATGTTAGGTCTGGGTTAGGTCTAGGATTTGCCCCCATCAGGCTCATACTTTCGCATATTACTCATACTTGATGGCTAGATCCAGGGCTTTTTCTGGAATGGATCACGTAGTAATGTAGTACCACACTGAAACAGTCAATTAAACCAGGTTTCCATCAATATTTTAGAGGTCAACGCAAGTTAGGTCTGGTATAGGTCTGGGATTTGCCCTCATCAGGGTCATATTTTCGCGTTCTTCACATACTTGTTGAACAGATCCTGGGTATTTTTCTGGTTTGGATCAGGTAGTAATGTGGCACCACACTGAAACAGTCGATGAAGCCTGGTTTCGATCAATATTTTCGAGGATAACTCATGTTATGTCTAGGTTAGGCCTGGGATTTGCGCTCATCAGGCACATACTTTCGCATTCTCCACATACTTGTTGAACAGATCCTGGATTTTTTCAGGTTTGGATCACGTAGTAATGTGGTACCACACTGAAACATTCAATTAAACCTGGTCTTGATAAATATTTTAGAGGATAACGCATGTTAGGTCTGGGTTAGGTCTAGGATTTGCCCTCATCAGGCTCATACTTTCGTATATTACTCATACTTGATGGCTAGATCCAGGGCTTTTTCTGGATTGGATCACGTAGTAATGTAGTACCACACTGAAACAGTCAATTAAACGAGGTTTCCATCAATATTTTAGAGGTCAACGCAAGTTAGGTCTGGTATAGGTCTGGGATTTGCCCTCATCAGGGTCATATTTTCGCGTTCTTCACATACTTGTTGAACAGATCCTGGGTATTTTTCTGGTTTGGATCAGGTAGTAATGTGGTACCACACTGAAACAGTCGATTAAACCTGGTTTCGATCAATATTTTAGAGGATGACGCATGCTCTGTCGAGGTTAGGCCTGGGATTTGCCCTCATCAGACACATACCTTCGCATTCGCAACATACTTGTTGAACAGATCCTGGATTTTTTCAGGTTTGGATCACGTAGTAATGTGGTACCACACTGAAACATTCAATTAAACCTGGTCTTGATAAATATTTTAGAGGATAACGCATGTTAGGTCTGGGTTAGGTCTAGGATTTGCCCTCATCAGGCTCATACTTTCGCATGTTACTCATACTTGATGGCTAGATCCAGGGCTTTTTCTGGATTGGATCACGTAGTAATGTGGTACCACACTGAAACAGTCAATTAAACCTGCATTCCATCAATATTTTAGAGGACAACGCAAGTTAGGTCTGGGATAGGTCTGGAATTAGCCCTGATCAGGCTCGTACTTTCGCATATTTCTCATACTTGTTGAACAGATCCTGGGTTTTTTCTGGTTTGGATCACGTAGTAATGTGGTACCACACAGAAACATTCAATTAAACCTGGTTTCGATCAATATTTTTGAGGATAACGCATGTTAGATCTAGGTTAGGCCTGGGATTTGCCCTCATCAGACACATACTTTCGCATTCGTCACATACTTGTTGAACGGATCCTGGGTTTTTTGTGGTTTGGATCACGTAGTAATGTGGTACCACACTGAAACATTCAATTATACCTGGTCTTGATGAATGTTTTAGAGGATAACGCATGTTGAGTCTGGGATAGGTCTGGGATTTGCTCTCATCCGGCTCGTACTTTCGCATATTTCTCATACTTGATGGCCAGATTCTGGACTTTTTCTAGTTTGGATCCTGTAGTAATGTGGTACCACACTAAAACAGTCCATTTAACCTGGTTTCGATCAATATTTTAGAGGATAACGCATGTTATGTCTAGGTTAGGCCTGGGATTTGCCCTCATCAGACACATACTTTCGCATTTTCCACATACATGTTGAACAGATCCTGGGTTTTTTCTGGTTTGGATCACGTAGTAATGTGGTACCACACAGAAACATTCAATTAAACCTGGTCATGATAAATATTTTTGAGGGTAACGCATGTTAGGTCTAGGTTAGGCCTGGGATTTTCCCTCATCAGACACATACTTTCGCATTCTTCACATACTTGTTGAACAGATCCTGGGTTTTTTCTGGTTTGGATCACGTAGTAATGTGGTACCACACAGAAACATTCAATTAAACCTGGTCTTGATAAATATTTTTGAGGGTAACGCATGTTAGGTCTAGGTTAGGCCTGGGATTTTCCCTCATCAGACACATACTTTCGGATTCTCCACATACTTGTTGAACGGATCCCGGGTTTTTTCTGGTTTGGATCACGCAGTAATGTGGTAGCACACTGAAGCACTCCATTAAATCTGGTTTCGATCAATATTTTAGAGGATAACGCATGTTAGATCTAGGTTAGGCCTGGGATTTCCCCTCATCAGACACATACTTTCGCATTCGTCACATACTTGTTTAACGGATCCTGGGTTTCTTGTGGTTTGGATCACGTAGTAATGTGGTACCACACTGAAACATTCAATTAAACCTGGTCTTGATAAATGTTTTAGAGGATAACGCATGTTGGGTCTGGGATAGGTCTGGGATTTGCTCTCATCCGGCTCGTACTTTCGCATATTTCTCATACTTGATGGCCAGATTCTGGACTTTTTCTAGTTTGGATCCTGTAGTAATGTGGTACCACACTAAAACAGTCCATTTAACCTGGTTTCGATCAATATTTTAGAGGATAACGCATGTTATGTCTAGGTTAGGCCTGGGATTTGCCCTCATCAGACACATACTTTCGCATTCTCCACATACTTGTTGAACAGATCCTGGATTTTTTCAGGTTTGGATCACGTAGTAATGTGGTACCACACTGAAACATTCAATTAAACCTGGTCTTGATAAATATTTTAGAGGATAACGCATGTTAGGTCTGGGTTAGGTCTAGGATTTGCCCTCATCAGGCTCATACTTTCGCATATTACTCATACTTGATGGCTAGATCCAGGGCTTCTTCTGGATTGGATCACGTAGTAATGTAGTACCACACTGAAACAGTCAATTAAACCAGGTTTCCATCAATATTTTAGAGGTCAACACAAGTTAGGTCTGGTATAGGTCTGGGATTTGCCCTCATCAGGGTCATATTTTCGCGTTCTTCACATACTTGTTGAACAGATCCTGGGTATTTCTTCTGGTTTGGATCATGTAGTAATGTGGCACCACACTGAAACAGTCGATTAAGCCTGGTTTCGATCAATATTTTTGAGGATAACGCATGTTAGGTCTAGGTTAGGCCCTGGATTTGCTCTCATCAGGGTCATATTTCCGCGTTCTTCACATACTTGTTGAACAGATCCTGGGTATTTTTCTGGTTTGGATCACGTAGTAATGTGGTACCACACAGAAACATTCAATTAAAGTTGGTCTTGATAAATATTTTAGAGGATAACGCATGTTAGGTCTGGGTTAGGTCTAGGATTTGCCCTCATCAGGCTCATACTTTGGCATGTTACTCATACTTGATGGCTAGATCCAGGGCTTTTTCTGGATTGGATCACGTAGTAATGTGGTACCACACTGAAACAGTCAATTAAACCTGGTTTCGATCAATATTTTTGAGGATAACGCATGTTAGATCTAGGTTAGGCCTGGGATTTGCCCTCGTCAGACACATACTTTCACATTCGTCACATACTTGTTGAACGGATCCTGGGTTTTTTGTGGTTTGGATCACGTAGTAATGTGGTACCACACTGAAACATTCAATTAAACCTGGTCTTGATAAATGTTTTAGAGGATAACGCATGTTGGGTCTGGGATAGGTCTGGGATTTGCTCTCATCCGGCTCGTACTTTCGCATATTTCTCATACTTGATGGCCAGATTCTGGACTTTTTCTAGTTTGGATCCTGTAGTAATGTGGTACCACACTAAAACAGTCCATTTAACCTGGTTTCGATCAATATTTTAGAGGATAACGCATGTTATGTCTAGGTTAGGCCTGGGATTTGCCCTCATCAGACACATACTTTCGCATTCTCCACATACTTGTTGAACAGATCCTGGATTTTTTCAGGTTTGGATCACGTGGTAATGTGGTACCACACTGAAACATTCAATTAAACCTGGTCTTGATAAATGTTTTAGAGGATAACGCATGTTGGGTCTGGGATAGGTCTGGGATTTGCTCTCATCCGGCTCGTACTTTCGCATATTTCTCATACTTGATGGCCAGATTCTGGACTTTTTCTAGTTTGGATCCTGTAGTAATGTGGTACCACACTAAAACAGTCCATTTAACCTGGTTTCGATCAATATTTTAGAGGATAACGCATGTTAGGTCTGGGTTAGGTCTAGGATTTGCCCTCATCAGGCTCATACTTTCGCATATTACTCATACTTGATGGCTAGATCCAGGGCTTTTTCTGGTTTGGATCACGCAGTAATGTGGTACCACACTGAAATAGTCGATTAAACCTGGTTTCGATCAATATTTTAGAGGACAACGCATGTTATGTCTAGGTTAGCCCTGGGAATTGCCCTCATCAGACACATACTTTCGCATTCTCCACATACTTGTTGAACAGATCCTGGGTTTTTTCAGGTTTGGATCACGTAGTAATGTGGTACCACACAGAAACATTCAATTAAAGTTGGTCTTGATAAATATTTTAGAGGATAACGCATGTTAGGTCTGGGTTAGGTCTAGGATTTGCCCTCATCAGGCTCATACTTTCGCATGTTACTCATACTTGATGGCTAGATCCAGGGCTTTTTCTGGATTGGATCACGTAGTAATGTGGTACCACACTGAAACAGTCAATTAAACCTGGATTCCATCAATATTTTAGAGGACAACGCAAGTTAGGTCTGGGATAGGTCTGGGATTTGCCCTCATCAGGGTCATATTTTCGCGTTCTTCACATACTTGTTGAACAGATCCTGGGTATTTTTCTGGTTTGGATCAGGTAGTAATGTGGTACCACACTGAAACAGTCGATTAAACCTGGTTTCGATCAATATTTTAGAGGATAACGCATGCTCTGTCGAGGTTAGGCCTGGGATTTGCCCTCATCAGACACATACTTTCGCATTTTCCACATACATGTTGAACAGATCCTGGGTTTTTTCTGGTTTGGATCACGTAGTAATGTGGTACCACACAGAAACATTCAATTAAACCTGGTCTTGATAAATATTTTTGAGGGTAACGCATGTTAGGTCTAGGTTAGGCCTGGGATTTTCCCTCATCAGACACATACTTTCGCATTCTTCACATACTTGTTGAACAGATCCTGGGTTTTTTCTGGTTTGGATCACGTAGTAATGTGGTACCACACAGAAACATTCAATTAAGCCTGGTCTTGATAAATATTTTTGAGGGTAACGCATGTTAGGTCTAGGTTAGGCCTGGGATTTTCCCTCATCAGACACATACTTTGGCATTCTCCACATACTTGGTGAACGGATCCCGGGTTTTTTCTGGTTTGGATCACGCAGTAATGTGGTAGCACACTGAAGCACTCCATTAAATCTGGTTTCGATCAATATTTTAGAGGATAACGCATGTTAGATCTAGTTTAGGCCTGGGATTTGCCCTCATCAGACACATACTTTCGCATTCGTCACATACTTGTTGAACGGATCCTGGGTTTCTTGTGGTTTGGATCACGTAGTAATGTGGTACCACACTGAAACATTCAATTAAACCTGGTCTTGATAAATGTTTTAGAGGATAACGCATGTTGGGTCTGGGATAGGTCTGGGATTTGCTCTCATCCGGCTCGTACTTTCGCATATTTCTCATACTTGATGGCCAGATTCTGGACTTTTTCTAGTTTGGATCCTGTAGTAATGTGGTACCACACTAAAACAGTCCATTTAACCTGGTTTCGATCAATATTTTAGAGGATAACGCATGTTATGTCTAGGTTAGGCCTGGGATTTACCCTCATCAGACACATACTTTCGCATTCTCCACATACTTGTTGAACAGATCCTGGATTTTTTCAGGTTTGGATCACGTAGTAGTGTGGTACCACACTGAAACATTCAATTAAACCTGGTCTTGATAAATATTTTAGAGGATAACGCATGTTAGGTCTGGGTTAGGTCTAGGATTTGCCCTCATCAGGCTCATACTTTCGCATATTACTCATACTTGATGGCTAGATCCAGGGCTTTTTCTGGATTGGATCACGTAGTAACGTAGTACCACACTGAAACAGTCAATTAAACCAGGTTTCCATCAATATTTTAGAGGTCAACGCAAGTTAGGTCTGGTATAGGTCTGGGATTTGCCCTCATCAGGGTCATATTTTCGCGTTATTCACATACTTGTTGAACAGATCCTGGGTATCTTTCTGGTTTGGATCATGTAGTAATGTGGCACCACACTGAAACAGTCGATTAAGCCTGGTTTCGATCAATATTTTTGAGGATAACGCATGTTAGGTCTAGGTTAGGCCCTGGATTTGCTCTCATCAGGGTCATATTTCCGCGTTCTTCACATACTTGTTGAACAGATCCTGGGTATTTTTCTGGTTTGGATCACGCAGTAATGTGGTACCACACTGAAATAGTCGATTAAACCTGGTTTCGATCAATATTTTAGAGGACAACGCATGTTATGTCTAGGTTAGGCCGGGGAATTGCCCTCATCAGACACATACTTTCGCATTCTCCACATACTTGTTGAACAGATCCTGGGTTTTTTCAGGTTTGGATCACGTAGTAATGTGGTACCACACAGAAACATTCAATTAAAGTTGGTCTTGATAAATATTTTAGAGGATAACGCATGTTAGGTCTGGGTTTGGTCTAGGATTTGCCCTCATCAGGCTCATAGTTTCGCATGTTACTCATACTTGATGGCTAGATCCAGGGCTTTTTCTGGATTGGATCACGTAGTAATGTGGTACCACACTGAAACAGTCAATTAAACCTGGATTCCATCAATATTTTAGAGGACAACGCAAGTTAGGTCTGGGATAGGTCTGGGATTTGCCCTCATCAGGGTCATATTTTCGCGTTCTTCACATACTTGTTGAACAGATCCTGGGCATTTTTCTGGTTTGGATCAGGTAGTAATGTGGTACCACACTGAAACAGTCGATTAAACCTGGTTTCGATCAATATTTTAGAGGATAACGCATGCTCTGTCGAGGTTAGGCCTGGGATTTGCCCTCATCAGACACATACTTTCGCATTTTCCACATACATGTTGAACAGATCCTGGGTTTTTTCTGGTTTGGATCACGTAGTAATGTGGTACCACACAGAAACATTCAACTAAACCTGGTCTTGATAAATATTTTTGAGGGTAACGCATGTTAGGTCTGGGTTAGGTCTAGGATTTGCCCTCATCAGGCTCATACTTCCGTATATTACTCATACTTGATGGCTAGATCCAGGGCTTTTTCTGGATTGGATCACGTAGTAATGTAGTACCACACTGAAACAGTCAATTAAACGAGGTTTCCATCAATATTTTAGAGGTCAACGCAAGTTAGGTCTGGTATAGGTCTGGGATTTGCCCTCATCAGGGTCATATTTTCGCGTTCTTAACATACTTGTTAAACAGACCCTGGGTATTTTTCTGGTTTGGATCATGTAGTAATGTGGCACCACACTGAAACAGTCGATTAAGCCTGGTTTCGATCAATATTTTTGAGGATAACGCATGTTAGGTCTAGGTTAGGCCCTGGATTTGCCCTCATCAGGGTCATATTTCCGCGTTCTTCACATACTTGTTGAACAGATCCTGGGTATTTTTCTGGTTTGGATCACGCAGAAATGTGGTACCACACTGAAATAGTCGATTAAACCTGGTTTCGATCAATATTTTAGAGGACAACGCATGTTATGTCTAGGTTAGGCCTGGGAATTGCCCTCATCAGACACATACTTTCGCATTCTCCACATACTTGTTGAACAGATCCTGGGTTTTTTCAGGTTTGGATCACGTAGTAATGTGGTACCACAATGAAACATTCAACTAAAGTTGGTCTTGATAAATATTTTAGAGGATAACGCATGTTAGGTCTGGGTTAGGTCTAGGATTTGCCATCATCAGGCTCATACTTTCGCATGTTACTCATACTTGATGGCTAGATCCAGGGCTTTTTCTGGATTGGATCACGTAGTAATGTGGTGCCACACTGAAACAGTCAATTAAACCTGGATTCCATGAATATTTTAGAGGACAACGCAAGTTAGGTCTGGGATAGGTCTGGGATTAGCCCTCATCATGGTCATATTTTCGCGTTCTTCACATACTTGTTGAACAGATCCTGGGTATTTTTCTGGTTTGGATCAGGTAGTAATGTGGTACCACACTGAAACAGTCGATTAAACTTGGTCTCGATCAATATTTTAGCGGATAACGCATGTTCTGTCTAGGTTAGGCCTGGGATTTGCCCTCATCAGACACATACTTTCGCATTCTCCACATACTTCTTGAACAGATCCTGAATTTTTTCAGGTTTGGATCACGGAGTAATGTGGTACCACACTGAAACATTCAATTAAACCTGGTCTTGATAAATATTTTAGAGGATAACGCATGTTAGGTCTGGGTTAGGTCTAGGATTTGCCCTCATCAGGCTCATACTTTCGCATATTACTCATACTTGATGGCTAGATCGAGGGCTTTTTCTGGATTGGATCACGTAGTAATGTAGTACCACACTGAAACAGTCAATTAAACGAGGTTTCCATCAATATTTTAGAGGTCAACGCAAGTTAGGTCTGGTATAGGTCTGGGATTTGCCCTCATCAGGGTCATATTTTCGCGTTCTTCACATACTTGTTGAACAGATCCTGGGTATTTTTCTGGTTTGGATCATGTAGTAATGTGGCACCACACTGAAAGAGTCGATTAAGCCTGGTTTCGATCAATATTTTTGAGGATAACGCATGTTAGGTCTAGGTTAGGCTCTGGATTTGCCCTCATCAGGGACATATTTCCGCGTTCTTCACATACTTGTTGAACAGATCCTGGGTATTTTTCTGGTTTGGATCACGCAGTAACGTGGTACCACACTGAAATAGTCGATTAAACCTGGTTTCGATCCATATTTTAGAGGACAACGCATGTTATGTCTAGGTTAGGCCTGGGAATTGCCCTCATCAGACACATACTTTCGCATTCTCCACATACTTGTTGAACAGATCCTGGGTTTTTTCAGGTTTGGATCAGGTAGTAATGTGGTACCACACTGAAACAGTCGATTAAACCTGGTTTCGATCAATATTTTAGAGAATAACGCATGTTAGGTCTGGGATAGGTCTGTGATTTGCCCTCATCATGCTGATAGTTTCGCGTTTTTCACATACTTGTTGATCAGATCCTGGGTTTTTTCTGGTTTGGATCACGTAGAAAAGTGGTACCACACTGAAACAGTCCATTTAACCTGGTTTCGATCCATATTTTAGAGGACAACGCATGTTATGTCTAGGTTAGGCCGGGGAATTGCCCTCATCAGACACATACTTTCGCATTCTCCACATACTTGTTGAACAGATCCTGGGTTTTTTCAGGTTTGGATCACGTAGTAATGTGGTACCACACAGAAACATTCAATTAAAGTTGGTCTTGATAAATATTTTAGAGGATAACGCATGTTAGGTCTGGGTTTGGTCTAGGATTTGCCCTCATCAGGCTCATAGTTTCGCATGTTACTCATACTTGATGGCTAGATCCAGGGCTTTTTCTGGATTGGATCACGTAGTAATGTGGTACCACACTGAAACAGTCCATTTAACCTGGTTTCGATCAATATTTTAGAGGATAACGCATATTATGTCTAGGTTAGGCCTGGGATTTGCCGTCATCAGACACATACTTTCGCATTCTCCACATACTTGTTGAACAGATCCTGGGTATTTTTCTGGTTTGGATCACGTAGTAATGTGGTACCACACTGAAGTAGTCGATAAACCTGGTTTCGACCAATATTTTAGAGGATAACGCAAGTTATGTCTGGGATAGGTCCGGGATTTGCCCTCGTCAGGCTCATACTTTCGCATTCTTCACATACATGTTGAACGGATCCCGGGTTTCTTGTGGTTTGGATCACGTAGTAATGTGGTACCACACTGAAACATTCAATTAAACGTGGTCTTGATAAATGTTTTAGAGGATAGCGCATGTTGGGTTAGGGATAGCTCTGGGATTTGCCCTCATCAGGCTCATATTTTCGCGTTTTTCACATACTTGTTGAACAGATCCTGGGTTTTTTCTGGTTTGGATCACGTAGTAATGTGGTACCACACTGAAACAGTCCATTAAACCTGGTTTCGATCAATATTTTAGAGAATAACGCATGTTAGGTCATGGTTAGGTCTGGGATTTGCTCTCATCAGGCTCGTACTTTCGCACATTTCTCATACTTGATGGCCAGATTCTGGACTTTTTCTAGTTTGGATCCTGTAGTAATGTGGTACCACACTGAAACAGTCCATTTAACCTGGTTTCGATCAATATTTTAGAGGATAACGCATATTATGTCTAGGTTAGGCCTGGGATTTGCCGTCATCAGACACATACTTTCGCATTCTCCACATACTTGTTGAACAGATCCTGGGTATTTTTCTGGTTTGGATCACGTAGTAATGTGGTACCACACTGAAATAGTCAATTAAACCTGGTTTCGATCAATATTTTAGAGGATAACGCAAGTTAGGTCTAGGTTAGGCCCGGGGTTTTCCCTCGTCAGGGCCATATTTCCGCGTTCTTTACATACTTGTTGAACAGATCCTGGGTATTTTTCTGGTTTGGATCACGTAGTAATGTGGTACCACACTGAAGTAGTCGATTAAACCTGGTTTCGACCAATATTTTAGAGGATAACGCAAGTTATGTCTGGGATAGGTCCGGGATTTGCCCTCGTCAGGCTCATACTTTCGCATTCTTGACATACATGTTGAACGGATCCCGGGTTTTTTCTGGTTTGGATCACGCAGTAATGTGGTGCCACACTGAAACAGTCGATTAAACCTGGTTTCGATCAATATTTTAGAGAATAACGCATGTTAGGTCTGGGATAGGTCTGTGATTTGCCCTCATCATGCTGATAGTTTCGCGTTTTTCACATACTTGTTGATCAGATCCTGGGTTTTTTCTGGTTTGGATCACGTAGAAAAGTGGTACCACACTGAAACAGTCCATTTAACCTGGTTTCGATCAATATTTTAGAGGATAACGCATATTATGTCTAGGTTAGGCCTGGGATTTGCCTTCATCAGGGTCATATTTTCGCGTTCTTCACATACTTGTTGAACAGATCCTGGGTATTTTTCTGGTTTGGATCAGGTAGTAATGTGGTACCACACTGAAACAGTCGATTAAACCTGGTTTCGATCAATATTTTAGAGAATAACGCATGTTAGGTCTGGGATAGGTCTGTGATTTGCCCTCATCATGCTGATAGTTTCGCGTTTTTCACATACTTGTTGATCAGATCCTGGGTTTTTTCTGGTTTGGATCACGTAGAAAAGTGGTACCACACTGAAACAGTCCATTTAACCTGGTTTGGATCAATATTTTAGAGGATAACGCATATTATGTCTAGGTTAGGCCTGGGATTTGCCCTCATCAGGGTCATATTTCCGCGTTCTTCACATACTTGTTGAACAGATACTGGGTATTTTTCTGGTTTGGTCACGCAGTAATGTGGTACCACACTGAAATAGTCGATTAAACCTGTTTTCGATCAATACTTTAGAGGGTAACGCATGTTAGGTCTAGGTTAGTCCTGGGATTTGCCCTCATCAGACACATACTTTCGCATGCTTCACATACTTGTTGAACGGATCCTGGGTATTTTTCTGGTTTGGATCACGTAGTGATGTGGTACCACACTGAAAAAGTCCATTAAACCTGTTTTCGATCAATATTTTTGAGGATAACGCATGTTAGATCTAGGTTAGGCCTGGGATTTGCCCTCATCAGACACATACTTTCGCATTTTCCACATACATGTTGAACAGATCCTGGGTTTTTTGTGGTTTGGATCACGTAGTAATGTGGTACCACACTGAAACATTCAATTAAACCTGGTCTTGATAAATATTTTAGAGAATAACGCATGTTAGGTCTGGGATAGGTCTGTGATTTGCCCTCATCATGCTCATAGTTTCGCGTTTTTCACATACTTGTTGAACAGATCCTGGGTTTTTTCTGGTTTGGATCACGTAGTAAAGTGGTACCACACTGAAACAGTCCATTAAACCTGGTTTCGATCAATATTTTAGAGAATAACGCATGTTAGGTCATGGTTAGGTCTGGGATTTGCTCTCATCAGGCTCGTACTTTCGCACATTTCTCATACTTGATGGCCAGATTCTGGACTTTTTCTAGTTTGGATCCTGTAGTAATGTGGTACCACACTGAAACAGTCCATTTAACCTGGTTTCGATCAATATTTTAGAGGATAACGCATATTATGTCTAGGTTAGGCCTGGGATTTGCCGTCATCAGACACATACTTTCGCATTCTCCACATACTTGTTGAACAGATCCTGGGTATTTTTCTGGTTTGGATCACGTAGTAATGTGGTACCACACTGAAGTAGTCGATTAAACCTGGTTTCGACCAATATTATAGAGGATAACGCAAGTTATGTCTGGGATAGGTCCGGGATTTGCCCTCGTCAGGCTCATACTTTCGCAATCTTCACATACATGTTGAACGGATCCCGGGTTTTTTCTGGTTTGGATCACGCAGTAATGTGGTGCCACACTGAAACAGTCAATTAAACCTGGATTCCATGAATATTTTAGAGGACAACGCAAGTTAGGTCTGGGATAGGTCTGGGATTTGCCCTCATCAGGGTCATATTTTCGCGTTCTTCACATACTTGTTGAACAGATCCTGGGTATTTTTCTGGTTTGGATCAGGTAGTAATGTGGTACCACACTGAAACAGTCGATTAAACCTGGTTTCGATCAATATTTTAGAGGACAACGCATGTTATGTCTAGGTTAGGCCTGGGAATTGCCCTCATCAGACACATACTTTCGCATTTTCCACATACATGTTGAGCAGATCCTGGGTTTTTTGTGGTTTGGATCACGTAGTAATGTGGTACCACACTGAAACATTCAATTAAACCTGGTCTTGATAAATATTTTAGAGAATAACGCATGTTAGGTCTGGGATAGGTCTGTGATTTGCCCTCATCATGCTCATAGTTTCGCGTTTTTCACATACTTGTTGAACAGATCCTGGGTTTTTTCTGGTTTGGATCACGTAGTAAAGTGGTACCACACTGAAACAGTCCATTAAACCTGGTTTCGATCAATATTTTAGAGAATAACGCATGTTAGGTCATGGTTAGGTCTGGGATTTGCTCTCATCAGGCTCGTACTTTCGCACATTTCTCATACTTGATGGCCAGATTCTGGACTTTTTCTAGTTTGGATCCTGTAGTAATGTGGTACCACACTGAAACAGTCCATTTAACCTGGTTTCGATCAATATTTTAGAGGATAACGCATATTATGTCTAGGTTAGGCCTGGGATTTGCCGTCATCAGACATATACTTTCGCATTCTCCACATACTTGTTGAACAGATCCTGGGTATTTTTCTGGTTTGGATCACGTAGTAATGTGGTACCACACTGAAGTAGTCGATTAAACCTGGTTTCGACCAATATTTTAGAGGATAACGCAAGTTATGTCTGGGATAGGTCCGGGATTTGCCCTCGTCAGGCTCATACTTTCGCATTCTTCACATACATGTTGAACGGATCCCGGGTTTCTTGTGGTTTGGATCACGTAGTAATGTGGTACCACACTGAAACATTCAATTAAACGTGGTCTTGATAAATGTTTTAGAGGATAGCGCATGTTGGGTTAGGGATAGCTCTGGGATTTGCCCTCATCAGGCTCATATTTTCGCGTTTTTCACATACTTGTTGAACAGATCCTGGGTTTTTTCTGGTTTGGATCACGTAGTAATGTGGTACCACACTGAAACAGTCCATTAAACCTGGTTTCGATCAATATTTTAGAGAATAACGCATGTTAGGTCATGGTTAGGTCTGGGATTTGCTCTCATCAGGCTCGTACTTTCGCACATTTCTCATACTTGATGGCCAGATTCTGGACTTTTTCTAGTTTGGATCCTGTAGTAATGTGGTACCACACTGAAACAGTCCATTTAACCTGGTTTCGATCAATATTTTAGAGGATAACGCATATTATGTCTAGGTTAGGCCTGGGATTTGCCGTCATCAGACACATACTTTCGCATTCTCCACATACTTGTTGAACAGATCCTGGGTATTTTTCTGGTTTGGATCACGTACTAATGTGGTACCACACTGAAATAGTCAATTAAACCTGGTTTCGATCAATATTTTAGAGGATAACGCAAGTTAGGTCTAGGTTAGGCCCGGGGTTTTCCCTCGTCAGGGCCATATTTCCGCGTTCTTTACATACTTGTTGAACAGATCCTGGGTATTTTTCTGGTTTGGATCACGTAGTAATGTGGTACCACACTGAAGTAGTCGATTAAACCTGGTTTCGACCAATATTTTAGAGGATAACGCAAGTTATGTCTGGGATAGGTCCGGGATTTGCCCTCGTCAGGCTCATACTTTCGCATTCTTGACATACATGTTGAACGGATCCCGGGTTTTTTCTGGTTTGGATCACGCAGTAATGTGGTGCCACACTGAAACAGTCAATTAAACCTGGATTCCATGAATATTTTAGAGGACAACGCAAGTTAGGTCTGGGATAGGTCTGGGATTTGCCCTCATCAGGGTCATATTTTCGCGTTCTTCACATACTTGTTGAACAGATCCTGGGTATTTTTCTGGTTTGGATCAGGTAGTAATGTGGTACCACACTGAAACAGTCGATTAAACCTGGTTTCGATCAATATTTTAGAGGACAACGCATGTTATGTCTAGGTTAGGCCTGGGAATTGCCCTCATCAGACACATACTTTCGCATTTTCCACATACATGTTGAACAGATGCTGGGTTTTTTGTGGTTTGGATCACGTAGTAATGTGGTACCACACTGAAACATTCAATTAAACCTGGTCTTGATAAATATTTTAGAGGATAACGCAAGTTATGTCTGGGATAGGTCCGGGATTTGCCCTCGTCAGGCTCATATTTCCGCGTTCCCCACATACTTGTTGAACAGATCCTGGGTATTTTTCTGGTTTGGATCACGTAGTAATGTGGTACCACACTGAAATAGTCGATTAAAGCTGGTTTCGCCCAATATTTTAGAGGATAACGCAAGTTATGTCTGGGATAGGTCCGGGATTTGCCCTCGTCAGGCTCATACTTTCGCATTCTTCACATACTTGTTGAACGGATCCCGGGTTTTTTCTGGTTTGGATCACGCAGTAATGTGGTGCCACACTGAAACAGTCAATTAAACCTGGATTCCATGAATATTTTAGAGGACAACGCAAGTTAGGTCTGGGATAGGTCTGGGATTTGCCCTCATCAGGGTCATATTTTCGCGTTCTTCACATACTTGTTGAACAGATCCTGGGTATTTTTCTGGTTTGGATCAGGTAGTAATGTGGTACCACACTGAAACAGTCGATTAAACCTGGTTTCGATCAATATTTTAGAGGACAACGCATGTTATGTCTAGGTTAGGCCTGGGAATTGCCCTCATCAGACACATACTTTCGCATTTTCCACATACATGTTGAACAGATCCTGGGTTTTTTGTGGTTTGGATCACGTAGTAATGTGGTACCACACTGAAACATTCAATTAAACCTGGTGTTGATAAATATTTTAGAGAATAACGCATGTTAGGTCTGGGATAGGTCTGTGATTTGCCCTCATCATGCTCATAGTTTCGTGTTTTTCACATACTTGTTGAACAGATCCTGGGTTTTTTCTGGTTTGGATCACGTAGTAAAGTGGTACCACACTGAAACAGTCCATTAAACCTGGTTTCGATCAATATTTTAGAGAATAACGCATGTTAGGTCATGGTTAGGTCTGGGATTTGCTCTCATCAGGCTCGTACTTTCGCACATTTCTCATACTTGATGGCCAGATTCTGGACTTTTTCTGGTTTGGATCACGTAGTAATGTGGTACCACACTGAAACATTCAATTAAACCTGGTGTTGATAAATATTTTAGAGGACAACGCATGTTATGTCTAGGTTAGGCCTGGGATTTGCCCTCATCAGACACATACTTTCGCATTCTCCACATACTTGTTGAACAGATCCTGGGTATTTTTCTGGTTTGGATCACGTACTAATGTGGTACCACACTGGAATAGTCAATTAAACCTGGTTTCGATCAATATTTTAGAGGATAACGCAAGTTAGGTCTAGGTTGGGCCCGGGGTTTTCACTCGTCAGGGCCATATTTCCGCGTTCTTTACATACTTGTTGAACAGCTCCTGGGTATTTTCCTGGTTTGGATCACGTAGTAATGCGGTACCACACTGAAATAGTCGATTAAAGCTGGTTTCGACCAATATTTTAGAGGATAACGCAAGTTATGTCTGGGATAGGTCCGGGATTTGCCCTCGTCAGGCTCATACTTTCGCATTCTTCACATACTTGTTGTACAGATCCTGGGTTTTTTTCTGGTTTGGATCACATAGTAATGTGGTACCACACTGGAGCAGTCGATTAAACCTGGTTTCGATCAGGATTTTTGAGAGTAACGCATGTTAGGTCTAGGTTAGGCCTGGGATTTGCCCTCATCAGATACATACTTTCGCATTCTTCACATCTTGTTGAACGGATCCTGGGTTTTTGGTGGTTTGGATCACGTAGTAATGCGGTACCACACTGAAACATTCAATTATACCTGGTCTTGATAAATATTTTAGAGGATAACGCATGTTAGATCTGGGTCATGTCTGGGATTTGCCCTAATCAGGCTCATAATTTCGCATATTTCTCATACTTCATGGCTAGATCCTGGGCTATTTCTGGATTGGATCACGTAGTCATGTGGTACCACTCTGCAACAGTTAATTAAACCTAGTTTCGATCAATATTTTAGAGGAAAACGCAAGTTAGGTCTGGGATAGGTCTGGGATTTGCCCTCATCAGGGTCATATTTTCGCATTTTTCACATACTTGTTGAACAGATCCCTGGCTTTTTCTGGTTTGGATCACGTAGAAATGTGGTACCACACTGAAACATTCAATTAAACCTGGTACTGATAAATATTTTTGAGGGTAACGCATGTTAGGTCTAGGTTGGGCCTGGGATTCTCCCTCATCAGACACATACTTTCGCATTCTTCACATACTTGTTGAACGGATCCTGGGTTTTTTCTGATTTGGATGACGTAGTAATGTGGTAGCACACTGAAACAGTCCATTAAACCTGGTTTCCATCAATATTTTAGAGGACAACGCAAGTTAGGTCTGGTATAGGTCTGGGATTTGCCCTCATCAGGGTCATATTTTCGCGTTCTTCACATACTTGTTGAACAGATCCCTGGCTTTTTCTGGTTTGGATCACGTAGAAATGTGGTACCACACTGAAACATTCAATTAAACCTGGTACTGATAAATATTTTTGAGGGTAACGCATGTTAGGTCTAGGTTGGGCTTGGGATTCTCCCTCATCAGACACATACTTTCGCATTTTTCACATACTTGTTGAACGGATCCTGGGTTTTTTCTGGTATGGATGACGTAGTAATGTGGTAGCACACTGAAACAGTCCATTAAACCTGGTTTCGATCACCATTTTAGAGAATAACTCATGTTAGGTCTAGGTTAGGTCTGGGATTTGCCCTCATCAGGCTCATAGTTTCGCGTTTTTCACATACTTGTTGAACAGGTCCTGGGTTTTTTCAGGTTTGGATCACGTAGTAATGTGGTACCACACTGAAACATTCAATTAAACCTGGTCTTGATAAATATTTTAGAGGATAACGCATGTTAGGTCTGGGTTAGGTCTTGGATTTGCCCTCATCTGGCTCATACTTTCGCATATTACTCATACTTGATGGCTAGATCCAGGGCTTTTTCTGGATTGGATCACGTAGTAATGAGGTACCACACTGAAACAGTCCATTAAACCTGGTTTCGATCAATATTTTAGAGGATAACGCATGTTAGATCTAGGTTAGGCCTGGGATTTGCCCTCATCAGACACATACTTTCGCATTCGTCACATACTTGTTGAACGGATCCTGGGTTTTTTGTGGTTTGGATCACGTAGTAATGTGGTACCACACTGAAACATTCAACTAAACCTTGTCTTGATAAATGTTTTAGAGGATAACGCATGTTGGGTCTGGGATAGGCCTGTGATTTGCCCTCATCAGACACATACTTTCGCATTCTCCACATACTTGTTGAACAGATCCTGGGTATTTTTCTGGTTTGGATCACATAGAAATGTGGTACCACACTGAAATAGTCGATTAAACCTGGTTTCGATCAATATTTTAGAGGATAACGCAAGTTATGTGTTGGATAGTTCCGGGATTTGCCCTCGTCAGGCTCATACTTTCGCATTCTTCACACACTTGTTGTACAGATCCTGGGTTTTTTTCTGGATTGGATCACGTAGTAATGTGGTACAACACAGAAACAGCCCATTAAACCTGGTTTCCATCAATATTTTAGAGGACAACTCAAGTTAGGTCTGGTATAGGTCTGGGATTTGCCCTCATCAGGGTCATACTTTCGCGTTCTTCACACACTTGTTGAACAGATCCTGGGTATTTTTCTGATTTGGATCACGTAGTAATGTGGTACCACACTGAAATAGTCGATTAAACCTGGTTTCGACCAATATTTTAGAGGATAACGCAAGTTATGTCTGGGATAGTTCCGGGATTTGCCCTCGTCAGGCTCATACTTTCGCATTCTTCACATACTTGATGTACAGATCCTGGGCTTTTTTCTGGTTTGGATCACATAGTAATGTGATACCATACTGAAAAAGCCGATTAAACCTGGTACCGATCAGTATTTTTGATGGTAACGCATGTTAGGTCTAGGTTAGGCCTGGGATTTGCCCTCATCAGACACATACTTTCGCATTCTCCACATACTTGTTGAACAGATCCTGGGTTTTTTCAGGTTTAGATCACGTAGTAATGTCGTACCACACCGAAGCATTCAATTAAACCTGGTCTTGATAAATATTTTAGAGGATAACGCATGTTAGGTCTAGGATTTGCCCTCATCAGGCTCATACTTTCGCATATTACTCATACTTGATGGCTAGATCCAGGGCTTTTTCTGGATTGCATCACGAAGTAATGTGGTACCACACTGAAACAGTCAATTAAACCTGGTTTCCATCAATATTTTAGAGGACAACGCAAGTTAGGTCTGGTATTTGCCCTCATCAGGGTCATATTTTCGCGTTCTTCACATACTTGTTGAACAGATCCTGGGTATTTTTCTGGTTTGGATCAGGTAGTAATGTTGTACCACACTGAAACAGTCGATTAAACCTGGTTTCGATCAATATTTTTGAGGATAACTCATGTTAGGTCTAGGTTAGGCCCGGGATTTGCCCTCATCAGGGTCATATTTCCGCGTCCTTCACATACTTGTTGATCAGATCCTGGGTATTTTTCTGGTTTGGATCATGTTGTAATGTGGTACCACTCTGAAACAGTCAATTAAACCTGGTTTCCATCAATATTTTAGAGGACAACGCAAGTTAGGTCTGGTATTTGCCCTCGTCAGGCTCATACTTTCGCATTCTTCACACACTTGTTGAACAGATCCTGGGTATTTTTCTGATTTGGATCACGTAGTAATGTGGCACCACACAGAAATAGTCGATTAAACCTGGTTTCGACCAATATTTTAGAGGATAACGCAAGTTATGTCTGGGATAGTTCCGGGATTTGCCCTCGTCAGGCTCATACTTTCGCATTCTTCACATACTTGTTGTACAGATCCTGGGTTTTTTTCTGGATTGGATCATGTTGTAATGTGGTACCACTCTGAAACAGTCAATTAAACCTGGTTTCCATCAATATTTTTGAGGACAACGCATGTTAGACCTACGTTAGGCCTGGGATTTGCCCTCATCAGACACATACTTTCGCATTCTCCACATACTTGTTGAACAGATCCTTGGTTTTTTCAGGTTTAGATCACGCAGTAATGTGGTACCACACTGAAGCATTCAATTAAACCTGGTCTTGATAAATATTTTAGAGGATAACGCATGTTAGGTCTAGGCTTTGCCCTCATCAGGCACATACCTTCGCATATTACTCATACTTGATGGCTAGATCCAGGGCTTTTTCTGGATTGCATCACGAAGTAATGTGGTACCACACTGAAACAGTCAATTAAACCTGGTTGCCATCAATATTTTAGAGGAAAACGCAAGTTAGGTCTGGTAGAGGTCTGGGATTTGCCCTCATCAGGGTCATATTTTCGCGTTCTTCACATACTTGTTGAACAGATCCTGGGTATTTTTCTAGTTTGGATCAGGTAGTAATGTGGTATCACACTGAAACAGTCGATTAAACCTGGTTTCGATCAATATTTTTGAGGATAGCTCATGTTAGGTCTAGGTTAGGCCCGGGATTTGCCCTCGTCAGGCTCATACTTTCGCATTCTTCACATACTTGTTGTACAGATCCTGGGCTTTTTTCTGGTTTGGATCAGATAGTAATGTGATACCATACTGAAAAAGTCGATTAAACCTGGTACCGATCAGTATTTTTGATGGTAACGCATGTTAGGTCTAGGTTAGGCCTGGGATTTGCCCTCATCAGACACATACTTTCGCATTCTCCACATACTTGTTGAACGGATCCTGGGTTTCTTCTGGTTTGGATCACGTAGTAATGTGGTAGCACACAGAAACAGTCCATTAAACCTGGTTGCCATCAATATTTTAGAGGACAACGCAAGTTAGGTCTGGTAGAGGTCTGGGATTTGCCCTCATCAGGGTCATATTTTCGCGTCCTTCACATACTTGTTGATCAGATCCTGGGTATTTTTCTGGTTTGGATCACGTAGTAATGTGGTACCACACTGAAATAGACGATTAAACCTGGTTTCGATCAATATTTTGGAGGATAACGCAAGTTATGTGTTGGATAGTTCTGGGATTTGCCCTCGTCAGGCTCATACTTTCGCATTCTTCACACACTTGTTGTACAGATCCTGGGCTTTTTTCTGGATTAGATCACGTAGTAATGTGGTACCACACTGAAACAGTCCATTAAACCTGGTTTCCATCAATATTTTAGAGGACAACGCAAGTTAGGTCTGGTATAGGTCTGGGATTTGCCCTCATCAGGGTCATACTTTCGCGTTCTTCACACACTTGTTGAACAGATCCTGGGTATTTTTCTGATTTGGATCACGTAGTAATGTGGTACCACACTGAAATAGTCGATTAAACCTGGGTTCGACCAATATTTTAGAGGATAACGCAAGTTATGTCTGGGATAGTTCCGGGATTTGCCCTCGTCAGGCTCATACTTTCGCATTCTTCACATACTTGTTGTACAGATCCTGGGTTTTTTTCTGGATTGGATCATGTTGTAATGTGGTACCACACTGAAACAGTCAATTAAACCTGGTTTCCATCAATATTTTTGAGGACAACGCATGTTAGATCTACGTTAGGCCTGGGATTTGCCCTCATCAGACACATACTTTCGCATTCTCCACATACTTGTTGAACAGATCCTGGGTTTTTTCAGGTTTAGATCACGTAGTAATGTGGTACCACACTGAAGCATTCAATTAAACCTGGTCTTGATAAATATTTTAGAGGATAACGCATGTTAGGTCTAGGATTTGCCCTCATCAGGCTCATACTTTCGCATATTACTCATACTTGATGGCTAGATCCAGGGCTTTTTCTGGATTGCATCACGAAGTAATGTGGTACCACACTGAAACAGTCAATTAAACCTGGTTGCCATCAATATTTTAGAGGACAACGCAAGTTAGGTCTGGTATAGGTCTGGGATTTGCCCTCATCAGGGTCATATTTTCGCGTTCTTCACATACTTGTTGAACAGATCCTGGGTATTTTTCTGGTTTGGATCAGGTAGTATTGTGGTATCACACTGAAACAGTCGATTAAACCTGGTTTCGATCAATATTTTTGAGGATAACTCATGTTAGGTCTAGGTTAGTCCCGGGATTTGGCCTCATCAGGGTCATATTTCCGCGTCCTTCACATGCTTGTTGATCAGATCCTGGGTATTTTTCTGGTTTGGATCACGTAGTAATGGGGTACCACACTGAAATAGTCGATTAAACCTGGTACCGATCAGTATTTTTGATGGTAACGCATGTTAGGTCTAGGTTAGGCCTGGGATTTGCCCTCATCAGACACATACTTTCGCATTCTCCACATACTTGTTGAACGGATCCTGGGTTTTTTCTGGTTTGGATCACGTAGTAATGTGGTAGCACACTGAAACAGTCTATTAAACCTGGTCTTGATAAAGATTTTAGAGGATAACGCATGTTAGGTCTAGGATTTGCCCTCATCAGGCTCATACTTTCGCATATTACCCATACTTGATGGCTAGATCCAGGGCTTTTTCTGGATTGCATCACGAAGTAATGTGGTACCACACTGAAACAGTCAATTAAACCTGGTTTCCATTCATATTTTAGAGGACAACGCAAGTTAGGTCTGGTATAGGTCTGGGATTTGCCCTCATCAGGGTCATATTTTCGCGTTCTTCACATACTTGTTGAACAGATCCTGGGTATTTTTCTGGTTTGGATCAGGTAGTAATGTGGTACCACACTGAAACAGTCGATTAAACCTGGTACCGATCAGTATTTTTGATGGTAACGCATGTTAGGTCTAGGTTAGGCCTGGGATTTGCCCTCATCAGACACATACTTTCGCATTCTCCACATACTTGTTGAACGGATCCTGGGTTTTTTCTGGTTTGGATCTCGTAGTAATGTGGTAGCACACTGAAGCAGTCCATTAAACCTGGTTTCGATCAATATTTTAGAGGATAACGCATGTTCTGTCTAGGTTAGGCCTGGGATTTGCCCTCATCAGACATATACTTTCGCATTCTTCACATACTTGTTGAACGGATCCCGGGTTTTTTCAGGTTTGGATCACGCAGTAATGTGGTAGCACACTGAAGCACTCCATTAAATCTGGTTTCCATCAATATTTTAGAGGACAACGCAAGTTAGGTCTGGTATAGGTCTGGGATTTGCCCTCGTCAGGGTCATACTTTCGCGTTCTTCACACACTTGTTGAACAGATCCTGGGTATTTTTCTGATTTGGATCACGTAGTAATGTGGTACCACACTGAAATAGTCGATTAAACCTGGTTTCGACCAATATTTTAGAGGATAACGCAAGTTATGTCTGGGATAGTTCCGGGATTTGCTCTCGTCAGGCTCATACTTTCGCATTCTTCACATACTTGTTGTACAGATCCTGGGTTTTTTTCTGGTTTGGAACACATAGTAATGTGATACCATACTGAAAAAGACGATTAAACCTGGTACCGATCAGTATTTTTGATGGTAACGCATGTTAGGTCTAGGTTAGGCCTGGGATTTGACCTCATCAGACACATACTTTCGCATTCTCCACATACTTGTTGAACGGATCCTGGGTTTTTTCTGGTTTGGATCACGTAGTAATGTGGTAGCACACTGAAACAGTCCATTAAACCTGGTCTTGATAAATATTTTAGAGGATAACGCCTGTTAGGTCTAGGATTTGCCCTCATCAGGCTCATACTTTCGCATATTACTCATACTTGTTGGCTAGATCCAGGGCTTTTTCTGGATTGCATCACGAAGTAATGTGGTACCACACTGAAACAGTCAATTAAACCTGGTTTCCATTAATATTTTAGAGGACAACGCAAGTTAGGTCTGGTATAGGTCTGGGATTTGCCCTCACCAGGGTCATATTTTCGCGTTCTTCACATACTTGTTGAACAGATCCTGGGTATTTTTCTGGTTTGGATCAGGTAGTAATGTGGTACCACACTGAAACAGTCGATTAAACCTGGTTTCGATCAATATTTTTGAGGATAACTCATGTTAGGTCTAGGTTAGGCCCGGGATCTGCCCTCATCAGGGTCATATTTCCGCGTCCTTCACATACTTGTTGATCAGATCCTGGGTATTTTTCTGGATTGGATCACGTAGTAATGTGGTACCACACTGAAATAGTCGATTAAACCTGGTTTCGATCAATATTTTAGAGGATAACGCAAGTTATGTGTTGGATGGTTCCGGGATTTGCCCTCGTCAGGCTCATACTTTCGCATTCTTCACACACTTGTTGTACAGATCCTGGGTTTTTTTCTGGATTGGATCACGTAGTAATGTGGTACCACACTGAAACGGTCCATTAAACCTGGTTTCCATCAATATTTTAGAGGACAACGCAAGTTAGGTCTGGTATAGGTCTGGGATTTGCCCTCATCAGGGTCATACTTTCGCGTTCTTCACACACTTGTTGAACAGATCCTGGGTATTTTTCTGATTTGGATCACGTAGTAATGTGGTACCACACTGAAATAGTCGATTAAACCTGGTTTCGACCAATATTTTAGAGGATAACGCAAGTTATGTCTGGGATAGTTCCGGGATTTGCCCTCGTCAGGCTCATACTTTCGCATTCCTCACATACTTGTTGTACAGATCCTGGGTTTTTTTCTGGTTTGGAACACATAGTAATGTGATACCATACTGAAAAAGTCGATTAAACCTGGTACCGATCAGTATTTTTGATGGTAACGCATGTTAGGTCTAGGTTAGGCCTGGGATTTGCCCTCATCAGACACATACTTTCGCATTCTCCACATACTTGTTGAACGGATCCTGGGTTTTTTCTGGTTTGGATCACGTAGTAATGTGGTAGCACACTGAAACAGTCCATTAAACCTAGTTTCGATCAATATTTTAGAGGATAACGCATGTTCTGTCTAGGTTAGGCCTGGGATTTGCCCTCATCAGACATATACTTTCGCATTCTTCACATACTTGTTGAACGGATCCCGGGTTTTTTCTGGTTTGGATCACGCAGTAATGTGGTAGCACACTGAAGCACTCCATTAAATCTGGTTTCGATCAATATTTTACAGGATAACGCATGCTTGGTCTAGGTTAGGCCTGGGATTTGCCCTCATCAGACACATACTTTCGCATTCGTCACATACTTGTTGAACGGATCCTGGGCTTCTTGTGGTTTGGATCACGTAGTAATGTGGTACCACACTGAAACATTCAATTAAACCTGGTCTTGATAAATGTTTTAGGGGATAACGCATGTTGGGTCTCGGATAGGTCTGGGATTTGCCCTCATCAGGCTCATAGTTTCGCGTTTTTCACATACTTGTTGAACAGATCCTGTGTTTTTTCTGGTTTGGATCACGTAGTAATGTGGTACCACACTGAAACAGTCCATTAAACCTGGTTTCGATCCATATTTTAGAGAATAACGCCTGTTAGGTCATGGTTAGGTCTGGGATTTGCTCTCATCAGGCTCGTACTTTCGCATATTTCTCATACTTGATGGCCAGATTCTGGACTTTTTCTAGTCTGGATCCTGTAGTAATGTGGTACCATACTGAAAAAGTCCGTTAAACCTGGTTTCGATCACTATTTTTGAGGATAACGCATGTTAGATCTAGGTTAGGCCTGGGATTTGCCCTCATCAGACACATACTTTCGCATTCGTCACATACTTGTTGAACGGATCCTGGGTTTCTTGTGGTTTGGATCACGTAGTAATGTGGTACCACACTGAAACATTCAATTAAACCTGGTATTGATAAATGTTTTAGGGGATAACGCATGTTGGGTCTGGGATAGGTCTGGGATTTGCCCTCATCAGGCTCATAGTTTCGCATTCTTCACATACTTGTTGAACGGATCCCGGGTTTTTTCTGGTTTTGATCACGCAGTAATGTGGTAGCACACTGAAGCAGTCCATTAAATCTGGTTTCGATCAATATTTTACAGGATAACGCATGTTTGGTCTAGGTTAGGCCTGGGATTTTCTCTCATCAGACACATACTTTCGCATTCTTCACACACTTGTTGAACGGATCCTGGGTATTTTTCTGGTTTGGATCACGTAGTGATGTGGTACCACACTGAAAAAGTCCGTTAAACCTGGTTTCGATCAATATTTTTGAGGATAACGCATGTTAGATCTAGGTTAGGCCTGGGATTTGCCCTCATCAGACACATACTTTCGCATTCTCCACATACTTGTTGAACAGATCCTGGGTATTTTTCTGGTTTGGATCACGTAGTAATGTGGTACCACACTGAAATAGTCGATTAAACCTGGTTTCGATCAATATTTTAGAGGATAACGCAAGTTATGTCTGGGATAGGTCCAGGATTTGCCCTCGTCAGGCTCATACTTTCGCATTCTTCACATACTTGTTGTACAGATCCTGGGTTTTTTTCTGGATTGGATCACGTAGCAATGTGGTACCACACTGAAACAGTCAATTAAACCTGGTTTCCATCAATATTTTAGAGGACAACGCAAGTTAGGTCTGGTATAGGTCTGGGATTTGCCCTCATCAGGGTCATATTTTCGCGTTCCTCACATACTTGTTGAACAGATCCTGGGTATTTTTCTGGTTTGGATCAGGTAGTAATGTGGTACCGCACTGAAACAGTCGATTAAACCTGGTTTCGGTCAATATTTTTGAGGATAACTCATGTTAGGTCTAGGTTAGGCCAGGAGTTTTCCCTCATCAGGGTCATATTTCCGCGTTCTTCACATACTTGTTGAACAGATCCTGGGTATTTTTCTGGTTTGGATCACGTAGTAATGTGGTACCACACTGAAATAGTCGATTAAACCTGGATTCGATCAATATTTTAGAGAATAACGCACGTTAGGTCATGGTTAGGTCTGGGATTTGCTCTCATCAGGCTCGTACTTTCGCATATTTCTCATACTTGATGGCCAGACTCTGGGCTTTTTCTAGTTTGGATCCTGTAGTAATGTGGTACCGCACTGAGACAGTCCATTTAACCTGGTTTCGATCAATATTTTAGAGGATAACGCATGTTATGTCTAGGTTAGTCCTGGGATTTGCCCTCATCAGACACATACTTTCGCATTCTTCACATACTTGTTGTACAGATCCTGGGATTTTTTCTGGATTGGATCACGTAGCAATGTGGTACCTCACTGAAACAGTCAATTAAACCTGGTTTCCATCAATATTTTACAGGACAACGCAAGTTAGGTCTGGTATAGGTCTGGGATTTGCCCTCATCAGGGTCATATTTTCGCGTTCTTCACATACTTGTTGAACAGATCCTGGGTATTTTTCTGGTTTGGATCAGGTAGTAATGTGGTACCACACTGAAACATTCAATTAAACCTGGTCTTGATAAATGTTTTAGGGGATAACGCATGTTATGTCTAGGTTAGGCCTGGGATTTGCCCTCATCAGACACATACTTTCGCATTCTCCACATACTTGTTGAACAGATCCTGGGTTTTTTCAGGTTTGGATCACGTAGTAATGTGGTACCACACTGAAACATTCAATTAAACCTGGTCTTGATAAATATTTTACAGGATAACGCATGTTAGGTCTGGGTTAGGTCTAGGATTTGCCCTCATCAGGCTCATAGTTTCGCGTTTTTCACATACTTGTTCAACAGATCCTGGGTATTTTTCTGGTTTGGATCACATAGTAATGTAGTACCACACTGAAACAGTCCATTTAACCTGGTTTCGATCAATATTTTAGAGGATAACGCATGTTATGTCTAGGTTAGTCCTGGGATTTGCCCTCATCAGACACATACCTTCGCATTCTTCACATACTTGTTGTACAGATCCTGGGATTTTTTCTGGATTGGATCACGTAGCAATGTGGTACCTCACTGAAACAGTCAATTAAACCTGGTTTCCATCAATATTTTACAGGACAACGCAAGTTAGGTCTGGTATAGGTCTGGGATTTGCCCTCATCAGGGTCATATTTTCGCGTTCTTCACATACTTGTTGAACAGATCCTGGGTATTTTTCTGGTTTGGATCAGGTAGTAATGTGGTACCACACTGAAACAGTCAATTATACCTGGTTTCCATCAATATTTTAGAGGACAACGCAAGTTAGGTCTGGTATGGGTCTGGGATTTGCCCTCATCAGGGTCATACTTTCGCGTTCTTCACACACTTGTTGAACAGATCCTGGGTATCTTTCTGATTTGGATCACGTAGTAATGTGGTACCACACTGAAACAGTCAATTAAACCTGGTTTCGCTCAATATTTTAGAGGACAACGCATGTTATGTCTAGGTTAGGCCTGGGAATTGCCCTCATCAGACACATACTTTCGCATTTTCCACATACATGTTGAACAGATCCTGGGTTTTTTGTGGTTTGGATCACGTAGTAATGTGGTACCACACTGAAACATTCAATTAAACCTGGTCTTGATAAATATTTTAGAGAATAACGCATGTTAGGTCTGGGATAGGTCTGTGATTTGCCCTCATCATGCTCATAGTTTCGCGTTTTTCACATACTTGTTGAACAGATCCTGGGTTTTTTCTGGTTTGGATCACGTAGTAAAGTGGTACCACACTGAGACAGTCCATTAAACCTGGTTTCGATCAACATTTTAGAGAATAACGCATGTTAGGTCATGGTTAGGTCTGGGATTTGCTCTCATCAGGCTCGTACTTTCGCACATTCCTCATACTTGATGGCCAAATTCTGGACTTTTTCTAGTTTGGATCCTGTAGTAATGTGGTACCACACTGAAACAGTCCATTTTACCTGGTTTCGATCAATATTTTGGAGGATAACGCATATTATGTCTAGGTTAGGCCTTGGATTTGCCCTCATCAGGGTCATATTTCCGCGTTCCTCACATACTTGTTGAACAGATACTGGGTATTTTTCTGGTTTGGTCACGCAGTAATGTGGTACCACACTGAAATAGTCGATTAAACCTGTTTTCGATCAATATTTTAGTGGACAACGCATGTTATGTCTAGGTTAGGCCTGGGATTTGCCCTCATCAAACACATACTTTCGCATTCTCCACATACTTGTTGAACAGATGCTGGGTTTTTTCTGGTTTGGATCACGTAGTAATGTGGTAGCACACTGAAACAGTCCATTAAACCTAGTTTCGATCAATATTTTAGAGGATAACGCATGTTCTGTCTAGGTTAGGCCTGGGATTTGCCCTCATCAGACATATACTTTCGCATTCGTCACATACTTGTTGAACGGATCTTGGGTTTCTTGTGGTTTGGATCACGTAGTAATGTGGTACCACACTGAAACATTCAATTAAACTTGGTATTGATAAATGTTTTAGGGGATAACGCATGTTGGGTCTGGGATAGGTCTGGGATTTGCCCTCATCAGGGTCTTTTTTTCGCGTTCCTCACATACTTGTTGAACAGATCCTGGGTATTTTTCTGGTTTGGATCAGGTAGTAATGTGGTACCGCACTGAAACAGTCGATTAAACCTGGTTTCGGTCAATATTTTTGAGGATAACTCATGTTAGGTCTAGGTTAGGCCAGGAGTTTTCCCTCATCAGGGTCATATTTCCGCGTTCTTCACATACTTGTTGAACAGATCCTGGGTATTTTTCTGGTTTGGATCACGTAGTAATGTGGTACCACACTGAAATAGTCGATTAAACCTGGATTCGATCAATATTTTAGAGAATAACGCACGTTAGGTCATGGTTAGGTCTGGGATTTGCTCTCATCAGGCTCGTACTTTCGCATATTTCTCATACTTGATGGCCAGACTCTGGGCTTTTTCTAGTTTGGATCCTGTAGTAATGTGGTACCACACTGAGACAGTCCATTTAACCTGGTTTCGATCAATATTTTAGAGGATAACGCATGTTATGTCTAGGTTAGTCCTGGGATTTGCCCTCATCAGACACATACTTTCGCATTCTTCACATACTTGTTGTACAGATCCTGGGATTTTTTCTGGATTGGATCACGTAGCAATGTGGTACCTCACTGAAACAGTCAATTAAACCTGGTTTCCATCAATATTTTACAGGACAACGCAAGTTAGGTCTGGTATAGGTCTGGGATTTGCCCTCATCAGGGTCATATTTTCGCGTTCTTCACATACTTGTTGAACAGATCCTGGGTATTTTTCTGGTTTGGATCAGGTAGTAATGTAGTACCACACTGAAACAGTCAATTAAACCTGGATTCCATGAATATTTTAGAGGACAACGCAAGTTAGGTCTGGGATAGGTCTGGGATTTGCCCTCATCAGGGTCATATTTTCGCGTTCTTCACATACTTGTTGAACAGATCCTGGGTATTTTTCTGGTTTGGATCAGGTAGTAATGTGGTACCACACTGAAACATTCAATTAAACCTGGTCTTGATAAATGTTTTAGGGGATAACGCATGTTATGTCTAGGTTAGGCCTGGGATTTGCCCTCATCAGACACATACTTTCGCATTCTCCACATACTTGTTGAACAGATCCTGGGTTTTTTCAGGTTTGGATCACGTAGTAATGTGGTACCACACTGAAACATTCAATTAAAACTGGTCTTGATAAATATTTTACAGGATAACGCATGTTAGGTCTGGGTTAGGTCTAGGATTTGCCCTCATCAGGCTCATAGTTTCGCGTTTTTCACATACTTGTTCAACAGATCCTGGGTATTTTTCTGGTTTGGATCACATAGTAATGTAGTACCACACTGAAACAGTCCATTTAACCTGGTTTCGATCAATATTTTAGAGGATAACGCATGTTATGTCTAGGTTAGTCCTGGGATTTGCCCTCATCAGACACATACTTTCGCATTCTTCACATACTTGTTGTACAGATCCTGGGATTTTTTCTGGATTGGATCACGTAGCAATGTGGTACCTCACTGAAACAGTCAATTAAACCTGGTTTCCATCAATATTTTACAGGACAACGCAAGTTAGGTCTGGTATAGGTCTGGGATTTGCCCTCATCGGGGTCATATTTTCGCGTTCTTCACATACTTGTTGAACAGATCCTGGGTATTTTTCTGGTTTGGATCAGGTAGTAATGTGGTACCGCACTGAAACAGTCAATTATACCTGGTTTCCATCAATATTTTAGAGGACAACGCAAGTTAGGTCTGGTATGGGTCTGGGATTTGCCCTCATCAGGGTCATACTTTCGCGTTCTTCACACACTTGTTGAACAGATCCTGGGTATCTTTCTGATTTGGATCACGTAGTAATGTGGTACCACACTGAAATAGTCGATTAAAGCTGGTTACGCCCAATATTTTAGAGGATAACGCAAGTTATGTCTGGGATAGGTCCGGGATTTGCCCTCGTCAGGCTCATACTTTCGCATTCTTCACATACTTGTTGAACGGATCCCGGGTTTTTTCTGGTTTGGATCACGCAGTAATGTGGTGCCACACTGAAACAGTCAATTAAACCTGGATTCCATGAATATTTTAGAGGACAACGCAAGTTAGGTCTGGGATAGGTCTGGGATTTGCCCTCATCAGGGTCATATTTTCGCGTTCTTCACACACTTGTTGAACAGATCCTGGGTATTTTTCTGGTTTGGATCAGGTAGTAATGTGGTACCACACTGAAACAGTCAATTAAACCTGGTTTCGCTCAATATTTTAGAGGACAACGCATGTTATGTCTAGGTTAGGCCTGGGAATTGCCCTCATCAGACACATACTTTCGCATTTTCCACATACATGTTGAACAGATCCTGGGTTTTTTGTGGTTTGGATCACGTAGTAATGTGGTACCACACTGAAACAGTCCATTTTACCTGGTTTCGATCAATATTTTGGAGGATAACGCATATTATGTCTAGGTTAGGCCTGGGATTTGCCCTCATCAGGGTCATATTTCCGCGTTCCTCACATACTTGTTGAACAGATACTGGGTATTTTTCTGGTTTGGTCACGCAGTAATGTGGTACCACACTGAAATAGTCGATTAAACCTGTTTTCGATCAATACTTTAGAGGGTAACGCATGTTAGGTCTAGGTTAGTCCTGGGATTTGCCCTCATCAGACACATACTTTCGCATTCTTCACATACTTGTTGAACGGATGCTGGGTATTTTTCTGGTTTGGATCACGTAGTGATTTGGTACCACACTGAAAAAGTCCATTAAACCTGTTTTCGATCAATATTTTTGAGGATATCGCATGTTAGATCTAGGTTAGGCCTGGGATTTGGCCTCATCAGACACATACTTTCGCATTCGTCACATACTTGTTGAACGGATCCTGGGTTTCTTGTGGTTTGGATCACGTAGTAATGTGGTACCACACTGAAATAGTCAATTAAACCTGGTTTCGATCAATATTTTAGAGGATAACGCAAGTTAGGTCTAGGTTAGGCCCGGGGTTTTCCCTCGTCAGGGCCATATTTCCGCGTTCTTTACATACTTGTTGAACAGATCCTGGGTATTTTTCTGGTTTGGATCACGTAGTAATGTGGTACCACACTGAAATAGTCGATTAAACCTGGTTTCGACCAATATTTTAGAGGATAACGCAAGTTATGTCTGGTATAGGTCCGGGATTTGCCCTCGTCAGGCTCATACTTTCGCATTCTTCACATACTTGTTGTACAGATCCTGGGTTTTTTTCTGGTTTGGATCACATAGTAATGTGGTACCACACTGGAGCAGTCGATTAAACCTGGTTACGATCAGGATTTTTGAGAGTAACGCATGTTAGGTCTAGGTTAGGCCTGGGATTTGCCCTCATCAGATACATACTTTCGCATTCTTCACATCTTGTTGAACGGATCCTGGGTTTTTTGTGGTTTGGATCACGTAGTAATGCGGTGACACACTGAAACATTCAATTTAACCTGGTCTTAATAAATGTTTTAGAGGATAACGCATGTTGGGTCTGGGATAGGTCTGGGATTTGCCCTCATCAGGCTCATAGTTTCGCGTTTTTCACATACTTGTTGAACAGATCCCGGATTTTTTCTGTTTTGGATCACGTAGTAATGTGGTACCACACTGAAATAGTCGATTAAACCTGGTTTCGATCAATATTTTAGAGGATAACGCAAGTTATGTCTGGGATAGGTCCGGGATTTGCCCTCGTCAGGCTCATACTTTCGCATTCTTCACATACTTGTTGTACAGATCCTGGGCTTTTTTCTGGATTGGATCACGTAGTAATGTGGTACCACACTGAAACAGTCAATTAAACCTGGTTTCCATCAATATTTTAGTGGACAACGCAAGTTAGGTCTGGTATAGGTCTGGGATTTGCCCACATCAGGGTCATAATTTCGCGTTCTTCACATACTTGTTGAACAGATCCTCGGTATTTTTCTGGTTTGAATCCCGTAGTATTGTGGTACCACACTGAAACAGTCCATTAAACCTGGTTTCGATCAATATTTTAGAGGACAACGCAAGTTAGGTCTGGGATAGGTCTGGGATTTGCCCTGATCAGGCTCGTACTTTCGCATATTTCTCATACTTGGTGGCCAGATTCTGGGCTTTTTCTGGTTTGGATCCCGTAGTATTGTGGTACCACACTGAAACAGTCCATTAAACCTGGTTTCGATCAATATTTTAGTGGACAACGCATGTTATGTCTAGGTTAGGCCTGGGATTTGCCCTCATCAGACACATACTTTCGCATTCTCCACATACTTGTTGAACAGATGCTGGGTTTTTTCTGGTTTGGATCACGTAGTAATGTGGTAGCACACTGAAACAGTCCATTAAACCTAGTTTCGATCAATATTTTAGAGGATAACGCATGTTCTGTCTAGGTTAGGCCTGGGATTTGCCCTCATCAGACATATACTTTCGCATTCGTCACATACTTGTTGAACGGATCTTGGGTTTCTTGTGGTTTGGATCACGTAGTAATGTGGTACCACACTGAAACATTCAATTAAACCTGGTATTGATAAATGTTTTAGGGGATAACACATGTTGGGTCTGGGATAGGTCTGGGATTTGCCCTCATCAGGCTCATAGTTTCGCATTCTTCACATACTTGTTGAACGGATCCCGGGTTTTTTCTGGTTTTGATCACGCAGTAATGTGGTAGCACCCTGAAGCAGTCCATTAAATCTGGTTTCGATCAATATTTTACAGGATAACGCATGTTTGGTCTAGGTTAGGCCTGGGATTTTCCCTCATCAGACACATACTTTCGCATTCTTCACACACTTGTTGAAGGGATCCTGGGTATTTTTCTGGTTTGGATCACGTAGTGATGTGGTACCACACTGAAAAAGTCCGTTAAACCTGGTTTCGATCAATATTTTTGAGGATAACGCATGTTAGATCTAGGTTAGGCCTGGGATTTGCCCTCATCAGACACATACTTTCGCATTCTCCACATACTTGTTGAACAGATCCTGGGTATTTTTCTGGTTTGGATCACGTAGTAATGTGGTACCACACTGAAATAGTCGATTAAACCTGGTTTCGATCAATATTTTAGAGGATAACGCAAGTTATGTCTGGGATAGGTCCAGGGTTTGCCCACGTCAGGCTCATACTTTCGCATTCTTCACATACTTGTTGTACAGATCCTGGGTTTTTTTCTGGATTGGATCACGTAGCAATGTGGTACCACACTGAAACAGTCAATTAAACCTGGTTTCCATCAATATCTTAGAGGATAACGCATGTTATGTCTAGGTTAGGCCTGGGATTTGCCCTCATCAGACACATACTTTCGCATTCTCCACATACTTGTTGAACAGATCCTGGGTTTTTTCAGGTTTGGATCACGTAGTAATGTGGTACCACACTGAAACATTCAATTAAACCTGGTCTTGATAAATATTTTACAGGATAACGCATGTTAGGTCTGGGTTAGGTCTAGGATTTGCCCTCATCAGGCTCATAGTTTCGCGTTTTTCACATACTTGTTCAACAGATCCTGGGTATTTTTCTGGTTTGGATCACATAGTAATGTAGTACCACACTGAAACAGTCCATTTAATCTGGTTTCGATCAATATTTTAGAGGATAACGCATGTTATGTCTAGGTTAGTCCTGGGATTTGCCCTCATCAGACACATACTTTCGCATTCTTCACATACTTGTTGTACAGATCCTGGGATTTTTTCTGGATTGGATCACGTAGCAATGTGGTACCTCACTGAAACAGTCAATTAAACCAGGTTTCCATCAATATTTTAGAGGACAACGCAAGTTAGGTCTGGTATAGGTCTGGGATTTGCCCTCATCAGGGTCATATTTTCGCGTTCTTCACATACTTGTTGAACAGATCCTGTGTATTTTTCTGGTTTGGATCAGGTAGTAATGTGGTACCACACTGAAACAGTCAATTATACCTGGTTTCCATCAATATTTTAGAGGACAACGCAAGTTAGGTCTGGTATGGGTCTGGGATTTGCCCTCATCAGGGTCATACTTTCGCGTTCTTCACACACTTGTTGAACAGATCCTGGGTATTTTTCTGATTTGGATCACGTAGTAATGTGGTACCACACTGAAATAGTCGATTAAAGCTGGTTTCGCCCAATATTTTAGAGGATAACGCAAGTTATGTCTGGGATAGGTCCGGGATTTGCCCTCGTCAGGCTCATACTTTCGCATTCTTCACATACTTGTTGAACGGATCCCGGGTTTTTTCTGGTTTGGATCACGCAGTAATGTGGTGCCACACTGAAACAGTCAATTAAACCTGGATTCCATGAATATTTTAGAGGACAACGCAAGTTAGGTCTGGGATAGGTCTGGGATTTGCCCTCATCAGGGTCATATTTTCGCGTTCTTCACATACTTGTTGAACAGATCCTGGGTATTTTTCTGGTTTGGATCAGGTAGTAATGTGGTACCACACTGAAACAGTCAATTAAACCTGGTTTCGCTCAATATTTTAGAGGGCAACGCATGTTATGTCTAGGTTAGGCCTGGGAATTGCCCTCATCAGACACATACTTTCGCATTTTCCACATACATGTTGAACAGATCCTGGGTATTTTTATGGTTTGGATCACGTAGTGATTTGGTACCACACTGAAAAAGTCCATTAAACCTGTTTTCGATCAATATTTTTGAGGATAACGCATGTTAGGTCTGGGATAGGTCTGTGATTTGCCCTCATCATGCTCATAGTTTCGCGTTTTTCACATACTTGTTGAACAGATCCTGGGTTTTTTCTGGTTTGGATCACGTAGTAAAGTGGTACCACACTGAGACAGTCCATTAAACCTGGTTTCGATCAACATTTTAGAGAATAACGCATGTTAGGTCATGGTTAGGTCTGGGATTTGCTCTCATCAGGCTCGTACTTTCGCACATACCTCATACTTGATGGCCAAATTCTGGACTTTTTCTAGTTTGGATCCTGTAGTAATGTGGTACCACACTGAAACAGTCCATTTTACCTGGTTTCGATCAATATTTTGGAGGATAACGCATATTATGTCTAGGTTAGGCCTGGGATTTGCCCTCATCAGGGTCATATTTCCGCGTTCCTCACATACTTGTTGAACAGATACTGGGTATTTTTCTGGTTTGGTCACGCAGTAATGTGGTACCACACTGAAATAGTCGATTAAACCTGTTTTCGATCAATACTTTAGAGGGTAACGCATGTTAGGTCTAGGTTAGTCCTGGGATTTGCCCTCATCAGACACATACTTTCGCATTCTTCACATACTTGTTGAACAGATCCTGGGTATTTTTCTGATTTGGATCACGTAGTAATGTGGTACCACACTGAAATAGTCGATTAAAGCTGGTTTCGCCCAATATTTTAGAGGATAACGCAAGTTATGTCTGGGATAGGTCCGGGATTTGCCCTCATCAGACACATACTTTCGCATTCTTCACATACTTGTTGAACAGATCCTGGGTATTTTTCTGATTTGGATCACGTAGTAATGTGGTACCACACTGAAATAGTCGATTAAAGCTGGTTTCGCCCAATATTTTAGAGGATAACGCAAGTTATGTCTGGGATAGGTCCGGGATTTGCCCTCGTCAGGCTCATACTTTCGCATTCTTCACATACTTGTTGAACGGATCCCGGGTTTTTTCTGGTTTGGATCACGCAGTAATGTGGTGCCACACTGAAACAGTCAATTAAACCTGGATTCCATGAATATTTTAGAGGACAACGCAAGTTAGGTCTGGGATAGGTCTGGGATTTGCCCTCATCAGGGTCATATTTTCGCGTTCTTCACATACTTGTTGAACAGATCCTGGGTATTTTTCTGGTTTGGATCAGGTAGTAATGTGGTACCACACTGAAACAGACAATTAAACCAGGTTTCGCTCAATATTTTAGAGGGCAACGCATGTTATGTCTAGGTTAGGCCTGGGAATTGCCCTCATCAGACACATACTTTCGCATTTTCCACATACATGTTGAACAGATCCTGGGTTTTTTGTGGTTTGGATCACGTAGTAATGTGGTACCACACTGAAACATTCAATTAAACCTGGTCTTGATAAATATTTTAGAGAATAACGCATGTTAGGTCTGGGATAGGTCTGTGATTTGCCCTCATCATGCTCATAGTTTCGCGTTTTTCACATACATGTTGAACAGATCCTGGGTTTTTTCTGGTTTGGATCACGTAGTAAAGTGGTACCACACTGAGACAGTCCATTAAACCTGGTTTCGATCAACATTTTAGAGAATAACGCATGTTAGGTCATGGTTAGGTCTGGGATTTGCTCTCATCAGGCTCGTACTTTCGCACATTCCTCATACTTGATGGCCAAATTCTGGACTTTTTCTAGTTTGGATCCTGTAGTAATGTGGTACCACACTGAAACAGTCCATTTTACCTGGTTTCGATCAATATTTTGGAGGATAACGCATATTATGTCTAGGATAGGCCTGGGATTTGCCCTCATCAGGGTCATATTTCCGCGTTCCTCACATACTTGTTGAACAGATACTGGGTATTTTTCTGGTTTGGTCACTCAGTAATGTGGTACCACACTGAAATAGTCGATTAAACCTGTTTTCGATCAATACTTTAGAGGGTAACGCATGTTAGGTCTAGGTTAGTCCTGGGATTTGCCCTCATCAGACACATACTTTCGCATTCTTCACATACTTGTTGAACGGATCCTGGGTATTTTTCTGGTTTGGATCACGTAGTGATTTGGTACCACACTGTAAAAGTCCATTAAACCTGTTTTCGATCAATATTTTTGAGGATAACGCATGTTAGATCTAGGTTAGGCCTGGGATTTGGCCTCATCAGACACATACTTTCGCATTCGTCACATACTTGTTGAACGGATCCTGGGTTTCTTGTGGTTTGGATCACGTAGTAATGTGGTACCACACTGAAATAGTCAATTAAACCTGGTTTCGATCAATATTTTAGAGGATAACGCAAGTTAGGTCTAGGTTAGGCCCGGGGTTTTCCCTCGTCAGGGCCATATTTCCGCGTTCTTTACATACTTGTTGAACAGATCCTGGGTATTTTTCTGGTTTGGATCACGTAGTTATGTGGGTCCACACTGAAACAATCAATTAAACCTGGTCTTGATAAATATTTTAGAGGATAACGCATGTTAGGTCTGGGATAGGTCTGGGATTTGCCCTCATCAGACTCATACTTTCGCACACTTCACATACTCGTTGAACAGATCCTGGGTTATTTTCTGGTTTGATCACATAGTAATGTGGTACCACACTGAGACAGTCGATTAAACCAGGTTTCGATCAATATTTTTGAGGATAACGCATGTTAGGTCTAGGTCAGGCCTGGGATTTTCACTCAACAGACTCATACTTTCGCATTCTTCACATACTTGTTGAACGGATCCTGGTTTTTTTCTGGTTTGGATCACGTAGTAGTGTGGGTCCACACTGAAACAATCAATTAAACCTGGTCTTGATAAATATTTTAGAGGATAACGCATGTTAGGTCTGGGTTAGGTCTAGGATTTGCCCTCATCAGGCTCATACTTTCGCATATTTCCCATACTTCATGGCTAGATCCTGGGCTATTTCTGGATTGGATCACGTAGTAAAGTGGTACCACACTGAAACATTCAATGAAACCTGGTCTGGATAAATATTCTAGAGGACAACGCATCTTAGGTCTGGGATAGGTCTAAGATTTGCCCTCATCAGGCTCACAGTTTCGCGTTTTTCACATACTTGTTGAACAGATCCTGGGATTTTTCTGGTTTGGATCACGAAGTAGTGTGGTACCACACTGAAACCGTCCATTAAACCTGGTTTCGCTCAATATTTTAGAGGATAACACATGTTAGGCCTAGGTTAGGTCTGGGATTTGCTCTCATCAGGCTCATTCTTTCGCATATGTCTCATACTTGATGGCTAGATCCTGGGCTTTTTCTGGATTGCATCACGTAGTAACGTAGTACCACACTGAACCAGTCAATGAAACCTGGTTTCCATCAATATTTTAGAGGACAACGCAAGTTAGGTCTAGGTAAGGCCCGAGTTTTTCACTGATCAGACTCATACATTCGCATTCTTCACATACTTGTTGAACGGATCCTGGGTTTTTTCTGGTTTGGATCACGTAGTATGTGGTACCACACTGAAACATTCAACTAACCTGGTCTTGATAAATATTTTAGAGGATAACGCATGTTAGGTCTGGGTTACGTCTAGGATTTGCCCTCATCAGGCTCATATTTTCGCATATTTCTCATACTTCATGGCTAGATCCTGGGCTGTTTCTGCATTGTACCACGTAGTAATGTGGTACCACGCTGAAACAGTCAATTAAACATGGTTTCGATCAATATTTTAGAGGATAACGCAAGTTAGGTCTGGGATAGGTCTAGGCTTTGCCCTCATCAGGCTCTTATTATCGCATATTTCTCACACTTCATGGCTAGATCCTGGGCTACTTCTGGATTGGATCACGTAGTAAAGTGGTACCACACTGAAACATTCAATGAAACCTGGTCTGGATAAATATTTTAGAGGATAACGCATCTTAGGTCTGGGTTAGGTCTAAGATTTGCCCTCATCAGGCTCACAGTTTCGCGTTTTTCACATACTTGTTGAACAGATCCTGGGTTTTTCCTGGTTTCGATCACGTAGTAATGTGGTACCACACTAAAACAGTCAATTAAACCTGGTTTCGATCAATATTTTGGAGGATATCGCAAGTTAGGTCTGGGATAGGTCTGGGATTTGCTCCCATCAGGCTCATTCTTGCGAATATTTCTCATACTTGATGGCTAGATCCTGAGCTTTTTCTGGATTGCATCACGTAGTAATGAAGTACAGCACTGAAACAGTCAATTAAACCTGGTTTCCATCAATATTTTAGAGGACAACGCAAGTTAGGTCTGGGATAGGTCTGGGATTTGCCCACATCAGGCTCATACTGTCGCGTTTTACACATACTTGTTGAACAGATGCTGGGTTTTTTCTGGTTTGGATCCCGTAGTAGTGTGGTACCACACTGAAACAGTCCATTAATCCTGGTTTCGCTCAATATTTTAGAGGATAACGCATGTTAGGTCTAGGTCAGGCCTGGTTTTTTCACTCATCAGACTCATACTTTCGCATTCTTCACATACTTGTTGAACGGATCCTGGGTTTTTTCTGGTTTGGATCGCGTAGTTATGTGGGTCCACACTGAAACAATCAAGTAAACCTGGTCTTGATAAATATTTTAGAGGATAACTCATGTTAGGTCCGGGATAGGTCTGGGACTTGCCCTCATCAGACTCATACTTTCGCACACTTCACATACTCGTTGAACAGATCCTGGGTTATGTTCTGGTTTGATCACATAGTAATGTGGTACCACACTGAAACAGTCGATTAAACCAGGTTTCGATCAATATTTTTGAGGATAACGCATGTTAGGTCTAGCTTAGGCCTGGGATTTTCACTCATCAGGCTCATTCTTTCGCATTCTTCACATACTCGTTGAACAGATCCTGGGTTATTTTCTGGTTTGGATCACATAGTAATGTGGTACCACACTGAAACAGTCGATTAAACCTGGTTTCGACCAATATTTTAGAGAATAATTCATGGTAGGTCTAGGTTAGGTCTGGGATTTGCTCCCATCAGGCTCATTCTTTCGCATATTTCTCATACTTGATGGCTAGATCCTGGGCTTTTTCTGGATTGCATCACGTAGTAATGAAGTACAACACTGAAACAGTCAACTAAACCTGGTTTCCATCAATATTTTAGAGGACAACGCATGTTAGGTCTAGGTCAGGCCTGGTTTTTTCACTCATCAGACTCATACTTTCGCATTCTTCACATACTTGTTGAACGGATCCTGGGTTTTTTCTGGTTTGGATCACGTAGTTATGTGGGTCCACACTGAAGCAATCAATTAAACCTGGTCTTGGTAAATATTTTAGAGGATAACGCATGTTAGGTCTGGGATAGGTCTGGGATTTGCCCTCATCAGATTCATACTTTCGCACACTTCACATACTCGTTGAACAGATCCGGGGTTATTTTCTGGTTTGGATCACATAGTAATGTGGTACCACACTGAAACAGTCGATTAAACCAGGTTTCGATCAATATTTTTCAGGATAACGCAGGTTAGGTCTAGGTTAGGCCTGGGATTTTCACTCATCAGACTCACACTTTCGCATTCTTCACATACTTGTAGAACGGATCCTGGGTTATTACTGGTTTGGATCACGTAGTAATATGGTACCACACTGAAACATTCAATTAAACCTGGTTTCGATCAATATTTTAGAGGATTACGCAAGTTAGGTCTGGGATAGTTCCGGGATTTGCCCCCATCAGGCTCATACTTTCGCGTTTTTCACATACTTGTTGAACAGATCCTGGGCTTTTTCTGGTTTGGGTCACGTAGTAGTGTGATACTACACTGAAACATTCAGTTAAACCTGGTCTTGATAAACATTTTAGAGGATAACGCATGTTAGGTCTGGGTTAGGTCCTGGATTTGCCCTCATCAGGCTCATTCTTTCGCATATTTCTCATACTTGATGGCTAGATCCTGGGTTTTTTCTGGATTGCATCACGTAGTAATGAGGTACAACACTGAAACAGTCAATTAAACCTGGTTTCGATCAATATTTTAGAGAATAATTCATGTTAGGTCTATGTTAGGTCTGGGATTTGCTCTCATCAGGCACATTCTTTCGCATATTTCTCATACTTGATGGCTAGATCCTGGGCTGTTTCTGGATTGTATGACGTAGTAATGTGGTACCGCACTGAAACAGTCAATTAAACCTGGTTTCGATCAATATTTTAGAGGATAACGCAAGTTAGGTCTGGGTTAGGCCTGGGATTTGCCCTCATCTGGGTCATACTTTCGCAGTTTTAACATACATGTTGACCTGATCGAGGGTTTTTTCTGCTTTGGATCACGTAGTAAAGTGGTACCACACTGAAACATTCATCTAAACCTGGTTTCCATCAGTATCTTAGAGGACAACGCAACTTAGGTCTGGCATAGGTCTGGGATTCGCCCTCATCAGGCTCATACTTTCGCGTTTTTCACATATTTATTGGACAGATCCTGGGTTTTTTCTGGTTTGTATCACGTAGTAGTGTGGTACCACACTGAAACAGTCAATTAAACCTGGTTTGGATCAATATTTTAGAGGATAACGCATGTTAGGTCTAGGTTAGCCCTGGGATTTTCACTCATCAGACTCATACTTTCGCAATCTTCTCATACTTGCTGAACTGATCCTGGGTTTTTTCTGGTTTGGATCACGTAGTAATGTGTGACCACACTGAAACAGTCAATTAAACCTGGTTTCGACCAATATTTTAGAGAATAATTCATGTTAGGTCTAGGTTAGGTCTGGGATTTGCTCTCATCAGGCTCATTCTTTCGCATATTTCTCATACTTGATGGCTAGATACTGGCCTTTTTCTGGATTGCATCACGTAGTAATGAAGTACAACACTGAAACAGTCAATTAAACCTGGTTTCCATCAATACTTTAGAGGACAACGCAAGTTAGGTCTGGCATAGGTCTGGGATTCGCCCTCATCAGGCTCATTCTTTCGCATATTTCTCATACTTGTTGAACAGATCCTGGGTTTTTTCTGGTTTCTATCACGTAGTAGTGTGGTACCACACTGAAACAGTCCATTAAACCTGGTTTGGATCAATATTTTAGAGGATAACGCATGTTAGGTCTAGGTTAGCCCTGGGATTTGCCCTCATCAGGCTCATACTTTCGCGTTTTTCACATACCTGTTGAACAGATCCTGGGTTTTTTCTGGTTTGGATCCCGTAGTAGTGTTGTACCACACTGAAACTGTCCATTAAACCTGGTTTCGCTCAATATTTTAGAGGATAACGCATGTTAGGTCTAGGTCAGGCCTGGGATTTTCACTCATCACACTCATACTTTCGCATTCTTCACATACTTCTTTAACGGATCCTGGGTTTTTTCTGGTTTGGCTCACGTAGTTATGTGGTACCACACTAAAACTGTCAATTAAACCTGGTCTTGATAAATATATTAGAGGATAACGCATGTTAGGTCTGGGATAGGTCTGGGATTTGCCCTCATGAGACTCATACTTTCGCACACTTCACATACTCGTTGAACAGACCCTGGGTTATTTTCTGGTTTGGATCACATAGTAATGTGGTACCACACTGAAACATTCAATTAAACCTGGTCTTGATAAATATTTTAGAGGATAACGCATGTTAGGTCTGGGTTAGGTCTAGGATTTGCCCTCATCAGGCTCATACTTTCGCATATTTCTCATACTTCATGGCTAGATCCTGGGCTATTTTCGGATTGTATCACGTAGTAATGTGGTACCACGCTGAAACATTCAATTAAATCTCGTCTTGATAAATATTTTAGAGGATAACGTATGTTAGGTCTGGGTTACGTTTAGGATTTGCCCTCCTCAGGCTAATACTTTCGCGTTTTTCACATACTTGTTGAACTGATCCTGGGTTTTTTCTGGTTTGGATCACGGAGTAATGTGGTTCCACACTGAAACAGTCGATTAAACCTGGTTTCGATCAATATTTTAGAGGATAACGCAAGTTAGGTCTGGGATAGGTCATGGATTTGCCCTCATCAGGCTCGTACTTTCGGGTTTTTCACGTACTTGTTGAACAGATCCTGGGTTTTTTCTGGTTTGGATCCCGTAGTAGTGTGGTACCACACTGAAACAGTCAATTAAACCTGGTAACGACCAATATCTTAGAGAATAATTCATGTTAGGTCTAGGTTAGGTCTGGGATTTGCTCCCATCAGGCTCATTCTTTCGCATATTTCTCATACTTGATGGCTAGATCCTGGGCTTTTTCTGGATTGCATCACGTAGTAATGAAGTACAACACTGAAACAGTCAATTAAACCTGGTTTCAATCAATATTTTAGAGGACAACGCAAGCTAGGTCTGGGATAGGTCTGGGATTTGCCCTCATCAGGCTCATACATTCGCGGTTTTCACATACTTGTTGAACTGATCCTGGGTTTTTTCTGGTTTGGATCCCGTAGTAGTGTTGAACCACACTGAAACAGTCCATTGAACCTGGTTTCGCTCAATATTTTAGAGGATAACGCATGTTAGGTCTAGGTCAGGCCTGGGATTTTCACTCATCACACTCATACTTTCGCATTCTTCACATACTTGTTGAACGGATCCTGGGTTTTTTCTGGTTTGGCTCACGTAGTAATGTGGTACCACACTAAAACTGTCAATTAAACCTGGTCTTGATAAATATATTAGAGGATAACACATGTTAGGTCCGGGATAGGTCTGGGATTTGCCCTCATGAGACTCATACTTTCGCATATTTCTCATACTTCATGGCTAGATCCTGGGCTATTTTCGGATTGTATCACGTAGTAATGTGGTACCACGCTGAAACATTCGGTTAAACCTGGTCTTGATAAATATTTTAGAGGCTAACGTATGTTAGGTCTGGGTTACGTTTAGGATTTGCCCTCATCAGGCTAATACTTTCGCGTTTTTCACATACTTGTTGAACTGATCCTCGGTTTTTTCTGGTTTGGATCACGTAGTAATGTGGTTCCACACTGAAACAGTCGATTAAACCTGGTTTCGATCAATATTTTAGAGGATAACGCAAGTTAGGTCTGGGATAGGTGTGGGATTTGCCCTCATCAGACTCATACTTTCGCATATTTCTCATACTTCATGGCTAGATCCTGGGCTATTTCTGGATTGGATCACGTAGTAATGTGGTACCACACTGAAACAGTCAATTAACCCTGGTTTCGATCAATATTTTAGAGGATAACGCAAGCTAGGTCTGGGATAGGTCTGGGATTAGCCCTCATCAGACTCATACTTTCGCACACGTCACATACTCGTTGACAAGATCCTGGGTTTTTTTCTGGTTTTGATCACGTAGTAATGTGGTTCCACACTGAAACAGTCGATTAAACCTGGTTTCGATTAATATTTTAGAGGATAACGCAAGTTAAGTCTGGGATTGGTCTGGGATTTGACCTCATCAGACTCATACTTTCGCACACTTCACATTCTCGTTGTACAGATCCTGGGTTATTTTCTGGTTTGGATCACATAGTAATGTGGTACCACACTGAAACATTCAATTAAACCTGGTTGTCGATCAATATTTTAGAGGATAACGCAAGTTAGGTCTGGGATAGGTCTGGGATTTGCCCTCATCAGGCTCGTACTTTCGGGTTTTTCACGTACTTGTTGAACAGATCCTGGGTTTTTTCTGGTTTGGATCCCGTAGTAGTGTGGTACCACACTGAAACAGTCAATTAAACCTGGTAACGACCAATATCTTAGAGAATAATTCATGTTAGGTCTAGGTTAGGTCTGGGATTTGCTCCCATCAGGCTCATTCTTTCGCATATTTCTCATACTTGATGGCTAGATCCTGGGCTTTTTCTGGATTGCATCACGTAGTAATGAAGTACAACACTGAAACAGTCAAATAAACCTGGTCTTGATAAATATTTTAGAGGATAACGCATGTTAGGTCTGGGTTAGGTCCAGGATTTGCCCTCATCCGTCTCATTCTTTCGCATATTTCTCATACTTGATGGCTAGATCCTGGGTTTTTTCTGGATTGCATCACGTAGTAATGAAGTACAACACTGAAACAGTCAATTAAACCTGGGTTCGATCAATATTTTAGAGAATAATTCATGTTAGGTCTAGGTTAGGTCTGGGATTTGCTCTCATCAGGCACATTCTTTCGCATATTTCTCATACTTGATGGCTAGATCCTGGGCTGTTTCTGGATTGTATGACGTAGTAATGTGGTACCGCACTGAAACAGTCAATTAAACCTGGTTTCGCTCAATATTTTAGAGGATAACGCATGTTAGGTCTAGGTCAGGCCTGGGATTTTCACTCATCACACTCATACTTTCGCATTCTTCACATACTTGTTGAACGGATCCTGGGTTTTTTCTGGTTTGGCTCACGTAGTAATGTGGTACCACACTAAAACTGTCAATTAAACCTGGTCTTGATAAATATATTAGAGGATAACACATGTTAGGTCCGGGATAGGTCTGGGATTTGCCCTCATGAGACTCATACTTTCGCATATTTCTCATACTTCATGGCTAGATCCTGGGCTATTTTCGGATTGTATCACGTAGTAATGTGGTACCACGCTGAAACATTCGGTTAAACCTGGTCTTGATAAATATTTTAGAGGCTAACGTATGTTAGGTCTGGGTTACGTTTAGGATTTGCCCTCATCAGGCTAATACTTTCGCGTTTTTCACATACTTGTTGAACTGATCCTCGGTTTTTTCTGGTTTGGATCACGTAGTAATGTGGTTCCACACTGAAACAGTCGATTAAACCTGGTTTCGATCAATATTTTAGAGGATAACGCAAGTTAGGTCTGGGATAGGTGTGGGATTTGCCCTCATCAGACTCATACTTTCGCATATTTCTCATACTTCATGGCTAGATCCTGGGCTATTTCTGGATTGGATCACGTAGTAATGTGGTACCACACTGAAACAGTCAATTAACCCTGGTTTCGATCAATATTTTAGAGGATAACGCAAGCTAGGTCTGGGATAGGTCTGGGATTAGCCCTCATCAGACTCATACTTTCGCACACGTCACATACTCGTTGACAAGATCCTGGGTTTTTTTCTGGTTTTGATCACGTAGTAATGTGGTTCCACACTGAAACAGTCGATTAAACCTGGTTTCGATTAATATTTTAGAGGATAACGCAAGTTAAGTCTGGGATTGGTCTGGGATTTGACCTCATCAGACTCATACTTTCGCACACTTCACATTCTCGTTGTACAGATCCTGGGTTATTTTCTGGTTTGGATCACATAGTAATGTGGTACCACACTGAAACATTCAATTAAACCTGGTTGTCGATCAATATTTTAGAGGATAACGCAAGTTAGGTCTGGGATAGGTCTGGGATTTGCCCTCATCAGGCTCGTACTTTCGGGTTTTTCACGTACTTGTTGAACAGATCCTGGGTTTTTTCTGGTTTGGATCCCGTAGTAGTGTGGTACCACACTGAAACAGTCAATTAAACCTGGTAACGACCAATATCTTAGAGAATAATTCATGTTAGGTCTAGGTTAGGTCTGGGATTTGCTCCCATCAGGCTCATTCTTTCGCATATTTCTCATACTTGATGGCTAGATCCTGGGCTTTTTCTGGATTGCATCACGTAGTAATGAAGTACAACACTGAAACAGTCAAATAAACCTGGTCTTGATAAATATTTTAGAGGATAACGCATGTTAGGTCTGGGTTAGGTCCAGGATTTGCCCTCATCCGTCTCATTCTTTCGCATATTTCTCATACTTGATGGCTAGATCCTGGGTTTTTTCTGGATTGCATCACGTAGTAATGAAGTACAACACTGAAACAGTCAATTAAACCTGGGTTCGATCAATATTTTAGAGAATAATTCATGTTAGGTCTAGGTTAGGTCTGGGATTTGCTCTCATCAGGCACATTCTTTCGCATATTTCTCATACTTGATGGCTAGATCCTGGGCTGTTTCTGGATTGTATGACGTAGTAATGTGGTACCGCACTGAAACAGTCAATTAAACCTGGTTTCGATCAATATTTTAGAGGATAACGCAAGTTAGGTCTGGGTTAGGCCTGGGATTTGCCCTCATCTGGGTCATACTTTCGCAGTTTTAACATACATGTTGACCTGATCGAGGGTTTTTTCTGCTTTGGATCACGTAGTAAAGTGGTACCACACTGAAACATTCATCTAAACCTGGTTTCCATCAGTATCTTAGAGGACAACGCAAGTTAGGTCTGGCATAGGTCTGGGATTCGCCCTCATCAGGCTCATACTTTCGCGTTTTTCACATACTTATTGAACAGATCCTGGGTTTTTTCTGGTTTGTATCACGTAGTAGTGTGGTACCACACTGAAACAGTCAATTAAACCTGGTTTGGATCAATATTTTAGAGGATAACGCATGTTAGGTCTAGGTTAGCCCTGGGATTTTCACTCATCAGACTCATACTTTCGCAATCTTCTCATACTTGCTGAACTGATCCTGGGTTTTTTCTGGTTTCTATCACGTAGTAGTGTGGTACCACACTGAAACAGTCCATTAAAGCTGGTTTGGATCAATATTTTAGAGGATAACGCATGTTAGGTCTAGGTTAGCCCTGGGATTTGCCCTCATCAGGCTCATACTTTCGCGTTTTTCACATACTTGTTGAACAGATCCTGGGTTATTTTCTGGTTTGGATCACATAGTAATGTGGTACCACACTGAAACATTCAATTAAACCTGGTCTTGATAAATATTTTAGAGGATAACGCATATTAGGTCTGGGTTAGGTCTAGGATTTGCCCTCATCAGGCTCATACTTTCGCATATTTCTCATACTTCATGGCTAGATCCTGGGCTATTTTCGGATTGTATCACGTAGTAATGTGGTACCACGCTGAAACATTCAATTAAATCTCGTCTTGATAAATATTTTAGAGGATAACGTATGTTAGGTCTGGGTTACGTTTAGGATTTGCCCTCATCAGGCTAATACTTTCGCGTTTTTCACATACTTGTTGAACTGATCCTGGGTTTTTTCTGGTTTGGATCACGGAGTAATGTGGTTCCACACTGAAACAGTCGATTAAACCTGGTTTCGATCAATATTTTAGAGGATAACGCAAGTTAGGTCTGGGATAGGTCATGGATTTGCCCTCATCAGGCTCGTACTTTCGGGTTTTTCACGTACTTGTTGAACAGATCCTGGGTTTTTTCTGGTTTGGATCCCGTAGTAGTGTGGTACCACACTGAAACAGTCAATTAAACCTGGTAACGACCAATATCTTAGAGAATAATTCATGTTAGGTCTAGGTTAGGTCTGGGATTTGCTCCCATCAGGCTCATTCTTTCGCATATTTCTCATACTTGATGGCTAGATCCTGGGCTTTTTCTGGATTGCATCACGCAGTAATGAAGTACAACACTGAAACAGTCAATTAAACCTGGTTTCAATCAATATTTTAGAGGACAACGCAAGTTAGGTCTGGGATAGGTCTGGGATTTGCCCTCATCAGGCTCATACATTCGCGGTTTTCACATACTTGTTGAACAGATCCTGGGTTTTTTCTGGTTTGGATCCCGTAGTAGTGTTGAACCACACTGAAACAGTCCATTGAACCTGGTTTCGCTCAATATTTTAGAGGATAACGCATGTTAGGTCTAGGTCAGGCCTGGGATTTTCACTCATCACACTCATACTTTCGCATTCTTCACATACTTGTTGAACGGATCCTGGGTTTTTTCTGGTTTGGCTCACGTAGTAATGTGATACCACACTAAAACTGTCAATTAAGCCTGGTCTTGATAAATATATTAGAGGATAACACATGTTAGGTCCGGGATAGGTCTGGGATTTGCCCTCATGAGACTCATACTTTCGCACACTTCACATACTCGTTGAACAGATCCTGGGTTATTTTCTAGTTTGGATCACATAGTAATGTGGTACCACACTGAAACATTCAATTAAACCTGGTCATGATAAATATTATAGAGGATAACGCATGTTAGGTCTGGGTTAGGTCTAGGATTTGCCCTCATCAGGCTCATACTTTCGCATATTTCTCATACTTCATGGCTAGATCCTGGGCTATTTTCGGATTGTATCACGTAGTAATGTGGTACCACGCTGAAACATTCGGTTAAACCTGGTCTTGATAAATATTTTAGAGGATAACGTATGTTAGGTCTGGGTTACGTTTAGGATTTGCCCTCATCAGGCTAATACTTTCGCGTTTTTCACATACTTGTTGAACTGATCCTCGGTTTTTTCTGGTTTGGATCACGTAGTAATGTGGTTCCACACTGAAACAGACGATTAAACCTGGTTTCGATCAATATTTTAGAGCATAACGCAAGTTAGGTCTGGGATAGGTGTGGGATTTGCCCTCATCAGACTCATACTTTCGCATATTTCTCATACTTCATGGCTAGATCCTGGGCTATTTCTGGATTGGATCACGTAGTAATGTGGTACCACACTGAAACAGTCAATTAACCCTGGTTTCGATCAATATTTTAGAGGATAACGCAAGCTAGGTCTGGGATAGGTCTGGGATTAGCCCTCATCAGACTCATACTTTCGCACACGTCACATACTCGTTGACAAGATCCTGGGTTTTTTTCTGGTTTTGATCACGTAGTAATGTGGTTCCACACTGAAACAGTCGATTAAACCTGGTTTCGATTAATATTTTAGAGGATAACGCAAGTTAAGTCTGGGATTGGTCTGGGATTTGACCTCATCAGACTCATACTTTCGCACACTTCACATTCTCGTTGTACAGATCCTGGGTTATTTTCTGGTTTGGATCACATAGTAATGTGGTACCACACTGAAACATTCAATTAAACCTGGTTGTCGATCAATATTTTAGAGGATAACGCAAGTTAGGTCTGGGATAGGTCTGGGATTTGCCCTCATCAGGCTCGTACTTTCGGGTTTTTCACGTACTTGTTGAACAGATCCTGGGTTTTTTCTGGTTTGGATCCCGTAGTAGTGTGGTACCACACTGAAACAGTCAATTAAACCTGGTAACGACCAATATCTTAGAGAATAATTCATGTTAGGTCTAGGTTAGGTCTGGGATTTGCTCCCATCAGGCTCATTCTTTCGCATATTTCTCATACTTGATGGCTAGATCCTGGGCTTTTTCTGGATTGCATCACGTAGTAATGAAGTACAACACTGAAACCGTCAATTAAACCTGGTCTTGATAAATATTTTAGAGGATAACGCATGTTAGGTCTGGGTAAGGTCCAGGATTTGCCCTCATCAGGCTCATTCTTTCGCATATTTCTCATACTTGATGGCTAGATCCTGGGTTTTTTCTGGATTGCATCACGTAGTAATGAAGTACAACACTGAAACAGTCAATTAAACCTGGTTTCGATCAATATTTTAGAGAATAATTCATGTTAGGTCTAGGTTAGGTCTGGGATTTGCTTTCATCAGGCACATTCTTTCGCATATTTCTCATACTTGATGGCTAGATCCTGGGCTGTTTCTGGATTGTATGACGTAGTAAAGTGGTACCACACTGAAACATTCATCTAAACCTGGTTTCCATCAGTATCTTAGAGGACAACGCAAGTTAGGTCTGGCATAGGTCTGGGATTCGCCCTCATCAGGCTCATACTTTCGCGTTTTTCACATACTTATTGAACAGATCCTGGGTTTCTTCTGGTTTGTATCACGTAGTAGTGTGGTACCACACTGAAACAGTCCATTAAACCTGGTTTGGATCAATATTTTAGAGGATAACGCATGTTAGGTCTGGGTAAGGTCCAGGATTTGCCCTCATCAGGCTCATTCTTTCGCATATTTCTCATACTTGCTGAACTGATCCTGGGTTTTTTCTGGTTTGGATCACGTAGTAATGTGTGACCACACTGAAACAGTCAATTAAACCTGGTTTCGACCAATATTTTAGAGAATAATTCATGTTAGGTCTAGGTTAGGTCTGGGATTTGCTCTCATCAGGCTCATTCTTTCGCATATTTCTCATACTTGATGGCTAGATACTGGCCTTTTTCTGGATTGCATCTCGTAGTAATGAAGTACAACACTGAAACAGTCAATTAAACGTGGTTTCCATCAATACTTTAGAGGACAACGCAAGTTAGGTCTGGCATAGGTCTGGGATTCGCCCTCATCAGGCTCATTCTTTCGCATATTTCTCATACTTGTTGAACAGATCCTGGGTTTTTTCTGGTTTCTATCACGTAGTAGTGTGGTACCACACTGAAACAGTCCATTAAACCTGGTTTGGATCAATATTTTAGAGGATAACGCATGTTAGGTCTAGGTTAGCCCTGGGATTTGCCCTCATCAGGCTCATACTTTCGCGTTTTTCACATACTTGTTGAACAGATCCTGGGATTTTTCTGGTTTGGATCCCGTAGTAGTGTTGTACCACACTGAAACTGTCCATTAAACCTGGTTTCGCTCAATATTTTAGAGGATAACGCATGTTAGGTCTAGGTCAGGCCTGGGATTTTCACTCATCACACTCATACTTTCGCATTCTTCACATACTTCTTGAACGGATCCTGGGTTTTTTCTGGTTTGGCTCACGTAGTAATGTGGTACCACACTAAAACTGTCAATTAAACCTGGTCTTGATAAATATATTAGAGGATAACGCATGTTAGGTCTGGGATAGGTCTGGGATTTGCCCTCATGAGACTCATACTTTCGCACACTTCACATACTCGTTGAACAGATCCTGGGTTATTTTCTGGTTTGGATCACATAGTAATGTGGTACCACACTGAAACATTCAATTAAACCTGGTCTTGATAAATATTTTAGAGGATAACGCATGTTAGGTCTGGGTTAGGTCTAGGATTTGCCCTCATCAGGCTCATTCTTTCGCATATTTCTCATACTTGTTGAACAGATCCTGGGTTTTTTCTGGTTTCTATCACGTAGTAGTGTGGTACCACACTGAAACAGTCCATTAAACCTGGTTTGGATCAATATTTTAGAGGATAACGCATGTTAGGTCTAGGTTAGCCCTGGGATTTGCCCTCATCAGGCTCATACTTTCGCGTTTTTCACATACTTGTTGAACAGATCCTGGGATTTTTCTGGTTTGGATCCCGTAGTAGTGTGGTACCACACTGAAACAGTCCATTAAACCTGGTTTCGCTCATTATATTAGAGGATAACGCATGTTAGGTCTAGGTCAGGCCTGGGATTTTCACTCATCAGACTCGTACTTTCGCATTCTTCACATACTTGTTGAACGGATCCTGGGTTTTTTCTGGTTTGGATCACGTAGTAATGTGGGACCACACTGAAACAATCAATTAAACCTGGTCTTGATAAATATTTTAGAGGATAACGCACGTTAGGTCTGGGTTAGGTCTAGGATTTGCCCTGGTCAGGCTCATACTTTCGCATATTTCTCATACTTCATGGCTAGATCCTGGGCTATTTCTGCATTGTATCACGTAGTAATGTGGTAACACGCTGAAACAGTCAATTAAACCTGGTTTCGAACAATATTTTAGAGGATAACGCAAGTAAGGTCTGGGATAGGTCTAGGATTTGCCCACATCAGGCTCATACTTTCGCGTTTTTCACATACTAGTTGAACAGATCCTGGTTTTTTTCTGGTTTGGATCCCGTAGTAGTGTGGTACCACACAGAAACAGTCCATTAAACCTGGTTGCGATCAATATTTTAGAGGATAACGCATGTTAGGTCTGGGTTACGTCTAGGATTTGCCCTCATCAGGCTCATACTTTCGCATATTTCTCATACTTCATGGCTAGATCCTGGGCTGTTTCTGCATTGTATCACGTAGTAATGTGGTAACACGCTGAAACAGTCAATTAAACCTGGTTTCGACCAATATTTTAGAGGATAACGCAAGTAAGGTCTGGGATAGGTCTAGGATTTGCCCTCATCAGGCTCTTACAATCGCATATTTCTCATACTTCATGGCTAGATCCTGGGCTATTTCTGGATTGGATCACGTAGTAAAGTGGTACCACACTGAAACATTCAATGAAACCTGGTCTGGATAAATATTTTAGAGGATAACGCATCTTAGGTCTGGGTTAGGTCTAAGATTTGCCCTCATCAGGCTCACAGTTTCGCGTTTTTCACATACTTGGTGAACAGATCCTGGGTTTTTTCTGGTTTGGATCACGTAGTAATGTGGTACCACACTAAAACAGCCAATTAAACCTGGTTTCGATCAATATTTTGGAGGATAACGCAAGTTAGGTCTGGGATAGGTCTGGGATTTGCTCTCATCAGGCTCATTCTTTCGCATATTTCTCATACTTGATGGCTAGATCCTGAGCATTTTCTGGATTGCATCACGTAGTAATGAAGTACAACACTGAAACAGTCAATTAAACCTGGTTTCCATCAATATTTTAGAGGACAACGCAAGTTAGGTCTGGGATAGGTCTGGGATTTGCCCACATCAGGCTCATAGTGTCGCGTTTTTCACATACTTGTTCAACAGATGCTGGGTTTTTTCTGGTTTGGATCCCGTAGTAGTGTGGTACCACACTGAAACAGTCCATTAAACCTGGTTTCGCTCAATATTTTAGAGGATAACGCATGTTAGGTCTAGGTCAGGCCCGGTTTTTTCACTCATCAGACTCATACTTTCGCATTCTTCACATACTTGTTGAACGGATCCTGGGTTTTTTCTGGTTTGGATCACGTAGTTATGTGGGTCCACACTGAAACAATCAATTAAACCTGGTCTTGATAAATATTTTAGAGGATAACGCATGTTAGGTCTGGGATAGGTCTGGGATTTGCCCTCATCAGACTCATACTTTCGCACACTTCACATACTCGTTGAACAGATCCTGAGTTATTTTCTGGTTTGGATCACATAGTAATGTGGTACCACACTGAAACAGTCGATTAAACCAGGTTTCGATCAATATTTTTGAGGATAACGCATGTTAGGTCTAGGTTAGGCCTGGGATTTTCGCTCATCAGACTCATACTTTCGCATTCTTCACATACTTGTTGAACGCATCCTGGGTTTTTTCTGGTTTGGATCACGTAGTAATGTGGGTCCACACTGATACAATCAATTAATCCTGGTCTTGATAAATATTTTAGAGGATAGCGCATGTTAGGTCTGGGATAGGTCTGGGATTTGCCCTCATCAGACTCATACTTTCGCATTCTTCACATACTTGTTGAACGGATCCTGGGTTTTTTCTGGTTTGGATCACGTAGTAATGTGGCTCCACACTGAAACAATCAATTAAACCTGGTCTTGATAAATATTTTAGAGGATAACGCATGTTAGGTCTGGGATAGGTCTGGGATTTGCCCTCATCAGGCTCATACTTTCGCACACTTCACATACTCGTTGAACAGATCCTGCGTTATTATCTGGTTTGGATCACATAGTAATGTGGTACCACACTGAAACAATCAATTAAACCTGGTCTTGATAAATATTTTAGAGGATAACGCATGTTAGGTCTGGGTTAGGTCTAGGATTTGCCCTCATCAGGCTCATTCTTTCGCATATGTCTCACACTTGATGGCTAGATCCTGGGCTTTTTCTGGATTGCATCACGTAGTAACGTAGTACCACACTGAAACAGTCAATGAAACCTGGTTTCCATCAATATTTTAGAGGACAACGCTAGTTAGGTCTAGGTAAGGCCTGAGATTTTCACTGATCAGACTCATACATTCGCATTCTTCACATACTTGTTGAACGGATCCTGGGTCCTTTCTGGTTTGGATCACGTAATAATGTGGTACCGCACTGAAACATTCAACTAACCTGGTCTTGATAAATATTTTAGAGGATAACGCATGTTAGGTCTGGGTTACGTCTAGAATTTGCCCTCATCAGGCTCATATTTTCGCATATTTCTCATACTTCATGGCTAGATCCTGGGCTGTTTCCGCATTGTATCACGTAGTAATGTGGTACCACGCTGAAACAGTCAATTAAACATGGTTTCGATCAATATTTTAGAGGATAACGCAAGTTAGGTCTGGGATATGTCTAGGATTTGCCCTCATCAGGCTCTTACTATCGCATATTTCTTATACTTCATGGCTAGATCCTGGGCTGGTTCTGGATTGGAACACGTAGTAAAGTGGTACCACACTGAAACATTCAATGAAACCTGGTCTGGATAAATATTTTAGAGGATAACGCATCTTAGGTCTGGGTTAGGTCTAAGATCTGCCCTCATCAGGCTCACAGTTTCGCGTTTTTCACATACTTGTTGAACAGATCCTGGGTTTTTTGTGGTTTGGGTCACGTAGTAGTGTGATACTACACTGAAACATTCAGTTAAACCTGGTCTTGATAAACATTTTAGAGGATAACGCATGTTAGGTCTGGGTTAGGTCTAGGATTTGCCCACATCAGGCTCATTCTTTCGCATATTTCTCATACTTGATGGCTAGATCCTGAGCTTTTTCTGGATTGCATCACGTAGTAATGAAGTACAACACTGAAACAGTCAATTAAACCTGGTTTCCATCAATATTTTAGAGGACAACGCAAGTTAGGTCTGGGATAGGTCTGGGATTTGCCCACATGAGGCTCATACTGTCGCGTTTTTCACATACTTGATCAACAGATCCTGGGTTTTTTCTGGATTGCATCACGTAGTAATGCAGTACAACACTGAAACAGTCTATTAAACCTGGTTTCCATCAATATTTTAGAGGACAACGCAAGTTAGGTCTGGGATAGGTCTGGGATTTGCCCACATCAGGCTCATACTGTCGCGTTTTTCACATACTTGTTGAACTGATCCTGGGTTTTTTCTGGTTTGGATCACGTAGTAATGTGGTTCCACACTGAAACTGTCAATTAAACCTGGTTTCCATCAATATCTTAGAGGACAACGCAAGTTAGGTCTGGCATAGGTCTGGGATTCGCCATCATCAGGCTCATACTTTCGCGTTTTTCACATATTTGTTGAACAGATCCTGGGTTTTTTCTGGTTTGTATCACGTAGTAGTGTGGTACCACACTGAAACAGTCCATTAAACCTGGTTTGGATCAATTGTTTAGAGGATAACGCATGTTAGGTCTAGGTTAGCCCTGGGATTTTCACTCATCAGACTCATACTCTCGCATTCTTCACATACTTGTTGAACTGATCCCGGGTTTCTTCTGGTTTGGATCACGTAGTAATGTGGTTCCACACTGAAACAGTCAATTAAACCTGGTTTCGACCAATATTTTAGAGAATAATTCATGTTAGGTCTAGGTTAGGTCTGGGATTTGCTCTCATCAGGCTCATTCTTTCGCATATTTCTCATACTTGATGCCTAGATCCTGGGGTTTTTCTAGATTGCATCACGTAGTAATGTGGTACCACGCTGAAACAGTCAATTAAACCTGGTTTCGATCAATATTTTAGAGGATAACACAAGTTAGGTCTGGCATAGGTCTGGGATTCGCCCTCATCAGGCTCATACTTTCGCGTTTTTCACATACTTGTTGAACAGATCCTGGGTTTTTTCTGGTTTGGATCCCATAGTAGTGTGGTACCACACTGAAACAGTCCATTAAACCTGGTTTCGCTCAATATTTTAGAGGATAACGCATGTTAGGTCTAGGTCAGGCCTGGGATTTTCACTCATCAGACTCATACTTTCGCATTCTTCACATACTTGTAGAACGGATCCTGGGTTTTCTCTGGTTTGTATCACGTAGTAATGAAGTACAACACTGAAACAGTCAATTAAACCTGGTTTCCATCAATATCTTAGAGAACAACGTAAGTTAGGTCTGGCATAGGTCTGGGATTCGCCCTCATCAGGCTCATACTTTCGCGTTTTTCACATTCTTGTTGAACAGATCCTGGGTTTTTCCTGGTTTGTATCACGTAGTAGTGTGGTACCACACTGAAACAGTCCATGAAACCTGGTTTGGATCAATATTTTAGAGGATAACGCATGTTAGGTCTAGGTTAGCCCTGGGATTTTCACTCATCGGACTCATACTTTCGCATTCTTCTCATACTTGCTGAACTGATCTTGGGTTTTTTCTGGTTTGGATCACGTAGTAATGTGGCACCACACTGAAACAGTCGATTAAACCTGGTTTCGATCAATATCTTAGAGGATAACGCAAGTTAAGTCTGGGATTGGTCTGGGATTTGACCTCATCAGACTCATACTTTCGCACACTTCACATACTCGTTGAACAGATCGTGGGTTATTTTCTGGTTTGGATCACACAGTAATGTGGTACCACACTGAAACAGTCCATTAAACCTGGTTTGGATCAATATTTTAGAGGATAACGCATGTTAGGTCTAGGTTAGGTCTGGGATTTTCGCTCATGAGACTCATACTTTCGCACACTTCACATACTTGTTGAACGGATCCTGGGTTTTTTCTGGTTTGGTTCAGGTAGTAATGTGGTACCACACTGAAACATTCAATTAAACCTGGTCTTGATAAATATTTTAGAGGATAACGCATGTTAGGTCTAGGTTAGGTCTGGGATTTGCTCTCATCAGGCTCGTTCTTTCGCATATTTCTCATACTTGATGGCTAGATCCTGGGCTTTTTCTGGATTGCATTACGTAGTAATGAAGTACAACACTGAATCAGTCAATTAAACCTGGTTTCCATCAATATCTTAGAGGACAACGCATGTTAGGTCTAGGTTAGGTCTGGGATTTTCGCTCATGAGACTCATACTTTCGCATACTTCACCTACTTGTTGAACGGATCCTGGGTTTTTTCTGGTTTGGTTCAGGTAGTCATGTGGTACCACACTGAAACATTCAATTAAACCTGGTCTTGATAAATATTTTAGAGGATAACGCATGTTAGGTTTGGGTTAGGTCTAGGATTTGCCCTCAGCAGGCTCATACTTTCGCATATTTCTCATACTTCATGGCTAGATCCTGGGCTGTTTCTGGTTTGTATCACGTAGTAATGTGGTACCACGCTGAAACAGTCAATTAAACCTGGTTTCGATCAATATTTTAGAGGATAACGCAAGTTAGGTCTGGCATAGGTCTGGGATTCGCCCTCATGAGGCTCATACTTTCGCGTTTTTCACATACTTGTTGAACAGATCCTGGGTTTTTTCTGGTTTGTATCACGTAGTAGTGTGGTACCACACTGAAACAGTCCATTAAACCCGGTTTGGATCAATTGTTTAGAGGATAACGCATGTTAGGTCTAGGTTAGCCCTGGGATTTTCACTCATCAGACTCATACTTTCGCATTCTTCTCATACTTGTTGAACGGATCCTGGGGTTTTTCTGGTTTGGATCACGTAGTAATGTGGTACCACACTGAAACAGTCGATTAAACCTGGTTTCGATCAATACCTTAGGGGATAACGCAAGTTAAGTCTGAGATTGGTCTGGGATTTGACCTCATCAGACTCATACTTTCGCACACTTCACATACTCGTTGAACAGATCCTGGGTTATTTTCTGGTTTGGATCACATAGTAATGTGGTACCACACTGAAACAGTCGATTAAACCAGATTTCGATCAATATTTTTGAGGATAACGCATGTTAGGTCTAGGTTAGGCCTGGGATTTTCACTCATCAGACTCATACTTTCGCATTCTTCACATACTTGTAGAACGGATCCTGGGTTTTTACTGGTTTGGATCACGTAGTAATGTGGTACCACACCGAAACACTCAATTAAACCTGGTTTCGATCAATATTTTAGAGGATAACGCATGTTAGGTCTGGGATAGGCCCGGGATTTGCCCTCATCAGGCTCATACTTTCGCGTTTTTCACATACTTGTTGAACAGATCCTGGGTTTTTTCTGGTTTGGGTCACGTAGTAGTGTGATACTACACTGAAACATTCAGTTAAACCTGGTTTCGATCAATATTTTAGAGAATAATTCATGTTAGGTCTAGGTTAGGTCTGGGATTTGCTCTCATCAGGCACATTCTTTCGCATATTTCTCATATTTGATGGCTAGATCCTGGGCTTTTTCTGGATTGCATCACGTAGTAATGAAGTACAACACTGAAGCAGTCAATTAAACCTGCTTTCCATCAATATCCTAGAGGACAACGCAAGTTAGGTCTGGGATAGGTCTGGGATTTGCCCTCATCAGGCTCATACTTTCGCGTTTTTCACTTACTTGTGGAACAGATCCTGGGTTTTTTCTGGTTTGGATCCCATAGTAGTGTGGTACCACACTGAAACAGTCCATTAAACCTGGTTTCCATCAATATCTTAGAGGACAACGCAAGTTAGGTCTGGGATAGGTCTGGGATTTGCCCTCATCAGGCTCATACTTTCGCGTTTTTCACATATTTGTGGAACAGATCCTGGGTTTTTTCTGGCTTGTATCACGTAGTAGTGTGGTACCACACTGAAACAGTCCATTAAACCTGGTTTGGATCAATTGTTTAGAGGATAACGCATGTTAGGTCTAGGTTAGCCCTGGGATTTTCACTCATCAGACTCATACTCTCGCATTCTTCACATACTTGTTGAACTGATCCTGGGTTTTTTCTGGTTTGGATCACGTAGTAATGTGGTTCCACACTGAAACAGTCAATTAAACCTGGTTTCGACCAATATTTTAGAGAATAATTCATGTTAGGTCTAGGTTAGGTCTGGGATTTGCTCTCATCAGGCTCATTTTTTCGCATATTTCTCATACTTGATGCCTAGATCCTGGGCTTTTTCTAGATTGCATCACGCAGTAATGAAGTACGACACTGAAACAGTCAATTAAACCTGGTTTCCATCAATATTTTAGAGGACAACGCAAGTTAGGTCTGGAATAGGTCTGGGATTCGCCCTCATCAGGCTCATACTTTCGCGTTTTTCACTTACTTGTTGAACAGATCCTGGGTTTTTTCTGGTTTGGATCCCATAGTAGTGTGGTACCACACTGAAACAGTCCATTAAACCTGGTATCGCTCAATATTTTAGAGGATAACGCATGTTAGGTCTAGGTCAGGCCTGGGATTTTCACTCATCAGACTCATACTTTCGCATTCTTCACATACTTGTAGAACGGATCCTGGGTTTTTACTGGTTTGGATCACGTAGTAATGTGGTACCACACCGAAACACTCAATTAAACCTGGTTTCGATCAATATTTTAGAGGATAACGCATGTTAGGTCTGGGATAGGCCCGGGATTTGCCCTCATCAGGCTCATACTTTCGCGTTTTTCACATACTTGTTGAACAGATCCTGGGTTTTTTCTGGTTTGGGTCACGTAGTAGTGTGATACTACACTGAAACATTCAGTTAAACCTGGTTTCGATCAATATTTTAGAGAATAATTCATGTTAGGTCTAGGTTAGGTCTGGGATTTGCTCTCATCAGGCACATTCTTTCGCATATTTCTCATATTTGATGGCTAGATCCTGGGCTTTTTCTGGATTGCATCACGTAGCAATGAAGTACAACACTGAAGCAGTCAATTAAACCTGGTTTCGATCAATATTTTAGAGAATAATTCATGTTAGGTCTAGGTTAGGTCTGGGATTTGCTCTCATCAGGCACATTCTTTCGCATATTTCTCATACTTGATGGCTAGATCCTGGGCTTTTTCTGGATTGCATCACGTAGTAATGAAGTACAACACTGAAACAGTCAATTAAACCTGGTTTCCATCAATATCTTAGAGGACAACGCAAGTTAGGTCTGGCATAGGTCTGGGATTCGCCCTCATCAGGCTCATACTTTCGCGTTTTTCACATACTTGTTGAACAGATCCTGGGTTTTTTCTGGTTTGTATCACGTAGTAGTGTGATACCACACTGAAACAGTCCATTAAACCTGGTTTGGATCAATTGTTTAGAGGATAACGCATGTTAGGTCTAGGTTAGCCCTGGGATTTTCACTCATCAGACTGATACTTTCGCATTCTTCTCACACTTGTTGAACTGATCCTGTGTTTTTTCTGGTTTGGATCACGCAGTAATGTGGTACCACACTGAAACAGTCGATTAAACCTGGTTTCGATCAATATTTTAGAGGATAACGCATAGTTAGGTTTGGGATAGGTCTGGGATTTGACCTCATCAGACTCATACTTTCGCACACTTCACATACTCGTTGAACAGATCCTGGGTTATTTTCTGGTTTGGATCACATAGTAATGTGGTACCACACTGAAACAGTCGATTAAACCTGGTTTCGATCAATATTTTAGAGAATAATTCATGTTAGGTCTAGGTTAGGTCTGGGATTTGCTCTCATCAGGCTCGTTCTTTCGCATATCTCTCATACTTGATGGCTAGATCCTGGGTTATTTTCTGGTTTGGATCACATAGTAATGTGGTACAACGCTGAAACAGCGAATTAAACCTGGTTTCGATCAATATTTTAGAGGATAACGCAAGTTAGGTCTGGGATAGGTCTGGGATTCGCCCTCATCAGGCTCATACTTTCGCGTTTTTCACTTACTTATTGAACAGATCCTGGGTTTTTTCTGGTTTGGATCCCATAGTAGTGTGGTACCACACTGAAACAGTCCATTAAACCTGGTTTCCATCAATATCTTAGAGGACAACGCAAGTTAGGTCTGGCATAGGTCTGGGATTCGCCATCATCAGGCTCATACTTTCGCGTTTTTCACATATTTGTTGAACAGATCCTGGGTTTTTTCTGGTTTGGATCACGTAGTAATGTGGTACCACACTGAAACAGTCGATTAAAGCTGGTTTTGATCAATATTTTAGAGGATAACGCGTAGCTAGGTTTGGGATAGGTCTGGGATTTGACCTCATCAGACTCATACTCTCGCATTCTTCACATACTTGTTGAACTGATCCCGGGTTTCTTCTGGTTTGGATCACGTAGTAATGTGGTTCCACACTGAAACAGTCAATTAAACCTGGTTTCGACCAATATTTTAGAGAATAATTCATGTTAGGTCTAGGTTAGGTCTGGGATTTGCACTCATCAGGCTCATTCTTTCGCATATTTCTCATACTTGATGCCTAGATCCTGGGCTTTTTCTAGATTGCATCACGTAGTAATGAAGTACAACACTGAAACAGTCAATTAAACCTGGTTTCCATCAATATTTTAGAGGACAACGCAAGTTAGGTCTGGGATAGGTCTGGGATTCGCCCTCATCAGGCTCATACTTTCGCGTTTTTCACTTACTTATTGAACAGATCCTGGGTTTTTTCTGGTTTGGATCCCATAGTAGTGTGGTACCACACTGAAACAGTCAATTAAACCTGGTTTCGACCAATATTTTAGAGAATAATTCATGTTAGGTCTAGGTTAGGTCTGGGATTTGCTCTCATCAGGCTCATTTTTTCGCATATTTCTCATACTTGATGCCTAGATCCTGGGCTTTTTCTAGATTGCATCACGCAGTAATGAAGTACGACACTGAAACAGTCAATTAAACCTGGTTTCCATCAATATTTTAGAGGACAACGCAAGTTAGGTCTGGAATAGGTCTGGGATTCGCCCTCATCAGGCTCATACTTTCGCGTTTTTCACTTACTTGTTGAACAGATCCTGGGTTTTTTCTGGTTTGGATCCCATAGTAGTGTGGTACCACACTGAAACAGTCCATTAAACCTGGTATCGCTCAATATTTTAGAGGATAACGCATGTTAGGTCTAGGTCAGGCCTGGGATTTTCACTCATCAGACTCATACTTTCGCATTCTTCACATACTTGTAGAACGGATCCTGGGTTTTTACTGGTTTGGATCACGTAGTAATGTGGTACCACACCGAAACACTCAATTAAACCTGGTTTCGATCAATATTTTAGAGGATAACGCATGTTAGGTCTGGGATAGGCCCGGGATTTGCCCTCATCAGGCTCATACTTTCGCGTTTTTCACATACTTGTTGAACAGATCCTGGGTTTTTTCTGGTTTGGGTCACGTAGTAGTGTGATACTACACTGAAACATTCAGTTAAACCTGGTTTCGATCAATATTTTAGAGAATAATTCATGTTAGGTCTAGGTTAGGTCTGGGATTTGCTCTCATCAGGCACATTCTTTCGCATATTTCTCATATTTGATGGCTAGATCCTGGGCTTTTTCTGGATTGCATCACGTAGCAATGAAGTACAACACTGAAGCAGTCAATTAAACCTGGTTTCGATCAATATTTTAGAGAATAATTCATGTTAGGTCTAGGTTAGGTCTGGGATTTGCTCTCATCAGGCACATTCTTTCGCATATTTCTCATACTTGATGGCTAGATCCTGGGCTTTTTCTGGATTGCATCACGTAGTAATGAAGTACAACACTGAAACAGTCAATTAAACCTGGTTTCCATCAATATCTTAGAGGACAACGCAAGTTAGGTCTGGCATAGGTCTGGGATTCGCCCTCATCAGGCTCATACTTTCGCGTTTTTCACATACTTGTTGAACAGATCCTGGGTTTTTTCTGGTTTGTATCACGTAGTAGTGTGATACCACACTGAAACAGTCCATTAAACCTGGTTTGGATCAATTGTTTAGAGGATAACGCATGTTAGGTCTAGGTTAGCCCTGGGATTTTCACTCATCAGACTGATACTTTCGCATTCTTCTCACACTTGTTGAACTGATCCTGTGTTTTTTCTGGTTTGGATCACGCAGTAATGTGGTACCACACTGAAACAGTCGATTAAACCTGGTTTCGATCAATATTTTAGAGGATAACGCATAGTTAGGTTTGGGATAGGTCTGGGATTTGACCTCATCAGACTCATACTTTCGCACACTTCACATACTCGTTGAACAGATCCTGGGTTATTTTCTGGTTTGGATCACATAGTAATGTGGTACCACACTGAAACAGTCGATTAAACCTGGTTTCGATCAATATTTTAGAGAATAATTCATGTTAGGTCTAGGTTAGGTCTGGGATTTGCTCTCATCAGGCTCGTTCTTTCGCATATCTCTCATACTTGATGGCTAGATCCTGGGCTTTTTCTGGATTGCATCACGTAGTAATGAAGTACAACACTGAAACAGTTAATTAAACCAGGTTTCCATCAATATCTTAGAGGACAACGCAAGTTAGGTCTGGGATAGGTCTGGGATTTGCCCTCATCTGGCTCATACTTTCGCGTTTTTCACATACTTGTTGAACAGATCCTGGGTTTTCTCTGGTTTGGATCACGTAGTAGTGTGGTACCACACTGAAACAGTCCATTAAACATGGTTTGGATCAATATCTTAGAGGATAACGCATGTTAGGTCTAGGTTAGGTCTGTGATTTTCACTCTTCAGACTCATACTTTCGCATTCTTCACATACTTGTTGGACGGATCCTGGGTTTTTTCTGGTTTGGATCACGTAGTAATGTGGTACCACACTGAAACAGTCGATTAAACCTGGTTTTGATCAATATTTTAGAGGATAACGCGTAGCTAGGTTTGGGATAGGTCTGGGATTTGACCTCATCAGACTCATACTTTCGCACACTTCACATACTCGTTGAACAGATCCTGGGTTATTTTCTGGTTTGGATCACATAGTAATGTGGTACAACGCTGAAACAGCGAATTAAACCTGGTTTCGATCAATATTTTAGAGGATAACGCAAGTTAGGTCTGGGATAGGTCTGGGATTCGCCCTCATCAGGCTCATACTTTCGCGTTTTTCACTTACTTATTGAACAGATCCTGGGTTTTTTCTGGTTTGGATCCCATAGTAGTGTGGTACCACACTGAAACAGTCCATTAAACCTGGTTTCCATCAATATCTTAGAGGACAACGCAAGTTAGGTCTGGCATAGGTCTGGGATTCGCCATCATCAGGCTCATACTTTCGCGTTTTTCACATATTTGTTGAACAGATCCTGGGTTTTTTCTGGTTTGGATCACGTAGTAATGTGGTACCACACTGAAACAGTCGATTAAAGCTGGTTTTGATCAATATTTTAGAGGATAACGCGTAGCTAGGTTTGGGATAGGTCTGGGATTTGACCTCATCAGACTCATACTCTCGCATTCTTCACATACTTGTTGAACTGATCCCGGGTTTCTTCTGGTTTGGATCACGTAGTAATGTGGTTCCACACTGAAACAGTCAATTAAACCTGGTTTCGACCAATATTTTAGAGAATAATTCATGTTAGGTCTAGGTTAGGTCTGGGATTTGCACTCATCAGGCTCATTCTTTCGCATATTTCTCATACTTGATGCCTAGATCCTGGGCTTTTTCTAGATTGCATCACGTAGTAATGAAGTACAACACTGAAACAGTCAATTAAACCTGGTTTCCATCAATATTTTAGAGGACAACGCAAGTTAGGTCTGGGATAGGTCTGGGATTCGCCCTCATCAGGCTCATACTTTCGCGTTTTTCACTTACTTATTGAACAGATCCTGGGTTTTTTCTGGTTTGGATCCCATAGTAGTGTGGTACCACACTGAAACAGTCCATTAAACCTGGTTTCGCTCAATATTTTAGAGGATAACGCATGTTAGGTCTAGGTCAGGCCTGGGATTTTCACTCATCAGACTCATACTTTCGCATTCTTCACATACTTGTAGAACGGATCCTGGGTTTTCTCTGGTTTGTATCACGTAGTAATGGTGTACAACACTGAAACAGTCAATTAAACCTGGTTTCCATCAATATCTTAGAGAACAACGTAAGTTAGGTCTGGCATAGGTCTGGGATTCGCCCTCATCAGGCTCATACTTTCGCGTTTTTCACATTCTTGTTGAACAGATCCTGGGTTTTTTCTGGTTTGTATCACGTAGTAGTGTGGTACCACACTGAAACAGTCCATTAAACCTGGTTTGGATCAATATTTTAGAGGATAACGCATGTTAGGTCTAGGTTAGCCCTGGGATTTTCACTCATCGGACTCATACTTTCGCATTCTTCTCATACTTGCTGAACTGATCTTGGGTTTTTTCTGGTTTGGATCACGTAGTAATGTGGCACCACACTGAAACAGTCGATTAAACCTGGTTTCGATCAATATCTTAGAGGATAACGCAAGTTAAGTCTGGGATTGGTCTGGGATTTGACCTCATCAGACTCATACTTTCGCACACTTCACATACTCGTTGAACAGATCGTGGGTTATTTTCTGGTTTGGATCACACAGTAATGTGGTACCACACTGAAACAGTCCATTAAACCTGGTTTGGATCAATATTTTAGAGGATAACGCATGTTAGGTCTAGGTTAGGTCTGGGATTTTCGCTCATGAGACTCATACTTTCGCACACTTCACATACTTGTTGAACGGATCCTGGGTTTTTTCTGGTTTGGTTCAGGTAGTAATGTGGTACCACACTGAAACATTCAATTAAACCTGGTCTTGATAAATATTTTAGAGGATAACGCATGTTAGGTCTAGGTTAGGTCTGGGATTTGCTCTCATCAGGCTCGTTCTTTCGCATATTTCTCATACTTGATGGCTAGATCCTGGGCTTTTTCTGGATTGCATCACGTTGTAATGAAGTACAACACTGAATCAGTCAATTAAACCTGGTTTCCATCAATATCTTAGAGGACAACGCATGTTAGGTCTAGGTTAGGTCTGGGATTTTCGCTCATGAGACTCATACTTTCGCATACTTCACCTACTTGTTGAACGGATCCTGGGTTTTTTCTGGTTTGGTTCAGGTAGTAATGTGGTACCACACTGAAACATTCAATTAAACCTGGTCTTGATAAATATTTTAGAGGATAACGCATGTTAGGTTTGGGTTAGGTCTAGGATTTGCCCTCAGCAGGCTCATACTTTCGCATATTTCTCATACTTCATGGCTAGATCCTGGGCTGTTTCTGGTTTGTATCACGTAGTAATGTGGTACCACGCTGAAACAGTCAATTAAACCTGGTTTCGATCAATATTTTAGAGGATAACGCAAGGTAGGTCTGGCATAGGTCTGGGATTCGCCCTCATGAGGCTCATACTTTCGCGTTTTTCACATACTTGTTGAACAGATCCTGGGTTTTTTCTGGTTTGTATCACGTAGTAGTGTGGTACCACACTGAAACAGTCCATTAAACCCGGTTTGGATCAATTGTTTAGAGGATAACGCATGTTAGGTCTAGGTTAGCCCTGGGATTTTCACTCATCAGACTCATACTTTCGCATTCTTCTCATACTTGTTGAACGGATCCTGGGGTTTTTCTGGTTTGGATCACGTAGTAATGTGGTACCACACTGAAACAGTCGATTAAACCTGGTTTCGATCAATACCTTAGGGGATAACGCAAGTTAAGTCTGGGATTGGTCTGGGATTTGACCTCATCAGACTCATACTTTCGCACACTTCACATACTCGTTGAACAGATCCTGGGTTATTTTCTGGTTTGGATCACATAGTAATGTGGTACCACACTGAAACAGTCGATTAAACCAGATTTCGATCAATATTTTTGAGGATGACGCATGTTAGGTCTAGGTTAGGCCTGGGATTTTCACTCATCAGCCTCATACTTTTGCATTCTTCACATACTTGTTGAACGGATCCTGGGTTTTTTCTGGTTTGGATCACGTAGTAATGTGGTACCACACTGAAACAGTCGATTAAACCTGGTTTTGATCAATAATTTAGAGGATAACGCATAGCTAGGTTTGGGATAGGTCTGGGATTTAAACTCATCAGACTCATACTTTCGCACACTTCACATACTCGTTGAACAGATCCTAGGTTATTTTCTGCTTTGGATCACATAGTAATGTGGTACCACACTGAAACAGTCGATTAAACCTGGTTTCGATCATTATTTTAGAGAATAATTCATGTTAGGTCTAGGTTAGGTCTGGGATTTGCTCTCATCAGGCTCGTTCTTTCGCATATTTCTCATACTTCATGGCTAGATCCTGGGCTTTTTCTGGATTGCATCACGTAGTAATGAAGTACAACACTGAAGCAGTCAATTAAACCTGGTTTCCATCAATATCCTAGAGGACAACGCAAGTTAGGTCTGGGATAGGTCTGGGATTTGCCCTCATCAGGCTCATACTTTCGCGTTTTTCACATACTTTTTGAACAGATCCTGGGTTTTTTCTGGCTTGTATCACGTAGTAGTGTGGTACCACACTGAAACAGTCCATTAAACCTGGTTTGGATCAATTGTTTAGAGGATAACGCATGTTAGGTCTAGGTTAGCCCTGGGATTTTCACTCATCAGACTCATACTCTCGCATTCTTCACATACTTGTTGAACTGATCCTGGGTTTTTTCTGGTTTGGATCACGTAGTAATGTGGTTCCACACTGAAACAGTCAATTAAACCTGGTTTCGACCAATATTTTAGAGAATAATTCATGTTAGGTCTAGGTTAGGTCTGGGATTTGCTCTCATCAGGCTCATTCTTTCGCATATTTCTCATACTTGATGGCTAGATCCTGGGCTTTATCTAGATTGCATCACGTAGTAATGAAGTACAACACTGAAACAGTCAATTAAACCTGGTTTCCATCAATATTTTAGAGGACAACGCAAGTTAGGTCTGGCATAGGTCTGGGATTCGCCCTCATCAGGCTCATACTTTCGCGTTTTTCACATACTTGTTGAACAGATCCTGGGTTTTTTCTGGTTTGTATCACGTAGTAGTGTGATACCACACTGAAACAGTCCATTAAACCTGGTTTGGATCAATTGTTTAGAGGATAACGCATGTTAGGTCTAGGTTAGCCCTGGGATTTTCACTCATCAGACTGATACTTTCGCATTCTTCTCACACTTGTTGAACTGATCCTGTGTTTTTTCTGGTTTGGATCACGCAGTAATGTGGTACCACACTGAAACAGTCGATTAAACCAGGTTTCCATCAATATCTTAGAGGACAACGCAAGTTAGGTCTGGGATAGGTCTGGGATTTGCCCTCATCTGGCTCATACTTTCGCGTTTTTCACATACTTGTTGAACAGATCCTGGGTTTTCTCTGGTTTGGATCACGTAGTAGTGTGGTACCACACTGAAACAGTCCATTAAACATGGTTTGGATCAATATCTTAGAGGATAACGCATGTTAGGTCTAGGTTAGGTCTGGGATTTTCACTCTTCAGACTCATACTTTCGCATTCTTCACATACTTGTTGGACGGATCCTGGGTTTTTTCTGGTTTGGATCACGTAGTAATGTGGTACCACACTGAAACAGTCGATTAAACCTGGTTTTGATCAATATTTTAGAGGATAACGCGTAGCTAGGTTTGGGATAGGTCTGGGATTTGACCTCATCAGACTCATACTTTCGCACACTTCACATACTCGTTGAACAGATCCTGGGTTATTTTCTGGTTTGTATCACATAGTAATGTGGTACAACGCTGAAACAGAGAATTAAACCTGGTTTCGATCAATATTTTAGAGGATAACGCAAGTTAGGTCTAGGTTATGCCTGGGATTTGCCCTCATCAGGGTCGTACTTTCGCAGTTTTAACATACATGTTGACCTGATCGAGGGTTTTTTCTGCTTTGGATCACGTAGTAAAGTGGTACCACACTGAAACATTCAATTAAACCTGGTCTTGATAAATATTTTAGATGATAACGCATGTTAGGTTTGGGTTAGGTCTAGGATATGCCCTCATCAGGCTCATACTTTCGCATATTTCTCATACTTCATGGCTAGATCCTGGGCTGTTTCTGGACTGTATCACGTAGTAATGTGGTACCACGCTGAAGCAGTCAATTAAACCTGGTTTCGATCAATATTTTAGAGGATAACGCAAGTTAGGTCTGGCATAGGTCTGGGATTCGCCCTCGTCAGGCTCATACTTTCGCGTTATTCACATACTTGTTGAACAGATCCTGGGTTTTTTCTGGTTTGTATCACGTAGTAGTGTGGTACCACACTGAAACAGTCCATTAAACCTGGTTTGGGTCAATATTTTAGAGGATAACGCATGTTAGGTCTAGGTTAGGTCTGGGATTTTCACTCTTCAGACTCATACTTTCGCATTCTTCACATACTTGTGGAACGGATCCTGGGTTTTTTCTGGTTTGGATCACGTAGTAATGTGGTAGCACACTGAAACAGTCGATTAAACCTGGTTTCGATCAATATTTTAGAGGATAACGCAAGTTAAGTCTGGGATAGGTCTGGGATTTGACCTCATCAGACTCATACTGTCGCACACTTCACATACTCGTTGAACAGATCCTGGGTTACTTTCTGGTTTGGATGACATAGTAATGTGGTACCACACTGAAACAGTCGATTAAACAAGGTTTCGATCAATATTTTTGAGGATAACGCATGTTAGGTCTAGGTTAGGCCTGGGATTTTCACTCATCAGACTCATACTTTCGCATTCTTCACATACTTGTAGAACGGATCCTGGGTTTTTTCTGGTTTGGATCACGTAGTAATGTGGGTCCACACTGAAACAATCAATTAAACCTGGTCTTGATAAATATTTTAGAGGATAACGCATGTTAGGTCTGGGATAGGTATGGGATTTACCCTCAACAGACTCATACTTTCGCACACTTCACATACTCGTTGAACAGATCCTGGGTTATTTTCTGGTTTGGATCACATAGTAATGTGGTATCACACTGAAACAGTCGATTAAACCTGGTCTTGATAAATATTTTAGAGGATAACGCATGTTAGGTTTGGGTTAGGTCTAGGATTTGCCCTCAGCAGGCTCATACTTTCGCATATCTCTCATACTTCATGGCTAGATCCTGGGCTGTTTCTGGATTGTATCACGTAGTAATGTGGTACCACGCTGAAACAGTCAATTAAACCTGGTTTCGATCAATATTTTAGAGGATAACACAAGTTAGGTCTGGCATAGGTCTGGGATTCGCCCTCATCAGGCTCATACTTTCGCGTTTTTCACATACTTGTTGAACAGATCCTGGGTTTTTTCTGGTTTGTATCACACAGTAGTGTGGTACCACACTGAATCAGTCCATTAAACCTGGTTTGGATGAATATTTTAGAGGATAACGCATGTAAGGTCTAGGTTAGCCCTGGGATTTTCACTCATCAGACTCATACTTTCGCATTCTTCTCATACTTGTTGAACTGATCCTGTGTTTTTTCTGGTTTGGATCACGTAGTAATGTGGTACCACACTGAAACAGACGATTAAACCTGGTTTGGATGAATATTTTAGAGGATAACGCATGTTAGGTCAAGGTTAGGTCTAAGATTTGCCCTCACCAGGCTCACAGTTTCGAGTTTTTCACATACTTGTTGAACAGATCCTGGGTTTTTTCTGGTTTGTATCACACAGTAGTGTGGTACCACACTGAATCAGTCCATTAAACCTGGTTTGGATGAATATTTTAGAGGATAACGCATGTAAGGTCTAGGTTAGCCCTGGGATTTTCACTCATCAGACTCATACTTTCGCATTCTTCTCATACTTGTTGAACTGATCCTGTGTTTTTTCTGGTTTGGATCACGTAGTAATGTGGTACCACACTGAAACAGACGATTAAACCTGGTTTGGATGAATATTTTAGAGGATAACGCATGTTAGGTCAAGGTTAGGTCTGGGATTTGCCCTCATCTGCTCATACTTTCGCACACTTCACGTACTTGTTGAACGGATCCCGGGTTTTTTCTGGTTTGGATCACGTAGTAGTGTGGTACCACACTGAAACAGTCCATTAAACCTGGTTTCGCTCAATATTTTAGAGGATAACGCATGTAAGGTCTAGGTTAGCCCAGGGATTTTCACTCATCAGACTGATACTTTCGCACACTTCACATACTTGTTGAACTGATCCTGGGTTTTTTCTGGTTTGGATCCCGTAGAAGTGTGGTACCACACTGAAACAGTCCATCAAACCTGGTTTCGCTCAATATTTTAGAGGATAACGCATGTTAGGTCAAGGTTAGGTCTAAGATTCGCCCTCATCAGGCTCACAGTTTCGAGTTTTTCACATACTTGTTGAACAGATCCTGGGTTTTTTCTGGTTTGGATCACATAGTAATGTGTTACCGCACTGAAACAGTCGATTAAACCTGGTTTCGATCAATATTTTAGAGAATAATTCATGTTAGGTCTAGGTTAGTTCTGGGATTTGCTCTCATCAGGCTCATACTTTCGCATATTTCTCATACTTCATGGCTAGATCCTGGGCTGTTTCTGGATTGTATCACGTAGTAATGTGGTACCACGCTGAAACAGTCAATTAAACCTGGTTTCGATCAATATTTTAGAGGATAACGCAAGTTAGGTCTGGCATAGGTCTGGAATTCGCCCTCATCAGGCTCATACTTTCGCGTTTTTCACATACTTGTTGAACAGATCCTGGGTTTTTTCTGGTTTGTATCACGGAGTAGTGTGGTACCACACTGAAACAGTCCATTAAACCTGGTTTGGATCAATATTTTAGAGGATAACGCATGTTAGGTCTAGGTTAGCCCTGGGATTTTCACTCATCAGACTCATACTTTCGCATTCTTCTCATACTTGTTGAACTGATCCTGGGTTTTTTCTGGTTTGGATCACGTCGTAATGTGGTACCACACTGAAACAGTCGATTAAACCTGGTTTCGATCAATATTTTAGAGGATAACGCAAGTTAAGTCTGGGATTGTTCTGGGATTTGACCTCATCAGACTCATACTTTCGCACACTTCACATACTCGTTGAACAGATCCTGGGTTGCTTTCTGGTTTGGATCACATAGTAATGTGGTACCACACTGAAACAGTCGATTAAATCAGGTTTCGATCAATATTTTTGAGGATAACGCATGTTAGGTCTTGGTTAGGCCTGGGATTTTCACTCATCAGACTCATACTTTCGCATTCTTCACATGCTTGTGGAACGGATCCTGGGTTTTTTCTGGTTTGGATCACGTAGTAATGTGGTACCGCACTGAAACAGTCGATTAAACCTGGTTTCGATCAATATTTTAGAGAATAATTCATGTTAGGTCTAGGTTAGTTCTGGGATTTGCTCTCATCAGGCTCATACTTTCGCATATTTCTCATACTTCATGGCTAGATCCTGGGCTGTTTCTGGATTGTATCACGTAGTAATGTGGTACCACGCTGAAACAGTCAATTAAACCTGGTTTCGATCAATATTTTAGAGGATAACGCAAGTTAGGTCTGGCATAGGTCTGGAATTCGCCCTCATCAGGCTCATACTTTCGCGTTTTTCACATACTTGTTGAACAGATCCTGGGTTTTTTCTGGTTTGGATCACGTCGTAATGTGGTACCACACTGAAACAGTCGATTAAACCTGGTTTCGATCAATATTTTAGAGGATAACGCAAGTTAAGTCTGGGATTGTTCTGGGTTTTGACCTCATCAGACTCATACTTTCGCACACTTCACATACTCGTTGAACAGATCCTGGGTTGCTTTCTGGTTTGGATCACATAGTAATGTGGTACCACACTGAAACAGTCGATTAAATCAGGTTTCGATCAATATTTTTGAGGATAACGCATGTTAGGTCTTGGTTAGGCCTGGGATTTTCACTCATCAGACTCATACTTTCGCATTCTTCACATGCTTGTGGAACGGATCCTGGGTTTTTTCTGGTTTGGATCACGTAGTAATGTGGTACCGCACTGAAACAGTCGATTAAACCTGGTTTCGATCAATATTTTAGAGAATAATTCATGTTAGGTCTAGGTTAGTTCTGGGATTTGCTCTCATCAGGCTCATACTTTCGCATATTTCTCATACTTCATGGCTAGATCCTGGGCTGTTTCTGGATTGTATCACGTAGTAATGTGGTACCACGCTGAAACAGTCAATTAAACCTGGTTTCGATCAATATTTTAGAGGATAACGCAAGTTAGGTCTGGCATAGGTCTGGAATTCGCCCTCATCAGGCTCATACTTTCGCGTTTTTCACATACTTGTTGAACAGATCCTGGGTTTTTTCTGGTTTGTATCACGGAGTAGTGTGGTACCACACTGAAACAGTCCATTAAACCTGGTTTGGATCAATATTTTAGAGGATAACGCATGTTAGGTCTAGGTTAGCCCTGGGATTTTCACTCATCAGACTCATACTTTCGCATTCTTCTCATACTTGTTGAACTGATCCTGGGTTTTTTCTGGTTTGGATCACGTCGTAATGTGGTACCACACTGAAACAGTCGATTAAACCTGGTTTCGATCAATATTTTAGAGGATAACGCAAGTTATGTCTGGGATTGTTCTGGGATTTGACCTCATCAGACTCATACTTTCGCACACTTCACATACTCGTTGAACAGATCCTGGGTTGCTTTCTGGTTTGGATCACATAGTAATGTGGTACCACACTGAAACAGTCGATTAAATCAGGTTTCGATCAATATTTTTGAGGATAACGCATGTTAGGTCTTGGTTAGGCCTGGGATTTTCACTCATCAGACTCATACTTTCGCATTCTTCACATGCTTGTGGAACGGATCCTGGGTTTTTTCTGGTTTGGATCACGTAGTAATGTGGTAGCACACTGAAACAGTCGATTAAACCTGGTTCGATCAATATTTTAGAGGATAACGCCAGTTAAGTCTGGGATAGGTCTGGGATTTGACCTCATCAGACTCATACTTTCGCACACTTCACATACTCGTTGAACAGATCCTGGGTTACTTTCTGGTTTGGATGACATAGTAATGTGGTACCACACTGAAACAGTCGATTAAACAAGGTTTCGATCAATATTTTTGAGGATAACGCATGTTAGGTCTAGGTTAGGCCTGGGATTTTCACTCATCAGACTCATACTTTCGCATTCTTCACATACTTATAGAACGGATCCTGGGTTTTTTCTGGTTTGGATCACGTAGTAATGTGGGTCCACACTGAAACAATCAATTAAACCTGGTCTTGATAAATATTTTAGAGGATAACGCATGTTAGGTCTGGGATAGGTATGGGATTTACCCTCATCAGACTCATACTTTCGCACACTTCACATACTCGTTGAACAGATCCTGGGTTATTTTCTGGTTTGGATCACATAGTAATGTGGTACCACACTGAAACAGTCGATTAAACCTGGTCTTGATAAATATTTTAGAGGATAACGCATGTTAGGTTTGGGTTAGGTCTAGGATTTGCCCTCAGCAGGCTCATACTTTCGCATATCTCTCATACTTCATGGCTAGATCCTGGGCTGTTTCTGGATTGTATCACGTAGTAATGTGGTACCACGCTGAAACAGTCAATTAAACCTGGTTTCGATCAATATTTTAGAGGACAACGCAAGTTAAGCCTGGGATTGTTCTGGGATTTGACCTCATCAGACTCATACTTTCGCACACTTCACATACTCGTTGAACAGATCCTGGGTTGCTTTCTGGTTTGGATCACATAGTAATGTGGTACCACACTGAAACAGTCGATTAAATCAGGTTTCGATCAATATTTTTGAGGATAACGCATGTTAGGTCTAGGTTAGGCCTGGGATTTTCACTCATCAGACTCATACTTTCGCATTCTTCTCATACTTGTTGAACTGATCCTGGGTTTTTTCTGGTTTGGATCACGTAGTAATGTGGTACCACACTGAAACAGACGATTAAACCTGGTTTCGATCAATATCTTAGAGGATAACGAAAGCTAAGTCTGGGATTGGTCTGGGATTTGACCTCATCAGGCTCATACATTCGCGTTTTTCACATACTTGTTGAACAGATCCTGGGTTTTTTCTGGTTTGGATCCCGTAGTTGTGTGGTACCACACTGAAACAGTCCATCAAACCTGGTTTCGCTCAATATTTTACAGGACAACGCAAGTTAGGTCTAGGTAAGGCCTGAGATTTTCACTGATCAGACTCATACTTTCGCCTTCTTCACATACTTGTTGAACGGATCCTGGGTTTTTTCTGGTTTGGAACACGTAGTAATGTGGTACCACGCTGAAACAGTCAATTAAACCTGGTTTCGATCAATATTTTAGAGGATAACGCAAGTTAGGTCTGGCATAGGTCTGGAATTCGCCCTCATCAGGCTCATACTTTCGCGTTTTTCACATACTTGTTGAACAGATCCTGGGTTTTTTCTGGTTTGTATCACGTAGTAGTGTGGTACCACACTGAAACAGTCCATTAAACCTGGTTTGGATCAATATTTTAGAGGATAACGCATGTTAGGTCTAGGTTAGCCCTGGGATTTTCACTCATCAGACTGATACTTTCGCACACTTCACATACTTGTCGAACGGATCCTGGGTTTTTTCTGGTTTCGATCCCGTAGAAGTGTGGTACCACACTGAAACAGTCCATCAAACCTGGTTTCGCTCAATATTTTTGAGGATAACGCATGTTAGGTCTAGGTTAGGCCTGGGATTTTCACTCATCAGACTCATACTTTCGCATTCTTCACATACTTGTGGAACGGATCCTGGGTTTTTTCTGGTTTGGATCACGTAGTAATGTGGTAGCACACTGAAACAGTCGATTAAACCTGGTTTCGATCAATATTTTAGAGGATAACGCAAGTTAAGTCTGGGATTGGTCTGGGATTTGACCTCATCAGACTCATACTTTCGCACACTTCACATACTTGTTGAACAGATCCTGGGTTGCTTTCTGGTTTGGATCACATAGTAATGTGGTACCACACTGAAACAGTCGATTAAATCAGGTTTCGATCAATATTTTTGAGGATAACGCATGTTAGGTCTAGGTTAGGCCTGGGATTTTCACTCATCAGACTCATACTTTCGCATTCTTCACATACTTGTGGAACGGATCCTGGGTTTTTTCTGGTTTGGATCACGTAGTAATGTGGGTCTACACTGAAACAATCAATTAAACCTGGTCTTGATAAATATTTTAGTGGATAACGCATGTTAGGTTTGGGTTAGGTCTAGGATTTGCCCTCTGCAGGCTCATACTTTCGCATATCTCTCATACTTCATGGCTAGATCTTGGGCTGTTTCTGGATTGTATCACGTAGTAATGTGGTGCCACGCTGAAACAGTCAATTAAACCTGGTTTCGATCAACATTTTAGAGGATAACGCAAGTTAGGTCTGGCATAGGTCTGGGATTCGCCCTCATCAGGCTCATACTTTCGCGTTTTTCACATACTTGTTGAACGGATCCTGGGTTTTGTCTGGTTTGGAACATGTAGAAATGTGGTACCACACTGAAACATTCAATTAAACCTGGTCTTGATAAATATTTTAGAGAATAACGCATGTTAGGTCTGGGTTAGGTCTAGGACTTGCCCTCATCAGGCTCATACTTTCGCATATTTCTCATACTTCATGGCTAGATCCTGGGCTATTTCTGGATTGGATCACGTAGTAAAGTGGTACCACACTGAAACATTCAATGAAACCTGGTCTTGATAAGTATTTTAGAGGATAACGCATGTTAGGTCTGGGATAGGTCTGGGATTAGCCCTCATCAGACTCATACTCTCGCACACTTCACATACTCGTTGACGAGATCCTGGATTTTTTTCTAGTTTGGATCACGTAGTAATGTGGTACCACACTGAAACAGTCGATTAAACCTGGTTTCGATCAATATTTTTGAGGATAACGCATGTTAGGTCTGGGATAGGTCTGGGATTAGCCCTCATCAGACTCACACTTTCGCTTTCTTCACATACTTGTTGAACGGATCCTGGGCGTTTTCTGGATTGCATCACGTAGTAATGTAGTACCACACTGAAACAGTCAATGAAACCTGGTTTCCATCAATATTATAGAGGACAACGCAAGTTAGGTCTGGGATAGGTCTGGGATTTGCCCTCATCAGGCTCATACTTTCGCGTTTTTCACATACTTGTTGAACGGATCCTGGGTTTTTTCTGGTGTGGATCACGTAGTAATGTGGTACCACACTAAAACAGTCAATTAAACCTGGTTTCGATCAATATTTTTGATGATAACGCATGTTAGGTCTAGGTTAGGCCTGGGATTTTCACTCATCAGACTCATACTTTCGCATTCTTCACATACTTGTAGAACGGAACCTGGGTTTTTTCTGGTCTGGTTCACGTAGTAATGTGGTACCACACTGAAACATTCAATTAAACCTGGTCTTGATAAATATTTTAGAGGATAACGCATGTTAGGTCTGGGTCAGGTCTAGAATTTGCCCTCATCATGCTCATACTTTCGCAACTTTCTCATACATCATGGCTAGATCCTGGGCTATTTCTGGATTGTATCACGTAGTATTGTGATACCACGCTGAAACAGTCAATTAAACCTGGTTTCGATCAATATTTTAGAAGATAACGCAAGTTAGGTCTGGCATAGGTCTGGGATTCGCCCTCATCAGGCTCATACTTTCGCGTTTTTCACATACTTGTTGAACAGATCCTGGGTTTTTTCTGGTTTGTATCACGTAGTAGTGTGGTACCACACTGAAACAGTCCATTAAACCTGGTTTCGATCAATATCTTAGAGGATAACGCAAGTTAAGTCTGGGATTGGTCTGGGATTTGACCTCATCAGACTCATACTTTCGCACACTTCACATACTCGTTGAACAGATCCTGGGTTATTTTCTGGTTTGGATCACATAGTAATGTGGTACCACACTGAAACAGTCGATTAAACCAGGTTTCGATCAATATTTTTGAGGATAACGCCTGTTAGGTCTAGGTTAGGTCTGGGATTTTCACTCATCAGACTCATACTTTCGCATTCTTCACGTACTTGTTGAACGGATCCTGGGTTTTTTCTGGATTGGATCACGTAGTAATGTGGTACCACACTGAAACATTCAATGAAAACTGGTCTGGATAAATATTTTGGAGGATAACGCAAGTTAGGTCTGGGATAGTTCTGGGATTTGGCCTCATCAGGGTCATACTTTCGCAGTTTTAACATACATGTTGACCTAATCCAGGGTTTTTTCTGCTTTGGATCACGTAGTAATGTGGTACCACACTAAAACAGTCAATTCAACCTGGTGTCGATCAATATTTTAGAGGATAACGCATGTTAGGTCTGGGTCAGTTCTAGAATTTGCCCTCATCATGCTCATACTTTCGCATCTTTCTCATACATCATGACTAGATCCTGGGCTATTTCTGGATTGTATCACGTAGTAATGTGGTACCACGCTGAAACAGTCAACTAAACCTGGTTTCGATCAATATTTTTGAGGATAACGCAAGTTAGGTCTGGGATAGGTCTGGGATTCGCCCTCATCAGGCTCATACTTTCGCGTTTTTCACATACTTGTTGAACTGATCCTGGGTTTTTTCTGGTTTGGATCACGTAGTAATGTGGTACCACACTGAAACATTCCATTAAACCTGGTTCCGATTAATAGTTAAGAGGATAACGCAAGTTAGGTCTGGGATAAGTCTGGGATTCGCCCTCATCAGGCTCATACTTTCGCATATTTTTCATACTTCATGGCTAGATGCTGGGCTTTTTCTGGTTTGGATCACATAGTAATGTGGTACCACACGGGAACAATCCATTAAACCTGGTTTCAATCGATATTTTAGAAGATAACGCATGTTAGGTCTAGGTTAGGCCTGGGATTTGCCCTCATCAGACACATACTTTCGCATTCTTTACGTACTTGTTGAACAACTCCTGGGTTTTTTTCTGGTTTGGATCACGTAGTAATGTGGTACCACACTGAAACAGTTGATTAAACCTGGTTTCGATCAATATTTTTGAGGATAACGCATGTTAGGTCTAGGTTAGGCCTGGGATTTGCCCTCATCAGGGTCATACTTTCGCAGTTTTAACATACATGTTGACCTGATCGAGGGTTTTTTCTGCTTTGGATCACGTAGTAATGTGGTGCCACACTGAAACAGTCCATTAAACCTGGTTTCGATCAATATTTTACAGGATAACGCAAGTTAGGTCTGGGATAGGTCTGGGATTCGCCCTCATCAGGGGCATACTTTCGCATTTTTCACATACATGTTGAACAGATCCTGGGTTTTTTCTGGTTTGGATCGCGCAGTAATGTGGTACCACACTGAAACAGTCGATTAAACCTGGTTTCGATCAATATTTTACAGGATAACGCAAGTTAGGTCTGGGATAAGTCTGGGATTCGCCCTCATCAGGCTCATACTAACGCGATTTTCACATACTTGTTGAACAGATCGTCGGTTTTTTCTGGCTTGGATCACGTAGTAATGTGGTACCACACTGAAACAGTCCATTGAACCTGGTTTCGATCAATATTTTAGAGGATAACGCAATTTAGGTCTGGGATAGGTCTGGGATTCGCCCACATCAGACTCATACTTTCGCATACTTCACATACTTGTTGAACAGATCCTGGGCTCTTTCTGGATTGGATCACGTAGTAATGTGGTACCACACTGAAACAGTCCATTAAACCTGGTTTCGATCAATATTTTTGAGGATAACGCATGTTATGTCTAGGTTAGGCCTGGGATTTGCCCTCATCAGACTCATACTTTCGCATATTTCACAATCTTCTTGAACAGATCCTGGGTTTTTTCAGGTTTGGATCACATAGTAATGTGGTACCACACTGAAACAGTCAATTAAACCTGGTTTCCATCAATATTTTTGAGGATAACACATGTTAGGTCTAGGTTAGGTCTGGGATTTGCTCTCATCAGGCTCATTCTTTCGCATATTTCTCATACTTGATGGCTAGATCCTGGGCTTTTTCTGAATTCGATCACGTAGTAATGTAGAACCACACTGAAACTGTGAATTAACCCTGGTTTCGATCACTATCTTAGAGGATAACGCATGTTAGGTCTGGGATAGTTCTGGGATTTGCCCTCATCAGACTCATACTTTCGCACACTTCACATACTCGTTGAACAGATCCCGGGTTTTTTTCTGGTTTGGATCACGTAGTAGTGCGGTACTACACTGACACAGTCGATTAAACCTGGTTTCGATCAATATTATTGAGGATAACGCATGTTAGGTCTAGGTTAGTCCTGGGATTTTCACTCATCAGGGTCATACTTTCGCATTCTTCACATACTTGTTGAACGGATCCTGTGTTTTTACTGGATTGGTTCACGTAGTAATGTGGTACCACACTGAAACATTCAATTAAACCTGGTCTTGATAAATATTTTACTGGATAGCGCATGTTAGGTCTGGGTTAGGTCTGGGATTTGCCCTCATCCGGCTCATACTTTCGCATATTTCTCATACTTCATGGCTAGATCCTGGGCTATTTCTGGATTGGATCACGTAGTAATGTGTTACCACACTGAAACAGTCAAGTAAACCTGGTTTTGATCAATATTTTAGAAGACAACGCAAGTTAGGTCTGGGATAGGTCTGGGATTTGCCCTCATCAGGGACATATTTTCGCATTTTTCACATACATGTTGAACAGATCCTGGGTTTTTTCTGGTTTGGTTCGCGCTGTAATGTGGTACCACACTGAAACAGTCGATTAAACCTGGTTTCGATCAATATTTTAGAGGATAACGTATGTTATGTCTAGGTTAGGCCTGGGATTTGCCCTCATCAGACTCATACTTTCGCATATTTCACAATCTTCTTGAACAGATCCTGGCTTTTTCAGGTTTGGATCACATAGTAATGTGGTACCACACTGAAACAGTCAATTAAACCTGGTTTCCATCAATATTTTTGAGGATAACACATGTTAGGTCTAGGTTAGGTCTGGGATTTGCTCTCATCAGGCTCATTCTTTCGCATATTTCTCATACTTGATTGCTAGATCCTGGGCTTTTCTGGATTGGATCACGTAGTAATGTAGAACCACACTGAAGCAGTCAACTAACTCTGGTTTCGATCACTATTTTAGAAGATAACGCATGTTAGGTCTGGGATAGGTCTGGGATTTTCACACATCAGACTCATACTTTCGCATTCTTCACATACTTGATGAACGGATCCTGTGTTCTTACTGGTTTGGATCACGTAGTAATATGGTACCACACTGAAACAGTCCACTCAACCTGGTTTCGATCAATATTTTACAGGATAACGCATGTTATGTCTAGGTTAGGCCTGGGATTAGCCCTCATCAGACTCATACTTTCGCATACTTCACATACTTGTTGAACAGATCCTGGGTTTTTTCTGGTTTGGTTCGCGCTGTAATGTGGTACCACACTGAAACAGTCGATTAAACCTGGTTTCGATCAATATTTTAGAGGATAACGCATGTTATGTCTAGGTTAGGCCTGGGATTTGCCCTCATCAGACTCATACTTTCGCATATTTCACAATCTTCTTGAACAGATCCTGGGTTTTTTCAGGTTTGGATCACGTAGTCATGTGTTACCACACTGAAACAGTCAAGTAAACCTGGTTTTGATCAATATTTTAGAAGACAACGCAAGTTAGGTCTGGGATAGGTCTGGGATTTGCCCTCATCAGGGACATATTTTCGCATTTTTCACATACATGTTGAACAGATCCTGGGTTTTTTCTGGTTTGGTTCGCGCTGTATTGTGGTACCACACTGAAACAGTCCATTAAACCTGGTTTCGATCAATATTTTAGAGGATAACGCATGCTTGGTCTACGTTAGGCCTGGGATTTGCCCTCATCAGGGTCATACTTTCGCATATTTCTCATAATTCATGGCTAAATCCTGGGCTATTTCTGGATTGCATCACGTAGTAATGTAGTACCACACTGAAACAGTCAATTAAACCTGGTTTCCATCAATATTTTAGAGGACAACGCAAGTTAGGTCTGGGATAGGTCTGGGATTTGCCCTCGTCAGGATCATACTTTCGCATTTTTCACATACTTGTTGAACAGATCCTGGGTTTTTTCTGGTTTGGATCACGCAGTAGTGTGGTACCACACTGAAACAGTCCACTCAACCTGGTTTCGATCAATATTTTACAGGATAACGCATGTTATGTCTAGGTTAGGCCTGGGATTAGCCCTCATCAGACTCATACTTTCGCATACTTCACATACTTGTTGAACAGATCCTAGGTTTTTTTCTGGTTTGGATCACGTATTAATGTGGTACCACACTGAAACAGTCGATTAAACATGGTTTCGATAAATATTTTTGTGCATAACGCATGTTAGGTCTAGGTTAGGCCTGCGATTTGCCCTCATCAGGCTCATACTTTCGCGTCTTTCACATACTTCTTGAACAGATCCTGGGTTTTTTCTGGTTTGGATCACATAGTAATGTGGTACCACACTGAAACAGTCCATTAAACCTGGTATCGATCAATATTTTAGAGGATAATGCATGTTAGGTCTAGGTTAGGCCTGGGATGTGCCCTCATCAGGGTCATACTTTCGCGTTTTTCACATACTTGTTGACCTGATCGAGGGTTTTTTCTGCTTTGGATCACGTAGTAAAGTGGTACCACACTGAAACATTCCATTAAACCTGGTTCCGATTTATATTTTAGAGGATAACGCAAGTTAGGTCTGGGATAGGTCTGGGATTCGCCCTCATCAGGCTCATACTTTCGCGTTTTTCACATACTTGTTGAACAGATCCTGGGTTTTTTCTAGTTTGGATCACGTAGTAGTGTGGTACCACACTGAAACAGTCGATTAAACCTGGGTTCGATCTATATTTTTGAGGATAACGCATGTTAGGTCTAGGTTAGGCCTGGGATTTTCACTCATCAGACTCATACTTTCGCATTCATCACATAGTTGTTGAACAGATCCTGGGTTTTTTCTAGTTTCGATCACGTAGTAATGTGGTACCACACCGAAACAGTCCATTAAACCTGGTTTCGATCAATATTTTTGAGGATAACGCATGTTAGGTCTGGGTTAGGTCTTTGGAATTGCCCTCATCAGGCTCATACTTTCGCATATTTCTCATAATTCATGGCTAGATCCTGGGCTATTTCTGGATTGCATCACGTAGTAATGTAGTACCACACTGAAACAGTCCATTAAACCTGGTTTCGATCAATATTTTAGAGGATAACGCAAGTTAGGTCTGGGATAGGTCTGGGATTTGCTCTCGTCAGGATCATACTTTCGCATTTTTCACATACTTGTTGAACAGATCCTGGGTCTTTTCTGGTTTGGATCACGCAGTAGTGCGGTACCACACTGAAACAGTCCACTCAACCTGGTTTCGATCAATATTTTACAGGATAACGCATGTTATTTCTAGGTTAGGCCTGGGATTAGCCCTCATCAGACTCATACTTTCGCATACTTCACATACTTGTTGAACAGATCCTAGGTTTTTTTCTGGTTTGGATCACGTATTAATGTGGTACCACACTGAAACCGTCGATTAAACCTGGTTTCGATAAATATTTTTGAGCATAACGCATGTTAGGTCTAGGTTAGGCCTGGGATTTTCGGTCATCAGACTCATACTTTCGCATTCATCAGATACTTGTTGAACAGATCCCGGGTTTTTTCTAGTTTGGATCACGTAGTAATGTGGTACCACACTGAAACAGTCCATTAAACCTGGTTTCGATCAATATTTTTGAGGATAACGCATGTTAGGTCTGGGTTAGGTCTAGGAATTGCCCTCATCAGGCTCATACTTTCGCATATTTCTCATAATTCATGGCTAGATCCTGGGCTATTTCTGGATTGCATCACGTAGTAATATAGTACCACACTGAAACAGTCCATTAAACCTGGTTTCGATCAATATTTTTGAGCATAACGCATGTTAGGTCTAGGTTAGGCCTGCGATTTGCCCTCATCAGGCTCATACTTTCGCGTTTTTCACATACTTCTTGAACAGATCCTGGGTTTTTTCTGGTTTGGATCACATAGTAATGTGGTACCACACTGAAACAGTCCATTAAACCTGGTATCGATCAATATTTTAGAGGATAACGCATGTTAGGTCTAGGTTAGGCCTGGGATTTGCCCTCATCAGACTCATACTTTCGCATTCTTCATATACTTGTTGAACGGATCCTGTGTTTTTACTGGTTTGGATCACGTAGTAATGTGGTACCACACTGAAACAGTCGATTAAACCTGGTTTCGATCAATATTTTTGAGGATAACGCATGTTAGGTCTGGGATAGGTCTGGGATTTGCCCTCATCAGGGTCATACTTTCGCAGTTTTGACATGCATGTTTACCTGATCAAGGGCTTTTCTGCTTTGGATCACGTAGTAATGTGGTACCACACTAAAACGGTCAATTAAACCTGGTCTCGATCAATATTTTAGAGGATAGCGCATGTTAGGTCTAGGTTAGCCCTGAGATTTTCACTCATCAGACACATACTTTCGCATTTTTCACATTCTTCTTGAACGGATCCTGGGTTTTTTCTAGTGTGGATCACGTAGTAATGTGGTACCACACTGAAACAATCAATTAAACCTGGTCTTGATAAATATTTTAGAGGATAACGCATGTTAGGTCTGGGTTATGTCTAGGATTTGCCCTCATCAGCCTCATACTTTCGCATATTTTTCATACTTCATGGCTAGATCCTGGGCTATTTCTGGTTTGGATGACGTAGTAATGTGGTACCACACTGAAACATTCAATTAAACCTGGTCATGACAAATATTTTAGTGGATAACGCATGTTAGGTCTGGGTTAGGTCTAGGATTTGCCCTCATCAGGCTCATACTTTCGCATATTTCTCATAATTCATGGCTAGATCCTGGGCTATTTCTGGATTGGATCAGGTAGTAATGTGTTACCACACTGAAACAGCAAAGTAAACCTGGTTTCGATCAATATTTTAGAGGATAACGCAAGTTAGGTCTGGGATAAGTCTGGGATACGCCCTCATCAGGCTCATACTTTCGCGTTTTTCACATACTTGTTGAACAGATCTCGGTTTTTTCTGGTTTGGATCACGTAGTAATGTGGTACCACACTGAAACAGTCCATTAAACCTAGTATCGATCAATATTTTAGAGGATAACGCATGTTAGGTCTAGGTTAGGCCTGGGATTTTCACTCATCAGACACATACTTTCGCATTTTTCACATACTTGTTGAACAGATCCTGGGTCTTTTCTGGTTTGGATCACGCAGTAGTGCGGTACCACACTGAAACAGTCCACTCAACCTGGTTTCGATCAATATTTTACAGGATAACGCATGTTATGTCTAGGTTAGGCCTGGGATTTGCCCTCATCAGACTCATACTTTCGCATTCTTCATATACTTGTTGAACGGATCCTGTGTTTTTACTGGTTTGGATCACGTAGTAATGTGGTACCACACTGAAACATTCCATTAAACTTGGTTTCGATCAATATTTTAGAGGATAACGCAAGTTAGGTCTGGGATAGGTCTGGGATTCGCCCTCATCAGGCTCATACTTTCGCGTTTTTCACATACTTGTTGAACAGATCCTGGGTTTTTTCTAGTTTGGATCACGTAGTAGTGTGGTACCACACTGAAACGGTCGATTAAACCTGGGTTCGATCTATATTTTTGAGGATAACGCATGTTAGGTCTAGGTTAGGCCTGGGATTTTCACTCATCAGACTCATACTTTCGCATTCATCACATACTTGTTGAACAGATCCTGGGTTTTTTCTAGTTTGGATCACGTAGTAATGTGGTACCACACTGAAACAGTCCATTAAACCTGGTTTCGATCAATATTTTTGAGGATAACGCATGTTAGGTCTGTGTTAGGTCTAGGAATTGCCCTCATCAGGCTCATACTTTCGCATATTTCTCATAATTGATGGCTAGATCCTGGGCTATTTCTGGATTGGATCACGTAGTAATGTAGAACCACACTGAAACAGTCAATTAACCCTGGTTTCGATCACTATTTTAGAGGATAACGCATGTTAGGTATGGGATAGTTCTGGGATTTGCCCTCATCAGACTCATAGTTTCGCACACTTCACATACTCGCTGAACAGATCCTGGTTTTTTTTCTGGTTTGGATTACTTAGTAATGCGGTGCCACACTGACACAGTCGATTAAACCTTGTTTCGATCAATATTATTGAGGATAACGCATGTTAGGTCTAGGTTAGTCCTGGGACTTTCACTCATCAGACTCATACTTTCGCATTTTTCACATACTTGTTGAACAGATCCTGGGTTTTTTCTGGTTTGGATCACGCAGTAGTGTGGTACCACACTGAAACAGTCCACTCAACCTGGTTTCGATCAATATTTTACAGGATAACGCATGTTATGTCTAGGTTAGGCCTGGGATTAGCCCTCATCAGACTCATACTTTCGCATACTTCACATACTTGTTGAACAGATCCTAGGTTTTTTTCTGGTTTGGATCACGTATTAATGTGGCACCACACTGAAACAGTCAATTAAACCTGGTTTCGATCAATATTTTAGAGGATAACGCATGTTAAGTCTGGGTTAGGTCTAGGATTTGCCCTCATCAGGCTCATACTTTCGCATATTTCTCATACTTCATGGCTAGATCCTGGGCTTTTTCTGGATTGCATCACGTAGTAATGTAGTGCAACACTGAAACAGTCAATTAAACCTGGTTTCCATCAATATTTTAGAGGACAACGCAAGCTAGGTCTGGGTTAGGCCTGGGATTTGCCCTCATCAGACTCATACTTTCGCATACTTCACATACTTGTTGAACAGATCCTGGGTTTTTTCCGGTTTGGATCACGTAGTAATGTGGTACCACACTGAAACAGTCGATTAAACCTGGTTTCGATCAATATTTTTGAGCATAACGCATGTTAGGTCTAGGTTAGGTCTGGGATTTGCTCTCATCAGGCTCGTACTTTCGCATATTTCTCATACTTGATGGGCAGATTCTGGGCTTTTTGTGGATTGGATCACGTAGTAATTTAGTAGCACACTGAAACAGTCGATTAAACCTGGTTTCGATCAATATATATGAGCATAACGCATGCTAGGTCTAGGTTAGGCCTGGGATTTGCCCTCATCAGACTCATACTTTCGCATTCTTCATATACTTGTTGAACGGATCCTGTGTTTTTTCTGCTTTGGATCACGTAGTAAAGTGGTACCACACTGAAACATTCCAATAAACCTGGTTTCGATCAATATTTTAGAGGATAACGCAATTTAGGTCTGGGATAGGTCTGGGATTTGCCCTCGTCAGGATCATACTTTCGCATTTTTCACATACTTGTTGAACAGATCCTGGGTTATTTCTGGTTTGGATCACGCAGTAGTGTGGTACCACACTGAAACATTCAATTAAACCTGGTCTTGATAAATATTTTTGAGGATAACGCATGTTAGGTCTAGGTTAGGCCTGGGATTTGCTCTCATCAGGCTCGTACTTTCGCATATTTCTCATACTTAATGGGCAGATTCTGGGCTTTTTGTGGATTGGATCACGTACTAATTTAGTAGCACACTGAAACAGTCGATCAAACCTGGTTTCGATCAATATATATGAGCATAACGCATGTTAGGTCTAGGTTAGGCCTGGGATTTGCCCTCATCAGACTCATACTTTCGCATTCTTCATATACTTGTTGAACGGATCCTGTGCTTTTACTGGTTTGGATCACGTAGTAATGTGGTACCACACTGAAACATTCAATTGAACCTGGTCTTGATAAATATTTTAGAGGATAACGCATGTTAGGTCAGGGTAAGGTCTAGGATTTGCCCTCATCAGACACATACTTTCGCATTCTTCACGTACTTGTTGAACAGCTCCAGGGTTTTTTTCTGGTTTGGATCACGTAGTAATGTGGTACCACACTGAAACACTCGATTAAACCTGGTTTCGATCAATATTTTTGAGGGTAACGCATGTTAGGTCTGGGATAGGTCTGGGATTTGCCCTCATCAGTGTCATACTTTCGCAGTTTTGACATGCATGTTGACCTGATCGAGGGCTTTTCTGCTTTGGATCACGTAGTAAAGTGGGACCACACTGAAACAGTCAATTAAACCTGGTTTCGACCAATACTTTAGAGAATAATTCATGTTAGGTCTGGGATAGGTCTAGGATTTGCCCTCATCAGGCTCTTACTATCGCATATTTCTCATACTTCATGGCTAGATCCTGGGCAATTTCTGGATTGGATCACGTAGTAAAGTGGTACCACACTGAAACATTCAATGAAACCTGTTCTGGATAAATATTTTAGAGGATAACGCATCTTAGGTCTGGGTTACGTCTAAGATTTGCCCTCATCAGGCTCACAGTTTCGCGTTTTTCACATACTTGTTAAACAGATCCTGGGATTTTTCTGGTTTGGATCACGTAGTAATGTGGTACCACACTAAAACAGTCAATTAAACCTGGTTTCGATCAATATTTTAGAGGATAACGCAAGCTAGGTCTGGGATAGGTCTGGGATTAGCCCTCATCGGACTCATGCTTTCGCACACTTCACATACTCGTTGACAAGATCCTGGGTTTTTTTCTGGTTTTGATCACGTAGTAATGTGGTTCCACACTGAAACAGTCGATTAAACCTTGTTTCGATTAATATTTTAGAGGATAACGCATGTTAGGTCTAGGTCGGGCCTGGTTTTTTCACACATCAGACTCATACTTTCGCATTCTTCACATACTTGTTGAACGGATCCTGGGTTTTTTCTGGTTTGGGTCACGTAGTAATGTGGGACCACACTGAAACAGTCAATTAAGCCTGGTTTCGACCAATATTTTAGAGAATAATTCATGTTAGGTCTAGGTTAGGTCTGGGATTTGCTCTCATCAGGCTCATACTTTCGCATATTTCTCATACTTGATGGCTAGATCCTGGGCTTTTTCTGGATTGCATCACGTAGTAATGAAGTACAACACTGAAACAGTCTATTAAACCTGGTTTCCATCAATACTTTAGAGGACAACGCAAGTTAGGTCTGGGATAGGTCTGGGATTTGCCCTCATCAGGCTCATACTTTCGCGGTTTTCACATACTTGTTGAACAGATCCTGGGTTTTTTCTGGTTTGGATCCCATAGTAGTGTTGAACCACACAGAAACAGTCCATTGAACCTGGTTTCGCTCAATCTTTTAGAGGATAACGCATGCTAGGTCTAGGTCAGGCCTGGGATTTTCACTCATCACACTCATACTTTCGCATTCTTCACATACTTGTTGAACGGATCCTGGGTTTTTTCCGGTTTGGCTCACGTAGTAATGTGGTACCACACTGAAACTGTCAATTAAACCTGGTCTTGATAAATATTTTAGAGGATAACGCATGTTAGGTCTGGGATAGGTCTGGGATTAGCCCTCATCAGACTCATGCTTTCGCACACTTCACATACTCGTTGACAAGATCCTGGGTTTTTTTCTGGTTTTGATCACGTAGTAATGTGGGACCACACTGAAACAGTCAATTAAACCTGGTTTCGACCAATATTTTAGAGAATAATTCATGTTAGGTCTAGGTTAGGTCTGGGATTTGCTCTCATCAGGCTCATACTTTCGCACACTTCACATACTTGTTGAACGGATCCTGAGTTTTTTCTGGTTTGGATCACGTAGTAGTGTGGTACCACACTGAAACAGTCCATTAAACCTGGTTTCGCTCAATATTTTAGAGGATAACGCATGTTAGGTCTAGGTCAGGCCTGGGATTTTCACTCATCAGACTCATACTTTCGCATTCTTCACATACTTGTTGAACGGATCCTGGGTTTTTTCAGGTTTGGATCATGTAGTAATGTGGGTCCACACTGAAACAATCGATTAAACCTGGTCTTGATAAATATTTTAGAGGATAACGCATGTTAGGTCTGGGATAGGTCTGGGATTTGCCCTCATCAGACTCATACTTTCGCACACTTCACATACTCGTTGAACTGATCCGGGGTTATTTTCTGGTTTGGATCACATAGTAATGTGGTACCACACTGAAACAGTCGATTAAACCAGGTTTCGATCAATATATTTCAGGATAACGCATGTTAGGTCTAGGTTAGGCCTGGGATTTTCACTCATCAGACTCACACTTTCGCATTCTTCACATACTTGTAGAACGGATCCTGGGTTTTTACTGGTTTGGATCACGTAGTAATATGGTACCACACTGAAACATTCAATTAAACCTGGTTTCGACCAATATTTTAGAGAATAATTCATGTTAGGTCTAGGTTAGGTCTGGGATTTGCTCTCATCAGGCTCATTCTTTCGCATATTTCTCATACTTGATGGCTAGATCCTGGGCTTTTTCTGGATTGCATCACGTAGTAATGAAGTACAACACTGAAACAGTCAATTAAACCTGGTTTCCATCAATACTTTAGAGGACAACGCAAGTTAGGTCTGGCATAGGTCTGGGATTCGCCCTCATCAGGCTCATACTTTCGCGTTTTTCACATACTTGTTGAACAGATCCTGGGTTTTTTCTGGTTTCTATCACGTAGTAGTGTAGTACCACACTGAAACAGTCCATTAAACCTGGTTTGGATCAATATATTAGAGGATAACGCATGTTAGGTCTAGGTTAGCCCTGGGATTTGCCCTCATCAGGCTCATACTTTCGCGTTTTTCACATACTTGTTGAACAGATCCTGGGTTTTTTCTGGTTTGGATCCCGTAGTAGTGTTGTACCACACTGAAACTGTCCATTAAACCTGGTTTCGCTCAATATTTTAGAGGATAACGCATGTTAGGTCTAGGTCAGGCCTGGGATTTTCACTCATCACACTCATACTTTCGCATTCTTCACATACTTGTTGAACGGATCCTGGGTTTTTTCTGGTTTGGATCACGTAGTAATGTGGTACCACACTAAAACTGTCAATTAAACCTGGTCTTGATAAATATATTAGAGGATAACGCATGTTAGGTCTGGGATAGGTCTGGGATTTGCCCTCATGAGACTCATACTTTCGCACACTTCACATACTCGTTGAACAGATCCTGGATTATTTTCTGGTTTGGATCACATAGTAATGTGGTGCCACACTGAAACTGTCCATTAAACCTGGTTTCGCTCAATATTTTAGAGGATAACGCATGTTAGGTCTAGGTCAGGCCTGGGATATTCACTCATCACACTCATACTTTCGCATTCTTCACATACTTGTTGAACGGATCCTGGGTTTTTTCTGGTTTGGATCACGTAGTAATGTGGTACCACACTAAAACTGTCAATTAAACCTGGTCTTGATAAATATATTAGAGGATAACGCATGTTAGGTCTGGGATAGGTCTGGGATTTGCCCTCATGAGACTCATACTTTCGCACACTTCACATACTCGTTGAACAGATCCTGGATTATTTTCTGGTTTGGATCACATAGTAATGTGGTGCCACACTGAAACAGTCGATTAAACCTGGTTTCGCTCAATATTTTAGAGGATAACGCATGTTAGGTCTAGGTCGGGCCTGGGATTTTCACTCATCAGACTCATACTTTCGCATTCTTCACATACTTGTTGAACGGATCCTGGGTTTTTTCTGGTTTGGATCACGTAGTAATGTGGGTCCATACTGAAACAATCAATTAAACCTGGTCTTGATAAATATTTTAGAGGATAACGCATGTTAGGTCTGGGTTAGGTCTAGGATTTGCCCTCATCAGGCTCATACTTTCGCATATTTCTCATACTTCATGGCTAGATCCTGGGCTATTCCTGGATTGGATGACGTAGTAAAGTGGTACCACACTGAAACATTCAATGAAACCTGGTCTGGATAAATATTTTAGAGGACAACGCATCTTAGGTCTGGGATAGGTCTAAGATTTGCCCCCATCAGGCTCACAGTTTCGCGTTTTTCACATACTTGTTGAACGGATCCTGGGTTTTTTCTGGTTTGGATCACGTAGTAATGTGGGATCACACTGAAACAGTCAATTAAACCTGGTTTCGACCAATATTTTAGAGAATAATTCATGTTAGGTCTAGGTCGGGCCTGGGATTTTCACTCATCAGACTCATACTTTCGCATTCTTCACATACTTGTTGAACGGATCCTGGGTTTTTTCTGGTTTGGATCACGTAGTAGTGTGGTACCACACTGAAACAGTCCATTAAACCTGGTTTCGCTCAATATTTTAGAGGATAACGCATGTTAGGTCTAGGTCGGGCCTGGTTTTTTCACTCATCAGACGCATACTTTCGCATTCTTCACATACTTGTTGAACGGATCCTGGGTTTTTTCTGGTTTGGGTCACGTAGTAATGTGGGACCACACTGAAACAGTCAATTAAACCTGGTTTCGACCAATATTTTAGAGAATAATTCATGTTAGGTCTAGGTCGGGCCTGGGATTTTCACTCATCAGACTCATACTTTCGCATTCTTCACATACTTGTTGAACGGATCCTGGGTTTTTTCTGGTTTGGATCACGTAGTAATGTGGGTCCATACTGAAACAATCAATTAAACCTGGTCTTGATAAATATTTTAGAGGATAACGCAAGTTAGGTCTAGGTTAGGTCTGGGATTTGCTCTCATCAGGCTCATTCTTTCGCATATGTCTCATACTTGATGGCTAGATCCTGGGCTTTTTCTGGATTGCATCATGTAGTAACGTAGTACCACACTGAAACAGTCAATGAAACCTGGTTTCCATCAATATTTTAGAGGACAACGCAAGTTAGGTCTAGGTAAGGCCTGAGATTTTCACTGATCAGACTCATACATTCGCATTCTTCACATACTTGTTGAACGGATCCTGGGTTTTTTCTGGTTTGGATCACGTAGTAATGTGGTACCACACTGAAACATTCAACTAACCTGGTCTTGATAAATATTTTAGAGGATAACGCATGTTAGGTCTGGGTTACGTCTAGGATTTGCCCTCAACAGGCTCATATTTTCGCATATTTCTCATACTTCATGGCTAGATCCTGGGCTGTTTCTGCATTGTACCACGTAGTAATGTGGTACCACGCTGAAACAGTCAATTAAACATGGTTTCGATCAATATTTTAGAGGATAACGCAAGTTAGGTCTGGGATAGGTCTAGGCTTTGCCCTCATCAGGCTCTTACTATCGCATATTTCTCACACTTCATGGCTAGATCCTGGGCTATTTCTGGATTGGATCACGTAGTAAAGTGGTACCACACTGAAACATTCAATGAAACCTGGTCTGGATAAATATTTTAGAGGATAACGCATCTTAGGTCTGGGTTAGGTCTAAGATTTGCCCTCATCAGGCTCACAGTTTCGCGTTTTTAACATACTTGTTGAACAGATCCTGGGTTTTTCCTTGTTTCGATCACGTAGTAATGTGGTACCACACTAAAACAGTCAATTAAACCTGGTTTCGATCAATATTTTGGAGGATATCGCAAGTTAGGTCCGGGATAAGTCTGGGATTTGCTCCCATCAGGCTCATTCTTTCGCATATTTCTCATACTTGATGGCTAGATCCTGAGCTTTTTCTGGTTTGGATCACGAAGTAGTGTGGTACCGCACTGAAACCGTCCATTAAACCTGGTTTCGCTCAATATTTTAGAGGATAACACATGTTAGGTCTAGGTTAGGTCTGGGATTTGCTCTCATCAGGCTCATTCTTTCGCATATGTCTCATACTTGATGGCTAGATCCTGGGCTTTTTCTGGATTGCGTCACGTAGTGACGTAGTACCACACTGAAACAGTCAATGAAACCTGGTTTCCATCAATATTTTAGAGGACAACGCAAGTTCGGTCTAGGTAAGGCCTGAGATTTTCACTGATCAGACTCATACATTCGCATTCTTCACATACTTGTTGAACGGATCCTGGGTCCTTTCTGGTTTGGATCACGTAGTAATGTGGTACCGCACTGAAACATTCAACTAACCTGGTCTTGATAAATATTTTAGAGGATAACGCATGTTAGGTCTGGGTTACGTCTAGGATTTGCCCTCATCAGGCTCATATTTTCGCATATTTCTCATACTTCATGGCTAGATCCTGGGCTGTTTCTGCATTGTACCACGTAGTAATGTGGTACCACGCGGAAACAGTCAATTAAACATGGTTTCGATCAATATTTTAGAGGATAACGCAAGTTAGGTCTGGGATAGGTCTAGGCTTTGCCCTCATCAGGCTCATATTTTCGCATATTTCTCATACTTCATGGCTAGATCCTGGGCTATTTCTGGATTGGATCACGTAGTAAAGTGGTGCCACACTGAAACATTCAATGAAACCTGGTCTGGATAAATATTTTAGAAGATAACGCATCTTAGGTCTGGGTTAGGTCTAAGATTTGCCCTCATCAGGCTCACAGTTTCGCGTTTTTCACATACTTGTTGAACGGATCCTGGGTTTTTTCTGGTTTGGATCACGTAGTAATGTGGGATCACACTGAAACAGTCAATTAAACCTGGTTTCGACCAATATTTTAGAGAATAATTCATGTTAGGTCTAGGTTAGGTCTGGGATTTGCTCTCATCAGGCTCATTCTTTCGCATATTTCTCATACTTGATGGCCAGATGCTGGGCTTTTTCTGGATTGCATCACGTAGTAATGAAGTACAACACTGGAACAGTCAATTAAACCTGGCTTCCATCAATATTTTAGAGGACAACGCAAGGTAGGTCTGGGATAGGTCTGGGATTTGCCCTCATCAGGCTCGTACTTTCGGGTTTTTCACATACTTGTTGAACAGATCCTGGGTTTTTTCTGGTTTGGATCCCGTAGTAGTGTGGTACCACACTGAAGCAGTCCATTAAACCTGGTTTCGCTCATTATTTTAGAGGATAACGCATGTTAGGTCTAGGTCAGGCCTGGGATTTTCACTCATCAGACTCGTACTTTCGCATTCCTCACATACTTGTTGAACGGATCCTGGGTTTTTTCTGGTTTGGATCACGTAGTAATGTGGGACCACACTGAAACAATCAATTAAACCTGGTCTTGATAAATATTTTAGAGGATAACGCATGTTGGGTTGGGGGTAGGTCTAGGATTTGCCCTGGTCAGGCTCATACTTTCGCATATTTCTCATACTTCATGGCTAGATCCAGGGCTATTTCTGGATTGGATCACGTAGTAATGTGGTCCCACACTGAAACTGTCAATTAAACCTGGTTTGGATCAATATTTTAGAGGATAACGCATGTTAGGTCTAGGTTAGGTCTGGGATTTTCACTCATCAGACCCATAGTTTCGCATTCTTCACATACTTGTTGAACGGATCCTGGGTTTTTTCTGGTTTGGATCACGTAGTAATGTGGGACCACACTGAAACAATCAATTAAACCTGGTCTTGATAAATATTTTAGAGGATAACGCATGTTAGGTCTGGGATAGGTCTGGGATATGCCCTCATCAGACTCATACTTTCGCATATTTCTTATACTTCATGGCTAGATCCTGGGCTATTTCTGGATTGGATCACGTAGTAATGTGGTACCAATATTTTAGAGGATTCGATCAATATTTTAGAGGATAACGCAAGTTAGGTCTGGGATAGGTCTGGGATTTGCCCTCATCAGGCTCATACTTTCACGTTTTTCACATACTTGTTGAACAGATCCTGGGTTTATTCTGGTTTGGATCACGTAGTTGTGTGGTACCACACAGAAACAGTCCATTAAACCTGGTTGCGATCAATATTTTAGAGGATAACGCATGTTAGGTCTGGGTTACGTCTAGGATTTGCCCTCATCAGGCTCATACTTTCGCATATTTCTCATACTTCATGGCTAGATCCTGGGCTGTTTCTGCATTGTATCACGTAGTAATGTGGTAACACGCTGAAACAGTCAATTAAACCTGGTTTCGACCAATATTTTAGAGGATAACGCAAGTAAGGTCTGGGATAGGTCTAGGATTTGCCCTCATCAGGCTCTTACTATCGCATATTTCTCATACTTCATGGCTAGATCCTGGGCTATTTCTGGATTGGATCACGTAGTAAAGTGGTACCACACTGAAACATTCAATGAAACCTGGTCTGGATAAATATTTTAGAGGATAACGCATCTTAGGTCTGGATTAGGTCTAAGATTTGCCCTCATCAGGCTCACAGTTTCGCGTTTTTCACATACTTGTTGAACAGATCCTGGGTTTTTTCTGGTTTGGATCACGTAGTAATGTGGTACCACACTAAAACAGTCAATTAAACCTGGTTTCGATCAATATTTTAGAGGATAACGCAAGCTAGGTCTGGGATAGGTCTGGGATTAGCCCTCATCAGACTCATACTTTCGCACACTTCACATACTCGTTGACAAGATCCTGGGCTTTTATCTGGTTTGCATCACGTAGTAATGTGGTACCACACTGGAACATTCAATGAAACCTGGTCTGGATAAATATTTTAGAGGATAACGCAAGTTAGGTCTGGCATAGGTCTGGGATTCGCCCTCATCAGGCTCATACTTTCGCGTTTTTCACATACTCGTTGAACAGATCCTGGGTTATTTTCTGCTTTGGATCACATAGTAATGTGGTACCACGCTGAAACAGTCCATTAAACATGGTTTGGATCAATATCTTAGAGGATAACGCATGTTAGGTCTAGGTTAGGTCTGGGATTTTCACTCTTCAGACTCATACTTTCGCGTTTTTCACATACTCGTTGAACAGATCCTGGGTTATTTTCTGCTTTGGATCACATAGTAATGTGGTACCACAATGAAACAGTCGATTAAACCTGGTTTCGATCAATATTTTAGAGAATAATTCATGTTAGGTCTAGGTTAGGTCTGGGATTTGCTCTCATCAGGCTCGTTCTTTCGCATATTTCTCATACTTCATGGCTAGATCCTGGGCTGTTTCTGGACTGTATCACGTAGTAATGTGGTACCACGCTGAAAGAGTCAATTAAACCTGGTTTCGATCAATATTTTAGAGGATAACGCAAGTTAGGTCTGGCATAGGTCTGGGATTCGCCCTCGTCAGGCTCATACTTTCGCGTTTTTCACATACTTGTTGAACAGATCCTGGGTTTTTTCTGGTTTGTATCACGTAGTAGTGTGGTACCACACTGAAACAGTCCATTAAACCTGGTTTCGATCAATATTTTCGAGGATAACGCAAGTTAAGTCTGGGATAGGTCTGGGATTTGACCTCATCAGACTCATACTTTCGCACACTTCACATACTCGTTGAACAGATCCTGGGTTACTTTCTGGTTTGGATCACATAGTAATGTGGTACCACACTGCAACAGTCGATTAAACCAGGTTTCGATAAATATTTTTGAGGATAACGCATGTTAGGTCTAGGTTAGGCCTGGGAGTTTCACTCATCAGACTCATACTTTCGCACACTTCACATACTCGTTGAACAGATCCTGGGTTACTTTCTGGTTTGTATCACGTAGTAGTGTGGTACCACACTGAAACAGTCCATTAAACCTGGTTTCGCTCAATATTTTAGAGGATAACGCATGTTAGGTCTAGGTCAGGCCTGGGATTTTCACTCATCAGACTCATACTTTCGCATTCTTCACATACTTGTTGAACGGATCCTGGGTTTTTTCTGGTTTGGATCACGTAGTAATGTGGGTCTACACTGAAACAATCAATTAAACCTGGTCTTGATAAATATTTTAGAGGATAACGCATGTTAGGTCTGGGATAGGTATGGGATTTGCCCTCATCAGACTCATACTTTCGCACACTTCACATACTCGTTGAACAGATCCTGGGTTATTTTCTGGTTTGGATCACATAGTAATGTGGTACCACACTGAAACAGTCGATTAAACCAGGTTTCGATCAATATTTTTGAGGATAACGCATGTTAGGTCTAGGTTAGGCCTGGGATTTTCACTCATCAGACTCATACTTTCGCATTCTTCACATACTTGTTGAACGGATCCTGGGTTTTTTCTGGTTTGGATCATGTCGTAGTGTGGGACCACACTGAAACAGTCGATTAAACCTGGTTTCGATCAATATTTTAGAGGATAACGCAAGTTAAGTCTGGGATAGGTCTGGGATTTGACCTCATTAGACTCATACTTTCGCACACTTCACATACTCGTTGAAGAGATCCTGGGTTACTTTCTGGTTTGGATGACATAGTAATGTGGTACCACACTGAAACAGTCGATTAAACAAGTTTTCGATCAATATTTTTGAGGATAACGCATGTTAGGTCTAGGTTAGGCCTGAGATTTTCACTGATCAGACTCATACTTTCGCCTTCTTCACATACTTGTTGAACGGATCCTGGGTTTTTTCTGGTTTGGAACACGTAGTAATGTGGTTCCACACTGAAACAGTCGATTAAACTTGGTTTCGATCAATATTTTAGAGGATAACGCAAGTTAGGTCTGGGATAGGTCTGGGATTTGCCCTCATCAGGCTCACACTTTCGCGTTTTTCACATACTTGTTGAACGGATCCTGGGTTTTTTCTGGTTTGGGTCACGTAGTAATGCGGGACCACACTGAAACAGTCAATTAAACCTGGTTTCGACCAATATTTTAGAGAATAATTCATGTTAGGTCTAGGTTAGGTCTGGGATTTGCTCTCATCAGGCTCGTACTTTCGCACACTTCACATACTTGTTGAACGGATCCTGGGTTTTTTCTGGTTTGGATCACGTAGTAATGTGGTACCACACTGAAACAGTCGATTAAACCAGGTTTCGATCAATATTTTTGAGGATAACGCATGTTAGGTCTAGGTTAGGCCTGGGATTTTCACTCATCAGACTCATACTTTCGCATTCTTCACATACTTGTTGAACGGATCCTGGGTTTTTTCTGGTTTGGATCATGTTGTAGTGTGTGACCACACTGAAACAGTCGATTAAACCTGGTTTCGATCAATATTTTAGAGGATAACGCAAGTTAAGTCTGGGATAGGTCTGGGATATGACCTCATTAGACTCATACTTTCGCACACTTCACATACTCGTTGAAGAGATCCTGGGTTACTTTCTGGTTTGGATGACATAGTAATGTGGTACCACACTGAAACAGTCGATTAAACAAGGTTTCGATCAATATTTTTGAGGATAACGCATGTTAGGTCTAGGTTAGGCCTGAGATTTTCACTGATCAGACTCATACTTTCGCCTTCTTCACATACTTGTTGAACGGATCCTGGGTTTTTTCTGGTTTGGAACACGTAGTAATGTGGTTCCACACTGAAACAGTCGATAAAACTTGGTTTCGATCAATATTTTAGAGGATAACGCAAGTTAGGTCTGGGATAGGTCTGGGATTTGCCCTCATCAGGCTCATACTTTCGCGTTTTTCACATACTTGTTGAACGGATCCTGGGTTTTTTCTGGTTTGGGTCACGTAATAATGCGGGACCACACTGAAACAGTCAATTAAACCTGGTTTCGACCAATATTTTAGAGAATAATTCATGTTAGGTCTAGGTTAGGTCTGGGATTTGCTCTCATCAGGCTCATACTTTCGCACACTTCACATACTTGTTGAACGGATCCTGGGTTTTTTCTGGTTTGGATCACGTAGTAGTGTGGTACCACACAGAAACAGTCCATTAAACCTGGTTTCGCTCAATATTTTAGAGGATAACGCATGTAAGGTCTAGGTTAGCCCTGGGATTTTCACTCATCAGACTGATACTTTCGCACACTTCACATACTTGTCGAACGGATCCTGGGTTTTTTCTGGTTTCGATCCTGTAGAAGTGTGGTACCACACTGAAACAGTCCATCAAACCTGGTTTCGCTCAATATTTTAGAGGATAACGCATGTTAGGTCAAGGTTATGTCTAAGATTTGCCCTCATCAGGCTCATACTTTCGCATTCTTCACATACTTGTTGAACGGATCCTGGGCCTTTTCTGGATTGCATCACGTAGTAATGTAGTACCACACTGAAACAGTCAATGAAACCTGGTTTCCATCAATATTATAGAGGACAACGCAAGTTAGGTCTAGGTAAGGCCTGAGATTTTCACTGATCAGACTCATACATTCGCATTCTTCACATACTTGTTGAACGGATCCTGGGTTTCTTCTGGTTTGGATCACGTAGTAATGTGGTACCACACTGAACATTCAATTAAACCTGGTCTTGATAAATATTTTAGAGGATAACGCATGTTAGGTCTGGGTTACGTCTAGGATTTGCCCTCATCAGGCTCATACTTTCGCATATTTCTCACACTTCATGGCTACATCCTGGGCTGTTTCTGCATTGTATCACGTAGTAATGTGCTACCACGCTGAAACAGTCAATTAAACCTGGTTTCGATCAATATTTTAGAGGATAACGCAAGTTAGGTCTGGGATAGGTCTAGGATTTGCCCTCATCAGGCTCTTACTATCGCATATTTCTCATACTTCATGGCTAGATCCTGGGCTATTTCTGGATTGGATCACGTAGTAAAGTGGTACCACACTGAAACACTCAATGAAAGCTTGTCTGGATAAATATTTTAGAGGATAACGCATCTTAGGTCTGGGTTAGGTCTAAGATTTGCCCTCATCAGGCTCACAGTTTCGCGTTCTTCACATACTTGTTGAACAGATCATGGGTTTTTTCTGGTGTGGATCACGTAGTAATGTGGTACCACACTAAAACAGTCAATTAAACCTGGTTTCGATCAATATTTTGGAGGATAACACAAGTTAGGTCTGGGATAGGTCTGGGATTTGCTCTCATCAGGCTCATACTTTCGCATATTTGTCATACTTGATGGCTAGATCCTGAGCTTTTTCTGGATTGCATCACGTAGTAATGAAGTACAACACTGAAACAGTCAATTAAACCTGGTTTCCATCAATATTTTAGAGGACAACGCAAGTTAGGTCTGGGATAGGTCTGGGATTTGCCCTCATCAGGCTCATACTTTCGCGTTTTTCACATACTTGTTGAACGGATCCTGGGTTTTTTCTGGTTTGGGTCACGTAGTAATGTGGGACCACACTGAAACAGTCGATTAAACCTGGTTTCGATCAATATTTTAGAGGATAACGCAAGTTAAGTCTGGGATTGGTCTGGGATTTGACCTCATCAGACTCATACTTTCGCACACTTCACATACTCGTTGAACAGATCCTGGGTTTTTTCTGGATTGGATCACGTAGTAATGTGGTACCACACTGAAACATTCAATGAAAACTGGTCTGGATAAATATTTTAGAGGATAACGCAAGTTAGGTCTGGGATAGGTCTGGGATTTGACCTCATCAGACTCATACTTTCGCACACTTCACATACTCGTTGAACAGATCCTGGGTTTTTTCTGGATTGGATCACGTAGTAATGTGGTACCACACTGAAACATTCAATGAAAACTGGTCTGGATAAATATTTTAGAGGATAACGCAAGTTAGGTCTGGGATAGGTCTGGGATTTGCCCTCATCAGGCTCATACTTTCGCGTTTTTCACATACTTGTTGAACGGATCCTGGGTTTTTTCTGGTTTGGATCACATAGTAATGTGGTACCACACTGAAACAGTCGATTAAACCAGGTTTCGATCAATATTTTTGAGGATAACGCATGTTAGGTCTAGGTTAGGCCTGGGATTTTCACTCATCAGACTCATACTTTCGCATTCTTCACATACTTGTAGAACGGATCCTGGGTTTTTTCTGGTTTGGATCACGTAGTAATGTGGGACCACACTGAAACAGTCAATTAAACCTGGTCTCGATAAATATTATAGGGGAATACGCATGTTAGGTCTGGGTCAGGTCTAGAATTTGCCCTCATCATGCTCATACTTTCGCAACTTTCTCATACATCATGGCTAGATCCTGGGCTATTTCTGGATTGTATCACGTAGTAATGTGGTACCACGCTGAAACAGTTCATTAAACCTGGTTTCGATCAATATCTTAGAGGATAACGCAAGTTAAGTCTGGGATTGGTCTGGGATTTGACCTCATCAGACTCATACTTTCGCACACTTCACATACTCGTTGAACAGATCCTGGGTTTTTTCTGGATTGGATCACGTAGTAATGTGGTACCACACTGAAACATTCAATGAAAACTGGTCTGGATAAATATTTTAGAGGATAACGCAAGTTAGGTCTGGGATAGGTCTGGGATTTGGCCTCATCAGGGTTATACTTTCGCAGTTTTAACATACATGTTGACCTAATCCAGGGTTTTTTCTGCTTTGGATCACGTAGTAATGTGGTACCACACTAAAACAGTCAATTCAACCTGGTTTCGATCAATATTTTAGAGGATAACGCATGTTAGGTCTGGGATAGGTCTGGGATTTGGCCTCATCAGGGTCATACTTTCGCAGTTTTAACATACATGTTGACCTAATCCAGGGTTTTTTCTGCTTTGAATCACGTAGTAATGTGGTACCACACTAAAACAGTCAATTCAACCTGGTTTCGATCAATATTTTAGAGGATAACGCATGTTAGGTCTGGGTCAGTTCTAGAATTTGCCCTCATCATGCTCATACTTTCGCATCTTTCTCATACATCATGACTAGATCCTGGGCTATTTCTGGATTCGTATCACGTAGTAATGTGGTAGCACGCTGAAACAGTCAACTAAACCTGGTTTCGATCAACATTTCAGAGGATAACGCAAGTTAAGTCTGGGATTGGTCTGGGATTTGACCTCATCAGACTCATACTTTCGCACACTTCACATACTCGTTGAAGAGATCCTGGGTTATTTTCTGGTTTGGATCACATAGTAATGTGGTACCACACTGAAACAGTCGATTAAACCAGGTTTCGATCAATATTTTAGAGTATAACGCATGTTAGGTCTAGGTTAGGCCTGGGATTTTCACTCATCAGACTCATACTTTCGCATTCTTCACATACTTGTTGAACGGATCCTGGGTTTTTTCTGGATTGGATCACGTAGTAATGTGGTACCACACTGAAACAGTCCATTAAACCTGGTTGCGATCAATATTTTAGAGGATAACGAAAGTTATGTCTAGGTTAGTCCTGGGATTTGCCCTCATCAGACTCATACTTTCGCATACTTCACATACTTGTTGACCTAATCCAGGGTTTTTTCTGCTTTGGATCACGTAGTAATGTGGTACCACACTGAAACAGTCCATTAAACCTGGTTTCGATCAATATTTTACAGGATAACGCAAGTTAGGTCTGGGATAGGTCTGGGATTAGCCCACATCAGGCTCATACTTTCGCTTTCTTCACATACTCGTTGAACAGATCCTGTGTTATTTTCTGGTTTGGATCACATAGTAATGTGGTACCACACTGAAACAGTCGATTAAACCAGGTTTCGATCAATATTTTAGAGTATAACACATGTTAGGTCTAGGCTAGGCCTGGGATTTTCACTCATCAGACTCATACTTTCGCATTCTTCACATACTTGTTGAACGGATCCTGGGTTTTTTCTGGTTTGGATCACGTAGTAATGTGGGACCTCACTGAAACAGTCCATTAAACCTGGTTTCGATCAATATTTTAGAGAATAATTCATGTTCGGTCTAGGTTAGGTCCGGGATTTTCACTCATCAGACTCATACTTTCGCACACTACACACACTCGCTGAACAGATCCTGGGTTATTTTCTGGTTTGGATCACATAGTAATGTGGTACCACACTGAAACAGTCGATTAAACCAGGTTTCGATCAATATTTTAGAGTATAACGCATGTTAGGTCTAGGTTAGGTCTGGGATTTTCACTCATCAGACTCATACTTTCGCATTCTTCACATACTCGTTGAACAGATCCTGGGTTATTTTCTGGTTTGGATCACATAGTAATGTGGTACCACACTGAAACAGTCGATTAAACCAGGTTTCGATCAATTTTTTTGAGGATAACGCATGTTACGTCTAGGTTAGGTCTGGGATTTTCACTCATCAGACTCATACTTTCGCATTCTTCACATACTTGTTGAACGGATCCTGGGTTTTTTCTGGATTGGATCACGTAGTAATGTGGGACCACACTGAAACAGTCCATTAAACCTGGTTTCGATCAATATTTTAGAGAATAATTCATGTTCGGTCTAGGTTAGGTCCGGGATTTTCACTCATCAGACTCATACTTTCGCACACTTCACATACTCGTTGAACAGATCCTGGGTTATTTTCTGGTTTGGATCACATAGTAATGTGGTACCACACTGAAACAGTCGATTAAACCAGGTTTCGATCAATATTTTAGAGTATAACGCATGTTAGGTCTAGGTTAGGCCTGGGATTTTCACTCATCAGACTCATACTTTCGCATTGTTCACATACTTGTTGATCGGATCCTGGGTTTTTTCTGGATTGGATCACGTAGTAATGTGGTACCACACTGAAACATTCAATGAAAACTGGTCTGGATAAATATTTTAGAGGATAACGGAAGTTAGGTCTGGGATAGGTCTGGGATTTGGCCTCATCAGGGTCATACTTTCGCAGTTTTAACATACATGTTGACCTAATCCAGGGTTTTTTCTGCTTTGGATCACGTAGTAATGTGGTACCACACTAAAACAGTCAATTCAACCTGGTTTCGATCAATATTTTAGAGGATAACGCAAGTTAGGTCTGGGATAGGTCTGGGATTAGCCCACATCAGGCTCATACTTTCGCTTTCTTCACTTACTCGTTGAACAGATCCTGTGATATTTTCTGGTTTGGATCACGTAGTAATGTGGTACCACACTGAAACAGTCCATTAAACCTGGTTTCGATCAATATTTTTGAGGATAACGCATGTTAGGTCTTGGTTAGGTCTAGGAATTGCCCTCATCAGGCTCATACTTTCGCATATCTCTCATAATTCATGGCTAGATCCTGGGCTATTTCTGGATTGCATCACGTAGTAATGTAGTACCACACTGAAACAGTCCATTAAACCTGGTTTCGATCAATATTTTTGAGGATAATGCATGTTAGGTCTAGGTCAGGTCTGGGATTTGCCCTCATCAGGGTCATACTTTCGCATATTTCTCATAATTGATGGCTAAATCCTGGGCTATTTCTGGATTGTATCACGTAGTAATGTAGTACCACACTGAAACAGTCAATTAAACCTGGTTTCCATCAATATTTTAGAGGACAACGCAAGTTAGGTCTGGGATAGGTCTGGGATTTGCCCTCGTCAGGATCATACTTTCGCATTTTTCACATACTTGTTGAACAGATCCTGGGTTTTTTCTGGTTTGGATCACGCAGTAGTGTGGTACCACACTGAAACAGTCCACTCAACCTGGTTTCGATCAATATTAGGATAACGCATGTTATGTCTAGGTTAGGCCTGGGATTAGCGCTCATCAGACTCATACTTTCGCATACTTCACATACTTGTTGAACAGATCCCAGGTTTTTTTCTGGTTTGGATCACGTAGTAATGTGGTACCACACTGAAACAGTCCATTAAACCTGGTTTCGATCAATATTTTTGAGGATAACGCATGTTAGGTCTGGGTTAGGTCTAGGAATTGCCCTCATCAGGCTCATACTTTCGCATATTTCTCATAATTCATGGCTAGATCCTGGGCTATTTCTGGATTGCATCACGTAGTAATGTAGTACCACACTGAAACAGTCCATTAAACCTGGTTTCGATCAATATTTTTGAGCATAAAGCATGCTAGGTCTAGGTTAGGTCTGGGATTTGCTCTCATCAGGCTCGTACATTCGCATATTTCTCATACTTGATGGGCAGATTCTGGACTTTTTGAGGATTGGATCACGTAGTAATTTAGTAGCACACTGAAACAGTCGATTAAACCTGGTTTCGATCAATATATATGATCATAACGCATGTTAGGTCTAGGTTAGGCCTGGGATTTGCCCTCATCAGGGTCATACTTTCGCAGTTTTGACATGCATGTTGACCTGATCGAGGGCTTTTCTGCTTTGGATCACGTAGTAATGTGGTACCACACTAAAACGGTCAATTAAACCTGGTCTCGATCAATATTTTAGAGGATAGCGCATGTTAGGTCTAGGTTAGCCCTGAGATTTTCACTCATCAGACACATACTTTCGCATTTTTCACATACTTCTTGAACGGATCCTGGGTTTTTTCTGGTGTGGATCACGTAGTATTGTGGTACCACACTGAAACAATCAATTAAACCTAGTCTTGATAAATATTTTAGGGGATAACGCATGTTAGGTCTGGGTTCTGTCTAGGATTTGCCCTCATCAGGCTCATACTTTCGCATATTTCTCATAATACATGGCTAGATCCTGGGCTATTTCTGGATTGGATCACGTAGTAATGTGTTACCACACTGAAACAGCAAAGTAAACCTGGTTTCGATCAATATTTTAGAGGATAACGCAAGTTAGGTCTGGGATAAGTCTGGGATACGCCCTCATCAGGCTCATACTTTCGCGTTTTTCACATACTTGTTGAACAGATCCTGGGTTTTTTCTAGTTTGGATCACGTAGTAGTGTGGTACCACACTGAAACAGTCCATTAAACCTGGTTTCGATCAATATTTTAGAGGATAACGCAAGTTAGGTCTGGGATAGGTCTGGGATTCGCCCTCATCAGGCTCATACTTTCGCGTTTTTCACATACTTGTTGAACAGATCCTGGGTTTTTTCTAGTTTGGATCACGTAGTAGTGTGGTACCACACTGAAACAGTCGATTAAACCTGGGTTCGATCTATATTTTTGAGGATAACGCATGTTAGGTCTAGGTTAGGCCTGGGATTTTCACTCATCAGACTCATACTTTCGCATTCATCACATATTTGTTGAACAGATCCTGGGTTTTTTCTAGTTTGGATCACGTAGTAATGTGGTACCACACTCAAGCAGTCCATTAAACCTGGTTTCGATCAATATTTTCGAGGATAACGCATGTTAGGTCTGGGTTAGGTCTAGGAATTGCCCTCATCAGGCTCATACTTTCGCATATTTCTCATAATTCATGGCTAGATCCTGGGCTATTTCTGGATTGCATCACGTAGTAATGTAGTACCACACTGAAACAGTCCATTAAACCTGGTTTCGATCAATATTTTTGAGGATAATGCATGTTAGGTCTAGGTTAGGTCTGGGATTTGCCCTCATCAGGGTCATACTTTCGCATATTTCTCATACTTGATGAACAGATCCTGGGTTTCTTCTGGTTTGGATCACGCAGTAGTGTGGTACCACACTGAAACAGTCCACTCAACCTGGTTTCGATCAATATTTTACAGGATAACGCATGTTATGTCTAGGTTAGGCCTGGGATTAGCCCTCATCAGACTCATACTTTCGCATACTTCACATACTTGTTGAACAGATCCTAGGTTTTTTTCTGGTTTGGATCACGTATTAATGTGGTACCACACTGAAACAGTCGACTAAACCTGGTTTCGATAAATATTTTTGAGCATAACGCATGTTAGGTCTAGGTTAGGCCTGGGATTTTCAATCATCAGACTCATACTTTCGCATTCATCACATACTTGTTGAACAGATCCTGGGTTTTTTCTAGTTTGGATCACGTAGTAATGTGGTACCACACTGAAACAGTCCATTAAACCTGGTTTCGATCAATATTTTTGAGGATAACGCATGTTAGGTCTGGGTTAGGTCTAGGAATTGCCCTCATCAGGCTCATACTTTCGCATATTTCTCATAATTCATGGCTAGATCCTGGGCTATTTCGGGATTGCATCACGTAGTAATGTAGTACCACACTGAAACAGTCCATTAAACCTGGTTTCGATCAATATTTTTGAGGATAACACATGTTAGGTCTAGGTTAGGTCTGGGATTTGCTCTCATCAGGCTCATTCTTTCGCATATTTCGCATAATTGATGGCTAGATCCTGGGCTTTTTCTGGATTGGAGCACGTAGTAATGTAGAACCACACTGAAACAGTCAATTAACCATAGTTTCGATCACTATTTTAGAGGATAACGCATGTTACGTATGGGATAGTTCTGGGATTTGCCCTCATCAGACTCATAGTTTCGCACACTTCACATACTCGCTGAACAGATCCTGGTTTTTTCTCTGGTTTGGATTACTTAGTAATGCGGTGCCACACTGACACAGTCGATTAAACCTGGTTTCGATCAATATCATTGAGGATAACGCATGTTAGGTCTAGGTTAGTCCTGGGATTTTCACTCATCAGACTCATACTTTCGCATTCTTCACATACTTGTTGAACGGATCCTGTGATTTTACTGGTTTGGTTCACGTAGTAATGTGGTACCACACTGACACATTCAATTAAACCTGGTCTTGATAAATATTTTAGAGGATATCGCATGCTAGGTCTAGGTTAGGCCTGGGATTTGCCCCCATAAGACCCATACCTTCGCATATTTCTCATACTTCATGGCTAGATCCTGCGCTATTTATAGATTGGATCACGTAGTAATGTGGCACCACACTGAAACAGTCAATTAAACCTGGTTTCGATCAATATTTTAAAGGATAACGCAAGTTATGTCTGGGTTAGGTCTGGGATTTGCCCTCATCAGGCTCATACTTTCGCATATTTCTCATACTTCATGGCTAGATCCTGGGCTATTTCTGGATTGCATCACGTAGTAATGTAGTGCAACACTGAAACAGTCAATTAAACCTGGTTTCCATCAATATTTTAGAGGACAACGCAAGTTAGGTCTGGGTTAGGCCTGGGATTTGCCCTCATCAGACTCATACTTTCGCATTCTTCACATAGTTGTTGAACAGATCCTGGGTTCTTTCCGGTTTGGATCACGTAGTAATGTGGTACCACACTGAAACAGACGATTAAACCTGGTTTTGATCAATATTTTTGAGCATAACGCATGTTAGGTCTAGGTTAGGTCTGGGATTTGCTCTCATCAGGCTCGTACTTTCGCATATTTCTCATATTTGATGGGCAGATTCTGGGATTTTTGTGGATTGGATCACGTAGTAATTTAGTAGCACACTGAAACAGTCGATTAAACCTGGTTTCGATCTATATATATGAGCATAACGCATGTTAGGTCTAGGTTAGGCCTGGGATTTGCCCTCATCAGACTCATACTTTCGCATTCTTCATATACTTGTTGAACGGATCCTGTGTTTTTACTGGTTTGGATCACGTAGTAATGTGGTACCACACTGAAACAGTCGATTAAACCTGGTTTCGATCAATATTTTTCAGGATAACGCATGTTAGGTCTGGGATAGGTCTGGGATTTGCCCTCATCAGGGTCATACTTTCGCAGTTTGGCATGTATGTTGACCTGATCGAGGGCTTTTCTGCTTTGGATCACGTAGTAATGTGGTACCACACTAAAACGGTCAATTAAACCTGGTTTCGATTAATATTTTAGAGGATAACGCATGTTAGGTCTAGGTTAGCCCTGAGATTTTCACACATCAGACACATACTTTCGCATTTTTCACATACTTCTTGAACGGATCCTGGGTTTTTTCTGGTGTGGATCACGTAGTAATGTGGTACCACACTGAAACAATCAATTAAACCTGGTCTTGATAAATATTTTAGAGGATAACGCATGTTAGGTCTGGGTTAGGTCTAGGATTTGCCCTCATCAGGCTCATACTTACGCATATTTCTCATAATTCATGGCTAGATCCAGGGCTATTTCTGGATTGGATCACGTAGTAATGTGTTACCACACTGAAACAGCAAAGTAAACCTGGTTTCGATCAATATTTTAGAGGATAACGCAAGTTAGGTCTGGGATAAGTCTGAGATACGCCCTCATCAGGCTCATACTTTCGCGTTTTTCACATACTTGTTGAACAGATCTCGGTTTTTTCTGGTTTGGATCACGTAGTAATGTGTTACCACACTGAAACGATCCATTAAACCTGGTTTCGATTAATATTTTAGAGGATAAGGCATGTTATGTCTAGGTTAGGTCTAGGATTTGCCCTCGTCAGGATCATACTTTCGCATATTTCTCATACTTGATGGCTAGATCCTGGGCTTTTTCTGGATTGCATCACGTAGTAATGTAGTACCACACTGAAACAGTCGATTAAACCTTGTTTCGATAAATATTTTTGAGCATAACGCATGTTAGGTCTAGGTTAGGCCTGGGATTTTCACTCATCAGACTCATACTTTCGCACTCATCACATACTTGTTGAACAGATCCTGGGTTTTTTCTAGTTTGGGTCACGTAGTAATGTGGTACCACACTGAAACAGTCCATTAAACCTGGTTTCGATCAATATTTTTGAGGATAACGCATGTTAGGTCTGGGTTAGGTCTTGGATTTGCCCTCATCAGGCTCATACTTTCGCATATTTCTCATAATTCATGGCTAGATCCTGGGCTATTTCTGGATTGCATCACGTACTAATGTAGTACCACACTGAAACAGTCCATTAAACCTGGTTTCGATCAATATTTTTGAGGATAACACATGTTAGGTCTAGGTTAGGTCTGGGATTTGCTCTCATCAGGCTCATTCTTTCGCATATTTCTCATAATTGATGGCTAGATCCTGGGCTTTTTCTGGATTGGGTCACGTAGTAATGTAGAACCACACTGAAACAGTCAATTAACCCTGGTTTCGATCACTATTTTAGAGGATAACGCATGTTAGGTATGGGATAGTTCTGGGATTTGCCATCATCAGACTCATAGTTTCGCACACTTCACATACTCGCTGAACAGATCCTGGTTTTTTTCTTGTTTGGATTACTTAGTAATGCGGTGCCACACTGACACAGTCGATTAAACCTTGTTTCGATCAATATTATTGAGGATAACGCATGTTAGGTATAGGTTAGTCCTGGGACTTTCACTCATCAGACTCATACTTTCGAATTCTTCACATACTTGTTGAACGGATCCTGTGTTTTTACTGGTTTGGTTCACGTAGTAATGTGGTACCACACTGACACATTCAATTAAACCTGGTCTTGATAAATATTTTAGAGGATATCGCATGCTAGGTCTAGGTTAGGCCTGGGATTTGCCCCCATAAGACCCATACCTTCGCATATTTCTCATACTTCATGGCTAGATCCTGGGCTATTTATAGATTGGATCACGTAGTAATGTGGCACCACACTGAAACAGTCAATTAAACCTGGTTTCGATCAATATTTTAGAGGATAACGCAAGTTATGTCTGGGTTAGGTCTAGGATTTGCCCACATAAGGCTCATACTTTCGCATATTTCTCGTACTTCATGGCTAGATCCTGGGCTCTTTCTGGATTGGATCACGTAGTAATGTAGTACCACACTGAAATAGTCGATTAACCCTGGTTTCGATCAATATTTTAGAGGATAACGCATGTTAGGTCTAGGTTAGGCCTGGGATTTGACCTCATCAGGGTCATACTTTCGCAGTTTTAACATACATGTTGACCTAATCCAGGGTCTTTTCTGCTTTGGATCACGTAGTAACGTGGTGCCACACTGAAACATTCCATTAAACCTGGTTTCGATCAATATTTTAGAGGATAACGCAAGTTAGGTCTGGGTTAGGTCTGGGATTTGCCCTCGTCAGGATCATACTTTCGCATTTTTCACATACTTGTTGAACAGATCCTGGGTTTTTTCTGGTTTGGATCATGCAGTAATGTGGTACCACACTGAAACATTCAATTAAACCTGGTCTTGATAAATATTTTAGAGGATAACACATGTTAGGTCTAGGTTAGGCCTGGGATTTGCTGTCATCAGGCTCGTACTTTCGCATATTTCTCATACTTAATGGGCAGATTCTGGGCTTTTTGTGGATTGGATCACGTAGTAATTTAGTAGCACATTGAAACAGTCGATTAAACCTGGTTTCGATCAATATATATGAGCATAACGCATGTTAGGTCTAGGTTAGGCCTGGGATTTGCCCTCATCAGACTCATACTTTCGCATTCTTCATATACTTGTTGAACGGATCCTGTGTTTTTACTGGTTTGGATCACGTAGTAATGTGGTACCACACTGAAACATTCAATTGAACCTGGTCTTGATAAATATTTTAGAGGATAACGCATGTTAGGTCAGGGTAAGGTCTAGGATTTGCCCTCATCAGACACATACTTTCGCATTCTTCACGTACTTGTTGAACAGCTCCAGGGTTTTTTTCTGGTTTGGATCACGTAGTAATGTGGTACCACACTGAAACAGTCGATTAAACCTGGTTTCGCTCAATATTTTTGAGGGTAACGCATGTTAGGTCTGGGATAGGTCTGGGATTTGCCCTCATCAGGGTCATACTTTCGCAGTTTTGACATGCATGTTGACCTGATCGAGGGCTTTTCTGCTTTGGATCACGTAGTAAAGTGGTACCACACTAAAACGGTCAATTAAACCTGGTTTCGATCAATATTTTAGAGGATAACGCATGTTAGGTCTAGGTTAGGCCTGAGATTTTCACTCATCAGACACATACTTTCGCATTTTTCACATACTTCTTGAACGGATCCTGGGTTTTTTCTGGTGTGGATCACGTAGTAATGTGGTACCACACTGAAATATTCAATAAAACCTGGTCATGATAAATATTTTAGTGGATAACGCATGTTAGGTCTGGGTTAGGTCTAGGATTTGCCCTCATCAGGCTCATACATTCGCATATTTCTCATACTTGATGGCTAGATCCTGGGCTTTTTCTGGATTGCATCACGTAGTAATGAAGTACAACACTGAAACAGTCAATTAAACCTGGTTTCCATCAATATTTTAGAGGACAGCGTATGTTAGGTCTAGGTTAGGCCTGGGATTTGCCCTGATCAGGGTCATACTTTCGCAGTTTTAACATACATGTTGACCTGATCGAGGGTTTTTTCTGCTTTGGATCACGTAGTAAAGTGGTACCACACTGAAACAGTCCATTAAACCTGGTTTGGATCAATATTTTAGAGAATAATTAATGTTAGGTCTAGGTTAGGTCTGGGATTTTGTCTCATCAGGCTCATTCGTTCGCATATTTCTCATACTTGATGGCTAGATCCTGGGCTTTTTCTGGATTGCGTCACGCAGTAATGTAGTACCACACTGAAACAGACAATTAAACCTGGTTTCCATCACTATTTTAGAGGACAACTCAAGTTAGGTCTGGGATAGTCTCAACAGGGTCATGCTTTCGCATATTTCTCACACTTGATGGCCAGATTCTGGGCCTTTTCTGGTTTGGATCACGTAGTAATGTGGTACAACACTGAAACAGTCCATTAAACCTGGTTTCGATCAATATTTTTGAGGATAACGCATGTTAGGTCAGGGTTAGGTCTAGGATTTGCCCTCATCAGGCTCATACTTTCGCATATTTCTCATAATTCATGGCTAGATCCTGGGCTATTTCCGGATTGCATCACGTAGTAATGTAGTACCACACTGAAACAGTCAATTAAACCTGGTTTCCATCACTATTTTAGAGGACAACTCAAGTTAGGTCTGGGATAGGTCTGGGATTTGCCCTCGTCAGGATCATACTTTCGCATTTTTCACATACTTGTTGAACAGATCCTGGGTTTTTTCTGGTTTGGATCACGCAGTAGTGTGGTACCACACTGAAACATTCAATTAAACCTGGTCTTGATAAATATTTTAGAGGATAACGCATGTTAGCTCTAGGTTAGGCCTGGGATTTGCCCTCATCAGGGTCATACTTTCGCAGTTTTAACATACATGTAGACCTAATCGAGGGTTTTCTCTGCTATGGATCACGTAGTAAAGTGGTACCACACTAAAACAGTCAATTAAACCTGGTTTCGATCAATATTTTAGAGGACAACGCAAGTTAGGTCTGAGATAGGTATGGGATTTGCCCTCATCAGGGTCATACTTTCGCGTTTTTCACATACTTGGTGGCTAGATCCTGGGCTTTTTCTGGATTGCATCACGTTGTAATGAAGTACAACACTGAAACAGTCAATTAAACCTGGTTTCCATCAATATTTTAGAGGACAGCGTATGTTAGGTCTAGGTTAGGTCTGGGATTTGCCCTCAGCAGGCTCATACTTTCGCGTTTTTCACATACTTGTTGAACTGATCCTGGGTTTTTTCTGGTTTGGATCACGTAGTAATGTGGTACCACACTGAAACAGTCCATTAAACCTGGTTTCGATCAATATGTTAGAGAATAATTCATGTTAGGTCTAGGGTATGTCTGGGATTTGCCCCCATCAGGCTCATACTTTCGCGTTTTTCACATACTTGTTGAACAGATCCTGGGTTTTTTCTGGTTTGGATCGCGTAGTAATGTGGTACCACACTGAAACAGTCCATAAAACCTGGTTTCGATAAATATGTTAGAGAATAATACATGTTAGGTCTAGGGTAGGTCTGGGATTTGCTCTCATCAGGCTCATTCTTTCGCATATTTCTCATACTTGATGGCTAGATCCTGGGCTATTTCTGGACTGGATCACGTAGTAATGTAGTACAACACTGAAACAGACAATTAAACCTGGTTTCCATCAATATTTTAGAGGATAACGCAAGTTAGGTCTGGGATAAGTCTGGTATACGCCCTCATCAGGCTCATACTTTCGCGTTTTTCACATACTCGTTGAACAGATCCTGGGTTTTTTCTGGTTTGGATCACATAGTAATGTGGTACCACACTGAAACAGTCCATTAAACCTGGTTTCGATCAATATCTTTGAGGATAACGCATGTTAGGTCTGGGTTATGTCTAGGATTTGCCCTCATCAGGCTCATACTTTCGCATATTTTTCATACTTCATGGCTAGATCCTGGGCTATTTCTGGTTTGGATCACGTAGTAATGTGGTACCACACTGAAACATTCAATTAAACCTGGTCATGATAAATATTTTAGTGGATAACGCATGTTAGGTCTGGGTTAGGTCTAGGATTTGCCCTCATCAGGCTCATACTTTCGCATATTTCTCACACTTCATGGCTAGATCCTGGCCTATTTCTGGATTGGATCACGTAGTAATGTGTTACCACACTGAAACAGCAAAGTAAACCTGGTTTCGATCGATATTTTAGAGGATAACGCAAGTTAGGTCTGGGATAAGTCTGGTATACGCCCTCATCAGGCTCATACTTTCGCGTTTTTCACATACTTGTTGAACAGATCCTGGGTTTTTTCTGGTTTGGATCACATAGTAATGTGGTACCACACTGAAACAGTCCATTAAACCTGGTTTCGATCAATATCTTTGAGGATAACGCATGTTAGGTCTGGGTTATGTCTAGGATTTGCCCTCATCAGGCTCATACTTTCGCATATTTTTCATACTTCATGGCTAGATCCTGGGCTATTTCTGGTTTGGATCACGTAGTAATGTGTTACCACACTGAAACAATCCATTAAACCTGGTTTCGATGAATATTTTAGAGGATAACGCATGTTAGGTCTAGGTTAGGCCTGCGATTTGCCCTCATCAGGGTCATACTTTCGCAGTTTTAACATACATGTTGACCTGATCGAGGGTTTTTTCTGCTTTGGATCACGTAGTAAAGTGGTACCACACTGAAACATTCCATTAAACCTGGTTTCGATCAATATTTTAGAGGATAACGCAAGTTAGGTCTGGGATAGGTCTGGGATTCGCCCTCATCAGGCTCATGCTTTCGCGTTTTTCACATACTTCTTGAACAGATCCTGGGTTTTTTCTAGTTTGGATCACGTAGTAATGTGGTACCACACTGAAACAGTCCATTAAACCTGGTTTCGATCAATATTTTTGAGGATAACGCATGTTAGGTCTGGGTTAGGTCTGGGATTTGCTCTCATCAGGCTCATTCTTTCGCATATTTCACATACTTGATGGCTACATACTGGGTTTTTCCTGGTTTGGATCACGCAGTAATGTGGTACCACACTGAAAGAGTCCACTCAACCTGGTTTCGATCAATAATTTAGAGGATAACGCATGTTATGTCTAGGTTAGGCCTGGGATTAGCCCTCATCAGATTCATACTTTCGCATACTTCACATACTTGTTGAACAGATCCTGGGTTTTTTTCTGGTTTGGATCACATAGTAATGTGGTACCAAACTGAAACAGTCGATTAAACCTGGTTTCGACCTATATTTTTGAGGATAACGCATGTTAGGTCTAGGTTAGGCCTGGGATTTTCACTCATCAGACTCATACTTTCGCATTCTTCACATACTTGTTGAACGGATCCCGTGTTTTTACTGGTTTGGATCACGTAGTAATGTGGTACCACACTGAAACATTCAATTAAACCTGGTTTCGATCAATACTTTAGAGGATAACGCATGTTAGGTCAGGGTAAGGTCTAGGATTTGCCCTCATCAGGCTCATACTTTCGCATATTTCTAATACTTCATGGCTAGATCAAAGGCTCTTTCTGGATTGGATCACGTAGTAATGTGGTACCACACTGAAACAGTCCATTAAACCTGGTTTCGATCAATATTTTTGAGGATAACACATGTTAGGTCTAGGTTAGGACTGGGATTTGCTCTCATCAGGCTCATTCTTTCGCATATTTCTCATACTTGATGGCTAGATCGTGGGCTTTTTGTGGATTGGATCACGTAGTAATGTAGAACCACACTGAAACAGTCAATTAAACCTGGTCATGATAAATATTTTAGTGGATAACGCATGTTAGGTCTGGGATAGTTCTGGGATTTGCCCTCATCAGACTCATAGTTTCGCACACTTCACATACTCGATGAACAGATCCCGGGTTTTTTTCTGGTTTGGATCACGTAGTAATGCGGTACTACACTGACACAGTCGATTAAACCTGGTTTCGATCAATATTATTGAGGAATACGCATGTTAGGTCTAGGTTAGTCCTGGGATTTTCACTCATCAGACTCATACTTTCGCATTCTTCACATACTTGTTGAACGAATCCTGTGTTTTTACTGGTTTGGTTCACGTAGTAATGCGGTACCACACTGAAACATTCAATTAAACCTGGTCTTGATAAATATTTTAGTGGATAACGCATATTAGGTCTGGGTTAGGTCTAGGATTGGCCCTCATCAGGCTAATACTTTCGCATATTTCTCGTACTTCATGGCTAGATCCTTGGCTATTTCTGGATTGCATCACGTAGTAATGTAGTACAACACTGAAACAGTCAATTAAACCTGGTTTCCAACAATATTTTAGAGGACAACGCAAGTTAGGTCTGGGTTAGGCCTGGGATTTGCCCTCATCAGACTCATACTTTCGCATACTTCACATACTTGTTGAACAGATCCTGGGTTTTGTTCCGGTTTGGATCACGTAGTAATGTGGTACCACACTGAAACAGTCGATTAAACCTGGTTTCGAACAATATTTTTGAGCATAACGCATGTTAGGTCTAGGTTGGGTCTGGAGATTTGCTCTCATCAGGCTCGTACTTTCGCATATTTCTCATACTTGATGGGCAGACTCTGGGCTTTTTGTGGATTGGATCACGTAGTAATGCAGTAGCACACTGAAACAGTCGATTAAACCTGGTTTCGATCAATATTTATGAGCATAACGCATGTTAGGTCTAGGTTTGGCCTGGGATTTGCCCTCATCAGACACATACTTTCGCATTCTTCACGTAGTTGTTGAACAGCTCCTGGGTTTTTTTCTTGTTTGGATCACGTAGTAATGTGGTACCACACTGAAACAGTTGATTAAACCTGGTTTCGATCAATATTTTTGAGGATAACGCATGTTATGTCTATGTTAGGCCTGAGATTTTCACTCATCAGGGTCATACTTTCGCAGTTTTGACATGCATGTTGACCTGATCGAGGGCTTCTCTGCTTTAGATCACGTAGTAAAGTGGTACCACACTAAAACAGTCAATTAAACCTGGATTCGATCAATATTTTAGAGGATAACGCAAGTTATGTCTGGGTTAGGTCTAGGATTTGCCCTCATCAGGCTCATACTTTCGCATATTTCTCATACTTCATGGCTAGATCCTGGGCTATTTCTGGATTGCATCACGTAGTAATGTAGTGCAACACTGAAACAGTCAATTAAACCTGGTTTCCATCAATATTTTAGTGGACAACGCAAGTTAGGTCTGGGTTAGGCCTGGGATTTGCCCTCATCAGACTCATACTTTCGCATACTTCACATACTTGTTGAACAGATCCTGGGTTTTTTTCCGGTTTGGATCACGTAGTAATGTGGTACCACACTGAAACAGTCGATTAAACCTGGTTTCGATCAATATCTTTTGAGCATAACGCATGTTTGGTCTAGGATAGTTCTGGGATTTGCTCTCATCAGGCTCGTACTTTCGCATATTTCTCATACTTGATGGGCAGATTCTGGGCTTTTTGTGGATTGGATCACGTAGTAATTTAGTAGCACACTGAAACAGTCGATTAAACCTGGTTTCGATCAATATATATGAGCATAACGCATGTTAGGTCTAGGTTAGGCCTGGGATTTGCCCTCATCAGACTCATACTTTCGCATTCTTCATATACTTGTTGAACGGATCCTGGGTTTTTTTCTGGTTTGGATCACGTAGTAATGTGGTACCACACTGAAACAGTCGATTAAACCTGGTTTCGATCAATTTTTTTGAGGATAACGCATGTTAGGTCTGGGTTAGACCTGGGATTTGCCCTCAGCAGGGTCATACTTTCGCAGTTTTGACATGCATGTTGACCTGATCGAGGGCTTTTCTGCTTTGGATCACGTAGTAAAGTGGAACCACACTAAAACGGTCAATTAAACCTGGTTTCGATCAATATTTTAGAGGATAACGCATGTTAGGTCTAGGTTAGGCCTGAGATTTTCACTCATCAGACACATACTTTCGCATTTTTCACATACTTCATGAACGGATCCTGGGCTCTTCCTGGATTGGATCACGCAGTAATGTGGTACCACACTGAAACATTCAATTAAACCTGGTCATGATAAATATTTTAGTGGATAACGCATGTTAGGTCTGGGTTAGGTCTAGGATTTGCCCCCATCAGGCTCATACTTTCGCGTTTTTCACATACTTGTTGAACAGATCTCGGTTTTTTCTGGTTTGGATCACGTAGTAATGTGTTACCACACTGAAACAATCCATTAAACCTGGTTTCGATGAATATTTTAGAGGATAACGCATGTTAGGTCTAGGTTAGGCCTGCGATTTGCCCTCATCAGGGTCATACTTTCGCAGTTTTAACATACATGTTGACCTGATCGAGGGTTTTTTCTGCTTTGGATCACGTAGTAAAGTGGTACCCCACTGAAACAGTCCATTAAACCTGGTTTCGATCAATATTTTAGAGGATAATGCATGTTAGGTCTAGGTTAGGCCTGGGATTTGCCCTCATCAGGGTCATACTTTCGCGTTTTTCACATACTTGTTGAACAGATCCTGGGTTTTTTCTGGTTTGGATCACGTAGTAATGTGGTACCACACTGAAACAGTCCACTCAACGTGGTTTCTATCAATATTTTAGAGGATAACGCATGTTAGGTCTAGGTTAGGCCTGAGATTTTCACTCATCAGACACATACTTTCGCATTTTTCACATACTTCTTGAACGGATCCTGGGCTCTTCCTGGATTGGATCACGCAGTAATGTGGTACCACACTGAAACATTCAATTAAACCTGGTCATGATAAATATTTTAGTGGATAACGCATGTTAGGTCTGGGTTAGGTCTAGGATTTGCCCCCATCAGGCTCATACTTTCGCGTTTTTCACATACTTGTTGAACAGATCTCGGTTTTTTCTGCTTTGGATCACGTAGTAAAGTGGTACCCCACTGAAACAGTCCATTAAACCTGGTTTCGATCAATATTTTAGAGGATAATGCATGTTAGGTCTAGGTTAGGCCTGGGATTTGCCCTCATCAGGGTCATACTTTCGCGTTTTTCACATACTTGTTGAACAGATCTCGGTTTTTTCTGGTTTGGATCACGTAGTAATGTGGTACCACACTAAAACAGTCCATGAAACCTGGTTTCGATCAATATTTTAGAGAATAATTCATGTTAGGTCTAGGTTAGGTCTGGGATTTGCTCACGTCAGGCTCATTCTTTCGCATATTTCTCATACTTGATGGCCAGATTCTGGGCCTTTTCTGGTTTGGATCACGTAGTAATGTGGTACCACACTGAAGCAGTCCATTAAACCTGGTTTCGATCAATATTTTTGAGGATAACGCATGCTAGGTCTAGGTTAGGCCTGGGATTTGCCCCCATCAGACCCATACCTTCGCATATTTCTCATACTTCATGGCTAGATCCTGGGCTATTTATAGATTGGATCACGTAGTAATGTGGCACCACACTGAAACAGTCATTTAAACCTGGTTTCGATCAATATTTTAGAGGATAACGCAAGTTATGTCTGGGTCAGGTCTAGGATTTGCCCTCATCAGGCTCATACTTTCGCATATTTCCCATACTTCATGGCTAGATCCTGGGCTATTACTGGATTGCATCACGTAGTAATGTAGTGCAACACTGAAACAGTCAATTAAACCTGGTTTCCATCAATATTTTAGAGGACAACGCAAGTTAGGTCTGGGTTAGGCCTGGGATTTGCCCTCATCAGACTCATACTTTCGCATACTTCACATACTTGTTGAACAGATCCTGGGTTTTTTTCCGGTTTGGATCACGTAGTAATGTGGTACCTCACTGAAACAGTCGATTAAACCTGGTTTCGATCAATATCTTTGAGCATAACGCATGTTAGGCCTAGGTTAGTTCTGGGATTTGCCCTCATCAGGCTCGTACTTTCGCATATTTCTCATACTTGATGGGCAGATTCTGGGCTTTTTGTGGATTGGATCACGTAGTAATTTAGTAGCACACTGAAACAGTCAATTAAACCTGGTTTCGATCAATATATATGAGCATAACGCATGTTAGGTCTAGGTTAGGCCTGGGATTTGCCCTCATCAGACTCATACTTTCGCATTCTTCATATACTTGTTGAACAGCTCCTGGGTTTTTTATGGTTTGGATCACGTAGTAATGTGGTACCACACTAAAACAGTCCATGAAACCTGGTTCGATCAATATTTTAGAGAATAGTTCATGTTAGGTCTAGGTTAGGTCGGGGATTTGCTCACGTCAGGCTCATCCTTTCGCATATTTCTCATACTTGATGGCTAGATCCTAGGCTTTTTCTGGATTGTATCACGTAGTAATGTAGTACCACACTGAAACAGTCATTAAATCTTGGTTTCCATCAATATTTTAGAGAATAATTCATGTTAGGTCTAGTTTAGGTGTGGGATTTGCTCTCATCAGACTCATTCTTTCGCATATTTCCCATACTTCATGGCTAGATCCTGGGCTTTTTCTGGATTGCGTCACGCAGTAATGTAGTACCACACTGAAACAGACAATTAAACCTGGTTTCCATCACTATTTTAGAGGACAACTCAAGTTAGGTCTGGGATAGTCTCAACAGGGTCATGCTTTCGCATATTTCTCACACTTGATGGCCAGATTCTGGGCCTTTTCTGGTTTGGATCACGTAGTAATGTGGTACAACACTGAAACAGTCCATTAAACCTGGTTTCCATCACTATTTTAGAGGACAACTCAAGTTAGGTCTGGGATAGGTCTGGGATTTGCCCTCGTCAGGATCATACTTTCGCATTTTTCACATACTTGTTGAACAGATCCTGGGTTTTTTCTGGTTTGGATCACGCAGTAGTGTGGTACCACACTGAAACATTCAATTAAACCTGGTCTTGATAAATATTTTAGAGGATAACGCATGTTAGCTCTAGGTTAGGCCCGGGATTTGCCCTCATCAGGGTCATACTTTCGCAGTTTTAACATACATGTAGACCTAATCGAGGGTTTTTTCTGCTATGGATCACGTAGTAAAGTGGTACCACACTAAAACAGTCAATTAAACCTGGTTTCGATCAATATTTTAGAGGACAACGCAAGTTAGGTCTGAGATAGGTATGGGATTTGCCCTCATCAGGGTCATACTTTCGCATTTTTCACATACTTGTTGAACAGATCCTGGTTTTTTTCTGTTTTGGATCACGCAGTAATGTGGTACCACACTGAAACTGTCCACTGTACCTGGTTTCGATCAATATTTTAGAGGATAACGTATGTTATGTCTAGGTTAGGCCTGGGATTTGCCCTCATCAGACTCATACTTACGCATACTTCACATACTTGATAAACAGATCCTGGGTTTTTTTCTGGTTTGGATCACGTAGTAATGTGGTACCACACTGAAACAGTCGATTAAACCTGGTTTCGATCAATATTTTTGAGGATAACGCATGTTAGGTCTGGGATAGGTCTGGGATTTGCCCTCATCAGGGTCATACTTTCGCAGTTTTGACATGCATGTTGACCTGATCGAGGGCTTTTCTGCTTTGGATCACATAGTAAAGTGGAACCACACTAAAACGGTCAATTAAACCTGGTTTCGATCAATATTTTAGAGGATAACGCATGGTAGGTCTAGGTTAGGCCTGAGATTTTCACTCATCAGACACATGCTTTCGCATTTTTCACATACTTCTTGAACGGATCCTGGGTTTTTTCTGGTGTGGATCACGTAGTAATGTGGTACCACACTGAAACAATCAATTAAACCTGGTCTTGATAAATATTTTAGAGGATAACGCACGTTAGGTCTGGGTTATGTCTAGGATTTGCCCTCATCAGGCTCATACTTTCGCATATTTTTCATACTTCATGGCTAGATCCTGGGCTATTTCTGGCTTGGATCACGTAGTAATGTGGTACCACACTGAAACATTCAATTAAACCTGGTCATGATAAATATTTTAGTGGATAACGCATGTTAGGTCTGGGTTAGGTCTAGGATTTGCCCTCATCAGGCTCATACTTTCGCGTTTTTCACATACTTGTTGAACAGATCTCGGTTTTTTCTGGTTTGGATCACGTAGTAATGTGTTACCACACTGAAACCATCCATTAAACATTGTTTCGATGAATATTTTAGAGGATAACGCATGTTAGGTCTAGGTTAGGCCTGCGATTTGCCCTCATCAGGGTCATACTTTCGCAGTTTTAACATACGTGTTGACCTGATCGAGGGTTTCTTCTGCTTTGGATCACGTAGTAAAGTGGAACCACACTGAAACAGTGCAGTAAACCTGGTTTCGATCAATATTTTAGAGGATAGTGCATGTTAGGTCTAGGTTAGGCCTGGGATTTGCCCTCATCAGGGTCATACTTTCGCGTTTTTCACATACTTGTTGAACAGATCCTGGGTTTTTTCTAGTTTGGATCACGTAGTAATGTGGTACCACACTGAAACAGTCCATTAAACCTGGTTTCGATCAATATTTTTGAGGATAACGCATGTTAGGTCTGGGTTAGGTCTAGGATTTGCCCTCGTCAGGATCATACTTTCGCATATATCTAATACTTCATGGCTAGATCCTGGGCTCTTCCTGGATTTGATCACGTAGTAATGTGGTACCACACTGAAACAGTCCATTAAACCAGGTTTCGATCAATATTTTTGAGGATAACACATGTTAGGTCTAGGTTAGGTCTGGGATTTGCTCTCATCAGGCTCATTCTTTCGCATATTTCACATACTTGATGGCTAGATACTGGGTTTTTCCTGGTTTGGATCACGCAGTAATGTGGTACCACACTGAAACAGTCCACTCAACCAGGTTTCGATCAATATTTCAGAGGATAACGCATGTTATGTCTAGGTTAGGCCTGGGATTAGCCCTCATCAGATTCATACTTTCGCATACTTCACATACTTGTTCAACAGATCCTGGGTTTTTTTCTGGTTTGGATCACGTAGTAATGTGGTACCACACTGAAACAGTCGATTAAACCTGGTTTCGATCAATATTTTTGAGGATAACGCATGTTAGGTCTAGGTTAGGCCTGGGATATGCCCTCATCAGGGTCATACTTTCGCAGTTTTGACATACATGTTGACCTCATCGAGGGTTTTTTCTGCTTTGTATCACGTAGTAAAGTGGTGCCACACTAAAACTGTCAATTAAACCTGGTATCGATCAATATTTTAGAGGATAACGCAAGTTATGTCTGGGATAGGTCTGGGGATTTGCCCTCATCAGTCTCACACTTTCGCATTCATCACATACTTCTTGAACAGATCCCGGGTTTTTTCTGGTTTCGATCACGTAGTAATGTGCTACCACACTGAAGCATACCAATAAACCTGGATTCGATTTTTATTTTAGAGGATAACACATGTTAGGTCTAGGTTATGTCTGGGATTTGCCCTCATCAGGCTCATACTTTCGCATATTTCTCATACTTCATAGATAGATCCTGAGCTATTTCTGCATTGGATCACGTAGTAATGTGGTACCACACTAAAACAGTCCATTAAACCTGGTTTCGATCAATATTTTAGAGAATAATTCATGTTAGGTCTAGGTTAGGTCTGGGATTTGCTCACATCAGGCTCATTCTTTCGCATATTTCTCATACTTGATGGCTAGATCCTAGGCTTTTTCTGAATTGCATCACGTAGTAATGTAGTACCACACTGAAACAGTCAATAAATCTTGGTTTCCATCAATATTTTAGAGAATAATTCATGTTAGGTCTAGTTTAGGTGTGAGATTTGCTCTCATCAGACTCATTCTTCCGCATATTTCTCATACTTGATGGCTAGATCCTGGGTTATTTCTGGTTTGGATCACGTAGTAATGTGGTACCACACTGAAACAGTCGATTAAACCTGGTTTCTAACAATATTCTTGAGGGTAACGCATGTTAGGTCTAGGTTAGGCCTGGCATTTTCCCTCATCCGACACATACTTTCGCATTCTTCACATACTTCTTGAACGGATCCTGGGTTTTTTCTGGTTTGGATCACGTAGTAATGTGGTAGCACACTGAAACAGTCCATTAAACCTGGCTTCGATCAATATTTTAGAGGATAACGCATGTTATGTCTAGGTTAGGCGTGGGATTTGCCCTCATCAGACACATACTTTCGCATTCTCCACATACTTGTTGAACAGATCCTGGGTTTTTCAGGTTTGGACACATAGTAATGTGGTACCACACTGTAACATTCAATTAAACCTGGTCTTGATATATATTTTAGAGGATAACGCATGTTAGGTCTGGGTTAGGTCTAGGATTTGCCCTCATCAGGCTCGTACTTTCGCATATTTCTCATACTTGTTGAACAGATCCTGGGTTTTTTCTGGTTTCGATCATGTAGTAATGTGGTACCACACTGGAACAATCCATTAAACCTGGTTTCGATCAGTATTTTAGAGAATAACGCATGTTAGGTCTTGGTTAGGTCTGGCATTTGCTCTCATCAGGCTCGTACTTTCGCATATTTCTCATAGTTGATGGCCAGATTCTGGGCTTTTTCTGGTTTGGATCACGTAGTAATGTGGTACCACACTGAAACAGTCGATTAAACCTGGTTTCGATCAATATCTTATATGATAACGCTAGTTAGGTCTGGTATAGGTCTGGGATTTGCCCTCCTCAGGCTCATATTTTCGCGTTCTTCACATACTTGTTGAACAGATCCTGGGTATTTTTCTGGTTTGGATCAGGTAGTAATGTGGTACCATACAGAAACAGTCGATTAATCCTGGTTTCGATAAATATTTTTGAGGATAACGCATGTTAGGTCTAGGTTAGGCCTGGGAGTTGCCCTCATCAGGGTCATATTTCCGCGTTCTTCACATACTTGTTGAACAGATCCTGGGTATTTTTCTAGTTTGGATCACGTAGTTATGTGGCACCACACAGAAATAGTCGATTAAACCTGGTGTCGATCAATATTTTAGAGGATAACTCATGTTAGGTCTAGGATAGGTCTGGGATTTGCCCTCATCACGCCCATAGTTTCGCGTTTTTCACACACTTGTTGAACAGATCCTGGGTTTTTTCTGGTTTCGATCATGTAGTAATGTGGTACCACACTGGAACAGTCCATTAAACCTGGTTTCGATCAGTATTTTAGAGAATAACGCATGTTAGGTCTTGGTTAGGTCTGGGATTTGCTCTCATCAGGCTCGTACTTTCGCATATTTCTCATAGTCGAAGGCCAGATTCTGGGCTTTTTCTGGTTTGGATCACGTAGTAATGTGGTACCACACTGAAGCAGTCGATTAAACCTGGTTTCTAACAATATTCTTGAGGGTAGCGCATGTTAGGTCTAGGTTAGGCCTGGGATTTTCCCTCATCCGACACATACTTTCGCATTCTTCACATACTTCTTGAACGGATCCTGGGTTTTTTCTGGTTTGGATCACGTAGTAATGTGGTAGCACACTGAAACAGTCCATTAAACCTGGTTTCGATCAATATTTTAGAGGATAACGCATGTTAGGTCTAAGTTAGGCCTGGGATTTTCCCTCATCAGACACATACTTTCGCATTCTTCGCATACTTGTTGAACGTATCCTGGGTTTTTTCTGGTTTGGATCACGTAGTAATGTGGTACCACACTGGAACAGTCCAGTAAACCTGGTTTCGATCAGTATTTTAGAGAATAACGCATGTTAGGTCTTGGTTAGGTCTGGGATTTGCTCTCATCAGGCTCGTACTTTCGCATATTTCTCATACTTGATGGCTAGTTCCAGGGCTTTTTCTGGATTGGATCACGTAGTAATGTGGAACCACACTGAAACAGTAAATGAAACCCAGTTTCGATCGAGATTTTAGAGGATAACGCATGTGAGGTCTAAGTTAGGCCTGTGATTTTCCCTCATCAGACACATACTTTCGCATTCTTCACATACTTGTTGAACGTATCCTGGGTTTTTTCTGGTTTGGATCACGTAGTAATGTGGTACCACACTGAAACAGTCGATTAAACCTGGTTTCGATCAATATCTTAGATGATAACGCATGTTAGGTCTATGTTAGGCCTGGGATTTGCCCTCATCAGGGACACATTTCCGCGTTCTTCACATACTTGTTGAACAGACCCTGGGTATTTTTCTGGATTGGATCACGTAGTAATGTGGCACCACACAGAAATAGTCGATTAAACCTGGTTTCGATCAATATTTTAGAGGATAACTCATGTTAGGTCTAGGATAGGTCTGGGATTTGCCCTCATCACGCTCATAGTTTCATATTTTTCACATACTTGTTGAACAGATCCTGGGTTTTTTCTGGTTTCGATCATGTAGTAATGTGGTACCACACTGGAACAGTCCATTAAACCTGGTTTCGATCAGTATTTTAGAGAATAACGTATGTTAGGTCTTGGTTAGGTCTGGGATTTGCTCTCATCAGGCTCGTACTTTCGCATATTTCTCATAGTTGATGGCCAGATTGTGGGCTTTTTCTGGTTTGGAACACGTAGTAACGTGGTACCACACTGAAACAGTCGATTAAACCTGGTTTCTAACAATATTTTTGAGGGTAACGCATGTTAGGTCTAGGTTAGGCCTGGGATTTTCCCTCATCCGACACATACTTTAGCATTCTTCACATACTTGTTGAACGGATCCTGGGTTTTTTCTGGTTTGAATCACGTAGTAATGTGGTACCACACTGGAACAGTCCATTAAACCTGGTTTCGATCAGTACTTTAGAGAATAACGCATGTTAGGTCTTGGTTAGGTCTGGGATTTGCTCTCATCAGGCTCGTACCTTCGCATATTTCACATACTTGATGGCTAGATCCAGGGCTTTTTCTGGATTGGATCACGTAGTAATGTGGTACCACACTGAAACAGTAAATGAAACCCAGTTTCGATCGATATTTTAGAGGATAACGCATGTTAGGTTTAAGTTAGGCCTGTGATTTTCCCTCATCAGACACATACTTTCGCATTCTTCACATACTTGTTGAACGTATCCTGGGTTTTTTCTGGTTTGGATCACGTAGTAATGTGGTACCACACTGAAACAGTCGATTAAACCTGGTTTCGATCAATATCTTAGATGATAACGCATGTTAGGTCTAGGTTACGCCTGGGATTTGCCCTCATCAGGGTCACATTTCCGCGTTCTTCACATACTTGTTGAACAGATCCAGGGTATTTTTCTGGTTTGGATCACGTAGTAATGTGGCACCACACAGAAATAGTCGATTAAACCTGGTTTCGATCAATATTTAAGAGGATAACTCATGTTAGGTCTAGGATAGGTCTGGGATTTGCCCTCATCACGCTCATAGTTTCATGTTTTTCACATACTTGTTGAACAGATCCTGGGTTTTCTCTGGTTTCGATCATGTAGTAATGTGGTACCACACTGGAACAGTCCATTAAACCTGGTTTCGATCAGTATTTTAGAGAATAACGTATGTTAGGTCTTGGTTAGGTCTGGGATTTGCTCTCATCAGGCTCGTACTTTCGCATATTTCTCATAGTTGATGGCCAGATTGTGGGCTTTTTCTGGTTTGGATCACGTAGTAACGTGGTACCACACTGAAACAGTCGATTAAACCTGGTTTCTAACAATATTTTTGAGGGTAACGCATGTTAGGTCTAGGTTAGGCCTGTGATTTTCCCTCATCAGACACATACTTTCGCATTCTCCACATACTTGTTGGACAGATCCTGGGTTTTTTCAGGTTTGGACACATGGTATTGTGGTACCACACTGAAACATTCAATTAAACCTGGTCTTGATAAATATTTTAGAGGATAACGCATTTTAGGTCTGGGTTAGGTCTAGGATTTGCCGTCATCAGGCTCATACTTTCGCATATTTCTCATACTTGATGGCTAGATCCAGAGCTTTTTCTGGATTGAATCACGTAGTAATGTGGTAGCACACTGAAACAGTCCATTAAACCTGGTTTCGATCAATATCTTAGATGATAACGCTAGTTATGTCTGGGATAGATCTGGGATTTGCCCTCGTCAGGCTCATACTTTCGCATTCTTCACATACTTGTTGAACGTATCCTGGGTTTTTTCTGGTTTGGATCACGTAGTAATGTGGTACCACACTGAAACAGTCGATTAAACCTGCTTTCGATCAATATTTTTGAGAATAACTCATGTTAGGTCTAGGTTAGGTCTGGGATTTGCTCTCATCAGGCTCGTACTTTCGCAAATTTCTCATACTTGATGGCCTGATTCTGTGCTTTTTCTGGTTTGGATCCCGTAGTAATGTGGTACCACACTGAAACAGTCCAGCAAACCTGGTCTCGATCAATATTTTAGAGGATAACGCATGTTATGTCTAGGTTAGGCCTGTGATTTGCCCTCATCAGACACATACTTTCACATTCTTCACATACTTGTTGAACGGATCCTGGGTTTTTTCTGGTTTGGATCACGTAGTAATGTGGTAGCACACTGAAACAGTCCATTAAACCTGGTTTCGATCAATATCTTAGATGATAACGCTAGTTATGTCTGGGATAGATCTGGGATTTGCCCTCGTCAGGCTCATACTTTCGCATTCTTCACATACTTGTTGAACATATCCTGGGTTTTTTCTGGTTTGGATCACGTAGTAATGTGGTACCACACTGAAACAGTCGATTAAACCTGCTTTCGATCAATATTTTTGGGAATAACTCATGTTAGGTCTAGGTTAGGTCTGGGATTTGCTCTCATCAGGCTCGTAATTTCGCAAATTTCTCATACTTGATGGCCTGATTCTGTGCTTTTTCTGGCTTGGATCCCGTAGTAATGTGGTACCACACTGAAACAGTCCATTAAACCTGGTCTCGATCAATATTTTAGAGGATAACGCATGTTATGTCTAGGTTAGGCCTGTGATTTGCCCTCATCAGACACATACTTTCGCATTCTTCACATACTTGTTGAACGGATCCTGGGTTTTTTCTGGTTTGGATCCCGTAGTAATGTGGTACCACACTGAAACAGTCCATTAAACCTGGTTTCGATCAATATCTTAGATGATAACGCTAGTTATGTCTGGGATAGATCTGGGATTTGCCCTCGTCAGGCTCATACTTTCGCATTCTTCACATACTTGTTGAACATATCCTGGGTTTTTTCTGGTTTGGATCACGTAGTAATGTGGTACCACACTGAAACAGTCGATTAAACCTGCTTTCGATCAATATTTTTGGGAATAACTCATGTTAGGTCTAGGTTAGGTCTGGGATTTGCTCTCATCAGGCTCGTAATTTCGCAAATTTCTCATACTTGATGGCCTGATTCTGTGCTTTTTCTGGCTTGGATCCCGTAGTAATGTGGTACCACACTGAAACAGTCCATTAAACCTGGTCTCGATCAATATTTTAGAGGATAACGCATGTTATGTCTAGGTTAGGCCTGTGATTTGCCCTCATCAGACACATACTTTCACATTCTTCACATACTTGTTGGACAGATCCTGGGTATTTTTCTGGTTCGGATCAGGTAGTAACGTGGTACCACAGTGAAACAGTCGATTAAACCTGGTTTCGATAAATATTTTTGAGGATAACGCATGTTAGGTCTAGGTTAGGCCTGGGATTTGCCCTCATCAGGGTCATATTTCCGCGTTCTTCACATACTTGTTGAACAGATCCTGGGTATTTTTCTGGTTTGGATCACGTAGTAATGTGGCACCACACAGAAATAGTCGATTAAACCTGGTTTCGATCAATATTTTAGAGGATAACTCATGTTAGGTCTAGGATAGGTCTGGGATTTGCCCTCATCACGCTCATAGTTTCGCGTTTTTCACATACTTGTTGAACAGATCCTGGGTTTTTTCTGGTTTCGATCATGTAGTAATGTGGTACCACACTGGAACAGTCCATTAAACCTGGTTTCGATCAGTATTTTAGAGAATAACGCATGTTAGGTCTTGGTTAGGTCTGGGATTTGCTCTCATCAGGCTCGTACTTTCGCATATTTCTCATAGTTGATGGCCAGATTGTGGGCTTTTTCTGGTTTGGATCACGTAGTAACGTGGTACCACACTGAAACAGTCGATTAAACCTGGTTTCTAACAATATTTTTGAGGGTAGCGCATGTTAGGTCTGGGTTAGGTCTAGGATTTGCCCACATCAGGCTCATACTTTCGCATATTTCTCATACTTGATGGCTAGACCCAGGGCTTTTTCTGGATTGGATCACGTAGTAATGTGGTACCACACTGAAACAGTCAATTAAACCTGGTTTCCATCAATATTTTAGAGAATAACGCATGTTCTGTCTAGGTTAGGCCTGGGATTTGCCCTCATCAGACACATACTTTCGCATTCTTCACATACTTGTTGAACGGATCCTGGGTTTTTTCTTGTTTGGATCACGTAGTAATGTGGTACCACACTGAAACTGTCGATTAAACCTGCTTTCGATCAATATATTTGAGAATTACTCATGTTAGGCCTAGGTTAGGTCTGGGATTTGCTCTCATCAGGCTCGTACCTTCGCAAATTTCTCATACTTGATGGCCTGATTCTGTGCTTTTTCTGGTTTGGATCCCGTAGTAATGTGGTACCACACTGAAACAGTCCATTAAAACTGGTTTCGATTAATATTTTTGAGGATAACGCATGTTATGTCTAGGTTAGGCCTGTGATTTGCCCTCATCAGACACATAGTTTCGCATTCTTCACATACTTGTTGAACGGATCCTGGGTATTTTTCTCGTTTGGATCACGTAGTGATGTGGTACCACACTGAAACAGTCCATTAAACCTGGTTTCGATCAATATTTTAGAGGATAACGCATGTTATGTCTAGGTTAGGCCTGTGATTTGCCCTCATCAGACACATACTTTCGCATTCTCCACATACTTGTTGAACAGATCCTGGGTTTTTTCAGGTTTGGATCACGTAGTAGTGTGGTACCACACTGAAACATTCAATTAAACCTGGTCTTGATAAATATTTTAGAGGATAACGCATGTTAGGTCTGGGTTAGGTCTAGGATTTGCCCACATCAGGCTCATACCTTCGCATATTTCTCATACTTGATGGCTAGACCCAGGGCTTTTTCTGGATTGGATCAGGTAGTAATGTGGTACCACACTGAAGCAGTCGATTAAACCTGGTTTCGATCAATATTTTTGAGGATAACGCATGTTAGGTCTAGGTTAGGCCCGGGATTTGCCCTCATCAGGGTCATATTTCCGCATTCTTCACATACTTGTTGAACGGATCCTGGGTTTTTTCTGGTTTGGATCACGTAGTAATGTGGTAGCACACTGAAACAGCCCATTAAACCTGGATTCGATCAATATTTTAGAGAATAACTCATGTTAGGTCTAGGTTAGGTCTGGGATTTTCCTTCATCAGACTCATACTTTCGCATTCCTCACATACTTGTTGAACGGATCCTGGGTTTTTTCTGGTTTGGATCACGTAGTAATGTGGTATCACACTGAAACAGTCCATTAAACCTGGTTTCGTTCAATATTTTAGAGAATAACGCATGTTAGGTCTTGGTTAGGTCTGGGATTTGCTCTCATCAGGCTCGTACTTTCGCATAATTCTCATAGTTGATGGCCAGATTCTGGGCTTTTTCTGGTTTGGATCACGTAGTAATGTGGTACCACACTGAATTAGTCGATTAAACCTGGTTTCTATCAATATTTTTGAGGGTAACGCATGTTAGGTCTAGGTTAGGCCTGGGATTTTCCCTCATCAGACACATACTTTCGCATTCTTCACATACTTGTTGAACGGATCCTGGGTTTTTTCAGGTTTGGATCACGTAGTAATGTGGTACCACACTGAAACATTCAATTAAACCTGGTCTTGATAAATATTTTAGAGGATAACGCATGTTAGGTCTGGGTTAGGTCTAGGATTTGCCCTCATCAGGCTCATACTTTCGCATATTTCTCATACTTGATGGCTAGATCCAGGGCTTTTTCTGGATTGGATCACGTAGTAATGTGGTACCACACTGAAACAGTCGACTAAACCTGGTTTCGATCAATATTTTTGAGAATAACTCATGTTAGGTCTAGGTTAGGTCTGGGATTTGCACTTATCAGGCTCGTACATTCGCAAATCTCTCATACTTGATGGCCAGATTCTGTGCTTTCTCTGGTTTGGATTACGTAGTAATGTGGTACCACACTGAAACAGTCGATTAAACCTGGTTTCGATCAATATCTTAGATGATAACGCTAGTTATGTCTAGGTTAGGCCTGGGATTTGCCCTCATCAGACACATACTTTCGCATTCTCCACATACTAGTTGAACAGATCCTGGGTTTTTTCAGGTTTGGACACATAGTAATGTGGTACCGCACTGAAACATTCAATTAAACCTGGTCTTGATAAATATTTTAGAGGATAACGCATGTTAGGTCTGGGTTAGGTCTAGGATTTGCCCTTATCAGGCTCATACTTTCGCATATTTCTCATACTTGATGGCTAGACCCAGGGCTTTTTCTGGATTGGATCCCGTAGTAATGTGGTACCACACTGAAACAGTCCATTAAACCTGGTTTCGATCAATATTTTAGAGGTTAACGCATGTTACGTCTAGGTTAGGCCTGTGATTTGCCCTCATCAGACACATACTTTCGCATTCTTCACATACTTGTTGAACGGATCCTGGGTTTTTTCTGGTTTGGATCACGTAGTAATGTGGTAGCACACTGAAACAGTCAATTAAACCTGGTTTCGACCAATATTTTAGTGAATAACGCATGTTCTGTCTAGGTTAGGCCTGGGATTTGCCCTCATCAGACACATACTTTCGCATTCTTCACATACATGTTGAACGGATCCTGGGTTTTTTCTGGTTTGGATCACGTAGTAATGTGGTACCACACTGAAACTGTCGATTAAACCTGCTTTCGATCAATATATTTGAGAATTACTCATGTTAGGCCTAGGTTAGGTCTGGGATTTGCTCTCATCAGGCTCGTACCTTCGCAAATTTCTCATACTTGATGGCCTGATTCTGTGCTTTTTCTGGTTTGGATCCCGTAGTAATGTGGTACCACACTGAAACAGTCCATTAAAACTGGTTTCGATTAATATTTTTGAGGATAACGCATGTTATGTCTAGGTTAGGCCTGTGATTTGCCCTCATCAGACACATAGTTTCGCATTCTTCACATACTTGTTGAACGGATCCTGGGTATTTTTCTCGTTTGGATCACGTAGTGATGTGGTACCACACTGAAACAGTCCATTAAACCTGGTTTCGATCAATGTTTTAGAGGATAACGCATGTTATGTCTAGGTTAGGCCTGTGATTTGCCCTCATCAGACACATACTTTCGCATTCTCCACATACTTGTTGAACAGATCCTGGGTTTTTTCAGGTTTGGATCACGTAGTAGTGTGGTACCACACTGAAACATTCAATTAAACCTGGTCTTGATAAATATTTTAGAGGATAACGCATGTTAGGTCTGGGTTAGGTCTAGGATTTGCCCACATCAGGCTCATACCTTCGCATATTTCTCATACTTGATGGCTAGACCCAGGGCTTTTTCTGGATTGGATCAGGTAGTAATGTGGTACCACACTGAAGCAGTCGATTAAACCTGGTTTCGATCAATATTTTTGAGGATAACGCATGTTAGGTCTAGGTTAGGCCCGGGATTTGCCCTCATCAGGGTCATATTTCCGCATTCTTCACATACTTGTTGAACGGATCCTGGGTTTTTTCTGGTTTGGATCACGTAGTAATGTGGTAGCACACTGAAACAGCCCATTAAACCTGGATTCGATCAATATTTTAGAGAATAACTCATGTTAGGTCTAGGTTAGGTCTGGGATTTTCCTTCATCAGACTCATACTTTCGCATTCCTCACATACTTGTTGAACGGATCCTGGGTTTTTTCTGGTTTGGATCACGTAGTAATGTGGTATCACACTGAAACAGTCCATTAAACCTGGTTTCGTTCAATATTTTAGAGAATAACGCATGTTAGGTCTTGGTTAGGTCTGGGATTTGCTCTCATCAGGCTCGTACTTTCGCATAATTCTCATAGTTGATGGCCAGATTCTGGGCTTTTTCTGGTTTGGATCACGTAGTAATGTGGTACCACACTGAATTAGTCGATTAAACCTGGTTTCTATCAATATTTTTGAGGGTAACGCATGTTAGGTCTAGGTTAGGCCTGGGATTTTCCCTCATCAGACACATACTTTCGCATTCTTCACATACTTGTTGAACGGATCCTGGGTTTTTTCAGGTTTGGATCACGTAGTAATGTGGTACCACACTGAAACATTCAATTAAACCTGGTCTTGATAAATATTTTAGAGGATAACGCATGTTAGGTCTGGGTTAGGTCTAGGATTTGCCCTCATCAGGCTCATACTTTCGCATATTTCTCATACTTGATGGCTAGATCCAGGGCTTTTTCTGGATTGGATCACGTAGTAATGTGGTACCACACTGAAACAGTCGATTAAACCTGGTTTCGATCAATATTTTTGAGAATAACTCATGTTAGGTCTAGGTTAGGTCTGGGATTTGCACTTATCAGGCTCGTACATTCGCAAATCTCTCATACTTGATGGCCAGATTCTGTGCTTTCTCTGGTTTGGATTACGTAGTAATGTGGTACCACACTGAAACAGTCGATTAAACCTGGTTTCGATCAATATCTTAGATGATAACGCTAGTTATGTCTAGGTTAGGCCTGGGATTTGCCCTCATCAGACACATACTTTCGCATTCTCCACATACTTGTTGAACGGATCCTGGGTTTTTTCTGGTTTGGATCACGTAGTAATGTGGTAGCACACTGAAACAGTCAATTAAACCTGGTTTCGACCAATATTTTAGAGAATAACGCATGTTCTGTCTAGGTTAGGCCTGGGATTTGCCCTCATCAGACACATACTTTCGCATTCTTCACATACTTGTTGAACGGATCCTGGGTTTTTTCTGGTTTGGATCACGTAGTAATGTGGTACCACACTGAAACTGTCGATTAAACCTGCTTTCGATCAATATATTTGAGAATTACTCATGTTAGGCCTAGGTTAGGTCTGGGATTTGCTCTCATCAGGCTCGTACCTTCGCAAATTTCTCATACTTGATGGCCTGATTCTGTGCTTTTTCTGGTTTGGATCCCGTAGTAATGTGGTACCACACTGAAACAGTCCATTAAAACTGGTTTCGATTAATATTTTTGAGGATAACGCATGTTATGTCTAGGTTAGGCCTGGGATTTTCCTTCATCAGACTCATACTTTCGCATTCCTCACATACTTGTTGAACGGATCCTGGGTTTTTTCTGGTTTGGATCACGTAGTAATGTGGTATCACACTGAAACAGTCCATTAAACCTGGTTTCGTTCAATATTTTAGAGAATAACGCATGTTAGGTCTTGGTTAGGTCTGGGATTTGCTCTCATCAGGCTCGTACTTTCGCATAATTCTCATAGTTGATGGCCAGATTCTGGGCTTTTTCTGGTTTGGATCACGTAGTAATGTGGTACCACACTGAATTAGTCGATTAAACCTGGTTTCTATCAATATTTTTGAGGGTAACGCATGTTAGGTCTAGGTTAGGCCTGGGATTTTCCCTCATCAGACACATACTTTCGCATTCTTCACATACTTGTTGAACGGATCCTGGGTTTTTTCAGGTTTGGATCACGTAGTAATGTGGTACCACACTGAAACATTCAATTAAACCTGGTCTTGATAAATATTTTAGAGGATAACGCATGTTAGGTCTGGGTTAGGTCTAGGATTTGCCCTCATCAGGCTCATACTTTCGCATATTTCTCATACTTGATGGCTAGATCCAGGGCTTTTTCTGGATTGGATCACGTAGTAATGTGGTACCACACTGAAACAGTCGACTAAACCTGGTTTCGATCAATATTTTTGAGAATAACTCATGTTAGGTCTAGGTTAGGTCTGGGATTTGCACTTATCAGGCTCGTACATTCGCAAATCTCTCATACTTGATGGCCAGATTCTGTGCTTTCTCTGGTTTGGATTACGTAGTAATGTGGTACCACACTGAAACAGTCGATTAAACCTGGTTTCGATCAATATCTTAGATGATAACGCTAGTTATGTCTAGGTTAGGCCTGGGATTTGCCCTCATCAGACACATACTTTCGCATTCTCCACATACTAGTTGAACAGATCCTGGGTTTTTTCAGGTTTGGACACATAGTAATGTGGTACCGCACTGAAACATTCAATTAAACCTGGTCTTGATAAATATTTTAGAGGATAACGCATGTTAGGTCTGGGTTAGGTCTAGGATTTGCCCTTATCAGGCTCATACTTTCGCATATTTCTCATACTTGATGGCTAGACCCAGGGCTTTTTCTGGATTGGATCCCGTAGTAATGTGGTACCACACTGAAACAGTCCATTAAACCTGGTTTCGATCAATATTTTAGAGGTTAACGCATGTTACGTCTAGGTTAGGCCTGTGATTTGCCCTCATCAGACACATACTTTCGCATTCTTCACATACTTGTTGAACGGATCCTGGGTTTTTTCTGGTTTGGATCACGTAGTAATGTGGTAGCACACTGAAACAGTCAATTAAACCTGGTTTCGACCAATATTTTAGTGAATAACGCATGTTCTGTCTAGGTTAGGCCTGGGATTTGCCCTCATCAGACACATACTTTCGCATTCTTCACATACATGTTGAACGGATCCTGGGTTTTTTCTGGTTTGGATCACGTAGTAATGTGGTACCACACTGAAACTGTCGATTAAACCTGCTTTCGATCAATATATTTGAGAATTACTCATGTTAGGCCTAGGTTAGGTCTGGGATTTGCTCTCATCAGGCTCGTACCTTCGCAAATTTCTCATACTTGATGGCCTGATTCTGTGCTTTTTCTGGTTTGGATCCCGTAGTAATGTGGTACCACACTGAAACAGTCCATTAAAACTGGTTTCGATTAATATTTTTGAGGATAACGCATGTTATGTCTAGGTTAGGCCTGTGATTTGCCCTCATCAGACACATAGTTTCGCATTCTTCACATACTTGTTGAACGGATCCTGGGTATTTTTCTCGTTTGGATCACGTAGTGATGTGGTACCACACTGAAACAGTCCATTAAACCTGGTTTCGATCAATGTTTTAGAGGATAACGCATGTTATGTCTAGGTTAGGCCTGTGATTTGCCCTCATCAGACACATACTTTCGCATTCTCCACATACTTGTTGAACAGATCCTGGGTTTTTTCAGGTTTGGATCACGTAGTAGTGTGGTACCACACTGAAACATTCAATTAAACCTGGTCTTGATAAATATTTTAGAGGATAACGCATGTTAGGTCTGGGTTAGGTCTAGGATTTGCCCACATCAGGCTCATACCTTCGCATATTTCTCATACTTGATGGCTAGACCCAGGGCTTTTTCTGGATTGGATCAGGTAGTAATGTGGTACCACACTGAAGCAGTCGATTAAACCTGGTTTCGATCAATATTTTTGAGGATAACGCATGTTAGGTCTAGGTTAGGCCCGGGATTTGCCCTCATCAGGGTCATATTTCCGCATTCTTCACATACTTGTTGAACGGATCCTGGGTTTTTTCTGGTTTGGATCACGTAGTAATGTGGTAGCACACTGAAACAGCCCATTAAACCTGGATTCGATCAATATTTTAGAGAATAACTCATGTTAGGTCTAGGTTAGGTCTGGGATTTTCCTTCATCAGACTCATACTTTCGCATTCCTCACATACTTGTTGAACGGATCCTGGGTTTTTTCTGGTTTGGATCACGTAGTAATGTGGTATCACACTGAAACAGTCCATTAAACCTGGTTTCGTTCAATATTTTAGAGAATAACGCATGTTAGGTCTTGGTTAGGTCTGGGATTTGCTCTCATCAGGCTCGTACTTTCGCATAATTCTCATAGTTGATGGCCAGATTCTGGGCTTTTTCTGGTTTGGATCACGTAGTAATGTGGTACCACACTGAATTAGTCGATTAAACCTGGTTTCTATCAATATTTTTGAGGGTAACGCATGTTAGGTCTAGGTTAGGCCTGGGATTTTCCCTCATCAGACACATACTTTCGCATTCTTCACATACTTGTTGAACGGATCCTGGGTTTTTTCAGGTTTGGATCACGTAGTAATGTGGTACCACACTGAAACATTCAATTAAACCTGGTCTTGATAAATATTTTAGAGGATAACGCATGTTAGGTCTGGGTTAGGTCTAGGATTTGCCCTCATCAGGCTCATACTTTCGCATATTTCTCATACTTGATGGCTAGATCCAGGGCTTTTTCTGGATTGGATCACGTAGTAATGTGGTACCACACTGAAACAGTCGATTAAACCTGGTTTCGATCAATATTTTTGAGAATAACTCATGTTAGGTCTAGGTTAGGTCTGGGATTTGCACTTATCAGGCTCGTACATTCGCAAATCTCTCATACTTGATGGCCAGATTCTGTGCTTTCTCTGGTTTGGATTACGTAGTAATGTGGTACCACACTGAAACAGTCGATTAAACCTGGTTTCGATCAATATCTTAGATGATAACGCTAGTTATGTCTAGGTTAGGCCTGGGATTTGCCCTCATCAGACACATACTTTCGCATTCTCCACATACTTGTTGAACGGATCCTGGGTTTTTTCTGGTTTGGATCACGTAGTAATGTGGTAGCACACTGAAACAGTCAATTAAACCTGGTTTCGACCAATATTTTAGAGAATAACGCATGTTCTGTCTAGGTTAGGCCTGGGATTTGCCCTCATCAGACACATACTTTCGCATTCTTCACATACTTGTTGAACGGATCCTGGGTTTTTTCTGGTTTGGATCACGTAGTAATGTGGTACCACACTGAAACTGTCGATTAAACCTGCTTTCGATCAATATATTTGAGAATTACTCATGTTAGGCCTAGGTTAGGTCTGGGATTTGCTCTCATCAGGCTCGTACCTTCGCAAATTTCTCATACTTGATGGCCTGATTCTGTGCTTTTTCTGGTTTGGATCCCGTAGTAATGTGGTACCACACTGAAACAGTCCATTAAAACTGGTTTCGATTAATATTTTTGAGGATAACGCATGTTATGTCTAGGTTAGGCCTGTGATTTGCCCTCATCAGACACATAGTTTCGCATTCTTCACATATTTGTTGAACGGATCCTGGGTATTTTTCTCGTTTGGATCACGTAGTGATGTGGTACCACACTGAAACAGTCCATTAAACCTGGTTTCGATCAATATTTTAGAGGATAACGCATGTTATGTCTAGGTTAGGCCTGTGATTTGCCCTCATCAGACACATACTTTCGCATTCTCCACATACTTGTTGAACAGATCCTGGGTTTTTTCAGGTTTGGATCGCGTAGTAATGTGGTACCACACTGAAACATTCAATTAAACCTGGTCTTGATAAATATTTTAGAGGATAACGCATGTTAGGTCTGGGTTAGGTCTAGGATTTGCCCACATCAGGCTCATACCTTCGCATATTTCTCATACTTGATGGCTAGACCCAGGGCTTTTTCTGGATTGGATCAGGTAGTAATGTGGTACCACACTGAAGCAGTCGATTAAACCTGGTTTCGATCAATATTTTTGAGGATAACGCATGTTAGGTCTAGGTTAGGCCCGGGATTTGCCCTCATCAGGGTCATATTTCCGCATTCTTCACATACTTGTTGAACGGATCCTGGGTTTTTTCTGGTTTGGATCACGTAGTAATGTGGTAGCACACTGAAACAGCCCATTAAACCTGGATTCGATCAATATTTTAGAGAATAACTCATGTTAGGTCTAGGTTAGGTCTGGGATTTTCCTTCATCAGACTCATACTTTCGCATTCCTCACATACTTGTTGAACGGATCCTGGGTTTTTTCAGGTTTGGATCACGTAGTAATGTGGTACCACACTGAAACATTCAATTAAACCTGGTCTTGATAAATATTTTAGAGGATAACGCATGTTAGGTCTGGGTTAGGTCTAGGATTTGCCCTCATCAGGCTCATACTTTCGCATATTTCTCATACTTGATGGCTAGATCCAGGGCTTTTTCTGGATTGGATCACGTAGTAATGTGGTACCACACTGAAACAGTCGATTAAACCTGGTTTCGATCAATATTTTTGAGAATTACTCATGTTAGGTCTAGGTTAGGTCTGGGATTTGCACTTATCAGGCTCGTACATTCGCAAATCTCTCATACTTGATAGCCAGATTCTGTGCTTTCTCTGGTTTGGATTACGTAGTAATGTGGTACCACACTGAAACAGTCGATTAAACCTGGTTTCGATCAATATCTTAGATGATAACGCTAGTTAGGTCTGGTATAGGTCTGGGATTTGCCCTCCTCAGGGTCATATTTTCGCGTTCTTCACATACTTGTTGAACAGATCCCAGGTTTTTTCTGGTTTCGATCATGTAGTAATGTGGTACCACACTGGAACAGTCCATTAAACCTGGTTTCGATCAATATTTTAGAGAATAACGCATGTTAGGTCTTGGTTAGGTCTGGGATTTGCTCTCATCAGGCTCGTACTTTCGCATATTTCTCATAGTTCATGGCCAGATTCTGGGCTTTTTCTGGTTTGGATCACGTAGTAATGTGGTACCACACTGAAATAGTCCTTTAAACCTGGTTTCTATCAATATTTTTGAGGGTAACGCATGTTAGGTCTAGGTTAGGCCTGGGATTTTGCCTCATCAGACACATACTTTCGCATTCTTCACATACTTGTTGATCGGATCCTGGGTTTTTTCAGGTTTGGATCATGTATTAATGTGGTACCACACTGAAACATTCAATTAAACCTGGCCTTGATAAATATTTTAGAGGATAACGCATGTTAGGTCTGGGTTAGGTCTAGGATTTGCCCTCATCAGGCTCATACTTTCGCATATTTCTCATACTTGATGGCTAGATCCAGGGCTCTTTCTGGATTGGATCACGTAGTAATGTGGTACCACACTGAAACAGTCGATTAAACCTGGTTTCGATCAATATTTTTGAGAATTACTCATGTTAGGTCTAGGTTAGGTCTGGGTTTTGCTCTCATCAGGCTCGTACTTTCGCAAATTTCTCATACTTGATGGCCTGATTCTGTGCTTTTTCTGGTTTGGATCCCTTAGTAATGTGGTACCACACTGAAACAGTCCATTAAACCTGGTTTTGATCAATATTTTTGAGGATAACGCAAGCTATGTCTAGGTTAGGCCTGTGATTTGCCCTCATCAGACACATACGTTCGCATTCTTCACATACTTGTTGAACGGATCCTGGGTATTTTTCTGGTTTGGATCACATAGTGATGTGGTACCACACTGAAACAGTCCATTAAACCTGGTTTCGATCAATATTTTAGAGGATAACGCATGTTATGTCTAGGTTAGGCCTGTGATTTGCCCTCATCAGACACATACTTTCGAATTCTCCACATACTTGTTGAACGGATCCTTGGGTTTTTCTGGTTTGGATCACGTTGTAATGTGGTACCACACTGAAACAGTCCATTAAACCTGGTTTCGATCAATATTTTAGAGAATAACGCATGTTATGTCTAGGTTAGGCCTGTGATTTGCCCTCATCAGACACATACTTTCGCATTCTTCACATACTTGTTGAACGGATCCTGGGTTTTTTCTGGTTTGGATCACGTAGTAATGTGGTAGCACACTGAAACAGTCCATTAAACCTGGTTTCGATCAATATTTTAGAGGACAACGCATGTTCTGTCTAGGTTAGGCCTGGGATTTGCCCTCATCAGACACATACTTTCGCATTTTCCACATACATGTTGGACAGATCCTGTGCTTTTTCTGGTTTGGATCCCGTGGTAATGTGGTACCACATTGAAACAGTCCATTAAACCTGGTTTCGATCAATATTTTAGAGGATAACGCATGTTATGTCTAGGTAAGGCCTGTGATTTGCCCTCATCAGACACATACTTTCGCATTCTTCACATACTTGTTGAACGGATCCTGGGTTTTTTCTGGTTTGGATCAGGTAGTAATGTGGTAGCACACTGAAACAGTCCATTAAACCTGGTTTCGATCAATATTTTAGAGAATAACGCATGTTATGTCTAGGTTGGGCCTGTGATTTGCCCTCATCAGACACATACTTTCGCATTCTTCACATACTTGTTGAACGGATCCTGGGTTTTTTCTGGTTTGGATCACGTAGTAATGTGGTAGCACACTGAAACAGTCCATTAAACCTGGTTTCGGTCAATATTTTTGAGGATAACGCATGTTAGATCTAGGTTAGGTCTGGGATTTTCTCTCATCAGGCTCGCGCTTTCGCATATTTCTCATACTTGATGGCCAGATTCTGGACTTTTTCTAGTTTGGATCCTGTAGTAATGTGGTAACACACTGAAACAGTCCATTTAACCTGATTTCGATCAATATTTAAGAGGATAACGCATGTTATGTCTAGGTTAGGCCTGGGATTTGCCCTCATCACACACATACTTTCGCATTCGTCACATACTTGTTGAACGGATCCTGGGTTTTTTCTGGTTTGGATGACGTAGTAATGTGGTAGCACACTGAAACAGTCCATTAAACCTGGTTTCGATCAATATTTTAGAGGATAACGCATGTTCTGTCTAGATTAGGCCTGGGATTTGCCCTCAACAGACACATAGTTTCGCATTCTCCACATACTTGTTGAACAGATCCTGGGTTTTTTCAGGTTCGGATCACGTAGTAATGTGGTACCACACAGAAATATTCGATTTTACCTGGTTTCGATCAATATTTTAGAGGATAACGCAAGCTATGTCTGGGATAGGTCCGGGATTTGCCCTCGTCAGGCTCATACTTTCGCATTCTTCACATACTTGTTGGACAGATCCTGGGTTTTTTTCTGGTTTGGATCACATAGTAATGTGGTACCACACTGAAACAGTCGATTAAACCTGGTTTCGATCAATATTTTAGAGGACAACGCAAGTTTGGTCTGGGATAGGTCTGGGATTTGCCCTGATCAGGCTCGTACTTTCGCATATTTCTCATACTTGGTGGCCAGATTCTGGGCTTTTTCTGGTTTGGATCCCGTAGTATAGTGGTACCACACTGAAACAGTCCATTAAACCTGGTTTCGATCAATATTTTAGAGGACAACGCGTGTTATGTCTAGGTTAGGCCTGGGATTTGCCCTCATCAGACACATAGTTTCGCATTCTCCACATACTTGTTGAACAGATCCTGGGTTTTTTCAGGTTTGGATCACGTAGTAATGTGGTACCACACTGAAACATTCACTTAAACCTGGTCTTGATAAATATTTTAGAGGATAACGCGTGTTAGGTCTGGGTTAGGTCTAGGATTTGTCCTCATCAGGCTCATACTTTCGCATGTTACTCATACTTGATGGCTAGATCCAGGGCTTTTTTTGGATTGGATCACGTAGTAATGTGGTACCACACTGAAACAGTCAATTAAACCAGGTTTCCATCAATATTTTCGAGGACAACGCAAGTTAGGTCTGGGATAGGTCTGGGATTTGCCCTCATCAGGGTCATATTTTCGCGTTCTTCACATACTTGTTGAACAGATCCTGGGTATTTTTCTGGTTTGGATCAGGTAGTAATGTGGTACCACACTGAAACAGTCGATTAAACCTGGGTTCGATCAATATTTTAGAGGATAACGCATGTTCTGTCTAGGTCAGGCCTGGGACTTGCCCTCATCAGACACATACTTTCGTATTTTCCACATACATGTTGAACAGATCCTGGGTTTTTTCCTGTTTGGATCACGTATTAATGTGGTACCACACTGAAACATTCAATTAAACCTGGTCTTGATAAATATTTTTGAGGGTAACGCATGTTAGGTCCAGGTTAGGCCTGGGATTTTCCCTCATCAGACAGATACTTTCGCATTCTTCACATACTTGTTGAACGGATCCTTGGTTTTTTCTGCTTTGGATCACGTAGTAATGTGGTAGCACACGGAAACATTCCATTAAACCTGATTCGAACAATATTCTTGAGGATAACGCATGTTAGATGTAGGTTAGGCCTGGGATTTGCCCTCATCATACACATACTTTCGCATTCGTCACATACTTGTTGAACGGATCCTGGGTTCTTTGTGGTTTGGATCACGTAGTAATGTGGTACCACACTGAAGCATTCAATTAAACCTGGTCTTGATAAATATTTTAGAAGATAACGCATGTTAGGTCTGGGATAGGTCTGGGATTTGCCCTCATCAGGCTCATAGTTTCGCGTTTTTCACATACTTGTTGAACAGATCCTGGGTTTTTTCTGGTTTTGATCACGTAGTAATGTGGTATCACACTGAAACAGTCCATTAAACCTGGTTCCGATCAATATTTCAGAGAATAACGCATGTTGGGTCATGGTTAGGTCTGGGATTTGCTCTCATCAGGCTCGTAATTTCGCATATTTCTCATACTTGATGGCCAGATTCTGGGCTTTTTCTAGTTTGGATCCTGTAGTAATGTGGTACCACACTGAAACAGTCAATTAAACCTGGTTTCCGTCAATATTTTAGAGGATAACGCATGTTAGGTCTAGGCTAGGCCTGGGATTATCCCTCATCAGGCACATACTTTCGCATTCTTCACATACTTGTTGAACGGATCCTGGGTTTTTTTCTGGTTTGGATAACGTAGTAATGTGGTACCACACTGAACCATTCAATTAAAGCTGGTCTTGATAAATATTTTAGAGGATAACGCATGTTCTGTCTAGGTTAGGCCTGGGACTTGCCCTCATCAGACACATACTTTCGTATTCTCCACATACATGTTGAACAGATCCTGGGTTCTTTCCTGTTTGGATCACGTAGTAATGTGGTACCACACTGAAACATTCAATTAAACCTGGTCTTGATAAATATTTTAGAGGATAACGCATGTTAGGTCTGGGTTAGGTCTAGGATTTGCCCTCATCAGGCTCATCCTTTCGCATATTACTCATACTTGATGGCTAGATCCTGGGCTTTTTCTGGATTGGATCACGTAGTAATGTGGTACCACACTGAAACAGTCAATTAAACCTGGTTTCCATCAATATTTTCGAGGACAACGCAAGCTAGGTCTGGGATAGGTCTGGGATTTGCCCTCATCAGGGTCATATTTTCGCGTTCTTCACATACTTGTTGAACAGATCCTGGGTATTTTTCTGGTTTGGATCAGGTAGTAATGTGGTACCACACTGAAACAGTCGATTAAACCTGGGTTCGATCAATATTTTAGAGGATAACGCATGTTCTGTCTAGGTTAGGCCTGGGACTTGCCCTCATCAGACACATACTTTCGTATTTTCCACATACATGTTGAACAGATCCTGGGTTTTTTCCTGTTTGGATCACGTATTAATGTGGTACCACACTGAAACATTCAATTAAACCTGGTCTTGATAAATATTTTTGAGGGTAACGCATGTTAGGTCTAGGTTAGGCCTGGGATTTTCCCTCATCAGACAGATACTTTCGCATTCTTCACATACTTGTTGAACGGATCCTTGGTTTTTTCTGCTTTGGATCACGTAGTAATGTGGTATCACACTGAAACAGTCCATTAAACCTGGTTCCGATCAATATTTCAGAGAATAACGCATGTTAGGTCATGGTTAGGTCTGGGATTTGCTCTCATCAGGCTCGTAATTTCGCATATTTCTCATACTTGATGGCCAGATTCTGGGCTTTTTCTAGTTTGGATCCTGTAGTAATGTGGTACCACACTGAAACATTCAATTAAAGCTGGTCTTGATAAATATTTTAGAGGATAACGCATGTTCTGTCTAGGTTAGGCCTGGGACTTGCCCTCATCAGACACATACTTTCGTATTTTCCACATACATGTTGAACAGATCCTGGGTTCTTTCCTGTTTGGATCACGTAGTAATGTGGTACCACACTGAAACATTCAATTAAACCTGGTCTTGATAAATATTTTAGAGGATAACGCATGTTAGGTCTGGGTTAGGTCTAGGATTTGCCCTCATCAGGCTCATCCTTTCGCATATTACTCATACTTGATGGCTAGATCCAGGGCTTTTTCTGGATCGGATCACGTAGTAATGTGGTACCACAGTGAAACAGTCAATTAAACCTGGTTTCCATCAATATTTTAGAGGATAACGCATGTTAGGTCTAGGTTAGGCCTGGGATTTTCTCTCATCAGACACATACTTTCGCATTCTTCACATACTTGTTGAACGGATCCTGGGTATTTTTCTGGTTTGGATCACGTAGTGATGTGGTACCACACTGAAAAAGTCCATTAAACCTGGTTTCGATCAATATTTTTGAGGATAACGCATGTTAGATCTAGGTTAGGCCTGGGATTTGCCCTCATCAGACACATACTTTCGCATTCGTCACATACTTGTTGAACGGATCCTGGGTTTTTTGTGGTTTGGATCACGTAGTAATGTGGTACCACACTGAAACATTCAATTAAACCTGGTCTTGATAAATATTTTAGAGGATAACGCATGTTAGGTCTGGGTTAGGTCTAGGATTTGCCCTCATCAGGCTCATCCTTTCGCATATTACTCATACTTGATGGCTAGATCCTGGGCTTTTTCTGGATTGGATCACGTAGTAATGTGGTACCACACTGAAACAGTCAATTAAACCTGGTTTCCATCAATATTTTCGAGGACAACGCAAGTTAGGTCTGGGATAGGTCTGGGATTTGCCCTCATCAGGGTCATATTTTCGCGTTCTTCACATACTTGTTGAACAGATCCTGGGTATTTTTCTGGTTTGGATCAGGTAGTAATGTGGTACCACACTGAAACAGTCGATTAAACCTGGGTTCGATCAATATTTTAGAGGATAACGCATGTTCTGTCTAGGTTAGGCCTGGGACTTGCCCTCATCAGACACATACTTTCGTATTTTCCACATACATGTTGAACAGATCCTGGGTTTTTTCCTGTTTGGATCACGTATTAATGTGGTACCACACTGAAACATTCAATTAAACCTGGTCTTGATAAATATTTTTGAGGGTAACGCATGTTAGGTCTAGGTTAGGCCTGGGATTTTCCCTCATCAGACAGATACTTTCGCATTCTTCACATACTTGTTGAACGGATCCTTGGTTTTTTCTGCTTTGGATCACGTAGTAATGTGGTATCACACTGAAACAGTCCATTAAACCTGGTTCCGATCAATATTTCAGAGAATAACGCATGTTAGGTCATGGTTAGGTCTGGGATTTGCTCTCATCAGGCTCGTAATTTCGCATATTTCTCATACTTGATGGCCAGATTCTGGGCTTTTTCTAGTTTGGATCCTGTAGTAATGTGGTACCACACTGAAACATTCAATTAAAGCTGGTCTTGATAAATATTTTAGAGGATAACGCATGTTCTGTCTAGGTTAGGCCTGGGACTTGCCCTCATCAGACACATACTTTCGTATTTTCCACATACATGTTGAACAGATCCTGGGTTCTTTCCTGTTTGGATCACGTAGTAATGTGGTACCACACTGAAACATTCAATTAAACCTGGTCTTGATAAATATTTTAGAGGATAACGCATGTTAGGTCTGGGTTAGGTCTAGGATTTGCCCTCATCAGGCTCATCCTTTCGCATATTACTCATACTTGATGGCTAGATCCAGGGCTTTTTCTGGATCGGATCACGTAGTAATGTGGTACCACAGTGAAACAGTCAATTAAACCTGGTTTCCATCAATATTTTAGAGGATAACGCATGTTAGGTCTAGGTTAGGCCTGGGATTTTCTCTCATCAGACACATACTTTCGCATTCTTCACATACTTGTTGAACGGATCCTGGGTATTTTTCTGGTTTGGATCACGTAGTGATGTGGTACCACACTGAAAAAGTCCATTAAACCTGGTTTCGATCAATATTTTTGAGGATAACGCATGTTAGATCTAGGTTAGGCCTGGGATTTGCCCTCATCAGACACATACTTTCGCATTCGTCACATACTTGTTGAACGGATCCTGGGTTTTTTGTGGTTTGGATCACGTAGTAATGTGGTACCACACTGAAACATTCAATTAAACCTGGTCTTGATAAATGTTTTAGAGGATAACGCATGTTGGGTCTGGGATAGGTATGGGATTTACCCTCATCAGGCTCATAGTTTCGCGTTTTTCACATACTTGTTGAAAAGATCCTGGGTTTTTCCTGGTTTGGATCACGTAGTAATGGTGGTACCACACTGAAACAGTCCACTAAACCCGGTTTCGATCAATATTTTAGAGGATAACGCATGTTCTGTCTAGGTTAGGCCTGGGATTTGCCCTCATCAGACACATACTTTCGCATTCTTCACATACTTGTTGAACAGATCCTGGGATTTTTCTGGTTTGGATCACGTAGTAATGTGGTAGCACACTGAACAGTCTATTAAAACTGGTTTCGACCAGTATTTTTGAGGGTAACGCATGTTAGGTCGAGGATAGGCCTGGGATTTGCCCTCATCAGACACATACTTTCGCATTCTTCACATACTTGTTGAACGGATCCTGGGTTTTTTCTGGTTTGGATCACGTAGAAATGTGGTAGCACAGTGAAACGGTCCATTAAACCTGGTTTCGATCAATATTTAAGAGGATAACGCATGTTTTGTCTAGGTTAGGCCTGGGATTTGCCCTCATCAGACACATACTTTCGCATTCTTCACATACTTGTTGTACAGAACCTGGGTTTTTTCTGGTTTGGATCACATAGTAATGTGATACCACACTGAAACAGTCGATTAAAACTGGTTTCGACCAGTATTTTTGAGGGTAGCGCATGTTAGGTCTAGGTTAGGCCTGGGATTTGCCCTCATCAGACACATACTTTCGCATTCTTCACATACTTGATGGCCAGATTCTGGGCTTTTTCTAGTTTGGATCCTGTAGTAATGTGGTACCACACTGAAACAGTCCATTAAACCTGGTTTCGATCAATATTTTAGAGAATAACGCATGTTTTGTCTAGGTTAGGCCTGGGATTTGCCCTCATCAGACACATACTTTCGCATTCTTCACATACTTGTTGTACAGAACCTGGGTTTTTTCTGGTTTGGATCACATAGTAATGTGATACCACACTGAAACAGTCGATTAAAACTGGTTTCGACCAGTATTTTTGAGGATAACGCATGTTGGGTCTGGGATAGGTCTGGGATTTGCCCTCATCAGGCTTATAGTTTCGCGTTTTTCACATACTTGTTGAACAGATCCTGGGATTTTTCTGGTTTGGATCACGTAGTAATGTGGTGCCACACTGAAACAGTATATTAAACCTGGTTTCGATCAATATTTTAGAGAATAACGCATGTTAGGTCATGGTTAGGTCTGGGATTTGCCCTCGTCAGGCTCATACTATCGCATTCTTCACATACCTGTTGTACAGATCCTGGGTTTTTTTCTGGATTGGATCACGTAGCGATGTGGTACCACACTGAAACAGTCGACTAAACCTGGTACCGGTCAATATTTTAGAGGACAACGCAAGTTAGGTCTGGTATAGGTCTGGGATTTGCCCTCATCAGGGTCATATTTTCGCGTTCTTCACATACTTGTTGAACGGATCCTGGGTTTTTTCTGGTTTGGATCACGTAGCAATGTGGTAGCACACTGAACAGTCTATTAAAACTGGTTTCGACCAGTATTTTTGAGGGTAACGCATGTTAGGTCTAGGATAGGCCTGGGATTTGCCCTCATCAGACACATACTTTCGCATTCTTCACATACTTGTTGAACGGATCCTGGGTTTTTTCTGGTTTGGATCACGTAGAAATGTGGTAGCACACTGAAACGGTCCATTAAACCTGGTTTCGATCAATATTTAAGAGGATAACGCATGTTTTGTCTAGGTTAGGCCTGGGATTTTCCCTCATCAGACACATACTTTCGCATTCTTCACATACTTGTTGAACGGATCCTGGGTTTTTTCTGCTTTGGATCACGTAGTTATGTGGGTCCACACTGAAACAATCAATTAAACCTGGTCTTGATAAATATTTTAGAGGATAACGCATGTTTGGTCTGGGATAGGTCTGGGATTTGCCCTCATGAGGCTCATAGTTTCGCGTTTTTCACATACTTGTTGAACAGATCCTGGGTTTTTTCTGGTTTTGATCACGTAGTAATGTGGTATCACACTGAAACAGTCCATTAAACCTGGTTTCGATCAATATTTCAGAGAATAACGCATGTTAGGTCATGGTTAGGTCTGGGATTTGCTCTCATCAGGCTCGTAATTTCGCATATTTCTCATACTTGATGGCCAGATTCTGGGCTTTTTCTAGTTTGGATCCTGTAGTAATGTGGTACCACACTGAAACAGTCAATTAAACCTGGTTTCCGTCAATATTTTAGAGGATAACGCATGTTAGGTCTAGGCTAAGCCTGGGATTATCCCTCATCAGGCACATACTTTCGCATTCTTCACATACTTGTTGAACGGATCCTGGATTTTTCTCTGGTTTGGATAACGTAGTAATGTGGTACCACACTGAAACATTCAATTAAACCTGGTCTTGATAAATATTTTAGAGGATAACACATGTTAGGTCTGGGTTAGGTCTAGGATTTGCCCTCATCAGGCTCATCCTTTCGCATATTACTCACACTTGATGGCTAGATCCAAGGCTTTTTCTGGATTGGATCACGTAGTAATGTGGTACCACACTGAAACAGTCAATTAAACCTGGTTTCCATCAATATTTTAGAGGATAACGCATGTTAGGTCTAGGTTAGGCATGGGATTTTCTCTCATCAGACACATACTTTCGCATTCTTCACATACTTGTTGAACGGATCCTGGGTATTTTTCTGGTTTGGATCACGTAGTAATGTGGTACCACACTGAAACATTCAATTAAACCTGGTCTTGATAAATATTTTAGAGGATAACGCATGTTAGGTCTGGGTTAGGTCTAGGCTTTGCCCTCATCAGGCACATACTTTCGCATTCGTCACATACTTGTTGAACGGATCCTGGGTTTTATGTGGTTTGGATCACGTAGTAATGTGGTACCACACTGAAACATTCAATTAAACCTGGTCTTGATAAATGTTTTAGAGGATAACGCATGTTTGGTCTGGGATAGGTCTGGGATTTGCCCTCATCAGGCTCATAGTTTCGCGTTTTTCACATACTTGTTGAAAAGATCCTGGGTTTTTCCTGGTTTGGATCGCGTAGTAATGTGGTACCACACTGAAACAGTCCATTAAACCCTTCGATCAATATTTTAGAGGATAACGCATGTTCTGTCTAGGTTAGGCCTGGGGTTTGCCCTCATCAGACACATACTTTCGCATTCTTCACATACTTGTTGAACGGATTCCGGGTTTTTTCTGGTTTGGATCACGTAGTGATGTGGTACCACACTGAAAAAGTCCATTAAACCTGGTTTCGATCAATATTTTTGAGGATAACGCATGTTAGATCTAGGTTAGGCCTGGGATTTGCCCTCATCAGACACATACTTTCGCATTCGTCACATACTTGTTGAACGGATCCAGGGTTTTTTGTGGTTTGGATCACGTAGTAATGTGGTACCACACTGAAACATTTAATTAAACCTGGTCTTGATAAATGTTTTAGAGGATAACGCATGTTGGGTCTGGGATAGGTCTGGGATTTGCCCTCATCAGGCTCATAGTTTCGCGTTTTTCACATACTTGTTGAACGGATCCTGGGTATGTTTCTGGTTTGGATCACGTAGTGATGTGGTACCACACTGAAACATTCAATTAAACCTGGTCTTGATAAATGTTTTAGAGGATAACGCATGTTGGGTCTGGGATAGGTCTGGGATTTGCCCTCATCAGGCTCATAGTTTCGCGTTTTTCACATACTTGTTGAACAGATCCTGGGATTTTTCTGGTTTGGATCACGTAGTAATGTGGTGCCACACTGAAACAGTACATTAAACCTGGTTTCGATCAATATTTTAGAGAATAACGCATGTTAGGTCATGGTTAGGTCTGGGATTTGCCCTCGTCAGGCTCATACTATCGCACTCTTCACATACCTGTTGTACAGATCCTGGGGTTTTTTCTGGATTGGATCACGTAGCAATGTGGTACCACACTGAAACAGTCGACTAAACCTGGTACCGGTCAATATTTTAGAGGACAACGCAAGTTAGGTCTGGTATAGGTCTGGGATTTGCCCTCATCAGGGTCATATTTTCGCGTTCTTCACATACTTGTTGAACAGATCCTGGGTATTTTTCTGGTTTGGATCAGGTAGTAATGTGGTACCACACTGAAACAGTCGATTAAACCAGGTTTCGGTCAATATTTTTGAGATAACTCATGTTAGGTCTAGGTTAGGCCCGGGGTTTTCCCTCATCAGGGTCATATTTCCGCGTTCTTCACATACTTGTTGAACAGATCCTGGGTATTTTTCTGGTTTGGATCACATAGTAATGTGGTACCACACTGAAACAGTCGATTAAACCTGGTTTCGATCAGTATTTTTGAGAGTAACGCATGTTAGGTATAGGTTAGGCCTGGGATTTGCCCTCATCAGATACATACTTTCGCATTCTTCACATACTTGTTGAACGGATCCTGGGTTTTTTGTGGTTTGGATCACGTAGTAATGAGGTACCACACTGAAACATTCAATTAAACCTGGACTTGATAAATGTTTTAGAGGATAACGCATGTTGGGTCCGGGATAGGTCTGGGATTTGCTCTCATCCGGCTCGTAGTTTCGCATATTTCTCATACTTGATGGCCAGATTCTGGACTTTTTCTAGTTTGGATCCTGTAGTAATGTGGTACCACACTGAAACAGTCCATTTGACCTGGTTTCGATCAATATTTTAGAGGATAACGCATGTTATGACTGGGTTAGACCTGGGATTTGCCCTCATCAGACACATACTTTCGCATTCTCCACATACTTGTTGAACAGATCCTGGGTTTTTTCAGGTTTGGATCACGTAGTAATGCGGTACCACACTGAAACATTCAATTAAACCTGGTCTTGATAAATATTTTAGAGGATAACGCATGTTAGGTCTGGGTTAGGTCTAGGATTAGCCCTCATCAGGCTCATACTTTCGCATATTACTCATACTTGATGGCTAGATCCAGGGCTTTTTCTGGATTGGATCACGTAGTAATGTGGTACCACACTGAAACAGTCAATTAAACCTGGTTTCCATCAATATTTTAGAGGTCAACGCAAGTTAGGTCTGGTATAGGTCTGGGATTTGCCCTCATCAGGGTCATATTTTCGCGCTCTTCACATACTTGTTGAACAGATCCTGGGTATTTTTCTGGTTTGGATCACGTAGTAATGTGGTACCACACTGAAATAGTCGATTAAACCTGGTTCGACCAATATTTTAGAGGATAACGCAAGTTATGTCTGGGATAGGTCCGGGATTTGCCCTCGTCAGGCTCATACTTTCGCATTCTTCACATACTTGTTGTACAGATCCTGGGTTTTTTTCTGGTTTGGATCACATAGTAATGTGATACCACACTGAAACAGTCGATTAAAACTGGTTTCGACCAGTATTTTTGAGGGTAGCGCATGTTAGGTCTAGGTTAGGCCTGGGATTTGCCCTCATCAGACACATACTTTCGCATTCTTCACATACTTGTTGAACAGATCCTGGGATTTTTCTGGTTTGGATCACGTAGTAATGTGGTGCCACACTGAAACAGTACATTAAACCTGGTTTCGATCAATATTTTAGAGAATAACGCATGTTAGGTCATGGTTAGGTCTGGGATTTGCCCTCGTCAGGCTCATACTATCGCACTCTTCACATACCTGTTGTACAGATCCTGGGGTTTTTTCTGGATTGGATCACGTAGCAATGTGGTACCACACTGAAACAGTCGACTAAACCTGGTACTGGTCAATATTTTAGAGGACAACGCAAGTTAGGTCTGGTATAGGTCTGGGGTTTGCCCTCATCAGGGTCATATTTTCGCGTTCTTCACATACTTGTTGAACAGATCCTGGGTATTTTTCTGGTTTGGATCAGGTAGTAATGTGGTACCACACTGAAACAGTCGATTAAACCAGGTTTCGGTCAATATTTTTGAGATAACTCATGTTAGGTCTAGGTTAGGCCCGGGGTTTTCCCTCATCAGGGTCATATTTCCGCGTTCTTCACATACTTGTTGAACAGATCCTGGGTATTTTTCTGGTTTGGATCACATAGTAATGTGGTACCACAATGAAACAGTCGATTAAACCTGGTTTCGATCAGTATTTTTGAGAGTAACGCATGTTAGGTATAGGTTAGGCCTGGGATTTGCCCTCATCAGATACATACTTTCGCATTCTTCACATACTTGTTGAACGGATCCTGGGTTTTTTGTGGTTTGGATCACGTAGTAATGCGGTACCACACTGAAACATTCAATTAAACCTGGACTTGGCAAATGTTTTAGAGGATAACGCATGTTGGGTCCGGGATAGGTCTGGGATTTGCTCTCATCCGGCTCGTAGTTTCGCATATTTCTCATACTTGATGGCCAGATTCTGGACTTTTTCTAGTTTGGATCCTGTAGTAATGTGGTACCACACTGAAACAGTCCATTTGACCTGGTTTCGATCAATATTTTAGAGGATAACGCATGTTATGTCTGGGTTAGACCTGGGATTTGCCCTCATCAGACACATACTTTCGCATTCTCCACATACTTGTTGAACAGATCCTGGGTTTTTTCAGGTTTGGATCACGTAGTAATGCGGTACCACACTGAAACATTCAATTAAACCTGGTCTTGATAAATATTTTAGAGGATAACGCATGTTAGGTCTGGGTTAGGTCTAGGATTAGCCCTCATCAGGCTCATACTTTCGCATATTACTCATACTTGATGGCTAGATCCAGGGCTTTTTCTGGATTGGATCACGTAGTAATGTGGTACCACACTGAAACAGTCAATTAAACCTGGTTTCCATCAATATTTTAGAGGTCAACACAAGTTAGGTCTGGTATAGGTCTGGGATTTGCCCTCATCAGGGTCATATTTTCGCGCTCTTCACATACTTGTTGAACAGATCCTGGGTATTTTTCTGGTTTGGATCACGTAGTAATGTGGTACCACACTGAAATAGTCGATTAAACCTGGTTCGACCAATATTTTAGAGGATAACGCAAGTTATGTCTGGGATAGGTCCGGGATTTGCCCTCGTCAGGCTCATACTTTCGCATTCTTCACATACTTGTTGTACAGATCCTGGGTTTTTTTCTGGTTTGGATCACATAGTAATGTGATACCACACTGAAACAGTCGATTAAAACTGGTTTCGACCAGTATTTTTGAGGGTAGCGCATGTTAGGTCTAGGTTAGGCCTGGGATTTGCCCTCATCAGACACATACTTTCGCATTCTTCACATACTTGTTGAACGGATCCTGGGTTTTTTCTGGTTTGGATCACGTAGTAATGTGGTAGCACACTGAAACAGTCCATTAAACCTGGTTTCGATCAATATTTTAGAGGATAACGCATGTTCTGTCTAGGTTAGGCCTGGGATTTGCCCTCATCAGACACATACTTTCGCATTCTTCACATACTTGTTGAACGGATCCTGGGTTTTTTCTGGTTTGGATCACGTAGTAATGTGGTAGCACACTGAAACAGTCCATTCAACCTGGTTTCGATCAATATTTTAGAGGATAACGCATGTTAGGTCTAGGTTAGGCCTGGGATTTTCCCTCATCAGACACATACTTTCGCATTCTTCACATACTTGTTGAACGGATCCTGGGCATTTTTCTGGTTTGGATCACATAGTAATGTGATACCACACTGAAACAGTCGATTAAAACTGGTTTCGACCAGTATTTTTGATGGTAGTGCATGTTAGATCTAGGTTAGGCCTGGGATTTGCCCTCATCAGACACATACTTTCGCATTCTTCACATACTTGTTGAACGGATCCTGGGTCTTTTGTGGTTTGGATCACGTAGTAATGCGGTACCACACTGAAACATTCAATTAAACCTGGTCTTGATAAATGTTTTAGGGGATAACGCATGTTGGGTCTGGGATAGGTCTGGGATTTGCCCTCATCAGGGTCATATTTTCGCGTTGTTCACATACTTGTTGAACAGATCCTGGGTACTTTTGTGGTTTGGATCAGGTAGAAATGTGGTACCACACTGAAGCAGTCGATTAAGCCCGGTTTCGATCAATATTTTTGAGGATAACTCATGTTAGGTCTAGGTTAGGCCCGGGAAATGCCCTCATTAGGGTCATATTTCCGCGTTCTCCACATACTTGTTGAACAGATCCTGGGTATTTTTCTGGTTTGGATCACGCAGTAATGTGGTACCACACTGAAATAGTCGATTAAACCTGTTTTCGATCAATATTTTAGAGGGTAACGCATGTTAGGTCTAGGTTAGTCCTGGGATTTGCCCTCATCAGACACATACTTTCGCATTCTTCACATACTTGTTGAACGGATCCTGGGTTTTTTCTGGTTTGGATCACGTAGTAATGTGGTAGCACACTGAACAGTCTATTAAAACTGGTTTCGACAAGTATTCTTGAGGGTAACGCATGTTAGGTCTAGGTTAGGCCTGGGATTTGCCCTCATCAGACACATACTTTCGCATTCTTCACATACTTGTTGAACGGATCTTGGGTTTTTTCTGGTTTGGATCACGTAGTAATGTGGTAGCACACTGAAACGGTCCATTAAACCTGGTTACGATCAATATTTAAGAGGATAACGCATGTTCTGCCTAGGTTAGGCCTGGGATTTGCCCTCATCAGACACATACTTTCGCATTCTTCACATACTTGTTGTACAGAACCTGGGTTTTTTTCTGGTTTGGATCACATAGTAATGTGATACCACACTGAAACAGTCGATTAAAACTGGTTTCGACCAGTATTTTTGAGGGTAGCGCATGTTAGGTCTAGGTTAGGCCTGGAATTTGCCCTCATCAGACACATACTTTCGCATTCTTCACATACTTGTTGAACGGATCCTGGGTTTTTTCTGGTTTGGATCACGTAGTAATGTGGTAGCACACTGAAACAGTCCATTAAACCTGGTTTCGATCAATATTTTAGAGGATAACGCATGTTCTGTCTAGGTTAGGCCTGGGATTTGCCCTCATCAGACACATACTTTCGCATTCTTCACATACTTGTTGAACGGATCCTGGGTTTTTTCTGCTTTGGATCACGTAGTAATGTGGTAGCACACTGAAACAGTCCATTAAACCTTGTTTCGATCAATATTTTAGAGGATAACGCATGTTAGGTCTAGGTTAGGCCTGTGGATTTTCCCTCATCAGACACATACTTTCGCATTCTTCACATACTTGTTGAACGGATCCTGTGTATTTTTCTGGTTTGGATCACGTAGTGATGTGGTACCCCACTGAAAAAGTCCATTAAACCAGGTTTCGATCAATATTTTTGAGGATAACGCATGTTAGATCTAGGTTAGGCCTGGGATTTGCCCTCATCAGACACATGCTTTCGCATTCGTCACATACTTGTTGAACGGATCCTGGGTTTTTTGTGGTTTGGATCACGTAGTAATGTGGTACCACACTGAAACATTCAATTAAACCTGGTCTTGGCAAATGTTTTAGAGGATAACGCATGTTGGGTCCGGGATAGGTCTGGGATTTGCTCTCATCCGGCTCGTAGTTTCGCATATTTCTCATACTTGATGGCCAGATTCTGGACTTTTTCTAGTTTGGATCCTGTAGTAATGTGGTACCACACTGAAACAGTCCATTTAACCTGGTTTCGATCAATATTTTAGAGGATAACGCATGTTATGTCTGGGTTAGACCTGGGATTTGCCCTCATCTGACACATACTTTCGCATTCTCCACATACTTGCTGAACAGATCCTGGGTTTTTTCAGGTTTGGATCACGTAGTAATGTGGTACCACACTGAAACATTCAATTAAACCTGGTCTTGATAAATATTTTAGAGGATAACGCATGTTAGGTCTGGGTTAGGTCTAGGATTAGCCCTCATCAGGCTCATACTTTCGCATATTACTCACACTTGATGGCTAGATCCAGGGCTTTTTCTGGATTGGATCACGTAGTAATGTGGTACCACACTGAAACAGTCAATTAAACCTGGTTTCCGTCAATATTTTAGAGGTCAACGCAAGTTAGGTCTGGTATAGGTCTGGGATTTGCTCTCATCAGGGTCATATTTTCGCGTTCTTCACATACTTGTTGAACAGATCCTGGGTATTTTTCTGGTTTGGATCACGTAGTAATGTGGTACCACACTGAAATATTCGATTAAACCTGGTTCGACAAATATTTTAGAGGTTAGCGCAAGTTATGTCTGGGATAGGTCCGGGATTTGCCCTCGTCAGACTCATACTTTCGCATTCTTCACATACTTGTTGTACAGATCCTGGGTTTTTTTCCGGTTTGGATCACATAGTAATGTGATACCACACTGAAACAGTCGATTAAATCTGGTTTCGACCAGTATTTTTGAGGGTAGCGCATGTTAGGGCTAGGTTAGGCCTGGGATTTGCCCTCATCAGACACATACTTTCGCATTCTTCAGATACTTGTTGGACGGATCCTGGGTTTTTTCTGGTTTGGATCACGTAGTAATGTGGTAGCACACTGAAACAGTCCATTAAACCTGGTTTCAATCAATATTTTAGAGGATAACGCACGTTCTGTCTAGGTTAGGCCTGGGATTTGCCCTCATCAGACACATACTTTCGCATTCTTCACATACTTGTTGAACGGATCCTGGGTTTTTTCTGGTTTGGTTCACGTAGTAATGTGGTAGCACACTGAAACAGTCCATTAAACCTGGTTTCGATCAATATTTTAGAGGAAAACGCATGTTAGGTCTAGGTTAGGCCTGGGATTTTCCCTCATCAGACACATACTTTCGCATTCTTCACATACTTGTTGAACGGATCCTGGGTACTTTTATGGTTTGGATCACATAGTAATGTGATACCACACTGAAACAGTCGATTAAAACTGGCTTCGACCAGTATTTTTGAGGGTAGCGCATGGTAGGTCTAGGTTAGGCCTGGAATTTGCCCCCATCAGACACATACTTTCGCATTCTTCACATACTTGTTGAACGGATCCTGGGTTTTTTCTGGTTTGGATCACGTAGTAATGTGGGAGCACACTGAAACAGTCCATTAAACCTGGTTTCGATCAATATTTTTGAGGATAACTCATGTTAGGTCTAGGTTTGGCCCGGGGTTTTCCCTCATCAGGGTCATATTTCCGCGTTCTTCACATACTTGTTGAACAGATCCTGGGTATTTTTCTGGTTTGGATCACGTAGTAATGTGGTACCACACTGAAATAGACGATTAAACCTGGTTTCGACCAATATTTTAGAGGATAACGCAAGTTATGTCTGGGATAGGTCCGGGATTTGCCCTCGTCAGGCTCATAGTTTCGCATTCTTCACATACTTGTTGTACAGATCCTGGGTTTTTTTCTGGTTTGGATCACACAGTAATGTGATACCACACTGAAACAGTCGATTAAAACTGGTTTCGACCAGTATTTTTGAGGGTAGCGCATGTTAGGTCTAGGTTATGCCTGGGATTTGCCCTCATCAGACACATACTTTCGCATTCTTCACATACTTGTTGAACGGATCCTGGGTTTTTTCTGGTTTGGATCATGTAGTAATGTGGTAGCACACTGAAACAGTCCATTAAACCTGGTTTCGATCAATATTTTAGAGGATAACGCATGTTCTGTCTAGGTTAGGCCTGGGATTTGCCCTCATCAGACACATACTTTCGCATTCTTCACATACTTGTTAAACGGATCCTGGGTTTTTTCTGGTTTGGATCACGTAGTAATGTGGTAGCACACTGAAACAGTCCATTAAACCTGGTTTCGATCAATATTTTAGAGGATAACGCATGTTAGGTCTAGGTTAGGCCTGGGATTTTCCCTCATCAGACACATACTTTCGCATTCTTCACATACTTGTTGAACGGATCCTGGGTATTTTTCTGGTTTGGATCACGTAGTGATGTGGTACCACACTGAAAATGTCCATTAAACCTGGTTTCCATCAATATGTTTGAGGATAACGCATGTTAGATCTAGGTTAGGCCTGGGATTTGCCCTCATCAGACACATACTTTCGCATTCTTCACATACTTGTTGAACGGATCCCGGGTTTTTTCTGGTTTGGATCACGCAGTAATGTGGTAGCACACTGAAACAGTTCATTAAACCTGGTTTCGATCAATATTTTAGAGGATAACGCATGTTTGGTCTAGGTTAGGCCTGGGATTTGCCCTCATCAGACACATACTTTCGCATTCTTCACATACTTGTTGTACAGATTCTGGGTTTTTTTCTGGATTGCATCACGTAGAAATGTGGTACCACACTGAAACAGTCAATTAAACCTGGTTTCCATCAATATTTTAGAGGACAACGCAAGTTAGGTCTGGTATAGGTCTGGGATTTGCCCTCATCAGGGTCATATTTTCGCGTTCTCCACATACTTGTTGAACAGATCCTGGGTATTTTTCTGGTTTGGATCAGGTAGTAATGTGGTACCACACTGAAACAGTCGATTAAACCTGGTTTCGGTCAATATTTTTGAGGATAACTCATGTTAGGTCTAGGTTAGGCCCGGGGTTTTCCCTCATCAGGGTCATACTTCCGCGTTCTTCACATACTTGTTGAACAGATCCTGGGTATTTTTCTGGTTTGGATCACGTAGTAATGTGGTACCACACTGAAATAGACGATTAAACCTGGTTTCGACCAATATTTTAGAGGATAACGCAAGTTATGTCTGGGATAGGTCCGGGATTTGCCCTCGTCAGGCTCATAGTTTCGCATTCTTCACATACTTGTTGTACAGATCCTGGGTTTTTTTCTGGTTTGGATCACACAGTAATGTGATACCACACTGAAACAGTCGATTAAAACTGGTTTCGACCAGTATTTTTGAGGGTAGCGCATGTTAGGTCTAGGTTATGCCTGGGATTTGCCCTCATCAGACACATACTTTCGCATTCTTCACATACTTGTTGAACGGATCCTGGGTTTTTTCTGGTTTGGATCATGTAGTAATGTGGTAGCACACTGAAACAGTCCATTAAACCTGGTTTCGATCAATATTTTAGAGGATAACGCATGTTCTGTCTAGGTTAGGCCTGGGATTTGCCCTCATCAGACACATACTTTCGCATTCTTCACATACTTGTTAAACGGATCCTGGGTTTTTTCTGGTTTGGATCACGTAGTAATGTGGTAGCACACTGAAACAGTCCATTAAACCTGGTTTCGATCAATATTTTAGAGGATAACGCATGTTAGGTCTAGGTTAGGCCTGGGATTTTCCCTCATCAGACACATACTTTCGCATTCTTCACATACTTGTTGAACGGATCCTGGGTATTTTTCTGGTTTGGATCACGTAGTGATGTGGTACCACACTGAAAATGTCCATTAAACCTGGTTTCCATCAATATGTTTGAGGATAACGCATGTTAGATCTAGGTTAGGCCTGGGATTTGCCCTCATCAGACACATACTTTCGCATTCTTCACATACTTGTTGAACGGATCCCGGGTTTTTTCTGGTTTGGATCACGCAGTAATGTGGTAGCACACTGAAACAGTTCATTAAACCTGGTTTCGATCAATATTTTAGAGGATAACGCATGTTTGGTCTAGGTTAGGCCTGGGATTTGCCCTCATCAGACACATACTTTCGCATTCTTCACATACTTGTTGTACAGATTCTGGGTTTTTTTCTGGATTGCATCACGTAGAAATGTGGTACCACACTGAAACAGTCAATTAAACCTGGTTTCCATCAATATTTTAGAGGACAACGCAAGTTAGGTCTGGTATAGGTCTGGGATTTGCCCTCATCAGGGTCATATTTTCGCGTTCTCCACATACTTGTTGAACAGATCCTGGGTATTTTTCTGGTTTGGATCAGGTAGTAACGTGGTACCACACTGAAACAGTCGATTAAACCTGGTTTCGGTCAATATTTTTGAGGATAACTCATGTTAGGTCTAGGTTAGGCCCGGGGTTTTCCCTCATCAGGGTCATACTTCCGCGTTCTTCACATACTTGTTGAACAGATCCTGGGTATTTTTCTGGTTTGGATCACGTAGTAATGTGGTACCACACTGAAATAGTCGATTAAACATGGTTTCGGCCAATATTTTAGAGGATAACGCAAGTTATGTCTGGGATAGGCCCGGGATTTGCCCTCGTCAGGCTCATACTTTCGCATTCTTCACATACTTGTTGTACAGATCCTGGGGTTTTTTCTGGTTTGGATCACATAGTAATGTGATACCACACTGAAACAGTCGATTAAAACTGGTTTCGACCAGTATTTTTGAGGATAGCGCATGTTAGGTCTAGGTTAGGCCTGGGATTTTCCCTCACCAGACACATACTTTCGCATTCTTCACATACTTGTTGAACGGATCCTGGGTATTTTTCTGGTTTGGATCACGTAGTGATGTGGTACCACACTGAAAATGTCCATTAAACCTGGTTTCCATCAATATGTTTGAGGATAACGCATGTTAGATCTAGGTTAGGCCTGGGATTTGCCCTCATCAGACACATACTTTCGCATTCGTCACATACTTGTTGAACGGATCCTGTGTTTTTTGTGGTTTTGATCACGTAGTAATGTGGGAGCACACTGAAACAGTCCATTAAACCTGGTTTCGATCAATATTTTAGAGGATAACGCATGTTAGGTCTAGGTTAGGCCTGGGATTTTCCCTCATCAGACACATACTTTCGCATTCTTCACATACTTGTTGAACGGATCCTGGGTATTTTTCTGGTTTGGATCACGTAGTGATGTGGTACCACACTGAAAATGTCCATTAAACCTGGTTTCCATCAATATGTTTGAGGATAACGCATGTTAGATCTAGGTTAGGCCTGGGATTTGCCCTCATCAGACACATACTTTCGCATTCTTCACATACTTGTTGAACGGATCCCGGGTTTTTTCTGGTTTGGATCACGCAGTAATGTGGTAGCACACTGAAACAGTTCATTAAACCTGGTTTCGATCAATATTTTAGAGGATAACGCATGTTTGGTCTAGGTTAGGCCTGGGATTTGCCCTCATCAGACACATACTATCGCATTCTTCACATACTTGTTGAACGGATCCTGGGTATTTTTCTGTTTTGGATCACGTAGTAATGTGGTAGCACACTGAAACAGTCCATTAAACCTGGTTTCGATCAATATTTTAGAGGATAACGCATGTTAGGTCTAGGTTAGGCCTGGGATTTTCCCTCACCAGACACATACTTTCGCATTCTTCACATACTTGTTGAACGGATCCTGGGTATTTTTCTGGTTTGGATCACGTAGTGATGTGGTACCACACTGAAAATGTCCATTAAACCTGGTTTCCATCAATATGTTTGAGGATAACGCATGTTAGATCTAGGTTAGGCCTGGGATTTGCCCTCATCAGACACATACTTTCGCATTCGTCACATACTTGTTGAACGGATCCTGTGTTTTTTGTGGTTTTGATCACGTAGTAATGTGGGAGCACACTGAAACAGTCCATTAAACCTGGTTTCGATCAATATTTTAGAGGATAACGCATGTTAGGTCTAGGTTAGGCCTGGGATTTTCCCTCATCAGACACATACTTTCGCATTCTTCACATACTTGTTGAACGGATCCTGGGTATTTTTCTGGTTTGGATCACGTAGTGATGTGGTACCACACTGAAAATGTCCATTAAACCTGGTTTCCATCAATATGTTTGAGGATAACGCATGTTAGATCTAGGTTAGGCCTGGGATTTGCCCTCATCAGACACATACTTTCGCATTCTTCACATACTTGTTGAACGGATCCTGTGATTTTTTCTGGATTGCATCACGTAGCAATGTGGTACCACACTGAAACAGTCAATTAAACCTGGTTTCCATCAATATTTTAGGGTACAACGCAAGTTAGGTCTGGTATAGGTCTGGGATTTGCCCTCATCAGGGTCATATTTTCGCGTTCTTCACATACTTGTTGAACAGATCCTGGGTATTTTTCTGGTTTGGATCAGGTAGTAATGTGGTACCACACTGAAACAGTCGATTAAACCTGGTTTCGGTCAATATTTTTGAGGATAACTCATGTTAGGTCTAGGTTTGGCCCGGGGTTTTCCCTCATCAGGGTCATATTTCCGCGTTCTTCACATACTTGTTGAACAGATCCTGTGTATTTTTCTGGTTTGGATCACGTAGTGATGTGGTACCCCACTGAAAAAGTCCATTAAACCAGGTTTCGATCAATATTTTTGAGGATAACGCATGTTAGATCTAGGTTAGGCCTGGGATTTGCCCTCATCAGACACATGCTTTCGCATTCGTCACATACTTGTTGAACGGATCCTGGGTTTTTTGTGGTTTGGATCACGTAGTAATGTGGTACCACACTGAAACATTCAATTAAACCTGGTCTTGGCAAATGTTTTAGAGGATAACGCATGTTGGGTCCGGGATAGGTCTGGGATTTGCTCTCATCCGGCTCGTAGTTTCGCATATTTCTCATACTTGATGGCCAGATTCTGGACTTTTTCTAGTTTGGATCCTGTAGTAATGTGGTACCACACTGAAACAGTCCATTTAACCTGGTTTCGATCAATATTTTAGAGGATAACGCATGTTATGTCTGGGTTAGACCTGGGATTTGCCCTCATCTGACACATACTTTCGCATTCTCCACATACTTGTTGAACAGATCCTGGGTTTTTTCAGGTTTGGATCACGTAGTAATGTGGTACCACACTGAAACATTCAATTAAACCTGGTCTTGATAAATATTTTAGAGGATAACGCATGTTAGGTCTGGGTTAGGTCTAGGATTAGCCCTCATCAGGCTCATACTTTCGCATATTACTCACACTTGATGGCTAGATCCAGGGCTTTTTCTGGATTGGATCACGTAGTAATGTGGTACCACACTGAAACAGTCAATTAAACCTGGTTTCCGTCAATATTTTAGAGGTCAACGCAAGTTAGGTCTGGTATAGGTCTGGGATTTGCTCTCATCAGGGTCATATTTTCGCGTTCTTCACATACTTGTTGAACGGATCCTGGGTTTTTTCTGGTTTGGATCACGTAGTAATGTGGGAGCACACTGAAACAGTCCATTAAACCTGGTTTCGATCAATATTTTTGAGGATAACTCATGTTAGGTCTAGGTTTGGCCCGGGGTTTTCCCTCATCAGGGTCATATTTCCGCGTTCTTCACATACTTGTTGAACAGATCCTGGGTATTTTTCTGGTTTGGATCACGTAGTAATGTGGTACCACACTGAAATAGACGATTAAACCTGGTTTCGACCAATATTTTAGAGGATAACGCAAGTTATGTCTGGGATAGGTCCGGGATTTGCCCTCGTCAGGCTCATAGTTTCGCATTCTTCACATACTTGTTGTACAGATCCTGGGTTTTTTTCTGGTTTGGATCACATAGTAATGTGATACCACACTGAAGCAGTCGATTAAAACTGGTTTCGACCAGTATTTTTGAGGGTAGCGCATGTTAGGTCTAGGTTATGCCTGGGATTTGCCCTCATCAGACACATACTTTCGCATTCTTCACATACTTGTTGAACGGATCCTGGGTTTTTTCTGGTTTGGATCATGTAGTAATGTGGTAGCACACTGAAACAGTCCATTAAACCTGGTTTCGATCAATATTTTAGAGGATAACGCATGTTCTGTCTAGGTTAGGCCTGGGATTTGCCCTCATCAGACACATACTTTCGCATTCTTCACATACTTGTTAAACGGATCCTGGGTTTTTTCTGGTTTGGATCACGTAGTAATGTGGTAGCACACTGAAACAGTCCATTAAACCTGGTTTCGATCAATATTTTAGAGGATAACGCATGTTAGGTCTAGGTTAGGCCTGGGATTTTCCCTCATCAGACACATATTTCCGCGTTCTTCACATACTTGTTGAACAGATCCTGGGTATTTTTCTGGTTTGGATCACGTAGTAATGTGGTACCACACTGAAATAGACGATTAAACCTGGTTTCGACCAATATTTTAGAGGATAACGCAAGTTATGTCTGGGATAGGTCCGGGATTTGCCCTCGTCAGGCTCATAGTTTCGTATTCTTCACATACTTGTTGTACAGATCCTGGGTTTTTTTCTGGTTTGGATCACATAGTAATGTGATACCACACTGAAACAGTCGATTAAAACTGGTTTCGACCAGTATTTTTGAGGGTAGCGCATGTTAGGTCTAGGTTATGCCTAGGATTTGCCCTCATCAGACACATACTTTCGCATTCTTCACATACTTGTTGAACGGATCCTGGGTTTTTTCTGGTTTGGATCATGTAGTAATGTGGTAGCACACTGAAACAGTCCATTAAACCTGGTTTCGATCAATATTTTAGAGGATAACGCATGTTCTGTCTAGGTTAGGCCTGGGATTTGCCCTCATCAGACACATACTTTCGCATTCTTCGCATACTTGTTAAACGGATCCTGGGTTTTTTCTGGTTTGGATCACGTAGTAATGTGGTAGCACACTGAAACAGTCCATTAAACCTGGTTTCGATCAATATTTTAGAGGATAACGCATGTTAGGTCTAGGTTAGGCCTGGGATTTTCCCTCATCAGACACATACTTTCGCATTCTTCACATACTTGTTAAACGGATCCTGGGTTTTTTCTGGTTTGGATCACGTAGTAATGTGGTAGCACACTGAAACAGTCCATTAAACCTGGTTTCGATCAATATTTTAGAGGATAACGCATGTTAGGTCTAGGTTAGGCCTGGGATTTTCCCTCATCAGACACATATTTCCGCGTTCTTCACATACTTGTTGAACAGATCCTGGGTTTTTTTCTGGTTTGGATCACATAGTAATGTGATACCACACTGAAACAGTCGATTAAAACTGGTTTCGACCAGTATTTTTGAGGGTAGCGCATGTTAGGTCTAGGTTATGCCTAGGATTTGCCCTCATCAGACACATACTTTCGCATTCTTCACATACTTGTTGAACGGATCCTGGGTTTTTTCTGGTTTGGATCATGTAGTAATGTGGTAGCACACTGAAACAGTCCATTAAACCTGGTTTCGATCAATATTTTAGAGGATAACGCATGTTCTGTCTAGGTTAGGCCTGGGATTTGCCCTCATCAGACACATACTTTCGCATTCTTCGCATACTTGTTAAACGGATCCTGGGTTTTTTCTGGTTTGGATCACGTAGTAATGTGGTAGCACACTGAAACAGTCCATTAAACCTGGTTTCGATCAATATTTTAGAGGATAACGCAAGTTATGTCTGGGATAGGTCCGGGATTTGCCCTCGTCAGGCTCATAGTTTCGCATTCTTCACATACTTGTTGTACAGATCCTGGGTTTTTTTCTGGTTTGGATCACATAGTAATGTGATACCACACTGAAACAGTCGATTAAAACTGGTTTCGACCAGTATTTTTGAGGGTAGCGCATGTTAGGTCTAGGTTATGCCTGGGATTTGCCCTCATCAGACACATACTTTCGCATTCTTCACATACTTGTTGAACGGATCCTGGGTTTTTTCTGGTTTGGATCATGTAGTAATGTGGTAGCACACTGAAACAGTCCATTAAACCTGGTTTCGATCAATATTTTAGAGGATAGCGCATGTTCTGTCTAGGTTAGGCCTGGGATTTGCCCTCATCAGACACATACTTTCGCATTCTTCGCATACTTGTTAAACGGATCCTGGGTTTTTTCTGGTTTGGATCACGTAGTAATGTGGTAGCACACTGAAACAGTCCATTAAACCTGGTTTCGATCAATATTTTAGAGGATAACGCATGTTAGGTCTAGGTTAGGCCTGGGATTTTCCCTCATCAGACACATACTTTCGCATTCTTCACATACTTGTTGAACGGATCCTGGGTATTTTTCTGGTTTGGATCACGTAGTGATGTGGTACCACACTGAAAATGTCCATTAAACCTGGTTTCCATCAATATGTTTGAGGATAACGCATGTTAGATCCAGGTTAGGCCTGGGATTTGCCCTCATCAGACACATACTTTCGCATTCTTCACATACTTGTTGAACGGATCCCGGGTTTTTTCTGGTCTGGATCACGCAGTAATGTGGTAGCACACTGAAACAGTTCATTAAACCTGGTTTCGATCAATATTTTAGAGGATAACGCATGTTTGGTCTAGGTTAGGCCTGGGATTTGCCCTCATCAGACACATACTTTCGCATTCTTCACATACTTGTTGTACAGATTCTGGGTTTTTTTCTGGATTGCATCACGTAGCAATGTGGTACCACACTGAAACAGTCAATTAAACCTGGTTTCCATCAATATTTTAGAGGACAACGCAAGTTAGGTCTAGGTTAGGCCTGGGATTTTCCCTCATCAGACACATACTTTCGCATTCTTCACATACTTGTTAAACGGATCCTGGGTTTTTTCTGGTTTGGATCACGTAGTAATGTGGTAGCACACTGAAACAGTCCATTAAACCTGGTATCGATCAATATTTTAGAGGATAACGCATGTTAGGTCTAGGTTAGGCCTGGGATTTTCCCTCATCAGACACATATTTCCGCGTTCTTCACATACTTGTTGAACAGATCCTGGGTATTTTTCTGGTTTGGATCACGTAGTAATGTGGTACCACACTGAAATAGACGATTAAACATGGTGTCGACCAATATTTTAGAGGATAACGCAAGTTATGTCTGGGATAGGTCCGGGATTTGCCCTCGTCAGGCTCATACTTTCGCATTCTTCACATACTTGTTGTACAGATCCTGGGGTTTTTTCTGGTTTGGATCACATAGTAATGTGATACCACACTGAAACAGTCGATTAAAACTGGTTTCGACCAGTATTTTTGAGGGTAGCGCATGTTAGGTCTAGGTTAGGCCTGGGATTTGCCCTCATCAGACACATACTTTCGCATTCTTCACATACTTGTTGAACAGATCCTGGGTATTTTTCTGGTTTGGATCACGTAGTAATGTGGTACCACACTGAAATATTCGATTAAACCTGGTTCGACAAATATTTTAGAGGTTAGCGCAAGTTATGTCTGGGATAGGTCCGGGATTTGCCCTCGTCAGGCTCATACTTTCGCATTCTTCACATACTTGTTGTACAGATCCTGGGTTTTTTTCCGGTTTGGATCACATAGTAATGTGATACCACACTGAAACAGTCGATTAAATCTGGTTTCGACCAGTATTTTTGAGGGTAGCGCATGTTAGGTCTAGGTTAGGCCTGGGATTTGCCCTCATCAGACACATACTTTCGCATTCTTCACATACTTGTTGGACGGATCCTGGGTTTTTTCTGGTTTGGATCACGTAGTAATGTGGTAGCACACTGAAACAGTCCATTAAACCTGGTTTCGATCAATATTTTAGAGGATAACGCACGTTCTGTCTAGGTTAGGCCTGGGATTTGCCCTCATCAGACACATACTTTCGCATTCTTCACATACTTGTTGAACGGATCCTGGGTTTTTTCTGGTTTGGTTCACGTAGTAATGTGGTAGCACACTGAAACAGTCCATTAAACCTGGTTTCGATCAATATTTTAGAGGAAAACGCATGTTAGGTCTAGGTTAGGCCTGGGATTTTCCCTCATCAGACACATACTTTCGCATTCTTCACATACTTGTTGAACGGATCCTGGGTACTTTTATGGTTTGGATCACATAGTAATGTGATACCACACTGAAACAGTCGATTAAAACTGGCTTCGACCAGTATTTTTGAGGGTAGCGCATGGTAGGTCTAGGTTAGGCCTGGAATTTGCCCCCATCAGACACATACTTTCGCATTCTTCACATACTTGTTGAACGGATCCTGGGTTTTTTCTGGTTTGGATCACGTAGTAATGTGGGAGCACACTGAAACAGTCCATTAAACCTGGTTTCGATCAATATTTTTGAGGATAACTCATGTTAGGTCTAGGTTTGGCCCGGGGTTTTCCCTCATCAGGGTCATATTTCCGCGTTCTTCACATACTTGTTGAACAGATCCTGGGTATTTTTCTGGTTTGGATCACGTAGTAATGTGGTACCACACTGAAATAGACGATTAAACCTGGTTTCGACCAATATTTTAGAGGATAACGCAAGTTATGTCTGGGATAGGTCCGGGATTTGCCCTCGTCAGGCTCATAGTTTCGCATTCTTCACATACTTGTTGTACAGATCCTGGGTTTTTTTCTGGTTTGGATCACATAGTAATGTGATACCACACTGAAACAGTCGATTAAAACTGGTTTCGACCAGTATTTTTGAGGGTAGCGCATGTTAGGTCTAGGTTATGCTTGGGATTTGCCCTTATCAGACACATACTTTCGCATTCTTCACATACTTGTTGAACGGATCCTGGGTTTTTTCTGGTTTGGATCATGTAGTAATGTGGTAGCACACTGAAACAGTCCATTAAACCTGGTTTCGATCAATATTTTAGAGGATAACGCATGTTCTGTCTAGGTTAGGCCTGGGATTTGCCCTCATCAGACACATACTTTCGCATTCTTCACATACTTGTTAAACGGATCCTGGGTTTTTTCTGGTTTGGATCACGTAGTAATGTGGTAGCACACTGAAACAGTCCATTAAACCTGGTTTCGATCAATATTTTAGAGGATAACGCATGTTAGGTCTAGGTTAGGCCTGGGATTTTCCCTCATCAGACACATATTTCCGCGTTCTTCACATACTTGTTGAACAGATCCTGGGTATTTTTCTGGTTTGGATCAGGTAGTAATGTGGTACCACACTGAAATAGACGATTAAACCTGGTTTCGACCAATATTTTAGAGGATAACGCAAGTTATGTCTGGGATAGGTCCGGGATTTGCCCTCGTCAGGCTCATAGTTTCGCATTCTTCACATACTTGTTGTACAGATCCTGGGTTTTTTTCTGGTTTGGATCACATAGTAATGTGATACCACACTGAAACAGTCGATTAAAACTGGTTTCGACCAGTATTTTTGAGGGTAGCGCATGTTAGGTCTAGGTTATGCCTGGGATTTGCCCTCATCAGACACATACTTTCGCATTCTTCACATACTTGTTGAACGGATCCTGGGTTTTTTCTGGTTTGGATCATGTAGTAATGTGGTAGCACACTGAAACAGTCCATTAAACCTGGTTTCGATCAATATTTTAGAGGATAACGCATGTTCTGTCTAGGTTAGGCCTGGGATTTGCCCTCATCAGACACATACTTTCGCATTCTTCGCATACTTGTTAAACGGATCCTGGGTTTTTTCTGGTTTGGATCACGTAGTAATGTGGTAGCACACTGAAACAGTCCATTAAACCTGGTTTCGATCAATATTTTAGAGGATAACGCATGTTAGGTCTAGGTTAGGCCTGGGATTTTCCCTCATCAGACACATACTTTCGCATTCTTCACATACTTGTTAAACGGATCCTGGGTTTTTTCTGGTTTGGATCACGTAGTAATGTGGTAGCACACTGAAACAGTCCATTAAACCTGGTTTCGATCAATATTTTAGAGGATAACGCATGTTAGGTCTAGGTTAGGCCTGGGATTTTCCCTCATCAGACACATATTTCCGCGTTCTTCACATACTTGTTGAACAGATCCTGGGTATTTTTCTGGTTTGGATCACGTAGTAATGTGGTACCACACTGAAATAGACGATTAAACCTGGTTTCGACCAATATTTTAGAGGATAACGCAAGTTATGTCTGGGATAGGTCCGGGATTTGCCCTCGTCAGGCTCATAGTTTCGCATTCTTCACATACTTGTTGTACAGATCCTGGGTTTTTTTCTGGTTTGGATCACATAGTAATGTGATACCACACTGAAACAGTCGATTAAAACTGGTTTCGACCAGTATTTTTGAGGGTAGCGCATGTTAGGTCTAGGTTATGCCTGGGATTTGCCCTCATCAGACACATACTTTCGCATTCTTCACATACTTGTTGAACGGATCCTGGGTTTTTTCTGGTTTGGATCATGTAGTAATGTGGTAGCACACTGAAACAGTCCATTAAACCTGGTTTCGATCAATATTTTAGAGGATAGCGCATGTTCTGTCTAGGTTAGGCCTGGGATTTGCCCTCATCAGACACATACTTTCGCATTCTTCGCATACTTGTTAAACGGATCCTGGGTTTTTTCTGGTTTGGATCACGTAGTAATGTGGTAGCACACTGAAACAGTCCATTAAACCTGGTTTCGATCAATATTTTAGAGGATAACGCATGTTAGGTCTAGGTTAGGCCTGGGATTTTCCCTCATCAGACACATACTTTTTTTTTTTTTTTTTTTTTTTTTTTGTCGTGGGGAAAATCTTCGAAAGACTCCCTCCCACCTCCTTGGGGAGAGGTGTGAGGGGTGTGTGGGATTCCCCGCGCCCGTACAACGACAGGCGCGGGACCTACCCACTAAAAACCCCACGGTGACCCTTCGGCACGCTTTGGGAGGATACCGGGAATCGCTCGAAGCATTCTTCCGGTATCCTCCCCGTGCCCGCGCTTTCGCGCCCATCCCCCGGGGGGACAATCGGTCCCCCCAGTAGACACACTGCCTCATAGCGGCGGGACGGGGCCACTCCATCCCGCCGCTATCCGTCCCGGGGCCGCGTTTAGTGGCGGCTGCGAGCCCCAACTCGCAACCGCCCGCGACCCCGTTTCCACCCCTCGGCGGCCGGGCGTTCATGGCCGCACCAGACCGCCGAGGGTGCCTCCCCTTGCGTCGGACCGGTAGGGGGAGGCACTTCTACCCCCAACCGGTCCGACCCGGCGCCGCCTGGCGGGAGGAGGGTCCCCTCAGGACCCCCCTCCCAGCCTAGGTCATCCGCCACGCCGAGGCGGCCGCCCGCGACGCCTCGCGACCGGGCGACGACCTCGGGCCACCGCACGAGCGCGAGCTTCAGCGCGCCGCTGAAGCTCGCGCTCCCTCCCCGCGGCCTCCTTCTGCAACATTACGTTCTCGCAGAAGGAGGCCACGGCCCTCCACTTCTCCTCGCTGCCGAGCATGGCGCGCACCACGCCCGGCAGCGAGACATCCCGCCCGACGACGCCGACCAGGACACGGCGCTCCCCCTCCCACGCGGGGCATACCTCCAGGGTATGATCCGCCGTGTCCTGCTCAGCGTCGCAGTGGCAGCAACGCGCCGTCGGCTCCTTCCCTATCCGGCACAGGTATCTTCCGAAGCTGCCATGCCCGGAAAATACCTGTGCCATCCGGTAGGTGAGGCTGCCATGGCCTCTGTCCAGCCACTCCTTCAGGAGTGGCCGAACCGCCCCGACAGTCCGGTGCCCCGCGGTTGGCAGAGCCAGCCGCTCCTGCCACGCGAGCAACACGGACTGCCGGGCCTGGCGCTTCAAATCGCCCCAAGCAGGTTCCTGCCCGCCCGGGACCGCCCCCACCCCCCGCGCGACGGTCGACGCGGTGCCGGTACATCACCGCGTGCGACCGCGCGAGCAGGTCCATGGGCGGCATCCCCGCTAGAACCGTCGCCGCCTCATGTGACATGGTCCGATACCCGCGGACGACCCTGAGCGCCATGCGCCTCTGCACCCGACGCAGCATAGTCATGCTGCGCCGGGAGGCAGCCAGGTCGTCCGCCCAGACGGGGGCCCCGTATAGGGCCACCGACTGGACCATTGCCACATAGAGGCGACGAACTCGGCCCGCCGGGCCCCCCAGGTTGGGCAGGATCCGGCCCAGAGCCGCAACCATCCTTTCCAACCGGGGGACCAGGCAGCGGAAATGCTCCTCGAAACGCCAGTGGCTATCGAGGATCAGCCCTAGATACCTGATCCGGGGCTTCACCTCGATGTCAGCCCCACCCACCCGGATCAGAGGGGGTGGCGGATCCTGCCGAGGTGAATGAAACGCAATCACCTCGGTCTTATGGACCGCCACCGTCATCCCCATCCCCCTGATCCGGTCGACGACGCGTTGCGACCCCTCCTCCGCGCGACGCATGGCCCTCCCCCAGTGCGCCCCGACGGCCAGCACCAGTGTGTCATCCGCATAACACACCGTGCTGACGCCGTCGGGGAGGCCGGCCCGCAACACCGAGTCGTACGCGATGTTCCACAGGAGTGGCCCGAGGACCGATCCCTGCGGAACACCGCAGTACACCTCCCTCCGCATATCACCATCCCGGCCCGGATACTCGATCCACCTGCCGCGGAGATAATCCCCGACGACCGCCCTGAGACAGGGGGGGACCCGATGATATTCGAGTCCCCTCCTTATCTCTTCCCAGGGGAGGGTGTTAAAGGCATTGGCAATATCCAAGGATATTGCCAATGCCACCCCTCCCCGGGAGACGGCCGCCCCCGAGAGGGCCCTCACACGACCTATCGCGTCGATAGTCGATCGGCCCCCCCGGAAACCGAACTGGCAGTCGGCCAGACCGGGATCACCCCGCGACAGGTGCTCGACGAGGCGGGCAGCAATCACCCGCTCGAAGAGCTTGCCCACCTCGTCGAGGAGACAAATGGGCCGGTATGCGGAGGGAGACTCCGCGGGCCGACCCTCCTTCCGGAGGAGGACCATCCTCGCCACCTTCCAACTGGGGGGGAATCGCCCGTCCCTCAGGCAGCGGTCGAACAACCGCCTGAGGTCGGCCCCAAGGACGCCCTGGGTCAAGACCCAAACCCGGCCAGGCACACCATCCGGACCTGGGGCCGTGTTACGAACCCCGAGCCGTCTGATGGCCGCTGCCAGCTCCTCCTGCGTGACCCCCAGCTCGGCCGTCCACTCCACTGGGACAGCCGCCGCCGCCGGAGGACGCGGTCCCCCCTCCCCAATTGGGAAGAGTGTATTGACCACGTCCTCCAGCAGCCGGGGGTCAAGACCCTCGGTGACGGGGGGCGCCCACGGGCGGAGCTTATTCAGCACCACCTTATATGGGCGCCCCCATGGATCGTCATCAAGGGTCTGGAGGAGCTCCTTCCATGCCTGGGTCTTGGCCCGTTTGATGGCGACCTGCAGAGCAACCCGCGCCACGCGGTATGCTCCATACAGGTCATCAGCTGCCCTCGCTCGCGCCACGCCGTCGCCTGTACGTTGACGACGGCGCGCGCGGGTGTACTGGCGTCGGGCGCGGACAGTCGCGACTCGCAACTCCGCGATCGCGTCCGACCACCAGTACACCGCCCGGCGAGGAGAAGCCCGCCCGACCCGAGGCATCGCCGCGTCGCAAATACCCGCGACCAATGCTCCGAGCCGGGCGACCTCCTCCTCTATGCTCGGCAACTCGGCCGCTCCCTGCCGCCAAGTTGCAGCGAGGGCAGCTGCCATCAGAGCGTCCTTGTCCAGGCGCCGAAGCGCCCAGCGGCGTGGTGGGGTGCCACGCAGGCGGCCGTGTCGGGATGCACTCGCGGCGGCAGAGACCTCCATCCGGATGTACCGGTGATCGGAGAGTGTCTGCCCCCGCGACCACGTGCCAACCCGACACCATGCGCACGGCGTTGGGGGTCGCGAATCCAACATCCACGATGGACCCCCCATATCGCCGCACGCATGTGTGCTCCGACCCCCGGTTCAATACCCGGAGGTCGAGCCCCGCCGCCCAATCGCCCAGGATCCCGCCGCGAACGGAGGTCCTGGGGGATCCCCAAGCCACCGACTTGGCATTAAAATCCCCCAGGACCAGCACCGGCCGGGCCGCGTAGCGCTGCACGCATGCCGCGACCTCGGCCAAGTACAGCTCGAACGCAGCGTGACCGCTACGGGGCGAAATGTAGCACCCCACCACAGCGACTCCCCCCCAGTCCACGGCGACGAATCCCCGACCGCGCTCCAACAAGGAGAACGGTGGGGACCCGTCGCCCCCTCCCCATACCGTCGCCACCAAGCCGTCCGCGTCGCCCACCCAATGAGGGTGATCAGGGACGCGGTACGGCTCGGCGGCGACCGCCAGACCAACCCCCCACTCCGCGAGGACTTGGGACATCAAGTCCTGTGCCGCGCGGCAGTGGTTGAGGTTGGCCTGGAGGAGGAGGCGGGGCGGCATTAATTAATGGCCGCGCCAGCCTCCTCCCGGCCGTCCGTCCCCGTAGCACCGTCCACCTCCATGGAGGACGATGCCACCGCCCTCGGCACCGGAGCCGGTGCAGCCCGCCTCTTCCTCTCCTTCCGGGAGGGGGGGGGGAGCACTTCTTGCTCCCCACCCTGTGATCGGCTGGCCTCCCCATGTCCGCACACAGCGGGCAGTGGGGGGCCGCCGAGCACTGGCTCGCACGGTGCTCTTTGGCACCGCAGCGGTAACACTGACCGCTGCGGTCCACCGGCGAGGTGCACCACTGCCTCACGTGCCCCAATTCGAGGCAGCGGTGACACTGGAGCGGGCGCGGCGCGAGGATTTCCACTCGCGCCGAAACCCACCCCACCAACACCCTCCCGGATTCCGCCACCTTACGGGCGGCGGAGAGGGGGCACCGGGCCCACACCGACCCGAGGCCGGAGGGCGACCTGCGGATCTCTCCGATCCGCAGGTCCTCCACAGGACAGTCCCCCGCCCTCGCAAGGGCACGGGACACATCCTGTGCGCTGACCGAGTCGTCCAGCCCACAAACGCGCATCTCCGTGCGCTTCGTGGGCCGGGCGACCCGGACACCTCGCTCGCCCAGCTGCTCCCGAAGCCTCTGGGCGAGACGATCCGCCTTCGCGCCGCCTTCTGCACCGGGGATCTCCAGCAAGAGACCCCCGGTCACGGCCCTCTTCGCCCTCACGGAGGCGATGCCCAGCTCTTCCAGGGAGATATTCTCCCTGGCGAGCCGCATCGCCTCCGCGAGGGTCAGGTCGCCCCCCTGCGCAACGGTCAGCGTCACCGCTGCCGTTTTTGGGGGACGACCTGGTCGTGCCTTCCCGACCTTCGCGGCCTTTACCTTGGCCGCCGGCGGCGGAGGCGGAGGCTGCGGTTGCGAGGCCTTCCTCGCCGCCCGCTTCGCCTTCCGCCCCACCACCTCACTCCACGCCACCCCCCCTTGGGAGGGTGCCGTGGAGGACGCGACCACCGCGACCACGGGTACACCACCCCCCTTGGGGGTCGCGACCCGGGGCCCTGGTGCCGCAACGCTGGGCGGAGCATTCACTCCGCCCTTCTTTGCCTTCCCCGACTGTACCGGAACAGGTCGGGGAGGCACCGCATTCCTGCTGACCGCTCTTCCGGCGAGGAGCTCCTCCCGGAAGGCGGCCAGCTTGCCATCAATCATGTCCCCAATCCTCCTCAGAAGATCGTCTTCTGAGGAGGACGGGGACTTCTTCACGGGCGGAGTGCGGGTGGAGGGGCCCGCGGTGCCCCGCACCACTGCCGCCGCACTCCGCTTATTTACCTCCGCCGAGGGACGCGGCGGTGGAGGAGGAGGGAGGATGGGAGGGAGGGCCGCGCTGTTCCACAGCGCCTCTGCCCTCCTCCTCCCCTGTCGCTCCTCCTCCAACAGGAGCTGCAGACGGGCGTTCCGCCCTCCGAGCTCCCGCGCCGCCTCCCTCATTTCCTCCGCCGCGGCCTTCAGGGCCGCCGCGCCACCGCTTTTCTGCCCCTTAAAGGCGCAGGCAGCGGCGACTTTCTCCACCCGCCTCAGGGACGAGGAGATCCTCTCCGATATCTCCTCGGTCACCTCGTCCCTGAGGCAACTCAGCCTCACCGACGGGCTCATCGCCCCGCCCACCTCGACGACGGCCTGCCCCGCCCTCTTCCTCTTAGAGCCTATGAGGCTCCTGGTGGAGGAGAAGGACGAGACTGACGCTGTCTCGTCGTCCTCCTCCACCTTCCACGAAGCCGGGCCAGACGCTGGAGGCGGCGCGAGCGCCGTCACTCCAGTCCCAACACCGCCTTCGTCCTCCCCCTCTGACTTACCCCGTCCCATCCCCGTTTTAATATTGAACTCCATAATATTCCCACGAGCAGGTCGGAAGAAAAGGTCCGCCCGGGCAGAGCCGCCTTACCCGGGTAAGCCTATATACTCCGGGGGTTCGGCAGGTTCCCCGGAGGTGGTCGCTTGGGATTGGGCCTTCTCCCCCAACCATGCATCCCATCGCCGCGCACCATAGCTTAGGATTGGAGGGCGATTTTATAGAGTCGCCATACTCGTGGCCCAGGCGGTTAAGCCAAGACCCCCGTTCCTCCTGCCGTCACGTACCATTCACAAAACCAATAGGGAATTGTGAATGGGTCGTTGTGACGACCAACAGGAGGCTTACGGTGTGTGTATGACTCGGGTACCCCGGGTTCGTTAAGCCCGTACTGCAGCTGAAAGGCTGGCAGCCCCTGAGGGAATCAGACACATACTTTCGCATTCTTCACATACTTGTTGAACGGATCCTGGGTATTTTTCTGGTTTGGATCACGTAGTGATGTGGTACCACACTGAAAATGTCCATTAAACCTGGTTTCCATCAATATGTTTGAGGATAACGCATGTTAGATCTAGGTTAGGCCTGGGATTTGCCCTCATCAGACACATACTTTCGCATTCTTCACAACCTTGTTGTACAGATTCTGGGTTTTTTTCTGGTTTGGATCACGTAGTAATGTGGTACCACACTGAAACAGTCAATTAAACCTGGTTTCCATCAATATTTTAGAGTACAACGCAAGTTAGGTCTGGTATAGGTCTGGGATTTGCCCTCATCAGGGTCATATTTTCGCGTTCTTCACATACTTGTTGAACAGATCCTGGGTATTTTTCTGGTTTGGATCAGGTAGTAATGTGGTACCACACTGAAACAGTCGATTAAACCTGGTTTCGGTCAATATTTTTGAGGATAACTCATGTTAGGTCTAGGTTTGGCCCGGGGCTTTCCCTCATCAGGGTCATATTTCCGCGTTCTTCACATACTTGTTGAACAGATCCTGGGTATTTTTCTGGTTTGGATCACGTAGTAATGTGGTACCACACTGAAATAGACGATTAAACCTGGTTTCGACCAATATTTTAGAGGATAACGCAAGTTATGTCTGGGATAGGTCCGGGATTTGCCCTCGTCAGGCTCATACTTTCGCATTCTTCACATACTTGTTGTACAGATCCTGGGTTTTTTTCTGGTTTGGATCACATAGTAATGTGATACCACACTGAAACAGTCGATTAAAACTGGTTTCGACCAGTATTTTTGAGGGTAGCGCATGTTAGGTCTAGGTTAGGCCTGGGATTTGCCCTCATCAGACACATACTTTCGCATTCTTCACATACTTGTTGAACGGATCCTGGGTTTTTTCTGGTTTGGATCACGTAGTAATGTGGTAGCACACTGAAACAGTCCATTAAACCTGGTTTCGATCAATATTTTAGAGGATAACGCATGTTCTGTCTAGGTTAGGCCTGGGATTTGCCCTCATCAGACACATACTTTCGCATTCTTCACATACTTGTTGAACGGATCCTGGGTTTTTTCTGGTTTGGATCACGTAGTAATGTGGTAGCACACTGGAACAGTCCATTAAACCTGGTTTCGATCAATATTTTAGAAGATAACGCATGTTAGGTCTAGGTTAGGCCTGGGATTTTCCCTCATCAGACACATACTATCGCATTCTTCACATACTTGTTGAACGGATCCTGGGTATTTTTCTGGTTTGGATCACGTAGTAATGTGGTAGCACACTGAAACAGTCCATTAAACCTGGTTTCGATCAATATTTTAGAGGATAACGCATGTTAGGTCTAGGTTAGGCCTGGGATTTTCCCTCATCAGACACATACTTTCGCATTCTTCACATACTTGTTGAACGGATCCTGGGTATTTTTCTGGTTTGGATCACGTAGTGATGTGGTACCACACTGAAAATGTCCATTAAACCTGGTTTCCATCAATATGTTTGAGGATAACGCATGTTAGATCTAGGTTAGGCCTGGGATTTGCCCTCATCAGACACATACTTTCGCATTCGTCACATACTTGTTGAACGGATCCTGTGTTTTTTGTGGTTTTGATCACGTAGTAATGTGGTACCACACTGAAACATTCAATTAAACCTGGTCTTGATAAATACTTTAGAGGATAACGCATGTTAGGTCTGGGATAGGTCTGGGATTTGCCCTCATCAGGCTCATAGTTTCGCGTTTTTCACATACTTGTTGAACAGATCCTGGGTTTTTTCTGGTTTGGATCACGTAGTAATGTGGTACCACACTGAAACAGTCCATTTAACCTGGTTTCGATCAATATTTTAGAGGATAGCGCATGTTATGTCTAGGTTAGGCCTGGGATTTGCCCTCATCAGACACATACTTTCGCATTCTCCACATTCTTGTTGAACAGATCCTGGGTTTTTTCAGGTTTGGATCACGTAGTAATGTGGTACCACACTGAAGCATTCAATTAAACCTGGTCTTGATAAATATTTTAGAGGATAATGCATGTTAGGTCTGGGTTAGGTCTAGGATTTGCCCTCATCAGGCTCATACTTTCGCATATTACTCATACTTGATGGCTAGATCCAGGGCTTTTTCTGGATTGGATCACTTAGTAATGTGGTACCACACAGAAACAGTCGATTGAACCTGGTTTCGATCAATATTTTTGAGGATAACTCATGTTAGGTCTAGATTAGGCCCGGGATTTGCCCTCATCAGGGTCATATTTCCGCGTTCTTCACATACCTGTTGAACAGATCCTGGGTATTTTTCTGGTTTGGATCACGTAGCAATGTGGTACCACACTGAAACAGTCAATTAAACCTGGTTTCCATCAATATTTTAGAGGACAACGCAAGTTAGGTCTGGTATAGGTCTGGGATTTGCCCTCATCAGGGTCATATTTTCGCGTTCTTCACATACTTGTTGAACAGATCCTGGGTATTTTTCTAGTTTGGATCAGGTAGTAATGTGGTACCACACTGAAACAGTCGATTGAACCTGGTTTCGATCAATATTTTTGAGGATAACTCATGTTAGGTCTAGATTAGGCCCGGGATTTGCCCTCATCAGGGTCATATTTCCGCGTTCTTCACATACCTGTTGAACAGATCCTGGGTATTTTTCTGGTTTGGATCACGTAGTAATGTGGTACCACACTGAAATAGTCGATTAAACCTGGTTTCGATCAATATTTTAGAGGATAACGCATGTTTGGTCTAGGTTAGGCCTGGGATTTGCCCTCATCAGACACATACTTTCGCATTCGTCACATACTTGTTGAACGGATCCTGGGTTTCCTGTGGTTTGGATCACGTAGTAATGTGGTACCACACTGAAACATTCAATTAAACCTGGTCTTGATAAATGTTTTAGAGGATAACGCATGTTGGGTCTGGGATAGGTCTGGGATTTGCCCTCATCAGGCTCATAGTTTCGCGTTTTTCACATACTTGATGAACAGATCCTGGGTTTTTTCTGGTTTGGATCACGTAGTAATGTGGTACCACACTGAAACAGTCCATTAAACCTGGTTTCGATCAATATTTTAGAGAATAACGCATGTTAGGTCATGGTTATGTCTGGGATTTGCCCTCGTCAGGCTCATACTTTCGCATTCTTCACATACTTGTTGTACAGATCCTGGGTTTTTTTCTGGATTGCATCACGTAGCAATGTGGTACCACACTGAAACAGTCAATTAAACCTGGTTTCCATCAATATTTTAGAGGACAACGCAAGTTAGGTCTGGTATAGGTCTGGGATTTGCCCTCATCAGGGTCATATTTTCGCGTTCTTCACATACTTGTTGAACAGATCCTGGGTATTTTTCTGGTTTGGATCAGGTAGTAATGTGGTACCACACTGAAACAGTCGATTAAACCTGGTTTCGGTCAATATTTTTGAAGATAACTCATGTTAGGTCTAGGTTAGGCCCTGGGTTTTCCCTCATCAGGGTCATATTTCCGCGTTCTTCACATACTTGTTGAACAGATCCTGGGTATTTTTCTGCTTTGGATCACGTAGTAATGTGGTACCACACTGAAATAGTCGATTAAACCTGGTTTCGACCAATATTTTAGAGGATAACGCAAGTTATGTCTGGGATAGGTCCGGGATTTGCCCTCGTCAGGCTCATACTTTCGCATTCTTCACATACTTGTTGTACAGATCCTGGGTTTTTTTCTGGTTTGGATCACATAGTAATGTGGTACCACACTGAAACAGTCGATTAAACCTGGTTTCGATCAATATTTTAGAGAATAACGCATGTTATGTCATGGTTAGGTCTGGGATTTGCTCTCATCAGGCTCGTACTTTCGCATATTTCACATACTTGATGGCTAGATCCAGGGCTTTTTCTGGATTGGATCACGTAGTAATGTGGTACCACACTGAAACAGTCAATTAAACCTGGTTTCCATCAATATTTTAGAGGACAACGCAAGTTAGGTCTGGTATAGGTCTGGGATTTGCCCTCATCAGGGTCATATTTTCGCGTTGTTCACATACTTGTTGAACAGATCCTGGGTATTTTTCTGGTTTGGATCATGTAGAAATGTGGTACCACACTGAAGCAGTCGATTAAGCCTGGTTTCGATCAATATTTGTGAGGATAACGCATGTTAGGTCTAGGTTAGTCCCGGGATTTGCCCTCATCAGGGTCATATTTCCGCGTTCTTCACATACCTGTTGAACAGATCCTGGGTATTTTTCTGGTTTGGATCACGTAGCAATGTGGTACCACACTGAAACAGTCAATTAAACCTGGTTTCCATCAATATTTTAGAGGACAACGCAAGTTAGGTCTGGTATAGGTCTGGGATTTGCCCTCATCAGGGTCATATTTTCGCGTTCTTCACATACTTGTTGAACAGATCCTGGGTATTTTTCTAGTTTGGATCAGGTAGTAATGTGGTACCACACTGAAACAGTCGATTGAACCTGGTTTCGATCAATATTTTTGAGGATAACTCATGTTAGGTCTAGATTAGGCCCGGGATTTGCCCTCATCAGGGTCATATTTCCGCGTTCTTCACATACCTGTTGAACAGATCCTGGGTATTTTTCTGGTTTGGATCACGTAGTAATGTGGTACCACACTGAAATAGTCGATTAAACCTGGTTTCGATCAATATTTTAGAGGATAACGCATGTTTGGTCTAGGTTAGGCCTGGGATTTGCCCTCATCAGACACATACTTTCGCATTCGTCACATACTTGTTGAACGGATCCTGGGTTTCCTGTGGTTTGGATCACGTAGTAATGTGGTACCACACTGAAACATTCAATTAAACCTGGTCTTGATAAATGTTTTAGAGGATAACGCATGTTGGGTCTGGGATAGGTCTGGGATTTGCCCTCATCAGGCTCATAGTTTCGCGTTTTTCACATACTTGATGAACAGATCCTGGGTTTTTTCTGGTTTGGATCACGTAGTAATGTGGTACCACACTGAAACTGTCCATTAAACCTGGTTTCGATCAATATTTTAGAGAATAACGCATGTTAGGTCATGGTTATGTCTGGGATTTGCCCTCGTCAGGCTCATACTTTCGCATTCTTCACATACTTGTTGTACAGATCCTGGGTTTTTTTCTGGATTGCATCACGTAGCAATGTGGTACCACACTGAAACAGTCAATTAAACCTGGTTTCCATCAATATTTTAGAGGACAACGCAAGTTAGGTCTGGTATAGGTCTGGGATTTGCCCTCATCAGGGTCATATTTTCGCGTTCTTCACATACTTGATGAACAGATCCTGGGTATTTTTCTGGTTTGGATCAGGTAGTAATGTGGTACCACACTGAAACAGTCGATTAAACCTGGTTTCGGTCAATATTTTTGAAGATAACTCATGTTAGGTCTAGGTTAGGCCCTGGGTTTTCCCTCATCAGGGTCATATTTCCGCGTTCTTCACATACTTGTTGAACAGATCCTGGGTATTTTTCTGCTTTGGATCACGTAGTAATGTGGTACCACACTGAAATAGTCGATTAAACCTGGTTTCGACCAATATTTTAGAGGATAACGCAAGTTATGTCTGGGATAGGTCCGGGATTTGCCCTCGTCAGGCTCATACTTTCGCATTCTTCACATACTTGTTGTACAGATCCTGGGTTTTTTTCTGGTTTGGATCACATAGTAATGTGGTACCACACTGAAACAGTCGATTAAACCTGGTTTCGATCAATATTTTAGAGAATAACGCATGTTATGTCTTGGTTAGGTTTGGGATTTGCACTCATCAGGCTCGTACTTTCGCATATTTCACATACTTGATGGCTAGATCCAGGGCTTTTTCTGGATTGGATCACGTAGTAATGTGGTACCACACTGAAACAGTCAATTAAACCTGGTTTCCATCAATATTTTAGAGGACAACGCAAGTTAGGTCTGGTATAGGTCTGGGATTTGCCCTCATCAGGGTCATATTTTCGCGTTGTTCACATACTTGTTGAACAGATCCTGGGTATTTTTCTGGTTTGGATCAGGTAGAAATGTGGTACCACACTGAAGCAGTCGATTAAGCCTGGTTTCGATCAATATTTTTGAGGATAACGCATGTTAGGTCTAGGTTAGTCCCGGGATTTGCCCTCATCAGGGTCATATTTACGCGTTCTTCACATACTTGTTGAACAGATACTGGGTATTTTTCTGGTTTGGTCACGCAGTAATGTGGTACCACACTGAAATAGTCGATTAAACCTGTTTTCGATCAATATTTTAGAGGGTAACGCATGTTAGGTCTAGGTTAGTCCTGGGATTTGCCCTCATCAGACACATACTTTCGCATTCTTCACATACTTGTTGCACGGACCCTGGGTATTTTTCTGCTTTGGATCACATAGTAATGTGGTACCACACTGAAATAGTCGATTAAACCTGGTTTCGATCAATATTTTAGAGGATAACGCAGGTTATGTCTGGGATAGGTCCGGGATTTGCCCTCGTCAGGCTCATACTTTCGCATTCTTCACATACTTGTTGTACAGATCCTGGGTTTTTTTCTGGATTGGATCACGTAGGAATGTGGTACCACACTGAAACAGTCAATTTAACCTGGTTTCCATCAATATTTTAGAGGACAACGCAAGCTTGGTCTGGTATAGGTCTGGGATATGCCCTCATCAGGGTCATATTATCGCGTTCATCACATACTTGTTGAACAGATCCTGGGTATTTTTCTGGTTTGGATCAGGTAGTAATGTGGTACCACACTGAAACAGTCGATTAAAACTGGTTTCGGTCAATATTTTTGAGGATAACTCATGTTAGGTCTAGGTTAGGCCCGGGATTAGCCCTCATCAGGGTCATATTTACGCGTTCTTCACATACTTGTTGAACAGATCCTGGGTATTTTTCTGGTTTGGATCACGTAGTAATGTGGTACCACACTGAAATAGTCGATTAAACCTGGTTTCGATCAATATTTTAGAGGATAACGCAAGTTAGGTCTGGTATAGGTCTGGGATTTGCCCTCATGAGGGTCATATTTTCGCGTTCTTCACATACTTGTTGAACAGATCCTGGGTATTTTTCTGGTTTGGATCACATAGTAATGTGGTACCACACTGAAACAGTCGATTAAACCTGGTTTCGATCAATATTTTAGATTACAACGCAAGTTAGGTCTGGGATAGGTCTGGGATTTGCCCTGATCAGGCTCGTACTTTCGCATATTTCTCATACTTGGTGGCCAGATTCTGTGCGTTTTCTGGTTTGGATCCCGTAGTATTGTGGTACCACACTGAAATAGTCAATTAAACCTGGTTTCGATCAATATTTTAGAGGATAACGCAAGTTATCTCTGGGATAGGTCCGGGATTTGCCCTCGTCAGGCTCACTCTTTCGCATTCTTCACATACTTGTTGTACAGATCCCGGGTTTTTTTCTGGTTTGGATCACATAGTAATGTGGTACCACACTGAAACAGTCGATTAAACCTGGTTTCGATCAATATATTAGAGGACAACGCAAGTTACGTCTGGGATAGGTCTGGGATTTACACTCGTCAGGCTCATACTTTCGCATATTTCTCATACTTGGTGGCCAGATTCTGGGCTTTTTCTGGTTTGGATCCCGTAGTATTGTGGTACCACACTGAAACAGTCCATTAAACCTGGTTTCGATCAATATTTTAGAGGACAACGCAAGTTAGGTCTGGGATAGGTCTGGGATTTGCCCTGATCAGGCTCGTACTTTCGCATATTTCTCATACTTGGTGGCCAGATTCTGGGCTTTTTCTGGTTTGGATCCCGTAGTAATGTGGTACCACACTGAAACAGTCCATTAAACCTGGTTTCGATCAATATTCTAGAGGACAACGCAAGTTAGGTCTGGGATAGGTCTGGGATTTGCCCTCATCAAGGCCATATTTTCGCGTTCTTCACATACTTGTTGAACAGATCCTGGGTTTTTTTCTGGTTTGGATCACATAGTAATGTGGTACCACACAGGAACAGTCGATTAAACCTGGTTTGGATCAATATTTTAGAGGACAACGCAAGTTAGGCCTGGGATAGGTCTGGGATTTGCCCTGATCAGGCTCGTACTTTCGCATATTTCTCATACTTGGTGGCCAGATTCTGGGCTTTTTCTGGTTTGGATCCCGTAGTATTGTGGTACCACACTGAAACAGTCCATTAAACCTTGTTTCAATCAATATTTTAGAGGACAACGCAAGTTAGGTCTGGGATAGGTCTGGGATTTGCCCTCATCAGGGCCATATTTTCGCGTTCTTCACATACTTGTTGAACTGATCCTGGGTATTTTTCTGGTTTGGGGCAGGTAGTAATGTGGTACCACACTGAAACAGTCGATTAAACCTGGTTTCGATCAATATTTTTGAGGATAACGCAAGTTATGTCTGGGATAGGTCCGGGATTTGCCCTCGTCAGGCTCATACTTTCGCATTCTTCACATACTTGTTGTACAGATCCTGGGTTTTTTTCTGGTTTGGATCACATAGTAATGTGGTACCACACTGAAACTGTCGATTAAACCTGGGTTCGATCAATATTTTAGATTACAACGCAAGTTAGGTCTGGGATAGGTCTGGGATTTGCCCTGATCAGGCTCGTACTTTCGCATATTTCTCATACTTGGTGGCCAGATTCTGTGCTTTCTCTGGTTTGGATCCCGTAGTATTGTGGTACCACACTGAAACAGTCCATTAAACCTGGTTTCGATCAATATTTTAGAGGACAACGCAAGTTAGGTCTGGGATAGGTCTGGGATTTGCCCTCATCAGGGCCATATTTTCGCGTTCTTCACATACTTGTTGAACAGATCCTGGGTATTTTTCTGGCTTGGGTCAGGTAGTAATGTGGTACCACACTGAAACAGTCGATTAAACCTGGTTTCGATCAATATTTTTGAGGATAACGCAAGTTATGTCTGGGATAGGTCCGGGATTTGCCCTTGTCAGGCTCATACTTTCGCATTCTTTACATACTTGTTGAACAGATCCTGGGTATTTTTCTGGTTTGGATCAGGTAGTAATGTGGTACCACACTGAAACAGTCGATTAAACCTGGTTTCGATCAATATTTTTGAGGATAACTCATGTTAGGTCTAGGTTAGGCCCGGGATTTGCCCTCATCAGGGTCATATTTCCGCGTTCTTCACATACTTGTTGAACAGATCCTGGGTATTTTTCTGGTTTGGATCACATAGTAATGTGGTACCACACTGAAACAGTCGATTAAACCTGGTTTCGATCAATATTTTAGAGGACAACGCAAGTTAGGTCTGGGATAGGTCTGGGATTTGCCCTGATCAGGCTCGTACTTTCGCATATTTCTCATATTTGGTGGCCAGATTCTGGGCTTTTTCTGCTTTGGATCCCGTAGTATTGTGGTACCACACTGAAACATTCAATTAAACCTGGTCTTGATAAATATTTTAGAGGATAACGCATGTTAGATCTGGTTTATGTCTAGGATTTGCCCTAATCAGGCTCATAATTTCGCATATTTCTCATACTTCATGGCTAGATCCTGGGCTTTTTCTGGATTGGATCACGTAGTTATGTGGTACCACTCTGAAACAGTAAATTAAACCTAGTTTCGATCAATATTTTAGAGGAAGACGCAAGTTAGGTCTGGGATAGGTCTGGGATTTGCCCTCATCAGGGTCATATTTTCGCGTTCTTCACATACTTGTTGAACAGATCCTGGGTATTTTTCTGGTTTGGATCAGGTAGTAATGTCGTACCACACTGAAGCAGTCGATTAAGCCTGGTTTCGGTCAATATTTTTGAGGATAACTCATGTTAGGTCTAGGTTAGGCCCGGGATTAGCCCTCATCAGGGTCATATTTACGCGTTCTTCACATACTTTTTGAACAGATCCTTGGTATTTTTCTGATTTGGATCACGTAGTAATGGGGTACCACACTGAAATAGTCGATTAAACCTGGTTTCGATCAATATTTTAGAGGATAACGCAAGTTATGTCTGGGATAGGTCCGGGATTTGCCCTCGTCAGGCTCATACTTTCGCATTCTTCACACACTTGTTGTACAGATCCTGGGTTTTTTTCTGGTTTGGATCACATAGTTATGTGGTACCACACTGAAGCAGTCGATTAAACCTGGTTTCGATCAATATTTTAGAGGACAACGCAAGTTAGGTCTGGGATAGGTCTGGGGATTGCCCTCATCAGGGCCATATTTTCGCGTTCTTCACATACTTGTTGAACAGATCCTGGGTATTCTTCTGGTTTGGGTCAGGTAGTAATGTGGTACCACACTGAAACAGTCGATTAAACCTGGTTTCGAACAATATTTTTGAGGATAACGCAAGTTATGTCTGGGATAGGTCCGGGATTTGCCCTCGTCAGGCTCATACTTTCGCATTCTTCACATACTTGTTGTACAGATCCTGGGTTTTTTTCTGGTTTGGATCACATAGTAATGTGGTACCACACTGAAACAGTCGATTAAACCAGGTTTCGATCAATATTTTAGAGGTCAACGCAAGTTAGGTCTGGGATAGGTCTGGGATTTGCCCTCATCAGGGCCATATTCTCGAGTTCTTCACAAACTTGTTGAACAGATCCTGGGTATTTTTCTGGTTTGGATCAATATTTTTGGGGATAACTCATGTTAGGTCTAGGTTAGGCACGGGATTTGCCCTCATCAGGGTCATATTTCCGCGTTCTTCACATACTTGTTGAACAGATCCTGGGTATTTTTCTGGTTTGGATCACATAGTAATGTGGTACCACACTGAAACAGTCGACTAAACCTGGTTTCGATCAATATTTTAGATTACAACGCAAGTTAGGTCTGGGATAGGTCTGGGATTTGCCCTGATCAGGCTCGTACTTTCGCATATTTCTCATACTTGGTGGCCAGATTCTGTGCTTTTTCTGGTTTGGATCCCGTAGTATTGTGGTACCACACTGAAACAGTCCATTAAACCTGGTTTCGATCAGTATTTTAGAGGACAACGCAAGTTAGGTCTGGGATAGGTCTGGGATTTGCCCTCATCAGGGCCATATTTCCGCGTTCTTCACATACTTGTTGAACAGATCCTGGGTATTTTTCTGGTTTGGATCACATAGTTATGTGGTACCACACTGAAACAGTCGATTAAACCTGGTTTCAATCAATATTTTAGAGGACAACGCAAGTTAGGTCTGGGATAGGTCTGGGATTAGCCCTGATCAGGCTCGTACTTTCGCATATTTCTCATACTTGTTGAACAGATCCTGGGTATTTTTCTGGTTTGGATCACATAGTAATGTGGTACCACACAGAAACATTCAATTAAACCTGGTTTCGATCAATATTTTTGAGGATAACGCATGTTAGATCTAGGTTAGGCCTGGGATTTGCCCTCATCAGACACATACTTTCGCATTCGTCACATACTTGTTGAACGGATCCTGGGTTTTTTTCTGGTTTGGATCACATAGTAATGTGGTACCACACTGAAACAGTCGATTAAACCTGGTTTCGATCAATATTTTTGAGGATAACGCAAGTTATGTCTGGGATAGGTCCGGGATTTGCCCTCGTCAGGCTCATACTTTCGCATTCTTCACATACTTGTTGTACAGATCCTGGGTTTTTTTCTGGTTTGGATCACATAGTAATGTGGTACCACACTGAAACAGACGATTAAACCTGGTTTCGATCAATATTTTAGATTACAACGCAAGTTAGGTCTGGGATAGGTCTGGGATTTGCCCTGATCAGGCTCGTACTTTCGCATATTTCTCATACTTGGTGGCCAGATTCTGTGCTTTTTCTGGTTTGGATCCCGTAGTATTGTGGTACCACACTGAAACAGTTCATTAAACCTGGTTTCGATCAGTATTTTAGAGGACAACGCAAGTTAGGTCTGGGATAGGTCTGGGATTTGCCCTCATCAGGGCCATATTTTCGAGTTCTTCACAAACTTGTTGAACAGATCCTGGGTATTTTTCTGGTTTGGATCAATATTTTTGGGGATAACTCATGTTAGGTCTAGGTTAGGCCCGGGATTTGCCCTCATCAGGGTCATATTTCCGCGTTCTTCACATACTTGTTGAACAGATCCTGGGTATTTTTCTGGTTTGGGTCAGGTAGTAATGTGGTACCACACTGAAACAGTCGATTAAACCTTGTTTCGATCAATATTTTTGAGGATAACGCAAGTTATGTCTGGGATAGGTCCGGGATTTGCCCTCGTCAGGCTCATACTTTCGCATTCTTCACATACTTGTTGTACAGATCCTGGGTTTTTTTCTGGTTTGGATCACATAGTAATGTGGTACCACACTGAAACAGTCGATTAAACCTGGTTTCGATCAATATTTTAGATTACAACGCAAGTTAGGTCTGGGATAGGTCTGGGATTTGCCCTCTTCAGGGCCATATTTTCGAGTTCTTCACAAACTTGTTGAACAGATCCTGGGTATTTATCTGGTTTGGGTCAGGTAGTAATGTGGTACCACACTGAAACAGTCGATTAAACCTGGTTTCGATCAATATTTTAGAGAGTAACGCATGTTATGTCATGGTTAGGTCTGGGATTTGCTCTCATCAGGCTCGTACTTTCGCATATTTCACATACTTGATGGCTAGATCCAGGGCTTTTTCTGGATTGGATCACGTAGTAATGTGGTACCACACTGAAACAGTCAATTAAACCTGGTTTCCATCAATATTTTAGAGGACAACGCAAGTTAGGTTTGGTATAGGTCTGGGATTTGCCCTCATCAGGCTCGTACTTTCGCATATTTCTCATACTTGGTGGCCAGATTCTGGGCTTTTTCTGGTTTGGATCCCGTAGTATTGTGGTACCACACTGAAACAGTCCATTAAACCTGGTTTCGATCACTATTTTAGAGGACAACGCTAGTTAGATCTGGGATAGGTCTGGGGTTTGCCCTCATCAGGGCCATATTTTCGCGTTGTTCACATACTTGTTGAACAGATCCTGGGTATTTTTCTGGTTTGGATCAGGTAGAAATGTGGTACCACACTGAAGCAGTCGATTAAGCCTGGTTTCGATCAATATTTTTGAGGATAACGCATGTTAGGTCTAGGTTAGTCCCGGGATTTGCCCTCATCAGGGTCATATTTACGCGTTCTTCACATACTTGTTGAACAGATCCTTGGTATTTTTCTGGTTTGGATCACGTAGTAATGTGGTACCACACTGAAATAGTCGATTAAACCTGGTTTCGATCAATATTTTAGATTACAACGCAAGTTAGGTCTGGGATAGGTCTGGGATTTGCCCTCATCACGGCCATATTTTCGAGTTCTTCACAAACTTGTTGAACAGATCCTGGGTATTTTTCTGGTTTGGATCAATATTTTTGGGGATAACTCATGTTAGGTCTAGGTTAGGCCCGGGATTTGCCCTCATCAGGGTCATATTTCCGCGTTCTTCACATACTTGTTGAACAGATCCTGGGTATTTTTCTGGTTTGGATCACATAGTAATGTGGTGCCACACTGAAACAGTCGATTAAACCTGGTTTCAATCAATATTTTAGAGGACAACGCAAGCTAGGTCTGGGATAGGTCTGGGATTAGCCCTGATCAGGCTCGTACTTTCGCATATTTCTCATACTTGTTGAACAGATCCTGGGTTTTTTCTGGTTTGGATCACGTAGTAATGTGGTACCACACAGAAACATTCAATTAAACCTGGTTTCGATCAATATTTTTGAGGATAACGCATCTTAGATCTAGGTTAGGCCTGGGATTTGCCCTCATCAGACACATACTTTCGCATTCGTCACATACTTGTTGAACGGATCCTGGGTTTTTTGTGGTTTGGATCACGTAGTAATGTGGTACCACACTGAAACATTCAATTAAACCTGGTCTTGATAAATGTTTTAGAGGATAACGCATGTTGGGTCTGGGATAGGTCTGGGATTTGCTCTCATCCGGCTCGTACTTTCGCATATTTCTCATACTTGATGGCCAGATTCAGGACTTTTTCTAGTTTGGATCCTGTAGTAATGTGGTACCACACTAAAACAGTCCATTTGACCTGGTTTCGATCAATATTTTAGAGGATAACGCATGTTATGTCTAGGTTAGGCCTGGGATTTGCCCTCATCAGACAAATACTTTCGCATTCTCCACATACTTGTTGAACAGATCCTGGATTTTTTCAGGTTTGGATCACGTAGTAATGTGGTACCACACTGAAACATTCAATTAAACCTTGTCTTGATAAATATTTTAGAGGATAACGCATGTTAGGTCTGGGTTAGGTCTGGGATTTGCCCTCATCAGGCTCATACTTTCGCATATTACTCCTACTTGATGGCTAGATCCAGGGCTTTTTCTGGATTGGATCACGTAGTAATGTAGTACCACACTGAAACAGTCAATTAAACCAGGTTTCCATCAATATTTTAGAGGTCAACGCAAGTTAGGTCTGGTATTGGTCTGGGATTTGCCCTCATCAGGGTCATATTTTCGCGTTCTTCACATACTTCTTGAACAGATCCTGGGTATTTTTCTGGTTTGGGTCAGGTAGTAATGTGGCACCACACTGAAACAGTCGATTAAGCCTGGTTTCGATCAATATTTTTGAGGATAACGCATGTTAGGTCTTGGTTAGACCCTGGATTTGCCCTCATCAGGGTCATATTTCCGCGTTCTTCACATACTTGTTGAACAGATCCTGGGTATTTTTCTGGTTTGGATCACGCAGTAATGTGGTACCACACTGAAATAGTCGATTAAACCTGGTTTCGATCAATATTCTAGAGGACAACTCATGTTATGTCTAGGTTAGGCCTGGGAATTGCCCTCATCAGACACATACTTTCGCATTCTTCACATACCAGTTGAACGGATCCTGGGTTTTTTCAGGTACGGATCACGTAGTAATGTGGTAGCACACTGAAACAGTCTATTAAACCTGGTTTCGATCAATATTTTAGAGGATAAAGCATGTTAGGTCTAGGTTAGGCCTGGGATTTTCCCTCATCAGACACATACTTTCGCATTCTTCACATACTTGTTGAACGGATCCTGGGTATTTTTCTGGTTTGGATCACGTAGTGATGTGGTACCACACTGAAAAAGTCCATTAAACCTGGTTTCGATCAATATTTTTGAGGATAACGCATGTTAGGTCTGGGATAGGTCTGGGATTTGCCCTCATCAGGCTCATAGTTTCGCATATTTCTCAAACTTGTTGGCCAGATTCTGTGCTTTCACTGGTTTGGATCACGTAGTAATGTGGTACCACACTGAAACATTCAATTAAACCTGGTCTTGATAAATGTTTTAGAGGATAACGCATGTTGGGTCTGGGATAGGTCTGGGATTTGCTCTCATCCGGCTCGTACTTTCGCATATTTCTCATACTTGATGGCCAGATTCTGGACTTTTTCTAGTTTGGATCCTGTAGTAATGTGGTACCACACTAAAACAGTCCATTTAACCTGGTTTCGATCAATATTTTAGAGGATAACGCTTGTTATGTCTAGGTTAGGCCTGGGATTTGCCCTCATCAGACAAATACTTTCGCATTCTCCACATACTTGTTGAACAGATCCTGGATTTTTTCAGGTTTGGATCACGTAGTAATGTGGTACCACACTGAAACATTCAATTAAACCTTGTCTTGATAAATATTTTAGAGGATAACGCATGTTAGGTCTGGGTTAGGTCTGGGATTTGCTCTCATCAGGCTCATACTTTCGCATATAACTCCTACTTGATGGCTAGATCCAGGGCTGTTTCTGGATTGGATCACGTAGTAATGTAGTACCACACTGAAATAGTCGATTAAACCTGGTTTCGATCAATATTCTAGAGGACAACTCATGTTATGTCTAGGTTAGGCCTGGGAATTGCCCTCATCAGACACATACTCTCGCATTCTCCACATACTTGTTGAACAGATCCTGGGTTTTTTCAGGTTTGGATCACGTAGTAATGTGGTACCACACTGAAACATTCAATTAAAGTTGGTCTTGATAAATATTTTAGAGGATAACGCATGTTAGGTCTGGGTTAGGTCTAGGATTTGCCCTCATCAGGCTCATACTTTCGCATGTTACTCATACTTGATGGCTAGATCCAGGGCTTTTTCTGGATTGGATCACGTAGTAATGTGGTACCACACTGAAACAGTCAATTAAACCTGGATTCCATCAATATTTTAGAGGACAACGCAAGTTAGGTCTGGGATAGGTCTGGGATTTGCCCTCATCAGGGTCATATTTTCGCGTTCTTCACATACTTGTTGAACAGATCCTGGGTATTTTTCTGGTTTGGATCAGGTAGTAATGTGGTACCACACTGAAACAGTCGATTAAACCTGGATTCGATCAATATTTTAGAGGATAACGCAAGTTATGTCTGGGATCGGTCCGGGATTTGCCCTCGTCAGGCTCATACTTTCGCATTCTTCACATACTTGTTGTACAGATCCTGGGTTTTTTTCTGGTTTGGATCACATAGTAATGTGGTACCACACTGAAACAGTCGATTAAACCTGGTTTCGATCAATATTTTAGAGAATAACGCATGTTATGTCATGTTTAGGTCTGGGATTTGCTCTCATCAGGCTCGTACTTTCGCATATTTCACATACTTGATGGCTAGATCCAGGGCTTTTTCTGGATTGGATCACGTAGTAATGTGGTACCACACTGAAACAGTCAATTAAGCCTGGTTTCGATCAATATTTTTGAGGATAACGCATGTTAGGTCTAGGTTAGTCCCGGGATTTGCCCTCATCAGGGTCATATTTACACGTTCTTCACATACTTGTTGAACAGATCCTTGGTATTTTTCTGGTTTGGATCACGTAGTAATGTGGTACCACACTGAAATAGTCGATTAAACCTGGTTTCGATCAATATTTTAGAGGATAACGCAAGTTATGTCTGGGATCGGTCCGGGATTTGCCCTCGTCAGGCTCATACTTTCGCATTCTTCACATACTTGTTGTACAGATCCTGGGTTTTTTTCTGGTTTGGATCACATAGTAATGTGGTACCACACTGAAGCAGTCGATTAAACCTGGTTTCGATCAATATTTTAGAGGACAACGCAAGTTAGGTCTGGGATAGGTCTGGGATTTGCCCTGATCAAGCTCGTACTTTCGCATATTTCTCATACTTGGTGGCCAGATTCTGGGCTTTTTCTGGTTTGGATCCCGTAGTATTGTGGTACCACACTGAAACAGTCCATTAAACCTGGTTTCGATCACTATTTTAGAGGACAACGCTAGTTAGATCTGGGATAGGTCTGGGGTTTGCCCTCATCAGGGCCATATTTTCGCGTTCTTCACATACTTGTTGAACAGATCCTGGGTATTTTTCTGGTTTGGGTCAGGTAGTAATGTGGTACCACACTGAAACAGTCGATTAAACCTTGTTTCGATCAATATTTTTGAGGATAACGCAAGTTATGTCTGGGATAGGTCCGGGATTTGCCCTCGTCAGGCTCATACTTTCGCATTCTTCACATACTTGTTGTACAGATCCTGGGTTTTTTTCTGGTTTGGATCACATAGTAATGTGGTACCACACTGAAACAGTCGATTAAACCTGGTTTCGATCAATATTTTAGATTACAACGCAAGTTAGGTCTGGGATAGGTCTGGGATTTGCCCTCTTCAGGGCCATATTTTCGAGTTCTTCACAAACTTGTTGAACAGATCCTGGGTATTTATCTGGTTTGGGTCAGGTAGTAATGTGGTACCACACTGAAACAGTCGATTAAACCTGGTTTCGATCAATATTTTAGATTACAACGCAAGTTAGGTCTGGGATAGGTCTGGGATTTGCCCTCTTCAGGGCCATATTTTCGAGTTCTTCACAAACTTGTTGAACAGATCCTGGGTATTTATCTGGTTTGGGTCAGGTAGTAATGTGGTACCACACTGAAACAGTCGATTAAACCTGGTTTCGATCAATATTTTAGAGAGTAACGCATGTTATGTCATGGTTAGGTCTGGGATTTGCTCTCATCAGGCTCGTACTTTCGCATATTTCACATACTTGATGGCTAGATCCAGGGCTTTTTCTGGATTGGATCACGTAGTAATGTGGTACCACACTGAAACAGTCAATTAAACCTGGTTTCCATCAATATTTTAGAGGACAACGCAAGTTAGGTTTGGTATAGGTCTGGGATTTGCCCTGATCAGGCTCGTACTTTCGCATATTTCTCATACTTGGTGGCCAGATTCTGGGCTTTTTCTGGTTTGGATCCCGTAGTATTGTGGTACCACACTGAAACAGTCCATTAAACCTGGTTTCGATCACTATTTTAGAGGACAACGCTAGTTAGATCTGGGATAGGTCTGGGGTTTGCCCTCATCAGGGCCATATTTTCGCGTTCTTCACATACTTGTTGAACAGATCCTGGGTATTTTTCTGGTTTGGGTCAGGTAGTAATGTGGTACCACACTGAAACAGTCGATTAAACCTGGTTTCGATCAATATTTTTGAGGATAACGCATGTTAGGTCTAGGTTAGTCCCGGGATTTGCCCTCATCAGGGTCATATTTACGCGTTCTTCACATACTTGTTGAACAGATCCTTGGTATTTTTCTGGTTTGGATCACGTAGTAATGTGGTACCACACTGAAATAGTCGATTAAACCTGGTTTCGATCAATATTTTAGAGGATAACGCAAGTTATGTCTGGGATAGGTCCGGGATTTGCCCTCGTCAGGCTCATACTTTCGCATTCTTCACATACTTGTTGTACAGATCCTGGGTTTTTTTCTGGTTTGGATCACATAGTAATGTGGTACCACACTGAAGCAGTCGATTAAACCTGGTTTCGATCAATATTTTAGAGGACAACGCAAGTTAGGTCTGGGATAGGTCTGGGATTTGCCCTGATCAGGCTCGTACTTTCGCATATTTCTCATACTTGGTGGCCAGATTCTGGGCTTTTTCTGGTTTGGATCCCGTAGTATTGTGGTACCACACTGAAACAGTCCATTAAACCTGGTTTCGATCACTATTTTAGAGGACAACGCTAGTTAGATCTGGGATAGGTCTGGGGTTTGCCCTCATCAGGGCCATATTTTCGCGTTCTTCACATACTTGTTGAACAGATCCTGGGTATTTTTCTGGTTTGGATCACACCGTAATGTGGTACCACACTGAAACAGTCGATTAAACCTGGTTTCGATCAATATTTTAGAGGACAACGCAAGCTAGGTCTGGGATAGGTCTGGGATTAGCCCTGATCAGGCTCGTACTTTCGCATATTTCTCATACTTGTTGAACAGATCCTGGGTTTTTTCTGGTTTGGATCACGTAGTAATGTGGTACCACACAGAAACATTCTATTAAACCTGGTTTCGATCAATATTTTTGAGGATAACGCATCTTAGATCTAGGTTAGGCCTGGGATTTGCCCTCATCAGACACATACTTTCGCATTCTCCACATACTTGTTGAACAGATCCTGGGTTTTTTCTGGTTTGGATCACGTAGTAATGTGGTACCACACAGAAACATTCAATTAAACCTGGTCTTGATAAATATTTTCGTGGGTAACGCATGTTAGGTCTAGGTTAGGCCTGGGATTTGCCCTCATCACGGCCATATTTTCGAGTTCTTCACAAACTTGTTGAACAGATCCTGGGTATTTTTCTGGTTTGGATCAATATTTTTGGGGATAACTCATGTTAGGTCTAGGTTAGGCCCGGGATTTGCCCTCATCAGGGTCATATTTCCGCGTTCTTCACATACTTGTTGAACAGATCCTGGGTATTTTTCTGGTTTGGATCACATAGTAATGTGGTGCCACACTGAAACAGTCGATTAAACCTGGTTTCAATCAATATTTTAGAGGACAACGCAAGCTAGGTCTGCGATAGGTCTGGGATTAGCCCTGATCAGGCTCGTACTTTCGCATATTTCTCATACTTGTTGAGCAGATCCTGGGTTTTTTCTGGTTTGGATCACGTAGTAATGTGGTACCACACAGAAACATTCAATTAAACCTGGTTTCGATCAATATTTTTGAGGATAACGCATGTTAGATCTAGGTTAGGCCTGGGATTTGCCCTCATCAGACACATACTTTCGCATTCGTCACATACTTGTTGAACGGATCCTGGGTTTTTTGTGGTTTGGATCGCGTAGTAATGTGGTACCACACTGAAACATTCAATTAAACCTGGTCTTGATAAATGTTTTAGAGGATAACGCATGTTGGGTCTGGGATAGGTCTGGGATTTGCTCTCATCCGGCTCGTACTTTCGCATATTTCTCATACTTGATGGCCAGATTCTGGACTTTTTCTAGTTTGGATCCTGTAGTAATGTGGTACCACACAAAAACAGTCCATTTAACCTGGTTTCGATCAATATTTTAGAGGATAACGCATGTTATGTCTAGGTTAGGCCTGGGATTTGCCCTCATCAGACAAATACTTTCGCATTCTCCACATACTTGTTGAACAGATCCTGGATTTTTTCAGGTTTGGATCACGTAGTAATGTGGTACCACACTGAAACATTCAATTAAACCTTGTCTTGATAAATATTTTAGAGGATAACGCATGTTAGGTCTGGGTTAGGTCTGGGATTTGCCCTCATCAGGCTCATACTTTCGCATATTACTCCTTCTTGATGGCTAGATCCAGGGCTTTTTCTGGATTGGATCACGTAGTAATGTAGTACCACACTGAAACAGTCAATTAAACCAGGTTTCCATCAATATTTTAGAGGTCAACGCAAGTTAGGTCTGGTATAGGTCTGGGATTTGCCCTCATCAGGGTCATATTTTCGCGTTCTTCACATACTTGTTGAACAGATCCTGGGTATTTTTCTGGTTTGGGTCAGGTAGTAATGTGGCACCACACTGAAACAGTCGATTAAGCCTGGTTTCGGTCAATATTTTTGAGGATAACGCATGTTAGGTCTAGGTTAGGCCCTGGATTTGCCCTCATCAGGGTCATATTTCCGCGTTCTTCACATACTTGTTGAACAGATCCTGGGTATTTTTCTGGTTTGGATCACGCAGTAATGTGGTACCACACTGAAATTGTCGATTAAACCTGGTTTCGATCAATATTCTAGAGGACAACTCATGTTATGTCTAGGTTAGGCCTGGGAATTGCCCTCATTAGACACATACTTTCGCATTCTCCACATACTTGTTGAACAGATCCTGGGTTTTTTCAGGTTTGGATCACGTAGTAATGTGGTACCACACTGAAACAGTCCATTAAACCTGGTTTCGATCAATATTTTAGAGGATAACGCATGTTCTGTCTAGGTTAGGCCTGGGATTTGCCCTCATCAGACACATACTTTCGCATTCTTCACATACCAGTTGAACGGATCCTGGGTTTTTTCTGGTGTGGATCACGTAGTAATGTGGTAGCACACTGAAACAGTCTATTAAACCTGGTTTCGATCAATATTTTAGAGGATAACGCATGTTAGGTCTAGGTTAGGCCAGGGATTTTCCCTCATCAGACACATACTTTCGCATTCTTCACATACTTGTTGAACGGATCCTGGGTATTTTTCTGGTTTGGATCACGTAGTGATGTGGTACCACACTGAAAAAGTCCATTAAACCTGGTTTCGATCAATATTTTTGAGGATAACGCATGTTAGGTCTGGGATAGGTCTGGGATTTGCCCTCACCAGGCTCATAGTTTCGCATATTTCTCAAACTTGTTGGCCAGATTCTGTGCTTTCACTGGTTTGGATCACGTAGTAATGTGGTACCACACTGAAACATTCAATTAAACCGGGTCTTGATAAATGTTTTAGAGGATAACGCATGTTGGGTCTGGGATAGGTCTGGGATTTGCTCTCATCCGGCTCGTACTTTCGCATATTTCTCATACTTGATGGCCAGAATCTGGACTTTTTCTAGTTTGGATCCTGTAGTAATGTGGTACCACACTAAAACAGTCCATTTAACCTGGTTTCGATCAATATTTTAGACGATAACGCATGTTATGTCTAGGTTAGGCCTGGGATTTGCCCTCATCAGACAAATACTTTCGCATTCTCCACATACTTGTTGAACAGATCCTGGATTTTTTCAGGTTTGGATCACGTAGTAATGTGGTACCACACTGAAACATTCAATTAAACCTTGTCTTGATAAATATTTTAGAGGATAACGCATGTTAGGTCTGGGTTAGGTCTGGGATTTGCCCTCATCAGGCTCATACTTTCGCATATTACTCCTACTTGATGGCTAGATCCAGGGCTGTTTCTGGATTGGATCACGTAGTAATGTAGTACCACACTGAAACAGTCAATTAAACCAGGTTTCCATCAATATTTTAGAGGTCAACGCAAGTTAGGTCTGGTATAGGTCTGGGATTTGCCCTCATCAGGGTCATATTTTCGCGTTCTTCACATACTTGTTGAACAGATCCTGGGTATTTTTCTGGTTTGGGTCAGGTAGTAATGTGGCACCACACTGAAACAGTCGATTAAGCCTGGTTTCGATCAATATTTTTGAGGATAACGCATGTTAGGTCTAGGTTAGGCCCTGGATTTGCCCTCATCAGGGTCATATTTCCGCGTTCCTCACATACTTGTTGAACAGATCCTGGGTATTTTTCTGGTTTGGATCACGCAGTAATGTGGTACCACACTGAAATAGTCGATTAAACCTGGTTTCGATCAATATTCTAGAGGACAACTCATGTTATGTCTAGGTTAGGCCTGGGAATTGCCCTCATCAGACACATACTTTCGCATTCTCCACATACTTGTTGAACAGATCCTGGGTTTTTTCAGGTACGGATCACGTAGTAATGTGGTACCACACTGAAACATTCAATTAAAGTTGGTCTTGATAAATATTTTAGAGGATAACGCATGTTAGGTCTGGGTTAGGTCTAGGATTTGCCCTCATCAGGCTCATACTTTCGCATGTTACTCATACTTGATGGCTAGATCCAGGGCTTTTTCTGGATTGGATCACGTAGTAATGTGGTACCACACTGAAACAGTCAATTAAACCTGGATTCCATCAATATTTTAGAGGACAACGCAAGTTAGGTCTGGGATAGGTCTGGGATTTGCCCTCATCAGGGTCATATTTTCGCGTTCTTCACATACTTGTTGAACAGATCCTGGGTATTTTTCTGGTTTGGATCAGGTAGTAATGTGGTACCACACTGAAACAGTCGATTAAACCTGGTTTCGATCAATATTTTAGAGGATAACGCATGCTCTGTCTAGGTTAGGCCTGGGATTTGCCCTCATCAGACACATACTTTCGCATTTTCCACATACATGTTGAACAGATCCTGGGTTTTTTCTGGTTTGGATCACGTAGTAATGTGGTACCGCACAGAAACATTCAATTAAACCTGGTCTTGATAAATATTTTTGAGGGTAACGCATGTTAGGTCTAGGTTAGGCCTGGGATTTTCCCTCATCAGACACATACTTTCGCATTCTTCACATACTTGTTGAACAGATCCTGGGTTTTTTCTGGTTTGGATCACGTAGTAATGTGGTACCATTCAGAAACATTCAATTAAACCTGGTCTTGATAAATATTTTCGTGGGTAACGCATGTTAGGTCTAGGTTAGGCCTGGGATTTTCCCTCCTCAGACACATACTTTCGCATTCTCCACATACTTGTTGAACGGATCCCGGGTTTTTTCTGGTTTGGATCACGCAGTAATGTGGTAGCACACTGAAGCACTCCATTAAATCTGGTTTCGATCAATATTTTAGAGGATAACGCATGTTAGATCTAGGTTAGGCCTGGGATTTGCCCTCATCAGACACATACTTTCGCATTCGTCACATACTTGTTGAACGGATCCTGGGTTTCTTGTGGTTTAGATCACGTAGTAATGTGGTACCACACTGAAACATTCAATTAAACCTGGTCTTGATAAATGTTTTAGAGGATAACGCATGTTGGGTCTGGGATAGCTCTGGGATTTGCCCTCATCAGGCTCATAGTTTCGCGTTTTTCACATACTTGTTGAACAGTTCCTGGGTTTTTTCTGGTTTGGATCACGTAGCAATGTGGTACCACACTGAGACAGTCCATTAAACCTGGTTTCGATCAATATTTTAGAGAATAACGCATGTTAGGTCATGGTTAGGTCTGGGTTTTCCTCTCATCAGGCTCGTACTTTCGCACATTTCTCATACTTGATGGCCAGATTCTGGACTTTTTCTAGTTAGGATCCTGTAGTAATGTGGTACCACACTGAAACAGTCCATTTAACCTGGTTTCGATCAATATTTTAGAGGATAACGCATATTATGTCTAGGTTAGGCCTGGGATTTGCCCTCATCAGACACATACTTTCGCATTCTTCACATACTTGTTGAACGGATCCTGGGTTTTTTCTGGTTTGGATCACGTAGTAATGTGGTACCACACTGAAATAGTCGATTAAACCTTGTTTCGACCAATATTTTAGAGGATAACGCAGGTTATGTCTGGGATAGGTCCGGGATTTGCCCTCGTCAGGCTCATACTTTCGCATTCCTCACATACTTGTTGTACATATCCTGGGTTTTTTTCTGGTTTGGATCACATAGTAATGTGATACCACACTGAAACAGTCGATTAAAACTGGTTTCGACCAGTATTTTTGAGGGTAGCGCATGTTAGGTCTAGGTTAGGCCAGGGATTTGCCCTCATCAGACACATACTTTCGCATTCTTCACATACTTGTTGAACGGATCCTGGGTTTTTTCTGGTTTGTATCACGTAGTAATGTGGTAGCACACTGAAACAGTCCATTAAACCTGGTTTCGATCAATATTTTAGGGGATAACGCATGTTCTGTCTAGGTTAGGCCTGGGATTTGCCCTCATCAGACACATACTTTCGCATTCTTCACATACCTGTTGAACGGATCCTGGGTTTTTTCTGGTGTGGATCACGTAGTAATGTGGTAGCACACTGAAACAGTCTATTAAACCTGGTTTCGATCAATATTTTAGAGGATAACGCATGTTAGGTCTAGGTTAGGCCTGGGATTTTCCCTCATCAGACACATACTTTCGCATTCTTCACATACTTGTTGAACGGATCCTGGGTATTTTTCTGGTTTGGATCACGTAGTGATGTGGTACCACACTGAAAAAGTCCATTAAACCTGGTTCCGATCAATATTTTTGAGGATAACGCATGTTAGGTCTGGGATAGGTCTGGGATTTGCCCTCATCAGGCTCATAGTTTCGCATATTTCTCAAACTTGTTGGCCAGATTCTGTGCTTACACTGGTTTGTATCACGTAGTAATGTGGTACCATACTGAAACATTCAATTAAACCTGGCCTTGATAAATGTTTTAGAGGATAACGCATGTTGGGTCTGGGATAGGTCTGGGATTTGCTCTCACCCGGCTCGTACTTTCGCATATTTCTCATACTTGATGGCCAGATTCTGGACTTTTTCTAGTTTGGATCCTGTAGTAATGTGGTACCACACTAAAACAGTCCATTTAACCTGGTTTCGATCAATATTTTAGAGGATAACGCATGTTATGTTTAGGTTAGGCCTGGGATTTGCCCTCATCAGACACATAGTTTCGCGTTTTTCACATACTTGTTGAACAGATCCTGGATTTTTTCTGGTTTGGATCACGTAGTAATGTGGTACCACACTGAAACATTCAATTAAAGTTGGTCTTGATAAATATTTTAGAGGATAACGCATGTTAGGTCTGGGTTAGGTCTAGGATTTGCCCTCATCAGGCTCATACTTTCGCATATTACTCATACTTGATGGCTAGATCCAGGGCTTTTTCTGGAATGGATCACGTAGTAATGTAGTACCACACTGACACAGTCAATTAAACCAGGTTTCCATCAATATTTTAGAGGTCAACGCAAGTTAGGTCTGGTATAGTTCTGGGATTTGCCCTCATCAGGGTCATATTTTCGCGTTCTTCACATACTTGTTGAACAGATCCTGGGTATTTTTCTGGTTTGGATCACGCAGTAATGTGGTACCACACTGAAATAGTCGATTAAACCTGGTTTCGATCAATATTTTAGAGGACAACGCATGTTATGTCTAGGTTAGGCCTGGGAATTGCCCTCATCAGACACATAGTTTCGCGTTTTTCACATACTTGTTGAACAGACCCTGGGTTTTTTCTGGTTTGGATCACGTAGTAATGTGGTACCACACAGAAACATTCAATTAAACCTGGTCTTGATAAATATTTTCGAGGGTAACGCATGTTAGGTCTAGGTTAGGCCTGGGATTTGCCCTCATCACGGCCATATTTTCGAGTTCTTCACAAACTTGTTGAACAGATCCTGGGTATTTTTCTGGTTTGGATCAATATTTTTGGGGATAACTCATGTTAGGTCTAGGTTAGGCCCGGGATTTGCCCTCATCAGGGTCATATTTCCGCGTTCTTCACATACTTGTTGAACAGATCCTGGGTATTTTTCTGGTTTGGATCACATAGTAATGTGGTGCCACACTGAAACAGTCGATTAAACCTGGTTTCAATCAATATTTTAGAGGACAACGCAAGCTAGGTCTGGGATAGGTCTGGGATTAGCCCTGATCAGGCTCGTACTTTCGCATATTTCTCATACTTGTTGAACAGATCCTGGGTTTTTTCTGGTTTGGATCACGTAGTAATGTGGTACCACACAGAAACATTCAATTAAACCTGGTTTCGATCAATATTTTTGAGGATAACGCATGTTAGATCTAGGTTAGGCCTGGGATTTGCCCTCATCAGACACATACTTTCGCATTCTTCACATACCTGTTGAACGGATCCTGGGTTTTTTCTGGTGTGGATCACGTAGTAATGTGGTAGCAGACTGAAACAGTCTATTAAACCTGGTTTCGATCAATATTTTAGAGGATAACGCAAGTTATGTCTGGGATAGGTCCGGGATTTGCCCTCGTCAGGCTCATACTTTCGCATTGCTCACATACTTGTTGTACATATCCTGGGTTTTTTTCTGGTTTGGATCACATAGTAATGTGATACCACACTGAAACAGTCGATTAAAACTGGTTTCGACCAGTATTTTTGAGGGTAGCGCATGTTAGGTCTAGGTTAGGCCTGGGATTTGCCCTCATCAGACACATACTTTCGCATTCTTCACATACCTGTTGAACGGATCCTGGGTTTTTTCTGGTGTGGATCACGTAGTAATGTGGTAGCACACTGAAACAGTCTATTAAACCTGGTTTCGATCAATATTTTAGAGGATAACGCATGTTAGGTCTAGGTTAGGCCTGGGATTTTCCCTCATCAGACACATACTTTCGCATTCTTCACATACTTGTTGAACGGATCCTGGGTATTTTTCTGGTTTGGATCACGTAGTGATGTGGTACCACACTGAAAAAGTCCATTAAATCTGGTTTCGATCAATATTTTTGAGGATAACGCATGTTAGGTCTGGGATAGGTCTGGGATTTGCCCTCATCAGGCTCATAGTTTCGCATATTTCTCAAACTTGTTGGCCAGATTCTGTGCTTTCACTGGTTTGGATCACGTAGTAATGTGGTAGCACACTGAAACAGTCTATTAAACCTGGTTTCGATTAATATTTTAGAGGATAACGCATGTTAGGTCTAGGTTAGGCCTGGGATTTTCCCTCATCAGACACATACTTTCGCATTCTTCACATACTTGTTGAACGGATCCTGGGTATTTTTCTGGTTTGGATCACGTAGTAATGTGGTACCACACTAAAACAGTCCATTTAACCTGGTTTCGATCAATATTTTAGAGGATAACGCATGTTATGTTTAGGTTAGGCCTGGGATTTGCCCTCATCAGACACATAGTTTCGCGTTTTTCACATACTTGTTGAACAGATCCTGGATTTTTTCTGGTTTGGAACACGTAGTAATGTGGTACCACACTGAAACATTCAATTAAAGTTGGTCTTGATAAATATTTTAGAGGATAACGCATGTTAGGTCTGGGTTAGGTCTAGGATTTGCCCTCATCAGGCTCATACTTTCGCATATTACTCATACTTGATGGCTAGATCCAGGGCTTTTTCGGGAATGGATCACGTAGTAATGTAGTACCACACTGAGACAGTCAATTAAACCAGGTTTCCATCAATATTTTAGAGGTCAACGCAAGTTAGGTCTGGTATAGGTCTGGGATTTGCCCTCATCAGGGTCATGTTTTCGCGTTCTTCTCATACTTGTTGAACAGATCCTGGGTATTTTTCTGGTTTGGATCAGGTAGTAATGTGGCACCACACTGAAACAGTCGATGAAACCTGGTTTCGATCAATATTTTCGAGGATAACTCATGTTATGTCTCGGTTAGGCCTGGGATTTGCCCGCATCAGACACATACTTTCGCATTCTCCACATACTTGTTGAACAGATCCTGGATTTTTTCAGGTTTGGATCACGTAGTAATGTGGTACCACACTGAAACATTCAATTAAACCTGGTCTTGATGAATATTTTAGAGGATAACGCATGTTAGGTCTGGGTTAGGTCTAGGATTTGCCCTCATCAGGCTCATACTTTCGCATATTACTCATACTTGATGGCTAGATCCAGGGCTTTTTCTGGATTGGATCACGTAGTAATGTAGTACCACACTGATACAGTCAATTAAACGAGGTTTCCATCAATATTTTAGAGGTCAACGCAAGTTAGGTCTGGTATAGCTCTGGGATTTGCCCTCATCAGGGTCATATTTTCGCGTTCTTCACGTACTTGTTGAACAGATCCTGGGTATTTTTCTGGTTTGGATCATGTAGTAATGTGGCACCACACTGAAACAGTCGATTAAGCCTGGTTTCGATCAATATTTCTTGAGGATAACGCATGTTAGGTCTAGGTTAGGCCCTGGATTTGCCCTCATCAGGGTCATATTTCCGCGTTCTTCACATACTTGTTGAACAGATCCTGGGTATTTTTCTGGTTTGGATCACGCAGTAATGTGGTACCACACTGAAATAGGCGATTAAACCTGGTTTCGATCAATATTTTAGAGGACAACGCATGTTATGTCTAGGTTAGGCCTGGGAATTGCCCTCATCAGACACATACTTTCGCATTCTCCACATACTTGTTGAACAGATCCTGGGTTTTTTCAGGTTTGGATCACGTAGTAATGTGGTACCACAATGAAACATTCAATTAAAGTTGGTCTTGATAAATATTTTAGAGGATAACGCATGTTAGGTCTGGGTTAGGTCTAGGATTTGCCCTCATCAGGCTCATACTTTCGCATGTTACTCATACTTGATGGCTAGATCCAGGGCTTTTTCTGGATTGGATCACGTAGTAATGTGGTGCCACACTGAAAGAGTCAATTAAACCTGGATTCCATGAATATTTTAGAGGACAACGCAAGTTAGGTCTGGGATAGGCCTAGGACTTGCCCTCATCAGGCTCATACTTTCGCATGTTACTCATACTTGATGACTAGATCCAGGGCTTTTTCTGGATTGGATCACGTAGTAATGTGGTACCACACTGAAACAGTCAATTAAACGAGGTTTCCATCAATATTTTAGAGGTCAACGCAAGTTAGGTCTGGTATAGGTCTGGGATTTGCCCTCATCAGGGTCATATTTTCGCGTTCTTCACATACTTGTTGAACAGATCCTGGGTATTTTTCTGGTTTGGATCATGTAGTAATGTGGCACCACACTGAAACAGTCGATTAAGCCTGGTTTCGATCAATATTTTTGAGGATAACGCATGTTAGGTCTAGGTTAGGCCCTGGATTTGCCCTCATCAGGGTCATATTTCCGTGTTCTTCACATACTTGTTGAACAGATCCTGGGTATTTTTCTGGTTTGGATCACGCATTAATATGGTACCACACTGAAATAGTCGATTAAACCTGGTTTCGATCAATATTTTAGAGGATAACGCATGTTAGGTCTGGGTTAGGCCTAGGACTTGCCCTCATCAGGCTCATACTTTCGCATGTTACTCATACTTGATGACTAGATCCAGGGCTTTTTCTGGATTGGATCACGTAGTAATGTGGTACCACACTGAAACAGTCAATTAAACCTGGTTTCGATCAATATTTTAGAGGACAACGCAAGTTAGGTCTGGGATAGGTCTGGGATTTGCCCTGATCAGGCTCGTACTTTCGCATATTTCTCACACTTGCTGGCCAGATTCTGGGCTTTTTCTGGTTTGGATCCCGTAGTATTGTGGTACCACACTGAAACAGTCCATTAAACCAGGTTTCGATCAATATTTTAGAGGACAACGCATGTTTTGTCTAGGTTAGGCCTGGGATTTGCCCTCATCAGACACATACTTTCGCATTCTCCACATACTTGTTGAACAGATGCTGGGTTTTTTCTGGTTTGGATCACGTAGTAATGTGGTACCACACTGAAATAGTCGATTAAACCTGGTTTCGACCAATATTTTAGAGGATAACGCATGTTATGTCTGGGATAGGTCCGGGATTTGCCCTCGTCAGGCTCATATTTCCGCGTTCTCCACATACTTGTTGAACAGATACTGGGTATTTTTCTGGTTTGGATCACGTAGTAATGTGGTACCACACTGAAATAGTCGATTAAAGCTGGTTTCGCCCAATATTTTAGAGGATAACCCAAGTTACGTCTGGGATAGGTCCGGGATTTGCCCTCGTCAGGCTCATACTTTCGCATTCTTCACATACTTGTTGAACGGATCCCGGGTTTTTTCTGGTTTGGATCACGCAGTAATGTGGTGCCACACTGAAACAGTCAATTAAACCTGGATTCCATGAATATTTTAGAGGATAACGCATGTTATGTCTGGGATAGGTCCGGGATTTGCCCTCGTCAGGCTCATATTTCCGCGTTCTCCACATACTTGTTGAACAGATCCTGGGTATTTTTCTGGTTTGGATCACGTAGTAATGTGGTACCACACTGAAATAGTCGATTAAAGCTGGTTTCGCCCAATATTTTAGAGGATAACCCAAGTTACGTCTGGGATAGGTCCGGGATTTGCCCTCGTCAGGCTCATACTTTCGCATTCTTCACATACTTGTTGAACGGATCCCGGGTTTTTTCTGGTTTGGATCACGCAGTAATGTGGTGCCACACTGAAACAGTCAATTAAACCTGGATTCCATGAATATTTTAGAGGACAACGCGAGTTAGGTCTGGGATAGGTCTGGGATTTGCCCTCATCAGGGTCATATTTTCGCGTTCTTCACATACTTGTTGAACAGATCCTGGGAATTTTTCTGGTTTGGATCAGGTAATAATGTGGTACCACACTGAAACAGTCGATTAAACCTGGTTTCGATCAATATTTTAGAGGACAACGCATGTTATGTCTAGGTTAGGCCTGGGAATTGCCCTCATTAGACACATACTTTCGCATTTTCCACATACATGTTGAACAGATCCTGGGTTTTTTCTGGTTTGGATCACGTAGTATTGTGGTACCACACAGAAACATTCAATTAAACCTGGTCTTGATAAATATTTTAGATTACAACGCATGTTAGGTCTAGGTTAGGCCTGGGATTTTCCCTCATCAGACACATACTTTCGCATTCTTCACATACTTGTTGAACGGATCCTGGGTTTTTTGTGGTTTGGATCACGTAGTAATGCGGTACCACACTGAAACATTCAATTAAACCTGGTCTTGATAAATGTTTTAGAGGATAACGCATGTTGGTTCTGGGATAGGTCTGGGATTTGCCCTCATCAGGCTCATAGTTTCGCGTTTTTCACATACTTGTTGAACAGATCCTGGATTTTTTCTGTTTTGGATCACGTAGTAATGTGGTACCACACTGAAATAGTCGATTAAACCTGGTTTCGATCAATATTTTAGAGGATAACGCAAGTTATGTCTGCCATAGGTCCGGGATTTGCCCTCGTCAGGCTCATACTTTCGCATTCTTCACATACTTGTTGTACAGATCCTGGGTTTTTTTCTGGATTGGATCACGTAGTAATGTGGTACCACACTGAAACAGTCAATTAAACCTGGTTTCCATCAATATTTTAGAGGACAACGCAAGTTAGGTCAGGTATAGGTCTGGGATTTGCCCTCATCAGGGTCATATTTTCGCGTTCTTCACATACTTGTTGAACAGATCCTCGGTATTTTTCTGGTTTGAATCCCGTAGTATTGTGGTACCACACTGAAACAGTCCATTAAACCTGGTTTCGATCAATATTTTAGAGGACAACGCAAGTTAGGTCTGGGATAGGTCTGGGATTTGCCCTGATTCTCGTACTTTCGCATTCTTCACATACTTGTTGTACAGATCCTGGGCTTTTTTCTGGTTTGGATCACATAGTAATGTGAGACCATACTGAAAAAGTCGATTAAACCTGGTACCGATCAGTATTTTTGATGGTAACGCATGTTAGGTCTAGGTTAGGCCTGGGATTTGCCCTCATCAGACACATACTTTCGCATTCTCCACATACTTGTTGAACGGATCCTGGGTTTCTTCTGGTTTGGATCACGTAGTAATGTGGTAGCACACTGAAACAGTCCATTAAACCTGGTTTCGATCAATATTTTAGAGGATAACGCAAGTTATGTCTGGGATAGGTCAGGGATTTGCCCTCGTCAGGCTCATATTTCCGCGTTCTCCACATACTTGTTGAACAGATCCTGGGTATTTTTCTGGTTTGGATCACGTAGTAATGTGGTACCACACTGAAATAGTCGATTAAAGCTGGTTTCGCCCAATATTTTAGAGGATAACGCAAGTTATGTCTGGGATAGGTCCGGGATTTGCCCTCGTCAGGCTCATACTTTCGCATTCTTCACATACTTGTTGAACGGATCCCGGGTTTTTTCTGGTTTGGATCACGTAAGAAATGTGGTACCACACTGAAACAGTCCATTAAACCTGGTTTCGATCAATATTTTAGAGAATAACGCATGTTAGGTCATGGTTAGGTCTGGGATTTGATCTCATCAGGCTCGTACTTTCCCACATTTCTCATACTTGATGGCCAGATTCTGGACTTTTTCAAGCTTGGATCCTGTAGTAATATGGTACCACACTGATACAGTCCATTTAACCTGGTTTCGATCAATATTTTAGAGGATAACGCATATTATGTCTAGGTTAGGCCTGGGATTTGCCCTCATCAGGGTCATATTTCCGCGTTCTTCACATACTTGTTGAACAGATACTGGGTATTTTTCTGGTTTGGTCACGCAGTAATGTGGTACCACACTGGAATAGTCGATTAAACCTGTTTTCGATCAATACTTTAGAGGGTAACGCATGTTAGGTCTAGGTTAGTCCTGGGATTTGCCCTCATCAGACACATACTTTCGCATTCTTCACATACTTGTTGAACGGATGCTGGGTATTTTTCTGGTTTGGATCACGTAGTGATGTGGTACCACACTGAAAAAGTCCATTAAACCTGTTTTCGATCAATATTTTTGAGAGTAACGCATGTTAGGTCTAGGTTAGGCCTGGGATTTGGCCTCATCACATACATACTTTCGCATTCTTCACATCTTGTTGAACGGATCCTGGGTTTTTGGTGGTTTGGATCACGTAGTAATGCGGTACCACACTGAAACATTCAATTATACCTGGTCTTGATAAATGTTTTAGAGGATAACGCATGTTGGGTCTGGGATAGGTCTGGGATTTGGCCTCATCAGGCTCATAGTTTCGCGTTTTTCACAGACTTGTTGAACAGATCCTGGATTTTTTCTGTTTTGGATCACGTAGTAGTGTGGTACCACACTGAAATAGTCGATTAAACCTGGTTTCGATCAATATTTTAGAGGATAACGCATGTTATGTCTGGCATAGGTCCGGGATTTGCCCTCGTCAGGCTCATACTTTCGCATTCTTCACATACTTGTTGTACAGATCCTGGGTTTTTTTCAGGATTGGATCACGTAGTAATGTGGTACCACACTGAAACAGTCAATTAAACCTGGTTTCCATCAATATTTTAGAGGACAACGCAAGTTAGGTCTGGTATAGGTCTGGGATTTGCCCTCATCAGGGTCATATTTTCGCGTTCTTCACATACTTGTTGAACAGATCCTGGGTATTTTTCTGGTTTGAATCCCGTGGTATTGTGGTACCACACTGAAACAGTCCATTAAACCTGGTTTCGATCAATATTTTAGACGACAACGCAAGTTAGGTCTGGGATAGGTCTGGGATTTGCCCTGATCAGGCTCGTACTTTCGCATATTTCTCATACTTGGTGGCCAGATTCTGGGCTTTTTCTGGTTTGGATCCCGTAGTATTGTGGTACCACACTGAAACAGTCCATTAAACCTGGTTTCGATCAATATTTTAGAGGACAACGCATGTTATGTCTAGGTTAGGCCTGGGATTTGCCCTCATCAGACACATACTTTCGCATTCTCCACATACTTGTTGAACAGACGCTGGGTTTTTTCTGGTTTGGATCACGTAGTAATGTGGTACCACACTGAAATAGTCGATTAAACCTGGTTTCGCCCAATATTTTAGAGGATAACGCAAGTTATGTCTGGGATAGGTCCGGGATTTGCCCTCGACAGGCTCATACTTTCGCATTCTTCACATACTTGTTGAACGGATCCCGGGTTTTTTCTGGTTTGGATCACGCAGTAATGTGGTGCCACACTGAAGCAGTCAATTAAACCTGGATTCCATGAATATTTTAGAGGACAACGCAAGTTAGGTCTGGGATAGGTCTGGGATTTGCCCTCATCAGGGTCATATTTTCGCGTTCTTCACATACTTGTTGAACAGATCCTGGGTATTTTTCTGGTTTGGATCAGGTAGTAATGTGGTACCACACTGAAACAGTCGATTAAACCTGGTTTCGATCAATATTTTAGAGGACAACGCATGTTATGTCTAGGTTAGGCCTGGGAATTGCCCTCATCAGACACATACTTTCGCATTTTCCACATACATGTTGAACAGATCCTGGGTTTTTTCTGGTTTGGATCACGTAGTAAGGATGTACCACACAGAAACATTCAATTAAACCTGGTCTTGATAAATATTTTAGATTACAACGCATGTTAGGTCTAGGTTAGGCCTGGGATTTTCCCTCATCAGACACATACTTTCGCATTCTTCACATACTTGTTGAACGGATCCTGGGTTTTTTGTGGTTTGGATCACGTAGTAATGTGGTACCACACTGAAACATTCAATTAAACCTGGTCTTGATAAATATTTTAGAGAATAACGCATGTTAGGTCTGGGATAGGTCTGTGATTTGCCCTCATCATGCTCATAGTTTCGCGTTTTTCACATACTTGTTGAGCAGATCCTGGGTTTTTTCTGGTTTGGATCACGTAGTAATGTGGTACCACACTGGAGCAGTCGATTAAACCTGGTTTCGATCAGGATTTTTGAAAGTAACGCATGTTAGGTCTAGGTTAGGCCTGGGATTTTCCCTCATCAGATACATACTTTCGCATTCTTCACATCTTGTTGAACGGATCCTGGGTTTTTCGTGGTTTGGATCACGCAGTAATGCGGTACCACACTGAAACATTCAATTAAACCTGGTCTTGATAAATATTTTAGAGAATAACGCATGTTGGGTCTGGGATAGGTCTGGGATTTGCCCTCATCAGGCTCATAGTTTCGCGTTTTTCACATACTTGTTGAACAGATCCTGGGTTTTTTCTGGTTTGGATCACGTAGTAATGTGGTACCACACTGAAATAGTCGATTAAACCTGGTTTCGATCAATGTTTTAGGTGGATAATGCAAGTTATGTCTGGCATAGGTCCGGGATTTGCCCTCGTCAGGCTCATACTTTCGCATTCTTCACATACTTGTTGTACAGATCCTGGGTTTTTTTCTGGATTGGATCACGTAGTAATGTGGTACCACACTGAAACAGTCAATTAAACATGGTTTCCATCAATATTTTAGAGGACAACGCAAGTTAGGTCTGGTATAGGTCTGGGATTTGCCCTCATCAGGGTCATACTTTCGCGATCTTCACATACTTGTTGAACAGATGCTGGGTTTTTTCTGGTTTGGATCACGTAGTAATGTGGTACCACACTGAAATAGTCGATTAAACCTGGTTTCGACCAATATTTTAGAAGATAACGCAAGTTATGCCTGGGATAGGTCCGGGATTTGCCCTCGTCAGGCTCATATTTCCGCGTTCTCCACATACTTGATGAACAGATCCTGGGTATTTTTCTGGTTTGGATCACGTAGTAATGTGGTACCACACTGAAATAGTCGATTAAAGCTGGTTTCGCCCAATATTTTAGAGGATAACGCAAGTTATGTCAGGGATAGGTCCGGGATTTGCCCTCGTCAGGCTCATACTTTCGCATTCTTCACATACTTGTTGAACGGATCCTGGGTATTTTTCTGGTTTGGATCACGTAGTGATGTGGTACCACTCTGAAAAAGTCCATTAAACCTGTTTTCGATCAATATTTTTGAGGATAACGCATGTTAGATCTAGGTTAGGCCTGGGATTTGGCCTCATCAGACACATACTTTCGCATTCGTCACATACTTGTTGAACGGATCCTGGGTTTTTTGTGGTTTGGATCACGTAGTAATGTGGTACCACACTGAAACATTCAATTAAACCTGGTCTTGATAAATATTTTAGAGAATAACGCATGTTGGGTCTGGGATAGGTCTGGGATTTGCCCTCATCAGGCTCATAGTTTCGCGTTTTTCACATACTTGTTGAACAGATCCTGGGTTTTTTCTGGTTTGGATCACGTAGTAATGTGGTACCACACTGAAATAGTCGATTAAACCTGGTTTCGATCAATGTTTTAGGTGGATAATGCAAGTTATGTCTGGCATAGGTCCGGGATTTGCCCTCGTCAGGCTCATACTTTCGCATTCTTCACATACTTGTTGTACAGATCCTGGCTTTTTTTCTGGATTGGATCACGTAGTAATGTGGTACCACACTGAAACAGTCAATTAAACATGGTTTCCATCAATATTTTAGAGGACAACGCAAGTTAGGTCTGGTATAGGTCTGGGATTTGCCCTCATCAGGGTCATATTTTCGCGTTCTTCACATACTTGTTGAACAGATGCTGGGTTTTTTCTGGTTTGGATCACGTAGTAATGTGGTACCACACTGAAATAGTCGATTAAACCTGGTTTCGACCAATATTTTAGAAGATAACGCAAGTTATGTCTGGGATAGGTCCGGGATTTGCCCTCGTCAGGCTCATATTTCCGCGTTCTCCACATACTTGATGAACAGATCCTGGGTATTTTTCTGGTTTGGATCACGTAGTAATGTGGTACCACACTGAAATAGTCGATTAAAGCTGGTTTCGCCCAATATTTTAGAGGATAACGCAAGTTATGTCAGGGATAGGTCCGGGATTTGCCCTCGTCAGGCTCATACTTTCGCATTCTTCACATACTTGTTGAACGGATCCTGGGTATTTTTCTGGTTTGGATCACGTAGTGATGTGGTACCACTCTGAAAAAGTCCATTAAACCTGTTTTCGATCAATATTTTTGAGGATAACGCATGTTAGATCTAGGTTAGGCCTGGGATTTGGCCTCATCAGACACATACTTTCGCATTCGCCACATACTTGTTGAACGGATCCTGGGTTTCTTGTGGTTTGGATCACGTAGTAATGTGGTACCACACTGAAACATTCAATTAATCGTGGTCTTGATAAATGTTTTAGAGGATAACGCATGTTGGGTTAGGGATAGCTCTGGGATTTGCCCTCATCAGGCTCATATTTTCGCGTTTTTCACATACTTGTTGTACAGATCCTGGGGTTTTTCTGGTTTGGATCACGTAGTAATGTGGTACCACACTGAAACAGTCCATTAAACCTGGTTTCGATCAATATTTCAGAGAATAACGCATGTTAGGTCATGGTTAGGTCTGGGATTTGCTCTCATCAGGCTCGTACTTTCGCACATTTCTCATACTTGATGGCCAGATTCTGGACTTTTTCTAGTTTGGATCCTGTAGTAATGTGGTACCACACTGAAACAGACCTTTTAACCTGGTTTCGATCAATATTTTAGAGGATAACGCATATTATGTCTAGGTTAGGTCCGGGATTTGCCCTCGTCAGGCTCATACTTTCGCATTCTTCACATACTTGTTGAACGGATCCTGGGTATTTTTCTGGTTTGGATCACGTAGTGATGTGGTACCACTCTGAAAAAGTCCATTAAACCTGTTTTCGATCAATATTTTTGTGAGTAACGCATGTTAGGTCTAGGTTAGGCCAGGGAATTGGCCTCATCAGATACATACTTTCGCATTCTTCACATCTTGTTGAACGGATCCTGGGTTTTTGGTGGTTTGGATCACGTAGTAATGCGGTACCACACTGAAACATTCAATTATACCTGGTCTTGATAAATGTTTTATAGGATAACGCATGTTGGGTCTGGGATAGGTCTGGGATTTGGCCTCATCAGGCTCATAGTTTCGCGTTTTTCACAGACTTGTTGAACAGATCCTGGATTTTTTCTGTTTTGGATCACGTAGTAGTGTGGTACCACACTGAAATAGTCGATTAAACCTGGTTTCGATCAATATTTTAGAGGACAACGCATGTTATGTCTAGGTTAGGCCTGGGATTTGCCCTCATCAGACACATACTTTCGCATTCTCCACATACTTGTTGAACAGATGCTGGGTTTTTTCTAGTTTGGATCACGTAGTAATGTGGTACCACACTGAAACATTCAATTAAAGCTGGTCTTGATAAATATTTTAGAGGATAACGCATGTTAGGTCTGGGTTAGGTCTAGGATTTGCCCTCATCAGGCTCATACTTTCGCATGTTACTCATACTTGATGGCTAGATCCAGGGCTTTTTCTGGATTGGATCACGTAGTAATATGGTACCACACTGAAACAGTCAATTAAACCTGGTTTCCATCAATATTTTAGAGGAAAACGCAAGTTAGGTCTGGGATAGGTCTGGGATTTGCCCTCATCAGGCTCGTACTTTCGCATATTTCTCATACTTGGTGGCCAGATTCTGGGCTTTTTCTGGTTTGGTTCCCGTTGTATTGTGGTACCACACTGAAACATTCAATTAAACCTGGTCTTGATAAATATTTTAGAGGATAACGCATGTTAGATCTGGGTTATGTCTGGGATTTGCCCTAATCAGGCTCATAATTTCGCATATTTCTCATACTTCATGGCTAGATCCTGGGCTATTTCTGGATTGGATCACGTAGTAATGTGGTACCACTCTGCAACAGTAAATTAAACCTAGTTTCGATCAATATTTTAGAGGAAAACGCAAGTTAGGTCTGGGATAGGTCTGGGATTTGCCCTCATCAGGGTCATATTTCCGCATTTTTCACATACTTGTTGAACAGATCCCTGGCTTTTTCTGGTTTGGATCACGTAGAAATGTGGTACCACACTGAAACATTCAATTAAACCTGGTACTGATAAATATTTTTGAGGGTAACGCATGTTAGGTCTAGGTTGGGCCTGGGATTTTCCCTCATCAGACACATACTTTCGCATTCTTCACATACTTGTTGAACGGATCCTGGGTTTTTTTCTGGTTTGGATGACATAGTAATGTGGTAGCACACTGAAACAGTCCATTAAACCTGGTTTCGATCACCATTTTAGAGAATAACTCATGTTAGGTCTAGGTTAGGTCTGGGATTTGCCCTCATCAGGCTCATAGTTTCGCGTTTTTCACATACTTGTTGAACAGATCCTGGGTTTTTTCAGGTTTGGATCACGTAGTAATGTGGTACCACACTGAAACATTCAATTAAACCTGGTCTTGATTAATATTTTAGAGGATAACGCATGTTAGGTCTGGGTTAGGTCTTGGATTTGCCCTCATCTGGCTCATACTTTCGCATATTACTCATACTTGATGGCTAGATCCAGGGCTTTTTCTGGATTGGATCACGTAGTAATGTGGTACCACACTGAAACGGTCCATTAAACCTGGTTTCGATCAATATTTTAGAGGATAACGCATGTTCTGTCTAGGTTAGGCCTGGGATTTGCCCTCATCAGACACATACTTTCGCTTTCTTCAGATACTTGTTGAACGGATCCGGGGTTTTTTCTGATTTGGATCACGTAGTATCGTGGTAGCACACTGAATCAGTCCATTAAACCTGGTTTCGATCAATATTATAGAGGATAACGCATGTTAGGTCTAGGTTAGGCCTGGGATTTTCCCTCATCAGACACATACTTTCGCATTCTTCACATACTTGTTGAACGGATCCTGGGTATTTTTCTGGTTTGGATCACGTAGTGATGGGGTACCACACTGAAAAAGTCCATTAAACCTGGTTTCGATGTATATTTTTGAGGATAACGCATGTTAGATCTAGGTTAGGCCTGGGATTTGCCCTCATCAGACACATACTTTCGCATTCGTCACATACTTGTTGAACGAATCCTGGGTTTTTTGTGGTTTGGATCACGTAGTAATGTGGTACCACACTGAAACATTCAACTAAACCTGGTCTTGTTAAATGTTTTGGAGGATAACGCATGTTGGGTCTGGGATAGGCCTGTGATTTGCCCTCATCAGACACATACTTTCGCATTCTCCACATACTTGTTGAACAGATCCTGGGTATTTTTCTGGTTTGGATCACATAGTAATGTGGTACCACACTGAAATGGTCGATTAAACCTGGTTTCGACCAATATTTTAGAGGATAACGCAAGTTATATCTGGGATAGGTTCGGGATTTGCCCTCGTCAGGCTCATACTTTCGCATTCTTCACATACTTGTTGTACAGATCCTGGGTTTTTTTCTGGTTTGGATCACATAGTAATGTGGTACCACACTGAAATGGTCGATTAAACCTGGTTTCGACCAATATTTTAGAGGATAACGCAAGTTATATCTGGGATAGGTTCGGGATTTGCCCTCGTCAGGCTCATACTTTCGCATTCTTCACATACTTGTTGTACAGATCCTGGGTTTTTTTCTGGATTGGATCACGTAGTAATGTGGTACCACACTGAAACAGTCAATTAAACCTGGTTTCCATCAATATTTTAGAGGACACCGCAAGTTAGGTCTGGGTTAGGTCTAGGATTCGCCCCCATCAGGCTCATACTTTCGCATATTTCTCATACTTGATGGCTAGATCCAGGGCTTTTTCTGGATTGGATCACGTAGTAATGTGGTACCACACTGAAACAGTCGATTAAACCTGGTTTCCATGAATATTTTAGAGGATAACGCAAGTTAGGTCTGGTATAGGTCTGGGATTTGCCCTCATCAGGGTCATATTTTCGCGTTCTTCACATACTTGTTGAACAGATCCTGGGTTTTTTGTGGTTTGGATCACGTAGTAATGCGGTACCACACTGAAACATTCAATTAAACCTGGTCTTGATAAATGTTTTAGAGGATAACGCATGTTGGGTCTGGGATAGGTCTGGGATTTGCCCTCATCAGGCTCATAGATTCGCGTTTTTCACATACTTGTTGAACAGATCCTGGATTTTTTCTGTTTTGGATCACGCAGTAATGTGGTAGCACACTGAAACAGTCCATTAAACCTGGTTTCGATCAATATTTTAGAGGATAACGCAAGTTATGTCTGGGATAGGTCCGGGATTTGCCCTCGTCAGGCTCATACTTTCGCATTCTTCACATACTTGTTGTACAGATCCTGGGCATTTTTCTGGTCTGGATCACGTAGTAATGTGGTACCACACTGAAATAGTCGATTAAACCTGGTTTCGATCAATATTTTAGAGGATAATGGAAGTTATGTCTGGGACAGTTCCGGGATTTGCCCTCGTCAGGCTCATACTTTCGCATTCTTCACATACTTGTTGTACAGATCCTGGGTTTTTTCTGGTTTGGATCACATAGTAATGTGATACCATACTGAAAAAGTCGATTAAACCTGGTACCGATCAGTATTTTTGATGGTAACGCATGTTAGGTCTAGGTTAGGCCTGGGATTTGCCCTCATCAGGGTCATACTTTCGCGTTCTTCACACACTTGTTGAACAGATCCTGCGTATTTTTCTGATTTGGATCACGTAGTAATGTGGTACCACACTGAAATAGTCGATTAAACCTGGTTTCCATCAATATTTTAGAGGACAACGAAAGTTAGGTCTGGTATTGGTCTCGGATTTACCCTCATCAGGATCATATTTCCGCGTCCTTCACATACTTGTTGATCAGATCCTGGGTATTTTTCTGGTTTGGATCACGTAGTAATGTGGTACCACACTGAAATAGTCGATTAAACCTGGTTTCGATCAATATTTTAGAGGATAACGCATGTTAGGTCTAGGATTTGCCCTCATCAGGCTCATACTTTCGCATATTACTCATACGTGATGGCTAGATCCAGGGCTTTTTCTGGATTGCATCACGAAGTAATGTGGTACCACACTGAAACAGTCAATTAAACCTGGTTTCCATCAATATTTTAGAGGACAACGCAAGTTAGGTCTGGTATAGGTCTGGGATTTGCCCTCATCAGGGTCATATTTTCGTATTCTCCACATACTTGTTGAACGGATCCTGGGTTTTTTCTGGTTTGGACCACGTAGTAATGTGGTAGCACACTGAAACAGTCCATTAAACCTAGTTTCGATCAATATTTTAGAGGATAACGCATGTTCTGTCTAGGTTAGGCCTGGGATTTGCCCTCATTAGACATATACTTTCGCATTCTTCACATACTTGTTGAACGGATCCCGGGTTTTTTCTGGTTTGGATCACGCAGTAATGTGGTAGCACACTGAAGCAGTCCATGAAATCTGGTTTCGATCAATATTTTACAGGATAACGCATGTTTGGTCTAGGTTAGGCCTGGGATTTTCCCTCATCAGACACATACTTTCGCATTCTTCACATACTTGTTGAACGGATCCTGGGTATTTTTCTGGTTTGGATCACGTAGTGATGTGGTACCACACTGCAAAAGTCCGTTAAACCTGGTTTCGATCAATATTTTTGAGGATAACGCATGTTAGATCTAGGTTAGGCCTGGGATTTGCCCTCATCAGACACATACTTTCGCATTCGTCACATACTTGTTGAACGGATCCTGGGTTTCTTGTGGTTTGGATCACGTAGTAATGTGGTACCACACTGAAACATCCAATTAAACCTGGTTTCGATCAATATTTTAGAGGATAACGCATGTTATGTCTAGGTTAGGCCTGGGATTTGCCCTCATCAGACACATACTTTCGCATTCTCCACATACTTGTTAAACAGATCCTGGGTATTTTTCTGGTTTGGATCACGTAGTAATGTGGTACCACACTGAAATAGTCGATTAGACCTGGTTTCGATCAATATTTTAGAGGATAACGCAAGTTATGTCTGGGATAGGTCCAGGATTTGCCCTCATCAGACACATACTTTCGCATTCTTCACATACTTGTTGTACAGATCCTGGGTTTTTTTCTGGATTGGATCACGTAGCAATGTGGTACCACACTGAAACATTCAATTAAACCTGGTCTTGATAAATGTTTTAGGGGATAACGCATGTTGGGCCTGGGATAGGTCTGGGATTTGCCCTCATCAGGCTCATAGTTTCGCGTTTTTCACATACTTGTTGAACAGATCCTGTGTTTTTTCTGGTTTGGATCACGTAGTAATGTGGTACCACACTGAAACAGTCCTTTAAACCTGGTTTCGATCAATATTTTAGAGAATAACGCCTGTTAGGTCATGGTTAGGACTGGGATTTGCTCTCATCAGGCTCGTACTTTCGCATATTTCTCATACTTGATGGCCAGATTCTGGACTTTTTCTAGTCTGGATCCTGTAGTAATGTGGTACCACACTGAAAACGTCCGTTAAACCTGGTTTCGATCACTATTTTTGAGGATAACGCATGTTAGATCTAGGTTAGGCCTGGGATTTGCCCTCATCAGACACATACTTTCGCATTCGTCACATACTTGTTGAACGGATCTTGGGTTTCTTGTGGTTTGGATCACGTAGTAATGTGGTACCACACTGAAACATTCAATTAAACCTGGTCTTGATAAATGTTTTAGGGGATAACGCATGTTGGGTCTGGGATAGGTCTGGGATTTGCCCTCATCAGGCTCATAGTTTCGCATTCTTCACATACTTGTTGAACGGATCCCGAGTTTCTTCTGGTTTTGATCACGCAGTAATGTGGTAGCACACTGAAGCAGTCCATTAGATCTGGTTTCGATCAATAGTTTACAGGGTATCGCATGTCTGGTCTAGGTTAGGCCTGGGATTTTCCCTCATCAGACACATACTTTCGCATTCTTCACATACTTCTTGAACGGATCCTGGGTATTTTTCTGGTTTGGATCACGTAGTGATGTGGTACCACACTGAAAAAGTCCGTTAAACCTGGTTTCGATCAATATTTTTGAGGATAACGCATGTTAGATCAAGGTTAGGCCTGGGATTTGCCCTCATCAGACACATACTTTCGCATTCGTCACATACTTGTTGAACGGATCCTGGGTTTCTTGTGGTTTGGATCACGTAGTAATGTGGTACCACACTGAAACATCCAATTAAACCTGGTTTCGATCAATATTTTAGAGGATAACGCATGTTATGTCTAGGTTAGGCCTGGGATTTGCCCTCATCAGACACATACTTTCGCATTCTCCACATACTTGTTGAACAGATCCTGGGTATTTTTCTGGTTTGCATCAGGTAGTAATGTGGTACCACACTGAAACAGTCCATTGAACCTGGTTTCGATGAATATTTTAGATGATAACGCATGTTCGGTCTAGGTTAGGCCTGGGATTTGCCCTCGTCAGGCTCATACTTTCGCATTCTTCACATAGTTGTTGAACAGATCCTGGGTTTTTTTCTGGTTTGGATCACATAGTAATGTGGTACCACACTGAAACAGTCCATTAAACCTGGTTTCGATCAATATTTTAGAGTACAACGCATGTTATGTCTAGGTTAGGCCTGGGATTTGCCCTCATCAGACACATACTTTCGCATTCTCCACATACTTGTTGAACAGATCCTGGGTTTTTTTCTGGTTTGGATCACATAGTAATGTGGTACCACACTGAAACAGTCGATTAAACCTGGTTTCGATCAATATTTTAGAGGACAACGCAAGTTAGGTCTGGGATAGGTCTGGGATTTGCCCTGATCAGGCTCGTACTTTCGCATATTTCTCATACTTGGTGGCCAGATTCTGGGCTTTTTCTGGTTTGGATCCCGTAGTATTGTGGTACCACACTGAAACGGTCCATTAAACCTGGTTTCGATCAATATTTTAGAGGACAACGCATGTTATGTCTAGGTTAGGCCTGGGATTTGCCCCCATCAGACACATTCTTTCGCATTCTCCACATACTTGTTGAACAGATCCTGGGTTTTTTCAGGTTTGGATCACGTAGTAATGTGGTACCACACTGAAACATTCAATAAAACCTGGTCTTTATAAATATTTTACAGGATAACGCATGTTAGGTCTGGGTTAGGTCTAGGATTTGCCCTCATCAGGCTCATAGTATCGCGTTTTTCACATACTTGTTGAACAGTTCCTGGGTATTTTTCTGGCTTGGATCACATAGTAATGTAGTACCACACTGAAACAGTCCATTTAACCTGGTTTCGATCAATATTTTAGAGGATAACGCATGTTATGTCTAGGTTAGTCCTGGGATTTGCCCTCATCAGACACATACTTTCGCATTCTTCACATACTTGTTGTACAGATCCTGGGTTTTTTTCTGGTTTGGATCACATAGTAATGTGATACCATACTGAAAAAGTCGATTAAACCTGGTTTCGATCAATATTTTTGAGGATAACTCATGTTAGGTCTAGGTTAGGCCCGGGTTTTGCCCTCATCAGGGTCATACTTTCGCATTCTTCACATACTTGTTGAACGGATCCTTGGTTTTTTCTGGTTTGGATCACGCAGTAATGTGGTACCACACTGAAACATTCAATTAAACCTGGTCTTGATAAATGTTTTAGGGGATAACGCATGTTGGGTCTGGGATAGGTCTGGGATTTGCCCTCATCAGACACATACTTTCGCATTCGTCACATACTTGTTGAACGGATCTTGGGTTTCTTGTGGTTTGGATCACGTAGTAATGTGGTACCACACTGAAACATTCAATTAAACCTGGTCTTGATAAATGTTTTAGGGGATAACGCATGTTGGGTCTGGGATAGGTCTGGGATTTGCCCTCATCAGGCTCATAGTTTCGCATTCTTCACATACTTGTTGAACGGATCCCGGGTTTTTTCTGGTTCTGATCACGCAGTAATGTGGTAGCACACTGAAGCGGTCCATTAAATCTGGTTTCGATCAATATTTTACAGGATAACGCATGTTTGGCCTAGGTTAGGCCTGGGATTTTCCCTCATCAGACACATACTTTCGCATTCTTCACATACTTGTTGAACGGATCCTGGGTATTTTTCTGGTTTGGATCACGTAGTGATGTGGAACCACACTGAAAAAGTCCGTTAAACCTGGTTTCGATCAATATTTTTGTGGATAACGCATGTTAGATCTAGGTTAGGCCTGGGATTTGCCCTCATCAGACACATACTTTCGCATTCGTCATATACTTGTTGAACGGATCCTGGGTTTCTTGTGGTTTGGATCACGTAGTAATGTGGTACCACACTGAAACATCCAATTAAACCTGGTTTCGATCAATATTTTAGAGGATAACGCATGTTATGCCTAGGTTAGGCCTGGGATTTGCCCTCATCAGACACATACTTTCGCATTCTCCACATAATTGTTCAACAGATCCTGGGTATTTTTCTGGTTTGGATCACGTAGTAATGTGGTACCACACTGAAATAGTGGATTAAACCTGGTTTCGATCAATATTTTAGAGGATAACGCAAGTTATGTCTGGGATAGGTCCAGGATTTGCCCTCGCCAGGCTCATACTTTCGCATTCTTCACATACTTGTTGTACAGATCCTGGGTTTTTTTCTGGATTGGATCACGTAGCAATGTGGTACCACACTGAAACAGTCAATTAAACCTGGTTTCCATCAATATTTTAGAGGACAACGCAAGTTTGGTCTGGTATAGGTCTGGGATTTGCCCTCATCAGGGTCATATATTCGCGTTCTTCACATACTTGTTGAACAGATCCTGGGTATTTTTCTGGTTTGGATCAGGTAGTAATGTGGTACCACACTGAAACAGTCAATTATACCAGGTTTCCATCAATATTTTAGAGGACAACGCTAGTTATGTCTGGTATGGGTCTGGGATTTGCCCTCATCAGGGTCATACTTTCGCGTTCTTCACACACTTGTTGAACAGATCCTGGGTATTTTTCTGATTTGGATCACGTAGTAATGTGGTACCACACTGAAACATTCAATTAAACGTGGTCTTCATAAATGTTTTAGAGGATAACGCATGTTGGGTTAGGGATAGCTCTGGGATTTGCCCTCATCAGGCTCATATTTTCGCGTTTTTCACATACTTGTTGAACAGATTCTGGACTTTTTCTAGTTTGGATCCTGTAGTAATGTGGTACCACACTGAAACAGTCCATTTAACCAGGTTTCGATCAATATTTTAGAGGATAACGCATATTATGTCTAGGTTAGGCCTGGGATTTGCCGTCATCAGACACATACTTTCGCATTCTTCACATACTTGTTGAACGGATCCTGGGTTTTTTCTGATTTGGATCACGTAGTATCGTGGTAGCACACTGAATCAGTCCATTAAACCTGGTTTCGATCAATATTTTAGAGGATGACGCATGTTAGGTCTAGGTTAGGCCTGGGATTTTCCCTCATCAGACACATACTTTCGCATTTTCCACATACATGTTGAACAGATCCCGGGTTTTTTCTGGTTTGGATCACGTAGTAATGTGGTACCACACAGAAACATTCAATTAAACCTGGTCTTGATAAATATTTTTGAGGGTAACGCATGTTAGGTCTAGGTTAGGCCTGGGATTTTCCCTCATCAGACACATACTTTCGCATTCTTCACATACTTGTTGAACGGATCCTGGGTTTTTTGTGGTTTGGATCACGTAGTAATGTGGTACCACACTGAAACATTCAATTAAACCTGGCGTTGATAAATATTTTAGAGAATAACGCATGTTAGGTCTGGGTAAGGTCTATGATTTGCCCTCATCAGGCTTATACTTTCGCATGTTACTCATACTTGATGGCTAGATCCAGGGCTTTTTCTGGATTGGATCACGTAGTAATGTGGTACCACACTGAAACAGTCAATTATACCTGGTTTCCATTAATATTTTAGAGGACAACGCAAGTTAGGTCTGGTATAGGTCTGGGATTTGCCCTCATCAGGGTCATATTTTCGCGTTCTTCACATACTTGTTGAACAGATCCTGGGTATTTTTCTGGTTTGGATCACGTAGTAATGTGGTACCACACTGAAATAGTCGATGAAACCTTGTTTCGACCAATATTTTCGAGGATAACGCAAGTTATGTCTGGGATAGGTCCAGGATTTGCCCACGTCAGGCTCATACCTTCGCATTCTTCACATACTTGTTGTACAGATCCTGGGTTTTTTTCTGGTTTGGATCACATAGTAATGTGGTACCACACTGAAACAGTCGATTAAACCTGGTTTCGATCAGTATTTTTGAGAGTAACGCATGTTAGGTCTAGGTTAGGCCTAGGATTTGCCCTCATCAGACACATACTTTCGCATTCTTCACATACTTGTTGAGCGGATCCTGGGTTTTTTCTGTTTTGGATCACGATGGATAACGCATCTTAGGTCTGGGTTAGGTGTAAGATTTGCCCTCATCAGGCTCACAGTTTCGCGTTTTTCACATTCTTGATGAACAGATCCTGGGTTTTGTCTGGTTTGGATCACGAAGTAGTGTAGTACCACACTGAAACAGTCCATTAAACCTGGTTTCGCTCAATATTTTAGAGGATAACGCAAGCTAGGTCTAGGTTAGGCCTGGGATTTTCACTCATCAGACTCATACTTTCGCATTCTTCACATACTTGTTGAACAGATCCTGGGTATTTTTCTGGTTTGGATCACGTAGTAATGTGGTACCACACTGAAATAGTCGATTAAACCTGGTTTCGATCAATATTTTAGAGGATAACTCATGTTAGGTCTAGGTTAGGCCAGGAGTTTTCCCTCATCAGGGTCATATTTCCGCGTTCTTCACATACTTGTTGAACAGATCCTGGGTATTTTTCTGGTTTGGATCACGTAGTAATGTGGTATCACACTGAAACAGTCGATTAAACATGGTTTCGATCAATATTTTTGAGGATAACTCATGTTAGGTCTAGGTTAGGCCAGGAGTTTTCCCTCATCAGGGTCATATTTCCGCGTTCTTCACATACTTGTTGAACAGATCCTGGGTATTTTTCTGGTTTGGATCACGTAGTAATGTGGTACCACACTGAAATAGTCGATTAAACCTGGTTTCGATCAATATTTTAGAGAATAAAGCATGTTAGGTCATGGTTAGGTCTGGGATTTGCTCTCATCAGGCTCGTACTTTCGCATATTTCTCATACTTGATGGCCAGACTCTGGGCTTTTTCTAGTTTGGATCACGCAGTAATGTGGTAGCACACTGAAGCACTCCATTAAATCTGGTTTCGATCAATATTTTACAGGATAACGCATGTTTGGTCTAGGTTAGGCCTGGGATTTTCCCTCATCAGACACATACTTTCGCATTCTTCACATACTTGTTGAACGGATCCTGGGTATTTTTCTGGTTTGGATCACGTAGTGATGTGGTACCACACTGAAAAATTCCGTTAAACCTGGTTTCGATCAGTATTTTTGATGGTAACGCATGTTAGGTCTAGGTTAGGCCTGGGATTTGCCCTCATCAGACACATACTTTCGCATTCGTCACATACTTGTTGAACGGATCCTGGGCTTCTTGTGGTTTGGATCACGTAGTAATGTGGTACCACACTGAAACATTCAATTAAACCTGGTCTTGATAAATGTTTTAGGGGATAACGCATGTTGGGCCTGGGATAGGTCTGGGATTTGCCCTCATCAGGCCCATAGTTTCGCATTCTTCACATACTTGTTGAACGGATCCCGGGTTTGTTCTGGTTTTGATCACGCAGTAATGTGGTAGCACACTGAAGCAGTCCATTAAATCTGGTTTCGATCAAAAGTTTACAGGATAACGCATGTCTGGTCTAGGTTAGGCCTGGGATTTTCCCTCATCAGACACATACTTTCGCATTCTTCACATACTTCTTGAACGGATCCTGGGTATTTTTCTGGTTTGGATCACGTAGTGATGTGGTACCACACTGAAAAAGTCCGTTAAACCTGGTTTCGATCAATATTTTTGAGGATAACGCATGTTAGATCAAGGTTAGGCCTGGGATTTGCCCTCATCAGACACATACTTTCGCATTCGTCACATACTTGTTGAACGGATCCTGGGTTTCTTGTGGTTTGGATCACGTAGTAATGTGGTACCACACTGAAACATCCAATTAAACCTGGTTTCGATCAATATTTTAGAGGATAACGCATGTTATGTCTAGGTCAGGCCTGGGATTTGCCCTCATCAGACACATACTTTCGCATTCTCCACATACTTGTTGAACAGATCCTGGGTATTTTTCTGGTTTGGATCACGTAGTAATGTGGTACCACACTGAAATAGTCGATTAAACCTGGTTTCGATCAATATTTTAGAGGATAACGCAAGTTATGTCTGGGATAGGTCCAGGATTTGCCCTCGTCAGGCTCATACTTTCGCATTCATCACATACTTGTTGTACAGATCCTGGGTTTTTTTCTGGATTGGATCACGTAGCAATGTGGTACCACACTGAAACAGTCAATTAAACCTGGTTTCGATCAATATTTTAGAGGATAACGCATGTTATGTCTAGGTTAGGCCTGGGATTTGCCCTCATCAGACACATACTCTCGCATTCTCCACATACTTGTTGAACAGATTCTGGGTTTTTTCAGGATTGGATCACGTAGTAACGTGGTAGCACACTGAAACAGTCCATTAAACCTGGTTTCGATCAATATTTTAGGGGATAACTCATGTTAGGTCTAGGTTAGGCCTAGGATTTGCCCTCATCAGGGTCATATTTCCGCGTTCTTCACATACTTGTTGAACAGATCCTGGGTATTTTTCTGGTTTGGATCACGTAGTAATGTGGTACCACACTGAAATAGTCGATTAAACCTGGTTTCGATCAATATTTTAGAGAGTAACGCCTGTTAGGTCATGGTTAGGTCTGGGATTTGCTCTCATCAGGCTCGTACTTTCGCACATTTCTCATACTTGATGGCCAGACTCTGGGCTTTTTCTAGTTTGGATCCTGTAGTAATGTGGTACCGCACTGAGACAGTCCATTTAACCTGGTTTCGATCAATATTTTAGAGAATAACGCATGTTAGGTCATGGTTAGGTCTGGGATTTGCTCTCATCAGGCTCGTACTTTCGCATATTTCTCATACTTGATGGCCAGACTCTGGGCTTTTTCTAGTTTGGATCCTGTAGTAATGTGGTACCACACTGAGACAGTCCATTTAACCTGGTTTCGATCAATATTTTAGAGAATAACGCATGTTAGGTCATGGTTAGGTCTGGGATTTGCTCTCATCAGGCTCGTACTTTCGCATATCTCTCATACTTGATGGTCAGACTCTGGGCTTTTTCTAGTTTGGATCCTGTAGTAATGTGGTACCACACTGAGACAGTCCATTAAACCTGGTTTCGATCAATATTTTAGAGGACAACGCATGTTATGTCTAGGTTAGGCCTGGGATTTGCCCTCATCAGACACATTCTTTCGCATTCTCCACATACTTGTTGAACAGATACTGGGTTTTTTTCTGGTTTGGATCACATAGTAATGTGGTACCACACTGAAACAGTCCATTAAACCTGGTTTCGATCAATATTTTAGAGGACAACGCAAGTTAGGTCTGGGATAGGTCTGGGATTTGCCCTGATCAGGCTCGTACTTTCGCATATTTCTCATACTTGGTGGCCAGATTCTGGGCTTTTTCTGGTTTGGATCCCGTAGTATTGTGGTACCACACTGAAACAGTCCATTAAACCTGGTTTCGATCAATATTTTAGAGGACAACGCATGTTATGTCTAGGTTAGGCCTGGGATTTGCCCTCATCAGACACATTCTTTCGCATTCTCCACATACTTGTTGAACAGATCCTGGGTTTTTTCAGGTTTGGATCACGTAGTAATGTGGTACCACACTGAAACATTCAATTAAACCTGGTCTTGATAAATATTTTACAGGATAACGCATGTTAGGTCTGGGTTAGGTCTAGGATTTGCCCTCATCAGGCTCATAGTATCGCGTTTTTCACATACTTGTTGAACAGTTCCCGGGTATTTTTCTGGTTTGGTTCACATAGTAATGTAGTACCACACTGAAACAGTCCATTTAACCTGGTTTCGATCAATATTTTAGAGGATAACGCATGTTATGTCTAGGTTAGTCCTGGGATTTGCCCTCATCAGACACATACTTTCGCATTCTTCACATACTTGTTGTACAGATCCTGGGTTTTTTTCTGGTTTGGATCACATAGTAATATGATACCATACTGAAAAAGTCGATTAAACCTGGTACCGATCAGTATTTCTGATGGTAACGCATGTTAGGTCTAGGTTAGGCCCGGGTTTTGCACTCATCAGGGTCATATTTCCGCGTCCTTCACATACTTGTTGATCAGATCCTGGGTATTTTTCTGGTTTGGATCACGTAGTAATGTGGTACCACACTGAAATAGTCGATTAAACCTGGTTTCGATCAATATTTTAGAGGATAACGCAAGTTATGTGTTGGATAGTTCCGGGATTTGCCCTCGTCAAGCTCATACTTTCGCATTCTTCACACACTTGTTGTACAGATCCTGGATTTTTTTCTGGATTGGATCACGTAGTAATGTGGTACCACACTGAAACAGTCCATTAAACCCGGTTTCCATCAATATTTTAGAGGACAACGCAAGTTATGTCTGGTATAGGTCTGGGATTTGCCCTCATCAGGGTCATACTTTCGCGTTCTTCACACACTTGTTGAACAGATCCTGGGTATTTTTCTGATTTGGATCACGTAGTAATGTGGTACCACACTGAAATAGTCGATTAAACCTGGTTTCGACCAATATTTTAGAGGATAACGCAAGTTATGTCTGGGATAGTTCCGGGATATGCCCTCGTCAGGCTCATACTTTCGCATTCTTCACATACTTGTTGAACGGATCCCTGGTTTTGTCTGGTTTGGATCACGCAGTAATGTGGTACCACACTGAAACATTCAATTAAACCTGGTCTTGATAAATGTTTTAGGGGATAACGCATGTTGGGACTGGGATAGGTCTGGGATTTGCCCGCATCAGACACATACTTTCGCATTCGTCACATACTTGTTGAACGGATCTTGGGTTTCTTGTGGTTTGGATCACGTAGTAATGTGGTACCACACTGAAACATTCAATTAAACCTGGTCTTGATAAATGTTTTAGGGGATAACGCATGTTGGGTCTGGGATAGGTCTGGGATTTGCCCTCATCAGGCTCATAGTTTCGCATTCTTCACATACTTGTTGATCGGATCCCGGGTTTTTTCTGGTTTTGATCACGCAGTAATGTGGTAGCACACTGAAGCAGTCCATTAAATCTGGTTTCGATCAATATTTTACAGGATAACGCATGTTTGGTCTAGGTTAGGCCTGGGATTTTCCCTCATCAGACACATACTTTCGCATTCTTCACATACTTGTTGAACGGATCCTGGGTATTTTTCTGGTTTGGATCACGTAGTAATGTGGTACCACACTGAAACATCCAATTAAACCTGGTTTCGATCAATATTTTAGAGGATAGCGCATGTTATGCCTAGGTTAGGCCTGGGATTTGCCCTCATCAGACACATACTTTCGCATTCTCCACATACTTGTTGAACAGATCCTGGGTATTTTTCGAGTTTGGATCACGTAGTACTGTGGTACCACACTGAAATAGTGGATTAAACCTGGTTTCGATCAATATTTTAGAGGATAACGCAAGTTATGTCTGGGATAGGTCCAGGATTTGCCCTCGTCAGGCTCATACTTTCGCATTCTTCACATACTTGTTGCACAGATCCTGGGTTTTTTTCTGGATTGGATCACGTAGCAATGTGGTACCACACTGAAACAGTCAATTAAACCTGGTTTCCATCAATATTTTAGAGGACAACGCAAGTTAGGTCTGGTATAGGTCTGGGATTTGCCCTCATCAGGGTCATATATTCGCGTTCTTCACATACTTGTTGAACAGATCCTGGGTATTTTTCTGGTTTGGATCAGGTAGTAATGTGGTACCACACTGAAACAGTCAATTATACCAGGTTTCCATCAATATTTTAGAGGACAACGCAAGTTAGGTCTGGTGTGGGTCTGGGATTTGCCCTCATCAGGGTCATACTTTCGCGTTCTTCACACACTTGTTGAACAGATCCTGGGTATTTTTCTGATTTGGATCACGTAGTAATGTGGTACCACACTGAAACAGTCCATTAAACCCGGTTTCCATCAATATTTTAGAGGACAACGCAAGTTATGTCTGGTATAGGTCTGGGATTTGCCCTCATCAGGGTCATACTTTCGCGTTCTTCACACACTTGTTGAACGGATCCCTGGTTTTTTCTGGTTTGGATCACGCAGTAATGTGGTACCACACTGAAACATTCAATTAAACCTGGTCTTGATAAATGTTTTAGGGGATAACGCATGTTGGGTCTGGGATAGGTCTGGGATTTGCCCTCATCAGACACATACTTTCGCATTCGTCACATACTGGTTGAACGGATCTTGGGTTTCTTGTGGTTTGGATCACGTAGTAATGTGGTACCGCACTGAAACATTCAATTAAACCTGGTCTTGATAAATGTTTTAGGGGATAACGCATGTTGGGTCTAGGATAGGTCTGGGATTTGCCCTCATCAGGCTCATAGTTTCGCATTCTTCACATACTTGTTGAACGGATCCCGGGTTTTTTCTGGTTTTGATCACGCAGTAATGTGGTAGCACACTGATGCAGTCCATTAAATCTGGTATCGATCAATATTTTACAGGATAACGCATGTTTGGTCTAGGTTAGGCCTGGGATTTTCCCTCATCAGACACATACTTTCGCATTCTTCACATACTTGTTGAACGGATCCTGGGTATTTTTCTGGTTTGGATCACGTAGTGATGTGGTACCACACTGAAAAAGTCCGTTAAACCTGGTTTCGATCAATATTTTTGTGGATAACGCATGTTAGATCTAGGTTAGGCCTGGGATTTGCCCTCATCAGACACATACTTTCGCATTCGTCATATACTTGTTGAACGGATCCTGGGTTTCTTGTGGTTTGGATCACGTAGTAATGTGGTACCACACTGAAACATCCAATTAAACCTGGTTTCGATCAATATTTTAGAGGATAGCGCATGTTATGCCTAGGTTAGGCCTGGGATTTGCCCTCATCAGACACATACTTTCGCATTCTCCACATACTTGTTGAACAGATCCTGGGTATTTTTCTGGTTTGGATCACGTAGTAATGTGGTAACACACTGAAATAGTGGATTAAACCTGGTTTCGATCAATATTTTAGAGGATAACGCAAGTTATGTCTGGGATAGGTCCAGGATTTGCCCTCGTCAGGCTCATACTTTCGCATTCTTCACATACTTGTTGTACAGATCCTGGGTATTTTTCTGGTTTGGATCAGGTAGTAATGTGGTACCACACTGAAACAGTCAATTATACCAGGTTTCCATCAATATTTTAGAGGACAACGCAAGTTAGGTCTGGTATGGGTCTGGGATTTGCCCTCATCAGGGTCATACTTTCGCGTTCTTCACACACTTGTTGAACAGATCCTGCGTATTTTTCTGATTTGGATCACGTAGTAATGTGGTACCACACTGAAATAGTCGATTAAAGCTGGTTTCGCCCAATATTTTAGAGGATAACGCAAGTTATGTCTGGGATAGGTCTGGGATTTGCCCTCGTTAGTCTCATAATTTTTTTTTTTTTTTTTTTTTTTTGTCGTGGGGAAAATCTTCGAAAGACTCCCTCCCACCTCCTTGGGGAGAGGTGGGAGGGGTGTGTGGGATTCCCCGCGCCCGTACAACGACAGGCGCGGGACCTACCCACTAAAAACCCCACGGTGACCCTTCGGCACGCTTTGGGAGGATACCGGGAATCGCTCGAAGCATTCTTCCGGTATCCTCCCCGTGCCCGCGCTTTCGCGCCCATCCCCCGGGGGGACAATCGGTCCCCCAGTAGACACACTGCCTCATAGCGGCGGGACGGGGCCACTCCATCCCGCCGCTATCCGTCCCGGGGCCGCGTTTAGTGGCGGCTGCGAGCCCCAACTCGCAACCGCCCGCGACCCCATACTTTCGCGTTCTTCACATACTTGTTGAACAGATACTGGGTATTTTTCTGGTTTGGTCACGCAGTAATGTGGTACCACACTGAAATAGTCGATTAAACCTGTTTTCGATCAATACTTTAGAGGGTAACGCATGTTAGGTCTAGGTTAGTCCTGGGATTTGCCCTCATCAGACACATACTTTCGCATTCTTCACATACTTCTTGAACGGATCCTGGGTATTCATCTGGTTTGGATCACGTAGTGATGTGGTACCACACTGAAAAAGTCCCTTAAACCTGATTTCGATCAATATTTTTGAGGATAACGCATGTTAGATCTAGGTTAGGTCTGGGATTTGCCCTCATCAGACACATACTTTCGCATTCGTCACATACTTGTTGAACGGCTCTTGGGTTTCTTGTGGTTTGGATCACGTAGTAATGTGGTACCACACTGAAACATTCAATTCAACCTGGTCTTGATAAATGTTTTAGGGGATAACGCATGTTGGGTCTGGGATATGTCTGGGATTTGCCCTCATCAGGCCCATAGTTTCGCATTCTTCACATACTTGTTGAACGGATCCCGGGTTTGTTCTGGTTTTGATCACGCAGTAATGTGGTAGCACACTGAAGCAGTCCATTAAATCTGGTTTCGATCAAAAGTTTACAGGATAACGCATGTCTGGTCTAGGTTAGGCCTGGGATTTTCCCTCATCAGACACATACTTTCGCACTCTTCACATACTTCTTGAACGGATCCTGGGTATTTTTCTGGTTTGGATCACGTAGTGATGTGGTACCACACTGAAAAAGTCCGTTAAACCTGGTTTCGATCAATATTTTTGAGGATAACGCATGTTAGATCAAGGTTAGGCCTGGGATTTGCCCTCATCAGACACATACTTTCGCATTCGTCACATACTTGTTGAACGGATCCTGGGTTTCTTGTGGTTTGGATCACGTAGTAATGTGGTACCACACTGAAACATCCAATTAAACCTGGTTTCGATCAATATTTTAGAGGATAACGCATGTTATGTCTAGGTTAGGCCTGGGATTTGCCCTCATCAGACACATACTTTCGCATTCTCCACATACTTGTTGAACAGATCCTGGGTATTTTTCTGGTTTGGATCACGTAGTAATGTGGTACCACACTGAAATAGTCGATTAAACCTGGTTTCGATCAATATTTTAGAGGATAACGCAAGTTATGTCTGGGATAGGTCCAGGATTTGCCCTCGTCAGGCTCATACTTTCGCATTCATCACATACTTGTTGTACAGATCCTGGGTTTTTTTCTGGATTGGATCACGTAGCCATGTGGTACCACACTGAAACAGTCAATTAAACCTGGTTTCGATCAATATTTTAGAGGATAACGCATGTTATGTCTAGGTTAGGCCTGGGATTTGCCCTCATCAGACACATACTCTCGCATTCTCCACATACTTGTTGAACAGATTCTGGGTTTTTTCAGGATTGGATCACGTAGTAACGTGGTAGCACACCGAAACAGTCCATTAAACCTGGTTTCGATCAATATTTTAGGGGATAACTCATGTTAGGTCTAGGTTAGGCCTAGGATTTGCCCTCATCAGGGTCATATATCCGCGTTCTTCACATACTTGTTGAACAGATCCTGGGTATTTTTCTGGTTGGATCACGTAGTAATGTGGTACCACACTGAAATAGTCGATTAAACCTGGTTTCGATCAATATTTTAGAGAGTAACGCCTGTTAGGTCATGGTTAGGTCTGGGATTTGCTCTCATCAGGCTCGTACTTTCGCACATTTCTCATACTTGATGGCCAGACTCTGGGCTTTTTCTAGTTTGGATCCTGTAGTAATGTGGTACCGCACTGAGACAGTCCATTTAACCTGGTTTCGATCAATATTTTAGAGAATAACGCATGTTAGGTCATGGTTAGGTCTGGGATTTGCTCTCATCAGGCTCGTACTTTCGCAAATTTCTCATACTTGATGGCCAGACTCTGGGCTTTTTCTAGTTTGGATCCTGTAGTAATGTGGTACCACACTGAGACAGTCCATTTAACCTGGTTTCGACCAATATTTTAGAGAATAACGCATGTTAGGTCATGGTTAGGTCTGGGATTTGCTCTCATCAGGCTCGTACTTTCGCATATTTCTCATACTTGATGGTCAGACTCTGGGCTTTTTCTAGTTTGGATCCTGTAGTAATGTGGTACCACACTGAGACAGTCCATTAAACCTGGTTTCGATCAATATTTTAGAGGACAACGCATGTTATGTCTAGGTTAGGCCTGGGATTTGCCATCATCAGACACATACTTTCGCATTCTCCACATACTTGTTGAACAGATACTGGGTTTTTTTCTGGTTTGGATCACATAGTAATGTGGTACCACACTGAAACAGTCGATTAAACCTGGTTTCGATCAATATTTTAGAGGATAACGCATGTTTGGTCTAGGTTAGGCCTGGGATTTTCCCTCATCAGACACATACTTTCGCATTCTTCACATACTTGTTGAACGGATCCTGGGTATTTTTCTGGTTTGGATCACGTAGTAATGTGGTACCACACTGAAACATCCAATTAAACCTGGTTTCGATCAATATTTTAGAGGACAACGCATGTTATGTCTAGGTTAGGCCTGGGATTTGCCCTCATCAGACACATTCTTTCGCATTCTCCACATACTTGTTGAACAGATCCTGGGTTTTTTCAGGTTTGGATCACGTAGTAATGTGGTACCACACTGAAACATTCAATTAAACCTGGTCTTGATAAATATTTTACAGGATAACGCATGTTAGGTCTGGGTTAGGTCTAGGATTTGCCCTCATCAGGCTCATAGTATCGCGTTTTTCACATACTTGTTGAACAGTTCCCGGGTATTTTTCTGGTTTGGATCACATAGTAATGTAGTACCACACTGAAACAGTCCATTTAACCTGGTTTCGATCAATATTTTAGAGGATAACGCATGTTATGTCTAGGTTAGTCCTGGGATTTGCCCTCATCAGACACATACTTTCGCATTCTTCACATACTTGTTGTACAGATCCTGGGTTTTTTTCTGGTTTGGATCACATAGTAATGTGATACCATACTGAAAAAGTCGATTAAACCTGGTACCGATCAGTATTTTTGATGGTAACGCATGTTAGGTCTAGGTTAGGCCCGGGTTTTGCACTCATCAGGGTCATATTTCCGCGTCCTTCACATACTTGTTGATCAGATCCTGGGTATTTTTCTGGTTTGGATCACGTAGTAATGTGGTACCACACTGAAATAGTCGATTAAACCTGGTTTCGATCAATATTTTAGAGGATAACGCAAGTTATGTGTTGGATAGTTCCGGGATTTGCCCTCGTCAGGCTCATACTTTCGCATTCTTCACACACTTGTTGTACAGATCCTGGATTTGTTTCTGGATTGGATCACGTAGTAATGTGGTACCACACTGAAACAGTCCATTAAAAACCCGGTTTCCATCAATATTTTAGAGGACAACGCAAGTTATGTCTGGTATAGGTCTGGGATTTGCCCTCATCAGGGTCATACTTTCGCGTTCTTCACACACTTGTTGAACAGATCCTGGGTATTTTTCTGGTTTGGATCAGGTAGTAATGTGGTACCACACTGAAACAGTCAATTAAACCTGGTCTTGATAAATGTTTTAGGGGATAACGCATGTTGGGTCTGGGATAGGTCTGGGATTTGCCCTCATCAGACACATACTTTCGCATTCATCACATACTTGTTGAACGGATCTTGGGTTTCTTGTGGTTTGGATCACGTAGTAATGTGGTACCACACTGAAACATTCAATTAAACCTGGTCTTGATAAATGTTTTAGGGGATAACGCATGATGGGTCTAGGATAGGTCTGGGATTTGCCCTCGTCAGACACATACTTTCGCATTCTCCACATACTTGTTGAACAGATCCTGGGTATTTTTCTGGTTTGGATCACGTAGTAATGTGGTACCACACTGAAATAGTGGATTAAACCTGGGTTCGATCAATATTTTAGAGGATAACGCAAGTTATGTCTGGGATAGGTCCAGGATTTGCCCTCGTCAGGCTCATACTTTCGCATTCTTCACTTACTTGTTGTACAGATCCTGGGTTTTTTTCTGGATTGGATCACGTAGCAATGTGGTACCACACTGAAACAGTCAATTAAACCTGGTTTCCATCAATATTTTAGAGGACAACGCAAGTTAGGTCTGGTATAGGTCTGGGATTTGCCCTCATCAGGGTCATATATTCGCGTTCTTCACATACTTGTTGAACAGATCCTGGGTATTTTTCTGGTTTGGATCAGGTAGTAATGTGGTACCACACTGAAACAGTCAATTATACCAGGTTTCCATCAATATTTTAGAGGACAACGCAAGTTAGGTCTGGTATGGGTCTGGGATTTGCCCTCATCAGGGTCATACTTTCGCGTTCTTCACACACTTGTTGAACAGATCCTGGGTATTTTTCTGATTTGGATCACGTAGTAATGTGGTACCACACTGAAATAGTCGATTAAAGCTGGTTTCGCCCAATATTTTAGAGGATAACGCAAGTTATGTCTGGGATAGGTCTGGGATTTGCCCTCGTTAGGCTCATACTTTTTTTTTTTTTTTTTTTTTTTGTCGTGGGGAAAATCTTCGAAAGACTCCCTCCCACCTCCTTGGGGAGAGGTGGGAGGGGTGTGTGGGATTCCCCGCGCCCGTACAACGACAGGCGCGGGACCTACCCACTAAAAACCCCACGGTGACCCTTCGGCACGCTTTGGGAGGATACCGGGAATCGCTCGAAGCATTCTTCCGGTATCCTCCCCGTGCCCGCGCTTTCGCGCCCATCCCCCGGGGGGACAATCGGTCCCCCCAGTAGACACACTGCCTCATAGCGGCGGGACGGGGCCACTCCATCCGGCCGCTATCCGTCCCGGGGCCGCGTTTAGTGGCGGCTGCGAGCCCCAACTCGCAACCGCCCGCGACACCATACTTTCGCATTCTTCACATACTTGTTGAACGGATCCCGGGTTTTTTCTGGTTTGGATCACGCAGTAATGTGGTGCCACACTGAAACAGTCAATTAAACCTGGATTCCATGAATATTTTAGAGGACAACGCAAGTTAGGTCTGGGATAGGTCTGGGATTTGCCCTCGTTAGGCTCATACTTTCGCATTCTTCACATACTTGTTGAACGGATCCCGGGTTTTTTCTGGTTTGGATCACGCAGTAATGTGGTGCCACACTGAAACAGTCAATTAAACCTGGATTCCATGAATATTTTAGAGGACAACGCAAGTTAGGTCTGGGATAGGTCTGTGATTTGCCCTCATCATGCTCATAGTTTCGCGTTTTTCACATACTTGTTGAACAGATCCTGGGTTTTTTCTGGTTTGGATCACGTAGTGATGTGGTACCACACTGAAAAAGTCCCTTAAACCTGATTTCGATCAATATTTTTGAGGATAACGCATGTTAGATCTAGGTTAGGCCTGGGGTTTGGCCTCATCAGACACATACTTTCGCATTTTCCACATACATGTTGAACAGATCCTGGGTTTTTTCTGGTTTGGATCACGTAGTAATGTGGTACCACACAGAAACATTCAATTAAACCTGGTCTTGATAAATATTTTTGAGGGTAACGCATGTTAGGTCTAGGTTAGGCCTGGGATTTTCCCTCATCAGACACATACTTTCGCATTCTTCACATACTTGTTGAACGGATCCTGGGTTTTTTGTGGTTTGGATCACGTAGTAATGTGGTACCACACTGAAACATTCAATTAAACCTGGTGTTGATAAATATTTTAGAGAATAACGCATGTTAGGTCTGGGATAGGTCTGTGATTTGCCCTCATCATGCTCATAGTTTCGCGTTTTTCACATACTTGTTGAACAGATCCTGGGTATTTTCTGGTTTGGATCACGTAGTAAAGTGGTACCACACTGAAACAGTCCATTAAACCTGGTTTCGATCAATATTTTAGGGAATAACGCATGTTAGGTCATGGTTAGGTCTGGGATTTGCTCTCATCAGGCTCGTACTTTCGCACATTTCTCATACTTGAAGGCCAGACTCTGGGCTTTTTCTAGTTTGGATCCTGTAGTAATGTGGTACCACACTGAGACAGTCCATTTAACCTGGTTTCGATCAATATTTTAGAGAATAACGCACGTTAGGTCATGGTTAGGTCTGGGATTTGCTCTCATCAGGCTCGTACTTTCGCATATTTCTCATACTTGATGGCCAGACTCTTGGCTTTTTCTAGTTTGGATCCTGTAGTAATGTGGTACCACACTGAGACAGTCCATTTAACCTGGTTTCGATCAATATTTTAGAGGATAACGCATGTTATGCCTAGGTTAGGCCTGGGATTTGCCCTCATCAGACACATACTCTCGCATTCTCCACATACTTGTTGAACAGATTCTGGGTTTTTTCAGGATTGGATCACGTAGTAATGTGGTACCACACTGAAACATTCAATTAAACCTGGTATTGATAAATATTTTAGGGGATAACGCATGTTAGGTCTGGGTAAGGTCTATGATTTGCCCTCATCAGGCTCATACTTTCGCATGTTACTCATACTTGATGGCTAGATCCAGGGCTTTTTCTGGATTGGATCACGTAGTAATGTAGTACCACACTGAAACAGTCAATTATACCTGGTTTCCATTAATATTTTAGAGGACAACGCAAGTTAGGTCTGGTATAGGTCTGGGATTTGCCCTCATCAGGGTCATACTTTCGCGTTCTTCACATACTTGTTGAACAGATCCTGGGTATTTTTCTGGTTTGGATCACGTAGTAATGTGGTACCACACTGAAATAGTCGATGAAACCTTGTTTCGACCAATATTTTCGAGGATAACGCAAGTTATGTCTGGGACAGGTCCAGGATTTGCCCACGTCAGGCTCATACCTTCGCATTCTTCACATACTTGTTGAACGGATCCTGGGTTTTTTCTGGTTTGGATCACGATGGATAACGCATCTTAGGTCTGGGTTAGGTGTAAGATTTGCCCTCATCAGGCTCACAGTTTCGCGTTTTCCACATTCTTGATGAACAGATCCTGGGTTTTGTCTGGTTTGGATCACGAAGTAGTGTAGTACCACACTGAAACAGTCCATTAAACCTGGTTTCGCTCAATATTTTAGAGGATAACGCATGTTAGGTCTAGGTTAGGTCTGGGATTTGCTCTCATCAGGCTCATTCTTTCGCATATTTCTCGTACTTGATGGCTAGATCCTGGGCTTTTTCTGGACTGCATCACGTAGTAATGTAGTACCACACTGAAACAGTCAATGAAACCTGGTTTCCATCACTATTTTAGAGGACAACGCAAGTTAGGTCTGGGATAGGTCTGGGATTTGCCCTCATCAGGCTCATACTTTCGCATTCTTCACATACTTGTTGAACGGATCCGGGGTTTTTTCTGGTTTGGATCACGTAGTAATGTGGGACCACACTGAAACAGTCGTTTAAACCTGGTTTCGATCAATATTTTAGAGGATAACGCAAGCTAGGTCTAGGTTAGGCCTGGGATTTTCACTCATCAGACTCATACTTTCGCATTCTTCACATACTTGTTGAACGGATCCGGGGTTTTTTCTGGTTTGGATCACGTAGTAATGTGGGACCACACTGAAACAGTCGATTAAACCTGGTTTCGCTCAATATTTTAGAGGATAACGCATGTTAGGTCTAGGTTAGGCCTGGGATTTTCACTGATCGGACTCATACTTTCGCATTCTTCACATACTTGTTGAACTGATCCTGGGTTTTTTCTGGTTTGCATCACGTAGTAATGCGGTACCACACTGAAACAGTCGATTAAACCTGGTTTCGCTCAATATTTTAGAGGATAACGCATGTTAGGTCTAGGTTAGGCCTGGGATTTTCACTCATCAGACTCATACTTGCGCATTCTTCACATACTTGTTGAACGGATCCTGGGTTTTTTCTGGTTTGGATCACGTAGTAATGTGGGACCACACTAAAACAGTCAATTAAACCTGGTTTCGATCAATATTTTAGAGAATAATTCATGTTAGGTCTAGGTTAGGTCTGGGATTTGCTCTCATCAGGCTCATTCTTTCGCATATTTCTCATACTTGGTGGCTAGATCCTGGGCTTTTTCTGGATTGCATCACGTAGTAATGAAGTACAATACTGAAACAGTCGATTAAACCAGGTTTCAATCAATATTTTAGAGGATAACGCATGTTAGGTCTAGGTTAGGCCTGGGATTTTCACTCATCAGACTCATACTTTCGCATTCTTCACATACTTGTTGAACGGATCCTGGGTTTTTTCTGGTTTGGATCACGTAGTAATGTGGGACCACACTGAAACAGTCAATTAAACCTGGTTTCGATCAATATTTTAGAGAATAATTCATGTTAGGTCTAGGTTAGGTCTGGGATTTGCTCTCATCAGGCTCTCACTTTCGCATATTTCTCATACTTCATGGCTAGATCCTGGGCTATTTCTGGCTTGGATCACGTAGTAAAGTGGTACCACACTGAAACATTCAATGAAACCTGGTCTGGATAAATATTTTAGAGGATAACGCATCTTAGGTCTGGGTTAGGTGTAAGATTTGCCCTCATCAGGCTCACAGTTTCGCGTTTTTCACATTCTTGATGAACAGATCCTGGGTTTTGTCTGGTTTGGATCACGAAGTAGTGTAGTACCACACTGAAACAGTCCATTAAACCTGGTTTCGCTCAATATTTTAGAGGATAACGCATGTTAGGTCTAGGTTAGGTCTGGGATTTGCTCTCATCAGGCTCATTCATTCGCATATTTCTCATACTTGAAGGCTAGATCCTGGGCTTTTTCTGGACTGCATCACGTAGTAATGTAGTACCACACTGAAACAGTCAATGAAACCTGGTTTCCATCACTATTTTAGAGGACAACGCAAGTTAGGTCTAGGTAAGGCCTGAGATTTTCACTGATCAGACTCATACTTTCGCATTCTTCACATACTTGTTGAACAGATCCTGGGCTGTTTCTGGATTGTATCACGTAGTAATGAGGTACCACACTGAAACGGTCAATTAAACCTGGTTTCGATCAATATTTTAGAGGATAACGCAAGTTAGATCTGGGATAGGTCTGGGATTTGCCCTCATCAGGCTCATACTTTCGCATATTTCTCATACTTCATGGCTAGATCCGGGGCTTTTTCTGAATTGCATCACGTAGTAATGTAGTACCACACTGAAACAGTCCATTAAACCTGGTCTGGATAAATATTAGAGAGGATAACGCATGTTAGGTCTGGGATAGGTCTAGGAATTGCCCTCATCAGGCTCTCACTTTCGCATATTTCTCATACTTCATGGCTAGATCCTGGGCTATTTCTGGCTTGGATCACGTAGTAAAGTGGTACCACACTGAAACATTCAATGAAACCTGGTCTGGATAAATATTAGAGAGGATAACGCATCTTAGGTCTGGGTTAGGTCTAAGATTTGCCCTCATCAGGCTCACAGTTTCGCGTTTTTCACATTCTTGTTGAACAGATCCTGGGTTTTGGCCGGTTTGGATCACGAAGTAGTGTAGTACCACACTGAAGCAGTCCATTAAACCTGGTTTCGCTCAATATTTTAGAGGATAACGCATGTTAGGTCTAGGTTAGGTCTGGGATTTGCTCTCTTCAGGCTCATTCTTTCGCATATTTCTCATACTTGATGGCTAGATCCTGGGCTTTTTCTGGACTGCATCACGTAGTAATGTAGTACCACACTGAAACAGTCAATGAAACCTGGTTTCCATCACTATTTTAGAGGACAACGCAAGTTAGGTCTAGGTAAGGCCTGAGATTTTCACTGATCATACTCATACTTTCGCATTCTTCACATACTTGTTGAACGGATCCTGGGTTTTTTCTGGTTTGGATCACGATGGATAACGCATCTTAGGTCTGGGTTAGGTGTAAGATTTGCCCTCATCAGGCTCACAGTTTCGCGTTTTTCGCATTCTTGATGAACAGATCCTGGGTTTTGTCTGGTTTGGATCACGAAGTAGTGTAGTACCACACTGAAACAGTCCATTAAACCTGGTTTCGCTCAATATTTTAGAGGATAACGCATGTTAGGTCTAGGTTAGGTCTGGGATTTGCTCTCATCAGGCTCATTCTTTCGCATATTTCTCGTACTTGATGGCTAGATCCTGGGCTTTTTCTGGACTGCATCACGTAGTAATGTAGAACCACACTGAAACAGTCAATGAAACCTGGTTTCCATCACTATTTTAGAGGACAACGCAAGTTAGGTCTGGGATAGGTCTGGGATTTGCCCTCATCAGGCTCATACTTTCGCATTCTTCACATACTTGTTGAACGGATCCGGGGTTTTTTCTGGTTTGGATCACGTAGTAATGTGGGACCACACTGAAACAGTCGTTTAAACCTGGTTTCGATCAAATATTTTAGAGGATAACGCAAGCTAGGTCTAGGTTAGGCCTGGGATTTTCACTCATCAGACTCATACGTTCGCATTCTTCACATACTTGTTGAACGGATCCGTGGTTTTTTCTGGTTTGGATCACGTAGTAATGTGGGACCACACTGAAACAGTCGATTAAACCTGGTTTCGCTCAATATTTTAGAGGATAACGCATGTTAGGTCTAGGTTAGGCCTGGGATTTTCACTGATCGGACTCATACTTTCGCATTCTTCACATACTTGTTGAACTGATCCTGGGTTTTTTCTGGTTTGGATCACGTAGTAATGCGGTACCACACTGAAACAGTCGATTAAACCTGGTTTCGCTCAATATTTTAGAGGATAACGCATGTTAGGTCTAGGTTAGGCCTGGGATTTTCACTCATCAGACTCATACTTTCGCATTCTTCACATACTTGTTGAATGGATCCTGGGTTTTTTCTGGTTTGGATCACGTAGTAATGTGGTACCACACTGAGACAGTCCATTTAACCTGGTTTCGATCAATATTTTAGAGGATAACGCATGTTATGCCTAGGTTAGGCCTGGGATTTGCCCTCATCAGACACATACTCTCGCATTCTCCACATACTTGTTGAACAGATTCTGGGTTTTTTCAGGATTGGATCACGTAGTAATGTGGTACCACACTGAAACATTCAATTAAACCTGGTATTGATAAATATTTTAGGGGATAACGCATGTTAGGTCTGGGTAAGGTCTATGATTTGCCCTCATCAGGCTCATACTTTCGCATGTTACTCATACTTGATGGCTAGATCCAGGGCTTTTTCTGGATTGGTTCACGTAGTAATGTGGTACCACACTGAAACAGTCAATTATACCTGGTTTCCATTAATATTTTAGAGGACAACGCAAGTTAGGTCTGGTATAGGTCTGGGATTTGCCCTCATCAGGGTCATACTTTCGCGTTCTTCACATACTTGTTGAACAGATCCTGGGTATTTTTCTGGTTTGGATCACGTAGTAATGTGGTACCACACTGAAATAGTCGATGAAACCTTGTTTCGACCAATATTTTCGAGGATAACGCAAGTTATGTCTGGGATAGGTCCAGGATTTGCCCACGTCAGGCTCATACCTTCGCATTCTTCACATACTTGTTGAACGGATCCTGGGTTTTTTCTGGTTTGGATCACGATGGATAACGCATCTTAGGTCTGGGTTAGGTGTAAGATTTGCCCTCATCAGGCTCACAGTTTCGCGTTTTCCACATTCTTGATGAACAGATCCTGGGTTTTGTCTGGTTTGGATCACGAAGTAGTGTAGTACCACACTGAAACAGTCCATTAAACCTGGTTTCGCTCAATATTTTAGAGGATAACGCATGTTAGGTCTAGGTTAGGTCTGGGATTTGCTCTCTTCAGGCTCATTCTTTCGCATATTTCTCATACTTGATGGCTAGATCCTGGGCTTTTTCTGGACTGCATCACGGAGTAATGTAGTACCACACTGAAACAGTCAATGAAACCTGGTTTCCATCACTATTTTAGAGGACAACGCAAGTTAGGTCTAGGTAAGGCCTGAGATTTTCACTGATCAGACTCATACTTTCGCATTCTTCACATACTTGTTGAACAGATCCTGGGCTGTCTCTGGATTGTATCACGTAGTAATGAGGTACCACACTGAAACGGTCAATTAAACCTGGTTTCGATCAATATTTTAGAGGATAACGCAAGTTAGATCTGGGATAGGTCTGGGATTTGCCCTCATCAGGCTCATACTTTCGCATATTTCTCATACTTCATGGCTAGATCCTGGGCTTTTTCTGAATTGCATCACGTAGTAATGTAGTACCACACTGAAACAGTCCATTAAACCTGGTCTGGATAAATATTAGAGAGGATAACGCATGTTAGGTCTGGGATAGGTCTAGGAATTGCCCTCATCAGGCTCTCACTTTCGCATATTTCTCATACTTCATGGCTAGATCCTGGGCTATTTCGGGCTTGGATCACGTAGTAAAGTGGTACCACACTGAAACATTCAATGAAACCTGGTCTGGATAAATATTAGAGAGGATAACGCATCTTAGGTCTGGGTTAGGTCTAAGATTTGCCCTCATCAGGCTCACAGTTTCGCGTTTTTCACATTCTTGTTGAACAGATCCTGGGTTTTGGCCGGTTTGGATCACGAAGTAGTGTAGTACCACACTGAAGCAGTCCATTAAACCTGGTTTCGCTCAATATTTTAGAGGATAACGCATGTTAGGTCTAGGTTAGGTCTGGGATTTGCTCTCTTCAGGCTCATTCTTTCGCATATTTCTCATACTTGATGGCTAGATCCTGGGCTTTTTCTGGACTGCATCACGTAGTAATGTAGTACCACACTGAAACAGTCAATGAAACCTGGTTTCCATCACTATTTTAGAGGACAACGCAAGTTAGGTCTAGGTAAGGCCTGAGATTTTCACTGATCATACTCATACTTTCGCATTCATCACATACTTGTTGAACGGATCCTGGGTTTTTTCTGGTTTGGATCACGATGGATAACGCATCTTAGGTCTGGGTTAGGTGTAAGATTTGCCCTCATCAGGCTCACAGTTTCGCGTTTTTCGCATTCTTGATGAACAGATCCTGGGTTTTGTCTGGTTTGGATCACGAAGTAGTGTAGTACCACACTGAAACAGTCCATTAAACCTGGTTTCGCTCAATATTTTAGAGGATAACGCATGTTAGGTCTAAGTTAGGTCTGGGATTTGCTCTCATCAGGCTCATTCTTTCGCATATTTCTCGTACTTGATGGCTAGATCCTGGGCTTTTTCTGGACTGCATCACGTAGTAATGTAGTACCACACTGAAACAGTCAATTAAACCTGGTTTCCATCACTATTTTAGAGGACAACGCAAGTTAGGTCTGGGATAGGTCTGGGATTTGCCCTCATCAGGCTCATACTTTCGCATTCTTCACATACTTGTTGAACGGATCCGGGGTTTTTTCTGGTTTGGATCACGTAGTAATGTGGGACCACACTGAAACAGTCGTTTAAACCTGGTTTCGATCAATATTTTAGAGGATAACGCAAGCTAGGTCTAGGTTAGGCCTGGGATTTTCACTCATCAGACTCATACTTTCGCATTCTTCACATACTTGTTGAACGGATCCGGGGTTTTTTCTGGTTTGGATCACGTAGTAATGTGGGACCACACTGAAACAGTCGTTTAAACCTGGTTTCGATCAATATTTTAGAGGATAACGCAAGCTAGGTCTAGGTTAGGCCTGGGATTTTCACTCATCAGACTCATACTTTCGCATTCTTCACATACTTGTTGAACGGATCCGGGGTTTTTTCTGGTTTGGATCACGTAGTAATGTGGGACCACACTGAAACAGTCAATTAAACCTGGTTTCCATCACTATTTTAGAGGACAACGCAAGTTAGGTCTGGGATAGGTCTGGGATTTGCCCTCATCAGGCTCATACTTTCGCATTCTTCACATACTTGTTGAACTGATCCTGGGTTTTTTCTGGTTTGGATCACGTAGTAATGCGGTACCACACTGAAACAGTCGATTCAACCTGGTTTCGCTCAATATTTTAGAGGATAACGCATGTTAGGTCTAGGTTAGGCCTGGGATTTTCACTCATCAGACTCATACTTTCGCATTCTTCACATACTTGTTGAACGGATCCTGGGTTTTTTCTGGTTTGGATCACGTAGTAATGTGGGACCACACTGAAACAGTCAATTAAACCTGGTTTCGATCAATATTTTAGAGAATAATTCATGTTAGGTCTAGGTTAGGTCTGGGATTTGCTCTCATCAGGCTCTTTCTTTCGCATATTTCTCATACATGTTGAACAGATCCTGGGCTGTTTCTGGATTGTATCACGTAGTAATGTGGTACCACGCTGAAACAGTCAATTAAACCTGGTTTCGATCAATATTTTAGAGGATAACGCATGTTAGGTCTGGGATAGGTCTAGGAATTGCCCTCATCAGGCTCTCACTTTCGCATATTTCTTATACTTCATGGCTAGATCATGGGCTATTTCTGGCTTGGATCACGTAGTAAAGTGGTACCACACTGAAACATTCAATGAAACCTGGTGTGGATAAATGTTTTAGAGGATAACGCATCTTAGGTCTGGGTTAGGTCTAAGATTTGCCCTCATCAGGCTCACAGTTTCGCGTTTTCCACATTCTTGTTGAACAGATCCTGGGTTTTGGCCGGTTTGGATCACGAAGTAGTGTAGTACCACACTGAAGCAGTCCATTAAACCTGGTTTCGCTCAATATTTTAGAGGATAACGCATGTTAGGTCTAGGTTAGGTCTGGGATTTGCTCTCTTCAGGCTCATTCTTTCGCATATTTCTCATACTTGATGGCTAGATCCTGGGCTTTTTCTGGACTGCATCACGTAGTAATGTAGTACCACACTGAAACAGTCAATGAAACCTGGTTTCCATCACTATTTTAGAGGACAACGCAAGTTAGGTCTAGGTAAGGCCTGAGATTTTCACTGATCAGACTCATACTTTCGCATTCTTCACATACTTGTTGAACTGATCCTGGGTTTTTTCTGGTTTGGATCACGTAGTAATGTGGTACCACACTGAAACAGTCGATTAAACCAGGTTTAGCTCAATATTTTAGAGGATAACGCATGTTAGGTCTAGGTTAGGCCTGGGATTTTCACTCATCCGACTCATACTTTCGCATTCTTCACATACTTGTTGAACGGATCCTGGGTTTTTTCTGGTTTGGATCACGTAGTAATGTGGGACCACACTGAAACAGTCAATTAAACCTGGTTTCGATCAATATTTTAGAGAATAATTCATGTTAGGTCTAGGTTAGGTCTGGGATTTGCTCTCATCAGGCTCATTCTTTCGCATATTTCTCATACTTGATGGCTAGATCCTGGGCTTTTTCTGGATTGCATCACGTAGTAATGGAGTACAACACTGAATCAGTCAATTAAACCTGGTTTCCATCAATATCTTAGAGGACAACGCAAGTTAGGTCTGGGATATGTCTGGGATTTGCCCTCATCAGGCTCATACTTTCGCGTTTTTCACATACTTGTTGAACAGATCCTGGGTTTTTTCTGGTTTGGAACACGTAGTAGTGTGGTACCACACTGAAACAGTCCATTAAACCTGGTTTGGATCAATATTTTAGAGGATAACGCATGTTAGGTCTAGGTTAGGTCTGGGATTTTCACTCATCAGACTCATACTTTCGCATTCTTCACATACTTGTTGAACGGATCCTGGGTTTTTTCTGGTTTGGATCACGTAGTAATGTGGGACCACACTGAAACAGTCAATTAAACCTGGTTTCGATCAATATTTTAGAGAATAATTCATGTTAGGTCTAGGTTAGGTCTGGGATTTGCTCTCATCAGGCTCTTTCTTTCGCATATTTCTCATACATGTTGAACAGATCCTGGGCTGTTTCTGGATTGTATCACGTAGTAATGTGGTACCACGCTGAAACAGTCAATTAAACCTGGTTTCGATCAATATTTTAGAGGATAACGCAAGTTAGATCTGGGATAGGTCTGGGATATGCCCTCATCAGGCTCATACTTTCGCATATTTCTCATACTTCATGGCTAGATCCTGGGCTATTTCTTGCTTGGATCACGTAGTAAAGTGGTACCACACTGAAACATTCAATGAAACCTGGTCTGGATAAATATTAGAGAGGATAACGCATCTTAGGTCTGGGTTAGGTCTAAGATTTGCCCCCATCAGGCTCACAGTTTCGCGTTTTTCACATACTTGTTGGACAGATCCTGGGTTTTGACTGGTTTGGATCACGAAGTAGTGTGGTACCACACTGAAACAGTCCATTAAACCTGGTTTCGCTGAATATTTTAGAGGATAACGCATGTTAGGCCTAGGTTAGGTCTGGGATTTGCTCTCATCAGGCTCATTCTTTCGCATATTTCTCATACTTGATGGCTAGATCCTGGGCTTTTTCTGGATTGCATCACGTAGTAATGTAGTACCACACTGAAACAGTCAATGAAACCTGGTTTCCATCACTATTTTAGAGGACAACGCAAGTTAGGTCTAGGTAAGGCCTGAGATTTTCACTGATCAGACTCATACTTTCGCATTCTTCACATACTTGTTGAACGGATCCTGGGTTTTTTCTGGTTTGGATCACGTAGTAATGTGGTACCACACTGAAACAGTCGATTAGACCTGGTTTCGATCAATATTTTAGAGAATATTTCATGTTAGGTCTAGGTTAGGTCTGGGATTTGCTCTCATCAGGCTCATTCTTTCGCATATTTCTCATACTTGATGGCTAGATCCTTGGCTTCTTCTGGACTTCATCACGTAGTAATGTAGTACCACACTGAAACAGTCAATGAAACCTGGTTTCCATCACTATTTTAGAGGACAACGCAAGTTAGGTCTAGGTAAGGCCTGAGATTTTCACTGATCAGACTCATACTTTCGCATTCTTCACATACTTGTTGAACGGATCCTGGGTTTTTTCTGGTTTCGATCACGTAGTAATGAGGTACCACACTGAAACGGTCAATTAAACCTGGTTTCGATCGATATTTTAGAGGATAACGCAAGTTAGATCTGGGATAGGTCTGGGATTTGCCCTCATCCGGCTCATACTTTCGCGTTTTTCACATACTTGTTGAACAGATCATGGGTTTTTTCTGGTTTGGGTCACGTAGTAATGTGGTACCACACTGAAACAGTCGTTTAAACCTGGTTTCGATCAATATTTTAGAGGATAACGCAAGCTAGGTCTAGGTTAGGCCTGGGATTTTCACTGATCAGACTCATACTTTCGCATTCTTCACATACTTGTTGAACTGATCCCGGGTTTTTTCTGGTTTGGATCACGTAGTAATGTGGTGCCACACTGAAACAGTCGATTAAACCTGGTTTCGATCAATATTTTAGAGGATAACGCATGTTAGGTCTAGGTTTGCCCTGGGATTTTCACTCATCAGACTCATACTTTCGCATTCTTCAAATACTTGTTGAACAGATCCTGGGTATTTTCTGGTTTGGATCACGTAGTAATGTGGTACCACACTGAAACAGTCGATTAAACCTGGTTTCGATCAATATTTTAGAGGTTAACGCAAGTTAAGTCTGGGATTGGTCTGGGATTTGACCTCATCAGACACATACTTTCGCACACTTCACATACTCGTTGAACAGATCCTGGGTTATTTTCTGGTTTGGATCACATAGTAATGTGGTACCACACCGAAACAGTCGATTAAACCAGGTTTCGATCAATATTTTAGAGAATAACTCATGTTAGGTCAAGGTTAGGCCTGGGATTTTCACTCATCAGACTCATACTTTCGCATTCTTCACACACTTGTTGAACGGATCCTGGGTTTTTTCTGGTTTGGATCACGTAGTAATGTGGGACCACACTGAAACAGTCAATTAAACCTGGTTTTGATCAATATTTTAGAGAATAATTCATGTTAGGTCTAGGTTAGGTCTGGGAATTGCTCTCATCAGGCTCATTCTTTCGCATATTTCTCATACTTGATGGCTAGATCCTGGGCTTTTTCTGGATTGCATCACGTAGTAATGAAGTGCAACACTGAAACAGTCAATGAAACCTGGTTTCCATCACTATTTTAGAGGACAACGCAAGTTAGGTCTAGGTAAGGCCTGAGATTTTCACTGATCAGACTCACACTTTCGCATTCTTCACATATTTGTTGAACGGATCCTGGGTTTTTTCTGGTTTGGATCACGTAGTAATGTGGTACCACACTGAAACAGTCGATTAAACCTGGTTTCGATCAATATTTTAGAGAATAATTCATGTTAGGTCTAGGTTAGGTCTGGGATTTGCTCTCATCAGGCTCGTTCTTTCGCATATTTCTCATACTTGATGGCTAGATCCTGGGCTTTTTCTGGATTGCATCACGAAGTAATAAAGTACAACACTTAAACAGTCAATTAAACCTGGTTTCGCTCAATATTTTAGAGGATAACGCATGTTAGGTCTAGGTTAGGTCTGGGATTTGCTCTCATCAGGCTCATTCTTTCGCATATTTCTCATACTTGATGACTAGATCCTGGGCTTTTTCTGGATTGCATCACGTAGTTATGTAGTACCACACTCAAACGGTCAATGAAACCTGGTTTCCATCACTATTTTAGAGGACAACGCAAGTTAGGTCTAGGTAAGGCCTGAGATTTTCACTGATCAGACTCATACTTTCGCATTCTTCACATACTTGTTCAACGGATCCTGTGTTTTTTCTGGTTTGGATCACGTAGTAATGTGGTACCACACTGAAACAGTCGATTAAACCTGGTTTCGATCAATATTTTAGAGGATAACGCATGTTAGGTCTAGGTTAGGTCTGGGATTTGCTCTCATCAGGCTCATTCTTTCGCATATTTCTCATACTTTATGGCTAGATCCTGGGCTTTTTCTGGATTGCATCACGAAGTAATAAAGTACAACACTGAAACAGTCAATTAAACCTGGTTTCGATCAATATTTTAGAGAATAATTCATGTTAGGTCTAGGTTAGGCCTGGGATTTGCTCTCATCAGGCTCATTCATTCGCATATTTCTCATACTTGATGGCTAGATCCTGGGCTTTTTCTGGATTGCATCACGTAGTAATGAAGTACAACACTGAAACAGTCAATTAAACCTGGTTTCCGTCAATATCTTAGAGGACAACGCAAGTTAGGTCTGGGATAGGCCTGGGATTTGCCCTCATCAGACTCATACTTTCGCACACTTCACATACTCGTTGAACAGATCCTGGGTTTTTTCTGGTTTGGATCACGTAGTAATGTGGTACCACACTGAAACAGTCGATTAAACCTGGATTCGATCAATATTTTGGAGGATAACGCAAGTTAAGTCTGGGATTGGTCTGGGATTTGACCTCATCAGACTCATACTTTCGCACACTTCACATACTCGTTGAACAGATCCTGGGTTATTTTCTGGTTTGGATCACATAGTAATGTGGCACCACACTGAAACAGTCGATTAAACCAGGTTTCGATCAATATTTTTGAGGATAACGCATGTGAGGTCTAGGTTAGGCCTGGGATTTTCACTCATCAGGCTCATACTTTCGCATTCTTCACATACTTGTTGAACGGATCCTGGGTTTTTTCTGGTTTGGATCACGTAGTAATGTGGGACCACACTGGAACAGTCAATTAAACCTGGTTTCGATCAATATTTTAGAGGATAACGCATGTTAGGTCTAGGTTTGGCCGGGGATTTTCACTCATCAGGCTCATACTTTCGCATATTTCTCATACTTCATGCCTAGATCCTGGGCTGTTTCTGGATTGTATCACATAGTAATGTGGTACCACGCTGAAACAGTCGACTAAACCTGGTTTCGATCAATATTTTAGAGGATAACGCAAGTTAAGTCTGGGATAGGTATGGGATTTTCACTCATCAGACTCATACTTTCGCAGTTTTTCACATACTTGTTGAACAGATCCTCGGTTTTTTCTGGTTTGGATCACGTAGTAGTGTGGTACCACACTGAAACAGTCCATTAAACCTGGTTGCGATCAATATTTTAGAGGATAACGCATGTTAGGTCTGGGTTAGGTCTAGGATTTGCCCTCATCAGGCTCATACTTTCGCATATTTCTCATACTTCATGGCTAGATCCTGGGCTATTTCTGGATTGCATCACGTAGTAATGTGGTACCACACTGAAACAGTCAATTAAACCTGGTTTTGATAAATATTTTAGAGAATAATTCATGTTAGGTCTAGGTTAGGTCTGGGATTTGCTCTCATCAGGCTCATTCTTTCGCATATTTCTCATACTTGATGGATAGATCCTGGGCTTTTTCTGGAGTGCATCACGTAGTAATGAAGTACAACACTGAAACAGTCAATTAAACCTGGTTTCCATCAATATTTTAGAGGACAACGCATGTTTGGTCTAGGTTAGGCCTGGGATTTGCCCTCATCAGGGGCATCCTTTCGCAGTTTTAACATACATGTTGACCTGATCGAGGGTTTTTTCTGCTTTGGATCGCGTAGTAAAGTGGTACCACACAGAAACAGTCGATTAAACCAGGTTTCGATCAATATTTTAGAGGATAACCCATGTTAGGTCTAGGTTAGGCCTGGGATTTTCACTCATCAGGCTCATACTTTCGCATTCTTCACACACTTGTTGAATGGATCCTGGGTTTTTTCTGGTTTGGATCACGTAGTAATGTGGTACCACACTGAAACAGTCGATTAAACCTGGTTTCGATGAATATTTTAGAGGATAACGCAAGTTAGGTCTGGGATAGGTATGGGATTTGACCTCATCAGACTCATACTTTCGCACACTTCACATACTCCTTGAACAGATCCTGTGTTATTTTCTGGTTTGGATCACATAGTAATGTGGTACCACACTGAAACAGTCGATTAAACCAGGTTTCGATCAATATTTTAGAGGATAACCCATGTTAGGTCTAGGTTAGGCCTGGGATTTTCACTCATCAGGCTCATACTTTCGCATTCTTCACATACTTGTTGAACGGATCCTGGGTTTTTTCTGGATTGGATCCCGAAGTAATGTGGGACCACACTGAAACAGTCAATTAAACCTGGTTTCGATCAATATTTTAGAGAATAATTCATGTAAGGTCTGGGTTAGGTCTAGGATTTGCCCTCATCAGGCTCATACTTTCGCATATTTCTCATACTTCATGGCTAGATCCTGGGCTGTTTCTGGATTGTATCACGTAGTAATGTGGTACCACACTGAAACAGTCAATTAAACCTGGTTTCGATCAATATTTTAGAGAATAATTCATGTTAGGTCTAGGTTAGGTCTGGGATTTACTCTCATCAGGCTCATTCTTTCGCATATTACTGATACTTGATGGCTAGATCCTGGGCTTTTTCTGGATTGGATCACGTAGTAATGTGGGACCACACTGAAACAATCAATTAAACCTGGTCTTGATAAATATTTTAGAGGATAACGCATGTTAGGTCTGGGATAGGTCTGGGATTTGCCCTCATCAGACTCATACTTTCGCACACTTCACATACTCATTGAACAGATCCTGGGTTATTTTCTGGTTTGGATCACATTGTAATGTGGTACCACACTGAAACAGTCGATTAAACCAGGTTTCGATCAATACTTTTCAGGATAACGCATGTTAGGTCTGGGTTAGGTCTAGGATTTGCTCTCGTCAGGCTCATACTTTCGCATATTTCTCATACTTCATGGCTAGATCCTGGGCTATTTCTGGATTGGATCACGTAGTAATGTGGTACCACACTGAAACATTCAATTAAACCTGGTCTTGATAAATATTTTAGAGGATAACGCATGTTAGGTCTGGGTTAGGTCTAGGATTTGCCCTCATCAGGCTCATACTTTCGCATATTTCTCATACTTCATGGCTAGATCCTGGGCTATTTCTGGATTGCATCACGTAGTAATGTGGTACCACACTGAAACAGTCAATTAAACCTGGTTTTGATAAATATTTTAGAGAATAATTCATGTTAGGTCTAGGTTAGGTCTGGGATTTGCTCTCATCAGGCTCATTCTTTCGCATATTTCTCATACTTGATGGATAGATCCTGGGCTTTTTCTGGAGTGCATCACGTAGTAATGAAGTACAACACTGAAACAGTCAATTAAACCTGGTTTCCATCAATATTTTAGAGGACAACGCATGTTTGGTCTAGGTTAGGCCTGGGATTTGCCCTCATCAGGGGCATCCTTTCGCAGTTTTAACATACATGTTGACCTGATCGAGGGTTTTTTCTGCTAAGGATCGCGTAGTAAAGTGGTACCACACAGAAACAGTCGATTAAACCAGGTTTCGATCAATATTTTAGAGGATAACCCATGTTAGGTCTAGGTTAGGCCTGGGATTTTCACTCATCAGGCTCATACTTTCGCATTCTTCACACACTTGTTGAACGGATCCTGGGTTTTTTCTGGTTTGGATCACGTAGTAATGTGGTACCACACTGAAACAGTCGATTAAACCTGGTTTCGATGAATATTTTAGAGGATAACGCAAGTTAGGTCTGGGATAGGTATGGGATTTGACCTCATCAGACTCATACTTTCGCACACTTCACATACTCCTTGAACAGATCCTGTGTTATTTTCTGGTTTGGATCACATAGTAATGTGGTACCACACTGAAACAGTCGATTAAACCAGGTTTCGATCAATATTTTAGAGGATAACCCATGTTAGGTCTAGGTTAGGCCTGGGATTTTCACTCATCAGGCTCATACTTTCGCATTCTTCACATACTTGTTGAACGGATCCTGGGTTTTTTCTGGATTGGATCACGAAGTAATGTGGGACCACACTGAAACAGTCAATTAAACCTGGTTTCGATCAATATTTTAGAGAATAATTCATGTAAGGTCTGGGTTAGGTCTAGGATTTGCCCTCATCAGGCTCATACTTTCGCATATTTCTCATACTTCATGGCTAGATCCTGGGCTGTTTCTGGATTGTATCACGTAGTAATGTGGTACCACACTGAAACAGTCAATTAAACCTGGTTTCGATCAATATTTTAGAGAATAATTCATGTTAGGTCTAGGTTAGGTCTGGGATTTACTTTCATCAGGCTCATTCTTTCGCATATTACTGATACTTGATGGCTAGATCCTGGGCTTTTTCTGGATTGGATCACGTAGTAATGTGGGACCACACTGAAACAATCAATTAAACCTGGTCTTGATAAATATTTTAGAGGATAGCGCATGTTAGGTCTGGGATAGGTCTGGGATTTGCCCTCATCAGACTCATACTTTCGCACACTTCACATACTCATTGAACAGATCCTGGGTTATTTTCTGGTTTGGATCACATTGTAATGTGGTACCACACTGAAACAGTCGATTAAACCAGGTTTCGATCAATACTTTTCAGGATAACGCATGTTAGGTCTGGGTTAGGTCTAGGATTTGCTCTCGTCAGGCTCATACTTTCGCATATTTCTCATACTTCATGGCTAGATCCTGGGCTATTTCTGGATTGGATCACGTAGTAATGTGGTACCACACTGAAACATTCAATTAAACCTGGTCTTGATAAATATTTTAGAGGATAACGCATGTTAGGTTTGGGTTAGGTCTAGGATTTGCCCTCATCGGGCTCATACTTTCGCATATTTCTCATACTTCATGGCTAGATCCTGGGCTGTTTCTGGATTGTATCACGTAGTAATGTGGTACCACGCTGAAATAGTCAATTAATCCTGGTTTCGATAAATATTTTAGAGGATAACGCATGTTAGGTCTGGGATAGGTCTGGGAATCGCCCTAATCGGGCTCATACTTTCGCGTTTTTCACGTACTTGTTGAACTGATCCTGGGTTTTTTCTGGTTTCGATCACGTAGTAATGTGGTACCACACTGAAACAGTCGATTAAACCTGGTTTCGATCCATATTTTAGAGGATAACGCAAGTTAGGTCTGGGATAGGTCTGGGATTTGACCTCATCAGACTCATACTTTCGCACACTTCACATACTCCTTGAACAGATCCTGGGTTATTTTCTGGTTTGGATCACGTAGTAATGTGGTACCATCACTGAAACAGTCAATTAAACCAGGTTTCGATCAATATTTTAGAGGATAACGCATGTTAGGTCTAGGTTAGGTCTGGGATTTTCACTCATCAGACTCATTCTTTCGCATTCTTCACATACTTGTTGAACGGATCCTGGTTTTTTTCTGGTTTGGATCACGTAGTAATGTGGTACCACACTGAAACAGTCGATTAAACCTGGTTTCGATCAATATTTTAGAGAATAATTCATGTTAGGTCTAGGTTAGGTCTGGGATTTGCTCTCATCAGGCTCATTCTTTCGCATATTTCTCATACTTCATGGCTAGATCCTGGGCTTTTTCTGGATTGTATCACGTAGTAATGTGGTACCACACTGAAACATTCAATTAAACCTGGTCTTGATAAATATTTTAGAGGATAACGCATGTTAGGTTAGGGTTAGGTCTAGGATTTGCTCTCATCAGGCTCATTCTTTCGCAGATTTCACATACTTCATGGCTAGATCCTGGACTGTTTCTGGATTGTATCACGTAGTAATGTGGTACCACGCTGAAACAGTCGATTAAACCTGGTTTCGATCACTATTTTAGAGGATAACGCAAGTTAAGTCTGGGATAGGTCTGGGATTTGACCTCATCAGACTCATACTTTCGCGTTTTTCACATACTTGTTGAACAGATCCAGGGTTTTTTCTGGTTTGGATCACGTAGTAGTGTGGTACCACACTGAAACAGTCCATTAAACCTGGTTGCCATCAATATCTTAGAGGATAACACATGCTAGGTCTGGATTAGGTCTAGGACTTGCCCTCATCAGGCTCATTCTTTCGCATATTTCTCAAACTTGATGGCTAGATCCTGGGCTTTTTCAGGATTGTATCACGTAGTAATGTGGTACCACACTGAAACATTCAATTAAACCTGGTCTTGATAAATATATCAGAGGATAACGCATGTTAGGTTTGGGTTAGGTCTAGGATTTGCCCTCATCAGACTCATACTTTCGCATTCTTCACATACTTGTTGAACGGATCCTGGGTTTTTTCTGGTTTGGATCACATAGTAATGTGGTACCACACTGAAACATTCAATTAAACCTGGTCTTGATAAATATTTTAGAGAATAACGCATGTTAGGTCTGGGTTAGGTCTAGGATTTGCCCTCATCAGGCTCATACTTTCGCATATTTCTCATACTCCATGGCTAGATCCTGGGCTATTTCTGGATTGGATCACGTAGTAAAGTGGTACCACACAGAAACATTCAATGAAACCTGGTCTGGATAAATATTTTCGAGGATAACGCATGTTAGGTCAAGGTTAGGTCTAAGATTTGCCCTCATCAGTCTCACAGTTTCGCGTTTTTCACATACTTGTTGAACAGATCCTGGGTTTTTTCTGGCTTGGATCACGTAGTAATGTGGTACCACACTGAAACATTCAATTAAACCTGGTCTTGATAAATATTTTACAGGATAACGCATGCTAGGTCTGGGTTACGTCTGTGATTTGCCCTCATCAGGGTCATACTTTCGCAGTTTTAACATGCATGTTGACCTGATCGAGGGTTTTCTTTGCTTTGGATAACGTAGTAATGTGGTACCACACTGAAACATTCAATTAAACCTGGTCTTGTGAAATATTTTAGAGGATAACGCATGTTAGGTTTGGGTTAGGTCTAGGATTTGCCCTCATCAGACTCATACTTTCGCATTCTTCACATACATGTTGAACGGATCCTGGGTTTTTTCTGGTTTGGATCACGTAGTAATGTGGGACCACACTGAAACAATCAATTAAACCTGGTCTTGATAAATATTTTAGAGGATAACGCATGTTAGGTCTGGGTTAGGTCTAGGATGTGCCCTCGTCAGGCTCATACTTTCGCATATTTCTCATACTTCATGGCTAGATCCTGGGCTATTTCTGGATTGGATCACGTAGTAATGTGGTACCACACTGAAAGAGTCAATTAAGCCTGGTTTCGATCAATATTTTAGAGGATAACGCATGTTAGGTCTGGGTTAGGCCGGGGAATTTCTCTCATCAGACACATACTTTCGCATTCTTCACATACTTGTTGAACGGATCCTGGGTTTTTACTGGTTTGGATCACGTAGTAATGGGGTACCACACTGAAACATTCAATTAAACCTGGTCTTGATAAATATTTTAGAGGATAACGCATGTTAGGTCTGGGTTAGGCCGGGGAATTTCTCTCATCAGACACATACTTTCGCATTCTTCACATACTTGTTGAACGGATCCTGGGTTTTTACTGGTTTGGATCACGTAGTAATGTGGTACCACACTGAAACATTCAATTAAACCTGGTCTTGATAAATATTTTGGAGGATAACGCATGTTAGGTCTGGGTAAGGTCTGGGATTTTCACTCATCAGACTCATACTTTCGCAATCTTCACATACTTGTTGAACGGATCCTGGGTTTTTTCTGGTTTGGATCACGTAGTAATGTGGTACCACACTGAAACATTCAATTAAACCTGGTCTTGATAAATATTTTAGAGAATACCGCATGTTAGGTCTGGGTTAGGTCTAGGATTTGCCCTCATCAGGCTCATACTTTCGCATATTTCTCATACTCGATGGCTAGATCCTGGGCTATTTCTGGATTGGATCACGTAGTAAAGTGGTACCACACAGAAACATTCAATGAAACCTGGTCTGGATAAATATTTTCAAGGATAACGCATGTTAGGTCAAGGTTAGGTCTAAGATTTGCCCTCATCAGGCTCACAGTTTCGCGTTTTTCACATACTTGTTGAACAGATCCTGGGTTTTTTCTGGCTTGCATCACGTAGTAATGTGGTACCACACTGAAACATTCAATTAAATCTGGTCTTGATAAATATTTTAGAGGATAACGCATGTTAGGTCTGGGTTACGTCTGTGATTTGCCCTCATCAGGGTCATACTTTCGCAGTTTTAACATGCATGTTGACCTGATCGAGGGTTTTCATTGCTTTGGATCACGTAGTAAAGTGGTACCACACTAAAACAGTCAATTAAACCTGGTTTCGATCAATATTTTAGAGGATAACGCATGTTAGGTCTGGGTTACGTCTGTGATTTGCCCTCATCAGGGTCATACTTTCGCAGTTTTAACATGCATGTTGACCTGATCGAGGGTTTTCATTGCTTTGGATCACGTAGTAAAGTGGTACCACACTGAAACATTCAATTAAACCTGGTCTTGATAAATATTTTAGAGGATAACGCATGTTAGGTTAGGGTTAGGTCTAGGATTTGCTCTCATCAGGCTCATTCTTTCGCAGATTTCTCATACTTCATGGCTAGATCCTGGACTGTTTCTGGATTGTATCACGTAGTAATGTGGTACCACGCTGAAACAGTCGATTAAACCTGGTTTCGATCACTATTTTAGAGGATAACGCAAGTTAAGTCTGGGATAGGTCTGGGATTTGACCTCATCAGACTCATACTTTCGCGTTTTTCACATACTTGTTGAACAGATCCAGGGTTTTTTCTGGTTTGGATCACGTAGTAGTGTGGTACCACACTGAAACAGTCCATTAAACCTGGTTGCCATCAATATCTTAGAGGATAACACATGCTAGGTCTGGATTAGGTCTAGGACTTGCCCTCATCAGGCTCATTCTTTCGCATATTTCTCAAACTTGATGGCTAGATCCTGGGCTTTTTCAGGATTGTATCACGTAGTAATGTGGTACCACACTGAAACATTCAATTAAACCTGGTCTTGATAAATATATCAGAGGATAACGCATGTTAGGTTTGGGTTAGGTCTAGGATTTGCCCTCATCAGACTCATACTTTCGCATTCTTCACATACTTGTTGAACGGATCCTGGGTTTTTTCTGGTTTGGATCACATAGTAATGTGGTACCACACTGAAACATTCAATTAAACCTGGTCTTGATAAATATTTTAGAGAATAACGCATGTTAGGTCTGGGTTAGGTCTAGGATTTGCCCTCATCAGGCTCATACTTTCGCATATTTCTCATACTCCATGGCTAGATCCTGGGCTATTTCTGGATTGGATCACGTAGTAAAGTGGTACCACACAGAAACATTCAATGAAACCTGGTCTGGATAAATATTTTCGAGGATAACGCATGTTAGGTCAAGGTTAGGTCTAAGATTTGCCCTCATCAGTCTCACAGTTTCGCGTTTTTCACATACTTGTTGAACAGATCCTGGGTTTTTTCTGGCTTGGATCACGTAGTAATGTGGTACCACACTGAAACATTCAATTAAACCTGGTCTTGATAAATATTTTACAGGATAACGCATGCTAGGTCTGGGTTACGTCTGTGATTTGCCCTCATCAGGGTCATACTTTCGCAGTTTTAACATGCATGTTGACCTGATCGAGGGGTTTCTTTGCTTTGGATAACGTAGTAATGTGGTACCACACTGAAACATTCAATTAAACCTGGTCTTGTGAAATATTTTAGAGGATAACGCATGTTAGGTTTGGGTTAGGTCTAGGATTTGCCCTCATCAGACTCATACTTTCGCATTCTTCACATACATGTTGAACGGATCCTGGGTTTTTTCTGGTTTGGATCACGTAGTAATGTGGGACCACACTGAAACAATCAATTAAACCTGGTCTTGATAAATATTTTAGAGGATAACGCATGTTAGGTCTGGGTTAGGTCTAGGATGTGCCCTCGTCAGGCTCATACTTTCGCATATTTCTCATACTTCATGGCTAGATCCTGGGCTATTTCTGGATTGGATCACGTAGTAATGTGGTACCACACTGAAAGAGTCAATTAAGCCTGGTTTCGATCAATATTTTAGAGGATAACGCATGTTAGGTCTGGGTTAGGCCGGGGAATTTCTCTCATCAGACACATACTTTCGCATTCTTCACATACTTGTTGAACGGATCCTGGGTTTTTACTGGTTTGGATCACGTAGTAATGTGGTACCACACTGAAACATTCAATTAAACCTGGTCTTGATAAATATTTTAGAGGATAACGCATGTTAGGTCTGGGTTAGGCCGGGGAATTTCTCTCATCAGACACATACTTTCGCATTCTTCACATACTTGTTGAACGGATCCTGGGTTTTTACTGGTTTGGATCACGTAGTAATGTGGTACCACACTGAAACATTCAATTAAACCTGGTCTTGATAAATATTTTGGAGGATAACGCATGTTAGGTCTGGGTAAGGTCTGGGATTTTCACTCATCAGACTCATACTTTCGCAATCTTCACATACTTGTTGAACGGATCCTGGGTTTTTTCTGGTTTGGATCACGTAGTAATGTGGTACCACACTGAAACATTCAATTAAACCTGGTCTTGATAAATATTTTAGAGAATACCGCATGTTAGGTCTGGGTTAGGTCTAGGATTTGCCCTCATCAGGCTCATACTTTCGCATATTTCTCATACTCGATGGCTAGATCCTGGGCTATTTCTGGATTGGATCACGTAGTAAAGTGGTACCACACAGAAACATTCAATGAAACCTGGTCTGGATAAATATTTTCAAGGATAACGCATGTTAGGTCAATGTTAGGTCTAAGATTTGCCCTCATCAGGCTCACAGTTTCGCGTTTTTCACATACTTGTTGAACAGATCCTGGGTTTTTTCTGGCTTGCATCACGTAGTAATGTGGTACCACACTGAAACATTCAATTAAATCTGGTCTTGATAAATATTTTAGAGGATAACGCATGTTAGGTCTGGGTTACGTCTGTGATTTGCCCTCATCAGGGTCATACTTTCGCAGTTTTAACATGCATGTTGACCTGATCGAGGGTTTTCATTGCTTTGGATCACGTAGTAAAGTGGTACCACACTAAAACAGTCAATTAAACCTGGTTTCGATCAATATTTTAGAGGATAACGCATGTTAGGTCTGGGTTACGTCTGTGATTTGCCCTCATCAGGGTCATACTTTCGCAGTTTTAACATGCATGTTGACCTGATCGAGGGTTTTCATTGCTTTGGATCACGTAGTAAAGTGGTACCACACTAAAACAGTCAATTAAACCTGGTTTCGATCAATATTTTAGAGGATAACGCATGTTAGGTCTATGTTAGCCCTGGGATTTTCACTCATCAGACTCATACTTTCGCATTCTTCACATACTTGTTGAACTGATCCTGGGTTTTTTCTGGTTTGGATCACGTAGTAATGTGGTACCACACTGAAACAGTCGATTAAACCTGGTTTCGATCAATATCATAGAGGATAACGCATGTTAGGTCTATGTTAGCCCTGGGATTTTCACTCATCAGACTCATACTTTCGCATTCTTCACATACTTGTTGAACTGATCCTCGGTTTTTTCTGGTTTGGATCACGTAGTAATGTGGTACCACACTGAAACAGTCGATTAAACCTGGTCTCGATCAATATTTTAGAGAATAATTCATGTTAGGTCTAGGTTAGGTCTGGGATTTGCTCTCATGAGGCTCATTCTTTCGCATATTTCTCATACTTGATGGTTAGATACTGGGCTTTTTCTGGATTGCATCACGTAGTAATGAAGTACAACACTGAAACTGTCAATTAAACCTGCTTTCCATCAATATCTTAGAGGACAACGCAAGTTAGGTCTGGGATATGTCTGGGATTTGCCCACATCAGGCTCATACTTTCGCGTTTTTCACATACTCGTTGAACAGATCCTGGGTTATTTTCTGGTTTGGATCACATAGTAATGTGGTACCACACTGAAACAGTCGATTAAACCAGGTTTCGATCAATATTTTTGAGGATAACGCATGTTATGTCTAGGTTAGGCCTGGGATTTACACTAATCAGACTCATACTTTCGCATTCTTCACATACTTGTTGAACGGATCCTGGGTTTTTTCTGGTTTGGATCACGTAGTAATGTGGGACCACACTGAAACAGTCAATTAAACCTGGTTTCGATCAATATTTTAGAGAATAATTCATGTTAGGTCTAGGTTAGGTCTGGGATTTGCTCTCATCAGGCTCATTCTTTCGCATATCTCTCATACTTGATGGCTAGATCCTGGGTTATTTTCTGGTTTGGATCACATAGTAATGTGGTACCACACTGAAACAGTCGATTAAACCTGGTTTCGATCAATATTTTTGAGGATAACGCATGTTAGGTCCGGGTTAGGCCGGGGATTTTCTCTCATCAGACACATACTTTCGCATTCTTCACATACTTGTTGAACGGATCCTGGGTTTTTACTGGTTTGGATCATGTAGTAATGTGGTACCACACTGAAACAATCAATTAAACCTGGTCTTGATAAATATTTTAGAGGATAACGCATGTTAGGTCTGGGTTAGGTCTAGGATTTGCCCTCATCAGGCTCATACTTTCGCATATTTCTCATACTTCATGGCTAGATCCTGGGCTGTTTCTGGATTGTATCACGTAGTAATGTGGTACCACGCTGAAACAGTCAATTAAACCTGGTTTCGATCAATACATTGGAGGATGACGCATGTTAGGTCTGGGTTAGGTCTGGGATTTGCTCTCATCAGGCTCATTCTTTCGCATATCTCTCATACTTGATGGCTAGATCCTGGGTTATTTTCTGGTTTGGATCACATAGTAATGTGGTACCACACTGAAACAGTCGATTAAACCTGGTTTCGATCAATATTTTTGAGGATAACGCATGTTAGGTCTGGGTTAGGCCGGGGATTTTCTCTCATCAGACACATACTTTCGCATTCTTCACAAACTTGTTGAACGGATCCTGGGTTTTTACTGGTTTGGATCATGTAGTAATGTGGTACCACACTGAAACAATCAATTAAACCTGGTCTTGATAAATATTTTAGAGGATAACGCATGTTAGGTCTGGGTTAGGTCTAGGATTTGCCCTCATCAGGCTCATACTTTCGCATATTTCTCATACTTCATGGCTAGATCCTGGGCTGTTTCTGGATTGTATCACGTAGTAATGTGGTACCACGCTGAAACAGTCAATTAAACCTGGTTTCGATCAATACATTGGAGGATGACGCATGTTAGGTCTAGGTTAGGTCTGGGATTTGCTCTCATCAGGCTCATTCTTTCGCATATCTCTCATACTTGATGGCTAGATCCTGGGTTATTTTCTGGTTTGGATCACATAGTAATGTGGTACCACACTGAAACAGTCGATTAAACCTGGTTTCGATCAATATTTTTGAGGATAACGCATGTTAGGTCTGGGTTAGGCCGGGGATTTTCTCTCATCAGACACATACTTTCGCATTCTTCACATACTTGTTGAACGGATCCTGGGTTTTTACTGGTTTGGATCATGTAGTAATGTGGTACCACACTGAAACAATCAATTAAACCTGGTCTTGATAAATATTTTAGAGGATAACGCATGTTAGGTCTGGGTTAGGTCTAGGATTTGCCCTCATCAGGCTCATACTTTCGCATATTTCTCATACTTCATGGCTAGATCCTGGGCTGTTTCTGGATTGTATCACGTAGTAATGTGGTACCACACTGAAACAGTCGATTAAACCAGGTTTCGATCAATATTTTTGAGGATAACGCATGTTATGTTTAGGTTAGGCCTGAGATTTACACTAATCAGACTCATACTTTCGCATTCTTCACATACTTGTTGAACGGATCCTGGGTTTTTTCTGGTTTGGATCACGTAGTAATGTGGGACCACACTGAAACAATTAAACCTGGTTTCGATCAATATTTTAGAGAATAATTCATGTTAGGTCTAGGTTAGGTCTGGGATTTGCTCTCATCAGGCTCATTCTTTCGCATATTTCTCATACTTGATGGCTAGATCCTGGGTTATTTTCTGGTTTGGATCACATACTAATGTGGTACCACACTGAAACAGTCGATTAAACCTGGTTTCGATCAATATTTTTGAGGATAACGCAAGTTAGGTCTGGGTTAGGCCGGGGATTTTCTCTCATCAGACACATACTTTCGCATTCTTCACATACTTGTTGAACGGATCCTGGGTTTTTACTGGTTTGGATCATGTAGTAATGTGGTACCACATTGAAACATTCAATTAAACCTGGTCTTGATAAATATTTTAGAGGATAACGCATGTTAGGTCTGGGTTAGGTCTGGGATTTTCACTCATCAGACTCATACTTTCGCATTCTTCACATACTTGTTGAACGGATCCTGGGTTTTTTCTGGTTTGGATCACGTAGTAATGTAGTACCACACTGAAACAGTCAACGAAACCAGGTTTCCATCAATATTTTAGAGGACAACGCAAGTTAGGTCTAGGTAAGGCCTGAGATTTTCACTGATCAGACTCATACTTTCGCAATCTTCACATACTTGTTGAACGGATCCTGGGTTTTTTCTGGTTTGGATCACGTAGTAATGTGGTACCACACTGAAACATTCAATTAAACCTGGTCTTGATAAATATTTTAGAGAATACCGCATGTTAGGTCTGGGTTAGGTCTAGGATTTGCCCTCATCAGGCTCATACTTTCGCATATTTCTCATACTCCATGGCTAGATCCTGGGCTATTTCTGGATTGGATCACGTAGTAAAGTGGTACAACACAGAAACATTCAATGAAACCTGGTCTGGATAAATATTTTCGAGGATAACGCATGTTAGGTCAAGGTTAGGTCTAAGATTTGCCCTCATCAGGCTCGCAGTTTCGCGTTTTTCACATACTTGTTGAACAGATCCTGGGTTTTTTCTGGCTTGGATCACGTAGTAATGTGGTACCACACTGAAACAATCAATTAAACCTGGTCTTGATAAATATTTTACAGGATAACGCATGCTAGGTCTGGGTTACGTCTGTGCTTTGCCCTCATCAGGGTCATACTTTCGCAGTTTTAACATGCATGTTGACCTGATCGAGGGTTTTCTTTGCTTTGGATCACGTAGTAAAGTGGTACCACACTAAAACAGTCAATTAAACCTGGTTTCGATCAATATTTTAGAGGATAACGCATGTTAGGTCTGGGATAGGTCTGGGATTAGCCCTCATCAGACTCATACTTTCGCACACTTCACATTCTCGTTGACAAGATCCTGGATCTTTTTCTGGTTTGGATCACGTAGTAATGTGGTACCACACTGAAACAGTCGATTAAACCTGGTTTCGATCAATATTTTTGAGGATAACGCATGTTAGGTCTGGGATAGGTCTGGGATTTGCCCTCATCAGGCTCATACTTTCCCAGTTTTAACATGCATGTTGACCTGATCGAGCGTTTTTTCTGCTTTGGAGCACGTAGTAAAGTGGTACCACAATAAAACGGTCAATTAAACCTGGTTTCGATCAATATTTTAGAGGATAACGCAAGTTAGGTCTGGGATAGGTCTGGGACTTGACCTCATCAGACTCATACTTTCGCACACTTCACATTCTCGTTGACAAGATCCTGGATCTTTTTCTGGTTTGGATCACGTAGTAATGTGGTACCACACTGAAACAGTCGATTAAACCTGGTTTGGATCAATATTTTAAAGGATAACGCATGTTAGGTCTAGGTTAGGTCTGGGATTTTCACTCATCAGACTCATACTTTCGCAGTCTTCAAATACTTGTTGAACGGATCCTGGGTTTTTTCTGGTTTGGATCACGTAGTAATGTGGTACCACACTGAAACAGTCGATTAAAGCTGGTTTCGATCAATATATTAGAGGATAACGCAAGTTAGGTCTGGGATAGGTCTGGAATTTGACCTCATCAGACTCATACTTTCGCACACTTCACATACTCGTTGAACAGATCCTGGGTTATTTTCTGGTTTGGATCACATAGAAATGTGGTACCACACTGAAACAGTCGATTAAACCAGGTTTCGATCAATATTTTTGAGGATAACGCAAGTTAGGTCTGGGATAGGTCTAGGATTTGCCCTCATCAGGCTCTTACTTTCGCATATTTCTCATACTTGATGGCTAGATCCTGGGCTTTTTCTGGATTGCATGACGTAGTAATGAAGTACAACACTGAAACAGTCAATTAAACCTGGTTTCGACACAATATTTTAGAGAATAATTCATGTTAGGTCTAGAATAGGTCTGGGATTTTCACTCATCAGACTCATACTTTCGCAGTCTTTACATACTTGTTGACCGGATCCTGGGTTTTTTCTGGTTTGGATCACGTAGTAATGTGGTGCCAGACTAAAACAGTCGATTAAACCTGGTTTCGATCAATATCTTAGAGGATAACGCATGTTAGGTCTAGGTTAGGCCTGGGATTTTCACTCATCAGACTCATACTTTCGCAGTCTTTACATACTTGTTGACCGCATCCTGGGTTTTTTCCGGTTTGGATCACGTAGTGGTGTGGTACCACGCTGAAACAGTCCATTAAACCTGGTTTGGATCAATATTTTAGAGGATAACGCATGTTAGGTCTAGGTTAGGCCTGGGATTTTCACTCATCAGACTCATACTTTCGCAGTCTTTACATACTTGTTGAACGGATCCTGGGTTTTTTCTGGTTTGGATCACGTAGTAGTGTGGTACCACGCTGAAACAGTCCATTAAACCTGGTTTGGATCAATATTTTAGAGGATAACGCATGTTAGGTCTAGGTTAGGCCTGGGATTTTCACTCATCAGACTCATACTTTCGCATTCTTCACATACCTGTTGAACAGATCCTGGGTTTTTTCTGGTTTGGATCACGAAGTAGTGTGGTACCACACTAAAACAGTCCATTAAACCTGGTTTCGCTCAATATTTTAGAGGATAACGCATGTTAGGTCTAGGTTAGGTCTGGGATTTGCTCTCATCAGGCTCATCCTTTCGCATATTTCTCATACTTGATGGCTCGATCCTGGGCTTTTTCTGGATTGCATCACGTAGTAATGTAGTACCACAATGAAACAGTCAATGAAACCTCGTTTCCATAAATATTTTAGAGGACAACGCAAGTTAGGTCTAGGTAAGTCCTGAGATTTTCACTGATCAGACGCATACTTTCGCATTCTTCACATACTTGTTGAACGGATCCTGGGTTTTTTCTAGTTTGGATCTCGTAGTAATGTAGTACCACACTGAAACAGTCCATTAAACCTGGTTTGGATCAATATTTTAGAGGATAACGCATGTTAGGTCTAGGTTAGGCCTGGGATTTTCACTCATAAGACTCATACTTTCGCATTCTTCACATACTTGTTGAACGGATCCTGGGTTATTTCTGGTTTGGATCACGTAGTAATGTGGGACCACACTGAAACAGTCAATTAAACCTGGTTTCGATCAATATTTTAGAGAATAATTCATGTTAGGTCTAGGTTAGGTCAGGGATTTGCACTCATAAGGCTCATTCTTTCGCATAATTCTCATACTTGATGGCTAGATCCTGGGCTTTTTCTGGATTGCATCACGTAGTAATGAAGTACAACACTGAAACAGTCAATTAAACCTGGTTTCGACACAATATTTTAGAGAATAATTCATGTTAGGTCTAGGTTAGGTCTGGGATTTTCACTCATCAGACTCATCCTTTCGCAGTCTTTACATACTTGTTGAACGGATCCTGGGTTTTTTCTGGTTTGGATCACGTAGTAATGTGGGACAACACTGAAACAGTCAACTAAACCTGGTTTCGATCAATATTTTAGAGAATAATTCATGTTAGGTCTAGGTTAGGTCTGGCATTTGCTCTTATCAGGCTCATTCGTTCGCATTTTTCTCATACTTGATGGCTAGATCCTGGGCTTCTTCTCGATTGCATCACGTAGTAATGAAGTACATCACTGAAACAGTCAATTAAACCTGGTTTCCATCATTATCTTAGAGGACAACGCAAGTTAGGCCTGGGATATGTCTGGGATTTGCCCTCATCAGGCTCATACTTTCGCGTTTTTCACATACTTGTTGAACAAATCCTGGGTTTTTTCTGGTTTGGATCACGTAGTAGTGTGGTACCACGCTGAAACAGTCCATTAAACCTGGTTTGGATCAATATCTTAGAGGATAACGCATGTTAGGTCTAGGATAGGTCTGGGATTTGCTGTCATCAGGCTCATTCTTTCGCATATTTCTCATGCTTGATGGCTAGATCCTGGGCTTTGTCAAGATTGCATCACGTAGTAATGTAGTACCACACTGAAACAGTCAATGAAACCAGGTTTCCATCAATATTTTAGAGGACAACGCAAGTTAGGTCTAGGTAAGGCCTGAGATTTTCACTGATCGGACTCATACTTTCGCATTTTTCACGTACTTGTTGAACGGATCCTGGGTCTTTCCTGGTTTGGATCACGTAGTAATGTGGTACCACACTGAAACAGTCAAGTAAACCTGTTTTCGATCAATATTTTAGAGAATAATTCATGTTAGGTCTAGGATAGGTCTGGGATTTGCTCTCATCAGGCTGATTCTTTCGCATATTTCTCATACATGTTGAACAGATCCTAGGTTTTTTCGGGATTGGATCACATAGTAAAGTGGTAACACACTGAAACATTCAATGGAACCTGGTCTGGATAAATATTTTAGAGGATAACGCATCTTAGGTCTGGGTTAGGTCTAAGATTTGCCCTCATCAGGCTCACAATTTAGCGTTTTTCACATACTTCTTGAACGGATCCTGGGTTTTTTCTGGTTTGGATCACGTAGTAATGTGGTACCACACTGAAACAGTCGATTAAGCCTGGTTTCGATCAATATTTTAGAGGATAACCCAAGTTAGGTCTGGGATAGGTCTGGGATTTGACCTCATCAGATTCATACTGTCGCACACTTCACAAACTCCTTGAACAGATTCTGGGTTATTTTCTGGTTTGGAACACATAGTAATGTGGTACCACACTGAAACAGTCGATTAAACCAGGTTTCGATCTATATTTTAGAGGATAACGCATGTTAGGTCTAGGTTAGGCCTGGGATTTTCACCCATCAGACTCATACTTTCGCATTCTTCACATACTTGTTGAACGGATCCTGGGTTTTTTCTGGTTTGGATCACGTAGTAATGTGGGACCACACTGAAACATTCAATTAAACCTGGTCTTGATAAATATTTTAGAGGATAACGCATGTTAGGTTTGGGTTAGGTCTAGGATTTGCCCTCATCAGGCTCATACTTTCGCACATTTCTCATACTTCATGGCTAGATCCTGGGCTGCTTCTGGACTGTATCAAGTAGTAATGTGGTACCACGCTGAAACAGTCGATTAAACCTGGTTTCGATCAATATTTTAGAGGATAACGCAATTTAAGTCTGGGATAGGTCTGGGATTTGACCTCATCAGACTCATACTTTCGCATTCTTCACATACTTGTTGAACGGATCCTGGGTTTTTTCTGGTTTGGATCACGTAGTAATGTGGGACCACACTGAAACAGTCGACTAAACCTGGTTTCGATCAATATTTTAGAGGATAACGCATGTTAGGTCTAGGTAAGGCCTGAGATTTTCACTGATCAGACTCATACTTTCGCAATCTTCACATACTTGTTGAACGGATCCTGGGTTTTTTCTGGTTTGGATCACGTAGTAATGTGGTACCACACTGAAACATTCAATTAAACCTGGTCTTGATAAATATTTTAGAGAATACCGCATGTTAGGTCTGGGTTAGGTCTAGGATTTGCCCTCATCAGGCTCATACTTTCGCATATTTCTCATACTCCATGGCTAGATCCTGGGCTATTTCTGGATTGGATCACGTAGTAAAGTGGTACCACACAGAAACATTCAATGAAACCTGGTCTGGATAAATATTTTCGAGGATAACGCATGTTAGGTCAAGGTTAGGTCTAAGATTTGCCCTCATCAGGCTCGCAGTTTCGCGTTTTTCACATACTTGTTGAACAGATCCTGGGTTTTTTCTGGCTTGGATCACGTAGTAATGTGGTACCACACTGAAACAATCAATTAAACCTGGTCTTGATAAATATTTTACAGGATAACGCATGCTAGGTCTGGGTTACGTCTGTGCTTTGCCCTCATCAGGGTCATACTTTCGCAGTTTTAACATGCATGTTGACCTGATCGAGGGTTTTCTTTGCTTTGGATCACGTAGTAAAGTGGTACCACACTAAAACAGTCAATTAAACCTGGTTTCGATCAATATTTTAGAGGATAACGCATGTTAGGTCTGGGATAGGTCTGGGATTAGCCCTCATCAGACTCATACTTTCGCACACTTCACATTCTCGTTGACAAGATCCTGGATCTTTTTCTGGTTTGGATCACGTAGTAATGTGGTACCACACTGAAACAGTCGATTAAACCTGGTTTCGATCAATATTTTTGAGGATAACGCATGTTAGGTCTGGGATAGGTCTGGGATTTGCCCTCATCAGGCTCATACTTTCCCAGTTTTAACATGCATGTTGACCTGATCGAGCGTTTTTTCTGCTTTGGAGCACGTAGTAAAGTGGTACCACAATAAAACGGTCAATTAAACCTGGTTTCGATCAATATTTTAGAGGATAACGCAAGTTAGGTCTGGGATAGGTCTGGGACTTGACCTCATCAGACTCATACTTTCGCACACTTCACATTCTCGTTGACAAGATCCTGGATCTTTTTCTGGTTTGGATCACGTAGTAATGTGGTACCACACTGAAACAGTCGATTAAACCTGGTTTGGATCAATATTTTAAAGGATAACGCATGTTAGGTCTAGGTTAGGTCTGGGATTTTCACTCATCAGACTCATACTTTCGCAGTCTTCAAATACTTGTTGAACGGATCCTGGGTTTTTTCTGGTTTGGATCACGTAGTAATGTGGTACCACACTGAAACAGTCGATTAAAGCTGGTTTCGATCAATATATTAGAGGATAACGCAAGTTAGGTCTGGGATAGGTCTGGAATTTGACCTCATCAGACTCATACTTTCGCACACTTCACATACTCGTTGAACAGATCCTGGGTTATTTTCTGGTTTGGATCACATAGAAATGTGGTACCACACTGAAACAGTCGATTAAACCAGGTTTCGATCAATATTTTTGAGGATAACGCAAGTTAGGTCTGGGATAGGTCTAGGATTTGCCCTCATCAGGCTCTTACTTTCGCATATTTCTCATACTTGATGGCTAGATCCTGGGCTTTTTCTGGATTGCATGACGTAGTAATGAAGTACAACACTGAAACAGTCAATTAAACCTGGTTTCGACACAATATTTTAGAGAATAATTCATGTTAGGTCTAGAATAGGTCTGGGATTTTCACTCATCAGACTCATACTTTCGCAGTCTTTACATACTTGTTGACCGGATCCTGGGTTTTTTCTGGTTTGGATCACGTAGTAATGTGGTGCCAGACTAAAACAGTCGATTAAACCTGGTTTCGATCAATATCTTAGAGGATAACGCATGTTAGGTCTAGGTTAGGCCTGGGATTTTCACTCATCAGACTCATACTTTCGCAGTCTTTACATACTTGTTGACCGGATCCTGGGTTTTTTCCGGTTTGGATCACGTAGTGGTGTGGTACCACGCTGAAACAGTCCATTAAACCTGGTTTGGATCAATATTTTAGAGGAAAACGCATGTTAGGTCTAGGTTAGGCCTGGGATTTTCACTCATCAGACTCATACTTTCGCAGTCTTTACATACTTGTTGAACGGATCCTGGGTTTTTTCTGGTTTGGATCACGTAGTAGTGTGGTACCACGCTGAAACAGTCCATTAAACCTGGTTTGGATCAATATTTTAGAGGATAACGCATGTTAGGTCTAGGTTAGGCCTGGGATTTTCACTCATCAGACTCATACTTTCGCATTCTTCACATACCTGTTGAACAGATCCTGGGTTTTTTCTGGTTTGGATCACGAAGTAGTGTGGTACCACACTAAAACAGTCCATTAAACCTGGTTTCGCTCAATATTTTAGAGGATAACGCATGTTAGGTCTAGGTTAGGTCTGGGATTTGCTCTCATCAGGCTCATCCTTTCGCATATTTCTCATACTTGATGGCTCGATCCTGGGCTTTTTCTGGATTGCATCACGTAGTAATGTAGTACCACAATGAAACAGTCAATGAAACCTCGTTTCCATAAATATTTTAGAGGACAACGCAAGTTAGGTCTAGGTAAGTCCTGAGATTTTCACTGATCAGACGCATACTTTCGCATTCTTCACATACTTGTTGAACGGATCCTGGGTTTTTTCTAGTTTGGATCTCGTAGTAATGTAGTACCACACTGAAACAGTCCATTAAACCTGGTTTGGATCAATATTTTAGAGGATAACGCATGTTAGGTCTAGGTTAGGCCTGGGATTTTCACTCATAAGACTCATACTTTCGCATTCTTCACATACTTGTTGAACGGATCCTGGGTTATTTCTGGTTTGGATCACGTAGTAATGTGGGACCACACTGAAACAGTCAATTAAACCTGGTTTCGATCAATATTTTAGAGAATAATTCATGTTAGGTCTAGGTTAGGTCAGGGATTTGCACTCATAAGGCTCATTCTTTCGCATAATTCTCATACTTGATGGCTAGATCCTGGGCTTTTTCTGGATTGCATCACGTAGTAATGAAGTACAACACTGAAACAGTCAATTAAACCTGGTTTCGACACAATATTTTAGAGAATAATTCATGTTAGGTCTAGGTTAGGTCTGGGATTTTCACTCATCAGACTCATCCTTTCGCAGTCTTTACATACTTGTTGAACGGATCCTGGGTTTTTTCTGGTTTGGATCACGTAGTAATGTGGGACAACACTGAAACAGTCAACTAAACCTGGTTTCGATCAATATTTTAGAGAATAATTCATGTTAGGTCTAGGTTAGGTCTGGCATTTGCTCTTATCAGGCTCATTCGTTCGCATTTTTCTCATACTTGATGGCTAGATCCTGGGCTTCTTCTCGATTGCATCACGTAGTAATGAAGTACATCACTGAAACAGTCAATTAAACCTGGTTTCCATCATTATCTTAGAGGACAACGCAAGTTAGGCCTGGGATATGTCTGGGATTTGCCCTCATCAGGCTCATACTTTCGCGTTTTTCACATACTTGTTGAACAAATCCTGGGTTTTTTCTGGTTTGGATCACGTAGTAGTGTGGTACCACGCTGAAACAGTCCATTAAACCTGGTTTGGATCAATATCTTAGAGGATAACGCATGTTAGGTCTAGGATAGGTCTGGGATTTGCTGTCATCAGGCTCATTCTTTCGCATATTTCTCATGCTTGATGGCTAGATCCTGGGCTTTGTCAAGATTGCATCACGTAGTAATGTAGTACCACACTGAAACAGTCAATGAAACCAGGTTTCCATCAATATTTTAGAGGACAACGCAAGTTAGGTCTAGGTAAGGCCTGAGATTTTCACTGATCGGACTCATACTTTCGCATTTTTCACGTACTTGTTGAACGGATCCTGGGTCTTTCCTGGTTTGGATCACGTAGTAATGTGGTACCACACTGAAACAGTCAAGTAAACCTGTTTTCGATCAATATTTTAGAGAATAATTCATGTTAGGTCTAGGATAGGTCTGGGATTTGCTCTCATCAGGCTGATTCTTTCGCATATTTCTCATACATGTTGAACAGATCCTAGGTTTTTTCGGGATTGGATCACATAGTAAAGTGGTAACACACTGAAACATTCAATGGAACCTGGTCTGGATAAATATTTTAGAGGATAACGCATCTTAGGTCTGGGTTAGGTCTAAGATTTGCCCTCATCAGGCTCACAATTTAGCGTTTTTCACATACTTCTTGAACGGATCCTGGGTTTTTTCTGGTTTGGATCACGTAGTAATGTGGTACCACACTGAAACAGTCGATTAAGCCTGGTTTCGATCAATATTTTAGAGGATAACCCAAGTTAGGTCTGGGATAGGTCTGGGATTTGACCTCATCAGATTCATACTGTCGCACACTTCACAAACTCCTTGAACAGATTCTGGGTTATTTTCTGGTTTGGAACACATAGTAATGTGGTACCACACTGAAACAGTCGATTAAACCAGGTTTCGATCTATATTTTAGAGGATAACGCATGTTAGGTCTAGGTTAGGCCTGGGATTTTCACCCATCAGACTCATACTTTCGCATTCTTCACATACTTGTTGAACGGATCCTGGGTTTTTTCTGGTTTGGATCACGTAGTAATGTGGGACCACACTGAAACATTCAATTAAACCTGGTCTTGATAAATATTTTAGAGGATAACGCATGTTAGGTTTGGGTTAGGTCTAGGATTTGCCCTCATCAGGCTCATACTTTCGCACATTTCTCATACTTCATGGCTAGATCCTGGGCTGCTTCTGGACTGTATCAAGTAGTAATGTGGTACCACGCTGAAACAGTCGATTAAACCTGGTTTCGATCAATATTTTAGAGGATAACGCAATTTAAGTCTGGGATAGGTCTGGGATTTGACCTCATCAGACTCATACTTTCGCATTCTTCACATACTTGTTGAACGGATCCTGGGTTTTTTCTGGTTTGGATCACGTAGTAATGTGGGACCACACTGAAACAGTCGACTAAACCTGGTTTCGATCAATATTTTAGAGGATAACGCATGTTAGGTCTAGGTTAGGCCTGGGATTTTCCCTCATCAGACTCATACTTTCGCATTCTTCACATACTTGTTGAACGGATCCTGGGTTTTTTCTGGTTTGGATCACGTAGTATTGTGGGACCACACTGAAGCAGTCAAGTAAACCTGGTTTCCATCAATATTTTAGAGAATAATTCATGTTAGGTCTAGGTTAGGTCTGGGATTTGCTCTCATCAGGCTCATTCTTTCGCATATTTCTCATACATGTTGAACAGATACTGGGTTTTTTCTGGTTTGGATCACGTAGTAATGTGGGACCACACTGAAACAGTCGACTAAACCTGGTTTCGATCAATATTTTAGAGGATAACGCATGTTAGGTCTAGGTTAGGCCTGGGATTTTCCCTCATCAGACTTATACTTTCGCATTCTTCACATACTTGTTGAACGGATCCTGGGTTTTTTCTGGTTTGGATCACGTAGTATTGTGGGACCACACTGAAGCAGTCATGTAAACCTGGTTTCGATCAATATTTTAGAGAATAATTCATGTTTGGTCTAGGTTAGGTCTGGGATTTGCTCTCATCAGGCTCATTCTTTCGCATATTTCTCATACATGTTGAACACATACTAGGTTTTTTCTGGTTTGGATCACGTAGTAATGTGGGACCACACTGAAACAATCAATTAAACCTGATCTTGATAAATATTTTAGAGGATAACGCATGTTAGCTCTGGGTTAGGTCTAGGATTTGCTCTCATCAGGCTCTTACTTTCGCATATTTCTCATACTTCATGGCTAGATCCTGGGCTATTTCTGGATTGGATCACGTAGTAAAGTGGTACCACACTGAAACATTCAATGAAAACAGGTCTGGATAAATATTTTAGAGGATAACGCTTCTTAGGTCTGGGTCAGGTCTAAGATTTGCCCTCGTCAGGCTCACATTTTAGCGTTTTTCACATACTTCTAAAACAGATCCTGGGCTTTCTCTGGTTTGGATTACGAAGTTGTGTGGTACCACACTGAAACAGTCCATTAAACCTGGTTTCGCACAATATTTTAGAGGATAACGCATGTTAGGTCTAGGTTAGGTCTGGGATTTGCTCTCATCAGGCTCATTCTTTCGCATATTTCTCATACTTGATGGCTAGATCCTGGGCTTTTTCTGGATTGCATCACGTAGTAATGAAGTACAACACTGAAACAGTCAATTAAACCTGGTTTCGATCAATATTTTAGAGAATAATTCATGTTAAGTCTAGGTTAGGTCTGGGATTTGCTCTCATCAGGCTCATTCTTTCGCATATTTCTCATACTTGATGGCTAGATCCTGGGCTTTTTCTGAATTGCATCACGTAGTAATGAAGTACAACACTGAAACAGTCAATTAAACCTGGTTTCCATCAATATTCTAGAGGACAACGCATGTTAGGTCTAGGTTAGGCCTGGGATTTGCCCTCATCAGAGTCATACTGTCGCAGTTTTAACATACTTGTTGAACGGATCCTGGGTTTTTTCTGGTTCGGTTCACGTAGTAATGTGGTACCACACTGAAACATTCAATTAAACCTTTTCTTGGTAAATATTTTAGAGGATAACGCATGTTAGGTTTGGGTTAGGTCTGAGGTTTGGCCCTCATCAGGCTTATACTTTCGCATATTTCTCATACTTCATGGCTAGATCCTGGGCTGTTTCTGGATTGTATCAGGTAGTAAAGTGGCACCACACTGAAACATTCAATGAAACCTGCTCTGGATAAATATTTTAGAGGATAACGCATCTTAGGTCTGGGTTAGGTCTAAGATTTGCCCTCATCAGGCTCACAGTTTAGCGTTTTTCACATACTTCTTGAACAGATCCTGGGCTTTCTCTGGTTTGGATCACGAAGTAGTGTGGTACCACACTGAAACAGTCCATTAAACCTGGTTTCGCTCAATATTTTAGAGGATAACGCATGTTAGGTCTAGGTTAGGTCTGGGATTTGCTCTCATCAGGCTCATTCTTTCGCATATTTCTCATACTTCATGGCTAGATCCTGGGCTGTTTCTGGATTGTATCAGGTAGTAAAGTGGTACCACACTGAAACATTCAATGAAACCTGCTCTGGATAAATATTTTAGAGGATAACGCATCTTAGGTCTGGGTTAGGTCTAAGATTTGCCCTCATCAGGCTCACAGTTTAGCGTTTTTCACATACTTCTTGAACAGATCCTGGGCTTTCTCTGGTTTGGATCACGAAGTAGTGTGGTACCACACTGAAACAGTCCATTAAACCTGGTTTCGCTCAATATTTTAGAGGATAACGCATGTTAGGTCTAGGTTAGGTCTGGGATTTGCTCTCATCAGGCTCATTCTTTCGCATATTTCTCATACTGGATGGCTAGATCCTGGGCTTTTTCTGGATTGCATCACGTAGTAATGAAGTACCACACTGAAACAGTCAATGAAACCTGGTTTCCAACAATATTTTAGAGGACAACGCAAGTTAGGTCTAGGTAAGGCCTCAGATTTTCACTGATCAGACTCATACTTTCGCATTCTTCACATACTTGTTGAACGGATCCTGGGTTTTTTCTGGTTTGGATCACGTAGTATTGTGGTACCACACAGAAACATTCAATTAAACCTGGTCTTGATAAATATTTTAGAGGATAACGCATGTTAGGTTTGGGTTAGGTCTAGGATTTGCCCTCATCAGGCTCATACCTTCGCATTCTTCACATACTTGTTGAACGGATCCTGGGTTTTTTCTGGTTTAGATCACGTAGTAATGTGGTACCACACTGAAACAGTCAAATAAACTTGGTTTTGATCAATATTTTAGAGAATAATTCATGTTAGGTCTAGGTTAGGTCTGGGATTTGCTCCCATCAGGCTCATTCTTTCGCATATTTCTCATACTTGATGGCTAGATCCTGGGCTATTTCTGGATTGGATCACGTAGTAATGTGGTACCACACTGAAACAGTCAAATAAACCTGGTTTCGATTAATATTTTAGAGAATAATTCATGTTAGGTCTAGGTTAGGTCTGGGATTTGCTCCGATCAGGCTCATTCTTTCGCATATTTCTCATACTTGATGGCTAGATCCTGGGCTTTTTCTGGATTGCATCACGTAGTAATGGAGTACAACACCGAAACAGTCAATTAAACCTGGTTTCCATCAATATTCTAGAGGACAACGCATGTTAGGTCTAGGTTAGGCCTGGGATTTGCCCTCATCAGGGTCATACTGTCGCAGTTTTAACATACTTGTTGAACGGATCCTGGGTTTTTTCTGGTTTGGTTCACGTAGTAATGTGTTACCACACTGAAACACTCAATTAAACCTGGTCTTGATAAATATTTTAGAGGATAACGCATGTTAGGTTTGGGTTAGGTCTAGGATTTGCCCTCATCAGGCTCATACTTTCGCATATTTCTCATACTTCATGGCTAGATCCTGGGCTGTTTCTGGATTGTATCACGTAGTAATGTGGCACCAAGCTGAAACAGTCAATTAAACCTGGTTTTGATCAATATTTTAGAGAATAATTCATGTTAGGTCTAGGTTAGGTCAGGGATTTGCTCCCATCAGGCTCATTCTTTCGCATATTTCTCATACTTGATGGCTGGATCCTGGGCTGCTTTTGGATTGTATCAGGTAGTAAAGTGGTACCACACTGAAACATTCAATGAAACCTGCTCTGGATAAATATTTTAGAGGATAACGCATCTTAGGTCTGGGTTAGGTCTAAGATTTGCCCTCATCAGGCTCACAGTTTAGCGTTTTTCACATACTTCTTGAACAGATCCTGGGCTTTCTCTGGTTTGGATCACGAAGTAGTGTGGTACCACACTGAAACAGTCCAATAAACCTGGTCTGGATAAATATTTTAGAGGATAACGCATCTTAGGTCTGGGTTAGGTCTAAGATTTGCCCTCATCAGGCTCATTCTTTCGGATATTTCTCATACTTGATGGCTAGATCCTGGGCTTTTTCTGGATTGCATCACGTAGTAATGTAGTACCACAATGAAACAGTCAATGAAACCTGGTTTCCATCAATATTTTAGAGGACAACGCAAGTTAGGTCTAGGTAAGGCCTGAGATTTTCACTGATCAGACTCATACTTTCGCATTCTTCACATACTTGTTGAACGGATCCTGGGTTTTTTCTGGTTTGGATCACGTAGTAATGTGGTACCACACTGAAACAGTCGATTAAGCCTGGGTTCGATCAATATTTTAGAGGATAACCCAAGTTAGGTCTGGGATAGGTCTGGGATTTGACCTCATCAGATTCATACTGTCGCATACTTCACAAACTCCTTGAACAGATCCTGGGTTATTTTCTGGTTTGGATCACATAGTAATGTGGTACCACACTGAAACAGTCGATTAAACCAGGTTTCGATCTATATTTTAGAGGATAACGCATGTTAGGTCTAAGTTAGGCCTGGGATTTTCACCCATCAGACTCATACTTTCGCATTCTTCACATACTTGTTGAACGGATCCTGGGTTTTTTCTGGTTTGGATCACGTAGTAATGTGGGACCATACTGAAACAGTCAAGTAAACCTGTTTTCGATCAATATTTTAGAGAATAATTCATGTTAGGTCTAGGATAGGTCTGGGATTTGCCCTCATCAGGCTGATTCTTTCGCATATTTCTCATACATGTTGAACAGATCCTAGGTTTCTTCGGGTTTGGATCACATAGTAATGAAGTACAACACTGAAACAGTCAATTAAACCTGGTTTCCATCAATATCTTAGAGGACAACGCAAGTTAGGTCTGGGATAGGTCTAGGATTTGCCCTCATCAGGCTCTTACTTTCCCATATTTCTCATACTTCATGGCTAGATCCTGGGCTATTTCTGGATTGGATCACACAGTAAAGTGGTAACACACTGAAACATTCAATGGAACCTGGTCTGGATAAATATTTTAGAGGATAACGCATCTTAGGTCTGGGTTAGGTCTAAGATTTGCCCTCATCAGGCTCACAATTTAGCGTTTTTCACATACTTCTTGAACAGATCCTGGGCTTTCTCTGGTTTGGATCACGAAGTAGTGTGGTACCTCACTGAAACAGTCCATTAAACCTGGTTTCGCTCAATATTATAGAGGATAACGCATGTAAGGTCTAGGTTAGCTCTGGGATTTGCTCTCATCAGGCTCATTCTTTCGCATATGTCTCATACTTGATGGCTAGATCCTGGGCTTTTTCTGGATTGCATCACGTAGTAATGAAGTACAACACCGAAACAGTCAATTAAACCTGGTTTCCATCAATATTTTAGAGGACAACGCATGTTAGGTCTAGGTTAGGCCTGGGATTTGCCCTCATCAGGCTCATACTGTCGCAGTTTTAACATACTTGTTGAACGGATACTGGGTTTTTTCTGGTTTGGTTCACGTAGTAATGTGGTACCACACTGAAACATTCAATTAAACCTGGTCTTGATAAATATTTTAGAGGATAACGCATGTTAGGTTTGGGTTAGGTCTAGGATTTGCCCTCATCAGGCTCATACTTTCGCACATTTCTCATACTTCATGGCTAGATCCTGGGCTGCTTCTGGACTGTATCACGTAGTAATGTGGTACCACGCTGAAACAGTCGATTAAACCTGGTTTCGATCAATATTTTAGAGGATAACGCAATTTAAGTCTGGGATAGGTCTGGGATTTGACCTCATCAGACTCATACTTTCGCATTCTTCACATACTTGTTGAACGGATCCTGGGTTTTTTCTGGTTTGGATCACGTAGTAATGTGGGACCACACTGAAACAGTCGACTAAACCTGGTTTCGATCAATATTTTAGAGGATAACGCATGTTAGGTCTAGGTTAGGCCTGGGATTTTCCCTCATCAGACTCATACTTTCGCATTCTTCACATACTTGTTGAACGGATCCTGGGTTTTTTCTGGTTTGGATCACGTAGTATTGTGGGACCACACTGAAGCAGTCAAGTAAACCTGGTTTCCATCAATATTTTAGAGAATAATTCATGTTAGGTCTAGGTTAGGTCTGGGATTTGCTCTCATCAGGCTCATTCTTTCGCATATTTCTCATACATGTTGAACAGATACTGGGTTTTTTCTGGTTTGGATCACGTAGTAATGTGGGACCACACTGAAACAGTCGACAAAACCTGGTTTCGATCAATATTTTAGAGGATAACGCATGTTAGGTCTAGGTTAGGCCTGGGATTTTCCCTCATCAGACTTATACTTTCGCATTCTTCACATACTTGTTGAACGGATCCTGGGTTTTTTCTGGTTTGGATCACGTAGTATTGTGGGACCACACTGAAGCAGTCATGTAAACCTGGTTTCGATCAATATTTTAGAGAATAATTCATGTTAGGTCTAGGTTAGGTCTGGGATTTGCTCTCATCAGGCTCATTCTTTCGCATATTTCTCATACATGTTGAACACATACTAGGTTTTTTCTGGTTTGGATCACGTAGTAATGTGGGACCACACTGAAACAATCAATTAAACCTGATCTTGATAAATATTTTAGAGGATAACGCATGTTAGCTCTGGGTTAGGTCTAGGATTTGCTCTCATCAGGCTCTTACTTTCGCATATTTCTCATACTTCATGGCTAGATCCTGGGCTATTTCTGGATTGGATCACGTAGTAAAGTGGTACCACACTGAAACATTCAATGAAACCAGGTCTGGATAAATATTTTAGAGGATAACGCTTCTTAGGTCTGGGTCAGGTCTAAGATTTGCCCTCGTCAGGCTCACATTTTAGCGTTTTTCACATACTTCTAAAACAGATCCTGGGCTTTCTCTGGTTTGGATTACGAAGTTGTGTGGTACCACACTGAAACAGTCCATTAAACCTGGTTTCGCTCAATATTTTAGAGGATAACGCATGTTAGGTCTAGGTTAGGTCTGGGATTTGCTCTCATCAGGCTCATTCTTTCGCATATTTCTCATACTTGATGGCTAGATCCTGGGCTTTTTCTGGATTGCGTCACGTAGTAATGAAGTACAACACTGAAACAGTCAATTAAACCTGGTTTCGATCAATATTTTAGAGAATAATTCATGTTAAGTCTAGGTTAGGTCTGGGATTTGCTCTCATCAGGCTCATTCTTTCGCATATTTCTCATACTTGATGGCTAGATCCTGGGCTTTTTCTGAATTGCATCACGTAGTAATGAAGTACAACACTGAAACAGTCAATTAAACCTGGTTTCCATCAATATTCTAGAGGACAACGCATGTTAGGTCTAGGTTAGGCCTGGGATTTGCCCTCATCAGAGTCATACTGTCGCAGTTTTAACATACTTGTTGAACGGATCCTGGGTTTTTTCTGGTTTGGCTCACGTAGTAATGTGGTACCACACTGAAACATTCAATTAAACCTTTTCTTGGTAAATATTTTAGAGGATAACGCATGTTAGGTTTGGGTTAGGTCTGAGGTTTGGCCCTCATCAGGCTTATACTTTCGCATATTTCTCATACTTCATGGCTAGATCCTGGGCTGTTTCTGGATTGTATCAGGTAGTAAAGTGGCACCACACTGAAACATTCAATGAAACCTGCTCTGGATAAATATTTTAGAGGATAACGCATCTTAGGTCTGGGTTAGGTCTAAGATTTGCCTTCATCAGGCTCACAGTTTAGCGTTTTTCACATACTTCTTGAACAGATCCTGGGCTTTCTCTGGTTTGGATCACGAAGTAGTGTGGTACCACACTGAAACAGTCCATTAAACCTGGTTTCGCTCAATATTTTAGAGGATAACGCATGTTAGGTCTAGGTTAGGTCTGGGATTTGCTCTCATCAGGCTCATTCTTTCGCATATTTCTCATACTTCATGGCTAGATCCTGGGCTGTTTCTGGATTGTATCAGGTAGTAAAGTGGTACCACACTGAAACATTCAATGAAACCTGCTCTGGATAAATATTTTAGAGGATAACACATCTTAGGTCAGGGTTAGGTCTAAGATTTGCCCTCATCAGGCTCACAGTTTAGCGTTTTTCACATACTTCTTGAACAGATCCTGGGCTTTCTCTGGTTTGGATCACGAAGTAGTGTGGTACCACACTGAAACAGTCCATTAAACCTGGTTTCGCTCAATATTTTAGAGGATAACGCATGTTAGGTCTAGGTTAGGTCTGGGATTTGCTCTCATCAGGCTCATTCTTACGCATATTTCTCATACTGGATGGCTAGATCCTGGGCTTTTTCTGGATTGCATCACGTAGTAATGTAGTACCACACTGAAACAGTCAATGAAACCTGGTTTCCAACAATATTTTTGAGGACAACGCAAGTTAGGTCTAGGTAAGGCCTCAGATTTTCACTGATCAGACTCATACTTTCGCATTCTTCACATACTTGTTGAACGGATCCTGGGTTTTTTCTGGTTTGGATCACGTAGTATTGTGGTACCACACAGAAACATTCAATTAAACCTGGTCTTGATAAATATTTTAGAGGATAACGCATGTTAGGTTTGGGTTAGGTCTAGGATTTGCCCTCATCAGGCTCATACTTTCGCATTCTTCACATACTTGTTGAACGGATCCTGGGTTTTTTCTGGTTTAGATCACGTAGTAATGTGGTACCACACTGAAACAGTCAAATAAACTTGGTTTTGATCAATATTTTAGAGAATAATTCATGTTAGGTCTAGGTTAGGTCTGGGATTTGCTCCCATCAGGCTCATTCTTTCGCATATTTCTCATACTTGATGGCTAGATCCTGGGCTATTTCTGGATTGGATCACGTAGTAATGTGGTACCACACTGAAACAGTCAAATAAACCTGGTTTCGATTAATATTTTAGAGAATATTTCATGTTAGGTCTAGGTTAGGTCTGGGATTTGCTCCGATCAGGCTCATTCTTTCGCATATTTCTCATACTTGATGGCTAGATCCTGGGCTTTTTCTGGATTGCATCACGTAGTAATGGAGTACAACACTGAAACAGTCAATTAAACCTGGTTTCCATCAATATTCTAGAGGACAACGCATGTTAGGTCTAGGTTAGGCCTGGGATTTGCCCTCATCAGGGTCATACTGTCGCAGTTTTAACATACTTGTTGAACGGATCCTGGGTTTTTTCTGGTTTGGTTCACGTAGTAATGTGTTACCACACTGAAACACTCAATTAAACCTGGTCTTGATAAATATTTTAGAGAATAACGCATGTTAGGTCTAGGTTAGGTCTGGGATTTGCTCCCATCAGGCTCATTCTTTCGCATATTTCTCATACTTGATGGCTAGATCCTGGGCTTTTTCTGGATTGCATCACGTAGTAATGTAGTACAACACTGAAACAGTCAATTAAACCTGGTTTCGCTCAATAGTTTAGAGGATAACGCATGTTAGGTCTAGGTTAGGTCTGGGATTTGCTCTCATCAGGCTCATTCCTTCGCATATTTCTCATACTTGATGGCTAGATCCTGGGCTTTTTCTGGATTGCATCACGTAGTAATGTAGTACCACACTGAAACTGTCAATGAAACCTGGTTTCCATCAATATTTTAGAGGACAACGCAAGTTAGGTCTAGGTAAGGCCTGAGATTTTCACTGATCAGACTCATACTTTCGCATTCTTCACATACTTGTTGAACGGATCCTGGGTTTTTACTGGTTTTGATCACGTAGTAATGAGGTACCACAATGAAACATTCAATTAAACCTGGTCTTGATAAAAATTTTACAGAATAACGCATGTTAGGTCTGGGTTAGGTCTAGGATTTGCCCTCATCAGGCTCTTACTTTCGCATATTTCTCATACTTCATGGCTAGATCCTGGGCTATTTCTGGATTGGATCACGTAGTAATGTGGTACCACACTGAAACAGTCTATTAAACCTGGTTTTGATCAATATTTTAGAGAATAATTCATGTTAGGTCTAGGTTAGGTCTGGGATTTGCTCTCATCAGGTTCATTCTTTCGCATATTTCTCATACATGTTGAACAGATCCTGGGTTTTTTCTGGTTTGGATCACGTAGTAATGTGGGACCACACTGAAACAATCAATTAAACCTGATCTTGATAAATATTTTAGAGGATAACGCATGTTAGGTCTGGGTTAGGTCTAGGATTTGCCCTCATCAGGCTCATACTTTCGCATATTTCTCATACTTCATGGCTAGATCCTGGGCTGTTTCTGGATTGGATCACGTAGTAATGTGGTACCACGCTGAAACAGTCAATTAAACCTGGTTTCGATCAATATTTTAGAGGAAAACGCAAGTTAGGTCTGGGATAGGTCTAGGATTTGCCCTCATCAGGCTCTTACTTTCGCATATTTCTCATACTTCATGGCTAGATCCTGGGCTACTTCTGGATTGGATCACGTAGTAAAGTGGTACCACACTGAAACATTCAATAAAACCTGGTCTGGATAAATATTTTAGAGGATAACGCATCTTAGGTCTGGGTTAGGTCTAAGATTTGCCCTAATCAGGCTCACAGTTTAGCGTTTTTCACATACTTGTTGAACAGATCCTGGGTTTTTTATGGTTTGGATCACGAAGTAGTGTGGCACCACACTGAAACAGTCCATTATACCTGGTCTGGATAAATATTTTAGAGGGTAACGCATCTTAGGTCTGGGTTAGGTCTAAGATTTGCCCTCATCAGGCTCACAGTTTAGCGTTTTTCACATACTTGTTGAACAGATCCTGGGTTTTTTCTGGTTTGGATCACGAAGTAGTGTGGTACCACACTGAAACAGTCCATTAAACCTGGTTTCGCTCAATATTTTAGAGGATAACGCATGTTAGGTCTAGGTTAGGTCTGGGATTTGCTCTCATCAGGCTCATTCTTTCGCATATTTCTCATACTTGATGGCTAGATCCTGGGCTTTTTCTGGATTGCATCACGTAGTAATGTAGTACCACACTGAAACTGTCAATGAAACCTGGTTTCCATCAATATTTTAGAGGACAACGCAAGTTAGGTCTAGGTAAGGCCTGAGATTTTCACTGATCAGACTCATACTTTCGCATTCTTCACATACTTGTTGAACGGATCCTGGGTTTTTTTCTGGTTTTGATCACGTAGTCATGAGGTACCACAATGAAACATTCAATTAAACCTGGTCTTGATAAAAATTTTACAGAATAACGCATGTTAGGTCTGGGTTAGGTCTAGGATTTGCCCTCATCAGGCTCTTACTTTCGCATATTTCTCATACTTCATGGCTAGATCCTGGGCTATTTCTGGATTGGATCACGTAGTAATGTGGTACCACACTGAAACAGTCTATTAAACCTGGTTTTGATCAATATTTTAGAGAATAATTCATGTTAGGTCTAGGTTAGGTCAGGGATTTGCTCTCATCAGGCTCATTCTTTCGCATATTTCTCATACTTGATGGCTAGATCCTGGGCTTTTTCTGGATTGCATCAAGTAGTAATGAAGTACAACACTGAAACAGTCAATTAAACCTGGTTTCGATCAATATTTTAGAGAATAATTCATGTTAGGTCTAGGTTAGGTCTGGGATTTGCTCTCATCAGGCTCATTCTTTCGCATATTTCTCATACTTGATGGCTAGATCCTGGGCTTTTTCTGGATTGCATCACGTAGCAATGAAGTACAACACTGAAACAGTCAATTAAACCTGGTTTCCATCAATATTTTAGAGGACAACGCATGTTAGGTCTAGGTTAGGCCTGGGATTTGCCCTCATCAGGCTCATACTGTCGCAGTTTTAACATACTTGTTGAACGGATACTGGGTTTTTTCTGGTTTGGTTCACGTAGTAATGTGGTACCACACTGAAACATACAATTAAACCTGGTCTTGATAAATATTTTAGAGGATAACGCATGTTAGGTTTGGGTTAGGTCTAGGATTTGCCCTCATCAGGCTCATACTTTCGCATATTTCTCATACTTCATGGCTAGATCCTGGGCTGTTTCTGGATTGTATCACGTAGTAATGTGGTACCACGCTGAAACAGTCGATTAAACCTGGTTTCGATCAATATTTTGGAGGATAACGCAAGTTAAGTCTGGGATAGGTCTGGGATTTGACCTCATCAGACTCATACTTTCGCATTCTTCACATACTTGTTGAACGGATCCTGGGTTTTTTCTGGTTTGGATCACGTAAGAAAGGGGGACCACACTGAAACAGTCGACTAAACCTGGTTTCGATCAATATTTTAGAGGATAACGCATGTTAGGTCTAGGTTAGGCCTGGGATTTTCCCTCATCAGACTCATACTTTCGCAATCTTCACATACTTGTTGAACGGATCCTGGGTTTTCTCTGGTTTGGATCATGTAGTATTGTGGGACCACACTGAAGCAGTCAAGTAAACCTGGTTTCGATCAATATTTTAGAGAATAATTCATGTTAGGTCTAGGTTAGGTCTGGGATTTGCTCTCATCAGGCTCATTCTTTCGCATATTTCTCATACATGTTGAACAGATCCTGGGTTTTTTCTGGTTTGGATCACGTAGTAATGTGGGACCACACTGAAACAATCAATTAAAGCTGATCTTGATAAATATTTTAGAGGATAACGCATGTTAGGTCTGGGTTAGGTCTAGGATTTGCCCTTATCAGGCTCATACTTTCGCATATTTCTCATACTTCATGGCTAGATCCTGGGCTGTTTCTGGATTGGATCACGTAGTAATGTGGTACCACGCTGAAACAGTCAATTAAACCTGGTTTCGATCAATATTTTAGAGGATAACGCAAGTTAGGTCTGGGATAGGTCTAGGATTTGCCCTCATCAGGCTCTTAGTTTCGCATATTTCTCATACATCATGGCTAGATCCTGGGCTATTTCTGGATTGGATCACGTAGTAAAGTGGTACCACACTGAAACATTCAATGAAACCTGGTCTGGATAAATATTTTAGAGGATAACGCATCTTATGTCTGGGTTCGGTCTATGATTTGCCCTCATCAGGCTCACAGATTAGCGTTTTTCACATACTAGTTGAACAGATCCTGGGCTTTTTCTGGTTTGGATCACGAAGTAGTGTGGTACGTCACTGAAACAGTCCATTAAACCTGGTTTCGCTCAATATTTTAGAGGATAACGCATGTTAGGTCTAGGTTAGATCTGGGATTTGCTCTCATCAGGCTCATTCTTTCGCATATTTCTCATACTTGATGGCTAGATCCTGGGCTTTTTCTGGATTGCATCACGTAGTAATGTAGTACCATACTGAAACAGTCGATTAATCCAGGTTTCGATCAATATTTTTGAGGATAACGCATGTTAGGTCTAGGTTAGGCCTGGGATTTTCACTCATCGGACTCATACTTTCGCATTCTTCACATTCTTGTTGAACGGATCCTGGGTTTTTTCTGGTTTGGATCACGTAGTAATGTGCGACCACGCTGAAACAGTCAATTAAACCTGGTTTCGATCAATATTTTAGAGAATAATTCATGTTAGGTCTAGGTTAGGTCTGGGATTTGCTCTCATCAGGCTCATTCTTTCGCATATTTCTCATACTTGATGGCTAGATCCTGGGCTTTTTCAGGATTGCATCACGTAGTAATGAAGTACAACACTGAAACAGTCAATTAAACCTGGTTTCCATCAATATCTTAGAGGACAACGCAAGTTAGGTCTGGGATATGTCTGGGATTTGCCCTCATCAGGCTCATACTTTCGCGTTTTTCACATACTTGTTGAACAGATCCTGGGTTTTTTCTGGTTTGGATCACGTAGCAGTGTGGTACCACGCTGAAACAGTCCATTAAACCTGGTTTGGATCAATATCTTAGAGGATAACGCATGTTAGGTCTAGGTTAGGCCTGGGATTTTCACTCATCAGACTCATACTTTCGCATTCTTCACATACTTGTTGTACGGATCCTGGGTTATTTCTGGTTTGGATCACGTAGTAATGTGGGACCACACTGAAACAGTCAATTAAACCAGGTTTCGATCATTATTTTAGAGAATAATTCATGTTAGGTCTAGGTTAGGTCTGGGATTTGCTCTCATCAGGCTCATTCTTTCGCATATTTCTCATACTTCATGGCTAGATCTTGGGCTGTTTCTGGATTGTATCACGTAGTAATGTGGTACCACGCTGAAACAGTCAATTAAACCTGGTTTCGATCAATATTTTAGAGAATAATTCATGTTAGGTCTAGGTTAGGTCTGGGATTTGCTCTCATCAGGCTCATTCTTTCGCATATTTCTCATACTTGATGGTTAGATCCTGGGCTTTTTCTGGATTGCATCACGTAGTAATGAAGTACAACACAGAAACAGTCAATTAAACCTGGTTTCCATCAATATTCTAGAGGACAACGCATGTTAGGTCTAGGTTAGGCCTGGGATTTGCCCTCATCAGGGTCATACTGTCGCAGTTTTAACATACTTGTTGAACGGATCCTGGGTTTTTTCTGGTTTGGTTCACGCAGTAATGTGGTACCACACTGAAACATTCAATTAAACCTTTTCTTGATAAATATTTTAGAGGATAACGCATGTTAGGTTTGGGTTAGGTCTAGGATTTGCCCTCATCAGGCTTATACTTTCGCATATTTCTCATACTTCATGGCTAGATCCTGGGCTGTTTCTGGATTGTATCAGGTAGTAAAGTGGTACCACACTGAAACATTCAATGAAACCTGGTCTGGATAAATATTTTAGAGGATAACGCATCTTAGGTCTGGGTTAGGTCTAAGATTTGCCCTCATCAGGCTCACAGTTTAGCGTTTTTCACATACTTCGTGAACAGATCCTGGGCTTTCTCTGGTTTGGATCACGAAGTAGTGTGGTACCACACTGAAACAGTCCATTAAACGTGGTTTGGATCAATATTTTAGAGGATAACGCATGTTAGGTCTAGGTTAGGTCTGGGATTTGCCCTCATTCAGGGTCATACTGTCGCAGTTTTAACATACTTGTTGAACGGATCCTGGGTTTTTTCTGGTTTGGTTCACGCAGTAGTGTGGTACAACACTGAAACAGTCAATTAAACCTGGTTTTCATCAATATTCTAGAGGACAACGCAAGTTAGGTCTGGGATAGGGCTAGGATTTGCCCTCATCAGGCTCATTCTTTCGTATATTTCTCATACTTCATGGCTAGATCCTGGGCTGTTTCTGGATTGTATCACGTAGTAATGTGGTACCACGCTGAAACAGTCAATTAAACCTGGTTTCGATCAATATTTTAGAGAATAATTCATGTTAGGTCTAGGTTAGGTCTGGGATTTGCTCCCATCAGGCTCATTCTTTCGCATATTTCTCATACTTGATTGCTAGATCCTGGGCTTTTTCTGGATTGCATCACGTAGTAATGAAGTACAACACAGAAACAGTCAATTAAACCTGGTTTCCATCAATATTCTAGAGGATAACGCAAGTTAGGTCTGGGATAGGTCTAGGATTTGCCCTCATCAGGCTCTTAGTTTCGCATATTTCTCATACTTCATGGCTAGATCCTGGGCTATTTCTGGATTGGATCACGTAGTAAAGTGGTACCACACTGAAACATTCAATGCAACCTGGTCTGGATAAATATTTTAGAGGATAACGCATCTTATGTCTGGGTTCGGTCTAAGATTTGCCCTCATCAGGCTCACAGATTAGCGTTTTTCACATACTAGTTGAACAGATCCTGGGCTTTTTCTGGTTTGGATCACGAAGTAGTGTGGTACGTCACTGGAACAGTCCATTAAACCTGGTTTCGCTCAATATTTTAGAGGATAACGCATGTTAGGTCTAGGTTAGGTCTGGGATTTGCTCTCATCAGGCTCATTCTTTCGCATATTTCTCATACTTGATGGCTAGATCCTGGGCTTTTTCTGGATTGCATCACGTAGTAATGTAGTACCACACTGAAACAGTCGATTAATCCAGGTTTCGATCAATATTTTTGAGGATAACGCATGTTAGGTCTAGGTTAGGCCTGGGATTTTCACTCATCGGACTCATACTTTCGCATTCTTCACATTCTTGTTGAACGGATCCTGGGTTTTTTCTGGTTTGGATCACGTAGTAATGTGGGACCACGCTGAAACCGTCAATTAAACCTGGTTCCGATCAATATTTTAGAGAATAATTCATGTTAGGTCTAGGTTAGGTCTGGGATTTGCTCTCATCAGGCTCATTCTTTCGCATATTTCTCATACTTCATGGCTAGATCTTGGGCTGTTTCTGGATTGTATCACGTAGTAATGTGGTACCACGCTGAAACAGTCAATTAAACCTGGTTTCGATCAATATTTTAGAGAATAATTCATGTTAGGTCTAGGTTAGGTCTGGGATTTGCTCTCATCAGGCTCATTCTTTCGCATATTTCTCATACTTGATGGCTAGATCGTGGGCTTTTTCTGGATTGCATCACGTAGTAATGAAGTACAACACAGAAACAGTCAATTAAACCTGGTTTCCAGCATTATTCTAGAGGACAACGCATGTTAGGTCTAGGTTAGGCCTGGGATTTGCCCTCATCAGGGTCATACTGTCGCAGTTTTAACATACTTGTTGAACGGATCCTGGGTTTTTTCTGGTTTGGTTCACGCAGTAATGTGGTACCACACTGAAACATTCAATTAAACCTTTTCTTGATAAATATTTTAGAGGATAACGCATGTTAGGTTTGGGTTAGGTCTAGGATTTGCCCTCATCAGGCTCATACTTTCGCATATTTCTCATACTTGATGGCTAGATCCTGGGCTTTTTCTGGATTGCATCACGTAGTAATGAAGTACAACACAGAAACAGTCAATTAAACCTGGTTTCCATCAATATTCTAGAGGACAACGCATGTTAGGTCTAGGTTAGGCCTGGGATTTGCCCTCATCAGGGTCATACTGTCGCAGTTTTAACATACTTGTTGAACAGATCCTGGGTTGTTTCTGGTTTGGATCACGTAGCAGTGTGGTACCACGCTGAAACAGTCCATTAAACCTGGTTTGGATCAATATTTTAGAGGATAACGCATGTTAGGTCTAGGTTAGGCCTGGGATTTTCACTCATCAGACTCATACTTTCGCATTCTTCACATACTTGTTGAACGGATCCTGGGTTATTTCTGGTTTGGATCACGTAGTAATGTGGGACCACACTGAAACAGTCAATTAAACCTGGTTTCGATCAATATTTTAGAGAATAATTCATGTTAGGTCTAGGTTAGGTCTGGGATTTGCTCTCATCAGGCTCATTCTTTCGCATATTTCTCATACTTGATGGCTAGATCCTGGGCTTTTTCAGGATTGCATCACGTAGTAATGAAGTACAACACTGAAACAGTCAATTAAACCTGGTTTCCATCAATATCTTAGAGGACAACGCATGTTAGGTCTAGGTTAGGCCTGGGATTTGCCCACATCAGGGTCATACTGTCGCAGTTTTAACATACTTGTTGAACGGATCCTGGGTTTTTTCTGGTTTGGTTCACGCAGTAATGTGGTACCACACTGAAACATTCAATTAAACCTTTTCTTGATAAATATTTTAGAGGATAACGCATGTTAGGTTTGGGTTAGGTCTAGGATTTGCCCTCATCAGGCTTATACTTTCGCATATTTCTCATACATCATGGCTAGATCCTGGGCTGTTTCTGGATTGTATCAGGTAGTAAAGTGGTACCACACTGAAACATTCAATGAAACCTGGTCTGGATAAATATTTTAGAGGATAACGCATCTTAGGTCTGGGTTAGGTCTAAGATTTGCCCTCATCAGGCTCACAGTTTAGCGTTTTTCACATACTTCGTGAACAGATCCTGGGCTTTCTCTGGTTTGGATCACGAAGTAGTGTGGTACCACACTGAAACAGTCCATTAAACCTGGTTTGGATCAATATTTTAGAGGATAACGCATGTTAGGTCTAGGTTAGGCCTGGGATTTTCACTCATCAGACTCATACTTTCGCATTCTTCACATACTTGTTGAACGGATCCTGGGTTATTTCTGGTTTGGATCACGTAGTAATGTGGGACCACACTGAAACAGTCAATTAAACCAGGTTTCGATCAATATTTTAGAGAATAATTCATGTTAGGTCTAGGTTAGGTCTGGGATTTGCTCTCATCAGGCTCATTCTATCGCATATTTCTCATACTTCATGGCTAGATCCAGGGCTGTTTCTGGATTGTATCACGTAGTAATGTGGTACCACACTGAAACAGTCAATTAAACCTGGTTTCGATCAATATTTTAGAGAATAATTCATGTTAGGTCTAGGTTAGGTCTGGGATTTGCTCTCATCAGGCTCATTCTTTCGCATATTTCTCATACTTGATTGCTAGATCCTGGGCTTTTTCTGGATTGTATCACGTAGTAATGTGGTACCACGCTGAAACAGTCAATTAAACCTGGTTTTCATCAATATTCTAGAGGACAACGCATGTTAGGTCTAGGTTAGGTCTGGGATTTGCCCTCATCAGGGTCATACTGTCGCAGTTTTAACATACTTGTTGAACGGGTCCTGGGTTTTTTCTGGTTTGGTTCACGCAGTAGTGTGGTACAACACTGAAACAATCAATTAAACCTGGTTTTCATCAATATTCTAGAGGACAACGCAAGTTAGGTCTGGGATAGGGCTAGGATTTGCCCTCATCAGGCTCATTCTTTCGGATATTTCTCATACCTCATGGCTAGATCCTGGGCTGTTTCTGGATTGTATCACGTAGTAATGTGGGACCACGCTGAAACAGTCAATTAAACCTGGTTTCGATCAATATTTTAGAGAATAATTCATGTTAGGTCTAGGTTAGGTCTGGGATTTGCTCTCATCAGGCTCATTCTTTCGCATATTTCTCATACTTCATGGCTAGATCTTGGGCTGTTTCTGGATTGTATCACGTAGTAATGTGGTACCACGCTGAAACAGTCAATTAAACCTGGTTTCGATCAATATTTTAGAGAATAATTCATGTTAGGTCTAGGTTAGGTCTGGGATTTGCTCTCATCAGGCTCATTCTTTCGCATATTTCTCATACTTGATGGCTAGATCCTGGGCTTTTTCTGGATTGCATCACGTAGTAATGTAGTACCACACTGAAACAGTCGATTAATCCAGGTTTCGATCAATATTTTTGAGGATAACGCATGTTAGGTCTAGGTTAGGCCTGGGATTTTCACTCATCGGACTCATACTTTCGCATTCTTCACATTCTTGTTGAACGGATCCTGGGTTTTTTCTGGTTTGGTTCACGCAGTAATGTGGTACCACACTGAAACATTCAATTAAACCTTTTCTTGATAAATATTTTAGAGGATAACGCATGTTATGTTTGGGTTAGGTCTAGGATTTGCCCTCATCAGGCTCATACTTTCGCATATTTCTCATACTTCATGGCTATATCCTGGGCTGTTTCTGGATTGTATCAGGTAGTAAAGTGGTACCACACTGAAACATTCAATGAAACCTGGTCTGGATAAATATTTTAGAGGATAACGCAGCTTAGGTCTGGGTTAGGTCTAAGATTTGCCCTCATCAGGCTCACAGTTTAGCGTTTTTCACATACTTCTTGAACAGATCCTGGGCTTTCTCTGGTTTGGATCACGAAGTAGTGTGGTACCACACTGAAACAGTCCATTAAACCTGGTTTGGATCAATATTTTAGAGGATAACGCATGTTAGGTCTAGGTTAGGCCTGGGATTTTCACTCATCAGACTCATACTTTCGCATTCTTCACATACTTGTTGAACGGATCCTGGGTTATTTCTGGTTTGGATCACGTAGTAATGTGGGACCACACTGAAACAGTCAATTAAACCAGGTTTCGATCAATATTTTAGAGAATAATTCATGTTAGGTCTAGGTTAGGTCTGGGATTTGCTCTCATCAGGCTCATTCTTTCGTATATTTCTCATACTTCATGGCTAGATCCTGGGCTGTTTCTGGATTGTATCACGTAGTAGTGTGGTACCACGCTGAAACAGTCAATTAAACCTGGTTTCGATCAATATTTTAGAGAATAATTCATGTTAGGTCTAGGTTAGGTCTGGGATTTGCTCTCATCAGGCTCATTCTTTCGCATATTTCTCATACTTGATTGCTAGATCCTGGGCTTTTTCTGGATTGCATCACGTAGTAATGAAGTACAACACAGAAACAGTCAATTAAACCTGGTTTCCATCAATATTCTAGAGGACAACGCATGTTAGGTCTAGGTTAGGTCTGGGATTTGCCCTCATCAGGGGCATACTGTCGCAGTTTTAACATACTTGTTGAACGGATCCTGGGTTTTTTCTGGTTTGGTTCACGCAGTAGTGTGGTACAACACTGAAACAGTCAATTAAACCTGGTTTCCATCAATATTCTAGAGGATAACGCATGTTAGGTCTAGGTTAGGTCTGGGATTTGCTCTCATCAGGCTCATTCTTTCGCATATTTCTCATACTTGATGGCTAGATCCTGGGCTTTTTCTGGATTGCATCACGTAGTAATGTAGTACCACACTGAAACAGTCGATTAATCCAGGTTTCGATCAATATTTTTGAGGATAACGCATGTTAGGTCTAGGTTAGGCCTGGGATTTTCACTCATCGGACTCATACTTTCGCATTCTTCACATTCTTGTTGAACGGATCCTGGGTTTTTTCTGGTTTGGATCACGTAGTAATGTGGGACCACGCTGAAACAGTCAATTAAACCTGGTTTCGATCAATATTTTAGAGAATAATTCATGTTAGGTCTAGGTTAGGTCTGGGATTTGCTCTCATCAGGCTCATTCTTTCGCATATTTCTCATACTTCATGGCTAGATCTTGGGCTGTTTCTGGATTGTATCACGTAGTAATGTGGTACCACGCTGAAACAGTCAATTAAACCTGGTTTCGATCAATATTTTAGAGAATAATTCATGTTAGGTCTAGGTTAGGTCTGGGATTTGCTCTCATCAGGCTCATTCTTTCGCATATTTCTCATACTTGATGGCTAGATCCTGGGCTTTTTCTGGATTGCATCACGTAGTAATGTAGTACCACACTGAAACAGTCGATTAATCCAGGTTTCGATCAATATTTTTGAGGATAACGCATGTTAGGTCTAGGTTAGGCCTGGGATTTTCACTCATCGGACTCATACTTTCGCATTCTTCACATTCTTGTTGAACGGATCCTGGGTTTTTTCTGGTTTGGATCACGCAGTAATGTGGTACCACACTGAAACATTCAATTAAACCTTTTCTTGATAAATATTTTAGAGGATAACGCATGTTAGGTTTGGGTTAGGTCTAGGATTTGCCCTCATCAGGCTCATACTTTCGCATATTTCTCATACTTCATGGCTAGATCCTGGGCTGTTTCTGGATTGTGTCAGGTAGTAAAGTGGTACCACACTGAAACATTCAATGAAACCTGGTCTGGATAAATATTTTAGAGGATAACGCATCTTAGGTCTGGGTTAGGTCTAAGATTTGCCCTCATCAGGCTCGCAGTTTAGCGTTTTTCACATACTTCTTGAACAGATCCTGGGCTTTCTCTGGTTTGGATCACGAAGTAGTGTGGTACCACACTGAAACAGTCCATTAAACCTGGTTTGGATCAATATTTTAGAGGGTAACGCATGTTAGGTCTAGGTTAGGCCTGGGATTTTCACTCATCAGACTCATACTTTCGCATTCTTCACATACTTGTTGAACGGATCCTGGGTTATTTCTGGTTTGGATCACGTAGTAATGTGGGACCACACTGAAACAGTCAATTAAACCAGGTTTCGATCATTATTTTAGAGAATAATTCATGTTAGGTCTAGGTTAGGTCTGGGATTTGCTCTCATCAGGCTCATTCTTTCGCATATTTCTCATACTTGATGGCTAGAACCTGGGCTTTTTCTGGATTGCATCACGTAGTAATGAAGTACAACACAGAAACAGTCAATTAAACCTGGTTTCCATCAATATTCTAGAGGACAACGCATGTTAGGTCTAGGTTAGGCCTGGGATTTGCCCTCATCAGGGTCATACTGTCGCAGTTTTAACATACTTGTTGAACGGATCCTGGGTTTTTTCTGGTTTGGTTCACGCAGTAATGTGGTACCACACTGAAACATTCAATTAAACCTTTTCTTGATAAATATTTTAGAGGATAACGCATGTTAGGTTTGGGTTAGGTCTAGGATTTGCCCTCATCAGGCTTATACTTTCGCATATTTCTCATACTTCATGGCTAGATCCTGGGCTGTTTCTGGATTGTATCAGGTAGTAAAGTGGTACCACACTGAAACATTCAATGAAACCTGGTCTGGATAAGTATTTTAGAGGATAACGCATCTTAGGTCTGGGTTAGGTCTAAGATTTGCCCTCATCAGGCTCGCAGTTTAGCGTTTTTCACATACTTCTTGAACAGATCCTGGGCTTTCTCTGGTTTGGATCACGAAGTAGTGTGGTACCACACTGAAACAGTCCATTAAACCTGGTTTGGATCAATATTTTAGAGGATAACGCATGTTAGGTCTAGGTTAGGCCTGGGATTTTCACTCATCAGACTCATACTTTCGCATTCTTCACATACTTGTTGAACGGATCCTGGGTTATTTCTGGTTTGGATCACGTAGTAATGTGGGACCACACTGAAACAGTCAATTAAACCAGGTTTCGATCAATATTTTAGAGAATAATTCATGTTAGGTCTAGGTTAGGTCTGGGATTTGCTCTCATCAGGCTCATTCTTTCGCATATTTCTCACACTTCATGGCTAGATCCTGGGCTGTTTCTGGATTGTATCACGTAGTAGTGTGGTACCACGCTGAAACAGTCAATTAAACCTGGTTTCGATCAATATTTTAGAGAATAATTCATGTTAGGTCTAGGTTAGGTCTGGGATTTGCTCTCATCAGGCTCATTCTTTCGCATATTTCTCATACTTGATTGCTAGATCCTGGGCTTTTTCTGGATTGCATCACGTAGTAATGAAGTACCACACTGAAACAGTCGATTAATCCAGGTTTCGATCAATATTCTAGAGGACAACGCATGTTAGGTCTAGGTTAGGTCTGGGATTTGCCCTCATCAGGGTCATACTGTCGCAGTTTTAACATATTTGTTGAACGGATCCTGGGTTTTTTCTGGTTTGGTTCACGCAGTAATGTGGTACCACACTGAAACATTCAATTAAACCTTTTCTTGATAAATATTTTAGAGGATAACGCATGTTAGGTTTGGGTTAGGTCTAGGATTTGCCCTCATCAGGCTTATACTTTCGCATATTTCTCATACATCATGGCTAGATCCTGGGCTGTTTCTGGATTGTATCAGGTAGTAAAGTGGTACCACACTGAAACATTCAATGAAACCTGGTCTGGATAAATATTTTAGAGGATAACGCATCTTAGGTCTGGGTTAGGTCTAAGATTTGCCCTCATCAGGCTCACAGTTTAGCGTTTTTCACATACTTCGTGAACAGATCCTGGGCTTTCTCTGGTTTGGATCACGAAGTAGTGTGGTACCACACTGAAACAGTCCATTAAACCTGGTTTGGATCAATATTTTAGAGGATAACGCATGTTAGGTCTAGGTTAGGCCTGGGATTTTCACTCATCAGACTCATACTTTCGCATTCTTCACATACTTGTTGAACGGATCCTGGGTTATTTCTGGTTTGGATCACGTAGTAATGTGGGACCACACTGAAACAGTCAATTAAACCAGGTTTCGATCAATATTTTAGAGAATAATTCATGTTAGGTCTAGGTTAGGTCTGGGATTTGCTCTCATCAGGCTCATTCTTTCGCATATTTCTCATACTTCATGGCTAGATCCAGGGCTGTTTCTGGATTGTATCACGTAGTAATGTGGTACCACACTGAAACAGTCAATTAAACCTGGTTTCGATCAATATTTTAGAGAATAATTCATGTTAGGTCTAGGTTAGGTCTGGGATTTGCTCTCATCAGGCTCATTCTTTCGCATATTTCTCATACTTGATTGCTAGATCCTGGGCTTTTTCTGGATTCTATCACGTAGTAATGTGGTACCACGCTGAAACAGTCAATTAAACCTGGTTTTCATCAATATTCTAGAGGACAACGCATGTTAGGTCTAGGTTAGGTCTGGGATTTGCCCTCATCAGGGTCATACTGTCGCAGTTTTAACATACTTGTTGAACGGATCCTGGGTTCTTTCTGGTTTGGTTCACGCAGTAGTGTGGTACAACACTGAAACAGTCAATTAAACCTGGTTTTCATCAATATTCTAGAGGACAACGCAAGTTAGGTCTGGGATAGGGCTAGGATTTGCCCTCATCAGGCTCATTCTTTCGCATATTTCTCATACCTCATGGCTAGATCCTGGGCTGTTTCTGGATTGTATCACGTAGTAATGTGGGACCACGCTGAAACAGTCAATTAAACCTGGTTTCGATCAATATTTTAGAGAATAATTCATGTTAGGTCTAGGTTAGGTCTGGGATTTGCTCTCATCAGGCTCATTCTTTCGCATATTTCTCATACTTCATGGCTAGATCTTGGGCTGTTTCTGGATTGTATCACGTAGTAATGTGGTACCACGCTGAAACAGTCAATTAAACCTGGTTTCGATCAATATTTTAGAGAATAATTCATGTTAGGTCTAGGTTTGGTCTGGGATTTGCTCTCATCAGGCTCATTCTTTCGCATATTTCTCATACTTGATGGCTAGATCCTGGGCTTTTTCTGGATTGCATCACGTAGTAATGTAGTACCACACTGAAACAGTCGATTAATCCAGGTTTCGATCAATATTTTTGAGGATAACGCATGTTAGGTCTAGGTTAGGCCTGGGATTTTCACTCATCGGACTCATACTTTCGCATTCTTCACATTCTTGTTGAACGGATCCTGGGTTTTTTCTGGTTTGGTTCACGCAGTAATGTGGTACCACACTGAAACATTCAATTAAACCTTTTCTTGATAAATATTTTAGAGGATAACGCATGTTATGTTTGGGTTAGGTCTAGGATTTGCCCTCATCAGGCTCATACTTTCGCATATTTCTCATACTTCATGGCTAGATCCTGGGCTGTTTCTGGATTGTATCAGGTAGTAAAGTGGTACCACACTGAAACATTCAATGAAACCTGGTCTGGATAAATATTTTAGAGGATAACGCAGCTTAGGTCTGGGTTAGGTCTAAGATTTGCCCTCATCAGGCTCACAGTTTAGCGTTTTTCACATACTTCTTGAACAGATCCTGGGCTTTCTCTGGTTTGGATCACGAAGTGGTACCACACTGAAGCAGTCCATTAAACCTGGTTTGGATCAATATTTTAGAGGATAACGCATGTTAGGTCTAGGTTAGGCCTGGGATTTTCACTCATCAGACTCATACTTTCGCATTCTTCACATACTTGTTGAACGGATCCTGGGTTATTTCTGGTTTGGATCACGTAGTAATGTGGGACCACACTGAAACAGTCAATTAAACCAGGTTTCGATCAATATTTTAGAGAATAATTCATGTTAGGTCTAGGTTAGGTCTGGGATTTGCTCTCATCAGGCTCATTCTTTCGCATATTTCTCATACTTCTGGGCTAGATCCTGGGCTTTTTCTGGATTGCATCACGTAGTAATGAAGTACAACACGGAAACAGTCAATTAAACCTGATTTCCATCATTATTCCAGAGGACAACGCATGTTAGGTCTAGGTTAGGCCTGGGATTTGCCCTCATCAGGGTCATACTGTCGCAGTTTTAACAAACTTGTTGAACGGATCCTGGGTTTTTTCTGGTTTGGTTCACGTAGTAATGTGTTACCACACTGAAACATTCAATTAAACCTGGTCTTGATAAATATTTTAGACGATAACGCATGTTAGGTTTGGGTTAGGTCTAGGATTTGCCCTCATCGGGCTCATACTTTCGCATATTTCTCATACTTCATGGCTAGATCCTGGGCTGTTTCTGGATTGTATCAGGTAGTAAAGTGGTACCACACTGAAACATTCAATGCAACCTGGTCTGGATAAATATTTTAGAGGATAACGCATCTTATGTCTGGGTTCGGTCTAAGATTTGCCCTCATCAGGCTCACAGATTAGCGTTTTTCACATACTAGTTGAACAGATCCTGGGCTTTTTCTGGTTTGGATCACGAAGTAGTGTGGTACGTCACTGAAACAGTCCATTAAACCTGGTTTCGCTCAATATTTTAGAGGATAACGCATGTTAGGTCTAGGTTAGGTCTGGGATTTGCTCTCATCAGGCTCATTCTTTCGCATATTTCTCATACTTGATGGCTAGATCCTGGGCTTTTTCTGGATTGCATCACGTAGTAATGTAGTACCACACTGAAACAGTCGATTAATCCAGGTTTCGATCAATATTTTTGAGGATAACGCATGTTAGGTCTAGGTTAGGCCTGGGATTTTCACTCATCGGACTCATACTTTCGCATTCTTCACATTCTTGTTGAACGGATCCTGGGTTTTTTCTGGTTTGGATCACGTAGTAATGTGGGACCACGCTGAAACAGTCAATTAAACCTGGTTTCGATCAATATTTTAGAGAATAATTCATGTTAGGTCTAGGTTAGGTCTGGGATTTGCTCTCATCAGGCTCATTCTTTCGCATATTTCTCATACTTCATGGCTAGATCTTGGGCTGTTTCTGGATTGTATCACGTAGTAATGTGGTACCACGCTGAAACAGTCAATTAAACCTGGTTTCGATCAATATTTTAGAGAATAATTCATGTTAGGTCTAGGTTAGGTCTGGGATTTGCTCTCATCAGGCTCATTCTTTCGCATATTTCTCATACTTGATGGCTAGATCCTGGGCTATTTCTGGATTGCATCACGTAGTAATGTAGTACCACACTGAAACAGTCGATTAATCCAGGTTTCGATCAATATTTTTGAGGATAACGCATGTTAGGTCTAGGTTAGGCCTGGGATTTTCACTCATCGGACTCATACTTTCGCATTCTTCACATTCTTGTTGAACGGATCCTGGGTTTTTTCTGGTTTGGATCACGCAGTAATGTGGTACCACACTGAAACATTCAATTAAACCTTTTCTTGATAAATATTTTAGAGGATAACGCATGTTAGGTTTGGGTTAGGTCTAGGATTTGCCCTCATCAGGCTCATACTTTCGCATATTTCTCATACTTCATGGCTAGATCCTGGGCTGTTTCTGGATTGTATCAGGTAGTAAAGTGGTACCACACTGAAACATTCAATGAAACCTGGTCTGGATAAATATTTTAGAGGATAACGCATCTTAGGTCTGGGTTAGGTCTACGATTTGCCCTCATCAGGCTCACAGTTTAGCGTTTTTCACATACTTCTTGAACAGATCCCGGGCTTTCTCTGGTTTGGATCACGAAGTAGTGTGGTACCACACTGAAACAGTCCATTAAACCTGGTTTGGATCAATATTTTAGAGGGTAACGCATGTTAGGTCAAGGTTAGGCCTGGGATTTTCACTCATCGGACTCATACTTTCGCATTCTTCACATTCTTGTTGAACGGATCCTGGGTTTTTTCTGGTTTGGATCACGTAGTAATGTGGGACCACGCTGAAACAGTCAATTAAACCTGGTTTCGATCAATATTTTAGAGAATAATTCATGTTAGGTCTAGGTTAGGTCTGGGATTTGCTCTCATCAGGCTCATTCTTTCGCATATTTCTCATACTTCATGGCTAGATCTTGGGCTGTTTCTGGATTGTATCACGTAGTAATGTGGTACCACGCTGAAACAGTCAATTAAACCTGGTTTCGATCAATATTTTAGAGAATAATTCATGTTAGGTCTAGGTTAGGTCTGGGATTTGCTCTCATCAGGCTCATTCTTTCGCATATTTCTCATACTTGATGGCTAGATCCTGGGCTTTTTCTGGATTGCATCACGTAGTAATGTAGTACCACACTGAAACAGTCGATTAATCCAGGTTTCGATCAATATTTTTGAGGATAACGCATGTTAGGTCTAGGTTAGGCCTGGGATTTTCACTCATCGGACTCATACTTTCGCATTCTTCACATTCTTGTTGAACGGATCCCGGGTTTTTTCTGGTTTGGATCACGCAGTAATGTGGTACCACACTGAAACATTCAATTAAACCTTTTCTTGATAAATATTTTAGAGGATAACGCATGTTAGGTTTGGGTTAGGTCTAGGATTTGCCCTCATCAGGCTCATACTTTCGCATATTTCTCATACTTCATGGCTAGATCCTGGGCTGTTTCTGGATTGTATCAGGTAGTAAAGTGGTACCACACTGAAACATTCAATGAAACCTGGTCTGGATAAATATTTTAGAGGATAACGCATCTTAGGTCTGGGTTAGGTCTACGATTTGCCCTCATCAGGCTCACAGTTTAGCGTTTTTCACATACTTCTTGAACAGATCCAGGGCTTTCTCTGGTTTGGATCACGAAGTAGTGTGGTACCACACTGAAACAGTCCATTAAACCTGGTTTGGATCAATATTTTAGAGGGTAACGCATGTTAGGTCTAGGTTAGGCCTGGGATTTTCACTCATCAGACTCATACTTTCGCATTCTTCACATACTTGTTGAACGGATCCTGGGTTATTTCTGGTTTGGATCACGTAGTAATGTGGGACCACACTGTAACAGTCAATTAAACCAGGTTTCGATCATTATTTTAGAGAATAATTCATGTTAGGTCTAGGTTAGGTCTGGGATTTGCTCTCATCAGGCTCATTCTTTCGCATATTTCTCATACTTGATGGCTAGATCCTGGGCTTTTTCTGGATTGCATCACGTAGTAATGAAGTACAACACAGAAACAGTCAATTAAACCTGGTTTCCATCAATATTCTAGAGGACAACGCATGTTAGGTCTAGGTTAGGCCTGGGATTTGCCCTCATCAGGGTCATACTGTCGCAGTTTTAACATACTTGTTGAACGGATCCTGGGTTTTTTCTGGTTTGGTTCACGCAGTAATGTGGTACCACACTGAAACATTCAATTAAACCTTTTCTTGATAAATATTTTAGAGGATAACGCATGTTAGGTTTGGGTTAGGTCTAGGATTTGCCCTCATCAGGCTTATACTTTCGCATATTTCTCATACTTCATGGCTAGATCCTGGGCTGTTTCTGGATTGTATCAGGTAGTAAAGTGGTACCACACTGAAACATTCAATGAAACCTGGTCTGGATAAATATTTTAGAGGATAACGCATCTTAGGTCTGGGTTAGGTCTAAGATTTGCCCTCATCAGGCTCGCAGTTTAGCGTTTTTCACATACTTCTTGAACAGATCCTGGGCTTTCTCTGGTTTGGATCACGAAGTAGTGTGGTACCACACTGAAACAGTCCATTAAACCTGGTTTGGATCAATATTTTAGAGGATAACGCATGTTAGGTCTAGGTTAGGCCTGGGATTTTCACTCATCAGACTCATACTTTCGCATTCTTCACATACTTGTTGAACGGATCCTGGGTTATTTCTGGTTTGGATCACGTAGTAATGTGGGACCACACTGAAACAGTCAATTAAACCAGGTTTCGATCAATATTTTAGAGAATAATTCATGTTAGGTCTAGGTTAGGTCTGGGATTTGCTCTCATCAGGCTCATTCTTTCGCATATTTCTCATACTTCATGGCTAGATCCTGGGCTGTTTCTGGATTGTATCACGTAGTAGTGTGGTACCACGCTGAAACAGTCAATTAAACCTGATTTCGATCAATATTTTAGAGAATAATTCATGTTAGGTCTAGGTTAGGTCTGGGATTTGCTCTCATCAGGCTCATTCTTTCGCATATTTCTCATACTTGATTGCTAGATCCTGGGCTTTTTCTGGATTGCATCACGTAGTAATGAAGTACAACACAGAAACAGTCAATTAAACCTGGTTTCCATCAATATTCTAGAGGACAACGCATGTTAGGTCTAGGTTAGGTCTGGGATTTGCCCTCATCAGGGTCATACTGTCGCAGTTTTAACATACTTGTTGAACGGATCCTGGGTTTTTTCTGGTTTGGTTCACGTAGTAATGTGTTACCACACTGAAACATTCAATTAAACCTGGTCTTGATAAATATTTTAGAGGATAACGCATGTTAGGTTTGGGTTAGGTCTAGGATTTGCCCTCATCGGGCTCATACTTTCGCATATTTCTCATACTTCATGGCTAGATCCTGGGCTGATTCTGGATTGTATCACGTAGTAATGTGGCACCACGCTGAAACAGTCGATTAAACCTGGTTTCGATCAATATTTCAGAGGATAACGCAAGTTAAGTCTGGGATAGGTCTGGGATTTGACCTCATCAGGCTCTCACTTTCGCATATTTCTCATACTTCATGGCTAGATCCTGGGCTGTTTCTGGATTGGATCACGTAGTAATGAGGTACCACGCTGAAACAGTGAATTAAACCTGGTTTCGATCAATATTTTAGAGGATAACGCAAGTTAGGTCTGGGATAGGTCTAGGATTGGCCCTCATCAGGCTCTCACTTTCGCATATTTCTCATACTTCATGGCTAGATTCTGGGCTATTTCTGGATTGGATCACGTAGTAAAGTGGTACCACACTGAAACATTCAATGAAACCTGGTCTGGATAAATATTTTAGAGGATAACGCATCTTATGTCTGGGTTAGGTGTAACATTTGCTCTCATCAGGCTCACAGTTTAGCGTTTTTCACATACTTGTTGAACAGATCCTGGGCTTTTTCTGGTTTGGATCACGAAGTAGTGTGGTACGTCACTGAAACAGTCCATTAAACCTGGTTTCGCTCAATATTTTAGAGGATAACGCATGTTAGGTCTAGGTTAGGTCTGGGATTTGCTCTCATCAGGCTCATTCTTTCGCATATTTCTCATACTTGATGGCTAGATCCTGGGCTTTTTCTGGATTGCGTCACGTAGTAATGTAGTACCACACTGAAACAGTCAATGAAACCAGGTTTCCATCAATATTCTAGAGGACAACGCATGTTAGGTCTAGGTTAGGCCTGGGATTTGCCCTCATCAGGGTCATACTCTCGCAGTTTTAACATACTTGTTGAACGGATGCTGGGTTTTTTCTGGTTTGGTTCACGTAGTAATGTGGTACCACACTGAAACATTCAATTAAACCTGGTCTTGATAAATATTTTAGAGGACAACGCATGTTAGGTTTGGGTTAGGTCTAGGATTTGCCCTCATCAGGCTCATACTTTCGCATATTTCTCATACTTCATGGCTAGATCCTGGGCTGTTTCTGGATTGTATCACGTAGTAATGTGGCACCACGCTGAAACAGTCGATTAAACCTGGTTTCGATCAATATTTTAGAGGATAACGCAAGTTAAGTCTGGGATAGGTCTGGGATTTGACCTCATCAGACTCATACTTTCGCGTTTTTCACATACTTGTTGAACAGATCATGGGTTTTTTCTGGTTTGGATCAAGTAGTAATGTGGGACCACACTGAAACAGTCAAGTAAACCTGGTTTCGATCAATATTTTAGAGAATAATTCATGTTAGGTCTAGGTTAGGCCTGGGATTTGCCCTCATTAGAGTCATACTGTGGCAGTTTTAACATACTTGTTGAACGGATCCTGGGTTTTTTCTGGTTTGGTTCACGTAGTAATGTGGTACCGCACTGAAACATTCAATTAAACCTTTTCTTGATAAATATTTTAGAGGATAACGCGTGTTAGGTTTGGGTTAGGTCTGAGGTTTGGCCCTCATCAGGCTCATACTTTCGCATATTTCTCATACTTCATGGCTAGATCCTGGGCTGTCTCTGGATTGTATCAGGTAGTAAAGTGGTACCACACTGAAACATTCAATGAAACCTGGTCTGGATAAATATTTTAGAGGATAACGCATCTTAGGTCTGGGTTAGGTCTAAGATTTGCCCTCATCAGGCTCACAGTTTAGCGTTTTTCACATACTTCTTGAACAGATCCTGGGCTTTCTCTGGTTTGGATCACGAAGTAGTGTGGTACCACACTGAAACAGTCAATGAAACCTGGTTTCCAACAATATTTTAGAGGACAACGCAAGTTAGGTCTAGGTAAGGCCTGAGATTTTCACTGATCAGACTCATACTTTCGCATTCTTCACATACTTGTTGAACGGATGCTGGGTTTTTTCTGGCTTGGTTCGCGTAGTAATGTGGTACCACACTGAAACATTCAATTAAACCTGGTCTTGATAAATATTTTAGAGGATAACGCATGTTAGGTTTGGGTTAGGTCTAGGATTTGCCCTCATCAGGCTCATACTTTCGCATATTTCACATACTTCATGGCTAGATCCTGGGGTGTTTCTGGATTGTATCACGTAGTAATGTGGTACCACGCTGATACAGTCGATTAAACCTGGTTTCGATCAATATTTTAGAGGATAACACAAGTTAAGTCTGGGATAGGTCTGGGATTTGACCTCATCAGACTCATACTTTCGCGTTTTTCACATACTTGTTGAACAGATCCTGGGTTATTTTCTGGTTTGGATCACATAGTAATGTGGTACCACACTGAAACAGTCGATTAAACCAGGTTTCGATCAATATTTTTGAGGATAACGCATGTTAGGTCTAGTTTAGGCCTGGGATTTTCACTGATCAGACTCATACTTTCGCATTCTTCACATACTTGTTGAACGGATCCTGGGTTTTTTCTGGTTTGGATCACGTAGTAATGTGGGACCACACTGAAACAGTCAATTAAACCTGGTTTCGATCAATATTTTAGAGAATAATTCATGTTAGGTCTAGGTTAGGTCTGGGATTTGCTCTCATCAGGCTCATTCTTTCGCATATTTCTCATACTTGATGGCTAGATCCTGGGCTTTTTCTGGATTGCATCACGTAGTAATGAAGTACAACACTGAAACAGTCAATTAAACCTGGTTTCCATCAATATCTTAGAGGACAACGCAAGTTAGGTCTGGGATATGTCTGGGATTTGCCCTCATCAGGCTCATACTTTCGCGTTTTTCACATACTTGTTGAACAGATCCTGGGTTTTTTCTGGTTTGGATCACGTAGTAATGTGGGACCACACTGAAACAGTCAATTAAACCAGGTTTCGATCAATATTTTAGATAATAATTCATGTTAGGTCTGGGATTTGCTCTCATCAGGCTCATTCTTTCGCATATTTCTCATACTTCATGGCTAGATCCTGGGCTGTTTCTGGATTGTATCACGTAGTAATGTGGTACCACGCTGAAACAGTCAATTAAACCTGGTTTCGATCAATATTTTAGAGAATAATTCATGTTAGGTCTAGGTTAGGTCTGGGATTTGCTCTCATCAGGCTCATTCTTTCGCATATTTCTCATACTTGATGGCTAGATCCTGGGCTTTTTCTGGATTGCATCACGTAGTAATGAAGTGCAACACAGAAACAGTCAATTAAACCTGGTTTCCATCAATATTCTAGAGGACAACGCATGTTAGGTCTAGGTTAGGCCTGGGATTTGCCCTCATCAGGGTCATACTGTCGCAGTTTTAACATACTTGTTGAACGGATCCTGGGTTTTTTCTGGTATGGTTCACGTAGTAATGTGGTACCACACTGAAACATTCAATTAAACCTTTTCTTGATAAATATTTTAGAGGATAACGCATGTTACGTTTGGGTTAGGTCTAGGATTTGCCCTCATCAGGCTCATACTTTCGCATATTTCTCATACTTCATGGCTAGATCCTGGGCTGTTTCTGGATTGTATCAGGTAGTAAAGTGGTACCACACTGAAACAGTCCATTAAACTTGGTTTCGCTCAATATTTTAGAGGATAACGCATGTTAGGTCTAGGTTAGGTCCGGGATTTTCACTGATCAGACTCATACTTTCGCATTCTTCACATACTTGTTGAACGGATCCTGGGTTTTTTCTGGTTTGGATCACGTAGTATTGTGGTTCCACACTGAAACATTCATTTAAACCTGGTCTTGATAAATATTTTATTGAATAACGCATGTTAGGTCTGGGTTAGGTCTAGGATTTGCCCTCATCAGGCTCATACTTTCGCATATTTCTCATACTTCATGGCTAGATCCTGGGCTGTTTCTGGATTGTATCACGTAGTAATGTGGTACCACGCTGAAACAGTCAATTAAACCTGTTTTCGATCAATATTTTAGAGAATAATTCATGTTAGGTCTAGGTTAGGTCTGGGATTTGCTCTCATCAGGCTCATTCTTTCGCATATTTCTCATACTTGATTGCTAGATCCTGGGCTTTTTCTGGATTGCATCACGTAGTAATGAAGTACAACACAGAAACAGTCAATTAAACCTGGTTTCCATCAATATTCTAGAGGACAACGCATGTTAGGTCTAGGTTAGGTCTGGGATTTGCCCTCATCAGGGTCATACTGTCGCAGTTTTAACATACTTGTTGAACGGATCCTAGGTTTTTTCTGGTTTGGTTCACGCAGTAGTGTGGTACAACACTGAAACAGTCAATTAAACCTGGTTTCCATCAATATTCTAGAGGACAACGCATGTTAGGTCTAGGATAGGCCTGGGATTTGCCCTCATCAGGGTCATACTGTCGCAGTTTTAACATACTTGTTGAACGGATCCTGGGTTTTTTCTGGTTTGGTTCACGTAGTAATGTGTTACCACACTGAAACATTCAATTAAACCTGATCTTGATAAATATTTTAGAGGATAACGCATGTTAGGTCTGGGTTAGGTCTAGGATTTGCCCTCATCGGGCTCATACTTTCGCATATTTCTCATACTTCATGGCTAGATCCAGGGCTGAATCTGGATTGTATCACGTAGTAATGTGGCACCACGCTGAAACAGTCGATTAAACCTGGTTTCGCTCAATATTTTAGAGGATAACGCATGTTAGGTCTAGGTTAGGTCTGGGATTTTCACTGATCAGACTCATACTTTCGCATTCTTCACATACTTGTTGAACGGATCGTGGGTTTTTTCTGGTTTGGATCACGTAGTAATGTGGTACCACACTGAAACAGTCGATTAAACCTGGTTTCGATCATTATTTTAGAGAATAATTCATGTTAAGTCTAGGTCAGGTCTGGGATTTGCTCTCATCAGGCTCATTCTTTCGCATATTTCTCATACTTGATGGCTAGATCCTGGGCTTCTTCTGGATTGCATCACGTAGTAATGAAGTACAACACTGAAACAGTCAATTAAACCTGGTTTCCATCAATATCTTAGAGGACAACGCAAGTTAGGTCTGGGATAGGTCTTGGATTTGCCCTCATCAGGCTCATACTTTCGCGTTTTTCACATACTTGTTGAACAGATCCTGGGTTTTTTCTGGTTTGGATCACGTAGTAGTGTGGTACCACACTGAAACATTCCATTATACCTGGTTTGGACCAATATTTTAGAGGATAACGCATGTTAGGTCTAGGTTAGGTCTGGGATTTTCACTCATCAGACTCATACTTTCGCAGTCTTCACATACTTGTTGAACGGATCGTGGGTTTTTTCTGGTTTGGATCACGTAGTAATGTGGTACCACACTGAAACAGTCGATTAAACCTGGTTTCGATCAATATTTTAGAGGATAATGCAAGTTAAGTCTGGGATTGGTCTGGGATTTGACATCATCAGACTCATACTTTCGCACACTTCACATACTCGTTGAACAGATCCTGGGTTATTTTCTGGTCTGGATCACATAGTATTGCGGTACCACACTGAAACAGTCGTTTAAACCAGGTGTCGATCAATATTTTTGAGGATAACGCATGTTAGGTCTAGGTTAGGCCTGGGATTTTCACTCATCAGACTCATACTTTCGCATTCTTTACAAACTTGTTGAACGGATCCTGGGTTTTTTCTGGTTTGGATCACGTAGTAATGTGGGACCAGACTGAAACAGTCAATTAAACCTGGTTTCGATCAATATTTTAGAGAATAATTCATGTTAGGTCTAGGTCAGGTCTGGGATTTGCTCTCATCAGGCTCATTCTTTCGCATATTTCTCATACTTGATGGCTAGATCCTGGGCTTCTTCTGGATTGCATCACGTAGTAATGAAGTACAACACTGAATCAGTCAATTAAACCTGGTTTCCATCAATATCTTAGAGGACAACGCAAGTTAGGTCTGGGATATGTCTGGGATTTGCCCTCATCAGGCTCATTCTTTCGCGTTTTTCACATACTTGTTGAACGGATCCTGGGTTTTTTCTGGTTTGGATCACGTAGTAACGTGGGACCACACTGAAACAGTCAATTAAACCTGGTTTCGATCAATATTTTAGAGAATAATTCATGTTAGGTCTAGGTCAGGTCTCGGATTTGCTCCCATCAGGGTCATTCTTTCGCATATTTCTCATACTTGATGGCTAGATCCTGGGCTTCTTCTGGATTGCATCACGTAGCAATGAAGTACAACACTGAAATAGTCAATTAAACCTGGTTTCCATCAATATCTTAGAGGACAACGCAAGTTATGTCTGGGATATGTCTGGGATTTGCCCTCATCAGGCTCATACTTTCACGTTTTTCACATACTTGTTGAACAGATCCTGGGTTTTTTCTGGTTTGGATCACGTAGTAATGTGGGTCCACACTGAAACAATCAATTAAACCTGGCCTTGATAAATATTTTAAAGGATAACGCAAGTTAGGTCTGGGATTGGCCTGGGATTTGATATCATCAGACTCATACTTTCGCACACTTCACATACTCGTTGAACAGATCCTGGGTTATTTTCTGATTTGGATCACATAGTAATGTGGTACCACACTGAAACAGTCGATTAAACCAGGTTTCGATCAATATTTTTGAGGATAACGCATGTTAGGTCTAGGTTAGGCCTGGGATTTTCACTCATCAGACTCATACTTTCGCATTCTTCACATACTTGTTGATCGGATCCTGGGTTTTTTCTGGTTTGGATCACGTAGTAATGTGGGACCACACTGAAACAGTCAATTAAACCTGGTTTCGATCAATATTTTAGAGAATAATTCATGTTAGGTCTAGGTCAGGTCTGGGATTTGCTCTCATCAGGCTCATTCTTTCGCATATTTCTCATACTTGATGGCTAGATCCTGGGCTTCTTCTGGATTGCATCACGTAGTAATGAAGTACAACACTGAAACAGTCAATTAAACCTGGTTTCCATCAATATCTTAGAGGACAACGCAAGTTAGGTCTGGGATATGTCTGGGATTTGCCCTCATCAGGCTCATACTTTCGCGTTTTTCACATACTTGTTGAACAGATCCTGGGTTTTTTATGGTTTGGATCACGTAGTAGTGTGGTACCACGTTGAAACAGTCCATTAAACCTGGTTTGGATCAATATTTTAGAGGATAACGCATGTTAGGTCTAGGTTAGGCCTGGGATTTTCACTCATCAGACTCATTCTTTCGCATTTTTCACATACTTGTTGAACGGATCCTGGGTTATTTCTGGTTTGGATCACGTAGAAATGTGGGACCACACTGAAACAGTCAATAAAACCTGGTTTCGATCAATATTTTAGAGAATAATTCATGTTAGGTCTAGGTTAGGTCTGGGATTTGCCCACATCAGGCTCATTCTTTCGTATATTTCTCATACATGTTGAACAGATCCTGGGTTTTTTCTGGTTTGGATCACGTAGTAATGTGGTACCACGCTGAAACAGTCAATTAAACCTGGTTTCGATCAATATTTTAGAGGATAACGCAAGTTAGGTCTGGGATAGGTCTAGGATTTGCCCTCATCAGGCTCTTACTTTCGCATATTTCTCATACTTGATGGCTAGATCCTGGGCTTTTTCTGGATTGCGTCACGTAGTAATGTAGTACCACACTGAAACAGTCAATGAAACCTGGTTTCCATCAATATTCTAGAGGACAACGCATGTTAGGTCTAGGTTAGGCCTGGGATTTGCCCTCATCAGAGTCATACTGTGGCAGGTTTAACATACTTGTTGAACGGATCCTGGGTTTTTTCTGGTTTGGTTCACGTAGTAATGTGGTACCGCACTGAAACATTCAATTAAACCTTTTCTTGATAAATATTTTAGAGGATAACGCGTGTTAGGTTTGGGTTAGGTCTGAGGTTTGGCCCTCATCAGGCTCATACTTTCGCATATTTCTCATACTTCATGGCTAGATTCTGGGCTGTCTCTGGATTGTATCAGGTAGTAAAGTGGTACCACACTGAAACATTCAATGAAACCTGGTCTGGATAAATATTTTAGAAGATAACGCATCTTAGGTCTGGGTTAGGTCTAACATTTGCCCTCATCAGGCTCACAGTTTAGCGTTTTTCACATACTTGTTGAACAGATCCTGGGCTTTTTCTGGTTTGGATCGCGAAGTAGTATGGTACGTCACTGAAACAGTCCATTAAACCTGGTTTCGCTCAATATTTTAGAGGATAACGCATGTTAGGTCTAGGTTAGGTCTGGGATTTGCTCTCATCAGGCTCATTCTTTCGCATATTTCTCATACTTGATGGCTAGATCCTGGGCTTTTTCTGGATTGCGTCACGTAGTAATGTAGTACCACACTGAAACAGTCAATGAAACCTGGTTTCCATCAATATTCTAGAGGACAACGCATGTTAGGTCTAGGTTAGGCCTGGGATTTGCCCTCATCAGAGTCATACTGTGGCAGGTTTAACATACTTGTTGAACGGATCCTGGGTTTTTTCTGGTTTGGTTCACGTAGTAATGTGGTACCGCACTGAAACATTCAATTAAACCTTTTCTTGATAAATATTTTAGAGGATAACGCGTGTTAGGTTTGGGTTAGGTCTGAGGTTTGGCCCTCATCAGGCTCATACTTTCGCATATTTCTCATACTTCATGGCTAGATCCTGGGCTGTCTCTGGATTGTATCAGGTAGTAAAGTGGTACCACACTGAAACATTCAATGAAACCTGGTCTGGATAAATATTTTAGAAGATAACGCATCTTAGGTCTGGGTTAGGTCTAAGATTTGCCCTCATCAGGCTCACAGTTTAGCGTTTTTCACATACTTCTTAAACAGATCCTGGGCTTTCTCTAGTTTGGATCACGAAGTAGTGTGGTACCACACTGAAACAGTCCATTAAACTTGGTTTCGCTCAATATTTTAGAGGATAACGCATGTTAGGTCTAGGTTAGGTCTGGGATTTTCACTGATCAGACTCATACTTTCGCATTCTTCACATACTTGTTGAACGGATCCTGGGTTTTTTCTGGTTTGGATCACGTAGTAATGTGTTACAACACTGAAACATTCAATTAAACCTGGTCTTGATAAATATTTTAGAGGATAACGCATGTTAGGTTTGGGTTAGGTCTAGGATTTGCCCTCATCGGGCTCATACTTTCGCATATTTCTCATACTTCATGGCTAGATCCTGGGCTGATTCTGGATTGTATCACGTAGTAATGTGGCACCACGCTGAAACAGTCGATTAAACCTTGTTTCGATCAATATTTCAGAGGATAACGCAAGTTAAGTCTGGGATAGGTCTGGGATTTGACCTCATCAGACTCATACTTTCGCGTTTTTCACATACTTGTTGAACAGATCCGGGGGTTTTTCTGGTTTGGATCACGTAGTAATGTGGGACCACACTGAAACAGTCAAGTAAACCTGGTTTCGATCAATATTTTAGAGAATAATTCATGTTAGGTCTAACTTAGGTCTGGGATTTGCTCTCATCAGGCTCATTCTTTCGCATATTTCTCATACATGTTGAACAGATCCTGGGTTTTTTCTGGTTTGGATCACGTAGTAATGTGGGACCACACTGAAACAATCAATTAAACCAGATCTTGATAAATATTTTAGAGGATAACGCATGTAAGGTCTGGGTTAGGTCTAGGATTTGCCCTCATCAGGCTCATACTTTCGCATATTTCTCATACTTCATGGCTAGATCCTGGGCAGTTTCTGGATTGGATCACGTAGTTATGAGGTACCACGCTGAAACAGTCAATTAAACCTGGTTTCGATCAATATTTTAGAGGATAACGCAAGTTAGGTCTAGGTTAGGCCTGGGATTTGCCCTCATCAGAGTCATACTGTGGCAGTTTTAACATACTTGTTGAACGGATCCTGGGTTTTTTCTGGTTTGGTTCACGTAGTAATGTGGTACCACACTGAAAGATTCAATTAAACCTTTTCTTGATAAATATTTTAGAGGATAACGCATGTTAGGTTTGGGTTAGGTCTGAGGTTTGGCCCTCATCAGGCTCATACTTTCGCATATTTCTCATACTTCATGGCTAGATCCTGGGCTGTTTCTGGATTGTATCAGGTAGTAAAGTGGTACCACACTGAAACATTCAATGAAACCTGGTCTGGATAAATATTTTAGAGGATAACGCATCTTAGGTCTGGGTTAGGTCTAAGATTTGCCCTCATCAGGCTCACAGTTTAGCGTTTTTCACATACTTCTTGAACAGATCCTGGGCTTTCTCTGGTTTGGATCACGAAGTAGTGTGGTACCACACTGAAACAGTCAATGAAACCTGGTTTCCAACAATATTTTAGAGGACAACGCAAGTTAGGTCTAGGTAAGGCCTGAGATTTTCACTGATCAGACTCATACTTTCGCATTCTTCACATACTTGTTGAACGGATCCTGGGTTTTTTCTGGTTTGGTTCGCGTAGTAATGTGGTACCACACTGAAACATTCAATTAAACCTGCTCTTGATAAATATTTTAGAGGAAAACGCATGTTAGGTTTGGGTTAGGTCTAGGATTTGCCCTCATCAGGCTCATACTTTCGCATATTTCACATACTTCATGGCTAGATCCTGGGGTGTTTCTGGATTGCATCACGTAGTAATGAAGTGCAACACAGAAACGGTCAATTAAACCTGGTTTCCATCAATATTCTAGAGGACAACGCATGTTAGGTCTAGGTTAGGCCTGGGATTTGCCCTCATCAGGGTCATACTGTCGCAGTTTTAACATACTTGTTGAACGGATCCTGGGTTATTTTCTGGTTTGGATCACATAGTAATGTGGTACCACTCTGAAACAGTCGATTAAACCAGGTTTCGATCAATATTTTTGAGGATAACGCATGTTAGGTCTAGTTTAGGCCTGGGATTTTCACTCATCGGACTCATAACTTCGCATTCTTCACATTCTTGTTGAACGGATCCTGGGTTTTTTCTGGTTTGGATCACGTAGTAATGTGGGACCACACTGAAACAGTCAATTAAACCTAGTTTCGATCAATATTTTAGAGAATAATTCATGTTAGGTCTAGGTTAGGTCTGGGATTTGCTCTCATCAGGCTCATTCTTTCGCATATTTCTCATACTTGATGGCTAGATCCTGCGCTTTTTCTGGATTGCATCACGTAGTAATGAAGTACAACACTGAAACAGTCAATTAAACCTGGTTTCCATCAATATCTTAGAGGACAACGCAAGTTAGGTCTGGGATATGTCTGGGATTTGCCCTCATCAGGCTCATACTTTCGCGTTTTTCACATACTTGTTGAACAGATCCTGGGTTTTTTCTGGTTTGGATCACGTAGTAATGTGGGACCACACTGAAAGAGTCAATTAAACCAGGTTTCGATCAATATTTTAGAGAATAATTCATGTTAGGTCTGGGATTTGACTCATCAGGCTCATTCTTTCGCATATTTATCATACTTCATGGCTAGATCCTGGGCTGTTTCTGGATTGTATCACGTAGTAATGTGGTACCACGCTGAAACAGTCAATTAAACCTGGTTTCGATCAATATTTTAGAGAATAATTCATGTTAGGTCTAGGTTAGGTCTGGGATTTGCTCTCATCAGGCTCATTCTTTCGCATATTTCTCATACATGATTGCTAGATCCTGGGCTTTTTCTGGATTGCATCACGTAGTAATGAAGTACAACACAGAAACAGTCAATTAAACCTGGTTTCCATCAATATTCTAGAGGACAACGCATGTTAGGTCTAGGTTAGGTCTGGGATTTGCCCTCATCAGGGTCATACTGTCGCAGTTTTAACATACTTGTTGAACGGATCCTAGGTTTTTTCTGGTTTGGTTCACGCAGTAGTGTGGTACAACACTGAAACAGTCAATTAAACCTGGTTTCCATCAATATTCTAGAGGACAACGCATGTTAGGTCTAGGATAGGCCTGGGATTTGCCCTCATCAGGGTCATACTGTCGCAGTTTTAACATACTTGTTGAACGGATCCTGGGTTTTTTCTGGTTTGGTTCACGTAGTAATGTGTTACCACACTGAAACATTCAATTAAACCTGATCTTGATAAATATTTTAGAGGATAACGCATGTTAGGTCTGGGTTAGGTCTAGGATTTGCCCTCATCGGGCTCATACTTTCGCATATTTCTCATACTTCATGGCTAGATCCAGGGCTGAATCTGGATTGTATCACGTAGTAATGTGGCACCACGCTGAAACAGTCGATTAAACCTGGTTTCGCTCAATATTTTAGAGGATAACGCATGTTAGGTCTAGGTTAGGTCTGGGATTTTCACTGATCAGACTCATACTTTCGCATTCTTCACATACTTGTTGAACGGATCGTGGGTTTTTTCTGGTTTGGATCACGTAGTAATGTGGTACCACACTGAAACAGTCGATTAAACCTGGTTTCGATCATTATTTTAGAGAATAATTCATGTTAAGTCTAGGTCAGGTCTGGGATTTGCTCTCATCAGGCTCATTCTTTCGCATATTTCTCATACTTGATGGCTAGATCCTGGGCTTCTTCTGGATTGCATCACGTAGTAATGAAGTACAACACTGAAACAGTCAATTAAACCTGGTTTCCATCAATATCTTAGAGGACAACGCAAGTTAGGTCTGGGATAGGTCTTGGATTTGCCCTCATCAGGCTCATACTTTCGCGTTTTTCACATACTTGTTGAACAGATACTGGGTTTTTTCTGGTTTGGATCACGTAGTAGTGTGGTACCACACTGAAACATTCCATTATACCTGGTTTGGACCAATATTTTAGAGGATAACGCATGTTAGGTCTAGGTTAGGTCTGGGATTTTCACTCATCAGACTCATACTTTCGCAGTCTTCACATACTTGTTGAACGGATCGTGGGTTTTTTCTGGTTTGGATCACGTAGTAATGTGGTACCACACTGAAACAGTCGATTAAACCTGGTTTCGATCAATATTTTAGAGGATAACGCAAGTTAAGTCTGGGATTGGTCTGGGATTTGACATCATCAGACTCATACTTTCGCACACTTCACATACTCGTTGAACAGATCCTGGGTTATTTTCTGGTCTGGATCACATAGTATTGCGGTACCACACTGAAACAGTCGATTAAACCAGGTGTCGATCAATATTTTTGAGGATAACGCATGTTAGGTCTAGGTTAGGCCTGGGATTTTCACTCATCAGACTCATACTTTCGCATTCTTTACAAACTTGTTGAACGGATCCTGGGTTTTTTCTGGTTTGGATCACGTAGTAATGTGGGACCAGACTGAAACAGTCAATTAAACCTGGTTTCGATCAATATTTTAGAGAATAATTCATGTTAGGTCTAGGTCAGGTCTGGGATTTGCTCTCATCAGGCTCATTCTTTCGCATATTTCTCATACTTGATGGCTAGATCCTGGGCTTCTTCTGGATTGCATCACGTAGTAATGAAGTACAACACTGAATCAGTCAATTAAACATGGTTTCCATCAATATCTTAGAGGACAACGCAAGTTAGGTCTGGGATATGTCTGGGATTTGCCCTCATCAGGCTCATTCTTTCGCGTTTTTCACATACTTGTTGAACGGATCCTGGGTTTTTTCTGGTTTGGATCACGTAGTAACGTGGGACCACACTGAAACAGTCAATTAAACCTGGTTTCGATCAATATTTTAGAGAATAATTCATGTTAGGTCTAGGTCAGGTCTCGGATTTGCTCCCATCAGGGTCATTCTTTCGCATATTTCTCATACTTGATGGCTAGATCCTGGGCTTCTTCTGGATTGCATCACGTAGCAATGAAGTACAACACTGAAATAGTCAATTAAACCTGGTTTCCATCAATATCTTAGAGGACAACGCAAGTTATGTCTGGGATATGTCTGGGATTTGCCCTCATCAGGCTCATACTTTCACGTTTTTCACATACTTGTTGAACAGATCCTGGGTTTTTTCTGGTTTGGATCACGTAGTAATGTGGGACCACACTGAAACAATCAATTAAACCTGGCCTTGATAAATATTTTAAAGGATAACGCAAGTGAGGTCTGGGATTGGCCTGGGATTTGATATCATCAGACTCATACTTTCGCACACTTCACATACTCGTTGAACAGATCCTGGGTTATTTTCTGATTTGGATCACATAGTAATGTGGTACCACACTGAAACAGTCGATTAAACCAGGTTTCGATCAATATTTTTGAGGATAACGCATGTTAGGTCTAGGTTAGGCCTGGGATTTTCACTCATCAGACTCATACTTTCGCATTCTTCACATACTTGTTGATCGGATCCTGGGTTTTTTCTGGTTTGGATCACGTAGTAATGTGGGACCACACTGAAACAGTCAATTAAACCTGGTTTCGATCAATATTTTAGAGAATAATTCATGTTAGGTCTAGGTCAGGTCTGGGATTTGCTCTCATCAGGCTCATTCTTTCGCATATTTCTCATACTTGATGGCTAGATCCTGGGCTTTTTCTGGATTGCGTCACGTAGTAATGTAGTACCACACTGAAACAGTCAATGAAACCTGGTTTCCATCAATATTCTAGAGGACAACGCATGTTAGGTCTAGGTTAGGCCTGGGATTTGCCCTCATCAGAGTCATACTGTGGCAGGTTTAACATACTTGTTGAACGGATCCTGGGTTTTTTCTGGTTTGGTTCACGTAGTAATGTGGTACCGCACTGAAACATTCAATTAAACCTTTTCTTGATAAATATTTTAGAGGATAACGCGTGTTAGGTTTGGGTTAGGTCTGAGGTTTGGCCCTCATCAGGCTCATACTTTCGCATATTTCTCATACTTCATGGCTAGATTCTGGGCTGTCTCTGGATTGTATCAGGTAGTAAAGTGGTACCACACTGAAACATTCAATGAAACCTGGTCTGGATAAATATTTTAGAAGATAACGCATCTTAGGTCTGGGTTAGGTCTAACATTTGCCCTCATCAGGCTCACAGTTTAGCGTTTTTCACATACTTGTTGAACAGATCCTGGGCTTTTTCTGGTTTGGATCGCGAAGTAGTATGGTACGTCACTGAAACAGTCCATTAAACCTGGTTTCGCTCAATATTTTAGAGGATAACGCATGTTAGGTCTAGGTTAGGTCTGGGATTTGCTCTCATCAGGCTCATTCTTTCGCATATTTCTCATACTTGATGGCTAGATCCTGGGCTTTTTCTGGATTGCGTCACGTAGTAATGTAGTACCACACTGAAACAGTCAATGAAACCTGGTTTCCATCAATATTCTAGAGGACAACGCATGTTAGGTCTAGGTTAGGCCTGGGATTTGCCCTCATCAGAGTCATACTGTGGCAGGTTTAACATACTTGTTGAACGGATCCTGGGTTTTTTCTGGTTTGGTTCACGTAGTAATGTGGTACCGCACTGAAACATTCAATTAAACCTTTTCTTGATAAATATTTTAGAGGATAACGCGTGTTAGGTTTGGGTTAGGTCTGAGGTTTGGCCCTCATCAGGCTCATACTTTCGCATATTTCTCATACTTCATGGCTAGATCCTGGGCTGTCTCTGGATTGTATCAGGTAGTAAAGTGGTACCACACTGAAACATTCAATGAAACCTGGTCTGGATAAATATTTTAGAAGATAACGCATCTTAGGTCTGGGTTAGGTCTAAGATTTGCCCTCATCAGGCTCACAGTTTAGCGTTTTTCACATACTTCTTAAACAGATCCTGGGCTTTCTCTAGTTTGGATCACGAAGTAGTGTGGTACCACACTGAAACAGTCCATTAAACTTGGTTTCGCTCAATATTTTAGAGGATAACGCATGTTAGGTCTAGGTTAGGTCTGGGATTTTCACTGATCAGACTCATACTTTCGCATTCTTCACATACTTGTTGAACGGATCCTGGGTTTTTTCTGGTTTGGATCACGTAGTAATGTGTTACAACACTGAAACATTCAATTAAACCTGGTCTTGATAAATATTTTAGAGGATAACGCATGTTAGGTTTGGGTTAGGTCTAGGATTTGCCCTCATCGGGCTCATACTTTCGCATATTTCTCATACTTCATGGCTAGATCCTGGGCTGATTCTGGATTGTATCACGTAGTAATGTGGCACCACGCTGAAACAGTCGATTAAACCTTGTTTCGATCAATATTTCAGAGGATAACGCAAGTTAAGTCTGGGATAGGTCTGGGATTTGACCTCATCAGACTCATACTTTCGCGTTTTTCACATACTTGTTGAACAGATCCTGGGGTTTTTCTGGTTTGGATCACGTAGTAATGTGGGACCACACTGAAACAGTCAAGTAAACCTGGTTTCGATCAATATTTTAGAGAATAATTCATGTTAGGTCTAACTTAGGTCTGGGATTTGCTCTCATCAGGCTCATTCTTTCGCATATTTCTCATACATGTTGAACAGATCCTGGGTTTTTTCTGGTTTGGATCACGTAGTAATGTGGGACCACACTGAAACAATCAATTAAACCAGATCTTGATAAATATTTTAGAGGATAACGCATGTAAGGTCTGGGTTAGGTCTAGGATTTGCCCTCATCAGGCTCATACTTTCGCATATTTCTCATACTTCATGGCTAGATCCTGGGCTGTTTCTGGATTGGATCACGTAGTTATGAGGTACCACGCTGAAACAGTCAATTAAACCTGGTTTCGATCAATATTTTAGAGGATAACGCAAGTTAGGTCTGGGATAGGTCTAGGATTTGCCCTCATCAGGCTCTTACTTTCGCATATTTCTCATACTTCATGGCTAGATTCTGGGCTATTTCTGGATTGGATCACGTAGTAAAGTGGTACCACACTGAAACATTCAATGAAACCTGGTCTGGATAAATATTTTAGAGGATAACGCATCTTATGTCTGGGTTAGGTCTAACATTTGCCCTCATCAGGCTCACAGTTTAGCGTTTTTACATACTTGTTGAACAGATCCTGGGCTTTTTCTGGTTTGGATCACGTAGTAATGTAGTACCACACTGAAACAGTCAATGAAACCTGGTTTCCATCAATATTCTACAGGACAACGCATGTTAGGTCTAGGTTAGGCCTGGGATTTGCCCTCATCAGAGTCATACTGTGGCAGTTTTAACATACTTGTTGAACGGATCCTGGGTTTTTTCTGGTTTGGTTCACGTAGTAAAGTGGTACCACACTGAAACATTCAATGAAACCTGGTCTGGATAAATATTTTAGAGGATAACGCATCTTAGGTCTGGGTTAGGTCTAAGATTTGCCCTCATCAGGCTCACAGTTTAGCGTTTTTCACATACTTCTTGAACAGATCCTGGGCTTTCTCTGGTTTGGATCACGAAGTAGTGTGGTACCACACTGAAACAGTCAATGAAACCTGGTTTCCAACAATATTTTAGAGGACAACGCAAGTTAGGTCTAGGTAAGGCCTGAGATTTTCACTGATCAGACTCATACTTTCGCATTCTTCACATACTTGTTGAACGGATCCTGGGTTTTTTCTGGTTTGGTTCGCGTAGTAATGTGGTACCACACTGAAACATTCAATTAAACCTGCTCTTGATAAATATTTTAGAGGAAAACGCATGTTAGGTTTGGGTTAGGTCTAGGATTTGCCCTCATCAGGCTCATACTTTCGCATATTTCACATACTTCATGGCTAGATCCTGGGGTGTTTCTGGATTGCATCACGTAGTAATGAAGTGCAACACAGAAACGGTCAATTAAACCTGGTTTCCATCAATATTCTAGAGGACAACGCATGTTAGGTCTAGGTTAGGCCTGGGATTTGCCCTCATCAGGGTCATACTGTCGCAGTTTTAACATACTTGTTGAACGGATCCTGGGTTATTTTCTGGTTTGGATCACATAGTAATGTGGTACCACTCTGAAACAGTCGATTAAACCAGGTTTCGATCAATATTTTTGAGGATAACGCATGTTAGGTCTAGTTTAGGCCTGGGATTTTCACTCATCGGACTCATAACTTCGCATTCTTCACATTCTTGTTGAACGGATCCTGGGTTTTTTCTGGTTTGGATCACGTAGTAATGTGGGACCACACTGAAACAGTCAATTAAACCTAGTTTCGATCAATATTTTAGAGAATAATTCATGTTAGGTCTAGGTTAGGTCTGGGATTTGCTCTCATCAGGCTCATTCTTTCGCATATTTCTCATACTTGATGGCTAGATCCTGCGCTTTTTCTGGATTGCATCACGTAGTAATGAAGTACAACACTGAAACAGTCAATTAAACCTGGTTTCCATCAATATCTTAGAGGACAACGCAAGTTAGGTCTGGGATATGTCTGGGATTTGCCCTCATCAGGCTCATACTTTCGCGTTTTTCACATACTTGTTGAACAGATCCTGGGTTTTTTCTGGTTTGGATCACGTAGTAATGTGGGACCACACTGAAAGAGTCAATTAAACCAGGTTTCGATCAATATTTTAGAGAATAATTCATGTTAGGTCTGGGATTTGACTCATCAGGCTCATTCTTTCGCATATTTATCATACTTCATGGCTAGATCCTGGGCTGTTTCTGGATTGTATCACGTAGTAATGTGGTACCACGCTGAAACAGTCAATTAAACCTGGTTTCGATCAATATTTTAGAGAATAATTCATGTTAGGTCTAGGTTAGGTCTGGGATTTGCTCTCATCAGGCTCATTCTTTCGCATATTTCTCATACTTGATGGCTAGATCCTGGGCTTTTTCTGGATTGCATCACGTAGTAATGAAGTGCAACACAGAAACAGTCAATTAAACCTGGTTTCCATCAATATTCTAGAGGACAACGCATGTTAGGTCTAGGTTAGGCCTGGGATTTGCCCTCATCAGGGTCATACTGTCGCAGTTTTAACATACTTGTTGAACGGATCCTGGGTTTTTTCTGGTATGGTTCACGTAGTATTGTGGTACCACACTGAAACATTCAATTAAACCTGGTCTTGATAAATATTTTAGAGAATAACGCATGTTAGGTCTGGGTTAGGTCTAGGATTTGCCCTCATCAGGCTCATACTTTCGCATATTTCTCATACTTCATGGCTAGATCCTGGGCTATTTCTGGATTGGATCACGTAGTCATGTAGTACCACACTGAAACAGTCAAATAAACCTGGTTTTGATCAATATTTTAGAGAATAATTCATGTTAGGTCTAGGTTAGGTCTGGGATTTGCTCCCATCAGGCTCATTCTTTCGCATATTTCTCATACTTGATGGCTAGATCCTGGGCTTTTTCTGGATTGCATCACGTAGTAATGAAGTGCAACACTGAAACAGTCAATTAAACCTGGTTCCCATCAATATTCTAGAGGACAACGCATGTTAGGTCTAGGTTAGGCCTGGGATTTGCCCTCATCAGGGTCATACTGTCGCAGTTTTAACATACTTGTTGAACGGGTCCTGGGTTTTTTCTGGTTTGGTTCACGTAGTAATGTGTTACCACACTGAAACATTCAATTAAACCTGGTCTTGATAAATATTTTAGAGGATAACGCATGTTAGGTTTGGGTTAGGTCTAGGATTTGCCCTCATCAGGCTCATACTTTCGCATATTTCTCATACTTCATGGCTAGATCCTGGGCTGAATCTGGATTGTATCACGTAGTAATGTGGCACCACGCTGAAACAGTCGATTAAACCTGGTTTCGATCAATATTTTAGAGGATAACGCAAGTTAAGTCTAGGATAGGTCTGGGATTTGACCTCATCAGGCTCATACTTTCGCGTTTTTCACATACTTGTTGAACAGATCCTGGGTTTTTTCTGGTTTGGATCACGTATTAATGTGGGACCACACTGAAACAGTCAATGAAACCTGGTTTCGATCATTATTTTAGAGAATAATTCATGTTAGGTCTAGGTCAGGTCTGGGATTTGCTCTCATCAGGCTCATTCTTTCGCACATTTCTCATACTTGATGGCTAGATCCTGGGCTTCTTCTGGATTGCATCACGTAGTAATGAAGTGTACAACACTGAAACAGTCAATTAAACCTGGTTTCCATCAATATCTTAGAGGACAACGCAAGTTAGGTCTGGGATAGGTCTTGGATTTGCCCTCATCAGGCTCATACTTTCGCGTTTTTCACATACTTGTTGAACAGATCCTGGGTTTTTTCTGGTTTGGATCACGTAGAAGTGTGGTACCACACTGAAACAGTCCATTATACCTGGTTTGGACCAATATTTTAGAGGATAACGCATGTTAGGTCTAGGTTAGGTCTGGGATTTTCACTTATCAGACTCATACTTTCGCAGTCTTCACATACTTGTTGAACGGATCCTGGGTTATTTTCTGGTCTGGATCACATAGTAATGTGGTACCACACTGAAACAGTCGATTAAACTGGTGTCGATCAATATTTTTGAGGATAACGCATGTTAGGTCTAGGTTAGGCCTGGGATTTGCCCTCATCAGGCTCATTCTTTCGCGTTTTTCACATACTTGTTGAACGGATCCTGGGTTTTTTCTGGTTTGGATCACGTAGTAATGTGGGACCACACTGAAACAGTCAATTAAACCTGGTTTCGATCAATATTTTAGAGAATAATTCATGTTAGGTCTAGGTCAGGTCTCGGATTTGCTCTCATCAGGCTCATTCTTTCGCATATTTCTCATACTTGATGGCTAGATCCTGGGCTTCTTCTGGATTGCATCACGTAGCAATGAAGTACAACACTGAAATAGTCAATTAAACCTAGTTTCCATCAATATCTTAGAGGACAACGCAAGTTATGTCTGGGATATGTCTGAGATTTGCCCTCATCAGGCTCATACTTTCACGTTTTTCACATACTTGTTGAACAGATCCTGGGTTTTTTCTGGTTTGGATCACGTAGTAATGTGGGACCACACTGAAACAATCAATTAAACCTGGCCTTGATAAATATTTTAAAGGATAACGCAAGTTAGGTCTGGGATTGGCCTGGGATTTGATATCATCAGACTCATACTTTCGCACACTTCACATACTCGTTGAACAGATCCTGGGTTATTTTCTGATTTGGATCACATAGTAATGTGGTACCACACTGAAACAGTCGATTAAACCAGGTTTCGATCAATATTTTTGAGGATAACGCATGTTAGGTCTAGGTTAGGCCTGGGATTTTCACTCATCAGACTCATACTTTCGCATTCTTCACATACTTGTTGAACGGATCCTAGGTTTTTTCTGGTTTGGATCACGTAGTAATGTGGGACCACACTGAAACAGTCAATTAAACCTGGTTTCGATCAATATTTTAGAGAATAATTCATGTTAGGTCTAGGTCAGGTCTGGGATTTGCTCTCATCAGGCTCATTCTTTCGCATATTTCTCATACTTGATGGCTAGATCCTGGGCTTCTTCTGGATTGCATCACGTAGTAATGAAGTACAACACTGAAACAGTCAATTAAACCTGGTTTCCATCAATATCTTACAGGACAACGCAAGTTAGGTCTGGGATATGTCTGGGATTTGCCCTCATCAGGCTCATACTTTAGCGTTTTTCACATACTTGTTGAACAGATCCTGGGTTTTTTCTGGTTTGGATCACGTAGTAGTGTGGTACCACGCTGAAACAGTCCATTAAACCTGGTTTGGATCAATATTTTAGAGGATAACGCATGTTAGGTCTAGGTTAGGCCTGGGATTTTCACTCATCAGACTCATACTTTCGCATTCTTCACATACTTGTTGAACGGATCCAGGGTTATTTCTGGTTTGGATCACGTAGTAATGTGGGACCACACTGGAACAGTCAATTAAACCTGGTTTCGATCAATATTTTAGAGAATAATTCATGTTAGGTCTAGGTTAGGTCTGGGATTTGCTCTCATCAGGCTCATACTTTCGCATATTTCTCATACTTCAAGGCTAGATCCTGGGCTGTTTCTGGATTGTATCACGTAGTAATGTGGTACCACGCTGAAACAGTCAATTAAACCTGGTTTCGATCAATATTTTAGAGGATAACGCAAGTTAGGTCTGGGATAGTTCTAGGATTTGCCCTCATCAGGCTCTTACTTTCGCATATTTCTCATACTTCATGGCTAGATCCTGGGCTATTTCTGGATTGGATCACGTAGTAAAGTGGTACCACACTGAAACATTCAATGAAACCTGGTCTGGATAAATATTTTAGAGGTTAGCGCATCTTAGGTCTGGGTTAGGTCTAAGATTTGCCCTCATCAGGCTCACACTTTAGCGTTTTTCACATACTTGTTGAACAGATCCTGGGTTTTTTCTGGTTTGGATCACGAAGTAATGTGGTACCACACTGAAACAGTCCATTAAACCTGGTTTCGCTCAATATTTTAAAGGATAACGCATGTAAGGTCTAGGTTAGGTCTGGGATTTGCTCTCATCAGGCTCATTCTTTCGCATATTTCTCATACTTGATGGCTAGAACCTGGGTTTTTTCTGGTTTGGATCACGTAGTAATGTGGTACCACACTGAAACAGTCGATTAAAGCTGGTTTCGATCAATATTTTAGAGGATAACGCAAGTTAGGTCTGGGAATGGTCTGGGATTTGACCTCATCAGACTCATACTTTCGCAACACTTCACATACTCCTTGAACAGATCCTGGGTTATTTTCTGGTTTGGATCACATAGTAATGTGGTACCACACTGAAACAGTCGATTAAACCAGGTTTCGATCAATATTTTAGAGGATAACGCATGTTAGGTCCAGGTTAGGCCTGGGATTTTCACTCATCAGACTCATACTTTCGCATTCTTCACATACTTGTTGAACGGATCCTGGGTTTTTTCTGGTTTGGATCACGTAGTAATGTGGTACCACACTGATGCGGTCAATTAAACCTGGTTTCGATCAATATTTTAGAGGATAACGCAAGTTAGGTCTGCGATAGGTCTGGGATTTTCACTGATCGGACTCATACTTTCGCATTTTTCACATACTTGTTGAACGGATCCTGGGTTTTTTCTGGTTTGGATCACGTAGTAATGTGGTACCACACTGAAACGGTCAATTAAACCTGGTTTCGATCAATATTTTAGAGAATAATTCATGTTAGGTCAAAGTTAGGTCTGGGATTTGCCCTCATCAGGCTCATTCTTTCGCATATTTCTCAAACTTGATGGCTAGATCCTGGTTTTTTTCTGGTTTGGATCACGTAGTAATGTGGTACCACACAGAAACAGTCAATTAAACCTGGTTTTGATCAATATTTTAGAGAATAATTCATGTTAGGTAAAGGTTAGGTCTGGGATTTGCTCTCATCAGGCTCATTCTTTCGCATATTTCTCATACATGTTGAACAGATACTGGATTTTTTCTGGTTTGGATCACGTAGTAATGTGGGACCACACAGAAACAATCAATTAAACCTGATCATGATAAATATTTTAGAGGATAACGCATGTTAGGTCTGGGTTAAGTCTAGGATTTGCTCTCATCAGGCTCATACTTTCGCATATTTCTCATACTTCATGGCTAGATCCTGGGCTGTTTCTGGATTGTATCACGTAGTAATGGGCTACCACGCTGAAACAGCCAATTAAACCTGGTTTCGATCAATATTTTAGAGGATAACGCAAGTTAGGTCTGGGATAGGTCTAGGATTTGCCCTCATCAGGCTCTTACTTTCGCATATTTCTCATACTTCATGGCTAGATCCTGGGCTATTTCTGGATTGGATCACGTAGTAAAGTGGTAACACACTGAAACATTCAATGGAACCTGGTCTGGATAAATATTTTAGAGGATAACGCATCTTAGGTCTGGGTTAGGTCTAAGATTTGCCCTCATCAGGCTCACAATTTAGGGTTTTTCACATACTTCTTGAACAGATCCTGGGCTTTCTCTGGTTTGGATCACGAAGTAGTGTGGTACCTCACTGAAACAGTCCATTAAACCTGGTTTCGCTCAATATTTTAGAGGATAACGCATGTTAGGTCTAGGTTAGGTCTGGGATTTGCTCTCATCAGGCTCATTCTTTCGCATATTACTCATACTTGATGGCTAGATCCTGGGCTTTTTCTGGATTGCATCACGTAGTAATGTAGTACCACACTGAAACAGCCAATTAAACCTGGTTTCGATCAATATTTTAGAGGATAACGCAAGTCAGGTCTGGGATAGGTCTAGGATTTGCCCTCATCAGGCTCTTACTTTCGCATATTTCTCATACTTCATGGCTAGATCCTGGGCTATTTCTGGATTGGATCACGTAGTAAAGTGGTAACACACTGAAACATTCAATGGAACCTGGTCTGGATAAATATTTTAGAGGATAACGCATCTTAGGTCTGGGTTAGGTCTAAGATTTGCCCTCATCAGGCTCACAATTTAGCGTTTTTCACATACTTCTTGAACAGATCCTGGGCTTTCTCTGGTTTGGATCACGAAGTAGTGTGGTACCTCACTGAAACAGTCCATTAAACCTGGTTTCGCTCAATATTTTAGATGATAACGCATGTTAGGTCTAGGTTAGGTCTGGGATTTGCTCTCATCAGGCTCATTCTTTCGCATATTTCTCATACTTGATGGCTAGATCCTGGGCTTTTTCTGGATTGCATCACGTAGTAATGTAGTACCACACTGAAACAGTCAATGAAACCTGGTTTCCATCAATCTTTTAGAGGACAACGCATGTTAGGTCTAGGTTAGGCCTGGGATTTGCCCTCATCAGGGTCATACTGTCGCAGTTTTAACATACTTGTTGAGCGGATCCTGGGTTTTTTCTGGTGTGGTTCACGTAGTAATGTGGTACCACACTGAAACATTCAATTAAACCTGGTCTTGATAAATATTTTAGAGGATAACGCATGTTAGGTTTGGGTTGGGTCTAGGATTTGCCCTCATCGGGCTCATACTTTCGCATATTTCTCATACTTCATGGCTAGATCCTGGGCTGTTTCTGGATTGTATCACGTAGTAATGTGGTACCACGCTGAAACAGTCGATTAAACCTGGTTTCGATCAATATTTTAGAGGATAACGCAAGTTAAGTCTGGGATAGGTCTGGGATTTGACCTCATCAGACTCATACTTTCGCATTCTTCACATACTTGTTGAACGGATCCTGGGTTTTTTCTGGTTTGGATCACGTAGTAATGTGGGACCACACCGAAACAGTCGACTAAACTTGGTTTCGATCAATATTTTAGAGGATAACGCATGTTAGGTCTAGGTTAGGCCTGGGATTTTCCCTGATTAGGCTCATACTTTCGCATTCTTCACATACTTGTTGAACGGATCCTGTGTTTTTTCTGGTTTGGATCACGTAGTAATGTGGTACCACACTGAAACATTCAATTAAACCTGGACTTGATAAATATTATAGAGAATAACGCATGTTAGGTCTGGGTTAGGTCTAGGATTTGTCCTCATCAGGCTCATACTTTCGCATATTTCGCATACTTCATGGCTAGATCCTGGGCTATTTCTGGATTGGATCACGTAGTAATGTGGTACTACACAGAAACAGTCAATTAAACCTGGTTTTGATCAATATTTTAGAGAATAATTCATGTTAGGTATAGGTTAGGTCTGGGATTTGCTCTCATCAGGCTCATTCTTTCGCATATTTCTCATACATGTTGAACAGATACTGGGTTTTTTCTGGTTTGGATCACGTAGTAATGTGGGACCACACAGAAACAATCAATAAAACCTGATCTTGATAAATATTTTAGAGGATAACGCATGTTAGGTCTGGGTTAAGTCTAGGATTTGCTCTCATCAGGCTCATACTTTCGCATATTTCTCATACTTCATGGCTAGATCCTGGGCTGTTTCTGGATTGTATCACGTAGTAATGGGGTACCACGCTGAAACAGCCAATTAAACCTGGTTTCGATCAATATTTTAGAGGATAACGCAAGTTAGGTCTGGGATAGGTCTAGGATTTGCCCTCATCAGGCTCTTACTTTCGCATATTTCTCATACTTCATGGCTAGATCCTGGGCTATTTCTGGATTGGATCACGTAGTAAAGTGGTAACACACTGAAACATTCAATGGAACCTGGTCTGGATAAATATTTTAGAGGATAACGCATCTTAGGTCTGGGTTAGGTCTAAGATTTGCCCTCATCAGGCTCACAATTTAGCGTTTTTCACATACTTCTTGAACAGATCCTGGGCTTTCTCTGGTTTGGATCACGAAGTAGTGTGGTACCTCACTGAAACAGTCCATTAAACCTGGTTTCGCTCAATATTTTAGAGGATAACGCATGTTAGGTCTAGGTTAGGTCTGGGATTTGCTCTCATCAGGCTCATTCTTTCGCATATTTCTCATACTTGATGGCTAGATCCTGGGCTTTTTCTGGATTGCATCACGTAGTAATGTAGTACCACACTGAAACAGTCAATGAAACCTGGTTTCCATCAATATTTTAGAGGACAACGCAAGTTAGGTCTAGGTGAGGCCTGAGATTTTCACTGATCAGACTCATACTTTCGCATTCTTCACATACTTGTTGAACGGATCCTGGGTTTTTTCTGGTTTTGATCACGTAGTAGTGTGGTACCACACTGAAACATTCAATTAAACCTTTTCTTGATAAATATTTTTGAGGATAACGCATGTTAGGTTTGGGTTAGGTCTAGGATTTGCCCTCATCAGGCTCATACTTTCGCATATTTCTCATACTTCATGGCTAGATCCTGGGCAGTTTCTGGATTGAATCAGGTAGTAAAGTGGTACCACACTGAAACATTCAATGAAACCTGGTCTGGATAAATATTTTAGAGGATAACGCATCCTAGGTCTGGGTTAGGTCTAAGATTTGCCCTCATCTGGCTCACAGTTTAGCGTTTTTCACATACTTCTTGAACAGATCCTGGGCTTTCTCTGGTTTGGATCACGAAGTAGTGTGGTACCATGCTGAAACAGTCCATTAAACCTGGTCTGGATAAATATTTTAGAGGATAACGCATCTTAGGTCTGGGTTAGGTCTAAGATTTGCCCTCATCAGGCTCACAGTTTAGCGTTTTTCACATACTTGTTGAACGGATCCTGGGTTTTTTCTGGTTTTGATCACGTAGTAATGTGGCACCACACTGAAACATTCTATTAAACCTGGTCTTGATAAATATTTTAGAGAATAACGCATGTTAGGTCTAGGTTAGGTCAGGGATTTGCTCCCATCAGGCTCATTCTTTCGCATATTTCTCATACTTGATGGCTAGATCCTGGGCTTTTTCTGGATTGCATCACGTAGTAATGTAGTACAACACTGAAACAGTCAATTAAACCTGGTTCCGATGAATATTTTAGAGAATAATTCATGTTAGGTCTAGGTTAGGTCTGGGATTTGCTCTCTTCAGGTTCATTCTTTCGCATATTTCTCATACTTGATGGCTAGATCCTGGGCTTTTTCTGGATTGCATCACGTAGTAATGAAGTACAACACTGAAACAGTCAATTAAACCTGGTTTCCATCAATATTCTAGAGGACAACGCATGTTAGGTCTAGGTTAGGCCTGGGATTTGCCCTCATCAGGGTCATACTGTCGCAGTTTTAACATACTTGTTGAACGGATCCTGGGTTTTTTCTGGTTTGATTCACGTAGTAATGTGGTACCACACTGAAACATTCAATTAAACCTGGTCTTGATAAATATTTTAGAGGATAACGCATGTTAGGTTTGGGTTAGGTCTAGGATTTGCCCTCATCAGGCTCATACTTTCGCATATTTCTCATACTTCATGGCTAGATCCTGGGCTGTTTCTGGATTGTATCACGTAGTAATGTGGCACCACGCTGAAACAGTCGATTAAACCTGGTTTCGATCAATATTTTAGAGGATAACGCAAGTTAAGTCTGGGATAGGTCTGGGATTTGACCTCATCAGACTCATACTTTCGCATTCTTCACATACTTGTTGAACGGATCCTGGGGTTTTTCTGGTTTGGATCACGTAGTAATGTGGTACCACACTGAAACAGTCGATTAAACCTGGTTTCGATCAATATTTTAGAGGATAACGCAAGTTAGGTCTGGGATAGGTCTGGGATTTGACCTCAACAGATTCATACTTTCGCACATTTCACATACTCCTTGAACAGATCCTGGGTTATTTTCTGGTTTGGATCACATAGTAATGTGGTACCACACTGAAACAGTCGATTAAACCAGGTTTCGATCTATATTTTAGAGGATAACGCAAGTTAAGTCTGGGAATGGTCTGGGATTTGACCTCATCAGACTCATACTTTCGCATTCTTCACATACTTGTTGAACGGATCCTGGGTTTTTTCTGGTTTGGATCACGTAGTAATGTGGTACCACACTGAAACAGTCCATTAAACCTGGTCTCGCTCAATATTTTAGAGGATAACGCATGTAAGGTCTAGGTTAGGTCAGGGATTTGCTCTCATCTGGCTCATTCTTTCGCATATTTCTCATACTTGATGGCTAGATCCTGGGTTTTTTCTGGTTTGGATCACGTAGTAATGAAGTACAACACTGAAACAGTCAATTAAACCTGGTTTCCATCAATATTTTAGAGGATAACGCAAGTTAGGTCTGGGATAGGTCTGGGATTTGACCTCATCAGATTCATACTTTCGCACATTTCACATACTCCTTGAACAGATCCTGGGTTATTTTCTGGTTTGGATCACATAGTAATGTGGTACCACACTGAAACAGTCGATTAAACCAGGTTTCGATCTATATTTTGGAGGATGAGGCATGTTAGGTCTAGGCTAGGCCTGGGATTTTCACCCATCAGACTGATACTTTCGCATTCTTCATATACTTGTTGAACGGATCCTGGGTTTTTTCTGGTTTGGATCACGTAGTAATGTGGGACCATACTGAAACAGTCAAGTAAACCTGTTTTCGATCAATATTTTAGAGAATAATTCATGTTAGGTCTAGGATAGGTCTGGGATTTGCTCTCATCAGGCTGATTCTTTCGCATATTTCTCATACATGTTGAACAGATCCTAGGTTTTTTCGGGTTTGGATCACGTAGTAATGAAGTACAACACTGAAACAGTCAATTAAACCTGGTTTCCATCAATATCTTAGAGGACAACGCAAGTTAGGTCTGGGATAGGTCTGGGATTTGCCCTCATCAGGCTCATACTTTCGCATATTTCTCATACTTCATGGCTAGATCCTGGGCTATTTCTGGATTGGATCACGTAGTAATGTGGTACCACACTGAAACAGTCAATTAAACCTGGTTTTGATCAATATTTTAGAGAATAATTCATGTTAGGTCTAGGTTAGGTCAGGGATTTGCTCTCGTCAGGCTCATTCTTTCGCATATTTCTCATACTTGATGGCTAGATCCTGGGCTTTTTCTGGATTGCATCACGTAGTAATGAAGTACAACACTGAAACAGTCAATTAAACCTGGTTTCGATCAATATTTTAGAGAATAATTCTTGTTAGGTCTAGGTTAGGTCTGGGATTTGCTCTCATCAGGCTCATTCTTTCGCATATTTCTCATACTTGATGGCTAGATCCTGGGCTTTTTCTGGATTGCATCACGTAGTAATGAAGTACAACACTGAAACAGTCAATTAAACCTGGTTTCCATCAATCTTTTAGAGGACAACGCATGTTAGGTCTGGGTTAGGCCTGGGATTTGCCCTCATCAGGGTCATACTGTGGCAGTTTTAACATACTTGTTGAGCGGATCCTGGGTTTTTTCTGGTTTGGTTCACGTAGTAATTTGGTACCACACTGAAACATTCAATTAAACCTGGTCTTGATAAATATTTTAGAGGATAACGCATGTTAGGTTTGGGTTGGGTCTAGGATTTGCCCTCATCAGGCTCATACTTTCGCATATTTCTCATACTTCATGGCTAGATCCTGGGCTGTTTCTGGATTGTATCACGTAGTAATGTGGTACCACGCTGAAACAGTCGATTAAACCTGGTTTCGATCAATATTTTAGAGGATAACGCAAGTTAAGTCTGGGATAGGTCTGGGATTTGACCTCATCAGACTCATACTTTCGCATTCTTCACATACTTGTTGAACGGATCCTGGGTTTTTTCTGGTTTGGATCACGTAGTAATGTGGGACCACACCGAAACAGTCGACTAAACCTGGTTTCGATCAATATTTTAGAGGATAACGCATGTTAGGTCTAGGTTAGGCCTGGGATTTTCCCTGATCAGGCTCATACTTTCGCATTCTTCACATACTTGTTGAACGGATCCTGTGTTTTTTCTGGTTTGGATCACGTAGTAATGTGGTACCACACTGAAACATTCAATTAAACCTGGACTTGATAAATATTTTAGAGAATAACGCATGTTAGGTCTGGGTTAGGTCTAGGATTTGTCCTCATCAGGCTCATACTTTCGCATATTTCTCATACTTCATGGCTAGATCCCGGGCTATTTCTGGATTGGATAACGTAGTAATGTGGTACTACACTGAAACAGTCAATTAAACCTGGTTTTGATCAATATTTTAGAGAATAATTCATGTTAGGTCTAGGTTAGGTCAGGGATTTGCTCCCATCAGGCTCATTCTTTCGCATATTTCTCATACTTGATGGCTAGATCCTGGGCTTTTTCTGGATTGCATCACGTAGTAATGTAGTACCACACTGAAACAGTCAATGAAACCTGGTTTCCATCAATATTTTAGAGGACAACGCAAGTTAGGTCTAGGTGAGGCCTGAGATTTTCACTGATCAGACTCATACTTTCGCATTCTTCACATACTTGTTGAACGGATCCTGGGTTTTTTCTGGTTTTGATCAGGTAGTAGTGTCGTACCACACTGAAACATTCAATTAAACCTGGTCTTGATAAATATTTTAGAGAATAACGCATGTTAGGTCTGGGTTAGGTCCAGGGTTTGTCCTCATCAGGCTCATACTTTCGCATATTTCTCATACTTCATGGCTAGATCCTGGGCTATTTCTGGATTGGATCACGTAGTAATGTGGTACTACACTGAAACAGTCAATTAAACCTGGTTTTGATCAATATTTTAGAGAATAATTCATGTTAGGTCTAGGTTAGGTCAGGGATTTGCTCCCATCAGGCTCATTCTTTCGCATATTTCTCATACTTGATGGCTAGATCCTGGGCTTTTTCTGGATTGCATCACGTAGTAATGTAGTACCACACTGAAACAGTCAATGAAACCTGGTTTCCATCAATATTTTAGAGGACAACGCAAGTTAGGTCTAGGTGAGGCCTGAGATTTTCACTGATCAGACTCATACTTTCGCATTCTTCACATACTTGTTGAACGGATCCTGGGTTTTTTCTGGTTTTGATCAGGTAGTAGTGTCGTACCACACTGAAACATTCAATTAAACCTGGTCTTGATAAATATTTTAGAGAATAACGCATGTTAGGTCTGGGTTAGGTCCAGGGTTTGTCCTCATCATGCTCATACTTTCGCATATTTCTCATACTTCATGGCTAGATCCTGGGCTTTTTCTGGATTGCGTCACGTAGTAAAGTGGTACCACACTGAAACATGCAATGAAACCTGGTTTCGATCAATATTTTAGAGGTTAACGCATGTTAGGTCTAGGTTAGGCCTGGGATTTTCACACATCAGCCTCATTCTTTCGCATATTTCTCATACTTGATGGCTAGATCCTGGGTTTTTCTGGTTTGGATCACGTAGTAATGTGGGACCACACTGAAACAGTCAATTCAACCTGGTTTCGATCAATATTTTAGAGAATAATTCATGTTAGGTCTAGGTTAGGTCTGGGATTTGCTCTCATCAGGCACATTCTTTCGAATATTTCTCAAACTTGATGGCTAGATCCTGGGCTTTATCTGGATTGCATCACGTAGTAATGTGGTGCCACACTGAAACTTTCAATTAAACCAGGTCTTGATAAATATTTTAGAGGCTAACGCATGTTAGGTCTGGGTTAGGTCTAGGATTTGCCCTCATCAGGCTCATACTTTCGCATATTTCTCATACTTCATGGCTAGATCCTGGGCTTTTTCTGGATTGCGTCACGTAGTAAAGTGGTACCACACTGAAACATGCAATGAAACCTGGTTTCGATCAATATTTTAGAGGTTAACGCATGTTAGGTCTAGGTTAGGCCTGGGATTTTCACTCATCAGACTCATACTTTCGCATTCTTCACATACTTGTTGAACGGATCCTGGGTTTTTTCTGGTTTGGATCACGTAGTAATGTGGACCACACTGAAACAGTCAATTCAACCTGGTTTCGATCAATATTTTAGAGGATAACGCAAGTTAAGTCTGGGATTGGTCTGGGATTTGACCTCATCAGACTCATACTTTCGCACACTTCACATACTCGTTGAACAGATCCCGGGTTATTTTCTGGTTTGGACCACATAGTAATGTGGTACCACACTGAAACAGTCGATTAAACCTGGTTTCGATCAATATTTTAGAGGATAACGCATGTTAAGTCTGGGATTGGTCTGGGATTTGACCTCATCAGACTCATACTTTCGCACACTTCACATACTCGTTGAACAGATCCCGGGTTATTTTCTGGTTTGGATCACATAGTAATGTGGTACCACACTGAAACAGTCGATTAAACCAGGTTTCGATCAATATTTTTGAGGATATCGCATGTTAGGTCTAGGTTAGGCCTGGGATTTTCACTCATCAGACTCATACTTTCGCATTCTTCACATACTTGTTGAACGGATCCTGGGTTTTTTCTGGTTTTGACCACGTAGTAATGAGGTACCACAATGAAACATTCAATTAAACCTGGTCTTGATATCAATTTTACAGAATAACGCATGTTAGGTCTGGGTTAGGTCTAGGATTTGCCCTCATCAGGCTCATACTTTCGCAAATTTCTCATACTTCATGGCTAGATCCTGGGCTATTTCTGGATTGGATCACGTAGTAATGTGGTACCACACTGAAACAGTCCATTAAACCTGGTTTCGCTCAATATTATAGAGGATAACGCATGTAAGGTCTAGGTTAGGTCTGGGATTTGCTCTCATCAGGCTCATTCTTTCGCATATTTCTCATACTTGATGGCTAGATCCTGGGTTTTATCTGGTTTGAATCACGTAGTAATGTGGTACCACACTGAAACTTTCAACTAAACCAGGTCTTGATAAATATTTTAGAGGCTAACGCATGTTAGGTCTGGGTTAGGTCTAGGATTTGCCCTCATCAGGCTCATACTTTCGCATATTTCTCATACTTCATGGCTAGATCCTGGGCTTTTTCTGGATTGCATCACGTAGTAAAGTGGTACCACACTGAAACATTCAATGAAACCTGGTTTCGATCAATATTTTAGGGGATAACGCATGTTAGGTCTAGGTTAGGCCTGGGATTTTCACTCCTCCGACTCATACTTTCGCATTCTTCACATACTTGTTGAACGGATCCTGGGTTTTTTCTGGTTTGGATCACGTAGTAATGTGGGACCACACTGAAACATTCAATGAAACCTGGTCTGGATAAATATTTTAGAGGATCACGCATCTTAGGTCTGGGTTAGGTCTAAGATTTGCCCTCATCAGGCTCACAGTTTAGCGTTTTTCACATACTGGTTGAACAGATCCTGGGTTTTTTCTGGTTTGGATCACGAAGTAGTGTGGGACCACACTGAAACAATCAATTAAACCTGATCTTGATAAATATTTTAGAGGATAACGCATGCTAGGTCTGGGTTAAGTCTAGGATTTGCTCTCATCAGGCTCATACTTTCGCATATTTCTCATACTTCATGGCTAGATCCTGGGCTGTTTCTGGATTGTATCACGTAGTAATGGGGTACCACGCTGAAACAGCCAATTAAACCTGGTTTCGATCAATATTTTAGAGGATAACGCAAGTTAGGTCTGGGATAGGTCTAGGATTTGCCCACATCAGGCTCTTACTTTCGCATATTTCTCATACTTGATGGCTAGATCCTGGGCTTTTTCTGGATTGCATCACGTAGTAATGTAGTACCACACTGAAACAGTCAATGAAACCTGGTTTCCATCAATATTTTAGAGGACAACGCAAGTTAGGTCTAGGTGAGGCCTGAGATTTTCACTGATCAGACTCATACTTTCGCATTCTTCACATACTTGTTGAACGGATCCTGGGTTTTTTCTGGTTTTGATCAGGTAGTAGTGTCGTACCACACTGAAACATTCAATTAAACCTGGTCTTGATAAATATTTTAGAGAATAACGCATGTTAGGTCTGGGTTAGGTCCAGGGTTTGTCCTCATCAGGCTCATACTTTCGCATATTTCTCATACTTCATGGCTAGATCCTGGGCTATTTCTGGATTGGATCACGTAGTAATGTGGTACTACACTGAAACAGTCAATTAAACCTGGTTTTGATCAATATTTTAGAGAATAATTCATGTTAGGTCTAGGTTAGGTCAGGGATTTGCTCCCATCAGGCTCATTCTTTCGCATATTTCTCATACTTGATGGCTAGATCCTGGGCTTTTTCTGGATTGCATCACGTAGTAATGTAGTACCACACTGAAACAGTCAATGAAACCTGGTTTCCATCAATATTTTAGAGGACAACGCAAGTTAGGTCTAGGTGAGGCCTGAGATTTTCACTGATCAGACTCATACTTTCGCATTCTTCACATACTTGTTGAACGGATCCTGGGTTTTTTCTGGTTTTGATCAGGTAGTAGTGTCGTACCACACTGAAACATTCAATTAAACCTGGTCTTGATAAATATTTTAGAGAATAACGCATGTTAGGTCTGGGTTAGGTCCAGGGTTTGTCCTCATCAGGCTCATACTTTCGCATATTTCTCATACTTCATGGCTAGATCCTGGGCTTTTTCTGGATTGCGTCACGTAGTAAAGTGGTACCACACTGAAACATGCAATGAAACCTGGTTTCGATCAATATTTTAGAGGTTAACGCATGTTAGGTCTAGGTTAGGCCTGGGATTTTCACACATCAGCCTCATTCTTTCGCATATTTCTCATACTTGATGGCTAGATCCTGGGTTTTTCTGGTTTGGATCACGTAGTAATGTGGGACCACACTGAAACAGTCAATTCAACCTGGTTTCGATCAATATTTTAGAGAATAATTCATGTTAGGTCTAGGTTAGGTCTGGGATTTGCTCTCATCAGGCACATTCTTTCGAATATTTCTCAAACTTGATGGCTAGATCCTGGGCTTTATCTGGATTGCATCACGTAGTAATGTGGTGCCACACTGAAACTTTCAATTAAACCAGGTCTTGATAAATATTTTAGAGGCTAACGCATGTTAGGTCTGGGTTAGGTCTAGGATTTGCCCTCATCAGGCTCATACTTTCGCATATTTCTCATACTTCATGGCTAGATCCTGGGCTTTTTCTGGATTGCGTCACGTAGTAAAGTGGTACCACACTGAAACATGCAATGAAACCTGGTTTAGATCAATATTTTAGAGGTTAACGCATGTTAGGTCTAGGTTAGGCCTGGGATTTTCACTCATCAGACTCATACTTTCGCATTCTTCACATACTTGTTGAACGGATCCTGGGTTTTTTCTGGTTTGGATCACGTAGTAATGTGGACCACACTGAAACAGTCAATTCAACCTGGTTTCGATCAATATTTTAGAGGATAACGCAAGTTAAGTCTGGGATTGGTCTGGGATTTGACCTCATCAGACTCATACTTTCGCACACTTCACATACTCGTTGAACAGATCCCGGGTTATTTTCTGGTTTGGACCACATAGTAATGTGGTACCACACTGAAACAGTCGATTAAACCTGGTTTCGATCAATATTTTAGAGGATAACGCATGTTAAGTCTGGGATTGGTCTGGGATTTGACCTCATCAGACTCATACTTTCGCACACTTCACATACTCGTTGAACAGATCCCGGGTTATTTTCTGGTTTGGATCACATAGTAATGTGGTACCACACTGAAACAGTCGATTAAACCAGGTTTCGATCAATATTTTTGAGGATATCGCATGTTAGGTCTAGGTTAGGCCTGGGATTTTCACTCATCAGACTCATACTTTCGCATTCTTCACATACTTGTTGAACGGATCCTGGGTTTTTTCTGGTTTTGACCACGTAGTAATGAGGTACCACAATGAAACATTCAATTAAACCTGGTCTTGATATCAATTTTACAGAATAACGCATGTTAGGTCTGGGTTAGGTCTAGGATTTGCCCTCATCAGGCTCATACTTTCGCAAATTTCTCATACTTCATGGCTAGATCCTGGGCTATTTCTGGATTGGATCACGTAGTAATGTGGTACCACACTGAAACAGTCCATTAAACCTGGTTTCGCTCAATATTATAGAGGATAACGCATGTAAGGTCTAGGTTAGGTCTGGGATTTGCTCTCATCAGGCTCATTCTTTCGCATATTTCTCATACTTGATGGCTAGATCCTGGGTTTTATCTGGTTTGAATCACGTAGTAATGTGGTACCACACTGAAACTTTCAACTAAACCAGGTCTTGATAAATATTTTAGAGGCTAACGCATGTTAGGTCTGGGTTAGGTCTAGGATTTGCCCTCATCAGGCTCATACTTTCGCATATTTCTCATACTTCATGGCTAGATCCTGGGCTTTTTCTGGATTGCATCACGTAGTAATGTGGGACCACACTGAAACATTCAATGAAACCTGGTCTGGATAAATATTTTAGAGGATCACGCATCTTAGGTCTGGGTTAGGTCTAAGATTTGCCCTCATCAGGCTCACAGTTTAGCGTTTTTCACATACTGGTTGAACAGATCCTGGGTTTTTTCTGGTTTGGATCACGAAGTAGTGTGGTACCACACTGAAACAGTCCATTAAACCTGGTCTGGATAAATATTTTAGAGGGTAACGCATCTTAGGTCTGGGTTAGGTCTAAGATTTGCCCTCATCAGGCTCGCAGTTTAGCGTTTTTCACATACTTGTTGAACAGATCCTGGGTTTTTTCTGGTTTGGATCACGAAGTAGTGTGGTACCACACTGAAACAGTCCATTAAACCTGGTCTCGCTCAATATTTTAGAGGATAACGCATGTTAGGTCTAGGTTAGCTCTGGGATTTGCTCTCATCAGGCTCATTCTTTCGCATATTTCTCATACTTGATGGCTAGATCCTGGGCTTTTTCTGGATTGCATCACGTAGTAATGTAGTACCACACTGAAACAGTCAATGAAACCTGGTTTCCATCAATATTTTAGAGGCCAACGCAAGTTAGGTCTAGGTAAGGCCTGAGATTTTCACTGATCAGACTCATACTTTCGCATTCATCACATACTTGTTGAGCGGATCCTGGGTTTTTTCTGGTTTTGATCACGTAGTAATAAGGTACCACAATGAAACATTCAATTAAACCTGGTCTTGATATCAATTTTACAGAATAACGCACGTTAGGTCTGGGTTAGGTCTAGGATTTGCCCTCATCAGGCTCATACTTTCGCATATTTCTCATACTTCATGGCTAGATCCTGGGCTATTTCTGGATTGGATCACGTAGTAATGTGGGACCACACTGAAGCAGTCAAGTAAACCTGGTTTCGATCAATATTTTAGAGAATAATTCATGTTAGGTCTAGGTTAGGTCTGGGATTTGCTCTCATCAGGCTCATTCTTTCGCATATTTCTCATACTTGATGGCTAGATCCTGGGCTTTTTCTGGATTGGATCACGTAGTAATGTGGGACCACACTGAAACAGTCGACTAAACCTGGTTTCGATCAATATTTTAGAGGATAACGCATGTTAGGTCTAGGTTAGGCCTGGGATTTTCCCTCATCAGACTTATACTTTCGCATTCTTCACATACTTGTTGAACGGATCCTGGGTTTTTTCTGGTTTGGATCACGTAGTATTGTGGGACCACACTGATGCAGTCATGTAAACCTGGATTCGATCAATATTTTAGAGAATAATTCATGTTAGGTCGAGGTTAGGTCTGGGATTTGCTCTCATCAGGCTCATTCTTTCGCATATTTCTCATACATGTTGAACAGATACTGGGTTTCTTCTGGTTTGGATCACGTAGTAATGTGGGACCACACTGAAACAATCAATTAAACCTGATCTTGATAAATATTTTAGAGGATAACGCATGTTACCTCTGGGTTAGGTCTAGGATTTGCTCTCATCAGGCTCTTACTTTCGCATATTTCTCATACTTCATGGCTAGATCCTGGGCTATTTCTGGATTGGATCACGTAGTAATGTGGTACCACACTGAAACAGTCAATTAAACCTGGTTTTGATCAATATTTTAGAGAATAATTCATGTTAGGCCTAGATTAGGTCAGGGATTTGCTCTCATCAGGCTCATTCTTTCGCATATTTCTCATACTTGATGGCTAGATCCTGGGCTTTTTCTGGATTGCATCACGTAGTAATGAAGTACAACACTGAAACATTCACTTAAACCTGGTTTCGATCAATATTTTAGAGAATAATTCATGTTAGGTCTAGGTTAGGTCTGGGATTTGCTCTCATCAGGCTCATTCTTTCGCATATTTCTCATACTTGATGGCTAGATCCTGGGCTTTTTCTGGATTGCATCACGTAGTAGTGAAGTACAACACTGAAACAGTCAATTAAACGTGGTTTCCATCAATATTTTAGAGGACAACGCATGTTAGGTCTAGGTTAGGCCTGGGATTTGCCCTCATCAGGCTCATACTGTCGCAGTTTTAACATACTTGTTGAACGGATACTGGGTTTTTTCTGGTTTGGTTCACGTAGTAATGTGGTACCACACTGAAACATTCAATTAAACCTGATCTTGATAAATATTTTAGAGGATAACGCATGTTAGGTTTGGGTTAGGTCTGAGATTTGACCTCATCAGACTCATACTTTCGCATTCATCACATACTTGTTGAGCGGATCCTGGGTTTTTTCTGGTTTTGATCACGTAGTAATAAGGTACCACAATGAAACATTCAATTAAACCTGGTCTTGATATCAATTTTACAGAATAACGCACGTTAGGTCTGGGTTAGGTCTAGGATTTGCCCTCATCAGGCTCATACTTTCGCATATTTCTCATACTTCATGGCTAGATCCTGGGCTATTTCTGGATTGGATCACGTAGTAATGTGGGACCACACTGAAGCAGTCAAGTAAACCTGGTTTCGATCAATATTTTAGAGAATAATTCATGTTAGGTCTAGGTTAGGTCTGGGATTTGCTCTCATCAGGCTCATTCTTTCGCATATTTCTCATACTTGATGGCTAGATCCTGGGCTTTTTCTGGATTGCATCACGTAGTAGTGAAGTACAACACTGAAACAGTCAATTAAACGTGGTTTCCATCAATATTTTAGAGGACAACGCATGTTAGGTCTAGGTTAGGCCTGGGATTTGCCCTCATCAGGCTCATACTGTCGCAGTTTTAACATACTTGTTGAACGGATACTGGGTTTTTTCTGGTTTGGTTCACGTAGTAATGTGGTACCACACTGAAACATTCAATTAAACCTGATCTTGATAAATATTTTAGAGGATAACGCATGTTAGGTTTGGGTTAGGTCTGAGATTTGACCTCATCAGACTCATACTTTCGCATTCTTCACATACTTGTTGAACGGATCCTGGGTTTTTTCTGGTTTGGATCACGTAGTAATGTGGGACCACACTGAAACAGTCAACTAAACCTGGTTTCGATCAATATTTTAGAGGATAACGCATGTTAGGTCTAGGTTAGGCCTGGGATTTTCCCTCATCGGACTTATACTTTTGCATTCTTCACATACTTGTTGAACGGATCCTGGGTTTTTTCTGGTTTGGATCACGTAGTATTGTGGGACCACACTGAAGCAGTCATGTAAACCTGGATTCGATCAATATTTTAGAGAATAATTCATGTTAGGTCGAGGTTAGGTCTGGGATATGCTCTCATCAGGCTCATTCTTTCGCATATTTCTCATACATGTTGAACAGATACTGGGTTTCTTCTGGTTTGGATCACGTAGTAATGTGGGACCACACTGAAACAGTCGACTAAACCTGGTTTCGATCAATATTTTAGAGGATAACGCATGTTAGGTCTAGGTTAGGCCTGGGATTTTCCCTCATCAGACTTATACTTTCGCATTCTTCACATACTTGTTGAACGGATCCTGGGTTTTTTCTGGTTTGGATCACGTAGTATTGTGGGACCACACTGATGCAGTCATGTAAACCTGGATTCGATCAATATTTTAGAGAATAATTCATGTTAGGTCGAGGTTAGGTCTGGGATTTGCTCTCATCAGGCTCATTCTTTCGCATATTTCTCATACATGTTGAACAGATACTGGGTTTCTTCTGGTTTGGATCACGTAGTAATGTGGGACCACACTGAAACAATCAATTAAACCTGATCTTGATAAATATTTTAGAGGATAACGCATGTTAGCTCTGGGTTAGGTCTAGGATTTGCTCTCATCAGGCTCTTACTTTCGCATATTTCTCATACTTCATGGCTAGATCCTGGGCTATTTCTGGATTGGATCACGTAGTAAAGTGGTACCACACTGAAACATTCAATGAAACCTGGTCTGGATAAATATTTTAGAGGATAACGCTTCTTAGGTCTGGGTTAGGTCTAAGATTTGCCCTCGTCAGGCTCACAATTTAGTGTTTTTCACATACTTCTAAAACAGATCCTGGGCTTTCTCTGGTTTGGATCACGAAGTTGTGTGGTACCACACTGAAACAGTCCATTAAACCTGGTTTCGCTCAATATTTTAGAGGATAACGCATGTTAGGTCTAGGTTAGGTCTGGGATTTGCTCTCATCAGGCTCATTCTTTCGCATATTTCTCATACTTGATGGCTAGATTCTGGGCTTTTTGTGGATTGCATCACGTAGTAATGTAGTACCACACTGAAACAGTCAATGAGACCTGGTTTCCATCAATATTTTAGAGGACAACGCAAGTTAGGTCTAGGTAAGGCCTGAGATTTTCACTGATCAGACTCATACTTTCGCATTCTTCACATACTTGTTGAACGGATCCTGGGTTTTTTCTGGTTTTAATCACGTAGTTATGTAGTTCCACACTGAAACATTCAATTAAACCTGGTCTTGATAAATATTTTAGAGAATAACGCATGTTAGGTCTGGGTTAGGTCTAGGATTTGCCCTCATCAGGCTCATACTTTCGCATATTTCTCATACTTCATGGCTAGATCCTGGGCTATTTCTGGATTGGATCACGTAGTAATGTGGTACTACACTGAAACAGTCAATTAAACCTGGTTTTGATCAATATTTTAGAGAATAATTCATGTTAGGTCTAGGTTAGGTCAGGGATTTGCTCCCATCAGGCTCATTCTTTCGCATATTTCTCATACTTGATGGCTAGATCCTGGGCTTTTTCTGGATTGCATCACGTAGTAATGAAGTACAACACTGAAACAGTCAATTAAACCTGGTTTCGATCAATATTTTAGAGAATAATTCATGTTAGGTCTAGGTTAGGTCTGGGAATTGCTCTCATCAGGCTCATTCTTTCGCATATTTCTCATACTTGATGGCTAGATTCTGGGCTTTTTCTGGATTGCATTACGTAGTAATGAAGTACAACACTGAAACAGTCAATTAAACCTGGTTTCCATCAATATTCTAGAGGACAACGCATGTTAGGTCTAGGTTAGGCCTGGGATTTGCCCTCATCAGAGTCATACTGTCGCAGTTTTAACATACTTGTTGAACGGATCCTGGGTTTTTTCTGCTTTGGTTCACGAAGTAATGTGGTACCACACTGAAACATTCAATTAAACCTTTTCTTGATAAATATTTTAGAGGATAACGCATGTTAGGTTTGGGTTAGGTCTGAGGCTTGGCCCTCATCAGGCTTATACTTTCGCATATTTCTCATACTTCATGTCTAGATCCTGGGCTGTTTCTGGATTGTGTCAGGTAGTAAAGTGGTACCACACTGAAACATTCAATGAAACCTGGTCTGGATAAATATTTTAGAGGATAACGCATCTTAGGTCTGGGTTAGGTCTAAGATTTGCCCTCATCAGGCTCACAGTTTAGCGTTTTTCACATACTTCCTGAACAGATCCTGGGCTTTCTCTGGTTTGGATCACGAAGTAGTGTGGTACCACACTGAAACAGTCCATTAAACCTGGTTTCGCTCAATATTTTAGAGGATAACGCATGTTAGGTCTAGGTTAGGTCTGGGATTTGCTCTCATCAGGCTCATTCTTTCGCATATTTCTCATACTTGATGGCTAGATCCTGGGCTTTTTCTAGATTGCATCACGTAGTAATGTAGTACCACACTGAAACAGTCAATGAAACCTGCTTTCCAACAATATTTTAGAGGACAACGCAAGTTAGGTCTAGGTAAGGCCTGAGATTTTCACTGATCAGACTCATACTTTCGCATTCTTCACATACTTGTTGAACGGATCCTGGGTTTTTTCTGGTTTGGATCACGTAGTATTGTGGTACCACACTGAAACATTCAATTAAACCTTTTCTTGATAAATATTTTAGAGGATAACGCATGTTAGGTTTGGGTTAGGTCTGAGGCTTGGCCCTCATCAGGCTTATACTTTCGCATATTTCTCATACTTCATGTCTAGATCCTGGGTTTTTTCTGGTTTGCATCACGTAGTAATGTGGGACCACACTGAAACAATCAATTAAACCTGATCTTGATAAATATTTTGGAGGATAACGCATCTTAGGTCTGGGTTAGGCCTAAGATTTGCCCTCATCAGGCTCACAGTTTAGCGTTTTTCACATACTTGTTGAACAGATCCTGGGTTTTTTCTGGTTTGGATCACGAAGTAGTGTGGTACCTTACTGAAACAGTCCATTAAACCTGGTTTCGCACAATATTTTAGAGGATAACGCATGTAAGGTCTAGGTTAGGTCTGGGATTTGCCCTCATCAGGCTCATTCTTTCGCATATTTCTCATACTTGATGGCTAGATCCTGGGTTTTTTCTGGGTTGGATCACGTAGTAATGTGGTACCACACTGAAACAGTCGATTAAACCTGGTTTCGATCAATATTATAGAGGATAACGCAAGTTAAGTCTGGGAATGGTTTGGGATTTGACCTCATCAGACTCATACTTTCGCATTCTTCACATACTTGTTGAACGGATCCTGGGTTTTTTCTGGTTTAGATCACGTAGTAATGTGGTACCACACTGAAACAGTCGATTAAACCAGGTTTCGATCAATATTTTTGAGGATAACGCATGTTAGGTCTAGGTAAGGCCTGGGATTTGACCTCATCAGGCTCATTCTTTCGCATATTTCTCATACATGTTGACAGATCCTGGGTTTTTTCGGGTTTGGATCACGTAGTAATGAAGTACAACACTGAAACAGTCAATTAAACCTGGTTTCGATCAATATTTTAGAGGATACCGCAAGTTAGGTCTGGGATAGGTTTGGGATTTGACCTCATCAGACTCATACTTTCGCACACTTCACATACTCCTTGAACAGATCCTGGGTTATTTTCTGGTTTGGATCACATTGTAATGTGGTACCACACTGTAACAGTCAATTAAACCTGGTTTCGATCAATATCTTAGAGGACAACGCAAGTTAGGTCTGGGATAGGCCTGGGATTTGCCCTCATCAGGCTCATACTTTCGCATATTTCTCATACTTCATGGCTAGATCCTGGGCTATTTCTGGATTGGATCACGTAGTAATGTGGTACCACAGTGAAACAGTCAATTAAACCTGGTTTTGATCAATATTTTAGAGAATAATTCATGTTAGGTCTAGGTTAGGTCAGGGATTTGCTCTCATCAGGCTCATTCTTTCGCATATTTCTCATACTTCATGGCTAGATCCGGGGCTATTTCTGGATTGGATCACGTAGTAATGTGGTACCACACTGAAACAGTCAATTGAACCTGGTTTTGATCAATATTTTAGAGAATAATTCATGTTAGGTCTAGGATAGGTCTGGGATTTGCTCTCATCAGACTCATACTTTCGCACACTTCACATACTCCTTGAACAGATCCTGGGTTATTTTCTGGTTTGGATCACATAGTAATGTGGTACCACACTGAAACAGTCGATTAAACCAGGTTTCGATCCATATTTTAGAGGATAACGCATGTTAGGTCTAGGTTAGGCCTGGGATTTTCACCCATCAAACTCATACTTTCGCATTCTTCACATACTTGTTGAACGGATCCTGGGTTTTGTCTGGTTTGGATCACGTAGTAATGTGGGACCACACTGAAACAGTCAAGTAAACCTTTTCTTGATAAATATTTTAGAGGATAACGCATGTTAGGTTTGGGTTAGGTCAGGGATTTGCTCCCACCAGGCTCATTCTTTCGCATATTTCTCATACTTGATGGCTAGATCCTGGGCTTTTTCAGGATTGCATCACGTAGTAATGTAGTACAACAATGAAACAGTCAATGAAACCTGGTTTCCATCAATATTTTAGAGGACAACGCAAGTTAGCTCTAGGTAAGGCCTGAGATTTTCACTGATCAGACTCATACTTTCGCATTCTTCACATACGTGTTGAACGGATTCTGGGTTTTTTCTGGTTTTGATCACGTAGTAATGTGGTACCACACTGAAACATTCAATTAAACCTGGTCTTGATAAATATTTTAGAGAATAACGCATGTTTGGTCTAGGTTAGGTCAGGGATTTGCTCCCATCAGGCTCATTCTTTCGCATATTTCTCATACTTGATGGCTAGATCCTGGGCTTTTTCTGGATTGCATCACGTAGTAATGTAGTACAACACTGAAACAGTCAATTAAACAAGGTTTCGATCAATATTTTAGAGAATAATTCATGTTAGGTCTAGGTTAGGTCTGGGATTTGCTCTCATCAGGTTCATTCTTTCGCATATTTCTCATACTTGATGGCTAGATCCTGGGCTTTTTCTGGATTGCATCACGTAGTAATGAAGTACAACACTGAAACAGTCAATTAAACCTGGTTTCCATCAATATTCTAGAGGACAACCCATGTTAGGTCTAGGTTAGGCCTGGGATTTGCCCTCATCAGCATCATACTGTCGCAGTTTTAACATACTTGTTGAACGGATCCTGGGTTTTTTCTGGTTTGGTACACGTAGTAATGTGGTACCACACTGAAACATTCAATTAAACCTGGTCTTGATAAATATTTTAGAGGATAACGCATGTTAGGTTTGGGTTAGGTCTAGGATTTGCCCTCATCAGGCTCATACTTTCGCATATTTCTCATACTTCATGGCTAGATCCTGGGCTGTTTCTGGATTGTATCACGTAGTAATGTGGCACCACGCTGAAACAGTCGATTAAACCTGGTTTCGATCAATATTTTAGAGGATAACGCAAGTTAAGTCTGGGATAGGTCTGGGATTTGACCTCATCAGACTCATACTTTCGCGTTTTTCACATACTTGTTGAACAGATCCTGGGTTTTTACTGGTTTGGATCACGTAGTAATGTGGGACCACACTGAAACAGTCAAGTAAACCTGGTTTCGATCAATATTTTAGAGAATAATACATGTTAGGTCTGGGATTTGCTCTCATCAGGCTCATTCTTTCGCATATTTCTCATACATGTTGAACAGATCCTGGGTTTTTTCTGGTTTAGATCACGTAGTAATGTCGGACCACACTGAAACAATCAATTAAACCTGATCTTGATAAATATTTTAGAGGATAACACATGTTAGGTCTGGGTTAGGTCTAGGATTTGCCCTCATCAGGCTCATACTTTCGCATATTTCTCATACTTCATGGCTAGATCCTGGGCCGTTTCTGGATTGGATCACGTAGTAATGTGGTACCACGCTGAAACAGTCAATTAAACCTGGTTTCGATCAATATTTTAGAGGAAAACGCAAGTTAGGTCTGGGGGTAGGTCTAGGATTTGCCCTCATCAGGCTCTTACTTTCGCATATTTCTCATACTTCATGGCTAGATCCTGGGCTATTTCTGGATTGGATCACGTAGTAAAGTGGTACCACACTGAAACATTCAATGAAACCTGGTCTTGATAAATATTTTAGAGAATAACGCATGTTAGGTCTGGGTAAGGTCTAGGATTTGCCCTCATCAGGCTCATACTTTCGCATATTTCTCATACTTCATGGCTAGATCCTGGGCTATTTCTGGATTGGATCACGTAGTAATGTGGTACTACACTGAAACAGTCAATTAAACCTGGTTTTGATCAATATTTTAGAGAATAATTCATGTTAGGTCTAGGTTAGGTCAGGGATTTGCTCCCATCAGGCTCATTCTTTCGCATATTTCTCATACTTGATGGCTAGATCCTGGGCTTTTTCTGGATTGCATCACGTAGTAATGAAGTACAACACTGAAACAGTCAATTAAACCTGGTTTCGATCAATATTTTAGAGAATAATTCATGTTAGGTCTAGGTTAGGTCTGGGAATTGCTCTCATCAGGCTCATTCTTTCGCATATTTCTCATACTTGATGGCTAGATTCTGGGCTTTTTCTGGATTGCATTACGTAGTAATGAAGTACAACACTGAAACAGTCAATTAAACCTGGTTTCCATCAATATTCTAGAGGACAACGCATGTTAGGTCTAGGTTAGGCCTGGGATTTGCCCTCATCAGAGTCATACTGTCGCAGTTTTAACATACTTGTTGAACGGATCCTGGGTTTTTTCTGCTTTGGTTCACGAAGTAATGTGGTACCACACTGAAACATTCAATTAAACCTTTTCTTGATAAATATTTTAGAGGATAACGCATGTTAGGTTTGGGTTAGGTCTGAGGCTTGGCCCTCATCAGGCTTATACTTTCGCATATTTCTCATACTTCATGTCTAGATCCTGGGCTGTTTCTGGATTGTGTCAGGTAGTAAAGTGGTACCACACTGAAACATTCAATGAAACCTGGTCTGGATAAATATTTTAGAGGATAACGCATCTTAGGTCTGGGTTAGGTCTAAGATTTGCCCTCATCAGGCTCACAGTTTAGCGTTTTTCACATACTTCCTGAACAGATCCTGGGCTTTCTCTGGTTTGGATCACGAAGTAGTGTGGTACCACACTGAAACAGTCCATTAAACCTGGTTTCGCTCAATATTTTAGAGGATAACGCATGTTAGGTCTAGGTTAGGTCTGGGATTTGCTCTCATCAGGCTCATTCTTTCGCATATTTCTCATACTTGATGGCTAGATCCTGGGCTTTTTCTAGATTGCATCACGTAGTAATGTAGTACCACACTGAAACAGTCAATGAAACCTGCTTTCCAACAATATTTTAGAGGACAACGCAAGTTAGGTCTAGGTAAGGCCTGAGATTTTCACTGATCAGACTCATACTTTCGCATTCTTCACATACTTGTTGAACGGATCCTGGGTTTTTTCTGGTTTGGATCACGTAGTATTGTGGTACCACACTGAAACATTCAATTAAACCTTTTCTTGATAAATATTTTAGAGGATAACGCATGTTAGGTTTGGGTTAGGTCTGAGGCTTGGCCCTCATCAGGCTTATACTTTCGCATATTTCTCATACTTCATGTCTAGATCCTGGGTTTTTTCTGGTTTGCATCACGTAGTAATGTGGGACCACACTGAAACAATCAATTAAACCTGATCTTGATAAATATTTTGGAGGATAACGCATCTTAGGTCTGGGTTAGGCCTAAGATTTGCCCTCATCAGGCTCACAGTTTAGCGTTTTTCACATACTTGTTGAACAGATCCTGGGTTTTTTCTGGTTTGGATCACGAAGTAGTGTGGTACCTTACTGAAACAGTCCATTAAACCTGGTTTCGCACAATATTTTAGAGGATAACGCATGTAAGGTCTAGGTTAGGTCTGGGATTTGCCCTCATCAGGCTCATTCTTTCGCATATTTCTCATACTTGATGGCTAGATCCTGGGTTTTTTCTGGGTTGGATCACGTAGTAATGTGGTACCACACTGAAACAGTCGATTAAACCTGGTTTCGATCAATATTATAGAGGATAACGCAAGTTAAGTCTGGGAATGGTTTGGGATTTGACCTCATCAGACTCATACTTTCGCATTCTTCACATACTTGTTGAACGGATCCTGGGTTTTTTCTGGTTTAGATCACGTAGTAATGTGGTACCACACTGAAACAGTCGATTAAACCAGGTTTCGATCAATATTTTTGAGGATAACGCATGTTAGGTCTAGGTAAGGCCTGGGATTTGACCTCATCAGGCTCATTCTTTCGCATATTTCTCATACATGTTGACAGATCCTGGGTTTTTTCGGGTTTGGATCACGTAGTAATGAAGTACAACACTGAAACAGTCAATTAAACCTGGTTTCGATCAATATTTTAGAGGATACCGCAAGTTAGGTCTGGGATAGGTTTGGGATTTGACCTCATCAGACTCATACTTTCGCACACTTCACATACTCCTTGAACAGATCCTGGGTTATTTTCTGGTTTGGATCACATTGTAATGTGGTACCACACTGTAACAGTCAATTAAACCTGGTTTCGATCAATATCTTAGAGGACAACGCAAGTTAGGTCTGGGATAGGCCTGGGATTTGCCCTCATCAGGCTCATACTTTCGCATATTTCTCATACTTCATGGCTAGATCCTGGGCTATTTCTGGATTGGATCACGTAGTAATGTGGTACCACAGTGAAACAGTCAATTAAACCTGGTTTTGATCAATATTTTAGAGAATAATTCATGTTAGGTCTAGGTTAGGTCAGGGATTTGCTCTCATCAGGCTCATTCTTTCGCATATTTCTCATACTTCATGGCTAGATCCGGGGCTATTTCTGGATTGGATCACGTAGTAATGTGGTACCACACTGAAACAGTCAATTGAACCTGGTTTTGATCAATATTTTAGAGAATAATTCATGTTAGGTCTAGGATAGGTCTGGGATTTGCTCTCATCAGACTCATACTTTCGCACACTTCACATACTCCTTGAACAGATCCTGGGTTATTTTCTGGTTTGGATCACATAGTAATGTGGTACCACACTGAAACAGTCGATTAAACCAGGTTTCGATCCATATTTTAGAGGATAACGCATGTTAGGTCTAGGTTAGGCCTGGGATTTTCACCCATCAAACTCATACTTTCGCATTCTTCACATACTTGTTGAACGGATCCTGGGTTTTGTCTGGTTTGGATCACGTAGTAATGTGGGACCACACTGAAACAGTCAAGTAAACCTTTTCTTGATAAATATTTTAGAGGATAACGCATGTTAGGTTTGGGTTAGGTCAGGGATTTGCTCCCACCAGGCTCATTCTTTCGCATATTTCTCATACTTGATGGCTAGATCCTGGGCTTTTTCAGGATTGCATCACGTAGTAATGTAGTACAACAATGAAACAGTCAATGAAACCTGGTTTCCATCAATATTTTAGAGGACAACGCAAGTTAGCTCTAGGTAAGGCCTGAGATTTTCACTGATCAGACTCATACTTTCGCATTCTTCACATACGTGTTGAACGGATTCTGGGTTTTTTCTGGTTTTGATCACGTAGTAATGTGGTACCACACTGAAACATTCAATTAAACCTGGTCTTGATAAATATTTTAGAGAATAACGCATGTTTGGTCTAGGTTAGGTCAGGGATTTGCTCCCATCAGGCTCATTCTTTCGCATATTTCTCATACTTGATGGCTAGATCCTGGGCTTTTTCTGGATTGCATCACGTAGTAATGTAGTACAACACTGAAACAGTCAATTAAACAAGGTTTCGATCAATATTTTAGAGAATAATTCATGTTAGGTCTAGGTTAGGTCTGGGATTTGCTCTCATCAGGTTCATTCTTTCGCATATTTCTCATACTTGATGGCTAGATCCTGGGCTTTTTCTGGATTGCATCACGTAGTAATGAAGTACAACACTGAAACAGTCAATTAAACCTGGTTTCCATCAATATTCTAGAGGACAACCCATGTTAGGTCTAGGTTAGGCCTGGGATTTGCCCTCATCAGCATCATACTGTCGCAGTTTTAACATACTTGTTGAACGGATCCTGGGTTTTTTCTGGTTTGGTACACGTAGTAATGTGGTACCACACTGAAACATTCAATTAAACCTGGTCTTGATAAATATTTTAGAGGATAACGCATGTTAGGTTTGGGTTAGGTCTAGGATTTGCCCTCATCAGGCTCATACTTTCGCATATTTCTCATACTTCATGGCTAGATCCTGGGCTGTTTCTGGATTGTATCACGTAGTAATGTGGCACCACGCTGAAACAGTCGATTAAACCTGGTTTCGATCAATATTTTAGAGGATAACGCAAGTTAAGTCTGGGATAGGTCTGGGATTTGACCTCATCAGACTCATACTTTCGCGTTTTTCACATACTTGTTGAACAGATCCTGGGTTTTTACTGGTTTGGATCACGTAGTAATGTGGGACCACACTGAAACAGTCAAGTAAACCTGGTTTCGATCAATATTTTAGAGAATAATTCATGTTAGGTCTGGGATTTGCTCTCATCAGGCTCATTCTTTCGCATATTTCTCATACATGTTGAACAGATCCTGGGTTTTTTCTGGTTTAGATCACGTAGTAATGTCGGACCACACTGAAACAATCAATTAAACCTGATCTTGATAAATATTTTAGAGGATAACACATGTTAGGTCTGGGTTAGGTCTAGGATTTGCCCTCATCAGGCTCATACTTTCGCATATTTCTCATACTTCATGGCTAGATCCTGGGCCGTTTCTGGATTGGATCACGTAGTAATGTGGTACCACGCTGAAACAGTCAATTAAACCTGGTTTCGATCAATATTTTAGAGGAAAACGCAAGTTAGGTCTGGGGGTAGGTCTAGGATTTACCCTCATCAGGCTCTTACTTTCGCATATTTCTCATACTTCATGGCTAGATCCTGGGCTATTTCTGGATTGGATCACGTAGTAAAGTGGTACCACACTGAAACATTCAATGAAACCTGGTCTGGATAAATATTTTAGAGGATAACGCATCTTATGTCTGGGTTAGGTCTAAGATTTGCCCTCATCAGGCTCACAGTTTAGCGTTTTTCACATACTTGTTGAACAGATCCTGGGTTTTTTCTGGTTTGGATCACGAAGTAGTGTGGTAACACACTGAAACAGTCCATTAAACCTGGTTTCGATCAATATTTTAGAGGATAACGCAAGTTAGGTCTGGGATAGGTATAGGATTTGCCCTCATCAGGCTCTTACTTTCGCATATTTCTCATACTTCATGGCTAGATCCTGGGCTTTTTCTGGATTGCATGACGTAGTAAAGTGGTACCACACTGAAACATTCAATGAAACCTGGTTTCGATCAATATTTTAGGGGATAACGCATGTTAGGTCTAGGTTAGGCCTGGGATTTTCACTCATCAGACTCATACTTTCGCATTCTTCACATACATGTTGAACGGATCCTGGGTTTTTTCTGGTTTGGATCACGTAGTAATGTGGGACCACACTGAAACATTCAATGAAACCTGGTCTGGATAAATATTTTAGAGGATAACGCATCTTAGGTCTGGGTTAGGTCTAAGATTTGCCCTCATCAGGCTCACAGTTTAGCGTTTTTCACGTACTTGTTGAACAGATCCTGGGTTTTTTCTGGTTTGGATCACGAAGTAGTGTGGTACCACACTGAAACAGACCATTATACCTGGTCTGGATAAATATTTTAGAGGGTAACGCATCTTAGGTCTGGGTTAGGTCTAAGATTTGCCCTCATCAGGCTCACATTTTAGCGTTTTTCACATACTTGTTGAACAGATCCTGGGTTTTTTCTGGTTTGGATCACGAAGTAGTGTGGTACCACACTGAAACAGTCCATTGAACCTGGTTTCGCTCAATATTTTAGAGGCTAACGCATGTTAGGTCTAGGTTAGGTCTGCGATTTGCTCTCATCAGGCTCATTCTTTCGCATATTTCTCATACTTGATGGCTAGATCCTGGGCTTTTTCTGGTTTGGATCACGTAGTAATGTGGGACCACACTGAAACATTCAATGAAACCTGGTCTGGATAAATATTTTAGAGGATAACGCATCTTAGGTCTGGGTTAGGTCTAAGATTTGCCCTCATCAGGCTCACAGTTTAGCGTTTTTCACGTACTTGTTGAACAGATCCTGGGTTTTTTCTGGTTTGGATCACGAAGTAGTGTGGTAACACACTGAAACAGTCCATTAAACCTGGTTTCGATCAATATTTTAGAGGATAACGCAAGTTAGGTCTGGGATAGGTATAGGATTTGCCCTCATCAGGCTCTTACTTTCGCATATTTCTCATACTTGATGGCTAGATCCTGGGCTTTTTCTGGATTGCATCACGTAGTAATGAAGTACAACACTGAAACAGTCAATTAAACCTGGTTTCGATCAATATTTTAGAGAATAATTCATGTTAGGTCTAGGTTAGGTCTGGGATTTGCTCTCATCAGGCTCATTCTTTCGCATATTTCTCATACTTGATGGCTAGATCCTGGGCTTTTTCTGGATTGCATCACGTAGCAATGAAGTACAACACTGAAACAGTCAATTAAACCTGGTTTCCATCAATATTTTAGAGGACAACGCATGTTAGGTCTAGGTTAGGCCTGGGATATGCCCTCATCAGGCTCATACTGTCGCAGTTTTAACATACTTGTTGAACGGATACTGGGTTTTTTCTGGTTTGGTTCACGTAGTAATGTGGTACCACACTGAAACATTCAATTAAACCTGGTCTTGATAAATATTTCAGCGGATAACGCATGTTAGGTTTGGGTTAGGTCTAGGATTTACCCTCATCAGGCTCATACTTTCGCATATTTCTCATACTTCATGGCTAGATCCTGGGCTGTTTCTGGATTGTATCACGTAGTAATGTGGTACCACGCTGAAACAGACGATTAAACCTGGTTTCGATCAATATTTTAGAGGATAGCGCAAGTTAAGTCTGGGATAGGTCTGGGATTTGACCTCATCAGACTCATACTTTCGCATTCTTCACATACTTGTTGAACGGGTCCTGGGTTTTTTCTGGTTTGGATCACGTAAGAAAGGGGGACCACACTGAAACAGTCGACAAAACCTGGTTTCGATCAATATTTTAGAGGATAACGCATGTTAGGTCTAGGTTAGGCCTGGGATTTTCCCTCATCAGACTCATAATTTCGCAATCTTCACATACTTGTTGAACGGATCCTGGGTTTTCTCTGGTTTGGATCACGTAGTATTGTGGGACCACACTGAAGCAGTCAAGTAAACCTGGTTTCGATCAATATTTTAGAGAATAATTCATGTTAGGTCTGGGTTAGGTCTGGGATTTGCTCTCATCAGGCTCATTCTTTCGCATATTTCTTATACATGTTGAACAGATCCTGGGTTTTTTCTGGTTTGGATCACGTAGTAATGTCGGACCACACTGAAACAATCAATTAAACCTGATCATGATAAATATTTTAGAGGATAACGCATGTTAGGTCTGGGTTAGGTCTAGGATTTGCTCTCATCAGGCTCATACTGTCGCATATTTCTCATACTTCATGGCTAGATCCTGGGCTGTTTCTGGATTGTATCACGTAGTAATGTGGTACCACGCTGAAACAGTCAATTAAACCTGGTTTCGATCAATATTTTAGAGGATAACGCAAGTTATGTCTGGGATAGGTCTAGGATTTGCCCTCATCAGGCTGTTACTTTCGCATATTTCTCATACTTCATGGCTAGATCCTGGGCTATTTCTGGATTGGATCACGTAGTAAAGTGGTACCACACTGAAACATTCAATGAAACCTGGTCTTGATAAATATTTTAGAGAATAACGCATGTTAGGTCTGGGTAAGGTCTAGGATTTGCCCTCATCAGGCTCATACTTTCGTATATTTCTCATACTTCATGGCTAGATCCTGAGCTATTTCTGGATTGGATCACGTAGTAATGTGGTACTACACTCAAACAGTCAATTAAACCTGGTTTTGATCAATATTTTAGAGAATAATTCATGTTAGGTCTAGGTTAGGTCAGGGATTTGCTCCCATCAGGCTCATTCTTTCGCATATTTCTCATACTTGATGGCTAGATCCTGGGCTTTTTCTGGATTGCATCACGTAGTAATGAAGTACAACACTGAAACAGTCAATTAAACCTGGTTTCGATCAATATTTTAGAGAATAATTCATGTTAGGTGTAGGTTAGGTCTGGGATTTGCTCTCATCAGGCTCATTCTTTCGCATATTTCTCATACTTGATGGCTAGATCCTGGGCTTTTTCTGGATTGCATCACGAAGCAATGAAGTACAACACTGAAACAGTCAATTAAACCTGGTTTCCATCAATATTTTAGAGGACAACGCATGTTAGGTCTAGGTTAGGCCTGGGATTTGCCCTCATCAGGCTCATACTGTCGCAGTTTTAACATACTTGTTGAACGGATACTGGGTTTTTCCTGGTTTGGTTCACGTAGTAATGTGGTACCACACTGAAACATTCAATTAAACCTGGTCTTGATAAATATTTTAGAGGATAACGCATGTTAGGTTTGGGTTAGGTCTAGGATTTACCCTCATCAGGCTCATACTTTCGCATATTTCTCATACTTCATGGCTAGATCCTGGGCTGTTTCTGGATTGTATCACGTAGTAATGTGGTACCACGCTGAAACAGACGATTAAACCTGGTTTCGATCAATATTTTAGAGGATAACGCAAGTTAAGTCTGGGATAGGTCTGGGATTTGACCTCATCAGACTCATACTTTCGCATTCTTCACATACTTGTTGAACGGGTCCTAGGTTTTTTCTGGTTTGGATCACGTAAGAAAGGGGGCCACACTGAAACAGTCGACTAAACCTGGTTTCGATCAATATTTTAGAGGATAACGCATGTTAGGTCTAGGTTAGGCCTGGGATTTTCCCTCATCAGACTCATTCTTTCGCATATTTCTTATACATGTTGAACAGATCCTGGGTTTTTTCTGGTTTGGATCACGTAGTAATGTAGTACGACACTGAAACATTCAATTAAACCTTTTCTTGATAAATATTTTAGAGGATAACGCATGTTAGGTTTGGGTTAGGTCTGAGGTTTGGCCCTCATCAGGCTCATACTTTCGCATATTTCTCATACTTCATGGCTAGATCCTGGGCTTTTTCTGGATTGCATCACGTAGCAATGAAGTACAACACTGAAACAGTCAATTAAACCTGGTTTCCATCAATATTCTAGAGGACGACGCATGTTAGGTCTAGGTTAGGCCTGGGATTTGCCCTCATCAGAGTCATACTGTCGCAGTTTTAACATACTTGTTGAACGGATCCTGGGTTTTTTCTGGTTTGGTTCACGTAGTAATGTAGTACGACACTGAAACATTCAATTAAACCTTTTCTTGATAAATATTTTAGAGGATAACGCATGTTAGGTTTGGGTTAGGTCTGAGGTTTGGCCCTCATCAGGCTCATACTTTCGCATATTTCTCATACTTCATGGCTAGATCCTGGGCTGTTTCTGGATTGTATCAGGTAGTAAAGTGGTACCACACTGAAACATTCAATGAAACCTGTTCTGGACAAATATTTTAGAGGATAACGCATCTTAGGTCTGGGTTAGGTCTAAGATTTGCCCTCATCAGGCTCACAGTTTAGCGTTTTTCACATACTTCTTGAACAGATCCTGGGCTTTCTCTGGTTTGGATCACGAAGTTGTGTGGTACCACACTGAAACAGTCCATTAAACCTGGTTTCGCTCAATATTTTAGAGGATAACGCATGTTAGGTCTAGGTTAGGTCTGGGATTTGCTCTCATCAGGCTCATTCCTTCGCATATTTCTCATACTTGATGGCTAGATCCTGGGTTTTTTCTGGATTGTATCACGTAGTAATGTGGTACCACGCTGAAACAGTCGATTAAACCTGGTTTCGATCAATATTTTATAGGATAACGCAAGGTAAGTCTGGGATAGGTCTGGGATTTGACCTCATCAGACTCATACTTTCGCGTTTTTCACATACTTGTTGAACAGATCCTGGGTTTTTTCTGGTTTGGATCACGTAGTAATGTGGGACCACACTGAAACAGTCAAGTAAACCTGGTTTCGATCAATATTTTAGAGAATAATTCATGTTAGGTCTAAGTTAGGTCTGGGATTTGCTCTCATCAGGCTCATTCTTTCGCATATTTCTTATACATGTTGAACAGATCCTGGGTTTTTTCTGGTTTGGATCACGTAGTAATGTGGCACCACGCTGAAACAGTCGATTAAACCTGGTTTCGATCAATATTTTATAGGATAACGCAAGGTAAGTCTGGGATAGGTCTGGGATTTGACCTCATCAGACTCATACTTTCGCGTTTTTCACATACTTGTTGAACAGATCCTGGGTTTTTTCTGGTTTGGATCACGTAGTAATGTGGGACCACACTGAAACAGTCAAGTAAACCTGGTTTCGATCAATATTTTAGAGAATAATTCATGTTAGGTCTAAGTTAGGTCTGGGATTTGCTCTCATCAGGCTCATTCTTTCGCATATTTCTTATACATGTTGAACAGATCCTGGGTTTTTTCTGGTTTGGATCACGTAGTAATGTGGGACCACACTGAAACAATCAATTAAACCTGATCTTGATAAATATTTTAGAGGATAACGCATGTTAGGTCTGGGTTAGGTCTAGGATTTGCCCTCATCAGGCTCATACTATCGCATATTTCTCATACTTCATGGCTAGATCCTGGGCTGTTTCTGGATTGGATCACGTAGTAATGTAGTACCACGCCGAAACAGTCAATTAAACCTGGTTTCGATGAATATTTTAGAGGATAACGCAAGTTAGGTCTGGGATAGGTCTAGGATTTGCCCTCATCAGGCTCTTAGTTTCGCATATTTCTCATACTTCATGGCTAGATGCTGGGCTATTTCTGGATTGGATCACGTAGTAAAGTGGTACCACACTGAAACATTCAATGAAACCTGGTCTGGATAAATATTTTAGAGGATAACGCATCTTATGTCTGGGTTAGGTCTAAGATTTGCCCTCATCAGGCTCACAGATTAGCGTTTTTCACATACTAGTTGAACAGATCCTGGGCTTTTTCTGGTTTGGATCACGAAGTAGTGTGGTACGTCACTGAAACAGTCCATTAAACCTGGTTTCGCTCAATATTTTAGAGGATAACGCATGTTAGGTCTAGGTTAGGTCTGGGATTTGTTCTCATCAGGCTCATTCTTTCGCTTATTTCTCATACTTGATGGCTAGATCCTGGACTTTTTCTGGATTGCATCACGTAGTAATGTAGTACCACACTGAAACAGTCGATTAATCCAGGTTTCGATCAATATTTTTGAGGATAACGCATGTTAGGTCTAGGTTAGGCCTGGGATTTTCACTCATCGGACTCATACTTTCGCTTTCTTCACATTCTTGTTGAACGGATCCAGGGTTTTTTCTGGTTTGGATCACGTAGTAATGTGGGTCCACACTGAAACAGTCAATTAAACCTGGTTTCGATCAATATTTTAGAGAATAATTCATGTTAGGTCTAGGTTAGGTCTGGGATTTGCTCTCATCAGGCTCATTCTTTCGCATATTTCTCATACTTGATGGCTAGATCCTGGGCTTTTTCAGGATTGCATCACGTAGAAATGAAGTACAACACTGAAACAGTCAATTAAACCTGGTTTCCATCAATATCTTAGAGGACAACGCAAGTTAGGTCTGGGATATGTCTGGGATTTGCCCTCATCAGGCTCATACTTTCGCGTTTTTCACATACTTGTTGAACAGATCCTGGGTTTTTTCTGGTTTGGATCACGTAGCAGTGTGGTACCACGCTGAAACAGTCCATTAAACCTGGTTTGGATCAATATTTTAGAGGATAACGCAAGTTATGTCTGGGATAGGTCTAGGATTTGCCCTCATCAGGCTGTTACTTTCGCATATTTCTCATACTTCATGGCTAGATCCTGGGCTATTTCTGGATTGGATCACGTAGTAAAGTGGTACCACACTGAAACATTCAATGAAACCTGGTCTTGATAAATATTTTAGAGAATAACGCATGTTAGGTCTGGGTAAGGTCTAGGATTTGCCCTCATCAGGCTCATACTTTCGTATATTTCTCATACTTCATGGCTAGATCCTGGGCTATTTCTGGATTGGATCACGTAGTAATGTGGTACTACACTCAAACAGTCAATTAAACCTGGTTTTGATCAATATTTTAGAGAATAATTCATGTTAGGTCTAGGTTAGGTCTGGGATTTGCTCTCGTCAGGCTCATTCTTTCGCATATTTCTCATACTTGATGGCTAGATCCTGGGCTTTTTCTGGATTGCATCACGTAGTAATGAAGTACAACACTGAAACAGTCAATTAAACCTGGTTTCCATCAATATTCTAGAGGACAACGCATGTTAGGTCTAGGTTAGGCCTGGGATTTGCCCTCATCAGAGTCATACTGTCGCAGTTTTAACATACTTGTTGAACGGATCCTGGGTTTTTTCTGGTTTGGTTCACGTAGTAATGTAGTACGACACTGAAACATTCAATTAAACCTTTTCTTGATAAATATTTTAGAGGATAACGCATGTTAGGTTTGGGTTAGGTCTGAGGTTTGGCCCTCATCAGGCTCATACTTTCGCATATTTCTCATACTTCATGGCTAGATCCTGGGCTGTTTCTGGATTGTATCAGGTAGTAAAGTGTTACCACACTGAAACATTCAATGAAACCTGGTCTGGACAAATATTTTAGAGGATAACGCATCTTAGGTCTGGGTTAGGTCTAAGATTTGCCCTCATCAGGCTCACAGTTTAGCGTTTTTCACATACTTCTTGAACAGATCCTGGGCTTTCCCTGGTTTGGATCACGAAGTTGTGTGGTACCACACTGAAACAGTCCATTAAACCTGGTTTCGCTCAATATTTTAGAGGATAACGCATGTTAGGTCTAGGTTAGGTCTGGGATTTGCTCTCATCAGGCTCATTCTTTCGCACATTTCTCATACTTGATGGCTAGATCCTGGGTTTTTCCTGGATTGTATCACGTAGTAATGTGGCACCACGCTGAAACAGTCGATTAAACCTGGTTTCGATCAATATGTTATAGGATAACGCAAGGTAAGTCTGGGATAGGTCTGGGATTTGACCTCATCAGACTCATACTTTCGCGTTTTTCACATACTTGTTGAACAGATCCTGGGTTTTTTCTGGTTTGGATCACGTAGTAATGTGGGACCACACTGAAACAGTCAAGTAAACCTGGTTTCGATCAATATTTTAGAGAATAATTCATGTTAGGTCTAAGTTAGGTCTGGGATTTGCTCTCATCAGGCTCATTCTTTCGCATATTTCTTATACATGTTGAACAGATCCTGGGTTTTTTCTGGTTTGGATCACGTAGTAATGTGGGACCACACTGAAACAATCAATTAAACCTGATCTTGATAAATATTTTAGAGGATAACGCATGTTAGGTCTGGGTTAGGTCTAGGATTTGCCCTCATCAGGCTCATACTTTCGCATATTTCTCATACTTCATGGCTAGATCCTGGGCTGTTTCTGGTTTGGATCACGTAGTAATGTGGGACCACACTGAAACAATCAATTAAACCTGATCTTGATAAATATTTTAGAGGATAACGCATGTTAGGTCTGGGTTAGGTCTAGGATTTGCCCTCATCAGGCTCATACTTTCGCATATTTCTCATACTTCATGGTTAGATCCTGGGCTGTTTCTGGATTGGATCACGTAGTAATGTAGTACCACGCTGAAACAGTCAATTAAACCTGGTTTCGATGAATATTTTAGAGGATAACGCAAGTTAGGTCTGGGATAGGTCTAGGATTTGCCCTCATCAGGCTCTTAGTTTCGCATATTTCTCATACTTCATGGCTAGATGCTGGGCTATTTCTGGATTGGATCACGTAGTAAAGTGGTACCACACTGAAACATTCAATGAAACCTGGTCTGGATAAATATTTTAGAGGATAACGCATCTTATGTCTGGGTTAGGTCTAAGATTTGCCCTCATCAGGCTCACAGATTAGCGTTTTTCACATACTAGTTGAACAGATCCTGGGCTACTTCTGGTTTGGATCACGAAGTAGTGTGGTACGTCACTGAAACAGTCCATTAAACCTGGTTTCGCTCAATATTTTAGAGCATAACGCATGTTAGGTCTAGGTTAGGTCTGGGATTTGCTCTCATCAGGCTCATTCTTTCGCTTATTTCTCATACTTGATGGCTAGATCCTGGGCTTTTTCTGGATTGCATCACGTAGTAATGTAGTACCACACTGAAACAGTCGATTAATCCAGGTTTCGATCAATATTTTTGTGGATAACGCATGTTAGGTCTAGGTTAGGCCTGGGATTTTCACTCATCGGACTCATACTTTCGCTTTCTTCACATTCTTGTTGAACGGATCCTGGGTTTTTTCTGGTTTGGATCACGTAGTAATGTGGGTCCACACTGAAACAGTCAATTAAACCTGGTTTCGATCAATATTTTAGAGGATAACGCATGTTAGGTCTAGGTTAGGTCTGGGATTTGCTCTCATCAGGCTCGTTCTTTCGCATATTTCTCATACTTGATGGCTAGATCCTGGGCTTTTTCAGGATTGCATCACGTAGAAATGAAGTACAACACTGAAACAGTCAATTAAACCTGGTTTCCATCAATATCTTAGAGGACAACGCAAGTTAGGTCTGGGATATGTCTGGGATTTGCCCTCATCAGGCTCATACTTTCGCGTTTTTCACATACTTGTTGAACAGATCCTGGGTTTTTTCTGGTTTGGATCACGTAGCAGTGTGGTACTACACTGAAACAGTCCATTAAACCTGGTTTCGCTCAATATTTTAGAGGATAACGCATGTTAGGTCTAGGTTAGGTCTGGGATTTGCTCTCATCAGGCTCATTCTTTCGCATATTTCTCATACTTGATGGCTAGATCCTGGGCTTTTTCAGGATTGCATCACGTAGAAATGAAGTACAACACTGAAACAGTCAATTAAACCTGGTTTCCATCAATATCTTAGAGGACAACGCAAGTTAGGTCTGGGATATGTCTGGGATTTGCCCTCATCAGGCTCATACTTTCGCGTTTTTCACATACTTGTTGAACAGATCCTGGGTTTTTTCTGGTTTGGATCACGTAGCAGTGTGGTACCACGCTGAAACAGTCCATTAAACCTGGTTTGGATCAATATTTTAGAAGATAACGCAAGTTATGTCTGGGATAGGTCTAGGATTTGCCCTCATCAGGCTGTTACTTTCGCATATTTCTCATACTTCATGGCTAGATCCTGGGCTATTTCTGGATTGGATCACGTAGTAAAGTGGTACCACACTGAAACATTCAATGAAACCTGGTCTTGATAAATATTTTAGAGAATAACGCATGTTAGGTCTAGGTTAGGTCTGGGATTTCCTCTCATCAGGCTCATTCTTTCGCATATTTCTCATACTTCATGGCTAGATCCTGGGCTTTTTCTGGATTGCATCACGTAGTAATGAAGTACAACACTGAAACAGTCAATTAAACCTGGTTTCCATCAATATTCTAGAGGACAACGCATGTTAGGTCTAGGTTAGGCCTGGGATTTGCCCTCATCAGAGTCATACTGTCGCAGTTTTAACATACTTGTTGAACGGATCCTGGGTTTTTCTGGTTTGGTTCACGTAGTAATGTAGTACGACACTGAAACATTCAATTAAACCTTTTCTTGATAAATATTTTAGAGGATAACGCATGTTAGGTTTGGGTTAGGTCTGAGGTTTGGCCCTCATCAGGCTCATACTTTCGCTTATTTCTCATACTTGATGGCTAGATCCTGGGCTTTTTCTGGATTGCATCACGTAGTAATGTAGTACCACACTGAAACAGTCGATTAATCCAGGTTTCGATCAATATTTTTGAGGATAACGCATGTTAGGTCTAGGTTAGGCCTGGGATTTTCACTCATCGGACTCATACTTTCGCTTTCTTCACATTCTTGTTGAACGGATCCTGGGTTTTTTCTGGGTTGGATCACGTAGTAATGTGGGTCCACACTGAAACAGTCAATTAAACCTGGTTTCGATCAATATTTTAGAGAATAATTCATGTTAGGTCTAGGTTAGGTCTGGGATTTGCTCTCATCAGGCTCATTCTTTCGCATATTTCTCATACTTGATGGCTAGATCCTGGGCTTTTTCAGGATTGCATCACGTAGAAATGAAGTACAACACTGAAACAGTCAATTAAACCTGGTTTCCATCAATAACTTAGAGGACAACGCAAGTTAGGTCTGGGATATGTCTGGGATTTGCCCTCATCAGGCTCATACTTTCGCGTTTTTCACATACTTGTTGAACAGATCCTGGGTTTTTTCTGGTTTGGATCACGTAGCAGTGTGGTACCACGCTGAAACAGTCAATTAAACCTGGTTTCGATCAATATTTTAGAGGATAACGCATGTTAGGTCTAGGTTAGGTCTGGGATTTGCTCTCATCAGGCTCATTCTTTCGCATATTTCTCATACTTGATGGCTAGATCCTGGGTTTTTTCTGGATTGTATCACGTAGTAATGTGGCACCACGCTGAAACAGTCGATTAAACCTGGTTTCGATCAATATGTTATAGGATAACGCAAGGTAAGTCTGGGATAGGTCTGGGATTTGACCTCATCAGACTCATACTTTCGCGTTTTTCACATACTTGTTGAACAGATCCTGGGTTTTTTCTGGTTTGGATCACGTAGTAATGTGGGACCACACTGAAACAGTCAAGTAAACCTGGTTTCGATCAATATTTTACAGAATAATTCATGTTAGGTCTAAGTTAGGTCTGGGATTTGCTCTCATCAGGCTCACTCTTTCCCATATTTCTTATACATGTTGAACAGATCCTGGGTTTTTTCTGGTTTGGATCACGTAGTAATGTGGGACCACACTGAAACAATCAATTAAACCTGATCTTGATAAATATTTTAGAGGATAACGCATGTTAGGTCTGGGTTAGGTCTAGGATTTGCCCTCATCAGGCTCATACTTTCGCATATTTCTCATACTTCATGGCTAGATCCTGGGCTGTTTCTGGATTGGATCACGTAGTAATGTAGTACCACGCTGAAACAGTCAATTAAACCTGGTTTCGATGAATATTTTAGAGGATAACGCAAGTTAGGTCTGGGATAGGTCTAGGATTTGCCCTCATCAGGCTCTTAGTTTCGCATATTTCTCATACTTCATGGCTAGATGCTGGGCTATTTCTGGATTGGATCACGTAGTAAAGTGGTACCACACTGAAACATTCAATGAAACCTGGTCTGGATAAATATTTTAGAGGATAACGCATCTTATGTCTGGGTTAGGTCTAAGATTTGCCCTCATCAGGCTCACAGATTAGCGTTTTTCACATACTAGTTGAACAGATCCTGGGCTACTTCTGGTTTGGATCACGAAGTAGTGTGGTACGTCACTGAAACAGTCCATTAAACCTGGTTTCGCTCAATATTTTAGAGGATAACGCATGTTAGGTCTAGGTTAGGTCTGGGATTTGCTCTCATCAGGCTCATTCTTCCGCTTATTTCTCATACTTGATGGCTAGATCCTGGGCTTTTTCTGGATTGCATCACGTAGTAGTGTAGTACCACACTGAAACAGTCGATTAATCCAGATTTCGATCAATATTTTTGAGGATAACGCATGTTAGGTCTAGGTTAGGCCTGGGATTTTCACTCATCGGACTCATACTTTCGCTTTCTTCACATTCTTGTTGAACGGATCCTGGGTTTTTTCTGGATTGGATCACGTAGTAATGTAGTACCACGCTGAAACGGTCAATTAAACCTGGTTTCGATCAATATTTTAGAGGATAACGCAAGTTAGGTCTGGGATAGGTCTAGGATTTGCCCTCATCAGGCTCTTAGTTTCGCATATTTCTCATACTTCATGGCTAGATCCTGGGCTATTTCTGGATTGGATCACGTAGTAAAGTGGTACCACACTGAAACATTCAATGAAACCTGGTCTGGATAAATATTTTAGAGGATAACGCATCTTATGTCTGGGTTAGGTCTAAGATTTGCCCTCATCAGCCTCACAGTTTAGCGTTTTTCACATACTTGTTGAACAGATCCTGGGTTTTTTCTGGTTTGGATCACGAAGTAGTGTTGTACCACAATGAAACAGTCAATGAAACCTGGTTTCCATCAATATTTTAGAGGACAACGCAAGTTAGGTCTAGGTAAGGCCTGAGATTTTCACTGATCAGACTCATACTTTCGCATTCTTCACATACTTGTTGAACGGATCCTGGGTTTTTTCTGGTTTTCATCACGTAGTAATGAGGTACCACAATGAAACATTCAATTAAACCTGGTCTTGATAAAAATTTTACAGAATAACGCATGTTAGGTCTGGGTTAGGTCTAGGATTTGCCCTCATCAGGCTCTTACTTTCGCATATTTCTCATACTTCATGGCTAGATCCTGGGCTATTTCTGGATTGGATCACGTAGTAATGTGGTACCACACTGAAACAGTCTATTAAACTTGGTTTTGATCAATATTTTAGAGAATAATTCATGTTTGGTCTAGGTTAGGTCAGGGATTTGCTCTCATTAGGCTCATTCTTTCACATATTTCTCATACTTGATGGCTAGATCCTGGGCTTTTTCTGGATTGCATCACGTAGTAATGAAGTACAACACTGAAACAGTCAATTAAACCTGGTTTCGATCAATATTTTAGAGAATAATTCATGTTAGGTCTAGGTTAGGTCTGGGATTTGCTCTCATCAGGCTCATTCTTTCGCATATTTCTCATACTTGATAGCTAGATCCTGGGCTTTTTCTGGACTGCATCACGTAGTAATGAAGTACAACACTGAAACAGTCAATTAAACCTGGTTTCCATCAATATTCTAGAGGACAACGCATGTTAGGTCTAGGTTAGGCCTGGGATTTGCCCTCATCAGAGTCATACTGTCGCAGTTTTAACATACTTGTTGAACGGATCCTGGGTTTTTTCTGGTTTGGTTCACGTAGTAATGTGGTACCACACTGAAACATTCAATTAAACCTTTTCTTGATAAATATTTTAGAGGATAACGCATGTTAGGTTTGGGTTAGGTCAGGGATTTGCTCCCATCAGGCTCATTCTTTCGCATATTTCTCATACTTGATGGCTAGATCCTGGGCTGTTTCTGGATTGTATCACGTAGTAATGTGGCACCACGCTGAAACAGTCGATTAAACCTGGTTTCGATCAATATTTTAGAGGATAACGCAAGTTAAGTCTGGGATAGGTCTGGGATTTGACCTCATCAGACTCATACTTTCGCGTTTTTCACATACTTGTTGAACAGATCCTGGGTTTTTACTGGTTTGGATCACGTAGTAATGTGGGACCACACTGCAACAGTCAAGTAAACCTGGTTTCGATCAATATTTTAGAGAATAATTCATGTTAGGTCTGGGATTTGCTCTCATCAGGCTCATTCTTTCGCATATTTCTCATACATGTTGAACAGATCCTGGGTTTTTTCTGGTTTGGATCACGTAGTAATGTCGGACCACACTGAAACAATCAATTAAACCTGATCTTGATAAATATTTTAGGGGATAACACATGTTAGGTCTGGGTTAGGTCTAGGATTTGCCCTCATCAGGCTCATACTTTCGCATACTTCTCATACTTCATGGCTAGATCCTGGGCTGTTTCTGGATTGGATCACGTAGTAATGTGGTACCACGCTGAAACAGTCAATTAAACCTGGTTTCGATCAATATTTTAGAGGAAAACGCAAGTTAGGTCTGGCATAGGTCTAGGATTTGCCCTCATCAGGCTCCTACTTTCGCATATTTCTCATACTTCATGGCTAGATCCTGGGCTATTTCTGGATTGGATCACGTAGTAAAGTGGTACCACACTGAAACATTCAATGAAACCTGGTCTGGATAAATATTTTAGAGGATAACGCATCTTATGTCTGGGTTAGGTCTAAGATTTGCCCTCATCAGGCTCACAGTTTAGCGTTTTTCACATACTTGTTGAACAGATCCTGGGTTTTTTCTGGTTTGGATCACGAAGTAGTGTGCTAACACACTGAAACAGTCCATTAAACCTGGTTTCGATCAATATTTTAGAGGATAACGCAAGTTAGGTCTGGGATAGGTATAGGATTTGCCCTCATCAGGCTCTTACTTTCGCATATTTCTCATACTTCATGGCTAGATCCTGGGCTTTTTCTGGATTGCATGACGTAGTAAAGTGGTACCAAACTGAAACATTCAATGAAACCTGGTTTCGATCAATATTTTAGGGGATAACGCATGTTACGTCTAGGTTAGGCCTGGGATTTTCACTCATCAGACTCATACTTTCGCATTCTTCACATACTTGTTGAACGGATCCTGGGTTTTTTCTGGTTTGGATCACGTAGTAATGTGGGACCACACTGAAACATTCAATGAAACCTGGTCTGGAGAAATATTTTAGAGGATAACGCTTCTTAGGTCTGGGTTAGGTCTAAGATTTGCCCTCATCAGGCTCACAGTTTAGCGTTTTTCACGTACTTGTTGAACAGATCCTGGGTTTTTTCTGGTTTGGATCACGAAGTAGCGTGGAACCACACTGAAACAGTCCATTATACCTGGTCTGGATAAATATTTTAGAGGGTAACGCATCTTAGGTCTGGGTTAGGTCTAAGATTTGCCCTCATCAGGCTCACAGTTTAGCGTTTTTCACATACTTGTTAAACAGATCCTGGGTTTTTTCTGACTTGAATAACGAAGTAGTGTGGTACCACACTAAAACAGTCCATTGAACCTGGTTTCGCTCAATATTTTAGAGGATAACGCATGTTAGGTCTAGGTTAGGTCTGCGATTTGCTCTCATCAGGCTCATTCTTTCGCATATTTCTCATACTTGATGGCTAGATCCTGGGCTTTTTCTGGATTGCATCACGTAGTAATGTAGTACCACACTGAAACTGTCAATGAAACCTGGTTTCCATCAATATTTTAGAGGACAACGCAAGTTAGGTCTAGGTAAGGCCTGAGATTTTCACTGATCAGACTCATACTTTCGCGTTCTTCACATACTTGTTGAACGGATCCTGGGTTTTTTCTGGTTTTGATCACGTAGTAATGAGGTACCACAATGAAACATTCAATTAAACCTGGTCTTGATAAAAATTTTACAGAATAACGCATGTTAGGTCTGGGTTAGGTCTAGGATTTGCCCTCATCAGGCTCTTACTTTCGCATATTTCTCATACTTCATGGCTAGATCCTGGGCTATTTCTGGATTGGATCACGTAGTAATGTGGTACCACACTGAAACAGTCTATTAAACCTGGTTTTGATCAATATTTTAGAGAATAATTCATGTTAGGTCTAGGTTAGGTCAGGGATTTGCTCTCATCAGGCTCATTCTTTCGCATATTTCTCATACTTGATGGCTAGATCCTGGGCTTTTTCTGGATTGCATCACGTAGTAATGAAGTACAACACTGAAACAGTCAACTAAACCTGGTTTCGATCAATATTTTAGAGAATAATTCATGTTAGGTCTAAGTTAGGTCTGGGATTTGCTCTCATCAGGCTCATTCTTTCGCATATTTCTCATACTTGATGGCTAGATCCTGGGCTTTTTCTGGATTGCATCACGTAGTAATGAAGTACAACACTGAAACAGTCAATTAAACCTGGTTTCCATCAATATTCTAGAGGACAACCCATGTTAGGTCTAGGTTAGGCCTGGGATTAGCCCTCATCAGGATCATACTGTCGCAGTTTTAACATACTTGTTGAACGGATCCTGGGTTTTTTCTGGTTTGGTTCACGTAGTAATGTGGTACCACACTGAAACATTCAATTAAACCTGGTCTTGATAAGTATTCTAGAGGATAACGCATGTTAGGTTTGGGTTAGGTCTAGGATTTGCCCTCATCAGGCTCATACTTTCGCATATTTCTCATAGTTCATGGCTAGATCCTGGGCTGTTTCTGGATTGTATCACGTAGTAATGTGGCACCACGCTGAAACAGTCGATTAAACCTGGTTTCGATCAATATTTTAGCGGACATCGCAAGTTAAGTCTGGGATAGGTCTGGGATTTGACCTCATCAGACTCATACTTTCGCGTTTTTCACATACTTGTTGAACAGATCCTGGGTTTTTACTGGTTTGGATCACGTAGTAATGTGGGACCACACTGAAACAGTCAAGTAAACCTGGTGTCGATCAATATTTTAGAGAATAATTCATGTTAGGTCTGGGATTTGCTCTCATCAGGCTCATTCTTTCGCATATTTCTCATACATGTTGAACAGATCCTGGGTTTTTTCTGGTTTGGATCAGGTAGTAATGTCGGACCACACTGAAACAATCAATTAAACCTGATCTTGATAAATATTTTAGAGGATAACACATGTTAGGTCTGGGTTAGGTCTAGGATTTGCCCTCATCAGGCTCATACTTTCGCATACTTCTCATACTTCATGGCTAGATCCTGGGCTGTTTCTGGATTGGATCACGTAGTAATGTGGTACCACGCTGAAACAGTCAATTAATCCTGGTTTCGATCAATATTTTAGAGGAAAACGCAAGTTAGGTCTGGCATAGGTCTAGGATTTGCCCTCATCAGGCTCTTACTTTCGCATATTTCTCATACTTCATGGCTAGATCCTGGGCTATTTCTGGATTGGATCACGTAGTAAAGTGGTACCACACTGAAACATTCAATGAAACCTGGTCTGGATAAATATTTTAGAGGATAACGCATCTTATGTCTGGGTTAGGTCTAAGATTGCCCTCATCAGGCTCACAGTTTAGCGTTTTTCACATACTTGTTGAACAGATCCTGGGTTTTTTCTGGTTTGGATCACGAAGTAGTGTGGTAACACACTGAAACAGTCCATTAAACCTGGTTTCGATCAATATTTTAGAAGATAACGCAAGTTAGGTCTGGAATAGGTATAGGATTTGCCCTCATCAGGCTCTTACTTTCGCATATTTCTCATACTTCATGGCTAGATCCTGGGCTTTTTCTGGATTGCATGACGTAGTAAAGTGGTACCACACTGAAACATTCAATGAAACCTGGTTTCGATCAATATTTTAGGGGATAACGCATGTTAGGTCTAGGTTAGGCCTGGGATTTTCACTCATCAGACACATACTTTCGCATTCTTCACATACTTGTTGAACGGATCCTGGGTTTTTTCTGGTTTGGATCACGTAGTAATGTGGGACCACACTGAAACATTCAATGAAACCTGGTCTGGATAAATATTTTAGAGGATAACGCTTCTTAGGTCTGGGTTAGGTCTAAGATTTGCCCTCATCAGGCTCACAGTTTAGCGTTTTTCACGTACTTGTTGAACAGATCCTGGGTTTTTTCTGGTTTGGATCACGAAGTAGTGTGGTACCACACTGAAACAGTCCATTATACCTGGTCTGGATAAATATTTTAGAGGGTAACGCATCTTAGGTCTGGGTTAGGTCTAAGATTTGCCCTCATCAGGCTCACAGTTTAGCGTTTTTCACATACTTGTTGAACAGATCCTGGGTTTTTTCTGGTTTGGATCACGAAGTAGTGTGGTACCACACTGAAACAGTCCATTGAACCAGGTTTCGCTCAATATTTTAGAGGATAACGCATGTTAGGTCTAGGTTAGGTCTGCGATTTGCTCTCATCAGGCTCATTCTTTCGCATATTTCTCATACTTGATGGCTAGATCCTGGGCTTTTTCTGGATTGCATCACGTAGTAATGTAGTACCACACTGAAACTGTCAATGAAACCTGGTTTCCATCAATATTTTAGAGGACAACGCAAGTTAGGTCCAAGTAAGGCCTGAGATTTTCACTGATCAGACTCATACTTTCGCATTCTTCACATACTTGTTGAACGGATCCTGGGTTTTTTCTGGTTTTGATCACGTAGTAATGAGGTACCACAATGAAACATTCAATTAAACCTGGTCTGGAGAAATATTTTGGAGGATAACGCATCTTAGGTCTGGGTTAGGTCTAAGATTTGCCCTCATCAGGCTCACAGTTTAGCGTTTTTCACATACTTGTTGAACAGATCCTGGGTTTTTTCTGGCTTGGATATCGAAGTAGTGTGGTACCACACTGAAACAGTCCATTGAACCTGGTTTCGCTCAATATTTTAGAGGATAACGCATGTTAGGTCTAGGTTAGGTCTGCGATTTGCTCTCATCAGGCTCATTCTTTCGCATATTTCTCATACTTGATGGCTAGATCCTGGGCTTTTTCTGGATTGCATCACGTAGTAATGTAGTACCACACTGAAACTGTCAATGAAACCTGGTTTCCATCAATATTTTAGAGGACAACGCAAGTTAGGTCTAGGTAAGGCCTGAGATTTTCACTGATCAGACTCATACTTTCGCGTTCTTCACATACTTGTTGAACGGATCCTGGGTTTTTTCTGGTTTTGATCACGTAGTAATGAGGTACCACAATGAAACATTCAATTAAACCTGGTCTTGATAAAAATTTTACAGAATAACGCATGTTAGGTCTGGGTTAGGTCTAGGATTTGCCCTCATCAGGCTCTTACTTTCGCATATTTCTCATACTTCATGGCTAGATCCTGGGCTATTTCTGGATTGGATCACGTAGTAATGTGGTACCACACTGAAACAGTCTATTAAACCTGGTTTTGATCAATATTTTAGAGAATAATTCATGTTAGGTCTAGGTTAGGTCAGGGATTTGCTCTCATCAGGCTCATTCTTTCGCATATTTCTCATACTTGATGGCTAGATCCTGGGCTTTTTCTGGATTGCATCACGTAGTAATGAAGTACAACACTGAAACAGTCAATTAAACCTGGTTTCGATCAATATTTTAGAGAATAATTCATGTTAGGTCTAAGTTAGGTCTGGGATTTGCTCTCATCAGGCTCATTCTTTCGCATATTTCTCATACTTGATGGCTAGATCCTGGGCTTTTTCTGGATTGCATCACGTAGTAATGAAGTACAACACTGAAACAGTCAATTAAACCTGGTTTCCATCAATATTCTAGAGGACAACCTCTGTTAGGTCTAGGTTAGGCCTGGGATTTGCCCTCATCAGGATCATACTGTCGCAGTTTTAACATACTTGTTGAACGGATCCTGGGTTTTTTCTGGTTTGGTTCACGTAGTGATGTGGTACCACACTGAAACATTCAATTAAACCTGGTCTTGATAAGTATTTTAGAGGATAACGCATGTTAGGTTTGGGTTAGGTCTAGGATTTGCCCTCATCGGGCTCATTCTTTCGCATATTTCTCATACATGTTCAACAGATCCTGGGTTTTTTCTGGTTTGGATCACGTAGTAATGTCGGGCCACACTGAAACAATCAATTAAACCTGATCTTGATAAATATTTTAGAGGATAACACATGTTAGGTCTGGGTTAGGTCTAGGATTTGCCCTCATCAGGCTCATACTTTCGCATACTTCTCATACTTCATGGCTAGATCCTGGGCTGTTTCTGGATTGGATCACGTAGTAATGTGGTACCACGCTGAAGCAGTCAATTAATCCTGGTTTCGATCAATATTTTAGAGGAAAACGCAAGTTAGGTCTGGCATAGGTCTAGGATTTGCCCTCATCAGGCTCACAGTTTAGCGTTTTTCACATACTTGTTGAACAGATCCTGGGTTTTTTCTGGTTTGGATCACGAAGTAGTGTGGTAACACACTGAAACAGTCCATTAAACCTGGTTTCGATCAATATTTTAGAGGATAACGCAAGTTAGGTCTGGGATAGGTATAGGATTTGCCTTCATCAGGCTCTTACTTTCGCATATTTCTCATACTTCATGGCTAGATCCTGGGCTTTTTCTGGATTGCATGACGTAGTAAAGTGGTACCACACTGAAACATTCAATGAAACCCGGTTTCGATCAATATTTTAGGGGATAACGCACGTTAGGTCTAGGTTAGGCCTGGGATTTTCACTCATCAGACTCATACTTTCGCATTCTTCACATACTTGTTGAACGGATCCTGGGTTTTTTCTGGTTTGGATCACGTAGTAATGTGGGACCACACTGAAACATTCAATGAAACCTGGTCTGGATAAATATTTTACAGGATAACGCTTCTTAGGTCTGGGTTAGGTCTAAGATTTGCCCTCATCAGGCTCACAGTTTAGCGTTTTTCACGTACTTGTTGAACAGATCCTGGGTTTTTTCTGGTTTGGATCACGAAGTAGTGTGGTACCACACTGAAACAGTCCATTATACCTGGTCTGGATAAATATTTTAGAGGGTAACGCATCTTAGGTCTGGGTTAGGTCTAAGACTTGCCCTCATCAGGCTCACAGTTTAGCGTTTTTCACATACTTGTTGAACAGATCCTGGGTTTTTTCTGGTTTGGATCACGAAGTAGTGTGGTACCACACTGAAACAGTCCATTGAACCAGGTTTCGCTCAATATTTTAGAGGATAACGCATGTTAGGTCTAGGTTAGGTCTGCGATTTGCTCTCATCAGGCTCATTCTTTCGCATATTTCTCATACTTGATGGCTAGATCCTGTGCTTTTTCTGGATTGCATCACGTAGTAATGTAGTACCACACTGAAACTGTCAATGAAACCTGGTTTCCATCAATATTTTAGAGGACAACGCAAGTTAGGTCTAGGTAAGGCCTGAGATTTTCACTGATCAGACTCATACTTTCGCATATTTCTCATACTTCATGGCTAGATCCTGGGCTGTTTCTGGATTGTATCACGTAGTAATGTGGTACCACGCTGAAACAGTCGATTAAACCTGGTTTCGATCAATATTTTAGAGGATAACGCAAGTTAAGTCTGGGATAGGTCTGGGATTTGACCTCATCAGACTCATACTTTCGCATTCTTCACATACTTGTTGAACGGATCCTGGGTTTTTTCTGGTTTGGATCACGTAAGAAAGGGGGACCACACTGAAACAGTCGACTAAACCTGGTTTCGATCAATATTTTAGAGGATAACGCATGTTAGGTCTAGGTTAGGCCTGGGATTTTCCCTCATCAGGCTCATACTTTCGCAATCTTCACATACTTGTTGAACGGATCCTGGGTTTTCTCTGGTTTGGATCACGTAGTATTGTGGGACCACACTGAAGCAGTCAAGTAAACCTGGTTTCGATCAATATTTTAGAGAATAATTCATGTTAGGTCTAGGTTAGGTCTGGGATTTGCTCTCATCAGGCTCATTCTTTCGCATATTTCTCATACATGTTGAACAGATACTGGGCTGTTTCTGGATTGTATCACGTAGTAATGTGGTACCACGCTGAAACAGTCAATTAAACCTGGTTTCGATCAATATTTTAGAGGATAACGCATGTTATGTCTGGGATAGGTCTAGGATTTGCCCTCATCAGGCTGTTACTTTCGCATATTTCTCATACTTCATGGCTAGATCCTGGGCTATTTCTGGATTGGATCACGTAGTAAAGTGGTACCACACTGAAACATTCAATGAAACCTGGTCTTGATAAATATTTTAGAGAATAACGCATGTTAGGTCTGGGTTAGGTCTAGGATTTGCCCTCATCAGGCTCATACTTTCGTATATTTCTCATACTTCATGGCTAGATCCTGGGCTATTTCTGGATTGGATCACGTAGTAATGTGGTACTACACTGAAACAGTTAATTAAACCTGGTTTTGATCAATATTTTAGAGAATAATTCATGTTAGGTCTAGGTTAGGTTAGGGATTTGCTCCCATCAGGCTCATTCTTTCGCATATTTCTCATACTTGACGGCTAGATCCTGGGCTTTTTCTGGATTGCATCATGTAGTAATGAAGTACAACACTGAAACAGTCAATTAAACCTTGTTTCGATCAATATTTTAGAGAATAATTCATGTTAGGTCTAGGTTAGTTCTGGGATATGCTCTCGTCAGGCTCATTCTTTCGCATATTTCTCATACTTGATGGCTAGATCCTGGGCTTTTTCTGGATTGCATCACGTAGTAATGAAGTACAACACTGAAACAGTCAATTAAACCTGGTTTCCATCAATATTCTAGTGGACAACGCATGTTAGGTCTAGGTTAGGCCTGGGATTTGCCCTCATCAGAGTCATACTGTCGCAGTTTTAACATACTTGTTGAACGGATCCTGGGTTTTTTCTGGTTTGGTTCACGTAGTAATGTAGTACCACACTGAAACATTCAATTAAACCTTTTCTTGATAAATATTTTAGAGGATAACGCATGTTAGGTTTGGGTTAGGTCTGAGGTTTGGCCCTCATCAGGCTCATACTTTCGCATATTTCTCATACTTCATGGCTAGATCCTGGGCTGTTTCTGGATTGTATCAGGTGGTAAAGTGGTACCACACTGAAACATTCAATGAAACCTGGTCTGGACAAATATTTTAGAGGATAACGCATCTTAGGTCTGGGTTAGGTCTAAGATTTGCCCTCATCAGGCTCACAGTTTAGCGTTTTTCACATACTTCTTGAACAGATCCTGGGCTTTCTCTGGTTTGGATCACGAAGTTGTGTGGTACCACACTGAAACAGTCCATTAAACATGGTTTCGCTCAATATTTTAGAGGATAACGCATGTTAGGTCTAGGTTAGGTCTGGGAGTTGCTCTCATCAGGCTCATTCTTTCGCATATTTCTCATACTTGATGGCTAGATCCTGGGTTTTTTCTGGATTGTATCACGTCGTAATGTGGCACCACGCTGAAACAGTCGATTAAACCTGGTTTCGATCAATATTTTATAGGATAACGCAAGGTAAGTCTGGGATAGGTCTGGGATTTGACCTCATCAGACTCATACTTTCGCGATTTTCACATACTTGTTGAACAGATCCTGGGTTTTTTCTGGTTTGGATCACGTAGTAATGTGGGACCACACTGAAACAGTCAAGTAAACCTGGTTTCGATCAATATTTTAGAGAATAATTCATGTTAGGTCTAAGTTAGGTCTGGGATTAACTCTCATCAGGCTCATTCTTTCGCATATTTCTCATACATGTTGAACAGATCCTGGGCTTTTTCTGGTTTGGATCACGTAGTAATGTGGGACCACACTGAAACAATCAATTAAACCTGATCTTGATAAATATTTTAGAGGACAACGCATGTTAGGTCTGGGTTAGGTCTAGGATTTGCCCTCATCAGGCTCATACTTTCGCATATTTCTCATACTTCATGGCTAGATCCCGGGCTGTTTCTGGATTGGATCACGTAGTAATGTAGTACCACGCTGAAACAGTCAATTAAACCTGGTTTCGATCAATATTTTAGAGGATAACGCAAGTTAGGTCTGGGATAGGTCTAGGATTTGCCCTCATCAGGCTCTTAGTTTCGCATATTTCTCATACTTCATGGCTAGATCCTGGGCTATTTCTGGATTGGATCACGTAGTAAAGTGGTACCACACTGAAACATTCAATGAAACCTGGTCTGGATAAATATTTTAGAGGATAACGCATCTTATGTCTGGGTTAGGTCTAAGATTTGCCCTCATCAGGCTCACAGATTAGCGTTTTTCACATACTAGTTGAACAGATCCTGGGCTTTTTCTGGATTGCATCACGTAGTAATGTAGTACCACACTGAAACAGTCGATTAATCCAGGTTTCGATCAATATTTTTGAGGATAACGCATGTTAGGTCTAGGTTAGGCCTGGGATTTTCACTCATCGGACTCATACTTTCGCATTCTTCACATTCTTGTTGAACGGATCCTGGGTTTTTTCTGGTTTGGATCACGTAGTAATGTGGGTCCACACTGAAACATTCAATTAAACCTGGTTTCGATCAATATATTAGAGAATAATTCATGTTAGGTCTAGGTTAGGTCTGGGATTTGCTCTCATCAGGCTCATTCTTTCGCATATTTCTCTTACTTGATGGCTAGATCCTGGGCTTTTTCAGGATTGCATCACGTAGTAATGAAGTACAACACTGAAACAGTCAATTAAACCCGGTTTCCATCAATATCTTAGAGGACAACGCAAGTTAGGTCTGGGATATGTCTGGGATTTGCCCTCATCAGGCTCATACTTTCGCGTTTTTCACATACTTGTTGAACAGATCCAGGGTTTTTTCTGGTTTGGATCACGTAGCAGTGTGGTACCACGCTGAAACAGTCCATTAAACCTGGTTTGGATCAATATTTTAGAGGATAACGCATGTTAGGTTTGGGTTAGGTCTAGGATTTGCCCTCATCAGGCTCATACATTCGCATATTTCTCATACTTGATGGCTAGATCCTGGGCTTCTTCTGGATTGCATCACGTAGTAATGAAGTACAACACTGAAACAGTCAATTAAACCTGGTTTCGATCAATATTTTAGAGAATAATTCATGTTAGGTCTAGGTTAGGTCTGGGATTTGCACTCATCAGACTCATACTTTCGCATTCTTCACATACTTGTTGAACGGATCCTGGGTTATTTCGGGTTTGGATCACGTAGTAATGTGGGACCACACTGAAACAGTCAATTAAACCAGGTTTCGATCAATATTTTAGAGAATAATTCATGTTAGGTCTAGGTTAGGCCTGGGATTTGCCCTCATCAGGGTCATACTGTCGCAGTTTTAACATACTTGTTGAACGGATCCTGGGTTTTTTCTGGTTTGGTTCACGTAGTAATGTGTTACCACACTGAAACATTCAATTAAACCTGGTCTTGATAAATATTTTATAGGATAACGCATGTTAGGTTTGGGTTAGGTCTAGGATTTGCCCTCATCAGGCTCATACTTTCGCATATTTCTCATACTTGATGGCTAGATCCTGGGCTTTTTCTGGATTGCATCACGTAGTAATGAAGTACAACACTGAAACAGTCAATTAAACCTGGTTTCGATCAATATTTTAGAGAATAATTCATGTTAGGTCTAGGTTAGGTCTGGGATTTGCTCTCGTCAGGCTCACTCTTTCGCATATTTCTCATACTTGATGGCTAGATCCTGGGCTTTTTCTGGATTGCATCACGTAGCAATGAAGTACAACACTGAAACAGTCAATTAAACCTGGTTTCCATCAATATTCTAGAGGACAACGCATGTTAGGTCTAGGTTAGGCCTGGGATTTTCCCTCATCAGACTCATACTTTCGCATTCTTCACATACTTGTTGAACGGATCCTGGGTTATTTCGGGTTTGGATCACGTAGTAATGTGGGACCACACTGAAACAGTCAATTAAACCAGGTTTCGATCAATATTTTAGAGAATAATTCATGTTAGGTCTAGGTTACGCCTGGGATTTGCCCTCATCAGGGTCATACTGTCGCAGTTTTAACATACTTGTTGAACGGATCCTGGGTTTTTTCTGGTTTGGTTCACGTAGTAATGTGTTACCACACTGAAACATTCAATTAAACCTGGTCTTGATAAATATTTTATAGGATAACGCATGTTAGGTTTGGGTTAGGTCTAGGATTTGCCCTCATCAGGCTCATACTTTCGCATATTTCTCATACTTGATGGCTAGATCCTGGGCTTTTTCAGGATTGCATCACGTAGTAATGAAGTACAACACTGAAACAGTCAATTAAACCCGGTTTCCATCAATATCTTAGAGGACAACGCAAGTTAGATCTGGGATATGTCTGGGATTTGCCCTCATCAGGCTCATACTTTCGCGTTTTTCACGTACTTGTTGAACAGATCCAGGGTTTTTTCTGGTTTGGATCACGTAGCAGTGTGGTACCACGCTGAAACAGTCCATTAAACCTGGTTTGGATCAATATTTTAGAGGATAACGCATGTTAGGTCTAGGTTAGGCCTGGGATTTTCACTCATCTGACTCATACTTTCGCATTCTTCACATACTTGTTGAACGGATCCTGGGTTATTTCGGGTTTGGATCACGTAGTAATGTGGGACCACACTGAAACAGTCAATTAAACCAGGTTTCGATCAATATTTTAGAGAATAATTCATGTTAGGTCTAGGTTAGGCCTGGGATTTGCCCTCATCAGGGTCATACTGTCGCAGTTTTAACATACTTGTTGAACGGATCCTGGGTTTTTTCTGGTTTGGTTCACGTAGTAATGTGTTACCACACTGAAACATTCAATTAAACCTGGTCTTGATAAATATTTTATAGGATAACGCATGTTAGGTTTGGGTTAGGTCTAGGATTTGCCCTCATCAGGCTCATACTTTCGCATATTACTCATACTTCATGGCTAGATCCTGGGCAGTTTCTGGATTGTATCACGTAGTAACGTGGCACCACACAGAAACAGTCGATTAAACCTGGTTTCGATCAATATTTTATAGGATAACGCAAGTTAAGTCTGGGATAGGTCTGGGATTTGACCTCATCAGACTCATACTTTCGCGTTTCTCACATACTTGTTGAACAGATCCTGGGTTTCTTCTGGTTTGGATCAGGTAGTAATGTGGGACCACACTGAAACAGTCAAGTAAACCTGGTTTCGATCAATATTTTAGAGGATAACGCATGTTAGGTCTAGGTTAGGCCTGGGATTTGCCCTCATCAGTGTCATACTGTCGCAGTTTTAACATACTTGTTGAACAGATCCTGGGTTTTTTCTGGTTTGGATCACGAAGTAGTGTGGTACCACACTGAAACAGTCCATTATACCTGGTCTGGATAAATATTTTAGAGGGTAACGCATCTTAGGTCTGGGTTAGGTCTAAGATTTGCCCTCATCAGGCTCACAGTTTAGCGTTTTTCACATACTTGTTGAACAGATCCTGGGTTTTTTCTGGTTTGGATCACGAAGTAGTGTGGTACCACACTGAAACAGTCCATTGAACCTGGTTTCGCTCAATATTTTAGAGGATAACGCATGTTAGGTCTAGGTTAGGTCTGGGATTTGCTCTCATCAGGCTCATTCTTTCGCATATTTCTCATACTTGATGGCTAGATCCTGGGCTTTTTCTGGATTGCATCACGTAGTAATGTAGTACCACACTGAAACTGTCAATGAAACCTGGTTTCCATCAATATTTTAGAGGACAACGCAAGTTAGGTCTAGGTAAGGCCTGAGATTTTCACTGATCAGACTCATACTTTCGCATTCTTCACATACTTGTTGAACAGATCCTGGGTTTCTTCTGGTTTGGATCAGGTAGTAATGTGGGACCACACTGAAACAGTCAAGTAAACCTGGTTTCGATCAATATTTTAGAGGATAACGCATGTTAGGTCTAGGTTAGGCCTGGGATTTGCCCTCATCAGTGTCATACTGTCGCAGTTTTAACATACTTGTTGAACAGATCCTGGGTTTTTTCAGGTTTGGATCACGAAGTAGTGTGGTACCACACTGAAACAGTCCATTATACCTGGTCTGGATAAATATTTTAGAGGGTAACGCATCTTAGGTCTGGGTTAGGTCTAAGATTTGCCCTCATCAGGCTCACAGTTTAGCGTTTTTCACATACTTGTTGAACAGATCCTGGGTTTTTTCTGGTTTTGATCACGTAGTAATGAGGTACCACAATGAAACATTCAATTAAACCTGGTCTTGATAAAAATTTTACAGAATAACGCATGTTAGGTCTGGGTTAGGTCTAGGATTTGCCCTCATCAGGCTCTTACTTTCGCATATTTCTCATACTTCATGGCTAGATCCTGGGCTATTTCTGGATTGGATCATGTAGTAATGTGGTACCACACTGAAACAGTCTATTAAACTTGGTTTTGATCAATATTTTAGAGAATAATTCATGTTAGGTCTAGGTTAGGTCAGGGATTTGCTCTCATTAGGCTCATTCTTTCGCATATTTCTCATACTTGATGGCTAGATCCTGGGCTTTTTCTGGATTGCATCACGTAGTAATGAAGTACAACACTGAAACAGTCAATTAAACCTGGTATCGATCAATATTTTAGAGAATAATTCATGTTAGGTCTAGGTTAGGTCTGGGATTTGCTCTCATCAGGCTCATTCTTTCGCATATTTCTCATACTTGATGGATAGATCCTGGGCTTTTTCTGGATTGCATCACGTAGCAATGAAGTACAACACTGAAACAGTCAATTAAACCTGGTTTCCCTCAATATTTTAGAGGACAACGCATGTTAGGTCTAGGTTAGGCCTGGGATTTGCCCTCATCAGGCTCATACTGTCGCAGTTTTAACATACTTGTTGAACGGATACTGGGCTGTTTCTGGATTGTATCACGTAGTAATGTGGTACCACGCTGAAACAGTCGATTAAACCTGGTTTCGATCAATATTTTAGAGGATAACGCAAGTTAAGTCTGGGATAGGTCTGCGATTTGACCTCATCAGACTCATACTTTCGCATTCTTCACATACTTGTTGAACGGATCCTGGGTTTTTTCTGGTTTGGATCACGTAAGAAAGGGGGACCACACTGAAACAGTCGACTAAACCTGGTTTCGATCAATATTTTAGAGGATAACGCATGTTAGGTCTAGGTTAGGCCTGGGATTTTCCCTCATCAGGCTCATACTTTCGCAATCTTCACATACTTGTTGAACGGATCCTGGGTTTTCTCTGGTTTGGATCACGTAGTATTGTGGGACCACACTGAAGCAGTCAAGTAAACCTGGTTTCGATCAATATTTTAGAGAATAATTCATGTTAGGTCTAGGTTAGGTCAGGGATTTGCTCTCATCAGGCTCATTCTTTCGCATATTTCTCATACATGTTGAACAGATACTGGGCTGTTTCTGGATTGTATCACGTAGTAATGTGGTACCACGCTGAAACAGTCAATTAAACCTGGCTTCGATCAATATTTTAGAGGATAACGCAAGTTATGTCTGGGATAGGTCTAGGATTTGCCCTCATCAGGCTGTTACTTTCGCATATTTCTCATACTTCATGGCTAGATCCTGGGCTATTTCTGGATTGGATCACGTAGTAAAGTGGTACCACACTGAAACATTCAATGAAACCTGGTCTTGATAAATATTTTAGAGAATAACGCATGTTAGGTCTGGGTTAGGTCTAGGATTTGCCCTCATCAGGCCCATACTTTCGTATATTTCTCATACTTCATGGCTAGATCCTGGGCTATTTCTGGATTGGATCACGTAGTAATGTGGTACTACACTGAAACAGTCAATTAAACCTGGTTTTGATCAATATTTTAGAGAATAATTCATGTTAGGTCTAGGTTAGGTCAGGGATTTGCTCCCATCAGGCTCATTCTTTCGCATATTTCTCATACTTGATGGCTAGATCCTGGGCTTTTTCTGGATTGCATCACGTAGTAATGAAGTACAACACTGAAACAGTCAATTAAACCTGGTTTCGATCAATATTTTAGAGAATAATTCATGTTAGGTCTAGGTTAGGTCTGGGATTTGCTCTCGTCAGGCTCATTCTTTCGCATATTTCTCATACTTGATGGCTAGATCCTGGGCTTTTTCTGGATTGCATCACGTAGTAATGAAGTACAACACTGAAACAGTCAATTAAACCTGGTTTCCAGCAATATTCTAGAGGACAACGCATGTTAGGTCTAGGTTAGGCCTGGCATTTTCCCTCATCAGACTCATACTGTCGCAGTTTTAACATACTTGTTGAACGGATCCTGGGTTTTTTCTGGTTTGGTTCACGTAGTAATGTAGTACCACACTGAAGCATTCAATTAAACCTTTTCTTGATAAATATTTTAGAGGATAACGCATGTTAGGTTTGGGTTAGGTCTGAGGTTTGGCCCTCATCAGGCTCATACTTTCGCATATTTCTCATACTTCATGGCTAGATCCTGGGCTGTTTCTAGATTGTATCAGGTAGTAAAGTGGTACCACACTGAAACATTCAATGAAACCTGGTCTGGACAAATATTTTAGAGGATAACGCAACTTAGGTCTGGGTTAGGTCTAAGATTTGCCCTCATCAGGCTCACAGTTTAGCGTTTTTCACATACTTCTTGAACAGATCCTGGGCTTTCTCTGGTTTGGATCACGAAGTTGTGTGGTACCACACTGAAACAGTCCATTAAACCTGGTTTCGCTCAATATTTTAGAGGATAACGCATGTTAGGTCTAGGTTAGGTCTGGGATTTGCTCTCATCAGGCTCATTCTTTCGCATATTTCTCATACTTGATGGCTAGATCCTGGGTTTTTTCTGGATTGTATCACGTAGTAATGTGGCACCACGCTGAAACAGTCGATTAAACCTGGTTTCGATCAATATTTTATAGGATAACGCAAGGTAAGTCTGGGATAGGTCTGGGATTTGACCTCATCAGGCTCATACTTTCGCATATTTCTCATACTTCATGGCTAGATCCTGGGCTGTTTCTGGATTGGATCACGTAGTAATGTAGTACCACGCTGAAACAGTCAATTAAACCTGGTTTCGATCAATATTTTAGAGGATAACGCAAGTTAGGTCTGGGATAGGTCTAGGATTTGCCCTCATCAGGCTCTTAGTTTCGCATATTTCTCATACTTCATGGCTAGATCCTGGGCTATTTCTGGATTGGATCACGTAGTAAAGTGGTACCACACTGAAACATTCAATGAAACCTGGTCTGGATAAATATTTTAGAGGATAACGCAGCTTATGTCTGGGTTAGGTCTAAGATTTGCCCTCATCAGGCTCACAGATTAGCGTTTTTCACATACTAGTTGAACAGATCCTGGGCTTTTTCTGGTTTGGATCACGAAGTAGTGTGGTACGTCACTGAAACAGTCCATTAAACCTGGTTTCGCTCAATATTTTAGAGGATAACGCATGTTAGGTCTGGGATAGGTTTGGGGTTTGCCCTCATCAGGCTCATACTTTCGCGTTTTTCACATACTAGTTGAACAGATCCTGGGTTTTTTCTGGTTTGGATCACGTAGCAGTGTGGTACCACGCTGAAACAGTCCATTAAACCTGGTTTGGATCAATATTTTAGAGGATAACGCATGTTAGGTCTAGGTTAGGCCTGGGATTTTCACTCATCAGACTCATACTTTCGCATTCTTCACATACTTGTTGAACGGATCCTGGGTTATTTCGGGTTTGGATCACGTAGTAATGTGGGACCACACTGAAACAGTCAATTAAACCAGGTTTCGATCAATATTTTAGAGAATAATTCATGTTAGGTCTAGGTTAGGCCTGGGATTTGCCCTCATCAGAGTCATACTGTCGCAGTTTTAACATACTTGTTGAACGGATCCTGGGTTTTTTCTGGTTTGGTTCACGTAGTAATGTGGTACCACACTGAAACATTCAATTAAACCTTTTCTTGATAAATATTTTAGAGGATAACGCATGTTAGGTTTGGGTTAGGTCTGAGGTTTGGCCCTCATCAGGCTCATACTTTCGCATATTTCTCATACTTCATGGCTAGGTCCTGGGCTGTTTCTGGATTGTATCAGGTAGTAAAGTGGTACCACACTGAAACATGCAATGAAACCTGGTCTGGATAAATATTTTAGAGGATAACGCATGTTAGGTCTGGGTTAGGTCTAGGATTTGCCCTCATCAGGCCCATACTTTCGTATATTTCTCATACTTCATGGCTAGATCCTGGGCTATTTCTGGATTGGATCACGTAGTAATGTGGTACTACACTGAAACAGTCAATTAAACCTGGTTTTGATCAATATTTTAGAGAATAATTCATGTTAGGTCTAGGTTAGGTCAGGGATTTGCTCCCATCAGGCTCATTCTTTCGCATATTTCTCATACTTGATGGCTAGATCCTGGGCTTTTTCTGGATTGCATCACGTAGTAATGTAGTACCACACTGAAACAGTCAATGAGACCTGGTTTCGATCAATACTTTAGAGAATAATTCATGTTAGGTCTAGGTTAGGTCTGGGATTTGCTCTCGTCAGGCTCATTTTTTCGCATATTTCTCATACTTGATGGCTAGATCCTGGGCTTTTTCTGGATTGCATCACGTAGTAATGAAGTACAACACTGAAACAGTCAATTAAACCTGGTTTCCATCATTATTCTAGAGGACAACGCATGTTAGGTCTAGGTTAGGCCTGGGATTTTCCCACATCAGACTCATACTGTCGCAGTTTTAACATACTTGTTGAACGGATCCTGGGTTTTTTCTGGTTTGGTTCACATAGTAATGTAGTACCACACTGAAACATTCAATTAAACCTGGTCTGGACAAATATTTTAGAGTATAACGCAACTTAGGTCTGGGTTAGGTCTAAGATTTGCCCTCATCAGGCTCACAGTTTAGCGTTTTTCACATACTTCTTGAACAGATCCTGGGCTTTCTCTGGTTTGGATCACGAAGTTGTGTGGTACCTCACTGAAACAGTCCATTAAACCTGGTTTCGCTCAATATTTTAGAGGATAACGCATGTTAGGTCTAGGTTAGGTCTGGGATTTGCTCTCATCAGGCTCATTCTTTCGCATATTTCTCATACTTGATGGCTAGATCCTGGGTTTTTTCTGGATTGTATCACGTAGTAATGTGGCACCACGCTGAAACAGTCGATTAAACCTGGTTTCGATCAATATTTTATAGGATAACGCAAGGTAAGTCTGGGATAGGTCTGGGATTTGACCTCATCAGACTCATACTTTCGTGTTTTTCACATGCTTGTTGAACAGATCCTGGGTTTTTTCTGGTTTGGATCACGTAGTAATGTGGGAACACACTGAAACAGTCAAGTAAACCTGGTTTCGATCAATATTTTAGAGAATAATTCATGTTAGGTCTAAGTTAGGTCTGGGATTTGCTCTGATCAGGCTCATTCTTTCGCATATTTCTCATACATGTTGAACAGATCCTGGGTTTTTTCTGGTTTGGATCACGTAGTAATGTGGGACCACACTGAAACAATCAATTAAACCTGATCTTGATAAATATTTTAGAGGATAACGCATGTTAGGTCTGGGTTAGGTCTAGGATTTGCCCTCATCAGGCTCATACTTTCGCATATTTCTCATACTTCATGGCTAGATCCTGGGCTGTTTCTGGATTGGATCACGTAGTAATGTAGTACCACGCTGAAACAGTCAATTAAACCTGGTTTCGATCAATATTTTAGAGGATAACGCATGTTAGGTCTAGGTTAGGCCTGGGATTTGCCCTCATCAGAGTCATACTGTCGCAGTTTTACCATACTTCTTGAACAGATCCTGGGCTTTCTCTGGTTTGGATCACGAAGTAGTGTGGTACCACACTGAAACAGTCCATTAAACCTGGTTTCGCTCAATATTTTAGAGGATAACGCATGTTAGGTCTAGGTTAGGTCTGGAATTTGCTCTCATCAGGCTCATTCTTTCGCATATTTCTCATACTGGATGGCTAGATCCTGGGCTTTTTCTGGATTGCATCACGTAGTAATGGAGTACAACACTGAAACAGTCAATTAAACCTGGTTTCCATCAATATTCTAGTGGACAACGCATGTTAGGTCTAGGTTAGGCCTGGGATTTGCCCTCATCAGGGTCATACTGTCGCAGTTTTAACATACTTGTTGAACGGATCCTGGGTTTTTTCTGGTTTGGTTCACGTAGTAATGTGTTACCACACTGAAACATTCAATTAAACCTGGTCTTGATAAATATTTTATAGGATAACGCATGTTAGGTTTGGGTTAGGTCTAGGATTTGCCCTCATCAGGCTCATACTTTCGCATATTTCTCATACTTCATTGCTAGATCCTGGGCTGTTTCTGGATTGTATCACGTAGTAATGTGGCACCACGCTGAAACAGTCGATTAAACCTGGTTTCGATCAATATTTTATAGGATAACGCAAGTTAAGTCTGGGATAGGTCTGGGATTTGACCTCATCAGACTCATACTTTCGCATTTATCACATACTTGTTGAACAGATCCTGGGTTTTTTCTGGTTTGGATCAGGTAGTAATGTGGGACCACACTGAAACAGTCAAGCAAACCTGGTTTCGATCAATATTTTAGAGGATAACGCATGTTAGGTCTAGGTTAGGCCTGGGATTTGCCCTCATCAGAGTCATACTGTCGCAGTTTTAACATACTTGTTGAACGGATCCTGGGTTTTTTCTGGTTTGGTTCACGTAGTAAAGTGGTACCACACTGAAACATTCAATTAAACCATTTCTTGATAAATATTTTAGAGGATAACGCATGTTAGGTTTGGGTTAGGTCTGAGGTTTGGCCCTCATCAGGCTCATACTTTCGCATATTTCTCATACTTCATGGCTAGATCCTGGGCTGTTTCTGGATTGTGTCAGGTAGTAAAGTGGTACCACACTGAAACATTCAATGAAACCTGGTCTGGACAAATATTTTAGAGGATAACGCAACTTAGGTCTGGGTTAGGTCTAAGATTTGCCCTCATCAGGCTCACAGTTTAGCGTTTTTCACATACTTCTTGAACAGATCCTGGGCTTTCTCTGGTTTGGATCACGAAGTTGTGTGGTACCACACTGAAACAGTCCATTAAACCTGGTTTCGCTCAATATTTTAGAGGATAACGCATGTTAGGTCTAGGTTAGGTCTGGGATTTGCTCTCATCAGGCTCATTCTTTCGCATATTTCTCATACTTGATGGCTAGATCCTGGGTTTTTTCTGGATTGTATCACGCAGTAATGTGGCACCACGCTGAAACAGTCGATTAAACCTGGTTTCGATCAATATTTTATAGGATAACGCAAGGTAAGTCTGGGATAGGTCTGGGATTTGACCTCATCAGACTCATACTTTCGCGTTTTTCACATACTTGTTGAACAGATCCTGGGTTTTTTCTGGTTTGGATCACGTAGTAATGTGGGAACACACTGAAACAGTCAAGTAAACCTGGTTTCGATCAATATTTTAGAGAATAATTCATGTTAGGTCTAAGTTAGGTCTGGGATTTGCTCTCATCAGGCTCATTCTTTCGCATATTTCTCATACATGTTGAACAGATCCTGGGTTTTTTCTGGTTTGGATCACGTAGTAATGTGGGACCACACTGAAACAATCAATTAAACCTGATCTTGATAAATATTTTAGAGGATAACGCATGTTAGGTCTGGGTTAGGTCTAGGATTTGCCCTCATCAGGCTCATACTTTCGCATATTTCTCATACTTCATGGCTAGATCCTGGGTTATTTCGGGTTTGGATCACGTAGTAATGTGGGACCACACTGAAACAGTCAATTAAACCAGGTTTCGATCAATATTTTAGAGAATAATTCATGTTAGGTCTAGGTTAGGCCTGGGATTTGCTCTCATCAGGGTCATACTGTCGCAGTTTTAACATACTTGTTGAACGGATCCTGGGTTTTTTCTGGTTTGGTTCACGTAGTAATGTGTTACCACACTGAAACATTCATTTAAACCTGGTCTTGATAAATATTTTATAGGATAACGCATGTTAGGTTTGGGTTAGGTCTAGGATTTGCCCACATCAGGCTCATACTTTCGCATATTTCTCATACTTCATGGCTAGATCCTGGGCTGTTTCTGGATTGTATCACGTAGTAATGTGGCACCACGCAGAAACAGTCGATTAAACCTCGTTTCGATCAATATTTTATAGGATAACGCAAGTTAAGTCTGGGATAGGTCTGGGATTTGACCTCATCAGACTCATACTTTCGCGTTTTTCACATACTTGTTGAACAGATCCTGGGTTTCTTCTGCTTTGGATCAGGTAGGAATGTGGGACCACACTGAAACAGTCAAGTAAACCTGGTTTCGATCAATATTTTAGAGGATAACGCATGTTAGGTCTAGGTTAGGCCTGGGATTTGCCCTCATCAGAGTCATACTGTCGCAGTTTTAACATACTTCTTGAACAGATCCCGGGCTTTCTCTGGTTTGGATCACGAAGTAGTGTGGTACCACACTGAAACAGTCCATTAAACCTGGTTTCGCTCAATATTTTAGAGGATAACGCATGTTAGGTCTAGGTTAGGTCTGGAATTTGCTCTCATCAGGCTCATTCTTTCGCATATTTCTCATACTGGATGGCTAGATCCTGGGCTTTTTCTGGATTGCATCACGTAGTAATGTAGTACCACACTGAAACAGTCAATGAAACCTGGTTTCCAACAATATTTTAGAGGACAACGCAAGTTAGGTCTTGGTAAGGCCTCAGATTTTCACTGATCAGACTCATACTTTCGCATTCTTCACATACTTGTTGAACGGATCCTGGGTTTTTTCTGGTTTGGATCACGTAGTATTGTGGTACCACACAGAAACATTCAATTAAACCTGGTCTTGATAAATATTTTAGAGGATAACGCATGTTAGGTTTGGGTTAGGTCTAGGATTTGCCCTCATCAGGCTCATACTTTCGCATTCTTCACATACTTGTTGAACGGATCCTGGGTTTTTTCTGGTTTAGATCACGTAGTAATGTGGTACCACACTGAAACAGTCAAATAAACTTGGTTTTGATCAATATTTTAGAGAATAATTCATGTTAGGTCTAGGTTAGGTCTGGGATTTGCTCCGATCAGGCTCATTCTTTCGCATATTTCTCATACTGGATGGCTAGATCCTGGGCTTCTTCTGGATTGCATCACGTAGTAATGTAGTACCACACTGAAACAGTCAATGAAACCTGGTTTCCAACAATATTTTAGAGGACAACGCAAGTTAGGTCTAGGTAAGGCCTCAGATTTTCACTGATCAGACTCATACTTTCGCATTCTTGACATACTTGTTGAACGGATCCTGGGTTTTTTCTGGTTTGGATCACGTAGTATTGTGGTACCACACAGAAACATTCAATTAAACCTGGTCTTGATAAATATTTTAGAGGATAACGCATGTTAGGTTTGGGTTAGGTCTAGGATTTGCCCTCATCAGGCTCATACTTTCGCATATTTCTCATACTTCATGGCTAGATCCTGGGCTGATTCTGGATTGTATCACGTAGTAATGTGTCACCACGCTGAAACAGTCGATTAAACCTGGTTTCGATCAATATTTTAGAGGATAACGCAAGTTAAGTCTGGGATAGGTCTGGGATTTGACCTCATCAGACTCATACTTTCGCGTTTTTCACATACTTGTTGAACAGATCCTGGGTTCTTTCTGGTTTGGATCACGTAGTAATGTGGGACCACACTGAAACAGTCAAGTAAACCTGGTTTCGATCAATAGTTTAGAGAATAATACATGTTAGGTCTATGTTATGTCTGGGATTTGCTCTCATCAGGCTCATACTTTCGCATATTTCTCATACTTCATGGCTAGATCCTGGGCTGTTTCTGGATTGTATCAGGTAGTAAAGTGGTACCACACTGAAACATTCAATGAAACCTGGTCTGGATAAAGATTTTAGAGGATAACGCATCTTAGGTCTGGGTTAGGTCTAAGATTTGCCCTCATCAGGCTCTTACTTTCGCATATTTCTCATACTTCATGGCTAGATCCTGGGCTATTTCTGGATTGGATCACGTAGTAAAGTGGTACCACACTGAAACATTCAATGAAACCTGGTCTGGATAAATATTTCAGAGGATAACGCATCGTATGTCTGGGTTAGGTCTAAGATTTGCCCTCATCAGGCTCACAGTTTAGCGTTTTTCACATACTTGTTGAACAGATCCTGGGCTTTTTCTGGTTTGCATCACGAAGTAGTGTGGTACCTCACTGAAACAGTCCATTAAACCTGGTTTCGCTCAATATTTTAGAGGATAACGCATGTTAGGTCTAGGTTAGTTCTGGGATTAGCTCCCATCAGGCTCATTCTTTCGCATATTTCTCATACTTCATGGCTAGATCCTGGGCTGTTTCTGGATTGTATCACGTAGTAATGTGGTACCACGCTGAAACAGTCGATTAAACCTGGTTTCGATCAATATTTTAGAGGATAACGCAAGTTAAGTCTGGGATAGGTCTGGGATTTGACCTCATCAGACTCATACTTTCGCATTCTTCACATACTTGTTGAACGGATCCTGGGTTTTTTCTGGTTTGGATCACGTAAGAAAGGGGGACCAGACTGAAACAGTCGACTAAACCTGGTTTCGATCAATATTTTAGAGGATAACGCATGTTAGGTCTAGGTTAGGCCTGGGATTTTCCCTCATCAGGCTCATACTTTCGCAATCTTCACATACTTGTTGAACGGATCCTGGGTTTTCTCTGGTTTGGATCACGTAGTATTGTGGGACCACACTGAAGCAGTCAAGTAAACCTGGTTTCGAACAATATTTTAGAGAATAATTCACGTTAGGTCTAGGTTAGGTCTGGGATTTGCTCTCATCAGGCTCATTCTTTCGCATATTTCTCATACATGTTGAACAGATACTGGGCTGTTTCTGGATTGTATCACGTAGTAATGTGGTACCACGCTGAAACAGTCAATTAAACCTGGTTTCGATCAATATTTTAGAGGATAACGCAAGTTATGTCTGGGATAGGTCTAGGATTTGCCCTCATCAGGCTGTTACTTTCGCGTTTTTCACATACTTGTTGAACAGATCCAGGGTTTTTTCTGGTTTGGATCACGTAGCAGTGTGGTACCACGCTGAAACAGTCCATTAAACCTGGTTTGGATCAATATTTTAGAGGATAACGCATGTTAGGTTTGGGTTAGGTCTAGGATTTGCCCTCATCAGGCTCATACTTTCGCATATTTCTCATACTTGATGGCTAGATCCTGGGCTTCTTCTGGATTGCATCACGTAGTAATGAAGTACAACACTGAAACAGTCAATTAAACCTGGTTTCGATCAATATTTTAGAGAATAATTCATGTTAGGTCTAGGTTAGGTCTGGGATTTGCACTCATCAGACTCATACTTTCGCATTCTTCACATACTTGTTGAACGGATCCTGGGTTATTTCGGGTTTGGATCACGTAGTAATGTGGGACCACACTGAAACAGTCAATTAAACCAGGTTTCGATCAATATTTTAGAGAATAATTCATGTTAGGTCTAGGTTAGGCCTGGGATTTGCCCTCATCAGGGTCATACTGTCGCAGTTTTAACATACTTGTTGAACGGATCCTGGGTTTTTTCTGGTTTGGTTCACGTAGTAATGTGTTACCACACTGAAACATTCAATTAAACCTGGTCTTGATAAATATTTTATAGGATAACGCATGTTAGGTTTGGGTTAGGTCTAGGATTTGCCCTCATCAGGCTCATACTTTCGCATATTTCTCATACTTGATGGCTAGATCCTGGGCTTTTTCTGGATTGCATCACGTAGTAATGAAGTACAACACTGAAACAGTCAATTAAACCTGGTTTCGATCAATATTTTAGAGAATAATTCATGTTAGGTCTAGGTTAGGTCTGGGATTTGCTCTCGTCAGGCTCATTCTTTCGCATATTTCTCATACTTGATGGCTAGATCCTGGGCTTTTTCTGGATTGCATCACGTAGCAATGAAGTACAACACTGAAACAGTCAATTAAACCTGGTTTCCATCAATATTCTAGAGGACAACGCATGTTAGGTCTAGGTTAGGCCTGGGATTTTCCCTCATCAGACTCATACTTTCGCATTCTTCACATACTTGTTGAACGGATCCTGGGTTATTTCGGGTTTGGATCACGTAGTAATGTGGGACCACACTGAAACAGTCAATTAAACCAGGTTTCGATCAATATTTTAGAGAATAATTCATGTTAGGTCTAGGTTACGCCTGGGATTTGCCCTCATCAGGGTCATACTGTCGCAGTTTTAACATACTTGTTGAACGGATCCTGGGTTTTTTCTGGTTTGGTTCACGTAGTAATGTGTTACCACACTGAAACATTCAATTAAACCTGGTCTTGATAAATATTTTATAGGATAACGCATGTTAGGTTTGGGTTAGGTCTAGGATTTGCCCTCATCAGGCTCATACTTTCGCATATTTCTCATACTTGATGGCTAGATCCTGGGCTTTTTCAGGATTGCATCACGTAGTAATGAAGTACAACACTGAAACAGTCAATTAAACCCGGTTTCCATCAATATCTTAGAGGACAACGCAAGTTAGGTCTGGGATATGTCTGGGATTTGCCCTCATCAGGCTCATACTTTCGCGTTTTTCACGTACTTGTTGAACAGATCCAGGGTTTTTTCTGGTTTGGATCACGTAGCAGTGTGGTACCACGCTGAAACAGTCCATTAAACCTGGTTTGGATCAATATTTTAGAGGATAACGCATGTTAGGTCTAGGTTAGGCCTGGGATTTTCACTCATCTGACTCATACTTTCGCATTCTTCACATACTTGTTGAACGGATCCTGGGTTATTTCGGGTTTGGATCACGTAGTAATGTGGGACCACACTGAAACAGTCAATTAAACCAGGTTTCGATCAATATTTTAGAGAATAATTCATGTTAGGTCTAGGTTAGGCCTGGGATTTGGCCTCATCAGGGTCATACTGTCGCAGTTTTAACATACTTGTTGAACGGATCCTGGGTTTTTTCTGGTTTGGTTCACGTAGTAATGTGTTACCACACTGAAACATTCAATTAAACCTGGTCTTGATAAATATTTTATAGGATAACGCATGTTAGGTTTGGGTTAGGTCTAGGATTTGCCCTCATCAGGCTCATACTTTCGCATATTACTCATACTTCATGGCTAGACCCTGGGCAGTTTCTGGATTGTATCACGTAGTAACGTGGCACCACACAGAAACAGTCGATTAAACCTGGTTTCGATCAATATTTTATAGGATAACGCAAGTTAAGTCTGGGATAGGTCTGGGATTTGACCTCATCAGACTCATACTTTCGCGTTTCTCACATACTTGTTGAACAGATCCTGGGTTTCTTCTGGTTTGGATCAGGTAGTAATGTGGGACCACACTGAAACAGTCAAGTAAACCTGGTTTCGATCAATATTTTAGAGGATAACGCATGTTAGGTCTAGGTTAGGCCTGGGATTTGGCCTCATCAGGGTCATACTGTCGCAGTTTTAACATACTTGTTGAACGGATCCTGGGTTTTTTCTGGTTTGGTTCACGTAGTAATGTGTTACCACACTGAAACATTCAATTAAACCTGGTCTTGATAAATATTTTGTAGGATAACGCATGTTAGGTTTGGGTTAGGTCTAGGATTTGCCCTCATCAGGCTCATACTTTCGCATATTTCTCATACTTGATGGCTAGATCCTGGGCTTTTTCTGGATTGCATCACGTAGTAATGTAGTACCACACTTAAACTGTCAATGAAACCTGGTTTCCATCAATATTTTAGAGGACAACGCAAGTTAGGTCTAGGTAAGGCCTGAGATTTTCACTGATCAGACTCATACTTTCGCATTCTTCACATACTTGTTGAACAGATCCTGGGTTTCTTCTGGTTTGGATCAGGTAGTAATGTGGGACCACACTGAAACAGTCAAGTAAACCTGGTTTCGATCAATATTTTAGAGGATAACGCATGTTAGGTCTAGGTTAGGCCTGGGATTTGCCCTCATCAGTGTCATACTGTCGCAGTTTTAACATACTTGTTGAACAGATCCTGGGTTTTTTCTGGTTTGGATCACGAAGTAGTGTGGTACCACACTGAAACAGTCCATTATACCTGGTCTGGATAAATATTTTAGAGGGTAACGCATCTTAGGTCTGGGTTAGGTCTAAGATTTGCCCTCATCAGGCTCACAGTTTAGCGTTTTTCACATACTTGTTGAACAGATCCTGGGTTTTTTCTGGTTTTGATCACGTAGTAATGAGGTACCACAATGAAACATTCAATTAAACCTGGTCTTGATAAAAATTTTACAGAATAACGCATGTTAGGTCTGGGTTAGGTCTAGGATTTGCCCTCATCAGGCTCTTACTTTCGCATATTTCTCATACTTCATGGCTAGATCCTGGGCTATTTCTGGATTGGATCATGTAGTAATGTGGTACCACACTGAAACAGTCTATTAAACTTGGTTTTGATCAATATTTTAGAGAATAATTCATGTTAGGTCTAGGTTAGGTCAGGGATTTGCTCTCATTAGGCTCATTCTTTCGCATATTTCTCATACTTGATGGCTAGATCCTGGGCTTTTTCTGGATTGCATCACGTAGTAATGAAGTACAACACTGAAACAGTCAATTAAACCTGGTTTCGATCAATATTTTAGAGAATAATTCATGTTAGGTCTAGGTTAGGTCTGGGATTTGCTCTCATCAGGCTCATTATTTCGCATATTTCTCATACTTGATGGCTAGATCCTGGGCTTTTTCTGGATTGCATCACGTAGCAATGAAGTACAACACTGAAACAGTCAATTAAACCTGGTTTCCATCAATATTTTAGAGGACAACGCATGTTAGGTCTAGGTTAGGCCTGGGATTTGCCCTCATCAGGCTCATACTGTCGCAGTTTTAACATACTTGTTGAACGGATACTGGGCTGTTTCTGGATTGTATCACGTAGTAATGTGGTACCACGCTGAAACAGTCGATTAAACCTGGTTTCGATCAATATTTTAGAGGATAACGCAAGTTAAGTCTGGGATAGGTCTGCGATTTGACCTCATCAGACTCATACTTTCGCATTCTTCACATACTTGTTGAACGGATCCTGGGTTTTTTCTGGTTTGGATCACGTAAGAAAGGGGGACCACACTGAAACAGTCGACTAAACCTGGTTTCGATCAATATTTTAGAGGATAACGCATGTTAGGTCTAGGTTAGGCCTGGGATTTTCCCTCATCAGACTCATACTTTCGCAATCTTCACATACTTGTTGAACGGATCCTGGGTTTTCTCTGGTTTGGATCACGTAGTATTGTGGTACCACGCTGAAACAGTCAATTAAACCTGGTTTCGATCAATATTTTAGAGGATAACGCAAGTTATGTCAAGGATAGGTCTAGGATTTGCCCTCATCAGGCTGTTACTTTCGCATATTTCTCATACTTCATGGCTAGATCCTGGGCTATTTCTGGATTGGATCACGTAGTAAAGTGGTACCACACTGAAACATTCAATGAAACCTGGTCTTGATAAATATTTTAGAGAATAACGCATGTTAGGTCTGGGTTAGGTCTAGGATTTGCCCTCATCAGGCCCATACTTTCGTATATTTCTCATACTTCATGGCTAGATCCTGGGCTATTTCTGGATTGGATCACGTAGTAATGTGGTACTACACTGAAACAGTCAATTAAACCTGGTTTTGATCAATATTTTAGAGAATAATTCATGTTAGGTCTAGGTTAGGTCAGGGATTTGCTCCCATCAGGCTCATTCTTTCGCATATTTCTCATACTTGATGGCTAGATCCTGGGCTTTTTCTGGATTGCATCACGTAGTAATGAAGTACAACACTGAAACAGTCAATTAAACCTGGTTTCGATCAATATTTTAGAGAATAATTCATGTTAGGTCTGGGTTAGGTCTGGGATTTGCTCTCGTCAGGCTCATTCTTTCGCATATTTCTCATACTTGATGGCTAGATCCTGGGCTTTTTCTGGATTGCATCACGTAGTAATGAAGTACAACACTGAAACAGTCAATTAAACCTGGTTTCCAGCAATATTCTAGAGGACAACGCATGTTAGGTCTAGGTTAGGCCTGGCATTTTCCCTCATCAGACTCATACTGTCGCAGTTTTAACATACTTGTTGAACGGATCCTGGGTTTTTTCTGGTTTGGTTCACGTAGTAATGTAGTACCACACTGAAGCATTCAATTAAACCTTTTCTTGATAAATATTTTAGAGGATAACGCATGTTAGGTTTGGGTTAGGTCTGAGGTTTGGCCCTCATCAGGCTCATACTTTCGCATATTTCTCATACTTCATGGCTAGATCCTGGGCTGTTTCTAGATTGTATCAGGTAGTAAAGTGGTACCACACTGAAACATTCAATGAAACCTGGTCTGGACAAATATTTTAGAGGATAACGCAACTTAGGTCTGGGTTAGGTCTAAGATTTGCCCTCATCAGGCTCACAGTTTAGCGTTTTTCACATACTTCTTGAACAGATCCTGGGCTTTCTCTGGTTTGGATCACGAAGTTGTGTGGTACCACACTGAAACAGTCCATTAAACCTGGTTTCGCTCAATATTTTAGAGGATAACGCATGTTAGGTCTAGGTTAGGTCTGGGATTTGCTCTCATCAGGCTCATTCTTTCGCATATTTCTCATACTTGATGGATAGATCCTGGGTTTTTTCTGGATTGTATCACGTAGTAATGTGGCACCACGCTGAAACAGTCGATTAAACCTGGTTTCGATCAATATTTTATAGGATAACGCAAGGTAAGTCTGGGATAGGTCTGGGATTTGACCTCATCAGACTCATACTTTCGCGTTTTTCACATACTTGTTGAACAGATCCTGGGTTTTTTCTGGTTTGGATCACGTAGTAATGTGGGAACACACTGAAACAGTCAAGTAAACCTGGTTTCGATCAATATTTTAGAGAATAATTCATGTTAGGTCTAAGTTAGGTCTGGGATTTGCTCTGATCAGGCTCATTCTTTCGCATATTTCTCATACATGTTGAACAGATCCTGGGTTTTTTCTGGTTTGGATCACGTAGTAATGTGGGACCACACTGAAACAATCAATTAAACCTGATCTTGATAAATATTTTAGAGGATAACGCATGTTAGGTCTGGGTTAGGTCTAGGATTTGCCCTCATCAGGCTCATACTTTCGCATATTTCTCATACTTCATGGCTAGATCCTGGGCTGTTTCTGGATTGGATCACGTAGTAATGTAGTACCACGCTGAAACTGTCAATTAAACCTGGTTTCGATCAATATTTTAGAGGATAACGCATGTTAGGTCTACGTTAGGCCTGGGATTTGCCCTCATCAGAGTCATACTGTCGCAGTTTTACCATACTTCTTGAACAGATCCTGGGCTTTCTCTGGTTTGGATCACGAAGTAGTGTGGTACCACACTGAAACAGTCCATTAAACCTGGTTTCGCTCAATATTTTAGAGGATAACGCATGTTAGGTCTAGGTTAGGTCTGGAATTTGCTCTCATCAGGCTCATTCTTTCGCATATTTCTCATACTGGATGGCTAGATCCTGGGCTTTTTCTGGATTGCATCACGTAGTAATGTAGTACCACACTGAAACAGTCAATGAAACCTGGTTTCCAACAATATTTTAGAGGACAACGCAAGTTAGGTTTAGGTAAGGCCTCAGATTTTCACTGCTCAGACTCATACTTTCGCATTCTTCACATACTTGTTGAACGGATCCTGGGTTTTTTCTGGTTTGGATCACGTAGTATTGTGGTACCACACAGAAACATTCAATTAAACCTGGTCTTGATAAATATTTTAGAGGATAACGCATGTTAGGTTTGGGTTAGGTCTAGGATTTGCCCTCATCAGGCTCATACTTTCGCATTCTTCACATACTTGTTGAACGGATCCTGGGTTTTTTCTGGTTTAGATCACGTAGTAATGTGGTACCACACTGAAACAGTCAAATAAACTTGGTTTTGATCAATATTTTAGAGAATTATTCATGTTAGGTCTAGGTTAGGTCTGGGATTTGCTCCGATCAGGCTCATTCTTTCGCATATTTCTCATACTTGATGGCTAGATCCTGGGCTTTTTCTGGATTGCATCACGTAGTAATGGAGTACAACACTGAAACAGTCAATTAAACCTGGTTTCCATCAATATTCTAGAGGACAACGCATGTTAGGTCTAGGTTAGGCCTGGGATTTGCCCTCATCAGGGTCATACTGTCGCAGTTTTAACATACTTGTTGAACGGATCCTGGGTTTTTTCTGGTTTGGTTCACGTAGTAATGTGTTACCACACTGAAACATTCAATTAAACCTGGTCTTGATAAATATTTTATAGGATAACGCATGTTAGGTTTGGGTTTGGTCTAGGATTTGCCCTCATCAGGCTCATACTTTCGCATATTTCTCATACTTCATTGCTAGATCCTGGGCTGTTTCTGGATTGTATCACGTAGTAATGTGGCACCACGCTGAAACAGTCGATTAAACCTGGTTTCGATCAATATTTTATAGGATAACGCAAGTTAAGTCTGGGATAGGTCTGGGATTTGACCTCATCAGACTCATACTTTCGCATTTATCACATACTTGTTGAACAGATCCTGGGTTTTTTCTGGTTTGGATCAGGTAGTAATGTGGGACCACACTGATACAGTCAAGTAAACCTGGTTTCGATCAATATTTTAGAGGATAACGCATGTTAGGTCTAGGTTAGGCCTGGGATTTGCCCTCATCAGAGTCATACTGTCGCAGTTTTAACATACTTCTTGAACGGATCCTGGGTTTTTTCTGGTTTGGTTCACGTAGTAATGTGGTACCACACTGAAACATTCAATTAAACCTTTTCTTGATAAATATTTTAGAGGATAACGCATGTTAGGTTTGGGTTAGGTCTGAGGTTTGGCCCTCATCAGGCTCATACTTTCGCATATTTCTCATACTTCATGGCTAGATCCTGGGCTGTTTCTGGATTGTATCAGGTAGTAAAGTGGTACCACACTGAAACAGTCGATTAAACCTGGTTTCGATCAATATTTTATAGGATAACGCAAGGTAAGTCTGGGATAGGTCTGGGATTTGACCTCATCAGACTCATACTTTCGCGTTTTTCACATACTTGTTGAACAGATCCTGGGTTTCTTCTGCTTTGGATCAGGTAGGAATGTGGGACCACACTGAAACAGTCAAGTAAACCTGGTTTCGATCAATATTTTAGAGGATAACGCATGTTAGGTCTAGGTTAGGCCTGGGATCTGCCCTCATCAGAGTCATACTGTCGCAGTTTTAACATACTTCTTGAACAGATCTCGGGCTTTCTCTGGTTTGGATCACGAAGTAGTGTGGTACCACACTGAAACAGTCCATTAAACCTGGTTTCGCTCAATATTTTAGAGGATAACGCATGTTAGGTCTAGGTTAGGTCTGGAATTTGCTCTCATCAGGCTCATTCTTTCGCATATTTCTCATACTGGATGGCTAGATCCTGGGCTTTTTCTGGATTGCATCACGTAGTAATGTAGTACCACACTGAAACAGTCAATGAAACCTGGTTTCCAACAATATTTTAGAGGACAACGCAAGTTAGGTCTTGGTAAGGCCTCAGATTTTCACTGATCAGACTCATACTTTCGCATTCTTCACATACTTGTTGAACGGATCCTGGGTTTTTTCTGGTTTGGATCACGTAGTATTGTGGTACCACACAGAAACATTCAATTAAACCTGGTCTTGATAAATATTTTAGAGGATAACGCATGTTAGGTTTGGGTTAGGTCTAGGATTTGCCCTCATCAGGCTCATACTTTCGCATTCTTCACATACTTGTTGAACGGATCCTGGGTTTTTTCTGGTTTAGATCACGTAGTAATGTGGTACCACACTGAAACAGTCAAATAAACTTGGTTTTGATCAATATTTTAGAGAATAATTCATGTTAGGTCTAGGTTAGGTCTGGGATTTGCTCCGATCAGGCTCATTCTTTCGCATATTTCTCATACTGGATGGCTAGATCCTGGGCTTCTTCTGGATTGCATCACGTAGTAATGTAGTACCACACTGAAACAGTCAATGAAACCTGGTTTCCAACAATATTTTAGAGGACAACGCAAGTTAGGTCTAGGTAAGGCCTCAGATTTTCACTGATCAGACTCATACTTTCGCATTCTTGACATACTTGTTGAACGGATCCTGGGTTTTTTCTGGTTTGGATCACGTAGTATTGTGGTACCACACAGAAACATTCAATTAAACCTGGTCTTGATAAATATTTTAGAGGATAACGCATGTTAGGTTTGGGTTAGGTCTAGGATTTGCCCTCATCAGGCTCATACTTTCGCATATTTCTCATACTTCATGGCTAGATCCTGGGCTGATTCTGGATTGTATCACGTAGTAATGTGTCACCACGCTGAAACAGTCGATTAAACCTGGTTTCGATCAATATTTTAGAGGATAACGCAAGTTAAGTCTGGGATAGGTCTGGGATTTGACCTCATCAGACTCATACTTTCGCGTTTTTCACATACTTGTTGAACAGATCCTGGGTTTTTTCTGGTTTGGATCACGTAGTAATGTGGGACCACACTGAAACAGTCAAGTAAACCTGGTTTCGATCAATAGTTTAGAGAATAATACATGTTAGGTCTATGTTAGGTCTGGGATTTGCTCTCATCAGGCTCATTCTTTCGCATATTTCTCATACATGATGAACAGATCCTGGGTTTTTTCTGGTTTGGATCACGTAGTAATGTGGGGCCACACTGAAACAATCAATTAAACCTGATCTTGATAAATATTTTAGAGGATAACGCATGTTAGGTCTGGGTTAGGTCTAGGATTTGCCCTCATCAGGCTCATACTTTCGCATATTTCTCATACTTCATGGCTAGATCCTGGGCTGTTTCTGGATTGTATCAGGTAGTAAAGTGGTACCACACTGAAACATTCAATGAAACCTGGTTTCCAACAATATTTTAGAGGACAACGCAAGTTAGGTCTAGGTAAGGCCTCAGATTTTCACTGATCAGACTCATACTTTCGCATTCTTGACATACTTGTTGAACGGATCCTGGGTTTTTTCTGGTTTGGATCACGTAGTATTGTGGTACCACACAGAAACATTCAATTAAACCTGGTCTTGATAAATATTTTAGAGGATAACGCATGTTAGGTTTGGGTTAGGTCTAGGATTTGCCCTCATCAGGCTCATACTTTCGCATATTTCTCATACTTCATGGCTAGATCCTGGGCTGATTCTGGATTGTATCACGTAGTAATGTGTCACCACGCTGAAACAGTCGATTAAACCTGGTTTCGATCAATATTTTAGAGGATAACGCATGTTAGGTTTGGGTTAGGTCTAGGATTTGCCCTCATCAGGCTCTTACTTTCGCATATTTCTCATACTTCATGGCTAGATCCTGGGCTATTTCTGGATTGGATCATGTAGTAATGTGGTACCACACTGAAACAGTCTATTAAACTTGGTTTTGATCAATATTTTAGAGAATAATTCATGTTAGGTCTAGGTTAGGTCAGGGATTTGCTCTCATTAGGCTCATTCTTTCGCATATTTCTCATACTTGATGGCTAGATCCTGGGCTTTTTCTGGATTGCATCACGTAGTAATGAAGTACAACACTGAAACAGTCAATTAAACCTGGTTTCGATCAATATTTTAGAGAATAATTCATGTTAGGTCTAGGTTAGGTCTGGGATTTGCTCTCATCAGGCTCATTCTTTCGCATATTTCTCATACTTGATGGCTAGATCCTGGGCTTTTTCTGGATTGCATCACGTAGCAATGAAGTACAACACTGAAACAGTCAATTAAACCTGGTTTCCATCAATATTTTAGAGGACAACGCATGTTAGGTCTAGGTTAGGCCTGGGATTTGCCCTCATCAGGCTCATACTGTCGCAGTTTTAACATACTTGTTGAACGGATACTGGGCTGTTTCTGGATTGTATCACGTAGTAATGTGGTACCACGCTGAAACAGTCGATTAAACCTGGTTTCGATCAATATTTTAGAGGATAACGCAAGTTAAGTCTGGGATAGGTCTGCGATTTGACCTCATCAGACTCATACTTTCGCATTCTTCACATACTTGTTGAACGGATCCTGGGTTTTTTCTGGTTTGGATCACGTAAGAAAGGGGGACCACACTGAAACAGTCGACTAAACCTGGTTTCGATCAATATTTTAGAGGATAACGCATGTTAGGTCTAGGTTAGGCCTGGGATTTTCCCTCATCAGACTCATACTTTCGCAATCTTCACATACTTGTTGAACGGATCCTGGGTTTTCTCTGGTTTGGATCACGTAGTATTGTGGTACCACGCTGAAACAGTCAATTAAACCTGGTTTCGATCAATATTTTAGAGGATAACGCAAGTTATGTCTGGGATAGGTCTAGGATTTGCCCTTATCAGGCTGTTACTTTCGCATATTTCTCATACTTCATGGCTAGATCCTGGGCTATTTCTGGATTGGATCACGTAGTAAAGTGGTACCACACTGAAACATTCAATGAAACCTGGTCTTGATAAATATTTTAGAGAATAACGCATGTTAGGTCTGGGTTAGGTCTAGGATTTGCCCTCATCAGGCCCATACTTTCGTATATTTCTCATACTTCATGGCTAGATCCTGGGCTATTTCTGGATTGGATCACGTAGTAATGTGGTACTACACTGAAACAGTCAATTAAACCTGGTTTCGATCAATATTTTAGAGAATAATTCATGTTAGGTCTGGGTTAGGTCTGGGATTTGCTCTCGTCAGGCTCATTCTTTCGCATATTTCTCATACTTGATGGCTAGATCCTGGGCTTTTTCTGGATTGCATCACGTAGTAATGAAGTACAACACTGAAACAGTCAATTAAACCTGGTTTCCAGCAATATTCTAGAGGACAACGCATGTTAGGTCTAGGTTAGGCCTGGCATTTTCCCTCATCAGACTCATACTGTCGCAGTTTTAACATACTTGTTGAACGGATCCTGGGTTTTTTCTGGTTTGGTTCACGTAGTAATGTAGTACCACACTGAAGCATTCAATTAAACCTTTTCTTGATAAATATTTTAGAGGATAACGCATGTTAGGTTTGGGTTAGGTCTGAGGTTTGGCCCTCATCAGGCTCATACTTTCGCATATTTCTCATACTTCATGGCTAGATCCTGGGCTGTTTCTAGATTGTATCAGGTAGTAAAGTGGTACCACACTGAAACATTCAATGAAACCTGGTCTGGACAAATATTTTAGAGGATAACGCAACTTAGGTCTGGGTTAGGTCTAAGATTTGCCCTCATCAGGCTCACAGTTTAGCGTTTTTCACATACTTCTTGAACAGATCCTGGGCTTTCTCTGGTTTGGATCACGAAGTTGTGTGGTACCACACTGAAACAGTCCATTAAACCTGGTTTCGCTCAATATTTTAGAGGATAACGCATGTTAGGTCTAGGTTAGGTCTGGGATTTGCTCTCATCAGGCTCATTCTTTCGCATATTTCTCATACTTGATGGATAGATCCTGGGTTTTTTCTGGATTGTATCACGTAGTAATGTGGCACCACGCTGAAACAGTCGATTAAACCTGGTTTCGATCAATATTTTATAGGATAACGCAAGGTAAGTCTGGGATAGGTCTGGGATTTGACCTCATCAGACTCATACTTTCGCGTTTTTCACATACTTGTTGAACAGATCCTGGGTTTTTTCTGGTTTGGATCACGTAGTAATGTGGGAACACACTGAAACAGTCAAGTAAACCTGGTTTCGATCAATATTTTAGAGAATAATTCATGTTAGGTCTAAGTTAGGTCTGGGATTTGCTCTGATCAGGCTCATTCTTTCGCATATTTCTCATACATGTTGAACAGATCCTGGGTTTTTTCTGGTTTGGATCACGTAGTAATGTGGGACCACACTGAAACAATCAATTAAACCTGATCTTGATAAATATTTTAGAGGATAACGCATGTTAGGTCTGGGTTAGGTCTAGGATTTGCCCTCATCAGGCTCATACTTTCGCATATTTCTCATACTTCATGGCTAGATCCTGGGCTGTTTCTGGATTGGATCACGTAGTAATGTAGTACCACGCTGAAACTGTCAATTAAACCTGGTTTCGATCAATATTTTAGAGGATAACGCATGTTAGGTCTACGTTAGGCCTGGGATTTGCCCTCATCAGAGTCATACTGTCGCAGTTTTACCATACTTCTTGAACAGATCCTGGGCTTTCTCTGGTTTGGATCACGAAGTAGTGTGGTACCACACTGAAACAGTCCATTAAACCTGGTTTCGCTCAATATTTTAGAGGATAACGCATGTTAGGTCTAGGTTAGGTCTGGAATTTGCTCTCATCAGGCTCATTCTTTCGCATATTTCTCATACTGGATGGCTAGATCCTGGGCTTTTTCTGGATTGCATCACGTAGTAATGTAGTACCACACTGAAACAGTCAATGAAACCTGGTTTCCAACAATATTTTAGAGGACAACGCAAGTTAGGTTTAGGTAAGGCCTCAGATTTTCACTGCTCAGACTCATACTTTCGCATTCTTCACATACTTGTTGAACGGATCCTGGGTTTTTTCTGGTTTGGATCACGTAGTATTGTGGTACCACACAGAAACATTCAATTAAACCTGGTCTTGATAAATATTTTAGAGGATAACGCATGTTAGGTTTGGGTTAGGTCTAGGATTTGCCCTCATCAGGCTCATACTTTCGCATTCTTCACATACTTGTTGAACGGATCCTGGGTTTTTTCTGGTTTAGATCACGTAGTAATGTGGTACCACACTGAAACAGTCAAATAAACTTGGTTTTGATCAATATTTTAGAGAATTATTCATGTTAGGTCTAGGTTAGGTCTGGGATTTGCTCCGATCAGGCTCATTCTTTCGCATATTTCTCATACTTGATGGCTAGATCCTGGGCTTTTTCTGGATTGCATCACGTAGTAATGGAGTACAACACTGAAACAGTCAATTAAACCTGGTTTCCATCAATATTCTAGAGGACAACGCATGTTAGGTCTAGGTTAGGCCTGGGATTTGCCCTCATCAGGGTCATACTGTCGCAGTTTTAACATACTTGTTGAACGGATCCTGGGTTTTTTCTGGTTTGGTTCACGTAGTAATGTGTTACCACACTGAAACATTCAATTAAACCTGGTCTTGATAAATATTTTATAGGATAACGCATGTTAGGTTTGGGTTAGGTCTAGGATTTGCCCTCATCAGGCTCATACTTTCGCATATTTCTCATACTTCATTGCTAGATCCTGGGCTGTTTCTGGATTGTATCACGTAGTAATGTGGCACCACGCTGAAACAGTCGATTAAACCTGGTTTCGATCAATATTTTATAGGATAACGCAAGTTAAGTCTGGGATAGGTCTGGGATTTGACCTCATCAGACTCATACTTTCGCATTTATCACATACTTGTTGAACAGATCCTGGGTTTTTTCTGGTTTGGATCAGGTAGTAATGTGGGACCACACTGATACAGTCAAGTAAACCTGGTTTCGATCAATATTTTAGAGGATAACGCATGTTAGGTCTAGGTTAGGCCTGGGATTTGCCCTCATCAGAGTCATACTGTCGCAGTTTTAACATACTCCTTGAACGGATCCTGGGTTTTTTCTGGTTTGGTTCACGTAGTAATGTGGTACCACACTGAAACATTCAATTAAACCTTTTCTTGATAAATATTTTAGAGGATAACGCATGTTAGGTTTGGGTTAGGTCTGAGGTTTGGCCCTCATCAGGCTCATACTTTCGCATATTTCTCATACTTCATGGCTAGATCCTGGGCTGTTTCTGGATTGTATCAGGTAGTAAAGTGGTACCACACTGAAACAGTCGATTAAACCTGGTTTCGATCAATATTTTATAGGATAACGCAAGGTAAGTCTGGGATAGGTCTGGGATTTGACCTCATCAGACTCATACTTTCGCGTTTTTCACATACTTGTTGAACAGATCCTGGGTTTCTTCTGCTTTGGATCAGGTAGGAATGTGGGACCACACTGAAACAGTCAAGTAAACCTGGTTTCGATCAATATTTTAGAGGATAACGCATGTTAGGTCTAGGTTAGGCCTGGGATCTGCCCTCATCAGAGTCATACTGTCGCAGTTTTAACATACTTCTTGAACAGATCCCGGGCTTTCTCTGGTTTGGATCACGAAGTAGTGTGGTACCACACTGAAACAGTCCATTAAACCTGGTTTCGCTCAATATTTTAGAGGATAACGCATGTTAGGTCTAGGTTAGGTCTGGAATTTGCTCTCATCAGGCTCATTCTTTCGCATATTTCTCATACTGGATGGCTAGATCCTGGGCTTTTTCTGGATTGCATCACGTAGTAATGTAGTACCACACTGAAACAGTCAATGAAACCTGGTTTCCAACAATATTTTAGAGGACAACGCAAGTTAGGTCTTGGTAAGGCCTCAGATTTTCACTGATCAGACTCATACTTTCGCATTCTTCACATACTTGTTGAACGGATCCTGGGTTTTTTCTGGTTTGGATCACGTAGTATTGTGGTACCACACAGAAACATTCAATTAAACCTGGTCTTGATAAATATTTTAGAGGATAACGCATGTTAGGTTTGGGTTAGGTCTAGGATTTGCCCTCATCAGGCTCATACTTTCGCATTCTTCACATACTTGTTGAACGGATCCTGGGTTTTTTCTGGTTTAGATCACGTAGTAATGTGGTACCACACTGAAACAGTCAAATAAACTTGGTTTTGATCAATATTTTAGAGAATAATTCATGTTAGGTCTAGGTTAGGTCTGGGATTAGCTCCGATCAGGCTCATTCTTTCGCATATTTCTCATACTGGATGGCTAGATCCTGGGCTTCTTCTGGATTGCATCACGTAGTAATGTAGTACCACACTGAAACAGTCAATGAAACCTGGTTTCCAACAATATTTTAGAGGACAACGCAAGTTAGGTCTAGGTAAGGCCTCAGATTTTCACTGATCAGACTCATACTTTCGCATTCTTGACATACTTGTTGAACGGATCCTGGGTTTTTTCTGGTTTGGATCACGTAGTATTGTGGTACCACACAGAAACATTCAATTAAACCTGGTCTTGATAAATATTTTAGAGGATAACGCATGTTAGGTTTGGGTTAGGTCTAGGATTTGCCCTCATCAGGCTCATACTTTCGCATATTTCTCATACTTCATGGCTAGATCCTGGGCTGATTCTGGATTGTATCACGTAGTAATGTGTCACCACGCTGAAACAGTCGATTAAACCTGGTTTCGATCAATATTTTAGAGGATAACGCAAGTTAAGTCTGGGATAGGTCTGGGATTTGACCTCATCAGACTCATACTTTCGCGTTTTTCACATACTTGTTGAACAGATCCTGGGTTTTTTCTGGTTTGGATCACGTAGTAATGTGGGACCACACTGAAACAGTCAAGTAAACCTGGTTTCGATCAATAGTTTAGAGAATAATACATGTTAGGTCTATGTTAGGTCTGGGATTTGCTCTCATCAGGCTCATTCTTTCGCATATTTCTCATACATGATGAACAGATCCTGGGTTTTTTCTGGTTTGGATCACGTAGTAATGTGGGGCCACACTGAAACAATCAATTAAACCTGATCTTGATAAATATTTTAGAGGATAACGCATGTTAGGTCTGGGTTAGGTCTAGGATTTGCCCTCATCAGGCTCATACTTTCGCATATTTCTCATACTTCATGGCTAGATCCTGGGCTGTTTCTGGATTGTATCAGGTAGTAAAGTGGTACCACACTGAAACATTCAATGAAACCTGGTCTGGATAAAGATTTTAGAGGATAACGCATCTTAGGTCTGGGTTAGGTCTAAGATTTGCCCTCATCAGGCTCTTACTTTCGCATATTTCTCATACTTCATGGCTAGATCCTGGGCTATTTCTGGATTGGATCACGTAGTAAAGTGGTACCACACTGAAACATTCAATGAAACCTGGTCTGGATAAATATTTCAGAGGATAACGCATCGTATGTCTGGGTTAGGTCTAAGATTTGCCCTCATCAGGCTCACAGTTTAGCGTTTTTCACATACTTGTTGAACAGATCCTGGGCTTTTTCTGGTTTGCATCACGAAGTAGTGTGGTACCTCACTGAAACAGTCCATTAAACCTGGTTTCGCTCAATATTTTAGAGGATAACGCATGTTAGGTCTAGGTTAGTTCTGGGATTAGCTCTCATCAGGCTCATTCTTTCGCATATTTCTCATACTTCATGGCTAGATCCTGGGCTATTTCTGGATTGGATCACGTAGTAATGTGGCACCACGCTGAAGCAGTCGATTAAACCTGGTTTCGATCAATATTTTAGAGGATAACGCAAGTTAAGTCTGGGATAGGTCTGGGATTTGACCTCATCAGACTCATACTTTCGCGTTTTTCACATACTTGTTGAACAGATCCTGGGTTTTTTCTGGATTGCATCACGTAGTAATGTAGTACCACACTGAAACAGTCAATGAAACCTGGTTTCCATCAATATTTTAGAGGACAACGCATGTTAGGTCTAGGTTAGCCCTGGGAATTACTCATCAGACTCATACTTTCGCATTCTTCACATACTTGTTGAACTGATCCTGGGTTTTTTTCTGGTTTGGATCACGTAGTATTGTGGTACCACACTGAAACAGTCAATGAAACCTGGTTTCCATCAATATTTTAGAGGACAACGCATGTTAGGTCTAGGTTAGGCCTGGGATTTTCACTCATCAGACTCATACTTTCGCATTCTTCACATACTTGTTGAACGGATCCTAGGTTTTTTCTGGTTTGGATCACGTAGTAATGTGGTACCACACTGAGACAGTCAATGAAACCTGGTTTCCATCAATATTTTAGAGGACAACGCAAGTTAGGTCTAGGTAAGGCCTGAGATTTTCACTGATCGGACTCATACTTTCGCATTTTTCCCATACTTGTTCAACGGATCCTGGGTTTTTTCTGGTTTGGATCACGTAGTAATGTGGTACCACATTGAAACGGTCAATTAAACCTGGTTTCGATCAATATTTTAGAGGATAACGCAAGTTAGGTCTGGAATAGGTCTGGGATTTGCCCTCATCAGGCTCATACTTTCGCGTTTTTCACATACTTGTTGAACAGATCCTGGGTTTTTTCTGGTTTGGGTCACGTAGTAGTGTGATACCACACTGAAACAGTCGATTAAACCTGGCTTCGATCAATATTTTAGAGGATAACGCATGTTAGGTCTAGGTCAGCCCTGGGAATTACACTCATCAGACTCATACTTTCGCATTCTTCACATACTTGTTGAACTGATCCTGGGTTTTTTCTGGTTTGGATCACGTAGTAATGTGGTACCACACTGAAACAGTCGATTAAACCTGGTTTCGATCAATATTTTAGAGGATAACGAATGTTAGGTCTATGTTAGCCCTGGGATTCTCACTCATCAGACTCATACTTTCGCATTCTTCACATACTTGTTGAACTGATCCTGGGTGTTTTCTGGTTTGGATCACGTAGTAATGTGGTACCGCACTGAAACAGTCGATTAAACCTGGTTTCGATCAATATTTTAGAGGATAACGCAAGTTAGGTCTGGGATAGGTCTGGGATTTGACCTCACCAGACACATACCTTCGCACACTTCACATACTCCTTGAACAGATCCTGGGTTATTTTCTGGTTTGGATCACATAGTAATGTGGTACCACACTGAAACAGTCGATTAGACCAGGTTTCGATCAATATTTTAGAGGATAACGCATGTTAAGTCTAGGTTAGGTCTGGGATTTCCACTCATCAGACTCATACTTTCGCATTCTTCACATACTTGTTGAACGGATTCTGGGTTTTTTCTGGTTTGGATCACGTAGTAATGTGGTACCACACTGAAACAGTCGATTAAACCTGGTTTTGATCAATATTTTTGAGGATAACGCAAGTTAGGTCTGGGATAGGTCTGGGATTTGACCTCATCAGACTCATACTTTCGCACACTTCACATACTCCTTGAACAGATCCTGGGTTATTTTCTGGTTTGGATCACATAGTAATGTGGTACCACACTGAAACAGTCGATTAAACCAGGTTTCGATCAATATTTTAGAGGAGAACGCATGTTAGGTCTAGGTTAGGCCTGGGATTTTCACTCATCAGACTCATACTTTCGCATTCTTCACATTCTTGTTGAACGGATCCTGGGTTTTTTCTGGTTTGGATCACGTAGTAATGTGGGACCACACTGAAACAGTCCATTAAACCTGGTTTCGATCAATATTTTAGAGAATAACGCATGTTAGGTCTAGGTCAGCCCTGGGAATTACACTCATCAGACTCATACTTTCGCATTCTTCACATACTTGTTGAACTGATCCTGGGTTTTTTCTGGTTTGGATCACGTAGTAATGTGGTACCACACTGAAACAGTCGATTAAACCTGGTTTCGATCAATATTTTAGAGGATAACGAATGTTAGGTCTATGTTAGCCCTGGGATTCTCACTCATCAGACTCATACTTTCGCATTCTTCACATACTTGTTGAACTGATCCTGGGTGTTTTCTGGTTTGGATCACGTAGTAATGTGGTACCGCACTGAAACAGTCGATTAAACCTGGTTTCGATCAATATTTTAGAGGATAACGCAAGTTAGGTCTGGGATAGGTCTGGGATTTGACCTCACCAGACTCATACCTTCGCACACTTCACATACTCCTTGAACAGATCCTGGGTTATTTTCTGGTTTGGATCACATAGTAATGTGGTACCACACTGAAACAGTCGATTAGACCAGGTTTCGATCAATATTTTAGAGGATAACGCATGTTAAGTCTAGGTTAGGTCTGGGATTTCCACTCATCAGACTCATACTTTCGCATTCTTCACATACTTGTTGAACGGATTCTGGGTTTTTTCTGGTTTGGATCACGTAGTAATGTGGTACCACACTGAAACAGTCGATTAAACCTGGTTTCGATCAATATTTTTGAGGATAACGCAAGTTAGGTCTGGGATAGGTCTGGGATTTGACCTCATCAGACTCATACTTTCGCACACTTCACATACTCCTTGAACAGATCCTGGGTTATTTTCTGGTTTGGATCACATAGTAATGTGGTACCACACTGAAACAGTCGATTAAACCAGGTTTCGATCAATATTTTAGAGGAGAACGCATGTTAGGTCTAGGTTAGGCCTGGGATTTTCACTCATCAGACTCATACTTTCGCATTCTTCACATTCTTGTTGAACGGATCCTGGGTTTTTTCTGGTTTGGATCACGTAGTAATGTGGGACCACACTGAAACAGTCCATTAAACCTGGTTTCGATCAATATTTTAGAGAATAACGCAAGTTAGATCTGGGGTAGGTCTGGGATTTGCCCTCATCAGGCTCATACTTTCGCATTCTTCACATACTTGTTGAACTGATCCTGGGTTTTTTCTGGTTTGGATCACGTAATAATGTGGTACCACACTGAAACGGTCAATTAAACCTGGTTTCGATCAATATTTTATAGGATAACGCAAGTTAAGTCTGGGATAGGTCTGGGATTTGACCTCATCAGACTCATACTTTCGCGTTTTTCACATACTTGTTGAACAGATCCTGGGTTTTTTCTGGTTTGGATCACGTAGTAGTGTGGTACCACGCTGAAACAGTCCATTAAACCTGGTTTGGATCAATATTTTAGAGAATAATTCATGTTAGGTCTAGGTTAGGTCTGGGATTTGCTCTCGTCAGGCTCATTCTTTCGCATATTTCTCATACTTGATGGCTAGATCCTGGGCTTTTTCTGGATTGCATCACGTAGCAATGAAGTACAACACTGAAACAGTCAATTAAACCTGGTTTCCATCAATATTCTAGAGGACAACGCATGTTAGGTCTAGGTTAGGCCTGGGATTTTCCCTCATCAGACTCATACTTTCGCATTCTTCACATACTTGTTGAACGGATCCTGGGTTATTTCGGGTTTGGATCACGTAGTAATGTGGGACCACACTGAAACAGTCAATTAAACCAGGTTTCGATCAATATTTTAGAGAATAATTCATGTTAGGTCTAGGTTACGCCTGGGATTTGCCCTCATCAGGGTCATACTGTCGCAGTTTTAACATACTTGTTGAACGGATCCTGGGTTTTTTCTGGTTTGGTTCACGTAGTACTGTGTTACCACACTGAAACATTCAATTAAACCTGGTCTTGATATATATTTTATAGGATAACGCATGTTAGGTTTGGGTTAGGTCTAGGATTTGCCCTCATCAGGCTCATACTTTCGCATATTTCTCATACTTGATGGCTAGATCCTGGGCTTTTTCAGGATTGCATCACGTAGTAATGAAGTACAACACTGAAACAGTCAATTAAACCCGGTTTCCATCAATATCTTAGAGGACAACGCAAGTTAGGTCTAGGTTAGGCCTGGGATTTGCCCTCATCAGGCTCATACTTTCGCGTTTTAACATACTTGTTGAACGGATCCTGGGTTTTTTCTGGTTTGGTTCACGTAGTAATGTGTTACCACACTGAAACATTCAATTAAACCTGGTCTTGATAAATATTTTATAGGATAACGCATGTTAGGTTTGGGTTAGGTCTAGGATTTGCCCTCATCAGGCTCATACTTTCGCATATTACTCATACTTCATGGCTAGATCCTGGGCAGTTTCTGGATTGTATCACGTAGTAACGTGGCACCACACAGAAACAGTCGATTAAACCTGGTTTCGATCAATATTTTATAGGATAACGCAAGTTAAGTCTGGGATAGGTCTGGGATTTGACCTCATCAGACTCATACTTTCGCGTTTCTCACATACTTGTTGAACAGATCCTGGGTTTCTTCTGGTTTGGATCAGGTAGTAATGTGGGACCACACTGAAACAGTCAAGTAAACCTGGTTTCGATCAATATTTTAGAGGATAACGCATGTTAGGTCTAGGTTAGGCCTGGGATTTGCCCTCATCAGTGTCATACTGTCGCAGTTTTAACATACTTGTTGAACAGATCCTGGGTTTTTTCTGGTTTGGATCACGAAGTAGTGTGGTACCACACTGAAACAGTCCATTATACCTGGTCTGGATAAATATTTTAGAGGGTAACGCATCTTAGGTCTGGGTTAGGTCTAAGATTTGCCCTCATCAGGCTCACAGTTTAGCGTTTTTCACATACTTGTTGAACAGATCCTGGGTTTTTTCTGGTTTGGATCACGAAGTAGTGTGGTACCACACTGAAACAGTCCATTGAACCTGGTTTCGCTCAATATTTTAGAGGATAACGCATGTTAGGTCTAGGTTAGGTCTGGGATTTGCTCTCATCAGGCTCATTCTTTCGCATATTTCTCATACTTGATGGCTAGATCCTGGGCTTTTTCTGGATTGCATCACGTAGTAATGTAGTACCACACTGAAACTGTCAATGAAACCTGGTTTCCATCAATATTTTAGAGGACAACGCAAGTTAGGTCTAGGTAAGGCCTGAGATTTTCACTGATCAGACTCATACTTTCGCATTCTTCACATACTTGTTGAACAGATCCTGGGTTTCTTCTGGTTTGGATCAGGTAGTAATGTGGGACCACACTGAAACAGTCAAGTAAACCTGGTTTCGATCAATATTTTAGAGGATAACGCATGTTAGGTCTAGGTTAGGCCTGGGATTTGCCCTCATCAGTGTCATACTGTCGCAGTTTTAACATACTTGTTGAACAGATCCTGGGTTTTTTCTGGTTTGGATCACGAAGTAGTGTGGTACCACACTGAAACAGTCCATTATACCTGGTCTGGATAAATATTTTAGAGGGTAACGCATCTTAGGTCTGGGTTAGGTCTAAGATTTGCCCTCATCAGGCTCACAGTTTAGCGTTTTTCACATACTTGTTGAACAGATCCTGGGTTTTTTCTGGTTTTGATCACGTAGTAATGAGGTACCACAATGAAACATTCAATTAAACCTGGTCTTGATAAAAATTTTACAGAATAACGCATGTTAGGTCTGGGTTAGGTCTAGGATTTGCCCTCATCAGGCTCTTACTTTCGCATATTTCTCATACTTCATGGCTAGATCCTGGGCTATTTCTGGATTGGATCATGTAGTAATGTGGTACCACACTGAAACAGTCTATTAAACTTGGTTTTGATCAATATTTTAGAGAATAATTCATGTTAGGTCTAGGTTAGGTCAGGGATTTGCTCTCATTAGGCTCATTCTTTCGCATATTTCTCATACTTGATGGCTAGATCCTGGGCTTTTTCTGGATTGCATCACGTAGTAATGAAGTACAACACTGAAACAGTCAATTAAACCTGGTTTCGATCAATATTTTAGAGAATAATTCATGTTAGGTCTAGGTTAGGTCTGGGATTTGCTCTCATCAGGCTCATTCTTTCGCATATTTCTCATACTTGATGGCTAGATCCTGGGCTTTTTCTGGATTGCATCACGTAGCAATGAAGTACAACACTGAAACAGTCAATTAAACCTGGTTTCCATCAATATTTTAGAGGACAACGCATGTTAGGTCTAGGTTAGGCCTGGGATTTGCCCTCATCAGGCTCATACTGTCGCAGTTTTAACATACTTGTTGAACGGATACTGGGCTGTTTCTGGATTGTATCACGTAGTAATGTGGTACCACGCTGAAACAGTCGATTAAACCTGGTTTCGATCAATATTTTAGAGGATAACGCAAGTTAAGTCTGGGATAGGTCTGCGATTTGACCTCATCAGACTCATACTTTCGCATTCTTCACATACTTGTTGAACGGATCCTGGGTTTTTTCTGGTTTGGATCACGTAAGAAAGGGGGACCACACTGAAACAGTCGACTAAACCTGGTTTCGATCAATATTTTAGAGGATAACGCATGTTAGGTCTAGGTTAGGCCTGGGATTTTCCCTCATCAGACTCATACTTTCGCAATCTTCACATACTTGTTGAACGGATCCTGGGTTTTCTCTGGTTTGGATCACGTAGTATTGTGGTACCACGCTGAAACAGTCAATTAAACCTGGTTTCGATCAATATTTTAGAGGATAACGCAAGTTATGTCTGGGATAGGTCTAGGATTTGCCCTCATCAGGCTGTTACTTTCGCATATTTCTCATACTTCATGGCTAGATCCTGGGCTATTTCTGGATTGGATCACGTAGTAAAGTGGTACCACACTGAAACATTCAATGAAACCTGGTCTTGATAAATATTTTAGAGAATAACGCATGTTAGGTCTGGGTTAGGTCTAGGATTTGCCCTCATCAGGCCCATACTTTCGTATATTTCTCATACTTCATGGCTAGATCCTGGGCTATTTCTGGATTGGATCACGTAGTAATGTGGTACTACACTGAAACAGTCAATTAAACCTGGTTTTGATCAATATTTTAGAGAATAATTCATGTTAGGTCTGGGTTAGGTCTGGGATTTGCTCTCGTCAGGCTCATTCTTTCGCATATTTCTCATACTTGATGGCTAGATCCTGGGCTTTTTCTGGATTGCATCACGTAGTAATGAAGTACAACACTGAAACAGTCAATTAAACCTGGTTTCCAGCAATATTCTAGAGGACAACGCATGTTAGGTCTAGGTTAGGCCTGGCATTTTCCCTCATCAGACTCATACTGTCGCAGTTTTAACATACTTGTTGAACGGATCCTGGGTTTTTTCTGGTTTGGTTCACGTAGTAATGTAGTACCACACTGAAGCATTCAATTAAACCTTTTCTTGATAAATATTTTAGAGGATAACGCATGTTAGGTTTGGGTTAGGTCTGAGGTTTGGCCCTCATCAGGCTCATACTTTCGCATATTTCTCATACTTCATGGCTAGATCCTGGGCTGTTTCTAGATTGTATCAGGTAGTAAAGTGGTACCACACTGAAACATTCAATGAAACCTGGTCTGGACAAATATTTTAGAGGATAACGCAACTTAGGTCTGGGTTAGGTCTAAGATTTGCCCTCATCAGGCTCACAGTTTAGCGTTTTTCACATACTTCTTGAACAGATCCTGGGCTTTCTCTGGTTTGGATCACGAAGTTGTGTGGTACCACACTGAAACAGTCCATTAAACCTGGTTTCGCTCAATATTTTAGAGGATAACGCATGTTAGGTCTAGGTTAGGTCTGGGATTTGCTCTCATCAGGCTCATTCTTTCGCATATTTCTCATACTTGATGGCTAGATCCTGGGTTTTTTCTGGATTGTATCACGTAGTAATGTGGCACCACGCTGAAACAGTCGATTAAACCTGGTTTCGATCAATATTTTATAGGATAACGCAAGGTAAGTCTGGGATAGGTCTGGGATTTGACCTCATCAGACTCATAGTTTCGCGTTTTTCACATACTTGTTGAACAGATCCTGGGTTTTTTCTGGTTTGGATCACGTAGTAATGTGGGAACACACTGAAACAGTCAAGTAAACCTGGTTTCGATCAATATTTTAGAGAATAATTCATGTTAGGTCTAAGTTAGGTCTGGGATTTGCTCTCATCAGGCTCATTCTTTCGCATATTTCTCATACATGTTGAACAGATCCTGGGTTTTTTCTGGTTTGGATCACGTAGTAATGTGGGACCACACTGAAACAATCAATTAAACCTGATCTTGATAAATATTTTAGAGGATAACGCATGTTAGGTCTGGGTTAGGTCTAGGATTTGCCCTCATCAGGCTCATACTTTCGCATATTTCTCATACTTCATGGCTAGATCCTGGGCTGTTTCTGGATTGGATCACGTAGTAATGTAGTACCACGCTGAAACAGTCAATTAAACCTGGTTTCGATCAATATTTTAGAGGATAACGCAAGTTAGGTCTGGGATAGGTCTAGGATTTGCCCTCATCAGGCTCTTAGTTTCGCATATTTCTCATACTTCATGGCTAGATCCTGGGCTATTTCTGGATTGGATCACGTAGTAAAGTGGTACCACACTGAAACATTCAATGAAACCTGGTCTGGATAAATATTTTAGAGGATAACGCATCTTATGTCTGGGTTAGGTCTAAGATTTGCCCTCATCAGGCTCACAGATTAGCGTTTTTCACATACTAGTTGAACAGATCCTGGGCTTTTTCTGGTTTGGATCACGAAGTAGTGTGGTACGTCACTGAAACAGTCCATTAAACCTGGTTTCGCTCAATATTTTAGAGGATAACGCATGTTAGGTCTGGGATAGGTTTGGGGTTTGCCATCATCAGGCTCATACTTTCGCGTTTTTCACATACTAGTTGAACAGATCCTGGGTTTTTTCTGGTTTGGATCACGTAGCAGTGTGGTACCACGCTGAAACAGTCCATTAAACCTGTTTTGGATCAATATTTTAGAGGATAACACATGTTAGGTCTAGGTTAGGCCTGGGATTTTCACTCATCAGACTCATACTTTCGCATTCTTCACATACTTGTTGAACGGATCCTGGGTTATTTCGGGTTTGGATCACGTAGTAATGTGGGACCACACTGAAACAGTCAATTAAACCAGGTTTCGATCAATATTTTAGAGAATAATTCATGTTAGGTCTAGGTTAGGCCTGGGATTTTCACTCATCAGACTCATACTTTCGCATTCTTCACATACTTGTTGAACAGATCCTGGGTTTTTTCTGGTTTGGATCACGTAGTAATGTGGGAACACACTGAAACAGTCAAGTAAACCTGGTTTCGATCAATATTTTAGAGAATAATTCATGTTAGGTCTAAGTTAGGTCTGGGATTTGCTCTGATCAGGCTCATTCTTTCGCATATTTCTCATACATGTTGAACAGATCCTGGGTTTTTTCTGGTTTGGATCACGTAGTAATGTGGGACCACACTGAAACAATCAATTAAACCTGATCTTGATAAATATTTTAGAGGATAACGCATGTTAGGTCTGGGTTAGGTCTAGGATTTGCCCTCATCAGGCTCATACTTTCGCATATTTCTCATACTTCATGGCTAGATCCTGGGCTGTTTCTGGATTGGATCACGTAGTAATGTAGTACCACGCTGAAACAGTCAATTAAACCTGGTTTCGATCAATATTTTAGAGGATAACGCATGTTAGGTCTAGGTTAGGCCTGGGATTTGCCCTCATCAGAGTCATACTGTCGCAGTTTTACCATACTTCTTGAACAGATCCTGGGCTTTCTCTGGTTTGGATCACGAAGTAGTGTGGTACCACACTGAAACAGTCCATTAAACCTGGTTTCGCTCAATATTTTAGAGGATAACGCATGTTAGGTCTAGGTTAGGTCTGGAATTTGCTCTCATCAGGCTCATTCTTTCGCATATTTCTCATACTGGATGGCTAGATCCTGGGCTTTTTCTGGATTGCATCACGTAGTAATGTAGTACCACACTGAAACAGTCAATGAAACCTGGTTTCCAACAATATTTTAGAGGACAACGCAAGTTAGGTTTAGGTAAGGCCTCAGATTTTCACTGATCAGACTCATACTTTCGCATTCTTCACATACTTGTTGAACGGATCCTGGGTTTTTTCTGGTTTGGATCACGTAGTATTGTGGTACCACACAGAAACATTCAATTAAACCTGGTCTTGATAAATATTTTAGAGGATAACGCATGTTAGGTTTGGGTTAGGTCTAGGATTTGCCCTCATCAGGCTCATACTTTCGCATTCTTCACATACTTGTTGAACGGATCCTGGGTTTTTTCTGGTTTAGATCACGTAGTAATGTGGTACCACACTGAAACAGTCAAATAAACTTGGTTTTGATCAATATTTTAGAGAATTATTGTTGTTAGGTCTAGGTTAGGTCTGGGATTTGCTCCGATCAGGCTCATTCTTTCGCATATTTCTCATACTTGATGGCTAGATCCTGGGCTTTTTCTGGATTGCATCACGTAGTAATGGAGTACAACACTGAAACAGTCAATTAAACCTGGTTTCCATCAATATTCTAGAGGACAACGCATGTTAGGTCTAGGTTAGGCCTGGGATTTGCCCTCATCAGGGTCATACTGTCGCAGTTTTAACATACTTGTTGAACGGATCCTGGGTTTTTTCTGGTTTGGTTCACGTAGTAATGTGTTACCACACTGAAACATTCAATTAAACCTGGTCTTGATAAATATTTTATAGGATAACGCATGTTAGGTTTGGGTTAGGTCTAGGATTTGCCCTCATCAGGCTCATACTTTCGCATATTTCTCATACTTCATTGCTAGATCCTGGGCTGTTTCTGGATTGTATCACGTAGTAATGTGGCACCACGCTGAAACAGTCGATTAAACCTGGTTTCGATCAATATTTTATAGGATAACGCAAGTTAAGTCTAGGATAGGTCTGGGATTTGACCTCATCAGACTCATACTTTCGCATTTATCACATACTTGTTGAACAGATCCTGGGTTTTTTCTGGTTTGGATCAGGTAGTAATGTGGGACCACACTGAAACAGTCAAGTAAACCTGGTTTCGATCAATATTTTAGAGGATAACGCATGTTAGGTCTAGGTTAGGCCTGGGATTTGCCCTCATCAGAGTCATACTGTCGCAGTTTTAACATACTTGTTGAACGGATCCTGGGTTTTTTCTGGTTTGGTTCACGTAGTAATGTGGTACCACACTGAAACATTCAATTAAACCTTTTCTTGATAAATATTTTAGAGGATAACGCATGTTAGGTTTGGGTTAGGTCTGAGGTTTGGCCCTCATCAGGCTCATACTTTCGCATATTTCTCATACTTCATGGCTAGATCCTGGGCTGTTTCTGGATTGTATCAGGTAGTAAAGTGGTACCACACTGAAACATTCAATGAAACCTGGTCTGGACAAATATTTTAGAGGATAACGCAACTTAGGTCTGGGTTAGGTCTAAGATTTGCCCTCATCAGGCTCACAGTTTAGCGTTTTTCACATACTTCTTGAACAGATCCTGGGCTTTCTCTGGTTTGGATCACGAAGTTGTGTGGTACCACACTGAAACAGTCCATTAAACCTGGTTTCGCTCAATATTTTAGAGGATAACGCATGTTAGGTCTAGGTTAGGTCTGGGATTTGCTCTCATCAGGCTCATTCTTTCGCATATTTCTCATACTTGATGGCTAGATCCTGGGTTTTTTCTGGATTGTATCACGTAGTAATGTGGCACCACGCTGAAACAGTCGATTAAACCTGGTTTCGATCAATATTTTATAGGATAACGCAAGGTAAGTCTGGGATAGGTCTGGGATTTGACCTCATCAGACTCATACTTTCGCGTTTTTCACATACTTGTTGAACAGATCCTGGGTTTTTTCTGGTTTGGATCACGTAGTAATGTGGGAACACACTGAAACAGTCAAGTAAACCTGGTTTCGATCAATATTTTAGAGAATAATTCATGTTAGGTCTAAGTTAGGTCTGGGATTTGCTCTCATCAGGCTCATTCTTTCGCATATTTCTCATACATGTTCAACAGATCCTGGGTTTTTTCTGGTTTGGATCACGTAGTAATGTGGGACCACACTGAAACAATCAATTAAACCTGATCTTGATAAATATTTTAGAGGATAACGCATGTTAGGTCTGGGTTAGGTCTAGGATTTGCCCTCATCAGGCTCATACTTTCGCATATTTCTCATACTTCATGGCTAGATCCTGGGTTATTTCGGGTTTGGATCACGTAGTAATGTGGGACCACACTGAAACAGTCAATTAAACCAGGTTTCGATCAATATTTTAGAGGATAACGCATGTTAGGTCTAGGTTAGTTCTGGGATTAGCTCTCATCAGGCTCATTCTTTCGCATATTTCTCATACTTCATGGCTAGATCCTGGGCTATTTCTGGATTGGATCACGTAGTAATGTGGCACCACGCTGAAGCAGTCGATTAAACCTGGTTTCGATCAATATTTTAGAGGATAACGCAAGTTAAGTCTGGGATAGGTCTGGGATTTGACCTCATCAGACTCATACTTTCGCGTTTTTCACATACTTGTTGAACAGATCCTGGGTTTTTTCTGGATTGCATCACGTAGTAATGTAGTACCACACTGAAACAGTCAATGAAACCTGGTTTCCATCAATATTTTAGAGGACAACGCATGTTAGGTCTAGGTTAGCCCTGGGAATTACACTCATCAGACTCATACTTTCGCATTCTTCACATACTTGTTGAACTGATCCTGGGTTTTTTTCTGGTTTGGATCACGTAGTATTGTGGTACCACACTGAAACAGTCAATGAAACCTGGTTTCCATCAATATTTTAGAGGACAACGCATGTTAGGTCTAGGGTAGGCCTGGGATTTTCACTCATCAGACTCATACTTTCGCATTCTTCACATACTTGTTGAACGGATCCTAGGTTTTTTCTGGTTTGGATCACGTAGTAATGTGGTACCACACTGAGACAGTCAATGAAACCTGGTTTCCATCAATATTTTAGAGGACAACGCAAGTTAGGTCTAGGTAAGGCCTGAGATTTTCACTGATCGGACTCATACTTTCGCATTTTTCCCATACTTGTTCAACGGATCCTGGGTTTTTTCTGGTTTGGATCACGTAGTAATGTGGTACCACATTGAAACGGTCAATTAAACCTGGTTTCGATCAATATTTTAGAGGATAACGCAAGTTAGGTCTGGAATAGGTCTGGGATTTGCCCTCATCAGGCTCATACTTTCGCGTTTTTCACATACTTGTTGAACAGATCCTGGGTTTTTTCTGGTTTGGGTCACGTAGTAGTGTGATACCACACTGAAACAGTCGATTAAACCTGGCTTCGATCAATATTTTAGAGGATAACGCATGTTAGGTCTAGGTCAGCCCTGGGAATTACACTCATCAGACTCATACTTTCGCATTCTTCACATACTTGTTGAACTGATCCTGGGTTTTTTCTGGTTTGGATCACGTAGTAATGTGGTACCACACTGAAACAGTCGATTAAACCTGGTTTCGATCAATATTTTAGAGGATAACGAATGTTAGGTCTATGTTAGCCCTGGGATTCTCACTCATCAGACTCATACTTTCGCATTCCTCACATACTTGTTGAACTGATCCTGGGTGTTTTCTGGTTTGGATCACGTAGTAATGTGGTACCGCACTGAAACAGTCGATTAAACCTGGTTTCGATCAATATTTTAGAGGATAACGCAAGTTAGGTCTGGGATAGGTCTGGGATTTGACCTCACCAGACTCATACCTTCGCACACTTCACATACTCCTTGAACAGATCCTGGGTTATTTTCTGGTTTGGATCACATAGTAATGTGGTACCACACTGAAACAGTCGATTAGACCAGGTTTCGATCAATATTTTAGAGGATAACGCATGTTAAGTCTAGGTTAGGTCTGGGATTTCCACTCATCAGACTCATACTTTCGCATTCTTCACATACTTGTTGAACGGATTCTGGGTTTTTTCTGGTTTGGATCACGTAGTAATGTGGTACCACACTGAAACAGTCGATTAAACCTGGTTTCGATCAATATTTTTGAGGATAACGCAAGTTAGGTCTGGGATAGGTCTGGGATTTGACCTCATCAGACTCATACTTTCGCACACTTCACATACTCTTTGAACAGATCCTGGGTTATTTTCTGGTTTGGATCACATAGTAATGTGGTACCACACTGAAACTGTCGATTAAACCAGGTTTCGATCAATATTTTAGAGGAGAACGCATGTTAGGTCTAGGTTAGGCCTGGGATTTTCACTCATCAGACTCATACTTTCGCATTCTTCACATTCTTGTTGAACGGATCCTGGGTTTTTTCTGGTTTGGATCACGTAGTAATGTGGGACCACACTGAAACAGTCCATTAAACCTGGTTTCGATCAATATTTTAGAGGATAACGCAAGTTAAGTCTGGGATAGGTCTGGGATTTGACCTCATCAGACTCATACTTTCGCGTTTTTCACATACTTGTTGAACAGATCCTGTGTTTTTTCTGGATTGCATCACGTAGTAATGTAGTACCACACTGAAACAGTCAATGAAACCTGGTTTCCATCAATATTTTAGAGGACAACGCATGTTAGGTCTAGGTTAGGCCTGGGAATTACACTCATCAGACTCATACTTTCGCATTCTTCACATACTTGTTGAACTGATCCTGGGTTTTTTCTGGTTTGGATCATGTAGTATTGTGGTACCACACTGAAACAGTCAATGAAACCTGGTTTCCATCAATATTTTAGAGGACAACGCATGTTAGGTCTAGGTTAGGCCTGGGAATTACACTCATCAGACTCATACTTTCGCATTATTCACATACTTGTTGAACGGATCCTAGGTTTTTTCTGGTTTGGATCACGTAGTAATGTGGTACCACACTGAGACAGTCAATGAAACCTGGTTTCGATCAATATTTTAGAGGATAACGCAAGTTAGGTCTGGGATAGGTCTGGGATTTGACCTCACCAGACTCATACCTTCGCACACTTCACATACTCCTTGAACAGCTCCTGGGTTATTTTCTGGTTTGGATCACATAGTAATGTGGTACAACACTGAAACGGTCAATTAAACCTGGTTTCGATCAATATTTTAGAGGAAAACGCAAGTTAGGTCTGGGATAGGTCTGGGATTTGACCTCATCAGACTCATACTTTCGCACACTTCACATACTCGTTGAACTGAACCTGGGTTTTTTCTGGTTTGGATCAGGTAGTAATGTGGGACCACGCTGAAACAGTCCATTAAACCTGGTTTGGATCAATATTTTAGAGGATAACGCATGTTAGGTCTAGGTTAGGCCTGGGATTTTCACTCATCAGACTCATACTTTCGCATTCTTCACATACTTGTTGAATGGATCCTGGGTTATTTCTGGTTTGGATCACGTAGTAATGTGGTACCACGCTGAAACAGTCAATTAAACCTGGTTTCGATCAATATTTTAGAGGATAACGCATGTTAGGTCTAGGTTAGGTCTGGGATTTGCTCTCATCAGACTCATTCTTTCGCATATTTCTCATACTTGATGGCTAGATCCTGGGCTTTTTCTGGATTGCATCACGTATTAATGTAGTACCACACTGAAACAGTCAATGAAACCTGGTTTCCATCAATATTCTAGAGGACAACGCATGTTAGGTCTAGGTTAGGCCTGGGATTTGCCCTCATCAGAGTCATACTGTGGCAGTTTTAACATACTTGTTGAACGGATCCTGGGTTTTTTCTGGTTTGGTTCACGTAGTAATGTGGTACCACACTGGAACATTCAATTAAACCTTTTCTTCATAAATATTTTAGAGGATAACGCATGTTAGGTTTGGGTTAGGTCTGAGGTTTGGCTCTCATCAGGCTCATACTTTCGCATATTTCTCATACTTCATGGCTAGATCCTGGGCTGTTTCTGGATTGTATCAGGTAGTAAAGTGGTACCACACTGAAACATTCAATGAAACCTGGTCTGGATAAATATTTTATAGGATAACGCATCTTAGGTCTGGGTTAGGTCTAAGATTTGCCCTCATCAGGCTCACAGTTTAGCGTTTTTCACATACTTCTTGAACAGATCCTGGGCTTTCTCTGGTTTGGATCAGGAAGTAGTGTGGTACCACACTGGAACAGTCAATGAAACCTGGTTTCCAACAATATTTTAGAGGACAACGCAAGTTAGGTCTAGGTAAGGCCTGAGATTTTCACTGATCAGTCTCATACTTTCGCATTCTTCACATACTTGTTGAACGGATCCTGGGTTATTTCTGGTTTGGATCACGTAGTAATGTGGGACCACACTGAAACAGTCAAATAAACCTGGTTTTGATCAATATTTTAGAGAATAATTCATGTTAGGTCTAGGTTAGGTCTGGGATTTGCTCCCATCAGGCTCATTCTTTCGCATATTTCTCATACTTGATCGCTAGAGCCTGGGCTTTTTCTGGATTGCATCACGTAGTAATGAAGAACAACACTGAAACAGTCAATTAAACCTGGTTTCCATCAATATTCTAGAGGAGAACGCATGTTAGGTCTAGGTTAGGCCTGGGATTTGCCCTTATCAGGGTCATACTGTCGCAGTTTTAACATACTTGTTGAACGGATCCTGGGTTTTTTCTGGTTTGGTTCACGTAGTAATGTGTTACTACACTGAAACATTCAATTAAACCTGGTCTTGATAAATATTTTAGAGGATAACGCATGTTAGGTTTGGGTTAGGTCTAGGATTTGCCCCCATCAGGCTCATACTTTCGCATATTTCTCATACTTCATGGCTAGATCCTGGGCTGTTTCTGGATTGTATCACGTAGTAATGTGGCACCAAGCTGAAACAGTCGATTAAACCTGGTTTCGATCAATATTTTATAGGATAACGCAAGTTAAGTCTGGGATAGGTCTGGGATTTGACCTCATCAGACTCATACTTTCGCGTTTTTCACATACTTGTTGAACAGATCCTGGGTTTTTTCTGGTTTGGATCACGTTGTAGTGTGGTACCACGCTGAAACAGTCCATTAAACCTGGTTTGGATCAATATTTTAGAGGATAACGCATGTTAGGTCTAGGTAAGGCCTGGGATTTGCACTCATCAGACTCATACTTTCGCATTCTTCGCATACTTGTTGAACGGATCCTGGGTTATTTCTGGTTTGGGTCACGCAGTAATGTGGGACCACACTGAAACAGTCAGTTAAACCAGGTTTCGATCAATATTTTAGAGAATAATTCATGTTAGGTCTAGGTTAGGTCTGGGATTTGCTCCCATCAGGCTCATACTTTCGCATATTTCTCATACTTCATGGCTAGATCCTGGGCTATTTCTGGATTGGATCACGTAGTAATGTGGCACCACGCTGAAACAGTCGATTAAATCTGGTTTCGATCAATATTTTAGAGGATAACGCAAGTTAAGTCTGGGATAGGTCTGGGATTTGACCTCATCAGACTCATACTTTCGCGTTTTTCACATACTTGTTGAACAGATCCTGGGTTTTTTCTGGTTTGGATCACGTAGTAATGTGGGACCACACTGAAACAGTCAAGTAAACCTGGTTTCGATCAATATTTTAGAGAATAATTCATGTTAGGTCTAAGTTAGGTCTGGGATTTTCTCTCATCAGGCTCATTCTTTCGCATATTTCTCATACATGTTGAACAGATCCTGGGTTTTTTCTGGTTTGGATCACGTATTAATGTGGGACCACACTGAAACAATCAATTAAACCTGATCATTATAAATATTTTACAGGATAATGCATGTTAGGTCTGGGTTAGGTCTAGGATTTGCCCTCATCAGGCTCATACTTTCGCATATTTCTCACACTTCATGGCTAGATCCTGGGCTGTTTCTGGATTGGATCACGTAGTAATGTGGTACCACGCTGAAACAGTCAATTAAACCTGGTTTCGATCAATATTTTAGAGGATAAAGCAAGTTAGGTCTGGGATAGGTCTAGGATTTGCTCCCATCAGGCTCATTCTTTCGCATATTTCTCATACTTGATCGCTAGAGCCTGGGCTTTTTCTGGATTGCATCACGTAGTAATGAAGAACAACACTGAAACAGTCAATTAAACCTGGTTTCCATCAATATTCTAGAGGAGAACGCATGTTAGGTCTAGGTTAGGCCTGGGATTTGCCCTTATCAGGGTCATACTGTCGCAGTTTTAACATACTTGTTGAACGGATCCTGGGTTTTTTCTGGTTTGGTTCACGTAGTAATGTGTTACTACACTGAAACATTCAATTAAACCTGGTCTTGATAAATATTTTAGAGGATAACGCATGTTAGGTTTGGGTTAGGTCTAGGATTTGCCCCCATCAGGCTCATACTTTCGCATATTTCTCATACTTCATGGCTAGATCCTGGGCTGTTTCTGGATTGTATCACGTAGTAATGTGGCACCAAGCTGAAACAGTCGATTAAACCTGGTTTCGATCAATATTTTAGAGGATAACGCATGTTAGGTCTAGGTTAGGTCTGGGATTTGCTCTCATCAGACTCATTCTTTCGCATATTTCTCATACTTGATGGCTAGATCCTGGGCTTTTTCTGGATTGCATCACGTATTAATGTAGTACCACACTGAAACAGTCAATGAAACCTGGTTTCCATCAATATTCTAGAGGACAACGCATGTTAGGTCTAGGTTAGGCCTGGGATTTGCCCTCATCAGAGTCATACTGTGGCAGTTTTAACATACTTGTTGAACGGATCCTGGGTTTTTTCTGGTTTGGTTCACGTAGTAATGTGGTACCACACTGGAACATTCAATTAAACCTTTTCTTCATAAATATTTTAGAGGATAACGCATGTTAGGTTTGGGTTAGGTCTGAGGTTTGGCTCTCATCAGGCTCATACTTTCGCATATTTCTCATACTTCATGGCTAGATCCTGGGCTGTTTCTGGATTGTATCAGTTAGTAAAGTGGTACCACACTGAAACATTCAATGAAACCTGGTCTGGATAAATATTTTATAGGATAACGCATCTTAGGTCTGGGTTAGGTCTAAGATTTGCCCTCATCAGGCTCACAGTTTAGCGTTTTTCACATACTTCTTGAACAGATCCTGGGCTTTCTCTGGTTTGGATCAGGAAGTAGTGTGGTACCACACTGGAACAGTCAATGAAACCTGGTTTCCAACAATATTTTAGAGGACAACGCAAGTTAGGTCTAGGTAAGGCCTGAGATTTTCACTGATCAGTCTCATACTTTCGCATTCTTCACATACTTGTTGAACGGATCCTGGGTTATTTCTGGTTTGGATCACGTAGTAATGTGGGACCACACTGAAACAGTCAAATAAACCTGGTTTTGATCAATATTTTAGAGAATAATTCATGTTAGGTCTAGGTTAGGTCTGGGATTTGCTCCCATCAGGCTCATTCTTTCGCATATTTCTCATACTTGATCGCTAGAGCCTGGGCTTTTTCTGGATTGCATCACGTAGTAATGAAGAACAACACTGAAACAGTCAATTAAACCTGGTTTCCATCAATATTCTAGAGGAGAACGCATGTTAGGTCTAGGTTAGGCCTGGGATTTGCCCTTATCAGGGTCATACTGTCGCAGTTTTAACATACTTGTTGAACGGATCCTGGGTTTTTTCTGGTTTGGTTCACGTAGTAATGTGTTACTACACTGAAACATTCAATTAAACCTGGTCTTGATAAATATTTTAGAGGATAACGCATGTTAGGTTTGGGTTAGGTCTAGGATTTGCCCCCATCAGGCTCATACTTTCGCATATTTCTCATACTTCATGGCTAGATCCTGGGCTGTTTCTGGATTGTATCACGTAGTAATGTGGCACCAAGCTGAAACAGTCGATTAAACCTGGTTTCGATCAATATTTTATAGGATAACGCAAGTTAAGTCTGGGATAGGTCTGGGATTTGACCTCATCAGACTCATACTTTCGCGTTTTTCACATACTTGTTGAACAGATCCTGGGTTTTTTCTGGTTTGGATCACGTTGTAGTGTGGTACCACGCTGAAACAGTCCATTAAACCTGGTTTGGATCAATATTTTAGAGGATAACGCATGTTAGGTCTAGGTAAGGCCTGGGATTTGCACTCATCAGACTCATACTTTCGCATTCTTCGCATACTTGTTGAACGGATCCTGGGTTATTTCTGGTTTGGGTCACGCAGTAATGTGGGACCACACTGAAACAGTCAGTTAAACCAGGTTTCGATCAATATTTTAGAGAATAATTCATGTTAGGTCTAGGTTAGGTCTGGGATTTGCTCCCATCAGGCTCATACTTTCGCATATTTCTCATACTTCATGGCTAGATCCTGGGCTATTTCTGGATTGGATCACGTAGTAATGTGGCACCACGCTGAAACAGTCGATTAAATCTGGTTTCGATCAATATTTTAGAGGATAACGCAAGTTAAGTCTGGGATAGGTCTGGGATTTGACCTCATCAGACTCATACTTTCGCGTTTTTCACATACTTGTTGAACAGATCCTGGGTTTTTTCTGGTTTGGATCACGTAGTAATGTGGGACCACACTGAAACAGTCAAGTAAACCTGGTTTCGATCAATATTTTAGAGAATAATTCATGTTAGGTCTAAGTTAGGTCTGGGATTTTCTCTCATCAGGCTCATTCTTTCGCATATTTCTCATACATGTTGAACAGATCCTGGGTTTTTTCTGGTTTGGATCACGTATTAATGTGGGACCACACTGAAACAATCAATTAAACCTGATCATTATAAATATTTTACAGGATAATGCATGTTAGGTCTGGGTTAGGTCTAGGATTTGCCCTCATCAGGCTCATACTTTCGCATATTTCTCACACTTCATGGCTAGATCCTGGGCTGTTTCTGGATTGGATCACGTAGTAATGTGGTACCACGCTGAAACAGTCAATTAAACCTGGTTTCGATCAATATTTTAGAGGATAAAGCAAGTTAGGTCTGGGATAGGTCTAGGATTTGCCCTCATCAGGCTCTTACTTTCGCATATTTCTCATACTTCATGGCTAGATCCTGGGATATTTCTGGATTGGATCACGTAGTAAAGTGGTACCACACTGAAACATTCAATGAAACTTGGTCTGGATAAATATTTCAGAGGATAACGCATCGTATGTCTGGGTTAGGTCTAAAATTTGCCCTCATCAGGCTCACAGTTTAGCGTTTTTCACATACTTGTTGAACAGATCCTGGGCTTTTTCTGGTTTGCATCACGAAGTAGTGTGGTACCTCACTGAAACAGTCCATTAAACCTGGTTTCGCTCAATATTTTAGAGGATAACGCATGTTAGGTCTAGGTTAGTTCTGGGATTAGCTCTCATCATGCTCATTCTTTCGCATATTTCTCATACTTCATGGCTAGATCCTGGGCTATTTCTGGATTGGATCACGTAGTAATGTGGCACCACGCTGAAGCAGTCGATTAAACCTGGTTTCGATCAATATTTTAGAGGATAACGCAAGTTAAGTCTGGGATAGGTCTGGGATTTGACCTCATCAGACTCATACTTTCGCGTTTTTCACATACTTGTTGAACAGATCCTGGGTTTTTTCTGGATTGCATCACGTAGTAATGTAGTACCACACTGAAACAGTCAATGAAACCTGGTTTCCATCAATATTTTAGAGGACAACGCATGTTAGGTCTAGGTTAGCCCTGGGAATTACACTCATCAGACTCATACTTTCGCATTCTTCACATACTTGTTGAACTGATCCTGGGTTTTTTCTGGTTTGGATCACGTAGTATTGTGGTACCACACTGAAACAGGCAATGAAACCTGGTTTCCATCAATATTTTAGAGGACAACGCATGTTAGGTCTAGGTTAGGCCTGGGATTTTCACTCATCAGACTCATACTTTCGCATTATTCACATACTTGTTGAACGGATCCTAGGTTTTTCTGGTTTGGATCACGTAGTAATGTGGTACCACACTGAGACAGTCAATGAAACCTGGTTTCCATCAATATTTTAGAGGACAACGCAAGTTAGGTCTAGGTAAGGCCTGAGATTTTCACTGATCGGACTCATACTTTCGCATTTTTCCCATACTTGTTCAACGGATCCTGGGTTTTTTCTGGTTTGGATCACGTAGTAATGTGGTACCACACTGAAACGGTCAATTAAACCTGGTTTCGATCAATATTTTAGAGGATAACGCAAGTTAGGTCTGGAATAGGTCTGGGATTTGCCCTCATCAGGCTCATACTTTCGCGTTTTTCACATACTTGTTGAACAGATCCTGGGTTTTTTCTGGTTTGGGTCACGTAGTAGTGTGATACCACACTGAAACAGTCGATTAAACCTGGCTTCGATCAATATTTTAGAGGATAACGCATGTTAGGTCTAGGTCAGCCCTGGGAATTACACTCATCAGACTCATACTTTCGCATTCTTCACATACTTGTTGAACTGATCCTGGGTTTTTTCTGGTTTGGATCACGTAGTAATGTGGTACCACACTGAAACAGTCGATTAAACCTGGTTTCGATCAATATTTTAGAGGATAACGAATGTTAGGTCTATGTTAGCCCTGGGATTCTCACTCATCAGACACATACTTTCGCATTCTTCACATACTTGTTGAACTGATCCTTGGTGTTTTCTGGTTTGGATCACGTAGTAATGTGGTACCGCACTGAAACAGTCGATTAAACCTGGTTTCGATCAATATTTTAGAGGATAACGCAAGTTAGGTCTGGGATAGGTCTGGGATTTGACCTCACCAGACTCATACCTTCGCACACTTCACATACTCCTTGAACAGATCCTGGGTTATTTTCTGGTTTGGATCACATAGTAATGTGGTACCACACTGAAACAGTCGATTAAACCAGGTTTCGATCAATATTTTAGAGGATAACGCATGTTAAGTCTAGGTTAGGTCTGGGATTTCCACTCATCAGACTCATACTTTCGCATTCTTCACATACTTGTTGAACGGATCCTGGGTTTTTTCTGGTTTGGATCACGTAGTAATGTGGTACCACACTGAAACAGTCGATTAAACCTGGTTTCGATCAATATTTTTGAGGATAACGCAAGTTAGGTCTGGGAAAGGTCTGGGATTTGACCTCATCAGACTCATACTTTCGCACACTTCACATACTCCTTGAACAGATCCTGGGTTATTTTCTGGTTTGGATCACATAGTAATGTGGTACCACACTGAAACAGTCGATTAAACCAGGTTTCGATCAATATTTTAGAGGAGAACGCATGTTAGGTCTAAGTTAGGCCTGGGATTTTCACTCATCAGACTCATACTTTCGCATTCTTCACATTCTTGTTGAACGGATCCTGGGTTTTTTCTGGTTAGGATCACGTAGTAATGTGGGACCACACTGAAACAGTCAATTAAACCTGGTTTCGATCAATATTTTAGAGAATAACGCAAGTTAGATCTGGGGTAGGTCTGGGATTTGCCCTCATCAGGCTCATAATTTCGCATTCTTCACATACTTGTTGAACTGATCCTGGGTTTTTTCTGGTTTTGATCACGTAGTAATGTGGTACCACACTGAAACGGTCAATTAAACCTGGTTTCGATCAATATTTTAGAGGATAACGCAAGTTAAGTCTGGGATAGGTCTGGGATTTGACCTCATCAGACTCATACTTTCGCGTTTTTCACATACTTGTTGAACAGATCCTGGATTTTTTCTGGATTGCATCACGTAGTAATGTAGTACCACACTGAAACAGTCAATGAAACCTGGTTTCCATCAATATTTTAGAGGACAACGCATGTTAGGTCTAGGTTAGCCCTGGGAATTACACTCATCAGACTCATACTTTCGCATTCTTCACATACTTGTTGAACTGATCCTGGGTTTTTTCTGGTTTGGATCACGTAGTATTGTGGTAGCACACTGAAACAGTCAATGAAACCTGGTTTCCATCAATATTTTTGAGGACAACGCATGTTAGGTCTAGGTTAGGCCTGGGATTTTCACTCATCAGACTCATACTTTCGCATTATTCACATACTTGTTGAACGGATCCTAGGTTTCTTCTGGTTTGGATCACGTAGTAATGTGGTACCACACTGAGACAGTCAATGAAACCTGGTTTCCATCAATATTTTAGAGGACAACGCAAGTTAGGTCTAGGTAAGGCCTGAGATTTTCACTGATCGGACTCATACTTTCGCATTTTTCCCATACTTGTTCAACGGATCCTGGGTTTTTTCTGGTTTGGATCACGTAGTAATGTGGTACCACACTGAAACGGTCAATTAAACCTGGTTTCGATCAATATTTTAGAGGATAACGCAAGTTAGGTCTGGAATAGGTCTGGGATTTGCCCTCATCAGGCTCATACTTTCGCGTTTTTCACATACTTGTTGAACAGATCCTGGGTTTTTTCTGGTTTGGGTCACGTAGTAGTGTGATACCACACTGAAACAGTCGATTAAACCTGGCTTCGATCAATATTTTAGAGGATAACGCATGTTAGGTCTAGGTCAGCCCTGGGAATTACACTCATCAGACTCATACTTTCGCATTCTTCACATACTTGTTGAACTGATCCTGGGTTTTTTCTGGTTTGGATCACGTAGTAATGTGGTACCACACTGAAACAGTCGATTAAACCTGGTTTCGATCAATATTTTAGAGGATAACGAATGTTAGGTCTATGTTAGCCCTGGGTTTCTCACTCATCAGACTCATACTTTCGCATTCTTCACATACTTGTTGAACTGATCCTGGGTGTTTTCTGGTTTGGATCACGTAGTAATGTGGTACCGCACTGAAACAGTCGATTAAACCTGGTTTCGATCAATATTTTAGAGGATAACGCAAGTTAGGTCTGGGATAGGTCTGGGATTTGACCTCACCAGACTCATACCTTCGCACACTTCACATACTCCTTGAACAGATCCTGGGTTATTTTCTGGTTTGGATCACATAGTAATGTGGTACCACACTGAAACAGTCGATTAAACCAGGTTTCGATCAATATTTTAGAGGATAACGCATGTTAAGTCTAGGTTAGGTCTGGGATTTCCACTCATCAGACTCATACTTTCGCATTCTTCACATACTTGTTGAACGGATCCTGGGTTTTTTCTGGTTTGGATCACGTAGTAATGTGGTACCACACTGAAACAGTCGATTAAACCTGGTTTCGATCAATATTTTTGAGGATAACGCAAGTTAGGTCTGGGAAAGGTCTGGGATTTGACCTCATCAGACTCATACTTTCGCACACTTCACATACTCCTTGAACAGATCCTGGGTTATTTTCTGGTTTGGATCACATAGTAATGTGGTACCACACTGAAACAGTCGATTAAACCAGGTTTCGATCAATATTTTAGAGGAGAACGCATGTTAGGTCTAAGTTAGGCCTGGGATTTTCACTCATCAGACTCATACTTTCGCATTCTTCACATTCTTGTTGAACGGATCCTGGGTTTTTTCTGGTTAGGATCACGTAGTAATGTGGGACCACACTGAAACAGTCAATTAAACCTGGTTTCGATCAATATTTTAGAGAATAACGCAAGTTAGATCTGGGGTAGGTCTGGGATTTGCCCTCATCAGGCTCATACTTTCGCATTCTTCACATACTTGTTGAACTGATCCTGGGTTTTTTCTGGTTTGGATCACGTAGTAATGTGGTACCACACTGAAACGGTCAATTAAACCTGGTTTCGATCAATATTTTAGAGGATAACGCAAGTTAAGTCTGGGATAGGTCTGGGATTTGACCTCATCAGACTCATACTTTCGCGTTTTTCACATACTTGTTGAACAGATCCTGGATTTTTTCTGGATTGCATCACGTAGTAATGTAGTACCACACTGAAACAGTCAATGAAACCTGGTTTCCATCAATATTTTAGAGGACAACGCATGTTAGGTCTAGGTTAGCCCTGGGAATTACACTCATCAGACTCATACTTTCGCATTCTTCACATACTTGTTGAACTGATCCTGGGTTTTTTCTGGTTTGGATCACGTAGTATTGTGGTAGCACACTGAAACAGTCAATGAAACCTGGTTTCCATCAATATTTTTGAGGACAACGCATGTTAGGTCTAGGTTAGGCCTGGGATTTTCACTCATCAGACTCATACTTTCGCATTATTCACATACTTGTTGAACGGATCCTAGGTTTCTTCTGGTTTGGATCACGTAGTAATGTGGTACCACACTGAGACAGTCAATGAAACCTGGTTTCCATCAATATTTTAGAGGACAACGCAAGTTAGGTCTAGGTAAGGCCTGAGATTTTCACTGATCGGACTCATACTTTCGCATTTTTCCCATACTTTTTCAACGGATCCTGGGTTTTTTCTGGTTTGGATCACGTAGTAATGTGGTACCACACTGAAACGGTCAATTAAACCTGGTTTCGATCAATATTTTAGAGGATAACGCAAGTTAGGTCTGGAATAGGTCTGGGATTTGCCCTCATCAGGCTCATACTTTCGCGTTTTTCACATACTTGTTGAACAGATCCTGGGTTTTTTCTGGTTTGGGTCACGTAGTAGTGTGATACCACACTGAAACAGTCGATTAAACCTGGCTTCGATCAATATTTTAGAGGATAACGCATGTTAGGTCTAGGTCAGCCCTGGGAATTACACTCATCAGACTCATACTTTCGCATTCTTCACATACTTGTTGAACTGATCCTGGGTTTTTTCTGGTTTGGATCACGTAGTAATGTGGTACCACACTGAAACAGTCGATTAAACCTGGTTTCGATCAATATTTTAGAGGATAACGAATGTTAGGTCTATGTTAGCCCTGGGTTTCTCACTCATCAGACTCATACTTTCGCATTCTTCACATACTTGTTGAACTGATCCTGGGTGTTTTCTGGTTTGGATCACGTAGTAATGTGGTACCGCACTGAAACAGTCGATTAAACCTGGTTTCGATCAATATTTTAGAGGATAACGAATGTTAGGTCTATGTTAGCCCTGGGATTCTCACTCATCAGACTCATACTTTCGCATTCTTCACATACTTGTTGAACTGATCCTGGGTGTTTTCTGGTTTGGATCACGTAGTAATGTGGTACCGCACTGAAACAGTCGATTAAACCTGGTCTCGATCAATATTTTAGAGGATAACGCAAGTTAGGTCTGGGATAGGTCTGGGATTTGACCTCACCAGACTCATACCTTCGCACACTTCACATACTCCTTGAACAGATCCTGGGTTATTTTCTGGTTTGGATCACATAGTAATGTGGTACCACACTGAAACAGTCGATTAAACCAGGTTTCGATCAATATTTTAGAGGAGAACGCATGTTAGGTCTAAGTTAGGCCTGGGATTTTCACTCATCAGACTCATACTTTCGCATTCTTCACATTCTTGTTGAACGGATCCTGGGTTTTTTCTGGTTTGGATCACGTAGTAATGTGGGACCACACTGAAACAGTCAATTAAACCTGGTTTCGATCAATATTTTAGAGAATAACGCAAGTTAGATCTGGGGTAGGTCTGGGATTTGCCCTCATCAGGCTCATACTTTCGCATTCTTCACATACTTGTTGAACTGATCCTGGGTTTTTTCTGGTTTGGATCACGTAGTAATGTGGTACCACACTGAAACGGTCAATTAAACCTGGCTTCGATGAATATTTTAGAGGATAACGCAAGTTAAGTCTGGGATAGGTCTGGGATTTGACCTCATGAGACTCATACTTTCGCGTTTTTCACATACTTGTTGAACAGATCCTGGGTTTTTTCTGGATTGCATCACGTAGTAATGTAGTACCACACTGAAACAGTCAATGAAACCTGGTTTCCATCAATATTTTAGAGGACAACGCATGTTAGGTCTAGGTTAGCCCTGGGAATTACACTCATCAGTCTCATACTTTCGCATTCTTCACATACTTGTTGAACTGATCCTGGGTTTTTTCTGGTTTGGATCACGTAGTATTGTGGTAGCACACTGAAACAGTCAATGAAACCTGGTTTCCATCAATATTTTAGAGGACAACGCATGTTAGGTCTAGGTTAGGCCTGGGATTTTCACTCATCAGACTCATACTTTCGCATTATTCACATACTTGTTGAACGGATCCTAGGTTTTTTCTGGTTTGGATCACGTAGTAATGTGGTACCACACTGAGACAGTCAATGAAACCTGGTTTCCATCAATATTTTAGAGGACAACGCAAGTTAGGTCTAGGTAAGGCCTGAGATTTTCACTGATCGGACTCATACTTTCGCATTTTTCCCATACTTGTTCAACGGATCCTGGGTTTTATCTGGTTTGGATCACGTAGTAATGTGGTACCACACTGAAACGGTCAATTAAACCTGGTTTCGATCAATATTTTAGAGGATAACGCAAGTTAGGTCTGGAATAGGTCTGGGATTTGCCCTCATCAGGCTCATACTTTCGCGTTTTTCACATACTTGTTGAACAGATCCTGGGTTTTTTCTGGTTTGGGTCACGTAGTAGTGTGATACCACACTGAAACAGTCGATTAAACCTGGCTTCGATCAATATTTTAGAGGATAACGCATGTTAGGTCTAGGTCAGCCCTGGGAATTACACTCATCAGACTCATACTTGCGCATTCTTCACATACTTGTTGAACTGATCCTGGGTGTTTTCTGGTTTGGATCACGTAGTAATGTGGTACCGCACTGAAACAGTCGATTAAACCTGGTTTCGATCAATATTTTAGAGGATAACGCAAGTTAGGTCTGGGATAGGTCCGGGATTTGACCTCACCAGACTCATACCTTCGCACACTTCACATTCTCCTTGAACAGATCCTGGGTTATTTTCTGGTTTGGATCACATAGTAATGTGGTACCACACTGAAACAGTCGATTAAACCAGGTTTCGATCAATATTTTAGAGGATAACGCATGTTAAGTCTAGGTTAGGTCTGGGATTTCCACTCATCAGACTCATACTTTCGCATTCTTCACATACTTGTTGAACGGATCCTGGGTTTTTTCTTGTTTGGATCACGTAGTAATGTGGTACCACACTGAAACAGTCTATTAAACCTGGTTTCGATCAATATTTTTGAGGATAACGCAAGTTAGGTCTGAGAAAGGTCTGGGATTTGACCTCATCAGACTCATACTTTCGCACACTTCACATACTCCTTGAACAGATCCTGGGTTATTTTCTGGTTTGGATCACATAGTAATGTGGTACCACACTGAAACAGTCGATTAAACCAGGTTTCGATCAATATTTTAGAGGAGAACGCATGTTAGGTCTAAGTTAGGCCTGGGATATTCACTCATCAGACTCATACTTTCGCATTCTTCACATTCTTGTTGAACGGATCCTGGGTTTTTTCTGGTTTGGATCACGTAGTAATGTGGGACCACACTGAAACAGTCAATTAAACCTGGTTTCGATCAATATTTTAGAGAATAACGGAAGTTAGATCTGGGGTAGGTCTGGGATTTGCCCTCATCAGGCTCATACTTTCGCATTCTTCACATACTTGTTGAACTGATCCTGGGTTTTTTCTGGTTTGGATCACGTAGTAATGTGGTACCACACTGAAACGGTCAATTAAACCTGGTTTCGATCAATATTTTAGAGGAAAACGCAAGTTAGGTCTGGGATAGGTCTGGGATTTGACCTCATCAGACTCATACTTTCGCACACTTCACATACTCGTTGAACTGAACCTGGGTTTTTTCTGGTTTGGATCAGGTAGTAATGTGGTACCACACTGAAACGGTCAATTAAACCTGGTTTCGATCAATATTTTAGAGGAAAACGCAAGTTAGGTCTGGGATAGGTCTGGGATTTGCCCTCATCAGGCTCATACTTTCGCATTCTTCACATACTTGTTGAACTGATCCTGGGTTTTTTCTGGATTGCATCACGTAGTAAAGTGGTACCACACTGAAACATTCAATGAAACCTGGTCTGGATAAATATTTTAAAGGTTAACGCATCTTAGGTCTGTGTTAGGTCTACGATTTGCCCTCATCAGGCTCACAGTTTAGCGTTTTTCACATACTTGTTGAACAGATCCTGGGTTTTTTCTGGTTTGGATCACGTAGTAATGTGGTACCACACTGAAACGGTCTATTAAACCTGGTTTCGATCAATATTTTAGAGGATAACGCAAGTTAGGTCTGGGATAGGTCTGGGATTTGCCCTCATCAGGCTCATACTTTCGCATTCTTCACATACTTGTTGAACTGATCCTGGGTTTTTTCTGGTTTGGATCAGGTAGTAATGTGGTACCACACTGAAACGGTCAATTAAACCTGGTTTCGATCAATATTTTAGAGGAAAACGCAAGTTAGGTCTGGGATAGGTCTGGGATTTGACCTCATCAGACTCATACTTTCGCACACTTCACATACTCGTTGAACAGATCCTGGGTTATTTTCTGGTTTAGATCACATAGTAATGTGGTACCACACTGAAACAGTCGATTAAACCAGGTTTCGATCAATATTTTAGAGGAGAACGCATGTTAGGTCTAGGTTAGGCCTGGGATTTTCACTCATCAGACTCATACTTTCGCATTCTTCACATACTTGTTGAACGGATCCTGGTTTTTTTCTGGTTTGGACCACGTAGTAATGTGGTACCACACTGAAACGGTCAATTAAACCTGGTTTCGATCAATATTTTAGAGGATAACGCAAGTTAGGTCTGGGATAGGTCTGGGATTTGCCCTCATCAGGCTCATACCTTCGCATTCTTCACATACTTGTTGAACTGATCCTGGTTTTTTTCTGGTTTGGATCACGTAGTAATGTGGTACCACACTGAAACGGTCAATTAAATCTGGTTTCGATCAATATTTTAGAGGATAACGCAAGTTAGGTCTGGGATAGGGCTGGGATTTGACCTCACCAGACTCATACTTTCGCACACTTCACATACTCGTTGAACAGATCCTGGGTTATTTTCTGGTTTGGATCACATAGTAATGTGGTACCACACTGAAACAGTCGATTAAACCAGGTTTCGATCAATATATTAGAGGGGAACGCATGTTAGGTCTAGGTTAGGCCTGGGATTTTCACTCATCAGACTCATACTTTCGCATTCTTCACATTCTTGTTGGACGGATCCTGGGTTTTTTCTGGTTTGGATCACGTGGTAATGTCGGACCACACTGAAACAGTCAATTAAACCTGGTTTCGATCAATATTTTAGAGAATAATTCATGTTAGGTCTAGGTTAGATCTGGGATTTGCTCTCATCAGGCTCATTCTTTCTCATATTTCTCATACTTCATGGCTAGATCCTGGGCTGTTTCTGGATTGGATCACGTAGTAAAGTGGTACCACACTGAAACATTCAATTAAACCTGGTCTGGATAAATATTTTAGAGGATAACGCATCTTAGGTCTGGGTTAGGTCTAAGATTTGCCCTCATCAGGCTCACAGTTTCGCGTTTTTCACATACTTGTTGAACAGATCCTGGGTTTTTTGTGGTTTGGATCACGAAGTAGTGTGGTACCACACTGAAACAGTCCATTAAACCAGGTTTCGCTCAATATTTTAGAGGATAACGCATGTTAGGTCTAGGTTAGGTCTGGTTTTGCTCTCATCAGGCTCATTCTTTCGCATATTTCTGATACTTGATGGCTAGATCCTGGGCTTTTTCTGGATTGCATCACGTAGTAATGTAGTACCACACTGAAACAGTCAATGAAACCTGGTTTCCAACAATATTTTAGAGGACAACGCATGTAAGGTCTAGGATAGGTCTGGGATTTGCTCTCATCAGGTTCATTCTTTCGCATATTTCTCATACTTGATGGCTAGATCCTGGGTTATTTTCTGGTTTGGACCACGTAGTAATATGGTACCACACTGAAACGGTCAATTAAACCTGGTTTCGATCAATATTTTAGAGGATAACGCAAGTTAGATCTGGGATAGGTCTGGGATTTGCCCTCATCAGGCTCATACCTTCGCATTCTTCACATACTTGTTGAACTGATCCTGGTTTTTTTCTGGTTTGGATCACGTAGTAATGTGGTACCACATTGAAACGGTCAATTAAACCTGGTTTCGATCAATATTTTAGAGGATAACGCAAGTTAGGTCTGGAATAGGTCTGGGATTTGCCCTCATCAGGCTCATACTTTCGCGTTTTTCACATACTTGTTGAACAGATCCTGGGTTTTTTCTGGTTTGGGTCACGTAGTAGTGTGATACCACACTGAAACAGTCGATTAAACCTGGCTTCGATCAATATTTTAGAGGATAACGCATGTTAGGTCTAGGTCAGCCCTGGGAATTACACTCATCAGACTCATACTTTCGCATTCTTCACATACTTGTTGAACTGATCCTGGGTTTTTTCTGGTTTGGATCACGTAGTAATGTGGTACCACACTGAAACAGTCGATTAAACCTGGTTTCGATCAATATTTTAGAGGATAACGAATGTTAGGTCTATGTTAGCCCTGGGTTTCTCACTCATCAGACTCATACTTTCGCATTCTTCACATACTTGTTGAACTGATCCTGGGTGTTTTCTGGTTTGGATCACGTAGTAATGTGGTACCGCACTGAAACAGTCGATTAAACCTGGTTTCGATCAATATTTTAGAGGATAACGCAAGTTAGGTCTGGGATAGGTCTGGGATTTGACCTCACCAGACTCATACCTTCGCACACTTCACATACTCCTTGAACAGATCCTGGGTTATTTTCTGGTTTGGATCACATAGTAATGTGGTACCACACTGAAACAGTCGATTAAACCAGGTTTCGATCAATATTTTAGAGGATAACGCATGTTAAGTCTAGGTTAGGTCTGGGATTTCCACTCATCAGACTCATACTTTCGCATTCTTCACATACTTGTTGAACGGATCCTGGGTTTTTTCTGGTTTGGATCACGTAGTAATGTGGTACCACACTGAAACAGTCGATTAAACCTGGTTTCGATCAATATTTTTGAGGATAACGCAAGTTAGGTCTGGGAAAGGTCTGGGATTTGACCTCATCAGACTCATACTTTCGCACACTTCACATACTCCTTGAACAGATCCTGGGTTATTTTCTGGTTTGGATCACATAGTAATGTGGTACCACACTGAAACAGTCGATTAAACCAGGTTTCGATCAATATTTTAGAGGAGAACGCATGTTAGGTCTAAGTTAGGCCTGGGATTTTCACTCATCAGACTCATACTTTCGCATTCTTCACATTCTTGTTGAACGGATCCTGGGTTTTTTCTGGTTAGGATCACGTAGTAATGTGGGACCACACTGAAACAGTCAATTAAACCTGGTTTCGATCAATATTTTAGAGAATAACGCAAGTTAGATCTGGGGTAGGTCTGGGATTTGCCCTCATCAGGCTCATACTTTCGCATTCTTCACATACTTGTTGAACTGATCCTGGGTTTTTTCTGGTTTGGATCACGTAGTAATGTGGTACCACACTGAAACGGTCAATTAAACCTGGTTTCGATCAATATTTTAGAGGATAACGCAAGTTAAGTCTGGGATAGGTCTGGGATTTGACCTCATCAGACTCATACTTTCGCGTTTTTCACATACTTGTTGAACAGATCCTGGATTTTTTCTGGATTGCATCACGTAGTAATGTAGTACCACACTGAAACAGTCAATGAAACCTGGTTTCCATCAATATTTTAGAGGACAACGCATGTTAGGTCTAGGTTAGCCCTGGGAATTACACTCATCAGACTCATACTTTCGCATTCTTCACATACTTGTTGAACTGATCCTGGGTTTTTTCTGGTTTGGATCACGTAGTATTGTGGTAGCACACTGAAACAGTCAATGAAACCTGGTTTCCATCAATATTTTTGAGGACAACGCATGTTAGGTCTAGGTTAGGCCTGGGATTTTCACTCATCAGACTCATACTTTCGCATTATTCACATACTTGTTGAACGGATCCTAGGTTTCTTCTGGTTTGGATCACGTAGTAATGTGGTACCACACTGAGACAGTCAATGAAACCTGGTTTCCATCAATATTTTAGAGGACAACGCAAGTTAGGTCTAGGTAAGGCCTGAGATTTTCACTGATCGGACTCATACTTTCGCATTTTTCCCATACTTGTTCAACGGATCCTGGGTTTTTTCTGGTTTGGATCACGTAGTAATGTGGTACCACACTGAAACGGTCAATTAAACCTGGTTTCGATCAATATTTTAGAGGATAACGCAAGTTAGGTCTGGAATAGGTCTGGGATTTGCCCTCATCAGGCTCATACTTTCGCGTTTTTCACATACTTGTTGAACAGATCCTGGGTTTTTTCTGGTTTGGGTCACGTAGTAGTGTGATACCACACTGAAACAGTCGATTAAACCTGGCTTCGATCAATATTTTAGAGGATAACGCATGTTAGGTCTAGGTCAGCCCTGGGAATTACACTCATCAGACTCATACTTTCGCATTCTTCACATACTTGTTGAACTGATCCTGGGTTTTTTCTGGTTTGGATCACGTAGTAATGTGGTACCACACTGAAACAGTCGATTAAACCTGGTTTCGATCAATATTTTAGAGGATAACGAATGTTAGGTCTATGTTAGCCCTGGGTTTCTCACTCATCAGACTCATACTTTCGCATTCTTCACATACTTGTTGAACTGATCCTGGGTGTTTTCTGGTTTGGATCACGTAGTAATGTGGTACCGCACTGAAACAGTCGATTAAACCTGGTTTCGATCAATATTTTAGAGGATAACGAATGTTAGGTCTATGTTAGCCCTGGGATTCTCACTCATCAGACTCATACTTTCGCATTCTTCACATACTTGTTGAACTGATCCTGGGTGTTTTCTGGTTTGGATCACGTAGTAATGTGGTACCGCACTGAAACAGTCGATTAAACCTGGTCTCGATCAATATTTTAGAGGATAACGCAAGTTAGGTCTGGGATAGGTCTGGGATTTGACCTCACCAGACTCATACCTTCGCACACTTCACATAGTCCTTGAACAGATCCTGGGTTATTTTCTGGTTTGGATCACATAGTAATGTGGTACCACACTGAAACAGTCGATTAAACCAGGTTTCGATCAATATTTTAGAGGAGAACGCATGTTAGGTCTAAGTTAGGCCTGGGATTTTCACTCATCAGACTCATACTTTCGCATTCTTCACATTCTTGTTGAACGGATCCTGGGTTTTTTCTGGTTTGGATCACGTAGTAATGTGGGACCACACTGAAACAGTCAATTAAACCTGGTTTCGATCAATATTTTAGAGAATAACGCAAGTTAGATCTGGGGTAGGTCTGGGATTTGCCCTCATCAGGCTCATACTTTCGCATTCTTCACATACTTGTTGAACTGATCCTGGGTTTTTTCTGGTTTGGATCACGTAGTAATGTGGTACCACACTGAAACGGTCAATTAAACCTGGCTTCGATGAATATTTTAGAGGATAACGCAAGTTAAGTCTGGGATAGGTCTGGGATTTGACCTCATGAGACTCATACTTTCGCGTTTTTCACATACTTGTTGAACAGATCCTGGGTTTTTTCTGGATTGCATCACGTAGTAATGTAGTACCACACTGAAACAGTCAATGAAACCTGGTTTCCATCAATATTTTAGAGGACAACGCATGTTAGGTCTAGGTTAGCCCTGGGAATTACACTCATCAGTCTCATACTTTCGCATTCTTCACATACTTGTTGAACTGATCCTGGGTTTTTTCTGGTTTGGATCACGTAGTATTGTGGTAGCACACTGAAACAGTCAATGAAACCTGGTTTCCATCAATATTTTAGAGGACAACGCATGTTAGGTCTAGGTTAGGCCTGGGATTTTCACTCATCAGACTCATACTTTCGCATTATTCACATACTTGTTGAACGGATCCTAGGTTTTTTCTGGTTTGGATCACGTAGTAATGTGGTACCACACTGAGACAGTCAATGAAACCTGGTTTCCATCAATATTTTAGAGGACAACGCAAGTTAGGTCTAGGTAAGGCCTGAGATTTTCACTGATCGGACTCATACTTTCGCATTTTTCCCATACTTGTTCAACGGATCCTGGGTTTTATCTGGTTTGGATCACGTAGTAATGTGGTACCACACTGAAACGGTCAATTAAACCTGGTTTCGATCAATATTTTAGAGGATAACGCAAGTTAGGTCTGGAATAGGTCTGGGATTTGCCCTCATCAGGCTCATACTTTCGCGTTTTTCACATACTTGTTGAACAGATCCTGGGTTTTTTCTGGTTTGGGTCACGTAGTAGTGTGATACCACACTGAAACAGTCGATTAAACCTGGCTTCGATCAATATTTTAGAGGATAACGCATGTTAGGTCTAGGTCAGCCCTGGGAATTACACTCATCAGACTCATACTTGCGCATTCTTCACATACTTGTTGAACTGATCCTGGGTGTTTTCTGGTTTGGATCACGTAGTAATGTGGTACCGCACTGAAACAGTCGATTAAACCTGGTTTCGATCAATATTTTAGAGGATAACGCAAGTTAGGTCTGGGATAGGTCCGGGATTTGACCTCACCAGACTCATACCTTCGCACACTTCACATTCTCCTTGAACAGATCCTGGGTTATTTTCTGGTTTGGATCACATAGTAATGTGGTACCACACTGAAACAGTCGATTAAACCAGGTTTCGATCAATATTTTAGAGGATAACGCATGTTAAGTCTAGGTTAGGTCTGGGATTTCCACTCATCAGACTCATACTTTCGCATTCTTCACATACTTGTTGAACGGATCCTGGGTTTTTTCTTGTTTGGATCACGTAGTAATGTGGTACCACACTGAAACAGTCTATTAAACCTGGTTTCGATCAATATTTTTGAGGATAACGCAAGTTAGGTCTGAGAAAGGTCTGGGATTTGACCTCATCAGACTCATACTTTCGCACACTTCACATACTCCTTGAACAGATCCTGGGTTATTTTCTGGTTTGGATCACATAGTAATGTGGTACCACACTGAAACAGTCGATTAAACCAGGTTTCGATCAATATTTTAGAGGAGAACGCATGTTAGGTCTAAGTTAGGCCTGGGATATTCACTCATCAGACTCATACTTTCGCATTCTTCACATTCTTGTTGAACGGATCCTGGGTTTTTTCTGGTTTGGATCACGTAGTAATGTGGGACCACACTGAAACAGTCAATTAAACCTGGTTTCGATCAATATTTTAGAGAATAACGGAAGTTAGATCTGGGGTAGGTCTGGGATTTGCCCTCATCAGGCTCATACTTTCGCATTCTTCACATACTTGTTGAACTGATCCTGGGTTTTTTCTGGTTTGGATCACGTAGTAATGTGGTACCACACTGAAACGGTCAATTAAACCTGGTTTCGATCAATATTTTAGAGGAAAACGCAAGTTAGGTCTGGGATAGGTCTGGGATTTGACCTCATCAGACTCATACTTTCGCACACTTCACATACTCGTTGAACTGAACCTGGGTTTTTTCTGGTTTGGATCAGGTAGTAATGTGGTACCACACTGAAACGGTCAATTAAACCTGGTTTCGATCAATATTTTAGAGGAAAACGCAAGTTAGGTCTGGGATAGGTCTGGGATTTGCCCTCATCAGGCTCATACTTTCGCATTCTTCACATACTTGTTGAACTGATCCTGGGTTTTTTCTGGATTGCATCACGTAGTAAAGTGGTACCACACTGAAACATTCAATGAAACCTGGTCTGGATAAATATTTTAAAGGTTAACGCATCTTAGGTCTGTGTTAGGTCTACGATTTGCCCTCATCAGGCTCACAGTTTAGCGTTTTTCACATACTTGTTGAACAGATCCTGGGTTTTTTCTGGTTTGGATCACGTAGTAATGTGGTACCACACTGAAACGGTCTATTAAACCTGGTTTCGATCAATATTTTAGAGGATAACGCAAGTTAGGTCTGGGATAGGTCTGGGATTTGCCCTCATCAGGCTCATACTTTCGCATTCTTCACATACTTGTTGAACTGATCCTGGGTTTTTTCTGGTTTGGATCAGGTAGTAATGTGGTACCACACTGAAACGGTCAATTAAACCTGGTTTCGATCAATATTTTAGAGGAAAACGCAAGTTAGGTCTGGGATAGGTCTGGGATTTGACCTCATCAGACTCATACTTTCGCACACTTCACATACTCGTTGAACAGATCCTGGGTTATTTTCTGGTTTAGATCACATAGTAATGTGGTACCACACTGAAACAGTCGATTAAACCAGGTTTCGATCAATATTTTAGAGGAGAACGCATGTTAGGTCTAGGTTAGGCCTGGGATTTTCACTCATCAGACTCATACTTTCGCATTCTTCACATACTTGTTGAACGGATCCTGGTTTTTTTCTGGTTTGGACCACGTAGTAATGTGGTACCACACTGAAACGGTCAATTAAACCTGGTTTCGATCAATATTTTAGAGGATAACGCAAGTTAGGTCTGGGATAGGTCTGGGATTTGCCCTCATCAGGCTCATACCTTCGCATTCTTCACATACTTGTTGAACTGATCCTGGTTTTTTTCTGGTTTGGATCACGTAGTAATGTGGTACCACACTGAAACGGTCAATTAAATCTGGTTTCGATCAATATTTTAGAGGATAACGCAAGTTAGGTCTGGGATAGGGCTGGGATTTGACCTCACCAGACTCATACTTTCGCACACTTCACATACTCGTTGAACAGATCCTGGGTTATTTTCTGGTTTGGATCACATAGTAATGTGGTACCACACTGAAACAGTCGATTAAACCAGGTTTCGATCAATATATTAGAGGGGAACGCATGTTAGGTCTAGGTTAGGCCTGGGATTTTCACTCATCAGACTCATACTTTCGCATTCTTCACATTCTTGTTGGACGGATCCTGGGTTTTTTCTGGTTTGGATCACGTGGTAATGTCGGACCACACTGAAACAGTCAATTAAACCTGGTTTCGATCAATATTTTAGAGAATAATTCATGTTAGGTCTAGGTTAGATCTGGGATTTGCTCTCATCAGGCTCATTCTTTCTCATATTTCTCATACTTCATGGCTAGATCCTGGGCTGTTTCTGGATTGGATCACGTAGTAAAGTGGTACCACACTGAAACATTCAATTAAACCTGGTCTGGATAAATATTTTAGAGGATAACGCATCTTAGGTCTGGGTTAGGTCTAAGATTTGCCCTCATCAGGCTCACAGTTTCGCGTTTTTCACATACTTGTTGAACAGATCCTGGGTTTTTTGTGGTTTGGATCACGAAGTAGTGTGGTACCACACTGAAACAGTCCATTAAACCAGGTTTCGCTCAATATTTTAGAGGATAACGCATGTTAGGTCTAGGTTAGGTCTGGTTTTGCTCTCATCAGGCTCATTCTTTCGCATATTTCTGATACTTGATGGCTAGATCCTGGGCTTTTTCTGGATTGCATCACGTAGTAATGTAGTACCACACTGAAACAGTCAATGAAACCTGGTTTCCAACAATATTTTAGAGGACAACGCATGTAAGGTCTAGGATAGGTCTGGGATTTGCTCTCATCAGGTTCATTCTTTCGCATATTTCTCATACTTGATGGCTAGATCCTGGGTTATTTTCTGGTTTGGACCACGTAGTAATATGGTACCACACTGAAACGGTCAATTAAACCTGGTTTCGATCAATATTTTAGAGGATAACGCAAGTTAGATCTGGGATAGGTCTGGGATTTGCCCTCATCAGGCTCATACCTTCGCATTCTTCACATACTTGTTGAACTGATCCTGGTTTTTTTCTGGTTTGGATCACGTAGTAATGTGGTACCACATTGAAACGGTCAATTAAACCTGGTTTCGATCAATATTTTAGAGGATAACGCAAGTTAGGTCTGGGATAGGTCTGGGATTTGACCTCATCAGACTCATACTTTCGCACACTTCACATACTCGTTGAACAGATCCTGGGTTATTTTCTGGTTTGGATCACATAGTAATGTGGTACCACACTGAAACAGTCGATTAAACCAGGTTTCGATCAATATTTTAGAGGGGAACGCATGTTAGGTCTAGGTTAGGCCTGGGATTTTCACTCATCAGACTCATACTTTCGCATTCTTCACATTCTTGTTGGACGGATCCTGGGTTTTTTCTGGTTTGGATCACGTAGTAATGTCGGACCACACTGAAACAGTCAATTAAACCTGGTTTCGATCAATATTTTAGAGAATAATTCATGTTAGGTCTAGGTTAGATCTGGGATTTGCTCTCATCAGGCTCATTCTTTCGCATATTTCTCATACTTCATGGCTAGATCCTGGGCTGTTTCTGGATTGGATCACGTAGTAAAGTGGTACCACACTGAAACATTCAATTAAACCTGGTCTGGATAAATATTTTAGAGGATAACGCATCTTAGGTCTGGGTTAGGTCTAAGATTTGCCCTCATCAGGCTCACAGTTTCGCGTTTTTCACATACTTGTTGAACAGATCCTGGGTTTTTTGTGGTTTGGATCACGAAGTAGTGTGGTACCACACTGAAACAGTCCATTAAACCAGGTTTCGCTCAATATTTTAGAGGATAACGCATGTTAGGTCTAGGTTAGGTCTGGTTTTGCTCTCATCAGGCTCATTCTTTCGCATATTTCTGATACTTGATGGCTAGATCCTGGGCTTTTTCTGGATTGCATCACGTAGTAATGTAGTACCACACTGAAACAGTCAATGAAACCTGGTTTCCAACAATATTTTAGAGGACAACGCATGTAAGGTCTAGGATAGGTCTGGGATTTGCTCTCATCAGTTTCATTCTTTCGCATATTTCTCATACTTGATGGCTAGATCCTGGGCTTTTTCTGGATTGCATCACGTAGTAATGTAGTACCACACTGAAACAGTCAATGAAACCTGGTTTCCAACAATATTTTAGAGGACAGCGCATGTTAGGTCTAGGTTAGGCCTGGGATTTTCACTCATCAGACTCATACTTTCGCATTCTTCACATACTTGTTGAACGGATCCAGGGTTTTTTCTGGTTTGGATCACGTAGTAATGTGGTACCACACTGAGACAGTCAATGAAACCTGGTTTCCATCAATATTTTAGAGGACAGCGCAAGTTAGGTCTAGGTAAGGCCTGAGATTTTCACTGATCGGACTCATACTTTCGCATTTTTCCCATACTTGTTCAACGGATCCTGGGTTTTTTTCTGGTTTGGATCACGAAGTAGTGTGGTACCACACTGAAACACTCCATTAAACCTGGTTTCGCTCAATATTTTAGAGGATAACGCATGTTAGGTCTAGGTTAGGTCTGGGATTTGCTCTCATCAGGCTCATTCTTTCGCATATTTCTCATACTTGATGGCTAGATCCTGGGTTTTTTCTGGTTTGGATAACGTAGTAATGTGGTACCACACTGAAACAGTCGATTAAACCTGGTTTCGCTCAATATTTTAGAGGATAACGCATGTAAGGTCTAGGATAGGTCTGGGATTTGCTCTCATCAGGTTCATTCTTTCGCATATTTCTCATACTTGATGGCTAGATCCTGGGTTATTTTCTGGTTGGGATCACATAGTAATGTGGTACCACACTGAAACAGTCGATTAAACCAGGATTCGATCAATATTTTTGAGGATAACGCATGTTAGGTCTAGGTTAGGCCTGGGATTTTCACTCATCAGACTCATACTTTCGCATTCTTCACATACTTGTTGAACGGATCCTGGGCTTTTTCTGGTTTGGATCACGTAGTAATGTGGGACCACACTGAAACAGTCAACTAAACCTGGTTTCGATCAATATTTTAGAGAATAATTCATGTTTGGTCTAGGTTAGCTCTGGGATTTGCTCTCATCAGGCACATTCTTTCGCATATTTCTCAAACTTGATGGTTAGATCCTGGGCTTTTTCTGGATTGCATCACGTAGTAATGTGGTACCACACTGAAACTTTCAATTAAACCAGGTCTTGATAAATATTTTAGAAGCTAACGCATGTTAGGTCTGTGTTAGGTCTAGGATTTGCCCTCATCAGGCTCATACTTTCGCATATTTCTCATACTTCATGGCTATATCCTGGGCTTTTTCTGGATTGCATCACGTAGTAAAGTGGTACCACACTGCAACATTCAATGAAACCTGGACTGGATAAATATTTTAGAGGTTAACGCATCTTAGGTCTGGGTTAGGTCTACGATTTGCCCTCATCAGGCTCACAGTTTAGCGTTTTTCACATACTTGTTGAACAGATCCTGGGTTTTTTCTGGTTTGGATCACGAAGTAATGTGGTACCACACTGAAACAGTCAATTAAACCTGGTTTCGCTCAATATTTTAGAGGATAACGCATGTTAGGTCTAGGTTAGGTCTGGGATTTGCTCTCATCAGGCTCATTCTTTCGCATATTTCTCATAGTTGATGGCTAGATCCTGGGTTATTTTCTGGTTGGGATCACATAGTAATGTGGTACCACACTGAGACAGTCGATTAAACCAGGTTTCGATCAATATTTTAGAGGATAACGCATGTTAGGTCTAGGTTAGGCCTGGGATTTTCACTCATCAGACTCATACTTTCGCATTCTTCACATACTTGTTGAACGGATCCTGGGTTTTTTCTGGTTTGGATCAGGTAGTAATGTGGTACCACACTGAAACGGTCAATTAAACCTGGTTTCGATCAATATTTTAGAGGATAACGCAAGTTAGGTCTGGGATAGGTCTGGGATTTGCCCTCATCAGGCTCATACTTTCGCATTCTTCACATACTTGTTGAACTAGTCCTGGGTCTTTTCTGGATTGCATCACGTAGTAAAGTGGTACCACACTGAAACATTCAATGAAACCTGGTCTGGATAAATATTTTAGAGGTTAACGCATCTTAGGTCTGGGTTAGGTCTACGATTTGCCCTCATCAGGCTCACAGTTTAGCGTTTTTCACATACTTGTTGAACAGATCCTGGGTTTTTTCTGGTTTGGATCACGTAGTAATGTGGTACCACACTGAAACGGTCAATTAAACCTGGTTTCGATCAATATTTTAGAGGAAAACGCAAGTTAGGTCTGGGATAGGTCTGGGATTTGACCTCATCAGACTCATACTTTCGCACACTTCACATACTCGTTGAACAGATCCTGGATTATTTTCTGGTTTGGATCACATAGTAATGTGGTACCACACTGAAACAGTCGATTAAACCAGGTTTCGATCAATATTTTAGAGGAGAACGCATGTTAGGTCTAGGTTAGGCCTGGGATTTTCACTCATCAGACTCATACTTTCGCATTCTTCACATTCTTGTTGAACGGATCCTGGGTTTTTTCTGGTATGGATCACGTAGTAATGTGGGACCACACTGAAACAGTCAATTAAACCTGGTTTCGATCAATATTTTAGAGAATAACGCAAGTTAGGTCTGGGATAGGTCTGGGATTTGCCCTCATCAGGCTCATACTTTCGCATTCTACACATACTTGTTGAACTGATCATGGGTTTTTTCTGGTTTGGATCACGTAGTAATGTGGTACCACACTGAAACGGTCAATAAAACCTGGTTTCGATCACTATTTTAGAGGAAAACGCAAGTTAGGTCTGGGATAGGTCTGGGATTTGACCTCATCAGACTCATACTTTCGCACACTTCACATACTCGTTGAACTGATCCTGGGTTTCTTCTGGTTTGGATCAGGTAGTAATGTGGTACCACACTGAAACGGGCAATTAAACCTGGTTTCGATCAATATTTTAGAGGAAAACGCATCTTAGGTCTGGGTTAGGTCTACGATTTGCCCTCATCAGGCTCACAGTTTAGCGTTTTTCACATACTTGTTGAACAGATCCTGGGTTTTTTCTGGTTTGGATCACGTAGTAATGTGGTACCACACTGAAACGGTCAATTAAACCTGGTTTCGCTCAATATTTTAGAGGATAACGCATGTAAGGTCTAGGATAGTTCTGGGATTTGCTCTCATCAGACTCATACTTTCGCACACTTCACATACTCGTTGAACAGATCCTGGCTTATTTTCTGGTTTGGATCACATAGTAATGTGGTACCACACTGAAACAGTCGATTAAACCAGGTTTCGATCAATATTTTAGAGGAGAACGCATGTTAGGTCTAGGTTGGGCCTGGGATTTTCACTCATCAGACTCATACTTTCGCATTCTTCACATTCTTGTTGAACGGATCCTGGGTTTTTTCTGGTTTGGATCACGTAGTAATGTGGGACCACACTGAAACAGTCAATTAAACCTGGTTTCGATCAATATTTTAGAGAATAACGCAAGTTAGGTCTGGGATAGGTCTGGGATTTGACCTCATCAGGCTCATACTTTCGCATTCTTCACATACTTGTTGAACTGATCCTGGGTTTTTTCTGGATTGCATCACGTAGTAAAGTGGTACCACACTGAAACATTCAATGAAACCTGGTCTGGATAAATATTTTAGAGGTTAACGCATCTTAGGTCTGGATTAGGTCTACGATTTGCCCTCATCAGGCTCACAGTTTAGCGTTTTTCACATACTTGTTGAACAGATCCTGGGTTTTTTCTGGTTTGGATCAGGTAGTAATGTGGTACCACACTGGAACGGTCAATTAAACCTGGTTTCGATCAATATTTTAGAGGATAACGCAAGTTAGGTCTGGGATAGGTCTGGGATTTGCCCTCATCAGGCTCATACTTTCGCATTCTTCACATACTTGTTGAACTGATCCTGGGTTTTTTCTGGTTTGGATCAGGTAGTAATGTGGTACCACACTGAAACGGTCAATTAAACCTGGTTTCGATCAATATTTTAGAGGAAAACGCAAGTTAGGTCTGGGATAGGTCTGGGATTTGACCTCATTAGACTCATACTTTCGCACACTTCACATACTCGTTGAACAGATCCTGGGTTATTTTCTAGTTTGGATCACAAAGTAATGTGGTACCACACTGAAACAGTCGATTAAACCAGGTTTCGATCAATATTTTAGAGGAGAACGCATGTTAGGTCTAGGTTAGGCCTGGGTTTTTCACTCATCAGACTCATACTTTCGCGTTTTTCACATACTTGTTGAACAGATCCTGGGTTTTTTCTGGTTTGGATCACGAAGTAGTGTGGTACCACACTGAAACTGTCCATTAAACCAGGTTTCGCTCAATATTTTAGAGGATAACGCATGTTAGGTCTAGGTTAGGTCTGGTTTTGCTCTCATCAGGCTCATTCTTTCGCATATTTCTCATACTTGATGGCCAGATCCTGGGCTTTTTCTGGATTGCATCACGTAGTAATGTAGTACCACACTGAAACAGTCAATGAAACCTGGTTTCCATCAATATTTTAGAGGACAACGCATGTTAGGTCTAGGTTAGCCCTGGGAATTACACTCATCAGACTCATACTTTCGCATTCTTCACATACTTGTTGAACTGATCCTGGGTTTTTTCTGGTTTGGATCACGTAGTATTATTGTACCACACTGAAACAGTCAATGAAACCTGGTTTCCATCAATATTTTAGAGGACAACGCGTGTTAGGTCTAGGTTAGGCCTGGGATTTTCACTCATCAGACTCATACTTTCGCATTCTTCACATACTTGTTGAACGGATCCTGGGTTTTTTCTGGTTTGGATCACGTAGTAATGTGGTTCCACACTGAAACAGTCAATGAAACCTGGTGTCCATCAATATTTTAGAGGACAACGCAAGTTAGGTCTAGGTATGGCCCGAGATTTTCACTGATCGGACTCATACTTTCGCATTTTTCACATACTTGTTGAACGGATCCTGGGTTTTTTCTGGTTTGGATCACGTAGAAATGTGGTACCACACTGAAACAGTCGATTAAACCTGGTTTCGATCAATATTTTAGAGGATAACGAATGTTAGGTCTATGTTAGCCCTGGGATTCTCACTCATCAGACTCATACTTTCGCACACTTCACATACTCCTTGAACTGATCCTGGGTTATTTTCTGGTTTGGGTCACGTAGTAGTGTGATACCACACTGAAACAGTCGATTAAACCTGGTTTCGATCAATATTTTAGAGGATAACGCATGTTAGGTCTAGGTCAGCCCTGGGAATAACACTCATCAGACTCATACTTTCGCATTCTTCACATACTTGTTGAACTGATCCTGGGTTTTTTCTGGTTTGGATCACGTAGTAATGTGGTACCACACTGAAACAGTTGATTAAACCTGGTTTCGATCAATATTTTAGAGGATAACGAATGTTAGGTCTATGTTAGCCCTGGGATTCTCACTCATCAGACTCATACTTTCGCACACTTCACATACTCCTTGAACAGATCCTGGGTTATTTTCTGGTTTGGATCACGTAGTAATGTGGTACCGCACTGAAACAGTCGATTAAACCTGGTTTCGATCAATATTTTAGAGGATAACGCATGTTAAGTCTAGGTTAGGTCTGGGATTTTCACTCATCAGACTCATACTTTCGCACACTTCACATACTCCTTGAACAGATCCTGGGTTTTTTCTGGTTTGGATCACGTAGTAATGTGGTACCACAATGAAACAGTCGATTAAACCTGGTTTCGATCAATATTTTTGAGGATAACGCAAGTTAGGTCTGGGATAGGTCTGGGATTTTCACTCATCAGACTCATACTTTCGCATTCTTCACATACTTGTAGAACGGATCCTGGGTTTTTTCTGGTTTGGATCACGTAGTAATGTGGTACCACACTGAAACAGTCGATTAAACCTGGTTTCGATCAATATTTTAGAGGATAACGCAAGTTAAGTCTGGGATAGGTCTGGGATTTGACCTCATCAGACTCATACTTTCGCATTCTTCACATACTTGTTGAACGGATCCAGGGTTTTTTCTGGTTTGGTTCACGTAGTAATGTGGTACCACACTGAAACATTCAATTAAACCTGGTCTTGATAAATATTTTAGAGGATAACGCATGTTAGGTTTGGGTTAGGTCTAGGATTTGCCCTCATCAGGCTCATACTTTCGCATATTTCTCATACTTCATGGCTAGATCCTGGTCTGTTTCTGGATTGTATCACGTAGTAATGTGGTACCACGCTGAAACAGTCGATTAAACCTGGTTTCGATAAATATTTTAGAGGATATCGCAAGTTAAGTCTGGGATAGGTCTGGGATTTGCCCTCATCAGACTCATACTTTCGCATTCTTCACATACTTGTTGAACGGATCCTGGGTTTTTTCTGGTTTGGATCACGTCGTAATGTGAGACCACACTGAACAGTCGACTAAACCTGGTTTCGATCAATATTTTAGAGGATAACGCATGTTAGGTCTAGGTTAGGCCTGGGATTTTCCCTCATCAGACTCATACTTTCGCATTCTTCACATACTTGTTGAACGGATCCTGGGTTTTTTCTGGTTTGGATCACGTAGTAATGTGGGACCACACTGAAGCAGTCAAGTAAACCTGGTTTCGATCAATATTTTAGAGAATAATTCATGTTAGGTCTAGGTTAGGTCTGGGATTTCCTCACATCAGGCTCATTCTTTCGCATATTTCCCATACATGTTGAACAGATACTGTGTTTTTTCTGGTATGGATCACGTAGTAATGTGGGACCACACTGAAACAATCAATTCAACCTGATCTTGATAAATATTTTAGAGGATAACGCATATTAGGTCTGGGTTAGGTCTAGGATTTGCCCTCATCAGGCTCATACTTTCGCATATTTCTCATACTCCATGGCTAGATCCTGGGCTGTTTCTGGATTGTAACACGTAGTAATGTGGTACCACGCTGAAACAGACAATTAAACCTGGTTTCGATCAATATTTTAGAGGATAACGCAAGTTAGGTCTGGGATAGGTCTAGGATTTACCCTCATCAGGCTCTTACTTTCGCATATTTCTCATACTTCATGGCTAGATCCTGGGCTATTCCTGGATTGGATCACGTAGTAAAGTGGTACCACACTGAAACATTCAATGAAACCTGGTCTGGATAAATATTTTAGAGGATAACGCATCTTAGGTCTGGGTTAGGTCTAAGATTTGCCCTCATCAGGCTCACAGTTTAGCGTTTTTCACATACTTCTCGAACAGATCCTGGGCTTTCTCTGGTTTGGATCACGAAGTAGTGTGGTACCACACTGAAACAGTCCATTAAACCTGGTTTCGCTCAATATTTTAGAGGATAGCGCATGTTAGGTCTAGGTTAGGTCTGGGATTTTCACTCATCAGACTCATACTTTCGCATTCTTCACATACTTGTTGAACGGATCCTGGGTTTTTTCTGGTTTTGATCACGTAGTAATGTGGTACCACACTGAAACATTCAACTAAACCTGGTCTTGATAAATATTTTAGAGAATAACGCATGTTAGGTCTGGGTTAGGTTTAGGATTTGCCCTCATCAGGCTCATACTTTCGCATATTTCTCATACTTGATGGCTAGATCCTGGGCTATTTCTGGATTGCATCACGTAGTAATGTTGTACCACACTGAAACAGTCATTGAAACCTGGTTTCCATCAATATTTTAGAGGACAACGCATGTTAGGTCTAGGTAAGGCCTGAGATTTTCACTGATCAGACTCATACTTTCGCATTCTTCACATACTTGTTGAACGGATCCTGGGTTTTTTCTGGTTTTGATCACGTAGTAATGTGGTACCACACTGAAACATTCAACTAAACCTGGTCTTGATAAATATTTTAGAGAATAACGCATGTTAGGTCTGGGTTAGGTCTAGGATTTGCCCTCATCAGGCTCATACTTTCGCATATTTCTCATACTTCATGGCTAGATCCTGGGCTATTTCTGGATTGGATCACGTAGTAATGTGGTACCACACTGAAACAGTCAATTAAACCTGGTTTTGATCAATATTTTAGAGAATAATTCATTGTAGGTCTAGGTTAGGTCAGGGATTTGCTCCCATCAGGATCACTCTTTCGCATATTTCTCATACTTGATGGCTAGATCTTGGGCTTTTTCTGGATTGCATCACGTAGTAATGAAGTACAACACTGAAACAGTCAATTAGACCTGGTTTCGATCAATATTTTAGTGGACAACGCAAGTTAGGTCTAGGTAAGGCCTGAGATTTTCACTGATCAGACTCATACTTTCGCATTCTTCACATACTTGTTGAACGGATCCTGGGTTTTTTCTGGTTTGGTTCTCGTAGTAATGTGGTACCACACTGAAACAGTCAATTAAACCTGGTTTCCATCAATATCTTAGAGGACAACGCAAGTTAGGTCTGGGATAGGTCTTGGATTTGCCCTCATCAGGCTCATACTTTCGCGTTTTTCACATACTTGTTGAACAGATCCTGGGTTTTTTCTGGTTTGGATCACGTAGTAGTGTGGTACCACACTGAAACAGTCCATTACACCTGGTTTGGATCAATATATTAGAGGATAACGCATGTTAGGTCTAGGTTAGGTCTGGGATTTTCACTCATCAGACTCATACTTTCGCATTCTTCACATACTTGTTGAACGGATCCTGGGTTTTTTCTGGTTTGGTTCTCGTAGTAATGTGGTACCACACTGAAACAGTCAATTAAACCTGGTTTGCATCAATATCTTAGAGGACAACGCAAGTTAGGTCTGGGATAGGTCTTGGATTTGCCCTCATCAGGCTCATACTTTCGCGTTTTTCACATACTTGTTGAACAGATCCTGGGTTTTTTCTGGTTTGGATCACGTAGTAATGTGGGACCACACTGAAACAATCAATTCAACCTGATCTTGATAAATATTTTAGAGGATAACGCATATTAGGTCTGGGTTAGGTCTAGGATTTGCCCTCATCAGTCTCATACTTTCGCATATTTCTCATACTTCATGGCTAGATCCTGGGCTGTTTCTGGATTGTAACACGTAGTAATGTGGTACCACACTGAAACAGTCAATGAAACCTGGTTTCGATCAATATTTTAGAGGATAACGCATGTTAGGTCTAGGTCAGCCCTGGGAATAACACTCATCAGACTCATACTTTCGCATTCTTCACATACTTGTTGAACTGATCCTGGGTTTTTTCTGGTTTGGATGACGTAGTAATGTGGTACCACACTGAAACAGTTGATTAAACCTGGTTTCGATCAATATTTTAGAGGATAACGAATGTTAGGTCTATGTTAGCCCTGGGATTCTCACTCATCAGACTCATACTTTCGCACACTTCACATACTCCTTGAACAGATCCTGGGTTATTTTCTGGTTTGGATCACGTAGTAATGTGGTACCGCACTGAAACAGTCGATTAAACCTGGTTTCGATCAATATTTTAGAGGATAACGCATGTTAAGTCTAGGTTAGGTCTGGGATTTTCACTCATCAGACTCATACTTTCGCACACTTCACATACTCCTTGAACAGATCCTGGGTTTTTTCTGGTTTGGATCACGTAGTAATGTGGTACCACAATGAAACAGTCGATTAAACCTGGTTTCGATCAATATTTTTGAGGATAACGCAAGTTAGGACTGGGATAGGTCTGGGATTTTCACTCATCAGACTCATACTTTCGCATTCTTCACATACTTGTAGAACGGATCCTGGGTTTTTTCTGGTTTGGATCACGTAGTAATGTGGTACCACACTGAAACAGTCGATTAAACCTGGTTTCGATCAATATTTTAGAGGATAACGCAAGTTAAGTCTGGGATAGGTCTGGGATTTGACCTCATCAGACTCATACTTTCGCATTCTTCACATACTTGTTGAACGGATCCAGGGTTTTTTCTGGTTTGGTTCACGTAGTAATGTGGTACCACACTGAAACATTCAATTAAACCTGGTCTTGATAAATATTTTAGAGGATAACGCATGTTAGGTTTGGGTTAGGTCTAGGATTTGCCCTCATCAGGCTCATACTTTCGCATATTTCTCATACTTCATGGCTAGATCCTGGTCTGTTTCTGGATTGTATCACGTAGTAATGTGGTACCACGCTGAAACAGTCGATTAAACCTGGTTTCGATAAATATTTTAGAGGATATCGCAAGTTAAGTCTGGGATAGGTCTGGGATTTGCCCTCATCAGACTCATACTTTCGCATTCTTCACATACTTGTTGAACGGATCCTGGGTTTTTTCTGGTTTGGATCACGTCGTAATGTGAGACCACACTGAACAGTCGACTAAACCTGGTTTCGATCAATATTTTAGAGGATAACGCATGTTAGGTCTAGGTTAGGCCTGGGATTTTCCCTCATCAGACTCATACTTTCGCATTCTTCACATACTTGTTGAACGGATCCTGGGTTTTTTCTGGTTTGGATCACGTAGTAATGTGGGACCACACTGAAGCAGTCAAGTAAACCTGGTTTCGATCAATATTTTAGAGAATAATTCATGTTAGGTCTAGGTTAGGTCTGGGATTTCCTCACATCAGGCTCATTCTTTCGCATATTTCCCATACATGTTGAACAGATACTGTGTTTTTTCTGGTATGGATCACGTAGTAATGTGGGACCACACTGAAACAATCAATTCAACCTGATCTTGATAAATATTTTAGAGGATAACGCATATTAGGTCTGGGTTAGATCTAGGATTTGCCCTCATCAGGCTCATACTTTCGCATATTTCTCATACTCCATGGCTAGATCCTGGGCTGTTTCTGGATTGTAACACGTAGTAATGTGGTACCACGCTGAAACAGACAATTAAACCTGGTTTCGATCAATATTTTAGAGGACAACGCAAGTTAGGTCTGGGATAGGTCTTGGATTTGCCCTCATCAGGCTCATACTTTCGCGTTTTTCACATACTTGTTGAACAGATCCTGGGTTTTTTCTGGTTTGGATCACGTAGTAGTGTGGTACCACACTGAAACAGTCCATTACACCTGGTTTGGATCAATATATTAGAGGATAACGCATGTTAGGTCTAGGTTAGGTCTGGGATTTTCACTCATCAGACTCATACTTTCGCATTCTTCACATACTTGTTGAACGGATCCTGGGTTTTTTCTGGTTTGGTTCTCGTAGTAATGTGGTACCACACTGAAACAGTCAATTAAACCTGGTTTGCATCAATATCTTAGAGGACAACGCAAGTTAGGTCTGGGATAGGTCTTGGATTTGCCCTCATCAGGCTCATACTTTCGCGTTTTTCACATACTTGTTGAACTGATCCTGGGTTATTTTCTGGTTTGGGTCACGTAGTAGTGTGATACCACACTGAAACAGTCGATTAAACCTGGTTTCGATCAATATTTTAGAGGATAACGCATGTTAGGTCTAGGTCAGCCCTGGGAATAACACTCATCAGACTCATACTTTCGCATTCTTCACATACTTGTTGAACTGATCCTGGGTTTTTTCTGGTTTGGATCACGTAGTAATGTGGTACCACACTGAAACAGTTGATTAAACCTGGTTTCGATCAATATTTTAGAGGATAACGAATGTTAGGTCTATGTTAGCCCTGGGATTCTCACTCATCAGACTCATACTTTCGCACACTTCACATACTCCTTGAACAGATCCTGGGTTATTTTCTGGTTTGGATCACGTAGTAATGTGGTACCGCACTGAAACAGTCGATTAAACCTGGTTTCGATCAATATTTTAGAGGATAACGCATGTTAAGTCTAGGTTAGGTCTGGGATTTTCACTCATCAGACTCATACTTTCGCACACTTCACATACTCCTTGAACAGATCCTGGGTTTTTTCTGGTTTGGATCACGTAGTAATGTGGTACCACAATGAAACAGTCGATTAAACCTGGTTTCGATCAATATTTTTGAGGATAACGCAAGTTAGGTCTGGGATAGGTCTGGGATTTTCACTCATCAGACTCATACTTTCGCATTCTTCACATACTTGTAGAACGGATCCTGGGTTTTTTCTGGTTTGGATCACGTAGTAATGTGGTACCACACTGAAACAGTCGATTAAACCTGGTTTCGATCAATATTTTAGAGGATAACGCAAGTTAAGTCTGGGATAGGTCTGGGATTTGACCTCATCAGACTCATACTTTCGCATTCTTCACATACTTGTTGAACGGATCCAGGGTTTTTTCTGGTTTGGTTCACGTAGTAATGTGGTACCACACTGAAACATTCAATTAAACCTGGTCTTGATAAATATTTTAGAGGATAACGCATGTTAGGTTTGGGTTAGGTCTAGGATTTGCCCTCATCAGGCTCATACTTTCGCATATTTCTCATACTTCATGGCTAGATCCTGGTCTGTTTCTGGATTGTATCACGTAGTAATGTGGTACCACGCTGAAACAGTCGATTAAACCTGGTTTCGATAAATATTTTAGAGGATATCGCAAGTTAAGTCTGGGATAGGTCTGGGATTTGCCCTCATCAGACTCATACTTTCGCATTCTTCACATACTTGTTGAACGGATCCTGGGTTTTTTCTGGTTTGGATCACGTCGTAATGTGAGACCACACTGAACAGTCGACTAAACCTGGTTTCGATCAATATTTTAGAGGATAACGCATGTTAGGTCTAGGTTAGGCCTGGGATTTTCCCTCATCAGACTCATACTTTCGCATTCTTCACATACTTGTTGAACGGATCCTGGGTTTTTTCTGGTTTGGATCACGTAGTAATGTGGGACCACACTGAAGCAGTCAAGTAAACCTGGTTTCGATCAATATTTTAGAGAATAATTCATGTTAGGTCTAGGTTAGGTCTGGGATTTCCTCACATCAGGCTCATTCTTTCGCATATTTCCCATACATGTTGAACAGATACTGTGTTTTTTCTGGTATGGATCACGTAGTAATGTGGGACCACACTGAAACAATCAATTCAACCTGATCTTGATAAATATTTTAGAGGATAACGCATATTAGGTCTGGGTTAGGTCTAGGATTTGCCCTCATCAGGCTCATACTTTCGCATATTTCTCATACTCCATGGCTAGATCCTGGGCTGTTTCTGGATTGTAACACGAAGTAATGTGGTACCACGCTGAAACAGACAATTAAACCTGGTTTCGATCAATATTTTAGAGGATAACGCAAGTTAGGTCTGGGATAGGTCTAGGATTTACCCTCATCAGGCTCTTACTTTCGCATATTTCTCATACTTCATGGCTAGATCCTGGGCTATTCCTGGATTGGATCACGTAGTAAAGTGGTACCACACTGAAACATTCAATGAAGCCTGGTCTGGATAAATATTTTAGAGGATAACGCATCTTAGGTCTGGGTTAGGTCTAAGATTTGCCCTCATCAGGCTCACAGTTTAGCGTTTTTCACATACTTCTCGAACAGATCCTGGGCTTTCTCTGGTTTGGATCACGAAGTAGTGTGGTACCACACTGAAACAGTCCATTAAACCTGGTTTCGCTCAATATTTTAGAGGATAGCGCATGTTAGGTCTAGGTTAGGTCTGGGATTTTCACTCATCAGACTCATACTTTCGCATTCTTCACATACTTGTTGAACGGATCCTGGGTTTTTTCTGGTTTTGATCACGTAGTAATGTGGTACCACACTGAAACATTCAACTAAACCTGGTCTTGATAAATATTTTAGAGAATAACGCATGTTAGGTCTGGGTTAGGTTTAGGATTTGCCCTCATCAGGCTCATACTTTCGCATATTTCTCATACTTGATGGCTAGATCCTGGGCTATTTCTGGATTGCATCACGTAGTAATGTTGTACCACACTGAAACAGTCATTGAAACCTGGTTTCCATCAATATTTTAGAGGACAACGCATGTTAGGTCTAGGTAAGGCCTGAGATTTTCACTGATCAGACTCATACTTTCGCATTCTTCACATACTTGTTGAACGGATCCTGGGTTTTTTCTGGTTTTGATCACGTAGTAATGTGGGACCACACTGAAACAATCAATTCAACCTGATCTTGATAAATATTTTAGAGGATAACGCATATTAGGTCTGGGTTAGGTCTAGGATTTGCCCTCATCAGGCTCATACTTTCGCATATTTCTCATACTTCATGGCTAGATCCTGGGCTATTTCTGGATTGGATCACGTAGTAATGTGGTACCACACTGAAACAGTCAATTAAACCTGGTTTTGATCAATATTTTAGAGAATAATTCATTGTAGGTCTAGGTTAGGTCAGGGATTTGCTCCCATCAGGATCACTCTTTCGCATATTTCTCATACTTGATGGCTAGATCTTGGGCTTTTTCTGGATTGCATCACGTAGTAATGAAGTACAACACTGAAACAGTCAATTAGACCTGGTTTCGATCAATATTTTAGTGGACAACGCAAGTTAGGTCTAGGTAAGGCCTGAGATTTTCACTGATCAGACTCATACTTTCGCATTCTTCACATACTTGTTGAACGGATCCTGGGTTTTTTCTGGTTTGGTTCTCGTAGTAATGTGGTACCACACTGAAACAGTCAATTAAACCTGGTTTCCATCAATATCTTAGAGGACAACGCAAGTTAGGTCTGGGATAGGTCTTGGATTTGCCCTCATCAGGCTCATACTTTCGCGTTTTTCACATACTTGTTGAACAGATCCTGGGTTTTTTCTGGTTTGGATCACGTAGTAGTGTGGTACCACACTGAAACAGTCCATTACACCTGGTTTGGATCAATATATTAGAGGATAACGCATGTTAGGTCTAGGTTAGGTCTGGGATTTTCACTCATCAGACTCATACTTTCGCATTCTTCACATACTTGTTGAACGGATCCTGGGTTTTTTCTGGTTTGGTTCTCGTAGTAATGTGGTACCACACTGAAACAGTCAATTAAACCTGGTTTGCATCAATATCTTAGAGGACAACGCAAGTTAGGTCTGGGATAGGTCTTGGATTTGCCCTCATCAGGCTCATACTTTCGCGTTTTTCACATACTTGTTGAACAGATCCTGGGTTTTTTCTGGTTTGGATCACGTAGTAATGTGGGACCACACTGAAACAATCAATTCAACCTGATCTTGATAAATATTTTAGAGGATAACGCATATTAGGTCTGGGTTAGGTCTAGGATTTGCCCTCATCAGGCTCATACTTTCGCATATTTCTCATACTTCATGGCTAGATCCTGGGCTGTTTCTGGATTGTAACACGTAGTAATGTGGTACCACACTGAAACAGTCAATGAAACCTGGTTTCCAGCAATATTTTAGAGGACAACGCATGTTAGGTCTAGGTTAGCCCCGGGAGTTACACTCATCAGACTCATACTTTCGCATTCTTCACATACTTGTTGACCTGATCCTGGGTTTTTTCTGGTTTGGATCACGTAGTATTGTGGTACCACACTGAAACAGTCAATTAAACCTGGTTTCCATCAATATCTTAGAGGACAACGCAAGTTAGGTCTGGGATAGGTCTTGGATTTGCCCTCATCAGGCTCATACTTTCGCGTTTTTCACATACTTGTTGAACAGATCCTGGGTTTTTTCTGGTTTGGTTCACGTAGTAGTGTGGTACCACACTGAAACAGTCCATTACACCTGGTTTGGATCAATATATTAGAGGATAACGCATGTTAGGTCTAGGTTAGGTCTGGGATTTTCACTCATCAGACTCATACTTTCGCAGTCTTCACATACCTGTTGAACGGATCCTGGGTTTTTTCTGGTTTGGATCACGTAGTAATGTGGTACCGCACTGAAACAGTCGATTAAACCTGGTTTCGATCAATATTTTAGAGGATAACGCAAGTTAAGTCTGGGATTGGTCTGGGATTTGACCTCATCAGACTCATACTTTCGCATTCTTCACATACTTGTTGAACGGATCCTGGGTTTTTTCTGGTTTGGATCACGTAGTAATGTGGGACCACACTGAAACAGTCAATTAAACCTGGATTCGATCAATATTTTAGAGAATAATTCATGTTAGGTCTAGGTCATGTCTGGGATTTGCTCTCATCAGGCTCATTCTTTCGCATATTTCTCATACTTGATGGCTAGATCCTGGGCTTTTCCTGGATTGCATCACGTAGTAATGAAGTACAACACTGAAACTGTCAATTAAACCTGGTTTCCATCAATATCTTAGAGGACAACGGAAGTTAGGTCTGGGATATGTCTGGGATTTGCCCTCATCAGGGTCATACTGTCGCAGTTTTAACATACTTGTTGAACGGATCCAGGGTTTTTTCTGGTTTGGTTCACGTAGTAATGTGGTACCACACTGAAACATTCAATTAAACCTGGTCTTGATAAATATTTTAGAGGATAACGCATGTTAGGTTTGGGTTAGGTCTAGGATTTGCCCTTATCAGGCTCATACTTTCGCATATTTCTCATACTTCATGGCTAGATCCCGGTCTGTTTCTGGATGGTATCACGTAGTAATGTGGTACCACGCTGAAACAGTCAATTAAACCTGGTTTCGATCAATATTTTAGAGGATAACGCAAGTTAAGTCTGGGATAGGTCTGGGATTTGACCTCATCAGACTCATACTTTCGCATTCTTCACATACTTGTTGAACGGATCCTGGGTTTTTTCTGGTTTGGCTCACGTAGTAATGTGGGATCACACTGAACAGTCGACTAAACCTGGTTTCGATCAATATTTTAGAGGATAACGCATGTTAGGTCTAGGTTAGGCCTGGGATTTTCCCTGATCAGACTCATACTTTCGCATTCTTCACATACTTGTTGAACGGATCCTGGGTTTTTTCTGGTTTGGATCACGTAGTAATGTGGGACCACACTGAAGCAGTCAAGTAAACCTGGTTTCGATCAATATTTTAGAGAATAATTCATGTTAGGTCTAGGTTAGGTCTGGGATTTGCTCACATCAGGCTCATTCTTTCGCATATTTCCCATACATGTTGAACAGATACTGTGTTCTTTCTGGTTTGGATCACGTAGTAATGTGGGACCACACTGAAACAATCAATTCAACCTGATCTTGATAAATATTTTAGAGGATAACGCATGTTATGTCTGGGTTAGGTCTAGGATTTGCCCTCATCAGGCTCATACTTTCGCATATTTCTCATACTTCATGGCTAGATCCTGGGCTGTTTCTGGATTGTAACACGTAGTAATGTGGTACCACGCTGAAACAGTCAATTAAACCTGGTTTCGATCAATATTTTAGAGGATAACGCAAGTTAGGTCTGGGATAGGTCTGGCATTTGCCCTCATCAGGCTCATACTTTCGCGTTTTTCACATACTTGTTGAACAGATCCTGGGTTTTTTCTGGTTTGGATCCCGTAGTAGTGTTGTACCACACTGAAACAGTCCATTAAACCTGGTTTCGACCAATATTTTAGAGGACAACGCAAGTTAGGTCTGGGATAGGTCTGGCATTTGCCCTCATCAGGCTCATACTTTCGCGTTTTTCACATACTTGTTGAACAGATCCTGGGTTTTTTCTGGTTTGGATCCCGTAGTAGTGTTGTACCACACTGAAACAGTCCATTAAACCTGGTTTCGCTCATTATTTTAGAGGATAACGCATGTTAGGTCTAGGTCAGTCCTGGGATTTTCACTCATCAGACTCATACTTTCGCATTCTTCACATACTTGTTGAACGGATCCTGGGGTTTTTCTGGTTTGGTTCACGTAGCAACGTGGTACCACACTGAAACATTCAATTAAACCTGATCTTGATAAATATTTTAGAGGATAACGCATATTAGGTCTGGGTTAGGTCTAGGATTTGCCCTCATCAGGCTCATACTTTCGCATATTTCTCATACTCCATGGCTAGATCCTGGGCTGTTTCTGGATTGTAACACGTAGTAATGTGGTACCACGCTGAAACAGACAATTAAACCTGGTTTCGATCAATATTTTAGAGGATAACGCAAGTTAGGTCTGGGATAGGTCTAGGATTTACCCTCATCAGGCTCTTACTTTCGCATATTTCTCATACTTCATGGCTAGATCCTGGGCTATTCCTGGATTGGATCACGTAGTAAAGTGGTACCACACTGAAACATTCAATGAAACCTGGTCTGGATAAATATTTTAGAGGATAACGCATCTTAGGTCTGGGTTAGGTCTAAGATTTGCCCTCATCAGGCTCACAGTTTAGCGTTTTTCACATACTTCTCGAACAGATCCTGGGCTTTCTCTGGTTTGGATCACGAAGTAGTGTGGTACCACACTGAAACAGTCCATTAAACCTGGTTTCGCTCAATATTTTAGAGGATAGCGCATGTTAGGTCTAGGTTAGGTCTGGGATTTTCACTCATCAGACTCATACTTTCGCATTCTTCACATACTTGTTGAACGGATCCTGGGTTTTTTCTGGTTTTGATCACGTAGTAATGTGGTACCACACTGAAACATTCAACTAAACCTGGTCTTGATAAATATTTTAGAGGATAACGCATGTTAGGTCTGGGTTAGGTTTAGGATTTGCCCTCATCAGGCTCATACTTTCGCATATTTCTCATACTTGATGGCTAGATCCTGGGCTATTTCTGGATTGCATCACGTAGTAATGTTGTACCACACTGAAACAGTCATTGAAACCTGGTTTCCATCAATATTTTAGAGGACAACGCATGTTAGGTCTAGGTAAGGCCTGAGATTTTCACTGATCAGACTCATACTTTCGCATTCTTCACATACTTGTTGAACGGATCCTGGGTTTTTTCTGGTTTTGATCACGTAGTAATGTGGTACCACACTGAAACATTCAACTAAACCTGGTCTTGATAAATATTTTAGAGAATAACGCATGTTAGGTCTGGGTTAGGTCTAGGATTTGCCCTCATCAGGCTCATACTTTCGCATATTTCTCATACTTCATGCCTAGATCCTGGGCTATTTCTGGATTGGATCACGTAGTAATGTGGTACCACACTGAAACATTCAACTAAACCTGGTCTTGATAAATATTTTAGAGGATAACGCATGTTAGGTCTGGGTTAGGTTTAGGATTTGCCCTCATCAGGCTCATACTTTCGCATATTTCTCATACTTGATGGCTAGATCCTGGGCTATTTCTGGATTGCATCACGTAGTAATGTTGTACCACACTGAAACAGTCATTGAAACCTGGTTTCCATCAATATTTTAGAGGACAACGCATGTTAGGTCTAGGTAAGGCCTGAGATTTTCACTGATCAGACTCATACTTTCGCATTCTTCACATACTTGTTGAACGGATCCTGGGTTTTTTCTGGTTTTGATCACGTAGTAATGTGGTACCACACTGAAACATTCAACTAAACCTGGTCTTGATAAATATTTTAGAGAATAACGCATGTTAGGTCTGGGTTAGGTCTAGGATTTGCCCTCATCAGGCTCATACTTTCGCATATTTCTCATACTTCATGCCTAGATCCTGGGCTATTTCTGGATTGGATCACGTAGTAATGTGGTACCACACTGAAACAGTCAATTAAACCTGGTTTTGATCAATATTTTAGAGAATAATTCATTGTAGGTCTAGGTTAGGTCAGGGATTTGCTCCCATCAGGATCACTCTTTCGCATATTTCTCATACTTGATGGCTAGATCTTGGGCTTTTTCTGGATTGCATCACGTAGTAATGAAGTACAACACTGAAACAGTCAATTAGACCTGGTTTGGATCAATATATTAGAGGATAACGCATGTTAGGTCTAGGTTAGGTCTGGGATTTTCACTCATCAGACTCATACTTTCGCATTCTTCACATACTTGTTGAACGGATCCTGGGTTTTTTCTGGTTTGGTTCTCGTAGTAATGTGGTACCACACTGAAACAGTCAATTAAACCTGGTTTCCATCAATATCTTAGAGGACAACGCAAGTTAGGTCTGGGATAGGTCTTGGATTTGCCCTCATCAGGCTCATACTTTCGCGTTTTTCACATACTTGTTGAACAGATCCTGGGTTTTTTCTGGTTTGGATCACGTAGTAATGTGGGACCACACTGAAACAATCAATTCAACCTGATCTTGATAAATATTTTAGAGGATAACGCATATTAGGTCTGGGTTAGGTCTAGGATTTGCCCTCATCAGGCTCATACTTTCGCATATTTCTCATACTTCATGGCTAGATCCTGGGCTGTTTCTGGATTGTAACACGTAGTAATGTGGTACCACACTGAAACAGTCAATGAAACCTGGTTTCCAGCAATATTTTAGAGGACAACGCATGTTAGGTCTAGGTTAGCCCCGGGAGTTACACTCATCAGACTCATACTTTCGCATTCTTCACATACTTGTTGACCTGATCCTGGGTTTTTTCTGGTTTGGATCACGTAGTATTGTGGTACCACACTGAAACAGTCAATTAAACCTGGTTTCCATCAATATCTTAGAGGACAACGCAAGTTAGGTCTGGGATAGGTCTTGGATTTGCCCTCATCAGGCTCATACTTTCGCGTTTTTCACATACTTGTTGAACAGATCCTGGGTTTTTTCTGGTTTGGATCACGTAGTAGTGTGGTACCACACTGAATCAGTCCATTACACCTGGTTTGGATCAATATATTAGAGGATAACGCATGTTAGGTCTAGGTTAGGTCTGGGATTTTCACTCATCAGACTCATACTTTCGCAGTCTTCACATACCTGTTGAACGGATCCTGGGTTTTTTCTGGTTTGGATCACGTAGTAATGTGGTACCGCACTGAAACAGTCGATTAAACCTGGTTTCGATCAATATTTTAGAGGATAACGCAAGTTAAGTCTGGGATTGGTCTGGGATTTGACCTCATCAGACTCATACTTTCGCATTCTTCACATACTTGTTGAACGGATCCTGGGTTTTTTCTGGTTTGGATCACGTAGTAATGTGGGACCACACTGAAACAGTCAATTAAACCTGGATTCGATCAATATTTTAGAGAATAATTCATGTTAGGTCTAGGTCATGTCTGGGATTTGCTCTCATCAGGCTCATTCTTTCGCATATTTCTCATACTTGATGGCTAGATCCTGGGCTTTTCCTGGATTGCATCACGTAGTAATGAAGTACAACACTGAAACTGTCAATTAAACCTGGTTTCCATCAATATCTTAGAGGACAACGGAAGTTAGGTCTGGGATATGTCTGGGATTTGCCCTCATCAGGGTCATACTGTCGCAGTTTTAACATACTTGTTGAACGGATCCAGGGTTTTTTCTGGTTTGGTTCACGTAGTAATGTGGTACCACACTGAAACATTCAATTAAACCTGGTCTTGATAAATATTTTAGAGGATAACGCATGTTAGGTTTGGGTTAGGTCTAGGATTTGCCCTTATCAGGCTCATACTTTCGCATATTTCTCATACTTCATGGCTAGATCCCGGTCTGTTTCTGGATGGTATCACGTAGTAATGTGGTACCACGCTGAAACAGTCAATTAAACCTGGTTTCGATCAATATTTTAGAGGATAACGCAAGTTAAGTCTGGGATAGGTCTGGGATTTGACCTCATCAGACTCATACTTTCGCATTCTTCACATACTTGTTGAACGGATCCTGGGTTTTTTCTGGTTTGGCTCACGTAGTAATGTGGGATCACACTGAACAGTCGACTAAACCTGGTTTCGATCAATATTTTAGAGGATAACGCATGTTAGGTCTAGGTTAGGCCTGGGATTTTCCCTCATCAGACTCATACTTTCGCATTCTTCACATACTTGTTGAACGGATCCTGGGTTTTTTCTGGTTTGGATCACGTAGTAATGTGGGACCACACTGAAACAATCAATTCAACCTGATCTTGATAAATATTTTAGAGGATAACGCATGTTATGTCTGGGTTAGGTCTAGGATTTGCCCTCATCAGGCTCATACTTTCGCATATTTCTCATACTTCATGGCTAGATCCTGGGCTGTTTCTGGATTGTAACACGTAGTAATGTGGTACCACGCTGAAACAGTCAATTAAACCTGGTTTCGATCAATATTTTAGAGGATAACGCAAGTTAGGTCTGGGATAGGTCTAGGATTTACCCTCATCAGGCTCTTACTTTCGCATATTTCTCATACTTCATGGCTAGATCCTGGGCTATTTCTGGATTGGATCACGTAGTAAAGTGGTACCACACTGAAACATTCAATGAAACCTGGTCTTGATAAATATTTTAGAGAATAACGCATGTTAGGTCTGGGTTAGGTCTAGTATTTGCCCTCATCAGGCTCATACTTTCGCATATTGCTCATACTTCATGGCTAGATCCTGGGCTGTTTGTGGATTGCATCACGTAGTAATGAAGTACAACACTGAAACAGTCAAATAAACCTGGTTTCGATCAATATCTTAGAGGATAACGCAAGTTAGGTCTGGGATAGGTCTAGGATTTTCACTCATCAGACTCATACTTTCGCATTCTCCACATACTTGTTGAACGGATCCTGGGTTTTTTCTGGTTTTGATCACGTAGTAATGTGGTACCACACTGAAACATTCAATTAAACCTGGTCTTGATAAATATTTTAGAGAATAACGCATGTTAGGTCTGGGTTAGGTCTAGTATTTGCCCTCATCAGGCTCATACTTTCGCATATTGCTCATACTTCATGGCTAGATCCTGGGCTGTTTGTGGATTGCATCACGTAGTAATGTGGTACCACACTGAAACAGTCAATTAAACCTGATTTCGATCAATGTTTTAGAGGATAACGCAAGTTAGGTCTGGGATAGGTCTAGGATTTTCACTCATCAGACTCATACTTTCGCATTCTTCACATACTTGTTGAACGGATCCTGCGTTTTTTGTGGTTTGGATCACGTAGTAATGTGGGACCACACTGAAACAGTCAATTAAACCTGGTTTCGACCATTATTTTAGAGAATAATTCATGTTAGGTCTAGGTTATGTCTGGGATTTGCTCTCATCAGGCTCATTCTTTCGCATATTTCTCATACTTGATGGCTAGATCCTGGGCTTTTTCTGGATTGCATCACGTAGTAATGAAGTACAACACTGAAACAGTCAAATAAACCTGGTTTCGATCAATATCTTAGAGGATAACGCAAGTTAGGTCTGGGATAGGTCTGGGATTTGACCTCATCAGACTCATACTTTCGCACACTTCACATACTCGTTGAACAGATCCTGGGTTTTTTCTGGTTTGGATCCCGTAGTAGTGTGGTACCACACTGAAACAGTCCATTAAACCTGTTTTCGCTCATTATTTTAGAGGATAACGCATGTTAGGTCTAGGTCAGGCCTGGGATTTTCACTCATCAGACTCATACTTTCACATTCTTCACATACTTGTTGAACGGATACTGGGGTTTTTCTGGTTTGGATCACGTAGTAATGTGGGACCACACTGAAACAGTCAATTAAACCAGGTTTCGATCAATATTTTTGAGGATAACGCATGTTAGGTCTAGGTTAGGCCTGGGATTTTCACTCATCGGACTCATACTTTCGCATTCTTCACATACTTGTTGAACGGATCCTGCGTTTTTTCTGGTTTGGATCACGTAGTAATGTGGGACCACACTGAAGCAGTCAATTAAACCTGGTTTCGACCAATATCTTAGAGAATAATTCATGTCAGGTCTAGGTTAGGTCTGGGATTTGCTCTCATCAGGCTCATACTTTCGCATTTTTCTCATACTTGATGGCTATATCCTGGGCTTTTTCTGGATTGCATCACGTAGCAATGAAGTACAGCACTGAAACAGTCAATTAGACCTGGTTTCGATCAATATTTTAGAGGACAACGCAAGTTAGGTCTGGGATAGGTCTGGCATTTGCCCTCATCAGGCTCATACTTTCGCGTTTTTCACATACTTGTTGAAAAGATCCTGGGTTTTTTCTGGTTTGGATCCCGTAGTAGTGTTGTACCACACTGAAACAGTCCATTAAACCTGGTTTCGCTCATTATTTTAGAGGATAACGCATGTTAGGTCTCGGTCAGTCCTGGGATTTTCACTCATCAGACTCATACTTTCGCATTCTTCACATACTTGTTGAACGGATCCTGGGGTTTTTCTGGTTTGGTTCACGTAGTAACGTGGTACCACACTGAAACATTCAATTAAACCTGGTCTTGATAAATATTTTAGTGGATAACGCATGTTAGGTCTGGGTTTGGTCTAGGATTTACCCTCATCAGGCTCATACTTTCGCATATTTCTCATACTTCATGGCTAGATCCTGGGCTATTTCTGGATTGGATCACGTAGTAAAGTGGTACCACACTGAAACATTCAATGAAACCTGGTCTGGATAAATATTTTAGAGGATAACGCATCTTAGGTCTGGGTTAGGTCTAAGATTTGCCCTCATCAGGCTCACAGTTTCGCGTTTTTCACATACTTGTTGAACGGATCCTGGGTTTTTTCTGGTTTGGATCACGTAGTAATGTGGGACCACACTGAAACAGTCAATTAAACCTGGTTTCGACCAATATTTTAGAGAATAATTCATGTTAGGTCTAGGTTAGGTCTGGGATTTGCTCTCATCAGGCTCATTCTTTCGCATATTTCTCATACTTGATGGCTAGATCCTGGGCTTTTTCTGGATTGCATCACGTAGTAATGAAGTACAACACTGAAACAGTCAATTAAACCTGGTTTCCATCAATATTTTAGAGGACAACGCAAGTTAGGTCTGGGATAGGTCTGGGATTTGCCCTCATCAGGCTCATACTTTCGGGGTTTTCACATACTTGTTGAACAGATCCTGGGTTTTTTCTGGTTTGGATCCCGTAGTAGTGTGGTACCACACTGAAACAGTCCATTAAACCTGGTTTCGCTCATTATTTTAGAGGATAACGCATGTTCGGTCTAGGTCAGGCCTGGGATTTTCACTCATCAGACTCATACTTTCGCATTCTTCACATACTTGTTGAACGGATCCTGGGGTTTTTCTGGTTTGGATCACGTAGTAATGTGGGACCACACTGAAACAATCAATTAAACCTGGTCTTGATAAATATTTTAGAGGATAACGCATGTTAGGTCTGGGTTAGGTCTAGGATTTGCCCTCATCAGGCTCATACTTTCGCATATTTCTCATACTTCATGGCTAGATCCTGGGCTATTTCTGGATTGGATCACGTAGTAAAGTGGTACCACACTGAAACATTCAATGAAACCTGGTCTGGATAAATATTTTAGAGGCTAACGCATCTTAGGTCTGGGTTAGGTCTAAGATTTGCCCTCATCAGGCTCACAGTTTCGCGTTTTTCACATACTTGTTGAGCGGATCCTGGGTTTTTTCTGGTTTGGATCACGTAGTAATGTAGGACCTCACTGAAACAGTCAATTAAACCTGGTTTCGACCAATATTTTAGAGAATAATTCATGTTAGGTCTAGGTTAGGTCTGGGATTTGCTCTCATCAGGCTCATTCTTTCGCATATTTCTCATACTTGATGGCTAGATCCTGGGCTTTTTCTGGATTGCATCACGTAGTAATGAAGTACAACACTGAAACAGTCAATTAAACCTGGTTTCCATCAATATTTTAGAGGACAACGCAAGTTAGGTCTGGGATAGGTCTGGGATTTGCCCTCATCAGCCTCATACTTTCGGGTTTTTCACATACTTGTTGAACAGATCCTGGGTTTTTTCTGGTTTGGATCCCGTAGTAGTGTGGTACCACACTGAAACAGTCCATTAAACCTGGTTTCGCTCACTATTTTAGAGGATAACGCATGTTAGGTCTAGGTCAGGCCTGGGATTTTCACTCATCAGACTCATACTTTCGCATTCTTCACATACTTGCTGAACGGATCCTGGGGTTTTTCTGGTTTGGATCACGTAGTAATGTGGGACCACACTGAAACAATCAATTAAACCTGGTCTTGATAAATATTTTAGAGGATAACTCATGTTAGGTCTGGGTTAGGTCTAGGATTTGCCCTCGTCAGGCTCATACTTTCGCATATTTCTCATACTTCATGGCTAGATCCTGGGCTATTTCTGGATTGGATCACGTAGTAATGTGGTACCACACTGAAACATTCAATGAAACCTGGTCTGGATAAATATTTTAGAGGATAACGCATCTTAGGTCTGGGTTAGGTCTAAGATTTGCCCTCATCAGGCTCACAGTTTCGCGTTTTTCACATACTTGTTGAACGGATCCTGGGTTTTTTCTGGTTTGGATCACGTAGTAATGTGGGACCTCACTGAAACAGTCAATTAAACCTGGTTTCGACCAATATTTTAGAGAATAATTCATGTTAGGTCTAGGTTAGGTCTGGGATTCAATCGAATAATTTGGGCGTATAGAACCGCGACGATCAAAATTTCAATATTTCGATCGTTAAGCGGTTCGTGTCGCACTGCTTGTACCGAACTCGCACTCGAACTCTGGCTAATAGCACTGGCCTCGGTACAGCTGTACTGAATATCGTACAGCATTACATCGAGGCGTGTGTCGTATCAGCTTTCGAATTCGAGTTTTTGCCATTCTTCACGATAGCCGTACGCGTTTTCCGGTAACGGCTTCGCTTCGTGAACTTCCGAGGTTAGCTCGTAGTGTAACAGGGAATGATGCCTCCCATTGCACTTTGCACGACCTCGGAGCTTTGACACTGCAACGCCGTGTGGGTGGTGCGTAGGCATTGTGAGCACCACCGGCGCATCTTCACGTATTTGCAGCGCATTTTGCAGGCAATATCGTGAAATTGTCGCAGTGTGATAAACCGTGCGGTCCGTTGCAGAATCCGCACGCTTCCTCCAGCACGGGGGTGACCTCTACGTTGTCGTTGGGACTCCGTACTCGTGGCTCTGTAGCCGAGTCGGTGTCCTTAACGACATTGTGGGTGCGCACGCGTTTCGAGGCCTAGCTCGTTTCTCGAGCGGCGTTACGATTACGTGCGCTTTTTGTCTGAATCCCCAATGCTGCAGATTCGAGCTTTTCCTCAGAGCTTTCACCGAGTAATTCGCTCTTCAAATCTTTATGAGGTTAATGCCCAACTTGTTTAGTCAATGGGACGGTGATTTCATCCAGGGAATACGCCAGAAGGCCCCTATGTGGCTGTAATACCGTCCGCGACTTCTGACCACTGGACTTCTTTAGTCTCGGCCATAGTTGGGTTTTCGAGGATTAATCTGCTCGAAATGACCTCTCACGTGGATAGTCTACACGTGTCAGAAAGTGTACCTTTCCCTTTCCAATCAACCTCGTTGAAATCCGGCTCGAAGGACCTTTGTTAAAATAGGTGCGAGTCGGTCAGGTGGGGGGTTTTCTCCCCTGACCCGATCTCTCACCCTTTAACGGGGTGTCCGAATTTCGAGGGATTGGAATCGTGTGGGAAAGTGAATTGTACATTTAAAAATTTCCTTCGCCTGGTCCACCGGACACAGGCCGTTTATTTAAACAAAATAACATTGAAAATAAACAAAAAAAATGAAGGAAATAAAATTGAAATTGAATTTATTTATTATTTAAAAAAGTTGCAGGAAAAAACCCCGAGCTGATGGCTCGGGAAAAAAAACCTGCGCCGCCGTGGGCCCCTACGGCTCTCGTCTCGGTCTTCTGTAATCAAAAGAAATACCGAAATCCGGCGGTTAATACCTGACAACGCTCGGTGCGTTGTCTGACTCGCTCTAATCCACACGCTCCTTCTTCCGTTTACGGTAAACAGGAGCGGGATTCTTACACAGCGATACACAACTGTGTTAGTGGACTGTATTATTATTTCAACGTTTCAGATTTTGGAAACGTTGAATTGCAGATGGGGAAGACGAGATTCTAATCTCGATCTTCCCACTGCTGCAGGCTTGGTTTTTGCAGGAGAGGACAACAAGTGGAGGTTGTAAGGCTCCAAAGGTTGTCAACTCCGCGGTCCCTCGCCGTTCCCTGGTCCGTACGGGACCGGTGTGATGCAGAGCCTTAACTGCGCAGAAGCGACTGATTATTAAGGTTCTAACACCACGGTGCCCTTTGAACGTAGTTCTACGTCGAGTGTCCGTACCCACTGACGATCTGGAACCCACGTTCGAGCAGGTCGAAACTAGCCGAGATATTTACCCAGGGAATGCCAATAAGGCCCCTATCGGGTGTTATCCCAAACTTTTGTTTCGACCCTGGAAAACGACGAACCCAACCCAGGGAGAATGCAACAAAGTTGCCCTATAGATTGGGTTTTTGAACCGTGCAATAGCCAAGCAGAGAATCAAGAAATTCTCTCGGTTCTCGAACACGACCACTGATTACAGCAATCCGTGTTCTTCGTCGCAACGGTGGCGATAATCAAGCACTATTTTAGTGTAAATTTGATTATGCTCAGCCACCGATTGCGGGTTAAATCTTTGGAAAGATAATCACGCTGATTTTGATTCATTTCCACTTCTACACGACCACTGATTACAGCAATACGTGTTTATTCAGCACCGATGGCGGTAACCAATCACTATAAAAGTGTAAATTTGGTACTTTTTAGCCATCGGTTGCTTTTTGAGCGAAGTGGAAAGAAAATCAGTTGGATTTTGTTTCTTTCCAAAATGGTTCGTTCGTCGCGGTGACCGATTTCTGCATGTGAACGTATGGCCGGAATATTTTGACTCAAGGGCAGGATTATTTAAATCCGCTGCAGTCTCAATTCCGAGCAACTTTGTTCACATGATTCTACGACAGGTTAGACAAAACTAACTTGTCGAGAATCGGTCTCCGACTTCAGACGAGGTCGACGATGAGGTCCGCTCTCGTCGAGAACCAAATAGCGAGTCCACCTGAGACATACCTGCTTAACCGTGGCCACGAGGGAGGGGAAATTTTCATCTCGTGGCGCTGTCTGGTCTAAGCTGTCTGTCTCTTATTAATTTTGAATCCTCTCTTCGTTTCGGCGTAGTAACACCTCTTATAGGAACCGTTACTGGGCCGATCGCGGAACTGTTATCGAATCTAAATACGGAGTTTTTCTATGCGGTATTGTTCCTGGAACGTATTACGCCTCAGAGAAGCCTCTGGAATGTCGCGTAAACAAGGAATAACACCGTACAAGAAATGGCCCGTTTTTCTATCGATCACGCGATGGTTTAACCGACGTTTTCCGATTGTCGAATTAACGCGATATTTAAACATACCGCCCCCCTTGCACGGTCCGTGCAATAAACAATAGGAGCGGTAATTCGCGGTCTCTTTGCGATTTATAAACTGAGAGGAAATTTTCTTCACTTAATTAATAAAAATTAAGTTACTTACTTCGGTGTCGGCTGGACAACCTGCTGGCCTTGCAAAATACGCAGGGATGCGAGGACCGCCTGGGCCACCAAATTTGGGTCGGCCACACTCCCGTACGGCTGCGGCAGCGGCTGCGGCTGCGGCTGCGGCTGCGGCTGGTTCCTGGCCCTGAAGGCTCTTGCCTCCGCAGCCGCCTTCCGTCGTTGCTCGTTGCGGCGGCGGGTGTGTGCGTTGGCGTGGGCCTCCGTCCATTTGATCGCCGCCTTCGTCGGCGGCCGTGCAGGCGGCTCTGGCTGTGCAGGCGGCGTCGGCCGGTGCTCGACGGCAGGCTTTGTCGGCTTTGGGCCCTTCGATGGCCGGAAATTGCAGCCGACTAGCTTGCCATCTGAAGCCCACTTGAGGTGGTACTGACCTCCCGGAACCGGATGCTTATACCTCCGGGACGTCGAGGGTATCTCGGCCGGTATCAACAGGAGCGTTGGTCCCAGCCGCACCTCGTATGGCGGTAGCGGTAAGGTGGCGGCGGTATGTGGCTCGTATGTGGAGGCTGCTGGAGGCTGATCAGCAGGGGCGGTGGATGTGGATGCTGACGGCGTGGCCGATGGCGCCTCCTTTTCCACCGTCTCCTTAACGGCGTCCTTCGCCCTCGGGGAGAATACCTCCCCGAGCTGGAGGAGACGCCCGAATTGGGCCTCCATCACAGGGTCCAACCCGGTGGCATGGATCACTGTTTCCGTGCTTTCGTCGCTCGACATGCTTCTTCGGTGATTGATTAGGAACTGAACCGATTCGGCCTGCGGATCCTGCTTTTAAAGCTCAGGATCTCGCGATTCTCGCGAATCGCTCCCTTCCTTAATCTTCGACGGGAAGGTAGGGCATGGTTCCCCTTTGTCCGTATTATCACCAGAGACATGCGGAATGTGAATCAACACCGTTTTTGTGTGTAACGGTCGTTCTCACTTCCTTCTGTCTTTGTCAGCGGAATTCGGGATTTCTTATGTCCCGATAGCGTCGTCGACGTTTGTTGTCGTTACCGACTCTTCCCCGGGCAATTTACACAGACGTGTGATAGGTCATGTGTAAGTAGACTTGGCCGTGTATAGTTTTAACTACATGTACGCGCCTGTCTTTATCCGGGAATTTTACCTCGATTCTTCCCATTTTCCACTAATTTAGGGGGGTAGAAGAGGATTTTGATTTCGAAGCAAATTGCGGAATGTCGAGTCAAGGTTAGGTCATGGACTCGGTTCGAGTCACCCTTTCCTATGAACTCATCTTCCGCGAGAAACTGAAATTTTTTTTTTTCCTCTCCCGAATTTACGGTTTGCGTCCAGCTTCCTCCGCAACCTTATGAGATCGGGAAATGCTACATGGAAAATTTTTCCAGCGCTTCCTCCCGTCTCGGGTAATTAAGAGTTAGCCAGACTTTCAAAACCATCCCGTCGCATATTACGCGACGGTTTTTCTTCGGAAAGATTGGAACATCCTCCACCTTTGTTTCGCACAGAGGTCGAGGGAATCTCTTTCGTTTCTCCGCGCTTCGTAATCGCTTTAAACAGCGATTTGAGAACGGTACAATTTTCTCGGGGTTTTCGCCCGCTGTTATTATCGGTTGGAAATTACCCATCCGAAGAAACAGACTTTTGGACGTTGGTACCCTCGTGTATTATTCGACGGAATCTCAATCGAATAATTTGGGCGTATAGAACCGCGACGATCAAAATTTCAATATTTCGATCGTTAAGCGGTTCGTGTCGCACTGCTTGTACCGAACTCGCACTCGAACTCTGGCTAATAGCACTGGCCTCGGTACAGCTGTACTGAATATCGTACAGCATTACATCGAGGCGTGTGTCGTATCAGCTTTCGAATTCGAGTTTTTGCCATTCTTCACGATAGCCGTACGCGTTTTCCGGTAACGGCTTCGCTTCGTGAACTTCCGAGGTTAGCTCGTAGTGTAACAGGGAATGATGCCTCCCATTGCACTTTGCACGACCTCGGAGCTTTGACACTGCAACGCCGTGTGGGTGGTGCGTAGGCATTGTGAGCACCACCGGCGCATCTTCACGTATTTGCAGCGCATTTTGCAGGCAATATCGTGAAATTGTCGCAGTGTGATAAACCGTGCGGTCCGTTGCAGAATCCGCACGCTTCCTCCAGCACGGGGGTGACCTCTACGTTGTCGTTGGGACTCCGTACTCGTGGCTCTGTAGCCGAGTCGGTGTCCTTAACGACATTGTGGGTGCGCACGCGTTTCGAGGCCTAGCTCGTTTCTCGAGCGGCGTTACGATTACGTGCGCTTTTTGTCTGAATCCCCAATGCTGCAGATTCGAGCTTTTCCTCAGAGCTTTCACCGAGTAATTCGCTCTTCAAATCTTTATGAGGTTAATGCCCAACTTGTTTAGTCAATGGGACGGTGATTTCATCCAGGGAATACGCCAGAAGGCCCCTATGTGGCTGTAATACCGTCCGCGACTTCTGACCACTGGACTTCTTTAGTCTCGGCCATAGTTGGGTTTTCGAGGATTAATCTGCTCGAAATGACCTCTCACGTGGATAGTCTACACGTGTCAGAAAGTGTACCTTTCCCTTTCCAATCAACCTCGTTGAAATCCGGCTCGAAGGACCTTTGTTAAAATAGGTGCGAGTCGGTCAGGTGGGGGGTTTTCTCCCCTGACCCGATCTCTCACCCTTTAACGGGGTGTCCGAATTTCGAGGGATTGGAATCGTGTGGGAAAGTGAATTGTACATTTAAAAATTTCCTTCGCCTGGTCCACCGGACACAGGCCGTTTATTTAAACAAAATAACATTGAAAATAAACAAAAAAAATGAAGGAAATAAAATTGAAATTGAATTTATTTATTATTTAAAAAAGTTGCAGGAAAAAACCCCGAGCTGATGGCTCGGGAAAAAAAACCTGCGCCGCCGTGGGCCCCTACGGCTCTCGTCTCGGTCTTCTGTAATCAAAAGAAATACCGAAATCCGGCGGTTAATACCTGACAACGCTCGGTGCGTTGTCTGACTCGCTCTAATCCACACGCTCCTTCTTCCGTTTACGGTAAACAGGAGCGGGATTCTTACACAGCGATACACAACTGTGTTAGTGGACTGTATTATTATTTCAACGTTTCAGATTTTGGAAACGTTGAATTGCAGATGGGGAAGACGAGATTCTAATCTCGATCTTCCCACTGCTGCAGGCTTGGTTTTTGCAGGAGAGGACAACAAGTGGAGGTTGTAAGGCTCCAAAGGTTGTCAACTCCGCGGTCCCTCGCCGTTCCCTGGTCCGTACGGGACCGGTGTGATGCAGAGCCTTAACTGCGCAGAAGCGACTGATTATTAAGGTTCTAACACCACGGTGCCCTTTGAACGTAGTTCTACGTCGAGTGTCCGTACCCACTGACGATCTGGAACCCACGTTCGAGCAGGTCGAAACTAGCCGAGATATTTACCCAGGGAATGCCAATAAGGCCCCTATCGGGTGTTATCCCAAACTTTTGTTTCGACCCTGGAAAACGACGAACCCAACCCAGGGAGAATGCAACAAAGTTGCCCTATAGATTGGGTTTTTGAACCGTGCAATAGCCAAGCAGAGAATCAAGAAATTCTCTCGGTTCTCGAACACGACCACTGATTACAGCAATCCGTGTTCTTCGTCGCAACGGTGGCGATAATCAAGCACTATTTTAGTGTAAATTTGATTATGCTCAGCCACCGATTGCGGGTTAAATCTTTGGAAAGATAATCACGCTGATTTTGATTCATTTCCACTTCTACACGACCACTGATTACAGCAATACGTGTTTATTCAGCACCGATGGCGGTAACCAATCACTATAAAAGTGTAAATTTGGTACTTTTTAGCCATCGGTTGCTTTTTGAGCGAAGTGGAAAGAAAATCAGTTGGATTTTGTTTCTTTCCAAAATGGTTCGTTCGTCGCGGTGACCGATTTCTGCATGTGAACGTATGGCCGGAATATTTTGACTCAAGGGCAGGATTATTTAAATCCGCTGCAGTCTCAATTCCGAGCAACTTTGTTCACATGATTCTACGACAGGTTAGACAAAACTAACTTGTCGAGAATCGGTCTCCGACTTCAGACGAGGTCGACGATGAGGTCCGCTCTCGTCGAGAACCAAATAGCGAGTCCACCTGAGACATACCTGCTTAACCGTGGCCACGAGGGAGGGGAAATTTTCATCTCGTGGCGCTGTCTGGTCTAAGCTGTCTGTCTCTTATTAATTTTGAATCCTCTCTTCGTTTCGGCGTAGTAACACCTCTTATAGGAACCGTTACTGGGCCGATCGCGGAACTGTTATCGAATCTAAATACGGAGTTTTTCTATGCGGTATTGTTCCTGGAACGTATTACGCCTCAGAGAAGCCTCTGGAATGTCGCGTAAACAAGGAATAACACCGTACAAGAAATGGCCCGTTTTTCTATCGATCACGCGATGGTTTAACCGACGTTTTCCGATTGTCGAATTAACGCGATATTTAAACAGACTCATACTTTCGCATTCTTCACATACTTGTTGAACGGATCCTGGGTTTTTTCTGGTTTGGATCACGTAGTAATGTGGGACCACACTGAAACAATCAATTCAACCTGATCTTGATAAATATTTTAGAGGATAACGCATGTTATGTCTGGGTTAGGTCTAGGATTTGCCCTCATCAGGCTCATACTTTCGCATATTTCTCATACTTCATGGCTAGATCCTGGGCTGTTTCTGGATTGTAACACGTAGTAATGTGGTACCACGCTGAAACAGTCAATTAAACCTGGTTTCGATCAATATTTTAGAGGATAACGCAAGTTAGGTCTGGGATAGGTCTAGGATTTACCCTCATCAGGCTCTTACTTTCGCATATTTCTCATACTTCATGGCTAGATCCTGGGCTATTCCTGGATTGGATCACGTAGTAAAGTGGTACCACACTGAAACATTCAATGAAACCTGGTCTGGATAAATATTTTAGAGGATAACGCATCTTAGGTCTGGGTTAGGTCTAAGATTTGCCCTCATCAGGCTCACAGTTTAGCGTTTTTCACATACTTCTTGAACAGATCCTGGGCTTTCTCTGGTTTGGATCACGAAGTAGTGTGGTACCACACTGAAACAGTCCATTAAACCTGGTTTCGCTCAATATTTTAGAGGATAGCGCATGTTAGGTCTAGGTTAGGTCTGGGATTTGCTCTCATCAGGCTCATTCTTTCGCATATTTCTCATACTTGATGGCTAGATCCTGGGCTATTTCTGGATTGCATCACGTAGTAATGTTGTAGCACACTGAAACAGTCATTGAAACCTGGTTTCCATCAATATTTTAGAGGACAACGCATGTTAGGTCTAGGTAAGGCCTGAGATTTTCACTGATCAGACTCATACTTTCGCATTCTCCACATACTTGTTGAACGGATCCTGGGTTTTTTCTGGTTTTGATCACGTAGTAATGTGGTACCACACTGAAACATTCAATTAAACCTGGTCTTGATAAATATTTTAGAGAATAACGCATGTTAGGTCTGGGTTAGGTCTAGTATTTGCCCTCATCAGGCTCATACTTTCGCATATTGCTCATACTTCATGGCTAGATCCTGGGCTGTTTGTGGATTGCATCACGTAGTAATGTGGTACCACACTGAAACAGTCAATTAAACCTGATTTCGATCAATGTTTTAGAGGATAACGCAAGTTAGGTCTGGGATAGGTCTAGGATTTTCACTCATCAGACTCATACTTTCGCATTCTTCACATACTTGTTGAACGGATCCTGCGTTTTTTGTGGTTTGGATCACGTAGTAATGTGGGACCACACTGAAACAGTCAATTAAACCTGGTTTCGACCATTATTTTAGAGAATAATTCATGTTAGGTCTAGGTTATGTCTGGGATTTGCTCTCATCAGGCTCATTCTTTCGCATATTTCTCATACTTGATGGCTAGATCCTGGGCTTTTTCTGGATTGCATCACGTAGTAATGAAGTACAACACTGAAACAGTCAAATAAACCTGGTTTCGATCAATATCTTAGAGGATAACGCAAGTTAGGTCTGGGATAGGTCTGGGATTTGACCTCATCAGACTCATACTTTCGCACACTTCACATACTCGTTGAACAGATCCTGGGTTTTTTCTGGTTTGGATCCCGTAGTAGTGTGGTACCACACTGAAACAGTCCATTAAACCTGTTTTCGCTCATTATTTTAGAGGATAACGCATGTTAGGTCTAGGTCAGGCCTGGGATTTTCACTCATCAGACTCATACTTTCACATTCTTCACATACTTGTTGAACGGATACTGGGGTTTTTCTGGTTTGGATCACGTAGTAATGTGGGACCACACTGAAACAGTCAATTAAACCAGGTTTCGATCAATATTTTTGAGGATAACGCATGTTAGGTCTAGGTTAGGCCTGGGATTTTCACTCATCGGACTCATACTTTCGCATTCTTCACATACTTGTTGAACGGATCCTGCGTTTTTTCTGGTTTGGATCACGTAGTAATGTGGGACCACACTGAAGCAGTCAATTAAACCTGGTTTCGACCAATATCTTAGAGAATAATTCATGTCAGGTCTAGGTTAGGTCTGGGATTTGCTCTCATCAGGCTCATACTTTCGCATTTTTCTCATACTTGATGGCTATATCCTGGGCTTTTTCTGGATTGCATCACGTAGCAATGAAGTACAGCACTGAAACAGTCAATTAGACCTGGTTTCGATCAATATTTTAGAGGACAACGCAAGTTAGGTCTGGGATAGGTCTGGCATTTGCCCTCATCAGGCTCATACTTTCGCGTTTTTCACATACTTGTTGAAAAGATCCTGGGTTTTTTCTGGTTTGGATCCCGTAGTAGTGTTGTACCACACTGAAACAGTCCATTAAACCTGGTTTCGCTCATTATTTTAGAGGATAACGCATGTTAGGTCTCGGTCAGTCCTGGGATTTTCACTCATCAGACTCATACTTTCGCATTCTTCACATACTTGTTGAACGGATCCTGGGGTTTTTCTGGTTTGGTTCACGTAGTAACGTGGTACCACACTGAAACATTCAATTAAACCTGGTCTTGATAAATATTTTAGTGGATAACGCATGTTAGGTCTGGGTTTGGTCTAGGATTTACCCTCATCAGGCTCATACTTTCGCATATTTCTCATACTTCATGGCTAGATCCTGGGCTATTTCTGGATGGGATCACGTAGTAAAGTGGTACCACACTGAAACATTCAATGAAACCTGGTCTGGATAAATATTTTAGAGGATAACGCATCTTAGGTCTGGGTTAGGTCTAAGATTTGCCCTCATCAGGCTCACAGTTTCGCGTTTTTCACATACTTGTTGAACGGATCCTGGGTTTTTTCTGGTTTGGATCACGTAGTAATGTGGGACCACACTGAAACAGTCAATTAAACCTGGTTTCGACCAATATTTTAGAGAATAATTCATGTTAGGTCTAGGTTAGGTCTGGGATTTGCTCTCATCAGGCTCATTCTTTCGCATATTTCTCATACTTGATGGCTAGATCCTGGGCTTTTTCTGGATTGCATCACGTAGTAATGAAGTACAACACTGAAACAGTCAATTAAACCTGGTTTCCATCAATATTTTAGAGGACAACGCAAGTTAGGTCTGGGATAGGTCTGGGATTTGCCCTCATCAGGCTCATACTTTCGGGGTTTTCACATACTTGTTGAACAGATCCTGGGTTTTTTCTGGTTTGGATCCCGTAGTAGTGTGGTACCACACTGAAACAGTCCATTAAACCTGGTTTCGCTCATTATTTTAGAGGATAACGCATGTTCGGTCTAGGTCAGGCCTGGGATTTTCACTCATCAGACTCATACTTTCGCATTCTTCACATACTTGTTGAACGGATCCTGGGGTTTTTCTGGTTTGGATCACGTAGTAATGTGGGACCACACTGAAACAATCAATTAAACCTGGTCTTGATAAATATTTTAGAGGATAACGCATGTTAGGTCTGGGTTAGGTCTAGGATTTGCCCTCATCAGGCTCATACTTTCGCATATTTCTCATACTTCATGGCTAGATCCTGGGCTATTTCTGGATTGGATCACGTAGTAAAGTGGTACCACACTGAAACATTCAATGAAACCTGGTCTGGATAAATATTTTAGAGGCTAACGCATCTTAGGTCTGGGTTAGGTCTAAGATTTGCCCTCATCAGGCTCACAGTTTCGCGTTTTTCACATACTTGTTGAGCGGATCCTGGGTTTTTTCTGGTTTGGATCACGTAGTAATGTAGGACCTCACTGAAACAGTCAATTAAACCTGGTTTCGACCAATATTTTAGAGAATAATTCATGTTAGGTCTAGGTTAGGTCTGGGATTTGCTCTCATCAGGCTCATTCTTTCGCATATTTCTCATACTTGATGGCTAGATCCTGGGCTTTTTCTGGATTGCATCACGTAGTAATGAAGTACAACACTGAAACAGTCAATTAAACCTGGTTTCCATCAATATTTTAGAGGACAACGCAAGTTAGGTCTGGGATAGGTCTGGGATTTGCCCTCATCAGCCTCATACTTTCGGGTTTTTCACATACTTGTTGAACAGATCCTGGGTTTTTTCTGGTTTGGATCCCGTAGTAGTGTGGTACCACACTGAAACAGTCCATTAAACCTGGTTTCGCTCACTATTTTAGAGGATAACGCATGTTAGGTCTAGGTCAGGCCTGGGATTTTCACTCATCAGACTCATACTTTCGCATTCTTCACATACTTGCTGAACGGATCCTGGGGTTTTTCTGGTTTGGATCACGTAGTAATGTGGGACCACACTGAAACAATCAATTAAACCTGGTCTTGATAAATATTTTAGAGGATAACTCATGTTAGGTCTGGGTTAGGTCTAGGATTTGCCCTCGTCAGGCTCATACTTTCGCATATTTCTCATACTTCATGGCTAGATCCTGGGCTATTTCTGGATTGGATCACGTAGTAATGTGGTACCACACTGAAACATTCAATGAAACCTGGTCTGGATAAATATTTTAGAGGATAACGCATCTTAGGTCTGGGTTAGGTCTAAGATTTGCCCTCATCAGGCTCACAGTTTCGCGTTTTTCACATACTTGTTGAACGGATCCTGGGTTTTTTCTGGTTTGGATCACGTAGTAATGTGGGACCTCACTGAAACAGTCAATTAAACCTGGTTTCGACCAATATTTTAGAGAATAATTCATGTTAGGTCTAGGTTAGGTCTGGGATTTGCTCTCATCAGGCTCATTCTTTCGCATATTTCTCATACTTGATGGCTAGATCCTGGGCTTTTTCTGGATTGCATCACGTAGTAATGAAGTACAACACTGAAACAGTCAATTAAACCTGGTTTCCGTCAATATTTTAGAGGACAACGCAAGTTAGGTCTGGGATAGGTCTGGGATTTGCCCTCATCAGGCTCATACTTTCGGGTTTTTCACATACTTGTTGAATAGATCCTGGGTTTTTTCTGGTTTGGATCCCGTAGTAGTGTGGTACCACACTGAAACAGTCCATTAAACCTGGTTTCGCTCATTATTTTAGAGGATAACGCATGTTAGGTCTAGGTCAGGCCTGGGATTTTCACTCATCAGACTCATACTTTCGCATTCTTCACATACTTGTTGAACGGATCCTGGGGTTTTTCTGGTTTGGATCACGTCGTAATGTGGGACCACACTGAAACAATCAATTAAACCTCGTCTTGATAAATATTTTAGAGGATAACGCATGTTAGGTCTGGGTTAGGTCTAGGATTTGCCCACATCAGGCTCATACTTTCGCATATTTCTCATACTTCATGGCTAGATCCTGGGCTATTTCTGGATTGGATCACGTAGTAAAGTGGTACCACACTGAAACATTCAATGAAACCTGGTCTGGATAAATATTTTAGAGGCTAACGCATCTTAGGTCTGGGTTAGGTCTAAGATTTGCCCTCATCAGGCTCACAGTTTCGCGTTTTTCACATACTTGTTGAGCGGATCCTGGGTTTTTTCTGGTTTGGATCACGTAGTAATGTAGGACCTCACTGAAACAGTCAATTAAACCTGGTTTCGACCAATATTTTAGAGAATAATTCATGTTAGGTCTAGGTTAGGTCTGGGATTTGCTCTCATCAGGCTCATTCTTTCGCATATTTCTCATACTTGATGGCTAGATCCTGGGCTTTTTCTGGATTGCATCACGTAGTAATGAAGTACAACACTGATACAGTCAATTAAACCTGGTTTCCATCAATATTTTAGAGAACAACGCAAGTTAGGTCTGGGATAGGTCTGGGATTTGCCCTCATCAGCCTCATACTTTCGGGTTTTTCACATACTTGTTGAACAGATCCTGGGTTTTTTCTGGTTTGGATCCCGTAGTAGTGTGGTACCACACTGAAACAGTCCATTAAACCTGGTTTCGCTCACTATTTTAGAGGATAACGCATGTTAGGTCTAGGTCAGGCCTGGGATTTTCACTCATCAGACTCATACTTTCGCATTCTTCACATACTTGCTGAACGGATCCTGGGGTTTTTCTGGTTTGGATCACGTAGTAATGTGGGACCACACTGAAACAATCAATTAAACCTGGTCTTGATAAATATTTTAGAGGATAACTCATGTTAGGTCTGGGTTAGGTCTAGGATTTGCCCTCGTCAGGCTCATACTTTCGCATATTTCTCATACTTCATGGCTAGATCCTGGGCTATTTCTGGATTGGATCACGTAGTAATGTGGTACCACACTGAAACATTCAATGAAACCTGGTCTGGATAAATATTTTAGAGGATAACGCATCTTAGGTCTGGGTTAGGTCTAAGATTTGCCCTCTTCAGGCTCACAGTTTCGCGTTTTTCACATACTTGTTGAACGGATCCTGGGTTTTTTCTGGTTTGGATCACGTAGTAATGTAGGACCTCACTGAAACAGTCAATTAAACCTGGTTTCGACCAATATTTTAGAGAATAATTCATGTTAGGTCTAGGTTAGGTCTGGGATTTGCTCTCATCAGGCTCATTCTTTCGCATATTTCTCATACTTGATGGCTAGATCCTGGGCTTTTTCTGGATTGCATCACGTAGTAATGAAGTACAACACTGATACAGTCAATTAAACCTGGTTTCCATCAATATTTTAGAGAACAACGCAAGTTAGGTCTGGGATAGGTCTGGGATTTGCCCTCATCAGCCTCATACTTTCGGGTTTTTCACATACTTGTTGAACAGATCCTGGGTTTTTTCTGGTTTGGATCCCGTAGTAGTGTGGTACCACACTGAAACAGTCCATTAAACCTGGTTTCGCTCACTATTTTAGAGGATAACGCATGTTAGGTCTAGGTCAGGCCTGGGATTTTCACTCATCAGACTCATACTTTCGCATTCTTCACATACTTGCTGAACGGATCCTGGGGTTTTTCTGGTTTGGATCACGTAGTAATGTGGGACCACACTGAAACAATCAATTAAACCTGGTCTTGATAAATATTTTAGAGGATAACGCATGTTAGGTCTGGGTTAGGTCTAGGATTTGCCCACATCAGGCTCATACTTTCGCATATTTCTCATACTTCATGGCTAGATCCTGGGCTATTTCTGGATTGGATCACGTAGTAAAGTGGTACCACACTGAAACATTCAATGAAACCTGGTCTGGATAAATATTTTAGAGGCTAACGCATCTTAGGTCTGGGTTAGGTCTAAGATTTGCCCTCATCAGGCTCACAGTTTCGCGTTTTTCACATACTTGTTGAGCGGATCCTGGGTTTTTTCTGGTTTGGATCACGTAGTAATGTAGGACCTCACTGAAACAGTCAATTAAACCTGGTTTCGACCAATATTTTAGAGAATAATTCATGTTAGGTCTAGGTTAGGTCTGGGATTTGCTCTCATCAGGCTCATTCTTTCGCATATTTCTCATACTTGATGGCTAGATCCTGGGCTTTTTCTGGATTGCATCACGTAGTAATGAAGTACAACACTGATACAGTCAATTAAACCTGGTTTCCATCAATATTTTAGAGAACAACGCAAGTTAGGTCTGGGATAGGTCTGGGATTTGCCCTCATCAGCCTCATACTTTCGGGTTTTTCACATACTTGTTGAACAGATCCTGGGTTTTTTCTGGTTTGGATCCCGTAGTAGTGTGGTACCACACTGAAACAGTCCATTAAACCTGGTTTCGCTCACTATTTTAGAGGATAACGCATGTTAGGTCTAGGTCAGGCCTGGGATTTTCACTCATCAGACTCATACTTTCGCATTCTTCACATACTTGCTGAACGGATCCTGGGGTTTTTCTGGTTTGGATCACGTAGTAATGTGGGACCACACTGAAACAATCAATTAAACCTGGTCTTGATAAATATTTTAGAGGATAACTCATGTTAGGTCTGGGTTAGGTCTAGGATTTGCCCTCGTCAGGCTCATACTTTCGCATATTTCTCATACTTCATGGCTAGATCCTGGGCTATTTCTGGATTGGATCACGTAGTAAAGTGGTACCACACAGAAATATTCAATGAAACCTGGTCTGGATAAATATTTTAGAGGATAACGCATCTTAGGTCTGGGTTATGTCTAAGATTTGCCCTCATCAGGCTCACAGTTTCGCGTTTTTCATATACTTGTTGAACGGATCCTCGGTTTTTTCTGGTTTGGATCACGTAGTAATGTGGGACCTCACTGAAACAGTCAATTAAACCTGGTTTCGACCAATATTTTAGAGAATAATTCATGTTAGGTGTAGGTTAGGTCTGGGATTTGCTCTCATCAGGCTCATTCTTTCGCATATTTCTCATACTTGATGGCTAGATCCTGGGCTTTTTCTGGATTGCATCACGTAGTAATGAAGTACAACACTGAAACAGTCAATTAAACCTGGTTTCCATCAATATTTTAGAGGACAACGCAAGTTAGGTCTGGGATAGGTTTGGGATTTGCCCTCATCAGGCTCATACTTTCGCATTCTTCACATACTTGTTGAACGGATCCTGGGTTTTTTCTGGTTTGGAACACGTCGTAATGTGGGTCCACACTGAAACACTCTATTAAACCTGGTCTTGATAAAAATTTTAGAGGATAACGCATGTTAGGTATGGGATAGGTCTGGGATTTGCCCTCATCAGACTCATACTTTCGCACACTTCACATACTCGTTGAACAGATCCTGGGTTATTTTCTGGTTTGGATCACTACTAATGTGGTACCACTCTGAAACAGTCGATTAAACCAGGTTTTGATCAATATTTTTGAGGATAACGCATGTTAGGTCTAGGTTAGGCTTGGGATTTTCACTCATCAGACTCATACTTTCGCATTCTTCGCATACTTGTTGAACTGATCCTGGGTTTTTTCTGGTTTGGATCACGTAGTAATGTGGTTCCACACTGTAACAGTCGGTTAAACCTAGTTTCGATCAATATTTTAGAGGATAACGCAAGTTAGGTCTGGGATAGGTCTGGGATTTGCCCTCATCAGACTCATACTTACGCACACTTCACATACTCGTTGAACAGATCCTGGGTTATTTTCTGGTTTGGATCACATAGTAATGTGGTACCAAACTGAAACAGTCGATTAAACCAGGTTTCGATCAATATTTTTGAGGATAACGCATGTTAGGTCTAGGTTAGGCCTGGGATTTTCACTCATCAGACTCATACTTTCGTATTCTTCACATACTTGTTGAACGGATCCTGGGTTTTTTCTGGTTTGTATCACGTAGTAATGTGGTACCACACTGAAACCGTCCATTAAACCTGGTTTCGCTCAATATTTTAGAGGATAACTCATGTTAGGTCTAGGTTAGGTCTGGGATTTGCTCTCATCAGGCTCATTCTTTCGCATATTTCTCATACTTCATGGCTAGATCCTGGGCTGTTTCTGCATTGTATCACGTAGCAATGTGGTACCACGCTGAAACAGTCAATTAAACCTGGTTTCGATCAATATTTTAAAGGATAACGCAAGTTAGGTCTGGGATAGGTCTAGGATTTGCCCTCATCAGGCTCTTACTATCGCATATTTCTCATACTTCATGGCTAGATCCTGGGCTATTTCTGGATTGGATCACGTAGAAAAGTGGTACCACACTGAAACATTCAATGAAACCTGTTCTGGATAGATATTTTAGAGGATAACGCATCTTAGGTCAGGGTTAGGTCTAAGATTTGCCCTCATCAGGCTCACAGTTTCGCGTTTTTCACATACTTGTTAAACAGATCCTGGGTTGTTTCTGGTTTGGATCACGTAGTAATGTGGTACCACACAAAAACAACCAATTAAACCTGGTTTCGATCAATATTTTAGAGGATAACGCAAGCTAGGTCTGGGATAGGTCTGGGATTAGCCCTCATCAGACTCATACTTTCGCACACTTCACATACTCGTTGACAAGATCCTGGGTTTTTTTCTGCTTTGGATCACGTAGTAACGTGGTTCCACACTGAGACAGTCGATTAAACCTGGTTTCGATCAATATTTTAGAGGATAACGCAAGTTAGGTCTGGGATAGTTCTGGGGTTTGCCCTCATCAGGCTCATACTTTCGCCTTTTTCACATACTAGTTGAACAGATCCTGGGTTTTTTTCTGGTTTGGATCCCGTAGTAGTGTGGTACCACACTGAAACAGTCCATTAAACCTGGTTTCGCTCAATATTTTAGGGGATAACGCATGTTAGGTCTAGGTCAGGCCTGGTTTTTTCACTCATCAGACTCATACTTTCGCATTCTTCACATACTTGTTGAACGGATCCTGGGTTTTTTCTGGTTTGGGTCACGCAGTAATGTGGTACCACACTGAAACCGTCCATTAAACCTGGTCTTGATAAATATTTTAGAGGATAACGCATGTTAGGTCTGGGATAGGTCTGGGATTTGCCCTCATCAGACTCATACTTTCGCATATTTCTCATACTTCATGGCTAGATCCTGGGCTATGTCTGGATTGGATCACGTAGTAATGTGGTATCACACTGAAACAGTCAATTAGACCTGGTTTCGATCAATATTTTAGAGGATAACGCAAGTTAGGTCTGGGATAGGTCTGGGATTTGCCCTCATCAGGCTCATACTTTCGCGTTTTTCACATACTTGTTGAACAGATCCTGGGTTTTTTCTGGCTTGGATCACGTAGTAGTGTAGTTCCACACTGAAACAGTCCATTAAACCTGGTTTGGATCAATATTTTAGGGGATTACGCATGTTAGGTCTAGGTTAGGTCTGGGATTTTCACTCATCAGACCCATACTTTCGCATTCTTCACATACTTGTTGAACGGATCCTGGGTTTTTTCTGGTTTGGATCACGTAGTAATGTGGGACCACACTGAAACAATCAATTAAACCTGGTCTTGATAAATATTTTAGAGGATAACGCATGTTAGGTCTGGGATAGGTCTGGGATTTGCCCTCATCTGACTCATACTTTCGCATATTTCTCATACTTCATGGCTAGATCCTGGGCTATTTCTGGATTGGATCACGTAGTAATGTGGTAGCGCACTGAAACAGTCAATTAAACCTGGTTTCGATCAATATTTTAGAGGATAACGCAAGTTAGGTCTGGGATAGGTCTGGGATTTGCCCTATTCAGGCTCATACTTTCGCGTTTTTCACATACTTGTTGAACAGATCCTGGGTTTTTTCTGGTTTGGATCACGTAGTTGTGTGGTACCACACAGAAACAGTCCATTAAACCTGGTTGCGATCAATATTCTAGAGGATAACGCATGTTAGGTCTGGGTTACGTCTAGGATTTGCCCCCATCAGGCTCATACTTTCGCATATTTCTCATACTTCATGGCTAGATCCTGGGCTGTTTCTGCATTGTATCACGTAGTAATGTGGTAACACGCTGAAACAGTCAATTAAACCTGGTTTCGATCAATATTTTAGACGATAACGCAAGCTAGGTCTGGGATAGGTCTAGGATTTGCCCTCATCAGGCTCTTACTATCGCATATTTCTCATACTTCATGGCTAGATCCTGGGCTATTTCTGGATTGCATCACGTAGTAAAGTGGTATCACACTGAAACATTCAATGAAACCTGGTCTGGATAAATATTTTAGAGGATAACGCATCTTAGGTCTGGGTTAGGTCTAAGATTTGCCCTCATCAGGCTCACAGTTTCGCGTTTTTCACATACTTGTTGAACAGATCCTGGGTTTTTTCTGGTTTGGATCACGTAGTAATGTGGTACCACACTAAAACTGTCAATTAAACCTTGTTTCGATCAATATTTTAGAGGATAACGCAAGTTAGGTCTGGGATAGGTCTGGGATTAGCCCTCATCAGACTCATACTTTCGCACACTTCACATACTCGATGACAAGATCCTGGGTTTTTTTCTGGTTTGGATCACGTAGTAATGTGTTTCTACACTGAAACAGTCGATTAAACCTGGTTTCGATCAATATTTTTGAGGATAACGCATGTAAGGTCTAGGTTAGGCGTGGGATTTTCACTCATCAGACTCATACTTTCGCATTCTTCACATACTTGTTGAACGGATCCTGGGGTTTTTCTGGTTTGGTTCACGTAGTAACGTGGTACCACACTGAAACATTCAATTAAACCTGGTCTTGATAAATATTTTAGAGGATAACGCATGTTAGGTCTGGGTTAGGTCTAGGATTTGCCCTCATCAGGCTCATACTTTCGCATATTTCTCATACTTCATGGCTAGATCCTGGGCTATTTCTGGATTGGATCACGTAGTAAAGTGGTACCACACTGAAACATTCAATGAAACCTGGTCTGGATAAATATTATAGAGGATAACGCATGTTAGGTCTGGGTTAGGTCTGGGATTTGCCCTCATCAGGCTCATACTTTCGCGTTTTTCACATACTTGTTGAACAGATCCTGGGCTATTTCTGGATTGGATCACGTAGTAATGTGGTACCACACTGAAACTGTCAATTAAACCTGGTTTCGATCAATATTTTAGAGGATAACGCATCTTAGGTCTGGGTTAGGTCTAAGATTTGCCCTCATCAGGCTCACAGTTTCGCATTTTTCACATACTTGTTGAACAGATCCTGGGTTTTTTTCTGGTTTGGATCACGTAGTATTGTGTTTCCACACTGAAACAGTCGACTAAACCTGGTTTCGATCAATATTTTAGAGGATAACGCAAGTTAGGTCTGGGATAGGTCTGGGATTTGCCCTCATCAGAATCATACTTTCGCACACTTCACATACTCGTTGAACAGATCCTGGGTTATTCTCTGGTTTGGATCACATAGTAATGTGGTACCACACTGAAACAGTCGATTAAACCAGGTTTCGATCAATATTTTTGAGGATAACGCATGTTAGGTCTAGGTTAGGCATGGGATTTTCACTCATCAGACTCATACTTTCGCATTCTTCACATACTTGTTGAACGGATCCTGGGGTTTTTCTGGTTTGGATCACGTAGTAATGTGGGACCACACTGAAACAATCAATTAAACCTGGTCTTGATAAATATTTTAGAGGATAACGCATGTTAGGTCTGGGTTAGGTCTAGGATTTGCCCTCATCAGGCTCATACTTTCGCATATTTCTCATACTTCATGGCTAGATCCTGGGCTATTTCTGGATTGGATCACGTAGTAAAGTGGTACCACACTGAAACATTCAATGAAACCTGGTCTGGATAAATGTTTTAGAGGATAACGCATCTTAGGTCTGGGTTAGGTCTAAGATTTGCCCTCATCAGGCTCACATTTTCGCGTTTTTCACATACTTGTTGAACGGATCCTGGGTTTTTTCTGGTTTGGATCCCGTAGTAGTGTGGTACCACACTGAAACAGTCCATTAAACCTGGTTTCGCTCATTATTTTAGAGGATAACGCATGTTAGGTCTAGGTCAGGCCTGGGATTTTCAATCATCAGACTCATACTTTCGCATTCTTCACATACTTGTTGAACGGATCCTGGGGTTTTTCTGGTTTGGCTCACGTAGTAATGTGGGACCACAACGAAACAATCAATTAAACCTGGTCTTGATATATATTTTAGAGGATAACGCATGTTAGGTCTGGGTTAGGTCTAGGATTTGCCCTCGTCAGGCTCATACTTTCGCATATTTCTCATACTTCATGGCTAGATCCTGGGCTATTTCTGGATTGGATCACGTAGTAATGTGGTACCACACTGAAACTGTCAATTAAACCTGGTTTCGATCAATATTTTAGAGGATAACGCAAGTTAGGTCTGGGATAGGTCTGGGATTTGCCCTCATCAGGCTCATACTTTCGGGTTTTTCACATACTTGTTGAACAGATCCTGGGTTTTTTCTGGTTTGGATCCCGTAGTAGTGTGGTACCACACTGAAACAGTCCATTAAACCTGGTTTCGCTCATTATTTTAGAGGATAACGCATGTTAGGTCTAGGTCAGGCCTGGGATTTTCACTCATCAGACTCATACTTTCGCATTCTTCACATACTTGTTGAACGGATCCTGGGGTTTTTCTGGTTTGGATCACGTAGTAATGTGGGACCACACTGAAACAATCAATTAAACCTGGTCTTGATAAATATTTTAGAGGATAACGCATGTTAGGTCTGGGATTGGTCTGGGATTTGCCCTCATCAGGCTCACAGTTTCGCGTTTTTCACATACTTGTTGAACGGATCCTGGGTTTTTTCTGGTTTGGATCACGTAGTAATGTGGGACCACACTGAAACAGTCAATTAAACCTGGTTTCGACCAATATTTTAGAGAATAATTCATGTTAGGTCTAGGTTAGGTCTGGGATTTGCTCTCATCAGGCTCATTCTTTCGCATATTTCTCATACTTGTTGAACTGATCCTGGGCTATTTCTGGATTGGATCACGTAGCAATGTGGTACCACACTGAAACTGTCAATTAAACCTGGTTTCGATCAATATTTTAGAGGATAACGCATCTTAGGTCTGGGTTAGGTCTAAGATTTGCCCTCATCAGGCTCACAGTTTCGCGTTTTTCACATACTTGTTGAACAGATCCTGGGTTTTTTCTGGTTTGGATCACGTAGTAATGTGGTACCACACTAAAACAGTGAATTAAACCTGGTTTCGATCAATATTTTAGAGGATAACGCAAGTTAGGTCTGGGATAGGTCTGGGATTAGCCCTAATCAGACTCATACTTTCGCACACTTCACATACTCGATGACAAGATCCTGGGTTTTTTTCTGGTTTGGATCACGTAGTAATGTGTTTCCACACTGAAACAGTCGATTAAACCTGGTTTCGATCAATATTTTAGAGGATAACGCAAGTTAGGTCTGGAATAGGTCTGGGATTTGCCCTCATCAGAATCATACTTTCGCACACTTCACATACTCGTTCAAGAGATCCTGGGTTATTTTCTGGTTTGGATCACATAGTAATGTGGTACCACACTGAAACAGTCGATTAAACCAGGTTTCGATCAATATTTTTGAGGATAACGCATGTTAGGTCTAGGTTAGGCATGGGATTTTCACTCATCAGACTCATTCTTTCGCATTCTTCACATACTTGTTGGACGGATCCAGGTTTTTTTCTGGTTTGGAACACGTCGTAATGTGGGTCCACACTTGAAACAATCAATTAAACCTGGTCTTGATAAATATTTTAGAGGATAACGCATGTTAGGTCTGGGATAGGTCTGGGATTTGCCATCATCAGACACAAACTTTCGCACACTTCACGTACTCGTTGAACAGATCCTGGGTTATTTTCTAGCTGGGATCAGTTGTAATGTGGTACCACTCTGAGACATTCGATTAAACCAGGTTTTGATCAATATTTTTGAGGATAACACATGTTAGGTCTAGGTTAGGCTTGGGATTTTCACTCATCAGACTCATACTTTCGCATTCTTCACATACTTGTTGAACGGATCCTGGGGTTTTTCTTGTTTGGTTCACGTAGTAACGTGGTACCACACTGAAACATTCAATTAAACCTGGTCTTGATAAATATTTTAGAGGATAACGCATGTTAGGTCTGGGTTAGGTCTAGGATTTGCCCTCATCAGGCTCATACTTTCGCATATTTCTCATACTTCATGGCTAGATCCTGGGCTATTTCTGGATTGGATCACGTAGTAAAGTGGTACCACACTGAAACATTCAATGAAACCTGGTCTGGATAAATATTTTAGAGGATAACGCATCTTAGGTCTGGGTTAGGTCTAAGATTTGCCCTCATCAGGCTCACAGTTTCGCGTTTTTCACATACTTGTTGAAAGGATCCTGGGCTATTTCTGAATTGGATCACGTAGTAAAGTGGTACCACACTGAAACAGTCAATTAAACCTGGTTTCGATCAATATTTTAGAGGATAACGCAAGTTAGGTCTGGGATAGGTTTGGGGTTTGCCCTCATCAGGCTCATACTTTCGCGTTTTTCACATACTAGTTGAACAGATCCTGGGTTTTTTCTGGTTTGGATCCCGTAGTAGTGTCGTACCACACTGAAACAGTCCATTAAACCTGGTTTCGCTCAATATTTTAGAGGATAACGCATGCTAGGTCTAGGTCAGGCCTGGTTTTTTCACTCATCAGACTCAAACTTTCGCATTCTTCACATACTTGTTGAACGGATCCTGGGTTTTTTCTGGTTTGGGTCACGTAGTAATGAGGTACCACACTGAAACCGTCCATTAAACCTGGTCTTGATAAATATTTTAGAGGACAACGCAAGTTAGGTCTAGGTAAGGCCTGAGATTTTCACTGATCAGACTCATACATTCGCATTCTTCACATACGTGTTGAACGGACCCTGGGTTTTTTCCGGTTTGGATCACGTAGTAATGTGGTACCACACTGAAACATTCAATTAAACCTGGTCTTGATAAATATTTTAGAGGATAACGCATGTTAGGTCTGGGTTACGTCTAGGATTTGCCCTCGTCAGGCTCATACTTTCGCATATTTCTCATACTTCATGGCTAGATCCTGGGCTATTTCTGGATTGGATCACGTGGTAATGTGGTACCACACTGAAACTGTCAATTAAACCTGGTTTCGATCAATATTTTAGAGGATAACGCAAGTTAGGTCTGGGATAGGTCTGGGACTTGCCCTCATCAGGCTCATACTTTCGCGTTTTTCACATACTTGTTGAACAGATCCTGGGTTTTTTCTGGCTTGGATCACGTAGTAGTGTGGTTCCACACTGAAACAGTCCATTAAACCTGGTTTGGATCAATATTTTAGAGGATAACGCATGTTAGGTCTAGGTTAGTTCTGGGATTTTCACTCATCAGACCCATACTTTCGCATTCTTCACATACTTGTTGAACGGATCCTGGGTTTTTTCTGGTTTGGATCACGTAGTAATGTGGGACCACACTGAAACAATCAATTAAACCTGGTCTTGATAAATATTTTAGAGAATAACGCATGTTAGGTCTGGGATAGGTCTGGGATTTGCCCTCATCAGACTCATACTTTCGCATATTTCTCATACTCGATGACAAGATCCTGGGTTTTTTTCTGGTTTGGATCACGTAGTAATGTGTTTCCACACTGAAACAGTCGATTAAACCTGGTTTCGATCAATATGTTAGAGGATAACGCAAGTTAGGTCTGGGATAGGTCTGGGATTTGCGCTCATCAGAATCATACTTTCGCACACTTCACATACTCGTTGAACAGATCCTGGGTTATTTTCTGGTTTGGATCACATAGTAATGTGGTACCACACTGAAACAGTCAATTAAACCTGGTTCCGATTAATATTTGAGAGGATAACGCCGGTTATGTCTGGGTTAGGTCTGGTAATTGCCCTCATCTGGCTCGTACTTTCGCATCTTTGGCATACTTGTTGGCCAGATCCTGGGTTTTTTCTGGTTTGGATCCCGTAGTAATGAAGTTCCACATCGAAACAGTCAATTAAACCTGGTTGCGATTAATATTTTAGAGGATAACGCAGGTTACGTCAGGGTTAGTTCTGGTATTTGCAACCATCTGGCTCATACTTCCGCGATTTCGTATACTTGTTTGCCAGATCCTGGCCTTTTTCTGGCTTGGACCACGTAGTAATGTGGTATCACACTGAAACAGTCAATTAAACCTGGTTGCGATTAATGTTTTAGAGGATAACGCCGGTTATGTTTCGGGTAGGTCTGGGATTTGCCGTCATCTGGATCGTATTTTCGCATTTTTCGCATACTTGTTGGCCAGATCCTGGGTTTTTCCTGGTTTGGATCCCGTAGTAATGTGGTTCCACACCGAAACAGTCAATTAAACGTGGTTGCGGTTAATATTTTAGAGGATAACGCCGGTTATGTCTCGGTTAGGTCAGGGATTTGCCCTCATCTGTCTCGTGCTTTCGTAATTTTCGCGTACTTGTTGGCCAGATCTTGGGTTTTTTGTGGTTTGGATCCCGTCGTAATGAGGTTCCACACCGATGCAGTCAATTAAACCTGGTTGCAATCAATATTTTGGAGGATAACGCTGGTTATGTTTGGGTTAGTTCTGGTATTTGCCGTCATCTGGCTCGTACTTTCGCATTTTTCGCATACTTGTTGGCAAGATCCTTGGTTTTTTTTGGTTTGGATCACGTAGTAATGTGGTACCACACTGAAACACTCAATTAAACCTGGTTGCGATTAATATTCTAGAGGATAACGCCGGTTATGTCTCGGTTAGGTCTGGGATTTGCCCTCATCTGGCTCATACTTTCGCATTTCTCGCATACTTGTTGGCCAGATCCTGGGTTTTTTTTGGTTTGGATCACGTCGTAATGTGGTACCACACTGAAACAGTCAATAGAAGCTGGTTCCGAATAGTATTTTAGAGGATGACGCTGGTTATGACTCGGGCAGTTCTGGGATTTGCTGTCATGTGGCTCGTATTTTCGCATTTTTCGCATACTTGTTGGCCAGATCCTGGGTTTTTTCTGGTTTGGATCCCGTGGTAATGAAGTTCCACACCGAAACAGTCAATTAAACCCGGATGCGATTAATATTTTAGAGGATAACGCCGGTTATGTCTCGGGTAGTTCTGGGATTTGCCGTCATCTGTCTCGTATTTTCGAATTTTTCGCATACTTGTTGGCAAGATCCTGGGCTTTTTTTGGTTTGGATCACGTAGTAATGTGGTACCACACTGAAACAGTCAACTAAACATGGTTGCGATTAATATTTTAGAGGATAACGCCGGTTATGTCTCGGTTAGGTCTGGGATTTGCTATCATCTGGCTCGTACTTTCGCATTTTTCGCATACTTGTTGGCCAGATACTTGGCTTTTTCTGGTTTGGATCTCGTAGTAATGTGGATCCACACTGAAACAGTCAATTAAACCTGGTTCCGATTAATATTTTAGAGGATAACGCCGGTTATGTCTGGGTTAGGTCTGGTATTTGCCCTCATCTGTCTCGTACTTTCGCATCTTTGGCATACTTGTTGGCCAGATCCTGGCCTATTTCTGGTTTGGATCACGTAGTAATGCGGTACCACACTGAAACAGTTAATTAAACCTGGTTCCGGTTAGCATTTTAGAGGATAACGCCGGTTATGTCTGGGTTAGGTCTGGTATTTGCCATCATCTGGCTCGTACTTTCGCATTTTTCGCAAACTTGTTGGCCAGATCCTGGCCTTTTTCTGGATTGGATCACGTAGTAATGCGGTACCACACTGAAGCAGTCAATTAAATCTGGTTCCGGTTAGTATTTTAGAGGATAACGCCGGTTATGTCTCGGTTAGGTCTGGGATTTGCCCTCATCTGGCTCATACTTTCGCATTTCTCGCATACTTGTTGGCCAGATCCTGGCCTTTTTCTGGTTTGGATCACGTAGTAATGTGGTACCACACTGAAACCGTCACTAAAAGCTGGTTCCTATTAGTATTTTAGAGGATAACGCTGGTTATGTCTGGGTTAGTTCTGGTATTTGCAATTATCTGGCTCATACTATCGCGTTTTTCGCATACTTCTTGGCCAGATCCAGGGTTTTCTCAGGTTTGGATCTCGTAGTAATATGGTACCACACAGAAACAGTCAATAGAAGCTGGTTCCGAATAGTATTTTAGAGGATGACGCTGGTTACGTCTGGGTTAGTTCTGGTATTTGCAATCATCTGGCTCATACTTTCGCGTTTTTCGCTTACTTGTTGGCCAGATCCTGGGTTTTTTCTGGTTTGGATCCCGTAGTAATGAAGTTCCACACCGAAACAGTCAATTAAACCTGGTTGCGATTAATGTTTTAGAGGATAACGCCGGTTATGTTTCGGGTAGGTCTGGGATTTGCCGTCATCTGGCTCGTATTTTCGCATTTCTCGCATACTTGTTGGCCAGATCCTGGCCTTTTCCTGGCTTGCACCACGTAGTAATGTGGTATTACACTGAAACAGTCAATTAAACCCGGTTGCGATTAATATTTTAGAGGATAACGCCGGTTGTGTCTCGGGTAGGTCTGGGATTTGCCGTCATCTAGCTCGTATTTTCGCATTTTTCGCATACTTGTTGGCCAGATCCTGGCCTTTTTCTGGCTTCGACCTCGTAGTAATGTGGTATCACACTGAAACAGTCAATAGAATCTAGTTCCGAATAGTATTTTAGAGGATAACGCAGGTTACGTCTGGGTTAGTTCTGGTATTTGCTATCATCTGGCTCATACTTTCGCGTTTTTCGCATACTTGTTGGCCAGATCCTGGGTGTTTTCTGGTTTGGATCCCGTAGTAACGAGGTTCCTCACCGAAACAGTCAATTAAACGTGGTTGCGGTTAATATTTTAGACGATAACGCCGGTTATGTCTCGGTTAGGTCAGGGATTTGCCCTCATCTGTCTCGTGCTTTCGTTATTTTCGCGTACTTGTTGGCCAGATCTTGGGTTTTTTGTGGTTTGGATCCCGTCGTAATGTGGTTCCACACCGATGCAGTCAGTTAAACCTGGTTGCAATGAATATTTTGGAGGATAACGCTGGTTATGTTTGGGTTAGTTCTGGTATTTGCAATCATCTGGCTCGTACTTTCGCATTTTTCGCATTCTTGTTGGCAAGATCCTGGGTTTTTTTTGGTTTGGATCACGTAGTAATGTAGTACCACACTGAAACAGTCAATTAAACCTGGTTCCGATTAATATTTGAGAGGATAACGCCGGTTATGTCTGGGTTAGGTCTGGTAATTGCCCTCATCTGGCTCGTACTTTCGCATCTTTGGCATACTTGTTGGCCAGATCCTGGGTTTTTTCTGGTTTGGATCCCGTAGTAATGAAGTTCCACATCGAAACAGTCAATTAAACCTGGTTGCGATTAATATTTTAGAGGATAACGCAGGTTACGTCAGGGTTAGTTCTGGTATTTGCAACCATCTGGCTCATACTTCCGCGATTTCGTATACTTGTTTGCCAGATCCTGGCCTTTTTCTGCCTTGGACCACGTAGTAATGTGGTATCACACTGAAACAGTCAATTAAACCTGGTTGCGATTAATGTTTTAGAGGATAACGCCGGTTATGTTTCGGGTAGGTCTGGGATTTGCCGTCATCTGGATCGTATTTTCGCATTTTTCGCATACTTGTTGGCCAGATCCTGGGTTTTTCCTGGTTTGGATCCCGTAGTAATGTGGTTCCACACCGAAACAGTCAATTAAACCTGGTTGCGATTAATATTTTAGAGGATAACGCCGGTTATGTCTCGGTTAGGTCTGGGATTTGCCATCATCTGGCTCGTACTTTCGCATTTTTCGCATACTTGTTGGTGAGATCTTGGCCTTTTTCTGGTTTGGATCCCGTAGTAATGTGGATCCACACCGAAACAGACAATTAAACCTGGTTGCGATTAATATTTTAGAGGATAACGCCGGTTATGTCTGGGCTAGGTCTGGAATTTGCCCTCATCTGGCTCGTACTTTCGCATTTTTCGCATACTTGTAGACCAGATACTGGGCTTTTTCTGGTTTGGATCACGTAGTAATGTGGTACCACACTGAAACAGTCAATAAAAGCTGGTTCCGAATAGTATTTTAGAGGATAACGCAGGTAACGTCTGGGTTAGTTCTGGTATTTGCAATCATCTGGCTCATACTTTCGCGTTTTTCGCATACTTGTTGGCCAGATCCTGGGTTTTTTCTGGTTTGGATCCCGTAGTAACGAGGTTCCTCACCGAAACAGTCAATTAAACGTGGTTGCGGTTAATATTTTAGAGGATAACGCCGGTTATGTCTCGGTTAGGTCAGGGATTTGCCCTCATCTGTCTCGTGCTTTCGTAATTTTCGCGTACTTGTTGGCCAGATCTTGGGTTTTTTGTGGTTTGGATCCCGTCGTAATGAGGTTCCACACCGATGCAGTCAATTAAACCTGGTTGCAATCAATATTTTGGAGGATAACGCTGGTTATGTTTGGGTTAGTTCTGGTATTTGCAATCATCTGGCTCATACTTTCGCGTTTTTCGCATACTTGTTGGCCAGATCCTGGGTTTTTTCTGGTTTGGATCACGTAGTAATGTGGTACCACACTGAAACACTCAATTAAACCTGGTTGCGATTAATATTCTAGAGGATAACGCCGGTTATGTCTCGGTTAGGTCTGGGATTTGCCCTCATCTGGCTCATACTTTCGCATTTCTCGCATACTTGTTGGCCAGATCCTGGGTTTTTTTTGGTTTGGATCACGTCGTAATGTGGTACCACACTGAAACAGTCAATAGAAGCTGGTTCCGAATAGTATTTTAGAGGATGACGCTGGTTATGACTCGGGCAGTTCTGGGATTTGCTGTCATGTGGCTCGTATTTTCGCATTTTTCGCATACTTGTTGGCCAGATCCTGGGTTTTTTCTGGTTTGGATCCCGTGGTAATGAAGTTCCACACCGAAACAGTCAATTAAACCCGGATGCGATTAATATTTTTGAGGATAACGCCGGTTATGTCTCGGGTAGTTCTGGGATTTGCCGTCATCTGTCTCGTATTTTCGAATTTTTCGCATACTTGTTGGCAAGATCCTGGGCTTTTTTTGGTTTGGATCACGTAGTAATGTGGTACCACACTGAAACAGTCAACTAAACATGGTTGCGATTAATATTTTAGAGGATAACGCCGGTTATGTCTCGGTTAGGTCTGGGATTTCCTATCATCTGGCTCGTACTTTCGCATTTTTCGCATACTTGTTGGCCAGATACTTGGCTTTTTCTGGTTTGGATCTCGTAGTAATGTGGATCCACACTGAAACAGTCAATTAAACCTGGTTCCGATTAATATTTTAGAGGATAACGCCGGTTATGTCTGGGTTGGGTCTGGTATTTGCCCTCATCTGTCTCGTACTTTCGCATCTTTGGCATGCTTGTTGGCCAGATCCTGGCCTATTTCTGGTTTGGATCACGTAGTAATGCGGTACCACACTGAAACAGTTAATTAAACCTGGTTCCGGTTAGCATTTTAGAGGATAACGCCGGTTATGTCTCGGTTAGGTCTGGTATTTGCCATCATCTGGCTCGTACTTTCGCATTTTTCGCAAACTTGTTGGCCAGATCCTGGCCTTTTTCTGGATTGGATCACGTAGTAATGCGGTACCACACTGAAGCAGTCAATTAAACCTGGTTCCGGTTAGTATTTTAGAGGATAACGCCGGTTATGTCTCGGTTAGGTCTGGGATTTGCCCTCATCTGGCTCATACTTTCGCATTTCTCGCATACTTGTTGGCCAGATCCTGGCCTTTTTCTGGTTTGGATCACGTAGTAATGTGGTACCACACTGAAACCGTCACTAAAAGCTGGTTCCTATTAGTATTTTAGAGGATAACGCTGGTTATGTCTGGGTTAGTTCTGGTATTTGCAATTATCTGGCTCATACTATCGCGTTTTTCGCATACTTGTTGGCCAGATCCTGGCCTTTTTCTGGCTTGGACCACGTTGTAATGTGGTACCACACTGAAGCCGTCAATAGAATCTGGTTCCGAAAGGTATTCCGGAGGATAACGCAGGTTACGTCTTGGTTAGTTCTGGTATTTGCAATCATCTGGCTCATACTTTCGCGTTTTTCGCATACTTGTTGGCCAGATCCTGGGTTTTTTCTGGTTTGGATCCCATAGTAATGAAGTTCCACACCGAAACAGTCAATTAAACCTGGTTGCGATTAATATTTTAGAGGATAACGCAGGTTACGTCTGGGTTAGTTCTGGTATTTGCAACCATCTGGCTCATACTTTCGCGATTTCGTATACTTGTTTGCCAGATCCTGGCATTTTTCTGGCTTGGACCACGTAGTAATGTGGTATAACACTGAAACAGTCAATTAAACCTGGTTGCGATTAATATTTTAGAGGATAACGCCGGTTATGTCTCGGGTAGGTCTGGGATTTGCCGTCATCTGGCTCGTATTTTCGCATTTTTCGCATACGTGTTGGCCGGATCCTGAGTTTTTCCTGGTTTGGATCCCGTAGTAATGAAGTTCCACACCGAAACAGTCAATTAAACCTGGTTGCGATTAATATTTTAGAGGATAACGCCGGTTATGTCTCGGTTAGGTCTGGGATTTGCCATCATCTGGCTCGTACTTTCGCATTTTTCGCATACTTGTTGGTCAGATCTTGGCCTTTTTCTGGTTTGGATCCCGTAGTAATGTGGATCCACACCGAAACAGACAATTAAACCTGGTTGCGATTAATATTTTAGAGGATAACGCCGGTTATGTCACGGTTAGGTCAGGGATTTGCCCTCATCTGTCTCGTGCTTTCGTAATTTTCGCGTACTTGTTGGCCAGATCTTGGGTTTTTTGTGGTTTGGATCCCGTCGTAATGTGGTTCCACACCGATGCAGTCAATTAAACCTGGTTGTAATGAATATTTTGGAGGATAACGCTGGTTATGTTTGGGTTAGTTCTGGTATTTGCAATCATCTGGCTCGTACTTTCGCATTTCTCGCATACATGTTGGCCAGATCCTGGGCTTTTTCTGGTTTGGATCACGTAGTAATGTGGTACCAAACTGAAGCAGTCAATAAAAGCTGGTTCCGATTAGTATTTTAGAGGATAACGCCGGTTACGTCCCGCTTAGGTCTGGGATTTGCCATCATCTGGCTCTTACTTTCGCATTTTTCGCATACTTGTTGGCCAGATCCTGGGCTTTTTCTGGTTTGGATCCCGGAGTAATGAAGTTCCACACCGAAACAGTCAATTAAACCTGGTTGCAATTAATATTTTAGAGGATAACGCAGGTTACGTCTCGGGTAGTTCTGGGATTTGCCGTCATCTGGCTCGTATTTTCGAATTTCTCGCATACTTGTTGGCAAGATCCTGGGCTTTTTTTGGTTTGGATCACGTAGTAATGTGGTACCACACTAAAACAGTCAATTAAACCTGGTTCCGATTAATATTTTAGAGGATAACGCCGGTTAAGTCTGTGTTAGTTCTGGTATTTGCCCTCACCTGGCTCGTACTTTCGCATCTTTGGCATACTTGTTGGCAAGATCCTGGGCTTTTTTTGGTTTGGATCACGTGGTAATGCGGTACCACACCGAAACAGTCAAGTAAACCTGGTTGCGATTAATATTTTAGAGGATAACGCCGGTTACGTCTCGGTTAGGTCTGGGATTTGCCCTCATCTGGCTCATACTTTCGCATTTTTCGCAAACTTGTTGGCCAGATCCTGGCCTTTTTCTGGATTGGATCACGTAGTAATGTGGTACCGAACTGAAGCAGTCAATAAAAGCTGGTTCCGATTAGTATTTTAGAGGATAACGCCGGTTACGTCCCGGTTAGGTCTGGGATTTGCCATCATCTGGCTCGTACTTTCGCATTTTTCGCATACTTGTTGGCCAGATCCTGGGCTTTTTCTGGTTTGGATCCCGGAGTAATGAATTTACACACCGAAACAGTCAATTAAACCTGGTTGCAATTAATATTTTAGAGGATAACGCAGGTTATGTCTCGGGTAGTTCTGGGATTTGCCGTCATCTGGCTCATAGTTTCGCATTTCTCGCATACTTGTTGCCAGATCCTGGGTTTTTTTTGGTTTGGATCACGTCGTAATGTGGTACCACACTGAAACAGTCAATAGAAGCTGGTTCCGAATAGTACTTTAGAGGATGACGCTGGTTATGACTCGGGTAGTTCTGGGATTTGCTGTCATGTGGCTCGTATTTTCGCATTTTTCGCATACTTGTTGGCCAGATCCTGGGTTTTTTCTGGTTTGGATCCCGTGGTAATGAAGTTCCACACCGAAACAGTCAATTAAACCTGGTTGCGATTAATATTTTAGAGGATAACGCCGGTTATGTCTGGGTTAGGTCTGGTATTTGCCCTCATCTGTCTCGTACTTTCGCATCTTTGGCATACTTGTTGGCCAGATCCTGGCCTATTTCTGGTTTGGATCACGTAGTAATGCGGTACCACACTGAAACAGTTAATTAAACCTGGTTCCGGTTAGTATTTTAGAGGATAACGCCGGTTATGTCTGGGTTAGGTCTGGTATTTGCCATCATCTGGCTCGTACTTTCGCATTTTTCGCAAACTTGTTGGCCAGATCCTGGCCTTTTTCTGGATTGGATCACGTAGTAGTGCGGTACCACACTGAAGCAGTCAATTAAACCTGGTTCCGGTTAGTATTTTAGAGGATAACGCCGGTTATGTCTCGGTTAGGTCTGGTATTTGCCCTCATCTGGCTCATACTTTCGCATTTCTCGCATACTTGTTGGTCAGATCCTGGCCTTTTTCTGGTTTGGATCACGTAGTAATGTGGTACCACACTGAAACAGTCACTAAAAGCTGGTTCCTATTAGTATTTTAGAGGATAACGCTGGTTATGTCTGGGTTAGTTCTGGTATTTGCAATTATCTGGCTCATACTATCGCGTTTTTCGCATACTTCTTGGCCAGATCCAGGGTTTTTTCAGGTTTGGATCTCGTAGTAATATGGTACCACACAGAAACAGTCAATAGAAGCTGGTTCCGAATAGTATTTTAGAGGATGACGCTGGTTATGTCTGGGTTAGTTCCGGTATTTGCAACCATCTGCCTCATTCTTTCGCGATTTCGTATACTTGTTTGCCAGATCCTGGCCTTTTTCTGGCTTGGACCACGTAGTAATGTGATATCACACTGAAACAGTCAATTAAACCTGGTTGCGATTAATATTTTAGAGGATAACGCCGGTTATGTATCGGGTAGGTCTGGGATTTGCCGTCATCTGGCTCGTATTCTCGCATTTTTCGCATACTTGTTGGCCAGATCCTGGCCTTTTTCTGGCTTGGACCACGTTGTAATGTGGTACCACACTGAAGCCGTCAATAGAATCTGGTTCCGAAAGGTATTCCGGAGGATAACGCAGGTTGCGTCTTGGTTAGTTCTGGTATTTGCAATCATCTGGCTCATACTTTCGCGTTTTTCGCATACTTGTTGGCCAGATCCTGGGTTTTTTCTGGTTTGGATCCCATAGTAATGAAGTTCCACACCGAAACAGTCAATTAAACCTGGTTGCGGTTAATATTTTAGAGGATAACGCAGGTTACGTCTGGGTTAGTTCTGGTATTTGCAACCATCTGGCTCATACTTTCGCGATTTCGTATACTTGTTTGCCAGATCCTGGCATTTTTCTGGCTTGGACCACGTAGTAATGTGGTATAACACTGAAACAGTCAATTAAACCTGGTTGCGATTAATATTTTAGAGGATAACGCCGGTTATGTCTCGGGAAGGTCTGGGATTTGCCGTCATCTGGCTCGTATTTTCGCATTTTTCGCATACTTGTTGGCCGGATCCTGGGTTTTTCCTGGTTTGGATCCCGTAGTAATGAAGTTCCACACCGAAACAGTCAATTAAACCTGGTTGCGATTAATATTTTAGAGGATAACGCCGGTTATGTCTCGGTTAGGTCTGGGATTTGCCATCATCTGGCTCGTACTTTCGCATTTTTCGCATACTTGTTGGTCAGATCTTGGCCTTTTTCTGGTTTGGATCCCGTAGTAATGTGGATCCACACCGAAACAGACAATTAAACCTGGTTGCGATTAATATTTTAGAGGATAACGCCGGTTATGTCTCGGTTAGGTCAGGGATTTGCCCTCATCTGTCTCGTGCTTTCGTAATTTTCGCGTACTTGTTGGCCAGATCTTGGGTTTTTTGTGTTTTGGATCCCGTCGTAATGTGGTTCCACACCGATGCAGTCAATTAAACCTGGTTGTAATGAATATTTTGGAGGATAACGCTGGTTATGTTTGGGTTAGTTCTGGTATTTGCAATCATCTGGCTCGTACTTTCGCATTTTTCGCATACTTGTAGGCAAGATCCTGGGTTTTTTTTGGTTTGGATCACGTAGTAATGTGGTACCACACTGAAACAGTCAATTAAACCTGGTTCCGATTAATATTTTAGAGGATAACGCCGGTTAAGTCTGGGTTAGGTCTGGTATTTGCCCTCACCTGGCTCGTACTTTCGCATCTTTGGCATACTTGTTGGCAAGATCCTGGGCTTTTTTTGGTTTGGATCACGTGGTAATGCGGTACCACACCGAAACAGTCAAGTAAACCTGGTTGCGATTAATATTTTAGAGGATAACGCCGGTTACGTCTCGGTTAGGTCTGGGATTTGCCCTCATCTGGCTCATACTTTCGCATTTCTCGCATACTTGTTGGCCAGATCCTGGGCTTTTTCTGGTTTGGATCACGTAGTAATGTGGTACCAAACTGAAGCAGTCAATAAAAGCTGGTTCCGATTAGTATTTTAGAGGATAACGCCGGTTACGTCCCGGTTAGGTCTGGGATTTGCCATCATCTGGCTCGTACTTTCGCATTTTTCGCATACTTGTTGGCCAGATCCTGGGCTTTTTCTGGTTTGGATCCCGGAGTAATGAAGTTCCACACCGAAACAGTCAATTAAACCTGGTTGCAATTAATATTATAGAGGATAACGCAGGTTATGTCTCGGGTAGTTCTGGGATTTGCCGTCATCTGGCTCGTATTTTCGAATTTTTCGCATACTTGTTGGCAAGATCCTGGGCTTTTTTTGGTTTGGATCACGTAGTAATGTGGTACCACACTGAAACAGTCAATTAAACCTGGTTGCGATTAATATTTTAGAGGATAACGCCGGTTATGTCTCGGTTAGGTCTGGGATTTGCCATCATCTGGCTCGTACTTTCGCATTTTTCGCATACTTGTTGGCCAGATACTGGGCTTTTTCTGGTTTGGATCACGTAGTAATGTGGATCCACACTGAAACAGTCAATTAAACCTGGTTCCGATTAATATTTTAGAGGATAACGCCGGTTATGTCTTTGGTTAGGTCTGGTATTTGCCATCATCTGGCTCGTACTTTCGCATTTTTCGCATACTTGTTGGCCAGATCCTGGCCTTTTTCTGGTTTGGATCATGTAGTAATGCGGTACCACACTGAAACAGTCAATTATACCTGGTTCCGGTTAGTATTTTAGAGGATAACGCCGGTTATGTCTGGGTTAGGTCTGGTATTTGCCCTCATCTGGCTCGTACTTTCGCAACTTTGGCATACTTGTTGGCAAGATCCGGGGCTTTTTTTGGTTTGGATCACGTGGTAATGCGGTACCACACCGAAACAGTCAAGTAAACCTGGTTGCGATTAATATTCTAGAGGATAACGCCGGTTATGTCTCGGTTAGGTCTGGGATATGCCCTCATCTGGCTCATACTTTCGCATTTCTCGCATACTTGTTGGCCAGATCCTGGGTTTTTTTTGGTTTGGATCACGTCGTAATGTGGTACCACACTGAAACAGTCAATAGAAGCTGGTTCCGAATAGTATTTTAGAGGATGACGCTGGTTATGACTCGGGTAGTTCTGGGATTTGCTGTCATGTGGCTCGTATTTTCGCATTTTTCGCATACTTGTTGGCCAGATCCTGGGTTTTTTCGGGTTTGGATCCAGTGGTAATGAAGTTCCACACCGAAACAGTCAATTAAACCTGGTTGCGATTAATATTTTAGAGGATAACGCCGGTTATGTCTCGGGTAGTTCTGGGATTTGCCGTCATCTGTCTCGTATTTTCGAATTTTTCGCATACTTGTTGGCAAGATCCTGGGCTTTTTTTGGTTTGGATCACGTAGTAATGCGGTACCACACTGAAACAGTCCATTAAACCTGGTTCCGATTAATATTTTAGAGGATAACGCCGGTTATGTCTGGGTTAGGTCTGGTATTTGCCCTCATCTGTCTCGTACTTTCGCATCTTTGGCATACTTGTTGGCCAGATCCTGGCCTATTTCTGGTTTGGATCACGTAGTAATGCGGTACCACACTGAAACAGTTAATTAAACCTGGTTCCGGTTAGTATTTTAGAGGATAACGCCGGTTATGTCTGGGTTAGGTCTGGTATTTGCCATCATCTGGCTCGTACTTTCGCATTTTTCGCAAACTTGTTGGCCAGATCCTGGCCTTTTTCTGGATTGGATCACGTAGTAATGCGGTACCACACTGAAGCAGTCAATTAAACCTGGTTCCGGTTAGTATTTTAGAGGATAACGCCGGTTATGTCTCGGTTAGGTCTGGAATTTGCCCTCATCTGGCTCATACTTTCGCATTTCTCGCATACTTGTTGGCCAGATCCTGGCCTTTTTCTGGTTTGGATCACGTAGTAATGTGGTACCACACTGAAACAGTCACTAAAAGCTGGTTCCGATTAGTATTTTAGAGGATAACGCCGGTTACGTCCCGGTTAGGTCTGGGATTTGCCATCATCTGGCTCGTACTTTCGCATTTTTCGCATACTTGTTGGCCAGATCCTGGGCTTTTTCTGGTTTGGATCCCGGAGTAATGTGGATCCACACCGAAACAGTCAAGTAAACCTGGTTGCGATTAATATTCTAGAGGATAACGCCGGTTATGTCGCGGTTAGGTCTGGGATATGCCCTCATCTGGCTCATACTTTCGCATTTCTCGCATACTTGTTGGCCAGATCCTGGGCTTTTTTTCGTTTGGATCACGTAGTAATGTGGTACCACACTGAAACAGTCAATTAAACCTAGTTGCGATTAATATTTTAGAGGATAACGCCGGTTATGTCTCGGTTAGGTCTGGGATTTGCCATCATCTGGCTCGTACTTTCGCATTTTTCGCATACTTGTTGGCCAGATACTTGGCTTTTTCTGGTTTGGATCACGTAGTGATGTGGATCCACACTGAAACAGTCAATTAAACCTGGTTCCGATTAATATTTTAGAGGATAACAACGGTTATGTCTGGGTTAGGTCTGGTATTTGCCCTCATCTGTCTCGTACTTTCGCATCTTTGGCATACTTGTTGGCCAGATCCTGGCCTATTTCTGGTTTGGATCACGTAGTAATGCGGTACCACACTGAAACAGTTAATTAAACCTGGTTCCGGTTAGTATTTTAGAGGATAACGCCGGTTATGTCTGGGTTAGGTCTGGTATTTGCCATCATCTGGCTCGTACTTTCGCATTTTTCGCAAACTTGTTGGCCAGATCCTGGCCTTGTTCTGGATTGGATCACGTAGTAATGCGGTACCACACTGAAGCAGTCAATTAAACCTGGTTCCGGTTAGTATTTTAGAGGATAACGCCGGTTATGTCTCGGTTAGGTCTGGGATTTGCCCTCATCTGGCTCATACTTTCGCATTTCTCGCATACTTGTTGGCCAGATCCTGGCCTTTTTCTGGTTTGGATCACGTAGTAATGTGGTACCACACTGAAACAGTCACTAAAAGCTGGTTCCTATTAGTATTTTAGAGGATGACGCTGGTTATGTCTGGGTTAGTCCTGGTATTTGCAATTATCTGGATCATACTATCGCGTTTTTCGCATACTTCTTGGCCAGATCCAGGGTTTTTTCAGGTTTGGATCTCGTAGTAATATGGTACCACACAGAAACAGTCAATAGAAGCTGGTTCCGAATAGTATTTTAGAGGATGACGCTGGTTATGTCTTGGTTAGTTCCGGTATTTGCAACCATCTGCCTCATACTTTCGCGATTTCGTATACTTGTTTGCCAGATCCTGGCCTTTTTCTGGCTTGGACCACGTAGTAATGTGATATCACACTGAAACAGTCAATTAAACCTGGTTGCGATTAATATTTTAGAGGATAACGTCGGTTATGTCTCGGGTAGGTCTGGGATTTGCCGTCATCTGGCTCGTATTCTCGCATTTTTCGCATACTTGTTGGCCAGATCCTGGCCTTTTTCTGGCTTGGACCACGTTGTAATGTGGTACCACACTGAAGCCGTCAATAGAATCTGGTTCCGAAAGGTATTCCGGAGGATAACGCAGGTTACGTCTTGGATAGTTCTGGTATTTGCAATCATCTGGCTCATACTTTCGCGTTTTTCGCATACTTGTTGGCCAGATCCTGGGTTTTTTCTGGTTTGGATCCCATAGTAATGAAGTTCCACACCGAAACAGTCAATTAAACCTGGTTGCGATTAATATTTTAGAGGATAACGCAGGTTACGTCTGGGTTAGTTCTGGTATTTGCAACCATCTGGCTCATACTTTCGCGATTTCGTATACTTGTTTGCCAGATCCTGGCATTTTTCTGGCTTGGACCACGTAGTAACGTGGTATAACACTGAAACAGTCAATTAAACCTGGTTGCGATTAATATTTTAGAGGATAACGCCGGTTATGTCTCGGTTAGGTCAGGGATATGCCCTCATCTGTCTCGTGCTTTCGTAATTTTCGCGTACTTGTTGGCCAGATCTTGGGTTTTTTGTGGTTTGGATCCCGTCGTAATGTGGTTCCACACCGATGCAGTCAATTAAACCTGGTTGTAATGAATATTTTGGAGGATAACGCTGGTTATGTTTGGGTTAGTTCTGGTATTTGCAATCATCTGGCTCGTACTTTCGCATTTTTCGCATACTTGTAGGCAAGATCCTGGGTTTTTTTTGGTTTGGATCACGTAGTAATGTGGTACCACACTGAAACAGTCAATTAAACCTGGTTCCGATTAATATTTTAGAGGATAACGCCGGTTAAGTCTGGGTTAGGTCTGGTATTTGCCCTCACCTGGCTCGTACTTTCGCATCTTTGGCATACTTGTTGGCAAGATCCTGGGCTTTTTTGGTTTGGATCACGTGGTAATGCGGTACCACACCGAAACAGTCAAGTAAACCTGGTTGCGATTAATATTTTAGAGGATAACGCCGGTTACGTCTCGGTTAGGTCTGGGATTTGCCCTCATCTGGCTCATACTTTCGCATTTCTCGCATACTTGTTGGCCAGATCCTGGGCTTTTTCTGGTTTGGATAACGTAGTAATGTGGTACCAAACTGAAGCAGTCAATAAAAGCTGGTTCCGATTAGTATTTTAGAGGATAACGCCGGTTACGTCCCGGATAGGTCTGGGATTTGCAATCATCTGGCTCGTAATTTCGCATTTTTCGCATACTTGTTGGCCAGATCCTGGGCTTTTTCTGGTTTGGATCCCGGAGTAATGAAGTTCCACACCGAAACAGTCAATTAAACCTGGTTGCAATTAATATTTTAGAGGATAACGCCGGTTATGTCGCGGTTAGGTCTGGGATATGCCCTCATCTGGCTCATACTTTCGCATTTCTCGCATACTTGTTGGCCAGATCCTGGGCTTTTTTTCGTTTGGATCACGTAGTAATGTGGTACCACACTGAAACAGTCAATTAAACCTAGTTGCGATTAATATTTTAGAGGATAACGCCGGTTATGTCTCGGTTAGGTCTGGGATTTGCCATCATCTGGCTCGTACTTTCGCATTTTTCGCATACTTGTTGGCCAGATACTTGGCTTTTTCTGGTTTGGATCACGTAGTGATGTGGATCCACACTGAAACAGTCAATTAAACCTGGTTCCGATTAATATTTTAGAGGATAACAACGGTTATGTCTGGGTTAGGTCTGGTATTTGCCCTCATCTGTCTCGTACTTTCGCATCTTTGGCATACTTGTTGGCCAGATCCTGGCCTATTTCTGGTTTGGATCACGTAGTAATGCGGTACCACACTGAAACAGTTAATTAAACCTGGTTCCGGTTAGTATTTTAGAGGATAACGCCGGTTATGTCTGGGTTAGGTCTGGTATTTGCCATCATCTGGCTCGTACTTTCGCATTTTTCGCAAACTTGTTGGCCAGATCCTGGCCTTGTTCTGGATTGGATCACGTAGTAATGCGGTACCACACTGAAGCAGTCAATTAAACCTGGTTCCGGTTAGTATTTTAGAGGATAACGCCGGTTATGTCTCGGTTAGGTCTGGGATTTGCCCTCATCTGGCTCATACTTTCGCATTTCTCGCATACTTGTTGGCCAGATCCTGGCCTTTTTCTGGTTTGGATCACGTAGTAATGTGGTACCACACTGAAACAGTCACTAAAAGCTGGTTCCTATTAGTATTTTAGAGGATGACGCTGGTTATGTCTGGGTTAGTCCTGGTATTTGCAATTATCTGGATCATACTATCGCGTTTTTCGCATACTTCTTGGCCAGATCCAGGGTTTTTTCAGGTTTGGATCTCGTAGTAATATGGTACCACACAGAAACAGTCAATAGAAGCTGGTTCCGAATAGTATTTTAGAGGATGACGCTGGTTATGTCTTGGTTAGTTCCGGTATTTGCAACCATCTGCCTCATACTTTCGCGATTTCGTATACTTGTTTGCCAGATCCTGGCCTTTTTCTGGCTTGGACCACGTAGTAATGTGATATCACACTGAAACAGTCAATTAAACCTGGTTGCGATTAATATTTTAGAGGATAACGTCGGTTATGTCTCGGGTAGGTCTGGGATTTGCCGTCATCTGGCTCGTATTCTCGCATTTTTCGCATACTTGTTGGCCAGATCCTGGCCTTTTTCTGGCTTGGACCACGTTGTAATGTGGTACCACACTGAAGCCGTCAATAGAATCTGGTTCCGAAAGGTATTCCGGAGGATAACGCAGGTTACGTCTTGGATAGTTCTGGTATTTGCAATCATCTGGCTCATACTTTCGCGTTTTTCGCATACTTGTTGGCCAGATCCTGGGTTTTTTCTGGTTTGGATCCCATAGTAATGAAGTTCCACACCGAAACAGTCAATTAAACCTGGTTGCGATTAATATTTTAGAGGATAACGCAGGTTACGTCTGGGTTAGTTCTGGTATTTGCAACCATCTGGCTCATACTTTCGCGATTTCGTATACTTGTTTGCCAGATCCTGGCATTTTTCTGGCTTGGACCACGTAGTAACGTGGTATAACACTGAAACAGTCAATTAAACCTGGTTGCGATTAATATTTTAGAGGATAACGCCGGTTATGTCTCGGTTAGGTCAGGGATATGCCCTCATCTGTCTCGTGCTTTCGTAATTTTCGCGTACTTGTTGGCCAGATCTTGGGTTTTTTGTGGTTTGGATCCCGTCGTAATGTGGTTCCACACCGATGCAGTCAATTAAACCTGGTTGTAATGAATATTTTGGAGGATAACGCTGGTTATGTTTGGGTTAGTTCTGGTATTTGCAATCATCTGGCTCGTACTTTCGCATTTTTCGCATACTTGTAGGCAAGATCCTGGGTTTTTTTTGGTTTGGATCACGTAGTAATGTGGTACCACACTGAAACAGTCAATTAAACCTGGTTCCGATTAATATTTTAGAGGATAACGCCGGTTAAGTCTGGGTTAGGTCTGGTATTTGCCCTCACCTGGCTCGTACTTTCGCATCTTTGGCATACTTGTTGGCAAGATCCTGGGCTTTTTTGGTTTGGATCACGTGGTAATGCGGTACCACACCGAAACAGTCAAGTAAACCTGGTTGCGATTAATATTTTAGAGGATAACGCCGGTTACGTCTCGGTTAGGTCTGGGATTTGCCCTCATCTGGCTCATACTTTCGCATTTCTCGCATACTTGTTGGCCAGATCCTGGGCTTTTTCTGGTTTGGATAACGTAGTAATGTGGTACCAAACTGAAGCAGTCAATAAAAGCTGGTTCCGATTAGTATTTTAGAGGATAACGCCGGTTACGTCCCGGATAGGTCTGGGATTTGCAATCATCTGGCTCGTAATTTCGCATTTTTCGCATACTTGTTGGCCAGATCCTGGGCTTTTTCTGGTTTGGATCCCGGAGTAATGAAGTTCCACACCGAAACAGTCAATTAAACCTGGTTGCAATTAATATTTTAGAGGATAACGCAGGTTATGTCTCGGGTAGTTCTGGGATTTGCCGTCATCTGGCTCGTATTTTCGAATTTTTCGCATACTTGTTGGCAAGATCCTGGGCTTTTTTTGGTTTGGATCGCGTAGTAATGTGGATCCACACTGAAACAGTCAATTAAACCTGGTTCCGATTAATATTTTAGAGGATAACGCCGGTTATGTCTGGGTTAGGTCTGGTATTTGCCCTCATCTGGCTCGTACTTTCGCATCTTAGGCATACTTGTTGGCCAGATCCTGGCCTTTTTCTGGTTTGGATCACGTAGTAATGCGGTACCACACCGAAACAGTCAATTAAACCTGGTTGCGATTAATATTTTAGAGGATAACGCCGGTTATGTCTCGGGTAGTTCTGGGATTTGCCGTCATCTGTCTCGTATTTTCGAATTTTTCGCATACTTGTTGGCAAGATCCTGGGCTTTTTTTGGTTTGGATCACGTAGTAATGTGGTACCACACTGAAACAGTCAATTAAACCTGGTTGCGATTAATATTTTAGAGGATAACGCCGGTTATGTCTCGGTTAGGTCTGGGATTTGCTATCATCTGGCTCGTACTTTCGCATTTTTCGCATACTTGTTGGCCAGATACTTGGCTTTTTCTGGTTTGGATCACGTAGTAATGTGGATCCACACTGAAACAGTCAATTAAACCTGGTTCCGATTAATATTTTAGAGGATAACGCCGGTTATGTCTGGGTTAGGTCTGGTATTTGCCCTCATCTGTCTCGTACTTTCGCATCTTTGGCATACTTGTTGGCCAGATCCTGGCCTATTTCTGGTTTGGATCACGTAGTAATGCGGTACCACACTGAAACAGTTAATTAAACCTGGTTCCGGTTAGTATTTTAGAGGATAACGCCGGTTATGTCTCGGTTAGGTCTGGGATTTGCCCTCATCTGGCTCATACTTTCGCATTTCTCGCATACTTGTTGGCCAGATCCTGGCCTTTTTCTCGTTTGGATCACGTAGTAATGTGGTACCACACTGAAACAGTCACTAAAAGCTGGTTCCGATTAGTATTTTAGAGGATAACGCCGGTTACGTCCCGGTTAGGTCTGGGATTTGCCGTCATCTGGCTCGTACTTTCGCATTTTTCGCATACATGTTGGCCAGATCCTGGGCTTTTTCTGGTTTGGATCCCGGAGTAATGAAGTTCCACACCGAAACAGTCAATTAAACCTGGTTGCAATTAATATTTTAGAGGATAACGCAGGTTATGTCTCGGGTAGTTCTGGGATTTGCCGTCATCTGGCTCGTATTTTCGAATTTCTCGCATACTTGTTGGCAAGATCCTGGGCTCTTTTTGGTTTGGATCACGTAGTAATGTGGTACCACACTGAAACAGCCAATTAAACCTGGTTCCGATTTATATTTTAGGGGATAACGCCGGTTAAGTCTGGGTTAGGTCTGGTATTTGCCCTCACCTGGCTCGTACTTTCGCATCTTTGGCATACTTGTTGGCAAGATCCTGGGCTTTTTTTGGTTTGGATCACGTGGTAATGCGGTACCACACCGAAACAGTCAAGTAAACCTGGTTGCGATTAATATTTTAGAGGATAACGCCGGTTACGTCTCGGTTAGGTCTGGGATTTGCCCTCATCTGGCTCATACTTTCGCATTTCTCGCATACTTGTTGGCCAGATCCTGGGCTTTTTCTGGTTTGGATCACGTAGTAATGTGGTACCAAACTGAAGCAGTCAATAAAAGCTGGTTCCGATTAGTATTTTAGAGGATAACGCCGGTTACGTCCCGGTTAGGTCTGGGATTTGCCATCATCTGGCTCGTACTTTCGCATTTTTCGCATACTTGTTGGCCAGATCCTGGGCTTTTTCTGGTTTGGATCACGTAGTAATGTGGATCCACACTGAAACAGTCAATTAAACCTGGTTCCGATTAATATTTTAGAGGATAACGCCGGTTATGTCTGGGTTAGGTCTGGTATTTGCCCTCATCCGGCTCGTACTTTCGCATCTTAGGCATACTTGTTGGCCAGATCCTGGCCTTTTTCTGGTTTGGATCACGTAGTAATGCGGTACCACACTGAATCAGTCAATTATACCTGGTTCCGGTTAGTATTTTAGAGGATAACGCCGGTTATGTCTGGGTTAGGTCTGGTATTTGCCCTCATCTGGCTCGTACTTTCGCAACTTTGGCATACTTGTTGACAAGATCCGGGGCTTTTTTTGGTTTGGATCACGTGGTAATGCGGTACCACACCGAAACAGTCAAGTAAACCTGGTTGCGATTAATATTCTAGAGGATAACGCCGGTTATGTCTCGGTTAGGTCTGGGATTTGCCCTCATCTGGCTCATACTTTCGCATTTCTCGCATACTTGTTGGCCAGATCCTGGGTTTTTTTTGGTTTGGATCACGTCGTAATGTGGTACCACACTGAAACAGTCAATAGAAGCTGGTTCCGAATAGTATTTTAGAGGATGACGCTGGTTATGACTCGGGTAGTTCTGGGATTTGCTGTCATGTGGCTCGTATTTTTGCATTTTTCGCATACTTGTTGGCCAGATCCTGGGTTTTTTCTGGTTTGGATCCCGTGGTAATGAAGTTCCACACCGAAACAGTCAATTAAACCTGGTTGCGATTAATATTTTAGAGGATAACGCCGGTTATGTCTCGGGTAGTTCTGGGATTTGCCGTCATCTGTCTCGTATTTTCGAATTTTTCGCATACTTGTTGGCAAGATCCTGGGCTTTTTTTGGTTTGGATCACGTAGTAATGTGGTACCACACTGAAACAGTCAATTAAACCTGGTTGCGATTAATATTTTAGAGGATAACGCCGGTTATGTCTCGGTTAGGTCTGGGATTTGCTATCATCTGGCTCGTACTTTCGCATTTTTCGCATACTTGTTGGCCAGATACTTGGCTTTTTCTGGTTTGGATCACGTAGTAATGTGGCTCCACACTGAAACAGTCATTTAAACCTGGTTCCGATTAATATTTTGGAGGATAACAACGGTTATGTCTGGGTTAGGTCTGGTATTTGCCCTCATCTGTCTCGTACTTTCGCATCTTTGGCATACTTGTTGGCCAGATCCTGGCCTATTTCTGGTTTGGATCACGTAGTAATGCGGTACCACACTGAAACAGTTAATTAAACCTGGTTCCGGTTAGTATTTTAGAGGATAACGCCGGTTATGTCTGGGTTAGGTCTGGCATTTGCCATCATCTGCCTCGTACTTTCGCATTTTTCGCAAACTTGTTGGCCAGATTCTGGCCTTTTTCTGGATTGGATCACGTAGTAATGCGGTACCACACTGAAGCAGTCAATTAAACCTGGTTCCGGTTAGTATTTTAGAGGATAACGCCGGTTATGTCTCGGGTAGGTCTGGGATTTGCCCTCATCTGGCTCATACTTTCGCATTTCTCGCATACTTGTTGGCCAGATCCTGGCCTTTTTCTGGTTTGGATCACGTAGTAATGTGGTACCACACTGAAACAGTTACTAAAAGCTGGTTCCTATTAGTATTTTAGAGGATAACGCTGGTTATGTCTGCGTTAGTTCTGGTATTTGCAATTATCTGGATCATACTATCGCGTTTTTCGCATACTTCTTGGCCAGATCCAGGGTTTTTTCAGGTTTGGATCACGTAGTAATATGGTACCACACAGAAACAGTCAATAGAAGCTGGTTCCGAATAGTATTTTAGAGGATGACGCTGGTTATGTCTGGGTTAGTTCCGGTATTTGCAACTATCTGCCTCATACTTTCGCGATTTCGTATACTTGTTTGCCAGATCCTGGCCTTTTTCTGGCTTGGACCACGTAGTAATGTGATATCACACTGAAACAGTCAATTAAACCTGGTTGCGATTAATATTTTAGAGGATAACGCCGGTTATGTCTCGGGTAGGTCTGGGATTTGCCCTCATCTGGCTCATACTTTCGCATTTCTCGCATACTTGTTGGCCAGATCCTGGCCTTTTTCTGGTTTGGATCACGTAGTAATGTGGTACCACACTGAAACAGTTACTAAAAGCTGGTTCCTATTAGTATTTTAGAGGATAACGCTGGTTATGTCTGGGTTAGTTCTGGTATTTGCAATTATCTGGATCATACTATCGCGTTTTTCGCATACTTCTTGGCCAGATCCAGGGTTTTTTCAGGTTTGGATCACGTAGTAATATGGTACCACACAGAAACAGTCAATAGAGGCTGGTTCCGAAAGGTATTCCGGAGGATAACGCAGGTTACGTCTTGGTTAGTTCTGGTATTTGCAATCATCTGGCTCATACTTTCGCGTTTTTCGCATACTTGTTGGCCAGATCCTGGGTTTTTTCTGGTTTGGATCCCATAGTAATGAAGTTCCACACCGAAACAGTCAATTAAACCTGGTTGCGATTAATATTTTAGAGGATAACGCAGGTTACGTCTGGGTTAGTTCTGGTATTTGCAACCATCTGGCTCATACTTTCGCGATTTCGTATACTTGTTTGCCAGATCCTGGCATTTTTCTGGCTTGGACCACGTAGTAATGTGGTATAACACTGAAACAGTCAATTAAACCTGGTTGCGATTAATATTTTAGAGGATAACGCCGGTTATGTCTCGGGTAGGTCTGGGATATGCCCTCATCTGGCTCATACTTTCGCATTTCTCGCATACTTGTTGGCCAGATCCTGGGTTTTTTTTGGTTTGGATCACGTCGTAATGTGGTACCACACTGAAACAGTCAATAGAAGCTGGTTCCGAATAGTATTTTAGAGGATGACGCTGGTTATGACTCGGGTAGTTCTGGGATTTGCTGTCATGTGGCTCGTATTTTCGCATTTTTCGCATACTTGTTGGCCAGATCCTGGGTTTTTTCGGGTTTGGATCCAGTGGTAATGAAGTTCCACACCGAAACAGTCAATTAAACCTGGTTGCGATTAATATTTTAGAGGATAACGCCGGTTATGTCTCGGGTAGTTCTGGGATTTGCCGTCATCTGTCTCGTATTTTCGAATTTTTCGCATACTTGTTGGCAAGATCCTGGGCTTTTTTTGGTTTGGATCACGTAGTAATGCGGTACCACACTGAAACAGTCCATTAAACCTGGTTCCGATTAATATTTTAGAGGATAACGCCGGTTATGTCTGGGTTAGGTCTGGTATTTGCCCTCATCTGTCTCGTACTTTCGCATCTTTGGCATACTTGTTGGCCAGATCCTGGCCTATTTCTGGTTTGGATCACGTAGTAATGCGGTACCACACTGAAACAGTTAATTAAACCTGGTTCCGGTTAGTATTTTAGAGGATAACGCCGGTTATGTCTGGGTTAGGTCTGGTATTTGCCATCATCTGGCTCGTACTTTCGCATTTTTCGCAAACTTGTTGGCCAGATCCTGGCCTTTTTCTGGATTGGATCACGTAGTAATGCGGTACCACACTGAAGCAGTCAATTAAACCTGGTTCCGGTTAGTATTTTAGAGGATAACGCCGGTTATGTCTCGGTTAGGTCTGGAATTTGCCCTCATCTGGCTCATACTTTCGCATTTCTCGCATACTTGTTGGCCAGATCCTGGCCTTTTTCTGGTTTGGATCACGTAGTAATGTGGTACCACACTGAAACAGTCACTAAAAGCTGGTTCCGATTAGTATTTTAGAGGATAACGCCGGTTACGTCCCGGTTAGGTCTGGGATTTGCCATCATCTGGCTCGTACTTTCGCATTTTTCGCATACTTGTTGGCCAGATCCTGGGCTTTTTCTGGTTTGGATCCCGGAGTAATGAAGTTCCACACCGAAACAGTCAATTAAACCTGGTTGCAATTAATATTTTAGAGGATAACGCAGGTTATGTCTCGGGTAGTTCTGGGATTTGCCGTCATGTGGCTCGTATTTTCGAATTTTTCGCATACTTGTTGGCCAGATCCTGGGCTTTTTTTCGTTTGGATCACGTAGTAATGTGTTACCACACCGAAACAGTCAAGTAAACCTGGTTGCGATTAATATTCTAGAGGATAACGCCGGTTATGTCGCGGTTAGGTCTGGGATATGCCCTCATCTGGCTCATACTTTCGCATTTCTCGCATACTTGTTGGCCAGATCCTGGGCTTTTTTTCGTTTGGATCACGTAGTAATGTGGTACCACACTGAAACAGTCAATTAAACCTAGTTGCGATTAATATTTTAGAGGATAACGCCGGTTATGTCTCGGTTAGGTCTGGGATTTGCCATCATCTGGCTCGTACTTTCGCATTTTTCGCATACTTGTTGGCCAGATACTTGGCTTTTTCTGGTTTGGATCACGTAGTGATGTGGATCCACACTGAAACAGTCAATTAAACCTGGTTCCGATTAATATTTTAGAGGATAACAACGGTTATGTCTGGGTTAGGTCTGGTATTTGCCCTCATCTGTCTCGTACTTTCGCATCTTTGGCATACTTGTTGGCCAGATCCTGGCCTATTTCTGGTTTGGATCACGTAGTAATGCGGTACCACACTGAAACAGTTAATTAAACCTGGTTCCGGTTAGTATTTTAGAGGATAACGCCGGTTATGTCTGGGTTAGGTCTGGTATTTGCCATCATCTGGCTCGTACTTTCGCATTTTTCGCAAACTTGTTGGCCAGATCCTGGCCTTGTTCTGGATTGGATCACGTAGTAATGCGGTACCACACTGAAGCAGTCAATTAAACCTGGTTCCGGTTAGTATTTTAGAGGATAACGCCGGTTATGTCTCGGTTAGGTCTGGGATTTGCCCTCATCTGGCTCATACTTTCGCATTTCTCGCATACTTGTTGGCCAGATCCTGGCCTTTTTCTGGTTTGGATCACGTAGTAATGTGGTACCACACTGAAACAGTCACTAAAAGCTGGTTCCTATTAGTATTTTAGAGGATAACGCTGGTTATGTCTGGGTTAGTCCTGGTATTTGCAATTATCTGGATCATACTATCGCGTTTTTCGCATACTTCTTGGCCAGATTCAGGGTTTTTTCAGGTTTGGATCTCGTAGTAATATGGTACCACACAGAAACAGTCAATAGAAGCTGGTTCCGAATAGTATTTTAGAGGATGACGCTGGTTATGTCTTGGTTAGTTCCGGTATTTGCAACCAACTGCCTCATACTTTCGCGATTTCGTATACTTGTTTGCCAGATCCTGGCCTTTTTCTGGCTTGGACCACGTAGTAATGTGATATCACACTGAAACAGTCAATTAAACCTGGTTGCGATTAATATTTTAGAGGATAACGTCGGTTATGTCTCGGGTAGGTCTGGGATTTGCCGTCATCTGGCTCGTATTCTCGCATTTTTCGCATACTTGTTGGCCAGATCCTGGCCTTTTTCTGGCTTGGACCACGTTGTAATGTGGTACCACACTGAAGCCGTCAATAGAATCTGGTTCCGAAAGGTATTCCGGAGGATAACGCAGGTTACGTCTTGGATAGTTCTGGTATTTGCAATCATCTGGCTCATACTTTCGCGTTTTTCGCATACTTGTTGGCCAGATCCTGGGTTTTTTCTGGTTTGGATCCCATAGTAATGAAGTTCCACACCGAAACAGTCAATTAAACCTGGTTGCGATTAATATTTTAGAGGATAACGCAGGTTACGTCTGGGTTAGTTCTGGTATTTGCAACCATCTGGCTCATACTTTCGCGATTTCGTATACTTGTTTGCCAGATCCTGGCATTTTTCTGGCTTGGACCACGTAGTAACGTGGTATAACACTGAAACAGTCAATTAAACCTGGTTGCGATTAATATTTTAGAGGATAACGCCGGTTATGTCTCGGTTAGGTCAGGGATATGCCCTCATCTGTCTCGTGCTTTCGTAATTTTCGCGTACTTGTTGGCCAGATCTTGGGTTTTTTGTGGTTTGGATCCCGTCGTAATGTGGTTCCACACCGATGCAGTCAATTAAACCTGGTTGTAATGAATATTTTGGAGGATAACGCTGGTTATGTTTGGGTTAGTTCTGGTATTTGCAATCATCTGGCTCGTACTTTCGCATTTTTCGCATACTTGTAGGCAAGATCCTGGGTTTTTTTTGGTTTGGATCACGTAGTAATGTGGTACCACACTGAAACAGTCAATTAAACCTGGTTCCGATTAATATTTTAGAGGATAACGCCGGTTAAGTCTGGGTTAGGTCTGGTATTTGCCCTCACCTGGCTCGTACTTTCGCATCTTTGGCATACTTGTTGGCAAGATCCTGGGCTTTTTTGGTTTGGATCACGTGGTAATGCGGTACCACACCGAAACAGTCAAGTAAACCTGGTTGCGATTAATATTTTAGAGGATAACGCCGGTTACGTCTCGGTTAGGTCTGGGATTTGCCCTCATCTGGCTCATACTTTCGCATTTCTCGCATACTTGTTGGCCAGATCCTGGGCTTTTTCTGGTTTGGATAACGTAGTAATGTGGTACCAAACTGAAGCAGTCAATAAAAGCTGGTTCCGATTAGTATTTTAGAGGATAACGCCGGTTACGTCCCGGATAGGTCTGGGATTTGCAATCATCTGGCTCGTAATTTCGCATTTTTCGCATACTTGTTGGCCAGATCCTGGGCTTTTTCTGGTTTGGATCCCGGAGTAATGAAGTTCCACACCGAAACAGTCAATTAAACCTGGTTGCAATTAATATTTTAGAGGATAACGCAGGTTATGTCTCGGGTAGTTCTGGGATTTGCCGTCATCTGGCTCGTATTTTCGAATTTTTCGCATACTTGTTGGCAAGATCCTGGGCTTTTTTTGGTTTGGATCGCGTAGTAATGTGGATCCACACTGAAACAGTCAATTAAACCTGGTTCCGATTAATATTTTAGAGGATAACGCCGGTTATGTCTGGGTTAGGTCTGGTATTTGCCCTCATCTGGCTCGTACTTTCGCATCTTAGGCATACTTGTTGGCCAGATCCTGGCCTTTTTCTGGTTTGGATCACGTAGTAATGCGGTACCACACCGAAACAGTCAATTAAACCTGGTTGCGATTAATATTTTAGAGGATAACGCCGGTTATGTCTCGGGTAGTTCTGGGATTTGCCGTCATCTGTCTCGTATTTTCGAATTTTTCGCATACTTGTTGGCAAGATCCTGGGCTTTTTTTGATTTGGATCACGTAGTAATGTGGTACCACACTGAAACAGTCAATTAAACCTGGTTGCGATTAATATTTTAGAGGATAACGCCGGTTATGTCTCGGTTAGGTCTGGGATTTGCTATCATCTGGCTCGTACTTTCGCATTTTTCGCATACTTGTTGGCCAGATACTTGGCTTTTTCTGGTTTGGATCACGTAGTAATGTGGATCCACACTGAAACAGTCAATTAAACCTGGTTCCGATTAATATTTTAGAGGATAACGCCGGTTATGTCTGGGTTAGGTCTGGTATTTGCCCTCATCTGTCTCGTACTTTCGCATCTTTGGCATACTTGTTGGCCAGATCCTGGCCTATTTCTGGTTTGGATCACGTAGTAATGCGGTACCACACTGAAACAGTTAATTAAACCTGGTTCCGGTTAGTATTTTAGAGGATAACGCCGGTTATGTCTCGGTTAGGTCTGGGATTTGCCCTCATCTGGCTCATACTTTCGCATTTCTCGCATACTTGTTGGCCAGATCCTGGCCTTTTTCTCGTTTGGATCACGTAGTAATGTGGTACCACACTGAAACAGTCACTAAAAGCTGGTTCCGATTAGTATTTTAGAGGATAACGCCGGTTACGTCCCGGTTAGGTCTGGGATTTGCCGTCATCTGGCTCGTACTTTCGCATTTTTCGCATACATGTTGGCCAGATCCTGGGCTTTTTCTGGTTTGGATCCCGGAGTAATGAAGTTCCACACCGAAACAGTCAATTAAACCTGGTTGCAATTAATATTTTAGAGGATAACGCAGGTTATGTCTCGGGTAGTTCTGGGATTTGCCGTCATCTGGCTCGTATTTTCGAATTTCTCGCATACTTGTTGGCAAGATCCTGGGCTCTTTTTGGTTTGGATCACGTAGTAATGTGGTACCACACTGAAACAGCCAATTAAACCTGGTTCCGATTTATATTTTAGGGGATAACGCCGGTTAAGTCTGGGTTAGGTCTGGTATTTGCCCTCACCTGGCTCGTACTTTCGCATCTTTGGCATACTTGTTGGCAAGATCCTGGGCTTTTTTTGGTTTGGATCACGTGGTAATGCGGTACCACACCGAAACAGTCAAGTAAACCTGGTTGCGATTAATATTTTAGAGGATAACGCCGGTTACGTCTCGGTTAGGTCTGGGATTTGCCCTCATCTGGCTCATACTTTCGCATTTCTCGCATACTTGTTGGCCAGATCCTGGGCTTTTTCTGGTTTGGATCACGTAGTAATGTGGTACCAAACTGAAGCAGTCAATAAAAGCTGGTTCCGATTAGTATTTTAGAGGATAACGCCGGTTACGTCCCGGTTAGGTCTGGGATTTGCCATCATCTGGCTCGTACTTTCGCATTTTTCGCATACTTGTTGGCCAGATCCTGGGCTTTTTCTGGTTTGGATCACGTAGTAATGTGGATCCACACTGAAACAGTCAATTAAACCTGGTTCCGATTAATATTTTAGAGGATAACGCCGGTTATGTCTGGGTTAGGTCTGGTATTTGCCCTCATCCGGCTCGTACTTTCGCATCTTAGGCATACTTGTTGGCCAGATCCTGGCCTTTTTCTGGTTTGGATCACGTAGTAATGCGGTACCACACTGAATCAGTCAATTATACCTGGTTCCGGTTAGTATTTTAGAGGATAACGCCGGTTATGTCTGGGTTAGGTCTGGTATTTGCCCTCATCTGGCTCGTACTTTCGCAACTTTGGCATACTTGTTGACAAGATCCGGGGCTTTTTTTGGTTTGGATCACGTGGTAATGCGGTACCACACCGAAACAGTCAAATAAACCTGGTTGCGATTAATATTCTAGAGGATAACGCCGGTTATGTCTCGGTTAGGTCTGGGATTTGCCCTCATCTGGCTCATACTTTCGCATTTCTCGCATACTTGTTGGCCAGATCCTGGGTTTTTTTTGGTTTGGATCACGTCGTAATGTGGTACCACACTGAAACAGTCAATAGAAGCTGGTTCCGAATAGTATTTTAGAGGATGACGCTGGTTATGACTCGGGTAGTTCTGGGATTTGCTGTCATGTGGCTCGTATTTTTGCATTTTTCGCATACTTGTTGGCCAGATCCTGGGTTTTTTCTGGTTTGGATCCCGTGGTAATGAAGTTCCACACCGAAACAGTCAATTAAACCAGGTTGCGATTAATATTTTAGAGGATAACGCCGGTTATGTCTCGGGTAGTTCTGGGATTTGCCGTCATCTGTCTCGTATTTTCGAATTTTTCGCATACTTGTTGGCAAGATCCTGGGCTTTTTTTGGTTTGGATCACGTAGTAATGTGGTACCACACTGAAACAGTCAATTAAACCTGGTTGCGATTAATATTTTAGAGGATAACGCCGGTTATGTCTCGGTTAGGTCTGGGATTTGCTATCATCTGGCTCGTACTTTCGCATTTTTCGCATACTTGTTGGCCAGATACTTGGCTTTTTCTGGTTTGGATCACGTAGTAATGTGGATCCACACTGAAACAGTCATTTAAACCTGGTTCCGATTAATATTTTGGAGGATAACAACGGTTATGTCTGGGTTAGGTCTGGTATTTGCCCTCATCTGTCTCGTACTTTCGCATCTTTGGCATACTTGTTGGCCAGATCCTGGCCTATTTCTGGTTTGGATCACGTAGTAATGCGGTACCACACTGAAACAGTTAATTAAACCTGGTTCCGGTTAGTATTTTAGAGGATAACGCCGGTTATGTCTGGGTTAGGTCTGGCATTTGCCATCATCTGCCTCGTACTTTCGCATTTTTCGCAAACTTGTTGGCCAGATTCTGGCCTTTTTCTGGATTGGATCACGTAGTAATGCGGTACCACACTGAAGCAGTCAATTAAACCTGGTTCCGGTTAGTATTTTAGAGGATAACGCCGGTTATGTCTCGGGTAGGTCTGGGATTTGCCCTCATCTGGCTCATACTTTCGCATTTCTCGCATACTTGTTGGCCAGATCCTGGCCTTTTTCTGGTTTGGATCACGTAGTAATGTGGTACCACACTGAAACAGTTACTAAAAGCTGGTTCCTATTAGTATTTTAGAGGATAACGCTGGTTATGTCTGGGTTAGTTCTGGTATTTGCAATTATCTGGATCATACTATCGCGTTTTTCGCATACTTCTTGGCCAGATCCAGGGTTTTTTCAGGTTTGGATCACGTAGTAATATGGTACCACACAGAAACAGTCAATAGAGGCTGGTTCCGAAAGGTATTCCGGAGGATAACGCAGGTTACGTCTTGGTTAGTTCTGGTATTTGCAATCATCTGGCTCATACTTTCGCGTTTTTCGCATACTTGTTGGCCAGATCCTGGGTTTTTTCTGGTTTGGATCCCATAGTAATGAAGTTCCACACCGAAACAGTCAATTAAACCTGGTTGCGATTAATATTTTAGAGGATAACGCAGGTTACGTCTGGGTTAGTTCTGGTATTTGCAACCATCTGGCTCATACTTTCGCGATTTCGTATACTTGTTTGCCAGATCCTGGCATTTTTCTGGCTTGGACCACGTAGTAATGTGGTATAACACTGAAACAGTCAATTAAACCTGGTTGCGATTAATATTTTAGAGGATAACGCCGGTTATGTCTCGGGTAGGTCTGGGATTTGCCGTCATCTGGCTCGTATTTTCGCATTTTTCGCATACTTGTTGGCCGGATCCTGGGTTTTTCCTGGTTTGGATCCCGTAGTAATGAAGTTCCACACCGAAACAGTCAATTAAACCTGGTTGCGATTAATATTTTAGAGGATAACGCCGGTTATGTCTCGGTTAGGTCTGGGATTTGCCATCATCTGGCTCGTACTTTCGCAATTTTTCGCATACTTGTTGGTCAGATCTTGGCCTTTTTCTGGTTTGGATCCCGTAGTAATGTGGATCCACACCGAAACAGACAATTAAACCTGGTTGCGATTAATATTTTAGAGGATAACGCCCGTTATGTCTCGGTTAGGTCAGGGATTTGCCCTCATCTGTCTCGTGCTTTCGTAATTTTCGCGTACTTGTTGGCCAGATCTTGGGTTTTTTGTGGTTTGGATCCCGTCGTAATGTGGTTCCACACCGATGCAGTCAATTAAACCTGGTTGTAATGAATATTTTGGAGGATAACGCTGGTTATGTTTGGGTTAGTTCTGGTATTTGCAATCATGTGGCTCGTACTTTCGCATTTTTCGCATACTTGTAGGCAAGATCCTGGGTTTTTTTTGGTTTGGATCACGTAGTAATGTGGTACCACACTGAAACAGTCAATTAAACCTGGTTCCGATTAATATTTTAGAGGATAACGCCGGTTAAGTCTGGGTTAGGTCTGGTATTTGCCCTCACCTGGCTCGTACTTTCGCATCTTTGGCATACTTGTTGGCAAGATCCTGTGCTTTTTTTGGTTTGGATCACGTGGTAATGCGGTACCACACCGAAACAGTCAAGTAAACCTGGTTGCGATTAATATTTTAGAGGATAACGCCGGTTACGTCTCGGTTAGGTCTGGGATTTGCCCCCATCTGCCTCATACTTTCGCATTTCTCGCATACTTGTTGGCCAGATCCTGGGCTTTTTCTGGTTTGGATCACGTAGTAATGTGGTACCAAACTGAAGCAGTCAATAAAAGCTGGATCCGATTAGTATTTTAGAGGATAACGCCGGTTACGTCCCGGTTAGGTCTGGGATTTGCCATCATCTGGCTCGTACTTTCGCATTTTTCGCATACTTGTTGGCCAGATCCTGGGCTTTTTCTGGTTTGGATCCCGGAGTAATGAAGTTCCACACCGAAACAGTCAATTAAACCTGGTTGCAATTAATATTTTAGAGGATAACGCAGGTTATGTCTCGGGTAGTTCTGGGATTTGCCGTCATCTGGCTCGTATTTTCGAATTTTTCGCATACTTGTTGGCAAGATCCTGGGCTTTTTTTGGTTTGGATCACGTAGTAATGTGGTACCACACTGAAACAGTCAATTAAACCTGGTTGCGATTAATATTTTAGAGGATAACGCCGGTTATGTCTCGGTTAGGTCTGGGATTTGCCATCATCTGGCTCGTACTTTCGCATTTTTCGCATACTTGTTGGCCAGATACTGGGCTTTTTCTGGTTTGGATCACGTAGTAATGTGGATCCACACTGAAACAGTCAATTAAACCTGGTTCCGATTAATATTTTAGAGGATACGCCGGTTATGTCTGGGTTAGGTCTGGTATTTGCCCTCATCTGGCTCGGACTTTCGCATCTTAGGCATACTTGTTGGCCAGATCCTGGCCTTTTTCTGGTTTGGATCACGTAGTAATGCGGTACCACACTGAAACAGTCAATTATACCTGGTTCCGGTTAGTATTTTAGAGGATAACGCCGGTTATGTCTGGGTTAGGTCTGGTATTTGCCCTCATCTGGCTCGTACTTTCGCATTTTTCGCAAACTTGTTGGCCAGATCCTGGCCTTTTTCTGGATTGGATCACGTGGTAATGCGGTACCACACCGAAACAGTCAAGTAAAACAGGTTGCGATTAATATTTTAGAGGATAACGCCGGTTATGTCTCGGTTAGGTCTGGGATTTGCCCTCATCTGGCTCATACTTTCGCATTTCTCGCATACTTGTTGGCCAGATCCTGGGCTTTTTCTGGTTTGGATCACGTAGTAATGTCGTACCAGACTGAAACAGTCAATAAAAGCTGGTTCCTATTAGTATTTTAGAGGATAACGCTGGTTATGTCAGGGTTAGTTCTGGTATATGCAATTATCTGGCTAATACTATCGCGTTTTTCGCATACTTCTTGGCCAGATCCAGGGTTTTTTCAGGTTTGGATCTCGTAGTAATATGACACCACACAGAAACAGTCAATAGAAGCTGGTTCCGAATAGTATTTTAGAGGATGACGCTGGTTATGTCTGGGTTAGTTCCGGTATTTGCAACCATCTGCCTCATACTTTCGCGACTTCGTATACTTGTTTGCCAGATCCTGGCCTTTTTCTGGCTTGGACCACGTAGTAATGTGGTATCACACTGAAACACTCAATTAAACCTGGTTGCGATTAATATTTTAGAGAATAACGCCGGTTATGTCTCGGGTAGGTCTGGGATTTGCCGTCATCTGGCTCGTATTCTCGCATTTTTCGCATACTTGTTGGCCAGATCCTGGCCTTTTTCTGGTTTGGACCACGTTGTAATGTGGTACCACACTGAAGCCGTCAATAGAATCTGGTTCCGATAGGTATTCCGGAGGATAACGCAGGTTACGTCTTCGTTAGTTCTGGTATTTGCAATCATCTGGCTCATACTTTCGCGTTTTTCGCATAGTGGTTGGCCAGATCCTGGGTTTTTTCTGGTTTGGATCCCGTAGTAATGAAGTTCCACACCGAAACAGTCAATTAAACCTGGTTGCGATTAATATTTTAGAGGATAACGCAGGTTACGTCTGGGTTAGTTCTGGTATTTGCAACCATCTGGCTCATACTTTCGCGATTTCGTATACTTGTCTGCCAGATCCTGGCATTTTTCTGGCTTGGACCACGTAGTAATGTGGTATAACACTGAAACAGTCAAATAAACCTGGTTGCGATTAATATTTTAGAGGATAACGCCGGTTATGTCTCGGTTAGGTCACGGATTTGCCCTCCTCCGTCTCGTGCTTTCGTAATTTTCGCGTACTTGTTGGCCAGATCTTGGGTTTTTTGTGGTTTGGATCCCGTCGTAATATGGTTCCACACCGATGCAGTCAATTAAACCTGGTTGTAATGAATATTTTGGAGGATAACGCTGGTTATGTTTGGGTTAGTTCTGGTATTTGCAATCATCTGGCTCGTACTTTCGCATTTTTCGCATACTTGTTGGCAAGATCCTGGGTTTTTTTTGGTTTGGATCACGTAGTAATGTGGTACCACACTGAAACAGTCAATTAAACCTGGTTCCGATTAATATTTTAGAGGATAACGCCGGTTAAGTCTGGGTTAGGTCTGGTATTTGCCCTCACCTGGCTCGTTCTTTCGCATCTTTGGCATACTTGTTGGCAAGGTCCTGGGCTTTTTTTGATTTGGATCACGTGGTAATACGGTACCACACCGAAACAGTCAAGTAAACCTGGTTGCGATTAATATTTTAGAGGATAACGCCGGTTACGTCTCGGTTAGGTCTGGGATTTGCCCTCATCTGGCTCATACTTTCGCATTTCTCGCATACTTGTTGGCCAGATCCTGGGCTTTTTCTGGTTTGGATCACGTAGTAATGTGGTACCAAACTGAAGCAGTCAATAAAAGCTGGTTCCGATTAGTATTTTAGAGGATAACGCCGGTTACGTCCCGGTTAGGTCTGGGATTTGCCATCATCTGGCTCGTACTTTCGCATTTTTCGCATACTTGTTGGCCAGATCCTGGGCTTTTTCTGGTTTGGATCCCGGAGTAATGAAGTTCCACACCGAAACAGTCAATTAAACCTGGTTGCAATTAATATTTTAGAGGATAACGCCGGTTATGTCTCGGGTAGTTCTGGGATTTGCCGTCATCTGGCTCGTATTTTTGAATTTTTCGCATACTCGTTGGCAAGATCCTGGGCTTTTTTTGGTTTGGATCACGTAGTAATGTGGTACCACACTGAAACAATCAATTAAACCTGGTTGCGATTAATATTTTAGAGGATAACGCCGGTTATGTCTGGGTTAGGTCTGGTATTTGCCCTCATCTGGCTCGTACTTTCGCAACTTTGGCATACTTGTTGACAAGATCCGGGGCTTTTTTTGGTTTGGATCACGTGGTAATGCGGTACCACACCGAAACAGTCAAGTAAACCTGGTTGCGATTAATATTCTAGAGGATAACGCCGGTTATGTCTCGGTTAGGTCTGGGATTTGCCCTCATCTGGCTCATACTTTCGCATTTTTCGCAAACTTGTTGGCCAGATCCTGGGCTTTTTCTGGTTTGGAACACGTAGTAATGTCGTACCAGACTGAAACAGTCAATAAAAGCTGGTTCCTATTAGTATTTTAGAGGATAACGCTGGTTATGTCTGGGTTAGTTCTGGTATTTGCAATTATCTGGCTCGTACTATCGCGATTTTCGCATACTTCTTGGCCAGATCCAGGGTTTTTTCAGGTTTGGATCACGTAGTAATATGGTACCACACAGAAACAGTCAATAGAAGCTGGTTCCGAATAGTATTTTAGAGGATGACGCTGGTTATGTCTGGGTTAGTTCTGGTATTTGCAACCATCTGCCTCATACTTTCGCGATTTCGTATACTTGTTTGCCAGATCCTGGCCTTTTTCTGGCTTGGACCACGTAGTAATGTGGTATCACACAGAAACAGTCAATTACACCTGGTTGCGATTAATATTTTAGAGGATAATGCCGGTTATGTCTCGGGTAGGTCTGGGATTTGCCGTCATCTAGCTCGTATTTTCGCATTTTTCGCATACTTGTTGGCCAGATCCTGGCCTTTTTCAGGCTTGGACCACGTTGTAATGTGGTACCACACTGAAACAGTCAATTAAACCTGGTTGCGATTAATATTTTAGAGGATAACGACGGTTATGTCTCGGTTAGGTCTGGGATTTGCCATCATCCTGCTCGTACTTTCGCATTTTTCGCATACTTGTTGGCCAGATACTGGGCTTTTTCTGGTTTGGACCACGTTGTAATGTGGTACCACACTGAAGCGGTCAATAGAATCTGGTTCCGAAAGGTATTCTGGAGGATAACGCAGGTTACGTCTTGGTTAGTTCTGGTATTTGCAACCATCTGGCTCATACTTTCGCGATTTCGTATACTTGTTTGCCAGATCCTGGCCTTTTCCTGGCTTGGACCACGTAGTAATGTGGTATCACACTGAAACAGTCAATTAAACCTGGTTGCGATTAATATTTTAGAGGATAACGACCGTTATGTCTCGGTTAGGTCTGGGATTTGCCCTCATCTGGCTCATACTTTCGCATTTCTCGCATACGTGTTGGCCAGATCCTGGGCTTTTTCTGGTTTGGACCACGTAGGAATGTGGTATCACACTGAAACAGTCAATTAAACCTGGTTGCGATTAATATTTTAGAGGATAACGCCGGTTATGTCTCGGGTAGGTCTGGGATTTGCCGTCATCTAGCTCGTATTTTCGCATTTTTCGCATACTTGTTGGCCAGATCCTGGCCTTTTTCTGGCTTGGACCACGTTGTAATGTGGTACCACACTGAAGCAGTCAATTAAACCTGGTTGCGATTATTATTTTAGAGGATAACGCCGGTTATGTCTCGGTTAGGTCTGGGATTTGCCATCATCTGGCTCGTACTTTCGCAATTTTCGCATACTTGTTGGCCAGATACTGGGCTTTTTCTGGTTTGGACCACGTTGTAATGTGGTACCACACTGAAGCGGTCAATAGAATCTGGTTCCGAAAGGTATTCTGGAGGATAACGCAGGTTACGTCTTGGTTAGTTCTGGTATTTGCAATCATCTGGCTCATACTTTCGCGTTTTTCGCATACTTGTTGGCCAGATCCTGGGCTTTTTCTGGTTTGGATCCCGTAGTAATGAAGTTCCACACCGAAGCAGTCAATTAAACCTGGTTCCGATTAATATTTTAGAGGATAACGCCGGTTATGTCTGGGTTAGGTCTGGTATTTGCCCTCATCTGGCTCGTACTTTCGCATTTTTCGCAAACTTGTTGGCCAGATCCTGGCCTTTTTCTGGATTGGATCACGTGGTAATGCGGTACCACACCGAAACAGTCAAGTAAACCTGGTTCCGGTTAGTATTTTAGAGGATAACGCCGGTTATGTCTCGGATAGGTCTGGGATTTGCCCTCACCTGGCTCATACTTTCGCATTTCTCGCATACTTGTTGGCCAGATCCTGGCCTTTTTCTGGTTTGGATCACGTAGTAATGTGGTACCACACTGAAACAGTCACTAAAAGCTGGTTCCGATTAGTATTTTAGAGGATAACGCCGGTTACGTCCCGGTTAGGTCTGGGATTTGCCATCATCTGGCTCGTACTTTCGCATTTTTCGCATACATGTTGGCCAGATCCTGGGCTTTTTCTGGTTTGGATCCCGGAGTAATGAAGTTCCACACCGAAACAGTCAATTAATCCTGGTTGCAATTAATATTTTAGAGGATAACGCCGGTTACGTCTCGGTTAGGTCTGGGATTTGCCCTCATCTGGCTCATACTTTCGCATTTCTCGCATACTTGTTGGCCAGATCCTGGGCTTTTTCTGGTTTGGATAACGTAGTAATGTGGTACCAAACTGAAGCAGTCAATAAAAGCTGGTTCCGATTAGTATTTTAGAGGATAACGCCGGTTATGTCTCGGGTAGTTCTGGGATTTGCCGTCATCTGGCTCGTATTTTCGAATTTTTCGCATACTTGTTGGCAAGATCCTGGGCTCTTTTTGGTTTGGATCACGTAGTAATGTGGTACCACACTGAAACAGTCAATTAAACCTGGTTCCGATTTATATTTTAGAGGATAACGCCGGTTAAGTCTGGGTTAGGTCTGGTATTTGCCCTCACCTGGCTCGTACTTTCGCATCTTTGGCATACTTGTTGGCAAGATCATGGGCTTTTTTTGGTTTGGATCACGTGGTAATGCGGTACCACACCGAAACAGTCAAGTAAACCTGGTTGCGATTAATATTTTAGAGGATAACGCCGGTTACGTCTCGGTTAGGTCTGGGATTTGCCCTCATCTGGCTCATACTTTCGCATTTCTCGCATACTTGTTGGCCAGATCCTGGGCTTTTTCTGGTTTGGATCACGTAGTAATGTGGTACCAAACTGAAGCAGTCAATAAAAGCTGGTTCCGATTAGTATTTTAGAGGATAACGCCGGTTACGTCCCGGTTAGGTCTGGGATTTGCCATCATCTGGCTCGTACTTTCGCATTTTTCGCATACTTGTTGGCCAGATCCTGGGCTTTTTCTGGTTTGGATCCCGGAGTAATGAAGTTCCACACCGAAACAGTCAATTAATCCTGGTTGCAATTAATATTTTAGAGGATAACGCCGGTTACGTCCCGGTTAGGTCTGGGATTTGCCATCATCTGGCTCGTACTTTCGCATTTTTCGCATACTTGTTGGCCAGATCCTGGCCTTTTTCTGGTTTGGATCACGTAGTAATGCGGTACCACACTGAAACAGTCAATTATACCTGGTTCCGGTTAGTATTTTAGAGGATAACGCCGGTTATGTCTGGGTTAGGTCTGGTATTTGCCCACATCTGGCTCGTACTTTCGCATTTTTCGCAAACTTGTTGGCCAGATCCTGGCCTTTTTCTGGATTGGATCACGTGGTAATGCGGTACCACACCGAAACAGTCAAGTAAACCAGGTTGCGATTAATATTTTAGAGGATAACGCCGGTTATGTCTCGGTTAGGTCTGGGATTTGCCCTCATCTGGCTCATACTTTCGCATTTCTCGCATACTTGTTGGCCAGATCCTGGGCTTTTTCTGGTTTGGATCACGTAGTAATGTCGTACCAGACTGAAACAGTCAATAAAAGCTGGTTCCTATTAGTATTTTAGAGGATAACGCTGGTTATGTCAGGGTTAGTTCTGGTATATGCAATTATCTGGCTAATACTATCGCGTTTTTCGCATACTTCTTGGCCAGATCCAGGGTTTTTTCAGGTTTGGATCTCGTAGTAATATGACACCACACAGAAACAGTCAATAGAAGCTGGTTCCGAATAGTATTTTAGAGGATGACGCTGGTTATGTCTGGGTTAGTTCCGGTATTTGCAACCATCTGCCTCATACTTTCGCGACTTCGTATACTTGTTTGCCAGATCCTGGCCTTTTTCTGGCTTGGACCACGTAGTAATGTGGTATCACACTGAAACACTCAATTAAACCTGGTTGCGATTAATATTTTAGAGGATAACGCCGGTTATGTCTCGGTTAGGTCACGGATTTGCCCTCATCCGTCTCGTGCTTTCGTAATTTTCGCGTACTTGTTGGCCAGATCTTGGGTTTTTTGTGGTTTGGATCCCGTCGTAATATGGTTCCACACCGATGCAGTCAATTAAACCTGGTTGTAATGAATATTTTCGAGGATAACGCTGGTTATGTTTGGGTTAGTTCTGGTATTTGCAATCATCTGGCTCGTACTTTCGCATTTTTCGCATACTTGTTGGCAAGATCCTGGGTTTTTTTTGGTTTGGATCACGTAGTAATGTGGTACCACACTGAAACAGTCAATTAAACCTGGTTCCGATTAATATTTTAGAGGATAACGCCGGTTAAGTCTGGGTTAGGTCTGGTATTTGCCCTCATCTGGCTCATACTTTCGCATTTCTCGCATACTTGTTGGCCAGATCCTGGGCTTTTTCTGGTTTGGATCACGTAGTAATGTGGTACCAAACTGAAGCAGTCAATAAAAGCTGGTTCCGATTAGTATTTTAGAGGATAACGCCGGTTACGTCCCGGTTAGGTCTGGGATTTGCCATCATCTGGCTCGTACTTTCGCATTTTTCGCATACTTGTTGGCCAGATCCTGGGCTTTTTCTGGTTTGGATCCCGGAGTAATGAAGTTCCACACCGAAACAGTCAATTAAACCTGGTTGCAATTAATATTTTAGAGGATAACGCCGGTTATGTCTCGGGTAGTTCTGGGATTTGCCGTCATCTGGCTCGTATTTTTGAATTTTTCGCATACTCGTTGGCAAGATCCTGGGCTTTTTTTGGTTTGGATCACGTAGTAATGTGGTACCACACTGAAACAATCAATTAAACCTGGTTGCGATTAATATTTTAGAGGATAACGCCGGTTATGTCTGGGTTAGGTCTGGTATTTGCCCTCATCTGGCTCGTACTTTCGCAGTTTTCGCAAACTTGTTGGCCAGATCCTGGGCTTTTTCTGGTTTGGATCACGTAGTAATGTCGTACCAGACTGAAACAGTCAATAAAAGCTGGTTCCTATTAGTATTTTAGAGGATAACGCTGGTTATGTCTGGGTTAGTTCTGGTATTTGCAATTATCTGGCTCGTACTATCGCGATTTTCGCATACTTCTTGGCCAAATCCAGGGTTTTTTCAGGTTTGGATCACGTAGTAATATGGTACCACACAGAAACAGTCAATAGAAGCTGGTTCCGAATAGTATTTTAGAGGATGACGCTGGTTATGTCTGGGTTAGTTCTGGTATTTGCAACCATCTGCCTCATACTTTCGCGATTTCGTATACTTGTTTGCCAGATCCTGGCCTTTTTCTGGCTTGGACCACGTAGTAATGTGGTATCACACAGAAACAGTCAATTAAACCTGGTTGCGATTAATATTTTAGAGGATAACGCCGGTTATGTCTCGGGTAGGTCTGGGATTTGCCGTCATCTAGCTCGTATTTTCGCATTTTTCGCATACTTGTTGGCCAGATCCTGGCCTTTTTCAGGCTTGGACCACGTTGTAATGTGGTACCACACTGAAACAGTCAATTAAACCTGGTTGCGATTAATATTTTAGAGGATAACGCCGGTTATGTCTCGGTTAGGTCTGGGATTTGCCATCATCCTGCTCGTACTTTCGCATTTTTCGCATACTTGTTGGCCAGATACTGGGCTTTTTCTGGTTTGGACCACGTTGTAATGTGGTACCACACTGAAGCGGTCAATAGAATCTGGTTCCGAAAGGTATTCTGGAGGATAACGCAGGTTACGTCTTGGTTAGTTCTGGTATTTGCAATCATCTGGCTCATACTTTCGCGTTTTTCGCATACTTGTTGGCCAGATCCTGGGCTTTTTCTGGTTTGGATCCCGTAGTAATGAAGTTCCACACCGAAGCAGTCAATTAAACCTGATTGCAATTAATATTTTAGAGGATAACGCAGGTTATGTCTCGGGTAGTTCTGGGATTTGCCGTCATCTGGCTCGTATTTTCGAATTTTTCGCATACTTGTTGGCAAGATCCTGGGCTCTTTTTGGTTTGGATCACGTAGTAATGTGGTACCACACTGAAACAGTCAATTAAACCTGGTTCCGATTTATATTTTAGAGGATAACGCCGGTTAAGTCTGGGTTAGGTCTGGTATTTGCCCTCACCTGGCTCGTACTTTCGCATCATTGGCATACTTGTTGGCCAGATCCTGGCCTTTTTCAGGCTTGGACCACGTTGTAATGTGGTACCACACTGAAACAGTCAATTAAACCTGGTTGCGATTAATATTTTAGAGGATAACGCCGGTTATGTCTCGGTTAGGTCTGGGATTTGCCATCATCCTGCTCGTACTTTCGCATTTTTCGCATACTTGTTGGCCAGATACTGGGCTTTTTCTGGTTTGGACCACGTTGTAATGTGGTACCACACTGAAGCGGTCAATAGAATCTGGTTCCGAAAGGTATTCTGGAGGATAACGCAGGTTACGTCTTGGTTAGTTCTGGTATTTGCAATCATCTGGCTCATACTTTCGCGACTTCGTATACTTGTTTGCCAGATCCTGGCCTTTTTCTGGCTTGGACCACGTAGTAATGTGGTATCACACTGAAACACTCAATTAAACCTGGTTGCGATTAATATTTTAGAGGATAACGCCGGTTATGTCTCGGTTAGGTCACGGATTTGCCCTCATCCGTCTCGTGCTTTCGTAATTTTCGCGTACTTGTTGGCCAGATCTTGGGCTTTTTGTGGTTTGGATCCCGTCGTTATATGGTTCCACACCGATGCAGTCAATTAAACCTGGTTGTAATGAATATTTTGGAGGATAACGCCGGTTATGTCTGGGTTAGGTCTGGTATTTGCCCTCATCTGGCTCGTACTTTCGCATTTTTCGCAAACTTGTTGGCCAGATCCTGGCCTTTTTCTGGATTGGATCACGTGGTAATGCGGTACCACACCGAAACAGTCAAGTAAACCTGGTTCCGGTTAGTATTTTAGAGGATAACGCCGGTTACGTCCCGGTTAGGTCTGGGATTTGCCATCATCTGGCTCGTACTTTCGCATTTTTCGCATACATGTTGGCCAGATCCTGGGCTTTTTTTGGTTTGGATCCCGGAGTAATGAAGTTCCACACCGAAACAGTCAATTAAACCTGATTGCAATTAATATTTTAGAGGATAACGCAGGTTATGTCTCGGGTAGTTCTGGGATTTGCCGTCATCTGGCTCGTATTTTCGAATTTTTCGCATACTTGTTGGCAAGATCCTGGGCTCTTTTTGGTTTGGATCACGTAGTAATGTGGTACCACACTGAAACAGTCAATTAAACCTGGTTCCGATTTATATTTTAGAGGATAACGCCGGTTAAGTCTGGGTTAGGTCTGGTATTTGCCCTCACCTGGCTCGTACTTTCGCATCTTTGGCATACTTGTTGGCAAGATCCTGGGCTTTTTTTGGTTTGGATCACGTGGTAATGCGGTACCACACCGAAACAGTCAAGTGAACCTGGTTGCGATTAATATTTTAGAGGATAACGCCGGTTACGTCTCGGTTAGGTCTGGGATTTGCCCTCATCTGGCTCATACTTTCGCATTGTTCGCATACTTGTTGGCCAGATCCTGGGCTTTTTCTGGTTTGGATCCCGGAGTAATGAAGTTCCACACCGAAACAGTCAATTAATCCTGGTTGCAATTAATATTTTAGAGGATAACGCCGGTTACGTCCCGGTTAGGTCTGGGATTTGCCATCATCTGGCTCGTACTTTCGCATTTCTCGCATACTTGTTGGCCAGATCCTGGCCTTTTTCTGGTTTGGATCACGTAGTAATGCGGTACCACACTGAAACAGTCAATTATACCTGGTTCCGATTAGTATTTTAGAGGATAACGCCGGTTATGTCTGGGTTAGGTCTGGTATTTGCCCTCATCTGGCTCGTACTTTCGCAACTTTGGCATACTTGTTGGCAAGATCCGGGGCTTTTTTTGGTTTGGATCACGTGGTAATGCGGTACCACACCGAAACAGTCAAGTAAACCTGGTTGCGATTAATATTCTAGAGGATAACGCCGGTTATGTCTCGGTTAGGTCTGGGATTTGCCCTCATCTGGCTCATACTTTCGCATTTCTCGCATACTTGTTGGCCAGATCCTGGGTTTTTTTTGGTTTGGATCACGTCGTAATGTGGTACCACACTGAAACAGTCAATAGAAGCTGGTTCCGAATAGTATTTTAGAGGATGACGCTGGTTATGACTCGGGTAGTTCTGGGATTTGCTGTCATGTGGCTCGTACTTTCGCATTTTTCGCATACTTGTTGGCCAGATCCTGGGCTTTTTCTGGTTTGGATCCCGGAGTAATGAAGTTCCACACCGAAACAGTCAATTAATCCTGGTTGCAATTAATATTTTAGAGGATAACGCCGGTTATGTCTGGGTTAGGTCTGGTATTTGCCCTCACCTGGCTCGTACTTTCGCATCTTTGGCATACTTGTTGGCAAGATCCTGGGCTTTTTTTGGTTTGGATCACGTGGTAATGCGGTACCACACCGAAACAGTCAAGTAAACCTGGTTGCGATTAATATTTTAGAGGATAACGCCGGTTACGTCTCGGTTAGGTCTGGGATTTGCCCTCATCTGGCTCATACTTTCGCATTTCTCGCATACTTGTTGGCCAGATCCTGGGCTTTTTCTGGTTTGGATCACGTAGTAATGTGGTACCAAACTGAAGCAGTCAATAAAAGCTGGTTCCGATTAGTATTTTAGAGGATAACGCCGGTTACGTCCCGGTTAGGTCTGGGATTTGCCATCATCTGGCTCGTACTTTCGCATTTTTCGCATACTTGTTGGCCAGATCCTGGGCTTTTTCTGGTTTGGATCCCGGAGTAATGAAGTTCCACACCGAAACAGTCAATTAATCCTGGTTGCAATTAATGTTTTAGAGGATAACGCCGGTTACGTCCCGGTTAGGTCTGGGATTTGCCATCATCTGGCTCATACTTTCGCATTTCTCGCATACTTGTTGGCCAGATCCTGGGTTTTTTTTGGTTTGGATCACGTCGTAATGTGGTACCACACTGAAACAGTCAATAGAAGCTGGTTCCGAATAGTATTTTAGAGGATGACGCTGGTTATGACTCGGGTAGTTCTGGGATTTGCTGTCATGTGGCTCGTACTTTCGCATTTTTCGCATACTTGTTGGCCAGATCCTGGCCTTTTTCTGGTTTGGATCACGTAGTAATGCGGTACCACACTGAAACAGTCAATTATACCTGGTTCCGATTAGTATTTTAGAGGATAACGCCGGTTATGTCTGGGTTAGGTCTGGTATTTGCCCTCATCTGGCACGTACTTTCGCAACTTTGGCATACTTGTTGGCAAGATCCGGGGCTTTTTTTGGTTTGGATCACGAGGTAATGCGGTACCACACCGAAACAGTCAAGTAAACCTGGTTGCGATTAATATTCTAGAGGATAACGCCGGTTATGTCTCGGTTAGGTCTGGGATTTGCCCTCATCTTGCTCATACTTTCGCATTTCTCGCATACTTGTTGGCCAGATCCTGGGTTTTTTTTGGTTTGGATCACGTCGTAATGTGGTACCACACTGAAACAGTCAATAGAAGCTGGTTCCGAATAGTATTTTAGAGGATGACGCTGGTTATGACTCGGGTAGTTCTGGGATTTGCTGTCATGTGGCTCGTATTTTCGCATTTTTCGCATACTTGTTGGCCAGATCCTGGGTTTTTTCTGGTTTGGATCCCGTGGTAATGAAGTTCCACACCGAAACAGTCAATTAAACCTGGTTGCGATTAATATTTTAGAGGATAACGCCGGTTATGTCTCGGGTAGTTCTGGGATTTGCCGTCATCTGTCTCGTATTTTCGAATTTTTCGCATACTTGTTGGCAAGATCCTGGGCTTTTTTTGGTTTGGATCACGTAGTAATGTGGTACCACACTGAAACAGTCAAGTAAACCTGGTTGCGATTAATATTTTAGAGGATAACGCCGGTTACGTCTCGGTTAGGTCTGGGATTTGCCCTCATCTGGCTCATACTTTCGCATTTCTCGCATACTTGTTGGCCAGATCCTGGGCTTTTTCTGGTTTGGATCACGTAGTAATGTGGTACCAAACTGAAGCAGTCAATAAAAGCTGGTTCCGATTAGTATTTTAGAGGATAACGCCGGTTACGTCCCGGTTAGGTCTGGGATTTGCCATCATCTGGCTCGTACTTTCGCATTTTTCGCATACTTGTTGGCCAGATCCTGGGCTTTTTCTGGTTTGGATCCCGGAGTAATGAAGTTCCACACCGAAACAGTCAATTAATCCTGGTTGCAATTAATGTTTTAGAGGATAACGCCGGTTACGTCCCGGTTAGGTCTGGGATTTGCCATCATCTGGCTCATACTTTCGCATTTCTCGCGTACTTGTTGGCCAGATCCTGGGTTTTTTTTGGTTAGGATCACGTCGTAATGTGGTACCACACTGAAACAGTCAATAGAAGCTGGTTCCGAATAGTATTTTAGAGGATGACGCTGGTTATGACTCGGGTAGTTCTGGGATTTGCTGTCATGTGGCTCGTACTTTCGCATTTTTCGCATACTTGTTGGCCAGATCCTGGCCTTTTTCTGGTTTGGATCACGTAGTAATGCGGTACCACACTGAAACAGTCAATTATACCTGGTTCCGATTAGTATTTTAGAGGATAACGCCGGTTATGTCTGGGTTAGGTCTGGTATTTGCCCTCATCTGGCACGTACTTTCGCAACTTTGGCATACTTGTTGGCAAGATCCGGGGCTTTTTTTGGTTTGGATCACGAGGTAATGCGGTACCACACCGAAACAGTCAAGTAAACCTGGTTGCGATTAATATTCTAGAGGATAACGCCGGTTATGTCTCGGTTAGGTCTGGGATTTGCCCTCATCTTGCTCATACTTTCGCATTTCTCGCATACTTGTTGGCCAGATCCTGGGTTTTTTTTGGTTTGGATCACGTCGTAATGTGGTACCACACTGAAACAGTCAATAGAAGCTGGTTCCGAATAGTATTTTAGAGGATGACGCTGGTTATGACTCGGGTAGTTCTGGGATTTGCTGTCATGTGGCTCGTATTTTCGCATTTTTCGCATACTTGTTGGCCAGATCCTGGGTTTTTTCTGGTTTGGATCCCGTGGTAATGAAGTTCCACACCGAAACAGTCAATTAAACCTGGTTGCGATTAATATTTTAGAGGATAACGCCGGTTATGTCTCGGGTAGTTCTGGGATTTGCCGTCATCTGTCTCGTATTTTCGAATTTTTCGCATACTTGTTGGCAAGATCCTGGGCTTTTTTTGGTTTGGATCACGTAGTAATGTGGTACCACACTGAAACAGTCAATTAAACCTTGTTGCGATTAATATTTTAGAGGATAACGCCGGTTATGTCTCGGTTAGGTCTGGGATTTGCCCTCATCTGTCTCGTACTTTCGCATCTTTGGCATACTTGTTGGCCAGATCCTGGCCTATTTCTGGTTTGGATCACGTAGTAATGCGGTACCACACTGAAACAGTTAATTAAACCTGGTTCCGGTTAGTATTTTAGAGGATAACGCCGGTTATGTCTGGGTTAGGTCTGGTATTTGCCATCATCTGCCTCGTACTTTCGCATTTTTCGCAAACTTGTTGGCCAGATTCTGGCCTTTTTCTGGATTGGATCACGTAGTAATGCGGTACCACACTGAAGCAGTCAATTAAACCTGGTTCCGGTTAGTATTTTAGAGGATAACGCCGGTTATGTCTCGGTTAGGTCTGGGATTTGCCCTCATCTGGCTCATACTTTCGCATTTCTCGCATACTTGTTGGCCAGATCCTGGCCTTTTTCTGGTTTGGATCACGTAGTAATGTGGTACCACACTGAAACAGTCACTAAAAGCTGGTTCCTATTAGTATTTTAGAGGATAACGCTGGTTATGTCTGGGTTAGTTCTGGTATTTGCAATTATCTGGATCATACTATCGCGTTTTTCGCATACTTCTTGGCCAGATCCAGGGTTTTTTCAGGTTTGGATCACGTAGTAATATGGTACCACACAGAAACAGTCAATAGAAGCTGGTTCCGAATAGTATTTTAGAGGATGACGCTGGTTATGTCTGGGTTAGTTCCGGTATTTGCAACTATCTGCCTCATACTTTCGCGATTTCGTATACTTGTTTGCCAGATCCTGGCCTTTTTCTGGCTTGGACCACGTAGTAATGTGGTATAACACTGAAACAGTCAATTAAACCTGGTTGCGATTAATATTTTAGAGGATAACGCCGGTTATGTCTCGGGTAGGTCTGGGATTTGCCGTCATCTGGCTCGTATTTTCGCATTTTTCGCATACTTGTTGGCCGGATCCTGGGTTTTTCCTGGTTTGGATCCCGTAGTAATGAAGTTCCACACCGAAACAGTCAATTAAACCTGGTTGCGATTAATATTTTAGAGGATAACGCCGGTTATGTCTCGGTTAGGTCTGGGATTTGCCATCATCTGGCTCGTCCGCCCATGGACCTGCTCGCGCGGTCGCATGCGGTGATGTACCGGCACCGTGTCGACCGTCGCGCGGGGGTGGGGGCGGTCCCGGGCGGGCAGGAACCTGCTTGGGGCGATTTGAAGCGCCAGGCCCGGCAGTCCGTGTTGCTCGCGTGGCAGGAGCGGCTGGCTCTGCCAACCGCGGGGCACCGGACTGTCGGGGCGGTTCGGCCACTCCTGAAGGAGTGGCTGAACAGAGGCCATGGCAGCCTCACCTACCGGATGGCACAGGTATTTTCCGGGCATGGCAGCTTCGGAAGATACCTGTGCCTGATAGGGAAGGAGCCGACGGCGCGTTGCTGCCACTGCGACGCTGAGCAGGACACGGCGGATCATACCCTGGAGGTATGCCCCGCGTGGGAGGGGGAGCGCCGTGTCCTGGTCGGCGTCGTCGGGCGGGATGTCTCGCTGCCGGGCGTGGTGCGCGCCATGCTCGGCAGCGAGGAGAAGTGGAGGGCCGTGGCCTCCTTCTGCGAGAACGTAATGTTGCAGAAGGAGGCCGCGGGGAGGGAGCGCGATCTTCAGCGGCGCGCTGAAGCTCGCGCTCGTGCGGTGGCCCGAGGTCGTCGCCCGGCCGCGAGGCGTCGCGGGCGGCCGCCTCGGCGTGGCGGATGACCTAGGCTGGGAGGGGGGTCCTCAGGGGACCCTCCTCCCGCCAGGCGGCGCCGGGTCGGACCGGTCGGGGGTAGGAGTGCCTCCCCCTTCCGGTCCGACGCAAGGGGAGGCACCCTCGGCGGTCTGGTGCGGCCATGAACGCCCGGCCGCCGAGGGGTGGAAACGGGGTCGCGGGCGGTTGCGAGTTGGGGCTCGCAGCCGCCACTAAACGCGGCCCCGGGACGGATAGCGGCGGGATGGAGTGGCCCCGTCCCGCCGCTATGAGGCAGTGTGTCTACCGGGGGGACCGATTGTCCCCCCGGGGGATGGGCGCGAAAGCGCGGGCACGGGGAGGATACCGGAAGAATGCTTCGAGCGATTCCCGGTATCCTCTCAAAGCGTGCCGAAGGGTCACCGTGGGGTTTTTAGTGGGTAGGTCCCGAGCCTGTCGTTGTACGGGCGCGGGGAATCCCACACACCCCTCCCACCTCTCCACAAGGAGGTGGGAGGGAGTCTTTCGAAGATTTTCCCCACGACAAAAAAAAAAAAAAAAAAAAAATCATCTGGCTCGTACTTTCGCATTTTTCGCATACTTGTTGGTCAGATCTTGGCCTTTTTCTGGTTTGGATCCCGTAGTAATGTGGATCCACACCGAAACAGACAATTAAACCTGGTTGCGATTAATGTTTTAGAGGATAACGCCCGTTATGTCTCGGTTAGGTCAGGGATTTGCCCTCATCTGACTCGTGCTTTCGTAATTTTCGGGTACTTGTTGGCCAGATCTTGGGTTTTTTGTGGTTTGGATCCCGTCGTAATGTGGTTCCACACCGATGCAGTCAATTAAACCTGGTTGTAATGAATATTTTGGAGGATAACGCTGGTTATGTTTGGGTTAGTTCTGGTATTTGCAATCATCTGGCTCGTACTTTCGCTTTTTTCGCATACTTGTAGGCAAGATCCTGGGTTTTTTTTGGTTTGGATCACGTAGTAATGTGGTACCACACTGAAACAGTCAATTAAACCTGGTTCCGATTAGTATTTTAGAGGATAACGCCGGTTACGTCCCGGTTAGGTCTGGGATTTGCCATCATCTGGCTCGTACTTTCGCATTTTTCGCATACTTGTTGGCCAGATCCTGGGCTTTTTCTGGTTTGGATCCCGGAGTAATGAAGTTCCACACCGAAACAGTCAATTAAACCTGGTTGCAATTATTATTTTAGAGGATAACGCAGGTTATGTCTCGGGTAGTTCTGGGATTTGCCGTCATCTGGCTCGTATTTTCGAATTTTTCGCATACTTGTTGGCAAGATCCTGGGCTTTTTTTGGTTTGGATCACGTAGTAATGTGGTACCACACTGAAACAGTCAATTAAACCCGGTTGCGATTAATATTTTAGAGGATAACGCCGGTTATGTCTCGGTTAGGTCTGGGATTTGCCATCATCTGGCTCGTACTTTCGCATTTTTCGCATACTTGTTGGCCAGATACTGGGCTTTTTCTGGTTTGGATCACGTAGTAATGTGGATCCACACTGAAACAGTCAATTAAACCTGGTTCCGATTAATATTTTAGAGGATACGCCGGTTATGTCTGGGTTAGGTCTGGTATTTGCCCTCATCTGGCTCGTACTTTCGCATCTTAGGCATACTTGTTGGCCAGATCCTGGCCTTTTTCTGGTTTGGATCACGTAGTAATGCGGTACCACACTGAAACAGTCAATTATACCTGGTTCCGGTTAGTATTTTAGAGGATAACGCCGGTTATGTCTGGGTTAGGTCTGGTATTTGCCCTCATCTGGCTCGTACTTTCGCATTTTTCGCAAACTTGTTGGCCAGATCCTGGCCTTTTTCTGGATTGGATCACGTGGTAATGCGGTACCACACCGAAACAGTCAAGTAAACCAGGTTGCGATTAATATTTTAGAGGATAACGCCGGTTATGACTCGGTTAGGTCTGGGATTTGCCCTCATCTGGCTCATACTTTCGCATTTCTCGCATACTTGTTGGCCAGATCCTGGGCTTTTTCTGGTTTGGATCACGTAGTAATGTCGTACCAGACTGAAACAGTCAATAAAAGCTGGTTCCTATTAGTATTTTAGAGGATAACGCTGGTTATGTCTGGGTTAGTTCTGGTATATGCAATTATCTGGCTAATACTATCGCGTTTTTCGCATACTTCTTGGCCAGATCCAGGGTTTTTTCAGGTTCGGATCTCGTAGTAATATGATACCACACAGAAACAGTCAATAGAAGCTGGTTCCGAATAGTATTTTAGAGGATGACGCTGGTTATGTCTGGGTTAGTTCCGGTATTTGCAACCATCTGCCTCATACTTTCGCGACTTCGTATACTTGTTTGCCAGATCCTGGCCTTTTTCTGGCTTGGACCACGTAGTAATGTGGTATCACACTGAAACACTCAATTAAACCTGGTTGCGATTAATATTTTAGAGGATAACGCCGGTTATGTCTCGGGTAGGTCTGGGATTTGCCGTCATCTGGCTCGTATTCTCGCATTTTTCGCATACTTGTTGGCCAGATCCTGGCCTTTTTCTGGCTTGGACCACGTTGTAATGTGGTACCACACTGAAGCCGTCAATAGAATCTGGTTCCGATAGGTATTCCGGAGGATAACGCAGGTTACGTCTTGGTTAGTTCTGGTATTTGCAATCATCTGGCTCATACTTTCGCGTTTTTCGCATACTTGTTGGCCAGATCCTGGGTTTTTTCTGGTTTGGATCCCGTAGTAATGAAGTTCCACACCGAAACAGTCAATTAAACCTGGTTGCGATTAATATTTTAGAGGATAACGCAGGTTACGTCTGGGTTAGTTCTGGTATTTGCAACCATCTGGCTCATACTTTCGCGATTTCGTATACTTGTCTGCCAGATCCTGGCATTTTTCTGGCTTGGACCACGTAGTAATGTCGTATAACACTGAAACAGTCAAATAAACCTGGTTGCGATTAATATTTTAGAGGATAACGCCGGTTATGTCTCGGTTAGGTCACGGATTTGCCCTCATCTGTCTCGTGCTTTCGTAATTTTCGCGTACTTGTTGGCCAGATCTTGGGCTTTTTGTGGTTTGGATCCCGTCGTTATATGGTTCCACACCGATGCAGTCAATTAAACCTGGTTGTAATGAATATTTTGGAGGATAACGCTGGTTATGTTTGGGTTAGTTCTGGTATTTGCAATCATCTGGCTCGTACTTTCGCATTTTTCGCATACTTGTTGGCAAGATCCTGGGTTTTTTTTGGTTTGGATCACGTAGTAATGTGGTACCACACTGAAACAGTCAATTAAACCTGGTTCCGATTAATATTTTAGAGGATAACGCCGGTTAAGTCTGGGTTAGGTCTGGTATTTGCCCTCACCTGGCTCGTACTTTCGCATCTTTGGCATACTTGTTGGCAAGGTCCTGGGCTTTTTTTGATTTGGATCACGTGGTAATACGGTACCACACCGAAACAGTCAAGTAAACCTGGTTGCGATTAATATTTTAGAGGATAACGCCGGTTACGTCTCGGTTAGGTCTGGGATTTGCCATCATCTGGCTCGTACTTTCGCATTTTTCGCATACTTGTTGGCCAGATCCTGGGCTTTTTCTGGTTTGGATCCCGTAGTAATGAAGTTCCACACCGAAACAGTCAATTAAACCTGGTTGCAATTAATATTTTAGAGGATAACGCCGGTTATATCTCGGGTAGTTCAGGGGATTTGCCGTCATCTGGCTCGTATTTTTGAATTTTTCGCATACTCGTTGGCAAGATCCTGGGCTTTTTTTGGTTTGGATCACGTAGTAATGTGGTACCACACTGAAACAGTCAATTAAACCTGGTTGCGTTTAATATTTTGGAGGATAACGCTGGTTATGTTTGGGTTAGTTCTGGTATTTGCAATCATCTGACTCGTACTTTCGCATTTTTCGCATACTTGTTGGCAAGATTATGGGCTTCTTTTAGTTTGGATCACGTAGTAATGTGGTACCACACTGAAACAGTCAATAAAAGCTGGTTCCGAATAGTATTTTAGAGGATAGCGCACGTTACGTCTGGGTTAGTTCTGGTATTTGCAATCATCTGGCTCATACATTCGCGTTTTTCGCATACATCTTTGCCGGATCCTGGGTTTTTTCTGGTTTGGATCCCGTAGTAATGAAGTTCCAAACCGAAACAGTCAATTAAACCTGGTTGCGATTAATATTTTAGAGGATAACGCCGGTTATGTCTCGGGTAGGTCTGGGATTTGCCGTCATCTGGCTCGTATTTTCGCATTTCTCGCATACTTGTTGGCCAGATCCTGGCCTTTTCCTGGCTTGGACCACGTAGTAATGTGGTATCACACTGAAACAGTCAATTAAACCTGGTTGCGATTAATATCTTAGAGGATAACGCCGGTTATGTCTCGGGTAGGTCTGGGATTTGCCGTCATCTAGCTCGTATTTTCGCATTTTTCGCATACTTGTTGGCCAGATGCTGGCCTTTTTCTGGCTTCGACCACGTAGTAATGTGGTATCACACTGAAACAGTCAATAGAATCTAGTTCCGAATAGTATTTTGGAGGATAACGCAGGTTACGTCTGGGTTAGTTCTGGTATTTGCAATCATCTGGCTCATACTTTCGCGTTTTTCACATACTTGTTGGCCAGATCCTGGGTTTTTTTCTGGTTTGGATCCCGTAGTAATGAAGTTCCACACTGAAACAGTCAATTAAACCTGGTTCCGATTAATATTTTAGAGGATAACGCTGGTTATGTCTGGGTTAGTTCTGTTATTTGCAATCATCTGGCTCATACTTTCGCAATTTTCGCGTACTTGTTGGCCAGATCTTGGGTTTTTAGTGGTTTGGATCCCTTCGTAATGTCGTTCCACACCGAAGCAGTCAATTAAACCTGGTTGCGATGAATATTTTGGAGGATAACGCTGGTTATGTTTGGGTTAGTTCTGGTATTTGCAATCATCTGGCTCGTACTTTCGCATTTTTCGCATACTTGTTGGCAAGATCCTGGGCTTTTTTTGGTGTGGATCACGTAGTAATGTGGTACCACACTGAAACAGTCAATAAAAGCTGGTTCCGAATAGTATTTTAGAGGATAACGCAGGTTACGTGTGGGTTAGTTCTGGTATTTGCCTTCATCTGGCTCGTACCTTCGCATTTTTCGCTTACTTGTTGGCCAGATCCTGACCTTTTTCTGGCTTGGACCACGAAGTAATGTGGTACCACACTGAAACAGTCAATTAAACCTGGTCCCGATTAATATTTTAGAGGATAACGCCGGTTATGTCTGGGTTAGGTCTGGTATTTGCCCTCATCTGGCTCGTACTTTCGCATTTTTCGCATACTTGTAGGCAGGATCCTGGCCTTTTTCTGGTTTGGATCACGTAGTAATGCGGTACCACACCGAAACAGTCAATTAAACCTAGTTCCGATTAATATTTTAGAGGATAACGCCGGTTATGTCTGGGTTAGGTCTGGTATTTGCCCTCATCTGGCTCGTACTTTCGCATTTTTCGCTTACTTGTTGGGCAGATCCTGACCTTTTTCTGGCTTGGACCACATAGTAATGAGGTACCACACTGAAACAGTCAATTAAACCTGGTTCCGATTAATATTTAAGAAGATAACGCTGGTTATATCTGGGTTAGTTCTGGTATTTGCAATCATCTGGCTCATACTTTCGCATTTTTCGCATACTTGTTGGCAGGATCCTGAGCTTTTTTTGGTTTGGATCACGTAGTAATGTGGTACCACACTGAAACAGTCAATTAAACCTGGTTCCGATTAATATTTTAGAAGATAACGCTGGTTATATCTGGGTTAGTTCTGGTATTTGCAATCATCTGGCTCATACTTTCGCATTTATCGCATACTTGTTGGCCAGATCCAGGCCTTTTTCTGGCTTGGACCACGTAGTAATGAGGTACCACACTGAAACAGTCAATTAAACCTGGTTCCGATTAATATTTTAGAGGATAACGCCGGTTATGTCTGGGTTAGTTCTGTTATCTGTAATCATCTGCTTCATTTTTTCGCAATTTTCGCGTACTAGTTGGCCAGATCTTGGGTTTTTTGTGGTTTGGATCCCGTCGTAATGTCGTTCCACACCGAAGCAGTCAATTAAACCTGGTTGCGATGAATATTTTGGAAGATAACGCTGGTTATGTTTGGGCTAGTTCTGGTATTTGCAATCATCTGGCTCGTACTTTCGCATTTTTCGCATACTTGTTGGCAAGATCCTGGGCTTTTTTTGGTTTGGATCACGTAGTAATGTGGTACCACACTGAAACAGTCAATGAAAGCTGGTTCCGAATAGTATTTTAGAGGATAGCGCAGGTTACGTCTGGGTCAGTTCTGGTATTTGCAATCATCTGGCTCATACATTCGCGTTTTTCGCATACATCTTTGCCAGATCCTGGGTTTTTTCTGGTTTGGATCCCGTAGTAATGAAGTTCCACACCGAAACAGTCAATTAAACCTGGTTGCGATTAATATTTTAGAGGATAACGCCGGTTATGTCTCGGGTAGGTCTGGGATTTGCCGTCATCTGGCTCGTATTTTCGCATTTCTCGCTTACTTGTTGGCCAGATCCTGGCCTTTTCCTGGCTTGGACCACGTAGTAATGTGGTATCACACTGAAACAGTCAATTAAACCTGGTTGCGATTAATATCTTAGAGGATAACGCCGGTTATGTCTCGGGTAGGTCTGGGATTTGCCGTCATCTAGCTCGTATTTTCGCATTTTTCGCATACTTGTTGGCCAGATCCTGGCCTTTTTCTGTCTTCGACCACGTAGTAATGTGGTACCACACTGAAACAGTCAATAAAAGCTGGTTCCGAATAGTATTTTAGAGGATAACGCAGGTTACGTCTGGGTTAGTTCTGATATTTGCCCTCATCTGGCTCGTACCTTCGCATTTTTCGCTTACTTGTTGACCAGATCCTGGCCTTTTTCTGGCTTGGACCACGAAGTAATGTGGTCCCACACTGAAACAGTCAATTAAACCTGGTCCCGATTAATATTTTAGAGGATAACGCCGGTTATGTCTGGGTTAGGTCTGGTACTTGCCCTCATCTGGCTCGTACTTTCGCATTTTTCGCATACTTGTAGGCAGGATCCTGGCCTTTTTCTGGTTTGGATCACGTAGTAATGCGGTACCACACCGAAACCGGCAATTAAACCTAGTTCCGATTAATATTTTAGAGTATAACGCCGGTTATGTCTGGGTTAGGTCTGGTATTTGTCCTCATCTGGCTCGTACTTTCGCAGTTTTCGCTTACTTGTTGGGCAGATCCTGACCTTTTTCTGGCTTGGACCACATAGTAATGAGGTACCACACTGAAACAGTCAATTAAACCTGGCGGCGATTAATATTTTAGAGGATAATGCCGGTTATGTCTGGGTTAGGTCTGGAATTTGCCCTCATCTGGCTCGTACTTTCGCATTTTTCGCATACTTGTTGGCTAAATCGTCGCCTTTTTCTGGTTTGGCTCACTTAGTAATGCGGTACCACACCGAAATTGCTAACTACACCTGGTTGCGATTAATATTTTAGAGGATAACGCCGGATATGTCTCGGTTAGGTCTGGTATTTGCCCTCATCTGGCTCGAACTTTCGCATTTTTCACATACTTGTTGGCCAGATCCTGGCCTTTTTCTGGTTTGGATCACGTAGTAATGCGGAACCACACCGAAACAGTCAATTAAACCTGGTAGCGATTAATATTTTAGAGGATAACGCCGGTTATGTCTCGGTTAGGTCTGGGATTTGCCCTCATCTGGCTCGTACTTTCGCATTTTTCGCATACTTGTTGGCCAGATCCTGGCCTTTTGCTGGCTTGGACCACGTAGTAATTTGGTGCGACACTGAAACAGTCAATTAAACCTGGTTCCGATTAATATTTTAGTGGATAGCGCCGGTTATGTCTGGGTTAGGTCTGGTATTTGCCCTCATCTGGTTCGTACTTTCGCATTTTTCGCATACTTGTTGGCCAGATCCTGGCCTTTTTCTGGTTTGGATCACGTAGTAATGCGGTACCACACCGGAACAGTCAAGTAAACCTGGTTGCGATTAATATTTTGGAGGATAACGCCGGTTATGTCTCGGTTAGGTCTGGGATTTGCCCTCATCTGGCTCATACTTTCGCATTTCTCGCATACTTGTTGGCCGGATCCTGGGCTTTTTCTGGTTTGGATCACGTAGTAATGTGGTACCACACTGAATCAGTCAATAAAAGCTGGTTCCGATTAGTATTTTAGAGGATAACGCTGGTTATGGCTGGGTTAGTTCTGGTATTTGCAATTATCTGGCTCATACTATCGCGTTTTTCGCATACTTCTTGGCCAGATCCAGGGTTTTTTCAGGTTTGGATCACGTAGTAATATGGTACCACACAGAAACAGTCAATAGAAGCTGGTTCCGAATAGTATTTTAGAGGATGACGCTGGTTATGTCTGGGTTAGTTCCGGTATTTGCAACCATCTGCCTCATACTTTCGCGATTTCGTATACTTGTTTGCCAGATCCTGGCCTTTTTCTGGCTTGGACCACGTAGTAATGTGGTATCACACAGAAACAGTCAATTAAACCTGGTTGCGATTAATATTTTAGAGGATAACGCCGGTTATGTCTCGGGTAGGTCTGGGATTTGCCATCATCTGGCTCGTACTTTCGCATTTTTCGCATACTTGTTGTCCAGATCCTGGCCTTTTTCTGGTTTGGATCCCGTAGTAATGTGGATCCACAACGAAACAGACAATTAAACCTGGTTGCGATTAATATTTTAGAGGATAACGCCGGTTATGTCTGGGCTAAGTCTGGAATTTGCCCACATCTGGCTCGTACTTTCGCATTTTTCGCATACTTGTTGGCCAGATACTGGGCTTTTTCTGTTTTGGATCACGTAGTAATGTGGTACCACACTGTAACAGTCAATAAAAGCTGGTTCCGAATAGTATTTTAGAGGATAACGCAGGTAACGTCTGGGTTAGTTCTGGTATTTGCAATCATCTGCCTCGTACTTTCGCATTTTTCGCATACTTGTTGGCAAGATCCTGGGCTTTTTTTGGTTTGGATCACGTAGTAATGTGGTACCACACTGAAACAGTCAATAAAAGCTGGTACCGAATAGTATTTTAGAGGATAACGCAGGTTACGTCTGGGTTAGTTCTGGTATTTGCAATCATCTGGCTCATACTTTCGCGTTTTTCGCATACTTGTTGACCAGATCTTTGGTTTTTTCTGGTTTGGATCCCGTAGTAATGAAGTTCCACACCGAAACAGTCAATTAAACCTGGTTGCGATTATTATTTTAGAGGATAACGCCGGTTATGTCTCGCGTGGGTCTGGGATTTGCCGTCACCTGGCTCGTATTCGCATTTTTCGCATACATGTTGGCCAGATCCTGGGCTTTTTTTCGTTTGGATCACGTAGTAATGTGGCACCACACTGAAACGGTCAATAAAAGCTGGTTCCGAATAGTATTTTAGAGGATAACGCAGGTTACGTCTGGGTTAGTTCTGGGATTTGCCATCACCTGGCTCGTACTTTCGCATTTTTCGCATACTTGTTGTCCAGATCCTGGCCTTTTTCTGGTTTGGATCCCGTAGTAATGTGGATCCACAACGAAACAGACAATTAAACCTGGTTGCGATTAATATTTTAGAGGATGACGCCGGTTATGTCTGGGCTAGGTCTGGAATTTGCCCACATCTGGCTCGTACTTTCGCATTTTTCGCATACTTGTTGGCCAGATACTGGGTTTTTCTGTTTTGGATCACGTAGTAATGTGGTACCACAGTGAAACAGTCAATAAAAGCTGGTTCCGAATAGTATTTTAGAGGATAACGCAGGTAACGTCTGGGTTAGTTCTGGTATTTGCAATCATCTGGCTCATACTTTCGCATTTTTCGCATACTTGTTGGCAGGATCCTGAGCTTTTTTTGGTTTGGATCACGTAGTAATGTGGTACCACACTGAAACAGTCAATTAAACCTGGTTCCGATTAATATTTTAGAAGATAACGCTGGTTATATCTGGGTTAGTTCTGGTATTTGCAATCATCTGGCTCATACTTTCGCATTTATCGCATACTTGTTGGCCAGATCCAGGCCTTTTTCTGGCTTGGACCACGTAGTAATGAGGTACCACACTGAAACAGTCAATTAAACCTGGTTCCGATTAATATTTTAGAGGATAACGCCGGTTATGTCTGGGTTAGTTCTGTTATTTGTAATCATCTGGTTCATTTTTTCACAATTTTCGCGTACTAGTTGGCCAGATCTTGGGTTTTTTGTGGTTTGGATCCCGTCGTAGTGTCGTTCCACACCGAAGCAGTCAATTAAACCTGGTTGCGATGAATATTTTGGAGGATAACGGTGGTTATGTTTGTGCTAGTTCTGGTATTTGCAATCATCTGGCTCGTACTTTCGCATTTTTCGCATACTTGTTGGCAAGATCCTGGGCTTTTTTTGGTTTGGATCACGTAGTAATGTGGTACCACACTGAAACAGTCAATGAAAGCTGGTTCCGAATAGTATTTTAGAGGATAGCGCAGGTTATGTCTGGGTTAGTTCTGGTATTTGCAATCATCTGGCTCATACATTCGCGTTTTTCGCATACATCTTTGCCAGATCCTGGGTTTTTTCTGGTTTGGATCCCGTAGTAATGAAGTTCCACACCGAAACAGTCAATTAAACCTGGTTGCGATTAATATTTTAGAGGATAACGCCGGTTATGTCTCGGGTAGGTCTGGGATTTGCCGTCATCTGGCTCGTATTTTCGCATTTCTCGCTTACTTGTTGGCCAGATCCTGGCCTTTTCCTGGCTTGGACCACGTAGTAATGTGGTATCACACTGAAACAGTCAATTAAACCTGGTTGCGATTAATATCTTAGAGGATAACGCCGGTTATGTCTCGGGTAGGTCTGGGATTTGCCGTCATCTAGCTCGTATTTTCGCATTTTTCGCATACTTGTTGGCCAGATCCTGGGTTTTTTTCTGGTTTGGATCCCGTAGTAATGAAGTTCCACACTGAAACAGTCAATTAAACCTGGTTCCGATTAATACCTTAGAGGATAACGCTGGTTATGTCTGGGTTAGTTCTGTTATTTGCAATCATCTGGCTCATACTTTCGCAATTTTCGCGTACTTGTTGGCCAGATCTTGGGTTTTTAGTGGTTTGGATCCCTTCGTAATGTCGTTCCACACCGAAGCAGTCAATTAAACCTGGTTGCGATGAATATTTTGGAGGATAACGCTGGTTATGTTTGGGTTAGTTCTGGTATTTGCAATCATCTGGCTCGTACTTTCGCATTTTTCGCATACTTGTTGGCAAGATCCTGGGCTTTTTTTGGTGTGGATCACGTAGTAATGTGGTACCACACTGAAACAGTCAATAAAAGCTGGTTCCGAATAGTATTTTAGAGGATAACGCAGGTTACGTCTGGGTTAGTTCTGATATTAGCCCTCATCTGGCTCGTACCTTCGCATTTTTCGCTTACTTGTTGGCCAGATCCTGGCCTTTTTCTGGCTTGGACCACGAAGTAATGTGGTACCACACTGAAACAGTCAATTAAACCTGGTCCCGATTAATATTTTAGAGGATAACGCCGGTTATGTCTGGGTTAGGTCTGGTACTTGCCCACATCTGGCTCGTACTTTCGCATTTTTCGCATACTTGTAGGCAGGATCCTGGCCTTTTTCTGGTTTGGATCACGTAGTAATGCGGTACCACACCGAAACCGGCAATTAAACCTAGTTCCGATTAATATTTTAGAGTATAACGCCGGTTATGTCTGGGTTAGGTCTGGTATTTGTCCTCATCTGGCTCGTACTTTCGCAGTTTTCGCTTACTTGTTGGGCAGATCCTGACCTTTTTCTGGCTTGGACCACATAGTAATGAGGTACCACACTGAAACAGTCAATTAAACCTGGCGGCGATTAATATTTTAGAGGATAATGCCGGTTATGTCTGGGTTAGGTCTGGAATTTGCCCTCTTCTGGCTCGTACTTTCGCATTTTTCCCATACTTGTTGGCTAAATCGACGCCTTTTTCTGGTTTGGCTCACTTAGTAATGCGGTACCACACCGAAATTGCTAACTACACCTGGTTGCGATTAATATTTTAGAGGATAACGCCGGTTATGTCTCGGGTAGGTCTGGGATTTGCCATCATCTGGCTCGTACTTTCGCATTTTTCGCATACTTGTTGGCCAGATCCTGGCCTTTTTCTGGTTTGGATCACGTAGTAATGCGGTACCACACCGAAACAGTCAATTAAACCTGGTAGCGATTAATATTTTAGAGGATAACGCCGGTTATGTCTCGGTTAGGTCTGGGATTTGCCCTCATCTGGCTCGTACTTTCGCATTTTTCGCATACTTGTTGGCCAGATCCTGGCCTTTTGCTGGCTTGGACCACGTAGTAATTTGGTGCGACACTGAAGCAGTCAATTAAACCTGGTTCCGATTAATATTTTAGTGGATAGCGCCGGTTATGTCTGGGTTACGTCTGGTATTTGCCCTCATCTGGCTCGTACTTTCGCATTTTTCGCATACTTGTTGGCCAGATCCTGGCCTTTTTCTGGTTTGGATCACGTAGTAATGCGGTACCACACCGGAACAGTCAAGTAAACCTAGTTGCGATTAATATTTTAGAGGATAACGCCGGTTATGTCTCGGTTAGGTCTGGGATTTGCCCTCATCTGGGTCATACTTTCGCATTTCTCGCATACTTGTTGGCCGGATCCTGGGCTTTTTCTGGTTTGGATCACGTAGTAATGTGGTACCACACTGAATCAGTCAATAAAAGCTGGTTCCGATTAGTATTTTAGAGGATAACGCTGGTTATGGCTGGGTTAGTTCTGGTATTTGCAATTATCTGGCTCATACTATCGCGTTTTTCGCATACTTCTTGGCCAGATCCAGGGTTTTTTCAGGTTTGGATCACGTAGTAATATGGTACCACACAGAAACAGTCAATAGAAGCTGGTTCCGAATAGTATTTTAGAGGATGACGCTGGTTATGTCTGGGTTAGTTCCGGTATTTGCAATTATCTGGCTCATACTTTCGCGATTTCGTATACTTGTTTGCCAGATCCTGGCCTTTTTCTGGTTTGGATCCCGTAGTAATGAAGTTCCACACCGAAACAGTCAATTAAACCTGGTTGCGATTTATATTTTAGTGGATAACGCCGGTTATGTCTCGGGTAGTTCTGGGATTTGCCGTTATCTGGCTCGTATTTTCGCATTTTTCGCATACTTGTTGGCAAGATCCTGGGCTTTTTTTGGTCTGGATCTCGTAGTAATGTGGTACCACACTGAAACAGTCAATTAAACCTGGTTGCGATTAATATTTTAGAGGATAACGCCGGTTATGCCTCGGTTAGGTCTGGGATTTGCCATCATCTGGCTCGTACTTTCGCATTTTTCGCATACTTGATGTCCAGATCCTGGCCTTTTTCTGGTTTGGATCCCGTAGTAATGTGGATCCACAACGAAACAGACAATTAAACCTGGTTGCGATTAATATTTTAGAGGATAACGCCGGTTATGTCTGGGCTAAGTCTGGAATTTGCCCACATCTGGCTTGTACTTTCGCATTTTTCGCATACTTGTTGGCCAGATACTGGGCTTTTTCTGTTTTGGATCACGTAGTAATGTGGCACCACACTGAAACAGTCAATAAAAGCTGGTTCCGAATAGTATTTTAGAGGATAACGCAGGTAACGTCTGGGTTAGTTCTGGTATTTGTAATCATCTGCCTCGTACTTTCGCATTTTTCGCATACTTGTTGGCAAGATCCTGGGTTTTTTTTGGTTTGGATCACGTAGTAATGTGGTACCAAACTGAAACGGTCAATTAAACCTGGTTCCGATTAATATTTTAGAGGATAATGCCGGTTATGTCAGGGTTAGGTCTGGTATTTGCCCTCATCTGGCTCGTACTTTCGCATTTTTCGCATACTTGTTGGCCAAATGCTGGCCTTTTTCTGGTTTGGATCACGTAGTAATGCGGTACCACACTGAAACAGTCAATTAAACCTGGTTTCAGTTAGTATTTTAGAGGATAACGCCGGTTATGTCTGGGTTAGGTCTGGTATTTGCCCTCATCTGGCTCGGTCTTTCGCATTTTTCGCAAACTTGTTGGCCAGATCCTGGCCTTTTTCTGGATTGGATCACGTGGTAATGCGGTACCACACCGAAAAAGTCAAGTAAACCTGCTTGCGATTAATATTTAGAGGATTACGCCGGTTATGTCTCGGTTAGGTCTGGGATTTGCCCTCATCTGGCTCGTACATTCGCATTTTTCGCCTACTTGTTGGCAAGATCCTGGGCTTTCTCTGGTTGGGATCACGTAGTAATGTGGTACCACACTGAAACAGTCAATAAAAGCTGGTTCCGAATAGTATTTTAGAGGATAACGCAGGTAACGTCTGGGTTAGTTCTGGTATTTGCAATCATCTGCCTCGTACTTTCGCATTTTTCGCATACTTGTTGGCAAGATCCTGGGTTTTTTTTGGTTTGGATCACGTAGTAATGTGGTACCACACTGAAACAGTCAATAAAAGCTGGTTCCGAATAGTATTTTAGAGGATAACGCAGGTTACGTCTGGGTTAGTTCTGGTATTTGCAATCATCTGGCTCATACTTTCGCGTTTTTCGCATACTTGTTGACCAGATCTTTGGTTTTTTCTGGTTTGGATCCCGTAGTAATGAAGTTCCACACCGAAACAGTCAATTAAACCTGGTTGCGATTATTATTTTAGAGGATAACGCCGGTTATGTCTCGCGTGGGTCTGGGATTTGCCGTCACCTGGCTCGTATTCGCATTTTTCGCATACATGTTGGCCAGATCCTGGGCTTTTTTTCGTTTGGATCACGTAGTAATGTGGTACCACACTGAAACAGTCAATAAAAGCTGGTTCCGAATAGTATTTTAGAGGATAACGCAGGTAACGTCTGGGTTAGTTCTGGTATTTGCAATCATCTGCCTCGTACTTTCGCATTTTTCGCATACTTGTTGGCAAGATCCTGGGTTTTTTTTGGTTTGGATCACGTAGTAATGTCGTACCACACTGAAACGGTCAATTAAACCTGGTTCCGATTAATATTTTAGAGGATAATGCCGGTTATGTCTGGGTTAGGTCTGGTATTTGCCCTCATCTGGCTCGTACTTTCGCATTTTTCGCATACTTGTTGGCCAAATGCTGGCCTTTTTCTGGTTTGGATCACGTAGTAATGCGGTACCACACTGAAACAGTCAATTAATCCTGGTTTCAGTTAGTATTTTAGAGGATAACGCCGGTTATGTCTGGGTTAGGTCTGGTATTTGCCCTCATCTGGCTCGTTCTTTCGCATTTTTCGCAAACTTGTTGGCCAGATCCTGGCCTTTTTCTGGATTGGATCACGTGGTAATGCGGTACCACACCGAAACAGTCAAGTAAACCTGGTTGCGATTAATATTTAGAGGATAACGCCGGTTATGTCTCGGTTAGGTCTGGGATTTGCCCTCATCTGGCTCGTACATTCGCATTTTTTGCCTACTTGTTGGCAAGATCCTGGGCTTTCTCTGGTTGGGATCACGTAGTAATGCGGTACCACACCGAAGCAGTCAATTAAACCTGGTTGCAATTATTATTTTAGAGGATAACGCTGGTTATGTCTGGGTTAGTTCTGTTATTTGCAATTATCTGGCTCGTACTTTCGCATTTTTCGCATACTTGTTGGCAAGATCCTGGGCTTTCTCTGGTTGGGATCACGTAGTAATGCGGTACCACACCGAAGCAGTCAATTAAACCTGGTTGCAATTATTATTTTAGAGGATAACGCTGGTTATGTCTGGGTTAGTTCTGTTATTTGCAATTATCTGGCTCGTACTTTCGCATTTTTCGCATACTTGTTGGCAAGATCCTGGGCTTTTTTTGGTTTGGATCACGTAGTAATGTGGTACCACACTGAAACAGTCAATAAAAGCTAGTTCCGAATAGTATTTTAGAGGATAACGCAGGTTACGTCTGGGTTAGTTCTGGTATTTGCAATCATCTGGCTCATACTTTCGCGTTTTTCGCATACTTGTTGGCCAGATCCTGGCCTTTTTCTGGTTTGGATCACGTAGTAATGCGGTACCACACTGAAACAGTCAATTAAACCTGGTTTCAGTTAGTATTTTATAGGATAACGCCGGTTATGTCTCGGTTAGGTCTGGGATTTGCCCTCATCTGGCTCATACTTTCGCATTTCTCGCATACTTGTTGGCCAGTTCCTGGGCTTTTTCTGGTTTGGATCACGTAGTAATGTGGTACCACACTGAAACAGTCAATAAAAGCTGGTTCCGATTAGTACTTTAGTGGATAACGCCGGTTATGTCTCGGGTAGTTCTGGGATTTGCCGTTATCTGGCTCGTATTTTCGCATTTTTCGCATACTTGTTGGCAAGATCCTGGGCTTTTTTTGGTCTGGATCTCGTAGTAATGTGGTACCACACTGAAACAGTCAATTAAACCTGGTTGCGATTAATATTTTAGAGGATAACGCCGGTTATGCCTCGGTTAGGTCTGGGATTTGCCATCATCTGGCTCGTACTTTCGCATTTTTCGCATACTTGATGTCCAGATCCTGGCCTTTTTCTGGTTTGGATCCCGTAGTAATGTGGATCCACAACGAAACAGACAATTAAACCTGGTTGCGATTAATATTTTAGAGGATAACGCCGGTTATGTCTGGGCTAAGTCTGGAATTTGCCCACATCTGGCTTGTACTTTCGCATTTTTCGCATACTTGTTGGCCAGATACTGGGCTTTTTCTGTTTTGGATCACGTAGTAATGTGGCACCACACTGAAACAGTCAATAAAAGCTGGTTCCGAATAGTATTTTAGAGGATAACGCAGGTAACGTCTGGGTTAGTTCTGGTATTTGTAATCATCTGCCTCGTACTTTCGCATTTTTCGCATACTTGTTGGCAAGATCCTGGGTTTTTTTTGGTTTGGATCACGTAGTAATGTGGTACCAAACTGAAACGGTCAATTAAACCTGGTTCCGATTAATATTTTAGAGGATAATGCCGGTTATGTCAGGGTTAGGTCTGGTATTTGCCCTCATCTGGCTCGTACTTTCGCATTTTTCGCATAGTTGTTGGCCAAATGCTGGCCTTTTTCTGGTTTGGATCACGTAGTAATGCGGTACCACACTGAAACAGTCAATTAAATCTGGTTTCAGTTAGTATTTTAGAGGATAACGCCGGTTATGTCTGGGTTAGGTCTGGTATTTGCCCTCATCTGGCTCGGTCTTTCGCATTTTTCGCAAACTTGTTGGCCAGATCCTGGCCTTTTTCTGGATTGGATCACGTGGTAATGCGGTACCACACCGAAAAAGTCAAGTAAACCTGGTTGCGATTAATATTTAGAGGATTACGCCGGTTATGTCTCGGTTAGGTCTGGGATTTGCCCTCATCTGGCTCGTACATTCGCATTTTTCGCCTACTTGTTGGCAAGATCCTGGGCTTTCTCTGGTTGGGATCACGTAGTAATGTGGTACCACACTGAAACAGTCAATAAAAGCTGGTTCCGAATAGTATTTTAGAGGATAACGCAGGTAACGTCTGGGTTAGTTCTGGTATTTGCAATCATCTGCCTCGTACTTTCGCATTTTTCGCATACTTGTTGGCAAGATCCTGGGTTTTTTTTGGTTTGGATCACGTAGTAATGTGGTACCACACTGAAACAGTCAATAAAAGCTGGTTCCGAATAGTATTTTAGAGGATAACGCAGGTTACGTCTGGGTTAGTTCTGGTATTTGCAATCATCTGGCTCATACTTTCGCGTTTTTCGCATACTTGTTGACCAGATCTTTGGTTTTTTCTGGTTTGGATCCCGTAGTAATGAAGTTCCACACCGAAACAGTCAATTAAACCTGGTTGCGATTATTATTTTAGAGGATAACGCCGGTTATGTCTCGCATGGGTCTGGGATTTGCCGTCACCTGGCTCGTATTCGCATTTTTCGCATACATGTTGGCCAGATCCTGGGCTTTTTTTCGTTTGGATCACGTAGTAATGTGGTACCACACTGAAACAGTCAATAAAAGCTGGTTCCGAATAGTATTTTAGAGGATAACGCAGGTAACGTCTGGGTTAGTTCTGGTATTTGCAATCATCTGCCTCGTACTTTCGCATTTTTCGCATACTTGTTGGCAAGATCCTGGGTTTTTTTTGGTTTGGATCACGTAGTAATGTCGTACCACACTGAAACGGTCAATTAAACCTGGTTCCGATTAATATTTTAGAGGATAATGCCGGTTATGTCTGGGTTAGGTCTGGTATTTGCCCTCATCTGGCTCGTACTTTCGCATTTTTCGCATACTTGTTGGCCAAATGCTGGCCTTTTTCTGGTTTGGATCACGTAGTAATGCGGTACCACACTGAAACAGTCAATTAATCCTGGTTTCAGTTAGTATTTTAGAGGATAACGCCGGTTATGTCTGGGTTAGGTCTGGTATTTGCCCTCATCTGGCTCGTTCTTTCGCATTTTTCGCAAACTTGTTGGCCAGATCCTGGCCTTTTTCTGGATTGGATCACGTGGTAATGCGGTACCACACCGAAACAGTCAAGTAAACCTGGTTGCGATTAATATTTAGAGGATAACGCCGGTTATGTCTCGGTTAGGTCTGGGATTTGCCCTCATCTGGCTCGTACATTCGCATTTTTTGCCTACTTGTTGGCAAGATCCTGGGCTTTCTCTGGTTGGGATCACGTAGTAATGCGGTACCACACCGAAGCAGTCAATTAAACCTGGTTGCAATTATTATTTTAGAGGATAACGCTGGTTATGTCTGGGTTAGTTCTGTTATTTGCAATTATCTGGCTCGTACTTTCGCATTTTTCGCATACTTGTTGGCAAGATCCTGGGCTTTTTTTGGTTTGGATCACGTAGTAATGTGGTACCACACTGAAACAGTCAATAAAAGCTAGTTCCGAATAGTATTTTAGAGGATAACGCAGGTTACGTCTGGGTTAGTTCTGGTATTTGCAATCATCTGGCTCATACTTTCGCGTTTTTCGCATACTTGTTGGCCAGATCCTGGCCTTTTTCTGGTTTGGATCACGTAGTAATGCGGTACCACACTGAAACAGTCAATTAAACCTGGTTTCAGTTAGTATTTTATAGGATAACGCCGGTTATGTCTGGGTTAGGTCTGGTATTTGCCCTCATCTGGCTCGTACTTTCGCATTTTTCGCAAACTTGTTGGCCAGATCCTGGCGTTTTTCTGGATTGGATCACGTGGTAATGCGGTACCACACCGAAACAGTCAAGTAAACCTGGTTGCGATTAATATTTAGAGGATAACGCCGGTTATGTCTCGGTTAGGTCTGGGATTTGCCCTCATCTGGCTCATACTTTCGCATTTCTCGCATACTTGTTGGCCAGTTCCTGGGCTTTTTCTGGTTTGGATCACGTAGTAATGTGGTACCACACTGAAACAGTCAATAAAAGCTGGTTCCGATTAGTACTTTAGAGGATAACGCTGGTTATGTCTGGGTTAGTTCTGGTATTTGCCCTCATCTGGCTCGTTCTTTCGCATTTTTCGCAAACTTGTTGGCCAGATCCTGGCCTTTTTCTGGATTGGATCACGTGGTAATGGGGTGCCACACCGAAACAGTCAATTAAACCTGGTTGGGATGAATATTTTAGGGGATAACGCCGGTTATGTGTGGGTTAGGTCTGGTATTTGCCCTCATCTGGCTCGTATTTTCGAATTTTTCGCATACTTGTTGGCCAGATCCTGGCCTTTTTCTGGTTTGGGTCACGTTGTAATGTGGTACCACTCTGAAACGGTGAATAAGAGCTGGTGCCGATTAATGTTTTAGAGGATAACGCTGGTTATGTCTGGGTTAGTTATGGTATTTGCAATCATCTGGCTCATACTTTCGCATTTTTCACATACTTGTTGGCCAGATCTTGGCCTTTTTCTGGTTTGGATCACGCAGTAATGCGGTACCACACCGGAACAGTCAAGTAAACCTGGTTGCGATTAATATTTTAGAGGATAACGCCGGTTATGACTCGATTAGGTCTGGGATTTGCCCTCATCTGGCTCATACTTTCGCATTTCTCGCATACTTGTTGTCCGGATCCTGGGCATTTTCTGGTTTGGATCACGTAGTAATGTGGTACCACACTGAAACAGTCAATAAAAGCTGGTTCCGATTAGTATTTTAGAGGATAACGCTGGTTATGTCTGGGTTAGTTCTGGTATTTGCAATTATCTGGCTCATACTATCGCGTTTTTCGCATACTTCTTGGCCAGATCCAGGGTTTTTTCAGGTTTGGATCACGTAGTAATATGGTACCACACAGAAACAGTCAATAGAAGCTGGTTCCGAATAGTATTTTAGAGGATGACGCTGGTTATGTCTGGGTTAGTTCTGGTATTTGCAACCATCTGGCTCATACTTTCGCGATTTCGTATACTTCTTTGCCAGATCCTGGCCTTTTTCCGGTTTGGATCCCGTAGTAATGAAGTTCCACACCGAAACAGTCAATTAAACCTGGTTGCGATTAATATTTTAGTGGATAACGCCGGTTATATCTCGGGTAGTTCTGGGATTTGCCGTTATCTGGCTCGTATTTTCGCATTTTTCGCATACTTGTTGGCAAGATCCTGGGCTTTTTTTGATCTGGATCTCGTAGTAATGTGGTACCACACTGAAACAGTCAATTAAACCTGGTTGCGATTAATATTTTAGAGGATAACGCCGGTTATGTCTCGGTTAGGTCTGGGATTTGCCATCATCTGGCTCGTACTTTCGCATTTTTCGCATACTTGTTGGCCAGATCCTGGCCTTTTTCTGGTTTGGATCCCGTAGTAATGTGGATCCACAACGAAACAGACAATTAAACCTGGTTGCGATTAATATTTTAGAGGATAACGCCGGCTATGTCTGGGCTAGGTCTGGAATTTGCCCACATCTGGCTCGTACTTTCGCATTTTTCGCATACTTGTTGGCCAGATACTGGGCTTTTTCTGTTTTGGATCACGTAGTAATGTGGTACCACACTGAAACAGTCAATAAAAGCTGGTTCCGAATAGTATTTTAGAGGATAACGCAGGTAACGTCTGGGTTAGTTCTGGTATTTGCAATCATCCGCCTCGTACTTTCGCATTTTTCGCATACTTGTTGGCAAGATCCTGGGTTTTTTTTGGTTTGGATCACGTAGTAATGTGGTACCACACTGAAACGGTCAATTAAACCTGGTTCCGATTAATATTTTAGAGGATAATGCCGGTTATGTCTCGGTTAGGTCTGGTATTTGCCCTCATCTGGCTCGTACTTTCGCATTTTTCGCATACTTGTTGGCCAAATGCTGGCCTTTTTCTGGTTTGGATCACGTAGTAATGCGGTACCACACTGAAACAGTCAATTAAACCTGGCTTCAGTTAGTATTTTAGAGGATAACGCCAGTTATGTCTGGGTTAGGTCTGGTATTTGCCCTCATCTGGCTCGTACTTTCGCATTTTTCGCAAACTTGTTGGCCAGATCCTGGCCTTTTTCTGGATTGGATCACGTGGTAATGCGGTACCACACCGAAACCGGCAATTAAACCTAGTTCCGATTAATATTTTAGAGTATAACGCCGGTTATGTCTGGGTTAGGTCTGGTATTTGTCCTCATCTGGCTCGTACTTTCGCAGTTTTCGCATGCTTCTTGGCCAGATTCTGGGCTTTTTCTGGTTTGGATCCCGTAGTAATGTGGTTCCACACCGAAACAGTCAATTAAACCTGGTTGGGATGAATATTTTAGGGGATGACGCCGGTTATGTCTGGGTTAGGTCTGGTATTTGCCCTCATCTGGCTCGTATTTTCGCATTTTTCGCATACTTGTTGGCCAGATCCTGGCCTTTTTCTGGTTTGGATCACGTTGTAATGTGGTACCACTCTGAAACGGTGAATAAGAGCTGGTGGCGATTAATATTTTAGAGGATAACGCTGGTTATGTTTGGGTTAGTTCTGGTATTTGCAATCATCTGGCTCGTACTTTCGCATTTTTCGCATACTTGTTGGCAAGATTATGGGCTTTTTTTAGTTTGGATCACGTAGTAATGCGGTACCACACCGAAACAGTCAATTAAACCTGGTAGCGATTAATATTTTAGAGGATAACGCCGGTTATGTCTCGGTTAGGTCTGGGATTTGCCCTCATCTGGCTCGTACTTTCGCATTTTTCGCATACTTGTTGGCCAGATCCTGGCCTTTTGCTGGCTTGGACCACGTAGTAATTTGGTGCGACACTGAAACAGTCAATTAAACCTGGTTCCGATTAATATTTTAGTGGATAGCGCCGGTTATGTCTGGGTTAGGTCTGGTATTTGCCCTCATCTGGCTCGTACTTTCGCATTTTTCGCATACTTGTTGGCCAGATCCTGGCCTCTTTCTGGTTTGGATCACGTAGTAATGCGGTACCACACCGGAACAGTCAAGTAAACCTGGTTGCGATTAATATTTTAGAGGATAACGCCGGTTATGTCTCGGTTAGGTCTGGGATTTGCCCTCATCTGGGTCATACTTTCGCATTTCTCGCATACTTGTTGGCCGGATCCTGGGCTTTTTCTGGTTTGGATCACGTAGTAATGTGGTACCACACTGAATCAGTCAATAAAAGCTGGTTCCGATTAGTATTTTAGAGGATAACGCTGGTTATGGCTGGGTTAGTTCTGGTATTTGCAATTATCTGGCTCATACTATCGCGTTTTTCGCATACTTCTTGGCCAGATCCAGGGTTTTTTCAGGTTTGGATCACGTAGTAATATGGTACCACACAGAAACAGTCAATAGAAGCTGGTTCCGAATAGTATTTTAGAGGATGACGCTGGTTATGTCTGGGTTAGTTCCGGTATTTGCAATTATCTGGCTCATACTTTCGCGATTTCGTATACTTGTTTGCCAGATCCTGGCCTTTTTCTGGTTTGGATCCCGTAGTAATGAAGTTCCACACCGAAACAGTCAATTAAACCTGGTTGCGATATATATTTTAGTGGATAACGCCGGTTATGTCTCGGGTAGTTCTGGGATTTGCCGTTATCTGGCTCGTATTTTCGCATTTTTCGCATACTTGTTGGCAAGATCCTGGGCTTTTTTTGGTCTGGATCTCGTAGTAATGTGGTACCACACTGAAACAGTCAATTAAACCTGGTTGCGATTAATATTTTAGAGGATAACGCCGGTTATGCCTCGGTTAGGTCTGGGATTTGCCATCATCTGGCTCGTACTTTCGCATTTTTCGCATACTTGATGTCCAGATCCTGGCCTTTTTCTGGTTTGGATCCCGTAGTAATGTGGATCCACAACGAAACAGACAATTAAACCAGGTTGCGATTAATATTTTAGAGGATAACGCCGGTTATGTCTGGGCTAAGTCTGGAATTTGCCCACATCTGGCTTGTACTTTCGCATTTTTCGCATACTTGTTGGCCAGATACTGGGCTTTTTCTGTTTTGGATCACGTAGTAATGTGGCACCACACTGAAACAGTCAATAAAAGCTGGTTCCGAATAGTATTTTAGAGGATAACGCAGGTAACGTCTGGGTTAGTTCTGGTATTTGTAATCATCTGCCTCGTACTTTCGCATTTTTCGCATACTTGTTGGCAAGATCCTGGCCTTTTTCTGGATTGGATCACGTGGTAATGCGGTACCACACCGAAAAAGTCAAGTAAACCTGGTTGCGATTAATATTTAGAGGATTACGCCGGTTATGTCTCGGTTAGGTCTGGGATTTGCCCTCATCTGGCTCGTACATTCGCATTTTTCGCCTACTTGTTGGCAAGATCCTGGGCTTTCTCTGGTTGGGATCACGTAGTAATGTGGTACCACACTGAAACAGTCAATAAAAGCTGGTTCCGAATAGTATTTTAGAGGATAACGCAGGTAACGTCTGGGTTAGTTCTGGTATTTGCAATCATCTGCCTCGTACTTTCGCATTTTTCGCATACTTGTTGGCAAGATCCTGGGTTTTTTTTGGTTTGGATCACGTAGTAATGTGGTACCACACTGAAACAGTCAATAAAAGCTGGTTCCGAATAGTATTTTAGAGGATAACGCAGGTTACGTCTGGGTTAGTTCTGGTATTTGCAATCATCTGGCTCATACTTTCGCGTTTTTCGCATACTTGTTGACCAGATCATTGGTTTTTTCTGGTTCGGATCCCGTAGTAATGAAGTTCCACACCGAAACAGTCAATTAAACCTGGTTGCGATTATTATTTTAGAGGATAACGCCGGTTATGTCTCGCGTGGGTCTGGGATTTGCCGTCACCTGGCTCGTATTCGCATTTTTCGCATACATGTTGGCCAGATCCTGGGCTTTTTTTCGTTTGGATCACGTAGTAATGTGGTACCACACTGAAACAGTCAATAAAAGCAGGTTCCGAATAGTATTTTAGAGGATAACGCAGGTAACGTCTGGGTTAGTTCTGGTATTTGCAATCATCTGCCTCGTACTTTCGCATTTTTCGCATACTTGTTGGCAAGATCCTGGGTTTTTTTTGGTTTGGATCACGTAGTAATGTCGTACCACACTGAAACGGTCAATTAAACCTGGTTCCGATTAATATTTTAGAGGATAATGCCGGTTATGTCTGGGTTAGGTCTGGTATTTGCCCTCATCTGGCTCGTACTTTCGCATTTTTCGCATACTTGTTGGCCAAATGCTGGCCTTTTTCTGGTTTGGATCACGTAGTAATGCGGTACCACACTGAAACAGTCAATTAATCCTGGTTTCAGTTAGTATTTTAGAGGATAACGCCGGTTATGTCTGGGTTAGGTCTGGTATTTGCCCTCATCTGGCTCGTTCTTTCGCATTTTTCGCAAACTTGTTGGCCAGATCCTGGCCTTTTTCTGGATTGGATCACGTGGTAATGCGGTACCACACCGAAACAGTCAAGTAAACCTGGTTGCGATTAATATTTAGAGGATAACGCCGGTTATGTCTCGGTTAGGTCTGGGATTTGCCCTCATCTGGCTCGTACATTCGCATTTTTTGCCTACTTGTTGGCAAGATCCTGGGCTTTCTCTGGTTGGGATCACGTAGTAATGCGGTACCACACCGAAGCAGTCAATTAAACCTGGTTGCAATTATTATTTTAGAGGATAACGCTGGTTATGTCTGGGTTAGTTCTGTTATTTGCAATTATCTGGCTCGTACTTTCGCATTTTTCGCATACTTGTTGGCAAGATCCTGGGCTTTTTTTGGTTTGGATCACGTAGTAATGTGGTACCACACTGAAACAGTCAATAAAAGCTAGTTCCGAATAGTATTTTAGAGGATAACGCAGGTTACGTCTGGGTTAGTTCTGGTATTTGCAATCATCTGGCTCATACTTTCGCGTTTTTCGCATACTTGTTGGCCAGATCCTGGCCTTTTTCTGGTTTGGATCACGTAGTAATGCGGTACCACACTGAAACAGTCAATTAAACCTGGTTTCAGTTAGTATTTTATAGGATAACGCCGGTTATGTCTGGGTTAGGTCTGGTATTTGCCCTCATCTGGCTCGTACTTTCGCATTTTTCGCAAACTTGTTGGCCAGATCCTGGCGTTTTTCTGGATTGGATCACGTGGTAATGCGGTACCACACCGAAACAGTCAAGTAAACCTGGTTGCGATTAATATTTAGAGGATAACGCCGGTTATGTCTCGGTTAGGTCTGGGATTTGCCCTCATCTGGCTCATACTTTCGCATTTCTCGCATACTTGTTGGCCAGTTCCTGGGCTTTTTCTGGTTTGGATCACGTAGTAATGTGGTACCACACTGAAACAGTCAATAAAAGCTGCTTCCGATTAGTACTTTAGAGGATAACGCTGGTTATGTCTGGGTTAGTTCTGGTATTTGCCCTCATCTGGCTCGTTCTTTCGCATTTTTCGCAAACTTGTTGGCCAGATCCTGGCCTTTTTCTGGATTGGATCACGTGGTAATGGGGTGCCACACCGAAACAGTCAATTAAACCTGGTTGGGATGAATATTTTAGGGGATAACGCCGGTTATGTGTGGGTTAGGTCTGGTATTTGCCCTCATCTGGCTCGTATTTTCGAATTTTTCGCATACTTGTTGGCCAGATCCTGGCCTTTTTCTGGTTTGGGTCACGTTGTAATGTGGTACCACTCTGAAACGGTGAATAAGAGCTGGTGCCGATTAATGTTTTAGAGGATAACGCTGGTTATGTCTGGGTTAGTTATGGTATTTGCAATCATCTGGCTCATACTTTCGCATTTTTCACATACTTGTTGGCCAGATCTTGGCCTTTTTCTGGTTTGGATCACGCAGTAATGCGGTACCACACCGGAACAGTCAAGTAAACCTGGTTGCGATTAATATTTTAGAGGATAACGCCGGTTATGACTCGATTAGGTCTGGGATTTGCCCTCATCTGGCTCATACTTTCGCATTTCTCGCATACTTGTTGTCCGGATCCTGGGCATTTTCTGGTTTGGATCACGTAGTAATGTGGTACCACACTGAAACAGTCAATAAAAGCTGGTTCCGATTAGTATTTTAGAGGATAACGCTGGTTATGTCTGGGTTAGTTCTGGTATTTGCAATTATCTGGCTCATACTATCGCGTTTTTCGCATACTTCTTGGCCAGATCCAGGGTTTTTTCAGGTTTGGATCACGTAGTAATATGGTACCACACAGAAACAGTCAATAGAAGCTGGTTCCGAATAGTATTTTAGAGGATGACGCTGGTTATGTCTGGGTTAGTTCTGGTATTTGCAACCATCTGGCTCATACTTTCGCGATTTCGTATACTTCTTTGCCAGATCCTGGCCTTTTTCCGGTTTGGATCCCGTAGTAATGAAGTTCCACACCGAAACAGTCAATTAAACCTGGTTGCGATTAATATTTTAGTGGATAACGCCGGTTATATCTCGGGTAGTTCTGGGATTTGCCGTTATCTGGCTCGTATTTTCGCATTTTTCGCATACTTGTTGGCAAGATCCTGGGCTTTTTTTGATCTGGATCTCGTAGTAATGTGGTACCACACTGAAACAGTCAATTAAACCTGGTTGCGATTAATATTTTAGAGGATAACGCCGGTTATGTCTCGGTTAGGTCTGGGATTTGCCATCATCTGGCTCGTACTTTCGCATTTTTCGCATACTTGTTGGCCAGATCCTGGCCTTTTTCTGGTTTGGATCCCGTAGTAATGTGGATCCACAACGAAACAGACAATTAAACCTGGTTGCGATTAATATTTTAGAGGATAACGCCGGTTATGTCTGGGCTAGGTCTGGAATTTGCCCACATCTGGCTCGTACTTTCGCATTTTTCGCATACTTGTTGGCCAGATACTGGGCTTTTTCTGTTTTGGATCACGTAGTAATGTGGTACCACACTGAAACAGTCAATAAAAGCTGGTTCCGAATAGTATTTTAGAGGATAACGCAGGTAACGTCTGGGTTAGTTCTGGTATTTGCAATCATCCGCCTCGTACTTTCGCATTTTTCGCATACTTGTTGGCAAGATCCTGGGTTTTTTTTGGTTTGGATCACGTAGTAATGTGGTACCACACTGAAACGGTCAATTAAACCTGGTTCCGATTAATATTTTAGAGGATAATGCCGGTTATGTCTCGGTTAGGTCTGGTATTTGCCCTCATCTGGCTCGTACTTTCGCATTTTTCGCATACTTGTTGGCCAAATGCTGGCCTTTTTCTGGTTTGGATCACGTAGTAATGCGGTACCACACTGAAACAGTCAATTAAACCTGGTTTCAGTTAGTATTTTAGAGGATAACGCCAGTTATGTCTGGGTTAGGTCTGGTATTTGCCCTCATCTGGCTCGTACTTTCGCATTTTTCGCAAACTTGTTGGCCAGATCCTGGCCTTTTTCTGGATTGGATCACGTGGTAATGCGGTACCACACTGAAACGGTCAATTAAACCTGGTTCCGATTAATATTTTAGAGGATAATGCCGGTTATGTCAGGGTTAGGTCTGGTATTTGCCCTCATCTGGCTCGTACTTTCGCATTTTTCGCATACTTGTTGGCCAAATGCTGGCCTTTTTCTGGTTTGGATCACGTAGTAATGCGGTACCACACTGAAACAGTCAATTAAACCTGGTTCCGATTAGTATTTTAGAGGATAACGCTGGTTATGTCTGGGTTAGTTCTGGTGTTTGCAATTATCTGGCTCATACTATCGCGTTTTTCGCATGCTTCTTGGCCAGATCCTGGGCTTTTTCTGGTTTGGATCCCGTAGTAATGTGGTTCCACACCGAAACAGTCAATTAAACCTGGTTGGGATGAATATTTTAGGGGATGACGCCGGTTATGTCTGGGTTAGGTCTGGTATTTGCCCTCATCTGGCTCGTATTTTCGCATTTTTCGCATACTTGTTGGCCAGATCCTGGCCTTTTTCTGGTTTGGATCACGTTGTAATGTGGTACCACTCTGAAACGGTGAATAAGAGCTGGTGGCGATTAATATTTTAGAGGATAACGCTGGTTATGTTTGGGTTAGTTCTGGTATTTGCAATCATCTGGCTCGTACTTTCGCATTTTTCGCATACTTGTTGGCAAGATTATGGGCTTTTTTTAGTTTGGATCACGTAGTAATGTGGTACCACACTGAAACAGTCAATTAAACCTGGTTCCGATTAATATTTTAGAGGGGAACACCGGTTATGTCTGGGTTAGGTCTGGTATTTGCCCTCATCTGGCTCGAACTTTCGCATTTTTCACATACTTGTTGGCCAGATCCTGGCCTTTTTCTGGTTTGGATCACGTAGTAATGCGGTACCACACCGAAGCAGTCAATTAAACCTGGTAGCGATTAATATTTTAGAGGATAACGCCGGTTATGTCTCGGTTAGGTCTGGGAATTGCCCTCATCTGGCTCGTACTTTCGCATTTTTCGCATACTTGTTGGCCAGATCCTGGCCTTTTTCTGGTTTGGATCACGTAGTAATGCGGTACCACACCGGAACGGTCAAGTAAACCTGGTTGCGATTAATATTTTAGAGGATAACGCCGCTTATGTCTGGGCTAGCTCTGGAATTTGCCCACATCTGGCTCGTACTTTCGCATTTTTCGCATACTTGTTGGCCAGATACTGGGCTTTTTCTGTTTTGGATCACGTAGTAATGTGGTACCACACTGAAACAGTCAATAAAAGCTGGTTCCGAATAGTATTTTAGAGGATAACGCAGGTAACGTCTGGGTTAGTTCTGGTATTTGCAATCATCTGCCTCGTACTTTCGCATTTTTCGCATACTTGTTGGCAAGATCCTGGGTTTTTTTTGGTTTGGATCACGTAGTAATGTGGTACCACACTGAAACGGTCAATTAAACCTGGTTCCGATTAATATTTTAGAGGATAATGCCGGTTATGTCTGGGTTAGTTCTGGTATTTGCCCTCATCTGGCTCGTACTTTCGCATTTTTCGCGTACTTGTTGGCCAAATGCTGGCCTTTTTCTGGTTTGGATCACGTAGTAATGCGGTACCACACTGAAACAGTCAATTAAACCTGGTTTCAGTTAGTATTTTAGAGGATAACGCCGTTTATGTCTGGGTTAGGTCTGGTATTTGCCCTCATCTGGCTCGTACTTTCGCATTTTTCGCAAACTTGTTGGCCAGATCCTGGCCTTTTTCTGGATTGGATCACGTGGTAATGCGGTACCACACGGAAACAGTCAAGTAAACCTGGTTGCGATTAATATTTAGAGGATAACGCCGGTTATGTCTCGGTTAGGTCTGGGATTTGCCCTCATCTGGCTCGTACATTCGCATTTTTCGCCTACTTGTTGGCAAGATCCTGGGCTTTCTCTGATTGGGATCACGTAGTAATGCGGTACCACACCGAAGCAGTCAATTAAACCTGGTTGCAATTATTATTTTAGAGGATAACGCTGGTTATGTCTGGGTTAGTTCTGTTATTTGCAATTATCTGGCTCGTACTTTCGCATTTTTCGCATACTTGTTGGCAAGAGTCTGGGCTTTTTTTGGTTTGGATCACGTAGTAATGTGGTACCACACTGAAACAGTCAATAAAAGCTGGTTCCGAATAGTATTTTAGAGGATAACGCAGGTTACGTCTGGGTTAGTTCTGGTATTTGCAATCATCTGGCTCATACTTTCGCGTTTTTCGCGTACTTGTTGACCAGATCTTTGGTTTTTTCTGGTTTGGATCCCGTAGTAATGAAGTTCCACACCGAAACAGTCAATTAAACCTGGTTGCGATTATTATTTTAGAGGATAACGCCGGTTATGTCTCGCGTGGGTCTGGGATTTGCCGTCACCTGGCTCGTATTGGCATTTTTCGCATACATGTTGGCCAGATCCTGGGCTTTTTTTCGTTTGGATCACGTAGTAATGTGGTACCACACTGAAACAGTCAATAAAAGCTGGTTCCGAATAGTATTTTAGAGGATAACGCAGGTTACGTCTGGGTTAGTTCTGGTATTTACCCTCATCTGGCTCGTACTTTCGCAACCTTGGCATACTTGTTGGCCAGATCCTGGCCTTTTGCTGGTTTGGATCACGTAGTAATGCGGTACCGCACTGAAACAGTCAATTAAACCTGGTTTCAGTTAGTATTTTATAGGATAACGCCGGTTATGTCTGGGTTAGGTCTGGTATTTGCCCTCATCTGTCTCGTACTTTCGCATTTTTCGTAAACTTGTTGGCCAGATCCTGGCCTTTTTCTGGATTGGATCACGTGGTAATGCGGTACCACACCGAAACAGTCAAGTAAACCTGGTTGCAATTAATATTTAGAGGATAACGCCGGTTATGTCTCGGTTAGGTCTGGGATTTGCCCTCATCTGGCTCATACTTTCGCATTTCTCGCATACTTGTTGGCCAGATCCTGGGCTTTTTCTGGTTTGGATCCCGTAGTAATGTGGATCCACAACGAAACAGACAATTAAACCTGGTTGCGATTATTATTTTAGAGGATAACGCAGGTAACGTCTGGGTTAGTTCTAGTATTTGCCCTCATCTGGCTCGTACTTTCGCATTTTTCGCATACTTGTTGGCAAGATCCTGGGTTTTTTTTGGTTTGGATCACGTAGTAATGTGGTACCACACTGAAACGGTCAATTAAACCTGGTTCCGATTAATATTTTAGAGGATAATGCCGGTTATGTCTGGGTTAGGTCTGGTATTTGCCCTCATCTGGCTCGTACTTTCGCATTTTTCGCATACTTGTTGGCCAAATGCTGGCCTTTTTCTGGTTTGGATCACGTAGTAATGCGGTACCACACTGAAACAGTCAATTAAACCTGGTTTCAGTTAGTATTTTAGAGGATAACGCCAGTTATGTCTGGGTTAGGTCTGGTATTTGCCCTCATCTGGCTCGTACTTTCGCGTTTTTCGCAAACTTGTTGGCCAGATCCTGGCCTTTTTCTGGATTGGATCACGTGGTAATGCGGTACCACACAACGAAACAGTCAAGTAAACCTGGTTGCGATTAATATTTAGAGGATAACGCCGGTTATGTCTCGGTTAGGTCTGGGATTTGCCGTCATCTAGCTCGTATTTTCGCATTTTTCGCATACTTGTTGGCCAGATCCTGGCCGTTTTCTGGCTTCGACCACGTAGTAATGTGGTATCACACTGAAACAGTCAATAGAATCTAGTTCCGAATAGTATTTTGGAGGATAACGCAGGTTACGTCTGGGTTAGTTCTGGTATTTGCAATCATCTGGCTCATACTTTCGCAATTTTCGCGTACTTGTTGGCCAGATCTTGGGTTTTTAGTGGTTTGGATACCGTCGTAATGTCGTTCCACACTGAAACAGTCAATTAAACCTGGTCCCGATTAATATTTTAGAGGATAACGCCGGTTATGTCTGGGTTAGGTCTGGTATTTGCCCTCATCTGGCTCGTACTTTCGCATTTTTCGCATACTTGTAGGCAGGATCCTGGCCTTTTTCTGGTTTGGATCACGTAGTAATGCGGTACCACACCGGAACAGTCAATTAAACCTAGTTCCGATTAATATTTTAGAGGATAACGCCGGTTATGTCTGGGTTAGGTCTGGTATTTGTCCTCATCTGGCTCGTACTTTCGCATTTTTCGCTTACTGGTTGGGCAGATCCTGACCTTTTTCTGGCTTGGACCACATAGTAATGAGGTACCACACTGAAGCAGTCAATTAAACCTGGTTCCGATTAATATTTAAGAAGATAACGCTGGTTATATCTGGGTTAGTTCTGGTATTTGCAATCATCTGGCTCATACTTTCGCATTTTTCGCATACTTGTTGGCAAGATCCTGGGCTTTTTTTGGTTTGGATCACGTAGTAATGTGGTACCACACTGAAACAGTCAATTAAACCTGGTCCCGATTAATATTTTAGAGGTTAACGCCGGTTATGTCTGGGTTAGGTCTGGTATTTGCCCTCATCTGGCTCGTACTTTCGCATTTTTCACATACTTGTTGGCCAGATCCTGGCCTTTTTCTGGTTTGGATCACGTAGTAATGCGGTACCACACCGAAGCAGTCAATTAAACCTGGTAGCGATTAATATTTTAGAGGATAACGCCGGTTATGTCTCGGTTAGGTCTGGGAATTGCCCTCATCTGGCTCGTACTTTCGCATTTTTCGCATACTTGTTGGCCAGATCCTGGCCTTTTTCTGGTTTGGATCACGTAGTAATGCGGTACCACACCGGAACGGTCAAGTAAACCTGGTTGCGATTAATATTTTAGAGGATAACGCCGCTTATGTCTGGGCTAGCTCTGGAATTTGCCCACATCTGGCTCGTACTTTCGCATTTTTCGCATACTTGTTGGCCAGATACTGGGCTTTTTCTGTTTTGGATCACGTAGTAATGTGGTACCACACTGAAACAGTCAATAAAAGCTGGTTCCGAATAGTATTTTAGAGGATAACGCAGGTAACGTCTGGGTTAGTTCTGGTATTTGCAATCATCTGCCTCGTACTTTCGCATTTTTCGCATACTTGTTGGCAAGATCCTGGGTTTTTTTTGGTTTGGATCACGTAGTAATGTGGTACCACACTGAAACGGTCAATTAAACCTGGTTCCGATTAATATTTTAGAGGATAATGCCGGTTATGTCTGGGTTAGTTCTGGTATTTGCCCTCATCTGGCTCGTACTTTCGCATTTTTCGCGTACTTGTTGGCCAAATGCTGGCCTTTTTCTGGTTTGGATCACGTAGTAATGCGGTACCACACTGAAACAGTCAATTAAACCTGGTTTCAGTTAGTATTTTAGAGGATAACGCCGTTTATGTCTGGGTTAGGTCTGGTATTTGCCCTCATCTGGCTCGTACTTTCGCATTTTTCGCAAACTTGTTGGCCAGATCCTGGCCTTTTTCTGGATTGGATCACGTGGTAATGCGGTACCACACCGAAACAGTCAAGTAAACCTGGTTGCGATTAATATTTAGAGGATAACGCCGGTTATGTCTCGGTTAGGTCTGGGATTTGCCCTCATCTGGCTCGTACATTCGCATTTTTCGCCTACTTGTTGGCAAGATCCTGGGCTTTCTCTGATTGGGATCACGTAGTAATGCGGTACCACACCGAAGCAGTCAATTAAACCTGGTTGCAATTATTATTTTAGAGGATAACGCTGGTTATGTCTGGGTTAGTTCTGTTATTTGCAATTATCTGGCTCGTACTTTCGCATTTTTCGCATACTTGTTGGCAAGAGTCTGGGCTTTTTTTGGTTTGGATCACGTAGTAATGTGGTACCACACTGAAACAGTCAATAAAAGCTGGTTCCGAATAGTATTTTAGAGGATAACGCAGGTTACGTCTGGGTTAGTTCTGGTATTTGCAATCATCTGGCTCATACTTTCGCGTTTTTCGCGTACTTGTTGACCAGATCTTTGGTTTTTTCTGGTTTGGATCCCGTAGTAATGAAGTTCCACACCGAAACAGTCAATTAAACCTGGTTGCGATTATTATTTTAGAGGATAACGCCGGTTATGTCTCGCGTGGGTCTGGGATTTGCCGTCACCTGGCTCGTATTGGCATTTTTCGCATACATGTTGGCCAGATCCTGGGCTTTTTTTCGTTTGGATCACGTAGTAATGTGGTACCACACTGAAACAGTCAATAAAAGCTGGTTCCGAATAGTATTTTAGAGGATAACGCAGGTTACGTCTGGGTTAGTTCTGGTATTTACCCTCATCTGGCTCGTACTTTCGCAACTTTGGCATACTTGTTGGCCAGATCCTGGCCTTTTGCTGGTTTGGATCACGTAGTAATGCGGTACCGCACTGAAACAGTCAATTAAACCTGGTTTCAGTTAGTATTTTATAGGATAACGCCGGTTATGTCTGGGTTAGGTCTGGTATTTGCCCTCATCTGTCTCGTACTTTCGCATTTTTCGTAAACTTGTTGGCCAGATCCTGGCCTTTTTCTGGATTGGATCACGTGGTAATGCGGTACCACACCGAAACAGTCAAGTAAACCTGGTTGCAATTAATATTTAGAGGATAACGCCGGTTATGTCTCGGTTAGGTCTGGGATTTGCCCTCATCTGGCTCATACTTTCGCATTTCTCGCATACTTGTTGGCCAGATCCTGGGCTTTTTCTGGTTTGGATCCCGTAGTAATGTGGATCCACAACGAAACAGACAATTAAACCTGGTTGCGATTATTATTTTAGAGGATAACGCAGGTAACGTCTGGGTTAGTTCTAGTATTTGCCCTCATCTGGCTCGTACTTTCGCATTTTTCGCATACTTGTTGGCAAGATCCTGGGTTTTTTTTGGTTTGGATCACGTAGTAATGTGGTACCACACTGAAACGGTCAATTAAACCTGGTTCCGATTAATATTTTAGAGGATAATGCCGGTTATGTCTGGGTTAGGTCTGGTATTTGCCCTCATCTGGCTCGTACTTTCGCATTTTTCGCATACTTGTTGGCCAAATGCTGGCCTTTTTCTGGTTTGGATCACGTAGTAATGCGGTACCACACTGAAACAGTCAATTAAACCTGGTTTCAGTTAGTATTTTAGAGGATAACGCCAGTTATGTCTGGGTTAGGTCTGGTATTTGCCCTCATCTGGCTCGTACTTTCGCGTTTTTCGCAAACTTGTTGGCCAGATCCTGGCCTTTTTCTGGATTGGATCACGTGGTAATGCGGTACCACACAACGAAACAGTCAAGTAAACCTGGTTGCGATTAATATTTAGAGGATAACGCCGGTTATGTCTCGGTTAGGTCTGGGATTTGCCGTCATCTAGCTCGTATTTTCGCATTTTTCGCATACTTGTTGGCCAGATCCTGGCCTTTTTCTGGCTTCGACCACGTAGTAATGTGGTATCACACTGAAACAGTCAATAGAATCTAGTTCCGAATAGTATTTTGGAGGATAACGCAGGTTACGTCTGGGTTAGTTCTGGTATTTGCAATCATCTGGCTCATACTTTCGCAATTTTCGCGTACTTGTTGGCCAGATCTTGGGTTTTTAGTGGTTTGGATACCGTCGTAATGTCGTTCCACACTGAAACAGTCAATTAAACCTGGTCCCGATTAATATTTTAGAGGATAACGCCGGTTATGTCTGGGTTAGGTCTGGTATTTGCCCTCATCTGGCTCGTACTTTCGCATTTTTCGCATACTTGTAGGCAGGATCCTGGCCTTTTTCTGGTTTGGATCACGTAGTAATGCGGTACCACACCGAAACAGTCAATTAAACCTAGTTCCGATTAATATTTTAGAGGATAACGCCGGTTATGTCTGGGTTAGGTCTGGTATTTGTCCTCATCTGGCTCGTACTTTCGCATTTTTCGCTTACTGGTTGGGCAGATCCTGACCTTTTTCTGGCTTGGACCACATAGTAATGAGGTACCACACTGAAGCAGTCAATTAAACCTGGTTCCGATTAATATTTAAGAAGATAACGCTGGTTATATCTGGGTTAGTTCTGGTATTTGCAATCATCTGGCTCATACTTTCGCATTTTTCGCATACTTGTTGGCAAGATCCTGGGCTTTTTTTGGTTTGGATCACGTAGTAATGTGGTACCACACTGAAACAGTCAATTAAACCTGGTCCCGATTAATATTTTAGAGGTTAACGCCGGTTATGTCTGGGTTAGGTTTGGTATTTGCCCTCATCTGGCTCGTACTTTCGCATTTTTCGCATACTTGTAGGCAGGATCCTGGCCTTTTTCTGGTTTGGATCACGTAGTAATGCGGTACCACACCGAAACAGTCAATTAAACCTAGTTCCGATTAATATTTTAGAGGATAACGCCGGTTATGTCTGGGTTAGGTCTGGTATTTGTCCTCATCTGGATCGTACTTTTGCATTTTTCGCTTACTGGTTGGGCATATCCTGACCTTTTTCTGGCTTGGACCACATAGTAATGAGGTACCACACTGAAACAGTCAATTAAACCTGGTTCCGATTAATATTTAAGAAGATAACGCTGGTTATATCTGGGTTAGTTCTGGTATTTGCAATCATCTGGCTCATACTTTCGCATTTTTCGCATACTTGTTGGCAAGATCCTGGGCTTTTTTTGGTTTGGATCACGTAGTAATGTGGTACCACACTGAAACAGTCAATTAAACCAGGTCCCGATTAATATTTTAGAGGATAACGCCGGTTATGTTTGGGTTAGGTCTGGTATTTGCCCTCATCTGGCTCGTTCTTTCGCATTTTTCGCATACTTGTAGGCAGGATCCTGGCCTTTTTCTTGTTTGGATCACGTAGTAATGCGGTACCACACCGTAACAGTCAATTAAACCTAGTTCCGATTAATATTTTAGAGGATCACGCCGGTTATGTCTGGGTTAGGTCTGGTATTTGTCCTCATCTGGCTCGTACTTTCGCATTTTTCGCTTACTTGTTGGGCAGATCCTGACCTTTTTCTGGCTTGGACCACGTTGTAATTTCGTACCACACTGAAACAGTCAATTAAACCTGGTTGCGATTATTATTTTAGAGGATAACGCTGGTTATGTCTGGGATATTCTGGTATTTGCAATCATCTGGCTCGTACTTTCGCATTTTTCGCATACTTGTTGGCAAGATCCTGGGCTTTTTTTGGTTTGGATCACGTAGTATTGTGGTACCACACTGAAACAGTCAATAAAAGCTGGTTCCGAATAGTATTTTAGAGGATAACGCAGGTTACGTCTGGGTTAGTTCTGGTATTTGCAATCATCTGGCTCATACTTTCGCGTTTTTCGCGTACTTGTTGGCAAGATCCTGGGCTTTTTTTGGTTTGGATCACGTAGTAATGCGGTTCCACACCGAAGCAGTCAATTAAACCTGGTTGCATTATTATTTTAGAGGATAACGCTGGTTATGTTTGGGTTAGTTCTGGTATTTGCAATCATCTCGCTCGTACTTTCGCATTTTTCGCTTACTTGTTGGCAAGATCCTGGGCTTTTTCTGGCTTGGACCACGTAGTAATGAGGTACCACACTGACAGAGTCAATTAAACCTGGTTCCGATTAATATTTTAGAAGATAACGCTGGTTATATCTGGGTTATTTCTGGTATTTGCAATCATCTGGCTCGTACTTTCGCAATTTTCGCATACTTGTTGGCAAGATCCTGGGCTTTTTTTGGTTTGGATCCCGTCGTAGTGTGGTTCCACACCGAAGCAGTCAATTAAACCTGGTCGCGATTATTATTTTAGAGGATAACGCTGGTTATGTCTGGGATAGTTCTGGTATTTGCAATCATCTGGCTCGTACTTTCGCATTTTTCGCATACTTGTTGGCAAGATCCTGGCCTTTTTCTGGCTTGGACCACGTAGTAATGAGGTACCACACTGACAGAGTCAATTAAACCTGGTTCCGATTAATATTTTAGAAGATAACGCTGGTTATATCTGGGTTATTTCTGGTATTTGCAATCATCTGGCTCGTACTTTCGCAATTTTCGCATACTTGTTGGCAAGATCCTGGGCTTTTTTTGGTTTGGATCCCGTCGTAGTGTGGTTCCACACCGAAGCAGTCAATTAAACCTGGTTCCGATGAATATTTTGGAGGATAACCCTGGTTATGTTTGGGTTAGTTCTGGTATTTGCAATCATCTGGCTCGTACTTTCGCATTTTTCGCATACTTGTTGGCAAGATCCTGGGCTTTTTTTGGTTTGGATCACGTAGTAATGTGGTACCATACTGAAACAGTCAATTAAACCTGGTCCCGATTAATATTTTAGAGGATAACGCCGGTTATGTCTGGGTTAGGTCTGGAATTTGCCCTCATCTGGCTCGTACCTTCGCATTTTTCGCATACTTGTAGGCAAGATCCTGGCCTTTTTCTGGTTTGGATCACGTAGTAATGCGGTACCACACCGAAACAGTCAATTAAACCTGGTAGCGATTAATATTTTAGAGGATAACGCCGGTTATGTCTCGGTTAGGTCAGGGATTTGCCCTCATCTGGCTCGTACTTTCGCATTTATCGCATACTTGTTGGACTGATCCTGGCCTTTTTCTTGCTTGGATCACGTAGTAATTTGGTACCACACTGAAACAGTCAATTAAACCTGGTTCCGAGTAATTTTTTAGAGGATAACGCCGGTTATGTCCGGGTTAGGTCTGGGATTTGCCGTCTTCTTGCTCGTGCCTTCGTATTTTTCGCATACTTGTTTGTCAGATCCTGGGTTTTTTCTGGTTTGGATCCCGTAGTAATGAAGTTCCACATCGAAACAGTCAATTAAACCTGGTTGCGATTAATATTTTAGCGGATAACGCCGGTTATGTCTCGGGTAGGTCTGGGATTTGCCGTCATCTGGCTCGTATTTTCGCATTTCTCGCATACTTGTTGGCCAGATCCTGGCCTTTTCCTGGCTTGGACCATGTAGTAATGTGGTATCACACTGAAACAGTCAATTAAACCTGGTTGCGATTAATATTTTAGAGGTTAACGCCGGTTATGTCTCGGGTAGGTCTGGGATTTGCCGTCATCTAGCTCGTATTTTCGCGTTTTTCGCATACTTGTTGGCCAGATCCTGGGTTTTTTTCTGGTTTGGATCACGTAGTAATGAAGTTCCACACTGAAACAGTCAATTAAACCTGGTTCCGATTAATATTTTAGAGGATAACGCTGGTTATTTCTGGGTTAGTTCTGGTATTTGCAATCATCTGGCTCATACTTTCGCGTTTTTCGCATACTTGTTGGCCAGATTTTGGGTTTTTTCTGGTTTGGATCCCGTAGTAATGAAGTTCCACACCGAAACAGTCAATTAAACCTTGTTGCGATTAATATTTAGAGGATAACGCCGGTTATGTCTCGCGTGGGTCTGGGATTTGCCGTCACCTGGCTCGTATTCGCATTTTTCGCATACATGTTGGCCAGGTCCTGGGCTTTTTTTGGTTTGGATCACGTAGTAATGTGGTACCACACTGAAACAGTCAATAAAAGCTGGTTCCGAATAGTATTTTAGAGGATAACGCAGGTTACGTCTGGGTTAGTTCTGGTATTTGCAATCATCTGGCTCATACTTTCGCATTTTTCGCATACTTGTTGGCCAGACCCTGGCCTTTTTCTGGCTTGGACCACGTAGTAATGTGGTACCACACTGAAACAGTCAATTAAACCTGGTGGCGATTAATATTTTAGAGGATAGCGCCGGTTATGTCTGGGTTAGGTCTGGAATTTGCCCTCATCTGGCTCGTACTTTCGCATTTTTCGCATACTTGTTGGCTAAATCTTCGCCTTTTTCTGGTTTGGCTCACTTAGTAATGCGGTACCACACCGAAATTGCAAACTACACCTGGTTGCGATTAATATTTTAGAGGATAACGCCGGTTATGCCTCGGTTAGGTCTGGGATTTGCCCTCATCTGGCTCATACTTTCGCGTTTTTCGCATACTTGTTGGCCAGATCTTGGGTTTTTTCTGGTGTGGATCCCGTAGTAATGAAGTTCCACACCGAAACAGTCAATTAAACCTGGTTGCGATTAATATTTTAGAGGATCACGCCGGTTATGTCTCGCGTGGGTCTGGGATTTGCCGTCACCTGGCTCGTATTCGCATTTTTCGCATACATGTTGGCCAGATCCTGGGCTTTTTTTGGTTTGGATCACGTAGTAATGTGGTACCACACTGAAACAGTCAATAAAAGCTGGTTCCGAGTAGTATTTTAGAGGATAATGCAGGTTACGTCTGGGTTAGTTCTGGTATTTGCCCTCATCTGGCTCGTACTTTCGCATTTTTCGCATACATGTAGGCAGGATCCTGGCCTTTTTCTGGGTTTGGATCACGTAGTAATGCGGTACCACACCGAAACAGTCAATTAAACCTGGTCCCGATTAATATTTTAGAGGATAACGCCGGTTATGTCTGGGTTAGTTCTGGTATTTGCCCTCACCTGGCTCGTACTTTCGCATTTTTCGCATACATGTAGGCAGGATCCTGGCCTTTTTCTGGGTTTGGCTCACGTAGTAATGCGGTACCACACCGAAACAGTCAATTAAACCTGGTCCCGATTAATATTTTAGAGGATAACGCCGGTTATGTCTCGGTTAGGTCAGGGATTTGCCCTCATATGGCTCGTACCTTCGCATTTTTCGCTTACTTGTTGGCAAGATCCTGGGCTTTTTTTGGTTTGGATCACGTAGTAATGTGGTACCACACTGAGACAGTCAATAAAAGCTGGTTCCGAATAGTATTTTACCGGATAACGCCGGTTATGTCTCGGGTAGGTCTAGGATTTGCCGTCATCTGGCTCGTATTTTCGCATTTCTCGCGTACTTGTTGGCCAGATCCTGGCCTTTTCCTGGCTTGGACCACGTAGTAATGTGGTATCACACTGAAACAGTCAATTAAACCTGGTTGCGATTAATATTTTAGAGGATAACGCCGGTTATGTCTCGGGTAGGTCTGGGATTTGCCGTCATCTAGATCGTATTTTCGCGTTTTTCGCCTACTTGTTGGCCAGATCCTGGGCTTTTTTCTGGTTTGGATCACGTAGTAATGAAGTTCCACACTGAAACAGTCAAATAAACCTGGTTCCGATTAATATTTTAGAGGATACCGCTGGTTATGTCTGGGTTAGTTCTGTTATTTGCAATCATCTGGCTCATATTTTCGCAATTTTCGCGTACTTGTTGGCCAGATCTTGGGTTTTTTGTGGTTTGGATCCCGTCGTAATGTCGTTCCACACCGAAGCAGTCAATTAAACCTGGTTGCGATGAATGTTTTGGAGGATACCGCTGGTTATGTTTGGGTTAGTTCTGGTATTTGCAATCATCTGGCTCGTACTTTCGCATTTTTCGCATACTTGTTGGCAAGATCGTGGGCTTTTTTTGGTTTGGATCACGTAGTAATGTGGTACCACACTGAAACAGTCAATAAAAGCTGGTTCCGAATAGTATTTTAGAGGATAACGCAGGTTACGTCTGGGTTAGTTCTGGTATTTGCAATCATCTGGCTCATACTTTCGCGTTTTTCGCATACTTGTTGGCCAGATCCTGGGTTTTTTCTGGTTTGGATCCCGTAGTGATGAAGTTCCACACCGAAACAGTCAATTAAACCTGGTTCCGATGAATATTTTGGAGGATAACGCTGGTTATGTTCGGGTTAGTTCTGGTATTTGCCCTCATCTGGCTCGTACTTTCGCACCTTTCGCATACTTGTTGGCCAGATCCTGGCCTTTTTCTGGTTTGGATCACGTAGTAATGCGGTACCACACTGAAACTGTCAATTAAACCTGGTTCCGGTTAGTATTTTAGAGGATAACGCCGGTTATGTCTGGGTTAGGTCTGGTATTTGCCCTCATCTGGCTCGTCCTTTCGCATTTTTCGCAAACTTGTTGGCCAGATCTTGGGTTTTTTGTGGTTTGGATCCCGTCGTAATGTCGTTCCACACCGAAGCAGTCAATTAAACCTGGTTGCGATGAATATTTTGGAGGATAACGCTGGTTATGCTTGGGCTAGTTCTGGTATTTGCAATCATCTGGCTCGTACTTTCGCATTTTTCGCATACTTGTTGGCAAGATCATGGGCTTTTTTTGGTTTGGATCACGTAGTAATGTGGTACCACACTGAAACAGTCAATAAAAGCTGGTTCCGAATAGTATTTTAGAGGACAGCGCAGGTTACGTCTGGGTTAGTTCTGGTATTTGCAATCATCTGGCTCATACATTCGCGTTTTTCGCATACTTCTTTGCCAGATCCTGGGTTTTTTCTGGTTTGGACCACGTAGTAATGAGGTACCTCACTGAGACAGTCAATTAAACCTGGTTCCGATTAATATTTTAGAGGATAACGCAGGTTACGTCTGGGTTAGTTCTGGTATTTGCAATCATCTGGCTCATACTTTCGCGTTTTTCGCGTACTTGTTGGCCAGTTCCTCGGCTTTTTTTGGTTTGGATCACGTAGTAATGTGGTACCACACTGAAACAGTCAATTAAACCTGGTCCCGATTAATATTTTAGAGGATAACGCCGGTTATGTCTGGGTTAGTTATGTTATTTGTAATCATCTGGCTCGTACTTTCGCGTTTTTCGCTTACTGGTTGGGCAGATCCTGACCTTTTTCTGGTTTGGATCACGTAGTAATGCGGTACCACACTGAAACAGTCAATTAAACCTGGTTTCAGTTAGTATTATAGAGGATAACGCCGGTTATGTCTGGGTTAGGTCTGGTATTTGCCCTCATCTGGCTCGTTCTTTCGCATTTTTCGCAAACTTGTTGGCCAGATCCTGGCCTTTTTCTGGATTGGATCACGTGGTAATGCGGTACCACACCGAAACAGTCAAGTAAACCTGGTTGCGATTAATATTTAGAGGATAACGCCGGTTATGTCTCGGTTAGGTCTGGGATTTGCCCTCATCTGGCTCGTACATTCGCATTTTTCGCCTACTTGTTGGCAAGATCCTGGGCTTTCTCTGGTTGGGATCACGTAGTAATGCGGTACCACACCGAAGCAGTCAATTAAACCTGGTTGCAATTATTATTTTAGAGAATAACGCTGGTTATGTCTGGGTTAGTTCTGTTATTTGCAATTATCTGGCTCGTACTTTCGCATTTTTCGCATACTTGTTGGCAAGATCCTGGGTTTTTTTTGGTTTGGATCACGTAGTAATGTGGTACCACACTGAAACAGTCAATAAAAGCTGGTTCCGAATAGTATTTTAGAGGATAACGCAGGTTACGTCTGGGTTAGTTCTGGTATTTGCAATCATCTGGCTCATACTTTCGCGTTTTTCGCATACTTGTTGACCAGATCCTGGCCTTTTTCTGGCTAGGGCCACGAAGTAATGTGGTACCACACTGAAACAGTCAATTAAACCTGGTCCCGATTAATATTTTAGAGGATAACGCCGGTTATGTCTGGGTTAGGTCTGGTATTTGCCCTCATCTGGCTCGTACTTTCGCATTTTTCGCAAACTTGTTGGCAAGATCCTGGGCTTTTTTTGGTGTGGATCACGTAGTAATGTGGTACCACACTGAAACAGTCAATAAAAGATGGTTCCGATTAATATTTTAGAGGATAACGCCGGTTATGTCTGGGTTAGTTATGTTATTTGTAATCATCTGGCTCATTCTTTCGCAATTTTCGCGTACTAGTTGGCCAGATCTTGGGTTTTTTGTGGTTTGGATCCCGTCGTAATGTCGTTCCACACCGAAGCAGTCAATTAAACCTGGTTGCGATGAAAATTTTGGAGGATAACGCTGGTTATGCTTGGGCTAGTTCTGGTATTTGCAATCATCTGGCTCGTACTTTCGCATTTTTCGCATACTTGTTGGCAAGATCATGGGCTTTTTTTGGTTTGGATCACGTAGTAATGTGGTACCACACTGAAACAGTCAATAAAAGCTGGTTCCGAATAGTATTTTAGAGGATAGCGCAGGTTACATCTGGGTTAGTTCTGGTATTTGCAATCATCTGGCTCATACATTCGCGTTTTTCGCATACTTCTTTGCCAGATCCTGGGTTTTTTCTGGTTTGGATCCCGTAGTAATGAAGTTCCACACCGAAACAGTCAATTAAACCTGGTTGCGATTAATATTTTAGAGGATAACGCCGGTTATGTCTCGGGTAGGTCTGGGATTTGCCGTCATCTGGTTCGTATTTTCGCATTTCTCGCATACTTGTTGGCCAGATCCTGGCCTTTTTCTGGCTTCGACCACGTAGTAATGTGGTATCACACTGAAACAGTCAATAGAATCTAGTTCCGAATAGTATTTTGGAGGATAACGCAGGTTACGTCTGGGTTAGTTCTGGTATTTGCAATCATCTGGCTCATACTTTCGCGTTTTTCACATACTTGTTGGCCAGATCCTGGGTTTTTTTCTGGTTTGGATCCCGTAGTAATGAAGTTCCACACTGAAACAGTCAATTAAACCTGGTTCCGATTAATATTTTAGAGGATAACGCTGGTTATGTCTGGGTTAGTTCTGTTATTTGCAATCATCTGGCTCATACTTTCGCAATTTTCGCGTACTTGTTGGCCAGATCTTGGGTTTTTAGTGGTTTGGATCCCGTCGTAATGTCGTTCCACACCGAAGCAGTCAATTAAACCTGGTTGCGATGAAAATTTTGGAGGATAACGCTGGTTATGCTTGGGCTAGTTCTGGTATTTGCAATCATCTGGCTCGTACTTTCGCATTTTTCGCATACTTGTTGGCAAGATCATGGGCTTTTTTTGGTTTGGATCACGTAGTAATGTGGTACCACACTGAAACAGTCAATAAAAGCTGGTTCCGAATAGTATTTTAGAGGATAGCGCAGGTTACATCTGGGTTAGTTCTGGTATTTGCAATCATCTGGCTCATACATTCGCGTTTTTCGCATACTTCTTTGCCAGATCCTGGGTTTTTTTCTGGTTTGGATCCCGTAGTAATGAAGTTCCACACCGAAACAGTCAATTAAACCTGGTTGCGATTAATATTTTAGAGGATAACGCCGGTTATGTCTCGGGTAGGTCTGGGATTTGCCGTCATCTGGTTCGTATTTTCGCATTTCTCGCATACTTGTTGGCCAGATCCTGGCCTTTTTCTGGCTTCGACCACGTAGTAATGTGGTATCACACTGAAACAGTCAATAGAATCTAGTTCCGAATAGTATTTTGGAGGATAACGCAGGTTACGTCTGGGTTAGTTCTGGCATTTGCAATCATCTGGCTCATGCTTTCGCGTTTTTCACATACTTGTTGGCCAGATCCTGGGTTTTTTTCTGGTTTGGATCCCGTAGTAATGAAGTTCCACACTGAAACAGTCAATTAAACCTGGTTCCGATTAATATTTTAGAGGATAACGCTGGTTATGTCTGGGTTAGTTCTGTTATTTGCAATCATCTGGCTCATACTTTCGCAATTTTCGCGTACTTGTTGGCCAGATCTTGGGTTTTTAGTGGTTTGGATCCCGTCGTAATGTCGTTCCACACCGAAGCAGTCAATTAAACCTGGTTGCGATGAATATTTTGGAGGATAACGCTGGTTATGTTTGGGTTAGTTCTGGTATTTGCAATCATCTGGCTCGTACTTTCGCATTTTTCGCATACTTGTTGGCAAGATCCTGGGCTTTTTTTGGTGTGGATCACGTAGTAATGTGGTACCACACTGAAACAGTCAATAAAAGCTGGTTCCGAATAGTATTTTAGAGGATAACGCAGGTTACGTCTGGGTTAGTTCTGGTATTTGCCCTCATCTGGCTCGTACCTTCGCATTTTTCGCTTGCTTGTTGGCCAGATCCTGGCCTTTTTCTGGCTAGGACCACGAAGTAATGTGGTACCACACTGAAACAGTCAATTAAACCTGGTCCCGATTAATATTTTAGAGGATAACGCCGGTTATGTCTGGGTTAGGTCTGGTATTTGCCCTCATCTGGCTCGTACTTTCGCATTTTTCGCATACTTGTAGGCAGGATCCTGGCCTTTTTCTGGTTTGGATCACGTAGTAATGCGGTACCACACCGAAACAGTCAATTAAACCTAGTTCCGATTAATATTATAGAGGATAACGCCGGTTATGTCTGGGATAGGTCTGGTATTTGTCCTCATCTGGCTCGTACTTTCGCGTTTTTCGCTTACTGGTTGGGCAGATCCTGACCTTTTTCTGGTTTGGATCACGTAGTAATGCGGTACCACACTGAAACAGTCAATTAAACCTGGTTTCAGTTAGTATTATAGAGGATAACGCCGGTTATGTCTGGGTTAGGTCTGGTATTTGCCCTCATCTGGCTCGTTCTTTCGCATTTTTCGCAAACTTGTTGGCCAGATCCTGGCCTTTTTCTGGATTGGATCACGTGGTAATGCGGTACCACACCGAAACAGTCAAGTAAACCTGGTTGCGATTAATATTTAGAGGATAACGCCGGTTATGTCTCGGTTAGGTCTGGGATTTGCCCTCATCTGGCTCGTACATTCGCATTTTTCGCCTACTTGTTGGCAAGATCCTGGGCTTTCTCTGGTTGGGATCACGTAGTAATGCGGTACCACACCGAAGCAGTCAATTAAACCTGGTTGCAATTATTATTTTAGAGAATAACGCTGGTTATGTCTGGGTTAGTTCTGTTATTTGCAATTATCTGGCTCGTACTTTCGCATTTTTCGCATACTTGTTGGCAAGATCCTGGGTTTTTTTTGGTTTGGATCACGTAGTAATGTGGTACCACACTGAAACAGTCAATAAAAGCTGGTTCCGAATAGTATTTTAGAGGATAACGCAGGTTACGTCTGGGTTAGTTCTGGTATTTGCAATCATCTGGCTCATACTTTCGCGTTTTTCGCATACTTGTTGACCAGATCCTGGCCTTTTTCTGGCTAGGGCCACGAAGTAATGTGGTACCACACTGAAACAGTCAATTAAACCTGGTCCCGATTAATATTTTAGAGGATAACGCCGGTTATGTCTGGGTTAGGTCTGGTATTTGCCCTCATCTGGCTCGTACTTTCGCATTTTTCGCAAACTTGTTGGCAAGATCCTGGGCTTTTTTTGGTGTGGATCACGTAGTAATGTGGTACCACACTGAAACAGTCAATAAAAGATGGTTCCGATTAATATTTTAGAGGATAACGCCGGTTATGTCTGGGTTAGTTATGTTATTTGTAATCATCTGGCTCATTCTTTCGCAATTTTCGCGTACTAGTTGGCCAGATCTTGGGTTTTTTGTGGTTTGGATCCCGTCGTAATGTCGTTCCACACCGAAGCAGTCAATTAAACCTGGTTGCGATGAAAATTTTGGAGGATAACGCTGGTTATGCTTGGGCTAGTTCTGGTATTTGCAATCATCTGGCTCGTACTTTCGCATTTTTCGCATACTTGTTGGCAAGATCATGGGCTTTTTTTGGTTTGGATCACGTAGTAATGTGGTACCACACTGAAACAGTCAATAAAAGCTGGTTCCGAATAGTATTTTAGAGGATAGCGCAGGTTACATCTGGGTTAGTTCTGGTATTTGCAATCATCTGGCTCATACATTCGCGTTTTTCGCATACTTCTTTGCCAGATCCTGGGTTTTTTCTGGTTTGGATCCCGTAGTAATGAAGTTCCACACCGAAACAGTCAATTAAACCTGGTTGCGATTAATATTTTAGAGGATAACGCCGGTTATGTCTCGGGTAGGTCTGGGATTTGCCGTCATCTGGTTCGTATTTTCGCATTTCTCGCATACTTGTTGGCCAGATCCTGGCCTTTTTCTGGCTTCGACCACGTAGTAATGTGGTATCACACTGAAACAGTCAATAGAATCTAGTTCCGAATAGTATTTTGGAGGATAACGCAGGTTACGTCTGGGTTAGTTCTGGTATTTGCAATCATCTGGCTCATACTTTCGCGTTTTTCACATACTTGTTGGCCAGATCCTGGGTTTTTTTCTGGTTTGGATCCCGTAGTAATGAAGTTCCACACTGAAACAGTCAATTAAACCTGGTTCCGATTAATATTTTAGAGGATAACGCTGGTTATGTCTGGGTTAGTTCTGTTATTTGCAATCATCTGGCTCATACTTTCGCAATTTTCGCGTACTTGTTGGCCAGATCTTGGGTTTTTAGTGGTTTGGATCCCGTCGTAATGTCGTTCCACACCGAAGCAGTCAATTAAACCTGGTTGCGATGAATATTTTGGAGGATAACGCTGGTTATGTTTGGGTTAGTTCTGGTATTTGCAATCATCTGGCTCGTACTTTCGCATTTTTCGCATACTTGTTGGCAAGATCCTGGGCTTTTTTTGGTGTGGATCACGTAGTAATGTGGTACCACACTGAAACAGTCAATAAAAGCTGGTTCCGAATAGTATTTTAGAGGATAACGCAGGTTACGTCTGGGTTAGTTCTGGTATTTGCCCTCATCTGGCTCGTACCTTCGCATTTTTCGCTTGCTTGCTGGCCAGATCCTGGCCTTTTTCTGGATTGGATCACGTGGTAATGCGGTACCACACCGAAACAGTCAAGTAAACCTGGTTGCGATTAATATTTAGAGGATAACGCCGGTTATGTCTCGGTTAGGTCTGGGATTTGCCCTCATCTGGCTCGTTCTTTCGCATTTTTCGCAAACTTGTTGGCCAGATCCTGACCTTTTTCTGGTTTGGATCACGTAGTAATGCGGTACCACACTGAAACAGTCAATTACACCTGGTTTCAGTTAGTATTATAGAGGATAACGCCGGTTATGTCTGGGATAGGTCTGGTATTTGCCCTCATCTGGCTCGTTCTTTCGCATTTTTCGCAAACTTGTTGGCCAGATCCTGGCCTTTTTCTGGATTGGATCACGTGGTAATGCGGTACCACACCGAAACAGTCAAGTAAACCTGGTTGCGATTAATATTTAGAGGATAACGCCGGTTATGTCTCGGTTAGGTCTGGGATTTGCCCTCATCTGGCTCGTACATTCGCATTTTTCGCCTACTTGTTGGCAAGATCCTGGGCTTTCTCTGGTTGGGATCACGTAGTAATGCGGTACCACACCGAAGCAGTCAATTAAACCTGGTTGCAATTATTATTTTAGAGAATAACGCTGGTTATGTCTGGGTTAGGTCTGGTATTTGCAATCATCTGGCTCATACTTTCGCAATTTTCGCGTACTTGTTGGCCAGATCTTGGGTTTTTAGTGGTTTGGATCCCGTCGTAATGTCGTTCCACACCGAAGCAGTCAATTAAACCTGGTTGCGATGAATATTTTGGAGGATAACGCTGGTTATGTTTGGGTTAGTTCTGGTATTTGCAATCATCTGGCTCGTACTTTCGCATTTTTCGCATACTTGTTGGCAAGATCCTGGGCTTTTTTTGGTGTGGATCACGTAGTAATGTGGTACCACACTGAAACAGTCAATAAAAGCTGGTTCCGAATAGTATTTTAGAGGATAACGCAGGTTACGTCTGGGTTAGTTCTGGTATTTGCCCTCATCTGGCTCGTACCTTCGCATTTTTCGCTTGCTTGCTGGCCAGATCCTGGCCTTTTTCTGGCTAGGACCACGAAGTAATGTGGTACCACACTGAAACAGTCAATTAAACCTGGTCCCGATTAATATTTTAGAGGATAACGCCGGTTATGTCTGGGTTAGGTCTGGTATTTGCCCTCATCTGGCTCGTACTTTCGCATTTTTCGCATACTTGTAGGCAGGATCCTGGCCTTTTTCTGGTTTGGATCACGTAGTAATGCGGTACCACACCGAAACAGTCAATTAAACCTAGTTCCGATTAATATTATAGAGGATAACGCCGGTTATGTCTGGGATAGGTCTGGTATTTGTCCTCATCTGGCTCGTACTTTCGCGTTTTTCGCTTACTGGTTGGGCAGATCCTGACCTTTTTCTGGTTTGGATCACGTAGTAATGCGGTACCACACTGAAACAGTCAATTAAACCTGGTTTCAGTTAGTATTATAGAGGATAACGCCGGTTATGTCTGGGTTAGGTCTGGTATTTGCCCTCATCTGGCTCGTTCTTTCGCATTTTTCGCAAACTTGTTGGCCAGATCCTGGCCTTTTTCTGGATTGGATCACGTGGTAATGCGGTACCACACCGAAACAGTCAAGTAAACCTGGTTGCGATTAATATTTAGAGGATAACGCCGGTTATGTCTCGGTTAGGTCTGGGATTTGCCCTCATCTGGCTCGTACATTCGCATTTTTCGCCTACTTGTTGGCAAGATCCTGGGCTTTCTCTGGTTGGGATCACGTAGTAATGCGGTACCACACCGAAGCAGTCAATTAAACCTGGTTGCAATTATTATTTTAGAGAATAACGCTGGTTATGTCTGGGTTAGTTCTGTTATTTGCAATTATCTGGCTCGTACTTTCGCATTTTTCGCATACTTGTTGGCAAGATCCTGGGTTTTTTTTGGTTTGGATCACGTAGTAATGTGGTACCACACTGAAACAGTCAATAAAAGCTGGTTCCGAATAGTATTTTAGAGGATAACGCAGGTTACGTCTGGGTTAGTTCTGGTATTTGCAATCATCTGGCTCATACTTTCGCGTTTTTCGCATACTTGTTGACCAGATCCTGGCCTTTTTCTGGTTTGGATCACGTAGTAATGCGGTACCACACTGAAACAGTCAATTAAATCTGGTTTCAGTTAGTATTTTATAGGATAACGCCGGTTATGTCTGGGTTAGGTCTGGTATTTGCCCTCATCTGGCTCGTACTTTCGCATTTTTCGCAAACTTGTTGGCAAGATCCTGGGCTTTTTTTGGTGTGGATCACGTAGTAATGTGGTACCACACTGAAACAGTCAATAAAAGATGGTTCCGATTAATATTTTAGAGGATAACGCTGGTTATGTCTGGGTTAGTTCTGTTATTTGCAATCATCTGGCTCATTCTTTCGCAATTTTCGCGTACTAGTTGGCCAGATCTTGGGTTTTTTGTGGTTTGGATCCCGTCGTAATGTCGTTCCACACCGAAGCAGTCAATTAAACCTGGTTGCGATGAAAATTTTGGAGGATAACGCTGGTTATGCTTGGGCTAGTTCTGGTATTTGCAATCATCTGGCTCGTACTTTCGCATTTTTCGCATACTTGTTGGCAAGATCATGGGCTTTTTTTGGTTTGGATCACGTAGTAATGTGGTACCACACTGAAACAGTCAATAAAAGCTGGTTCCGAATAGTATTTTAGAGGATAGCGCAGGTTACATCTGGGTTAGTTCTGGTATTTGCAATCATCTGGCTCATACATTCGCGTTTTTCGCATACTTCTTTGCCAGATCCTGGGTTTTTTCTGGTTTGGATCCCGTAGTAATGAAGTTCCACACCGAAACAGTCAATTAAACCTGGTTGCGATTAATATTTTAGAGGATAACGCCGGTTATGTCTCGGGTAGGTCTGGGATTTGCCGTCATCTGGTTCGTATTTTCGCATTTCTCGCATACTTGTTGGCCAGATCCTGGCCTTTTTCTGGCTTCGACCACGTAGTAATGTGGTATCACACTGAAACAGTCAATAGAATCTAGTTCCGAATAGTATTTTGGAGGATAACGCAGGTTACGTCTGGGTTAGTTCTGGTATTTGCAATCATCTGGCTCATACTTTCGCGTTTTTCACATACTTGTTGGCCAGATCCTGGGTTTTTTTCTGGTTTGGATCCCGTAGTAATGAAGTTCCACAATGAAACAGTCAATTAAACCTGGTTCCGATTAATATTTTAGAGGATAACGCTGGTTATGTCTGGGTTAGTTCTGTTATTTGCAATCATCTGGCTCATACTTTCGCAATTTTCGCGTACTTGTTGGCCAGATCTTGGGTTTTTAGTGGTTTGGATCCCGTCGTAATGTCGTTCCACACCGAAGCAGTCAATTAAACCTGGTTGCGATGAATATTTTGGAGGATAACGCTGGTTATGTTTGGGTTAGTTCTGGTATTTGCAATCATCTGGCACGTACTTTCGCATTTTTCGCATACTTGTTGGCAAGATCCTGGGCTTTTTTTGGTGTGGATCACGTAGTAATGTGGTACCACACTGAAACAGTCAATAAAAGCTGGTTCCGAATAGTATTTTAGAGGATAACGCAGGTTACGTCTGGGTTAGTTCTGGTATTTGCCCTCATCTGGCTCGTACCTTCGCATTTTTCGCTTGCTTGTTGGCCAGATCCTGGCCTGTTTCTGGCTAGGACCACGAAGTAATGTGGTACCACACTGAAACAGTCAATTAAACCTGGTCCCGATTAATATTTTAGAGGATAACGCCGGTTATGTCTGGGTTAGGTCTGGTATTTGCCCTCATCTGGCTCGTACTTTCGCATTTTTGGCATACTTGTAGGCAGGATCCTGGCCTTTTTCTGGTTTGGATCACGTAGTAATGCGGTACCACACCGAAACAGTCAATTAAACCTAGTTCCGATTAATATTATAGAGGATAACGCCGGTTATGTCTGGGATAGGTCTGGTATTTGTCCTCATCTGGCTCGTACTTTCGCATTTTTCGCTTACTGGTTGGGCAGATCCTGACCTTTTTCTGGTTTGGATCACGTAGTAATGCGGTACCACACTGAAACAGTCAATTAAACCTGGTTTCAGTTAGTATTATAGAGGATAACGCCGGTTATGTCTGGGTTAGGTCTGGTATTTGCCCTCATCTGGCTCGTTCTTTCGCATTTTTCGCCTACTTGTTGGCAAGATCCTGGGCTTTCTCTGGTTGGGATCACGTAGTAATGCGGTACCACACCGAAGCAGTCAATTAAACCTGGTTGCAATTATTATTTTAGAGAATAACTCTGGTTATGTCTGGGTTAGTTCTGTTATTTGCAATTATCTGGCTCGTACTTTCGCATTTTTCGCATACTTGTTGGCAAGATCCTGGGTTTTTTTTGGTTTGGATCACGTAGTAATGTGGTACCACACTGAAACAGTCAATAAAAGCTGGTTCCGAATAGTATTTTAGAGGATAACGCAGGTTACGTCTGGGTTAGTTCTGGTATTTGCAATCATCTGGCTCATACTTTCGCGTTTTTCGCATACTTGTTGACCAGATCCTGGCCTTTTTCTGGTTTGGATCACGTAGTAATGCGGTACCACACTGAAACAGTCAATTAAACCTGGTTTCAGTTAGTATTTTATAGGATAACGCCGGTTATGTCTGGGTTAGGTCTGGTATTTGCCCTCATCTGGCTCGTACTTTCGCATTTTTCGCAAACTTGTTGGCAAGATCCTGGGCTTTTTTTGGTGTGGATCACGTAGTAATGTGGTACCACACTGAAACAGTCAATAAAAGCTGGTTCCGAATAGTATTTTAGAGGATAACGCAGGTTACGTCTGGGTTAGTTCTGGTATTTGCCCTCATCTGGCTCGTACCTTCGCATTTTTCGCTTGCTTGTTGGCCAGATCCTGGCCTTTTTCTGGCTTGGACCACGAAGTAATGTGGTACCACACTGAAACAGTCAATTAAACCTGGTCCCGATTAATATTTTAGAGGATAACGCCGGTTATGTCTGGGTTAGGTCTGGTATTTGCCCTCATCTGGCTCGTACTTTCGCATTTTTCGCAAACTTGTTGGCAAGATCCTGGGCTTTTTTTGGTGTGGATCACGTAGTAATGTGGTACCACACTGAAACAGTCAATAAAAGATGGTTCCGATTAATATTTTAGAGGATAACGCTGGTTATGTCTGGGTTAGTTCTGTTATTTGCAATCATCTGGCTCATTCTTTCGCAATTTTCGCGTACTAGTTGGCCAGATCTTGGGTTTTTTGTGGTTTGGATCCCGTCGTAATGTCGTTCCACACCGAAGCAGTCAATTAAACCTGGTTGCGATGAAAATTTTGGAGGATAACGCTGGTTATGCTTGGGCTAGTTCTGGTATTTGCAATCATCTGGCTCGTACTTTCGCATTTTTCGCATACTTGTTGGCAAGATCATGGGCTTTTTTTGGTTTGGATCACGTAGTAATGTGGTACCACACTGAAACAGTCAATAAAAGCTGGTTCCGAATAGTATTTTAGAGGATAGCGCAGGTTACATCTGGGTTAGTTCTGGTATTTGCAATCATCTGGCTCATACATTCGCGTTTTTCGCATACTTCTTTGCCAGATCCTGGGTTTTTTCTGGTTTGGATCCGGTAGTAATGAAGTTCCACACCGAAACAGTCAATTAAACCTGGTTGCGATTAATATTTTAGAGGATAACGCCGGTTATGTCTCGGGTAGGTCTGGGATTTGCCGTCATCTGGTTCGTATTTTCGCATTTCTCGCATACTTGTTGGCCAGATCCTGGCCTTTTTCTGGCTTCGACCACGTAGTAATGTGGTATCACACTGAAACAGTCAATAGAATCTAGTTCCGAATAGTATTTTGGAGGATAACGCAGGTTACGTCTGGGTTAGTTCTGGTATTTGCAATCATCTGGCTCATACTTTCGCGTTTTTCACATACTTGTTGGCCAGATCCTGGGTTTTTTTCTGGTTTGGATCCCGTAGTAATGAAGTTCCACACTGAAACAGTCAATTAAACCTGGTTCCGATTAATATTTTAGAGGATAACGCTGGTTATGTCTGGGTTAGTTCTGTTATTTGCAATCATCTGGCTCATACTTTCGCAATTTTCGCGTACTTGTTGGCCAGATCTTGGGTTTTTAGTGGTTTGGATCCCGTCGTAATGTCGTTCCACACCGAAGCAGTCAATTAAACCTGGTTGCGATGAATATTTTGGAGGATAACGCTGGTTATGTTTGGGTTAGTTCTGGTATTTGCAATCATCTGGCTCGTACTTTCGCATTTTTCGCATACTTGTTGGCAAGATCCTGGGCTTTTTTTGGTGTGGATCACGTAGTAATGTGGTACCACACTGAAACAGTCAATAAAAGCTGGTTCCGAATAGTATTTTAGAGGATAACGCAGGTTACGTCTGGGTTAGTTCTGGTATTTGCCCTCATCTGGCTCGTACCTTCGCATTTTTCGCTTGCTTGTTGGCCAGATCCTGGCCTTTTTCTGGCTAGGACCACGAAGTAATGTGGTACCACACTGAAACAGTCAATTAAACCTGGTCCCGATTAATATTTTAGAGGATAACGCCGGTTATGTCTGGGTTAGGTCTGGTATTTGCCCTCATCTGGCTCGTACTTTCGCATTTTTGGCATACTTGTAGGCAGGATCCTGGCCTTTTTCTGGTTTGGATCACGTAGTAATGCGGTACCACACCGAAACAGTCAATTAAACCTAGTTCCGATTAATATTATAGAGGATAACGCCGGTTATGTCTGGGATAGGTCTGGTATTTGTCCTCATCTGGCTCGTACTTTCGCATTTTTCGCTTACTGGTTGGGCAGATCCTGACCTTTTTCTGGTTTGGATCACGTAGTAATGCGGTACCACACTGAAACAGTCAATTAAACCTGGTTTCAGTTAGTATTATAGAGGATAACGCCGGTTATGTCTGGGTTAGGTCTGGTATTTGCCCTCATCTGGCTCGTTCTTTCGCATTTTTCGCAAACTTGTTGGCCAGATCCTGGCCTTTTTCTGGATTGGATCACGTGGTAATGCGGTACCACACCGAAACAGTCAAGAAAACCTGGTTGCGATTAATATTTAGAGGATAACGCCGGTTATGTCTCGGTTAGGTCTGGGATTTGCCCTCATCTGGCTCGTACATTCGCATTTTTCGCCTACTTGTTGGCAAGATCCTGGGCTTTCTCTGGTTGGGATCACGTAGTAATGCGGTACCACACCGAAGCAGTCAATTAAACCTGGTTGCAATTATTATTTTAGAGAATAACGCTGGTTATGTCTGGGTTAGTTCTGTTATTTGCAATTATCTGGCTCGTACTTTCGCATTTTTCGCATACTTGTTGGCAAGATCCTGGGTTTTTTTTGGTTTGGATCACGTAGTAATGTGGTACCACACTGAAACAGTCAATAAAAGCTGGTTCCGAATAGTATTTTAGAGGATAACGCAGGTTACGTCTGGGTTAGTTCTGGTATTTGCAATCATCTGGCTCATACTTTCGCGTTTTTCGCATACTTGTTGACCAGATCCTGGCCTTTTTCTGGTTTGGATCACGTAGTAATGCGGTACCACACTGAAACAGTCAATTAAACCTGGTTTCAGTTAGTATTTTATAGGATAACGCCGGTTATGTCTGGGTTAGGTCTGGTATTTGCCCTCATCTGGCTCGTACTTTCGCATTTTTCGCAAACTTGTTGGCAAGATCCTGGGCTTTTTTTGGTGTGGATCACGTAGTAATGTGGTACCACACTGAAACAGTCAATAAAAGCTGGTTCCGAATAGTATTTTAGAGGATAACGCAGGTTACGTCTGGGTTAGTTCTGGTATTTGCCCTCATCTGGCTCGTACCTTCGCATTTTTCGCTTGCTTGTTGGCCAGATCCTGGCCTTTTTCTGGCTTGGACCACGAAGTAATGTGGTACCACACTGAAACAGTCAATTAAACCTGGTCCCGATTAATATTTTAGAGGATAACGCCGGTTATGTCTGGGTTAGGTCTGGTATTTGCCCTCATCTGGCTCGTACTTTCGCATTTTTCGCATACTTGTAGGCAGGATCCTGGCCTTTTTCTGGTTTGGATCACGTAGTAATGCGGTACCACACCGAAACAGTCAATTAAACCTAGTTCCGATTAATATTATAGAGGATAACGCCGTTTATGTCTGGGTTAGGTCTGGTGTTTGTCCTCATCTGGCTCGTACTTTCGCATTTTTCGCTTACTGGTTGGGCAGATCCTGACCTTTTTCTGGCTTGGACCACATAGTAATGAGGTACCACACTGAAACAGTCAATTAAACCTGGTTCCGATTAATATTTAAGAAGATAACGCTGGTTATATCTGGGTTAGTTCTGATATTTGCAATCATCTGGCTCATACTTTCGCATTTTTGGCATACTTGTTGGCAAGATCCTGGGCTTTTTTTGGTTTGGATCACGTAGTAATGTGGTACCACACTGAAACAGTCAATTAAACCAGGTCCCGATTAATATTTTAGAGGATAACGCCGGTTATGTCTGGGTTAGGTCTGGTATTTGTCCTCATCTGGCTCGTACTTTCGCATTTTTCGCTTACTTGTTGGGCAGATCCTGACCTTTTTCTGGCTTGGACCACATAGTAATGAGGTACCACACTGAAACAGTCAATTAAACCTGGTTCCGATTAATATTTAAGAAGATAACGCTGGTTATATCTGGGTTAGTTCTGGTATTTGCAATCATCTGGTTCATACTTTCGCATTTTTCGCATACTTGTTGGCAAGATCCTGGCCTTTTTCTGGTTTGGTTCACGTAGCAATGCGGTACCACTCCGAAACAGTCAATTAAACCTGGTTGCGATGAATATTTTGGAGGATAACGCTGGTTATGCTTGGGCTAGTTCTGGTATTTGCCCTCATCTGGCTCGTACTTTCGCATTTATCGCATACTTGTTGGCCAAATGCTGGCCTTTTTCTGGTTTGGATCACGTAGTAATGCGGTACCACACTGAAACAGTCAATAAAACCTGGTTTCAGTTAGTATTATAGAGGATAACGCCGGTTATGTCTGGGTTAGGTCTGGTATTTGCCCTCATCTGGCTCGTTCTTTCGCATTTTTCGCAAACTTGTTGGCCAGATCCTGGCCTTTTTCTGGATTGGATCACGTGGTAATGCGGTACCACACCGAAACAGTCAAGTAAACCTGGTTGCGATTAATATTTAGAGGATAACGCCGGTTATGTCTCGGTTAGGTCTGGGATTTGCCCTCATCTGGCTCGTACATTCGCATTTTTCGCCTACTTGTTGGCAAGATCCTGGGCTTTCTCTGGTTGGGATCACGTAGTAATGCGGTACCACACCGAAGCAGTCAATTAAACCTGGTTACAATTATTATTTTAGAGAATAACGCTGGTTATGTCTGGGTTAGTTCTGTTATTTGCAATTATCTGGCTCGTACTTTCGCATTTTTCGCATACTTGTTGGCAAGATCCTGGGTTTTTTTTGGTTTGGATCACGTAGTAATGTGGTACCACACTGAAACAGTCAATAAAAGCTGGTTCCGAATAGTATTTTAGAGGATAACGCAGGTTACGTCTGGGTTAGTTCTGGTATTTGCAATCATCTGGCTCATACTTTCGCGTTTTTCGCATACTTGTTGACCAGATCCTGGCCTTTTTCTGGTTTGGATCACGTAGTAATGCGGTACCACACTGAAACAGTCAATTAAACCTGGTTTCAGTTAGTATTTTATAGGATAACGCCGGTTATGTCTGGGTTAGGTCTGGTATTTGCCCTCATCTGGCTCGTACTTTCGCATTTTTCGCAAACTTGTTGGCAAGATCCTGGGCTTTTTTTGGTGTGGATCACGTAGTAATGTGGTACCACACTGAAACAGTCAATAAAAGCTGGTTCCGAATAGTATTTTAGAGGATAACGCAGGTTACGTCTGGGTTAGTTCTGGTATTTGCCCTCATCTGGCTCGTACCTTCGCATTTTTCGCTTGCTTGTTGGCCAGATCCTGGCCTTTTTCTGGCTTGGACCACGAAGTAATGTGGTACCACACTGAAACAGTCAATTAAACCTGGTCCCGATTAATATTTTAGAGGATAACGCCGGTTATGTCTGGGTTAGGTCTGGTATTTGCCCTCATCTGGCTCGTACTTTCGCATTTTTCGCATACTTGTAGGCAGGATCCTGGCCTTTTTCTGGTTTGGATCACGTAGTAATGCGGTACCACACCGAAACAGTCAATTAAACCTAGTTCCGATTAATATTATAGAGGATAACGCCGTTTATGTCTGGGTTAGGTCTGGTGTTTGTCCTCATCTGGCTCGTACTTTCGCATTTTTCGCTTACTGGTTGGGCAGATCCTGACCTTTTTCTGGCTTGGACCACATAGTAATGAGGTACCACACTGAAACAGTCAATTAAACCTGGTTCCGATTAATATTTAAGAAGATAACGCTGGTTATATCTGGGTTAGTTCTGATATTTGCAATCATCTGGCTCATACTTTCGCATTTTTGGCATACTTGTTGGCAAGATCCTGGGCTTTTTTTGGTTTGGATCACGTAGTAATGTGGTACCACACTGAAACAGTCAATTAAACCAGGTCCCGATTAATATTTTACAGGATAACGCCGGTTATGTCTGGGTTAGGTCTGGTATTTGTCCTCATCTGGCTCGTACTTTCGCATTTTTCGCTTACTTGTTGGGCAGATCCTGACCTTTTTCTGGCTTGGACCACATAGTAATGAGGTACCACACTGAAACAGTCAATTAAACCTGGTTCCGATTAATATTTAAGAAGATAACGCTGGTTATATCTGGGTTAGTTCTGGTATTTGCAATCATCTGGTTCATACTTTCGCATTTTTCGCATACTTGTTGGCAAGATCCTGGCCTTTTTCTGGTTTGGTTCACGTAGCAATGCGGTACCACTCCGAAACAGTCAATTAAACCTGGTTGCGATGAATATTTTGGAGGATAACGCTGGTTATGCTTGGGCTAGTTCTGGTATTTGCCCTCATCTGGCTCGTACTTTCGCATTTATCGCATACTTGTTGGCCAAATGCTGGCCTTTTTCTGGTTTGGATCACGTAGTAATGCGGTACCACACTGAAACAGTCAATAAAACCTGGTTTCAGTTAGTATTATAGAGGATAACGCCGGTTATGTCTGGGTTAGGTCTGGTATTTGCCCTCATCTGGCTCGTTCTTTCGCATTTTTCGCAAACTTGTTGGCCAGATCCTGGCCTTTTTCTGGATTGGATCACGTGGTAATGCGGTACCACACCGAAACAGTCAAGTAAACCTGGTTGCGATTAATATTTAGAGGATAACGCCGGTTATGTCTCGGTTAGGTCTGGGATTTGCCCTCATCTGGCTCGTACATTCGCATTTTTCGCCTACTTGTTGGCAAGATCCTGGGCTTTCTCTGGTTGGGATCACGTAGTAATGCGGTACCACACCGAAGCAGTCAATTAAACCTGGTTACAATTATTATTTTAGAGAATAACGCTGGTTATGTCTGGGTTAGTTCTGTTATTTGCAATTATCTGGCTCGTACTTTCGCATTTTTCGCATACTTGTTGGCAAGATCCTGGGTTTTTTTTGGTTTGGATCACGTAGTAATGTGGTACCACACTGAAACAGTCAATAAAAGCTGGTTCCGAATAGTATTTTAGAGGATAACGCAGGTTACGTCTGGGTTAGTTCTGGTATTTGCAATCATCTGGCTCATACTTTCGCGTTTTTCGCATACTTGTTGACCAGATCCTGGCCTTTTTCTGGTTTGGATCACGTAGTAATGCGGTACCACACTGAAACAGTCAATTAAACCTGGTTTCAGTTAGTATTTTATAGGATAACGCCGGTTATGTCTGGGTTAGGTCTGGTATTTGCCCTCATCTGGCTCGTACTTTCGCATTTTTCGCAAACTTGTTGGCAAGATCCTGGGCTTTTTTTGGTGTGGATCACGTAGTAATGTGGTACCACACTGAAACAGTCAATAAAAGCTGGTTCCGAATAGTATTTTAGAGGATAACGCAGGTTACGTCTGGGTTAGTTCTGGTATTTGCCCTCATCTGGCTCGTACCTTCGCATTTTTCGCTTGCTTGTTGGCCAGATCCTGGCCTTTTTCTGGCTTGGACCACGAAGTAATGTGGTACCACACTGAAACAGTCAATTAAACCTGGTCCCGATTAATATTTTAGAGGATAACGCCGGTTATGTCTGGGTTAGGTCTGGTATTTGCCCTCATCTGGCTCGTACTTTCGCATTTTTCGCATACTTGTAGGCAGGATCCTGGCCTTTTTCTGGTTTGGATCACGTAGTAATGCGGTACCACACCGAAACAGTCAATTAAACCTAGTTCCGATTAATATTATAGAGGATAACGCCGGTTATGTCTGGGTTAGGTCTGGTGTTTGTCCTCATCTGGCTCGTACTTTCGCATTTTTCGCTTACTGGTTGGGCAGATCCTGACCTTTTTCTGGCTTGGACCACATAGTAATGAGGTACCACACTGAAACAGTCAATTAAACCTGGTTCCGATTAATATTTAAGAAGATAACGCTGGTTATATCTGGGTTAGTTCTGGTATTTGCAATCATCTGGCTCATACCTTCGCATTTTTCGCATACTTGTTGGCAAGATCCTGGGCTTTTTTTGGTTTGGATCACGTAGTAATGTGGTACCACACTGAAACAGTCAATTAAACCAGGTCCCGATTAATATTTTAGAGGATAACGCCGGTTATGTCTGGGTTAGGTCTGGTATTTGTCCTCATCTGGCTCGTACTTTCGCATTTTTCGCTTACTTGTTGGGCAGATCCTGACCTTTTTCTGGCTTGGACCACATAGTAATGAGGTACCACACTGAAACAGTCAATTAAACCTGGTTCCGATTAATATTTAAGAAGATAACGCTGGTTATATCTGGGTTAGTTCTGGTATTTGCAATCATCTGGTTCATACTTTCGCATTTTTCGCATACTTGTTGGCAAGATCCTGGCCTTTTTCTGGTTTGGTTCACGTAGCAATGCGGTACCACTCCGAAACAGTCAATTAAACCTGGTTGCGATGAATATTTTGGAGGATAACGCTGGTTATGCTTGGGCTAGTTCTGGTATTTGCCCTCATCTGGCTCGTACTTTCGCATTTATCGCATACTTGTTGGCCAAATGCTGGCCTTTTTCTGGTTTGGATCACGTAGTAATGCGGTACCACACTGAAACAGTCAATAAAACCTGGTTTCAGTTAGTATTTTAGAGGATAACGCCGGTTATGTCTGGGTTAGGTCTGGTATTTGCCCTCATCTGGCTCGGTCTTTCGCATTTTTCGCAAACTTGTTGGCCAGATCCTGGCCTTTTTCGGGATTGGATCACGTGGTAATGCGGTACCACACCGAAACAGTCAAGTAAACCTGGTTGCGATTAATATTAAGAGGATAACGCCGGTTATGTCTCGGTTAGGTCTGGGATTTGCCCTCATCTGGCTCGTACATTCGCATTTTTCGCCTACTTGTTGGCAAGATCCTGGGCTTTCTCTGGTTGGGATCACGTAGTAATGCGGTACCACACCGAAGCAGTCAATTAAACCTGGTTGCAATTATTATTTTAGAGAATAACGCTGGTTATGTCTGGGTTAGTTCTGTTATTTGCAATTATCTGGCTCGTACTTTCGCATTTTTCGCATACTTGTTGGCAAGATCCTGGGTTTTTTTTGGTTTGGATCACGTAGTAATGTGGTACCACGCTGAAACAGTCAATAAAAGCTGGTTCCGAATAGTATTTTAGAGGATAACGCAGGTTACGTCTGGGTTAGTTCTGGTATTTGCAATCATCTGGCTCATACTTTCGCGTTTTTCGCATACTTGTTGACCAGATCCTGGCCTTTTTCTGGTTTGGATCACGTAGTAATGCGGTACCACACTGAAACAGTCAATTAAACCTGGTTTCAGTTAGTATTTTATAGGATAACGCCGGTTATGTCTGGGTTAGGTCTGGTATTTGCCCTCATCTGGCTCGTACTTTCGCATTTTTCGCAAACTTGTTGGCCAGATCCTGGCCTTTTTCTGGATTGGATCACGTGGTAATGCGGTACCACACCGAAACAGTCAAGTAAACCTGGTTGCGATTAATATTTAGAGGATAACGCCGGTTATGTCTCGGTTAGGTCTGGGATTTGCCCTCATCTGGCTCATACTTTCGCATTACTCGCATACTTGTTGGCCAGTTCCTGGGCTTTTTCTGGTTTGGATCACGTAGTAATGTGGTACCACACTGAAACAGTCAATAAAAGCTGGTTCCGATTAGTACTTTAGAGGATAACGCTGGTTATGTCTGGGTTAGTTCTGGTATTTGCAATTATCTGGCTCATACTATCGCGTTTTTCGCATTCTTCTTGGCCAGATCCAGGGTTTTTTCAGGTTTGGATCCCGTAGTAATGTGGTGCCACACCGAAACAGTCAATTAAACCTGGTTGGGATGAATATTTTAGGGGATAACGCCGGTTATGTGTGGGTTAGGTCTGGTATTTGCCCTCATCTGGCTCGTATTTTCGCATTTTTCGCATACTTGTTGGCCAGATCCTGGCCTTTTTCTGGTTTGGGTCACGTTGTAATGTGGTACCACTCTGAAACGGTGAATAAAAGCTGGTGCCGATTAATGTTTTAGAGGATAACGCTGGTTATGTCTGGGTTAGTTCTGGTATTTGCAATCATCTGGCTCATACTTTTGCAATTTTCGCGTACTTGTTGGCCATATCTTGGGTTTTCTGTGGTTTGGATCCCGTCGAAATCTGGTTCCACACCGAAGCAGTCAATCAAACCTGGTTGCGATGAATATTTTGGAGGATAACGCTGGTTATGTTTGGGTTAGTTCTGGTATTTGCAATCATCTGGCTCGTACTTTCGCATTTTTCGCATACTTGTTGGCAAGATTATGGGCTTTTTTTAGTTTGGAACACGTAGTAATGTGGTACCACACTGAAGCAGTCAATTAAACCTGGTTCCGATTAATATTTTAGAGGATAACGCCGGTTATGTCTGGGTTAGGTCTGGTATTTGCCCTCATCTGGCTCGAACTTTCGCATTTTTCACATACTTGTTGGCCAGATCTTGGCCTTTTTCTGGTTTGGATCACGCAGTAATGCGGTACCACACCGGAACAGTCAAGTAAACCTGGTTGCGATTAATATTTTAGAGGATAACGCCGGTTATGTCTCGGTTAGGTCTGGGATTTGCCCTCATCTGGCTCATACTTTCGCATTTCTCGCATACTTGTTGTCCGGATCCTGGGCATTTTCTGGTTTGGATCACGTAGTAATGTGGCACCACACTGAAACAGTCAATAAAAGCTGGTTGCGATTAGTATTTTAGAGGATAACGCTGGTTATGTCTGGGTTAGTTCTGGTATTTGCAATTATCTGGCTCATACTATCGCGTTTTTCGCATACTTGTTGGCAAGATCGTGGGTTTTTTTTGGTTTGGATCACGTCGTAATGTGGTACCACACTGAAACGGTCAATTAAACCTGGTTCCGATTAATATTTTAGAGAATAATGCCGGTTATGTCTGGGTTAGGTCTGGTATTTGCCCTCATCTGGCTCGTACTTTCACATTTTTCGCATACTTGTTGGCCAAATGCTGGCCTTTTTCTGGTTTGGATCACGTAGTAATGCGGTACCACACTGAAACAGTCAATTAAACCTGGTTTCAGTTAGTATTTTAGAGGATAACGCCGGTTATGTCTGGGTTAGGTCTGGTATTTGCCCTCATCTGGCTCGTTCTTTCGCATTTTTCGCAAACTTGTTGGCCAGATCCTGGCCTTTTTCTGGATTGGATCACGTGGTAATGCGGTACCACACCGAAACAGTCAAGTAAACCTGGTTGCGATTAATATTTAGAGGATAACGCCGGTTATGTCTCGGTTAGGTCTGGGATTTGCCCTCATCTGGCTCGTACATTCGCATTTTTCGCCTACTTGTTGGCAAGATCCTGGGCTTTCTCTGGTTGGGATCACGTAGTAATGCGGTACCACACCGAAGCAGTCAATTAAACCCGGTTGCAATTATTATTTTAGAGGATAACGCTGGTTATGTCTGGGTTAGTTCTGTTATTTGCAATTATCTGGCTCGTACTTTCGCATTTTTCGCATACTTGTTGGCAAGATCCTGGGCTTTTTTTGGCTTGGATCACGTAGTAATGTGGTACCACACTGAAACAGTCAATAAAAGCTGGTTCCGAATAGTATTTTAGAGGATAACGCAGGTTACGTCTGGGTTAGTTCTGGTATTTGCAATCATCTGGCTCATACTTTCGCGTTTTTCGCATACTTGTTGACCAGATCTTTGGTTTTTTCTGGTTTGGATCCCGTAGTAATGAAGTTCCACACCGAAACAGTCAATTAAACCTGGTTGCGATTATTATTTTAGAGGATAACGCCGGTTATGTCTCGCGTGGGTCTGGGATTTGCCGTCACCTGGCTCGTATTCGCATTTTTCGCATACATGTTGGCCAGATCCTGGGCTTTTTTTCGTTTGGATCACGTAGTAATGTGGTACCACACTGAAACAGTCAATAAAAGCTGGTTCCGAATAGTATTTTAGAGGATAACGCAGGTTACGTCTGGGTTAGTTTTGGTATTTGCCCTCATCTGGCTCGTTATTTCGCAACTTTGGCATACTTGTTGGCCAGATCCTGGCCTTTTGCTGGTTTGGATCACGTAGTAATGCGGTACCACACTGAAACAGTCAATTAAACCTGGTTTCAGTTAGTATTTTATAGGATAACGCCGGTTATGTCTGGGTTAGGTCTGGTATTTGCCCTCATCTGGCTCGTACTTACGCATTTTTCGCAAACTTGTTGGCCAGATCCTGGCCTTTTTCTGGATTGGATCACGTGGTAATGCGGTACCACACCGAAACAGTCAAGTAAACCTGGTTGCGATTAATATTTAGAGGATAACGCCGGTTATGTCTCGGTTAGGTCTGGGATTTGCCCTCATCTGGCTCATACTTTCGCATTTCTCGCATACTTGTTGGCCAGATCCTGGGCTTTTTCTGGTTTGGATCACGTAGTAATGTGGTACCACACTGAAACAGTCAATAAAAGCTGGTTCCGATTAGTACTTTAGAGGATAACGCTGGTTATGTCTGGGTTAGTTCTGGTATTTGCAATTATCTGGCTCATACTATCGCGTTTTTCGCATACTTCTTGGCCAGATCCAGGGTTTTTTCAGCTTTGGATCCCGTAGTAATGTGGTGCCACACCGAAACAGTCAATTAAACCTGGTTGGGATGAATATTTTAGGGGATAACGCCGGTTATGTGTGGGTTAGGTCTGGTATTTGCCCTCATCTGGCTCGTATTTTCGCATTTTTCGCATACTTGTTGGCCAGATCCTGGCCTTTTTCTGGTTTGGATCCCGTAGTAATGTGGATCCACAACGAAACAGACAATTAAACCTGGTTGCGATTAATATTTTAGAGGATAATGCCGGTTATGTCTGGGCTAGGTCTGGAATTTGCCCACATCTGGCTCGTACTTTCGCATTTTTCGCATACTTGTTGGCCAAATGCTGGCCTTTTTCTGGTTTGGATCACGTAGTAATGCGGTACCACACTGAAACAGTCAATTAAACCTGGTTTCAGTTAGTATTTTAGAGGATAACGCCAGTTATGTCTGGGTTAGGTCTGGTATTTGCCCTCATCTGGCTCGTACTTTCGCATTTTTCGCATACTTGTTGGCCAGATACTGAGCTTTTTCTGTTTTGGATCACGTAGTAATGTGGTACCACACTGAAACAGTCAATAAAGGCTGGTTCCGAATAGTATTTTAGAGGATAACGCAGGTAACGTCTGGGTTAGTTCTGGTATTTGCAATCATCTGCCTCGTACTTTCGCATTTTTCGCATACTTGTTGGCAAGATCCTGGCCTTTTTCTGGATTGGATCACGTGGTAATGCGGTACCACACCGAAACAGTCAAGTAAACTTGGTTGCGATTAATATTTAGAGGATAACGCCGGTTATGTCTCGGTTAGGTCTGGGATTTGCCCTCATCTGTCTCATACTTTCGCATTTCTCGCATACTTGTTGGCCAGATCCTGGCCTTTTTCTGGTTTGGATCACGTTGTAATGTGGTACCACTCTGAAACGGTGAATAAGAGCTGGTGGCGATTAATATTTTAGAGGATAACGCTGGTTATGTCTGGGTTAGTTCTGGTATTTGCAATTATCTGGCTCGTACTTTCGCATTTTTCGTAAACTTGTTGGCCAGATCCTGGCCTTTTTCTGGATTGGATCACGTGGTAATGCGGTACCACACCGAAACAGTCAAGTAAACCTGGTTGCGATTAATATTTAGAGGATAACGCCGGTTATGTCTCGGTTAGGTCTGGGATTTGCCCTCATCTGTCTCATACTTTCGCATTTCTCGCATACTTGTTGGCCAGATCCTGGCCTTTTTCTGGTTTGGATCACGTTGTAATGTGGTACCACTCTGAAACGGTGAATAAGAGCTGGTGGCGATTAATATTTTAGAGGATAACGCTGGTTATGTCTGGGTTAGTTCTGGTATTTGCAATTATCTGGCTCGTACTTTCGCATTTTTCGCAAACTTGTTGGCCAGATCCTGGCCTTTTTCTGGATTGGATCACGTAGTAATGTGGTACCACACTGAAACAGTCAATTAAACCTGGTTCCGATTAATATTTTAGAGGGGAACACCGGTTATGTCTGGGTTAGGTCTGGTATTTGCCCTCATCTGGCTCGAACTTTCGCATTTTTCACATACTTGTTGGCCAGATCCTGGCCTTTTCCTGGCTAGGACCACGTAGTAATGCGGTACCACACCGAAACAGTCAATTAAACCTGGTAGCGATTAATATTTTAGAGGATAACGCCGGTTATGTCTCGGTTAGGTCTGGGATTTGCCCTCATCTGGCTCGTACTTTCGCATTTTTCGCATACTTGTTGGCCAGATCCTGGCCTTTTTCTGGCTTCGACCACGTAGTAATGTGGTATCACGCTGAAACAGTCAATAGAATCTAGTTCCGAATAGTATTTTGGAGGATAACGCAGGTTACGTCTGGGTTAGTTCTGGTATTTGCAATCATCTGGCTCATACTTTCGCGTTTTTCACATACTTGTTGGCCAGATCCTGGGTTTTTTTCTGGTTTGGATCCCGTAGTAATGAAGTTCCACACTGAAACAGTCAATTAAACCTGGTTCCGATTAATATTTTAGAGGATAACGCTGGTTATGTCTGGGTTAGGTCTGTTATTTGCAATCATCTGGCTCATACTTTCGCATTTTTCGCATACTTGTAGGCAAAATCCTGGGCTTTTTTTGGTGTGGATCACGTAGTAATGTGGTACCACACTGAAACAGTCAATAAAAGCTGGTTCCGAATAGTATTTTATAGGATAACGCAGGTTACGTCTGGGTTAGTTCTGGTATTTGCCCTCATCTGGCTCGTACCTTCGCATTTTTCGCTTACTTGTTGGCCAGATCCTGGCCTTTTTCTGGCTTGGACCACGAAGTAATGTGGTACCACACTGAAACAGTCAATTAAACCTGGTCCCGATTAATATTTTAGAGGATAACGCCGGTTATGTCTGGGTTAGGTCTGGTATTTGCCCTCATCTGGCTCGTACTTTCGCATTTTTCGCATACTTGTAGGCAGGATCCTGGCCTTTTTCTGGTTTGGATCACGTAGTAATGCGGTACCACACCGAAACAGCCAATTAAACCTAGTTCCGATTAATATTTTAGAGGATAACGCCGGTTATGTCTGGGTTAGGTCTGGTATTTGTCCTCATCTGGCTCGTACTTTCGCATTTTTCGCTTACTGGTTGGGCAGATCCTGACCTTTTTCTGGCTTGGACCACATAGTAATGAGGTACCACACTGAAACAGTCAATTAAACCTGGTTCCGATTAATATTTAAGAAGATGACGCTGGTTATATCTGGGTTAGTTCTGGTATTTGCAATCATCTGGCTCATACTTTCGCATTTTTCGCATACTTGTTGGCAAGATCCTGGGCTTTTTTTGGTTTGGATCACGTAGTAATGTGGTACCACACTGAAACAGTCAATTAAACCAGGTCCCGATTAATATTTTAGAGGATAACGCCGGTTATGTTTGGGTTAGGTCTGGTATTTGCCCTCATCTGGCTCGTTCTTTCGCATTTTTCGCATACTTGTAGGCAGGATCCTGGCCTTTTTCTGGTTTGGTTCACGTAGCAATGCGGTACCACTCCGAAACAGTCAATTAAACCTGGTAGCGATTAATATTTTAGAGGATAACGCCGGTTATGTCTCGGTTAGGTCAGGGATTTGCACTCATCTGGCTCGTACTTTCGCAATTATCGCATACTTGTTGGCCAGATCCTGGGCTTTTTTTGGTTTGGATCACGTAGTAATGCGGTACCACACCGAAACAGTCAATTAAACCTAGTTCCGATTAATATTTTAGAGGATAACGCCGGTTATGTCTGGGTTAGGTCTGGTATTTGTCCTCATCTGGCTCATACTTTCGCATTTTTCGCATACTTGTTGGCAAGATCCTGGGCTTTTTTTGGTTTGGATCACGTAGTAATGTGGTACCACACTGAAACAGTCAATTAAACCAGGTCCCGATTAATATTTTAGAGGATAACGCCGGTTATGTTTGGGTTAGGTCTGGTATTTGCCCTCATCTGGCTCGTACTTTCGCATTTTTCGCATACTTGTAGGCAGGATCCTGGCCTTTTTCTGGTTTGGATCACGTAGTAATGCGGTACCACACCGAAACAGTCAATTAAACCTAGTTCCGATTAATTTTTTAGAGGATTACGCCGGTTATGTCTGGGTTAGGTCTGGGATTTGCCCTCATCTGGCTCGTACCTTCGCATTTTTCGCCTACTTGTTGGCAAGATCCTGGACTTTTTCTGGTTGGGATCACGTAGTAATGCGGTACCACACCGAAGCAGTCAATTAAACCTGGTTGCGATTATTATTTTAGAGGATAACGCTGGTTATGTCTGGGATAGTTCTGGTATTTGCAATCATCTGGCTCGTACTTTCGCATTTTTCGCATACTTGTTGGCAAGATCCTGGGCTTTTTTTGGTTTGGATCACGTAGTAATGTGGTACCACACTGAAACAGTCAATAAAAGCTGGTTCCGAATAGTATTTTAGAGAATAACGCAGGTTACGTCTGGGTTAGTTCTGGTATTTGCAATCATCTGGCTCATACTTTCGTGTTTTTCGCGTACTTGTTGGCAAGATCCTGGGCTTTTTTTGGTTTGGATCACGTAGTAATGCGGTACCACACGGAAGCAGTCAATTAAACCTGGTTGCGATTATTATTTTAGAGGATAACGCTGGTTATGTCTGGGATAGTTCTGGTATTTGCAATCATCTGGCTCGTACTTTCGCATTTTTCGCATACTTGTTGGCAAGATCCTGGGCTTTTTTTGGTTTGGATCACGTAGTAATGTGGTACCATACTGAAACAGTCAATTAAACCTGGTCCCGATTAATATTTTAGAGGATAACGCCGGTTATGTCTGGGTTAGGTCTGGTATTTGCCCTCATCTGGCTCGTACCTTCGCATTTTTCGCATACTTGTAGGCATGATCCTGGCCTTTTTCTGGTTTGGATCACGTAGTAATGCGGTACCACACCGAAACAGTCAATTAAACCTGGTAGCGATTAATATTTTACAGGATAACGCCGGTTATGTCTCGGTTAGGTCAGGGATTTGCCCTCATCTGGCTCGTACTTTCGCATTTATCGCATACTTGTTGGACTGATCCTGGCCTTTTTCTTGCTTGGATCACGTAGTAACTTGGTACCACACTGAAACAGTCAATTAAACCTGGTTCCGAGTAATTTTTTAGAGGATAACGCCGGTTATGTCCGGGTTAGGTCTGGGATTTGCCGTCTTCTTGCTCGTGCCTTCGTATTTTTCGAATACTTGTTGGCCAGATCCTGGGTTTTTTCTGGTTTGGATCCCGTCGTAATGTGGTTCCACACCGAAGCAGTCAATTAAACCTGGTTGCGATTAATATTTTAGAGGATAACGCCGGTTATGGCTCGGTTAGGTCAGGGATTTGCCCTCTTCTGGCTCGTACCTTCGCATTTTTCGCTTACTTGTTGGCAAGATCCTGGGCTTTTTTTGGTTTCGATCACGTAGTAATGTGGTACCACACTGAAACAGTCAATAAAAGCTGGTTCCGAATAGTATTTTAGAGGATAGCGCAGGTTACGTCTGGGTTAGTTCTGGTATTTGCAATCATCTGGCTCATACTTTCGCGTTTTTCGCATACTTGTTTGCCAGATCCTGGGTTTTTTCTGGTTTGGAACCCGTAGTAATGAAGTTCCACACCGAAACAGTCAATTAAACCTGGTTGCGATTAATATTTTAGCGGATAACGCCGGTTATGTCTCGGGTAGGTCTGGGATTTGCCGTCATCTGGCTCGTATTTTCGCATTTCTCGCATACTTGTTGGCCAGATCCTGGCCTTTTCCCGGCTTGGACCACGTAGTAATGTGGTATCACACTGAAACAGTCAATTAAACCTGGTTGCGATTAATATTTTAGAGGTTAACGCCGGTTATGTCTCGGGTAGGTCTGGGATTTGCCGTCATCTAGCTCGTATTTTCGCGTTTTTCGCATACTTGTTGGCCAGATCCTGGGTTTTTTTCTGGTTTGGATCACGTAGTAATGAAGTTCCACCCTGAAACAGTCAATTAAACCTGGTTCCGATTAATATTTTAGAGGATAACGCTGGTTATGTCTGGGTTAGTTCTGTTATTTGCAATCATCTGGCTCATATTTTCGCAATTTTCGCCTACTTGTTGGCCAGATCTTGGGTTTTTTGTGGTTTGGATCCCGTCGTAATGTCGTTCCACACCGAAGCAGTCAATTAAACCTGGTTGCGATGAATGTTTTGGAGGATAACGCTGGTTATGTTTGGGTTAGTTCTGGTATTTGCAATCATCTGGCTCGTACTTTCGCATTTTTCGCATACTTGTTGGCAAGATCCTGGGCTTTTTTTGTTTTGGATCACGTAGTAATGTGGTACCACACTGAAACAGTCAATAAAAGCTGGTTCCGAATAGCATTTTAGAGGATAACGCAGGTTACGTCTGGGTTAGTTCTGGTATTTGCAATCATCTGGCTCATACTTTCGCGTTTTTCGCATACTTGTTGGCCAGATTTTGGGTTTTTTCTGGTTTGGATCCCGTAGTAATGAAGTTCCACACCGAAACAGTCAATTAAACCTTGTTGCGATTAATATTTAGAGGATAACGCCGGTTATGTCTCGCGTGGGTCTGGGATTTGCCGTCACCTGGCTCGTATTCGCATTTTTCGCATACATGTTGGCCAGATCCTGGGCTTTTTTTGGTTTGGATCACGTAGTAATGTGGTACCACACTGAAACAGTCAATAAAAGCTGGTTCCGAATAGTATTTTAGAGGATAACGCAGGTTACGTCTGGGTTAGTTCTGGTATTTGCAATCATCTGGCTCATACTTTCGCATTTTTCGCATACTTGTTGGCCAGACCCTGGCCTTTTTCTGGCTTGGACCACGTAGTAATGTGGTACCACACTGAAACAGTCAATTAAACCTGGTGGCGATTAATATTTTAGAGGATAACGCCGGTTATGTCTGGGTTAGTTCTGGTATTTGCAATCATCTGGCTCATACTTTCGCGTTTTTCGCATACTTGTTTGCCAGATCCTGGGTTTTTTCTGGTTTGGAACCCGTAGTAATGAAGTTCCACACCGAAACAGTCAATTAAACCTGGTTGCGATTAATATTTTAGCGGATAACGCCGGTTATTTCTCGGGTAGGTCTGGGATTTGCCGTCATCTGGCTCGTATTTTCGCATTTCTCGCATACTTGTTGGCCAGATCCTGGCCTTTTCCCGGCTTGGACCACGTAGTAATGTGGTATCACACTGAAACAGTCAATTAAACCTGGTTGCGATTAATATTTTAGAGGTTAACGCCGGTTATGTCTCGGGTAGGTCTGGGATTTGCCGTCATCTAGCTCGTATTTTCGCCTTTTTGTCGCATACTTGTTGGCCACATCCTGGGTTTTTTTCTGGTTTGGATCACGTAGTAATGAAGTTCCACACTGAAACAGTCAATTAAACCTGGTTCCGATTAATATTTTAGAGGATAACGCTGGTTATGTCTGGGTTAGTTCTGTTATTTGCAATCATCTGGCTCATATTTTCGCAATTTTCGCCTACTTGTTGGCCAGATCTTGGGTTTTTTGTGGTTTGGATCCCGTCGTAATGTCGTTCCACACCGAAGCAGTCAATTAAACCTGGTTGCGATGAATGTTTTGGAGGATAACGCTGGTTATGTTTGGGTTAGTTCTGGTATTTGCAATCATCTGGCTCATACTTTCGCATTTTTCGCATACTTGTTGGCAAGATCCTGGGCTTTTTTTGGTTTCGATCACGTAGTAATGTGGTACCACACTGAAACAGTCAATAAAAGCTGGTTCCGAATAGTATTTTAGAGGATAGCGCAGGTTACGTGTGGGTTAGTTCTGGTATTTGCAATCATCTGGCTCATACTTTCGCGTTTTTCGCATACTTGTTTGCCAGATCCTGGGTTTTTTCTGGTTTGGAACCCGTAGTAATGAAGTTCCACACCGAAACAGTCAATTAAACCTGGTAGCGATTAATATTTTAGAGGATAACGCCGGTTATGTCTCGGTTAGGTCAGGGATTTGCCCTCATCTGGCTCGTACTTTCGCATTTATCGCATACTTGTTGGACTGATCCTGGCCTTTTTCTTGCTTGGATCACGTAGTAATTTGGTACCACACTGAAACAGTCAATTAAACCTGGTTCCGAGTAATTTTTTAGAGGATAACGCCGGTTATGTCCGGGTTAGGTCTGGGATTTGCCGTCTTCTTGCTCGTGCCTTCGTATTTTTCGAATACTTGTTGGCCAGATCCTGGGTTTTCTCTGGTTTGGATCCCGTCGTAATGTGGTTCCACACCGAAGCAGTCAATTAAACCTGGTTGCGATTAATATTTTTTCGAGGATAACGCCGGTTATGGCTCGGTTAGGTCAGGGATTTGCCCTCTTCTGGCTCGTACCTTCGCATTTTTCGCTTACTTGTTGGCAAGATCCTGGGCTTTTTTTGGTTTGGATCACGTAGTAATGTGGTACCACACTGAAACAGTCAATAAAAGCTGGTTCCGAATAGTATTTTAGAGGATAGCGCAGGTTACGTCTGGGTTAGTTCTGGTATTTGCAATCATCTGGCTCATACTTTCGCGTTTTTCGCATACTTGTTTGCCAGATCCTGGGTTTTTTCTGGTTTGGAACCCGTAGTAATGAAGTTCCACACCGAAACAGTCAATGAAACCTGGTTGCGATTAATATTTTAGCGGATAACGCCGGTTATGTCTCGGGTAGGTCTGGGATTTGCCGTCATCTGGCTCGTATTTTCGCATTTCTCGCATACTTGTTGGCCAGATCCTGGCCTTTTCCCGGCTTGGACCACGTAGTAATGTGGTATCACACTGAAACAGTCAATTAAACCTGGTTGCGATTAATATTTTAGAGGTTAACGCCGGTTATGTCTCGGGTAGGTCTGGGATTTGCCGTCATCTAGCTCGTATTTTCGCGTTTTTCGCATACTTGTTGGCCAGATCCTGGGTTTTTTTCTGGTTTGGATCACGTAGTAATGAAGTTCCACACTGAAACAGTCAATTAAACCTGGTTCCGATTAATATTTTAGAGGATAACGCTGGTTATGTCTGGGTTAGTTCTGTTATTTGCAATCATCTGGCTCATATTTTCGCAATTTTCGCCTACTTGTTGGCCAGATCTTGGGTTTTTTGTGGTTTGGATCCCGTCGTAATGTCGTTCCACACCGAAGCAGTCAATTAAACCTGGTTGCGATGAATGTTTTGGAGGATAACGCTGGTTATGTTTGGGTTAGTTCTGGTATTTGCAATCATCTGGCTCGTACTTTCGCATTTTTCGCATACTTGTTGGCAAGATCCTGGGCTTTTTTTGGTTTGGATCACGTAGAAATGTGGTACCACACTGAAACAGTCAATAAAAGCTGGTTCCGAATAGCATTTTAGAGGATAACGCAGGTTACGTCTGGGTTAGTTCTGGTATTTGCAATCATCTGGCTCATACTTTCGCGTTTTTCGCATACTTGTTGGCCAGATTTTGGGTTTTTTCTGGTTTGGATCCCGTAGTAATGAAGTTCTACACCGAAACAGTCAATTAAACCTTGTTGCGATTAATATTTAGAGGATAACGCCGGTTATGTCTCGCGTGGGTCTGGGATTTGCCGTCACCTGGCTCGTATTCGCATTTTTCGCATAGATGTTGGCCAGATCCTGGGCTTTTTTTGGTTTGGATCACGTAGTAATGTGGTACCACACTGAAACAGTCAATAAAAGCTGGTTCCGAATAGTATTTTAGAGGATAACGCAGGTTACGTCTGGGTTAGTTCTGGTATTTGCAATCATCTGGCTCATACTTTCGCGTTTTTCGCATACTTGTTGGCCAGATCCTGGGTTTTTTCTGGTTTGGATCCCGTAGTGATGAAGTTCCACACCGAAACAGTCAATTAAACCTGGTTCCGATGAATATTTTGGAGGATAACGCTGGTTATGTTTGGGTTAGTTCTGGTATTTGCCCTCATCTGGCTCGTACTTTCGCACCTCTCGCATACTTGTTGGCCAGACCCTGGCCTTTTTCTGGCTTGGACCACGTAGTAATGTGGTACCACACTGAAACAGTCAATTAAACCTGGTGGCGATTAATATTTTAGAGGATAACGCCGGTTATGTCTGGGTTAGGTCTGGAATTTGCCCTCATCTGGCTCGTACTTTCGCATTTTTCGCATACTTGTTGGCTAAATCTTCGCCTTTTGCTGGTTTGGCTCACTTAGTAATGCGGTACCATACCGAAATTGCTAACTACACCTGGTTGCGATTAATATTTTAGAGGATAACGCCGGTTATGCCTCGGTTAGGTCTGGGATTTGCCCTCATCTGGCTCATACTTTCGCGTTTTTCGCATACTTCTTGGCCAGATCTTGGGTTTTTTCTGGTTTGGAACCCGTAGTAATGAAGTTCCACACCGAAACAGTCAATTAAACCTGGTTGCGATTAATATTTTAGAGGATCACGCCGGTTATGTCTCGCGTGGGTCTGGGATTTGCCGTCACCTGGCCCGTATTCGCATTTTTCGCATACATGTTGGCCAGATCCTGGGCTTTCTTTGGTTTGGATCGCGTAGTAATGTGGTACCACACTGAGACAGTCAATAAAAGCTGGTTCCGAATAGTATTTTAGAGGATAGCGCAGGTTACGTCTGGGTTAGTTCTGGTATTTGCCCTCATCTGGCTCGTACTTTCGCATTTTTCGCATACATGTAGGCAGGATCCTGGCCTTTTTCTGGGTTTGCATCATGTAGTAATGCGGTACCACACCGAAACAGTCAATTAAACCTGGTCCCGATTAATATTTTAGAGGATAACGCCGGTTATGTCTGGGTTAGTTCTGGTATTTGCCCTCATCTGGCTCGTACTTTCGCATTTTTCGCATACATGTAGGCAGGATCCTGGCCTTTTTCTGGGTTTGGATCACGTAGCAATGCGGTACCACACCGAAACAGTCAATTAAACCTGGTCCCGATTAATATTTTAGAGGATAACGCCGGTTATGGCTCGGTTAGGTCAGGGATTTGCCCTCATATGGCTCGTACCTTCGCATTTTTCGCTTACTTGTTGGCAAGATCCTGGGCTTTTTTTGGTTTGGATCACGTAGTAATGTGGTACCACACTGAGACAGTCAATAAAAGCTGGTTCCGAATAGTATTTTAGAGGATAGCGCAGGTTACGTCTGGGTTAGTTCTGGTATTTGCAATCATCTGGCTCATACTTTCGCGTTTTTCGCATACTTGTTTGCCAGATCCTGGGTTCTTTCTGGGTTGGATCCCGTAGTAATGAAGTTCCACACCGAAACAGTCAACTAAACCTGGTTGCGATTAATATTTTACCGGATAACGCCGGTTATGTCTCGGGTAGGTCTAGGATTTGCCGTCATCTGGCTCGTATTTTCGCATTTCTCGCATACTTGTTGGCCAGATCCTGGCCTTTTCCTGGCTTGGACCACGTAGTAATGTCGTATCACACTGAAACAGTCAATTAAACCTGGTTGCGATTAATATTTTAGAGGATAACGCCGGTTATGTCTCGGGTAGGTCTGGGATTTGCCGTCATCTAGCTCGTATTTTCGCGTTTTTCGCCTACTTGTTGGCCAGATCCTGGGCTTTTTTCTGGTTTGGATCACGTAGTAATGAAGTTCCACACTGAAACAGTCAATTAAACCTGGTTCCGATTAATATTTTAGAGGATACCGCAGGTTATGTCTGGGTTATTTCTGTTATTTGCAATAATCTGGCACATATTTTCGCAATTTTCGCGTACTTGTTGGCCAGATCTTGGGTTTTTTGTGGTTTGGATCCCGTCGTAATGTCGTTCCACACCGAGGCAGTCAATTAAACCTGGTTGCGATGAATGTTTTGGAGGATAACGCTGGTTATGTTTGGGTTAGTTCTGGTATTTGCAATCATCTGGCTCGTACTTTCGCATTTTTCGCATACTTGTTGGCAAGATCGTGGGCTTTTTTTGGTTTGGATCACGTAGTAATGTGGTACCACACTGAAACAGTCAATAAAAGCTGGTTCCGAATAGTATTTTAGAGGATAACGCAGGTTACGTCTGGGTTAGTTCTGGTATTTGCAATCATCTGGCTCATACTTTCGCGTTTTTCGCATACTTGTTGACCAGATCCTGGCCTTTTTCTGGTTTGGATCACGTAGTAATGCGGTACCACAGTGAAACTGTCAATTAAACCTGGTTCCGGTTAGTATTTTAGAGTATAACGCCGGTTATGTCTGGGTTAGGTCTGGTATTTGCCCTCATCTGGCTCGTTCTTTCGCATTTTTCGCAAACTTGTTGGCCAGATCCTGGCCTTTTTCTGGATTGGATCACGTGGTAATGCGGTACCACACCGAAACAGTCAAGTAAACCTGGTTGCGATTAATATTGTAGAGGATAACGCCGGTTATATCTGGGTTAGGTCTGGTATTTGCCCTCATCTGGCTCGTACTTTCGCATTTTTCGCTTACTTGTTGGCCAGATCCTGGCCTTTTTCTGGCTTGGACCACGTAGTAATGAGGTACCTCACTGAGACAGTCAATTAAACCTGGTTCCGATTAATATTTTAGAGGATAACGCAGGTTACGTCTGGGTTAGTTCTGGTATTTGCAATCATCTGGCTCGTTCTTTCGCATTTTTCGCATACTTGTAGGCAGGATCCTGGCCTTTTTCTGGTTTGGATCACGTAGTAATGCGGTACCACACCGAAACAGTCAATTAAACCTAGTTCCGATTAATATTTTAGAGGATCACGCCGGTTATGTCTGGGTTAGGTCTGGTATTTGTCCTCATCTGGCTCGTACTTTCGCATTTTTCGCTTACTTGTTGGGCAGATCCTGACCTTTTTCTGGCTTTGACCACATAGTAATGAGGTACCACACTGAAACAGTCAATTAAACCTGGTTCCGATTAATATTTAAGAAGATAACGCTGGTTATATCTGGGTTAGTTCTGGTATTTGCAATCATCTGGTTCATACTTTCGCATTTTTCGCATACTTGTTGGCAAGATCCTGGCCTTTTTCTGGTTTGGTTGACGTAGCAATGCGGTACCACTCCGAAACAGTCAATTAAACCTGGTAGCGATTAATATTTTAGAGGATAACGCCGGTTATGTCTCGGTTAGGTCAGGGATTTGCACTCATCTGGCTCGTACTTTCGCATTTATCGCATACTTGTTGGCCAGATCCTGGCCTTTTTCCGGCTTGGATCACGTAGTAATTTCGTACCACACTGAAACAGTCAATTAAACCTGGTTCCGATTAATTTTTTAGAGGATTACGCCGGTTATGTCTGGGTTAGGTCTGGGATTTGCCCTCATCTGGCTCGTACCTTCGCATTTTTCGCCTACTTGTTGGCAAGATCCTGGGTTTTTCTGGTTGGGATCACGTAGTAATGCGGTACCACACCGAAGCAGTCAATTAAACCTGGTTGCGATTATTATTTTAGAGGATAACGCTGGTTATGTCTGGGATAGTTCTGGTATTTGCAATCATCTGGCTCGTACTTTCGCATTTTTCGCATACTTGTTGGCAAGATCCTGGGCTTTTTTTGGTTTGGATCACGTAGTAATGTGGTACCACACTGAAACAGTCAATAAAAGCTGGTTCCGAATAGGATTTTAGAGGATAACGCAGGTTACGTCTGGGTTAGTTCTGGTATTTGCAATCATCTGGCTCGTACTTTCGCATTTTTCGCATACTTGTTGGCAAGATCCTGGCCTTTTTCTGGCTTGGACCACGTAGTAATGAGGTACCACACTGACAGAGTCAATTAAACCTGGTTCCGATTAATATTTTAGAAGATAACGCTGGTTATATCTGGGTTATTTCTGGTATTTGCAATCATCTGGCTCATACTTTCGCAATTTTCGCGTACTTGTTGGCCAGATCTTGGGTTTTTTGTGGTTTGGATCCCGTCGTAGTGTGGTTCCACACCGAAGCAGTCAATTAAACCTGGTTCCGATGAATATTTTGGAGGATAACCCTGGTTATGTTTGGGTTAGTTCTGGTATTTGCAATCATCTGGCTCGTACTTTCGCATTTTTCGCATACTTGTTGGCAAGATCCTGGGCTTTTTTTGGTTTGGATCACGTAGTAATGTGGTACCATACTGAAACAGTCAATTAAACCTGGTCCCGATTAATATTTTAGAGGATAACGCCGGTTATGTCTGGGTTAGGTCTGGTATTTGCCCTGATCTGGCTCGTACCTTCGCATTTTTCGCATACTTGTAGGCATGATCCTGGCCTTTTTCTGGTTTGGATCACGTAGTAATGCGGTACCACACCGAAACAGTCAATTAAACCTGGTAGCGATTAATATTTTACAGGATAACGCCGGTTATGTCTCGGTTAGGTCAGGGATTTGCCCTCATCTGGCTCGTACTTTCGCATTTTTCGCATACTTGTAGGCAGGATCCTGGCCTTTTTCTGGTTTGGATCACGTAGTAATGCGGTACCACACCGAAACAGTCAATTAAACCTAGTTCCGATTAATATTTTAGAGGATCACGCCGGTTATGTCTGGGTTAGGTCTGGTATTTGTCCTCATCTGGCTCGTACTTTCGCATTTTTCGCTTACTTGTTGGGCAGATCCTGACCTTTTTCTGGCTTTGACCACATAGTAATGAGGTACCACACTGAAACAGTCAATTAAACCTGGTTCCGATTAATATTTAAGAAGATAACGCTGGTTATATCTGGGTTAGTTCTGGTATTTGCAATCATCTGGTTCATACTTTCGCATTTTTCGCATACTTGTTGGCAAGATCCTGGCCTTTTTCTGGTTTGGTTGACGTAGCAATGCGGTACCACTCCGAAACAGTCAATTAAACCTGGTAGCGATTAATATTTTAGAGGATAACGCCGGTTATGTCTCGGTTAGGTCAGGGATTTGCACTCATCTGGCTCGTACTTTCGCATTTATCGCATACTTGTTGGCCAGATCCTGGCCTTTTTCCGGCTTGGATCACGTAGTAATTTCGTACCACACTGAAACAGTCAATTAAACCTGGTTCCGATTAATTTTTTAGAGGATTACGCCGGTTATGTCTGGGTTAGGTCTGGGATTTGCCCTCATCTGGCTCGTACCTTCGCATTTTTCGCCTACTTGTTGGCAAGATCCTGGGTTTTTCTGGTTGGGATCACGTAGTAATGCGGTACCACACCGAAGCAGTCAATTAAACCTGGTTGCGATTATTATTTTAGAGGATAACGCTGGTTATGTCTGGGATAGTTCTGGTATTTGCAATCATCTGGCTCGTACTTTCGCATTTTTCGCATACTTGTTGGCAAGATCCTGGGCTTTTTTTGGTTTGGATCACGTAGTAATGTGGTACCACACTGAAACAGTCAATAAAAGCTGGTTCCGAATAGGATTTTAGAGGATAACGCAGGTTACGTCTGGGTTAGTTCTGGTATTTGCAATCATCTGGCTCGTACTTTCGCATTTTTCGCATACTTGTTGGCAAGATCCTGGCCTTTTTCTGGCTTGGACCACGTAGTAATGAGGTACCACACTGACAGAGTCAATTAAACCTGGTTCCGATTAATATTTTAGAAGATAACGCTGGTTATATCTGGGTTATTTCTGGTATTTGCAATCATCTGGCTCATACTTTCGCAATTTTCGCGTACTTGTTGGCCAGATCTTGGGTTTTTTGTGGTTTGGATCCCGTCGTAGTGTGGTTCCACACCGAAGCAGTCAATTAAACCTGGTTCCGATGAATATTTTGGAGGATAACCCTGGTTATGTTTGGGTTAGTTCTGGTATTTGCAATCATCTGGCTCGTACTTTCGCATTTTTCGCATACTTGTTGGCAAGATCCTGGGCTTTTTTTGGTTTGGATCACGTAGTAATGTGGTACCATACTGAAACAGTCAATTAAACCTGGTCCCGATTAATATTTTAGAGGATAACGCCGGTTATGTCTGGGTTAGGTCTGGTATTTGCCCTGATCTGGCTCGTACCTTCGCATTTTTCGCATACTTGTAGGCATGATCCTGGCCTTTTTCTGGTTTGGATCACGTAGTAATGCGGTACCACACCGAAACAGTCAATTAAACCTGGTAGCGATTAATATTTTACAGGATAACGCCGGTTATGTCTCGGTTAGGTCAGGGATTTGCCCTCATCTGGCTCGTACTTTCGCATTTATCGCATACTTGTTGGACTGATCCTGGCCTTTTTCTTGCTTGGATCACGTAGTAATTTGGTACCACACTGAAACAGTCAATTAAACCTGGTTCCGAGTAATTTTTTAGAGGATAACGCCGGTTATGTCCGGGTTAGGTCTGGGATTTGCCGTCTTCTTGCTCGTGCCTTCGTATTTTTCGAATACTTGTTGGCCAGATCCTGGGTTTTTTCTGGTTTGGATCCCGTCGTAATGTGGTTCCACACCGAAGCAGTCAATTAAACCTGGTTGCGATTAATATTTTAGAGGATAACGCTGGTTATGTCTGGGATAGTTCTGGTATTTGCAATCATCTGGCTCGTACTTTCGCATTTTTCGCATACTTGTTGGCAAGATCCTGGGCTTTTTTTGGTTTGGATCACGTAGTAATGTGGTACCACACTGAAACAGTCAATAAAAGCTGGTTCCGAATAGGATTTTAGAGGATAACGCAGGTTACGTCTGGGTTAGTTCTGGTATTTGCAATCATCTGGCTCGTACTTTCGCATTTTTCGCATACTTGTTGGCAAGATCCTGGCCTTTTTCTGGCTTGGACCACGTAGTAATGAGGTACCACACTGACAGAGTCAATTAAACCTGGTTCCGATTAATATTTTAGAAGATAACGCTGGTTATATCTGGGTTATTTCTGGTATTTGCAATCATCTGGCTCATACTTTCGCAATTTTCGCGTACTTGTTGGCCAGATCTTGGGTTTTTTGTGGTTTGGATCCCGTCGTAGTGTGGTTCCACACCGAAGCAGTCAATTAAACCTGGTTCCGATGAATATTTTGGAGGATAACCCTGGTTATGTTTGGGTTAGTTCTGGTATTTGCAATCATCTGGCTCGTACTTTCGCATTTTTCGCATACTTGTTGGCAAGATCCTGGGCTTTTTTTGGTTTGGATCACGTAGTAATGTGGTACCATACTGAAACAGTCAATTAAACCTGGTCCCGATTAATATTTTAGAGGATAACGCCGGTTATGTCTGGGTTAGGTCTGGTATTTGCCCTGATCTGGCTCGTACCTTCGCATTTTTCGCATACTTGTAGGCATGATCCTGGCCTTTTTCTGGTTTGGATCACGTAGTAATGCGGTACCACACCGAAACAGTCAATTAAACCTGGTAGCGATTAATATTTTACAGGATAACGCCGGTTATGTCTCGGTTAGGTCAGGGATTTGCCCTCATCTGGCTCGTACTTTCGCATTTATCGCATACTTGTTGGACTGATCCTGGCCTTTTTCTTGCTTGGATCACGTAGTAATTTGGTACCACACTGAAACAGTCAATTAAACCTGGTTCCGAGTAATTTTTTAGAGGATAACGCCGGTTATGTCCGGGTTAGGTCTGGGATTTGCCGTCTTCTTGCTCGTGCCTTCGTATTTTTCGAATACTTGTTGGCCAGATCCTGGGTTTTTTCTGGTTTGGATCCCGTCGTAATGTGGTTCCACACCGAAGCAGTCAATTAAACCTGGTTGCGATTAATATTTTAGAGGATAACGCCGGTTATGGCTCGGTTAGGTCAGGGATTTGCCCTCTTCTGGCTCGTACCTTCGCATTTTTCGCTTACTTGTTGGCAAGATCCTGGGCTTTTTTTGGTTTCGATCACGTAGTAATGTGGTACCACACTGAAACAGTCAATAAAAGCTGGTTCCGAATAGTATTTTAGAGGATAGCGCAGGTTACGTCTGGGTTAGTTCTGGTATTTGCAATCATCTGGCTCATACTTTCGCGTTTTTCGCATACTTGTTTGCCAGATCCTGGGTTTTTTCTGGTTTGGAACCCGTAGTAATGAAGTTCCACACCGAAACAGTCAATTAAACCTGGTTGCGATTAATATTTTAGCGGATAACGCCGGTTATGTCTCGGGTAGGTCTGGGATTTGCCGTCATCTGGCTCGTATTTTCGCATTTCTCGCATACTTGTTGGCCAGATCCTGGCCTTTTCCCGGCTTGGACCACGTAGTAATGTGGTATCACACTGAAACAGTCAATTAAACCTGGTTGCGATTAATATTTTAGAGGTTAACGCCGGTTATGTCTCGGGTAGGTCTGGGATTTGCCGTCATCTAGCTCGTATTTTCGCGTTTTTCGCATACTTGTTGGCCAGATCCTGGGTTTTTTTCTGGTTTGGATCACGTAGTAATGAAGTTCCACCCTGAAACAGTCAATTAAACCTGGTTCCGATTAATATTTTAGAGGATAACGCTGGTTATGTCTGGGTTAGTTCTGTTATTTGCAATCATCTGGCTCATATTTTCGCAATTTTCGCCTACTTGTTGGCCAGATCTTGGGTTTTTTGTGGTTTGGATCCCGTCGTAATGTCGTTCCACACCGAAGCAGTCAATTAAACCTGGTTGCGATGAATGTTTTGGAGGATAACGCTGGTTATGTTTGGGTTAGTTCTGGTATTTGCAATCATCTGGCTCGTACTTTCGCATTTTTCGCATACTTGTTGGCAAGATCCTGGGCTTTTTTTGTTTTGGATCACGTAGTAATGTGGTACCACACTGAAACAGTCAATAAAAGCTGGTTCCGAATAGCATTTTAGAGGATAACGCAGGTTACGTCTGGGTTAGTTCTGGTATTTGCAATCATCTGGCTCATACTTTCGCGTTTTTCGCATACTTGTTGGCCAGATTTTGGGTTTTTTCTGGTTTGGATCCCGTAGTAATGAAGTTCCACACCGAAACAGTCAATTAAACCTTGTTGCGATTAATATTTAGAGGATAACGCCGGTTATGTCTCGCGTGGGTCTGGGATTTGCCGTCACCTGGCTCGTATTCGCATTTTTCGCATACATGTTGGCCAGATCCTGGGCTTTTTTTGGTTTGGATCACGTAGTAATGTGGTACCACACTGAAACAGTCAATAAAAGCTGGTTCCGAATAGTATTTTAGAGGATAACGCAGGTTACGTCTGGGTTAGTTCTGGTATTTGCAATCATCTGGCTCATACTTTCGCATTTTTCGCATACTTGTTGGCCAGACCCTGGCCTTTTTCTGGCTTGGACCACGTAGTAATGTGGTACCACACTGAAACAGTCAATTAAACCTGGTGGCGATTAATATTTTAGAGGATAACGCCGGTTATGTCTGGGTTAGTTCTGGTATTTGCAATCATCTGGCTCATACTTTCGCGTTTTTCGCATACTTGTTTGCCAGATCCTGGGTTTTTTCTGGTTTGGAACCCGTAGTAATGAAGTTCCACACCGAAACAGTCAATTAAACCTGGTTGCGATTAATATTTTAGCGGATAACGCCGGTTATTTCTCGGGTAGGTCTGGGATTTGCCGTCATCTGGCTCGTATTTTCGCATTTCTCGCATACTTGTTGGCCAGATCCTGGCCTTTTCCCGGCTTGGACCACGTAGTAATGTGGTATCACACTGAAACAGTCAATTAAACCTGGTTGCGATTAATATTTTAGAGGTTAACGCCGGTTATGTCTCGGGTAGGTCTGGGATTTGCCGTCATCTAGCTCGTATTTTCGCCTTTTTGTCGCATACTTGTTGGCCACATCCTGGGTTTTTTTCTGGTTTGGATCACGTAGTAATGAAGTTCCACACTGAAACAGTCAATTAAACCTGGTTCCGATTAATATTCTAGAGGATAACGCTGGTTATGTCTGGGTTAGTTCTGTTATTTGCAATCATCTGGCTCATATTTTCGCAATTTTCGCCTACTTGTTGGCCAGATCTTGGGTTTTTTGTGGTTTGGATCCCGTCGTAATGTCGTTCCACACCGAAGCAGTCAATTAAACCTGGTTGCGATGAATGTTTTGGAGGATAACGCTGGTTATGTTTGGGTTAGTTCTGGTATTTGCAATCATCTGGCTCGTACTTTCGCATTTTTCGCATACTTGTTGGCAAGATCCTGGGCTTTTTTTGGTTTCGATCACGTAGTAATGTGGTACCACACTGAAACAGTCAATAAAAGCTGGTTCCGAATAGTATTTTAGAGGATAGCGCAGGTTACGTGTGGGTTAGTTCTGGTATTTGCAATCATCTGGCTCATACTTTCGCGTTTTTCGCATACTTGTTTGCCAGATCCTGGGTTTTTTCTGGTTTGGAACCCGTAGTAATGAAGTTCCACACCGTAATAGTCAATTAAACCTGGTTGCGATTAATATTTTAGCGGATAACGCCGGTTATGTCTCGGGTAGGTCTGGGATTTGCCGTCATCTGGCACGTATTTTCGCATTTCTCGCATACTTGTTGGCCAGATCCTGGCCTTTTCCCGGCTTGGACCACGTAGTAATGTGGTATCACACTGAAACAGTCAATTAAACCTGGTTGCGATTAATATTTTAGAGGTTAACGCCGGTTATGTCTCGGGTAGGTCTGGGATTTGCCGTCATCTAGCTCGTATTTTCGCGTTTTTCGCATACTTGTTGGCCAGATCCTGGGTTTTTTTCTGGTTTGGATCACGTAGTAATGAAGTTCCACCCTGAAACAGTCAATTAAACCTGGTTCCGATTAATATTTTAGAGGATAACGCTGGTTATGTCTGGGTTAGTTCTGTTATTTGCAATCATCTGGCTCATATTTTCGCAATTTTCGCCTACTTGTTGGCCAGATCTTGGGTTTTTTGTGGTTTGGATCCCGTCGTAATGTCGTTCCACACCGAAGCAGTCAATTAAACCTGGTTGCGATGAATGTTTTGGAGGATAACGCTGGTTATGTTTGGGTTAGTTCTGGTATTTGCAATCATCTGGCTCGTACTTTCGCACTTTTCGCATACTTGTTGGCAAGATCCTGGGCTTTTTTTGTTTTGGATCACGTAGTAATGTGGTACCACACTGAAACAGTCAATAAAAGCTGGTTCCGAATAGCATTTTAGAGGATAACGCAGGTTACGTCTGGGTTAGTTCTGGTATTTGCAATCATCTGGCTCATACTTTCGCGTTTTTCGCATACTTGTTGGCCAAATTTTGGGTTTTTTCTGGTTTGGATCCCGTAGTAATGAAGTTCCACACCGAAACAGTCAATTAAACCTTGTTGCGATTAATATTTAGAGGATAACGCCGGTTATGTCTCGCGTGGGTCTGGGATTTGCCGTCACCTGGCTCGTATTCGCATTTTTCGCATACATGTTGGCCAGATCCTGGGCTTTTTTTGGTTTGGATCACGTAGTAATGTGGTACCACACTGAAACAGTCAATAAAAGCTGGTTCCGAATAGTATTTTAGAGGATAACGCAGGTTACGTCTGGGTTAGTTCTGGTATTTGCAATCATCTGGCTCATACTTTCGCATTTTTCGCATACTTGTTGGCCAGACCCTGGCCTTTTTCTGGCTTGGACCACGTAGTAATGTGGTACCACACTGAAACAGTCAATTAAACCTGGTGGCGATTAATATTTTAGAGGATAACGCCGGTTATGTCTGGGTTAGTTCTGGTATTTGCAATCATCTGGCTCATACTTTCGCGTTTTTCGCATACTTGTTTGCCAGATCCTGGGTTTTTTCTGGTTTGGAACCCGTAGTAATGAAGTTCCACACCGAAACAGTCAATTAAACCTGGTTGCGATTAATATTTTAGCGGATAACGCCGGTTATTTCTCGGGTAGGTCTGGGATTTGCCGTCATCTGGCTCGTATTTTCGCATTTCTCGCATACTTGTTGGCCAGATCCTGGCCTTTTCCCGGCTTGGACCACGTAGTAATGTGGTATCACACTGAAACAGTCAATTAAACCTGGTTGCGATTAATATTTTAGAGGTTAACGCCGGTTATGTCTCGGGTAGGTCTGGGATTTGCCGTCATCTAGCTCGTATTTTCGCCTTTTTGTCGCATACTTGTTGGCCACATCCTGGGTTTTTTTCTGGTTTGGATCACGTAGTAATGAAGTTCCACACTGAAACAGTCAATTAAACCTGGTTCCGATTAATATTTTAGAGGATAACGCTGGTTATGTCTGGGTTAGTTCTGTTATTTGCAATCATCTGGCTCATATTTTCGCAATTTTCGCCTACTTGTTGACCAGATCTTGGGTTTTTTGTGGTTTGGATCCCGTCGTAATGTCGTTCCACACCGAAGCAGTCAATTAAACCTGGTTGCGATGAATGTTTTGGAGGATAACGCTGGTTATGTTTGGGTTAGTTCTGGTATTTGCAATCATCTGGCTCGTACTTTCGCATTTTTCGCATGCTTGTTGGCAAGATCCTGGGCTTTTTTTGGTTTCGATCACGTAGTAATGTGGTACCACACTGAAACAGTCAATAAAAGCTGGTTCCGAATAGTATTTTAGAGGATAGCGCAGGTTACGTGTGGGTTAGTTCTGGTATTTGCAATCATCTGGCTCATACTTTCGCGTTTTTCGCATACTTGTTTGCCAGATCCTGGGTTTTTTCTGGTTTGGAACCCGTAGTAATGAAGTTCCACACCGAAATAGTCAATTAAACCTGGTTGCGATTAATATTTTAGCGGATAACGCCGGTTATGTCTCGGGTAGGTCTGGGATTTGCCGTCATCTGGCTCGTATTTTCGCATTTCTCGCATACTTGTTGGCCAGATCCTGGCCTTTTCCCGGCTTGGACCACGTAGTAATGTGGTATCACACTGAAACAGTCAATTAAACCTGGTTGCGATTAATATTTTAGAGGTTAACGCCGGTTATGTCTCGGGTAGGTCTGGGATTTGCCGTCATCTAGCTCGTATTTTCGCGTTTTTCGCATACTTGTTGGCCAGATCCTGGGTTTTTTTCTGGTTTGGATCACGTAGTAATGAAGTTCCACCCTGAAACAGTCAATTAAACCTGGTTCCGATTAATATTTTAGAGGATAACGCTGGTTATGTCTGGGTTAGTTCTGTTATTTGCAATCATCTGGCTCATATTTTCGCAATTTTCGCCTACTTGTTGGCCAGATCTTGGGTTTTTTGTGGTTTGGATCCCGTCGTAATGTCGTTCCACACCGAAGCAGTCAATTAAACCTGGTTGCGATGAATGTTTTGGAGGATAACGCTGGTTATGTTTGGGTTAGTTCTGGTATTTGCAATCATCTGGCTCGTACTTTCGCACTTTTCGCATACTTGTTGGCAAGATCCTGGGCTTTTTTTGTTTTGGATCACGTAGTAATGTGGTACCACACTGAAAGAGTCAATAAAAGCTGGTTCCGAATAGCATTTTAGAGGATAACGCAGGTTACGTCTGGGTTAGTTCTGGTATTTGCAATCATCTGGCTCATACTTTCGCGTTTTTCGCATACTTGTTGGCCAGATTTTGGGTTTTTTCTGGTTTGGATCCCGTAGTAATGAAGTTCCACACCGAAACAGTCAATTAAACCTTGTTGCGATTAATATTTAGAGGATAACGCCGGTTATGTCTCGCGTGGGTCTGGGATTTGCCGTCACCTGGCTCGTATTCGCATTTTTCGCATACATGTTGGCCAGATCCTGGGCTTTTTTTGGTTTGGATCACGTAGTAATGTGGTACCACACTGAAACAGTCAATAAAAGCTGGTTCCGAATAGTATTTTAGAGGATAACGCAGGTTACGTCTGGGTTAGTTCTGGTATTTGCAATCATCTGGCTCATACTTTCGCATTTTTCGCATACTTGTTGGCCAGACCCTGGCCTTTTTCTGGCTTGGACCACGTAGTAATGTGGTACCACACTGAAACAGTCAATTAAACCTGGTGGCGATTAATATTTTAGAGGATAACGCCGGTTATGTCTGGGTTAGTTCTGGTATTTGCAATCATCTGGCTCATACTTTCGCGTTTTTCGCATACTTGTTTGCCAGATCCTGGGTTTTTTCTGGTTTGGAACCCGTAGTAATGAAGTTCCACACCGAAACAGTCAATTAAACCTGGTTGCGATTAATATTTTAGCGGATAACGCCGGTTATTTCTCGGGTAGGTCTGGGATTTGCCGTCATCTGGCTCGTATTTTCGCATTTCTCGCATACTTGTTGGCCAGATCCTGGCCTTTTCCCGGCTTGGACCACGTAGTAATGTGGTATCACACTGAAACAGTCAATTAAACCTGGTTGCGATTAATATTTTAGAGGTTAACGCCGGTTATGTCTCGGGTAGGTCTGGGATTTGCCGTCATCTAGCTCGTATTTTCGCCTTTTTGTCGCATACTTGTTGGCCACATCCTGGGTTTTTTTCTGGTTTGGATCACGTAGTAATGAAGTTCCACACTGAAACAGTCAATTAAACCTGGTTCCGATTAATATTTTAGAGGATAACGCTGGTTATGTCTGGGTTAGTTCTGTTGTTTGCAATCATCTGGCTCATATTTCCGCAATTTTCGCCTACTTGTTGGCCAGATCTTGGGTTTTTTGTGGTTTGGATCCCGTCGTAATGTCGTTCCACACCGAAGCAGTCAATTAAACCTGGTTGCGATGAATGTTTTGGAGGATAACGCTGGTTATGTTTGGGTTAGTTCTGGTATTTGCAATCATCTGGCTCGTAGTTTCGCATTTTTCGCATACTTGTTGGCAAGATCCTGGGCTTTTTCTGGTTTGGATCACGTAGTAATGTGGTACCACACTGAAACAGTCAATAAAAGCTGGTTCCGAATAGCATTTTAGAGGATAACGCAGGTTACGTCTCGGTTAGTTCTGGTATTTGCAATCATCTGGCTCATACTTTCGCGTTTTTCGCATACTTGTTGGCCAGATTTTGGGTTTTTTCTGGTTTGGATCCCGTAGTAATGAAGTTCCACACCGAAACAGTCAATTAAACCTTGTTGCGATTAATATTTAGAGGATAACGCCGGTTATGTCTCGCGTGGGTCTGGGATTTGCCGTCACCTGGCTCGTATTCGCATTTTTCGCATACATGTTGGCCAGATCCTGGGCTTTTTTTGGTTTGGATCACGTAGTAATGTGGTACCACACTGAAACAGTCAATAAAAGCTGGTTCCGAATAGTATTTTAGAGGATAACGCAGGTTACGTCTGGGTTAGTTCTGGTATTTGCAATCATCTGGCTCATACTTTCGCATTTTTCGCATAGTTGTTGGCCAGACCCTGGCCTTTTTCTGGCTTGGACCACGTAGTAATGTGGTACCACACTGAAACAGTCAATTAAACCTGGAGGCGATTAATATTTTAGAGGATAACGCCGGTTATGTCTGGGTTAGGTCTGGAATTTGCCCTCATCTGGCTCGTACTTTCGCGTTTTTCGCATACTTGTTGGCAAGATCCTGGGCTTTTTTTGGTTTGGATCACGTAGTAATGTGGTACCACACCGAAGCAGTCAATTAAACCTGGTTGCGATTAATATTTTAGAGGATAACGCCGGTTATGGCTCGGTTAGGTCAGGGATTTGCCCTCATCTGGCTCGTACCTTCGCATTTTTCGCTTACTTGTTGGCAAGATCCTGGGCTTTTTTTGGTTTGGATCACGTAGTAATGTGGTACCATACTGAGACAGTCAATAAAAGCTGGTTCCGAATAGTATTTTAGAGGATAGCGCTGGTTACGTCTGGGTTAGTTCTGGTATTTGCAATCATCTGGCTCATACTTTCGCGTTTTTCGCATACTTGTTTGCCAGATACTGGGTTTTTTCTGGTTTGGATCCCGTAGTGATGAAGTTCCACACCGAAACAGTCAATTAAACCTGGCTCCGATGAATATTTTGGAGGATAACGCTGGTTATGTTTGGGTTAGTTCTGGTATTTGCCCTCATCTGGCTCGTACTTTCGCACCTTTCGCATACTTGTTGGCCAGATCCTGGCCTTTTTCTGGTTTGGATCACGTAGTAATGCGGTACCACACTGAAACTGTCAATTAAACCTGGTTCCGGTTAGTATTTTAGAGGATAACGCCGGTTATGTCTGGGTTACGTCTGGTATTTGCCCTCATCTGGCTCGTTCTTTCGCATTTGTCGCAAACTTGTTGGCCAGTTCCTCGGCTTTTTTTGGTTTGGATCACGTAGTAATGTGGTACCACACTGAAACAGTCAATTAAACCTGGTCCCGATTAATATTTTAGAGGATAACGCCGGTTATGTCTGGGTTAGGTCTGGTATTTGCCCTCATCTGCTCGTACTTTCGCATTTATCGCGTACTTGTTGGACAGATCCTGGCCTTTTTCTGGCTTGGATCACGTAGTAATTTGGTACCACACTGAAACAGTCAATTAAACCTGGTTCCGATTAATTTTTTAGAGGATAACGCTGGCTATATTTGGGTTAGTTCTGGTATTTGCAATCATCTGGCTCGTACTTTCGCGTATTTCGCATACTTGTTGGCAAGATCCTGGGTTTTTTTTGGTTTGGATCACGTAGTAATGTGGTACCACAATGAAACAGTCAATTAAACCTGGTTCCGATTAATATTTTAGAGGATAACGCCGGTTATGTCTGGGTTATGTCTGGAATTTGCCCTCATCTGGCTCGTACTTTCGCATTTTTCACATTCTTGTTGGCTAAATCCTCGCCTTTTTCTGGTTTGGCTCACTTAGTAATGCGGTACCACACCGAAATTGCTAACTACACCTGGTTGCGATTAATATTTTAGAGGATAACGCCGGTTATGTCTCGGTTAGGTCTGGTATTTGCCCTCATCCGGCTCGTACTTTCGCATTTCTCGCATACTTGATGGCCAGATCCTGGCCTTTTCCTGGTTTAGATCACGTAGTAATGCGGTACCACACCGAAGCAGTCAATTAATCCTGGTTGCGATTAATATTTTAGAGGATAACGCCGGTTATGTCTCGGTTAGGTCTGGGATTTGCCCTCATCTGTCTCGTACTTTCGCATTTTTCGCATACTTGTTGGCCAGATCCTGGCATTTTTCTGGCTTGGACCACGTAGTAATTTGGTACCACACTGAAACAGTCAATTAAACCTGGTTCCTATTAATATTTTAAAGGATAACGCCGGTTATGTCTGGGTTAGGTCTGGTATTTGCCCTTATCTGGCTTGTACTTTCGCATTTTTCGGATACTTGTTGGCCAGATACTGGCCTTTTTCTGGTTTCGATCACATAGTAATGCGGTACCACACCGAAACAGTCAATTAAACCTGGTTGCGATTAATAGTTTAGAGGATAACGCCGGTTATGTCTCGGTTAGGTCTGGGATTTGCCCTCATCTGGCACGTACTTTCGCATTTCTCGCATACTTGTTGGCCAGATCCTGGGCTTTTTCTGTCTTGGACCACGTAGTAATTTGGTACCACACTGAAACAGTCAATTAAACCTGGTTCCTATTAATATTTTAAAGGATAACGCCGGTTATGTTTGGGTTAGGTCTGGTATTTGCCCTCATCTGGCTCGTACTTTCGCATTTTTCGCATACTTGTTGGCCAGATCATGGCCTTTTTCTGGTTCGGATCACGTAGTAATGTAGTATCACACCGAACAGGCAATTAAACCTGGTTGCGATTAATATTTTAGAGGATAACGCCGGTTATGTCCCGGTTAGGTCTGGGATTTGCCCTCATCTGGCTCGTACCTTCGCACTTTTCGCATACTTGTTGACCAGATCCTGTCCTTTTTCTGGCTTGGACCAAGTAGTAATGTGGGACCACACTCAAACAGTCAATTAAACCTGGTTGCGATTAATATTTTAGAGGATAACGCTGGTAATGTCTGGGTTAGTTCTGGTATTTGCAATCATCTGCCTCGTACTTTCGCATTTTTCGCATACTTGTTGGCCAGATCCTGGGCCTTTTCTGCTTTGGATCACGTAGTAATGTGGTACCACACTGAAACAGTCAATAAAAGCTGGTACCGATTAGTATTTGAGAGGATAACGCCGGTTATGTCTCGGTTAGGTCTGGGATTTGCCCTTATCTGGCTCGTACCTTCGCATTTTTCGCCTGCTTGTTGGCAAGATCCTGGGCTTTTTTTGGTTTGGATCACGTAGTAATGTGGTACCACACTGAAACAGTCAATAAAAGCTGCTCCCGGTTAGTATTTTGGAGGATAACGCTGGTTACGTCTGGGTTAGGTCTGGTATTTGCCCTCATCTGGCTCGTACTTTCACATTTTTCGCATACTTGTTGGCCAGATCCTGGCCTTTTTAAGGTTTGGATCACGTTGTTACGCGGAACCACACCGAAACAGTCAATCAAACCTGGTTGCGATTAATGTTTTACAGGATAACGCCGGCTATGTCTCGGTTAGGTCTGGGATTTGCCCTGATCTGGCTCGAACCTTCGCATTTTGCGCCTGCTTGTTGGCAAGATCCTGGGCTTTTTCTGGTTTGGATCAGGTAGTAATGCGGTACCACACCGAAGCAGTCAATTTAACCTGGTTGCGATTAATATTTCAGAGGATAACGCTGGTTATGTCTCGGCTAGGTCTGGGATTTGCCCACATCTGGCTCGTAATTTCGCATTTTTCGCATACTTATTGGCCAGATCCTGGCCTTTTGCTAGCTTGGACCACGTAGTAATATGGTACCACACAGAAACAGTCAATAGAAGCTGGTACCGATTAATATTTTAGAGGATACCGCTGGTTATGTCTGGGTTAGTTCTGTTATTTGCAATCATCTGGCTCATATTTTCGCATTTTTCGCATACTTGTAGGCAGGATCCTGGCCTTTTTCTGGTTTGGATCCCGTCGTAATGTCGTTCCACACCGAAGCAGTCAATTAAACCTGGTTGCGATGAATATTTTGGAGGATAACGCTGGTAATGTTTGGGTTAGTTCTGGTATTTGCAATCATCTGGCTCGTACTTTCGCGTTTTTCGCATACTTGTTGGCCAGATACTGGGTTTTTTCTGGTTTGGATCCCGTAGTGATGAAGTTCCACACCGAAACAGTCAATTAAACCTGGCTCCGATGAATATTTTGGAGGATAACGCTGGTTATGTTTGGGTTAGTTCTGGTATTTGCCCTCATCTGGCTCGTACTTTCGCACCTTTCGCATACTTGTTGGCCAGATCCTGGCCTTTTTCTGGTTTGGATCACGTAGTAATGCGGTACCACACTGAAACTGTCAATTAAACCTGGTTCCGGTTAGTATTTTAGAGGATAACGCCGGTTATGTCTGGGTTACGTCTGGTATTTGCCCTCATCTGGCTCGTTCTTTCGCATTTGTCGCAAACTTGTTGGCCAGTTCCTCGGCTTTTTTTGGTTTGGATCACGTAGTAATGTGGTACCACACTGAAACAGTCAATTAAACCTGGTCCCGATTAATATTTTAGAGGATAACGCCGGTTATGTCTGGGTTAGGTCTGGTATTTGCCCTCATCTGCTCGTACTTTCGCATTTATCGCGTACTTGTTGGACAGATCCTGGCCTTTTTCTGGCTTGGATCACGTAGTAATTTGGTACCACACTGAAACAGTCAATTAAACCTGGTTCCGATTAATTTTTTAGAGGATAACGCCGGTTATGTCTGGGTTAGGTCTGGGATTTGCCGTCATCTTGCTCGTGCTTTCGTATTTTTCGCGTACTTGTTGGCCAGATCCTGGGTTTTTTGGTTTGGAACCCGTCGTAATGTGGTTCCACACCGAAGCAGTCAATTAAACCTGGTTGCGATTAATATTTTAGAGGATAACGCCGGTTATGGCTCGGTTAGGTCTGGGATTGGCCCTCATCTGGCTCGTACTTTCGCATTTTTCGCATACTTGTTGGCCAGATCGTGGCCTTTTTCTGGTTTGGATCCCGTAGTAACGAGGTTCCACACCGAAACAGTCAATTAATCCTGGTTGCGATTAATATTTTAGAGGATAACGCCGGTTATGTCTCGGTTAGGTCTGGGATTTGCCCTCATCTGTCTCGTACTTTCGCATTTTTCGCATACTTGTTGGCCAGATCCTGGCATTTTTCTGGTTTGGATCCCGTAGTAACGAGGTTCCACACCGAAACAGTCAATTAAACGTGGTTGCGGTTAATATTTTAGAGGATAACGCAGGTTACGCCTGGGTTAGTTCTGGTATTTGCAATCATCTGGCTCGTACTTTCGCACCTTTCGCATACTTGTTGGCCAGATCCTGGCCTTTTTCTGGTTTGGATCACGTAGTAATGCGGTACCACACTGAAACTGTCAATTAAACCTGGTTCCGTTTAATATTTTAGAGGATAACGCTGGTTATGTCTGGGTTAGTTCTGGTATTTGCAATCATCTGGCTCATACTTTCGCAATTTTCGCGTACTTGTTGGCCAGATCTTGGGGTTTTTGTGGTTTGGATCCCGCCGTAATGTGGTTCCTCACCGAAGCAGTCAATCACACCTGGTTGCGATGAATATTTTGGAGGATAACGCTGGTTATGGTTGGGTTAGTTCTGGTATTTGCAATCATCTGGCTCGTACTTTCGCATCTTTCGCATACTTGTTGGCCAGATCCTGGCCTTTTTCTGGTTTGGATCCCGTAGTAATGTGGATCCTCACCGAAACAGACAATTAAACCTGGTTGCGATGAATATTTTGGAGGATAACGCTGGTTATGTTTGAGTTAGTTCTGGTATTTGCAATCATCTGGCTCGTACTTTCGCATTTCTCGCATACTTGTTGGCCAGATCCTGGGCTTTTTCTGGTTTGGATCACGTAGTAATATGGTACCACACAGAAACAGTCAATAGAATCTGGTGCCGATTAATATTTTAGAGGATAACGCTGGTTATGTCTGGGTTAGTTCTGGTATTTGCAATCATCTGGCTCATACTTTCGCAATTATCGCGTACTTCTTGGCCAGATCATGGGTTTTTTGTGGTTTGGATCCCGTCGTAATGTGGTTCCACACCGATGCAGACAATTAAACCTGGTTGCGATGAATATTTTGGAGGATAACGCTGGCTATATTTGGGTTAGTTCTGGTATTTGCAATCATCTGGCTCGTACTTTCGCGTATTTCGCATACTTGTTGGCCAGATCCTGGCATTTTTCTGGCTTGGACCACGTAGTAATTTGGTACCACACTGAAACAGTCAATTAAACCTGGTTCCTATTAATATTTTAAAGGATAACGCCGGTTATGTCTGGGTTAGGTCTGGTATTTGCCCTTATCTGGCTTGTACTTTCGCATTTTTCGGATACTTGTTGGCCAGATACTGGCCTTTTTCTGGTTTCGATCACATAGTAATGCGGTACCACACCGAAACAGTCAATTAAACCTGGTTGCGATTAATAGTTTAGAGGATAACGCCGGTTATGTCTCGGTTAGGTCTGGGATTTGCCCTCATCTGGCACGTACTTTCGCATTTCTCGCATACTTGTTGGCCAGATCCTGGGCTTTTTCTGTCTTGGACCACGTAGTAATTTGGTACCACACTGAAACAGTCAATTAAACCTGGTTCCTATTAATATTTTAAAGGATAACGCCGGTTATGTTTGGGTTAGGTCTGGTATTTGCCCTCATCTGGCTCGTACTTTCGCATTTTTCGCATACTTGTTGGCCAGATCATGGCCTTTTTCTGGTTCGGATCACGTAGTAATGTAGTATCACACCGAACAGGCAATTAAACCTGGTTGCGATTAATATTTTAGAGGATAACGCCGGTTATGTCCCGGTTAGGTCTGGGATTTGCCCTCATCTGGCTCGTACCTTCGCACTTTTCGCATACTTGTTGACCAGATCCTGTCCTTTTTCTGGCTTGGACCAAGTAGTAATGTGGGACCACACTCAAACAGTCAATTAAACCTGGTTGCGATTAATATTTTAGAGGATAACGCTGGTAATGTCTGGGTTAGTTCTGGTATTTGCAATCATCTGCCTCGTACTTTCGCATTTTTCGCATACTTGTTGGCCAGATCCTGGGCCTTTTCTGCTTTGGATCACGTAGTAATGTGGTACCACACTGAAACAGTCAATAGAAGCTGGTTCCGATTAGTATTTGAGAGGATAACGCCGGTTATGTCTCGGTTAGGTCTGGGATTTGCCCTTATCTGGCTCGTACCTTCGCATTTTTCGCCTGCTTGTTGGCAAGATCCTGGGCTTTTTTTGGTTTGGATCACGTAGTAATGTGGTACCACACTGAAACAGTCAATAAAAGCTGCTCCCGGTTAGTATTTTGGAGGATAACGCTGGTTACGTCTGGGTTAGGTCTGGTATTTGCCCTCATCTGGCTCGTACTTTCGCATTTTTCGCATACTTGTTGGCCAGATCCTGGCCTTTTTAAGGTTTGGATCACGTTGTTACGCGGTACCACACCGAAACAGTCAATCAAACCTGGTTGCGATTAATGTTTTACAGGATAACGCCGGCTATGTCTCGGTTAGGTCTGGGATTTGCCCTGATCTGGCTCGAACCTTCGCATTTTGCGCCTGCTTGTTGGCAAGATCCTGGGCTTTTTCTGGTTTGGATCAGGTAGTAATGCGGTACCACACCGAAGCAGTCAATTTAACCTGGTTGCGATTAATATTTCAGAGGATAACGCTGGTTATGTCTCGGCTAGGTCTGGGATTTGCCCACATCTGGCTCGTAATTTCGCATTTTTCGCATACTTATTGGCCAGATCCTGGCCTTTTGCTAGCTTGGACCACGTAGTAATATGGTACCACACAGAAACAGTCAATAGAAGCTGGTTCCGAATAGTATTTTAGAGGATAACGCTGGTTATGTCTGGATTAGTTCTGGTATTTGCAACCATCTGGCTCATACTTTCGCGATTTCGCATACTTGTTGGCCAGATCCTGGGCTTCTTCTGGTTTGGATCACGTAGTAATGTGGTACCACACTGAAGCAGTCAATAAAAGCTGGTTCCGATTAGTATTTGAGAGGATAACGCTGGTTATGTCTGGGTTAGTTCTGGTATTTGCCCTCATCTGGCTCGTACCTTCGCATTTTTCGCCTACTTGTTGGCATGATCCTGGGCTTTTTCTGGTTTGGATCACGTTGTAATGCGGTACCACACCGTAACAGTCAATTAAACCTGGTTGCGATTAATATTTTGGAGGATAACGCCGGTTATGTCTCGGTTAGGTCTGGGATTTGCCCACATCTGGCTCGTACCTTCGCATTTTTCGCCTACTTGTTGGCAAGATCCTGGGCTTTTTTTGGATTGGTTCACGAAGTAATGCGGCTCCACACCGTAACAGTCAATAAAAGCTGGTTCCGGTTAGTATTTTAGACGATAACACTGGTTATGTCTGGGTTAGTTCTGGTATTGGCCCTCGTCTGGCTCGTACTTTTGCATTTTTCGCATACTTGTTGGCCAGATCCTGGGCTTTTTCTGGTTTGGATCACGTAGTAATGCGGTACCACACCGAAGCAGTCAATTAAACCTGGTTCAGATTAATATTTTAGAGGATAACGCTGGTTATGTCTGGGTTAGTTGTGGTATTTGCAATCATCTGGCTCATACTTTCGCAATTTTCGCGTACTTGTTGGCCAGATCTTGGGTTTTTTGTCGTTTGGAACCCGTCGTAATGTGGTTCCACACCGAAGCAGTCAATTAAACCTGGTTGCGGTGAATATTTTGGAGGATAACGTTGGTTATGTTTGGGTCAGATCTGGTATTTGCAATCATCTGGCTCGTACTTTCGAATTTTTCGCATACTTGTTGGCCGATCCCGGCCTTTTTCTGGTTTGGATCACGTAGTAAAGCGGTACCACACCGAAATTGTCAACTACACCTGGTTGCGATTAATATTTCAGAGGATAACGCCGGTTATGTCTCGGTTAGGTCTGGGATTTCCCGTCATCTGGGTCGTACTTTAGCGTTTTTCGCATAGTTGTTGGCCAGATCCTGGCTTTTTTCTGGGTTGGATCACGTAGTAACGCGGTACCACACCGGAAGTCAATTAAACCCGGTTGCGATTAATATTTTAGAGGATAACGCCGGTTATGTCTAGGTTAGGTCTGGTATTTGCCCTCATCTGGCTCGTACTTTCGCATTTTTCGCCTACTTGTTCGACAGATCCTGGCCTTTTTCTGGCTTGGATCACGTAGTAATGCGGTACGACACCTAAACAGTCAATTAAACCAGGTTGCGATTAATATTTTAGAGGATAACGCCGGTTAAGTCTCGGTTAGGTCTGGGATTTGCCCACATCTGTCACGTACTTTCGCATTTCTCGCGTACTTGTTGGTCAGATCCTGGGCTTTTTCTGGTTTGGATCACGTAGTAATATGGTACCACACAGAAACAGTCCATAAAAGCTGGTTCCGAATAGTATTCTAGAAGATAACGCTGGTTATGTCTGGCTTAGTTCTGGTATTTGCAACAATCTGGCTCATACATTCGCGATTTCGCATACTTGTTTGCCAGATCCTGGTTTTTTTCTGGTATGGATCCCGTAGTAATGAGATTCCACACCGAAACAGTCAATTAAACCTGGTTGCGATTAATATTTTAGAGGATAACGCCGGTTATGTCTCGATTAGGTCTGGGATTTGCCCTCATCTTGCTCGTGCTTTCGTTTTTTTCGCATACTTCTTGGCCAGATCTTGGGTTTCTTGTGGTTTGGATCCCGTCGTAATGTGGTTCCACACCGAAGCAGTCAATTAAACCTGGTTACGATGAATATTTTGGAGGATAACGCTGGTTACGTTTGGGTTAGTTCTGGAATTTGCAATCATCTTGCTCGTACTTACGCATTTTTCGCATACTTGTTGGCAAGATCCAGGGCTTTTTTTGGTTTGGATCACGTAGTAATGCGGCTCCACACCGTAACAGTCAATAAAAGCTGGTTCCGATTAGTATTTTAGAGGATAACGCTGGTTATGTCTGGGTTAGTTCTGGTATTTGCCCTCATCTGGCTCGTACTTTCGCATTTTTCGCATACTTGTTGGCCAGATCCTTGCCTTTTTCTGGCTTGGACCAAGTAGTAATATGGGACCGCACTCAAACGGTCAATTAAACCTGGTTGCGATTAATATTTTAGAGGATAACGCCGGTTATTTCTCGGTTAGGTCTGGGATTTGCCCACATCTGTCACGTACTTTCGCACTTTTCGCATTCTTGTTGGCCAGATCCTGGCCTTTTTCTGGTCTGTATCACGTAGTAATGCGGTACCACACCGAAACAGTCAGTTAAACCTGGTTGCGATTAATATTTTAGTGGATAACGCTGGTTATGTCTGGGTTAGTTCTGGTATTTGCAATCATCTGGCTCGTACATTCGCATTTTTCGCCTACTTGTTGGCAAGAGCTTGGGCTTTTTCTGGTTTGGATCACGTAGTAATGCGGTACCACACCGTAACAGTCAATTAGACCTGGTTTCGATCAATATTTTAGAGGATAACGCAAGTTAGGTCTGGGATAGGTCTGGGATTTGCCCTCACCAGGCTCATACTTTCGCGTTTTTCACATACTTGTTGAACAGATCCTGGGCTTTTTCTGCTTTGGATCACGTAGTAATGTGGTACCACACTGAAACAGTCAATAAGAGCTGGTTGCGATTAATATTTTAGAGGATAACGCCGGTTATTTCTCGGTTAGGTCTGGGATTTGCCCACATCTGTCACGTACATTCGCACTTTTCGCATTCTTGTTGGCCAGATCCCGGCCTTTTTCTGGTCTGTATCACGTAGTAATGCGGTACCACACCGAAACAGTCAGTTAAACCTGGTTGCGATTAATATTTAGGAGGATAACGCCGGTTATGTCTGGGTTAGTTCGGGTATTTGGAATCATCTGGCTCGTACTTTCGCATTTTTCGCATACTTGTTGGACAGATCCTGGGCTTTTTCTGCTTTGGATCACGTAGTAATTTGGTACCACACGGAAACAGTCAATAAAAGCTGGTTGCTATTAGTATTTTAGAGGATAACGCTGGTTATGTCTGGGTTAGTTCTGGTATTTGCAATCATCTGGCCCGTTCCTTCGCATTTTCGCCTAATTGTTGGCAAGATCCTGGGCTTTTTCGGGTTTGGATCACGTAGTAATGCGGTACCACACTGTAACAGTCAATTAAACCTGGTTGCGATTAATATTTTAGAGGATAACGCCGGCTATTTCTCGGTTAGGTCTGTGATTTGTCCTCATCTGTCATGTACCTTCGCATTTTTCGCATACTTGTTGGCCAGATACTGGCCTTCTTCTAGGCCGTGTCACGTAGTAATGCGGTACCACACCGAAACAGTCAATTAAGCGTGGTTGCGATTAATATTTTAGAGGATAACGCTGGTTATGTCTGGGTTAGTTCGGGTATTTGGAATCATCTGGCTCGTACTTTCGCATTTTTCGCATACTTGTTGGACAGATCCTGGGCTTTTTCTGCTTTGGATCACGTAGTAATTTGGTACCACACGGAAACAGTCAATAAAAGCTGGTTGCTATTAGTATTTTAGAGGATAACGCTGGTTATGTCTGGGTTAGTTCTGGTATTTGCAATCATCTGGCTCGTACTTTCGCATTATTCGCATACTTGTAGGCCAGATCCTGGCCTTAATCTGGTTTGTATCACGTAGTAACGCGGTACCACACCGAAACAGTCAATTAAACCTGGTTGCGATTAATATTTTAGAGGATAACGCCGGTTATGTCTCGGTTAAGTCTGGGATTTGCCATCATCTGTCTCGTACTTTCGCATTATTCGCATACTTGTAGGCCAGATCCTGGCCTTAATCTGGTTTGTATCACGTAGTATTGCGGTGCCACACCGTAACAGTCAATTAAACCTGGTTGCGATTAATGTTTTGGAGGATAACGCCGGTTATGTCTCGGTTAGTTCTGGGATTTGCCCTCATCTGGCTCGTACCTTCGCATTTTTCGCCTACTTGTTGGCAAGATCCTTGGCTTTTTCTGATTTGGATCACGTAGTAATGAGGTTCCACACCGAAACAGTCAATTAAACCTGGTTGCGATTAATATTTTAGAGGATAACGCCGGTTATGTCTCGGTTAGGTCTGGAATTTGGCCTCATCTGTGTCGTGCTTTCGTAATTTTCGCATACTTGTTGGCCAGATCCAGGGCTTTTTCTGGTTTGTATCCCGTCGCAATGTGGTACCACACTGAAACAGTCAATTAAACCTGGTTCCGGTTAGTATTTTAGAGGATAACGCTGGTTATGTCTGGGTTAGTTATGGTATTTGCAATCATCTGGCTCGTACCTTCGCATTTTTCGCCTACTTGTTGGCAAGTTCCTGGGCTTTTTCAGGTTTGGAGAACGTAGTAATGCGGTACCACACCGTAACAGTCAATTAAACCTGGTTGCGGTTAATAGTTTAGAGGAAAACGCCGGTTATGTCTCGGTTAGGTCTGGGATTTGCCCTCATCGGACCCGTACTTTCGCATTTTTCGCATACTTGTTGGCCAGATCCAGGGCTTCTCCTGGTTTGTATCACGTAGTAACGCGGTACCACACCGAAACAGTCAATTAAACCTGGTTGGGTTTAATATTTTAGAGGCTAACGCCGGTTATGTCTCGGTTAGGTCTGGGATTTGCCCTCATCTTGCTCGTGCTTTCGTATTTTTCACATACTTGTTGGCAAGATCCCGGCCTTTTTCCGGTTTGGACCACGTACTAATACGGTGCCAGGCCGAAACAGTTAATTAAACCTGGTTGCGATGAATATTTAGGAGGATAACGCCGGTTATGTCTCGGTTAGGTCTGGGATTTGCCCTCATCTGGCTCGTACCTTCGCATTTTTCGCCTACTTGTTGGCTAGATCCTGGGCTTTTTCTGTTTTGGATCACGCAGTAATGTGGTATCACACAGAGACAGTAAATTAAACCAGGTTGCGATTAATATTTTGGAGGATAACGCCGGTTATGTCTCGGTTAGTTCTGGTATTTCCAATCATCTGGCCCGTACTTTCGCATTCTTCGCATACTTGTTGGCCAGATCCAAGGCTTTTCCTGGTTTGGATCACGTAGTAATGCGATACCACACCGAAACAGTCAATTAAACCTGGTTGCGATTAACGTTTTGGAGGATAACGCCCGTTATGTCTCGGTTAGGTCTGGGATTTGCCCTCATCTTGCTCGTGCTTTCGTATTTTTCGCATACTTGTTGGCCAGATCCTGGGCTTTTTCTGGTTTTGGATCACGTAGTAATGTGGCGCCACGCTGAAACAGTCAATAAAAGCTGGTTCCGGTTAGTATTTTAGAGGATAACGCTGGTTATGTCTCGGTTAGGTCTGGGATTTGCCCTCATCTTGCTCGTGCTTTCGTATTTTTCGCATACTTGTTGGCTAGATCCTGCGCTTTTTCTGGCTTTGATCACGTAGCAATGCGGTACCACACCGATGCAGTCAATTAAACATGGTTGCGATTAATATTTTAGAGGATAACGCAGGTTATGTCTGGGTTCGTTCTGGTATTTGCAATCATCTGGCTCGTACCTTCGCATTTTTCGCCTACTTGTTGGCTATATCCTGCGCTTTTTCTGGTTTGGATCACGTAGCAATGCGGTACCACACCGATGCAGTCAATTAAACATGGTTGCGATTAATATTTTAGAGGATAACGCCGGTTATGTCTGGGTTAGGTCTGGGATTTGCCCTTATCTGGCTCTTACATTCGCATTTCTCGCATACTTGTTGGCCAGATCCCGGCCTTTTTCTGGTTTGGATCACGTAGCAATGCGGTACCACACCGAAGCAGTCAATTAAAACTGTTTGCGATTAATATTTTGGAGGATAACGCTGATTATGTCTCGGTTAGGTCTGGGATTTGCCCACATCTGGCTCGTACTTTCGCATTTTTCGCATACTTGTTGGCCAGATCCCGGCCTTTTTCCGGTTTGGACCACGTACTAATACGGTACCAGGCCGAAACAGTTAATTAAACCTGGTCGCGATGAATATTTAGGAGGATAACGCCGGTTATGTCTCGGTTAGGTCTGGGATTTGCCCTCATCTGGCTCGTACTTTCGCATTTTTCGCATACCTGTTTGCCAGATCGTGGCCTTTTTCCGTCTTGGACCACGTAGTAATGTGGTACCACACCGAAATAGTCAATAGAAGCTGGTTGCGATTAATATGTTAGAGGATAACGCAGGTTATGTCTGGGTTAGGTCTGGTAATTGCCCACATCTGGCTCGTACTTTCTCATTTTTCGCATACTTTTTGGCGAGATCCCGGCCTTTTTCTGGTTTGGATCACGTAGTAATGTGGTGCCACACTGAAACAGTCAATAAAAGCTGGTTCCGATTAGTATTTTAGAGGATAACGCTGGTTATGTCTGGGTTAGTTCTGGTATTTGCAATCATCTGGCTCGTACCATCGCATTTTTCGCCTACTTGTTGGCTAGATCGTGGGCTTTTTCTGGTTTGGATCACGTAGCAATGTGGTACCACACCGAAGCAGTCAATTAAACCTGGTTGCGATTAATATTTTAGAGGATGACGCTGGTTATGTATCGGTGAGGTCTGGGATTTGCCCACATCTGGCTCGTACTTTCGCATTTCTCGCATACTTGTTGGCCAGATCCCGGCCTTTTTCTGGTTTGGATCACGTACTAATGCGGTACCAGGCCGAAACAGTTAATTAAACCTGGTTGCGATTAATATTTTAGAGGATAACGCCGGTTATGTCTCGGTTAGTTCTGGGATTTGTCCTCATCTGGCTAGTACCTTAGCATTTTTCGCCAACTTGTTGGCCAGATCCTGAGCTTTTTCTGGTTTGGATCCCGTAATTATGACGCTCCACACCGAAACAGTCAATTAAACCTGGGTCCGATTAATATTTTAGAGGATAACGCCGGTTATGTCTCGGTTAGGTCTGGTATATGCGCTCATCTGGCTCGTACTTTCGCATTTCTCGCATACTTGTTGACCAGATCCTGGCCTTTTTCTGGTTTGGATCACGTACTAATGCGGTACCACACCGAAGCAGTCAATTAAACCCGGTTTTGATTAATATTTTGGAGGATAACGCCGGTTATATCTCGGTTAGGTCTGGGATTTGCCCTCATCTGCCTCGTACCTTCGCATTTTTCGTATTCTTGTTGGCCAGATCCTGGCCTTTTTCTGGCTCGGACCACGTAGTAATGTGGTACCACACCGAAGCAGTCAATTATACCTGGTTGCGATTAATATTTTAGGGGATAACGCCGGTTATGTCTCGGTTAGGTCTGGTATTTGCCCTCATCTGGCTCGTACTTTCGCATTTTTCGCATACTTGTTGGCCAGATCGTGGCAATTTTCTGGCTTGGACCACGTAGTAATGTGGTACCACACCGAAACAGTCAATAGAAGCTGGTTGCGATTAATATTTTACAGGATAACGCTGGTTATGTCTGGGTTAATTCTGGTATTTGCAATCATCTGGCTCATACTTTCGCAATTTTCGCGTACTTGTTGGACAGATCTAGGGTTTTTTGTGGTTTGGATCCCGTCGTAATGTGGTTCCACACCGAAGCAGTCAATTAAACCTGGTTGCGATGAATATTTTGGAGGATAACGCTGGTTATGTTTGGGTTAGTTCTGGTATTTGCAATCATCTGGCTCGTACTTTCGCATTTTTCGCATACTCGTTGGCCAGTTCCTGGGCTTTTTCTGGTTTGGATCACGTAGTAATGTGGTTCCACACCGAAACAGTCAATAAAAGGTGGTTCCTATTAGTATTTTAGAGGATAACGCTGGTTATGTCTGGGTTAGTTCTGGTATTTGCAATCATCTGGCTCGTACCTTCGCATTTTTCGCCTACTTGTTGGCTAGATCGTGGGCTTTTTCTGGTTTGGATCACGTAGTAATGCGGTCCCACACCGAAGCAGTCAATTAAACCTGGTTGCGATTAATATTTTAGGGGATAACGCTGGTTATGTCTGGGTTAGTTCTGGTATTTGCAACCATCTGGATCATACTTTCAAAATTTTCGCGAACTTGTTGGTCAGATCTTGGGTTTTTTCTGGCTTGGACCACGTAGTAATTCGGTATCACACTGAAACAGTCAATTAAACCTGGTTGCGATTAATATTTTAGAGGATAACGCCGGTTATGTCCCGGTTAGGTCTGGGATTTGGCCTCATCTGGCACGTACTTTCGCATTTCTCGCATACTTGTTGTCCAGATCCTGGCCTTTTTCTGGCTTGGACCACGTAGTGATGTGGTACCACACCGAAACAGTCAATTAAACCTGGTTGCGATTAATATGTTAGAGGATAACGCTGGTTATGTCTGGGTTAGTTCTGGTATATGCAATCATCTCGCTCATAGTTTCGCATTTTTTGCATTCTTGTGGGCCAGATCCTGTCCTTTCTCTGGCCCGGACCACGTAGTAATGTGGTACCACGCCGAAACAGGCAATTAAACCTTGTTGCGATTAATATTTTACAGGATAACGCCGGTTATGTCTCGGTTAGGTCTGGTATTTGCCCACATCTGGCTCGTACTTTCGCATTTCTCGCATACTTGTTGACCAGATCCTGGCCTTTTCCTGGTTTAGATCACGTACTAATGCGGTACCAGACCGAAACAGTCAATTAAACCTGGGTTCGATTAATATTTTAGAGGATAACGCCGGTTATATCTCGGTTAGGTCTGGGATTTGTAATCATCTGGATCATACTTTCGCAATTTTCGCGTACTCATTGGCCAGATCTTGGGTTTTTTGTGGTTTGGATCCCGTCGTAATGTGGTTCCACACCGAAGCAGTCAATTAAACCTGGTTGCGATGAATATTTAGGAGGATACAGCCGGTTATGTCTCGGTTAGGTCAGGGATTTGCCCTCATCTGTCTCGTACTTTTCCATTTTTCGCATACTTGTTGGCCAGATCCTGGCATTTTTCTGGTCTGTATCACGTAGTATTGCGGTACCACACCGAAACAGTCAACTAAACCTGGTTGCGATTAATATTTTAGAGGATAACGCTGGTTATGTCTGGGTTAGGTCTGGGATTTGCCCTCATCTGTCTCGTACTTTCGCATTTTTCGCATACTTGTTGGCCAGATCCTGGCATTTTTCTGGTCTGTATCACGTAGTATTGCGGTACCACACCGAAACAGTCAATTAATCCTGGTTGCGATTAATATTTTAGAGGATAACGCCGGTTATGTCTCGGTTAGTTCTGGGATTTGTCCTCATCTGGCTAGTACCTTAGCATTTTTCGCCAACTTGTTGGCCAGATCCTGAGCTTTTTCTGGTTTGGATCCCGTAATTATGACGCTCCACACCGAAACAGTCAATTAAACCTGGGTCCGATTAATATTTTAGAGGATAACGCCGGTTATGTCTCGGTTAGGTCTGGTATATGCGCTCATCTGGCTCGTACTTTCGCATTTCTCGCATACTTGTTGACCAGATCCTGGCCTTTTTCTGGTTTGGATCACGTACTAATGCGGTACCACACCGAAGCAGTCAATTAAACCCGGTTTTGATTAATATTTTAGAGGATAACGCCGGTTATATCTCGGTTAGGTCTGGGATTTGCCCTCATCTGCCTCGTACCTTCGCATTTTTCGTATTCTTGTTGGCCAGATCCTGGCCTTTTTCTGGCTCGGACCACGTAGTAATGTGGTACCACACCGAAGCAGTCAATTATACCTGGTTGCGATTAATATTTTAGGGGATAACGCCGGTTATGTCTCGGTTAGGTCTGGGATTTGCCCTCATCTGGCTCGTACTTTCGCATTTTTCGCATACTTGTTGGCCAGATCGTGGCAATTTTCTGGCTTGGACCACGTAGTAATGTGGTACCACACCGAAACAGTCAATAGAAGCTGGTTGCGATTAATATTTTACAGGATAACGCTGGTTATGTCTGGGTTAATTCTGGTATTTGCAATCATCTGGCTCATACTTTCGCAATTTTCGCGTACTTGTTGGACAGATCTAGGGTTTTTTGTGGTTTGGATCCCGTCGTAATGTGGTTCCACACCGAAGGTAGTCAATTAAACCTGGTTGCGATGAATATTTTGGAGGATAACGCTGGTTATGTCTGGGTTAGTTCTGGTATTTGCAATCATCTGGATCATACTTTCGCAATTTTCGCGTACTCGTTGGCCAGATCTTGGGTTTTTTGTGGTTTGGATCCCGTCGTAATGTGGTTCCACACCGAAGCAGTCAATTAAACCTGGTTGCGATGAATATTTAGGAGGATAACGCCGGTTATGTCTCGGTTAGGTCAGGGATTTGCCCTCATCTGGCTCGTACTTTCGCCTTTTTCGCATACTTGTTGGCCAGATCGTGGCCTTTTTCCGGCTTGGACCACGTAGTGATGTGGTACCACACCGAAACAGTCAACTAAACCTGTTTGCGATTAATATTTTAGAGGATAACGCTGGTTATGTCTGGGTTAGTTCTGGTATATGCAATCATCTCGCTCATACTTTCGCATTTTTCGCATTCTTGTGGGCCAGATCCTGTCCTTTTTCTGGCCCGGACCACGTAGTAATGTGGTACCACGCCGAAAGAGGCAATTAAACCTGGTTGCGATTAATATTTTAGAGGATAACGCCGGTTATGTCTCGGTTAGGTCTGGTATTTGCCCTCATCTGGCTCGTACTTTCGCATTTCTCGCATACTTGTTGGCCAGATCCTGGCCTTTTCCTGGTTTAGATCACGTACTAATGCGGTACCAGACCGAAACAGTCAATTAATCCTGGTTGCGATTAGTATTTTAGAGGATAACGCCGGTTATGTCTCGGTTAGGTCAGGGATTTGCCCGCATCTGGCTCGTACTTTCGCAAGTTTCGCATACTTGTTGGCCAGATCGTGGCCTTTTTCCGGCTTGGACCACGTAGTAATGTGGTACCACACCGAAACAGTCAATAGAAGCTGGTTGCGATTAATATTTTAGAGGATAACGCCGGTTATGTCTGGGTTATGTCTGGGATTTGCCCCCATCTGGCTCGTACTTTCGCATTTCTCGCATACTTGTTGGCCAGATCCAGGGCTTTTTCTGGTTTGTATCCCGTCGTAATGTGGTTCCACACCGAAACAGTCAATTAATCCTGGTTGCGATTAATATTTTAGAGGATAACGCTGGTTATGTCTGGTATTTGCAATCATCTGGCTCGTACCTTCGCATTTTCCGCCTACTTGTTGGCAAGATCCTGGGCTTTTTCTGGTTTGGATCACGTAGTAATGCGGTACCACACCGTAACAGTCAATTAATCCTGGTTGCGATTAATATTTTAGAGGATAACGCCGGTTATGTCTCGGTTAGGTCAGGGATTTGCCCGCATCTGGCTCGTACTTTCGCAAGTTTCGCATACTTGTTGGCCAGATCGTGGCCTTTTTCCGGCTTGGACCACGTAGTAATGTGGTACCACACCGAGACAGTCAATTAAACCTGGTTGCGGTTTAGATTTTGCAGGATAACGCCGTTTATGTCTGGGTTAGGTCTGGGATATGCCCTTATCTGGCTCCTACTTTCTCATTTCTCGCATACTTGTTGGCCAGATCCTGGGCTGTTTCTGGTTTGGATCACGTACTAATGCGGTACCAGACCAAAACAGTGAATTAATCCTGGTTGCGATTAATATTTTAGAGGATAACGCCGGTTATGTCTGGGTTAGGTCTGGGATTTGCCCTTATCTGGCTCGTACTTTCGCATTTCTCGCATACTTGTTGGCCAGATCCTGGGCTGTTTCTGGTTTGGATCACGTACTATTGCGGTACCAGACCAAAACAGTCAATTAATCCTGGTTGCGATTAATATTTTAGAGGATAACGCCGGTTATGTCTCGGTTAGTTCTGAGATTTGCCCTCATCTGGCTAGTACCTTCGCATTTTTCGCCAACTTGTTGGCTAGATCCTGAGCTTTTTCTGGTTTGGATCCCGTAATAATGACGCTCCACACCGAAACAGTCAATTAAACCTGGGTTCGATTAATATTTTAGAGGATAACGCCGGTTATGTCTCGGTTAGGTCTGGGATTTGCCCTCATCTGCCTCGTACCTTCGCATTTTTCGCATACTTGTTGGCCAGATCCTGGCATTTTTCTGGTTTGTATCACGTAGCAATGCGGTACCACACCGAAACAGTCAATTAAACCTGGTTGCGATTAACATTTTAGATGATAACGCTGGTTATATCTGGGTTAGTTCTGGTTTTTGCGATCATCTGGCTCGTACTTTCGCATTTCTCGCATACTTGTTGACCAGATCCTGGCCTTTTTCTGGTTTGGATCACGTACTAATGCGGTACCACACCGAAGCAGTCAATTAAACCCGGTTTTGATTAATATTTTAGAGGATAACGCCGGTTATATCTCGGTTAGGTCTGGGATTTGCCCTCATCTGCCTCGTACCTTCGCATTTTTCGCATACTTGTTGGCCAGATCGTCGCAATTTTCTGGCTTGGACCACGTAGTAATGTGGTACCACACCGAAACAGTCAATAGAAGCTGGTTGCGATTAATATTTTACAGGATAACGCTGGTTATGTCTGGGTTAATTCTGGTATTTGCAATCATCTGGCTCATACTTTCGCAATTTTCGCGTACTTGTTGGACAGATCTAGGGTTTTTTGTGGTTTGGATCCCGTCGTAATGTGGTTCCACACCGAAGCAGTCAATTAAACCTGGTTGCGATGAATATTTTGGAGGATAACGCTGGTTATGTTTGGGTTAGTTCTGGTATTTGCAATCATGTGGCTCGTACTTTCACATTTTTCGCATACTTGTTGGCCAGTTCCTGGGCTTTTTCTGGTTTGGATCACGTAGTAATGTGGTTCCACACCGAAACAGTCAATAAAAGGTGGTTCCTATAAGTATTTTAGAGGATAACGCTGGTTATGTCTGGGTTAGTTCTGGTATTTGCAATCATCTGGCTCGTACCTTCGCATATTTCGCCTACTTGTTGGCTAGATCGTGGGCTTTTTCTGGTTTGTATCATGTAGTAATGCGGTCCCACACCGAAGCAGTCAATTAAACCTGGTTGCGATTAATATTTTAGGGGATAACGCTGGTTATGTCTGGGTTAGTTCTGGTATTTGCAATCATCTGGATCATACTTTCGCATTTCTCGCATACTTGTTGACCAGATCCTGGCCTTTTCCTGGTTTAGATCACGTACTAATGCGGTACCAGACCGAAACAGTCAATTAATCCTGGTTGCAATTAATATTTTAGAGGATAACGCCGGTTATGTCCGGTTAGGTCTGGGATTTGGCCTCATCTGGCACGTACTTTCGCATTTCTCGCATACTTGTTGTCCAGATCCTGGCCTTTTTGTGGCTTGGACCACGTAGTGATGTGGTACCACACCGAAACAGTCAATTAAACCTGGTTACGATTAATATGTTAGAGGATAACGCTGGTTATGTCTGGGTTAGTTCTGGTATATGCATTCATCTCGCTCATACTTTCGCATTTTTTGCATTCTTGTGGGCCAGATCCTGTCCTTTTTCTGGCCCGGACCACGTAGTAGTGTGGTACCACGCCGAAACAGGCAATTAAACCTGGTTGCGATTAATATTTTACAGGATAACGCCGGTTATGTCTCGGTTAGGTCAGGGATTTGCCCTCATCTGGCTAGTACTTTCGCCTTTTTCGCATACTTGTTGGTCAGATCCTGGCCTTTTCCTGGTTTAGATCACGGACTAATGCGGTACCAGACCGAAACAGTCAATTAATCCTGGTTGCGATTAATATTTTAGAGGATAACGCCGGTTATGTCTCGGTTAGGTCAGGGATTTGCCCTCATCTGGCTCGTACTTTCGCATTTTTCGCATACTTGTTGGCCAGATCGTGGCCTTTTTCCGGCTTGGACCACGTAGTAATGTGGTACCACACCGAAACAGTCAATTAATCCTGGTTGCGATGAATATTTTAGAGGATAACGCCGGTTATGTCTCGGTTAGTTCTGGGATTTGTCCTCATCTGGCTAGTACCTTAGCATTTTTCGCCAAGTTGTTGGCTAGATCCTGAGCTTTTTCTGGTTTGGATCCCGTAATTATGACGCTCCACACCGAAACAGTCAATTAAACCTGGGTCCGATTGATATTTTAGAGGATAACGCCGGTTATGTCTCGGTTAGGTCTGGGATTTGCCCTCATCTGGCTCGTACTTTCGCATTTTTCGCATACTTGTTGGCCAGATCCTGGCCTTTTTTTGGCTTGGACCAAGTCGTAATGTGGGACCATACTCAAACAGTCAATTAAACCTGGTTGCGATTAATATTTTAGAGGATAACGCCGGTTATTTCAAGGTTAGGTCTGGGATTTGCCCTCATCTGGTTCGTACTTTCGCATTTTTCGCATACCTGTTTGCCAGATCGTGGCCTTTTTCCGGCTTGGACCACGTAGTAATGTGGTACCACACCGAAACAGTCAATAGAAGCTGGTGGCGATTAATATTTTACAGGATAACGCTGGTTATGTCTGGGTTAATTCTGGTATTTGCAATCATCTGGCTCATACTTTCGCAATTTTCGCGTACTTGTTGGACAGATCTAGGGATTTTTGTGGTTTGGATCCCGTCGTAATGTGGTTCCACACCGAAGCAGTCAATTAAACCTGGTTGCGATGAATATTTTGGAGGATAACGCCGGTTATGTCTGGGTTAGGTCTGGGATTTGCCCTTATCTGGCTCGTACTTTCGCATTTCTCGCATACTTGTTGGCCAGATCCAGGGCTTTTTCTGGTTTGTATCCCGTCGTAATGTGGTTCCACACCGAAACAGTCAATTAATCCTGGTTGCGATTAATATTTTAGAGGATAACGCCGGTTATGTCTCGGTTAGTTCTGGGATTTGCCCTCGTCTGGAAAGTACCTTCGCATTTTTCGCCTACTTGTTGGCTAGATCCTGAGCTTTTTCTGGTTTCAATCCCGTAATAATGACGCTCCACACCGAAACAGTCAACTAAACCTGGTTGCGATTAATATTTTAGAGGATAACGCTGGTTATATCTGGGTTAGTTCTGGTATTTTCGATCATCTGGCTCATACTTTCGCAATTTTCGCGTACTTGTTGGACAGATCTAGGGTTTTTTGTGGTTTGGATCCCGTCGTAATGTGGTTCCACAACAAAACAGTCAATTAATCCTGGTTGCGATTAATATTTTAGAGGATAACGCCGGTTATGTCTCGGTTAGTTCTGGGATTTGCCCTCGTCTGGAAAGTACCTTCGCATTTTTCGCCTACTTGTTGGCCAGATCCTGAGCTTTTTCTGGTTTGAATCCCGTAATAATGACGCTCCACACCGAAACAGTCAATTAATCCTGGTTGCGATTAATATTTTAGAGGATAACGCCGGTTATGCCTGGGTTAGGTCTGGGATTTGCCCCCATCTGGCTCGTACTTTCGCATTTCTCGCATACTTGTTGGCCAGATGCAGGGCTTTTTCTGGTTTGTATCCCGTCGTAATGTGGTTCCACACCGAAACAGTCAATTAATCCTGGTTGCGATTAATATTTTAGAGGATAACGCTGGTTATGTCTGGGTTAGTTCTGGTATTTGCAATCATCTGGCTCGTAACTTCGCATTTTTCGCCTACTTGTTGGCCAGATCTTGGGTTTTTTGTGGTTTGGACCACATAGTAATGTGGTACCACACCGAAACAGTCAATTAAACCTGGTTGCGGTTAATATTTTGGAGGATAACGCCGGTTATATCTCGGTTAGGTCTGGGATTTGCCCTCATCTGGCTCGTACCTTCGCATTTTTCGCATTCTTGTGGGCCAGATCCTGTCCTTTTTCTGGCCCGGTCCACGTAGTAATGTGGTACCACGCCGAAACAGGCAATTAAACCTGGTTGCGATTAATATTTTAGAGGATAACGCTGGTTATGTCTCGGTTAGGTCTGGTATTTGCCCTCATCTGGATCATACTTTCGCAATTATCGCGTACTTGTTGGCCAGGTCTTGGGTTTTTTCTGGTTTGTATCCCGTCGTAATGTGGTTCCACACCGAAACAGTCAATTAATCCTGATTGCGATTAATATTTTACAGGATAACGCTGGTTATGTCTGGGTTAGTTCTGGTATTTGCAATCATCTGTCTCGTACCTTCGCATTTTCCGCCTACTTGTTGGCAAGATCCTGGGCTTTTCTGGTTTGGATCACGTAGTAATGCGGTACCACACCGTAACAGTCAATTAAACCTGGTTGCGCTTAATATTTTGGAGGATAACGCCGGTTATGTCTGGGTTAGGTCTGGGATTTGCCCTCATCTGTCTCGTACTTTCGCATTTTTCGCATACTTGTTGTCCAGATCCTGGCCTTTTTCTGGCTTGGACCACGTAGTGATGTGGTACCACACCGAAACAGTCAATTAAACCTGGTTGCGATTAATATTTTAGAGGATAACGCTGGTTATGTCTGGGTTAGTTCTGGTATTTGCAATGATCTGGCTCATACTTTCGCAATTTTCGCGTACTCGTTGGCCAGATCTTGGGTTTTTTGTGGTTTGGATCCCGTCATAATGTGGTTCCACACCGAAGCAGTCAATTAAACCTGGTTGCGATGAATATTTTGGAGGATAACGCCGGTTATGTCTCGGTTAGGACTGGGATTTGCCGTCATCTGGCTCGTACTTTCGCATTTTTCGCATACTTGTTGGCCAGATCGTGGCCTTTTTCCGGCTTGGACCACGTAGTAATGTGGTACCACACCGAAACAGTCAATAGAAGCTGGTTGCGATTAATATTTTAGAGGATAACGCTGGTTATGCCTGGGTTAGGTCTGGGATTTGCCCCCATCTGGCTCGTACTTTCGCATTTCTCGCATACTTGTTGGCCAGATCCAGGGCTTTTTCTGGTTTGTATCCCGTCGTAATGTGGTTCCACACCGAAACAGTCAATTAATCCTGGTTGCGATTAATACTTTAGAGGATAACGCTGGTTATGTCTGGGTTAGTTCTGGTATTTGCAATCATCTGGCTCGTACCTTCGCATTCTCCGCCAACTTGCTGGCAAGATCTTGGGCTTTTTCTGCTTTGGATCACGTAGTAATGCGGTACCACACCGAAACAGTCAATTAAACCTGGTTGCGATTAATATTTTAGAGGATAACGCTGGTTATGTCTGGGTTAGTTCTCGTATTTGCAATCATCTGGCTCATACTTTCGCAATTTTCGCGTACTTGTTGGCCAGATCTTGGGGTTTTTGTGGTTTGGATCCCGTCGTAATGTGGATCCACACCGAAGCAGTCAATTAAACCTGGTTGCGATTAATATTTTAGAGGATAACGCTGGTTATGCCTGGGTTAGTTCTGGTATTTGCAATCATCTGGCTCATACTTTCGCAATTTTCGCGTACTTGTTGGCCAGATCTTGGGTTACTTGTGGTTTGGATCCCGTCGTAATGTGGATCCACACCGAAGCAGTCAATTAAGCCTGGCTGCGATGAATATTTTAGAGGATAACGCTGCTTATGTTTGGGTTAGTTCTGCTATTTGCAATCATCTGGCTCGTACTTTCGCATTTCTCGCATACCTGTTGGCCAGATCCTGGGCTGTTTCTGGTTTGGATCACGTACTAATGCGGTACCAGACCGAAACAGTCAAATAATCCTGGTTGCGATTAATATTTTAGAGGATAACACCGGTTATGTCTCTGTTAGTTCTGGGATTTGCCCTCATCTGGCTAGTACCTTCGCATTTTTCGCCTACTTGTTGGCTAGATCCTGAGCTTTTTCTGGTTTGGATCCCGTAATAATGACGCTCCACACCGAAACAGTCAATTTAACCTGGGTTCGATTAATATTTTAGAGGATAACGCCGGTTATATCTCTGTTAGGTCTGGGATTTGCCCTCATCTGGCTCGTACCTTCGCATTTTTCGCATTCTTGTGGGCCAGATCCTGGCCTTTTTCTGGCTGGGATAACGTAGTAATGCGGTACCACACTCAAACAGTCAATTAAACCTGGTAGCGATTAATATTTTAGAGGATAGCGCCGGTTATTTCTCGGTTAGGTCTGGGATTTGCCCTCATCTGTCTCCTACTATCACATTTTTCGCATACTTGTTGGCCAGATCCTGGTCTTTTTCTGGTCTGCATCACGTAGTAATGCGGTACCACACCGAAGCAGTCAATTAAACCTGGTTACGATTAATATTTTAGAGGATAACGCTGGTTATGTCTGGGTTAGTTCTGGTATTTGCAATCATCAGGCTCATACTTTCGCAATTTTCGCGTACTTGTTGGCCAGATCTTGGGGTTTTTGTGGTTTGGATCCCGTCGTAATGTGGATCCACACCGAAGCAGTCAATTAAACCTGGTTGCGATTAATATTTTAGAGGATAACGCTGGTTATGCCTGGGTTAGTTCTGGTATTTGCAATCATCTGGCTCATACTTTCGCAATTTTCGCGTACTTGTTGGCCAGATCTTGGGTTACTTGTGGTTTGGATCCCGTCGTAATGTGGATCCACACCGAAGCAGTCAATTAAGCCTGGCTGCGATGAATATTTTAGAGGATAACGCTGCTTATGTTTGGGTTAGTTCTGCTATTTGCAATCATCTGGCTCGTACTTTCGCATTTCTGGCATACTTGTAGGCAGATCCTGGGCTTTTTCTGGTTTGGATCACGTAGTAATGCGGTACCACACTGAAACAGTCAATTAAACCTGGTTGTGATTAACATTTTGGAGGATAACGCCGGTTATGTCACGGTTAGGTCTGGGATTTGCCGTCATCTGGCTCGTATTTTCGCATTTTTCGCATACTTGTAGGCCAGATCCTGGCCATTTTTTCTGGCTTGGACCACCTAGTAATGTGGTATCACACTGAAACAGTCAATTAAACCTGGTTGTGATTAACATTTTGGAGGATAACGCCGGTTATGTCTCGGTTTGTTCTGGGATTTGCCCTCATCTGGCTCGTACCTTCGCATTTTTCGCCTACTTGTTGGCAAGATCCTGGGCTTTTTGTGGTTTGGATCACGTAGTAATGCGGTACCACACCGATGCAGTCAATTAAACCTGGTTGCGATTAATATTTTAGAGGATAACGCCGGTTATGTCTTGGTTAGGTCTGGGATTTGGCCTCATCTGGCTCATACTTTCGCATTTCTCGCATACTTGTTGGCCAGATCCAGGGCTTTATCTGGTTTGTATCCCGTCGTAATGTGGTTCCACACCGAAACAGTGAATTAAACCCGGTTGCGATTAATATTTTAGAGGATAACGCCGGTTATGTCTGGGTTAGGTCTGGTATTTGCAATCATCAGGCTCATACTTTCGCAATTTTCGCGTACTTGTTGGCCAGATCTTGGGTTTTTTGTGGTTTGGATCCCGTCGTAATGTGGATCCACACCGAAGCAGTCAATTAAACCTGGTTGCGATTAATATTTTAGAGGATAACGCTGGTTATGTCTGGGTTAGTTCTGGTATTTGCAATCATCTGGCTCATATTTTCGCAATTTTCGCGTACTTGTTGGCCAGATCTTGGGTTTCTTGTGGTTTGGATCCCGTCGTAATGTGGATCCACACCGAAGCAGTCAATTAAGCCTGGCTGCGATGAATATTTTAGAGGATAACGCTGCTTATGTTTGGGTTAGTTCTGCTATTTGCAATCATCTGGCTCGTACTTTCGCATTTCTGGCATACTTGTAGGCAGATCCTGGGCTTTTTCTGGTTTGGATCACGTAGTAATGCGGTACCACATCGAAACAGTCAATTAAACCTGGTTGCGATTAATATTTTAAAGGATAACGCCGGTTATGTCTCGGTTAGGTCTGGGATTTGCCCTCATCTGTCTCGTACTTTCGCATTTTTCGCATACTTGTTGGCCAGATCCTGGCATTTTTCTGGTCTGTATCACGTAGTATTGCGGTACCACACCGAAACAGTCAATTAAACCTGGTTGCGATTAATATTTTAGAGGATAACGCCGGTTATTTCTAGGTTAGGTCTGGGATTTGCCCTCATCTGTCACGTACTTTCGCATTTTTCTCATACATGTTGGCCAGATCCTGGCCTTTTTCTGGTGTGTATCACGTAGTAATGCGGTACCACACCGAAACAGTCAATTAAACCTGGTTGCGATTAATATTTTAGAGGATAACGCTGGTTATGTCTGGGTTAGTTCTCGTATTTGCAATCATCTGGCTCATACTTTCGCAATTTTCGCGAACTCGTAGGCCAGATCTTGGGTTTTTTGTGGTTTGGATCCCGTCGTAATGTGTTTCCACACCGAAGCAGTCAATTAAAACTGGTTGCGATGAATATTACGGAGGATAACGCCGGTTATGTCTCGGTTAGGTCTGGGATTTGCCCTCATCTGTCTCGTACTTTCGCATTTTTCGCATACTTGTTGGCCAGATCCTGGCATTTTTCTGGTCTGTATCACGTAGTAATGCGGTACCACACCGTAACGGTCAATTAAACCTGGTTGCGGTTAATATTTTGGATGATAACGCCGGTTATGTCTGGGTTAGGTCTGGGATTTGCCCTTATCTGGCTCGTACTTTCGCATTTCTCGCATACCTGTTGGCCAGATCCTGGGCTGTTTCTGGTTTGGATCACGTACTAATGCGGTACCAGACCGAAACAGTCAATTAATCGTGGTTGCGATTAATATTTTAGAGGATAACACCGGTTATGTCTCTGTTAGTTCTGGGATTTGTCCTCATCTGGCTAGTACCATCGCATTTTTCGCCTACTTGTTGGCTAGATCCTGAGCTTTTTCTGGTTTGGATCCCGTAATAATGACGCTCCACACCGAAACTGTCAATTTAACCTGGGTTCGATTAATATTTTAGAGGATAACGCCGGTTATATCTCTGTTAGGTCTGGGATATGCCCTCATCTGGCTCGTACCTTCGCATTTTTCGCATTCTTGTGGGCCAGATCCTGGCCCTTTTCTGGCTGGGATAACGTAGTAATGCGGTACCACACTCAAACAGTCAATTAAACCTGGTTGCGATTAATATTTTAGAGGATAGCGCCGGTTATTTCTCGGTTAGGTCTGGGATTTGCCCTCATCTGTCTCCTACTATCACATTTTTCGCATACTTGTTGGCCAGATCCTGGCCTTTTTCTGGTCTGTATCACGTAGTAATGCGGTACCACACCGAAGCAGTCAATTAAACCTGGTTGCGATTAATATTTTAGAGGATAACGCTGGTTATGTCTGGGTTAGTTCTGGTATTTGCAATCATCAGGCTCATACTTTCGCAATTTTCGCGTACTTGCTGGCCAGATCTTGGGCTTTTTCTGGTTTGGATCACGTAGTAATGCGGTACCACACCGATGCAGTCAATTAAACCTGGTTGCGATTAATATTTTAGAGGATAACGCCGGTTATGTCTTGGTTAGGTCTGGGATTTGGCCTCATCTGGCTCATACTTTCGCATTTCTCGCATACTTGTTGGCCAGATCCAGGGCTTTATCTGGTTTGTATCCCGTCGTAATGTGGTTCCACACCGAAACAGTGAATTAAACCCGGTTGCGATTAATATTTTAGAGGATAACGCCGGTTATGTCTGGGTTAGGTCTGGGATTTGCCCTCATCTGTCTCCTACTATCACATTTTTCGCATACATGTTGGCCAGATCCTGGCCTTTTTCTGGTCTGTATCACGTAGTAATGCGGTACCACACCGAAACAGTCAATTAAACCTGGTTGCGATTAATATTCTAGGGGATAACGCTGGTTATGTCTGGGTTAGTTCTGGTATTTGCAATCATCAGGCTCATACTTTCGCAATTTTCGCGTACTTGTTGGCCAGATCTTGGGTTTCTTGTGGTTTGGATCCCGTCGTAATGTGGATCCACACCGAAGCAGACAATTAAACCTGGTTGCGATTAATATTTTAGAGGATAACGCTGGTTATGTCTGGGTTAGTTCTAGTATTTGCAATCATCTGGCTCATACTTTCGCAATTTTCGCGTACTTGTTGGCCAGATCTTGGGTTTCTTGTGGTTTGGATCCCGTCGTAATGTGGATCCACACCGAAGCAGTCAATTAAGCCTGGCTGCGATGAATATTTTAGAGGATAACGCTGCTTATGTTTGGGTTAGTTCTGCTATTTGCAATCATCTGGCTCGTGCTTTGGCATTTCTGGCATACTTGTAGGCAGATCCTGGGCTTTTTCTGGTTTGGATCACGTAGTAATGCGGTACCACACTGAAACAGTCAATTAAACCTGGTTGTGATTAACATTTTGGAGGATAACGCCGGATATGTCACGGTTAGGTCTGGGATTTGCCGTCATCTGGCTCGTATTTTCGCATTTTTCGCATACTTGTTGGCAAGATCCTGGGCTTTTTCTGGTTTGGATCACGTAGTAATGTGGTGCCACACTGAAACAGTCAATAAAAGCTGGTTCCGATTAGTATCTTACAGGATAACACCGGTTATGTCTGGGTTAGGTCTGGGATTTGCCCTCATCTGGCTCGTACTTTCGCATTTCTCACATACTTGTTGGCCAGATCCAGGGCTTTATCTGGTTTGTATCCCGTCGTAATGTGGTTCCACACCGAAACAGTGAATTAAACCCGGTTGCGATTAATATTTTAGAGGATGACGCCGGTTATGTCTGGGTTAGGTCTGGGATTTGGCCTCATCTGGCTCGTACTTTCGCATTTCTCGCATACTTGTTGGCCAGATCCTGGGCTTTTTCTGGTTTAGATCACGTAGTAATGTGGTTCCACACCGAAACAGTCAATTAAACCTGGTTGCGATTAATATTTTAGACGATAACGCCGGTTATGTCACGGTTAGGTCTGGGATTTGCCGTCATCTGGCTCGAATTTTCGCATTTCTCGCATACTTGTTGGCCAGATCCTGGGCTTTTTCTGGTTTGGATCACGTAGTAATGTGGTGCCACACTGAAACAGTCAATAAAAGCTGGTTCCGATTAGTATCTTACAGGATAACACCGGTTATGTCTGGGTTAGGTCTGGGATTTGCCCTCATCTGGCTCGTACTTTCGCATTTCTCGCATACTTGTTGGCCAGATCCAGGCCTTTTTCTGGTTTGGATCAGGTAGTAATGCGGTACCACACCGAAACAGTCAATTAAACCTGGTTGCGATTAATATTTTAGAGGATAACGCCGGTTATGTCACGGTTAGGTCTGGGATTTGCCGTCATCTGGCTCGTATTTTCGCATTTTCGCATACTTGTTGGCCAGATCCTGGCCTTTTTCTGGCTAGGACCACGTAGTAATGTGGTATCACACTGAAACAGTCCACTAAACCTGGTTGTGATTAATATTTTGGAGAATAACGCTGGTTATGTTTGGGTTAGTTCCGGTATTTGCAAGCATCTGGCTGATACTTTCGCATTTTTTGCATACTTGTTGGCCAGATCCTGGCCTTTTTCTGGCTTGGATCACGTAGTAATGCGGTACCACCCCGAAACAGTCAATAAAACCTGGTTGCGATTAATATTTTAGAGGATAACGCCGGTTATGTCTGGTTTAGTTCTGGTATTTGCAATCATCTGGCTCGTACTTTCGCATTTTTCGCATACTTGTTCTTCAGATCCTGGGCTTTTTCTGGTTTGGATCACGTAGTAATGTGGTACCACACTGAAACAGTCAATAAAAGCTGGTTCCGATTAGTATTTTAGAGGATAACGCAGGTTATGACTGGTTTAGTTCTGGAATTTGCAAACATCTGGCTCGTACCTTCGCATTTTTCGCCTACTTGTTGGCAAGATCCTGGTCTTTTTCATGCTTGGACCACGTAGTAATGTGGTACCACACTGAAACAGTCAAATAAACCTGGTTCCGATTAATATTTAACAGGGTAACGCCGGCTATGTCTCTGTTAGGTCTGGGATTTTCCCTCATCTGGCTCGTACCTCCGCATTTTTCGCATAGTTGTTGGCAAGATCCTGGGCATTTTCTGGTTTGGATCACGTAGTAATGCGGTACCACACCGAAACAGTCAATAAAACCTGGTTGCGATTATTATTTTAGAGGATAACGCCGGTTATGTCTCGGTTATGTCTGGGATTTGCCCTCATCTGGCACATACTTTCGCATTTCTCGCATACTTGTTCTTCAGATCCTGGGCTTTTTCTGGTTTGGATCACGTAGTAATGTGGTACCACACTGAAACAGTCAATAAAAGCTGGTTGCGATTAGTATTTTGGAGGATAACGCTGGTTATGTCTGGTTTAGTTCTGGTATTTGCAATCATCTGGCTCGTACCTTCGCATTTTTCGCATACTTGATGGCCAGATCCTGGCCTTTTTCTAGTTTGGATCACATAGTAATGTGGTACCACACTAAAACAGCCAACAAAAGCTGGTTTCGATTAGTATTTTAGAGGATAACGCCGGTTATGTCTGGTTTAATTCTGGTATTTTTGCAAATATGATGATTGCCATCTGGCTCGTACTTTCGCATTTTTCGCATACTTGTTCTTCAGATCCTGGGCTTTTTCTGGTTTGGATCACGTAGTAATGTGGTACCACACTGAAACAGTCAATAAAAGCTGGTTCCGATTAGTATTTTAGAGGATAACGCTGGTTATCACTGGTTTAGTTCTGGAATTTGCAAACATCTGGCTCGTACCTTCGCATTTTTCGCCTACTTGTTGGCAAGATCCTGGGCATTTTCTGGTTTGGATCACGTAGTAATGCGGTACCACACCGAAACAGTCAATAAAACCTGGTTGCGATTATTATTTTAGAGGATAACGCCGGTTATGTCTCGGTTATGTCTGGGATTTGCCCTCATCTGGCACATACTTTCGCATTTTTCGCATACTTGTTCTTCAGATCCTGGGCTTTTTCTGGTTTGGATCACGTAGTAATGTGGTACCACACTGAAACAGTCAATAAAAGCTGGTTGCGATTAGTATTTTAGAGGATAACGCTGGTTATGTCTGGTTTAGTTCTGGTATTTGCAATCATCTGGCTCGTACCTTCGCATTTTTCGCATACTTGATGGCCAGATCCTGGCCTTTTTCTGGTTTGGATCACGTAGTAATGTGGTACCACACTAAAACAGCCAACAAAAGCTGGTTTCGATTAGTATTTTAGAGGATAACGCTGGTTATGTCTGGTTTAGTTCTGGTATTTGCAATCATCTGGCTCGTACCTTCGCATTTTCCGCCTACTTGTTGGGAAGATCCTGGGCTTTTTCATGCTTGGACCACGTAGTAATGTGGTATCACACTGAAACAGTCAAATAAACCTGGTTCCGCTTAATATTTAACAGGATAACGCCGGCTATGTCTCGGTTAGGTCTGGGATTTTCCCTCATTTGGCTCGTACCTCCGCATTTTTCGCATACTTGTTGGCAAGATCCTGGGCTTTTTCTGGTTTGGATCACGTAGTAATGCGGTACCACACCGAAGCGGTCAATTCAACCTCGTGGCGATTAATATTTTAGAGTATAACGCCGGTTATGTCTCCGTTAGGTTTGGGATTTTCCCTCATCTGGCTCGTAATTTCGCATTTTTCGCATACTTGTTGGCCAGATCCTGGCCTTTTTCATGCTTGGACCACGTAGTAATGTGGTACCACACTGAAACAGTCAAATAAACCTGGTTCCGATTAGTATTTCAGAGGATAACGCAGGTTACGTCTGGGTTAGTTCTGGTATTTGCAACCATCTGGCACATACTTTCGCGGTTTTCGCATACTTGTTGGGCAGATCCTGGGTTTTTTCTGGTTTGGATCCCGTAGTAATGAGGTTCCACACCGAAGCAGTCAATTAAACCTGGTGGCGATTAATATTTTAGAGGATAACGCCGGTTATGTCTCGGTTAGATCTGGGATTTGGCCTCATCTGGCTCATACTTTCGCATGTCTCGCCTACTTGTTGGCCAGATCCAGGGCTTTATCTGGTTTGCATCCCGCCGTAATGTGGTTCCACACCGAAACAGTCAATTAAGCCCGGTTGCGATTAATATTTTAGAGGATAACGCCGGTTATGTCTGGGTTTGGTCTGGGATTTGCCCTCATCTGGCTCGTACTTTCGCATTTCTCGCATACTTGTTGGCCAGATCCAGGGCTTTTTCTGGTTTAGATCACGTAGTAATGTGGTTCCACACCGAAACAGCCAATTAAACCTGGTAGCGATTAATATTTTAGACGATAACGCCGGTTATGTCACGGTTAGGTCTGGGATTTGCCGTCATCTGGCTCGAATTTTCGCATTTCTCGCATACTTGTTGGCGAGATCCTGGGCTTTTTCTGGTTTGGATCACGTAGTAATGTGGTACCACACTGAAACAGTCAATAAAAGCTGGTTCCGATTAGTATTTTACAGGATAACGCCGGTTATGTCTGGGTTAGGTCTGGGATCTGCCCTCATCTGGCCCGTACTTTCGTATTTTTCGCATTCTTGTTGGCCAGATCCTGGGCTTTTTCTCGTTTGGATCACGTAGTAATGTGGTACCACACTAAAACAGCCAACAAAAGCTGGTTTCGATTAGTATTTTATAGGATAACGCTGGTTATGTCTGGCTTAGTTCTGGTATTTGCAATCATCTGGCTCGTACCTTCGCATTTTTCGCCTACTTGTTGGCAAGATCCTGGGCTTTTTCATGCTTGGACCACGTAGTAATGTGGTACCACACTGAAACAGTCAAATAAACCTGGTTGCGATTAATATTTTAGAGGATAACGCCGGTTATGTCTAGGTTAGTTCTGGTATTTGCCCTCATCTGGATCGTACTTTCGTATTTTTCGCATACTTGTTGGCCAGATCCAGGCCTTTATCTGGTTTGGATCACGTAGTAATGTGGTACCACACTAAAACAGCCAACAAAAGCTGGTTTCGATTAGTATTTTAGAGGATAACGCTGGTTATGTCTGGTTTAGTTCTGGTATTTGCAATCATCTGGCTCGTACCTTCGCATTTTTCGCCTATCTGTTGGGAAGATCCTGGGCTTTTTCATGCTTGGACCACGTAGTAATGTGGTACCACACTGAAACAGTCAAATAAACTTGGTTGCGATTAATATTTTAGAGGATAACGCCGGTTATGTCTCGGTTAGGTCTGGGATTTGCCCTCATCTGGCTCGTACCTTCGCATATCTCGCATTCTTGTTGGCCAGATCCTGGGCTTTTTCTGGTTTGGATCACGTAGTAATGTGGTACCACACTGAAACAGTCAATAAAAGCTGGTTCCGATTAGTATTTTACAGGATAACGCCGGTTATGTCTGGGTTAGGTCTGGGATCTGCCCTCATCTGGCCCGTACTTTCGTATTTTTCGCATACTTGTTGGCCAGATCTTGGGTTTTTTGTGGTTTGGATCCCGTCGTAATGTGTTTCCACACCGAAGCAGTCAATTAAACCTGGTTGCAATGAATATTTCGGACGATAACGCCGGTTATGTCTCGGTTAGGTCTGGGAATTGCCCTCATCTGTCTTGTACTTTCGCATTTTTCGCATACTTGTTGGCCAGATCCTGGCATTTTTCTGGTCTGTATCACGTAGTAATGCGGTACCACACCGTAACAGTCAATTGAACCTGGTTGCGGTTAATATTTTGGATGATAACGCCGGTTATGTCTGGGTTAGGACTGGGATTTGCCCTTATCTGGCTCGTACTTTCGCATTTCTCGCATACCTGTTGGCCAGATCCTGGGCTGTTTCTGGTTTGGATCACGTACAAATGCGGTACCAGACCGAAACAGTCAATTAATCCTGGTTGCGATTAATATTTTAGAGGATAACACCGGTTATGTCTCTGTTAGTTCTGGGATTTGCCCTCATCTGGCTAGTACCTTCGCATTTTTCGCCTACTTGTTGGCTAGATCCTGAGCTTTTTCTGGTTTAGATCACGTAGTAATGTGGTTCCACACCGAAACAGCCAATTAAACCTGGTAGCGATTAATATTTTAGACGATAACGCCGGTTATGTCACGGTTAGGTCTGGGATTTCCCGTCATCTGGCTCGAATTTTCGCATTTCTCGCATACTTGTTGGCCAGATCCTGGGCTTTTTCTGGTTTGGATCACGTAGTAATGTGGTACCACACTGAAACAGTCAATAAAAGCTGGTTCCGATTAGTATTTTATAGGATAACGCTGGTTATGTCTGGTTTAGTTCTGGTATTTGCAATCATCTGGCTCGTACCTTCGCATTTTTCGCTTACTTGTTGGCAAGATCCTGGGCTTTTTCATGCTTGGACCACGTAGTAATGTGGTACCACACTGAAACAGTCAAATAAACTTGGTTGCGATTAATATTTTAGAGGATAACGCCGGTTATGTCTAGGTTAGTTCTGGTATTTGCCCTCATCTGGCTCGTACTTTCGTATTTTTCGCATACTTGTTGGCCAGATCCTGGGCTTTTTCTGGTTTGGATCACGTAGTGATGTGGTGCCACACTGAAACAGTCAATAAGAGCTGGTTCCGATTAGTATTTTACAGGATAACGCCGGTTATGTCTGGGTTAGGTCTGGGATTTGCCCTCATCTGGCACGTACTTTCGCATTTCTCGCATACTTGTTGGCCAGATCCAGGCCTTTTTCTGGTTTGGATCACGTAGTAATGCGGTACCACACCGAAACAGTCAATTAAACCTGGTTGCGATTAATATTTTAGAGGATAACGCCGGTTATGTCACGGTTAGGTCTGGGATTTGCCGTCATCTGACTCGTATTTTCGCAATTTTCGCCTACTTGTTGGCTAGATCCGTAGCGTTTTCTGGTTTGGATCCCGTAATAATGACGCTCCACACCGAAACAGTCAATTTAACCTGGGTTCGATTAATATTTTAGAGGATAACGCCGGCTATATCTCGGTTAGGTCTGGGATTTGCCCTCATCTGGCTCGTACCTTCGCATTTTTCGCATTCTTGTTGGCCAGATCCTGGGCTTTTTCTGGTTTGGATCACGTAGTAATGTGGTACCACACTGAAACAGTCAATAAAAGCTGGTTCCGATTAGTATTTTACAGGATAACGCCGGTTATGTCTCCGTTAGGTTTGGGATTTTCCCTCATCTGGCTCGTAATTTCGCATTTTTCGCATACTTGTTGGCCAGATCCTGGCCTTTTTCATGCTTGGACCACGTAGTAATGTGGTACCACACTGAAACAGTCAAATAAACCTGGTTCCGATTAGTATTTCAGAGGATAACGCAGGTTACGTCTGGGTTAGTTCTGGTATTTGCAACCATCTGGCACATACTTTCGCGGTTTTCGCATACTTGTTGGGCAGATCCTGGGTTTTTTCTGGTTTGGATCCCGTAGTAATGTGGTTCCACACCGAAACAGTCAATTAAACGCGGTTGCGATTAATATTTTAGAGGATAACGCCGGTTATGTCTGGGTTAGGTCTGGGATTTGCCCTCATCTGGCTCGTACTTTCGCATTTCTCGCATACTTGTTGGCCAGATCCTGGGCTTTTTCTGGTTTAGATCACGTAGTAATGTGGTTCCACACCGAAACAGCCAATTAAACCTGGTAGCGATTAATATTTTAGACGATAACGCCGGTTATGTCACGGTTAGGTCTGGGATTTGCCGTCATCTGGCTCGAATTTTCGCATTTCTCGCATACTTGTTGGCCAGATCCTGGGCTTTTTCTGGTTTGAACCACGTAGTAATGTGGTACCACACTGAAACAGTCAATAAAAGCTGGATCCGATTAGTATTTTATAGGATAACGCTGGTTATGTCTGGTTTAGTTCTGGTATTTGCAATCATCTGGCTCGTACCTTCGCATTTTTCGCCTACATGTTGGCAAGATCCTGGGCTTTTTCATGCTTGGACCACGTAGTAATGTGGTACCACACTGAAACAGTCAAATAAACCTGGTTGCGATTAATATTTTAGAGGATAACGCCGGTTATGTCTAGGTTAGTTCTGGTATTTGCCCTCATCTGGCTCGTACTTTCGTATTTTTCGCATACTTGTTGGCCAGATCCTGGGCTTTTTCTGGTTTGGATCACGTAGTGATGTAGTGCCACACTGAAACAGTCAATAAGAGCTGGTTCCGATTAGTATTTTACAGGATAACGCCGGTTATGTCTGGGTTAGGTCTGGGATTTGCCCTCATCTGGCACGTACTTTCGCATTTCTCGCATACTTGTTGGCCAGATCCAGGCCTTTTTCTGGTTTGGATCACGTAGTAATGCGGTACCACACCGAAACAGTCAATTAAACCTGGTTGCGATTAATATTTTAGAGGATAACGCCGGTTATGTCACGGTTAGGTCTGGGATTTGCCGTTATCTGGCTCGTATTTTCGCATTTTTCGCCTACTTGTTGGCTAGATCCTGAGCTTTTTCTGGTTTGGATCCCGTAATAATGACGCTCCACACCGAAACAGTCAATTTAACCTGGGTTCGATTAATATTTTAGAGGATAACGCCGGCTATATCTCGGTTAGGTCTGGGATTTGCCCTCATCTGGCTCGTACCTTCGCATTTTTCGCATTCTTGTTGGCCAGATCCTGGGCTTCTTCTGGTTTGGATCACGTAGTAATGTGGTACCACACTGAAACAGTCAATAAAAGCTGGTTCCGATTAGTATTTTACAGGATAACGCCGGTTATGTCTGGGTTAGGTCTGGGATCTGCCCTCATCTGGCCCGTACTTTCGTATTTTTCGCATACTTGTTGGCCAGATCTTGGGTTTTTTGTGGTTTGGATCCCGTCGTAATGTGTTTCCACACCGAAGCAGTCAATTAAACCTGGTTGCGATGAATATTTCGGAGGATAACGCCGGTTATGTCTCGGTTAGGTCTGGGATTTGCCCTCATCTGTCTCGTACATTCGCATTTTTCGCATACTTGTTGGCCAGATCCTGGCATTTTTCTGGTCTGTATCACGTAGTAATGTGGTTCCACACCGAAACAGCCAATTATACCTGGTAGCGATTAATATTTTAGACGATAACGCCGGTTATGTCACGGTTAGGTCTGGGATTTGCCGTCATCTGGCTCGAATTTTCGCATTTCTCGCATACTTGTTGGCCAGATCCTGGGCTTTTTCTGGTTTGGATCACGTAGTAATGTGGTACCACACTGAAACAGTCAATAAAAGCTGGTTCCGATTAGTATTTTATAGGATAACGCTGGTTATGTCTGGTTTTGTTCTGGTATTTGCAATCATCTGGCTCGTACCTTCGCATTTTTCGCCTATCTGTTGGGAAGATCCTGGGCTTTCTCATGCTTGGACCACGTAGTAATGAGGTATCACACTGAAACAGTCAAATAAACCTGGTTCCGCTTAATATTTAACAGGATAACGCCGGCTATGTCTCGGTTAGGTCTGGGATTTTCCCTCATTTGGCTCGTACCTCCGCATTTTTCGCATACTTGTTGGCAAGATCCTGGGCTTTTTCTGGTTTGGATCACGTAGTAATGCGGTACCACACCGAAGCGGTCAATTCAACCTCGTGGCGATTAATATTTTAGAGGATAACGCCGGTTATGTCTCCGTTAGGTTTGGGATTTTCCCTCATCTGGCTCGTAATTTCGCATTTTTCGCATACTTGTTGGCCAGATCCTGGCCTTTTTCATGCTTGGACCACGTAGTAATGTGGTACCACACTGAAACAGTCAAATAAACCTGGTTCCGATTAGTATTTCAGAGGATAACGCAGGTTACGTCTGGGTTAGTTCTGGTATTTGCAACCATCTGGCACATTCTTTCGCGGTTTTCGCATACTTGTTGGGCAGATCCTGGGTTTTTTCTGGTTTGGATCCCGTAGTAATGAGGTTCCACACCGAAGCAGTCAATTAAACCTGGTGGCGATTAATATTTTAGAGGATAACGCCGGTTATGTCTCGGTTAGATCTGGGATTTGGCCTCATCTGGCTCGTACTTTCGCATGTCTCGCCTACTTGTTGGCCAGATCCAGGGCTTTATCTGGTTTGTATCCCGCCGTAATGTGGTTCTACACCGAAACAGTCAATTAAAACCGGTTGCGATTAATATTTTAGAGGATAACGCCGGTTATGTCTGGGTTAGGTCTGGGATTTGCCCTCATCTGGCTCGTACTTTCGCATTTCTCGCATACTTGTTGGCCAGATCCTGGGCTTTTTCATGCTTGGACCACGTAGTAATGTGGTACCACACTGAAACAGTCAAATAAACCTGGTTGCGATTAATATTTTAGAGGATAACGCCGGTTATGTCTAGGTTAGTTCTGGTATTTGCCCTCATCTGGCTCGTACTTTCGTATTTTTCGCATACTTGTTGGCCATATCCTGGGCTTTTTCTGGTTTGGATCACGTAGTGATGTAGTGCCACACTGAAACAGTCAATAAGAGCTGGTTCCGATTAGTATTTTACAGGATAACGCCGGTTATGTCTGGGTTAGGTCTGGGATTTGCCCTCATCTGGCACGTACTTTCGCATTTCTCGCATACTTGTTGGCCAGATCCAGGCCTTTTTCTGGGTTGTATCACGTAGTAATGCGGTACCACACCGAAACAGTCAATTAAACCTGGGTGCGATTAATATTTTAGAGGATAACGCCGGTTATGTCACGGTTAGGTCTGGGATTTGCCGTTATCTGGCTCGTACTTTCGCATTTCTCGCATACCTGTTGGCCAGATCCTGGGCTGTTTCTGGTTTGGATCACGTACAAATGCGGTACCAGACCGAAACAGTCAATTAATCCTGGTTGCGATTAATATTTTAGAGGATAACACCGGTTATGTCTCTGTTAGTTCTGGGATTTGCCCTCATCTGGCTAGTACCTTCGCATTTTTCGCCTACTTGTTGGCTAGATCCTGAGCTTTTTCTGGTTTAGATCACGTAGTAATGTGGTTCCACACCGAAACAGCCAATTAAACCTGGTAGCGATTAATATTTTAGACGATAACGCCGGTTATGTCACGGTTAGGTCTGGGATTTGCCGTCATCTGGCTCGAATTTTCGCATTTCTCGCATACTTGTTGGCCGGATCCTGGGCTTTTTCTGGTTTGGATCACGTAGTAATGTGGTACCACACTGAAACAGTCAATAAAAGCTGGTTCCGATTAGTATTTTATAGGATAACGCTGGTTATGTCTGGTTTAGTTCTGGTATTTGCAATCATCTGGCTCGTACCTTCGCATTTTTCGCCTACTTGTTGGCAAGATCCTGGGCTTTTTCATGCTTGGACCACGTAGTAATGTGGTACCACACTGAAACAGTCAAATAAACTTGGTTGCGATTAATATTTTAGATGATAACGCCGGTTATGTCTAGGTTAGTTCTGGTATTTGCCCTCATCTGGCTCGTACTTTCGTATTTTTCGCATACTTGTTGGCCAGATCCTGGGCTTTTTCTGGTTTGGATCACGTAGTGATGTGGTGCCACACTGAAACAGTCAATAAGAGCTGGTTCCGATTAGTATTTTACAGGATAACGCCGGTTATGTCTGGGTTAGGTCTGGGATTTGCCCTCATCTGGCACGTACTTTCGCATGTCTCGCCTACTTGTTGGCCAGATCCAGGGCTTTATCTGGTTTGTATCCCGCCGTAATGTGGTTCCACACCGAAACAGTCAATTAAACCCGGTTGCGATTAATATTTTAGACGATAACGCCGGTTATGTCACGGTTAGGTCTGGGATTTGCCGTCATCTGGCTCGAATTTTCGCATTTCTCGCATACTTGTTGGCCAGATCCTGGGCTTTTTCTGGTTTGGATCACGTAGTAATGTGGTACCACACTGAAACAGTCAATAAAAGCTGGTTCCGATTAGTATTTTATAGGATAACGCTGGTTATGTCTAGGTTAGTTCTGGTATTTGCCCTCATCTGGCTCGTACTTTCGTATGTTTCGCATACTTGTTGGCCAGATCCTGGGCTTTTTCTGGTTTGGATCACGTAGTGATGTAGTGCCACACTGAAACAGTCAATAAGAGCTGGTTCCGATTAGTATTTTACAGGATAACGCCGGTTATGTCTGGGTTAGGTCTGGGATTTGCCCTCATCTGGCACGTACTTTCGCATTTCTCGCATACTTGTTGGCCAGATCCAGGCCTTTTTCTGGTTTGGATCACGTAGTAAGGCGGTACCACACCGAAACAGTCAATTAAACCTGGTTGCGATCAATATTTTGGAGGATAACGCCGGTTATGTCTGGGTTAGGACTGGGATTTGCCCTTATCTGGCTCGTACTTTCGCATTTCTCGCATACCTGTTGGCCAGATCCTGGGCTTTTTCATGCTTGGACCACGTAGTAATGTGGTACCACACTGAAACAGTCAAATAAACCTGGTTGCGATTAATATTTTAGAGGATAACGCCGGTTATGTCTAGGTTAGTTCTGGTATTTGCCCTCATCTGGCTCGTACTTTCGTATTTTTCGCATACTTGTTGGCCAGATCCTGGGCTTTTTCTGGTTTGGATCACGTAGTGATGTGGTGCCACACTGAAACAGTCAATAAGAGCTGGTTCCGATTAGTATTTTACAGGATAACGCCGGTTATGTCTGGGTTAGGTCTGGGATTTGCCCTCATCTGGCACGTACTTTTGCATGTCTCGCCTACTTGTTGGCCAGATCCAGGGCTTTATCTGGTTTGTATCCCGCCGTAATGTGGTTCCACACCGAAACAGTCAATTAAACCCGGTTGCGATTAATATTTTAGACGATAACGCCGGTTATGTCACGGTTAGGTCTGGGATTTGCCGTCATCTGGCTCGAATTTTCGCATTTCTCGCATACTTGTTGGCCAGATCCTGGGCTTTTTCTGGTTTGGATCACGTAGTAATGTGGTACCACACTGAAACAGTCAATAAAAGCTGGTTCCGATTAGTATTTTATAGGATAACGCTGGTTATGTCTGGTTTAGTTCTGGTATTTGCAATCATCTGGCTCGTACCTTCGCATTTTTCGCCTACTTGTTGGCAAGATCCTGGGCTTTTTCATGCTTGGACCACGTAGTAATGTGGTACCACACTGAAACAGTCAAATAAACCTGGTTGCGATTAATATTTTAGAGGATAACGCCGGTTATGTCTAGGTTAGTTCTGGTATTTGCCCTCATCTGGCTCGTACTTTCGTATGTTTCGCATACTTGTTGGCCAGATCCTGGGCTTTTTCTGGTTTGGATCACGTAGTGATGTAGTGCCACACTGAAACAGTCAATAAGAGCTGGTTCCGATTAGTATTTTACAGGATAACGCCGGTTATGTCTGGGTTAGGTCTGGGATTTGCCCTCATCTGGCACGTACTTTCGCATTTCTCGCATACTTGTTGGCCAGATCCAGGCCTTTTTCTGGTTTGGATCACGTAGTAAGGCGGTACCACACCGAAACAGTCAATTAAACCTGGTTGCGATCAATATTTTGGAGGATAACGCCGGTTATGTCTGGGTTAGGACTGGGATCCGCCCTTATCTGGCTCGTACTTTCGCATTTCTCGCATACCTGTTGGCCAGATCCTGGGCTGTTTCTGGTTTGGATCACGTACAAATGCGGTACCAGACCGAAACAGTCAATTAATCCTGGTTGCGATTAATATTTTAGAGGATAACACCGGTTATGTCTCTGTTAGTTCTGGGATTTGCCCTCATCTGGCTCGTACCTTCGCATTTTTCGCATTCTTGTTGGCCAGATCCTGGGCTTTTTCTGGTTTGGATCACGTAGTAATGTGGTACCACACTGAAACAGTCAATAAAAGCTGGTTCCGATTAGTATTTTACAGGATAACGCCGGTTATCTCTGGGTTAGGTCTGGGATCTGCCCTCATCTGGCCCGTACTCTCGTATTTTTCGCATACTTGTTGGCCAGATCTTGGGTTTTTTGTGGTTTGGATCCCGTCGTAATGTGTTTCCACACCGAAGCAGTCAATTAAACCTGGTTGCGATGAATATTTCGGAGGATAACGCCGGTTATGTCTCGGTTAGGTCTGGGATTTGCCCTCATCTGTCTCGTACTCTCGCATTTTTCGCATACTTGTTGGCCAGATCCTGACATTTTTCTGGTCTGTATCACGTAGTAATGCGGTACCACACCGTAACAGTCAATTGAACCTGGTTGCGGTTAATATTTTGCATGATAACGCCGGTTATGTCTGGGTTAGGTCTGGGATTTGCCCTTATCTGGCTCGTACTTTCGCATTTCTCGCATACCTGTTGGCCAGATCCTGGGCTGTTTCTGGTTTGGATCACGTACAAATGCGGTACCAGACCGAAACAGTCAATTAATCCTGGTTGCGATTAATATTTTAGAGGATAACACCGGTTATGTCTCTGTTAGTTCTGGGATTTGCCCTCATCTGGCTAGTACCTTCGCATTTTTCGCCTACTTGTTGGCTAGATCCTGAGCTTTTTCTGGTTTGGATCCAGTAATAATGACGCTCCACACCGAAACAGTCAATTTAACCTGGGTTCGATTAATATTTCAGAGGATAACGCCGGTTATATCTCGGTTAGGTCTGGGATTTGCCCTCATCTGGTTCGTACCTTCGCATTTTTCGCATTCTTGTGGGCCAGATCCTGGCCTTTTTCTGGCTGGGATAACGTAGTAATGCGGTACCACACTCAAACAGTCAATTAAACCTGGTTGCGATTAATATTTTAGAGGATAGCGCCGGTTATTTCTCGGTTAGGTCTGGGATTTGCCCACATCTGTCTCCTACTATCACATTTTTCGCATACTTGTTGGCCAGATCCTGGCCTTTTTCTGGTCTGTATCACGTAGCAATGCGGTACCACACCGAAACAGTCAATTAAACCTGGTTGCGATTAATATTTTAGAGGATAACGCTGGTTATGTCTGGGTTAGTTCTGGTATTTGCAATCATCAGGCTCATACTTTTTTTTTTTTTTTTTTTTTTTTTTTTTTTTTTTTTTGTCGTGGGGAAAATCTTCGAAAGACTCCCTCCCACCTCCTTGGGGAGAAGTGGGAGGGGTGTGTGGGATTCCCCGCGCCCGTACAACGACAGGCGCGGGACCTGCCCACTAAAAACCCCACGGTGACCCTTCGGCACGCTTTGGGAGGATACCGGGAATCGCTCGAAGCATTCTTCCGGTATCCTCCCCGTGCCCGCGCTTTCGCGCCCATCCCCCGGGGGGACAATCGGTCCCCCCAGTAGACACACAGCCTCATAGCGGCGGGACGGGGCCACTCCATCCCGCCGCTATCCGTCCCGGGGCCGCGTTTAGTGGCGGCTGCGAGCCCCAACTCGCAACCGCCCGCGACCCCGTTTCCACCCCTCGGCGGCCGGGCGTTCATGGCCGCACCAGACCGCCGATCAGGCTCATACTTTCGCAATTTTCGCGTACTTGTTGGCCAGATCTTGGGTTTTTTGTGGTTTGGATCCCGTCGTAATGTGGATCCACACCGAAGCAGTCAATTAAACCTGGTTGCGATTAATATTTTAGAGGATAACGCTGGTTATGTCTGGGTTAGTTCAGGTATTTGCAATCATCTGGCTCATACTTTCGCAATTTTCGCGTACTTGTTGGCCAGATCTTGGGTTTCTTGTGGTTTGGATCCCGTCGTAATGTGGATCCACACCGAGGCAGTCAATTAAGCCTGGCTGCGATGAATATTTTAGAGGATAACGCTGCTTATGTTTGGGTTAGTTCTGCTATTTGCAATCATCTGGCTCGTACTTTCGCATTTCTGGCATACTTGTGGGCAGATCCTGGGCTTTTTCTGGTTTGGATCACGTAGTAATGCGGTACCACACTGAAACAGTCAATTAAACCTGGTTGTGATTAACATTTTGGAGGATAACGCCGGTTATGTCACGGTTAGGTCTGGGATTTGCCGTCATCTGGCTCGTACCTTCGCATTTTTCGCCTACTTGTTGGCAAGATCCTGGGCTTTTTCTGGTTTGGATCACGTAGTAATGCGGTACCACACCGAAACAGTCAATTAAACCCGGTTGCGAATAATATTTTAGAGGATAACGCCGGTTATGTCTGGGTTAGGTCTGGGATTTGCCCTCATCTGGCTCGTACTTTCGCATTTCTCGCATACTTGTTTGCCAAATCCTGGGCTTTTTCTGGCTTAGATCACGTAGTAATGTGGTTCCACACCGAAACAGTCAATTAAACCTGGTTGCGATTAATATTTTAGACGATAACGCCGGTTATGTCACGGTTAGGTCTGGGATTTGCCGTCATCTAGCTCGAATTTTCGCATTTCTCGCATACTTGTTGGCCAGCTCCTGGGCTTTTTCTGGTTTGGATCACGTAGTAATGTGGTACCACACTGAAACAGTCAATAAAAGCTGGTTCCGATTAGTATTTTATAGGATAACGCTGGTTATGTCTGGTTTAGTTCTGGTATTTGCAATCATCTGGCTCGTACCTTCGCATTTTTCGCCTACTTGTTAGCAAGATCCTGGGCTTTTTCATGCTTGGACCACGTAGTAATGTGGTACCACACTGAAATAGTCAAATAAACCTGGTTGCGATTAATATTTTAGAGGATAACGCCGGTTATGTCTAGGTTAGTTCTGGTATTTGCCCTCATCTGGCCCGTACTTTCGTATTTTTCGCATACTTGTTGGCCAGATCCTGGGCTTTTTCTGGTTTGGATCACGTAGTAATGTGGTACCACACTGAAACAGTCAATAAAAGCAGGTTCCGATTAGTATTTTACAGGATAACACCGGCTATGTCTGGGTTAGGTCTGGGATTTGCCCTCATCTGGCTCGTACTTTCGCATTTCTCGCATACTTGTTGGCCAGATCCAGGCCTTTTTCTGGTTTGGATCACGTAGTAATGCGGTACCACACCGAAACAGTCAATTAAACCTGGTTGCGATTAATATTTTAGTGGATAACGCCGGTTATGTCACGGTTAGGTCTGGGATTTGCCGTCATCTGGCTCGTATTTTCGCATTTTCGCATACTTGTTGGCCAGATCCTGGCCTTTTTCTGGCTTGGACCACGTAGTAATGTGGTATCACACTGAAACAGTCAATGAAACCTGGTTGTGATTAACATTTTGGAGGATAACTCCGGTTATGTCTTGGTTAGGTCTGGTATTTGGCCTCATCTGGCTCGTACTTTCGCATTTCTCGCATACTTGTTGGCCAGATCCTTGCCTTTTCCTGGTTTGGATCACGTAGTAATGCGGTACCACACTGAAACAGTCAATTAAACCTGGTTGTGATTAATATTTTGGAGAATAACGCTGGTTATGTTTGGGTTAGTTCCGGTATTTGCAACCATCTGGCTGATACTTTCGCATTTTTTGCATACTTGTTGGCCAGATCCTGGCCTTTTTCTGGTTTGGATCACGTAGTAATGCGGTACCACACCGAAACAGTCAATAAAACCTGGTTGCGATTAATATTTTAGAGGATAACGCCGGTTATGTCTCGGTTATGTCTGGGATTTGCCCTCATCTGGCACATACTTTCGAATTTCTCGCATACTTGATGGCCAGATCCTGGCCTTTTTCTGGCTTGGACCACGTAGTAATGTGGTACCACACCGAAACAGTCAATACAAGCTGGTTGCGATTGATATTTTAGAGGATAACGCCGGTTATGTCTGGGTTAGGTCTGGTATTTGCCCCTCATCTGGCTCGTACTTTCGCATTTTTCGCATACTTGTTCTTCAGATCCTGGGCTTTTTCTGGTTTGGATCACGTAGTAATGTGGTACCACACTAAAACAGCCAACAAAAGCTGGTTCCGATTAGTATTTTAGAGGATAACGCTGGTTATGTCTGGTTTAGTTCTGGTATTTGCAATCATCTGGCTCGTACCTTCGCATTTTTCGCCTATTTGTTGGGAAGATCCTGGGCTTTTTCATGCTTGGACCACGTAGTAATGTGGTATCACACTGAAACAGTCAAATAAACCTGGTTCCGATTAATATTTAACAGGATAACGCCGGCTATGTCTCGGTTAGGTCTGGGATTTTCCCTCATTTGGCTCGTACCTCCGCATTTTTCGCATACTTGTTGGCAAGATCGTGGGCTTTTTCTGGTTTGGATCACGTAGTAATGCGGTACAACACCGAAGCGGTCAATTCAACCTCGTGGCGATTAATATTTTAGAGGATAACGCCGGTTATGTCTCCGTTAGGTTTGGGATTTTCCCTCATCTGGCTCGTAATTTCGCATTTTTCGCATACTTGTTGGCCAGATCCTGGCCTTTTTCATGCTTGGACCACGTAGTAATGTGGTACCACACTGAAACAGTCAAATAAACCTGGTTCCGATTAGTATTTCAGAGGATAACGCAGGTTACGTCTGGGTTAGTTCTGGTATTTGCAACCATCTGGCACATACTTTCGCGATTTTCGCATACTTGTTGGGCAGATCCTGGGTTTTTTCTGGTTTGGGTCCCGTAGTAATGAGGTTCCTCACCGAAGCAGTCAATTAAACCTGGTGGCGATTAATATTTTAGAGGATAACGCCGGTTATGTCTCGGTTAGATCTGGGATTTGGCCTCATCTGGCTCGTACTTTCGCATTTCTCGCATACTTGTTGGCGAGATCCTCGGCTTTTTCTGGTTTAGATCACGTAGTAATGTGGTTCCACATCGAAACAGCCAATTAAACCTGGTAGCGATTAATATTTTAAACGATAACGCCGGTTATGTCACGGTTAGGTCTGGGATTTGCCGTCATCTGGCTCGAATTTTCGCATTTCTCGCATACTTGTTGGCCAGATCCTGGGCTTTTTCTGGTTTGGATCACGTAGTAATGTGGTACCACACTGAAACAGTCAATAAAAGCTGGTTCCGATTAGTATTTTATAGGATAACGCTGGTTATGTCTGGTTTAGTTCTGGTATTTGCAATCATCTGGCTCGTACCTTCGCATTTTTCGCCTACTTGTTGGCAAGATCCTGGGCTTTTTCATGCTTGGACCACGTAGTAATGTGGTACCACACTGAAACAGTCAAATAAACCTGGTTGCGATTAATATTTTAGAGGATAACGCCGGTTATGTCTAGGTTAGTTCTGGTATTTGCCCTCATCTGGCTCGTACTTTCGTATTTTTCGCATATTTGTTGGCCAGATCCTGGGCTTTTTCTGGTTTGGATCACGTAGTGATGTGGTGCCACACTGAAACAGTCAATAAGAGCTGGTTCCGATTAGTATTCTACAGGATAACGCCGGTTATGTCTGGGTTAGGTCTGGGATTTGCCCTTATCTGGCTCGTACTTTCGCATTTCTCGCATACCTGTTGGCCAGATCCTGGGCTGTTTCTGGTTTGGATCACGCACAAATGCGGTACCAGACCGAAACAGTCAATTAATCCTGGTTGCGATTAATATTTTAGAGGATAACACCGGTCATGTCTCTGTTAGTTCTGGGATTTGCCCTCATCTGGCTAGTACCTTCGCATTTTTCGCCTACTTGTTGGCTAGATCCTGAGCTTTCTCTGGTTTGGATCCCGTAATAATGACGCTCCACACCGAAACAGTCAATTTAACCTGGGTTCGATTAGTATTTTAGAGGATAACGCCGGTTATATCTCGGTTAGGTCTGGGATTTGCCCTCATCTGGCTCGTACCTTCGCATTTTTCGCATTCTTGTGGGCCAGATCCTGGCCTTTTTCTGGCTGGGATAACGTAGTAATGCGGTACCACACTCAAACAGTCAATTAAACCTGGTTGCGATTAATATTTTAGAGGATAGCGCCGGTTATTTCTCGGTTAGGTCTGGGATTTGCCCTCATCTGTCTCCTACTATCACATTTTTCGCATACTTGTTGGCCAGATCCTGGGCTTTTTCTGGTTTGGATCACGTAGTAATGTGGTTCCACACCGAAACAGTCAATTAAACCTGGTTGCGATTAATATTTTAGACGATAACGCCGGTTATGTCACGGTTAGGTCTGGGATTTGCCGTCATCTAGCTCGAATTTTCGCATTTCTCGCATACTTGTTGGCCAGCTCCTGGGCTTTTTCTGGTTTGGATCACGTAGTAATGTGGTACCACACTGAAACAGTCAATAAAAGCTGGTTCCGATTAGTATTTTATAGGATAACGCTGGTTATGTCTGGTTTAGTTCTGGATTTTCAATCATCTGGCTCGTACCTTCGTATTTTTCGCCTACTTGTTGGCAAGATCCTGGGCTTTCTCATGCTTGGACCACGTAGTAATGTGGTACCACACTGAAATAGTCAAATAAACCTGGTTGCGATTAATATTTTAGAGGATAACGCCGGTTAAGTCTAGGTTAGTTCTGGTATTTGCCCTCATCTGGCCCGTACTTTCGTATTTTTCGCATACATGTTGGCCAGATCCTGGGCTTTTTCTGGTTTGGATCACGTAGTAATGTGGTACCACACTGAAACAGTCAATAAAAGCTGGTTCCGATTAGTATTTTACAGGATAACACCGGTTATGTCTGGGTTAGGTCTGGGATTTGCTCTCATCTAGCTCGTACTTTCGCATTTCTCGCATACTTGTTGGCCAGATCCAGGCCTTTTTCTGGTTTGGATCACGTAGTAATGCGGTACCACACCGAAACAGTCAATTAAACCTGGTTGCGATTAATATTTTAGAGGATAACGCCGGTTATGTCACGGTTAGGTCTGGGATTTGCCGTCATCTGGCTCGTATTTTCGCATTTTCGCATACTTGTTGGCCAGATCCTGGCCTTTTTCTGGCTTGGACAACGTAGTAATGTGGTATCACACTGAAACAGTCAATTAAACCTGGTTGTGATTAACATTTTGGAGGATAACGCCGGTTATGTCTTGGTTAGGTCTGGTATTTGCCCTCATCTGGCTCGTACTTTCGCATTTCTCGCATACTTGTTGGCCAGATCCTTGCCTTTTCCTGGTTTGGATCACGTAGTAATGCGGTACCACACTGAAACAGTCAATTAAACCTGGTTGTGATTAATATTTTGGAGAATAACGCTGGTTATGTTTGGGTTAGTTCCGGTATTTGCAACCATCTGGCTGATACTTTCGCATTTTTTGCATACTTGTTGGCCAGATCCTGGCCTTTTTCTGGTTTGGATCACGTAGTAATGCGGTACCACACCGAAACAGTCAATAAAACCTGGTTCCGATTAATATTTTAGAGGATAACGCCGGTTATGTCTCGGTTATGTCTGGGATTTGCCCTCATCTGGCACATACCTTCGCATTTCTCGCATACTTGTTGGCCAGATCCTGGCCTTTTTCTGGCTTGGGCCACGTAGTAATGCGGTACAACACCGTAGCGGCCAATTCAACCTCGTGGCGATTAATATTTTAGAGGATAACGCCGGTTATGTCTCCGTTAGGTTTGGTATTTTCCCTCATCTGGCTCGTAATTTCGCATTTCTCGCATACTTGTTGGCCAGATCCAGGCCTTTTTCTGGTTTGGATCACGTAGTAATGCGGTACCACACTGAAACAGTCAATTAAACCTGGTTGTGATTAATATTTTGGAGAATAACGCTGGTTATGTTTGGGTTAGTTCCGGTATTTGCAACCATCTGGCTGATACTTTCGCATTTCTCGCATACTTGTTGGCCAGATCCTGGCCTTTTTCTGGCTTGGGCCACGTAGTAATGCGGTACAACACCGAAGCGGCCAATTCAACCTCGTGGCGATTAATATTTTAGAGGATAACGCCGGTTATGTCTCCGTTAGGTTTGGTATTTTCCCTCATCTGGCTCGTAATTTCGCATTTCTCGCATACTTGTTGGCCAGATCCTGGCCTTTTTCTGGCTTGGACAACGTAGTAATGTGGTATCACACTGAAACAGTCAATTAAACCTGGTTGTGATTAACATTTTGGAGGATAACGCCGGTTATGTCTTGGTTAGGTCTGGTATTTGCCCTCATCTGGCTCGTACTTTCGCATTTCTCGCATACTTGTTGGCCAGATCCTTGCCTTTTCCTGGTTTGGATCACGTAGTAATGCGGTACCACACTGAAACAGTCAATTAAACCTGGTTGTGATTAATATTTTGGAGAATAACGCTGGTTATGTTTGGGTTAGTTCCGGTATTTGCAATCATCTGGCTCGTACCTTCTCATTTTTCGCCTACTTGTGGCAAGATCCTGGGCTTTTTCTGGTTTGGATCAGGTAGTAATGCGGTACCACACCTTAACAGTCAATTAAACCTGGTTCCGAATAATATTTTAGAGGATAACGCAGGTTACGTCTGGGTTAGTTCTGGTATTTGCAACCATCTGGCACATACTTTCGCGTTTTTCGCATACTTGTTGGGCAGATCCTGGGTTTTTTCTGGTTTGGATCCCGTAGTAATGAGGTTCCACACCGAAGCAGTCAATTAAACCTGGTGGTGATTAATATTTTAGAGGATAACGCCGGTTATGTCTCGGTTAGATCTGGGATTTGGCCTCATCTGGCTCATACTTTCGCATGTCTCGCCTACTTGTTGGCCAGATCCAGGGCTTTATCTGGTTTGTATCCCGTCGTAATGTGGTTCCACACCGAAACAGTCAATTAAACCCGGTTGCGATTAATATTTTAGAGGATAACGCCGGTTATGTCTGGGTTAGGTCTGGGATTTGCCCTCATCTGGCTCGTACTTTCGTATTTCTCGCATACTTGTTGGCCAGATCCTGGCCTTTTTCTGGCTTGGGCCACGTAGTAATGTGGTACCACACCGATACAGTCAATACAAGCTGGTTTCGATTAATATTTTAGAGGATAACGCCGGTTGTGTCTCGATTAGGTCTGGGATTTGCCCTCATCTGGCTCGTACTTTCGCATTTCTCGCATACTTGTTGGCCAGATCCTGGGATTTTCTTGTTTAGATCACGTAGTAATGTGGATCCACACCGAAACAGTCAAATAAACCTGGTTCCGATTAATATTTAACAGGATAACGCCGGCTATGTCTCGGTTAGGTTTGGGATTTTCCCTCATCTGGCTCGTAATTTCGCATTTTTCGCATACTTGTTGGCCATATCCTGGCCTTTTTCATGCTTGGACCACGTAGTAATGTGGCACCACACTGAAACAGTCAAATAAACCTGGTTCCGATTAGTATTTTAGAGGATAACGCTGGTTATGTCTGGTTTAGTTCTGGTATTTGCAATCATCTGGCTCGTACCTTCTCATTTCTCGCCTACTTGTGGCAAGATCCTGGGCTTTTTCTGGTTTGGATCAGGTAGTAATGTGGATCCACACCGAAACAGTCAAATAAACCTGGTTCCGATTAATATTTAACAGGATAACGCCAGCTATGTCTCGGTTAGGTTTGGGATTTTCCCTCATCTGGCTCGTAATTTCGCGTTTTTCGCATACTTGTTGGCAGATCCTGGGTTTTTTCTGGTTTGGATCCGGTAGTAATGAGGTTCCACACCGAAGCAGTCAATTAAACCTGGTGGTGATTAATATTTTAGAGGATAACGCCGGTTGTGTCTCGATTAGGTCTGGGATTTGCCCTCATCTGGCTCGTACTTTCGCATTTCTCGCATACTTGTTGGCCAGATCCTGGGATTTTCTTGTTTAGATCACGTAGTAATGTGGATCCACACCGAAACAGTCAAATAAACCTGGTTCCGATTAATATTTAACAGGATAACGCCGGCTATGTCTCGGTTAGGTTTGGGAGTTTCCCTCATCTGGCTCGTAATTTCGCGTTTTTCGCATACTTGTTGGCAGATCCTGGGTTTTTTCTGGTTTGGATCCGGTAGTAATGAGGTTCCACACCGAAGCAGTCAACTAAACCGGGTGGCGATTAATATTTTAGAGGATAACGCCGGTTATGTCTCGGTTAGGTCTGGGATTTGGCCTCATCTGGCTCATACTTTCGCATTTCTCGCATACTTGTTGGCCAGATCTAGGGCTTTATCTGGTTTGTATCCCGTCGTAATGTGGTTCCACACCGAAACAGTCAACTAAACCCGGTTGCGATTAATATTTTAGAGGATAACGCCGGCTATGTCTCGGTTAGGCCTGGGATTTGCCCTCATCTGGCTCGTACCTTCGCATTTTTCGCCTACTTGTTGGCAAGATCCTGGGCTTTTTCATGCTTGGACCACGTAGTAATGCGGTACCACACCGAAACAGTCAATTAAACCTGGTTGTGATTAACATTTTGGAGGATAACGCCGGTTATGTCTCGGTTAGGTCTGGGATTTGCCCTCATCTGGAACGTACCTTTTTTTTTTTTTTTTTTTTTGTCGTGGGGAAAATCTTCGAAAGACTCCCTCCCACCTCCTTGGGGAGAGGTGGGTGCGGTGTGTGGGATTCCCCGCGCCCGTACAACGACAGGCGCGGGACCTACCCACTAAAAACCCCACGGTGACCCTTCGGCACGCTTTGGGAGGATACCGGGAATCGCTCGAAACATTCTTCCGGTTTCCTCCCCGTGCCCGCGCTTTCGCGCCCATCCCCCGGGGGGACAATCGGTCCCCCCAGTAGACACACTGCCTCATAGCGGCGGGACGGGGCCACTCCATCCCGCCGCTATCCGTCCCGGGGCCGCGTTTAGTGGCGGCTGCGAGCCCCAACTCGCAACCGCCCGCGACCCCGTTTCCACCCCTCGGCGGCCGGGCGTTCATGGCCGCACCAGACCGCCGAGGGTATCTGGAACGTACCTTCGCATTTTTCGCCTACTTGTTGGCAAGATCCTGGGCTTTTTCTGGTTTGGATCACGTAGTAGTGTGGTACCACACTGAAACAGTCAAATAAACCTGGTTCCGATTAGTATTTTAGAGGATAACGCTGGTTATGTCTGGTTTAGTTCTGGTATTTGCAAACATCTGGCTCGTACCTTCTCATTTTTCGCCTACTTGTGGCAAGATCCTGGGCTTCTTCTGGTTTGGATCAGGTAGTAATGCGGTACCACACCTTAACAGTCAATTAAACCTGGTTCCGAATAGTATTTTAGAGGATAACGCCGGTTATGTCTCGGTTAGGTCTGGGATTTGGCCTCATCTGGCTCATACTTTCGCATTTCTCGCATACTTGTTGGCCAGATCCAGGGCTTTTTCTGGTTTGTATCCCGTCGTAATGTGGTTCCACACCGAAACAGTCAATTAAACCAGGTTGCGATTAATATTTTAGAGGATATCGCCGGTTATGTCTGGGTTAGGTCTGAGATTTGCCCTCATCTGGCTCGTACTTTCGCATTTCTCGCATACTTGTTGGCCAGATCCTGGGCTTTTTCTGGTTTAGATCACGTAGTATTGTGGTTCCACACCGAAACAGTCAATTAAACCTGGTTGCGATTAATATTTTAGACGATAACGCCGGTTATGTCTGGGTCAGGTCTGGTATTTGACCTCATCTGGCTCGTACTTTCGCATTTCTCGCATACTTGTTGGCCAGATCCTGGCCTTTTCCTGGTTTGGATCACTTAGTAATGTGGTAACACACTGAGACAGTCAATGAAATCTGGTTTCGATTAATATTTTAGAGGATAACGCCGGTTGTGTCTCGATTAGGTCTGGGATTTGCCCTCATCTGGCTCGTACCTTCGCATTTTTCGCATACTTGTTGGCAAGATCCTGGGCTTTTTCTGGCTTGGATCACGTAGTAATGCGGTACCACACCGAAGCAGTCAATTAAACCTGGTTCCGATTAATATTTTACAGGATAACGCCGGCTATGTGTCGGTTAGATCTGGGATTTTCCCTCATCTGGCTCGTGCCTTCGCATTTTTCGCATACTTGTTGGCAAGATCCTGGGATTTTTCTGGTTTCGATCACGTAGTAATGCGGTACCTCACCGAAGCAGTCAATTAAACCTGGTGGCGTTTAATATTTTAGAGGATAACGCCGGTTTTGTCTCGGTTAGGTCTGGGATTTGCCCTCATCTGTCTCGTACTTTCGCATTTTTCGCCTACTTGTTGGCCAGATCCTGGGCTTTTTCATGCTTGGATCACGTAGTAATGCGGTACCACACCGAAGCAGTCAATTAAACCTGGCGGCGATTAATATTTTAGAGGATAACGCCGGTTTTGTCTCGGTTTGGTCTGGGATTTTCCCTCTTCAGGCTCGTAATTTCGCATTTTTCGCATACTTGTGGCAAGATCCTGGGCTTTTTCTGGTTTGGATCAGGTAGTAATGCGGAACCACACCGTAACAGTCAATTAAACCTGGTTCAGAATAGTATTTTAGAGGATAATGCAGGTTACGTTTGGGTTAGTTCGGGTATTTGCAATCATCTGGTTCATACTTTCGCGTTTTTCGCATACTTGTTGGCCAGATCCTGGGTTTTTTCTGGTTTGGATCCCGTAGTAATGAGGTTCCATACCGGAACAGTCAATTAAACCTGGTGGTGATTAATATTTTAGAGGATAACGCTGGTTATGTCTGGTTTAGTTCTGGTATTTGCAATCATCTAGCTCGTACCTCCGCATTTTTCGCATACTTGTTGGCAAGATCCTGGGCTTTTTCTGGTTTGGATCACGTAGTAATGCGGTACCACACCGAAGCAGTCAATTCAACCTTGTGGCGATTAATATTTTAGAGGATAACGCCGGTTATGTCTCCGTTAGGTTTGGGATTTTCCCTCATCTGGCTCGTAATTTCGCATTTTTCGCATACTTGTTGGCCAGATCCTGGCCTTTTTCATGCTTGGACCACGTAGTAATGTGGTACCACACTGAAACATTCAAATAAACCTGGTTCCGATTAGTATTTCAGAGGATAACGCTGGTTATGCCTGGTTTAGTTCTGGTATTTGCAATCATCTGGCTCGTACCTTCGCATTTTTCGCCTAGTTGCGGCAAGATCCTGGGCTTTTTCTGGTTTGGATCAGGTAGTAATGCGGTACCACACCTTAACAGTCAATTAAACCTGGTTCCGAATAGTATTTTAGAGGATAACGCCGGTTACGTCTGGGTTAGTTCTGGTATTTGCAATCATCTGGCACATACTTTCGCGTTTTTCGCATACTTGTTGGGCAGATCCTGGGTTTTTTCTGGTTTGGATCCCGTAGTAATGAGGTTCCACACCGAAGCAGTCAATTAAACCTGGTTGCGGTTAATATTTTAGACGATAACGCCGGTTATGTCACGGTCAGGTCTGGGATTTGCCGTCATCTGGCTCGAATTTTCGCATTTCTCGCATACTTGTTGGCCAGATCCTGGGCTTTTTCTGGTTTGGACCACGTAGTAATGTGGTACCACACTGAAACAATCAATAAAAGCTGGATCCGAATAGTATTTTAGAGGATAACGCTGGTTATGTCTGGTTTAGTTCTGGTATTTGCAATCATCTGGCTCGTACCTTCGCATTTTTCGCCTACATGATGGCAAGATCCTGGGCTTTTTCATGCTTGGACCACGTAGTAATGTGGTACCACACTGAAACAGTCAAATAAACCTGGTTCCGATTAATATTTTACAGGATAACGCCGGCTATGTCTCGGTTAGGTCTGGGATTTTCCCTCATCTGGCTCGTAATTTCGCATTTTTCGCATACTTATGGGCCAGATCCTGGGCTTTTTCATGCTTGGACCACGTAGTAATGTGGTACCACACTGAAACAGTCAAATAAACCTGGCTCCGATTAATATTTTACAGGATAACGCCGGCTATGTCTCGGTTAGGTCTGGGATTTTCCCTCATCTGGCTCGTACTTTCGCATTTCTCGCATACTTGTTGGCCAGATCCTGGGCTTTTTCATGCTTGGATCACGTAGTAATGTGGTACCACACTGAAACAGTCAATAAAAGCTGGTTCCGATTAGTATTTTAGACGATTACGCTGGTTATGTCTGGGTTAGTTTTGGTATTTGCAATCATCTGTCACATACTTTCGCGTTTTTCGCATACTTCTTGGCCAGATCCAGGGTTCTCTCTGGTTTGGGTCCCGTAATAATGACGCTCCACACCGAAACAGTCAATTAAACCTGGTTGCGATTAATATTTTGGAGGATAACGCTGGTTATGTCTGGGTTAGTTCTGGTATTTGCAATCATCTGTCTCATACGTTCGCAATTTTCGCATACTTGTTGGCAAGATCCTGGGCTTTTCCTGGTTTGGATCACGTAGTAATGCGGTACCACACCGTAGCAGTCAATTAAACCTGGTTGCGATTAATATGTTGGAGGATAACGCCGGTTATGTCTCGGTTAGTTCTGGTATTTGCTATCACCTGGCTCGTACCTTCGCATTTTTCGCCTACTTGTTGGCTAGATCCTGGGCTTTTTCATGCTTGGACCACGTAGTAATGTGGTACCACACTGCAACAGTCAAATAAACCTGGTTCCGATTAATATTTAACAGGATAACGCCGGCTATGTCTCGGTTAGGTCTGGGATTTTCCCTCATCTGGCTCGTACCTCCGCATTTTTCGCATTCTAGGTGGCAAGATCCTGGGCATTTTCTGGTTTGGATCACGTAGTAATGCGGTACCACACCGAAGCGGTCAATTCAACCTCGTGGCGATTAATATTTTAGAGGATAACGCCGGTTATGTCTCCGTTAGGTTTGGGATTTTCCCTCATCTGGCTCGTAATTTCGCATTTTTCGCATACTTGTTGGCCAGATCCTGGCCTTTTTCATGCTTGGACCACGTAGTAATGTGGTTCCACACCGAAACAGTCAATTAAACCAGGTTGCGATTAATATTTTAGAGGATAACGCCGGTTATGTCTGATTTAGTTCTGGTATTTGCAATCATCTAGCTCGTACCTTCGCATTTTTCGCCTACTTGTTGGCAGGATCCTGGGCTTTTTCATGCTTGGATCACGTAGTAATGTGATACCACACTGAAACTGTCAAATAAACCTGGTTCCGATTAATATTTTACAGGATAACGCCGGCTATGTCTCGGTTAGGTCTAGGATTTTCCCACATCTGGCTCGTACCTCCGCATTTTTCGCATACTTGTTGGCAAGATCCTGGGCTTTTTCATGCTTGGATCACGTAGTAATGTGGTACCACACTGAAACAGTTAAATAAACCTGGTTCCGATTAATATTTAACAGGATAACGCCGGTTATGTCTGGGTTAGGTCTGGGATTTGCCCTCATCTGGCTCGTACTTTCGCATTTCTCGCATACTTGTTGGCCAGAACCTGGGCTTTATCTGGTTTGTATCCCGTCGTAATGTGGTTCCACACCGAAACAGTCAACTAAACCCGGTTGCGATTAATATTTTAGAGGATAACGCCGGCTATGTCTCGGTTAGGCCTGGGATTTGCCCTCATCTGGCTCGTACCTTCGCATTTTTCGCCTACTTGTTGGCAAGATCCTGGGCTTTTTCATGCTTGGACCACGTAGTAATGCGGTACCACACCGAAACAGTCAATTAAACCTGGTTGTGATTAACATTTTGGAGGATAACGCCGGTTATGTCTCGGTTAGGTCTGGGATTTGCCCTCATCTGGAACGTACCTTTTTTTTTTTTTTTTTTTTTGTCGTGGGGAAAATCTTCGAAAGACTCCCTCCCACCTCCTCGGGGAGAGGTGGGTGCGGTGTGTGGGATTCCCCGCGCCCGTACAACGACAGGCACGGGACCTACCCACTAAAAACCCCACGGTGACCCTTCGGCACGCTTTGGGAGGATACCGGGAATCGCTCGAAACATTCTTCCGGTATCCTCCCCGTGCCCGCGCTTTCGCGCCCATCCCCCGGGGGGACAATCGGTCCCCCCAGTAGACACACTGCCTCATAGCGGCGGGACGGGGCCACTCCATCCCGCCGCTATCCGTCCCGGGGCCGCGTTTAGTGGCGGCTGCGAGCCCCAGCTCGCAACCGCCCGCGACCTCGTTTCCACCCCTCGGCGGCCGGGCGTTCATGGCCGCACCAGACCGCCGAGGGTATCTGGAACGTACCTTCGCATTTTTCGCCTACTTGTTGGCAAGATCCTGGGCTTTTTCTGGTTTGGATCACGTAGTAGTGTGGTACCACACTGAAACAGTCAAATAAACCTGGTTCCGATTAGTATTTTAGAGGATAACGCTGGTTATGTCTGGTTTAGTTCTGGTATTTGCAAACATCTGGCTCGTACCTTCTCATTTTTCGCCTACTTGTGGCAAGATCCTGGGCTTCTTCTGGTTTGGATCAGGTAGTAATGCGGTACCACACCTTAACAGTCAATTAAACCTGGTTCCGAATAGTATTTTAGAGGATAACGCCGGTTATGTCTCGGTTAGGTCTGGGATTTGGCCTCATCTGGCTCATACTTTCGCATTTCTCGCATACTTGTTGGCCAGATCCAGGGCTTTTTCTGGTTTGTATCCCGTCGTAATGTGGTTCCACACCGAAACAGTCAATTAAACCAGGTTGCGATTAATATTTTAGAGGATATCGCCGGTTATGTCTGGGTTAGGTCTGAGATTTGCCCTCATCTGGCTCGTACTTTCGCATTTCTCGCATACTTGTTGGCCAGATACTGGGCTTTTTCTGGTTTAGATCACGTAGTATTGTGGTTCCACACCGAAACAGTCAATTAAACCTGGTTGCGATTAATATTTTAGACGATAACGCCGGTTATGTCTGGGTCAGATCTGGTATTTGACCTCATCTGGCTCGTACTTTCGCATTTCTCGCATACTTGTTGGCCAGATCCAGGCCTTTTCCTGGTTTGGATCACTTAGTAATGTGGTAACACACTGAGACAGTCAATCAAATCTGGTTTCGATTAATATTTTAGAGGATAACGCCGGTTGTGTCTCGATTAGGTCTGGGATTTGCCCTCATCTGGCTCGTACCTTCGCATTTTTCGCCTACTTGTTGGCAAGATCCTGGGCTTTTTCTGGCTTGGATCACGTAGTAATGCGGTACCACACCGAAGCAGTCAATTAAACCTGGTTCCGATTAATATTTTACAGGATAACGCCGGCTATGTGTCGGTTAGGTCTGGGATTTTCCCTCATCTGGCTCGTGCCTTCGCATTTTTCGCATACTTGTTGGCAAGATCCTGGGATTTTTCTGGTTTCGATCACGTAGTAATGCGGTACCACACCGAAGCAGTCAATTAAACCTGGTGGCGTTTAATATTTTAGAGGATAACGCCGGTTTTGTCTCGGTTAGGTCTGGGATTTGCCCTCATCTGTCTCGTACTTTCGCATTTTTCGCATACTTGTGGCAAGATCCTGGGCTTTTTCTGGTTTGGATCAGGTAGTAATGCGGAACCACACCGTAACAGTCAATTAAACCTGGTTCAGAATAGTATTTTAGAGGATAATGCAGGTTACGTTTGGGTTAGTTCTGGTATTTGCAATCATCTGGTTCATACTTTCGCGTTTTTCGCATACTTGTTGGCCAGATCCTGGGTTTTTTCTGGTTTGGATCCCGTAGTAATGAGGTTCCATACTGGAACAGTCAATTAAACCTGGTGGTGATTAATATTTTAGAGGATAACGCTGGTTATGTCTGGTTTAGTTCTGGTATTTGCAATCATCTATCTCGTACCTTCGCATTTTTCGCCTACTTGTTGGCAGGATCCTGGGCTTTTTCATGCTTGGATCACGTAGTAATGTGGTACCACACTGAAACTGTCAAATAAACCTGGTTCCGATTAATATTTTACAGGATAACGCCGGCTATGTCTCGGTTAGGTCTAGGATTTTCCCACATCTGGCTCGTACCTCCGCATTTTTCGCATACTTGTTGGCAAGATCCTGGGCTTTTTCTGGTTTGGATCACGTAGTAATGCGGTACCACACCGAAGCAGTCAATTCAACCTTGTGGCGATTAATATTTTAGAGGATAACGCCGGTTATGTCTCCGTTAGGTTTGGGATTTTCCCTCATCTGGCTCGTAATTTCGCATTTTTCGCATACTTGTTGGCCAGATCCTGGCCTTTTTCATGCTTGGACCACGTAGTAATGTGGTACCACACTGAAACATTCAAATAAACCTGGTTCCGATTAGTATTTCAGAGGATAACGCTGGTTATGCCTGGTTTAGTTCTGGTATTTGCAATCATCTGGCTCGTACCTTCGCATTTTTCGCCTAGTTGCGGCAAGATCCTGGGCTTTTTCTGGTTTGGATCAGGTAGTAATGCGGTACCACACCTTAACAGTCAATTAAACCTGGTTCCGAATAGTATTTTAGAGGATAACGCCGGTTACGTCTGGGTTAGTTCTGGTATTTGCAATCATCTGGCACATACTTTCGCGTTTTTCGCATACTTGTTGGGCAGATCCTGGGTTTTTTCTGGTTTGGATCCCGTAGTAATGAGGTTCCACACCGAAGCAGTCAATTAAACCTGGTTGCGGTTAATATTTTAGACGATAACGCCGGTTATGTCACGGTCAGGTCTGGGATTTGCCGTCATCTGGCTCGAATTTTCGCATTTCTCGCATACTTGTTGGCCAGATCCTGGGCTTTTTCTGGTTTGGACCACGTAGTAATGTGGTACCACACTGAAACAATCAATAAAAGCTGGATCCGAATAGTATTTTAGAGGATAACGCTGGTTATGTCTGGTTTAGTTCTGGTATTTGCAATCATCTGGCTCGTACCTTCGCATTTTTCGCCTACATGATGGCAAGATCCTGGGCTTTTTCATGCTTGGACCACGTAGTAATGTGGTACCACACTGAAACAGTCAAATAAACCTGGCTCCGATTAATATTTTACAGGATAACGCCGGCTATGTCTCGGTTAGGTCTGGGATTTTCCCTCATCTGGCTCGTAATTTCGCATTTTTCGCATACTTATGGGCCAGATCCTGGCCTTTTTCATGCTTGGACCACGTAGCAATGTGGTACCACACTGAAACAGTCAAATAAACATGGTTCCGATTAATATTTTACAGGATAACGCCGGTTATTTCTCGGTTAGGTCTGGGATTTGCCCTCATCTGTCTCGTACTTTCGCATTTTTCCCCTACTTGTTGGCCAGATCCTGGGCTTTTTCATGCTTGGATCACGTAGTAATGTGGTACCACACTGAAACAGTCAATAAAAGCTGCTTCCGATTAGTATTTTAGACGATAACGCTGGTTATGTCTGGGTTAGTTTTGGTATTTGCAATCATCTGTCACATACTTTCGTGTTTTTCGCATACTTCTTGGCCAGATCCAGGGTTCTCTCTGGTTTGGGTCCCGTAATAATGACGCTCCACACCGAAACAGTCAATTAAACCTGGTTGCGATTAATATTTTGGAGGATAACGCTGGTTATGTCTGGGTTAGTTCTGGTATTTGCAATCATCTGTCTCATACGTTCGCAATTTTCGCATACTTGTTGGCAAGATCCTGGGATTTTTCTGGTTTCGATCACGTAGTAATGCGGTACCACACCGAAGCAGTCAATTAAACCTGGTGGCGTTTAATATTTTAGAGGATAACGCCGGTTTTGTCTCGGTTAGGTCTGGGATTTGCCCTCATCTGTCTCGTACTTTCGCATTTTTCGCCTACTTGTTGGCCAGATCCTGGGCTTTTTCATGCTTGGATCACGTAGTAATGCGGTACCACACCGAAGCAGTCAATTAAACCTGGCGGCGATTAATATTTTATAGGATAACGCCGGTTTTGTCTCGGTTTGGTCTGGGATTTTCCCTCTTCTGGCTCGTAATTTCGCATTTTTCGCATACTTGTGGCAAGATCCTGGGCTTTTTCTGGTTTGGATCAGGTAGTAATGCGGAACCACACCGTAACAGTCAATTAAACCTGGTTCAGAATAGTATTTTAGAGGATAATGCAGGTTACGTTTGGGTTAGTTCTGGTATTTGCAATCATCTGGTTCATACTTTCGCGTTTTTCGCATACTTGTTGGCCAGATCCTGGGTTTTTTCTGGTTTGGATCCCGTAGTAATGAGGTTCCATACCGGAACAGTCAATTAAACCTGGTGGTGATTAATATTTTAGAGGATAACGCTGGTTATGTCTGGTTTAGTTCTGGTATTTGCAATCATCTAGCTCGTACCTTCGCATTTTTCGCCTACTTGTTGGCTGGATCCTGGGCTTTTTCATGCTTGGATCACGTAGTAATGTGGTACCACACTGAAACTGTCAAATAAACCTGGTTCCGATTAATATTTTACAGGATAACGCCGGCTATGTCTCGGTTAGGTCTAGGATTTTCCCACATCTGGCTCGTACCTCCGCATTTTTCGCATACTTGTTGGCAAGATCCTGGGCTTTTTCTGGTTTGGATCACGTAGTAATGCGGTACCACACCGAAGCAGTCAATTCAACCTTGTGGCGATTAATATTTTAGAGGATAACGCCGGTTATGTCTCCGTTAGGTTTGGGATTTTCCCTCATCTGGCTCGTAATTTCGCATTTTTCGCATACTTGTTGGCCAGATCCTGGCCTTTTTCATGCTTGGACCACGTAGTAATGTGGTACCACACTGAAACATTCAAATAAACCTGGTTCCGATTAGTATTTCAGAGGATAACGCTGGTTATGCCTGGTTTAGTTCTGGTATTTGCAATCATCTGGCTCGTACCTTCGCATTTTTCGCCTAGTTGCGGCAAGATCCTGGGCTTTTTCTGGTTTGGATCAGGTAGTAATGCGGTACCACACCTTAACAGTCAATTAAACCTGGTTCCGAATAGTATTTTAGAGGATAACGCCGGTTACGTCTGGGTTAGTTCTGGTATTTGCAATCATCTGGCACATACTTTCGCGTTTTTCGCATACTTGTTGGGCAGATCCTGGGTTTTTTCTGGTTTGGATCCCGTAGTAATGAGGTTCCACACCGAAGCAGTCAATTAAACGTGGTTGCGGTTAATATTTTAGACGATAACGCCGGTTATGTCACGGTCAGGTCTGGGATTTGCCGTCATCTGGCTCGAATTTTCGCATTTCTCGCATACTTGTTGGCCAGATCCTGGGCTTTTTCTGGTTTGGACCACGTAGTAATGTGGTACCACACTGAAACAATCAATAAAAGCTGGATCCGAATAGTATTTTAGAGGATAACGCTGGTTATGTTTGGTTTAGTTCTGGTATTTGCAATCATCTGGCTCGTACCTTCGCATTTTTCGCCTACATGATGGCAAGATCCTGGGCTTTTTCATGCTTGGACCACGTAGTAATGTGGTACCACACTGAAACAGTCAAATAAACCTGGTTCCGATTAATATTTTACAGGATAACGCCGGCTATGTCTCGGTTAGGTCTGGGATTTTCCCTCATCTGGCTCGTAATTTCGCATTTTTCGCATACTTATGGGCCAGATCCTGGCCTTTTTCATGCTTGGACCACGTAGCAATGTGGTACCACACTGAAACAGTCAAATAAACATGGTTCCGATTAATATTTTACAGGATAACGCCGGTTATTTCTCGGTTAGGTCTGGGATTTGCCCTCATCTGTCTCGTACTTTCGCATTTTTCCCCTACTTGTTGGCCAGATCCTGGGCTTTTTCATGCTTGGATCACGTAGTAATGTGGTACCACACTGAAACAGTCAATAAAAGCTGCTTCCGATTAGTATTTTAGACGATAACGCTGGTTATGTCTGGGTTAGTTTTGGTATTTGCAATCATCTGTCACATACTTTCGCGTTTTTCGCATACTTCTTGGCCAGATCCAGGGTTCTCTCTGGTTTGGGTCCCGTAATAATGACGCTCCACACCGAAACAGTCAATTAAACCTGGTTGCGATTAATATTTTGGAGGATAACGCTGGTTATGTCTGGGTTAGTTCTGGTATTTGCAATCATCTGTCTCATACGTTCGCAATTTTCGCATACTTGTTGGCAAGATCCTGGGCTTTTCCTGGTTTGGATCACGTAGTAATGCGGTACCACACCGTAGCAGTCAATTAAACCTGGTTGCGATTAATATGTTGGAGGATAACGCCGGTTATGTCTCGGTTAGTTCTGGTATTTGCTATCACCTGGCTCGTACCTTCGCATTTTTCGCCTACTTGTTGGCTAGATCCTGGGCTTTTTCATGCTTGGACCACGTAGTAATGTGGTACCACACTGCAGCAGTCAAATAAACCTGGTTCCGATTAATATTTAACAGGATAACGCCGGCTATGTCTCGGTTAGGTCTGGGATTTTCCCTCATCTGGCTCGTACCTCCGCATTTTTCGCATTCTAGGTGGCAAGATCCTGGGCATTTTCTGGTTTGGATCACGTAGTAATGCGGTACCACACCGAAGCGGTCAATTCAACCTCGTGGCGATTAATATTTTAGAGGATAACGCCGGTTATGTCTCCGTTAGGTTTGGGATTTTCCCTCATCTGGCTCGTAATTTCGCATTTTTCGCATACTTGTTGGCCAGATCCTGGCCTTTTTCATGCTTGGACCACGTAGTAATGTGGTTCCACACCGAAACAGTCAATTAAACCAGGTTGCGATTAATATTTTAGAGGATAATGCCGGTTATGTCTGATTTAGTTCTGGTATTTGCAATCATCTAGCTCGTACCTTCGCATTTTTCGCCTACTTGTTGGCAGGATCCTGGGCTTTTTCATGCTTGGATCACGTAGTAATGTGATACCACACTGAAACTATCAAATAAACCTGGTTCCGATTAATATTTTACAGGATAACGCCGGCTATGTCTCGGTTAGGTCTAGGATTTTCCCACATCTGGCTCGTACCTCCGCATTTTTCGCATACTTGTTGGCAAGATCCTGGGCTTTTTCATGCTTGGATCACGTAGTAATGTGGTACCACACTGAAACAGTTAAATAAACCTGGTTCCGATTAATATTTAACAGGATAACGCCGGTTATGTCTGGGTTAGGTCTGGGATTTGCCCTCATCTGGCTCGTACTTTCGCATTTCTCGCATACTTGTTGGCCAGAACCTGGGCTTTTTCTGGTTTACATCACGTAGTAATGTGGTTCCACACCGAAACAGTCAATTGAACCTGGTTGCGATTAATATTTTAGACGATAACGCCGGTTATGTCACGGTTAGGTCTGGGATTTGCCGTCATCTGGCTCGAATTTTCGCATTTCTCGCATACTTGTTGGCCAGATCCTGGGCTTTTTCTGGTTTGGATCACGTAGTAATGTGGTAACACACTGAAACAGTCAATGAAAGCAGGTTCCGATTAATATTTCAGAGGATAACGCTGGTTATGTCTGGTTTAGTTCTGGTATTTGCAATCATCTAGCTCGTACCTTCGCATTTTTCGCCTACTTGTTGGCAGGATCCTGGGCTTTTTCATGCTTGGATCACGTAGTAATGTGGTACCACACTGAAACAGTCAAATAAACCTGGTTCCGATTAATATTTTACAGGATAACGCCGGCTATGTCTCGGTTAGGTCTGGGATTTTCCCACATCTGGCTCGTACCTCCGCATTTTTCGCATACTTGTTGGCAAGATCCTGGGCTTTTTCTGGTTTGGATCACGTAGTAATGCGGTGCCACACCGAAGCAGTCAATTCAACCTTGTGGCGATTAATATTTTAGAGGATAACGCCGGTTATGTCTCCGTTAGGTTTGGGATTTTCCCTCATCTGGCTCGTAATTTCGCATTTTTCGCATACTTGTTGGCCAGATCCTGGCCTTTTTCATGCTTGGACCACGTAGTAATGTGATACCACACTGAAACAGTCAAATAAACCTGGTTCCGATATGTATTTTAGAGGATAACGCTGGTTATGCCTGGTCTAGTTCTGGTATTTGCAATCATCTGGCTCGTACCTTCGCATTTTTCGCCTAGTTGTGGCAAGATCCTGGGCTTTTTCTGGTTTGGATCAGGTAGTAATGCGGTACCACACCTTAACAGTCAATTAAACCTGGTTCCGAATAGTATTTTAGAGGATAACGCCGGTTACGTCTGGGTTAGTTCTGGTATTTGCAATCATCTGGCACATACTTTCGCGTTTTTCGCATACTTGTTGGGCAGATCCTGGGTTTTTTCTGGTTTGGATCCCGTAGTAATGAGGTTCCACACCGAAGCAGTCAATAAAACCTGGTTGCGATTAATATTTTAGACGATAACGCCGGTTATGTCACGGTCAGGTCTGGGATTTGCCGTCATCTGGCTCGAATTTTCGCATTTCTCGCATACTTGTTGGCCAGATCCTGGGCTTTTTCTGGTTTGGATCACGTAGTAATGTGGTACCACACTGAAATAGTCAAATAAACCTGGTTCCGATTAATATTTTACAGGATAACGCCTGCTGTGTCTCGGTTAGGTCTGGGATTTTCCCTCATCTGGCTCATGCTTTCGCGTTTTTCGAATACATCTTGGCAAGATCCTGGCCTTTTTCTGGTTTGGATCACGTAGTAATGCGGTACCACACCGAAACAGTCAATTAAACCTGGTGGCGATTAAAATTTTAGAGGATAACGCCGGTTTTGTCTCGGTTAGGTCTGGGATTTTCCCTCATCTGGCTCATACTTTCGTATTTCTCGCATACTTGTTGGCCAGATCCTGGGCTTTTTCTGGTTTGGATCACGTAGTAATGTGGTACCACACTGAAACAGTCAATGAAAGCTGGTTCCGATTAGTATTTTAGAGGATAACGCTGGTTATGTCTGGGTTAGTTCTGGTATTTGCAATCATCTGTCACATACTTTCGCGTTTTTCGCATACTTCTTGGCCAGATCCAGGGTTCTTTCTGGTTTGGGTCCCGTAATAATGACGCTCCACACCGAAACAGTCAATTAAGCCTGGTTGCGATTAATATTTTGGAGGATAACGCTGGTTATGTCTGGGTTAGTTCTGGTATTTGCAATCATCTCTCTCATACGTTCGCTATTTTTTGCATACTCGTTGGCAAGATCCTGGGCTTTTCCTGGTTTGGATCACGTAGTAATGCGGTACCACACCGTAGCAGTCAATTAAACCTGGTTGCGATTAATATGTTGGAGGATAACGCCGGTTATGTCTCGGTTAGTTCTGGTATTTGCAATCATCTGGCTCGTACCTTCGCATTTTTCGCCTACTTGTTGGCAAGATCCTGGGCTTTTTCATGCTTGGACCATGTAGTAATGTGGTACCACACTGAAACAGTCAAATAAACCTGGTTCCGATTAATATTTAACAGGATAACGCCGGCTATGTCTCGGTTAGGTCTGGGATTTTCCCTCATCTGGCTCGTACCTCCGCATTTTTCGCATACTTGTTGGCAAGATCCTGGGCATTTTCTGGTTTGGATCACGTAGTAATGCGGTACCACACCGAAGCAGTCAATTCAACCTTGTGGCGATTAATATTTTAGAGGATAACGCCGGTTATGTCTCCGTTAGGTTTGGGATTTTCCCTCATCTGGCTCGTAATTTCGCATTTTTCGCATACTTGTTGGCCAGATCCTGGCCTTTTTCATGCTTGGACCACGTAGTAATGTGGTACCACACTGAAACAGTCAAATAAACCTGGTTCCGATTAGTATTTTAGAGGATAACGCTGGTTATGCCTGGTTTAGTTCTGGTATTTGCAATCATCTGGCTCGTACGTTCGCATTTTTCGCCTAGTTGTGGCAAGATCCTGGGCTTTTTCTGGTTTGGATCAGGTAGTAATGCGGTACCACACCTTAACAGTCAATTAGACCTGGTTCCGAATAGTATTTTAGAGGATAACGCCGGTTACGTCTGGGTTAGTTCTGGTATTTGCAATCATCTGGCACATACTTTCGCGTTTTTCGCATACTTGTTGGGCAGATCCTGGGTTTTTTCTGGTTTGGATCGCGTAGTAATGAGGTTCCACACCGTAGCAGTCAATTAAACCTGGTTGCGATTAATATGTTGGAGGATAACGCCGGTTATGTCTCGGTTAGTTCTGGTATTTGCTATCACCTGGCTCGTACCTTCGCATTTTTCGCCTACTTGTTGGCTAGATCCTGGGCTTTTTCATGCTTGGACCACGTAGTAATGTGGTACCACACTGCAACAGTCAAATAAACCTGGTTCCGATTAATATTTAACAGGATAACGCCGGCTATGTCTCGGTTAGGTCTGGGATTTTCCCTCATCTGGCTCGTACCTCCGCATTTTTCGCATTCTAGGTGGCAAGATCCTGGGCATTTTCTGGTTTGGATCACGTAGTAATGCGGTACCACACCGAAGCGGTCAATTCAACCTCGTGGCGATTAATATTTTAGAGGATAACGCCGGTTATGTCTCCGTTAGGTTTGGGATTTTCCCTCATCTGGCTCGTAATTTCGCATTTTTCGCATACTTGTTGGCCAGATCCTGGCCTGTTTCATGCTTGGACCACGTAGTAATGTGGTTCCACACCGAAACAGTCAATTAAACCAGGTTGCGATTAATATTTTAGAGGATAACGCCGGTTATGTCTGATTTAGTTCTGGTATTTGCAATCATCTAGCTCGTACCTTCGCATTTTTCGCCTACTTGTTGGCAGGATCCTGGGCTTTTTCATGCTTGGATCACGTAGTAATGTGATACCACACTGAAACTGTCAAATAAACCTGGTTCCGATTAATATTTTACAGGATAACGCCGGCTATGTCTCGGTTAGGTCTAGGATTTTCCCACATCTGGCTCGTACCTCCGCATTTTTCGCATACTTGTTGGCAAGATCCTGGGCTTTTTCATGCTTGGATCACGTAGTAATGTGGTACCACACTGAAACAGTTAAATAAACCTGGTTCCGATTAATATTTAACAGGATAACGCCGGTTATGTCTGGGTTAGGTCTGGGATTTGCCCTCATCTGGCTCGTACTTTCGCATTTCTCGCATACTTGTTGGCCAGAACCTGGGCTTTTTCTGGTTTACATCACGTAGTAATGTGGTAACACACTGAAACAGTCAATGAAAGCAGGTTCCGATTAATATTTCAGAGGATAACGCTGGTTATGTCTGGTTTAGTTCTGGTATTTGCAATCATCTAGCTCGTACCTTCGCATTTTTCGCCTACTTGTTGGCAGGATCCTGGGCTTTTTCATGCTTGGATCACGTAGTAATGTGGTACCACACTGAAACAGTCAAATAAACCTGGTTCCGATTAATATTTTACAGGATAACGCCGGCTATGTCTCGGTTAGGTCTGGGATTTTCCCACATCTGGCTCGTACCTCCGCATTTTTCGCATACTTGTTGGCAAGATCCTGGGCTTTTTCTGGTTTGGATCACGTAGTAATGCGGTGCCACACCGAAGCAGTCAATTCAACCTTGTGGCGATTAATATTTTAGAGGATAACGCCGGTTATGTCTCCGTTAGGTTTGGGATTTTCCCTCATCTGGCTCGTAATTTCGCATTTTTCGCATACTTGTTGGCCAGATCCTGGCCTTTTTCATGCTTGGACCACGTAGTAATGTGATACCACACTGAAACAGTCAAATAAACCTGGTTCCGATATGTATTTTAGAGGATAACGCTGGTTATGCCTGGTCTAGTTCTGGTATTTGCAATCATCTGGCTCGTACCTTCGCATTTTTCGCCTAGTTGTGGCAAGATCCTGGGCTTTTTCTGGTTTGGATCAGGTAGTAATGCGGTACCACACCTTAACAGTCAATTAAACCTGGTTCCGAATAGTATTTTAGAGGATAACGCCGGTTACGTCTGGGTTAGTTCTGGTATTTGCAATCATCTGGCACATACTTTCGCGTTTTTCGCATACTTGTTGGGCAGATCCTGGGTTTTTTCTGGTTTGGATCCCGTAGTAATGAGGTTCCACACCGAAGCAGTCAATAAAACCTGGTTGCGATTAATATTTTAGACGATAACGCCGGTTATGTCACGGTCAGGTCTGGGATTTGCCGTCATCTGGCTCGAATTTTCGCATTTCTCGCATACTTGTTGGCCAGATCCTGGGCTTTTTCTGGTTTGGATCACGTAGTAATGTGGTACCACACTGAAATAGTCAAATAAACCTGGTTCCGATTAATATTTTACAGGATAACGCCTGCTGTGTCTCGGTTAGGTCTGGGATTTTCCCTCATCTGGCTCATGCTTTCGCGTTTTTCGAATACATCTTGGCAAGATCCTGGCCTTTTTCTGGTTTGGATCACGTAGTAATGCGGTACCACACCGAAACAGTCAATTAAACCTGGTGGCGATTAAAATTTTAGAGGATAACGCCGGTTTTGTCTCGGTTAGGTCTGGGATTTTCCCTCATCTGGCTCATACTTTCGTATTTCTCGCATACTTGTTGGCCAGATCCTGGGCTTTTTCTGGTTTGGATCACGTAGTAATGTGGTACCACACTGAAACAGTCAATGAAAGCTGGTTCCGATTAGTATTTTAGAGGATAACGCTGGTTATGTCTGGGTTAGTTCTGGTATTTGCAATCATCTGTCACATACTTTCGCGTTTTTCGCATACTTCTTGGCCAGATCCAGGGTTCTTTCTGGTTTGGGTCCCGTAATAATGACGCTCCACACCGAAACAGTCAATTAAGCCTGGTTGCGATTAATATTTTGGAGGATAACGCTGGTTATGTCTGGGTTAGTTCTGGTATTTGCAATCATCTCTCTCATACGTTCGCTATTTTTTGCATACTCGTTGGCAAGATCCTGGGCTTTTCCTGGTTTGGATCACGTAGTAATGCGGTACCACACCGTAGCAGTCAATTAAACCTGGTTGCGATTAATATGTTGGAGGATAACGCCGGTTATGTCTCGGTTAGTTCTGGTATTTGCAATCATCTGGCTCGTACCTTCGCATTTTTCGCCTACTTGTTGGCAAGATCCTGGGCTTTTTCATGCTTGGACCATGTAGTAATGTGGTACCACACTGAAACAGTCAAATAAACCTGGTTCCGATTAATATTTAACAGGATAACGCCGGCTATGTCTCGGTTAGGTCTGGGATTTTCCCTCATCTGGCTCGTACCTCCGCATTTTTCGCATACTTGTTGGCAAGATCCTGGGCATTTTCTGGTTTGGATCACGTAGTAATGCGGTACCACACCGAAGCAGTCAATTCAACCTTGTGGCGATTAATATTTTAGAGGATAACGCCGGTTATGTCTCCGTTAGGTTTGGGATTTTCCCTCATCTGGCTCGTAATTTCGCATTTTTCGCATACTTGTTGGCCAGATCCTGGCCTTTTTCATGCTTGGACCACGTAGTAATGTGGTACCACACTGAAACAGTCAAATAAACCTGGTTCAGATTAGTATTTTAGAGGATAACGCTGGTTATGCCTGGTTTAGTTCTGGTATTTGCAATCATCTGGCTCGTACGTTCGCATTTTTCGCCTAGTTGTGGCAAGATCCTGGGCTTTTTCTGGTTTGGATCAGGTAGTAATGCGGTACCACACCTTAACAGTCAATTAGACCTGGTTCCGAATAGTATTTTAGAGGATAACGCCGGTTACGTCTGGGTTAGTTCTGGTATTTGCAATCATCTGGCACATACTTTCGCGTTTTTCGCATACTTGTTGGGCAGATCCTGGGTTTTTTCTGGTTTGGATCGCGTAGTAATGAGGTTCCACACCGTAGCAGTCAATTAAACCTGGTTGCGATTAATATGTTGGAGGATAACGCCGGTTATGTCTCGGTTAGTTCTGGTATTTGCTATCACCTGGCTCGTACCTTCGCATTTTTCGCCTACTTGTTGGCTAGATCCTGGGCTTTTTCATGCTTGGACCACGTAGTAATGTGGTACCACACTGCAACAGTCAAATAAACCTGGTTCCGATTAATATTTAACAGGATAACGCCGGCTATGTCTCGGTTAGGTCTGGGATTTTCCCTCATCTGGCTCGTACCTCCGCATTTTTCGCATTCTAGGTGGCAAGATCCTGGGCATTTTCTGGTTTGGATCACGTAGTAATGCGGTACCACACCGAAGCGGTCAATTCAACCTCGTGGCGATTAATATTTTAGAGGATAACGCCGGTTATGTCTCCGTTAGGTTTGGGATTTTCCCTCATCTGGCTCGTAATTTCGCATTTTTCGCATACTTGTTGGCCAGATCCTGGCCTGTTTCATGCTTGGACCACGTAGTAATGTGGTTCCACACCGAAACAGTCAATTAAACCAGGTTGCGATTAATATTTTAGAGGATAACGCCGGTTATGTCTGATTTAGTTCTGGTATTTGCAATCATCTAGCTCGTACCTTCGCATTTTTCGCCTACTTGTTGGCAGGATCCTGGGCTTTTTCATGCTTGGATCACGTAGTAATGTGATACCACACTGAAACTGTCAAATAAACCTGGTTCCGATTAATATTTTACAGGATAACGCCGGCTATGTCTCGGTTAGGTCTAGGATTTTCCCACATCTGGCTCGTACCTCCGCATTTTTCGCATACTTGTTGGCAAGATCCTGGGCTTTTTCATGCTTGGATCACGTAGTAATGTGGTACCACACTGAAACAGTTAAATAAACCTGGTTCCGATTAATATTTAACAGGATAACGCCGGTTATGTCTGGGTTAGGTCTGGGATTTGCCCTCATCTGGCTCGTACTTTCGCATTTCTCGCATACTTGTTGGCCAGAACCTGGGCTTTTTCTGGTTTACATCACGTAGTAATGTGGTTCCACACCGAAACAGTCAATTGAACCTGGTTGCGATTAATATTTTAGACGATAACGCCGGTTATGTCACGGTTAGGTCTGGGATTTGCCGTCATCTGGCTCGAATTTTCGCATTTCTCGCATACTTGTTGGCCAGATCCTGGGCTTTTTCTGGTTTGGATCACGTAGTAATGTGGTACCACACTGAAACAGTCAATAAAAGCTGGTTCCCATTAGTATATTATAGGATAACGCTGGTTATGTCTGGTTTAGTTCTGGTATTTGCAATCATCTGGCTCGTACCTTCGCATTTTTCGCCTACTTGTTGGCAAGATCCTGGGCTTTTTCATGCTTGGATCACGTAGTAATGTGGTACCACACTGAAACAGTCAAATAAACCTGGTTCCGATTAATATTTTACAGGATAACGCCGGCTATGTCTCGGTTAGGTCTGGGATTTGCCCTCATCTGGCTCGTAATTTCGCATTTATCGCATACTTATGGGCCAGATCCTGGCCTTTTTCATGCTTGGACCACGTAGCAATGTGGTACCACACTGAAACAGTCAAATAAACCTGGTGGCGATTAATATTTTAGAGGATAACGCCGGTTATGTCTCCGTTAGGTTTGGGATTTGCCCTCATCTGTCTCGTACTTTCGCATTTTTCGCATACTTGTTGGCCAGATCCTGGCCTTTTTCTGGTCTGTATCACGTAGTAATGCGGTACCACGCCGAAACAGTCAATTAAACCTGGTTGCGATTAATATTTTAGAGGATAGCGCCGGTTATGTCTCGGTTAGTTCTGGGATTTGCCCTCATCTGGCTAGTACTTTCGCATTTCTCGCATACATTTTGGCCAGATCCTGGGCTTTTTCTGGTTTGGATCACGTAGTAATGTGGTAACACATTGAAACAGTCAATGAAAGCAGGTTCCGATTAATATTTCAGAGGATAACGCTGGTTATGTCTGGTTTAGTTCTGGTATTTGCAATCATCTAGCTCGTACCTTCGCATTTTTCGCCTACTTGTTGGCAGGATCCTGGGCTTTTTCATGCTTGGATCACGTAGTAATGTGGTACCACACTGAAACAGTCAAATAAACCTGGTTCCGATTAATATTTTACAGGATAACGCCGGCTATGTCTCGGTTAGGTCAGGGATTTTCCCACATCTGGCTCGTACCTCCGCATTTTTCGCATACTTGTTGGCAAGATCCTGGGCTTTTTCTGGTTTGGATCACGTAGTAATGCGGTACCACACCGAAGCAGTCAATTCAACCTTGTGGCGATTAATATTTTAGAGGATAACGCCGGTTATGTCTCCGTTAGGTTTGGGATTTTCCCTCATCTGGCTCGTAATTTCGCATTTTTCGCATACTTGTTGGCCAGATCCTGGCCTTTTTCATGCTTGGACCACGTAGTAATGTGGTACCACACTGAAACAGTCAAATAAACCTGGTTCCGATTAGTATTTTAGAGGATAACGCTGGTTATGCCTGGTCTAGTTCTGGTATTTGCAATCATCTGGCTCGTACCTTCGCATTTTTCGCCTAGTTGTGGCAAGATCCTGGGCTTTTTCTGGTTTGGATCAGGTAGTAATGCGGTACCACACCTTAACAGTCAATTAAACCTGGTTCCGAATAGTATTTTAGAGGATAACGCCGGTTACGTCTGGGTTAGTTCTGGTATTTGCAATCATCTGGCACATACTTTCGCGTTTTTCGCATACTTGTTGGGCAGATCCTGGGTTTTTTCTGGTTTGGATCCCGTAGTAATGAGGTTCCACACCGAAGCAGTCAATAAAACCTGGTTGCGATTAATATTTTAGACGATAACGCCGGTTATGTCACGGTCAGGTCTGGGATTTGCCGTCATCTGGCTCGAATTTTCGCATTTCTCGCATACTTGTTGGCCAGATCCTGGGCTTTTTCTGTTTTGATAACGTAGTAATGTGGTACCACACCGAAACAGTCAATTAAACCTGGTTGCGACTAATATTTTAGAGGATAACGCCGGTTATGTCTCGGTTAGTTCTGGGATTTGCCCTCATCTGGCTCATACTTTCGTATTTCTCGCATACTTGTTGGCCAGATCCTGGGCTTTTTCTGTTTTGATAACGTAGTAATGTGGTACCACACCGAAACAGTCAATTAAACCTGGTTGCGACTAATATTTTAGAGGATAACGCCGGTTATGTCTCGGTTAGTTCTGGGATTTGCCCTCATCTGGCTCATACTTTCGTATTTCTCGCATACTTGTTGGCCAGATCCTGGGCTTTTTCTCGTTTGGATCACGTAGTAATGTGGTACCACACTGAAACAGTCAATGAAAGCTGGTTCCGATTAGTATTTTAGAGGATAACGCTGGTTATGTCTGGGTTAGTTCTGGTATTTGCAATCATCTGTCACATACTTTCGCGTTTTTCGCATACTTCTTGGCCAGATCCAGGGTTCTTTCTGGTTTGGGTCCCGTAATAATGACGCTCCACACCGAAACAGTCAATTAAGCCTGGTTGCGATTAATATTTTGGAGGATAACGCTGGTTATGTCTGGGTTAGTTCTGGTATTTGCAATCATCTCTCTCATACGTTCGCTATTTTTTGCATACTTGTTGGCCAGAACCTGGGCTTTTTCTGGTTTACATCACGTAGTAATGTGGTTCCACACCGAAACAGTCAATTGAACCTGGTTGCGATTAATATTTTAGACGATAACGCCGGTTATGTCACGGTTAGGTCTGGGATTTGCCGTCATCTGGCTCGAATTTTCGCATTTCTCGCATACTTGTTGGCCAGATCCTGGGCTTTTTCTGGTTTGGATCACGTAGTAATGTGGTAACACACTGAAACAGTCAATGAAAGCAGGTTCCGATTAATATTTCAGAGGATAACGCTGGTTATGTCTGGTTTAGTTCTGGTATTTGCAATCATCTAGCTCGTACCTTCGCATTTTTCGCCTACTTGTTGGCAGGATCCTGGGCTTTTTCATGCTTGGATCACGTAGTAATGTGGTACCACACTGAAACAGTCAAATAAACCTGGTTCCGATTAATATTTTACAGGATAACGCCGGCTATGTCTCGGTTAGGTCTGGGATTTTCCCACATCTGGCTCGTACCTCCGCATTTTTCGCATACTTGTTGGCAAGATCCTGGGCTTTTTCTGGTTTGGATCACGTAGTAATGCGGTACCACACCGAAGCAGTCAATTCAACCTTGTGGCGATTAATATTTTAGAGGATAACGCCGGTTATGTCTCCGTTAGGTTTGGGATTTTCCCTCATCTGGCTCGTAATTTCGCATTTTTCGCATACTTGTTGGCCAGATCCTGGCCTTTTTCATGCCTGGACCACGTAGTAATGTGATACCACACTGAAACAGTCAAATAAACCTGGTTCCGATATGTATTTTAGAGGATAACGCTGGTTATGCCTTGTCTAGTTCTGGTATTTGCAATCATCTGGCTCGTACCTTCGCATTTTTCGCCTAGTTGTGGCAAGATCCTGGGCTTTTTCTGGTTTGGATCAGGTAGTAATGCGGTACCACACCTTAACAGTCAATTAAACCTGGTTCCGAATAGTATTTTAGAGGATAACGCCGGTTACGTCTGGGTTAGTTCTGGTATTTGCAATCATCTGGCACATACTTTCGCGTTTTTCGCATACTTGTTGGGCAGATCCTGGGTTTTTTCTGGTTTGGATCCCGTAGTAATGAGGTTCCACACCGAAGCAGTCAATAAAACCTGGTTGCGATTAATATTTTAGACGATAACGCCGGTTATGTCACGGTCAGGTCTGGGATTTGCCGTCATCTGGCTCGAATTTTCGCATTTCTCGCATACTTGTTGGCCAGATCCTGGGCTTTTTCTGGTTTGGATCACGTAGTAATGTGGTACCACACTGAAATAGTCAAATAAACCTGGTTCCGATTAATATTTTACAGGATAACGCCTGCTGTGTCTCGGTTAGGTCTGGGATTTTCCCTCATCTGGCTCATGCTTTCGCGTTTTTCGAATACATCTTGGCAAGATCCTGGCCTTTTTCTGGTTTGGATCACGTAGTAATGCGGTACCACACCGAAACAGTCAATTAAACCTGGTGGCGATTAAAATTTTAGAGGATAACGCCGGTTTTGTCTCGGTTAGGTCTGGGATTTTCCCTCATCTGGCTCATACTTTCGTATTTCTCGCATACTTGTTGGCCAGATCCTGGGCTTTTTCTGGTTTGGATCACGTAGTAATGTGGTACCACACTGAAACAGTCAATGAAAGCTGGTTCCGATTAGTATTTTAGAGGATAACGCTGGTTATGTCTGGGTTAGTTCTGGTATTTGCAATCATCTGTCACATACTTTCGCGTTTTTCGCATACTTCTTGGCCAGATCCAGGGTTCTTTCTGGTTTGGGTCCCGTAATAATGACGCTCCACACCGAAACAGTCAATTAAGCCTGGTTGCGATTAATATTTTGGAGGATAACGCTGGTTATGTCTGGGTTAGTTCTGGTATTTGCAATCATCTCTCTCATACGTTCGCTATTTTTTGCATACTCGTTGGCAAGATCCTGGGCTTTTCCTGGTTTGGATCACGTAGTAATGCGGTACCACACCGTAGCAGTCAATTAAACCTGGTTGCGATTAATATGTTGGAGGATAACGCCGGTTATGTCTCGGTTAGTTCTGGTATTTGCTATCATCTGGCTCGTACCTTCGCATTTTTCGCCTACTTGTTGGCAAGATCCTGGGCTTTTTCATGCTTGGACCATGTAGTAATGTGGTACCACACTGAAACAGTCAAATAAACCTGGTTCCGATTAATATTTAACAGGATAACGCCGGCTATGTCTCGGTTAGGTCTGGGATTTTCCCTCATCTGGCTCGTACCTCCGCATTTTTCGCATACTTGTTGGCAAGATCCTGGGCATCTTCTGGTTTGGATCACGTAGTAATGCTGTACCACACCGAAGCAGTCAATTCAACCTTGTGGCGATTAATATTTTAGAGGATAACGCCGGTTATGTCTCCGTTAGGTTTGGGATTTTCCCTCATCTGGCTCGTAATTTCGCATTTTGCGCATACTTGTTGGCCAGATCCTGGCCTTTTTCATGCTTGGACCACGTAGTAATGTGGTACCACACTGAAACAGTCAAATAAACCTGGTTCCGATTAGTATTTTAGAGGATAACGCTGGTTATGCCTGGTTTAGTTCTGGTATTTGCAATCATCTGGCTCGTACCTTCGCATTTTTCGCCTAGTTGTGGCAAGATCCTGGGCTTTTTCTGGTTTGGATCAGGTAGTAATGCGGTATCACACCTTAACAGTCAATTAAACCTGGTTCCGAATAGTATTTTAGAGGATAACGCCGGTTACGTCTGGGTTAGTTCTGGTATTTGCAATCATCTGGCACATACTTTCGCGTTTTTCGCATACTTGTTGGGCAGATCCTGGGTTTTTTCTGGTTTGGATCCCGTAGTAATGAGGTTCCACACCGAAGCAGTCAATAAAACCTGGTTGCGATTAATATTTTAGACGATAACGCCGGTTATGTCACGGTCAGGTCTGGGATTTGCCGTCATCTGGCTCGAATTTTCGCATTTCTCGCATACTTGTTGGCCAGATCCTGGGCTTTTTCTGGTTTGGATCACGTAGTAATGTGGTACCACACTGAAATAGTCAAATAAACCTGGTTCCGATTAATATTTTACAGGATAACGCCTGCTGTGTCTCGGTTAGGTCTGGGATTTTCCCTCATCTGGCTCATGCTTTCGCGTTTTTCGAATACATCTTGGCAAGATCCTGGCCTTTTTCTGGTTTGGATCACGTAGTAATGCGGTACCACACCGAAACAGTCAATTAAACCTGGTGGCGATTAAAATTTTAGAGGATAACGCCGGTTTTGTCTCGGTTAGGTCTGGGATTTTCCCTCATCTGGCTCCTAATTTCGCATTTTTCGCATACTTGTGGCAAGATCCTGGGCTTTTTCTGGTTCGGATCAGGTAGTAATGCGGTACCACCCCGTAACAGTCAATTAAACCTGGTTGAGAATAGTATTTTAGAGGATAATGCAGGTTACGTCTGGGTTAGTTCTGGTATTTGCAATCATCTGGCTCATACTTTCGCGTTTTTCGCACACTTGTTGGCCAGATCCTGGGTTTTTTCTGGTTTGGATCCCGTAGTAATGAGGTTCCATACCGAAACAGTCAATTAAACCTGGTGGTGATTAATATTTTAGGGGATAACGCCGGTTATGTCTCGGTTAGGTCTGGGATTTTCCCTCATCTGGCTCGTAATTTCGCATTTTTCGCATACTTGTTGGCCAGATCCTGGCCTTTTTCATGCTTTGACCACGTAGTAATGTGGTACCACACTGAAACAGTCAAATAAACCTGATTCCGATTAGTATTTTAGAGGATAACGCTGGTTATGTCTGGTTTAGTTCTGGTATTTGCAATCATCTGGCTCGTACCTTCTCATTTTTCGCCTACTTGTGGCAAGATCCTCGTCTTTTTCTGGTTTGGATCAGGTAGTAATGCGGTACCACACGTTAACAGTCAATTAAACCTGGTTCCGAATAGTATTTTAGATTATAACGCAGGTTACGTCTGGGTTGGTTCTGGTATTTGCAATCATCTGGCACATACTTTCGCGTTTTTCGCATACTTGTTGGGCAGAACCTGGGTTTTTTCTGGTTTGGATCCCGTAGTAATGAGGTTCCACACCGAAACAGTCAATTAAACCAGGTTGCGATTAATATTTTAGAGGATAACGCCGGTTATGTCTGGGTTAGGTCTGGGATTTGCCCTCATCTGGCTCGAATTTTCGCATTTCTCGCATACTTGTTGGCCAGATCCTGGGCTTTTTCTGGTTTGGATCACGTAGTAATGTGGTACCACACTGAAACAGTCAATAAAAGCTGGTTCCGAATAGTATTTTAGAGGATAACACTGGTTATGTCTGGTTTAGTTCTGGTATTTGCTATCACCTGGCTCGTACCTTCGCATTTGTCGCCTACTTGATGGCAAGATCCTGGGCTTTTTCATGCTTCGACCACGTAGTAATGTGGTACCACACTGAAACAGTCAAATAAACCTGGTTCCGATTAATATTTTACAGGATAACGCCGGCTATGTCTCGGTTAGGTCTGGGATTTTCCCTCATCTGGCTCGTACCATCGCATTTTTCGCCTATTTGTTGGCAAGATCCTGGCCTTTTTCTGGTTTGGATCACGTAGTAATGTGGTAACACACTGAGACAGTCAAATAAACATGGTTCCGATTAATATTTTACAGGATAACGCCGGCAACGTCTGGGTTAGGTCTGGTATTTACCCCCATCTGGCTCATACTTTCTCGTTTTTCGCATACATCTTGGCAAGATCCTGGCCTTTTTCTGGTTTGGATCAGGTAGTAATGCGGTACCACACCGAAACAGTCAATTAAGCCTGGTTGCGATTAATATTTTGGAGGATAACGCTGGTTATGTCTGGGTTAGTTCTGGTATTTGCAATCATCTGGCTCATACTTTCGCGTTTTTCGCACACTTGTTGGCCAGATCCTGGGTTTTTTCTGGTTTGGATCCCGTAGTAATGAGGTTCCATACCGAAACAGTCAATTAAACCTGGTGGTGATTAATATTTTAGAGGATAACGCCGGTTATGTCTCGGTTAGGTCTGGGATTTTCCCTCATCTGGCTCGTAATTTCGCATTTTTTGCATACTTGTGGGCCAGATCCTGGCCTTTTTCATGCTTGGACCACGTAGTAATGTGGTACCACACTGAAACAGTCAAATAAACATGGTTCCGATTAATATTTTACAGGATAACGCCGGCTATGGCTGGGTTAGGTCTGGTATTTGCCCTCATGTGGCTCATACTTTCGCGTTTTTCGAATACATCTTGGCAAGATCCCGGCCTTTTTCTGGTTTGGATCACGTAGTAATGCGGTGCCACACCGAAACAGTCAATTAAACCTGGTTGCGATTAATATTTTAGAGGATAACGCCGGTTATGTCTCGGTTAGTTCTGGTATTTGCTATCATCTGGCTCGTACCTTCGCATTTTTCGCCTACTTGTTGGCAAGATCCTGGGCTTTTTCATGCTTGGACCACGTAGTAATGTGGTACCACACTGAAACAGTCAAATAAACCTGGTTCCGATTAATATTTAACAGGATAACGCCGGCTATGTCTGGTTTAGTTCTGGTATTTGCAATCATCTGGCTCGTACCTTCTCATTTTTCGCCTACTTGTGGCAAGATCCTGGGCTTTTTCTGGTTTGGATCAGGTAGTAATGCGGTACCACACCTTAACAGTCAATTAAACCTGGTTCCGAATAGTATTTTAGAGTATAACGCAGGTTACGTCTGGGTTGGTTCTGGTATTTGCAATCATCTGGCACATGCCTTCGCGTTTGTCGCATACTTGTTGGGCAGATCCTGGGTTTTTTCTGGTTTGGATCCCGTAGTAATGAGGTTCCACACCGAAACAGTCAATTAAACCTGGTGGCGATTAATATTTTAGAGGATAACGCCGGTTAAGTCTCGGATAGGTCTGGGATTTGGCCTCATCTGGCTCATACTTTCGCATTTCTCGCATACTTGTTGGCCAGATCCAGGGCTTTTTCTGGTTTGTATCCCTTCGTAATGTGGTTCCACACCGAAACAGTCAATTAAACCAGGTTGCGATTAATATTTTGGAGGGTAACGCTGGTTATGTCTGGGTTAGTTCTGGTATTTGCAATCATCTGTCTCATACGTTCGCAATTTTCGCATACTCAATGGCAAGATCCTGGGCTTTTCCTGGTTTGGATCACGTAGTAATGCGGTACCACACCGTAGCGGTCAATTAAACCTGGTTGCGATTAGTATGTTGGAGGATAACGCCGGTTATGTCTCGGTTAGTTCTGGTATTTGCTATCATCTGGCTCGTACCTTCGCATTTTTCGCCTACTTGTTGGCAAGATCCTGGGCTTTTTCATGCTTGGACCACGTAGTAATGTGGTACCACACTGAAACAGTCAAATAAACCTGGTTCCGATTAATATTTTACAGGATAACGCCGGCTATGTCTCGGTTAGGTCTGGGATTTTCCCTCATCTGGCTCGTAATTTCGCATTTTTCGCATACTTGTGGCAAGATCCTGGGCTTTTTCTGGTTCGGATCAGGTAGTAATGCGGTACCACCCCGTAACAGTCAATTAAACCTGGTTGAGAATAGTATTTTAGAGGATAATGCAGGTTACGTCTGGGTTAGTTCTGGTATTTGCAATCATCTGGCTCATACTTTCGCGTTTTTCGCACACTTGTTGGCCAGATCCTGGTTTTTTTCTGGTTTGGATCCCGTAGTAATGAGGTTCCATACCGAAACAGTCAATTAAACCTGGTGGTGATTAATATTTTAGGGGATAACGCCGGTTATGTCTCGGTTAGGTCTGGGATTTTCCCTCATCTGGCTCGTAATTTCGCATTTTTCGCATACTTATGGGCCAGATCCTGGCCTTTTTCATGCTTGGACCACGTAGTAATGTGGTACCACACTGAAACAGTCAAATAAACATGGTTCCGATTAATATTTTACAGGATAACGCCGGCTATGTCTGGGTTAGGTCTGGTATTTGCCCTCATCTGGCTCATACTTTCGCGTTTTTCGAATACATCTTGGCAAGATCCTGGCCGTTTCTGGTTTGGATCACGTAGTAATGCGGTACCACACCGAAACAGTCAATTAAACCTGGTGGCGATTAAAATTTTAGAGGATAACGCCGGTTTTGTCTCGGTTAGGTCTGGGATTTTCCCTCACCTGGCTCTTAATTTCGCATTTTTCGCATACTTGTGGGCCAGATCCTGGCCTTTTTCATGCTTGGACCACGCAGTAATGTGGTATCACACTGAAACAGTCAATTAAACCTGGTTGCGATTAATATTTTAGAGGATAACGCCGGTTATGACTGGGTGAGGTCTGGGATTTGCCCACATCTGGCTCGTACTTTCGCATTTTTCGCATACTTGTTGGCCAGATCCTGGGCTTTTTCTGGTTTGGATAACGTAGTAATGTGGTACCACACCGAAACAGTCAATTAAACCTGGTTGCGATTAATATTTTAGAGGATAACGCCGGTTATGTCTCGGTTAGTTCTGGGATTTGCCCTCATCTGGCTAGTACTTTCGCATTTCTCGCATACTTGTTGGCCAGATCCTGGGCTTTTTCTGGTTTGGATCACGTATTAATGTGGTACCACACTGAAACAGTCAATGAAAGCTGGTTCCGATTAGTATTTTAGAGGATAACGCTGGTTATGTCTGGGTTAGTTCTGGTATTTGTAATCATCTGTCACATACTTTCGCGTTTTTCGCATACTTCTTGGCCAGATCCAGGGTTCTTTCTGGTTTGGGACCCGTAATAATGACGCTCCACACCGAAACAGTCAATTAAGCCTGGTTGCGATTAATATTTTGGAGGATAACGCTGGTTATGTCTGGGTTAGTTCTGGTATTTGCAATCATCTGTCTCATTCGTTCGCAATTTTCGCATACTCGTTGGCAAGATCCTGGGCTTTTCCTGGTTTGGATCACGTAGTAATGCGGTACCACACCGTAGCAGTCAATTAAACCTGGTTGCGATTAATATGTTGGAGGATAACGCCGGTTATGTCTCGGTTAGTTCTGGTATTTGCTATCATCTGGCTCGTACCTTCGCATTTTTCGCCTACTTGTTGGCAAGATCCTGGGTTTTTTCATGCTTGGACCATGTAGTAATGTGGTACCACACTGAAACAGTCAAATAAACCTGGTTCCGATTAATATTTAACAGGATAACGCCGGCTATGTCTCGGTTAGGTCTGGGATTTTCCCTCATCTGGCTCGTACCTCCGCATTTTTCGCATACTTGTTGGCAAGATCCTGGGCATTTTCTGGTTTGGATCACGTAATAATGCGGTACCACACCGAAGCGGTCAATTCAACCTCTTGGCGATTAATATTTTAGAGGATAACGCCGGTTATGTCTCCGTTAGGTTTGGGATTTTCCCTCATCTGGCTCGTAATTTCGCATTTTTCGCATACTTGTTGGCCAGATCCTGGCCTTTTTCATGCTTGGACCACGTAGTAATGTGGTACCACACTGAAACAGTCAAATAAACCTGATTCCGATTAGTATTTTAGAGGATAACGCTGGTTATGTCTGGTTTAGTTCTGGTATTTGCAATCATCTGGCTCGTACCTTCTCATTTTTCGCCTACTTGTGGCAAGATCCTGGTCTTTTTCTGGTTTGGATCAGGTAGTAATGCGGTACCACACGTTAACAGTCAATTAAACCTGGTTCCGAATAGTATTTTAGATTATAACGCAGGTTACGTCTGGGTTGGTTCTGGTATTTGCAATCATCTGGCACATACTTTCGCGTTTTTCGCATACTTGTTGGGCAGATCCTGGGTTTTTTCTGGTTTGGATCCCGTAGTAATGAGGTTCCACACCGAAACAGTCAATTAAACCAGGTTGCGATTAATATTTTAGAGGATAACGCCGGTTATGTCTGGGTTAGGTCTGGGATTTGCCCTCATCTGGCGCGAATTTTCGCATTTCTCGCATACTTGTTGGCCAGATCCTGGGCTTTTTCTGGTTTGGATCACGTAGTAATGTGGTACCACACTGAAACAGTCAATAAAAGCAGGTTCCGAATAGTATTTTAGAGGATAATACTGGTTATGTCTGGTTTAGTTCTGGTATTTGCTATCATCTGGCTCGTACCTTCGCATTTGTCGCCTACTTGATGGCAAGATCCTGGGCTTTTTCATGCTTCGACCACGTAGTAATGTGGTACCACACTGAAACAGTCAAATAAACCTGGTTCCGATTAATATTTTACAGGATAACGCCGGCTATGTCTCGGTTAGGTCTGGGATTTTCCCTCATCTGGCTCGTACCATCGCATTTTTCTCCTATTTGTTGGCAAGATCCTGGGCTTTTTCTGGTTTGGACCACGTAGTAATGTGGTGCCACACTGAAACAGTCAAATAAACCTGGTTCCGATCAATATTTTACAGGATAACGCCGATTTTGTCTCGGTTAGGTCTGGGATTTGCCCTCAACTGGCTCGTACTTTCGCATTTTTCGCTTACTTGTTGGCCAGATCCTGGCCTTTTTCTGGTTTGGATCACGTAGTAATGTGGTAACACACTGAGACAGTCAAATAAACATGGTTCCGATTAATATTTTACAGGATAACGCCGGCAACGTCTGGGTTAGGTCTGGTATTTACCCCCATCTGGCTCATACTTTCTCGTTTTTCGCATACATCTTGGCAAGATCCTGGCCTTTTTCTGGTTTGGATCAGGTAGTAATGCGGTACCACACCGAAACAGTCAATTAAGCCTGGTTGCGATTAATATTTTGGAGGATAACGCTGGTTATGTCTGGGTTAGTTCTGGTATTTGCAATCATCTGGCTCATACTTTCGCGTTTTTCGCACACTTGTTGGCCAGATCCTGGGTTTTTTCTGGTTTGGATCCCGTAGTAATGAGGTTCCATACCGAAACAGTCAATTAAACCTGGTGGTGATTAATATTTCAGAGGATAACGCCGGTTATGTCTCGGTTAGGTCTGGGATTTTCCCTCATCTGGCTCTTAATTTCGCATTTTTCGCATACTTGTGGGCCAGATCCTGGCCTTTTTCATGCTTGGACCACGCAGTAATGTGGTATCACACTGAAACAGTCAATTAAACCTGGTTGCGATTAATATTTTAGAGGATAACGCCGGTTATGACTGGGTGAGGTCTGGGATTTGCCCACATCTGGCTCGTACTTTCGCATTTTTCGCATACTTGTTGGCCAGATCCTGGGCTTTTTCTGGTTTGGATAACGTAGTAATGTGGTACCACACCGAAACAGTCAATTAAACCTGGTTGCGATTAATATTTTAGAGGATAACGCCGGTTATGTCTCGGTTAGTTCTGGGATTTGCCCTCATCTGGCTAGTACTTTCGCATTTCTCGCATACTTGTTGGCCAGATCCTGGGCTTTTTCTGGTTTGGATCACGTAGTAATTTGGTACCACACTGAAACAGTCAATGAAAGCTGGTTCCGATTAGTATTTTAGAGGATAACGCTGGTTATGTCTGGGTTAGTTCTGGTATTTGCAATCATCTGGCTCATACTTTCGCGTTTTTCGCACACTTGTTGCCCAGATCCTGGGTTTTTTCTGGTTTGGATCCCGTAGTAATGAGGTTCCATACCGAAACAGTCAATTAAACCTGGTGGTGATTAATATTTTAGAGGATAACGCCGGTTATGTCTCGGTTAGGTCTGGGATTTTCCCTCATCTGGCTCGTAATTTCGCATTTTTTGCATACTTGTGGGCCAGATCCTGGCCTTTTTCATGCTTGGGCCACGTAGTAATGTGGTACCACACTGAAACAGTCAAATAAACATGGTTCCGATTAATATTTTACAGGATAACGCCGGCTATGGCTGGGTTAGGTCTGGTATTTGCCCTCATCTGGCTCATACTTTCGCGTTTTTCGAATACATCTTGGCAAGATCCCGGCCTTTTTCTGGTTTGGATCACGTAGTAATGCGGTGCCACACCGAAACAGTCAATTCAACCTGGTTGTGATTAATATTTTAGAGGATAACGCCGGTTATGTCTCGGTTAGTTCTGGTATTTGCTATCATCTGGCTCGTACCTTCGCATTTTTCGCCTACTTGTTGGCAAGATCCTGGGCTTTTTCATGCTTTGACCACGTAGTAATGTGGTACCACACTGAAACAGTCAAATAAACCTGGTTCCGATTAATATTTAACAGGATAACGCCGGCTATGTCTGGTTTAGTTCTGGTATTTGCAATCATCTGGCTCGTACCTTCTCATTTTTCGCCTACTTGTGGCAAGATCCTGGGCTTTTTCTGGTTTGGATCAGGTAGTAATGCGGTACCACACCTTATCAGTCAATTAAACCTGGTTCCGAATAGTATTTTAGAGTATAACGCTGGTTATGTCTGGGTTAGTTCTGGTATTTGCTATCATCTGGCACATACTTTCGCGTTTTTCGCATACTTGTTGGGCAGATCCTGGGTTTTTTCTGGTTTGGATCCCGTAGTAATGAGGTTCCACACCGAAGCAGTCAATTATACCTGGCGGCGATTAATATTTTAGAGGATAACGCCGGTTATGTCTCGGATAGGTCTGGGATTTGGCCTCATCTGGCTCATACTTTCGCATTTCTCGCATACTTGTTGGCCAGATCCAGGGCTTTTTCTGGTTTGTATCCCGTCGTAATGTGGTTCCACACCGAAACAGTCAATTAAACCAGGTTGCGATTAATATTTTAGAGGATAACGCCGGTTATGTCTGGGTTAGGTCTGGGATTTGCCCTTATCTGGCTCGTATTTTCGCATTTCTCGCCTACTTGATGGCAAGATCCTGGGCTTTTTCATGCTTCGACCACGTAGTAATGTGGTACCACACTGAAACAGTCAAATAAACCTGGTTCCGATTAATATTTTACAGGATAACGCCGGCTATGTCTCGGTTAGGTCTGGGATTTTCCCTCATCTGGCTCGTACCTTCGCATTTTTCGCCTATTTGTTGGCAAGATCCTGGGCTTTTTCATGCTTGGACCACGTAGTAATGTGGTACCACACTGAAACAGTCAAATAAACCTGGTTCCGATTAATATTTAAGAGGATAACGCCGGCTATGTCTCGGTTAGGTCTGGGATTTTCCCTCATCTGGCTCGTACCTCCGCATTTTTCGCATACTTGTTGGCAAGATCCTGGGCATTTTCTGGTTTGGATCACGTAGTAATGCGGTACCACAACGAAGCGGTCAATTCAACCTCGTGGCGATTAATATTTTAGAGGATAACGCCGGTTATGTCTCCGTTAGGTTTGGGATTTTCCCTTATCTGGCTCGTAATTTCGCATCTTTCGCATACTTGTTGGCCAGATCCAGGCCTTTTTCATGCTTGGACCACGTAGTAATGTGGTACCACACTGAAACAGTCAAATAAACCTGGTTCCGATTAGTATTTTAGAGGATAACGCTGGTTATGTCTGGTTTAGTTCTGGTATTTGCAATCATCTGGCTCTTACCTTCTCATTTTTCGCCTACTTGTGGCAAGATCCTGGGCTTTTTTTGGTTTGGATCAGGCAGTAATGCGGTACCACACCTTAACAGTCAATTAAACCTGGTTCCGAATAGTATTTTAGAGGATAACGCTGGTTATGTCTGGTTTAGTTCTGGTATTTGCAATCATCTGGCTCGTACCTTCACATTTTTCGCCTATTTGTTGGCAAGATCCTGGGCTTTTTCTGGTTTGGACCACGTAGTAATGTGGTGCCACACTGAAACAGTCAAATAAACCTGGTTCCGATCAATATTTTACAGGATAACGCCGGTTTTGTCTCGGTTAGGTCTGGGATTTTCCCTCATCTGGCTCGTACTTTCGCATTTTTCGCTTACTTGTTGGCCAGATCCTGGCCTTTTTCTGGTTTGGATCACGTAGTAATGTGGTAACACACTGAGACAGTCAAATAAACATGGTTCCGATTAATATTTTACAGGATAACGCCGGCTATGTCTGGGTTAGGTCTGGTATTTGCCCTCATCTGGCTCATACTTTCTCGTTTTTCGCATACATCTTGGCAGGATCCTGGCCTTTTTCTGGTTTGGATCACGTAGTAATGCGGTACCACACCGAAACAGTCAATTAAACCTGGTTGCGATTAATATTTTAGAGGATAACGCCGGTTATGTCTGGGTTAGGTCTAGGATTTGCCCCCATCTGGCACGTACTTTCGCATTTTTCGCATACTTGTTGGCCAGATCCTGGGCTTTTTCTGGTTTAGATCATGTAGTAATGTGGTTCCACACCGAAACAGTCAATTAAACCTGGTTGCGATTAATATTTTAGAGGATAACGCCGGTTATGTCACGGTAAGGTCTGGGATTTGCCGTCATCTGGCTCGTATATTCGCATTTTTCGCATACTTGTTGGCTAGATCCTGGCCTTTTTCTGGCTTGGACAACGTAGTAATGTGGTATCACACTGAAACTGTCAATTATACCTGGTTGCGATTAATACTTTGGAGGATAACGCCGGTTATGTCTCGGTTAGGTCTGGGATTTGCCCTCATCTGGCTCGTACCTTCGCATTTTTCGCCTACTTGTTGGCAAGATCCTGGGCTTTTTCTGGTTTGGATCACATAGTAATGTGGGACCACACTCAGACAGTCAATTAAACCTGGTTGCGATTAATATTTTAGAGGATAGCGCCGGTTATTTCTCGGTTAGGTCTGGGATTTGCCCTCATCTGTCTCGTGCCTTCGCATTTTTCGCCAACTTGTTGGCAGGATCCTGGGCTTTTTCATGCTTGGATCACGTAGTAATGTGGTACGACACTGAAACAGTCAAATAAACCTGGTTCCGATTAATATTTTACAGGTTGACGCCGGCTATGTCTCGGTTAGGTCTGGGATTTTCCCACATCTGCCTCGTACCACCGCATTTTTCGCATACTTGTTGGCGAGATCCTGGGCTTTTTCTGGTTTTGATCACGTAGTAATGCGGTACCACACCGAAGCAGTCAATTCAACCTGGTGGCGATTAATATTTTAGAGGATAACGCCGGTTATGTCTGCGTTAGGTTTGGGATTTTCCCTCATCTGGCTCGTAATTTCGCATTTTTCGCATACTTGTTTGCCAGATCCTGGCCTTTTTCATGCTTGGACCACGTTGTAATGTGGTACCACAATGAAACAGTCAAATAAACCTGGTTCCGATTAGTATTTTAGAGGATAACGCTGGATATGCCTGGTTTAGTTCTGGTATTTGCAATCATCTGGCTCGTACCTTCGCATTTTTCGCCTAGTTGTGGCAAGATCCTGGGCTTTTTCTGGTTTGGATCAGGTAGTAATGCGGTACCACACCTTAACAGTCAATTAAACCTGGTTCCGAATAGTATTTTAGAGGATAACGCCGGTTACGTCTGGGTTAGTTCTGGTATTTGCAATCATCTGGCACATACTTTCGCGTTTTTCGCATACTTGTTGGGCAGATCCTGGGTTTTTTCTGGTTTGGATCCCGTAGTAATGAGGTTCCACACCGAAGCAGTCAATTAAACCTGGTTGCGATTAATATTTTAGACGATAACGCAGGTTATGTCACGGTCAGGTCTGGGATTTGCCGTCATCTGGCTCGAATTTTCGCATTTCTCGCATACTTGTTGGCCAGATCCTGGGCTTTTTCTGGTTTGGATCACGTAGTAATGTGGTACCACACTGAAACAATCAATAAAAGCCGGTTCCGAATAGTATTTTAGAGGATAACGCTGGTTATGTCTGGTTTAGTTCTGGTATTTGCAATCATCTGGCTCGTACCTTCGCATTTTTCGCCTACTTGATGGGAAGATCCTGGGCTTTTTCATGCTTGGACCACGTAGTAATGTGGTACCACACTGAAACAGTCAAATAAACCTGGCTCCGATTAATATTTTACAGGATAACGCCGGCTATGTCTCGGTTAGGTCTGGGATTTTCCCTCATCTGGCTCGTACCTTCGCATTTTTCGCCTATTTGTTGGCAAGATCCTGGGCTTTTTCTGGTTTGGATCACGTAGTAATGCGGTACCACACCTAAACAGTCAATTAAACCTGGATGCGATTAATATTTTAGAGGATAACGCCGGTTATGTCTGGGTTAGGTCTAGGATTTGCCCCCATCTGGCTCGTACTTTCGCATTTTTCGCATACTTATTGGCCAGATCCTGGGCTTTTTCTGGTTTAGATCATGTAGTAATGTGGTTCCACACCGAAAAAGTCAATTAAACCTGGTTGCGATTAATATTTTAGAGGATAACGCCGGTTATGTCACGGTAAGGTCTGGGATTTGCCGTCATCTGGCTCGTATTTTCGCATTTTTCGCATACTTGTTGACTAGATCCTGGCCTTTTTCTGGCTTGGACAACGTAGTAATGTGGTATCACACTGAAACTGTCAATTAAACCTGGTTGCGATTAATACTTTGGAGGATAACGCCGGTTATGTCTCGGTTAGGTCTGGGATTTGCCCTCATCTGGCTCGTACCTTCGCATTTTTCGCCTACTTGTTGGCAAGATCGTGGGCTTTTTCTGGTTTGGATCACGTAGTAATGCGGTACCACACCGAAGCAGTCAATTAAACCTGGTGGCGATTAATATTTTAGAGGATAACGCCGGTTTTTTCTCGGTTAGGTCTGGGATTTTCCCTCATCTGGCTCGTAATTTCGCATTTTTCGCATACTTGTGGCAAGATCCTGGGCTTTTTCTGGTTTGGATCAGGTAGTAATGCGGTACCACACCGTAACAGTCAATTAAACCTGGTTCCGAATAGTATTTTAGAGGATAATGCAGGTTACGTCTGGTTTAGTTCTGGTATTTGCAATCATCTGGCTCATACTTTCGCGTTTTTCACACACTTCTTGGCCAGATCCTGGGTTTCTTCTGGTTTGGATCCCGTAGTAATGAGGTTCCATACCGAAACAGTCAACTAACCTGGTGGTGATTAATATTTTAGAGGATAACGCCGGTTATGTCTCGGTTGGGCCTGGGATTTTCCCTCATCTGGCTCGTAATTTCGCATTTTTCGCATACTTGTGGGCCAGATCCTCGCCTTTTTCATGCTTGGACCACGTAGTAATGTGGGACCACACTCACACAGTCAATGAAACCTGGTTGCGATTAATATTTTAGAGGATAGCGCCGGTTATTTCTCGGTTAAGTCTAGGATTTTCCCTCATCTGTCTCGTACTTTCGCGTTTTTCGCATACATCTTGGCAAGATCCTGGCCTTTTTCTGGCTTGGACAACGTAGTAATGTGGTACCACACCTAAACAGTCAATTAAACCTGGTTGCGATTAACATTTTAGAGGATAACGCCGGTTATGTCACGGTTAGGTCTGGGATTTGCCGTGATCTGGCTCGAATTTTCGCATTTCTCTCATACTTGTTGGCCAGATCCTGGACTTTTTCTGGCTTGGACCACGCAATAATGTGGTATCACACTGAAACAGTCAATTAAACCTGGTTGCGATTAATTTTTTGGAGGATAACGCTGGTTATGTTTGGGTTAGTTCCGGTACTTGCAACCATCTGGCTGATACTTTCGCATTTCTCGCATACTTGATGACCAGATCCTGGCCTTTTTCTGGCTTGGACCACGTAGTGATGTGGTACCACACCGAAACAGTCAATTAAACCTGGTTGCGATTAATATTTTAGAGGATAACGCTGGTTATGTCTGGGTTAGGTCTGGGATTTGCCCTCATCTGTCTCGTACTTTCGCATTTTTCGCATACTTGTTGTCCAGATCCTGGCCTTTTTCTGGCTTGGACCACGTAGTGATGTGGTACCACACCGAAACAGTCAATAGAAGCTGGTTGCGATTAACATTTTAGAGGATAACGCTGGTTATGGCTGGGTTAGTTCTGGGATTTGCCTTCATCTGGCTAGCACCTTCGCATTTTTCGCCTACTTGTTGGCTAGATCCTGGCCTTTTTCTGGGTTGGACCACGTAGTAATGTGGTACCACGCCAAAACAGGCAATGAAACCTGGTTGCGATTAATATTTTAGAGGAGAACACAGGTTATGTCTCGGTTAGTTCTGGTATATGCAATCATCTGGCTCATACTTTCGCGTTTTTCGAATACATGTTGGCCAGAACCGGGCCTTTTTCTGGTTTAGATCACGTAGTAATGCGGTACCACACTGAAACAGTCAATTAAACCTGGTTGCGATTAACATTTTGGAGGATAACGCCGGTTATGTCTCGGTTAGGTCTGGGATTTGCCCTCATCTGGCTCGTACCTTCGCATTTTTCGCCTACTTGTGGCAAGATCCTGGGCTTTTTTTGGTTTGGATCAGGCAGTAATGCGGTACCACACCTTAACAGTCAATTAAACCTGGTTCCGAATAGTATTTTAGAGGATAACGCTGGTTATGTCTGGTTTAGTTCTGGTATTTGCAATCATCTGGCTCGTACCTTCACATTTTTCGCCTATTTGTTGGCAAGATCCTGGGCTTTTTCTGGTTTGGACCACGTAGTAATGTGGTGCCACACTGAAACAGTCAAATAAACCTGGTTCCGATCAATATTTTACAGGATAACGCCGGTTTTGTCTCGGTTAGGTCTGGGATTTTCCCTCATCTGGCTCGTACTTTCGCATTTTTCGCTTACTTGTTGGCCAGATCCTGGCCTTTTTCTGGTTTGGATCACGTAGTAATGTGGTAACACACTGAGACAGTCAAATAAACATGGTTCCGATTAATATTTTACAGGATAACGCCGGCTATGTCTGGGTTAGGTCTGGTATTTGCCCTCATCTGGCTCATACTTTCTCGTTTTTCGCATACATCTTGGCAGGATCCTGGCCTTTTTCTGGTTTGGATCACGTAGTAATGCGGTACCACACCTTAACAGTCAATTAAACCTGGTTCCGAATAGTATTTTAGAGTATAACGCAGGTTACGTCTGGGTTGGTTCTGGTATTTGCAATCATCTGGCACATACTTTCGCGTTTTTCGCATACTTGTTGGGCAGATCCTGGGTTTTTTCTGGTTTGGATCCCGTAGTAATGAGGTTCCACACCGAAGCAGTCAATTATACCTGGCGGCGATTAATATTTTAGAGGATAACGCCGGTTATGTCTCGGATAGGTCTGGGATTTGGCCTCATCTGGCTCATACTTTCGCATTTCTCGCATACTTGTTGGCCAGATCCAGGGCTTTTTCTGGTTTGTATCCCGTCGTAATGTGGTTCCACACCGAAACAGTCAATTAAACCAGGTTGCGATTAATATTTTAGAGGATAACGCCGGTTATGTCTGGGTTAGGTCTGGGATTTGCCCTTATCTGGCTCGTATTTTCGCATTTCTCGCCTACTTGATGGCAAGATCCTGGGCTTTTTCATGCTTCGACCACGTAGTAATGTGGTACCACACTGAAACAGTCAAATAAACCTGGTTCCGATTAATATTTTACAGGATAACGCCGGCTATGTCTCGGTTAGGTCTGGGATTTTCCCTCATCTGGCTCGTACCATCGCATTTTTCGCCTATTTGTTGGCAAGATCCTGGGCTTTTTCATGCTTGGACCACGTAGTAATGTGGTACCACACTGAAACAGTCAAATAAACCTGGTTCCGATTAATATTTAAGAGGATAACGCCGGCTATGTCTCGGTTAGGTCTGGGATTTTCCCTCATCTGGCTCGTACCTCCGCATTTTTCGCATACTTGTTGGCAAGATCCTGGGCATTTTCTGGTTTGGATCACGTAGTAATGCGGTACCACAACGAAGCGGTCAATTCAACCTCGTGGCGATTAATATTTTAGAGGATAACGCCGGTTATGTCTCCGTTAGGTTTGGGATTTTCCCTTATCTGGCTCGTAATTTCGCATCTTTCGCATACTTGTTGGCCAGATCCAGGCCTTTTTCATGCTTGGACCACGTAGTAATGTGGTACCACACTGAAACAGTCAAATAAACCTGGTTCCGATTAGTATTTTAGAGGATAACGCTGGTTATGTCTGGTTTAGTTCTGGTATTTGCAATCATCTGGCTCTTACCTTCTCATTTTTCGCCTACTTGTGGCAAGATCCTGGGCTTTTTTTGGTTTGGATCAGGCAGTAATGCGGTACCACACCTTAACAGTCAATTAAACCTGGTTCCGAATAGTATTTTAGAGGATAACGCTGGTTATGTCTGGTTTAGTTCTGGTATTTGCAATCATCTGGCTCGTACCTTCACATTTTTCGCCTATTTGTTGGCAAGATCCTGGGCTTTTTCTGGTTTGGACCACGTAGTAATGTGGTGCCACACTGAAACAGTCAAATAAACCTGGTTCCGATCAATATTTTACAGGATAACGCCGGTTTTGTCTCGGTTAGGTCTGGGATTTTCCCTCATCTGGCTCGTACTTTCGCATTTTTCGCTTACTTGTTGGCCAGATCCTGGCCTTTTTCTGGTTTGGATCACGTAGTAATGTGGTAACACACTGAGACAGTCAAATAAACATGGTTCCGATTAATATTTTACAGGATAACGCCGGCTATGTCTGGGTTAGGTCTGGTATTTGCCCTCATCTGGCTCATACTTTCTCGTTTTTCGCATACATCTTGGCAGGATCCTGGCCTTTTTCTGGTTTGGATCACGTAGTAATGCGGTACCACACCGAAACAGTCAATTAAACCTGGTTGCGATTAATATTTTAGAGGATAACGCCGGTTATGTCTGGGTTAGGTCTAGGATTTGCCCCCATCTGGCACGTACTTTCGCATTTTTCGCATACTTGTTGGCCAGATCCTGGGCTTTTTCTGGTTTAGATCATGTAGTAATGTGGTTCCACACCGAAACAGTCAATTAAACCTGGTTGCGATTAATATTTTAGAGGATAACGCCGGTTATGTCACGGTAAGGTCTGGGATTTGCCGTCATCTGGCTCGTATATTCGCATTTTTCGCATACTTGTTGGCTAGATCCTGGCCTTTTTCTGGCTTGGACAACGTAGTAATGTGGTATCACACTGAAACTGTCAATTATACCTGGTTGCGATTAATACTTTGGAGGATAACGCCGGTTATGTCTCGGTTAGGTCTGGGATTTGCCCTCATCTGGCTCGTACCTTCGCATTTTTCGCCTACTTGTTGGCAAGATCCTGGGCTTTTTCTGGTTTGGATCACATAGTAATGTGGGACCACACTCAGACAGTCAATTAAACCTGGTTGCGATTAATATTTTAGAGGATAGCGCCGGTTATTTCTCGGTTAGGTCTGGGATTTGCCCTCATCTGTCTCGTGCCTTCGCATTTTTCGCCAACTTGTTGGCAGGATCCTGGGCTTTTTCATGCTTGGATCACGTAGTAATGTGGTACGACACTGAAACAGTCAAATAAACCTGGTTCCGATTAATATTTTACAGGATAACGCCGGCTATGTCTCGGTTAGGTCTGGGATTTTCCCACATCTGCCTCGTACCACCGCATTTTTCGCATACTTGTTGGCGAGATCCTGGGCTTTTTCTGGTTTTGATCACGTAGTAATGCGGTACCACACCGAAGCAGTCAATTCAACCTGGTGGCGATTAATATTTTAGAGGATAACGCCGGTTATGTCTGCGTTAGGTTTGGGATTTTCCCTCATCTGGCTCGTAATTTCGCATTTTTCGCATACTTGTTTGCCAGATCCTGGCCTTTTTCATGCTTGGACCACGTTGTAATGTGGTACCACAATGAAACAGTCAAATAAACCTGGTTCCGATTAGTATTTTAGAGGATAACGCTGGATATGCCTGGTTTAGTTCTGGTATTTGCAATCATCTGGCTCGTACCTTCGCATTTTTCGCCTAGTTGTGGCAAGATCCTGGGCTTTTTCTGGTTTGGATCAGGTAGTAATGCGGTACCACACCTTAACAGTCAATTAAACCTGGTTCCGAATAGTATTTTAGAGGATAACGCCGGTTACGTCTGGGTTAGTTCTGGTATTTGCAATCATCTGGCACATACTTTCGCGTTTTTCGCATACTTGTTGGGCAGATCCTGGGTTTTTTCTGGTTTGGATCCCGTAGTAATGAGGTTCCACACCGAAGCAGTCAATTAAACCTGGTTGCGATTAATATTTTAGACGATAACGCAGGTTATGTCACGGTCAGGTCTGGGATTTGCCGTCATCTGGCTCGAATTTTCGCATTTCTCGCATACTTGTTGGCCAGATCCTGGGCTTTTTCTGGTTTGGATCACGTAGTAATGTGGTACCACACTGAAACAATCAATAAAAGCCGGTTCCGAATAGTATTTTAGAGGATAACGCTGGTTATGTCTGGTTTAGTTCTGGTATTTGCAATCATCTGGCTCGTACCTTCGCATTTTTCGCCTACTTGATGGGAAGATCCTGGGCTTTTTCATGCTTGGACCACGTAGTAATGTGGTACCACACTGAAACAGTCAAATAAACCTGGCTCCGATTAATATTTTACAGGATAACGCCGGCAATGTCTCGGTTAGGTCTGGGATTTTCCCTCATCTGGCTCGTACCTTCGCATTTTTCGCCTATTTGTTGGCAAGATCCTGGGCTTTTTCTGGTTTGGATCACGTAGTAATGCGGTACCACACCTAAACAGTCAATTAAACCTGGATGCGATTAATATTTTAGAGGATAACGCCGGTTATGTCTGGGTTAGGTCTAGGATTTGCCCCCATCTGGCTCGTACTTTCGCATTTTTCGCATACTTATTGGCCAGATCCTGGGCTTTTTCTGGTTTAGATCATGTAGTAATGTGGTTCCACACCGAAAAAGTCAATTAAACCTGGTTGCGATTAATATTTTAGAGGATAACGCCGGTTATGTCACGGTAAGGTCTGGGATTTGCCGTCATCTGGCTCGTATTTTCGCATTTTTCGCATACTTGTTGACTAGATCCTGGCCTTTTTCTGGCTTGGACAACGTAGTAATGTGGTATCACACTGAAACTGTCAATTAAACCTGGTTGCGATTAATACTTTGGAGGATAACGCCGGTTATGTCTCGGTTAGGTCTGGGATTTGCCCTCATCTGGCTCGTACCTTCGCATTTTTCGCCTACTTGTTGGCAAGATCGTGGGCTTTTTCTGGTTTGGATCACGTAGTAATGCGGTACCACACCGAAGCAGTCAATTAAACCTGGTGGCGATTAATATTTTAGAGGATAACGCCGGTTTTTTCTCGGTTAGGTCTGGGATTTTCCCTCATCTGGCTCGTAATTTCGCATTTTTCGCATACTTGTGGCAAGATCCTGGGCTTTTTCTGGTTTGGATCAGGTAGTAATGCGGTACCACACCGTAACAGTCAATTAAACCTGGTTCCGAATAGTATTTTAGAGGATAATGCAGGTTACGTCTGGGTTAGTTCTGGTATTTGCAATCATCTGGCTCATACTTTCGCGTTTTTCACACACTTCTTGGCCAGATCCTGGGTTTTTTCTGGTTTGGATCCCGTAGTAATGAGGTTCCATACCGAAACAGTCAACTAACCTGGTGGTGATTAATATTTTAGAGGATAACGCCGGTTATGTCTCGGTTGGGTCTGGGATTTTCCCTCATCTGGCTCGTAATTTCGCATTTTTCGCATACTTGTGGGCCAGATCCTCGCCTTTTTCATGCTTGGACCACGTAGTAATGTGGGACCACACTCACACAGTCAATGAAACCTGGTTGCGATTAATATTTTAGAGGATAGCGCCGGTTATTTCTCGGTTAAGTCTAGGATTTTCCCTCATCTGTCTCGTACTTTCGCGTTTTTCGCATACATCTTGGCAAGATCCTGGCCTTTTTCTGGCTTGGACAACGTAGTAATGTGGTACCACACCTAAACAGTCAATTAAACCTGGTTGCGATTAACATTTTAGAGGATAACGCCGGTTATGTCACGGTTAGGTCTGGGATTTGCCGTGATCTGGCTCGAATTTTCGCATTTCTCTCATACTTGTTGGCCAGATCCTGGACTTTTTCTGGCTTGGACCACGCAATAATGTGGTATCACACTGAAACAGTCAATTAAACCTGGTTGCGATTAATATTTTAGAGGATAAAGCCGGTTATGTCTCGGTTATGTCTGGGATTTGCCGTCATCTGGCTCGTATTTTCGCATTTTTCGCATACTTGTTGTCCAGATCCTGGCCTTTTTCTGGCTTGGACCACGTAGTGATGTGGTACCACACCGAAACAGTCAATTAATCCTGGTTGCGATTAATATTTTAGAGGATAACGCCGGTTATGTCTCGGTTAGTTCTGGGATTTGCCTTCATCTGGCTAGCACCTTCGCATTTTTCGCCTACTTGTTGGCTAGATCCTGGCCTTTTTCTGGGTTGGACCACGTAGTAATGTGGTACCACGCCAAAACAGGCAATTAAACCTGGTTGCGATTAATATTTTAGAGGAGAACACAGGTTATGTCTCGGTTAGTTCTGGTATATGCAATCATCTGGCTCATACTTTCGCGTTTTTCGAATACATGTTGGCCAGAACCAGGCCTTTTTCTGGTTTAGATCACGTAGTAATGCGGTACCACACTGAAACAGTCAATTAAACCTGGTTGCGATTAACATTTTGGAGGATAACGCCGGTTATGTCTCGGTTAGGTCTGGGATTTGCCCTCATCTGGCTCGTACCTTCGCATTTTTCGCCTACTTGTTGGCAAGATCCTGGGCTTTTTCTGGTTTGGATCACGTAGTAATGCGGTACCACACCGTAACAATCAATTAAACCTGGTTGCGGTTAATATTTTGGAGGATAACGCCGGTTATGTCTGGGTTAGGTCTGGGATTTTCCCTCATCTGGCTCGTATTTTCGCATTTTTCGCATACTTGTTGTCCAGATCCTGGCCTTTTTCTGGCTTGGACCACGTAGTGATGTGGTACCTCACCGAAACAGTCAATAGAAGCTGGTTGCGATTAATATTTTAGAGGATAACGCCGGTCATGTCTCGGTTATGTCTGGGATTTGCCCTTATCTGGCTCGTACTTTCGCATTTTTCGCATACTTGTTGGCCAGATCGTGGCCTTTTTCTGGTCTGTATCACGTAGTAATGCGGTACCACACCGAAACAGTCAATTGAACCTGGTTGCGATTAATATATTAAAGGATAACGCCTGTTATGTCTGGGTTAGTTCTGGTATTTGCAATCATCTGGCTCATACTTTCGCAATTTTCGCGTACTTGTTGGCCAGATCTTGGGTTTCTGGTCGTTTGGATCCCGTCGTAATGTGGATCCACACCGTAGCAGTCAATTAAACCTGGTTGCGATTAATATTTTAGAGGATAACGCAGGTTATGTCTGGGTTAGTTCTGGTATTTGCAATCATCTGGCTCATACTTTCGCAATTTTCGCGTACTTGTTGGCCAGATCTTGGGTTTCTTGTGGTTTGGATCCCGTCCTAATGTGGATCCACACCGATGCAGTCAATTAAGCCTGGCTGCGATGAATATTTTAGAGGATAACGGTGGTTATGTTTGGGTTAGTTCTGCTATTTGCAATCATCTGGCTCGTACTTTCGCATTTCTCGCATACTTGTAGGCAGATCCTGGGCTTTTTCTTGTTTGGATCACGTAGTAATGCGGTACCACACTCAAACTGTCAATTAAACCTGGTGGCGATTAATATTTTAGACGATAACGCCGGTTATGTCACGGTTAGGTCTCGGATTTGCCGTCATCAAGCTCGCATTTTCGCATTTTTCGCATACTTGCTGGCCAGATCCTGGCCTTTTTCTGGGTTGGACCACGTAGTAATGTGGTACCACGCCAAAACAGGCAATTAAACCTGGTTGCGATTAATATTTTAGAGGAGAACACTGGTTATGTCTCGGTTAGTTCTGGTATATGCAATCATCTGGCTCATACTTTCGCGTTTTTCGAATATATGGTGGCCAGAACCAGGCCTTTTTCTGGTTTGGATCACGTAGTAATGCGGTACCACACTGAAACAGTCAATTAAACCTGGTTGCGATTAACATTTTGGAGGATAACGCTGGTTATGTCTCGGTTAGGTCTGGGATTTGCCCTCACCTGGCTCGTTCCTTCGCATTTTTCGCCTACTTGTTGGCAAGATCCTGGGCTTTTTCTGGTTTGGATCACGTAGTAATGCGGTACCACACCGAAGCAGTCAATTAAACCTGGTTGCGATTAATATTTTAGAGGATAAGGCCTGTTATGTCTTGGTTAGGTTTGGTATTTGGCCTCATCTGGCTCGTACTTTCGCATTTCTCGCATACTTGTTGGCCAGATCCTTGCCTTTTCCTGGTTTGGATCACGTAGTAATGCGGTACCACACTGAAACAGTCAATTAAACCTGGTTGTGATTAATATTTTGGAGGATAACGCTGGTTATGTTTGGGTTAGTTCCGATATTTGCAACCATCTGGCTGATACTTTCGCATTTTTTGCATACTTGTTGGCCAGATCCTGGGCTTTTTCATGCTTGGACCACGTAGTAATGTGGTACCACACTGAAGCAGTCAAATAAACCTGGTTCCGATTAATATTTTACAGGATAACGCCGGTTATGTCTGGGTTAGGTGTGGGATTTGCCCTCACCTGGCTCGTACTTTCGCATTTCTCGCATACTTGTCGGCCAGATCCAGGTCTTTTTCTGGTTTGGATCACGTAGTGATGCGGTACCACACCGAAACAGTCAATTAAACCTGGTTGCGATTAATATTTTAGAGGATAAAGCCGGTTATGTCTCGGTTATGTCTGGGATTTGCCGTCATCTGGCTCGTATTTTCGCATTTTTCGCATACTTGTTGGCCAGATCCTGGCCTTTTTCTGGCTTGGACCACGTAGTAATGTGGTATCACACTGAAACAGTCAATTAAACCTGTTTGTGATTAACATTTTGGAGGATAACGCCGGTTATGTCTCGGTTAGGTCTGGGATTTGCCCTCATCTGGCTCGTACCTTCGCATTTTTCGCCTACTTGTTGGCAAGATCCTGGGCTTTTTCTGGTTTGGATCACGTAGTAATGCGGTACCACACCGAAGCAGTCAATTAAACCTGGTTGCGATTAATATTTTAGAGGATAACGCCGGTTATGTCTTGGTTAGGTCTGGTATTTAGCCTCATCTGGCTCGTACTTACGCATTTCTCGCATACTTGTTGGCCAGATCCTTGCCTTTTCCTGGTTTGGATCACGTAGTAATGCGGTACCACACTGAAACAGTCAATTAAACCTGGTTGTGATTAATATTTTGGAGGATAACGCTGGTTATGTTTGGGTTAGTTCCGGTATTTGCAACCATCTGGCAGATACTTTCGCATTTCTCGCATACTTGTTGGCCAGATCCAGGGCTTTTTCTGGTTTGTATCCCGTCGTAATGTGGTTCCACACCGAAACAGTCAATTAAACCCGGTTGCGATTAATATTTTAGAGGATAACGCCGGTTATGTCTGGGTTAGGTCTGGGATTTGCCCTCATCTGGCTCGTACTTTCGCATTTCTCGCATACTTGTTGGCCAGATCCTGGGCTTTTTCTGGTTTAGATCACGTAGTAATGTGGTTCCACACCGAAACAGTCAATTAAACCTGGTTGCGATTAATATTTTAGACGATAAAGCCGGTTATGTCACGGTTAGGTCTGGGATTTGCCGTCATCTGGCTCGAATTTTCGCATTTCTCGCATACTAGTTGGCCAGATCCTGGGCTTTTTCTGGTTTGGATCACGTAGTAATGTGGTACCACACTGAAACAGTCAATAGAAGCTGGTTCCGATTAGTATTTTATAGGTTAACGCTGGTTATGACTGGTTTAGATCTGGTATTTGCAATCATCTGGCTCGTACCTTCGCATTTTTCGCCTACTTATTGGCAAGATCCTGGGCTTTTTCATGCTTGGACCACGTAGTAATGTGGTACCACACTCTAACAGTCAAATAAACCTGGTTCCGATTAATATTTTACAGGATAACACCGGTTATGTCTGGGTTAGGTCTGGGATTTGCCGTCATCTGGCTCGTATTTTCGCATTTTTCGCATACTTGTTGGCCAGATCCTGGCCTTTTTCTGGCTTGGACCACATAGTAATGTGGTACCACACCAAAACAGTCAGTACATGCTGGTTGCGATTAATATTTTAGAGGATAACGCCGGTTATGTCTGGGTTAGGTCTGGTATTTGCCCCTCATCTGGCTCGTACTTTCGCATTTTTCGCATACTTGTTCTTCAGATCCTGGGCTTTTTCTGGTTTGGATCACGTAGTAATGTGGTACCACACAGAAACAGTCAATAAAAGCTGGTTCCGACTAGTATTTTAGAGGATAACGCTGGTTATGTCTGGTTTAGTTCTGGTATTTGCAATCATTTGGCTCGTACCTTCGCATTTTCGCCTACTTGTTGGCAAGATCCTGGGCTTTTTCATGCTTGCACCACGTAGTAATGTGGTACCACACTGAAACAGTCAAATAAACCTGGTTCCGATTAATATTTTACAGGATAACGCCGGCTACGTCTCGGTTAGGTCTGGGATTTTCCCTCATCTGGCTCGTACCTCCGCATTTTTCGCATACTTGTTGGCAAGATCCTGGGCTTTTCCTGGTTTGGATCACGTAGTAATGCGGTACCACACCGAAGCGGTCAATTCAACCTCGTGGCGATTAACATTTTAGAGGACAACGCCGGTTATGTCTCCGTTAGGTTTGGGATTTTCCCTCATCTGGCTCGTAATTTCGCATTTTTCGCATACTTGTTGGCCAGATCCTGGCCTTTTTCATGCTTGGACCACGTAGTAATGTGGTACCACACTGAAACAGTCAAATAAACCTGTTTCCGATTAGTATTTTAGAGGGTAACGCTGGTTATGTCTGGTTTAGTTCTGGTATTTGCAATCATCTGGCTCGTACCTTCGCATTTTTCGCCTACTTGTGGCAATATCCTGGGCTTTTTCTGGTTTGGATCAGGTAGTAATGCGGTACCACACCTTAACAGTAAATTAAACCTGGTTCCGAATAGTATTTTAGAGGATAACGCTGGTTATGTCTGGGTTAGTTCTGGTAGTTGCAATCATCTGTCTCATACGTTCGCAATTTTCGCATACTCAATGGCAAGATCCTGGGCTTTTCCTGGTTTGGATCACGTAGTAATGCGGTACCACACCGTAGCGGTCAAATAAACCTGGTTGCGATTAGTATGTTGGAGGATAACGCCGGTTATGTCTCGGTTAGTTCTGGTATTTGCTATCATCTGGCTCGTACCTTCGCATTTTTCGCCTACTTGTTGGCAAGATCCTGGGCTTTTTCATGCTTGGACCACGTAGTAATGTGGTACCACACTGAAACAGTCAAATAAACCTGGTTCCGATTAATATTTAACAGGATAACGCCGGCTATGTCTCGGTTATGTCTGGGATTTTCCCTCATCTGGCTGGTACCTCCGCATTTTTCGCATACTTGTTGGCAAGATCCTGGGCATTTTCTGGTTTGGATCACGTAGTAATGCGGTACCACACCGAAGCGGTCAATTCAACCTCGTGGCGATCAATATTTTAGAGGATAACGCCGGTTATGTCTCCGTTAGGTTTGGGATTTTCCCTCATCTGGCTCGTAATTTCGCATTTTTCGCATACTTGTTGGCCAGATCCTGGCCTTTTTCATGCTTGGACCACGTAGTAATGTGGTACCACACTGAAACAGTCAAATAAACCAGGTTCCGAATAGTATTTTAGAGGATAACGCTGGTTATGTCTGGTTTAGTTCTGGTATTTGCAATCATCTGGCTCGTACCTTCTCATTTTTCGCCTACTTGTGGCAAGATCCTGGGCTTTTTCTGGTTTGGATCAGGTAGTAATGCGGTACCACACCTTAACAGTCAATTAAACCTGGTTCCGAATAGTATTTTAGAGTATAACGCAGGTTACGTCTGGGTTGGTTCTGGTATTTGCAATCATCTGGCACATACTTTCGCATTTCTCGCATACTTGTTGGCCAGATCCAGGGCTTTTTCTGGTTTGTATCCCGTCGTAATGTGGTTCCACACCGAAACAGTCAATTAAACCAGGTTGCGATTAATATTTTAGAGGATAACGCCGGTTATGTCTGGGTTAGGTCTGGGATTTGCCCTTATCTGGCTCGTATTTTCGCATTTCTCGCCTACTTGATGGCAAGATCCTGGGCTTTTTCATGCTTCGACCACGTAGTAATGTGGTACCACACTGAAACAGTCAAATAAACCTGGTTCCGATTAATATTTTACAGGATAACGCCGGCTATGTCTCGGTTAGGTCTGGGATTTTCCCTCATCTGGCTCGTACCTTCGCATTTTTCGCCTATTTGTTGGCAAGATCCTGGGCTTTTTCATGCTTGGACCACGTAGTAATGTGGTACCACACTGAAACAGTCAAATAAACCTGGTTCCGATTAATATTTAAGAGGATAACGCCGGCTATGTCTCGGTTAGGTCTGGGATTTTCCCTCATCTGGCTCGTACCTCCGCATTTTTCGCATACTTGTTGGCAAGATCCTGGGCATTTTCTGGTTTGGATCACGTAGTAATGCGGTACCACAACGAAGCGGTCAATTCAACCTCGTGGCGATTAATATTTTAGAGGATAACGCCGGTTATGTCTCCGTTAGGTTTGGGATTTTCCCTTATCTGGCTCGTAATTTCGCATCTTTCGCATACTTGTTGGCCAGATCCAGGCCTTTTTCATGCTTGGACCACGTAGTAATGTGGTACCACACTGAAACAGTCAAATAAACCTGGTTCCGATTAGTATTTTAGAGGATAACGCTGGTTATGTCTGGTTTAGTTCTGGTATTTGCAATCATCTGGCTCTTACCTTCTCATTTTTCGCCTACTTGTGGCAAGATCCTGGGCTTTTTTTGGTTTGGATCAGGCAGTAATGCGGTACCACACCTTAACAGTCAATTAAACCTGGTTCCGAATAGTATTTTAGAGGATAACGCTGGTTATGTCTGGTTTAGTTCTGGTATTTGCAATCATCTGGCTCGTACCTTCACATTTTTCGCCTATTTGTTGGCAAGATCCTGGGCTTTTTCTGGTTTGGACCACGTAGTAATGTGGTGCCACACTGAAACAGTCAAATAAACCTGGTTCCGATCAATATTTTACAGGATAACGCCGGTTTTGTCTCGGTTAGGTCTGGGATTTTCCCTCATCTGGCTCGTACTTTCGCATTTTTCGCTTACTTGTTGGCCAGATCCTGGCCTTTTTCTGGTTTGGATCACGTAGTAATGTGGTAACACACTGAGACAGTCAAATAAACATGGTTCCGATTAATATTTTACAGGATAACGCCGGCTATGTCTGGGTTAGGTCTGGTATTTGCCCTCATCTGGCTCATACTTTCTCGTTTTTCGCATACATCTTGGCAGGATCCTGGCCTTTTTCTGGTTTGGATCACGTAGTAATGCGGTACCACACCGAAACAGTCAATTAAACCTGGTTGCGATTAATATTTTAGAGGATAACGCCGGTTATGTCTGGGTTAGGTCTAGGATTTGCCCCCATCTGGCACGTACTTTCGCATTTTTCGCATACTTGTTGGCCAGATCCTGGGCTTTTTCTGGCTTGGACAACGTAGTAATGTGGTATCACACTGAAACTGTCAATTATACCTGGTTGCGATTAATACTTTGGAGGATAACGCCGGTTATGTCTCGGTTAGGTCTGGGATTTGCCCTCATCTGGCTCGTACCTTCGCATTTTTCGCCTACTTGTTGGCAAGATCCTGGGCTTTTTCTGGTTTGGATCACATAGTAATGTGGGACCACACTCAGACAGTCAATTAAACCTGGTTGCGATTAATATTTTAGAGGATAGCGCCGGTTATTTCTCGGTTAGGTCTGGGATTTGCCCTCATCTGTCTCGTGCCTTCGCATTTTTCGCCAACTTGTTGGCAGGATCCTGGGCTTTTTCATGCTTGGATCACGTAGTAATGTGGTACGACACTGAAACAGTCAAATAAACCTGGTTCCGATTAATATTTTACAGGATAACGCCGGCTATGTCTCGGTTAGGTCTGGGATTTTCCCACATCTGCCTCGTACCACCGCATTTTTCGCATACTTGTTGGCGAGATCCTGGGCTTTTTCTGGTTTTGATCACGTAGTAATGCGGTACCACACCGAAGCAGTCAATTCAACCTGGTGGCGATTAATATTTTAGAGGATAACGCCGGTTATGTCTGCGTTAGGTTTGGGATTTTCCCTCATCTGGCTCGTAATTTCGCATTTTTCGCATACTTGTTTGCCAGATCCTGGCCTTTTTCATGCTTGGACCACGTTGTAATGTGGTACCACAATGAAACAGTCAAATAAACCTGGTTCCGATTAGTATTTTAGAGGATAACGCTGGATATGCCTGGTTTAGTTCTGGTATTTGCAATCATCTGGCTCGTACCTTCGCATTTTTCGCCTAGTTGTGGCAAGATCCTGGGCTTTTTCTGGTTTGGATCAGGTAGTAATGCGGTACCACACCTTAACAGTCAATTAAACCTGGTTCCGAATAGTATTTTAGAGGATAACGCCGGTTACGTCTGGGTTAGTTCTGGTATTTGCAATCATCTGGCACATACTTTCGCGTTTTTCGCATACTTGTTGGGCAGATCCTGGGTTTTTTCTGGTTTGGATCCCGTAGTAATGAGGTTCCACACCGAAGCAGTCAATAAAACCTGGTTGCGATTAATATTTTAGACGATAACGCCGGTTATGTCACGGTCAGGTCTGGGATTTGCCGTCATCTGGCTCGAATTTTCGCATTTCTCGCATACTTGTTGGCCAGATCCTGGGCTTTTTCTGGTTTGGATCACGTAGTAATGTGGTACCACACTGAAATAGTCAAATAAACCTGGTTCCGATTAATATTTTACAGGATAACGCCTGCTGTGTCTCGGTTAGGTCTGGGATTTTCCCTCATCTGGCTCATGCTTTCGCGTTTTTCGAATACATCTTGGCAAGATCCTGGCCTTTTTCTGGTTTGGATCACGTAGTAATGCGGTACCACACCGAAATAGTCAATTAAACCTGGTGGCGATTAAAATTTTAGAGGATAACGCCGGTTTTGTCTCGGTTAGGTCTGGGATTTTCCCTCATCTGGCTCATGCTTTCGCGTTTTTCGAATACATCTTGGCAAGATCCTGGCCTTTTTCTGGTTTGGATCACGTAGTAATGCGGTACCACACCGAAACAGTCAATTAAACCTGGTTGCGATTAATATTTTAGACCATAACGCAGGTTATGTCACGGTCAGGTCTGGGATTTGCCGTCATCTGGCTCGAATTTTCGCATTTCTCGCATACTTGTTGGCCAGATCCTGGGCTTTTTCTGGTTTGGATCACGTAGTAATGTGGTACCACACTGAAACAATCAATAAAAGCCGGTTCCGAATAGTATTTTAGAGGATAACGCTGGTTATGTCTGGTTTAGTTCTGGTATTTGCAATCATCTGGCTCGTACCTTCGCATTTTTCGCCTACTTGATGGGAAGATCCTGGGCTTTTTCATGCTTGGACCACGTAGTAATGTGGTACCACACTGAAACAGTCAAATAAACCTGGCTCCGATTAATATTTTACAGGATAACGCCGGCTATGTCTCGGTTAGGTCTGGGATTTTCCCTCATCTGGCTCGTACCTTCGCATTTTTCGCCTATTTGTTGGCAAGATCCTGGGCTTTTTCTGGTTTGGATCACGTAGTAATGCGGTACCACACCTAAACAGTCAATTAAACCTGGATGCGATTAATATTTTAGAGGATAACGCCGGTTATGTCTGGGTTAGGTCTAGGATTTGCCCCCATCTGGCTCGTACTTTCGCATTTTTCGCATACTTATTGGCCAGATCCTGGGCTTTTTCTGGTTTAGATCATGTAGTAATGTGGTTCCACACCGAAAAAGTCAATTAAACCTGGTTGCGATTAATATTTTAGAGGATAACGCCGGTTATGTCACGGTAAGGTCTGGGATTTGCCGTCATCTGGCTCGTATTTTCGCATTTTTCGCATACTTGTTGACTAGATCCTGGCCTTTTTCTGGCTTGGACAACGTAGTAATGTGGTATCACACTGAAACTGTCAATTAAACCTGGTTGCGATTAATACTTTGGAGGATAACGCCGGTTATGTCTCGGTTAGGTCTGGGATTTGCCCTCATCTGGCTCGTACCTTCGCATTTTTCGCCTACTTGTTGGCAAGATCGTGGGCTTTTTCTGGTTTGGATCACGTAGTAATGCGGTACCACACCGAAGCAGTCAATTAAACCTGGTGGCGATTAATATTTTAGAGGATAACGCCGGTTTTTTCTCGGTTAGGTCTGGGATTTTCCCTCATCTGGCTCGTAATTTCGCATTTTTCGCATACTTGTGGCAAGATCCTGGGCTTTTTCTGGTTTGGATCAGGTAGTAATGCGGTACCACACCGTAACAGTCAATTAAACCTGGTTCCGAATAGTATTTTAGAGGATAATGCAGGTTACGTCTGGGTTAGTTCTGGTATTTGCAATCATCTGGCTCATACTTTCGCGTTTTTCACACACTTCTTGGCCAGATCCTTGTTTTTTTCTGGTTTGGATCCCGTAGTAATGAGGTTCCATACCGAAACAGTCAACTAACCTGGTGGTGATTAATATTTTAGAGGATAACGCCGGTTATGTCTCGGTTGGGTCTGGGATTTTCCCTCATCTGGCTCGTAATTTCGCATTTTTCGCATACTTGTGGGCCAGATCCTCGCCTTTTTCATGCTTGGACCACGTAGTAATGTGGGACCACACTCACACAGTCAATGAAACCTGGTTGCGATTAATATTTTAGAGGATAGCGCCGGTTATTTCTCGGTTAAGTCTAGGATTTTCCCTCATCTGTCTCGTACTTTCGCGTTTTTCGCATACATCTTGGCAAGATCCTGGCCTTTTTCTGGCTTGGACAACGTAGTAATGTGGTACCACACCTAAACAGTCAATTAAACCTGGTTGCGATTAACATTTTAGAGGATAACGCCGGTTATGTCACGGTTAGATCTGGGATTTGCCGTGATCTGGCTCGAATTTTCGCATTTCTCTCATACTTGTTGGCCAGATCCTGGACTTTTTCTGGCTTGGACCACGCAATAATGTGGTATCACACTGAAACAGTCAATTAAACCTGGTTGCGATTAATTTTTTGGAGGATAACGCTGGTTATGTTTGGGTTAGTTCCGGTACTTGCAACCATCTGGCTGATACTTTCGCATTTCTCGCATACTTGATGACCAGATCCTGGCCTTTTTCTGGCTTGGACCACGTAGTGATGTGGTACCACACCGAAACAGTCAATTAAACCTGGTTGCGATTAATATTTTAGAGGATAACGCTGGTTATGTCTGGGTTAGGTCTGGGATTTGCCCTCATCTGTCTCGTACTTTCGCATTTTTCGCATACTTGTTGTCCAGATCCTGGCCTTTTTCTGGCTTGGACCACGTAGTGATGTGGTACCACACCGAAACAGTCAATAGAAGCTGGTTGCGATTAACATTTTAGAGGATAACGCTGGTTATGGCTGGGTTAGTTCTGGTATTTGTAATCATCTGGCACGTACTTTCGCATTTCTCGCATACTTGTTGGCCAGATCCTGCCCTTCTTCTGGCTTGTACCACCTAGTGATGTGGTACCACACCGAAACAGTCAATAGAAGCTGGTTGCGATTAATATTTTATAGGATAACGCTGGTTATGTCTGGGTTAGTTCTGGTATTTGCAATCATCTGGCTCGTACCTTCGCATTCTCCGCCAACTTGTTGGCAAGATCCCGGGCTTTTTCTGGTTTGGATCACGTAGTAATGCGGTACCACACCGAAACAGTCAATTAATCCTGGTTGCGATTAATATTTTAGAGGATAACGCCGGTTATGTCTCGGTTAGTTCTGGGATTTGCCTTCATCTGGCTAGCACCTTCGCATTTTTCGCCTACTTGTTGGCTAGATCCTGGCCTTTTTCTGGGTTGGACCACGTAGTAATGTGGTACCACGCCAAAACAGGCAATTAAACCTGGTTGCGATTAATATTTTAGAGGAGAACACAGGTTATGTCTCGGTTAGTTCTGGTATATGCAATCATCTGGCTCATACTTTCGCGTTTTTCGAATACATGTTGGCCAGAACCAGGCCTTTTTCTGGTTTAGATCACGTAGTAATGCGGTACCACACTGAAACAGTCAATTAAACCTGGTTGCGATTAACATTTTGGAGGATAACGCCGGTTATGTCTCGGTTAGGTCTGGGATTTGCCCTCATCTGGCTCGTACCTTCGCATTTTTCGCCTACTTGTTGGCAAGATCCTGGGCTTTTTCTGGTTTGGATCACGTAGTAATGCGGTACCACACCGTAACAATCAATTAAACCTGGTTGCGGTTAATATTTTGGAGGATAACGCCGGTTATGTCTGGGTTAGGTCTGGGATTTTCCCTCATCTGGCTCGTATTTTCGCATTTTTCGCATACTTGTTGTCCAGATCCTGGCCTTTTTCTGGCTTGGACCACGTAGTGATGTGGTACCTCACCGAAACAGTCAATAGAAGCTGGTTGCGATTAATATTTTAGAGGATAACGCCGGTCATGTCTCGGTTATGTCTGGGATTTGCCCTTATCTGGCTCGTACTTTCGCATTTTTCGCATACTTGTTGGCCAGATCGTGGCCTTTTTCTGGTCTGTATCACGTAGTAATGCGGTACCACACCGAAACAGTCAATTGAACCTGGTTGCGATTAATATATTAAAGGATAACGCCTGTTATGTCTGGGTTAGTTCTGGTATTTGCAATCATCTGGCTCATACTTTCGCAATTTTCGCGTACTTGTTGGCCAGATCTTGGGTTTCTGGTCGTTTGGATCCCGTCGTAATGTGGATCCACACCGTAGCAGTCAATTAAACCTGGTTGCGATTAATATTTTAGAGGATAACGCTGGTTATGTCTGGGTTAGTTCTGGTATTTGCAATCATCTGGCTCATACTTTCGCAATTTTCGCGTACTTGTTGGCCAGATCTTGGGTTTCTTGTGGTTTGGATCCCGTCCTAATGTGGATCCACACCGAAGCAGTCAATTAAGCCTGGCTGCGATGAATATTTTAGAGGATAACGGTGGTTATGTTTGGGTTAGTTCTGCTATTTGCAATCATCTGGCTCGTACTTTCGCATTTCTCGCATACTTGTAGGCAGATCCTGGGCTTTTTCTTGTTTGGATCACGTAGTAATGCGGTACCACACTCAAACTGTCAATTAAACCTGGTGGCGATTAATATTTTAGACGATAACGCCGGTTATGTCACGGTTAGGTCTCGGATTTGCCGTCATCAAGCTCGCATTTTCGCATTTTTCGCATACTTGCTGGCCAGATCCTGGCCTTTTTCTGGGTTGGACCACGTAGTAATGTGGTACCACGCCAAAACAGGCAATTAAACCTGGTTGCGATTAATATTTTAGAGGAGAACACTGGTTATGTCTCGGTTAGTTCTGGTATATGCAATCATCTGGCTCATACTTTCGCGTTTTTCGAATATATGGTGGCCAGAACCAGGCCTTTTTCTGGTTTGGATCACGTAGTAATGCGGTACCACACTGAAACAGTCAATTAAACCTGGTTGCGATTAACATTTTGGAGGATAACGCTGGTTATGTCTCGGTTAGGTCTGGGATTTGCCCTCACCTGGCTCGTTCCTTCGCATTTTTCGCCTACTTGTTGGCAAGATCCTGGGCTTTTTCTGGTTTGGATCACGTAGTAATGCGGTACCACACCGAAGCAGTCAATTAAACCTGGTTGCGATTAATATTTTAGAGGATAAGGCCTGTTATGTCTTGGTTAGGTTTGGTATTTGGCCTCATCTGGCTCGTACTTTCGCATTTCTCGCATACTTGTTGGCCAGATCCTTGCCTTTTCCTGGTTTGGATCACGTAGTAATGCGGTACCACACTGAAACAGTCAATTAAACCTGGTTGTGATTAATATTTTGGAGGATAACGCTGGTTATGTTTGGGTTAGTTCCGGTATTTGCAACCATCTGGCTGATACTTTCGCATTTTTTGCATACTTGTTGGCCAGATCCTGGGCTTTTTCATGCTTGGACCACGTAGTAATGTGGTACCACACTGAAGCAGTCAAATAAACCTGGTTCCGAGTAATATTTTACAGGATAACGCCGGTTATGTCTGGGTTAGGTGTGGGATTTGCCCTCACCTGGCTCGTACTTTCGCATTTCTCGCATACTTGTCGGCCAGATCCAGGTCTTTTTCTGGTTTGGATCACGTAGTGATGCGGTACCACACCGAAACAGTCAATTAAACCTGGTTGCGATTAATATTTTAGAGGATAAAGCCGGTTATGTCTCGGTTATGTCTGGGATTTGCCGTCATCTGGCTCGTATTTTCGCATTTTTCGCATACTTGTTGGCCAGATCCTGGCCTTTTTCTGGCTTGGACCACGTAGTAATGTGGTATCACACTGAAACAGTCAATTAAACCTGTTTGTGATTAACATTTTGGAGGATAACGCCGGTTATGTCTCGGTTAGGTCTGGGATTTGCCCTCATCTGGCTCGTACCTTCGCATTTTTCGCCTACTTGTTGGCAAGATCCTGGGCTTTTTCTGGTTTGGATCACGTAGTAATGCGGTACCACACCGAAGCAGTCAATTAAACCTGGTTGCGATTAATATTTTAGAGGATAACGCCGGTTATGTCTTGGTTAGGTCTGGTATTTAGCCTCATCTGGCTCGTACTTACGCATTTCTCGCATACTTGTTGGCCAGATCCTTGCCTTTTCCTGGTTTGGATCACGTAGTAATGCGGTACCACACTGAAACAGTCAATTAAACCTGGTTGTGATTAATATTTTGGAGGATAACGCTGGTTATGTTTGGGTTAGTTCCGGTATTTGCAACCATCTGGCAGATACTTTCGCATTTTTTGCATACTTGTTGGCCAGATCCTGGCCTTTTTCTGGTTTGGATCACGTAGTAATGCGGTGCCACACCGAAACAGTCAATAAAACCTGGTTGCGATTAATATTTTAGACGATAAAGCCGGTTATGTCACGGTTAGGTCTGGGATTTGCCGTCATCTGGCTCGAATTTTCGCATTTCTCGCATACTAGTTGGCCAGATCCTGGGCTTTTTCTGGTTTGGATCACGTAGTAATGTGGTACCACACTGAAACAGTCAATAGAAGCTGGTTCCGATTAGTATTTTATAGGTTAACGCTGGTTATGACTGGTTTAGATCTGGTATTTGCAATCATCTGGCTCGTACCTTCGCATTTTTCGCCTACTTATTGGCAAGATCCTGGGCTTTTTCATGCTTGGACCACGTAGTAATGTGGTACCACACTCTAACAGTCAAATAAACCTGGTTCCGATTAATATTTTACAGGATAACACCGGTTATGTCTGGGTTAGGTCTGGGATTTGCCGTCATCTGGCTCGTATTTTCGCATTTTTCGCATACTTGTTGGCCAGATCCTGGCCTTTTTCTGGCTTGGACCACATAGTAATGTGGTACCACACCAAAACAGTCAGTACATGCTGGTTGCGATTAATATTTTAGAGGATAACGCCGGTTATGTCTGGGTTAGGTCTGGTATTTGCCCCTCATCTGGCTCGTACTTTCGCATTTTTCGCATACTTGTTCTTCAGATCCTGGGCTTTTTCTGGTTTGGATCACGTAGTAATGTGGTACCACACAGAAACAGTCAATAAAAGCTGGTTCCGACTAGTATTTTAGAGGATAACGCTGGTTATGTCTGGTTTAGTTCTGGTATTTGCAATCATCTGGCTCGTACCTTCTCATTTTTCGCCTACTTGTGGCAAGATCCTGGGCTTTTTCTGGTTTGGATCAGGTAGTAATGCGGTACCACACCTTAACAGTCAATTAAACCTGGTTCCGAATAGTATTTTAGAGTATAACGCAGGTTACGTCTGGGTTGGTTCTGGTATTTGCAATCATCTGGCACATACTTTCGCGTTTTTCGCATACTTGTTGGGCAGATCCTGGGTTTTTTCTGGTTTGGATCCCGTAGTAATGAGGTTCCACACCGAAGCAGTCAATTATACCTGGCGGCGATTAATATTTTAGAGGATAACGCCGGTTATGTCTCGGATAGGTCTGGGATTTGGCCTCATCTGGCTCATACTTTCGCATTTCTCGCATACTTGTTGGCCAGATCCAGGGCTTTTTCTGGTTTGTATCCCGTCGTAATGTGGTTCCACACCGAAACAGTCAATTAAACCAGGTTGCGATTAATATTTTAGAGGATGACGCCGGTTATGTCTGGGTTAGGTCTGGGATTTGCCCTTATCTGGCTCGTATTTTCGCATTTCTCGCCTACTTGATGGCAAGATCCTGGGCTTTTTCATGCTTCGACCACGTAGTAATGTGGTACCACACTGAAACAGTCAAATAAACCTGGTTCCGATTAATATTTTACAGGATAACGCCGGCTATGTCTCGGTTAGGTCTGGGATTTTCCCTCATCTGGCTCGTACCTTCGCATTTTTCGCCTATTTGTTGGCAAGATCCTGGGCTTTTTCATGCTTGGACCACGTAGTAATGTGGTACCACACTGAAACAGTCAAATAAACCTGGTTCCGATTAATATTTAAGAGGATAACGCCGGCTATGTCTCGGTTAGGTCTGGGATTTTCCCTCATCTGGCTCGTACCTCCGCATTTTTCGCATACTTGTTGGCAAGATCCTGGGCATTTTCTGGTTTGGATCACGTAGTAATGCGGTACCACAACGAAGCGGTCAATTCAACCTCGTGGCGATTAATATTTTAGAGGATAACGCCGGTTATGTCTCCGTTAGGTTTGGGATTTTCCCTTATCTGGCTCGTAATTTCGCATCTTTCGCATACTTGTTGGCCAGATCCAGGCCTTTTTCATGCTTGGACCACGTAGTAATGTGGTACCACACTGAAACAGTCAAATAAACCTGGTTCCGATTAGTATTTTAGAGGATAACGCTGGTTATGTCTGGTTTAGTTCTGGTATTTGCAATCATCTGGCTCTTACCTTCTCATTTTTCGCCTACTTGTGGCAAGATCCTGGGCTTTTTTTGGTTTGGATCAGGCAGTAATGCGGTACCACACCTTAACAGTCAATTAAACCTGGTTCCGAATAGTATTTTATAGGATAACGCTGGTTATGTCTGGTTTAGTTCTGGTATTTGCAATCATCTGGCTCGTACCTTCACATTTTTCGCCTATTTGTTGGCAAGATCCTGGGCTTTTTCTGGTTTGGACCACGTAGTAATGTGGTGCCACACTGAAACAGTCAAATAAACCTGGTTCCGATCAATATTTTACAGGATAACGCCGGTTTTGTCTCGGTTAGGTCTGGGATTTTCCCTCATCTGGCTCGTACTTTCGCATTTTTCGCTTACTTGTTGGCCAGATCCTGGCCTTTTTTCTGGTTTGGATCACGTAGTAATGTGGTAACACACTGAGACAGTCAAATAAACATGGTTCCGATTAATATTTTACAGGATAACGCCGGCTATGTCTGGGTTAGGTCTGGTATTTGCCCTCATCTGGCTCATACTTTCTCGTTTTTCGCATACATCTTGGCAGGATCCTGGCCTTTTTCTGGTTTGGATCACGTAGTAATGCGGTACCACACCGAAACAGTCAATTAAACCTGGTTGCGATTAATATTTTAGAGGATAACGCCGGTTATGTCTGGGTTAGGTCTAGGATTTGCCCCCATCTGGCACGTACTTTCGCATTTTTCGCATACTTGTTGGCCAGATCCTGGGCTTTTTCTGGTTTAGATCATGTAGTAATGTGGTTCCACACCGAAACAGTCAATTAAACCTGGTTGCGATTAATATTTTAGAGGATAACGCCGGTTATGTCTGGGTTAGGTCTGGTATTTAGCCTCATCTGGCTCGTACTTACGCATTTCTCGCATACTTGTTGGCCAGATCCTTGCCTTTTCCTGGTTTGGATCACGTAGTAATGCGGTACCACACTGAAACAGTCAATTAAACCTGGTTGTGATTAATATTTTGGAGGATAACGCTGGTTATGTTTGGGTTAGTTCCGGTATTTGCAACCATCTGGCAGATACTTTCGCATTTTTTGCATACTTGTTGGCCAGATCCTGGCCTTTTTCTGGTTTGGATCACGTAGTAATGCGGTGCCACACCGAAAGAGTCAATAAAACCTGGTTGCGATTAATATTTTAGACGATAAAGCCGGTTATGTCACGGTTAGGTCTGGGATTTGCCGTCATCTGGCTCGAATTTTCGCATTTCTCGCATACTAGTTGGCCAGATCCTGGGCTTTTTCTGGTTTGGATCACGTAGTAATGTGGTACCACACTGAAACAGTCAATAGAAGCTGGTTCCGATTAGTATTTTATAGGTTAACGCTGGTTATGACTGGTTTAGATCTGGTATTTGCAATCATCTGGCTCGTACCTTCGCATTTTTCGCCTACTTATTGGCAAGATCCTGGGCTTTTTCATGCTTGGACCACGTAGTAATGTGGTACCACACTCTAACAGTCAAATAAACCTGGTTCCGATTAATATTTTACAGGATAACACCGGTTATGTCTGGGTTAGGTCTGGGATTTGCCGTCATCTGGCTCGTATTTTCGCATTTTTCGCATACTTGTTGGCCAGATCCTGGCCTTTTTCTGGCTTGGACCACATAGTAATGTGGTACCACACCAAAACAGTCAGTACATGCTGGTTGCGATTAATATTTTAGAGGATAACGCCGGTTATGTCTGGGTTAGGTCTGGTATTTGCCCCTCATCTGGCTCGTACTTTCGCATTTTTCGCATACTTGTTCTTCAGATCCTGGGCTTTTTCTGGTTTGGATCACGTAGTAATGTGGTACCACACAGAAACAGTCAATAAAAGCTGGTTCCGACTAGTATTTTAGAGGATAACGCTGGTTATGTCTGGTTTAGTTCTGGTATTTGCAATCATTTGGCTCGTACCTTCGCATTTTCGCCTACTTGTTGGCAAGATCCTGGGCTTTTTCATGCTTGCACCACGTAGTAATGTGGTACCACACTGAAACAGTCAAATAAACCTGGTTCCGATTAATATTTTACAGGATAACGCCGGCTACGTCTCGGTTAGGTCTGGGATTTTCCCTCATCTGGCTCGTACCTCCGCATTTTTCGCATACTTGTTGGCAAGATCCTGGGCTTTTCCTGGATTGGATCACGTAGTAATGCGGTACCACACCGAAGCGGTCAATTCAACCTCGTGGCGATTAACATTTTAGAGGACAACGCCGGTTATGTCTCCGTTAGGTTTGGGATTTTCCCTCATCTGGCTCGTAATTTCGCATTTTTCGCATACTTGTTGGCCAGATCCTGGCCTTTTTCATGCTTGGACCACGTAGTAATGTGGTACCACACTGAAACAGTCAAATAAACCTGTTTCCGATTAGTATTTTAGAGGATAACGCTGGTTATGTCTGGTTTAGTTCTGGTATTTGCAATCATCTGGCTCGTACCTTCGCATTTTTCGCCTACTTGTGGCAATATCCTGGGCTTTTTCTGGTTTGGATCAGGTAGTAATGCGGTACCACACCTTAACAGTAAATTAAACCTGGTTCCGAATAGTATTTTAGAGGATAACGCTGGTTATGTCTGGGTTAGTTCTGGTAGTTGCAATCATCTGTCTCATACGTTCGCAATTTTCGCATACTCAATGGCAAGATCCTGGGCTTTTCCTGGTTTGGATCACGTAGTAATGCGGTACCACACCGTAGCGGTCAAATAAACCTGGTTGCGATTAGTATGTTGGAGGATAACGCCGGTTATGTCTCGGTTAGTTCTGGTATTTGCTATCATCTGGCTCGTACCTTCGCATTTTTCGCCTACTTGTTGGCAAGATCCTGGGCTTTTTCATGCTTGGACCACGTAGTAATGTGGTACCACACTGAAACAGTCAAATAAACCTGGTTCCGATTAATATTTAACAGGATAACGCCGGCTATGTCTCGGTTATGTCTGGGATTTTCCCTCATCTGGCTGGTACCTCCGCATTTTTCGCATACTTGTTGGCAAGATCCTGGGCATTTTCTGGTTTGGATCACGTAGTAATGCGGTACCACACCGAAGCGGTCAATTCAACCTCGTGGCGATCAATATTTTAGAGGATAACGCCGGTTATGTCTCCGTTAGGTTTGGGATTTTCCCTCATCTGGCTCGTAATTTCGCATTTTTCGCATACTTGTTGGCCAGATCCTGGCCTTTTTCATGCTTGGACCACGTAGTAATGTGGTACCACACTGAAACAGTCAAATAAACCAGGTTCCGAATAGTATTTTAGAGGATAACGCTGGTTATGTCTGGTTTAGTTCTGGTATTTGCAATCATCTGGCTCGTACCTTCTCATTTTTCGCCTACTTGTGGCAAGATCCTGGGCTTTTTCTGGTTTGGATCAGGTAGTAATGCGGTACCACACCTTAACAGTCAATTAAACCTGGTTCCGAATAGTATTTTAGAGTATAACGCAGGTTACGTCTGGGTTGGTTCTGGTATTTGCAATCATCTGGCACATACTTTCGCGTTTTTCGCATACTTGTTGGGCAGATCCTGGGTTTTTTCTGGTTTGGATCCCGTAGTAATGAGGTTCCACACCGAAGCAGTCAATTATACCTGGCGGCGATTAATATTTTAGAGGATAACGCCGGTTATGTCTCGGATAGGTCTGGGATTTGGCCTCATCTGGCTCATACTTTCGCATTTCTCGCATACTTGTTGGCCAGATCCAGGGCTTTTTCTGGTTTGTATCCCGTCGTAATGTGGTTCCACACCGAAACAGTCAATTAAACCAGGTTGCGATTAATATTTTAGAGGATGACGCCGGTTATGTCTGGGTTAGGTCTGGGATTTGCCCTTATCTGGCTCGTATTTTCGCATTTCTCGCCTACTTGATGGCAAGATCCTGGGCTTTTTCATGCTTCGACCACGTAGTAATGTGGTACCACACTGAAACAGTCAAATAAACCTGGTTCCGATTAATATTTTACAGGATAACGCCGGCTATGTCTCGGTTAGGTCTGGGATTTTCCCTCATCTGGCTCGTACCTTCGCATTTTTCGCCTATTTGTTGGCAAGATCCTGGGCTTTTTCATGCTTGGACCACGTAGTAATGTGGTACCACACTGAAACAGTCAAATAAACCTGGTTCCGATTAATATTTAAGAGGATAACGCCGGCTATGTCTCGGTTAGGTCTGGGATTTTCCCTCATCTGGCTCGTACCTCCGCATTTTTCGCATACTTGTTGGCAAGATCCTGGGCATTTTCTGGTTTGGATCACGTAGTAATGCGGTACCACAACGAAGCGGTCAATTCAACCTCGTGGCGATTAATATTTTAGAGGATAACGCCGGTTATGTCTCCGTTAGGTTTGGGATTTTCCCTTATCTGGCTCGTAATTTCGCATCTTTCGCATACTTGTTGGCCAGATCCAGGCCTTTTTCATGCTTGGACCACGTAGTAATGTGGTACCACACTGAAACAGTCAAATAAACCTGGTTCCGATTAGTATTTTAGAGGATAACGCTGGTTATGTCTGGTTTAGTTCTGGTATTTGCAATCATCTGGCTCTTACCTTCTCATTTTTCGCCTACTTGTGGCAAGATCCTGGGCTTTTTTTGGTTTGGATCAGGCAGTAATGCGGTACCACACCTTAACAGTCAATTAAACCTGGTTCCGAATAGTATTTTATAGGATAACGCTGGTTATGTCTGGTTTAGTTCTGGTATTTGCAATCATCTGGCTCGTACCTTCACATTTTTCGCCTATTTGTTGGCAAGATCCTGGGCTTTTTCTGGTTTGGACCACGTAGTAATGTGGTGCCACACTGAAACAGTCAAATAAACCTGGTTCCGATCAATATTTTACAGGATAACGCCGGTTTTGTCTCGGTTAGGTCTGGGATTTTCCCTCATCTGGCTCGTACTTTCGCATTTTTCGCTTACTTGTTGGCCAGATCCTGGCCTTTTTCTGGTTTGGATCACGTAGTAATGTGGTAACACACTGAGACAGTCAAATAAACATGGTTCCGATTAATATTTTACAGGATAACGCCGGCTATGTCTGGGTTAGGTCTGGTATTTGCCCTCATCTGGCTCATACTTTCTCGTTTTTCGCATACATCTTGGCAGGATCCTGGCCTTTTTCTGGTTTGGATCACGTAGTAATGCGGTACCACACCGAAACAGTCAATTAAACCTGGTTGCGATTAATATTTTAGAGGATAACGCCGGTTATGTCTGGGTTAGGTCTAGGATTTGCCCCCATCTGGCACGTACTTTCGCATTTTTCGCATACTTGTTGGCCAGATCCTGGGCTTTTTCTGGTTTAGATCATGTAGTAATGTGGTTCCACACCGAAACAGTCAATTAAACCTGGTTGCGATTAATATTTTAGAGGATAACGCCGGTTATGTCACGGTAAGGTCTGGGATTTGCCGTCATCTGGCTCGTATATTCGCATTTTTCGCATACTTGTTGGCTAGATCCTGGCCTTTTTCTGGCTTGGACAACGTAGTAATGTGGTATCACACTGAAACTGTCAATTATACCTGGTTGCGATTAATACTTTGGAGGATAACGCCGGTTATGTCTCGGTTAGGTCTGGGATTTGCCCTCATCTGGCTCGTACCTTCGCATTTTTCGCCTACTTGTTGGCAAGATCCTGGGCTTTTTCTGGTTTGGATCACATAGTAATGTGGGACCACACTCAGACAGTCAATTAAACCTGGTTGCGATTAATATTTTAGAGGATAGCGCCGGTTATTTCTCGGTTAGGTCTGGGATTTGCCCTCATCTGTCTCGTGCCTTCGCATTTTTCGCCAACTTGTTGGCAGGATCCTGGGCTTTTTCATGCTTGGATCACGTAGTAATGTGGTACGACACTGAAACAGTCAAATAAACCTGGTTCCGATTAATATTTTACAGGATAACGCCGGCTATGTCTCGGTTAGGTCTGGGATTTTCCCACATCTGCCTCGTACCACCGCATTTTTCGCATACTTGTTGGCGAGATCCTGGGCTTTTTCTGGTTTTGATCACGTAGTAATGCGGTACCACACCGAAGCAGTCAATTCAACCTGGTGGCGATTAATATTTTAGAGGATAACGCCGGTTATGTCTGCGTTAGGTTTGGGATTTTCCCTCATCTGGCTCGTAATTTCGCATTTTTCGCATACTTGTTTGCCAGATCCTGGCCTTTTTCATGCTTGGACCACGTTGTAATGTGGTACCACAATGAAACAGTCAAATAAACCTGGTTCCGATTAGTATTTTAGAGGATAACGCTGGATATGCCTGGTTTAGTTCTGGTATTTGCAATCATCTGGCTCGTACCTTCGCATTTTTCGCCTAGTTGTGGCAAGATCCTGGGCTTTTTCTGGTTTGGATCAGGTAGTAATGCGGTACCACACCTTAACAGTCAATTAAACCTGGTTCCGAATAGTATTTTAGAGGATAACGCCGGTTACGTCTGGGTTAGTTCTGGTATTTGCAATCATCTGGCACATACTTTCGCGTTTTTCGCATACTTGTTGGGCAGATCCTGGGTTTTTTCTGGTTTGGATCCCGTAGTAATGAGGTTCCACACCGAAGCAGTCAATTAAACCTGGTTGCGATTAATATTTTAGACGATAACGCAGGTTATGTCACGGTCAGGTCTGGGATTTGCCGTCATCTGGCTCGAATTTTCGCATTTCTCGCATACTTGTTGGCCAGATCCTGGGCTTTTTCTGGTTTGGATCACGTAGTAATGTGGTACCACACTGAAACAATCAATAAAAGCCGGTTCCGAATAGTATTTTAGAGGATAACGCTGGTTATGTCTGGTTTAGTTCTGGTATTTGCAATCATCTGGCTCGTACCTTCGCATTTTTCGCCTACTTGATGGGAAGATCCTGGGCTTTTTCATGCTTGGACCACGTAGTAATGTGGTACCACACTGAAACAGTCAAATAAACCTGGCTCCGATTAATATTTTACAGGATAACGCCGGCTATGTCTCGGTTAGGTCTGGGATTTTCCCTCATCTGGCTCGTACCTTCGCATTTTTCGCCTATTTGTTGGCAAGATCCTGGGCTTTTTCTGGTTTGGATCACGTAGTAATGCGGTACCACACCTAAACAGTCAATTAAACCTGGATGCGATTAATATTTTAGAGGATAACGCCGGTTATGTCTGGGTTAGGTCTAGGATTTGCCCCCATCTGGCTCGTACTTTCGCATTTTTCGCATACTTATTGGCCAGATCCTGGGCTTTTTCTGGTTTAGATCATGTAGTAATGTGGTTCCACACCGAAAAAGTCAATTAAACCTGGTTGCGATTAATATTTTAGAGGATAACGCCGGTTATGTCTCGGTTAGGTCTGGGATTTGCCCTCATCTGGCTCGTACCTTCGCATTTTTTGCCTACTTGTTGGCAAGATCGTGGGCTTTTTCTGGTTTGGATCACGTAGTAATGCGGTACCACACCGAAGCAGTCAATTAAACCTGGTGGCGATTAATATTTTAGAGGATAACGCCGGTTTTTTCTCGGTTAGGTCTGGGATTTTCCCTCATCTGGCTCGTAATTTCGCATTTTTCGCATACTTGTGGCAAGATCCTGGGCTTTTTCTGGTTTGGATCAGGTAGTAATGCGGTACCACACCGTAACAGTCAATTAAACCTGGTTCCGAATAGTATTTTAGAGGATAATGCAGGTTACGTCTGGGTTAGTTCTGGTATTTGCAATCATCTGGCTCATACTTTCGCGTTTTTCGCACACTTCTTGGCCAGATCCTGGGTTTTTTCTGGTTTGGATCCCGTAGTAATGAGGTTCCATACCGAAACAGTCAACTAACCTGGTGGTGATTAATATTTTAGAGGATAACGCCGGTTATGTCTCGGTTGGGTCTGGGATTTTCCCTCATCTGTCTCGTACTTTCGCGTTTTTCGCATACATCTTGGCAAGATCCTGGCCTTTTTCTGGCTTGGACAACGTAGTAATGTGGTACCACACCTAAACAGTCAATTAAACCTGGTTGCGATTAACATTTTAGAGGATAACGCCGGTTATGTCACGGTTAGGTCTGGGATTTGCCGTGATCTGGCTCGAATTTTCGCATTTCTCTCATACTTGTTGGCCAGATCCTGGACTTTTTCTGGCTTGGACCACGCAATAATGTGGTATCACACTGAAACAGTCAATTAAACCTGGTTGCGATTAATTTTTTGGAGGATAACGCTGGTTATGTTTGGGTTAGTTCCGGTACTTGCAACCATCTGGCTGATACTTTCGCATTTCTCGCATACTTGATGACCAGATCCTGGCCTTTTTCTGGCTTGGACCACGTAGTGATGTGGTACCACACCGAAACAGTCAATAGAAGCTGGTTGCGATTAATATTTTAGAGGATAACGCTGGTTATGGCTGGGTTAGTTCTGGTATTTGTAATCATCTGGCACGTACTTTCGCATTTCTCGCATACTTGTTGGCCAGATCCTGCCCTTCTTCTGGCTTGTACCACCTAGTGATGTGGTACCACACCGAAACAGTCAATAGAAGCTGGTTGCGATTAATATTTTATAGGATAACGCTGGTTATGTCTGGGTTAGTTCTGGTATTTGCAATCATCTGGCTCGTACCTTCGCATTCTCCGCCAACTTGTTGGCAAGATCCCGGGCTTTTTCTGGTTTGGATCACGTAGTAATGCGGTACCACACCGAAACAGTCAATTAATCCTGGTTGCGATTAATATTTTAGAGGATAACGCCGGTTATGTCTCGGTTAGTTCTGGGATTTGCCTTCATCTGGCTAGCACCTTCGCATTTTTCGCCTACTTGTTGGCTAGATCCTGGCCTTTTTCTGGGTTGGACCACGTAGTAATGTGGTACCACGCCAAAACAGGCAATTAAACCTGGTTGCGATTAATATTTTAGAGGAGAACACAGGTTATGTCTCGGTTAGTTCTGGTATATGCAATCATCTGGCTCATACTTTCGCGTTTTTCGAATACATGTTGGCCAGAACCAGGCCTTTTTCTGGTTTAGATCACGTAGTAATGCGGTACCACACTGAAACAGTCAATTAAACCTGGTTGCGATTAACATTTTGGAGGATAACGCCGGTTATGTCTCGGTTAGGTCTGGGATTTGCCCTCATGTGGCTCGTACCTTCGCATTTTTCGCCTACTTGTTGGCAAGATCCTGGGCTTTTTCATGCTTGGACCACGTAGTAATGTGGTACCACACTGAAACAGTCAAATAAACCTGGTTCCGATTAATATTTAAGAGGATAACGCCGGCTATGTCTCGGTTAGGTCTGGGATTTTCCCTCATCTGGCTCGTACCTCCGCATTTTTCGCATACTTGTTGGCAAGATCCTGGGCATTTTCTGGTTTGGATCACGTAGTAATGCGGTACCACAACGAAGCGGTCAATTCAACCTCGTGGCGATTAATATTTTAGAGGATAACGCCGGTTATGTCTCCGTTAGGTTTGGGATTTTCCCTTATCTGGCTCGTAATTTCGCATCTTTCGCATACTTGTTGGCCAGATCCAGGCCTTTTTCATGCTTGGACCACGTAGTAATGTGGTACCACACTGAAACAGTCAAATAAACCTGGTTCCGATTAGTATTTTAGAGGATAACGCTGGTTATGTCTGGTTTAGTTCTGGTATTTGCAATCATCTGGCTCTTACCTTCTCATTTTTCGCCTACTTGTGGCAAGATCCTGGGCTTTTTTTGGTTTGGATCAGGCAGTAATGCGGTACCACACCTTAACAGTCAATTAAACCTGGTTCCGAATAGTATTTTAGAGGATAACGCTGGTTATGTCTGGTTTAGTTCTGGTATTTGCAATCATCTGGCTCGTACCTTCACATTTTTCGCCTATTTGTTGGCAAGATCCTGGGCTTTTTCTGGTTTGGACCACGTAGTAATGTGGTGCCACACTGAAACAGTCAAATAAACCTGGTTCCGATCAATATTTTACAGGATAACGCCGGTTTTGTCTCGGTTAGGTCTGGGATTTTCCCTCATCTGGCTCGTACTTTCGCATTTTTCGCTTACTTGTTGGCCAGATCCTGGCCTTTTTCTGGTTTGGATCACGTAGTAATGTGGTAACACACTGAGACAGTCAAATAAACATGGTTCCGATTAATATTCTACAGGATAACGCCGGCTATGTCTGGGTTAGGTCTGGTATTTGCCCTCATCTGGCTCATACTTTCTCGTTTTTCGCATACATCTTGGCAGGATCCTGGCCTTTTTCTGGTTTGGATCACGTAGTAATGCGGTACCACACCGAAACAGTCAATTAAACCTGGTTGCGATTAATATTTTAGAGGATAACGCCGGTTATGTCTGGGTTAGGTCTAGGATTTGCCCCCATCTGGCACGTACTTTCGCATTTTTCGCATACTTGTTGGCCAGATCCTGGGCTTTTTCTGGTTTAGATCATGTAGTAATGTGGTTCCACACCGAAACAGTCAATTAAACCTGGTTGCGATTAATATTTTAGAGGATAACGCCGGTTATGTCACGGTAAGGTCTGGGATTTGCCGTCATCTGGCTCGTATATTCGCATTTTTCGCATACTTGTTGGCTAGATCCTGGCCTTTTTCTGGCTTGGACAACGTAGTAATGTGGTATCACACTGAAACTGTCAATTATACCTGGTTGCGATTAATACTTTGGAGGATAACGCCGGTTATGTCTCGGTTAGGTCTGGGATTTGCCCTCATCTGGCTCGTACCTTCGCATTTTTCGCCTACTTGTTGGCAAGATCCTGGGCTTTTTCTGGTTTGGATCACATAGTAATGTGGGACCACACTCAGACAGTCAATTAAACCTGGTTGCGATTAATATTTTAGAGGATAGCGCCGGTTATTTCTCGGTTAGGTCTGGGATTTGCCCTCATCTGTCTCGTGCCTTCGCATTTTTCGCCAACTTGTTGGCAGGATCCTGGGCTTTTTCATGCTTGGATCACGTAGTAATGTGGTACGACACTGAAACAGTCAAATAAACCTGGTTCCGATTAATATTTTACAGGATAACGCCGGCTATGTCTCGGTTAGGTCTGGGATTTTCCCACATCTGCCTCGTACCACCGCATTTTTCGCATACTTGTTGGCGAGATCCTGGGCTTTTTCTGGTTTTGATCACGTAGTAATGCGGTACCACACCGAAGCAGTCAATTCAACCTGGTGGCGATTAATATTTTAGAGGATAACGCCGGTTATGTCTGCGTTAGGTTTGGGATTTTCCCTCATCTGGCTCGTAATTTCGCATTTTTCGCATACTTGTTTGCCAGATCCTGGCCTTTTTCATGCTTGGACCACGTTGTAATGTGGTACCACAATGAAACAGTCAAATAAACCTGGTTCCGATTAGTATTTTAGAGGATAACGCTGGATATGCCTGGTTTAGTTCTGGTATTTGCAATCATCTGGCTCGTACCTTCGCATTTTTCGCCTAGTTGTGGCAAGATCCTGGGCTTTTTCTGGTTTGGATCAGGTAGTAATGCGGTACCACACCTTAACAGTCAATTAAACCTGGTTCCGAATAGTATTTTAGAGGATAACGCCGGTTACGTCTGGGTTAGTTCTGGTATTTGCAATCATCTGGCACATACTTTCGCGTTTTTCGCATACTTGTTGGGCAGATCCTGGGTTTTTTCTGGTTTGGATCCCGTAGTAATGAGGTTCCACACCGAAGCAGTCAATTAAACCTGGTTGCGATTAATATTTTAGACGATAACGCAGGTTATGTCACGGTCAGGTCTGGGATTTGCCGTCATCTGGCTCGAATTTTCGCATTTCTCGCATACTTGTTGGCCAGATCCTGGGCTTTTTCTGGTTTGGATCACGTAGTAATGTGGTACCACACTGAAACAATCAATAAAAGCCGGTTCCGAATAGTATTTTAGAGGATAACGCTGGTTATGTCTGGTTTAGTTCTGGTATTTGCAATCATCTGGCTCGTACCTTCGCATTTTTCGCCTACTTGATGGGAAGATCCTGGGCTTTTTCATGCTTGGACCACGTAGTAATGTGGTACCACACTGAAACAGTCAAATAAACCTGGCTCCGATTAATATTTTACAGGATAACGCCGGCTATGTCTCGGTTAGGTCTGGGATTTTCCCTCATCTGGCTCGTACCTTCGCATTTTTCGCCTATTTGTTGGCAAGATCCTGGGCTTTTTCTGGTTTGGATCACGTAGTAATGCGGTACCACACCTAAACAGTCAATTAAACCTGGATGCGATTAATATTTTAGAGGATAACGCCGGTTATGTCTGGGTTAGGTCTAGGATTTGCCCCCATCTGGCTCGTACTTTCGCATTTTTCGCATACTTATTGGCCAGATCCTGGGCTTTTTCTGGTTTAGATCATGTAGTAATGTGGTTCCACACCGAAAAAGTCAATTAAACCTGGTTGCGATTAATATTTTAGAGGATAACGCCGGTTATGTCACGGTAAGGTCTGGGATTTGCCGTCATCTGGCTCGTATTTTCGCATTTTTCGCATACTTGTTGACTAGATCCTGGCCTTTTTCTGGCTTGGACAACGTAGTAATGTGGTATCACACTGAAACTGTCAATTAAACCTGGTTGCGATTAATACTTTGGAGGATAACGCCGGTTATGTCTCGGTTAGGTCTGGGATTTGCCCTCATCTGGCTCGTACCTTCGCATTTTTTGCCTACTTGTTGGCAAGATCGTGGGCTTTTTCTGGTTTGGATCACGTAGTAATGCGGTACCACACCGAAGCAGTCAATTAAACCTGGTGGCGATTAATATTTTAGAGGATAACGCCGGTTTTTTCTCGGTTAGGTCTGGGATTTTCCCTCATCTGGCTCGTAATTTCGCATTTTTCGCATACTTGTGGCAAGATCCTGGGCTTTTTCTGGTTTGGATCAGGTAGTAATGCGGTACCACACCGTAACAGTCAATTAAACCTGGTTCCGAATAGTATTTTAGAGGATAATGCAGGTTACGTCTGGGTTAGTTCTGGTATTTGCAATCATCTGGCTCATACTTTCGCGTTTTTCGCACACTTCTTGGCCAGATCCTGGGTTTTTTCTGGTTTGGATCCCGTAGTAATGAGGTTCCATACCGAAACAGTCAACTAACCTGGTGGTGATTAATATTTTAGAGGATAACGCCGGTTATGTCTCGGTTGGGTCTGGGATTTTCCCTCATCTGTCTCGTACTTTCGCGTTTTTCGCATACATCTTGGCAAGATCCTGGCCTTTTTCTGGCTTGGACAACGTAGTAATGTGGTACCACACCTAAACAGTCAATTAAACCTGGTTGCGATTAACATTTTAGAGGATAACGCCGGTTATGTCACGGTTAGGTCTGGGATTTGCCGTGATCTGGCTCGAATTTTCGCATTTCTCTCATACTTGTTGGCCAGATCCTGGACTTTTTCTGGCTTGGACCACGCAATAATGTGGTATCACACTGAAACAGTCAATTAAACCTGGTTGCGATTAATTTTTTGGAGGATAACGCTGGTTATGTTTGGGTTAGTTCCGGTACTTGCAACCATCTGGCTGATACTTTCGCATTTCTCGCATACTTGATGACCAGATCCTGGCCTTTTTCTGGCTTGGACCACGTAGTGATGTGGTACCACACCGAAACAGTCAATTAAACCTGGTTGCGATTAATATTTTAGAGGATAACGCTGGTTATGTCTGGGTTAGGTCTGGGATTTGCCCTCATCTGTCTCGTACTTTCGCATTTTTCGCATACTTGTTGTCCAGATCCTGGCCTTTTTCTGGCTTGGACCACGTAGTGATGTGGTACCACACCGAAACAGTCAATAGAAGCTGGTTGCGATTAATATTTTAGAGGATAACGCTGGTTATGGCTGGGTTAGTTCTGGTATTTGTAATCATCTGGCACGTACTTTCGCATTTCTCGCATACTTGTTGGCCAGATCCTGCCCTTCTTCTGGCTTGTACCACCTAGTGATGTGGTACCACACCGAAACAGTCAATAGAAGCTGGTTGCGATTAATATTTTATAGGATAACGCTGGTTATGTCTGGGTTAGTTCTGGTATTTGCAATCATCTGGCTCGTACCTTCGCATTCTCCGCCAACTTGTTGGCAAGATCCCGGGCTTTTTCTGGTTTGGATCACGTAGTAATGCGGTACCACACCGAAACAGTCAATTAATCCTGGTTGCGATTAATATTTTAGAGGATAACGCCGGTTATGTCTCGGTTAGTTCTGGGATTTGCCTTCATCTGGCTAGCACCTTCGCATTTTTCGCCTACTTGTTGGCTAGATCCTGGCCTTTTTCTGGGTTGGACCACGTAGTAATGTGGTACCACGCCAAAACAGGCAATTAAACCTGGTTGCGATTAATATTTTAGAGGAGAACACAGGTTATGTCTCGGTTAGTTCTGGTATATGCAATCATCTGGCTCATACTTTCGCGTTTTTCGAATACATGTTGGCCAGAACCAGGCCTTTTTCTGGTTTAGATCACGTAGTAATGCGGTACCACACTGAAACAGTCAATTAAACCTGGTTGCGATTAACATTTTGGAGGATAACGCCGGTTATGTCTCGGTTAGGTCTGGGATTTGCCCTCATCTGGCTCGTACCTTCGCATTTTTCGCCTACTTGTTGGCAAGATCCTGGGCTTTTTCTGGTTTGGATCACGTAGTAATGCGGTACCACACCGTAACAATCAATTAAACCTGGTTGCGGTTAATATTTTGGAGGATAACGCCGGTTATGTCTGGGTTAGGTCTGGGATTTTCCCTCATCTGGCTCGTATTTTCGCATTTTTCGCATACTTGTTGTCCAGATCCTGGCCTTTTTCTGGCTTGGACCACGTAGTGATGTGGTACCTCACCGAAACAGTCAATAGAAGCTGGTTGCGATTAATATTTTAGAGGATAACGCCGGTCATGTCTCGGTTATGTCTGGGATTTGCCCTTATCTGGCTCGTACTTTCGCATTTTTCGCATACTTGTTGGCCAGATCGTGGCCTTTTTCTGGTCTGTATCACGTAGTAATGCGGTACCACACCGAAACAGTCAATTGAACCTGGTTGCGATTAATATATTAAAGGATAACGCCGGTTATGTCTGGGTTAGTTCTGGTATTTGCAATCATCTGGCTCATACTTTCGCAATTTTCGCGTACTTGTTGGCCAGATCTTGGGTTTCTGGTCGTTTGGATCCCGTCGTAATGTGGATCCACACCGTAGCAGTCAATTAAACCTGGTTGCGATTAATATTTTAGAGGATAACGCTGGTTATGTCTGGGTTAGTTCTGGTATTTGCAATCATCTGGCTCATACTTTCGCAATTTTCGCGTACTTGTTGGCCAGATCTTGGGTTTCTTGTGGTTTGGATCCCGTCCTAATGTGGATCCACACCGAAGCAGTCAATTAAGCCTGGCTGCGATGAATATTTTAGAGGATAACGGTGGTTATGTTTGGGTTAGTTCTGCTATTTGCAATCATCTGGCTCGTACTTTCGCATTTCTCGCATACTTGTAGGCAGATCCTGGGCTTTTTCTTGTTTGGATCACGTAGTAATGCGGTACCACACTCAAACTGTCAATTAAACCTGGTGGCGATTAATATTTTAGACGATAACGCCGGTTATGTCACGGTTAGGTCTCGGATTTGCCGTCATCAAGCTCGCATTTTCGCATTTTTCGCATACTTGCTGGCCAGATCCTGGCCTTTTTCTGGGTTGGACCACGTAGTAATGTGGTACCACGCCAAAACAGGCAATTAAACCTGGTTGCGATTAATATTTTAGAGGAGAACACTGGTTATGTCTCGGTTAGTTCTGGTATATGCAATCATCTGGCTCATACTTTCGCGTTTTCCGAATATATGGTGGCCAGAACCAGGCCTTTTTCTGGTTTGGATCACGTAGTAATGCGGTACCACACTGAAACAGTCAATTAAACCTGGTTGCGATTAACATTTTGGAGGATAACGCTGGTTATGTCTCGGTTAGGTCTGGGATTTGCCCTCACCTGGCTCGTTCCTTCGCATTTTTCGCCTACTTGTTGGCAAGATCCTGGGCTTTTTCTGGTTTGGATCACGTAGTAATGCGGTACCACACCGAAGCAGTCAATTAAACCTGGTTGCGATTAATATTTTAGAGGATAAGGCCTGTTATGTCTTGGTTAGGTTTGGTATTTGGCCTCATCTGGCTCGTACTTTCGCATTTCTCGCATACTTGTTGGCCAGATCCTTGCCTTTTCCTGGTTTGGATCACGTAGTAATGCGGTACCACACTGAAACAGTCAATTAAACCTGGGTGTGATTAATATTTTGGAGGATAACGCTGGTTATGTTTGGGTTAGTTCCGGTATTTGCAACCATCTGGCTGATACTTTCGCATTTTTTGCATACTTGTTGGCCAGATCCTGGGCTTTTTCATGCTTGGACCACGTAGTAATGTGGTACCACACTGAAGCAGTCAAATAAACCTGGTTCCGAGTAATATTTTACAGGATAACGCCGGTTATGTCTGGGTTAGGTGTGGGATTTGCCCTCACCTGGCTCGTACTTTCGCATTTCTCGCATACTTGTCGGCCAGATCCAGGTCTTTTTCTGGTTTGGATCACGTAGTGATGCGGTACCACACCGAAACAGTCAATTAAACCTGGTTGCGATTAATATTTTAGAGGATAAAGCCGGTTATGTCTCGGTTATGTCTGGGATTTGCCGTCATCTGGCTCGTATTTTCGCATTTTTCGCATACTTGTTGGCCAGATCCTGGCCTTTTTCTGGCTTGGACCACGTAGTAATGTGGTATCACACTGAAACAGTCAATTAAACCTGTTTGTGATTAACATTTTGGAGGATAACGCCGGTTATGTCTCGGTTAGGTCTGGGATTTGCCCTCATCTGGCTCGTACCTTCGCATTTTTCGCCTACTTGTTGGCAAGATCCTGGGCTTTTTCTGGTTTGGATCACGTAGTAATGCGGTACCACACCGAAGCAGTCAATTAAACCTGGTTGCGATTAATATTTTAGAGGATAACGCCGGTTATGTCTTGGTTAGGTCTGGTATTTAGCCTCATCTGGCTCGTACTTACGCATTTCTCGCATACTTGTTGGCCAGATCCTTGCCTTTTCCTGGTTTGGATCACGTAGTAATGCGGTACCACACTGAAACAGTCAATTAAACCTGGTTGTGATTAATATTTTGGAGGATAACGCTGGTTATGTTTGGGTTAGTTCCGGTATTTGCAACCATCTGGCAGATACTTTCGCATTTTTTGCATACTTGTTGGCCAGACCCTGGCCTTTTTCTGGTTTGGATCACGTAGTAATGCGGTGCCACACCGAAACAGTCAATAAAACCTGGTTGCGATTAATATTTTAGAGGATAACGCCGGTTATGTCTCGGTTATGTCTGGGATTTGCCCTCATCTGACACATGCCTTCGCATTTCTCGCATACTTGATGGCCAGATCCTGGCCTTTTTCTGGCTTGGACCACGTAGTAATGTGGTACCACACCGAAACAGTCAATACAAGCTGGTGGCGATTAATATTTTAGAGGATAACGCCGGTTATGTCTCGGTTAGGTCTGGGATTTGGCCTCATCTGGCACATACTTTCGCATTTCTCGCATACTTGTTGGCCAGATCCAGGGCTTTTTCTGGTTTGTATCCCGTCGTAATGTGGTTCCACACCGAAACAGTCAATTAAACCCGGTTGCGATTAATATTTTAGAGGATAACGCCGGTTATGTCTGGGTTAGGTCTGGGATTTGCCCTCATCTGGCTCGTACTTTCGCATTTCTCGCATACTAGTTGGCCAGATCCTGGGCTTTTTCTGGTTTGGATCACGTAGTAATGTGGTACCACACTGAAACAGTCAATAGAAGCTGGTTCCGATTAGTATTTTATAGGTTAACGCTGGTTATGACTGGTTTAGATCTGGTATTTGCAATCATCTGGCTCGTACCTTCGCATTTTTCGCCTACTTATTGGCAAGATCCTGGGCTTTTTCATGCTTGGACCACGTAGTAATGTGGTACCACACTCTAACAGTCAAATAAACCTGGTTCCGATTAATATTTTACAGGATAACACCGGTTATGTCTGGGTTAGGTCTGGGATTTGCCGTCATCTGGCTCGTATTTTCGCATTTTTCGCATACTTGTTGGCCAGATCCTGGCCTTTTTCTGGCTTGGACCACATAGTAATGTGGTACCACACCAAAACAGTCAGTACATGCTGGTTGCGATTAATATTTTAGAGGATAACGCCGGTTATGTCTGGGTTAGGTCTGGTATTTGCCCCTCATCTGGCTCGTACTTTCGCATTTTTCGCATACTTGTTCTTCAGATCCTGGGCTTTTTCTGGTTTGGATCACGTAGTAATGTGGTACCACACAGAAACAGTCAATAAAAGCTGGTTCCGACTAGTATTTTAGAGGATAACGTTGGTTATGTCTGGTTTAGTTCTGGTATTTGCAATCATTTGGCTCGTACCTTCGCATTTTTCGCCTACTTGTTGGCAAGATCCTGGGCTTTTTCATGCTTGCACCACGTAGTAATGTGGTACCACACTGAAACAGTCAAATAAACCTGGTTCCGATTAATATTTTACAGGATAACGCCGGCTACGTCTCGGTTAGGTCTGGGATTTTCCCTCATCTGGCTCGTACCTCCGCATTTTTCGCATACTTGTTGGCAAGATCCTGGGCTTTTCCTGGTTTGGATCACGTAGTAATGCGGTACCACACCGAAGCGGTCAATTCAACCTCGTGGCGATTAACATTTTAGAGGACAACGCCGGTTATGTCTCCGTTAGGTTTGGGATTTTCCCTCATCTGGCTCGTAATTTCGCATTTTTCGCATACTTGTTGGCCAGATCCTGGCCTTTTTCATGCTTGGACCACGTAGTAATGTGGTACCACACTGAAACAGTCAAATAAACCTGTTTCCGATTAGTATTTTAGAGGATAACGCTGGTTATGTCTGGTTTAGTTCTGGTATTTGCAATCATCTGGCTCGTACCTTCGCATTTTTCGCCTACTTGTGGCAATATCCTGGGCTTTTTCTGGTTTGGATCAGGTAGTAATGCGGTACCACACCTTAACAGTAAATTAAACCTGGTTCCGAATAGTATTTTAGAGGATAACGCAGGTTACGTCTGGGTTAGTTCTGGTATTTGCAATCATCTGGTACATAGTTTCGCGTTTTTCGCATACTTGTTGGGCAGATCCTGGGTTTTTTCTGGTTTGGATCCCGTAGTAATGAGGTTCCACACCGAAGCTGTCAATTAAACCTGGTGGCGATTAATATTTTAGAGGATAACGCCGGTTATGTCTGGGTTAGGTCTGGGGTTTGCCCTCATCTGGCTCGTACCTTCGCATTTTTCGCATACTTGTTGGCCAGATCCTGGGCTTTTTCTGGTTTGGATAACGTAGTAATGTGGTACCACACCGAAACAGTCAATTAAACCTGGTTGCGATTAATATTTTAGAGGATGACGCCGGTTATGTCTCGGTTAGGTCTGGGATTTGCCCTCATCTGGCACGTACTTTCGCACTTTCGCATACTTGTTGGCCAGATCCTGGCTTTTTCTGGTTTAGATCATGTAGTAATGTGGTTCCACACCGAAACAGTCAATTAAACCTGGATGCGATTAATATTTTAGAGGATGACGCCGGTTATGTCTCGGTTAGGTCTGGGATTTGCCCTCATCTGGCACGTACTTTCGCATTTTTCGCCTACTTGTTGGCAAGATCCTGGGCTTTTTCATGCTTGGACCACGTAGTAATGTGGTACCACACTGAAACAGTCAAATAAACCTGGTTCCGATAAATATTTTACAGGATAACGCCGGTTATGTCACGGTAAGGACTGGGATTTGGCGCCATCTGGCTCGTATTTTCGCATTTTTCGCATACTTGTTGGCTACATACAGGCCTTTTTCTGGCTTGGACCACGTAGTAATGTGGTATCACACTGAAACTGTCAATTAAACCTGGTTGCGAATAATACTTTGGAGGATAACGCCTGTTATGTCTCGGTTAGGTCTGGGGTTTGCCCTCATCTGGCTCGTACTTTCGCATTTTTCCCCTACTGATTGGCAGGATCCTGGGCTTTTTCTGGTTTGGATCACGTAGTAATGCGGTACCACACCGAAGCAGTCAATTAAACCTGGTTCCGATTAATATTTTAGAGGATAACGCCGGTTATGTCTGGGTTAGGTCTGGGGTTTGCCCTCATCTGGCTCGTACTTTCGCATTTTTCGCATACTTCTTGGCCAGATCCTGGGCTTTTTCTGGTTTGGGTAACGTAGTAATGTGGTACCACACCGAAACAGTCAATTAGACCTGGTTGCGATTAATATTTTAGAGGATGACGCCGGTTATGTCTCGGTTAGGTCTGGGATTTGCCCTCATCTGGCACGTACTTTCGCATTTCTCGCATACTTGTTGGCCAGATCCTGGGCTTTTTCTGGCTTGGACCACGTAGTAATGTGGTACCACACCGAAACAGTCAATAGAAGCTGGTTGCGATTAATATTTTAGAGGATAACGCCGGTTATGTCTGGGTTAGTTCTCGTATTTGCCCTCATCTGGCTCGTACTTTCGCATTTCTCGCATACTCGGTGACCAGATCCTGGCCTTTTTCTGGCTTGGACCACGTAGTAATGTGGGACCACACTCAGACAGTCAATTAAACCTGGTTGCGATTAATATTTTAGAGGATGACGCCGGTTATGTCTCGGTTAGGTCTGGGATTTGCCCTCATCTGGCACGTACTTTCGCATTTTTCGCCTACTTGTTGGCAAGATCCTGGGCTTTTTCATGCTTGGACCACGTAGTAATGTGGTACCACACTGAAACAGTCAATTAAACCTGGTTCCGATAAATATTTTACAGGATAACGCCGGCTATGTCTCGGATATGTCTGGGATTTTCCCTGATCTGGCTCGTACCTTCGCATATTTCGCCTATTTGTTGGCAAGATCCTGGGCTTTTTCTGGTTTGGACCACGTAGTAATGTGGTGCCACACTGAGACAGTCAATAAAATCTGGTTCCGGTTAGTATTTTAGAGTATAACGCCGGTTATGTCACGGTAAGGTCTGGGATTTGGCGCCATCTGGCTCGTATTATCGCATTTTTCGCATACTTGTTGGCTACATACAGGCCTTTTTCTGGCTTGGACCACGTAGTAATGTGGTATCACACTGAAACCGTCAATTAAACCTGGTTGCGAATAATACTTTGGAGGATAACGCCTGTTATGTCTCGGTTAGGTCTGGGGTTTGCCCTCATCTGGCTCGTACTTTCGCATTTTTCCCCTACTGATTGGCAGGATCCTGGGCTTTTTCTGGTTTGGATCACGTAGTAATGCGGTACCACACCGAAGCAGTCAATTAAACCTGGTTCCGATTAATATTTTAGAGGATAACGCCGGTTATTGTTGGGTTAGGTCTGGGGTTTGCCCTCATCTGGCTCGTACTTTCGCATTTTTCGCATACTTGTTGGCCAGATCCTGGGCTTTTTCTGGTTTGGGTAACGTAGTAATGTGGTACCACACCGAAACAGTCAATTAGACCTGGTTGCGATTAATATTTTAGAGGATGACGCCGGTTATGTCTCGGTTAGGTCTGGGATTTGCCCTCATCTGGCACGTACTTTCGCATTTCTCGCATACTAGTTGGCCAGATCCTGGGCTTTTTCTGGTTTGGATCACGTAGTAATGTGGTACCACACTGAAACAGTCAATAGAAGCTGGTTCCGATTAGTATTTTATAGGTTAACGCTGGTTATGACTGGTTTAGATCTGGTATTTGCAATCATCTGGCTCGTACCTTCGCATTTTTCGCCTACTTATTGGCAAGATCCTGGGCTTTTTCATGCTTGGACCACGTAGTAATGTGGTACCACACTCTAACAGTCAAATAAACCTGGTTCCGATTAATATTTTACAGGATAACACCGGTTATGTCTGGGTTAGGTCTGGGATTTGCCGTCATCTGGCTCGTATTTTCGCATTTTTCGCATACTTGTTGGCCAGATCCTGGCCTTTTTCTGGCTTGGACCACATAGTAATGTGGTACCACACCAAAACAGTCAGTACATGCTGGTTGCGATTAATATTTTAGAGGATAACGCCGGTTATGTCTGGGTTAGGTCTGGTATTTGCCCCTCATCTGGCTCGTACTTTCGCATTTTTCGCATACTTGTTCTTCAGATCCTGGGCTTTTTCTGGTTTGGATCACGTAGTAATGTGGTACCACACAGAAACAGTCAATAAAAGCTGGTTCCGACTAGTATTTTAGAGGATAACGCTGGTTATGTCTGGTTTAGTTCTGGTATTTGCAATCATTTGGCTCGTACCTTCGCATTTTTCGCCTACTTGTTGGCAAGATCCTGGGCTTTTTCATGCTTGCACCACGTAGTAATGTGGTACCACACTGAAACAGTCAAATAAACCTGGTTCCGATTAATATTTTACAGGATAACGCCGGCTACGTCTCGGTTAGGTCTGGGATTTTGCCTCATCTGGCTCGTACCTCCGCATTTTTCGCATACTTGTTGGCAAGATCCTGGGCTTTTCCTGGTTTGGATCACGTAGTAATGCGGTACCACACCGAAGCGGTCAATTCAACCTCGTGGCGATTAACATTTTAGAGGACAACGCCGGTTATGTCTCCGTTAGGTTTGGGATTTTCCCTCATCTGGCTCGTAATTTCGCATTTTTCGCATACTTGTTGGCCAGATCCTGGCCTTTTTCATGCTTGGACCACGTAGTAATGTGGTACCACACTGAAACAGTCAAATAAACCTGTTTCCGATTAGTATTTTAGAGGATAACGCTGGTTATGTCTGGTTTAGTTCTGGTATTTGCAATCATCTGGCTCGTACCTTCGCATTTTTCGCCTACATGTGGCAATATCCTGGGCTTTTTCTGGTTTGGATCAGGTAGTAATGCGGTACCACACCTTAACAGTAAATTAAACCTGGTTCCGAATAGTATTTTAGAGGATAACGCAGGTTACGTCTGGGTTAGTTCTGGTATTTGCAATCATCTGGTACATAGTTTCGCGTTTTTCGCATACTTGTTGGGCAGATCCTGGGTTTTTTCTGGTTTGGATCCCGTAGTAATGAGGTTCCACACCGAAGCTGTCAATTAAACCTGGTGGCGATTAATATTTTAGAGGATAACGCCGGTTATGTCTGGGTTAGGTCTGGGGTTTGCCCTCATCTGGCTCGTACCTTCGCATTTTTCGCATACTTGTTGGCCAGATCCTGGGCTTTTTCTGGTTTGGATAACGTAGTAATGTGGTACCACACCGAAACAGTCAATTAAACCTGGTTGCGATTAATATTTTAGAGGATGACGCCGGTTATGTCTCGGTTAGGTCTGGGATTTGCCCTCATCTGGCACGTACTTTCGCATTTCTCGCATACTTGTTGGCCAGATCCTGGGCTTTTTCTGGCTTGGACCACGTAGTAATGTGGTACCACACCGAAACAGTCAATAGAAGCTGGTTGCGATTAATATTTTAGAGGATAACGCCGGTAATGTCTGGGTTAGGTCTGGGATTTGCCCTCATCTGGCACGTACTTTCGCATTTCTCGCATACTTGTTGGCCAGATCCTGGCCTTTTCCTGGTTTGGATCACGTAGTGTTGCGGTACCACACTGAAACAGTCAATTAAACCTGGTTGTGATTAATATTTTGGAGGATAACGCTGGTTATGTTTGGGTTAGTTCCGGTATTTGCAACCATCTGGCTGATACTTTCGCATTTTTTGCATACTTGTTGGCCAGATCCTGGCCTTTTTCTGATTTGGATCACGTAGTAGTGCGGTACCACACCGAAACAGTCAATAAAACCTGGTTGCGATTAATATTTTAGAGGATAACGCCGGTTATGTCTCGGATATGTCTGGGATTTTCCCTGATCTGGCTCGTACCTTCGCATATTTCGCCTATTGGTTGGCAAGATCCTGGGCTTTTTCTGGTTTGGACCACGTAGTAATGTGGTGCCACACTGAGACAGTCAATAAAATCTGGTTCCGGTTAGTATTTTAGAGTATAACGCCGGTTATGTCACGGTAAGGTCTGGGATTTGGCGCCATCTGGCTCGTATTATCGCATTTTTCGCATACTTGTTGGCTACATACAGGCCTTTTTCTGGCTTGGACCACGTAGTAATGTGGTATCACACTGAAACTGTCAATTAAACCTGGTTGCGAATAATACTTTGGAGGATAACGCCTGTTATGTCTCGGTTAGGTCTGGGGTTTGCCCTCATCTGGCTCGTACTTTCGCATTTTTCCCCTACTGATTGGCAGGATCCTGGGCTTTTTCTGGTTTGGATCAAGTAGTAATGCGGTACCACACCGAAGCAGTCAATTAAACCTGGTTCCGATTAATATTTTAGAGGATAACGCCGGTTATGTCTGGGTTAGGTCTGGGGTTTGCCCTCATCTGGCTCGTACTTTCGCATTTTTCGCATACTTGTTGGCCAGATCCTGGGCTTTTTCTGGTTTGGGTAACGTAGTAATGTGGTACCACACCGAAACAGTCAATTAGACCTGGTTGCGATTAATATTTTAGAGGATGACGCCGGTTATGTCTCGGTTAGGTCTGGGATTTGCCCTCATCTGGCACGTACTTTCGCATTTCTCGCATACTTGTTGGCCAGATCCTGGGCTTTTTCTGGCTTGGACCACGTAGTAATGTGGTACCACACCGAAACAGTCAATAGAAGCTGGTTGCGATTAATATTTTAGAGGATAACGCCGGTTATGTCTGGGTTAGTTCTGGTATTTGCCCTCATCTGGCTCGTACTTTCGCATTTCTCGCATACTCGGTGACCAGATCCTGGCCTTTTTCTGGCTTGGACCACGTAGTAATGTGGGACCACACTCAGACAGTCAATTAAACCTGGTTGCGATTAATATTTTAGAGGATGACGCCGGTTATGTCTCGGTTAGGTCTGGGATTTGCCCTCACCTGGCACGTACTTTCGCATTTTTCGCATACTTGTTGGCCAGATCCTGGCCTATTTCTGGTCTGTATCACGTAGTAATGTGGTACCACACTGAAACAGTCAAATAAACCTGGTTCCGATTAATATTTTACAGGATAACGCCGGCTATGTGTCGGTTAGGTCTGGGATTTTCCCTTATCTGGCTCGTAATTTCGCATTTTTCGCATACTAGTGGCAAGATCCTGGGCTTTTTCTTGTTTGGATCAGGTAGTAATGCGATACCACACCGAAGCAGTCAATTACACCTGGTTGCGATTAATATTCTAGAGGATAACGCCGGTTATGTCTGGGTTAGGTCTGGGATTTGCCCTCATCTGGCTCGTACTTTCGCATTTTTCGCATACTTGTTGGCCAGATCCTGGGCTTTTTCTTGTTTAGATCATGTAGTAATGTGGTTCCACACCGAAACAGTCAATTAAACCTGAATGCGATTAATATTTTAGAGGATAACGCCGGTTATGTCTCGGTTGGGTCTGGGATTTTCCCTCATCTGGCTCGTAATTTCGCATTTTTCGCATACTTATGGGTCAGATCCTGGCCTTTTTCATGCTTGGACCACGTAGTAATGTGGTATCACACTGAAACAGTCAATTAAACCTGGTTGCGATTAATTTTTTGGAGGATAACGCTGGTTTGACTTAGTTCCGGTACTTGCAACCATCTGGCTCATACTTTCGCATTTCTCGCATACTTGGTGACCAGATCCTGGCCTTTTTCTGGCATGGACCAAGTAGTAATGTGGGACCACACTCAGACAGTCAATTAAACCTGGTTGCGATTAATATTTTAGAGGATAACGCCGGTTATGTCTGGTTTAGGTCTGGGATTTGCCCACATCTGGCACGTACTTTCGCATTTTTCGCATACTTGTTGGCCAGATCCTGGGCTTTTTCTGGTTTGGATAATGTAGTAATGTGGTACCACACCGAAACAGTCAATTAAACCTGGTTGCGATTAATATTTTAGAGGATAACGCCGGTTATGTCTCGGTTAGTTCTGGGATTTGCCCTCATCTGGCTAGTACTTTCGCATTTCTCGCTTACTTGTTGGCCAGATACTGGGCTTTTTCTGGTTTGGATCACGTAGTTATGTGGTACCACACTGAAACAGTCAATAAATCTGGTTCCGATTAGTATTTCAGAGGATAACACTGGTTATGTCTGGGTTAGTTCTGGTATTTGCAAACATATGTCACATACTTTCGCGTTTTTCGCATACTTCTTGGCGAGATCCAGGGTTCTTTCTGGTTTGGATCCCGTAATAATGACGCTCCACACCGAAACAGTCAATTAAACCTGGTTGTGATTAATATTTTGCAGGATAACGCTGGTTATGTCTGGGTTAGTTCTGGTATTTGCAATCATCTGTCTCATACGTTCGCAATTTTCGCATACTTGTTGGCCAGATCCCGGGCTTTTTCTGGTTTGGATCACGTAGTAATGTGGTACCACACCAAAACAGTCAATACAAGCTGGTTGCGATTAATATTTTAGAGGATAACGCCGGTTATGTCTGGGTTAGTTCTGGTATTTGCAATCATCTGTCTCATACGTTCGCAATTTTCGCATACTTGTTGGCCAGACCCCGGGCTTTTTCTGGTTTGGATCACGTAGTAATGTGGTACCACACTGAAACAGTCAATAAAAGCTGGTTCCGATTAGTATTTTAGAGGATAACGCTGGTTATGTCTGGTTTAGTTCTGGTATTTGCAATCATCTGGCTCGTACCTTCGCATTTTTCGCCTACTTGTTGGCAAGATCCTGGGCTTTTTCATGCTTGCACCACGTAGTAATGTGGTACCACACTGAAACAGTCAAATAAACCTGGTTCCGATTAATATTTTACAGGATAACGCCGGCTATGTCTCGGTTAGGTCTGGGATTTTCCCTCATCTGGCTCGTACCTCCGCATTTCTCGCATACTTGGTGACCAGATCCTGGCCTTTTTCTGGCATGGACCAAGTAGTAATGTGGGACCACACTCAGACAGTCAATTAAACCTGGTTGCGATTAATATTTTAGAGGATAACGCCGGTTATGTCTGGTTTAGGTCTGGGATTTGCCCACATCTGGCACGTACTTTCGCATTTTTCGCATACTTGTTCTTCAGATCCTGGGCTTTTTCTGGTTTGGATCACGTAGTAATGTGGTACCACACAGAAACAGTCAATAAAAGCTGGTTCCGACTAGTATTTTAGAGGATAACGCTGGTTATGTCTGGTTTAGTTCTGGTATTTGCAATCATTTGGCTCGTACCTTCGCATTTTTCGCCTACTTGTTGGCAAGATCCTGGGCTTTTTCATGCTTGCACCACGTAGTAATGTGGTACCACACTGAAACAGTCAATAAATCTGGTTCCGATTAGTATTTCAGAGGATAACACTGGTTATGTCTGGGTTAGTTCTGGTATTTGCAAACATATGTCACATACTTTCGCGTTTTTCGCATACTTCTTGGCCAGATCCAGGGTTCTTTCTGGTTTGGATCCCGTAATAATGACGCTCCACACCGAAACAGTCAATTAAACCTGGTTGTGATTAATATTTTGCAGGATAACGCTGGTTATGTCTGGGTTAGTTCTGGTATTTGCAATCATCTGTCTCATACGTTCGCAATTTTCGCATACTTGTTGGCCAGATCCCGGGCTTTTTCTGGTTTGGATCACGTAGTAATGTGGTACCACACCAAAACAGTCAATACAAGCTGGTTGCGATTAATATTTTAGAGGATAACGCCGGTTATGTCTGGGTTAGTTCTGGTATTTGCAATCATCTGTCTCATACGTTCGCAATTTTCGCATACTTGTTGGCCAGACCCCGGGCTTTTTCTGGTTTGGATCACGTAGTAATGTGGTACCACACTGAAACAGTCAATAAAAGCTGGTTCCGATTAGTATTTTAGAGGATAACGCTGGTTATGTCTGGTTTAGTTCTGGTATTTGCAATCATCTGGCTCGTACCTTCGCATTTTTCGCCTACTTGTTGGCAAGATCCTGGGCTTTTTCATGCTTGCACCACGTAGTAATGTGGTACCACACTGAAACAGTCAAATAAACCTGGTTCCGATTAATATTTTACAGGATAACGCCGGCTATGTCTCGGTTAGGTCTGGGATTTTCCCTCATCTGGCTCGTACCTCCGCATTTTTCGCATACTAGTGGCAAGATCCTGGGCTTTTTCTGGTTTGTGTCAGGTAGTAATGCGGTACCACACCGTAACAGTCAATTAAACCTGGTTCCGAATAATATTTTAGAGGATAATGCAGGTTACGTCTGGGTTAGTTCTGGTGTTTGCAATCATCTGGCTCATACTTTCGCGTTTTTCGCACACTTGTTGGCCAGATCCTGGGTTTTCTCTGGTTTGGATCCCGTAGTAATGAGGTCCCATACCGAAACAGTCAATTAAACCTGGTGGTGATTAATATTTTAGAGGATAACGCCGGTTATGTCTCGGTTGGGTCTGGGATTTTCCCTCATCTGGCTCGTAATTTCGCATTTTTCGCATACTGGTGGCAAGATCCGGGGCTTTTTCTTGTTTGGATCAGGTAGTAATGCGATACCACACCGAAGCAGTCAATTACACCTGGTTGCGATTAATATTCTAGAGGATAACGCCGGTTATGTCTGGGTTAGGTCTGGGATTTGCCCTCATCTGGCTCGTACTTTCGCATTTTTCGCATACTTGTTGGCCAGATCCTGGGCTTTTTCTGGTTTAGATCATGTAGTAATGTGGTTCCACACCGAAACAGTCAATTAAACCTGAATGCGATTAATATTTTAGAGGATAACGCCGGTTATGTCTCGGTTGGGTCTGGGATTTTCCCTCATCTGGCTCGTAATTTCGCATTTTTCGCATACTTATGGGTCAGATCCTGGCCTTTTTCATGCTTGGACCACGTAGTAATGTGGTACCACACTGAAACAGTCAAATAAACCTGGTTCCGATTAATATATTACAGGATAACGCCGGCTATGTTTGGGTTAGTTCCGGTACTTGCAACCATCTGGCTCATACTTTCGCATTTCTCGCATACGTGGTGACCAGATCCTGGCCTTTTTCTGGCTTGGACCAAGTAGTAATGTGGGACCACACTCAGACAGTCAATTAAACCTGGTTGCGATTAATATTTTAGAGGATAACGCCGGTTATGTCTCGGTTAGTTCTGGTATTTGCAATCATCTGTCTCATACGTTCGCAATTTTCGCATACTTGTTGGCCAGATCCCGGGCTTTTTCTGGTTTGGATCACGTAGTAATGTGGTACCACACCAAAACAGTCAATACAAGCTGGTTGCGATTAATATTTTAGAGGATAACGCCGGTTATGTCTGGGTTAGTTCTGGTATTTGCAATCATCTGTCTCATACGTTCGCATTTTTCGCATACTTGTTGGCCAGATCCTGGGCTTTTTCTGGTTTAGATCATGTAGTAATGTGGTTCCAAACCGAAACGGTCAATTAAACCTGGATGCGATTAATATTTCAGAGGATAACGCTGCTTATGTCTGGTTTAGTTCTGGTATTTGCAATCATCTGGCTCGTACCTTCGCATTTTTCGCCTACTTGTTGGTAGGATCCTGGGCTTTTTCATGCTTGGATCACGTAGTAATGCGGTACCACACCGAAGCAGTCAATCAAACCTGGTGGCGATTAATATTTTAGAGGATAGCGCCGGGTTTGTCTCGGTTAGGTCTGGGATTTTCCCTCATCTGGCTCGTAATTTCGCATTTTTCGCATACTTGTGGCAAGATCCTGGGCTTTTTCTGGTTTGGATCAGGTTGTAATGCGGTACCACACCGTAACAGTCAATTAAACCTGGTTCAGAATAGTATTTTAGAGGATAATGCAGGTTACGTCTGGGTTAGTTCTGGTATTTGCAATCACCTGGCTCATACTTTCGCGTTTTTCGCACACTTGTTGGCCAGATCCTCGGTTTTTTCTGGTTTGGATCCCGTAGTAATGAGGTTCCATACCGAAACAGTCAATTAAACCTGGTGGTGATTAATATTTTAGAGGATAACGCCGGTTATGTCTCGGTTAGGTCTGGGATTTTCCCTCATTTGGCTCGTAATTTCGCATTTTTCGCATACTTGTGGGCCAGATCCTGGCGTTTTTCATGCTTGGACCACGCAGTAATGTGGTATCACACTGTAACTGTCAACTAAACCTGGTTGCGATTAATTTTTTGGAGGATAACGCTGGTTTGACTTAGCTCCGGTACTTGCAACCATCTGGCTCATACTTTCGCATTTCTCGCATACTTGGTGACCAGATCCTGGCCTTTTTCTGGCTTGGACCAAGTAGTAATGTGGTACCACACCAAAACAGTCAATACAAGCTGGTTGCGATTAATATTTTAGAGGACAACGCCGGTTATGTCTCCGTTAGGTTTGGGATTTTCCCTCATCTGGCTCGTAATTTCGCATTTTTCGCATACTTGTTGGCCAGATCCTGGGCTTTTTCTGGTTTGGATAACGTAGTAATGTGGTACCACATTGAAACAGTCAATAAAAGCTGGTTCCGATTAGTATTTTAGAGGATAATGCTGGTTATGTCTGGTTTAGTTCTGGTATTTGCAATCATCTGGCTCGTACCTTCGCATTTTTCGCCTACTTGTTGGCAAGATCCTGGGCTTTTCCTGGTTTGGATCACGTAGTAATGCGGTACCACACCGTAACAGTCAATTAGACCTGGTTGCGATTAATATGTTGGAGGATAACGCCGGTTATGTCTTGGTTAGGTCTGGGATTTGCCGTCATCTGGCTCGTATTTTCGCATTTTTCGCATACTTGTTGGCCAGATCCTGGCCTTTTTCTGGCTTGGACAACGTAGTAATGTGGTATCACACTGAAACAGTCAATTAAACCTAGTTGTGATTAACATTTTGGAGGATAACGCCGGTTATGTCTTGGTTAGTTCCGGTATTTGCAACCATGTGGCTGATACTTTCGCATTTTTTGCATACTTGTTGGCCAGATCCTGGCCTTTTTCTGGTTTGGATCACGTAGCAATGCGGTACCACACCGAAACAGTCAATAAAACCTGGTTGCGATTAATATTTTAGAGGATAACGCAGGTTATGTCTCGGTTATGTCTGGGATTTGCCCTCATCTGGCACATACTTTCGCATTTCTCGCATACTTGATGGCCAGATCCTGGCCTTTTTCTGGCTTGGACCACATAGTAATGTGGTACCACACCAAAACAGTCAATACAAGCTGGTTGCGATTAATATTTTAGAGGACAACGCCGGTTATGTCTCCGTTAGGTTTGGGATTTTCCCTCATCTGGCTCGTAATTTCGCATTTTTCGCATACTTGTTGGCCAGATCCTGGGCTTTTTCTGGTTTGGATAACGTAGTAATGTAGTACCACACCGAAACAGTCAATTAAACCTGGTTGCGATTAATATTTTAGAGGATAACGCCGGTTATGTCTCGGTTAGTTCTGGGATTTGCCCTCATCTGGCCAGTACTTTCGCATTTCTCGCATACTTGTTGGCCAGATCCTGGGCTTTTTCTGGTTTGGATCACGTAGTAATGTGGTACCACACTGAAACAGTCAATAAAAGCTGGTTCCGATTAGTATTTCAGAGGATAACGCTGGTTACGTCTGGGTTAGTTCTGGTATTTGCAAACATATGTCACATACTTTCGCGTTTTTCGCATACTTCTTGGCCAGATCCAGGGTTCCTTCTGGTTTGGATCCCGTAATAATGACGCTCCACACCGAAACAGTCAATTAAACCTGGTTGTGATTAATATTTTGCAGGATAACGCTGGTTATGTCTGGGTTAGTTCTGGTATTTGCAATTATCTGTCTCATACGTTCGCAATTTTCGCATACTTGTTGGCCAGATCCCGGGCTTTTTCTGGTTTGGATCACGTAGTAATGTGGTACCACACTGAAACAGTCAATAAAAGCTGGTTCCGATTAGTATTTTAGAGGATAACGCTGGTTATGTCTGGTTTAGTTCTGGTATTTGCAATCATCTGGCTCGTACCTTCGCATTTTTCGCCTACTTGTTGGCAAGATCCTGGTCTTTTCCTGGTTTGGATCACGTAGTAATGCGGTACCACACCGTAACAGTCAATTAAACCTGGTTGCGATTAATATGTTGGAGGATAACGCCGGTTATGTCACGGTTAGGTCTGGGATTTGCCCTCATCTGGCTAGTACTTTCGCATTTTTTGCATACTTGTTGGCAAGATCCTGGGCTTTTCCTGGTTTGGATCACGTAGTAATGCGGTACCACACCGTAACAGTCAATTAAACCTGGTTGCGATTAATATGTTGGAGGATAACGCCGGTTATGTCTCGATTAGGTCTGGGATTTGCCCTCATCTGGCTAGTACTTTCGCATTTTTTGCATACTTGTTGGCCAGATCCTGGCCTTTTTCTGGTTTGGATCACGTAGTAATGCGGTACCACACCGAAACAGTCAATAAAACCTTGTTGCGATTAATATTTTAGAGGATAACGCCGGTTATGTCTCGGTTAGTTCTGGGATTTGCCCTCATCTGGCCAGTACTTTCGCATTTCTCGCATACTTGTTGGCCAGATCCTGGGCTTTTTCTGGTTTGGATCACGTAGTAATGTGGTACCACACTGAAACAGTCAATAAAAGCTGGTTCCGATTAGTATTTCAGAGGATAACGCTGGTTACGTCTGGGTTAGTTCTGGTATTTGCAAACATATGTCACATACTTTCGCGTTTTTCGCATACTTCTTGGCCAGATCCAGGGTTCCTTCTGGTTTGGATCCCGTAATAATGACGCTCCACACCGAAACAGTCAATTCAACCTGGTTGTGATTAATATTTTGCAGGATAACGCTGGTTATGTCTGGGTTAGTTCTGGTATTTGCAATCATCTGTCTCATACGTTCGCAATTTTCGCATACTTGTTGGCCAGATCCCGGGCTTTTTCTGGTTTGGATCACGTAGTAATGTGGTACCACACTGAAACAGTCAATAAAAGCTGGCTCCGATTAGTATTTTAGTGGATAACGCTGGTTATGTCTGGTTTAGTTCTGGTATTTGCAATCATCTGGCTAGTACTTTCGCATTTTTTGCATACTTGTTGGCAAGTTCCTGGGCTTTTTCATGCTTGGACCACCTAGTAATGTGGTACCACACTGAAACAGTCAAATAAACCTGGTTCCGATTAATATTTTACAGGATAACGCCGGCTATGTCTCGGTTAGGTCTGGGATTTTCCCTCATCTGGCTCGTACCTCCGCATTTTTCGCATACTTGTTGGCAAGATCCTGGGCTTTTTCTGGTTTGGATCACGTAGTAATGCGGTACCACACCGAAGCAGTCAATTCAACCTGGTGGCGAATAATATTTTAGAGCATAACGCCGGTTATGTCTCCGTTAGGTTTGGGATTTTCCCTCATCTGGCTCGTAATTTCGCATTTTTCGCATACTTGTTGGCCAGATCCAAGGCTTTTTCTGGTTTGCATCCCGTCGTAATGTGGTTCCACACCGAAACAGTCAATTAAACCTGGTTGCGATTAATATTTTAGACGATAACGCCGGTTATGTCACGGTCACGTCTGAGATTTGACCTCATCTGGCTCGAATTTTCGCATTTTTCGCCTATTTGTTGGCATGATCCAGGGCTTTTTCTGGTTTGGACCACGTAGTAATGTGGTGCCACACTGAAACAGTCAAATAAACCTGGTTCCGATTAATATTTTACAGGATAACGCCGGCTATATCAAGGTTAGGTCTGGTATTTGCCATCATCTGGCTCGTACTTTCGCATTTTTCGCTTACTTTTTGGCCAGATCCTGGCCTTTTTCTGGTTTGGATCACGCAGTAATGTGGTACCACACTGAGACAGTCAATAAAATCTGGTTCCGGATAGTATTTTAGAGGATAACGCCGGTTATGTCACGGTAAGTTCTGGGATTTGCCGTCATCTGGCTCGTATTTTCGCATTTCTCGCATACTTGTTGGCTAGATCCTGGCCTTTTTCTAGCTTGGACCACGTAGTAATGTGGTATCACACCGTAACAGTCAGTTAAACCTGGTTCCGAATAGTATTTTAGAAGATAATGCAGGTTACGTCTGGGTTAGTTCTGGTATTTGCAATCATCTGGCTCATACTTTCGCGTTTTTCGCACACTTCTTGGCCAGATCCTGGGTTTTTTCTGGTTTGGATCCCGTAGTAATGAGGTTCCATACCGAAACAGTCAAGTAAACCTGGTTGCGATTAATATTTTAGAGGATAACGCCGGTTATGTCTGGGTTAGGTCTGGTATTTGCCCCCCATCTGGCTCGTACCTTCGCATTTTTCGCCTACTTGTTTGCAAGATCCTGGGCTTTTTCATGCTTGGACCACGTAGTAATGCGGTATCACACAGAAACTGTCAATTAAACCTGGTTCCGATTAATATTTTACAGGATAACGCCGGCTATGTCTCGGTTAGGTCTGGGATTTTCCCTCATCTGGCTCGTACCATCGCATTTTTCGCCTATTTGTTGGCAAGATCCTGGGCTTTTTCTGGTTTGGACCATGTAGTAATGTGGTGCCACACTGAAACAGTGAAAAAAACCTGGTTCCGATCAATATTTTACAGGATAACGCCGGCTATATCTGGGTTAGTTCTGGTATTTGCAATCATCTGGCTCATACTTTCGCGTTTTTCGCATACATCTTGGCAAGATCCTGGCCTTTTTCTGGTTTGGATCACGTAGTAATGCGGTACCACACCGAAACAGTCAATAAAACCTTGTTGCGATTAATATTTTAGAGGATAACGCCGGTTATGTCTCGGTTAGTTCTGGGATTTGCCCTCATCTGGCCAGTACTTTCGCATTTCTCGCATACTTGTTGGCCAGATCCTGGGCTTTTTCTGGTTTGGATCACGTAGTAATGTGGTACCACACTGAAACAGTCAATAAAAGCTGGTTCCGATTAGTATTTCAGAGGATAACGCTGGTTACGTCTGGGTTAGTTCTGGTATTTGCAAACATATGTCACATACTTTCGCGTTTTTCGCATACTTCTTGGCCAGATCCAGGGTTCCTTCTGGTTTGGATCCCGTAATAATGACGCTCCACACCGAAACAGTCAATTAAACCTGGTTGTGATTAATATTTTGCAGGATAACGCTGGTTATGTCTGGGTTAGTTCTGGTATTTGCAATCATCTGTCTCATACGTTCGCAATTTTCGCATACTTGTTGGCCAGATCCCGGGCTTTTTCTGGTTTGGATCACGTAGTAATGTGGTACCACACTGAAACAGTCAATAAAAGCTGGCTCCGATTAGTATTTTAGTGGATAACGCTGGTTATGTCTGGTTTAGTTCTGGTATTTGCAATCATCTGGCTCGTACCATCACATTTTTCGCCTACTTGTTGGCAAGTTCCTGGGCTTTTTCATGCTTGGACCACCTAGTAATGTGGTACCACACTGAAACAGTCAAATAAACCTGGTTCCGATTAATATTTTACAGGATAACGCCGGCTATGTCTCGGTTAGGTCTGGGATTTTCCCTCATCTGGCTCGTACCTCCGCATTTTTCGCATACTTGTTGGCAAGATCCTGGGCTTTTTCTGGTTTGGATCACGTAGTAATGCGGTACCACACCGAAGCAGTCAATTCAACCTGGTGGCGAATAATATTTTAGAGCATAACGCCGGTTATGTCTCCGTTAGGTTTGGGATTTTCCCTCATCTGGCTCGTAATTTCGCATTTTTCGCATACTTGTTGGCCAGATCCAAGGCTTTTTCTGGTTTGCATCCCGTCGTAATGTGGTTCCACACCGAAACAGTCAATTAAACCTGGTTGCGATTAATATTTTAGACGATAACGCCGGTTATGTCACGGTCACGTCTGAGATTTGACCTCATCTGGCTCGAATTTTCGCATTTTTCGCCTATTTGTTGGCATGATCCAGGGCTTTTTCTGGTTTGGACCACGTAGTAATGTGGTGCCACACTGAAACAGTCAAATAAACCTGGTTCCGATTAATATTTTACAGGATAACGCCGGCTATATCAAGGTTAGGTCTGGTATTTGCCATCATCTGGCTCGTACTTTCGCATTTTTCGCTTACTTTTTGGCCAGATCCTGGCCTTTTTCTGGTTTGGATCACGCAGTAATGTGGTACCACACTGAGACAGTCAATAAAATCTGGTTCCGGATAGTATTTTAGAGGATAACGCCGGTTATGTCACGGTAAGTTCTGGGATTTGCCGTCATCTGGCTCGTATTTTCGCATTTCTCGCATACTTGTTGGCTAGATCCTGGCCTTTTTCTAGCTTGGACCACGTAGTAATGTGGTATCACACCGTAACAGTCAGTTAAACCTGGTTCCGAATAGTATTTTAGAAGATAATGCACGTTACGTCTGGGTTAGTTCTGGTATTTGCAATCATCTGGCTCATACTTTCGCGTTTTTCGCACACTTCTTGGCCAGATCCTGGGTTTTTTCTGGTTTGGATCCCGTAGTAATGAGGTTCCATACCGAAACAGTCAAGTAAACCTGGTTGCGATTAATATTTTAGAGGATAACGCCGGTTATGTCTGGGTTAGGTCTGGTATTTGCCCCCCATCTGGCTCGTACCTTCGCATTTTTCGCCTACTTGTTTGCAAGATCCTGGGCTTTTTCATGCTTGGACCACGTAGTAATGCGGTATCACACAGAAACTGTCAATTAAACCTGGTTCCGATTAATATTTTACAGGATAACGCCGGCTATGTCTCGGTTAGGTCTGGGATTTTCCCTCATCTGGCTCGTACCATCGCATTTTTCGCCTATTTGTTGGCAAGATCCTGGGCTTTTTCTGGTTTGGACCATGTAGCAATGTGGTGCCACACTGAAACAGTGAAAAAAACCTGGTTCCGATCAATATTTTACAGGATAACGCCGGCTATATCTGGGTTAGTTCTGGTATTTGCAATCATCTGGCTCATACTTTCGCGTTTTTCGCATACATCTTGGCAAGATCCTGGCCTTTTTCTGGTTTGGATCACGTAGTAATGCGGTACCACACCGAAACAGTCAATTAATCCTGGTTGCGATTAATATTTTAGAGCATAACGCCGGTTATGTCTCGGTTAGGTCTGGGATTTGCCCTCATCTGGCTAGTACTTTCGCATTTCTCGCATACTTTTTGGCCAGATCCTGGACTTTTTCTGGCTTGGGCCAAGTAGTAATGAGGGACCACACTCAGACAGTCAGTTAAACCTGGTTGCGATTAATATTTTAGAGGATAGCGCCGGTTATTTCTCGGTTAGGTCTGGGATTTGCCCTCATCTGTCTCGTACTTTCGCATTTTCCGCATACCTGTTGGCCAGATCCTGGCCTTTTTCTGGTCTGTATCACGTAGTAATGCGGTACCGCGCCGAAACAGTCAATTAAACCTGGTGGCGATTAATATTTTAGAGGATAACGCCGGTTTTGTCTCGGTTAGGTCTGGGATTTTCGTTCATCAGGCTGGTAATTTCGCATTTTTCGCATACTTGTGGCAAGATCCTGGGCTTTTTCTGGTTTGGATCAGGCAGTAATGCGGTACCACACCGTAACAGTCAATTAAACCTGGTTCAGAATAGTATTTTAGAGGATAATGCAGGTTACGTCTGGGATAGTTCTGGTATTTGCAATCATCTGGCTGATACTTTCGCGTTTTTCGCACACTTGTTGGCCAGATCCTGGGTTTTTTCTGGTTTGGATCCCGTTGTAATGAGGTTCCATACCGAAACAGTCAATTAAACCTGGTGGCGATTAATAGTTTAGAGGATAACGCCGGTTATGTCTCGGTTAGGTCTGGGATTTGCCCTCATCTGGCTCGTACATTCGCATTCTTCGCATACTTGTTGGCAAGATCCTGGGCTTTTTCTGGTTTGGATCAGTTAGTAATGCGGTACCACACCGAAACAGTCAATTAAACCTGGTTGCGATTAATATTTTAGACGATAACGCCGGTTATGTCACGGTCATGTCTGGGATTTGCCGTCATCTGGCTCGAATTTTCGCATTTCTCGCATACTTGTTGGCCAGATCCTGGGCTTTTTCTGGTTTGGATCACGTAGTAATGTGGTACCACACTGAAACAGTCAATTAAAGCTGGTTCCGAATAGTATTTTAGAGGATAACGCTGGTTATGTCTGGTTTAGTTCTGGTATTTGCAATCATCTGGCTCGTACCTTCGCATTTTTCGCCTACTTGTTGTCAAGATCCTGGGCTTTTTCATGCTTGGACCACGTAGTAATGTGGTACCACACTGAAACAGTCAAATAAACCTGGTTCCGATTAATATTTTACAGGATAACGCCGGCTATGTCTCGGTTAGATCTGGGATTTTCCCTCATCTGGCTCGTACCTTCGCATTTTTCGCCTATTTGTTGGCATGATCCTGGGCTTTTTCTGGTTTGGACCACGTAGTAATGTGGTACCACACTGAAACAGTCAAATAAACCTGGCTCCGATCAATATTTTACAGGATAACGCCGGCTATGTCTGGGTTAGGTCTGGTATTTGCCATAATCTGGCTCGTACTTTCGCATTTTTCGCTTACTTGTTGGCCAGATCCTGGCCTTTTTCTGGTTTGGATCACGTAGTAATGTGGTACCACACTGAGACAGTCAATAAAATCTTGTTCCGGTTAGTATTTTAGAGGATAACGCCGGTTATGTCACGGTAAGGTCTGGGATTTGCCGTCATCTGGCTCGTATTTTCGCATTTTTCGCATACTTGTTGGCTAGATCCTGGCCTTTTTCTGGCTTGGACAACGTAGTAATGTGGTATCACACTGAAACTGTCAATTAAACCTGGTTGCGATTAATACTGTGGAGGATAACGCTGGTTATGTCTCGGTTAGGTCTGGGATTTGCCCTCATCTGGCTCATACTTTCGCGTTTTTCGCATACATCTTGGCAAGATCCTGGCCTTTTTCTGGTTTGGATCACGTAGTAATGCGGTACCACAACTAAACAGTCAATTAAACCTGGTTGCGATTAGTATTTTAGAGGATAACGCCGGTTATGTCTGGGTCAGGTCTGGGATTTGCCCACATCTGTCTCGTACTTTCGCATTTTTCGCATACTTGTTGGCCAGATCCTGGCCTTTTTCTGGTCTGTATCACGTAGTAATGCGGTACCACACCGTAACAGTCAATTAAACCTGGTTCAGAATAGTATTTTAGAGGATAATGCAGGTTACGTCTGTGTTAGTTCTGGTATTTGCAATCATCTGGCTCATACTTTCGCATTTTTCGCCTACTTGTTGGCAGGATCCTGGGCTTTTTCATGCTTGGATCACGTAGTAATGCGGTACCACACCGAAGCAGTCAATTAAACCTGGTGGCGATTAATATTTTAGAGGATTTCGCCGGTTTTGTCTCGGTTAGGTCTGGGATTTTCCATCATCTGGCTCGTAATTTCGCATTTTTCGCATACTTGTGGCAAGATCCTGGGCTTTTTCTGGTTTGGATCAGGCAGTAATGCGGTACCACACCGTAACAGTCAATTAAACCTGGTTCAGAATAGTATTTTAGAGGGTCATGCAGGTTACGTCTGGGTTAGTTCTGGTATTTGGAATCATCTGGCTCATACTTTCGCGTTTTTCGCACACTTGTTGGCCAGATCCTGGGTTTTTTCTGGTTTGGATCCCGTAGTAATGAGGTTCCATACCGAAACAGTCAATTAAACCTGGTGGGGATTAATATTTTAGCGGATAACGCCGGTTATGTCTGGGTTAGGTCTGGGATTTGCCCTCATCTGGCTCGTACCTTCGCATTTCTCGCATACTTGTTGGCCAGATCCTGGGCTTTTTCTGGTTTAGATCACGTAGTAATGTTGTTCCACACCGAAACAGTCAATTAAACCTGGTTGCGATTAATATTTTAGACGATAACGCCGGTTATGTCACGGTCAGGTCTGGGATTTGCCCACATCTGGCTCGTACTTTCGCATTTTTCGCTTACTTGTTGGCCAGATCCTGGCCTTTTTCTGGTTTGTATCCCGTCGTAATGTGGTTCCGCACCGAAACAGTCAATTAAACCTGGTTGCGATTATTATTTTAGACGATAACGCCGGTTATGTCACGGTCAGGTCTGGGATTTGCCGTCATCTGGCACGAATTTTCTCATTTCTCGCATACTTGTTGGCCAGATCCTGGGCTTTTTCTGGTGTGGATCACGTAGTAATGTGATGCCACACTGAAACAGTCAAATAAACCTGGTTCCGATCCATATTTTACAGGATAACGCCGGCTATGTCTGGGTTAGGTCTGGTATTTGCCATCATCTGGCTCGTACTTTCGCATTTTTCGCTTACTTGTTGGCCAGATTCTGGCCGTTTTCTGGTTTGGATCACGTAGTAATGTGGTACCACACTGAGACAGTCAATAAAATCTGGTTCCGGTTAGTATTTTAGAGGATAACGCCGGTTATGTCACGGTAAGGTCTGGGATTTGCCGTCATCTGGCTCGTAATTTCGCATTTTTCGCATACTTGTTGGCCAGATCCTGGCCTTCTTCATGCTTGGACCACGTTGTAATGTGGTACCACACTGAAACAGTCAAATAAACCTGGATCCGATTAGTATTTTAGAGGATAACGCTGGTTATGTCTGGTTTAGTTCTGGTATTTGCAATCATCTGGCTCGTACCTTCGCATTTTTCCCCTACTTGTGGCAAGATCCTGGGCTTTTTCTGGTTTAGATCACGTAGTAATGTGGTTCCACACCGAAACAGTCAATTAAACCTGGTTGCGATTAATATTTTAGACGATAACGCCGGTTATGTCACGGTCAGGTCTGGGATTTGCCGTCATCTGGCACGAATTTTCGCATTTCTCGCATACTTGTTGGCCAGATCCTGGGCTTTTTCTGGTGTCGATCACGTAGTAATGTGGTACCACACTCAAACAGGCAATAAAAGCTGGTTCCGATTAGTATTTTACAGGATAACGCTGGTTATGTCTGGTTTAGTTCTGGTATTTGCAATCATCTGGCTCGTACCTTCGCATTTTTCACCTACTTGTTGGCAAGATCCTGGGATTTTCCATGCTTGGACCACGTAGTAATGTGGTGCCACACTGAAACAGTCAAATAAACCTGGTTCCGATCCATATTTTACAGGATAACGCCGGCTATGTCTGGGTTAGGTCTGGTATTTGCCATCATCTGGCTCGTACTTTCGCATTTTTCGCTTACTTGTTGGCAAGATCCTGGGCTTTTTCATGCTTGGACCACGTAGTGATGTGGTACCACACTGAGACAGTCAATAAAATCTGGTTCCGGTTAGTATTTTAGAGGATAACGCCGGTTATGTCACGGTAAGGTCTGGGATTTGCCGTCATCTGGCTCGTAATTTCGCATTTTTCGCATACTTGTTGGCCAGATCCTGGCCTTCTTCATGCTTGGACCACGTTGTAATGTGGTACCACACTGAAACAGTCAAATAAACCTGGATCCGATTAGTATTTTAGAGGATAACGCTGGTTATGTCTGGTTTAGTTCTGGTATTTGCAATCATCTGGCTCGTACCTTCGCATTTTTCCCCTACTTGTGGCAAGATCCTGGGCTTTTTCTGGTTTGGATCAGGTAGTAATGCGGTACCACACCATAACACTCAATTAAACATGGTTCCGAATAGTATTTTAGAGGATAACGCAGGTTACGTCTGGGTTAGTTCTGGTATTTGCAATCATCTGGCACATACTTTCGCGTTTTTCGCATACTTCTTGGGCAGATCCTCGGTTTTTTCTGGTTTGGATCCCGTAGTAATGAGGTTGCACACCGAAGCAGTCAGTTAAACCTGGTTGCGATTAATATTTTAGACGATAACGCCGGTTATGTCACGGTCAGGTCTGGGATTTGCCCTCATCTGGCTCGTACTTTCGCATTTTTCGCATACTTGTGGCAAGATCCTGGCCTTTTTCTGGCTTGGACCACGCAGTAATGTGGTATCACACTGAAACAGTCAATTAAACCTGGTTGCGATTAATTTTTTCGAGGATAACGCTGGTTATGTTTGGGTTAGTTCCGGTACTTGCAACCATCTGGCTCATACTTTCGCATTTCTCGCATACTTGGTGACCAGATCCTGGCCTTTTTCTGGCTTGGACCAAGTAGTAATGTGGGACCACACTCGGACAGTCAATTAAACATGGTTGCGATTAATATTTTAGAGGATAGCGCCTGTTATTTCTCGGTTAGGTCTGGGATTTGCCCTCATCTGTCTCGTACTTTCGCATTTTTCGCATACTTGTTGGCCAGATCCTGGCCTTTTTCTGGGCTGTATCACGTAGTAATGCGGTACCACGCCGAAACAGTCAATTAAACCTGGTTGCGATTAATATTTTAGAGGATAACGCCGGTTATGTCTCGGTTAGTTCTGGGATTTGCCCTCATCTGGCTAGTACTTTCGCATTTCTCGCATACTTTTTGGCCAGATCCTGGGCTTTTTCTGGTTTGGATCACGTAGTAATGTGGTATCACACTGAAACAGTCAATAAAAGCAGGTCCCGATTAGTATTTCAGATGATAACGCTGGTTATGTCTGGTTTAGTTCTGGTATTTGCAATCATGTGGGTCGTACCTTCGCATTTTTCGCCTACTTGTTGGCAGGATCCTGGGCTTTTTCATGCTTGGATCACGTAGTAATGCGGTACCACACCGAAGCAGTCAATTAAACCTGGTGGCGATTAATATTTTAGAGGATAACGCCGGTTTTGTCTCGGTTAGGTCTGGGATTTTCCCTCATCTGGCTCGTAATTTCGCATTTTTCGCATACTTGTGGCAAGATCCTGGGTTTTTTCTGGTTTGGATCAGGTAGTAATGCGGTACCACACCGTAACAGTCAATTAAACCTGGTTCAGAATAGCATTTTAGAGGATAATGCAGGTTACGTCTGGGTAATTTCTGGTATTTGCAATCATCTGGCTCATACTTTCGCGTTTTTCGCACACTTGTTGGCCAGATCCTGGGTTTTTTCTGGTTTGGATCCCGTAGTAATGAGGTTCCATACCGGAACAGTCAATTAAACCAGGTGGTGATTAATATTTTAGAGGATAACGCCGGTTATGTCTCGGTTGGGTCTGGGATTTTCCCTCATCTGGCTCGTAATATCGCATTTTTCGCATACTTGTGGGCCAGATCCTGGCCTTTTTCATGCTTGGACCGCGTAGTAATGTGGGACCACACTCGGACAGTCAAATAAACATGGTTCCGATTAATATTTTACAGGATAACGCCGGCTATGTCTGGGTTAGGTCTGGTATTTGCCCTCATCTGGCTCATACTTTCGCGGTTTTTCGCATACATCTTGGCAAGATCCTGGCCTTTTTCTGGTTTGGATCACGTAGTAATGCGGTACCACAACTAAACAGTCAATTAAACCTGGTTGCGATTAATATTTTAGAGGATAACGCCGGTTATGTCTGGGTTAGGTCTGGGATTTGCCCTCATCTGGCTCGTACTTTCGCATTTCTCTCATACTTGTTGGCCATATCCTGGCCTTTTTCTGGCTTGGACCACGCAGTAATGTGGTATCACACTGAAACAGTCAATTAAACCTGGTTGCGATTAATTTTTTGGAGGATAACGCTGGTTATGTTTGTGTTAGTTCCGGTACTTGCAACCATATGGCTCATACTTTCGCATTTCTCGCATACTTGGTGACCAGATCTTGGCCTTTTTCTGGCTTGGACCAAGGAGTAATGTGGGACCACACTCAGACAGTCAATTAAACCTGGTTGCGATTAATATTTTAGAGGATAGCGCCGGTTATTTCTCGGTTGGGTCTGGGATTCGCCGTCATCTGGCTCGAATTTTCGCATTTCTCTCATACTTGTTGGCCATATCCTGGCCTTTTTCTGGCTTGGACCACGCAGTAATGTGGTATCACACTGAAACAGTCAATTAAACCTGGTTGCGATCAATTTTTTGGAGGATAACGCTGGTTATGTTTGGGTTAGTTCCGGTACTTGCAACCATCTGGCTCATACTTTCGCATCTCTCGCATACTTGGTGACCAGATCTTGGCCTTTTTCTGGCTTGGACCAAGTAGTAATGTGGGACCGCACTCAGACAGTCAATTAAACCTGGTTGCGATTAATATTTTAGAGGATAGCGCCGGTTATTTCTCGGTTAGGTCTGGGATTTGCCCTCATCTGTCTCGTAGTTTCGCATTTTTCGCATACTTGTTGGCCAGATCCTGGCCTTTTTGTGGTCTGTATCACGTAGTAATGAGGTTCCATACCGAAACAGTCAATAAAACCTGGTGGGGATTAATATATTAGCGGATAACGCCGGTTATGTCTGGGTTAGGTCTGGGATTTGCGCTCATCTGGCTCGTACCTTCGCATTTTTCGCATACTTGTTGGCCAGATCCTGGGCTTTTTCTGGTTTGGATAACGTAGTAATGTGGTACCACACCGAAACAGTCAATTAAACCTGGTTGCGATTAATAGCTTAGAGGATAACGCCGGTTATGTCTCGGTTAGTTCTGGGATTTGCCCTCATCTGGCTAGTACTTTCGCATTTCTCGCATACTTGTTCGCCAGATCCTGGGCTTTTTCTGGTTTGGATCACGTAGTAATGTGGTACCACACTGAAACAGTCAATAAAAGCTGGTTCCGATTAGTATTTTAGAGGTTAACGCTGGTTGTGTCTGGGTTAGTTCTGGTATTTGCAATCATCTGGCACATACTTTCGCGTTTTTCGCATACTTCTTGGCCAGATCCAGGGTTCTTTCTGGTTTGGATCCCGTAATAATGACGCTCCACACCGAAACAGTAAATTAAACCTGGTTGCGATTAATATTTTGGAGGATAACGCTGGTTATGTCTGGGTTAGTTCTGGTATTTGCAATCATCTGTCTCATACGTTCGCAATTATCGCATACTTGTTGGCCAGATCCCGGGCTTTTTCTGGTTTGGATCACGTAGTAATGTGGTACCACACTGAAACAGTCAATTAAACCTGGTTGCGAGTAATATTTTGGAGGATAACGCTGGTTATGTCGGGGTTAGTTCTGGTATTTGCAATCATCTGTCTCATACGTTCGCAATTACCGCATACTTATTGGCCAGATCCTGGGCTTTTCCTGGTTTGGATCACGTAGTAATGCGGTACCACACCGCAACAGTCAATTAAACCTGGTTGCGATTAATATGTTGGAGGATAACGCCGGTTATGTCTCGGTTAGGTCTGGGATTTGCCATCATCTGGCTAGTACTTTCGCATTTTTTGCATACTTGTTGGCCAGATCCTGGCCTTTTTCTGGTTTGGATCACGTAGTAATGCGGTACCACACCGAAACAGTCAATAAAACCTGGTTGCGATTAATATTTTAGAGGATAGCGCCGGTTATGTCTGGGTTAGGTCTGGTATTTGCCCCTCATCTGGCTCGTACTTTCGCATTTTTCGCATACTTCTCCTTCAGATCCTGGCCTTTTTTTGGTTTGGATCACGTAGTAATGTGGTACCACACTGAGACAGTCAATAAAATCTTGTTCCGGTTAGTATTTTAGAGGATAACGCCGGTTATGTCACGGTAAGGTCTGGGATTTGCCGTCATCTGGCTCGTATTTTCGCATTTTTCGCATACTTGTTGGCTAGATCCTGGCCTTTTTCTGGCTTGGACAACGTAGTAATGTGGTATCACACTGAAACTGTCAATAAAAGCTGGTTCCGATTAGTATTTTAGAGGATAACGCTGGTTGTGTCTGGGTTAGTTCTGGTATTTGCAATCATCTGGCACATACTTTCGCGTTTTTGCATACTTCTTGGCCAGATCCAGGGTTCTTTCTGGTTTGGATCCCGTAATAATGACGCTCCACACCGAAACAGTTAATTTATTCTGGTTGCGATTAATATTTTGGAGGATAACGCTGGTTATGTCTGGGTTAGTTCTGGTATTTGCAATCATCTGTCTCATACGTTCGCAATTATCGCATACTTGTTGGCCAGATCCCGGGCTTTTTCTGGTTTGGATCACGTAGTAATATGGTACCACACTGAAACAGTCAATTAAACCTGGTTGCGAGTAATATTTTGGAGGATAACGCTGGTTATGTCGGGGTTAGTTCTGGTATTTGCAATCATCTGTCTCATACGTTCGCAATTATCGCATACTTATTGGCCAGATACTGGGCTTTTCCTGGTTTGGATCACGTAGTAATGCGGTACCACACCGTAACAGTCAATTAAACCTGGTTGCGATTAATATGTTGGAGGATAACGCCGGTTATGTCTCGGTTAGGTCTGGGATTTGCCCTCATCTGGCTAGTACTTTCGCATTTTTTGCGTACTTGTTGGCCAGATCCTGGCCTTTTTCTGGTTTGGATCACGTAGTAATGCGGTACCACACCGAAACAGTCTATAAAACCTGGATGCGATTAATATTTTAGAGGATAGCGCCGGTTATGTCTGGGTTAGGTCTGGTATTTTCCCTCATCTGGCTCGTACCTCCGCATTTTTCGCATACTTGTTGGCCAGATCCTGGGCTTTTTTTGTTTGGATCACGTAGTAATGCGGTACCACACCGAAGCAGTCATTTCAACCTGGTTGCGAGTAATATTTTGGAGGATAACGCCGGTTATGTCTCGGTTAGGTCTAGGATTTGACCTCATCTGGCTCATACTTTCGCATTTCTCGCGTACTTGTTGGCCAGATCCAGGGCTTTTTCTGGTTTGTATCCCGTCGTAATGTGGTTCCACACCGAAACAGTCAATTAAACCTGGTTGCGATTATTATTTTAGACGATAACGCCGGTTATGTCACGGTCAGGTCTGGGATTTGCCGTCATCTGGCACGAATTTTCGCATTTCTCGCATACTTGTTGGCCAGATCCTGGGCTTTTTCTGGTGTGGATCACGTAGTAATGTGGTACCACACTGAAACAGGCAATAAAAGCTGGTTCCGATTAGTATTTTAGAGGATTACGCTGGTTATGTCTGGTTTAATTCTGGTATTTGCAATCATCTGGCTCGTACCTTCGCATTTTTCGCCTACTTGTTGGCAAGATCCTGGGCTTTTTCATGCTTGGACCACGTAGTAATGTGGTGCCACACTGAAACAGTCAAATAAACCTGGTTCCGATCCATATTTTACAGGATAACGCCGGCTATGTCTGGGTTAGGTCTGGTATTTGCCATCATCTGGCTCGTACTTTCGCATTTTTCGCTTACTTGTTGGCCAGATTCTGGCCTTTTTCTGGTTTGGATCACGTAGTAATGTGGTACCACACTGAGACAGTCAATAAAATCTGGTTCCGGTTAGTATTTTAGAGGATAACGCCGGTTATGTCACGGTAAGGTCTGGGATTTGCCGTCATCTGGCTCGTAATTTCGCATTTTTCGCATACTTGTTGGCCAGATCCTGGCCTTCTTCATGCTTGGACCACGTTGTAATGTGGTACCACACTGAGACAGTCAAATAAACCTGGATCCGATTAGTATTTTAGAGGATAACGCTGGTTATGTCTGGTTTAGTTCTGGTATTTGCAATCATCTGGCTCGTACCTTCGCATTTTTCCCCTACTTGTGGCAAGATCCTGGGCTTTTTCTGGTTTAGATCACGTAGTAATGTGGTTCCACACCGAAACAGTCAATTAAACCTGGTTGCGATTAATATTTTAGAAGATAACGCCGGTTATGTCACGGTCAGGTCTGGGATTTGCCGTCATCTGGCACGAATTTTCGCAATTCCCGCATACTTGTTGGCCAAATCCTGGGCTTTTTCTGGTGTGGATCACGTAGTAATGTGGTACCACACTGAAACAGGCAATAAAGGCTGGTTCCGATTAGTATTTTACAGGATAACGCTGGTTATGTCTGGTTTAGTTCTGGTATTTGCAATCATCTGGCTCGTACCTTCGCATTTTTCGCCTACTTGTTGGCAAGATCCTGGGCTTTTTCATGCTTGGACCACGTAGTAATGAGGTGCCACACTGAAACAGTCAAATAAACCTGGTTCCGATCCATATTTTACAGGATAACGCCGGCTATGTCTGGGTTAGGTCTGGTATTTGCCATCATCTGGCTCGTACTTTCGCATTTTTCGCTTACTTGTTGGCAAGATCCTGGGCTTTTTCATGCTTGGACCACGTAGTAATGTGGTACCACACTGAGACAGTCAATAAAATCTGGTTCCGGTTAGTATTTTAGAGGATAACGCCGGTTATGTCACGGTAAGGTCTGGGATTTGCCGTCATCTGGCTCGTAATTTCGCATTTTTCGCATACTTGTTGGCCAGATCCTGGCCTTCTTCATGCTTGGACCACGTTGTAATGTGGTACCACACTGAAACAGTCAAATAAACCTGGATCCGATTAGTATTTTAGAGGATAACGCTGGTTATGTCTGGTTTAGTTCCGGTACTTGCAACCATCTGGCTCATACTTTCGCATTTCTCGCATACTTGGTGACCAGATCCTGGCCTTTTTCTGGCTTGGACCAAGTAGTAATGTGGGACCACACTCAGACAGTCAATTAAACCTGGTTGCGATTAATATTTTAGAGGATAGCGCCTGTTATTTCTCGGTTAGGTCTGGGATTTGCCCTCATCTGTCTCGTACTTTCGCATTTTTCGCATACTTGTTGGCCAGATGCTGGCCTTTTTCTGGGCTGTATCACGTAGTAATGCGGTACCACGCCGAAACAGTCAATTAAACCTGGTTGGGATTAATAGCTTAGAGAATAACGCCGGTTATGTCTCGGTTAGTTCTGGGATTTGCCCTCATCTGGCTAGTACTTTCGCATTTCTCGCATACTTGTTCGCCAGATCCTGGGCTTTTTCTGGTTTGGATCACGTAGTAATGTGGTACCACACTGAAACAGTCAATAAAAGCTGGTTCCGATTAGTATTTTAGAGGTTAACGCTGATTGTGTCTGGGTTAGTTCTGGTATTTGCAATCATCTGGCACATACTTTCGCGTTTTTCGCATACTTCTTGGCCAGATCCAGGGTTCTTTCTGGGTTGGATCCCGTAATAATGACGCTCCACACCGAAACAGTAAATTAAACCTGGTTGCGATTAATATTTTGGAGGATAACGCTGGTTATGTCTGGGTTAGTTCTGGTATTTGCAATCATCTGTCTCATACGTTCGCAATTATCGCATACTTGTTGGCCAGATCCCGGGCTTTTTCTGGTTTGGATCACGTAGTAATGTGGTACCACACTGAAACAGTCAATTAAACCTGGTTGCGAGTAATATTTTGGAGGATAACGCTGGTTATGTCGGGGTTAGTTCTGGTATTTGCAATCATCTGTCTCATACGTTCGCAATTACCGCATACTTATTGGCCAGATCCTGGGCTTTTCCTGGTTTGGATCACGTAGTAATGCGGTACCACACCGCAACAGTCAATTAAACCTGGTTGCGATTAATATGTTGGAGGATAACGCCGGTTATGTCTCGGTTAGGTCTGGGATTTGACATCATCTGGCTAGTACTTTCGCATTTTTTGCATACTTGTTGGCCAGATCCTGGCCTTTTTCTGGTTTGGATCACGTAGTAATGCGGTACCACACCGAAACAGTCAATAAAACCTGGTTGCGATTAATATTTTAGAGGATAGCGCCGGTTATGTCTGGGTTAGGTCTGGTATTTGCCCCTCATCTGGCTCGTACTTTCGCATTTTTCGCATACTTCTCCTTCAGATCCTGTGCTTTTTCTGGTTTGGATCACGTTGTAATGCGGTACCACACCGTAACAGTCAATTAAACCTGGTTGCGATTAATATCTTGGAGGATAACGCCGGTTATGTCTCCGTTAGGTCTGGGATTTGCCCTCATCTGGCTCGTACCTCCGCATTTTTCGCATACTTGTTGGCAAGATCCTGGGCTTTTTCTGGTTTGGATCACGTAGTAATGCGGTACCACACCGAAGCAGTCATTTCAACCTGGTTGCGAGTAATATTTTGGAGGATCACGCTGGTTATGTCGGGGTTAGTTCTGCTATTTGCAATCATCTGTCTCATACGTTCGCAATTATCGCATACTTGTTGGCCAGATCCTGGGCTTTTCCTGGTTTGGATCACGTAGTAATGCGGTACCACACCGTAACAGTCAATTAAACCTGGTTGCGATTAATATGTTGGAGGATAACGCCGGTTATGTCTGGGTTAGGTCTGGGATTTGCCCTCATCTGGCTCGTACTTTCGCATTTCTCGCATACTTGTTGGCCAGATCCTGGGCTTTTTCTGGTTTAGATGACGTAGTAATGTGGTTCCACACCGAAACAGACAATTAAACCTGGTTGCGATTAATATTTTAGACGATAACGCCGGTTATGTCACGGTCAGGTCTGGGATTTGCCGTCATCTGGCACGAATTTTCGCATTTCTCGCATACTTGTTGGCCAGATCCTGGGCTTTTTCTGGTTTGGATCACGTAGTAATGTGGTACCACACTGAAACAGGCAATAAAAGCTGGTTCCGATTAGTATTTTAGAGGATAACGCTGGTTATGTCTGGTTTAGTTCTGGTTTTTGCAATCATCTGGCTCGTACCTTCGCATTTTTCGCCTACTTGTTGGCAAGATCCTGGGCTTTTTCATGCTTGGACCACGTTGTAATGTGGTGCCACACTGAAACAGTCAAATAAACCTGGTTCCGATCCATATTTTACAGGATAACGCCGGCTATGTCTGGGTTAGGTCTGGTATTTGCCATCATCTGGCTCGTACTTTCGCATTTTTCGCTTACTTGTTGGCCAGATCCTGGCCTTTTTCTGGTTTGGATCACGTAGTAATGTGGTACCACACTGAGACAGTCAATAAAATCTGGTTACGGTTAGTATTTTAGAGGATAACGCCGGTTATGTCACGGTCAGGTCTGGGATTTGCCCTCATCTGGCTCGTACTTTCGCATTTCTCGCATACTTGTTGGCCAGATCCTGGGCTTTTTCTGGTTTAGATCACGTAGTAATGTGGTCCCACACCGAAACAGTCAATTAAACCTGGTTGCGATTAATATTTTAGACGATAACGCCGGTTATGTCACGGTCAGGTCTGGGATTAGCCGTCATCTGGCTCGAATTTTCGCATTTCTCGCATACTTGTTGGCCAGATCCTGGGCTTTTTCTGGTTTGGATCACGTAGTAGTGTGGTACCACACTGAAACAGTCAAATAAACCTGGTTCCGATCCATATTTTACAGGATAACGCCGGCTATGTCTGGGTTAGGTCTGGTATTTGCCATCATCTGGCTCGTACTTTCGCATTTTTCGCTTACTTGTTGGCCAGATCCTGGCCTTTTTCTGGTTTGGATCACGTAGTAATGTGGTACCACACTGAGACAGTCAATAAAATCTGGTTGCGATTAATATTTTAGACGATAACGCCGGTTATGTCACGGTCAGGTCTGGGATTTGCCGTCACCTGGCTCGAATTTTCGCATTTCTCACATACTTGTTGGCCAGATCCTGGCCTTTTTCATGCTTGGACCACGTAGTAATGTGGTACCACACTGAAACAGTCAAATAAACCTGGTTCCGATTAGTATTTTAGAGGATAACGCTGGTTACGTCTGGGTTAGTTCTGGTATTTGCAATCATCTGGCACATACTTTCGCGTTTTTCGCATACTTGTTGGGCAGATCCCGGGTTTTTTCTGGTTTGGATCCCGTAGTAATGAGGTTCCACACCGAAGCAGTCAATTCAACCTTGTGGCGATTAATATTTTAGAGGATAACGCCGGTTATGTCTCGGTTAGGTCTGGGATTTGACCTCATCTGGCTCATACTTTCGCATTTCTCGCATACTTGTTGGCCAGATCCAGGGCTTTTTCTGGTTTGGATCACGTAGTAGTGTGGTACCACACTGAAACAGTCAAATAAACCTGGTTCCGATCCATATTTTACAGGATAACGCCGGCTATGTCTGGGTTAGGTCTGGTATTTGCCATCATCTGGCTCGTACTTTCGCATTTTTCGCTTACTTGTTGGCCAGATCCTGGCCTTTTTCTGGTTTGGATCACGTAGTAATGTGGTACCACACTGAGACAGTCAATAAAATCTGGTTGCGATTAATATTTTAGACGATAACGCCGGTTATGTCACGGTCAGGTCTGGGATTTGCCGTCACCTGGCTCGAATTTTCGCATTTCTCACATACTTGTTGGCCAGATCCTGGCCTTTTTCATGCTTGGACCACGTAGTAATGTGGTACCACACTGAAACAGTCAAATAAACCTGGTTCCGATTAGTATTTTAGAGGATAACGCTGGTTACGTCTGGGTTAGTTCTGGTATTTGCAATCATCTGGCACATACTTTCGCGTTTTTCGCATACTTGTTGGGCAGATCCCGGGTTTTTTCTGGTTTGGATCCCGTAGTAATGAGGTTCCACACCGAAGCAGTCAATTCAACCTTGTGGCGATTAATATTTTAGAGGATAACGCCGGTTATGTCTCGGTTAGGTCTGGGATTTGACCTCATCTGGCTCGTACTTTCGCATTTCTCGCATACTTGTTGGCCAGATCCTGGGCTTTTTCTAGTTTAGAACACGTAGTAATGTGGTTCCACAGCGAAACAGTCAATTAAACCTGGTTGCGATTAATATTTTAAACGATAACGCCGGTTATGTCACTGTCAGGTCTGGGATTTGCCGTCATCTGGCTCGAATTTTCGCATTTCTCGCATACTTGTTGGCCAGATCCTGGGCTTTTTCTGGTTTGGTTTCGTAGTAATGTGGTACCACACTGAAACAGTCAATAAAAGCTGGTTCCGATTAGTATTTTAGAGGATAACGCTGGTTATGTCTGGTTTAGTTCTGGTATTTGCAATCATCTGGCTCGTACCTTCGCATTTTCCGCCTACTTGTTGGCATGATCCTGGGCTTTTTCATGCTTGGACCACGTAGTAATGTGGTACCACACTGAAGCAGTCAAATAAACCTGGTTCCGATCAATATTTTACAGGATAACGCCGGCTATGTCTGGTTTAGTTCTGGTATTTGCAATCATCTGGCATATACTTTCGTGTTTTTCGCACACTTGTTGGGCAGATCCTGGCCTTTTTCTGGCTTGGACCAAGTAGAAATGTGGGACCACACTCAGACAGTCAATAAAACCTGGTTGCGATTAATATTTTAGAGGATAGCGCCGGTTATTTCTCGGTTAGGTCTGGGATTTGCCCTCATCTGTCTCGTACTTTCGCATTTTTCGCATACTTGTTGGCCAGATCCTGGCCTTTTTCTGGTCTCAATCACGTAGTAATGCGGTACCACGCCGAAACTGTCAATTAAACCTGGTTGCGATTAATATTTTAGAGGATAGCGCCGGTTATTTCTCGGTTAGGTCTGGGATTTGCCCTCATCTGGCACGTACTTTCGCATTTCTCGCATACTTGTTGGCCAGATCCTGGGCTTTTTCTGGTTTGGATCATGTAGTAATGTGGTAACACACTGAAACAGTCAATAAAAGCAGGTTCTGATTAGTATTTTAGAGGATAACGCTGGTTATGTCTGGTTTAGTTCTGGTATTTGCCCTCATCTGGCTCGTACTTTCGCATTTCTCGCATACTTGGTGACCAGATCCTCGCCTTTTTCATGCTTGGACCACGTAGTAATGTGGTACCACACTGAAACAGTCAAATAAACATGGTTCCGATTAATATTTTACAGGATAACGCCGGTTATGTCTCCGTTAGGTTTGGGATTTTCCCACATCTGGCTCGTAATTTCGCATTTTTCTCATACTTGTTGGCCAGATCCTGGCCTTTTTCATGCTTGGACCACGTAGTAATGTGGTACCACACCGAAACAGTCAATTAAACCTGGTTGCGATTAATATTTTAGAGGATAACGCCGGTAATGTCTGGGTTAGGTCTGGGATTTGCCCTCATCTGGCTCGTACTTTCGCATTTTTCGCATACTTGTTGGCCAGATCCTGGCCTTTTTCATGCTTGGACCACGTAGTAATGTGGTACCACACTGAAACAGTCAAATAAACATGGTTCCGATTAATATTTTACAGGATAACGCCGGTTATGTCTCCGTTAGGTTTGGGATTTTCCCACATCTGGCTCGTAATTTCGCATTTTTCTCATACTTGTTGGCCAGATCCTGGCCTTTTTCATGCTTGGATCACGTAGTAATGTGGTACCACACCGAAACAGTCAATTAAACCTGGTTGCGATTAATATTTTAGAGGATAACGCCGGTAATGTCTGGGTTAGGTCTGGGATTTGCCCTCATCTGGCTCGTACTTTCGCATTTTTCGCATACTTGTTGGCCAGATCCTGGCCTTTTTCTGGTCTGTATCACGTAGTAATGCGGTACCACGCCGAAACAGTCAATTAAACCTGGTTGCGATTAATATTTTAGAGGATAACGCCGGTTATGTCTCGGTTAGTTCTGGGATTTGCCCTCATCTGGCTAGTACTTTCGCATTTCTCGCATACTTTTTGGCCAGATCCTGGGCTTTTTCTGGTTTGGATCACGTAGTAATGTGGTAACACACTGAAACAGTCAATAAAAGCAGGTTCAGATTAGTAGTTCAGAGGATAACGCTGGTTATGTCTGGTTTAGTTCTGGTATTTGCAATCATCTGGCTCGTACCTTCGCATTTTTCGCCTACTTGTTGGCAGGATCCTGGGCTTTTTCATGCTTCGATCACGTAGTAATGCGGTACCACACCGAAGCAGTCAATTGAACCTGGTGGCGATTAATATTTTAGAGGATAACGCCGGTTTTGTCTCGGTTAGGTCTGGGATTTTCCCTCATCTGGCTCGTAATTTCGCATTTTTCGCATACTTGTGGCAAGATCCTGGGCTTTTTCTGGTTTGGACCACGTAGTAATGTGTTACCACACTGAAACAGTCAAATAAACATGGTTCCGATTAACATTTAACAGGATAACGCCGGCTATGTCTGGGTTAGGTCTGGTATTTACCCCTCATCTGGCTCCTACTTTCGCATTTTTCGCATACTTGTTCTTCAGATGCTGGGCTTTCTCTGGTTTGGATCACGTAGTAATGTGGTACCACACTGAAACAGTCAATTCAACCTGGTGGCGATTAATATTTTAAAGGATAACGCCGGTTATGTCTCCGTTAGGTTTGGGATTTTCCCACATCTGGCTCGTAATTTCGCATTTTTCGCATACTTGTTGGCCAGATCCTGGCCTTTTTCATGCTTGGACCACGTAGTAATGTGGTACCACACTGAAACAGTCAAATAAACCTGGTTCCGATTAGTATTTTAGAGGATAACGCTGGTTATGTCTGGTTTAGTTCTGGTATTTGCAATCTTCTGGCTCGTACCTTCGCATTTTTCGCCAACTTGTGGCAAGATCCTGGGCTTTTTCAGGTTTGGATCAGGTAGTAATGCGGTACCACACCTTAACAGTCAATTAAACCTGGTTCCGAATAGTATTTTAGAGGATAACGCAGGTTACGTCTGGGTTAGTTCTGGTATTTGCAATCATCTGGCTCGTACCTTCGCATTTTTCGCCTACCTGTGGCAAGATCCTGGGCTTTTTCTGGTTTGGATCAGGTAGTAATGCGGTACCACACCTTAACAGTCAATTAAACATGGTTCCGAATAGTATTTTAGGGGATAACGCCGGTTATGTCCCGTTTAGGTCTGGGATTTGCCCTCATCTGGCACGTACTTTCGCATTTTTCGCATACTTGTTGGGCAGATCCTGGGTTTTTTCTGGTTTGGATCCCGTAGTAATGAGGATCCACACCGAAGCAGTCAGTTCAACCTGGTGGCGATTAATATTTTAGAGGATAACGCCGGTTATGTCTCGGTTAGGTCTGGGATTTGACCTCATCTGGCTCATACTTTCGCATTTCTCGCATACTTGTTGGCCAGATCCAGGGCTTTTTCTGGTTTGTATCCCGTCGTAATGTGGTTCCACACCGAAACAGTCAATTAAACCCGGTTGCGATTAATATTTTAGAGGATAACGCCGGTTATGTCTGGGTTAGGTCTGGGATTTGCCCTCATCTGACTCGTACTTTCGCATTTCTCGCATACTTGTTGGCCAGATCCTGGGCTTTTTCTGGTTTAGAACACGTAGTAATGTGGTTCCACACCGAAACAGTCAATTAAACCTGGTTGCGATTAATATTTTAAACGATAACGCCGGTTATGTCACTGTCAGGTCTGGGATTTGCCGTCATCTGGCTCGAATTTTCGCATTTCTCGCATACTTGTTGGCCAGATCCTGGGCTTTTTCTGGTTTGGATTCGTAGTAATGTGGTACCACACTGAAACAGTCAATAAAAGCTGGTTCCGATTAGTATTTTAGAGGATATCGCTGGTTATGTCTGGATTAGTTCTGGTATTTGCAATCATCTGGCTCGTACCTTCGCATTTTCCGCCTACTTGTTGGCATGATCCTGGGCTTTTTCATGCTTTGACCACGTAGTAATGTGGTACCACACTGAAGCAGTCAAATAAACCTGGTTCCGATTAATATTTTACAGGATAACGCCGGCTATGTCTCGGTTAGGTCTGGGATTTTCCCTCATCTGGCTCGTACCTTCGCATTTTTCGCCTATTTGTTGGCAATATCCTGGGCTTTTTCTGGTTTGGACCACGTAGTAATGTGGTGCCACACTGTAACAGTCAAATAAACCTGGTTCCGATCAATATTTTACAGGATAACGCCGGCTATGTCTGGTTTAGTTCTGGTATTTGCAATCATCTGGCTCGTACCTTCGCATTTTTCGCCTACCTGTGGCAAGATCCTGGGCTTTTTCTGGTTTGGATCAGGTAGTAATGCGGTACCACACCTTAACAGTCAATTAAACATGGTTCCGAATAGTATTTTAGGGGATAACGCCGGTTATGTCCCGTTTAGGTCTGGGATTTGCCCTCATCTGGCACGTACTTTCGCATTTCTCGCATACTTGTTGGCCAAATCCTGGGTTATTTTCTGGTTTGGATCACATAGTAATGTGGTACCACACTGAATCAGTCGATTAAACCAGGTTTCGATCAATATTTTTGAGGATAACGCATGTTAGGTCTAGGATAGGCCGGGGTTTTTCACTCATCAGACCCATACTTTCGCATTCTTCACATACTTGTTGAACGGATCCTGGGTTTTTACTGGTTTGGAACACGTAGTAATGTGGGACCACACTGAAACAATCAATTAAACCTGGTCTTGATAAATATTTTAGAGGATAACGCATATTAGGTCTGGGTTAGGTCTAGGATTTGCCATCGTCAGTCTCATACTTTCGCATATTTCTCATACTTGATGGCTAGATCCTGGGCTTTTTCTGGATTGCATCACGCAGTAATGAAGTACAACACTGAAACAGTCAATTAAACCTGGTTTCCATCAATATTTTAGAGGACAACGCATGTTAGGTCTAGGTTAGCCCTGGGATTTTCACTCATCAGACTCATACATTCGCATTCTTCACATACTTGTTGAACTGATCCTGGGTTTTTTCTGGATTGGTTCGCGTAGTAATGTGGTACCACACTGGAACATTCAATTAAACCTGGTTTCGTTCAATATTTTAGAGGATAACGCATGTTAGGTCTGGGTTAGTTCTAGGATTTGCCCTCATCAGGCTCATACTTTCGCATATTTCTCTTACTTCATGGCTAGATCCTCGGCTGTTTCTGGATTGTGTTACGTAGTAATGTGGTACCATGCTGAAACAGTCAATTAAACCTGGTTTCGTTCAATATTTTAGAGGATAACGCAAGTTAGGTCTGGGATAGGTCTGGGATATGCCCTCAACAGGCTCATACTTTCGCGTTTTTCACATACTTGTTGAACAGATCCTGGGTTTTTTCCGGTTTGGGTCACGTAGTAGTGTGGTACCACACTGAAACAGTCGATTAAACCTGGTGTCGATCAATATTTTTGAGGATAACGCATGTTAGGTCTAGGTTAGGCCGGGGATTTTCACTCATCAAACTCATACTTTCGCATTCTTCAAATACTTGTTGAACGGATCCTGGGTTCTTTTCTGGTTTCGATCACGTAGTAATGTGGGACCACACTGAAACAATCAATTAAACCTGGTCATGATAAATATTTTAGAGGATAACACATGTTAGGTCTGGGTTAGGACTAGGTTTCGCCCTCGTCAGGCTCATACTTTCGCATATTTCTCATACTTCATGGCTAGATCCTGGGCTGTTTCTGGATTGTATCACGTAGTAATGTGGTACCACGCTGAAACAGTCAATTAAACCTGGTTTCGATCAATATTTTAGAGGATAACGCAAGTTAGGTCTGGGATAGGTCTGGGATTCGCCCCCATCAGGCTCATACTTTCGCGTTTTTCACATACTTGTTGAACAGATCCTGGGTTTTTTCTGGTTTGGATCACGTAGTAGTGTGGTACCACACTGAAACAGTCCATTAAACCTGGTTTGGATCAATATTTTAGAGGATAACGCATGTTAGGTCTAGGTTAGGTCTGGGATTTTCACTCATCAGACTCATACTTTCGCATTCTTCACATACTTGTTGAACGGATCCTGGGTTTTTTCTGGTTTGGATCACGTAGTAATGTGGGACCACACTGAAACAATCAATTAAACCTGGTCTTGATAAATATTTCAGAGGATAACGCATGTTAGGTCTGGGATAGGTCTGGGATTTGCCCTCATCAGGCTCATACTTTCGCGTTTTTCACATACTTGTTGAACAGATCCTGGGTTTTTTCCGGTTTGGGTCACGTAGTAGTGTGGTACCACACTGAAACAGTCGATTAAACCTGGTTTCGATCAATATTTTTGAGGATAACGCATGTTAGGTCTAGGTTAGGCCGGGGATTTTCACTCATCAAACTCATACTTTCGCATTCTTCAAATACTTGTTGAACGGATCCTGGGTTTTTTTCTGGTTTGGATCACGAAATAATGTGGTACCACACTGAAACATTCAATTAAACCTGGTCTTGATAAATATTTTAGAGGATAACGCATGTTAGGTCTGGGTTAGGTCTAGGATTTGCCCTCATCAGGCTCATGCTTTCGCATATTTCTCATACTTCATGCCTGGATCCTGGGCAATTTCTGGATTGGATCACGTAGTAATGTGGTACCACACTGAAACAGTCAATTAAACCTGGTTTTGATCAATATTTTAGAGAACAATTCATGCTAGGTCTAGGTTAGGTCTGGGATTTGCTCTCATCAGGCTCACTCTTTCTCATATTTCTCATACTTGATGGCTAGATCCTGGGCTTTTTCTGGATTGCATCACGTAGTAATGAAGTACAACACTGAAACAGTCAACTAAACCTGGTTTCCATCAATATTTTAGAGGACAACGCATGTTAGGTCTAGGTTAGGCCTGGGATTTGCCCTCATCAGGGTCATACTTTCGCAGTTTTAACATACATGTTGACCTGATCGAGGGTTTTTCCTGCTTTGGATCACGTAGTAAAGTGGTACCACACTGAAACAGTCCATTAAACCTGGTTTGGATCAATATTTTAGAGGATAACGCATGTTAGGTCTAGGTTAGCCCTGGGATTTTCACTCATCAGACTCATACATTCGCATTCTTCACATACTTGTTGAACAGATCCTGGGTTTTTTCTGGATTGGTTCGCGTAGTAGTGTGGTACCACACTGGAACATTCAACTAAACCTGGTTTCGATCAATATTTTTGAGGATAACGCATGTTAGGTCTAGGTTAGGCCGGGGATTTTCACTCATCAAACTCATACTTTCGCTTTCTTCAAATACTTGTTGAACGGATCCTGGGTTTTTTCTGGTTTGGATCACGTAGTAATGTGGGACCACACTGAAACAATCAATTAAACCTGGTCTTGATAAATATTTTAGAGGATAACGCATGTTAGGTCTGGGATAGGTCTGGGATTTGCCCTCATCAGACTCATACTTTCGCACACTTCACATACTCGTTGAACAGATCCTGGGTTATTTTCTGGTTTGGATCACATAGTAATGTGGTACCACACTGAAACAGTCCATTAAACCTGGTTTGGATCAATATTTTAGAGGATAACGCATGTTAGGTCTAGGTTAGGTCTGGGATTTTCACTCATCAGACTCATACTTTCGCATTCTTCACATACTTGTTGAACGGATCCTGGGTTTTTCCTGCTTTGGATCACGTAGTAATGTGGGACCACACTGAAACAATCAATTAAACCTGGTCATGATAAATATTTTAGAGGATAACAAATGTTAGGTCTGGGTTAGGACTAGGTTTTGCCCTCGTCAGGCTCATACTTTCGCATATTTCTCATACTTCATGGCTAGATCCTGGGCTGTTTCTGGATTGTATCACGTAGTAATGTGGTACCACGCTGAAACAGTCAATTAAACCTGGTTTCGATCAATATTTTAGAGGATAACGCAAGTTAGGTCTGGGATAGGTCTGGGATTCGCCCCCATCAGGCTCATACTTTCGCGTTTTTCACATACTTGTTGAACAGATCCTGGGTTTTTTCTGGTTTGGATCACGTAGTAGTGTGGTACCACACTGAAACAGTCCATTAAACCTGGTTTGGATCAATATTTTAGAGGATAACGCATGTTAGGTCTAGGTTAGGTCTGGGATTTTCACTCATCAGACTCATACTTTCGCATTCTTCACATACTTGTTGAACGGATCCTGGGTTTTTTCTGGTTTGGATCACGTAGTAATGTGGGACCACACTGAAACAATCAATTAAACCTGGTCTTGATAAATATTTTAGAGGATAACGCATGTTAGGTCTGGGATAGGTCTGGGATTTGCCCTCATCAGACTCATACTTTCGCACACTTCACATACTCGTTGAACAGATCCTGGGTTATTTTCTGGTTTGGATCACATAGTAATGTGGTACCACACTGAAAAAGTCGATTAAACCAGGTTTTGATCAATATTTTTGAGGATAACGCACGTTAGGTCTAGGTTAGGCCTGGGATATTCACTCATCAGACTCATACTTTCTTCACATTCTTGTTGAACGGATCCTGGGTTTTTTCTGGTTTGGATGACGTAGTAATGTGGACCACACTGAAACAATCAATTAAACCTGGTCTTGATAAATATTTTAGAGGATAACGCATATTAGGTCTGGGTTAGGTCTAGGATTTGCCCTCGTCAGGCTCATACTTTCGCATATTTCTCATACTTCATGGCTAGATCCTGGGCTATTTCTGGATTGGATCACGTAGTAATGTGGTACCACACTGAAACAGTCGATTAAACCAGGTTTCGATCAATATTTTTGAGGATAACGCAAGTTAGGTATGGGATAGGTCTGGGATTTGCCCTCACCAGGCTCATACTTTCGCGTTTTTCACATACTTGTTGAACAGATCCTGGGTTTTTTCTGGTTTGGATCACGTAGTAATGTGGGACCACACTGAAGCAGTCAATTAAACCTGGTTTCGAACAATATTTTAGAGAATAATTCATGTTAGGTCTAGGTTAGGTCTGGGATTTGCTTTCATCAGGCTCATTCTTTCGCATATTTCTCATACTTGATGGCTAGACCCTGGGCTTTTTCTGGATTGCATCACGCAGTAATGAAGTACAACACTGAAACAGTCAATTAATCCTGGTTTCCATCAATTTTTTAGAGGATAACGCATGTTAGGTCTGGGTTAGGTCTAGGATTTGCCCTCATCAGGCTCATGCTTTCGCATATTTCTCATACTTCATGGCTGGATCCTGGGCAATTTCTGGATTGGATCACGTAGTAGTGTGGTACCACACTGAAACAGTCAATTAAACCTGGTTTTGATCAATATTTTAGCGAACAAATCATGCTAGGTCTAGGTTAGGTCTGGGATTTGCTCTCATCAGGCTCATTCTTTCTCATATTTCTCATACTTGATAACTAGATCCTGGGCTTTTTCTGGATTGCATCACGTAGTAATGAAGTACAACACTGAAACAGTCAACTAAACCTGGTTTCCATCAATATTTTAGAGGACAACGCATGTTAGGTCTAGGTTAGACCTGGGATTTGCCCTCATCAGGGTCATACTTTCGCAGTTTTAACATACATGTTGACCTGATCGAGGGTTTTTTCTGCTTTGGATCACGTAGTAAAGTGGTACCACACTGAAACAGTCCATTAAACCTGGTTTGGATCAATATTTTAGAGAATAATTCATGTTAGGTCTGGGATAGGTCTGGGATTTGCCCTCATCAGACTCATACTTTCGCACACTTCACATACTCGTTGAACAGATCCTGGGTTATTTTCTGGTTTGGATCACATAGTAATGTGGTACCACACTGAATCAGTCGATTAAACCAGGTTTCGATCAATATTTTTGAGGATAACGCATGTTAGGTCTAGGATAGGTCGGGGTATTTCACTCATCAGACTCATACTTTCGCATTCTTCACATACTTGTTGAACGGAACCTGGGTTTTTACTGGTTTGGATCACGTAGTAATGTGGTACCACACTGAAACATTCAATTAAACCTGGTCTTGATAAATATTTTAGAGGATAACGCATGTTAGGTCTGGGTTAGGTCTAGGATTTGCGCTCATCAGGCTCATACTTTCGCATATTTCTCATACTTCATGGCTAGATCCTGGGCTGTTTCTGGATTGTATCACGTAGTAATGTGGTACCACGCTGAAACAGTCAATTAAACCTGGTTTCGTTCAATGTTTTAGAGGATAACGCAAGTTAGGTCTGGGATAGGTCTGGGATTTGCCCTCATCAGGCTCATACTTTCGCGTTTTTCACATACTTGTTGAACAGATCCTGGGTTTTTTCCGGTTTGGGTCACGTAGTAGTGTGGTACCACACTGAAACAGTCCATTAAACCTGGTCTTGATAAATATTTTAGAGGATAACGCATGTTAGGTCTGGGTTAGGTCTAGGATTTGCCCTCATCAGGCTCATGCTTTCGCATATTTCTCATACTTCATGCCTGGATCCTGGGCAATTTCTGGATTGGATCACGTAGTAATGTGGTACCACACTGAAACAGTCAATTAAACCTGGTTTTGATCAATATTTTAGAGAACAATTCATGCTAGGTCTAGGTTAGGTCTGGGATTTGCTCTCATCAGGCTCACTCTTTCTCATATTTCTCATACTTGATGGCTAGATCCTGGGCTTTTTCTGTATTGCATCACGTAGTAATGAAGTACAACACTGAAACAGTCAACTAAACCTGGTTTCCATCAATATTTTAGAGGACAACGCATGTTAGGTCTAGGTTAGGCCTGGGATTTGCCCTCATCAGGGTCATACTTTCGCAGTTTTAACATACATGTTGACCTGATCGAGGGTTTTTCCTGCTTTGGATCACGTAGTAAAGTGGTACCACACTGAAACAGTCCATTAAACCTGGTTTGGATCAATATTTTAGAGGATAACGCATGTTAGGTCTAGGTTAGCCCTGGGATTTTCACTCATCAGACTCATACATTCGCATTCTTCACATACTTGTTGAACAGATCCTGGGTTTTTTCTGGATTGGTTCGCGTAGTAATGTGGTACCACACTGGAACATTCAATTAAACCTGGTCTTGATAAATATTTTAGAGGATAACGCATCTTAGGCTTGGGTTAGTTCTAGGATTTGCCCTCATCAGGCTCATACTTTCGCATATTTCTCATACTTCATGGCTAGATCCTCGGCTGTTTCTGGATTGTGTCACGTAGTAATGTGGTACCACGCTGAAACAGTCAATTAAACCTGGATTCGTTCAATATTTTAGAGGATAACGCAAGTTAGGTCTGGGATAGGTCTGGGATTTGCCCTCATCAGGCTCATACTTTCGCGTTTTTCACATACTTGTTGAACAGATCCTGGGATTTTTCCGGTTTGGGTCACGTAGTAGTGTGGTACCACACTGAAACAGTCGATTAAACCTGGTTTCGATCAATATTTTTGAGGATAACGCATGTTAGGTCTAGGTTAGGCCGGGGATTTTCACTCATCAAACTCATACTTTCGCATTCTTCAAATACTTGTTGAACGGATCCTGGGTTCTTTTCTGGTTTGGATCACGTAGTAATGTGGGACCACAATGAAACAATCAATTAAACCTGGTCATGATAAATATTTTAGAGGATAACAAATGTTAGGTCTGGGTTAGGACTAGGTTTTGCCCTCGTCAGGCTCATACTTTCGCATATTTCTCATACTTCATGGCTAGATCCTGGGCTGTTTCTGGATTGTATCACGTAGTAATGTGGTACCACGCTGAAACAGTCATTTAAACCTGGTTTCGATCAATATTTTAGAGGATAACGCAAGTTAGGTCTGGGATAGGTCTGGGATTCGCCCCCATCAGGCTCATACTTTCGCGTTTTTCACATACTTGTTGAACAGATCCTGGGTTTTTTCTGGTTTGGATCACGTAGTAGTGTGGTACCACACAGAAACAGTCCATTAAACCTGGTTTGGATCAATATTTTAGAGGATAACGCATGTTAGGTCTAGGTTAGGTCTGGGATTTTCACTCATCAGACTCATACTTTCGCATTCTTCACATACTTGTTGAACGGATCCTGGGTTTTTTCTGGTTTGGATCACGTAGTAATGTGGGACCACACTGAAACAATCAATTAAACCTGGTCTTGATAAATATTTTAGAGGATAACGCATGTTAGGTCTGGGATAGGTCTGGGATTTGCCCTCATCAGACTCATACTTTCGCACACTTCGCATACTCGTTGAACAGATCCTGGGTTATTTTCTGGTTTGGATCACATAGTAATGTGGTACCACACTGAAAAAGTCGATTAAACCAGGTTTTGATCAATATTTTTGAGGATAACGCACGTTAGGTCTAGGTTAGGCCTGGGATATTCACTCATCAGACTCATACTTTCTTCACATTCTTGTTGAACGGATCCTGGGTTTTTTCTGGTTTGGATGACGTAGTACTGTGGACCACACTGAAACAATCAATTAAACCTGGTCTTGATAAATATTTTAGAGGATAACGCATATTAGGTCTGGGTTAGGTCTAGGATTTGCCCTCGTCAGGCTCATACTTTCGCATATTTCTCATACTTCATGGCTAGATCCTGGGCTATTTCTGGATTGGATCACGTAGTAATGTGGTACCACACTGAAACAGTCGATTAAACCAGGTTTCGATCAATATTTTTGAGGATAACGCAAGTTAGGTATGGGATAGGTCTGGGATTTGCCCTCATCAGGCTCATACTTTCGCGTTTTTCACATACTTGTTGAACAGATCCTGGGTTTTTTCTGGTTTGGATCACGTAGTAATGTGGGACCACACTGAAGCAGTCAATTAAACCTGGTTTCGAACAATATTTTAGAGAATAATTCATGTTAGGTCTAGGTTAGGTCTGGGATTTGCTTTCATCAGGCTCATTCTTTCGCATATTTCTCATACTTGATGGCTAGATCCTGGGCTTTTTCTGGATTGCATCACGCAGTAATGAAGTACAACACTGAAACAGTCAATTAATCCTGGTTTCCATCAATTTTTTAGAGGACAACGCATGTTAGGTCTAGGTTAGGCATGGGATTTGCCCTCATCAGGGTCATACTATCGCAGTTTTAATATACATGTTGACGTGATTGAGGGTTTTTCCTGCTTTGGATCACGTAGTAAAGTGGTACCACACTGAAACAGTCCATTAAACCTGGTTTGGATCAATATTTTAGAGGATAACGCAAGTTAGGTCTGGGATAGGTCTGGGATTTGCCCTCATCAGGCTCATACTTTCGCGTTTTTCACATACTTGTTGAACAGATCCTGGGTTTTTTCCGGTTTGGGCCACGTAGTAGTGTGGTACCACACTGAAACAGTCGATTAAACCTGGTTTCGATCAATATTTTTGAGGATAACGCATGTTAGGTCTAGGTTAGGCCGGGTATTTTCACTCATCAAACTCATACTTTCGCAGTCTTCAAATACTTGTTGAACGGATCCTGGGTTTTTTTTCTGGTTTGGATCACGTGATAATGTGGTACCACACTGAAACATTCAATTAAACCTGGTCTTGATAAATATTTTAGAGGATAACGCATGTTAGGTCTGGGTTAGGTCTAGGATTTGCCCTCATCAGGCTCATGCTTTCGCATATTTCTCATACTTCATGGCTGGATCCTGGGCAATTTCTGGATTGGATCACGTAGTAGTGTGGTACCACACTGAAACAGTCAATTAAACCTGGTTTTGATCAATATTTTAGCGAACAAATCATGCTAGGTCTAGGTTAGGTCTGGGATTTGCTCTCATCAGGCTCAGTCTTTCTCATATTTCTCATACTTGATAACTAGATCCTGGGCTTTTTCTGGATTGCATCACGTAGTAATGAAGTACAACACTGAAACAGTCAACTAAACCTGGTTTCCATCAATATTTTAGAGGACAACGCATGTTAGGTCTAGGTTAGGCCTGGGATTTGCCCTCATCAGGGTCATACTTTCGCAGTTTTAACATACATGTTGACCTGATCGAGGGTTTTTTCTGCTTTGGATCACGTAGTAAAGTGGTACCACACTGAAACAGTCCATTAAACCTGGTTTGGATCAATATTTTAGAGAATAATTCATGTGAGGTCTGGGATAGGTCTGGGATTTGCCCTCATCAGACTCATACTTTCGCACACTTCACATACTCGTTGAACAGATCCTGGGTTATTTTCTGGTTTGGATCACATAGTAATGTGGTACCACACTGAATCAGTCGATTAAACCAGGTTTCGATCAATATTTTTGAGGATAACGCATGTTAGGTCTAGGATAGGTCGGGGTATTTCACTCATCAGACTCATACTTTCGCGTTTTTCACATACTTGTTGAACAGATCCTGGGTTTTTTCCGGTTTGGGTCACGTAGTAGTGTGGTACCACACTGAAACAGTCCATTAAACCTGGTCTTGATAAATATTTTAGAGGATAACGCATGTTAGGTCTGGGTTAGGTCTAGGATTTGCCCTCATCAGGCTCATGCTTTCGCATATTTCTCATACTTCATGCCTGGATCCTGGGCAATTTCTGGATTGGATCACGTAGTAATGTGGTACCACACTGAAGCAGTCAATTAAACCTGGTTTTGATCAATATTTTAGAGAACAATTCATGCTAGGTCTAGGTTAGGTCTGGGATTTGCTCTCATCAGGCTCACTCTTTCTCATATTTCTCATACTTGATGGCTAGATCCTGGGCTTTTTCTGGATTGCATCACGTAGTAATGAAGTACAACACTGAAACAGTCAACTAAACCTGGTTTCCATCAATATTTTAGAGGACAACGCATGTTAGGTCTAGGTTAGGCCTGGGATTTGCCCTCATCAGGGTCATACTTTCGCAGTTTTAACATACATGTTGACCTGATCGAGGGTTTTTCCTGCTTTGGATCACGTAGTAAAGTGGTACCACACTGAAACAGTCCATTAAACCTGGTTTGGATCAATATTTTAGAGGATAACGCATGTTAGGTCTAGGTTAGCCCTGGGATTTTCACTCATCAGACTCATACATTCGCATTCTTCACATACTTGTTGAACAGATCCTGGGTTTTTTCTGGATTGGTTCGCGTAGTAATGTGGTACCACACTGGAACATTCAATTAAACCTGGTCTTGATAAATATTTTAGAGGATAACGCATCTTAGGCTTGGGTTAGTTCTAGGATTTGCCCTCATCAGGCTCATACTTTCGCATATTTCTCATACTTCATGGCTAGATCCTCGGCTGTTTCTGGATTGTGTCACGTAGTAATGTGGTACCACGCTGAAACAGTCAATTAAACCTGGTTTCGTTCAATACTTTAGAGGATAACGCAAGTTAGGTCTGGGATAGGTCTGGGATTTGCCCTCATCAGGCTCATACTTTCGTGTTTTTCACATACTTGTTGAACAGATCCTGGGTTTTTTCCGGTTTGGGTCACGTAGTAGTGTGGTACCACACTGATACAGTCCATTAAACCTGGTTTGGATCAATATTTTGGAGGATAACGCATGTTAGGTCTAGGTTAGGTCTGGGATTTGCCCTCATCAGACTCATACTTTCGCACACTTCACATACTCGTTGAACAGATCCTGCGTTATTTTCTGGTTTGGAACACATATTAATGCGGTACCACACTGAATCAGTCGATTAAACCAGGTTTCGATCAATATTTTTGAGGATAACGCATGTTAGATCTAGGATAGGCCTGGGATTTTCACTCATCTGACTCATACTTTCGCATTCTTCACATACTTGTTGAACGAATCCTGGGTTTTTTCTGGTTTGGATCACGTAGTAATGTGGGACCACACTGAAACAGTCAATTAAACCTGGTATCGATCAATATTTTAGAGAATAATTCATGTTAGGTCTAGGTTAGGTCTGCGATTTGCTCTCATCAGGCTCATTCTTTCGCATATTTCTCATACTTGATGGCTAGATCCCGGGCTTTTTCTGGATTGCATCACGTAGTAATGAAGTACACACTGAAACAGTCAATTAAAACTGGTTTCCATCAATATCTTAGATGACAACGCAAGTTAGGTTTGGGATAGGTCTGGGATTTGCCCTCATCAGGCTCATACTTTCGCGTTTTTCACATACTTGTTGAACAGATCCTGGGTTTTTTCTGGTTTGGATCACGTAGTAATGTGGGACCACACTGAAGCAGTCAATTAAACCTGGTTTCGATCAATATTTTAGAGAATAATTCATGTTAGGTCTAGGCTAGGTCTAGGATTTGCCCTCGTCAGGCTCATACTTTCGCATATTTCTCATACTTCATGGCTAGATCCTGGGCTGTTTCTGGATTGTATCACGTATTAATGTGGTACCACGCTGAAACAGTCAATTAAACCTGGTTTCGATCAATATTTTGGAGGACAACGCATGTTAGGTCTAGGTTAGGCCTGGGATTTGCCCTCATCTGGGTCATACTTTCGCAGTTTTAATATATATGTTGACGTGATCGAGGGTTTTTTCTGGTTTGGATCATGTAGTAGAGTGGTACCACACTGAAACAGTCCATTAAACCTGGTTTGGATCAATATTTTAGAGGATAACGCATGTTAGGTCTAGGTCAGGTCTGGGATTTAAACTCATGAGACACATACTTTCGCATTCTTCACATACTTGCTGAACGGATCCTGGGTTTTTTCTGGTTTGGACCACGTAGTAATGTGGGACCACACTGAAACAGTCCATTAAACCTGGTTTGGATCAATATTTTAGAGGATAACGCATGTTATGTCTAGGTTAGGTCTGGGATTTGCCCTCATCAGACTCATACTTTCGCACACTTCACATACTCGTTGAACAGATCCTGCGTTATTTTCTGGTTTGGAACACATAATAATGCGGTACCACACTGAATCAGTCGATTAAACCAGGTTTCGATCAATATTTTTGAGGATAACGCATGTTAGGTCTAGGATAGGCCTGGGATTTTCACTCATCAGACTCATACTTTCGCATTCTTCACATGCTTCTTGAACGGATCCTGGGTTTTTTCTGGTTTGGATCACGTAGTAATGTGGGACCACACTGAAACAGTCAATTAAACCTGGTTTCGATCAATATTTTAGAGAATAATTCATGTTAGGTCTAGGTTAGGTCTGCGATTTGCTCTCATCAGGCTCATTCTTTCGCACACTTCACATACTCGTTGAACGGATCCTGTGTTTTCTCTGGTTTGGAACACATATCAATGCGGTACCACACTGAATCAGTCGATTAAACCAGGTTTCGATCAATATTTTTGAGGATAACGCATGTTAGGTCTAGGATAGGCCTGGGATTTTCACACATCAGACTCATACTTTCGCATTCTTCACATACTTGTTGAACGAATCCTGGGTTTTTTCTGGTTTGGATCACGTAGTAATATGGTACCACACTGAAACAGTCGATTAAACCTGGTTTCGATTAATATTTTTGAGGATATCGCATGTTAGGTCTGGGACAGGTCTGGGATTTGCCCTCATCAGGCTCATACTTTCGCAGTTTTAACATGCATGTTGACGTGATCGAGTGTTTTTTCTGGTTTGGGTCACGTAGTAATGTGGTACCACACTGAAACAGTGGATTAAACCAGGTTTCGATCAATATTTTGGAGGATAACGCATGTTAGGTCTAGGTCAGGCCTGGGATTTTCACTCATCAGACTCATATTTTCGCATTCTTCACATACTTGTTGAACGGATCCTGGGTTTTTTCTGGTTTGGATCACGTAGTAATGTGGTACCACACTGAAACAGTCAATTAAACCTGGTTTCGATCAATATTTTAGAGAATAACGCATGTTAGGTCTAGGTTAGGTCTGGGATTTGCCCTTATCAGGCTCATACTTTCGCGTTTTTCACATACTTGTGGAACAGATCCTGGGTTTTTACTGGTTTGGATCACGTAGTAATGTGGTACCACACTGAAACATTCAATTAAACCTGGTCTTGATAAATATTTTAGAGGATAACGCATGTTAGGTCTGGGTTAGGTCTAGGATTTGCCCTTGTCAGGCTCATACTTTCGCATATTTCTCATACTTCATGGCTAGATCCTGGGCTATTTCTGGATTGGATCACGTAGTAATGTGGTACCACACTGAAACATTCAATTAAACCTGGTCTTGATAAATATTTTAGAGGATAACGCATGATATGTCTGGGTTAGGTCTAGGATTTACCCCCATCAGGCTCACACTTTCGCATATTTCTCATACTTCATGGCTGGATCCTGGCCTATTTCTGGATTGGATCACGTAGAAATGTAGTACCACACTGAAACAGTCCATTAAACCTGGTTTGGATCAATATTTTAGAGGATAACGCATGTTAGGTCTAGGTTAGGTCTGGGATTTTCACTCATCAGACACATACTTTCGCATTCTTCACATACTTGCTGAACGGATCCTGGGTTTTTTCTGGTTTGGACCACGTAGTAATGTAGGACCACACTGAAACAATCAATTAAACCTGGTCTTGATAAATATTTCAGAGGATAACGCATGTTAGGTCTGGGATAGGTCTGGGATTTGCCCTCATCCGACTCATACTTTCGCACACTTCACATACTCGTTGCACAGATCCTGGGTTATTTTCTGGTTTGGATCACATAGTAATGTGGTACCACACTGAATCAGTCGATTAAACCAGGTTTCGATCAATATTTTTGAGGATAACGCATGTTAGGTCTAGGATAGGTCGGGGGTTTTCACTCATCAGACTCATACTTTCGCATTCTTCACATGCTTGTTGAACGGAACCTGGGTTTTTACTGGTTTGGATCACGTAGTAATGTGGGACCACACTGAAACAATCAATTAAACCTGGTCTTGATAAATATTTTAGAGGATAACGCATGTTAGGTTTGGGTTAGGTCTAGGATTTGCCCTCACCAGGCTCATACTTTCGCATATTTCTCATACTTCATGGCTAGATCCTGTGCTGTTTCTGGATTGTATCACGTAGTAATGTGGTACCACGCTGAAACAGTCAATTAAACCTGGTTTCGTTCAATATTTTAGAGGATAACGCATGTTAGGTCTGGGTTAGGTCTAGGATTTGCTCTCGTCAGGCTCATACTTTCGCATATTTCTCATACTTCATGGCCAGATCCTGGGCTGTTCCTGGATTGTATCACGTATTAATGTGGTACCACGCTGAAACAGTCAATTAAACCTGGTTTCGATCAATATTTTGGAGGATAACGCAAGTTAGGTCTGGGATAGGTCTGGGATTCGCCCTCAGCAGGCTCATACTTTCGCTTTTTCACATACTTGTTGAACAGATCCTAGGTTTTTTCTGGTTTGGATCACGTAGTAGAGTGGTACCACACTGAAACAGTCCATTAAACCTGGTTTGGATCAATATTTTAGAGGATAACGCATGTTAGGTCTAGGTCAGGTCTGGGATTTTCACTCATCAGACACATACTTTCGCATTCTTCACATACTTGTTGAACGGAACCTGGGTTTTTACTGGTTTGGATCACGTAGTAATGTGGTACCACACTGAAACATTCAATTAAACCTGGTCTTGATAAATATTTTAGAGGATAACGCATGTTAGGTCTGGGTTAGGTCTAGGATTTGCCCTCATCAGGCTCATACTTTCGCATATTTCTCATACTTCATGGCTAGATCCTGGGCTGTTTCTGGATTGTATCACGTAGTAATGTAGTACCACGCTGAAACAGTCAATTAAACCTGGTTTCGTTCAATATTTTAGAGGATAACGCAAGTTAGGTCTGGGATAGGTCTGGGATTTGCCCTCATCAGGCTCATACTTTCGCGTTTTTCACATACATGTTGAACAGATCCTGGGTTTTTTCCGGTTTGGGTCACATAGTAGTGTGGTACCACACTGAAACAGTCCATTAAACCTGGTTTGGATCAATATTTTAGAGGATAACGCATGTTAGGTCTAGGTTAGGTCTGGGATTTGCCCTCATCAGACTCATACTTTCGCACACTTCACATACTCGTTGAACAGATCCTGCGTTATTTTCTGGTTTGGAACACATATTAATGCGGTACCACACTGAATCAGTCGATTAAACCAGGTTTCGATCAATATTTTTGAGGATAACGCATGTTAGGTCTAGGATAGGCCTGGGATTTTCACTCATCAGACTCATACTTTCGCATTCTTCACATACTTGTTGAACGGATCCTGGGTTTTTTCTGGTTTGGATCACGTAGTAATGTGGGACCACACTGAAACTGTCAATTAAACCTGGTTTCGATCAATATTTTAGAGAATAATTCATGTTAGGTCTAGGTTAGGTCTGCGATTTGCTCTCATCAGGCTCATTCTTTCGCACACTTCACATACTCGTTGAACGGATCCTGTGTTTTCTCTGGTTTGGAACACATATTAATGCGGTACCACACTGAATCAGTCGATTAAACCAGGTTTCGATCAATATTTTTGAGGATAACGCATGTTAGGTCTAGGATAGGCCTGGGATTTTCACACATCAGACTCATACTTTCGCATTCTTCACATACTTGTTGAACGAATCCTGGGTTTTTTCTGGTTTGGATCACGTAGTAATATGGTACCACACTGAAACAGTCGATTAAACCTGGTTTCGATTAATATTTTTGAGGATATCGCATGTTAGGTCTGGGACAGGTCTGGGATTTGCCCTCATCAGGCTCATACTTTCGCAGTTTTAACATGCATGTTGACCTGATCGAGGGTTTTTTCTGGTTTGGGTCACGTAGTAATGTGGTACCACACTGAAACAGTGGGTTAAACCAGGTTTCGATCAATATTTTGGAGGATAACGCATGTTAGGTCTAGGTTAGGCCTGGGATTTTCACTCATCAGACTCATATTTTCGCATTCTTCACATACTTGTTGAACGGATCCTGGGTTTTTTCTAGTTTGGATCACGTAGTAATGTGGTACCACACTGAAACAGTCAATTAAACCTGGTTTCGATCAATATTTTAGAGAATAACGCATGTTAGGTCTAGGTTAGGTCTGGGATTTGCCCTCATCAGGCTCATACTTTCGCGTTTTTCACATACTTGTGGAACAGATCCTGGGTTTTTACTGGTTTGGATCACGTAGTAATGTGGTACCACACTGAAACATTCAATTAAACCTGGTCTTGATAAATATTTTAGAGGATAACGCATGTTAGGTTTGGGTTAGGTCTAGGATTTGCCCTCACCAGGCTCATACTTTCGCATATTTCTCATACTTCATGGCTAGATCCTGTGCTGTTTCTGGATTGTATCACGTAGTAATGTGATACCACGCTGAAACAGTCAATTAAACCTGGTTTCGTTCAATATTTTAGAGGATAACGCAAGTAAGGTCTGGGATAGGTCTGGGATTTGCCATCATCAGGCTCATACTTTCGCGTTTTTCACATACGTGTTGAACAGATCCTAGGTTTTTTTCCGGTGTGGGCCACGCAGTAGTGTTGTACCACACTGGAACATTCAATTAAACCTGGTCTTGATAAATATTTTAGAGGATAACGCATGTTAGGTTTGGGTTAGGTCTAGGATTTGCCCTCACCAGGCTCATACTTTCGCATTCTTCACATACTTGTTGAACGGATCCTGGGTATTTTCTGGTTTGGATCACGTAGTAATGTGGGACCACACTGAAACAATCAATTAAACCTGGTCATGATAAATATTTTAGAGGATAACGCATGTTAGGTCTGGGTTAGGTCTAGGATTTGCCCTCGTCAGGCTCATACTTTCGCATATTTCTCATACTTCATGGCTAGATCCTGGGCTGCTTCTGGATTGTATCACGTATTAATGTGGTACCACGCTGAAACAGTCAATTAAACCTGGTTTCGATCATTATTTTAGAGGATAACGCAAGTTAGGTCTGGGATAGGTCTAGAATTCGCCCTCAGCAGGCTCATACTTTCGCGTTTTTCACATACTTGTTGAACAGATCCTAGGTTTTTTCTGGTTTGGATCACGTAGTAGAGTGGTACCACACTGAAACAGTCCATTAAACCTGGTTTGGATCAATATTTTAGAGGATAACGCATGTTAGGTCTAGGTTAGGTCTGGGATTTTCACTCATCAGACACATACTTTCGCATTCTTCACATACTTGCTGAGCGGATCCTGGGTTTTTTCTGGTTTGGATCACGTAGTAATGTGGGACCACACTGAAACAATCAATTAAACCTGGTCTTGATAAATATTTCAGAGGATAACGCATGTTAGGTCTGGGATAGGTCTGGGATTTGCCCTCATCAGACTCATACTTTCGCACACTTCACATACTCGTTGAACAGATCCTGGGTTATTTTCTGGTTTGGATCACATAGTAATGTGGTACCACACTGAATCAGTCGATTAAACCAGGTTTCGATCAATATTTTTGAGGATAACGCATGCTAGGTCTAGGATAGGTCGGGGTTTTTCACTCATCAGACTCATACTTTCGCATTCTTCACATACTTGTTGAACGGAACCTGGGTTTTTACTGGTTTGGATCACGTAGTAATGTGGTACCACACTGAAACATTCAATTAAACCTGGTCTTGATAAATATTTTAGAGGATAACGCATGTTAGGTCTGGGTTAGGTCTAGGATTTGCCCTCATCAGGCTCATACTTTCGCATATTTCTCATACTTCATGGCTAGATCCTGGGCTGTTTCTGGATTGTATCACGTAGTAATGTAGTACCACGCTGAAACAGTCAATTAAACCTGGTTTCGTTCAATATTTTAGAGGATAACGCAAGTTAGGTCTGGGATAGGTCTGGGATTTGCCCTCATCAGGCTCATACTTTCGCGTTTTTCACATACATGTTGAACAGATCCTGGGTTTTTTCCGGTTTGGGTCACATAGTAGTGTGGTACCACACTGAAACAGTCCATTAAACCTGGTTTGGATCAATATTTTAGAGGATAACGCATGTTAGGTCTAGGTTAGGTCTGGGATTTGCCCTCATCAGACTCATACTTTCGCACACTCCACATACTCGTTGAACAGATCCTGCCTTATTTTCTGGTTTGGAACACATATTAATGCGGTACCACACTGAATCAGTCGATTAAACCAGGTTTCGATCAATATTTTTGAGGATAACGCATGTTAGGTCTAGGATAGGCCTGGGATTTTCACTCATCAGACTCATACTTTCGCATTCTTCACATACTTGTTGAACGGATCCTGGGTTTTTTCTGGTTTGGATCACGTAGTAATGTGGGACCACACTGAAACTGTCAATTAAACCTGGTTTCGATCAATATTTTAGAGAATAATTCATGTTAGGTCTAGGTTAGGTCTGCGATTTGCTCTCATCAGGCTCATTCTTTCGCACACTTCACATACTCGTTGAACGGATCCTGTGTTTTCTCTGGTTTGGAACACATATTAATGCGGTACCACACTGAATCAGTCGATTAAACCAGGTTTCGATCAATATTTTTGAGGATAACGCATGTTAGGTCTAGGATAGGCCTGGGATTTTCACACATCAGACTCATACTTTCGCATTCTTCACATACTTGTTGAACGAATCCTGGGTTTTTTTCTGGTTTGGATCACGTAGTAATATGGTACCACACTGAAACAGTCGATTAAACCTGGTTTCGATTAATATTTTTGAGGATATCGCATGTTAGGTCTGGGACAGGTCTGGGATTTGCCCTCATCAGGCTCATACTTTCGCAGTTTTAACATGCATGTTGACCTGATCGAGGGTTTTTTCTGGTTTGGGTCACGTAGTAATGTGGTACCACACTGAAACAGTGGGTTAAACCAGGTTTCGATCAATATTTTGGAGGATAACGCATGTTAGGTCTAGGTTAGGCCTGGGATTTTCACTCATCAGACTCATATTTTCGCATTCTTCACATACTTGTTGAACGGATCCTGGGTTTTTTCTGGTTTGGATCACGTAGTAATGTGGTACCCCACTGAAACAGTCAATTAAACCTGGTTTCGATCAATATTTTAGAGAATAACGCATGTTAGGTCTAGGTTAGGTCTGGGATTTGCCCTCATCAGGCTCATACTTTCGCGTTTTTCACATACTTGTGGAACAGATCCTGGGTTTTTACTGGTTTGGATCACGTAGTAATGTGGTACCACACTGAAACATTCAATTAAACCTGGTCTTGATAAATATTTTAGAGGATAACGCATGTTAGGTTTGGGTTAGGTCTAGGATTTGCCCTCACCAGGCTCATACTTTCGCATATTTCTCATACTTCATGGCTAGATCCTGTGCTGTTTCTGGATTGTATCACGTAGTAATGTGGTACCACGCTGAAACAGTCGATTAAACCTGGTTTCGATTAATATTTTTGAGGATATCGCATGTTAGGTCTGGGACAGGTCTGGGATTTGCCCTCATCAGGCTCATACTTTCGCAGTTTTAACATGCATGTTGACCTGATCGAGGGTTTTTTCTGGTTTGGGTCACGTAGTAATGTGGTACCACACTGAAACAGTGGGTTAAACCAGGTTTCGATCAATATTTTGGAGGATAACGCATGTTAGGTCTAGGTTAGGCCTGGGATTTTCACTCATCAGACTCATATTTTCGCATTCTTCACATACTTGTTGAACGGATCCTGGGTTTTTTCTAGTTTGGATCACGTAGTAATGTGGTACCACACTGAAACAGTCAATTAAACCTGGTTTCGATCAATATTTTAGAGAATAACGCATGTTAGGTCTAGGTTAGGTCTGGGATTTGCCCTCATCAGGCTCATACTTTCGCGTTTTTCACATACTTGTGGAACAGATCCTGGGTTTTTACTGGTTTGGATCACGTAGTAATGTGGTACCACACTGAAACATTCAATTAAACCTGGTCTTGATAAATATTTTAGAGGATAACGCATGTTAGGTTTGGGTTAGGTCTAGGATTTGCCCTCACCAGGCTCATACTTTCGCATATTTCTCATACTTCATGGCTAGATCCTGTGCTGTTTCTGGATTGTATCACGTAGTAATGTGATACCACGCTGAAACAGTCAATTAAACCTGGTTTCGTTCAATATTTTAGAGGATAACGCAAGTAAGGTCTGGGATAGGTCTGGGATTTGCCATCATCAGGCTCATACTTTCGCGTTTTTCACATACGTGTTGAACAGATCCTAGGTTTTTTTCCGGTGTGGGCCACGCAGTAGTGTTGTACCACACTGGAACATTCAATTAAACCTGGTCTTGATAAATATTTTAGAGGATAACGCATGTTAGGTTTGGGTTAGGTCTAGGATTTGCCCTCACCAGGCTCATACTTTCGCATTCTTCACATACTTGTTGAACGGATCCTGGGTATTTTCTGGTTTGGATCACGTAGTAATGTGGGACCACACTGAAACAATCAATTAAACCTGGTCATGATAAATATTTTAGAGGATAACGCATGTTAGGTCTGGGTTAGGTCTAGGATTTGCCCTCGTCAGGCTCATACTTTCGCATATTTCTCATACTTCATGGCTAGATCCTGGGCTGCTTCTGGATTGTATCACGTATTAATGTGGTACCACGCTGAAACAGTCAATTAAACCTGGTTTCGATCATTATTTTAGAGGATAACGCAAGTTAGGTCTGGGATAGGTCTAGAATTCGCCCTCAGCAGGCTCATACTTTCGCGTTTTTCACATACTTGTTGAACAGATCCTAGGTTTTTTCTGGTTTGGATCACGTAGTAGAGTGGTACCACACTGAAACAGTCCATTAAACCTGGTTTGGATCAATATTTTAGAGGATAACGCATGTTAGGTCTAGGTTAGGTCTGGGATTTTCACTCATCAGACACATACTTTCGCATTCTTCACATACTTGCTGAGCGGATCCTGGGTTTTTTCTGGTTTGGATCACGTAGTAATGTGGGACCACACTGAAACAATCAATTAAACCTGGTCTTGATAAATATTTCAGAGGATAACGCATGTTAGGTCTGGGATAGGTCTGGGATTTGCCCTCATCAGACTCATACTTTCGCACACTTCACATACTCGTTGAACAGATCCTGGGTTATTTTCTGGTTTGGATCACATAGTAATGTGGTACCACACTGAATCAGTCGATTAAACCAGGTTTCGATCAATATTTTTGAGGATAACGCATGCTAGGTCTAGGATAGGTCGGGGTTTTTCACTCATCAGACTCATACTTTCGCATTCTTCACATACTTGTTGAACGGAACCTGGGTTTTTACTGGTTTGGATCACGTAGTAATGTGGTACCACACTGAAACATTCAATTAAACCTGGTCTTGATAAATATTTTAGAGGATAACGCATGTTAGGTCTGGGTTAGGTCTAGGATTTGCCCTCATCAGGCTCATACTTTCGCATATTTCTCATACTTCATGGCTAGATCCTGGGCTGTTTCTGGATTGTATCACGTAGTAATGTAGTACCACGCTGAAACAGTCAATTAAACCTGGTTTCGTTCAATATTTTAGAGGATAACGCAAGTTAGGTCTGGGATAGGTCTGGGATTTGCCCTCATCAGGCTCATACTTTCGCGTTTTTCACATACATGTTGAACAGATCCTGGGTTTTTTCCGGTTTGGGTCACATAGTAGTGTGGTACCACACTGAAACAGTCCATTAAACCTGGTTTGGATCAATATTTTAGAGGATAACGCATGTTAGGTCTAGGTTAGGTCTGGGATTTGCCCTCATCAGACTCATACTTTCGCACACTCCACATACTCGTTGAACAGATCCTGCCTTATTTTCTGGTTTGGAACACATATTAATGCGGTACCACACTGAATCAGTCGATTAAACCAGGTTTCGATCAATATTTTTGAGGATAACGCATGTTAGGTCTAGGATAGGCCTGGGATTTTCACTCATCAGACTCATACTTTCGCATTCTTCACATACTTGTTGAACGGATCCTGGGTTTTTTCTGGTTTGGATCACGTAGTAATGTGGGACCACACTGAAACTGTCAATTAAACCTGGTTTCGATCAATATTTTAGAGAATAATTCATGTTAGGTCTAGGTTAGGTCTGCGATTTGCTCTCATCAGGCTCATTCTTTCGCACACTTCACATACTCGTTGAACGGATCCTGTGTTTTCTCTGGTTTGGAACACATATTAATGCGGTACCACACTGAATCAGTCGATTAAACCAGGTTTCGATCAATATTTTTGAGGATAACGCATGTTAGGTCTAGGATAGGCCTGGGATTTTCACACATCAGACTCATACTTTCGCATTCTTCACATACTTGTTGAACGAATCCTGGGTTTTTTTCTGGTTTGGATCACGTAGTAATATGGTACCACACTGAAACAGTCGATTAAACCTGGTTTCGATTAATATTTTTGAGGATATCGCATGTTAGGTCTGGGACAGGTCTGGGATTTGCCCTCATCAGGCTCATACTTTCGCAGTTTTAACATGCATGTTGACCTGATCGAGGGTTTTTTCTGGTTTGGGTCACGTAGTAATGTGGTACCACACTGAAACAGTGGGTTAAACCAGGTTTCGATCAATATTTTGGAGGATAACGCATGTTAGGTCTAGGTTAGGCCTGGGATTTTCACTCATCAGACTCATATTTTCGCATTCTTCACATACTTGTTGAACGGATCCTGGGTTTTTTCTGGTTTGGATCACGTAGTAATGTGGTACCCCACTGAAACAGTCAATTAAACCTGGTTTCGATCAATATTTTAGAGAATAACGCATGTTAGGTCTAGGTTAGGTCTGGGATTTGCCCTCATCAGGCTCATACTTTCGCGTTTTTCACATACTTGTGGAACAGATCCTGGGTTTTTACTGGTTTGGATCACGTAGTAATGTGGTACCACACTGAAACATTCAATTAAACCTGGTCTTGATAAATATTTTAGAGGATAACGCATGTTAGGTTTGGGTTAGGTCTAGGATTTGCCCTCACCAGGCTCATACTTTCGCATATTTCTCATACTTCATGGCTAGATCCTGTGCTGTTTCTGGATTGTATCACGTAGTAATGTGGTACCACGCTGAAACAGTCAATTAAACCTGGTTTCGTTCAATATTTTAGAGGATAACGCAAGTAAGGTCTGGGATAGGTCTGGGATTTGCCATCATCAGGCTCATACTTTCGCGTTTTTCACATACGTGTTGAACAGATCCTGGGTTTTTTTCCGGTGTGGGCCACGCAGTAGTGTTGTACCACACTGGAACATTCAATTAAACCTGGTCTTGATAAATATTTTAGAGGATAACGCATGTTAGGTTTGGGTTAGGTCTAGGATTTGCCCTCGTCAGGCTCATACTTTCGCATATTTCTCATACTTCATGGCTAGATCCTGGGCTGCTTCTGGATTGTATCACGTATTAATGTGGTACCACGCTGAAACAGTCAATTAAACCTGGTTTCGATCATTATTTTAGAGGATAACGCAAGTTAGGTCTGGGATAGGTCTAGAATTCGCCCTCAGCAGGCTCATACTTTCGCGTTTTTCACATACTTGTTGAACAGATCCTAGGTTTTTTCTGGTTTGGATCACGTAGTAGAGTGGTACCACACTGAAACAGTCCATTAAACCTGGTTTGGATCAATATTTTAGAGGATAACGCATGTTAGGTCTAGGTTAGGTCTGGGATTTTCACTCATCAGACACATACTTTCGCATTCTTCACATACTTGCTGAACGGATCCTGGGTTTTTTCTGGTTTGGATCACGTAGTAATGTGGGACCACACTGAAAGAATCAATTAAACCTGGTCTTGATAAATATTTTAGAGGATAACGCATGTTAGGTCTGGGTTAGGTCTAGGATTTGCCCTCATCAGGCTCATGCTTTCGCATATTTCTCATACTTCATGCCTGGATCCTGGGCAATTTCTGGATTGGATCACGTAGTAATGTGGTACCACACTGAAACAGTCAATTAAACCTGGTTTTGATCAATATTTTAGAGAACAATTCATGCTAGGTCTAGGTTAGGTCTGGGATTTGCTCTCATCAGGCTCACTCTTTCTCATATTTCTCATACTTGATGGCTAGATCCTGGGCTTTTTCTGGATTGCATCACGTAGTAATGAAGTACAACACTGAAACAGTCAACTAAACCTGGTCTTGATAAATATTTTAGAGGATAACGCATGTTAGGTCTGGGTTAGGTCTAGGATTTGCCCTCATCAGGCTCATACTTTCGCATATTTCTCATACTTCATGGCTAGATCCTGGGCTGTTTCTGGATTGTATCACGTAGTAATGTGGTACCACGCTGAAACAATCAATTAAACCTGGTTTCGTTCAATATTTTAGAGGATAACGCAAGTTAGGTCTGGGATAGGTCTGGGATTTGCCCTCATCAGGCTCATACTTTCGCGTTTTTCACGTACTTGTTGAACAGATCCTGGGTTTTTTCCGGTTTGGGTCACGTAGTAGTGTGGTACCACACTGAAACAGTCCATTATACCTGGTTTGGATCAATATTTTAGAGGATAACGCATGTTAGGTCTAGGTTAGGTCTGGGACTTGCCCTCATCAGACTCATACTTTCGCACAGTTCACATACTCGTTGAACAGATCCTGCGTTATTTTCTGGTTTGGAACACATATTAATGTGGTACCACACTGAATCAGTCGATTAAACCAGGTTTCGATCAATATTTTTGAGGATAACGCATGTTAGGTCTAGGATAGGTCGGGGGTTTTCACTCATCAGACTCAAACCTTCGCATTCTTCACATGCTTGTTGAACGGAACCTGGGTTTTTACTGGTTTGGATCACGTAGTAATGTGGTACCACACTGAAACATACAATTAAACCTGGTCTTGATAAATATTTTAGAGGATAACGCATGTTAAGTCTGGGTTAGGTCTAGGATTTGCCCACATCAGGCTCATACTTTCGCATATTTCTCATACTTCATGGCTGGATCCTGGGCTATTTCTGGATTGGATCACGTAGTAATGTGGTACCACACTGAAACAGTCCATTAAACCTGGTTTGTATCAATATTTTACAGGATAACGCATGTTAGGTCTGGGATAGGTCTGGGATTTGCCCTCATCGGACACATACTTTCGCGTTTTTCACATACTTGTTGAACAGATCCTGGGTTTTTTCTGGTTTGGATCACGTAGTAGTGTGGTACCACACTGAAACAGTCCACTAAACCTGGTTTGGATCAATATTTTAGAGGATAACGCATGTTAGGTCTAGGTGAGGGCTTGGAATTTTCACTCATCAGACTCATACATTCGCATTCTTCACATACTTGTTGAACGGATCCTGTGTTTTCTCCGGTTTGGATCACGTAGTAATATGGTACCACACTGAAACAGTCGATTAAACCTGGTTTCGATTAATATTTTTGAGGATATCGCATGTTAGGTCTGGGATAGGTCTGGGATTTGCCCTCATCAGGCTCATACTTTCGCAGTTTTAACATGCATGTTGACCTGATCGAGGGTTTTTTCTGGTTTGGGTCACGTAGTAATGTGGTACCACACTGAAACAGTGGATTAAACCAGGTTTCGATCAATATTTTGGAGGATAACGCATGTTAGGTCTAGGTTAGGCCTGGGATTTTCACTCATCGGACTCATACTTTCGCGTTTTTCACATACTTGTGGAACAGAACCTGGGTTTTTACTGGTTTGGATCACGTAGTAATGTGGTACCACACTGAAACATTCAATTAAACCTGGTCTTGATAAATATTTTAGAGGATAACGCATGTTAGGTCTGGGTTAGGTCTAGGATTTGCCCTTGTCAGGCTCATACTTTCGCATATTTCTCATACTTCATGGCTAGATCCTGGGCTATATCTGGATTGGATCACGTAGTAATGTGGTACCACACTGAAACATTCAATTAAACCTGGTCTTGATAAATATTTTAGAGGATAACGCATGTTAGGTCTGGGTTAGGTCTAGGATTTGCCCCCATCAGGCTCACACTTTCGCATATTTCTCATACTTCATGGCTGGATCCTGGGCTATTTCTGGATTGGATCGCGTAGTAATGTGGTACCACACTGAAACAGTCAATTAAACCTGGTCTTGATAAATATTTTAGAGGATAACGCAAGTTAGGTCTGGGATAGGTCTGGGATTTGCCCTCATCAGGCACATACTTTCACGTTTTTCACATACCTGTTGAACAGATCCTGGGTTTTTTCCGGTTTGGATTACGTAGTAATGTAGTACCACACTGAAACAGTCCATTTAACATGGTTTGGATCAATATTTTAGAGGATAACGCATGTTAGGTCTAGGTTAGGTCTGGGATTTTCACTCATCAGACTCATACTTTCGCATTCTTCACATACTTGTTGAACGGATCCTGGGTTTTTTCTGGTTTGGGTCACGTAGTAATGTTGGACCACACTGAAACAATCAATTAAACCTGGTCTTGATAAATATTTTAGAGGATGACGCATGTTAGGTCTGGGATAGGTCTGGGATTTGCCCTCATCAGACTCATACTTTCGCACACTTCACATACTCGTTGAACAGATCCTGGGTTATTTTCTGGTTTGGATCACGTAGTAATGTGGGACCACACTGAAACAGTCAATTAAACCTGGTTTCGATCAATATTTTAGAGAATAATTCATGTTAGGTCTAGGTTAGGTCTGGGATTTGCTCTCATCAGGCTCATTCTTTCGCATATTTCTCATACTTGACGGCTAGATCCCGGGCTTTTTCTGGATTGCATCACGTAGTAATGAAGTACAACACTGAAACAGTCAATTAAACCTGGTTTCCATCAATATCTTAGAGGACAACGCAAGTTAGGTCTGGGATAGGTCTGGGATTTGCCCTCATCAGGCTCATACTTTCGCGTTTTTCACATACTTGTTGAACAGATCCTGGGTTTTTTCTGGTTTGGATCACGTAGTAGTGTGGTACCACACTGAAACCGTCGATTAAACCAGGTTTCGATGAATATTTTTGGGGATAACGCATGTTAGGTCTAGGTTAGGCCTGGGATTTTCACTCATCAGACTCATACTTTCGCATTCTTCACATACTTGTTGAACGGATCCTGGGTTTTTTCTGGTTTGGATCACGTAGTAATGTGGGACCACACTGAAACAGTCAATTAAACCTGGTTTCTATCAACATTTTAAAGAATAATTCACGTTAGGTCTCGGTTAGGTGTGGGATTTGCTCTCATCAGGCTCATTCTTTCGCATATTTCTCATACTTGATGGCTAGATCCTGAGCTGTTTCTGGATTGCATCACGTAGTAATGAAGTACAACACTGAAACAGTCAATTAAACCTGGTTTCCATCAATATCTTAGAGGACAACGCAAGTTAGGTCTGGGATAGGTCTGGGATTTGCCCTCATCAGGCTCATACTTTCGCGTTTTTCACATACTTGTTGAACAGATCCTGGGTTTTTTCTGGTTTGGATCACGTAGTAGTGTGGTACCACACTGAAACAGTCCACTAAACCTGGTTTGGATCAATATTTTAGAGGATAACGCATGTTAGGTCTAGGTGAGGGCTTGGAATTTTCACTCATCAGACTCATACATTCGCATTCTTCACATACTTGTTGAACGGATCCTGTGTTTTCTCCGGTTTGGATCACGTAGTAATATGGTACCACACTGAAACAGTCGATTAAACCTGGTTTCGATTAATATTTTTGAGGATATCGCATGTTAGGTCTGGGATAGGTCTGGGATTTGCCCTCATCAGGCTCATACTTTCGCAGTTTTAACATGCATGTTGACCTGATCGAGGGTTTTTTCTGGTTTGGGTCACGTAGTAATGTGGTACCACACTGAAACAGTGGATTAAACCAGGTTTCGATCAATATTTTGGAGGATAACGCATGTTAGGTCTAGGTTAGGCCTGGGATTTTCACTCATCGGACTCATACTTTCGCGTTTTTCACATACTTGTGGAACAGATCCTGGGTTTTTACTGGTTTGGATCACGTAGTAATGTGGTACCACACTGAAACATTCAATTAAACCTGGTCTTGATAAATATTTTAGAGGATAACGCATGTTAGGTCTGGGTTAGGTCTAGGATTTGCCCTTGTCAGGCTCATACTTTCGCATATTTCTCATACTTCATGGCTAGATCCTGGGCTATTTCTGGATTGGATCACGTAGTAATGTGGGACCACACTGAAACAATCAATTAAACCTGGCCATGATAAATATTTTAGAGGATAACGCATGTTAGGTCTGGGTTAGGTCTAGGATTTGCCCTCGTCAGGCTCATACTTTCGCATATTTCTCATACTTCATGACTAGATCCTGAGCTGTTTCTGGATTGTATCACGTATTAATGTGGTACCACGCTGAAACAGTCATTTAAACCTGGTTCCGATCAATATTTTAGAGGATAACGCAAGTTAGGTCTGGGATAGGTCTGGGATTCGCCCTCAGCAGGCTCATACTTTCGCGTTTTTCACATACTTGTTGAACAGATCCTAGGTTTTTTCTGGTTTGGATCACGTAGTAGAGTGGTACCACACTGAAACAGTCCATTAAACCTGGTTTGGATCAATATTTTAGAGGATAACGCATGTTAGGTCTAGGTTAGGTCTGGGATTTTCACTCATCAGACACATATTTTCGCATTCTTCACATACTTGCTGAACGGATCCTGGGTTTTTTCTGGTTTGGATCACGTAGTAATGTGGGACCGCACTGAAACAATCAATTAAACCTGGTCTTGATAAATATTTCAGAGGATAACGCATGTTAGGTCTGGGATAGGTCTGGGATTTGCCCTCATCCGACTCATACTTTCGCACACTTCACATACTCGTTGCACAGATCCTGGGTTATTTTCTGGTTTGGATCACATAGTAATGTGGTACCACACTGAATCAGTCGATTAAACCAGGTTTCGATCAATATTTTTGAGGATAACGCATGTTAGGTCTAGGATAGGTCGAGGGTTTTCACTCATCAGACTCATACTTTCGCATTCTTCACATGCTTGTTGAACGGAACCTGGGTTTTTACTGGTTTGGATCACGTAGTAATGTGGTACCACACTGAAACATACAATTAAACCTGGTCTTGATAAATATTTTAGAGGATAACGCATGTTAGGTCTGGGTTAGGTCTAGGATTTGCCCTCATCAGGCTCATACCTTCGCATATTTCTCATACTTCATGGCTAGATCCTGGGCTGTTTCTGGATTGTATCACGTAGTAATGTGGTACCACGCTGAAACAATCAATTAAACCTGGTTTCGTTCAATATTTTAGAGGATAACGCAAGTTAGGTCTGGGATAGGTCTGGGATTTGCCCTCATCAGGCTCATACTTTCGCGTTTTTCACGTACTTGTTGAACAGATCCTGGGTTTTTTCCGGTTTGGGTCACGTAGTAGTGTGGTACCACAGTGAAACAGTCCATTATACCTGGTTTGGATCAATATTTTAGAGGATAACGCATGTTAGGTCTAGGTTAGGTCTGGGACTTGCCCTCATCAGACTCATACTTTCGCACAGTTCACATACTCGTTGAACAGATCCTGCGTTATTTTCTGGTTTGGAACACATATTAATGTGGTACCACACTGAATCAGTCGATTAAACCAGGTTTCGATCAATATTTTTGAGGATAACGCATGTTAGGTCTAGGATAGGTCGGGGGTGTTCACTCATCAGACTCATACTTTCGCATTCTTCACATGCTTGTTGAACGGAACCTGGGTTTTTACTGGTTTGGATCACGTAGTAATGTGGTACCACACTGAAACATACAATTAAACCTGGTCTTGATAAATATTTTAGAGGATAACGCATGTTAAGTCTGGGTTAGGTCTAGGATTTGCCCACATCAGGCTCATACTTTCGCATATTTCTCATACTTCATGGCTGGATCCTGGGCTATTTCTGGATTGGATCACGTAGTAATGTGGTACCACACTGAAACAGTCCATTAAACCTGGTTTGTATCAATATTTTACAGGATAACGCATGTTAGGTCTGGGATAGGTCTGGGATTTGCCCTCATCGGACACATACTTTCGCGTTTTTCACATACTTGTTGAACAGATCCTGGGTTTTTTCTGGTTTGGATCACGTAGTAGTGTGGTACCACACTGAAACAGTCCACTAAACCTGGTTTGGATCAATATTTTAGAGGATAACGCATGTTAGGTCTAGGTGAGGGCTTGGAATTTTCACTCATCAGACTCATACATTCGTATTCTTCACATACTTGTTGAACGGATCCTGTGTTTTCTCCGGTTTGGATCACGTAGTAATATGGTACCACACTGAAACAGTCGATTAAACCTGGTTTCGATTAATATTTTTGAGGATATCGCATGTTAGGTCTGGGATAGGTCTGGGATTTGCCCTCATCAGGCTCATACTTTCGCAGTTTTAACATGCATGTTGACCTGATCGAGGGTTTTTTCTGGTTTGGGTCACGTAGTAATGTGGTACCACACTGAAACAGTGGATTAAACCAGGTTTCGATCAATATTTTGGAGGATAACGCATGTTAGGTCTAGGTTAGGCCTGGGATTTTCACTCATCGGACTCATATTTTCGCATTCTTCACATACTTGTTGAACGGATCCTGGGTTTTTTCTGGTTTGGATCACGTAGTAATGTGGTACCACACTGAAACAGTCAATTAAACCTGGTTTCGATCAATATTTTAGAGAATAACGCATGTTAGGTCTAGGTTAGGTCTGGGATTTGCCCTCATCAGGCTCATACTTTCGCGTTTTTCACATACTTGTGGAACAGATCCTGGGTTTTTACTGGTTTGGATCACGTAGTAATGTGGTACCACACTGAAACATTCAATTAAACCTGGTCTTGATAAATATTTTAGAGGATAACGCATGTTAGGTCCGGGTTAGGTCTAGGATTTGCCCTTGTCAGGCTCATACTTTCGCATATTTCTCATACTTCATGGCTAGATCCTGGGCTATTTCTGGATTGGATCACGTAGTAATGTGGTACCACACTGAAACATTCAATTAAACCTGGTCTTGATAAATATTTTAGAGGATAACGCATGTTAGGTCTGGGTTAGGTCTAGGATTTGCCCCCATCAGGCTCACACTTTCGCATATTTCTCATACTTCATGGCTGGATCCTGGGCTATTTCTGGATTGGATCGCGTAGTAATGTGGTACCACACTGAAACAGTCAATTAAACCTGGTCTTGATAAATATTTTAGAGGATAACGCAAGTTAGGTCTGGGATAGGTCTGGGATTTGCCCTCATCAGGCTCATACTTTCACGTTTTTCACATACCTGTTGAACAGATCCTGGGTTTTTTCCGGTTTGGATCACGTAGTAATGTAGTACCACACTGAAACAGTCCATTAAACATGGTTTGGATCAATATTTTAGAGGATAACGCATGTTAGGTCTAGGTTAGGTCTGGGATTTTCACTCATCAGACTCATACTTTCGCATTCTTCACATACTTGTTGAACGGATCCTGGGTTTTTTCTGGTTTGGATCACGTAGTAATGTTGGACCACACTGAAACAATCAATTAAACCTGGTCTTGATAAATATTTTAGAGGATGACGCATGTTAGGTCTGGGATAGGTCTGGGATTTGCCCTCATCAGACTCATACTTTCGCACACTTCACATACTCGTTGAACAGATCCTGGGTTATTTTCTGGTTTGGATCACGTAGTAATGTGGGACCACACTGAAACAGTCAATTAAACCTGGTTTCTATCAATATTTTAAAGAATAATTCACGTTAGGTCTCGGTTAGGTCTGGGATTTGCTCTCATCAGGCTCATTCTTTCGCATATTTCTCATACTTGATGGCTAGATCCTGGGCTTTTTCTGGATTGTATCACGTAGTAATGTGGTACCACGCTGAAACAGTCAATTAAACCTGGTTTCGTTCAATATTTTAGAGGATAGCGCAAGTTAGGTCTGGGATAGGTCTGGGATTTGCCCTCATCAGGCTCATACTTTCGCGTTTTTCACATACGTGTTGACCAGATCCTGGGTTTTTTCCGGTGTGTGTCACGCAGTAGTGTGGTACCACACTGGAACATTCAATTAAACCTGGTCTTGATAAATATTTTAGAGGATATCGCATGTTAGGTTTGGGTTAGGTCTAGGATTTGCCCTCACCAGGCACATACTTTCGCATTCTTCACATACTTGTTGAACGGATCCTGGGTTTTTTCTGGTCTGGATCACGTAGTAATGTGGGACCACACTGAAACAATCAATTAAACCTGGTCATGATAAATATTTTAGAGGATAACGCATGTTAGGTCTGGGTTAGGTCTAGGATTTGCCCTCGTCAGGCTCATACTTTCGCATATTTCTCATACTTCATGACTAGATCCTGAGCTGTTTCTGGATTGTATCACGTATTAATGTGGTACCACGCTGAAACAGTCATTTAAACCTGGTTTCGATTAATATTTTAGAGGATAACGCAAGTTAGGTCTGGGATAGGTCTGGGATTCGCCCTCAGCAGGCTCATACTTTCGCGTTTTTCACATACTTGTTGAACAGATCCTAGGTTTTTTCTGGTTTGGATCACGTAGTAGAGTGGTACCACACTGAAACAGTCCATTAAACCTGGTTTGGATCAATATTTTTGAGGATAACGCATGTTAGGTCTAGGTTAGGTCTGGGATTTTCACTCATCAGACACATATTTTCGCATTCTTCACATACTTGCTGAACGGATCCTGGGTTTTTTCTGGTTTGAATCACGTAGTAATGTGGGACCACACTGAAACAATCAATTAAACCTGGTCTTGATAAATATTTCAGAGGATAACGCATGTTAGGTCTGGGATAGGTCTGGGATTTGCCCTCATCAGACTCATACTTTCGCACACTTCACATACTCGTTGAACAGATCCTGGGTTATTTTCTGGTTTGGATCACATAGTAATGTGGTACCACACTGAATCAGTCGATTAAACCAGGTTTCGATCAATATTTTTGAGGATAACGCATGTTAGGTCTAGGATAGGTCGGGGTTGTTCACTCTTCAGACTCATACTTTCGCATTCTTCACATACTTGTTGAACGGAACCTGGGTTTTTACTGGTTTGGATCACGTAGTAATGTGGTACCACACTGAAACATTCAATTAAACCTGGTCTTGATAAATATTTTAGAGGATAACGCATGTTAGGTCTGGGTTAGGTCTAGGATTTGCCCACATCAGGCTCATGCTTTCGCATATTTCTCATACTTCATGGCTGGATCCTGGGCTATTTCTGGATTGGATCACGTAGTAATGTGGTACCACACTGAAACAGTCCATTAGACCTGGTTTGTATCAATATTTTACAGGATAACGCATGTTAGGTCTGGGATAGGTCTGGGATTTGCCCTCATCAGACTCATACTTTCGCGTTTTTCACATACTTGTTGAACAGATCCTGGGTTTTTTCTGGTTTGGATCACGTAGTAGTGTGGTACCACACTGAAGCAGTCCACTAAACCTGGTTTGGATCATTATTTTAGAGGATAACGCGTGTTAGGTCTAGGTTAGGTCTGGGATTTTCACTCATCAGACTCATACTTTCGCATTCTTCACATACTTGTTGAACGGATCCTGTGTTTTCTCTGGTTTGGATCACGTAGTAATATGGTACCACACTGAAACAGTCGATTAAACCTGGTTTCGATTAATATTTTTGAGGATCTCGCATGTTAGGTCTGGGACAGGTCAGGGATTTGCCCTCATCAGGCTCATACTTTCGCATATTTCTCATACTTCATGGCTGGATCCTGGGCTATTTCTGGATTGGATCACGTAGTAATGTGGTACCACACTGAAACAGTCCATTAAACCTGGTTTGTATCAATATTTTACAGGATAACGCATGTTAGGTCTGGGATAGGTCTGGGATTTGCCCTCATCGGACACATACTTTCGCGTTTTTCACATACTTGTTGAACAGATCCTGGGTTTTTTCTGGTTTGGATCACGTAGTAGTGTGGTACCACACTGAAACAGTCCACTAAACCTGGTTTGGATCAATATTTTAGAGGATAACGCATGTTAGGTCTAGGTGAGGGCTTGGAATTTTCACTCATCAGACTCATACATTCGTATTCTTCACATACTTGTTGAACGGATCCTGTGTTTTCTCCGGTTTGGATCACGTAGTAATATGGTACCACACTGAAACAGTCGATTAAACCTGGTTTCGATTAATATTTTTGAGGATATCGCATGTTAGGTCTGGGATAGGTCTGGGATTTGCCCTCATCAGGCTCATACTTTCGCAGTTTTAACATGCATGTTGACCTGATCGAGGGTTTTTTCTGGTTTGGGTCACGTAGTAATGTGGTACCACACTGAAACAGTGGATTAAACCAGGTTTCGATCAATATTTTGGAGGATAACGCATGTTAGGTCTAGGTTAGGCCTGGGATTTTCACTCATCGGACTCATATTTTCGCATTCTTCACATACTTGTTGAACGGATCCTGGGTTTTTTCTGGTTTGGATCACGTAGTAATGTGGTACCACACTGAAACAGTCAATTAAACCTGGTTTCGATCAATATTTTAGAGAATAACGCATGTTAGGTCTAGGTTAGGTCTGGGATTTGCCCTCATCAGGCTCATACTTTCGCGTTTTTCACATACTTGTGGAACAGATCCTGGGTTTTTACTGGTTTGGATCACGTAGTAATGTGGTACCACACTGAAACATTCAATTAAACCTGGTCTTGATAAATATTTTAGAGGATAACGCATGTTAGGTCCGGGTTAGGTCTAGGATTTGCCCTTGTCAGGCTCATACTTTCGCATATTTCTCATACTTCATGGCTAGATCCTGGGCTATTTCTGGATTGGATCACGTAGTAATGTGGTACCACACTGAAACATTCAATTAAACCTGGTCTTGATAAATATTTTAGAGGATAACGCATGTTAGGTCTGGGTTAGGTCTAGGATTTGCCCCCATCAGGCTCACACTTTCGCATATTTCTCATACTTCATGGCTGGATCCTGGGCTATTTCTGGATTGGATCGCGTAGTAATGTGGTACCACACTGAAACAGTCAATTAAACCTGGTCTTGATAAATATTTTAGAGGATAACGCAAGTTAGGTCTGGGATAGGTCTGGGATTTGCCCTCATCAGGCTCATACTTTCACGTTTTTCACATACCTGTTGAACAGATCCTGGGTTTTTTCCGGTTTGGATCACGTAGTAATGTAGTACCACACTGAAACAGTCCATTAAACATGGTTTGGATCAATATTTTAGAGGATAACGCATGTTAGGTCTAGGTTAGGTCTGGGATTTTCACTCATCAGACTCATACTTTCGCATTCTTCACATACTTGTTGAACGGATCCTGGGTTTTTTCTGGTTTGGATCACGTAGTAATGTTGGACCACACTGAAACAATCAATTAAACCTGGTCTTGATAAATATTTTAGAGGATGACGCATGTTAGGTCTGGGATAGGTCTGGGATTTGCCCTCATCAGACTCATACTTTCGCACACTTCACATACTCGTTGAACAGATCCTGGGTTATTTTCTGGTTTGGATCACGTAGTAATGTGGGACCACACTGAAACAGTCAATTAAACCTGGTTTCTATCAATATTTTAAAGAATAATTCACGTTAGGTCTCGGTTAGGTGTGGGATTTGCTCTCATCAGGCTCATTCTTTCGCATATTTCTCATACTTGATGGCTAGATCCTGGGCTTTTTCTGGATTGTATCACGTAGTAATGTGGTACCACGCTGAAACAGTCAATTAAACCTGGTTTCGTTCAATATTTTAGAGGATAGCGCAAGTTAGGTCTGGGATAGGTCTGGGATTTGCCCTCATCAGGCTCATACTTTCGCGTTTTTCACATACGTGTTGAACAGATCCTGGGTTTTTTCCGGTGTGTGTCACGCAGTAGTGTGGTACCACACTGGAACATTCAATTAAACCTGGTCTTGATAAATATTTTAGAGGATATCGCATGTTAGGTTTGGGTTAGGTCTAGGATTTGCCCTCACCAGGCACATACTTTCGCATTCTTCACATACTTGTTGAACGGATCCTGGGTTTTTTCTGGTCTGGATCACGTAGTAATGTGGGACCACACTGAAACAATCAATTAAACCTGGTCATGATAAATATTTTAGAGGATAACGCATGTTAGGTCTGGGTTAGGTCTAGGATTTGCCCTCGTCAGGCTCATACTTTCGCATATTTCTCATACTTCATGACTAGATCCTGAGCTGTTTCTGGATTGTATCACGTATTAATGTGGTACCACGCTGAAACAGTCATTTAAACCTGGTTTCGATTAATATTTTAGAGGATAACGCAAGTTAGGTCTGGGATAGGTCTGGGATTCGCCCTCAGCAGGCTCATACTTTCGCGTTTTTCTCATACTTGTTGAACAGATCCTAGGTTTTTTCTGGTTTGGATCACGTAGTAGAGTGGTACCACACTGAAACAGTCCATTAAACCTGGTTTGGATCAATATTTTAGAGGATAACGCATGTTAGGTCTAGGTTAGGTCTGGGATTTTCACTCATCAGACACATATTTTCGCATTCTTCACATACTTGCTGAACGGATCCTGGGTTTTTTCTGGTTTGAATCACGTAGTAATGTGGGACCACACTGAAACAATCAATTAAACCTGGTCTTGATAAATATTTCAGAGGATAACGCATGTTAGGTCTGGGATAGGTCTGGGATTTGCCCTCATCAGACTCATACTTTCGCACACTTCACATACTCGTTGAACAGATCCTGGGTTATTTTCTGGTTTGGATCACATAGTAATGTGGTACCACACTGAATCAGTCGATTAAACCAGGTTTCGATCAATATTTTTGAGGATAACGCATGTTAGGTCTAGGATAGGTCGGGGTTGTTCACTCTTCAGACTCATACTTTCGCATTCTTCACATACTTGTTGAACGGAACCTGGGTTTTTACTGGTTTGGATCACGTAGTAATGTGGTACCACACTGAAACATTCAATTAAACCTGGTCTTGATAAATATTTTAGAGGATAACGCATGTTAGGTCTGGGTTAGGTCTAGGATTTGCCCACATCAGGCTCATGCTTTCGCATATTTCTCATACTTCATGGCTGGATCCTGGGCTATTTCTGGATTGGATCACGTAGTAATGTGGTACCACACTGAAACAGTCCACTAGACCTGGTTTGTATCAATATTTTACAGGATAACGCATGTTAGGTCTGGGATAGGTCTGGGATTTGCCCTCATCAGACTCATACTTTCGCGTTTTTCACATACTTGTTGAACAGATCCTGGGTTTTTTCTGGTTTGGATCACGTAGTAGTGTGGTACCACACTGAAGCAGTCCACTAAACCTGGTTTGGATCATTATTTTAGAGGATAACGCGTGTTAGGTCTAGGTTAGGTCTGGGATTTTCACTCATCAGACTCATACTTTCGCATTCTTCACATACTTGTTGAACGGATCCTGTGTTTTCTCTGGTTTGGATCACGTAGTAATATGGTACCACACTGAAACAGTCGATTAAACCTGGTTTCGATTAATATTTTTGAGGATCTCGCATGTTAGGTCTGGGACAGGTCAGGGATTTGCCCTCATCAGGCTCATACTTTCGCGTTTTTCACATACTTGTGGAACAGATCCTGGGTTTTTACTGGTTTGGATCACGTAGTATTGTGGTACCACACTGAAACATTCAATTAAACCTGGTCTTGATAAATATTTTAGAGGATAACGCATGTTAGGTCTGGGTTAGGTCTAGGATTTCCCCTTGTCAGGCTCATACTTTCGCATATTTCTCATACTTCATGGCTAGATCCTGGGCTATTTCTGGATTGGATCACGTAGTAATGTGGTACCACACTGAAACATTCAATTAAACCTGGTCTTGATAAATATTTTAGAGGATAACGCATGTTAGGTCTGGGTTAGGTCTAGGATTTACCCCCATCAGGCTCACACTTTCGCATATTTCTCATACTTCATGGCTGGATCCTGGGCTATTTCTGGATTGGATCACGTAGTAATGTGGTACCACACTGTAACAGTCCATTAAACCTGGTTTGTATCAATATTTTACAGGATAACGCATGTTAGGTCTGGGATAGGGCTGGGATTTGCCCTCATCAGACTCATACTTTCGCGTTTTTCACATACTTGTTGAACAGATCCTGGGTTTTTTCTGGTTTGGATCACGTAGTAGTGTGGTACCACACTGAAACAGTCCACTAAACCTGGTTTGGATCAATATTTTAGAGGATAACGCATGTTAGGTCTAGGTTAGGTCTGGGATTTTCACTCATCAGACTCATACTTTCGCACTCTTCACATACTTGTTGAACGGATCCTGTGTATTCTCTGGTTTGGATCACGTAGTAATATGGTACCACACTGAAACAGTCGATTAAACCTGGTTTCGATTAATATTTTTGAGGATATCGCATGTTAGGTCTGGGATAGGTCTGGGATTTGCCCTCATCAGGCTCATACTTTCGCAGTTTTAACATGCATGTTGACCTGATCGAGGGTTTTTTCTGGCTTGGATCACGTAGTAATGTGGGACCACACTGAAACAATCAATTAAACCTGGTCTTGATAAATATTTCAGAGGATAACGCATGTTAGGTCTGGGTTAGGTCTGGGATTTGCCCTCATCAGACTCATACTTTCGCACACTTCACATACTCGTTGAACAGATCCTGCGTTATTTTCAGGTTTGGAACACATATTAATGTGGTACCACACGGAATCAGTCGATTAAACCAGGTTTCGATGAATATTTTTGAGGATAGCGCATGTTAGGTCTAGGATAGGCCGGGGTTTTTCACTCATCATACTCATACTTTCGCATTCTTCACATACTTGTTGAACGGATCCTGGGTTTTTACTGGTTTGGATCACGTAGTAATGTGGTACCACACTGAAACATTCAATTAAACCTGGTCTTGATAAATATTTTAGAGGATAACGCATGTTAAGTCTGGGTTAGGTCTAGGATTTGCCCACATCAGGCTCATACTTTCGCATATTTCTCATACTTCATGGCTGGATCCTGGGCTATTTCTGGATTGGATCACGTAGTAATGTGGTACCACACTGAAACAGTCCATTAAACCTGGTTTGTATCAATATTTTACAGGATAACGCATGTTAGGTCTGGGATAGGTCTGGGATTTGCCCTCATCGGACTCATACTTTTTTTTTTTTTTTTTTTTTTTGTCGTGGGGAAAATCTTCGAAAGACTCCCTCCCACCTCCTTGGGGAGAGGTGGGAGGGGTGTGTGGGATTCCCCGCGCCCGTACAACGACAGGCGCGGGACCTACCCACTAAAAACCCCACGGTGACCCTTCGGCACGCTTTGGGAGGATACCGGGAATCGCTCGAAGCATTCTTCCGGTATCCTCCCCGTGCCCGCGCTTTCGCGCCCATCCCCCGGGGGGACCGGTCCCCCCAGTAGACACACTGCCTCATAGCGGCGGGACGGGGCCACTCCATCCCGCCGCTATCCGTCCCGGGGTCGCGTTTAGTGGCGGCTGCGAGCCCCAACTCGCAACCGCCCGCGACCCCGTTTCCACCCCTCGGCGGCCGGGCGTTCATGGCCGCACCAGACCGCCGAGGGTGCCTCCCCTTGCGTCGGACCGGTGGGGGGAGGCACTCCTACCCCCAACCGGTCCGACCCGGCGCCGCCTGGCGGGAGGAGGGTCCCCTCAGGACCCCCCTCCCAGCCTAGGTCATCCGCCACGCCGAGGCGGCCGCCCGCGACGCCTCGCGACCGGGCGACGACCTCGGGCCACCGCACGAGCGCGCGCTTCAGCACGCCGCTGAAGCTCGCGCTCCCTCCCCGCGGCCTCCTTCTGCAACATTACGTTCTCGCAGAAGGAGGCCACGGCCCTCCACTTCTCCTCGCTGCCGAGCATGGCGCGCACCACGCCCGGCAGCGAGACATCCCGCCCGACGACGCCGACCAGGACACGGCGCTCCCCCTCCCACGCGGGGCATACCTCCAGGGTATGATCCGCCGTGTCCTGCTCAGCGTCGCAGTGGCAGCAACGCGCCGTCGGCTCCTTCCCTATCCGGCACAGGTATCTTCCGAAGCTGCCATGCCCGGAAAATACCTGTGCCAGCCGGTAGGTGAGGCTGCCATGGCCTCTGTCCAGCCACTCCTTCAGGAGTGGCCGAACAGCCCCGACAGTCCGGTGCCCCGCGGTTGGCAGAGCCAGCCGCTCCTGCCACGCGAGCAACACGGACTGCCGGGCCTGGCGCTTCAAATCGCCCCAAGCAGGTTCCTGCCCGCCCGGGACCGCCCCCACCCCCGCGCGACGGTCGACGCGGTGCCGGTACATCACCGCGTGCGACCGCGCGAGCAGGTCCATGGGCGGCATCCCCGCTAGAACCGTCGCCGCCTCATGTGACATGGTCCGATACCCGCGGACGACCCTGAGCGCCATGCGCCTCTGCACCCGACGCAGCATAGTCATGCTGCGCCGGGAGGCAGCCAGGTCGTCCGCCCAGACGGGGGCCCCGTATAGGGCCACCGACTGGACCATTGCCACATAGAGGCGACGAACTCGGCCCGCCGGGCCCCCCAGGTTGGGCAGGATCCGGCCCAGAGCCGCAACCATCCTTTCCAACCGGGGGACCAGGCAGCGGAAATGCTTCTCGAAACGCCAGTGGCTATCGAGGATCAGCCCCAGATACCTGATCTGGGGCTTCACCTCGATGTCAGCCCCACCCACCCGAATCAGAGGGGGTGGCGGATCCTGCCGAGGTGAATGAAACGCAATCACCTCGGTCTTATGGACCGCCACCGTCATCCCCATCCCCCTGATCCGGTCGACGACGCGTTGCGACCCCTCCTCCGCGCGACGCATGGCCCTCCCCCAGTGCGCCCCGACGGCCAGCACCAGTGTGTCATCCGCATAACACACCGTGCTGACGCCGTCGGGGAGGCCGGCCCGCAACACCGAGTCGTACGCGATGTTCCACAGGAGTGGCCCGAGGACCGACCCCTGCGGAACACCGCAGTACACCTCCCTCCGCATATCACCATCCCGGCCCGGATACTCGATCCACCTGCCGCGGAGATAATCCCCGACGACCGCCCTGAGACAAGGGGGGACTCGATGATATTCGAGTCCCCTCCTTATCTCTTCCCAGGGGAGGGTGTTAAAAGCATTGGCAATATCCAAGGATATTGCCAATGCCACCCCTCCCCGGGAGACGGCCGCCTCCGAGAGGGCCCTCACACGACCTATCGCGTCGATAGTCGATCGGCCCCCCCGGAAACCGAACTGGCAGTCGGCCAGACCGGGATCACCCCGCGACAGGTGCTCGACGAGGCGGGCAGCAATCACACGCTCGAAGAGCTTGCCCACCTCGTCGAGGAGACAAATGGGCCGGTATGCGGAGGGAGACTCCGCGGGCCGACCCTCCTTCCGGAGGAGGACCATCCTCGCCACCTTCCAACTGGGGGGGAATCGCCCGTCCCTCAGGCAGCGGTCGAACAACCGCCTGAGGTCGGCCCCAAGGACGCCCTGGGTCAAGACCCAAACCCGGCCGGGCACACCATCCGGACCCGGGGCCGTGTTACGAACCCCGAGCCGTCTGATGGCCGCTGCCAGCTCCTCCTGCGTGACCCCCAGCTCGGCCGTCCACTCCACTGGGACAGCCGCCGCCGCCGGAGGACGCGGTCCCCTCTCCCCAATTGGGAAGAGTGTATTGACCACGTCCTCCAGCAGCCGGGGGTCAAGACCCTCGGTGACGGGGGGCGCCCACGGGCGGAGCTTATTCAGCACCACCTTATATGGGCGCCCCCATGGATCGTCATCAAGGGTCTGGAGGAGCTCCTTCCATGCCTGGGTCTTGGCCCGTTTGATGGCGACCTGCAGAGCAACCCGCGCCACGCGGTATGCTCCATACAGGTCATCAGCTGCCCTCGCTCGCGCCACGCCGTCGCCTGTACGTTGACGACGGCGCGCGCGGGTGTACTGGCGTCGGGCGCGGACAGTCGCGACTCGCAACTCCGCGATCGCGTCCGACCACCAGTACACCGCCCGGCGAGGATCGGACTCATACTTTCGCGTTTTTCACATACTTGTTGAACAGATCCTGGGTTTTTTCTGGTTTGGATCACGTAGTAGTGTGGTACCACACTGAAACAGTCCACTAAACCTGGTTTGGATCAATATTTTAGAGGACAACGCATGTTAGGTCTAGGTGAGGGCTTGGAATTTTCACTCATCCGACTCATACATTCGCATTCGTCACATACTTGTTGAACGGATCCTGTGTTTTCTCTGGTTTGGATCACGTAGTAATATGGTACCACACTGAAACAGTCGATTAAACCTGGTTTCGATTAATATTTTTGAGGATATCGCATGTTAGGTCTGGGATAGGTCTGGGATTTACCCTCATCAGGCTCATACTTTCGCAGTTTTAACATGCATCTTGACCTGATCGAGGGTTTTTTCTGGTTTGGGTCACGTAGTAATGTGGTACCACACTGAAACAGTGTATTAAACCAGGTTTCGATCAATATTTTAGAGAATAACGCATGTTAGGTCTAGGTTAGGTCTGGGATTTGCCCTCATCAGGCTCATACTTTCGCGTTTTTCACATACTTGAGAACAGATCCTGGGTTTTTACTGGTTTGGATCACGTAGTAATGTGGTACCACACTGAAACATTCAATTAAACCTGGTCTTGATAAATATTTTAGAGGATAACGCATGTAAGGTCTGGGTTAGGTCTAGGATTTGCCCCCATCAGGCTCACACTTTCGCATATTTCTCATATTTCATGGCTGGATCCTGGGCTATTTCTGGATTGGATCGCGTAGTAATGTGGTACCACACTGAAACAGTCAATTAAACCAGGTCTTGATAAATATTTTAGAGGATAACGCAAGTTAGGTCTGGGATAGGTCTGGGATTTGCCCTCATCAGGCTCATACTTTCGCGTTTTTCACATACTTGTTGAACAGATCCTGGGTTTTTTCCGGTTTGGATCACGTAGTAATGTAGTACCACACTGAAACAGTCCATTAAACATGGTTTGGATCAATATTTTAGTGGATAACGCATGTTAGGTCTAGGTTAGGTCTGGGATTTTCACTCATCAGACTCATACTTTCGCATTCTTCACATACTTGTTGAACGGATCCTGGGTTTTTTCTGGTTTGGATCACGTAGTAATGTTGGACCACACTGAAACAATCAATTAAACCTGGTCTTGATAAATATTTTAGAGGATAACGCATGTTAGGTGTGGGATAGGTCTGGGATTTGCCCTCATCAGACTCATACTTTCGCACACATCACATACTCGTTGAACATATCCTGGGTTATTTTATGGTTTGGATCACGTAGTAATGTGGGACCACACTGAAACAGTCAATTAAACCTGGTTTCGATCAATATTTTAGAGAATAATTCATGTTAGGTCTAGGTTAGGTCTGGGATTTGCTCTCATCAGGCTCATTCTTTCGCATATTTCTCATACTTGACGGCTAGATCCCGGGCTTTTTCTGGATTGCATCACGTAGTAATGAAGTACAACACTGAAACAGTCAATTAAACCGGGTTTCCATCAATATCTTAGAGGACAACGCAAGTTAGGCCTGGGATAGGTCTGGGATTTGCCCTCATCAGGCTCATACTTTCGCGTTTTTCACATACTTGTTGAACAGATCCTGGGTATTTTCTGGTTTGGATCACGTAGTAGTGTGGTACCACACTGAAACAGTCGATTAAACCAGGTTTCGATCAATATTTTTGAGGATAACGCATGTTAGGTCTAGGTTAGGCCTGGGATTTTCACTCATCAGACTCATACTTTCGCATTCTTCACATACTTGTTGAACGGATCCTGGGTTTTTTCTGGTTTGGATCACGTAGTAATGTGGTACCACTCTGAAACAGTCAATTAAACCTGGTCTTGATAAATATTTTAGAGGATAACGCATGTTAGGTCTGGGATAGGTCTGGGATTTGCCCTCGCCAGGCTCATACTTTCGCACACTTCACATACTCGTTGAACAGATCCTGGGTTATTTTCTGGTTTGGATCACGTAGTAATGTGGGACCACACTGAAACAGTCAATTAAACCTGGTTTCGATCAATATTTTAGAGAATAATTCATGTTAGGTCTAGGTTAGGTCTGGGATTTGCTCTCATCAGGCTCATTCATTCGCATATTTCTCATACTTGACGGCTAGATCCCGGGCTTTTTCTGGATTGCATCACGTAGTAATGAAGTACAACACTGAAACAGTCAATTAAACCTGGTTTCCATCAATATCTTAGAGGACAACGCAAGTTAGGTCTGGGATAGGTCTGGGATTTGCCCTCATCAGGCTCATACTTTCGCGTTTTTCACATACTTGTTGAACAGATCCTGGGTTTTTTCTGGTTTGGATCACGTAGTAGTGTGGTACCACACTGAAACCGTCGATTAAACCAGGTTTCGATCAATATTTTTGGGGATAACGCATGTTAGGTCTAGGTTAGGCCTGGGATTTTCACTCATCAGACTCATACTTTCGCATTCTTCACATACTTGTTGAACGGATCCTGGGTTTTTTCTGGTTTGGATCACGTAGTAATGTGGGACCACACTGAAACAGTCAATTAAACCTGGTTTCTATCAATATTTTAAAGAATAATTCACGTTAGGTCTCGGTTAGGTGTGGGATTTGCTCTCATCAGGCTCATTCTTTCGCATATTTCTCATACTTGATGGCTAGATCCTGGGCTTTTTCTGGATTGTATCACGTAGTAATGTGGTACCACGCTGAAACAGTCAATTAAACCTGGTTTCGTTCAATATTTTAGAGGATAGCGCAAGTTAGGTCTGGGATAGGTCTGGGATTTGCCCTCATCAGGCTCATACTTTCGCGTTTTTCACATACGTGTTGAACAGATCCTGGGTTTTTTCCGGTGTGTGTCACGCAGTAGTGTGGTACCACACTGGAACATTCAATTAAACCTGGTCTTGATAAATATTTTAGAGGATATCGCATGTTAGGTTTGGGTTAGGTCTAGGATTTGCCCTCACCAGGCTCATACTTTCGCATTCTTCACATACTTGTTGAACGGATCCTGGGTTTTTTCTGGTTTGGATCACGTAGTAATGTGGGACCACACTGAAACAATCAATTAAACCTGGTCATGATAAATATTTTAGAGGATAACGCATGTTAGGTCTGGGTTAGGTCTAGGATTTGCCCTCGTCAGGCTCATACTTTCGCATATTTCTCATACTTCATGACTAGATCCTGAGCTGTTTCTGGATTGTATCACGTATTAATGTGGTACCACGCTGAAACAGTCATTTAAACCTGGTTTCGATCAATATTTTAGAGGATAACGCAAGTTAGGTCTGGGATAGGTCTGGGATTCGCCCTCAGCAGGCTCATACTTTCGCGTTTTTCACATACTTGTTGAACAGATCCTAGGTTTTTTCTGGTTTGGATCACGTAGTAGAGTGGTACCACACTGAAACAGTCCATTAAACCTGGTTTGGATCAATATTTTAGAGGATAACGCATGTTAGGTCTAGGTTAGGTCTGGGATTTTCACTTATCAGACACATATTTTCGCATTCTTCACATACTTGCTGAACGGATCCTGGGTTTTTTCTGGTTTGGATCACGTAGTAATGTGGGACCGCACTGAAACAATCAATTAAACCTGGTCTTGATAAATATTTCAGAGGATAACGCATGTTAGGTCTGGGATAGGTCTGGGATTTGCCCTCATCCGACTCATACTTTCGCACACTTCACATACTCGTTGCACAGATCCTGGGTTATTTTCTGGTTTGGATCACATAGTAATGTGGTACCACACTGAATCAGTCGATTAAACCAGGTTTCGATCAATATTTTTGAGGATAACGCATGTTAGGTCTAGGATAGGTCGAGGGTTTTCACTCATCAGACTCATACTTTCGCATTCTTCACATGCTTGTTGAACGGAACCTGGGTTTTTACTGGTTTGGATCACGTAGTAATGTGGTACCACACTGAAACATACAATTAAACCTGGTCTTGATAAATATTTTAGAGGATAACGCATGTTAGGTCTGGGTTAGGTCTAGGATTTGCCCTCATCAGGCTCATACCTTCGCATATTTCTCATACTTCATGGCTAGATCCTGGGCTGTTTCTGGATTGTATCACGTAGTAATGTGGTACCACGCTGAAACAATCAATTAAACCTGGTTTCGTTCAATATTTTAGAGGATAACGCAAGTTAGGTCTGGGATAGGTCTGGGATTTGCCCTCATCAGGCTCATACTTTCGCGTTTTTCACGTACTTGTTGAACAGATCCTGGGTTTTTTCCGGTTTGGGTCACGTAGTAGTGTGGTACCACAGTGAAACAGTCCATTATACCTGGTTTGGATCAATATTTTAGAGGATAACGCATGTTAGGTCTAGGTTAGGTCTGGGACTTGCCCTCATCAGACTCATACTTTCGCACAGTTCACATACTCGTTGAACAGATCCTGCGTTATTTTCTGGTTTGGAACACATATTAATGTGGTACCACACTGAATCAGTCGATTAAACCAGGTTTCGATCAATATTTTTGAGGATAACGCATGTTAGGTCTAGGATAGGTCGGGGGTGTTCACTCATCAGACTCATACTTTCGCATTCTTCACATGCTTGTTGAACGGAACCTGGGTTTTTACTGGTTTGGATCACGTAGTAATGTGGTACCACACTGAAACATACAATTAAACCTGGTCTTGATAAATATTTTAGAGGATAACGCATGTTAAGTCTGGGTTAGGTCTAGGATTTGCCCACATCAGGCTCATACTTTCGCATATTTCTCATACTTCATGGCTGGATCCTGGGCTATTTCTGGATTGGATCACGTAGTAATGTGGTACCACACTGAAACAGTCCATTAAACCTGGTTTGTATCAATATTTTACAGGATAACGCATGTTAGGTCTGGGATAGGTCTGGGATTTGCCCTCATCGGACACATACTTTCGCGTTTTTCACATACTTGTTGAACAGATCCTGGGTTTTTTCTGGTTTGGATCACGTAGTAGTGTGGTACCACACTGAAACAGTCCACTAAACCTGGTTTGGATCAATATTTTAGAGGATAACGCATGTTAGGTCTAGGTGAGGGCTTGGAATTTTCACTCATCAGACTCATACATTCGTATTCTTCACATACTTGTTGAACGGATCCTGTGTTTTCTCCGGTTTGGATCACGTAGTAATATGGTACCACACTGAAACAGTCGATTAAACCTGGTTTCGATTAATATTTTTGAGGATATCGCATGTTAGGTCTGGGATAGGTCTGGGATTTGCCCTCATCAGGCTCATACTTTCGCAGTTTTAACATGCATGTTGACCTGATCGAGGGTTTTTTCTGGTTTGGGTCACGTAGTAATGTGGTACCACACTGAAACAGTGGATTAAACCAGGTTTCGATCAATATTTTGGAGGATAACGCATGTTAGGTCTAGGTTAGGCCTGGGATTTTCACTCATCGGACTCATATTTTCGCATTCTTCACATACTTGTTGAACGGATCCTGGGTTTTTTCTGGTTTGGATCACGTAGTAATGTGGTACCACACTGAAACAGTCAATTAAACCTGGTTTCGATCAATATTTTAGAGAATAACGCATGTTAGGTCTAGGTTAGGTCTGGGATTTGCCCTCATCAGGCTCATACTTTCGCGTTTTTCACATACTTGTGGAACAGATCCTGGGTTTTTACTGGTTTGGATCACGTAGTAATGTGGTACCACACTGAAACATTCAATTAAACCTGGTCTTGATAAATATTTTAGAGGATAACGCATGTTAGGTCCGGGTTAGGTCTAGGATTTGCCCTTGTCAGGCTCATACTTTCGCATATTTCTCATACTTCATGGCTAGATCCTGGGCTATTTCTGGATTGGATCACGTAGTAATGTGGTACCACACTGAAACATTCAATTAAACCTGGTCTTGATAAATATTTTAGAGGATAACGCATGTTAGGTCTGGGTTAGGTCTAGGATTTGCCCCCATCAGGCTCACACTTTCGCATATTTCTCATACTTCATGGCTGGATCCTGGGCTATTTCTGGATTGGATCGCGTAGTAATGTGGTACCACACTGAAACAGTCAATTAAACCTGGTCTTGATAAATATTTTAGAGGATAACGCAAGTTAGGTCTGGGATAGGTCTGGGATTTGCCCTCATCAGGCTCATACTTTCACGTTTTTCACATACCTGTTGAACAGATCCTGGGTTTTTTCCGGTTTGGATCACGTAGTAATGTAGTACCACACTGAAACAGTCCATTAAACATGGTTTGGATCAATATTTTAGAGGATAACGCATGTTAGGTCTAGGTTAGGTCTGGGATTTTCACTCATCAGACTCATACTTTCGCATTCTTCACATACTTGTTGAACGGATCCTGGGTTTTTTCTGGTTTGGATCACGTAGTAATGTTGGACCACACTGAAACAATCAATTAAACCTGGTCTTGATAAATATTTTAGAGGATGACGCATGTTAGGTCTGGGATAGGTCTGGGATTTGCCCTCATCAGACTCATACTTTCGCACACTTCACATACTCGTTGAACAGATCCTGGGTTATTTTCTGGTTTGGATCACGTAGTAATGTGGGACCACACTGAAACAGTCAATTAAACCTGGTTTCTATCAATATTTTAAAGAATAATTCACGTTAGGTCTCGGTTAGGTGTGGGATTTGCTCTCATCAGGCTCATTCTTTCGCATATTTCTCATACTTGATGGCTAGATCCTGGGCTTTTTCTGGATTGTATCACGTAGTAATGTGGTACCACGCTGAAACAGTCAATTAAACCTGGTTTCGTTCAATATTTTAGAGGATAGCGCAAGTTAGGTCTGGGATAGGTCTGGGATTTGCCCTCATCAGGCTCATACTTTCGCGTTTTTCACATACGTGTTGAACAGATCCTGGGTTTTTTCCGGTGTGTGTCACGCAGTAGTGTAGTACCACACTGGAACATTCAATTAAACCTGGTCTTGATAAATATTTTAGAGGATATCGCATGTTAGGTTTGGGTTAGGTCTAGGATTTGCCCTCACCAGGCACATACTTTCGCATTCTTCACATACTTGTTGAACGGATCCTGGGTTTTTTCTGGTCTGGATCACGTAGTAATGTGGGACCACACTGAAACAATCAATTAAACCTGGTCATGATAAATATTTTAGAGGATAACGCATGTTAGGTCTGGGTTAGGTCTAGGATTTGCCCTCGTCAGGCTCATACTTTCGCATATTTCTCATACTTCATGACTAGATCCTGAGCTGTTTCTGGATTGTATCACGTATTAATGTGGTACCACGCTGAAACAGTCATTTAAACCTGGTTTCGATTAATATTTTAGAGGATAACGCAAGTTAGGTCTGGGATAGGTCTGGGATTCGCCCTCAGCAGGCTCATACTTTCGCGTTTTTCACATACTTGTTGAACAGATCCTAGGTTTTTTCTGGTTTGGATCACGTAGTAGAGTGGTACCACACTGAAACAGTCCATTAAACCTGGTTTGGATCAATATTTTTGAGGATAACGCATGTTAGGTCTAGGTTAGGTCTGGGATTTTCACTCATCAGACACATATTTTCGCATTCTTCACATACTTGCTGAACGGATCCTGGGTTTTTTCTGGTTTGAATCACGTAGTAATGTGGGACCACACTGAAACAATCAATTAAACCTGGTCTTGATAAATATTTCAGAGGATAACGCATGTTAGGTCTGGGATAGGTCTGGGATTTGCCCTCATCAGACTCATACTTTCGCACACTTCACATACTCGTTGAACAGATCCTGGGTTATTTTCTGGTTTGGATCACATAGTAATGTGGTACCACACTGAATCAGTCGATTAAACCAGGTTTCGATCAATATTTTTGAGGATAACGCATGTTAGGTCTAGGATAGGTCGGGGTTGTTCACTCTTCAGACTCATACTTTCGCATTCTTCACATACTTGTTGAACGGAACCTGGGTTTTTACTGGTTTGGATCACGTAGTAATGTGGTACCACACTGAAACATTCAATTAAACCTGGTCTTGATAAATATTTTAGAGGATAACGCATGTTAGGTCTGGGTTAGGTCTAGGATTTGCCCACATCAGGCTCATGCTTTCGCATATTTCTCATACTTCATGGCTGGATCCTGGGCTATTTCTGGATTGGATCACGTAGTAATGTGGTACCACACTGAAACAGTCCATTAGACCTGGTTTGTATCAATATTTTACAGGATAACGCATGTTAGGTCTGGGATAGGTCTGGGATTTGCCCTCATCAGACTCATACTTTCGCGTTTTTCACATACTTGTTGAACAGATCCTGGGTTTTTTCTGGTTTGGATCACGTAGTAGTGTGGTACCACACTGAAGCAGTCCACTAAACCTGGTTTGGATCATTATTTTAGAGGATAACGCGTGTTAGGTCTAGGTTAGGTCTGGGATTTTCACTCATCAGACTCATACTTTCGCATTCTTCACATACTTGTTGAACGGATCCTGTGTTTTCTCTGGTTTGGATCACGTAGTAATATGGTACCACACTGAAACAGTCGATTAAACCTGGTTTCGATTAATATTTTTGAGGATCTCGCATGTTAGGTCTGGGACAGGTCAGGGATTTGCCCTCATCAGGCTCATACTTTCGCATATTTCTCATACTTCATGGCTGGATCCTGGGCTATTTCTGGATTGGATCACGTAGTAATGTGGTACCACACTGAAACAGTCCATTAAACCTGGTTTGTATCAATATTTTACAGGATAACGCATGTTAGGTCTGGGATAGGTCTGGGATTTGCCCTCATCGGACACATACTTTCGCGTTTTTCACATACTTGTTGAACAGATCCTGGGTTTTTTCTGGTTTGGATCACGTAGTAGTGTGGTACCACACTGAAACAGTCCACTAAACCTGGTTTGGATCAATATTTTAGAGGATAACGCATGTTAGGTCTAGGTGAGGGCTTGGAATTTTCACTCATCAGACTCATACATTCGTATTCTTCACATACTTGTTGAACGGATCCTGTGTTTTCTCCGGTTTGGATCACGTAGTAATATGGTACCACACTGAAACAGTCGATTAAACCTGGTTTCGATTAATATTTTTGAGGATATCGCATGTTAGGTCTGGGATAGGTCTGGGATTTGCCCTCATCAGGCTCATACTTTCGCAGTTTTAACATGCATGTTGACCTGATCGAGGGTTTTTTCTGGTTTGGGTCACGTAGTAATGTGGTACCACACTGAAACAGTGGATTAAACCAGGTTTCGATCAATATTTTGGAGGATAACGCATGTTAGGTCTAGGTTAGGCCTGGGATTTTCACTCATCGGACTCATATTTTCGCATTCTTCACATACTTGTTGAACGGATCCTGGGTTTTTTCTGGTTTGGATCACGTAGTAATGTGGTACCACACTGAAACAGTCAATTAAACCTGGTTTCGATCAATATTTTAGAGAATAACGCATGTTAGGTCTAGGTTAGGTCTGGGATTTGCCCTCATCAGGCTCATACTTTCGCGTTTTTCACATACTTGTGGAACAGATCCTGGGTTTTTACTGGTTTGGATCACGTAGTAATGTGGTACCACACTGAAACATTCAATTAAACCTGGTCTTGATAAATATTTTAGAGGATAACGCATGTTAGGTCCGGGTTAGGTCTAGGATTTGCCCTTGTCAGGCTCATACTTTCGCATATTTCTCATACTTCATGGCTAGATCCTGGGCTATTTCTGGATTGGATCACGTAGTAATGTGGTACCACACTGAAACATTCAATTAAACCTGGTCTTGATAAATATTTTAGAGGATAACGCATGTTAGGTCTGGGTTAGGTCTAGGATTTGCCCCCATCAGGCTCACACTTTCGCATATTTCTCATACTTCATGGCTGGATCCTGGGCTATTTCTGGATTGGATCGCGTAGTAATGTGGTACCACACTGAAACAGTCAATTAAACCTGGTCTTGATAAATATTTTAGAGGATAACGCAAGTTAGGTCTGGGATAGGTCTGGGATTTGCCCTCATCAGGCTCATACTTTCACGTTTTTCACATACCTGTTGAACAGATCCTGGGTTTTTTCCGGTTTGGATCACGTAGTAATGTAGTACCACACTGAAACAGTCCATTAAACATGGTTTGGATCAATATTTTAGAGGATAACGCATGTTAGGTCTAGGTTAGGTCTGGGATTTTCACTCATCAGACTCATACTTTCGCATTCTTCACATACTTGTTGAACGGATCCTGGGTTTTTTCTGGTTTGGATCACGTAGTAATGTTGGACCACACTGAAACAATCAATTAAACCTGGTCTTGATAAATATTTTAGAGGATGACGCATGTTAGGTCTGGGATAGGTCTGGGATTTGCCCTCATCAGACTCATACTTTCGCACACTTCACATACTCGTTGAACAGATCCTGGGTTATTTTCTGGTTTGGATCACGTAGTAATGTGGGACCACACTGAAACAGTCAATTAAACCTGGTTTCTATCAATATTTTAAAGAATAATTCACGTTAGGTCTCGGTTAGGTGTGGGATTTGCTCTCATCAGGCTCATTCTTTCGCATATTTCTCATACTTGATGGCTAGATCCTGGGCTTTTTCTGGATTGTATCACGTAGTAATGTGGTACCACGCTGAAACAGTCAATTAAACCTGGTTTCGTTCAATATTTTAGAGGATAGCGCAAGTTAGGTCTGGGATAGGTCTGGGATTTGCCCTCATCAGGCTCATACTTTCGCGTTTTTCACATACGTGTTGAACAGATCCTGGGTTTTTTCCGGTGTGTGTCACGCAGTAGTGTGGTACCACACTGGAACATTCAATTAAACCTGGTCTTGATAAATATTTTAGAGGATATCGCATGTTAGGTTTGGGTTAGGTCTAGGATTTGCCCTCACCAGGCACATACTTTCGCATTCTTCACATACTTGTTGAACGGATCCTGGGTTTTTTCTGGTCTGGATCACGTAGTAATGTGGGACCACACTGAAACAATCAATTAAACCTGGTCATGATAAATATTTTAGAGGATAACGCATGTTAGGTCTGGGTTAGGTCTAGGATTTGCCCTCGTCAGGCTCATACTTTCGCATATTTCTCATACTTCATGGCTAGATCCTGAGCTGTTTCTGGATTGTATCACGTATTAATGTGGTACCACGCTGAAACAGTCATTTAAACCTGGTTTCGATTAATATTTTAGAGGATAACGCAAGTTAGGTCTGGGATAGGTCTGGGATTCGCCCTCAGCAGGCTCATACTTTCGCGTTTTTCACATACTTGTTGAACAGATCCTAGGTTTTTTCTGGTTTGGATCACGTAGTAGAGTGGTACCACACTGAAACAGTCCATTAAACCTGGTTTGGATCAATATTTTAGAGGATAACGCATGTTAGGTCTAGGTTAGGTCTGGGATTTTCACTCATCAGACACATATTTTCGCATTCTTCACATACTTGCTGAACGGATCCTGGGTTTTTTCTGGTTTGAATCACGTAGTAATGTGGGACCACACTGAAACAATCAATTAAACCTGGTCTTGATAAATATTTCAGAGGATAACGCATGTTAGGTCTGGGATAGGTCTGGGATTTGCCCTCATCAGACTCATACTTTCGCACACTTCACATACTCGTTGAACAGATCCTGGGTTATTTTCTGGTTTGGATCACATAGTAATGTGGTACCACACTGAATCAGTCGATTAAACCAGGTTTCGATCAATATTTTTGAGGATAACGCATGTTAGGTCTAGGATAGGTCGGGGTTGTTCACTCTTCAGACTCATACTTTCGCATTCTTCACATACTTGTTGAACGGAACCTGGGTTTTTACTGGTTTGGATCACGTAGTAATGTGGTACCACACTGAAACATTCAATTAAACCTGGTCTTGATAAATATTTTAGAGGATAACGCATGTTAGGTCTGGGTTAGGTCTAGGATTTGCCCACATCAGGCTCATGCTTTCGCATATTTCTCATACTTCATGGCTGGATCCTGGGCTATTTCTGGATTGGATCACGTAGTAATGTGGTACCACACTGAAACAGTCCACTAGACCTGGTTTGTATCAATATTTTACAGGATAACGCATGTTAGGTCTGGGATAGGTCTGGGATTTGCCCTCATCAGACTCATACTTTCGCGTTTTTCACATACTTGTTGAACAGATCCTGGGTTTTTTCTGGTTTGGATCACGTAGTAGTGTGGTACCACACTGAAGCAGTCCACTAAACCTGGTTTGGATCATTATTTTAGAGGATAACGCGTGTTAGGTCTAGGTTAGGTCTGGGATTTTCACTCATCAGACTCATACTTTCGCATTCTTCACATACTTGTTGAACGGATCCTGTGTTTTCTCTGGTTTGGATCACGTAGTAATATGGTACCACACTGAAACAGTCGATTAAACCTGGTTTCGATTAATATTTTTGAGGATCTCGCATGTTAGGTCTGGGACAGGTCAGGGATTTGCCCTCATCAGGCTCATACTTTCGCGTTTTTCACATACTTGTGGAACAGATCCTGGGTTTTTACTGGTTTGGATCACGTAGTATTGTGGTACCACACTGAAACATTCAATTAAACCTGGTCTTGATAAATATTTTAGAGGATAACGCATGTTAGGTCTGGGTTAGGTCTAGGATTTCCCCTTGTCAGGCTCATACTTTCGCATATTTCTCATACTTCATGGCTAGATCCTGGGCTATTTCTGGATTGGATCACGTAGTAATGTGGTACCACACTGAAACATTCAATTAAACCTGGTCTTGATAAATATTTTAGAGGATAACGCATGTTAGGTCTGGGTTAGGTCTAGGATTTACCCCCATCAGGCTCACACTTTCGCATATTTCTCATACTTCATGGCTGGATCCTGGGCTATTTCTGGATTGGATCACGTAGTAATGTGGTACCACACTGTAACAGTCCATTAAACCTGGTTTGTATCAATATTTTACAGGATAACGCATGTTAGGTCTGGGATAGGGCTGGGATTTGCCCTCATCAGACTCATACTTTCGCGTTTTTCACATACTTGTTGAACAGATCCTGGGTTTTTTCTGGTTTGGATCACGTAGTAGTGTGGTACCACACTGAAACAGTCCACTAAACCTGGTTTGGATCAATATTTTAGAGGATAACGCATGTTAGGTCTAGGTTAGGTCTGGGATTTTCACTCATCAGACTCATACTTTCGCACTCTTCACATACTTGTTGAACGGATCCTGTGTATTCTCTGGTTTGGATCACGTAGTAATATGGTACCACACTGAAACAGTCGATTAAACCTGGTTTCGATTAATATTTTTGAGGATATCGCATGTTAGGTCTGGGATAGGTCTGGGATTTGCCCTCATCAGGCTCATACTTTCGCAGTTTTAACATGCATGTTGACCTGATCGAGGGTTTTTTCTGGCTTGGATCACGTAGTAATGTGGGACCACACTGAAACAATCAATTAAACCTGGTCTTGATAAATATTTCAGAGGATAACGCATGTTAGGTCTGGGTTAGGTCTGGGATTTGCCCTCATCAGACTCATACTTTCGCACACTTCACATACTCGTTGAACAGATCCTGCGTTATTTTCAGGTTTGGAACACATATTAATGTGGTACCACACGGAATCAGTCGATTAAACCAGGTTTCGATCAATATTTTTGAGGATAGCGCATGTTAGGTCTAGGATAGGCCGGGGTTTTTCACTCATCATACTCATACTTTCGCATTCTTCACATACTTGTTGAACGGATCCTGGGTTTTTACTGGTTTGGATCACGTAGTAATGTGGTACCACACTGAAACATTCAATTAAACCTGGTCTTGATAAATATTTTAGAGGATAACGCATGTTAAGTCTGGGTTAGGTCTAGGATTTGCCCACATCAGGCTCATACTTTCGCATATTTCTCATACTTCATGGCTGGATCCTGGGCTATTTCTGGATTGGATCACGTAGTAATGTGGTACCACACTGAAACAGTCCATTAAACCTGGTTTGTATCAATATTTTACAGGATAACGCATGTTAGGTCTGGGATAGGTCTGGGATTTGCCCTCATCGGACTCATACTTTCGCGTTTTTCACATACTTGTTGAACAGATCCTGGGTTTTTTCTGGTTTGGATCACGTAGTAGTGTGGTACCACACTGAAACAGTCCACTAAACCTGGTTTGGATCAATATTTTAGAGGACAACGCATGTTAGGTCTAGGTGAGGGCTTGGAATTTTCACTCATCAGACTCATACATTCGCATTCGTCACATACTTGTTGAACGGATCCTGTGTTTTCTCTGGTTTGGATCACGTAGTAATATGGTACCACACTGAAACAGTCGATTAAACCTGGTTTCGATTAATATTTTTGAGGATATCGCATGTTAGGTCTGGGATAGGTCTGGGATTTACCCTCATCAGGCTCATACTTTCGCAGTTTTAACATGCATCTTGACCTGATCGAGGGTTTTTTCTGGTTTGGGTCACGTAGTAATGTGGTACCACACTGAAACAGTGTATTAAACCAGGTTTCGATCAATATTTTAGAGAATAACGCATGTTAGGTCTAGGTTAGGTCTGGGATTTGCCCTCATCAGGCTCATACTTTCGCGTTTTTCACATACTTGAGAACAGATCCTGGGTTTTTACTGGTTTGGATCACGTAGTAATGTGGTACCACACTGAAACATTCAATTAAACCTGGTCTTGATAAATATTTTAGAGGATAACGCATGTAAGGTCTGGGTTAGGTCTAGGATTTGCCCCCATCAGGCTCACACTTTCGCATATTTCTCATATTTCATGGCTGGATCCTGGGCTATTTCTGGATTGGATCGCGTAGTAATGTGGTACCACACTGAAACAGTCAATTAAACCAGGTCTTGGTAAATATTTTAGAGGATAACGCAAGTTAGGTCTGGGATAGGTCTGGGATTTGCCCTCATCAGGCTCATACTTTCGCGTTTTTCACATACTTGTTGAACAGATCCTGGGTTTTTTCCGGTTTGGATCACGTAGTAATGTAGTACCACACTGAAACAGTCCATTAAACATGGTTTGGATCAATATTTTAGTGGATAACGCATGTTAGGTCTAGGTTAGGTCTGGGATTTTCACTCATCAGACTCATACTTTCGCATTCTTCACATACTTGTTGAACGGATCCTGGGTTTTTTCTGGTTTGGATCACGTAGTAATGTTGGACCACACTGAAACAATCAATTAAACCTGGTCTTGATAAATATTTTAGAGGATAACGCATGTTAGGTGTGGGATAGGTCTGGGATTTGCCCTCATCAGACTCATACTTTCGCACACATCACATACTCGTTGAACATATCCTGGGTTATTTTATGGTTTGGATCACGTAGTAATGTGGGACCACACTGAAACAGTCAATTAAACCTGGTTTCGATCAATATTTTAGAGAATAATTCATGTTAGGTCTAGGTTAGGTCTGGGATTTGCTCTCATCAGGCTCATTCTTTCGCATATTTCTCATACTTGACGGCTAGATCCCGGGCTTTTTCTGGATTGCATCACGTAGTAATGAAGTACAACACTGAAACAGTCAATTAAACCGGGTTTCCATCAATATCTTAGAGGACAACGCAAGTTAGGCCTGGGATAGGTCTGGGATTTGCCCTCATCAGGCTCATACTTTCGCGTTTTTCACATACTTGTTGAACAGATCCTGGGTATTTTCTGGTTTGGATCACGTAGTAGTGTGGTACCACACTGAAACAGTCGATTAAACCAGGTTTCGATCAATATTTTTGAGGATAACGCATGTTAGGTCTAGGTTAGGCCTGGGATTTTCACTCATCAGACTCATACTTTCGCATTCTTCACATACTTGTTGAACGGATCCTGGGTTTTTTCTGGTTTGGATCACGTAGTAATGTGGTACCACTCTGAAACAGTCAATTAAACCTGGTCTTGATAAATATTTTAGAGGATAACGCATGTTAGGTCTGGGATAGGTCTGGGATTTGCCCTCGCCAGGCTCATACTTTCGCACACTTCACATACTCGTTGAACAGATCCTGGGTTATTTTCTGGTTTGGATCACGTAGTAATGTGGGACCACACTGAAACAGTCAATTAAACCTGGTTTCGATCAATATTTTAGAGAATAATTCATGTTAGGTCTAGGTTAGGTCTGGGATTTGCTCTCATCAGGCTCATTCATTCGCATATTTCTCATACTTGACGGCTAGATCCCGGGCTTTTTCTGGATTGCATCACGTAGTAATGAAGTACAACACTGAAACAGTCAATTAAACCTGGTTTCCATCAATATCTTAGAGGACAACGCAAGTTAGGTCTGGGATAGGTCTGGGATTTGCCCTCATCAGGCTCATACTTTCGCGTTTTTCACATACTTGTTGAACAGATCCTGGGTTTTTTCTGGTTTGGATCACGTAGTAGTGTGGTACCACACTGAAACCGTCGATTAAACCAGGTTTCGATCAATATTTTTGGGGATAACGCATGTTAGGTCTAGGTTAGGCCTGGGATTTTCACTCATCAGACTCATACTTTCGCATTCTTCACATACTTGTTGAACGGATCCTGGGTTTTTTCTGGTTTGGATCACGTAGTAATGTGGGACCACACTGAAACAGTCAATTAAACCTGGTTTCTATCAATATTTTAAAGAATAATTCACGTTAGGTCTCGGTTAGGTGTGGGATTTGCTCTCATCAGGCTCATTCTTTCGCATATTTCTCATACTTGATGGCTAGATCCTGGGCTTTTTCTGGATTGTATCACGTAGTAATGTGGTACCACGCTGAAACAGTCAATTAAACCTGGTTTCGTTCAATATTTTAGAGGATAGCGCAAGTTAGGTCTGGGATAGGTCTGGGATTTGCCCTCATCAGGCTCATACTTTCGCGTTTTTCACATACGTGTTGAACAGATCCTGGGTTTTTTCCGGTGTGTGTCACGCAGTAGTGTGGTACCACACTGGAACATTCAATTAAACCTGGTCTTGATAAATATTTTAGAGGATATCGCATGTTAGGTTTGGGTTAGGTCTAGGATTTGCCCTCACCAGGCTCATACTTTCGCATTCTTCACATACTTGTTGAACGGATCCTGGGTTTTTTCTGGTTTGGATCACGTAGTAATGTGGGACCACACTGAAACAATCAATTAAACCTGGTCATGATAAATATTTTAGAGGATAACGCATGTTAGGTCTGGGTTAGGTCTAGGATTTGCCCTCGTCAGGCTCATACTTTCGCATATTTCTCATACTTCATGACTAGATCCTGAGCTGTTTCTGGATTGTATCACGTATTAATGTGGTACCACGCTGAAACAGTCATTTAAACCTGGTTTCGATCAATATTTTAGAGGATAACGCAAGTTAGGTCTGGGATAGGTCTGGGATTCGCCCTCAGCAGGCTCATACTTTCGCGTTTTTCACATACTTGTTGAACAGATCCTAGGTTTTTTCTGGTTTGGATCACGTAGTAGAGTGGTACCACACTGAAACAGTCCATTAAACCTGGTTTGGATCAATATTTTAGAGGATAACGCATGTTAGGTCTAGGTTAGGTCTGGGATTTTCACTCATCAGACACATATTTTCGCATTCTTCACATACTTGCTGAACGGATCCTGGGTCTTTTCTGGTTTGGATCAAGTAGTAATGTGGGACCACACTGAAACAATCAATTAAACCTGGTCTTGATAAATATTTCAGAGGATAACGCATGTTAGGTCTGGGATAGGTCTGGGATTTGCCCTCATCCGACTCATACTTTCGCACACTTCACATACTCGTTGCACAGATCCTGGGTTATTTTCTGGTTTGGATCACATAGTAATGTGGTACCACACTGAATCAGTCGATTAAACCAGGTTTCGATCAATATTTTTGAGGATAACGCATGTTAGGTCTAGGATAGGTCGAGGGTTTTCACTCATCAGACTCATACTTTCGCATTCTTCACATGCTTGTTGAACGGAACCTGGGTTTTTACTGGTTTGGATCACGTAGTAATGTGGTACCACACTGAAACATACAATTAAACCTGGTCTTGATAAATATTTTAGAGGATAACGCATGTTAGGTCTGGGTTAGGTCTAGGATTTGCCCTCATCAGGCTCATACCTTCGCATATTTCTCATAATTCATGGCTAGATCCTGGGCTGTTTCTGGATTGTATCACGTAGTAATGTGGTACCACGCTGAAATAATCAATTAAACCTGGTTTCGTTCAATATTTTAGAGGATAACGCAAGTTAGGTCTGGGATAGGTCTGGGATTTGCCCTCATCAGGCTCATACTTTCGCGTTTTTCACGTACTTGTTGAACAGATCCTGGGTTTTTTCCGGTTTGGGTCACGTAGTAGTGTGGTACCACACTGAAACAGTCCATTATACCTGGTTTGGATCAATATTTTAGAGGATAACGCATGTTAGGTCTAGGTTAGGTCTGGGACTTGCCCTCATCAGACTCATACTTTCGCACAGTTCACATACTCGTTGAACAGATCCTGCGTTATTTTCTGGTTTGGAACACATATTAATGTGGTACCACACTGAATCAGTCGATTAAACCAGGTTTCGATCAATATTTTTGAGGATAACGCATGTTAGGTCTAGGATAGGTCGGGGGTGTTCACTCATCAGACTCATACTTTCGCATTCTTCACATGCTTGTTGAACGGAACCTGAGTTTTTACTGGTTTGGATCACGTAGTAATGTGGTACCACACTGAAACATACAATTAAACCTGGTCTTGATAAATATTTTAGAGGATAACGCATGTTAAGTCTGGGTTAGGTCTAGGATTTGCCCACATCAGGCTCATACTTTCGCATATTTCTCATACTTCATGGCTGGATCCTGGGCTATTTCTGGATTGGATCACGTAGTAATGTGGTACCACACTGAAACAGTCCATTAAACCTGGTTTGTATCAATATTTTACAGGATAACGCATGTTAGGTCTGGGATAGGTCTGGGATTTGCCCTCATCGGACACATACTTTCGCGTTTTTCACATACTTGTTGAACAGATCCTGGGTTTTTTCTGGTTTGGATCACGTAGTAGTGTGGTACCACACTGAAACAGTCCACTAAACCTGGTTTGGATCAATATTTTAGAGGATAACGCATGTTAGGTCTAGGTGAGGGCTTGGAATTTTCACTCATCAGACTCATACATTCGTATTCTTCACATACTTGTTGAACGGATCCTGTGTTTTCTCCGGTTTGGATCACGTAGTAATATGGTACCACACTGAAACAGTCGATTAAACCTGGTTTCGATTAATATTTTTGAGGATATCGCATGTTAGGTCTGGGATAGGTCTGGGATTTGCCCTCATCAGGCTCATACTTTCGCAGTTTTAACATGCATGTTGACCTGATCGAGGGTTTTTACTGGTTTGGATCACGTAGTAATGTGGTACCACACTGAAACATTCAATTAAACCTGGTCTTGATAAATATTTTAGAGGATAACGCATGTTAGGTCTGGGTTAGGTCTAGGATTTGCCCTTGTCAGGCTCATACTTTCGCATATTTCTCATACTTCATGGCTAGATCCTGGGCTATTTCTGGATTGGATCACGTAGTAATGTGGTACCACACTGAGACATTCAATTAAACCTGGTCTTGATAAATATTTTAGAGGATAACGCATGTTAGGTCTGGGTTAGGTCTAGGATTTGCCCCCATCAGGCTCACACTTTCGCATATTTCTCATACTTCATGGCAGGATCCTGGGCTATTTCTGGATTGGATCGCGTAGTAATGTGGTACCACACTGAAACAGTCAACTAAATCTGGTCTTGATAAATATTTTAGAGGATAACGCAAGTTAGGTCTGGGATAGGTCTGGGATTTGCCCTCATCAGGCTCATACTTTCGCGTTTTTCACATACTTGTTGAACAGATCCTGGGTTTTTTCCGGTTTGGATCACGTAGTAATGTAGTACCACACTGAAACAGTCCATTAAACATGGTTTGCATCAATATTTTAGAGGATAACGTATGTTAGGTCTAGGTTAGGTCTGGGATTTTCACTCATCAGACTCATACTTTCGCATTCTTCACATACTTGTTGAACGGATCCTGGTTTTTGTCTGGTTTGGATCACGTAGTAATGTTGGACCACACTGAAACAATCAATTAAACCTGGTCTTGATAAATATTTTAGAGGATAACGCATGTTAGGTCTGGGATAGGTCTGGGATTTGCCCTCATCAGACTCATACTTTCGCACACTTCACATACTCGTTGAACAGATCCTGGGTTATTTTCTGGTTTGGATCACGTAGTAATGTGGGACCACACTGAAACAGTCAATTAAACCTGGTTTCGATCAATATTTTAGAGAATAATTCATGTTAGGTCTAGGTTAGGTCTGGGATTTGCTCTCATCAGGCTCATTCTTTCGCATATTTCTCATACTTGACGGCTAGATCCCGGGCTTTTTCTGGATTGCATCACGTAGTAATAAAGTACAACACTGAAACAGTCAATTAAACCTGGTTTCCATCAATATCTTAGAGGACAACGCAAGTTAGGTCTGGGATAGGTCTGGAATTTGCCCTCATCAGGCTCATACTTTCGCGTTTTTCACATACTTGTTGAACAGATCCTGGGTTTTTTCTGGTTTGGATCACGTAGTAGTGTGGTACCACACTGAAACAGTCGATTAAACCAGGTATCGATCAATATTTTCGAGGATAACGCATGTCAGGTCTAGGTTAGGCCTGGGATTTTCACTCATCAGACTCATACTTTCGCATTCTTCACATACTTGTTGAACGGATCCTGGGTTTTTTCTGGTTTGGATCACGTAGTAATGTGGGACCACACTGAAACAGTCAATTAAACCTGGTTTCTATCAATATTTTAAAGAATAATTCATGTTAGGGCTCGGTTAGGTGTGGGATTTGCTCTCATCAGGCTCATTCTTTCGCATATTTCTCATACTTGATGGCTAGATCCTGGGCTTTTTCTGGATTGCATCACGTAGTAATAAAGTACAACACTGAAACAGTCAATTAAAACTGGTTTCCATCAATATCTTAGAGGACAACGCAAGTTAGGTCTGGGATAGGTCTGGGATTTGCCCTCATCAGGCTCATACTTTCGCGTTTTTCACATACTTGTTGAACAGATCCTGGGTTTTTTACTGGTTTGGATCACGTAGTAATGTGGTACCACACTGAAACATTCAATTAAACATGGTCTTGATAAATATTTTAGAGGATAACGCATGTAAGGTCTGGGTTAGGTCTAGGATTTGCCCCCATCAGGCTCACACTTTCGCATATTTCTCATATTTCATGGCTGGATCCTGGGCTATTTCTGGATTGGATCGCGTAGTAATGTGGTACCACACTGAAACAGTCAATTAAACCAGGTCTTGATAAATATTTTAGAGGATAACGCAAGTTAGGTCTGGGATAGGTCTGGGATTTGCCCTCATCAGGCTCATACTTTCGCGTTTTTCACATACTTGTTGAACAGATCCTGGGTTTTTTCCGGTTTGGATCACGTAGTAATGTAGTACCACACTGAAACAGTCCATTAAACATGGTTTGGATCAATATTTTAGTGGATAACGCATGTTAGGTCTAGGTTAGGTCTGGGATTTTCACTCATCAGACTCATACTTTCGCATTCTTCACATACTTGTTGAACGGATCCTGGGTTTTTTCTGGTTTGGATCACGTAGTAATGTTGGACCACACTGAAACAATCAATTAAACCTGGTCTTGATAAATATTTTAGAGGATAACGCATGTTAGGTGTGGGATAGGTCTGGGATTTGCCCTCATCAGACTCATACTTTCGCGTTTTTCACATACTTGTTGAACAGATCCTGGGTTTTTTCCGGTTTGGATCACGTAGTAATGTAGTACCACACTGAAACAGTCCATTAAACATGGTTTGGATCAATATTTTAGTGGATAACGCATGTTAGGTCTAGGTTAGGTCTGGGATTTTCACTCATCAGACTCATACTTTCGCATTCTTCACATACTTGTTGAACGGATCCTGGGTTTTTTCTGGTTTGGATCACGTAGTAATGTTGGACCACACTGAAACAATCAATTAAACCTGGTCTTGATAAATATTTTAGAGGATAACGCATGTTAGGTGTGGGATAGGTCTGGGATTTGCCCTCATCAGACTCATACTTTCGCACACATCACATACTCGTTGAACATATCCTGGGTTATTTTATGGTTTGGATCACGTAGTAATGTGGGACCACACTGAAACAGTCAATTAAACCTGGTTTCGATCAATATTTTAGAGAATAATTCATGTTAGGTCTAGGTTAGGTCTGGGATTTGCTCTCATCAGGCTCATTCTTTCGCATATTTCTCATACTTGACGGCTAGATCCCGGGCTTTTTCTGGATTGCATCACGTAGTAATGAAGTACAACACTGAAACAGTCAATTAAACCTGGTTTCCATCAATATCTTAGAGGACAACGCAAGTTAGGCCTGGGATAGGTCTGGGATTTGCCCTCATCAGGCTCATACTTTCGCGTTTTTCACATACTTGTTGAACAGATCCTGGGTATTTTCTGGTTTGGATCACGTAGTAGTGTGGTACCACACTGAAACAGTCGATTAAACCAGGTTTCGATCAATATTTTTGAGGATAACGCATGTTAGGTCTAGGTTAGGCCTGGGATTTTCACTCATCAGACTCATACTTTCGCATTCTTCACATACTTGTTGAACGGATCCTGGGTTTTTTCTGGTTTGGATCACGTAGTAATGTGGTACCACTCTGAAACAGTCAATTAAACCTGGTTTGGATTAATATTTTAGAGGATAACGCATGTTAGGTCTAGTTTAGGTCTGGGATTTTCACTCATCAGACTCATACTTTCGCATTCTTCACATACTTGTTGAACGGATCCTGGGTTTTTACTGGTTTGGATCACGTAGTAATGTTGGACCACACTGAAACAATCAATTAAACCTGGTCTTGATAAATATTTTAGAGGATAACGCAAGTTAGGTCTGGGATAGGTCTGGGATTCGCCCTCATCAGGCTCATACTTTCGCGTTTTTCACATACTTGTTGAACTGATCCTGGGTTTTTTCTGGATTGGATCACGTAGCAATGTGGTACCACGCTGAAACAGTCAATTAAACCTGGTTTCGATGAATATTTTAGAGGATATCGCAAGTTAGGTCTGGGATAGGTCTGGGATTCGCCCTCATCAGGCTCATACTTTCGCACACTTCACATACTCGTTGAACAAATCCTGGGTTATTTTCTGGTTTGGATCACATAGTAATGTGGTACCACACTGAAACAGTCGATTAAACCAGATTTCGATCAATATTTTTGAGGATAACGCATGTTAGGTCTAGGTTAGGCCGGGGTTTTTCACTCATCAGACTCATACTTTCGCATATTTCACATACTTGTTGAACAGATCCCTGGCTTTTTCTGGTTTGGATCACGCAGTAAAGTGGTACCACACTGAAACGGTCGATTAATCCTGGTCTCGTTCAACATTTTATAGGATATCGCCGGTTAGGACACGGTTAGGTGTGGGATTTGCCCTCATCAGGCTCATACTGTCGCATATTTCTCATACTTGTTAGCCAGATCCATTGCTTTTTCTGCTTTGGATCACGTAGTAAAGTGGTACCACACTGAAACAGTCCATTAAACCTGGTTTGGATCCATATTTTAGAGGATAACGCATGTTAGGTCTAGGTTAGCCCTGGGATTTTCACTCATCAGACTCACACTTTCGCATTCTTCACATACTTGTTGAACGGATCCTGGGATTTTTCTGGTTCGGTTCACGTAGTAATGTGGTACCACACTGAAACACTCAATTAAACCTGGTCTTGATAAATATTTTAGAGGATAACGCATGTTAGGTTTGGGTTAGGTCTAGGATTTGCCCTCATCAGGCTCATGCTTTCGCATATTTCTCATACTTCATGGCTAGATCCTGGGCTGTTTCTGGATTGTAACACGTAGTAATGTGGTACCACGCTGAGACAGTGAATTAATCTTGATTTCGATCAATATTTTAGAGGATAACGCAAGTTAGGTCAGGGATAGGTCTGGGATTCGCCCTCATCAGGCTCGTACCTTCGCATTTTTGGCATACTTGTGGCAAGATCCTGGGCTTTTTCTGGTTTGGACCAGGTAGTAATGCGGTACCACACCGTAACAGTCAATTAAACCTGGTTCCGAATAGTATTTTAGAGGATAATGCGGGTTACGTCTGGGTTAGTTCTGGTATTCGCAATCATCTGGCTCATACTTTCGCGTTTTTCGCACACTTGTTGGTCAGATCCTGGGTTTTTTCTGGTTTGGATCCCGTAGTAATGTGGTACCACACTGAAACAGTCAAATAAACATGGTTCCGATTAATATTTTACAGGATAACGCAGGCTATGTCTGGGTTAGGTCTGGTATTTGCCCTCATCTGGCTCATACTTTCGCGTTTTTCGCATACATCTTGGCAAGATCCTGGCCTTTCTCTGGTTTGGATCACGTAGTAATGCGGTACCACACCGATACAGTCAATTAAACCTGGTTGCGATTAATATTTTAGAGGATAACGACGGTTATGTCTGGGTTAGGTCTGGGATTTGCCCTCATCTGGCTCGTACTTTCGCATTATTCGCATACTTGTTGGCCAGATCCAGGGCTTTTTCTGGTTTAGATCATGGAGTAATGTGGTTCCACACCGAAACAGTCAATTAAACCAGGTTGCGATTAATATTTTAGAGGATAAAACCGGTTATGTCACGGTTAGGTCTGGGATTTGCCGTCATCTGGCTCGAACTTTCGCATTTTTATCATACTTGGTGACCAGGTCTTGGCCTTTTTCTGGCTTGGACCAAGTAGTAATGTGGGACCACACTCAGACAGTCAATTAAACCTGGTTGCGATTAATATTTTACAGGATAGCGCCGGTTATTTCTCGGTTAGGTCTGGGACTTGCCCTCATCTGTCTCGTACTTTCGCGTTTTTCGCATACTTGTTGGGCAGATTCTGGGTTTTTTCTGGTTTGGATCCCGTAGTAATTAGGTTCCACACCGAAGCAGTCAATTCAACCTGGTGGCGATTATTATTTTAGAGGATAACGCCGGTTATGTCTCGGTTAGGTCTGGGATTTGACCTCATCTGGCTCATACTTTCGCATTTCTCGCATACTTGTTGGCCAGACCCAGGGCTTTTTCTGGTTTATATCCCGTCGTAATGTGGTTCCACACCGAAACAGTCAATTAAACCCGGTTGCGATTAATATTTTAGAGGATAACGACGGCTATATCCGGGTTAGGTCTGGGATTTGCCCTCATCTGGCTCGTACTTTCGCATTTTTCCCCTACTTGTGGCAAGATCCTGGGCTTTTTCTGGTTTGGATCAGGTAGTAATGCGGTACCACACTGAGACAGTCAATAAAATCTGGTTCCGGTTAGTATTTTAGAGGATAACGCCGGTTATGTCACGGTAAGGTCTGGGATTTCCCGTCATCTGGCTCATACTTTCGCATTTCTCGCATACTTGTTGGCCAGATCCTGGGCCTTTTCTGGTTTAGATCACGTAGTAATGTGGTTCCACACCGAAACAGTCAATTAAACTTGGTTGCGATTAATATTTTAGATGATAACGCCAGTTATGTCACGGTCAGGTCTGGGATTTGCCGTCATCTGGCTCGAATTTTCGCATTTCTCGCATACTTGTTGGCCAGATCCTGGGCTTTTTCTGGCTTGGACCACGTAGTAATGTGGTATCACACTGAAACTGTTAATTAAACCTGGTTGCGATTAATACTTTGGAGGATAACGCCGGTTATGTCTCGGTTAGGTCAGGGATTTGCCCTCATCTGGCTCGTACCTTCGCATTTTTCGCCTACTTGTTGGCACGATCCTGGGCTTTTTCTGGCTTGGATCACGTAGTAATGCGGTACCACACTGAAACAGTCAAATAAACATGGTTCCGATTAATATTTTACAGGATAACGCCGGCTATGTCTGGGTTAGGACTGGTATTTGCCCTCATCTGGCTCATACCTTCGCGTTTTTCGCATACATCTTGGCAAGATCCTGGCCTTTTTCTGGTTTGGATCACGTAGTAATGCGGTACCACACCGAAACAGTCAATTAAACCTGGTTGCGATTAATATTTTAGAGGATAACGCCGGTTATGTCTGATTTAGGTCTGAGATTTGCCCCTATCTGGCTCGTACTTTCGCATTTTTCGCATACTTGTTGGCCAGATCCTGGGCTTTTTCTGGTTTAGATCATGTAGCAATGTGGCTCCACACCGAAACAGTCAATTAAACCTGGTTGCGATTAATATTTTAGAGGATAACGCCGTTTACGTCACGGTTAGGTCTGGGATTTGCCGTCATTTGGCTCGAATTTTCGCATTTTTCTCATACTTCTTGGCCAGATCCTGGCCTTTTTCTGGTTTGGACCACGCAGTAATGTGGTATCACACTGAAACAGACAATTAAACCTGGTTGCGATTAATTTTTTGGAGGATAACGCTGGTTATGTTTGAGTTTGTTCCGGTACTTGCAACCATCTGGCTCATACTTTCGCATTTTTTGCATACTTGTTGGCCAGATCCTAGCCTTTTTCTGGTTTGGATCACGTAGTAATGCGGTACCACACCGAAACAGTCAATTAAACCTGGTTGCGATTAATATTTTAGAGGATAACGCCGGTTATGTCTGGGTTAGGTCTGGGATTTGCCCTCATCTGCCTAGTACTTTCGCATTTCTCGCATACTTGTTGGCCAGATCCTGGGCTTTTTCTGGTTTGGATCACGTAGTAATGTGGTGTCACACTGAAACAGTCAATAAAAGCTGGTTGCGATTAATATTTTAGAGGATAACGCCGGCTATGTCCGGGTTAGGTCTGGGATTTGCCCTCATCTGGCTCGTACTTTCGCATTTCTCGCATACTTGTTGGCCAGATCCTGGGCCTTTTCTGGTTTAGATCACGTAGTAATGTGGTACCACACTGAGACAGTCAATAAAATCTGGTTCCGGTTAGTATTTTAGAGGATAACGCAGGTTATGTCACGGTAAGGTCTGGGATTTGCCGTCATCTGGCTCGTATTTTCGCATTTTTCGCATACTTGTTCGCTAGATCCTGGCCTCTTTCTGGCTTGGACCACGTAGTAATGTGGTATCACACTGAAACTGTTAATTAAACCTGGTTGCGATTAATACTTTGGAGGATAACGCCGGTTATGTCTCGGTTAGGTCAGGGATTTGCCCTCATCTGGCTCGTACCTTCGCATTTTTCGCCTACTTGTTGGCACGATCCTGGGCTTTTTCTGGCTTGGATCACGTAGTAATGCGGTACCACACTGAAACAGTCAAATAAACATGGTTCCGATTAATATTTTACAGGATAACGCCGGCTATGTCTGGGTTAGGACTGGTATTTGCCCTCATCTGGCTCATACCTTCGCGTTTTTCGCATACATCTTGGCAAAATCCTGGCCTTTTTCTGGTTTGGATCACGTAGTAATGCGGTACCACACCGAAACAGTCAATTAAACCTGGTTGCGATTAATATTTTAGAGGATAACGCCGGTTATGTCTGATTTAGGTCTGAGATTTGCCCCTATCTGGCTCGTACTTTCGCATTTTTCGCATACTTGTTGGCCAGATCCTGGGCTTTTTCTGGTTTAGATCATGTAGCAATGTGGCTCCACACCGAAACAGTCAATTAAACCTGGTTGCGATTAATATTTTAGAGGATAACGCCGTTTATGTCACGGTTAGGTCTGGGATTTGCCGTCATTTGGCTCGAATTTTCGCATTTTTCTCATACTTCTTGGCCAGATCCTGGCCTTTTTCTGGTTTGGACCACGCAGTAATGTGGTATCACACTGAAACAGACAATTAAACCTGGTTGCGATTAATTTTTTGGAGGATAACGCTGGTTATGTTTGAGTTTGTTCCGGTACTTGCAACCATCTGGCTCATACTTTCGCATTTTTTGCATACTTGTTGGCCAGATCCTAGCCTTTTTCTGGTTTGGATCACGTAGTAATGCGGTACCACACCGAAACAGTCAATTAAACCTGGTTGCGATTAATATTTTAGAGGATAACGCCGGTTATGTCTGGGTTAGGTCTGGGATTTGCCCTCATCTGCCTAGTACTTTCGCATTTCTCGCATACTTGTTGGCCAGATCCTGGGCTTTTTCTGGTTTGGATCACGTAGTAATGTGGTGTCACACTGAAACAGTCAATAAAAGCTGGTTGCGATTAATATTTTAGAGGATAACGCCGGCTATGTCCGGGTTAGGTCTGGGATTTGCCCTCATCTGGCTCGTACTTTCGCATTTCTCGCATACTTGTTGGCCAGATCCTGGGCCTTTTCTGGTTTAGATCACGTAGTAATGTGGTTCCACACCGAAACAGTCAATTAAACTTGGTTGCGATTAATATTTTAGACGATAACGCCGGTTATGTCACGGTCAGGTCTGGGATTTGCCGTCATCTGGCTCGAATTTTCGCATTTCTCGCATACTTGTTGGCCAGATCCTGGGCTTTTTCTGGTTTGGATCACGTAACAATGTGGTACCACACTGAAACAGGCAATACAAGCTGGTACCGATTAGTATTTTAGAGGATAACGCTGGTTATGCCTGGTTTAGTTCTGGTATTTGCAATCATCTGGCTCGTATCTTCGCATTTTTCCCCTACTTGTGGCAAGATCCTGGGCTTTTTCTGGTTTGGATCAGGTAGTAATGCGGTACCACACTGAGACAGTCAATAAAATCTGGTTCCGGTTAGTATTTTAGAGGATAACGCCGGTTATGTCACGGTAAGGTCTGGGATTTCCCGTCATCTGGCTCGTAATTTCGCATTTTTCGCGTATTTGTTGGCAAGATCCTGGGCTTTTTCTGGTTTGGACAACGTAGTAATGTGGTGCCACACTGAAACAGTCAAATAAACCTGGTTCCGATCCATATTTTACAGGACAACGCCGGCTATGCCTGGGTTAGGTCTGGTATTTGCCATCATCTGGCTCGTACTTTCGCATTTTTCGCTTACTTGTTGGCCAGATCCTGGCCTTTTTCTGGTTTGGATCACGTAGTAATGTGGTACCACACTGAGACAGTCAATAAAATCTGGTTCCGGTTAGTATTTTAGAGGATAACGCAGGTTATGTCACGGTAAGGTCTGGGATTTGCCGTCATCTGGCTCGTATTTTCGCATTTTTCGCATACTTGTTCGCTAGATCCTGGCCTCTTTCTGGCTTGGACCACGTAGTAATGTGGTATCACACTGAAACTGTTAATTAAACCTGGTTGCGATTAATACTTTGGAGGATAACGCCGGTTATGTCTCGGTTAGGTCAGGGATTTGCCCTCATCTGGCTCGTACCTTCGCATTTTTCGCCTACTTGTTGGCACGATCCTGGGCTTTTTCTGGCTTGGATCACGTAGTAATGCGGTACCACACTGAAACAGTCAAATAAACATGGTTCCGATTAATATTTTACAGGATAACGCCGGCTATGTCTGGGTTAGGACTGGTATTTGCCCTCATCTGGCTCATACCTTCGCGTTTTTCGCATACATCTTGGCAAGATCCTGGCCTTTTTCTGGTTTGGATCACGTAGTAATGCGGTACCACACCGAAACAGTCAATTAAACCTGGTTGCGATTAATACTTTGGAGGATAACGCCGGTTATGTCTCGGTTAGGTCAGGGATTTGCCCTCATCTGGCTCGTACCTTCGCATTTTTCGCCTACTTGTTGGCAAGATCCTGGGCTTTTTCTGGTTTGGATCACGTAGTAATGTGGTGTCACACTGAAACAGTCAATTCAACCTGGTGGCGATTAATATTTTAGGGGATATCGCCGGTTATGTCTCCGTTAGGTTTGGGATTTTCCCTCATCTGGCTCGTAATTTTGCATTTTTCGCATACTTGTTGGCCAGATCCTGGCCTTTTTCATGCTTGGACCACGTAGTAATGTGGTACCACACTGAAACAGTCAAATAAACCTGGTTCCGATTAATATTTTACAGGATAATGCCGGCTATGTCTCGGTTAGGTCTGGGATTTTCCCTCATCTGGCTCGTACCTCCGCATTTTTCGCCAACTTGTGGCAAGATCCTGGGCTTTTTCTGGTTTGGATCAGGTAGTAATGCGGTACCACACCTTAACAGTCAATTAAACCCGGTTGCGATTAATATTTTAGAGGATAACGCCGGTTATGTCTGGGTTAGGTCTGGGATTTGCCCTCATCTGGCTCGTACTTTCGCATTTCTCGCATACTTGTTGGCCAGATCCTGGGCTTTTTCTGGTTTAGAACACGTAGTAATGTGGTTCCACACCGAAACAGTCAATTAAACCTGGTTGCGATTAATATTTTAGACGATAACGCCGGTTATGTCTCTGTCAGGTCTGGGATTTGCCGTCATCTGGCTCCAATTTTCGCATTTCTCGCATACTTGTTGGCCAGATCCTGGGCTTTTTCTGGTTTGGATTCGTAGTAATGCGGTACCACACTGAAACAGTCAATAAAAGCTGGTTCCGATCAATATTTTACAGGATAACGCCGGCTACGTCTGGGTTAGGTCTGGTATTTGCCATTATCTGGCTCGTACTTTCGCATTCTACGCTTACTTGTTGGCAAGATCCTGGGCTTTTTCTGGTTTGGACCACGTAGTAATGTGGTGCCACACTGAAACAGTCAAATAAACCTGGTTCCGATCAATATTTTACAGGATAACGCCGGCTATGTCTGGGTTAGGTCTCGTATTTGCCATTATCTGGCTCGTGCTTTCGCATTTTTCGATTACTTGTTGGCCAGATCCTGGCCTTTTTCTGGTTTGGATCACGTAGTAATGTGGTACCACACTGAGACAGTCAATAAAATCTGGTCCCGGTTAGTATTTTAGAGGATAACGCCGGTTATGTCTCGGTTAGGTCTGGGATTTGCCGTCATCTGGCTCGTACCTTCGCATTTTTCGCCTACTTGTTGGCAAGATCCTGGGCTCTTTCTGGCTTGGATCACGTAGTAATGCGGTACCACACCGAAGCAGTCAATTAAACCTGGTTCCGATTAATATTTTAGAGGATAACGCCGGTTATGTCTGGGTTAGGTCTGGGATTTGCCCTCATCTGGCTCGTACTTTCGCATTCTTCACATACTTGTTGAACGGATCCTGGGTTTTTTCTGGTTTGGATCACGTAGTAATGTGGGACCACACTGAAACAATCAATTAAACCTGGTCATGATAAATATTTTAGAGGATAACGCATGTTTGGTCTGGGTTAGGTCTAGGATTTGCCCTCGTCAGGCTCATACTTTCGCATATTTCTCATACTTCGTGGCTAGATCCTGGGCTATTTCTGGATTGGATCACGTAGTAATGTGGTACCACACCGAAACAGTCAATTACACCTGGTTGCGATTGATATTTTAGAGGATAACGCCGGTAATGTCTGGGTTAGGTCTGGGATTTGCCCTCATCTGGCTCGTACTTTCGCATTTTTCGCATACTTGTTGGCCAGATTCTGGGCTTTTTCTGGTCTGTATCACGTAGTAATGCGGTACCACGCCGAAACAGTCAATTAAACCTGGTTGCGATTAATATTTTAGAGGATAACGCCGGTTATTTCTCGGTTAGGTCTGGGATTTGCCCTCATCTGTCTCGTACTCTCGTATTTTTCACATACTTGTTGGCCAGATCCTGGCCTTTTTCTGGTCTGTATCACGTAGTAATGCGGTACCACGCCGAAACTGTCAATTAAACCTGGTTGCGATTAATATTTTAGAGGATAACGCCGGTTATGTCTCGGTTAGTTCTGGGATTTGCCCTCATCTGGCTAGTACTTTCGCATTTCTCGCATACTTTTTGGCCAGATCCTGGGCTTTCTCTGGTTTGGACCACGTAGTAATGTGGTAACACACTGAAACAGTCAATAAAAGCAGTTTCAGATTAGTATTTCAGAGGATAACGCTGGTTATGTCAGGTTTAGTTCTGGTATTTGCAATTATCTGGCTCGTACCTTCGCATTTTTCGCATACTTGTTCTTCAGATCCTGGGCTTTTTCTGGTTTGGATCACGTAGTAATGTGGTACCACACTGAAACAGTCAATAAAAGCTGGTTCCGATTAGTATTTTAGAGGATAACGCTGGATATGTCTGGTTTAGTTCTGGTATTCGCAATCATCTGGCTCGTACCTTCGCATTTTTCGCCTACTTGTTGGCAAGATCCTGGGCTTTTTCATGCTTGGACCACGTACTAATGTGGTACCATACTGAAATAGTCAAATAAACATGGTTCCAATTAATATTTTACAGGATAACGCCGGCTATATCTGGGTTAGGTCTGGTATTTGCCCTCATCTAGCTCATACCTTCGCGTTTTTCGCATATATCTCGGCAAGATCCTGACCTTTTTCTGGTTTGGATCACGTAGTAATGCGGTACCACACCGAAACAGTCAATTAAACCTGGTTGCGATTGATATTTTAGAGGATAACGCCGGTAATGTCTGGGTTAGGTCTGGGATTTGCCCTCATCTGGCTCGTACTTTCGCATTTTTCGCATACTTGTTGGCCCGATCCCGGGCTTTTTCTGGTTTAGATCATGTAGTAATGTGGTTCCACACCCACACAGTCAAATAAACATGGCTCCGATTAATATTTTACATGATATCGCCGGCTATGTCTCGGTTAGGTCGGGGATTTTCCCTCATCTGGCTCGTACCTCCGCATTTTTCGCATACTTGTTGACAAGATCCGGGCTTTTTCTGGTTTGGATCACGTAGTAATGCGGTACCACACCGAAGCAGTCAATTCAACCTGGTGGCGATTAATATTTTAGTGGATAACGCCGGTTATGTCTCCGTTAGGTTTGGGATTTTCCCTCATCTGGCTCGTAATTTCGCATTTTTCGCATACTTGTTGGCCAGATCCTGGCCTCTTTCATGCTTGGACCAAGTAGTAATATGGTACCACACTGAAACAGTCAAATAAACCTGGTTCCGATTAGTATTTTAGAGGATAACGCTGGTTATGTCTGGTTTAGTTCTGGTATTAGCAATCATCTGGCTCGTACCTTCGCATTTTTCGCCTACTTGTGGCAAGATCCTGGGCTTTTTCTGGTTTGGATCAGGTAGTAATGCGGTACCACACCTTAACAGTCAATTAAACCTGGTTCCGAATAGTATTTTAGAGGATAACGCAGGTTACGTCTGGGTTAGTTCTGGTATTTGCAATCATCTGGCACATACTTTCGCGTTTTTCGCATACGTGTTGGGCAGATCCTGGGTTTTTTCTGGTTTGGATCCCGTAGTAATGAGGTTCCACACCGAAGCAGTCAATTCAACCTGGTGGCGATTAATATTTTATAGGATAACGCCGGTTATGTCACGGTTAGGTCTGGGATTTGACCTCATCTGGCTCATTCTTTCGCATTTCTCGCATACTTGTTGGCCAGATTCAGGGCTTTTTCTGGTTTGTATCCCGTCGTAATGTGGTTCCACACCGAAACAGTCAATTAAACCCGGTTGCGATTAATATTTTAGAGGATAACGCCGGTTATGTCTGGGTTAGGTCTGGGATTTGCCCTCATCTGGCTCGTACTTTCGCATTTCTCGCATACTTGTTGGCCAGATCCTGGGCTTTTTCTGGTTTAGATCACGTAGTAATGTGGTTCCACACCGAAACAGTCAATTAAACCTGGTTGCGATTAATATTTTAGACATTAACGCCAGTTATGTCACGGTCAGGTCTGGGATTTGCAGTCATCTGGCTCGTAATTTCGCATTTTTCGCATACTTGTTGGCCAGATCCTGGCCTTTTTCATGCTTGGACCACGTAGTAATGTGGTACCACACTGAAACAGTCAAATGAACCTGGTTCCGATTAATATTTTACAGGATAACGCCGGCTATGTCTCGGTTAGGTCTGGGATTTTCCCTCATATGGCTCGTACCTCCGCATTTTTCGCATACTTGTTGGCCAGATCCTGGGCTTTTTCTGGTTTAGATCACGTAGTAATGTGGTTCCACACCGAAACAGTCAATTAAACCTGGTTGCGATTAATATTTTAGACATTAACGCCAGTTATGTCACGGTCAGGTCTGGGATTTGCAGTCATCTGGCTCGTAATTTCGCATTTTTCGCATACTTGTTGGCCAGATCCTGGCCTTTTTCATGCTTGGACCACGTAGTAATGTGGTACCACACCGAAGCAGTCAATTCAACCTGGTGGCGATTAATATTTTAGAGGATAACGGCGGTTATGTCTCCGTTAGGTTTGGGATTTTCCCTCATCCGGCTCGTAATTTCGCATTTTTCGCATACTTGTTGGCCAGATCCTGGCCTTTTTCATGCTTGGACCACGTAGTAATGTGGTACCACACTGAAACAGTAAAATAAACCTGGTTCCGATTAGTATTTTAGAGGATAACGCTGGTTATGTCTGGTTTAGTTCTGGTATTTGCAATCATCTGGCTCGTACCTTCGCATTTTTGGCCTACTTGTGGCAAGATCCTGGGCTTTTTCTGGTTTGGATCAGGTAGTAATGCGGTACCACACCTTAACAGTCAATTAAACCTGGTTCCGAATAGTATTTTAGAGGATAACGCAGGTTACGTCTGGGTTAGTTCTGGTATTTGCAATCATCTGGCACATACTTTCGCGTTTTTCGCATACTTGTTGGGCAGATCCAGGGGTTTTTCTGGTTTGGATCCCGTAGTAATGAGGTTCCACACCGAAGCAGTCAATTCAACCTGGTGGCGATTAATATTTTAGAGGATAACGCCGGTTATGTCACGGTTAGGTCTGGGATTTGACCTCATCTGGCTCATTCTCTCGCATTTCTCGCATACTTGTCGGCCAGATTCAGTGCTTTTTCTGGTTTGTATCCCGTCGTAATGTGGTTCCACACCGAAACAGTCAATTAAACCCGGTTGCGATTAATATTTTAGAGTATAACGCCGGTTATGTCTGGGTTAGGTCTGGGATTTGCCCTCATCTGGCTCGTACTTTCGCATTTCTCGCATACTTGTCGGCCAGATCCTGGTCTTTTTCTGGTTTAGATCACGTAGTAATGTGGTTCCACACCGAAACAGTCAATTAAACCTGGTTGCGATTAATATTTTAGACATTAACGCCAGTTATGTCACGGTCAGGTCTGGGATTTGCAGTCATCTGGCTCGTAATTTCGCATTTTTCGCATACTTGATGGCCAGATTCTGGCCTTTTTCATGCTTGGACCACGTAGTAATGTGGTACCACACTGAAACAGTCAAATAAACCTGGTTCCGATTAATATTTTACAGGATAACGCCGGCTATGTCTCGGTTAGGTCTGGGATTTTCCCTCATCTGGCTCGTACCTCCGCATTTTTCGCCAACTTGTGGCAAGATCCTGGGCTTTTTCTGGTTTGCATCAGGTAGTAATGCGGTACCACACCTTAACAGTCAATTAAACCCGGTTGCGATTAATATTTTAGAGGATAACGCCGGTTATGTCTGGGTTAGGTCTGGGATTTGCCCTCATCTGGCTCGTACTTTCGCATTTCTCGCATACTTGTTGGCCAGATCCTGGGCTTTTTCTGGTTTAGAACACGTAGTAATGTGGTTCCACACCGAAACAGTCAATTAAACCTGGTTGCGATTAATATTTTAGACGATAACGCCGGTTATGTCTCTGTCAGGTCTGGGATTTGCCGTCATCTGGCTCCAATTTTCGCATTTCCCGCATACTTGTTGGCCAGATCCTGGGCTTTTTCTGGTTTGGATTCGTAGTAATGCGGTACCACACTGAAACAGTCAATAAAAGCTGGTTCCGATTAGTATTTTAGAGGATAACGCTGGTTATGTCTGGTTTAGTTCTGGTATTTGCAATCATCTGGGTCGTACCTTCGCATTTTTCGCCTACTTGTTGGCAAGATCCTGGGCTTTTTCATGCTTGGACCACGTAGTAATGTGGTTCCACACTGAAACAGTCAAATAAACCTGGTTCCGATTAATATTTTACAGGATAACGCCGGCTATGTCTCGGTTAGGTCTGGGATTTTCCCTCATCTGGCTCGTACCTTCGCATTTTTCGCCTATTTGTTGGCAAGATCCTGGGCTTTTTCTGGTTTGGACCACGTAGTAATGTGGTGCCACACTGTAACAGTCAAATAAACCTGGTTCCGATAAATATTTTACAGGATAACGCCGGCTACGTCTGGGTTAGGTCTGGTATTTGCCATTATCTGGCTCGTACTTTCGCATTCTATGCTTACTTGTTGGCAAGATCCTGGGCTTTTTCTGGTTTGGACCACGTAGTAATGTGGTGCCACACTGAAACAGTCAAATAAACCTGGTTCCGATCAATATTTTACAGGATAGCGCCGGCTATGGCTGGGTTAGGTCTCGTATTTGCCATTATCTGGCTCGTGCTTTCGCATTTTTCGCTTACTTGTTGGCCAGATCCTGGCCTTTTTCTGGTTTGGATCACGTAGTATTGTGGTACCACACTGAGACAGTCAATAAAATCTGGTCCCGGTTAGTATTTTAGAGGATAACGCCGGTTATGTCACGGTAAGGTCTGGGATTTGCCGTCGTCTGGCTCGTATTTTCGCATTTTTGCATACTTGTTGGCTAGATCCTGGCCTTTTTCTGGCATGGACCACGTAGTAATGTGGTATCACACTGAAACTGTCAATTAAACCTGGTTGCGATTAATACTTTGGAGGATAACGCCGGTTATGTCTCGGTTAGGTCTGGGATTTGCCGTCATCTGGCTCGTACCTTCGCATTTTTCGCCTACTTGTTGGCAAGATCCTGGGCTCTTTCTGGCTTGGATCACGTAGTAATGCGGTACCACACCGAAGCAGTCAATTAAAACTGGTTCCGATTAATATTTTAGAGTATAACGCCGGTTATGTCTGGGTTAGGTCTGGGATTTGCCCTCATCTGGCTCGTACTTTCGCATTTTTCGCATACTTGTTGGCCAGATCCTGGGCTTTTTCTGGTTTGGATAACGTAGTAATGTGGTACCACACCGAAACAGAGAATTAAACCTGGTTGCGATTAATATTTTAGAGGATAACGCCGGTTATGTCTCGGTTAGGTCTGGGATTTGCCCTCATCTGGCACGTACTTTTGCATTTCTCGCATACTTGTTGGCCAGATCCTGGGCTTTTTCTGGTTTGGATCACGTAGTAATGTGGTAACACACTGAAACAGTCAATAAAAGCAGTTTCAGATTAGTATTTCAGAGGATAACGCTGGTTATGTCAGGTTTAGTTCTGGTATTTGCAATTATCTGGCTCGTACCTTCGCATTTTTCGCATACTTGTTCTTCAGATCCTGGGCTTTTTCTGGTTTGGATCACGTAGTAATGTGGTACCACACTGAAACAGTCAATAAAAGCTGGTTCCGATTAGTATTTTAGAGGATAACGCTGGATATGTCTGGTTTAGTTCTGGTATTTGCAATCATCTGGCTCGTACCTTCGCATTTTTCGCCTACTTGTTGGCAAGATCCTGGGCTTTTTCATGCTTGGACCACGTAGTAATGTGGTACCACACTGAAATAGTCAAATAAACATGGTTCCGATTAATATTTTACAGGATAACGCCGGCTATATCTGGGTTAGGTCTGGTATTTGCCCTCATCTGGCTCATACCTTCGCGTTTTTCGCATATATCTCGGCAAGATCCTGACCTTTTTCTGGTTTGGATCACGTAGTAATGCGGTACCACACCGAAACAGTCAATTAAACCAGGTTGCGATTGATATTTTAGAGGATAACGCTGGTTATGTCTGGGTTAGTTCTGGTATTTGCAATCATCTGTCTCATACCTTCGCAATTTTCGCATACTTGTTGGCCAGATCCCGGGCTTTTTCTGGTTTGGATCACGTAGTAATGTGGTATCACACTGAAACAGTCAATAAAAGCTGGTTCCGATTAGTATTTTAGAGGATAACGCTGGTTATGTCTGGTTTAGCCCTGGTATTTGCAATCATCTGGCTCGTACCTTCGCATTTTTCGCCTACTTGTGGCAAGATCCTGGGCTTTTTCTGGTTTGGATCAGGTAGTAATGCGGTACCACACCTTAACAGTCAATTAAACCTGGTTCCGAATAGTATTTTAGAGGATAACGCAGGTTACGTCTGGGTTAGTTCTGGTATTTGCAATCATCTGGCACATACTTTCGCGTTTTTCGCATACTTGTTGGGCAGATCCTGGGTTTTTTCTGGTTTGGATCCCGTAGTAATGAGGTTCCACACCGAAGCAGTCAATTCAACCTGGTGGCGATTAATATTTTATAGGATAACGCCGGTTATGTCACGGTTAGGTCTGGGATTTGACCTCATCTGGCTCATTCTTTCGCATTTCTCGCATTCTTGTTGGCCATATTCAGGACTTTTTCTGGTTTGTATCCCGTCGTAATGTGGTTCCACACCGAAACAGTCAATTAAACCCGGTTGCGATTAATATTTTAGAGGATAACGCCGGTTATGTCTGGGTTAGGTCTGGGATTTGCCCTCATCTGCCTCGTACTTTCGCATTTCTCGCATACTTGTTGGCCAGATCCTGAGCTTTTTCTGGTTTAGATCACGTAGTAATGTGGTTCCACACCGAAACAGTCAATTAAACCTGGTTGCGATTAATATTTTAGACATTAACGCCAGTTATGTCACGGTCAGGTCTGGGATTTGCAGTCATCTGGCTCGTAATTTCGCATTTTTCGCATACTTGTTGGCCAGATCCTGGCCTTTTTCATGCTTGGACCACGTAGTAATGTGGTACCACACTGAAACAGTCAAATAAACCTGGTTCCGATTAATATTTTACAGGATAACGCCGGCTATGTCTCGGTTAGGTCTGGGATTTTCCCTCATCTGGCTCGTACCTCCGCATTTTTCGCATACTTCTTGGCAAGATCCTGGGCTTTTTCTGGTTTGGATCACGTAGTAATGCGGTACCACACCGAAGCAGTCAATTCAACCTGGTGGCGATTAATATTTTAGGGGATAACGCCGGTTATGTCTCCGTTAGGTTTGGGATTTTCCCTCATCTGGCTCGTAATTTCGCATTTTTCGCATACTTGTTGGCCAGATCCCGGCCTTTTTCATGCTTGGACCACGTAGTAATGTGGTACCACACTGAAACAGTCAAATAAACCTGGTTCCGATTAGTATTTTAGGGGATAACGCTGGTTATGTCTGGTTTAGTTCTGGTATTTGCAATCTTCTGGCTCGTACCTTCGCATTTTTCGCCAACTTGTGGCAAGATCCTGGGCTTTTTCTGGTTTGGATCAGGTAGTAATGCGGTACCACACCTTAACAGTCAATTAAACCCGGTTGCGATTAATAATTTAGAGGATAACGCCGGTTATGTCTGGGTTAGGTCTGGGATTTGCCCTCATCTGGCTCGTACTTTCGCATTTCTCGCATACTTGTTGGCCAGATCCTGGGCTTTTTCTGGTTTAGAACACGTAGTAATGTGGTTCCACACCGAAACAGTCAATTAAACCTGGTTGCGATTAATATTTTAGACGATAACGCCGGTTATGTCTCTGTCAGGTCTGGGATTTGCCGTCATCTGGCTCGAATTTTCGCATTTCTCGCATACTTGTTGGCCAGATCCTGGGCTTTTTCTGGTTTGGACCACGTAGTAATGTGGTGCCACACTGTAACAGTCAAATAAACCTGGTTCCGATCAATATTTTACAGGATAACGCCGGCTACGTCTGGGTTAGGTCTGGTATTTGCAATCATCTGGGTCGTTCCTTCGCATTTTTCGCCTACTTGTTGGCAAGATCCTGGACTTTTTCATGCTTGGACCACGTAGTAATGTGGTTCCACACTGAAGCAGTCAAATAAACCTGGTTCCGATTAATATTTTACAGGATAACGCCGGCTGTGTCTCGGTTAGGTCTGGGATTTTCCCTCATCTGCCTCGTACCTTCGCATTTTTCGCCTATTTGTTGGCAAGATCCTGGGCTTTTTCTGGTTTGGACCACGTAGTAATGTGGTGCCACACTGTAACAGTCAAATAAACCTGGTTCCGATCAATATTTTACAGGATAACGCCGGCTACGTCTGGGTTAGGTCTGGTATTTGCCATTATCTGGCTCGTACTTTCGCATTTTACGCTTACTTGTTGGCAAGATCCTGGGCTTTTTCTGGTTTGGACCACGTAGTAATGTGGTGCCACACTGAAACAGTCAAATAAACCTGGTTCCGATCAATATTTTACAGGATAACGCCGGCTATGTCTGGGTTAGGTCTCGTATTTGCCATTATCTGGCTCGTTCTTTCGCATTTTTCGCTTACTTGTCGGCAAGATCCTGACCTTTTTCTGGTTTGGATCACGTAGTAATTCGGTACCACACCGAAACAGTCAATTAAGCCTGGTTGCGATTGATATTTTAGAGGATAACGCCGGTAATGTCTGGGTTAGGTCTGGGATTTGCCCTCATCTGGCTCGTACTTTCGCATTTTTCGCATACTTGTTGGCCAGATCCTGGGCTTTTTCTGGTTTAGATCATGTAGTAATGTGGTTCCACACCGAAACAGTCAATTAAACCTGGTTGCGATTAATATTTTAGAGGATAACGCCGGTTATGTCACGGTTAGGTCTGGGATTTGCCGTCATCTGGCTCGAATTTTCGCATTTTTCTCATACTTGTTGGCCAGATCCTGGCCTTTTTCTGGCTTGGACCACGCAGTAATGTGGTCTCACACTGAAACAGTCAATTAAACCTGGTTGCGATTAATTTTTTGGAGGATAACGCTGGTTATGTTTGGGTTAGTTCCGGTACTTGCAACCATCTGGCTCATACTTTGGGATTTCTCGCATACTTGGTGACCAGATCCTGGCCTTTTTCTGGCTTGGACCAAGTAGTAATGTGGGACCACACTCAGACAGTCAATTAAACTTGGTTGCGATTAATATTTTAGAGGATAGCGCCGGTTATTTCTCGGTTAGGTCTGGGATTTGCCCTCATCTGTCTCGTACTTTCGTATTTTTCACATACTTGTTGGCCAGATCCTGGCCTTTTTCTGGTCTGTATCACATAGTAATGCGGTACCACGCCGAAACAGTCAATTAAACCTTGCGATTAATATTTTAGAGGATAACGCCGGTTATGTCTCGGTTAGTTCTGGGATTTGCCCTCATCTGGCTCGTACCTTCGCATATTTCGCCTACTTGTTAGCAAGATCCTGGGCTCTTTCTGGCTTGGATCACGTAGTAATGCGGTACCACACCGAAGCAGTCAATTAAACCTGGTTCCGATTAATATTTTAAAGGATAACGCCGGTTATGTCTGGGTTAGGTCTGGGATTTGCCCTCATCTAGCTCGTACTTTCGCATTTTTCGCATACTTGTTGGCCAGATCCTGGGCTTTTTCTGGTTTGGATAGCGTAGTAATGTGGTACCACACCGAAACAGTCAATTAAACCTGGTTGCGATTAATATTTTAGAGGATAACGCCGGTTATATCTCGGTTAGGTCTGGGATTTGCCCTCATCTGGCACGTACTTTCGCATTTCTCGCATACTTGTTGGCCAGATCCTGGGCTTTTTCTGGTTTGGATCACGTAGTAATGTGGTAACACACTGAAACAGTCAATAAAAGCAGGTTCTGATTAGTATTTTAGAGGATAACGCTGGTTATGTCTGGTTTAGTTCTGGTATTTGCCCTCATCTGGCTCGTACTTTCGCATTCTTCACATACTTGTTGAACGGATCCTGGGTTTTTTCTGGTTTGGGTCACGTAGTAATGTGGGACCACACTGAAACAGTCCATTGAACCTGGTTTCGATCAATATATTAGAGGATAACGCATGTTATGTCTAGGTTAGGCCTGGGATTTGCCCACATCTGATTCATACCTTCGCATTCTTCACTTACTTGTTGAACAGATCCTGAGTTTTTCTGGTTTGGACGACGTAGTAATGTGGTACCACACTGAAACAGTCCATTAAACCGGGTTTCGATCAATATTTTAGAGGATAACGCATGTTAGGTCTAGGTTACGCCAGGGATTTGCCCACATCAGGGTCATACTTTCACATTTTTCGCATACATGTTGGCCAGATCCTGGGTTTTCTCTGGTTTGGATCACGTAGTAGTGTGGTACCACACTGAAACAGTCGATTAATCCTGGTTTCGATCAATATCTTAGATGATTAGGCATGTTTGGTGTAGGTTAGGCCTGGGATTTGCCCCCATCAGATTCATACTTTGGCATTCTTCACATACATGTTGGCCAGATCCTGGGTTTATTCTAGTTTGGATCACGTAGTAATGTGGCACCACACTGAAACAGTCCATTAAACCTGGTTTCGATCAATATTTTAGAGGATAACGCATGTTAGGTCTAGGATAGGCCAGGGATTTGCCACATCCGGGTCATACTTTCACATTTTTCGCATACATGATGGCCATATCCTGGGTTTTTTCTGGTTTGGATCACGTAGTAATGTGGTACCACACTGAAACAGTCGATTAAACCTGGTTTCGATGAGTGTCTTAAATGATTAGGCATGTTAGGTCTAGGTTAGGCCTGGGATTTGCCCCCATCAGATTCATACTTTCGCATTCTTCACATACTTGTTGAACAGATCCTGGGTTTATTCTACTTTGGATCACGTAGTAATGTGGTACCACACGGAAACAGTCGACTAAACCTGGTATCGATCAATATTTTTGAGGATAACGCATGTTAGGTCTAGGTTAGGTCTAGGATTTGCCCTCATCAGTCTCATACTTTCGCATTCTTCACATACATCTTGAACAGATCCTGGGTTTTTTCTTGTTTCGATCACGTAGTAATGTGGTACCACACTGAAACAGTCGATTAAACCTGGTTTCGATTAATATTTTAGAGGATAGCGCATGTTAGGTCTAGGTTAGGCCGGGGATTTGCCCTCATCAGTCTCATACTTTCGCATTCTTCACATACATCTTGAACAGATCCTGGGTTTTTTCTTGTTTCGATCACGTAGTAATGTGGTACCACACTGAAACAGTCGATTAAACCTGGTTTCGATTAATATTTTAGAGGATAGCGCATGTTAGGTCTACGTTAGGCCAGGGATTTGCCCTCATCAGTCTCATACTTTCGCATTCTTCACATACATCTTGAACAGATCCTGGGTTTTTTCTGGTTTGGATCACGTAGTAATGTGGTACAACACTGAAACAGTCGATTAAACCTGGTTTCGATCAATATTTTTGAGGATAACGCATGTTAGGTCTAGGTTAGGCCTGGGATTTGCCCCCATCAGATTCATACTTTCGCGTTTTTCACATACTTGTTGGACAGATCCCTGGCTTTTTCAGGTTTGGATCACGAACTAATGTGGTACCACACTGAAACAGTCAATTAAACCTGGTCTTGATAAATATTTTAGAGGATAACGCACGTTAGGTCTAGGTTAGGCCTGGGATTTGCCCCCATCAGGGTCATATTTTCGCATTTTTTACATACCTGTTGAACAGATCCTGGGCTTTTCTGGTTTGGATCACGTAGTAATGTGGTAACACACTGAAACAGTCAATAAAAGCAGGTTCTGATTAGTATTTTAGAGGATGGCGCCGGTTATTTCTCGGTTAGGTCTGGGATTTGCCCTCATCTGTCTCGTACTTTCGCATATTTCTCATACCTGATGGCCAGATCCTGGGCTTTTTCTGGTTTGGGTCACGTAGTAATGTGGGACCACACTGAAACAGTCCATTGAACCTGGTTTCGATCAATATATTAGAGGATAACGCATGTTATGTCTAGGTTAGGCCTGGGATTTGCCCACATCTGATTCATACCTTCGCATTCTTCACTTACTTGTTGAACAGATCCTGAGTTTTTCTGGTTTGGACGACGTAGTAATGTGGTACCACACTGAAACAGTCCATTAAACCGGGTTTCGATCAATATTTTAGAGGATAACGCATGTTAGGTCTAGGTTACGCCAGGGATTTGCCCACATCAGGGTCATACTTTCACATTTTTCGCATACATGTTGGCCAGATCCTGGGTTTTCTCTGGTTTGGATCACGTAGTAGTGTGGTACCACACTGAAACAGTCGATTAATCCTGGTTTCGATCAATATCTTAGATGATTAGGCATGTTTGGTGTAGGTTAGGCCTGGGATTTGCCCCCATCAGATTCATACTTTGGCATTCTTCACATACATGTTGGCCAGATCCTGGGTTTATTCTAGTTTGGATCACGTAGTAATGTGGCACCACACTGAAACAGTCCATTAAACCTGGTTTCGATCAATATTTTAGAGGATAACGCATGTTAGGTCTAGGTTAGGCCAGGGATTTGCCACATCAGGGTCATACTTTCACATTTTTCGCATACATGATGGCCAGATCCTGGGTTTTTTCTGGTTTGGATCACGTAGTAATGCGGTACCACACCGAAACAGTCAATAAAACCTGGTTGCCATTAATATTTTAGAGAATAATTCATGTTAGGTCTAGGTTAGGTCTGTGATTTGTTCTCATCAGGCTCGCACATTCGCATTTTTCGCATACTTGTTGACAAGATCCTGGGCTTTTTCTGGTTTAGATCATGTAGTAATGTGGCTCCACACCGAAACAGTCAATTAAACCTGGTTGCGATTAATATTTTAGAGGATGGCGCCGGTTATTTCTCGGTTAGGTCTGGGATTTGCCCTCATCTGTCTCGTACTTTCGCATATTTCTCATACCTGATGGCCAGATCCTGGGCTTTTTCTGGTTTGTATCACGTAGTAATGTGGTACCACACTGAAACAGTCCATTGAACCTGGTTTCGATCAATATATTAGAGGATAACGCATGTTATGTCTAGGTTAGGCCTGGGATATGCCCACATCTGATTCATACCTTCGCATTCTTCGCTTACTTGTTGAACAGATCCTGAGTTTTTCTGGTTTGGACGACGTAGTAATGTGGTACCACACTGAAACAGTCCATTAAACCGGGTTTCGATCAATATTTTAGAGGATAACGCATGTTAGGTCTAGGTTAGGCCAGGGATTTGCCCACTTCAGGGTCATACTTTCATATTTTTCGCATACATGTTGGCCAGATCCTGGGTTCTCTCTGGTTTGGATCACGTAGTAATGTGGTACCACACTGAAACAGTCGATTAATCCTGGTTTCGGTCAATATCTTAGATGATTAGGCATGTTTGGTCTAGGTTAGGCCTGGGATTTGCCCCCATCAGATTCATACTTTGGCATTCTTCACATACATGTTGGCCAGATCCTGGGTTTATTCTAGTTTGGATCACGTAGTAATGTGGCACCACACTGAAACAGTCCATTAAACCTGGTTTCGATCAATATTTTAGAGGATAACGCATGTTAGGTCTAGGATAGGCCAGGGATTTGCCACATCCGGGTCATACTTTCACATTTTTCGCATACATGATGGCCATATCCTGGGTTTTTTCTGGTTTGGATCACGTAGTAATGTGGTACCACACTGAAACAGTCGATTAAACCTGGTTTCGATGAGTGTCTTAAATGATTAGGCATGTTAGGTCTAGGTTAGGCCTGGGATTTGCCCCCATCAGATTCATACTTTCGCATTCTTCACATACTTGTTGAACAGATCCTGGGTTTATTCTACTTTGGATCACGTAGTAATGTGGTACCACACGGAAACAGTCGACTAAACCTGGTATCGATCAATATTTTTGAGGATAACGCATGTTAGGTCTAGGTTAGGTCTAGGATTTGCCCTCATCAGTCTCATACTTTCGCATTCTTCACATACATCTTGAACAGATCCTGGGTTTTTTCTTGTTTCGATCACGTAGTAATGTGGTACCACACTGAAACAGTCGATTAAACCTGGTTTCGATTAATATTTTAGAGGATAGCGCATGTTAGGTCTAGGTTAGGCCGGGGATTTGCCCTCATCAGTCTCATACTTTCGCATTCTTCACATACATCTTGAACAGATCCTGGGTTTTTTCTTGTTTCGATCACGTAGTAATGTGGTACCACACTGAAACAGTCGATTAAACCTGGTTTCGATTAATATTTTAGAGGATAGCGCATGTTAGGTCTACGTTAGGCCAGGGATTTGCCCTCATCAGTCTCATACTTTCGCATTCTTCACATACATCTTGAACAGATCCTGGGTTTTTTCTGGTTTGGATCACGTAGTAATGTGGTACAACACTGAAACAGTCGATTAAACCTGGTTTCGATCAATATTTTTGAGGATAACGCATGTTAGGTCTAGGTTAGGCCTGGGATTTGCCCCCATCAGATTCATACTTTCGCGTTTTTCACATACTTGTTGGACAGATCCCTGGCTTTTTCAGGTTTGGATCACGAACTAATGTGGTACCACACTGAAACAGTCAATTAAACCTGGTCTTGATAAATATTTTAGAGGATAACGCACGTTAGGTCTAGGTTAGGCCTGGGATTTGCCCCCATCAGGGTCATATTTTCGCATTTTTTACATACCTGTTGAACAGATCCTGGGCTTTTCTGGTTTGGATCACTTAGTAATGTGGTACCACACTGAAACAGTCGATTAATCCTGATTTCGATCAATATTTAAGAGGATAACACATGTTAAGTCTAGGTTACGTCTAGGATTTGCCCCCACCAGTCCCATACTTTCGCATTCTTCACATACATCTTGAACAGATCTTGGGTTTTTTCTTGTTTCGATCACGTAGTAATGTGGTACCACACTGAGACAGTCAATTAGACCTGGTTTCGATGAGTATTTTAGAGGATAACACATGTTAGGTCTAGGTTAGGTCTGGGATTTGCCTTCATCAGGGTCATACTTTCGCAGTTTTAAAATACATGTTGACCTGATCGATGGTTTTTTCTGCTTTGGATCACGTAGTAATGTGGTACCACCCTGAAACATTCAATTAAACCTGGTTTCGATGAGTATTTTAGAGGATAACACATGTTAGGCCTAGGATAGGTCTGGGATTTGCCTTCATCAGGGTCTTACTTTCGTAGTTTTAAAATACATGTTGACCTGATCGATGGTTTTTTCTGCTTTGGATCACGTAGTAATGTGGTACCGACTGTGAAACAGTCCATTCAACCTGGTTTCGATCAATATTTTAGAGGATAACGCATGTTAGGTCCAGGTTAGGCCAGGGATTTGCCCTCATCAGGGTCATACTTCAGCAGTCTTAACATACATGTTCAACGGATCCTGGGTTTTTTCTGGTTTGGTTCACGTAGTAATGTGGTACCACACTGAAACATTCAATTAAACCTGGTCTTGATAAATATTTTAGAGGATAACGCATGTTAGGTTTGGGTTAGGTCTTGGATTTGCCCTCATAAGGCTCATACTTTGGTACATTTCTCATTCTTCATGGCTAGATCCTGGGCTGTTTCTGGATTGTATCACGTTGTAATGTGGTACCACGCTGAAACGGTCAATTAAACCTGGTTTCCATAATTATTTTAGAGGACAACGCATGTTAGGTCTAGGTTTGGCCTGGGATTTGCCCTCATCAGGGTCATACTTCAGCAGTCTTAACATACATGTTCAACGGATCCTGGGTTTTTTCTGGTTTGGATCACGTAGTAATGTGGTACCACACTGAAACAGTCGATTAAACCTGGTTTCGATAAATATTTTTGAGGATAGCGAAAGTTAGGTCTAGGTTAGGCCAGGGATTTGCCCTCATCAGGGTCATACTTTCGCAGTTTTAACATACATGTTGGCCTGAGCGAGGTTTTTTTCTGCTTTGGATCACGTAGTAATGTGGTACCACACTGAAACAGTCAATTAAACCTGGTCTTGATAAATATTTTAGAGGATAACGCATGTTAGATCTGGGTTAGGTTTACGATTTGCCCTCATCAGGCTCATACTTTCGCATATTTCTCATACTTGTTGGCTAGATCCTGGGCTTTTTCTGGATTGGAACACGTAGTAATGTGGTACAACACAGAAACTGTCAATTAGACGTGGTTTCCGTCAATATTTTATAGGATAACACATGTTAGGTCTAGGTTAGGTCTAGGGTTTGCCCTGATCAGTCTCATACTTTCGCATTCTTCACATACTTCTTGAACTGATCCTGGGTTTTTTCTTGTTTCGATCACGTAGTAATGTGGTACCACACTGAAACAGACCATTAAACCTGGTTTCGATTTATATTTTAGAGGATAACACATGTTAGGTCTAGGTTAGGTCTGGGATTTGCCCTCATCTGGGTCATACATTCGCAGTTTTAAAATACATGTTGACCTGATCGATGGTTTCTTCTGCTTTGGATCACGTAGTAAAGTGGTACCACACTGAAACAGTCAATTAAACCTGGTTTCGATCGATATTTTAGAGGATAGGACATGTTAGGTCTAGGTTAAAACTGGGATTTGCACTCATCAGGCTCATACTTTCGTATATTTCTCATTCTTGTTGGCCAGATCCTAGGCTTCCACTGGTTTGCATCACGTAGTAACGTGGTACCACACTGAAACAGTCAATCAAACCTGGTCTTGATAAATATTTTAGAGGATAACGCACGTTAGGTCTAGGTTGGGCCTGGGATTTGCCCTCATCAGGGTCATATTTTCGCAATTTTTACATACTTGTTGAACAGATCCTGGGCTTTTCTGGTTTGGATCACGTAGTAATGTGGTACCACACTGAAACAGTTGATTAATCCTGATTTCGTTCAATATTTAAGAGGATAACGCATGTTAAGTCTAGGCTACGTCTAGGATTTGCCCCCACCAGTCTCATACTTTTTTTTTTTTTTTTTTTTTTTGTCGTGGGGAAAATCTTCGAAAGACTCCCTCCCACCTCCTTGGGGAGAGGTGGGAGGGGTGTGTGGGATTCCCCGCGCCCGTACAACGACAGGCGCGGGACCTACCCACTAAAAACCCCACGGTGACCCTTCGGCACGCTTTGGGAGGATACCGGGAATCGCTCGAAGCATTCTTCCGGTATCCTCCCCGTGCCCGCGCTTTCGCGCCCATCCCCCGGGGGGACAATCGGTCCCCCCAGTAGACACACTGCCTCATAGCGGCGGGACGGGGCCACTCCATCCCGCCGCTATCCGTCCCGGGGCCGCGTTTAGTGGCGGCTGCGAGCCCCAACTTGCAACCGCCCGCGACCCCGTTTCCACCCCTCGGCGGCCGGGACCAGTCTCATACTTTCGCATTCTTCACATACATCTTGAACAGATCTTGGGTTTTTTCTTGGTTCGATCACGTAGTAATGTGGTACCACACTGAGACAGTCAATTAAACCTGGTTTCGATGAGTATTTTAGAGGATAACACATGTTAGGCCTAGGATTGGTCTGGGATTTGCCTTCATCAGGGTCATACTTTCGCAGTTTTAAAATACATGTTGACCTGATCGATGGTTTTTTCTGCTTTGGATCACGTAGTAATGTGGTACCACCCTGAAACAGTCAATTAAACCTGGTTTCGATGAGTATTTTAGAGGATAACACATGTTAGGCCTAGGATTGGTCTGGGATTTGCCTTCATCAGGGTCTTACTTTCGCAGTTTTAAAATACATGTTGACCTGATCGATGGTTTTTTCTGCTTTGGATCACGTAGTAGTGTGGTACCACTGTGAAACAGTCCATTCAACCTGGTTTCGATCAATATTTTAGAGGATAACGCATGTTAGGTCCAGGTTAGGCCAGGGATTTGCCCTCATCAGGGTCATACTTCAGCAGTCTTAACATACATGTTCAACGGATCCTGGGTTTTTTCTGGTTTGGTTCACGTAGTAATGTGGTACCACACTGAAACATTCAATTAAACCTGGTCTTGATAAATATTTTAGAGGACAACGCAAGTTAGGTACCACACCGAAACAGTCAATTAAACCTGGTTGCGATTAATATTTTAGAGGATAACGCCTGTTATGTCTCGGTTAGGTCTGGGATTTGCCCTCATCTGGCTCATACCTTCGCGTTTTTCGCATACATCTTGGCAAGATCCTGGCCTTTTTCTGGTTTGGATCATGTAGTAATGTGGTGCCACACTGTAACAGTCAAATAAACCTGGTTCCGCTCAATATTTTACAGGATAACGCCGGCTACGTCTGGGTTAGGTCTGGTATTTGCCATTATCTGGCTCGTACTTTCGCATTTTTCGCTTGCTTGTTGGCAAGATCCTGTGCTTTTTCTGGTTTGGACCACGTAGTAATGTGGTGCCACACTGAAACAGTCAAATAAACTTGGTTCCGATCAATATTTTACAGGATAACGCCGGCTATGTCTGGGTTAGGTCTGGTATTTGCCGTCATCTGGCTCGTATTTTCGCATTTTTGCATACTTGTTGGCTAGATCCTGGCCTTTTTCTGGCTTGGACCACGTAGTAATGTGGTATCACACTGAAACTGTCAATTAAACCTGGTTGCGATTAATACTTTGGAGGATAACGCCGGTTATGTCTCGGTTAGGTCTGGGATTTGCCGTCATCTGGCTCGTACCTTCGCATTTTTCGCCTACTTGTTGGCAAGATCCTGGCCTCTTTCTGGCTTGGGTCACGTAGTAATGCGGTACCACACCGAAACAGTCAATAAAAGCAGTTTCAGATTAGTATTTCAGAGGATAACGCTGGTTATGTCAGGTTTAGTTCTGGTATTTGCAATTATCTGGCTCGTACCTACGCATATTTCGCATACTTGTTCTTCAGATCCTGGGCTTTTTCTGGTTTGGATCACGTAGTAATGTGGTACCACACTGAAACAGTCAAGAAAAGCTGGTTCCGATTAGTATTTTAGAGGATAACGCTGGATATGTCTGGTTTAGTTCTGGTATTTGCAATCATCTGGCTCGTACCTTCGCATTTTTCGCCTACTTGTTGGCAAGATCCTGGGCTTTTTCATGCTTGGACCACGTAGTAATGTGGTAACACACTGAGATAGTCAAATAAACATGGTTCCGATTAATATTTTACAGGATAACGCCGGCTATATCTGGGTTAGGTCTGGTGTTTGCCCTCATCTGGCTCATACCTTCGCGTTTTTCGCATACATCTCGGCAAGATCCTGACCTCTTTCTGGTTTGGATCACGTAGTAATGCGGTACCACACCGAAACAGTCAATTAAACCTGGTTGCGATTGATATTTTAGAGGATAACGCCGGTAATGTCTGGGTTAGGTTTGGGATTTGCCCTCATCTGGCTCGTACTTTCGCATTTTTCGCATACTTGTTGGCCAGATCCTGGGCTTTTTCTGGTTTAGATCATGTAGTAATGTGGTTCCACACCGAAACAGTCAATTAAACCTGGTTGCGATTAACATTTTAGAGAATAATTCATGTTAGGTCTAGGTTAGGTCTGGGATTTGTTCTCATCAGGCTCGCACATTCGCATTTTTCGCATACTTGTTGACAAGATCCTGGGCTTTTTCTGGTTTAGATCATGTAGTAATGTGGCTCCACACCGAAACAGTCAATTAAACCTGGTTGCGATAAATATTTCAGAGGATAACGCCGGTTATGTCACGGTTAGGTCTGGGATTTGCCCTCATCAGGGTCATACTTTCGCGTTTTTCACATACTTGAACAGATCCTGGGTTTTTTCTGCTTTGGATCACGTAGTAAAGTGGTACCACACTGAAACAGTCCATTAAACCTGGTTTGGATCAATATTTTAGAGGATAACGCATGCTAGGTCTAGGTTAGCCCTGGGATTTTCACTCAGCAGACTCATACTTTCGCATTCCTCACATACTTGTTGAACTGATCCTGGGTTTTTTCTAGATTGGTTCACGTAGTAATGTGGTACCACACTGGAACATTCAATTAAACCTGGTATTGATAAATATTTTAGAGGATAACGCATGTTAGGTTTGGGTTAGGTCTAGGATTTGCCCTCACCAGGCTCATACTTTCGCATATTTCTCATACTTCATGGCTAGATCCTGGGCTGTTTCTGGATTGTATCACGTAGTAATGAGGTACCACGCTGAAACTGTCAATTAAACCTGGATTCGTTCAATATTTTAGAGGATAACGCAAGTTAGGTCTGGGATAGGTCTGGGATTTGCCCTCATCAGGCTCATAGTTTCGCGTTTTTCACATACTTGTTGAACAGATCCTGGGTTTTTTCCGGTTTGGGTCACGTAGTAGTGTGGTACCACACTGAAACTGTCGATTAAACCTGGTTTCGATCAATATTTTTGAGGATAACGTATGTTAGGTCTAGGTTAGGCCGGGGATTTTCACTCAACAAACTCATACTTTCGCATTCTTCACATACTTGTTGAACGGATCCTGGGTTTTTTCTGGTTTGGATCACGTAGTAATGTGGGACCACACTGAAACAATCAATTAAACCTGGTCATGACAAATATTTTAGAGGAAAACGCATGTTAGGTCTGGGTCAGGTCTAGGATTTGCCCTCGTCAGGCTCATACTTTCGCATATTTCTCGTACTTCATGGCTAGATCCTGGGCTGTTTCTGGATTGTATCACGTAGTAATGTGGTACCACGCTGAAACAGTCAATTAAACCTGGTTTCGATCAATATTTTAGAGGATAACGCAAGTTAGGTCTGGGATAGGTCTGGGATTCGCCCTCATCAGTTCCATACTTTCGCGTTTTTCACATACTTGTTGAACAGATCCCGGGTTTTTTCTGGTATGGATCACGTAGTAGTGTGGTACCACACTGAAACAGTCGATTAAACCTGGTTTCGATCAATATTTTTGAGGATAACGCATGTTAGGTCTAGGTTAGGTCTGGGATTTTCACTCATCAGACTCATACTTTCGCATTCTTCACATACTTGTTGAACGGATCCTGGGTTTTTTCTGGTTTGGATCACGTAGTAATGTGGGACCACACTGAAACAATCAATTAAACCTGGTCATGATAAATATTTTAGAGGATAACGCATGTTAGGTCTGGGTTAGGTCTAGGATTTGCCCTCGTCAGGCTCATACTTTCGCATATTTCTCATACTTCATGGCTAGATCCTGGGCTATTTCTGGATTGGATCACGTAGTAATGTGGTACCACACCGAAACAGTCAATTAAACCTGGTTGCGATTGATATTTTAGAGGATAACGCCGGTAATGTCTGGGTTAGGTCTGGGATTTGCCCTCATCTGGCTCGTACTTTCGCATTTTTCGCATACTTGTTGGCCAGATCCTGGGCTTCTTCTGGTTTAGATCATGTAGTAATGTGGTTCCACACCGAAACAGTCAATTAAACCTGGTTGCGATTAATATTTTAGAGGATAACGCCGGTTATGTCACGGTTAGGTCTGGGATTTGCCGTCATCTGGCTCGAATTTTCGCATTTTTCTCATACTTGTTGGCCAGATCCTGGCCTTTTTCTGGCTTGGACCACGCAGTAATGTGGTCTCACACTGAAACAGTCAATTAAACCTGGTTGCGATTAATTTTTTGGAGGATAACGCTGGTTATGTTTGGGTTAGTTCCGGTACTTGCAACCATCTGGCTCATACTTTCGCATTTCTCGCATACTTGGTGACCAGATCCTGGCCTTTTTCTGGCTTGGACAAAGTAGTAATGTGGGACCACACTCAGACAGTCAATTAAACCTGGTTGCGATTAATATTTTAGAGGATAGCGCCGGTTATTTCTCGGTTAGGTCTGGGATTTGCCGTCATTTGTCTCGTACTTTCGCATATTTCTCATACCTGATGGCCAGATCCTGGGCTTTTTCTGGTTTGGATCACGTAGTAATGTGGTACCACACTGAAACAGTCCATTGAACCTGGTTTCGATCAATATTTTAGAGGATAACGCATGTTAGGTCTAGGTTAGGCCAGGGATTTGCCCACATCAGGGTCATACTTTCACATTTTTCGCATACATGTTGGCCAGATCCTGGGTTTTTTCTGGTTTGGATCACGTAGTAATGTGGTACCACACTGAAACAGTCGATTAATCCTGGTTTCGATCAATATCTTAGATGATTAGGCATGTTTGGTCTAGGTTAGGCCTGGGATTTGCCCCCATCAGATTCATACTTTCGCATTCTTCACATACATGTTGGCCAGATCCTGGGTTTATTCTAGTTTGGATCAGGTAGTAATGTGGCACCACACTGAAACAGTCCATTAAACCTGTTTTCGATCAATATTTTAGAGGATAACGCATGTTAGGTCTAGGTTAGGCCAGGGATTTGCCACATCAGGGTCATACATTCACATTTTTCGCATACATGATGGCCATATCCTGGGTTTTTTCTGGTTTGGATCACGTAGTAATGTGGTACCACACTGAAACAGTCGATTAAACCTGGTTTCGATGAGTATCTTAGATGATTAGGCATGTTAGGTCTAGGTTGGGCCTGGGATTTGCCCCCATCAGATTCATACTTTCGCATTCTTCACATACTTGTTGGACAGATCCCTGGCTTTTTCAGGTTTGGATCACGAACTAATGTGGTACCACACGGAAACAGTCGACTAAACCTGGTATCGATCAATATTTTTGAGGATAACGCATGTTAGGTCTAGGTTAGGTCTAGGATTTGCCCTCATCAGTCTCATACTTTCGCATTCTTCACATACATCTTGAACAGATCCTGGGTTTTTTCTTGTTTCGATCACGTAGTAATGTGGTACCACACTGAAACAGTCGATTAAACCTGGTTTCGATTAATATTTTAGAGGATAGCGCATGTTAGGTCTAGGTTAGGCCAGGGATTTGCCCTCATCAGTTTCATACTTTCGCATTCTTCACATACATCTTGAACAGATCCTGGGTTTTTTCTTGTTTCGATCACGTAGTAATGCGGTACCACACTGAAACAGTCGATTAAACCTGGTTTCGATTAATTTTTTGGAGGATAACGCTGGTTATGTTTGGGTTAGTTCCGGTACTTGCAACCATCTGGCTCATACTTTCGCATTTCTCGCATACTTGGTGACCAGATCCTGGCCTTTTTCTGGCTTGGACAAAGTAGTAATGTGGGACCACACTCAGACAGTCGATTAAACCTGGTTTCGATTAATATTTTAGAGGATAGCGCATGTTAGGTCTAGGTTAGGCCAGGGATTTACCCTCATCAGCCTCATACTTTCGCATTCTTCACATACATCTCGAACAGATCCTGGGTTTTTTCTGGTTTGGATCACGTAGTAATGTGGTACCACACTGAAACAGTCGATTAAACCTGGTTTCGATCAATATTTTTGAGGATAATGCATGTTAGGTCTAGGTTAGGCCTGGGATTTGCCCCCATCAGATTCATACTTTCGCGTTTTTCACATACTTGTTGGACAGATACCTGGCTTTTTCAGGTTTGGATCACAAACTAATGTGGTACCACACTGAAACAGTCCATTAAACCTGGTTTCGATCAATATTTTAGAGGATAGCGAAAGTTAGGTCTAGGTTAGGCCAGGGATTTGCCCTCATCAAGGTCATACTTTCGCAGTTTTAACATACATGTTGACCTGAGCGAGGTTTTTTTCTGCTTTGGATCACGTAGTAATGTGGTACCACACTGAAACAGTCAATTAAACCTGGTCTTGATAAATATTTTAGAGGATAACGCCGGTTATGTCACGGTTAGGTCTGGGATTTGCCGTCATCTGGCTCGAATTTTCGCATTTTTCTCATACTTATTGGCCAGATCCTGGCCTTTTTCTGGCTTGGACCACGCAGTAATGTGGTCTCACACTGAAACAGTCAATTAAACCTGGTTGCGATTAATTTTTTGGAGGATAACGCTGGTTATGTTTGGGTTAGTTCCGGTACTTGCAACCATCTGGCTGATACTTTCGCATTTCTCGCATACTTGGTGACCAGATCCTGGCCTTTTTCTGGCTTGGACAAAGTAGTAATGTGGGACCACACTCAGACAGTCAATTAAACCTGGTTGCGAATAATATTTCAGAGGATGGCGCCGGTTATTTCTCGGTTAGGTCTGGGATTTGCCGTCATTTGTCTCGTACTTTCGCATATTTCTCATACCTGATGGCCAGATCCTGGGCTTTTTCTGGTTTGGATCACGTAGTAATGTGGTACCACACTGAAACAGTCCATTGAACCTGGTTTCGATCAATTTATTAGAGGATAACGCATGTTATGTCTAGGTTAGGCCTGGGATTTGCCCACATCAGATTCATACCTTCGCATTCTACACTTACTTGTTGCACAGATCCTGAGTTTTTCTGGTTTGGATGACGTAGTAATGTGGTACCACACTGAAACAGTCCATTAAACCGGGTTTCGATCAATATTTTAGAGGATAACGCATGTTAGGTCTAGGTTAGGCCAGGGATTTGCCCACATCAGGGTCATACTTTCACATTTTTCGCATACATGTTGGCCAGATCCTTGGGTTTTTTCTGGTTTGGATCACTTAGTAATGTGGTACCACACTGAAACAGTCGATTAATCCTGGTTTCGATCAATATCTTAGATGATTAGGCATGTTTGGTCTAGGTTAGGCCTGGGATTTGCCCCCATCAGATTTATACTTTCGCATTCTTCACATACATGTTGGCCAGATCCTGGGTTTATTCTAGTTTGGATCACGTAGTAATGTGGCACCACACTGAAACAGTCCATTAAACCTGTTTTCGATCAATATTTTAGAGGATAACGCATGTTAGGTCTAGGTTAGGCCAGGGATTTACCCTCATCAGGGTCATACTTTCGCAGTTTTAACATACATGTTGACCTGAGCGAGGTTTTTTTCTGCTTTGGATCACGTAGTAATGTGGTACCACACTGAAACAGTCAATTAAACCTGGTCTTGATAAATATTTTAGAGGATAACGCATGTTAGATCTGGGTTAGGTCTACGATTTGCCCTCATCAGGCTCATACTTTCGCATATTTCTCATACTTGTTGGCTAGATCCTGGGCTTTTACTGGATTGGAACACGTAGTAATGTGGTACAACACAGAAACTGTCAATTAGACGTGGTTTCCGTCAATATTTTATAGGATAACACATGTTAGGTCTAGGTTAGGTCTAGGGTTTGCCCTCATCAGTCTCATACTTTCGCATTCTTCACATACTTCATGAACTGATCCTGGGTTTTTTCTTGTTTCGATCACGTAGTAATGTGGTACCACACTGAAACAGACCATTAAACCTGGTTTCGATTTATATTTTAGAGGATAACACATGTTAGGTCTAGGTTAGGTCTGGGATTTGCCCTCATCTGGGTCATACATTCGCAGTTTTAAAATACATGTTGACCTGATCGATGGTTTCTTCTGCTTTGGATCACGTAGTAAAGTGGTACCACACTGAAACAGTCAATTAAACCTGGTTTCGATCGATATTTTAGAGGATAGGACATGTTAGGTCTAGGTTAAAACTGGGATTTGCTCTCATCAGGCTCATACTTTCGTATATTTCTCATTCTTGTTGGCCAGATCCTAGGCTTCCACTGGTTTGCATCACGTAGTAATGTGGTACCACACTGAAACAGTCGATTAAACCTGGTTTCGATTAATATTTTAGAGGATAGCGCATGTTAGGTCTAGGTTAGGCCAGGGATTTGCCCTCATCAGTCTCATACTTTCGCATTCTTCACATACATCCTGAACAGATCCTGGGTTTTTTCTTGTTTCGATCACGTAGTAATGTGGTACCACACTGAAACAGTCGATTAAACCTGGTTTCGATTAATATTTTAGAGGATAGCGCATGTTAGGTCTAGGTTAGGCCAGGGATTTGCCCTCATCAGTCTCATACTTTCGCATTCTTCACATACATCTTGAACAGATCCTGGGTTTTTTCTGGTTTGGATCACGTAGTAATGTGGTACCACACTGAAACAGTCGATTAAACCTGGTTTCGATCAATATTTTTGAGGATAACGCATGTTAGGTCTAGGTTAGGCCTGGGATTTGCCCCCATAAGATTCATACTTTCGCGTTTTTCACATACTTGTTGGACAGATCCCTGGCTTTTTCAGGTTTGGATCACGAACTAATGTGGTACCACACTGAAACAGTCCATTAAACCTGGTTTCGATCAATATTTTAGAGGATAGCGAATGTTAGGTCTAGGTTAGGCCAGGGATTTACCCTCATCAGGGTCATACTTTCGCAGTTTTAACATACATGTTGACCTGAGCGAGGGTTTTTTCTGCTTTGGATCACGTAGTAATGCGGTACCACACTGAAACAGTCAATTAAACCTGGTCTTCATAAATATTTTAGAGGATAACGCATGTTAGATCTGGGTTAGGTCTACGATTTGCCCTCATCAGGCTCATACTTTCGCATATTTCTCATACTTGTTGGCTAGATCCTGGGCTTTTTCTGGATTGGAACACGTAGTAATGTGGTACAACACTGAAACTGTCAATTAGACGTGGTTTCCGTCAATATTTTAGAGGACAACACATGTTAGGTCTAGGTTAGGTCTAGGGTTTGCCTTCATCAGGCTCATACTTTCGCATTCTTCACATACTTCTTGAACTGATCCTGGGTTTTTTCTTGTTTCGATCACGTAGTAATGTGGTACCACACTGAAACAGACCATTAAACCTGGTTTTGATCAATATTTTAGAGAACAATTCATGTTAGGTCTAGGTTAGGTCTGGGATTTGCTCTCATCAGGCACATTCTTTCGCATATTTCTCATACTTGAAAGCTAGGTCCTAGGCTTTTTCTGGATTGCATCACGTAGTAATGAAGTACAACACTGAAACAGTCAAATAAACCTGGTTTCCATCAATATTTTAGAGGACAACGCATGTTAGGTCTAGGTTAGGCCTGGGATTTGCCCTCATCAGGGTCATACTTTCGCAGTTTTAACATACATGTTGACCTGATCGAGGGTTTCTTCCTCTTTGGATCACGTACTAAAGTGGTACCACACTGAAACAGTCGATTAAACCTGGTTTCGATTAATATTTTAGAGGATAGCGCATGTTAGGTCTAGGTTAGGCCAGGGATTTGCCCTCATCAGTCTCATACTTTCGCATTCTTCACATACATCTTGAACAGATCCTGGGTTATTTTCTGGTTTGGATCACATAGTAATGTGGTACCACACTGAATCAGTCGATTAAACCAGGTTTCGATCATTATTATTGAAGATAACGCATGTTAGGTCTAGGATAGGCCGGGGTTTTTCACTCATCAGACTCATATTTTCGCATTCTTCACATACTTGTTGAATGGATCCTGGGTTTTTACTGGTTTGGATCAAGTAGTAATGTGATACCACACTGAAACATTCAATTAAACCTGGTCTTGATAAATATTTTAGAGAATAACGCATGTTAGGTCTGGGTTAGGTCTGGTATTTGCCCTCATTAGGCTCATACTTTCGCATATTTCTCATACTTCATGGCTAGATCCTGGGCTGTTTCTGGATTGTATCACGTAGTAATGTGGTACCACGCTGAAACAGTCAATTAAACCTGGTTTCGTTCATTATTTTAGAGGATAACGCAAGTTAGGTCTGGGATAGGTCTGGGATTTGCCCTCATCAGGCTCATACTTTCGCGTTTTTCACATACTTGTTGAACAGATCCTGGGTTTTTTCCGGTTTGGGTCGCGAAGTAGTGTGGTACCACACTGAAACAGTCCATTAAACCTGGTTTGGATCAATATTTTAGAGGATAACGCATGTTAGGTCTGGGATAAGTCTGGGATTTGCCCTCATCAGGCTCATACTTTCGCGTTTTTCACATACTTGTTGAACAGATCCTGGGTTTCTTCCGGTTTGGGTCACGTAGTAATGTGGGACCACACTGAAACAATCAATTAAACCTGGTCTTGATAAATATTTTAGAGGATAACACATGTTAGGTCTGGGATAGGTCTGGGATTTGCCCTCATCAGACTCATACTTTCGCACACTTCACATACTTGTCGAACAGATCCTGGGTTATTTTCTGGTTTGGATCACATAGTAATGTGGTACCACACTGAAACAGTGAATTAAACCTGGTTTCGTTCATTATTTTAGAGGATAACGCAAGTTAGGTCTGGGATAGGTCTGGGATTTGCCCTCATCAGGCTCATACTTTCGCGTTTTTCACATACTTGTTAAACAGATCCTGGGTTTTTTCCGGTTTGGGTCGCGTAGTAGTGTGGTACCACACTGAAACAGTCCATTAAACCTGGTTTGGATCAATATTTTAGAGGATAACGCATGTTAGGTCTGGGATAGGTCTGGGATTTGCCCTCATCAGGCTCATACTTTCGCGTTTTTCACATACTTGTTGAACAGATCCTGGGTTTTTTCCGGTTTGGGTCACGTAGTAATGTGGGACCACACTGAAACAATCAATTAAACCTGGTCTTGTTAAATATTTTAGCGGATAACGCATATTAGGTCTGGGTTAGCCCTGGGATTTTCAGTCATCAGACTCATACTTTCGCACACTTCACATACTCGGTGAACAGATCCTGGGTTTTTTCTGGTTTGGATCACGTAGTAATGTGGGACCACACTGAAACAATCAATTAAACCTGGTCTTGATAAATATTTTAGAGGATAACGCATATTAGGTCTGGGTTAGGTCTAGGATTTGCCCTCGTCAGGCTCATACTTTCGCATATTTCTCTTACTTCATGGCTGGATCCTGGGCTATTTCTGGTTTGGATCACGTAGTAATGTAGGACCACACTGAAACAATCAATTAAACCTGGTCTTGATAAATATTTTAGAGGATAACGCATATTAGGCCTGGGATAGGTCTGGGATTTGCCCTCATCAGACTCATACTTTCGCACACTTCACATACTCGTTGAACAGATCCTGGGTTATTTTCTGGTTTGGATCACATAGTAATGTGGTACCACACTGAATCAGTCGATTAAACCAGGTTTCGATCAATATTATTGAAGATAACGCATGTTAGGTCTGGGTTAGGTCTGGGATTTGCCCTCATCTGGGTCATACATTCGCAGTTTTAAAATACATGTTGACCTGATCGATGGTTTCTTCTGCTTTGGATCACGTAGTAAAGTGGTACCACACTGAAACAGTCAATTAAACCTGGTTTCGATCGATATTTTAGAGGATAGGACATGTTAGGTCTAGGTTAAAACTGGGATTTGCTCTCATCAGGCTCATACTTTCGTATATTTCTCATTCTTGTTGGCCAGATCCTAGGCTTCCACTGGTTTGCATCACGTAGTAATGTGGTACCACACTGAAACAGTCGATTAAACCTGGTTTCGATTAATATTTTAGAGGATAGCGCTTGTTAGGTCTAGGTTAGGCCAGGGATTTGCCCTCATCAGTCTCATACTTTCGCATTCTTCACATACATCCTGAACAGATCCTGGGTTTTTTCCGGTTTGGGTCGCGTAGTAGTGTGGTACCACACTGAAACAGTCCATTAAACCTGGTTTGGATCAATATTTTAGAGGATAACGCATGTTAGGTCTGGGATAGGTCTGGGATTTGTCCTCATCAGGCTCATACTTTCGCGTTTTTCACATACTTGTTGAACAGATCCTGGGTTTTTTCCGGTTTGGGTCACGTAGTAATGTGGGACCACACTGAAACAATCAATTAAACCTGGTCTTGATAAATATTTTAGCGGATAACGCATATTAGGTCTGGGTTAGGTCTAGGATTTGCCCTCGTCAGGCTCATGCTTTCGCATATTTCTCATACTTCATGGCTGGATCCTGGGCTATTTCTGGTTGGATCACGTAGTAATGTGGTACCACACTGAAACAGTCAATTAAACCTGGTTTCCATTAATATTTTAGAGGACAACGCATGTTAGGTCTAGGTTAGGCTTGGGATTTGCCCTCATGAGGGTCATACTTTCGCAGTTTTAACATACATGTCGACCTGATCCATGGTTTTTTCTGCTTTGGATCACGTAGTAAAGTGGTACCACACTGAAACAGTCCATTAAACCTGGTTTGGATCAATATTTTAGAGGATAACGCATGTTAGGTCTAGGTTAGCCCTGGGAATTTCACCCATCAGACTCATAATTTCGCATTCTTCACATACTTGTTGAACGGATCCTGGGTTTTTTCTGGTTTGGATCACGTAGTAATGTGGGACCACACTGAAACAATCAATTAAACCTGGTCTTGATAAATATTTTAGAGGATAACACATGTTAGGTCTGGGATAGGTCTGGGATTTGCCCTCATCAGACTCATACTTTCGCACACTTCACATACTTGTTGAACAGATCCTGGGTTATTTTCTGGTTTGGATCACATAGTAATGTGGTACCACACTGAAACAGTCAATTAAACCTGGTTTCCATCAATATTTTAGAGGACAACGCATGTTAGGTCTAGGTTAGGCCTGGGATTTGCCCTCATAAGGGTCATACTTTCGCGTTTTTCACATACTTGAACAGATCCTGGGTTTTTTCTGCTTTGGATCACGTAGTAAAGTGGTACCACACTGAAACAGTCCATTAAACCTGGTTTCGATCAATATTTTAGAGGATAACGCAAGTTAGGTCTGGGATAGGTCTAGGATTTGCCCTCGTCAGGCTCATACTTTCGCATATTTCTGTATACTTCATGGCTAGATCCTGGGCTATTTCTGGATTGGATCACGTAGTAATGTGGTACCACACTCAAACAGTCGATTAAACCTGGTTTCGATCAATATTTTTGAGGATAACGCATGTTAGGTCTAGGTTAGGCCGGGGATTTTCACTCATCAGACTCATACTTTCGCGTTTTTCACATACTTGAACAGATCCTGGGTTTTTTCTGCTTTGGATCACGTAGTAAAGTGGTACCACACTGAAACAGTCCATTAAACCTGGTTTCGATCAATATTTTAGAGGATAACGCAAGTTAGGTCTGGGATAGGTCTAGGATTTGCCCTCGTCAGGCTCATACTTTCGCATATTTCTGTATACTTCATGGCTAGATCCTGGGCTATTTCTGGATTGGATCACGTAGTAATGTGGTACCACACTCAAACAGTCGATTAAACCTGGTTTCGATCAATATTTTTGAGGATAACGCATGTTAGGTCTAGGTTAGGCCGGGGATTTTCACTCATCAGACTCATACATTCGCATTCTTCACATACTTGTTGAACGGATCCTGGGTTTTTACTGGTTTGGAACACGTAGTAATGTGGGACCACACTGAATCAGTCGATTAAACCAGGTTTCGATCAATATTATTGAAGATAACGCATGTTAGGTCTAGGATAGGCCGGGGTTTTTCACTCATCAGACTCATATTTTCGCATTCTTCACATACTTGTTGAATGGATCCTGGGTTTTTACTGGTTTGGATCACGTAGTAATGTGATACCACACTGAAACATTCAATTAAACCTGGTCTTGATAAATATTTTAGAGAATAACGCATGTTAGGTCTGGGTTAGGTCTAGTATTTGCCCTCATTAGGCTCATACTTTCGCATATTTCTCATACTTCATGGCTAGATCCTGGGCTGTTTCTGGATTGTATCACGTAGTAATGTGGTACCACGCTGAAACAGTCAATTAAACCTGGTTTCGTTCATTATTTTAGAGGATAACGCAAGTTAGGTCTGGGATAGGTCTGGGATTTGCCCTCATCAGGCTCATACTTTCGCGTTTTTCACATACTTGTTAAACAGATCCTGGGTTTTTTCCGGTTTGGGTCGCGTAGTAGTGTGGTACCACACTGAAACAGTCCATTAAACCTGGTTTGGATCAATATTTTAGAGGATAACGCATGTTAGGTCAGGGATAGGTCTGGGATTTGCCCTCATCAGGCTCATACTTTCGCGTTTTTCACATACTTGTTGAACAGATCCTGGGTTTTTTCCGGTTTGGGTCACGTAGTAATGTGGGACCACACTGAAACAATCAATTAAACCTGGTCTTGTTAAATATTTTAGCGGATAACGCATATTAGGTCTGGGTTAGCCCTGGGATTTTCAGTCATCAGACTCATACTTTCGCACACTTCACATACTCGGTGAACAGATCCTGGGTTTTTTCTGGTTTGGATCACGTAGTAATGTGGGACCACACTGAAACAATCAATTAAACCTGGTCTTGATAAATATTTTAGAGGATAACGCATATTAGGTCTGGGTTAGGTCTAGGATTTGCCCTCGTCAGGCTCATACTTTCGCATATTTCTCTTACTTCATGGCTGGATCCTGGGCTATTTCTGGTTTGGATCACGTAGTAATGTAGGACCACACTGAAACAATCAATTAAACCTGGTCTTGATAAATATTTTAGAGGATAACGCATATTAGGCCTGGGATAGGTCTGGGATTTGCCCTCATCAGACTCATACTTTCGCACACTTCACATACTCGTTGAACAGATCCTGGGTTATTTTCTGGTTTGGATCACATAGTAATGTGGTACCACACTGAATCAGTCGATTAAACCAGGTTTCGATCAATATTATTGAAGATAACGCATGTTAGGTCTGGGTTAGGTCTGGGATTTGCCCTCATCTGGGTCATACATTCGCAGTTTTAAAATACATGTTGACCTGATCGATGGTTTCTTCTGCTTTGGATCACGTAGTAAAGTGGTACCACACTGAAACAGTCAATTAAACCTGGTTTCGATCGATATTTTAGAGGATAGGACATGTTAGGTCTAGGTTAAAACTGGGATTTGCTCTCATCAGGCTCATACTTTCGTATATTTCTCATTCTTGTTGGCCAGATCCTAGGCTTCCACTGGTTTGCATCACGTAGTAATGTGGTACCACACTGAAACAGTCGATTAAACCTGGTTTCGATTAATATTTTAGAGGATAGCGCATGTTAGGTCTAGGTTAGGCCAGGGATTTGCCCTCATCAGTCTCATACTTTCGCATTCTTCACATACATCCTGAACAGATCCTGGGTTTTTTCCGGTTTGGGTCGCGTAGTAGTGTGGTACCACACTGAAACAGTCCATTAAACCTGGTTTGGATCAATATTTTAGAGGATAACGCATGTTAGGTCTGGGATAGGTCTGGGATTTGTCCTCATCAGGCTCATACTTTCGCGTTTTTCACATACTTGTTGAACAGATCCTGGGTTTTTTCCGGTTTGGGTCACGTAGTAATGTGGGACCACACTGAAACAATCAATTAAACCTGGTCTTGATAAATATTTTAGCGGATAACGCATATTAGGTCTGGGTTAGGTCTAGGATTTGCCCTCGTCAGGCTCATGCTTTCGCATATTTCTCATACTTCATGGCTGGATCCTGGGCTATTTCTGGTTGGATCACGTAGTAATGTGGTACCACACTGAAACAGTCAATTAAACCTGGTTTCCATTAATATTTTAGAGGACAACGCATGTTAGGTCTAGGTTAGGCTTGGGATTTGCCCTCATGAGGGTCATACTTTCGCAGTTTTAACATACATGTCGACCTGATCCATGGTTTTTTCTGCTTTGGATCACGTAGTAAAGTGGTACCACACTGAAACAGTCCATTAAACCTGGTTTGGATCAATATTTTAGAGGATAACGCATGTTAGGTCTAGGTTAGCCCTGGGATTTTCACTCTTCAGACTCATACTTTCGCATTCTTCACATACTTGTTGAACTGATCCTGGGTTTTTTCTGGATTGGTTCACGTAGTAATGTGGTACCACACTGTAACATTCTATTAAACCTGGTCTTGATAAATATTTTAGCGGATAACGCATGTTAGGTTTGTGTTAGGTCTAGGATTTGCCCTCACCAGGCTCATACTTTCGCATATTTCTCATACTTCATGACTAGATCCTGGGCTGTTTCTGGATTGTATAACGTAGTAATGTGGTACCACGCTGAAAGAGTCAATTAAACCTGGTTTCGTTCAATATTTTAGAGGATAACGCAAGTTAGGTCTGGGATAGGTCTGGGATTTGCCCTCATCAGGCTCATACTTTCGTGTTTTTCACATACTTGTTGAACGGATCCTGGGTTTTTTCTGGTTTGGATCACGTAGTAATGTGGGACAACACTGAAACAATCAATTAAACCTGGTCTTGATAAATATTTTAGAGGATAACGCATGTTAGGTCTGGGTTAGCCCTGGGATTTTCAGTCATCAGACTCATACTTTCGCACACTTCACATACTCGGTGAACAGATCCTGGGTTTTTTCTGGTTTGGATCACGTAGTAATGTGGGACCACACTGAAACAATCAATTAAACCTGGTCTTGATAAATATTTTAGAGGATAACGCATATTAGGTCTGGGTTAGGTCTAGGATTTGCCCTCGTCAGGCTCATACTTTCGCATATTTCTCTTACTTCATGGCTGGATCCTGGGCTATTTCTGGTTTGGATCACGTAGTAATGTAGGACCACACTGAAACAATCAATTAAACCTGGTCTTGATAAATATTTTAGTGGATAACGCATATTAGGCCTGGGATAGGACTGGGATTTGCCCTCATCAGACTCATACTTTCGCACACTTCACATACTCGTTGAACAGATCCTGGGTTATTTTCTGGTTTGGATCACATAGTAATGTGGTACCACACTGAATCAGTCGATTAAACCAGGTTTCGATCATTATTATTGAAGATAACGCATGTTAGGTCTAGGATAGGCCGGGGTTTTTCACTCATCAGACTCATATTTTCGCATTCTTCACATACTTGTTGAATGGATCCTGGGTTTTTACTGGTTTGGATCACGTAGTAATGTGATACCACACTGAAACATTCAATTAAACCTGGTCTTGATAAATATTTTAGAGAATAACGCATGTTAGGTCTGGGTTAGGTCTGGTATTTGCCCTCATTAGGCTCATACTTTCGCATATTTCTCATACTTCATGGCTAGATCCTGGGCTGTTTCTGGATTGTATCACGTAGTAATGTGGTACCACGCTGAAACAGTCAATTAAACCTGGTTTCGTTCATTATTTTAGAGGATAACGCAAGTTAGGTCTGGGATAGGTCTGGGATTTGCCCTCATCAGGCTCATACTTTCGCGTTTTTCACATACTTGTTGAACAGATCCTGGGTTTTTTCCGGTTTGGGTCGCGTAGTAGTGTGGTACCACACTGAAACAGTCCATTAAACCTGGTTTGGATCAATATTTTAGAGGATAACGCATGTTAGGTCTGGGATAAGTCTGGGATTTGCCCTCATCAGGCTCATACTTTCGCGTTTTTCACATACTTGTTGAACAGATCCTGGGTTTCTTCCGGTTTGGGTCACGTAGTAATGTGGGACCACACTGAAACAATCAATTAAACCTGGTCTTGATAAATATTTTAGCGGATAACGCATATTAGGTCTGGGTTAGGTCTAGGATTTGCCCTCGTCAGGCTCATGCTTTCGCATATTTCTCATACTTCATGGCTGGATCCTGGGCTATTTCTGGTTTGGATCACGTAGTAATGTGGTACCACACTGAAACAGTCAATTAAACCTGGTGTCCATTAATATTTTAGAGGACAACGCATGTTAGGTCTAGGTTAGGCTTGGGATTTGCCCTCATGAGGGTCATACTTTCGCAGTTTTAACATACATGTCGACCTGATCCATGGTTTTTTCTGCTTTGGATCACGTAGTAAAGTGGTACCACACTGAAACAGTCCATTAAACCTGGTTTGGATCAATATTTTAGAGGATAACGCATGTTAGGTCTAGGTTAGCCCTGGGATTTTCACTCTTCAGACTCATACTTTCGCATTCTTCACATACTTGTTGAACTGATCCTGGGTTTTTTCTGGATTGGTTCACGTAGTAATGTGGTACCACACTGTAACATTCAATTAAACCTGGTCTTGATAAATATTTTAGCGGATAACGCATGTTAGGTTTGTGTTAGGTCTAGGATTTGCCCTCACCAGGCTCATACTTTCACATATTTCTCATACTTCATGACTAGATCCTGGGCTGTTTCTGGATTGTATAACGTAGAAATGTGGTACCACGCTGAAACAGTCAATTAAACCTGGTTTCGTTCAATATTTTAGAGGATAACGCAAGTTAGGTCTGGGATAGGTCTGGGATTTGCCCTCATCAGGCTCATACTTTCGCGTTTTTCACATACTTGTTGAACTGATCCTGGGTTTTTTCTGGATTGGTTCACGTAGTAATGTGGTACCACACTGTAACATTCAATTAAACCTGGTCTTGATAAATATTTTAGCGGATAACGCATGTTAGGTTTGTGTTAGGTCTAGGATTTGCCCTCACCAGGCTCATACTTTCGCATATTTCTCATACTTCATGACTAGATCCTGGGCTGTTTCTGGATTGTATAACGTAGTAATGTGGTACCACGCTGAAACAGTCAATTAAACCTGGTTTCGTTCAATATTTTAGAGGATAACGCAAGTTAGGTCTGGGATAGGTCTGGGATTTGCCCTCATCAGGCTCATACTTTCGTGTTTTTCACATACTTGTTGAACGGATCCTGGGTTTTTTCTGGTTTGGATCACGTAGTAATGTGGGACTACACTGAAACAATCAATTAAACCTGGTCTTGATAAATATTTTAGAGGATAACGCATGTTAGGTCTGGGTTAGCCCTGGGATTTTCAGTCATCAGACTCATACTTTCGCACACTTCACATACTCGGTGAACAGATCCTGGGTTTTTTCTGGTTTGGATCACGTAGTAATGTGGGACCACACTGAAACAATCAATTAAACCTGGTCTTGATAAATATTTTAGAGGATAACGCATATTAGGTCTGGGTTAGGTCTAGGATTTGCCCTCGTCAGGCTCATACTTTCGCATATTTCTCTTACTTCATGGCTAGATCCTGGGCTATTTCTGGATTGGATCACGTAGTAATGTGGTACCACACTGAAACAGTCGATTAAGCCAGGTTTCGATCAATATTTTTGAGGATAACGCAAGTTAGGTATGGGATAGGTCTGGGATTTGCCCACATCAGGCTCATACTTTCGCATTGTTCACATACTTGTTGAACGGATCCTGGGTTTTTTCTGGTTTGGATCACGTAGTAATGTGGGACCACACTGAAGCAGTCAATTAAACCTGGTTTCCATCAATATTTTAGAGGACAACGCATGTTAGGTCTAGCTTAGGCCTGGGATTTGCTCTCATCAGGCTCATTCTTTCGCATATTTCTCATACTTGATGGCTAGATCCTGGGCTTTTTCTGGATTGTATCACGCAGTAATGAAGTACAACACTGAAACAGTCCATTAAACCTGGTTTGGATCAATATTTTAGAGGATAACGCATGTTAGGTCTAGGATAGGTCTGGGATTTTCACTCATCAGACACATACTTTCGCATTCTTCACATACTTGCTGAACGGATCCTGGGTTTTTTCTGGTTTGGATCACGTAGTAATGTGGGACCACACTGAAACAATCAATTAAACCTGGTCTTGATAAATATTTTAGAGGATAACGCATGTTAGGTCTGGGTTAGGTCTAGGATTTGCCCTCATCAGGCTCATACTTTCGCATGTTTCTCTTACTTCATGGCTAGATCCTGGGCTATTTCTGCTTTGGATCACGTAGTAAAGTGGTACCACACTGAAACAGTCCATTAAACCTGGTTTGGATCAATATTTTAGAGGATAACGCATGTTAGGTCTAGGTTAGCCCTGGGATTTTCAGTCATCAGACTCATACTTTCGCACACTTCACATACTCGGTGAACAGATCCTGGGTTATTTTCTGGTTTGGATCACATAGTAATGTGGTACCACACTGAAAAAGTCGATTAAACCAGGTTCTGATCAATATTTTTGAGGATAACGCATGTTAGGTCTAGGCTAGGCCTGGGATTTTCACTCATCAGACTCATACTTTCGCATTCTTCACATACTTGTTGAACGGATCCTGGGTTTTTTCTGGTTTGGATCACGTAGTAATGTGGGACCACACTGAAACAATCAATTAAACCTGGTCTTGATAAATATTTTAGAGGATAACGCATATTAGGTCTGGGTTAGGTCTAGGATTTGCCCTTGTCAGGCTCATACTTTCGCATATTTCTCTTACTTCATGGCTAGATCCTGGCCTATTTCTGGATTGGATCACGTAGTAATGTGGTACCACACTGAAGCAGTCGATTAAACCAGGTTTCGATCAATATTTTTGAGGATAACGCAAGTTAGGTATGGGATAGGTCTGGGATTTGCCCTCATCAGGCTCATACTTTCGCGTTTTTCACATACTTGTTGAACAGATCCTGGGTTTTTTCTGGTTTGGAGCACGTAGTAATGTGGGACCACACTGAAGCTGTCAATTAAACCTGGTTTCAATCAATATTTTAGAGAATAATTCATGTTAGGTCTAGGCTAGGTCTGGGATTTGCTCTCATCAGGCTCATTCTTTCGCATATTTCTCATACTTGATGGCTAGATCCTGGGCTTTTTCTGGATTGTATCACGCAGTAATGAGGTACAACACTGAAACAGTCAATTAAACCTGGTTTCCATTAATATTTTAGAGGACAACGCATGTTAGGTCTAGGTTAGGCTTGGGATTTGCCCTCATGAGGGTCATACTTTCGCAGTTTTAACATACATGTCGACCTGATCCATGGTTTTTTCTGCTTTGGATCACGTAGTAAAGTGGTACCACACTGAAACAGTCCATTAAACCTGGTTTGGATCAATATTTTAGAGGATAACGCATGTTAGGTCTGGGATAAGTCTGGGATTTGCCCTCATCAGGCTCATACTTTCGCGTTTTTCACATACTTGTTGAACAGATCCTGGGTTTCTTCCGGTTTGGGTCACGTAGTAATGTGGGACCACACTGAAACAATCAATTAAACCTGGTCTTGATAAATATTTTAGCGGATAACGCATATTAGGTCTGGGTTAGGTCTAGGATTTGCCCTCGTCAGGCTCATGCTTTCGCATATTTCTCATACTTCATGGCTGGATCCTGGGCTATTTCTGGTTTGGATCACGTAGTAATGTGGTACCACACTGAAACAGTCAATTAAACCTGGTGTCCATTAATATTTTAGAGGACAACGCATGTTAGGTCTAGGTTAGGCTTGGGATTTGCCCTCATGAGGGTCATACTTTCGCAGTTTTAACATACATGTCGACCTGATCCATGGTTTTTTCTGCTTTGGATCACGTAGTAAAGTGGTACCACACTGAAACAGTCCATTAAACCTGGTTTGGATCAATATTTTAGAGGATAACGCATGTTAGGTCTAGGTTAGCCCTGGGATTTTCACTCTTCAGACTCATACTTTCGCATTCTTCACATACTTGTTGAACTGATCCTGGGTTTTTTCTGGATTGGTTCACGTAGTAATGTGGTACCACACTGTAACATTCAATTAAACCTGGTCTTGATAAATATTTTAGCGGATAACGCATGTTAGGTTTGTGTTAGGTCTAGGATTTGCCCTCACCAGGCTCATACTTTCACATATTTCTCATACTTCATGACTAGATCCTGGGCTGTTTCTGGATTGTATAACGTAGAAATGTGGTACCACGCTGAAACAGTCAATTAAACCTGGTTTCGTTCAATATTTTAGAGGATAACGCAAGTTAGGTCTGGGATAGGTCTGGGATTTGCCCTCATCAGGCTCATACTTTCGCGTTTTTCACATACTTGTTGAACTGATCCTGGGTTTTTTCTGGATTGGTTCACGTAGTAATGTGGTACCACACTGTAACATTCAATTAAACCTGGTCTTGATAAATATTTTAGCGGATAACGCATGTTAGGTTTGTGTTAGGTCTAGGATTTGCCCTCACCAGGCTCATACTTTCGCATATTTCTCATACTTCATGACTAGATCCTGGGCTGTTTCTGGATTGTATAACGTAGTAATGTGGTACCACGCTGAAACAGTCAATTAAACCTGGTTTCGTTCAATATTTTAGAGGATAACGCAAGTTAGGTCTGGGATAGGTCTGGGATTTGCCCTCATCAGGCTCATACTTTCGTGTTTTTCACATACTTGTTGAACGGATCCTGGGTTTTTTCTGGTTTGGATCACGTAGTAATGTGGGACTACACTGAAACAATCAATTAAACCTGGTCTTGATAAATATTTTAGAGGATAACGCATATTAGGTCTGGGTTAGGTCTAGGATTTGCCCTCGTCAGGCTCATACTTTCGCATATTTCTCTTACTTCATGGCTGGATCCTGGGCTATTTCTGGTTTGGATCACGTAGTAATGTAGGACCACACTGAAACAATCAATTAAACCTGGTCTTGATAAATATTTTAGAGGATAACGCATATTAGGCCTGGGATAGGTCTGGGATTTGCCCTCATCAGACTCATACTTTCGCACACTTCACATACTCGTTGAACAGATCCTGGGTTATTTTCTGGTTTGGATCACATAGTAATGTGGTACCACACTGAATCAGTCGATTAAACCAGGTTTCGATCAATATTATTGAAGATAACGCATGTTAGGTCTGGGTTAGGTCTGGGATTTGCCCTCATCTGGGTCATACATTCGCAGTTTTAAAATACATCGGGGTCGCGAGCGGTTGCGAGTTGGGGCTCGCAGCCGCCACTAAACGCGGCCCCGGGACGGATAGCGGCGGGATGGAGTGGCCCCGTCTCGCCGCTATGAGGCAGTGTGTCTACTGGGGGGACCGATTGTCCCCCCGGGGGATGGGCGCGAAAGCGCGGGCACGGGGAGGATACCGGAAGAATGCTTCGAGCGATTCCCGGTATCCTCCCAAAGCTTGCCGAAGGGTCACCGCGGGGTTTTTAGTGGGTAGGTCCCGCGCCTGTCGTTGTACGGGCGCGGGGAATCCCACACACCCCTCCCATCTCTCCCCAAGGAGGTGGGAGGGAGTCTTTCGAAGATTTTCCCCACGACAAAAAAAAAAAAAAAAAAAAAAAAAAAAAAAAAAAAAAAAAGTTTTAAAATACATGTTGACCTGATCGATGGTTTCTTCTGCTTTGGATCACGTAGTAAAGTGGTACCACACTGAAACAGTCAATTAAACCTGGTTTCGATCGATATTTTAGAGGATAGGACATGTTAGGTCTAGGTTAAAACTGGGATTTGCTCTCATCAGGCTCATACTTTCGTATATTTCTCATTCTTGTTGGCCAGATCCTAGGCTTCCACTGGTTTGCATCACGTAGTAATGTGGTACCACACTGAAACAGTCGATTAAACCTGGTTTCGATTAATATTTTAGAGGATAGCGCATGTTAGGTCTAGGTTAGGCCAGGGATTTGCCCTCATCAGTCTCATACTTTCGCATTCTTCACATACATCCTGAACAGATCCTGGGTTTTTTCCGGTTTGGGTCGCGTAGTAGTGTGGTACCACACTGAAACAGTCCATTAAACCTGGTTTGGATCAATATTTTAGAGGATAACGCATGTTAGGTCTGGGATAGGTCTGGGATTTGTCCTCATCAGGCTCATACTTTCGCGTTTTTCACATACTTGTTGAACAGATCCTGGGTTTTTTCCGGTTTGGGTCACGTAGTAATGTGGGACCACACTGAAACAATCAATTAAACCTGGTCTTGATAAATATTTTAGCGGATAACGCATATTAGGTCTGGGTTAGGTCTAGGATTTGCCCTCGTCAGGCTCATGCTTTCGCATATTTCTCATACTTCATGGCTGGATCCTGGGCTATTTCTGGTTGGATCACGTAGTAATGTGGTACCACACTGAAACAGTCAATTAAACCTGGTTTCCATTAATATTTTAGAGGACAACGCATGTTAGGTCTAGGTTAGGCTTGGGATTTGCCCTCATGAGGGTCATACTTTCGCAGTTTTAACATACATGTCGACCTGATCCATGGTTTTTTCTGCTTTGGATCACGTAGTAAAGTGGTACCACACTGAAACAGTCCATTAAACCTGGTTTGGATCAATATTTTAGAGGATAACGCATGTTAGGTCTAGGTTAGCCCTGGGATTTTCACTCTTCAGACTCATACTTTCGCATTCTTCACATACTTGTTGAACTGATCCTGGGTTTTTTCTGGATTGGTTCACGTAGTAATGTGGTACCACACTGTAACATTCTATTAAACCTGGTCTTGATAAATATTTTAGCGGATAACGCATGTTAGGTTTGTGTTAGGTCTAGGATTTGCCCTCACCAGGCTCATACTTTCGCATATTTCTCATACTTCATGACTAGATCCTGGGCTGTTTCTGGATTGTATAACGTAGTAATGTGGTACCACGCTGAAAGAGTCAATTAAACCTGGTTTCGTTCAATATTTTAGAGGATAACGCAAGTTAGGTCTGGGATAGGTCTGGGATTTGCCCTCATCAGGCTCATACTTTCGTGTTTTTCACATACTTGTTGAACGGATCCTGGGTTTTTTCTGGTTTGGATCACGTAGTAATGTGGGACAACACTGAAACAATCAATTAAACCTGGTCTTGATAAATATTTTAGAGGATAACGCATGTTAGGTCTGGGTTAGCCCTGGGATTTTCAGTCATCAGACTCATACTTTCGCACACTTCACATACTCGGTGAACAGATCCTGGGTTTTTTCTGGTTTGGATCACGTAGTAATGTGGGACCACACTGAAACAATCAATTAAACCTGGTCTTGATAAATATTTTAGAGGATAACGCATATTAGGTCTGGGTTAGGTCTAGGATTTGCCCTCGTCAGGCTCATACTTTCGCATATTTCTCTTACTTCATGGCTGGATCCTGGGCTATTTCTGGTTTGGATCACGTAGTAATGTAGGACCACACTGAAACAATCAATTAAACCTGGTCTTGATAAATATTTTAGTGGATAACGCATATTAGGCCTGGGATAGGACTGGGATTTGCCCTCATCAGACTCATACTTTCGCACACTTCACATACTCGTTGAACAGATCCTGGGTTATTTTCTGGTTTGGATCACATAGTAATGTGGTACCACACTGAATCAGTCGATTAAACCAGGTTTCGATCATTATTATTGAAGATAACGCATGTTAGGTCTAGGATAGGCCGGGGTTTTTCACTCATCAGACTCATATTTTCGCATTCTTCACATACTTGTTGAATGGATCCTGGGTTTTTACTGGTTTGGATCACGTAGTAATGTGATACCACACTGAAACATTCAATTAAACCTGGTCTTGATAAATATTTTAGAGAATAACGCATGTTAGGTCTGGGTTAGGTCTGGTATTTGCCCTCATTAGGCTCATACTTTCGCATATTTCTCATACTTCATGGCTAGATCCTGGGCTGTTTCTGGATTGTATCACGTAGTAATGTGGTACCACGCTGAAACAGTCAATTAAACCTGGTTTCGTTCATTATTTTAGAGGATAACGCAAGTTAGGTCTGGGATAGGTCTGGGATTTGCCCTCATCAGGCTCATACTTTCGCGTTTTTCACATACTTGTTGAACAGATCCTGGGTTTTTTCCGGTTTGGGTCGCGTAGTAGTGTGGTACCACACTGAAACAGTCCATTAAACCTGGTTTGGATCAATATTTTAGAGGATAACGCATGTTAGGTCTGGGATAAGTCTGGGATTTGCCCTCATCAGGCTCATACTTTCGCGTTTTTCACATACTTGTTGAACAGATCCTGGGTTTCTTCCGGTTTGGGTCACGTAGTAATGTGGGACCACACTGAAACAATCAATTAAACCTGGTCTTGATAAATATTTTAGCGGATAACGCATATTAGGTCTGGGTTAGGTCTAGGATTTGCCCTCGTCAGGCTCATGCTTTCGCATATTTCTCATACTTCATGGCTGGATCCTGGGCTATTTCTGGTTTGGATCACGTAGTAATGTGGTACCACACTGAAACAGTCAATTAAACCTGGTGTCCATTAATATTTTAGAGGACAACGCATGTTAGGTCTAGGTTAGGCTTGGGATTTGCCCTCATGAGGGTCATACTTTCGCAGTTTTAACATACATGTCGACCTGATCCATGGTTTTTTCTGCTTTGGATCACGTAGTAAAGTGGTACCACACTGAAACAGTCCATTAAACCTGGTTTGGATCAATATTTTAGAGGATAACGCATGTTAGGTCTAGGTTAGCCCTGGGATTTTCACTCTTCAGACTCATACTTTCGCATTCTTCACATACTTGTTGAACTGATCCTGGGTTTTTTCTGGATTGGTTCACGTAGTAATGTGGTACCACACTGTAACATTCAATTAAACCTGGTCTTGATAAATATTTTAGCGGATAACGCATGTTAGGTTTGTGTTAGGTCTAGGATTTGCCCTCACCAGGCTCATACTTTCACATATTTCTCATACTTCATGACTAGATCCTGGGCTGTTTCTGGATTGTATAACGTAGAAATGTGGTACCACGCTGAAACAGTCAATTAAACCTGGTTTCGTTCAATATTTTAGAGGATAACGCAAGTTAGGTCTGGGATAGGTCTGGGATTTGCCCTCATCAGGCTCATACTTTCGCGTTTTTCACATACTTGTTGAACTGATCCTGGGTTTTTTCTGGATTGGTTCACGTAGTAATGTGGTACCACACTGTAACATTCAATTAAACCTGGTCTTGATAAATATTTTAGCGGATAACGCATGTTAGGTTTGTGTTAGGTCTAGGATTTGCCCTCACCAGGCTCATACTTTCGCATATTTCTCATACTTCATGACTAGATCCTGGGCTGTTTCTGGATTGTATAACGTAGTAATGTGGTACCACGCTGAAACAGTCAATTAAACCTGGTTTCGTTCAATATTTTAGAGGATAACGCAAGTTAGGTCTGGGATAGGTCTGGGATTTGCCCTCATCAGGCTCATACTTTCGTGTTTTTCACATACTTGTTGAACGGATCCTGGGTTTTTTCTGGTTTGGATCACGTAGTAATGTGGGACTACACTGAAACAATCAATTAAACCTGGTCTTGATAAATATTTTAGAGGATAACGCATGTTAGGTCTGGGTTAGCCCTGGGATTTTCAGTCATCAGACTCATACTTTCGCACACTTCACATACTCGGTGAACAGATCCTGGGTTTTTTCTGGTTTGGATCACGTAGTAATGTGGGACCACACTGAAACAATCAATTAAACCTGGTCTTGATAAATATTTTAGAGGATAACGCATATTAGGTCTGGGTTAGGTCTAGGATTTGCCCTCGTCAGGCTCATACTTTCGCATATTTCTCTTACTTCATGGCTAGATCCTGGGCTATTTCTGGATTGGATCACGTAGTAATGTGGTACCACACTGAAACAGTCGATTAAGCCAGGTTTCGATCAATATTTTTGAGGATAACGCAAGTTAGGTATGGGATAGGTCTGGGATTTGCCCACATCAGGCTCATACTTTCGCATTGTTCACATACTTGTTGAACGGATCCTGGGTTTTTTCTGGTTTGGATCACGTAGTAATGTGGGACCACACTGAAGCAGTCAATTAAACCTGGTTTCCATCAATATTTTAGAGGACAACGCATGTTAGGTCTAGCTTAGGCCTGGGATTTGCTCTCATCAGGCTCATTCTTTCGCATATTTCTCATACTTGATGGCTAGATCCTGGGCTTTTTCTGGATTGTATCACGCAGTAATGAAGTACAACACTGAAACAGTCCATTAAACCTGGTTTGGATCAATATTTTAGAGGATAACGCATGTTAGGTCTAGGATAGGTCTGGGATTTTCACTCATCAGACACATACTTTCGCATTCTTCACATACTTGCTGAACGGATCCTGGGTTTTTTCTGGTTTGGATCACGTAGTAATGTGGGACCACACTGAAACAATCAATTAAACCTGGTCTTGATAAATATTTTAGAGGATAACGCATGTTAGGTCTGGGTTAGGTCTAGGATTTGCCCTCATCAGGCTCATACTTTCGCATGTTTCTCTTACTTCATGGCTAGATCCTGGGCTATTTCTGCTTTGGATCACGTAGTAAAGTGGTACCACACTGAAACAGTCCATTAAACCTGGTTTGGATCAATATTTTAGAGGATAACGCATGTTAGGTCTAGGTTAGCCCTGGGATTTTCAGTCATCAGACTCATACTTTCGCACACTTCACATACTCGGTGAACAGATCCTGGGTTATTTTCTGGTTTGGATCACATAGTAATGTGGTACCACACTGAAAAAGTCGATTAAACCAGGTTCTGATCAATATTTTTGAGGATAACGCATGTTAGGTCTAGGCTAGGCCTGGGATTTTCACTCATCAGACTCATACTTTCGCATTCTTCACATACTTGTTGAACGGATCCTGGGTTTTTTCTGGTTTGGATCACGTAGTAATGTGGGACCACACTGAAACAATCAATTAAACCTGGTCTTGATAAATATTTTAGAGGATAACGCATATTAGGTCTGGGTTAGGTCTAGGATTTGCCCTTGTCAGGCTCATACTTTCGCATATTTCTCTTACTTCATGGCTAGATCCTGGCCTATTTCTGGATTGGATCACGTAGTAATGTGGTACCACACTGAAGCAGTCGATTAAACCAGGTTTCGATCAATATTTTTGAGGATAACGCAAGTTAGGTATGGGATAGGTCTGGGATTTGCCCTCATCAGGCTCATACTTTCGCGTTTTTCACATACTTGTTGAACAGATCCTGGGTTTTTTCTGGTTTGGAGCACGTAGTAATGTGGGACCACACTGAAGCAGTCAATTAAACCTGGTTTCAATCAATATTTTAGAGAATAATTCATGTTAGGTCTAGGCTAGGTCTGGGATTTGCTCTCATCAGGCTCATTCTTTCGCATATTTCTCATACTTGATGGCTAGATCCTGGGCTTTTTCTGGATTGTATCACGCAGTAATGAGGTACAACACTGAAACAGTCAATTAAACCTGGTTTCCATTAATATTTTAGAGGACAACGCATGTTAGGTCTAGGTTAGGCTTGGGATTTGCCCTCATGAGGGTCATACTTTCGCAGTTTTAACATACATGTCGACCTGATCCATGGTTTTTTCTGCTTTGGATCACGTAGTAAAGTGGTACCACACTGAAACAGTCCATTAAACCTGGTTTGGATCAATATTTTAGAGGATAACGCATGTTAGGTCTGGGATAAGTCTGGGATTTGCCCTCATCAGGCTCATACTTTCGCGTTTTTCACATACTTGTTGAACAGATCCTGGGTTTCTTCCGGTTTGGGTCACGTAGTAATGTGGGACCACACTGAAACAATCAATTAAACCTGGTCTTGATAAATATTTTAGCGGATAACGCATATTAGGTCTGGGTTAGGTCTAGGATTTGCCCTCGTCAGGCTCATGCTTTCGCATATTTCTCATACTTCATGGCTGGATCCTGGGCTATTTCTGGTTTGGATCACGTAGTAATGTGGTACCACACTGAAACAGTCAATTAAACCTGGTGTCCATTAATATTTTAGAGGACAACGCATGTTAGGTCTAGGTTAGGCTTGGGATTTGCCCTCATGAGGGTCATACTTTCGCAGTTTTAACATACATGTCGACCTGATCCATGGTTTTTTCTGCTTTGGATCACGTAGTAAAGTGGTACCACACTGAAACAGTCCATTAAACCTGGTTTGGATCAATATTTTAGAGGATAACGCATGTTAGGTCTAGGTTAGCCCTGGGATTTTCACTCTTCAGACTCATACTTTCGCATTCTTCACATACTTGTTGAACTGATCCTGGGTTTTTTCTGGATTGGTTCACGTAGTAATGTGGTACCACACTGTAACATTCAATTAAACCTGGTCTTGATAAATATTTTAGCGGATAACGCATGTTAGGTTTGTGTTAGGTCTAGGATTTGCCCTCACCAGGCTCATACTTTCACATATTTCTCATACTTCATGACTAGATCCTGGGCTGTTTCTGGATTGTATAACGTAGAAATGTGGTACCACGCTGAAACAGTCAATTAAACCTGGTTTCGTTCAATATTTTAGAGGATAACGCAAGTTAGGTCTGGGATAGGTCTGGGATTTGCCCTCATCAGGCTCATACTTTCGCGTTTTTCACATACTTGTTGAACTGATCCTGGGTTTTTTCTGGATTGGTTCACGTAGTAATGTGGTACCACACTGTAACATTCAATTAAACCTGGTCTTGATAAATATTTTAGCGGATAACGCATGTTAGGTTTGTGTTAGGTCTAGGATTTGCCCTCACCAGGCTCATACTTTCGCATATTTCTCATACTTCATGACTAGATCCTGGGCTGTTTCTGGATTGTATAACGTAGTAATGTGGTACCACGCTGAAACAGTCAATTAAACCTGGTTTCGTTCAATATTTTAGAGGATAACGCAAGTTAGGTCTGGGATAGGTCTGGGATTTGCCCTCATCAGGCTCATACTTTCGTGTTTTTCACATACTTGTTGAACGGATCCTGGGTTTTTTCTGGTTTGGATCACGTAGTAATGTGGGACTACACTGAAACAATCAATTAAACCTGGTCTTGATAAATATTTTAGAGGATAACGCATGTTAGGTCTGGGTTAGCCCTGGGATTTTCAGTCATCAGACTCATACTTTCGCACACTTCACATACTCGGTGAACAGATCCTGGGTTTTTTCTGGTTTGGATCACGTAGTAATGTGGGACCACACTGAAACAATCAATTAAACCTGGTCTTGATAAATATTTTAGAGGATAACGCATATTAGGTCTGGGTTAGGTCTAGGATTTGCCCTCGTCAGGCTCATACTTTCGCATATTTCTCTTACTTCATGGCTAGATCCTGGGCTATTTCTGGATTGGATCACGTAGTAATGTGGTACCACACTGAAACAGTCGATTAAGCCAGGTTTCGATCAATATTTTTGAGGATAACGCAAGTTAGGTATGGGATAGGTCTGGGATTTGCCCACATCAGGCTCATACTTTCGCATTGTTCACATACTTGTTGAACGGATCCTGGGTTTTTTCTGGTTTGGATCACGTAGTAATGTGGGACCACACTGAAGCAGTCAATTAAACCTGGTTTCCATCAATATTTTAGAGGACAACGCATGTTAGGTCTAGCTTAGGCCTGGGATTTGCTCTCATCAGGCTCATTCTTTCGCATATTTCTCATACTTGATGGCTAGATCCTGGGCTTTTTCTGGATTGTATCACGCAGTAATGAAGTACAACACTGAAACAGTCCATTAAACCTGGTTTGGATCAATATTTTAGAGGATAACGCATGTTAGGTCTAGGATAGGTCTGGGATTTTCACTCATCAGACACATACTTTCGCATTCTTCACATACTTGCTGAACGGATCCTGGGTTTTTTCTGGTTTGGATCACGTAGTAATGTGGGACCACACTGAAACAATCAATTAAACCTGGTCTTGATAAATATTTTAGAGGATAACGCATGTTAGGTCTGGGTTAGGTCTAGGATTTGCCCTCATCAGGCTCATACTTTCGCATGTTTCTCTTACTTCATGGCTAGATCCTGGGCTATTTCTGCTTTGGATCACGTAGTAAAGTGGTACCACACTGAAACAGTCCATTAAACCTGGTTTGGATCAATATTTTAGAGGATAACGCATGTTAGGTCTAGGTTAGCCCTGGGATTTTCAGTCATCAGACTCATACTTTCGCACACTTCACATACTCGGTGAACAGATCCTGGGTTATTTTCTGGTTTGGATCACATAGTAATGTGGTACCACACTGAAAAAGTCGATTAAACCAGGTTCTGATCAATATTTTTGAGGATAACGCATGTTAGGTCTAGGCTAGGCCTGGGATTTTCACTCATCAGACTCATACTTTCGCATTCTTCACATACTTGTTGAACGGATCCTGGGTTTTTTCTGGTTTGGATCACGTAGTAATGTGGGACCACACTGAAACAATCAATTAAACCTGGTCTTGATAAATATTTTAGAGGATAACGCATATTAGGTCTGGGTTAGGTCTAGGATTTGCCCTTGTCAGGCTCATACTTTCGCATATTTCTCTTACTTCATGGCTAGATCCTGGCCTATTTCTGGATTGGATCACGTAGTAATGTGGTACCACACTGAAGCAGTCGATTAAACCAGGTTTCGATCAATATTTTTGAGGATAACGCAAGTTAGGTATGGGATAGGTCTGGGATTTGCCCTCATCAGGCTCATACTTTCGCGTTTTTCACATACTTGTTGAACAGATCCTGGGTTTTTTCTGGTTTGGAGCACGTAGTAATGTGGGACCACACTGAAGCAGTCAATTAAACCTGGTTTCAATCAATATTTTAGAGAATAATTCATGTTAGGTCTAGGCTAGGTCTGGGATTTGCTCTCATCAGGCTCATTCTTTCGCATATTTCTCATACTTGATGGCTAGATCCTGGGCTTTTTCTGGATTGTATCACGCAGTAATGAGGTACAACACTGAAACAGTCAATTAAACCTGGTTTCCATTAATATTTTAGAGGACAACGCATGTTAGGTCTAGGTTAGGCTTGGGATTTGCCCTCATGAGGGTCATACTTTCGCAGTTTTAACATACATGTCGACCTGATCCATGGTTTTTTCTGCTTTGGATCACGTAGTAAAGTGGTACCACACTGAAACAGTCCATTAAACCTGGTTTGGATCAATATTTTAGAGGATAACGCATGTTAGGTCTAGGTTAGCCCTGGGATTTTCACTCTTCAGACTCATACTTTCGCATTCTTCACATACTTGTTGAACTGATCCTGGGTTTTTTCTGGATTGGTTCACGTAGTAATGTGGTACCACACTGTAACATTCTATTAAACCTGGTCTTGATAAATATTTTAGCGGATAACGCATGTTAGGTTTGTGTTAGGTCTAGGATTTGCCCTCACCAGGCTCATACTTTCGCATATTTCTCATACTTCATGACTAGATCCTGGGCTGTTTCTGGATTGTATAACGTAGTAATGTGGTACCACGCTGAAAGAGTCAATTAAACCTGGTTTCGTTCAATATTTTAGAGGATAACGCAAGTTAGGTCTGGGATAGGTCTGGGATTTGCCCTCATCAGGCTCATACTTTCGTGTTTTTCACATACTTGTTGAACGGATCCTGGGTTTTTTCTGGTTTGGATCACGTAGTAATGTGGGACAACACTGAAACAATCAATTAAACCTGGTCTTGATAAATATTTTAGAGGATAACGCATGTTAGGTCTGGGTTAGCCCTGGGATTTTCAGTCATCAGACTCATACTTTCGCACACTTCACATACTCGGTGAACAGATCCTGGGTTTTTTCTGGTTTGGATCACGTAGTAATGTGGGACCACACTGAAACAATCAATTAAACCTGGTCTTGATAAATATTTTAGAGGATAACGCATATTAGGTCTGGGTTAGGTCTAGGATTTGCCCTCGTCAGGCTCATACTTTCGCATATTTCTCTTACTTCACGGCTGGATCCTGGGCTATTTCTGGTTTGGATCACGTAGTAATGTAGGACCACACTGAAACAATCAATTAAACCTGGTCTTGATAAATATTTTAGTGGATAACGCATATTAGGCCTGGGATAGGACTGGGATTTGCCCTCATCAGACTCATACTTTCGCACACTTCACATACTCGTTGAACAGATCCTGGGTTATTTTCTGGTTTGGATCACATAGTAATGTGGTACCACACTGAATCAGTCGATTAAACCAGGTTTCGATCATTATTATTGAAGATAACGCATGTTAGGTCTAGGATAGGCCGGGGTTTTTCACTCATCAGACTCATATTTTCGCATTCTTCACATACTTGTTGAATGGATCCTGGGTTTTTACTGGTTTGGATCACGTAGTAATGTGATACCACACTGAAACATTCAATTAAACCTGGTCTTGATAAATATTTTAGAGAATAACGCATGTTAGGTCTGGGTTAGGTCTGGTATTTGCCCTCATTAGGCTCATACTTTCGCATATTTCTCATACTTCATGGCTAGATCCTGGGCTGTTTCTGGATTGTATCACGTAGTAATGTGGTACCACGCTGAAACAGTCAATTAAACCTGGTTTCGTTCATTATTTTAGAGGATAACGCAAGTTAGGTCTGGGATAGGTCTGGGATTTGCCCTCATCAGGCTCATACTTTCGCGTTTTTCACATACTTGTTGAACAGATCCTGGGTTTTTTCCGGTTTGGGTCGCGTAGTAGTGTGGTACCACACTGAAACAGTCCATTAAACCTGGTTTGGATCAATATTTTAGAGGATAACGCATGTTAGGTCTGGGATAAGTCTGGGATTTGCCCTCATCAGGCTCATACTTTCGCGTTTTTCACATACTTGTTGAACAGATCCTGGGTTTCTTCCGGTTTGGGTCACGTAGTAATGTGGGACCACACTGAAACAATCAATTAAACCTGGTCTTGATAAATATTTTAGCGGATAACGCATATTAGGTCTGGGTTAGGTCTAGGATTTGCCCTCGTCAGGCTCATGCTTTCGCATATTTCTCATACTTCATGGCTGGATCCTGGGCTATTTCTGGTTTGGATCACGTAGTAATGTGGTACCACACTGAAACAGTCAATTAAACCTGGTGTCCATTAATATTTTAGAGGACAACGCATGTTAGGTCTAGGTTAGGCTTGGGATTTGCCCTCATGAGGGTCATACTTTCGCAGTTTTAACATACATGTCGACCTGATCCATGGTTTTTTCTGCTTTGGATCACGTAGTAAAGTGGTACCACACTGAAACAGTCCATTAAACCTGGTTTGGATCAATATTTTAGAGGATAACGCATGTTAGGTCTAGGTTAGCCCTGGGATTTTCACTCTTCAGACTCATACTTTCGCATTCTTCACATACTTGTTGAACTGATCCTGGGTTTTTTCTGGATTGGTTCACGTAGTAATGTGGTACCACACTGTAACATTCAATTAAACCTGGTCTTGATAAATATTTTAGCGGATAACGCATGTTAGGTTTGTGTTAGGTCTAGGATTTGCCCTCACCAGGCTCATACTTTCACATATTTCTCATACTTCATGACTAGATCCTGGGCTGTTTCTGGATTGTATAACGTAGAAATGTGGTACCACGCTGAAACAGTCAATTAAACCTGGTTTCGTTCAATATTTTAGAGGATAACGCAAGTTAGGTCTGGGATAGGTCTGGGATTTGCCCTCATCAGGCTCATACTTTCGCGTTTTTCACACACTTGTTGAACTGATCCTGGGTTTTTTCTGGATTGGTTCACGTAGTAATGTGGTACCACACTGTAACATTCAATTAAACCTGGTCTTGATAAATATTTTAGCGGATAACGCATGTTAGGTTTGTGTTAGGTCTAGGATTTGCCCTCACCAGGCTCATACTTTCGCATATTTCTCATACTTCATGACTAGATCCTGGGCTGTTTCTGGATTGTATAACGTAGTAATGTGGTACCACGCTGAAACAGTCAATTAAACCTGGTTTCGTTCAATATTTTAGAGGATAACGCAAGTTAGGTCTGGGATAGGTCTGGGATTTGCCCTCATCAGGCTCATACTTTCGTGTTTTTCACATACTTGTTGAACGGATCCTGGGTTTTTTCTGGTTTGGATCACGTAGTAATGTGGGACTACACTGAAACAATCAATTAAACCTGGTCTTGATAAATATTTTAGAGGATAACGCATGTTAGGTCTGGGTTAGCCCTGGGATTTTCAGTCATCAGACTCATACTTTCGCACACTTCACATACTCGGTGAACAGATCCTGGGTTTTTTCTGGTTTGGATCACGTAGTAATGTGGGACCACACTGAAACAATCAATTAAACCTGGTCTTGATAAATATTTTAGAGGATAACGCATATTAGGTCTGGGTTAGGTCTAGGATTTGCCCTCGTCAGGCTCATACTTTCGCATATTTCTCTTACTTCATGGCTAGATCCTGGGCTATTTCTGGATTGGATCACGTAGTAATGTGGTACCACACTGAAACAGTCGATTAAGCCAGGTTTCGATCAATATTTTTGAGGATAACGCAAGTTAGGTATGGGATAGGTCTGGGATTTGCCCACATCAGGCTCATACTTTCGCATTGTTCACATACTTGTTGAACGGATCCTGGGTTTTTTCTGGTTTGGATCACGTAGTAATGTGGGACCACACTGAAGCAGTCAATTAAACCTGGTTTCCATCAATATTTTAGAGGACAACGCATGTTAGGTCTAGCTTAGGCCTGGGATTTGCTCTCATCAGGCTCATTCTTTCGCATATTTCTCATACTTGATGGCTAGATCCTGGGCTTTTTCTGGATTGTATCACGCAGTAATGAAGTACAACACTGAAACAGTCCATTAAACCTGGTTTGGATCAATATTTTAGAGGATAACGCATGTTAGGTCTAGGATAGGTCTGGGATTTTCACTCATCAGACACATACTTTCGCATTCTTCACATACTTGCTGAACGGATCCTGGGTTTTTTCTGGTTTGGATCACGTAGTAATGTGGGACCACACTGAAACAATCAATTAAACCTGGTCTTGATAAATATTTTAGAGGATAACGCATGTTAGGTCTGGGTTAGGTCTAGGATTTGCCCTCATCAGGCTCATACTTTCGCATGTTTCTCTTACTTCATGGCTAGATCCTGGGCTATTTCTGCTTTGGATCACGTAGTAAAGTGGTACCACACTGAAACAGTCCATTAAACCTGGTTTGGATCAATATTTTAGAGGATAACGCATGTTAGGTCTAGGTTAGCCCTGGGATTTTCAGTCATCAGACTCATACTTTCGCACACTTCACATACTCGGTGAACAGATCCTGGGTTATTTTCTGGTTTGGATCACATAGTAATGTGGTACCACACTGAAAAAGTCGATTAAACCAGGTTCTGATCAATATTTTTGAGGATAACGCATGTTAGGTCTAGGCTAGGCCTGGGATTTTCACTCATCAGACTCATACTTTCGCATTCTTCACATACTTGTTGAACGGATCCTGGGTTTTTTCTGGTTTGGATCACGTAGTAATGTGGGACCACACTGAAACAATCAATTAAACCTGGTCTTGATAAATATTTTAGAGGATAACGCATATTAGGTCTGGGTTAGGTCTAGGATTTGCCCTTGTCAGGCTCATACTTTCGCATATTTCTCTTACTTCATGGCTAGATCCTGGCCTATTTCTGGATTGGATCACGTAGTAATGTGGTACCACACTGAAGCAGTCGATTAAACCAGGTTTCGATCAATATTTTTGAGGATAACGCAAGTTAGGTATGGGATAGGTCTGGGATTTGCCCTCATCAGGCTCATACTTTCGCGTTTTTCACATACTTGTTGAACAGATCCTGGGTTTTTTCTGGTTTGGAGCACGTAGTAATGTGGGACCACACTGAAGCAGTCAATTAAACCTGGTTTCAATCAATATTTTAGAGAATAATTCATGTTAGGTCTAGGCTAGGTCTGGGATTTGCTCTCATCAGGCTCATTCTTTCGCATATTTCTCATACTTGATGGCTAGATCCTGGGCTTTTTCTGGATTGTATCACGCAGTAATGAGGTACAACACTGAAACAGTCAATTAAACCTGGTTTCCATCAATATTTTAGAGGACAACGCATGTTAGGTCTAGGTTAGGCCTGGGATTTGCCCTCATCAGGGTCATACTTTCGCAGATTTAATATATATGTTGACGTGATCGAGGGTTTTTTCTGCTTTGGATCACGTAGTAAAGTGGTACCACACTGAAACAGTCCATTACCTGGTTTAGATCAATATTTTAGAGGATAACGCTTGTTAGGTCTAGGTTAGCCCTGGGATTTTCACTCATCAGACTCATACTTTCGCATTCTTCACATACTTGCTGAACGGATCCTGGGTTTTTTCTGGTTTGGATCACGTAGTAATGTGGGACCACACTGAAACAATCAATTAAACCTGGTCTTGATAAATATTTTAGAGGATAACGCATGTTAGGTATGGGTTAGGTCTAGGATTTGCCCTCATCAGGCTCATACTTTCGCATGTTTCTCATAGTTCATGGCTAGATCCTGGGCTGTTTCTGGATTGTATCACGTAGTAATGTGGTACCACGCTGAAACAGTCAATTAAACCTGGTTTCGTTCAATATTTTAGAGGATAACGCAAGTTAGGTCTGGGATAGGTCTGGGATTTGCCCTCATCAGGCTCATACTTTCGCCTTTTTCACATACTTGTTGAACAGATCCTAGGTTTTTTCCCGTTTGGATCACGTAGTAGTGTGGTACCACACTGAAACAGTCCATTAAACCTGGTCTTGATAAATATCTTAAAGGATAACGCATGTTAGGTCTAGGTTAGCCCTGGGATTTTCACTCATCAGACCCATACTTTCGCATTCTTCACATACTTGTTGAACTGATCCTGGGTTTTTTCTGGATTGTTTCACGTAGTAATGTGGTACCACACTGGAACATTCAATTAAACCTGGTCTTGATAAATACTTTAGAGGATAACGCATGTTAGGTTTGGGTTAGGTCTAGGATTTGCCCTCACCAGGCTCATACTTTCGCATATTTCTCATACTTCATGGGTAGATCCTGGGCTGTTTCTGGATTGTATCACGTAGTAATGTGGTACCACGCTGAAACAGTCAATTAAACCTGGTTTCGTTCAATATTTTAGAGGATAACGCAAGTTAGGTCTGGGATAGGTCTGGGATTTGCCCTCATCAGGCTCATACTTTCGCGTTTTTCACATTCTTGTTGAACAGATCCTAGGTTTTTTCTGGTTTGGATCACGAAGTAGTGTGGTACCACACTGAAACAGTCCATTAAACCTGGTTTGGATCAATATTTTAGAGGATAACGCATGTAAGGTCTAGGTTAGGTCTGGGATTTTCACTCATCAGACACATACTTTCGCATTCTTCACATACTTGCTGAACGGATCCTGGGTTTTTTCTGGTTTGGATCACGTAGTAATGTGGGACCACACTGAAGCAGTCAATTAAACCTGGTTTCCATCAATATTTTAGAGGATAACGCATATTAGGTCTGGGTTAGGTCTAGGATTTGCCCTCGTCAGGCTCATACTTTCGCATATTTCTCATACTTCATGGCTGGATCCTGGGCTATTTCTGGTTTGGATCACGTAGTAATGTGGTACCACACTGAAACAGTCAATTAAACCTGGTGTCCATTAATATTTTAGAGGACAACGCATGTTAGGTCTAGGTTAGGCTTGGGATTTGCCCTCATGAGGGTCATACTTTCGCAGTTTTAACATACATGTCGACCTGATCCATGGTTTTTTCTGCTTTGGATCACGTAGTAAAGTGGTACCACACTGAAACAGTCCATTAAACCTGGTTTGGATCAATATTTTAGAGGATAACGCATGTTAGGTCTAGGTTAGCCCTGGGATTTTCACTCTTCAGACTCATACTTTCGCATTCTTCACATACTTGTTGAACTGATCCTGGGTTTTTTCTGGATTGGTTCACGTAGTAATGTGGTACCACACTGTAACATTCAATTAAACCTGGTCTTGATAAATATTTTAGCGGATAACGCATGTTAGGTTTGTGTTAGGTCTAGGATTTGCCCTCACCAGGCTCATACTTTCACATATTTCTCATACTTCATGACTAGATCCTGGGCTGTTTCTGGATTGTATAACGTAGAAATGTGGTACCACGCTGAAACAGTCAATTAAACCTGGTTTCGTTCAATATTTTAGAGGATAACGCAAGTTAGGTCTGGGATAGGTCTGGGATTTGCCCTCATCAGGCTCATACTTTCGCGTTTTTCACATACTTGTTGAACTGATCCTGGGTTTTTTCTGGATTGGTTCACGTAGTAATGTGGTACCACACTGTAACATTCAATTAAACCTGGTCTTGATAAATATTTTAGCGGATAACGCATGTTAGGTTTGTGTTAGGTCTAGGATTTGCCCTCACCAGGCTCATACTTTCGCATATTTCTCATACTTCATGACTAGATCCTGGGCTGTTTCTGGATTGTATAACGTAGTAATGTGGTACCACGCTGAAACAGTCAATTAAACCTGGTTTCGTTCAATATTTTAGAGGATAACGCAAGTTAGGTCTGGGATAGGTCTGGGATTTGCCCTCATCAGGCTCATACTTTCGTGTTTTTCACATACTTGTTGAACGGATCCTGGGTTTTTTCTGGTTTGGATCACGTAGTAATGTGGGACTACACTGAAACAATCAATTAAACCTGGTCTTGATAAATATTTTAGAGGATAACGCATGTTAGGTCTGGGTTAGCCCTGGGATTTTCAGTCATCAGACTCATACTTTCGCACACTTCACATACTCGGTGAACAGATCCTGGGTTTTTTCTGGTTTGGATCACGTAGTAATGTGGGACCACACTGAAACAATCAATTAAACCTGGTCTTGATAAATATTTTAGAGGATAACGCATATTAGGTCTGGGTTAGGTCTAGGATTTGCCCTCGTCAGGCTCATACTTTCGCATATTTCTCTTACTTCATGGCTAGATCCTGGGCTATTTCTGGATTGGATCACGTAGTAATGTGGTACCACACTGAAACAGTCGATTAAGCCAGGTTTCGATCAATATTTTTGAGGATAACGCAAGTTAGGTATGGGATAGGTCTGGGATTTGCCCACATCAGGCTCATACTTTCGCATTGTTCACATACTTGTTGAACGGATCCTGGGTTTTTTCTGGTTTGGATCACGTAGTAATGTGGGACCACACTGAAGCAGTCAATTAAACCTGGTTTCCATCAATATTTTAGAGGACAACGCATGTTAGGTCTAGCTTAGGCCTGGGATTTGCTCTCATCAGGCTCATTCTTTCGCATATTTCTCATACTTGATGGCTAGATCCTGGGCTTTTTCTGGATTGTATCACGCAGTAATGAAGTACAACACTGAAACAGTCCATTAAACCTGGTTTGGATCAATATTTTAGAGGATAACGCATGTTAGGTCTAGGATAGGTCTGGGATTTTCACTCATCAGACACATACTTTCGCATTCTTCACATACTTGCTGAACGGATCCTGGGTTTTTTCTGGTTTGGATCACGTAGTAATGTGGGACCACACTGAAACAATCAATTAAACCTGGTCTTGATAAATATTTTAGAGGATAACGCATGTTAGGTCTGGGTTAGGTCTAGGATTTGCCCTCATCAGGCTCATACTTTCGCATGTTTCTCTTACTTCATGGCTAGATCCTGGGCTATTTCTGCTTTGGATCACGTAGTAAAGTGGTACCACACTGAAACAGTCCATTAAACCTGGTTTGGATCAATATTTTAGAGGATAACGCATGTTAGGTCTAGGTTAGCCCTGGGATTTTCAGTCATCAGAGTCATACTTTCGCACACTTCACATACTCGGTGAACAGATCCTGGGTTATTTTCTGGTTTGGATCACATAGTAATGTGGTACCACACTGAAAAAGTCGATTAAACCAGGTTCTGATCAATATTTTTGAGGATAACGCATGTTAGGTCTAGGCTAGGCCTGGGATTTTCACTCATCAGACTCATACTTTCGCATTCTTCACATACTTGTTGAACGGATCCTGGGTTTTTTCTGGTTTGGATCACGTAGTAATGTGGGACCACACTGAAACAATCAATTAAACCTGGTCTTGATAAATATTTTAGAGGATAACGCATATTAGGTCTGGGTTAGGTCTAGGATTTGCCCTTGTCAGGCTCATACTTTCGCATATTTCTCTTACTTCATGGCTAGATCCTGGCCTATTTCTGGATTGGATCACGTAGTAATGTGGTACCACACTGAAGCAGTCGATTAAACCAGGTTTCGATCAATATTTTTGAGGATAACGCAAGTTAGGTATGGGATAGGTCTGGGATTTGCCCTCATCAGGCTCATACTTTCGCGTTTTTCACATACTTGTTGAACAGATCCTGGGTTTTTTCTGGTTTGGAGCACGTAGTAATGTGGGACCACACTGAAGCAGTCAATTAAACCTGGTTTCAATCAATATTTTAGAGAATAATTCATGTTAGGTCTAGGCTAGGTCTGGGATTTGCTCTCATCAGGCTCATTCTTTCGCATATTTCTCATACTTGATGGCTAGATCCTGGGCTTTTTCTGGATTGTATCACGCAGTAATGAGGTACAACACTGAAACAGTCAATTAAACCTGGTTTCCATCAATATTTTAGAGGACAACGCATGTTAGGTCTAGGTTAGGCCTGGGATTTGCCCTCATCAGGGTCATACTTTCGCAGATTTAATATATATGTTGACGTGATCGAGGGTTTTTTCTGCTTTGGATCACGTAGTAAAGTGGTACCACACTGAAACAGTCCATTACCTGGTTTAGATCAATATTTTAGAGGATAACGCTTGTTAGGTCTAGGTTAGCCCTGGGATTTTCACTCATCAGACTCATACTTTCGCATTCTTCACATACTTGCTGAACGGATCCTGGGTTTTTTCTGGTTTGGATCACGTAGTAATGTGGGACCACACTGAAACAATCAATTAAACCTGGTCTTGATAAATATTTTAGAGGATAACGCATGTTAGGTATGGGTTAGGTCTAGGATTTGCCCTCATCAGGCTCATACTTTCGCATGTTTCTCATAGTTCATGGCTAGATCCTGGGCTGTTTCTGGATTGTATCACGTAGTAATGTGGTACCACGCTGAAACAGTCAATTAAACCTGGTTTCGTTCAATATTTTAGAGGATAACGCAAGTTAGGTCTGGGATAGGTCTGGGATTTGCCCTCATCAGGCTCATACTTTCGCCTTTTTCACATACTTGTTGAACAGATCCTAGGTTTTTTCCCGTTTGGATCACGTAGTAGTGTGGTACCACACTGAAACAGTCCATTAAACCTGGTCTTGATAAATATCTTAAAGGATAACGCATGTTAGGTCTAGGTTAGCCCTGGGATTTTCACTCATCAGACCCATACTTTCGCATTCTTCACATACTTGTTGAACTGATCCTGGGTTTTTTCTGGATTGTTTCACGTAGTAATGTGGTACCACACTGGAACATTCAATTAAACCTGGTCTTGATAAATACTTTAGAGGATAACGCATGTTAGGTTTGGGTTAGGTCTAGGATTTGCCCTCACCAGGCTCATACTTTCGCATATTTCTCATACTTCATGGGTAGATCCTGGGCTGTTTCTGGATTGTATCACGTAGTAATGTGGTACCACGCTGAAACAGTCAATTAAACCTGGTTTCGTTCAATATTTTAGAGGATAACGCAAGTTAGGTCTGGGATAGGTCTGGGATTTGCCCTCATCAGGCTCATACTTTCGCGTTTTTCACATTCTTGTTGAACAGATCCTAGGTTTTTTCTGGTTTGGATCACGAAGTAGTGTGGTACCACACTGAAACAGTCCATTAAACCTGGTTTGGATCAATATTTTAGAGGATAACGCATGTAAGGTCTAGGTTAGGTCTGGGATTTTCACTCATCAGACACATACTTTCGCATTCTTCACATACTTGCTGAACGGATCCTGGGCTTTTTCTGGTTTGGATCTCGTAGTAATGTGGGACCACACTGAAACAATCAATTAAACCTGGTCTTGATAAATATTTTAGAGGATAACGCATGTTAGGTCTGGGTTAGGTCTAGGATTTGCCCTCATCAGGCTCATACTTTCGCATGTTTCTCATACTTCATGGCTAGATCCTGGGCTGTTTCTGGATTGTATCACGTAGTAATGTGGTACCACGCTGAAACAGTCAATTAAACCTGGTTTCGTTCAATATTTTAGAGGATAACGCAAGTTAGGTCTGGGATAGGTCTGGGATTTGCCCTCATCAGGCTCATACTTTCGCGTTTTTCACATACTTGTTGACCTGATCCTGGGTTTTTTCTGGATTGGTTCACGTAGTAATGTGGTACCACACTGTAACATTCAATTAAACCTGGTCTTGATAAATATTTTAGCGGATAACGCATGTTAGGTTTGTGTTAGGTCTAGGATTTGCCCTCACCAGGCTCATACTTTCGCATATTTCTCATACTTCATGACTAGATCCTGGGCTGTTTCTGGATTGTATAACGTAGTAATGTGGTACCACGCTGAAACAGTCAATTAAACCTGGTTTCGTTCAATATTTTAGAGGATAACGCAAGTTAGGTCTGGGATAGGTCTGGGATTTGCCCTCATCAGGCTCATACTTTCGTGTTTTTCACATACTTGTTGAACGGATCCTGGGTTTTTTCTGGTTTGGATCACGTAGTAATGTGGGACTACACTGAAACAATCAATTAAACCTGGTCTTGATAAATATTTTAGAGGATAACGCATGTTAGGTCTGGGTTAGCCCTGGGATTTTCAGTCATCAGACTCATACTTTCGCACACTTCACATACTCGGTGAACAGATCCTGGGTTTTTTCTGGTTTGGATCACGTAGTAATGTGGGACCACACTGAAACAATCAATTAAACCTGGTCTTGATAAATATTTTAGAGGATAACGCATATTAGGTCTGGGTTAGGTCTAGGATTTGCCCTCGTCAGGCTCATACTTTCGCATATTTCTCTTACTTCATGGCTAGATCCTGGGCTATTTCTGGATTGGATCACGTAGTAATGTGGTACCACACTGAAACAGTCGATTAAGCCAGGTTTCGATCAATATTTTTGAGGATAACGCAAGTTAGGTATGGGATAGGTCTGGGATATGCCCACATCAGGCTCATACTTTCGCATTGTTCACATACTTGTTGAACGGATCCTGGGTTTTTTCTGGTTTGGATCACGTAGTAATGTGGGACCACACTGAAGCAGTCAATTAAACCTGGTTTCCATCAATATTTTAGAGGACAACGCATGTTAGGTCTAGCTTAGGCCTGGGATTTGCTCTCATCAGGCTCATTCTTTCGCATATTTCTCATACTTGATGGCTAGATCCTGGGCTTTTTCTGGATTTTATCACGCAGTAATGAAGTACAACACTGAAACAGTCCATTAAACCTGGTTTGGATCAATATTTTAGAGGATAACGCATGTTAGGTCTAGGATAGGTCTGGGATTTTCACTCATCAGACACATACTTTCGCATTCTTCACATACTTGCTGAACGGATCCTGGGTTTTTTCTGGTTTGGATCACGTAGTAATGTGGGACCACACTGAAACAATCAATTAAACCTGGTCTTGATAAATATTTTAGAGGATAACGCATGTTAGGTCTGGGTTAGGTCTAGGATTTGCCCTCATCAGGCTCATACTTTCGCATGTTTCTCTTACTTCATGGCTAGATCCTGGGCTATTTCTGCTTTGGATCACGTAGTAAAGTGGTACCACACTGAAACAGTCCATTAAACCTGGTTTGGATCAATATTTTAGAGGATAACGCATGTTAGGTCTAGGTTAGCCCTGGGATTTTCAGTCATCAGACTCATACTTTCGCACACTTCACATACTCGGTGAACAGATCCTGGGTTATTTTCTGGTTTGGATCACATAGTAATGTGGTACCACACTGAAAAAGTCGATTAAACCAGGTTCTGATCAATATTTTTGAGGATAACGCATGTTAGGTCTAGGCTAGGCCTGGGATTTTCACTCATCAGACTCATACTTTCGCATTCTTCACATACTTGTTGAACGGATCCTGGGTTTTTTCTGGTTTGGATCACGTAGTAATGTGGGACCACACTGAAACAATCAATTAAACCTGGTCTTGATAAATATTTTAGAGGATAACGCATATTAGGTCTGGGTTAGGTCTAGGATTTGCCCTTGTCAGGCTCATACTTTCGCATATTTCTCTTACTTCATGGCTAGATCCTGGCCTATTTCTGGATTGGATCACGTAGTAATGTGGTACCACACTGAAGCAGTCGATTAAACCAGGTTTCGATCAATATTTTTGAGGATAACGCAAGTTAGGTATGGGATAGGTCTGGGATTTGCCCTCATCAGGCTCATACTTTCGCGTTTTTCACATACTTGTTGAACAGATCCTGGGTTTTTTCTGGTTTGGAGCACGTAGTAATGTGGGACCACACTGAAGCAGTCAATTAAACCTGGTTTCAATCAATATTTTAGAGAATAATTCATGTTAGGTCTAGGCTAGGTCTGGGATTTGCTCTCATCAGGCTCATTCTTTCGCATATTTCTCATACTTGATGGCTAGATCCTGGGCTTTTTCTGGATTGTATCACGCAGTAATGAGGTACAACACTGAAACAGTCAATTAAACCTGGTTTCCATCAATATTTTAGAGGACAACGCATGTTAGGTCTAGGTTAGGCCTGGGATTTGCCCTCATCAGGGTCATACTTTCGCAGATTTAATATATATGTTGACGTGATCGAGGGTTTTTTCTGCTTTGGATCACGTAGTAAAGTGGTACCACACTGAAACAGTCCATTACCTGGTTTAGATCAATATTTTAGAGGATAACGCTTGTTAGGTCTAGGTTAGCCCTGAGATTTTCACTCATCAGACTCATACTTTCGCATTCTTCACATACTTGCTGAACGGATCCTGGGTTTTTTCTGGTTTGGATCACGTAGTAATGTGGGACCACACTGAAACAATCAATTAAACCTGGTCTTGATAAATATTTTAGAGGATAACGCATGTTAGGTATGGGTTAGGTCTAGGATTTGCCCTCATCAGGCTCATACTTTCGCATGTTTCTCATAGTTCATGGCTAGATCCTGGGCTGTTTCTGGATTGTATCACGTAGTAATGTGGTACCACGCTGAAACAGTCAATTAAACCTGGTTTCGTTCAATATTTTAGAGGATAACGCAAGTTAGGTCTGGGATAGGTCTGGGATTTGCCCTCATCAGGCTCATACTTTCGCCTTTTTCACATACTTGTTGAACAGATCCTAGGTTTTTTCCCGTTTGGATCACGTAGTAGTGTGGTACCACACTGAAACAGTCCATTAAACCTGGTCTTGATAAATATCTTAAAGGATAACGCATGTTAGGTCTAGGTTAGCCCTGGGATTTTCACTCATCAGACCCATACTTTCGCATTCATCACATACTTGTTGAACTGATCCTGGGTTTTTTCTGGATTGTTTCACGTAGTAATGTGGTACCACACTGGAACATTCAATTAAACCTGGTCTTGATAAATACTTTAGAGGATAACGCATGTTAGGTTTGGGTTAGGTCTAGGATTTGCCCTCACCAGGCTCATACTTTCGCATATTTCTCATACTTCATGGGTAGATCCTGGGCTGTTTCTGGATTGTATCACGTAGTAATGTGGTACCACGCTGAAACAGTCAATTAAACCTGGTTTCGTTCAATATTTTAGAGGATAACGCAAGTTAGGTCTGGGATAGGTCTGGGATTTGCCCTCATCAGGCTCATACTTTCGCGTTTTTCACATTCTTGTTGAACAGTTCCTAGGTTTTTTCTGGTTTGGATCACGAAGTAGTGTGGTACCACACTGAAAGAGTCCATTAAACCTGGTTTGGATCAATATTTTAGAGGATAACGCATGTAAGGTCTAGGTTAGGTCTGGGATTTTCACTCATCAGACACATACTTTCGCATTCTTCACATACTTGCTGAACGGATCCTGGGCTTTTTCTGGTTTGGATCTCGTAGTAATGTGGGACCACACTGAAACAATCAATTAAACCTGGTCTTGATAAATATTTTAGAGGATAACGCATGTTAGGTCTGGGTTAGGTCTAGGATTTGCCCTCATCAGGCTCATACTTTCGCATGTTTCTCATACTTCATGGCTAGATCCTGGGCTGTTTCTGGATTGTATCACGTAGTAATGTGGTACCACGCTGAAACAGTCAATTAAACCTGGTTTCGTTCAATATTTTAGAGGATAACGCAAGTTAGGTCTGGGATAGGTCTGGGATTTGCCCTCAACAGGCTCATACTTTCGCGTTTTTCACATACTTGTTGAACAGATCCCGGGTTTTTTCCCGTTTGGCTCACGTAGTAGTGTGGTACCACACTGAAACAGCCCATTAAACCTGGTTTGGATCAATATCTTAGAGGATAACGCATGTTAGGTCTAGGTTAGGTCTGGGATTTGCCCTCATCAGACTCATACTTTCGCACACTTCACATACTCGTTGAACAGATCCTGCGTTATTTTCTGGTTTGGATCACATATTAATGTGGTACCACACTGAATCAGTCGATTAAACCAGGTTTCAATCAATATTTTTGAGGATAACGCATGTTAGGTCTAGGATAGGCCGGGGTTTTTCACTCATCATACTCATACTTTCGCATTCTTCACATACTTGTTGAACGGATCCTGGGTTTTTACTGGTTTGGATCACGTAGTAATGTGGTACCACATTGAAACATTCAATTAAACCTGGTCATGATAAATATTTTAGAGGATAACGCATGTTAGGTCTGGGTTAGGTCTAGGATTTGCCACATCAGGCTCATACTTTCGCATATTTCTCATACTTCATGGCTGGAACCTGGGCTATTTCTGCTTTGAATCACGTAGTAAAGTGGTACCACACTGAAACAGTCCATTAAACCTGGTTTGGATCAATATTTTAGAGGATAACGCATGTTAGGTCTAGGTTAGCCCTGGGATTTTCAGTCATCAGACCCATACTTTCGCACACTTCACATACTCGGTGGACAGATCCTGGGTTATTTTCTGGTTTGGATCACATAGTAATGTGGTACCACACTGAAAAAGTCGATTAAACCAGGTTCTGATCAATATTTTTGAGGATAACGCATGTTAGGTCTAGGCTAGGCCTGGGATTTTGCCTCATCAGACTCATTCTTTCGCATTCTTCACATACTTGTTGAACGGATCCTAGGTTTTTTCTGGTTTGGATCACGTAGTAATGTGGGACCACACTGAAACAATCAATTAAACCTGGTCTTGATAAATATTTTAGAGGATAACGCATATTAGGTCTGGGTTAGGTCTAGGATTTGCCCTCGTCAGGCTCATACTTTCGCATATTTCTCTTACTTCTTAGCTAGATCCTGGGCTATTTCTGGATTGGATCACGTAGTAATGTGGTACCACACTGAAGCAGTCGATTAAACCAGGTTTCGATCAATATTTTTGAGGATAACGCAAGTTAGGTATGGGATAGGTCTGGGATTTGCCCTCATCAGGTTCATACTTTCGCGTTTTTCACATACTTGTTGAACAGATCCTGGGTTTTTTCTGGTTTGGATCACGCAGTAATGTGGGGCCACACTGAAGCAGTCAATTAAACCTGGTTTCGATCAATATTATAGAGAATAATTCATGTTAGGTCTAGGCTAGGTCTGGGATTTGCTCTCATCAGGCACATTCTTTCGCATATTTTCCATACTTGATGGCTAGATCCTGGGCTTTTTCTGGATTGTATCACGCAGTAATGAAGTACAACACTGAAACAGTCAATTAAACCAGGTTTCCATCAATATTTTAGAGGACAACGCATGTTAGGTCTAGGTTAGGCCTGGGATTTGCCCTCATCAGGGTCATACTTTCGCAGATTTAATATATATGTTGACGTGATCGAGGGTTTTTCTGCTTTGGATCACGTAGTAAAGTGGTACCACACTGAAACAGTCCATTAAACCTGGTCTTGATAAATATTTTAGAGGATAACGCATGTTAGGTTTGGGTTAGGTCTAGGATTTGCACTCACCAGGCTCATACTTTCGCATATTTCTCATACTTCATGGGTAGATCCTGGGCTGTTTTTGGATTGTATTTCGTAGTAATGTAGTTCCACGCTGAAACAGTCAATTAAACCTGGTTTCGTTCAATATTTTAGAGGATAACGCAAGTTAGGTCTGGGATAGGTCTGGGATTTGCCCTCATCAGGGTCATACTTTCGCAGATTTAATATATATGTTGACGTGATCGAGGGTTTTTTCTGCTTTGGATCACGTAGTAAAGTGGTACCACACTGAAACAGTCCATTAAACCTGGTCTTGATAAATACTTTAGAGGATAACGCATGTTAGGTTTGGGTTAGGTCTAGGATTTGCACTCACCAGGCTCATACATTCGCATATTTCTCATACTTCATGGGTAGATCCTGGGCTGTTTCTGGATTGTATAACGTATTAATGTGGTACCACGCTGAAACAGTCAATTAAACCTGGTTTCGATCAATATTATAGAGGATAACGCAAGTTAGGTCTGGGATAGGTCTGGGATTCGCCCTCAGCAGGCTCATACTTTCGCGTTTTTCACATACTTGTTGAACAGATCCTAGGTTTTTTCTGGTTTGGATCACGTAGTAGTGTGGTACCACACTGAAACAGTCCATTAAACCTGGTTTGGATCAATATTTTAGAGGATAACGCATGTTAGGTCTAGGTTAGGTCTGGGATTTTCACTCATCAGACACATACTTTCGCATTCTTCACATACTTGCTGAACGGATCCTGGGTTTTTTCTGGTTTGGATCACGTAGTAATGTGGGACCACACTGAAACAATCAATTAAACCTGGTCTTGATAAATATTTTGGAGGATAACGCATGTTAGGTCTGGGATAGGTCTGGGATTTGCCCACATCAGACTCGTACTTTCGCACACTTCACATACTCGTTGAACACATCCTGGGTTATTTTCTGGTTTGGATCACATAGTAATGTGGTACCACACTGAATCAGTCGATTAAACCTGGTCTTGATAAATATTTTAGAGGATAACGCATGTTAGGTCTGGGTTAGGTCTAGGATTTGCCCACATCAGGCTCATACATTCGCATATTTCTCATGCTTCATGGCTGGATCCTGGTCTATTTCTGGATTGGATCACGTAGTAATGTGGTACCACACTGAAACAGTCAATTAAACCTGGTTTTGATCAATATTTTAGAGAATAATTCATGTTAGGTCTAGGTTAGGTCTGGGATTTGCTCTCATCAGGCTCATACTTTCGCGTTTTTCACATACTTGTTGAACAGATCCTGGGTTTTTACTGGTTTGGGTCACATAGTAATGTGGTACCACACTGAAACAGTCGATTAAACCTGGTTTCGATTAATATTTTTGAGGATAACGAATGTTAGGTCTAGGTTAGGCCTGGGATTTTCACTCATCAGACTCATACTTTCGCATTCTTCACATACTTGTTGAACGGATCCTGGGTTTTTTCTGGTTTGGATCACGTAGTAATGTGGGACCACACTGAAACAGTCAATTAAACCTGGTTTCGATCAATATTTTAGAGAATAATTCATGTTAGGTCTAGGTTAGGTCTGCGAGTTGCTCTCATCAGGCTCATTCCTTCGCATATTTCTCATACTTGATGGCTAGATCCTGGGCTTTTTCTGGATTGCATCACGTAGTAATGAAGTACAACACTGAAACAGTCAATTAAAACTGGTTTCCATCAATATCTTAGAGGACAACGCAAGTTAGGTCTGGGATAGGTCTGGGATTTGCCCTCATCAGGCTCATACTTTCGCATTCTTCACATACTTGTTGAACGGAACCTGGGTTTTTACTGGTTTGGATCACGTAGTAATGTGGTACCACACTGAAACATTCAATTAAACCTGGTCTTGATAAATATTTTAGAGGATAACGCATGTTAGGTCTGGGTTAGGTCTAGGATTGGCCCTCATCAGGCTCATACTTTCGCATGTTTCTCATACTTCATGGCTAGATCCTGGGCTGTTTCTGGATTGTATCACGTAGTAATGTGGTACCACACTGAAACAGTCAATTAAACCTGGTCTTGATAAATATTTTAGAGGATAACGCAAGTTAGGTCTGGGATAGGTCTGGGATTTGCCCTCATCAGGCTCATACTTTCGCGTTTTTCACATACTTGTTGAACAGATCCTGGGTTTTTACTGGTTTGGGTCACGTAGTAATGTGGTACCACACTGAAACAGTCGATTAAACCAGGTTTCGATCAATATTTTTGAGGATAACGCATGTTAGGTCTAGGTTAGGCCTGGGATTTTCACTCATCAGACTCATATTTTCGCATTCTTCACATACTTGTTGAACGGATCCTGGGTTTTTTCTGGTTTGGATCACGTAGTAATGTGGTACCACACTGAAACAGTCAATTAAACCTGGTTTCGACCAATATTTTAGAGAATAACGCATGTTAGGTCTAGGTTAGGTCTGGGATTTGCCCTCATCAGGCTCATACTTTCGCGTTTTTCACATACTTGTGGAACAGATCCTGGGTTTCTACTGATTTGGATCACGTAGTAATGTGGTACCACACTGAAACATTCAATTAAACCTGGTCTTGATAAATATTTTAGAGGATAACGCATGTTAGGTCTGGGTTAGGTCTAGGATTTGCCCTCGTCAGGCTCATACTTTCGCATATTTCTCATACTTCATGGCTAGCTCCTGGGCTATTTCTGGATTGGATCACGTAGTAATGTGGTACCACACTGAAACATTCAATTAAACCTGGTCTTGATAAATATTTTAGAGGATAACGCATGTACGTCTGGGTTAGGTCTAGGATTTGCGCCCATCAGGCTCATACTTTCCCATATTTCTCATACTTCATGGCTGGATCCTGGGCTATTTCTGGATTGGATCACGTAGTAATGTGGTACCGCACTGAAACAGTCAATTAAACCTGGTCTTGATAAATATTTTAGAGGATAACGCAAGTTAGGTCTGGGATAGGTCTGGGATTTGCCCTCATCAGGCTCATACTTTCGCGTTTTTCACATACTTGTTGAACAGATCCTGGGTTTTTTCTGGTTCGGATCACGTAGTAATGTGGTACCACACTGAAACAGTCCATTAAACCTGGTTTGGATCAATATTTAAGAGGATAACGCATGTTAGGTCTGGGATAGGTCTGGGATTTGCCCTCATCAGACTCATACTTTCGCACACTTCACATACTCGTTGAACAGATCCTGGGTTATTTTCTGGTTTGGATCACATAGTAATGTGGTACCACACTGAAACAGTCGATTAAACCTGGTTTCGATTAATATTTTTGAGGATAACGCATGTTAGGTCTAGGTTAGGCCTGGGATTTTCACTCATCAGACTCATACTTTCGCATTCTTCACATACTTGTTGAACGGATCCTCGGTTTTCTCCGGTTTGGATCACGTAGTAATGTGGGACCACACTGAAACAGTCAATTAAACCTGGTTTCGATCAATTTTTTTGAGAATAATTCATGTTAGGTCTAGGTTAGGTCTGCGACTTGCTCTCATCAGGCTCATTCCTTCGCATATTTCTCATACTTGATGGCTAGATCCTGGGCTTTTTCTGGATTGCATCACGTAGTAATGAAGTACAACACTGAAACAGTCAATTAAAACTGGTTTCCATCAATATCTTAGAGGACAACGCAAGTTAGGTCTGGGATAGGTCTGGGATTTGCCCTCATCAGGCTCATACTTTCGCGTTTTTCACATACTTGTTGAACAGATCCTGGGTTTTTTCTGGTTTGGATCACGTAGTAGTGTGGTACCACACTGAAACAGTCGATTAAACCAGGTTTCGATCAATATTTTTGAGGATAACGCATGTTAGGTCTAGGTTAGGCCTGGGATTTTCACTCATCAGACTCATATTTTCGCATTCTTCACATACTTGTTGGACGGATCCTGGGTTTTTTCTGGTTTGGATCACGTAGTAATGTGGTACCACACTGAATCAGTCGATTAAACCAGGTTTCGATCAATATTTTTGAGAATAATTCATGTTAGGTCTAGGTTAGGTCTAGGATTGGCCCTCATCAGGCTCATACTTTCGCATATTTCTCATACTTCATGGCTAGATCCTGGGCTGTTTCTGGATTGTGTCACGTAGTAATGTGGTACCACGCTGAAACAGTCAATTAAACCTGGTTTCGTTCAATATTTTAGAGGATAACGCAAGTTAGGTCTGGGATAGGTCTGGGATTTGCCCTCATCAGGCTCATACTTTCGCGTTTTTCACATACTTGTTGAACAGATCCTCGGTTTTTTCCGGTTTGGGTCACATATTAATGTGGTACCACACTGAATCAGTCGATTAAACCAGGTTTCGATCAATATTTTTGTGGATAACGCATGTTAGGTCTAGGATAGGCCGGGGTTTTTCACTCATCATACTCATACTTTCGCATTCTTCACATACTTGTTGAACGGATCCTGGGCTTTTACTGGTTTGGATCACGTAGTAATGTGGTACCATACTGAAACATTCAATTAAACCTGGTCTTGATAAATATTATAGAGGATAACGCATGTTAGGTCTGGGTAAGATCTAGGATTTGCCCACATCAGGCTCATACTTTCGCATATTTCTCATACTTCATGGCTGGGTCCTGGGCTATTTTTGGATTGGATCACGTAGTAATGTGGTACCACACTGAAACAGTCAATTAAACCTGGTTTTGATCAATATTTTTGAGAATAATTCATGTTAGGTCTAGGTTAGGTCTGGGATTTGCTCTCATCAGGCTCATTCTTTCGCATATTTCTCATACTTGATGGCTAGATGCTGGGCTTTTTCTGGATTGCATCACGTAGTAATAAAGTACAACACTGAAACAGTCAATTAAACCTGGTTTCCATTAATATTTTAGAGGACAACGCAGGTTAGGACTGGGATAGGTCTGGGATTTGCCCTCATCAGGCTCATACTTTCCGTTTTTCACATACTTGTTGAACAGATCCTGGGTTATTTTCTGGTTTGGATCACGTAGTAGTGTGGTACCACACTGAAACAGTCGATTAAACCTGGTTTCGATTAATATTTTTGAGGATAACGCATGTTAGATCTAGGTTAGGCCTGGGATTTTCACTCATCAGACTCATACTTTCGCACACTTCACATACTCGTTGGACAGATCCTGGGTTATTTTCTGGTTTGGATCACATAGTAATGTGGTACCATACTGAAACAGTCGATTAAACCAGGTTTCGATGAATATTTTTGAGGATAACGCATGTTAGGTCTAGGTTAGGCCTGGGATTTTCACTCATCAGACTCATATTTTCGCATTCTTCACATACTTGTTGAACGGATCCTGGGTTTTTTCTGGTTTGGATCACGTAGTAATGTGGTACCACACTGAAACAGTCAATTAAACTTACTTTCGATCAATATTTTAGAGAATAACGCATGTTAGGTCTAGGTTAGGTCTGGGATTTGCTCTCATCAGGCTCATTCTTTCGCATATTTCTCATACTTGATGGCTAGATCCTGGGCTTTTTCTGGATTGCATCACGTAGTAATGAAGTACAAGACTGAAACAGTCAATTAAACCTGGTTTCCATTAATATTTTAGAGGACAACGCATGTTAGGACTGGGATAGGTCTGGGATTTGCCCTCATCAGGCTCATACTTTCGCGTTTTTCACATACTTGTTGAACAGATCCTGGGTTATTTTCTGGTTTGGATCACGGAGTAGTGTGGTACCAAACGGAAACAGTCGATTAAACCTGGTTTCGATTAATATTTTTGAGGATAACGCATGTTAGGTCTAGGTTAGGCCTGGGATTTTCACTCATCAGACTCATACTTTCGCACACTTCACATACTCGTTGGACAGATCCTGGGTTATTTTCTGGTTTGGATCACATAGTAATGTGGTACCACACTGAAGCAGTCGATTAAACCAGGTTTCGATGAATATTTTTGAGGTTAACGCATATTAGGTCAAGGTTAGGCCTGGGATTTTCAATCATCAGACTCATATTTTCGCATTCTTCACATACTTGTTGAACGGATCCTGGGTTTTTTCTGGTTTGGATCACGTAGTAATGTGGTACCACACCGATACAGTCAATTAAACCTAGTTTCGATCAATATTTTAGAGAATAACGCATGTTAGGTCTAGGTTAGGTCTGGGATTTGCCCTCATCAGGCTCATACTTTCGCACACTTCACATACTCGTTGAACAGATCCTGGGTTATTTTCTGGTTTGGATCACATAGTAATGTGGTACCATACTGAAACAGTCGATTAAACCAGGTTTCGATGAATATTTTTGAGGATAACGCATGTTAGGTCTAGGTTAGGTCTGGGATTTGCTCTCATCAGGCTCATTCTTTCGCATATTTCTCATACCTGTTGAACGGATCCTGGGTTTTTTCTGGTTTGGATCACGTAGTAATGTGGTACCACACTGAAACAGTCCATTAAACCTGGTTTGGATCAATATTTTAGAGGATAACGGATGTTAGGTCTAGGTTAGGTCTGGGATTTTCACTCATGAGACTCATACTTTCGCATTCTTCACATACTTGTTTAACGGATCCTGGGTTTTTACTGGTTTGGGTCACGTAGTAATGTGGTACCACACTGAAACAGTCAATTAAACCTGGTTTCGATCAATATTTTAGAGAATAACGCATGTTAGGTCTAGGTTAGGTCTGGGATTTGCCCTCATCAGGCTCATACTTTTGCGTTTTTCACATACTTGTGGAACAGATCCTGGGTTTTTACTGATTTGGATCACGTAGTAATGTGGGACCGCACTGAAACATTCAATTAAACCTGGTCTTGATAAATATTTTAGAGGATAACGCTTGTTAGGTCTAGGTTAGCCCTGGGATTTTCACTCATCAGACTCATACTTTCGCATTCTTCACATACTTGTTGAACTGATCCTGGGCTTTTTCCGGATTGCATCACGTAGTAATGAAGTACAACACTGATGCAGTCAATTAAGCCTGGTCTTGATAAATATTTTAGAGGATAACGCAAGTTAGGTCTGGGATAGGGCTGGGATTTGCCCTCATCAGGCTCATACCTTCGCGTTTTTCACATACTTGATGAACAGATCCTGGGTTTTTTATGGTTTGGATCACGTAGTAATGTGGTACCACACTGAAACAGTCAATTAAACCTGGTTTCGATGAATATTTTTGAGGATAACGCATATTAGGTCAAGGTTAGGCCTGGGATTTTCACTCATCAGACTCATATTTTCGCATTCTTCACATACCTGTTGAACGGATCCTGGGTTTTTTCTGGTTTGGATCACGTAGTAATGTGGTACCACACTGAAACAGTCAATTAAACCTGGTTTCGGTCAATATTTTAGAGAATAACGCATGTTAGGTCTAGGTTAGGTCTGGGATTTGCCCTCATTAGGCTCATACTTTCGCACACTTCACATACTCGTTGAACAGATCCTGGGTTATTTTCTGGTTTGGATCACGTAGTAGTGTGGTACCACACTGAAACAGTCCATTAAACCTGGTTTGGATCAATATTTTAGAGGATAACGGATGTTAGGTCTAGGTTAGGTCTGGGATTTTCACTCATGAGACTCATACTTTCGCATTCTTCACATACTTGTTTAACGGATCCTGGGTTTTTACTGGTTTGGGTCACGTAGTAATGTGGTACCACACTGAAACAGTCAATTAAACCTGGTTTCGATCAATATTTTAGAGAATAACGCATGTTAGGTCTAGGTTAGGTCTGGGATTTGCCCTCATCAGGCTCATACTTTTGCGTTTTTCACATACTTGTGGAACAGATCCTGGGTTTTTACTGATTTGGATCACGTAGTAATGTGGTACCGCACTGAAACATTCAATTAAACCTGGTCTTGATAAATATTTTAGAGGATAACGCTTGTTAGGTCTAGGTTAGCCCTGGGATTTTCACTCATCAGACTCATACTTTCGCATTCTTCACATACTTGTTGAACTGATCCTGGGCTTTTTCCGGATTGCATCACGTAGTAATGAAGTACAACACTGATGCAGTCAATTAAGCCTGGTCTTGATAAATATTTTAGAGGATAACGCAAGTTAGGTCTGGGATAGGGCTGGGATTTGCCCTCATCAGGCTCATACCTTCGCGTTTTTCACATACTTGATGAACAGATCCTGGGTTTTTTATGGTTTGGATCACGTAGTAATGTGGTGCCACACTGAAACAGTCCATTAAACCTGGTTTGGATCAATATTTTAGAGGATAACGCAAGTTAGGTCTGGGATAGGTCTGGGATTTGCCCTCATCAGACTCATACTTTCGCATTCTTCACATACTTGTTGAACGGATCCTGGGTTTTTTCTGGTTTGGATCTCGTAGTAATGTGGGACCACACTGAAACAGTCAATTAAACCTGGTTTCGATCAATATTTTAGAGAATAATTCATGTTAGGTCTAGGTTAGGTCTGCGATTTGCTCTCATCAGGCTCATTCCCTCGCATATTTCTCATACTTGATGGCTAGATCCTGGGCTTTTTCTGGATTGCATCACGTAGTAATGAAGTACAACACCGAAACAGTCAATTAAAACTGGTTTCCATCAATATCTTAGAGGACAACGCAAGTTAGGTCTGGGATAGGTCTGGGATTTGCCCTCATCAGGCTCATACTTTCGCGTTTTTCACATACTTGTTGAACAGATCCTGGGTTTTTTTCTGGTTTGGATCACGTAGTAGTGTGGTACCACACTGAAACAGTCGATTAAACCAGGTTTCGATCAATATTTTTGAGGATAACGCATGTTAGCTCTAGGTTAGGCCTGGGATTTTCACTCATCAGACTCATATTTTCGCATTCTTCACATACTTGTTGAACGGATCCTGGGTTTTTCCTGGTTTGGATCACGTAGTAATGTGGTACCACACTGATACAGTCAATTAAACCTGGTTTCGATCAATATTTTAGAAAATAACGCATGTTAGGTCTAGGTTAGGTCTGGGATTTGCCCTCATCAGGCTCATACTTTCGCACACTTCACATACTCGTTGAACAGATCCTGGGTTATTTTCTGGTTTGGATCACATAGTAATGTGGTACCACACTGAAACAGTCGATTAAACCAGGTTTCGATGAATATTTTTGAGGATAACGTATGTTAGGTCTAGGTTAGGACTGAGATTTTCACTCATCAGACTCATATTTTCGCATTCTTCACATACTTGTTGAACGGATCCTGGGTTTTTTCTGGTTTGGATCACGTAGTAATGTGGTACCACACTGATACAGTCAATTAAACCTGGTTTCGATCAATATTTTAGAAAATAACGCATGTTAGGTCTAGGTTAGGTCTGGGATTTGCCCTCATCAGGCTCATACTTTCGCACACTTCACATACTCGTTGAACAGATGCTGGGTTATTTTCTGGTTTGGATCACATAGTAATGTGGTACCACACTGAAACAGTCGATTAAACCAGGTTTCGATGAATATTTTTGAGGATAACGCATGTTAGGTCTAGGTTAGGCCTGGGATTTTCACTCATCAGACTCATACTTTCGCATTCTTCACATACTTGTTGAACGGATCCTGGGTGTTTTCTGGTTTGGATCACGTAGTAATGTGGGACCTCACTGAAACAGTCAATTAAACCTGGTTTCGATCAATATTTTAGAGAATAATTCATGTTAGGTCTAGGTTAGGTCTAGGATTGGCCCTCATCAGGCTCATACTATCGCATGTTTCTCATACTTCATGGCTAGATCCTGGGCTGTTTCTGGATTGTATCACGTAGTAATGTGAGACCACACTGAAACAGTCAATTAAACCTGGTTTCGATCAATATTTTAGAGAATAATTCATGTTAGGTCTAGGTTAGGTCTGCGATTTGCTCTCATCAGGCTCATTCCCTCGCATATTTCTCATACTTGATGGCTAGATCCTGGGCTTTTCCTGGATTGCATCACGTAGTAATGAAGTACAACACCGAAACAGTCAATTAAAACTGGTTTCCATCAATATCTTAGAGGACAACGCAAGTTAGGTCTGGGATAGGTCTGGGATTTGCCCTCATCAGGCTCATACTTTCGCGTTTTTCACATACTTGTTGAACAGATCCTGGGTTTTTTTCTGGTTTGGATCACGTAGTAGTGTGGTACCACACTGAAACAGTCGATTAAACCAGGTTTCGATCAATATTTTTGAGGATAACGCATGTTAGGTCTAGGTTAGGCCTGGGATTTTCACTCATCAGACTCTTATTTTCGCATTCTTCACATACTTGTTGAACGGATCCTGGGTTTTTCCTGGTTTGGATCACGTAGTAATGTGGTACCACACTGATACAGTCAATTAAACCTGGTTTCGATCAATATTTTAGAAAATAACGCATGTTAGGTCTAGGTTAGGTCTGGGATTTGCCCTCATCAGGCTCATACTTTCGCACACTTCACATACTCGTTGAACAGATCCTGGGTTATTTTCTGGTTTGGATCACATAGTAATGTGGTACCACACTGAAACAGTCGATTAAACCAGGTTTCGATGAATATTTTTGAGGATAACGGATGTTAGGTCTAGGTTAGGACTGGGATTTTCACTCATCAGACTCATATTTTCGCATTCTTCACATACTTGTTGAACGGATCCTGGGTTTTTTCTGGGTTGGATCACGTAGTAATGTGGTACCACACTGATACAGTCAATTAAACCTGGTTTCGATCAATATTTTAGAAAATAACGCATGTTAGGTCTAGGTTAGGTCTGGGATTTGCCCTCATCAGGCTCATACTTTCGCACACTTCACATACTCGTTGAACAGATGCTGGGTTATTTTCTGGTTTGGATCACATAGTAATGTGGTACCACACTGAAACAGTCGATTAAACCAGGTTTCGATGAATATTTTTGAGGATAACGCATGTTAGGTCTAGGTTAGGCCTGGGATTTTCACTCATCAGACTCATACTTTCGCATTCTTCACATACTTGTTGAACGGATCCTGGGTGTTTTCTGGTTTGGATCACGTAGTAATGTGGGACCTCACTGAAACAGTCAATTAAACCTGGTTTCGATCAATATTTTAGAGAATAATTCATGTTAGGTCTAGGTTAGGTCTAGGATTGGCCCTCATCAGGCTCATACTATCGCATGTTTCTCATACTTCATGGCTAGATCCTGGGCTGTTTCTGGATTGTAGCACGTAGTAATGTGGTACCACGCTGAAACAGTCAATTAAACCTGGTTTCGTTCAATATTTTAGAGGATAACGCAAGTTAGGTCTGGGATAGGTCTGGGATTTGCCCTCATCAGGCTCATACTTTCGCGTTTTTCACATACTTGTTGAACAGATCCTGGGTTTTTTCCGGTTTGGGTCACGTAGTAGTGTGGTACCACACTGAAACAGTCCATTAAACCTGGTTTGGATCAATATTTTAGAGGATAACGCATGTTAGGTGTAGGTTAGGTCTGGGATTTGCCCTCATCAGACTCATACTTTCGCACACTTCACATACTCGTTGAACAGATCCTGCGTTATTTTCTGGTTTGGATCACATATTAATGTGGTACCACACTGAATCAGTCGATTAAACCAGGTTTCGATCAATATTTTTGTGGATAACGCATGTTAGGTCTAGGATAGGCCGGGGTTATTCACTCATCATACTCATACTTTCGCATTCTTCACATACTTGTTGAACGGATCCTGGGCTTTTACTGGTTTGGATCACGTAGTAATGTGTTACCTCACTGAAACATTCAATTAAACCTGGTCTTGATAAATATTTTAGAGGATAACGCATGTTAGGTCTGGGTTAGGTCTAGGATTTGCCCACATCAGGCTCATACTTTCGCATATTTCTCATACTTCATGGCTGGATCCTGGGCTATTTTTGGATTGGATCACGTAGTAATGTGGTACCACACTGAAACAGTCAATTAAACCTGGTTTTGATCAATATTTTTGAGAATAATTCATGTTAGGTCTAGGTTAGGTCTGGGATTTTCACTCATCAGACTCATACTTTCGCATTCTTCACATACTTGTTTCACGGATCCTGGGTTTTTACTGGTTTGGGTGTCGTAGTAATGTGGTACCACACTGAAACAGTCGATTAAACAAGGTTTCGATCAATATTTTTGAGGATAACGCATGTTAGGTCTAGGTTAGGCCTGGGATTTTCACTCATCAGACTCATATTTTCGCATTCTTCACATACTTGTTGAACGGATCCTGGGTTTTTTCTGGTTTGGATCACGTAGTAGTGTGGTACCACACTGAAACAGTCAATTAAACCTGGTTTCGATCAATATTTTAGAGAATAACGCATGTTAGGTCTAGGTTAGGTCTGGGATTTGCCCTCATCAGGCTCATACTTTCGCGTTTTTCACATACTTGTGGAACAGATCCTGGGTTTTTACTGATTTGGATCACGTAGTAATGTGGTACCACACTGAAACATTCAATTAAACCTGGTCTTGATAAATATTTTAGAGGGTAACGCATGCTAGGTCTGGGTTAGGTCTAGGATTTGCCCTCGTCAGGCTCATACTTTCGCATATTTCTCATACTTCATGGCTAGATCCTGGGCTATTTCTGGATTCGATCACGTAGTAATGTGGTACCACACTGAAACATTCAATTAAACCTGGTCTTGATAAATATTTTAGAGGATAACGCATGTTAGGTCTGGGTTAGGTCTAGGATTTGCCCCCATCAGAATCATACTTTCGCATATTTCTCATACGTCATGGCTGGATCCTGGGCTATTTCTGGATTGGATCACGTAGTAATGTGGTACCGCACTGAAACAGTCGATTAAACCTGGTTTCCAGGAATATTTTAGAGGACAACGCATGTTAGGTCTAGGTTAGCCCTGAGATTTTCACTCATCAGACTCATACTTTCGCATTCTTCACATACTTGTTGAACGGATCCTGGATTTTTTCTGGTTTGGATCACGTAGTAATGTGGTACCACACTGAAACAGTCAACTAAACCTGGTTTCGATTAATATTTTTGAGGATAACGCATGTTAGGTCTGGGATAGGTCTGGGATTTGCCCTCATCAGGCTCATACTTTCGCAGTTTTAACGTGCATGTTGACCTAATCGAGGGTTTTTTCTGGTTTGGGTCACGTAGTAATGTGGTACTACACTGAAACAGTCGATTAAACCAGGTTTCGATCAATATTTTTGAGGATAACGCATGTTAGGTCTAGGTTAGGCCTGGGTTTTTCACTCATCAAACTCATACTTTCGCAGTTTTAACGTGCATGTTGACCTGATCGAGGGTTTTTTCTGGTTTGGGTCACGTAGTAATGTGGTACCACACTGAAACAGTCGATTAAACCAGGTTTCGATCAATATTTTTGAGGATAACGCATGTTAGGTCTAGGTTAGGCCTGGGATTTTCACCCATCAGACTCATACTTTCGCATTCTTCACATACATGTTGAACGGATCCTGGGATTTTTCTGGTTTGGATCACGTCGTAATGTGGTACCACACTGAAACAGTCCATTAGACCTGGTTTAGATCAATATTTTAGAGGATAACGCATGTTAGGTCTAGGTTAGGTCTGGGATTTTCACTCATCAGACTCATACTTTCGCATTCTTCACATACTTGTTGAACGGATCCTGTGTTTTCTCTGGTTTGGGTCACGTAGTAATGTGGTACCACACTGGAACAGTCCATTAAACCTGGTTTGGATCAATATTTTAGAGGATAACGCATGTTAGGTCTAGGTTAGGTCTGGGATTTTCACTCATCAGACTCATACTTTCGCATTCTTCACATACTTCTTGAACGGATCCTGGGTTTTTTCTGGTTTGGATCACGTAGTAATGTAGTACCACACTGAAACAGTCAATTAAACCTGGTTTCGATCAATATTTTAGAGAATAACGCATGTTAGGTCTAGGTTAGGTCTGGGATTTGCCCTCATCAGGCTCATACTTTCGCGTTTTTCACATACTTTTGGAACAGATCCTGGGCAATTTCTGGATTGGATCACGTAGTAATGTGGTACCACACTGAAACAGTCAATTAAACCTGGTTTCCATCAATATCTTAGAGGACAACGCAAGTTAGGTCTGGGATAGGTCTGGGATTTGCCCTCATCAGGCTCATAGTTTCGCGTTTTTCACATACTTGTTGAACAGATCCTGGGTTTTTTCTGGTTTGGATCACGTAGTAGTGTGGTACCACACTGAAACAGTCCATTAAACCTGGTTTGGATCAATATTTTAGAGGATAACGCATGTTAGGTCTAGGTTAGGTCTGGGATTTTCACACATCAGACTCATACTTTCGCATTCTTCACATACTTGTTGAACGGATCCTGGGTTTTTTCTGGTTTGGTTAACGTAGTAATGTGGTACCACACTGAAACATTCAATTAAACCTGGTCTTGATAAATATTTTAGAGGATAACGCATGTTAGGTTTGGGTTAGATCTAGGATTTGCCCTCATCAGGCTCATACTTTCGCATATTTCTCATACTTCATGGCTAGATCCTGGGCTATTTCTGGATTGGATCACGTAGTAATGTGGTACCACACTGAAACAGTCAATTAAACCTGGTTTCCATCAATATCTTAGAGGACAACGCAAGTTAGGTCTGGGATAGGTCTGGGATTTGCCCTCATCAGGCTCATACTTTCGCGTTTTTCACATACTTGTTGAACAGATCCTGGGTTTTTTCTGGTTTGGATCACGTAGTAGTGTGGTACCACACTGAAACAGTCAATTAAACCTGGTTTCGATCAATATTTTAGAGAATAACGCATGTTAGGTCTAGGTTAGGTCTGGGATTTGCTCTCATCAGGCTCATTCTTTCGCATATTTCTCATACTTGATGGCTAGATCCTGGGCTTTTTCTGGATTGCATCACGTAGTAATGAAGTACAACACTGAAACAGTCAATTAAACCTGGTTTCCATTAATATTTTAGAGGACAACGCATGTTAGGACTGGGATAGGTCTGGGATTTGCCCTCATCAGGCTCATTCTTTCGCGTTTTTCACATACTTGTTGAACAGATCCTGGGTTATTTTCTGGTTTGGATCACATAGTAATGTGGTTCCACACTGAAACAGTCGATTAAACCTGGTTTCGATTAATATTTTTGAGGATAACGCATATTAGGTCAAGGTTAGGCCTGGGATTTTCACTCATCAGACTCATACTTTCGCACACTTCACATACTCGTTGAACAGATCCTGGGTTATTTTCTGGTTTGGATCACATAGTAATGTGGTACCACACTGAAACAGTCGATTAAACCAGGTTTCGATGAATATTTTTGAGGATAACGCATGTTAGGTCTCGGTTAGGTCTAGGATTTGCCCTCATCAGGCTCATACTTTCGCATATTTCTCATACTTCATGGCTAGACCCTGGGCTATTTCTGGATTGGATCACCTAGTAATGTGGTACCACACTGAAACAGTCAATTAAACCTGGTTTCGCTCAATATTTTAGAAGATAGCGCATGTTAGGTCTAGGTTAGGACTGGGATTTGCCCTCATCATGGTCATACTTTCGCAGTTTTAACATGCATGTTGACCTGATCGAGGGTTTTTTCTGCTTTGAATCACGTAGTAAAGTGGTACCACAACTAAAACAGTCAATTAAACCTGGTCATGATAAATGTTTTAGAGGATAACGCATGTTAGGTCTGGGTTAGGTCTAGGATTTGCCCTCGTCAGGCTCATACTTTCGCATACTTCTCATACTTCATGGCTAGATCCTGGGCTATTTCTGGATTGGATCACGTAGTAATGTGGTACCACACTGAAACAGTCAATTAAACCTGGTTTCCATCAATATCTTAGAGGACAACGCAAGTTAGGTCTGGGATAGGTCTGGGATTTGCCCTCATCAGGCTCATAGTTTCGCGTTTTTCACATACTTGTTGAACAGATCCTGGGTTTTTTCTGGTTTGGATCACGTAGTAGTGTGGTACCACACTGAAACAGTCCATTAAACCTGGTTTGGATCAATATTTTAGAGGATAACGCATGTTAGGTCTAGGTTAGGTCTGGGATTTTCACTCATCAGACTCATACTTTCGCATTCTTCACATACTTGTTGAACGGATCCTGGGTTTTTTCTGGTTTGGTTCACGTAGTAATGTGGTACCACACTGAAACAGTCAATTAAACCTGGTTTCCATCAATATCTTAGAGGACAACGCAAGTTAGGTCTGGGATAGGTCTGGGATTTGCCCTCATCAGGCTCATAGTTTCGCGTTTTTCACATACTTGTTGAACAGATCCTGGGTTTTTTCTGGATTGGATCACGTAGTAATGTGGTACCACACTGAAACAGTCGATTAAACCAGGTTTCGATGAATATTTTTGAGGATAACGCATGTTAGGTCTAGGTTAGGCCTGGGATTTTCACTCATCAGACTCATATTTTCGCATTCTTCACATACTTGTTGAACGGATCCTGGGTTTTTTCTGGTTTGGATCACGTAGTAATGTGGTACCACACTGAAACAGTCAATTAAACCTGGTTTCGATCAATATTTTAGAGAATAACGCATGTTAGGTCTAGGTTAGGTCTGGGATTTGCCCTCATTAGGCTCATACTTTCGCACACTTCACATACTCGTTGAACAGATCCTGGGTTATTTTCTGGTTTGGATCACATAGTAATGTGGTACCACACTGAAACAGTCGATTAAACCAGGTTTCGATGAATATTTTTGAGGATAACGCATGTTAGGTCTAGGTTAGGCCTGGGATTTTCACTCATCAGACTCATCCTTTCGCATTCTTCACATACTTGTTGATCGGATCCTGGGTTTTTTCTGGTTTGGATCACGTAGTAATGTGGGACCACACTGAAACAGTCAATTAAACCTGGTTTCGATCAATATTTTAGAGAATAATTCATGTTAGGTCTAGGTTAGGTCTAGGATTTGCCCTCATCAGGCTCATACTTTCGCACACTTCACATACTCGTTGAACAGATCCTGGGTTATTTTCTGGTTTGGATCACATAGTAATGTGTTACCACACTGAAACAGTCGATTAAACCAGGTTTCGATGAATATTTTTGAGGATAACGCATGTTAGGTCTAGGTTAGGCCTGGGATTTTCACTCATCAGACTCATACTTTCGCACACTTCACATACTCGTTGAACAGATCCTGGGTTTTTTCTGGTTTGGATCACGTAGTAATGTGGTACCACAAAGAAACAGTCAATTAAACCTGGTTTCGATCAATATTTTAGAGAATAACGCATGTTAGGTCTAGGTTAGGTCTGGGATTTGCCCTCATCAGGCTCATACTTTCGCACCCTTCACATACTCGTTGAACAGATCCTGGGTTATTTTCTGGTTTGGATCACATATTAATGTGGTACCACACTGAATCAGTCGATTAAACCAGGTTTCGATCAATATTTTTGTGGATAACGCATGTTAGGTCTAGGATAGGCCGGGGTTTTTCACTCATCATACTCATACTTTCGCATTCTTCACATACTTGTTGAACGGATCCTGGGCTTTTACTGGTTTGGATCACGTAGTAATGTGGGACCACACTGAAACATTCAATTAAACCTGGTCTTGATAAATATTTTAGAGGATAACGCATGTTAGGTCTGGGTTAGGTCTAGGATTTGCCCACATCAGGCTCATACTTTCGCATATTTCTCATACTTCATGGCTGGGTCCTGGGCTATTTTTGGATTGGATCACGTAGTAATGTGGTACCACACTGAAACGGTCAATTAAACCAGGTTTTGATCAATATTTTTGAGAATAATTCTTGTTAGGTCTAGGTTAGGTCTGGGATTTGCTCTCATCAGGCTCATTCTTTCGCATATTTCTCATACTTGATGGCTAGATCCTGGGCTTTTTCTGGATTGCATCACGTAGTAATGAAGTACAACACTTAAACAGTCAATTAAAACTGGTTTCCATCAATATCTTAGAGGACAACGCAAGTTAGGTCTGGGATAGGGCTGGGATTTGCCCTCATCAGGCTCATACCTTCGCGTTTTTCACATACTTGTTGAACAGATCCTGGGTTTTTTATGGCTTGGATCACGTAGTAATGTGGTGCCACACTGAAACTGTCCATTAAACCTGGTTTGGATCAATATTTTAGAGGATAACTCATGTTAGGTCTGGGATAGGTCTGGGATTTGCCCTCATCAGACTCATACTTTCGCACACTTCACATACTCGTTGAACAGATCCTGGGTTATTTTCTGGTTTGGATCACGTAGTAGTGTGGTACCACACTGAAACAGTCGATTAAACCAGGTTTCGATCAATATTTTTAAGGATAACGCATGTTAGGTCTAGGTTAGGCCTGGGATTTTCACTCATCAGGCTCATACTTTCGCATTCTTCACATACTTGTTGAACGGATCCTGGGTGTTTTCTGGTTTGGATCACGTAGTAATGTGGGACCACACTGAAACAGTCAATTAAACCTGGTTTCGATCAATATTTTAGAGAATAATTCATGTTAGGTCTAGGTTAGGTCTAGGATTGGCCCTCATCAGGCTCATACTTTCGCATGTTTCTCATACTTCATGGCTAGATCCTGGGCTGTTTCTGGATTGTATCACGTAGTAATGTGGTACCACACTGAAACAGTCAATTAAACCTGGTTTCGATCAATATTTTAGAGAATAACGCATGTTAGGTCTAGGTTAGGTCTGGGATTTGCCCTCATTAGGCTCATACTTTCGCGTTTTTCACATACTTGTGGAACAGATCCTGGGTTTTTACTGATTTGGATCACGTAGTAATGTGGTACCACACTGAAACATTCAATTAAACCTGGTCTTGATAAATATTTTAGAGGATAACGCATGTTAGGTCTGGGTTAGGTCTAGGATTTGCCCTCGTCAGGCTCATACTTTCGCATATTTCTCATACTTCATGGCTAGATCCTGGGCTATTTCTGGATTCGATCACGTAGTAATGTGGTACCACACTGAAACATTCAATTAAACCTGGTCTTGATAAATATTTTAGAGGATAACGCATGTTAGGTCTGGGTTAGGTCTAGGATTTGCCCCCATCAGAATCATACTTTCGCATATTTCTCATACGTCATGGCTGGATCCTGGGCTATTTCTGGATTGGATCACGTAGTAATGTGGTACCGCACTGAAACAGTCAATTAAACCTGGTCTTGATAAATATTTTAGAGGATAACGCAAGTTAGGTCTGGGATAGGTCTGGGATTTGCCCTCATCAGGCTCATACTTTCGCGTTTTTCACATACTTGTTGAACAGATCCTGGGTTTTTTCCGGTTTGGATCACGTAGTAATGTGGTACCACACTGAAACAGTCCATTAAACCTGGTTTCGATTAATATTTTTGAGGATAACGCATGTTAGGTCTGGGATAGATCTGGGATTTGCCCTCATCAGACTCATACTTTCGCACACTTCACATACTCGTTGAACAGATCCTGGGCTTTTTCTGGATTGCATCACGTAGTAATGAAGTACAACACTGAAACAGTCGATTAAAACTGGTTTCCAGGAATATTTTAGAGGACAACGCATGTTAGGTCTAGGTTAGCCCTGAGATTTTCACTCATCAGACTCATACTTTCGCATTCTTCACATACTTGTTGAACGGATCCTGGGTTTTTTCTGGTTTGGATCACGTAGTAATGTGGTAACACACTGAAACAGTCAATTAAACCTGGTTTCGATTAATATTTTTGAGGATAACGCATGTTAGGTCTGGGATAGGTCTGGGATTTGCCCTCATCAGGCTCATACTTTCGCAGTTTTAACGTGCATGTTGACCTGATCGAGGGTTTTTTCTGGTTTGGGTCACGTAGTAATGTGGTACCACACTGAAACAGTCGATTAAACCAGGTTTCGATCAATATTTTTGAGGATAACGCATGTTAGGTCTAGGTTAGGCCTGGGATTTTCACTCATCAAACTCATACTTTCGCAGTTTTAACGTGCATGTTGACCTGATCGAGGGTTTTTTCTGGTGTGGGTCACGTAGTAATGTGGTACCACACTGAAACAGTCGATTAAACCAGGTTTCGATCAATATTTTTGAGGATAACGCATGTTAGGTCTAGGTTAGGCCTGGGATTTTCACTCATCAGACTCATACTTTCGCATTCTTCACATACTTGTTGAACGGATCCTGGGTTTTTTCTGGTTTGGATCACGTAGTAATGTGGTACCACACTGAAACAGTCAATTAAACCTGGTTTCGATCAATATTTTAGAGAATAATTCATCTTAGGTCTGTGTTAGGTCTGGGATTTGCTCTCATCAGGCTCATTCTTTCGCATATTTCTCATACTTGATAGCTAGATCCTGGGCTTTTTCTGGATTGCATCACGTAGTAATGAAGTACAACACTGAAACAGTCAATTAAACCTGGTTTCCAGGAATATTTTAGAGGACAACGCATGTTAGGTCTAGGTTAGGCCTGGGATTTGCCCTCATCAGGGTCATACTTTCGCAGTTCTAACATACATGTTGACCTGATCGAGGGTTTTTTCTGCTTTGGATCACGTAGTAAAGTGGTACCCCACAGAAACAGTCCACTAAACCTGGTTTGGATCAATATTTTAGAGGATAACGCATGTTAGGTCTAGGTTAGGTCTGGGATTTGCCCTCATCAGGCTCATACTTTCGCGTTTTTCACATACTTTTGAAACAGATCCTGGGTTTTTACTGGTTTGGATCACGTAGTAATGTGGTACCACACTGAAACATTCAATTAAACCTGGTTTCGATTAATATTTTAGAGGATAACGCATGTTAGGTCTGGGTTAGGTCTAGGATTTGCCCTCGTCAGGCTCATACTTTCGCATATTTCTCATACTTCAAGGCTAGATCCTGGGCTATTTCTGGATTGGATCACGTAGTAATGTGGTACCACACTGAAACAGTCAATTAAACCTGGTTTGGATCGATATTTTTGAGGATAACGCATGTTAGGTCTAGGTTAGGCCGAGGATTTTCACTCATCAGACTCATACTTTCGCATACTTCACATACTTGTTGAACGGATCCTGGGTTTTTTCTGGTTTGGTTCACGTAGTAATGTGGTACCACACTGAAACATTCAATTAAACCTGGTCTTGATAAATATTTTAGAGGATAACGCATGTTAGGTTTGGGTTAGGTCTAGGATTTGCCCTCATCAGACTCATACTTTCGCATATTTCTCATACTTCATGGCTAGATCCTGGGCTGTTTCTGGATTGTATCACGTAGTAATGTGGTACCACGCTGAAACATTCAATTAAACCTGATTTCGATCAATATTTTAGAGGATAACGCAAGTTAGGTCCGGGATAGGTCTGGGATTCGCCCTCATCAGGCTCATACTTTCGCATATTTCTCATACTTGATGGCTAGATCCTGGGTTTTTTCCGGTTTGTGTCACGTAGTAGTGTGGTACCACACTGAAACAGTCGATTAAACCTGGTTTCGATCAATATTTTTGTGGATAACGCATGTTAGGTCTAGGATAGGCCGGGGTTTTTCACTCATCATACTCATACTTTCGCATTCTTCACATACTTGTTGAACGGATCCTGGGCTTTTACTGGTTTGGATCACGTAGTAATGTGGGACCACACTGAAACATTCAATTAAACCTGGTCTTGATAAATATTTTAGAGGATAACGCATGTTAGGTCTGGGTTAGGTCTAGGATTTGCCCACATCAGGCTCATACTTTCGCATATTTCTCATACTTCATGGCTGGGTCCTGGGCTATTTTTGGATTGGATCACGTAGTAATGTGGTACCACACTGAAACGGTCAATTAAACCTGGTTTTGATCAATATTTTTGAGAATAATTCTTGTTAGGTCTAGGTTAGGTCTGGGATTTGCTCTCATCAGGCTCATTCTTTCGCATATTTCTCATACTTGATGGCTAGATCCTGGGCTTTTTCTGGATTGCATCACGTAGTAATGAAGTACAACACTTAAACAGTCAATTAAAACTGGTTTCCATCAATATCTTAGAGGACAACGCAAGTTAGGTCTGGGATAGGGCTGGGATTTGCCCTCATCAGGCTCATACCTTCGCGTTTTTCACATACTTGTTGAACAGATCCTGGGTTTTTTATGGCTTGGATCACGTAGTAATGTGGTGCCACACTGACACTGTCCATTAAACCTGGTTTGGATCAATATTTTAGAGGATAACTCATGTTAGGTCTGGGATAGGTCTGGGATTTGCCCTCATCAGACTCATACTTTCGCACACTTCACATACTCGTTGAACAGATCCTGGGTTATTTTCAGGTTTGGATCACGTAGTAGTGTGGTACCACACTGAAACAGTCGATTAAACCAGGTTTCGATCAATATTTTTAAGGATAACGCATGTTAGGTCTAGGTTAGGCCTGGGATTTTCACTCACCAGGCTCATACTTTCGCATTCTTCACATACTTGTTGAACGGATCCTGGGTGTTTTCTGGTTTGGATCACGTAGTAATGTGGGACCACACTGAAACAGTCAATTAAACCTGGTTTCGATCAATATTTTAGAGAATAACGCATGTTAGGTCTAGGTTAGGTCTGGGATTTGCCCTCATTAGGCTCATACTTTCGCGTTTTTCACATACTTGTGGAACAGATCCTGGGTTTTTACTGATTTGGATCACGTAGTAATGTGGTACCACACTGAAACATTCAATTAAACCTGGTCTTGATAAATATTTTAGAGGATAACGCATGTTAGGTCTGGGTTAGGTCTAGGATTTGCCCTCGTCAGGCTCATACTTTCGCATATTTCTCATACTTCATGGCTAGATCCTGGGCTATTTCTGGATTGTATCACGTAGTAATGTGGTACCACACTGAAACAGTCAATTAAACCTGGTTTCGATCAATATTTTAGAGAATAACGCATGTTAGGTCTAGGTTAGGTCTGGGATTTGCCCTCATTAGGCTCATACTTTCGCGTTTTTCACATACTTGTGGAACAGATCCTGGGTTTTTACTGATTTGGATCACGTAGTAATGTGGTACCACACTGAAACATTCAATTAAACCTGGTCTTGATAAATATTTTAGAGGATAACGCATGTTAGGTCTGGGTTAGGTCTAGGATTTGCCCTCGTCAGGCTCATACTTTCGCATATTTCTCATACTTCATGGCTAGATCCTGGGCTATTTCTGGATTCGATCACGTAGTAATGTGGTACCACACTGAAACATTCAATTAAACCTGGTCTTGATAAATATTTTAGAGGATAACGCATGTTAGGTCTGGGTTAGGTCTAGGATTTGCCCCCATCAGAATCATACTTTCGCATATTTCTCATACGTCATGGCTGGATCCTGGGCTATTTCTGGATTGGATCACGTAGTAATGTGGTACCGCACTGAAACAGTCAATTAAACCTGGTCTTGATAAATATTTTAGAGGATAACGCAAGTTAGGTCTGGGATAGGTCTGGGATTTGCCCTCATCAGGCTCATACTTTCGCAGTTTTAACGTGCATGTTGACCTGATCGAGGGTTTTTTCTGGTTTGGGTCACGTAGTAATGTGGTACCACACTGAAACAGTCGATTAAACCAGGTTTGGATCAATATTTTTGAGGATAACGCATGTTAGGTCTAGGTTAGGCCTGGGATTTTCACTCATCAAACTCATACTTTCGCAGTTTTAACGTGCATGTTGACCTGATCGAGGGTTTTTTCTGGTGTGGGTCTCGTAGTAATGTGGTACCACACTGAAACAGTCGATTAAACCAGGTTTCGATGAATATTTTTGAGGATAACGCATGTTAGGTCTAGGTTAGGCCTGGGATTTTCACTCATCAGACTCATACTTTCGCATTCTTCACATACTTGTTGAACGGATCCTGGGTTTTTTCTGGTTTGGATCACGTAGTAATGTGGTACCACACTGAAACAGTCAATTAAACCTGGTTTCGATCAATATTTTAGAGAATAATTCATCTTAGGTCTGTGTTAGGTCTGGGATTTGCTCTCATCAGGCTCATTCTTTCGCATATTTCTCATACTTGATAGCTAGATCCTGGGCTTTTTCTGGATTGCATCACGTAGTAATGAAGTACAACACTGAAACAGTCAATTAAACCTGGTTTCCAGGAATATTTTAGAGGACAACGCATGTTAGGTCTAGGTTAGGTCTGGGATTTGCCCTCATTAGGCTCATACTTTCGCGTTTTTCACATACTTGTGGAACAGATCCTGGGTTTTTACTGATTTGGATCACGTAGTAATGTGGTACCACACTGAAACATTCAATTAAACCTGGTTTCGATTAATATTTTAGAGGATAACGCATGTTAGGTCTGGGTTAGGTCTAGGATTTGCCGTCGTCAGGCTCATACTTTCGCATATTTCTCATACTTCAAGGCTAGATCCTGGGCTATTTCTGGATTGGATCACGTAGTAATGTGGTACCACACTGAAACAGTCAATTAAACCTGGTTTGGATCGATATTTTTGAGGATAACGCATGTTAGGTCTAGGTTAGGCCGAGGATTTTCACTCATCAGACTCATACTTTCGCATACTTCACATACTTGTTGAACGGATCCTGGGTTTTTTCTGGATTGTATCACGTAGTAATGTGGTACCACGATGAAACATTCAATTAAACCTGATTTCGATCAATATTTTAGAGGATAACGCAAGTTAGGTCCGGGATAGGTCTGGGATTCGCCCTCATCAGGCTCATACTTTCGCATATTTCTCATACTTCATGGCTGGATCCTGGGCTCTTTCTGGATTGGATCACGTAGTAATGTGGTGCCACACTGAAACAGTCAATTAAACCTGGTTTCGATCACTATTTTAGAGAATAATTCATGTTAGGTCTAGGTTAGGTCTGGGATTTGCTCTCATCAGGCTCATTCTTTCGCATATTTCACATACTTGACGGCTAGATCCTGGGCTTTTTCTGGATTGTATCACGTAGTAATGAAGTACAACACTGAAACAGTCAATTAAACCTGGTTTCCATCAATATCTTAGAGGACAACGCAAGTTAGGTCTGGGATAGGTCTGGGATTTGCCCTCATCAGGCTCATACTTTCGCGTTTTTCACATACTTGTTGAACAGATCCTGGGTTTCTTCTGGTTTGGATCACGTAGTAATGTGGTACCACACTGAAACAGTCAATTAAACCTGGTTTCGATCAATAGTTTTGAGGATAACGCATGTTAGGTCTAGGTTAGGCCGGGGATTTTCACTCATCAGACTCATACTTTCGCATTCTTCTCATACTTGTTGAACGGATCCTGGGTTTTTGCTGGTTTGGATCACGTAGTAATGTGGTACCACACTGAAACATTCAATTAAACCTGGTCTTGATAAATATTTTAGAGAATAACGCATGTTAGGTCTGGGTTAGGTCTAGGATTTGTCCCCATCAGGCTCATACTTTCGCATATTTCTCATACTTCATGGCTGGATCCTGGGCTCTTTCTGGATTGGATCACGTAGTAATGTGGTGCCACACTGAAACAGTCAATTAAACCTGGTTTCGATCACTATTTTAGAGAATAATTCATGTTAGGTCTAGGTTAGGTCTGGGATTTGCTCTCATCAGGCTCATTCTTTCGCATATTTCACATACTTGACGGCTAGATCCTGGGCTTTTTCTGGATTGTATCACGTAGTAATGAAGTACAACACTGAAACAGTCAATTAAACCTGGTTTCCATCAATATCTTAGAGGACAACGCAAGTTAGGTCTGGGATAGGTCTGGGATTTGCCCTCATCAGGCTCATACTTTCGCGTTTTTCACATACATGTTGAACAGATCCTGGGTTTCTTCTGGTTTGGATCACGTAGTAATATGGTACCACACTGAAACAGTCAATTAAACCTGGTTTCGATTAATATTTTTGAGGATAACGCATGTTAGGTCTGGGATAGGTCTGGGATTTGCCCTCATCAGGCTCATAGTTTCGCGTTTTTCACATACTTGTTGAACAGATCCTGGGTTTTTTCTGGTTTGGATCACGTAGTAGTGTGGTACCACACTGAAACAGTCCATTAAACCTGGTTTGGATCAATATTTTAGAGGATAACGCATGTTAGGTCTAGGTTAGGTCTGGGATTCGCCCTCATCAGGCTCATACTTTCGCGTTTTTCACATACTTGTTGAACTGATCCTGGGTTTTTTCAGGTTTGGATCACGTAGTAATGTGGTACCACACTGAAACAGTCGATTAAACCTGGTTTCGATCAATATTTTAGAGGATAACGCAAGTTAGGTCTGGGATAGGTCTGGGATTTGCCCTCATCAGACTCATACTTTCGCAAACTTCACATACTCGTTGAACAGATCCTGGGTTATTTTCTGGTTTGGATCACGTAGTAATGTGGGACCACACTGAAACAATCAATTAAACCTGGTCTTGATAAATATTTTAGAGGACATCGCATGTTAGGTCTGGGTTAGGTCTAGGATTTGCCCTCATCAGGCTCATACTTTCGCATATTTCTCATACTTCATGGCTAGACCCTGGGCTATTTCTGGATTGGATCACCTAGTAATGTGGTACCACACTGAAACAGTCAATTAAACCTGGTTTCGCCCAATATTTTAGAAGATAGCGCATGTTAGGTCTAGGTTAGGACTGGGATTTGCCCTCATCATGGTCATACTTTCGCAGTTTTAACATGCATGTTGACCTGATCGAGGGTTTTTTTCTGCTTTGAATCACGTAGTAAAGTGGTACCACAACTAAAACAGTCAATTAAACCTGGTCATGATAAATATTTTAGAGGATAACGCATGTTAGGTCTGGGTTAGGTCTAGGATTTGCCCTCGTCAGGCTCATACTTTCGCATACTTCTCATACTTCATGGCTAGATCCTGGGCTATTTCTGGATTGGATCACGTAGTAATGTGGTACCACACTGAAACAGTCAATTAAACCTGGTTTCCATCAATATCTTAGAGGACAACGCAAGTTAGGTCTGGGATAGGTCTGGGATTTGCCCTCATCAGGCTCATAGTTTCGCGTTTTTCACATACTTGTTGAACGGATCCTGGGTTTTTTCTGGTTTGGTTCACGTAGTAATGTGGTACCACACTGAAACATTCAATTAAACCTGGTCTTGATAAATATTTTAGAGGATAACGCATGTTAGGTTTGGGTTAGGTCTAGGATTTGCCCTCATCAGGCTCATACTTTCGCATATTTCTCATACTTCATGGCTAGATCCTGGGCTATTTCTGGATTGGATCACGTAGTAATGTGGTACCACACTGAAACAGTCAACTAAACCTGGTTTCCATCAATATCTTAGAGGACAACGCAAGTTAGGTCTGGGATAGGTCTGGGATTTGCCCTCATCAGCCTCATACTTTCGCGTTTTCCACATACTTGTTGAACAGATCCTGGGTTTTTTCTGGTTTGGATCACGTAGTAGTGTGGTACCACACTGAAACAGTCAATTAAACCTGGTTTCGATCAATATTTTAGAGAATAACGCATGTTAGGTCTAGGTTAGGTCTGGGATTTGCTCTCATCAGGCTCATTCTTTCGCATATTTCTCATACTTGATGGCTAGATCCTGGGCTTTTTCTGGATTGCATCACGTAGTAATGAAGTACAACACTGAAACAGTCAATTAAACCTGGTTTCCATTAATATTTTAGAGGACAACGCATGTTAGGACTGGGATAGGTCTGAGATTTGCCCTCATCAGGCTCATACTTTCGCGTTTTTCACATACTTGTTGAACAGATCCTGGGTTATTTTCTGGTTTGGATCACATAGTAATGTGGTACCACACTGAAACAGTCGATTAAACCTGGTTTCGATTAATATTCTTAAGGATAACGCATGTTAGGTCTAGGTTAGGCCTGGGATTTTCACTCATCAGACTCATACTTTCGCACACTTCACATACTCGTTGAACAGATCCTGGGTTATTTTCTGGTTTGGATCACATAGTAATGTGGTACCACACTGAAACAGTCGATTAAACCAGGTTTCGATGAATATTTTTGAGGATAACGCATATTAGGTCAAGGTTAGGCCTGGGATTTTCACTCATCAGACTCATATTTTCGCATTCTTCACATACATGTTGAACGGATCCTGGGTTTTTTCTGGTTTGGATCACGTAGTAATGTGGTACCACACTGAAACAGTCAATTAAACCTGGTTTCGATCAATATTTTAACGAATAACGCATGTTAGGTCTAGGTTAGGCCTGGGATTTTCACTCATCAGAGTCATATTTTCGCATTCTTCACATACTTGTTGAACGGATCCTGGGTTTTTTCTGGTTTGGATCACGTAGTAATGTGGTACCATACTGATACAGTCAATTAAACCTGGTTTCGATCAATATTTTAGAGAATAACGCATGTTAGGTCTAGGTTAGGTCTGGGATTTGCCCTCATTAGGCTCATACTTTCGCACACTTCACATACTCGTTGAACAGATCCTGGGTTATTTTCTGGTTTGGATCACATAGTAATGTGGTACCACACTGAAACAGTCGATTAAACCAGGTTTCGATGAATATTTTTGAGGATAACGCATGTTAGGTCTAGGTTAGGCCTGGGATTTTCACTCATCAGACTCATACTTTCGCATTCTTCACATACTTGTTGATCGGATCCTGGGTTTTTTCTGGTTTGGATCACGTAGCAATGTGGGACCACACTGAAACAGTCAATTAAACCTGGTTTCGATCAATATTTTAGAGAATAATTCATGTTAGGTCTAGGTTAGGTCTAGGATTTGCCCTCATCAGGCTCATACTTTCGCACACTTCACATACTCGTTGAACAGATCCTGGGTTATTTTCTGGTTTGGATCACATAGTAATGTGTTACCACACTGAAACAGTCGATTAAACCAGGTTTCGATGAATATTTTTGAGGATAACGCATGTTAGGTCTAGGTTAGGCCTGGGATTTTCACTCATCAGACTCATACTTTCGCACACTTCACATACTCGTTGAACAGATCCTGGGTTTTTTCTGGTTTGGATCACGTAGTAATGTGGTACCACAAAGAAACAGTCAATTAAACCTGGTTTCGCTCAATATTTTAGAAGATAACGCATGTTAGGTCTAGGTTAGGCCAGGGATTTGCCCTCATCAGGGTCATACTTTCGCAGTTTTAACATGCATGTTGACCTGATCGAGGGTTTTTTCTGCTTTGAATCACGTCTTAAAGTGGTACCACAACTAAAACAGTCAATTAAACCTGGTCATGATAAATATTTTAGAGGATAACGCATGTTAGGTCTGGGTTAGGTCTAGGATTTGCCCTCGTCAGGCTCATACTTTCGCATATTTCTCATACTTCATGGCTAGATCCTGGGCTATTTCTGGATTGGATCACGTAGTAAAGTGGTACCACACTGAAACATTCAATTAAACCTGGTTTTGATCAATATTTTAGAGGATAACGCATGTTAGGTTTGGGTTAGGTCTAGGATTTGCCCTCATCAGGCTCATTCTTTCGCATATTTCTCATACTTGATGGCTAGATCCTGGGCTTTTTCTGGATTGCATCACGTAGTAATGAAGTACAACACTGAAACAGTCAATTAAACCTTGTTTCCATCAATATTTTAGAGGATAACGCAAGTTAGGTCTGGGATAGGTCTGGGATTCGCCCTCATCAGACTCATACTTTCGCATACTTCACATACTTGTTGAACAGATCCTGGGTTTTTTTCTGGTTGGGACCACGTAGTAAAGTGGTACCACACTGAAACAGTCCATTAAATCTGGTTTGGATCGATATTTTAGAGGATAACGCATGTTAGGTCTAGGTTAGCCCTGGGATTTTCACTCATCAGACTCATACTTTCGCATTCTTCACATAGTTGTTGAACGGATCCTGGGTTTTTACTGGTTTGGATCACGTAGTTATGTGGTACCACACTGAAACAATCAATTAAACCTGGTCATGATAAATATTTTAGAGGATAACGCATGCTAGGTCTAGGTTAGGTCTGGGCTTTGCTCTCATCACGCTCATACTTTCGCATATTTCTCATACTTCATGTCTAGATCCTGGGCTATTTCTCGATTGGATCACGTAGTAATGTGGTACCACAGTGAAACAGTCAATTAAACCTGGTTTCGATCAATATTTTAGAGGATAACGCAAGTTAGGTCTGGGATAGGTCTGGGATTTGCCCTCATCAGGCTCATACTTTCGCGTTTTTCACATACTTGTTGAACAGATCCTGGGTTTTTTCTGGTTTGGGTCACGTAGTAATGTGGTACCACACTGAAACAGTCCATTAAACCAGGTTTCGATCAACATTTTTGAGGATAACGCATGTTAGGTCTAGGTTGGGCCTGGGATTTGCCCACATCAGGGTCATACTTTCGCAGTTTTAACATACATGTTGACCTGATCGAGGGTTTTTTCTGGTTTGGATCACGTAGTAAAGTGGTACCACACTGAAACAGTCCATTAAACCTGGTTTGGATCAATATTTTAGAGGATAACGCATGTTAGGTCTAGGTTAGCCCAGGGATTTTCACTCATCAGACTCATACTTTCGCATTCTTCACATACTTGTTGAACGGATCCTGGGTTTTTTCTGGTTTGGTTCACGTAGTAATGTGGTACCACACTGGAACATTCAATTAAACCAGGTCTTGATAAATATTTTAGAGGATAACGCATGTCAGGTTTGGGTTAGGTCTAGGATTTGCCCTCAACAGGGTTATACTTTCGCATATTTCTCATACTTCATGGCTAGATCCTGGGCTATTTCTCGATTGGATCACGTAGTAATGTGGTACCACAGTGAAACAGTCAATTAAACCTGGTTTCGATCAATATTTTAGAGGATAACGCAAGTTAGGTCTGGGATAGGTCTGGGATTTGCCCTCATCAGGCTCATACTTTCGCGTTTTTCACATACTTGTTGAACAGATCCTGGGTTTTTTCTGGTTTGGATCACGTAGTAATGTGGTACCACACTGAAACAGTCAATTAAACCTGGTTTTGATCAATATTTTAGAGAACAATTCATGTTAGGTCTATATTAGGTCTGGGATTTGCTCTCATCAGGCTCATTCTTTCGCATATTTCTCATACTTGATGGCTAGATCCTGGGCTTTTTCTGGATTGCATCACGTAGTAATGAAGTACAACACTGAAACAGTCAATTAAACCTGGTTTCCATCAATATTTTAGAGGACAACGCAGGTTAGGTCTAGGTTAGGCCTGGGATTTGCCCTCATCAGGGTCATACTATCGCAGTTTTAACATACATGTTGACCTGAACGAGTGTTCTTTCTGCTTTGGATCACGTAGTAAAGTGGTACCACACTGAAACATTCAATTAAACCTGGTTTTGATCAATATTTTAGAGGATAACGCATGTTAGGTTTGGGTTAGGTCTAGGATTTGCCCTCATCAGGCTCATTCTTTCGCATATTTCTCATACTTGATGGCTAGATCCTGGGCTTTTTCTGGATTGCATCACGTAGTAATGAAGAACAACACTGAAACAGTCAATTAAACCTGGATTCCATCAATATGTTAGAGGACAACGCATGTTAGGTCTAGGCTAGCCCTGGGATTTTCACTCATCAAACTCATACTTTCGCATTCTTCAAATACTTGTTGAACGGATCCTGGGTTTTTTTCTGGTTTGGATCACGTAGTAATGTGGGACCACACTGAAACAATCAATTAAACCTGGTCATGATAAATATTTTAGAGGATAACGCATGTTAGGTCTAGGTTAGCCCTGGGATTTTCACTCATCAGACTCATACTTTCGCATTCTTCACATACTTGTTGAACGGATCCTGGGTTTTTTCTGGTTTGGTTCACGTAGTAATGTGGTACCACGCTGAAACAGTCAATTAAACCTGGTCTTGATAAATATTTTAGAGGATAACGCATGTTAGGTTTGGGTTAGGTCTAGGATTTGCCCTCGTCAGGCTCATACTTTCGCATATTTCTCATACTCCATGGCTAGATCCTGGGCTATTTCTGGATTGGATCACGTAGTAATGTGGTACCACACTGAAACATTCAATTAAACCTGGTTTCCATCAATATCTTAGAGGACAACGCAAGTTATGTCTGGGATAGGTCTGGGATTTGCCCTCATCAGGCTCATACTTTCGCGTTTTTCACATACTTGTTGAACGGATCCTGGGTTTTTTCTGGTTTGGATCACGTAGTAATGTGGGACCACACTAAAACAATCAATTAAACCTGGTCTTGATAAATATTTTAGAGGATAACGCATGTTAGGTTTGGGTTAGGTCTAGGATTTGCCCTCGTCAGGCTCATACTTTCGCATATTTCTCATACTCCATGGCTAGATCCTGGGCTATTTCTGGATTGGATCACGTAGTAATGTGGTACCACACTGAAACATTCAATTAAACCTGGTTTCCATCAATATCTTAGAGGACAACGCAAGTTAGGTCTGGGATAGGTCTGGGATTTGCCCTCATCAGGCTCATACTTTCGCGTTTTTCACATACTTGTTGAACAGATCCTGGGTTTTTTTCTGGTTTGGACCACGTAGTAAAGTGGTACCACACAGAAACAGTCCATTAAACCTGGTTTGGATCGATATTTTTGAGGATAACGCATGTTAGGTCTAGGTTAGGCCGAGGATTTTCACTCATCAGACTCATACTTTCGCATTCTTCACATAGTTGTTGAACGGATCCTGGGTTTTTACTGGTTTGGATCACGTAGTTATGTGGTACCACACTGAAACAATCAATTAAACCTGGTCATGATAAATATTTTAGAGGATAACGCATGCTAGGTCTGGGTTAGGTCTAGGATTTGCCCTCAACAGGCTCATACTTTCGCATATTTCTCATACTTCATGGCTAGATCTTGGGCTATTTCTGGATTGGATCACGTAGTAATGTGGTACCACACTGAAGCAGTCATTAAACCTGGTTTGGATCAATATTTTAGAGGATAACGCATGTTAGGTCTAGGTTAGGTCTGGGATTTTCACTCATCAGACTCATACTTTCGCATTCTTCAAATACTTGTTGGACGGATCCTGGGTTTTTTTTCTGGTTTGGATCACGTAGTAATGTGGGACCACACTGAAACAATCAATTAAACCTGGTCATGATAAATATTTTAGAGGATAACGCATGTTAGGTCTGGGTTAGGTCTAGGATTTGCCCTCAACTAGCTCATACTTTCGCATATTTCTCATACTTCATGGCTAGATCCTGGGCTGTTTCAGGATTTTATCACGTAGTAATGTGGTATCACACTGAAACAGTCAATTAAACCTGGTTTTGATCAATATTTTAGAGAATAATTCATGTTAGGTCTAGGTTAGGTCTGGGATTTTCACTCATCAAACTCATACTTTCGCATTCTTCAAATACTTGTTGAACGGATCCTGGGTTTTTTTCTGGTTTGGATCACGTAGTAATGTGGGACCACACTGAAACAATCAATTAAACCTGGTCATGATAAATATTTTAGAGGATAACGCATGTTAGGTCTGGGTTAGGTCTAGGATTTGCCCTCAACTAGCTCATACTTTCGCATATTTCTCATACTTCATGGCTAGATCCTGGGCTGTTTCAGGATTTTATCACGTAGTAATGTGGTACCACACTGAAACAGTCAATTAAACCTGGTTTTGATCAATATTTTAGAGAATAATTCATGTTAGGTCTAGGTTAGGTCTGGGCTTTGCTCTCATCAGGCTCATACTTTCGCATATTTCTCATACTTCATGACTAGATCCTGGGCTATTTCTCGATTGGATCACGTAGTAATGTGGTACCACAGTGAAACAGTCAATTAAACCTGGTTTCGATCAATATTTTAGAGGATAACGCAAGTTAGGTCTGGGATAGGTCTGGGATTTGCCCTCATCAGGCTCATTCTTTCGCGTTTTTCACATACTTGTTGAACAGATCCTCGGTTTTTTCCTGTTTGGGTCACGCAGTAGTGTGGGACCACACGGAAACAATCAATTAAACCTGGTCTTGATAAATATTTTAGAGGATAACGCATGTTAGGTGTGGGTTAGGTCTAGGATTTGCCCTCGTCAGGCTCATACTTTCGCATATTTCTCATACTTCATGGCTAGATCCTGGCCTATATCTGGTTTGGAACACGTAGTAATGTGGGACCACACTGAAACAATCAATTAAACCTGGTCATGAAAAATATTTTAGAGGATATCGCATGTTAGGTCTGGGTTAGGTCTAGGATTTGCCCTCATCAGGCTCATTCTTTCGCATATTTCTCATACTTCATGGCTAGATCCTGGGCTATTTCTGGATTGGATCACGTAGTAATGTGGGACCACACTGAAACAGTCAATTAAACCCGGTTTCGATCAATATTTTAGAGACTAATTCATGTTAGGTCTAGGTTAGGACTAGGATTTGCCCTCGTCAGGCTCATACTTTCGCATATTTCTCATACTTCATGGCTAGATCCTGGGCTATTTCTGGATTGGATCACGTAGTAATGTGGGACCACACTGAAACAGTCAATTAAACCTGGTTTCGATCAATATTTTAGAGAATAATTCTTGTTAGGTCCAGGTTAGGTCTAGGATTTGCCCTCGTCAGGCTCATACTTTCGCATATTTCTCATACTTCATGGCTAGATCCTGGGCTATTTCTGGATTGGATCACGTAGTAATGTGGTACCACACTGAAACAGTCAATTAATCCTGGTTTCGATCAATATTTTAGAGGATAACGCAAGTTAGGTCTGGGATAGGTCTGGGATTTGCCCTCATCAGGCTCATACTTTCGCGTTTTTCAAATACTTGTTAAACAGATCCTGGGTTTTCTCTGGTTTGGGTCACGTAGTAATGTGGTACCACACTAGAACAGTCGATTAAACCAGGTTTCGATCAATATTTTTGAGGATAACGCATGTTAGGTCTAGGTTAGGCCTGGGATTTTCACTCATCAGACTCATACTTTCGCATTCTTCACATACTTGTTGAACGGATCCTGGGTTTTTTCCGGTTTGGGTCACGTAGTAGTGTGGGACCACACTGAAACAATCAATTAAACCTGGTCTTGATAAATATTTTAGAGGATAACGCATGTTAGGTGTGGGTTAGGTCTAGAATTTGCCCTCGTCAGGCTCATACTTTCGCATATTTCTCATACTTCATGGCTAGATACTGGGCTATTTCTGGATGGATCACGTAGTAATGTGGTACCACACTGAAACAGTCAATTAAACCTGGTTTCCATCAATATTTTAGAGGACAACGCATGTTAGGTCTAGGTAAGGCCTGGGGTTTGCCCCCATCAGGGTCATACTTTCGCAGTTTTAACATACATGTTGACCTGATCGAGGGTTTTTTCTGCTTTGGATCACGTAGTAAAGTGGTACCACACTGAAACAGTCCATTAAACCTGGTTTGGATCAATATTTTAGAGGATAACGCATGTTAGGTCTAGGTTAGGTCTGGGATTCGCCCTCATCAGGCTCATACTTTCGCGTTTTTCACATACTTGTTGAACTGATCCTGGGTTTTTTCAGGTTTGGATCACGTAGTAAAGTGGTACCACACTGAAACAGTCCATTAAACCTGGTTTGGATCAATATTTTAGAGGATAACGCATGTTAGGTCTAGGTTAGGTCTGGGATTCGCCCTCATCAGGCTCATACTTTCGCGTTTTTCACATACTTGTTGAACTGATCCTGGGTTTTTTCTGGTTTGGATCACGTAGTAATGTGGGACCACACTGAAACAATCAATTAAACCTGGTCTTGATAAATATTTTAGAGGACAACGCATGTTAGGTCTGGGATAGGTCTGGGATTTGCCCTCAACAGGCTCATACTTTCGCGTTTTTCTCATACTTGTTGAACGGATCCTGGGTTTTTTCAGGTTTGGATCACGTATTAATGTGGCACCACACTGAAACATTCAATTCAACCTGGTCTTGATAAATATTTTAGAGGATAACGCATGTTAGGTCTGGGATAGGTCTGGTATTCGCCCTCATCAGGATCATACTTTCGCATATTTCTCATACTTGATGGCTAGATCCTGGGCTTTTTCTGCATTGCATCACGTAGTAATGAAGTACAACACTGAAACAGTCAATTAAACCTGGATTCCATCAATATGTTAGAGGACAACGCATGTTAGGTCTAGATTAGGCCAGGGATTATCACTCATCAGACTCATACTTTCGCATTCTTCACATACTTGTTGAAGGGATCTTGGGTTTTTTCTGGTGTGGATCACGTAGTAATGTGGTACCACACTGAAACAATCAATTAAACCTGGTCTTGATAAATATTTTAGAGGATAACGCATGTTAGGTCTAGGTTAGGTCTAGGATTAGCCCTCATCAGGCTCATACTTTCGCATATTTCTCATACTTCATGGCTGGATCCTGGGCTATTTCTGGATTGGATCACGTAGTAATGTGGTACCACACTGAAACAGTCAATCAAACCTGGTTTCGATCAATATTTTAGAGAATAATTCATGTTAGGCCTGGGTTAGGTCTGGGATTTGCTCTCATCAGGCTCATTCTTTCGCATATTTCTCATACCTGATGGCTAGATCCTGGGCTTTTTCTGGATTGCATCACGTAGTAATGTGGTACCACACTAAAACAGTCAATTAAACCTGGTGTCGATCAATATTTTAGAGGATAACGCAAATTAGGTCTGGGATAGGTCTAGGATGTGCCCTCATCAGGCTCATTCTTTCGTATATTTCTCATACTTGATGGCTAGATCCTGGGCTTTTTCTGGATTGCATCACGTAGTAGTGTGGTGCCACACTGAAACAGTCGATTAAACCAGGTTTCGATCAATATTTTTGAGGATAACGCATGTTAGGTCTAGGTTAGGCCTGGCATTTTCATTCATCACACTCATACTTTCGCATTCTTAACATACTTGTTGACAAGATCCAGGGTTTTTTCTGGTTTGGTTCACGTAGTAATGTGGGACCACACTGAAACAATCAATTATACCAGGTTTTGATAAATATTTTAGAGGATAACGCATGTTAGGTCTGGGTTAGGTCTAGGATTTGCCCTCATCAGGCTCATTCTTTCGCATATTTCTCATACTTGATGGCTTGATCCTGGGCTTTTTCTGGATTGCATCACGTAGTAATGAAGTACAACACAGAAACAGTCAATAAAACCTGGTTTCCATCAATATCTTAGAGGACAACGCAAGTTAGGTCTGGGTTAGGCCTGGGATTTGCCCTCATCAGACTCATACTTTCGCATTCTTCACATACTTGTTGAACGGATCCAGGGTTTTTTCTGGTTTGTATCACGTAGTAATGTGGGACCACACTGAAACAATCAATTAAACCTGGTCTTGATAAATATTTTAGAGGATAACGCATGTTAGGTCTGGGATAGGTCTGCGATTTGCCCTCATCAGGCTCATACTATCGCGTTTTTCACATACTTGTTGAACAGATCCTGGGTTTTTTCTGGTTTGGATCTCGTAGTAGTGTGGTACCACACAGAAACAGCCCATTAAACCTGGTTGCAATCAATATTTTAGAGGATAACGCATGTTAGGTCTGGGTTAGGTCGAGGATTTGCCCTCATCGGGCTCATTCTTTCGCATATTTCTCATACTTGATGGCTAGATCCGGGGTTTTTCTGGATTGGATCACGTAGTAATGTGGTACCACACTGAAACATTCAATTAAACCTGGTTTCGATCTATATTTTAGAGGATAACGCATCTTAGGTCTGGGTTAGGTCTAAGATTTGCCCTCATCAGGCTCACATTTTCGCGTTTTTCGCATACTTGTTGAACAGATCCTGGGTTTTTTCTGGTTTGGATCACGAAGTAATGAGGTACAACACTGAAACAGTCAATTAAACCTGGTTTCCATCAATATTTTAGAGGGCAACGCATGCTAGGTCTCGGTTAGGCCTGGGATTTGCCCTCATCAGGGTCATACTTTCGCAGTTCTAACATACATGTTGACCTGATCGAGGGTTTTTTCTGCTTTGGATCACGTAGTAAAGTGGTACCACAGTGAAACAATCAATTAAACCAGGTCTTGATAAATATTTTGGAGGATAACGCATGTTAGGTCTAGGTTGGCCCTGAGATTTTCACTCATCACACTCATACTTTCGCATTCTTCACATACTTGTTGAACGGATCCAGGGTTTTTTCTGGTTTGTATCACGTAGTAATGTGGGACCACACTGAAACAATCAATTACACCAGGTCTTGATAAATATTTTAGAGGATAACGCATGTTAGGTCTGGGTTAGGTCTAGGATTTGCCCTCATCAGGCTCATTCTTTCGCATATTTCTCATACTTGATGGCTTGATCCTGGGCTTTTTCTGGATTGCATCACGTAGTAATGAAGTACAACACAGAAACAGTCAATAAAACCTGGTTTCCATCCATATCTTAGAGGACAACGCAAGTTAGGTCTGGGTTAGGCCTGGGATTTGCCCTCATCAGACTCATACTTTCGCATTCTTCACATACTTGTTGAACGGATCCAGGGTTTTTTCTGGTTTGTATCACGTAGTAATGTGGGACCACACTGAAACAATCAATTAAACCTGGTCTTGATAAATATTTTAGAGGATAACGCATGTTAGGTCTGGGATAGGTCTGGGATTTGCCCTCATCAGGCTCATACTTTCGCATTCTTCACATACTTGTTGAACGGATCCTGGGTTTTTTCTGGTTTGGATCACGTAGTAATGTGGGACCACACTGAAACAATCAATTAAACCTGGTCTTGATAAATATTTTAGAGGATAACGCATGTTTGGTCTGGGTTAGGTCTAGGATTTGCCCTCGTCAGGCTCATACTTTCGCATATTTCTCATACTTCATGGCTAGATCCTCGGCTATTTCTGGATTGGATCACGTAGTAATGTGGTACCACACTGAAACAGTCAATTAAACCTGGTTTCGATCAATATTTTAGAGGATAACGCAAGTTATGTCTGGCATAGGTATGGGATTTGCCCTCATCAGGCTCATACTTTCGCGTTTTTCACATACTTGTTGAACAGATCCTGGGCTATTTCTGGATTGGATCACGTAGTAATGTGGTACCACACTGAAACAGTCAATTAAACCTGGTTTCGATCAATATTTTAGAGGATAGCGCAAGTTAGGTCTGGGATAGGTCTGGGATTCGCCCTCATCAGGCTCATACTTTCGCGTTCTTCACATACGTGTTGAACTGATCCTGGGTTTTTTCTGGATTGCATCACGTAGTAATGAAGTACAACACTGAAACAGTCAATTAAACCTGGTTTCCATCAATATTTTGGAGGACAACGCATGTCAGGTCTGGGTTACGCCTGGGATTTGCCCTCATCAGGGTCATACTTTCGCAGTTTTAACAGACATGTTGACCTGATCGAGGGTTTTTCTGCTTTGGATCACGTAGTAAAGTGGTACCACACTGAAACAGTCCATTAAACCTGGTTTGGATCATTATTTTGGAGTATAACGCATGTTAGGTCTAGGTTAGCCCTGGGATTTTCACTCATCAGACTCATACATTCGCATTCTTCACATACTTGTTGAACGGATCCTGGGTTTTCTCTGGTTTGGTTCACGTAGTAATGTGGTACCACACTGAAACATTCAATTAAACCTGGTCTTGATAAATATTTTAGAGAATAACGCATCTTAGGTCTGGGTTAGGTCTAGGATTTGCCCTCATCAGGCTCATACTTTCGCATATTTATCATACTTCATGGCTAGATCCTGGGCTGTTTCTGGATTGTATCACGTAGTAATGTGGTACCACGCTGAAACAGTCAACTAAACCTTGTTTCGATCAATATTTTAGAGGATAACGCAAGTTAGGTCTGGGATAGGTCTGGGATTCGCCCTCATCAGGCTCATACTTTCGCGTTTTTCACATACTTGTTGAACTGATCCTGGGTTTTTTCTGGTTTGGATCACGTAGTAATGTGGTACCACACTGGAACAGCCCACTAAACCTGGTTTCGATCAATATTTTAGAGGATAATATAAGTTAGGTCTGGGATAGCTCTGGGATTCGCCCTCATCAGGCTCATACTTTCGCGTTCTTCACATAAGTGTTGAACAGATCCTGGGTTTTTTCTGGATTGCGTCACGCAGTAATGAAGTACAACACTGAAACAGTCGATTAAACCTGGTTTCGATCAATATTTTAGAGGATAACGCAAGTTAGGTCTGGGATAGGTCTGGCATTTGCCCTCATCAGGCTCATTCATTCGCATATTTCTCATACTTCATGGCTAGATCCTGGGCTGTTTCTGGATTGTATCACGTAGTAATGTGGTACCACGCTGAAACAGTCAATTAAACATTGTTTCGATCAATATTTTAGAGGATAACGCAAGTTAGGTCTGGGATAGGTCTAGGATTTGCCCTCATCAGGCTCATTCATTCGCATATTTCTCATACTTGATGGCTAGATCCTGGGCTTTTTCTGGATTGCATCACGTAGTAGTGTGGTACCACACTGAAACAGTCGATTAAACCAGGTTTCGATCAATATTTTTGAGGATAACGCATGTTAGGTCTAGGTCAGGCCTGGGATTTTCACTCATCAGACTCATACATTCGCATTCTTCACATACTTGTTGAACGGATCCTGGGTTTTTTCTGGATTGGGTCACGTAGTAATGTGGTACCACACTGAAACAATCAATTAAACCTGGTCTTGATAAATATTTTAGAGGATAACGCATGTTAGGTCTGGGTTAGGTCTAGGATTTGCCCTCGTCAGGCTCATACTTTCGCATATTTCTCATACTTCGTGGCTAGATCCCGGGCTATTTCTGGATTGTATCACGTAGTAATGTGGTACCACGCTGAAACAGTCAATTAAACCTTGTTTCGATCAATATTTTAGAGGATAACGCAAGTTAGGTCTGGGATAGGTCTGGGAGTCGCCCTCATCAGGCTCATACCTTCGCGTTTTTCACATACTTGTTGAACTGATCCTGGGTTTTTTCTGGTTTGGAACACGTAGTAATGTGGTACCACACTGGAACAGATCACTAAACCTGGTTTCGATCAATATTTTAGAGGATAATACAAGTTAGGTCTGGGATAGGTCTGGGATTTGCCCTCATCAGACTCATACTTTCGCACACTTCACATACTCGTTGAACAGATCCTGAGTTATTTTCTGGTTTGGATCACATAGTAATGTGGTACCAAACTGAAACAGTCGATTAAACCTGGTTTCGTTCAATATTTTAGAGGATAACGCAAGTTAGATCTGGGATAGGTCTGGGATTTGCCCTCATCAGGCTCATTCTTTCGCATATTTCTCATACTTCATGGCTAGATCTTGGGCTATTTCTGGATTGGATCACGTAGTAATGTGGTACCACACTGAAACATTCAATGAAACCTGGTCTGGATAAATATTTTAGAGAATAACGCATCTTAGGTCTGGGTTAGGTCTTTGATTTGCCCTCATCAGGCTCATACTTTCGCGTTTTTCACATACTTGTTGAATTGATCCTGGGTTTTTTCTGGTTTGGATCACGTAGAAATGTGGGACCACACTGAAACAATCAATTAAACCTGGTCTTGATAAATATTTTAGAGGATAACGCATGTTAGGTCTGGGTTAGGTCTAGGATTTGCCCTCGTCAGGCTCATACTTTCGCATATTTCTCATACTTCATGGCTAGATCCCGGGCTATTTCTGGATTGGGTCACGTAGTAATGTGGTACCACACTGAAACAGTCAATTAAGCCTGGTTTCGATCAATATTTTAGAGGATAACGCATGTTAGGTCTAGGTTAGGTCTAGGATTTGCCCTCATCATGCTCATACTTTCGCGTTTTTCACATACTTGTTGAACAGATCCTGGGTTTTTTCTGGTTTGGGTCACGTAGTAATGTGGTGCCACACTGAAACATTCAATTAAACCTGGTTTCGATCAATATTTTAGAGGATAACGCATGTTAGGTCTGGGTTAGGTCTAGGATTTGCCCTCATCAGGCTTATACTTTCGCATATTTCTCATACTTCATGGCTAGATCCTGAGCTATTTCTGGATTGGATCACGTAGTTATGTGGTACCACACTGAAACAGTCAATTAAACCTGGTTTCGATCATTATTTTAGAGGATAACGCAAGTTAGGTCTGGGATAGGTCTGGGATTTGCCCTCATCAGACTCACACTTTCGCACACTTCACATACTCGTTGAACAGATCCTGGCTTATTTTCTGGTTTGGATCACGTAGTAATGTGGTACCACGCTGAAACAGTCAATTAAACATTGTTTCGATCAATATTTTAGAGGATAACGCAAGTTAGGTCTGGGATAGATCTAGGATTTGCCCTCATCAGGCTCATTCATTCGCATATTTCTCATACTCGATGGCTAGATCCTGGGCTTTTTCTGGATTGCATCACGTAGTAGTGTGGTACCACACTGAAACAGTCGATTAAACCAGGTTTCGATCAATATTTTTGAGGATAACGCATGTTAGGTCTAGGTCAGGCCTGGGATTTTCACTCATCAGACTCATACATTCGCATTCTTCACATACTTGTTGAACGGATCCTGGGTTTTTTCTGGATTGGGTCACGTAGTAATGTGGTACCACACTGAAACAATTAATTAAACCTGGTCTTGATAAATATTTTAGAGGATAACGCATGTTAGGTCTGGGTTAGGTCTAGGATTTGCCCTCGTCAGGCTCATACTTTCGCATATTTCTCATACTTCGTGGCTAGATCCCGGGCTATTTCTGGATTGTATCACGTAGTAATGTGGTACCACGCTGAAACAGTCAATTAAACCTTGTTTCGATCAATATTTTAGAGGATAACGCAAGTTAGGTCTGGGATAGGTCTAGGATTTGCCCTCATCAGGCTCATTCATTCGCATATTTCTCATACTTGATGGCTAGATCCTGGGCTTTTTCTGGATTGCATCACGTAGTAGTGTGGTACCACACTGAAACAGTCGATTAAACCAGGTTTCGATCAATATTTTTGAGGATAACGCATGTTAGGTCTAGGTCAGGCCTGGGATTTTCACTCATCAGACTCATACATTCGCATTCTTCACATACTTGTTGAACGGATCCTGGGGTTTTTCTGGATTGGGTCACGTAGTAATGTGGTACCACACTGAAACAATCAATTAAACCTGGTCTTGATAAATATTTTAGAGGATAACGCATGTTAGGTCTGGGTTAGGTCTAGGATTTGCCCTCGTCAGGCTCATACTTTCGCATATTTCTCATACTTCGTGGCTAGATACCGGGCTATTTCTGGATTGTATCACGTAGTAATGTGGTACCACGCTGAAACAGTCAATTAAACCTTGTTTCGATCAATATTTTAGAGGATAACGCAAGTTAGGTCTGGGATAGGTCTGGGAGTCGCCCTCATCAGGCTCATACCTTCGCGTTTTTCACATACTTGTTGAACTGATCCTGGGTTTTTTCTGGTTTGGAACACGTAGTAATGTGGTACCACACTGGAACAGATCACTAAACCTGGTTTCGATCAATATTTTAGAGGATAATACAAGTTAGGTCTGGGATAGGTCTGGGATTTGCCCTCATCAGACTCATACTTTCGCACACTTCACATACTCGTTGAACAGATCCTGAGTTATTTTCTGGTTTGGATCACATAGTAATGTGGTACCACACTGAAACAGTCGATTAAACCTGGTTTCGATCAATATTTTAGAGGATAACGCAAGTTAGATCTGGGATAGGTCTGGGATTTGCCCTCATCAGGCTCATTCTTTCGCATATTTCTCATACTTCATGGCTAGATCTTGGGCTATTTCTGGATTGGATCACGTAGTAATGTGGTACCACACTGAAACATTCAATGAAACCTGGTCTGGATAAATATTTTAGAGAATAACGCATCTTAGGTCTGGGTTAGGTCTTTGATTTGCCCTCATCAGGCTCATACTTTCGCGTTTTTCACATACTTGTTGAATTGATCCTGGGTTTTTTCTGGTTTGGATCACGTAGAAATGTGGGACCACACTGAAACAATCAATTAAACCTGGTCTTGATAAATATTTTAGAGGATAACGCATCTTAGGTCTGGGTTAGGTCTTTGATTTGCCCTCATCAGGCTCATACTTTCGCGTTTTTCACATACTTGTTGAATTGATCCTGGGTTTTCTCTGGTTTGGTTCACGTAGTAATGTGGTACCTCACTGAAACATTCAATTAAACCTGGTCTTGATAAATATTTTAGAGAATAACGCATCTTAGGTCTGGGTTAGGTCTAGGATTTGCCCTCATCAGGCTCATACTTTCGCATATTTATCATACTTCATGGCTAGATCCTGGGCTGTTTCTGGATTGTATCACGTAGTAATGTGGTACCACGCTGAAACAGTCAATTAAACCTTGTTTCGATCAATATTTTAGAGGATAACGCAAGTTAGGTCTGGGATAGGTCTGGGAGTCGCCCTCATCAGGCTCATACCTTCGCGTTTTTCACATACTTGTTGAACTGATCCTGGGTTTTTTCTGGTTTGGAACACGTAGTAATGTGGTACCACACTGGAACAGCCCACTAAACCTGGTTTCGATCAATATTTTAGAGGATAATACAAGTTAGGTCTGGGATAGGTCTGGGATTTGCCCTCATCAGACTCATACTTTCGCATATTTCTCATACTTGATGGCTTGATCCTGGGCTTTTTCTGGATTGCATCACGTAGTAATGAAGTACAACACAGAAACAGTCAATAAAACCTGGTTTCCATCCATATCTTAGAGGACAACGCAAGTTAGGTCTGGGTTAGGCCTGGGATTTGCCCTCATCAGACTCATACTTTCGCATTCTTCACATACTTGTTGAACGGATCCAGGGTTTTTTCTGGTTTGTATCACGTAGTAATGTGGGACCACACTGAAACAATCAATTAAACCTGGTGTTGATAAATATTTTAGAGGATAACGCATGTTAGGTCTGGGATAGGTCTGGGATTTGCCCTCATCAGGCTCATACTTTCGCATTCTTCACATACTTATTGAACGGATCCTGGGTTTTTTCTGGTTTGGATCACGTAGTAATGTGGGACCACACTGAAACAATCAATTAAACCTGGTCTTGATAAATATTTTAGAGGATAACGCATGTTTGGTCTGGGTTAGGTCTAGGATTTGCCCTCGTCAGGCTCATACTTTCGCATATTTCTCATACTTCATGGCTAGATCCTCGGCTATTTCTGGATTGGATCACGTAGTAATGTGGTACCACACTGAAACAGTCAATTAAACCTGGTTTCGATCAATATTTTAGAGGATAACGCAAGTTATGTCTGGCATAGGTATGGGATTTGCCCTCATCAGGCTCATACTTTCGCGTTTTTCACATACTTGTTGAACAGATCCTGGGCTATTTCTGGATTGGATCACGTAGTAATGTGGTACCACACTGAAACAGTCAATTAAACCTGGTTTCGATCAATATTTTAGAGGATAGCGCAAGTTAGGTCTGGGATAGGTCTGGGATTCGCCCTCATCAGGCTCATACTTTCGCGTTCTTCACATACGTGTTGAACTGATCCTGGGTTTTTTCTGGATTGCATCACGTAGTAATGAAGTACAACACTGAAACAGTCAATTAAACCTGGTTTCCATCAATATTTTGGAGGACAACGCATGTCAGGTCTGGGTTACGCCTGGGATTTGCCCTCATCAGGGTCATACTTTCGCAGTTTTAACAGACATGTTGACCTGATCGAGGGTTTTTCTGCTTTGGATCACGTAGTAAAGTGGTACCACACTGAAACAGTCCATTAAACCTGGTTTGGATCATTATTTTGGAGTATAACGCATGTTAGGTCTAGGTTAGCCCTGGGATTTTCACTCATCAGACTCATACATTCGCATTCTTCACATACTTGTTGAACGGATCCTGGGTTTTCTCTGGTTTGGTTCACGTAGTAATGTGGTACCACACTGAAACATTCAATTAAACCTGGTCTTGATAAATATTTTAGAGAATAACGCATCTTAGGTCTGGGTTAGGTCTAGGATTTGCCCTCATCAGGCTCATACTTTCGCATATTTATCATACTTCATGGCTAGATCCTGGGCTGTTTCTGGATTGTATCACGTAGTAATGTGGTACCACGCTGAAACAGTCAATTAAACCTTGTTTCGATCAATATTTTAGAGGATAACGCAAGTTAGGTCTGGGATAGGTCTGGGAGTCGCCCTCATCAGGCTCATACCTTCGCGTTTTTCACATACTTGTTGAACTGATCCTGGGTTTTTTCTGGTTTGGAACACGTAGTAATGTGGTACCACACTGGAACAGCCCACTAAACCTGGTTTCGATCAATATTTTAGAGGATAATACAAGTTAGGTCTGGGATAGGTCTGGGATTTGCCCTCATCAGACTCATACTTTCGCATATTTCTCATACTTGATGGCTTGATCCTGGGCTTTTTCTGGATTGCATCACGTAGTAATGAAGTACAACACAGAAACAGTCAATAAAACCTGGTTTCCATCCATATCTTAGAGGACAACGCAAGTTAGGTCTGGGTTAGGCCTGGGATTTGCCCTCATCAGACTCATACTTTCGCATTCTTCACATACTTGTTGAACGGATCCAGGGTTTTTTCTGGTTTGTATCACGTAGTAATGTGGGACCACACTGAAACAATCAATTAAACCTGGTCTTGATAAATATTTTAGAGGATAACGCATGTTAGGTCTGGGATAGGTCTGGGATTTGCCCTCATCAGGCTCATACTTTCGCATTCTTCACATACTTATTGAACGGATCCTGGGTTTTTTCTGGTTTGGATCACGTAGTAATGTGGGACCACACTGAAACAATCAATTAAACCTGGTCTTGATAAATATTTTAGAGGATAACGCATGTTTGGTCTGGGTTAGGTCTAGGATTTGCCCTCGTCAGGCTCATACTTTCGCATATTTCTCATACTTCATGGCTAGATCCTCGGCTATTTCTGGATTGGATCACGTAGTAATGTGGTACCACACTGAAACAGTCAATTAAACCTGGTTTCGATCAATATTTTAGAGGATAACGCAAGTTATGTCTGGCATAGGTATGGGATTTGCCCTCATCAGGCTCATACTTTCGCGTTTTTCACATACTTGTTGAACAGATCCTGGGCTATTTCTGGATTGGATCACGTAGTAATGTGGTACCACACTGAAACAGTCAATTAAACCTGGTTTCGATCAATATTTTAGAGGATAGCGCAAGTTAGGTCTGGGATAGGTCTGGGATTCGCCCTCATCAGGCTCATACTTTCGCGTTCTTCACATACGTGTTGAACTGATCCTGGGTTTTTTCTGGATTGCATCACGTAGTAATGAAGTACAACACTGAAACAGTCAATTAAACCTGGTTTCCATCAATATTTTGGAGGACAACGCATGTCAGGTCTGGGTTACGCCTGGGATTTGCCCTCATCAGGGTCATACTTTCGCAGTTTTAACAGACATGTTGACCTGATCGAGGGTTTTTCTGCTTTGGATCACGTAGTAAAGTGGTACCACACTGAAACAGTCCATTAAACCTGGTTTGGATCATTATTTTGGAGTATAACGCATGTTAGGTCTAGGTTAGCCCTGGGATTTTCACTCATCAGACTCATACATTCGCATTCTTCACATACTTGTTGAACGGATCCTGGGTTTTCTCTGGTTTGGTTCACGTAGTAATGTGGTACCACACTGAAACATTCAATTAAACCTGGTCTTGATAAATATTTTAGAGAATAACGCATCTTAGGTCTGGGTTAGGTCTAGGATTTGCCCTCATCAGGCTCATACTTTCGCATATTTATCATACTTCATGGCTAGATCCTGGGCTGTTTCTGGATTGTATCACGTAGTAATGTGGTACCACGCTGAAACAGTCAACTAAACCTTGTTTCGATCAATATTTTAGAGGATAACGCAAGTTAGGTCTGGGATAGGTCTGGGATTCGCCCTCATCAGGCTCATACTTTCGCGTTTTTCACATACTTGTTGAACTGATCCTGGGTTTTTTCTGGTTTGGATCACGTAGTAATGTGGTACCACACTGGAACAGCCCACTAAACCTGGTTTCGATCAATATTTTAGAGGATAATATAAGTTAGGTCTGGGATAGCTCTGGGATTCGCCCTCATCAGGCTCATACTTTCGCGTTCTTCACATAAGTGTTGAACAGATCCTGGGTTTTTTCTGGATTGCGTCACGCAGTAATGAAGTACAACACTGAAACAGTCGATTAAACCTGGTTTCGATCAATATTTTAGAGGATAACGCAAGTTAGGTCTGGGATAGGTCTGGCATTTGCCCTCATCAGGCTCATTCATTCGCATATTTCTCATACTTCATGGCTAGATCCTGGGCTGTTTCTGGATTGTATCACGTAGTAATGTGGTACCACGCTGAAACAGTCAATTAAACATTGTTTCGATCAATATTTTAGAGGATAACGCAAGTTAGGTCTGGGATAGGTCTAGGATTTGCCCTCATCAGGCTCATTCATTCGCATATTTCTCATACTTGATGGCTAGATCCTGGGCTTTTTCTGGATTGCATCACGTAGTAGTGTGGTACCACACTGAAACAGTCGATTAAACCAGGTTTCGATCAATATTTTTGAGGATAACGCATGTTAGGTCTAGGTCAGGCCTGGGATTTTCACTCATCAGACTCATACATTCGCATTCTTCACATACTTGTTGAACGGATCCTGGGTTTTTTCTGGATTGGGTCACGTAGTAATGTGGTACCACACTGAAACAATCAATTAAACCTGGTCTTGATAAATATTTTAGAGGATAACGCATGTTAGGTCTGGGTTAGGTCTAGGATTTGCCCTCATCAGGCTCATTCATTCGCATATTTCTCATACTTGATGGCTAGATCCTGGGCTTTTTCTGGATTGCATCACGTAGTAGTGTGGTACCACACTGAAACAGTCCATTAAACCTGGTTTGGATCATTATTTTGGAGTATAACGCATGTTAGGTCTAGGTTAGCCCTGGGATTTTCACTCATCAGACTCATACATTCGCATTCTTCACATACTTGTTGAACGGATCCTGGGTTTTCTCTGGTTTGGTTCACGTAGTAATGTGGTACCACACTGAAACATTCAATTAAACCTGGTCTTGATAAATATTTTAGAGAATAACGCATCTTAGGTCTGGGTTAGGTCTAGGATTTGCCCTCATCAGGCTCATACTTTCGCATATTTATCATACTTCATGGCTAGATCCTGGGCTGTTTCTGGATTGTATCACGTAGTAATGTGGTACCACGCTGAAACAGTCAACTAAACCTTGTTTCGATCAATATTTTAGAGGATAACGCAAGTTAGGTCTGGGATAGGTCTGGGATTCGCCCTCATCAGGCTCATACTTTCGCGTTTTTCACATACTTGTTGAACTGATCCTGGGTTTTTTCTGGTTTGGATCACGTAGTAATGTGGTACCACACTGGAACAGCCCACTAAACCTGGTTTCGATCAATATTTTAGAGGATAATATAAGTTAGGTCTGGGATAGCTCTGGGATTCGCCCTCATCAGGCTCATACTTTCGCGTTCTTCACATAAGTGTTGAACAGATCCTGGGTTTTTTCTGGATTGCGTCACGCAGTAATGAAGTACAACACTGAAACAGTCGATTAAACCTGGTTTCGATCAATATTTTAGAGGATAACGCAAGTTAGGTCTGGGATAGGTCTGGCATTTGCCCTCATCAGGCTCATTCATTCGCATATTTCTCATACTTCATGGCTAGATCCTGGGCTGTTTCTGGATTGTATCACGTAGTAATGTGGTACCACGCTGAAACAGTCAATTAAACATTGTTTCGATCAATATTTTAGAGGATAACGCAAGTTAGGTCTGGGATAGGTCTAGGATTTGCCCTCATCAGGCTCATTCATTCGCATATTTCTCATACTTGATGGCTAGATCCTGGGCTTTTTCTGGATTGCATCACGTAGTAGTGTGGTACCACACTGAAACAGTCGATTAAACCAGGTTTCGATCAATATTTTTGAGGATAACGCATGTTAGGTCTAGGTCAGGCCTGGGATTTTCACTCATCAGACTCATACATTCGCATTCTTCACATACTTGTTGAACGGATCCTGGGTTTTTTCTGGATTGGGTCACGTAGTAATGTGGTACCACACTGAAACAATCAATTAAACCTGGTCTTGATAAATATTTTAGAGGATAACGCATGTTAGGTCTGGGTTAGGTCTAGGATTTGCCCTCGTCAGGCTCATACTTTCGCATATTTCTCATACTTCGTGGCTAGATCCCGGGCTATTTCTGGATTGTATCACGTAGTAATGTGGTACCACGCTGAAACAGTCAATTAAACCTTGTTTCGATCAATATTTTAGAGGATAACGCAAGTTAGGTCTGGGATAGGTCTGGGAGTCGCCCTCATCAGGCTCATACCTTCGCGTTTTTCACATACTTGTTGAACTGATCCTGGGTTTTTTCTGGTTTGGAACACGTAGTAATGTGGTACCACACTGGAACAGCCCACTAAACCTGGTTTCGATCAATATTTTAGAGGATAATACAAGTTAGGTCTGGGATAGGTCTGGGATTTGCCCTCATCAGACTCATACTTTCGCACACTTCACATACTCGTTGAACAGATCCTGAGTTATTTTCTGGTTTGGATCACATAGTAATGTGGTACCACACTGAAACAGTCGATTAAACCTGGTTTCGATCAATATTTTAGAGGATAACGCAAGTTAGATCTGGGATAGGTCTGGGATTTGCCCTCATCAGGCTCATTCTTTCGCATATTTCTCATACTTCATGGCTAGATTCTGGGCTATTTCTGGATTGGATCACGTAGTAATGTGGTACCACACTGAAACATTCAATGAAACCTGGTCTGGATAAATATTTTAGAGAATAACGCATCTTAGGTCTGGGTTAGGTCTTTGATTTGCCCTCATCAGGCTCATACTTTCGCGTTTTTCACATACTTGTTGAATTGATCCTGGGTTTTTTCTGGTTTGGATCACGTAGAAATGTGGGACCACACTGAAACAATCAATTAAACCTGGTCTTGATAAATATTTTAGAGGATAACGCATGTTAGGTCTGGGTTAGGTCTAGGATTTGCCCTCGTCAGGCTCATACTTTCGCATATTTCTCATACTTCATGGCTAGATCCCGGGCTATTTCTGGATTGGGTCACGTAGTAATGTGGTACCACACTGAAACAGTCAATTAAGCCTGGTTTCGATCAATATTTTAGAGGATAACGCATGTTAGGTCTAGGTTAGGTCTAGGATTTGCCCTCATCATGCTCATACTTTCGCGTTTTTCACATACTTGTTGAACAGATCCTGGGTTTTTTCTGGTTTGGGTCACGTAGTAATGTGGTGCCACACTGAAACATTCAATTAAACCTGGTTTCGATCAATATTTTAGAGGATAACGCATGTTAGGTCTGGGTTAGGTCTAGGATTTGCCCTCATCAGGCTTATACTTTCGCATATTTCTCATACTTCATGGCTAGATCCTGAGCTATTTCTGGATTGGATCACGTAGTTATGTGGTACCACACTGAAACAGTCAATTAAACCTGGTTTCGATCATTATTTTAGAGGATAACGCAAGTTAGGTCTGGGATAGGTCTGGGATTTGCCCTCATCAGACTCACACTTTCGCACACTTCACATACTCGTTGAACAGATCCTGGCTTATTTTCTGGTTTGGATCACATAGTAATGTGGTACCACACTGAAACAGTCGATCAAACCTGGTGTCGATCAATATTTTAGGGGATAACGCAAGTTATGTCTGGGATAGGTCTGGGATTTGCCCTCATCAGGCTCATTCTTTCCCATATTTCTCATACTTCATGGCTAGGTCCTGGGCTATTTCTGGATTGGATCACGTAGTAATGTGGTACCACACTGAAACATTCATTGAAACCTGGTCTGGATAAATATTTTAGAGGATAACGCATCTTAGGTCTGGGTTAGGTCTAAGATTTGCCCTCATCAGGCTCACAGTTTCGCGTTTTACGCATACTTGTTGGACAGATCCTGGATTTTTTCTGGTTTGGATCACGAAGTAGTGAGGTACCACATTGAAACAGTCCATTAAACCTGGTTTCGCACAATATTTTAGAAGATAACGCATGTTAGGTCTAGGTTAAGCCTGGGATTTGCCCTCATCAGGGTCATACTTTCGCTGTTTTAACATGCATGTTGACCTGATCGAGGGTTCTTTCTGCTTTGGATCACGTAGTAATGTGGTACCACACTGAAACAGTCAATTAAACCTGGTTTCGATGAATATTTTAGAGGATGACGCATGTTAGGTCTGGGATAGGTCTAGGATTTGCCCTCATCAGGCTCATTCTTTCGCATATTTGTCATACTTGATGGCTAGATCCTGGGCTTTTTCTGGATTGCATCACGTAGTAGTGTGGTACCACACTGAAACAGTCAACTAAACCTTGTTTCGATCAATATTTTAGAGGATAACGCAAGTAAGGTCTGGGGTAGGTCTGGGATTCGCCCTCATCAGGCTCATACTTTCGCGTTTTTCACATACTTGTTGAACTGATCCTGGGTTTTTTCTGGTTTGGATCACGTAGTAATGTGGTACCACGCTGAAACAGTCAATTAAACCTTGTTTCGATCAATATTTTAGAGGATAACGCAAGTTAGGTCTGGGATAGGTCTGGGAGTCGCCCTCATCAGGCTCATACCTTCGCGTTTTTCACATACTTGTTGAACTGATCCTGGGTTTTTTCTGGTTTGGAACACGTAGTAATGTGGTACCACACTGGAACAGCCCACTAAACCTGGTTTCGATCAATATTTTAGAGGATAATACAAGTTAGGTCTGGGATAGGTCTGGGATTTGCCCTCATCAGACTCATACTTTCGTACACTTCACATACTCGTTGAACAGATCCTGAGTTATTTTCTGGTTTGGATCACATAGTAATGTGGTACCACACTGAAACAGTCGATTAAACCTGGTTTCGATCAATATTTTAGAGGATAACGCAAGTTAGATCTGGGATAGTTCTGGGATTTGCCCTCATCAGGCTCTTTCTTTCGCATATTTCTCATACTTCATGGCTAGATCCTGGGCTATTTCTGGATTGGATCACGTAGTAATGTGGTACCACACTGAAACATTCAATGAAACCTGGTCTGGATAAATATTTTAGAGAATAACGCATCTTAGGTCTAGGTTTGGCCTGGGATTTTCACTCATCAGACTCATACTTTCGCATTCTTCACATACTTGTTGAACGGATCCTGGGTTTTTTCTGGTTTGGATCACGTAGAAATGTGGGACCACACTGAAACAATCAATTAAACCTGGTCTTGATAAATATTTTAGAGGATAACGCATGTTAGGTCTGGGTTAGGTCTAGGATTTGCCCTCGTCAGGCTCATACTTTCGCATTTTTCTCATACTTCATGGCTAGATCCCGGGCTATTTCTGGATTGGGTCACGTAGTAATGTGGTACCACTCTGAAACAGTCAATTAAGCCTGGTTTCGATCAATATTTTAGAGGATAACGCATGTTAGGTCTAGGTTAGGTCTAGGATTTGCCCTCATCATGCTCATACTTTCGCGTTTTTCACATACTTGTTGAACAGATCCTGGGTTTTTTCTGGTTTGGGTCACGTAGTAATGTGGTGCCACACTGAAACATTCAATTAAGCCTGGTTTCGATCAATATTTTAGAGGATAACGCATGTTAGGTCTAGGTTAGGTCTAGGATTTGCCCTCATCATGCTCATACTTTCGCGTTTTTCACATACTTGTTGAACAGATCCTGGGTTTTTTCTGGTTTGGGTCACGTAGTAATGTGGTGCCACACTGAAACATTCAATTAAACCTGGTTTCGATCATTATTTTAGAGGATAACGCAAGTTAGGTCTGGGATAGGTCTGGGATTTGCCCTCATCAGACTCACACTTTCGCACACTTCACATACTCGTTGAACAGATCCTGGCTTATTTTCTGGTTTGGATCACATAGTAATGTGGTACCACACTGAAACAGTCGATTAAACCTGGTGTCGATCAATATTTTAGGGGATAACGCATGTTAGGTCTGGATAGGTCTGGGATTTGCCCTCATCAGGCTCATTCTTTCGCATATTTCTCATACTTCATGGCTAGATCCTGGACTGTTTCTGGATTGTATCACGTAGTAATGTGGTACCACGCTGAAACAGTCAATTAAACCTGGTTTCGATCAATATTTTAGAGAATAATTCATGTTAGGCCTGGGTTAGGTCTGGGATTTGCTCTCATCAGGCTCATTCTTTCGCATATTTCTCATACTTGATGGCTAGATCCTGGGCTTTTTCTGGATTGCATCACGTTGTAATGAAGTACAACACTGAAACAGTCAATTAAACCTGGTTTCCATCAATATTTTAGAGGGCAACGCATGCTAGGTCTCGGTTAGGCCTGGGATTTACCCTCATCAGGGTCATACTTTCGCAGTTCTAACATACATGTTGACCTGATCGAGGGTTTTTTCTGCTTTGGATCACGTAGTAAAGTGGTACCACACTGAAACAGTCCACTAAACCTGGTTTGGATCAATATTTTAGAGGATAACGCATGTTAGGTCTTGGAAAGGTCTAGGATTTGCCCTCATGAGGCTCATTCTTTCGCAAATTTCTCATACTTCATGGCTAGATCCTGGGCTACTTCTGGATTGGATCACGTAGTAATGTGGTACCACACTGAAACATTCAATGAAACCTGGTCTGGATAAATATTTTAGAGGATATCGCATCTTAGGTCTGTGTTAGGTCTAAGATTTACCCTCATCAGGCTCACAGTTTCGCGTTTTTCGCATACTTGTTGAACAGATCCTGGGTTTTTTCTGGTTTGGATCACGAAGTAATGAGGTACAACACTGAAACAGTCAATTAAACCTGGTCTTGATAAATATTTTAGAGGATAACGCATGCTTGGTCTGGGTTAGGTCTAGGATTTGCCCTCGTCAGGCTCATACTTTCGCATATTTCTCATACTTCATGGCTAGATCCTCGGCTATTTCTGGATTGGATCACGTAGTAATGTGGTACCACAGTGAAACAGACCACTAAACCTGGTTTGGATCAATATTTTAGAGGATAACGCAAGTTAGGTCTGGGATAGGTCTAGGATTTGCCCTCATCAGGCTCATTCATTCGCATATTTCTCATACTTGATGGCTAGATCCTGGGCTTTTTCTGGATTGCATCACGTAGTAGTGTGGTACCACACTGAAACAGTCGATTAAACCAGGTTTCGATCAATATTTTTGAGGATAACGCATGTTAGGTCTAGGTCAGGCCTGGGATTTTCACTCATCAGACTCATACATTCGCATTCTTCACATACTTGTTGAACGGATCCTGGGTTTTTTCTGGATTGGGTCACGTAGTAATGTGGTACCACACTGAAACAATCAATTAAACCTGGTCTTGATAAATATTTTAGAGGATAACGCATGTTAGGTCTGGGTTAGGTCTAGGATTTGCCCTCGTCAGGCTCATACTTTCGCATATTTCTCATACTTCGTGGCTAGATCCCGGGCTATTTCTGGATTGTATCACGTAGTAATGTGGTACCACGCTGAAACAGTCAATTAAACCTTGTTTCGATCAATATTTTAGAGGATAACGCAAGTTAGGTCTGGGATAGGTCTGGGAGTCGCCCTCATCAGGCTCATACCTTCGCGTTTTTCACATACTTGTTGAACTGATCCTGGGTTTTTTCTGGTTTGGAACACGTAGTAATGTGGTACCACACTGGTACAGATCACTAAACCTGGTTTCGATCAATATTTTAGAGGATAATACAAGTTAGGTCTGGGATAGGTCTGGGATTTGCCCTCATCAGACTCATACTTTCGCACACTTCACATACTCGTTGAACAGATCCTGAGTTATTTTCTGGTTTGGATCACATAGTAATGTGGTACCAAACTGAAACAGTCGATTAAACCTGGTTTCGTTCAATATTTTAGAGGATAACGCAAGTTAGATCTGGGATAGGTCTGGGATTTGCCCTCATCAGGCTCATTCTTTCGCATATTTCTCATACTTCATGGCTAGATCTTGGGCTATTTCTGGATTGGATCACGTAGTAATGTGGTACCACACTGAAACATTCAATGAAACCTGGTCTGGATAAATATTTTAGAGAATAACGCATCTTAGGTCTGGGTTAGGTCTTTGATTTGCCCTCATCAGGCTCATACTTTCGCGTTTTTCACATACTTGTTGAATTGATCCTGGGTTTTTTCTGGTTTGGATCACGTAGAAATGTGGGACCACACTGAAACAATCAATTAAACCTGGTCTTGATAAATATTTTAGAGGATAACGCATGTTAGGTCTGGGTTAGGTCTAGGATTTGCCCTCGTCAGGCTCATACTTTCGCATATTTCTCATACTTCATGGCTAGATCCCGGGCTATTTCTGGATTGGGTCACGTAGTAATGTGGTACCACACTGAAACAGTCAATTAAGCCTGGTTTCGATCAATATTTTAGAGGATAACGCATGTTAGGTCTAGGTTAGGTCTAGGATTTGCCCTCATCATGCTCATACTTTCGCGTTTTTCACATACTTGTTGAACAGATCCTGGGTTTTTTCTGGTTTGGGTCACGTAGTAATGTGGTGCCACACTGAAACATTCAATTAAACCTGGTTTCGATCAATATTTTAGAGGATAACGCATGTTAGGTCTGGGTTAGGTCTAGGATTTGCCCTCATCAGGCTTATACTTTCGCATATTTCTCATACTTCATGGCTAGATCCTGAGCTATTTCTGGATTGGATCACGTAGTTATGTGGTACCACACTGAAACAGTCAATTAAACCTGGTTTCGATCATTATTTTAGAGGATAACGCAAGTTAGGTCTGGGATAGGTCTGGGATTTGCCCTCATCAGACTCACACTTTCGCACACTTCACATACTCGTTGAACAGATCCTGGCTTATTTTCTGGTTTGGATCACGTAGTAATGTGGTACCACGCTGAAACAGTCAATTAAACATTGTTTCGATCAATATTTTAGAGGATAACGCAAGTTAGGTCTGGGATAGATCTAGGATTTGCCCTCATCAGGCTCATTCATTCGCATATTTCTCATACTCGATGGCTAGATCCTGGGCTTTTTCTGGATTGCATCACGTAGTAGTGTGGTACCACACTGAAACAGTCGATTAAACCAGGTTTCGATCAATATTTTTGAGGATAACGCATGTTAGGTCTAGGTCAGGCCTGGGATTTTCACTCATCAGACTCATACATTCGCATTCTTCACATACTTGTTGAACGGATCCTGGGTTTTTTCTGGATTGGGTCACGTAGTAATGTGGTACCACACTGAAACAATCAATTAAACCTGGTCTTGATAAATATTTTAGAGGATAACGCATGTTAGGTCTGGGTTAGGTCTAGGATTTGCCCTCGTCAGGCTCATACTTTCGCATATTTCTCATACTTCGTGGCTAGATCCCGGGCTATTTCTGGATTGTATCACGTAGTAATGTGGTACCACGCTGAAACAGTCAATTAAACCTTGTTTCGATCAATATTTTAGAGGATAACGCAAGTTAGGTCTGGGATAGGTCTAGGATTTGCCCTCATCAGGCTCATTCATTCGCATATTTCTCATACTTGATGGCTAGATCCTGGGCTTTTTCTGGATTGCATCACGTAGTAGTGTGGTACCACACTGAAACAGTCGATTAAACCAGGTTTCGATCAATATTTTTGAGGATAACGCATGTTAGGTCTAGGTCAGGCCTGGGATTTTCACTCATCAGACTCATACATTCGCATTCTTCACATACTTGTTGAACGGATCCTGGGTTTTTTCTGGATTGGGTCACGTAGTAATGTGGTACCACACTGAAACAATCAATTAAACCTGGTCTTGATAAATATTTTAGAGGATAACGCATGTTAGGTCTGGGTTAGGTCTAGGATTTGCCCTCGTCAGGCTCATACTTTCGCATATTTCTCATACTTCGTGGCTAGATCCCGGGCTATTTCTGGATTGTATCACGTAGTAATGTGGTACCACGCTGAAACAGTCAATTAAACCTTGTTTCGATCAATATTTTAGAGGATAACGCAAGTTAGGTCTGGGATAGGTCTGGGAGTCGCCCTCATCAGGCTCATACCTTCGCGTTTTTCACATACTTGTTGAACTGATCCTGGGTTTTTTCTGGTTTGGAACACGTAGTAATGTGGTACCACACTGGAACAGATCACTAAACCTGGTTTCGATCAATATTTTAGAGGATAATACAAGTTAGGTCTGGGATAGGTCTGGGATTTGCCCTCATCAGACTCATACTTTCGCACACTTCACATACTCGTTGAACAGATCCTGAGTTATTTTCTGGTTTGGATCACATAGTAATGTGGAACCACACTGAAACAGTCGATTAAACCTGGTTTCGATCAATATTTTAGAGGATAACGCAAGTTAGATCTGGGATAGGTCTGGGATTTGCCCTCATCAGGCTCATTCTTTCGCATATTTCTCATACTTCATGGCTAGATCTTGGGCTATTTCTGGATTGGATCACGTAGTAATGTGGTACCACACTGAAACATTCAATGAAACCTGGTCTGGATAAATATTTTAGAGAATAACGCATCTTAGGTCTGGGTTAGGTCTTTGATTTGCCCTCATCAGGCTCATACTTTCGCGTTTTTCACATACTTGTTGAATTGATCCTGGGTTTTTTCTGGTTTGGATCACGTAGAAATGTGGGACCACACTGAAACAATCAATTAAACCTGGTCTTGATAAATATTTTAGAGGATAACGCATCTTAGGTCTGGGTTAGGTCTTTGATTTGCCCTCATCAGGCTCATACTTTCGCGTTTTTCACATACTTGTTGAATTGATCCTGGGTTTTCTCTGGTTTGGTTCACGTAGTAATGTGGTACCTCACTGAAACATTCAATTAAACCTGGTCTTGATAAATATTTTAGAGAATAACGCATCTTAGGTCTGGGTTAGGTCTAGGATTTGCCCTCATCAGGCTCATACTTTCGCATATTTATCATACTTCATGGCTAGATCCTGGGCTGTTTCTGGATTGTATCACGTAGTAATGTGGTACCACGCTGAAACAGTCAATTAAACCTTGTTTCGATCAATATTTTAGAGGATAACGCAAGTTAGGTCTGGGATAGGTCTGGGAGTCGCCCTCATCAGGCTCATACCTTCGCGTTTTTCACATACTTGTTGAACTGATCCTGGGTTTTTTCTGGTTTGGAACACGTAGTAATGTGGTACCACACTGGAACAGCCCACTAAACCTGGTTTCGATCAATATTTTAGAGGATAATACAAGTTAGGTCTGGGATAGGTCTGGGATTTGCCCTCATCAGACTCATACTTTCGCATATTTCTCATACTTGATGGCTTGATCCTGGGCTTTTTCTGGATTGCATCACGTAGTAATGAAGTACAACACAGAAACAGTCAATAAAACCTGGTTTCCATCCATATCTTAGAGGACAACGCAAGTTAGGTCTGGGTTAGGCCTGGGATTTGCCCTCATCAGACTCATACTTTCGCATTCTTCACATACTTGTTGAACGGATCCAGGGTTTTTTCTGGTTTGTATCACGTAGTAATGTGGGACCACACTGAAACAATCAATTAAACCTGGTCTTGATAAATATTTTAGAGGATAACGCATGTTAGGTCTGGGATAGGTCTGGGATTTGCCCTCATCAGGCTCATACTTTCGCATTCTTCACATACTTATTGAACGGATCCTGGGTTTTTTCTGGTTTGGATCACGTAGTAATGTGGGACCACACTGAAACAATCAATTAAACCTGGTCTTGATAAATATTTTAGAGGATAACGCATGTTTGGTCTGGGTTAGGTCTAGGATTTGCCCTCGTCAGGCTCATACTTTCGCATATTTCTCATACTTCATGGCTAGATCCTCGGCTATTTCTGGATTGGATCACGTAGTAATGTGGTACCACACTGAAACAGTCAATTAAACCTGGTTTCGATCAATATTTTAGAGGATAACGCAAGTTATGTCTGGCATAGGTATGGGATTTGCCCTCATCAGGCTCATACTTTCGCGTTTTTCACATACTTGTTGAACAGATCCTGGGCTATTTCTGGATTGGATCACGTAGTAATGTGGTACCACACTGAAACAGTCAATTAAACCTGGTTTCGATCAATATTTTAGAGGATAGCGCAAGTTAGGTCTGGGATAGGTCTGGGATTCGCCCTCATCAGGCTCATACTTTCGCGTTCTTCACATACGTGTTGAACTGATCCTGGGTTTTTTCTGGATTGCATCACGTAGTAATGAAGTACAACACTGAAACAGTCAATTAAACCTGGTTTCCATCAATATTTTGGAGGACAACGCATGTCAGGTCTGGGTTACGCCTGGGATTTGCCCTCATCAGGGTCATACTTTCGCAGTTTTAACAGACATGTTGACCTGATCGAGGGTTTTTCTGCTTTGGATCACGTAGTAAAGTGGTACCACACTGAAACAGTCCATTAAACCTGGTTTGGATCATTATTTTGGAGTATAACGCATGTTAGGTCTAGGTTAGCCCTGGGATTTTCACTCATCAGACTCATACATTCGCATTCTTCACATACTTGTTGAACGGATCCTGGGTTTTCTCTGGTTTGGTTCACGTAGTAATGTGGTACCACACTGAAACATTCAATTAAACCTGGTCTTGATAAATATTTTAGAGAATAACGCATCTTAGGTCTGGGTTAGGTCTAGGATTTGCCCTCATCAGGCTCATACTTTCGCATATTTATCATACTTCATGGCTAGATCCTGGGCTGTTTCTGGATTGTATCACGTAGTAATGTGGTACCACGCTGAAACAGTCAATTAAACCTTGTTTCGATCAATATTTTAGAGGATAACGCAAGTTAGGTCTGGGATAGGTCTGGGAGTCGCCCTCATCAGGCTCATACCTTCGCGTTTTTCACATACTTGTTGAACTGATCCTGGGTTTTTTCTGGTTTGGAACACGTAGTAATGTGGTACCACACTGGAACAGCCCACTAAACCTGGTTTCGATCAATATTTTAGAGGATAATACAAGTTAGGTCTGGGATAGGTCTGGGATTTGCCCTCATCAGACTCATACTTTCGCATATTTCTCATACTTGATGGCTTGATCCTGGGCTTTTTCTGGATTGCATCACGTAGTAATGAAGTACAACACAGAAACAGTCAATAAAACCTGGTTTCCATCCATATCTTAGAGGACAACGCAAGTTAGGTCTGGGTTAGGCCTGGGATTTGCCCTCATCAGACTCATACTTTCGCATTCTTCACATACTTGTTGAACGGATCCAGGGTTTTTTCTGGTTTGTATCACGTAGTAATGTGGGACCACACTGAAACAATCAATTAAACCTGGTCTTGATAAATATTTTAGAGGATAACGCATGTTAGGTCTGGGATAGGTCTGGGATTTGCCCTCATCAGGCTCATACTTTCGCATTCTTCACATACTTATTGAACGGATCCTGGGTTTTTTCTGGTTTGGATCACGTAGTAATGTGGGACCACACTGAAACAATCAATTAAACCTGGTCTTGATAAATATTTTAGAGGATAACGCATGTTTGGTCTGGGTTAGGTCTAGGATTTGCCCTCGTCAGGCTCATACTTTCGCATATTTCTCATACTTCATGGCTAGATCCTCGGCTATTTCTGGATTGGATCACGTAGTAATGTGGTACCACACTGAAACAGTCAATTAAACCTGGTTTCGATCAATATTTTAGAGGATAACGCAAGTTATGTCTGGCATAGGTATGGGATTTGCCCTCATCAGGCTCATACTTTCGCGTTTTTCACATACTTGTTGAACAGATCCTGGGCTATTTCTGGATTGGATCACGTAGTAATGTGGTACCACACTGAAACAGTCAATTAAACCTGGTTTCGATCAATATTTTAGAGGATAGCGCAAGTTAGGTCTGGGATAGGTCTGGGATTCGCCCTCATCAGGCTCATACTTTCGCGTTCTTCACATACGTGTTGAACTGATCCTGGGTTTTTTCTGGATTGCATCACGTAGTAATGAAGTACAACACTGAAACAGTCAATTAAACCTGGTTTCCATCAATATTTTGGAGGACAACGCATGTCAGGTCTGGGTTACGCCTGGGATTTGCCCTCATCAGGGTCATACTTTCGCAGTTTTAACAGACATGTTGACCTGATCGAGGGTTTTTCTGCTTTGGATCACGTAGTAAAGTGGTACCACACTGAAACAGTCCATTAAACCTGGTTTGGATCATTATTTTGGAGTATAACGCATGTTAGGTCTAGGTTAGCCCTGGGATTTTCACTCATCAGACTCATACATTCGCATTCTTCACATACTTGTTGAACGGATCCTGGGTTTTCTCTGGTTTGGTTCACGTAGTAATGTGGTACCACACTGAAACATTCAATTAAACCTGGTCTTGATAAATATTTTAGAGAATAACGCATCTTAGGTCTGGGTTAGGTCTAGGATTTGCCCTCATCAGGCTCATACTTTCGCATATTTATCATACTTCATGGCTAGATCCTGGGCTGTTTCTGGATTGTATCACGTAGTAATGTGGTACCACGCTGAAACAGTCAACTAAACCTTGTTTCGATCAATATTTTAGAGGATAACGCAAGTTAGGTCTGGGATAGGTCTGGGATTCGCCCTCATCAGGCTCATACTTTCGCGTTTTTCACATACTTGTTGAACTGATCCTGGGTTTTTTCTGGTTTGGATCACGTAGTAATGTGGTACCACACTGGAACAGCCCACTAAACCTGGTTTCGATCAATATTTTAGAGGATAATATAAGTTAGGTCTGGGATAGCTCTGGGATTCGCCCTCATCAGGCTCATACTTTCGCGTTCTTCACATAAGTGTTGAACAGATCCTGGGTTTTTTCTGGATTGCGTCACGCAGTAATGAAGTACAACACTGAAACAGTCGATTAAACCTGGTTTCGATCAATATTTTAGAGGATAACGCAAGTTAGGTCTGGGATAGGTCTGGCATTTGCCCTCATCAGGCTCATTCATTCGCATATTTCTCATACTTCATGGCTAGATCCTGGGCTGTTTCTGGATTGTATCACGTAGTAATGTGGTACCACGCTGAAACAGTCAATTAAACATAGTTTCGATCAATATTTTAGAGGATAACGCATGTTAGGTCTGGGATAGGTCTAGGATTTGCCCTCATCAGGCTCATTCATTCGCATATTTCTCATACTTGATGGCTAGATCCTGGGCTTTTTCTGGATTGCATCACGTAGTAGTGTGGTACCACACTGAAACAGTCGATTAAACCAGGTTTCGATCAATATTTTTGAGGATAACGCATGTTAGGTCTAGGTCAGGCCTGGGATTTTCACTCATCAGACTCATACATTCGCATTCTTCACATACTTGTTGAACGGATCCTGGGTTTTTTCTGGATTGGGTCACGTAGTAATGTGGTACCACACTGAAACAATCAATTAAACCTGGTCTTGATAAATATTTTAGAGGATAACGCATGTTAGGTCTGGGTTAGGTCTAGGATTTGCCCTCATCAGGCTCATTCATTCGCATATTTCTCATACTTGATGGCTAGATCCTGGGCTTTTTCTGGATTGCATCACGTAGTAGTGTGGTACCAGACTGAAACAGTCCATTAAACCTGGTTTGGATCATTATTTTGGAGTATAACGCATGTTAGGTCTAGGTTAGCCCTGGGATTTTCACTCATCAGACTCATACATTCGCATTCTTCACATACTTGTTGAACGGATCCTGGGTTTTCTCTGGTTTGGTTCACGTAGTAATGTGGTACCACACTGAAACATTCAATTAAACCTGGTCTTGATAAATATTTTAGAGAATAACGCATCTTAGGTCTGGGTTAGGTCTAGGATTTGCCCTCATCAGGCTCATACTTTCGCATATTTATCATACTTCATGGCTAGATCCTGGGCTGTTTCTGGATTGTATCACGTAGTAATGTGGTACCACGCTGAAACAGTCAACTAAACCTTGTTTCGATCAATATTTTAGAGGATAACGCAAGTTAGGTCTGGGATAGGTCTGGGATTCGCCCTCATCAGGCTCATACTTTCGCGTTTTTCACATACTTGTTGAACTGATCCTGGGTTTTTTCTGGTTTGGATCACGTAGTAATGTGGTACCACACTGGAACAGCCCACTAAACCTGGTTTCGATCAATATTTTAGAGGATAATATAAGTTAGGTCTGGGATAGCTCTGGGATTCGCCCTCATCAGGCTCATACTTTCGCGTTCTTCACATAAGTGTTGAACAGATCCTGGGTTTTTTCTGGATTGCGTCACGCAGTAATGAAGTACAACACTGAAACAGTCGATTAAACCTGGTTTCGATCAATATTTTAGAGGATAACGCAAGTTAGGTCTGGGATAGGTCTGGCATTTGCCCTCATCAGGCTCATTCATTCGCATATTTCTCATACTTCATGGCTAGATCCTGGGCTGTTTCTGGATTGTATCACGTAGTAATGTGGTACCACGCTGAAACAGTCAATTAAACATTGTTTCGATCAATATTTTAGAGGATAACGCAAGTTAGGTCTGGGATAGGTCTAGGATTTGCCCTCATCAGGCTCATTCATTCGCATATTTCTCATACTTGATGGCTAGATCCTGGGCTTTTTCTGGATTGCATCACGTAGTAGTGTGGTACCACACTGAAACAGTCGATTAAACCAGGTTTCGATCAATATTTTTGAGGATAACGCATGTTAGGTCTAGGTCAGGCCTGGGATTTTCACTCATCAGACTCATACATTCGCATTCTTCACATACTTGTTGAACGGATCCTGGGTTTTTTCTGGATTGGGTCACGTAGTAATGTGGTACCACACTGAAACAATCAATTAAACCTGGTCTTGATAAATATTTTAGAGGATAACGCATGTTAGGTCTGGGTTAGGTCTAGGATTTGCCCTCGTCAGGCTCATACTTTCGCATATTTCTCATACTTCGTGGCTAGATCCCGGGCTATTTCTGGATTGTATCACGTAGTAATGTGGTACCACGCTGAAACAGTCAATTAAACCTTGTTTCGATCAATATTTTAGAGGATAACGCAAGTTAGGTCTGGGATAGGTCTGGGAGTCGCCCTCATCAGGCTCATACCTTCGCGTTTTTCACATACTTGTTGAACTGATCCTGGGTTTTTTCTGGTTTGGAACACGTAGTAATGTGGTACCACACTGGAACAGCCCACTAAACCTGGTTTCGATCAATATTTTAGAGGATAATACAAGTTAGGTCTGGGATAGGTCTGGGATTTGCCCTCATCAGACTCATACTTTCGCACACTTCACATACTCGTTGAACAGATCCTGAGTTATTTTCTGGTTTGGATCACATAGTAATGTGGTACCACACTGAAACAGTCGATTAAACCTGGTTTCGATCAATATTTTAGAGGATAACGCAAGTTAGATCTGGGATAGGTCTGGGATTTGCCCTCATCAGGCTCATTCTTTCGCATATTTCTCATACTTCATGGCTAGATTCTGGGCTATTTCTGGATTGGATCACGTAGTAATGTGGTACCACACTGAAACATTCAATGAAACCTGGTCTGGATAAATATTTTAGAGAATAACGCATCTTAGGTCTGGGTTAGGTCTTTGATTTGCCCTCATCAGGCTCATACTTTCGCGTTTTTCACATACTTGTTGAATTGATCCTGGGTTTTTTCTGGTTTGGATCACGTAGAAATGTGGGACCACACTGAAACAATCAATTAAACCTGGTCTTGATAAATATTTTAGAGGATAACGCATGTTAGGTCTGGGTTAGGTCTAGGATTTGCCCTCGTCAGGCTCATACTTTCGCATATTTCTCATACTTCATGGCTAGATCCCGGGCTATTTCTGGATTGGGTCACGTAGTAATGTGGTACCACACTGAAACAGTCAATTAAGCCTGGTTTCGATCAATATTTTAGAGGATAACGCATGTTAGGTCTAGGTTAGGTCTAGGATTTGCCCTCATCATGCTCATACTTTCGCGTTTTTCACATACTTGTTGAACAGATCCTGGGTTTTTTCTGGTTTGGGTCACGTAGTAATGTGGTGCCACACTGAAACATTCAATTAAACCTGGTTTCGATCAATATTTTAGAGGATAACGCATGTTAGGTCTGGGTTAGGTCTAGGATTTGCCCTCATCAGGCTTATACTTTCGCATATTTCTCATACTTCATGGCTAGATCCTGAGCTATTTCTGGATTGGATCACGTAGTTATGTGGTACCACACTGAAACAGTCAATTAAACCTGGTTTCGATCATTATTTTAGAGGATAACGCAAGTTAGGTCTGGGATAGGTCTGGGATTTGCCCTCATCAGACTCACACTTTCGCACACTTCACATACTCGTTGAACAGATCCTGGCTTATTTTCTGGTTTGGATCACATAGTAATGTGGTACCACACTGAAACAGTCGATCAAACCTGGTGTCGATCAATATTTTAGGGGATAACGCAAGTTATGTCTGGGATAGGTCTGGGATTTGCCCTCATCAGGCTCATTCTTTCCCATATTTCTCATACTTCATGGCTAGGTCCTGGGCTATTTCTGGATTGGATCACGTAGTAATGTGGTACCACACTGAAACATTCATTGAAACCTGGTCTGGATAAATATTTTAGAGGATAACGCATCTTAGGTCTGGGTTAGGTCTAAGATTTGCCCTCATCAGGCTCACAGTTTCGCGTTTTACGCATACTTGTTGGACAGATCCTGGATTTTTTCTGGTTTGGATCACGAAGTAGTGAGGTACCACATTGAAACAGTCCATTAAACCTGGTTTCGCACAATATTTTAGAAGATAACGCATGTTAGGTCTAGGTTAAGCCTGGGATTTGCCCTCATCAGGGTCATACTTTCGCTGTTTTAACATGCATGTTGACCTGATCGAGGGTTCTTTCTGCTTTGGATCACGTAGTAATGTGGTACCACACTGAAACAGTCAATTAAACCTGGTTTCGATGAATATTTTAGAGGATGACGCATGTTAGGTCTGGGATAGGTCTAGGATTTGCCCTCATCAGGCTCATTCTTTCGCATATTTGTCATACTTGATGGCTAGATCCTGGGCTTTTTCTGGATTGCATCACGTAGTAGTGTGGTACCACACTGAAACAGTCAACTAAACCTTGTTTCGATCAATATTTTAGAGGATAACGCAAGTAAGGTCTGGGGTAGGTCTGGGATTCGCCCTCATCAGGCTCATACTTTCGCGTTTTTCACATACTTGTTGAACTGATCCTGGGTTTTTTCTGGTTTGGATCACGTAGTAATGTGGTACCACGCTGAAACAGTCAATTAAACCTTGTTTCGATCAATATTTTAGAGGATAACGCAAGTTAGGTCTGGGATAGGTCTGGGAGTCGCCCTCATCAGGCTCATACCTTCGCGTTTTTCACATACTTGTTGAACTGATCCTGGGTTTTTTCTGGTTTGGAACACGTAGTAATGTGGTACCACACTGGAACAGCCCACTAAACCTGGTTTCGATCAATATTTTAGAGGATAATACAAGTTAGGTCTGGGATAGGTCTGGGATTTGCCCTCATCAGACTCATACTTTCGTACACTTCACATACTCGTTGAACAGATCCTGAGTTATTTTCTGGTTTGGATCACATAGTAATGTGGTACCACACTGAAACAGTCGATTAAACCTGGTTTCGATCAATATTTTAGAGGATAACGCAAGTTAGATCTGGGATAGGTCTGGGATTTGCCCTCATCAGGCTCTTTCTTTCGCATATTTCTCATACTTCATGGCTAGATCCTGGGCTATTTCTGGATTGGATCAAGTAGTAATGTGGTACCACACTGAAACATTCAATGAAACCTGGTCTGGATAAATATTTTAGAGAATAACGCATCTTAGGTCTAGGTTTGGCCTGGGATTTTCACTCATCAGACTCATACTTTCGCATTCTTCACATACTTGTTGAACGGATCCTGGGTTTTTTCTGGTTTGGATCACGTAGAAATGTGGGACCACACTGAAACAATCAATTAAACCTGGTCTTGATAAATATTTTAGAGGATAACGCATGTTAGGTCTGGGTTAGGTCTAGGATTTGCCCTCGTCAGGCTCATACTTTCGCATATTTCTCATACTTCATGGCTAGATCCCGGGCTATTTCTGGATTGGGTCACGTAGTAATGTGGTACCACACTGAAACAGTCAATTAAGCCTGGTTTCGATCAATATTTTAGAGGATAACGCATGTTAGGTCTAGGTTAGGTCTAGGATTTGCCCTCATCATGCTCATACTTTCGCGTTTTTCACATACTTGTTGAACAGATCCTGGGTTTTTTCTGGTTTGGGTCACGTTGTAATGTGGTGCCACACTGAAACATTCAATTAAGCCTGGTTTCGATCAATATTTTAGAGGATAACGCATGTTAGGTCTAGGTTAGGTCTAGGATTTGCCCTCATCATGCTCATACTTTCGCGTTTTTCACATACTTGTTGAACAGATCCTGGGTTTTTTCTGGTTTGGGTCACGTAGTAATGTGGTGCCACACTGAAACATTCAATTAAACCTGGTTTCGATCATTATTTTAGAGGATAACGCAAGTTAGGTCTGGGATAGGTCTGGGATTTGCCCTCATCAGACTCACACTTTCGCACACTTCACATACTCGTTGAACAGATCCTGGCTTATTTTCTGGTTTGGATCACATAGTAATGTGGTACCACACTGAAACAGTCGATTAAACCTGGTGTCGATCAATATTTTAGGGGATAACGCATGTTAGGTCTGGATAGGTCTGGGATTTGCCCTCATCAGGCTCATTCTTTCGCATATTTCTCATACTTCATGGCTAGATCCTGGACTGTTTCTGGATTGTATCACGTAGTAATGTGGTACCACGCTGAAACAGTCAATTAAACCTGGTTTCGATCAATATTTTAGAGAATAATTCATGTTAGGCCTGGGTTAGGTCTGGGATTTGCTCTCATCAGGCTCATTCTTTCGCATATTTCTCATACTTGATGGCTAGATCCTGGGCTTTTTCTGGATTGCATCACGTTGTAATGAAGTACAACACTGAAACAGTCAATTAAACCTGGTTTCCATCAATATTTTAGAGGGCAACGCATGCTAGGTCTCGGTTAGGCCTGGGATTTACCCTCATCAGGGTCATACTTTCGCAGTTCTAACATACATGTTGACCTGATCGAGGGTTTTTTCTGCTTTGGATCACGTAGTAAAGTGGTACCACACTGAAACAGTCCACTAAACCTGGTTTGGATCAATATTTTAGAGGATAACGCATGTTAGGTCTTGGAAAGGTCTAGGATTTGCCCTCATGAGGCTCATTCTTTCGCAAATTTCTCATACTTCATGGCTAGATCCTGGGCTACTTCTGGATTGGATCACGTAGTAATGTGGTACCACACTGAAACATTCAATGAAACCTGGTCTGGATAAATATTTTAGAGGATATCGCATCTTAGGTCTGTGTTAGGTCTAAGATTTACCCTCATCAGGCTCACAGTTTCGCGTTTTTCGCATACTTGTTGAACAGATCCTGGGTTTTTTCTGGTTTGGATCACGAAGTAATGAGGTACAACACTGAAACAGTCAATTAAACCTGGTCTTGATAAATATTTTAGAGGATAACGCATGCTTGGTCTGGGTTAGGTCTAGGATTTGCCCTCGTCAGGCTCATACTTTCGCATATTTCTCATACTTCATGGCTAGATCCTCGGCTATTTCTGGATTGGATCACGTAGTAATGTGGTACCACAGTGAAACAGACCACTAAACCTGGTTTGGATCAATATTTTAGAGGATAACGCATGTTAGGTCTAGGTTAGCCCTGAGATTTTCAAATATCAGACTCATACTTTCGAATTCTTCACATACTTGTTGAACGGATCCTGGGTTTCTTCTGGTTTGGATCACGTAGTAATGTGGGACCACACTGAACCAATCAATTAAACCTGGTCTTGATAAATATTTTAGAGGATAACACATGTTAGGTCTGGGTTAGGTCTAGGATTTGCCCTCATCAGGCTCATACTTTCGCATATTTCTCATATTTCATGGCTAGATCCTGGGCTATTTCTGGATTGGATCACGTAGTAATGTGGTACCACACTGAAACAGTCGATTAAACCTGGTTTCGATCAATATTTTAGAGGATAACGCAAGATAGGTCTGGGATTGGTCTGGGATTTGCCCTCATCAGACTCAAACTCTCGCACACTTCACATACTCGTTGAACAGATCCTGGGCTATTTTCTGGTTTGGATCACATAGTAATGTGGTACCACACTGAAACAGTCGATTAAACCAGGTTTCGATCAATATTTTAGTGGATAACGCAAGTTATGTCTGGCATAGGTGTGGGATTTGCCCTCATCAGGCTCATACTTTCGCGTTTTTCACATACTTGTTGAACAGATCCTGGGCTATTTCTGGATTGGATCACGTAGTAATGTGGTACCACACTGAAACAGTCAATTAATCCTGGATTCGATCAATATTTTAGAGGATAACGCAAGTTAGGTCTGGGATAGGTCTGGGATTCGCCCTCATCAGGCTCATACTTTCGCGTTCTTCACATACGTGTTGAACTGATCCTGGGTTTTTTCGGGATTGCATCACGTAGTAATGAAGTACAACACTGAAACAGTCAATTAAACCTGGTTTCCATCAATATTTTGGAGGACAACGCATGTCAGGTCTGGGTTAGGCCTCGGATGTGCCCTCATCAGGGTCATACTTTCGCAGTTCTAACATACCTGTTGACCTTATCGAGGGTTTTTTCTGCTTTGGATCACGTAGTAAAGTGGTACCACAGTGAAACAGACCACTAAACCTGGTTTGGATCAATATTTTAGAGGATAACGCATGTTAGGTCTAGGTTAGCCCTGAGATTTTCACACATCAGACTCATACTTTCGAATTCTTCACATACTTGTTGAACGGATCCTGGGTTTCTTCTGGTTTGGATCACGTAGTAATGTGGGACCACACTGAACCAATCAATTAAACCTGGTCTTGATAAATATTTTAGAGGATAACGCATGTTAGGTCTGGGTTAGGTCTAGGATTTGCCCTCGTCAGGCTCATACTTTCGCATATTTCTCATACTTCATGGCTAGATCCTCGGCTATTTCTGGATTGGATCACGTAGTAATGTGGTACCACACTGAAACAGTCGATTAAACCTGGTTTCGATCAATATTTTAGAGGATAACGCAAGATAGGTCTGGGATTGGTCTGGGATTTGCCCTCATCAGACTCAAACTCTCGCACACTTCACATACTCGTTGAACAGATCCTGGGCTATTTTCTGGTTTGGATCACATAGTAATGTGGTACCACACTGAAACAGTCGATTAAACCAGGTTTCGATCAATATTTTTACGATTAACGCATGTTAGGTCTAGGTTTGGCCTGGGATTTTCACTCATCAGACTCATACTTTCGCATTCTTCACATACTTGTTTAACGGATCCTGGGTTTTTTCTGGTTTGGATCACGTAGTAATGTGGGACCACACTGAAACAATCAATTAAACCTGGTCTTGATAAATATTTTAGAGGATAACGCAAGATAGGTCTGGGATTGGACTGGGATTTGCCCTCATCAGACTCAAACTCTCGCACACTTCACATACTCGTTGAACAGATCCTGGGCTATTTTCTGGTTCGGATCACATAGTAATGTGGTACCACACTGAAACAGTCGATTAAACCAGGTTTCGATCAATATTTTTACGATTAACGCATGTTAGGTCTAGGTTTGGCCTGGGATTTTCACTCATCAGACTCATACTTTCGCATTCTTCACATACTTGTTGAACGGATCCTGGGTTTTTTCTGGTTTGGATCACGTAGTAATGTGGGACCACACTGAAACAATCAATTAAACCTGGTCTTGATAAATATTTTAGAGGATAACGCATGTTAGGTCTGGGTTAGGTCTAGGATTTGCCCTCGTCAGGCTCATACTTTCGCATATTTCTCATACTTCATGGCTAGATCCTCGGCTAATTCTGGATTGGATCACGTAGTAATGTGGTACCACACTGAAACAGTCAATTAAACCTGGTTTCGATCAATATTTTAGAGGATAACGCAAGTTATGTCTGGCATAGGTATGGGATTTGCCCTCATCAGGCTCATACTTTCGCGTTTTTCACATACTTGTTGAACAGATCCTGGGCTATTTCTGGATTGCATCACGTAGTAATGTGGTACCACACTGAAACAGTCAATTAATCCTGGTTTCGATCAATATTTTAGAGGATAACGCAAGTTAGGTCTGGGATAGGTCTGGGATTCGCCCTCATCAGGCTCATACTTTCGCGTTCTTCACATACTTGTTGAACAGATCCTGGGTTTTTTCTGGTTTGGATCACGTAGTAATGTGGTACCACACTGAAACAATCCATTAAACCTGGTTTCGATCAATATTTTAGAGGATAACGCATGTTAGGTCTAGGTTAGCCCTGAGATTTTCACTCATCAGACTCATACTTTCGAATTCTTCACATACTTGTAGAACTGATCCTGGGTTTTTTCTCGTTTGGATCACGTAGTAATGTGGTACCACACTGGAACAGCCCACTAAACCTGGTTTCGATCAATATTTTAGAGGATATTACAAGTTAGGTCTGGGATAGGTCTGGGATTTGCCCTCATCAGGCTCATTCTTTCGCATATTTCTCATACTTCATGACTAGATCCTGGGCTGTTTTTGGATTGTATCACGTAGTAATGTGGTACCACGCTGAAACAGTCAATTGAACCTTGTTTCGATCAATATTTTAGAGGATAACGCAAGTTAGGTCTGGGATAGGTCTAGGATTTGCCCTCATCAGGCTCATTCATTCGCATATTTCTCATACTTCATGACTAGATCCTGGGCTGTTTTTGGATTGTATCACGTAGTAGTGTGGCACCACACTGAAACAGTCGATTAAACCAGGTTTCGCTCAATATTTTTGAGGATAACGCATGTTAGGTCTAGGTTAGGCCTGGGATTTTCTCTCATCAGACTCATACTTTCGCATTCTTCACATACTTGTTGAACGGATCCTGGGTTTTTTCTGGTTTGGATCACGTAGAAATGTGGGACCACACTAAAACAATCAATTAAACCTGGTCTTGATAAATATTTTAGAGGATAACGCATGTTAGGTCTGGGTTAGGTCTAGGATTTGCCCTCATCAGACTCATGCTTTCGTATTTTTCACTTACTTGTTGAACAAATCCTGAGTTTTTTCTGGTATGGATCACGTAGTAATGTGGTACCACACTGAAACATTCAATTAAACCTGGTTTCGATCAATATTTTAGAGGATAACGCATGTTAGGTCTGGGTTAGGTCTAGGATTTGCCCTCATCAGACTCATGCTTTCGTATTTTTCACATACTTGTTGAACAAATCCTGAGTTTTTTCTGGTATGGATCACGTAGTAATGTGGTACCACACTGAAACAATAAATTAAACCTGGTCTTGATAAATATTTTAGAGGATAACGCATGTTAGGTCTGGGTTAGGTCTAGGATTTGCCCTCATCAGACTCATGCTTTCGTATTTTTCACTTACTTGTTGAACAAATCCTGAGTTGTTTCTGGTATGGATCACGTAGTAATGTGGTACCACACTGAAACATTCAATTAAACCTGGTCTTGATAAATATTTTTGAGGATAACGCATGTTAGGTCTGGGGTAGGTCTAGGATTTGCCCTCATCAGGCTCATACTTTCGCATATTTCTCATACTTCATGGCTAGATCCTGGGCTATTTCTGGATTGTATCACGTAGTAATGTGGTACCACGCTGAAACAGTCAATTAAACCTGGTTTCGATCAATATTTTACAGGATAACGCAAGTAAGGTCTGAGATAGGTCTAGGATTCGCCCTCATCAGGCTCATACTATCGCGTTTTCCACATACTTGTTGAACTGATCCTGGGTTTTTACTGGTTTCGATCGCGTAGTAATGCGGTACCACACTGAAAAAGTCGATTAAACCTGGTTTCGATCAGTATTTTAGAGGATAACGCAAGTTAGGTCTGGGATAGGTCTGGGATTTACCCTCATCAGGCTCATTCTTTCGCATATTTCTCATACTTCATGGCTAGATCCTGGGCTATTTCTGGATGGGGTCACGTAGTAATGTGGGACCACACTGAAACAATCAATTAAAACTGGTCTTGATAAATATTTTAGAGGATAACGCATGTTAGGTCTGGGTTAGGTCTAGGATTTGCCCTCATCAGGCTCATTCTTTCGCATATTTCTCATACTTGATGGCTAGATCCTGGGCTTTTTCTGGATTGCATCACGTAGTAGTGTGGTACCACACTGAAACAGTCGATTAAACCAGGTTTCGATCAATATTTTTGAGGATAACGCATGTTAGGTCTAGGTTAGGCCTGGGATTTTCACTCATCAGACTCATACTTTCGCATTCTTCACATACTTGTTGAACGGAACCTGGGTTTTTTCTGGTTTGGATCACGTAGTAATGTGGGACCACACTCAAACAATCAATTAAACCTGGTCTTGATAAATATTTTAGAGGATAACGCATGTTAGGTCTGGGTTAGGTCTAGGATTTGCCCTCATCAGGCTCATACTTTCGCATATTTCTCATACTTCATGGCTGGATCCTGGGCTATTTCTGGATTGGATCGCGTAGTAATGTGGTGCCACACCGAAACAGTCAATTAAACCTGGTTTCGATCAATATTTTAGAGAATAATTCATGTTAGGTCTGGGTTAGGTCTGGGATTTGCTCTCAACAGGCTGATTCTTTCGCATATTTCTCATACTTGATGGCTAGATCCTGGGCTTTTTCTGGATTGCATCACGTAGTAATGAAGTACAACACTGAAACAGTCAATTAAACCTGGTTTCCATCAATATTTTAGAGGGCAACGCATGTTAGGTCTAGGTTAGGCCTGGGATTTGCCCTCATCAGGGTCATACTTTCGCAGTTCTAACATACATGTCGACCTGATCGAAGGTTTTTTCTGCTTTCAATCACGTAGTAAAGTGGTACCACACTGAAACAGTCCATTAAACCTGGTCTTGATAAATATTTTAGAGGATAACGCATGTTAGGTCTGGGTTAGGTCTAGGATTTGCCCTCATCAGACTCATGCTTTCGTATTTTTCACTTACTTGTTGAACAAATCCTGAGTTTTTTCTGGTATGGATCACGTAGTAATGTGGTACCACACTGAAACATTCAATTAAACCTGGTTTCGATCAATATTTTAGAGGATAACGCATGTTAGGTCTGGGTTAGGTCTAGGATTTGCCCTCATCAGACTCATGCTTTCGTATTTTTCACATACTTGTTGAACAAATCCTGAGTTTTTTCTGGTATGGATCACGTAGTAATGTGGTACCACACTGAAACAATAAATTAAACCTGGTCTTGATAAATATTTTAGAGGATAACGCATGTTAGGTCTGGGTTAGGTCTAGGATTTGCCCTCATCAGACTCATGCTTTCGTATTTTTCACTTACTTGTTGAACAAATCCTGAGTTTTTTCTGGTATGGATCACGTAGTAATGTGGTACCACACTGAAACATTCAATTAAACCTGGTCTTGATAAATATTTTTGAGGATAACGCATGTTAGGTCTGGGGTAGGTCTAGGATTTGCCCTCATCAGGCTCATACTTTCGCATATTTCTCATACTTCATGGCTAGATCCTGGGCTATTTCTGGATTGTATCACGTAGTAATGTGGTACCACGCTGAAACAGTCAATTAAACCTGGTTTCGATCAATATTTTAGAGGATAACGCAAGTAAGGTCTGAGATAGGTCTAGGATTCGCCCTCATCAGGCTCATACTATCGCGTTTTCCAGATACTTGTTGAACTGATCCTGGGTTTTTACTGGTTTCGATCGCGTAGTAATGCGGTACCACACTGAAAAAGTCGATTAAACCTGGTTTCGATCAGTATTTTAGAGGATAACGCAAGTTAGGTCTGGGATAGGTCTGGGATTTACCCTCATCAGGCTCATTCTTTCGCATATTTCTCATACTTCATGGCTAGATCCTGGGCTATTTCTGGATGGGGTCACGTAGTAATGTGGGACCACACTGAAACAATCAATTAAAACTGGTCTTGATAAATATTTTAGAGGATAACGCATGTTAGGTCTGGGTTAGGTCTAGGATTTGCCCTCATCAGGCTCATTCTTTCGCATATTTCTCATACTTGATGGCTAGATCCTGGGCTTTTTCTGGATTGCATCACGTAGTAGTGTGGTACCACACTGAAACAGTCGATTAAACCAGGTTTCGATCAATATTTTTGAGGATAACGCATGTTAGGTCTAGGTTAGGCCTGGGATTTTCACTCATCAGACTCATACTTTCGCATTCTTCACATACTTGTTGAACGGAACCTGGGTTTTTTCTGGTTTGGATCACGTAGTAATGTGGGACCACACTCAAACAATCAATTAAACCTGGTCTTGATAAATATTTTAGAGGATAACGCATGTTAGGTCTGGGTTAGGTCTAGGATTTGCCCTCATCAGGCTCATACTTTCGCATATTTCTCATACTTCGTGGCTGGATCCTGGGCTATTTCTGGATTGGATCGCGTAGTAATGTGGTGCCACACCGAAACAGTCAATTAAACCTGGTTTCGATCAATATTTTAGAGAATAATTCATGTTAGGTCTGGGTTAGGTCTGGGATTTGCTCTCAACAGGCTGATTCTTTCGCATATTTCTCATACTTGATGGCTAGATCCTGGGCTTTTTCTGGATTGCATCACGTAGTAATGAAGTACAACACTGAAACAGTCAATTAAACCTGGTTTCCATCAATATTTTAGAGGGCAACGCATGTTAGGTCTAGGTTAGGCCTGGGAATTGCCCTCATCAGGGTCATACTTTCGCAGTTCTAACATACATGTCGACCTGATCGAAGGTTTTTTCTGCTTTCAATCACGTAGTAAAGTGGTACCACACTGAAACAGTCCATTAAACCTAGTTTCCATCAATATCTTAGAGGACAACGCACGTTAGGTATAGGTTAGGCCTGGGATTTGCCCTCATCAGACTCATGCTTTCGCATTTTTCGCATACTTGTTGAACAAATCCTGAGTTTTTTCTGGTATCGATCACGTAGTAATGTGGCACCACACTGAAACATTCAATTGAACCTGGTTTCGATCAATATTTTAGAGGATAACGCAAGTTAGGTCTGGGATAGGTCTAGGATTTGCCCTCATCAGGCTCATTCTTTCGCATATTTCTCATACTTCATGGCTAGATCCTGGGCTGTTTCTGGATTGTATCACGTAGTAATGTGGTACCACGCTGTAACAGTCAATTAAACCTGGTTTCGATCAATATTTTAGAGGATAACGCAAGTTAGGTCTGAGATAGGTCTGGGATTCGCCCTCATCAGGCTCATACTATCGCGTTTTCCACATACTTGTTGAACTGATCCTGGGTTTTTTCTGGTTTGGATCACGAAGTAATGAGGTACAACACTGAAACAGTCAATTAAACCTGGTTTCCATCAATATTTTAGAGGGCAACGCATGCTAGGTCTCGGTTAGGCCTGGGATTTGCCCTCATCAGGGTCATACTTTCGCAGTTCTAACATACATGTTGACCTGATCGAGGGTATTTCTGCTTTGGATCACATAGTAATGTGGTACCACACTGAAACAGTCGATTAAACCAGGTTTCGATCAATATTTTTACGATTAACGCATGTTAGGTCTAGGTTAGGCCTGGGATTTTCACTCATCAGACTCATACTTTCGCATTCTTCACATACTTGTTGAACGGATCCTGGGTTTTTTCTGGTTTGGATCACGTAGTAATGTGGGACCACACTGAAACAATCAATTAAACCTGGTCTTGATAAATATTTTAGAGGATAACGCATGTTAGGTCTGGGTTAGGTCTAGGATTTGCCCTCGTCAGGCTCATGCTTTCGCATATTTCTCATACTTCATGGCTAGATCCTCGGCTATTTCTGGATTGGATCACGTAGTAATGTGGTACCACACTGAAACAGTCAATTAAACCTGGTTTCCATCAATATTTTGGAGGACAATGCATGTCAGGTCTGGGTTAGGCCTGGGATTTGCCCTCATCAGGGTCATACTTTCGCAGTTTTAACATACATGTTGACCTGATCGAGGGTTTTTCTGCTTTGGATCACGTAGTAAAGTGGTACCACACTGAAACAGTCCATTAAACCTGGTTTGGATCTTTATTTTGGAGGATAACGCATGTTAGGTCTAGGTTATCCCTGGGATTTTCACTCATCAGACTCATAATTTCGCATTCTACACATACTTGTTGAACGGATCCTGGGTTTTCTCTGGTTTGGTTCACGTAGTAATGTGGTACCACACTGAAACATTCAATTAAACCTGGTCTTGATAAATATTTTAGTGGATAACGCATGTTAGGTTTGGGTTAGGTCTAGGATTCGCCCTCATCAGGCTCATACTTTCGCATATTTCTCATACTTCATGGCTAGATCCTGGGCTGTTTCTGGATTGCATCACGTAGTAGTGTGGTACCACACTGAAACAGTCGATTAAACCAGGTTTCGATCAATATTTTTGAGGATAACGCATGTTAGGTGTAGGTTAGGCCTGGGATTTTCACTCATCAGACTCATACTTTCGCATTCTTCACATACTTGTTGAACGAATCCTGGGTTTTTTCTGGTTTGGATCACGTAGAAATGTGGGACCACACTGAAACAATCAATTAAACCTGGTCTTGATAAATATTTTAGAGGATAACGCATGTTAGGTCTGGGAAAGGTCTAGGATTTGCCCTCATCAGGCTCATTCTTTCGCATATTTCTGATACTTCATGGCTGGATCCTGGGCTATTTCTGGATTGGATCACGTAGTAATGTGGTACCGCACTGAAACAGTCAATTAAACCTGGTTTCGATCAATATTTTAGAGAATAATTCATGTTAGGCCTGGGTTAGGTCTGGGATTTGCTCTCATCAGGCTCATTCTTTCCCATATTTCTCATACTTGATGGCTAGATCCTGGGCTTTTTCTGGATTGCATCACGTTGTAATGAAGTACAACACTGAAACAGTCGATTAAACCTGGTTTCGATCAATATTTTAGAGGATAACGCAAGTTAGGTCTGGGATAGGTCTGGGATTTGCCCTCATCAGGCTCATTCTTTCGCATATTTCTCATACTTCATGGCTAGATCCTGGGCTGTTTTTGGATTGTATCACGTAGTAATGTGGTACCACGCTGAAACAGTCAATTGAACCTTGTTTCGATCAATATTTTAGAGGATAACGCAAGTTAGGTCTGGGATAGGTCTAGGATTTGCCCTCATCAGGCTCATTCATTCGCATATTTCTCATACTTGATGGCTAGATGCTGGGCTTTTTCTGGATTGCATCACGTAGTAGTGTGGCACCACACTGAAACAGTCGATTAAACCAGGTTTCGATCAATATTTTTGAGGATAACGCATGTTAGGTCTAGGTTAGGCCTGGGATTTTCTCTCATCAGACTCATACTTTCGCATTCTTCACATACTTGTTGAACGGATCCTGGGTTTTTTCTGGTTTGGATCACGTAAAAATGTGGGACCACACTGAAACAATCAATTAAACCTGGTCTTGATAAATATTTTAGAGGATAACGCATGTTAGGTCTGGGTTAGGTCTAGGATTTGCCCTCGTCAGGCTCATACTTTCGCATATTTCTCATACTTCATGGCTAGATCCCGGGCTATTTCTGGATTGTATCACGTAGTAATGTGGTACCACACTGAAACATTCAATTAAACCTGGTTTCGATCAATATTTTAGAGGATAACGCATCTTAGGTCTGGGTTAGGTCTAAGATTTGCCCTCATCAGGCTCATACTTTCGCGTTTTTCACATACTTGTTGAATTGATCCTGGGTTTTTTCTCGTTTGGATCACGTAGTAATGTGGTACCACACTCGAACAGCCCACTAAACCTGGTTTCGATCAATATTTTAGAGGATATTACAAGTTAGGTCTGGGATAGGTCTGGGATTCGCCCTCATCAGGCTCATACTTTCGCGTTCTTCACATACGTGTTGAACAGATCCTGGGTTTTTTCTGGATTGCATCACGCAGTAATGAAGTACAACACTGAAACAGTCGATTAAACCTGGTTTCGATCAATATTTTAGAGGATAACGCAAGTTAGGTCTGGGATAGGTCTGGGATTTGCCCTCATCAGGCTCATTCATTCGCATATTTCTCATACTTCATGGCTAGATCCTGGGCTGTTTTTGGATTGTATCACGTAGTAATGTGGTACCACGCTTAAACAGTCAATTGAACCTTATTTCGATCAATATTTTAGAGGATAACGCAAGTTAGGTCTGGGATAGGTCTGGGATTTACCCTCATCAGGCTCATTCTTTCGCATATTTCTCATACTTCATGGCTAGATCCTGGGCTATTTCTGGATTGGGTCACGTAGTAATGTGGTATCACACTGAAACAGTCAATTAAACCTGGTTTCGATCAATATTTTAGAGGATAACGCATGTTAGGTCTAGGTTAGGTCTAGGATTTGCCCTCATCAGGCTCATACTTTCGCGTTTTCCACATACTTGTTGAACAGATCCTGGGTTTTTTCTGGTTTGGGTCACGTAGTAATGTGGAACCACACTGAAACAATCCATTAAACCTGGTTTCGATCAATATTTTAGAGGATAACGCATGTTAGGTCTAGGTTAGGTCTGGGATTTGCTCTCATCAGGCTCATTCTTTCGCATATTTCTCATACTTGATGGCTAGATCCTGGGCTTTTTCTGGATTGCATCACGTAGTAATGTGGTGCCACACTGAAACATTCAATTAAACCTGGTTTCGATCAATATTATAGAGCATAACGCAAGTTAGGTCTAGGATAGGTCTGGGATTCGCCCTCATCAAGCTCATACTTTCGCATATTTCTCATACTTCATGGCTAGATCCTGGGCTATTTCTGGATTGGATCACGTAGTAATGTGGTACCACAATGAAACATTCAATTAAACCTGATCTTGATAAATATTTTAAAGGATAACGCATGTTAGGTCTAGGTTAGGTCTGGGATTTGCTGTCATCAGGCTCATTCTTTCGCATATTTCTCATACTTGATGGCTAGATCCTGGGCTTTTTCTGGACTGCATCACGTAGTAATGTGGTGCCACACTGAAACATTCAATTAAACCTGGTTTCGATCAATATTTTAGAGGATAACGCATGCTAGGTCTGGGTTAGGTCTAGGATTTGCCCTCATCAGACTCATGCTTTCGTATTTTTCACATACTTGTTGAACAAATCCTGAGTTTTTTCTGGTATGGATCACGTAGTAATGTGGTACCACACAGAAACAATAAATTAAACCTGGTCTTGATAAATATTTTAGAGGATAACGCATGTTAGGTCTGGGTTAGGTCTAGGATTTTCACTCATCAGGCTCATTCTTTCGCATATTTCTCATACTTCATGGCTAGATCCTGGGCTATTTCTGGATTGGATCACGTAGTAATGTGGTACCACAATGAAACATTCAATTAAACCTGATCTTGATAAATATTTTAAAGGATAACGCATGTTAGGTCTAGGTTAGGTCTGGGATTTGCTGTCATCAGGCTCATTCTTTCGCATATTTCTCATACTTGATGGCTAGATCCTGGGCTTTTTCTGGACTGCATCACGTAGTAATGTGGTGCCACACTGAAACATTCAATTAAACCTGGTTTCGATCAATATTTTAGAGGATAACGCATGCTAGGTCTGGGTTAGGTCTAGGATTTGCCCTCATCAGACTCATGCTTTCGTATTTTTCACATACTTGTTGAACAAATCCTGAGTTTTTTCTGGTATGGATCACGTAGTAATGTGGTACCACACAGAAACAATAAATTAAACCTGGTCTTGATAAATATTTTAGAGGATAACGCATGTTAGGTCTGGGTTAGGTCTAGGATTTTCACTCATCAGGCTCATTCTTTCGCATATTTCTCATACTTCATGGCTAGATCCTGGGCTATTTCTGGATTGGATCACGTAGTAATGTGGTACCACAATGAAACATTCAATTAAACCTGATCTTGATAAATATTTTAAAGGATAACGCATGTTAGGTCTAGGTTAGGTCTGGGATTTGCTGTCATCAGGCTCATTCTTTCGCATATTTCTCATACTTCATGGCTAGATCCTGGGCTGTTTCTGGATTGTATCACGTAGTAATGTGGTACCACGCTGTAACAGTCAATTAAACCTGGTTTCGATCAATATTTTAGAGGATAACGCAAGTTAGGTCTGAGATAGGTCTGGGATTCGCCCTCATCAGGCTCATACTATCGCGTTTTCCACATACTTGTTGAACTGATCCTGGGTTTTTTCTGGTTTGGATCACGAAGTAATGAGGTACAACACTGAAACAGTCAATTAAACCTGGTTTCCATCAATATTTTAGAGGGCAACGCATGCTAGGTCTCGGTTAGGCCTGGGATTTGCCCTCATCAGGGTCATACTTTCGCGTTCTTCACATACGTGTTGAACTGATCCTGGGTTTTTTCTGGATTGCATCACGTAGTAATGAAGTACAACACTGAAACAGTCAATTAAACCTGGTTTCCATCAATATTTTGGAGGACAACGCATGTCAGGTCTGGGTTAGGCCTGGGATTTGCCCTCATCAGGGTCATACTTTCGCATTCTTCACATACTTGTTGAACGGATCCTGGGTTTTTTCTGGTTTGGATCACGTAGAAATGTGGGACCACACTGAAACAATCAATTAAACCTGGTCTTGATAAATATTTTAGAGGATAACGCATGTTAGGTCTGGGAAAGGTCTAGGATTTGCCCTCATCAGGCTCATTCTTTCGCATATTTCTGATACTTCATGGCTGGATCCTGGGCTATTTCTGGATTGGATCACGTAGTAATGTGGTACCGCACTGAAACAGTCAATTAAACCTGGTTTCGATCAATATTTTAGAGAATAATTCATGTTAGGCCTGGGTTAGGTCTGGGATTTGCTCTCATCAGGCTCATTCTTTCCCATATTTCTCATACTTGATGGCTAGATCCTGGGCTTTTTCTGGATTGCATCACGTTGTAATGAAGTACAACACTGAAACAGTCAATTAAACCTGGTTTCCATCAATATTTTAGAGGGCAACGCATGCTAGGTCTCGGTTAGGCCTGGGATTTACCCTCATCAGGGTCATACTTTCGCAGTTCTAACATACATGTTGACCTGATCGAGGGTTTTCTCTGCTTTGGATCATGTAGTAAAGTGGTACCACACTGAAACAGTCCACTAAACCTGGTTTGGATCAATATTTTAGAGGATAACGCATGTTAGGTCTAGGTTAGCCCTGAGATTTTCACTCATCAGACTCATACTTTCGAATTCTTCACATACTTGTAGAACTGATCCTGGGTTTTTTCTCGTTTGGATCACGCAGTAATGTGGTACCACACTGGAACAGCCCACTAAACCTGGTTTCGATCAATATCTTAGAGGATATTACATGTTAGGTCTGGGATAGGTCTGGGATTCGCCCTCATCAGGCTCATACTTTCGCGTTCTTCACATACGTGTTGAACAGATCCTGGGTTTTTTCTGGATTGCATCACGCAGTAATGAAGTACAACACTGAAACAGTCGATTAAACCTGGTTTCGATCAATATTTTAGAGGATAACGCAAGTTAGGTCTGGGATAGGTCTGGGATTTGCCCTCATCAGGCTCATTCTTTCGCATATTTCTCATACTTCATGGCTAGATCCTGGGCTGTTTTTGGATTGTATCACGTAGTAATGTGGTACCACGCTGAAACAGTCAATTGAACCTTGTTTCGATCAATATTTTAGAGGATAACGCAAGTTAGGTCTGGGATAGGTCTAGGATTTGCCCTCATCAGGCTCATTCATTCGCATATTTCTCATACTTGATGGCTAGATGCTGGGCTTTTTCTGGATTGCATCACGTAGTAGTGTGGCACCACACTGAAACAGTCGATTAAACCAGGTTTCGATCAATATTTTTGAGGATAACGCATGTTAGGTCTAGGTTAGGCCTGGGATTTTCTCTCATCAGACTCATACTTTCGCATTCTTCACATACTTGTTGAACGGATCCTGGGTTTTTTCTGGTTTGGATCACGTAAAAATGTGGGACCACACTGAAACAATCAATTAAACCTGGTCTTGATAAATATTTTAGAGGATAACGCATGTTAGGTCTGGGTTAGGTCTAGGATTTGCCCTCGTCAGGCTCATACTTTCGCATATTTCTCATACTTCATGGCTAGATCCCGGGCTATTTCTGGATTGTATCACGTAGTAATGTGGTACCACACTGAAACATTCAATTAAACCTGGTTTCGATCAATATTTTAGAGGATAACGCATCTTAGGTCTGGGTTAGGTCTAAGATTTGCCCTCATCAGGCTCATACTTTCGCGTTTTTCACATACTTGTTGAATTGATCCTGGGTTTTTTCTCGTTTGGATCACGTAGTAATGTGGTACCACACTCGAACAGCCCACTAAACCTGGTTTCGATCAATATTTTAGAGGATATTACAAGTTAGGTCTGGGATAGGTCTGGGATTCGCCCTCATCAGGCTCATACTTTCGCGTTCTTCACATACGTGTTGAACAGATCCTGGGTTTTTTCTGGATTGCATCACGCAGTAATGAAGTACAACACTGAAACAGTCGATTAAACCTGGTTTCGATCAATATTTTAGAGGATAACGCAAGTTAGGTCTGGGATAGGTCTGGGATTTGCCCTCATCAGGCTCATTCATTCGCATATTTCTCATACTTCATGGCTAGATCCTGGGCTGTTTTTGGATTGTATCACGTAGTAATGTGGTACCACGCTGAAACAGTCAATTGAACCTTGTTTCGATCAATATTTTAGAGGATAACGCAAGTTAGGTCTGGGATAGGTCTGGGATTTACCCTCATCAGGCTCATTCTTTCGCATATTTCTCATACTTCATGGCTAGATCCTGGGCTATTTCTGGATTGGGTCACGTAGTAATGTGGTATCACACTGAAACAGTCAATTAAACCTGGTTTCGATCAATATTTTAGAGGATAACGCATGTTAGGTCTAGGTTAGGTCTAGGATTTGCCCTCATCAGGCTCATACTTTCGCGTTTTCCACATACTTGTTGAACAGATCCTGGGTTTTTTCTGGTTTGGGTCACGTAGTAATGTGGAACCACACTGAAACAATCCATTAAACCTGGTTTCGATCAATATTTTAGAGGATAACGCAAGTTAGGTCTGGGATAGGTCTGGGATTTACCCTCATCAGGCTCATTCTTTCGCATATTTCTCATACTTGATGGCTAGATCCTGGGCTTTTTCTGGATTGCATCACGTAGTAATGTGGTGCCACACTGAAACATTCAATTAAACCTGGTTTCGATCAATATTATAGAGCATAACGCAAGTTAGGTCTAGGATAGGTCTGGGATTCGCCCTCATCAAGCTCATACTTTCGCATATTTCTCATACTTCATGGCTAGATCCTGGGCTATTTCTGGATTGGATCACGTAGTAATGTGGTACCACAATGAAACATTCAATTAAACCTGATCTTGATAAATATTTTAAAGGATAACGCATGTTAGGTCTAGGTTAGGTCTGGGATTTGCTGTCATCAGGCTCATTCTTTCGCATATTTCTCATACTTGATGGCTAGATCCTGGGCTTTTTCTGGACTGCATCACGTAGTAATGTGGTGCCACACTGAAACATTCAATTAAACCTGGTTTCGATCAATATTTTAGAGGATAACGCATGCTAGGTCTGGGTTAGGTCTAGGATTTGCCCTCATCAGACTCATGCTTTCGTATTTTTCACATACTTGTTGAACAAATCCTGAGTTTTTTCTGGTATGGATCACGTAGTAATGTGGTACCACACAGAAACAATAAATTAAACCTGGTCTTGATAAATATTTTAGAGGATAACGCATGTTAGGTCTGGGTTAGGTCTAGGATTTTCACTCATCAGGCTCATTCTTTCGCATATTTCTCATACTTCATGGCTAGATCCTGGGCTATTTCTGGATTGGATCACGTAGTAATGTGGTACCACAATGAAACATTCAATTAAACCTGATCTTGATAAATATTTTAAAGGATAACGCATGTTAGGTCTAGGTTAGGTCTGGGATTTGCTGTCATCAGGCTCATTCTTTCGCATATTTCTCATACTTCATGGCTAGATCCTGGGCTGTTTCTGGATTGTATCACGTAGTAATGTGGTACCACGCTGTAACAGTCAATTAAACCTGGTTTCGATCAATATTTTAGAGGATAACGCAAGTTAGGTCTGAGATAGGTCTGGGATTCGCCCTCATCAGGCTCATACTATCGCGTTTTCCACATACTTGTTGAACTGATCCTGGGTTTTTTCTGGTTTGGATCACGAAGTAATGAGGTACAACACTGAAACAGTCAATTAAACCTGGTTTCCATCAATATTTTAGAGGGCAACGCATGCTAGGTCTCGGTTAGGCCTGGGATTTGCCCTCATCAGGGTCATACTTTCGCGTTCTTCACATACGTGTTGAACTGATCCTGGGTTTTTTCTGGATTGCATCACGTAGTAATGAAGTACAACACTGAAACAGTCAATTAAACCTGGTTTCCATCAATATTTTGGAGGACAACGCATGTCAGGTCTGGGTTAGGCCTGGGATTTGCCCTCATCAGGGTCATACTTTCGCATTCTTCACATACTTGTTGAACGGATCCTGGGTTTTTTCTGGTTTGGATCACGTAGAAATGTGGGACCACACTGAAACAATCAATTAAACCTGGTCTTGATAAATATTTTAGAGGATAACGCATGTTAGGTCTGGGAAAGGTCTAGGATTTGCCCTCATCAGGCTCATTCTTTCGCATATTTCTGATACTTCATGGCTGGATCCTGGGCTATTTCTGGATTGGATCACGTAGTAATGTGGTACCGCACTGAAACAGTCAATTAAACCTGGTTTCGATCAATATTTTAGAGAATAATTCATGTTAGGCCTGGGTTAGGTCTGGGATTTGCTCTCATCAGGCTCATTCTTTCCCATATTTCTCATACTTGATGGCTAGATCCTGGGCTTTTTCTGGATTGCATCACGTTGTAATGAAGTACAACACTGAAACAGTCAATTAAACCTGGTTTCCATCAATATTTTAGAGGGCAACGCATGCTAGGTCTCGGTTAGGCCTGGGATTTACCCTCATCAGGGTCATACTTTCGCAGTTCTAACATACATGTTGACCTGATCGAGGGTTTTCTCTGCTTTGGATCATGTAGTAAAGTGGTACCACACTGAAACAGTCCACTAAACCTGGTTTGGATCAATATTTTAGAGGATAACGCATGTTAGGTCTAGGTTAGCCCTGAGATTTTCACTCATCAGACTCATACTTTCGAATTCTTCACATACTTGTAGAACTGATCCTGGGTTTTTTCTCGTTTGGATCACGCAGTAATGTGGTACCACACTGGAACAGCCCACTAAACCTGGTTTCGATCAATATCTTAGAGGATATTACATGTTAGGTCTGGGATAGGTCTGGGATTCGCCCTCATCAGGCTCATACTTTCGCGTTCTTCACATACGTGTTGAACAGATCCTGGGTTTTTTCTGGATTGCATCACGCAGTAATGAAGTACAACACTGAAACAGTCGATTAAACCTGGTTTCGATCAATATTTTAGAGGATAACGCAAGTTAGGTCTGGGATAGGTCTGGGATTTGCCCTCATCAGGCTCATTCTTTCGCATATTTCTCATACTTCATGGCTAGATCCTGGGCTGTTTTTGGATTGTATCACGTAGTAATGTGGTACCACGCTGAAACAGTCAATTGAACCTTGTTTCGATCAATATTTTAGAGGATAACGCAAGTTAGGTCTGGGATAGGTCTAGGATTTGCCCTCATCAGGCTCATTCATTCGCATATTTCTCATACTTGATGGCTAGATGCTGGGCTTTTTCTGGATTGCATCACGTAGTAGTGTGGCACCACACTGAAACAGTCGATTAAACCAGGTTTCGATCAATATTTTTGAGGATAACGCATGTTAGGTCTAGGTTAGGCCTGGGATTTTCTCTCATCAGACTCATACTTTCGCATTCTTCACATACTTGTTGAACGGATCCTGGGTTTTTTCTGGTTTGGATCACGTAGAAATGTGGGACCACACTGAAACAATCAATTAAACCTGGTCTTGATAAGTATTTTAGAGGATAACGCATGTTAGGTCTGGGTTAGGTCTAGGATTTGCCCTCGTCAGGCTCATACTTTCGCATATTTCTCATACTTCATGGCTAGATCCCGGGCTATTTCTGGATTGTATCACGTAGTAATGTGGTACCACACTGAAACATTCAATGAAACCTGGTCTGGATAAATATTTTAGAGAATAACGCATCTTAGGTCTGGGTTAGGTCTAAGATTTGCCCTCATCAGGCTCATACTTTCGCGTTTTTCACATACTTGTTGAATTGATCCTGGGTTTTTTCTCGTTTGGATCACGTAGTAATGTGGTACCACACTCGAACAGCCCACTAAACCTGGTTTCGATCAATATTTTAGAGGATATTACAAGTTAGGTCTGGGATAGGTCTGGGATTCGCCCTCATCAGGCTCATACTTTCGCGTTCTTCACATACGTGTTGAACAGATCCTGGGTTTTTTCTGGATTGCATCACGCAGTAATTAAGTACAACACTGAAACAGTCGATTAAACCTGGTTTCGATCAATATTTTAGAGGATAACGCAAGTTAGGTCTGGGATAGGTCTGGGATTTGCCCTCTTCAGGCTCATTCTTTCGCATATTTCTCATACTTCATGGCTAGATCCTGGGCTGTTTTTGGATTGTATCACGTAGTAATGTGGTACCACGCTGAAACAGTCAATTGAACCTTGTTTCGATCAATATTTTAGAGGATAACGCAAGTTAGGTCTGGGATAGGTCTGGGATTTACCCTCATCAGGCTCATTCTTTCGCATATTTCTCATACTTCATGGCTAGATCCTGGGCTATTTCTGGATTGGGTCACGTAGTAATGTGGTACCACACTGAAACAGTCAATTAAACCTGGTTTCGATCAATATTTTAGAGGATAACGCATGTTAGGTCTAGGTTAGGTCTAGGATTTGCCCTCATCAGGCTCAAACTTTCGCGTTTTCCACATACTTGTTGAACAGATCCTGGGTTTTTTCTGGTTTGGGTCACGTAGTAATGTGGTACCACACAGAAACAATAAATTAAACCTGGTCTTGATAAATATTTTAGAGGATAACGCATGTTAGGTCTGGGTTAGGTCTAGGATTTGCCCTCATCAGACTCATGCTTTCGTATTTTTCACATACTTGTTGAACAAATCCTGAGTTTTTTCTGGTATGGATCACGTAGTAATGTGGTACCACACTGAAACATTCAATTAAACCTGGTCCTGATAAATATTTTTGAGGATAACGCATGTTAGGTCTGGGGTAGGTCTAGGATTTGCCCTCATCAGGCTCATACTTTCGCATATTTCTCATACTTCATGGCTAGATCCTGGGCTATTTCTGGATTGTATCACGTAGTAATGTGGTACCACACAGAAACAATAAATTAAACCTGGTCTTGATAAATATTTTAGAGGATAACGCATGTTAGGTCTGGGTTAGGTCTAGGATTTGCCCTCATCAGACTCATGCTTTCGTATTTTTCACATACTTGTTGAACAAATCCTGAGTTTTTTCTGGTATGGATCACGTAGTAATGTGGTACCACACTGAAACATTCAATTAAACCTGGTCTTGATAAATATTTTTGAGGATAACGCATGTTAGGTCTGGGGTAGGTCTAGGATTTGCCCTCATCAGGCTCATACTTTCGCATATTTCTCATACTTCATGGCTAGATCCTGGGCTATTTCTGGATTGTATCACGTAGTAATGTGGTACCACGCTGAAACAGTCAATTAAACCTGGTTTCGATCATTATTTTAGAGACTAATTCATGTTAGGTCTGGGTTACGTCTAGGATTCGCCCTCATCAGGCTCATTCTTTCGCATATTTCTCATACTTCATGGCTAGATCCTGGGCTATTTCTGGATTGGGTCACGTAGTAATGTGGTACCACACTGAAACAGTCAATTAAACCTGGTTTCGATCAATATTTTAGAGGATAACGCATGTTAGGTCTAGGTTAGGTCTAGGATTTGCCCTCATCAGGCTCATACTTTCGCGTTTTCCACATACTTGTTGAACAGATCCTGGGTTTTTTCTGGTTTGGGTCACGTAGTAATGTGGTACCACACTGGAACAGCCCACTAAACCTGGTTTCGATCAATATCTTAGAGGATATTACATGTTAGGTCTGGGATAGGTCTGGGATTCGCCCTCATCAGGCTCATACTTTCGCGTTCTTCACATACGTGTTGAACAGATCCTGGGTTTTTTCTGGATTGCATCACGCAGTAATGAAGTACAACACTGAAACAGTCGATTAAACCTGGTTTCGATCAATATTTTAGAGGATAACGCAAGTTAGGTCTGGGATAGGTCTGGGATTTGCCCTCATCAGGCTCATTCTTTCGCATATTTCTCATACTTCATGGCTAGATCCTGGGCTGGTTTGGATTGTATCACGTAGTAATGTGGTACCACGCTGAAACAGTCAATTGAACCTTGTTTCGATCAATATTTTAGAGGATAACGCAAGTTAGGTCTGGGATAGGTCTAGGATTTGCCCTCATCAGGCTCATTCATTCGCATATTTCTCATACTTGATGGCTAGATGCTGGGCTTTTTCTGGATTGCATCACGTAGTAGTGTGGCACCACACTGAAACAGTCGATTAAACCAGGTTTCGATCAATATTTTTGAGGATAACGCATGTTAGGTCTAGGTTAGGCCTGGGATTTTCTCTCATCAGACTCATACTTTCGCATTCTTCACATACTTGTTGAACGGATCCTGGGTTTTTTCTGGTTTGGATCACGTAGAAATGTGGGACCACACTGAAACAGTCAATTGAACCTTGTTTCGATCAATATTTTAGAGGATAACGCAAGTTAGGTCTGGGATAGGTCTGGGATTTACCCTCATCAGGCTCATTCTTTCGCATATTTCTCATACTTCATGGCTAGATCCTGGGCTATTTCTGGATTGGGTCACGTAGTAATGTGGTACCACACTGAAACAGTCAATTAAACCTGGTTTCGATCAATATTTTAGAGGATAACGCATGTTAGGTCTAGGTTAGGTCTAGGATTTGCCCTCATCAGGCTCATACTTTCGCGTTTTCCACATACTTGTTGAACAGATCCTGGGTTTTTTCTGGTTTGGGTCACGTAGTAATGTGGTACCACACTGAAACAATCCATTAAACCTGGTTTCGATCAATATTTTAGAGGATAACGCATGTTAGGTCTAGGTTAGGTCTGGGATTTGCTCTCATCAGGCTCATTCTTTCGCATATTTCTCATACTTGATGGCTAGATCCTGGGCTTTTTCTGGATTGCATCACGTAGTAATGTGGTGCCACACTGAAACATTCAATTAAACCTGGTTTCGATCAATATTATAGAGCATAACGCAAGTTAGGTCTAGGATAGGTCTGGGATTCGCCCTCATCAAGCTCATACTTTCGCATATCTCTCATACTTCATGGCTAGATCCTGGGCTATTTCTGGATTGGATCACGTAGTAATGTGGTACCACAATGAAACATTCAATTAAACCTGATCTTGATAAATATTTTAAAGGATAACGCATGTTAGGTCTAGGTTAGGTCTGGGATTTGCTGTCATCAGGCTCATTCTTTCGCATATTTCTCATACTTGATGGCTAGATCCTGGGCTTTTTCTGGACTGCATCACGTAGTAATGTGGTGCCACACTGAAACATTCAATTAATCCTGGTTTCGATCAATATTTTAGAGGATAACGCATGTTAGGTCTGGGTTAGGTCTAGGATTTGCCCTCATCAGACTCATGCTTTCGTATTTTTCACATACTTGTTGAACAAATCCTGAGTTTTTTCTGGTATGGATCACGTAGTAATGTGGTACCACACAGAAACAATAAATTAAACCTGGTCTTGATAAATATTTTAGAGGATAACGCATGTTAGGTCTGGGTTAGGTCTAGGATTTGCCCTCATCAGACTCATGCTTTCGTATTTTTCACATACTTGTTGAACAAATCCTGAGTTTTTTCTGGTATGGATCACGTAGTAATGTGGTACCACACTGAAACATTCAATTAAACCTGGTCTTGATAAATATTTTTGAGGATAACGCATGTTAGATCTGGGGTAGGTCTAGGATTTGCCCTCATCAGGCTCATACTTTCGCATATTTCTCATACTTCATGGCTAGATCCTGGGCTATTTCTGGATTGTATCACGTAGTAATGTGGTACCACGCTGAAACAGTCAATTAAACCTGGTTTCGATCAATATTTTAGAGGATAACGCAAGTAAGGTCTGAGATAGGTCTAGGATTCGCCCTCATCAGGCTCATACTATCGCGTTTTCCACATACTTGTTGAATTGATCCTGGGTTTTTTCTCGTTTGGATCACGTAGTAATGTGGTACCACACTCGAACAGCCCACTAAACCTGGTTTCGATCAATATTTTAGAGGATATTACAAGTTAGGTCTGGGATAGGTCTGGGATTCGCCCTCATCAGGCTCATACTTTCGCGTTCTTCACATACGTGTTGAACAGATCCTGGGTTTTTTCTGGATTGCATCACGCAGTAATTAAGTACAACACTGAAACAGTCGATTAAACCTGGTTTCGATCAATATTTTAGAGGATAACGCAAGTTAGGTCTGGGATAGGTCTGGGATTTGCCCTCTTCAGGCTCATTCTTTCGCATATTTCTCATACTTCATGGCTAGATCCTGGGCTGTTTTTGGATTGTATCACGTAGTAATGTGGTACCACGCTGAAACAGTCAATTGAACCTTGTTTCGATCAATATTTTAGAGGATAACGCAAGTTAGGTCTGGGATAGGTCTGGGATTTACCCTCATCAGGCTCATTCTTTCGCATATTTCTCATACTTCATGGCTAGATCCTGGGCTATTTCTGGATTGGGTCACGTAGTAATGTGGTACCACACTGAAACAGTCAATTAAACCTGGTTTCGATCAATATTTTAGAGGATAACGCATGTTAGGTCTAGGTTAGGTCTAGGATTTGCCCTCATCAGGCTCAAACTTTCGCGTTTTCCACATACTTGTTGAACAGATCCTGGGTTTTTTCTGGTTTGGGTCACGTAGTAATGTGGTACCACACAGAAACAATAAATTAAACCTGGTCTTGATAAATATTTTAGAGGATAACGCATGTTAGGTCTGGGTTAGGTCTAGGATTTGCCCTCATCAGACTCATGCTTTCGTATTTTTCACATACTTGTTGAACAAATCCTGAGTTTTTTCTGGTATGGATCACGTAGTAATGTGGTACCACACTGAAACATTCAATTAAACCTGGTCCTGATAAATATTTTTGAGGATAACGCATGTTAGGTCTGGGGTAGGTCTAGGATTTGCCCTCATCAGGCTCATACTTTCGCATATTTCTCATACTTCATGGCTAGATCCTGGGCTATTTCTGGATTGTATCACGTAGTAATGTGGTACCACGCTGAAACAGTCAATTAAACCTGGTTTCGATCAATATTTTAGAGGATAACGCAAGTAAGGTCTGAGATAGGTCTAGGATTCGCCCTCATCAGGCTCATACTATCGCGTTTTCCACATACTTGTTGAACTGATCCTGGGTTTTTACTGGTTTCGATCGCGTAGTAATGCGGTTCCACACTGAGAAAGGCGATTAAACCTGGTTTCGATCAGTATTTTAGAGGATAACGCAAGTTAGGTCTGGGATAGGTCTGGGATTCGCCCTCATCAGGCTCATACTTTCGCATATTTCTCATACTTCATGGTTGGATCCTGGGCTATTTCTGGATTGGATCGCGTAGTAATGTGGTGCCACACCGAAACAGTCAATTAAACCTGGTTTCGATCATTATTTTAGAGACTAATTCATGTTAGGTCTGGGTTACGTCTGGGATTTGCTCTCAACAGGCTCATTCTTTCGCATATTTCTCATACTTCATGGCTAGATCCTGGGCTATTTCTGGATTGGGTCACGTAGTAATGTGGTACCACACTGAAACAGTCAATTAAACCTGGTTTCGATCAATATTTTAGAGGATAACGCATGTTAGGTCTAGGTTAGGTCTAGGATTTGCCCTCATCAGGCTCATACTTTCGCGTTTTCCACATACTTGTTGAACAGATCCTGGGTTTTTTCTGGTTTGGGTCACGTAGTAATGTGGTACCACACTGGAACAGCCCACTAAACCTGGTTTCGATCAATATCTTAGAGGATATTACATGTTAGGTCTGGGATAGGTCTGGGATTCGCCCTCATCAGGCTCATACTTTCGCGTTCTTCACATACGTGTTGAACAGATCCTGGGTTTTTTCTGGATTGCATCACGCAGTAATGAAGTACAACACTGAAACAGTCGATTAAACCTGGTTTCGATCAATATTTTAGAGGATAACGCAAGTTAGGTCTGGGATAGGTCTGGGATTTGCCCTCATCAGGCTCATTCTTTCGCATATTTCTCATACTTCATGGCTAGATCCTGGGCTGGTTTGGATTGTATCACGTAGTAATGTGGTACCACGCTGAAACAGTCAATTGAACCTTGTTTCGATCAATATTTTAGAGGATAACGCAAGTTAGGTCTGGGATAGGTCTAGGATTTGCCCTCATCAGGCTCATTCATTCGCATATTTCTCATACTTGATGGCTAGATGCTGGGCTTTTTCTGGATTGCATCACGTAGTAGTGTGGCACCACACTGAAACAGTCGATTAAACCAGGTTTCGATCAATATTTTTGAGGATAACGCATGTTAGGTCTAGGTTAGGCCTGGGATTTTCTCTCATCAGACTCATACTTTCGCATTCTTCACATACTTGTTGAACGGATCCTGGGTTTTTTCTGGTTTGGATCACGTAGAAATGTGGGACCACACTGAAACAGTCAATTGAACCTTGTTTCGATCAATATTTTAGAGGATAACGCAAGTTAGGTCTGGGATAGGTCTGGGATTTACCCTCATCAGGCTCATTCTTTCGCATATTTCTCATACTTCATGGCTAGATCCTGGGCTATTTCTGGATTGGGTCACGTAGTAATGTGGTACCACACTGAAACAGTCAATTAAACCTGGTTTCGATCAATATTTTAGAGGATAACGCATGTTAGGTCTAGGTTAGGTCTAGGATTTGCCCTCATCAGGCTCATACTTTCGCGTTTTCCACATACTTGTTGAACAGATCCTGGGTTTTTTCTGGTTTGGGTCACGTAGTAATGTGGTACCACACTGAAACAATCCATTAAACCTGGTTTCGATCAATATTTTAGAGGATAACGCATGTTAGGTCTAGGTTAGGTCTGGGATTTGCTCTCATCAGGCTCATTCTTTCGCATATTTCTCATACTTGATGGCTAGATCCTGGGCTTTTTCTGGATTGCATCACGTAGTAATGTGGTGCCACACTGAAACATTCAATTAAACCTGGTTTCGATCAATATTATAGAGCATAACGCAAGTTAGGTCTAGGATAGGTCTGGGATTCGCCCTCATCAAGCTCATACTTTCGCATATCTCTCATACTTCATGGCTAGATCCTGGGCTATTTCTGGATTGGATCACGTAGTAATGTGGTACCACAATCAAACATTCAATTAAACCTGATCTTGATAAATATTTTAAAGGATAACGCATGTTAGGTCTAGGTTAGGTCTGGGATTTGCTGTCATCAGGCTCATTCTTTCGCATATTTCTCATACTTGATGGCTAGATCCTGGGCTTTTTCTGGACTGCATCACGTAGTAATGTGGTGCCACACTGAAACATTCAATTAATCCTGGTTTCGATCAATATTTTAGAGGATAACGCATGTTAGGTCCGGGTTAGGTCTAGGATTTGCCCTCATCAGACTCATGCTTTCGTATTTTTCACATACTTGTTGAACAAATCCTGAGTTTTTTCTGGTATGGATCACGTAGTAATGTGGTACCACACAGAAACAATAAATTAAACCTGGTCTTGATAAATATTTTAGAGGATAACGCATGTTAGGTCTGGGTTAGGTCTAGGATTTGCCCTCATCAGACTCATGCTTTCGTATTTTTCACATACTTGTTGAACAAATCCTGAGTTTTTTCTGGTATGGATCACGTAGTAATGTGGTACCACACTGAAACATTCAATTAAACCTGGTCTTGATAAATATTTTTGAGGATAACGCATGTTAGGTCTGGGGTAGGTCTAGGATTTGCCCTCATCAGGCTCATACTTTCGCATATTTCTCATACTTCATGGCTAGATCCTGGGCTATTTCTGGATTGTATCACGTAGTAATGTGGTACCACGCTGAAACAGTCAATTAAACCTGGTTTCGATCAATATTTTGGAGGATAACGCAAGTAAGGTCTGAGATAGGTCTAGGATTCGCCCTCATCAGGCTCATACTATCGCGTTTTCCACATACTTGTTGAATTGATCCTGGGTTTTTTCTCGTTTGGATCACGTAGTAATGTGGTACCACACTCGAACAGCCCACTAAACCTGGTTTCGATCAATATTTTAGAGGATATTACAAGTTAGGTCTGGGATAGGTCTGGGATTCGCCCTCATCAGGCTCATACTTTCGCGTTCTTCACATACGTGTTGAACAGATCCTGGGTTTTTTCTGGATTGCATCACGCAGTAATTAAGTACAACACTGAAACAGTCGATTAAACCTGGTTTCGATCAATATTTTAGAGGATAACGCAAGTTAGGTCTGGGATAGGTCTGGGATTTGCCCTCTTCAGGCTCATTCTTTCGCATATTTCTCATACTTCATGGCTAGATCCTGGGCTGTTTTTGGATTGTATCACGTAGTAATGTGGTACCACGCTGAAACAGTCAATTGAACCTTGTTTCGATCAATATTTTAGAGGATAACGCAAGTTAGGTCTGGGATAGGTCTGGGATTTACCCTCATCAGGCTCATTCTTTCGCATATTTCTCATACTTCATGGCTAGATCCTGGGCTATTTCTGGATTGGGTCACGT